>NC_047094.1:69149505-73949505 GCF_902459505.1 Geotrypetes seraphini | reverse complement strand
TGTTATTATTATTAATAACAAAATCATAAGCAGGGAAAAGCTAAAGGTACTATCTAAAGCTTTTAAATAGAGTCCATTAATCAATCTTCAAGGCTCTTAATGATGTTAAGTATTGAAGCCATTCAGACCCAATAAAGGTCACTTAACTTGATGATGAGTCAATTAAAGTCACAATCTCCTTGAGTTGTAATCCATAGACTTGACCAAGCCAGTTGTTCCTTATATTCATGATCCAATAAGAAATGCTTAATCAGTTCTGAGGTTCTCTCTTCTTAATCGTTATTGTTTTCCAGTTTTAGTTACTTATATTGTTCAATCAGCAAAAGCCTCTAGCTCCAGCTGAGTTTCAGTTGAGTCCATCATCAGGGAGATTGAAGATATAAGTACTAAAATTATTTCTGATACAGATCTCCAGCTGAGAGTTCCTTCCAATGCAGCAACTGCCCTCTCTCTGCCCCTTCCATCCAGCTTCTGCCTTCTCTCTCTCTCTGCCCCTTCCATTCACTGTCCACCCTCTCTCTCTCCCATCCACTGTCTGCCCTCACCCTTCCATCCAATGTCCACCCTCTCCCCATTTCATATGGCATCTTCCCTTTATCTATGTCCCGTCCATAAACTGTTTATCTTGTGCGCCTTCTTTTCTTTGTACATGATTCATATCGGCTTCACCCCCCTCTCTATTTTTCTCTCTCTGTCTCCACCCCTCCCCTTTGCTCTGACATATCTCTCTTCTCATTTCCCTCCTTCATTTCCACCCCACCCCACCCCACCCTATTTTGTGGCATCACTGTCTCTTTCCCTGCCCCCCATGCCCTGGCATCTCTCTCCTTTCATTCCCTTCCATCTCCTCCTTCCCCTCCATACTCTGCCATCTCCTGTCCTTCCTTTTCCTCTGGTCTGGGATCTATCTCCTTCCCTCCCCTACCCCCATTCCCTGGCATCTCTCTCCTCTCCTTCCATCTTTCACTCCCCATCCATATTCTGGCATCTTCTATTCTTCCTTTCCCTCCCTCCTTCTTTTTCCTCTCCCTTCCCAGTTCTTCCTTCTCCCTCCCTCCCTCTCCCCAACTGAGTGAAACATTTCTCTTTCCCTTCTCTCCCTCCCTTCTTTGTGGTCTGACATCTCCCTTTCCTCTCCTCTTCCTTTCCTGGTCTTCCTTCTCCCTCTCTCCCTCCCTTTCCCCAATCGGGTGCAACATTTTTTTCCTTCTCCCCTCCCTTACTTCTTCTTTGTCACCCCCCTCCACATAAGCAGCGCATCCTTCACAGCAAAGGCAATTCATTCCAGATAGATAGACCAGCCAAAAAAGAATTTCTTGAAATGAGGGAAACTCCAAAAGACATTTAAGGGGAAATTCTGTATAGCACACTTGTTTCTGCAGCCACCTAAGAAGCAGCTCAGAATCGCACACCGGCATTCTACACAGAATCGTATCTGCCCTAAGGGACAGACGCCTAACCCAGACAGACGCCTTTAGTATTTGATCAGAGTCTTAGGCCACTTCCAGTGCATCCCAGAAAGCACTGGGAAGGAGGCCTTAGACTCCAGGATGGCCCTTAGGTGCCTGGACCAATCGGAGCCTTAGGCCCTTCTCCAGTGCATCCCAGAATGCACGAGGAAGGGGAAAGCTCATCATTTTTGAAGAGGTGGGCCTGCCGGAAGGAGGAGTGGGCATCCCTCTTGCTGGTCATCTCCCAAAGGTTTGGGGGGTCGGGAGGTGTCAGGGGATGTACTGGGGTATGAGGGAGTATCGGGATGTGTTGGGAAATGTCAGGTAGGTGTTGAGGAATATTGGTGAGTGTCAGGTGGGTGTTGAGAAATGTCGGATGAGTGTCAAGCAGTGTTATGGAATCTTGGGGAATGTCGGGTGGGTGTCGGGGAATGTCGGGTGAGTGTCGGGGATGTTGGGGTATGTTGGGGAGTATTGGGGAATGTCAGGCGAGTGTCGGGTGGGCGTTGGAGAGTGTTGGCTGGGTGTTGGGAAATGTCAAAAAATGTTGGTTAGGTGTTGGGCAGTGTCTGGGGTATCAACAGGGCCAGTGGAAGGAGGGAGTGGGCATCCTTCCTGCCAATTGGATGTGGAGGGGAGTTTTGGGAGTGTCAGGAGTTCAGGAGATTGATGGCGTCAGCGGCAGGAGGGTGTGAGCATTCCTCTTGCCGCACACAGTGTCAGAGGTTCGGGGGTTGCGATGGGAGGGAGTGGGCATCCCTCCTGCTGGCTGACTTCATAGAGGGAAAGTTCCTTGCTGTGGCCGTTCAGCTGATCACAGCAATGATATTTCTTTGCTGTGATCAACATAACGGCCGCATCTATTTGAAATGTAAACCAGATTTTTGTTGGCCTACATTTCAGGTGCCTATCGTGGCTATAGGGATACGCCTAGGGCTGCTTAAGCTTGCCCAAGGCAACTTCTTGGCAAAACCATGCCCACTCCCAGCCTTGGGCAAGCTTAAGCATCCTTAGGTGCCTCCCTGCACTCATGACAGATGCCTATAGTGTAGGCAGCCAGCCACAGGATTTTTTTTTTTTTAAGAAAACGTGCATCCTGATTAGCTGGTTAGACAGCAGTAGGATGCCTACCACTGGCTACAGTCAGTATGCTGTTTATAGAATTTGCCTCTTACTGTACAATGAGAACACAATGGTCTTGTAGGACAAAAAAATGTCAAAAACAGTGGGCAATCAATGAAGCTTAGATTGCAAGGGAGTTATATGCTCCATCTTTGATAATCCCTAATGACTCATAATGCAGCATTTTTAGTAGCCTGCGTGCCGGCCTGGGTGCGCTGCTGGCTAATTACCTTTACAATCTTCTGGAAGATTTCAGCACAGGATACACGCTGGACCACCAGGGAACCAACAGGTATGCAAGGGAGGGATGGAGGGAGGGTGGTAATTGATAGTGTCGGCCGGGGCAGGAGTCGGGAGGGATCCCTCCTGTCCCGGCCTAAGGTAGGCCTGCAGGAAGTTCAGGAGGGTTTCAGGTGGTCACTGGGGGATGACCCGAATATAAACTTGGACCCCCATTTTTGGACCAATTTTTGGGCCCCAAAATTCTGGTTTATATTCGAGTATATACGGTAACCAAAGCATAACATACGAAACACACAAAAAGATCGACCCACTTAAATTCTGGAACAAAGTAGATACCATGATCCAAGATGACAACCCCAAGGTTGAAGACATGACACAACCGCAAATAAAAACCAGAATCTGCAGATGCTCAGACAAATTGTTTGACAACAAACTACTACAACTCAAACGACAATGCAGACTTCTTGAAAGAGAATGGAGAAAAGACAACCAAGAACACACAAAAACAACCTGGAGAATACTGAACAAACAATACATACAAAAGCTAATTAAAAAAAAAAAGGAAATCATACTACACCAGTCAAATAGGCACAGAAATCCAAGACACCAAAAAACTTTTCAAACTACTAAAGGAACTTACAGACACCAAACCCTATCTAGCCACCAAAACCGCCCCTCCTCCCACAGCAAACCAACTGGCTGAATTCTTCAGAAACAAAATCTCAACAGCCAGAAACACTTTCACCGGAACCCCAAGCCATCTTGATGAAATCTCACTACCACCCATAGAAAAAGAGGCCTACGCAGCAGACAGAAACTGGTCAGACTTCCCAAACTTACAATGGCCTGATTTAGAAAGACTCTACAACAAATATAATCATGCAGCCTGCAACCTCAACCACTGCCTCCCATATCTGTTAAAAGCTGCCAACACTAAATTCCACACTCACCTCATGCAGTGGATCAGTTACATGCTAACAGAGGGCCAATTTCCACAAGACCTATCCAAAATCATCATAACCCCTATCCTGAGAGACCCAAAGGGAGTTACAGATCAGCCATCCAATTACAGATCTATATTTCAAGTTTCAAGTTTTATTTGTTCTTAATGAATCGCCTATTTAAATTGCTAAGTGATGTACAACATATAGCCTCCATACCGCTTTACATCAAGCTAATGTAAGACCTCCTAGCAAAAATTTCTCACCGAATACTTAGAAAACCACAACATACTCCACCCCTCACAATCAGGCTTCAGAGGCAACTACAGCACAGAAACACTATTACGGTAGTCTCTCTCCTAGACATAGCCAAACAACACCTACGTAAAGGCAAAAAAATGCTACTCATACAACTCGATCTCACAGCGGCATTTGACCTAGTAGATCACAACATCCTACTACAAACACTGGAGGCAATAGGAATCACAGGAAAAGTCCACAATTGGTTTGAAGGATTCCTCCGCTCAAGAAAATACAGAGTTAAAGCAAACAAGGAACAGTCAGAATCCTGCAACAACCCCTGCAGCTCCCCACTATCTCCAACACTCTTCAACCTTTACATAGCCACACTTGGCACACGCTTAGATGAAATAGGCATAACTTCATACAGCTATGCAGATGACATCACCATCCTCCTGCCTTTCAACCAAACCAACCCCAGCACAACGAACAAACTACACACTGCACTAGAAACAGTGTCAAAATGGATGAGAGACCACAAATTAAAGCTGAATCAAGACAAAACCAATTTCTTACTTCTAGAAAAAAAACAACCTAACCATAACAAACCTTGAAATAGACTCCATCACATACCCAATGCAACCCAATCTAAAACTGCTGGGAATAATGATAGATAAAGGCTGCACCATGCAACTTTAAATCAGCAAAACGATCCAGAAGGCATTTGCAACCATGCGCAACCTAAGGCAAATCCGAAAATACTTCAACAACAAACAATTCAAACTCTTGGTATAAGCGCTAATGTGGGGTGCCGCAGGGCTCGCCTCTGTCTCCCACTTTGTTTAACATTTATATTGTTTCCTTGGGAAATTTGCTGCAAAGCTTAAAGCTCAAGTTTTACATTTATGCGGATGACATTACAATTGCCATCCTGTTAACTTGTCTATCACCCGAGTTCTTACATTTTTTAGTGACTATTTTAAGTCAGATTGAACTCTGGATGATTGCTTTTAAACTGAAATTAAATGCGGAAAAAATTAAATTCTTTTTAGCTTCTCCCAATGATAAGATTAAAGAAACATCAATACAGGTGAATGGCTTGGACTACAATACCTTGGATAAACATCTTACATTGGAACAACATACCGATTTATTGTTTAAGAAATGCATCTCTGTGCTTTGGAAGCTTCGCACCATTAAGAAGTACTTTGATGAAACTTCATTTTGTTTATTGGTACAGTCTTCTATTTTAAGCATTCTTGATTATTGTAACAATATATATTTAGGTGCTTACAAGAAAATTCTTAAAAAACTGAATGATTCAGAAAACTTCTGTTCGTCTCATTTTTAGTTTAAAAAAATGAGAGCATATTACTCCTTTTTATTTAAAACTCCATTGGTTACCAAGAGAGTATAGAATTCTGTTTAAATTTTCTTGTATTTGTTATAAATCGGTTTCTGGATTATCACCAGGTTACCTCATGCCTCATTTTTCTTTGAGTCATGCTAATAAGATCGCATGCAGAGTACACTTGTTTATCTATCCTGTCGTTATAAGAAGTTCCTTGAGAGAACCCTCTCATTTCAAGCTGTTAAACTGAATTCATGGCTTCGAAAAATTATCCTAGAGGGCTCTTTCTTCTTTTTAGATCCATTGATGTATCTTTAGCTGTACTATATGCATGAACTTTGCTGGTTAGGTTAGTTGTGGAGTCACACAAGGCTCTCCCCTATCTCCTATCCTTTTCAACATCTATATGTCCTCCCTAAAACTCCTCCATCTATCCCCCCTTGAAACAATTTACATTTATGCTGACGACATCCTCGTCCTCCTTGAGACCGATTCGAACTTCACCAACCTCTCTAAGAACATATCCTCTTATATAATGAACCTACAATCCTGGGCCCACACTGTGCAAATGAAACTGAACGAGTCCAAAACAAGACTTCTTTGGCTCGGCCCAAAACTAGACCAACTACCCACCTCCATCCCACTACCCTCTGGCTCCACTCTGCAGCTTGAGTTCTCGAGCAATTTCTTGGGCGTCATCATTGATTCCACATTGTCCTTCAATGACCACCTCCAATCCTTGGTAAAAAAATGCTTTTTCAGCCTTCACATGCTGAGGAAAGTTAGATCCTGCTTCTATCAAAAACATTTTACCCTCCTTGTCCAATCCATCATCCTTTCCAGATTGGACTATTGCAACTCTATCTACCGTACTTAAGCCTAACTAAGAAAAACCTCCACAGACTTCAGCGGATTCAGAATGCCGCGGCCAAGCTCATCTTCGCTAAAAGTAAATTTGATCATGTCTCCCCGCTCTTGTCCAAGCTTCACTGGCTTCCGATAATAGCCAGGGTCCACTTTAAATGCGCCTGTTTAGCTTTCAAAATCCTACACGGTATCCTCCCTCCCTTTATCCCTCTTTCTTAGAATTCCTCAAACCCTAATACCACCAGACCCTCCCAGAAATTAAAACTATGCTTCCCCTCGCTAAAAGGCATTTCCCATACAGGAAAGCTAGGGACCTCCCTCCCCTTCAAAATCACTGAGCTCTGGAACAACCTTACCTCCCCTCTTCGGAACTTGAGCTCTCTCCAAGTTTTCCGCAAACATTTGAAAACCTGGCCTTTCTCAAAAATGTAAGCCTCTCTCCACACTTTGGTATCCCAATTCCTCAAAAACTCTTCATATCTGGCATCCCAAGTCCTCTAAATATTCTTCATACTTTTACCTCTAACCCTTTGTTGTAATTCCTTCCTATTTCATCTACTGTAAACCGCGCCGAGCTCTACGAACGTGGAGATGATGCGGTATACAAACCTAAGGATTAGATTAGATTAGATTTTTTTAACTGCATTCTTTTTTAAACTAGTTTAGATTCAGCTGACATTTTATTTGTATCATATGCATCATTTTCTTGCTTGTTAGCTGGTATTTTATCAAGCATTTTTAAATTTTTGTAATGTATTTTATCTGCATTATTTTGGAATTTGCTTTCTGTTCACTATTGTTAAGTTTCTATTATTCCAATCTGTTGTATTTCATCGTATTTCATGTACTAGCCCAGTTTGTTGTGAACTGCCTAGAACTTTTTTTGGTATGGCGGTATACAAGAATAAAATTATTATTATTATTATTAATCCTAGGACTCCTGGAATACTTTAACATCCTATACTTGTCATGCCCAACCAACATGCTAAAACAATTACAAACAGTCCAAAATACAGCTCTTAGACTGATTTACTCGCTGAAAAAATATGACAACATCACCACCGCTTTCTGAGATTCACACTGTCTCCCAGTACAAGCACGCATACAATACAAATTTTACTGCACCCTATTCAAAGCCCTAAATGGAAACGGACCAAGTCTGAGCAACCACCTAATCAGGAAAAACACATCCAGACCAAGGACAATTCGTGCACATTTCATCCACCCCCTAATCAAAGGTATACAAAGCAAAAAAAAATATACGACAGACTATTAGCCACCAAAGCAGCAAAACTAGACCGCCACCTCTCCAATCTGCTGACTATGACGCCCAACGACAAAACATTCAAGAAAGAACTTAAAACTTTTCTATTCAAGAAATTTGTCAAATGATCTAACTAAACCTGATCGACCCTTCACAGACCTCGATGCATACTACATTTATTAACCATGTATTCTCCCTGGAAATGCCCAGGCCAACTCTTGTTGTAAACCGCCTAGAACTTCTGAATGGTATTGGCAGGATAATGTAATGTAATGTAATGTAATGTAAGATGGGGTGAAGAAGAGAAGAGATAGAGATATAGTAGAGATGTAAACAAAGGAATTAAAGAACTGTGACTGAAATTCAGTAGTGTGTACTGTATATATCACATGGTTTCTATCTTTCCTCAGGACTCTGTCTGAATTGTGATCATTGCCTGAACATTTATAATGATTCATGCTCAGGAGTCTCAGATAAGTGCAAAGAAGATGAGACAGTGTGTGTTAGCAGAAGAGAAAGCGCCACAACAGGTGAGTCCTGTTTTCTAGGGCAGGGATGTCAAAGTCCCTCTTCAAGGGCCACAATCCAGTCGGGTTTTCAGGATTTCCCCAATGAATATTCATGAGATCTATTTGCATGCACTGCTTTCATTGTATGCTAATAGATCTCATGCATATTCATTGGGGAAATCCTGGAAACCCGACTGGATTGCGGCCCTCGAGGAGGGACTTTGACATCCCTGTTCTAGGGAGAGGCTGATGAGGTCAGAGGCCATTCCATTACTGACTTGGTTCCAGTTTCCTGCCTTGTAAAAAAATAAAAATAAAAATAATAAATCCTCCAAAGTATAAATTTTATAGATTCAACTAAAGATCCCCGCAAGATGAAATGCTGATCTCTGTTCATATATCTTCAGAATTTCTCTAAGTGTAATTCGTATTAATATCTTCTTACTTTCATAGAAAATAATCTACATTCGTCAATGTTCAAAGGGTGTATGAAGTATGACCCCAATGTCTGTGACAGGCCCTTACATACCACTAGCATTGGATTTGATTTTTATATGTACAATAAATGTTGCAAGGAAGACAACTGCAACAGAGAAAGTTTCACAGGTAGGATCTCTGTCTCTGTCTATCAAACCATGCAGAATACTCCAGGTCAGAGGGATATTATTATTTTTGCTAGGGAGACTATTTATAGCCCTCTACTGTGTTCTTTGAACCGGCTCATTTGACGGCTTTCCTCTCCATGAAGCGCCTTGAAAATGGAGAAATATCTATGTCCAAGTAATAATTTAGCTCTATTTTAGCATCAGATAATGTGTTTTCTTGCTTATTATTTTATATTTTAATCACTCCTATTCTTTAATCTTGGATTCTAATTTTGAGGTCTAGTGTGTGATTAAGTAGAGAGATATTTTCCTATTATAGTTTGATTTATTTTCTGGATGGAAAGTAATATAAATATTATGTTATCTTAATTACACTTTCTGTACAAGATGATATGCTTGTTAAATAATGTGAAAATTTATAAATAAATAAAAAATATAGCCCTCTACTAGAGGGAAACCAGTGAAGCCTGAGGACAATGTACCCCTGTTTATATTTGGGCTTCCCTTTTAGACTAACTGGTAGACACCAAGAAAACACACCAGTGCAAAACAATAACAATACTACTGATTTGGTACTCATTAAATAAACAGCATCAACCCAGAATCCTCTCAACACATAGGGCTCCTTTTACGAAGCTGCGACAGTGGCTTTATCGCGCGTGATTTTTAATCACGCGCTAACCCCCGTGCTAGCTGAAAAACTACCGCCTGCTCAAGAGGAGGCAGTAGCGACTAGTGCGGCCGGCAGTTTACCGCATGCTATTACGCACATTAAACCACTACTGCGGCTTCGTAAAAGGAGCCAATACTGTTTTTGCATATTTTAAAGGTCTCCATCTATTTGACATAATCAACTGTCTACTGAAAGTTCCCCTACCTCCAATCCTCCTTCACTTTCTCCACATATGATGACACAGTTATTCTATGAACAATGCAAAAACCCAAAGGAGGGAAAACTGCCAAAATAGCCAAAACCAAAAAGTTCCCCCTAACCCAAAGATACAAAATGGAGGATAGAGACAAACCAACCAGCCAACTGTCTACTACTGAATAGATGTGTATAAGTGGGATACCCTCAGTCTCACAGCCTGCATATGGGAACAAGTCCCTAAAGCACCAGCTGTCACAATCAAAACCCACACGCGTATTACTTGTGAAACATCCCTGGATTACCCAACTAAATTAAACTAGTGCACAAAAGTGCTGAGTGAAAAAAGGTGAACAAAATAAACCAAAAAATACTCAAACACGGTGAAATGGTTCGCATGTCTCTATCCCCCATTTTAGATCTTTAGAACAGTTCAGGAACAAGACCCGGCAATCCAAGATCAAGAAATTTCACCGGGATGCTGATGATTATTCCAAAAGGAACATATATTCATGGTTACAATTTAAAGAAACCACTACCACTATTTCAGAGCCCCATACATATACAGATCTAGACTCAGCATCAAGCAGTGGTGCAGAGGATTCCAGTTTGAGATCTAAATCCCCGGGCTTTTTTACCCAGGGGGGCCCGGGGAGGCTATCAGAGACAGAGAGTAAACAGACAGAGGGGGAGGGGCACAAACAGAGGACAATATGCCAATTCAAACCTACAATCTCATCCCCAAACCAGGTCAAAGAGTTCCACAAATCAATAATCAATAACCTATCGGGCATTCCCCTTTCACCTGACCAGCAAGCTGTTTTGGAGAGAGTGTTGTCATTTGTCCCCTCTCTTCCATGATCCTTTTACTGCTCGGTGTGATATTGAGCGGTTTATTAGATCCCTCCAAATTCAGCTATTTTTTCAGAATCAACCTGCCTGTACCGATTCCTCGATTTTTCGAGCGAAATCTAGGTGGCAACCCCCCTGTCCTTTAGACCTGAATTTACACACATTCCGTGAGCTAGTTCTTAAAGATATTCAAACGTTAGAACATAATGCTCACCATAAATCTAGGAGATATTCTAATATATCTAGACGAGAACTTTGTGCTTTAAAAGAACTCAGCAGAGACCAACAACGCATTATTAAACCTGCTGACAAGGGGAGTTCTATTGTGATTTTGAACCGCGATCAGTATTACACCGAAGCTAGCAAACAATTAACAGATTCTCGCTTTTACACATTGCTTAGCGGAGATCCTACAGCCGCTTTAGTTAGTATGGTTGCCAATATAGTATATACAGCATTCACTGAAGGACAAATCACTAAAGCAGAAACGAAGTATCTTAAAGTACTTTTTCCTCGGTGTCCTGTTTCCTAAAATTCACAAGGGTATACAACCTCCCCCTGGCCGTCCCATCATGTCCCTCAGGGGCACGGTTTTGGAACCTCTGTCCAAATTCATCGATTGGTTTCTTAAACCGCTGGTTAGTAAGGCTAAGTCTTATGTGAAAGACACCACACATTTTTTATCCACAATCCATCAAATATCAGATATGAAAGATACTCACATCTTGATAACCCTTGATTTGGAATCCTTATATTCTAACATACCACAGGCGACAGCATTAGAACTTATATCTAGGATTTTCATGCAAGATATCCTTCATGACCGCCTTAGAGCTGACTTTCTCATCCAGCTAGCACAACTAGTTCTAAAACATAATTATTTTTGATTCGACAAGGACTATTTTTTACAAAACCATGGCATTTCTATGGGCACAGCAGCTGCCCCAAGTATTGCTACTTTAAATGTTTCTAACTTTGAGGAGCAATATTTATATCCTTCGCCATGGTTTACCTATATTAAAATCTGGTTGAGATTTATTGATGATGTGTTTTGCATTTGTGATGGTCCGCAAGAACTGTTACCATTTTTCCTAGAGTGGTTGAACAATCAGGATTCCAATCTGAGGTTTACCATGACTATGGACAAAAAAGAGGTATCTTTTTTGGATGAAAAAATGGCCCTATACTTATCACTATAGTGTATAGAAAACCTGTTGAAGTGAACAATTACTTGAGTTATTCTAGTTGTCATCTGACTCAGTTAAAACAGTCCTTGCCAGTTAGTCAATTCCTTCGGATCCGAAGATTATGTTCGGACATTCAGGAGTTTAAGATTCAAGCTCGTATCATGTATACCCGCTTCAAGGAGCGTGGTTACCCCCACCAGGTTCTTCATCGGGCTTATCTTAGAGCGTTGTACGCAAATAGGGAGTTATTGTTGCAAAATACACCTCCCTCTGAAGAGACCAAGATTATATGTGTGCTAACATTTTCCGATCAAGCAGCGAATATAGCCCGAAGTATTAGATGTCATTGGCACATTCTCCAACTTCATTCTATATTTCAGGATCAACCTTGCATTACCTATTCCCGATCTAAGAACGTAGCTGATTACGTAGTCCGTTCTAGATTTTCATCTGAGATTAGGAGTGCTCACCTTAATGAACATCAGAAAAAGTGCAGTACTGCATGTGACATTTGTAAAAACATCATCCAAGGTAGTATATGGATTCATCCACAGACCAATAAATCTTATGCTCTGAAATCTATCACTTTTTGCAAAATATCATGGGTTATATATATCATAACCTGCCCGTGTCATCTTGCATATGTGGGACGGACACAAAGGTCTATAAGAACTCGTTTCATAGAGCATAAGAGTCGGATCAACACTCAATCTTTGAGTTCTCCTATGGTTCCCCATTGCGTTCAACATCATCATTCTTTTGCAGATTTACGCTGGGGCATCATAGAGCAAGTTCCTGAGGATCTTGAAGGAGACAAAGTTTCTTACTTACAACGGAGGGAACAATACTGGATTTTTGAACTTCAATCTGTACAACCTTTAGGATTAAACAAATTTATTGAATGGCACACCGCCATTTGAAGGACATTTTCAACATCATTCATAGTATTTGTAGTTTTCCGGATCTTTAAACCTTCCCGCCCTCACGTTATGGTTTACGGACGTTGTTATGTCAGAAACCCTGCAGTTAAATATTTAGAGGCGTTCTCCTCTGGTCAGCGCCATCTTCATTCCGGACTTTTCATTCTTCGGCTGGTATCTGAGAGCACAGTTCAACTTCACAGTTGGTTCCTGAGGAAGGAGGGTTTTTCCTTTCGAAACGGAGCCCCGTTGGACGGGTCAACTTCAAGCTGGTTTTTCTACTTTTTGGACTTACTGAGAAGCTAAGTACTCTCTTTTTGATTTTGTTCGTTCTTGAGCCAGCCCGGTTGATTTTGGACGCCATATACCCCCCAAAACGGGGGATAGAGACACGCGAACCATTTCACCGTGTTTGAGTATTTTTTGGTTTATTTTGTTCATCTTTTTTCACTCAGCACTTTTGTGCACTAGTTTAATTTAGTTTGGTAACCCAGGGATGTTTCACAAGTAATACCCGTGTGGGTTTTGATTGTGACAGCTGGTGCTTTAGGGACTTGTTCCCATATGCAGGCTGTGAGACTGAGGGTATCCCATTTATACACATCTATTCAGTAGTAGACAGTTGGCTGGTTGGTTTGTCTCTATCCTCCATTTTGTCTCTTTGGGTTAAGGGGAACTTTTTGGTTCTGACAGTTATTCTATGACAAGATTCACCTTGAGTTCTCAACCAGGTCACCTCCCTCCTTTCTCTATTTCCAGCTATCCACTCTGCCATCCACTCCTGCTACCTTTTCAGAAATCAAGAGGAAACTGCACATCTTCCCTTCTCCTCCAAGCCCACTACCTGCTCCTCTGACCCAATTCCCACCAGCTTACTCAGTGCTATCTTTCCCATTGTCATTCCTCCAAGGGTTTCCAGATGTCTGGCTTTCAGTTCCTTACTCCCATTCACCTATGCCTATCCTATCATTCTCTTTGCAAGAAACTTCCCAGCACTATACATCCTGTCTGTCTAAATTAGATTGTAAGCTCTTCTGAGAAGGGACCATCTATTGCATGTTAAATGTACAGTCTGCATATGCTTTTCAGTGCTATAGAAATGATAAATAGTAGTAGTAGTTTGGTTTATAACTACAGGTATGTGTCTAGATTTAACTAGGAAAAAGATGCCTATTTTGGTGCTATGATATAAAGACAGAATGGCGCCTATTAGGGGCCGCTGAAAAGTTCTCAGCCCAACTATGAAGAGAATGATGTGAAGCCATAAATCTTCGGTACAGACCAAAATAATTCATTCACCCTCCCCCCTTCTTTTACTAAGCAGTTTCTATCACAGCCTGGAGCACTAAACACTCTGATGCTGCACCAAAACTCATAAAATTCCTATGAGCATCAGAGCAGTATTGAAGCATTTAATACCCTAGGCTGCAGTAGAAACCTCTACCGCAGCTTAGTAAAAGAGAGCCTCAGTCTCTCCACTATGGCTTTATACTTCCTGAGCATCTCTTTTGCTCCTTGATTATCCAACAGTCCCATGGAGAGAGGGAACAGACGCTGGATGGAAGTGGAGAGGAGAAGATACTAGATGGAAGGGGTAGAGAAAGAGGGCACATGATAGATGGAAGGGGTAAATAAAAAAAGGGTACATGCTAGATGGGGTAATAGGACAGAGTTAGTGAGATACTGGAAGGGGTGAAGGAAAAAGGTGGCAATCTGTAGGTAGACACAGTGAAAAAAGGGAAATTGAGGACTGGATAGTAAGAATCTAGACAGAAGCAGAAAATAAATTGATAAGGAAGACCAGAAAAGGAAAGGGAGAGGAGAGAGCAATGCCAGATTAGGGGGAAAGAGTTAAGGGAAGGAGAGGTGAGAGATGCCAGAGCATGGGGGAGAAAGGGAAAGAGATAGAAATACCAGATTGGTGAGGGGCAGGAAAGAAGAAATGGAAGAGAGGGAGATAGAGATTAGAAAAAGACACGGTGGCTGTTACCTGCGGCTAGCCGCGGGTAACCCGCCAAAATGGTGGGGGAAAAAAACTGTGTTCACCGTGGCTACGGGGACAAGGCCATTCACCACCTGTTATCCGGGGGGGGGGGGAGTCGCGGGTGCATGGCGGAAGTGGCTAAAAGGTGTTCTTGCTATAGGGGGGTGAAAGCGCCACGAAGATAAGGGGCAGGGAGGGAGAAAGGGAGGAAAGGTGGGTGGAGAGGAACAGACGCTGAAGGGAAATTGGGAAGAGAGATTGAGAGAAGATGCTGAAGGGAAATGGGGAAGAAAGAGTGGGGAGAAGATGCTGGCAGGGAAGAAGACAGAGATGCCAGACTATGGGGGGAGTGGAGGGAAGAAGATGGGTGCCAGACCATTTTTTTTTGGGGGGGAAAGGGAGAGGCACAGTAACAGAGTAAATGGAAGATGCAGAGAGAAAAGAGACAGTGGATGGAAGGAACTGAATGAGAAGATATGGAAAGCAGAAACCAGACAACAAAAGTAGAAAAAAAAATTATATTTATTTATTTATTTTGCTTTAGGACAAAGTAGTATATTAGTTATGTTGATAAAAATTTATAAACAAAGCCCTGCCAGCTGAACATCTCTTTCTCTAGTTCAGCAGCCAGAACTTTGATTTATAAAGAAGGAATAAGCTAAATATTGCAGTACTGAGGCTTGTATGGATGCTGCGGGGACGGGGACGGGGCGTTGTAGGGGACAGTGGGGACAGGGACACGGCGGTGAAGGGGACGGTGGGGCAGAGACGGGGCAGTGAAAAGGATGGCGGGGATGGGGCAGTGAAGGGGAAGGTGATCCGGGGACAGGGCAGTGACGGGGACAGATTTTTTTCCCTGTCATTCTCTAATAGAGATGTCATTCTCTAATAGAGATGTCAGACCATATGGGGAGGGGAGGAGAGGGAAGAAGATTTGATTCCAGACTAATGGGGGAGGTGCAGAGGTTGGAGCTACAGCCTCAGCACCCTTGGGCTGTGGGCTCAAACCTCGCACTGCTCCTTGTGACCCTGGGCAAGTCACTCAGTCTTTCATAGCCTCAGCGTGCAGCAATCTAATCAGACCACGCGGGGAGTGGGGGGAGGGGGGGAGCATTGCTGCCAATGACTAGGGCTTATTTTTGGGGTAGGTCTTATTTTGGAGGAAATACGGTACACTCCTCCCTCTGTATTCGTGGTAGTCAACTTTCTGGATGCCACAGTTTCCAACAACAATAGCTATATACAAACATCTATATACAGTAAACCTACAGACGGATGCAGCTCCCTCAACAAATCCAGCTTCCATGCCCCTCACATACAAAAAAATCCTTTATATACAGACAAGCCACACAATACCCTCGTATATGTTCTGACCCAAGAGACAGAGATAAACACCTCATAACCCTGATTAAATCCTTCAAACAAAAAGTATACAACATCCAAAATAATTTACAAGAATATTGCTTCCTCCCGTGAAATATCTAGGGAAAATCCATTGCAGTACAAAGACAATAAACCACAGAAGAGTCTTATTATCTCTTCCCTGTTGCACCTATCGCTGTGCACCATCTCTTCCCTCTGTCTCCCCTTTCCCTCCATCACTATGTACCATTTCATCAATCTCCCATGGTCAGACATCTCTGTCTTCCTCCTTCCTCCCTCATATGGTCTGGCATCTTCCTCCTCTCTCCATAGCCTGGAATCTCTCTCCTCTCCCGAGGTCTAACATCTCTCTCCTCTCCTTTCAGTGGTCTGGCATCTCTCTCTCCCCTCCTTCCCTTCCATTCTGTGGTCTGGCATCTCTCCCTTCTTTGGGTCATCTCTCCTCCCTTCCAGTGTGACATTTCTCCCTCCCTCCTCTCCACCGCTATCATGTCCAACAATTCTCCCTCTTTCTTCCTTTCCCCATATACATCATCTCTCTTTCCATCTCATGCCACACACCTATGTCCAACAATTATCCATTACATTTCCCTCCCCCACCGGCAGCATTTATTTCTCTCCCTTCCCACTACTCCACCTGTGCAGCATTTTTCTTTTTCTCCTTTCTTAACTCTCACCCCCCAGCCAGTGCATTTGTCCTTCCTAACCCTCTCCTAGTACGTGCAGTATCTGTCTTTCCCAACACCTTGAGCATCTGCCATCCCTGCCTTCTCAACTCCTTACCCCCAGCCTCTCCCTGCCAGGCTCTGCACCCAGCCCACCCCTGTCAGGCTCTGCACCCAGCCTCTCTCCCTCCCCCTGTCAGGCTCTGCACCCAGCCCTCTTCCTTCCCTCCCCTGACAGGCATGGCACCCAGCCCTCTTCACTCCCTCCACTGTCAGGCACTGAATCCAGCCCTCTTCCCTCCCTCCCCTGTCAGGCTCTTCACCAAGCCCCCCCCCCTCCCTCCCTGTCAGGCTCTGCACCCAGCCTCCTTCCCTCCAAACCCCTGTTAGGCTCTGCACCCAGAACCCCTCCCTCCCTGACTCTGCACCCTGCCCTTTCCTCCTACCTTCTCTGGTAATCCCTGGTGGTCCAGAGGTGCAGTGAGCAGGAGCTCGCTTTCTGTGCTCCTGCCTCGCTGCTAACCTGGTCAGTGGCGGCTGGTTTCTTTTGCCACTGAGCGGCAATGAGTAGGAGCATGCTTTTGCACTCCTGCTCACTCAGCATTCAGCGGCTTCTTGACTGGCTCCTGCAAATTCTTGCGATTCGTGAAAATTTATGGGAGCCAGAGAAGAAGCTGCTGAGTGCCGAGCTGGGAAACCAGCTGCTAAGAGGGAAACCAGCTGCCACTGACTGGATTAGCAGCAGAACAAGAGCACAGAAAGCGCGCTCCTGCCCGCTGCACCTCTGGACCACCAGGGATAAAAATGGCAATTTTGGGGAGGCCCTGGCCCCTGTGACCCCCTCCCCAGTTCCAGTGCCTATCCCCCTGGTATAATCCAGATCTGGAGAAACTGATAAAAGCATCCACAAATCTACATCCACAAATCTAAGAGGATGAACTACTGAAAGAAATATTCCCAGTGCCCCCTATGCTGGCTTTCTGACAGCCACCTAATCTAAAACAAAAAACTAGTAAAAAGAAAACTCCTGACAAAAGCTCACATAGAAGAGAAAGGCACATGTCCCTGCAATATAACAAGCTGCAAGCTATGCCAACACATTTCACATGCAGTAGTGTTGTAAGGCATTGCGGAGAAGGGTGCACATGCATCAAGGGGGTGATCATATACGGCAGAGGAGGCGTGGAAGAGTGCCTCTGTCCCAGGCGCCCCCTACCTTCACTGTGCTACTGTTCACAGGACCCCACAGTTCACATGGGAGCTTAGAATTTTGATTAAGCAATCAATCAAATTTTAAATAAAACTTGAAACTTGAATCCTTCACAAGCTCATTTTCCAATGTGATATATCATTCAGAGCAATTTGGGAATAAGTCAGATGCTAGGATCAATCTACACAGATATATTAAATATTGCAATGCCAACCAGAATATCACCTCTGTCAGACAGCACTTCAATAAAGGAGAACACTGCATCAATGATTTTATGGTGAGAACACTGAAGGGAAATTTTATAAGACAATGCAGAATATAAGGCCTTTGAAATCAAAATGATAAAATATCTTGACATCCACCAGACAGAACTTAACAAAGTTGGCTTTCTATCACATTACAAACCAAAACTTATACTGCTTTGTTACCTTCTTATCACCCATCCATATCTTCCTGTCTCTCCCCCTTCCAGTTTTCCCTGTTTCTTCACCTTACCCTCCACTCCCTCTTCCTGTAAGACTGCCATTGGAATGCTTTTATGTTTCATTTATATATTTGGATATTTGTCAACATTTGCTTATTTGTGATATTCTACTTCTACGCTGATGATATCACTATACTAATACATCAGCGTAGAAGTAGAATATCACAAATAAGCAAATGTTGACAAATATCCAAATATATAAATGAAACATAAAAGCATTCCAATGGCAGTCTTACAGGAAGAGGGAGTGGAGGGTAAGGTGAAGAAACAGGGAGAACTGGAAGGGGGAGAGACAGGAGGGGGAGAGACAGGAAGATATGGATGGGTGATAAGAAGGTAACAAAGCAGTATAAGTTTTGGTTTGTAATGTGATAGAAAGCCAACTTTGTTAAGTTCTGTCTGGTGGATGTCAAGATATTTTATCATTTTGATTTCAAAGGCCTTATATTCTGCATTGTCTTATAAAATTTCCCTTCAGTGTTCTCACCATAAAATCATTGATGCAGTGTTCTCCTTTATTGAAGTGCTGTCTGACAGAGGTGATATTCTGGTTGGCATTGCAATATTTAATATATCTGTGTAGATTGAGATCATTCTCAACAGAACTAAGTATCCTAATCTCAAATATTCTGGGAAAAATAGAACAATGGATGTTGCAGTCAAAATTGAAATTCAACCTTGAGAAAACTAAGATCTTTCTTGCTAGCCCCAATGACAAACTCAGGGAAACCTCCATTCAACTCAATGGTGAAAATTTTGAGATAGCAAGTCACATCAAAATCTTGGGAGTTATTCTAGACCAGTGGTCTCAAACTCGCGGCCCGCCAGGTACTATTTTGAGGCCCTCGGTATGTTTATCAAATAAAACAGTTTCTTGATCATATGTCTCTTTAGCTATAAATTATAATATTATTATTAAGACAGCCAAAATGAAAGATTTATAAACTATAAAGAGTTTTAACTCATGCAAAATTGTAATTTCTGTAATAAGACATTAACTATTTTTTTTCTGAGGCCCTCCAAATACCTATGAATCCAAAATGTGGCCCTGCAAAGGGTTTGAGTTTGAGACCACTGCTCTAGACCGACACCTAACGTTCCAGAAACACACTGGCCAACTGACTAAAAAATGCTTCGCTATTTTATGGAAACTAAGAACCATAAAAAAATATTAAATCCACCATCCTATCTACCTTAGACTATTGTAATATCACATACCTAGTGTCAACCAAGAAAATATTGCTAAGACTTTGCCTGGTTCAAAATGTGGCTGTTCATCTGATCTTTGGATTAAAAATGTTTGACCATGTAAGCTCTTTTTACGTGCAACTTCATTGGCTCTCTTTCGAAACTAGAGAAATTTTTAAATTTGGCTGCATTTGTTATAAAGCACTCTTCGGACTACTACCATCATACTTATCCACCCAACTAAAATTATTCTCATCAAATAAGAACACAAGAAACTCGGGTATGTTAATGTACCCCACTCTGAAAGCCTGTCGTTTTAAAAGTTTCTTAGAAAAAAAAAAACTCTGGCTTTTCAAGCAGGGAAAATGAACTCTTGGTTGTGTCCTCTAATTGCCCAATCCCAATCTTACCTTGAGTTCAGAAAATCGATAAAAACCTATTTGTTTTGTAAATTTATGGGATGATTTCCCATTATATTACATTGTACTTCAACATATTGTATTTCACTGTATTATATTACACCGAATTCTACTGTATTTTGTGTCTTCGCTGATATGTCTCAGTTCTTTTGTTGTGAACTGTCCAGAACTTCCAGTTGGGTAGTAAATAAGAAAATAAATTATTATTATTATTATTTCTGATGTGAAGAAGGGTTTCATTCAAAAGCTAATCAAAAAATGCATTATCAGTCCTATAAAAAAATGTATCACCTTACTTCATTTATATTTTGTTTCTATATATTATCTGAATATAAACTAAGGGCTCCTTTTACAAAGCCGCGCTAGAGCCTTAATGCACAGAATAGCGCACGCTAAATTGCCGCACGCACTACCCGCTACGCCTCCTTTTGAGTAGGTGGTAGATTTCCAGCTAGCGCGCGCTAAACCGGTGCGTGCGATATAACCGGTAATGCGGCTTTGTAAAAGGAGCCCTAAAACTCAACAGTCTTACATTTAAATAGGGTTGGACCTTCACATTATGAAACTTTGGTCAGGTATTACTTTATATCAGTATTTTTCAACACAAGTAGTATGCTTACCCTTGGGGGTACGCGACATGACCGATGTGGAGAATATTCCCTGCCCACCCAAACTTCATAGCCATGCTGCAGCCACCGGGGATCCCTCCTTACTGCCCACCCGCTCCTTCCTAAAGCTGACTCACAGGACTTCCCTCTGATGTCAGAGCTGAAGTCAGAGGAAAGCCTTCTGGGTCAGTGGGGGGAAGGAGGTTCCCAGTTACTTCCTTGATGCACTCGCTCCTTCTGCCTTCAGCGGCTTGTTGGGGGAACGCGCAGCTAGCAGCAGTTCACACGTTGCACGTAGTTGATTTGGAAACCTTCTCTCTGACGTCAGAGCTCACATCAGAGGGAAGGCTTGTGGGCCAGCCACATGCAGAGTGTGAATCACTGCCTGCGTGTCCCCCAAACAAGCTGCTGAAGGCAGATGGAGTGAGTGTGGCTCGAACAAGTAAGGGGGCACAATCTTTCTGGGATAAAGAGAGAAAGGAGGGGGAGAAGGAGCACATTGGGGCATTGGAGGGGCGCAATTGCTGGAAGGCAGGGAGGGGGCACGAACTTGACTCAGAAGGAATGGAGGTGGCATGAACATGGAATACAGAAGGGAGGGAGGAAAGGGACACTAATTTGGGACATAGGAGGGAGGGAATAGAAAGGGAGAATTGTTGGGCATGAGTGTATGAGTGAGAGAGCAAGATAATGGCACATGGGGAATGGAAGAAAGAGGAAAATTGGACAGAGAGTAGAGAGAGTTAGAGATGCATGGGCAAGAGAAGGATGAGAGGGAAAAATGTTGAATATGGTGGTGGAGAGGGAACAAAGGGATTGATTGAAGAGGATACAAGGGAGAGGAATATTGGACATAGTGGCTGAAAATCGAAATTATTCAAGTATTATTCAAACTAGGCTGTCTCTTTTACAAAGCACTTACTGAATTATTACCCTCCTACCTTACCAATCAATTTTCCTTCTCCAGACCTGGGCGAACCACAAAACCTCAATCATTTTTTACCTTTCCATCAGTTAAAGGTTCTACCCACAAGAGATTCGTATCCAAGCTCCTAGCCTACCAAGCAGCTTCAAAAGATCCAGATTGGAATCAACTAGTCTGCTCCTCAACCACTTATATACATTTTAGAAAACTCTTAAAAACATTCTTCTTCTCAGATTAAATGATCCTAATTTAATAACAACTTTTCCCTCTTTACTGAGAACACTCTACCATTCTTTTTCCATCCTTACATTTCCTTTAAGTTTTAATTTGTCATATTTGAAGCTATTATTTATAGTATTTCTGTTGCCTTGCTTATGCGGTATATAAATAAAAAATTATGTTATGTTATGTGGCTTAGTGCTGGAGAGGGGTGATAGAAGGAGAAATGGGCATGGGGCTGGTGGGCAGTGGTGAAAAATGCTATATATGATCCGGGGGATAAGAGAGGGAGAAATGGACTCATGGAGGGACAGAGAGAGAGAAGTTGGTTGGGGAAGGGAATGAGGTCAGGAGGAGAGGAAGCATGCAGGAGGCATAAATAAATAAATATTGGATGCACAGTCAGAAGGAAGTGCAACCAGAGGCTCATGCAATCACCAGCCAACAAAGGTAGGAAAATGATTTTATTTTCAATTTAGTGATCAAAATGTGCCCATTTTGAGAATTTATGTCTGCTGTCTATATTTTGCACTACATTTTTCTATTTTTCTATAGTTGTTTCTGAGATGACATTGCATATTTTAAAGTCATCTGCCTTGAACTCTGAAAAAAAATCCTCGAATATAAATGATAATTCTCAGCATACAGTGTACTTTTATGTTTTTGTTTTTAATGTTGTGGTTACCATTATGTATTAATAAGATTATATTGTGTGTATATGAAAAATGGATGGAAGAAATTGCATTACAATTAGTATTATTATTATGGGGGTTGGGTCAGGGGCGGAGCCTGGGTGGGTCTGGGGCGGAGCTTGGGCAGGGATACTCGGTTGATATTTGTTAGACTTAGGAGGTACTTGGCTTGAAGAAGTTGAGAAATACTGCTTTATACTATAATACATAAATCCACTGAAATTTATTTATTTCTTTATTCTTAGTGCCACCCTTAAACCTCACTGAGAATGGATTGGAGTGCCCAGTTTGCCATGCTATTGATTCCTATGATTGCACTCCAGAAAGAACCATCAAGTGTGTTGGGAATCAGGATCAATGTTACGTTTATAGTGGTGAATTGAGGAATCCAAGTACGTATTGCAGATTTCAGGATGTGGTTGTTGATGACATGCTCACTTGATCCCTGCAGTCCTCAAATTTAGATAATGAGAAACAAATATTGTATAACTTTATGCTTCACTCATTTCCAGAAGTTTATCTGCCAAAGTGAAGGTCCATGAGGTCTTTCTCAGGCCCACCCAAAATCAATGCTCCATTGGCATGGCTCCTCACAAGGTCAACTCGCTTACTTTTGTCAACATAATGAAGGAAAAGACCTCAGAACACCACACCATAGAACACATGGAGGGGCATAATCGAAAGGAACATCCAAGTCCGTTTTCGTCTAAGCCGCAAGTCATCCAAAGTAAAAAAACAGCTTAGGTCACATTTTCGAAAAATACGTCCAAATTTTTTTGAGTTTCGAAAATCATCTAAGTATATATCCAGCTGATCTATTCATCCAAGCTGCTAAATCGTCCATCTGTATACCACATTTTCATCCAACTTTTCATCCAAGTCAAAAATGCCTAGAATAAGCCCTGTTGGACGTGGGAGGAGTCTGCAAAGTGATGGATTGAACACCCATACATAACACCTAAATAGCGAGGTACATTACAGGGTACTGCTATGAACTTCACAAAAAGGGTGCCATGTCAACATATCACTACAGCTCCCTTATAGGTCATGGTGAGCAGTAGCGTACCAAGGGGGGGGGGGGCGGTCTGCCCTGGTTGCAGTCTTAGGGGGGGTGCATAGCCAGCCAGGTCCGGAAAATTCAGCGAATGGTGTTGAAACAACTCCCTTTCTCCCTCCCTGCTTCTTACCTTTGTGGTGCTTTCCCGCCTGCCCAACCGACAACAGGCCAAGTCCGACAAACCTCCCTGCCTTGTGGCCGCGAGACTAAATTACCTTCTTACAGCAGCTGGAGTATTGAAGCTGCGTGTGGCTGCCGTAAAGGTCATCTCTAACGCAACCGGACAACTTTTACAGCAGCCATATGCAACTACAATGCTCGACTGCTGTAAGAAGGTAATTTAGACTCAACCTTTATGGCAGCCATATGCAACTACAATGCTCGGCTGCTGTAAGAAGGTAATTTAGACTCGCGGCCACAGGGCAGGGAGGTTTGTCGGACTGGGCCTATTGTCAGGCGGGTGGGGGGGGAAGTGCCATGAAGGTAAGCGGCAGGGAGGGAGAAAGGGAGGAAAGGTGGAGTAGAGAGGAAAAGACGCTTAAGGGAAATGGATAAAACAGAGAGGGAAGAAGGACGCTGAAACCACATAGGGAAGACGGGGGGGGGAGAAGGATGCTGAAAGGACATGGGGAAGACAGAGGGGGGGAGAAGGACGTTGACAGGACATGGGAAAGACAAGGGGGGATAAGGACGCTGAAAAGACATGGGGAAGACAGGGGGGAGAAGGACGCTGACAGGACATGGGGAAGAGAGAGTGGGGAGAAGATGCTGAAGGAAAATGGGGAAGAGAGAGGGGGGAGAAGAAGCTGGCAGGGAAGAAGACAGAGATTCCAGACTATGGGGGGAGTGGAGGGAAGAAGATGGGTGCCAGACCAATTTGGAAGGGGAGAGAAAGGGAGAGGCACAGTAACAGAGCAAATGGAAGACGCAGAGAGAAGAGAGACAGTGGATGGAAGGAATTGAATGAGAACATGAGGAAAACAGAAACCAGGCAGCAAAGGTAGAAAAAAAATTATATTTCTTTTTTTTTTTTACTTCATGATAAAGTAGTATATTAGTTGTGTTGATAAAAATTTATAAACAAAGCCCTTCCAGCTGAACATCTCTTTCTCTAGTTCAGCAGCCAGAACTTTGATTTATAAGGAAGCAATAAGCTAAATATTGCAGTACTGAGGCTTGTATGGATGCTGCGGTGACGGGGTGGTGAAGGGACTGTGCAGTGACGGGGACAGATTTTTTCCCCGTGTCATTCTCTAGTGCTCACGTCAAAAACTTCCCCCTGACTCAGCTTCCTGTTTCCGCTTTAGATTGAGCACCACGTTGCCGATCTGAAGTTCTGTTGATGCCAGGGGTAGAAAGAGGCCCGTTGCCAATCTTAAGTGTCATCATGGGGGTGTGGGGGCGGGGAGGGTTGCAGATCTTGTTGCCAAAATCAGAAAGGTGAGAAAGGGAGAAAGATGGGCCTGTTGTGGATGGAGAGATTGAGAGAAGGGGGCAGATGATGGAAGTGGGGAGAAAGGGGAGAGAGAAGAGGGCAGATGATGGAAGTAGGGAGAAAGGGCAGATGATGGAATTGGGGAGAGAAGAGGGCAGATGATGGGGGAAAAGGATTGAGTTAGGGAAATACTGGAGGGGGTGAAGGAAAGAGGTGGTGAGCTATGGGTAGATAGTAAAAAAGGAAATTGATGAGAGGGTAGTAAGAACGTAATCTAGATGGATGCAGAAAATAAATTGAAAAGGAAAATGAGGGAAGAAAGGGATTGCAGAAGAGAGGTGTGGGAGAGGGAAGGAGAGGAGAGAGATGCCAGACCAATGGGGGTGAAAGGAGAGATGGAAGGGGGAGGCATACAGTTTCTGGAAGGGGCATAGAAGGAGAGAAGATGCCATATAGGGAGGGGCAGATAGATGGCAGCAGGGGATGGAAGGAAGACAGTAACAAGAAGATGAGGAAAGCAGAAACCAGAGAAGACAAAGGTAGAACAAAAATTTTCTATTTATTTATTGCTTTAGGAGACATGTGTCACTGTTTCTATGGTATTGCACTGTATGTAGAGTCCAGCTTCTTTCTGGTTCAATTTAACCTTTGTCTATATATTTTTATTTTATCCCATCTTTTACAAAACTGTGGAGTGTTTAACGCCAGCCATGGTGGTAGCAGCTCTGATGCTCAGAATTCTATGAGCGTCAGAGCTGTTACCACAGTGGCTAAAATCCACACTACAGTTTTGGAAAAGGGGGAGGGGTTAGTTTGTGATTACATATTCCATACTAGGCGAAGGTGTTTTCTG
This sequence comes from Geotrypetes seraphini, assembly GCF_902459505.1. Lineage (NCBI taxonomy): Eukaryota > Metazoa > Chordata > Amphibia > Gymnophiona > Dermophiidae > Geotrypetes > Geotrypetes seraphini. Next base: position 73,923,963 of record NC_047094.1, on the reverse strand, counting down.
TGTTCTGAGTGTTCAAAAGACATGGCTTTCTGTTAGGATTGACGATGTAGGATTGATCTGTACTAGTTTGGCTTGTTTAGTTTTACAATGGGTGTATTGATGTTGTACTGTCACTGCAATATGTAAGATGATGCCTTTTCCTAGGTACTCATGTGTAATGTGTGGCTTGTTACTAAAAATCATGTTTTTCGTACAGATGGTTGGGGGGGGTGCCAAAAAATGATGGGCCCCGGGTGTCACATATGCTAGGTATGCCACTGATGGTGAGCCCCCCAAACCACCTCCAGAATCCCCTAGACCCACTTATCTACCACCCCAATAGCCCATATGGCTGCAGGAGCTACTTATATGCCAGTACAAAAGGGTTTTGGGGGTGTATAGGGGAGTGCACATGCTTCAATATCAATGCAGTGATTACAGGGGCTTATGCGCATGGGTCCTCCTCTCCATGGATCCCTAACCCACCCCCAGGACGGCTTAAGACGCCTCTGTGCAGCACGATTAGGCTTTCCTATGCCAGGCTGCCAGGTGATGATGTTCTGGAGGCACAATTTTTATGTTGTGATTAATATTTTTATGGGGGGGAGGGTCGATGATCACTGGGCTAGTGTGTGGGGATCTGTATTATGTGTTTGCAGTGCTTATCTGGTGACTTTAGGTGGGTTTTTGTGACTTAGACCATGCTTTAAATTGTCTAAGTCACAACGTCCAAGTTCAATCTAGGCTCTGTTGTAAAACGTTCGGTTATACATACTGTACGACTAAGTCTTAGCCTGCCCACCGTCCCACCCCACTCCTGTCCTCGATACTCCTGCTGACACGCCCCATTTAGCTCTGGTCGTTCAGCGGCACTATGAAGGCCTAGGTTGTTTATAAATACGTCCAAAACCCGGTTTCATTATCGGCACATCAATGTTTTTGATTGATGATCGTCCAAATGCCGACTTAGGCCGGTTTTTGGATGTTTTTCTCTTTCGATTATGAGCCCCATAGATTTCTGTAGTGAGAGTAAGGTGGTGGTAGGTATCATTCATGGGTCAAAAAAACCTTCATACTTATCACAAAACCCAATTTTTTGTATAAATTTTTAACTTTAGCGAGTTTTTGTTTTATTTTTATTTACTTTTTTTCTGTTGTGTACCAAAAGTCATCACACCAGTGCTAGGCAATAAATTTTGCCCACGTTTTCTCTTATATCATGGCTCAATATTAAAAATGCTGTAAATTACCAGCTGAAGTGCAAAGTAGCAATATATCTAACTATAAAAAATAATCGCCACTTATCTTAATGTTCTCTTAACTTCATGGCACAAAAATGCATGCTAGCCAGTGATTATAGACAAGTATAATGTCAAAGTTGCCCCTGTTGCTTTATGCTTTAGACGGGTCCTATTTCACCTTACATAGTTGGCTTCATCAGAAATTTTCATGGGATATAGCAGCAAATTTGCTGGTAATTTGCAGGTAATTTAAAAAGGGATGGAAGCGTGGTAGACTCTGATCGATTTTCAGAGGGTTGTATTCATGGGGAGCTAGCTAAATTAAAGGTACACAAAGCGATGGGGGCGGATGATGTATAGTCGAGGGTACTGAAGGAACTTAGGGAAGTTCTGGTGGTTCCACTGACTGACATTTTCAATGCTTCTCTAGAGTCAGGGATGATACCAGGGGACTGGAGAAGGACAGATGTGGTCCCTCTACACAAAAGTGGAAGTAAGGAAGAAGTAGAGAATAACAGGCCAGTAAGTCTGACTTCTGTGGTAGGCAAATTAATGGAAACACTTTTAAAACAGAGAATGGTGAAGTTTCTGGAATCTGGTGGATTACAGGACCAGAGGTAGGTCTTGTCAGACAAATCTGATTAATTTCTTTGACTGGGTGACCAGAGAATTGGGTAGAGGATGTAGTGCATTTAGATTTTAGCAAAACCTTTGACAGTGTTCTACACAGACATCTAATTAATAAACTGAGTGCCCTCGAGATGGGCCCCACAGTGACAGGCTGAGCCACAAACTGATTGAGTGGAAGTCAACAGAGGGTAGTGATTAATGGAGAATACTCTGAGGAAAGGGATGTGACCATTGATGTACCTCAAGATTCTATTCTTGGGCCTTTTCTTTTTAACATTTTTATCAGCGAAATTGTAGAAGAGCTGCCGGGTAAGATTTGCCTCTTTGCGGACGATACCAAAATCTACAATAGAGTGAACACCCCGGATTGTGTGAATAACATGAAGAAAGACCTAGCGGCTACACTTTCGTAGGGAGTGGCTTAACTAAGATGGTTGCTTTAAGCCGGAACTAAGACGCCATGGAGGTGCCTGGGTGCTGCTTTTTACCTTATCGATGGTCAAACGTAAATCCAAGTTCCGGTTGTTCCCGGATGAATCTTCGGCGGCAGCAGACCTGATGGATGCCTTTCTCCAGTGTGGGACCCGAATGAGTAGGCCAGAGTTTTCCTCAGCTGAGAGAGGCACACAAGCTGAGGCATCAGCACTCTCCCTCAAGGCAACATCTCTATTTCCGAAGGAGCGGAGTCCTCCGAGTTGTCCTGGGGCTTTAGAGCAGCAACTGGAAGAAAGAGCGTCCCGGGGTGTTCTCTCTCCTGACCAGCCGAGTGTGGGAGTTGATTCAGCAGGAGGAGTGGTGAAGCTAATTCACCCATCGGAGCACTCGGAGGAGTTGAAACAGCGGATCCCTCAGGATTTCCTCAAGTTGAATTTACCTTCACCTGAGGTTGCAGGTACTTTAATTGCACCAGTGGGTCTGGGTTTAGAACTTACACCTATGCAGAGACCCAAGGTCTTTAATATGGAAACACTTTGGGAAGCAATATCTAACTTACAACTCTCCTTGGGGACTCAAATGCAGCAACTTACAGCACGTTACACTACTATTGTTTCAGAAAATTTGGATTTGAAAAATAGGCTATCTAGCCTGGAAAACAAAGTGGATGGACATGAGACCACTGAAGCCTGCCTTCTCTGAAGACTTCATGTTTCTGCTTGGACGGAGAGCAGACACTGGAGCCACAGTGCTTTTCTAAAAAATTAAAGGTAGACACGTGGCGGGCTGGAGAAGTGGATGCCTGCAAAGGGGTGCGGCAAAGACTGCCAACCAGTAGGCATGCTGTCCGGTAGCAAGGTGCTGGCGGGTGGGCAGGAGAGGCAGAACCGGTACAAAAATGCCTCAGCAAAGAGATCGAGATCTATAAATGGCCTGCATCAAGCTAATAGAACAAAGAAATAAAACTTGAACCATGATGGAAAACCTGCCTAAGGAAGTACCAGAAAACTCATGAAAGAGAACTGTAAGACATCAACAGGACTTACAAGATGAAAAAATATTTGGCGCTGAGGCGACTGAGAAAAAAAAAAAACCAAGTCCAGTCTGCTCCACGAAAATGTTTAGACTGAGGAGGTCCTGCATGACATTGGCAGATGGGAACAGACGTGCCTGAGCAGTGAGCATATCCAAAGGCTTCTAGAGAAAAGTAGCTGGGGTACTGCTTTCCTTGCTGAGCTCTGTCAGTTATGTCTAAGGTGACGATATGTCCCGTTTTCAATGGGACCGTCCAGTTATTAAACCGACCATCCCGTTGTCCCGACCCACTGCTTTGGGACTCCTAAATGTCCCATTTTCAGGGACAGCATCCCAAATCTGTGTGCAGGGACAATTGAACAGGCGATCACTTCCCCTCCCTCCAGCACCAAATTAAACCCCCGCAGTGTTCTCCGTGCCCAGTGAATCCTGCTGCTGCCGCCGATGATCCTTCCCAGGTTGACTCGCCACTGAAAATTGTTTGACTCCTGCCTTTTTTTTTTGCCAGCATGCAAATTGAACCCACGCTCCAGGGCCCTAACGTGTGCATGCTGGCTTCCCTTCTCTTCCCTCCAAAACCGGAAGTTACTTCCCGAGGGGGGGAGAGAAGAGAAGGGCAGCTGGCACGCACACGTTAGAGCCCCAGAGGGAAGCTTACAACTTGCTGCTTTTACTTGCTTCGGGTCTTCCTCGCGGCTGGGTCCTGCCTACTTTCTGTTTCCTTGGCTGTTGTCTGTGTGTCTGTTTGCCTTTCTGTCTGTGTGTCTGTCTGTCTGTCTGTCTCTCCTTGGCCGCTGTCTGTGTGTCTGTCTGTCTCTCTATCTTTGGCCGCTGTCTGTGTGTCTGTCTGTCTGTCTGTCTCTTTCTCTCTCTTTGGCCGCTGTCTTTCTGTCTCTCTCTCTTTCTCTCTCTCTCTCTCTCTCTCCTTGGCCACTGTCTGTGTGTTTCTAGCTTTCTGTCTCTCTGTCTCTCTCTTTGGTCGCTGTCTATCTGTCTTTCTGTCTCTCTCTCTCTCTCCTTAGCCGTTGTTGTGTCTGTCTGTCTTTCTGTCTCTCTGGCCGCTGTGTGTCTGTCTTTCTGTCTCTCTCTCTCCTTGGTTCTTGGTCTGTGTGTCTGTCTGTCTTTCTCTCTCTCTCTCCTTGGCTGCTGTCTGTGTGTCTGCCTGTCTTTCTGTCTCTTTCCCTCTCTCTCTCATTGGCTGCTATCTGTCTGTCTTTCTGTCTGTCTCTCTCTTTCCTTGGCCGCTGTCTGTCTGTTTCTCTCCTTGACCGCTGTCTGTGTGTCTGTCTGTCTGTCTGTCTCTCTTCTTGGCCACTGTCTGTGTGTCTGTCTGTCTTTCTGTCTGTCTGTCTCTCTGTCCTTGGCCACTCTCTGTGTGTCTGCCTGTCTCCCTCCCTTCCAGGTTCATTCGGAGACGAAAAGACCAATCTGATTGATATTCCCGTGGTCTTCCATCTCTCTTCCATTGTCCACATGCCAGCACGTCTCCACTCTATTCCCTATCTACCATCTGGCACCTCACCTCACCCTCATAACTGGTCACCTACCAGCAACCTGCAGCTTCCTTGTCTGATTACTGGTCCCCTTTCACACAACTCTCTGATGTGTTCCACCTTTACGGAAGTAGGAAGTTGTGTCAGAAGAAGGCAGGGCCCCGGAAAAGGGACGCTGTTGGTGATTTTTAAAAATTTGTTTAAATTGTATGGGAACGGGCTATATGGACCCCCAAACCCGCCTCCACAGGGCTGGCTGTAGAGGGTGAACTGATGTGCCCTAAGGCTAAGGATTTTATTATGATAGATTATATTGTGTGTATATGAAAAATGAATGGAAGAAATGGCTTTTAGAATTAGTACTATTATTATGGGGGCGGGGTCTGGGGCAGAGCTTGGGCAGTTCTGGGGCGGGGTCTAGGGCGGAGCTTTTGGGCCCCCCAAACAGAAAAGCATTGTACTGCCTATGAAAGAGATAATGGTTACTGTGAATGGGCAGACTAGATAGGCCATTTGGCCTTTATCTGCCATCATGTTTCTATGTTTCTCTAAATTCATTCTAACAATCGTTCTTTTAATGTTCTTTTAAATAACCCTTTAAATAGACTTTTAAATAAGACGGCACAAGCACTGCCTCTTACAAAGACATAAGATGCCCCCTTGCTCATGTCATTCATTACAAATGGCCACAGCAGAAATGGCGGAAGCATTGATGAAAGACAACATCGATGAACATTTTGAAAGAAACAAACTTCTGATAACCAGACAACATGGTTTCTGCAAGGGGAAATCATGCCTAACGAACTTATTGCACTTCTTCGAAGGAATTAACAAATGGATGGACAGAGGTGACCCCATAGACATCATATATCTAGATTTCCAAAAAGCCTTTGACAAGGTACCCCATGAACGCCTACTTCGGAAACTAAAGAACCATGGGGTGCAAGGAGACGTACATAAATGGATCAGAAACTGGTTGGTGGGTAGAAAACAGAGAGTAGGAGTGAAGGGCCACTACTCGGACTGCACAGGGCTCGGTGCTTGGGCCGCTGCTATTTAATATATTTATAAATGATCTAGAAACAGGGACGAAGTGTGAGATAATAAAATTTGCAGATGACACCAAACTATTTAGTGGAGTTGGACTAAAGAGGATTGCAAAGAATTGCAAAGAGACTTGAACAAACTAGGGGAATGGGCGACGAGATGTCAGATGAAGTTCAACGTTGAGAATGAAAAGTACTACATGTGGGAAGCAGAAACCCGAGGTACAGCTATACGATGGGAGGGATGTTATTGAAGGAGAGTACCCAAGAAAGGGACTTGGGGGTAATGGTGGACATGACAATGAAACCGACGGCACAGTGTGTAGCGGCCACTAAGAGAGCAAATAGAATGCTAGGTATAATCAAGAAGGGTATTACTACCAGAATGAAAGAAGTTATCCTGCCGTTGTATCGGGCGATGGTGCGTCCAATATTGGTCACCGTACCTTAAGAAGGATATGGCGTTACTCGAGAGGATTCAGAGGAGAGCGACACATCTGATAAAAGGTATGGAAAATCTTTCATACACTGAGAGATTGGAGAAACTGGGACTCCTTTCCCTGGAGAAGAGGAGACTTAGAGGGGATATGATAGAGACTTACAAGATCATGAAAGGCATAGAGAGTGGAGAGGGACAGATTCTTTAAACTTTCGAAAAGATCCAAAACGAATGCTAGGAAGTTCTTCTTTACCCAACATGTGGTAGACACCTGGAATGCACTTCCAGAGGGCGTAATAGGGCAGCGTATGGTATCGGGGTTCAAGAAAGGACTGGACAATTTCCTGCTGGAAAAAGGGAATAGAGGGGTATAGATAGAGGATTACTGCACAGGTCCTGGACCTGTTGGGCCGCCATATGTGTGGACTGCTTGGCACGATGGACCTCAGGTCTGACCCAGCGGAGGCATTGCTTATGTTCTTATGCATTTTTCAGAACTTATCTGCTGTTTAATCAGCTGACACCTTATTTGTAACCTTATTGTGCTTGGGATTTTTATTTATGCTATACAGCATTCACACTATATGCATCAAAAATATAATGCTGTAATGCTTCTTTATATTTTTACTATTTTTTTGAAATATTTTCTTAGCTTTCTTAATGCTCTATATCCACAACCTTTGTTGAGTGACAGACTCTTTACAATGTGCTCAGTGCTCCTCTACCCAAGTCATTAGCAAAATGCTGTAACTGTGTGTGAGACTGCTGGGAACCATCATCGCACATGTATGTTCCCACCCGTATATCTACTCAACTTCAAAAAACACCAACTTTAAATTGCTACTTATTTTTAGCATAGATGTTCCACAGTGATGATGTGCAATGAGGATCTGCAGTTCACAGTTTTTTGTTTATACAAAAGTGATCATCCAAAATCCTCCAACTCCAGCTGAGTTTCGAATTACATCATTAGGGAGACTACATATAAGTTGAACTGCATTGAAAATCACAACGCACAGTGCAATTAACTTTCACTGCCTTATATTTTCTTTAAATTATCTTATTTCAATCTTATGCTTAATCTCTTACCTTTATTTTACTTCAGTTGAATCTGAATTATCATTGTGAGCATCACATCATGCCTGGGTAGTTAGAAATCTTGATTGGTACTTTGAACTTATGCAAGTTACATGATGCATTGCCAGTCAATCAGGAAGCCCTAAAATTGGCTTCAGTCCAGGAGATTCTATTTCTCAGTAATAATAATAATAGTTTATTTTTATATACCGCCAAACTTGTTGTAATTACTATTGTGTAAACCACCAAGAAATGAAGATTTTTTGGATGAAAGCTGCTATAGTGCAGCAACGAATTTCGGTCGGTACTTTTTCTATACAGGTTTGTTGAATACCCTATATGGATATGGTGATGTCTAAAAATTGTATTTGTTTTCTGTCCCATTTACTGTCAAATTTAATGTTATTGTCTACTCAATTGATGTATGTCAAAAATCCCTGTAACTCTATTGGTTCCCTTCCAAATTACAATAATGTCATCAATGAACCTTCCATGATATGATTTTTCCTTATTATTGACTGTATACATATTTACTCTCAAACTCCGTCATGTACAGGCAGGCAATCATGGGGGCCACTGTGGCCCCCATAGCTACACTGATGAATGATGATAACAGTGAAATCTTCTCTGCTGACATTGGTAACCTATCTAAATATGTTTTTAACCGGAGTGATAGCCGCATCCTGCGGGATGTTAGTATATAATGCAATAACATCCAGGGTCATTAATCATATTCAGAGAACTGCAAGCCAACTGATATCTAAATCAGCGACAACCAGTCTAACTCTTCATTCAGTTCCTCCGGGGTGAGGGCATTTAACAGAAAAATCCAGCGTTCTTTCCAGTTAAATATTTTCTCAATGTTACCACCCTCCCACCTGATTTCCACTATACCCAATATGCACCATCGGATGTCATAGAGTGTCCCATTAATTGCCAATGGTGGACCAAGGGAGCTATATCATTCTCCGTGCAGACTCTACTGTAGATTTATGTTCAGGCAATCTGATTTTTATTGAACGAATAGTGCGCCCAACATATATTTTTTGACAAGGATGTTATATTAAATACATTATATATGTTGAGTCACAACCTGTTCTTCTATTACTGCAAAAGATCTTTCCTGGTTTTAGATGAATCCATTCTGGTCCAACTAAAGCATTTGTACACCATTGGCAAAAGCCACAGGTCATTTGATATTTTCACTCATTATTAACCTGATGAGTTCTTATTTTGGTATTTAAAAATCCACCGATGTGAAGATCCCCCCCAAATTCTTTAAAAACATATAGCTTAAAGAAGTTACAATTGTTATATAGACACCGGTGCTCCAAATCAAGGTGATTATTTGTTAACTAACATAAGTCATAGTTCACGCCACATTTACATTTTTGGTAGAAATAAAATGTACCAGTGATGGTCTATAATGAAGCTAGATCAAGCATTAGTGTACATCTTGGGACAAAGGATGATAATGATCGATTTCAGTTATGATATATGCACTAGCTTGGCCGGGTGAGTATATAGTAATTGGATGAACAAGCACATTTGCAAGACTTCTGAATGATTGGTTCAGTGAACTCATGGTGATCATATGATTAAATAAGAGGATGGGTAACATAATACAATAGGTAGGAGGACACTTCCATTTGAACATGCTACGAGCAGTAAAAATGACCTATAATTTCTCTCTGTGAACAGGTCGTCCATTTCATCAACTTGCCTCACGGGGATGCATTGTAAGTGGATCCTGTGAATTTGGCCCCGGATTGCTAAAAGGATTGACAATCCATAATTATACGACACTGAACTGTATGTAACACATCAGAAAGCATCTCTGTAATCTCATATCTTGATCAGATTCTAAGATTAACTACTATGATCATTGTAGCTGGACTCAGGCATAGTTGAAGTCCTGAATCCTGGAGTCTGACTAATTTTGTCAGTTCTCAAGATTTGTATGGAATTACCTTAAAATCAATAGTTAATTAAATACTCAAAGGAAAAAATAAATAAATGATTGACTATAATCCTTTGTCCTTATCATTCATGTGTTATTGCTTTGTTAATCAGCATACCATACATGCAGACACTATAACATACACTAAGAAGATAAAAGCTTTGGGCCTAATATTCAAAGGATTTATGTTTTTAACTTTAAGAGCTAAGCTCTTAAATTAGTCTCTGAAAATATAGCAGAGATTAGTCCCTAAAGTTATCCTCAGAATTTCAGTAAATTCCTAATTTCAGGAACATTAAAAGTGACTAATCAATATTCAGCCTATGTCACTCTGTGTGTTTTTTAACCAGTGACCTTTGCTAGCTAACCCCTCTTTTACAAATCTGCACTAACAGCAGCCTTGAAGCAATTGTCCTGAAACCCTTTAAATCACTATGGACTTCATGGCAATACCACAGCAGCCTATGTTAAATGTCTTTGTAAAAGAGAAACTTAAGTTCAGATAGTCAATGCTGGGCCATATCCAGGCACTGGCACTGAATATTTGGGTATGACCAAACATGTCTTCACTATCAAATCTTATGTGGGTCTCAGCCAATATTCATTTGCAACCTGCATAAAACCATGAAACTACCACTAGAATTCATGGAAGCCATTTTGTTTCTGAAGCCACTAGGGTCAGGAGCAAATGGGGTTCACATTTGTCCACCTTAATTACTAGACCACCATGGATTTAGAATGGGTATCTTTAGTTGGGTGGGATTGGAATGTGCTTGACTATTTGGGGGGTGAGAGGGAGTACATGACTAGTTTGGAGGAGGCAAGAGGGATGATTGAGTCATGTGGGAAAATGCTTGACTGTTTCAAGGGAATTGAATCATGTTAGGGAGGGGGCTCTGATGCTTTGGAAGAATCCAGAACGTGGATAGAGTCCGCTTGGAAGGGAATTTAGGAAGAGGGCAGAACAATGTAAAATATAGGCAGGAAACTGGAAGCTTAAGCAGATACTAGCTGATGTGCTATGTTGGAACCTGTAAAGCTAACTGTGCATAGTTACAATTGCTTCTGATGCCCTCCTATCTGCATCATCACTGCAAATTGCTTTCAGCTGGATCTTCTCTGAGTACGAGCATACTTCTCACATCATCATCCGTACTTTTTAGACTCCTGAGGCAAGCCTTGATGGCCGAAACATGTACATGTCGAGTCGATGAATGTTCTTTATTGATGTTTGAGTAATAAAGATCTTCAAATTATCAGACATATTGGAGGATACTTCTTTAATGCACATCATTCTCTTTTGGACAATTCCACTCTGATTTGTGCAATTTTGTGGTTGTGGTGTTGTTTTCCCCTGTTTTTTTCTGCAGCTGATGTCAGCAACAGATGGTGGAAAGGATTTCCCTTCAAGGCTACAAGCTTTCTCAGCAAGCACTGACATTCTATCAGGAAAGATCCTAGTAGAATCATAGTTCAGCCACAGTAAAATAATAATAGCTTTATTTTTCTATACTGCCAACACCCAAAGAGTTCTAGGCGGTTCACAAAATATGAGAATTGGACAATTCAGTGATGAAATAGAGAACATATGAGAAGCAACAGTACAATATAGTATGAATACTATGATGTAATCACCAATCAAGTAACAAATTTCTTGAACAAATGGGTCTTTACTAATTTCCTGAAAGTGCAATAGGATGCAGTTTGTTGAATCATATCATCTAACCAAGCCTGGACTTTACCTGCTTGATAGGCCAAGGTCCTATCAAAAAGCTTTTTATAACGGCAATTTTTGGGATTGGGAAAAGTAAATAAACCAGAGCAATGAGTAGACTTAAAATAAATGGACTAAAATTTTGAAGTGAGGAAAAAGGTAGAATGGAAATAATTGAGATAGCAATTTATAACAGCCACAGCACTCAGCTGCAGATTCTCCAGGGAACAGGTCGTAGTCCAGAGATAAAATTCATTAGTGCCCAGGCACAGTCTCTGCCCATCAGCCGATGGGAGGCACAACTCCAGAAGATTCTTCTCTTGTTTGTTTTGTTTCTCCTATAATGCATAGGAAAATTCCAAGTTCAGACACAAACTTATCCAAGCTCAAACTTGACCGAGTCCAGTTTGCCTGGATTCTCTATCTATTCTAGAGGGAGCAATCAGAACCTGTCCAGAAGGGGTATTGTCAGACACAGAATAATAATGAATAGGCATCTTGTAGAATTCACTGGTCAGATAGCATGTTTTGCCAAGGTGATAAGAGAACAAGACCCAGTCCATAGCATTGCCTGCACAACACACATCTTTCCATTGCAAGAGGGGCCCAGTGCTGGTAGATGACCTTGGCTGTGAACACACACATCTTGTAAACAAGTCCATAATGCTCCAGAGGAGAAAAGATGGTTATTGGCCTCATAGGCAGCGGAACGCTTTTTTGTTTGGAGGCTCTGCAAGCTCCGCCCTAGATCCCGCCCAATGTCTGCCCCAGACCCCGCCCCCATAATTGTAATACCATTCATTTTTCATAAATACACACAATATAATCTTATTAACAATATATAATGGTAAACTACAAAAATTAAATGTTTCTCAACATTCATTTCTACCAGAACACTTGGCCTTGGTCACACATGCAGAACACAGATAATCACTATGCCAATACAGGACCACAAACTAAAAGTACTAATATATACAAACAAAATCCTAAGATACAAGACTCTGCATGCAGTACAACCCCCAGTGAAATAGAAACAAATGCATTTCTTCCTGTACAGTGCAAAATATAGACAGCAAAAGTAATTTTTCAAAACTGATTCAATTCAATCACTAAATTGAAAATAAAATAATTTCCCCTACCTTTGTTGTCTGGTGATTTTGGTTTTCAAGCCATCTTTCCTAGTCTCTGGCTGCACTTCCTTCTGTCTGTGCTCTTAACAGTGTATCCAGGGCCACCTTATCCATTTGTTGTTTTTCTCTACTTCACTTTCTGCCATATATCCATCTTTAATTTCCTATAATAATTTCAGAGATACTGAGATATAAGGACAAGGTCAGAAAGAAGTTTATAATTGATATAGAGCACAACTGACCTGTTAAAGGTAACTAGCCTATAGAGAGTGATGAAAAAAAAAAAATATAAAAATGCTCAGAGATGTGAAACTCTGAAGGGAAGGCTGAAAAACCTCCCTTAGATGAAGAGTTTACCTTCCAGTCATTGTCATTTCATAAAAGATCTTTGATCACATGCTCAAAGGCTATTGATTAAATACAATCTAATTCTTGAAGCATTTCAGTTATTTTTTCCTTCTTATATCATGCAACCGTCACTGCACTTTAAGATTGATGAGATTTGCACTTAGCTCATAGACAGGGTTTATGGGGTACCAACGTGGCCCCGTTTCGATTCCTGCTTCAGGAGACAACAAATGGATAAGTTGGCCCTGGATACACTGTTAAGAGCACAGACAGAGGGAAGTGCAGCCAGAGACTAGTAAAGATGGCTTGAAAACCAAAATCACCAGACAACAAAGGTAGGGGAAATTATTTTATTTTCAATTTAGTGATTGAATTGAATCTGTTTTGAAAAATTACATCTGCTGTCTATATTTTGCACTGTACAGGAAGAAATGCATTTGTTTCTATTTCACTGGGGGTTGTACTACATGCAAGTCAAGAGTTGAAAGCTGAAGAAAAAGGTTGTTTGGCAGGGTCCTGCTAGGGGGGGAAAGGAAGAAAATACCGTATATACTCAAATATAAGTTAATCCGAATATGTCGAGAACCCTTATTTTCCCACAAAAAAGGAGGAAAAATGGTTGACTCAAATATAAGTTGGGCGGCTTAATATTCATGTTCCCTGCCAGGCTCTGCACCCAAGATCAAAGAATATATGTTTGAGTTTGATATCTGAGCACACATTTGCAAGGAAATTATTTCAAAAGAGAAGTATACACAAGGCTAACACCCTGGGTCTCATCAAAAGAAATTGCTTACTCCACTTTGTATGCTTTTGCAACATCTGGAAATACCTGAACTTTTAAAGAGCTTAAGGTAATAGAATGATACTTAGCAACATAGTAAATGACAGCATATAAAGACCTGAATGGTCCATCTAGTTTGCCCAACTGTACATGTATTAAAATTCATGATCTAAATTATATTATCTATTTTCTTAGATATTTCTGGCCCAGAGACCAGTTCTGTGCTTAAGTTCCAGCTACTGGAGTCTCTGTCGAAGCTCACGCTAGCCAATCTAAATCATCCCAGCTGTCAAAGCCCTCCCCAGCCCATCCTGAACTGAATATTTCAGGTTTATTTAAAATTTGATAATATCGCTTATAATACTTCTAAGCGATGTACATTTTTCAAGCAGGTATACAATATTACAAGTTTAAGAACATAGACAAGATCAAATAAGGACCAACATGATATAGAAAGGTCAGGGGTAGAACTACAATAATTATAGGAAAGAAACAGGCATGGGAAATACAAACAGGGTTAACAAGGGAAATGTCTGGAGCCTCCTGTGATTTATGTTTCTTTAGAGAGAAACGTTATTCAATTAAAGATTTAATTTTAAAAGGTGTCTTTGTATAGGAAGGACTTCAGGGAGCTCTTGAATCTATCAAGATTTCATTCTTCTCTGAGAAAAGAGGGAAGAGTATTCCATAACTGCGGAGCGTATATTATAAATATTTCATTTCTTCTAGTACTAATTATTTCTAAAGAGGGGATTGCAAGCAAATTTTGGTCTGCGGATCGTAAGGTCCTGAATGGTGTGTATGGGATTAAGAGTTTGTCAAGGAATGCTGGTAAGTTTGACTGTCGTGTTTTAAAACAAAGCAGAATAATTTTATATGTCATTCGATGGGAAATTGGCAACCAGTGTGCATTTTGGTCAAATTTTTGGGAGTTTGTGATGAGTTTTATAGATGCATTCTGGATTAACTGTAATCATCTTAGTTGAATCTGGGTGATGTTTTTATATAATGAGTTACAGAAATCCAGTCTGGAAATGATAAGAGAGTGAATGGGGGTGTAAGACCTTCGCAATTGATCTTATCATATGAAGTCTGTAAAAACAGTTTCTTGCTACTGAGCTTATTAGAGATCCTCGGTGTTCATCCCACACTTTTTTGAATTCTGTCACCATTTTCCTCTCTACTTCATCCTCTCCTTCATCCTCAAATTATGTCCTCTGTTTTTACCATTTTCCTTTTTGTGTCTATGTTAATACCTTTCAAGTATTTGAATTTCTAAATCATATCTCCCCTGTCCCTCCTGTCCTCTAGAGCAGTGTTTTTCAACCTTTTTACACCTATGGACCGGCAGAAATAAAATAATTATTCTGTGGACCGGCATCGGTACCGGGTCCGGCGGTTGAGGAACACTGGGCTAAGTCGTGGGCCAGACCCCGCCCATCTCTACCCAATCTCCACCTCAGACCCCACCCCCATAATAGTACTAATTGCACCTTGCACGTCCCGTACCTCATCTGGAAGCCTTCCCTCTGACATTGCAACGTCAGAGAAAAGGCTTCCGGTTCAGACGCAGGACGCCCGTAGGAGCCACTGCCCATGGCTTTGTGCACTGAATCAGTTAGAAAGAGCTGGCTCGAAGATAACGCCGCATCGATCGCACCGTGGACTGGCGGTTGAAGAACACTGTTTTGGGCCTGATGTATGTGCTGGCCCTGTGGACCGGCACTGGTCCATGGACCGGTGGTTGAAGAACACTGCTCTAGACCAGCGGTTCCCAATCCTGTCCTGGAGGACCACCAGGCTAGTCGGGTTTTCAGGATAACCCTAATCAGTGGCGTACCTAGGGTATGTGGCACCCGGGGCCCATCATTTTTTGACACCCCCCCCCATGTAAAAAAATATTTTTTGTAATGACCATGAAACGGAATAAATGGTCAGAATAGAAACAGGCAGTGAAAATTTTCTTATATTCCAAACATAACATAAAATAACATAAATTATGTCTGAATTGTCATGACATCAGAAGTACATATGGAGTAGTTGCAGGTGATGCTTGGGACAGTTCTGATTGTGTTAGTTCGGTTTTATGTGTTTTTTGAATAGAAGGGTTTTTATTTCTTTTTGAAGGTTTTGCAGTATGTGGTCGATGTCAATTGGTTGTAGGGTTGGGGGTCGAGTGTTGCAGCTCGAATGGCTAGGAGGTTGTCGAACAGTTTTTTCCTTTTGACGTTTTTGGTTGGAGGGTGTGTGAATGGTGCGTGAGTTCTCCTATGTCTGTTTGAAGTGGATTGAATTATTTAGCTGAAGAAATTAGTTACCCCCTCATCCCACACACATTAATTCTCTTCCATTTTTGTTCCCATTATAAAAAACACTGATAAGTTCCCAGAAAAATAAGAAGTGAAAACAAAGGCCCCTACAGATGAGAACATAACATAAGAATAGCCTAACTGGGTCAGACCAATGGTCCATCATGCCCAGTAGCCCATTCTCATGGTAGCCAATCCAGGATACTAATACCTGGTCAAAACCCAAAGAGTAGCAACATTCCATGCTACCGATCCAGGGCAAGCTGACACTTCCCCCATGTCTTAATAACAGATTATGGACTTTTCCTCCAGGAATTTGTCCAAATCTTTCTTAAAACCAGCTACACTATCTGCTTTTACCATAACTTCTGGCCACTTCATTTTTAAGTTTAGATCTTTCCTTTCAAACAGAGACCTTGCTAGATGTCAAATACAGCACAAGGTAACTTCACATGGACTTAGCTGTGCAGGAAATGTGAATCTCCTCATACACCCACCATATAGTGCAAAAATGTGCAAAGGTCTGTTTTTTTCTTTCGATCACTACATAGCCTAATGCCACACAAGCAGCGCTGTTACAAACATATTCTGTAGGTCAATGCTAAGGATAACAAAGTTTCCTTCCTTGGACCAGAAGGAGATACTGATAAACCACTGGAAGAGATCCCAACACAACACCCAATGACCCACTCAGTGTGTGAACCAGTTGAGTGGAGTGGACTAACTGGGGGGTGGAAATGGGCCCGGAGTTTGCTCAGCAGAATTCCCAGACCACCTCTTCCTCTCAACACATTGACACGCTGCCACCACCACCACTAGAAACACCTCACTGGGTAGGCCAGCTATGCTATAAACTTTATAAAACACATTATTATATTTTCTTATAAAGCACATATTTTAACTGAACTCTCTGACATCCTCAGCCTTTCCATTCACAAAAATAGAAGGAAGAAAAGTTCCCATTTCCTGCTGTTTCATGTCCCCGGCCTATACAATATTTTTTTTCTGCAGACCC
This sequence comes from Geotrypetes seraphini, assembly GCF_902459505.1. NCBI lineage: Eukaryota > Metazoa > Chordata > Amphibia > Gymnophiona > Dermophiidae > Geotrypetes > Geotrypetes seraphini. The sequence goes on along the minus strand of NC_047094.1, from coordinate 73,907,328 downwards.
TTCAAAAGTCTGACCAAATCCTCGTTTCACTTGCATTATAAAGTACTGAGGATGCCATCTCTCCCCAATCCCAGGTCCTAAAGTCTAAGACAGTAGCGCAAACTAATGCTTCCAGATTCAGGAAAAAAAATTTTGATTTCGATTCAGCCTATTGAATTGGTTTTTCAATTCGATTTTCCTGCCCAGTTGGGTGACTTTTTTCAAAACTCCTGGTGGGTTTTATAGCTTTTTCACCCCCTTTGGCTTCTCCTAACCACACTGGTGCTGTGGTGTAAATAAAATAAAGAAACAAAAAGGACTTTTCCTCTCTCTGTTAAATCCTAGCTCACGTTTGCAGTCCAACACCAGCTCTGTCAGGATATACATTTCAAATCTGACATATTATAATCACAAAACAGAAAATAAAATTAATTTTTCTACCTTTTGTTGTCTGGTTATATTTCAAATCTTGTTGGTCCAAGGCTCTGGTTTTCTTCTGATAACTTGCTTGCCAGGGTCTCCTTCTTTCTTCTTTCTGCGTGCTAACCATCCATCTGCCAACTCTGTCCTCCCTTTCCATTTCCCTTCCCTCCCCAGGAAGTCTGGTATCTTTCCTTTTTTTCATCTCCCTCCACAGATCCACCTTTTCTTAACTACCCTTTCATCCGGCATCTCTCCCTCCTTCCCCACCACCCCAGAGTCCACCATTTCTCCCTTTCTTTTCCCAATTACCCTCCTATCCAGTATCTCTATCCCTCCTCCACACCATCCCTTGTGTCCAATTTCTCTCCCTTTCAGTTCCTTCCCTCCCTAAATCCCATGGTCCATCATTTCTCTCCCTCTCCTCTATTTTCAGACCCATTATTTCTTCATCCCCCCCCAAAGTTTGGCATATGCACGTCTCTTTGAACACCCCCTTCCCTCTGTGTACTTCTAAACCAGGGTCCCCCCCAAAGGCCTGTCCCCCCTTAAAGGTCTGCCTGTCCCCCCTTGAAGGCCTGCACCCCCCTTGAAGGCATGTCCCACCCCCTTGTAGGCCTGTCCCCCCCCTTGTAGGCCTGTCCCCCCCTTGAAGGCCTGTCCCCCCCCTTGAAGGCCTGTCCCCCCCCTTGAAGGCCTGCACTCCCCCGAAGTCCTGCACCCCCCCTGAAGGCCTGCACCCCCCCTGAAGGCCTGTCCCTCCCCCTTGTAGGCCTGTCCCCCCACCTTGAAGACCTGCCTGCCTGTCCCCCCCTTGAAGGCCTGTCCCCCCCCTTGAAGGTCTGCACCCCCCGAAGGCCTGTCCCCCCCCTTGAAGGCCTGTCCCACCCCCTTGTAGGCCTGTCCCCCCCTTGTAGGCCTGTCCCCCCCTTGTAGGCCTGTTCCCCCTTGAAGGCCTGCTTGCCTGTCCCCCCCTTGAAGGCCTGCACCCCCCCCAAAGTCCTGCACCCCCCCCTGAAGGCCTGCACCCCCCCTGAAGGCCTGTCCCACCCCCTTGTAGGCCTGCCCACCCCCTTGTAGGCCTGTCCCCCCTTGTAGACCTGTCCCCCCTTGAAGGCCTGCCTGCCCCCCCCTTGAAGGCCTGTCCCTCCCCCTTGAAGGTCTGCACACCACCCCCCCCGAAGGCCTGTCCCCCCCCTTGAAGGCCTGCCTGCCTGTCACCCCCCTCCCCCTTGAATGCCTGCCTGCCTGCCCACCCGCCCCACCCCGAAGGACCGCTCGCCCCCTGGCCTCCCCGCACCACCTATGAAGCAGCACTACCTATGCTCCCGGCCTTGCCGTTCAGTCCCCACCACCACCACCACCCCCGAAGGACCGCTCGCCCCACTAACCTTCCTGCACCACCTATGAAGCAGCCGCAGCAGGATCGCGATGTCAGCTATCCCTGCGCTGCTTCCTGCGCCGCGTTCCCGCCCCTCCTCTGATGTCAGAGGAGGGGTGGGACCGCGGCGCAGGAAGCAACGCCCAAGCAGCTTAGGGATAGCTGACCTCGCGATCCTGCTGCTTGCTGCTTTACAGGTGGTGCAGGAAGGTCAGTGGGGTGAGCGGTCCTTCGGGGGTGTGGGGGGACTGAACGGCAAGGCCGGGAGCACCCCTTCAGGGCTGGCACCCGGGGCGGACCGCCCCTCCCTCCCCCCCCTTGATACGCCACTGACCCTAATGAATATGCATGGAGCAAAGTTGCATGCCTGTCACCTCCATTATATGCAGATCTCTCTCATGTGTGATGAAAGCATGTGTGAATAAACCTGATTTAAATAAGAAACCTTCCTGTTTAAAAGTGGAGCAAGGATCCTGTTGCTAAAGGGATTTGAAATGGAGATTTGTCTGGGTGTGGGGACTGGTGTGCGAATGAGCTTTGGTGCAGTGGGGGGGGGGGGGGGGGGGGGGGGAGGAAAGTCCAGTATTATTGAAGAGAAAGCAAGATTTAAAACCAAGGCTGTTTCAAGTTCCCAAAGTTTGTTCCTTTCCTTAGACACTGATTAATTGAGAACACAGGAGGTGTATAGGGTCCATTTTTCTGTAATTGGGTGGAGCTTGTTCCCACACCTACTGGCCCAGCTAGAGAGAGTCAGGGCAGTAAGTTGAGAGAGCAAGAGAGTGTCTTTTATTTGACTGTGGATCATAGTAGCAGCCTGAGAAATGAGGGCTGGCAGGAGCGTTGCCTGGAGTTGCCTGTGGGCAAGAAGCAGCAAACTTTGGTCCTATTTGCAAAGACTGCTTGGACTGTGTTAGAGCAGCAGCCCAGGGGACAAAAGCTGTGAAATAAGTTTGCTGTTTTGACTGAAGAATATAGAAATCCTGAACTGTGGGAGATATTTGGAAAGTTTGCTGTATTTTTGAAGCATAGACTGTGTTGAAAGTAGCAAACAGGTTTTTGCTGCTAGTTTTCCTATATAAAGAAATATCAGGGAAAATAATTTTTTGGGTTTTGAAATTGCAAAAAGGAAGAAAAAAACCTCCCGACTGTTTATTTTGTGAAACCTACACACCTCATTGACACTCTGTGGGGACTAGATCTGAGCGTGCGTGTGTGCGTGACATGCTGGACCCCGTCACAATATTCAAGACTTCCAGTCTCTCCTCTTACTTCTTTTGGTGCAAACCCCCTACCATTTTCAGCACCTTTCTCTGGACTGCTTCAAGTCTTCTTATATCCTTTGCCAGATACAGTCTGTAAAATTGAATATAATACCTCAAGTGGAGCTTCACCAATGATGTATAGGGGCATTGACATCTTCTTTCTTCTACTGGTTATGCCTCTCTATATACAGCCTAGCATCCTTCTGGCAATAGCCACTGCACTGTCACACTTGTTTCTTTGCCTTTAGATCTTTGGACACTATCACCCCAAGGCCCCTCTCCCCATCCGTGCATATCAGCCTCTCACATCCCAGCACATATGGCCCCCTTGGGTTTCTAATCCTCAAATACATCACTCTGCAGTTCTTTGCACTGATTTTTAATTCTTCAATTATATGGGAGATAATCAATGACCTCTATGATACTGTAAGCAATACTTCACTCAAATCACAGTTTCTATTTTTTCTACTCAGTAACTCTGTTAATCAAATTATCTAAAATTATGAAGTGAAGTGCTCAGACCCACAACCTTGTGCTAAACGTGATAGACATCAGTACATAACATACATGGTAACATAGTAAATAACAGACAGTAGATAAAGACCCGAATGGTCCATCCAGTCTGCCCAAACATACATGCTCCATAAATTAATTTAGTTTTAGTTCTTTTTCTTAGATATTTCTGGGCCACCCCTCAACCTCAAATTATGCCCTCTGGTTTTACCATTTTAGTACGGGTTGCACACGGGACCACCGCCCATACAATCACATATGCTAAGTACAAATAGTAAAAACAGTAGAAATAGTAGAAACAGTACAAAACGGCAGAGAAACAGAACAAAACAAATAAAACTCGCAAAGCTGTCCCTTTGTTAATCCCCTCTCCTGAAGAAGATACCGAAACAGGGCCTTGTCGAGTGGAGATATGGTGACGACATGAACTTATGAACTGGAAGATTCAGCTAAGTTTAATGATTCCTTAAGCGTTTTCTTATGATTTTTACTATTTATCTTTCATTGATTGGCGAACAAAGACATTGTGGTGATATGAACTTATGAAGATTGAATCCAAATGATTGTTTCTTCACTGATTTTTGATTTTTTGTGATTGATTTTTGTGGGGATTTCAAACATACCTTCCCCTCCTTTTTTTCCCATGTTTGCACTTTATATTTATATATTCATTTAATGCTATTAGTCAAACATTTTGAAATAAGGGTAATCATGATGTACAGGGCACGGTTTATTTAAGTAAGTGACGTTTGATTTTCATTTTTGACAAAATGACAGAAAAACTTGAACGCTACTGCATTAAATTTTGTGTAAAGCTTGGCGATTCCCAAGAGGAAACGATCTGCTAGATTCAACAGGCCTTTGGGGATGAAGCAATGGGCACCACACAGATAAAGAAGTGGTACAACCGCTTCAGAGATGGTTGCACATCAGTGGAGAGTGAAGCATGCTCTGGTAGGCACTCAACATCCAGAAATGAGATCATTGACCAAGTGAAGACCCTGGTGATGCAGGATCATTGAATTGTGATCAGAGAACCTGCAGAAGAGGCAAGCATCAGCATTGGATCCGTTCATTCCATTTTGACTGAGGATTTGGGCTTCAGGAGCATTTCAGCGAAATTTGTGTCAAAACTGCTAACGATCGAGTAGAAGCAACTCCGTTTGGAGATAGCACAGGACATGCTGGAGACTGAACAGTGATCCCAACTTCCTCAGCACAGTGATCACTGGCGATGAGTCCTGGGTTTATGAGTACGACCCTGAAAGGGACCAGATTTCAGTCAAGAGAAGTTGTGAGCAATATCAAAAGAGGTGTTCCAGCACTGCTTCTGACAGTGGTAGAACTGTTGGAAGAAGTGTGTGGCAGCCCAAGGGGACTTCTTTGAATGAGATTAGTATAAGATTGTTGAATCTGAATATGAGTATTTTTTTATGAATAAAGGCCGGATACTTTTTGAACAGCCCTCATATGCGCTCCCCTTAATGTAGGGTTTCTCTTGTTGTAATCTACTTTGAATCTGAATTGAAAAGCAGTGTAATATAAGATTTCTGATTAGATTAATGAAATCCTATGGGCAGGACTGATACCCACTTGCTCTTGCCTGGTGTGGATCCTTGCAAAAAAATGGCTGTCGTGAACTCTAGTAGTACTTTGAGGCTGCCTAAAAGGATAAGTACATCACAAAAAATAGCTATCCTAAAAATAACTTATTATATACCCAGCTAATGATGACCTTTACATTATTTTGTATTGCTAGTCTTATTAATGAATCCCTAAATTACTTGTAAGCAATTAATAAATTATAAAAATAAATAATTCTGAAATAGCATTCTTTAGCAAGTCAATCTTTCTGTACTCAAGCTTTGGAGAGGGATAGTGTGGTCACAAGGCTGATAATACATGAATATGGAGTAATGATTCTCTGGGAAAGCATCATCTCATATTCTCATAATTAAAACACAGGAATTTGTTTAATCGGATTCTGGATGGATTGGGATTTTAAAAGATCTGAAATATGTGCTGTATAAATATTCTGCTCTTAACAAACATATACATAATTAATATGTGAGAAAATTTATCATGTCATGTGGAGGATCTTCCTCCTCCTTAATGTCTTCACTTAAGGAAAATTTAAAACCACTTCACAGGGACCATTTTACTTGACCTAGAGCTTCTGGCGTAACACTGCTTGACTGCATATTCAACAGTAGATATTTCTCACAAGCAAATGTCCTGGTTGGAACAGGTGTTTTTATATACCAGGTTATAAATACTGCATCCTGAGCTTGAAGGATTGTAGGGACCAGAGTGTAAGCTCAGACTGTCATATTCTTCAGCTAGCTCCATCCTCTCCAGCATCATGAGGGCTTTTCTCACCAGCATATGCATCATCTTTGCTCTGACAGCCACAGGTAAGGCTCTTCCCTGCAATCTTTCTGCCACTGTTCACAGGATGATCTCTATTCACAACCCATCTTCTTACTTCCAGTGGCATATCTAATATATTTATACTATATCAAATACTTGGGAAAATTTTTATTTAAATACACAGCATTCTTCTGTACTGCTATATCTTAGCTAGAATGAAAATATCAAAAAACTGGACTAGTGCATAACCATTTCAATAACAATGCTTTCAATTTTTCATGAGTATGCCTCAGCCCCACCACTCCACCGCTGTGCTATCTTGTGACTGCGTGGAGATTTATGTGGCACTTCATCATCGGCTGTTCATATCTTTTTTATTTTTATGGAATCGTGAAAAATCCTTCATATATACTTAAAAATGTTAAGGAGATTTATGTGGCACTTCATCATCGGCTGCTCATATCTTTTTTATTTTTATGGAATCGTGAAAAATCCTTCATATATACTTAAAAATGTTAAGAAAAACATTTTTAAGTATATATGAAGGATTTTTCACGATTCCATAAAAATAAAAAAGATATGAGCAGCCGATGATGAAGTGCCACATAAATCTCCACGCAGTCACAAGATAGCACAGCGGTGGAGTGGTGGGGCTGAGGCATACTCATGAAAAATTGAAAGCATTGTTATTGAAATGGTTATGCACTAGTCCAGTTTTTTGATATTTTCATTCATTTCCACATTTTGGGACTGGTACAAGCATTCACTACTTCAGCCATATTTGGGATATCTTAGCTAGAAGCATCAACAATGTTTTCAAATAATGTGAAAGGAATATATGTGAATACTTATCTGGGACAACTTTCTTTCAGCAATGCAGTATTCCAATTCAGGTCCTGCCCAATGGTACTGTTTCAAATCTGTAAAGTAATAGTGTTTTAATAGTGCTCGTTGCCAAAAACGTCACAACTTGTATACATTCACCAAAGTCTTAACTTGTATACATTCTTCATGTGCGTTGTTCGAAGTCTCAACTTACGAGGTGCTACCCAAAAGTTTGGGGAATTCAATTGTAAAAAAAAAAAATTGCTTAACTGAAATTCCTAGTTTCCACAATCTCCTTCGAAGTAGTTCCCTTGAGAATGTATACAGCGATCCCAGCATTTTTCCCATGACAGCCCTCACTTTTGAAAAGCTCAAGGCAGGCACACAGCCGCAGAGTACATTTAAGACACAATATTAACTTGATGATAGTAAATATATATATATATATTTGTCTCGGAAAATGAGAAGAGATTGACTTTGAAATTTCATACTCAGTAATTAACACCTGAACTATTGCTGAGCAGTGTGTTTTTTGTACAACTGACACAGATGGGTTCTCCCTGATAACGCACACTGAAACTCAGCTGCACTTTCCCTTCCATCCAATGTCCACCCTCTTCCCCTTCCATAGGGCATCTTACCTCTTTCTATGTCCCTTCCATAAACTGTCTATCCTGTGCTCCTTCTTTCCTTTGTATACGATTCATTTCAGCTTCACCCCAGTGGTGTACCAAGGGGGGGGGGGGCGGGGGGATGGTCTGTCCTGGGTGCACGCCCCAAGGGGGTGCACAACTGGCCACCCACCGGGGAATAGGCTGCTGCCATGGAATAGACTACCGCTGCCACTGCCGCCATCGGGAACAGGCCGGCGCCGAGTTCTCCCTCCCTGCTTTACTTCCCCATGGGGCTGACCAACTCTTGCTGCCCGACGTCAATTCTGATGTCGGAGAGGACGTTCTGGCAATTGGCTGGCCCGGAATGTCCTCTCCAACATTAGAATTGACATCGGGCGGCAAGAGTTGGTCAGCCCCATGGGAAAGAAAAGCAGGGAGGGAGAACTCAGCGCTGGCCTGTTCCCAATGGCGGCAGTGGCAGCTTTCCACAGCGGCAGTTGCAGCAGCATGTTTCCCAATGGCAGTGGTATGGGGGAGGGCAAGGAGAAAGAAAGAAAGAAAAGGGGGGGGGCAGGAAGCCAGAAAGAAAGAAAGGGGGCAGGGTGAAACAAAGAAAGAAAAAAAAAATGGGGCACGGACAGAGAGTGAGAGAGAGAGAGACAGACATACAGAAAGAAAGGGGGCATGGAGAGAGAAAGAAAGAAGGGAGCAGGGTGAAAGAAAGATATGGGGCACGGAGAGAGAGAGAAAGACAGACATACAGAAAGAAAGGGAGCATGGAGAGAGAAAGAAAGAATGGGGCAGGGTGAAAGAAAGAAATGGGGCATGGAGAGAGAGAGAAAGACAGACAAAGAGAAAGAAAGGGGGCATGGAGAGAGAAAGAAAGACAGACATACAGAAAGAAAGGGGGCATGGAGAGAGAAAGAAAGAAGGGGGCATGGTGAAACAAAGAAATGGGGCACGGAAAGAGAGCGAAAGACAGACATACAGCAAGAAAGGGGGCATGGAGAGAGAAAGAAAGAAGGGGGCAGAGTGAAAGAAAGAAATGGGGCATGGAGAGAGAGAAAGACAGACAAAGAGAAAGAAATTGGGCATGGAGAGAAAAAGAAAGAAATGGGGCACGGAGAGAGAGAGAAAGACAGACATACAGAAAGAATGGGGGCATGGAGAGAGAAAGAAATAAGGGGCAGGGTGAAACAAAGAAAAAGTTTGGGGAGGGAATGAGGTCTGGAGGAGAGGAAGCATACAGGAGGCTGAAAGAAGGGAAGAAATATTGGATGCACAGTCAGAAGACTAAAGTGCAACCAGAGACATGAAATTACCAAACAAAGGTAGGACAAATGATTTTATTTTCAATTTAGTGATCAAAATGTGTCCATTTTAAGAATTTATATATGCTGTCTATATTTTGCACTATGGCCCCCTTTTACTAAACCGCAATAGCGGTTTTTAGTGCAGGGAGCCTATGAGCGTCGAGAGCAGCGTGGGGCATTTAGCGCAGCTCCCTGCGCTAAAAACCACTATTGCAGTTTAGTAAAAAGGGAGGGGGTATATTTATCTATTTTTGTATAGTTGTTACTGAGATGACATTGCATAAAGTCATCTGCCTTGACCTCTTTGAAAACCCGCGGAATATAAATGATGATTAACATTTTCTCTGCGTACAGTATGTTTTGTGTTTTTAAAATTTTATTGTTGGTAGATCATTTTGACTTGGCCACAAAGGTAAGGGGGAGGCAGGAAGGGTTGCTGCTGAAAGACATCTAGTAATCCTTGCAGGCTTGACTGGGCAGGGAATTATTTTTGTAAAATCATGTTTTGTTATGTGACTGGCATTATTTAGACTTTAATTTCTATGAATGAATAGAATGAAAATGATATAAAATTACTTGCTTGTTTTTACGTGCGTGTGCTGAAGGAAAGTGGAGAGAGAGTGGGCTGAGGACGCTGAAGGGAAATGGGGAAGAGAGAGTGGGGCGAAGACGCTGATTTATAAATTGACAATTATACAGAATATTGATTCTTTTTTTTTTTTTTGTTCACAACATTTTATTGGTTTTATGGTTATGAAACAGTGATACAACATAGGGTTCCGGAGAAGCGCAAAACAAATGGAAATAACACTTGTCAAGTATATCAAATTACAGATAAAGAGTAATTATACATATAAAAGGTTGAAGGTATTGGAAAGTACAGCAAATCTAGGTACATAAGGTATGGAGATTGAATAAATATTTTGGATAAAGAAAATAACATCTGTAGTGGAGAGAAGTATGAGTTAAGAGAGGTATACCCTTTGGAAAAAGGGTCTTTACACAGTCAGGAAGGTCTATCAAAATAAAAAGGTCTATCAAAATATAAAACAGATCATTGCAAATATGGTTGATCATTCCATGATCAAAGGTCTAACTTACAGTGTTCCAACAGCAGTGACTAAGTTTTATTATAAGAGGGTATTGAATTATGATGTTCCGCAATATGACGTTCATACTTGATTTGTAAACAAACAGAGTTCCACCAGTGATTGAATTCAAGTTTCGTGGAGTCTTTTCAATTTTGAAGTATGATTTGAATAGCAAGAAATATCAATAATGTTAGTAGGTAATCTTGATATATGGAGAAAGGCGTTGTAAGGGCCATTTGGCCAATGATTAAAACATCAAATGAAAAAGGGTCAGATATATGGAAAATTTTGGTAATCATATGCCAAATAGGAGACCAAAAGGCCATGACATGGGGGCAATCATATAGCATATGACGTAAAGAGCCATCACCGGATTTACAGGTCCAACAACAACCATCAGAGGACCTTGTCAATTTGGCCATCTTATTAGGTGTCCAAAAAGCTCTGTGAAAGAGAAATAAGGCCGTTTGCTTCTGGGAAGCAGAGCGAAGAGATTTTTGTATTCTAGACCAGATGGCCATCCAAGTATGAGTAGTGAGGGGGGATTGTAGCATTGGGTCCCATTTAGTTATGGAGTCTGGTAAGAATTGAAAGCATTTGGATTGGATAAATTTATATCACTTGGAAGCTTGCCCTTTGGATGTTGAGAAGGATAGTGTCATGGACTGCAGATCCGGAGATGTATGTAAAGAAGAGGGAGAAGGAAAAGTCGCCTGGAGACAATGGTGTAGTTGTATCCATTTAAAGGATTGGGATGGAGGGATGTGAAATTTGGCCATTGTATCAGAGAAAGAGATCCACTTGTCTGCCTGTATTAGGTGTGTAAGGTTCCAGATTCCCTGACATTACCAAGATTTCCATATAACTATTTCTTTATTAATTTTGAGTTTGGGATTGTTCCATATCAGAGCTAAGATCAATATCAAGATCTGTCCATTTTTTATCCGAGATGGAGTCAATATGATTGATTGCTTGCCAGGTACTGAGCATAATAGGATTTGATTTGGCTGATGAAGGCAGAGGTAAGGCGGGGGCATATTGTAGTAAAAATAGATCCATGATAGAGTGTTCCAAATGAAGCCATGTGGGAAGCATAAGTGGAGAATACAAATTCAACCAAAGAGACCCTTGTGACATCAAAAAGGCTAAATGATACTCGCGAAAACTGGGAAAGTTAGCGCCTCCTTGATCTCTAGGACATTTCAATTTGGGTAGTGCGATTCGGGGTTGTTTTCCTCGCCATAAGAAGTCTACCAGAAGTTTTTCAATACGAGAGTAAACATAGTGGGGAAAAAGAAAGGGTAGCATACTAAGAATATAATTAATCTTAGGGGTGATCATCATGTGGATGGTGGAGAGTCTGCCCCATCAGGAAAGGTTAAGGGGAGACCATTTATTTGTACATGTTTGGATAATAGAGAAAATATAGTCAGAGTTAAGTTGAAGGGTGGAGTCAAGAGAAGGTCCAAAATATAAACCAAGTTATTTAATTTTTGTAGGAGGCCAAAGAAAGCCGTGATTGGACGAGTCGGTTTGAACATAAATACAGTTTAAAGGTAGAAGTTTGGATTTATTGATATTTAATTTATAGCCCGATATGGCGGAATAGAGATGAATTTGTTCAAGAACATAAATGAGGGAGTCAAGATTGATGTATAGAAGTACATCATCAGCATATGCTGATAATTTGACCGAGAAGGAACCCAAGTGGAAGCCATGAATTATAGTATCATGTCTGATAGCAGTTAAGAGAGGCTCAAGGGCGAGATTAAAGAGTAAGGGGGATAAAGGACATCCCTGTCTTGTTCCTCGGGTCGGGAAAAAATGTTGTGATAGGTGTCCATTAATCATGATCCTTATCATTGGATGAGAGTAAAGAACTTTAACCATATTTAGGAAAGAGTCTGAGAATCCATACCATTTCAGAATATGAAAGAGAAAATGCCATTCCATACGATCAAAAGCTTTTTCAGCATCAAGGGCCATAATCAAGAGTCTATCAGTATGAGAGGTTTTATGATGTATAATGTGGGATAATAATCTAGTATTAGTAGAATAGCAATGATTTAGAAAGCCTGATTGATCTGGAGAAATAAGTTTGGGAAGGACGGATTGTAGTCGGGTTGCCAAAATCTTTGCAAAGATTTTAGCGTCGACATTGATTAATGATATGGGTCTATAATTTTTGACATCTTGGGGGTCCTTACCCAGTTTAGGGAAAACAACCAGGGTAGCTTCCGTGAAGGATCCAGTAGATTGGCCTTGAGAACAGAGAGAATGAAAGAAGAGTAGCATATGTGGAAGTAACGCAGGAAGAAAGGCTTCATAAAACTCAGTAGTGAGACCATCCGGACCAGGGGATTTATTAGAAGCAAGTGATATAATTGCATCAGTGAGTTCTTGTGCAGTGAAGGGTGTATCAAGTGGGAGGGTCTCTGCTGGTGAGAGAGAGGGGTGAGGAAAAGATAATAAAGAATTGATGAGGGGAGCTAAGAAAGGTGATTCAGAAGAGTATAAATGTTTATAAAAAGAAAGGAAGGACGATGAAATTGCAGAGGAACCCGTAACCAGTTTATCTGAGGCATCTTTTATGGTAGATATAGTGGTTTTATCCTGAGTTTTTAAAAGATAGTTCGCTAAAAGATGTCCGGGTTTATTATTATCTGCATAATAGGTGGAAGCTTGAATAAAGACAGACTTAGCGGCTGAGGAACTGAGAAGGGAGTTGTATTGTAGGCATAGATTGCGTAGATGAAGAAGGGTGGAAATATTGGATACATCAGATAAGTGCTGGGATTCCGCTTCTTGAATGCGATATTCTAGATCTCATTGTAGTTTTTTCAGAGATGAGTGGAGATGGGCGGAGAACTGAATAATAGTGCCTTGAATAAATGCTTTGAAGGCATCAGAGGTGATAGTCCAATCAGTGTGATCGGGGATGTTAAAGTTGAAAAATTCCGCAATAGCATTATTGATACAATCTTTAAACTGGGTTTCGTCAAGGAGGGAGGAGTTAAATTGCCATTGTTTAATGCGAGGCTCAAGAGAAAAATGTTTACAGGATAATGTGATGGCAGCATGGTCAGAGATGGTAATGGATTTGATGTCAGTTGTGGTGATGTGTTCCAAAAGGGATGAACTGGTGAGGAAGTAGTTAATCCTGGAGAAGGTAGAGTGAGGGGTTGAAAAGAAAGTAAATTGATCTGGATTGATATGTTGGAGTCTCCATGGATCAATAAGTTGTAGTTGAGCTATGATATCATGTAAGGTAAACCACGCCTTTGTTTTTTTGAAAGAAGCACGGGACTTCCTATCTTTGAGGGGATCTAAAATGAGGTTAAAATCACCTCCTATAATAAGGGGGGTATCCGGGTCTTAGAGTATATGATTAGCTAGGTGATGAAAAAATTCAGGTGAATCCAACTTGGGTGCATAAATATTAATAATGTGTAGTGTATGATTTGAAATTGTGAGTTTGACACTAATCCATCTGCCAAATGTGTCATGAGAGCTGAACATAACAGATAGGGATGGATGTTGTCTGATAAATATGAGAACATCATTTTTCCTATTGAAGGCGGGTGAAAATAAAGGAATGCAATATCCTTGCTTAATAAATTTAGCTGAATCAGCATCGTTAAGATGTGTTTCTTGAAGGAGGAATATATCAGATTTGAGATCATCTATATAAGATAGGATCCTGCGCTTCTTAATTATATTGTTAAGACCGTTGACATTAAGTGAAGGTATGGAGAGGGACATTTCAAGGATTGAAAACTGATCTACATGTACAATGGTATACCTGAAAAAATAAACATTAGTAGGGTTAAACAAACATCATTAATTAAATCAGTCGAAGGGAAGGTGAATGCTGTATACATCACGAGAGATAAAACACTACAGAAGTAATAAGATATATTAAGAACAAGTGAGAAAAGCTGACTGCAAAAAAGCAGCAATAGGCAGGAACATAAATAAAAAAGATCCTTTTGTATTTAAACCAGTTCTTTTTTTTTTTTCTAATTATTCCTAACCCTTTTGTGTTTTCCTTAACCGTTTCTCTCATTTACTATTTCAATTGTATTTCACCCCCCTTCCCAATTTGTGTCCAATGTAACTGTCCATTGTACGTTTGTCGATAATAATTTAGTTAGTATCGTTGTTAGCCTTGTAGTTTATAGAAAGTATGTTTTAACTAATTACATTGTTTGTTGAAATGTTATTTTATACTCTGTACAACGCTTTGAAGAACCAAGAAAGCGTTTAATCAAAAAACAAAATAAACAATAAACAATACTGCACACTCAATTAGGTATAACAAGCAACAAGTTCAACAGGGTCAAGTGGTGAGGTTTAAAGTAAACAACTGAGCAAACAATGGCTGAGTGGAAGGTGATCCCACAACACAAACAGGCCAAAAGAGCGATAAAGCATGACTAATGAATGTAGAATAAACAGCACAGTACACAATCAATGGGGAAACAGTTAGTAAATAAGAGTGAGAAGGACATAGAAACAATCGAGGAAAGAAAAGGAATCAGTTTTGATTGTGATTAAGCTGAAATGCACAACGGCAGAATAGTCACACTTGGTAATTTTTATCTGTTTGCATTGAAGAGTCAGATGGAGAAGAAGTGGAAAAGGTCAGACTGAGTCGATCGGGGTCGGAGATTTGTCTTCGATGTATGAGGCTAGAAGCTCTGGATCTGTGAAGTCTCTAGTTTGATTCATATAGGTGATCCGCATCCGTGCCGGATAGATGCCGAAGCGGGCACCCATTTTCTTCAGTTGTGGGCGGAAGGCGAGAAGTTATTGAGCTTTTACCGTTGTTTTGTGCAGGTCCGGAAGGAAAAGAATCTTGTTGCCCTCATGAGTGAGAGGTGCGAGGGATTGTGCTTTTTGCATAATTTCTAGTACTTGAGGGTAGTGGAGGATTTTGAGTACGATGGGTCTCGGGTGCCGATCACGAGGTTGGCGTGAAGATGGCGATCTATGCGCTTGTTCAATTTTAAAGTTCTTCTTAAAGTGAAGATCCAGTAGAATAGGGATGATAGTCTCTAGGAAGGCAATCATATTATTTCCCTCCTGACCCTCCGGGACCCCCAAAAGACGTACATTGTTCCGCCGATAACGTTTACTCGCATCTTCCAGCTCCTTTTCAATTGCCAGCGTGCGTTTCACGTGGCTCTGCAGCGCCTTCATGTTGATCTCTGCAGTTGCCGCTTTAATTTCCAAGTCGGTGACTTTGGACTTGAAAGTAATGAGATCCGTGTGGATCATGGCTAATTCATCTTTTATTTCAGACACGGCATCTTTGGTGTCCTGGACCGTTTTAATAGCTTCTCAGAGGTCCATCATGGAAGGAGCATCAGGTTTCTCTGGTTTCTCCGATGTCGATCCTTTTGCCGGTGATTGAGGTTCGGGTTTATGTCTTTTGCCTGTTTTGGCTGTAGCCATCGTTTATATGGTAGTTAGTGTAGAATTCAGGAGTCGAAATCGAATAGAGTGCAGCAAAAGATAAAGAAAATAGTATGGGTTGCCGGAGTTGAGTGCTCAGATGACCATCTTAGTTGGGCTCAACAGCGCCCCCCTATATTGATTCTTTTTATACTTTAATATAATAAGATCAAGATAAAACAATTCAAGGCTTGTGTGGATGGAATCAGGTGGTTTGCGGGGATGGGGACCAAGCTTACGGGGATTAGTCCAATAAAATAGTATTTTCTTATTTCTCATTATTTGTTTATCTTTATTTGTTAATTTGTAAAGTGGTGATTATGTATCAGTTTTTTCAAATTTACATCTACTGTCTTTATATTTTGCACAGTATTAGAGGACATGTATTACTGTTTTTGTGGTGTTGCATTGTATGCAGAGTCTGGTTTCTTGGTGGTTTGGTTTTGTCTACATATTTCTATTTTTATTTTGTGATTATTCCATATTGGGCGAGGGTGTATCTCTGTTCTGTGTGTATGAAAAGAACATAGTTTTCAGTTGGCATTGACTGCAGGATCAATTGACTGTGCGGGATCTGGCTTGTTTAGTTTTAAAATGTATGTGTTGGTGTTCTAATGCTCACTGCAGTGTTTAAGATGCTGCCTTTTCCTAGGTACACTCTTGTGCGATATGTGGATTGTTACTAAAAATCATATTTTTCATATAGATGGGGGGGGGGGGGGGTCAAAAATAATGGGCCCCAGGTGTCACATATGCTAGGTATGCAACTGCTTCACCCCCTCTCCATTGCTATGGCATCTCTCTCCTTCCCTTCCATCTCCCCCTTCCTGCTCTGGCATCTCCTGTCCTTCCTTTCCCTCCCCTGGACTGGCATCTATCTCCTTCCCTCCCCTACCCCCATGCCCTGGCACCTTTCTCCTCTTCTCCCTTCCTTCCTTCCTTCCCCATGGCCTGGCATCTCTTTTTCCTCTCCCTTCCCTGTTCTTCATTCCTACCTTTCCTCCCCATGGCCTATCATCTCCTTTTCCTCTACTTTCCCTGCTCTTCCTTCCTTCCCTCCCTCTCCCCATCTCCTCTCCTCCCTTCCTTCTCCATGACCTGGCATCTCTTTTTCCTCTCCCTTCCCTATTCTTCCTTCCCTCCCTCCCTCCCCTTGACCTAGTATCTCTTTTTCCTCTCCATTCCCTGTTCATCCTTCCTTCCTTCCCTCCCCATAGCCTAGCATCTCCTTTTCCTCTCCTTTCATTGCTCTTCCTTCCTTCCCTCCCTCTCCCCAACTGGGTGCAACATTTCTCTTCCTCTTCCCTCTTCTCCCTCCCTTCTTTATAGTCTTTTCTCTCTCTCTCTCTCTCTCTCTCTCCCCTCTCCCCCCATCGTACACAGCATTTCCTCTCCTTCTCCTTTCCCTTCTTTCCTCTTTGTCACCCCCCTTCCCCCATAATCACCGCATCCTTCACAGCAAAGGCAATTCATTCCACATAGATAGACCGGCCAAAAATGAATTTCTTGAAATGAGGGAATCTCCAAAAGACATTTAGGGGGAAATTCTGTATAGGATGCCTGTTTCTGCAGGCACCTAAGAAGTGACTGAGAATTGCACACCGGTGTCCTACACAAAATCGCATATGCGCTAAGGACAGATGCCCAACCCATGGGAACGGGGAAGGCCCAACATTTTGGAAGAGGCAGGTCTGTCAGTAGGAATAAATGTGCAGCACTTTTGCTGGTCATCTTCTAAAGGTTTCAGGGGTCGGAAGATGTTGGGGGGGGGAGTGTTGGGGTGTGAGGGACTGTCGGTGTGTGTTGGGAAATGTCATGTGAATGTCATGTGGGTATTGAGGTATGTTGGGAAGTGTCAGTTGGGTGTTAAGCAATGTCAGGTGAGTGTTGGGAGGGTGTTAGGGTATATTAGGGTGTCAGGTGCTTAGTGTGGTCCTAAAGAGATACTTAGGGCTGCTTAAGCTCACCCAAGGCCACTTCTGGGCATAATTATGCCCATTCCCAGCCTTGGGTGAGCTTAAGCATCCCTAGGTGCCTCCCTGCACCCTCAACAGATGCCTATAGTATAGGCAGCCTTCCTCGGGGGGGGGGGGGGGTGGGAGGGGTTGGAAAACGTGTGCCCTGATTGGCTGCTTAGACATCTACCGCTGCCTACAGTTGGGACGCCGTTTAAAGAATGTGCCCATTACTCTACAATGAGAATACAATGTTCATGTAGGACAAAATGCCAAACCATAACATTTGGCAATCAATGAAGCTTAGATTGCAAGGGACTTATATGCTCCATCTTTGATAATCCCTAATGACTCGCATTGCAGCATTTTGAGTAACCTGCAAAGCCCTTAACAACATCTGTGGTAGAACACTAAACAGCAGGGTACAGGAAACAAGATGTGGGGACATGGAAGAAGAATAGGATGAATGAGAGAGAACAAAGTGACAAAAGTAAGATGGGGAGAAGAGAGAAAGCTATAGCAGATATGCAAACAAGGAGGAAAAGAACTGTGACAGAAATTCAGTAGTGTGTATATCACATGGTTTCTCCCTTTCCTCAGGACTCTGTCTGATTTGTGAGCGTTGCCTGAACATTCATGGTGGTTCATGCTCGGGAGCCTCTGTTAAGTGCAAAGAAGATGAGGCCGTGTGTGTTAGCAGAACAGAAAACACCACAATAGGTGAGTCCTGTCTTTCCAGGGAGATGCTGATAGGTCAGAGGCCATTCCATTACTGATTGGTTCCAGTTTTCTGCCTTGTTAAAAAAAAATAAAAAATCCTCAAATATAAATGTTATAGATTCAACTAAAGATCCCCGCAAGATGAAATGCTGACCTCTGTTCATATACCTTCAGAATTTCTCTATGTGTAATTCTTATTAATATCTTCTTACTTTCATAGAAAATGATTCGCGTTTGTCAATGTTCAAAGGGTGTATGAAGTATGACCCCAATATCTGTGACACGATTTTACATGGCGGTAATGATAGATTTCAAAATATGATATACAATAAGTGCTGCAAGGAAGACAACTGCAACAGAGAAAGTTTCACAGGTAGGATCTCTGTTTCTGTCTATCAAATCATGCAGGATACTCCAGGTCAGAGGGATATTATGATTCCTGCTAGGGAGACTATTTATAGCCCTCTACTAGAAGGGAAACCAGTGAAGCCTGGTTTATATTTGGGCTTCCCTTTTAGACTAACTAGTAGACACCAAGAAAACACACCAGTGCAAAATAATAACAATACTACTGATTTGGTGCTCATTAAATAAACAGCATCAACCCAGTATCCTCAACACATACTGTTTTTGCATATTTTAAGGGTCTCCATCTGTTTAAGGCTCACCATCTCTTTGGCATAATCAACTGTCTACTCTAATCCCCCTTCACTTTCCACCCAAATGATGGCAGAGTTTTTCTATGACAAGATTCACAAGATTCACCTTGCATTCTCAACCAGGTCACCTCCCTCCCATCTCTATTTCCAGCTATCCACTCTGTCAGCCACTCCAACTCCTGCTATCTTTTCCTCCTTTTCATAAATCACTGAAGAGAAAACTGCACATCTTCCCTTCTCCTGCAAGCCCACTACCTAGTCCTCTGACCCAATTCCCATCAACTTACTCAGTGCTATCTTTCCCATTGTCATCCCTCCTATCTGTCACATCCTCAACCTATCATTCTCCACTGCAACTGTTCTGATGTCTGCATACATTCCGTAGTCTCACCTCTCCTCAAAAAACCCTCACTAGATCCCATAACCCCCTCCAACTATCACCCTATCTCCCTCTTCCTCTTCTTCTCCAAGCAACTTGAACGTGTTCATCCCATTGCCTGGACTTCCTTTCATCTCAAGCTATTCTTTACCCACTTGAATCACTCCATTCCACAGAAATTACCCTTACTAAAGTCTCTTATGACCTGTTCCTGGCGAGATCCTGTACTCTATCCTCATCCTTCTCAATCTATCTGTTGACTTTGATGCTGTTGATCACCACCTACTCTTCGATAAGCTGCCCTTCCTGGGATTCCAGGATTCTGCTGTCTTCTAGTTTTGTTCCCAGCTCTCCCAACACACTTTCACTATTTGCATATGTGAATCCTCCACTGCTATCTCACTCTTTATCAGTGTACCTCAAGGCTCTGTCTTGGACCCTCTACTTTTCTCCATATATACTTACTCTCTCGGTCCATTGATCTCCTCCAATAACTTCCAATATCATCTCTATGCTGATGACTGCAAGATCTACCCCTCCACATCAGACATCTAATCCAGGCCCAAATCTCAGCCTGCCTGTCCAATATTGCCATCTGGATGTCTCACTGGCTTCCTGTCTATTGGAGAATCCAATTTAAGTGTGCAACTGTAATTTTTAAAATCCTACATAGGATTTTCTTTCCTTTGGTCTCTGTTTCGTTTAATTCATGAAAACTCTAACTTTAGGAGTTCTCAGAAATTTAAACTTGGCTTTCCCACTGTAAAGAGAATAAATACTATGGCCAATTTCTGTTGATCTTTTTCCTTTTTGTTTGTAAAAATTTGGAATGATCTTCCTTCTATAGTTCTCCCTCATCTATCAACTTTCCTTAAAGTATTGAAGACGTACATATTTCAGAAATGTATTAATGACTCTTCCTCTTCAAACTAACAACTATAAAATAAAATTTCAGGCCTAAAAGTTAAAATTTTTTTTCTCTAATCTCTTGTGTATTTTTTTTTTTTTAGTTCCAGTAATTTTATTGGTTTTATGAACAGTATAATAAAGAAATATAAGAGAAGCTTCCGAAAAAACTACGGAAGTAATCAAAAGAGAAGGACACCATCAAGTATATCACATTGCATGAGGTAGAGATCGGGCAATAGAAAACAAACAAAAATACTATACAGCAAGTATATGTTAATACATCAGCTATCGATAAAGAACGTAGACAGAAAAAGGGAGAAGAAACATCAGATGATAAGTGACAAGTGAGTACAATGGCAGGAATAAATATTACTGACAGTAATCATGTTAAATCATACGGAAAACTATCATATCAGAAAATACAGCAACAGAATGAATGCTCATAGTAGACATATTGGGCCTGATTCTCTAAAAGTGCGTCCCGATTTTAGGCAGCTGTAGGCGTCCTACAGCTGTCTAATCAGCCAAACGGGATGCACGTTTTTTTAAAAAAAATGCTCCCCAGGCAGGCCACCTATATTGAAGGCGAGGCCCGCAAGACACCTAGGCCCTGATTCTGAATAGGACGCCCGGGAGAGGCGTCCTATTCAGAATCGGCCTAAACTAAACCCCGATTCTGTAACCGGCGTCCATGTTACAGACGCGGGTTAGAGAAATGGGTTAGATTAGACACGGCCCGCTATACTTATCGCGGCAAGGGATCTCTCTGCCGCTATAAGTATATCGGGCCGCGGCCCCCTGACCAGGAGGGTGCCCAAACCCTCTGCCCGAAGACGCACCCCCCCCGACACTAACGACCGCCCCCCCGACACTACTGACCGCCCCCCCCGACATTACCGATCCCCCCCGCCCCCGACAATATCGATAGCTGGCAGGAGGGTGCCCAATCCCTCCTGCCCAAAGACGCACCCCCCCCGACGCTAACCCCCCCAAACCTCCACTCCACCAAACCTGTTCTTAGATGGGTCTTGCACGTCTTGAGCCGGCAGGCACGCCTCGTCGAAATGAAGAAGGCCCGCCCCTTCCCGGCCCATCCCGCCGAAGCCTAAGGCCTGATTGGCCCAGGCTCTAGAAGCCTGGACCAATCAGGCCTTAGGCATAGTGGGTCCGCCCATCCCCACTTAATCTAAGGCCTGATTGGCCAAACAGACCTTAGATTAAGGTGGGGATGGGCGGACCCGCTATGCCTAAGGCCTGATTGGTCCAAGCTTCTAGAGCCTGGGCCAATCAGGCCTTAGGCTTCGGCGGGATGGGCCGGGAAGGGGCGGGCCCGCTTCATTTCGATGAGGCGTGCCTGCCGGCTCAAGACGTGCAAGACCCATCTAAGAACAGGTTTGGTGGAGTGGAGGTTTGGGGGTGGTTAGCGCCGGGGGGGGGTGCATCTTTGGGCAGGAGGGATTGGGCACCCTCCTGCCAGCTATCGATATTGTCGGGGGGGGGATCGGTAATGTCGGGGGGGGCGGTCATTAGTGTCGGGGGGGGGCGGTCGTTAGTGTCAGTGGGGGGGTGCGTCTTCGGGCAGAGGGTTTGGGCCCCCTCCTGGTCAGGGGGCCGCGGCCCGCTATACTTATAGCGGCAGAGAGATCCCTTGCCGTGATAAGTATAGCGGCCGCTTCTACTTACAATGTAGGCCAGCATTTTGCTGGCCTACATTTTAAGCTTCTCCTCTACTAGGGAGACGCGTAGGGCCGCCTAGGTTCAGCCTAAGGCCCGCCTAAGGCCCTTAGACGAGCTTAGGCATCTTGCGGGTCTCCCTAGGCTCCCGGAGGTGCCTTCAGGCTTGCCTGGGGAGCATTTTTTTTTTTTTAAATGTGCATCCCGATTGGCTGATTAGACAGCTGTAGGACGCCTAAAATCGGGATGCACTTTAGAGAATCAGGGCCATTGAATATTAATATGAATATGATAAAAAGAGATCAGGTATGATCATAGTCAAAGGTCCAAACCACAAAACTCCATTATTATCGACCAAGTTTTATTATAGGATAACGATAATTTACAACGGCCCGCTATATGACGTTCGTATTTATTATGGAGACAAACAGAGTTCCACCACTGGTTGAAGTCAAGTTTTGTAAAGTCTTAAGAACATAAGAACTGCCATCTCCGGATCAGACCCATGGTCCATCGAGTCCGGCGATCCGCACACACGGCGGCCCAGTCAGGTATACACCTGATGTAGGTTTAGTCACCCATATCCCTCTATGCCTCTCGTAAGGAGATGTGCATCTAATTTGCCTTTGAATCCTAGCACAGTGGATTCCTTAATAACCTCCTTTGGGAGAGCATTCCAGGCATCTACCACTCGCTGCATGAAGCAGAACTTCCTGACATTTGTCCTGGACTTGTCCCCCCTTAGCTTCAAACCATGTCCTCTTGTCCGTGTCACGTTGGACAATGTAAATAATTTATTTTCCTGCTCTATTTTATCGATGCCTTTCAGTATTTTGAACGTCTCGATCATGTCCCCTCGCAGCCTCCTCTTCTCAAGGGAGAACAGTCCCAGTTTCTTGAGTCGTTCCTCATATTCCAAGTTCTCCATACCTTTTATTAGCTTCGTTGCTCGTCTCTGCACCCTCTCCAGTAGTTTTATATCCTTCTTTAGGTTGGGAGACCAATGTTGGACACAGTATTCCAAGTGTGGTCTGACCATTGCTCTATAAAGCAGCATTATGACTTTCTTCGATCTACTCATGATTCCTTTCTTTATCATGCCTAACATTCTGTTTGCTTTCTTTGCCGCTGCCGCGCATTGTGCTGATGGCTTCAGGATCCTATCTATCAGTACACCCAGGTCCTTTTCTTGTTCGCTCTTACCCAGAGTTGCGCCTGACATTCTATACTCATGTTCCTTATTCTTACTACCTAAATGCATTACTTTGCATTTCTCCATGTTGAACTTCATCTGCCATTGCTCTGCCCATTTCTCTAACTGATACAAGTCGCTCTGGAGTTCCACGCTATCCTCCTGCGATCTGATTGCCCGGCATAGCTTTGTGTCGTCTGCAAACTTAATGATCTCACTGGATATTCCATCTTACAGGTCATTGATATAAATATTAAATAGGATCAGCCCAAGTACCGAGCCCTGGGGCACACCACTAGTCACTTTCTCCCAGTCTGAGAACTTCCCATTTATGCCCACTCTCTGCTTTCTGTTTTCCAGCCATTTGCCTATCCACCTTTGTATATCTCCCTCTATTCCATGGCTTTGTAGTTTCCTGAGAAGTCTTTCATGTGGAACTTTGTCGAACGCTTTCTGGAAGTCCAAATATATTATGTCCACCGGCATTCCACTATCAATTTGCTTGTTCACGGTCTCAAAAAATTGAAGTAAATTCGTTAAACATGATTTCCCTTTCCTGAACCCATGTTGACTGGGTTTCAGCAAGTCGTGTGTATCTAAGTGCCGGACTATGCTATCCTTGATCAGTGCTTCAACCATCTTTCCAGGGACAGACGTAAGGCTCACAGGTCTGTAGTTGCCCGGTGTCACACCCCGGGTTCTTGCCGATGTTGCAAGCCCCAGGAAAATGACCAAAACTCCAGTCCCACGTGCCCCTTGCTACTAAGGGATCCTCCAGGTCTTACTTTTAGGCATGCATGCAAGGAATACAGGTTTCAGTCAGAATGTGAAAAACCAAAAGTAGCTTTATTTCAGTAATGGTAACATAATTCAAAAACATTCAGGCATCAGCCTTGCAGTGCAATATGCAGTCACAGCACATGACATCAAACTCATAAAGGTTCCAAAAACAAAAACTCGAATAACACTGTAATTACCAACAGTCCCTGCTTCTGGGCTTGCAAGCTTATGGGTCTCAGTTCTCTTCACCAGAGCAACAGTGTTTTAAATCAATATTCTTTTGGACCAAACAGTTCATTGTTATGTTCAAAAATCATTGATATATCACAAGTCTTCAATAGCACATGTACGTTTCCCTTCTCTGCAATAGTGCACTTGGGATTAGCCACAGCTGAGAGAAAACAACGTGCTGGCTCCGCTTGGCAATCAGCCAGGAAGTACAACCACTCATACCACGTTATATAATTCAGGGCTTTAAAGAAATCTTCTGCATTTAAGCTTTCAGGGAGAGTTTTAAAACTGAAGTTTCTAAACTTTCGGATTCCCTAGCAGCACAGAGGAATGAACAGCATGAGAAACCATCCAGGTTTAAACTCACTATATTTCCATAGGCAATGGCTGAGTTTCAATGCTTGCCTGGCTTGCCTGGGTGTCCATTGCTTCCTTCTCTGGCTGCTCCCAAGGCTCCCTGATATGAGCTGCATCCTCTGCTTCTAGCATGGGCCAGTCTGAGAGAGTCTGGCTCTCTCCAGCTTCATACCCTCCTGGGTATTCCTCTCCCGGGTGCCTCGTGAGTCTGGCTTCCCTTGGCTGCCTCCCCCTCTCTGTTCCCAGCAGGCTCATTATATCTGGTGGAAAACCACTCCCCTTCTGAGACTGTGGGGGAAGGGTTTTCCACCCACTGACTTGCTTCCTGCCTTCACAAACGGGATACTTTCTAGCCCTGGTTTTAACTGGCTGTTCAAATTTCCTGAGGTATTTAACAGTGTCAGGATGAGGTTTGCCTAGAGTGAAACTTTCACACTTATCCTGCCCTGTTTCTGTTATTTCCATTTCCCAGTCAGAGCTAGAGTCAGCTTGATTAATTAATTGGTCAGTCACCTGATCCGCTCTCCTGCACCTAGGTGGCTTGTGCACATTCCTGCTCACTGGGACAAAACCAGGAACGGATCCGGGTTTATTGTGGGTAAGACCCGAAATGGACCTGGGTTTGTCACACCGGTTCTCCTCTCGATCCTTTTTTGAAAATTGGCGTGACGTTCGCTATCTTCCAGTCGTCTGGTATCTATCCAGTTCTGATTGTCAGATTGGCAAGTTTTTGCAATAACTCTCCGATTTCAACCTTCAATTCCTTTAAGACTCTAGGGTGAATTCCATCCGGTCCAGGGGATTTGTCACTTTTAAGTTTGTCGATCTGGTAGTATATCTGGTCCAACTCCACTTCAACTGTGGTGAGGCTGTCTTTTATTACTCCACTAAACACTTTCACTACTTCTGGTATTTTTGCAGTATCCTCCTCCGTAAAGACGGACGCAAAGAAGGAATTTAGTTTGTCTGCAATTTGTTTATCTTCCTTGATGTACCCTTTTTTCCCTGGTCGTCCAGGGGTCCCACCGCCTCTTTTGCGGGTTTTTTCCCTTTCACGTATCTAAAGAAGGGCTTGAAGTTTTTGGCCTCTTACGCTATTTTTTCCTCATAGTCCTTTTTGGCATCCCTCACCGCCTTGTGACATTTCTTCTGATCATCTTTATGTTTTTTCCATGCTTCGGTTGTTTTCATGTGTTTCCATTTTTTGAAAGAGTCCTTCTTTTCTTTTATGGCTTCCCTCACCTGTCTGGTAAGCCATGCCGGTTCTCCCTTTTTTGGAAATCCTCGGAATGTGGAGATTTTGTGCTTCTGTGATAGTATTTTTCAGTAGGGACCATGCCTGGTCTACCGTTTCAAGTTTGTCCACTTTTTTCTTGAGTCGTTGTTTCACCATGGCTCTCATGCGATCGTATTTGCCCTTTTTAAAGTTTAAGGTTGTGGTTAAGGTTTTGGCACATTTTCTATTCCAGATGTCAAGCTTAAAGTTGATCACATTGTGATCGCTCATCCCCAGCGGTACCGTAACTTCTACTTCTTTTGTCGGTCCCGTGAGGCCATTTAGTACCAAGTCCAGGGTGGCGTTGCCTCTTGTCGGCTCTTTTACCATTTGTTCCAGGAAGCAATCACCTAGCGCCTCCAGGAACTTGGCCTCCTTTCC
The DNA here is from genome assembly GCF_902459505.1 of Geotrypetes seraphini. NCBI lineage: Eukaryota > Metazoa > Chordata > Amphibia > Gymnophiona > Dermophiidae > Geotrypetes > Geotrypetes seraphini. The sequence continues at coordinate 73,881,590 of NC_047094.1, read as the reverse complement.
GCAGTTGGAGGTTCCTAGTATCCTTGGGAAATTGAAGTCTCCCAATATTATTACATTGCCCATCTTGCATTCTTGTTTGATTTCCTCTATCATTTCTGAGTCAGTTTCCTCTGCCTGTCCTGGGGGACGATAGTAAAGGCCAATTTTCGTGTCTGCGCTGTTTTGGCCAGGAATCTTGATCCAGAGGGACTCCAGCTTCTCTTTCATTTCCGTCGTAGCCATTCCAACAGATTCTACTCCTTCCTGAAAATATAGGGCAATACCTCCACCTTTCTGCCCTACTCGATCTCTTCTATATAGTTTGTATCCCTGTAGTACTGTGTCCTATTTGTTTTCTTCATTCCACCATGTTTCCGTTATGCCAATGATTTCCAACTTATCATGTCTTGCTATTGTCTCTAGTTCCCCCATTTTGTTTCCTAGACTTTTAGCATTCGTATACATATATTTGAGTTCTCTTTGTGGTACCTTTTTGGACTTTCTACTCTTTGCTGTCCCTACTGTTTCTTTCACGGTATCCTTAACCGCTCCAGTGTTATCTCCCTTGTTTGCTGTGCGGTCATCCCCTCCTGTGTCTGAGTTGTCCCTTCCTGCCTTATCTTCCTTATTTTCTGTGAGGTCGTCCCCTCCTGTGTATGAGTAGTAGCCCATGGTTCCTTCATCGGGGCATCCTGTCATCCGTGCCATCGACTGGTGGTCGACTGTCGGCTTTCCCCTATTTATTAGTTTAAAGCCTTCTCGATGGCCTTCTTCATGTTGCCTGCCAGTACTCTTGCTCCTTCCTTCTTGAGGTGTAGTCCATCCTTTCTGTAGTACTTGCTTTTTCCCCAGAATGCCGTCCAGTTGCACACGAAGTCAAAGCCTTCTTCTTCGCACCATCGTCTCATCCAGGCGTTAATAGCTTGCAATTCCCCTTGTCTCTTTCCATCCGCTCTTGGTACTGGGAGTATCTCGGAGAAGGCCACCTTCACCTCCCTGATCTTCAGCTGTCTTCCAAGTGAGCGGAGCTGGCCCTTCATCTCTTCCCTGTCATATTTCCGTCCGCTCACATCATTTGTTCCCACGTGAATGAGCACAGCAGTATCCTCTCCCCCTGCGCTGTCTATGATCCTGGAGATCCTGTTGGCCACATCCTTCACTCTTGCTCCAGGCAGACAGGTGACTATTCTGTCCTCTCTTCCTCCTGCGGTGTGGCTGTCCACGTGACTTATAATGAAGTCGCCTACGATGATCCCCATCTTCTTTATTCGGGGGTTTCTTGGGGGTCGTAAGTCCACGTCTATGGTATAGGGCCAGTCTTCTTCCTCCAGTGCTACTCTTGAAATTGTTTTCGGCTCTTCAGATGGGGGGACGTCTTCCTGCATTCTCTCTCTTCCTCCTGGTGTGTGGATGTCTCCTACGTCATCTTCGGTTTTTTCTGTGTTTGCATGGGTGTCTTCTCTCCTCTCTTCCAGGCCTTCTTTCTGGGTATCTTGGGTACAGCTTTCCAGCCCTGGGATCTCTACATGTTGCTGGTGGGCTTACTCGATGAATCTTTCTAGTTCCACGATCCCTTCGCTGGTATCGGGCTCCCCTAGCAACTTCTCCTGCATGCAGTTTTCCTCCTTCCTGGCAAGGAGTTCTTCGAGTTCCATCACAGATCCCTCCAGCAGCCGAACTTGCAGTTTCAGGCTGTCCAGCTCCTCGCATCAGCTGCAAACGTATGCCCTAGTCCCCGAGGGGAGGTAGTCATACATACTGCAGCCGGTGCAGAAGACTGGAAAGCTCATCTTCTGGCTTCCGTGGGCGCTCATGTCTTGTTCTCCTTCTCAATTGTGTGTGTCCTGCCCTCTTGATAGCAGTCCTCCTGTTGATTGTTGGTCTCGGTTGTGTTGGTGCTGTTGAGCTGATTGAGAGTGCTTGTCTCGGTGTGTGCTGTGTGGCTAGGTAATAGTAAACAAAAGAACAATAACCGGAATGTAACTTACGTATTGGGGCTCCCTGTTAGTTGGCCCAGCTTCCTGGCTCCTTCTGCAGGCTCCTTTGCAAAGGCGCTCTTGCTAAGGTGAGCGCCTTTACCGCGCGGCCGAACGGCTGTACGCCGTTGGCTCTCCTCCTGTTAAGGGGGAGTCTGGCGCTCTGGTGGTGACGCTGGCGGTGACGCATTGGGGTGGGCGGAGCTCCCTCACGCTACTGCTCGCTGCCTGCCTCTGTCTCCTGCTTCTTCTCTCTCTCTCTCTCTCCCGCCGCTGTCCTCGCCGGGCCTGCCTTCTCCCGCACTGGCCGAAGCTGCACTGTGTAGCGCTGCGCTCTCCTCCTGTTAAGGGGGAGTCTGGCGCTCTGGTGGTGACGCTGGCGGTGATGCGTTGGGGGTGGGCGGAGCTCCCTCACGCTCCCCCATGCTACCGCTCGCTGCCTGCCTCTGTCTCCTGCTTCTTCTCTCTCTCTCCCGCCGCTGTCCAGGGCTTGCCTTCTCCCGCATCGGCCGAAGTTTTGTAATATTATTTGAAGAGCGAGAAATAATAAAAAGGTTAAAAGGCGGTCATGATACATAGAGAGAGGTGTGGAGAGAGCTAGAGATCCCTGAATTATAATATCAAAAGATAAGGGGTTAGTAAGCGCAAAAATTTTGGTAATCATCTGCCAAATAGATGTCCAGAAGATCTGTAAATGAGGACATTCATATAACATATGGCGTAAGGATCCTTCAGAGGACTTGCAGGTCTAACATAGATTATCCGAGGATCTCATGACTTTAGCTGTTTTGCGGGAGTCCAAAAGGTTCGATGGTAAAGGAAAATCGCTGTTTGTCTATAAGAGGCAGAATGAAGGGACTTAAAAATTTTGGTCCATATAGTAATCCAGACTCCATCAGTGATAGGAGACTTCAATATCTGATTCCATTTGGTTTTGGATTCCAGGAGTGCAGGAAAACATATAGATTGAATAAGTTTATACCAATTGGAAGACTGACCCCTGGAGGCTGGAAAAGTGAGAATCTTAGAATGTAAGTGCGGGTTAGTATGAAGAGAGGAAGGAGAAGAAAATTTCGCAGTAAGACAATGGTGTAGTTGTACCCATCTAAAGTACTGAGAAGCGGGAATATTAAATTTTGCCATAATATTGGAGAAGGTAATCCATTTGTCATCTACAATAAGATGAGATACATTCCAAAAAGCCCTGATGATGCCAAGTTTTCCAAACCATAACTGCATTATCAATCTTAAGGTTGGGGTAGTAGTATAATGGGTACACCTCATGTCAAACTGATTGACAGGTGAGATAAGATAAGGATCGACCAATCAGCGTTCACTTCTGGGTTAAGCCCCGCCCATTGTCCTGCCTTAGTCTCCGCCCATAGCCCCGCCCCCACCCATGGCCCCGCCCTAGTCTCCGCCCATGGCCCCGCCCCTCCCATAGGAATGAATGGTGGTAGCCCCGCCCATGGCCACACCCCCGCCCATGGCCCCACCCCACCCTTCACCTAAGCCCCGCCCCTCCCATAGGAATGAATGGTGGTAGCCCCGCCCATGGCCACACACCCCGCCCATGGCCCCACCCCTCAAGCCCCGCCCCCACCCCTGTCCCCACCCCTCAAGCCACGCCCCCACCCATGACCCCGCCCCCTCAAGCCCCGCCCCCGGAAATGCACTTTTGATGACATCACCGGAAATGGGGGCGTGTTTAACCCCGAAAATACGCTTTCTGATGACATCACCGGAAATGGGAGTGCCTGCCCCCTACCGGAAATGCGCTTTTCTGATGACATAGGCGGAAATTGGGTAAATGACGCGGCGGAAATGCGCTTTTCTGAACACGTAGGCGGAAGTAGGGTAAATGACGCGGCGGAAATGCGCTTTTCTGAACACGTAGGCGGAAGTAGGGAAACAGACTCGGTCAAAACACCCACCCAGAAAAGAAGCGTCTTTATTTTAACAGTTTTTAGTTAAAAGACAGGGTTTAAGAGCTCACAGATAGAGCAGAGCACAAAACAAAAGGCATTCACAAAATCTTTCCTGCTTTTTAAAACAGAGTAGGGGCAGAAACAAACGAGAAAAAAAAAAAAAAAAAAGTTGCATTTGCTTTTAACACCCTTTTCAGTAGGAATTCTGAGCTAATGGTTAATGGGTCAGCTCCCCTATTGTCATGGTAACAGCTGATAAGACCCTTGCAACACCCCTCCCCCTGATAAAACCAAGGGGAGAGATGCGGAAGTGTGTTTAAACATGTCTGAACTTGTCCCGGCCCCCCCTACTGTTGTCTTAACAATCTGAAAAAAAAAAACACAAGGCAAAAGTCTTTATTGAAGCAAATTTATTATGATCCACATGCGGCAGGAAGCTATGGAGGCATTAACCCTCTACTTCAAGCGGCTAAAAAGAGTGATATAACAGTTCGGAGAAAAGATGTGGTGGATTGGGTCACCGGTCAAAACGCATACAATTTACACAGACCGGCTAGAATCCATTTTAAAAGAAATAAAACAACAGACAGTGGCAAAGTGACTTAGTCAACATGTCAGCCTTTGCCCCCCTTATAACAACGGTTACAAATACATCTTAACGGTAATAGATAACCTGTCAAAATATGCACGGGTCGTTTCTTTAAAAACAAAAACCGGTCGTGAAGTTACCGAAGCCTTTGAAACAATATTTAATTTAGGGCGTACATCTGAAAAACTTCAAACAGACAAGGGTAAAGAATTTTGTGACCCATAATGATGTTAAAGCAGCTGTAGTGGAAAGATTTAACAGGACTTTAAAATCCATAATACCTTTACTTACCAAGACGTCCTACAGGCTATGGTGTACATCCGTATGGGCACGCGTTTCCGGTTGCCGCGCGGCGGCACACGTACGGCACAAAGGAAACATAAGTTTAACCCCCACCCTGACAGGTAACACCCCCGGAAATACGCTTTCTGGTGACATCATAGGAAAAGGGAGTGCCTGCCCCGACAGGAAATGCGCTTTTCTGATGACATAGGCGGAAATTGGGTAAATGGAGCGACGGATATGCGCTTTTCTGAACACGTAGGCGGAAACAGACTTAGTCAAAACCCCCCCCCCACCCGGAAATGAAGTGGGGTTTAAGAGCTCACAGATAGAGCAGAGCAGAAAACAAAAGGCATTCACAAAATATTTCCTGCTTTTTAAAACAGAGTAGGGGCAGAAACAAACGAGAAAAGTTGCATTAGCTTTTAACATCCTTTTCAGTAGGAATTCAATGTCTGTCACGAAGGCTCGTAGATTGAGTTACTTTCTTAAAGATCGTGATGTAGAAAAAGAGGGTTACCCAAAGACCGAAAAACTGTACGAATCAGACAAAGAAAATATGGATCCCTTTAACACGCAGGTAACTGAAAAAAGGCCTACCAAGAGGCCTCGTAACTTTCTTAAAGACTGTAATGCGGAGAAAGAGGGTTACTCACCGTCTGAAAAACCGATTGACTTGACGGCAGATACCGGGGAGCATACGCACGAATTAACAGATTCTGAAATACAAGAGTTTCCAGATGCTCAAAAGCTATATGATTCAGACATAGAAAATGAAGATGTAGGCTATGAACTACCAGAGGATAATGCTTCAGATATTGAATTTTATGAAGCCGCTGCTGAAGCCGAAGCAACAGACATGTTGGAAAAGCCAGGATCTTTCACGGTAAGAGAGAGAGAGAGAGACACACACGCACTTTTTATTACCAGTGGTCGTTGAAGGGGTTTATGAAGCTGTATGTGTTCATGTGTTTTAAAAAGGAAAATTTATTTCTGTATGTTTGTTTTTTTTTTGTAGGGAAGTGGCGGATCTTCACGATCACAGAAACCTGTGGACAAGGTGTACAAGCCGATGATAAATCTATCATGTTTGTGTTTTTTCTGCTCGTTTCAAAGAGAACCGGCGGTGAATGTGCGTAAACCTGAAGATTCTTGTGATTATGGACTGTGGACAGGCATAGGCCTTTCCAAAACACCAACAGAACTTAAATCATTTATAAAGGTCGTTGTATACTGCGTTCTAAATAAATGTCTGCAAGGCGTGAAGGATGAAGATTGTGGAGCCTGCTTAATACGTACTGGGGGGCAAAAACACCACGATTGCTTGATATGGGGACATAAGGAAATACAGCAGAAACTCAAAAAAACTTGTGACATGCTATGCCTAGGACGTGTGGTAAATGTAGTCACATTTGTAGGCTATAAAATGAAAATATTGATGCTTTGTAATGAAAGCATTAATATAATCATTGATTTAATCAGAGATATTAAAACCTCTATAAATGGGCCACGGCTACTCAACAGAATGGTCAATGTCATGAGAGATGGTACATATGTAGAGATTGTAAATGATTTAATCCGTGACACCGATTATAAATCATTCTTCAAAAGAAATGCTTTTTAAAACATGTTTTGTTTTTTTATTCTCGGGATTGTGGGAAATACAATGTGTAATGGTATGTTTGTTTGTATAAAAGTTTAAACATTTTATTGTTGTAAAATAAAGATTTTCTTAAAAAAAATAAAAAAATATAAAATGTGTGGTGTGTTTTAGAAATGTATTATCAACCCAAACTAAAACAATAGAAGGTGTGACAGGTTATAAGGAACTAGGTTCTAGACACGTAGGGGTCATTTTGGTGTCTAAATTGACTAACCAAGACAAACAAGTTCTATCAGAGGTCTTAGACATACAATAAAGCCTTTGTGAACGGATAACCTCTATAGAGGGGATTGTAAGTGTATAAAATAAACTATGAGAAGACCAGCAAGCATTCTGGTTTTTGTGGGTGCTACGCCGGGCCCCCGGATACATCAACTGCTAACATGGTGTGTAGAAAAGGGGCTTTTATTTTTGGTTTTAGGGATATCGTTTTTTCTTTCTCTGAATCTATCATTGCATTTAAAAACAGGAACGGGGATCTGATGGTAGAAATAAACTATCTCTTACCAGAAAAAGACAACGGATATTAAACAGTAAGTGACAAAAGTATTACATGGCACATATGTTGGTTTTTAAAAACAGCATGTACAAAACATTCTTTTTTCGTTATGATTAGACCAAGAAACGGCTGGAGAGCCCACATCTTCTACATCGACATGTTCTAACCAACAACCGGCTCCTTACCGGAAGCCAAAAGATAAACGAAATAGTAGGTATCCTGGTTTTGTAAGGAGACTAGGGTTAAAAGAAAATGTCATTACTTTTATAATGGTTGATGGGGAAAAAGTATTAACGGTTATGCTATGTTATAAATTGTAGATCGGGAAAATGTTAGAAAGTCACAAACAGACACCGTGAAGCCGACAGAAAAAGTTTAACAGCACAGAAGCACAGCCGGACAGCACAGAAGAAGGAGAATGTTATGAAGTTGATAATTATTCTGATAGCAGCAAAAAGTGTCAGAGGATGGTTCAAATAAGGGTGCATTAGGTCCTTCTGAAGATTCAGAACCAATCAACTATGTCCAATTTGTGAAAAGATGGGATCGTAAACTGGACAAGTTTCATGGTGTGCTTTATTCAGAAGAATTTCGTTTCATTAATTTAGACAGGATAACATCATTAAGTGATGCTCAAAATGCTATACGCCAAGGCACCCAACATATCCTGGACGATGTTAACAGCAGAGTATCGCCCGGTGACTACGTACAAGTGCACCTACATTCGTCACTTTTTCACAACTCCTTGTTTTCTGGTAAATTAAATCCCGAATCGCTAGATGCTGATGATTTCTTAGACCAGGTTGCTAAAATCCTTCAAAGTCACAGAGAAACACAGGTCTGTGATTTATACCGTGTTGTTGTACTTGTAATAAGAAACAAGGGTGGTGGGGGGTCGTAGGGTGTTAAAATCTATACTGTTTAGCCAGATTTTGCAGAAAAAAGGATGTATTTAGTAGATTTGAATAACACAGGTAATAACCTGTGTTTTGCCGGTAGCCTTACAACCCTTATATCCCCCGTAAAACTCACAGATGCTGAACTGTTAATAGGTGCTGAAAAGCTACATAATGATTTGGGGTGGTCGGTACATAAAAAAGTCATGCTCGATGATGTAGCAACCATAGAACAACATTTAAAGATAAATATAAGAGTTGTGTTTTATACAAACTCTTGGTGTTGCTTTAAAACATCAGACCAGCCCATTTATCCAAAAAACGGTTTTCTTATCGCTACATGACGATCATTTCTACGGCATAACCGATGTCAAAAAATTCTATGGTGAGCGTAATTTCTGTACTTTTTGCCAGAAGCCCTATAGTCACGACCACTCCTGTACATTATGGTGCCGTCTTTGTTCGACACAGACATGTTTGAACAATGACGGTATACAGCAGAGGTGTCCTAACTGCAAGATGTGTTGTCGCTCTAAAGACTGTTTAGATAGACATACGCAGCTGGCGCAGAAAAAAGAAGTGGAGTGTTTATCTAAAACACTGTGTCTGAAATGTGAGTCCTATGTGAACGAAAAAACATAAATGTAAGGGTAGGATGTGTAAGCTATGCCGTGAACCCTTAAGCGGTGATGACATACACTTATGTTTTATGACACCCATCGATAAACTCAAAACATCTGAAAAGTATATTATTTACGATTGCGAGTGTATGCAGGAAACAGGCTGGCACATTCCTAATTACATATATGCCGAGGACTTGTACGATACAAGAAAATGGGAATTCAAGGGTCTAGAGTGTATTTTTGCTTTTATACAGGTTTTTTTTTTTTGTGACAAAAAAAAAAAAAAAAAAAAATTTAAAGACTATACCTTCATAGCCCATAATGCCAAAGGCTATGACGGGTGTTTTGTTCTTAGCCAACTGTTAAAGGAAAAGATGGACACAGTGTTTTAGATAAACACTCCACTTCTTTTTTCTGCGCCAGCTGCGTATGTCTATCTAAACAGTCTTTAGAGCGACAACACATCTTGCAGTTAGGACACCTCTGCTGTATACCGTCATTGTTCAAACATGTCTGTGTCGAACAAAGACGGCACCATAATGTACAGGAGTGGTCGTGACTATAGGGCTTCTGGCAAAAAGTACAGAAATTACGCTCACCATAGAATTTTTTGACATCGGTTATGCCGTAGAAATGATCGTCATGTAGCGATAAGAAAACCGTTTTTTGGATAAATGGGCTGGTCTGATGTTTTAAAGCAACACCAAGAGTTTGTATAAAACACAACTCTTATATTTATCTTTAAATGTTGTTCTATGGTTGCTACATCATCGAGCATGACTTTTTTATGTACCGACCACCCCAAATCATTATGTAGCTTTTCAGCACCTATTAACAGTTCAGCATCTGTGAGTTTTACGGGGGATATAAGGGTTGTAAGGCTACCGGCAAAACACAGGTTATTACCTGTGTTATTCAAATCTATTAAATACATCCTTTTTTCTGCAAAATCTGGCTAAACAGTATAGATTTTAACACCCTACGACCCCCCACCACCCTTGTTTCTTATTACAAGTACAACAACACGGTATAAATCACAGACCTGTGTTTCTCTGTGACTTTGAAGGATTTTAGCAACCTGGTCTAAGAAATCATCAGCATCTAGCGATTCGGGATTTAATTTACCAGAAAACAAGGAGTTGTGAAAAAGTGACGAATGTAGGTGCACTTGTACGTAGTCACCGGGCGATACTCTGCTGTTAACATCGTCCAGGATATGTTGGGTGCCTTGGCGTATAGCATTTTGAGCATCACTTAATGATGTTATCCTGTCTAAATTAATGAAACGAAATTCTTCTGAATAAAGCACACCATGAAACTTGTCCAGTTTACGATCCCATCTTTTCACAAATTGGACATAGTTGATTGGTTCTGAATCTTCAGAAGGACCTAATGCACCCTTATTTGAACCATCCTCTGACACTTTTTGCTGCTATCAGAATAATTATCAACTTCATAACATTCTCCTTCTTCTGTGCTGTCCGGCTGTGCTTCTGTGCTGTTAAACTTTTTCTGTCGGCTTCACGGTGTCTGTTTGTGACTTTCTAACATTTTCCCGATCTACAATTTATAACATAGCATAACCGTTAATACTTTTTCCCCATCAACCATTATAAAAGTAATGACATTTTCTTTTAACCCTAGTCTCCTTACAAAACCAGGATACCTACTATTTCGTTTATCTTTTGGCTTCCGGTAAGGAGCCGGTTGTTGGTTAGAACATGTCGATGTAGAAGATGTGGGCTCTCCAGCCGTTTCTTGGTCTAATCATAACGAAAAAAGAATGTTTTGTACATGCTGTTTTTAAAAACCAACATATGTGCCATGTAATACTTTTGTCACTTACTGTTTAATATCCGTTGTCTTTTTCTGGTAAGAGATAGTTTATTTCTACCATCAGATCCCCGTTCCTGTTTTTAAATGCAATGATAGATTCAGAGAAAGAAAAAACGATATCCCTAAAACCAAAAATAAAAGCCCCTTTTCTACACACCATGTTAGCAGTTGATGTATCCGGGGGCCCGGCGTAGCACCCACAAAAACCAGAATGCTTGCTGGTCTTCTCATAGTTTATTTTATACACATACAATCCCCTCTATAGAGGTTATCCCTTCACAAAGGCTTTATTGTATGTCTAAGACCTCTGATAGAACTTGTTTGTCTTGGTTAGTCAATTTAGACACCAAAATGACCCCTACGTGTCTAGAACTTAGTTCCTTATAACCTGTCACACCTTCTATTGTTTTAGTTTGGGTTGATAATACATTTCTAAAACACACCACACATTTTATATTTTTTTATTTTTTTTAAGAAAATCTTTATTTTACAACAATAAAATGTTTAAACTTTTATACAAACAAACATACCATTACACATTGTATTTCCCACAATCCCGAGAATAAAAAAACAAAACATGTTTTAAAAAGCATTTCTTTTGAAGAATGATTTATAATCGGTGTCACGGATTAAATCATTTACAATCTCTACATATGTACCATCTCTCATGACATTGACCATTCTGTTGAGTAGCCGTGGCCCATTTATAGAGGTTTTAATATCTCTGATTAAATCAATGATTATATTAATGCTTTCATTACAAAGCATCAATATTTTCATTTTATAGCCTACAAATGTGACTACATTTACCACACGTCCTAGGCATAGCATGTCACAAGTTTTTTTTGAGTTTCTGCTGTATTTCCTTATGTCCCCATATCAAGCAATCGTGGTGTTTTTGCCCCCCAGTACGTATTAAGCAGGCTCCACAATCTTCATCCTTCACGCCTTGCAGACATTTATTTAGAACGCAGTATACAACGACCTTTATAAATGATTTAAGTTCTGTTGGTGTTTTGGAAAGGCCTATGCCTGTCCACAGTCCATAATCACAAGAATCTTCAGGTTTACGCACATTCACCGCCGGTTCTCTTTGAAACGAGCAGAAAAAACACAAACATGATAGATTTATCATCGGCTTGTACACCTTGTCCACAGGTTTCTGTGATCGTGAAGATCCGCCACTTCCCTACAAAAAAAAACAAACATACAGAAATAAATTTTCCTTTTTAAAACACATGAACACATACAGCTTCATAAACCCCTTCAACGACCACTGGTAATAAAAAGTGCGTGTGTGTCTCTCTCTCTCTCTCTTACCGTGAAAGATCCTGGCTTTTCCAACATGTCTGTTGCTTCGGCTTCAGCAGTGGCTTCATAAAATTCAATATCTGAAGCATTATCCTCTGGTAGTTCATAGCCTACATCTTCATTTTCTATGTCTGAATCATATAGCTTTTGAGCATCTGGAAACTCTTGTATTTCAGAATCTGTTAATTCGTGCGTATGCTCCCCGGTATCTGCCGTCAAGTCAATCGGTTTTTCAGACGGTGAGTAACCCTCTTTCTCCGCATTACAGTCTTTAAGAAAGTTACGAGGCCTCTTGGTAGGCCTTTTTTCAGTTACCTGCGTGTTAAAGGGATCCATATTTTCTTTGTCTGATTCGTACAGTTTTTCGGTCTTTGGGTAACCCTCTTTTTCTACATCACGATCTTTAAGAAAGTAACTCAATCTACGAGCCTTCGTGACAGACATTGAATTCCTACTGAAAAGGATGTTAAAAGCTAATGCAACTTTTCTCGTTTGTTTCTGCCCCTACTCTGTTTTAAAAAGCAGGAAATATTTTGTGAATGCCTTTTGTTTTCTGCTCTGCTCTATCTGTGAGCTCTTAAACCCCACTTCATTTCCGGGTGGGGGGGGGTTTTGACTAAGTCTGTTTCCGCCTACGTGTTCAGAAAAGCGCATATCCGTCGCTCCATTTACCCAATTTCCGCCTATGTCATCAGAAAAGCGCATTTCCTGTCGGGGCAGGCACTCCCTTTTCCTGTGATGTCACCAGAAAGCGTATTTCCGGGGGTGTTACCTGTCAGGGTGGGGGTTAAACTTATGTTTCCTTTGTGCCGTACGTGTGCCGCCGCGCGGCAACCGGAAACGCGTGCCCATACGGATGTACACCATAGCCTGTAGGACGTCTTGGTAAGTAAAGGTATTATGGATTTTAAAGTCCTGTTAAATCTTTCCACTACAGCTGCTTTAACATCATTATGGGTCACAAAATTCTTTACCCTTGTCTGTTTGAAGTTTTTCAGATGTACGCCCTAAATTAAATATTGTTTCAAAGGCTTCGGTAACTTCACGACCGGTTTTTGTTTTTAAAGAAACGACCCGTGCATATTTTGACAGGTTATCTATTACCGTTAAGATGTATTTGTAACCGTTGTTATAAGGGGGGCAAAGGCTGACATGTTGACTAAGTCACTTTGCCACTGTCTGTTGTTTTATTTCTTTTAAAATGGATTCTAGCCGGTCTGTGTAAATTGTATGCGTTTTGACCGGTGACCCAATCCACCACATCTTTTCTCCGAACTGTTATATCACTCTTTTTAGCCGCTTGAAGTAGAGGGTTAATGCCTCCATAGCTTCCTGCCGCATGTGGATCATAATAAATTTGCTTCAATAAAGACTTTTGCCTTGTGTTTTTTTTTTTTCAGATTGTTAAGACAACAGTAGGGGGGGCCGGGACAAGTTCAGACATGTTTAAACACACTTCCGCATCTCTCCCCTTGGTTTTATCAGGGGGAGGGGTGTTGCAAGGGTCTTATCAGCTGTTACCATGACAATAGGGGAGCTGACCCATTAACCATTAGCTCAGAATTCCTACTGAAAAGGGTGTTAAAAGCAAATGCAACTTTTTTTTTTTTTTTTCTCGTTTGTTTCTGCCCCTACTCTGTTTTAAAAAGCAGGAAAGATTTTGTGAATGCCTTTTGTTTTGTGCTCTGCTCTATCTGTGAGCTCTTAAACCCTGTCTTTTAACTAAAAACTGTTAAAATAAAGACGCTTCTTTTCTGGGTGGGTGTTTTGACCGAGTCTGTTTCCCTACTTCCGCCTACGTGTTCAGAAAAGCGCATTTCCGCCGCGTCATTTACCCTACTTCCGCCTACGTGTTCAGAAAAGCGCATTTCCGCCGCGTCATTTACCCAATTTCCGCCTATGTCATCAGAAAAGCGCATTTCCGGTAGGGGGCCGGCACTCCCATTTCCGGTGATGTCATCAGAAAGCGTATTTTCGGGGTTAAACACGCCCCCATTTCCGGTGATGTCATCAAAAGTGCATTTCCGGGGGCGGGGCTTGAGGGGGCGGGGTCATGGGTGGGGGCGTGGCTTGAGGGGTGGGGACAGGGGTGGGGGCGGGGCTTGAGGGGGTGGGGCCATGGGCGGGGTGTGTGGCCATGGGCGGGGCTACCACCATTCATTCCTATGGGAGGGGCGGGGCTTAGGTGAAGGGTGGGGTGGGGCCATGGGCGGGGGGTGTGGCCATGGGCGGGGCTACCACCATTCATTCCTATGGGAGGGGCGGGGCCATGGGCGGAGACTAGGGCGGGGCCATGGGTGGGGGCGGGGCTATGGGCGGAGACTAAGGCGGGACAATGGGCGGGGCTTAACCCGGAAGTGAACGCTGATTGGTCGATCCTTATCTTATCTCACCTGTCAATCAGTTTGACATGAGGTGTACCCATTATACTACTTGGGGTTATGCCAGATCGGCGCTTGTACCGATTCACCCAATTTTTTCTCTGAAATAGAGTCTATGCGATGAAGCGCCTGCCATGTGTTAAGCAAAATTGGGTTTTGTTTGGCTAGTGGAGGAAGAGGAATGGCAGGAGCATGCTGGAGATAATTGGGTTCCACAATCGAATGTTTTAAAGACAGCCACGTGGGTAATGTGTTTGTGGAGCAATGAGTCAGCCAAATGGAGCCTTGAGATAACAAGAAAGCGTAGTGATATTCCTGGAAGCTGGGGAAATTAACTCCGCCCTCTAGTTTAGAGCATTTCAATTTACGCAATGCTATGCGAGGTTGTTTGCCCTGCCAAAGGAAAGACGAGAGAAGGTGTTCAATTCGGGAGTATACCGAGTGAGGGAAGAGACAAGGAAGCATGCTGAGAATGTAATTGATCTTGGGTGTGATCATCATTGTTATGGTAGAAAGTCTGCCCCACCAGGAGAGATTTAGAGGGGACCATCTGGAAGTGCAAGAACGAATAATAGAAAAGATAAAATCAGAATTGAGACTTAAGGTGGAGTCGAGTGAGGATCCAAAATATAAGCCTAGGTATTTAATCTTAGTAGGGGATCAAATAAACCCATATTTAGAAGATTCAGATTGAACATCAATACAGTTGAGCGGAAGAATTTCAGATTTAGTGACATTTAGTTTATATCCAGATATGGTAGAATAGTGATTAATTTGTTCAAGTACGTATAATAGGGATTCAGGAGTGACATAGAGAAGAATATCGTCTGCGTAGGCCGATAATTTAACTGAGAAGGGGCCTGATTGAAACCACCCGATCCTTGAATTGTATCTGAAGGCAGCTAAGAGTGGTTCCAGGGCAAGATTAAAAAGTAGAGGGGAAAGAGGACATCCCTGCCTCGTACCGCGGGATGGAAAGAAGGGTCGTGAAAGATTTCCATTGATCATAATCCGAGTCGTTGGGTGTGAGTAGAGAACTCTAATCATGGATAAAAAGGATTCAGGGAAGCCATACCAATGAAGGATATGAAAAAGAAAATGCCATTCGAGACAATCAAATGCTTTTTCATCATCAAGGGCTAGGACCAGTAGGCGGTTGGAGTGAGATGAGGTTTGATGTATAATGTGAGATAGTAAGCGGGTGTTATTGGAGGAATATCGATTGTTCAGAAAGCCCGATTGATCAGGTGAGATGAGAGAAGGAAGAACAGATTGTAAACGGGAAGCAAGGATTTTTGCAAAAATTTTTGCATCGACATTGATTAGGGAGATGGGGCGGTAATTTATAACGTCGTGAGGATCCTTACCTGGTTTGGGGAAAACAATGAGTGTAGCTTCTGTAAAAGAGCCTGTGGAACGGCCCTGCTCACATAGATATTGAAAAAACGATAAAAGGAATGGTAGCAGGGAGGGGAGAAAGGCTTTGTAGAATTCAATAGTAAGGCCGTCCAGGCCTGGAGATTTATTAGGGGTCATGGAATTGATGGCATCTGTAAGTTCTTGGGCTGTAAAGTCAGTGATAAGTGAGGTAGATTCCAGTGGCGATAAAGAAGGGTGAGGGAAAGATAGGAAAGAGTTGAGGTGGACATTAGCAGGAGAGGTTTCAGAGGAATATAAGTGCTGATAAAAATTATAAAAGGTGGAGGAAATGTCAGAAGGGTCCGTGAGGTATTGACCAGCTGAGTCCTTAATAGAAGATATAGTGGATTTATCTTGGGATTTTTAAAGATAATTCGCAAGTAAATGGCCTGGTTTATTACTGTCCGCATAGTAGGTAGAGGATTAGGCAAACACCGATTTAGCAGCAGATGAACTCAGTAAAGAATTGTATTGGAGTCTAAGGTTACGCAGGTTCGGCAAGGCTGTAATATCAGAAATATCAGAAATTTGGCGAGATTCAGCTTCACAAATATGAGTTTCAAGATCCAGTTGTGTTTGTTTCCTAGAAGAATGAAGGTGTGTAGTGAACTGAATAATGGCGCCCTGTATGTAAGCTTTAAAAGCGTCCCAGGTGGTAGACCAGTTGGTGTGTGAAGGGATATTGAATTGAAAAAATTCCTTAATAGCAGCCGTTATGCAATCTGAAAACTGGGCCTCAGCCAGATGTGAGGAATTAAACTTCCATTGCTTACTGCGAGGTACAAGAGAAAAGTGAGAACATGTGATAGAAATAGCAGCATGGTCAGAAATTGTGATGGAGTGGATATGAGAAGTGATGATGATTTGCAAGATAGAGGAGCTGGTAAGAAAATAATCAATCCTGGAATAGGTGGAATGAGGAGCAGAGAAAAAAGTAAATTGATCAGTCTTTATGGTGGAGCCTCCAGTGGTCAGTCAATTGTAGCTGAGACAATATATCATGTAATGCATACCACGATTTAGGTTTTTTATAAATGGCTTGTGATTTTCTATCTTTCAATGGGTCTAGAATAAGGTTGAAGTCTCCTCCTACAATGACAGGAGTGTCAGGATCTTGTAAAATATGATTAGCTAAATTGTGAAAGAAATCTGGGGAGTCTAAATTTGGTGCATAAATGTTAATAATACGTAGATTGCGATTGGAAATAGATAGCTTGGTACTTACCCATCGTCCATATGTATCATGAGAGCTGGCAATAATTGAAATGGACAGGTGTTGTCTTATTAGAGTAAGAACACCATTCTTTCCATTCAATGCAGGAGAGAATACAGGCGGGCAAAATCCCTGTTTAATGAACTTGGCTGAGTCCGAGTCATTGAGGTGAGTCTCTTGTAGGAGAATAATATCAGATTTAAGATCATCAATATAAGATAATATTTTATGTTTCTTGATCATATTATTAAGACCTTTGACATTTAAAGAAGTTATGGATAAAGACATTGTACATATTGCAAAATAATCTGCATGAACAATAGAGCATCTGTATAAAAATGAGATATCAGAAGACAAGAGCACAAACTGTAAGTATTGTCAGCAATGAAGAAATGAGAGCTGTAACAGTCAGAAAAATGCATATAAAAAGTAAGCAGAGATAACAATGAAACATACTTGCACTAAGGCAAAAGGCACTAGCAATGGGAGGCTGGAGCAGCAAGAAAAAGATAGCCAAGAGAAATCCATTCCAGCAACCAATACAGATATGTTGTGCAATAGAAGCTCTGGCTGAAAGCTCTATTAAGAATTACAAGCAGCAGAGTCAGGAAGTTAAGTATGAGAGCTAAAGCAAACATCATAAAACAATAATGTCTGATTAAAAGCAGCCAGTCTGAACCAGTGAGTCAGAAGCACAGTGAAGCGTGGCTAATGACTCGTAAACACTAGCAGACAATCAAAGCAGCACGCTGTACTGAACCGAGGGAGAGAGCAGAGCTGTACAATCTAAATGCAAAAGAAAGTGAGTTTCCTTGCCGTGCAGAACAGGATCCGTTTATGATAAAGAGAGTTAGCATCAGTGAAATAGAAGCAGCATATTAAGATTAGTAAGATTATTTAGTTAAATAGAATAGACTGCTGAATTAATGAGAAAACGAAAGTGAGAAAACGAAAGCATTACAAGGCAAAAGCACATTTTAAAAGGCACGAGGATACTCAGAGTCTCTCTGCAGATCAGCATGGCTGTCGGGCAGCAGGCACAGTGGGGGGCGGCCTTAACAGAGTCGATCGGGGTCGGCGAATTCTCTTCTATGTAGGCGGCCAGGAGCTCAGGGTCGGAGAAGTCCTTAGTTTGATTAAGATGAGTGACCCGCATTCGGGCGGGGTAAAACAGGCCGAAACGGGCGCCCATTTTTTTCAGCTGGGGTCGGAAGGCAAGGAACTGTTGGCGGGCTTTGACTATGTTCTTATGGAGATCAGGCAGGAACAGGATCTTGTTTCCCTCGTGGATTACAGGCTCCGCGGATCATGCTTTTTGCTGGATTTCAAGGACCTACGGAAAACGGAGGATCCTCATAACAATGGGTCTTAGTCGGCAGTCACGTGGTAGTTGGGAAGATGGCGAGCGGTGAGCACGCTCAATTTCAAAGTCATGTTTAAAATGCAGATCCAATAATTTTGGGATGAAGGATTCCAAAAACGCCACCATGTTATTACCTTCTTGACCCTCCGGACCTCCCAAAAGACGCAGGTTATTCTGGCGCGAGCGATTATTCGCATCTTCCATCTCCCTCTCCAGGGTCAACGTGCGTTTCACGTGGCCCTGCAGGGCTTTGATGTTAGCATCTGCGGTCGCTGTTTTGATCTCTAAGTCGACTATTTTAGATTTAAAAGAGGTCAGATCAGTGTGAATCGTTGCAAGGTCGTCCTTGAGTTCAGAGATGGCATCCTTAGTGTCAGTCATCAGTTCCTGCACCATTTTAATGGCATCCCATAAATCAGACATGGAGGGAGCCTCAGGTTTGTCAGATGTCTCCAATGTTGAGGTTTTTGCTGGGGATGTAGGGTCAGGTTTGTGCCTTTTGAGGCTGTAGCCATGGTTTAGTAGTGCGGATGGAGTTGGATGAAGATTGCAATCACCAGATTAGAGCAGCCAGAGAGAGAAAAGGTGGCAAGGGTTGCTGGAGCTGAATGTTCAGTCAGCCATCTTCATCGGGCTCAACAGCGCCCCCATCTCTTGTATATTTTATTAAAATGTTGTTAACTGAGTCGAGCCCTCTTGTAGGGATGAATCGGTATATAAGACTAAAGATTAGATTAGATATGGATAAGACCAAGCTCCTTATATTTCCACCTAAACCCACATCCCTACCAATCTTCCCTCTAAGCTGAGCGCATGAGCGATCGCTCACTATTTTCATTGGCGTCGCTCATAATTTTTCTCGTGTCGCTTACTAAAATACGCAGTGGGAAACTGAGGACTGCATAGTAAGATCCCCGACGCACTTCAGACGCAGGTGGGGATCGTGAGAGGAGCCGCTATCACGTCTTCAGTGGCGTACCAAGGGGGGGGGGGGGGAGGGCGGTCCGCCCCGGGTGCAGCCTTAGGGGGGGTGCACAGCCGGCCAGGTCCGGATCTGGCCGGCTGTGCACCTCCCCTAAGGCTGCCATCGGAGAGGAAGTTCGGGCCAGCCAATCACTGCCTGGCTGGGCGGAACTTCCTCTCCGACGGCAGAATTGACGTCGGGGGAATGCTGGTCGGCCCGACGGTGGGAAGCAGAGAGAGCTTGGGGCAGCCGTGGTGGTGGCTTTGGGGCCTGTTTCCCCTGATGGTGGCAGCAGTGGCTTTGTGGAGGGTAGGGAGAAAGAAAGAAAGAAAGGGGGCAGTCAGGGAGACAGAAGGGAAACAGAAAAAAAGAAAGGGGGCATCAAGAGAGAAAAAAGAAAGAAAGGGCAGGGAGAGAGGAAGAAAAAGTTAGGGGAGGGAATGAGGCCTGGAGGAGAGGAAGCAAACAGGCTGAAAGAAGGGAAGAAAGATTGGATGCACAGTCAGAAGGTGAAAGTGCAACCAGAGACTCATGAAATCACCAGACAAGGTAGGAAAAATGATTTTATTTTAAATTTAGTGATCAAACTGTGTCTGAATTTATATATGCTGTCTATATTTTGCAATATGGCCCCCTTTTACTAAACCGCAGTAATGTTTTTTAGGACAGGGAGCCTAAGAGCGTCGAGAGTAGCAGTTCCCTGTGCTAAAAACTGCTATTGTGGTTTAATAAAAAGGAAGGGGGGTATATTTGTCTATTTTTGTATGGTTGTTACTGAGGTGACAATGCATAGAGTCATCTGCCTTGACCTCTTTGAAAAAAAGCCCAAAATAGGAATGATAATTAACATTTTCTCAGCGTATAGTGTGCTTTGTGTTTTTTAATTTTATTGTTGGTAGATCATTTTGTCTTGGTCATTTTAAAGTAGCTCTCAAGCCCCAAAAGTTTGGGCAACCCTAAGCTAAAGCGTTGAAGCTGTGTATTTCTATTTTATCCCCCCTTTTACAAAACTGTGGAGCATATTTTAGCAGCAGCCGTGGTGGTAGCAACTCTGATGCTCAGAATTCTATGAGCGTCAGAGCTGTTACCACCGTGGCTAAAATCCACACTACAGTTTTGTAAAAGGGGGAGGGGTTAGTTTGTGATGACATATTCCATACTAGGCGAAGGTGTTTTCTGTACTCTGTGTGTTCGAAAGACATAGTTTTCTATTAGGATTGACGGTGTAGGATTGATCTGTGCTGGTCTGGCTTGTTTAGTTTTACAATGGGTGTATTGATGTACTGCTCACTGCAATATATAAGATGCTGCCTTTTCCTAGGTACTCATGTTTGACGTGTGGCTTGTTATAAAAAATCATGTTTTTTGTACAGATGGGGGGGGGGGTGCCAAAAAATGAGGGGCCCCGGGTGTTACATATGCTAGGTACGCCATTGTATGTAAAGATACCAGAAAGCTGGCGAAGCAAAAACTTTAAGTAAATTGTTATTCTTCTAAGTTTTGAGTATTTAACCCTCCCACAATCTCACGGGCACTCGTCCTCTGCGCCTGCTCATAAATTTGTGGAGTATGTAACTTGTCGCTCATGCATTTTTTTTTTGCACACACCTCATCAATCCTTAGAGGGAACATTGATCCCTACTATTCCTGTTCTCTGTTTCTGGACAACACGCTCCTCTTCCTTGTCCTATCAGCTTGCAACCTCGGGGTCATCTTTGACTCCTCTCTCCTTCTCCACTCAGAGATCCAACAAACTGTTAATCCTGTTGCTGCTTCCTCAATAATATTACCAAAATCCAGCATCTCCCTTCCGAGCACACAACCAAAACCCTGATCCACACTCTTATCACCTCTTGCTTAGACTACTGCAATTTGCTTTTCTCAGGTCTTCCACTCAACCATCTCTTCCCCCCCTTCAATCTATTCAAAATTCTGCTGCACGACATATTCCACCAGAGTCACCATACTTACGTTACCTCTTTCCTCAAGTCTGTATACTGTTAAAACTATTTTTACTGACTTACAAGTCCATCCACTCTGCAACCCCAAATATCTCACCTCCCTCTGTTTATTGGGTAAGGCCCTCTTATCTGTACCCTTCTCCTCCACTGCCATCTCCAGACTCTGTCCCTTCTATCTATGTCTGGAACAGATTGCCCGAGTCAACACATCAAGCTCCGTCTCTAGCAGTATTCAATCCAAGCTAAAAACCCATTTTTTCACAGCTGCTTTAAACTCCTAACTCCCACTCACCTATGTCTATCCTATCATTCTCTCTGTAAGAAACGTCCCAGCCCTATATATCCTGTCTGTCCAAATTAGATTGTAAGCTCTTCTGAGAAGCAACCATCTATTGCTTGTTAAATGTACAGCCTGCATATGCCTTTCAGTGCTATAGAAATTATAAATAGTAGTAGTAGGTTTATAACTACAGGTATGTGTCCAGATTTAACTGGGAAGAAGATGCCTATTTTGGCACTATGATATATAGACACAAAGGCACCTACTAGGGGCCACTGAAAAGTTCTCAGCCCAACCAAGAAGAGAATGATGTTGAGCCAAGAAATTTACAAGTTATTCTTGACACATTTTGTTTCAATGATATGAAAAGTATTAAAAGTGTGGAATAACTTGTAGGTTTCCTGGCTCCACATCAATCTCTTCTTGGTTGGGCTGAGAACTTTTCAGCGGCCCCATATATATGACTATAAAATAAGCGACCATTTCTAGAAAAATGTGACTAAAGTAGCAAATCCAAAATGTTAATGGCCAATTTTTGATGTCATGGGTCCATAAACAGTCTGAAAAAGTTACGTTTGAACATCTGTATCTTGGGTTTTTTTCTCATAAAAATGTAGGATTTGGACTGTTATATTACAAATTGCTTGCTCTAACAGAATTAATTAAAACCTAATTTACTGTTTCTGGTGACTTTAGTTAACTTTTCACAGAGGTGGAGGGGCATTTTTGGTTTGATTTCTATATCTGAATTACACATTTTGCGGAACATGCAGAAAAATCCAATAGCAAATAATGACCATTTTCAAAACAAGAAAACATCCATCTTTTGGTTTACAAAATGGCCACTTGTCCTCAGTGCATCTTTCTTTCTTTTTGAACCATTATATATATATATTTAAAAAAAAAAAATTCCTAAAGAAAATTGTACAAAACAAGCCATTGGAATATAGGAGGGGCCAGAATCTTTAGTAGACTGGCTACAAAGACATCCTAGCAGAGCAGTGGGGAATCCTAGGGAGCAATGCAGTAAATTTCACATAAAAAAGTCCCAGGTATATATCAACATAACCCCCTTATAATGTATGGTGAGCCTTCCAAAACCCACCCATAACATACTGGGCCTAACTGTACTTTATACCTGCAGATGTCACCTATATGTTGGAACAATTGGATTTAGGTGGGTTGTGGAAGGCTCATATATTCCACCATAATTGTAGTAGAGTGGGGTATGGGCCAGAGTCCCCATCTCTGTGGTTCACTACACTGCACACTAGGCTACTCCAGGAACCTGTTTTATACTTTAATAGGGGAAGGAGTAAAACGCGGACCTGACGGACCTCGCGGATCTAAACCCGTACGGCCTTAAAAATCTGAGGTTCATGTCAGTCCGTGTCCCTGTTGCTTGTAGTTTCTGTCGCTGACAGACCTTGATTGAGATTTGAGCGCTGATGGATCCGTCTCAGCATAGGGAGGAAAAAATGTTAGGATTCGTCAGCGCTAAAAATCTCTTCGAGGTCTGTCAGAGCTAGAGACTAGTGTTGGAGCAGCAGAGCAGAAGCCAAGAGAGCGGGGACATAGGTTTTGGATGTGGGTTATGGAAAAGAAGTCTCCAAAGTCCAGCACTAGTCTCTGGCTCTGACAGACCTCAAAGAGATTTTTAGTGCTGACGGATCCTAACACTTTTCCCTCCCTATGCTGAGACAGATCCGTCAGCGATCAAATCTCAATCAAGGTCTGTCAGCGACAGAAACTACAAAAGGCAGGGACACGGACCGACACGGACCTCAGATTTTTAAGGCTGTACGTGTTTAGATCCGCGAGGTCCGTCAGGTCCATGAGGTCTGCGTTTTACCCCTTCCCCTTTAATAGTTCTGGCCATAACATCTGAAGCTGTCATATAGGCAGGTATGTACTGTTTTATTCATTTCTTTTGGGGGTGGGAGGGGTCAGTGACCACTGGGGGAGTACAGGGGGTAATGCTTACATCCCTCCAGTGGTCATCTGGTCAGTTTGGTCACCTTTTTGGCACTTGTTATTAAAACGGGTCTAGTCCCAAACTAAACTAAACTAAAGCTTAACTTTGTATACCGAGTCATCATTCTGAGAAGGCTCGACTCGGTTTACAGCAATTAAATAAACAGGTAATGATTTACAAATTGCGCTCTGGATATATTCTAAAATGTTCGATTATTGCTTAAAAATGTCCCTCATAAACTCATCCTATTCCTGCCCAGTTCTTGGCTCTAACACGCCCCTTGAGATTTATACACACTGCAGATGAACAGCATAAAAATCAGTGTAGAAAATAGGTTTTGAAAACAACAAATTGGAAGGGTTTGAAGAGAAAATCCATTTGCCATTTCTTGGATGTTTTTTCTTTTTTGAAAATGAGCTTCATGATCACATATTTGTGAATATCTAACAACAATGTCTGCATTCAAAGTGGAAACATGCCTACTCAAGAGAAATGTAAATACTAGCAGAAGCTTTTTCTGCAAATAAGCATATTTTATAAAATACATACAGAGAAGAGCGACTAAGATGGTTAAGGGGCCGAAGGAGTTGCCATACAGTGAAAGATTAGAGTAACTGTGCCTTTTCTCCTTAGAACAGAGGAGATTGAGAGGGGACATGATCGAAACATTCAAGGTACTGAAGGGAATAGACTTAGTAGATAAGGACAGGTTGTTTACCCTCTCCAAGGTAGGGAAAACGAGAGGGCACTCCGCAAAATTGAAAGGGGATAGATTCTGTACGAACATAAGGAAGTTCTTCTTCACCCAGAGAGTGGTAGAAAACTGGAACGCTCTTCCGGAGTCTGTCATAGGGGAAAACACCCTCCAGGGATTCAAGACATAGTTAGACAAGTTCCTGCTGAACCAGAACATACGCAGGGTGCTGGTCTTTGATCAGAGGGCCACTGCTTGAGAGGACTGCTGGGCATGATGGACTACTGGTCTGACTCAGCAGCGGCAGTTCTTATAAATAGAAATATGTGTGTGTTTACTCTAGTTTGGGTCTTTTTGGGTTATACCTCTTCCTGGATCTGGTGGCTTGTATGCAGGGGGGGGGGGGGGGGGAGGGCGTATGTGTGTGTCTTGTGTGTTTGTATTCTATCTTGGGTCTCTTCAGGGTATATTTCTTTTTGGCATTATTGGTATGTATGTAGGGGTGGGGAGTGACAGTGGTTTGTTTGGATTTTGGTTGCTTTTAAATATATAGCTCTTGGAACTTTATCACTTTTGGTTCCTTTGTCTTTATCTCCTCAGCTGTGCTTTGGGCTCTATATGCTTGGTGCTTTGTGTGGGTCTGCTTAGATTCAGTAAGGGTTGGCCTGAGTTGATTACCGACAGTGGCTTTTGGCTGCATTTACGGCATTGGGAATGCCTTTTTCTATTTTTTGGGCGCCACCCTATGTTCCTTTGTGACAAGGAGGGGGGGCAGCTGGGTGTTTTCAGTTTGGTGTGTTACTAAAGTGTTGGGGAATTGCTATTGCTGTTTTTGTATTTACTTACACTGTGTGTGTTGGGTGGGGGGTACTGGGGGCACTGTTCACGATGTAGTGACTCCCTCACTTCATGTTACTTTGGTGCAGAGCGAGTTCCCAAAGTATAGGTTTGGGGGGGGAGGGTTAGTATTGTGGGGGATGGGTTGGTGGGTTGGGATGTTGGGTGGGGGGTGGGCAGTCCTCCTTTAGTTCTAGTGTTTGGCTTCTTGGTATATTGAACTGTTTTAAATACTTTTTTGATTGTACATTTTACATGGACGTATTACCCGGCTGGAGGCTGGGCTCCTGGGGTTACTGTTCTGTCTCTTTTCTGCATTCTTTTTTCCATATTTTCCCTGATTTTCCAACCTGAGAACTCCTTTTAGACTTACCTCTTGGAATGTAGGGGGCATAACTTCGCCGGTTAAGTGGTCTAAAATTTTAGCAGCTTTACAGCGATATTGTTTGGATATTGCCTGTTTACTAGAGTCTCGTTTAACGGACGCAGAACATCTTAAGTTGTGTCGCTCTTGGGTGGGAGAGGTCTATTTTGCTTCTTCACTGGGCCATCATGGTGGCATTGCCTTGTTGGTCTGCAATTCTTCGCCGCTTGGAGTTCAGGTCCTTGATAAAGCTACTGATGGTAGATATCTTCTTTTGCGCCTGACGTTGGGTGACTAGTGCTACCTTCTAGTGGTCAATTCGTCGGATTCTTCTTTTCTGCAGAAGCTGACTCAGCTTTGCTCTCATTACTCTGGGGACCTGCTTCTTCTCTTAGGAGATTTTAATTTGGTTTTAGATCCTGCCTCTGATAAGTCAGGTACTTTTTCTACTTCTTTGGGGGCCCGAGTCATCTCCTTTCAAATTTTTGTGATACTCTTTCTGTGGTGGACCCTTGGTGCCTTCTCCATCCTGAGGTTCGAGACTACACTCATCTTTCTCGGGCTCACAATACTTGGTCTCGGATTGATCATATTTTTATGTCCTCGGCATTTTCCTTCCATTGTATCAGCAGAGATTGGCCCTTTGAATATTTCGGATCATACCCTGATATGGGTAGATGTTCATTTGGAAGCTGCCTATTTCCACTCACCACCTTGGCGCTTTCCATTCTATCTTGCTCAGGATGTGAAATTTCAAATTTTTTTGGGATGATTATTCCACCAATATTGCTCCTCATATGGATGATCCCATTTTGTTCTGGGAGGCTAAGATGGTGATTCGGGGTCATTATTTCTTTCTTGTGCGCAAGAAATAAGTGTCTCCATAGAGGAACTATCACCTTGGAACGGGCCTTATGTGTTGCTAAGCGATCATTTCACTTGGCTCCATCGAAGGAAACTCAGGAACGTTATTTGTCTACCCAGGATGCTCTCAATTCGCTTATTCACTTGCATTCTCAGAAATGGGTGGCCTATCACAAACATTGCTTCCACCGCTTTAGTAATAAGCCAGGGCGCCTTATGGTGCGATTAGTGCAAGCTGAGACCAATAGGAAACCAATTTTGATTCTCCGGGCCCCGGGTGGGGGTAGGGTGACCCATACGTCAGAAGTTTCTGGGGGCCTTATTTGATTTTTTTCAGCAGTTGTATGGAGCTCCTGATGATGCTTCTCCGGAATTGTTGGCGGACTATCTCCAGTCTTCTGGACTCCCTCGCCTCCCGGAGGATGTCGTGTCTTCTTTCAATAGTCCCTTCTGGATGGTGGAATTAGAATTTGCTATTAAAGCTCTTCGCTCCGGTAAGGCCCCGGGCCCGGATGGTTTTTCAGGGGAATTTTACCGCATTCTTTCCTCTCGTCTTTATGGTCCTTTGCTGGCTTATTTCAACGCAGCTATTACTCGAGGCTCATTTCCTCATTATGCTAATGAGGCGCTTATTACTTTATTGCTGAAATCTGGTAAAGAGGCTCCCAGTTCTTATCGCCCTATCTCTTTGATTAATGTTGATCTAAAGCTTCTATTTCGTCTGTTAGCTGGATCGTCTTGCTCCTCATCTCCCCATGCTTATTCAGGAGGACCAAGTAGGATTTGTCCATGGTCGCCAATCCGTCTAATGTCCGTAATATCCTCTTTGCATTAGCTCACTGTCAATATCACCGTATTCCAGCTTTGCTTGTCAGCTTGGATGCCTCTAAGGCCTTTGATAGTGTCCATTGGTCCTTTTTGTTTCGTACCCTCAAATATGTTGGGCTGGAGGAGGCTTCCATCTTAATGCAGTGTGTTCTTTGTACTCTAATCCGAGGGCCTCTTTGCTGGTTAATGGGACGTGTACGGACTCCTTTCCTATTCTTAGGGGCACTCGACAGGGGTGCCCCTCTCGCCTTTACTCTTTCTCCTTTCTTTGGAACCTTTACTCTGCACTCTTGGTAGGTTTGGAGAGATGCAGGGCCTTAGTGTTGATGGGGTAGAATTGAAGACTTTGGCCTTCGTTGATGATATGTTTCTGATTCTTACTAGGCCTGAAGATTCCTTGCCGATAGCGTTATACCTCATTTCTGAATTTGGATTTTATTCTGGTCTTTCTCTCAATTTGCTTATATGCAAATTCAACATTACCTTAATTCTCTACCCTCTGGTTCTTTACCAACTTCTTGTCAAGAGTTGTTATGCATGGCCTTTAACATTGGCTCCCAGCTTCCTGTTCCTCTCAAATTCCATCATCGTCACTTGAAAGATGAATCCCCCTTGTTTGACCATTCTATATTAAGGGATGCCTGGGCTTGGGACCTTGCTGTAGAATTACCTGAAGATGTGATTTTACAAGCTGTCTGCAGGTTGCCTGCTTTTCATAAATATACTACTTTTTGGGAACATTATAAGCTGGTCCTCCATTTGTACATTTCTCCTAGGAGAGCTTATCTTTATGGGTTTCATGAATCAGCAGCCTGTCTTAGATGTCGTACCCCTGAGGTGGGCTTGGGACACATGTTCTGGACCTGCCCCGTTCGCTCCTTTGGGATACCATATTTCTCTTTGTGGAGCGTATTTGGAACATTACTATTCAACATTCTCCCTTGTTTCTCTTTCAAGCTGTCCCCCATTATTCCCCCTGTAAAAGGGGGGCTGCTGCCTTCCTCAAGTGGACAGTCCTCCTTGCCTTGAAATGTATCTTACTTAAATGGCTTGAGGGGTAGGCGCCGGACTACTCTCTTTGGCGATGCCGGATGATTACTCTCCTGGTGTGGGAACAATGGGATGTTCTGGACTTTTCCTCCCTCCCAGGGCGCTCTTTTCAGCGCACTTGTGAACCCTTTTGGACCACCATGATTCCCTTGGCTCGAAGCCATTTGCTTAACTGCTGATATCTTGTTCTTATATATTATGTTCATTTATGTAAGTCTAAGTATTTTTGTACTGTACTATAGTTCATTCTAGGGGTTGTAACTGTAAGGAGGACCGGGAGGTAGGGGGGATTGTTTGGGGGGCTGGGTGGTTGGATAGAGGGGGTGTGGTGTTGTGGGGATTTTGCTGTAACTTGAGCTTGTTTTTGATTCACCCTGTGTATTTGCTTGTTTTCATGTTGAGCTCAATAAAATATATTTGAACAGATAAATAAAAATTCTAATCACACTCTACCTAAACTCCTCCCCTGTATACAATTATTCACTAGTTTGCATGACATGTAGTTTTAGGCATAACCTTTTATTTACAGGCATAGGACACATCCCCATGTTCCCCCTTAATTTCTATGGCTTTGTGATGACTTTCAAATAGATTACCCCAGTGGTCCCCCAGCCAGCCGCTGTCTCAGTGGGGGGTCCCGGTGCTGCTGGATCCTCCTCTCCGCCCCACAATGTACCTCTTGAAATGTTTGCCTGTGCGAGCAGCATCTTTCATCTCTTGCATGTCTCGGCTCCCTTCTGACATCACTTCCTGGTAGCAGGCCCAGGACGTGATATCAGAAAGGAGCCAAGGCTGGTGGAAGCAGGAGGTGGAAGATACTGCTCATGCCGGTGAACATTTCAAGAGGTTTGTGGAAGGTGGGGCACTCGAGCCGAGGCTGGTGGAAGCAGGAGGTGAAAGATGCTGCTCATGCCAGTGAACATTTCAAGAGGTATGTGGAGGGTGGGGCACTCGAGTGGCAAGGAAGAGTGGGGAGGTGCATGGCATGGTGAAGCCCCGGGTGCTTCCCTCTCTCGCTATATTACTGGGTTGTGCTCTTCCTTCCCTTCTCAACTCTTCCCTGCCATTTCTAGCATCTCCTCTTCCCTTTCCCCCAAGAGACTACCCCGATATTACTGGCAATATTATGTCCACCCTTCCCTTCACTATTGCTTTCATACCTTTTCCTGGTGCTGCAAAGCAGTGTCAGCACCACTGTGGCCCTTTCCATACAGGCACGTGCTCAGACGTACTGTCAGGCTATGAGCTCTTTTCAAAAGGAAATGTATCATGGGAGTTCCAGGAATAGGTATAGATGAAATAAATGGTGTGGGGGAGAGGGACACTGCACTTGTGGCTGTTGCCAGCAGGATCAGTGGAGAACCTCCAGGATCAGGAATGTGAAGGGAAGATACTGAAACTACCATGAGTGGGTAGGGGGTGGGTAAGGCCAGTAGACTTGTGTATTGGCCACTCATCTGATTTTTGTCCTTAGAAGTGGTGAAATATTTTGCATCCTACATGCAAGTTTATATGATAATTATATAAGATCCTATTTATATGCATAAAATGGCATGTATAATTAACACATGTTGTGCAGTCAGTTCATCAGCTGCAGAAAATACTAGGCTTTCGCTTTCTTTTTCTTCCTATCAGCTCCACTATACAACTTTTTTGACTGCTGTGATCTGGCCATCTATAGGTGGGAAAAAGAAACAAAGAGAGTAGTAGAAAGGAAAACACTGGAAAAACACTAGGAAGTCTGGGGTCATTTACCAACAGCTAGTCTGCATTAGTACAATTATTGTATCTCACCTGCCTTAGGGCCCATTTCATAAGATATAACCCTGTGGCTTAAGGAGGAAAATTCTATAACAGAACACCAACAACTATGGAGCTTATAATCAAAACATAAATGCAAAAAACTGTCCTAAATCAGCACTTGAACATTCTAATTGCAGATAAGTGAAATCGCAGATCGGGAACAGGCAAAGTTTCAAGTTTTCAAGTTTTACTAAAATTTGATGTGTATGCAATGTCAAATATTTCAAAGCGTATTACAGATTAAAATAGGGGATAAACTTTACAACAATTTATTACCAAATAATATATACATACAAAATTCAATACAGACACAAAAGGAAAGGGGGGGGGGTGAACTACAATTATTAAAGTAGAAAGAGGACATATACGAGTAACACATTAGGGGGCAAAGAATGAAAAGGAAGATTGAATTAAAAAAGAAAATAAACAAAAAAGAGAGAAATGAAAAGAAGACGCCAGAGGGTGGTGGTTAATGGAAGTCACTCGGAGGAAGGAAAGGTGAGTAGTGGAGTCCCTCAGGGTTCGGTGCTGGGGCTGATCCTGTTCAATATGTTTGAGTGACATTGCTGAAGGGTTAGAAGGAAAAGTGTGCCGTTTTGCAGATGAAGATTTGTAACAGAGTAGACACCGAAGAGGGAGTGGAAAATATGAAAAAGGAACTGCAAAAGTTAGAGGAATGGTCTAATGCCTGGCAACTAAAATTCAATGCAAAGAAATGCAGAGTAATGCATTTGGGGATTAATAATAGGAAGGAACCGTATATGCTGGGAGGAGAGAAGCTGATATGCACGGACGGGGAGAGGGACCTTGGGGTGATAGTGTCCGAAGATCTAAAGACGAAAAAACAGTGTGACAAGGCAGTGGCTGCTGCCAGAAGGATGCTGGGCTGTATATAGAGAGGCTTAGCCAGTAGAAGGAAGAAGGTGTTGATGCCCCCATACAGGTCATTGGTGAGGCCCCACTTTGAGTATTGTGTTCAGTTTTGGAGACCATATCTGGCGAAGGACATAAGAAGACTTAAAGAGGTCCAGAGGAGGATGATGAAAATGATAGGAGGCTTGCGCCAGAAGACGTATAAGGAGAGACTGGAAGCCCTGAATATGCATACCCTAGAGGAAAAGTGGGACAGGGGAGATATGATTCAGATGTTCAAATACTTGAAGGGTATTAACGTAGAACAAAATCTTTTCCAGAGAAAGGAAAATGATAAAACCAGAGGACATAATTTGAGGTTGAGGGGTGGTAGATTCAAGAGCAATGGTAGAAAATTCTACTTTATGGAGAGGGTGGTGGATGCCTGGAATGCGATCCTGAAAGAGGTGGTGAAGAAGAAAATGGTGACTGAGTTCAAAAAACAGTATTAAATATTAAACTAAGGCCAGTACTGGGCAGACTTGTACGGTCTGTGTCTATATATGGCTGTTTGGGGGAGGATGGGATGGAGAGGGCTTCAATGGCTGGGAGGGTGTAGATGGGCTAGAGTAGGTTTTGACAGAGATTTTGGAAGTTGGAACCCAAGCACAGTACCGGGTAGAGCTTTGGATTCTTGACCAGAAATAGCTAAAAAGGAAAAAATTTAAACAATTTAAATTGAATCAGGTTGGACAGACTGGATATACCATTCGGGTCTTTATCTGCTGTCATCTACTATGTTACTATGTAAGTTGTTCCAGAGCTGGGAGCTATAACTGAAAAAATGGAAGATCTCCTAGTGCCTATGACTTTTAGGGAGGGGATCGTCAAAAGATGCTGATATGTTGATCTGAGTGTCCTAAATGGGATATATGGTATAAGAAAACAGTCGAGAAATAAAGGTGTATTTGATTGTCAGATTTTAAAGATCAATAATACAGAGAATGGGCTGTACTGTATATTAAAAAGCACCAATCCCAGTAAAGATCCCTGTGATAGTCCATTACATATCTTTCATCATTGAAAGAATTGTCCATTTAAGTCTTCCTTCTGTTTTTTCTATTTTAATCATTTTTCAATCCACAATAAGACATTGCC
Organism: Geotrypetes seraphini; assembly: GCF_902459505.1. Lineage (NCBI taxonomy): Eukaryota > Metazoa > Chordata > Amphibia > Gymnophiona > Dermophiidae > Geotrypetes > Geotrypetes seraphini. Next base: position 73,850,002 of record NC_047094.1, on the reverse strand, counting down.
TTTTATACCACAACTTTTTGATTGTCTCAGGAGTCTCATGAGGACCTTTGCCAAAAACTTTCTGAAAATCTAGATAAACTGCATCATCTGGCTCACTTTTATTGAGGTGTTTACTCATACCTTCGAACAAATGTTGATTGAGGCAAACTTCCCTTACCTAAATCTATATTGACTCTGTCCCTTTAAACCATGTTTGTCTTTGTGTTCAGTAATTTTGTTTTTTATTGCTGAGGAACATTTTTGATATAAAATTTAAGTCTAATTGAAGATATTTTGCTGAAAACATCTAAAATTCTCATCCTGAACATAGCAATTATTGAATCAGAAAAATGTCTTTTTTGTTTCAAAAATTGCCATTTTCCAGATATTTTTATGTTCCATACGTATTTCATTAGGTATCATTTTCAACATCCCCCCCCCCAAAAAAAAAAAAAAAAATTTATAGGAAAAGAAACACAAAATCAAACCATAGGAATAACTGTGTGGCACCATCTTAGTAAACTGGCCACAGACATCCCAGCAGAGCAAAGGTGCAGATTAGTGGTCAGTGTAGTGGACTTCACATAAAGGGATCCAGGTACAAATCCCACTTCAACACCTTTATTTTGTTTTGTGAGCCTTCCACGAACACCTAAAAACCTACTGGTTTATTTATAGTTTATTAAAACTTGTTATATTGCACAAGCTGACTCTCAGAACTGTGCAATGCACTGTCCATTTAAGAAAAAGTAAAACAAGGACAGGTAAATACCTTCTGAAGAGGCCTGGGTTGGCGCATACTACGCAGAAGCGTTAGCAGGCCTGACAGAGACATCCCTAGTTCTGATCAGAGGGTCTTATATACATGCAAAGACATTTAAAACTTTGAAAAAGTCAGGATAATTAACAAAAGACCAGGAAATCGATATATAGCATAGGAAAAGGGGAATTCACTATTTGTGTAAGGTGTTAGGTGGGCCAGAATCATAGAGGAAATCAGGTAAAGAACTCTAATGACTCCATTTTGGTTCTCTGTCTTTCTGTATCTTCTGCTTGGCTTGACTCCATTTTGTGTTCGGCCTATGTCTCTTCTGTGTCTGTTCAGTTTCCCTCGTGGTTCTAATTGATAACAGATGTGCTTGAGCTCGTTAGGAAGAGCATATTAGATTACGTATCCCAAAATGGAGTATAACATGTATTAAGTATGAATGCAATATACCATGTTGGATGTATGAATGGGGCCCCGAATGAATGATGGATGCTATGAATGAGATGTGAGAAAATGATTTGTACTTATATTTAAATGTTTTATATCTATCTATCTATCTATCTATCTATCTATCTATCTATCTATCTATCTATCTATCTATCTATATAAGATGTAAGAAACTCTAAGAAGAAATCCTTTGGCAACATCTGGAAATGGTTAGGTTAAAGCCAGGAACATTGTTACCATGGAAACCCTCTGACCTCTAGTATAGGAAGGGATCTGGGTCTTCTGTGTGTGTGTCAGTGAAACTTGAAACTGTCAGTTTTTGTAAAGCTCAGAGCAGGGGCAATAGCCCCTCCTCCTCCTCCTTTTCTTTGCTGACAGGGACATAAACTTTTCAGCACTTTTCAACAAATGCAGGTTCTCTTGAAATACCTTTTTGAGAATGACAAAAAGGGTATTGGATATGTTATAATATGTTTATGCATATTCAGAAATTAATGTAAACAAAAATATGATTTTAAAAACTATGTCTTTGAGTTTGGAAAAAACTTGTAAAGGAATTTCCTTTGTCCAAAGCTAAGGACAGCCTCTGTTAATGGATTGGCTGACAGGTAATGATGTCATACATTCAAAGACCTAACTGTACACCGCTACAAAGGTCCTCAGGTCTTCAGGTGTCTCCTATCTATAGGTACAACAAGTATTTTGTGGATTTTGGAAGGCTCACAATTTTCACCGCAAGTGTACTAGTTAGAAAGGGATATGGACTTGGGTCTTTTCTCTACAGTCCACTGCACTTACCACACCTGGGACTAGCTTGCTGATATAATAGGAATGGCCATAATATCTGAGGTTTGGGTCAGAGGGTGTCAGTGACAACTGGGAGATTAAGGGGAGGGGTCTGCTCCTTTATGTGCTCCTTCATAAGTTACTTTTTTCCATCTCCAAAACACCCTTTCTAAGCCGGTTCCCTGAAAAAATCTACAGCAATTTAGCCCATCTAACAGCAACCGTTCTACTACACATCTGCTTACTCATTTTTCTTTTCCACTCTTCATACCCCTCCTCCACTTTTCCTCTCCTACCCAGTTCCATGGCCTCAATTCCCATCTCTTGGGGTCATCGACCTTCTCGTTCCTTCCCCGGCCCTCGCCCCAGATGCCTTACAGCCATTCCTACAATTCCATCCCACTCCTCCCACAAAAAAATCCATTCTGACAACCCAAAACTCGGCCTTTTAAATGTCCGCTCAATTAAAAACAAACATCATATTATTCATGATCTTATTCTTCAACACAACCTACATATTTTCTGCCTAACAGAAATTTGGCTAACTGAAGGTGAAGAGGCCCACATCAACCAAGCCTGTTCCAACAATTACAAATTCAAACTCCACTGTCGCTCAAACAAAAAAGGTGGCGGCCTAGCGGTGATATTTCACGCCTCAATCCCACTCAAAATTGACTTCTCCCAAACCTCTAATTTTTATCCTGTTGAAATTCTCCAATTCTCACTTCTCTATAACACACCTATAAGCCTCCTTATCTACTTACCCCCTCCGGTTACCAAAGGTTAACTTACTCCTCTTCTGTCTGAAATCATGGATTTCAGTATCTCTCACCCAAACCCAATCATCTTAGGAGACTTCAATATACATTTTGTCCAGCCAAACCATCCAAACACTTCAGAGCTCCTAACACTAATCTCAGACATATCCCTAACACCCCTGATCTCATCCCTCACTCATCAAACGGGATATACCATCGACATGATCGTCGAACCAAAAATCATTACCCACATCTTCCAAAATCAAACAACCCACTCTCTTCCATGGTCAGACCATGTCCTAATTAACCTTCATCTCCATTTGTCCACAGACCCTTCTCCAGCCCTATACTACTCAACTACATAGAGGTTTTAATAAAATCACCGCCTCTGCAATACAAAATTCTCTTAACCTAGACATACAAGATTTTGCTAATCAATTCTATGAAAAGATACAACACACTCTCTTATTGATTCTGTAGCCCCATTCCAAGAAAACTTCATACCCACACCCTAAAAAGAAACCATGGTTCACAGAAAATCTGACCCTTCTTCATCGCCAACTTCGATCTTCTGAGCAGAAATGGCGGCAATCCTGCTCTGCCATTGCCCTCTGCCAATACAAAGAACTTGCAACACATTACAAACATTCAATACAAACAGCCAAAAAAGATCACTATTCAAAATACATAACCAATGCCCGCAACTCCTCTGCGCTATATAGCATTGTACAATCCCTCTCTCCATACTCAAAAAAGAGCCCTCCTCCATCACTCAATCAATCAATCAACTGCTACAGAACTGCCCAACTTCTTTGACCAAAAAAAGACATTAGATCAAACCTAGGACATGTTACATCTATAACGTTTCCAGACCCTATCAATCAGACAGACCATCTATTTTTTAGCACACTCCAAATACAAGCCACCCTCTCTTCAAGATCTACTCAAAGTCATACAGTCAACAAACCTTTCCAGCAACCCAACTGGGAACATCCCACCCTCCATCCAAAAATATTCTTTTCTCTCTTCAGTCCCTTCATTCTTGAAATGATAACCAAGAGCCTCTCAACCAATGTAGTCCCCAAAGTAAACAAAATTCAGATGAAACCCAATTCTCCAATTACTGACCTATTGATAATCTGCCTTTTATTGCCAAACTCACAGAAAAAATAGTGTTTAACCAACTTTCTGAATTCACTGAGAAAACTAATGCTCTTCACTCAATCAAACAGGATTATATCTCAACCATTCTACAGAACTGTCTCTTCTCAGTCTCACCACTACCATTTACTATTTTCAAAACCACTGCAAATCCGTCCTTCTAATATCACTTGACCTATTAGCAGCATTCAACACCATTGACCATGACCGTCTAGTCGCTCATCTTAAAAACTTCAGAATCTCAGGCTCTGCTCTCCTCTGGTTCACCTCCTATTTTGAAGATCGCAATTTCAAAGTACACTGCAAAGGAACTTCATCTTCCCCAATCACCTAATCTTATGGCGTCCCACAAGGCTCAATTCTCTCTCCCCTACTTTTCAACATCTTCCTTGCTCCTCTACTTACTCTAGCCCAATCAATTGGATTCACCACTTTCGCTTATGTGGATGACATCCAACTTCTACATCCCATTAATCCCTCTAATATCACTGACATCCTAGAAATCAACACCAAACTAAACATAATCAGCGACTGGCTCCGAACAAACAGATTATTGCTTAACATAACCAAATCCCAAGGCTAACTCTTCTCGGCCAAAAGTAATGAAACCCTAAAGGACAAATATGCACTGATTCTTCTCCAATTCAAATGGAACTCAAAATAAAATAGCTAGGAGTCATCCTAGATAAAGATCTTACATATCATGATCACATCAGCTCTCTGACCAAAAAATGCTTCTATAAACTTCATCTCATTCGCTCTATAATCTCTGTACTTGACACCGCCTCTATCCAAACTCTAATTCACTCTCTAATTATCTTTCATTTTAATTACTGCAACTCTCTATATCACGGAATTACTCAAAAGGAAACACGTCGATTTCAGAAAATCCAAACACCACCATCAAATTTATCTATAAAGCAAGGAGGTCCGACCATGTCACTTCTCTCCTTCGAGAAGCATATTGGCTACCAATCTCACATCGTACCACATATAAAATTCTTTTGCTCGTCTTCAAAATAAAACTCACTCGCTCTCCAGCTTTTCTCGATAAATATATAATTCCTTACTCCTCATCCAGGACCCTTAGATCTGGCGATCAGAACCTACTAACTGTTCCTGTAATTAAAAAATCTCTATTACACCAGAAACACAATCTTTTCTGCCACAGCCCCTGCTCTCCGTAATGCCATGCCTTCTTATCTCCACCATGAAAATTCTCTCAAATTCAAAGCCAATCTCAAAACCTTCTTGTTTCAAGACTAAACCAAAGCAAAAGATAAACTCCTTTTCCAACTGCAGCATATTTTTCAAGAGAACCGCTTCTAAGAAGCAACCTCCCTTTCCTTGAAGTTCTTTCCCCTCCCCTCGTACCTCCTCTTATTTTTATTTTATGATGTAATTATTCTTCCCCACTTCAAACTCCTTCTGTATCATTTGTCAATGTAGTTGTCTCAACTTTCTCTACCCCACCTTTCATTTATTTTACTTTTTTTACCTTAAAATTTTATACTTTATATTTTTAGCATTGTAAACCAATCAGATACATGTCGATGGTCGGTATATCAAATTATTAATAAACTTGGGAACTTGGATAGTAAGAGAGAATTTAATCTAGACAGAGGCAGAAAATAAATTGATAAGGGAGAGGAGAGAGAGAGATGCCAGACTAGGGGGGAAAGAGGGAAGGGAAGGAGAAGAGAGAGATGCCAGAGCATGAGGAGAAGGAGACAGAGATACCAGATCTGGGGGGGAGGGAGAGACGAAAGGGAGGGAGATAGAGATGCCAGACCATATGGGGAGGGGAGGGAAAAAGATGGATGCCAGACTAATGGGGGAGGGAAGGAGAGATGGAAGGGGGAGGTAGACAGTTTCTAGAAGGGGCATAGAAAGATGGCAGATGCCATATGGAAAGGACAGGAGGGCAGACAGTGAGTAGAAGGAAGAGAGTGATGAGAAGATGAGGAAAGCAGAAACTAGAGAAGACAAAGGTAAAAAAAAAAAAATCCTGTTTCCTTTATGTGCTTTAGTATAAAATGGTATTGTAGCTATGTTGATAAAACATTTATAAATAGAAAATGTAAATAAGGTGATGCTTTTATTGGACTAATTTTAATACATTTTTGACTAATTTTCAGAGGCCAAAACCCCCTTCATCAGGTCAGCACAGGATACCATAACAGCAGTATACTTTACTGACTTGAGGAAGGAGGTTTTGGCCTCTGAAAGCTAACAGAAAAATGTATTAGTCCAATGGATATTATTTTAACTTCCATTTTTGTTTTATTGTTATTTGTTAATTTGTAAAGTGGTGATTGTTGGTTTTCAGTTTTTTTTCAAATATACATATTAGGGGACATGCATCCACTTTTTCTGTGGTGTCACATTGTATGCAGTCTGGCTTCTTGATGGTTCAGTTTTTTTTTCCACATTTCTATTTTTAGTTTGCGATTACTTATTCCATATTTGGTGATGGTGTTTCTGTTTTCTATGTGTATTGACTGTGCAGGATTGATCAGTACTAATTTGGCTTGTTTCATTTTACAATGGGTGTATTGATGTTCTAGTGCTCACTGCAGTACATAAGATGCTGCCTTTTCTTAGCTACGTACACTCTTTTTGTGTGAGTTGTGGATTGTTAACAATCATCTTTGTCAAATAGAGGATGGTGTTAAAAAATGATTGGCCCCAGATGTCACATATATGCCAAGAACCTAAGAATAGCCATACATAGGGTTCCCAGGTTTTATTCAGCTAAAACTTGAACGTGCAACACTGCCCCAAGCCCCATCCAGTACTGCTGATGTCACACCCTGTTCCACCCCAGCCTTGCCCCATCATGCCCCCCCCCCAACCTTTTCTCCTGCCTCCTTGAGCTCGGAGTCATGTCTGGAGGGCCCCTGAGCATGCATAGATGTGATGCAATGATGTCATATGCATGTGATGTCATCACATCACACCTATGCATGCTTGGAGGCCCTCTAGACATGGCCCCATACTTGAAAATCTGGACGAACTGCTGCTTTTTAAAAATCTGCCAGACTGTTCTCTAAAAAGAGAAGTCCAGGTAAATCTGGACATCTGGTAACCCTAGCCATACTGTATCAGACCAATGGTCCCTTCTTCACGGTAGTCAACCCAGGTCACTAGTACCTGCTAAATATCTCCGTCCCATTGTGGTGTGTTTGCTATGCTATGCACAGGTTATTGAAGATATGCAGCAGACGAAGCTACATTTCCCGGTGAAGTATGAAGGCAAAATAGGTACTATTTGTTCCCGATCTCAGGGGACCCAGTGCAAAATGCCAGAAGCTATTGTTGGAGTACCAACCTAAGCTCAAACAGATCGGGGCCAAGTATGGAATGTACTACCCTGCCAACTTAAGGGTTACTTACAATAACACCACAAAACTTCACTAACCCACTGAAGCTGGCTATCTGAAGCGTGTGGCTCCCAGCCCCATCGACAACTCTTGAGCCTACTCTGCTTTGGGCGATGACACCATTTTGCCTACTTCTACCAGGATCCTGCCTCAACTTCTATGGACCGTCTATTTTCTCTCACGCGGGACTTTACCTTGGTTTACCTGAAGTACCTTTTACTTTCCTATTAGGCTTTGAGTATTTCTCTGCCTCAGCACTGTATTTGAATAATACTGTTCTCTTGCTGTACAATTAGCCCACATGACGATTTACCTGTTGTAAATTGCATTACCTTGTTATTTGGTTAGGTAATTAATGCTGATTTTCTTTTTATTGCTTAAACTACTGGTATATGCCCTGAGGCCATTTTCCTTGCTGCCTCTGTGGTCCGCTATCCCACACAATTGCTGACATGTTATTATGTCTGTTCTTAGTTTTGCTATATTTATCTTTCCACAGTCTTGAAATATTGAGTTTAAGTGCATACCTTATGTCTGCAGTGCATTTAGTATGTAATTTCTGCATCGCTTATAATATGCATTTCAATTCCCAGTGATATGTCTTTATCCATATGCTCCTTGAATGTGAAAGGTCTGAATAACCCAGTGAAATGGGGTGGCCATGCTTCTTAGTGCAGAAGAGATCTCAAACTTATTTCTCACAGTACAGACGTTAATGACCGATGAATCAAGGCAAAATTGAATTTAATGGCAAACCTATAATCTGTCTCAATTTATATGGACCTATAAGGATGACCCGAAGTTCTTTGATGCTATCTATGCGACTCTCAATTTGGACCAAGATCTTCCTTATATAACTGGCGGAGACTTTAATATGGTACTAAATCCTCTTTTAGAGAGGAAAGCCACTACTGCCTATAGGAAATCTAGATCATGGTACAAAATCCAAGATTTGATCTCTCATTTTGATCTCATAGATCTCTGGCGCATATTACACTCTGAAACCTGTAAATTTATCTTCTTTTCACCACACTTGACATATACCAGAATCAACTACTTCTTGGTGAGTGCTTCCCTTGCTAACTTCCTTTCCTCTGCAGATATAAAAGAAATCCTGCTTTCTGATCATGCTGCCATTGTTCTTCACCTCTCACGATTAGGGGCCACACCCCATTGCAGACAGTAGCAATTTAATAGTTCCCTTTTACAGGAGTGTGGCTTCACAGATTACATCAATAAAACCATTTATGACTTCTTTCTGCGGAATGCTGTGGAGGATACCAGCTGGTTTACTGTTTGGGACTCGTTTAAAGCCTTTATATGAGGCATGATCATCTCAGGAAGGAAAATGAACAACTGATTGAGATGGAAAACCAAATTAGATTTGATGAGCGGGCCCATGTAGATGACCCTTCTTTTTTAATTTTAATTCATTTATTAAATCTTGCACGTTATACACTTGTTTAAGTAAAACAGTATATTCCAAACTGAAATTTTCTAAAATAGAAAGAAAATTAAACAGTGAGAAACAAAAAAAACTTTGGAATATTTCTCTTCCTTAGGCCTCAATTAATGGGAGAGAAAACAACAATTTAAGGGAGTAATTACAAATTTAAATCATAGGAAAAGCTTTGATGGACTATCTCAGCTAATATAAAGTTTTTTCATCCGGTAGCATCAGTCAGCTTCAGGTCTATAAAAGACCTGAGATGTTTGGGAAGGAAAAACACATATTTAAAGACATATATCTGACAATGCATTTAAAGGGATATGCTAACAAAAAAGAGGCACCCAATGCTCTTGTTTCATCTTGCATTAAAAGAAATTCTCTTCTTCTCTCCTGAGTGGATTTTGTGACGTCTGGATATATCCATATTTTCTGACCACAGAAGGGAACTGCTCCCTTCTTAAAGAAAATCCACATCACAGACGCAAAGTCTTGTTCAAATACAAAACTCACGAACGTCCTTTTACATCTGAGGAATCTTCCAAAAACCCTGTTAGATTGAGGTACACCATCAGAACTTTGAGGTAAAACATTTGTGGAGGGACTATTTTTTTCCCGCAGTAGATGGTAAAAAGTAGACTTTATTGATAGGTGGAATTGACTCTGGTGAAAAATTCAAATTATCTAGAAGAAACTTTTTGAATATTTCAATTGGTGACAAAAGTGGAATCTTTGAGCAATTTAAAATCCTCAAATTCAAACGTCCATTGAAGTTTTCTATCTGTTCAATCTTCTGAAGGAAATTTTGATCTTTTATAATTGAAGATATAGAATCTTTCAGACCATCTGATTCAGATTGAATTTTTTGAAAACTTTCCTGTTTAACTTTTTCTATATTTAAAGACAAAGCATCTACTTTGGAAACAAGTACCCCCATATCATTTGAAGTCTTGTCCACCTTCACATCCAGGGCTTTTATTGCCTCTAGAAGTGCTCCCAGTGTTATTTCTGGCTTCTCCTGCTGCAATACAACATTCTTGTAGGTCTTCCCAGCCAGAATTTCTCCTTCAGATGAGCCTTCTTGCGAGTTGGGCTCCGGTGTAGGGATGAGGCTTCACACAGGACTCAGATCGGGATGAGATGTCCCTATATGGAAAGTCTCTAACCCTTTTATTGAGTATCTTAACTCCCTTATTTACTTATCTAATGATTTGCAAGGTTACAATCTCAACATGCATTTACAATGCGGATTATACCAAGGTAACTCCCTTGTTTACATATCTAATGCGATTCTCAAAGCTACAATCTCACATGACATCTGAATACATTATAAGGGGTACAATAAAGTGATTCCCTTGTTTACACATCTAATGATTCTAAAGCTTACCATCGCATGTGACATTCTAAAGGTTATAATGCATGCACCTCTTGATCACCCTTAAGCTCAGCGTGTGACAGAGGCCTACTTTTGCACGTAGGCAATGTCTGTCTGCTGCCTATATAAGGACTACTCAAGCAAGATAAGGAATAAGATAAGAGGTTAATATGTGACAGGTAAGGGGGAGAGAGGGAATGATTCACTATTCTTTTACAGGGACTTAGAAAATCAGTGTGCTGACCTTGCCCTATTTCAGAACTGCGTCCCTTCATTTCCCCTTACTTTACTATTTTTAAGGGCTTTATAGAGATAAGGCAAATCTGCTCGGGATAATTTGCGGGATCGACCATGAAATGTACTTATGAATAAGTTTACCAAAGAAGGTAGGCATTGCACAAGACAGAGAGTAATCAAGAGACCTATTCCAATGAGTAGATATTGCAAAAGAACCAGGATCCATTGGCCAAATGGAAGCCAGGACCATAAAGCATTCCACCACTGAGGTAAGATGTCTTCACGCATATTAGAGGCCAATTCATGTAGCTGCAGAATTTGTTCTTTCACACTGTTTCTGTTATCGGTTAGGTTGAAACAGCACATATTTTTAATGGTTTCGCAGTCGTGATGATGTAATAGTAAGAGATAATCTATAGCGGCTCTGTTGTCTAACACAGCTGTCTGTAGTTCATTTTGTTCTTGATTTAGCAAGCTAAGTGCATGTGAGGTATGATTAATGTTTTTAGCTAATGCACAAGCTAATCGGGCTAAGGTTTTTGATTATATAATGCTAACCCAGGTACACCAACTAAAGAGATTGCCAAAGAGGTAATTCCAGCTTTTGAGAGCAAGTTAATATTACTATCACACTGGTCATTTAAGGCATAACTATCAGAGGTTATAGAGGCAGAGCATTTTTCTTTAGTAATCCTGGGATTAATCAATTACTTTTTATTTACCAATGCTGCCACCAATCTACTCAGGCAGCATTGGGTATTGTGTGTTAAATTAGCTGGAATATAATTCCATGTTCGCTTTCCACATGCCCAAAACTAACCTACAGGCAGGACAAGGCGAGCATTAATATATGAAATATTTACAAAATGCGAACAGTTCCATAAAGCTAGTCCACTGTTAATGCAATTTTTAGTACAATTTTGTACTCTAGCACATGACAGATTTTTGTGATTTGCTACTATGGGGGTATAAATGGTCATGGCATCCCAGGGTAATTTTTGGGCTACTTGTCCCCATGATATAAACATGGTATATGATACTGCATCCTCACTCATAAAATTGGTTAGTTGGGAAATATTTCCTATTCCCCCGGGCGCTTTACATACTGGAATTAAACAAGAGCCTAGCAAAGTGTGTGCATCTATGCTCTGCTGTAAGCAGAAGTTGTCATTCCCTGAGATATCTGCTATTTTTTCCAAAATGTTATATTGCTTCTTTGCTCCCATGATTCCCCAGCAGAAGGTAAAGGAAGACTAAGAAAAGTTAACAAACAAATAACAATCATTAAAGAATTACAAGTTAATTGTGCAAAAATAGCAGCAGTAGAATTTTCAGGAGTCATGTCCTTGTCATTTTGTTTCAATGTGAGAATGGCTTGGTCACTTAAGCTTTTAATGTGTCCCCAAGTCACAGGATCAGTCTTAGAATAACGTTTTCTTTTCCAGTCGTCTTGCTGTGGTATGGGAATTTGTTGTCTCCATAAGATGAAGTCGAATTCAGGAATGGGATTCTGGGCCAGCCAGGCAGCGATTGGCTGGCCCAGAACGTCCTCTCCGATGTCAGAATTGACGTCGGAAAGACTTCCTGTCGGCTGCCGCTTTAGTAACTGAGAGCAGGGGAAAAGGAGAGGCTTTTTTTTTTGCGTAGACCGGCAGAAATTCAATCGGCAGTTGAGGGAACAGTGCTCTTCATCAAAGGTGAGGTGGAGGGAGGGAGGGAGATGGCCGGGTGGGGACCGCACGATCCTTGGTTGCCTCACTGCGGAGACAAGTCCATTCACCGCTCCACGGGGCGGTGAATGGCCTTGTCCCCGTTCCCGCAGAGGCCACTATTTTTTCTTCCCCGTTTCGGCGGGTTACCCGCGGCTAAACGTGGCTAGCTGCGGGTAACCGCCACCATGTCATTCTCTACTCTGAAGTTCTTCCAGCTGCCTTACCCTCAAGAAAAAAGTTTAACTGATCAGGTTCATAAAATATATATCTAATACTCTGATAGGTAACGCAGCATTTACAAGGAAAATGTAACTGAAAAGTTGCTCCCATACTCAAAGTTGACTGACGATAAGCCAGGAATTTCTTCCGTCTGGCTTGCGTCCATTTCAAAACATCAGGAAACACTGAAATTTTATAACCATGAAATTACTCATTTTCAGTCTTATAGAATAGACAAAGAATTGCCTCCTCGTCCTGGAGAAAAATGAAGGTTACCACTGCCCATTGAAGATCATCAAAGTTGCAGTACCTGAATTTAAAAGGGATCTATTTAACTGGATAACAACCACTCTCATAAGTGGGACATACCATGAAAAAATGGGACACATCCTGATCACACCCATCCCTAAAGACCATGGACCTCAATTGCACTGACATCCAATTATAGACCCATAGCGAGTACCCCTTTATTCACCAAACTACTGGAAAGATTGGTCAACCTGGAACTAGTAAATCACCTAGACAAATTTAACCTCCTCAGCAAACATCAATCAGGTTTCAGAAAAGGATTCAGCACAGAGACAGTCTTAGGCTCAATCCTCAACCACCTATATGATCTTATTAGTAAAGGTACCAGCGCTCTGATCTTACAAATAGATTTTAGCAGCACATTTGACCTAGTGGAACATGAAATAATGCTGAATTACCTAGACGCAATGGGACTCTCGGGAAGAGTTTGGAACTGGTTCCAGGGCTTTTTAACCAAAAGATCATATTAAGTGATCTGCGACGGGAAATACTCTAATTCTTGGAAAAGCCCTTCGGGAGTACCTCAGGGTTCCCCTCTATCTCCCACCTTGTTTGATATCTACATCTCATCTTTGGGACACCTATTACAAAAGCTAAACCTAAAATACTATATATATGCTGCTGATATCTCTATTTTAATTCCTCTGACCAACGTAACCAACAAAACTTTAAAACGCATTTCCCATATCATGACTGAAATTGAACAATGGACTATCAATTTTAAAATGAAATTAAACACAGAAAAGACAAAAATATTCTTGGCAAGCCCAAAGGACAAAATCACTATAGCATTAATACACCTAAATGGTCATGATCACCCAATATCAAAAACTATATTAGGAGTCACCTTAGACACCCACTTGACCTTGATCGAACACACGAACTTGGTGACAAAAAAGTGTTTCTCCACACTTTGGAAATTAAAACCAATCAAAAAATATTTTGACCCTCTATCTTTCAAACTACTGGTACAGTCAATGATTCTATCTACCCTAGACTACTGCAACATCATTTATGTGGGTATACCTAAAAAAAACGTGAAAAAATTAAGAATAGTGCATAACACGGCCGTCCGCTTAATATTTGGTCTAAAGAAAAGCGATCACATTAGTCCCTACTACAAACTGCTACACTGGTTGCCAATGGAGGCACAAATATTATTCAAATTATCTTGCTTTTGCTATAAACTGGAGTGGGGAATGGCCCCTACCTATCTCTTACCACACTTCGAACTATACATCCCCATGAGGACAACCAGAAATCGCAATCTCTTTGCCTATCCAAAGATCACTGATTGCAAATACAGGTCCTTTCTGGACAGAACCTTTAAGTTTCAAGCTAGCAGACAGCAAACCTGGCTAGGCAATTTCATCGATAGAGCCAGGTCAACCTATGGCGCTTTTTGGAAAGAAATTAAGACAGCTCTGTTTGATAGATTTCTCTCCTAGTCACATAACCCCTCTCCCCCTTTTAAAAACTATCACTCAACATATTGATACTGCGTATTCTCACTAATTGTGTTCTGTATTCACTGACTGCTCAGTGACATCTTCGCCATTTGTATTCTGAAATTCGCTGGTTGTCTAGCCCTCTTCACTGTAACATGTTAATATTATGTTTAACATATTATTATGTTTCTCACCAATTTGCACTCTGTAATCACTGACTGCTCAATGACATCTTCCCTATTTGTACTCTGTAATTCACTTATTGTACAGCTCTCTTCACTGTGAACCACCTAGAAGTCGCAAGATTGTGGCGGTATAGAAAAAATAAAATTATTATTAATAATAATAATAACTATTTCTTCTTGAGATGTTTCCAACATACCAGTGAGATCCAAATCTCCTGGTACAGTTCCTTTGCCTTTATCTTCTTTAGGAATATTAAAATAATATAGCTTTTGTAATGATGGCATGTTGTTTTCAGGAAATTTCAATACTGATTTTAAGAAGGAATGAAATAAATCTCTCTGTTTGAAATTTGGAGACAGGAAATTTAAAAATCTAAGATTCAAACTTCTATTTGCATTTTCCAAATTTTCCATTTTCCTAGTAAGCAAACACTTTTCCTTCAATTGTGAATTTATGGAAACCTTTACTTCGGCCATTGATTTTTCTAAATTGTCCATTCTATCGGACTGTTTTTGAAATTTCTCTTCAAAAGATTTAAATTGAGTATTAGTGTTTTGTGGTAACAAATTGAGAGCATACCTTATGTAAAGATTCCAGACCGCTCCAGATCGCTTCCATGTCGATTACTTCAGGTCTTGTTAAAGGAGCAGGAAAAGATATTACGGGAACTACCCCAATGGGTTCCACCTCCTCCTTCCCTGCTTCAATGCAGGTTTCAGTTCCTCTGTCCTCTGTCGGCTGTAATGAAGTCGACAAGCTGTGGACCTCATCCGGGGTCAGGGGTGAAATCTGCAATGCCGACGGAGACATCAACTCCAGCGCCTCCTGTGCTGCTGAAGGCATCCCCAACATCCTTCCGGGACGCGGAGGAACTCCAGGCCCCAATGGGCTGAACGACACCTTGCCCAAGACCGAGGTCTGCCCACCTCAGTCAGCAGATAAGCCCGCTCCAACCGGGACGGCGTATGTTATTGCCGCCTGCCGTGACAGCGAAGTAGCAGAGGAAACTGGAAGAACACCCCTCTGTTTGCCCCTGCGCTTAAGCATAACAAGAGGTAAAAATGTTTGATTGAAATGTAAATTGCCGGTAAAGTGCAGGAGTGACTTGCAGACGCGACTCACTCCTTCGCCATCTTGGATCTCTCTTCCCAGGAACAGCATATTTCATCGGTTTCTGTTTTAATAAATATGATTTTAATGTACCATTTGCACATTCTACAATAGCTTGTCCTGTAGAATTATAAGGCAAACGGTGAATCAATTGGATATCCCATTGTAAGCAAAACTCAGAAAAAGCATTGTAAAAATATGCAGCACCATTATCTGTTTAAAGTTTTCAGCTTTCCCATAACAGCAATACATTGTAACATATTACTTGATTAGTTTTTTCTCCAGTTTGTGACGTTACCCAAAGATAACCAGAATAGGTGTCAATAGTAACGTGTAGATATTTCCATTTCCTGAAAGGGGGATATTGTGTGACATCCATTTGCCATACTTGATTTACTGCAAGTCCCCTGGGGTTTACCCCTTACTCAGCAGCAAAATGAAGCTGTGAGCATTGTGGGCAAGATTGAACTACAGTTGTAGCTTGATTTAAGGGAATTTTAAACATTTTTACCAGGGCTTTAGCATTTTGGTGGAAGAATGCATGACTGTCTATGGGGGTGATAAATTGTGCAAAAACCTTCCTGGTTGCGGTGTCTGCAATATTATTTCCTGTGGAAATGACTCCAGGAAGATTTTGATGGCTACGAATATGAAACACGCTAAGAGTGTTTACATGTCGACAATAACGAGCGTAATTCAAGAAACAAGGATAGTAAGTTGTCATTAATTGACGGGGTGACGTAGGCACCAGGAAGCTGGTAAATTAAATTACGAACGTAAAGTCTGTCTGTGATCAGGTTCAATAGACAGTTGGAAAAGGTTTGCAGTGCAAGAATGACAGAGGCTACTACTGATCGTTGAACGGATTGTTGCGGGGCAGTGAATAAGACCTGAGAAGTATTTTCTTGGGTCCAGTGCACGACTCCACGTGTCTTGCTTCTATCTATATAGACAGTAAGGCCCTGATTCTCCAAAAGTGCGTCCCAATTTTAGGCAGCTGTAGACGTCCTACAGCTGTCTAATCAGCCAATCGGGATGCACGTTTTTTTAAAAAAAAATGCTCCCCAGGCAGGCCGCCCGGGAGAGGCGTCCTATACTAAACGCCGATTCTGTAACCGGCGTCTTTAGAGAATCGGGTTAAATTAGACGCGGCCGCTATACTTATGGCAGCAAGGGATCTCCCTGCTGCAATATGTATAGCGGCCTCGGTTGTTGCGGCCGCCTGTCCCATCACCGACAGGAGAATGCCCAACTCCTCCTGTCGGAACCCCCGACCCACTCCCCCCCAAACTCGTAATCGCCGACAGGAGGATGCCCAACTCCTCCTGTCGGAACCCCGGACCCCCCTCCCCCCCAAACTCGTAATCACCGACAGGAGGATGCCCAACTCCTCCTGTCGGAACCCCGGAACCCCCTCCCCCCCAAACTCGTAATCGCCGACAGGAGGATGCCCAACTCCTCCTGCCGGAAAGCCCAACGACCCCCCGCCCCAACTAATCTCCCTCCCCCAACTAACCTTTCAATGTTGGTCAGCTGGACGGGTCTTGCTGCCATCCAGCCGACGGGTCTGCCTCGTGGAAATGAGACGGCACGCCCTTTCCCGGCCAATCCCCGCTAAATCTAAGGCCTGATTGGCCCAGGCTAGGCACCTTGGCCAATCAGGCCTTAGGATTTGTGGGGATGGGCGGACCCGCTATGCCTAAGGCCTGATTGGTTCAGGCTTCTACAGCTTGGGCCAATCAGGCCTTAGATTAGCGGGGTTGGGCCGGGAAGGGGCGTGCCGTCTCATTTCCACGAGGCAGACCCGTCGGCTGGACGGCAGCAAGACCCGTCCAGCTGACCAACATTGAAAGGTTAGTTGGGGGAGAGAGATTAGTTGGGGCGGGGGTCGTTGGGCTTTCCGGCAGGAGGAGTTGGGCATCCTCCTGTCGGCGATTACGAGTTTGGGGGGGAGGGGGTTCCGGGGTTCTGACAGGAGGAGTTGGGCATCCTCCTGTCGGCGATTACGAGTTTGGGGGGGGAGGGGGTTCCGGGGTTCCGACAGGAGGAGTTAGGCATCCTCCTGTCGGCGATTACGAGTTTGGGGGGGAGGGGGTTCCGGGGTTCGGGGTTCTGACAGGAGGAGTTAGGCATCCTCCTGTCGGTGATGGGACAGGCGGCCGCGGCCGCTATACTTTATTGCAGCAGGAAGATCCCTTGCCGCGATCAGTATAGCAGCCGCGTCTACTTACAATGTAGACCAGCATTTTGCTGGCCTACATTTTAAGCGTCTCTTCCTCTACTAGGGAGACGCGTAGGGCCGCCTAAGTTCGCCTAAGGTCTGTAGGCGAGCTTAGGCATCTTGCGGGTCTCCCTAGGCTCCCGGAGGCGCCTTCAGGCCTGCCTGGGGAGCATTTTTTTTTTTTAAACGTGCATCCCGATTGGCTGATTAGACAGCTGTAGGACGTCTACAGCTGCCTAAAATCGGGAAGCACTTTTGGAGAATCACGGCCTAAGTGTATCAATTATAGGTGTTAAGTTTAGTGCAGAATGAAAATCCAAAACGCCTTCTGCAACTAGAATTAATCGTTTATCTTTAGGATAATGATGACAAATATGACAGATGTAATTTGTTAATGCAATTTACAATGCCTCATTATATTTAAAAAGAAATTCCCATTGATCTTGTGAAATGGTATCTATCACCGTTCCCAAGTCCAATCCCATAATGTCTAAGGCTCTATTTCTTGCCTTACAAATTGACGAACTATACATGTATTGAGGAGAGCTGATATTCTTAGGGGGTGTATGTTGTAAATAGATCCATTCCACTATATGTAAACGATCATCTGGGGTTAGCTGGCCTAAAACCGCAATAGGTTGGCGTTTCTGCGGAAGGGTTAATAAGGAAAGTGCTATATTATTCTGAATCCTATCAACCCATTGCATTAATAAATGCTGGTTAATAATCGCTATCACTTTTTGAATGTCTGGTGTTATATAGATCAAACTGAAGGTTGTTTGCCTTTAGTCAAAAGATGAAATAAGGGGGCTGAGAAGATTAGTAGATATATTAAAATAGGGGCGTACCCAATTAAGAGTGCCCAGGATTTGTTGCAGTTCAACATACGTGATTGTAGAATTAAGTTTTAAAGTAATAATGGTCGGAGCTGCATAAGATTGTAGTAATTTGTGATCCAAATAGATATAAGGATACATGTAAAGAGAAACGATCTTAAATCAAAACCCTGGTCCAACCCCTGTGGAGTTCCACAAGGTTCACCACTCTCGCCTACACTCTTCAACCTCTTTATATCCTCCCTAGGGACCACCCTAGATAATCTAAATGTGACATCGTTCAGTTGCACAGGTGACATCACTATACTCCTACCCTTCGATTATCCAGACCCCACTTCAACAGAAAAACTGAAAAACACACTAGAAGCAGTGGAAAAATGGATGATAGACCACAAATTGAAACTGAACTCAGACAAAACAAAATTTCTACTGCTCGAAAAGGACAAAAACCCTTCCATCACAGAACTAGAAATAAATGCCACCAAATACCCAATACAGTCCACTCTTAAACTCCTTCTTAGATTTCTTCTTAGATTAGATTTTGGGTCCACCAGCGTACAATGAGAATACTCTAGGAGTAACGCTAGACAGATGCTGCACAATGCTGGTCCAAATCAACCAGACTACCCATTTTTAATCATGTGTAATTTACAAAAAATTAGAAAATTATTTGACAAAGAACAATATAGGCTCATAGTCCAATTCCTAGTCCTAGGTCTAGTGGACTATTGCAGCATCCTCAATCTACCATGCCCTGCAAACTTGATAAAACAACTGTAGACAGTACAAAACACGGCTCTCAGATTGATCTACTCGCTAAGTAAATTTGACCACATCACCACTGCCTACCTAGACTCACACTGGTTACCAATACAAGCACGAATTCAATTCAAATTATACTGTCTATTATTCAAAGCAATAAATGGCACTGCCCCCACTTACCTAAACAACTACCTAAATCAAAACCTCACTACTAGATAAAGAAGAACCCAGACCCCATTTATCTTCCCCCCATTCAAAGGCACTCAGCGCAAGAAGATGTTTGACAACCTACTAGCGATGCAAGCAGCGAAACTTGACCACACCATCTCCAACTTGCTATTAACAACAAGCGACTTCAAATCATTTAAAAAAGAAATTAAAACCCTGCTATTCAAAAAATTTATCCAGATGTCTTAACTCTACCCCCTGTTCTCCTCCTTCCTTACAAATTCCCCCTCAAAGTCTCTCCCTCTCCGTAATTCTTTCTCCTCAAAGTCTCAGCTCCCCAAACTGTAAATTTCCTGGAACTGTCCAGTCATCTTTTTGTAATCCAAAACCCTAAATCATAATTTTCCTGGAAATGTCCAGCTAGTTTCTTTTGTGATCCGCCCAGAACTGCAAGGTACGGGTGGAATAGAAGTCATTAATATAATATAATGTAATGCTTCTGAATTTTTTCAGGTGCAATGCACAATCCGTAAAGTTTTAAATGTGTGGTCAATTCAGAAATCCATTCTGTTTTTATTTTTGGTGCTGCTATTAATATGTCATCCATGAAATGATAAATTAACGCTTCGGAAGTATTTGCTCTGAAGCTTTGTAATGCCTGTGAAACATATATCTGACACAGAGTGGGACTGTTTAACATCCCTTGTGGTAATACTGTCTACTGGTTGACTATGATTAAGAACAGGCACAGTGAACGCAAATTTTTCTTTATCATCTGGATGTAGAGGAATGGTAAAAAAACAGTCTTTAAGATCTATTACCAAAACCTCCCATTTTATCAGAATTATGTTAGGGCCCATCGGCTGAATGCATTGATTTATTTTCCTAAGATCATGCAGTAATTGCCATTTACCTGATTTTATTCTTTATTACAAACACCGGAGAATTCCAGGGGCTTGTCGTAGGCTCTAAGGCCCTGATTCTGTATACGACACCCAGGAGAGGTGTCCTATACAGAATTGGTCCTACACTAAACCCCGATTCTGTAACCTGGTGCTTAGCTTGGTACCTAGCCAGGCTAGGTGCCTAGCCTGGGCCAATCAGGCCTTAGCATTAGTGGGGAAAGGTGGCCCGCTATGCCTAAGGCCTGATTGGTCCAGGCTTCTAGAGCCTGGGCCAATCAGGCCTTAGATTTAGCGGGGATGGGCCGGGAAGGGGCGGGCCCGTCTCATTTCCATGAAGTGGGCCTGTCGGCTGGACGGCAGCAAGACCCGTCCAGCCGACCAACATTTAAAGGTTAGTTGGGGGAGAGAGGTTAGCTTTGGGGGGGGGGGTTGTTGGGCTTTCCGGCAGGAGGATTGGGCATCTTCCTGCCAGCGATTACCAGTTTGGGGGGAGGGGGTTCCAGGGGGGTTCCGGCAGGAGGATTGGGCATCCTCCTGCCAGCGATTACCAGTTTGGGGGGGAGGGGGGTTCCAGAGGGGTTCCGGCAGGAGGATTGGGCATCCTCCTGCCGGCGATGGGACAGGCGGCCGCGGCCGCTATACTTATTGCAGCAGGGAGATCCCTTGCTGCCATAAGTATAGCGGCTGCGTCTACTTACAATGTAGACCAGCATTTTGCTGACCTACATTTTAAGCGTCTCTTCCTCTACTAGGGAGACGCGTAGGGCCGCCTTGGTTCGCCTAAGGCCCGCCTAAGGCCCTTAGGCGAGCTTAGGCATCTTGCGGGCCTCTCTAGGCTCCCGGAGGCGCCTTCAATATAGGCGGCCTGCCTGGGGAGCATTTTTTAAAAAAACGTGCATCCCGATTGGCTGATTAGACAGCTGTAGGACGCCTACAGCTGCCTAAAATCTGGACGCACTTTGTAGAATCAGGGCCTATATGTTTACCATTCAATTGTTCTTGAACTAATTGATGTAAAGTTTCTAACTTTGGCTGGGTTAATGGCCATTGATCAACGCACAATGGAGTGTTAGCAAGCCACTTTAAGGGCAATGCTGTGTGACTCATTAGTGTATCTGCAGCAAAGTGTTGAATTATGATAACAAATCCCTTCTCCAGAGATTTAGATGGACTGGCAAGATATATTGTCTGACAGTGGCTGTCTGCTGTGTTCCTTCTACCGTGACTGTCAGCCAGTATTTACTTTGTATCGCTTCCTTGTTTCCCCCAATTCCCCACACTTGCTTCACTTGATCAATGGGACACTCTGATGGCCATTGATTCAGAGCTATTACCGTGACATCTGCTCCAGTATCTAATAACCCTTGAAACAAAATGTTATTGAGATAGACATTCACAAAAGGACGACTGTTACCTATTATTTGTGTAAGATAATATACTTGCTTTGTAGTTGAACCACATCTTTGATTCACACGCAACACCTCTTTTCCTCCTGCAGGTGAGAGAAATGGCAAGAACTGTGGCAATAACTGTGCAAATGATTCTCCTGAACACACAGTTTGGGGAATGTTAGTCCAAGTTTGCATCTTTATTTTTCCTATGTAGTCAGCATCTATCACTCCAGGAATTATAAACATACCCTTTAGGGAGACAGAAGATCTGGGTAATACCAACCCTACAGAATTAGGAGGTAAAGGTCCCGAAAGCTGAGATTCCAATCGATATATTTCTCCTGCTATTTTCAATTCCTGTTCTGCTTGAATATATAAGTCTATGCCTGCACTTTGAGTTGTTTCAGATTTTGAATTTAATACAGTTGGCTTTGCACTTGAAATTTCAAGGGGCATGGTAGGGTAGTCTCTGTTTGTACCGGGGCAAGAGACCTGCCCGATGGGTTGTGTTTCTGAGCGACATTGGTTAGCCCAATGATATCCCTTCTTACATTTTGGACAAATACTAGGTGGTTGCCCTCTGTTCAATATAGGCAGTTTATTAATATGTGCCTTGCAGTTTCTTTTGAAGTTTCCTGGTTTCCCACAGCCCTAACAAGTGTCTTTTGGAGTGGATCTTTTTTGTACTGCAGCTGCTAGAAGGCTCATTTGATATGTTTGAGTACCAATGTCAGCGCAAGCTCACAGCATATCGGCTAAGGTAAGATCTGCCCTGTTGCCTAAGCCTTGCAATGCTTTATGGCAATCTAAATTGGCATTGTCTTCGGCTAATTTCATCATTAAATCACTTTGATCCTCCTTATTATCTACTTGGCTTTGTATTGCTTCCTGTAACCTGTTTATAAATTCTATATAAGGCTTGGTGGCTCCCTGTTTGATGCTTGCATAACTTTTAACTGGTGTTCCTGAGGCTGGTACCTTATGATATGCTCTGAAGGCACACTGACTCCCTATCGTCAGCGTTTCTGTTGGAAGTACACCTTCTTTACAAAACTCCAACTTTCATTTATAAGTTATTAATTTCATATACTTCCAATAGAACGTTAAGATCTATTGAACAGCATTTGCTGAAGATTCCCTCTCTTAGAATTATTAATACTAGATGGCAATTGATTTTTTTCTGTTACAGCCCCCCAAACTTGGAACTCACTTCCTATTCACTTGAGGGAAGAACACAACTTAGAAAAATTCAAAAGTAAACTAAAGAGCTTTCTTTTTAAAGACGCCTTTGAAAATTAACCATTTAGTCTTCCAACCAATTTTACTTTTTCTCTCTAATTTTATTGAAGTAATTTTTAACTTCCCTTTCCTTATGTATCCCCCTTATATGTCTCTTTAACTTTTAAATAATTTGTAGTTCTTATCCCTCTCTTCCCTTATGTTCTTAGTTTTCATAAGTTTGTCAATAGTTTTGTTAGACCTGGTCTTTGTTATTCATTGTATTGTTCACCATACTTTGAAATTTTATTATTATGTACATCGCTTAGAATTATGATTAAGCGATTAATCAAATCTCTATTAAACTTGAAACTTGTTGGGGAATAGTAGAGAAATTTCCTGTTCCATATAACTTATCTGGGGTATAAAGCCCTCCAGATTGTAAACGTGATATAAAGGTTACAATAAAGTGATTCCCTTGTTTATACATTTAATGATTCTAAAAAGCTTACCATCGCATGTGACATTCTAAAGGTTATAATGCATGCACCTCGTGATCATCCTTAAGCTCAGCGCATGACACGTAGGCAATATCTGTCTGCTGCCCATATAAGGACTACGCGAATAAGATAAGGGTTAATTTGTGACAGGCAAGGGGGAGAGAAGGAATGATTCACTATTCTTTCACAGGGGCTTAGAAAATCAGTGTGCTGACCTTGCCCAGTTTCAGAACTGTGTCCAGGGTCTCCTCCTCCTAACATTTGGGACTCGACTCCATAATCCTTGTCCCCGCTGGACAAGGAGGTGTGGCCAATATCAGCGGCGAGAGTGAAACTTGCTCCAGAGAATTGAGCGCTCCCTCGCTCAATTCCACCATGGATCCTGCCCTCTGAATCTGTAGCTGAGTGCCCTCGGTATGCTGCCGCTCCAAATATTGTAGCAAAGTTGTTTGGATTAGAGAGGATGAGAACACTGGTGGCATCGCCGCTCTCATCGCTCCTTTTCTTTTAGAATGAGGCATCATGATGAAAGCAGGTAATAAAATTACCACACCATCAAAGAGCTTAAAAGTAAAATGTCAGCGTCCATCAGCCATCTTGTTTTCTGTCCGGCGTAGATGACCCTTTTAATTATCCAATCTTAGAAAAACTTTGCTCTCATAAACTGGAATACAACCTCCTATAGAGCAAAAGGGCCTCTGCTTGGATCTTGTCTCGACATGCTACTTACTACATGGAGAATAATAAGTACGGATAAAGAGATTATGCACCACACAAGATTCTTTTAAGTACAATGCTATAAGTTTGGCATCACGGTTCAATCAAAGAGGATACCCCACACAAACGGTAAAAAATGCATATAAGAGGACCAAATACACACGTGCCCAATGGAATAGGTCAGGAGAATTAGGCACACAGAATTCCCTTACATGTGTATTATCTTACTCCACCAAGGCTCAACACATACAGTGAGCAGGGCCGCTATCAGAAATTTCTGGGCCCCTTACTGAGCAATCCTATTGGGCCCCCCATGCACCCCTCCCCCCCCCGACCCCTCTTCTTCCATGGGCCGAATACACACATACTTTTCTCTGTCGCCGCACTCTTTGACCAAAAGATTTGTAAGCCTGCAACCACGTCAAGGTAGACTCTTTCAGCAGGCCCCTAACCTAACCTAAACTAAACTAATCTATACCTATCTATTCTAAATTAACATATGTCTAATACTGAACTAATAACAAACTAACAAACATCTGCATAATAAATAACTAATAAATAATAGTGCTAGTAGCTATAATTCACTTTTGAATGTAAAATCTCAGTTAAGGATTTCTAATGACCTTTGTAGGCCAGAAGTAGATCACAATATTTTTTGTAACAAGTATTAAATGTGTTTTTATAAATACTGTAAGCTTAATAAATATATCAGAAAAAACTACACATCTGAGCGCATATCTGAACATACACATCTGAATGATCCCATCCTCCTCAGCTTGCCTATAGCTGCATCATGCATGTTAAAAATGTACGATATGTTGATATGTGCACCTTCCTTCCTTCCCATCCATCCTCCTCAGCCTGTCCTTACACATCCACAGCTGCATGTTAATGATGATGTATATGTTATGATGATAAATAAGTGCATATGAGCACATCATTAACATGCAGCTATGGATGAATATAAAAAAGAAACAATATTCTGTACAATTGTCAATTTATAAATCAGCGTCTTCTTCCCACTCTCTCTTCCCCAATTCCCTTCAGCTTCCTCAGCACGCTCTCTCTCCACTTTCCTTCAGCGCACGCACATAAAAACAAACAAGTAATTTATATCATTTTCATTCTATTCATTCATAGAAATTAAAGTCTAAATAATGCCAGTCACATAACAAAACATGATTTTACAAAAATAATTCCCTGCACAGTCAAGCCTGCAAGGATTACTAGATGTCTTTCAGCAGCTCCCCTCCCTCCCTCCCCCTTACCTTTGTGGCCAAGTCAAAATGATCTACCAACAATAAAATTTTAAAAACACAAAGCATGCTGTACACAGAGAAAATGTTAATTATCATTTATATTCCGGGGGTTTTCAAAGAGGTCAAGGCAGATGACTTTATGCAATGTCACCTCAGTAACTATACAAAAATAGACAAATATTCCCCCTCACTTTTTACTAAAACGCAATAGCGTTTTTTAGCGCAGGGAGCTCCGCTGCCCCACACTGCTCTCAACACTTATAGGCTCCCTGCGCTAAAAAACGCTATTGCGGTTTAGTAAAAGGGGGCCATAGTGCAAAATATAGACA
The DNA here is from genome assembly GCF_902459505.1 of Geotrypetes seraphini. Taxonomy (NCBI): domain Eukaryota; kingdom Metazoa; phylum Chordata; class Amphibia; order Gymnophiona; family Dermophiidae; genus Geotrypetes; species Geotrypetes seraphini. Next base: position 73,824,370 of record NC_047094.1, on the reverse strand, counting down.
GCATATATAAATTCTCAAAGCAGACACATTTTGATCACAAAATTGAAAATAAAATCATTTTTCCTACCTTTGGTAATTTCATCAGTCTCTGGTTGCACTTTATTCTTCTGACTGTGCATCCAATATTTCTTCCCTTCTTTCAGCCTCCTGTATGCTTCCTCTCCTCCAGACCTCATTCCCTCCCCAAACTTTTTCTTTGTTTCACCCTGTCCCTTCTTTCTTTTTCTCTCTCTCCATACCCCCTTTCTTTCTGTATGTCTGTTTTTCTCTCTCTCTCTCACCCTGCCCCCTTCTTTCTTTCTCTCTCCACACCCTCTTTCGTTCTGTATGTCTGTCTTTCTCTTTCTCTCCGTGCCCCATTTTTCTTTGTTTCACCCTGCCCCCTTTCTTTCTTTCTGGCTTCCTGCCCCCCCCTTTCTTTCTTTCTCCCTGCCCTCCCCTATGCCACCACCATTGGGAAAATGCTGCCACAGCCACTGGGGAATAGGCTGCCAATCAGGAACAGGCCGGCGCCGAGTTCGCCCTGCTTCTCTTCCCCACGGGGCCGACCAACTCTCGCCAACCGACGTCAATTCTAACGTCGGAGAGGACGTTCTAGGCCAGCCAGGCAGCGATTGGCTGGCCCAGAACGTCCTCTCCAACGACAGAATTGACGCGAGTGGCGAGAGTTGGTCAGCCCCACAGGGAAAAGCAGGGAGAACTTGGCGCCGGCCTGTTCCCGATGGCGACGGTGGCACTCAAGTGGCTAAAGAGCCGCAGTTTGCCGGCCTAGGGAGAACACTGGAGGGTGGCCAGCTGTGCACCCCCTTGGGATGTAAACCTGGGGCGGGGCGGATCGCCCCTCCCTCCCTCCCCCACCTTGGTATGACACTATCTGTACCTCACTCCCTCCCTTGACCAAAAATTCTCCTTTCTTCTATTCCTCGTGTACATAACCATCTCTTTCCCTCCCTTCCTCTCTCCCAAGTCTATGCCTTCTGTGTCCAAAAATCCATTCCCACCCCCACCTCAGCATCTCTTTCCCTCCCTTCCTCTCTCCCAAGTTCATGCCTTCTGTGTCCAAAAACCCATTCCCTCCCCCACCTCAGCATCTCTTTCCCTCCCTTCCTCTCTCCCAAGTCCATGCCTTCTATGTCCAAAAACCCATTCCATCCCCCACCTCAGCATCTCATTACCTCCCTTCTTCTCTCCCAAGTCCATGCCTTCTGTGTCCAAAAACCCATTCAATCCCCCACCTCAGCATCTCTTTCCCTCCCTTCCTCTCTCCCAAGTCCATGCCTTCTATGTCCAAAAACCCATTCCATCCCCCACCTCAGCATCTCATTACCTCCCTTCTTCTCTCCCAAGTCCATGCCTTCTGTGTCCAAAAACCCATTCAATCCCCCACCTCAGCATCTCTTTCCCTCCCTTCCTCTCTCCCAAGTTTCTCTGAGTGCCCCCTCGTACCTGTCATCCCTTTTAGTCTGAGGAACCTGTCCCTGTCCACCCTCTCTATGCCCCTAAGTATTTTGAAGGTCTCTATCATATCCCCCCTGAGCCTCCTCTTTTCCAGAGAGAAGAGCCCCAGTTTATCCAGCCTCTCAGCATCTGGAAAACTGCCCATATGCTGAGAGGCTGGATAAACTGGGGCTCTTCTCTCTGGAAAAGAGGAGGCTCAGGGGGGATATGATAGAGACCTTCAAAATACTTAGGGGCATAGAGAGGGTGGACAGGGACAGGTTCTTCAGACTAAAAGAGACGACAGGTACGAGGGGGCACTCAGAGAAACTGAAGGGAGATAGGTTCAAATCAAATGCAAGGAAGTTTTTCTTCACCCAAAGGGTCGTGGACAAATGGAATGCGCTCCCGGAGGAAGTGATCCGGCAGAGTACAGTACAGGGATTCAAACAGGGATTGGACAGATTCCTGAGGGAAAAGGGGATTGTGGGGTACTGAGGGAGGTGCTGGGGTGTTGCATAAGTATAGACAGCTCACCAGGTCGTGCAGGTGCAAGGCCGGAGGGTTAGGACATTGATGGGAAGATAGGACTTCGATGAGAAACCTAGGGGGCAAGGGGGCCCCTTCTGGTGATTAAGGCAGGTCATGACCTGTTGGGCCACCGCGGGGGCGGACTGCTGGGCGGGATGGACCTCTGGTCTAACCCGGCAGAGGCACTGCTTATGTTCTTATGTTCTTAAGTCCATGCCTTGTGTCCAAAACGCACTCCCTCCCCCCTTATGTGTTCCGCGTTTGCCTCCCAGCCCATCTTTGTAACTTTTTCAGCAAAACGGAGCTCGAGCCGAGCGGCTTGTCTCCTGTTTCCTGCCTGCCCTGCCGCGCACAAATAGCCGACCGGAAGTATTCTCCAACGTCAGCGCTGACGTCGGAAGGCCGGCTTTGCTTAAGCCCTCCCTCCGACGTCAGCGCTGACATCGGGGAACACTTCCAATCAGCTATATGTGAGCAGCAGGGCAGGTAGGAAAAGAAGACGAGCCTTGCGGCTCGAGATGTATTGAACTCCGCGGGTCCCCCATCCAGCTCTCTCCTGTGCACCCCCTTGGGGCCGACCGCCCCCCCCCCTAGGTATGCCACTGGGACCGGCGGTTGAAGAACTGTGGCCTAGGACCCTGGGGGAGCCCGGGTCCCCTGTCAGCTCCGGGCCCCTGAATGCAGGACTGCTAGTACTGCCCTGATGGCGGCCCTGACAGTGATAATAAGTCAACATTGGCACATACTGAGCCTTCACCCTAATTTGAATAAGTATCCGAAATTCACATATAAACGTGCTAGAAACTTGGGTGAAATACTTAAAACACCGCAGTTAAAAGAAGAAGAGAATCTGGGACACGCCCCTTGTGGGCAGTGCTCAGTGTGTTCAGTATCTATGCATATTACCGAGATAAAAATACCACGGTCGCAAAAAACATTTAAGCTAAGATCACGCACAGATTACCCCTCCGGGGGGTGGTATACACCATAGTATGCCCCTGTGGCTTATACTATGTAGGTCATATCCAACACCAAATTAAGAGTACAATCACAGAACATTTAAGCACCATTAGAACAGGAAAAATGGAAGCTCCGTTAACTAAGCATTGGATCACTGCTGGAAATACGTCAAGTGAATTACATTATACAATTATGATTAAGGTAATTTTACCTCATGGTGGTGATTTGTTCCAGTCTTTACTCTATAAGGAACAGAAGCTATCTTTTAATTGGCACACCGTACAACCATGGATCCTCAACCATGAAGTTGAATGGCCTGCCAAAATAAGCTAGAACCCCATTGGATTACAGCCCTGAGGATAAAAATGATAGTAGTGGATAGGTCCATTGACGGTCAAATGACCGGGAGTCTCTATACTGAAAAGGAGCTCCTTGGTGGTTACCCATTTCAACGATTAACCTAGCTGGAACTCTCAACCGAATAAGTGAATTAGAAGCATTGTCAGGTAAAATGAATTAAATTAAATTATAGAAATTGTTAGGTTTTATTGCAGCATATGAATTATAGTAATGAAGTGCAATTTAGAATGTTTATGGATGTTATCATTATGATAGTATTTACGTTCCAAACCTCTCTGATGATGGACAAAACTGAAACTCATCTGGAATTGGAAGCTTTTGGCGATTAATGAGAGTGGAACATATAACTGGCGTTTTGCAATGAACATTAACATTGTTTGACCTCATGGGTTTTGGACACTATTGATCACATATTGGGTCAAGCTAATGAGCCGCGGTGATTTGAGAAGAAGAGGATTTGGATTGGTCAAGCAGAGAGGTAAGTGCTTATTGATACAAAAGTGAACATTTGAAAACTAACTAATGAACTAAATGAACTGTATGAATTTACCATAACCACAGCTCAGTCTTGCTTTTCCTTTTGCACATGATTACACGTTGCACCTTATATCTGCACTTTATAATTGTAATTGTTTGTTTATTTTTGGTATAAATTGTAGACATAGTTGGAAAAACTTTTAGCAAATAAAAGTAATTAAATAAAACATGAAATGGAATGACATTCAGAGTATAGAATTTTATAAAGTGAATGTTAGGAAGTTTGTTTGAAGATCTCAGGTTTTTTAAATTCAATAAGTTTTATTGTTTTAAGTATGGTACAAAAAGAAAGAACAATGTACAACATCTTAGTACAGCAGTGAAACAGTGGACGAAGAGAGAATGTAAGTGCAAGTACTACAATGGTAACAGTACAGTAAAATTTTGTGAATAAGTTCAGACACCAACTGGTCCAGTATCTCAAGGGATGTCACCTTTTTTATTCAATATTACCCTGGAACCTCGTTTGATAGCCCTTAGGACAAATCCTGAAATCGTGGGACTCCGCATGGATGCACTTGAAGTGAAGCTCGATATTCTCATGTACAATATAGGTCTCTGACTTCAATTGAACATATTCTAAGGACCATTCAAGCTTACTCGCTGGTTTCCGGTTATAAAATTAATTTATCTAAAACCGAGATCATGCCTATCATTTGCCCTGAGTGAATCTGTTGGTCTTCATTGGACTGCTAATCGAATCAAATATCTTGGCATCCTCTTTGAACCCACCATGGATAAGACTGTATCATACAATGTTGAATACATCTTGTCTAACATCAATCGTCTACTACCTGCATGGTCTCCCCTCAAGCTCACTTGGTGGGGCAGACTTGATACTATCAAGATGATGGTCACTCCAATAGTCACTTATGTCCTCAGCATGCTACCTTACTTGCTACCTATAAACAGATGGAATCTTTACTGCTCTCTTTCCTCTGGGATAACAAGACCCCTAAAATTAGTGTCCATAAACTGAAATGTCACAAATAATAATAATAATTTATTTCTTATATACCGCCAAAGCCGTAATAGTTCTAGGCGGTTTACAATAAAGAAGGGCTGGACAATCAGCGAATGGGTACAATCAGCAAAAGGGTATAATCAGCAGATACAGTCAGCGAATGGGTACAATCAGCAGATACAGATACAATTAATATATGTAAGCAAGGAACTGGTACAATAACGATCAAAGTAAGGAGATCGGGAAGGAATGTACGGAGGGAGGTCTTTGGAAGCAAGAGTAGGGTAAGGTGTCAGGCTACAAATCGGTTAAATAGATTAATTTTTAATAATTTTCTGCAGTTTAGGTAGGATGAGGAGCGTGAGAAAATATTGCTCAGCTTTAGATGATGTTCTTGGAAGGCTAGAGTTCTGAAGGGGGGAGTTGGTTTTCCTTGCTTCTACACCTATCACTTGGCCTATATACTTAGATATGGCGCAAGATGGTTTTTCCATGTGGTGCCATCTTCTACCTGGTACTTGCTTGAATAAAAAAATGACACTATTCCATTGTGCTATCGCCCCTTCATGGAAAAAACACCTTCAACTTCCCCTTCTGTTATTTTAGACCAGGGGTAGGCAATTCCGGTCCTTGAGAGCCGGAGCCAGGTCAGGTTTTCAGGATATCCACAATAAATATGCATGAGATAGATTTGCATCTCAAGGAGGCAGTACACGCAAATCCATCTCGTACATATTCATTGTCGATATCCTGAAAACCTGACCTGGCTCCGGCTCTTGAGGACCAGAATTGCCTACCCCTGTTTTAGACTTTACTATTCAAGCTATCATAGACGTGCATTCCTCATCCATAATTCGATGGGCGAGCACTTAGTCTATCCTGCTATGGAGTAACCCCATGATACAAATTCAAAAACAGCCAATTTCTTGGCTTATCTGGAGAAGATGCAGCATTTGGTGTGTGGATCAGCTCTACAAGGATAATGCTTGGACTCCATTCCAGGATATCTGCCGTCAGCATGGCCTCCCCCCACAATCAGTTCTTCAGATGGCTGCAACTTACGCATTGTTTGCGGAAGCTTCTGACAACTGTTATACTTACTTACAAGTCTCCCTTCTTTCTCACTCTAATCAGATTACGTATAAGCGAGGGGAGGTATAAGGGTCTGCGATGCCATAAATTCTGTGCTGCTAAAGGTCTTAGAGAAGTGTGGCATAAGGACATGGGTATGCAATTAGATGACGACCAATGGTCCACTGTCTGGCTTAGTTTATATAAGTAACAGCAAACCCTCATGAAACCATTTGTTATTTTTGATTTTCCTACCTTTAATGGTGCTAATTCATGTAACACCTGATTCCATGTTTCTGCCTGGTTCATTAATGGGGCCTCTTAAAGTCCGGAGGGAATTTAAGAAAGAGAGGTGAAATTTCATTTAACTCAAGAGAGTATTGATCTGTATTTTTTTAACCCTTCTAAATTAGAACTATTATCAGGTTGAATATCCAAATTTATGTTCCAACTGATTACATAATGGTCACTCCATGAAATTGGATCACTCTTTACCTGTATAGAATTATCTCCTATATTATGAGAAGTCAAAACTAAATTCAATGTATGTCCTTTTTGATGTGTTGTCACCTTAACCCATTGTTCCAACTTCAAATCCACTAACAAGGCCTGAAAATAATTTGTTTTATAGTCATTCACCATATCAGCCTGAATATTAAAAATCTCACAATATCATTAACCTTGAATCTCACTGATAAGTTCTCTATAGTCTGATATATATTGTTCCATGTCTTGACTGGCAATCACGGAGGACAATAAAATAAGTCAGCCTTCTCCTCCCAATTTGAACCAACAATAATTCCTTATATAAAAAAGACTCTACCTTCAATTCAAACAAGTGTAGCGACAATTTATAACCAATAGCTATCCCTCCCCCCTCTCCTATATGACCTTAAACGAGAGAAAAACTCAAAATTCGAAGGGAGTGCTTGATATAAATAAGCTTCTTCATCTGTTTTTATCCATGTTTCCGTAAAACATACAATCTCCACCTCTTTATTTACTAACAAATAATGCCCGCGATTTTATTCTTTACTGATCTACAATTAATAGCAAAATGTTGTATACATACCTGTTTCCACCCTCCTATAACCTCCACCCTGCCGATCAGAACTTGACTAAAGCTGCTAACCCAACTGCTGAGCGGTTTCCTTTTAAAATGCCTCCCGAACCGGGCTTACATTGAGCGGTCACGTGACTGCTTTGAAAATTGCGGCTGGACTCTCCCTGCTTGTCATGCACTAAGATTGGGGCTGTAATATTGAGCAGTCACGTGACCACTATGAAGATGATGGCTGGACTCTCCCTGCTTGTCAGACAGGCACTAAGATTGGGGGCTGTAATATTGAGCGGTCACGTGACCACTTTGAAGATCACGGCTGGACTCTCCCTGCTTGTCAAATAGGCACTAAGATTGGGGCTGTAATATTGAGCAGCTGGACTGTTGGGCTTTACTAGCTACTCACTGGGTGTTCTACTGATGTTTCTTTTATTTGTATCTGTGATTGTATATACCTGCTGATTGTGTTCTTGTATGCATGAATGTTGACTAGTATTGTATTGATGGACATTAGATAACTATTGCTGTATACAGTAAAACCTTGGTTTTGTGAGCATAATTCGTTCCAGAAGCATGCTTGTAATCCAAAGCACTCATATATCAAAGTGAATTTCCCCTTTGGAAATAATGGAAACTCAGACAATTTGTTCCACAACCCAAAAACTTTAATACAAAATACTATACGTACTTGTATTGCAAGACCTCACTCATTTCGAACAGTCACTACACTCCCGCAGCGTTGGAGAGAAGAACCATCGGCTCAGTTGTGATGATGTGACGAGTGTATACTGTATATACTCGTATTGAAAGACCTCGCTCATTTCGAACAGTCACTACACTCCCGCAGCGTTGGAGAGAAGAACCATCGGCTCAGTTGTGATGATGTGATGAGTGTATACTGTATATACTCGTATTGCAAGACTTCGCTCATTTAGAACAGTTACTACATTCTTGCAGCGTCAGAGAGAGAAGAACCATCGGCTCAGTTGTGATGTGTGTATACTATATGTACTCGTATTGCAAGACTTTGCTTGTATATCAAGTTAAAATGTAATAAAATGTTTTGCTTGTTTTGCAAAGCACTTGCAAACCAAGTTACTTGCAATCCAAGGTTTTACTGTATTTCAGTTCCTTACCGCTTATACGATGTTTCTTTATTTCTGCTTCTGATTCTTCAAATAATTTTCACAATAAAAATATTGAATACACACACACAAAAATAGTCTTAACATTTAAATAAGGTTTGGGCCTTCACATTAAGAAACTTTGGATAGATATCCACTATAATAAAACCCTTAGCGCGCATGCACACGTCAATCTCTGTGCTCCGTGCCTCCGTAGTGCCGTGCCATGCATGCGCAATAGAAGGAGCCTGTGGCGGTTTCCCCAGCTGAAAAAGGAGCCTGCAGTTTGTGTGTTGCAACATAAGGAGCCTGTGGCAGTTGCGGTTTGTGAAATAAGGAGCCTGCGGTGGTTTGTGTGCGGCGGTTTCCCCAGCTGAAAAAGAAGCCTGAGGCGAGCCCTGCCAGGGCTGCTTCCGGAAACACGGGAGACTTCTCAAATAAGCCAAAACCTGTGTGCTAGCGGATGCTGCAGAGGGGGGGGGGGGGGGCAGGGAAGGGAGAAGGGGTACTACTGGACAGGGGGGAGGTAAAAGTAAGGGAGAAGGGCTACTGCTGGACAGGGGAAGCAGGGAAGGAGTGCTGCTGGACAGGGGGAGGTAAAAGGAAGGTAGAAGGGCTAATGCTGGACAGGAGGAGAAGGAAGCAAAGAAAGAAAGTGCCCCATTGTACTAAAAGTTTACACATCTATTCTAGCACCCGTTAATGTAACAGGTTTAAACACTAGTTACTTTATATTATAACACATAAATCCACTGAAATTTGTTTCTTTATTTATTCTTAGTGCCACCCTTAAACCTCACTGAGAATGGATTGGAGTGCCCTACTTGCTATACTAATAGTTCGTATGAATGTAGTCCAAATGGAATCATGAAGTGTACTGGGAAAGAGGAACAATGTTACTATTTTAGTGCTACTATCAGGAGACCAGGTATGTATTGCAGATTTCAGGATGTGGTTTGAAGACATGCTCACTTGATCCCTGCAGTCCTCACATTCAGATAATGAGAAACAAATATTGTATAACTTTATGCTCTACTCATTTCAAAAAGTTTATCTGCCAAAGTGCAGGTCCATGAGGCCTTTCTCAGGCCCACCCAAAATCAATGCTCTGTTGGCATGGCTGAAAGGGACGCAAGTGGCAAGCCCCACCAGCAAAGATTTCCTTCAAGCAGAAAGAGCAGTGATTCTGAACAACTGCTGCCTCATCTCTCGTGCTACTAGCTGCCAATCCCTCACCATATCTTCTATAAAATTGCCCTACTATCATTCAAGATTCGTCAGACAAACTTTCCTATTTTCTTAGACAGACTGTTAATACCTCATACACTTCCTAGATCCCTATGTTCAACCAATCAAAATCTCCTCTCTGTACCCTCTTTAAAGATCATTGGCACCAGACGTAACAAGATCTTTTCTGTCAGCACACCTCTGATATGGAACTCACTTCCGGCCTAGCTTAGGGCTAGATCTACTAATCCCCGATTCCGTGTCCGATCCGTTTCTGATTGCATGCAGGCTGACAAATTCACAAAAGGCCTGCATACAAATGGGGATGATCATTGACACCCCCCCCCACCCCCCCACGGCACAGATCGGTAGAAAGCGATCTTTGAGCATGAGCAAACCCTGACAGTAGTAACGGGAGAAGCAGCCTCCTGTCATTGCTGTCAGGGCTTCTGCCAGCTTTTTTTCTTTTTTTCATTTTTTTTAATAGGCCACAAAATAGAAGGAGAAAACGGAGCAGTGGCACTGTGAGAAGTTTTAGTTTTATTAATTACAAGCAGCAAGGGAGGCTAACTCGGTCGCAGGCAGTGTGGGGTAGGCGAGAGGTAGCTCCGCCCACCCCAGCGCGTCATCAGCACTGCGACTCGGCTCCCCCTTAAAGGGGAGAGCGCCAACGGCACGCAGCCGTTCAGCACGCGGTGAAGGCGAGCGGCAAAGGCGCTCGCCTTAGCGAGAGCACCTTTGCGAAGACGCCTTAGGGAAGTGCCAGGAAGCAAGGCCAACAAATTATCAAATGAATTAATCCCAAAACTAAGTAGTAATCTGTCATACAAACTCGTGTGGTTGGTCGAGGCAAAGGGAGGACAATTAATTTGGTAGGAGGACTCGTGGGTACTTACTGGTACAGAGGGTTAACACATACATCACACATACAGCATAGGCAGCTCGGAGGAGGAACAGGTTATGAGCACCTACGGAAACCAGAAGATGAGCTTTCCAGTCTTCTGCACCAGTTGCAGTATGTATGAGTACCTCCCCTCGGGGACTATGGCATACATTTGCAGCCGGTGCAGGGAGCTGGAAATCCTGAAACAGCAAGTCTAGTTGCTGGAGGGAACGATGAAGGAACTAGAAGAGCTTCTCATCAATAAAGAGTTAAATCGAACGCAGGAGAGGTTGATTGTGGAGTCTAGCACTAGTGATGTGATTGAAGAATTGGAGAGATACATCGAAGATGCCCACCAGCAGATTGTGGAGATCCCGGGGCTTGAGATCTGCGACCAAACAACCCAGGAGGGTGGAATAATTGAAGCAGAAAGTGGCACCAATCCAATCAGCACAGACGAAAGACCATCTGAGGATGTGACACAGAAGAAAGAAGATATGACTTACGCTGAGGATACGGTCTTAAGACCCCCGAGGAACCTCCAACTATAGAAGATTGGGATTATAGTCGGAGATCCTATAATAAGAAATGTGGACAGCCACATTGCAGGAGGAAGGGAGGATAGACTGGTCACCTGCCTGCCTGGAGCAAGAGTGAAGGATGTGGCCAGCAGGATTACCAGGATTATAGATGGAACAGGAGGACAGGATACTGTAGTGCTCATCCACGTGGGAACCAACGATGTATGCGGACGGAAGTATGACAGGGAAGTAATGAAGGACCAGCTTCGCTCACTTGGAAGGCAGTTGAAGGTCAGGGAGGTGAAGGTGGCTTTCTCGGAAATCCTTCCGGTACCGAGAGCGGATGCAATGAGACAGGACGAACTGAGAGCTGTGAACGCCTGGATGAGGCGTTGGTGCAAAGAGGAGGGTTTCGACTTTGTGCGAAACTGGACAACATTTTGGGGAAAAAGCAGGTTCCATAGAAAGGACGGACTACACCTCGCCAAACAGGGAGCGAGAGTCCTGGCTGAGAACATAAAGAAGTCCATTGAGAAGGCTTTAAACTAGAGATCAGGGGAGAGCCGACAGTCGACAATCGGTCGATGGCCCGGACACCAGGATATCCTGAGGAGGCAAATTCAAGCAACCACACTGATATAGGGCAAGAAAACGAGGACACTACAAGAGCCGATGAAAAAGATCAAATGGATACAAAAAAGGATGGGAGAACCACTATATCCAGTAAATTGGCATGAACAGAAATTAAATGTATGTACATGAATGCCAGAAGCTTGGGAAACAAAATGGGCGAGCTGGAAGAATTAGCAAATAGAAAACAACTGGGTATCATAGGAATAACAGAAACATGGTGGAATGAAGAGAATGAATGGGACACGGTGTTGAAAGGATCTAAACTCTACAGAAGAGATAGGATTGGGCAAAAAGGGGGAGGTATTGCCCTGTATGTCCATGAAGAAATTGAGTCTGTTAGAGAAGGAGAGACAGAAGCAAATGGTAAACTAGAGTCACTCTGGATAAAGATTCCTGGACAAAAGGAAGCAGACATACGAATTGGACTTTATTATCGACCCTCGCGACAGACTGAGGAAACAGACCAAGAAATGATGGAGGAAATTAATCGTAGATGTAAATCAGGAAATACGACGATCATGGGAGACTTCAACTTTCCGGGGATCAACTGGAAATTGGCAACGTCAAACTGCGGAAGGGAGTTAAAATTCCTTGAAATATTAGGAGATTGCTTCCTTGAACAAATGGTAGGAGAACCGACATGAGGAAATGCAATCCTGGACTTGGTCATAAATGGCATTACTGGTAGGGCAGCAGATATAGAAGTTACGGCCCCGCTAGGGACAAGTGATCACAATATGATCAATTTTACCATTGGCATCGGAAGGGGGAAACCAATTAAGACTGGAACCACGACCTTTAACTTTAAAAGAGGAAATTACGACAGCATGAGAACTATGGTTAGAAAACGGCTCAAGAAGGGCAAAGCGGACATCCAAACAGTTGATCAAGCATGGTCTCTACTGAAAAACACCATCACAGAAGCAAAGAATCTTCACATACCGAAGATATCCAAAGAAAGGCGAAAAAAGAACAAAGGAGAACCAGCTTGATTATCCAATGAGGTGAAAGATGCAGTGAGGGAGAAGAGGAACTCGTTTAAAAAATGGAAACGAGAAAAAACGACGGAAGCCTAGAACTGTCACAAAATCGACCAAAAAAAGTGTCATAAAGTGGTAAGAGACACCAAAAAAGTCTATGAGGAAAAGATAGCGCAAGAAGCCAAAAACTTCAAGCCTTTTTTTAGATATATAAAAGGAAAGAAACCAGCAAGAGAGTCAGTGGGCCCTCTCGACGAACAGGGAAGGAAAGGGTCAATCAAAGAGGACAAACAGGTTGCCGATAGGTTAAATTCATTCTTTGCCTCAGTTTTCACAAACGAGGACATTACAACAGTGCCAACCACAGGGAAGATACTCACCGGGGGTATAGAGAAAAGCCTCACAACAGTAAATGTGACATTGGACATGATATACTTTCAGATTGACAAACTAAAAAGCGACAAATCCCCTGGACTGGATGGAATTCACCCAAGAGTATTAAAGGAACTTAAGGTGGAAATTGGCGAATTATTACAATCTGTAGCTAACATGTCTATTAGAACTGGGCAAATACCAGAAGACTGGAGGATAGCAAATGTCATCCCAATTTTCAAAAAAGGATCAAGAGGAGATCCAGGAAACTACCGACCTGTGAGCCTCACATCGGTTCCAGGGAAGATAATCGAAACACTGATAAAAGATAACATTGTACAACACTTGGAGGATCACAATCTAATAAGGGCTAGTCAACACGGCTTCAGAAAAGGGAAGTCATGTTTGACAAATTTACTACAATTCTTTGAGAAAGTGAACAAACAAATGGACAGTGGAGAGCCAGTGGATATAATTTACTTGGACTTCCAGAAAGCGTTTGACAAGGTCCCACATGCAAGGCTTATGAAGAAACTACTAAGCCATGGAATAGGAGGAGAAGTGCACAGATGGATCGGCAAATGGCTAGAAAACAGAAGGCAGAGGGTTAGCATAAATGGGAAATTCTCGGATTGGGAGAAAGTGACTAGCGGCGTGCCCCAGGGCTCGGTTCTTGGGCCTATCTTGTTCAATATTTTTATAAACGATCTAGAAGAGGGAACAACATGCAATATAATAAAGTTTGCAGATGATACAAAACTATGTCGGGCGGTTGACTCTCAAAGGGACTGCGAGGACCTCCAGAAAGATCTGAACCAGCTTGAAACGTGGGCAACAAAGTGGCAGATGAACTTTAACATACACAAATGCAAGGTGATGCATCTAGGAAGGAAAAACAAAGAACACGAGTATAAGATGTTGGGGGTGACATTAGCAAAATGCGAACAAGAAAGGGATTTGGGGGTACTGATTGACAGTACCCTAAAGCCATCGGTACAATGTGTGGCGGCGGCGAAGAAAGCAAACAGGATGTTAGGCATAATTAAGAAGGGGATCACGAGTAGATCGGAAGATGTCATAATGCCACTTTATAGAACAATGGTCAGACCGCACTTAGAATATTGTGTCCAACACTGGTCTCCATACCTCAAGAGGGATATAACTCTGTTGGAGAAAGTGCAGAGGCAAGCCATGAAACTTGTCAAAGGAATGGAGCATTTGAGCTGTAAAGAACGACTCAGGAAACTGGGATTGTTTACCCTCGAGAAGAGAAGAATGAGAGAGGATTTGATAGAGACTTTTAAAATATTAAAAGGATTTGATATAATAGACCAAGAAGCTGCATTGCTAACATTTTCTGATGTGACACGGACAAGAGGTCATAGCCTGAAACTGAGTGGCAGCAGGTTCAGGACAAATGTCAAGAAGTTCTGTTTCACACAGCGCGTGGTGGGTGCTTGGAATGCTCTCCCGGAGGAGGTTGTGGCGGAGACTACTGTATTGGGATTCAAGCACAGGTTGGATGCACACCTTCTTGCATATCATATTGAGGGATACGGTAAAGTCGGGTCTCCAAAAAGGAGTACCTAAATGGGCCGCCGCGTGTGCGGAGCACCGGACTAGATGGACCTCGGTCTGATCCGGTGAAAGCGTTTCTTATGTTCTTATGTTAAAAAAAAAAAGCCTCCCGACTGGCACATCCCCTGACCAGCATGGCCTGACCCGACATCCCCGTATTTAAAAGTTTGGAGCAGGAGGGGTGCTCAGTCCCTCGTGCTTCATAGGCCTCCCCTCCTGTGATGGGCACGGCCCAGCCCTAGCCCGGCACGACACCGTCCGTACCTAAAAGTTAGGAGCAGGAGGGGTGCTCTGTCCCTCCTGTTCCTCCTGACTCCAGCGATGCATCTGCCTGGGTCTTAGGCCCTGCCCTGGTGCATCATGTGATGCACAGGGAGGACCCTAAGGCCCTGATTGGCTCAGGTACCTCTGGATCCTCCCCCCTTGGGAGGGGCCTGAGGCACCTGAGCCAATCAGGGACTTCCTTAGGGCTGCGCACCCCTCCTGCTCCCAACTTAGAGGTATGGGGGAGCCTGGCTAGGGGGGTCGGGGGGGTGAGTCCCGTCCTGGTCGGGGGGGTGAGTCGGTTGGTGGAAGGAGAGAGTTGGCATCCCTCCTGCCATATTCACGCAGGTGGGGAGGGCAGCGTTTGGTGGTGGCAAGAGGGAGTGGACATCCCTCCTGCTATTTGTGGGTTGCTGGGGGGAATCGCATGTCGGAGGGGGCCTAGGCCAATTTTTGACAGGTCTGCTGTCTTTTCATTTTTTTAATGGGGCAGATATTTTGCGTGTGTAACACACGCAAAATATCTGTGCCAAGGAAAAAAATGAATAAAAAAGATAGGCAGACCTGTTGGTAACTCAAACCCGATTTAAAATAGCCAAGCAATTGTTAGTGAATCAATCGTTTGGCTATTTTGCATGGGGTTTTACTAATTTGCATGGGAGGATCGGGATCGGATCACTACACAGGTTAGTGAATCGGGTCAGAGGGAAATCAGGTCGCAAACCGATTGGTACACGATCGGTTTGCTTAGTGAAACGAGCCCTTAGAAAAGAATCTATAGCAGATAAGTTCAAGAGCTCCTTGAAAATCTTTCTTTATAAGGATGCATTCGAAAATTAAAACTATCAGATTCAGATTAAATTTTCATTAGAATGCTTTTATGACTTATTTGTTTCCCTTATTGTTAATATGTAACTCGCTTTTGAAATTTTTTTATAAGCGTTTGTATCAAAATTTAAATAAATGTGAAACTTGCTCAGTTTGCATACAGGCGCAGAGGCTGGCAGTGTCAGCGACTCTGGGACACAGCTGCCAGAAGCATAGGGTGATAGTGCTCTTTCTGCCAGGTGGAAGTCTTATGCTGGTGGGGCTTTGAGGAAGGGGAATGCTAGAGGAGGGGAGGAAGAGGTAAATCTTTGGGCCCAACTTTCTTGGGCTCCGACCCACTCTAAATTGGCTGACTGGCTGTTCCACTGGTGTCTGACATCATTTAGTAACAGTGGATATAGATTCACTATACACAAACATTCCACAAAAAGAAGCATTTATAATAATAAAACCCTAGCCGCGCATGTGCACTTAAAACTCTGTTTCTCCATGCCTCCGCATGCGCAGTAGAATAGAAGGGGCATGCGGCAGTTTACACTTTGCTCTCCCTCGGTGATGCTGCGAACCCAGAGCCACTGGCGATGACCACGGTGGCCACTCCTCCCTCCCGCCCTCTCTCTGTCTGCCAAAAAACCCCAAAAGAAAAAAAAAACAACAATCGCTGGCACGTAGGGGAAAGGGGCGCTTCCGGTTGCGGCAGGGAAGGATGGGACTTCTCCCCCCCCACAAGCAACAACAAAAACTCCTGATGCCTGCGGCTGTGATCCCTCCCCCCACCCAAAGTAAACTGTCCTGGAGCAAGGGCGGAGGGGGAGATCACTTCCAACTGTCCAAAGAAGGAACCATCAGGTTAGATGGTCACCTGGGGGCAGGAGCAAGATAATTAATCATGAGACGAGGGTGAAGGAGAATGATATTTGAGTGGGGGAGGAAGCAGATGCCTGAGTAGGAGTTGGGGCCTGGGTTGGTGACGAAAAGAGAAACATGGGAGAAGAGAGGCTTTGGGTGGGTGAGAGAAGCGGGCATTTGGAGGGCAGGTAGGAGAGAGAGTACACGAATGGGATGGGCCACCACCACCTCGGCGAGGGAGGGCTAAAAGAGCCTTCCCCCCCTACTCCGGAGAAAGTGAAAGCATGGAGGAGTGCGGAATTGTGCGCTGATGCTCAGTTCGGCTCGCCATGTCCCAGCAGTTCATGAGCATCCTGCAGAGCATCATCAGGTGGCGATCCAGCACCAAGGGTGAACGAACAGAGTCTGGAGGGACGAGACACGTTTGCCCGTTGTGTAGCTGGGCAGGTGTGTGGGCAGCTGGCCACAGCTGGATTGAGGAAAGGGCAAGGGTTCCCTTAGCTAGCACAGCTGGAAGGTGGCTTCACTGAGGGTCTGGGCAGGAAAAGAGACAGAAAGAAAAAAAGATAGAAAGACAGCGGGAGGGAGAGAGACAGAAAGAAAGAAAGAAAGAGACAGCAGGAGGGAGAGAAACAGAAACAGACACTGGGAGGGAGAAAGAAAGGAAGAAAGAGACAGGGGGCAGGGAGAGAAAGACAGACAGACATCTATTCTAGCACCCGTTAATGTAACGGGCTTAAACACTAGTTGTCCATAATTAAGGAGACGCTAAGAAAGAGATCCACATATTTATGTAGAATGAGTTACATTTATTAAAGCTGTTCTTCAGTCAGATTTGTATGTAACTCAGAACATGTAGATTTTAAGGTTGTTGCACTGGAAATACTGCTCAGTGACATCAAATGAAGCTGCAACTGCGTTCTTAAGTACGAGTCGTACTTAAGTCAGGCATCTGTAACTCTGGGACTGCCTGTATTCCCAATATTTCGTATTCCTTTACTTTAACCAAAAACTATTTTTGTTTTTGAGAAAATGTTTTCCAACAGTTTAAAGGCATGACAATGGAGGTCTCAATAGCTTTAGATGTGCTATATGTTACTTGGTGTCAGAAAAAAAAAACATTTTGAAAGAACATCCTTTTTTTATAATTAAATAAGATTATATAAGTGATATATATATGATATCTTTCTACTTTGGAGAGACAGTGAACAGAAATTTCACTAGTTCTACCAGTGGTTAAATACATGGCACGCTAATTTGAAATTCAAAATAAATTATGACTGAAACCTTCCCATACCTGGATATCTTTTTTTAAAAAAAAAAAAAAAAAAAAAAGAAACACCAACTGATATTCAGCCTGCTAAATCCTTTAAAGTTGGTCAAAATCTTTTTTCAGTCAGCTTCTATAAATCATCAAAATAACTTAAACTATAGCAAATTCTTTAACAGGTAGGCAGATATTAATTCATCTATTGTTTTCATAATGGCTTCAGAAGTGACACTCAAAAGTAAGGTCCAGATTCTCTAACCAGTGCTGACTTCTTAGACGTCAGTAGGTGTCCAAGCTCAGAAAAAAAAACACCATTGAAACAACGTTTTTAACTGAGTTTCAAAGCGCCTTCCAGTACCTAAAAATTCAGCACCAGAATTGCGTCTCTATAGGCACTGCAGGCTGCCTAATACCACCGTGGGCATGGCTAACGCCGGAAGTGGCACTTGGTGGTCTAAAGCGCCTACACAGGCACTATTCACATCAAAGGTAGGTGCCAAAAACATATGCCTAGAAAACCCTGGCCTACATTTCCAGCGCTTATGTTTGCTGGATATGCAATTCTATACCCTGCACTATTAAGTGACTGACACGAGATTGGCAGTGCTTTTAAGGTAGTCACCAGCAATGGCACTGGTTGCAGAATCCAGTCCTAAGTTTCTTCATTTTGATCTATCACCGCTCGGCTTCCTCATTAACCCAAAATATATTCAAAAATCTTTCTAAAGCATTTTTTATATTTCAAAAGTTGTACTAAAGCATTTTTACTATTGTATTCTTAATTTTCTTAAAAATGACCATTAATCATAGCACTTAACTTTGAGTTGAAATGTTGGCCCGTAGCTGACATTCATGTTTTACAACAAAATCTACATCAGGGAACGGTCTTCTGAAACAAATATATAGGTGTCTATGAAATAATATCCATCATATTCATCCAATGACATATATAAATATCAAGATCTTTTTACTTGTATTCATTCCGTTTACATTGTTCATATCGCCAATATGCTGTGACATGACAGTGTCTTAAATTCCATTAAAAAGACTTACTGCTTTCATTGTTTGCGTGGCAATCAACCATAGGATCACAATCACTAATATTTATCCATTCAAAGGTCACTCCATTCAAGCTACAAAAAAAAAAACAGCGATTTTAAAGCTTATTAAGTGAGATTATCAATAGTATTATTAACTTAAGGACATTCAATCAAGTTCTACATTCAGTGTCTGCAACTTTCTAATAGGTAGTATTTCACAGCATTGATTTTGCAAAACCTTCCAGTTTTTTGTGAAACAATACCAATGATAGAAAGTCAGAATCGATAAGTCTCAGACTAATTTTACCTTGTGTCGGATTCTGAGTGGGTTTCTGAGGTTCTTTTCCTTCAAGGGTTATGAGACTCTACCCTTATTGCTGCAATTGAGAATCCTTTCTTGGCTTATATAGGATATCGGGGGGATTTCAGGGGAAGGGTGTAAGTTTCCGCAGCTCAGCTAATCCTGGCAGGGGGAATCCCCATCAGCTGAGCCGCCAGGAATCCTCGAAACCCTTCAGCTGATGGTGATTCCTTCTGCTGCGATCAGCTGATGGGAAGCCTATGGGTTTTGGTTTTTTCTTTGTTCTTTGGGTGGTGGGAGGGGGTTGTAAGTAACCACTGGCGAAGTAAGGGGGTCATGCTTTAAATCCTCCTGTGGTCTTCTTGTCTTTTTGGGCACCTTTGTGGAACTTAGACACAACTCAAACAGATCTAACTGCCGGCTTCTAAGTTCTTTCTAAGAAAGCTTTGATTATGGCTGGGGTATGTCCAGGTTGAAGTCTCCCTAATTCCCGCCCATAACCCACCTCCCAACACTCCCTTTTGCTCTCTGGATGCACAGCAGCTTTGAAGTGCAGCTGCACAACCAGAAAGTTCATTTTGATTATCGGCATTTGGACATCCCTACTATTAGGACGTCCAAGTGCTAACTTAGGCTGGTTTTTGGACCTTTTAAAATTTTGATTACGAGCCCCTTAGTGCTTACAAATGAGGAAAGTATTTCTGATGTTACAGTGGGTGATCATCTGCCATCTAGTGATCACTGCATGGTACAGTTTAATATTAAGACGGTTATAGAGAGGAATCATTCGAAAGAAAAAGTTGTAGACTTTTAAAAAAACTAACTTTGTTCAGATGGGGGATTACATCAAGGAATTGTTATCTGAATGGGAACGTCTGGAAGGAGTCGAAATGCAATAGGCAAAACTGAAAGAAGTTATTGTAAGGGTGACAAACCTATTTGTGAGACAAGTAATTAAAAGTAAGAAGAAAAGAAGGCTGCTTTGGTTCTCAAAAGTAAAGAATAAGAGGTTAGCTTTCATAAACTATAAAAGATTGCAGAAAGAGGAAGACGGGCAAAAATATCTGGAAAAGTTAAGCGAGGCTGGTCGAGAAGTCAGGAAAACAAAGATACCAATGGAAGAAAAACTAGCTGACATGGTAAAATGGGGAGACAAGATTTTTTTTAGATATATTAGTAATAGGAAGAAGTGCAAAAGTGTCATTGTGAGGCTCAAAAGTGAAGCGGAGGAATATGTAGAAGCTGATAAAGAAAAGTCTGAATTGTTTAACAAATATTTCTGTTCTGACTGAAGCACTGGGAGCGGGAGACAAATGAGAATAGGGACAGAAGAGTGGTAGACCCTGATCGATTTTCAGAGGGTTGTATTCATGAGGGTCTAGCTAAATTAAAGGTAGACAAAGCGATGGAGCCAATTTCATTTTCTTTGAATATTTTTATTTTTGGAAAAGCTTTTGTTTGTTCAATAAGTTTATTTTGTTGAAATAATAATAAATGAATAAATTTTTTAAAAAGTGCAACATTTACATTCAATAATCAATAAACAGCACTTGCATACTTGTTTAATCATGAATCATCTATTTACCCAACCCACCTTCCCCCCTCCCCCCTCTCCCGTCCTGGATGTGTGTGGAAAAATAAAAAAGACAAATTGAATCTGGTAGTTAATTAACTAATCCTAAAGTTATATAACAAATGAATCCAATGGACCCCAAATTTCTTCAAAATTCTTGATCCTGCCTGATTGCTCTGCTAACATTCTTTCATACCAGTAATATAAACAGAGCGTTTCCCACAAAAATGTAGAATTTAGACTATCCCAATTTTTCCAATTTATAATAATTAGTTGTATGGCCACACCAGTCATTATAAGAAGTCTATCTTTATTATTATCAATTGGGCTTTTAGGTCTCAAAGATGAACCAAAAAGAAACACATCATAAGACAATGGAAGAGAGACTCCTAAAACAAAACTAATTTTGCCCCAAATTAATTTTCAGAAATTAACGGCTCCTTTTACGAAGCCATGTTAGCGGCTTTAGCACATGCACCTTTTTAGCGCGCACTAACCCTCACGCTAACTGAAAAACTACCGCCTGTTCAAGAGGAGGCGGTAGCGGCTAGCACAGCCGGCAAATTAGCGTGCACTATTACGCGTGTTAAATCGCTAATGCGACTTCATAAAAGGAGCCCTAAGTATCAATGGATAATAAAATAAAAAGTGATCTAATGTTCCCACTGGGGTCCAAAATATTCTATATAATAGAAAAAATAAAGTTTGTTTCAGATGCTGATGCTGTACAACGCATCCTTCAAGTCCAAATTCGGGGCCATTGAGTAACAGTGATATTTTGTTGTATTTCCATAATCCATATATCCCTTAAACTTGTTTTTGGTTTTCTAGAAAGATAATTATTTATTAGTTTGTACCATTTAGTGGAAATCCACTTGGAAAAATAAAAAGGGCAAACTATGATGACTTACTAAAGTACAAACCATAACAAAAAAATCCAACAGGGTCTGCAGTAAACACAAGCAAAAAACAAAAGAAAAACTGCAGGTCAAAATGTACAAGATGCAGGCTATGTTTATTGTATCAAATATTGATGCAGTTACTAATGTAACCGTATTACAAACCAAGGGATAGATTTAGTAGATAATGACAGGTTGTTCACCCTCTCCAAGGTAGAGCGAATGAGCGGGCACTCTCTAAAGTTAAAAGGGGATAGATTCTGTACAAACGTAAGGAAGTTCTTCTTCACCCAGAGAGTGGTAGAAAGCTGGAATGCTCTTCCTGAGGCTGTTATAGGTGAAAACACCCTCCAGGGATTCAAGACAAAGTTAGACAAGTTCCTGCTGAACCAGAACGTACGCAAGTAAGGCTAGACTCAGTTAGGGCGCTGGTCTTTGCCCTAAGGGCCACCGCGTGAGCAGACTGCTGGACATGATGGAACACTGGTCTAAACCCAGCAGTGGCAGTCCTTATGTTCTTAAAATGACTTGAACCTGTCCCTGAAGAATACAGAGCTTTGTAATATTTCAGAAACTGGGACAAAACTTAAGAACATAAGAACTGCCATCTCCAGATCAGACCTTAGGTCCATCAAGTCCAGTGATCCGCTCACGCGGAGGCCCAGCTATGCATCTTTTGAGGCGATGTGCATCTAACTTGCCCTTAAATCCTAGAATGGTGGGTTCCTCCGCAACCTCCACCGGGAGAGCATTCCAGGTGTCCACCACTCGCTGTGTGAAGCAGAACTTCCTGGTATTTGTCCTGGGTTTGTCCCCCCCTCAGCTTCAGTCCATGATCTCTTATCCTAGTCACATTTGACATCATAAATAACTTTTTATCCTGCTCTATTTTGTCGATTCCTTTTATTATTTTGAAAGTCTCAATCAGATCCCCTCGCAGTCTCCTCTTCTCAAGGGAGAACAGTCCCATTTTTCTAAGTCGTTCTTTGTAGTTCAATTTTTCCATACCTTTTACTAGCTTTGTTGCTCGCCTTTGTACCCTCTCCAGCAGTTTTATATCCTTCTTTAGGTAGGGAGACCAGTGTTGGACACAATATTCCAAGTATGGTCTGACCATTGCTCTATAAAGCAGCATTATGACCCTCTCCGATCTACTCGTGATTCCCTTCTTTATCATGCCCAACATTCTATTTGCTTTCTTCGCTGCCGCCGCACATTGTGCTAACGGTTTCAGGGTCCTATCTATCAGTACTCCCAGGTTCTTTTCTTGATCGCTCTTACCCAGAGTTGCACCTGATATTCTATACTTGTGCTCCTTGTTCTTTCTGCCCAAATGCATTATCTTGCATTTTTCCACATTAAACTTCATCTATCATTTCTCTGCCCATCTCTCTAACTGGCTCAAATCTCTCTGTAGTTCCTCGCTGTCCTGTTGTGATCTGATTGCCCGACATAACTTCGTGTCATCTGCAAACTTGATGATTTCACTGGATGTTCCTTCTTCCAGGTCGTTGATGAAAATATTGAATAAGATGGGCCCAAGAACCGATCCCTGGGGCACACCGCTAGTCACTTTCTCCCAGTCTGAGAGCTTCCCATTTATGCCCACCCTCTGCATTCGTTTTCCAGCCATTTGCCTATCCATATTAGTATGTCTCCCTCTATTCCATGGCTTTGTAATTTCTTGAGAAGTCTTTCGTGTGGGACTTTGTCGAACGCTTTCTGGAAGTCCAAGTATAATATGTCCACTGGTTCCCCGTTATCGATTTGTTTGTTTACTGTTTCAAAGAATTGTAGTAAATTTGTCAAGCATGACTTCCCTTTCCTGAAGCCATGTTGACTGGCTCTCATCAGGTTGTGTGTATCCAAGTGCCGGATTATGCTATCTTTAATCAGCGCTTCAATCATCTTCTCAGGGACAGACGTAAGACTCACCGGTCTGTAGTTGCCCGGTTCTCCTCTTGATCCTTTTTTGAAAATTGGGGTGACGTTTGCTATCTTCCAGTCGTCCGGTATCTGTCCAGTTCTAATTGACAGGTTAGCAAGGTTTTTCAGTAGTTCTCCGATTTCTACCTTCAGTTCCTTTAAAACTCTCAGGTGAATTCCATCCATTCCAGGGGATTTGTCACTTTTACGTTTGTCGATCAGGTAGTATATCTGGTCCAAATCCACTTCTGCTGTGGTGAGGTTGCCCTCTGTTTCTCCCTTGAACACTTTCACTGTTTCAGGTATTGATGTAATGTCTTCCTTCGTAAAGACAGACACAAAGAAGGATTTTAGTCTGTCTGCATTTTGTCTGTCTTCTTTGATGTACCCTTTTCTTCCCTGGTCATCCAGCGGACCCACTGCCTCTTTTGCCGGTTTTTTCCCTTTTACATATCTAAAAAAGGGCTTGAAGTTTTTGGCCTCTTGCGCTATTTTCTCCTCATAGACCTTTTTGGCATCCCTCACCGCCTTGTGACATTGCTTCTGATCGTCTTTGTGGCTGTTCCAAGCTTCTGTTGTTCTTTCTCGTTTCCATTTTTTTTAAGGAGTTCTTCTTTTCTCTTACGGCATCCTTCACCTCTTTAGTGAGCCATGCTGGTTCTCCTTTGCTTTTATTTTTCCGTCCTTTGGATATCTGCAGAATGTAGAAATTTTGTTCTTCTGTGACAGTATTTTTCAGTAGGGACCATGCCTGAGCTACCATTTTAATTGTGTATATCCTTTCTTGAGCCTTTTTTTTACCATGGCTCTCATGCTATTATATCTTCCTTTTTTAAAGTTGAGGGTCGTGGTTAAGGTTTTGATATGTTTTCCCTTCCCGATGTCAAGTTTAAAGTTGATCATGTTGTGATTGCTCGTCCCTAGCGGGACCGTGACCTCAATTTCTTTAGTCTTACCAGTAATGCCATTTAGGACCAAGTCCAAAGTGGCATTCCCTCTCGTCGGCTCTCCCACCATTTGTTCTAGGAAGCAGTCCCCTATCATTTCTAGGAACTTTGTTTCTTTGCCGCAGTTCGAGGTTCCCAGGTTCCAGTCTATCCCCGGGAAGTTGAAGTCTCCCATGATCATCACACTGCCTGTTTTACATCCTTGTTTGATTTCCTCTATAATTTCCAAGTCTGTCTCCTCCGCCTGTCCTGGGGGTCGATAATAAAGGCCAATTTTTGTGTCAGTACCGTCGGCTTTCCCCTGACCTTTAGTTTAAAGCCTTTTCAATGGCCCTCTTCATGTTGCCTGCCAATACTCTTGCTCCTTCCTTGGTGAAATGTAATCCGTCTTTTCTGTAATACCTGTTTCTTCCCCAAAACGCCGTCCAGTTGTGCATGAAGTCAAAACCTTCTTCTTCGCACCATCTTCTCATCCAGGCGTTTATCGCTCGCAGTTCCTCTTGCCTCTTCTCATCTGCTCTTGATACTGGGAGGATCTCGGAGAAGGCCACCTCACCTCCCTGACTTTCAGTTTTCTTCCGAGTGAATGGAGCTGGCCCTTCATTTCTTCCCTGTCATACTTCCGTCCGTTCACATCATTGGTTCCCACGTGGATAAGCACAGCAGTGTCCTTTCCTCCTGCGTTGTCTATGATTCTGGTGATCCTGTTGGCCACATCTTTCACTCTTGCTCCGGGCAGGCAAGTGACGAATCTATCCTCTCTTCCTCCTGTGGTATGGCTGTCCACATGTCGTATAATGGAGTCTCCTACAATGATCCCCATTTTCTTTATTTGGGGGTTCCTTGGGGGTCATAAGTCCACATCCATGGTGCAGGGCTGATCTTCTCTCTCCTGTGATACATCCCCATGCAGTCTCCTTCTTCCTTTAAGTGAATGGTCGCCCTCTATCTCTGGTTCAGACCCATCAGTAATTGTAGTGGTGTCTCCTCTTGTCTCATCTAGGCCTTCTTCCTGGGTTGTTTGGGTATAGTTCTCCAGCCCTGGGGCCTCCACATGTTGCTGGTGGGCTTCCTCAATGAATCTCTCTAGCTCATTGATCTCTGTGTTGGTACTGGACTCCATTAGTAACTTCTCCTGTTAGGATTTCATCTTCAAAGGTGAGGAGTTCTCTTAGTTCCATCACTGTCTCCTCTAGCCGCTGTACTTGCCGTTTCAGGCTATCCAGCTCCATGCACCGAGTGCAAATGTATGCCCGAATCCCTGAGGGGAAGTAGTCATACATATTGCAGCTGGTGCAGAAGACTGGAAAGCTCATCGTCTGACTTCCTTGGGCTATCATTTCCTGCTCCCCTTCTGAAGTTGTCTGGGCTATCTGTTGCGAACCTTCAGTTTCTGTCGGCTGGATGTGACCTGGTTTCCTGCTTTCAGTCCTCCTCTCTTGGTTCCTCTGCTGGTGCTGCTGTGTTATTGGTGAGTGCTTGGTTCCTCTCTTGGTGTGTGGTGTGTGAAAAGTGGTGTCTGCTTTGCAGCTAGCTAAAAAAAAGAAAAACATAGAACTTGTAGCTTACGTTCTAGGTCACTCTGCTGGGCGGCCTGGTTTCCTGGCTCCTTCTTGAGCCTCCTTCGCAAAGGCGCTCTCGCTAAGGTGAGCGCCTTTGCCACGCGCCCAATGGCTGCGCGCCGTTGGCTCCTCTCCTTTTAAGGGGGAGCTCGGTGGGGGTGAGCGGAGCTTACTCTCACCTCTCCCCTTGGATATTTCTCTGCTTTTCCTCTCTTTCTCTGCTCCCTGCTCTTATCTTCCTACTGCTGGCTCTCTTTCTTTCTCTCTCTGCTCCCAGCTCGTTTCTCCCTTAGTGCTGGCTCCTGATTGTTTAGTCAGCCGTTGGCTCCTCCCTTTTTAAGGGGGAGGTCGGATGGTGACTCGGTGGTGGTGGACGGAGCATACTCTCGCCTCTGCCCCTGGATCTCTCTCTGCTTTTCCTCTCTTTCTCTGCTCCCTGCTCTTATCTCGCTACTGCTGGCTCTCTCTCTCTCTCTCTCTCTCTCTACTTCTTGCTCGTTTCTCTCTTAGTGCTGGCTCCTGCTTCTTTAGTCAACCGTTGCCTCCCCTTTTTAGGGGAAGCTAAGAGCATCAGAAATATTTGTATGAATCTTACCCTTTTCATCTTTAATGGCCACAATCTTTTTCGCTATGTTTTCTAGCCTTAAGATAGTTTGCTAACACTCTCCCCGCCTTATTCGAGCTTCTATAATACACTGTTTGTTGAAGGAACAAATCTTTCCTAGCCACTTGTGAGCTAATAGTATTATATTTGTATTTAGCAGCCATCGGGGCATTTAAAGTTACTTGATTCCATTGTAAAGCCAATTTTGATTCTAGGTCAGAAATAATCTCTTCTAAGTTAGAAAACTCAAGTCTAAGGAACTTCCTAACATGATCTGAATAAGCTATGATCTGCCTTCTTAAAGTTGCCCTAAAGGCATCTCACAAGGATTCTAAAGATATCTCCACAGAGGTATTAATCTGAAAAACTCATTAATTTTTATTTGTATTTCGTCAAGAAATTTTGAGTCAGCAAGCAATGTATTATTAAATCTCCAGACAGGTATCTGAGGCTCTTCTTTAGTAAATTGATATTTGATTCAGATACCTGCATGGTCTGTAATAATAATAAGGTCTATATTTGTTTTTAAAACCTGATGAATTAAATGATTTGATACTAAAAACTAATCTATTCTTGAGAATGATTTATGTACTTGAGAGCAAAATGTGAACTCTCGAGCATTAAAGTTACGAATCCGCCATATCTCTTAAACCACAAATATTCATAAAATGATTTAAACCCAAAGATTTCATATGTCTACTAGGTTGCTTATCCATATATGGGTCCACTACAGCATTGAAGCATCCGGCAATAATTAAGTTAGGCGTAGCAAGTGAAAGAATTACTTGTTGGGAGTTTTTTTTTTAAATCCACCTGATTAGTATTAGGAGCATAAAGGTTAAAAAGCATCAGAGTATCATTTCCTAAAGCCATAGTAACATAGAACCATCTACCCATTGGATCAGCATGAACGTCATCAAAATTAGGAGATATCTTCTTATTAACCAGAATTGCCACACCAGCCTTTTTTCCTACAGCTGAAGCAAAAAAAAACAACAAAAAACAAACCAATGCTTCTCCTGCAGACAAATAAGTCTCTTGCAAAAAATATATATCAGCTTGTTGTTTTTTCAAAAAGGTAAGTATCTTTTTCCCTTTGATGGGATGATTGAGTCCATTAACATTTAATGAGAAAAATGTTAAAACCATTTAGTTAGATTCAAAGGAACTAGAATCTTAATACGCATATTAGTTCCCACCAGCTTCAAATATAATTCCACATGCATCCAGGACCCCAACCTTTTAAAACCCCATTTCCCACTCTTATCCACCCTTCTGAAATAACCCATATACTTTGGTGCATGCATGAAGACTCACATTCTCCATCTTCCCCCTTACACCAGGAATTCTCCCTTAAGAAGTCTACAAAAATCTTGCCCTTTTCATAAAATTAAATTCAAACTAAATTTTAAATTTTAAGGAGCTGACTCTAACCAATCATTGCTTAAAGATATAACAATCAATGAATGCCATTCCCACAAACAGCAAAATTGAACACAGTTCAAAATACACCAAATAAAATTTAGTCATCCAGATCTTCAATCAAAAAAGAAGAAATAATGGTATAGTAATGATGCTGTAACAAGGAAAAACCTTAACAATAATAATGATATGATATTATCAATGTAGGGATTAAATAAGCTAAAGATATTAATTTATTTAGATCAAAAACAAACTGCTATTCCCAAAATAGACTGGATGTAGCTAAGGACACAATCTGTTTGGAATAAGGAGAAAACTCTATTCCCTTAATAGCTTAAATCTAGCTAAAGACATTAATCAGTTTGGAACAAATCTCATCATTCTATAATTAGATTAGATGTAAAGTGAAAACATAATAACCAGAAATTAAAATAAATGAATTCAAAAAAAGAAATATTAATAATAATGTTGCTAATACTAAGAAATTAAATGAAATTAAGGTCCTTGGTCTGATATGGAAAGATCTAAAATGATACCGAAAGGTTATATCTAAACAGGAATGAATATCCTAAAGGAATAATAACTGTATTATTAATCCTAACAGATAATTAAAGCTAAAGACATTAATCCATTAGGATGAATACAATAATAAGAGAGAGGATGACCGAGGACAATAAATTAAATAAATGAAAGATGTTTTAATATCGGTATTATTACTACCAACAGATTAAATGAATTTAAGACATTACGGTAATCTATTAGGAAAATATCAAAAATTATAAACCCAGAAAAATTAAATTATAATCAAGGGCCATAAATTAAATAAATGAAAAATATCTTAGTAATGGTGTTATTGTTACTAACAGGTTAAATAGACTAAAGACATTAAACTGTTAAGAAGATATCTTAAAATATAAACCAGGAAAAATTAAATAAATACATTAAAGGTACTGTAGTAATGATGTTAATACTACTAACAGATTAAATAAGCTAAAGACATCAATCTGTTAGAAAAATCTAATAACAAAAAGTAGAAGAATAAACAAGGACCATAAAATGAATAAATGAAAGATATCTTAATAATGGTATTATTATTATTAATAGATTAAATAAATTTAAGATATTAATCTGTTAAGAAGATATCTTAAAATTATAAACCACAATAACTTAACAAACTTAACCAACTAATTAAATAAGAAATAAATAATTACTAAAAAAGTAAAAAAAAAATAATAGGGGTGTTATTGATGCTAACAGATTAAATAAGCTAGACATTAATCTGCTAGCAAGGAATGATAATGAAGAAAGCCTGTAAATTAAACAAATAGAATAAAAAAATTGTTGGAATTACAAATTACTGCTAACAGTGTTACTAATAGATTAAATGAGTATAAGACATTAATCTATTAGGATGAGATATTGAAATCATAAATAGCTGTAGTAACCACACAGGATAACTTAGAAAATATTGTAGCAGAATTAAATTAAACTAAAGAAGTATATCATAAATCATAGATAAGGAATAATAATTAAAAGAAAATTACTAATATTACAATGATGTAAGATATTGTCATAACATGAACAGATTAAATAAAACTCAAGACATTAATCTGTTATACATATATCTTACTAAACAAAAGCGATAGAATATTGAGATAAAATAAAAAAGCCAATCCTAAAGTATCTCAAATAATGTACCCAAAAGATACTAACCAAATGATATAGATAAAATAAATCAAAGTACAACGAGGGAATCCTCCTAATTTTCATGGAGCTTCAATGAATGCCAATTTCCCCCCTTTTTTAAATCAGATAATCTTTCGAATAGCATCTTTCCTTCTTCTTTTCTTGTTCTTATCTTTTCAGCAGTATCGTTATAATGTCTCTGGGAAGAGAAACTAATAGTTATTATTTATTTCAATTTCTATCCTATCTTCCCAGTAGCTCAGAAGAGGTTACAAGTCAACATTCACAATGGAAAACATTTTGGACAGTACAAGACTATACAGCAACTTAAGTAATAATAATAACTTTATTTTTGTATACCGCAATACCACAAACAGTTCAAAGTAGTTTACAATGCAAGAGACTGTACATACACAGCGAAGATACAATGCATGGGAATGTACTATGCAGTTGAGAGCAGTTTACAAGGCAGGGGACTGTACATATTCAGCATGGGTGTTTATATAGCGAAGATACAGTGCAAATTTACAATGCAAGAGTCTGTGCATATACAGCGGAGATATTTATACAGTGAAAATACAGTGCGAGAGACTTATAGAACAGGATATGATGCAAGAGACTGTATAATGCGGTTGAAATGTATTACTATGCAAAGAAAGTTATATTCTGGTTATTCTGTTAGAGTTTGGTTATTCGGGGGGGAGGGGTTTGAGAAATTTATCATAGAGGTAAGATTTGAGAGATTTCCTGAAGGATGTGTAAGATGGGGCAGATGAGAGAGTTCTATTAAGGAATCTTTTGTAGGTGCATCCCTTTGGGGATGGGTAAGCAAACAGATAGGCATTGCGCGTTCGATTGGTGCCTGGGAACGTGAAGTGATGAGACAGATATATCGGGGACATGCCAGTTAAGATTTTGAAGCAGAGGCAGGCGAATTTGAAGATGACTCTCGCTTCTTTTGGCAACCAGTGAAGTTTTCTGTAGTAAGGGCTGACATGGTCTGACTTTTTGAGGCCATAGATTAGGCGAACGGCGGTGTTTTGAATGAGTCTCAGACGTTTGATGGTTTTCTTGTAGGAGCCCAAATATGATATTACAGTAATCCAGGGTGCTTAAGATTAGGGATTGGACCAGCAGTCTGAAGGAAGGTAGGTCAAAGTAATGTTTGATGGTACGGAGTTTCCAGAGGGTGTGGAAGCATTTTTTGACCTGAGCATTGGTGTGGTCTTCGAAGGTCAGGCAGCGGTCTAGGATGACTCCCAGGATTTTGATGGTGGGGTTGATAGGGTAAGTTAGACCGTTGAGTTGTAGGGTGGTGGTTGTTAATTTGTGGTTGGGACTTGCAAGGAAAGGTTTATTTTTTTCTGGATTTAGTTTTAGTTTGAACCGGGTGGTCCAGTGTTCGACCATGGTGAGTACTGAAGAGATGTGCTGTTCTGTTTCTTGTGATAGCGAGGAGATGGGGATGACAATTGTAATGCCATCTGCATAAATGTAGGATTTCAGCTTTCGGGCAGATAGCATGTGTCCCAGTGAAGCCATGTAGATATTGAATAGGGAGGGTGATAGGGGGGAGCCTTGTGGAACTCCACAGGGATTGGACCAGGTATGGGAGTAGGTTCCCTCATTGTGGACTTGGTAGGTGCGGTTTTTTAGGAAGCCTGTGAGCCAAGTTAGTACCTGTCCCGAAATGCCTATAGAATCGAGGCAACTAAGCAGAATGTCATGGTCTACCAGGTCAAAGGCACTACTGAGGTCGAACTGTAGTAGCAGAGCGCTGTTTCCCTGGGAGAATAGTTGGAGGAGGTAGTCTGTTAGTGATGCTAGGACGGTTTCCGTGCTGTAGTTAGTGTGGAATCCAGACTGGGAGTCATGAAGGATGTCGAACTTCTCGAGGTATGACATGAGGTCCCGGTTGACAAGGCCTTCCATGATTTTGAGGAAGAGGGGTATGTTGGCAATGGGTCTGTAGTTTGTGGCTGTGGAGAGTGGTTCTTTGGGGTTTTTGATAGTTGGAGATATGAGGATGTGGCCGAGTTCCAGCGGGTAGTAGCCGGTGGACAGGCAGAAAGTGACCCAGTTGAAGAGCTCCACTTTGAAGGGGGGGGAGCTATTTTCATGATGGAGGGTGGGCAGTTATCTAGTAGGCAGTTGGATTTGGAATATTTAGAGTATAGCTTGAGAAATAGGTTCCAGTCTGGGTTTTCAAAGCGATTCCACGTCATGTCTGCAGTTGAACCTTCATTGTTTGGGGCAGGTAGGTTGGTTAGTGGGGTGGTGTTTGTTGTTGCAAGAGAGGTTTTTAAGTTATGAATTTTTTTGGCGAAGTACTTGGCTAGGTTTGTTGGGGAGGGAGGAAGGTCTGTGGGTGAGCTTTTATATGAGTTGATGTCAAATAAGGAGTTGACTAATCTGAAGAGTTTATTGCTGTTCAGGGATGGGCTATTGATTGATTGGGCATAATATTTGGAGCGTTTCTCTTTGATCATTCTTTTGTATTCGATAACTTTGATAAGTACAATTTGGACAGTTCAAAGACTACACAGCAACTTAAGTACAGGAGAATGCAGAAAGGAGGGGGAATATAAGGGGGTCAAGGGGTAGTTTGCAGTTAGAATTTCAGTTGAAAAGGAGGGTCTTTACTGCTTTCCAGGTCATCAAAGAGTTCTGTAGTATGATTTGTGGGGGAAGTTGGTTCCATAGATGGGGGATGAAGTGGCTGTAGGAGCGTTTGCGGGCGATTTCTGACAGGAGAGACCTTCCTGGGGGTACATAGGCATTTCTCCGTTTCAGAGTGGAGGAGGCGGATGGGGGTGTACAGGGTTAGCTTGGATCCTATGTATGCTGGGATGGTGGCGTAGATTCTTTCATGTGCTATCACCAGGGCCTTGAAAGCACAACTTTGGTTGATCGGGAGCCAGTGCTCTGCGTGGGGAACTGGGGATATATGGTCATGGTAGTTGAGGTTGTGCAGGAGATGGATTGCTGTGTTTTTTACGCACTGGAGGCATTTGAGATCTTTTTTGGCCATTCCATTAAATAGGGAGTTACAGTAATCCATCCTGGAGATAACATAGGCGTAGAGGAGTTGGGCTAGGTCAGATTTGGAGATGTAAGGCTTGATTCTTCTCAGTTGGCGGAGGTAGTAGAAGGAGGTGGAGGCTATTTGAGATATGTGGGTGGACAGGGACAGGTGACCATCTAATGTTACTCCTAGGCTAGGTACCTGATCTGCTGCTGTTAGTGAGGTAGAGTCCCATGATAGAGCTGGGCGTGTGTATTTGGTACTTTTTTTCCTAATCCATAAGAGTTCGGTTTTGGAGGTGTTCAGCTGTAGTTTGTTGTTTGACATCCAGGTTTTTATGTAAGAGAGGCAGAGTTGGAGGTTATCAATTTGAGATGATCAGTTTTTACCTAGTGGGAGGAGTAGCTGGATGTCATCGGCATAAGAGTGAATTTTGATGTTGTACTTCTGGGCTATATAATAATAATAATTTATTTCTTATATACCGCAAAAGCCATAGTAGTTTGAGGCGGTGAAGAAGGGCTGGACAGTCAGCGAAGGTTTTTAATGGTACAGTCAGAGAAACTAAGTGCCAGAGAAAAAAAAGGTACAATCAGGGAAAATGGTACAATCAGCGAAAAATGGTACAATCAGCGAAAGATGGAGTAAACAGAGAAAAGGCACAATTAGAGCAAAAAAGTACAATAAAGAAGATCAGGACAATCTGCATAAAGGATAAATCTAAAAAATGTAGGTATAACAAGGGGGTATATATAGTGGATATGGGCGTTTAGGTTGTAAATCTGGTAAATAGATTAGATTTTAGTAGTTTCCTGAAGTTTAGGTAGGATGGGGCACATGAGATGATGTGGGCCAGCCAGTTATTGATCTGACCTGCTTGAAAGGCGAGAGTTCTATTTAGATATCTTTTGTAGCGTCAGGCCTTTAGAGTAGGAGAGCTGAACAGGTGGGTTCTGCATGTGTGTTTGGATGGGTATCTAGGACAAGTCTGATATAGAGGTTAAAAAAGAGGAGGGATAAAAGGCGCCTTAGGGAACACTGTGTTTGATAGGTTTGGGGTCATATTTGATCGGCCCTCGTAGGACTGTTTGGGTTCTTTGGTGAAGGAAGGAGGTGAACTATTGGAGGGCTGAGTCCTTGATTCCGAGGTCACAGAGTCTGGATAAGAGGAGATGATGGTCGGCAGCATTAAAGGCAGCGCTGAGGTCAAGTAGGACCAGTAGGGCATCGCTGCCTTTGTAGAGTATTAACCAACTGTCATCTATGATTTAAAGCTGTAATGAAGCATCCCCAGGAACAGAGAAATCCAATTGTAAAAGCAGGACAAAGTTTGTAGATTTTATTTATATCCTCATCAACACTGAAAAACTTTACAATTTATATATTCAGGTCATGGGTTCCAAATGTTGATTTATGTAATCTTGTAATGTAGTTTTGTTGTTATGAGTGATCCTCATAACTATTGGATATAATAACCCGTATGTAGCGCCCAGCTGCCGCAACTGAGGATGGAGGAGTAGAAACTGTTTCTTCAAATTAGCTGTAAATTTAGCAAAGTCAGGTAACAACAAAATTTTAGCTTCTTGCCATTTCAGGGTTTTAGTTTGCTTGGTAGCAGTTAAAATTTCCAAAGCATGTTGAAAGCGAAGAACCCTGAAAATCATACATCTAGTGCCGTTTTGTTTGTTAGTTGCACGCGATGGTATGCGGTGGGCCTGCTCAATTTCCAACGGAAACTTCAGCTTCAGGGAGAGCAAATTAGGTAAAAATTCTTCTAAGAAATGTATCATGCTTGGACCCTCTACCCCTTCTGGAAGACCCAATAATTGTATGTTATTTCTTCTACTTCAATTATTGGCATCTTCAAGTTCCTTTGTTAGACGCACCACTATTTTATGATCAGATTTGCACTGGTTTAAACTGCTTTCAGTTTCTGATACATGATGTTCTAGTTGCTCCGTATGAGCTTTGCATACCGTCATTTGCTGTGAGGGATTAACCACTTCTTCTTGAACAGTGTTCAACTTCGCTGAATTCTCCTGGAGCATTTCTTTTATGGTTCGCAGCTCCACCATCATTTGCTCTAGGATTAC
The DNA here is from genome assembly GCF_902459505.1 of Geotrypetes seraphini. Taxonomy (NCBI): domain Eukaryota; kingdom Metazoa; phylum Chordata; class Amphibia; order Gymnophiona; family Dermophiidae; genus Geotrypetes; species Geotrypetes seraphini. Next base: position 73,789,843 of record NC_047094.1, on the reverse strand, counting down.
AGCCAAGTCTTTCAGGAAAGGCACTTTTAAAGGCGTATTCGGATCCGGCTTAGGCCGTTTGGCTGTGCCTGCCGCAGCAAAAGCTGCATCCAGTCTGGTTTACCTCCTGGAAGCCATAAATTGTTATAAAGTTGTTATAGAGCAAGTTCTTATGTTTTTAGGAGGAAAATCGAATCTAACTCACTGATAAATTAACTGACTTGTGAACTTGAGGGAAGAGCTGTAAGATCACTTGTCCATCTTGCTCTGCATCCAAGCCATGCCCCCCAAGAGAATATTGTGAATTCTGGAGACCGCATCTTCAAAAAGATATAGAAAGGATTGAGTTGGTCCAGAGGAAGGCTACTAAAATGGTCTTCATCATAAGGCATATCAGGACAGACTTAAAGATCTCAATATGTATACTTTAGAGGAAAAGTGGGAGAGGGAAGATATTTATTTTATTTATTTTAAAGTTTTCTATACCATTTAAAACTAAATGGTTTGCAGAATTACGTGCATAATTTAAAAACAAAATCATCATGACATAGACATACAAATAATCCTCAAAAATCATATCTACAAACTAAAACCATGTTAATAAAGGTCGTAAATAGTTCATCAGCTTTGCCAGGAAGGGCAATTATTGATTAGAAAAAGACATCTACAAATAGTTGCATCTTGAGTAGTTTCCTAAATATGCATGCGCATGAGTTGAGTCTCTTTCATTTGAAAGGAAGCTCTGGAATGAGAGGGCATTGGATGAAGTTAAGAGGTGATAGGTAGAGAATGACACGGGGAAAAATTTGTTCCCATCTCCATCCTGGCACCGCGAGCTCAGTCCCCGTCCCCATCCCCGCAAATCATCTGATCCCATACACACAAGCCTTGAATAGTTTTATACTGAACTTATTTTCTTAAAGTATAAAAAGAAACAATATTCTGTACAATTGACATTTATAAATCAAAGTTCTGGTTGCTGAACTAGAGAAAGAGATGTTCAGTCCCACTCTCTGTTCCCCATTTCCCTTCAGCCTCTGTTCCTTTCCACTCCTTCCCTCTCTCCACCCCCCTTCAGCAGCCCTCGCACAGTCGGTGCATCTCCTTCCCTTCCCCTTACCTTCGTGGCACATTTTAATTTAATTTGTTCAAGCAGTCTGAATCTGAAGTCGCGTGCATCTGTGAAAGCTTCTTCTCTGACGCAACTGGAAGTTGCGTCAGAGGAGAAGCTTCCACAGATGCACACGACTTCAGGCTTGGGCTGCTTCAACAAATTAAATTAAAACGCGCCACGAAGGTAAGGAGAAGGGAGGTAGGGAGATAGATGCGGTGGCGATCGATAGGTAGGTAGGGAGGCAATCAGTAGGTAGGAGGGAAGGAGATAGATATGATGGCGATTGGTAGGTAGGAAAGAGGGAGGGGGCTGCATGCAATTGGTGACCACGCGCGTTCCCTCCCTTAATTGCAGAGATTAAGCTCTATGTGGTGGTGGATGGCCTTGTCCCCATACCCGTGGTGAGCACTTTCTCCCTACCGTTTTGGCGGTTACCCGCGGCTACTGGCGGCTAGCCATGGGTAACAGCCACCGTGTCATTCTCTAGTGATAGGCTCAGGAATAATCTAAGGAAATACATTTTTTACAGAAAAGGTGGTAGCTGTGTGGAAGTCTCACGGAAGAAGTGGTGGAAACAGAGACTGTGTCTGAATTCAAGAAGGCATGGGATAGGCTCGTGGGATCTCTTAGAGAGAGGAAGAGAAAATGGTTACTGCAAATGGGCAGACTAGATGGGCTATTTGGCCTTTATCTGCCATCATGTTCCTATGTTTCTGTTTTTCTATGTTTCTATAAATTCATTCTAACAATCGTTCTTTTAATGTTCTTTTAAATAGACATTTAAATAAGACGGCACAAGCACTGCCGTTAAAAAAGACATCATATGCCCACTTGCTCATGTCACTCATTACAAATTACCACAGCATTTTTCAGAACTTATCTGCTGTTTAATCAACTGACACCTTATTTGTAACATCAGCGAACTGCAGACCAATCAGATATCTAAATCAGCGACAACCAGTCCAACTCTTCTTTCAGACCCCCCGGGATTAGGGCATTTCAAAGAAAAATCCAGAATTGTTCTTTCCAATTAAATATTTTCTCAGTGTTACCACCCTCCCACCTGATTTCCACTGTACCCAATATGCACCATTTGATGTCATAGAGTGTCTCATTAATTGCCAATGGTGGACTAAGGGAACTATATCATTCTCCGTGCAGACTCTACTGTAGATTTATGTTCAGTTAATCTGATTTTATTGAACGAAGAGTGCACCCAACATATATTTTTTGACAAGGATGTTATATTAAATACATTATATATGTTGAGTCACAAACTGTTCTTCCTATTACTTCAATATATATTTCCTGGTTTTGGATGGATCCATTGTAGTCCAACTAAAGCATTTGTACACCTTTGACAAAAGCCACAGGCCATTTGATATTTTCACTCATTATTAACCTGATGTGTTCTTATTTTGGTATTTAAAAATTCACTGATGTGAAGATACCCCCCCCCCCAATTCTTTTTAAAACATATAGCTTAAAGGAGTTACAATTGTTACATAGAAAATCAAGGTGATTATATGTTATAAACATAGGTCATAGTTCAAGCCATATTTACATTTTTGGTAGAAATAAAATGTACCAGTGATGGTCTATAATTAAGCTAGATCAAGCATTATTGTACATCTTGGAACAAAGGATGATAATGATCGATTTCAGTTATGATATATGCACTAGCTTGGCCAGGTAAGTATATAGTAGTTGGATGAACAAGCACATCGACAAGACTTCTAAACGACTGGTTCAGTGAGCTCATGGTGGTCATATGATTAAATAAGAGGATGGGTAACATAATACAGTAGGTAGGAGGAAACTTCCATTTGAACATGCTTTGAGCAGTAAAAATGACTTATAATTTCTCTCTTTGAACAGGTCTTCCATTTGGAAAACATGCCTCACGGGGATGCATTTCAACTGGATGCTGTGAGATTTGCCTTCCATTGCTAAAAGGAATGACGTACACTGAAATTAAGAATTTCACCTGTATGTAACACATCAGAAAGCATCTCTTCAATCTCATATCTTGATCAGATGCTGCCTTTTCTTTCCCTTTGCAATTGTTTTGATTAGATTAAACTAAGATTAACTACTATGATCATTCCAACTGGACTCAGCCATACTTGAAGTCCTAGATCCTGGAGTTTGTCAGTTCTCAAGATTTGTATGGAATTACCTTAAAATCAATAGTTAATTAAATACTCAAAGGAAAAAATAAATAAATGATTGACTATAATCTTTTGTCCTTATCATTCATGTGTTATTGCTTTGTTAATCAACATACCATACACGCAGACACTTTAACATACACTGAGCAGATAAAAGCTTTAGACCTAATATTCAAAGGATTTATGTTTTTAACTTTAAGAGCTAAGAGGTTCACAATTGAAACAGAAATACGTCTAAAAACCCGCCTAAATTGGCACTTGGACAACCTAAAAGACAGGTCGTCCAAGTGCCGATAAGCTATACTGATGTTGCTGACACTTGTAGTGTTACTACCTAATATACCCCCTCCTTTACTAATGTGTAGGGTGGGTTTTAGCGCCAGCAGCAGCAGTAACTGCTCTGATGCTCATAGGAATTCTATGAGCATCGGAGCAGTTACTGCCGCTGCCAGCGCTAAAACCGGCGCTACGCATTAGTAAAGGAAGGGGATAGTAACAAAGTAAATGGCAGCAGATAAATGGTCCATCCAATCTGCCTAATAGTCACATGCATTATATATTTATGGTTAAATTGTTTTGGGCTTTTTTCTTTGCTATTTCTGGGCCATAGACTATAGAAGTCCACCAGTGTTGCCGTTTACACTAGCCTATCCTAACCATCTTGTCATTTGCAAGATACAGACCATAAAGTCTGCCTAGCACTGCTCTCATGTTCCAAATTAGAGAATGACACAGGGACAAATTTGTCCCCATCCCTGCAGGAACTCAAGTTCCCCGCCCTGTCCCCGCAAGTTTTGTCGCTGTCCCTATCCCTGCCCCATGCTTGTCAGCTGTGCGTTAACTGCACAAGCCTCGAACACTTATGATTTTAAAGTGTTTGAGGCTTGCGCAGATGAGGACTGAGCTTGCAGGAATGGGTTGGGGACTGGATGGGAAAATAAGTTCCAGCGGGGACGGAGAAAATTTTGTCCCTGTGTCATTCTCTATTCCAAATCACTGAACATAAGAATATAAGAACTGCCATCTCTGGATCAGACCCTAGGTCCATCAAGTCCAGAGATCCGCTCATGCGGAGGCCCACCCAGGTGTAACCTGGCGAAACAAAAAAAAAAAAACCAAACCCCCCAAAAACTTAGTCACCCGTATCCTTCTAGGCATCTTTCAAGGAGATGTGCATCTAACTTGCCCTTAAAACCAAGAACGGTGGGTTCCGCAGCAACTTCCACCGGGAGAGCGTTCCAGGTGTCCACCACACACTGCGTGAAGCAGAACTTCCTGGCATTTGTCCTGGGTTTGTCTCCCCTCAGCTTCAGTCCGTGACCTCTTGTCCTGGTCACATTTGACATCATAAATAACTTTTTATCCTGCTCTATCTTGTCGATTCCTTTTATTATCTTAAAAGTCTCAATCAGATCCCCTCGCAGTCTCCTCTTCTAAAGGGAGAAAAGTCCCAGATTTTTAAGTCGTTCTTTGTAGTTCAAGTTTTCCATAACTTTAACTAGCTTCGTTGCTCGCCTCTGCATCCTCTCCAGCAGTTTTATATCCTTCTTTAGGTAGGGAGACCAGTGTTGGACACAGTACTCCAAGTGTAGTCTGACCATTGCTCTATAAAGCGGCATTATGACCCTCTCCGATCTACTAGTGATTCCCTTCTTTATCATGCCCAACATTCTATTTGCTTTCTTTTCCACTGCCGCACATTGTGCCGACAGTTTCAGGGTCCTATCTATCAGTACCCCCAGGTCCATCAAAGCCTTCCCCAGCCCATCCTAAACCAAATCATCATATACAGAACACAGACCTTGCAAGACTGCCCAATACTGGCCAGAGTTTGTTTTATAGCATTCATTATCTAATTAGATATCTTCTGTGTTCATCCCAAGCTTTTTTGACTTTCTTCACTGTTTTCATCTCCACTACCTCTGTCGGGAGGACATTCCAGGCATCTACCACCCTCTCCATGAAAATTTCCTAACATTATTCCTATATCTACCATTTTTCCTTTTCCGGAAAAGATTTGTTTCTATATTAATACCTTTCAAGTATTTAAACATTCTATATCATAATTCCCCTGTCCCTCCTCTCCTCTGTACATATTCAGGTCTTCCAGTATCTTCTTGTATGTCTTTTGTCACAAGTACCATACCATTTTGGTCGCTTCCCTCTGAACCATTTCAAGACTTTTTACATCCTTAGCCAGATACGGCCTCCAAAACTGAACACAGTACTCAAAGAGGGTCTCACCAACAACCTGTACAGGGGCATCAACAGCTCTTTTCTTCTGCTAGCTATACTGCTCTCTATAAGCCCAGAATCCTTTTGGCTATGGTCACTATCTTGTCACACTGTTTTGTCACTATCAAATCCTCAGACACATTCACCCCAAGGTCCCTCTCCCTGTTCATGCATATCAGCCTCTCACCGCCTAGCACATACAGCTCCCTTGGATTTCTACTCCCTAGTGCATCACTCTGCATTTCTTTGCATTGAAATTTAGTTGCAAGACATTAGGCCATTGTTTTAACTTGTACAGATCCTTTTTCATGTTTTCCACTCCCTCCAGAGTGTCTACTTTGTTACAAATCTTGGTATAATCCAGAAAAAGGTAAACCTTACATTCAAACCCTTCAGCAATGTCACTCACAAATATATTGAACAGAATTGGCTCCAACTCCAATCCTTGAGACACTCTATTACTCACCTTTCCTCTCTGAGCAAATTCCATTAAACACCACCCTCTGGCGTCTCTCCATCAACCAGTTGCTAATCCCGTTCACCACTTTGGACCTAAATTCAGCCCATCAAGAGCCTGCTATGAAGAGCCCTGTCAAAGGCTTTGCTGAAGTCTAAGTAAATTACATCGAGCGCACGTCCTCAATCAAATTCTCTAGTTGCCCAATTAAAGAATTAAATCAGATTTCTTTGGTTCGATTTATCTTTAGTAATGCCATGTTGCCTCAGATCTTGTAACCCATTATAGGGCATTCATTATAATTTCCTTCAGCAATAGTTACATTATTCTCCAATAACACTGGACAACAAATTTTTCCAAAAGTTTTGCTTCCTTAAAACAAACTGGTGATTATGACAGACCCCTTTAAAATAAACACAAATATAATTCCCCACTGACTATATCACATAGGAATTTTGAGAAACACGATGATATCTTTAATTGACTATAACATGTTTTATTGCACGCTGTGATAGTTCACCATGGCTAAAAGTGTCTTCCTGCTGATTTTCATTTGTACTCAGTGTCTGGTGCATCTCATTGCAGTGTCAGCATTGATGGATTCCAGTTGTCCTGATATCTTTTTTTCCAAAGTGGAAATGTCCTGGTGAAACCTTTTGCCTTGACTGTACCAAGAATTGCAGGAAAGAAGTCCAAGTGTGAATGTTGAAAGTGCATCTTCAGTAATACTCTAAGAAGTTTGTCAAACAGTTGAGTATAGTTTAGTGCTCTGTAACTGCCAAGAAAATTCTCAATGACATCCTTGAATGCTTTCCAGACAATTTTCTCTGGCCCAACTAACGGATCTTCAAATCTCTCGTCAATGATGACGTGTCTGATCTGTGGACCAACAAAAATGCCTTCCTTAATCATGGCATCAGTTATTAATTACGTTAGCCTGAAAGTATAACAAGAAATTATAAAAATATACTTTTTTGTTAAAATGGTACATAATATGTAATTTTAAACATGATTTTTGTGATCAGCAGCCAAAAATCTGTAAGATACACCCAAAAGTGTTCAAGAAGCAAAAACTTTGTTGTCCAGTGTAACCAAAGTGAAGCTTACCGGCCTATAGTTTCCCACTTCATCTCTGTGAGCATTTTGTGAATCAGAACCACATCCGCTTTTCTCCAATCCCATGAAACCTCTCCGATCTCCAAGGAGTTATTGAACAAATCTTTAATAGGACCCACCAGAACCTCTCTGAGCTCTCTCAATATCCTGGGATGGATCCTGTCCAGTCCTATGGCTTTAAACACCTTCAGTTTTTCAAGTTGTTAATATGCATTTTCTTCAGTTAGTTGTAACTTTGCAGCCAATCGCTGTTCTTCTGCAAGATTTTCTTTTGTGAACACAAAACAGAAATATTTGTTTAGCAAGTTTGCTTTATCCTAATCACTCTCCACATAACAGTTTGTAGCTTCTTTCAGTCTCTCAATTCCATTTTTTGTCTTCCTCCTTTCAATAATAAACCTGAAAAAAAGTCACCCTTTTTTATATTTCAAGCCATTTGATCTTCTGCTTGCACTTTCGTCAGCTGTATCTATTTCTCTTGGCTTCTTTCAATTTCATCCGGTATTCCTATCTATACTCCTCTTCTTGGCATTTTCTGTATTTCACAAATGCCAACTCTTTTGCCTTTATTTTCTCTGCCACTTTTTTGGAAAGCCATATCAGTTTCCTTTTTCTCTTGCTTTTATTTATTTTCCTTACATAAAGGTCGGTAGCCATTTTTATTGTTTCTTTTAATTTGGAACACTGTTTTATCACTTCTCTTATATTCTCCCATTCTATCGGCTCCAGGTACTACTAATGTCAATACATTTGAAATCCAGGACTTTGAATTCTGTGTGGCTACCCTCCACTTTAGCTGTTATATCAAACCAAACCATTTGATGACCACTACTGCCCAGCTGGGCACCAACTCGGATGCTAGAAATACTTTCCTCATTTGTGAGCACCAGATCCAGTATCACTTTTTCCCTCATGGGTTCTGTCACCTGAGCAGAGCTCTTTGAAAGGCATCTATGATCTCTCTGTTTCTTTCCAATTTCACAGACAGAACTGTCCAATCCATATCCAGCAGGTTGAAATCACCCAGCAACAGCACCTCCCCTTTCTATCCCAACTTCTAGATATTTGCAATTAGATCCTTATCCTCTTCTTCCTGTCTTGCTGCCTCACCAGACACCCTAACCCTGACCCAGGCACTCCTCTAAAGGCAGGAGTGATGCTTAATTTCTCCTGCTTCCAGCACCACCATCTTTCAAAATGATAGAACATGACCCCTAGCATTGCTTCTGCCTTTAGATGTGGGTGGAGAATGGAACATCAGAAGAGTATCCAAGGGGGTGATCTGGGAAGTGTCTGGGGGGAGGGGTCAATGGGACCACCCTATACATTTATGGTGGCCAACATTGGCATACAGGCCTTCAGTGGTGTACAGTGAGGGCTTTCAGGGGATTCAGTGAATTCCCAGCTCTACAGCCCTGCTTTTTTATTTTTTTGGTTACTTTTTGCTTGATGAAGTTTGATTTGTTGAGTAGGTAGCTTGCTCAATCAATCAAAATGCATCAAACAAAAAGTTACTCCCCCCCCAAAAAAAAAAGCAGAGCTCTTGGTCTGGGGATTCTCCAAACCCCCTGAAGGCTCTTACAGTACGGGGATAGAGGGGTACAGATAGAGGACTACTACACAGGTCCTAGACCTATTGGGCCATCGCACGAGCAGACTGCTGGGCACGATGGACCTCTGGTCTGACCCAGCAGAGACACTTCTTATGTTCTTATGTTCAATGACTGCCCGGTAGCTTCTGAGGCAAATTCCTCTGCATATGTGCTTCAACTGTATGCTTTAGGTATAAAATAGTTAAGCCTTGAGCTTTAGCTTCAGCGTTTGAACTGGAGGATGTACAAGATTATATACATAGATACATACATAAATACAGTACATACAAATGAAACTCATTTTATCTCTACACTACTTGAATTGGAGGATGCACAAATTCATTTGCACGAAATTTGAAAATGGGATTGTGGAATTAACACCAGAAGTTTTGCACTGCTGTGATTATTACTGGACCCCTGGTGTGGCCTTTTGCCAAAATAGAGGCCATGTTGTGTCCTCAAATAAAATCTGCTTCCTCTGATCCTTGGTTCAAGTTTCAAGTTTTATTTAAAATGTGATTAATCGCTTATCAAAAAATTCTAAGTGATATACAAAGGGAAAATGCTATTAACATATATTAGATAAACATAATTACAAATGCAGGCATTTATACTAACGAAATGCACAGAAATGCAAAGGAAAAAGGGAATAACTACAATAATTAAAGGAAAAACAATGATAAAAAGTAAAAACATTAGGAGGGAACTTGATCATTTAAAAATGCCTAAACATGCATGGGCAAGAAAAGAGCAAGAATTTCTGTGCATACGTTTAGTCTCGTTCTTCCATCTGTGGCCTACCATACTGTTATTGTTCCTCATTTTATTCCAGAACAAATTAAGAACTTGGAAAAAATGTTGTCCAGAATGTGCACCCTTTGCAAAAGAGTGTATGCTATGTTTAAAGAGGTTGCACTTTTCTTAAAGAAACAGGGCAGTCGATTCACAATAAAAATTGTAGGGGTTCAATTAGATTGGAATTTATCAATGAAATTACAAGTAGCTTTAATAGTTTGAAAAGGATTTGTAATGTTATGGAAGTTAAGGTCCATTCATTCTTATTCTGAACCCTCTCCATTTCAATATTGGTGCAATCTCCTTTATTAAGTATCCTAGATTATTGCAATATAATATACGTAACATGTTCTTATAAAAATTTCCAAAAATTACAAATCAAGAATTCCACAGTGTGTCTGATATGTAATTTGAAGAAATTTGATCATCTTTCGTTTTTTTTTTTTTAACTACAAATTACATTGGCTCCCAGTACAGGCTAGGGTATTATTCAGATTGGGATGTGTTTGCTATAAGCTCATGTTTGGTTTAGTTCCATCTTATTTATATGCTCATCTTTCATTTTCTTTACCAAAACGGGTACAAGTGGATCGATTTTATTACTGCATCAAGATTTACATAGACTAGGGTACAGAGTAATACTTTTAAAACCAATAGGAGGAAATATTTTTTCACTCAGAAAATAGTTAAGCTCTGGAATGCATTGCCAGCGGATGTAGTAAGAGCAGTTAATGTATCTGGTTTTAAAAAAGGTTTGGACAAATTCCTGGAGGAAAAGACATGGAATGGTAGCATGGAATGCTGCTACTATTTGGGCTTTTGCCAGGTACTTGTGACTTGGATTGGCCTCCACAAAGATGGGATGCTGGGCTAGATGGACCATTGGTCTGACCCAGTAAAGCTATTCTTATGTTCTTATGATCTTTGCAAAATATTACTTATTTCGCATCTCCATCAGTAAAGGAATGCAAGTGTAAAAGATATGTAACCAATCCACTTTCCTACCAAGTGACCAAATTGGGGTCTATAATTCAACCGTTAATTTCACTATCATTCTCTTACATGTATTTTAGAAGATTAATGAAAACCTATTTGTTTAGTAGATTCAGAAAATGATTATTGTATGGTTTTAATTGATTGTAAATTCAACGGTTAATGTACTGGTTATATCTTTTGTAAATCGAATAGCACATCGATCCATGTCTGCAATCCGTAAATAAAGTTTTATGTTATGTTATGTTACAAGATCCGATATGGCAAAAATGATAGCAAAACAAACTATCCACCCCCTTTGCCCCTTTTTACTAAGCCACAATAGAGGTTTCTGCTGTGGCCCAAAGCGCTAAATATTCCGATGTTGCTCCAACACTCATGGCTTAGGTTTATTCACTAAAAAAGATTAAAGATACAGCAAGCCCAACACTGGTCCTGTTTTGCCCATTGAAGGGCTTTGTCAGGGGCTATCAAAACAACTAATGACAAAATAAAATAAATGTTAGTTCAAATAATAAATCACATAATAAAATTCATATTAAAATCATAATGAAATATACACCAAACCAGAACATGTACAAGATTATATATGTGGTACATACATGTATTCAGTATATATATACAAAGTTACTAGTTAATGTAATAGTAGAGGTGAAAGAGAGTCACATACTCAGCAAACTTTACAATAAAAATTATGAAGCTGGCACGTAACTGAAAAAATTTTTTAAAATGCACGATAGACTGCTATAAAAAATCTGACAAATTCAGGACCCCTTATACAAAGTTGCAGTAGTGATGCTGCCATGATAAACACAACAACACACTCCTAATTTGCCAAACAATCCTAAACTAGAAAAAACAAGGAAGGCAACCAAGTCACATCAAGGTCTGTGAGGGGGAAGCTCAAAGTGTCTAACTTGGCTCACAACTTACAAACCAAATATAATGTAATATGTCAAAGAACATGTCACATTATATGATGTTATAGGGCGCTCTCTCAGTGTGAACCCTCAGTGATAGGAGCTCAGCTCCGACACTTCACTTCTGGGTCAAGGCCATCATCGAGCGCCCTGTGTGTGCAGAAATCAAACCAATCAACAATCAAAGTGAGTAAATGAAACTCAACACAAACAACCTGAGCGACCCCCACACAAACCCTGCCAGCCAAACCTCCTCAAAAAACTCACACAAAATCACAAACAAAGTCAAAAACCATGCCAAAAAGTGAAAATCATATCCAAAAGAAACAATACTTATCCTCCTGGCACGGTTTTTCCATTGTGTAACAGTTTTGGATAAGTATTGTTTCTTTTGGATATGATTTTCACTTTTTGGCATGGTTTTTGACTTTGTTTGTGATTTTGTGTGAGTTTTTTGAGGGGGTTTGGCTGGCAGGGTTTGTGTGGGGGTCGCTCAGGTTGTTTGTGTTGAGTTTCATTTACTCACTTTGATTGTTGATTGGTTTGATTTCTGCACACACAGGGCGCTCGATGATGGTGTGCGGGTGGAGGCTTATGGCCTTGACCCAGAAGTGAAGTGTCGGAGCTGAGCTCCTATCACTGAAGGTTCACACTGAGAGAGCGCCCTATAACATCATATAATGTGACATGTTCTTTGACATATTACATTATATTTGGTTTGTAAGTTGTGAGCCAAGTTAGACACTTTGAGCTTCCCCCTCACAGACCTTGATGTGACTTGGTTGCCTTCCTTGTTTTTTCTGGCCATGATAAACACAACAAGACCCTGCCACGGTAAATATACCAAAGCCCATAGGAACTGGATGGGCTTCGGTATATAACCACAGCAGCATCGCTAATGTGGCTTTGTAAAAGGGGTCCACAATGAGAAAAAATAGCAACACTCAAAGTATAACACAAGATGGCAGCATACCATAGCAACTCAACTCAATAGCATCTGACAACATAACTAACATCTTCCTTGTTGTGGTTATATGCTCAAAGTGTCAAAGTCACTTATCCAAATAAATGTTAAAAATGAATTAATTTTGTGTCCTTTCAGTACTGAAGATATCGACTACAGATGGAGCAGAGATTTATTTTTAAATTTGGGATCCTATCGCTTGGTGGGTTGAATATGGACATTGATATGACAGCATTTCTCTGAAGCTGTTTAATTTGTTTGTGATATTTGTTAGTATTATTGATATTTTTTGTACCCTCATTTTTATTTGTATCTGTGCTATAATTGAAATATTTTGTAAAGAGGTGCAATGGGGACCTATTTTTATTTCAAATTTTTAGAGTTTTGATTTTTATGATCTACTTGTTTTACTAGCTGACAGAACACTGTTATGCTGCTTGAAAGCATTATATCACTGACATCATCGTATTATGAAAGTATGACTGTGATATATTTTGGCCCTGATTTTAAAAATGGCACCCTAAGTTAGGTGGCGCTTGGCATCGTACCGCCTCCTAATTTAATTGATTTTAATTTGTTTATCAGCACACTAATTGGTTGTGTCAATTATAAACCAATTAAAATGGCATAAAAAATGAGAATGCCTAAGGGCACCTCCAAAAAGAGCATCATTATCACGTCTACGGAAGCACGTTATGATGCTAACGCCATTGTGTTTCAAGCTGGAAGTGGCGTTAGGTGTCATAAGACACCTCCATGGACACAATTCTCATGAAAAGTAGGCACCGGAAATGTAGGCTAGTCTATATTTTTGGCACCTACCTTTCATATAGCCGCGATTCTGTATAGCATATTCCAGGGGGAAAAATCTGGCAGATAGGCTGGTACGGGCCAATTTCCAGGAAAGGACTAACATCTCTCAGGTCTTTCTGGGTCACAAGGCTTGTGGACATTGTCTAGCATGTAAACAAACGTTGGAAGGAGATCAGTGGGAGCACCCATGTACCAAACAGACATACAAGATACGGAGTAATACTTATTGTGACAGTACATATGTTGTATATGCATCTGCAACTTCTTGCATACAGTACATATGTTGTATATGCATATGCAATGCATCTGCAACTTCTTATATGTAGGGATTACTACTCAAGTCATCAGAGTGCGTATTACAGAACATAGAAGTTACATGAAAAACTTGAGGGAAAATGCCCCCATGGTAAGTCATGCTATGGAAACGGGACATCTATTCACAGATATGTGTTGGACTATTATTGAGCAAGTCACGAACGGATTTCAAGGAAATAAAAGGAAATTTTTTTCTTGCTAGAGAACAATATTGGATTTACAGTTTAAAATCATACTTCTCATATGGTATGAATGAAGCTATAGATTGGCATGTGGCAAGCAACACAAACATTTCATTATCTTTCACAAGACAATGATAGAGCTATGGTTTGCTAATCTATAAGTAACATATTCAATTGAACACCTTTAGACTTTTGGATTTTGGACCGCAATATATACCTGATCATAGGGGTTTTCTTCTTGAACCACAAAAACCTCCCATGACAAATTTGTCTTAGCCCTTTGTAGCTTTGTAGCAGAGATATATATCCTATATAATAATACCCTTAGCGTGCATTCGCACTTCAATCTTTGTGGCTCTGTGCGTCTGTAGCTTCGTGGCCGGCAGAGAAATTGTAAAGTGTGTGGCGCATGTGCATATGATGATTTGCTTCAAGTGGCAGTTTAACCTAATCCAGCAGCCGGTTGCCCTTCCCAACACAACGCGTGATAAAAAAAAAAGGTAGGATGGGGCACGATAACTGACAGGGAGAGAGATTGAAAGAAAAAAAAAAAACCAGAAGGGACATTGACAGACTGACAGAAATAGAGACACACACACTGAAAGACAGGTAGGTGGGAGTGAAAGACACACACAGGACAGGGGGCCAGGGAGAGAGATTGAAAGAAAAAACAAAACAAAACCAGACAGCGGACAAGGAGAGAGAGACACACAGAAAAAAAGACAGACAGACAGTGGCCAAGGAGACAGACAGCAAAAAAAGACAAACAGGTGGAGGGGCATAATAAAAAAAAGTCAAGTCCCCTTTTGGCCTAAGGCCTTAAACGTTGAAAATAGAAGCAGGGAAAATGTCCATAATCAAAAAAAACGTCCAAAAGAAGTTTTTAAAAAAAATAATGGCCTGCCTCTACGTTCAGCTGTTTAAACACCCAGACCACCACTACATCTAAACTTATACCCTATAATCAACCAAAAAAAAGCCTAAGCCCCAAAAGTCCAAAACAAGAGCTTTTAGGCGAAGGAGGAGCCAGTCCTTCGCCTAAAAGCTGATTCTGTAACCGGTGTCTGTCAAAAACAACATAGGTTACAGAATCCACTCCCCCCCCGACGACATCGGGGTAAGAGGGAGCCCAAGCCTTCTTGCCCTGTGATTCCCCAACACCTCCCCCCGATGACATCGGGGCAAGAGGGAGCCCAAGCCCTCCTGCCCCGCGGCAGCCCCAAAACCCCGATGAAGATCAGGGCAAGAGGGAGCCCAAGCCCTCTTGTCCCGTGGCACCCCCGAACTCCCTGACGACATCGGGGCAGGAGGGAGCCCAAGCCCCCAAGCCCCAAGCCCAAGCTCCTCGGGCACCCCCAAACTCCCCGACAGGATCGTGGCAGGAGGGAGCCCAAGCCCTCCTACCCCGCGATCCTCAACCTTCCTGATTAGATCAGGGCAGGAGGGAGCCCAAGCCCTCCTGCCCCACGGCCCCTGAGCAGTGGCCAGTAGGGGGTGATGTCTATGGGACGGTAATGGAATAGATGTCAGGACATGATAGTGCAGTATTTTTGTGGAATGTTTCTACAAAAGAGCCTGTTTTTTATATGATTCTGGGTAACTCTAGTTAGATACAAACATATGTGTTAATTAAGGCCATGCCCAATAGAAGCATACGAAAAATTGGTGAATAAAAATCTGAATATGGATGTAGCCAAGGCCAGAAAAACTCACTACAGATTAATATTAAGGAAAAGCATAATAATATTCTTTTTTTGTACTTTGCTATTAGGCTAGATCATAAAGGAAATCAGGATTAAGAACTCCATCTTGTATTAAGAACTCCATTTTGGGTTCTGTCTTTCTGTCTTCTTTGTTCTTTCTGCTTTTCTTTGTTCAGTTTTCCCGCTTTTAGCATCGTGGTTATAATTGATACCAGATGTGCCTTAGGCTGGTTAGAAAAAGTATATTAGATTACGTATCCCAACCTGAGATTTGGTATGAATGAAATTATGAATGGAAGAGGCACCTGAATGAGTGATTATGTGTATGGATGTGTATTGAACAAAAGAATTGGTTTTGAAAAAACATATTATATATATTTGCGACCTAAAGAAATTTAAAGGAAGCCTGAGCACAACATCTGGAAATAATTAGTCAGAGGCTGCTGTTCTAGCCTCAAACATAGGAGAGGCCCATGCTCAGGACTGTGTAGGTGTAACATGAAGCTGTTAGGTTTCAGGAAGAGGGTGAAACAGCCCCTCTTTCTCCTTGACTGCCTTTTTCTCTGAGGGCTGAGAATATCTCAGCACCCTTTTTAACAAATGCAGATTCTCTTAATATACATTTTGTGAAAAGGATAAAAGGAATATTGGATATGTTATAAAATGTTAATGTATATTCAGAAATGAATATAAACAAAACAAATATGATTTCTAAAACTTTTAAACATGTAGAGGAATTTTCTTTGTCTAACTTTTAAGACCACCTCTGTTAGTTTTGATTGGCCCACACAGCCAATGATGTCATACTGAACTTAAGGTATATAATGGGGAGCTTCAAAGTATCGAGTTGAGCTCATTATCAGAAGGCCAGCATTTTGGCAACTATAACGACCTCCCGCTAACGCAACTATTCTTTATTCTTTTGAGTTTCATGATAGAAAAATAAACACAATAAAATTAAATATTTTGGTAAAACCTTGCGTTATGCATTCATTTTCCATATTTTTGTTATTTTTCATACCTTGAGTGAAAGCTAGCAGCTTAATTGGCAACTGCAACTTTATGAGTGCGCTGGTATCCAATGCCCATGCTCACCCCCCCTCCCCCGATTACAATCAGGCAGGAGGGAGCCCAACCCTTCCTACCCAGGTGGACCCCCTACCCCCTACCCCCACTACAATATGGGCAGGAGGGATCCCAGGCCCTCCTACCCTCGACATAAAGCCCTCTAACGACCGCTCCCCAAAGCCCCGATTGCCCCCTCGCCAACCCGCGACCCCCCCGCTGACCCCATGACCCCCCCACCCCCCTTCCCCGTACCTCAAAATGTTGGCCAGATGGATGGGTGCCAAGCCCATCCATCCGGCAGGCCAGCCGGCTCCAAAATGGCTCATGTGGCTGAAACCCCGCCCACAGGTGGTGCCTGCAGCACCTGGGCCAACCAGAATAGGCCCAGGAGCCTTAGGCTCCTCCTGTGGGTGGGGCCTTAAGCACATGCCATTTAAAAGCGTTATTGAATTGTTGAATTATTTATTTTAATTCTATTTAAATTTAATTCTCCACATTATATAGACACCAGGGCTTTGGGCGATTGATAATAATCTTTGTATTAATTATAGCTTAAAAAGGAAAAAAGCAGTTAAAAAAATTTTTTGTATTATGAATCACAGATTTTTAGATTAGTCCACAGAGTGTTTTAAAATGTTGTGAGTGGGTAATGTCTTTCAAGCACGTATATGCATTTGGCGGTGTTGAACCCTGGTGAACTCGAATAAAATCTTTCACACGAGTTCCCACTTACTGATGTAACACTCTGTATGTAATACCTGAATAACCACTTGGTACAAGGGGTCCTGTTAGCCCGAAATCCCATAGGTGTTTGGAGAACAGAGAGCTGGTCTGGTTTTTGTAGTTAGTAGCAGCGATTCTGTAAACAGCGCCATTTTATGATTGACAAATGATTTTACACTTTCTGGCATTATACCTTTCTTAATATTTTACTTTTATAAAATCTACGAGACACTCGAGGAAATTACATGGAATGCTTTTAAAACAAATAGGAGAAATATTTTGTCACTCAAAGTATAGTTAAGCTCTAAAACTTGTTGCCAGAGAATGTGGTAACAGCAATTAATGTATCTGGTTTTAAAAAAGGTTTGGACAAGTTCCTAGAGAAAAAGTCCATAATCTGCTATTGAGATAGACATACGGAAAGCCACTGCATGCCTTGGGACTGGTAGCATGGAATGTTGCTACTATATGGGTTTCTGCCAGGTACTTATGACCTGGATTGGCCCCTGTTGGAAGCAGGATACTGGGCTAGATGGACCATTAGTTTGTCCCAGTATGGCTATTCATATGTTCTTCTATATCAATAATTCTTTATTAAATTTCATATATTTTCTATAATAACAAAAATCATCTTGAAATCAACAGTTCACTAAGTAATATAAATAAAAAGGAAATATAATCGATAAATCTAAACATTTGTTAACTGTTTGTTAGTCCACCATAATTGAGGGAGGAGAGTTAGAAATAAATCGGAGAAAAACATTAAGATAAATCCTTAGGAAACCAAATAGACAACCTGAAGTAGGCCTAAAATATTAACTACGAGCTTATTCTTGTCTGTTGGTAGGGGTACTTGCTGTCACCACACTTTTCTCTACAATAAATCTAGAAAACTGAGATGAATAAAAAAAAAATATATCTAGCTCCTTTATAATTAACCAAACATTTACATGGATATCTTAATATGAAAGTAGCTCCCAGTTTTAGAACCTGGGGTCTCAAAAGCAAAAACTGTTTTCTCTTTTTTTGTGTTATTCTAGACACGTCTGGATACATTCTAATTTTTTGATTCAAAAAGAGTATATCTTTATGTTTAAAAAACATCTTTAGAAGCCAATCTCTATCTGAGTCAAGTGTTAACTGCACAAAAAGTATAGCTGCAGTTAATTGGTCTAATCCTGATGACTCAAGTAAATTTGTTAAGTCCATTAAATCCATTGCTGGTTCCTGTTGTTCTTCCGAAGTTTTTCTTTTTCCCAAGGAAATATAGTAGATCTTTGTAATAGGCGGAAAAGAGTTCTGTGGGACTTTCAGAATCTCCAGAAGATACCTTTTAAATATATCCAAGGCGGAAATAGTAGATGATTTAGGAAAAGAGGAGCGCTGCGATCAGACGACCATTTTGTGTGCACGCTAAGCCCTTGCCCAAATAACTTAATAGTTAACTGGGTAAATTCCCAGAGATGAAAACTTCCCTTCACTTACTATGCACAGTTCTGAATTTATATCTGCTGTCTATATTTTACAACATGGTCCCCTTTTACTAAACCGCAATAGTGGTTTTTAGCACAGGGAGCCTATGAGCATCAAGAGCAGCGCTGGGCATTCAGCGCAGCTCCCTGCGCTAAAAACTGTTATTGTGGTTTAATAAAAAGGATGGAGAGTATATTTGTCTATTTTTGTATGGTTGTTACTGAGGTGACAATGCATAGAGTCATCTGCCTAGACCTCTTTGAAAAAATCCCAGAATAGGAATGATAATTAACATTTTCTCAGCGTATAGTTTGCTTTGTGTTTTTTAATTTTATTGTTGGCAGATCATTTTGACTTGGTCATTTTAAAGTAGCTCACAAGCTCAAAAAGTTTGGGCACCTCTGAGCTAGAGCATTGAAACTGTGTATTTCTATTTTATCCCCCCATTTACAAAACTGTGGAGCGTTTTTTAGCGCCAGCCGTGGTGGTAGCAGCTCTGATGCTCAGAATTCTATGAGCGTCAGGGCTGTTACCACTGTGGCTAAAATCCACACTACAGTTTTGTAAAAGAGTGAGGGGTTAGTTTGTGATGACATATTCCATACTAGGCGAAGGTGTTTTCTGTGTTCTGTGTGTTCGACAGACATGGTTTTCTGTTAGGATTGACGGTGTAGGATTGATCTGTGCTGGTCTGGCTTGTTTAGTTTTACAATGGGTGTATTGATATACTGCTCACTGCAATATGTAAGATGCTGCCTTTTTCTAGGTACTCATGTGTGACTTGTGGTTTGTTACTAAAAATCATGTTTTTTTTTACAGATGGGGGGGTGCCAAAAAATGATGGGCCCCGGGTGTTACATATGCTACGTACGCCACTTAGTGTGTTTCGCTACCTTTCATTAAGGCTTTAGACACAAAATTTTTCAATCTTAGATTGTTTAACCTGGCTTTATTGTTTGTTATATTAAGTATTGTTTATTCCAATAACGCTCGCTCGCCTGGTTTGTACTCTCTCCCCGACATTTTGAATCGCCGCCGCAAAGCGGCGGCCCGCTGGACACGCCTCCTTCCCAGCTGGTACATGCTGTTAAATTCCCCCCCTTTTGCGGCGCATGCCGCAAAGGCGCGCGCCAAAGGAGCGCGAACAAGGAGCAGGTCCTGCTCCTTGTTGTGCTCCTTTGTGCGCAACTTTGCGGGCAACTCAATGATTCATTTAGTTTGTTCTTTTGTCTTTATTTTGTACTTTCTTTTTTTTTCGTCTTAAATTCAAAATCTATTTTCAGTAAAATTCAATATAAATCTTGGATTCATCTTATTATAGTTTGGTCTCCGACCAATCATTTATCCATGGACCCCTTTTCATCCCAAATTCCTGTTCAATGGGGTCACAGACTGACTCCTTATCTACTTCTAATCCCAATAACTTAATTAACCTTACCCCTGTTAATTTTTTTCAAGTGTCTAACACATTTTTACCTAAAGGCACTATCCCAGTAACATCAAAATTATTAAAAATAGGTTTAATTAATGTTAGATCACTACGTTCTAAACATCACATTATTAAAGACCTTCTAACCAACCAATCACTCGATCTTCTTTGTATTGTAGAAACCTGGCTTAAGGAGGGTGATGAAGCTTATCTTTCTTATGCTTCTCCCCCTAACTACAACTTTTGTTATAATCATCGTACAGGTAAAAAAGGTGGTGGCCTTGCAATCATTTACAAATCCAATTTATCCCCAGTAGTTGAAATCACTCAAGTCATAGGTACCATTGAATATATTCAATTAAAACTTAATTCAAATCCAAACATTAAGTTACTTTTATTATGCAACCCACCACCTAACAATCTATCTACATTCACTCAGTTATTATCTATTGTTTCAAACTTTGTCACAACTTCTCCGTTTACTATACTTCTCGGAGATTTCAATCTCCACTTCGATGATAAATCTAACCCTTATACCTCCGAATTTCTTGTTCACACAAATGATCTTAACCTTTCACCTTTAAAAATTGGCCCAACACATACTAAAGGACATACACTAGATATGATTTTTGCCTCAGGGGAAATACTTGATAATTTTTCAGATCCCGAAATTTCCATAGTCCCATGGTCTAATCATAGTTTTATTCAAACAACAATAATTATTCACCCTCCTCAAGATCCTTTTAGGTCTCCCAAAGTCATTAAAGTAAGAGACCTCCAAAATATAGATAACTCGCTTATTGTTGCACCATTACTGGATCTGGATAATTTTAAATCTCTATCTATAAACGACCAACTACTCACCTGGAACAACACTTGTCAATCTCTTTTAGATAAAATAGCTCCTATAACAACCCAAATTATTTCTCCCAAAAAACAAAAAAACCCTTGGTTTAACTCTTCTCTTGCCTTATTAAAACAACAGCTACGTTCGGCTGAACCTAATTGGCGCGCTAAACCTACATTAAACAATCTAGAAATCTATAAAAAACACTCTCAATATTATCGCCAAATGATCAACAATACAAAAAAAAAATATTATAATAAAAAAATTTCTATGATTAAGAATTCTTCATCACTTTTCAAAATGTTAAAACAATTAACTACTTTTAAACATAAACCTGAACTTCCTACAGAGGAATCCCCATCTGCCAACTGTTTAGCAAACTTTTTTTGCACAAAAATAACATCTATCAAAGCTAGTATACCCAATAATTCTTCTACTATTTCTGATGAAGATCAAATTAATCACACATCATTACAAGCTACATGTTCTAACTTTATCCTTCCTACATTAACAGAACTAAAACAGTTATTTCATTCAATAAAACTTAAAGGTTCTAATAAAGAATCATTTCCTCCTTTTCTTCTTAAACGCCACTTTTCAATTTTCGGTCCAGTTATTCTTCAAATTATTCACAAAAGTTTGTCCACATCATCAATTCCAACAGATTGGAAACATTCGGTACTTTTACCAATTATCAAGGATTCCAAAACTAGTCCCTGCGATTGCTCCAACTATCGACCTATAGCGAGCCTTCCGTTCCTATCAAAAATTACTGAAAAAGTAGTATTTCAACAATTGTCAGACTTTGTAGATAAAACTCAGGTTCTACATCCTAACCAAGCAGGATTTCGTAAGAATCATTCGACAGAGCACTCCTTACTAGGTCTTGTCACATCTATTCATTACTTTCTGGATCAACATAAATCTGTCGTTCTCATTTCCTTAGACTTAGCGGCAGCCTTTGACACGATTGATCACCATTTATTGCTCCACCGCCTTTCTTCCATCGGTATTAAAGACCAAGTATTAGACTGGTTCCGTTCATATTTTACAGATAGGTTTTCTACAGTTTCAAAACCATATCAAACAAATTATGGAGTACCACAAGGGTCCATATTGTCCCCATTACTGTTTAACATCTATTTGGCCCCACTTTTAACCCTTTGTCAATCTATAGGATTCACAGTGTATGCCTACGCAGATGATTTTCAACTTTTGCACCCTTTAGATTCCTCAAGTTCCCAGGATATCTTCGAAATTAACTGTAAGCTGGCTAAAGTACACGAATGGTTGAATGTTAATCAACTTTCCTTAAGTATCAACAAATCCACATCTATGCTTTTCTCAGGGAAAGAAGGTGTACGACTCATTAACCCAATTATAATTGATAACAAACCCCTGAATCTTACTACCAATACAAAAATATTGGGTGTCATTATAGACAATAATCTTACTTTTCGATTACACATCAGTGCATTGGTTAAAAATTGTTTCTATAGAATAAGAATGATATGTTCGCTGGTTCCACTTCTCGACTCATTTTCTCTCAATATTTTAATTCACTCACTAGTGATCTCTAAACTAGATTACTGCAATTCCTTATTAAAGGGGGCTTATCTTAAGGATTAAGGCGCCTCCAAATTATACAAAACACTGCAATAAAGGTAATTTCAGGTTCAAAAAAATTTGATCATGTTACGCCTCTGCTTCAAAACGCTCATTGGCTACCAATTTCATACAGGATAACATATAAAATAGCTCTTTTAGTCTTTAAGACAATTAAAAATAACACTCCTGCATTTATAGATAGGCTCCTGATTCCTTATAGTTCGTCAAGAGTTCTTAGATCTTCCTCACAAGCTACCCTATATGTTCCCTCCTTAAAAATCATTGGTACTCGCCGTGACCTTATCTTCTCAGTTACTGCCCCAAATATTTGGAACTCACTCCCTCTATATTTACGGCTAGAACAAGACTTAAAAAAATTTAAGAATAGTTTAAAGTGTCTTCTTTTTAAAGAAGCCTTTAACTAAAAGTTTAATTTTCCGGTTAATTCCGCATTTCATCTTCCTTTATTAAATTCAGATTATATTCCTCTTCTCTTTATATTTTCCAATCCTTATATTTCTTTTCTTCACACCTTCCTTATGTACTAATCCAACCTGCTTAATTTTTTTTTTCTTTTTTTTTTTTTTTTCAAAATTGTATTTTTTCTTTCTTCCCCCTTTTCTAATGTTGCATGTGGATTGTTTACCCCAGTTTGTTTTTCTTTTATTTTTTTTTTGCTTTTTTAATTTAAAGTAGTTAATTTTAATTACAATGTATTTGTGATTTTAGAAATCCAATTTTATTTCTTTGTAAAACGCTTTGTATCCTGAAAAGCGTTTAATCAAATAATATAATAAACTTGAAACTTGAAACTTAAAGATACCAGAAAGCTGGCGTAGCAAAAACTTTAAGTAAATTGTTATTCTTCTAAGTATTTAACCCTCCCACAATCTCACGGGCACTCGTTTCAAGTTTCAAGTTTATTGAGATTTTGATTTAAACGCAATATCAAATATTTTCAATGCGTATAACAAAAATAAATTTGGGGAAATAAATAAAACCATTTGAACAATAAACATACAAACATATCCATAGATGATTAAAATTACATAAGGAGTACAAGGATAAACTACATTTGTTTAAAAATGCGCTCTCCGCGCCTGCTCATAAATTTGTTGACTGGAAGGATCCAGCAATGTGGCCAGATGCCATTCAGGACAAAGACAGAGAAAGAATTGTGCAATTTGGATTAATGATGGAAGATGATTTAAAGCAAATGACACAGTCTATGAGTAAAGATCTTGACGGACGTTCTTTTTATGAATATCTCCTCTATGCCAAATCACCCAATGGACGTGAGAAGATTTTACGGGACTGGCTTAGGTGGAGCATTAGCAGAAAAGTATGTGTGTATTCGGCCCATGGAAGAAGGGGGGGGGGGGGAAGGGGTGCGTGGGGGGCCCAATAGGATTGCTCAGTAAGGGGCCCAGAAATTTCTGATGGCGGCCCTGCTGCTGAATTACTACTGAAGATCGTCTCACTTCTACTCTTCAGCTCCTCTGCTTCCCATGCAAGACTCTCCTCTATGCCACATGCAGTTAATCTACAAGGGCGAACAAGATTCCAGCCTCCTCACCATGGAATTCAGCAGATATGGAATCCTACTTAGTGCATTATACCTATCTTCTTCCTGCTAGTAGATATAATCACTTCATACTTTCTTGTCCTATCATTATTTGCTGCTAGTCCTTGCGAAGATCTTATATTAGTTACATTACATTTACAGACACTGTTTATTAATTGCATTAATCGATTTTCTTATTTCCTAAGCTTATTATATTGCCTTAGTATGTATTTTTAATAACTCAGTTCTTAATGAATTCTTAATGAACTTATAGTTTTTAGCGGGTTGATGTCATATTATTTTATTGCACTATGCATTGTAGGTCTCTTCTTTCTTATCATATCATTATGAAATCTCTGTCTCGCTGTATCTCGCATCAATTTCTCTTTTGTCTAAATGTGCTCGCGACAGATTTTACCTTTAGGGCTTTAAATCGTTTATTAATTGAGTTTTGGTAAGCAGGGCTTCCCTTTAATGAATTAGTAATACTCCCTTTATCTTTTTATTGTACCAGTGCCTGTGTATTATATACATTAACTTCCGGAATTGTTTATTAGTCGCATTTATCAATTTACCTTTTAGTACCATTACATCTCCTTTTAAGCCTTTTTATTGCCTAATTGCACTAATTATTCATTTAGTCCCTGATGAATTGTCTTGTTGAACTTGTATCTAGTAGCTGGTCGGAGACATATTAATTTATTGCTCTATTCATTAGCTTTTTTATCCCTTTTCATTCTCATTATGAATTACTGTAATACAGCATTTTGCATTAATATAATTTCTGTCAAGTACATTTTAAGAATTTCCCCATTAAGACTTTTTAACTTTTACCATCAATTGAGCTTTTGCCTGTTGGACTTTGCCTTAATGAATTGGTTGTGATTGAATATGTTCCCAATTTATGCTTTTGTCTGCCATTATACTAAGCCTTGTGATTTTACAGGATGTACTGCACTGATGATTTCATTACACCACTTATGACCTGATCTTCTTTCTACTATTGAATTGTCTTATATCCTTCCTTCTGCTACTGTACTGTTTGATCTCTTATTTTTGCTCTGTATTTTCATTCATTTTAGACAGAGGAATTAATTTACTTACTATTGATGAATTATCGATGTATATCTCATTACCACGATTTGCACACTGTCCATGTAATATTTTAAATGCACCTATATTCACAACTATGTGGATGACTTTACTGTCAATGTTGATGTATGCTATCACATGTCTACCTGAACTCTGCCTTCATTTACATACACTATATTTCTATCATTTTTATTACAGTATATAGTAATGATATTCTCTGAACCCAACATGCTCATTTATACATTTTGCTATATGGAGGAAATTCGCTGGTTAGATTGTGCTATATCTTGCTCCATACCATTGTTCTACTATATTATAAAATAGTTGGTTTATTCCTGCTCATTCATTTATATGTACTACGCTTGCTCCTTATACATTTATCATGCTCAGCTCAAGCACTTCTAAAAGAGATGTATTGTCTCCCATGTAATTTTGTATGAAATAGTTTTATTTCACTTTCCCGCCCTGCTAGAGGTAGTGCTGTTTTACTATGACTATATATATTAATGCACATGATATCTCTCTTACTACAATTGTAAGCCCTCATTAATGTTTTTTCTGGTTCAATATTTATTTAAGGTTGGTCATATGGTGGGTTCCATTAAAATCTTATATTTCAAGTCCTAAGCATTACATACACGGGGAGAAATAAAATGTTAAATAATATTACATACAATGCAAACATAAATATAATAAGCAATTTGCCACGAGTAAGCAGAGACTTTATTCGTTGTTGAATTTACCACTGATGTTTGTATATACTTCTTTGCGGTTTGCTGGTGTTGTGGTTGAGCAGTAGCTCCCTCGTTCTTTACCCATTGGGTTTTTCTGTTACTGGTCTTTGTCAAGACTGGTCAGTCTTGTAGTCCACCTGGATGTCATCTTTCAGCCTTTGTTTCTTGTGTCTACTTTTCTGAATCTCTTCCTGTTAGCAGTACTGATTGGCTATATTACTTCTTATCAGCGATGTCCTGAGCGGAATCCAGATCACCATAAGCACAGATGCTGAAATTACTATCGTTAAATGTCAAGGTATTTCAGCTTATGAGGCGACCACTGAAAATTGAAAGCAGCAACATCCGACTTTAGGATGAGGTTACTCAAGGGCATAAGTTCCGTTTTAGAAGTGTTGAGCTTATAGCCAGACTTATAATGAGTTTATAATAAAGCAAAAAAGCATACTACAAGATCAAAGGATGCATAATACAAATACAGTTGAGAAATACATACACTGAAATCAATTACATCCAAAGATCAAGGAACAAGACAAAATATAAGGGAAAGAAATCGTATAGAAAAAGAAGTAAAGAGTCATAGCTCATCAATCATATAGAAATATTAACAATTTATAACAAAGAGCCATGAGTGTAACAAGAACCTTGGTAGTCCAAACTGGATGTCAATAGAAAGAAACAGACAGCAAGTATCAGTAGGAAAAGCAGCTGAAAAAGAAGTAAGGTAGCAGTGACTCAAGTGGTTGATCATAGTGCGTGATTAATTAACCATTGGTTTGACATGGCAATAAAGAGTTAAATCGGACAAGTGCATGAGAGCGTTCTGCAGCTACCCGTTCAAATTTAGCTATCAAGCATACTGAATTCCACCAGACGCTACGTTCCGCTTTAGCTAAATTTTTCCAATTAGATAGAATAATTTTAATAGCTATCAGGAGTAACAAATGGAGTAAGTTATTTGCATCATCAGAAAGCCCTAAATGACCTAATTCATCTCCAAGTATAAGTATGGAAAAAGTGAGGGGCGACGTTATTGATAATATCGTGCAGATGTCCATCCAAATTGCCTTCCAAAAGTCATGCAACAACGGGCATTCTAGTAGCATATGACGTAGAGAACCAGTGTCTTGGTTGCAGGACCAACATTTGTTCTCCACATTAATATTGAGTTTGGATAGTTTCTGAGGAGTCCAATACGCTCTATGCATCAGAAAGAAGAACGTCTGCCTGTATGTGGAAGAGCGACATATTTTCGAAATCCTGGTCCAGATGGTAGGCCACACCTCAGTAGCAATCTCTATGTCCACATTCCGTGACCAACTGGACTCCAGAGTTGTTAATTGCTGGATTTTCTTGGATCTTATCCACTTATACCACTGAGATGCTGCTTTACGATGTTGCGACACAGTGGAACTAACTTGGAGAATATCAGGAATTGTACTCAACAAGGTCTTATTTTTTAAAACCAATTTTAATGAATGTTGTAATTTAAGCCATTGGAAGTAACACGTAGGTGGTAACTTGTAGAGCACTGTCAATGTATGAAAAGGAATCCACTCATCTCCATCCAATAATTGATGAATTCTCCACACACCCGCTTGCTGCCACCGTTTCCAAGCAATGGAGGCATTCTGTATTTTAATATCAGGATTGTGCCAGATGGGATAATGAAGAGTCGACAACAAAGGAACTTGTAATGAACTTTCAATGATATGAACAACTTGTTTCATAGAGGTGAAGATATGATCATTAGCACATACTGACTTATCTTTCTTGATAAAAGGTAGTGAGGGCAAGGAGAAAAGGCCATAATTCTCTTCTTCAAATTGACACCAGATAGTATTGAGGTCAGACGAAACATCATGTAGTAACCAACGAACAGCTTGTCGCATGAGAAAGGCACAATGATAGTCGTAAAAGTCCGGAAAATTCACTCCACCGTCAGCTTTATTATTCTTCAACTTCTTCAAGGCAATCCGCGGGGTACTTTTTTCCAAAGAAACTGAGATAGAGCCGTATCTATCTTTTTGTAGAAGGAAATTGGCAGGAAGAACGGAAGCATGCTTAGAGTGTAATTAATCTTTGGTGTGAGGGTCATCTTAATGGCTTCCAATCTCCCCCACCAAGTTAGATTCAAAGGCGACCATTGAAGAGTGAACGACTGAATCAGTTTCAATATGTGGGACATGCTTAGTTCAATAGTTTAGTCTATAGTGCTTCCAAATTGAACACCAAGGTATTTCAGCTTATGAGGCGACCACTGAAAATTGAAAGCAGCAACATCCGACTTTAGGATGAGGTTACTCAAGGGCATAAGTTCCGTTTTAGAAGTGTTGAGCTTATAGCCAGACTCCTGTGCATAGCTCTCTATGGTTGACATCAAGGGTATCAAAGAAGCAGGAGTTGTGTATACTAGAACATCGTCCGCATATGCGGATAATTTAACTTCAGTTGACCCACACTTAATTCCTTCAATATCAGAATTGTGACGTAGAGAGAGTAGGAGAGGTTCTAGAGCCAGATTAAAAAGTAATGGTGATAATGGGCAACCTTGTCTCGTGCCTCTCGTAGGATGGAATGAAGTGGAATAAGTCCCATTGATTCGCACATTAGTAGTAGGGGCAGTATGTAGAACTCTGATCATTTTAATGAACTCCGGTCCAAATCCAAACCATTGTAGAGTATCAAACATAAAGTCCCATTCTACTCTGTCAAATGCTTTCTCTGCATCTAGGGCTAAGGCAAACATCGGTATATTGTTGTGGGCAGCATATTGAATTACATTGGCGAACATCCTAGTATTATCACTTGAAAGTCTGCCTGTCATGAAGCCATTTTGTTCTATCCCAATCAATTTATGCAACACATGTTGTATTCTAGTAGCCAGTATCTTAGCATATATCTTCGAATCCACGTTGATTAGTGATAGAGGACGATAGTTGGATATACATAGCGGGTCTTTTCCAGGCTTAGGGAGGACAATTATACTCGCTTCTGTGAATGAGCCGGCCACCCGACCTGACTCTATAAGGTAGTCATGTAGGGCAAGTAGATGAGGAATCAACAAATCTTGAAAAGCGCTATAGAATTCCGAGGTTAGGCCATCCGGTCCAGGTGATTTCTTTTTAGCCATGGATTTGAGTGCAAGCTGGATGTCGTCCATCGAGATGGGCCCAGAAAGAGCGCTGTTATCCTCCGTCGTGATAGTAGGATGCGGCAGGCTATCATTCAACATGGTCTTTGATGGCACAGAAGTTCTCTCAGAGGTATAAAGGCATTGATAAAATTGCTGAAAACAGGATGGTATTCGATTCGGATCAGAGGTTGTATGTCCATCAGGGTCAACAATCGTGTGTACATTCAATCTGTCTTCCCTAATCTTTAAGTAGTTTGCTAAAGCATGTCCATTCTGGTTATTATCACAATAATAGCTAGCCATTTTCATGAAGATTACATTGCCAGCTTTTCTGCTGAGGATCAAATTATAATTCAGACGAGCTTGTTGTAATTTTGTTAGAGTTTGCATGTCCGATGGGTTAGCTTGGTGACATATTTCTAGATCCTTAATCAGTTTGACACAATCATTAAGTTGTTTATCTAGATCTTTCTTTTTGGATGCCTGAAATGATATGATGATTCCTCTGATATAGGCTTTAAACGCCTATTAAATGTCCATAATCCTATAAAGAGCAAAAAAATACTGGACTGTATTTCGAAGAAATCTCCTGATATTGTCTGTTTCCAAGAAACGCATCTTAATGCCTCTGAGTCGGCTAAACTGAAAACTGGATGGTCTTTACCAGTCATATTCTCGCCTGCTTCACAGAAAAGGAATGGTACAGCAATTCTATTACGTTCACATCCTGATATCCAATTACTGTCTCAATCTAATGACGCTGAAGGTCGCTGGATCAAAATTAAATTGCTGATAGGCCACACCTCACTTTCGTTAGTAAATGTCTATGCTCCCAACTTGGACAAACCTGACTTTTTCACTGAGATTCAAATGGCTCTGCTCGAAGATAAATCTCAGACACAAATAGTGGTTGGTGACTTTAACTTAGTGTTAGATCCTGTAGCTGATAGAAAATCATTGGCTGCACACAAACCAACGAATGCTTGGCACAGTTTACATAACATGATAACTTAACTGAAGATGGTCGATGCTTGGCGATTGATGCATAGTGATGAACGACAATATACTTTCTACTCCCCCCTCACAACTCTTATTCTAGAATTGACTTTTTTCTGATCAGCAACAACCTTATCAATAATTTAGCACACTCTGACATTGGTGAAATATCGGTATCTGACCATGCTTATATTGAATTATCCTTGTCGGATCTTAATGTTAGCAACAAAAAAAATACTTGGAGATTTAATAACTCTCTTTTGCTGGATACTACCTTTAAGGAACGTATACGCAAGGCTATTCCTGAATTCTTTACCTTCAATAAGCCTGAGGATACATCTTGGACGTGTTTGTGGGACGCGTTTAAAGCCTATATCAGAGGCATCATCATATCATTTCAGGCATCCAAAAAAAAAGATCTGGATAAACAACTTAATGATTGTGTCAAACTGATTAAGGATCTAGAAATATGTCACCAAGCTAACCCATCGGACATGCAAACTCTAACAAAATTACAACAAGCTCGTCTGAATTATAATTTGATCCTCAGCAGAAAAGCTGGCAATGTAATCTTCATGAAAATGGCTAGCTATTATTGTGATAATAACCAGAATGGACATGCTTTAGCAAACTACTTAAAGATTAGGGAAGACAGATTGAATGTACACACGATTGTTGACCCTGATGGACATACAACCTCTGATCCGAATCGAATACCATCCTGTTTTCAGCAATTTTATCAATGCCTTTATACCTCTGAGAGAACTTCTGTGCCATCAAAGACCATGTTGAATGATAGCCTGCCGCATCCTACTATCACGACGGAGGATAACAGCGCTCTTTCTGGGCCCATCTCGATGGACGACATCCAGCTTGCACTCAAATCCATGGCTAAAAAGAAATCACCTGGACCGGATGGCCTAACCTCGGAATTCTATAGCGCTTTTCAAGATTTGTTGATTCCTCATCTACTTGCCCTACATGACTACCTTATAGAGTCAGGTCGGGTGGCCGGCTCATTCACAGAAGCGAGTATAATTGTCCTCCCTAAGCCTGGAAAAGACCCGCTATGTATATCCAACTATCGTCCTCTATCACTAATCAACGTGGATTCGAAGATATATGCTAAGATACTGGCTACTAGAATACAACATGTGTTGCATAAATTGATTGGGATAGAACAAAATGGCTTCATGACAGGCAGACTTTCAAGTGATAATACTAGGATGTTCGCCAATGTAATTCAATATGCTGCCCACAACAATATACCGATGTTTGCCTTAGCCCTAGATGCAGAGAAAGCATTTGACAGAGTAGAATGGGACTTTATGTTTGATACTCTACAATGGTTTGGATTTGGACCGGAGTTCATTAAAATGATCAGAGTTCTACATACTGCCCCTACTACTAATGTGCGAATCAATGGGACTTATTCCACTTCATTCCATCCTACGAGAGGCACGAGACAAGGTTGCCCATTATCACCATTACTTTTTAATCTGGCTCTAGAACCTCTCCTACTCTCTCTACGTCACAATTCTGATATTGAAGGAATTAAGTGTGGGTCAACTGAAGTTAAATTATCCGCATATGCGGACGATGTTCTAGTATACACAACTCCTGCTTCTTTGATACCCTTGATGTCAACCATAGAGAGCTATGCACAGGAGTCTGGCTATAAGCTCAACACTTCTAAAACGGAACTTATGCCCTTGAGTAACCTCATCCTAAAGTCGGATGTTGCTGCTTTCAATTTTCAGTGGTCGCCTCATAAGCTGAAATACCTTGGTGTTCAATTTGGAAGCACTATAGACTAAACTATTGAACTAAGCATGTCCCACATATTGAAACTGATTCAGTCGTTCACTCTTCAATGGTCGCCTTTGAATCTAACTTGGTAGGGGAGATTGGAAGCCATTAAGATGACCCTCACACCAAAGATTAATTACACTCTAAGCATGCTTCCGTTCTTCCTGCCAATTTCCTTCTACAAAAAGATAGATACGGCTCTATCTCAGTTTCTTTGGAAAAAAGTACCCCGCGGATTGCCTTGAAGAAGTTGAAGAATAATAAAGCTGACGGTGGAGTGAATTTTCCGGACTTTTACGACTATCATTGTGCCTTTCTCATGCGACAAGCTGTTCGTTGGTTACTACATGATGTTTCGTCTGACCTCAATACTATCTGGTGTCAATTTGAAGAAGAGAATTATGGCCTTTTCTCCTTGCCCTCACTACCTTTTATCAAGAAAGATAAGTCAGTATGTGCTAATGATCATATCTTCACCTCTATGAAACCAGTTGTTCATATCATTGAAAGTTCATTACAAGTTCCTTTGTTGTCGACTCTTCATTATCCCATCTGGCACAATCCTGATATTAAAATACAGAATGCCTCCATTGCTTGGAAACGGTGGCAGCAAGCGGGTGTGTGGAGAATTCATCAATTATTGGATGGAGATGAGTGGATTCCTTTTCATACATTGACATTGCTCTACAAGTTACCACCTACGTGTTACTTCCAATGGCTTAAATTACAACATTCATTAAAATTGGTTTTAAAAAATAAGACCTTGTTGAGTACAATTCCTGATATTCTCCAAGTTAGTTCCACTGTGTCGCAACATCGTAAAGCAGCATCTCAGTGGTATAAGTGGATAAGATCCAAGAAAATCCAGCAATTAACAACTCTGGAGTCCAGTTGGTCACGGAATGTGGACATAGAGATTGCTACTGAGGTGTGGCCTACCATCTGGACCAGGATTTCGAAAATATGTCGCTCTTCCACATACAGGCAGACGTTCTTCTTTCTGATGCATAGAGCGTATTGGACTCCTCAGAAACTATCCAAACTCAATATTAATGTGGAGAACAAATGTTGGTCCTGCAACCAAGACACTGGTTCTCTACGTCATATGCTACTAGAATGCCCGTTGTTGCATGACTTTTGGAAGGCAATTTGGATGGACATCTGCACGATATTATCAATAACGTCGCCCCTCACTTTTTCCATACTTATACTTGGAGATGAATTAGGTCATTTAGGGCTTTCTGATGATGCAAATAACTTACTCCATTTGTTACTCCTGATAGCTATTAAAATTATTCTATCTAATTGGAAAAATTTAGCTAAACCGGAACGTAGCGTCTGGTAGAATTCAGTATGCTTGATAGCTAAATTTGAACGGGTAGCTGCAGAACGCTCTCATGCACTTGTCCGATTTAACTCTTTATTGCCATGTCAAACCAATGGTTAATTAATCACGCACTATGATCAACCACTTGAGTCACTGCTACCTTACTTCTTTTTCAGCTGCTTTTCCTACTGATACTTGCTGTCTGTTTCTTTCTATTGACATCCAGTTTGGACTACCAAGGTTCTTGTTACACTCATGGCTCTTTGTTATAAATTGTTAATATTTCTATATGATTGATGAGCTATGACTCTTTACTTCTTTTTCTATACGATTTCTTTCCCTTATATTTTGTCTTGTTCCTTGATCTTTGGATGTAATCGATTTCAGTGTATGTATTTCTCAACTGTATTTGTATTATGCATCCTTTGATCTTGTAGTATGCTTTTTTGCTTTATTATAAACTCAATAAAACATTTGAACTGAAAAAAAGAAACAGCGGATCCCTCAGGATTTCCTCAAGTTGAATTTACCTTCACCTGAGGTTGCAGGTACTTTAATTGCACCAGTGGGTCTGGGTTTAGAATTTACACCTATGCAGAGACCCAAGGTCTTTAATATGGAAACACTTTGGGAAGCAATATCTAACTTACAACTCTCCTTGGGGACCGAAATGCAGCAACTTACAGAACGTTACACTACTATTGTTTCAGAAAATTTGGATTTGAAAAATAGGCTATCTAGCCTGGAAAACAAAGTGGATGGACATGAGACCACTGAAGCCTGCCTTCTCTGAAGACTTCATGTTTCTGCTTGGATGGAGAGCAGACACTGGAGCCACAGTGCTTTTCTAAAAAATTAAAGGTAGACACGTGGCGGGCTGGAGAAGTGGATGCCGGCGAAGGGGTGCGGCAAAGACTGCCAACCAGTAGGCACGCTGTCCGGTAGCAAGGTGCTGGCAGGTGGGCAAGAGAGGCAGAACCGGTACAAAAATGCCTCAGCAAAGAGATCGAGATCTATAAATGGCCTGCATCAAGCTAACAGAACAAAGAAATAAAACTTGAAGCGTGATGGAAATCCTGCCTAAGGAAGTAACAGAAAACTCATGAAAGAGAACTGTAAGACATCAACAGGACTTACAAGATGAAAAAATATTTGGCACTGAGGCGACTGAGAAAAAAAAAAAAACAAGTCCAGTCTGCTCCACGAAAATGTTTAGACTGAGGAGGTCCTGCATGACATTGGCAGATGGGAACAGACGTGCCTGAGCAGTGAGCATATCCAAAGGCTTCTAGAGAAAAGTAGCTGGGGTACTGCT
This sequence comes from Geotrypetes seraphini, assembly GCF_902459505.1. NCBI lineage: Eukaryota > Metazoa > Chordata > Amphibia > Gymnophiona > Dermophiidae > Geotrypetes > Geotrypetes seraphini. The sequence continues at coordinate 73,755,373 of NC_047094.1, read as the reverse complement.
TTCCTTGCTGAGCTCTGTCAGTTATGTCTAAGGTGACGATATGTCCCGTTTTCAATGGGACCATCCAGTTATTAAACCGACCGTCCCATTGTCCCGACCCACTGCTTTGGGACTCCAAAATGTCCCGTTTTCAGGGACAGCATCCTAAATCTGTGTGCAGGGACAATGGGACAGGCGATCGCTTCCCCTCCCTCCAGCACCAAATTAAACCCCCGCAGTGTTCTCTGTGCCCAGTGAATCCTGCTGCTGCCGCCGATGATCCTTCCCGGGTTGACTCGCCGCCGAAAATTGTTTGACTCCTGCCTTTCTTTTTGCCAGCATACGAATTGAACCCACGCTCCGGGGCCCTAACGTGTGCATGCCGGCTTCCCTTCTCTTCCCTCCAAAACTGGAAGTTACGTCCCGTGGGGGTGAGAGAAGAGAAAGGAAGCTGGCACGCACACGTTAGAGCCCCAGAGGGAAGCTTACAACTTGCTGCTTTTACTTGCTTCGGGTCTTCCTCGTGACTGGGTCCTGCCTACTTTCTGTTTCCTTGGCTGCTGTCTGTGTGTCTCTCTCCTTGACCACTGTCTGTTTGTCTGTCTGCCTTTCTGTCTGTCGCTCTCTCCTTGGCCGCTGTCTGTGTCTGTCTGTCTTTCTGTCTCTCTATCTTTGGCCGCTGTCTGTGTGTCTGTCTGTCTTTCTGTCTCTTTTTCTCTCTTTGGTCGCTGTCTGTCTGTCTTTCTGTCTCTCTCTCTCTCTCCTTAGCCGCTGTTGTGTCTGTCTGTCTTTCTGTCTCTCTCTTTGGCCGCTGTGTGTCTGTCTTTCTGTCTCTCTCTCTCCTTGGTCACTGTCTGTGTGTCTGCCTGTATTTCTGTCTCTTTCTCTCTCTCTCTCGTTGGCTGCTATCTGTCTGTCTGTCTGTCTCTCTCTTTCCTTGGCCGCTGTCTGTCTGTCTCTCTCCTTGACCGCTGTCTGTGTGTGTGTGTGTCTGTCTGTCTGTCTTTCTCTCTGTCCTTGGCCGCTCTCTGTTTGTCTGCCTGTCTCCCTCCCTTCCAGATTCATTTGGAGACGAAAGGACCGATCTGATTGATATTCCCGTGGTCTTCCATCTCTCTTCCATTGTCCACATGCCAGCATGTCTCCACTCTATTCCCTATCTACAATCTGGCACCTCACCTCATCCTCATAACTGGTCACCTACCAGCAGCCTGCAGCTTCCTTGTCTGATTACCGGTCCCCTTTCACACAACTCTCTGATGTGTTCCACCTTTACGGAAGTAGGAAGTTGTGTCAGAAGAAGGCAGGGCCCCGGAAAAGGGACGCTGTTGGTGATTTTTAAAAATTTGTTTAAATTGTATAGGAACGGGCTATATGGACCCCCAAACCCGCCTCCACAGGGCTGGCTGTGGGTGGGAGAGGGTGAACAGATGTGCCCTAAGGCTAAGGGTTTTATTATGATAGATTATATTGTGTGTATATGAAAAATGAATGGAAGAAATGGCTTTTAGAATTAGTACTATTATTATGGGGGCGGGGTCTGGGGCAGAGCTTGGTCAGTTCTGGGGTGGGGTCTAGGGCGGAGATTTTGGGCCCCCCAAACAGAAAAGCATTCCACTGCCTATGGAAGAGATAATGGTTACTGCGAATGGGCAGACTAGATAGGCCATTTGGCCTTTATCTGCCATCATGTTTCTATGTTTCTCTAAATTCATTCTAACAATCGTTCTTTTAATGTTCTTTTAAATAACCCTTTAAATAGACTTTTAAATAAGACGGCACAAGCACTGCCTCTTACAAAGACATAAGATGCCCCCTTGTGCATGTCATTCATTACAAATGGCCACAGCAGAAATGGCGGAAGCATTGATAAAAGACAACATCGATGAACATTTTGAAAGAAACAAACTTCTGATAACCAGACAACATGGTTTCTGCAAGGGGAAATCGTGCCTAACGAACTTATTGCACTTCTTCGAAGGAATTAACAAACGGATGGACAGAGGTGACCCCATAGACATCATATATCTAGATTTCCAAAAAGCCTTTGACAAGGTACCCCATGAATGCCTACTTCGGAAACTAAAGAACCATGGGGTGCAAGGAGACGTACATAGATGGATCAGAAACTGGTTGGTGGGTAGAAAACAGAGAGTAGGAGTGAAGGGCCACTACTCGGACTGCACGAGTGGTGTCCCACAGGGCTCGGTGCTTGGGCCGCTGCTATTTAATATATTTATAAATGATCTAGAAACAGGGACGAAGTGTGAGATAATAAAATTCGCGGATGACACCAAACTATTTAGTGGAGTCGGACTAAAGAGGACTGCGAAGAATTGCAAAGAGACTTGAACAAACTAGGGGAATGGGCGACGAGATGGCAGATGAAGTTCAACGTTGAGAAATGTAAAATACTACATGTTGGAAGCAGAAACCCGAAGTACAGCTATACGATGGGAGGGATATTATTGAAGGAGAGTACCCAAGAAAGGGACTTGGGAGTAATGGTGACATGACAATGAAACCGACGGCACAGTGTGCAGCGGCCACTAAGAGAGCAAATAGAATGCTAGGTATAATCAAGAAGGGTATTACTACCAGAATGAAAGAAGTTATCCTGCCGTTGTATCGGGCGATGGTGCGTCCAATATTGGTCGCCGTACCTTAAGAAGGATATGGCGTTACTCGAGAGGGTTCAGAGGAGAGCGACACATCTGATAAAAGGTATGGAAAATCTTTCATACGCTGAGAGATTGGAGAAACTGGGACTCCTTTCCCTGGAGAAGAGGAGACTTAGAGGGGATATGCCAATGGTGGACCAAGTGAGCTATATCATTCTCCGTGCAACACTCTACTGTAGATTTATGTTCAGGTAATCTGATTTTATTGAACGAATAGTGCGCCCAACATATTTTTTGACAAGGATGTTGTATTAAATACATTATATATGTTGAGTCACAACCTGTTCTTCTATTACTGCAATAGATCTTTCCTGGTTTTGGATGAATCCATTCTGGTCCAACTAAAGCATTTGTACACCATTGGCAAAAGCCACAGGTCATTTGATATTTTCACACATTATTAACCTGATGTGTTCTTATTTTGGTATTTAAAAATCCACCGTTGTGAAGATCCCCCCCAAATTCTTTTTTTTTTTTTTTTAAGTTCAAATGTTTTTATTATATATCAAATAAGTAGGGTACATGTTCAAGGGAAGGGTTACAAACAATAACACTGTGTTATCTTAGGTAAGAAGAAATAAAGGTTGTTATCAATGCATAAATCAAAATGAGTAATTAAACTAAAAAATTAAATGTACATACAGGAGAAGCAAATGTATTTATGGAGTATACTATGTAAAACTAAATATAAACCATTTAGCAAAATCGGGCTAAATCATTTATCACAATATCTCAAAAGAGGAGCCCAAATAAGATTATAAGTAGAATAAGAATTAGTTCTCTCAGCTAATACTTTCTCATATTTTCCAGTCAAACAGACAGAATTCCACCAAGCATGGTATTCAGTTTTAGAAAGATCTTTCCAATTATACAGAATATTTTGTAATGCTAATGCCATAAGAATTGTAAATAATTTGGATTCATATAGGTCTAACGGTGTGGAAAGACCTTTTGACATCAAAATTATAATAGAGATTGATAAATTATCTGACAACCCCATAATAGTACATATGGTTTTCCAAACATTGGCCCAATAGTCTATAAGTTGGTCACAATGAAATATGAGATGTGGTAGTGTACCTATATACCTTTGGCATGACCAACAGTTAGGTGAGACTAAAGGATCGATCTTGTGAGAAAGGATGGGCGTCCATGTAGCTCTATGAAACAAGAAATATATTGATTGTAGTAATGATGCTGCTCTTATGGATTTGAATATAAGAAACCAAAAAGATTTCCAATCTATGGCATCCGAGGGCAGTGACAGTTCGTAAGCCCATTTGCTTTCAGCTTTGGAGGTTGTTTCCGTATTTATCGTTTGAAACAATCGATACCATAAAGAAGCTGAACCACCCATGTTGGAAATTTGAGAAACATGTGTAAGTAAAGAAGGTTGTAAGTCATTTTTAAGAGCATTTGGAAGAGTATTTGATAAACAGTGCTTTAATTGCATCCATTGGAAGTATTGAGTAGGATTAAGGTTAAATCTATTGGTGAGATCCTGAAAAGACAACCATTGATCAGTGTCCATAAGGTCTTGAAGGAACTGAATACCTTTACGGTGCCAAGCAGGCCAGTAAATCGATTTTCCTTGTATGGTGAATAGTGGGTTATTCCATATAGGTATCATGCGAGATTCAGACCAGGGAATCGGAAGGATTGAATCTATGGCAACAACCGCTGTCTTTGTAGATGATAAGATATGGTCCAATTTATCTGATTTAGAGAGCAAAACACTAGCAATTCCTTGTAGTTTGGAGTTACCATATATTGCATTTTCTAGTTGAACCCAGGTAGGAGAGGTGACCTCAGAAGATGTTGACAAAAAATATGACCATCGCCTCAGCAGGAATGCGTAATGATATTGTATAAAATGTGGAAAATTTACACCTCCATTAGTTCTACAAACTTTCAGCTTAGACAAGGCAATACGGGAGTGTTTTTTGTTCCATATGAACTGGGTAAGTATAGAATCCATTTTCTTATATATTGAACTTTGGAAAATGAAAGGAAGCATACTAAGTATATATGTTATTTTTGGTGAGATGACCATGCGAATGGACTCTAATCTTCCCCACCATGATAGTAGGAGAGGGGACCATTTGGTAGTGCATTTTGACACAATTTCTAGTACATATTCACTGTTATGTTGTATCATTTCCTCAATGGTCGGACCTAAAAGAATTCCCAGATATCTCATTTTGGTATCTGTCCATTGAAACCCATATTGAGAAATGTCATGTTTAACCTCAGGACAATTGAGCGGCATGATTACAGACTTGTTCGTGTTCAACTTATATCCTGACTCCCGTGAGTATTGTTCTATTGTGGATAATAAGGAAGACAATGAAGATGGTGTAATGTATAACAAAATATCATCCGCATAAGCAGCGACTTTAATTATTTTATCATTTAAATTAAATCCCTGAATCATGGTATTTGCACGAATAGCAATTAGTAGAGGTTCTAATGCTATATCAAACAGGAGTGGTGAAAGTGGACAACCTTGTCTTGTCCCTCTACTAGGTGTAAATTTGGAAGATAAAATGCCATTTATACAAGTTTTTGTAGTAGGAGAGGTGTATAGCACTTTAATTTTTTGAATGAAATTATCAGGAAAACCAAACCAATGTAATACCTGAAACATAAAAGGCCATTCAACACGGTCGAACGCCTTTTTGGCATCTAGACCAATAGCCAAAATCTGTTGTTTCTGAGAATTATGGATAGTATGTAATTGTGAAATAACAGTGGAGAATGTGTATGTGTGGTCTGACGAATATCTGCCATTTATGAATCCGCATTGGTCAGGATCTATGATTTTAGTGATAATTGGTTGCATTCTAAGAGAAAGCAATTTAGCAAATAACTTGGCGTCCACGTTTATTAAAGATAGTGGTCTATAATTTGGTATGAATTTGGTATCTTTGTCAGGTTTGGGTAATACAATTATTGTTGCTTCTGTGAAGGATCCAGTAACCTCGCCAGATTCAATAAGGTGGTCAATATAATTTTTGTAAAAAGGAAGCAAAGTATCTTGAAATGTTTTGTAAAATTCCACTGTTAAACCATCTGGTCCAGGTGATTTGCCGATTGCCATGGAATTAAGAGCAGTATACAGTTCTTCTAGTGTAATAGGTAAATCTAGCAATGACACATCTGACTCATCTAGGGTAGGATGAGGTAAATCTATTAGAAAATCAGATGTTGATGATGTATCCGAAACCATTTCAGACGTGTACAAGGTATTATAATAATCCTTAAAGGCTTGGGAGATATTTACTGGATTGGTCAGTATGGAAGTATCATCCTTTATTATGCTAGAGATAGCAACTTTTTGTTCTTTATGTTTGAGGTAAGTTGCAAGGAGATGACCACATTTATTATTATCCGCAAAATATGATGCCGATTGTTGAAAGATGGTGTTGGCTGCTGAGGAACTTAGCTGTAAGTTATATTTAAGTTTTAATTTTCCCAACTCAGACAATAATGTAATATCCAAAGGAGACTGTTGGTGTAATGATTCCAGACGTTGTATTTCTGATTCCATCTCATTTAGTGTAGTTCTTCTAACCTTATGTTGGTGTGCAACATAGGAGATAATAACCCCTCGTATGTATGCTTTGAAAGCATCCCACCATGTGGACCAGGAAGTATGTTCCGGTAAATTAAAAAGAAAATAATCTGTTATGGCTGTTCTGGTATGTTCTATAAAGTTAGAATCCTTAAGGAGTGCAGAATTGAATCTCCATTGTTTAGGCGGAGCAGGAGGGGTATGTACTTTAAGTGTTAGTGTGATGGCAGCATGATCTGAAATAATGATCGGTTGAATACTTGTATCTAATATATCAGGGCTTATGGAATGATTTACTAATAGGTAATCAATCCTAGAGTAAGACAGGTGTGGGTGTGAGAAAAAGGTATATTCATTCTGAGCCGGATGTAAAAGTCTCCATGAATCCGTCAACTTCAAGGATTCAGACATTTGGTGTAGTGCAAACCATGCTCTCGGTTTTTTGTATTTGACTTGAGATTTACGATCTTTGTCAGGATCCATAACTATATTAAGGTCACCACCAATGACAATATTTGAAGTAGAGGATGTGAGGATCGAAGCAGACAGTTCATGAAAAAATTCAGGTTTATCAGCATTGGGTGCGTATATATTGTAAACATTATAATTTGAAGATCCGCAAGAGAGTGACACACTTACCCATCTGCCATTCATGTCTGACGAAGAGGATAGAAGTTTGATGTCAGGACTCTTTCTAATGAGTGTTAATACTCCACCTTTTTTTTCAATCGCTGGAGAGAAGACTGGTGTAAGTGTCCAAGGAAGCTTGATTTTCCGTGATGCATGTTCATCTAGATGTGTCTCTTGGATCAGTATGATGTCTGGGGATAATCCTTCTAGATAAGACATTACTTTTTTTGCTTTGATATTATTATTTAGCCCTTTTGCATTTAAGGATACAATTTTAAGTGACATCAGCAAGACCTAAATATGAATTTGTACATAATACAAGCAAATATATTGAAACACTGGTCACCCATATGCACCTAGCATAGGATTGATGCATTGAAAAGCAAATAATACAACAAATGTGATATATATCAGCATGCAAAGAAAAAACACAGTGGAAAGGTGATGAAAACATCTCTAAAAGACTTTCGGGAGTGCAGCTGGGTAACATGCAAAGAACGGCAGGGAAGAAGCACCCTAAAGTTTAATTCTACCAGTGATAAACTACTTATACTTTATGCAATAGTACATGCGAGAATTTATAGTGGTGCACAGTGAAAAGCACAAGTCCAGAAATAGCATTCAAACAGGCATGCATGGTTTGTGGTTTGTGAGCAGCATGCAAAGTGAATCACACACTACTCAAACCTGGTGAATTGGCGTCGGAGCATGCTGCTCTATGTATGATGCCAGATCCTCAGGATTGAGAAAATCTTTTGTTTGGTTGTTGAGGGTCACCCTCATTCTGGCAGGGTAAAGCAAGCCATATTTAGCATTCAGCATCTTAAGTTTAGGTCTGTATGAAAGCAGCAGTTTACGCTTAGCTGCTGTTGTTTTGCTAAGATCAGGCACAAAGAGGATGTTGTCACCCTCATATTTCAGTGGTGCTTTTATTTTAGCACGTTGCATAATTTCTAGTACCTGTTGGTATCGCAGCAGCTTTACCACAACCGGCCTTGGATATTTATCGTTAGAGATTCGGTGAGAAGGCACACGATGCGCTCTTTCAATCTCAAAATCTTTCTTAAACTTTAAATCCAGCAGTTTCGGTATCCAGGTCTCAAGATGGGTGATGAGATCTCTATCAGGAATATTCTCCGAAAGCCCAAGGATCCTAAAATTGCTTCGGCGAGATCTGTTGTTGCTGTCTTCAAGTTCTCTTTCAAGCATCGCGATTCTGTGTGTTTGTTTATTTAGCTCTGCCACGTTGTTCGTGTTGACGTCCATTTTGGATTCCAGCGTGGTCACACGCGTCTGCAATGCAGAGAACTCCGTGGTGAGGTTTGTCAGCTTCTCATTTATTTCAGTCGTTTCCGTTTTAGTTTCTGTCATTAAATCTTTAATTTCTTTTAATTCTGCCAGAATTTCGCGGTTACTATCAGCAACCGTGTCAGGTAATGGCGTCTTGGACGGTGATGTCGGCTCTGGCTTGTGTCGTTTGTTCAGCTTCTTATCCGCCATCTCGATCGTTTTTACTCGCACCCGATGATAAAGCAGGTCTTTAAATATCGAGTTCTGCAGGCGCTATTTGCCGGTATGTGAAATGAAGATAGTAGTTTATCGATTCTCAAATGTGAGTGCAGGAGCTCCGTTCTCAAGCTGCCATTCTCCACGGGCTCAGCAGCGCCCCCCTCCCCCCAAATTCTTTAAAAACATAGAGCTTAAAGAAGTTATAATTGTTATATAGACACCGGTGCTCCAAATCAAGGTGATTATTTGTTAACTAACATAAGTCATAGTTCAAGCCACATTTACATTTTTGGTAGAAATAAAATGTACCAGTGATGGTCTATAATGAAGCTAGATCAAGCATTATTGTACATCTTGGGACAAAGGATGATAATGATCGATTTCAGTTATGATATATGCACTAGCTTGGCCGGGTGAGTATATAGTAATTGGATGAACAAGCACATTTGCAAGACTTCTGAATGGCTGGTTCAGTGAACTCATGGTGGTCATATGATTAAATAAGAGGATGGGTAACATAATACAATAGGTAGGAGGAAACTTCCATTTGAACATGCTACGAGCAGTAAAAATGACCTATAATTTCTCTCATAAGAACATAAGACTTGCCTCTATCGGGTCAGACCGGAGGTCCATCGTGCCCGGCAGTCCGCTCACGCGGCGGCCCCTCAGGTCCAGGAGCTGATAGTGCTCCTACCCTAAAACTCACATACGCTTTTCACTTTTGTCCTGTAGAGTAACCTTCTATCTATACCCTGCAATCCCCTTGGCTTCCAGGAAGTCATCCAGTCCCTTTTTGAAACCCAGTATTGTACTCTGTCCTATTACCTCCTTTGGAAGCGTGTTCCAGGTGTCCACCACCCTCTGAGTGAAGAAAAACTTCCTTGCATTCGTTTTGAATCTGTCCCCTCTCAGTTTTTCAGAGTGACCTCTTGTTTTTGTTGTCCCCGCTAGTCTGCAGAATCTGTCTCTCTCCACCCTCTCTATGCCTTTCATGATTTTATATGTCTGTATCATGTCTCCTCTCAGTCTCCGCTTTTCCAGTGTAAAGAGCCCCAGTTTGTCTAACCTTTCGGCATATGAAAGGTTTTCCATTCCTTTTATCATCCTAGTTGCTCTCCTCTGGACCCTCTCAAGTATCGCCATGTCTTTCCTAAGGTACGGTGACCAGTATTGGACACAGTATTCCAGATGTGGTCGCACCATTGCTCGATACAATGGTAGGATAACCTCCTTCGTTCTGGTAGTGATACCTTTTTTGATAATGCCCAGGTCGTCCATTTCATCAGCTTGCTTCACGGGGATGCATTGTAAGTGGATCCTGTGAATTTGGCCCTGAATTGCTAAAAGGAATGACAATCCGTTATGTTAAGAAACTGAACTGTATGTAACACATCAGAAAGCATCACTGTAATCTCATATCTTGATCAGATTCTAAGATTAACTACTATGATCATTCTAACTGGACTCAGGCATAGTTGAAGTCCTGAATCCTGGAGTCTGACTAATTTTGTCAGTTCTCAAGATTTGTATGAAATTACCTTAAAATCAATAGTTAATTAAATACTCAAAGGAAAAAATAAATAAATGATTGACTATAATCCTTTGTCCTTATCATTCATGTGTTATTGCTTTGTTAATCAGCATACCATACATGCAGACACTATAACATACACTGAGAAGATAAAAGCTTTGGGCCTAATATTCAAAGGATTTATGTTTTTAACTTTAAGAGCTAAGCTCTTAAATTAGTCTCTGAAAATATAGCAGAGATTAGTCCCTAAAGTTATCCTCAGAATTTCAGTAAATTCCTAATTTCAGGAACATTAAAAGTGACTAATCAATATTCAGCCTATGTCACTCTGTGTGTTTTTTAACCAGTGACCTTTGCTAGCTAACCCCCCTTTTACAAATCTGCACTAACAGCAGCCTTGCAGCAATTGTCCTGAAACCCTTTAAATCACTATGGACTTCATGGCAATACCACAGCAGCCTATGTTAAATGTCTTTGTAAAAGAGAAACTTAAGTTCAGATAGTCAATGCTGGGCCATATCCAGGCACTGGCACTGAATATTTGGGTATGACCAAACATGTCTTCACTATCAAATCTTATGTGGGTCTCAGCCAATATTCATTTGCAACCTGCATAAAACCATGAAACTACCACTAGAATTCATGGAAGCCATTTTGTTTCTGAAGCCACTAGGGTCAGGAGCAAATGGGGTTCACATTTGTCCACCTTAATCACTAGACCACCATGGATTTAGAATGGGTATCTTTAGTTGGGTGGGATTGGAATGTGCTTGACTAGTTGGGGGGTGAAGGGTCAGAGGGATCAAGTTGTGAGAGGGAGTACATGACTAGTTTGGAGGAGGTAAGAGGGATGATTGAGTCATGTGGGGCAATGCTTGACTGTTTCAAGGGAATTGAATGATGTTAGGGAGGGGGCTCTGATGCTTTGGAAGAATCCAGGATGTGGATAGAGTCTGCTTGGAAGGGAATTGAGGAAGAGGGCAGAACAATGTAAAATATAGGCAGGAAACTGGAAGCTAATGCAGATACTAGCTGATATGCTCTGCTGGAACCTGTAAAGCTAACTGTGCATAGTTACAATTGCTTCTGATGCCCTCCTATCTGCATCATCACTGCAAATTGCTTTCAGCCACATAACTGCTGGATCTTCCCTGAGTACGAGCATACTTCTCACAGCATCATCCATACTTTTTAGACTCCTGAGGCAAGCCTTGATGGCCGAAACATGTACATGTCGAGTCGATGAATGTGTTTTATTGATGTTTGAACAATAAAGATCTTCAAATTATCAGACATATTGGAGGATACTTCTTTAGTGCACATCATTCTCTTTTTGACAATTCCACTCTGATTTGTGCAATTTTGTGTTTGTGGTGTTGTTTTCCCCTGTTTTTTTCTGCAGCTGATGTCAGCAACAGACGGTGGAAAGGATTTCCCTTCAAGGCTACAAGCTTTTTCAGCAAGCACTGACATTCTATCAGGAAAGATGGTAGAATCCCAGTTCAGCCACAGTAAAATAATAATAGCTTTATTTTTCTATACTGCCAACACCCAAAGAGTTCTAGGCGGTTCACAAAATATGAGAATTGGACAATTCAGTGATGAAATAGAGAACATATGAGAAGCAACAGTACAATATAGTATGAATACTATGATGTAATCACCAATCAAGTAACAAATTTCTTGAACAAATAGGTCTTTACTAATTTCCTGAAAGTGCAATAGGATGCAGTTTGTTGAATCATATCATCTAACCAAGCCTGGACTTTACCTGCTTGATAGGCCAAGGTCCTATCAAAAAGCTTTTTATAACGGCAATTTTTGGGATTGGGAAAAGTAAATAAACCAGAGCAATGAGTAGACTTAAAATAAATGGACTAAAAATTTTGAAGTGAGGAAAAAGGTAGAATGGAGATAATTGAGATAGCAATTTATAACAGCCACAGCACTCAGCTGCAGATTCTCCAGGGAACAGGTCGTAGTCCAGAGATAAAATTCATTAGTGCCCAGGCACAGTCTCTGCCCATCAGCCGATGGGAGGCACAACTCCAGAAGATTCTTCTCTTGTTTGTTTTGTTTCTCCTATAATGCATAGGAAAATTCCAAGTTCAGACACAAACTTCTCCAAGCTCAAACTTGACCGAGTCCAGTTTGCCTGGATTCTCTATCTAGAGCAGTGGTCTCAAACTCAACCCCTTTGCAGGGCCACATTTTGGATTTGTAGGTACTTGGAGGGCCGCAGAAAAAAATAGTTAATGTCTTATTAAAGAAATGACAATTTTATATGAGGTAAAACTCTTTATAGTTTATAAATCTTTCCTTTGAGCTGTCTTAATAATAATATTGTCAGACAGAATAATAATGAATAGGCATCATGTAGAATTCACTGGTCAGACTGCATGTTTTGCCAAGGTGATAAGAGAACAAGACCCAGTCCATAGCATTGCCTGCACAACACACATCTTTCCATTGCAAGAGGGGCCCAGTGCTGGTAGATGACCTTGGCTGTGAACACACACGTCTTGTAAACAAGTCCATAATGCTCCAGAGGAGAAAAGATGGTTATTGGCCTCATAGGCAGCTGAACGCTTTTTTGTTTGGAGGCTCTGCAAGCTCCGCCCCAGATCCCGCCCAATGTCTGCCCCAGACCCCGCCCCCATAATTGTAATACCATTCATTTTTCATATATACACACAATATAATCTTATCCTATATAATAAAAGACTAAGTGCACATGCGCACTTAGGATTTCGTGTTGCCTGCCGCTGTGGTGTGTGATCTGTGGCAGCCAACCCAGCGGCAGGGAACATTCTGGCCACTCCCCTCATCCCGCCCTCACTCACCCTGGAAGCCAGGCAAGCTCTCTCCCTGCCCGCGTCTTCGGCAGGGAACACACCTCAGCCCTCACTCGCCGCCGCTGCCGCTGCTGCTGATCCTCCTGTAAAGAGCAGCCTGCGATGGTGGCCGGCTTTAGCGAACCTCGCAGGCCGCTCTCCAACTCGGTAGCATGTTCCCTCTGACGCGATGCCGTGCATCAGAGGGAAAGTGCTACCGAGGCTGGAGAGCGGCCTGCGAGGTTCGCTAAAGCCAGCCACCATCGCAGGCTGCTTTTTACAGGAGGATCAGCAGCGTGAGAGGAGCTGCCGCTAGCACTTTTAAAGCTTAAAACAAAAACCTTCGGCCGTAGCAGGCCAGCCTGTGGGAAGGAAAGGGGAAGGGGCCGAACGGAGCAGGCCAGATCGCAGGGAGGGGCCGAACGGAGCAGGACAGCTCAAGTAAGAGAAGGGAATTGCTTCACAGGGACCTGGAGGGGAAGGGAAATACCGCTGCTGCTTCTGCAAAGGAAAGTGGGGGGGGGGAGAGAAGGGAATGGGTGGGTGGGGGAAAATGCTGCTACTACTTCACAGGGACCTGGAGGGGAAGGGAAATACCACTGCTGCTTCTGCAAAGGAAAGTGTGGGGGGGGATAAGGGAATGGGAGGGTGGGGGAAAATGCTGCTACTACTTCACAGGGATCTGGAGGGGAAGGGAAATATCACTGCTGCTTCTGCAAAGGAAAGTGGAGGGGGAGAGAAGGGAATGGGGGGTGGGGGAAAATGCTGCTACTACTTCACAGGGACCTGGAGGGGAAGGGAAATACCGCTGCTGCTTCTGCAAAGGAAAGTGGGGGGGGGGAGACAGAAAGAAATACAGACAGACAAAGGAGGCCAGGGAGAGAGACAGACAGAAATAAAGACAGAAAGGGACCAGAGAGACCGACAAAGGGTGCCAGGGAGAGAGAGAGAAAAAAATAGCAGGAGGAAGAGAGACAGAAAGAAAGGAAGAAAGAGACAGGAGCAGCGAGAGAGACATAAATAAAGAAAGACAGACAGGCATATAATTCTAGCACCCGTTAATGTAAGGGGCTTAAACACTAGTTAACAATATATAATGGTAAACTACAAAATTAAACTATGCAAAGCACACTGTATGTTTCTCAACATTCATTTCTACCAGAACACTTGGCCTTGGTCACACATGCAGAACACAGATAATCCCTATGCCAATACAGGACCACAAACTAAAAGTACTAATATATACAAACAAAATCCTAAGATGCAAGACTCTGCATGCAGTACAACCCCCAGTGAAATAGAAACAAATGCATTTCTTCCTGTACAGTGCAAAATATAGACAGCAAAAGTAATTTTTCAAAACTGATTCAATTCAATCACTAAATTGAAAATAAAATAATTTCCCCTACCTTTGTTGTCTGGTGATTTTGGTTTTCAAGCCATCTTTCCTAGTCTCTGGCTGCACTTCCTTCTGTCTGTGCTCTTAACAGTGTATCCAGGGCCACCTTATCCATTTGTTGTTTTTCTCTACTTCACTTTCTGCCATACATCCATCTTTAATTTCCTATAATAATTTCAGAGATACTGAGATATAAGGACAAGGTCAAAAAGAAGTTTATATTTGATATAGAGCACAACTGACCTGTTAAAGGTAACTAGCCTATATAGAGAGTGATGAAAAAAAAAATGTATAAAAATGCTCAGAGATGTGAAACTCTGAAGGGAAGGCTGAAAAACCTCCCTTAGATGAAGAGTTTACCTTCCAGTCATTGTCATTTCATAAAAGATCTTTGATCACATGCTCAAAGGCTATTGATTAAATACAATCTAATTCTTGAAGCATTTCAGTTATTTTTTCCTTCTTATATCATGCAACCGTCACTGCACTTTAAGATTGATGAGATTTGCACTTAGCTCATAGACAGGGTTTATGGGGTACCAATGTGGCCCCGTTTCGATTCCTGCTTCAGGAGACAACAAATGGATAAGCTGGCCCTGGATACACTGTTAAGAGCACAGACAGAAGGACGTGCAGCCAGAGACTAGGAAAGATGGCTTGAAAACCAAAATCACCAGACAACAAAGGTAGGGGAAATTATTTTATTTTCAATTTAGTGATTGGATTGAATTAGTTTTGAAAAATTACATCTGCTGTCTATATTTTGCACTATACAGGAAGAAATGCATTTGTTTCTATTTCACTGGGGGTTGTACTACATGCAAGTCAAGAGTTGAAAACTGAAGAAAAAGGTTGTTTGGCAGGGTCCTGCTAGGGGGGGAAGGAAGGAAATATCATATATACTCAAATATAAGTTAATCCAAATATGTCAAGACCCCTTATTTTCCCACAAAAAAGGGGGAAAAATGGTTGACCCAAATATAAGTTGGGCGGCTTAATATTCAAGTGCCCTGCTAGGCTCTGCACCCAAGATCAAAGAATATATGTTTGAATTTGATATCTGAGCACACATTTGCAAGGAAATTATTTCAAAAGAGAAGTATACACAAGGCTAACACCCTGGGTCTCATCAAAAGAAATTGCTTACTCCACTTTGTATGCTTTTGCAACATCTGGAAATACCTGAACTTTTAAAGAGCTTAAGGTAATAGAATGATACTCAGCAACATAGTAAATGACAGCATATAAAGACCTGAATGGTCCATCTAGTTTGCCCAACTGTACATGTATTAAAATTCATGATCTAAATTATATTATCTATTTTCTTAGATATTTCTGGCCCAGAGACCAGTTCTGTGCTTAAGTTCCAGCTACTGGAGTCTCTGTCGAAGCTCACGCTAGCCAATCTAAATCATCCCAGTTGTCAAAGCCCTCCCCAGCCCATCCTGAAGGGCTGAAGTTAGGACCCAAAGTGGTGAACTGGGTCAGAAACTGGCTGTCGGACAGACGCCAGAGGGTGATGATTAATGGAAGTCGCTCGAAGGAAGGAAAGGTGACTAGTGGAGTCCCTCAGGGTTCGGTGCTGGGGCCAATCCTGTTCAATATGTATGTAAGTGACATTGCTGAAGGGTTAGAAGGAAAAGTGTGCCATTTTGCAGATGATACCAAGATTTGTAACAGAGTAGACACCGAAGAGGGAGTGGAGAATATGAAAAAGGATCTGCAAAAGTTAGAGGAATGGTCTAATGCCTGGCAACTAAAATTCAATGCAAAGAAATGCAGAGTAATGCATTTGGGGATTAATAATAGGAAGGAACCGTATATGCTGGGAGGAGAGAAGCTGATATGCACGGACGGGGAGAGGGACCTTGGGGTGATAGTGTCCGAAGATCTAAAGGCGAAAAAACAGTGTAACAAGGCAGTGGCTGCTGCCAGAAGGATGCTGGGCTGTATAAAGAGAGGCGTAGTCAGTAGAAGGAAGAAGGTGTTGATGCCCCTGTACAGGTCATTGGTGAGGCCCCACTTGGAGTATTGTGTTCAGTTTTGGAGACCGTATCTGGCGAAAGACGTAAGAAGACTTGAGGCGGTCCAGAGGAGGGCGACGAAAATGATAGGAGGCTTGCGCCAGAAGACGTATGAGGAGAGACTGGAAGCCCTGAATATGTATACCCTAGAGGAAAGGAGAGACAGGGGAGATATGATTCAGACGTTCAAATACTTAAAGGGTATTAACGTAGAACAAAATCTTTTCCAGAGAAAGGAAAATGGTAAAACCAGAGGACATAATTTGAGGTTGAGGGGTGGTAGATTCAGGGGCAATGTTAGGAAATTCTATCTTAAGGAGAGGGTGGTGGATGCCTGGAATGCGCTCCCGAGAGAGGTGGTGGAGAGTAAAACTGTGACTGAGTTCAAAGAAGCGTGGGATGAACACAGAAGATTTAGAATCAGAAAATAATATTAAATATTGAACTAAGGCCAGTTACTGGGCAGACTTGCACGGTCTGTGTCTGTGTATGGCCGTTTGGTGGAGGATGGGCAGGGGAGGGCTTCAATGGCTGGGAGGGTGTAGATGGGCTGGAGTAAGTCTTAACAGAGATTTCGGCAGTTGGAACCCAAGCATAGTACCGGGTAAAGCTTTGGATTCTTGCCCAGAAATAGCTAAGAAGAAAAATTAAAAAATTTAAATTGAATCAGGTTGGGCAGACTGGATGGACCATTCGGGTCTTTATCTGCCGTCATCTACTATGTTACTATGTTACTATGTTACTATGTTATCCTGAACTGAATATTTCAGGTTTATTTAAAATTTGATAATATCGCTTATAATACTTCTAAGCGATGTACATTTTACAAGCAGGTATACAATATTACAAGTTTAAGAACATAGACAAGATCAAATAAGGACCAACATGATATAGAAAGGTCAGGGGTAGAACTACAATAATTATAGGAAAGAAACAGGCATGGGAAATACAAACAGGGTTAACAAGGGAAATGTCTGGAGCCTCCTGTGATTTATGTTTCTTTAGAGAGAAACGCTATTCAATTAAAGATTTAATTTTGAAAGGTGTCTTTGTATAGGAAGGACTTCAGGGAGCTCTTGAATCTATCAAGATTTCATTCTTCTCTGAGAAAAGAGGGAAAAGTATTCCATAACTGCGGAGCGTATATTATAAATATTTCATTTCTTCTAGTACTAATTATTTCTAAAGAGGGGATTGCAAGCAAATTTTGGTCTGCGGATCGTAAGGTCCTGAATGGTGTGTATGGGATTAAGAGTTTGTCAAGGAATGCTGATAAATTTGACTGTCGTGTTTTAAAACAAAGCAGAATGATTTTATATGTCATTCGATGGGAAATTGGCAACCAGTGTGCATTTTGGTCAAATTTTTGGGAGTTTGTGATGAGTTTTATAGATGCATTCTGGATTAACTGTAATCATCTTAGTTGAATCTGGGTGATGTTTTTATATAATGAGTTACAGTAATCCAGTCTGGAAATGATAAGAGAGTGAATGAGGGTGTAAGACCTTCGTGATTGATCTTATCATATGAAGTCTGTAAAAACAGTTTCTTGCTACTGAGCTTATTTGATCACAGTAAGATAGTTTGGGATCTAAAATGATACCAAGATTTTTGATGCTAGGGACCATTTCCAGAGGAGTATTGTCAATTTTAATTTGTGCTGGTAGAGATATTCCCAATATATGAGACACAGACTTTGCAAGTTCAACCAGTATCGGCCTTAGTTCTTCAATAAATGCCTATTATTTTCTTATTAGAGATCCTCGGTGTTCATCCCACACTTTTTTGAATTCTGTCACCATTTTCCTCTCTACTTTATCCTCTCTACTTCATCCTCTCCTTCATCCTCAAATTATGTCCTCTGTTTTTACCATTTTCCTTTTTGTGTCTATGTTAATACCTTTCAAGTATTTGAATTTCTGAATCATATCTCCCCTGTCCCTCCTGTCCTCTAGAGCAGTGTTTTTCAACCTTTTTACACCTATGGACCGGCAGAAATAAAATAAAATAATTATTCTGTGGACCGGCATCGGTCCGTAGTCCGGCGGTTGAGGAACACTGGGCTAAGTCGTGGGCCAGACCCCGCCCATCTCTACCCAATCTCCACCCCAGACCCAACCCCCATAATAGTACTAATTGCACCTTGCACGTCCCGTGCCTCATCTGGAAGCCTTCCCTCTGACATTGCAACGTCAGAGAAAAGGCTTCCGGTTCAGACGCAGGACGCCTGTAGGAGCCACTGGCCATGGCTTTGTGCACTGAATCAGTTAGAAAGAGCTGGCTCGAAGATAACGCCGCATCGATCGCACCGTGGACTGGTGGTTGAAGAACACTGTTTTGGGCCTGATGTATGTGCTGCCCTGTGGACCGGCAGGAAATTTCTGTGGACCGGCACTGGTCCATGGACCGGTGGTTGAAGAAAACTGCTCTAGAGCAGCGGTTCCCAATCCTGTCCTGGAGGACCACCTGGCTAGTCGGGTTTTCAGGATAGCCCTAATGAATATGCATGGAGCAAAGTTGCATGCCTGTCACCTCCATTATATGCAGATCTCTCTCATGTGTGATGAAAGCATGTGTGAATAAACCTGATTTAAATAAGAAACTTTCCTGTTTAAAAGTGGAGCAAGGATCGTGTTGCTAAAGGGATTTGAAACGGAGATTTGTCTGAGTGTGGGGACAGGTGTGCGAATGAGCTTTGGTGCAGTGGGGGGGGGGGGGGGGGGGAGGAGGAAAGTCCAGTATTATTGAAGAGAAAACCAAAAAAACTCTGTGGAGTGACGATGTTCCTAAATGGACTTTATTTGAAAGTATCAAAGTTCCAAAGGTACACTAAAATCATCCACATAAAATAATTCCATCCACATAAAAGTAAATCATCCACATAAGAGCCTTAAAGGACCTAGTCTGTTAGGGATACAGGACCCAACACGGTCCGCGTTTCGACAAAAAGTCTTCTTCAGGGGTCCCTGGGGGTCCTATAAAGGTGTGTACGTGGGAAACAATTGTGTGGTGAACCGGAAGTGAGACAAATGCAAGCCGTGTCTCACTTCCGGTTCACCACACAATTGTTTCCCACGTACACACCTTTATAGGACCCCCAGGGACCCCTGAAGAAGACTTTTTGTCGAAACGCGGACCGTGTTGGGTCCTGTATCCCTAGTGGACTAGGTCCTTTAAGGCTCTTATGTGGATGATTTACTTTTATGTGTATGGAATTATTTTATGTGGATGATTTTAGTGTACCTTTGGAACTTTGATACTTTCAAATAAAGTCCATTTAGGAACATCGTCACTCCACAGAGTTTTTTTGGTTTTCTCTGGATTTTCTTCTTTGTGGATATTTTGGGGTCAATTCCTTTTGTTTTCTTCTTATTGAAGAGAAAGCCAGGTTTAAAACCAAGGCTGTTTCAAGTTCGCAAAGTTTGTCCCTTTCCTTAGACACTGATTAATTGGGAACACGGGAGGTGTATAGGGTCCATTTTTCTGTAATTGGGTGGAGCTTGTTCCCACACCTACTGGCCCAGCTAGAGAGAGTCAGGCAGTAAGTTGAGAGAGCAAGAGAGTGTCTTTTATTTGACTGTGGATCATAGTAGCAGCCTGAGAAATGAGGGCTGGCAGGAGCGTTGCCTGGAGTTGCCTGTGGGCAAGAAGCAGCAAACTTTGGTCCTATTTGCAAAGACTGCTTGGACTGTGTTAGAGCAGCAGCCCAGGGGACAAAAGCTGTGAAATAAGTTTGCTGTTTTGACTGAAGAATATAGAAATCCTGAACTGTGGGAGATATTTGGAAAGTTTGCTGTATTTTTGAAGCATAGACTGTGTTGAAAGCAGCAAACGGGATTTTGCTGCTAGTTTTCCTGTATAAAGAAATATCAGGGAAAATAATTTTTTGGGTTTTGAAATTGCAAAAAGGAAGAAAAAAACCTCCCGACTGTTTATTTTGTGAAACCTACACACCTCATTGGCACTCTGTGGGGACTAGATCTGAGCGTGCGTGTGTGCGTGACATGGTGGACCCCGTCACAATATTCAAGACTTCCAGTCTCTCCTCATACTTCTTTTGGTGCAAACCCCCTACCATTTTCAGCACCTTTCTCTGGACTGCTTCAAGTCTTCTTATATCCTTTGCCAGATACAGTCTGTAAAATTGAATATAATACCCCAAGTGGAGCTTCACCAATGATGTATAGGGGCATTGACATCTTCTTTCTTCTACTGGTTATGCCTCTCTATATACAGCCTAGCATCCTTCTGGTAATAGCCACTGCACTGTCACACTTGTTTCTTTGCCTTTAGATCTTTGGACACTATCACCCCAAGGCCCCTCTCCCCATCCGTGCATATCAGCCTCTCACATCCCAGCACATATGGCCCTCTTGGGTTTCTAATCCTCAAATACATCACTCTGCAGTTCTTTGCACTGAATTTTAATTCTTCAATTATATGGGAGATAATCAATGACCTCTATGATAATAATAATAATAATAATAACTTTATTTTTGTGTACCGCATTACCATGAAAGTTCTATGCGGTTAACAGATGAAGAGACTGTACATTACAGCGAAGTTACACATTTTTTATTTTTTATTTTTGGCATAGCTAAATTTACATTTTCGGCGACGCTACATTTGCGGTGATGTTATTTTTCAGGTCGGTTACTATTGCAGAGAAGTTACATTTGTTGTAAGTTGCATATATATAGCGGAGTTCATACAGTAGTGTTACATACAGCGGTGATATATACTGCGGAGTTCGAAAAGCCGAGCAGAGGCATTAAATAAGGGGGGTAACGAAGAAGGGGTGATTAGTTGGATATGGTGATCCATTTTGTTAAGCCGTTTGGTGGCTGACAGGATTGGAAGAGACGAGAGACTGAGGTAAGTCAAGGTCCGAGGGGAGGCAAGGAAGAGGGGGGGGGAGAAGTTAGAGGAATTTATCAAAAAGGTAGGTTTTGATTGTCTTCCTGAACATTTGGTAGGGGGGGGGGAATTGGAGATGAGTGCTGTGAGGCATTTGTTCCATTTGCCCGCTTGGAATGCGAGGGATCTGTCAAGAAATTTCTTGTAGAGGCAGCCTTTCAGGGAAGGAAAGGAGAACAGGTAGGTGTTTCGTGTACGAGAGGGGCCAGTGATTTCAAGGTGCTCGGATAGGTAGATTGGAGAAGAGCCTGCTAGGGTTTTGAAGCAGAGGCAGGCGAATTTGAAGATGATCCTTGCCTCCACCGGCAGCCAGTGGAGTTTAGCATAATAGGGGCTAACGTGGTCATATTTTTTGAGGCCAAAGATGAGGCGGACAGCAGCATTTTGAACTATTCTTAAGCGTTTGATGGTGTTTTTATAGGATCCCAGGTATATGATGTTACAATAGTCCAGTATACTTAAGATTAGTGACTGGACCAGAAGACGGAAGGAGAGGTGGTCGAAATAGCGTTTAATGGTGCGAAGTTTCCAGAGGGAGTAGAAACATTTTTTGACCTGGGCACTGGTATGATCTTCGAAGGTCAAGCATCTGTCTAGGAGGACTCCAAGGATTTTTATGGTGAGGTTGATAGGATAGTCTAGGCCGTTCAATTTCAGGGAGGTGTTTGTAAGTTTATGGTTAGGACTTGCCAGGAAAATTTTAAGCAATACTTCACTCAAATCACAATTTCTATTTTTTCTACTCAGTAACTCTCTGTTAATCAAATTATCTAAAATTATGAAGTGAAGTGCTCAGACCCACAACCTTGTGCTAAACGTGATAGATACCAGTACATAACATACATAGTAACATAGTAAATAACAGACAGTAGATAAAGACCAGAATGGTCCATCCAGTCTGCCCAAACATACATGCTCCATAAATTAATTTAGTTTTAGTTCTTTTTCTTAGATATTTCTGGGCCACCCCTCAACCTCAAATTATGCCCTCTGGTTTTACCATTTTAGTACGGGTTGCACCCGGGACCACCGCCCACACAATCACATATGCTAAGTACAAATAGTAAAAACTTAACATGTACTTAGCTCTGTCTTGATGAACTGAATGGTGGTATTTCCAACGGCAGAGAAACAGAACAAAACAAATAAAACTCGCAAAGCTGTCCCTTTATTAATCCCCTCTCCTGAAGAAGATACCGAAACAGGGCCTTGTCGAGTGGAGATATGGTGGCAACATGAACTTATGAACTGGATGATTCAGCTAAATTTATCGATTCCTTAGGCGTTTTCTTATGATTTTTACTATTTATCTTTCATTGATTGGCGAACGGAGACATTGTGGTGATATGAACTTATGAAGATTGAATCCAAATGATTGTTTCTTCACTGATTTTTGATTTTTTGTGATTGATTTTCGTGGGGATTTCAAACATACCTTCCCCTCCTTTTTTTCCCATGCTGGATGCATTTTGCACTTTATATTTATACT
The DNA here is from genome assembly GCF_902459505.1 of Geotrypetes seraphini. Lineage (NCBI taxonomy): Eukaryota > Metazoa > Chordata > Amphibia > Gymnophiona > Dermophiidae > Geotrypetes > Geotrypetes seraphini. Next base: position 73,732,803 of record NC_047094.1, on the reverse strand, counting down.
AGTGTTTAAGCCCGTTACATTAACGGGTGCTAGAGTAGATGTCTGTCTGTCTGGGTTTTTTTTTCTTTGTCCCATCCTATGTCCTTAGTGCCCCCAGTGCCGCCTTCCGTGTCCTTTAGTGTCCCATTTTATGTCCTTAGTGCCCTCAGTGTCTCCTATGTCCTTAGTACCCTCAATGCCCCTTCCTATGTCCTTAGTGCCCCCAGTGCCTCCTTCCCATGTCCTTAGTGTCCCCAGTACCTCTGTGCTGTCCTTAGTGCCCCCAGTGCCTCCTTCCCGTGTCCTTAGTGCCCTCAGTGCCCCTTCCTATGTCTTTAGTGCCCTCAGTGCCCCTTTCTATGTCCTAAGTGCCCCCAGTGCCTCCTTCCTGTGTCCTTAGTGCCCCTTCCTATGTTCTTAGTGCCCCCAGTGCCTCTTTCCAATGCCCCCCTCAATGCCTTTTAGACTTTGTTCCACCCACACCCTCCCCCCCAAAGCCAGCCTGCCTGCCTCCCTCCCATCCCCCTGTGCAGTAGAACCTTTCATTTCTAACCCCCCCCTTCTCCCGTACAGTAGAATTTGGCATTTGCAGCATGTTTCTATCTCCCCCCCCCCCACGACGCTACCGCTGCCATGCAGCCGACCCCCCCTCCCCCATTGCGAGACAAACACAAACCTCCGGGCTGCAGCAGCTCCACAGCACTCAAAACATTCTGCTTTGCGGCCTTCTACTGTCCTGATTTCCTCTGCCGCGTCTCTGATGATGTCATTAGGGACGCGGCAGAGAAAATCAAGATAGTAGAAGGCAGCGAAGCAGAATGCTTAGAGTGTTGTGGAGCTGCTGCAGCCCGGTTGGTGTTTGTCTCGTGGTGGGAGGGTTGGATGGAAGGCTCAATGGGGGTTTGGGTGCGCCGGGGGGAGGGGGACGAACTGGCTTAGAGTGAGTAAGGGGGGAGTTGCCGGCGTGTTGCCTGCCGCCGGTTTCTAAATTAGAATTCGGCCACCTTAGCTCGTGAAAGGCCATTAAGGGCCGTCTCCCATTTTCCTTGCCCCCGAGCGCCAATTCGTTGCTGTCAGCACCTGCCCGCTTCCCAACGAGCTCCCCGTGGTGCAATGTAGCCAGCCATAGCGACGTTTCTTTGGCGATGGAGGAGTAGCGGCGTTATTCCTGCCTCCGTCAATTGGCCACTGCCACAGCTAAGCGCGCATGTGCACTCCTGCCTGCCACAGACATACGGAACACGCAAATGGAAGTGCGCATGCGCAGCTTAGGGTTTTATATATAAGATATTCATTTAATGCTATTAGTCAAACGTTTTGAAATAAGGGTAATCATGATGTACAGGGCAGGGTTTATTTACACCATGGGTGTCCAACCTTCTGGTTTCCCTGGGCCGCATTGGAAGAAAAAAATTTGTCTGGGGCCGCACAAACACTAACGCTAGCTGATGAACAAAAAAAAAAAAGGCCAAGCAGGTCCTAAATTAGCAATTACTAATATACAAGATGTACATATCGAATAATAAACCTTCATTAAAGGGACACTGTGGAGAGGAACCCAAAAAAGCAGTAATACTTACCCTGACTGAGCGATCCTCCTCATGTTCAGCTGACAGCATAAGCCTGGTTCTTCCATTCACTTTAACAGCTACAGTGAGCCTCTTCAGAGGCAAGCCTCATCAGAGCAGGGATGCTGAAGCAGCTGTCAACTGCGCACGTGGAGGATCGGGGTATTACTGCTTTTTTGTGTTCCTCTCCACAGTGTCCATTTAAAATTGTTTTTGATATTTTTTACTTTTTTTTAAAGTAATGTCTCCTTTAAAAACAGATATAACATACATAACTGAGGTGTTATTAAAAATTACCTTTCCTTCTCAGTCTGCAGCCATCCAAAATGTGGAAAATCAACCACCCATCTTTCTGTCTCTTTCCGTCTGTAAATTTTAGCTCCCATGCCAGAAAATTTACTTGCTGCTTTTGGTTTTCCTTGAACTGGGAAGTTTTTAATTACACTGCTGTGTTGAATGGGTCCTCACTTGTCATTAATTGCACATAGCAGAGGTTCCAAAAATCAGATTCAGTCACTTCCATGACCCTTCCTAGCTCACTCATAATTTATTAAGATTTGAAGAGGGTGTGAGAGCTGAGTTTGGAGAGCCTTGGTGAACTTAACATCCAATAAAGAGCAAAAAAGTTATTTATAATAAAAAAAATCTCCTGCAGCTGATTGTGATTTGTGATGGGGTAGTTCTGCAGGTGAGGAGTAGATTCTTTCAATGAGATATTCATTAACATGTTTAGGGTCAACATGATGATGGCTCCATGTTACTGAATATCTCATAGGCTGCTGTTATTTACAAATTTGTAAAACAAAACCTTAATCTCACTGAAACAAATCTACCCCTCACCTGTAGAACTGCCCCATCACAAATCACAATCAGCTGCAGGAGATTTGTTTTTATTATAAATGACTTTTTGCACTTTATTGAGTATTAGTTTCACCAAGGCTCTCCAAACTCAGCTCTCACACCCTTGTCAATAAATTGTCCCAGTCTAAGTAATAGAATAGAGGGCAACAAAACCAGTGGGATTTTTGACACTGAGTTTGATAGTAACATAGTAACATAGTAGATGACGGCAGATAAAGACCCGAATGGCCCATCCAGTCTGCCCAAACTGATTCAATTTAATTTTTTTAATTTTTCTAATTAGCTATTTCTGGACAAGAATCCAAAGCTTTACCCTGTACTGTGCTTGAGTTCCAACTGCCGAAATCTCTGTTAAGACTTACTCCAGCCCATCTACACCCTCCCAGCCATTGAAGCCCTCCCCAGCCCATCCTCCACCAAACGGCCATACACAGACACAGACCATGCAAGTCTGCCCAGTACTGGCCTTATTTCAATATTTAATATTATTTTCTGATTCTAAATCCTCTGTGTTCATCCCACGCTTCTTTGAACTCAGTCACAGTTTTTCTCTCCACCACCTCTCTCGGGAGTGCATTCCAGGCATCCACTACCCTCTCCGTAAAGTAGAATTTCCTAACATTGCCCCTGAATCTACCACCCCTCAACCTCAAATTATGTCCTCTGGTTTTACCATTTTCCTTTCTCTGGAAAAGATTTTGTTCTAAGTTAATACCCTTCAAGTATTTGAACGTCTGAATCATATCTCCCCTGTCTCTCCTTTCCTCTAGGGTATACATATTCAGGGCTTCCAGTCTCTCCTCATACGTTTTCTGGCGCAAGCCTCCTATCATTTTCGTCGCCCTCCTCTGGACCGCTTCAAGTATTCTGGTTCGATGGAAGTAGTTGCAATTCTCAGTGAGTGCTCAAGGTGCTCATCAGATATCTTGATTCTAATTTTACTTTTAGTGTGCTTCATTCTTGAAAATAGTTGCTCACAAATGTAGATGCTGCCAAAAAACGATGACATGAATAAGGCGTGATTGTGAAGCGAGGGATATTTCTCCCTGGGAAGATAGGACCTATAAAAGTCCATTAAAGACATGTGATCAAATTTTTCTTTCAGTTGAATGTCAGATTGTAACTCTATGCATTCCATCTGAAAATTGGCAGGTAACACATTAATGACTGAAAATGGAGTCGCAAATAAACCAAAATATTTATTATTATCCCGGAAATCTTGAAATCTGTTTTCAAATTCTTCTTTCAAATCAAAAAGCAAGGCTGCATATTTTTCGTTGTTGACAGGACTGTATTTAGCCAACATGTTGAAATACATAAAATTATTTGCCTTTATTTGATCTTGCCATAATTTCAGTTTCATTTGGAATGCTGTTATGGTTTGAAACATTGTATTGATGAGTTGGTTTTTTCCTTTAAGACGTATGTTTAACTCATTCAAATGAGCGGTCAAATCTACTAAAAATGCTAAATCTGTAAGCCAGTTTTCATTGTCAAGTTCTGGCACAAATTTTGCTTTTGATACCATAAATGACTTGATTTCATGTCGCAGATCATAAAATCTTTTCAACATTTGGCCTCAACTTAACCATCTTACTTCCGAAAAGTAAATGATGTCGCCATAGTCAGCATCCATACTTTTAAGGAATTCCTGGAACTGGCGATGACTCAATCCCTTGGCCCTTATGAAATTCACAGCCTTGATGACGATTTGCATGATGGTATCCATTTTTAAAGCTTTTCCGCGTAAATTTTCTTGATGTAATATGCAATGATACTTCATCAAATGTGAATTTTGGGCAGCAATTGCATCGTCTTCTATTAATTTTACAAGACCCTCTCTTTTACCTACCATTGCCGGGGCACCGTCAGTAACTATACCAGATATGTTGACAATGGACAAAGAAAATCACTTTAACATATTTTTTGCTGCTTCATATAAATCTCTTGATTTGATTGTGTCTTTTAATGGCACTAAAGAAGCCATTTTTTTCAGTGACATTATATTTGTCATTAATACCTCTAATAAAAATGGCAAGTTGAGCTGTGTCTGTAGCATCAGTGCTGTCATCCACTGCCAAAGCATAATATTTAAAATTAGCAGCTTTACTCTTCAAACATTTTTTGACAGATTTTCCAATTTCTTCAGTTCGCCCAGCTATAGTCTGATGAGATAAGTTGATTTAAAAAAAAAATCCCCTTTTTTTTTCAGGGCAAATTATATCTGCCACATTTTCCATACATTGCTTAATAAATTCACCTTCACTAAATGGTTTTGAATTTTTTGTTATTAAATATGCAACCACATAACTAGCTTTTACAACAGATTCTGTCTGATTTATCACTTTTTTTAAAGTGATAAATCAGACAGACTTTGAGAAGACAGACTTTTCTTCAGTTCCGCTATTCTGTCCTTACGACACATTCCTTGATATGTGCTGAATTTGTCATCATGTTTTTGCATATAATGCCTTTTCAAATTATAGTCTTTAAAACTTGAATTAATTCACCACAAATTAAGCAGAGCGCCTTACAGTTGCCTCAACAAAAAAGTACTCATCTGTTCACTTTTCATGAAACATTCTTCCTTCATCTGCAATTTTCCTTTTTTTGTGTTCTGTTTTCTTTTGCGATGTGGAAGTCATGCTGGGAAAAAAAAATTAACTTAAGATAAAAGATAGGTTTTGGGCCCTTCCACACCTTGGCTGCCAATTCAGCACGAGACAGAAAGAGCAATATTTAAAAGTCAGGATACTGGTCCACTTTAAGAAGATTAGTCATTCTAAATGTGGGCCTGAGTGAGGGGCAATCAAGAATAATTTTACATCACCGACCACACATGCATAGTACAAGCAATCCCCGGGTTAGGAACGGGTTCCAATTTTTAAACCATTCTTAAGTTGAATTTGTATGTAACTCTGATCCTAGTATTCTTCCCACCTTCTCCACATCCTTGAGGCCCCTCTTGCATCCCTTTCCATCCATCCTACTGTTCCCACCACATCCAACATTACTGCCTCTCATCTCTCTTTCCCATATATCTTTACCTCACTCCTCTCACCACCATGTTCAATAATTCAGAAGGGGTAAAATGTAGACCTCACGGACCTTAACTTCATTTATTGACAGCTGAGATTTCAGATTTCATGTCTGCGGGTCCGCGTTTTAGCCCCTCATTCCACCGCTGTAAATCTGTGCTGACGGTCTTAATAATAATGAATTTGAGGACACACTTCAGCTAAGGGAAGTCTGCCTTTTACCCCAGAGCTACAGCCAGAAAATGTATTTCTGCTTGGTTTAAGCCAGTCGCCCCCGTCCTCTCTGAGCACACTACCCGGACCCTTATCCAAGCTCTTGTAACCTCACGCTTAGATTACTGCAATCTATGCCTAACTGATATACCACAGTGTCGCCTCTACCCCTTGCAATCTGTGCAAAACTCTGCGTGTCTCATCTTCTACCAACCTCGCTATGCTCATGTCACCCCTCTCCTTAAGTTACTTCACTGGCACCCTATCTGTCATCACATACAGTTCAAGATCTTATTGCTGACCTACAAGTGTGTTCATTCTGCTGCCCCTCAATATCTCTCCTCACTTCTCTCACCTTATACACCTCTCAGAGAACTCCATTCCTTAGTTAAATCACTCTTAGCGTTACCCTTCTCCTCCATTGCCAATTCCAGACTTTCGTTCCTTTCAGCTAGCTGCCCCCTATGTCAAGCCCCTACCCTTCCCTTGTTTAAAAGCAGACTGAAACCCCACCTTTTTGATATAGCTTTCAATCCTTAACCCTACTCCTCTGCTCTCCAACCCAGCCAACTGATTAAACCTTCCCCTTAACTGTATCCATGAAATCCTGATTGTCTGTCTTGCCTTTTTAGATTGTAAGCTCTTTTGAGCAGGGACTGTTTTCTTACTCTTTGTGACTGTGCAGCGCTGCGTGCATCTGGTAGCACTATAGAAATATTTACTAGTAATAGTAGTTCTTGAACACAGATCAGCAGGGCTCAAGACAGCTACCCTAACCTCCAGGCTACTTTGGTAGCTTGAGGTCCCTGAGGGCCACGTTTTACCCCTTCCCCCAATAATTCTCTCTCCCTCCCTATGTCCAACAATTCTCCTCTTTTTTCATCTCCCCACCATTTCTTTTTCCCTCTCTGACACCCAATTCTCAATTTCTATTCCCTCACTCCCTCCATTCTTCCATCCTATGGCCATGCTCCCCTACCTCCTTCCCTTCATTCTATGTCCCAAGTTCATGCCCCCTCCCTCCCTTCTGTGCCTCCCTCCGGCGAGTATTTACCTTCTGGCCAGCTCCCTTGATGCAATAATTTTTCTGGTCAAAGCTGCGAGCGGTGGTTGCTGGATCCTCACACAATCGGCGGCTTCCTTCTGTGCCTCGGCGAGTGTTTATTTTATGGCCGTCAGCGATCCGCGCCTGAACTAGAAGCGTTCCCTTCCTTCTTTGCCTCCCAGCGACTGTTTACTTTATGGCCTGCTCCCTTGCTGCAGTCCTCTGCCTGCATCGTCGGCTCGAGCAAATTCACGGTTGCTTCAAAAAGCCTTCTCACATTCCCTTACTTCTTTGTCTCCCGGCAAGTATTATTTTAAGGTCGGCTCCCTTGATGCAGTCCTCTGCATGCGGCGTCGGCTCTTCGCGCATGATTCCAAAGCCTTCTCTCTGATGTCGTAATGTCAGAGGAACGCTTCTGACACAGCCGTAGATCGTGCATGAGTAGTCAACGCTGCACGCAGAGGATTGCAGCAAGGGAGCCAACCTTAAAATAAACACTCACCATGAGACAAAGAAGTAAGGGAGAGGTAAGGGAATGTGAGAAGGTTTTTTAAAGCAGCCGCGAATCGATCACGAGGATCTGGGAAGAAAACTAAATACCTGCTGGAAGGAGACACAGAAGGGAGGGAGGAAGAAGCTTGGGCCGCATAAAACTCCTTGCGGGGCCGCATATTGGACACCCCTGATTTAGACCTTCGGGTCTGGTGCTAGTCATCTATGAACACCTGCTCGGGGCTTTTGGTCATTCGTAGGGATAAATGAGCCCATACTGAAATCCCCTTGTTTAATCATTGAAATTTTATTGCAGGTGTCATCCTTGTGTTGGGTACAAAAGGGTTTTTTGGGGGTTTTTTTACCAATTTTTCAATCAAAGTATCAGAGCATAATTTTTCTTGCGTAAACAAATAGCTAGGGAGTCATGTTTGGTGTACGTATGTAGGCGACCCTAATGCACATGCTTGAATTTTTCCCATCTATAGAAGCTGTCAGTCACCGGCAGATCACCAATGAGTGAGGAAGTGTAAGTGAGCGACGTCTGATTTTCATTTTTGACAAAATGACAGAAAAACTTGAACGCTACTGCATTAAATTTTGTGTAAAGCTTAGCAATTCCCAAGTGGAAACGATCTGCTAGATTCAACAGGCCTTTGGGGATGAAGCAATGGGCACCACACAGATAAAGAAGTGGTACAACCGCTTCAGAGATGGCTGCACATCAGTGGAGAGTGAAGCACGTTCTGGTAGGCCCTCAACATCCAGAAATGAGATCATTGACCAAGTGAAGACCCTGGTGATGCAGGATCATTGAATTGTGATCAGAGAACCTGCAGACGAGGCAAGCATCAGCATTGGATCCGTTCATTCCATTTTGACTGAGGATTTGGGCTTCAGGAGCATTTCAGCGAAATTTGTGTCAAAACTGCTAACGATCGAGTAGAAGCAACTCCGTTTGGAGATAGCACAGGACATGCTGGAGACTGAACAGTGATCCCAACTTCCTCAGCACAGTGATCACTGGCGATGAGTCCTGGGTTTATGAGTACGACCCTGAAAGGGACCAGATTTCAGTCAAGAGAAGTTGTGAGCAATATCAAAAGAGGTGTTCCAGCACTGCTTCTGACAGTGGTAGAACCATTGGAAGAAGTGTGTGGCAGCCCAAGGGGACTACTTTGAATGAGATTAGTATAAGATTGTTGAATCTGAATATGAGTATTTTTTTATGAATAAAGGCCGGATACTTTTTGAACAGCCCTCATATGCGCTCCCCTTAATGTAGGGTTTCTCTTGTTGTAATCTACTTTGAATCTGAATTGAAAAGCAGTGTAATATAAGATTTCTGATTAGATTAATGAAATCCTATGGGCAGGACCAATACCTACTTGCTCTTGCCTGGTGTGGATCCTTCCAAAAAAATGGCTGTCGTGAACTCTAGTAGTACTTTGAGGCTGCCTAAAAGGATAAGTACATCACAAAAAATAGCTATCCTAAAAATAAATTATTATATATCCAGTTAATGATGATCTTTACATTATTTTGTATTGCTAGTCTTATTAATGAATCCCTAAACGACTTGTAAGCAATTAATAAAGTATAAAAATAAATAATTCTGAAATAGCATTCTTTAGCAAGTCAGTCTTTCTTTACTCAAGCTTTGGAGAGGGATAGTGTGGTCACAAGGCTGATAATACATGAATATGGAGTAATGATTTTCTGGGAAAGCATCATCTCATATTCTCATAATTAAAACACAGGAATTTGTTTAATCAGATTCTGGATGGGTTGGGATTTTAAAAGATCTGAAATATGTGCTGTATAAATATTCTGCTCTTAACAAACATATACATAATTAATATGTGAGAAAATTTATCATGTCATGTGGAGGATCTTCCTCCTCCTCAATGTCTTCACTTAAGGAAAATTTAAAACCACTTCACAGGGACCATTTTACTTGACCTAGAGCTTCTGGCGTGACATTGCCTGACTGCATATTCAACAGTAGATATTTCTCACAAGCAAATGTCCTGGTTGGAACAGGTGTTTTTATATACCAGGGTATAAATACTGCATCCTGAGTATGAAGGATTGTAGGGACCAGAGTGTAAGCTCAGACTGTCATATTCTGCAGCTAGCTCCATCCTCTCCAGCATCATGAGGGCTTTTCTCACCAGCTTATGCATCATCTTTGCTTTGACAGCCACAGGTAAGGCTCTTCCCTGCAATCTTTCTGCCACTGTTCACAGGATGATCTCTATTCACAACCCATCTTCTTACTTCCAGTGGCATACCTAATATATTTATACTATATCAAATACTTGGGGAAATTTTTATTTAAATACACAGCATTCTCCTGTACTGCTAGAAGCATCAACAATGTTTTCAAATAATGTGAAAGGAATATATGTGATTACTTATCTGGGACAACGTTCTTTCAGCAATGCAGTATTCCAATTCAGGTCCTGCCCAATGGTACTGTTTCAAATCTGTAAGGTAATAGTGCTCTAATAGTGCTTGTTGCCAAAAACGTCACAACTTGTATACGTTCACCAAAGTCTTAACTTGTATACATTCTTCATGTGCGTTGTTCAAAGTCTCAACTTACGAGGTGCTACCCAAAAGTTTGAGGAATTCAATTAAAAAAAAAAAAAAAAATTGCTTAACTGAAATTCCTAGTTTCTACAATCTCCTTCGAAGTAGTTCCCTTGAGAATGTATACAGCGATCCCAGCATGTCATCAGGGATGTGCCAGAGTAAATCAGGGCAGTAGAAGGGCCCGAAGCAGCGTGTGGAGACTGATGCAAGCGCTGCTGGAATCACCACCTTTGTAGTCCGGACCGCGGGAAGGGAAAGGGGGGGGGTGTAGAGGAAACGCTAATGCTGCTGCACAGGGAACTGGTGGGGGGGAGGGAAATGGAGGGGAAGGGAATGCTGCTTTGGACAGACAGACAGAGAGAGGAAGGGAAACACAAAGAAAATAAGAAAGACACAGGGGCAGGTGCACAGGGAACTGGTGTGGGGGGAGGGAAATGGAAGGGGATGGAATGCTGCTTTGGACAGACAGACAGAGAGAGAGAGGAAGGGAAACACAAAGAAAATAAGAAAGACACAGGGGCAGGTGCACAGGGAACTGGTGTGGGGGGTGGGAAATGGAGGGGGATGGAATGCTGCTTTGGGGGGGAGGGAAATGGAGGGGAAGGGAATGCTGCTTTGGACAGACAGACAGAGAGAGGAAGGTAAACACAAAGAAAATAAGAAAGACATAGGGGCAGGTGCACAGGGAACTGGTGTGGGGGGAGGGAAATGGAGGGGGATGGAATGCTGCTTTGGACAGACAGACAGAGGGAGGAAGGGAGACAGAAAGGAAAGAAGAAAGACACAGGGTCAGGGAGATACACAGAAAGACAGACAGGCAAAGGGGGCCGGGACAGAGACAGACAGAAAGGACAGCGGGAGCCGCGTCAGGAGGGTGCGGGATGCGGCAGTGGGAACTTTTCCAATGGGTGCAACTGGTCAGCTGTCGGGAACCTCTGATCAGGGGCAGAGCAAGGTAAGTGTATCATAGGGATAAGAAGGAGGAGGGAGGATAAAAAAAGGAAGGGATGCCTACTGCTGGACAGGGGGAGAAGGAAAGAGATGCTGATGGACAGGGGAGGTGAAGAAAAAGGAACGGAGGACTAATGTTGGACAGGGGGAGAAGGAAAGAGGTGCTGCTGGACAGGGGGGAGGTAAAACAAAGGGAGAAGGGCTGCTGCTGCATAAGGAGAGCAGTGAAGGGGTGGTGGTGGACACAGTGGAGATAAAAGGAAGGGAAAATGGACAGGGGGAGCAGGCAAGGGGTGGTGATGGACAGCCAAGGAAAAAGAAAGGCAGAAAGAAAGAAAGCGGCTAAGGAGAGAGAGAGAAAGAAAGACAGACACACACACATATGTTCTAGCACCCGTTAATGTAACGGGCTTAAAGACTAGTATATATATATATATTTTTTTTTTTGTCTCGGAAAATGAGAAGAGATTGACTTTGAAATTTCATACTCAGTAATTAACACCTGAACTGTTGTTGAGCGGTGTGTTTTTTGTACAACTGACATTTACCTTGACTTCCAAAAAGCCTTCGACAAGGTACCTCACGAACGACTGCTTAAGAAGCTGTGGAACCATGGGGTGCAAGGGGATGTCCACCGATGGATCAAACACTGGCTGACAGGCAGGAAACAGAGGGTTGGAGTAATGGGCCATTACTCAGACTGGCAATGGGTCACGAGCGGAGTTCCACAGGGATCGGTGCTTGGACCGCTCCTGTTCAATATATTTATTAACGACCTGGAGGCGGGAACACAATGTGAGGTTATTAAATTTGCGGATGACACCAAACCCTGCAGCAGGGTTAGAACCGCGGAAGACTGCGAAGACCTGCAAAAGGACCTGACGAGGCTGGAAGAGTTGGCAAAAAAGTGGCAAATGAGCTTTAACAGAGAAATGCAAGGTCATGCATGTAGGGAAAAAGAACCCGATGTTCAGCTACAAAATGGGGGGATCATTGCTAGGGGTAAGCAACCTTGAAAGAGACCTGGGGGTGATGGTGGACACAACATTGAAAGCATCAGCGTTGGAGAGGACGTTCTGGCAACTGGCTGGCCCGGAATGTCCTCTCCGACATTAGAATTGACATTGGGTGGCGAGAGTTGGTCAGCCCCACGGGAAAGAAAAGCAGGGAGGGAGAACTCAGCTCCGGCCTGTTCCCAATGGCGGCAGTGGCAGCCTTTCCCAAGCGGCGGTTGTAGCAGCATGTTTCCCAATGGCGGTGGTATGGGGTAGGGCAGGGAGAAAGAAAGAAAGAAAGGGGGGGCAGGGAGCCAGAAAGAAAGAAAGGGGGCAGGGTGAAACAAAGAAAGAAAAAAAAATGGTGCACGGACAGAGAGAGAGAGAGAGAGAGAGAGAGACATACAGAAAGAAAAGGGGCATGGAGAGAGAAAGAAAGAAGGGGGCAGAGTGAAAGAAAGAAATGGGGCATGGAGAGAGAGAAAGACAGACATAGAAAAAGAAATGGGGCACGGAGAGAGAGAGAAAGACAGACATACAGAAAGATAGGGAGCATGGAGAGAGAAAGAAAGAAGGGGGCAGAGTGAAAGAAAGAAATGGGGCATGGAGAGAGAGAAAGACAGACATAGAAAAAGAAATGGGGCACGGAGAGAGAGAGAAAGACAGACATACAGAAAGAAAGGGAGCATGGAGAGAGAAAGAAAGAAGGGGGCAGAGTGAAAGAAAGAAATGGGGCATGGAGAGAGAGAAAGACAGACATAGAAAAAGAAAGGGGGCATGGAGAGAGAAAGAAAGACAGACATAGAGAAAGAAAGGGGGCATGGAGAGAGAAAGAAAGAGAGACATAGAGAAAGAAAGGGGGCATGGAGAGAGAAAGAAAGAAGGGGCAGGGTGAAACAAAGAAAATGTTTGGGGAGGGAATGAGGTCTGGAGGAGAGGAAGCATACAGGAGGCTGAAAGAAGGGAAGAAATATTGGATGCACAGTCAGAAGACTAAAGTGCAACCAGAGACTGATGAAATTACCAAAGGTAGGAAAAATGATTTTATTTTCAATTTAGTGATCAAAATGTGTCCGTTTTAAGAATTTATATATGCTGTCTATATTTTGCACTATGGCCCCCTTTTACTAAACCGCAATAGCGGTTTTTAGTGCAGGAAGCCTATGAGCATCGAGAGCAGCATGCCCCCTGCGCTAAAAACCACTATCGCAGTTTAGTAAAAAGGAAGGGGGTATATTTGTCTATTTTTGTATAGTTGTTACTGAGGTGGCATTGCATAAAGTCATCTGCCTTGACCTCTTTGAAAACCCGCAGAATATAAATGATGATTAACATTTTCTCTGCGTACAGTGTGCTTTGAGTTTTAAAAATGTTATTGTTGGTAGATCATTTTGACTTGGCCACAAAGGTAAGGGGGAGGTAGGGAGGGTTGCTGCTGAAAGACATCTAGTAATCCTTGCAGGCTTGACTGTGCAGGGAATTATTTTTGTAAAATCATGTTTTGTTATGTGACTGGCATTATTTAGACTTTAATTTCTATGAATGAAAATGATATAAAATTACTTGCTTGTTTTTATGTGCTTGTGCTGAAGGAAAGTGGAGAGAGAGTGGGCTGAGGACGCTGAAGGGAAATGGGGAAGAGAGAATGGGGCGAAGACGCTTATTTATAAATTGACAATTATACAGAATATTGATTCTTTTTTTGTTTTTGTTCACAACATTTTATTGGTTTTATGGTTATGAAAACAGTGATACAACATAGGCTTCCGCAGAAGCGCAAAACAAATGGAAATAACACTTGTCAAGTATATCAAATTACAGATAAAGAGTAATTATACATATAAAAGGTTGAAGGTATTGAAAAGTACAGCAAATTTAGGTACATATGGTATGAAGATTTAATAAATATTTCAGATAAAGAAAATAACATCTGTAGTGGAGAGAAGTATGAGTTAAGAGAGGTATACCCTTTGGAAGAAGGGTCTTTACACAGTCAGGTAGGTCTATCAAAATAAAAAGGTCTATTAAAATATAAAACAGAATATTGCAAATATGGTTGATCATTCCATTATCAAAGGTCTAGTTTACAGTGTTCCAACAGCATTGACCAAGTTTTATTATAAGAGGGTATAATATGACGCAATATGATGCAATATGACGCAATATGACGTTCATACTTGATATGCAAACAAACAGAGTTCCACCAGTGATTGAATTCAAGTTTCATGGAGTCTTTCCAATTTTGAAGTATGATTTGAATAGCAAGAAATATCAATAATGTTAGTAGGCGATCTTGATATATGGAGAAAGGCATTGTAAGGGCCATTGGGCCAGTGATTAAAACATCAAATGAAAAAGGGTCAGATATATGGAAAATTTTGGTAATCATATGCCAAATAGGAGACCAAAAGGCCATGACATGGGGTCAATCATATAGCATATGACGTAAAGAGCCATCACCGGATTTACAGGTCTAACAACAACCATCAGAGGACCTTGTCAATTTGGCCATTTTATTAGGTGTCCAAAAAGCTCTGTGAAAGAGAAATAAGGCCGTTTGCATATGGGAAGCAGAGCGAAGAGATTTTTGTATTCTAGACCAGATGGTCATCCAAGTATGAGTAGTGAGGGGGGATTGTAGCATCGGGTCCCATTTAGTTATGGAGTCTGGTAAGAATTGAAAGCATTTGGATTGCATAAATTTATATCACTTGGAAGCTTGCCCTTTGGATGTTGAGAAGGATAGTGTCATGGACTGCAGGTCCGGAGATGTATGTAAAGAAGAGGGAGAAGGAAAAGTCGCCTGGAGACAAAGGTGTAGTTGTATCCATTTAAAGTATTGGGATGGAGGGATGTGAAATTTGGCCATAGTATCAGAGAAAGAGATCCACTTGTCTGCCTGTATTAGGTGTGTAAGGTTCCAGATTCCCTGACGTTGCCAAGATTTCCATATAACTATTTCTTTATTAATTTTGAGTTTGGGATTGTTCCATATCGGAGCTAAGATCGAGTCTGTCCATTTTTTATCCAAGATGGAGTCAATATGATTGATTGATTGCTTGCCAGGTACTGAGCATAATAGGATTTGATTTGGCTGATGAAGGGAGAGGTAAGGCGGGGGCATATTGTAGTAAAAATGGTCCATGATAGAGTGTTCCAAATGAAGCCAAGTGGGAAGTGTAAGTGTAGAATACAAATTCAACCAAAGAGACCCTTGTGACATCAAAAAGGCTAAATGATACTCGCGAAAACTGGGAAAGTTAGAGCCTCCTTGATCTCAAGGACATTTCAATTTGCGTAGTGCGATTCGGGGTTGTTTTCCTCGCCATAAAAAGTCTACCAAAAGTTTTTCAATATGAGAGTAAACATAATGGGGAAAAAGAAAGGGTAGCATACTAAGAATATAATTAATCTTAGGGGTGATCATCATGTGGATGGTGGAGAGTCTGCCCCACCAGGAAAGGTTAAAGGGAGACCATTTATTTGTACATGTTTGGATAATAGAGAAAATATAGTCAGAGTTAAGTTGAAGGGTGGAGTCAAGAGAAGGTTCAAAATATAAACCAAGTTATATAATTTTTGTAGGAGACCAAAGAAAGCCGTGATTGGATGAGTCAGTTTGAACATCAATACAGTTTAAAGGTAGAAGTTCGGATTTATTGATATTTAATTTATAGCCCGATATGGCGGAATAGAGATGAATTTGTTCAAGAACATAAATGAGGGAGTCAAGATTAACGTATAGAAGGACATCATCAACATATGCTGATAATTTGACCGAGAAGGAACCCGAGTGGAAGCCATGAATTCTAGTATCATGTCTGATAGCAGTTAAGAGAGGCTCAAGGGCGAGATTAAAGAGTAAGGGGGATAAAGGACATCCCTGTCTTGTTCCTCGGGTCGGGAAAAAAGGTTGTGATAGGTGTCCATTAATCATGATCCTTGTCATTGGATGAGAGTAAAGAACTTTAACCATATTTAGGAAAGAGTCTGAGAATCCATACCATTTTAGAATATGAAAGAGAAAATGCCATTCCATACGATCAAAAGCTTTTTCGGCATCAAGGGCCATAATCAAGAGTCTTATCAGTATGAGAGGTTGTATGATGTATAATGTGGGATAATAATCTAGTATTATTAGAAGAATATCGATGATTTAGAAAGCCTGATTGATCTGGGGAAATAAATTTGGGAAGGACGGACTATAGTCAGGTTGCCAAAATCTTTGCAAAGATTTTAGCATTGACATTGATTAATGATATGGGTCTATAATTTTTGACATCTTGGGGGTCCTTACCCAGTTTAGGGAAACGACCAAGGTAGCTTCCGTGAAGGATCCAGTAGATTGGCCTTGATAACAGAGAGAATGAAAGAAGAGTAGCATATGTGGAAGTAACGCAGGAAGAAAGGCTTTATAAAATTCAGTAGTGAGACCATCCAGACCAGGGGATTTATTAGAAGCAAGTGAGATAATTGCATCAGTGAGTTCTTGTGCAGTGAAGGGTGTATCAAGTGGGAGGGTCTCTGCTGGCGAGAGAGAGGGATGAGGAAAAGATAAGAAAGAATTGAGGGGAGCTGAGAAAGGTGATTCAGAAGAGTATAAATTTTTATAAAAAGAAAGAAAGGATGATGAAATTGCAGAGGAAACCATAACCAGTTTATCTGAGGCATCTTTTATGGTAGATATAGTGGTTTTATCCTGAATTTTTTAAAGATAGTTCGCTAAAAGATGTCCGGGTTTATTATTATCTGCATAATAGGTGGAAGCGTGAATAAAGACAGACTTAGCAGCTGAGGAACTGAGAAGGGAGTTGTATTGCAGGCGTAGATTGCGTAGATGAAGAAGGGTGGAAATATTGGATGCATCAGATAAGTGCTGGGATTCCGCTTCTTGAATGCGATGTTCTAGATCTTGTTGTAGTTTTTTCCGAGAGGAGTGGAGACGGGTGGAGAATTGAATAATAGTGCCTCATATAAATGCTTTGAAGGCATCCGAGGTGATAGTCCAATCACTGTGATCGGGGATGTTAAAGTTTAAAAATTCTGCAATAGCATTATTGATACAATCTTTAAACTGGGTTTCGTCAAGGAGGGAGGAGTTAAATCGCCATTATTTAATGCGAGGCTCAAGAGAAAAATGTTTACAGGATAATGTGATGGCAGCATGATCAGAGATGGTAATGGATTTGATGTCAGTTGTGGTGATGTGTTCCAAAAGGGATGAACTGGTGAGGAAGTAGTTAATCCTGGAGAAGGTAGAGTGAGGGGTTGAAAAGAAAGTAAATTGATCTGCATCGATATGTTGGAGTCTCCATGGATCAATAAGTTGTAGTTGAGCTATGATATCATGTAAGGTAAACCACACTTTTGTTTTTTTGAAAGAAGCATGGGACTTCCTATCTTTGAGGGGATCCAAAATGAGGTTAAAATTACCTCCTATAATAAGGGGGGTATCCGTGTCTTGGAGTATATGATTAGCTAGGTGATAAAAAAATTCAGGGGAATCCAACTTGGGTGCATAAAAATTATTAATGCGTAGTATATGATTTGAAATTGTGAATTTGACACTAATCCATCTGCCAAATGTGTCATGAGAGCTGAACATAACAGATAGGGATGGATGTTGTCTGATAAATATGAGAACACCATTTTTCCCATTGAGGGCGGGGGAAAATAAAGGAGCGCAATATCCTTGCTTAATAAATTTAGCTGAATCAGCATCGTTAAGAGGATTATATCAGATTTGAGATCATCTATATAAGATAGGATCTTGCGCTTCTTAATTATATTGTTAAGACCATTGACATTAAGTGAAGGTATGGAGAGGGACATTTCAAGGATTGAAAACTGATCTGAATGTACAATGGTATACCTGAAAAAATAAACATTATTAGGGTTAAACAAACATCATTAATTAAATCAGTCGAACGGAAGGTGAATGCTGTATACATCATGAGAGGTAAAACACTACAGAAGTAATAAGATATATTAAGAACAAATGAGAAAAGCTGACTGCAAAAAAGCAGCAATAGGCAGGAACTATGGGTGGCTGGAGAGCAAAAAAACCAGACCGTCGAGTGAAAAAGCAGCATACCAGCAACCTAACAAAAAAAAAAAGATTGTAATAAAGTAGCTCCTACTACACACTCAATTAGGTATAACAAGCAACAAGTTCAACGGAGTCAAGTGGTGAGGTTTAAAGTAAACAACTGAGCAAACAATGGCTGAGTGGAAGGTGATCCCACAACACAAACAGGCCAAAAGAGCGATAAAGCATGACTAATGAATGTAGAATAAACAGCACAGTACACAATCAATCAATGGGGAAACAGTTAGTAAATAAGAGTGAGAAGGATATAGAAACAATCGAGGAAAGAAAAGGAATCAGTTTTGATTGTGATTAAGCTGACGTGCACAATGGCAGAATAGTCACACTTGGTAATTTTTAGCTGTTTGCATTGAAGAGTCAGATGGAGAAGAAGTGGAAAAGGTCAGACTGAGTCGATCGGGGTCGGAGATTTGTCTTCGATGTACGAGGCTAGAAGCTCTGGATCTGTGAAGTCTCTAGTTTGATTCATATAGGTGATCCGCATCCGTGCCAGATAGATGCTGAAGCGGGCACACATTTTCTTCAGTTGCGGGCGGAAGGCGAGAAGTTGTTATCGAGCTTTTACCGTTGTTTTGTGCAGGTCCGGAAGGAAAAGAATCTTGTTGCCCTCATGAGTGAGAGGTGCGAGGGATTGTGCTTTTTGCATAATTTCTAGTACTTGAGGGTAGTGGAGGATTTTGAGTACGATGGGTCTCGGGTGCCGATCATGAGGTTGGCGCGAAGATGGCGATCTATGCGCTCGTTCAATTTCAAAGTCCTTCTTAAAGTGAAAATCCAGTAGAGTAGGGATGAAAGTCTCTAGGAAGGCAATCATATTATTTCCCTCCTGACCCTCCAGGACCCCCAAAAGACGTACATTGTTCCGCCGAGAACGGTTACTCGCATCTTCCAGCTCCTTTTCGATTGCCAGCATGCGTTTCACGTGGCTCTGCAGCGCCTTCATGTTGATCTCTGCAGTTGCCGCTTTAATTTCCAAGTCGGCGACTTTGGACTTGAAAGTAGTGAGATCTGTGTGGATCGTGGCTAATTCATCTTTTATTTCAGACACGGCATCTTTGGTGTCTGTCATTATGTCCTGGACCATTTTAATAGCTTCTCAGAGGTCCATCATGGAAGGAGCTTCAGGTTTCTCTGGTTTCTCTGATGTCGATCCTTTTGCCGGTGATTGAGGTTCGGGCTTATGTCTTTTGCCCGTTTTGGCTGTAGCCATCGTTTATATAGTAGTTAGTGTAGAATTCAGGAGTCGAAATCGAGTAGAGTGCAGCAAAAGATAAAGAAAATAGTAAGGGTTGCCAGAGCTGAGTGCTCAGACGACCATCTTAGTCGGGCTCAACAGCACCCCCCTATATTGATTCTTTTTATACTTTAATATAATAAGTTCAATATAAAACAATTCAAGGCTTGTGTGGATGGAATCAGGTGGTTTGCGGGGATGGGGACCAAGCTTATGGGGATTAGTCTAATAAAATGGTATTTTCTTATTTCTCATTATTTGTTTTATTTTTATTTGGTAATTTGTAAAGTGGTGACTATGTATCAGTTTTTTTGAATTTACATCTACTGTCTTTATATTTTGCACAATATTAGAGGACATGTGTTACTGTTTTCGTGGTGTTGTGGTGTTGCATTCTATGCAGAGTCTGGTTTCTTGGTGGTTCAGTTTAACTTTTGTCTACATATTTCTATATTTATTTTGTGATTATTCCATATTGGGCGAGGGTGTATCTCTGTTCTGTGTGTATGAAAAGAACATAGTTTTCAGTTGGCATTGAATGCAGGATCAATTGACTGTGCGGGATCAGGCTTGTTTAGTTTTAAAATGTATGTGTTGGTGTTCTAATGTTCACTGCAGTGTTTAAAATGCTGCCTTTTCCTAGGTACACTCTTGTGCGATATATGGATTGTTACTAAAAATCATATTTTTCATATACATGGGGGGAGGGGGGGGTCAAAAAATGATGGGCCCCGGGTGTCACATATGCTAGGTATGCCACTGCTTCACCTCCTCTCCATTGCTATGGCATCTCTTCTCCTTTCCTTCATTTCCAACCCACCCGACCCCATGGTGTGGCATGCTTAAGCTCCTTCCATCCCCCACCCCCATGCCTTGGCATCTCTCTCCTTCCCTTCCATCTTCCCCTTCCTACTCTGGCATCTCCTGTCCTTCCTTTCCCTCTGGTCTAGCATCTATCTCCTTCACTCCCCTACCCCCCATGCCCTGGCATCTCTCTCCTCTTCTCCCTTCCTTCCTTCCCCATGGCCTGGCATCAGTTCTTGCTTCCTTCCCTCCCTCCCCATGGCCTGGCATCTCTTTTTCCTCTCCCTTCCCTGTTCTTCATTCCTTCCTTCCCTCCCCATGGCCTAGCATCTCCTTTTCCTCTCCTTTCCCTGCTCTTCCTTCCTTCCCTCCCTCTCCCCATCTCCTCTCCTCCCTTCCTTCTCCATGGCCTGGCATCTCTTTTTCCTCTCCCTTCCCTGTTCTTCCTTCCCTCCCTCCCTCCCCTTGACCTAGCATCTCTTTTTCCTCTCCATTCCCTGTTCATCCTTCCTTCCTTCCCTCCCCATGGCCTAGCATCTCCTTTTCCTCTCCTTTCATTGCTCTTCCTTCCTTCCTTCCTTCCCTCTCCCCAACTGGATGCAACATTTTTCTTCCTCTCCCCGCCTCTCCCTCCCTTCTTTATAATCTTTTCTCTCTTTCTCTCTCTCCCCTCTCCCCCCCCATTGTACACAGTATTTCCTCTCCTTCTCCTCTCCCTTCTTTCCTCTTTGTCACCCCCTTCCTCCATAATCATCGCATCCTTCACAGCAAAGGCAATTCATTCCACATAGATAGACCGGCCAAAAATGAATTTCTTGAAATGAGGGAATCTCCAAAAGACATTTAGGGGGAAATACTGTATAGGACGCCTGTTTCTGCAAGCACCTAAGAAGCGACTGAGAATTGCACATCGGTGTCCTACACAGAATCGCATGTGCGCTAAGGACACATGCCCAACCCATGGGAAAGGGAAGGCCCAACATTTTGGAAGAGGCAGGTCTGTCAGTAGGAAGGAATGTGCATCACTTTTGCCGGTCATCTTCTAAAGGTTTCAGGGGTCAGAAGATGTTGGGGGGGGGGAGTGTTGGGGTGTGAGGGACTGTCGGTGGGTGTTGGGAAATGTCATGTGAATGTCATGTGGGTGTTGAGAAATGTTGGGGAGTGTCAGTTGGGTGTTAGGGAATGTCAGGTGAGTGTTAAGTAATGTCGGGTGAGTGTTGGGAGGGTGTTGTTAGGGTATGTTAGGGTATGTTGGCCTACATGTCAGGTGCTTAAGATACCTAGGGCTGCTTAAGCTCGCCCAAGGCCACTTCCGGGCATAATTATGCCCATTCCCAGCCTTGGGTGAGCTTAAGCATCCCTAGGTGCCTCCCTGCACCCTCAAAAGATGCCTATAGTATAGGCAGCCTTCCTTGGGGGGGGGGGGGGTGTTTGGAAAACATGTGCCCTGATTGGCTGCTTAGACAACAATAGGACATCTACCGCTGCCTACAGTCAGGACGCCGTTTAAAGAATTTGCCCCATACTCTACAATGAGAACACAATGTTCATGTAGGACAAAATGTAAAACAAAACAGCTGGCAATCAATGAAGCTTAGATTGCAAGGGACTTATATGCTCCATCTTTGATAATCCCTAATGACTCGCATTGCAGCATTTTGAGTAACCTGCAAAGCCCTCAACAACATCTGTGGTAGAACACTAAACAGCAGGGTACAGGAAACAAGGTGTGGGGACATGGAAGAAGAATAGGATGAATGAGAGAGAACAAAGTGACAAAAGTAAGATGGGGAGAAGAGATAGAGCTATAGTAGATATGCAAACAAGGAGGAAAAAGAACTATGACAGAAATTCAGTAGTGTGTATATCACGTGGTTTCTCCCTTTCCTCAGGACTCTGTCTGAATTGTGAGCATTGCCTGAACATTCATGGTGGTTCATGCTCAGGAGCCTCTGTTAAGTGCAAAGAAGATGAGGCAGTTTGTGTTAGCAGAAGAGAAAACACCACAATAGGTGAGTTCTGTCTTTCCAGGGAGATGCTGATAGATCAGAGGCCATTCCATTACTGATTGGTTCCAGTTTTCTGCCTTGTTAAAAAAAAAAAAAATAAAATCCTCAAATATAAATGTTATAGACTCAACTAAAGATCCCCGCAAGATGAAATGCTGACCTCTGTTCATATATCTTCAGAATTTCTCTATGTGTAATTCTTATTAATATCTTCTTACTTTCATAGAAAATGATTCGCGTTTGTCAATGTTCAAAGGGTGTATGAAGTATGACCCCAATATCTGTGACACGATTTTACATGGCGGTAATGATAGATTTCAAAATATGATGTACAATAAGTGTTGCAAGGAAGACAACTGCAACAGAGAAAGTTTCACAGGTAGGATATCTGTTTCTGTCTATCAAACCATGCAGGATACTCCAGGTCAGAGGGATATTATGATTCCTGCTAGGGAGACTATTTATAGCCCTCTACTAGAGGGGAAACCAGTGAAGCCTGTTTATATTTGGGCTTCCCTTTTAGACTAACTGGTAGACACCAAGAAAACACACCAGTGCAAAACAATAACAATACTACTGATTTGGTGCTCATTAAATAAACAGCATCAACCCAGTATCCTCAGCGCATACTGTTTTTGCATATTTTAAGGGTCTCCATCTGTTTAAGGCTCACCATCTCTTTGGCATAATCAACTGTCTACTCTAATCCCCCTTCACTTTCCACCCAAATGATGGCAGAGTTTTTCTATGACAAGATTCACAAGATTCACCTTGCATTCTCAACCAGGTCACCTCCCTCCCATCTCTATTTCCAGCTATCCACTCTGTGAGCCACTCCAACTCCTGCTATCTTTTCCTCCTTTTCATAAATCATTGAAGAAGAAACTGCACATCTTCCCTTCTCCTGCAAGCCCACTACCTACTCCTCTGACCAAATTCCCATCAACTTACTCAGTGCTTTCTCTCTCATTGTCATCCCTCCTATCTGTCACATCCTCAACTTATCATTCTCCACTGCAACTGTTCTGATGTCTGCATACATGCCGTAGTCTCACCTCTCCTCAAAAAACCCTCACTAGATCCCATAGCCCCCTCCAACTATTACCCTATCTCCCTCTTCCTCTTCTTCTCCAAGCAACTTGAATGTGTTCATCCCGTTGCCTGGACTTCCTTTCATCTCAAGCTATTCTTGATCCACTTGAATCACTCCATTCCACAGAAATTACCCTTACTAAAGTCTCTTATGACCTGTTCCTGGCGAGATTCTGTACTCTGTCCTCATCCTTCTCAATCTATCTGTTGACTTTGATGCTGTTGATCACCACCTACTCCTCGATAAGCTGCCCTTGCTGGGATTCCAGGATTCTGCTGTCTCCTGGTTTTCTTCCCAGCTCTCCCAACACACTTTCACTGTTTGCATATGTGGATCCTACACTGCTATCCCACTCTTTATTAGTGTACCTCAAGGCTCTGTCTTGGACCCTCTGCTTTTCTCCATATATACTTACTTCCTCGGTGCATTGATCTCCTCCAATAACTTCCAATATCATCTCTATGCTGATGACTGCCAGATCTACCCCTTCACACCAGACATCTCTACAGAAATCTAGGCACAAATCTCAACCTGCCTGTCCAATATTGCCACCTGGATGTCTCACTGGCTTCCTGTCTATTGGAGAATCCAATTTAAGTGTGCAACTGTAATTTTTAAAATCCTACATAGGATTTTCTTTCCTTTGGTCTGTTTCGTTTAATTCATGAAAACTCTAACTTTAGGAGTTCTCAGAAATTTAAACTTGGCTTTCCCACTTGTAAAGAGAATAAATACTATGGCCAATTTCTGTTGAACTTTTTCCTTTTTGTTTGTAAAAATTTGGAATGACCTTCCTTCTATAGTTCTCCCTCATCTATCAACTTTCCTTAAAGTATTGAAGACATACATATTTCAGAAATGTATTAATGGCTCTTCCTCTTCAAACTAACAACTATAAAATAAAATTTCAGGCATAAAAGTTTAAGTTTTTTTCTCTAATCTCTTGTATATTTTATTAAAATGTTGTTAACTGAGTCAAGCCCTCTTGTAGGGATGAATCGGTATATAAGACTAAAGATTAGATTAGATATGGATAAGACCAAGCTCCTTATATTTCTACCTAAACCCACATCCCTACTATTCCTGTTCTCTGTCTCTGGACAACACGCTCCTCTTCCTTGTCCTATCAGATTGCAACCTCGGGGTCATCTTTGACTCCTCTCTCCTTCTCCACTCAGAGATCCAACAAACTGCTAAATCCTGTTGCTGCTTCCTCTATAATATTACCAAAATCCAGCAGCTCCTTTCCGAGCATACAACCAAAACCCTGATCCACACTCTTATCACCTCTTGCTTAGACTACTGCAATTTGCTTTTCTCAGGTTTTCCACTCAACCATCTCTTCCCCCCCTTCAATCTATTCAAAATTCTGCTGCACGACATATTCCACCAGAGTCACCATACTTACGTTACCTCTCTCCTCAAGTCACTTCAGTGGCTCCCCATCCATTTCTGTATACTGTTAAAACTATTTTTACTGACTTACAAGTCCATCCACTCTGCAACCCCAAATATCTCACCTCCCTCTGTGTATTGGGTAAGGCCCTCTTATCTGTACCCTTCTCCTCCACTGCCATCTCCAGACTCTGTCCCTTCTATCTTGCTGAGCTGTATGTCTGGAACAGACTGCCCGAGTCAACACATCAAGCTCCGTCTCTAGCAGTATTCAATCCAAGCTAAAATCCCATTTTTTCACAGCTGCTTTAAACTCCTAACTCCCACTCACCTATGTCTATCCTATCATTCTCTCTAAGAAACGTCCCAGCCCTATATATCCTGTCTTTCCAAATTAGATTGTAAGCCTTTCAGTGCTATAGAAATTATAAATAGTAGTAGTAGGTTTATAACTACAGGTATGTGCCAGATTTAACTGGGAAGAAGATGCCTATTTTGGCACTATGATATATAGACACAAAGGCACCTACTAGGGGCCACTGAAAAGTTCTCAGCCCAACCAAGAAGAGAATGATGTTGAGCCAAGAAATTTACAAGTTATTCTTGACACATTTTGTTTCAATGATATGAAAAGTATCAAAAGTGTGGAATAACTTGTAGGTTTCCTGGCTCCACATCATTCTCTTCTTGGTTGGGCTGAGAACTTTTCAGCGGCCCCATATATATGACTATAAAATAAGTGACCATTTCTAGAAAAATGTGATTAAAGTAGCAAATCCAAAATGTTAATGGCCAATTTTTCATGACATAGGTCCATAAACAGTCTGAAAAAGTTACATGTTTGAACATCTGTATCTTGGGGTTTTTTTTCTCATAAAAATGAAGGATATTACAAATTGCTTGCTCTAACAGAATTAATTAAAACCTAATTTACTGTTTCTGGTGACTTTAGTTAACTTTTGACAGAGGTGAAGGGGCATTTTCGATTTGATTTCTATATCTGAGTTAGACATTTTGCGGAACATGCAGAAAAATCCAATAGCAAATAATAACCATTTTCAAAACAAGAAAACATCCATCTTTTGGGTTACAAAATGGCCACTTGTCCTCAGTGCATCTATCTTTCTTTTTGAACCATTATATATATATATATATTAAAAAAAAAATTCCTAAAGAAAATTGTACAAAACAAGCCATTGGAATATAGGAGGGGCCAGAATTTTTAGTAGACTGGCTACAAAGATATCCTAGCAGAGCAGTGGGGAATCCTAGGGGGCACTGCAGTAAATTTCACATAAAAAAAGTCCCAGGTATATATCAACATAACCCCCTTATAATGTATGGTGAGCCTTCCAAAACCCACCCATAACATACTGGGCCTAACTGTACTTTATACCTGCAGATGTCACCTATATGTTGGAACAATTGGATTTAGGTGGGTTGTGGAAGGCTCATATATTCCACCATAATTGTAGTAGAGTGGGGTATGGGCCAGAGTCCCCATCTCTGTGGTTCACTACACTGCACTCTAGGCTACTCCAGGAACCTGTTTTATACTTTAATAGTTCTGGCCATAACATCTGAAGCTGTCATATAGGCAGGTATGTACTGTTTTATTCATTTCTTTTGGGGGTGGGAGGGTCAGTGACCACTGGGGGAGTACAGGGGGTGATGCTTACATCCCTCCAGTGGTCATCTGGTCAGTTTGGTCACCTTTTTGGCACTTGTTATTAAAACGGGTCTAGCCCCCAAACTAAACTAAACTAAAGCTTAACTTTGTATACCGAGTCATCATTCTGAGAAGGCTCGACTCGGTTTACAGCAATTAAATAAACAGGGAATGATTTACAAATTGCGCCCTGGATATATTCTAAAATGTTCAATTATTGCTTAAAAATGTCCCTCATAAACTCATCCTATTCCTGCCCAGTTCTTGGCTCTAACACGCCCCTTGAGATTTATACACACTGCAGATGAACAGCATTAAAATTAGTGTAGAAAATAGGTTTTGAAAACAACAAATTGGAAGGGTTTGAAGAGAAAATCCATTTGCCATTTCTTGGATGTTTTTTCTTTTTTGAAAATGAGCTTCATGATCACATATTTGTGAATATCTAACAACAATGTCTGCATTCAAAGTAGAAACATGCCTGCTCAAGAGAAATGTAAATACTAGCAGAAGCTTTTTCTGCAAATAAGCATATTTTATAAAATATATACAGAGAAGAGTGACTAAGATGGTTAAGGGGCCGAAGGAGTTTCCATACAGTGAAAGATTAGAGTAACTGGGCCTTTTCTCCTTAGAACAGAGGAGATTGAGAGGGGATATGATCGAAACATGCAAGGTACTGAAGGGAATAGACTTAGTAGATAAGGACAGGTTGTTTACCCTCTCCAAGGTAGGGAAAACGAGAGGGCACTCCGCAAAATTGAAAGGGGATAGATTCTGTACGAACATAAGGAAGTTCTTCTTCACCCAGAGAGTGGTAGAAAACTGGAACGCTCTTCCGGAGTCTGTCATAGGGGAAAACACCCTCCAGGGATTCAAGACATAGTTAGACAAGTTCCTGCTGAACCAGAACATACGCAGGTAGGGCTACTCTCAGTTAGGGTGCTGGTCTTTGACCAGAGGGCCACTGCTTGAGAGGACTGCTTGGCATGATGGATTAGGTACTGTTCTGACTCAGCAGCGGCAGTTCTTATAAATAGAAATTTGTGTGTGTTTACTCTAGTTTGGGTCTTTTTGGGTTATACCTCTTCCTGGATCTGGTGGCTTGTATGCTGGGGGGGGAGAGGGGGAGGGCGTATGTGTGTGTCTTGTGTGTTTGTAGTCTATCTTGGGTCTCTTCAGGGTATATTTCTTTTTGGCATTACTGGTATGTATGTAGGGGTGGGGAGTGACAGTGGTTTGTTTGGATTTTGGTTGCTTTTAAGTATATAGCTTTTGGTTCCTTTGTCTTTATCTCCCCAGCTGTGCTTTGGGCTCTATATGCTTGGTGCTTTGTGTGGGTCTGCTTAGATTCAGTATGGGTTGGCCTGACTTGATTACCGACAGTGGCTTTTGGCTGCATTTAAGGCATTGGGAATGCCTTTTTCTATTTTTTGGGCGCCCCCCTATGTTCCTTTGTGACAAGGAGGGGGGCCAGCTGGGTGTTTTCAGTGTGGTGTGTTACTAAAGTGTTGGGGAATTGCTATTGCTGTTTTTGTATTTACTTACACTGTGTGTGTTGGGTGGGAGGAACTGGGGGCCCCGTTCACGATGTAGTGACTCCCTCACTTCGTGCTACTTTGGTGCGGAGCGAGTTTCCAAAGTATAGGTTTGGGGGGGGTAGTATTGTGGGGGATGGGTTGGTAGGTTGGGATGCTGGGTGGGGGGTGGGCAGTCCTCCTTTAGTTCTAGTGTTTGGCTTCTTGGTATATTGAACTGTTTTAAATACTTTTTTGGTTGTACATTTTACATGGACGTATTACCCGGCTGGAGGCTGGGCTCCTGGGGTTACTGTTCTGTCTCTTTTCTGCATTCTTTTTTCCATATTTTCCCTGATTTTCCAACCTGAGAACTCCTTTTAGACTTACCTCTTGGAATGTAGGGGGCATAACTTCACTGGTTAAGCGGTCTAAAATTTTAGCAGCTTTACAGCGATATTGTTCGGATATTGCCTGTTTACAAGAGTCTCGTTTAATGGACGCAGAACATCTTAAGTTGTGTCGCTCTTGGGAGGGGGAGGTCTATTTTGCTTCTTCACTGGGCCATCATGGTGGCATTGCCTTGTTGGTCTGCAAATCTTCACCGCTTGGAGTTCAGGTCCTTGATAAAGCTACTGATGGTAGATATCTTCTTTTGCGCCTGACGTTGGGTGACCAGTGCTACCTTCTACTAGTGGTCAACTCGTGGGATTCTTCTTTTCTGCAGAAGCTGACTCAGCTTTGCTCTCATTACTCTGGGGACCTGCTTCTTCTCTTAGGAGATTTTAATTTGGTTTTAGATCCTGCCTCTGATAAGTCAGGTACTTTCTCTACTTCTTTGGGGGCCCAAGGTCATCTCCTTTCAAATTTTTGTGATACTCTT
Organism: Geotrypetes seraphini; assembly: GCF_902459505.1. NCBI lineage: Eukaryota > Metazoa > Chordata > Amphibia > Gymnophiona > Dermophiidae > Geotrypetes > Geotrypetes seraphini. The sequence goes on along the minus strand of NC_047094.1, from coordinate 73,704,350 downwards.
TCTGTGGTGGACCCTTGGTGCCTTTTCCATCCTGAGGTTCGAGACTACACTCATCTTTCTCGGGCTCACAATACTTGGTCTCGGATTGATCATATTTTTATGTCCTCGGCATTTTCCTTCCATTGTATCAGCAGAGATTGGCCCTTTGAATATTTTAGATCATACCCCGATATGGGTAGATGTTCATTTGGAAGCCGTCTATTTCCGCTCACCGCCTTGGCGCTTTCCATTCTATCTTGCTCAGGATGTGGATTTTCAAACTTTTTTTTGCAGACCCAGTGGGATGATTATTCCACCAATATTGCTCCTCATATGGATGATCCCATTTTGTTCTGGGAGGCTAAGATGGTGATTCGGGGTCATTATTTCTTTCTTGTGCGCAAGAAATAAGTGTCTCCATAGAGGAACTATCACCTTGGAACGGGCCTTTCGTGTTGCTAAGCGATCATTCCACTCGGCTCCGTTGAGGGAAACTCGGGAACGTTATTTGTCTACCCAGGATGCTCTCAATACGCTTATTCACTCGCATTCTCAGAAATGGGTGGCCTATCACAAACATTGCTTCCACCGCTTTGGTAATAAGCCAGGGCGCCTTATGGTGCGATTAGTGCAAGCTGAGACCAATAGGAAACCAATTTTGATTCTCCGGGCCCCGGGTGGGGGTAGGGTGACCCATACGTCAGAAGTTTCTGGGGGTCTTATTTGATTTTTTTCAGCAGTTGTATGGAGCTCCTGATGATGCTTCTCCGGAATTGTTGGCGGACTATCTCCAGTCTTCTGGACTCCCTCGCCTCCCAGAGGATGTCGTGTCTTCTCTCAATAGTCCCTTCTGGACGGTGGAATTAGAATCTGCTATTAAAGCTCTTCGCTTCGGTAAGGCCCCGGGCCCGGATGGTTTTTCAGGGGAATTTTACCGCATTCTTTCCTCTCGTCTTTGTGGTCCTTTGCTGGCTTATTTCAACGCAGCTATTACTCGAGGCTCATTTCCTCATTATGCTAATGAGGCGCTTATTACTTTATTGCTGAAACCTGGTAAAGAGGCTCCCAGTTCTTATCGCCCTATCTCTTTGATTAATGTTGATCTTAAGCTTCTATTTCGTCTGTTAGCCGATCGTCTTGCTCCTCATCTCCCCATGCTTATTCACGAGGACCAAGTAGGATTTGTCCATGGTCGCCAATCCGTCTAATGTCCGTAAGGTCCTCTTTGCATTAGCTCACTGTCAATATCACCGTATTCCAGCTTTGCTTGTCAGCTTGGATGCCTCTAAGGCCTTTGATAGTGTCCATTGGTCCTTTTTGTTTCGCACCCTCAAATATGTTGGGCTGGAGGAGGCTTCTATCTTAATGCAGTTTGTTCTTTGTACTCTAATCCGAGGGCCTCTTTGCTGGTTAATGGGACGTGTACGGACTCCTTTCCTATTCTTAGGGGCACTCGACAGGGGTGCCCCTCTCGCCTTTACTCTTTCTCCTTTCTTTGGAACCTTTACTCTGCACTCTTGGTAGGTTTGGAGAGATGCAGGGCCTTATAGTTGATGGGGTAGAATTGAAGACTTTGGCCTTCATTGATGATATGTTTCTGATTCTTACTAGGCCTGAAGATTCCTTGCCGATGGCGTTATACCTCATTTCTGAATTTGGATTTTATTCTGGTCTTTCTCTCAATTTGCTTATATGCAAATTCAACATTACCTTAATTCTCTACCCTCTGGTTCTTTAACAACTTCTTGTCAAGAGTTGTTATCCATGGCCTTTACCATTGGCTCCCAGCTTCCTGTTCCTCTCAAATTCCATTATCGTCACTTGAAAGATGAGTCCCCCTTGTTTGACCATTCTAGATTAAGGGATGCCTGGGCTTGGGACCTTGCTGTAGAATTACCTGAAGATGTGATTTTACAAGCTGTCTGCAATCTGCCTGCTTTTCGTAAATATACTACTTTTTGGGAACAATATAAGCTGGTCCTCCGTTTGTACACTTCTCCTAGGAGAGCTTACCTTTCTGGGTTTCATGAATCAGTAGCTTGTCTTAGATGTCGGACCCCTGAGGCGGGCTTGGGACACATGTTCTGGACCTGCCCTGTTCGCTCCTTTGGGATGCCATATTTCTCTTTGTGGAGCGTATTTGGAACATTATTATTCAACGTTCTCCCTTGTTTCTCTTTCGAGCTGTCCCCCATTATTCCCCCTGTAAAAGGGGGGCTGCTGCCTTCCTCAAGTGGACAGTCCTCCTTGCCTTGAAATGTATCTTACTTAAATGGCTTGAGGGGGAGGCGCTGGACTACTCTCTTTGGCGATGCCGGATGATTACTCTCCTGATATGGGAACGATGGGATGTGCTGGACTTTTCCTCCCTCCCAGGGCGCTCTTTTCAGCGCACTTGTGAACCCTTTTGGACCACCATGACTCCCTTGGCTCGAAGCAATTTGCTTAACTGCTGATATCTTGTTCTTATATATTATGTAAGTCTAAGTATTTTTGTACTGTACTATAGTTCATTTTAGGGGTTGTAAGTGTAAGGAGGAACGGGAGGTGGGGGGATTGTTTGGGGGCTGGGTGGTTGGATAGGGGGGGTGGTGTTGTGGGGATTTTGCTGTAACTTGAGCTTGTTTTTGATTCACCCTGTGTATTTGCTTGTTTTCTTGTTGAGCTCAATAAAATATATTTGAACACACAATGGCGTACCTAGGGTATGTGGCACCCGGGGCCCAACATTTTTTGACCCCCCCCCCCCCCATCTATATGAAAAATATGATTTTTAGTAACAATCCACATATCGCACAACAAGAGTGTACCTAGGAAAAGGCAGCATCTTAAACACTTCAGTGAGCACTAGAACACCAACACATACATTGTAAAACTAAACAAGCCAGATCCCGCACAGTCAATTGATCCTGTAGTCAATGCCAACTGAAAACTATGTTCTTTTCATACACACAGAACAGAGATACACCCTCACCCAATATGAAATAATCACAAACTAAAAATAGAAATATGTAGACAAAAGTTAAACTGAACCGCCAAGAAACCAGACCCTGGATATAATGCAACACCACAAAAACAGTAACACATGTCCTCTAATACAGTGCAAAATATAAAGACAGTAAATGTAAATTTGAAAAAACTGATACATAACAATCACCACTTTACAAATTAACAAATAAAAATAAAACAAATAATGAGAAATAAAAAAATACCATTTTATTGGACTAATCCCCGTAAGCTCGGTCCCCATCCCCACAAACCACCTGATTCCATCCACACAAGCCTTGAATTGTTTATATTAAAGTATAAAAAGAAATAATATTCTGTACAATTGTCAATTTATAAATCAGTGTCTTCTCCCCACTCTCTCTTCCCCATTTCCCTTCAGCATCCTCAGCCCACTCTCTCTCCACTTTCCTTCAGCGCACGCACATAAAAACAAGCAAGTAATTGAAATCATTTTCATTCTATTCATTCATAGAAATTAAAGTCTAAATAATGCCAGTCACATAACAAAACATGATTTTACAAAAATAATTCCCTGCACAGTCCCTGCAAGGAATACTAGATGTCTTTCAGCAGCTCCCCTCCCTCCCTCCCCCTTACCTTTGTGGCCAAGTCAAAATGATCTACCAACAATAAAATTTTAAAAACACAAAGCACGCTGTGCGCAGAGAAAATGTTAATTATCATTTATATTCCGCGGGTTTTCAAAGAGGTCAAGGCAGATGACTTTATGCAATGCCACCTCAGTGACAACTATACAAAAATAGACAAATATTCCCCCTCACTTTTTACTAAAACGCGATAGCGGTTTTTAGCACAGGGAGCTGCGCTGAATGCCCCATGCTGCTCTCAATGCTCATAGGCTCCCTGCGCTAAAAAACGCTATTGCGGTTTAGTAAAAGGGGGCCATAGTGCAAAATATAGACAGCATATATAAATTCTCAAAGCAGACACATTTTGATCACTAAATTGGAAATAAAATCATTTTTCCTATCTTTGGTAATTTCATCAGTCTCTGGTTGCACTTTATTCTTCTGACTGTGCAATATTTCTTCTTTCAGCCTCCTGTATGCTTCCTCTCCTCCAGACCTCATTCCCTCCCCAAACTTTTTCTTTGTTTCACCCTGTCCCTTCTTTTTTTCTCTCTCTCTCCATACCCCCTTTCTTTCTGTATGTCTGTTTTTCTCTCTCTCTCTATGCCCCATTTCTTTCTTTATTTCACCCTGCCCCCTTCTTTCTTTCTCTCTCCATACCCTCTTTCGTTCTGTATGTCTGTCTTTCTCTCTCTCTCTCCGTGCCCCATTTTTCTTTGTTTCACCCTGCCCCCTTTCTTTCTTTCTGGCTCCCTGTCCCCCCTTTCTTTCTTTCTCCCTGCCCTCCCCTATGCCACCACCACTGGGGAATAGGCTGCCACTGCCGCCATCGGGAACAGGCTGGTGCCAAGTTCGCCTTGCTTTTCCCCACGGGGCTGACCAACTCTCGCCACCCGACGTTAATTCTAACGTCGGAGAGGACGTTCTAGGCCAGCCAGGCAGCGATTGGCTGGCTCAGAATGTCCTCTCCGATGGCAGAATTGACGCGGGTGGTGAGAGTTGGTCAGCCCCACAGGGAAAAGCAGGGAGAACTCGGCGCCGGCCTGTTCCCGATGGCGGCGGTGGCACTCAAGTGGCTAAAGAGCCGCAGTTTGCCGGCCTAGGGAGAACACTGGAAGGTGGCCAGCTGTGCACCCCCTTGAGACATAAACCCGGGGCGTACTGACTCCACCACCCCCCTACCTTGGTATGCCACTATCTGTACCTCACTCACTCCTTATGATCAAAAATTCTCCTTTCTTCTATTCCCCATGTACACAACCATCTCTTTCCCTCTCCCAAGTCCATGCCTTCTGTGTCCAAAAACCCATTCCCTCCCCCACCTCAGCATCTCATTCCCTCCCTTCCTCTCTCCCAAGTCCATGCCTTCTGTGTCCAAAAACCTATTCCCTCCCCACCTCAGCATCTCTTTCCCTCCCTTCCTCTCTCCCAAGTCCATGCCTTCTGTGTCCAAAAACCCATTCCCTTCCCCACCTCAGCATCTCTTTCCCTCCCGTCTTCTCTCCCATGCCTTCTGTGTCCAAAAACCCATTCCATCCCCCACCTCAGCATCTCTTTCCCTTCCTTCCTCTCTCCCAAGTTCATGCCTTATGTCCAAAACGCACTCCCTCCCCCGTTTTGTGTTCCGTGTTTGCCTCCCAGCCCATCTTTGCAACTTTCTCAGCAAAACGGAGCTCGAGCCGCGAGGCTTGTCTTCTGTTTCTTTCCTGCCCTGCCGCACACAAATAGCCGACCAGAAGTATTCTCCGATGTCAGCGCTGACATCGGAAGGCAGGCTTTGCTTAAGCCCTCCCTCCGACGTCAGCGCTGACATCGGGGAAGACTTCCAATCGGCTATATGTGAGTGGCAGGGCAGGTAGGAATAGAAGACGAGCCTCGCGGCTCGAGATGTATTTAACTTTGCGGGTCCCCCGTCCAGCTCTCTCCTGTGCACCCCCTTGGGGCGTGCACCTGGGCCGGACCTCCCCCCTAGGTACGCCACTGTGAACACATAAATAAAAATTCTAATTACACTCTACCTAAACTCCTCCCCTGTATACAATTATTCACTAGTTTGCATGATATGTAGTTTTAGGCATAACCTTTTACTCACAGGCATAGGACACATCACTATGTTCCCCCTTAATTTCTATAGCCTTGTGATGACTTTCAAATAGATTATACCAGTGATGTAGCAAGGGGTGGGTAGGGTAGGGGGTGGACCACCCTGCCGCTGTCTTGGTGGGGGGGGTCCCCCACCCAGCCACTGTCTCAGTGGGGGTCCCAGTGCTGCTGGATCCTCCTCTCCGCCCCACAATGTACCTCTTGAAATGTTTGCCTGTGCGAGCAGCATCTTTCATCTCTTGCATTTCTCGGCTCCCTTCTGACATCACTTCCTGGTAGCAGGCCCAGGACGTGATATCAGAAAGGAGCCAAGGCTGGTGGAAGCAGGAGGTGGAAGATGCTACTCATGCCAGTGAACATTTCAAGAGGTATGTGGAGGGTGGGGCACTCGAGCCGAGGCTGGTGGAAGCAGGAGGTGAAAGATGCTTCTCATGCCGGTGAACATTTCAAGAGGTATGTGGAGGGTGGGGCACTCGAGTGGCAGGGAAGAGTGGGAAGGGTGCATGGCACAGTGAAGCCCCGGGTGCTTCCCTCTCTCGCTATACTACTGGGTTGTGCTCTTCCTTCCCTTCTCAACTCTCCCCTGCCATTTCCAGCATCTCCTCTTCCCTTTCCCCCAAGAGACTACCCCGATGCCACTGGCAATATTATGCCCACCCTTCCCTTCACTATTGCTTTCATACCTTTTCCTGGTGCTGCAAAGCAGTGTCAGCACCACTGTGGCCCTTTCCATACAGGCACGTGCTCAGACGTACTGTCAGGCTATGAGCTCTTTTCAAAAGGAAATGCATCATGGGAGTTCCAGGAATAGGTATAGATGAAAAAAATGGTGTGGGGAAGGGAGAAGGATACTGTGCTTGTGGCTGTTGCCAGCAGGATCAGTGGAGACCCTGCAGGATCAGGAATGTGAAGGGAAGATACTGAAACTACCATGAGTGGGTAGGGGGGTGGGTAAGGCCAGTAGACTTGTGTATTGGCCACCCATCTGATTTTTGACCTTAGAAATGGTGAAATATTTTGCATCCTACATGCAAGTTTATATGATAATTATATAAGATCCTATTTATATGCATAAAATGGCATGTATAATTAACACATGTTGTGCAGTCAGTTCATCAGCTGCAGAAAATACTAGGCTTTCACTTTCTTTTTCTTCCTATCAGCTCCACTATACAACTTTTTTGACTGCTGTGATCTGGCCATCTATAGGTGGGAAAAAGAAACAAAGAGAGTAGTAGAAAGGAAAACACTGGAAAAACACTGGGAAGTCTGGGGTCATTTACCAACAGCTAGTCTGCATTAGTACAATTATTGTATCTCACCTGCCTTAGGGCCTTAGGGCCTGTGGCTTAAGGAGGAAAATTCTATAACAGAACACCAACAACTATGGAGCTTATAATCAAAACATAAATGAAAAAAATTGTCCTAAATCAGCACTTGAACATTCTAATTGCAGATAAGTGAAATCGCAAATCAGGAACAGGCAAAGTTTCAAGTTTTCAAGTTTTACTAAAATTTGATGTGTGTGCAATGTCAAATATTTCAAAGCGTATTACAGATTAAAATAGGGGATAAACTTTACAACAATTTATTACCAAGTAATATATACATACAAAATTCAATACAGACACAAAAGGAAAGGGGGGTGAACTACAATTATTAAAGTAGAAAGAGGACATATACGAGTAACACATTAGGGGGCAAAGAATGAAAAGGAAGATTGAATTAAAAAAGAAAATAAACATAAAGAGAGAAATGAAAAGAAGAATAAGAGGAAGATTGAGTCCTATAAGTAAGGACTGATTAGAATTAGTTGATTAGAATATAAGATAAGGTTTTACACAAACTGATTGTCTTGTCTATGCTTCAAATGCATCCTTATAAAGGAAACTTTTTAAACAGCCTTTAAATTTTTCTAACGAGGTTCCCCAGGCCGGTGAGCCTCACTTCAATTGTAGGAAAAATAATGGAAGTGTTGCCGAAAGACAGGATAGTGTACTTCCTTGAATCTAATGGGTTACATGATCCGAGGCAACATGGGTTTACAAAAGGTAAATTGTGCCAAACGAACCTGATTGAATTTTTTGATTGGGTGTCCGGAGAGCTGGATCGAAGATATATGTTAGATGTGATTTACTTAGATTTCAGGAAGGTTCCTCATAGGAGGCTCTTGAACAAACTTGAAGGGCTAAAGTTAGGACCCAAAGTGGTGAACTGGGTTAGAAACTGGCTGTCGGACAGACGCCAGAGGGTGGTGGTTAATGGAAGTCACTCGGAGGAAGGAAAGTGGAGTCCCTCAGGGTTCGGTGCTGGGGCTGATCCTGTTCAATATGTTTGAGTGACATTGCTGAAGGGTTAGAAGGAAAAGTGTGCCTTTTTGCAGATGTTACCAAGATTAGTAACAGAGTACACACCGAAGAGGGAGTGAAAAATATGAAAAAAGAACTGCAAAAGTTAGAGGAATGGTCTAATGCCTGGCAACTAAAATGAAATGCAGAGTAATGCATTTGGGGATTAATAATCGGAAGGAACCATATATGCTGGGAGGTGAGAAGCTGATGTGCACAGATGGGGAAGGGGACCTTGGGGTGATAGTGTCCAACGATCTAAAGGTGAAAAAACAGTATGACAAGGCAGTGGCTGCTGCCAGAAGGATGCTGGGCTGTATAAAGAGAGGCGTAGCCAGTAGAAGGAAGAAGGTGTTGATGCCCCCTTACAGGTTATTGGTGATGCCCCACTTGGACTATTGTGTTCAGTTTTGGAGACCATATCTGGTGAAGGACATAAGAAGACTTGAAGCGGTCCAGAGGAGGGTGATGAAAATGATAGGAGGCTTGCGCCAGAAGAAGTATAAGGAGAGACTAGAAGCCCTGAATATGCATACCCTAGAGCAGCGGTCTCAAACACGCGGCCCACGGGCCGCATGTGGCTCCCCAGGGACTATTTTGTGGCCCGCAATCTGTCCTTGACTAAAGCAGGGGTCTCCAATCTACTTCCCTTCCAACTGCCCTCCCCCAAGCCACCGCAATGGGGGAACAGGTCGCGCTGAGGTCTTAACTCTCCCTGCTTATCTTCCCCAGCTCGGAGCTGACCAATTCTCGCCACCCGACATCAATTCTAACGTCATGGAGGAAGTTCCGGGCCAGCCATTCACTGCCTGGCTGGCCCGAAAGATCCTCTCCGACGTTAGAATTGACGTCGGGTGGCGAGAATTGGTCGGCCCCGCTCTGGGGAAGATAAGCAGGGAGAGTTAAGACCTCTGCGCAACCTGTTCCCCAATTGCGGCGATGGCGGCCTGTTCCCCGATTGCGGCGGTGGTGGCCTGTTCCTCGATGGCAGTGGCTTGGGGAGGGCAGGGAGAAGTAAAGAAAGAAAGGGGGGACAGGGAGACAGAAAGAAAGAAGGGAGACGGGACACAGACAGAAAGGGGCATGGAGACAGAAAGACAGAAAGAAAGGGGGCATGGAGAGAGAGAAAGAAAGAAGGGGGCAGGGTGAAAGAAATAAAAAGTTGGGGGAGGGAAGGAGAAAGATGCCAGATCAGGGGAAAAGAAGGAAGGAAGGAGGGAGAGAAAGGAAAGAAAGAGATGTCAGACCATGGAAATAGGGACAGAAGAAGAGAGAGATAGAAGGGAAGGTAAGATATGGAAACGTAGATTTTGAAAAGAAAGCAGAAAAACTGAATATTAAGTTAATGCCAAAGATGGATGCAAGGCAGAAAGTGAAGATGGAGAGAAAATCAGTCAAAGGACAAGAAGACCCTGGAAACATAGTTAAATGCACAGAAAAATAAAGTCACCAGACAACAAAGGTAGAGAAAATGATTTTATTATCAATATAGTGATTGAAATGTGTCAGTTTTGAGAAAGGAAAGATATTAAACTTTAAATGTGAGGGCTGCAGAAAAAATAGGGTACTTGGAGGGCCGCAGAAAAAATAGTTAATGACAATTTTGCATAATGTAAAACTCTTTATAGTTTATAAATCTTTCCTTTAACTGTTAAAGGAAAGATTTATAAATTATAAAGAGTTTTACCTCATGCAAAGTTGTCATTTCATTAATAAGACATTAACTATTTTTTCTGCGGCCCTCCAAGTACCTACAAATCCAAAAGGTGGCCCCACTAAGGGTTCGAGTTTGAGACCACTGTCCTAGAGGAAAGGAGGGACAGGGGAGATATGATTCAGACATTCAAATACTTGAAGGGTATTAACGTAGAACAAAATCTTTTCCAGAGAAAAGAAAATGGTAAAACCAGAGGACATAATTTGAGGTTGAGTGGTGGTAGATTCAAGAGCAATGGTAGGAAATTCTACTTAATGGAGAGGGTGGTGGATGGCTGGAATGCGCTCCTGAAAGAGGTGGTGAAGAAGAAAACGGTGACTGAGTTCAAAGAAGCATGGGATGAACACAGGATCTAGAATCGAAAAATAGTATTAAATATTGAACTAAGGCCAGTACTGGGCAGACTTGTACCGTCTGTGTCTGTATATGGCTGTTTGGGGGAGGATGGGCTGGAGAGGGCTTTAATGGCTGGGAGGGTGTAGATGGGCTAGAGTAGGTTTTGACAGAGATTTTGGCAGTTGGAACCCAAGCACAATACTGGGTAGAGCTTTGGATTCTTGCCCAGAAATAGCTAAAAAGAAAAAAATTTAAAAAATTTAAATTGAATCAGGTTGGACAGACTGGATGTACCATTAGGGTCTTTATCTGCCGTCATCTACTATGTTACTATGTAAGTTGTTCCAGAGCTGAGGAGCTATAACTGAAAAAATGGAAGATCTCCTAGTGCCTATGACTTTTAGGGAGGGGATCATCAAAAGATGCTGATCTGTTGATCTGAGTGTCCTAACTGGGATATATGGTATAAGAAGACAGTCGAGAAATAAAGGTGTATTTGATTGTCGGATTTTAAAGGTCAATAATACAGAAAATGGGCTGTACTGTATATTAAAAAGCACCAATCCCAGTAAAGATCCCTGTGATAGTCCATTACATATCTTCCATCATTGAAAGAATTGTCCATTTAAGTCTTCCTTCTGTTTTTTCTATTTTAATCATTTTTCAATCCACAATGAGACATTGCCCTTTATACCACAACTTTTTGATTGTCGCAGGAGTCTCATGAGGATCTTTGTCAAAAGCTTTCTGAAAATCTAGATAAACTGCATCATCTGGCTCACTTTTATTGAGGTGTTTACTCATACCTTCGAACAAATGTTGATTGAGGCAAACTTCCCTTACCTAAATCTATTTTGACTCTGTCCCTTTAAACCATGTTTGTCTTCGTGTTCAGTAATTTTGTTTTTTATTGCTGAGGAACATTTTTGAAATGACATTTAAGTCTAATTGAAGACATTTTGCTGAAAACATCTAAAATTCTCATCCTGAACATAGCAATTATTGAATCAGAAAAATGTCTTTTATGTTTCAAAAATTGCCATTTTCCAGATATTTTTATGTTCCATACGTATTTCATTAGGTATCATTTTCAACCCCCTCCTCCCCCCAAAAATTTTTTTTATAAGAAAAGAAACACAAAATTAAACCATAGGGATAACTGTGTGGCACTATCCTAGTAAACTGGCCACAGACATCCAGCAGAGCAGAGGGGCAGATTAGTGGTCAGTGTAGTGGACTTCACATAAAGGGATCCAGGTACAAATCCCACTTCAACACCCTTATTTTGTTTTGTGAGCCTTCCACAAACACCTAAAAACCTACTGGTTTATTTATAGTTTATTAAAACTTGTTATATTGCACAAGCTGACTCTCATTTAAGAAAAAGTAAAACAAGAACAGGTAAGTACCTTCTAAAGATGCCTGGGTTGGCGCATACTACACAGAAGCGTTAGCAGGACCTGACAGAGACATCCCTAGTTCTGATCAGAGGGTCTTATATACATGCAAACACATTTAAAACTTTGAAAAAATCAGGATAATTAACAAAAGACCAGGAAATCGATATATAGCATAGGAAAAGGGGAATTCGCTATTTGTGTAAGGTGTTAGGGGGCTAGAATCATAGAGGAAATCAGGTAAAGAACTCTAATGACTCCATTTTGGTTCTCTGTCTTTCTGTATCTTCTGCTTGGCTTGACTCCATTTTGTGTTCGGCCTATGTCCCTTCTGTGTCTTTGTTCAATTTTCCTCGTGGTTCTAATTGATAACAGATGTGCTTGAGCTGGTTAGGAAGAGCATATTAGATTACGTATCCCAAAATGGAGTATAACATGTATTAAGTATGAATGCAATATACCATGTTGGATGTGTGAATGGGGCCCCGAATGAATGATGGATGCAATGAATGAGATGTCAGAAAATGATTTGTACTTACGGGGGGGTGGACGCCGGGGCCAGGAGAGCTTGGGCTCTCTCCTGGCGCCATGTTAATCGGCGGAGCAAGAGGGCTTGTGCTCCCTCTTGTCCCGATATCGTCGGGGGTGCCGCGGTTGGCCGGGGCAAGAGGGCTTGAGCTCCCTCTTGCCCCGATGTTGTCAGGAGGGGGGGGGGGGTCGCAGTTTGACATGGCAGGAGGGCTTGGGCACCCTCCTGCCTGAATGGTTGTGGGGGGGGGGGGGGAGATTCTGTAACCGGTGTTGTTTTTGACAGAATCCAGCTTTTAGGCGAAGGACTGGCTCCTCCTTCGCCTAAAAGCCCTTCTGTTGGACGTTTGGGGCTTAGGCATTTTTTTGTTTCATTATGGCTAAAAAGTGTAGACGTAGTAGTGGCTGGACGTTTAGGCAGAGGAAGGCCATAATCAAAACAAGGACGTTTGGTTTGGTTATGGACACTTTCCCTGCTTCTGCGTTAAACGTTTAAGGACTTAGGCCAAAAGGGGACTTAGACACTTTTTTTGATTATGCCCCTCTACATCTTTGAGTTTGGAAAAAACTTGTAAAGGAATTTCCTTTGTCCAAAGCTAAGGCAGCCTCTGTTAATGGATTGGCTGACAAGTAATGATAAACTCTTTCAATGATCACTTTGTTTCTTTATATGAAACAATATTTACTTAAATCCACTGTCAGCTGATGTTGCTTAGTGAACACTCAGACCCACAGCTAAGGTCCCAGTGAAAAAATCACGGAGCAGCTGTATGAGAGACCATCATTGTTGTTCACAGTCTCACCCACCATACAAATACTAAATAACATAAAATGAAGTAAAACAAAAAACCAAACTTAGCTTTGAATGATGTGGGTAATTAACACAACTGCTCCGGGCTCCTTCTTTATTCATATTACTGCATGCACATACACTGCTGACCCTCCAACCTAGGTTTCACCCGCTGGCTTCTTCAGGAGGGGTGCTAGAAATACAAAATAACTAGAATCAACACTAAGCACATCAGCTTACACTATCTCCTAAATATACTTTTAAACTCTTCAAATACACATTACAAACATTCACTCTACGACTTACCGGAACAGGCACTCCATACTGCACACAGACACGCTACTGGCAACGGATTGCACACCAGCAGGCCACGCCTAATATACACACCGCCTTCTGAATCGTCACTAACAACGTCAAAGCGGGGAGACACTCCCCCTACAGTTGAAACCAATCAATTTTGTTGTTTAACTCTGCGGGGGCCAAGGTATGCCACTGAAAAATGAACTTCTGCTCCAAATACAGTAGATACTGAGTAACATTTCCTGTTTCTCTGTAGGCATGCACTAATACAGTGTACTTCAAATCCTCTATCAAGTGCTGCTGCTCGAGCCAATGGCTCACCAGAGGAGCCGACACCCATTTATATCTGATGTTACTCAAATGCTCGGCGATGCGAATTTTAACTGCCCGCCGAGTGTGCCATATATAATATAGCCCACAAGGGCATATAATACAGTACACTACTGCTTGAGATAGACAATTAGTGCCTGTTCTCAAATAAAATTTCCTACCTCCAGATTGAGGAATTAACACTTGGTCAGTGATGAGGACATGGGAGCAATATACACATTGATGGCAACATACATGAGGACCCCCTCTAACCTACTGGGAAGGATCACGATGTTTGAGAATTTGACCCAAATTATGGCCCCGAGTGTAAGCAAACAAGGGAATTTCCTTCATGCTCTCATGAACCTTCAACACTGACCAATGCTTTAAAATAATTTGTCTAATCTGTTGACAAGTAATGATGTCATACATTCAAAGACCTAACTGTACACTATATTAGGAGTCACCTTAGATACCCACTTGACCTTGATCGAACACACGAACTTGGTGACAAAAAAGTGTTTCTCCACACTTTGGAAATTAAAACCAATCAAAAAATATTTTGACCCTCTATCTTTCAAACTACTGGTACAGTCAATGATTCTATCTACCCTAGACTACTGCAACATCATTTATGTGGGTATACCTAAAAAAAATGTGAAAAAATTAAGAATAGTGCATAACACGGCCGTCCGCTTAATATTTGGTCTAAAGAAAAGCGATCACATTAGTCCCTACTACAAACTGCTACACTGGTTGCCAATGGAGGCACAAATATTATTCAAATTATCTTGCTTTTGCTATAAACTGGAGTGGGGAATGGCCCCTACCTATCTCTTACCACACTTCGAACTATACATCCCCATGAGGACAACCAGAAATCACAATCTCTTTGCCTATCCAAAGATCACTGATTGCAAATACAGGTCCTTTCTGGACAGAACCTTTAAGTTTCAAGCTAGCAGACAGCAAACCTGGCTAGGCAATTTCATCGATAGAGCCAGGTCAACCTATGGCACTTTTTGGAAAGAAATTAAGACAGCTCTGTTTGATAGATTTCTCTCCTAGTCACATAACCCCTCTCCCCCCTTTTAAAAACTATCACTCAACATATTGATACTGCGTATTCTCACTAATTGTGTTCTGTATTCACTGACTGCTCAGTGACATCTTCGCCATTTGTATTCTGAAATTCGCTAGTTGTCAGCCCTCTTCACTGTAACATGTTAATATTATGTTTAACATATTATTATGTTTCTCACCAATTTGCACTCTGTAATCACTGACTGCTCAATGACATCTTCCCTATTTGTACTCTGTAATTCACTGATTGTACAGCTCTCTTCACTGTGAACCACCTAGAAGTCGCAAGATTGTGGTGGTATAGAAAAAATAAAGTTATTATTAATAATAATAATAACTATTTCTTCTTGAGATGTTTCCAACATACCAGTGAGATCCAAATCTCCTGGTACAGTTCCTTTGCCTTTATCTTCTTTAGGAATATTAAAATAATATAGCTTTTGTAATGATGGCATGTTGTTTTCAGGAAATTTCAATACTGATTTTAAGAAGGAATGAAATAAATCTCTCTGTTTGAAATTTGGAGACAGGAAATTTAAAAGTCTAAGATTCAAACTTCTATTTGCATTTTCCAAATTTTCCATTTTCCTAGTAAGCAAACACTTTTCCTTCAATTGTGAATTTATGGAAACCTTTACTTCGGCCATTGATTTTTCTAAATTGTCCATTCTATCGGACTGTTTTTGAAATTTCTCTTCAAAAGATTTAAATTGAGTATTAGTGTTCTGTACTGAGGTAACAAATTGAGAGCATACCTTATGTAAAGATTCCAGACCGCTCCAGATCGCTTCCATGTCGATTACTTCAGGTCTTGTTAAAGGAGCAGGAAAAGATATTACGGGAACTACCCCAATGGGTTCCACCTCCTCCTTCCCTGCTTCAATGCAGGTTTCAGTTCCTCCGTCCTCTGTCGGCTGTAAGGAAGTTGGCAAGCTGTGGACCTCATCCGGGGTCAGGGGTGAAATCTGCATCGCCGACGGAGACATCAACTCCGGTGCCTCATGTGCTGCTGACGGCATCCCCGACATCCCCTCGCCCTCCAAGACCAAGGTCTGCCCACCTCAGTCAGCAGATAAGCCCGCTCCAACCGGGACGGAGTATGTTATTGCCACTTGCCACGACAGCAAAGTAGCAGAGGAGGCTGGAAGAACACTCCTCTGTTTGCCCCTGCACTTAGGCATAACAAGAGGTAAAAATGTTTGATTGAAATGTAAATTGCCGGTAAAGTGCAGGAGTGACTTGCAAACGCGACTCACTCCTTCGCCATCTTGGATCTCTCTTCCCAGGAACAGCATATTTCATCGGTTTCTGTTTTAATAAATATGATTTTAATGTACCATTTGCACATTCTACAATAGCTTGTCCTGTAGAATTATAAGGCAAACCGTGAATCAATTGGATATCCCATTGTAAGCAAAACTCAGAAAAAGCATTGTAAATATATGCAGCACCATTATCTGTTTAAAGTTTTCGGCTTTCCCATAACAGCAATACATTGTAACATATTACTTGATTAGTTTTTTCTTCAGTTTGTGACGTTACCCAAAGATAACCAGAATAGGTGTCAATAGTAACGTGTAGATATTTCCATTTCCTGAAAGGGGATATTGTGTGACATCCATTTGCTATACTTGATTTACTGCAAGTTCCCTGGGGTTTACCCCATACTCAGCAGCCAAATGAAGCTGTGAGCATTGTGGGCAAGATTGAACTATAGTTGTAGCTTGATTTAAGGGAATTTTAAACATTTTTACCAGGGCTTTAGCATTTTGGTGGAAGAATGCATGACTGTCTATGGGGGTAGTAAATTGTGCAAAAACCTTCCTGGTTGCAGCGTCTGCAATATTATTTCCCGTGGAAATGACTCCAGGAAGATTTTGATGGCTACGAATATGAAACACGCTAAGAGTGTTTACGTGTCGACAATAACGAGCGTAATTCAAGAAACAAGGATAGCAAGTTGTCATCAATTGACGGGGTGATGTAGGCTCTTGGAAGCTGGTAAATTAAATTACGAATGTACAGACTGTGTTCAGGTTCAATGGACAGTGGGAAAAGGTTTGCAGTGCAAGAATAACAGAGGCTACTTCTGATCGTTGAGATGATTGTTGCAGGGGAGTGAATAAGACATAGAAACATAGAAACATAGAAAGATGATGGCATATAAGGGCTACAGCCCATCAAGTCTGCCCATACCATTGACCCCCTTTTAAGTCTACTGGCCCCTTTAACTCTACTGACCTGCTCTATTAAGTCTATATCCTAGCGACCCTATTCATTGGTATGACTCCCGCAGTGGTCCCACATAGGTATCCCATTTATTCTTGAAGTCTGGGATACTGCGGGCCTCGATCACCTGTACTGGAAGCTTGTTCCAATGCTCTATCACTCGTTCCGTGAAGAAGTACTTCCTGACGTCTCCACGAAACTTCCCTCCCCTGAGTTTGAGTGGATGTCCTCTTGTGTTCGAGGGTCCTTTGAGAAGAAAGATATCATCTTCCACCTCGACCCGTCCCGTGATGTACTTAAATGTCTCAATCATATCTCCCCTCTCCCTACGCTCCTCGAGAGTATAGAGCTGCAATTTGTTCAGTCTCTCTTCGTACGAGAGACCCTTTAGCCCCGAGACCATCCTGGTGGCTATCCGCTGAACCGACTCAATTCTGAGCACATCTTTACGGTAATGTGGCCTCCAAAATTGCACACAGTATTCTAGATGAGGTCTCACCATGGCTCTGTATAATGGCATCATGACCTCAGGCTTCCTGTTGACGAAACTTCTCTTGATACAACCCATCATCTGCCGTGCCTTAGATGAAGCCTTCTTCACTTGAGTAGCAATCTTCATGTCTGCACTGATGATCACTCCCAAGTCTCGTTCTGCTGTAGTCTTGGTCAAAGTTTCTCCATTCAAGGTGTATGGATTTCCATTTCCGAGATGCATGACCTTACATTTCTTGGCGTTGAAGCCCAGCTGCCAGACAGAGGACCAACTTTCTAAAGTACGGAGGTCCTGTTCCATAGTATTTTGCAGATTGTAGCCGTTTATGATATTGCATAGTTTGGCATCATCAGCGAATAAGGTTACCTTACCTTGAAGCCCTTGAGTCAAATCCCTAATGAATATGTTGAAGAGGAGTGGACCCAGAACTGAGCCCTGCGGCACTCCGCTGGTCACTTCCGATGTTTTGGAGAGGGTACCGTTAACCATCACCCTCTGAAGTCTGCCACTTAGCCAATCTTTAACCCATGCAGTTAGTGTTACTCCTAACCCCATCAATTCCATCTTGTTCAGCAGTCTGCGGTGTGGGACGCTGTCAAAAGCCTTGCTGAAGTCAAGGTATACGACGTCTAAGGACTCTCCTGAGTCCATCCTTCTTGTTACCCAGTCAAAGAAGCTGATAAGATTGGACTGGCAGGACCTACCCTTGGTGAATCCATGTTGACTGGGGTCCCGGAGATTCCCCTCATTCAAGACCGTATCTAATTTATGCTTAATTAGTGTTTCCATGAGTTTACACGCTATTGAAGTGAGACTCACCGGTCTATAGTTCTCAGCCTCAGCCTTGCAACCCTTTTTATGCAGAGGAATGACGTTGGCTGTTTTCCAGTCCAACGGAACTTTCCCCGTGCTTAGTGAGAGATTGAAGAGCACGGCAGAACATCTCTCAATTCTCTAAGCACTCTTGGGTGTAAATTGTCCGGTCCCATGGCCTTGTTCTCCTTGAGCCTTGTCAGCTCGCTGTAGACGTCTTTGTCAGCCTAGCTATCGCTATCATTCAGCATTTTTAGTTGGCATTACGTATGTCAGCGAGGCCTCTGGGAAATTATATCAATCTGACTCTGGCATGGGAATGCAGATAGACTCTGTGTGCAGGGAAACTGTTTTAAGTAGCCCTGATTGATATATTTTAAGTTTCAAGTAGCCCTGATTGAATCATGACTAGCTAAAAGGTGTTAATGTCTGATTAAGAGGGTGCTTAGGACAATGGCCTGCTTGAATGGGACAAAGAAGCCAGAGACTAATCCCATCACCATGCTTGAAAGTATCACACCCTCCTTTGTCAATTAAATTAACCATTGTTTCAAACAGTTTGCAAGTTCTAAACAGAAAGATACTGGGGCATACAGGTTTCTATATTGAGCCAAG
Organism: Geotrypetes seraphini; assembly: GCF_902459505.1. NCBI lineage: Eukaryota > Metazoa > Chordata > Amphibia > Gymnophiona > Dermophiidae > Geotrypetes > Geotrypetes seraphini. Next base: position 73,685,711 of record NC_047094.1, on the reverse strand, counting down.
GTATAAAAGCCTGCTCTCTGCTCTATCAATATATCTCTTTTCCTATCAAGCTATCAGGAGAGGGGTCTTGGCCCTCTCTCTCTCTCAATCTATCTAGCTATCTCTTGGCTTGGCACTCTGGTTCTCTCTTGAGCTCTCTCTATCTCTCTGTCTATCCTTCTCTTTATCTATGGAACACGAAACATCACCCCATCCCCCTCTCTCTCTCTCTCTGCCTTTCCCTGAAACTTCACACTCAATTCCTTCTGGACTCTGTAAGGCAGGGAAACTGCTGGGCTCTCTATTTAATTGTAATGCTTAATTGTAATGCTTATAAATATTACTTTTCTGTAAGCCTATTTCTATAATATATTCTTTATATAATTACCTCTGGCTGTGCTCGTTTATTCTACTACCTGGTGAGTCATCGGTGAGGGAACTGAACCTGGGACCTGGTGTTGGTCAGTGCGCATTTCACTTAACCCCTACCACCATACATTGGGGAGGGGCCACTAACTGAAACTGACAGTCTTCAGGTGTGAACTTAAAATTCTGAAACGGGTCTTTCGCAATTTGTTTTGCCTTCAACTGTGGTCCGTGTCCCGGTGCCTCACAGGTGAAGACTGAGCAGAAATATTCACTTAGTATTTCGGCTTTTTCAGAATCTGCCACCGCGTAGTTTCCATCCGGTCTTCTAAGGCGTACTATGCCGTCTGTGTTCCTTTTCCTATCACTAATATACCTGAAGAAAGATTTGTCCCTTTTTTAATGTTTTTTGCCAAAGTTTCTTCCACTCGAAGTTTGGCTTCCCTAACTGCTGTTTTGACTGCTGCGGACCTGGTCTTATATTTTACTTTAGTTTCCCTTCTCTGCGTACATTTATAGGAAAGAAATGCTGTTTTCTTCTCCTTAATGAGGTGCGAGATCTCCTCAGTGAACCATTGGGGTTTATTGTTTCTTTGCCGTTTGTCTACCGATTTTATGTAGTGATTAGTAGCTTCGTGTATGGATGATTTCAGGTACGACCACATAGCTTCCACATTACCGGTCTCTGCTTGGTCCTGCAGCGTCTGATGGACGAAATCTCCCATGCGTGTGAAGTCAGTGCCCCGGAAGTTAAGTACCTTTGTTTTTGTGATTGATTTAGGGAATCCTTTCCTAAGGTTGAACCATACCATGTAATGGTCGCTGGAGGCTAGCGTATCTCCTACCAAGACCTCTGAGACACTTTCCCCGTTGGTGAGTACCAGGTCAAGGATCGCCTGGGCCATAGTGGGCTCCGTTACCATCTGTTTTAGTTGTGCACCATTTATGGAGGCCAAAAGTCTCTTGCTGCTACTGGTGGTTGCTGAAAATGTGTTCCAGTCTGCATCAGGCATGTTGAAGTCCCCAAGCAGTACAGTGTCGCCCCGTAGAGTGATATTCTCTATGTCCTCAATTAATTCTGTGTCCATGTCTTCCATTTGTCTTGGGGGTCTGTATACCACACCAAGATACAGGCATTTATTGCCACCTCTTGCCAGGTTAACCCAGAGGGACTCCCCGGTGTATTTGACATCTGTGATCCTGGTGGTTTTGATGTCTTCTTTAATGTATAGTGCTACCCCACCACCTAACCTGCCCTCTCTGTCATGACGAAGTAGATTGTACCCCGGTATAGTCATATCCCACCCATGTGAGTTCGTAAACCATGTTTCGGTTATTGCCACCACGTCTAGGTTGGCATCCCTTATTTCAGTTTCCAGTTCTAGAATTTTATTGCCTAAACTGTGAGCATTAATATACATGGCCCTCCACACATTGTGTTTGCTAGGTCGCTGTAAGGCATTTTCCACCTGAGTCTGTGTGGCTCCTAGAGAACTGTTTGCTATGTGTGCCCTTACCTTGGAAGCAGAGTGTCGACTCATCCCATCAGGATAGTTCCTTTCCGCACCAGTACATGAGTAGGTACCCTCCCCCAACTTACCTAGTTTAAAGCCCTACGAAGCAGGCGGGCTAGTCGGTGTTCGAAGATGTTCTTACCTCTGCTGGTCAAGTGGAGTCCGTCTGGTCCCAGAAGTCCTTGTAATGCCTCTCCATGATTCAGGAATCCAAAGATCATATCCCGACACCATCCTTGTAGCCATTCGTTGGTTCTTAGGATACATTCATCTCTGGCTCTTCCCTTGCCTCTGACTGGGAGGATTGAAGAGAAGACCACCTGCGCACCCGTCTGCTTCAGCCTCACACCCAAGGCTCCGAAGTCTCTGGCGATGGTCTCCTGGGTGTTCCTTGCAGTGTCGTTCGTACCTATGTGGATAAGAAGCATAGGAAAATGGTCATGAGGTGTGAGTAGTTTACCCAGGTTGGTGGTGACGTCCCATATCTTGGCTCCAGGTAGACAGCAAACCTCTCTCGAGAGTGTATCCGGTCTACAGATTGGTCTCTCGGTGCCTCTCAGCATGGAGTCCCCAATGACTATTACTCTGCGCTTCTTTCGTTGTGGGGGGGGAGTTGGTCATCAGATGGAGCTGCTTGTTGGGTCTGCTCCTGTTCTTCATGTTGGGTCTGTTCTTGTTTGTCATGGGCAGCTTCTTCTTGGAGAATATGGAATCTGTTCCTCAGGATGAGGTGAGGGGTTGACGTAGGGTTGGCCTGTTGGGCAGAAAAAGAAGAGGATGAAGAGATTGAAAAAGGGGGGGATCTCCTTTGTTTGCCTTTGCCTGTGGAAGAGGTCACCAGCTGCCAGGTGTCATTGTCGCTGGCCATTGCATGTATCCCAAATGTCGGTTTCAAAGCTGATGATTTGGGCGTCTCGAGAATGGACTTGTCGTGGGCATGTTCTGTGACTTGAGACAATTCCTGAACGACTCCATCGATGTAGGCTTCATCCTCGCGGATGCTCCTCAGGCATTCCACCTCCTCCCTGAGGCTCCACAGTTCCTGCATGAGGGCCCCATCCAGCTGAGCGGCCTCCTCTGTCTGCGTGGAGACTGTAGTGTAATGCCGAGGGATGGACTCGGTCTGCATGGAGACCTCTGTCCATCGTCCTGGATCCTCCTCCCTCTGCACGCCGTCCGTGATCTCCTCCTGGATCCCATGGTGGCTGGAATGCTGGAATTGATTGTAGCCTTGGCGCTTCTAGTCCTCCCTGCCATTTCCAAGTTGTGATTTAGGTCTGCCTGTTAGAAAAAAAAAAAAAAAAAAAGAGAGAGAAAGTTAGAAATAGCCGACTGAGAGTTAGTGTGAGATTGCGAGAGATATTGATGTCTGAGAGATTAGGGTGTCTGAGAGATTAATGCGAGATTGTGAAGGTTTGGATTGTCTGAGAGATTAAAAAGTTAGGAGCTGAGGGTGTATGAAGGGGTGGCTGTTTGTGAGTTAGTGTGAGAGTAGCGAGTTAAGTACGAGGGTTTATGAGATTAGGAGGAGGGTATAGGTTAAAGGGATAGGTTGCTGCTCTAAGATATCCTAGTTGAGTGTAGTTTGGCTCTCCTCAAGGCTCTTCGCAAAGGCGCTCTCGCTAAGGCAAGCGCCTTTGCCGCTCGCCTTCGCCGTGCGCCGAACGGCTGGGCGCCGTTGGCTCCCTTCTTCTTAAAGGGGGAGCCCGGGCCAGATGCAACCTGTGATGCGGGTGGGGGGGGCGGAGCTAACTCTCGCCGTGACCCCGGACTTGCAGCCTGCTCTGGCTGCTCTTCCTGCCTTCCCCTCTGCCTCTCCTCCTGCAAAAAGAAAAAAAAAAGCACTTCCCGAGGTTTGCCTCGTGCCCTGGCTCCCTTCTTCTTAAAGGGGGAGCCCGGGCCCGATGCAACCTGTGACGCGGGTGGGGGGGGGCAGAGCTAACTCTCGCCGCGACCCCGGACTTGCAGCCTGCTCTGGCTGCTCTTCCTGCCTTCCCCTCTGCCTCTCCTCCTGCAAAAAGAAAAAAAAAGCACTTCCCGAGGTTTGCCTCGTGCCCTGGCTCCCTTCTTCTTAAAGGGGGAGCCCGGGCCCGATGCAACCTGTGACGCAGGTGGGGGGGGGGGGCGGAGCTAACTCTCGCCACGACCCCGGACTTGCAGCCAAGTATTTTCTTGGGTCCAGTGCACAACTCCATGTGTCTTGCTGCTATCTGTATAGACAGTAAGAGTGTCATTTATAGGTGTTAAGCTTAGGGCAGAATGAAAATCCAAAATGCCTTCTGCAACTAGAATTAATCATTTATCTTTAGGATAATGATGACAAATATGGTCAATGTAATTTGTTAATGCAATTTGCAATGCCTCATTATATTTAAAAAGAAATTCCCATTGATCTTGTGAAATGGTATCTATCACCGTTCCCAAGTCCAATCCCATAATGTCTAAGGCTCTATTTCTTGCCTTACAAATTGACGAACTATACATGTATTGAGGAGAGATGATATTCTTAGGGGGCCTATGTGGTAAATAGATCCATTCCACTATATGAAAATGATCATCTGGGGTTAGTTGGCATAAAACCGCAATAGGTTAGTGTTTCTGCGGAAGGATTAATAAGGAAAGTGCTATATTGTCCTGAATCCTATCAGCCCATTGCATTAATAAATGCTGGTTAATAATTGCTATCACTTTTTGAATATCTGGTATTATATAGATCAAATCTGAAGGTTGTTTGCCTTTAGTCAAAAGATGAAATAAGGGGCTGAGAAGATCAGTAGGTATATTAAAATAGGGGCATACCCAATTAAGAGTGCCCAGAATTTGTTGCAGTTCAACATACGTGATTGTAGAATTAAGTTTTAAAGTAATAATGGTCGGAGCTGCATAAGATTGTAGTAATTTGTGACCCAAATAGATATAAGGATACTGCTTCTGAATTTTTTCAGGTGCACAATCCGTAATGTTTTAAATGTGTAATCAATTCAGAAATCCATTCTGTTTTTATTTTTGGTGCTGCTATTAATATGTCATCCATGAAATGATAAATTAATGCTTCGGGAGTATTTGCTCTGAAGCTTTGTAATGCCTGTGAAACATATATCTGACACAGAGTGGGACTGTTTAACATCCCTTGTGGTAATACTGTCCACTGATACCTCTAAGTGGTTGACTATGATTAAGAACAGGCACAGTGAACGCAAATTTTTCTTTATCATCTGGATGTAGAGGAATGGTAAAAAAACAATCTTTAAGATCTATTACCAAAACCTCCCATTTTATCAGAATTATGTCATGATTTGGAATCCCACACTCTAAAGGGCCCATCGGCTGAATGCACTGATTTATTTTCCTAAGATCATGCAGCAATCGCCATTTACCTGATCTTTTTCTTTATTACAAACACCGGAGAATTCCAGGGGCTTGTCGTAGGCTCTATATGTTTAGCATTCAATTGTTCTTAAACTAATTGATGTAAAACTTCTAACTTTGGCTGGGTTAATAGCCATTGATCAATCCACAATGGAGTTTCAGCAAGCCACTTTAAGGGCAAGGTTGTATGACTCATTAGTGTATCTGCAGCAAAGTGTTGAATTGTGATAACAAATCCCTTCCCCAGAGATTTAAATGGACTGGCAAGATATATTGTCTGACAGTGGCTGTCTGCTGTGTTCCTTCTACCGTGACTGTCAGCTAGTATTTACTTTGCCTCGCTTCCTGGCTTCCCCCAATTCCCCACACTTGCTTCACTTGATCAATGGGACACTCTGATGGCCATTGATTCAGAGCTATTACCATGACATCTGCTCCAGTATCTAATAACCCTTGAAACAAAATGTTATTGAGATAGACATTCACAAAAGGACGACTGTTACCTATTATTTGTGTAAGATAATATACTTGCTTTGTAGTTGAACCACATCTTTGATTCACACGCAACACCTCTTTTCCTCCTGCAGGTGAGAGAAATGGCAAGAAGATTAACTGTGCAAATGATTCTCCTGAACACACAGTTTGGGGAATGTTAGTCCAAGTTTGCATCTTTATTTTTCCTATGTAGTCAGCATCTATCACTCCAGGAATTATAAACATACCCTTTAGGGAGGCAGAAGATCTGGGTAATACCAACCCTACAGAATTAGGAGGTAAAGGTCCCGAAAGCTGAGATTCCAATCGATATATTTCTCCTGCTATTTTCAATTCCTGTTCTGCTTGAATATATAAGTCTATGCCTGCACTTTGAGTTGTTTCAGATTTTGAATTTAACACAGTTGGCTTTGCGCTTGAAATTTCAAGGGGCATGGTAGGGTAGTCTCTGTTTGTACCAGGGCAAGAGGCCTGCTCGATGGGAAGTTTCCCGAAGGATTGTGTCTCGCTGTTTCTGAGCGACATTGGTTAGCCCAATGATATCCCTTCTTACATTTTGAACAAATACTAGGTGGTCGCCCTCTGTTCAATATGGGCAGTTTATTAATATATGCCTTGCAGTTTCTTTTGAAGTGTCCTAGTTTCCCACAGCCATAACAAGTGCCTTTTGGAGTGGAACTTTTTTGTACTGCAGCTGCTACAAAGCTCATTTGATATGTTTGAGTACCAATGTCAGTGCAAGCTTGGAGCATATCGGCTAAGGTAAGATCTGCCCTGTTGCCTAAGCCTTGCAATGCTTTATGGCAATCTAAATTGGCATTGTCTTTGGCTAATTTCATCATTAAATCACTTTGATCTTCCTTATTATCTACTTGGCTTTGTTTTGCTTCCTGTAACCTGTTTATCTAATATAATAAAATGGTAAGCCGCGCATGCGCACTTCCTATGCGTGCGCCGGTTTTCCGTGAGCTGTAGCGACCCATAGGAAGTGCGCATGCGCGGCTTACGGTCTGGCCTCATGCTTCCCTTCCCTGCTCCTTCCCTGCTCTCCACCTGCGGAGCGGCAGCTGCCGGCCGCTAGCACCCCCAGCCCTCTCCGTCGCCTCCCGGCTCCAGCGGCGTAGGCAGCATTATAAACACGCTGCTTCGCGCCCTTCTCTACTGATTTCCTCTGCTGCATCTCTGATGACATCATCGGAGACAGATGCGGCAGAGGAAATCGCCAGTAGAAGGCCACGAAGCAGCGTGTTTAAAGTGCTGCCTACGCGGCTGGAGCCCCGAGGTTTGTCGGTGGTGGGAGGGTCAGGAGCAGGCCGGATCGACAACGGCAGTAAAAAAAAGGGGGAGGGGCCGAACGGAGCACGGAAGAGAAGGTAAGAGAAGGGAAAGGGAGGGTGGGGGGAAAATGCTGCTACTGCTTCTGCACAGGAGGGAAATGCTGTTGCTGCTGCATAGGGAAGTGGGATGGAAATGCTGCTGCACAGGGAACTGGGGAAAAATGACAGAAAGAAAGAAAGACACAGAGAAAGGGGGCCACAGGGAGAGGGACAGAAAGACAGACAGAGAAAGGGTGCCAGAGAGAGAGTCAGCGGGAGAGGGAAAGGGGGCTGCTTTGGGGGGAGGGGTGTGCTGGGGGAGACAGAAGGGGCCATGGAGAGATAGGGAAAGGGGGCTGCTTTGGGGGGAGCTGGGGACAGACAGCTTTGCTCTGGGGGGGAAGACAGAAGAGGGCCATGAAGAGACATTTGGGGGGGGAGGTGTATGCTGAAGACAGACAGACATATATTCTAGCACCCGTTAATGTAACGGAGTGGCTTCCTGTTTGATGCTTGCATAACTTTTAACTTGTGTTCCTGAGGCTGGTACCTTATGATATGCTCTGAAGGCACACTGACTCCCTATCGTCAGCGTTTCTGTTGAAAGTACACCTTGTTGGGGAATAGTAGAGAAATTTCCTGTTCCATATAACTGATCTGGGGTATAAAGCCCTCCAGACTGTAAAGCTCTCCGTTAATCCTCCCTTTGGTATTCACTATCCCACATAACATATTGACCCGTAGTCAATACCATGCACATAATGTCTTTCCAATCTTGTGGTATTAAAGTGTGCGCCCCAGCCATGGTTTCAAATAATCCAGCTGTGAAATTACTTCTTAAACCTATCTCTGAAATGAATTTCTCGCAATATTGCAAACGATAATGGTTGATAAGTAGCTATCTGTCCTGGCCCATTAGGATCTCGGCCATATGTGACTGGGGAGGCTTGAATTAAATCTTTCATATCTTCGGCTTCTAATTGCCCTTCCTCTCTGGCCTTTTTCATCATTGCTTGAAACGCACTTAAAGGGTGTGCTAATCTTTCTTTCTTTTTTGCACTTAAAGGAGCTGGAGGTAACAGTGTGGAAGGTATGATTTTTGGGTATGTGTTTTGACTGGAAGAGTCGGGGGAACGGTTAATGAGACTGTCGACACCTTGGAGGATGCCTCTGTCCCTACCATTTCCAAGGCACACTTGCACTTATGCCATAACATTAAGATGGCTGCTGATGCTCTAGGCTCAGCATACAAAACTTTTCCGACTCTAAGCCAATTTTCTACTTGTAGGGATCCCTCTTCTGGATGCCAGGGGCAGTGCTCTCCTATTTCTTGTACTAAACATTGTAACTGCGAATCGGATACCTCTTTATCTGTATGTCTCAGAATATACTTCAATTCTTTCACATGAGCACACTGTAAATCTGACAGGGAATTTCCCATACTTACTCGAGAGGATCCCGGAGGATGAGGTGCACCAAGTCTTATCATCAGACGGAGCAAGCAGGATGAAGGGTCCCTGTTCCCGGCGCCACTTGTAAGGATGAGGCTTCACACAGGACTCAGATCGGGATGAGACATCCCTAAATGGAAGGTCTCTAACCCTTTTATTGAATTCTTAACTCCCTTATTTACTTATCTAATGACCTGCAAGGTTACAGTCTCAACATGCATTTACAGTGCGGATTATACCAAGGTAACTCCCTTGTTTACATATCTAATGTGATTACCAAAGTTACCATCTCACGTGACATCTGAATACATTATAAGGGTTACAATAAAGTGATTCCCTTGTTTACACATCTAATGATTCTAAAAAGCTTACCATCGCACGTGACATTCTAAAGGTTATAATGCATGCACCTTGTGATCACCCTAAAGCTCAGTGCAAGACAGAGGCCTGCTTTTGCACGTAGGCAATGTCTGTCTGCTGCCCATATAATGACTACTCGAATAAGATAAGGGTTAATTTGTGACAGGTAAGGGGGAGAGAGAGAATGATTCATTATTCTTTCACAGGGGCTTAGAAAATCAGTGTGCTGACCTTGCCCTGTTTCAGAACTGTATCCTTTTACTCCGGGGTCTCTTCCTCCTCACATCCGGGACTCGACTCCATGATCTTCATCCCCGCTGGACAAGGAGGTGCGGCCAATATCAGGGGCGAGAGTGAAACTTGCTCCAGAGAATTGAGCGCTCCCTCGCTCAATTCCACCATGGATCCTGCCCTCTGAATCTGTAGCTGAGTGCCCTCGGTGTGCTGCCGCTCCAAATATTGTAGCAAAGTTGTTTGAATTGGGGAGGATGAGAGCACTGGTGGCATCGCCGCTCTCACCGCTCCTTTTCTTTTAGAATGAGGCATCATGAAGAAAGCAGGTAATAAAATTACCACACCATCAAGGAGCTTAAAAGTAAAATGTCAGCGTCCATCAGCCATCTTGTTTTCTGTCCGGCGTAGATGACCCTTTTAATTATCCGATCTTAGAAAAACTTCGCTCTCATAAACTGGAATACAACCTCCTATAGAGCAAAAGGGCCTCTGCTCGGATCTTGTCTCAACATGCTACTTACTACATGGAGAATAATAAGTATGGATAAAGAGATTATGCACCACACAAGATTCTTTTAAGTACAATGCTATAAGTTTGGCATCACGGTTCAATCAAAGAGGATACCCCACACAAACAGTAAAAAATGCATATAAGAGGACCAAATACACACATGCCCAGTGGAATAGGATAGGAGAATTAGGCACACAGAATTCCCTTACATGTGTATTACCTTATTTCACCAAGGCTCAACATATACAGCGAGTAATAAGCCTTCACCCTAATTTGAATAAATATCCGAAATTCACATATAAACGTGCTAGAAACTTGGGTGAAATACTTAAAACACCACTGTTAAAAGAAGAAGAGAATCTGGGATACGCCCCTTGTTGGCGGTGCTCAGTGTGTTCAGTATCTATGCATATCACCGAGATAAAAATACCACGATCGCAAAAAACATTTAAGTTAAGATCACGCACAGATTGCACCCCTCTGGGGGGGTGGTATACACCATAGTGTGCCCCTGTGGCTTATACTATGTAGGTCATACCCAACACCAAATTAAGAGTACAATCACAGAACATTTAAGCACCATTAGAACAGGAAAAATGGAAGCTCCGTTAACTAAACATTGGATCACTGCTGCACATACGTCAAGTGAATTACATTATACAGTTATGATTAAGGTAATTTTACCTCATGGTGGTAATGTGTTCCAGTCTTTACTCTATAAGGAACAGAAGCTATCTTTTAATTGGCACACCATACAACCATGGGTCCTCAACCATGAAGTTGAATGGCCTGCCAAAATAAGCTAGAACCCCATTGGATTACAGCCCTGAGGGTAAAAATGATAGTAGTGGATAGGTCCATTGATGATCAAATGATCGGGAGTCTCTATACTGAAAAGGAGCTCCTTGGTGGTTACCCATTTCAAAAATTAACCTAGCTGGGACTCTCAACCGAAGAAGTGAATTAGAAGCATTGTCAAGTAAAATGAATTAAATTAAATTATAGAAATTGTTAGATAGGTTTTATTGTAGCATATGAATTATAGTAATGAAGTGCAATTTAGAATATTTATGGATGTTATCATTATGATAGTATTTACATTCTAAACCTCCCTGATGATGGACTAAACTGAAACTCATCTGGAGTTGGAAGCTTTTGGCGATTAATGAGAGTGGAACATATAACTGGCGTTTTGCAGTGAACATTAACATTGTTTGACCTCATGGGTTTTGGACACTATTGATCACAAGCTATTGAGCTGCGGTGATTTGAGAAGAAGAGGATTTGAATTGGTCAAGCAGAGAGGTAAGTGCTTATTGATACAAAAGACTTTTGGAGAGAACATTTGAAGACTAACTAATGAACTATGTGAACTGTATGAATTTACCATAACCACAGCTCAGTCTTGCTTTTCCTTTTGCACATGATTACACGTTGTACCTTATATCTGCACTTTATAATTGTATTTGTTTGTTTATTTTAGGTATAAATTGTAGACATAGTTGGAAAAACTTTTAGCAAATAAAAGTAATTAAATAAAACATGAAATGGAATGACATTCAGAGTATAGAATTTTATAAAGTGAATGTTAGGAAGTTTGTTTGAAGACCCCCAGGTTTTTTAAGTTCAATAAGTTTTATTGAGGGGATTGAGGGGTACAGATAGATAAGGGGATTGAGGGGTACAGATAGAAAGTAGAGATAGGTTATAGGAAAGTCAGGGACCACTTAACAGGTCATGGACCTGATGGGCTGCCGTGGGTGCGGACCGCTGGGCGCGATGGACCTCTGGTCTGACCCAGTGGAGGCAATTTCTTATGTTCTTATTGTTTTAAGTATGGTACAAAAAGAAAGAACAATGTACAACATCTTAGTACAGCAGTGAAACAGTGGACGAAGAGAGAATGGAAGTGCAAATACTACAATGGTAACAGTACAGTAAAATTTTGTGAATAAGTTCAGACACCAACTGGCCCAGTATCTCAAGGGATGGCATGGTAAAACCACAGTTGCTGTTGTCACTGACAATTCAGGTGTTATTACTACAGACTCTGTAGAAAATGGTCATCTCTTTCAAAAATATTACAAGAACTTATACTCAAATTGAACTGACCTCTCAAAATTGATGTGCACATGATACCATCTCAGACCAAGAGGTTGTAGATATTACCAAACCTTTGCAAGCCTCAGAGATTTACACTGCCTTCTGGCCTTGGCAAAAACAAAGCCCCTGGCCCAGACGGCTTATCAATTGAATTCTTCCAGGCTTTTCAATCTCGACTAGTGCCCTGACTACATTCTTTTTACTCCCATAAGATCTGCACTGGGCTAGTACAGGGCAACTTTACAGAAGCATTCATTATTGTCCTACCAAAGGAAGGTAAGGACCCCTTGTGGGTACAAAGTTACCATCCGCTTTCTTAATCAACACAGACGCAAAAATTTTCACCAAGCTATTGGCCACCAGGATTAAAAAATGTCTGTCTAACATTATCAGCTCGGAAAAGACCAGCTGCATGCCTGGTCGCCTGTCCAGCGACAACGCACGAGTTCTATCTAATGTTGTACAGCACTCCTCCAGTGATACCTCACCTCTAGTTGTCATGGGGATCGACGCCGAAAAAGCTTTCAATCATGTTGAATGGCCATTTATTTTTTCATCACTTGCCTGATTTGGGTTTCCCTCTAAATTCATTGCTATGGTGAGAGTACTGTACACTAAACCTACAACTAGACTTTTCATCAATAGCATGTTTTTGACTCCTTTTCACCCAGAACGGGGCATGCGACAGGGTTGCCCTCTGTCACCTTTTTTATTCAATCTTACCCTGGAACCTCTTTTGATAGACCTTAGGACAAATCCTGAAATTGTGGGACTTCGCATGGATGCACTCAAAGTGAAGCTCTCTGCTTATGCGGATGATATTTTCATGTACAGTATAGGTCTCTGACTTCAATTGAGCATATTCTAAGGACCATCCAAGCTTACTCGCTGGTTTCCGGTTATAAAATTAATTTATCTAAAACCGAGATCATGCCTATCATTTGCCCTGAGTACTGTGAATCTGTTGGTCTTCATTGGACTGCTAATCGAATCAAATATCTTGGTGTCCTCTTTGAAGCCACCATGGATGAGACTGTATCATACAATGTTGAATTCAACTTGTCTAACATTAAACGTCTAACAGCTGCATGGTCTCCCCTCAAGCTCACATGGTGGGGCAGACTTGATACTATCAAGATGATGGTCTTTCTAATATTCACTTATGTCCTCAGCATGCTACCTTACTTGCTACCTATAAACAGATGGAATCTTTACTACTCTCCTTCCTCTGGGCTAACAAGACCCCTAAAATTAGTGTCCATAAACTGAAATGTCACAAATCAAAAGGGGGAATTGGTTTTCTTTGCTTCTACACCTATCACTTGGCCTATATACTTAGATATGGCGCAAGATGGTTTTTTCATGTGGTGCCGTCTTCTACCTGGTCCTTGCTTGAATAAAAAAATGACACTATTCCATTGCGCTATCACCCCTTCATGGAAAGAACAGCTTCAACTTCCCCTTCTGTTATTTTAGACAAGGGGTAGGCAATTCCGGTCCTCGAGAGCCGGAACCAGGTCAGGTTTTAGGATATCCACAATAAATATGCATGAGATAGATTTGCATCTCAAGGAGGCAGTGCATGCAAATCCATCTCGTACATATTCATTGTGGATATCCTGAAAACCTGACCTGGCTCCGGCTCTTGAGGATCAGAATTGCCTACCCCTGTTTTAGACTTTACTATTCAAGCTATCATAGACGTGCATTCCTCATCCATAATTTGATGGGCGAGCACTTAGTCTATCCTGCTATGGAATAACCCCATGATACGAATTCAAAAACTGCCAATCTCTTGGCTTATCTGGAGAAGATGCAGCATTTGACATGTGGATGAGCTCTACAAGGATAATGCTTGGACTCCATTCCAGGATATCTGCCATCAGCATGGCCTCTCCCCCCCTCAATCAGTTCTTCAGATGGCTGCAACTTACACATTGTTTGCGGAAGTTCCTGACAACTGTTATACTTACTTACAAGTCTCCCTTCTTTCTCACTCTGATCAGATTACGTATAAGCGAGGGGAGGTATAAGGGTCCCCTCTGTCCCCACCCATCCCCGCGAGGAATCCCCTCCGTCCCCACCCATCCCTATAAACTACAGAAATAGTTATTTCATTTAATTATGCTACTGAATTAAAGGCTCTGGTAGAAACCCATTTACAAATAAGCAAAAGGACTTTATTAATTTGGAAATATTAATTGGGAAGAATACATACTTTGTAAACGGGCTTCTCTACCAGAGCCTCTAATGTTTATAAATTTTTATCAACACAACTAATATACTACTTTGTCCTAAAGCAAAAAAAAAAAAAAAAAAGAAATATAATTTTTTTCCTACCTTTGTTGCCTGGTTTCTGCTTTCCTCATGTTCTCATTCAATTCCTTCCATCCACTATCTCTCTTCTCTTTGCGTTTTCCATTTGCTCTGTTACTGTGCCTCTCCCTTTCTCCCCCCTTCCAAATTGGTCTGGCACCCATCTTCTTCCCTCCGCTCCCTCCATATTCTGGCATCTCTGTCTTCTTCCCTGCCAGTGTCTTCTCCCCACTCTCTCTTCCCCATTTCCTTTAAGCGCCCTTCTCCCTCCCTCATCTTCCCCATGTCCTGTCAGCGTCCTTCTCCCCCTCTGTCTTCTCCATGTACTTTCAGTGTCCTTCTCCCCCTCTGTCTTCCCCATGTCCTTTCAGCATCCTTCTCCCCCCAGTCTTCCCCATGTCCTTTCAGCGTCCTCTCCCTCCGTCTTCCCAATGTCCTTTCAGCATCCTTCTCCCCCTCCATCTTCCCCATGTCCTTTCAGCGTCCTTCTCCCCCCTGTCTTCACCATGTCTTTTCAGCGTCCTTCTCCCCCCTCTGTCCTCCCCCTGTCCTTTCAGCGTCCTCCCCCATCTTCCCCATGTCCTTTCAGTATCCTTCTCCTCCTCTGTCTTCCCCATGTTCTTTCAGCGTCCTTCTCCCCCCTCATCTTCCCCATGTCCTTTCAGCGTCCTTCTCCCCCCCATCTTCCCCATGTCCTTTCAGCGTCCTTCTCCATCCCTTTGTCTTCCCCAGTGCTTTCAGCGTCCTTCTCACCCCTCAGTTTTACCTTAAGCGTCTTTTTCTCTCCACTCCACCTTTCCTCGCTTTCTGCCTCCCTGCCCATTAACTTTGTGGCGCTTCCCCGCCCGACTGACAACAGAACAGGCCCGGTCCGATAAACCTCCCTGCCCTGTAGCCGCAAATCTAAATTACCTTCTTACAGCAGCTGGAGTATTGAAGCTGCTGTAAGAAAGTAATTTAGATTTGCGGCTACAGGGCAGGGAGGTTTGTTGGACCGGGCCTGTTGTTGGTCAGTCGGAAGAAGTGCCACAAAGGTAAGGGGACCTGGCCGGCTGTGCACCTCCCCCCCCCATGGCTGCACCCGGGGCGGACCACCCTCTCCGCTCCCCCTTGGTACGCCACTGCCGATCGCAGCACACAGCCGATCGGAATGGAAGTCTTCCCCGATGTCAGCGCTGATGTTGGAGGTAGGGCTTTGCTTAAGCCCTCCCTCCGACGTCAGCGCTGACATCGTCGAAGACTTCCGTTCCGATCGTCTTGTGCTGCGGCAGGGCAGGTAGGGAGAAGACGAGCCTCGCATCCAACACTGCAGGAACCCCGCGACCCTCGGAGGCATCCCCAAGGGATTCCCATGACCCGAAGGGGAACCCGCGGGTCCCGCGGGATTCCCGTTATCCCCGTTCCCGTGCAGCTCTCTACTTTAAAGTCCGGAGGGAATTTAAGAAAGAGAGGTGAAATTTCATTTAACTCAAGAGAGTATCGATCTGTATTTTTTAAACCCTTCTAAACTAGAACTATTATCAGGTTGAATATCCAAATTTATATTCCAACTAATTACATAATGGTCACTCCATGAAATTAGATCACTCTTTACCTGTATAGAATTATCTCCTATATTATGAGAAGTCAAAACTAAATCCAATATATGTCCCTTTTGATGTGTTGCCACCTTAACCCATTGTTCCAATTTCAAATCCACTAACAAGGCCTGAAAATACTTTGTTTTACAGTCATTCACCATATCAGCCTGAATATTAAAATCTCCCACTATCATTAACCTTGAATCTCACTGATAAGTTCTCTATAGTTTGATATATATTTTTCCATGTCTTGACTGGCAATCACGGAGGACAATAAAATAAGTCTGCCTTCTCCTCCCAATTTGAACCAACAATAATTCCTTATATAAAAAAGACTCTACCTTCAATTCAAACAATTGTAGCGACAATTTATAACCAATAGCTATCCCTCCCCCCTCTCCTATATGAACTTAAACGAGAGAAAAGCTCAAAATTCGACGGGAGTGCTTGATATAAATAAGCTTCTTCATCTATTTTAATCCATGTTTCCGTAAAACATACAATCTCCACCTCTTTATTTACTAACAAATAATGCCCGCGGTTTTATTCTTTACTGATCTACAATTAATAGCAAAAATCTTGTATACTTACCTGTTTCCACCCTCCTATAACCTCCACCCTGCCGATCAGAACTCGACTAAAGCTGCTAACCCAGCTGCTGAGCAATTTCCTTTTTAAATGCCTCCCGAACCGGGCTTACATTGAGCGGTCACGTGACTGCTTTGAAGATTGCGGCTGGACTCTCCTTGCTTGTCATGCATTAAGATTGGGGCTGTAATATTGAGTGGTCACGTGACCGCTTTGAAGATCATGGCTGGATTCTCCCTGTATGTCAGACAGGCACTAAGATTGGGGCTGTAATATTGAGCAGCTGGACTTTTGGACTTTACTAGCTACTCACCGGGTGTTCTACTGATGTTTCTTTTATTTGTATTTGTGATTGTATATGCCTGCTGATTGTGTTCTTGTATGCATGAATGCTGACTAGTATTGTATTGATAGACATTAGATAACTATTGCTGTATACAGTAAAACCTTGGTTTTGTGAGCATAATTTGTTCCAGAAGCATGCTTGTAATCCAAAGCACTCATATATCAAAGCAAATTTCCCCTTTGGAAATAATGGAAACTCAGACAATTTGTTCCACAACCCAAAAACTTTAATACAAAATACTATATGTACATGTATTGCAAGACCTCACTCATTTAGAACAGTCACTACACTCCCGCAGCATTGGAGAGAAGAGCCATCGGCTCAGTTGTGATGATGTGACGAGTGTATACTGTATATACTCGTATTGAAAGACCTCGCTCATTTAGAACAGTCACTACACTCTTGCAGTGTCAGAGAGAGAAGAACCATCGGCTCAGTTGTGATGATGTGACGAGTGTATACTGTATATACTCGTATTGCAAGACATCGCTCTTTTAGAAAGTGTAGTTACTTACCTGTAACGTAGGTTCTCCATGGACAGCAGGATAGTCAGCCACATATGGGGTGTTGTCCCAACAGCTCCCAATTTACGGATAAGCTCTCCAATAGCTCAGAGAGTCAGAGAGATTTTTTTTTTTTTCTTCTCTGAGCTAGTGCAGTGCCCGGACACCACTGGGCATGCCCGAGCCCTACTCATTTCCCACCTGCTTCCCCCTAATCCCCAGGATGTTCCTAGCTGTGGCCGGGTCGGCCATATGGGAAGGCGGGTGGGTTGTGTGGCTGACTATCCTGCTGTCCACGAAGAACCTACGTTACAGGTAAGTAACTACACTTTCTCCTAGGACAAGCAGGATGAGTCAGCCACATATGGGTGGGATGTACCGAATGGACCTACGATTTAGCGCTCTGTGCATCCCTCGCCTGGCTGTAGAGGCCGAGCCGGGCAGGGTAATCAGGCAAAGCAGGCTCAGTTGTGCAAACAGGTTTTTTTTTTTTTAAATAAAGTGCTGTGTTAACTGGGCAATAATACTCGCCGAACAGTGCAACTGGTCAATAACTGTCAAAGAACAGTGAGAAAAACCAACTGGTCAACAGTAACAATTCGTAATAGCATGTAACAATTAGTACTTGCATATTGAACCTCTAGTCTAGACATATAGTACTGGCTGGCACTTAATCAGTATCTATGCCCCCCTATTTGATCAGTGCTTGTCAAGGCAGTGGTAGTGGTTGATGTCCCTCCCGGGAGGGGAGGGCCACTTGCAGGACTGTTTGGCTGAATGCATTTGGGGCGTGGAATGCTATGTCGAGGCAGTAGTGCTTGGTAAAGGTATGCAAGGAGGACCAAGTGGCTGCATTGCAGATGTCCTCTATTGGTGTATAGATGAACCAGAGTGGTGGCTACGGCTCTGAGCTGGTGGCCGTGGGCTCCCACTGGCGGTTCACGCTGCGCTCTTCTGTAGGTGAAGGAGATGCACTGGGATATTCAGCGTGAGAGCGTGCGTTTGGTGACCGGCCGTCCTGGCCTGTTATGGTCGTAGGAGATGAACAGTTGTGAGGCTTGTCTGGTCTTTTGTGTCCTGTTAATGTAGGTGGTCAGGGTCCGCACACAGTCCACGGGGTGTCGCTGTAGTGGCTGCGAGCCCCCCTGTGAGTGAATGTAGAGTGCAGGGAGGATGATAGACTGGTTGATGTGGAATGCTGATGCCACCTTCAGCAAGAATCGGGGGTGGGTTCTGAGCACCACCCTGTCCTCATGGAGCAGTGTGTAGGGGGGGTGATGGACCAGGGCCTGGATCTCGCTGATACGTCTGGCCGATGCAATGGCGGTCAGGAAGAGGGTTTTCCAAGCCAGGAATCTGGGGTCTGCCTCCCCCAAGGGATCGAAGGGATCGAGGGTGAGCTGATCTAGCACCAAGTTCAGGTCCCAACCGGGCGGTGGTGGTCTGACCGGTGGGTGCAGATTGGACAGTCCCTTCATGAATCTTGCGAATACCGGGTGTCCCGACACCAGTGAGTTGTCCAAGCCAGCGTGGTACGCCGCGATCGCGCTTAGGTGGACCTTGATGGAAGTAGGTTTTAGGCCCATCTGAGATAGGCTCAGTAGGTACTGCAGGATGTCCGGTATGGGGCAGTTGTAAGGGTCTCGCTGTGTGTTCGTGCATCAGTGGCGGAACCTTCTCCATTTCAATCCGTAGCATTTTCTGGTTGAAGGTCTTCTGGCTGCCATGAGAATGTGCTCCACGTCTTGTGGTAGGTTCATCCTCTCAACATCCATGCGGTCAGGGCTAGGGAGCGCAGGTTGTGGTGGAGGGTGGCGCTCCCGTGTTGTGTTATG
Source organism: Geotrypetes seraphini (assembly GCF_902459505.1). Taxonomy (NCBI): domain Eukaryota; kingdom Metazoa; phylum Chordata; class Amphibia; order Gymnophiona; family Dermophiidae; genus Geotrypetes; species Geotrypetes seraphini. The sequence continues at coordinate 73,666,845 of NC_047094.1, read as the reverse complement.
AGATCTGCGTTGATCGGGAGGCGGAGAGGTGGGTGAACCGCTATCCGTTGCAGGAACAGGAACCATGGTTGCCGGGGCCAGAACGGGACAATCATGATCACCGTTGCTCTGTCCTGGAGGATCTTCTGCAGGACTTTGGGTATGAGAGGTGTTGGTGGATAGGCGTATAAAAGTCCGTGGTTCCAACTCAGGGACAGGCCGTCGGGACTGAGACGGCGATGGGTCGATCTCTTTGAGCAAAAGATCGTGCATTTTGTGTTCAGTTCTGTTGCAAACAGGTCGATGCTCGGTGTGCCCCAGGTGCTGAAGATCTTCTTCGGCACCGCTGGGTTGAGAGACCACTCGTAGGGGTCCAGCTGGTGGCTGAGACTATCGGCCAGGTCGTTCTGCTCCCCCGGGAGGTAAGTTGCCTGGATGGGGCACTGAATGGCGATGGCGAACTCCCAAATGCGTCAGGCTTCCTTGCAGAGCGAGGCTGACCCTGTGCCCCCCTGCTTGTTGATGTAGTACATGGCCACCTGGTTGTCTGTTTGGATGAGGACTGTCCTGCCTGTTACCCATTGATTGAAGATTTCGAGGGCATTCCCTATGACCCTGAGCTCCAGTAGGTTAATATGGAGTGAGGACACCTGGGCAGACCATGTGTCTCCTGTGCGAAGATGGAGAAGGTGTGCCCCCCATCCATGTTTGGAGGCATCCGTGGTGACCACCAGCTGGTGGGGGGGTGGTCTGAATGGTTTCTCCTTCGCTAAATTTTCTCGGGACATCCACCACTGCAGCGTCTTGTGTATGGGTCGGCGATTGGGAATCTTGGTGGTCAGTGGTTGGGTATGCTGGTTCCAGTGACGTCTGAGGTGCCATTGCAGGGGTCTCATGTGTAGTTTGGTGTGTTGGACAACAAAGACCGCGGCCACCATGTGGCCCAGGAGACGCAGAAAGGAGCGTGCTGACGATGAGCTGCTGGCAGAGATGCGCTGGGCCAGGGATGTCAAGGTGTCGATCCGTCCGTCCGGTAGAAAGGCCTTGGACTGTGTGGTATCGATGACTGCCCCGATGAATGATATCCTCTGGGTGGGTATCAGGTGGGATTTTTTGTAGATGATGAGGAACCCCAGTTCTTGGAGGAGGGTTATGGTGGTTGTCAGGGCTGCCTGGACCTCCCCTGGTGAGCGGGCCACTATCAGCCAGTCGTCTAGATAGGGAAGGACGCATATTCCCTGCAGGCGAAGATGTGCCGCTGCCTCAGCCATGCACTTTGTGAACACTCTTGGGGCTGTCGAGAGTCCAAAGGGTAGGGCTTTGTACTGGAAGTGTCTCTCTTTGATCGTGAAGCGAAGATACTTCCTGTGAGCTGGATGGATAGGAACATGAGTGTAGGCGTCCTGTAGGTCCAGCGAGGCTAGCCAGTCATTGGGCTGTATCAGGCGCAGGACTGTGCCCAGGGAGTGCATCCGGAAGCATTCTTTGTGTATGCACTTGTTGAGATGACGGAGGTCCAGGATTGGGCGTTTGCCCTTGTCCTTCTTTGGCACGAGAAAATACCTGGAGTAACACCCCATGTTGTTCTCCTCTGGTGGCACCACCTCTATTGCTTCTGCCTGAAGCAGGTCGTCTGCTAGTCGCAGGAGAACAGACTCGTCTGAAGTTGGGTGCCCCGCCCGCTGCGGTGGTTTTTCTGGAGGGCGGGAGTCGAACCGTATGCGATATCCCCGTTTGATGATGTTGAGGACCCACTGGTCGGTGGTGATTCTGGACCAGGCACTCACAAACAATCTGATCCTGCCCCCCACCGGCCCCTGCTGGTTCGGGGGGTAGTCAAAGGTTCTGCTTTTGCTTTGGGGGGGCAGTCAGCCTTTGAATGCCCCTGTCCCTTGGGCGTCGCTTGTCCACGTAGGAGTTTTTATATGGCTGGGAGCATAGGTTCCCGGACTGCTGCCAGCGTGGTGTTGCGGAGTGGCGTCTGTTGGCAGTGAAGGGCGTGCGATTCCTCTGCTGTCTTCGTGGAGGGGCCCAACATTCTAGGCCGTCAGAAGCGAGGGTTTGAAGGGTGGTGCAATCGTTTTTAATGCTGTCGACTGTCTCTTTGACCTTGTCGCCAAACAGGTGTTCTCCTGTGCATGGAGCATCCGCCAGGGGCTCATGAAGGTCCTCGCGCAGCGCCGATGCACGGATCCAAGCCAAGCGCCGTGCTAGGGTTAGGGTTAGGCCGTTCCCCCGATGCGGCTGGATGTCTCGAAGACGTCAAAAACCACCTTGAAGAGGTGTTTGTTGCAATTCCCTTGCTCATGGAGGAGGGATGAGAGAGAGTCCTGTACCGGCTTGGAGGCGAGCTGTAGAGCCTGTTTTATCTTTTTTTGTATGACCTCCTGGTACAGCATCATCTGGAACTGGTGCGCGGCGATTCGTGCGTTAAGCATCGCGCCCTCGAAGGTCTTTCTCCCCATGGAATCTAGGGTTTTCAGGTCCTTCACAGGCGGAGCGTTAGAGGACGATCGCGCCATCTTGTGTCTCTTGAGCGCTGAGGCTACCACGATGGAGTTGTGTGGCAGCTGCAGTCTGTGAAATCCCGGGACCGGGAGGACCTGGTACTTCGCGCTCAGTCTCCTAGATGTGGGAGGCCCTGAGGAGGGGGTCCGCCAAATCTTGTCTCTGCAGTCAAGGAGGTTCTTGTGAACTGGGATCACTACTGGCTGTTTGGGATAGTCCAGGGATTGCAGGAGGCCGTCATCCTCTGGCGTGGGTTCTGGTGGTCCCCCCACATGGATCCCAAGGAGGGCAGCGAGTTTCTGGATGAACTTGGGATAGGCTAGGTCCTCTGGTGCTTGTGCAGGGGGCTTCACTGTCATCTGTGTTTGCGATGGCGCAGGGGATCGGTCCGAGTTGTAGGCGCTCAAGAAGCTGTCGTCGGATTTGTCCCCCGTGTCAATGTCAGTGGCTCTGTTAACTTGTAGAGCTTGGGCGTTGCTCATCTGGGTGCTGGGCTGCTGCAGTGACTGGGGGGTCCCCTGCTGAGCGAGAAGCTGGGTTAGAAGCTGGACCAGTTGTTCATGGTCAACCCCCTGGCCGGTCGTCTGACGCTCCACCCCTTGGCCGGTCGTCTGACGCTCCAGGTGGGGCATTCCCTCCGTGCAGTTCTTGTGTCGCTTGGTCGATGGTGAGGATGCAGAAGGGCTGGAGGGAGATAGTGTGCTGTATGGTCGCCTGCTGCCTCTCCCTCTGGATCTGTGTCCTGCAGGGGAGTGGTGACTGTGCCTTCTGTCACCCCTGCTGCGGCTGCGCTGGTGGTGGTGGTGGCGGTAGAACTCCCCCCGGGGAGATCGGGAAGCATCCCGATGCCGAGTGTGCTGGTGGGGGGAGTGCCGATTCTTAGCCCTGCAGCGCACCTCGTTGTGCCCCGTTCTCAGGCTACTTGTAGCTGAGCCGGCATCCTGAGTTGATCGGGGAGGCGTGCCCCTGCGATCTCCTGGCCTGCTGACGTCAGGAGGGGTTCCCCGACGAGTTCTCTCTTCGGGGAGGCGGGTCTGGCTGCTGGTTGGCTGGTTGTGCCGGAGGGGCGGACCTGGGCGACGATCCTTCTGTTGCTGGGAGGCATGGCCGATCGGGGATTGGCTCCTCCGTTGCTAAGGGGCGTGTTAGGCCGGTAGCTGGCTGCTCCTCCATTGGTGGGAGGCGTGGCTGCATGCAGGCTGGTTTTTCCCCGGGCTCCCTTTCCATTCGCTGCTCCCTCGTTGCTGGGGGCATGGCTTCACGCAGGATCGACTTGTGGAGGAGCAGGGAGATGGCGTTGCTTCCGGTCCACACGTGGGGGTGAGTGCGAGACTGGGAGGCGCCCCCAGCGATGTGCTCGCTTGGGCAGAAGCCGATGGTGCTCCCGATGTCTTCAGGAGGGGGGGGGGGCCGGAGGGCGAACCCCGATCGACTTCCTACAGAGGCTGGCGGTAAGCGGCAGCATGCAGGAGCTCCGGGAGAGATTTCTCGACTGGGCCAGTTGCAGGCGGGGGGGTCGACTGAGCCAGGGCATCCTGGAGGCTCCTTACCGGATTCATCTGTGGATCCCCCGCTGCTACACTCCGATGAGGATGGCTGCTGGAGGAAGATTCTCGGGTCTCACTTCTCTTCAAGAAGACTGTTAGTGCCCTCTTCCTCAGCTTGCGTGCCTGTGGAGACAGACGGACGCAGTGCACGCAACACTGTTCCTCGTGCGCTGTGCCCAAGCAGCGAACGCAGAGGTCGTGAGGGTCCAGTGTACTCATCCTTTTCCTGCATCCCGGATATTTCTTTGATGTTTCTGGCATCTTTAAGATGGTAAGTAGAACGAGTTTTGATTGTAGAAAAAGTGGAGAGCTGTGGAAAAAATCTGACTGATGGGAACGGGCGGAAACTAAAGACTGGGGATTAGGGGGAAGCAGGGGGGAATGGGTAGGGCTCAGGCATGCCCAATGGTGCCCGGGCACTGCACGTGCTCAGAGAAGGGGAAAAAAAAATCTCTCTGAGCTATTGGAGAGCTTATCTGTAAATTGGGAGCTGTTGGGACAACACCCCATATGTGGCTGACTCATCCTGCTTGTCCTAGGAGAACAGTCACTACACTCTTGCAACGTCAGAGAGAGAAGAACCATCGGCTCAGTTGTGATGATGTGAAGCATGTATACTGTATGTACTCGTATTGCAAGACTTTGTTCATTTAGAACAGTCACTACACTCTTGCAGCGTCAGAGAGAGAAGAACCATCGGCTCAGTTGTGACATGTGTATACTGTATGTACTTGTATTGCAAGACTTTGCTTGTATATCAAGTTAAAATTTAATAAAATGTTTTGCTTGTCTTGCAAAGCACTTGCAAACCAAGTTTCTTGCAATCCAAGGTTTTACTGTATTTCAGTTCCTTACCGCTTATACGATGTTTCTTTATTTCTGCTTCTTGTTTTTCAAATAATTTTCACAATAAAAATATTGAATACACACACAAAAAAATAGTCTTAACATTTAAATAAGATTTGGGCCTTCACATTAAGAAACTTTGGATAGATATCCACTATAATAAAACCCTTAGCGCGCATGCACACTTCAATCTCTGTGCTCCGTGCCTCCATAGTGCTGTGCCGCGCATGCGCAATAGAAGGAACCTGTGGCGATTTGCGTGCGGCGGTTTCTCCAGCAACATAAGGAGCCTGTGGCAGACGTGGTTTGCGTGCAGCGGTTTCCCCAGCTGAAAAAGGAGCCTACGGCAGTTTGTGTGTTGCAACATAAGGAGCCTGTGGCAGTTGCGGTTTGTGAAATAAGGAGCCTGCGGTGGTTTGCATGCAGCGGTTTCCCCAGCTGAAAAAGGAGCCTGTGGCGAGCCCTGCCAGAGCTGCTTCCGGAAACACGGGAGACTTCTCAAATAAGCCAAAACCTGTGTGCTAGCGGATGCTGCAGAGGGGGAGCAGGGAAGAGAGAAGGGCTACTGCTGGACAGGGTGAGCAGAGAAGGGGTGCTGCTGGACAGGGGGGGAGGTAAAAGGAAGGTAGAAGGGCTAATGCTGGAGAGGAGGAGAAGGAAGCAAAGAAAGAAAGAAAGGCCTCAGCGCCCCATTGTACTAAAAGTTTACACATCTATTCTAGCACCCGTTAATGTAACAGGTTTAAACACTAGTTACTTTATATTATAACACATAAATCCACTGAAATTTGTTTCTTTATTTATTCTTAGTGCCACCCTTAAACCTCACTGAGAATGGATTGGAGTGCCCTACTTGCTATACTAATAGTTCGTATGAATGTAGTCCAAATGGAATCATGAAGTGTACTGGGAAAGAGGAACAATGTTACTATTTTAGTGCTACTATCAGGAGACCAGGTATGTATTGCAGATTTCAGGATGTGGTTTGAAGACATGCTCACTTGATCCCTGCAGTCCTCACATTCAGATGAGAAACAAATATTGTATAACTTTATGCTCTACTCATTTCAAGAAGTTTATCTACCAAAGTTCAGGTCCATGAGGCCTTTCTCAGGCCCACCCAAAATCAATGCTCTGTTGGCATGGCTGACAGGGACGCAAGTGGCAAGCCCCACCAGCAAAGATTTCCTTCAAGCAGAAAGAGCAGTGATTCTGAACAACTGCTGCCTCACCTCTCGTGCTACTAGCTGCCAATCCCTCACCGTATCTCCTATAAAATTGCCCTACTATCATTCAAGATTCGGCAAACAAACTTTCCTATTTTCTTAGACAGACTGTTAATACCTCATACACTTCCTAGATCCCTATGGTCGACCAATCAAAATCTCCTCTCTGTACCCTCTTTAAAGATCATTGGCACCAGACGTAACAAGATCTTTTCTGTCAGCAAACCTCTGTTATGGAACTCACTTCCGGCCTAGCTTAGGGCTAGATTTACTAACCCCCGATTCCGTGTCCGATCCAATCCCAATTGCATGCAGGCTGACAAATTCACAAAATGCCTGCATGCAAATGGGGACGATCGTTGACACGCCCCCCACCCACGGCATGGATCGCTAGAAAGCAGACTCCTGTCACTACTGTCAGGGCTTCTGCCAGCTTTTTTTTTTTTTCATTTTTTTTAATAGGCCGCAAAATATCAGGCCTATTTAAAAAAAAAAAAAAAAAAAAAGCCTCCCTACTGGCACATCCTCTGACCAGCATGGCCTGACCTGACACCCCCGTACTTAAAAGTAGGGAACAGGAGGGGTGCTCAGTCCTCCTGCTTCATAGGCCTCCCTCTTGTGATTGGCACGGCCCAGCCCTAGCCTGGCATGACACCGTCCGTACCTAAAAGTTGGGAGCAGGAGGGGTGCTCAGTCCTTCCTGCTCCTCCTGACTCCAGCGATGCATCTGCCTGGGCCTTAGGACCCGCCCTGGTGCATCCTGTGATGCACAGGGAGGAGCCTAAGGCCCTGATTGGCTCAGGTACAGATCTAACTGCCAGCTTCTAAGTTCTCTCTACGAAAGCTTTGATTATGGCTAGGGTATGTCCAGGTTGAAGTCTGCCTAATTCCCGCCCATAACACACCTCCCAACACTCCTTTTTGCTCTCTGGATCAGTGGTTCCCAAACCTGTCCTGGGGGATCCCCAGCCAGTCAGGTTTTCAAGATATCCCTAATGAATATGCATGAGAGAGATTTGCATACCTGTCACTTCCATTATAAGCAAATCTCTCTCATGCATATTCATTAGGGATATCTTGAAAACCTGACTGGCTGGGGGTCCCAGGACAGGTTTGGGAACCACTGCTCTGGATGCACAGCAGCTTTGAAGTGCAGCTGCACATCCAGAAAGTTCATTTTGATTATCGGCATTTGGACATCCCTACTATTAGGACGTCTAAGTGCTAACTTAGGCTGGTTTTTGGACCTTTTAAAATTTTGATTATGAGCCCCTTAGTGCTTACAAATGAGGAAAGTATTTCTGATGTTACAGTGGGTGATCATCTGCCATCCAGTGATCACTGCATGGTACAGCTTAATATTAAGACGGTTATAGAGAGGAATCATTCGAAAGAAAAAGTTGTAGACTTTTAAAAAAACTAACTTTGTTCAGATGGGGGATTACATCAAGGAATTGTTATCTGAATGGGAATGTCTGGAAGGAGTCGAAATGCAATAGGCAAAACTGAAAGAAGTTATTGTAAGGGCGACAAACCTATTTGTGAGGCAAGTAATTAAAAGTAAGAAGAAAAGAAAGCTGCTTTGGTTCTCAAAAGTAAAGAATAAGAGGTTAGCTTTCATAAACTATAAAAGATTGCAGAAAGAGGAAGACGGGCAAAAATATCTGGAAAAGTTAAGCAAGGCTGGTCAAGAAGTCAGGAAAACAAAGATACCAATGGAAGAAAAACTAGCTGACATGGTAAAATGGGGAGACAAGATTTTTTTTAGATATATTAGTAATAGGAAGAAGTGCAAAAGTGTCATTGTGAGGCTCAAAAGTGAAGCGGAGGAATATGTAGAAGCTGATAAAGAAAAGTCTGAATTGTTTAACAAATATTTCTGTTCTGACTGAAGTGCTGAGAGCGGGACCGCAGAAGACAAATGAGAATAGGGACAGAAGAGTGGTAGACCCTGATCGATTTTCAGAGGGTTGTATTCATGAGGGTCTAGCTAAATTAAAGGTAGACAAAGCGATGGAGCCAATTTCATTTTCTTTGAATATTTTTATTTTTGGAAAAGCTTTTGTTTGTTCAATAAGTTTATTTTGTTGAAATAATAATAAATGAATAAATTTTTAAAAAAGTGCAACATTTACATTCAATAATCAATAAACAGCACTTGCATACTTGCTTAATCATAAATCATCAATTTACCCAACCCCCCCCCCCCTTCCCGTCCTGGATGTGTGTGGAAAAATAAAAAGACAAATTGAATCTGGTAATTAATTAACTAATCCTTAAGGTATTTAACAAATGAATCCAATGGACTCCAAATTTCTTCAAAATTCTTGATCCTGCCTGATTGCTCTGCTAACATTCCAGTAATATAAACAGAGTGTTTCCCACAAAGATGTAGAATTTAAACTATCCCAATTTTTCAAATTTATAGTAATTAGTTGTATGGCCACACCAGTCATAATAAAAAGTCTATCTTTATTATTATCAATTGGGCTTTTAGGTCTCAATGATGAACCAAACAGAAACACATCAAGGAAGTACTTCCTTGATACACAAGCACTGTCTGAAGTTAAGTAATCTTTCAGTAACAACCTTTCAGTAACAGCCTAATGAAACAGAAATTTTTAAGAATGTTTTTCGCTGATTGGTAATGAAATTATCTGACTATTAGAAACTTTTCAGTTATGTCTCAATCATATGAAATAGTGCAGATGAAGCTAAAAAATTTGTAGAGCATGTTATTAATATACATAAATATATACAAATAAGTAAAACGTATAATAAGCCAAAAAAATGATAGCATGAGCTTTTAGAATATTTATTATTTAATAAAATAGGCTAAAATAAGTTGTTTAAATCAAAGAGTTAAAGGAACATGGCCGATGATTGGAGCAAAGGAGCAGAGCAACTACGCTGATAAGCCCAGTCTGTGAATGCGACTGTGCATAGGCTCCAGTACTGAGGCCTCTTCCTGTATAGAAAATATACACTTTGAATTAGTAATATAGTGCACTCTTTCATATATGTGGGAATTGTTTGATTCATATTATTTTGTCTAATTATTTCCCATTAGGGAACTTTAGTATATTGAATGAGAGTACCCAAGAGAGGGACTTGGGGGTAATGGTGGACATGACAATGAAGCCGATGGCACAGTGCGCAGCGGCCGCCAAAAGAGCGAATAGAATGCTAGGTATAATCTTGAAAGGTATCACAACCAGAACGAAAGAAGTTATCCTGCCGTTGTATCGGGTGATGGTGCGTCCGCATCTGGAGTACTGCGTCCAATATTGGTCGCGGTACCTTAAGAAGGATATGGTGTTACTCGAGAGGGTTCAGAGGAGAGCGACATGTCTGATAAAAGGGATGGAAAACCTTTCGTACGCTGAGAGATTGAAGAAACTGGGTCTCTTTTCCCTGGAGAAGAGGAGACTTAGAGGGGATATGATAGAGACTTACAAGATCACCAAGGGCATAGAGAGAGTAGAGAGGGACAGATTCTTCAAACTTTCAAAGAATAAAAGAACAAGAGGGTATTCAGAAAAGTTGAAAGGGGAAAGATTCAAAACAAATGCCAGGAAGTTCTTCTTTACCCAACGTGTGGTGGACACCTGGAATGCGCTTCCAGAGGACGTAATAGGGCAGAGAATGGTACTGGGGTTTAAGAAAGGATTGGACAATTTCCTGCTGGAAAAGGGGATAGAGGGGTATAGATAGAGGATTACTGCACAGGTCCTGGACCTGTTGGGCCGCCGCGTGAGCGTACTGCTGGGCACAATGGACCTCAGGTCTGACCCAGCAGAGGCATTGCTTATGTTCTTATGTTAGTTGTCCGTAGTTTCTTCTTTGGAGCATTTCGTCGCTCGGGCCATCGACTGGTGGTCGACTGTCGGCTTTCCCCTGACCTTTAGTTTAAAGCCTTTTCAATGGCCCTCTTCATGTTGCCTGCCAATACTCTTGCTCCTTCCTTGGTGAGATGTAATCCATCTTTTCTGTAATACCTGTTTCTTCCCCAAAACGCCGTCCAGTTGTGCATGAAGTCAAAACCTTCTTCTTCGCACCATCTTCTCATCCAGGCGTTGATCGCTCGGAGTTCCTCTTGCCTCTTCTCATCTGCTCTTGGTATCGGGAGGATCTCAGAGAAGGCCACCTTCATCTCCCTGACTTTCTTTTTTTTTTTTTTTTCCATGAAAATTTTATTGCTTTTAGTAAAACCAGCATAACAGAGGCACAAGGCAGTACAAAAAAGAAAAATCAAGCAAAGCTATAAAAGAGCACAAATCAGACAAGGTCATACATTGGATGTTTGCAAATAGGTCAGTAAAGGGGACCAACAAGAGTTGGCAGACCGAAGCTGACCCTTACATTCAGAGAACGCTATTTCAAATTTGTGATGTTGTAAAACTAAATTCCACCAATGATGGACATGAAGTAAGTTCGTAGAATTCCAATGAGAGAGAATCAATTTCTGAACAAGTATGAGTAATATGTCAAACAGTTTTCTTTGAGTATCCAATAATTCAACGTGTATAGAATGTGATTTAAACATTACAATAGAAAGAGATAATTGACAGTCTATGCGAAACATTGATTTCATTATAGACCAGACATCTTGCCAGAAGGAAAATACAAATGAACATTCAAAGATCATGTGAATCAATGAACCTTGACCAGTCTTGCAAATCCAACAAACATTAGAAGATAGGAGACTGGCAATAGATAATTTATGGGGGGTCCATAGCGCCTTATGGTATAAGAAGTACATAGACTGCAAAGTACTAGCTGATGAAAGAGACCTCAGAGATTTAGACCATAGAAGCGCCCATGCTTTATTATCTAATTGATGGTCACAATCTTTTTCCCATATACCCTTAAGTGTGTTATTAGATGGAGTATCCCAGGTAAGAGCAAGTTTATAAATTTTGGAAGCAGTGTGTCCTGTTGCCAATAGAGCCTTAGCGAGGTTAGAGATAGTCGGCTGATGAGCATTAATAGTATGAAGAGAAGAAGTGTTTGAAATACAGTGATGAAGCTGTACCCATTTAAAGTAAGCCGAGGATGGAAGAGCATATGTGGTTCGGAGGGTGTGAAAAGGAAGTAGTTTAATATTAGTATCCACAATATCGTTCAGTATAAAGATTCCTTTGTCTATCCATTCTTTCCATAGGAAAGGCTTTTTGTCGATGAAAATATTCGGATTAAACCATAAATAAGTGTATAGTGAGGTAGCATAAGAAAATTTGAAGTATGAATCGAAGTCAGAGAGGCATTTGATTGTCGATTGTAGTAGAGGAGATATAGATGGGCTACGTGTTGCAGTTATATATGCAGAAGGAGGAATAGGTAGCAACAGTTGTTTCTCAACCTCAAACCAAACTGGTGAGTAGAGTTCTTGATCGGAGAACCAATATAATCCCTGATGAGTAATAAAAGCTTTGTGGTAGGTATAGAAGTCAGGGAAAAGAACTCCACCGTCTTCTTTTTTTAACTTGAGTTTTTTGAGTGCTATTCTGGGCTGTTTGTTTTTCCAGAGGAAGGAGGACAAGAGGGAGTCAATCTTTTTGTAAAAAGCAGGAGGAAAAAGACAGGGGATCATGAGTAAAATATAATTTATCTTGGGCATGAACATCATTTTTATTGTTTCCAAACGTCCCTACCATGAAAGGAATAGAGGATGCCAAGATTGAATTAAGGTTTTCACAAGTTGAAGTATTTTCTGTGTATTAACATCAATAGTTTCCGAAAGGGACTGAGTGAGTTCAATACCTAGATATTTTAATTTGTTTGAGGCCCATATCAAGTTATAAGGTTGAACCATAGCAGAAGTAGCATAAGGATTCAATGGGAGAGCTTCCATTTTATCCTGATTAAGTTTGTATCCTGAAAAGGAGGAGTAACTAGCTATAGTATTGAGAAGTTCTCTAATCGAGGTTTCCGGATTAGACATATAGAGGAGAACATCGTCTGCGTAAGCAGAAAGTTTAACTTCAAGAGAATTGCATAGAACATCAGAAATATTTGGGTTCTGTCTAATTTGGATGAGTAGAGGTTCTAGGGCAAGGTTAAACAAATATGGGGAAAGAGGACAGCCCTGTCTGGTTCCCCTGTGGAGCTGAAAAGTGGAGGAGAGAGAATTATTCGCTGTTATACGAGCCGATGGAGTAGTATAGAGCACTCTAATCATTTGGAGAAAGGGGGACTGAGCTCCAAACCAGTCTAAAATATGAAAAAGATAATTCCATTCAATGCTATCAAATGCCTTCTCGGCGTCAAGAGATAAGGCTATAACAGGGTCTGGGAGGTTTCTGGCTACATGCGAGAGATGGAAGAAGAGTCTAGAATTATCTGCAATAAGTCGACTAGGCATGAAGCCAATTTGATTAGGGTGAATAACTTTATGAATAACCTTTTTAATTCTGCTTGCCAATATTTTAGCATATATTACATTACATTACATTACATTAATGACTTCTATTCCGCCTGTACCTTGCAGTTCTAAGCGGATTACAACAAAAAGATAACTGGACATTTCCAGGAATAGGAATACAATTAACGGCGTTGGGCCTAATACATCTAAACGATAGCTGGACGTTTTCAGGAAGAGGAATACAGTTAAAGGCGTTAGGTCTAAATCACATTTTGAAGGGAGGATCCTAAGAAGGGGAGAGAGGGGAGAAGAGTGGGGTTAGGAAATTAGGATAAATTTCTTGAATAGTATGGTTTTGATTTCTTTTCGAAAAGCTTTGAGGTCAGTTGAAGCTGTCAGTAGGTTGGTGATGGAGGGGTCCAATTTAGCTGCATGTGTTGCTATATATCTTTTAGTCTACATTCAATAACGATATAGGTCTATAATTTTGTACTTTCAAATGATCTTTATTAGGCTTTGGGATAACAGTAATAATTGCCTCATTAAAACGGCTCCGTTGGACTAGATCTGGGGAGATATACCGAAACATTTCCAAAAGATGATGTAACAGCTCGTCTTTAAAAATTTTATAGAATTCTACAGGAAGACCATCAGCACCTGGTGATTTATTTGAATGTAGCTGCTTCAATGCAGTAAGAATTTCCTCTGCAGTAATTGTTTGATTCAAAGCAATATTATCCGATACAGACCAAACTGGTCAATCCAAATTCAATAAAAAGGAATTCAGAGAGGTCAAATCAGATGAAGATTCAGATCGATATAAGCGCTGATAGTACTCATGAAAGACCTCTAAAATTCCAGAATATGAAGTGATAGGAGTATTATTACTATTATGAATCACAGGGATCTGAATTTTACGGTGCTTTCTCTTCAAATAGGAAGCTAGCATTTTGCCACTTTTGTTTCCTTCCGCATAATATTTGGCCTCATTTAGGAAGATTTGCATCCCCGCCTGCTTAGATATAAGGCGGTTATATTGATATTTAAGTTGACATAAAGTATTATATTGCTGGGGGTCTTTCGTAGTGATATATGTATGTTCCTGAGTTAAAATTTGAGTTTCCAAGTTTGCTATAGAGGCTTTATCTGCTTTGGATTTATGAGAAGCAATAGAAATGAATTTGCCTCTTAGTGAGGCCTTAAAGGCTTTCCAGGTAGTCAGTGGATCGGTATCAGAGATGGTATTAGTGACAAAAAAATCTTGAATAAATTTCTTAATACGATCTACTATTGCATCATCCTCAAGAAGGGAAAGTTGCATTCTCCATGAAGGGGACCTAGGGGCAGGAGTAGTAGTCCATAGTAGAGTACCAGACACTAACGAGTGATCTGAAATGAGAATTGGGGAGATGTAAGTGTTAACGATTGAGTTGAGGAAGGGAGGAGAAACAAAAATGTAATCTAAGCGTGAGAAACTATTGTGTGGAATGGAGTGGTATGTATAATCTCTGTCTGAGGGATGCTGAAGCCTCCATATATCTAATAATTGTAGATGTGTAATGAGGGAATGAAAGGAAACATGAGATTTTTGTGGAGACAGTTTGGGATTCGATTGTTTGTCTAAGTAAAGATCCAAAGGAAGATTGAAATCCCCTGCCATAATAATTGGTAGGGATTCAAACGTCTGGATAGTAGTTAATAAATCCAGAAAAATCTCTGGAGAATCACTATTAGGTGCATAAACATTTATCAGAAGAAATGGAACATTACGAATAGTTATCTGCAATATTATCCATCTGCCATTAGTATCAATAGCTTGACTAATGATCCTTGGTTGTATAGATTTAGAAAATAATATAGATACCCCTCCTCTTCTACCTAGAGTGGGTGAGTCAACCCCGGAAGTAATCCAGTTGCAGGACTTTAGCAAAGAAGAAGTGGAGGAAAGATATGTTTCTTGTAACATTATAATATCAGGTGATTTCTGTTTTAAGTGGATTAGGACCTTTTTTCTCTTAATAGGATTATTAAGCCCATTAACATTCCAGGAGACAACAGTGACAGGTAATTTCTTATCCAAAGGCATATGTGCGCATTATAAAAATTAAGACTGGGTTTTGGGATAAAAAGCTATAGGTTAATGTCTCAATAACATATGAGTACTGCCAAGTGCCATAAAGGAAAAGAACGGTAAAAAGCAAAAACCCAACTGCAAAATGCAATTCAAAAAAGAAGGCATGAAGGACCAAAACGGTCCAGCCAACAGTAAGAAGAAAGAAGATTTGTGCCATTAATCAAAGAGTAACAAGGGTGCACAAATCTCCTCTTCCATTAAAGAAAAACAGTATGAAAAGGAGCAAGAGAGCACAGAGTAACATTGAATTGAACAGAATATGGAGTCATAAACATATTAATCAACCTTCATGTGTACAAAAATAAAATTCATTCGAAAGGAGATAGAACAATGGTAACCAGTAGTTAAAACATTACCGTAATAAACCAGCATATGTGAGTAATCAAACCTTATGAAAAGCTGAAAATTATAAATGAGAATAGGCTAAACATCCATAGGAAACTAGCACAATTCAAGGCAATCATGAGAAAAATGTTATGGATTATACAAAAACAAAAGATCAAAATGAAATAGCTATTTGCATCTCGATAGAGATCCTAGCCCTATCTATGAGTGTATGCATAACTAATCTTACTACTTTTCTAAGATGATATAATAAATGTTTGTGATTAATTTTCTAAATTTTTATTATTTTTATCTTTATTTATTTATTTATTTATTTATTTTTTAATTTTTTTACTTAATTTTTTGTGTTTATTTATAAATCCCCTATGATTTATTCCCTACTTTTTATATCATTTTTTTATTATTTTTGTTTTTATAACTTTTTTTTTCCTGTTTTTTATTTATATTTATATTTATAAAACCCTAAGATTTATTCCCCTATTTCCTTATTTCCCTCCCCTTAAATTCTTTCTTCGTCACATATTGAAAGCAGAATCCCCATATAATGCTGTCAGAGAGAAGATAAAACTAACTATAACAGGGATGTCTAAAATAAAAAGGGGGAGAGAAACAGAATCCACATACAATATTTTCCAAACGAACATACAGATAGGGTTTGTTCCCCCTATATATATTTTTTTTTATTTATATATATAATTATTACTATGTTTATAAAAATGTTTATAAAACCCTTGAATTTATTCCCTGATTTCCTACCCCTCCCATTCTCTCTTCTTCACATGTTGGAAGCATAATCCCCCATATAATGTTGTCAGAGAGAAAACATAACTAACAATAACAGGGATGTCGAAAATAAAATAAGATGTCGAAAACAATATTATCAATAGAGAGGACATACATCTTGCTATAGACAAGGTATCAAAAACAATGTGGGGGAGAGAAACAGTAAATCTGAAAGCAATCAAGGGATATTAAACCATAATCAAACCAGTCTCAATCATAGAAATAAAAATGAAAACAAGAAAAGCAGAGATATCGATTAGCAATAATAAGTCAAATGAAGTAACTAAATAAGACATCAGATAAGGAGAGGCCAGAATAAGCAGAAAGCCTGTTCAAGTTCAAAAATTGACATTCATTCCTCAGAAGAAAGAGCAGGCATGTAGCTGGAGAAAAGCTGGAAATCCTCAGGATGAGGACATGCCCTGTGACTGTAGACCATCCAAAAAGGATTGAAGTTGCTCAGGAGATTCAAAATGCCGAGTTGAGTTGTTAATTGTCACAATCATCCGGGCAGGGTATTGCAGCCCATATCTCGCTCCCATCGATTTGAGTCATGCTCTCATGTCTAGAAAGGACTTTCTCTTGCGGGCGGTCGTTTTTGCCAGGTCCGGGACGATCAAAAATTTCTTATCTTCAAATTTCAGATCCGATATTGACTTTGCAGCAGTTAGAATTTGCAGAGCCTGAGGATAGCGCAATAATTTTGCTACAATGGGCCTCGGTCGTGTGAAACCTTGCTTCAAGGAAGATGGCGTCCTGTGGGCACGCTCGAACTGCAAGGGCAAGTCAGATGTTAAGTGTAGAAGTTTTGGCAATTGGTCTGTAAGAAATTTGATAATATCAGACCCTTCAGCACATTCCACTAGACCAATAATTCTAATATTATTTCGACGATTGCGGTTACAAAGGTCCTCCAGCTCCTGATCAAGTTTTTTAAAGCGCTGTTGAACCCGTTCTTCAAATTGTGCAAAGGAAAGCGCCGCCATGTCTGCTCTGGTTTCCAGCGCTTCAACACGCGTTTTGCATGCCGCAAAGGAGACAGAAAGTGAATTTATTTCACCTCTCATCTCACAGGTAATGTCATATTGCTTTGTGATCAGGTCTTTTAAAGCGCGAATCTCGTCCAGCACTATATCGGAGGAATCCTGGGGGTGCTTACTCACCGACAGCTTCTCTGGGGTCGAAGGATCATGTTTGGATCTTTTCGATCCTGATGATTGTGCCGATTGCGAATCTGATTTGATAGATTTATTCGCAGACATCTCAGCGAGAAGAAAAGATATTTATAGCCTCAAACAGTAAAGTTTAAAACTTGCTCCGTGTCGATGATTTAGAAATCAGCGGAGGAGAGAAGAGATTATGCAGCCACCTTGTTCTCTGGTTCAATAGCGCCCCCCCACCTCCCTGACTTTCAGTTTTCTTCCGAGTGTTCACATCGTTGGTTCCCATGTGGATAAGCACAGAAGTGTCCTCTCCTCCTGCGTTGTCTATGATTTTGGTGATGGCCACATCTTTCACTCTTGCAGGCAAGTGACGAATCTATCCTCTCTTCCTCCTGAGGTGTGGCTGTCCACATGTCGTATAATGGAATCTCCTACAATGATCCCCATCTTCTTTATTTGGGGGTTCCTTGGGGGTCGTAAGTCCACATCCATGGTGAAGGGCTGATCTTCTCTCTCCTGTGATACATCCCCATGCAGTCTCCTTCTTCCTCTAAGTGAATGGTCGCCCTCTATCTCTGGTTCAGACCCATCAGTAATTCTAGTGATGTCTCCTCTTGTCTCGTCTAGGCCTTCTTCCTGGGTTGCTTGAGAGTTTTCCAGCCCTGGGGCCTCCACATGTTGCTGGTGGGCTTCCTCAATGAATCTCTCTAGCTCATTAATCTCTTCATTGGTAGTGGACTCCATTAGTAACTTCTGTTCGCGGATTTCCTCTTCAAAGGTGAGGAGTTCTCTTAGTTCCATCACTGTCTCCTCTAGCCGCTGGACTTGCCATTTCAAGCTATCCAGCTCCATGCACCGACTGCAAATGTATGCCCGAATCCCCGAGGGGAAGTAGTCATACATATTGCAGCTGGTGCAGAAGACTGGAAAGCTCATCTTCTGACTTCCTTAGGCTATCATTTCCTGCTCCCCTTCTGAGTTGTCTGGGCTATCTGTTGCGAACCTTCAGTTTCTGTCGGCTGGATGTGACCTGGTTTCCTGTTTGCTGTCCTCTCTTGGTTCCTCTGCTGGTGCTGCTGTGTTATGGGTGAATGCTTGGTTTCTCTCTTGGTGTGTGGTGTGCGAAAAGTGGTGTCTGCTGTGCAGCTAGCTAAAAAAAAGAAAAAAATAGAACTTGTAGCTTACGTTCTAGGTCACTCTGCTGGGCAGCCTGATTTCCTGGTTCCTTCTTGAGGCTCCTTCGCAAAGGCGCTCTCGCTAAGATGAGCGCCTTTGCCGCGTGCCAAATGGCTGTGTGCCATTGGCTCCTCCCCTTTTAAGGGGGAGCTCGGATGATGACTCGGTGGGGGTGGGCGGAGCTTACTCTCGCCTCTGGCCTTGGATCTTTCTCTGCTTTTCCTCTCTTTCTCTGTTCCCTGCTCTTATCTCCCTACTACTGGCTCTCTTTCTCTCTCTCTCTGCTCTCTGCTCGTTTCTCCCTTAGTGCTGGCTCCTGCTTCTTTAGTCAGCCGTTGGCTCCTCCCTTTTTAAGGGGGAGCTCGGATGATGACTCGGTGGTGGTGGACGGAGCTTACTCTCGCCTCTGCCCCTGGATCTCTCTCTACTTTTCCTCTCTTTCTCTGCTCCCTGCTTTTATCTCGCTACTGCTGGCTCTCTTTCTCTCTCTCTCTGCTTCCTACTCGTTTCTCTCTTAGTGCTGGCTCCTGCTTCTTTAGTCAGCCGTTGCCTCCCCTTTTAAGGGGGAGCTCAGAGCATCAGAAATATTTGTATGAATCTTACCCTTTTCATCTTTAATGACCATGATCTTTTCTCTAAGTTTTCTAGCCTTAAGATAGTTTGCTAACAATCTCCCCGCCTTATTTGAGCTTCTATAATACACTGTTTGTTGAAGGAACAAATCTTTCCTAGCCAATTGTGAGCTAATAGTATTATATTTATATTTAGAAGCCATCAGGGCATTTAAAGTTACTTGATTCCATTGTAAAGCCAATTTTGATTCTAGGTCAGAAATAATCTCTTCTAAGTTAGAAAACTCAAGTCTAAGGAACTTCCTAACATGAGCTGAAGAAGCTATGATCTGCCTTCTTAAAGTTGCCCTAAAGGCATCTCACAAGGATTCTAAAGATATCTCCACAGAGGTATTAATCTGAAAAACTCATTAATTTTTATTTGTATTTCGTCAAGAAATTTTGAGTCAGCAAGCAATGTATTATTAAATCTCCAGACAGGTATCTGAGGCTCTTCTTTAGTAAATTGATATTTGATTCAGATACCTGCATGGTCTGTAATAATAATAAGGTCTATATTTGTTTTTAAAACCTGATGAATTAAATGATTTGATACAAAAATCTAATCTATTCTTGAGAATGATTTATGTACTTGAGAGCAAAATGTGAACTCTCGAGCATTAAAGTTAAGAATCCGCCATATCTCTTAAACCACAAATATTCATAAAATGATCTAAACCCAAAGATTTCATATGTCTACTAAGCTGCTTATCCATATATGGGTCCACTACAGCATTGAAGTATCTGGCAATAATTAAGTTAAGCGTAGCAAGTGAAAGAATTACTTGGAGTTTTTTTGAAAAAATCCACCTGATTAGTATTAGGAGCATAAAGGTTAAAAAGCATCAGAGTATCATTTCCTAAAGCCATAGTAACATAGAACCATCTACCCATTGGATCAGCATGAATGTCATCAAAATTAGGAGATATCTTCTTATTAACCAGAATTGCCACACCAGCCTTTTTTTCTATAGCTGAAGCAAAAAAACCCAAACAAACCAATGCTTCTCCTGCAGACAAATGAGTCTCTTGCAAAAAATATATATCAGCTTGTTGTTTTTTCAAAAAGGTAAGTATATTTTTCCTTTTGATGAGATGATTGAGTCCATTAACATTTAATGAGAAAAATTTTTAAACCATTTAGTTAGATTCAAAGGAACTAGAATCTTAATACGCATATTAGTTCCCACCAGCTTCAAATATAATTCCACACGCATCCAAGACCCCAACCTTTTAAAACCCCATTTCCCACCCTTATCCACCCCTCTGAAATAACCCGTATACTTTGGTGCATGCATGAAGACTCGCATTCTCCATCTTCCCCCTTACACCAGGAATCCTCCCTTAAGAAGTCTACAAAAATCTTGCCCTTTTCATAAAATTAAATTCAAACTAAATTTTAAATTTTAAGGAGCTGAGTCTACTCAATCATTGCTTAAAGATATAACAATCAATGAATGCCATTCCCACAAACCGCAAAATTGAACACAGTTCAAAATACACCAAATAAAATTTAGTCATCCAGATCTTCAATCAAAAAAGAAGAAATAATGGTATACAGTAGTAATGATAACCATTATATCACTAGATTAAATAAGCAATTACACCAGTTGTAACAAGGAAAAACCTTAACAATAATAATGATATGATATTATCAATATAGGGATTAAATAAGCTAAAGACATTAATTTATTTAGATCAAAAACAAACTGCTATTCCCAAAATAGACTGGATGTAGCTAAGGACACAATCTGTTTGGAATAAGGAGAAAACTCTATTCCCTTAATAGCTTAAATCTAGCTAAAGACATTAATCAGTTTGGAACAAATCTCATCATTCTATAATTAGATTAGATGTAAAGTGAAAACATAATAACCAGAAATTAAAATAAATGAATTAAAAAAAAGAAATATTAATAATAATGTTGCTAATATTAAGAAATTAAATGAAATTAAGGACCTTGGTCTGATATGGAAAGATCTAAAATGATACCAAAAGGTTATATCTAAACAGGAATGAATAACCTAAAGCAATAATAACTGTATTATTAATCCTGACAGATAATTAAAGCTAAAGGCATTAATCCATTAGGATGAATACAATAATAAGAGAGAGGATGACCGAGGACAATAAATTAAATAAATGAAAGATATTTTAGTATCGGTGTTATTACTACCAACAGATTAAATGAACTTAAGACATTAATCTATTAGGAAAATATCAAAAATTATAAACCCAGAAAAATTAAATTATAATCAAGGGCCATAAATTAAATAAATGAAAAATATCTTAGTAATGGTGTTATTGTTACTAACAGATTAAATAAACTAAAGATATTAAACTGTTAGGAAGATATCTTAAATTATAAACCAGGAAAAATTAAATAAATGATGTTAATACTACTAACAGATTAAATAAGCTAAAGACATCAATCTGTTAGAAAAATCTAATAACAAAAAGTAGAAGAATAAACAAGGATAAACAAGAATAAACAAGGATTCATAAAATGAATAAATGAAAGATATCTTAGTAATGGTATTATTATTATTATTATTATTAATAATAGATTAAATAAATTTAAGACATTAATCTGTTAAGAAGATATCTTAAAATTATTAACTACAATAACTTAACAAACTTAACCAACTAATTAAATAAGAAATAAATAATTACTAAAAAAGTAAAAAAAAAATAATGGAGGTGTTATTGATGCTAACAGATTAAATAAGCTAGACATTAATCTGCTAGCAAGGAATGATAATGAAGAAAGCCTGTAAATTAAACAAATAGAATAAAAAAATTGTTGGAATAACAAATTACTGCTAACAATGTTACTAATAGATTAAATGAGCATAAGACATTAATCTATTAGGATGAGATCTTGAAATCATAAATAGCTGTAGTAATCACACAGGATAGCTTAGAAAATATTGTAGCAGAAAGGTTAAACTAAAGAAGTATATCATAAATCATAGATAAGGAATAATAATTAAAAGAAAACTACTAATACTACAATGATGTAAGATATTGTCATAACATGAACAGATTAAATAAAACTCAAGACATTAATCTGTTATACATATATCTTACTAAACAAAAGCGATAGAATATTGAGATAAAATAAAAAAACAATCCTAAAGTATCTCAAATAATATACCCAAAAGATATTAACCAAATGATATAGATAAAATAAATCAAAGTACAACGAAGGAATCCTTCTAATTCTCATGGAGCTTCAATGAATGCCCCTTTTTAAAATCAGATAACCTTTCGAATAGCATCTTTCCTTCGTCTCTTCTTGTTCTTATCTTTTCAACAGTATCGTTATAATTTCTCTTTATATGCATTTGTTCCGTTCTGGGAAGAGAAACTAATAGTTATTTATTTATTTCAATTTCTATCCTATCCTCCCAGTAGCTCAGAACAGGTTAAGAACATAAAAACATAAGAAGTTGCCTCTGCTGGGTCAGACCAGTGGTCCATCGCGCCCAGCAGTCCACTCCCGCAGCGGCCCATCAGGTCTATCCCTGTAAGTGATCCTTTGTCTAAAACCCTTTAATCCCCATTTTTCTTCTATCTATACCCTTTCATGGTCCTATCTCTACCTCTATCTATATCCCTCAATCCTCATATCCTTCAGGAACTTGTCCAATCCCTCTTTGAATCCCCTTAATGTACTCTGTCCTATCACATCCTCTGGAAGCGCATTCCAGGTGTCCATCACCCTCTGAGTGAAGAAAAACTTCCTAGCATTGGTTCTAAACCTGTCCCCTTTCAGTTTCTCCGAGTGCCCCCTTGTTCTTGTAGTTCCCAATAGGCTGAAGAATCTGTCCCTTTCCACCTTCTCTATGCCCTTCATGATCTTGTAAGTCTTGTAAGTCATGTCTCTTCTGAGTCTTTGCTTCTTCAGGGTGAAGAGCCCCAGCCTTTCAAGCCTCTCTGCGTATGAAAGGTTTTCCATGCCTTTTATCATTCTTGTCACTCTTCTCTGAATCCTCTCAAGTATCTCCATGTCCTTCTTCAGGTACGGTGACCAATATTGGAAAACATTTTGGACAGTACAAGACTATACAGCAACTTAAGAACAATTTGGACAGTTCAAAGACTACACAGCAACTTAAGTACAGGAGAATGCAGAAAGGAGGGGGAATATAAGGGAGTCAAGGGGTAGTTTGCAGTTAGAATTTCAGTTGAAGAGGAGGGTCTTTACTGCTTTCCAGGTAATCAAAGAGTTCTGTAGTCTGATTTGTGGGGGAAGTTGGTTCCAGAGATGGGGGATGAAGTGGCTGTAGGAGCGTTTGCAGGTGATTTCTGACAGGAGAGACCTTCCTGGGAGTACATAGGCATTTCTATGTTTCAGAGTGAAGGAGGCAGATGGGGGTGTACAGGGTTAGCTTGGATCCTATGTATGCTGGGGTGGTGGCGTAGATTCTTTTATGTGCTATCACCAGGGCCTTGAAAGCACAACTTTGGTTGATCGGGAGCCAGTGCTCTGCGTAGGGGGCTGGGGAGATATGGTCATGGTAGTTGAGGTTGTGTATGAGGTGGATTGCTATGTTTTGTACTCACTGGAGGCATTTGAGATCTTTTTTGGCCATTCCATTAAATAGGGAGTTACAGTAATCCATCCTGGAGAGAACATAGGCATAGAGGAGTTGGGCTAGGTCAGGTTTGGAGATGTAAGGTTTGATTCTTCTCAGTTGGCGGAGGTAGTAGAAGGAGGTGGAGGCTATTTGAGATATGTAGGTAGACAGGGACAGGTGTCCATCTAATGTTACTCCTAGGCTGCGTACCTGATCTGCTGCTGTTAGTGAGGTAAAGTCCCACGATAGAGCTGGGTGTGTGTATTTGGTACTTTTTTTCCTAATCCATAAGAGTTCGATTTTGGAGGTGTTCAGCTGTAGTTTGTTGTTTGACATCCAGGTTTTCATGTCAGAGAGGCAGAGTTGGAGGTTATCAATTTGGGATGATCAGTTTTCACCTAGTGGGAGGAGAAGCTGGATGTCATTGGCATAAGAGTGAATTTTGATGTTATACTTCTGGGCTATATCTAGCACAGGTCTGAAATAGAGGTTAAAAAGGAGGAGGGATAAAAGGACGCCTTGGGGAACACCGTGTTTGATAGGTAAGATTTGGTCGGCCCTAGTAGGACTGTTTGGGTTCTTTGGTGAAGGAAGGAGGTGAACTATTGGAGGGCTGAGTCCTTGATTCAGAGGTCACAGAGTCTGGATAAAAGGAGGTGATGGTCGACAGTGTTAAAGGCAGCGCTGAGGTCAAGTAGGACCAGTAGGGCATCGCTGCCTTTGTCGAGTATTGACCAACTGTCATCTATGCTTTAAAGCTGTAACGAAGCATTCCCAGGAACAGAGAAATCCAATTGTAAAAGCAGGACAAAGTTTGTAGATTTTATTTATGTCCTCATCAACCCTGATAAACTTTACAATTTATTTATTCAGGTCATGGGTTCCAAATGTTGATTTATGTAGTCTTGTAATGTAGTTTTGTTGTTATGATTGATCCTCATGACTGTCGGGTATAATAACCCATATGTAGCTCCCAGCTGCCGCAACTGAGGATGGAGGAGTAGAAACTGTTTCCTCAAATTAGCTGTAAATTTAGCAAAGTCAGGTAACAACAAAATTTTAGCTTCTTGCCATTTCAGGGTTTTAATTTGCTTGGTAGCAGTTAAAATTTCCAAAGCATGTTGAAAGCGAAGAACTCTGAAAATCATACATCTAGTGTCGTTTTGTTTGTTAGTTGCACGCGATGGTATGCGGTGGGCCTGCTAAATTTCCAACAGAAACTTCAGCTTGAGGGAGAGCAAATTAGGTAAAAGTTCTTCTAAGAAATGTATCGTGTTCGGACCCTCTACCCCTTCTGGAAGACCCAATAATCATATATTATTTCTTCTATTTCAATTATTGACATCTTCAAGTTCCTTTGTTAGACGCACCACTATTTTATGATCAGATTTGCACTGGTTTAAACTGCTTTCAGTTTCTGATACATGATGTTCTAGTTGCTCCGTATGAGCTTTGCATACCGTCATTTGCTGTGAGGGATTAACCACTTCTTCTTGAAGAGTGTTCAACTTCGCTGAATTCTCCTAGAGCATTTCTTTTATGGATCGCAGCTCCACCATCATTTGCTCTAGGATTTCAGCCAAGTCTTTCAGGAGAGGCACTTTTGAAGGCGTTTGCAGATCTGGCTTAGGCCGTTTGGCTGTGCCTGCCACAGCAAAAGCTGCATCCAGTCTGGTTTACCTCCTGGAAGCCATAAATTGTTATAAAGTTGTTATAGAGCAAGTTCTTATGTTTTTAGGAGGAAAATCGAATCTAACTCACTGATAAATTAACTGACTTGTGAACTTGAGGGAAGAGCTGTAAGATCACTTGTCCATCTTGCTCTGCATCCAAGCCATGCCCCCCAAGAGAATATTGTGAATTATGGAGACCGCATCTTCAAAAAGATATAGAAAGGATTGAGTTGGTCCAGAGGAAGGCTACTAAAATGGTCTTCATCATAAGGCGTATTAGGACAGACTTAAAGATCTCAATATGTATACTTTAGAGGAAAAGTGGGAGAGGGAAGATAATTATTTTATTTATTTTAAAGTTTTCTATACCATTTAAAACTAAATGGTTTGCAGAATTACGTGCATAATTTAAAAACAAAATCATCATGACATAGACATACAAATAATCCTCAAAAATCATATCTACAAACTAAAACCATGTTAATAAAGGTCGTAAATAGTTCATCAGCTTTGCCAGGAAGGGCAATTATTGATTAGAAAAAGGCATCTACAAATAGTTGCGTCTAGAGTAGTTTCCTAAATGTGCATGCGCATGAGTTGAGTCTCTTTCATTTGAAAGGAAGCTCTGGAATGAGAGGGCATAGGATGAAGTTAAGAGGTGATAGGTAGAGAATGACACGGGGAAAAATTTGTTCCCATCTCCATCCTGGCACCGCGAGCTCAGTCCCCGTCCCCATCCCCGCAAATCATCTGATCCCATACACACAAGCCTTGAATAGTTTTATACTGAACTTATTTTCTTAAAGTATAAAAAGAAACAATATTCTGTACAATTGACATTTATAAATCAAAGTTCTGGTTGCTGAACTAGAGAAAGAGATGTTCAGTCCCACTCTCTGTTCCCCGTTTCCCTTCAGCCTCTGTTCCTTTCCACCCCTTCCCTCTCTCCACCCCCATTCAGCAGCCCTCGCGCAGTCCATGCATCTCCCTCCCTTCCTCTTACCTTCGTGGCACATTTTAATTTAATTTGTTCAAGCAGTCTGAATCTGAAGTCGTGTGCATCTGCAAAAGCTTCTCCTCTGACGCAACTGGAAGTTGCATCAGAGGAGAAGCTTCCGCAGATGCACACGACTTCAGGAATGGGCTGCTTCAACAAATTAAATTAAAACATGCCACGAAGGTAAGGAGAAGGGAGGTAGGGAGATAGATGCGGTGGCGATCGATAGGTAGGTAGGGAGGCGATCAGTAGGTAGGAGGGAAGGAGATAGATATGGTGGCGATTGGTAGGTAGAAAGGAGGGAGGGGGCTGCATGCAATTGGTGACCACGCGCGTTCCCTCCCTTAACTGCAGAGACGAAGCCATTCACCTCTCTATGTGGTGGTGGATGGCCTTGTCCCCATACCCGTGGTGAGCACTTTCTCCCTACCGTTTTGGCGGTTACCCGCGGCTACTGGCGGCTAGCCATGGGTAACAGCCACCGTGTCATTCTCTAGTGATAGGCTCAGGAATAATCTAAGGAAATACATTTTTTACAGAAAGGGTGGTAGCTGTGTGGAACAGTCTCCCGGAAGAAGTGGTGGAAACAGAGACTGTGTCTGAATTCAAGAAGGCATGGGATAGGCTTGTGGGATCTCTTAGAGAGAGGAAGAGAAAATGGTTACTGCGAATGGGCAGACTAGATGGGCCATTTGGCCTTTATCTGCCATCATGTTCCTATGTTTCTGTTTTTCTATGTTTCTATAAATTCATTCTAACAATCGTTCTTTTAATGTTCTTTTAAATAACCCTTTAAATAGACATTTAAATAAGACGGCACAAGCACTGCTGCTTAAAAAGACATCATAAGCCCACTTGCTTATGTCACTCATTACAAATTGCCACAGCATTTTTCAGAACTTATCACCTTATTTGTAACATCAGCGAACTGCAGACCAATCAGATATCTAAATCAGCGACAATCAGTCCAACTCTTCTTTCAGCCCCCCCCCCCCCGGGGTTAGGGCATTTCACAGAAAAATCCAGTGTTGTTCTTTCCAGTTAAGTATTTACTCAGTGTTACCACCCTCCCACCTGATTTCCACCGTACCCAATATGCACCATTTGATGTCATAGAGTGTCCCATTAATTGCCAATGGTGGTCCAAAGGAGCTATATCATTCTCCGTGTAGACTCTACTGTAGATAGTGCACCAAACATATATTTTTTTACAAGGATGTTGTATTAAATAAATTATATATGTTGAGTCACAAACTGTTCTTCTATTACTTCAATATATATTTCCTGGTTTTGGATGAATCCATTCTAGTCCAACTAAAGCATTTGTACACCTTTGACAAAAGCCACAGGCCATTTGATATTTTCACTCATTATTAACCTGATGTGTTCTTATTTTGGGATTTAAAAATTCACCGATGTGAAGATCTCCCCCCCCCCCCCCCCCCCCAATTCTTTTTAAAACATATAGCTTAAAGGAGTTACAATTGTTATATAGAAAATCAAGGTGATTATATGTTATAAACATAGGTCATAGTTCAAGCCACATTTACATTTTTGGTAGAAATAAAATGTACCAGTGATGGTCTATAATTAAGCTAGATCAAGCATTATTGTACATCTTGGAACAAAGGATGATAATGATCGATTTCAGTTATGATATATGCACTAGCTTGGCCGGGTGAATATATAGTAGTTGGATGAACAAGCACATTGACAAGACTTCTAAACGACTGGTTCAGTGAGCTCATGGTGGTCATATGATTAAATAAGAGGATGGGTAACATAATACAGTAGGTAGGAGGACACTTCCATTTGAACATGCTATGAGCAGTAAAAATGACTTATAATTTCTCTCTGTGAACAGGTCTTCCATTTGGAAAACATGCCTCACAGGGATGCGTTTCAACTGGATGCTGTGAGTTTTGCCTTCCATTGCTAAAAGGAATGACGTACACTGAAATTAAGAATTTCACCTGTATGTAACACATCAGAAAGCATCTCTGCAATCTCATATCTTGATCAGATGCTGCCTTTTCTTTCCCTTTGCAATTGTTTTGATTAGATTAAACTAAGATTAACTACTATGATCATTCCAACTGGACTCAGCCATAGTTGAAGTACTAGATCCTGGAGTCTGACTAATTTTGTCAGTTCTCAAGATTTGTATGGAATTACCTTAAAATCAATAGTTAATTAAATACTCAAAGGAAAAAATAAATAAATGATTGACTATAATCTTTTGTCCTTATCATTCATGTGTTATTGCTTTGTTAATCAACATACCATACACGTAGACACTTTAACATACACTGAGCAGATAAAAGCTTTGGACCTAATATTCAAAGGATTTATGTTTTTAACTTTAAGAGCTAAGAGGTTCATAATTGAAACAGAAATACGTCTAAAAACCCGCCTAAATTGGCACTTGGACAACCTAAAAGACAGGTCGTCCAAGTGCCGATAGCTATACTGATGTTGCTGACACTTGTAGTGTTACTACCTAATATACCCCCTCCTTTACTAATGTGTAGGGTGGGTTTTAGCGCCAGCAGCAGCAGTAACTGCTTTGATGCTCATAGGAATTCTATGAGTATCGGAGCAGTTACTGCCGCTGCCAGCGCTAAAATCGGCGCTACGCATTAAGGAAGTGGATTTTAACAAAGTAAATGACAGCAGATAAATGGTCCATCCAATCTGACCAATAGTCACACACATTATATATTCATGGTTGAATTGTTTTGTGTTTTTTTTCTTTGCTATTTCTGGGCCATAGACTATAGAAGTCCACCAGTGTTGCCATTGAAGCTCACACTAGCCTATCCTAACCATCCTGTCATTTGCAAGATACAGACCATAAAGTCTGCCTAGCACTGCCCTCATGTTCCAAATTAGAGAATGACACAGGGACAAATTTGTCCCCATCCCTGCAGGAACTCAAGTTCCCTGCAAGTTTTGTCACCGTCCCTGCCCCTTTCCTGTCAGCTGTGTCTTAACTGCACAAGCCTCGAACACTTATGATTTTAAAATGTTTGAAGCTTGTGCAGATGAGGACTGAGCTTGCAGGAATAGGGTGGGGACGAGATGGGAAAATTAGTTCCAGTGGGGACGGGGAAAATTTTGTCCCTGTGTCATTCTCTATTCCAAATCACTGAAGCTCCATCAAACCCTCCCCAGCCCATCCTAAACCGAATCATCATTTACGGAACACAGACCGTGCAAGACTGCTCAATACTGGCCTTAGTTTGTTTTATAGCATTCATTATCTAATTAGATATCTTCTGTGTTCATCCCAAGCTTTTTTGACTTTCTTCACTGTTTTCATCTCCACTACCTCTGTTGGGAGGACATTCCAGGCATCTACCACCCTCTCCATGAAAATTTCCTAACATTACTCCTATGTCTACCATTTTTCCCTTTTCCAGAAAAGATTTGTTTCTATATTAATACCTTTCAAGTATTTAAACATTCTGTATCATATCTCCCCTGTCCCTCCTCTCCTCTGTACATATTCAGGCCTTCCAGTCTCTTCTTGTATGTCTTTTGTCACAAGTACCATACCGTTTTGATCGCTTTCCTCTGAACCATTTCAAGACTTTTTACATCATTAGCCAAATACGGCCTCCAAAACTGAACACAGTACTCTAAGAGGGCTTCATCAACATCCTGTACAGGGGCATCAACGGCTCTTTTCTTCTGCTAGCTATACTGCTCTCTATAAGCCCAGAATACTTTTGGCTATGGTCACTATCTTGTCACACTGTTTTGTCACTATCAAATCCTCAGACACAATCACCCCAAGGTCCCTTTCCCTGTCCATGCATATCGGCCTCTCACCGCCTAGCACATACAGCTCCCTTGGATTTCTACTTCCAAGTGCATCACTCTGCACTTCTTTGCATTGAAATTTAGTTGCAAGACATTAGACCATTGTTTTAACTTTTACAGATCCTTTTTCATGTTTTCCACTCCCTCCAGAGTGTCCACTTTGTTACAAATCTTGGTATAATCCAGAAAAAGGTAAACCTTACATTCTAACCCTTCAGCAATGTCGCTCACAAATATATTGAACAGAATCGGCTCCAACTCCAATCCTTGAGACACTCTATTACTCACCTTTCCTTTCTCTGAGCAAATTCCATTAAACACCACCCTCTGGCGTCTCTCCGTCAACCAGTTTCTAATCCCGTTCACCACTTTGGACCTAAATTCAGCCCGTCAAGAGCCTGCTATGAAGCCCTGTCAAAGGCTTTACTGAAGTCTAAGTAAATTACATCGAGCGCACGTCCTCAATCAAATTCTCTAGTTGCCCAATTAAAGAATTAAATCAGATTTCTTTGGTTCAATTTATCTTTAGTAATGTCATGTTGTCTCAGATCAACCCATTCTAGGGAATTCATTATAATTTCCTTCAGCAATACTTACATTATTTTTCCAATAACACTGGACAACAAATTTTTCCAAAAGTTTTGCTTCCTTAAAACAAACTGGTGATTATGACAGACCCCTTTAAAATAAACACAAATATAATTCCCCACTGACTATATCACATAGGAATTTTGAGAAACACGATGATATCTTTAATTGACTATAACATGTTTTATTGCACGCTGTGATAGTTCACCATGGCTAAAAGTGTCTTCCTGCTGATTTTCATTTGTACTCAGTGTCTGGTGCATCTCATTGCAGTGTCAGCATTGATGGATTCCAGTTGTCCTGATATCTTTTTTTCCAAAGTGGAAATGTCCTGGTGAAACCTTTTGCCTTGACTGTACCAAGAATTGCAGGAAAGAAGTCCAAGTGTGAATGTTGAAAGTGCATCTTCAGTAATGCTCTAAGAAGTTTGTCAAACAGTTGAGTATAGTTTAGTGCTCTGTAACTGCCAAGAAAATTCTCAATGACATCCTTGAATGCTTTCCAGACAATTTTCTCTGGCCCAACTAACGGATCTTCAAATCTCTCGTCAATGATGACGTGTCTGATCTGTGGACCAACAAAAATGCCTTCCTTAATCATGGCATAAGTTATTAATTACGTTAGCCTGAAAGTATAACAAGAAATTATAAAAATATACTTTTTTGTTAAAATGGTACATAATATGTAATTTTAAACATGATTTTTGTGATCAGCAGCCAAAAATCTGTAAGATACACCCAAAAGTGTTCAAGAAGCAAAAACTTTGTTGTCCAGTGTAACCAAAGTGAAGCTTACCGGCCTATAGTTTCCCACTTCATCTCTGTGAACATTTTGTGAATCAGAACCACATCCGCTTTTCTCCAATCCCATGAAACCTCTCCGATCTCCAAGGAGTTATTGAACAAATCTTTAATAGGACCCACCAGAACCTCTCTGAGCTCTCTCAATATCCTGGGATGGATCCTGTCCAGTCCTATGGCTTTAAACACCTTCAGTTTTTCAAGTTGTTAATATGCATTTTCTTCAGTGAACAGTGCAGTATCCACTCCTTTCTTAGGTGTAACTTTGCAGCCAATCGCTGTTCTTCTGCAAGATTTTCTTTTGTGAACACAAAACAGAAATATTTGTTTAGCAAGTTTGCTTTATCCTAATCACTCTCCACATAACAGTTTGTAGCTTCATTCAGTCTCTCAATTCCATTTTTTGTCTTCCTCCTTTCACTAATAAACCTGAAAAAAAGTCACCCTTTTTTATATTTCAAGCCATTTGATCTTCTGCTTGCACTTTCGTCAGCTGTATCTATTTCTCTTGGCTTCTTTCAATTTCATCCGGTATTCCTATCTATACTCCTCTTCTTGGCATTTTCTGTATTTCACAAATGCCAACTCTTTTGCCTTTATTTTCTCTGCCACTTTTTTGGAAAGCCATATCAGTTTCCTTTTTCTCTTGCTTTTATTTATTTTCCTTACATAAAGGTCGGTAGCCATTTTTATTGTTTCTTTTAATTTGGAACACTGTTTTTTCACTTCTCTTATATTCTCCCATCCTATCGGCTCCAGGTACTACTAATGTCAATACATTTGAAATCCAGGACTTTGAGTTCTGTGTGGCTACCCTCCACTTTAGCTGTTATATCAAACCAAACCATTTGATGACCACTACTGCCCAGCTGGGCACCAACTCGGATGCTAGAAATACTTTCCTCATTTGTGAGCACCAGATCCAGTATCACTTTTTCCCTCATGGGTTCTGTCACCTGAGCAGAGCTCTTTGAAAGGCATCTATGATCTCTCTGTTTCTTTCCAATTTCACAGACAGAACTGTCCAATCCATATCCAGCAGGTTGAAATCACCCAGCAATAGCACCTCCCCTTTCTATCCCAACTTCTAGATATTTGCAATCAGATCCTTATCCTCTTCTTCCTGTCTTGCTGCCTCACCAGACACCCTAACCCTGACCCAGACACTCCTCTTAAGGCAGAAGTGATGCTTAATTTCTCCTGCTTCCAGCACCACCATCTTTCAAAATGATAGAACATGACCCCTAGCATTGCTTCTGCCTTTAGATGTGGGTGGAGAATGGAACATCAGAAGAGTATCCAAGGGGGTGATCTGGGAAGTGTCTGGGGGGAGGGGTCAATGGGACCACCCTATACATTTATGGTGGCCAACATTGGCATACAGGCCTTCAGTGGTGTACAGTGAGGGCTTTCAGGGGATTCAGTGAATTCCCAGCTCTACAGCCCTGCTTTTTTATTTTTTTGGTTACTTTTTGCTTGATGAAGTTTGATTTGTTGAGTAGGTAGTTTACTCAATCAATCAAAATGCATCAAACAAAAAGTTACTCCCCCCCATAAAAAGAAAAGTAGAGCTCTTGGTCTGGGGATTCTCCAAACCCCCTGAAGGCTCTTACAGTATTGATCTGAATTTGATTGGCTGAGCAGCATCTGCCTGTTGCCTGTTCGACCAATCAAATTCAGAGCAGTGCCCTCAGGGCCTTTAGTGGGTGGGGTGAATCTCCTGAAGGCCCTGACTGCACACCACTGTAGGTCTTGCACTGAAGAACACTGTCCTGCAGAAAAGGGAGAATAAGAGAAATATTATACAGACATTTAAATAGCTCTAAGATATAAATGCAAAAGAAGTTGTTCTCTCTCAATAGAAATGAGGTTCAAGTGTGAACTGGGGGATGCCAAGTGTGATCTGTAACTGCCATGAAAATTGATCTGATCTGAATCTAAAGGGGTATAAAAGAGTGAAAGAATACGGACTCAAGAAATCTTTCTTTACTGAAAGGTGGAGATAAGATCAGTATCTGAATTCAAGAATGTATGGGGCAAACGCTGAGGATGTTTCAGGGGGGAAGGAAGGAAGAGATTGTAGAAATGAGCAGTTGATAAAAATAGGCAGGCTGGGTAGACAATAAGATTTTTATCTGCCATCATTTTATATATTTCTATATTGTTCTAATTACAATATTTAAAGGGCAGGCCTAAACTCTATGGATAGAGCAGGCACAGTTTCTGGCCATTATATATATTTGTGCATGTACAAGATTATACCAAAAAGAAAAATAAAGAGGAACCGGAGCAAAAATTCATAAACACAACACTTATATCCTCCAGGTCAAATGCTGAAGCTAAAGCTCAAGGCTTAACTATTTTATACCTAAAGCATACAGTTGAAGCACATATGCAGGGGAATTTGCCTCAGAAGCTACTGGGCAGTCATTGCTCCAGAGCTAGGAAGGAGAAACCTAATTCCTCATTGGTTAACCTTCAATATTCTATCATAGGCAACCCCACTGTGCCAACTATAACAGTAAGGTGATTAAATATTAATCTAACATTAGTAAACTGCAGAGCCCTGTAGAAATGATTTTTCAATAATGAAATGTAGGCCTTCATAGAAACATAGAACATGATGGCAGAAAAGGGCCACGGCCCATCTAGTCTGCCCACACTAATGGCCCACCCCCTAACTACCTCCATGAAGAGAACCGACATGCCAATCCCATCTTTTCTTAAAATCTGGCATGCTGCTTGCCTCAATTACCTGTTGTGGAAGATTATTCCAGCGATCAACCACCCTTTCGGTGAAGAAATATTTTCTGGTGTCGCCATGAAATTTCCCACTCCTGATTTTCAACGGATGCCTTCTTGTTGCCATGGGTCCTTTAAGGAAAAAGAGATCCTCTTCCACCTCGATACGGCCTGTGACATATTTGAATGTCTCGATCATGTCTCCCCTCTCTCTGCATTCCTCGAGTGAGTACAGCTGCAACATACCCAGTCGTTCCTCATACGGGAGATCCTTGAGTCCTGAGACAATCCTGGTGGCCATTCGCTGAACCGACTCAACTCTCCGCACATCTTTTTGATAATGCGGCCTCCAAAATTGTACACAGTATTCCAGATGGGGTCTCACCATGGATCTGTACAATGGCATTATGACCTCGTAGATTCTCCTCATTCAGGATTGTATCCAATTGGTGTTTGATTAGTGTTTCCATAAGTTTACTCACTATCGATGTGAGACTCACCAGTCTATAATTCTCAGCCTCCGTCCTGCATACCTTTTTGTGGAGTGGAATGACATTAGCCATTTTTCAATCCAACGGGACTCTTCCTGTACTAAGGGAAAGATTGAAGAGCGCGGATAACGGTTCCGCCAGGACGTCACTCAATTCCCTGAGCACCCTGGGATGTAGTTTGTCTGGTCCCATAGCTTTGTTCACCTTGAGTCTTGATATCTCCTCATAGACACTGCTATCAAGACTCAAGGTGAACAAAGCTATGGGACCGGACAAACTACACCCCAGGGTGCTCAGGGAGTTGAGTGACATCCTGGCGGAACCGTTATCCACGCTCTTCAATCTTTCCCTAAGTACAGGAAGAGTCCCGTTGGATTGGAAAATGGCTAATGTCATTCCACTCCACAAAAAGGGATGCAGGACAGATGCTGAGAATTATAGACCAGTGAGTCTCACATCAATAGTTTGGCTGAGAATTATAGACCGGTGAGTCTCACATCATCGGCTGTTTGGAGAGGAAGTTTTCATTAGTGCCTGTACCACATTATCAAGCGTGTCTACCATGAAGCAACAGATAAGTGCGCACTGCACTTTGTTAGATTAATATTTAATCACCTTACCGTTATAGTTGGCACAGTGGGGTTGCCTATGATAGAATATTGAAGGTTAACCAATGAGGAATTCAGGTTCTCCTTCCTAGCTCTGGAGCTACCGGGCAGTCATTGAACATAAGAACATAAGAAGTGCCTCTGCTGGGTCAGACCAGAGGTCCATCGTGCCCAGCAGTCCGCTCATGCGGCGGCCCAACAGGTCCAGGACCTGTGTAGTAGTCCTCTATCTGTACCCCTCTATCCCCTTTTTCTTCAGAAAATTGTCCAATCCCTTCTTGAACCCTAATACCATACTCTGCCCTATCACACCCTCTGGAAGTGCATTCCAGGTGTCCACATCTTTTTGGGTGAAGAAAAACTTCCTAGCATTGGTTTGAATCTGTCCCCTTTCACCTTTTCTGAATGCCCTCTCGTTCTTTCAAAAAATACAAGAACGAGAGGGTATTCGGAAAAGTTGAAAGGGGACAAATTCAAAACCAATGCTAGGAAGTTTTTTCTTCACCCAACGGGTTGTGGACACCTGGAATGCACTTCCAGAGGGCGTGATAGGACAGAGTACGGTATTAGGGTTCAAGAAGGGATTGGATAATTTTCTGAAGGAAACGGGGATAGAGGGGTACAGATAGAGGACTACTACACAGGTCCTAGACCTGTTGGGCCATCGCGCGAGCAGACTGCTGGGCACGATGGACCTTTGGTCTGACCCAGCAGAGACACTTCTTATGTTCTTATGTTCAATGACTGCCCGGTAGCTTCTGAGGCAAATTCCCCTGCATATGTGCTTCAACTGTATGCTTTAGGTATAAAATAGTTAAGCCTTGAGCTTTAGCTTCAGCGTTTGAACTGGAGGATGTACAAGATTATATACATAGATACATACATAAATACAGTACATACAAATGAAACTCATTTTATCTCTACACTACTTGAATTGGAGGATGCACAAATTCATTTGCATGAAATTTGATACTGTGATTGTGAAATTAACACCAGAAGTTTTGCACTGCTGTGATTATTACTGGACCCCTGGTGTGGCCTTTTGCCAAAATAGAGGCCATGTTGTGTCCTCAAATAAAATCAGCTTCCTCGGTTCAAGTTTCAAGTTTTATTTAAAATGTGATTAATCACTTATCAAAAAATTCTAAGTGATATACAAAGGGAAAATGCTATTAACATATATTAGATAAACATAATTACAAATGCAGGCATTTATACTAACGAAATGCACAGAAATGCAAAGGAAAAAGGGAATAACTACAATAATTAAAGGAAAAACAATGATAAAAAGTAAAAACATTAAGAGGGAACTTGATCATTTAAAAATGCCTAAACATGCATGGGCAAGAAAAGAGCAAGAATTTCTGTGCATACGTTTAGTCTCGTTCTTCCATCTGTGGCCTACCATACTGTTATTGTTCCTCATTTTATTCCAGAACAAATTAAGAACTTGGAAAAAATGTTGTCCAGAATGTGCACCCTTTGCAAAAGAGTGTATGCTATGTTTAAAGAGGTTGCACTTTTCTTAAAGAAACAGGGCAGTCGATTCACAATAAAAATTGTAGGGGTTCAATTAGATTGGAATTTATCAATGAAATTACAAGTAGCTTTAAAAGTTTGAAAAGGATTTGTAATGTTATGGAAGTTAAGGTCCATTCATTCTTATTCTGAACCCTCTCCATTTCAATATTGGTGCAATCTCTTTTATTAAGTATCCTAGATTATTGCAATATAATATACGTAACGTGTTCCTATAAAAATTTCCAAAAATTACAAATTAAGAATTCCACAGTGTGTCTGATATGTAATTTGAAGAAATTTGATCATCTTTTGGTTGTTTTTTTTTGTTTTTTATTTTTTACTACAAATTACATTGGCTCCCAGTACAGGCTAGGGTATTATTCAAATTGGGATGTGTTTGCTATAAGCTCATGTTTGGTTTAGTTCCTTCTTATTTATATGCTCATCTTTCACTTTCTTTACCAAAATGGGTACAAGTGGATCGATTTTATTACTGCATCAAGATTTACATAGACTAGGGTACAGAGTAATACTTTTAAAACCAATAGGAGGAAATATTTTTTCACTCAGAAAATAGTTAAGCTCTGGAATGCGTTGCCAGCGGATGTAGTAAGAGCAGTTAATGTATCTGGTTTTAAAAAAGGTTTGGACAAATTCCTGGAGGAAAAGACATGGGATGGTAGCATGGAATGCTGCTACTATTTGGGTTTTTGCCAGGTACTTGTGACTTGGATTGGCCTCCACAAAGATGGGATGCTGGGCTAGATGGACCATTGGTCTGACCCAGTAAAGCTATTCTTTTGTTCTTATGATCTTTGCAAAATATTACTTATTTCGCTTCTCTATCAGTAAAGGAATGCAAGTGTAAAAGATATGTAACCAATCCACTTTCCTACTAAGTGACCAAATTGGGGTCTATAATTCAACCGTTAATTTCACTATCATTCTCTTACATGTATTTTAGAAGATTAATGAAAACCTATTTGTTCAGTAGATTCAGAAAATGATTATTGGGACGAGGATGCTGGCACGCAACATCCAGAGCGCCATAGATTTGGCTTTAAACTGAAGACGAGGGGAAAGCCGATAGTCGATCTGACACATCGGGCAAAAGTATCAAATAAGGATACTGAGCAAGGACATTGTAAAAGAGGGCTCGGGACTGAGTGGGAATTTTTGGAAAAAGGACCTAAGGATGCAATACAGGGGCCCAGGGCCAAGGACATTGAGCAAGGACACTGTAAAGGAGGGCTCAGGACTGAGTGGGAATTTTTTGAAGAAGGACCAAAGGACAAATTGCAGGGGTCTAGGGCACAAATGAAATTGGCAAACAGGACTAACAGAGAACAACGGAATCCAAAAGGTCTACCAAAAATGGGGAAGCAGGCTGAGGACGAAACAGACACACCACAGGAGGAGGTTGACCGAGACGAGGCTTGGGGACTGGCAACTCACGAGGGGGTCACCAGGAGCGCCAAACCACGAGGAAAACCAGCAAGAGAGGCAGACAACCGGGACTTACATTGCCTATACACAAATGCTAGGAGCCTAAGGGCAAAAATGGGAGAGTTAGAAGTCTTAGCCAACAAGAAGGGCCTAGACATAAACGGAGTCACAGAAACGTGGTGGACTGATGACAATAAATGGGATGTGGTTTTACCAGGGTTCAAACTCTACAGGAGAGATAGGCCACACAAAAAAGGTGGAGGAATAGCGCTATATATTAAGGATTCCATACATTCAGGATGGAAACAACAGCAAGGGCGGATGACTTGGAATCACTATGGGTTAAGCTATCCGGAGGAACTGGAACAGACATAAAATTGGGTCTGTACTATCACCCACTGGACAAACGGAAGAAATCGACCAGGATCTGGAGGCTGAACTGGGGCAGGTATGCAAAAGCGGAAGTGTGGTGATGATGAGGGACTTCAACTACCCGGGAATAGACTGGAGTATAGGGCACTCAAACTGCATGAGGGAGACCAAATTCCTGGAGGTCACGAGGGACTGTTTCATGGAACAACTGGTCACGGAACCAACACGGGGAGATGCCACTCTTGACCTAATCTTCACCGGACATGGGGGACCCGCTAAAGAGGTGGTGGTACTAGCCCCACTAGGAAACAGCGATCACAACACAATCCAGTACAGACTAGAATTTAGATCATCAAAGGTGAAAAGAACTACAACGACAGCACTGAACTTCAAGAAAGGGAATTATGATGCCATGAGGAAAATGGTGGGAAAGAAACTCGACGACACCGCAAGGAAGATGGAGTCCGTAGAAAAAGCCTGGACCTTACTCAAGGGCACGGTGCACGAAGCACAAAACCTGTGTGTCCCCA
This sequence comes from Geotrypetes seraphini, assembly GCF_902459505.1. Taxonomy (NCBI): domain Eukaryota; kingdom Metazoa; phylum Chordata; class Amphibia; order Gymnophiona; family Dermophiidae; genus Geotrypetes; species Geotrypetes seraphini. The sequence continues at coordinate 73,627,987 of NC_047094.1, read as the reverse complement.
AGTTCAGGAAAGGGTGCAAAAAAAATAGAACAAAAAACCCAATGTGGATAACAAATGCAGTGAAAAAGGCAATAAGTGACAAGAAGGCAGCATTCAAAAAATGGAAAAAGGACAAATCAGAGGACAACCAAAAGGAGCACAAAAAAACACCAAAAGGAGTGTCACCGAGTGGTTAGGAAAGCAAAAAGAGAATATGAAGAGAGACTGGCAGGGGAAGCAAAAAACTTCAAATCATTCTTCAGGTACGTCAAGGGGAAGCAACCAGTAAGGGAGGAAGTGGGACCCTTGGATGATGGAGACAGAAAGGGAGTGGTAAAAGAGGAAAAGGAGATAGTTGACAGGTTAAATGAGTTCTTCACTTCAGTCTTCACGAGGGAGGACACAACCAACGTTCCGGAACCCGAAGAGATCGTAAAAGGAGATCAGGATGAAAATTTGGTCCAACTAGAGGTGAGCAAAGTAGATGTACTTAGGCAGATAGACAGGCTAAAGAGAGACAAATCGCCAGGTCCGGACGGCATTCACCCAAGGGTACTCAAGGAACTAAGGAACGAAATAGCTGAGCCACTTAGACAAATATGCAACCTATCCTTAAAAACTGGAGCGATTCCGGAAGACTGGAAAATAGCAAATGTCACGCCCATCTTCAAGAAAGGCTCAAGGGGAGACCCGGGAAACTACAGGCCGGTGAGCTTGACCTCGGTCCCGGGAAAGATGATGGAAGCGCTGATTAAAGACTGCATCTGGGAACACATCGAAAACACTGGGCAGCTAAAGCCGAGCCAGCATGGCTTCTGCAAGGGCAGGTCATGCCTCACTAACTTATTATACTTCTTTGAGGGGGTAAGCAGCAAGGTGGATAAAGGGGAATCTATAGACATCATTTAACTTGACTTCCAAAAAGCCTTCGACAAGGTACCACATGAAAGACTGCTAAGGAAGCTATGGAACCACTGGGTGCAAGGGGAGGTCCACCGATGGATCAAAAACTGGCTGGCGGACAGGAAACAGAGGGTTGGAATAAAGGGCCATTACTCACACTGGCAATGGGTCACGAGCGGAGTTCCGCAGGGGTCGGTGCAGGGACCGCTCCTGTTCAATATATTTATCAACGACCTGGAGGCAGGAACAAAATGTGAGGTTATTAAATTTACGGATGACACTAAATTATACAGCAGGGTCAAAACCATGGAGGACTGCGAAGACCTCCAAAAAGATCTGACAACGCTGGAAGAGTGGGCCAAAAAGTGGCAAATGAGCATCAACATAGGGAAATGCAAGGTCATGCTTGTAGGGAAAAAGAACCCAATGTTCACTTACAAAATGGGGGAATCACCGCTAGGGGTGAGTAACCTTGAAAGAGACCTGGGAGTGATGGTAGACACATCATTGAAGGCGTCGGCGCAGTGCGCCACAGCCTCAAGGAAGGCGAACAGAATGTTGGGCATCATTAAGAAGGGTATCACGACCAGGACGAAGGAAGTAATCCTGCCACTGTATCGTGCAATGGTGCGCCCGCACCTGGAGTACTTTGTCCAGTACTGGTCGCCGTACCTCAAGAAGGACATGGCGGTACTTGAGAGAGTCCAGAGAAGAGCAACTAAGCTAATAAAGGGTATGGAAGACCTCTCATATACTGACAGACTGAAGAAGTTGGGGCTTTTCTCCCTGGAAAAGCGGAGACTTAGAGGAGACATGAAAGAGTAGACAGGGACAGATTTTTCAAATTACGGGGAACCACAAGTACAAGGGGGCACTCAGAGAAATTGAAAGGGGAAAGGTTTAGAACAAACGCCAGGAAGTTCTTTTTCACTCAGAGGGTGGTGGATACATGGAACGCGCTACCGGAGGATGTGATAAGCAGAAGCACGCTACAGGGCTTCAAAGAGGGTCTGGACAGGTACCTGGAGGACAAAGGATTTGAGGGGTACAGATAGGAGTAGAGGTAGGTAATAGGGATAGGATCAGAGGATTAGAGGCAGTTACAAAATTAGTCATGGACACTGTTCAGGCAATTAGACCTGATGGGCCACCACGGGAGCGGACCGCTGGGCAGGATGGATCTCTGGTCTGACTCAGCGGAGGCAACTTCTTATGTTCTTATGTTCTTAATTGATTGTAAATTCAACAGTTAATGTACTGGTTATATCTTTTGTAAATCGAATAGCACATCGATCCATGACTGCAATCCGTAAATAAAGTTTTATGTTATGTTATGTTACAAGATCCAATATGGCAAAAATGATAGCAAAACAAACTATCCACCCCCTTTGCCCCTTTTTACTAAGCCACAATAGAGATTTCTGCTGTGGCCCAAAGCGCTAAATATTCCAATGTTGCTCCAACACTCATGGCTTAGGTTTATTCACTAAAAAAGATTAAAGATACAGCAAGCCCAACACTGGTCCTGTTTCGCCCATGGAAGGGCTTTGTCAGGGGCTATCAAAACAACTAATGACAAAATAAAATAAATGTTAGTTCAAATAATAAATCACATAATAAAATTCATATTCAAATCATAATGAAATATACACCAAACAGAACATGTACAAGATTATATATGTGGTACATACATGTATACCAGTGGTCTCAAACTCAAATCCTTTGTAGGGCCACATTTTGGATTTGTAGATACTTGGAGGGCCGCAGAAAAAAATAGTTAATGTCTTATTAAAGAAATGACAACTTTGCATGAGGTAAAACTCTTTATAGTTTAAAAATCTTTCCTTTTGGCTAAGTCTTAAGTCTTTATAATAATATTGTCATTTATAGCTAAAGAGACATATGATCAAGAAATGGTTTTATTTTACTTTTGTGATTATGATAAACATACTGAGGGCCTCAAAATAGGGCCTGGCGGGCCGCATGTGGCTCCCGGGCCGCGAGTTTGAGACCACTGATGTATACAGTATATATATACAAAGTTACTAGTTAATGTAATAGTAGAGGTGAAAGAGAGTCACATACTCAGCAAACTTTACAATAAAAATTATGAAGCTGGCATGTATCTGAAAAAAATTTTAAAAATGCACGATAGACTGCTATAAAAAATCTGACAAATACAGGACCCCTTATACAAAGTTGCAGTAGTGATGCTGCCATGATAAACACAACAAGACCCTGCCGCGGTAAATATACCAAAGCCCATAGGAACTGGATGGGCTTCGGTATATAACCACAGCAGCATCGCTAACGTGGCTTTGTAAAAGGGGTCCACAATGAGAAAAAATAGCAACACTCAAAGTATAACACAAGATGGCAGCATACCATAGCAACTCAACTCAATAGCATCTGACAACATAACTAACATCTTCCTTGTTGTGGTTATATGCTCAAATCCCAATAGTGTCAAAGGTCATTTATCCAAATAAATGTTAAAAATGAATTAATTTTGTGTCCTTTCAGTACTGAAGATATCGACTACAGATGGAGCAGAGATTTATTTTTAAATTTGGGATCCTATCGCTTGGTGGGTTGAATATGGACATTGATATGACAGCATTTCTCTGAAGCTGTTTAATTTGTTTGTGATATTTGTTAGTATTATTGATATTTTTTGTATTTATATCTGTGCTATAATTGAAATATTTTGTAAAGAGGTGCAATGGGGACCTATTTTTATTTCAAATTTTTAGAGTTTTGATTTTTGTGATCTACTTGTTTTACTAGCTGACAGAACACTGTTATGCTGCTTGAAAGCATTATGATATCACTGACATCATCGTATTATGAAAGTATGAGTGTGATATATTTTGGCCCTGATTTTAAAAATGGCACCCTAAGTTAGGTGGCGCTTGGCATTGTACCGCCTCCTAACTTAATTGATTTTAATTTGTTTATCAGTACAGTAATTGGTTGTGTCAATTATAAACCAATTAAAATGGCATAAAAAATGAGAGTGCCTAAAGGCACCTCCAAAAAGAGCATCATTATCACATCTACGGAAACACGTTATGATGCTAACGCCATTGTTGTTAAAGCTGGAAGTGACGTTAGGTGTCATAAGACACCTCCATGGACACAATTCTCATGAAAAGTAGGCACCGGAAATGTAGGCTAGTCTATATTTTTGGCACCTACCTTTCATATAGCCGCGATTCTGTATAGCATATTCCAGGGGGAAAAATCTGGCAGATAGGCTGGTACGGGCCAATTTCCAGGAAAGGTCTAACATCTCTCAAGTCTTTCTGGGTCACAAGGCTTGTGGACATGTAAACAAACGTTGGAAGGAGATCAGTGGGAGCACCCATGTACCAAACAGACATATAAGTAATACTTCTTGTGACAGTACATATGTTGTATATGCATCTGCAACTTCTTGCATACAGTATATATGTTGTATATGCATATGCAATGCATCTGCAACTTCTTATATGTAGGGATTACTACTCAAGTCATCAGAGTGCGTATTACAGAACATAGAAGTTGCATGAAAAACTTGAGGGAAAATGCCCCCATGGTGAGTCATGCTATGGAAACGGGACATCTATTCACAGACATGTGTTGGACTATTATTGAGCAAGTCACGAACGGATTTCAAGGAAATAAAAGTAATTTTTTTCTTGCTAGAGAACAATATTGGATTTACATTTTAAAATCATACTTCTCATATGGTATGAATGAAGCTATAGATTGGCACGTGGCAAGCAACACAAACATTTGATTATCTTTCACAAGACAATGATAGAGTTATGGTTTGCTAATCTATAAATAACATATTCAATTGAACACCTTTAGACTTTTGGATTTTGGACCGCAATATGTACCTGATCATAGGGGTTTTCTTCCTGAACCACAAAAATCCTCCCATGACAAATTTGTCTTAGCCCTTTGTAGCTTTGTAGCAGAGATATATATCCTATATAATAATACCCTTAGCGTGCATGCGCACTTCAATCTTTGTGGCTCCGTGCATCTGTAGCTCCGTGGCCGGCAGAGAAATTGTAAAGCGTGTGGCGCGTGTGCACATGACGATTTGCTTCAAGTGGCGGTTTAACCTAATCCAGCAGCCGGTTGCCCTTCCCAACACAACGCGTGATAAAAAAAGGTAGGATGGGGCACGATAACTGACAGGGAGAAAGATTGAAAGAAAAAAAAAAAACCAGAAGGGACATTGACAGACTGACAGAAATAGAGACACACACACTTAAAGACAGATAGGTGGGAGTGAAAGACACACACAGGACAGGGGGCCAGGGAGAGAGATTGAAAGAAAAAAAAAAAAACAACAGACAGCGGACAAGGAGAGAGAGACACACAGAAAAAAAGACAGACAGACAGTGGCCAAGGAGACAGACAGCAAAAAAAAGACAGACAGAAGGAGGGGCATAATAAAAAAAACGTCTTAAGTCCCCTTTTGGCCTAAGGCCTTAAACGTTGAAAGTAGAAGTAGGGAAAATGTCCATAATCAAAAAAACGTCCAAAAGAAGTTTTTTTTTTATAATGGCCTGCCTCTATGTTCAGCTGTTTAAACACCCAGACCACCACTACGTCTAAACTTATACCCTATAATCAACCAAAAAAAAGCCTAAGACCCAAACGTCCAAAACAAGAGCTTTTAGGCGAAGGAGGAGCCAGTCCTTTGCCTAAAAGCTGATTCTGTAACCGGTGTCTGTCAAAAACAACACCGGTTACAGAATCCACCCCCCCCCCCCCCGATGACATCGGGGTAAAAGGGAGCCCAAGCCCTCTTGCCCTGTGATCACCAACACCCCCCCCCCCCCCACCGATGACATCGGGGCAAGAGGGAGCCCAAGCCCTCCTGCCCCGCGGCAGCCCCAAACCCCCGATGAAGACCAGGGCAAGAGGGAGACAAGCCCTCTTGTCCCGCGGCACCCCCAAACTCCCCGACGACATCGGGCAGGAGGGAGCCCAAGCCCTCCTGCCTCGGGCACCCCAAACTCCCCGACAGGATCATGGCAGGAGGGAGCCCAAGCCCTCCTACCCCATGATCCTCAACCCTCCTGATTATGATCTGGGCAAGAGGGAGCCCAAGCCCTCCTGCCCCACAGCCCCTGAGCAGTAGTGGCTCATGGCCAATAGGGGGTGATGTCTATGGGACGGTAATGGAATAGATGTCAGGACATGATAGTGCAGTATTTTTGTGGAATGTTTCTACAAAAGAGCCTGTTTTTCATATGATTCTGGGTAACTCTAGTTAGATACAAACATATGTGTTAGTTAAGTCTATGCCCAATAGAAGCGTACGAAAAATTGGTGAATAAAAATCTGAATATGGATGTAGCCAAGGCCAGAAAAACTCACTGCAGATTAATATTAAGGAAAAGCATAATAATATTCTTTTTTTGTACTTTGCTATTAGGCTAGATCATAAAGGAAATCAGAATTAAGAACTCCATCTTGTATTAAGAACTCCATTTTGGGTTCTGTCTTTCTGTCTTCTTTGTTCTCTCTGCTTTTCTTTGTTCAGTTTTCCCGCTTTTAGCATCGTGGTTCTAATTGATACCAGATGTGCCTCAGGCTGGTTAGAAAAAGTATATTAGATTACATATCCCAACCTGAGATTTGGTATGAATGAAATTATGAATGGAAGGGGCCCCTGAATGAGTGATTATGTGTATTGATGTGTATTGAACAAAAGAATTGGTTTTGAAAAAACATATTATATATATTTGCAACCTAAAGAAATTTAAAGGAAGCCTGAGCACAACATCTGGAAATAATTAGTCAGAGGCTGCTGTTCTAGCCTCAAACATAGGAGAGGCCCACGCTCAGGACTTTGTAGGTGTAACATGAAGCTGTTAGGTTTCAGGAAGAGGGTGAAACAGCCCCTCCTTCTCCTTGGCTGCCTTTTTCTCTGAGGGCTGAGAATATCTCAGCACTCTTTTTAACAAATGCAGATTCTCTTAATATACACTTTGTGAAAAGGATAAAAGGAATATTGGATGTGTTATAAAATGTTAATGTATATTCAGAAATGAATGTAAACAAAACAAATATGATTTCTGAAACTTTTAAACATGTAGAGGAATTTTCTTTGTCTAACTTTTAAGACCACCTCTGTTAGTTTTGATTGGCCCACACAGCCAATGATGTCAAACTGAACTTAAGGTATATAATGGGGAGCTTTGAAGTATCGAGTTGAGCTCATTATCAGAAGGCCAGCATTTTGGCAACTATAACGACCTCTCGCTAACACAACTATTCTTTATTCTTTTAAGTTTAATGATAGAAAAATAAACACAATAAAATTAAATATTTTGGTAAAACCTTGCGTTATGCGTTCATTTTCCATATTTTTGTTATTTTTCACACCTTGAGTGAAAGCTAGCAGCTTAATTGGCATCTGCAACTTTATGAGTGCGCTGGCGTCCAATGCCCATGCTCACACCCCCCCCCACCCCCGATTACAATCAGGCAGGAGGGAGCCCAACCCTTCCTATCCAGGTGGACCCCCTACCCCCACTACAATATGGGCAGGAGGGATCCCAGGCCCTCCTGCCCTCGACACAAACCCCCCCAACGACCGCTCTCCAAACCCCCGATCGCCCCCTCGCCAACCCATGACTCCCCCCGTTGACCCCATGACCCCCCACCCCACCCCCAGCCCCCACCCCCCCTTCCCCATACCTCAAAATGTTGGCCAGACGGATGGGTGCCAAGCCCGCCCGTCCGGAAGGCTAGCTGGGGCCAGATTGGGGCCAGATTGGCTCAGGCGGCTGAAACCCCCACCCATAGGTGGTGCCTGCAGCACCTGGGCCAACCAGAATAGGCCCGGGAGTCTTAGGCTCCTCCTGTGGGCGGGGCCTTAAGCACATGCCATTTAAAAGCATTATTGAATTGTTGAATTATTTATTTTAATTCTATTTAAATTTAATTCTCCACATTATATAAACACCAGGGGTTTGGGTGATTGTTAATAATCTTTGTATTAATTATAACTTAAAAAGAAAAAAAGCAGTGAAAAAAATGTTTGTATTATGAATCACAGATTTTTAGATTAGCCCACAGGGTGTTTTAAAACGATGTGAGTGGGTAATGTCTTTCAAGCACGTATGTGCATTTGACGGTGCTGAACCCTGGTGAACTCAGATAAAATCTTTCACACGAGTTCCCACTTACTGATGTAACACTCTGTATGTAATACCTGAATAACCACTTGGTACAAGGGGTCCAGTTAGCCCGAAATCCCATAGGTGTTTGGAGAACAGAGAGCTGGTCTGGTTTTTGTAGTTAGTAGCCGTGATTCTGTAAACAGCACCATTTTATGATTTACAAATGATTTTACACTTTCTGGCATTATACCTTTCTTAATATTTTACTTTTATAAAATCTACGAGACACTCGAGGAAATTACATGGAATGCTTTTAAAACAAATAGGAGAAATATTTTGTCACTCAAAGTATAGTTAAGCTCTAAAACTTGTTGCCAGAGAATGTGGTAACAGCAATTAATGTATCTGGTTTTAAAAAAGGTTTGGACAAGTTCCTAGAGAAAAAGTCCATAATCTGCTATTGAGATAGACATACGGAAAGCCACTGCATGCCTTGGGACTGGTAGCATGGAATGTTGCTACTATATGGGTTTCTGCCAGGTACTTATGACCTGGATTGGCCCCTGTTGGAAGCAGGATACTGGGCTAGATGGACCATTAGTTTGTCCCAGTATGGCTATTCATATATTCTTCTATATCAATAATTCTTACAACTTTATATTCCAAATCTTTAGTTTTCACAGTACCTGAAGGTAAAATATCCGTCGTGGATCCCTGAGTACCTTCTGCCAATTCTAAGGTAACACATGGTGGTAGTTGTGTTAAAGAAGCAGCTGATATCCTCTGCACTGCCAGTTCTTCTAACTCCTCTTCACAGCCCTCGGAGGCTGCTGCTAAGCTCCCCTCGCTCCCTTTGCTCTGCAGCACTAGTCGGGGGAGTGGCCGCACCGGCGTTCTCCGCTCTTCCGGTGAGAGGCTGGCCGCCTCGAGAGAGGTTAGAGAGCTCTCCGACATGCTCTCCCCCCAAGCCGAGGTCTTCTCCTCCGGATCTTCTTTAGGCCCTCGCTCAACAAAAGCGTCCATCGGGCCTGTTAGCTGAGGTTGTGATCCGGGTTCAGAGGGAAAGACCTGGGTCTTCGATTTCCGTTTCACCTTCGGTAAGGAAAAAAGACTCAATGGCGTTCTGGCAAGCTCCTTCAGGACGCCATCTTAGTTAGACTCCTCCCTACTCATATGTTCTTATGTTAGATTGGGTAGCCTATTTGATGAGCCAAACTGTGCACATTGCTTTGCTCCTATTTTCTTTTCCCTGCTCTATACCAACCGTTATTACACAATGTTTCAGACATTCAGTTAGGGAATGTAGTAAAGCTTTGACATAATAGGTATCTTGGAACATGATCTCTGTGCTAGGGATCTCCAAGCCACAGAGGACCCTAGCAGAAAGGCAGCTACCACAGCTAATTTACTTGGTTTATGCATAGAACTGGTTGTTTTACGCCAACATGGCCATGTACCATCTATAATGGCAACAGTACTCGGAGACATGGGAAATCATATTTGGGCACCATGCCATCAGCTCCCATGTATAGGGGTATGTGAGACCTTATCTACCTCAGAACTTGCCCCAATTTTGGCCTGTAGGCCATCCAGGATCCAAATTTGTTATCATGTCACAACTTACATAGCTTATTGCTGTCCTATGTGGTATTCACAACTGACCATCCACCATATCACGATTTTGACTGTCGTTTTCAAAACTGAATGAGTTAGAAGGTGGCAAGACCAATATTTATTATCACAATTAGGTTGATTTTTCTAGTCATTTTTTTTTCTCTTCAGAAAATGGCTGTGAATATTCAGGAAAGTAACTGGCTAACTTGTGATACTGAAAATGCAAGTCTATATACAGTACACACAACTCAATTTATCTGGTTATTGCAGCACTGACCACGTTTCTGAATATTGGCCAGCTTGTATCGTTCAATGTTCTCTTCCTATTTATTTCATTGTAAACCAGCTAGACCAGACATGGGCAACTCCGGTCTTCAAGGGCCGGAATCCAATTGGGTTTTCAGGATTTCCCCAATGAATAAGCATTGAAATCAGTGCATGCAAATAGATCTCATGCATATTCATTGCGGAAATCCTGAATACTCGATTGGATTCTGGCCCTCGAGGATCGGAGTTGCCCATGTCTGACCTAGACAAATAAATTCTATGGGTAATCAAATAAAAATGAACTATGATTACCAATAAGTGATTACCATAAAAGTAGCAATTTTTTTTTTTAACTTCCAGAGCATTTATATATAATTTTTGGGGCCAAACCAGGTCGCTGTATTGTCAAAAGTTTTGCTGTTAAAGTGAGGAATTATTTGAGCTGAAGTCAAGGTTGTTCAGATATCAGTAATATGCAGTTACTGTCCTAACTTGGGCTTCTTTTCTTAGGTATTTACAACTTGTAAATTTGTGTGTGGTGGGGGAGGGGGAGTGGGGAGAATCAGTAAACAAAGCGATTTAAATGGCCAGGAAATCACTTGTGCAGGGCTAATCAATACATTATTTTGAGGCAGTTAACCAGATAATGCCATTGAATATACTGGGTTAGGCCTGGATTCTCTAAACAGTGCCGGAAGGTACCCAAGCTCAGTGAAAACTGCCATTTAAATAACATTTATCACTGATTTTCAAGGCACCTAACGCAATTGTAGGCACTACTAATGCCAGAAGTGATGTTAGGTACCATAAAGCATCTAAAGAGGTACAATTCAGATCAAACGTAGGCACCAGAAATGTAGGCCTGGAACACCCTGGCCTACATTTATGGCGCCTACCTTTGCTGGAGGTGTGATTCTCTAACCGGCATCGTTGCATGATTAACACGTGTTCGGCAGCCACTTTTAAGGTGGCCGCCAGCAATGGCGTTGGCTAGAGAATCCAGATCTTAGTGCCTAAGCTATTTTGTATGCAGTCTTGGGGCAGAGTTGGCATTTATCCAGTTTAAGTGCTGAAATTCAGCACTTAATTGGATAAGTTAACCAGAAAAATGGAACCACATAAAATACAGTCCTATCTTTATCTGGTTAAGTCTGACTAGCATTCTTAATTGGATAACTATAATCTGGCTATGAATAACCAGATATTCAATGCTGGTGCCCATTCATGGTAGCCAAAATAATGTTGATGGCTGCTGGCTGAATAGGGGGGTTAATGTTCAGCCAGCAGCACTCAGCTTTTTGCTGACTGCCACTAGTGGTGGTCATGTTTGCACTATAGCATTGAATTTCCAGTTCTATGGAGCCAGCCATAGCAAGCTGATTTAAGTGTAATAGTCAACACTTAACCAACTATGGGGCACTGGATAAAGATAGAACTGACATTATGCAGCCATATTTCTGCAATAACCTTGGCTGCTTAAATGCTGAATATCGGCACTTATGGCCAAGAGCTGACTCTTGCCCCAGAACACCCTCAAAGTAGCTGGTTTTGAGTGAGATGCTAACTAGACTGTGGCAGGCTGACCTGGGTTGGCAGGAGAGGTCAGCAGATATATAGCCACGACACAGATGCATATGAACAAAACTTATTTCATATCATTTGTCTCACACAAATTGTTGGCTTACTTCAGCCAGGAGGCCCTGATTCTATAAAGGGCGCCTAAATCAAGCCTAAGAACATAAGAATTGCCGCTGCTGGGTCAAACCAGTGGTCCATCGTGCCCAGCAGTCCACTCTCGCGGCGGCCCTCTGGTCAAAGACCAGTGCCCCAACTGAGACTAGCCCTACCTGCGCACGTTCCGGTTCAGCAGGAACTTGTCTAACTTTGTCTTGAATCCCTGGAGGGTGTTTTCCCCTATGACAGACTCCAGAAGAGCGTTCCAGTTTTCTACCAAGTTTTATCCAAGTTTCCAAGTTTATTATATAGTTTGATTAATCACCTATTCTACATTCTAGGCGATGTACAAATTGTTAAAAATATCTAAAATATGGGTAACATATTACATAGACATACAGTATATCTTATTGAATTAAAAAAAAAAAAAAGATATGGACATTCTTATACAGAGATTAAATCATTTAAATTCTTATACAGAGATTAAATCTGGGTGAAGAAGAACTTCCTTACGTTCATACGTAATCTATGCCTTTTCAATTTTAGAGAATGCCCTCTTGTTCTTCCTACTTTGCAGAGGGTAAACAACCTGTCCTTAGCCTAACGCTGAGCGTGACTTAGGCGTCCAAACTAAGTGGTTAATAGGGCATTTAAGAGCCTTAAGAACATAAAAACATAAGTAATGCCTCTGCTGGGTCAGACCTGAGGTCCATCGTGCCCAGTAGTCTGCTCACGCGGCGGCCCAACAGGTCCATGACCTGTACAGTAATCCTCTATCTATACCCCTCTATCCCCTTTTCCAGCAGGAAATTGTCCAATCCTTTCTTAAACCCCAGTACCGTACTCTGCCCTATAACGTCCTCTGGAAGTGCATTCCAGGTGTCCACCACACGTTGGGTAAAGAAGAACTTCCTAGCATTCGTTTTGAATCTGTCCCCTTTCAACTTTTCCGAATGCCTCTTGTTTTTTTATTTTCTGAAAGTTTGAAGAATCTATCCTTCTCTACTCTCTCTATGCCCTTCATGATCTTATAAGTCTCTATCATATTCCCTCTAAGTCTCCTCTTCTCCAGCGAAAAGAGACCCAGTTTCTCCAATCTCTCAGCGATAATTGGTACTTAGGCGTCCAAATGACATGCACGCAACTTTGTAGATGCAGCCATAATTTCATGGACGCTCATGTTTAAAATGTGCTCCTAACTCAATAGACATGGGCATGGAATGTGTGTTTGGACAATGATTAGTTTGGACAATTAATGGTTTGAACAATGATTCAATATGGGCATCCTTTGATTCATTTACATAACGCTGAGCGACCTAGGGCATCCATATCATGCCTTTAGAATCAGGGCCTTAGTGTCTATTCCACACATTTTAAAATTCTGCAAGATTTTGTCTCCATCACCTCTACCAGGAGGCATTCACTAACCTCTCCATGAAAAAGTATTTCCTGAGGTAAGTCTACCAGCCTGCAACCTTAATTTATGTCCTCTAGTTTTCTGCTTCTGTCTCTGGAAAAGATTTGTTTTTAGATTCAAAAAAATATTTAAATGCCGGCATTATATTTCTTCTATCCCTCCTTTCTTCTAGAGGTATACATACTCAAGTCTTCAAATCTCATATGTCTCTTGGCACAATCCTGATATCATTTTCATCACACTTCTCTCAATCATTTCAATTCTTCTTATATGCTTATCAAGATATGGCCTCCAGAACAAAACACAATATTCCAAGTGGGACCTCACCAACAACTTGTACAAGAACATTAACATCTCCTTTTTTCTTATGGAGATTCCACTCTCTGAGCAGTTTAGCTTCCTTCTGACCATGGCCACTTCCTTGTCGCATTGTTTTGCTGCCTTAAGATCTTCAGACACTATCACTCCAAGGTCCCTGTCCCAGTCTGTGCATATCAGTTTCTTGCATCCTATCGCATACAGCTCCTTTGGATTTTTTATTCCTCAGGTGCATCACTCTGCACTTCTTTGCATTAAATTGTAATTGCCAAATATTAGATCATTCTAATGTTTGTAGATCTCTTCTCTTGTTTTCTATTCCCTCTAAGGCAGGGGTGTCAAAATCCCTCCTCGAGGGCCGCAATCCAGTCAGGTTTTCCCCAATGTATATGCATGAGATCTATTAGCATACAATGAAAGCAGTGCATGCAAATAGATCTCATGCATATTCATTGGGGAAATCCTGAAAACCCGACTGGATTGTGGCCCTCGAGGAGGGACTTTGACACCCCTGTTCTAAGGTGTCTTTTCTGTTGCAAAACTCCATGTCATCTACAAAAATACATACTTTTCCTTTTAACCTAATCCTCCCCCCAACATAAAACAGTTAGGTAGCACACAGAAAATGTTGACTTAGATGGCCACCAAACAGAATAAAGTATGTATGCAATTAATTGTGCATATACTATGATGGACCTTATGCTGTCAGAGAATATGTGGGAGGTACAGTCATTCACAAGAGGTGCATAAAACAATTTCCAAAAAATAGCACATATTAGGGTCCTTTTAATAAAGGGTGTTAAGCCCTAATGTGTGTTTAGTGTCCACAAAAAAGCCTACCGCAAAATGTGTTCAAGTGTTTTAAGATGACCGGGCTGAGCAGTATATCCGTCACATATCCACACCTCCCAGGCACCTTAGTTCCCTGTAAAAACAGGATTAAATACACTACATTGATTCATTCCCAGTATCCTTCCCCCTGATGTCTCACTCCCCTTTCCCTGTACCTCAATTCCATCAGCATCTGCCCCCTTTCTTTCCCTTCAACCCAATTCCATCCAGTATCCTTCACCCTTATCTCTCTCTCCCCTTTCCCTGCACCCCAATTCAATCAGAATCTGCCCCCTTTCTTTCCCTTCAACCCAATTCCATCAAGTATCCTTCCCCCTTATGTCTCTCTCCCCTTTCCCTGCACCCCAATTCCATCCGCATCTGCCCCTTTCTCTCCTTCTACCACCCTTCCATACCACCCTACCCCACCATCCTTCCATAGCACCCTGCCCCCTTGACCAGGGGCCTTCCCAACACTCCTAGTCATTCCCTGGGTACTCCCTGAATTCCATCTCCTTCAGGTCTTCTCAAGAGTCTTTCATGAACCTCCCTTAGCCCTCCAGGTCTTCAGTAGTGTCTGGTGCCATTTACTAGTATTTCCACTGGTTGCCACCATCCCAACCAGTCCCTCCACCAGATCGCTCCTCAGTCCTTTGGCCAATCCTCCCAGTGTCCTTGGACTCTCCCAGCTTCTCCATTGCTCAGTCGTCTTATTCTACACTCATGCACTGAGGGTTCTCCCAGCCCCTCAGTTGTCTTCTTATAGATGCACGCACTGAGGACTCACCTGGATTCTTCTGCAACGGTCCCACCTCTGGTTGTCAAGCCTAAGCCCCTTGACTCCAGGCTCTACCAGATCCCTAGCTATTCTTCTTAGATCCTTTCCTTTCCTGCTGGTATATAGGTGTCCTTAGACACTCCTACCACTGGCCTTCATCACAAGATAAGATCTCTCTACCAGTATATAGGTCACCATTGACCCTCCTACCACCAGACTTTCTGCTGCTACACCAGTCTTCCTTGTCAAGACTGATCAGCTTGGCTACCCTACTCTGCTGCACCAGGCCCCCTATCAGCACCAGTCAGCAGTGGTCTTCAGGGCCTACCAGGAATTAGGCCAGAAACCAGCATTTCTCCTCCCAGCTCCTAAACAAATTCCTTGCCTTCCGAGCTCTCTGTGCTGGGAGCTGTTCTTATCAGCACCAAAATGCAATCAGGGTTAGTGGACAGCTCCCAGTAGCACTTGCTGCTCTATGCAAATTAGCTCTTCTCTCAGGCTCAATGAGCTCTACTGCTTGGGCTCCCTCCGCTGGCCAGTGGCAGGTACTCCACCCTGTCACAATATACTAACCTGTATGTTAGGTTTTAAAAAAATATATATGTTTTGCAAGAGAGTGTCATGGGCAGAGAATGAGCATGAAAGCTTTAGATAGTAAATTTGCATTAGCATGCACTAAGGCCAAGATTCTATAAAAGATCCCTAAAATTAGGCGCCTAGATCAGTGTGCCCAGTGGATCTAGGCATCTAACTGGCCCTCTTTTACTAAAGCATGGTAGAGGTTTCTACCAGGGTTTGGGGCGCTAAATGCTCCAACACTCATCCTCGGATGCACTGGGAGGGGCCTAAGACACCAGTTGGTTCAGATACCTTCCCTTTCCCAGTTCATCCTGGGCTACATTGGGAAGGGGGCCTAAGCGCATTTGACCTAGTAGATCACAAAATAATGCTGAATTGTCTAGACGCAATGGGCCTTTCAGGAAGAGTTTGGACCTGGTTCTAGGGTTTCTTAACAAAATGTTCGTATCAAGTGGTCTATGACGGGAAATACTCCAATTCTTGGAAAAGCCCATCGGGAGTCCGTCAGGGTTCCCCCCTATCTCCCACCTTGTTTAATATCTATATCTCATCCTTAGGCCACTTATTACAAAAGTTAAACCTAACTTACTATATATAAACTGATGACATCTCTATTCTAATCCCTGTGACCAACATGACCAATGACACCTCAAAACAAATCACTCATATTATGACCGAAATTGAAAAATGGACCACTAAGGTTAAACTGAAACTAAACTCAGAAAAGACTAAAATCTTCTTGGCAAGCCCAAAAGACAAAATCACTGCAACAAAAATACACCTAAATGGTCACGACCACTCAATATCTAACACTTTAAAAATACTAGGAGTCACCCTAGACACCCACTTGACCTTGATCGAACACACTACCTCAGTGACCAAAAAGTGCTTCTCCACACTCTGGAAACTAAAAACCATCAAAAAATATTTCGACCCTCTTTCATTCAGACTACTGGTACAGTCACTGATCCTATCCACCCTAGACTAGTGCAACATCATTTATGTGGGTATACAAAAAAAAAAGTGAGAAAACTAAGAATAGTGCAAAACACGGCCGTCCAACTAATATTCGGACTAAAGAAAAGTGATCAGCCCCTACTACAGACTTCTACACTGGTTGCCAATTGAGGCACAAATTTTATTCAAGTTCTGCTTTTGCTACAAACTGGTGTGGGGAATGGCCGCAAACTATCTATTACCTCATTTCGAGCTTTACACTCCCACAAGGCCAACCAGAAATCGCAACCTCTTTGCCTACCCAAAGATCGTAGGTTGCAAATTCAGAACCTTCCTGGATAGATCTTTTAAGTTTCAAGCCGGCAGACAGCAGACCTGGTTGGGCAACTTCATTGATCAAGCCAGGTTGATCTACGGCGCCTTTCGGAAAGAAATCAAGACCGCTCTGTTCAATAGATTTATTTCCTAGCCAGTCAACTCCCCCTTTTTTAAGACCTTACTCATCATGCTGATACTATGCACCATCTCTAACGTTTTTTTATTTTTTCACAGACAACTCGATGTCTTCCTCACCTTCTGTATTCTGTAAATCGCTGACTTTCCAGCCGTTTCAATGTAACTTGTTAAGATTATTTCTGTAACCATTTGTACCCTGTAATCACTGACTGATCAGTGACTTCTTACCTAATTTTCACCCTGTAATTTGCTGATTGTACAGCCCTCTTCACTGTGAACCGCCTAGAAGTCACAAGATTATGGCGGTATAGAAAAAATAAAGTTATTATTATTTTTAATTGGGCCAGGTGCTTAAGACCCTTCCTATGGGAGGAGCCTTAGGTATCTGGGCCAATCAGGCCCTTCTCTGGTACAGACCAGGATGCACTGGGAAGAGGAAGGCCCACCATTTTGAAGAGGTGGGACTGCTAGCAGAAGGGAAATGGTCATCCCTTTTGCCAGTCATCCGGTCATCCTCTACAGGTATGGGGGTGGGGGATCAGGGTGGGGTGTTGGTGATTCTGGGGGAGGCAGTGGTTCTGGGAAGAGTTTTGGAGGTTCAAGGGGTGCTGGCAGCAGGAGAGAGTGGGCATCCCTCCTGCCAATCTCAGGGGGGGTGTTAGGGCATCCCTCCTGCTGATCATAGGGGGGTGTTGGGTGGTGTCAGGCAGGAGGGAATAAGCATCCCTCCTACTGATCTCGGGGGTGGGTATCTTGGGTCCTCTGCCCACCATAGCCAGCTGAGCTGATCACGCCAGGGGAATTTCCCCCGATCAACTGAGTCTGCAGGACTCCCTGAAGCCATAGTTTTGGGGAGTCCTGCTGGCTCAGCTGATCAGAGTTTCCTATGCCATGATCAGCTGATGGTAAGGGATCCCTCGGCAAAGATAGATAGCTGAGCCAATGCCGGTTGATATGGTGCCGGTTAGAGAATCAGGGGGTAAGGCGCCTGTTCCTTAAGGTAGATGTGAATCTATAAAGAACACCACTGTGTGATTGACACGTGATTTTTGGTCGCTTCTTAGGCAACCGCCAAGACCAACATCCTATACAGAATCAGACCCTAAGTGCTCTCATGCTATTGTGTGCAAGTACCATACATTAGTGCCAATATTAGTGCAGGACCTGAAAAAAATACTAAAATATTCACTATTCAAAACAATTTAACTGGCCAGATATGGGCACTGACCAGTTACACAGTGGCGTACCGCGGGGGGGGGGAGGGGGGGCGGTCCACCCCGGGTGCAGCCTTAGGGGGGGTGCACAGCTGGCCAGGTCCGGAAAATTCTACTGAGCCGATCAGCCTGCCTCTTTCTGACGTCAATTCTGCCGTCGGAGAGGAAGTTCGGGTCAGCCAATCGCTGCCTAGCTGGGCGGAACTTCCTCTCTGATGGCAGAATTGACGTCGGGGAGAGGAATGCTGGTCGGCCCGATGCAGGGAAGATGCAGAGAAGGAGAGCTTGGGGCGGCAGCAGCTTTGGGGCATGTTACCTGATGGCGGTGATTTGGGGGGCTGTTCCCCGATGGCGGCGGCAATGGCTTGGGGGAGGGCAGGGAGAAAGAAAGGGGGCAGGCAGGGAGACAGAAGGAAAGAAGGTAAACAGAGAAAAAGAAAGGGGGCATGAAGAGAGAAAAAAAGAAAGGGAGGCAGGGAGACAGAAAGGGCAGGGAGAGAGGAAGAAAAAGGTCGGGGGAGGGAATAAGGTCTGGAGGAGAGGAAGCATACAGGCTGAAAGTAGGGAAGAAAGATTGGATGCACAGTCAGAAGAAGAAAGTGCAACCAGAGACTCATGAAATCACCAGACAACAAAGGTAGGAAAAATGATTTTATTTTCAATTTAGTGATCAAAATGTGTCTGAATTTGTATCTGCTGTCTATATTTTGCACTATGGCCCTCCCCTTTACTAAACCACAATAGCGGTTTTTAGTGCAGGGAGCCTATGAGCGTCGAGAGCAGCGCGGGGCATTCAGCGCAGCTCCCTGCGCTAAAAACTGCTATCGTGGTTTAGTAAAAAGGGAGGAGGGGCATTTGTCTATTTTTGTATGGTTGTTACTGAGGTGACTGTGCATAGAGTCATCTGCCATAACTTCTTTGAAAAACCCCCAGAATAGGAATGATAATTAACATTTTCTCAGTGTACAGTGTGCTTTGTGGGGTTTTTTTTATTTTATTGTTGGTAGATCATTTTGACTTGGTCATTTTAAAATTAGCTTGCAAGCCCAAAAAGTGTGGGCACCCCTGAACTAGAGCGTTGAAGCTGTGTGTTTCTGCCATAAAGGTCATCTCTGATGCAACCGGAAGTTGCATCAGAGACGACCTTTACGGCAGCCATATGCAACTACAATGCTCCGGCTGCTGTAAGAAGGCAGTTTAGACATCACCAGCCACAGAGCAGGGAGATTTGTCAGACCGGGCCTGTTGTCCGGGCCAAGGGGGATGGAGAAAGTGCCACGAAGATAAGGGGCAGGGAGGAAGAAAGGGAGAAAAGGTGGGGTGGAGAGGAGAACAGGGTAAAACAGAGGGGGGAGAAGGACGCTGAAAGCATATGGGGAAGACAGAGGGGGGAGAAGGATGCTGAAAGCACATGGGGAAGACAGAGTGGGAAGAAGATGCTGAATGGAAATGGGGAACAGAGAGTGGGGAGAAGATGCTGAAGGGAAATAAGGAACAGAGAGTGGGGAGAAGATGCTGCAGGAAAATGGGGAAGAGAGAGTTGGGAGAAGACGCTGGCAGGGAAGAAGACAGAGATGCCAGACTATGGGAGTAGCGAAGGGAAGAAGATGGGTGCCAGACCAATTTGGAAGGAGGGAGAAAGGGAGAGGCACAGTAACAGAGCAAATGGAAGATGCAAAGAGAAGAGAGACAGTGGATGGAAGGAAGAGAGTAACAAGAAGATGAGGAAAGCAGAAACCAGAGAAGACAAAGGTAGAACAAAAATTTTCTATTTATTTATTGCTTTAGTAGACATGTATCACTGTTTCTGTGCTGTTGCATTGTATGCAGAGTCCAGCTTCTTGCTGGTTCAATTTAACCTTTGTCTATGTATTTCTATTTTATCCCCCCTTTTACAAAACTGTGGAGCATTTCTTAGCGCCAGCCATGGTGTTAGCAGCTCTGATGCTCAGAATTTTATGAGCGTCAAAGCTGTTACCACCGTGGCTAAAATCCACACTACAGTTTTGTAAAAGGGGGAGGGGTTAGTTTGTGATATCATATTCCATACTAAGCGAAGGTATTTTCTGTGTTCTGTGTGTTTGAAAGACATGGTTTTCTGTTAGGATTGACGGTGTAGGATTGATCTGTACTAGTCTGGCTTGTTTAGTTTTACAATGGGTGTATTGATGTTGTACTGCTCACTGCAGTATGTAAGATGTTGCCTTTTCCTAGGTACTCATGTGTGACATGTGGCTTGTTACTAAAAATCATGTTTTTCATACAAATAGGAGGGGTGTGCCAAAAAATGATGAGCCCCGGATGTCACTTATGCTAGGTACGCCACTGCGGTTACATCACTTGTTCTAGCTATCATAATCAGTTATCGCAACTGAAAATTTGGCATTAGCACCTATGTGAAAGCTGGCTATTTTGGGAGTGTTCCAGGGGCGAAGTCAGCACTTGGCCAGTTAAGTGCCAATATTCAGCACTTATCCGGCCAGGGTAACCACATAAATGAGATTATATAAAACACAGTCCTATCTTTTATGCAGCAACTCATTGCCACTTAAGTTCTGAATATCGACTATGTGTTAGCCAGTGCAGCATAAACAGTTCAGTGTCAATGCCCAGACATGGCCCAGCATTAAATATTTAGAAATAATACCGGCAGAGGTCAGCAAAATGCTCACCACCACCAGCTTAATACTTATCCCCAAGGAAATACCTGTCTTTCTTGTGCACTAAATCTAGATATATTGCAGCATGAAAGTCTTTTTAAGTTCAAAAAATTTTATTGAGTTTAGTAGATGAAGTACAATAAATGTTAACAAGGCAAGAAACATGCATGCTGTACCAATACAAAGATTCACAAAATATTATCTACTGTGACAGGGAAGCCCCTTTCCCAGCCAAAAGAACCACAAACCCCAGCATGCATCATGCCCTGGTCCCAGGAAAACCTGGCATGGAGCCGGCACAGCCAGGAAGGGAAGATAAAGACCCGGTCATAACCCAGCCTAAGAGCCTGAGGGGGCGGGCACTTGAACAGAATTCTTCCCCCTATTACTCCTTTCCTCCTTCTCTGAAACCTAAACCCAATTCAGAAGGGGGTGGGGTTAACACTAGAGGGAGGCAGGTCAGAAAGCCTCAAATACCAACTAGGGGAAATCAGTGGGGGAGCTCAGGTGGGGCTAATCACAATCAGCCAGCCACCAGCAGGGAGTGCAGCTTCCAAGGGGTTCCTGTTCCCCAGCCACGTTTGCTATCCAGGAGACAGCCCAGCAGGTGGGAAATTTAAGGCCCTGGTCGTGACTTTGCCTGGACGTACAAACCCTGGGAGGGGGCACCCAGAGAAGGGCTGTGGAAAGGACCGGTTGGCAAGGAGCTAACACCCAGGCAAGACGGGGGTTGGGAGAAGCAGCCCGAGGACACGGGGTGGAGAACCAGCCAGGGTTATGGATCCATGGACTGGGAAATGAACAGCATTCCTGGGGAGAGTGAGCTCGGGGAGGACATGGACTTGGGGGAGTGAGGTATGAGAGGTCTTGCCCCTTTCCTCAATAATCCAGTCTAGGCTAATTGAAGCCCTGGACATTAGCAGTGTTTGAAGCAAGGAGGGCAATTCTGCCCAATTGAAAAGTAATGGAGTGAACTGTTTGATTAACTTACCTCTAGAGGACTTGGAGGGGTAAGAGGCTCCTGAAAGTTAGCCCAGGTTGGGCTTGGCAAAGTTCAGTAACCTAGGACACATTTGGTGTGGGGGAATTTGAAAGCTGAACCTTTGCACCTGCTTTATTTTATGGACTTGGAAGCTCCAGGCAGGGCACAAGGACTGAAGCCCCTGTTATGTTTGGTGGAGGAAAGTGTGAAGAAACTATATGTTCCAACATGTTTTTTTTTTTTTTGTTTCTTTTTGGAAAACTTTAATAAACCTGGTTCCAGTTCCTAAGAAATCCGTCCTCCGGGTTTTTGTTCATCCAGCCATATAAAAGGCACATTAATAAATCTACCTGTGATCTGAGCCCGGTTTCCCACCTACTCTGGGACAGGCCCGGTCACACTACATAATGTAATACAGCAGGCAGACCTATGCCTATCTATAAGGAGGAAAGTAGCAGCACAACATGCAGCCAAAAGTACATGAAAAATCCAAAAACACAGAGCAGAGACACAGGAGCCATACACCTATAGGAACACTGGGAGTGAGTCATAAAGTAAGAACCAGGTTTAGATGATGATATCCATGTTTTAGCACATGAATTGAATGTCGTCAGCCTGTGTTGCAATAGGAGTTAACCGGACTCCATATTTTAGTATAGGAACTCATGGCCTTATGTTTTTCGGCTATAACACTTTCATATTTTGCGGTAAGGTATAGCGTATTCCACCATGTCTTGTAATTCACTTTAGACATGTCTTTCCAGCAATGTAATATGTTTTTAAGGGCTAGAAATATCAATATGTTGAGCAGTTGCACATTGTGATCAGGCAGTGCATGTGGGAGGCCATGATGACCTAGTACAATAATGCACAAACTTAAAGGTTCTGACATGTTTAAGATTTTAGAAATAGTTTCCCATACTTTATTCCAATAACCTACTAAGTGTGCACAATCGTAGATCATATGCGTTAAGGTGCCCTCCTGCAAATTACAAGACCAACACATGGGAAAAAGATAGAAACATAGAAACAGAAAAAAGCGGAAGAAAAGGGATATAGCCCACCAAGTCTGCCCATTCCAAGTATCCCCCCCCCCTCCTGAATTTACTCCCTTAAAGATCCCACATGAGTATCCCATTTTTTTTTTAATCCGTCACGCTGCTGGCCTTTATCACCTGGGGTGGGAGTCTGTTCCAATGATCCACCACTCTTTCGGTGAAGAAGTACTTCCTTGGATCGCCATGAAACTTCCCTTCCCTGATTTTCAGCGGATGCCCTCTGGTGGTCGAGGGTCCCATGAGCCAGAATATATCATCTTCTGACTCGATGCGTACTGTGATGTACTTATACGTTTCAATCATATCTCCCCGTTCTCTTCTTTCCTCAAGTGAGTACAGCCGCAACTTCTTTAATCTTTCTTCATACGTGAGATCCTTGAGCCCCATGACCATCCTGGTGGCCGTTCGCTGAATCGACTCGATCCTCAGCACTTCCTTTCGGTAGTGTGGGCTCCAAAACTGAACACAGTACTCTAAGTGAGGCCTCACCAGATCAGTTGAGATTTTTGCTACCTTAATTGGGGTCCAGTGAGTTCTATGCAACAGAAAGAACATAGATTGAAGAATACTGGCAGATCGAGAGGATTTAAACAAATTTTTCCAGACTGCCTGCCAAGTTTCATCCTCTAATGCTAGTCCCAAGTCTCCATGCCATGCATTCATCACCTTCGACAGGGAATAAGTCGAAGACTTTCTCAATAGGATATACCATCTTGAGGCGACTCCTTTTTTATTTTTATTAATTAACGATGTTTGAGAGATCAATGTCAGAGTAGTTCCCAATTTTCTCAAATCCGGATAAAGAGCGGTCAAGCAGTGTCTCAGCTGTATCCAACGGTATTGTTGATGAGGGGGCAAGTGGTAACGAGTGTGTAGGTCCTCAAAGGACATCCATTGGAAATTCTTTATTAAATCTTGAAGAGTCCACATGCCACAATTCTGCCACAACTTCCAATCAAGTGATCTATCCTGTATCTTGATATGATCGTTATGCCACAGCAAAATACGACGAGATTCATGCCATTTAATTTCAAACAAGTTGTCGTAGGCTTTAAGCACTTTGTGAGTGGAATAGAAAATGGGTTGTTTATCCTTAGTCCGTAGAGGGTAGTTAGAGTGTAGGCTAGGCGAGTTGGATCATACAGACATTTTTCCAGTTGTAACCAGATGGGAGAATTAGGATTGGAATCAGAATCCAACCACAATGATCCATGTCGCATGATGAAAGCTTGGTGGTAGTGCAAAAAGTCAGGAAAATTTACTCCCCCCATCTCTTTGAGGTGCTTCAATTTGAAAGTCTAAGCTCAGATTCTGTCACAGCTTAGTAAAAGAGCCCCTTTATGCTTATTTTATGAAGGCAATATAGACACCTATGTGCTTTTATGAACAGCACTATCCCTAATGGCTCACTAAGACTCTTGCACAAATATATATGTGCCTCAAGGCAGGAGAAAATTTATGCTTGCATTTTGTAATGGGTGTGCATATTGTATAAAGTAAACCAACCACACAATATCCCAAGAACTGGAGAATAGTGTGAATATAAAAATTACCACTGCTGGGTCAGACCAGTGGTCCATTGTGCCCAGCAGTCCACTCCCATGGCGGCCCTTAGGTCAAAGACCAGTGCCCTAATTGAGTCTAGCCTTACCTGTGTATTTTCTGGTTCACCAGGAACTTGTATAACTTTGTCTAGAATCCCTGGAGGGTGTTTTCCCCTATAACAGCCTCTGGACGAGTGTTCCAGATTTCTACCACTCTCTGGGTACAGAAGAATTTCCTTACATTTGTACAGAATCTATCCCCTTTTAACTTCTGAGAGTGCCCTCTCGTTCTCTCTACCTTGGAGAGGGTGAACAACCTGTCTTTATCTACTAAGGCTATTCCCTTCATTATCTCAAATGTTTTGATCATGTCCTCTCTGTCTCATCTTTTTAAGGGAGAAGAGGCCCAGTTTCTGTAATCTTTCACTGTATGGCAGTGGTCTCAAACACAAACCCTTTGCAGGGCCACATTTTGGATTGGATATCTCTGGAGAGAAAGACCTCACAAGCCTTATGGTGTCCAAATGCTGGTGCACAAGGACTATATTGATCTTTAATCACAGTTCTAGAAAATCTTCACTTTTTTTATTATGTCACATCAGTTATTTATAATGATTCAAACATCGGAGATTTTTTTAGACTTATGACTGAAGTTTAGTATAGCTCAGGGGTGTCAAACTCAGGCCCACGGGCCAAATCTGGCCAGCAGTGTAATCAGATTTGGCCCACGAGAAAATACCCTTTCTGTTCCTTCCCTCCCTCCATCCATTGTCCACCATCTCTCTCCCAGCTTCCCAGTCTCACTTTCAAAGCAGCCTGCAGAGGATCACCATTCGGCTGTTGCGATCCTAGTAGGCTGTCAATGGCCTCCACAGCATGTTCCCTCTGCCGCGGTCCCATACGTCAGAGGAGGGGCGGGTCCGCAGCAGAGGGTACATGCTGCAGAGGTCGAAGTCAGCCTATTAGGCTCACTACAGCCAACCGGCGATCCTCTGCAGTCTGCTTTGAAGGTGAGACCGGGAAGCTGGAGGATGCTAGAAAGAAGGAGGAAAGCATGCAGGCCTTCAGGGGGTAGGGGGGAGGAATGGCCCTGGTGTAGAAGTACAAGGAGGGAGGGAAGGGGGGGTACAAAGAGACATGCATATGCTGGACTGAGGGTGGGAGGTAGGAGAAGAAATAATGGATCTAAAAACAGAAGAGAGGAAGAGAGATGTGGACAATGGGATGGAGGGAGGGAAGGAACGGAAAGGGAGAGAAGTTAGATACAAGGAATGGTGTGGGGGATAAAGACTGGATAGGAGAGTATATGGGAAGAGAAAGGGGGAGATGGTGGACCCTGGGGTGGTGGGAAAGGAGGGAGAGATGCTGGATGAAAGGGTAATTGAGAAAAGGAGAGATGGTAGATCTAGGGATGGTGGGGGTCCATCACTGCAGCTGCGGGGATGGAGATGAAAAAAAAGGAAAGATGCCAGACCTCTGGGGGAGGGAAGGGAGATGGAAGGGGAAGACAGAGATGGAAGATGGATGGTTAGCACCGAGAAAGAAGAAAACGATAAATGGGCAGGAGACCCTGGCAAGCGAATTATCAGAAGACAAGGAGAAACCAGAGCCTGGGGCCAACATGATTTGAAAAATGATCAGACAACAAAAGGTAGAAAAAATAATTTTATTTTCTATTTTGTGATTACAATATGTCAGATCTGAAATGTGTATCCTGTCAGAGGTGGTGTTAGATAGCTAGTGTGAACTAGGACCTAAAACAGAGGAAAAGTCGTCTTTATTTATTTTGTTTACACCACAGAGCTGGCGTGGGGTTGGAGAGATTGCAACCCTATACTTCTACTAAGACTATGGGCTCCTTTTACGAAGGCACGTTAGCGGTTTAACGCACATAATAGTGCACGCTAAACCACCGGCCATGCTAGCCGCTACTGCCTCCTCTTGAGCAGGCGGTAGTTTTTGGGCTAGCGCGGGGGTTAGCATGTGATGAAAAGTCACACGCACTAAAGCCGCTAACACGGCTTTGTAAAAGGAGCCCTAAGTATCTTAATAAAAAATTTGGCCCATGACTTAGTCTGTGTTTTAGATTTCGGCCCCTTATGTGATTGAGTTTGACACCCTTGGTATAGGTCTTGTACAACAGTTTTTGGGCACTTATGAGGCTTCTGAGGTCTCCATGATAAAGTTATCAGAGTTTATAACTAGTTTCCTCTTATTGTTCATTTATTTTATAAAGTATGCACGTACATTATAAATCCACTCCAGCTCCAATAGATATCAAACTTGTATTTGGCCAAAATAAATATTGCAATAAAGCTACTTCACATTAGATAATTTTATGAAAACAGTGTTCCATCAAGAGGCAATGAGCTTGTGAAAGCCCTGTGATAATAATTGGCATCACACCACTGATTTCATGTTCAAGCATGTGACATAGTCCCATTCCTGCCAGCTCTATGCTCCATTCTTAGTGTTTATAATTTAAAAGCACAAAAAGCACAGTTACTTACCGTAACAGTTGTTATCCAGGGACAGCAGGCAGATATTCCCACACATGGGTGACGTCACCGACGGAGCCCCACAGCGGACAGCCTCGAAAGCAGACTTGCTTGAAGATCTCGAACTTTCGAGCACTGCACCACGCCTGCGCGCGTGCCTTCCCGCCCGAACTAAGGGGCGCATCTCCTGAGAGGATCCTCGGTTCAGATACCTAGCCAAGAAGCCAACCAGGGGAGGTGGGAGGGTTGTGGGAATATCTGCCTGCTGTCCCTGGATAACAACTGTTACGGTAAGTAACTGTGCTTTATCCCAGGACAAGCAGGCAGCATATTCCCACACATGGGTGACCTCCAAGCTAAATATAAAGGGATGGAGGGAAGTTGGCATATTACGAAAAAAGATTTTGCAAAACAGATTGGCCAAAATGGCCATCCCTCCTGGATAAGGTATCCAGACAATAATGAGAGGTGAAAGTATGAACCGAGGACCAAGTGGCAGCCTTGCAGATTTCCTCAATAGGAGTTGATCAGAGGAAAGCTACAGACGCCGCCATAGCTCTAACTTTGTGGCCCGTCACTCGACCTTGCAAGGAAAGACCAGCCTGAGCATAGCAGAATGAAATGCAAGCAGCCATCCAGTTGGATATTGTGCGTTTTGATATAGGACGTCCCAACCTGTTCGGATCAAAAGATATGAAAAGTTGAGGAGATGTTCTGTGAAGTTGAGTGCGTTGGAGGTAGAAAGCCAAAGCACGTTTACAGTCCAATGTATGAAGAGCCGCCTCTCCTGGATGAGAATGAGGCTTTGGAAAAAATACAGGTAGAACAATAGACTGATTGATATGAAATTCTGAAACAACTTTAGGTAAGAATTTAGGATGAGTACGTAGAACAACCTTGTCATGGTGAAAAACTGTGAAAGGTGGATCAGCCACTAGCGCTTGTAACTCACTGACACGTCGAGCAGAAGTGAGGGCGATCAGGAAAACAGTTTTCCAAGTGAGATACTTGAGATGAGCTTTGTCAAGTGGTTCAAAAGGAGATTTCATAAGTTGAGCTAAAACAACATTGAGATCCCAAACCACAGGAGGTGGTTTAATAGGAGGATGGAGATTGAGAAGTCCTTTCATAAAACGAGAAATCATAGGATGTGCAGAAAGGGATTTTCCATCCAAAGGCTGATGAAAAGCAGCTATAGCACTAAGGTGGACTCGGATAGATGTAGTCTGAAGTCCAGATTGTGATAAATGAAGTAAATAGTCCAGAATTGATGTCAAGGAAGCAGATCTGGGAAGTAAATTACGTGTAGAACACCAAGCAGAGAATCTTGTCCACTTTTGACCATAACATTGTCTAGTTGATGGTTTTCTGGAAGCAAGTAAAATATCTTGAACAGACGGAGAAAATTGAGAAAAGTCTGTTATATAGAAAGGTACCAAGCTGTCAAATGTAGAGACTGTAGATTGGGATGAAGCAAAGATCCTTGATTCTGCGTGAGTAGAGAAGGAAATATTGGAAGAAGTAGAGGCTCCCTGGTGCTGAGTTGAAGTAGAAGGGAGAACCAAGGTTGCCTGGGCCACCGAGGAGCTATCCGAATCATGGTGGCCCGGTCTGATTTCAACTTGACTAGAGTCTTGAGAATCAGAGGAAACGGAGGAAAAGCATAAAGGAATTGATTCCTCCAGTCCAGTAGAAACGCATCCGCTTCGAGACGCTGAGGAGTATAGATGCGGGAGCAAAATTGAGGCAGTTTGAAGTTGAGAGGTGACGCAAACAGATCTATCTGTGGAGTCCCCCACCGAGCAAAAATTTGGCGAAGAGTAGGAGAATTGATTGTCCATTCGTGAGGTTGTAGAAGACGACTCAATTTGTCCGCCAAACAATTTTGTTGACCCTGAATATAAACCGCTCTGAGGAAGATGTTGTGAAGAATCGCTCAATGCCACAATTTCAGAGCTTCTTGACAGAGGGAGTGAGATCCCGTCCCTCCCTGTTTGTTGACATAATACATGGCTACTTGGTTGTCGGTACGTACTAGAATCACCATGTCGTGAAGTAGATGCTGAAAAGCTTTGAGAGCATAAAATATCGCTCTGAGTTCCAACAGATTTATAGGACACCGCCGGTCCGCTTGGGTCCAGAGCCCTTGAGTGCAAAGACCGTCCACATGAGCTCCCCATGCATACATTGACGAGTCGGTTGTGAGGACCTTCTGATGAGGAAGAGGATAAAACAGTAAACCTCTTGAAAGATTCAAAGAGAGCATCCACCAGCGGAGAGACTTCTTTAATGAAGGCGTGATGGAAATTAGTCGAGTTGGTGGATCCACTGATTGTTGCCATTGAGATGCCAGTGTCCATTGAGGAATGCGAAGGTGAAGTCTGGCAAAAGGAACCACATGAACTGTAGAAGCCATGTGACCGAGCAGAACCATCATTTTCCTTGCTGGAACAGAGGAAAGTTGGCAGAATTGTTGAGACAGTTGAAGGAGTGCATCCTGACGTGGTTGTGGAAGATATGCTCTCAGATTGATAGTGTCCAGAGTAGCTCCTATGAACTGAAGGGACTGAGAAGGAGTCAGCTGAGATTTGGGAAAATTGATGTGAAATCCCAAACTTTGCAGAAAAAGAATAGTCTGTTGGGTCGCTGCAATAACCTCTGAAAAAGAGGGAGCCTTGATGAGCCAGTCGTCTAGGTATGGAAATACTTGAAGACCCTGGTTGCGAAGAGCTGCAGCTACAACCACTAGGCATTTGGTGAAAACTCTGGGGGAAGAAGCCAGTCCGAAGGGGAGAACTCTGTACTGAAGATGAAGATTTCCTACCTGGAATCTGAGATACTTGCGAAAGGCTGGATGAATAGGGATATGAGTATAGGCCTCTTTGAGATCGAGAGAGCACATCCAATCCCCTTGATCCATCAAGGAATATAGAGTTGGCAGAGTGAGCATTCGAAATTTCTCTTTGACTAGATATTTGTTGAGAGCTCTGAGATCCAAAATCGGTCGCAAATCCCCCGTCTTTTTGGGAACTAGAAAATAACGGGAATAAAATCCCAAGTTCCTTTGTGGAAGAGGAACTTCCTCCACTGCTCGCAGGAGAAGAAGAGCTCGAGCTTCTTGAAGAAGGAGGGGAAAATGCGACTGATTTGAAAGACACTCTCTTGGATGGCGATCTGGAGGTACCTGAAGGAGTCGAAGAGAGTATCCCTCTCGTATGATGGTAAGTACCCAGAGGTCTGAAGTAATGAGCTCCCATTGGTGATAAAAAGTGGACAGGCGACCCCCTATGGGGAGGGGAGAATTTGGAAACAGAGAAATTTGAATGCTCAGGTCGAGATTGTCAAAAAGACTGAGCAGGCTTGGTGGCAGCAGGAGTCTGAGATTTTTGTTGCCTTTGTTGTGGAGGAGGCCGACGAGCAGGAGGTCTAGAAAAAGCAGGAGTTGTTTTCTGCGGATAGCGACGTGGAGTTTGTTTGAAACCTCTAGTTGGTAGAGGTTTAGGTTTTGGACGAATGAGGGAAGCAAAAGAGCGCTCATGTTCTGAAAGACACTTTGTAGCCGCCTCAATAGAGTCATCAAATAATTCATTTCCTTGACAAGGAAGATTAGCCAATCTATCCTGAAGGTTAGGATCCATGTCCACTATCCGTAACCATGCTAACCTACGCATGGCTACAGCAAATGCCGACACTCTAGACGAGAGTTCAAAGGCATCATAGGAAGCTTGTAGCATGAAGAGTCTCAACTGAAAAAGAGTCTTAAGGATATTTTTTAATTCTGATAGGCGATTGGTAGAGATGTCTGGGTAAAATGAAGATAAAATCTTTAAAAAATGGTTGAAGTAGGACGTAAATATGTAATTATAATTAAGAACTCTATTTGCCATCATAGAGTTCTGGTATAAACGACGTCCAAACTTATCCATGGTACGGCCTTCCCTACCAGGAGGAACCGAAGCATAGATTTTGGAGGGATGTGCTTTCTTCAATGATGATTCTACAACCAGAGATTGATGAGAAAGTTGAGACTTTTCATATCCTTTACAGGGGACCGTTCTATAACGAGATTCTAATTTGGATGGGATAGCAGTGATAGAATAAGGAGTTTCCATATTGCGAGTGAAGGTCTGCTGCAGAACAGGAGTCATAGGTAATCTGAGTGACTCTTTTGGTGGATGGGGAAGCTCCATATCCGCTAAGTATTCAGGAGTATATTTTGAGGTCTATGAAGGTCTATCTTGAGAGCTTGGCCCATGTCAAAGATAAATTTGGCAAAAGAAATTGATTTTGGATCAGATGTTTCCTCAGGAGAACCACTGCGAGATTTATGTTGAACTGAGTAGGATGGAGAAGCCTCTCTAGAATATGGTGAAAGGTCTGATTCCAGACGCAGAGTGACCGAAGAAACTGCACTGTGAGTTGGAGTAAGAGAATGCTTTCTTTTCAAACTCCTGGAAGGAGAAGTACCAGGTGTACGTGTTACAGAATGAGTCGAGGTATGTGGAGGACTGTCTCGACGGACTGGCTTCGACGGTGTTCTGGATCGAGAAGGGCTTCGAGTCGAGGCTCGATGATGTCAAGATCCATGCTTCGACTTCGAAGAACGAGGTAAAGAAGCCTCGGTATCCAAATTCGAAGACTCCCTCCGAAGCTTAGAAGTAACAGGTCTTGAATGCTTCGATCGATGCTTCGGAGGAGGTGAGCCCGGAGAAGACTCTGATGAAGAAATGTTCTTCGGTGTCCGGGATCGGCCTCGGGAGACTGGAAGCTCTGGTTGAGTGACAGGCTGATCAGTCCGAGGCAAGGTCGAGGACGGGACCAATTGAGCCACTAAGGAGGAAATCTGAGTGGTGAGTATAGATTTCAACATGTCCTCTAGCATCGGCACCGAGACAGAAGATTCTGACCTCGTAGGTGCAGCAGTACGCTCCGAAGAGGGCGACCTCGAAGGTGAGTATTCCCTTACCTTGGAGGTACGCTTCGAAGGTGGACGTGCCGAGGACTCTGGTGGCTTCTTGGATACGGCACCTGAAAGGGAACTCGGAGACTTACCCCCCGTAGAAGACTTCGTGGATGGCGTTGTCTTCGAGGCAACCGAAGCAGAATAGGTCGAGGCCTTCGAGACCGAAACTCCAGCCGGAGTCTGGGTCGAGGCCTTCGAGACCACAGGTGTCGAGGTCGTCGGAGTCGAAGCCTTCGAGACCGGAGCAGCCGCTACGGTCGAGGCCGGATCCGAAGATTGCTCCATGCCGAAAATTTGAAAAAATTGAGCACAACATCGCCGAAAGGCCCGTGGAGTAAGGGTGAAGCAGCGATGACAATCTTCTGGGGAATGAGAAGAACCCAGGCACTGTAAACAACGGCAGTGGGGATCGGTGACAGAAATCACCCGATTACACTGTCGACAACGTTTAAACCCGGTAAGAGGCCGGGACATGGAAAAAATAAAGTCCGTGTCGAACGAAGGAGCCTAGGCCTAGGCCCAAAGCTCGACGGCCGAACAAAAAAAGAAAAACAATATATATATATATTTTTTTTAAATATTTTTATCAAAAGAAAAAGAAAGGAAATAAAAAACAAGCACAGCGACCGACTTTAATAAAGAAACAGCCGCGGTGATGAGAAGGCAATGCTGCAGAG
This sequence comes from Geotrypetes seraphini, assembly GCF_902459505.1. Lineage (NCBI taxonomy): Eukaryota > Metazoa > Chordata > Amphibia > Gymnophiona > Dermophiidae > Geotrypetes > Geotrypetes seraphini. The sequence goes on along the minus strand of NC_047094.1, from coordinate 73,595,485 downwards.
AAAGAAAACGTGTCTTCTTATCTCCGCGGAAATAAACGAACTGAGGATCCTCTCAGGAGATGCGCCCCCTAGTTCGGGCGGGAAGGCACGCGCGCAGGCGCGGTGCAGTGCTCGAAAGTTCGAGATCTTCAAGCAAGTCTGCTTTCGAGGCTGTCCGCTGCGGGGCTCCGTCGGTGACGTCACCCATGTGTGGGAATATGCTGCCTGCTTGTCCTGGGATAATATTATTTTTGTTTGCTTTTCACCAGGAATGGATATGAAAGGAGTGTATCTACCTACTGATCCTTCTAGTCTTACCTTCCAGAAGTGACCTTTCAGTCTAGAAACTGAAACTAAAGTCTGTAAACGTGAAAAAGGACCAGTTCCATATGTTCTGACAATCCAAGATAAGATAGCCCCTCCCCCAAGGTGATATGGTTCTGTGAATGTGGTGGAAGTTTTACTAGAACCAATTCAGAATGGGAGAGCCCCCATTCCGAAAAAAATAAACATTGAAATTAACTTAGTGTATTATGTCTCCTTCCATAGATAGAATAAAGTGTCTAAATTTGCATATATGGAAAATTGTAGACATATATTTGTTTTAAGCACTAAGATGCAATGGTGAAAAACCACAGTTTCGTCTTGCTGTGACAGAGTTCAAATGTGGTTACTTTTCCTTTTCCTTCTTGGCAGCAGCAGATCTGTGTTGGCCCAGCACCAAATTCAGCAGTGACAGTCTTGTTTCTCTGCAAAACTAGAATTGTTACCGAACGTGTTCCTTGTGGGTATATATTGAGCAGTTAGCACTGAGAGACTGTAAAACAGCTTTTATAATGGCAACGTGTAGGACAGAAACAAGGCAGACAATTCTCAACAAAATCTTAGAATGCTAGCCTAGGAGAGACATTCTGCTTTTCCCTAAAAACTCCAAGTAGATCGCTAAGACAGAGAGGGAAGGAATTTCTGGCATTGAATCTGGTTTGTGTTTGCACAGACCTGTCCCGTGCCTGCTGCCTGCCTCCTGCCTCCTGCCTCCTGCCTCGGAGGTCACTGTTCAGCTCATCTGCTTCTTTCGGGGAGGGTGTAAACCTTCAGCATAGGCCAGTTGTGTCCGGAAAAGGAGGCAGTGATGTACAACACCCCAGAAAATGCACGCTATGGTTTTTTGAAACTTGTTCATAAGTAGCATAGCCTGGGCTTCTGCATTTTTCAAGGTATAAGAGAGGATCCTGCTTTGGAGATAAATTACATCCATTTCTTTTAAGCATCATGAAGGTTTTTCTTACCAGCGTCTGCATCTTCTCTGCATTGGTAGCTACAGGTAAGGATTCTTCACATCGATTTCAGGTTTCTTTACTGTAGAGTGATATTTTCTAAGACACTGGCTATGAAAGAATGTTGTGATACAGGAAATAATGGCCAGTGGGACTGGATTTACCTCTTCTTCAGCTTCTCCAAAGCTATAGGAGGGATCCCTCCTCCCCCAGGGCTGATACAATGAGTGGTGAGGAGCCTGAGGAAAATCTGCCTGTGCAGGGCTGGTTCTACCCAATATAATCCTATTCATCACCTTCCTCACCCCACAGAAAGGACAAATCCTTCCCATGGAAATGTCCCCCTTGCTGGGGGTAAGGTGCAGTCGTCTCCACCCTTCCACTAGCAGGAGGAAAACAATTTCTCTTCTCCTCTGCTAGCCTTTTTTTAAAAGAGGGGTCCTGAAATCTAGTTCTTAGGGTCAACAACCCAGCCTGGTTTTCAGGATGTCCCCAAATGAGTGTCTGAGATCTGTTTGCATAAACTTTCTCCACTGCATGCAAATAGATATTATATACTATTCATTGTGTCCATCCTGAAAACCAGGCTGGGTTATGGACCTTGAGGACTAGATTTCAGGAGCCCTGCTTTAAAATCAAAACCTCACAGGGCCCTGTCTTATGGGACCTGCGGGCCCAGCACAATTCAAAGTTCATAGTAAAGTCAGTAAATGAGAGACCAGACAGAGATAAAGAATCATTGCTGTCCTTCTGCTGACAGACGGAAGGGAAGGGAGAGAAGACCACCCCTTTGCCTTTGCTATAGCTCTACATCTTAGAAAGGATATGAACAGGGAAGAGGGAATCCCTTTTTAAAGATATGACATAACCCATAACTGGTTCCTCATTTGCAGACCTCACTCTTCCCTCAGACCCATCCTTAAAGAACAAGGGTACCCTCCAGAGAGCAGGCACCCTAGTTCTACTCCACCTAATGTGATATCCAATCCTGATAACAATATGAGGGAATTTAAATTTCCCATTAAGAGATATTCACTGCTCCAATATCCTCATATAGTTAACTTTAATTAACTATTCAATCAACTAATCTAGTTAATTTAACTGGATAAATGTATTAATTGGTTAGTTTATCCAATTAATATTAGAACAGCTATTTATACAGCTCAGCTTAATCAGATAACTGGAGAATGGTAAATATCAGCATTATTCAGTTAAAAGTTTAACTGCCAGAGCCAGGACCAGCTTTTTCTATGCCCAGGGCAAATATTTAGAATCACATTTCTAGTTCCCATTACAGTCCTGCATTTCCTTCTCTTTCCTCTACCCACCCACTGAGTTCCTGCATAAAGGTGTAAATGTTTAGGACACTAGCATATACATACATGGATACCAAATACACACTTAATATGTTATTCTATGTCTGCAATGTTGCTTAATTTACAGGTGGGCACATACGCTTGGGCAGGGTCTGGATGGCTTATCAGCAGAGTGCACAGTTACATGCATAATTTATAGAATATTATTTATTTATTTATTCAATTTTCTATACCGTTCTCCCATGGGAGCTCAGAACAGTTTACATGTCTGTCCCGGTGGGCTCACAATCTATCTAATGTATCTGGGGCAATGGGGGAATTAAGTGATATGCCCAGGGTCACAAGGAGCAGGGTGGGATTGAACGCACAACCTCAGGGTGCTGAGGCTGTAGCTTTAACCACTGTGCCACACTCTCCCCTATCAGGGGCATAATAAAAAAAACTATAGGGTAGGGGGTGGGGGAAAAAGGGGGGATGGTGGGAGAGCCTTGGGGAGGGGGGAAAAGGGGTTTGTGGGTGGCTGTAAATGACGCATGTCTTTGTATTGAAGTGCTTTGTTAAGCGGATCTCCCGCCTATGTTCATTGTCTTATGTAACCTGTTGTCCTCTGGTTCTGTCGTTCTTTTGTTTTGTCAATAAAAATTGTTTACATTTAAAAAAATCTATAACATCCATAAACCCGCGTAAGTTGGCACTTGGATGTCTTAATTGACAGGACATCCCAGTGCCAATTTTCAAACCCATTTCCCTGGATGTCTAGTGAGGCATTCTGCTCACTGTGCATCCAAAGTTACAAGGGGGCGTGTTATTGGCAGGCCTCAGGCAGCCATAGACTTGGACATCTTGTGACAATAATCTAACCTTTTGTACAATGTCCTGGATGGAACTTAGATGTTCAAGTTTATTAAAAATTTGATTTGATCGCTTATCAGATTTCTAAGCGATGTACAGTGCCTTAAAATTGGGGATAATACATACAGCATATTTGAACACAACACTAAGGGCTCCTTTTATCAAGGTGTGCTACGGGGGTTAGCGCATGGGACATTTCATCACGCGCTAACCCCCGCGGCAGTCTAAAATCCTAAAACCTCATCAATGGAGGCGTTAGGTACTAGTGCGGCAGGCGCTTTAATGCGCGCTATTCCACGCGTTAAACCACTACTGCACCTTTGTAAAAGGACCCCTAACATGACTTGGATAAACACACAGATCAAGGTAAGGAGGGGAAAGAACTACAGTAGTTACAGGTCAGAAGAACATGAAAGGTGAAAACACTAGGGGGATGTCCTTATAGGGGCAAGAAAAGAATCTTGATTAAGATCAGTCGAGCGATTGGGTAAAGATAAGATGCAAAGAGATCCTATAAGGGGGCCTTATACTTGGAAAGCGTTTTTAAATAAGAAACTTTTTGGAGCTAGACCTCTTTTAGAAGTGTATATGTGCCACAAAGATACCCAAACTGACCAGATGACTACTAGAGGTAAGTAAGCATGACCTCACTATACTCCCCCAGTGGTAACCGACTCCCAATGTTCCCTCTAAGCTGAGCGCATGAGCGATCGCTCACTATTTTCAGTGGCGTCGCTCTTACTTTTTCTTGTGTCGCTCATTCGAGCGCGGGCAGAGGTGAGAGGAAGCGGTGGCGGCGGTCTGCCCTGCTCGCGCAGGACCAGCGAGATCAACATCAACAATTTCCTGCCGGTCCACACAGGACCTAGTCACTTCAAGGTTCATTAAGGGGATGCTCAGGAACACAGGCTGTGCAGACCACACAAACTACGTACAATATAACGTGAATGGTATCAAAATAAAGGGTGCTCTCAGTGTGAACCACCAGCGATAGGAGTCCAGCTCCAACACTTCACTTCTAGGTAGAGGTGATAAACCCCCACCTGCACACCATCATAGAGCACCCTGAGTGTGCTGAAAATCAAAGTGAAAATTTCCACCAATTTAAACCAATAAATCAACAGGTGAATAAACCAATGTGACCCGAGCGACCCCTAAACGAACCCTGCCAGCCAAACCCCCCGAAAAATGCAACAAAAAAATCAAACTACACCATACGAGACAAAAGTCAATACTTATCTGTAAAATAACAGAACTATAACGCAGGAAAAATGGGGAGAGACAGGAATGAGATGGGAAGGGGGGTCAGCAGAGAAATTGAGAGGGAGAAAGATGTTAGATCTGGTGTAGGAGAGATAAAAATTAAGAGAGCAGTGAATCTGGAATGAATCATGTAAAAACGAGAGAGGGGCATAGGCTGGATGGAAAGGGGAGAGGGGCATAGAAAGAAGACAAATACCATATGGAAGGGGGAGAGGTCAGACAGTAGATGGAAGGGGCAGATGCTGGATTGAAGAGACAGAGAAGGCAGACGCTGGAAGGAAGAGAGTGAAAAGAAGATGAAAGCAGAAACCAGAGACAACAAAAGGTAGAAACAAATAATTTTATTTCTATTTTGTGATTTGAATATATCAGATTTGAAATATATATCCCGCTAGAGCTGGTGTTAGACATAACTGGGGACTGCAAAGTCCAGGCAGTGGCTTAGGGCTCTCTCTGACCAGGGGGGCAGTTGCCCTAGTTGCACTCCCCTAACCCTATTCCTGCTATGTGTGACTGCGGTATTCTGTTAGCATGATATTTCTGTGTAGCATTCTGTAATAATTTGGCTTATTCAGTTTTCTTGATAGTAGAGGGGATATATGTGAAGGGGAGGGGAGACAAGGGTTTTGTTGATCCTTACTCTGTATTATTTGTATTTATAAAATGACAATTGTACAGAATATTGTTTCTTTTTATACTTTAATAAAATACATTCAGTATGAAATCATAACTGAGGCTTGTGCGGATGGGATCAGATGGTTTGCAAGGACCGAGCTCGCGGAGACGGGGCGGAAACGGGTTTTTGGAAAACTGAAAAGAATCAAAGAGAATATTTGTGAAGATTGAAGAACTGATGATATTACGTAATTAAAAAAAACTTTAAGTAAATTGTTTTTCTTCTAAGTTTTGAGTATTTAACCCTCCCACAATCTCACGAGCACTCGTCCTCCGCGCTTGCTCATAAATTTGTGGAGTATGTAACTTGTCGCTCATGCATATTTTTTTTCGCACACACTTCATCAATCCTTAGAGGGAACATTGCCTCCCACCCCCAAATTTCTGAATGAAACAGTACATACCTGTCTCTAGAACAGCATCTGGTATGGGAAAGCATAGTAGAGCAGCACACAGGTGTCTTAAGTAGCCTGGTGAGCGGGCTAGTGAACCATAGAGAGGAGGACCTAGGTCTATAAGTCACTCTAACCACTCCATTTGTGGTGGAAAGTTTGAGCAGTGGTTAAAGCTACAGCCTCAGCACCCTGGGGTTGTGGGTTCAAAGCCACGCTGCTCCTTGTGACCCTGGGCAAATCACTTAATCCCCCCATTGCTCCAGGTACATTAGGTAGATTGTGAGCCCGCTGGGACAGACAGGGAAAAATGCTTGAGTACCTGAATAAATTAATATAAACAGTTCTGAGCTCCCCTGGGAGAACGGTATAGAAAATTGAATAAATAAATAAAAATAAAATAAAAATATTGTCATATAAGTGTCACCTGTAGCCATAAGGGCTGTTGGGATAGTAGGTGGGTATAGTAGGTTTTGGGAGAGTTTTGGAAGGTTCAGCATAAATGATAAGGGGGTTATGATGAGATGTACATCTGACACCCTTTATGTGAAGTTCACAGCAGTGCCTTCTAAGGTGTCCCACTGCTCTTTTGGTATGTCTGTGTTGTTACTCCATTACAATGCTGTCCTTTCTCATATCTAAATAGTGTGCATTTGGACATTTTATATTTGTACATTTTTGTGGTCAAAAATGCCTAAAAAAGTTAGATGTTATACCTAAAAAAGTTGGACATCATGGCGGGCAAGACATCCAAGTAGGTAATTTTCAAAAACTATGGACGTCTATAGGCTTCCCCCACATTGTTATTAAGAGGTTGCTATGGTAGGCCATCACATGTCTATAGTGTTCCCTACACTCTCCCTCATGTTTCCCAAGCCCATTTATCTCCACCCTCTCTCACTCCCTTCCCCCTTCAGCTGCATATATGTTGCCATTTAGAGATCTATCTGTTTGCATACCCTGTTACCCATAAGCTAAAATTTTTCATGTCTGTATTGTTTAATTGAAAGTAGTGTCTACTTGTATTACCTTTGAGATGTGATGTCACAGTTGTCTGTTTTCTTGGAAACAATTGTATATCTCCTGACAATTGTCATCTTGTTGCACCTTCTCGCTGCTGTTGGTAGCCTGTTTTTCACAACACCACCTCATATCATGTTTGGATTAATAAACTGTCTTAACAGGTCCCTTCTGTCACATGTCCTTCATTGTTACATGTATCTGGGGAACAGCTGTTTGCACATTTTCTGAGGCCACATGCATGATTCTGTTGGATGCATAGTCATGGTCCCTGATGGCTACAAAGTGCACTGCTCTTCATCTTTGACCACTATGCTGTTTCAGTGACCTGCTCTGTAGTCTAAGGTCCAGGTTAGTGAAACGACATGAGTGGAGAAAAATGGTCTGTCAAGAAGTTTGAAACTCCCAGTTTTTATTTGTAATAATAGTCATTTTTATTTTACTCTTTTAAGTATATCATAATAAGTATCTGACACCAAGTATCAGTATCTGACACTAAGTCATGTATGCAGGTAAATTAGGGAAATCCATTTTCTTCAAATTCACTGAGATTTGGAATAACCTCCCTGCCCCGCTGCTGAATCTAGGCTCATTCCAATTATTCTGAAAGCATCTGAAAACCTGGCTTTTCTCCAAAACGTAAAGCTATCTATTTAAAATGTAAAGCTAGATATCCTCTTCATAACCTCTAATTTCTTATTACGTCCTTCCCTCATTTATTGAATTTACCTGTAAACCGTGCTGAGCTCTATCTTTATGGAGATGATGCAATATACAAACTTAAGATTTAGTTTATCTGGAAGACTACGCTTCAGTCGGGAAAGTGGGATGTGTGATTATGATGGGGTTGTTGTTTGGGTTATGAGGCATCAACCTTTACTCTCTGTAGCCTATTAGCTGGCTAAACTTCTTTAGGAATGTCTGACCAATGTGATGCAGTTATCTTTGTATCACTGTCCATGCCTCCCTCAGCTTGCATTAACTTTAGCTATGTTCTCTGTTTTATATTCCATATCTCTTCCCTCAGCCTCTCTTTCCCTCACAACCTCTTACCTACAGTGTAGCTCTTCTTCCTTAGCCAGCCAATCAGTTGTAGAGGAGATGGGACCAATAGGTTAACAGACATCAACCTTCAGTCCTGGTTTTCCCTGCAGCCTATTGGCTGACTAAGCTTTCTTAGCAATCTGACCAATGGGCTGCAGAGAGAGATAGAAGCAGTACCTACAGAGACATTGCTTTAGCAACCTTTAGTCCTGGTTTTCCCTGCAGCCAATTGGCTGACTAAAATACCTTTGGCATGTCTGACCAATAGGCTGTAGGGAGATACGGGAGCAGTAACTACAGAGACAGTGCCTTAGCAACCTGCTTAGCAACCTTCAGTCTTGTTTTTCCTTGCAGTTTATTGGCTGAGTAAGCTTCCTTAGGAATGTCTGACCAATGGGCTGTAGGGAGTGGTGGGAGCAGTAGCTAGTAGCTTGAGAGAGAGTGCCTTAGCAGCCTTCAGTTCTGCTTTTCCCATCAGCCTATTGGCTGGCCAAGCTTAAGAACATAAGAATTACCAAACTAGGACAGACTGAAGATCCATCAAGCCCAGTATCCAGTTTCCAACAGTGGCCAACCCAGGTCCCAAGTATTTAGCAAGATCCCAAGTAGTAAAACAGATTTTATGCTGCTTATCCTAGGAATAGGAATGTCTGACCAATGTGCTGCAGTTATGTTTGTATCAGTTTCCATGCTTCCCTCAGCATGTATTAACTACAGCTGTGTTCTCCCTTTTACATTTTATCTCTTCCCTCAGCCTGTTTCCCTTAGAACCTCTTAGCTACGGTACTCTGCATGTTTTCTTCCTTAGGCAGCCAATAAACTGCAGAGGAGACAGGAGCAATAGGTTATGGTACATAACACAATGCTTTATTTCTATCTCTCAAACATATAATTCTATGCAGTTCACATAAGAGAAAACTGTACATTTACAGTGAAGTAATACAATCAGTATCATTCCCCAAATCTGTCTAAACAAATAGGTTTTCAAAAGTTTCCTATAATGTTGATAAGACTGGAAAGCCAATACCAGGGGGCCAAGCTTTCCTTCCCACTTTGCCTGCCAACATAACATCTTTTCCACATATTTTGTTTTCAGACAGCCCCTTATTGTACAGAATACAGAAAAAGTGGGATTTCAAGAAGAACATGTTAAAACATTAAAATAAAATTGTTCAGTCAGATAGCTAGGCAATAAACCATAAACAAAACATCCATATTTAAAAATTGTCCTGATTTTCATAGGAAGCCAGTGTAATTTTAAAAGATAAGGTGTGACATGATCATTTTTTTCCAATTTAAAACTTAATTAAACCACTGCATTCTGGATTAATTGCAATCTTTGAAAGTGCTGTTGATAACCAGTAAAATAAACAATGTTACAGTAGCCTAATACTGATAAAACCAAAGATTGCACAAACAATCCTTTGCTTAGCAACCTTCAGTTCTGGTTTTTACCTGCAGCCTATTGACTGGTTAAGCTTCTTTAGGAATGTTTGACCAATGTGCTGCAGTTATGTTTGTATCAGTTTATATGCCTCCCCCTGCTTGTATTAACTTCAACTGTGTTCTCCCTTTTACATTTTATATCTCTTCCCTCAGCCTCTGTTTCCCTCAGAACCCCTTAGCTACCTTTCAGGTTTTCTTCTTTAGGCAGTCAATAAGCTACAGAAGAGGCAGGAGCAATAGGTTATGATACATCCTTCAGTCCTGTTTTTCCTTGCAACCTATTGGCTGGCTAAGCTTCTTTAGGAATGTCTGACCAATGTGCTGCAATTATGTTTGTATCAGTTTCTGTGCCTCTCCCAGCTTGTATTAACTTCAGCTGTGTTCTCCCTTTTACATTCCATGTGTCTTCCCTCAGCCTCTGCTTCCCTCAGAACCCCTTAGCTACACTGCAGGTTTTCTTCCTTAGACAGCTAATAAGCTGCAGAAGAGACAAAAGTAATAGATCATCCTTTGCTTACCAACCTTCAGCTCAAGTTCTGTTTTTCCATGCAGCCTATTGACTGGCTGGCTAAGCTTCCTTGTCTGACCAATGGGCTGTAGGGGTAGGTGAGAACACCCGTTTGCCCACCCCCAAATGAATTTTGCTGAACTCCAGTCCTAGCTAAATCACTTTCTCGAACTGAAAACTGTAGATTGACCCCATTTCATCAAAATCTTTAGAGCCATTTTCAAGATCACAGTCAGATGTTGCTCACTTTATACTATATGATAGAATGCTTTCACATTTTTGAGAAATACACATTATTATAGATGTGCTTCTTAACAAAAGAGTAATACAATAGGCATAGAAAAAAATTGCTTCTTAAAGCCAAAATTATATCAAATTAGGCTAAGTGGAGCAACACAGGTCTGGCCAACTAAAGCAATATGTTTAGCAGTGTATGACCTCTGCAAATAAGAATTTCCTTTCTCACCCTTAAATGGTTTATTTCTCTTAGCCTGGCACTATTCTGTGAGCATTTTCTCAAAGTGTTATTAATTACTTGGTCATAATCACATTCTATTCTATGAAGTACTGAATAGGCTTTACTATTCTGGGAGATTTCAGATAGCCTGCTGATAGTCTACAGTACTATGTAGCACTGTTTCATAACTCAGGGGAGGGTACCCCTCCTTTGCGGGGAACATAGGTCCAGCAAATCCATATCTTTCTACTAGAGTCACAGGATTGGGACACACATGTTTTCAAAAAACAATTGCAAATTGCAGTCACTTTAAATATCATAATTAGCTTTTCAACATTATACATCTACTCTTGCAATTATTTGCAGAGAATATGGTGACACCTTTTAGCATAGCAGCTAGTAACATCAAGTAAGCTGATAATGTCCCATATGTCCAGCTAGTAACATCAAGTAAGCTGATAATGTCCCATATGTTCTGATGAAATGTAGTTGGTATAGTCCACAGGATATGGGAAAGATAGACCTCCTTTTCAGTCATTGGGATGTTGTCAGTTACTTGTAAGCTGGATTTGCCACAGTTGGAAATAGGGTCTGGCCACTGTTATACTCTTCCTGGGCATGCCTCCAACAGATGCTGCAGGAGCCCCACAATTTGCCCCACAATTTGACCTTGGTGCTGCACCTCCTCCAGCAAGTTCTCTGCCTAGGGCTGGGCAGGTGGCCCCTGAGGCTCTTCTGCCCCCCTCCTCCTCCTCCTTTAGGATGACATGTCTGCACAGGATCCTCCTCTATCTCTGTGCCTTGGAGTGGCACCTTCCAAGCTCCCTGGTCCACCGTCTGATGTTCCTGAGCCACCTCCTGCTCCTCCTGGCCCTCGGCTTCCTGGCCCTCAGCTTCCTAGCCCTCATCCTCAGCCTCATGGCCCTCCTTCTCAGCCTGTGTATGGTAAAGACTGAGTTAGAGTGAGCACATCATACATGGGTTGCATAGTAGTCCTGCTGAGGGTCAGGAGGCAGGGAACAGCACAGGTATATGTTTATCTTCTGGCAGCAGGCTGTCAAGTCTGAAGGGTGGCACTATTGAGATAACATAGTATAAAATCATGACAAGTGGCCTGTCATTGTATGACAGAGGGTGGGGTTCAGCAATAATCCACGGATGGGACCATTGGGTGTATACATGGTTGTGGGAGCAGACATATTGGGAATATATTCACACTCGCACCAAGAAGAGATTGGAATTATACTCACATTGTAACACAAATGCTCCAATCAATAAAGAATCTCTTATTACAACGCACATTCTGTGCAAATGGATATATATTCCAATGCTGTCTGAAGCCCACAAGAGGAGCTTGTGCTACTTCCTGAGCATTGCCCCAACTGTAGAGCCACCTCTTCCTCGAAGATGGCAGAGTTGTGGTTTGAAGGTAGGTGATGTGACCTTTGGGTACCTGTCTGTGTATGGGAGTCATTCTAACTGTTGACCAGCTTAGTGGTATTTGGGATGACAATGTAGGCCCTTACTGAAAAATAATCTTTGAAGGTGCATGGGGAGGGGGGAGGAGCGCATATGGATATAGGTAAGGTTCTGTGGAATAGGAGAGGGAGATAGAGAGAGAGTTTTTAGGGGAGGCCCTGTGCTGAAAATATGTACTGGGCTGCTGGTTTTAGACTTTCAGGTATACCTTGCAAAGAGGGAAGAGAAGGGAAAACAGAGTGATGCCAGAAAACAAAGGGGGGGGAGGAGGGAAAAGAAGGAAGGGAGAGAGATGCCAGACTGTGGGAAGGAGAGGAGAAAGATCTCAGACCATAGGAGGGGGAAAGGGTGAAGACAGATAGACCATAGGAGAGAGAAAGAGAGGAAGGAAATGGTACACAGGGATGAAGGGGAAGGGGAGAGAGAGGGAGGACATGGTGCACAGGGATGGGAGGAGTGGGGGAAGAAGAAGGGGAGAGAAAGGGAGGAGATGGTCATTGGGATGGGAGGTGTGGGGAAGGTAAGAAAATGGAAGAAATGCTGTTTATGGATAGATGGGAATAGGGGAGAAGATGGTACACATGGATAGTTTCAAGTTTATTTAAAATTTCATATACCGCCCAATCAGCCTTCTAGGCGGTGTACACTGTCTATGAGATAACAATACATTATTTAAAACAATAATAGTTATTAAAAACAATTTAAAAACAAACAGATAACAATACATCATTTAAAACAATAATAGTTATTAAAAACAATTTAAAAACAAACAGAAACAAAAAGGGAAACAGGGTAGAACTACAATTATCAAGTAAAAAGAAAGAACATATAGGGAAAAAACAAAAAGAGGGGTGTGAAAAGGTAGAATAAAACTATGTAGCCCTGAAAAGGACATTTAGGTCTCGAAAACATCAAGAAAAAGAAATGTTTTTAATTTATCTTAAAATGTTGAAGAGATGGAGCGCTGACAGAGAAAATGGTAGACCTCACTGTGCTGATAAACTTCAAAGATGGGATAGATAAAAGATTTTTATAAGATGATCTTAAAGTCTTAGAAGAACTATAGAGAATAAGAAGATTATTAATAAATTCGGGTTGACTATTTTGTCTAGTTTTAAAGGTTAGTAAAATAATTTTGTATGTGATTCTGTGCTCTACTGGCAACCAATGAGCTTTATAAAGGAGGGAAGTGACATGGTCTAACTTCTTTGCATTAAATATAATCTTTACTGCCATGTTCTGTATAATTTGATGGGAAGGGAAGATGTGGAAAAGTAGACAGATTTGAGGAGGAAGCAGAAAAATGGAAGAAAGTTGAATGTTAAAAGTTAATGCTAAAGATGGATATAGGTGAGAAAATAAAGGAGAGAAAACCAGCAATTGGATAAGAAGGCCCTGGAAACACAGTTAAGAGCACAGACAGAAGGAAATGCAACCAAAGATTGGGAAAAGATGAATAGAAAAATCAACTCACCAAACAAAAGGTAAGAAGAGTGATTTTATTTTAAATTTAGTGATTGAAATGTGTCAGTTTTGAGAATGTATATCTGCTGTCTATATTTTGCACTGTTCAGGAAGAAATATATTTATTTCTATTTCTCAGGTGTTGTATTGCATGCAGAACCTGGCATCTTAGGGTTTTGTTTGTGTATGTTAGAACTTTTAGTCTATGGACTTATATTTGCATAGGGTTTATCTGCACATGTGACCAAAGCCAGGTGTTCTGGTAGAAATGAATATCATGAAGTGCTATTGATGTCTAGGCCACAAGTAGGAAGATATTTGTCAGCAGTTCGTCAGGATTTTGGAAGGCTCCGAGTTCGGGGCTACGCCTGGAGGGCCTCTGCACATGTGCGGATGTTGACGTGATGGCATTACATGCATGCACGCATGAGCGTGATGTCATCATATCGAGTCCACGCATGCTTGGAGGTCCTCTAGATGTGACCCAAAGCTTAGGGAAGGAATCATGAGGTTCATGTGAGAGAGAGAGCTGGAGGCAGAATGGGGCAGATGGGGCAGAACAGGGCAGGACCAGGGATGGAATGGGGTGGGGCTGGGGGTAGAATGGGGTAGGTCCAATTGTCCTCTTTTTTTAAAGAGGAAATCTGGTAACCCTATCCCTGCCTGCTGTTTCTCCAGGCCCTTACCTTCAAAGAAACAAAGAAAATGACGGCAGAAAAGGGCCATGGCCCATCAAGTCTGCCCACTCTAATGACCCACCCCCCTAACTTCTTCCACTAAGAGATCCCACATGCCTATCCCATTTTTTCTTAAAATCTGGCACGCTGCTGGCCTCAATTATCTGCAGTGGAAGATCATTCCAATGATCAACCACCCTTTCGGTGAAGAAATACTTCCTAGTGTTGCCATGAAATTTCCTGCCCCTGATTTTCAGCGGATGCCCTCTTGTGGCCATGGGTCCTTTAAGAAAAAAGATATCATCTTCCACCTCGATATATTTGAATGTCTCAATCATGTCTCCCCTCTCTCTGCATTCCTCGAGTGAATATAGCTGCAATTTACTCAGCCGTTCCTCATACGAGAGATCCTTGAGTCCTGAGACCATCCTGGTGGCCATTCGCTGAACCGACTTAGCTCTCAGCACATCTTTTTGGTAATGTGGCCTCCAGAATTGTACACAATATTCCAGATGAGGTCTCACCATGGATCTGTACAACGGCAATATGACTAAGGGCTTTCGGCTGATGAAACTTCTATGGATAAAGCCCATCATTTGTCTAGCCTTGGATGAAGCTTTCTCCACTTGATTGGCAGTTTTCTTATCTTCACTAATGATCACTCCTAAGTCTCGTTCTGCTACAGTCCTAGCTAAGGTCTCACCATTTAGGGTGTAATTCTGCATGGATTTCTGCTGCCAAGGTGCATGACCTTACACTTTTTGGCATTGAAGCTTAGTTGCCAAGTCGAGGACCAATGTTCCAGTAAGAGTAGGTCCTGCGTCATACTGTCAGGCAATGTGCTTTTGCCTACTATGTTGCATAGTTTGGCATCATCAGCGAATAATGTAATTTTACCTTGAAGCCCCTGAGCCAGGTCTCTTACGAAAAATTTAAATAGAATTGGGCCCAAGACCAAGCCCTGCGGCACTTCACTGATCACCTCTGACGTTTCGGAGAGGGTACCGTTAACCACCACCCTCTGAAGTCTACCTCTAAGCCAGTCTTTAACCCATGCAGTTAATGTTTCACCTAATCCCATCAAACTCATCTTGCTCAATAACCTGCGGTGTGGGACGCTATCAAAAGCTTTACTGAAGTACAAGTACAAGACGTCCAGGGACTCCCCCATATCCAGCTTTCTTGTTACCCAGTCAAAGAAGCTGGTTAGATTGGATTGGCAGGACCTTCCCTTTGTAAATCCATGTTGATGGGGATCACATAGATTCTCCTCGTTCAGGATCGTATCTAATTTATGTTTGATTAGTGTTTCCATAAGTTTACTCACTATTGATGTGAGACTCACCGGTCTGTAATTCGTAGCCTCCGTCCCTTTTTGTGGAGTGGAATGATGTTAGTTGTTTTCCAGTCCAACGGGACTCTTCCTGTACTTAGGGAAAGATTGAAGAGCGCGGATAGCGGTTCCGCGAGGACGTCACTCAACTCTAAGCCCCCTGGGGTGTAGTTTGTCTGGTCCCATGGCTTTGTTCACTTTGAGTCTTGATAGTTCATAGTAGACGCTGCTGGGCGTAAACTCGAAATTTCGAAATGGGCCTTCGGAGCTTTCCCTTGTCTGCAATTGTGGACCGGATCCAGGCGCCTCGCAGGTAAAGACGGAGCAGAAGTATTCATTGAGTAATTCGGCTTTATCGGAGTCTGATTTTACATAATTCCCGTCTGGTTTTCTGAGGCGTACTATCCCATCTGTGTTTCTTTTTCTGTCATTAATATATCTGAAGAAGGATTTATCCCCTTCTTAATGTTTTTTTCCTCCTTCAACCTCTGATGCTGCTTCCCCTCACGATCTATCTCCCGACCCTCTCTCCTACCTCCTTCCCACTGTAAATTAATCTTCAGGCAGCCGGTGACAGCAGCAACGAGGTGAACCTGCTACTGCTGGCCTGCCCCAGAAGCTGCCTCTCTGCAGTGATTTCCTGCTGTTTCATAGGCAGAACTTGCAGAGAGGCACATCTGAGGCAGGCCGGCGATAGCAGGCTCACTTCATTGCTGCTGCTGCTGCTGCTGCCGGCTGCCCGAAGATTAAATTAAAGTGGACGGCTGGGGAGGAGGTAGGAGAGGGAGTCAGGAGATAGAGGCTGGAAAACAGCATAGAGGGAGGAAGAGGGGCTGAAGAAATAGCATGGAGGGAGGGGGCTGGAGAAATACCAGGGAGGAAAGGCTGGAAAGAAACATCATAGAAGGAGGGAGTTGAAGAGAGTTCAAAGTTGTCAAAACGCATGCAGATTGTTAAAAATTGCAGTCAGACCTTAGGAAAATGGAAGACTGGGCGTCCAAGTGGCAGATGAAATTTAATGTGGACAAATGCAAAGTAATGCGCATTGGGAAGAATGACCAAAATCACAGTTACCAGATTCTAGGGTCTACCTTGGGGGTTAGCGCCCAAGAAAAGGATCTGGGTGTCATTGTAGACAATCCGATTAAACCTTCCACGCAATGTGCAGTGATAACCAAAAAAGCAAACAGAATGCTAGGAATTATTAAAAAAGGAATGGTTAGCAAGACTGAGAATGTTATAATGCTCCTGTATCACTCCATGGTGCAACTTCACCTGGAGTATTGTGTTCTGTTCTCATCTCCTTACCTCATAAAAGATATAGCGGTACTAGAAAAGGTTCAAAGAAGAGCGACAAATACGATAAAGGGGATGGAACTTCTCTCGTATGAGGAAACACTAAAAAGGTTAGGGCTCCTCAGTTTATCCATCGAAACATAGAAACATGATGGCAGATAAAGGCCAAATGGCTCATCTAGTCTGACCATCCGCAGTAACCATTATCTCTTTCTATCTCCGAGAGATCCCACAAGACGGTTGAGGGGAGATATGATTGAAGTCTACAAAATCCTGAGTGGACTACAACGGGTACAAGTGGATCAATTTTATACTCCATCAAAAATTACAAAGACTAGGGGACATGAAGTTACAGGGAAATACTTTTGAAACCAATAGGAGGAAATATATTTTCACTCAGAGAATATTTAAGCTCTGGAATGCATTACCAGAGGTTGTGATAAGAGTGGATAGCATAGCTGGTTTTAAGAAAGGTTTGGACAATTTCCTGGAGGAAAAGCCTATAATCTGTTATTGAGAGAAACATGGGGGAAGCCACAGCTGGGTTTTGGTCAGGTACTACGGACCTGGATTGGCCACCCGGAGAACAGGCTACTGGACTTGATGGACCATTGGTCTAACCCAGTTAGGCTATTCTTATGTTCATCCATGTAAGGAAATTCTTTCTTTCCTAAAACTCTCCTGGAGACCCATGGGAGTCAAGGCATGCTGTGTTTGCTTGCTGTATTTTTCATAATTGCATTTACATGGAATGCGAAAAACAGGTCAGGACAGAGATCTTAACCAGCATCACTGTGGCAGCCTTTCTGTCCTGTTCTGTGTTTGTATCTGTATCCTACTTTCTTCAAGGTGGACTCAAGGCAGTTTACAGTAATAACATTTCACAACCATTAATGAGATAGTTTTCAAAACAACATAGGTATATCAGTTCTCACAGAGAAAGCATGTGTGTACTTTTGTTTGGAGAATTGCCTAAGGGAAATTCAGCCCCAACGTTATGCATCTGCTGTTTCTCTGAATATTTGTTCCCTTCATGATAATTTGCTTGTTTTTTTTGAAAATGCTTCATTACATGTGCCCTTTCCTACCCCCACTGAATGTTATTAAACATCTACCAAAAGGGAGACTGATAGATTCTCAGACTGTTGATTTATGAGGTAAGTCAGCATAATTCTGCATAATTAGCCTTTGAAAATGATCTTCCTTGTAGCATATTAGAATACATAATGCAACTCAAAAATACAAAAATATATTAGCTTTACTACTAATGTAGCAGGATGCTCCTTGCATTAACATGATTATTTTGGATCCTTCCTACAGAATAATGGCATTCAGTATAACCCTAATCTGACCAACTGGAGTCTCACCTCAACATATTTTTATGCTAGGTTATTTTTGTGCTAAAACAAATAATCAGGTGGTGAGTCAGCGATTTGTTGCTTAGTTATCACTCAGTGCAGCATTGTTATTAAAACACATTTTGGTGAGATACTATTTAAACATAGTTTTATTTCTTCTGTTGTCCTCAAATGCCCTATAACGCTATTTGAATTCAAAAGTGTTTATTACAGTAAATAAATAAAAACAAGAGAAAAAGGAAACCAACATGGTTCTCCAAACTAGTGGCGGGGAAAATAAAGGCAAAAGAGTTGGCGTTCCTGAAATATAAAAAACCCCAAGAAGAGTAAAGAAAGGACTACTGGGTGAAACTGAAGGAAGCCAAGAGGGAGATACGTCTGGTGAAAGCGCAAGCGGAAGAGCAAATAGCTAAAAATGTAAAAAAGGGAGACAAATTTTTTTTCAGATATATCAGTGAAAGGAGGAAGATGAAAAGTGTAATTGCTAAACTAAACAATGCTAGGAACCGATATGTGGAGAGTGATGCAAATGTGCTAAACAAATACTTCTGCTCTGTGTTCATGGAAGAAAATTCTGGAGAAGGACCGAGATTGTCTGGCAAAGTTACCTGGGAAAATTGAGTAGATTCTGCGCCGTTCACGGAGGAAAGTGTTTATGAACAACTTGAAAAACTGAATGTAGACAAAGCGATGGGACCGGACGGGATCCATCCCAGGATACTGAGGGAGCTCAGAGAGGTTCTGGCGGGTCCTATTAAACATTTGTTCAACAAATCTCTGGAAATGGGAGTGATTCCTATGGATTGGATGAGAAAGGATGTGGTCCCTTTTCACAAAAGTGGTCACAAGGATGAAGCGGGAAACTAAAGGCCGGTAAGCCTCTCTTCGGTTGTTGGAAAAGTAATGGAAGTGTTGCTTAAAGAAAGGATAGTGAACTTTCTAGAATCTAATGGGTTACAGAATCCGAGGCAACATGGCTTTACTAAAGGTAAATCTTGTCAAATGAACCTGATTGAATTTTTTGATTGGGTGACCAGAGAGTTGAATTGAGGACATATTCTAGATGCAATTTACTTAGATTTCAGCAAAGCTTTTAACATGGTTCCTCATGTCTCTTGAACAAACTTGAAGGGCTGAAGTTAGGAACCAAAGTGGAGAACTGGATTAGAAACTGATTGATGGACAGACGCCAGAGGGTAGTGGTTAATGGAAATTGCTTGGAGGAAGGAAAGGTGAGTAGTGGACCCAATCCTGTTCAATATGTATATGAGTGACATTGCTGAAGGGTTAGCAGGAAAGGTTTGCCTTTTTGCTTATGATACCAAGATTTGTAACAAAGTGGACACCAAGGAGGGAGTGGAAAACATAAAAAAGGATCTACAAAAGTTAGAGGAATGGTCTAATATCTGGCAACTAAAATTCAATGCAAAGAAATGCAGAGTAATGCATTTGGGGATTAATAATCGGAAGGAGCTGTATATGCTGTGAGATGAGAGGCTGTTATACACAGATGGGGAGAGGGACCTTGGGGTGATAGTGTCCGAAGATCTAAAGGTGAAAAAACAGCGCGACAAGGCAGTGGCTGCTGTCAGAAGGATGTTGGGCTGTATAAAGAGAGGCGTAACCAGTAGAAGAACAAAGGTGTTGATGCCCCTGTACAGGTCATTGGTGAGACCCCACTTGGAATATTGTGTTCAGTTTTGGAGACTGTATCTGGAGAAGAACATAAAAAGGCATGAAGCGGTCCAGAGGAGGGTGACAAAAATGATAGGAGATTTGTGCCAAAAGACCTATGAGGAGAGACTGGAAGCCCTGAATATGTATACCTTAGAGGAAAGGAGTGACAGGGGAGATATGATTCAGACGTTCAAATACTTGAAAGGTATTAACGTAGAACAAAATCTTTTCCAGAGAAAGGAAAATGGTAAAACCAGAGGACATAATTTGAGGTTGAGGGGTGGTAGACTCAAGAGCAATGTAAGGAAATTCTTCTTTATGGAGAGGGTGGTAGATGCCTGGAATGCGCTCCTGAGAGAGGTGGTGGAGATGAAAACGGTGACAGAGTTTAAAAAAGCGTGGGATGAACACAGAGGATCTAGAATCAGAAAATAATAGTAAATATTGAAGAACTAAGGCCAGTACTGCGCAGACTTGCATGGTCTGTGTCTGTATATGGCCGTTTGGAGGATGGGCTGGGGAGGGCTTCAGTGGCTAGAAGGGTATACTATAGATCAGTGGTCTCAAACTCAAACCCTTTGCGGGGCCACATTTTGGATTTGTAGGTACTTGGAGGGCCACAGAAAAAAAATAGTTAATGACTTATTAAAGAAATGACAATTTTGCATGAGGTTAAACTCTTTATAATTTATAAAACTTTCCTTTAACAGTTAAAAGGAAAGATATATAAACTATAAAGAGTTTTACCTTATGCAAAAATTGTCATTTCTTTAATAAGACATTAACTATTTTTTCTGCGGCCCTCCAAGTACTCTATTTTTTCTGCAGCACTCACATTTAAAGTTTAATATCTTTTCTTTCTCAAAACTGGCACATTTCAATCACTAAATTGAAAATAAAATCATTTTCCTACCTTTGTTTGGTAATTTCATCAGTCTCTGGTTGCACTTTATTCTTCTGACTGTGCATCCAATATTTCTTCCCTTCTTTCAGCCTCCTGTATGCTTCCTCTCCTCCAGACCTGATTCCCTCCCTTCCCTCTTTCTTTCTCTATGTCTGTCTTTCTCTGATTCCGTTGTCCCATTTTTTGCTTTGTTTCTGGCTCCCTGCCCCCATCTTCTTTCTTTCTTCCTTCCTGCCCTCCCCCATGCCACCGCCACCAGGGAATAGGCTGCTGCTGCTGCTGCCGCCATCGGGAACAGGCCGAGATCTCCACGCTTCTCTTCTCCACGGGGCCGACCAACTCTCGCCGCCCGACGTCAATTCTAACGTCGGAAACGACGTTCCGGACAGCCAGGCAGCGATTGGCTAGCCAGAACGTCCTCTCGACGTCAGAACTGACGTCGGGCGGCGAGAAAAGCAGGGAGATCAAAGAGCACGGTGCCGGCCTGTTCCCCTATGGCAGCGGTGAGAAGGGAAGGGAAGCAGGTTGGGCACCACTGCTCTAGACGAGCCGCACTCTAGGGAGAACAGTGGAGGGTGGCCAGCTGTGCGGATCAGGGCTGCCATCAGAAATTTCTGTGCCCCTTACTGAGCAATCCTATTGGGCCCCCCACGCACCCCTTCCCCCCCCCCCGACCCCCCCCTTCTTCCATGGGCCAAATACACACATACTTTTCTCTGTCGCTGCACTCTTTGACCAAAAGATTTGTAAGTCAAGGTAGACTCTTTCAGCAGGGCCCTAACCTAACCTAAACTAATCTATACCTATCTATTCTAAACTAACATATGTCTAATACTGAACTAATAACAAACTAACAAACATCTGCATAATAAATAACTAATAAATAATAGTGCTAGTAGCTATAATTCTCTTTTGAATGTAAAATCTCAGTTAAGGATTTCTTTTGACCTTTGTAGGCCAGAAGTAGATCACAATTGCACAATATTTTTTTGTAACAAGTATTAAATGTGTTTTTATAAATACTGTAAGCTTAATAAATATATCAGAAAAAACTACACATCTGAGCGCATATCTGAACATACACATCTGTATGATCCCATCCTCCTCAGCTTGCCTATAGCTGCATCATGCATGTTAAAAATGTACGATATGTTGATATGTGCACCTTCCTTTCTTCCCATCCATCCTCCTCAGCCTGTACTTACACATCCACAGCTGCATGTTAATGATGATGTATATGTTATGATGATAAATAAGTGCATATGAGCACATCATTAACATGCAGCTATGAATGAATATATAATGATGTTATGAGTGTGCACCTCTTCCTTCCCATCCTCCTCAGCATGTTCATTACACAGACTTTGTGTAATGTAACATGCTGTATGTGACATGCTAAGGAGGATGGGAAGGAAGAGGTGCACACTCATAACATCATTATATATTCATGAATCAATCTGATAATCATCACCACCAGGCTGTGTGTGTTATGGGATGGAGGAAGAAAGGTGCATGGGATGGAGGAAGAAAAGTGCATGTTTAAATTGCGTGGGGACAGAAATCCCACCTGTCCCCACCCGTCCCTGCCAAAGTCCCATCCGTCCCCGTGAGGACTCCCACCCGTCCCCACCCGTCCCCGCGAGGAATCCCCTCCGTCCCCGCCCGTCCCTATAAACTACAGAAATAGTTATTTCATTTAATTATGCTACTGAATTAAAGGCTCTGGTAGAAACCCATTTAAAAGTAAGCAAAATTTGGAAATATTAATTAGGAAGAATACATACTTTGTAAACGGGCTTCTACCAGAGCCTCTAATGTTTATAAATTTTTATCAACACAACTAATATACTACTTTATCCTGAAGCAAAAAAAAAAAAAAAAGAATTTTTTTCCTACCTTTGTTGCCTGGTTTCTGCTTTCTTCATGTTCTCATTTAATTCCTTCAATTTAATTCCTTCCATCCACTGTCTATCTTCTTTCTACGTCCATAATGATTATTCATGAGAGATTTGCTTGCACTGCCTCGTGGAGACGCAAGGAAATACTTCTTCACAGAAAGAGTGATTGAGCAGTGGAACAAGCTTCCAGTGCAGGTGATCAAGGCCAGCAGCATCCCGGACTTTAAGAATAAATGGGATACCTATGTGGCATCCCTATGGGGGTCAAGTCCAGGAATAGGGTCACTAGGGTAAAGTAAAGTGGCTGTATAATTAAAGGGGTCAGTTGACTCCAAGGGGTGGGTCAAGAGAGTGGGCAGACTTGATGGGCTATAGCCCTTATCTGCCGTCATCTTTCTATGTTTCTATGACTATCCTGAAAACCTGACTGGCTGGGGTGCCTCCAGGTCTAGGGTTACCATATGGCTCCAGAAGAAGGACAGATTGAGACATCCGAGTTTTGTTTCTATTACTTTCAATAGAAATAAAACCCAGATGTCTCAATCTGTCCTCCTTACTTCCATTGCTTTCAGTGGAAAGAAAACATGGATGTCTCGTCCATCCTCCTTTTTCTGGAGCCATGTGGTAACCCTAGCCAGGACCAGATTTGGAAATCAATGGCTCAGAGCCAAAAGTCAGTCTGCTACTGGTGGCAGTTTGTCTCTGGCAGGATGGTCAATTCACTTTGTAGATTAAATGTCTGCCTAGGGCAGCACAATTTTGGGGGACAGCACAAATGCAGCAGTCATGGCATTTCTAGAAGATTAATCTTGGCTGGTGAGGAGCCTTATGTATGCATTCATGCTCAAGGTCTACTGGGCCCCTCCTCCTCCTAACATCCCTTGCCACAATAAGCTCAGTGGCCACGTCTGCTTACAATGTACGGCAGCATTTTTCTGGCCTACATTGTAGGTGTCTAACATGGGCCTAGGGAAGCACGTAGGCCCGCCTAAGACTACTTCCTTGCCAAGGCACGCCCAAGCCTAGCCTTAGGGGAGCTTAGGTGGGCCTATGCACCTCCTTAGGCTCCCAGATGTAGGTGGCCTGCCTTGAGATTTTTTTTTTTTTTTTTTAAACATGCATCCAGATTGGCTGGTTAGGCAGCAGTTGGCTGCCTACAATCGGGATGCCGTATATAGAATTTGGCCCTAACTTTTCTTGGTAGAATAGGCTCTCTTCAACTTATGTTGCAGCCATCGTATGAGAAACAGTTATTTGGTTCTAATTACAAATGGCAGCCTTGCTGTATTGATTTTATTCTACTTTGTGCTTGTATTATAAAAGTTTTCAATAAAAATTTTGAACTACAAAAAAAGAAAAAAAAGAAAAAAGAATAGGCTCCCTTTACAGACTTACTTTCTCAGTGCTCCAAAATATGGGGTCTGCAATATATCCCCTCCTGCTCCTTCTCGTTTCTCTCATGGTATGTACAATCAGTCAACACCAGGCAAGTCCCTTTTCCCTTTTCCTCTGCAACTGAATTCTCCTTTCTCTATCTGTTTAACCTCTCTGGACTAGTCAAACTTCATACACCCAGGGCTTGGGTCCTATTGCTCTCCTCCTATTACTCAGTTCTCCAGCATGTACTTTGATGTCTACTGGGTTACAGTCCTTTTCCCCATGATGGATGCAAAAATAGCAGTAGTTTTACACATCTTATTTCTTTAGGATAGGATCCTTCTTGTCAATCATTCCTTTTTTCTTCTTGCTGTGTCTTTGGGAATCTGTGTGTAACAGACAGCCTGGTGTGGCAGACTTGCCTGGATTTCATGGAGAGGTCAGCAGATATAAGAACACATGAATAAATGCTTATGAGCAAATGCTTTTTATTTCTTTTAAGTTTGCCTCTCACATTACAAATGAGTTCCTTTGAGCTTCGGGAGCAGAGTGGGCCATTCAGCGCGGCTCCCCGTGCTAAAACCGCTAGCACGGTTTAGTAGAAGAGGGGGGGTAAATTTTTCTTTGCATCCCCTTCTAAAAAGGTAGTAGATAGAGAGTTAACGTTGGGTGGGATTACTTACCCTATCGAATCTGAAATTAAAATCATGGGAGTACATTTAGATAGAAATCTAACTATTAAAGCATTTACCTTGGCATTGGTGAAAAAATGTTTCTTTATCTTGTGAAAGCTGCAGACCATCAAATCATATTTTGAACCTAAGCCATTTAGATTACTTGTTCAATCGTTCATACTCAGTACTTTGGATTACTGCAATTCAGTTCATATTGCTGGACACCGTACAAATATATTTATATTACGAAGAATGCAGAATGCCTCAGTACATTTAATTTTTGACTTGAAAAAGTCACATCATATCACAGGGAGCTTCATTGGCTCCCATTTGAGGCCCATGTGAAGTTCAAACTGGGAGCACTCTGTTATAAAATCTTATATGATCATGCACTTGAGTACCTGTTAGAATTATTTACTTTATTTACAACAAACCGTCCACTGCATTATTTGTATATAAAAGTTCCAGCAACATCTAATTGCTTTTCAGGCAGCCAGCTGGGATAGGGAGTTATGTTCTTTATTTGGCAGGTCCTATTCTTATATACTGTACATTACAGAAAGTTACTGAAATCAGTCTTGTTTGTAAAATTTTTAGAGAATTGATTTGATTGATGTCTACTTTGTAGTTCACTGGAAATGTCCAGTTTTCTATTTTTGTGAACTGCATCGATCCGTGAGGTTTTGCAGTCTAGAAATGTAATGTAAGACACAGGCTAAGGGCCCAGGCTTTCACAGAAGTATCAAAAGCTAACAAAGCCTCTCAAGAACTTTAAAATCTTACTCAAACTAATTTTACACAGACTTCTCACAAAGCCAATTCTTTAAACCACTTTTAAATAATAAAAGTTACCTAGAAAACTTATTTTTCTTCTTCAATCCATTTTCACAGACACCCTAAATTACTTCATAACACCAAGAAATTACACTAATAGTTCACTCTGATCAAGGTATTTCTCAATTGATCAAGATCTAATTAAAATCCTGACTTAAATAACTTTATTTAAGCTCACTCAATCAGCAGCAACCATTTCTCTATCAGTTCTGAGCCCAACTGCCAAAACGTCTCACCTTAGAACACACACACACATTCTAAGCTTGGAACACACTCTCCACAGACATGCATACACATACAAATACATCCACACAAAGGGCCGGATGCACAAAACTCTCTGATCATGTACAGATGGTCACTAAACCAGTTTGACAGGTTTAGCAACTGACAAAATTTGCCAACCCGATGTTGAAAATGGCTCACCATTATCTGATTCTGGCATGCAAACGACTTTATTACTATTAAAATGAGGTTGTTAATATTAAAACGAGCCATCCGATCGATGGCCTAACATAGCATGCCATAATTGGACTGTTAATGCCAACCTGAAAAAAATGACAGGTCTGCCTGTTTTTTCATTTTTTTTTCTATAGGCACACATGTTGTGTGTATGTAACACACACACCATAACTGCCCTACAAAAAAAGTCAAGCCGGCCCCATCCAATGACACTCCTCCCTAATGATTCCTGGAAGAAAGTAGAGGCAGGAGGGATGCCCACTCCCTCCTGCCTCCGTGATCCCCCCTCCGCTGAGCTGAACTGCCCCCCCTGGACCCCTCCATGGACTTAAATAAAAATCAGCAGGAGGGAGATCCACTCCCTCCTGCCTCCGTGTACCTCATCCCTGCCAAACTGACCAACCCCCTCCCCTTCCAAGATCCCCTCCCCCAACTTTAGAAAGAAACAGAAGGGATGCCCACTCCTTCCTGACACTGGATGCCACCCCGGCCCTCCCACCACCCCACCTCTCATATCACCCCATACCTCCCAAACCACTCCTTACTTGTACAGAAAGATAACAGCAGGAGGGATACCCAGTCCTTCCTGCTCGCAGGCCCACCACTCCAAAATGTTGGGCTTTCCCCTTCCCAGTACATCCTGGGATGCATGGGGAGGGGCCTAAGGTCCTGATTGGCTCAGATGCCTAAGGCCCCTCCCAGGGGAGGGACCTTAGGCATCTGAGCCTACCTAAGTTCCTTCCCCTGGGAGGGGCCTTAGATATCTGAGTCAATCAGAAACTTAGACTCCTCCCTGTGTATCCTGGGACACAGAGGGAAGAGCCTAAGGCCATTGCCTAAGGCTCCTCTCAGGAGAGGGGCAAAAGGTGGGCTCAGATGACTAAGGCCCCTCCCCTAGGAGCCTTAGGCATCTGAGCCAATCAGGATGTTAGGCCCCTCCCCATGCATCCCAGGATACACTGGGAAGGGGAAGGCCTGACATTTTGGAGTGGCGGGTCTGCGAGTAGGAGGGACTGGGCATCCCTTTTGCTGTCATCTTTCTGTACAAGTACGGGGTGGTTTGGAGGGTATAGGGGTGGTTCGGGGGGGGCATCTAGTAGCAGGAAGTAGTGGGCATGCCTCCTGCCAATTCTTTCTAAAGCAGGGAAAATGGGGAAGGCGGGTCCTGCAAGGGGATGGGGTCATTTGGTTAGCTGGGGGGTAGGGGGTGGAGCCAGGAGGGAGTGGGCATCCCTCCTGCTAATATTTATTTAAGTCCATGGAGAGGGAGTCATGGTTGGGGGAGGGGGGTGGCTCAGCTCATTGGGGGGAAGGGTCATGGAGGCAGGAGGAAGTGGGCATCCCTCCTGCATCCCTTTATTTTTGTTCTGGGGATTGGGGGAAGGGTAGAGGCTCAACTCACCTTTTTTTTTAAACGGGGTAGATGTGTGTGTGTAACATCTGTGCCATAAAAAATAAGCCCAACAGCTGAGTAGCAGGAAGCTGCTTTGGGACTTCCCATACTGCTCAGCTGTTTGGGCTTCCCCAAACCGGCTCTGCGCATGTGTGAGAGCTGGCTTTTAAGTGAGAGATCGGATAGGATTACAACTGCCCTCCGTAAAATTCATTTGCACGGGCTGACATTTGAACATTGAACACTGTTTAGAAATTGGCCAAAAAATTAGCCCATAGCGACCCGTTTTTAGTGCATCTAGCCCATAGTCAACAACTGTATCTGCACTTTTCCCCAGCTGTCCCCTGCAAAAGAACTTCTCCTGAACTATTTTAAAGGTCCAGAGATCTCAAAAACGTTGCCAAAGCCAACTTACTGCTGAACCTACCTCCCTGCACTCTCTTTTCTCATGCCTGGAGCAATGGAGGCATGAGAGTTCCTGAACTCTTGGGCTGTTTCCCCCTCCCCCCTACTTTGTTATCTCCAGGGCTTCCCTCCAATCAGGAGGCTCAATTTTCACACCTCCAGCAACATCTGGGGACTCCCAGACCGGGCACTCTTTTTCCCTACTCCTGCTCTGCTCCCCCCTCGTACATTCACACCACCCAATTAGTGGTCTGCTCTCTACCAGACCCTGGCTTGCACCTGGCTAGGGTCCAACCTTACCCCTGCCACCACTAGTGGCCTAAAACAGACACCCCCCCCCCCTCTTGCCTCCAGGGCTAGGCTCTGCCCTCTAGTGTGCCTCCTAGCCCTTGCAGACAGAACACCTTCTATTGGGCCTAAGCCTTGGCGCAACAGCTCTCCTGGACATACTCTGCTCTTACTGGCCCTCTGGGATTCTTCGGTGTGCTCCCGCGCCCTTTTAGGCCTCTTGCCTATGCCTGGCTCCTCCTGTGCATGCACAGAAAACCATGCATGCACCGCACCACTCTCCTATGTTTTTGAGCAGCCAGCAAAACAGCTGATTGCTGCTGCCAAGGAAACCAGACTGCTTGCTCCTCTTTGGCCCCTCCTGTCAGGCCTGTGACTCCTTCTGCAGCCACCCTGGAATTGTGCAGCAGAACCGTGACCTTGCCTGCTGCCCCAGCATAAGCCCAGGATCATTGCAGGACCATAATCCAAGTCCCAAGCCCCACACTGCCTGATGCAAGCACTGAAATCAATACTGTAGCCCCCTGGCAGGACCAGGTTTCAGCAGCAACTATCCCCAGGTGGGTTTAAAAATTAAATTTCAATTATTTTGAACCTACCTACACTAGTACAGGTTATTAATACAATTAAGTCATAATTACAAATACATAGTTATAAGTTCAAGTAGGTCATCATTGGCTCATTGTTATGTCCCAGGAGTTGCATTTTAAACAGTTTAGAAATTGGCTTGTAAACCGTGCCGAGCACTGTCTTTATGGAGAGGATGCGGTATATAAAATTAAGGTTTAGTTTAGTTTAGTTTTACAATTACCATTTCAGTTGCTTCAGGGTTGGCTCTCTGTCTTGGTACAGAAATGCTTTTAAAAGTTTTCTGAACCTGAGATAGTGGTCACAAGATCGTAGTGTAAGTGGTAATTGGTTCAGTATTTTGCTAATTGATATTGGATGAATAAGGTAATTTGCCTGGTAAACTTTATATTGGTGCATGCGGGTGCAGCCATGGGGGGGAGTGTGCACAGCCGGTCAGGTCCTCTTAGCCTTGTGGCGCTTCCCCCGACCGACCGACAACAGGCCCGGCTGACAAACCTCCCTGCCCTGTAGCAGCGAATCTAAATTACCTTCTTACAGCAGCTTCAATACTCCAGCTGCTGTAAGAAGATAATTTAGATTCGCGGCTACAGGGCAGGGAGGTTTGTCGGCCGGGCCTGTTCTGTTGTCGGTTGGGTGGGGAAGCGCCACAAAGGTAAGGGGCAGGGAGGGAGAAAGGGAGGAAAGGTGGAATGGAGAAGAAAAGACGCTTAAGGGAAATGGGTAAAACTGAGGGGGGAGAAGGCCGCTGAAAGCACTGGGGAAGACAAAGGGGTGGAGAAAGATGCTTAAAGGACATGGGGAAGACAAAGGGGTGGAGAAGGACGCTGAAAGGGCATGGGGAAGACAGGGGGGGAGAAGGACGCTGAAAGGACATGGGAAGATGGGGGGAGAAGGACGCTGAAAGGGCATGGGGAATACAGGGGGGGAGAAGGATGCTGAAAGCACATGGTGAAGACAGAGGGGGGAGAAGGACCCTGAAAGGACATGGGGAAGACAAAGGGGTGGAGAAGGACGCTGAAAGGACATGGGAAGATGGGGGGAGAAGGACGCTGAAAGGGCATGGGGAAGACAGGGGGGGAGAAGGACGCTGAACCCTGAAAGGACATGGGGAAGACAAAGGGGTGGAGGATGCTGAAAGGACATGGGAAGATGGGGGGAGAAGGACGTTGAAAGGGCATGGGGAAGACAGGAGGGGGGGAGAAGGACGCTGAAAGCACATGGGGAAGACAGAGGGGGGAGAAGGACCCTGAAAGGACATGGGGAAGACAAAGGGGTGGAGAAGGATGCTGAAAGGACATAGGAAGATGGGGGGGGGGAAGGACGCTGAAAGCAAATGGGGAAGACAGAGGGGGGAGAAGGACCCTGAAAGGACATGGGGAAGACAAAGGGGGGGAGAAGGATGCTGAAAGCACATGGGGAAGACAGAGAGGGGAGAAGAACGCTGAAAGGACATGGGGAAGACAGAGGGGGAGAAGGACACTGAAAGCAAATGTGGAAGACAGAGGGGGGAGAAGGATGCTGACAGGACATGGGGAAGATAGGGGGGAGAAGGATGCTGAAAGGAAATGGGGAAAAGAGAGTGGGGAGAAGACACTGGTAGGGAAGAAGACAGAGATGCCAGACTATGGGGGGAGCGGAGGGAAGAAGATGGGTGCCAGACCAATTTGGGAGGGGGGAGAAAGGGAGAGGCAGGCTTAGGAACAACTGCTTGTGAACCATTTGATGACATCATGGGAGGAGAACTATTTAACATGTGAGGATTCTAGACCTAGAGTTCAAGATAGACCAAAGAAACAGTGGGAGCTAGAGATGATAAAGGTCCTTTCTTCTTCTGCTGGTGCTTAAATTTCCTGGAGAGAGCCGTTTCCAGTGCAAATGCAGAGTTCTTTCAATTCAGCTTCT
This sequence comes from Geotrypetes seraphini, assembly GCF_902459505.1. Classification (NCBI taxonomy): domain Eukaryota; kingdom Metazoa; phylum Chordata; class Amphibia; order Gymnophiona; family Dermophiidae; genus Geotrypetes; species Geotrypetes seraphini. Next base: position 73,565,247 of record NC_047094.1, on the reverse strand, counting down.
CTGGCATTTAACATATTGATCAAAAGTTGAAAACTAAGAACAGAAAACATGTATGCACATCAATTTTTCCTCCAAAGTTATTTGACACATTTTAGCAGATGTAAATGTGCATTGATAGGTTTGCTGTGCATGTTTTTGTTTTTTTGAAAAACGAGTAAAATCCACAGATATAAGCTACCTGTGGACTTATACTTTTGAAAATTGCCTCAGTATTGTTCAGTTTCTTTCATCTGTTCCATACTGGACTCCTGCCTTTTTCTCATTTCTCTTCCTCAGGATTACTGGGAAGTTGACATACTTGACTTGGATCCCTGGGGTATGCTATGATAACATGAGCCTTACAATATATAAGCAGCTGAAGATTTTGGGAGTTTGGTTGGATTTGACATTAAGTATGGGAGATCAGGTGTTAGCAGTGGTTAAGTCTGCATTTTATCAAATGCGACTACTGAGCAGACTAAAACCTATGTTATCGGGTTATGACTTTTGTTTGATGGTCCAAACTATAATAATTCAACAATTGGACTATTGTAATGCCCTTTATTTAGGAACCAAAATTAACTCAAATCCAAAATCAGACCAATCACATCTCTTTGCAATAAATCTCATTCATAGAGGTTTAGTACAACTGATACTTTATCCACCCAAAGATGTTTTTCTTAGGGGTAATAAGCCATCAGAAGCGGCACTCTATTGTACACAAGGTACAGAATATGCCTGCCATCTGCAGACTCAAGTCTGCTTCTCCCCAAGCAGGCACAGCAGTCCTATGAACTGCATAAAAACTGTGAATAAACTGACAAAAATACAAAACAATAAAGAAATAAATGGAGCAGATCAGAACGACACCTTCATGCTCAAGGGGGCAGCCAGTGACGTACCAAGGGCGGAGCAGGGAGTGCGGACCACCCCGTTTGCCAGCCATAGGGGGGTGCACAACCGGCCAGATCCGGAACCTATTGCGCTGCTCTAAATGGCACCTGCACCTCAGTGCGGCTGCTCTACTTATTCCGAAGCAGAGTCGGCAGCCATGCTAAAGTGCAGGAAGGTTCCTCGATGACTGCGTCTGCCGCCTCTGCCTCTGGAAGACGTATGTGTTGTCGGAGGGGGTGTACTGGCAGCCGCAGTCATCGCGAGACCTTTCCACAACTCCCTGCGTCTGCCGGCCTACCCTCTCTGACGTCACTTACATTTTCCAGAGGCAGAGGCAGCAGAAGCAGTCATCATGGGACCTTGCTGGTTTGGATGGAGAGAGGAGCATAGAAGGGTGGTGGAGGAAGAGAAAGGGGGTCAGAGTGGTATGGAAGGGTGGTGGAGGGAGAGAAAAGGGCAAGGTGAAATGGAAGGGTGGTGGAGAGAGAGAAAGGGACAGGGTGGTATGGAAGGGTGGTGGAAGGAGAGAAGGGGGGCAGATGCTGATGGAATTGGTGTGCAGGGAAAGTAGAGAAAGTCATAAGGGGGAAGGATTTGGTATGTGAGGAAAGGATACAGGATAAAATTGGGTTGAAGAAAAAGAAAGGGGGCAGATGCTGATGGAAATGGGGGGAAGAGAGAGAAGAGAGTTGAGGAAGGAAGCGAAGAAGATGGATACCAGACCAATAGGGGTGAAGGAAAAGATGGAAGGGGAGGCATACATTTTTTGGAAGTGGCATAGAAGGACAGAAGATGACAAATAGAAGTGGCAGACAGTGGATGAAAGGAAGAGAGTGACAAGAAGATGAGGAAAGCAGAAACCAGAGAAGACAAGGTAGAAAAAAAAAATTCTATTTATTTATTTTTTTGCTTTAGGGGAGATGAATCGCTGTTTCTGTGGTGTTGCATTGAATGCAGAGTCCAGCTTCTTGGTGGTTCAATTTAATCTTTGTCTACATATTTCTATTTTATCCCCCCTTTTACAAAACTGTAGAGCGTTTTTTAGCGCCAGCCGTGGTGGTAACAGCTCTGATGCTCAGAATTCTGTGAGAGTCTGAGCTGTTACCACCATGGCTAAAAACCACATTACAGTTTTGTAAAAGGAGGAGGGGTTAGTTTGTGATTACATATTCCATACTAGGTGAAGGTGTTTTCTATGTTCTGTGTGTTCGAAAGACATGGTTTTCTGTTAGGATTGATCTGTACTAGTCTGGCTTGTATAGTTTTACAATGGGTGTATTGATGTTGTACTGCTCACTGCAGTATGTAAGATGCTGCCTTTTCCTAGGTACACTCTTGTATGACGTGTGGATTGTTACTAAAAATCATGTTTTTCATATAGATGGGGGGTGTCAAAAAATGATGGGCCTCGGGTGTCACATATATTCTAGGTACGCCACTGGGGGCAGCACAGACCGTGAGAAAGAGCAGTGGTTGACATTTTTTGCAGAATACTCGCAAGCATGGATAGGTAACCCTACGGTTCAGCATACCCAGTAGCGTACCAATGGGGGTGCGGGGGGGAGATCCGCCCCGGGTGTACATCTTGTGGGGGGTGCACAGCTGGCTGTTCTCACTGCCTCTAACACCGGCCCTGCAGCTCCGGACTTCCCCATACCTGCTCCCCCCCCCCCCGATCGCTATTATTTTAAACTTTATGGCAGCCGCGGCGCTGTATTAATCGAAGGAGACTTCTAACCTCGGCCTGCCCTGGAACTCTTCCTGCAACAGCAACTTCCTGCCTAGGCAGGAACAGGAAGTTGCTGTTGCAGGAAGAGTTCCGGGGCAGGCCGAGGTTAGAAGTCTCCTTCGATTAATACAGCGCCATGGCTGCCATAAAGTTTAAAATAATAGCGATCGGGGGGAGGGTGCAGGTGTGGGGAAGTCTGGAGCTGCAGGGCCAGCGCTAGAAGGACTAAGAGCTGATGGTGCCGCAGGGTCCCACGTGGGAGGGAGGGAGGAAGAAAGAAGACTAACTGAAGCATTGACAATTTGGGGCGAGCAGGTGTGGGGAAGTCCAGAGCTGCAGGGGAGAGTGTTGCTGTACCCAGCTGGAGTGAGAAGGAAGATGAGGGAGGGAATGAAAGGAGATGCCAGGGCTTGGAGGGAAGGAGGAAGGTATGCCAGACTAAGGGAAAATGAAGGGGGAGATCTCAGAGCATGGAGGAGGAGGGAAAGATGGAAGGAAAGGAGAGAAATGCCAGAGAATCATGGAAGGGCAGATACCAGACTGTAGGGTGCGAAGGAAAGAAAGGGGAAGAGAGAGATGCCAGAGCATAGGGGATGGGTTGGTGACAGAGAGAAAAAAATGGAGAGGTGGCAGAGCTGAAATCAATCATGTACAAAGGAGAGAAGGGGCACAGGATAGATAGTTATGAAAGGTGCATAGAAAGAAGGAAGATGTTGTATGGAAGAGAGAGAAGGCAGACATTGGATGGAAAGGGCAGAGAGGGCAGTGACTGGAAGGGGCAAGACAGAAGGTGAACAGTAGATGGAAAGGATAGAGAGAGGGAAAGACACTGAATGGAAATGTGAGGGGGAGGGGGAGCAGACGCTGGAAGGAAGTGGGGAGGAGAAAGAAAAAAGGGCACATGCTGGATTGAGGGACGAGGATAGAGTTAGATATTGGAAGGGGTGAGGAAAAGAGGTGGCAAGCTTTAGGTAGACAGTAAAAAAGGACATTGATGAGAGGGTAGTAAGAACATAATCTAGACAGATGCAGAAAATAAATTGAAAAGGAAAATGAGGGAAAAAAGGGAAAGGGATTACAGAGGAGAGGTGTGGGAGAGGGAAGGAGAGGAGAGAGATGCCAGACCAATGGGGGTGAAAGGAGAGATGGAAGGGGCATAGATGGAGAGAAGATGACATATAGGGGAAGAGAGACGGCAGACAGTGAATGGAAGGAAGAGAGTTACAAGAAGATGAGGAAAGCAGAAACCACAGAAGACAAAGGTAGAAAAAAATTTTCTATTTATTTATTGCTTTAGGAGACGTGTCACTGTTTCTGTGGTGTTGCATTGTATGCAGAGTCCAGCATCTTACTGGTTCAATTTAACCTTTGTCTATGTATTTCTATTTTATCCCCCCTTTTACAAAACTGTGGAGCGTTTTTTAGTGCCAGCCATGGTGGTAGCAGCTCTGATGCTCAGAATTCTATGAGCGTCAGAGCTGTTACCACTATGGCTAAAATCCACACTACAGTTTTGTAAAAGAGGGAGGGGTTAGTTTGTGATGACATATTCCATACTAGGCGAAGATGTTTTCTGTGTTCTGTGTGTTGGAAAGACATGTTTTTTTTGTTAGGCTTGACTGCAGGATTGATCTGTACTAGTCTGGCTTATTTAGTTTTACAATGGGTGTATTGATGTACTGCTCACTGCAATATGTAAGATGCTGCCTTTTCCTAGGTACTCATGTGTGACGTGTGGCTTGTTACTAAAAATCATGTTTTCTGTACAGATAAGGGGGGGGTCAAAAAACGATGGGCCCCGGGTGTCATATATGCTAGGTACTATAAACAACTCAGATGTATTGGAAACCAATGTATATATAAGCAACTCTTCCAATGGGAGACAAATGTGGTCATAAGATGTTCTAAATGAAATTATTGCAGAAGCAAAAGAGAAGACAGTATCAGATCTTTGTTGCTCTAAAGGAAGGAAAACGCCTCAGAAAGGGCCCTCCCACCTCCACAATGGTGGATCTTAAAGGTGGTTAAGCGATAACCTCATAGGCAAAACCTTCTTGTTAAAGTGAGCAATTAAACCATATACCATAAACTGTGCTTCACTTAAATGCTGAAATAGATAGAGGCAAAACAACCACTTATCTTAGAGCTGATCGGCACACCGACGGAGGCCAGCGTTTCACCGACAGGCTACATCAGGGTGTGACCCGACCGATCAGTTTGTCAGCATAAGCAGCCTCGGGCCTTCTTTCCCAGGAGAAGCCAGCCGGTGGCCCTCACCGAGGAACCGAAAACAGCAGTTGGCTTCACAGTCAAGTTGACGCATGTGCGTCAACTTGACTGTGAAGCCAACTGCTGTTTTCGGTTCCTCGGTGAGGGCCACCGGCTGGCTTCTCCTGGGAAAGAAGGCCCGAGGCTGCTTATGCTGACAAACTGATCGGTCGGGTCACACCCTGATGTAGCCTGTCGGTGAAACGCTGGCCTCCGTCGGTGTGCCGATCAGCTCTAAGATAAGTGGTTGTTTTGCCTCTATCTATTTCAGCATTTAAGTGAAGCACAGTTTATGGTATATGGTTTAATTGCTCACTTTAACAAGAAGGTTTTGCCTATGAGGTTATCGCTTAACCACCTTTAAGATCCACCATTGTGGAGGTGGGAGGGCCCTTTCTGAGGCGTTTTCCTTCCTTTAGAGCAACAAAGATCTGATACTGTCTTCTCTTTTGCTTCTGCAATAATTTCATTTAGAACATCTTATGACCACATTTGTCTCCCATTGGAAGAGTTGCTTATATATATGCTAGGTACGCCACTGAGCATACCATCCCTATTGCACTAGAAAAATGTGTTTTTAACGTAATTTTAGTACTCTTAAAATTTATTTCTGCCCTTATGTCCCTTGGCAGACTATTCCAAAGATTTGATACCTGCCAGTAGAATGCACTTTCTCTAGTAGCTGCCCAATGTGCTAATTTAAAGTGTTTTTTTGCTACTTCAGGTTGTCTGCGGTGTTCTTTGTTCACATGTTTAAACACAAAAGACTGTTTTCAGTCCAATTCTTTATATGTGAGTTTGCAAACCATTGGACCCCTGAGGAAGACGTGTTCGCCGAAACACGGACTGTGTAGGGTCCGGTTGGATTTTTATCACTGTATTTTTTATCATTGTACTTTTTTAATTGAATTTTCATGTTTTTATATGTCAGTGTATAATAAATTATCTCCAGAACATCTATATCTACGGTTTTTTGTTTTTGATTTCATCAGTGGATTGTTTTCACTGTGGATCATTGGATCTCCCCATTTTTCTTTGTTGTGCCTAATTTAAAGTGGGGCACTACTAGTCTATAGTCTTGTAGTGATCGAGCTGGGGTTAAAGAGTTTTCCATCTATTTAGGTATATGGGTTCCTGTTCCCATAGTGCCTTATGGACTAGGCAGAGAAATTTGAGTTTGCATCTAAAAGAGATTGTCAGCCAATGAAATTTCTTATAAAGCTAGGTAAACTGCTAAATTTTTCCTTAGCTCTATTTCTCAGCTGATGCTTTTTACCCCATTCCTGTCGTATTTGCCTTTATTGTTCTTTTCTTCAGAAAAATTGTATTTCTCCCTTTCTTTACCTTTTGTACCAGTTAGTCAATGTTTTTGTGTTGTCTGAATTGTCAAATTATTGTTTTTAATTGTACCCTTTTTTTATATTGCAAACCAAGATAAGCGATTTTATCAAATTTTTTTAATAAACTTGAAACTTGTAACATGACCCAAAATTCTGACATTTCCTAATAACCTAATACCTGCATTTTGTAGTTTGCAGTCTTTTTAAGAGAGATTGTGACAATCCCAAGTAGACAATGTTCCCATAATCTAGTCATGAGATAAATATGGCATGTAACAATGTTTGAAGGGCGAAGAGTTTGAACAACTTTTTCACTGATTGTAATTGTCTAAGAATGAAAATCCCTTTCTTAATAACTGTCATTACTTGAGTTTCAAAAGTAAGAGATGACTCAAAAAATGCTCCTAGGTATTTAAAGCTGGATACCAGCTGAATTGGCTTTCCTGCTAGTGTTGGCATAAGAGTTGGGCATTCGTGTGGACCTGCAGTGACTTAGAAATATTTAGTCTAGTTTGTGATCTTGTAGTCATCCTGCCACTTTGTCCAAAGTTTTTTGACATTCTATTATGTGTATTATTAGGGGCAATTTTTGCCAGGATTAGAATGCCACCTGCATAGCAGTAGACATTTAAAGCCTGCTCTTGAATTAAAGCTATTAATAATAATAATAATAATAACAATAACAACAATTTTATTCTTGTATACCACCATACCATTTAGTTCTAGGTGGTTCACATCAAAAGAGACCAAACAATCAGTGATAGTACATTTTTAGGGAAATACAAGGCATGATTGAAAATTAGTTTACAAATTTTTCAAAAAGATATGTTTTCACAGATTTTCAAAAAGTATAAGTCTGAGCCTAAGAGACAATTTGACTTAACCAGTTGCTCAATTTGCCAGCCCATAATGCAAGTGTTTTATCTAGAAATCTTTTATAACAACAATATTTTAATGTCGGATAGGCAATGAAATTAATTCTTCGAGCAGACTTTTTTGTACTATACAGTTCAAAACGTGAGGATAGATAACCTGGAGCCAAAACAAACAGTGTTTTAAAGCAAATACATGCAAATTTGAACAGAATCCTAGCCTCAAATGGCAACCAATGACGTTGCTCAAAAAGATGTTAAGATTGGAAATAGGGCAGAGCCCTGTGAGACTCCACAGTTTATTGACATCTCTTTTGAGGTATCTCCTCCCAAATGTACAATGAAAATTCTGTGTCAGGAATGATTTAAGCCAGTCTAAAGTCATGCCTTCAATTCCTATAGAGGAAAGTCTTGACAGAAGCATCTCATGATCCACAAGATCAAATGCTGCCATTAAGTCCAGTGGCAAAGCTAACACAAGTTGTCCACTGTCTATAGTTTCCCAAATATCACTGAACACTGAGGTAAGAATGGTCTCGGTGCTATGTCCTTTCCTATAGCCTGATTGCCGAGGATGAATCACATTAGTTTTCTCTATAAAATCAATTAGATGATTTAGCACAACCTTTTCAGCAATTTTTGATGGTAGGCATTGATTTGAAACCTATCTATAACTGTGGACATCCAAACTATTTATCCCAGGTCCTTTTAAGATTGGCCTAACACTGACACGTTTCCAACTTTTGGGCATAATTCCATCTTTTATTAACCATCAATAATTGTATTGCACTTAAAGTCCATATATTGATGTTTGATTCCCCTAATCAGTTTTTCCAGGCTAATTAAGGAACAAGGCTGAAAGCGATCCAATTGTGAAGTGTTGGCTATTCATTTCGACCTGTCTGAACAAATGTTCAAAACATTAGTTACAGGTAAATTGCTTTGTAAAAAGCTAGTTTTTGAGCTGAAAAAAATCTGCAAATTCACATGCCTTTTGGTATTATACCCCCGTACTGCTCCCTTTATTTCTAGTATCTCCTAAGAGTCTTCAGTAAAGAGAACATTTGCCCATTCTTATTTTTACTGCTACTCTTCTCAATCTTTTTGGTATAAAATTCCTTTTTTGCTTTCAAGATTTCTGGGGACAGAGCCTGGAGTCACTTGATTAATGGTGATAATCAGTGTGGCTCCCGGATAAGTGTTGGCGGCTGCTTTTCACGTGGATATTCAACACTGATATCCAGCTACAGCCTGGTACTGAATATTTGAGATTTAAAATACTGCAGTGGCTAGTGTGTGAAAACCACTGACCATCATGAGCTGAATATCTGTGAAGGGAGAAGAAGAAAGTTGTGGGTTCATATCCCTCGCTGCTCCTTGTGACCCTGGGCAAGTCACTTAATCCCCCCATTGCCCCAGGTGCATTAGATAGAGTTTGAGCCCATCCGGACAGATAGGGAAATATGATAAAGTACCTGAATGTAAAATCACTTAGGATATAAGTGGTATATAAATAAATATTTAAATGGTACAGATAGCATATAGGATAAAGTTGACCATAGTATTTGAATATTGACCCCACTGTAACTAATCGGGAAATTCTTCTGATACACAGGTTACTGATGTAATGAGATAGTCCTACAATGATGAAATAAAGGTTGTCTGTTGCAGGTTAGCATCAATGAGAAGGTATCCTGCAATTAGTATGTTCCCTAAGGACAAGCTTCTGGGGATTTAAAAGGAAATGACAGGAATTGTGAGTTATTAATGATGCTCTAATAGCATGTTGCTTTTCTTTTCTGTCCTCAGGGAATTCATTGATATGTGAAAAATGCACCAACTTGCATGGACCAAGCTGCACGGGTGTGTCAATAACCTGTGATGCCTCTAAAAGTGTCTGCATAGCAACCCTGAAAGAAACTTTTATGGGTAAAGTGAAACCCCTCTCCTGTCATGTTATAACTCGATGAAGTTACAGGAAAATACTTTTAAAACCAATAGGATGAAATTCTTTTTCACTCAGAGAATAGTTAAGCTCTGGAATGTATTGCCAGAGGCTGTGGTAAGAGTGGATAGCATAACTGGTTTTAAGAAGGGTTTGGACAATTTCCTGGAGGAAAGGTCCATAGTCTGTTATTGAGAAAGACATGGGGGAAGCCACTGCTTGCCCTGGATCGGTAGCATGGAATGTTGCTATTCCTTGGGTTTGGCCAGGTACTAGGGACCTGGATTGGCCACTGTGAGAACGTACTACTGGGCTTGATGGACCATTGGTCTGACCTAGTAAGGCTATTCTTATGTTCTTATTTCTCTTTGAAGGATAAGAATTCCTTATGTATTGTGAGCCAAATCGCAAAGGATAGCTTGTTAAAGAATGTCAAAATTATGGCAACACCGTAAGAGTGTTCTTTTGGACACTGCATGGGAGATAGCCAAAAGAGTTTCCTTTAAAGACTTTTGGTGTCATCGTGAAATAACCTCCTCAATATTGACATTTTTTGTCTGCCAGGACATGAAATGTGGGTGGTTAATTTTTCTATACTGCTAATGTAAGCTGCTAAGTTGTTCAAAGCAATATACGGTATGTAAGCATAAAATCCAATTTTGTCAGTCTAATATAGTTACTAGCAGTTGATGTTTCTACTGGAGGAGCTAAGACCTCAGGCAAAGCCGAGGGAACTAGAGGTATGTGGAGAATACCAAGAACACACTTTTTTTTAAGCCTAATCTATAAAGAAAGGTAGGCACCTACTTTTCTATATAGAATAGTACTGTAACAGGTCAAATATGTACCTATATTTTAGGTGTGAACTCTTCAGAAAGCCGTAGAGCAGGCATAAATACTTGCACCTAGATTGCTACAGAATGTGCATAGATTATAGCATTCTATAATCTACACAAATAAATGTGTGTCCCATAAATATTCTGTCCAAACTCCACCCATGTTAAAGCCCACCTCCAAAGTACACACTACTAAATTTTGGCATGCACTTACAGAACATGGAAAATGGAAAATGGTCTTTTACACACGTATGTGTCCACACTTATGCACAAATTATTAGAATGCCAGCATTTAAATGCATTCTTGCCCCTAGGAGATTCTTTATAAAATGCCTGTCATTTCATTTTAAAAATGAGATAAAAGAAAAACTCCTAAATGTTGGTTTCCTTGTTTTTGTCATCAATAGCATACACTATTCTTCAATGGTATACACCACAGGTGTCAAACTCAAGGCCCGCAGGCCAAATCCATCCCGCCTGGCTGTTTTATGCAGCCCGCGGTCCGATGGTGTTATCTTGTGGCTGGCTCCCTCCTCCTCACAGCCGTAGTGTGCACGAAGCCGCATATAGTGGCTCCTCTCACGTCCCGTACCTCAGCCAAAAGCATTCCCTCTAAAGTTGTGACATCAGAGAGAAGGCTTCTGATTCAGGCGCAGAATTTGCGAGGAGCTGCTGCATGCGGCTTCGTGCACACTGCGAATGTGAGGAGGAGGGAGCCGGCCACAGGATAACACCGGGAACATCAGACCGCAGGCCGCATAAAACGGCCAGGTGGGAGCTGGCCAGAAAATAAGACACCCACTGGAGGGAGGCATAGCATGGAGGGAGGGAGACAACAAAGATAGGGGGAATGATTTTATTTTCAAGTTAGTGTTTGACTTGTTTCAATTTTGAGAATTTTAATCTGCTATCTATATTTTGCACTGTTCAGGAAGAAATGTATTTGTTTCTATTTCTCTGGGGTTGTACTGCATGCAGAGTCTTGAATCTTAGGGTTTCCTTTGTATATATTAGTACTTTTAGTTATCCCAGGACAAGCAGGCATGATATTCTCACATGTGGGTGACGTCATCTACGGAGCCCCGATGCGGAAGCATTTTCAAGCAAACTTGATTGAAGATTTAAGTTTGCTCTGCTGCTCCACGCATGCGTGCCTTCCTGCTCCACTAGGGGGCGCATCCCCTCGTGGTCTCCAGTTCAAAATTTTCCGCTGAGCCTAGAAGTTGTGTTTTTTCAGGCTCTGCCCCAACTGCCTTCTAGCACCGCGATTTTTTCTTGTTTTTCTCGATTTAGTTGCTGTGCGCGAGTTTTTTTCTTGTTTCAACTGTTCCTGCTTCGTTTTTCACCGACCCGGAGGCTTCCGGGTCTCCGTGGCCGCGTGGCTATTCGAGCCGCGGCCAGTTTCGATTCTATGTCCCAGCCTTTGACCGGCTTTAAAAAGTGCTCCCGGTGCGAGCGGCTTCTTTCCATCACAGACCCGCATCGCCGGTGCATCCTCTGCCTGGGGGCCGCTCATCCAACCGACTCCTGCCCCCAGTGTGCTACTTTCCAGAACCGGGCCCTCCGTCGAAGGAAAGCCCGCATGGCGGACCTTTTCGCCCCGGACCAACCCTCTACCTCGGCCTCGAGGTCGGCCCCGGCCTCGGCCCCGGCCTTGACCTCGGCCCCGAATACCTCGGCATCGCCTCGAGACTCGAACCCGAAGTCCTCGGGACAACAGAAGACTTCGGCTCCAGGTAAGTCCCCTCTTCCCTCTTCAGGTTCTGTACCAGCAAAGAAACCAGCCTCGGGGACGCCGGCGACGCATGGCGGAAGTCCCATACTTACAGCCCCGGCTAAGCCCTCCAAGCCTTCGGGCCGTGCCTCCACCACACGGGAATACTCTGATACGAGGTCGCCCCCGGTGGAGTGCACCGAGGCAGTGGACATGCCCTCGATGCTGTCCGTGCCCGTTTTCCAGGACCTACTCCGAGCGATGATCTCGTCGGAGCTGTCCGCTGCAATGGCCCATTTGCAACCGGCCTCGACCTCGACCCCGCATGTGCCAGACCAACCTGAGCCTCGCGTCGAGCCACCTCGAAGAAAAGCGCGCAAGCTTCGCCGCATTCCATCCTCCTCGGACTCCTCACCGAGGCACCCGAGGCGCTCTCCCTCCACAGACCGCCGCGGTGCAAAACGTAGTGCTAAAATGACAGACACCTCGAACCGCCGTACCTCCAAGAAGGCCCGGGGTTCCCCCACTCTACGAGGCCATTCACCTACAGCTCGTATGGGACCGCTAAGGGTGGCTGAGTTATCACTCTCCAACCCGCGCATCCTCCGAACTCCCCCTCGGACCGGGACTCCGACCCGAGGTTGCAGGTTGTCACCGAGGGAGTCTGGGTCGAGGTCACCGATTCGACATCGATCGGTACCTCGAACCCCGACATCGTCTCCGAGGGGCTCCTCAAGACGTCAGAGATCTACGACACCAGAACACTTTCACAGTACTTCCCCGGTCTCGGAGCGTGGATCGGAGCAGGAACCTCGATACTCGAGGGAAGCCTTCCCATCTTTCTCCACCCGACGGAGGTCTCGTTCATCGACCCCGCACGGGGCCTCGGGAACATCTCGCCCATCCTTCACTCGCTTTGTCCAGGACATGGGCCACGCTTTGGACTTAGACCTCCAGTCCGACTCCAGATATTCTAAGGAATACCTAGCAGAGCTGGATATGCCATCACTGCCCAGAGAGTCCCTCCGCCTACCGCCTAACCCGGTACTTCAACAGGCCTTCTTCAGGAACCTGGAGACCCCCTACATGGTCACAGCCGTACCCTCCAAAATGGAGGCCAAGTACCGCACAGTACCCTACACGGGATTCGAACAACCTCAGCTCTCCCACCAGTCGCTGCTAGTAGAATCCTCCTTGAAAAAGGCCCACCCATCCCGGGTCTCAGCCGCGGTCCCCCCAGGCCGAGAAGGCCAAACCCTAGACAAGTTCGGCAGGAGACTATATCAGAATGCCATGATGGCCTCTAGGGTGCAAAGCTACACTTTCACCTTCACATCCTACCTCAAACACCTCATTGGACTATTGAGAGCCTTTGAGACTGACCTACAGGCCTCCCGCCAAGGAGCGTTTGGCCTGCTTTTAGAGTCCCTCTCCAACCTGCGCCTCCATCTATTCCACGCGGCCTACGATGGCTTCGAACTCTCCTCCAGAGAGGCAGCCTTTGCTATCGCCATGCGCCGACTAGTTAGGCTGCGCCTGGTCGACATGGACCCCAACTTACAGGACCGGTTGGCTAATCTACCCTGCGTGGGAAAAGAACTGTTCGATGACACGATCGAGGCGGCCACAAAACGCCTCTCCAAACACGAACGCTCGTTTGCCTCCCTCGTCCGGCAAAAACCTAAACCGCCCGCGCCCAGGCCGTTCAGGGCCCCTTCATGCCGCAACCCACAAAAATCCACCCCTCCCTTCTCGGGGCCTCCACCCAGGCGTCCGCAAGCCCACCACCGGGCCATGCCCAAGTCCCAACCGCCTGCGACTTCCAAACCATCCCTGTCCTTTTGACGGGATTTGCGGAAGGGGGCGGGCCCCCTCCGCCATAGTCCCAGGCCTCCTTCCCATCGGGGGTCGCCTCAAAGCCTTTTACCCTCGCTGGGAACAAGTCACGTCGGACGCATGGGTCCTTGGCGTGATCTCATCAGGATACTCTCTCAACTTTCGGGCCATTCCTCCAGACAACCCCCCCAAGGAATTGCCCTCCCAACCGGACGCAGCTACCCCTACTCCTCTCCGAGGCTCGAGACCTGCTTCGCCTCAGGGCAGTGGAGGAGGTTCCCCCCGACCAATGGGAGAAGGGCTTCTGCTCCTGTTACTTCCTGGTACCGAAAAAAACGGGAGACCTACACCCAATACTAGACTTGAGACGCCTCAACAAATTTCTAGTACGGGAAAAATTTTGATGCTTTCCCTACCGACCCTCTACCCCCTGATTGACGAGGGCGACTGGCTCTGCTCCCTCGATCTGAAGGAGGCGTACACACATGTCCCAGTACACCCCACTCACCGCAAGTTCTTGCGTTTTCAGGTAAGGGACTGGCACCTACAATACCGAGTCCTCCCCTTCGGCCTAGCATCATCACCTCGGGTCTTCACCAAGTGCCTCGTGGTGGTCGCAGCAACCTTACGCTCCAAGGGCCTCCAGGTATTCCCCTACCTGGACGACTGGCTGATCAAAGCCCCGTCCAGGGAAGGGGTTATCTCAGCGACCCAACAGACTATTACCTACCTACAAAGTCTGGGGTTCGAAATAAACTTCCCAAAATCCCAACTACGCCCCTCGCAGTCCCTACAGTTCATCGGGGTCACGCTGGATACGGTTCGCCTCCGTTCCTTCCTCCCCCCTCCGCGCCTAGAGGCGTTAGTAAGTCTGAGTCGAAGGATCTCTCTGCTGACCTCGGTATCAGCTCGACAGATGATGACTCTTCTAGGCCACATGGCCTCCACCGTCCATGTCACACCCTTTACCCGCCTCCATCTGAGAATCCCTCAATGGACCCTGGCCTCTCAATGGCGTCAAGACCGGGACCCGATCGACCGTCCCGTGACAGTGACTCCTTCCTTGCAAAAATCGCTCCGCTGGTGGGCCGACTCTTCAAATCTTTCCAAAGGTTTACTCTTCCTCGCCCCTCATCACAGCAAGGTACTCACCACGGACTCGTCAGAGTACGCTTTGGGAGCCCATCTGGATGGCCTACGCACGCAGGGGATGTGGTCAGTGGAAGACCGCCACTGTCACATCAACGTGCTAGAGCTCCGGGCCATCTATCTCGCAGCTGTAGCCTTTCAACATCTGCTCCACGACCGGGTGGTCCTCATCCGAACCGACAACCAGGTAGCAATGTACTATGTAAACAAACAAGGAGGAACAGGGTCTTGGTCCCTCTGTCGGGAAGCCCTGCGCCTCTGGAAATGGGCAATCTCCAACAACACCTTCCTTCGAGCGGTGTACATACAAGGAGAACAAAACTGTCTAGCGGACAGACTCAGCCGCCTCCTCCAGCCACACGAGTGGTCACTGCACTCTCAAACCCTACGACAGGTGTTCAAACAGTGGGGGACACCTCAAATAGATCTGTTCGCCTCCCCCCACAATCACAAACTGCCTCTCTTCTGCTCCCGGATGTACTCCCCGGACCGGCTCGAGGCCGATGCCTTCCTCCTCGACTGGGAGGGAAGGTTCCTGTACGCGTTCCCGCCGTTTCCTCTGATCCTGCAGACGCTTGTCCACCTGAAAACAGTACAAGCCACCCTGATCCTGATTGCTCCTCGCTGGCCACGCCAGCCTTGGTTTTCCCTTCTGCTTCAACTCAGTGTCAGAGATCCACTGCCTCTGCCTCGGTTTCCCTCTCTACTATCACAGGGTCAGGGTTCGCTGTTACATCCCAATCTTCAATCTCTTCATCTGAATGCTTGGTTTCTTTCCCCCTGACTTCTCTCCCCGTGTCTCAATCAGTCAAGGAGATATTGGAGGCCTCTAGAAAGACCTCAACGAGAACCTGCTACTCCCAAAAGTGGACCAGATTCTCAGCCTGGTGCTCCTCTCACAGCCAGGACCCGGTGTCGGTCCCCGTCCCCCTGGTCCTTGACTATTTACTTCAATTATCTCACTCCGGCCTAAAGACCAACTCCATTCGAGTACACCTCAGTGCGATTGCAGCCTTCCATCAGCCCCTGGAAGGGAAAGCCCTCTCGCTCCACCCCCTAGTCTCTCGCTTCATGAAGGGTCTTCTGAATGTCCACCCTCCTCTCAAACCTCTTCCGGTGGTTTGGGACCTTAACGTGGTTCTGGCTCAACTAATGAAACCTCCATTTGAGCCCCTAGACAAATGCCATCCAAAATTCCTCACTTGGAAGGTGATTTTCCTGCTTGCGCTCACTTCCGCTCGGCGGGTCAGTGAGCTACAAGCTCTAGTGGCGGACCCACCCTTCACGGTATTCCATCACGACAAGGTGGTACTCCGCACTCATCCAAAGTTCTTGCTTAAAATAGTGTCTGATTTTCATCTCAATCAGTCCATTGTCTTACCTGTGTTTTTTCCCAAGCCCCACTCTCATCCCGGAGAGGTGGCGCTCCATACTCTTGACTGTAAGAGAGCGTTGGCCGAAAAGTCCCACAATTGTTTTTGTCCTTCGACCCAAACCGGTTAGGTCACCCAGTCTCCAAGCGCACCTTGTCCAACTGGTTGGCCGATTGCATCTCCTTCTGCTACGCTCAGGCTGGTCTCGCACTGCATGGTCGAGTAACGGGACACAAGGTCTGAGCAATGGCAGCCTCCGTAGCGTTCCTCAGGTCCACACCTATTGAGGAAATCTGCAAGGCTGCCACGTGGTCTTCGGTTCATACTTTCACCTCCCATTACTGTCTGGACTCACTGTCCAGGAGCGATGGCCGGTTCGGCCAATCGGTTTTGCGAAATCTATTTGCTTAAATTGCCAACTTCCCTCCATCCCTTTTCAGTTAGCTTGGAGGTCACCCACATGTGAGAATATCATGCCTGCTTGTCCTGGGATAAAGCACAGTTACTTACTGTAACAGGTGTTATCCATGGACAGCAGGCATATATTCTCACAACCCGCCCACCTCCCCGAGATTGGCTTCTTTGCTAGTTAAGTGAACTGGAGACCATGAGGGGATGCGCCCCCTAGTGGAGCAGGAAGGCACGCATGCGTGGAGCAGCAGAGCAAACTTAAATCTTCAATCAAGTTTGCTTGAAAATGCTTCCGCATCGGGGCTCCGTAGATGACGTCACCCACATGTGAGAATATATGCCTGCTGTCCATGGATAACACCTGTTACGGTAAGTAACTTTTCTGGTCCCTTATTTGCATAGGGGGTTATCTGTGTTCTGGTAGGAATGAATGTTGAGAAGCATACAGTGTGCTTTGTGTAGTTTAATTTTGTGGTTAACCATTATGTGTTAATAAGATTATATTGTGTGTGTATATATGACAAATGAATGGAAAAAATTGTGTTATAATTAGTACTATTATGGGGGCGGGGGTCTGGGGCGGAGATTGAGCGGGATCTAGCCCGTGACTTAGCCTGTATTTTGGATTTCAGCCCCTTAATGTGATTGAGTTTGACACCCCTGGTATACGCTATCCTTTCATAGTGTTCACCACTGAAAATTGGTATGTGCTATTGAAAAGTAGGCTGCATTACGTATGAGAATAAAATCCATTAACACTGGCTCAGACCAATGGTCCGCCTTACCTAGCTATCCTACTTCCAACAGTGGCCAACCCAGGTTACAAGTACCTGATAGATATCCAAACAGTAACAAGATTCCATGCTACTGATCCCAGGGTAAGCAGTGCTTTTTTCCATGTCTATCTTTATAATTGTCTATGGACTTTACCTCTAGGAATTTAACCAAACCTTTTTTAAACCCTGCTATGCTACCTGCTTTTACCACATCCTCTGGCAATACATTCCAGTGCTTAGTCATGCATTGCATGAAAAAATATTTTTTCTAACTTATTTTAAATGTGCTTCTTATAATTTCAATACTTGTTCATTAGTCAAGGCTGGGCCTTTGTACCTAACACCATAAACAAACCTTCAGCTACATGCCTCTGTCTCCTCGACCATGCACTCTAATCCAAAATCCCTTTTTTTTCCTTATCCCTAGTATTCCAGGATCTCCCTTTCCCTACCCTCCATTCCCACCCCCCACCTCGGGTATCTTGCATCCTTCTCCTTACCTATTTTTTACTGTGGTATTTAGCATCTCTCTTTCCCCACTGCTCCCCACCTCCTGCCTTAGTATTCATTATCTCTCTCTTTCCTTACCTCTCCCCCCCAAAAAAAATGTCCAAAATCTCTCTTCTTTCCTATTCCCCCTCCACCCTGTGGTGTTCAGCATTTCCCCTTCCCTTCCTCCTCTCCTCCCCAAGGTGGCTAGTGGCTTGTCCTTTATTTCCTCACCTCTTCTGGTGTGGCACTTATACAGCATTCAGAATATGTTATAATATTCATTGTGGCCAGCATGGGGCCTTGAGCAGGAAGTTTAGAAGGGGCGGGATTAGGGTTACCAGATTGTCTCTTTAAAAAAAAGAGGACACCTGGCCCTGCCCTACATAAACATCTCCTTCTCCGAGCTTGGGGCTGCATTGATGTCATGGAAAAGAGCGACAAACATGGGAAAATAAGTAGAGAAAGCTGGGCTAGAATAGGAAAATAAAATTAGATCTTTTAGAAAGAGTAAATGACTGGTTCACATTTACTCATTTATATTCCACCGCATTCATGATTTTATTCTATTGAAAAAAAGTCTGTGCTGTTGATAACACAAAAGACATTTCACAACCAAACAAAACAAATGGGAAATAGCAGAAACAACATAATACTTTTCCATTGTATTCCCCTAGAAAAAAGAGAAACAAATCAGTAAATCATATGATATAATTATGCAGTCCATAGCACAGTACAAATATCATACTTATTCTTCTAGCAAGAATTTCCATTAAAAAACATCAGGCTGCTCTATGGGGTAAAGACCTAGAACAACTCCTATTGCCCACCACTTATGAGGTATTCAGGAAACGCCTCAAAACCCACCTATTCCTGAAATACCTAGACAGTTGACCCACTTCCCTCTTTCCCCTCCCTTGCCCTTTCTCCCCATTGTTCCCCACAAACCTTAAGTTAATTCAACTTGTACGTCAACTCAACTTGTACTCCACTAATCTTTTGTAAACCGCATAGAACTTAACGGTATTGCGGTATATAAACTGTTATTATTATTATTAATATCTTTTACTAAGGCACTAAATGCTAACGCGTCCATTATATTCTATGGATGCATTAGCATTTAGCACGCTCTAAATCAGCTAGCACACCTTAGTGAAAGACCCCTAATATTAGCCAGAAGCTAGAAATTCTGAGTGAATCCTACTAGACCAGGGGTAGGCAATTCTGGTCCTCGAGAGCCGGAGCTAGGTCAGGTTTTCAGGATATCCATAATAAATATGCATGAGATAGATTTGCATCTCAAGGAGGCAATGCATGCAAATCCATCTCATACATATTCATTGTGGATATCCTGAAAACATGACCTGGCTCCGGCTCTCGAGGACCAGAATTACCTACCCCTGTACTAGACCAAATTGTATCATTCTAGAAAAAAAAACCTCCTTTTACAAAGCAGTGGTAGAGGTTTCTACCGCAGGCCAGTAAGGTAAGTGCTCCAACACTCATAGAATTCCTATGAGTGTCAGAGCATATATCTCGCCGGCCCACAGTAGAAACCGCTACCATGGCTTTGTAAAAGTCAGCGTATGTCATCAGTTTACTGTGGAACTGAGAATAATTCTCACATAATTTTTAGTTCCAAAGGAAGTAAATTGCATAAGATGTGAGGTGCCATGCCAAAAATGTTCTATTCCTAGTATTTAAACTGAAGGAATTTTAAAGGAGGAACTGCCAAAAGCATTACCACAACGGAAGAGAAGGAATGTATCTGATAGTCTGTTAGAAGTAAACATTAGCTTTTTTTAAATGATTCTTCAAAAAATGTTTCACTATATGCTTTCCATCAAATAAAATTCACATAAATAAAACAATTTTGTAGGAGGTTGCAAGTTATTGCTCCCCACCTCTCTCTATCATCTATAATCACTGTTTTTTTGCCATTTTTGGCAAGCAAACACTATGACCATCTGTCTTCCCTAATTACCTACAGCAAAAGCAATTTATGGAACTCCATCGTGCCCATGGCACACGATATGGAAAACTCTAGCCTATAATTTTGCTTAGGCTTGGATTAACTACTTGGCTCACTTCACTAACTTTAACTGGCTCAGGCTGTCATGTGGGTTTCTTCAAATGCTATATTTACAAAAAAAAAAATAATCCTTCCAAGCCACTACTTATCACTGGAATCGGTAGCATGGAATCTTGCTACTCCTTGGGATTCAGCCTTTGGTAACCTGGATTGTACACTGTTGGAAGTAGGATACTAGGCTAGATGAGTCATTGGTCTAACCCAGTATGGTCTTATCTCAGTAATGCTGTAATTACTTTTTATTGGGGATTGCAGCAAAAATCTAGGAAAACAATGCCTATAAATACGTTTTTAAGATGGAACCTGAAATAGCTGGGAAGCTTTACACCTAGGGGATTATTTACGCCTACAAAATTATCTCCCTTTTATCAAGCTGTGTTAGGGATTTTTTTTATCGCCAGTTGCTGCAGTAAAAGCTCCAAAGCTCATAGGAATTCTATGGCATTAGAATTTTTACCACAGCGTCCAGCAATTTAAAAAACCTAATGCGATGTGATGGGGTTGAGATAGCTGTCACTGGCCAATGGAGGGAGCCCAAGCAATGGAGCTCATTGAACCTGAAAGGAGAGCCGATTTGCAAGTGTTGCTGGGAGCTATCCACTCATACAAACAGCTCCCAGCACAGAGTGCTCAGAAGGGAAGAAGCTCCTTTGGGAGGAGGAATGCTGGCCTCTAGCCTAACTCCAGGTAAGTCCAGAAGGCCGTTGCTGACTGGCACTGATAGGGGGGGTCTAATGCAGTGAAGAGGAGTGGTCCGACTGAACAGTCCTGATAGAGGGGACTGGTGCAGCAGAGAATGGGGACCTATACACTGGCAGAGAAAAATAGCCAGAGGGCCTGGTAGAGCCTTAAATTGAGGAGGAGGCTAAGGCTTGATGACCAGCAATGAGACTGGTGAAGACAGATCCAGGTGGTGGGGACACAAGAAGCCAGGGAGTAAGGGACTGGCAGTAGCCCCACAAGAGACAGCTAGAAGAGCTGACATAGTCCAAGGCTGAGGGGGTCAGACAGCTGATCAGCAGTAGGACCGGCAGGGCCAGTGGCAACCAGTAGAGACCGGTGCTGGAACCGAAAACTGTTCAAATACTCTTCAGGAAGCATGGCCAAGATCTAAGGAGCATCCGGTGGAGGGACCTGTTGGGATGGTGACAACTGGAAGAGTGACCGGTAAATGGCACTGGAAGCTGTCAAAGATGAGGAAAGCCAATCAAGGATCAGAGAGGACTCAGGGAAGACCTGGAGGACAGAGTCCAGGGAGGACTCAGAGAGTACCAGGAAGAGTTGAGAAGACTTGGTTGAGAATTTTAAGAGAATGTATGGTGTACCTGTCTAACCCTGTTTATGTTGTTGTTTTAATAGAGAACCAAGGTGCCTGGGGGTGGATATGTAACGGGTAATACTGCTTAGCCTGATCACATGATGACATGTGGCTTGATAAAAAGGGGGAGGGGGAGTTAGTCCACAATCCAGTGATTGTTCCAAGTCAGGGAAGTGTACTCATGAATCAAAAAGCAGACAATAGCACATAGAGAAACAGGTGAGGACTAAACAGAAACAAAACTGAATATGAGTCCAAAATTTTGAGGCTTCAGTGATTCACATCTACAGAAGTAGAAAAGATGCCCAGTAGGGCTGTCCAGAAAAACCTAAAGTTGGAAAGACTGTGTGAATTGAAGTTTTCCATAAATTTGATTGTGCTTGATCAGAAAATAATTTTTTTAAAATTTTATAGCCCATCCTGAAGTCCCTCAAAGCCACTGATTACATAAAGCTCCGTTTTTCTTAAAATTTGCTATTATTTTTGCTTAAAGAAGCAAATTTCTTGGCATTATAGCTATAACTTTTATGTTTTTACACTCAGCTTTTATGTTTTTACATTGATAAAAATACATTTTATGTCAAGTCTGTTTAATAGAAAAAGAACAATAAGTCAATTCAGAAATAACACTAGAGTCTCCAATATGTTTATTAAACAAGTAGGGTCGGATTCCTTAGAACCCCATTACAGTGTATCCCCGCGAATTTGCAGTTTGAGAATTGCAGAATTGCTCATTTGTGGTCTGCTCCAACCGCCTGTTCCTGTTGTAATGTCGGGCTACACCAATCAGGAGCTGCATGTCTAAGCAGCTCCTGACTGATGTAGCCAGACTTTACTACAGGAAGAGGTAGTCGGAGCAGACCGCAAGTGATTTTCTTCACCTGCCGGTGCTCCAGCTGCCCTCTCCTTCCTCCCCTGCCTTTTGACAGGTGAAAAACCACATTTGCATTTTTTTTTAAATTCGCAGGAGTTCCTGGAATAAAACCCCTGCAAATTTTGGGGGAGTACTGTAATACAGTGTTACAACCACAAAAGAGTAGGAAAACAGTCTCCTGTCATAAATAATGATTTTTAAAAAATTTAATGCAAAAAATCTAGCAGTATTGTATTAAATGAACCTTTAGGCCCGGATTCTGTATAGGATGTGTGGTCTCAGAAGCCGCCTAAGTGGATTTTGAGAATCACACATCTCGGTGTCCTATATATAATTGCGCCTAAGCCCGCCTAATAACCCAATTCTCTAACCAATGTCCATGTTACAGATGCTAATTCTCTAACTAACATCCATGTTACAGACGCTTACGTCCACCTAGGTCTGCCTAATGCTACTTCTGGTCCAAGCCACGCCTAGCCTTAAGTAAGCTTAGGTGGGCTTGCGCACCTCCCTATGCTCTTGGAGCTGCCTCCAATATAGGCGGCATGCCTCGGGAGGTTTTTTGTAGAAAACATGCGTTCAGATTGGCTGGTTAGACAGCAGTTGGCCGCCTACAATTGGGACGCCGTTTATAGAATCCGGGCCTTAATATCTGCACCTTATTGTGAAAAATAAAAGAAATTTCACCTATTTCACTAATAGCTAAACAAGTACACTTTGGTGTAGTCACCTACCAATGGCGTTCCACTCAAGCATTCAATGTTGTCTTGAGATAGTCAGGATAAAGCCTGCAGTTCTGTTCGATTCCTTGCAACAAGGCCTCACGCAGCCTCTGTAGTGTTATTTCTGTACTGATTTATTGTTCTTTTTCAATAAAACAGACAACATAAAATGTCTTTTTATCAATGTGTCATTGCTGAGTGTGAAAACATAAAAGTTATAACTATAATACTAAGAAAATTGCTCCATTAAGCAAAAATAAAAGCAAGCCCCCCTCTTCAGGGCCAGCTCAAAGGATTATGGTGCCCTGAACAAACTTGCTCCAGTGTCATCACCCCCCCCCCCCACCACCACCATCACCCCCACTTTCCACATTGCTTCTGTCCCTGGCACCCTACACAGGTCCAGGTTTCTTCCCTCACTTGCCTAGTATAGTGTCTCTCCCCTTCTCTCCCTACCCCCCTGGTCCAGTCTCTGTCTCGCTCTCTCCTCCACTGTAGTCCTATATACTTTATCCTAGTTGCCAGCAGCAGCATGAACAACAGTTGGCTTTCGGCCTGCCCCTGTGCTTTCTCTCTATCATATTCTGCCTCCTCTGATGCCATTTTCTATCAGCGGGATTCAGAAGAGTGAAGACACAAAAGCAGGCTGAAAACCACTTATTGTTCATGCTGCTGGAGGAAATCAAGGTAAAGTTTACAGGACCACAGTGGAGGAGGAAAGGAAGGAGGGAGCAATGCCAGTGTGGGGAAAGAAGAGGAGAGATGCTGGATCAAGAAAGGGAAAGAGAGAGAGGAAGGATGCTAGATCCACAGGGAGGGGCAAAGAGAAGGCTTAACCTTTAGACCAGGTGAGGCATTTGTGGTGATGTCAGAGGCTGGTGATTTTGGTGTCCTTTATCACCTGACACTCTGATCCAGTGCCTTATCTGGTCCAATGGTTAAACTGACTCTACCCCTCTTTCATAATACTGTTCTCCACTTTTGAGAATGGACAGCACCTACCTCAAATTTAAATCACTCCCTTAGAATTCTCCCATGAGTAGCAAGTTCTCCTTTTCTACATATAGGGCACAAAAATACACTGGACTGAGACCCATAGGTCTCCTTACATAGAAAGGGAAACATTTCTTAGGGATTAACACCTGCTTCCCAGCAAATCAAATCCAGGATGCAGAACATACATGTCATGAATGACATTAGTGGCCAGTCAGATTCATGCTGGGAGTAAAAAGTACTTTTCTGAATCAATTTGAGTCAAAATATTTATAGGATTGGACTTCGATATGAAGTGTATTTCAGGAGGTTCATCCATCTCTCTATCTCTCTAACACTATGCCACACCTCAACAGAAAATCATAAAAGACAGATCTTTGAGAAGGCTTGTGGAACAACAGAGGACTGCTGGAACAACTCGAGTATGACTGCTGGAAAGTTCCGAGTGAGCGTGAACACCCTCTGCTGTACTTCTGATCTTTGTAACAACGGGAAACCAAAGTGTATGTATCAGGAGCAGTATAATGGGCGACAGCTTATATGTTAGTTTAAAATATCTTGGTGGATTGCTCTTGCTTCCTTAGGTTACCTTTGCGTCAAGCCAAAATTGTTTCTAATTTAATGACTTTGGTAGGATGGAATTTACCCATTTCCTTTTTTCCCCCCATGTGGATACTTTTCTTTGTTTTCCTTAAAATGTTCCAGCCTATATTTCCTCACAGGAACACATCTTTCCTGTAGCTTCTGGAATTGATTTAAAAAATTAAAACAAAACAGTTACTCTAGTCACAAAAGTCACTCCACTGGGCTGAAAAGCATTGGACTAAAAAGTTCAGAAAAGCTCTGGTAGATACACCTTATCAGGACAGGAAAGTTACTTTCCACTCATTAAATAAGCAGAATTATATAGGCACAACTCTTCCAGAAAATCAAGGCCATTGCTGGACAGGCTTCTATGGTGTGTGTGTGCCCTGAAAATGGCATAGACAAATCAAGGTCAAGTACACATATGTGGTATCCCATTGTACCTTAAGCTGAATGGACCATATATCCACTATGTTACAATGTTACTGTGTTCAGTGGCACTAATAGAAGTGTCTCTAGTCTAAATAACCAGAATTGGCTTCTGCCTGGTTAAACTCTTGTGAGTACTGAACCCATTCTACCACATACATGTCCATTCCTGAACGTATTGTAGATTAGGCAATAGGTTGGCAGATTTTGTTCTAAAATACTTTCAGAATTGCATATCTCCTGTACCCTGACATTTCTATGGTCTGTCCAAAATGGAGCTTCACATTACTATGCTTTTAACTCTTTGCATGTTATGTTTAACTCTTTGCATGTTATTTCCTTATTGAGTTGCTATATCAGGAGTCCAAAGCAAGGTTTTCTCATGTTTTATCACATTGATCATCTGACTCTGGGCTGTAGAGAGCAGATAACACAGGCTTCTTCTATTTTTTTAACTAGTCCAGCAGGTTGCAGTAACAGTATTTGTTGTCCTTTCTTCACTGCATTTCTGGATTTATAGCTCTGATTTCCTAAGCAAAATGACTATATTGAAACAGAGGGAGGAAGGGGGGGGAGAGGTTTTGTTCAGCTTGTCCCTGATGACCTAATGTTGTCTGAAAGCCCTGAGGCAGAAATCTGATTCTGGTTTTACCCTTTCTAGGGCTTTCAGTAAATAGTACTTTGAATGGGCAAACCTGTCCATCCTGCTTTTATTCAGTGAATTCTGACCCATGTGACGACGAGGAAACAATAAGCTGCAGCGGGTTGGAAACCGAGTGTGTCCAGTTTGCTGTCGTAAAGAAAGGTACGAGGCCACAAGTGCACTTCCAACCATGCAATTGCTTATTGGGCATTGGAGTTTACTTAAAACACAGGAGTAACCTTTCAGTGTAAGTGATAAATAGTAGCAGTAAAATGCCGAAAGGTTTACTCCTCACTTCTAGTTTGTGCCCAATCCTATGAATCAGTGTTGTTCATGAGCTGGGATGTCAATTTTTCTAAATGAAGCCCCTAAAAATTAAACCCTATTGAGTATTAGCAGAACTTCAAATTCCCATTTGACCGTTTACTGGAAAGTAGGTAGCATAAGCTCAGATTGCAGAGATGTGAAATGTGAATAACTTGTTCATGGAGATACTGATAATATGCTGGTGGCGAAACTAACAAAATGGTTAGTTATTTCTCAGTGAAACTGACAATATGCATATCATTTCTTGTGCAGGATTTCTGACTGAACTGCGTGGCTGTGCTACAGAACAAATGAGCAATTCTAGGGGAAAAGCTGCTTTCCCTGAGAAATCAGTTCATGTGATCAATTTCTCAAAAAGCAACAGCAGCATCAGACTTCAATGCAGTCTTTTCCTTCCAGCTATTGGGTTCCTCCTACTGAAGCTTTTCTTCTAATGGCCTCTTCCAGTTGTCTCTGGGATCTCCCACTGAAAAGCATTTTAAAGATCACTTTCTTCCAGCTCTTAGTAAGCTTTTTCTGGCAAAGGTTTTTCTCCTAGTGGTCTATTGCTTCAAGCTAAGGTTACCGGAATGTTGATGGCCTAATCTGGGGCACTTGAAGATTTTCCCAACCAGGAATTGTATTGGATGGGAGCAGGAATGGAGTAAGCAGGCAGACTCATTGGAACTGCAGACAATCAAATCTATCCAGGCCCAATTTCAGGGCAACAGTCAGGGATAGCAATCTGTGCCATAAGATGGGCAGAAGTATGCTGTCCATTTGTAGTTGGTAGCCATACATGCAGGCAGTATTTTTGAATCGGGTTTCAAGATGTTTTATTTTAGCTAATATTCTTGTTCAGTAAATGAAATATTTGTCTAACCTTTGCTGTCTCTTGCTTTATATTCTGCCCTGTTTTCCCTTCTTTATGCCTGCCCTTTTTTTCTGTCTCATTGCTGTCTATTCTTCCTTTCTATTTTCCAATTGTTTCTTCTTTCTTTACCTAATGGATAAATGTTGCTTTCCTCTTCTGAAACCAATGTTCTTTCATTCTTCACCTTTCTGTTTTTCTCATCTTTCAAATTCTTCCTTATTATTCCCTTTGTTCCCTTCATTCTCTGGGGGTCAGTAGCAGGGGAACTGGGAAGATAGAGAGACATGGACACCAGTAGTATTATCAAGGAAGGAAAGAGTTCATTATCTTTTTCTTTTTTCTTTTTTGCTTACTTGTATCCTCCTTTTTTAAATGATTGTAAAGTTCTTTGCTTTGAAGTATTAAGAGTTGTATAGCAAATCTTTAAATAAACTCTCACTCTTTTACCAGACCCTTCTATTCACCGTCTCTCATAGAACATAAGAATTGTCATACTAGGACAGACTGAAGGTTCTTCAAGCCCAGTATCCTGTTTCCAACAGTGGCTAACCTAGATCTCAAGTACCTAGCTAGTTCCCAAGTAATTAAACAGATTTTATACTGCTTATCCTAAAAAGCAGAGGATTTTCCCAAGTCATCTCAGTAATGGCCTATGGACTTCCCTTTTAGGAATTTATCCAAACCTTTTTTTAAACCTCACCAAGCTAACTGATTTCACCACAAGTTCCCACTCTCTCTCCTACCCCCCTTGGATCTTTCATTTCTCGTGGCTATTGCTGTTCCTCCTCCTTCTGCTTGGCCTTCAGACCTCTTCCTTTTACCTCTCTCTCTCCCCAGCACTGATAGAAGTTAGGTGCCTCAATTTGCTTCTCCTACTTGATTCTCTACCTGTGCCTCAGTTTGCTTCTCCTACTTCATTTTCTCCCTTCCTAAGTCCAATGGCTGATCTGAACCATGAAGGAGGGAGAGGAGCCAGTTACAAGAGGAACAGGTTCAGCATCTGTTCTGATCTTCTGTCAGCCAGGATGGCTTGCGGGGATAGCGAAATGAAAGAAGTTGTTCTTTATCAGCTAAGCCTGGCATAAACACAAGAGAATCTCATCCTTCCTCCATAGTGGCTGCAGAAACAGTTCTTAATGACATGTCAGTTTCCTGTGCCATGTGGGACCAGTCTGGTGAGACTGGTCACTCATTATACAAAGAGCTAATGTACTGGGTGGGAGTGAGGGGCACCGAAGCAAGTTGACTAAGGGATCCAAAGTCCCTTGAACCAGCCCCACCTGTAATGTCCTATCAATCTTTTCCCTCCTTGTTCTGGATGTTGTCCTCCTGTCCTCTTTATCCTTACTCCAAGCAAGTAGTAGGAACAATGCTTAAGAGGACAGGACAGCAGCCAGAATAAGGAGAGGAAAGAAATGATAGGACATGACTAGCATGGGTCAAAGGATTTTGGAGTCCTGAGTCAATTTGCTTCAGCCCCCCATCCCATCCCCTGCATTGGCAAGCCCCCTTCCACCTGCATCATCATGCTCCCTCCCTTTCACAATTCAGTATATCTCTCTCCCTTCCCTTTCCTCCATCCCCCTGAGTTCGGCATCACTACCTCTCCTCTCCCCCACCCATGATCCTGTAAACTTTATGTGAATTGCCAGCAGCAGCCGCTTGAAGACAGACTGCCTTTGGCCAACCCCTGGTCTTCCATTTGCTGCATCTTGCCTCATCTGAGCAATTTCCTTTAGGCAGGACACAGCAGAAGAAAGGCCCAGGTGTGGCCCAGTCTGTCTTCTTGCTGCTGCTGCAGGCAACTGATATAAAATGTACAAGACCATGGGGGAGTGGAGGAAGGGAGGTAGAGAGAAGAGGAAGCAAGACTTGACCCACAGGGTGCGTGAGAAGAGAGACTGGGCTGGGGGGGAGCAGAGAGAAGGGGAGGGATACTCTGAGGGAAGGAGGAAGGGAGAGTTGTTGGCCCTCTGAGAGTGAGGTAAGAGAATGCTCAACATTGGACCAGAGGAGGCACTGGTGGTGACTTCAAAGGATGAGGATTTTGATGCCCTTTAATTGCTGGCACCCTGAGCCAATGCTCACTTAGTCCAATGGTCAAGTCAGCTTAGATTTCTGGCCAGCAACATTCTATTGCACTGCACCTGGTGGTGGGGCAGATAAGTCTTACACCTCTGTCAGTCTTGAAACTGAATACAGCCAGTTGTTAAATAGAATTAAGGGGCAAAGATCTGAAATTAGGGACAGTACCTGAAAATCTGGTAACTTTACTTCCAAATACTATATGCTAGTCATCCTACACTGTAAAACAGTGGTCTCAAACTCAAACCCCATGCAGGGCCACATTTTGGATTAGTAGGTACTTGGAGGGCCAAAATAGTTAATGTCTTATTAAAGAAATGACAATTTTGCATGAGGTAAAACTCTTTATAGTTTATAAATCTTTCCTTTTGGCTAAGTCTTAATAATAATAATGACATTTATAGCTAAAGAGACATATGATCAAGAAACTGTTTTATTTTACTTTTGTGATTATGATTTCAAATATTTTTATTAGAATTTTGCATACCTAAAAATCGTTGGCTGCAGATATCGAACCTTCCTAGACAGAACTTTCAAGTTTCAAGCTGGTAGACAACAATCATGGCTAGGCTATCTCATCGATACCGCTAGGTTGACCTACAGCATCTTCCGGAAAGAACTAAAGACCACTTTGTTTAAGAAATTCTTGTCCTAGCCAGACACTCTCCCACGAACATAACTTCAACACCTTATCCTGAATTTCTTCCTCACACTAGGTATCCACATTCCCTGTCTGCTAAAAATTCCTTCTTCATAATTGTATCATGATATTTCACTGATGTTAGAATAATTTCAATTGTAAGATGTAAAATAGTTATTTATATATTACTTGTTGGAATATTCATATTTATCTCTATCTCTACCTCTCTCTTTATATTTTTATCTTTACTTTTCATTAATTGTTTCTTCAGGTACTTTAGTTAGATTGTGAGCCTTTGGGACAGTTAGGGAAATTTCCAAGTACCTATCTTATTTATTTTTATCTATTGTATCTTTTTAATGCATCATTTTTGTAAACCGCTTAGAAACCTCATGATTATTAGCGGTATATAAGAATTAAATTAAATAAAAAATAAAAAAAGAGAACAATAACACAGAAATATACCGAGGGCCTCAAAATAGTACCTGGTGGGCCGCATGTGGCCCCAGATCGCGAGTTTGAGACTACTGCTGTAAAACATTATGATGGGAAGTGGAACCCAAGAGAGCCAAGCTGGAGCGGAGGAGTAGTTTAGTGGTAGTTAGAGAACCAGATTGCAAACAAGGGAAGCTGGAATTCAAATTCTGCTCCAGTTTCATCCTCCATTACTTCAGGTACAAATTAGATTGTGAGTTCACTTGGATAGGGAAATAATTTATGTACCTGAATGTAACTTGCCTATTGCTTGGACTTGGAAAACACAAGTAACATATAAACACAACCTAGTGCTCATATCCAGCAGTCATCATGCTTTGAAGCTATGTATTCCCAACAAACTCTCATAGAGAGTGATATGGGGACAAGGATTCATTCCCATTCCCTCTCTGCAACCAAAGATTTTTTTTCCCCCATTCTGACCCCATCCCCACAGTGAAGCACACTCTGTAACCCCGTCCCCTCACCGTTTCCGCATTTTTCATTCCCATCCCCTCACTGTTCCCACAGTCTTAATTTTCTTCCTAGCATCTCCCCACTCAAAACAGAAAGATGGTTGTATGCAAATGCAATGTTTAAGGTAATGCAAATAAACATTTAGGTCTAAGTGTGTTAAGTGTGTTTTTTCTAACTTCTATATCGATTGAAAGAATATCGACAAAAGTAAACTTGTGAGGCATGCTGGCCTGGGTTCTGCATTGCGCACATAAAAATAATCCTTAGGGCCAAGTTGACATGAGCAAAAATTTTCTGTTACCTTAGCGCCCCTTTTAGCAAGCTGCGCTAGAGTTTTATACCATGAGGCGGCACGGTAAATGCTCTGATGCTCATAGAATTCCTATGAGCATTGGAGCACTTACCTCGCCAGCCTGTGCTAGAAACGTGTAGTGCAGCTTGATAAAAGGGACCTTACTTTGTGAGCATTTCTTCAGATACATCACAGACACACACTTTGAGGGAAGTTAGAAAGAATTCCTGAGCCATACTCTGCATATTTTCCCTACTTATTCACCTGTAGTTTATATCTACTCTAAGGGCCTGTTTTACAAAGTCGCACTAGCGGCTGCCGTGTGGCAACAGCCCCGAAGCCCTTTAAATCTCTATGAGCTTCGGAGCCATTTCCGCAGCGGCCTGCACTAAATGGCTTTGTAAAAGAGGACCTAAGTAAAATTCAGATACTGGGAGGGGCATAATAAAAAAAAAAGTCTAAGTCCCTTTTTGGCCTAAGGCCCTAAATGTTGAAAGTAGAAGCAGGGAAAATGTCCATTATCAAAAAAAAAACGTCCAAAAGGAGGTTTTTTTATAATGGCCTACCTCTACGTTCAGCTGTTTAAATGCCCAGACCACCACTATGTCTAAACTTACACCATATAATCAACCTTAAAAAAGCCTAAGTCAAAACGCCCAAAACAAGGGCTTTTAGGCGAAGGAGGAGCCAGTCCTTCACCTAAAAACTGGATTCTGTAACCAGTGTCTGTCAAAAACAACACCAGTTACAGAATCCACCCCCAACCCCCAACAATCCAGGCAGGAGGGAGCCCAAGCCCTCCTGCCCCGATGAACTGCGATCCCCCCCCCCCCCTGACATCGGGCTAATGATCGGGATGGTGTGGAGCTAAAGTAGAAGGGGGGACTTTTTTCTTGATACAGCCTTCGGGCGAAACATGTCGGAATGACAGGTCCCTTCCCGATAATTACTGACAAAGGGAAAACTCAGAAAAAGAACAGAAAAAAAAGATAAGTTGAAAGATTAATTATTTATTTATGAAGTATTGAAGCACTAATTGCACTAAAGCACTTTATATAAAACACAACGGTCTGATGAGGAGGCTAGTGCCACATAGTATTTGGACACTCAAACCAATTGGCTAATACTGGCACTTCTGAAGACCAATGAATAAGTAAAAAGCCATAAGTAAACATGCTATGAAGATAAAAGTTGGGGCATTATCGCTCAGAATTGGAGAAGTGGATTGGGTTTCACTGACAGGCAGCGGGAAACAATCTTCAAGGCTCCAGCACTATTAATGACCACAGGATAAGCTGATGGAAGTTTGGATAAATGGTCAAAAGTATCTGATATCCACCAAGCTTTGATAGAACTCCACAGTACTGTACTGGTGGAGTACTGCTGACAAGAAATTATTCCCCGGGGACTGCGGTAAGATTTGCTGATTTGCAGATGATACCAAAATCTGCAATAGAGTAGACACCCCGGATGGTGTGAATAGCATGAAGAAAGACCTGGTGAAGCTTGAAGAATGGTCTGAAATTTGGCAGCTAACTTTAATGCTAAGAAATGCAAGGCAGTGGCGTACCTAGGGTATGTGGCACCTGGGGCCCATCATTTTTTGAAACCCCCCCCCCCCCCCCCATGTAAAAAAATATTTTTTGTAATGACCATGAAACGGAATAAATGGTCAGAATAGAAACAGGCAGTGAAAATTTTCTTATATTCCAAACATAACATAACATAACATAAATTATGTCTGAATTGTCATGACATCAGAAGTACATATGGAGTAGTTGCAGGTGATGCCTGGGACAGTTCTGATTGTGTTAGTTCGGTTTTATGTGTTTTTTGAATAGAAGGGTTTTTATTTCTTTTTGAAGGTTTTGCAGTATGTGGTCGATGTCAATTGGTTGTAGGGTTGGGGGTCGAGTGTTGCAGCTCGAATGGCTAGGAGGTTGTCGAACAGTTTTTTTCTTTTGACGTTTTTGGTTGGAGAGTGTGTGAATGGTGCGTGAGTTCTCCTATGTCTGTTTGAAGTGGATTTAATTATTTAGCTGAAGAAATTAGTAACCCCCCCCATTCCACACACATTAATTCTCTTCCATTTTTGTTCCCATTATAAAAAACACTGATAAGTTCTCAGAAAAAAAATACATTAAAATAAGAAGTGAAAACAAAGGCCCCTACAGATGAGAACATAACATAAGAATAGCCTAACTGGGTCAGACCAATGGTCCATCATGCACAGTAGCCCATTCTCATGGTAGCCAATCCAGGATACTAATACCTGGTCAAAACCCAAAGAGTAGCAACATTCCATGCTACCGATCCAGGGCAAGCAGACACTTCCCCCATGTCTTAATAACAGATTATGGACTTTTCCTCCAGGAATTTGTCCAAATCTTTCTTAAAACCAGCTACACTATCTGCTTTTACCATAACTTCTGGCCACTTCATTTTTAAGTTTAGATCTTTCCTTTCAAACAGAGACCTTGCTAGATGTCAAATACAGCACAAGGTAACTTCACATGGACTTAGCTGTGCAGGAAATGTGAATCTCCTCATACACCCACCATATAATGCAAAAATGTGCAAAGGTCTGTTTTTTTCTTTCGATCACTACATAGCCTAATGCCACACAAGCAGTGCTGTTACAAACATATTCTGTAGGTCAATGCTAAGGATAATAAAGTTTCCTTCCTTGGACCAGAAGGAGATACTGATAAACCACTGGAAGAGATCCCAACACAACACCCAAAGACCCACTCAGTGTGTGAACCAGTTGAGTGGAGTGGCCTAAATGGGGGGTGGAAATGGGCCCGGAGTTTGCTCAGCAGAATTTCCCAGACCACCTCTTCCTCTCAACACATTGACACGCTGCCACCACCACCACTAGAAACACCTCACTGGGTAGGCCAGCTATGCTATAAACTTTATAAAACACATTATTATATTTTCTTATAAAGCACATATTTTAACTGAACTTTCTGACATCCTCAGCCTTTCCATTCACAAAAATAGAAGGAAGAAAAGTTCCCATTTCCTGCTGTTTCATGTCCCCGGCCTATACAATATTTTTTTTCTGCAGACCCTTCAAAAGTCTGACCAAATCCTCGTTTCACTTGCATTATAAAGTACTGAGGATGCCATCTCTCCCCAATCCCAGGTCCTAAAGTCTAAGACAGTAGCGCAAACTAATGCTGCCAGATTCAGGAAAAAAAATTTCGATTCGATTCAGCCTATTGAATTGGTTTTTCAATTCGATTTTCCTGCCCAGTTGGGTGATTTTTTTCAAAACTCCTGGTGGGTTTTATAGCTTTTTCACCCACTTTGGCTTCTCCTAACCACACTGGCGCTGTGGTGTAAATAAAATAAAGAAACAAAAAGGACTTTTCCTCTCTCTGTTAAATCCTAGCTCACGTTTGCAGTCCAACACCAGCTCTGTCAGAGTACACATTTCAAATCTGACATTATAATCACAAAACAGAAAATAAAATTAATTTTTCTACCTTTTGTTATCTGGTTATATTTCAAATCTTGTTGGTCCAAGGCTCTGGTTTTCTTCTGATAACTTGCTTGCCAGGGTCTCCTTCTTTTTTCTTTCTGCGTGCTAACCATCCATCTGCCAACTCTGTCCTCCCTTTCCATTTCCCTTCCCTCCCCAGGAAGTCTGGTATCTTTCCTTTTTTTCATCTCCCTCCAAAGATCCACCTTTTCTTAACTACCCTTTCATCCGGCATCTCTTCCTCCTTCCCCACCACCCCAGAGTCCACCATCTCTCCCTTTCTTTTCCCAATTACCCTCCTATCCAGTATCTCTATCCCTCCTCCACACCATCCCTTATGTCCAATTTCTCTCCCTTTCAGTTCCTTCCCTCCCTAAATCCCATGGTCCATCATTTCTCTCCCTCCTCTATTTTCAGACCCATTATTTCTTCATTCCCCCCCCCCAAAGTGTGGCATATGCACGTCTCTTTGAACACCCCCTTCCCTCCGTGTACTTCTAAACCAGGGTCCCCCCAAAGGCCTGTCCCCCCTTGAAGGCCTGCACCCCCCTTGAAGGCCTGCACCCCCCTTGAAGGCCTGTCCCACCCCCTTGTAGGCCTGTCCCCCCCTTGAAGGCCTGTCCCTCCTCCTTGTAGGCCTGTCCCCCCCCCACCTTGAAGACCTGCCTGTCCCCCCTTGAAGGCCTGTCAACACCCCCTTGAAGGTCTGCACCCCCCCCCAGAAGGCCTGCACCCCCCTGAAGGCCTGTCCCCCCCTTGAAGGCCTGTCCCACCCCCTTGTAGGCCTGTCCCCCCCCCTTGTAGGCCTGTCCCCCCCTTGAAGGTCTGCCTGCCTGTCCCCCCCCTTGAAGGCCTGTCCCCCCTTGAAGGCCTGTCCCCCCCCTTGAAGGCCTGCACCCCCCCCCCCGAAGTCCTGCACCCCCCCTGAAGGCCTGCACCCCCCTGAAGGCCTGTCCCACCCCCTTGTAGACCTGTCCCCCCTTGAAGGCCTGCCTGCCCCCCCCTTGAAGGCCTGTCCCTCCCCTTGAAGGTCTGCACCCCCCCGAAGGCCTGTCCCCCCCCCCCCCTTGAAGGCCTGCCTGCCTGTCACCCCCCTCCCCCTTGAATGCCTGCCTGCCTGCCTGCCCACCCGCCCCACCCCGAAGGACCGTTCGCCCCCCCTGGCCTCCCCGCACCACCTATGAAGCAGCACTACCTATGCTCCCGGCCTTGCCATTCAATCCCCACCACCACCACCACCCCCGAAGGACCGCTCGCCCCACTGACCTTCCTGCACCACCTGTGAAGCAGCAAGCAGCAGGATCGCGACATCAGCTATCCCTGCGCTGCTTAGGCACTGCTTCCTGCGCTGCGTTCCCGCCCCTCCTCTGACGTCAGAGGAGGGGCGGGACCGCGGCGCAGGAAGCAGCGCCCAAGCAGCTCAGGGATAGCTGACCTCGCGATCCTGCTGCTTGCTGCTTCACAGGTGGTGCAGGAAGGTCAGTGGGGCGAGCGGTCCTTTGGGGGTGTGGGGGGACTGAACGGCAAGGCCGGGAGCACCCCTTCAGGGCTGGCACCCGGGGTGGGCCGCCCCTCCCGCCCCCCCCCCTTGGTACGCCACTGATGCAAGGTCATGTATTTGGGCTGCAAAAACCCGAGGGAATGGTACAGTTTAAGGGGGGAAGAACTTATGTGCACGACAGAAGAGTGGGACTTGGGTATGATTGTATATGATAATCTTAAGGCAGCCAAACAGGTTGAAAAGGTGAAGGCAAAGCTAGAAGGATGCTAGGGTGCATAGGGAGAGGTATGGTCAGTAGGAAAAAGACGGTACTGATGCCCCTGTATAAGACTCTGGTGAGACCTCATTTAGAATATTGTGTACAATTCTGGAGACCACACCTTCAAAAAGATTTTAAAAGGATGGAATCAGTCCAGAGGAAGGCTACTAAAATGGTGTGTGGTTTTCATCATAAGGCATATGAGGACAGACTTAAAGATCTCAATCTATATACTGTATTTTGGAGGAAAGGTGGGAGAGGGGAGATATAATAGAGACATTTAAATACCTATGTGATGTAAATGTGCATGTTGAGTCTCTTTCATTTGAAAGGAAGTTCTGGAATGAGAGGGTATAGGATGAAGTTAAGAGGTGATAGGCTCAGGAATAATCTAAGGAAATACTTTTTTATAGAAAGGGTGGTAGATGTATGGAACAGTCTTCCAGAAGAGGTGATGGAGATAGAGACAGTGTCTAAATTCAAGAATGCCTGGGACAGGCATGTGGGATATCTTAGAGAGAGGAAGAGATAATGGTTACTGCAGATGGGCAGATTGGATGAGCCATTTGGCCTTTATCTGCCATCATGTTTCTATGTTTCTAGAATAAGTAAGATTTAACTGAACATTCAAGACGCCAGGCTGTTCATATAGTGCAACACCAGAAAAAGAGAAGGCAATGGATGTCCCCCCTGTACTATTCAAAATATAAAGACAGCAGATATAAATTTCCAAAAACTGACATCTACTACATAACAAATTAACAAATGAAAATAAAACAAAAAAATGGAAAATGATACCATGTTATTGGACTAAATATATATTTTTTATTAGCTTTCAGAGGCCAAAACCTCTTTCCTCAGGTCACGATAGTATACTGCTGTTATGGTATCCTGTCCTGACCTGAGGAAAGAGGTCTTGGACTCTAAAGTTAGTCAAAAAGATATTAAAATTAATCCTATTAAAACACTTTTATTTCCATTTTCTATTTTTACTTATTAATATTTGTTAACATGCTACCATACTATTTTATCTTAAACTACCTTGTAGAAATAAAAATCTTATTTGTTGTCAGGCTGTTTACTTTTTTCAGTTGTGTTGGTACCAGACTCAGGCTTCTGCTTTCTTTGTCTTGTCAGGACTTCATGTCCATTTGATAATTTTTTCTCCTCCTATTCCTTTCAGATTTCTTCAATTTATTTTCTACCTCTGCCCAGATTTAAATTTTTCTTACTATCCAATCCACAATTTCCCTCTACCTCCAGCTTACCACCTTTTTTACTCACCCTAGCTCCAGTGGTATACCAAGGGCGGGGCGGGGGGTGGGGTAGGACAGCCCAAGGGTGCCAGCCCAAGGGGGGTGCACAGCCGGCTGGGTCCGGAACCTCTTGCACTGCCCTAAAAGGCACCTCAGCGCGGCTGCCGTACTTACTCCAGAGCAGAGTTGGCAGCTGTGCTGAAGTGCAGGAAGGTCCCTCGATGCCTGCGTCTACCACCTCTGCTCTAGAAGAGGTAAGTGAAGTTGGAGGGTATGGACCAGCAGCCACAGTCATTGTGGGACCTTGCCGCAACTCCCTGGGTTTGCCAGCCCACCCCCCTCCGACATCAGAGGCGGCAGAAGTTGTCATCGCGGGACTTTGCTGATTTGGATGGAGAGAGACAGGAGCATAGAAGGGTGGTGGAAGGAGAAAAAGGGGATCAGGGTAGTGGAGGGAGAGAAAGGACATCAGGGTAGTTTGGAAGGGTGAGAAAGGGGTCAGGGTGGTATGGAAGGGTGGTGGAGGGAGAGAAAGGGGGAAGATGCTTATGGAATTGGTGTGCAGGGAAAGGGGAAAGAGATATAAGGGGGAAGGATACTGCATAGAATTGGGTTGGAAAGAAAGAAAGGGGGCAGATGCTGATGGAAGTGGAGGGAAGGGAGAGAGTGAAATGCCAGACCATGGGGGTATGGGAGAGGGAAGAAGAGCAGAGGAGTGAGATACTAGACCATTGGAGGAGGGAAGGGAAGAAGATGGATGCCAGACCAATGGTGGCGAAGGTAGAGATGGAAGGGGGAGACAAAGTTTCTGGAAGGGGAATAGAAGGAGAGAAGATGCCATATTGAAGGGACAGAGAGAGGGTAGACAGTGGATGAAAGGAAGAGGGTGACAAGAAGATGAGGAAAGCAGAAACCAGAAAAGACAAGGTAGAAAAAAATTCTATTTATTTGGCTTTTTGCTTTAGGAGAGATGCATCGCTGTTTCTGTGATGTTGCATTGTATGCAGAGGCCAGCTTCTTGGTGCTTCAGTTTAACCTTTGTCTACGTATTTCTATTTTATCTCCTCTTTTACAAAACTGTAGAGCGTTTTTTTAGCGTTGGCCGTGGTGGTAACAGCTCTGATGCTCAGAATTCTATGAGTGTCTGAGCTGTTACCACCTTGGCTAAAAACCAAACTACAGTTTTATAAAAGAGGGAGAGGTTAGTTTGTGATTACATATTCCATACAAGGCAAATGTGTTTTCTGTGTTCTGTGTGTTTGAAAAGACATGGTTTTCTGTTAGGATTGACTGCAGGATTGATCTGTACTAGTCTGGCTTGTTTAGTTTTACAATGGGTGTATTGATGTTGTACTGCTCACTGCAGTATGTAAGATGCCTTTTCCTAGCTACACTCTTGTGTGACATGTGAATTATTACTAAAAATCATGTTTTTCATATATAGGGGGGGGGGGGGGTCAAAAAATTATGGGCCCCGGCTGTCACATATGCTAGGCATGCCATTGCCTAGCTCTCCTATTTTGCTTTCTCTTATTCTCATTAACTGTATCCTCCCCCCACCCCCAATTCAGCATCTTCCCTCTCTTTTCCCTCTTCCATCCATCTGCCCCTGCTCTCCCCACTTCCATCCAACATATGCCCCCTCATTCCTTCCCACTTCCATCCAGGGTCTGCCCCTCTCTACTCCCTGCTTCTATCAAGTGCCTGTCCCCATTTCTCCCCACATCTATCCAGTGCTTGTCCCCTCTTCTCCCCACATCCATCCAGCATGTGCCCTTATGTCCTTCCCACTTCTATCCATTGTCTGCCCTCCTCTCCTCCCTGATTCCATCCAGCATGTGTCCTCTTCTCCACTCCATGACCATCCAGCATGTGCCCCTATTTCCTCTCCATGTCCATCCAGCATGTGTCCCTCTCTCCTCCCCATTTCCTTCTCACTTCTATCCATTGTCCGCCCCCTCTCCTCCCTGATTCCATCAGCATGTGTCCTCTACTCCACTCCATGTCCATCCTGCATGTTCCCTCTATCATCCCCACTTCTTTCCCAAACCAGCAGCATAAAATAAAACACTGGAGGAACAAAAAGTAGCATTGAGGGGGGGTGTCCACAGCCACAGGTAAGTACAATGTATTCTGCCAGTTTCTGTTTTGTTTTAGGAAGGCAGCTTCCCATTACCACAAGAATGGTTCCCATTCCCATGGTGCTGCCAAGGAATAGTCCACTGTTCCCACAGAATTCCTGGGGGACTTCCTGCAATTTTTCCCATTACTGCGGTAACTGTGGTTTTGCCGCAGTAATGGTTCCCAAGTCACTCTCTACTCTCTGGATATCATCTCACCAACTTTGAGAAGCATTGGCAATCTTTTGTAAAGTAGTATACTATGAAAACTGGTAGCCCACCTCCATTTATACAGTATTTAGCCTCTTCAGAGACTTAAAATTATAATTTTTTTTCCTAGTCATCACTGATATTGTTCCCCAGTTCTACTTGTCTGTGAAAAGTTGGGTCTATATTGATCTGTAATTGCTTGGTTTAATACCTCTTGGAGTTAAGATGTTGGGGAGGAGATGGATGGGGGGGGGGGGAAGTTTCTGGGTGGATAGGGGTTGCACCTTTCCCTGGCTGTAGTTGCTATTTTTGTCATGTATTCTAAAGGTGGTGTTTATTTTACAAAATATATGTAATAAAGTTCAAATTAAGAAAAAAAAAAAATAGTGTTGCAAGTCCTATAATGCACCAGGATAAGGTTGACAAAAATTCAGTCTCTCTCTTGGAATGAGTAACTTGGCAACTCTGCTCTGGGCCCAATTTTCAGTTGTGACAGCCAGTAAGTGGACAGACAGTAAGTGGAGGGCAGACCACTCTTTCCTCCACTTACTGCGCCACTGCACCAGCTGAAGCCTGGTGTAAATTCTGGCTGTAATTTAATTGTGAATCTTCAGTAAATGTCCCTGACTCACCCATGCCCAGACCATGTGCCCTTTTGAGTTGCGCACTATAAAATTTGCACATGAATCTTTATAGATTAGTGCTTAGCAAGATGCATGTGCAGATCCAAATTGTTGGAAATTAACACCAATAACTGATTGTTAGCACTAGGCAAACTAGGTAGGCACATGTAAATTAATACATTTACAGTATTCATCACCATTATGTGTATCATTAGTGACATTGAATATACATGTAAAACAAAGTTACCATAATTATGATAGGCCAAATCTTGGACATCTTCCCATAACATTATAGGCAAGCACAGTGAACACAGTTTATAAGTTGGATAATTATATACAGTAGTTTCATGTCAATCATTCCTGGATTTCCTCGCGGTATACATAGAAATGTACTTCTGAGTTCACTAGGAACATAAAGTTCCAACCAGAAATAAAGCTGCTTATTTTCAGAAATGTTTTCTTAACTTCCCACCTAGAACTACAGCAGCAGTATAAAGATATTTTATTCTTTTCTATTCTGAGGTTTTATAACCCACTGAGTCCTCAAAGCAGCTTGACAGAAGAAGAATTAACTCAATCATTTGTGAGCTACAAGCAAATCTATATAGGATTATTCTTTAACACTTATTTATGCAAGATATTTTTTGAATAGTTAACCTGTATATTATTTTTAAAAAGCAGATAAGAAGATAATGCTTTAATCTGAATTGGAAGGTCATTCCTGATTTTACTTGCCTGAACTGTAAAGAAACTCTTCCACAGCCTTTTAATTGTTTATTAAACACTAGTCTTTAAGCCCGTTACATTAACGGGTGCTAGAATAGATGTGTGTGTCTGTCTTTCTTTCTTTCTCTTTCTCTCTCTTTGGCGGCTTTCTGTCTGTCTGTCTCTTTCTTTCCGTCTCTCTATTTCCTCAGCTGTCCACCACCCCTTGCCTGCTCTCCCTGTCCAGCAGTAGCCCTTCTCCCTTCCTTTTACCTCCCCCCTGTCCAGCAGCACCCCTTCCCTGCTCCCCCTGTGCAGCAGCAGCCCTGTTTAGAAGAGGAGGGCAGACAGAAGAGCAGCTGCAGGCCTTATAGTGCTCCCTGGTTGCTGTGGAGAGGTCTGCCGCTTCGGTGGACTGGATGGAGGACTGCCGCATCGATGCCTGGAGGAGCTGAAGAGCAGGGAGGCCCGCACTTTACAATTTCTCTGCCGGCCACTTGCACAGCTAAGCACACATGTGCACTCCTGCCGGCCACGCAGGATCACGAAGGTAGGAGTGCGCATGCGCGCTTAGCGATTTATTATTAGTGATGATGTACTCACTGCCTTCATTGCAACACAATTCAAGGCAGTTTACAATAAAAAATTTTAAACAAGAATAGAACACCACCAATAAAATAGGACAGTAACACACACTCATACTAGAAACATAAACATTCATATCCTGATACTACAAATCTGTGCTCTCCAATACTTTCACTTTTAAAGCTAATAGAAAATGCTTGTTCATAAAGATGAGTTTTTAATGCCACACAGAACTTTGTAATCAGGTGAACAAAATATTGGAAAATCCAGTGGTATTGACGTACGATACCATCCTATTTGGTATGTTAATGAGAGCTAAAACCAAATATCTGCTAGAAATAACAACCTTCTCTTTATAATGACAGGGGTTGCCATACAACTTATATTGAAGAATTGGAAGAACTGGGATAGGTTAAATTACTTTCTTTGTTATCTCTTTGTTATACTTTTAAAATGGAACGTTTGATGACTATACAACAGGGAACTTACAGGAAATTTCTGGATGTTTGGGAGCCTTTGGCTAAATTTTCTAAGGAATGATAACTAACTTTATTTTACTGACCTTTAAACATACAAATCCAGGGTGGGAGGGGTTTGCGTTAGAATTGATTCAGGGATTTTTTTAGGTAGTTTCTTGTGGGTATTTATTTTCTTGATTACTAGGTGGAAGGGTGGGGGAAAATAATTGCTTATTAATATCTGTAAGTTTATTGTGCTTTTCTTGTAATATTATATGTATATGCTAGAAATGATAAAGAAGGGGATCACGAACAGATCGGAGAAGGTTATTATGCCGCTATACCAGGAGTACTGCATCCAGTACTGGTCACCGTTCATGAAGAAGGACATGGTACTACTCGAAAGGGTCCAGAGAAGAGCGACTAAGATGGTTAAGGGGCTGGAGGAGTTACCGTATAGTGAAAGATTAGAGAAACTGGGCCTTTTCTCTCTCGAACAGAGGAGATTGAGAGGGGACATGATTGAAACATTCAAGGTACTAAAGGGCAGGGCCGCCATCAGGGCAGTACTACCAGTCCTGCATTCAGGGGCCCGGAGCTGACAGGGGGCCCGGGCCAGTAGCGTACCTGGGGGGGAGATGCACCTCGGGTGCACACCCCAAAGGGGTGCACAGGAGAGAGAGCTGAACGGGGACGATGGGGGACCCGTGGGGTTAAATATAACTC
Organism: Geotrypetes seraphini; assembly: GCF_902459505.1. Lineage (NCBI taxonomy): Eukaryota > Metazoa > Chordata > Amphibia > Gymnophiona > Dermophiidae > Geotrypetes > Geotrypetes seraphini. Next base: position 73,522,899 of record NC_047094.1, on the reverse strand, counting down.
GAGCCTCGAGGCTCGTCTTCTACTCCGACTGCCCTGCCGCTCACACAGCCGATCGGAAGTCTTCCCCGACGTCAGCGCTGACGTCAGAGGGAGGGCTTAAGCAAAGCCCGCCCTCCGACGTCAGCATTGAAGTCGGGGAAGACTTCTGGTCGGCTATGTGTGCACGGCGGGACAGGCAGGAAATAGAAGACAAGCCTACGAGGCTCTAGCTACATTTTGCTGAGAAAGTTGCTAAGATGGGCTGGGAGGCAAACGGGGAACACAAAAGGGGGAGGGAGTGCGTTTTGGACACAAGGCATGGACTTGGGAGAGAGGAAGGGAGGGAAAGAGATGCTGAGGTGGGGGAGGGAATGGGTTTTTGGACACAGAATGCATGGACTTGGGAGAGAGGAAGGGAGGGAAAGAGATGCTGAGGTGGGGGAGGGAATGTGTTTTTGGACACAGAAGGCAAGGACTTGGGAGGGAGGAAGGAAAGGAAAGAGATGGTTGTGTACACGGGGAATAGAAGAAAGGAGAATTTTTGGTCATAGGGAGGGAGTGAGGTACAGACAGTGGCATATCAAGGTGGGGGTGGGGGCGGTCTGCCCCGGGTTTACGCCCCAAGGGGGTACACAGCTGGCCACCCTCCAGTGTTCTCCCTAGACTGGCAAACTGCGTCTCTTTAGCCACTTGAGTGCCACCGCCGCCATTGGGAACAGGCCGGTGCCAAGTTCTCCCTGCTTTTCCCTGTGGGGCCGACCAACTCTCGCCACCTGTGTCAATTCTGACGTCGGAGAGGACGTTCTGGGCCAGCCATTCGCTGCCTGGCTGGCCCAGAACGTCCTCTCTGACGTTAGAATTGACGTTGAGTGGCGAGAGTTGGTCGGCCCCGCGGGGAAGAGAAGCAGGGCGAACTCGGCGCCGGCCTGTTCCCGATAGCGACAGTGGCAGCCTATTCCCCAGTGGCGGTGGCAGCATTTTCCCATTGGTGATGGCATAGGGGAGGGCAAGGAGAAAGAAAGAAAGGGAGGGACAGGGAGCCAGAAAAAAAAAAAAAGAGGGCTGGGTGAAACAAAGAAAAATGGGGCACGGAGAGAGAGAGAAAGACAGACATACAGAATGAAAGGGGGTATGGAGAGAGAGAAAAAGAAAGAAGGGGGCAGGGTGAAACAAAGAAAAAGTTTGGGGAGGGAATGAGGTCTGGAGGAGAGGAAGCATACAGGAGGCTGAAAGAAGGGAAGAAATATTGGATGCACAGTCAGAAGAATAAAGTGCAACCAGAGACTGATGAAATTACCAAAGGTAGGAAAATTATTTTATTTTCAATTTAGTGATCAAAATGTGTCCGTTTTGAGAATTTATATATGCTGTCTATATTTTGCACTATGGCCCCCTTTTACTAAACCGCAATAGCGTTTTTTATCGCAGGGAGCCTATGAGCTTCAAGAGCAGTGTGGGGCATTCAGCGCAGGTCCCTGCGCTAAAAACCGCTATCGCGATTTAGTAAAAAGGGAGGGGGAATATTTGTCTATTTTTGTATAGTTGTTGCTGAGGTGACATTGCATAAAGTCATCTGCCTTGACCTCTTTGAAAACCCGCGGAATATAAATGATAATTAACATTTTCTCTGCGTACAGCGTGCTTTGTGTTTTTAAAATTTTATTGTTGGTAGATCATTTTGACTTGGCCACAAAGGTAAGGGGGAGGGAGGGAGGGGAGCTGCTGAAAGAGTCTACCTTGACGTGGTTGCAGGCTTACAAATCTTTTGGTCAAAGAGTGCGGCGACAGAGAAAAGTATGTGTGTATTTGGCCCATGGAAGAAGGGGGGGAGAGTCGGGGGGGGGGGGAAGGGGTGCGGGGGGGGCCCAATAGGATTGCTCAGTAAAGGGCCCAGAAATTTCTGATGGCGGCCCTGCTGAAGGGAATAGACTTAGTAGATAAGGACAGGTTGTTCACCCTCTCCAAGGTAGGGAGAACGAGAGGGCACTCTCTAAAGTTGAAAGGGGATAGATTCCATACAAACGTAAGGAAGTTCTTCACTCAGAGAGTGGTAGAAAACTGGAACGCTCTTCCAGAGTCTGTCATAGGGGAAAACACCCTCCAGGGATTCAAAACAAAGTTAGACAAGTTCCTGCTGAACCGGAACGTACTCAGGTAGGGCTAGTCTCAGTTAGGGCGCTGGTCTTTCACCAGAGGGCCGCCACATGAGCGGACTACTGGGCAAGATGGACCACTGGTCTGACCCAGCAGCGGCAGTTCTTACATGAATTATTTGCATGCATAATTGTAATTTGCAAATTTAATAAAGATTTTAAAAAGAAGTTTGTGAATGATGGTTCTAAACGAAGGTATGAGGGTAATGAGTTCCATGATGCTGGTGTGATGGAAAAAAATGCTGAATGTCTAGATGTTTCCCATTGTGTTTTTGAGGGGTGAGGAATAACAAGCCTATTATCTGATAATGAATGAAGAGTACATGCAGGTGAATAAGAGATAATTAGTGCAGCCAAATAATTGGGAATGTCTGAATATAGTATCTTATAAATCAGGATAAGAATTTTAAATTGTACACAATATTGTACTGGGAGCCAATGTAATTGCTTCAGTAGGGGCATTACATGATCAAATCTACTGGCATTGCATAGAATTCTAACCACAGAATTTTGTAATGTTTGAAGGTGCTTTAACTGAAATTTGGATAAGCCTACGAAGATTACCATACATAATAGAATATAAGCTGAGATGTGTGAGCCAAAAAATGGCCCAAAAATGGGGGTCTCGGCTTATATTCAGGTCAGCGCCTACCCACCCTCCCTCCTGGACCTGTTGCAGGCCTGCCTTAAGACCTGGTGGACCAACGGTGGGCTGGGACAGAAGGGATCCCTCCCACTTCCTGTCCCAGCTGACTCGAAAAACTTTTATCCAGCCTCCTGCCTTCCCTGCGTACTTTTAAAATTCCCGGCGGTCCAGCGGTGGGCCTGAACAGCAGGAATCCCTCCCACCTCCTGTCCCAGTTGACTGTGCCTTACTTTACCTCCATCCCGCCTCCTTCGCATACCTTTTACAATCCCAGGTGGTCCAGGGGTGAACCGGAGCAGGAGAGGCCTTCCCATATTCCTGCTCCATGGCAAGCCGCTAGTGATTGGCTACCTTGAGTTCTCGCAGTTTGTTCAGGTTTTAGAAAGCCTCAAGCTTGAGGCCACGTCTGGAGGTCCTCCGAGCATGCACGGATGTAACATAGTTACATAGTAAATGATGGCAAACAAAGTCTCAAATGGTCCATCCAGTCTGATTAAATTACTGATTTAATTTAAATGTTCCTTTGTCTTGGTTATTTCTGGGCAAGAACCCAAAGCTCTACCCAGTACTGTACTTAGGTTCCATCTACTGAAGTCTCCCTCAAAGCTCACTCCAGCCCATCTAAACCATTCCAGCTGTCGAAGCCCACCCCAACCCATCCGCAACCAAATGACTGTGCAAGTCTGCCCAGTACTGGCCTTAGTTCTTCAATATATACCATTATTTTCTAATTTGAGAACCTCTGGGCTCCTTTTATGAAGGTGTGCTAGTGTTTTTAGCGCATGCTACAATGCCAGGGGCGCTAACCCCGTGCTACACAGAAAATACTAATGCCAGCTCTAAGGAGGCGTTAGCGTCTAGCATGTGTGGCATTGTAGCGCGCACTAAAACCGCTAACGCACCTTCATAAAAGGAGCCCTCTGTTTTCATCCATGCTTTTTTGAACTGTCACCATTTTCCTCTCCACCACCTCCCTCGGGAACACATTCCAGGCATCAATCACCCTCTCCGTAAAGAAGAATTTCCTTACATTACTCTTGAGTCTATCACTCCTCAACCTCAAATCATGACCTCTGGTTTTACCATTTTCCTTTCTCTGGAAAAAATTTTGTTCTACGTTAATTCCTTTCAAGTATTCAAACGTCTGAATCATATCTCCCCTGTCCCTCCTTTCCTCAAGGGTATACAGTACTTCCCCGATATTCGCGGGGGTTCCGTTCCAGGAACCCCCCTGAATCTCAAAAAAATGTGAATACCAGCATCGGGGGTCCAGCACCGGAGCGTGAGAGCACCTCTCTGCCCCCTCCCCCGAGCCAGCAGGGGATCCTGCACTACAGCCAGCAGAGCCGACCGAAACCATCATCGGGGGCCCAGCAACGGAGCATGAGAGCACCGCTCCGCCCCTCCCCCGCCAGCAGGGGATCCTGCACTAAAGCCAGCAGAGCCGACCGAAACCAGAATGGGGTCCCAGCACCGTTCCACCCCCTCCCCCGAGCCAGCAGGGGATCCTGCACTAAAGCCAGCAGAGCCGACCGAAACCAGCATTGGGGGCCCAGCACCGGAGCGTGAGAGCACCGCTCCGCCCCCTCCCCCGAGCCAGCAGGGGATCCTGCACTAAAGCCAGCAGAGCCAACCGAAACCAGCATCGGGGGCCCAGCACCGGAGTGTGAGAGCACCGCTCCGCCCCCTCCCCGAGCCAGCAGGGGATCCTGCACTAAAGCCAGCAGAGCCAACGGCGCGCTGCCATTCGGCACGCGCCTTTGCGAAGCGACTTCGCGAAGAGACACAGGACGCCGAAGAACACAACGTTCCCAATAGAAGTCATTCTGACAGTCGCTCAAGAAAACTCAATCGTAACACCACCAGAAGAGCAGAAAGGTAAGGAGACAACTTATGCTCTTCCCCTTTCAAGTCCTAATCTCAAAACTAAAATCCACCTCAGGATCAACACCGCCAATCCTCCCCCACATTTGCACACAGACTCATCTTGAAGAAGAACCGCCCCCCACATACAATCAAAAATGACACCCTACACAACTAAACTCCTGCTCTCCCTCCTACTACTCTTCCCGCTCCTAACAAATTGGAAAACATCTGGATACCACATCTCCCCCATCCCAATTCTATCAGAATCCAACAGACACTTCCAACCTTCAAGAAAACCCCAACAATCCAGAAAGCTGATAGACTGTTCAACGATCACCTATAAAAGCATCCCCCCCAGTTGGGGAAAAAGACCACTCCCCAAGCCAAGAATAACATCCCACACCCATTCACAACCAAGAAATCTCCTCCATCCAATATGCACTCAAAATCCCAATACAACTTACACCTCAATAGCCTGTGCATATATGAACATAAGATCGATAAGCCCAAAGGCAGACCTAATAAAGGACTGGATAATTAAAGAACAACTAGGATGCCTATTCCTAGCTGAAACCTGGTTAACATCTGACTCAGATCCTTGCTTAACAGAATTCTGCCCTAAGGGATATAAAGTAGAGCTTGTCTGCAGGGAAAAAAAGCGAGGGGGAGGATTAGCAATTCTAGCTAAAAACAATCTCAACATAAAAGTCCTAGACAAACACACTACACCCGATCTAGATCTACTAGCCTGCCAACTATCTGGCGATACAATCAAAGACACCATAACCTGTATTCTCTGCTATACTGCACCAGGAAAATGGAGCGCTACAAAATATACGCTTGAAGACTTCATCTTCCAGAACTCACTAACATCAACCTACAACCTGCTACTAGGAGACATCAATATCCACCTTGAAGACCATACCTCCACTCAAACTGAAAGCCTACTCGCCTATATCAAAACACTATCCTACCAAATACTCAATCCCCAACCCACACACGAAAAAGGCCACCAACTAGATATTGCAGCATTCATGACACAAGAACCTCACACACCTGAAATACACATCTCAAACGGATCCTGGAACCCCTCCCTCAGATCATTATAAATACACTTTCAATATCAACTGGGCTCAATGCAATTACAAACACAAACCCCACAAATCCCCCATCAAAACTCGCCCAAAAATCGAACCAACCACATTCTGGGATAAAGCAGATCCCGAAATCGAATCCATAGACACCAAAGAATTCATACCGCAATGGCAAACATTAAGCGAAACAATCCTAAATGAGCTAGCTCCAATAAAATCAAAACACAAAATCTGCAGACAATCAGACAAATGGTTCAACGCCGAACTTTTCCAACTCAAAAGGCACTGCAGACAAATGGAAAGAAACTGGAAAAAAAATAACCAACATCAATCCAAAATAGCATGGAGAAGTCTTAGCAAACAATACAAGACCAAGCTCAAGGAAACAAGAAAAGATTACTACTCCAAGCTGGTAGGCACGGAGTCTATAGACTCAAAAAAACTTTTCAACCTAGTAAAAAAACCTCACAGACACCAAAGCTTACCTAGTAGCTCAAGGAAAGCACCCACCAACAGCCACCCAACTCGCAGACCACTTCAAAAACAAGATCACAACAATCAGGACTATCTTCAGTAACACACGACCCCACCTAGTCGAGATAACAACAAATCCCCCAATAGGAGAAGCCATTGCAACAGATAAGATCTGGACTGAATTCCCTGCAGTAAACTGGACAGATATGAATCGACTCTACAAAAAATACAGTCAAGCCTCATGCGACCTGAACCACTGCCCCTCATATCTGATAACTAACGCCACCCCCAAATTTAGGGCCAGCCTCATGCAATGGATCCAAATTACTCTCACTGACGGTCAATTCCCGCAACACCTAGGAGAAATCATAATCACTCCAATTGTGAAGGATCACAAAGGCCTAATAGATAACCCCCCTAATTATAGACCCATCGCCTCAATACCAATATATGTCAAAATTATAGAAGGACTTGTAGCCCAATACCTCACAAATTACCTGGAAGACCACAATCTTCTCCACCCCTCTCAATCAGGGTTCAGATCCAACCACAGCACGGAGACCCTACTAGTAACCCTACTAGACACAGCCCGACAGCACCTCAGCAAAGGCAGAAGGATGCTGATAATTCAACTTGATCTATCCGCAGCATTCGATCTGGTTGACCACACTATCCTACTACAGACACTAGAAGCCATAGGGATTTCAGGCAGGGTATATAACTGGTTCCAAGGATTCCTTAAAACCAGATCTTATAGAGTTAAATCAAACAATCTTAAATCAGATCCATGGTCCAACCCCTGCGGGGTACCTCAAGAATCACCACTCTCACCTACTCTCTTCAACCTCTTTTTATCCTCTCTGGGTTCCACCCTAGACAATCTAAATGTAACCTCTTTCAGCTACGCTGATGATATCACCATACTTCTACCCTTTGATTCTCCTGACCCCACTTCTACAGAAAAATTGGATAAAACCCTACAAGCAGTGGAAAAATGGATGACAGACCACAAACTGAAACTGAACACGGACAAAACAAAATTTCTACTCCTCGAAAAGGATAAGAACCCCTCCACCACAGAACCACAGAAATTAAGTCCACCAAATACCATATACCTACACGGTGTCAGGTCAAAAGCGTGCCAGGACAAAGGCGCGCAGACAATTGAGCGCAGCGCGGAGGCGCGCGCCAAAGAAAATTACTGTTTTTAGGGGTTCTGACAGGGGGGCATGGGGGGGAACACCCCCCCATTTTACTTAATACAGATCGTGCCACATTGTGGGGGGTTTGGGGGGTTGTAACCCCCCACATTTTACTAAAAACTTCACTTTTTCCCTGTTTTTAGGGAAAAAGTTAAGTTTCCAGTAAAATGTGGGGGGTTACAACCCCCCAAACCCCCCACAATGCCGCCGCGATCTGTATTAAGTAAAGTGGGGGGGCTCCCCAACAAAAACCCCCGTCGGAGCCCCTAAAAACAGGAATTTTCTTTAGTGCGCGCCTCCGACTTGCGCTCAGTTGTCGGCACGCGCCTTTGTCTTCCGCGATTATGTCTATGAACCTACCTACGCTTTCAACATCAACTGGACCAAAAACAACAAAAAAACTATAACAAAACTCAATAAAGTAACATACACCTCACGCAAACACATCGAAACCCTCCATATTCTGGTTTAAAATAGATGAAACTATTCTAGAAAACAACCCCGAGGACTTCATCTTACATTGGGAAAGACTTTGCTCCAACACCCTTGATGATTTAGCCCCACTGCAAACCAAATCCAGACCCAGCAGGAGATCAGATAAATGGTTCGACTCCGAACTGCTACAACTCAAAAGACAATGTAGACGACTAGAGAGAAAATGGAGAAAATCGAACTTGGATCATACAAAATCCGCTTGAAAAAAAAATCAACAAACAATACAAATCACATTTAAAGGATAAGAGAAAAGTACACTACACCAACCTAATAGGCACTGAAACCCAAGACATCAAAAAACTATTCCAAATTCTAAATACCCTAACCGACACCAAACCCACAATTCTCCCCATAGATAGAGATTCTACTGCAGCAGATAGAATATGGTCTCAATTCCCCAACATACAATGGCCTGAATTCAACAAATACTACAAAAAATACAGCCATGCATCCTGTGACCTCAACAACTGTCCACCATATCTCCTAAAAACATCCAGCACAAAATTCCGTGCTCTTCTTCTAAACTGGATACAAATCTCGCTAATAAACGACCACTACCCTACCAATATCAGCAAAATCATCATCACCCCGATCCTCAAAGACCCCAAAGGACCGATAGACCAAACAGCCAACTATAGACCCATTGCCTCTATTCCACTCTACGTCAAAATAATAGAAGGACTAGTTGCCAAATTCCTCTCCAATTACCTAGAAAACCATAACATACTCCATCCACACAATCCGGCTTCAGAAACAACTTCAGCACGGAAACACTACTAGGATCTCTCTTGGATACAGCCAGACAACATCTCAGCACAGGAAAAAAAATGATGCTCATACAACTAGACCTTACCATTGCATTCGACTTGGTGGACCATAACATTCTACTACAAATCCTGGATACAATAGGTATCACAGATAAAGTATACACATGGTTTGAAGAATTCCTTAAATCAAGAACCTATAGAGTAAAATCAGACAAACAAAAATCTGAACCTTGGTCAAACCCCTGCGGAGTTCCCCAAGGATCCCCTCTATCCCCGACTCTCTTCAATCCCTATACAGCCTCCCTCAGCTCTCACCTGGACAAATAAGGCATAACCTCCTACAGCTATGCCAATGACATTACCATTCTCATACCCTTCGATCAACCTGAACTCTCCATGACGAACACAATATACCAAACACTAAAATCAATAGCAATCTGGATGAAAGATCACAAACTGAAATTTAACCCAGATAAAATGAAATTCATCCTCCTAGAAAACAACAAAATACCAACCATAACCAACATTGAAATCAACGCAATCAACTACCCCATACAAACCACCCTAAAACTGCTAGGAATAACTATCGACAGATGCTGCACCATGCAACCGCAAATCAATAAAACAATACAAAAGTCATTCTTAGTCATGAGAAACTTAAGACAAGTTCGGAAATTCTTCGAGAAAACTCAATTCCAGCTCATAGTTCAGTCCTTAATACTAGGCCTACTTGACTACTGTAATATCCTTTACCTCCCATGCCCTACAACCATAACAAAACAACTACAAACTATCCAAAACACAGCACTAAGACTCATCCACTCATTAAAGAAACATGATCACATTACAGAAGCATATCTCCAATCGCACTGGCTTCTGATCCCAGCAAGAATACAATTTAAATTCTACTGCCTACTATTTAAGACTTTATACGGAGACAGTCCAAACTACCTGAATAACTGCCTCATCTACAACACCGCAACCAGACATAGGAAAACTCACTCCCTATTCTCATACCCCCCAATTAAGGAGGTCAAACAGAAAAAACTATATGATGGCCTCCTGGCCACTCAAGCAGCCAAACTAGACAACCAAATCGCCAATCTACTGACGGCATCCCTCAACTACAAGACTTTTAGAAAAGAAATAAAGACCATACTCTTCAAGAAAACTCTGAAAAAAGAAATAATACCGCAAGTCTCAAACTCCACCTCTCACTAAAGCTAACTACCCCAAACAAATAACCTTACCCATTTCTTACTCTTTTTGAAAATGACCTTTTTTTTTTTTTTTTTTGTAAGTTCTTGTTGTAATACATCTTGGATAATTCTTTTGTAATCCGCCTTGAACTGCAAGGTAATGGCGGAATAGAAATCCCTAATGTAATGTAATATACAACCCACCCTTAAACTCCTGGGAGTAACAATAGACAGATGCTGCACAATGCAAGCCCATATCAACAAGACCACCCAGAGAGCATTTCTAACCATGCGCAATTTACGAAAATCAGAAAATTCTTTGACAAAGAGCAATATAGGCTTGTAGTCCAATCCCTAGTACTAGGTCTACTGGACTACTGCAACATCCTCTACCTGCCTTGTCCTGCAACAATGATAAAACAATTACAGACAATCCAAAACACTGCACTCAGACTGATCTACTCGCTAAGAAAATTTGACCACGTCACCACTGCCAACCTAGATTCACACTGGTTACCAATACAAGCGCAAATCCAATTCAAATTATACTGTCTATTATTCAAAGCAATAAATGGCTCAGCCCCCAATTACCTAAACAACCGCCTGAACCAAAATCTTGCCGCTAGACAAAGAAGATCTAAGACTCCATTTACCTACCCCCCACTCAAAGGCACCCAGCGTAAGAAGATGTTTGACAGTCTACTAGCGACGCAAGCAGCGAAATTGGACAATGCCATCTCCAACCTGCTGATGACAACAAGCGATTTCAAATCTTTTTGCAAAGAAATCAAAACCCATCTATTCAAAAAATTTATACAGATGTCATAACTCCAACCTGGATTCCCCTCAGTGTGACTCCCCCATCCTCCCTTCTTCACCAGTTACGCTTCCCCTCAAAGCCCAAGCTTGTCAACTGCTTCCCTAACTGCTTATATATTGAAACTGCACTATATCCTATCTGTACAGCATCCCGAATTGTATGTCCACTGGAATAGCCCATTCCTCCTTGCCGTATCCCATTCCCTAAACTATACTACACCATTCTTCTTGTAACTCCTCTGGAAATGTTCTTATTCTTGTAACTCTTCTGGAAAAGTCCAGAAGTCTCTTTGTAATCATCCTGGAAATGTCCAGATGTCTCTTTTGTAATCCACCCAGAACTGCAAGGTTGAGGCGGAATAGAAATCAGTAATGTAATGTAATGTAATCATGGGGGAGCCTGAAGAGGGCAGCAGGAGAGGGCAGCAGGAGAGGGCAGCAGGAGAGCAGCCGGAGCGCCACGAGTGCAGGAAATCACTCGCAGTACGCTCCGATCGCCACTTCCTGCACTAAGTCGGGCCTTATCCAATCATGAGCTGCTTTGACACGCAGCTCCTGATTGGATAAGGCCCAACAGTGCAGGAAGAGGAGGTCGGAGCGTACCGTGAGTGATTTCCTGCACTCGCGGCACTCCGGCTGCTCTCTCCTGCCTCTCCCGCTGCCCTCTCCTTGTCGGCAGTTCATGGTCAGAAAATACCGCGAATGACCGGGACCTGAGGAATAGTGGCTCGTGGCTAGTAGGGGGCGATGTCTATGGGACGGTAATGAAATGGACGTCAGGACATGATAGTGCAGTATTTTGTGGAGTTTTTCTACAAAAATGCCTGCTTTTCGTATGATTCTGGGTAACTCTAGTTAGATACAAGCATATGTGTTAGTTAAGGCCACGCCCAATAGAAGCGTACGAAAAATTGGTGAATAAAAATTGGATCTCACTGGTATGCTGGAGACATCTCAAGAAGATATAACGAATAGAGCCACTTTATTGGTAACTTTTGTCTTTCTTCAAGATAAGGAAGCAATTCTTCGCCTATTCTATAGGACTGATAAGGTGGAATTTCATGGATTAAAAATTTCCATATTTCCTGATGTATCTAAATGGACACAAGCCAGACGTAAGAAGTTTTTGGCTTGTCGTCAGTCTGTTTTGAGTTTAGGGGCAACCTTTCAATTACGTTTCCCCTGTAAATGCTGTATTACCTATCAGAGTAATAGATATATCTTTTATGAACCCGATCAATTGCAGTTTTTTCTTGAAGGTAAAGTAACTACAAGAATTCCAGACACCTCCATGGAATCAGCCCAGCAGGCCATTAGTTAAATAAATCCAACTGCACTCTGTTATTTGTATTAATTTAGTTTATTTCCTGGAACCAACTACCCTTGGAAGTGATTGATTCCTTCTCCTCCCAGATTGTGGACTTTACTCATAGTTACTATGTGATATTATTAATATTTGTTTTTCCTATTGGACTGTTAAATTTCCTTCAAGCATTGATTGAATGTTAACTTGTAAAAGTATAAATAAAAAATTATTAAAAAAAAAAAATCTTGTTGGGCTTTAATACGAGATAAGAGATTAAATTCGGCTTTCTTACGTATCAGAACCGAAGAGAGGGTAGGCTCATGAGCAAGAGCCTGTTGAGCCTCCAGGACCGAAATTTCTTGTTCTAAGTCATCCATCTGAGAGGAGTCAGATTTCCTTTTCCATGCCAAGTAACTAATAATCTCCCCCCTTAAGCTAACCTTAAATGCTTCCCATATCGTATTGAAGGAAGAGACCGACGACATGTTGGAGTGAAAAAAGTCTTTAATGAAATCTCTAATCTTATCTAGGAAACTGGTGTCAGAGATCAGGGAGCTATTTAGTCTCCATATACGTCTAGGAATCGTATGTTGTAAATCAATGTGGAGACCAATAGGAGCATGATCCGATAAAAGAATAGGATGTATTTGAGCTGCACGGATCAAAGGAAGTAGAGATTTGGAGAGTAAGAAGAAGTCAATTCTAGAGTATGAGCGATGCGAAGCTGAATAAAAAGTGAAAGATCGTTCCTCAGGATGTAGAATTCTCCAGGGGTCACATAACCCTAAATCTTGGAAAACATGCTGAAGTTCAGTCCACATTTTGGTGATGCGGAACTGGGATAAAGATTGTCTATCTTTATGGATATCGAGAGGAAGGTTAAAGTCTCCACCTAGGACAAGGGGGAATTCAGAAACATTCAGTAAGGTTTCTCGAAGAGAGATCATAAAAGATGGCAAATCGGTATTTGGGGCATAAACATTTACTACAGAAAGTGTTAGGGAGGCCAGCTTTATCGTGGCCGCTACCTACCTTCCAAATCCGAAATTTGATGTATAATTTGGGCTTGTAAAGAGTTTTTGAACAAGAGTGATACCCCTCTCTTCTTATTCATTGCAGGAGAAAATAAGTGTGTATTATATCCCGATACTTTAAGCAGGGAACATTCTTTAGAATTAAGATGAGTCTCTTGTAACAGAATAATATCATAGTTTTTCAATTTAAGATAGTCCATAATTTTTTTACATTTGAGTGATTGGTTTATCCCATTGACATTCCATGAAGCAATTTTAAGTGACGTCATAAATGAACCTGACGAATGGTAGGAGAAGTAAGTTAAAATATAAAAGAACCACCCAGGAAGGAGTCATAGTGGGAGCAATAGCATAAAAATTAGTTAGTAGAAAGAAACAAGCAAAGAACCCTCTCCAGAAGGCAGAACAGAGGATAATACTAACCAGTTTGCCAAACAAACTACCGCAGGCCACAAAAGGACCCACTTCCTAATAAGTAGCAATGTAATGCACATAACAATATTATGCAACAAGATGTTATAGTAATGTACAAATACAAGTAGGATAAGATAATATTCATGAATCAAGTATAGTAAAGATTGTGATAATTATATGATATGACAAAGTAAACAACATATGAAGTATTCATAAGTTCTCTATGTTAGTTCAGAGCACACTCGTATGTATCATACATGAGTAGGGATGAAAGGATATATTAATCAGGAGAAGACCAATCCACATAAGTGTATATCAGAAAAAGAAAACTATACCACAGGCAGTGGAAATAATATCAGAGGAAGTGAAATTCCTATTGACTAAATATTACAATATGGAACAGAAAAAGTAGAGGAGGCTTAAATATGGGAAGACATAAAATGTATAATAAACCATAGAGCAATTAGCTCAATCACAGTATTATATAGAGTTAATACACTTAGTGACGCCATGATATCAGCACTAGGTGAAACATGGGGATAGAGTAAAATGATTTGATCAGTATAAGAATATTGTCACAATCCTATCCCTAAAGCTCGGCTTGTGCCAGACGTGCCCTTAGCTAGTCCTGGCTCAGCCATACAAAGAGCCAACCACGGGGATAGGGTTGTGACCAGGAATAGGGAAAAACCTACATTTCCCTTTAATTCTGAGATAGCTGATCTCCAGGGAGTAGAAGACTTTGGAGATAACAGCCTGGAACAGCCTCTGAGGAACTCTACTCCCACTGCTAACTCCCAGCTGCAGGAGATAATTAAAAATCCTAAGAGAGCTAGGCAGAAGGTGCAGGTGGGCCCTCCCCCTCAGAGAACAGGGCGTGTTCGCCTCAACGTATTAGAGGCTGCTCTGAGGAGGAGACAGGTAGTTTACCCTGGGTTAGCCCAGGAAGGGGTCTCACAAGACTGTTCTCCTGAGTCTCAGGACATAGAAATGGTGGAGACAGCTACTGACCCTGTTGCCAGCCAGCCAGCACTACCAGAACGAATGGACTGCCTTGAGCCTACCAGCTTGCCTGAAGATGTTCCTATGGAGGAGAGTTAAGTGGCAGGTCTGAGTAGTTTGTTATATGCCTAAGTGTGATTCCATTGTTGTTTGCTGCTCAGTGAATGTGTTTCCCTGGGAGAGAAGTGAGAATTGTGCTGCACTGCTGGGTTAATGCAGGAAGAAAAAAAAACAACGTTTTTTTTTCTTGAACTTAATGGTTCTGCTCTAGTTAAGTTCACATTTTTGAGTTCTTACAAAGTGTGGGACTGTGAGGGAGTAGTAATTGGGGAGAAGCCACTTGACATCCTGGTTGGGATTGTGGGGCCATTTGTGGCATTCTGTGTAACAGAAAATATATGGTGGTTTCAGCTACTCCCCTCCCCCACCAACTCCTATTAAGTTGGTTGGGGCCAAGCCTGCCTTATTCTGGGGCTTGGACACAGCATTGCATGAAAGGGATACTAGCCTTATGAAGTAACTGCCGGCAGCGATATTCAGAACTGTTTGTTTTACCTACCTGGATTACCTGCAGGAAGGTGAGAGCTTAGACAGGAGGTTTTTGTCAGCTCTATTTTTGTTTTGGACTTATTTATTTTGTTGCTTGGAGAAAAGACTGACTTGAAGTCTCCCCTCAAGTGTATCACCACAATAAAGTGAGACTTAATGAACTTTAAATTGACTCTTTTGGAATCTTTATCCATATTGATATTTGAACAGTGACCAGCAGGACTTCCTTCCTTTATGGGAAGCACGCCGGAGTAGCGCTGTCGTGAGCGTCGACCGGAGTCACACTGATTTACAGGCACCGGCCACGCTACAATATCCATATAAAAAGACCTTAGAAGAATTAAGTAGGAATCGATAAAACCATCTGAATAATACAAATACATACTGGTGCTGAAAGAGGCATATCACACATTTCATATTAATAAATTCATAAAGAGGAGGGGAAAATACGTTATACAGATTAGAAGAACATTTCATAGGGACATCCTGTCATAAATAAGTCAAAAAATAAGATAAGTCAATGTAACCAAGTCTAGTTAAAAGAGGAGGATAAAGCTATTCAATATGAATAATAATATAGCAAATATGAATTAAAAAGTAGAGGAATTAGAAAGAGTTGATACAGGGAAAAGCAGAACAGTTCATACAATAAAATAAAGGCAGGGTCTGGAATAAACAAATGCAATTCATGCGGATCAGCCCAAATAATTCATAGGGCGTGTGTAAACAACATTCCATGTGGAAATTCAAATACAATAAATGAAATAAAAGTTATGATCCAGTCATACTAATGATGTATAAAAGATGAGAGAAAGACAAATTGATGAGAGTTATAAACGAATAATCATATAGAAAAATTAATAGGAAAGTTAATCAAAGATAGTGAGGAATATAGAAAATGATTTAAGCAGTATAGGAGTATCCATATATTAAGATATTAGAGGAATTAAGTAGGAATCGATAAAACCATCTGAATAATACAAATACATTCTGGTGCTGAAGGAGGCATATCCCACATTTCCTACTAATAAATTCATAAAGAGGAGGGAAAAGTGCTTTATACAGATTAAAAGGGCATTTCATAGGGACATCCTGTCATAAATAAGTCAATTAATAAAGTAAGTCAATGTAATCAAGTCTAGTTAAAAGAGGAGGATAAAGCTATTCAATATGAGTAATACCACAGCAAATATGAATTAAAAAGTAGAGGAATTAGAGAGAGTTGATATGGGGAAAAGCAGAGCAGTTTATACAAAAAAAGAATGGAGAAGACAAAGTTAACTGCATACATAAATAATAGAAGAGTCAAATATAATTGATAAAGAAGTAACGGGATCAAAATAAATAGAGGCAAATCATTCAGTTCATAGCAATAAAATCATTAGGTGGGAGGTTTAGAGTAGAGCATAGAATGGAAAGACAGGTCAGAGAAATATGGACAATCGAGAAAATTAGGTTATAAATACACTGATCAATAGGAAAAGACAAAGAAAGGGTGAGATGATACTGAGAAACAATCCATATAATACAATAGCTGATTTTAGACCGTATAGAAGTATGACATTCAGATCCAGACAAACTGACAGGAATGAAGCAAAAGACAAGGCATGGAAATTATTAACAGTGCAGCATGGCGGGAGCCATTATGCACGTGGCAGTGATAACCAAGAACATAGAAAAAAGCAAACAAAAAGAAAAATAGAGAAAAAGCAATAAAAAATATAGGATCAGTCTAAATAAGAGAAAAGTTGATTGGAGATCATTTAGAAGCAATTCATTCTGCGTGGAACAGACGAGTAGGGGCAAAAACAAAAGTCAAGGTAGGGAGTTCATCTGTAGTGCAGTGCAGCGGGAACCAACATACTCATAGCTCCAACGTCCAAAACTTCAGGGGACAGACAGAGAATCAGGGGAAAACACGAGCAGAAATTGTCAAGAAATCACCCCATCTTTATCTGATGAATCCATTGGCGGAGGATATCTGGATCGGTGTAAGTGTCCGTCTTGTTATGGTGAGTAACTCGAAACGTGCCGGATAAAAGAGTCCATATTGAGCGCCGATTTTTTTGAGTTCCTGTCGCATAGCAAGGAAGGCCTTGCGTTTCGCCGCAGTCGCTGGGGCTAAGTCGGGCACAATTACGATCTTGCGGCCCTGGTGTATCATCGATGACTTTCCTTTAGCTGCAGTAAGGATTTGCAAGGCGTGCTGAAATCGGAGTACCTTGACAATAATCGGGCGAGGGTGTTGTTTGTTTCCTTGAAGCGCAGATGAGGGAGAACGATGAGCCCGTTCCAATTCCAGTGCAGGGGAAAAATTGAGATCGAGGAATTTAGGGAGCCATGTTGTAATGAAGGAGAGTGGATCATTCCCCTTGGTCCCCTCAGGCATCCCAAGGATCCGCAAATTAGATCTACGGCTGCGGTTCGCAATATCTTCAAGGTCCGTCTGCAGTTTCAAGATGGCCGCGGAGTTTATACGAACCGCCGGGATATCTTTTTCAACAGCAACAACTCGTTGGGTAAGTTGTTCAAAATGTTGCTGAGAGGCGGCCAGCTGAGAGTGAATAGATTCTAGTTCGATACGCATATCCTTAGAGATATCAATATGTGTTTTCATCATGGATTTAATAGCTTGTAGTTCAGCCAAGATCGGGTCCCCCTCCACCTCGTGGTCTTCAGTGGTGCCATTCTTTTCAGGAGATGGCGGTGCCGATTTAAGGCGTTTACTAGCTGGTACAGCATCTATTTTAGATTTTTTGGATGTCATATTGCAAAGATTATGTTAAGGTGCAGAAAATCCGGTCAGAGAAGGATAAGTTAAATTGTAGTATCAGCAGTCTTATATCAATTATCCGAACAGGAAGTGGGAGCTCGTAGCTCACGCAGCCATTCTGCTTGAATCAAAACCGGAAGTCCGGTAACTAAGTATATGGAACATAGTAGACATGACTGGAGTGTTATAGATGGATCACCCATCCCATACACAAGAACAAAACACTAGCTAATTTGACTGCACACTTGAACAAAATACTCAAGACAGGAGAGCAAGAACACTGTTATTACTGGATTAGGAGACAATGTGTATGAAGAAGAGTTGAAACACAAAATGTACAATGTGAAGGGAATATACATAGTGAGTCAGAAGGTAAAGAGTCACAAGGAGTTAGGAGATCCCAAAGAACTGTAAGGCCTGCTTTAAGGTTAACCTATGACCACTTAGGAAACCCTATATATGTGCCCAATCAAGTGCATTATTCACATATCATACTGCCAAAACCAAGGAGGGTTTGGAGACTATGGTATAAATTGTACATAAATAAATCTGAAAGTCTTGTTGAGGGCAACAAGAAGGTATGAAGGGGTGAGTTTCTGAAAGCTTGAAAAGAAGTGTTTGTGAACAGTGGATTTAAAACCAGCAATTATCTGTCTATGTTAAAACTGAAAAGGGGTTTCTATCTGCCACTGCAGGAGAATTATCCAATTTGTGAAAGTCACATGGCCAAGTGGGAGAAGATGTTTGGTTAACACCCTATGCAAATTAAGCACTGAGGGATGAACATTCAGACACTTGGGTGAAATGTTATTCATTTTGATGAGTGGAAATAAAGCTTGTGGGTTCAAATGAATGTGGGGGCTATGAACTGAGCAGAGTTGAATCAGAATAGGGAAAGTGGAAATCCATTCCCCATGAGTTCAAAGGAGGGAGAAAATATTGGGAAGGCAAGCCCAGGGAGTTGGACATTAGTACTGAAGAGTTTGGAATCTATGAGTTTGTGCTGCATAGAGTCATATCTGTGCCTTATATTAATTTCAGAGGTAGTTCCCTAGATGGGAAACTCTGTCACTAGTTGACACAGTGCTCTTTTTAAAGCTGGTATACTATATGCCACTAGGGGCACTCTTGAAGAAATGGATTGGTAGTCCCTGGGAGCAGAGAATTCAGGTCAAAAGGCCAGCAGCCCTTGGGAGTGGGCTTAAGGCGAGCAGCTCAAAGCAGAAGGGCCTATGGAGGCATTAACAGTGCCTGAGAGCCGAGAGAAGTAGGATTACCAGATTTTAGCTAAATAAAATCTGGACCCATAGCCCTGCCTCCAGGCCTGCCCTGTTCTGTCCCATTCCCCTCATTTCACACCCCAGTCCCACCCCCTCAACCTGTTCTCGTCAGTCAGGTGGGCATCCTGATGTGGTTCCAAAGAAGCTTTTCAAAATCTGAACAAAGAGCCAGGTTTTGAAAAGCCGTCCAGACACCCAGACATGCCCTCTAAAAAGAGGACATGTCTGGGTAAATACGGATGTCTGATAACCATAGAGGAAAGCAGAGGCAGCTCTCTAGAGGGAGGTTTGTTATTGGTGGTCACCAAGCTCTGTTGAGGGCTGGTAACTGGGATCCCAGCAGGGAGCTACCCCAAATGCTCCTCTCAAAGGAGGGGAAGGCTACCAGAGTTCAGATCTGAACTAGTAGCCCAACGGAGATGCCAGGCTGTTGGGGTGCAATCGTCACCAGTAGCCTAAAAAGGGAAAAGGCTCCCTGGAGACTAGCAGCAGAGGTGGAGTGGTCTTGGGAGGGCCAAGGCCCTCAGAGCTAAGGGATAGCCACCAGGAGACTGCCACAGGGGCAGGCCTACCAGCCAGGAAGGACAGCACCCACCTATCCCTAAGAGCTTCCAGGAATTGCCCACCTAATGACTAAGCCAAGAAACTTGGAAGGAGCATAAAACCATAGGATTGGCAGTCAGAACTGAGAGAGGCACAAAGGGGTTTGGAAATGCTGAATTTGAACTGAGAGTTAAAGGTTCAAGAGACTATAAACCAAGGGTTTGAATATCTGAATCTTAAATAATAAAATGCTAGCCGCGCATGCGCAATTGTCTCGCATGTTCCCTGATCCCTTTTCTGTCGGGATGTGGCAAGACAAGTGCACATGCGCGCTTATTACGTCACTGAGAGCAGCGAATGCAAGAAGCGGAGTAAAAAAACAAACAACCGAGCGAGCCGGGCCACTGAGAAAGTGCGGGAGGCCTGGCCCGGGCTGCGGACGGGTAAGGAGCTGGGGCAGTGAGCCTTCCCTGCGGCTGAAATGGAGCCGGCCCACCCTCCGCTACAGACCACAGGAGTCCATGTCCTTTTCCGATCACCCCCCTTCCCGCGGACCCGAATACCTTGGCGATTCAAGCAGCGTGTGCACCAGTCTTCACACGCTGCTTCAGGCCCTTCTACTTCCCTGATTTGCTCTGCTGCGTCTCTGATGATGTCATCAGGGACGTGCCAGAGTAAATCAGGGCAGTAGAAGGACCCGAAGCAGCGTGTGAAGACTGATGCACACGCTGCTTAATCGCCGGGTAGGTAGTCAGGTCCATGGGAAGGGAAAGGGGGGGGCGCAAGAACTCTGGGGAGAATGGCAGACACCGCCCCTGTACTAACTCCCGTGGACAGGGGGAGCAGGAAGAGGTGCTGATGGACAGGGGGAGAAATGAAGGAAGGCCTACTGCTGGACAGGAGGAGCAGGAAGAGGTGCTGATGGACGGGGGGAAAAGAATGGAGGCCTATTGTTGGACAGGGGGAGCAGGAAGAGGTGCTTATGGACACGGGGGGGGGGGGAAATGAAGGGAGGCCTACTGCTGGACATGGGGAGCCGGAAGAGGTGCTGATGGACAGGGGGGGGAAATGAAGGGAGGCCTACTGCTGGACAGAGGGAGCAGGAAGAGGTGATGATGGACACGGGGGAAAAATTAAGGGAGGCTTACTGCTGGACAGGGGGAGCAGGAAGAGGTGCTGATGGACAGGGGGAGGTAAAACAAAGGGAGAAGGGCTGCTGCTGGATAAGGGGAGCAGTGAAGGGGTTGTGGTGGACACAGGGGAGGTAAAAATAAGGGAGAATGGACAGGAAAAAGCGGCTAAGGAGACAGAGAGAGAAAGAAATAAAGACAAACACACATATATTCTAGCACCCGTTAATGTAATGGGCTATAAAGCTAGTAGTATATAAATGCTGTTGAATTAACTGTACAAGAATTGGTTTAAGTGTGGAAGTATTGGAATTGTTGAAAGCTATTCTTGACAATTTGTTTTATGATTAGGCCTATGCACATAGTTCAGATAAATCAGTTAAATTTATTAGTCAACTTTGCTCACAGAAGCTTTTTTGGATTTTTCCTGGGGAGAACAGGGTGAACCTATCCGCTAATACTTCTTTTCTCCCGATGGAAGCACCGAGCACTAACCGAGTGAGAGGCCAAAGGAGACTGCTTTCGGTGGACTTTAGCCAGGGCAGGCCTTAGACCCAGTGACACTATGAAGGGGGCATTACATAGGGATGGGCCATTATGGTCCTGGATGTTGGATAAAGGATTTTGTGTTTGCCCTGATAATGAGAAAACACAGGAGTAAATGTAGCATGTACTCTGTGTGAGCACACATATTTTACTCATATAAAATGCACCCCATATCCCTAAAATATTTATGCACAGATCACATAATAGTAGGAACAATCTTGCAATATTTTTACACATGCAGTATACACCCATATAAAATTGCATATTTTATGAATGTGTTTCCACATGTAAATATGCTTTATAAGCAGAAAGGGTCAGATTCTGTTAATGACGCCTACATTGCAAGTGCCTAGATGTGTCAATAATGCATTAGGCGTTGTTATAAAGAATCACATCTAGTAATGCCTAAACTGTGCTTAGGTGTCCTTAACTTTAATCATCCCTATTTAGGCCACGGTTTTCTTGTCCTAAATAGAGGCGCCTAAAGATGTCTAGAGAGACCTAACTTGAAAAAATGCCTCCCATCTGCCCATACCCATGCCCAATTTTTTTTTCAATTATGAACTTGTTAAACTCATAATTGAAGCCAATTAGGCCAATTTATTAATTAACATAGGCACCTACAATGTAAGCTCCTATATGATTTAGGCACCTCTTATATAATTTGCCTGAAAATGTTTTATAAAATTACCTCTGAATGTGAGATTCGAACAAGTTCCTGCAGAAAGGTCATGGACACAGGTCCAATAAAACATGCATTGGTTTAGTGCCTGTACTTGTTACTACTTTGAGCTCAGGACCAATTCATTGAGGACCAATCCTAGAATATTGAGTGAGCTCAAAGAAGTTCTTGCAGGTTCTCTCACAGATTTGTTTAACAAATCCTTGGAGACTGTAGAGGTTCCATAAGATTGGAAAAAACCAAATGTAGTCCTTCTTTACAAAAGTGATAACAGAGAAAGAGCCGGATACTACAGGCCGGTAAGCCTCACTTTAGTGGTTGGAAAAATAATAGAAGTTAAACCTATCCATTGAGGACCAATATCCTAGGATTGGTCCATTGAGCTCAGGACCAATCTACAGAGTTCTCCACTTTCAAAAAGAAAAGATAAGGGGAGAAAGGGTCTATAAGGAGGAATCAGAGTGTGATGGTGTTAGTATTTAGGGATGTAAATAGTATGTCAGCATCAGGATGTGAGAATGGAGTGAGTTAGTGAATAAAGGAAAAAAACTGCAGGAATGGTGTACAAGACGCCAAGTCTTTAATAAATACACATTGAAAATGAACATGAAACAGTTTGTATCCAAGCAGGTTAGAGAACCTGGACCTGACACAGTCCATGTTTCGAAGAAACACTTCTTCCTCAGGGGTCTAAAAAAGTATGTCATGTACTGGGGAACCCTTACGGATAACAACTGGAGACAGCGATGTCTTGAACAACTAAGTAAGCATGGTGAACTCCTTCGCAGTGCAGGTGCAAAAGTGAAAGTGTGAGTTAGTGAATGAAATGTGATGGTGCCAGGCTATGGGGATGGGTTAGCTAGTATAGTGAATGGAGTGAGTTGGTGAATGGAGTATGACCGTGCAAGTGTGTGGAGATGAAGTGACCTAATGAATAGAGTCTGACAGGGATGTGAGGATGGCATGAGCTAATCAATGGAGTGTGATTCCAGGGTATGAGGATGGTGAGCTAGGGAATTAAGTGAATCATGAAGGCTCAAGCTAAGATTGAAAGAAGGGATATAAGGCAGTCAGATGATCCCACAGTAAACATGGTTCAGTTGTTCATTCTGGCATTTCACATTTTATTCTTGTATTATCACAAGGCATGTGTTAATTTTTTTAAACGCCACTAAACCAAAGTCCTAAACCTGGCAAGTCACAAAGGAATACTGTAAATCTATTATGACTTTCAGCAATTACAATGGAGAAATTCAGATATTTAAGGATGGCGCCATTAACAACACTGCTAGGGAAAGATATGGTAACAGGATGGAAGCATTAACTCATCTATTCAAGAGGCAGATGTTAATCTATTCCCAAAGTACTGTAATTGCATTATTTATCAAAAGATATTATAACATCAAAGTGGCTTTTGAACTTTCTCCTGCAGATGCCAGTGTTAGGCGTGTTCTGAGAATTCCGCTGGAGCATATATCTTTAAATATGTAATAGAAAAAATAGCTGTGAATCCTGTCCCATTCCAAACAAGCTGGATCATAGTGAGACTGATATTATAGAACTAAAAGCCCTTAAGCAGAAATAGAAAGTAGGAAATCTCTATCATACACAGCAAACAAAGCACCACATATATTTTGCCTCCCCTGACTTCTACCTATTCCTGGCATCATCAATTTTTCCTGCAGCTAAAAACTAGCTGCCAACTGAAATTAGCTAGCTACAATTAACTCCTGAGGTGAGTCTATTTTACTGAGTAGATGAATTTGAAAACTGATCTTATAATATGGAAAGACATAAAAAAAAAAAATGGCGGCAAAAGCCCTCACCAAAATAAGTCTAAGCAAAGAGTGGTGGGACAGAAAGCACAGTTACTTACTGTAACAAGTGTTATCCAGGGACAGCAGGCAGATATTCTCAGGTATGGGTGACATCATCCACGGAGCCCGATGCGGACAGCTGCACAAGCATTCTTGCTTGAAGAACCTTAGAAAGTTCATGATTGACCACACCGTGCATGCGCGAGTGCCTTCCAGCCTGACGCAGGGTGCGCGTCTCCTCAGTTTAGATAGTCAGCAAAGAAGCCAACCAGGGTAGGTGGGTTGTGAGGATGCAAGCAAGTAAACAACAGTCCTGGTTGGATAATTATATCAGCGGAGCCATGTTGTCCTATGGCGCTTTTAGAAAAGAAATCAAGACAATATTATTTGATAAATTTATCTCTTAATCTGTACTTTTATCTTTATTTTTAAACATATTTAATCTTATCCTATCAATTTTACATTTTTAATGTCTTTTTAATACTACAGACTGTATTCATTTTTTGCTATTTTGTATTTCACTGAATGTCCAGTTTTTCTCTTTTATGGAAACCGCCTAGAATTCTTTTGGTTAAGGCAGTATAGAAAAATAAAGTTATGTTATGTTATGTAATATCTATCTGCTGTCCATGGATAACACCTTTTATGGTAAGTAACTGTGCTTTATCCTAGGACAAGCAGGCAGCATATTCTCACGCATGGGTGACCTCCAAGCTAACCCGAATGGGATGGTGGGAGTGTTGGCTTTGTAGAAAAGAAAATTTGAAAATCTGAGAGGCCAAAAGGCCTATAATGTCTGGACAAAAGTTCTAGACAATAATGAAAGGTGAAAGAAATGAACTGAGGAGAAAATAAGAGTGGCTTCAGCTCTTCTGAATCGAAATAGATTGAGAAAAAATACTCAAGCTGCCAAACTGGAACCATTGATGAGCTGAGACTCGACTGACGAAGAACAGCCCAGCCAAAATATAACAAAACAAGATGCATGCCACTTTTTGAATATTAGTCCCCCTAGAAACAGGATGCCCCAAATTGTTAATGTCGAAAGAGACAAAAAGTTGTAGAGATGATCTGTATGATATTGTCTCCTGCAAATAAGCAGCTAATGCTCGATTGCAGTCAATAATATGAAGAGTAGATTCTCCTAGATGAGAATAAGAGTTGGGAAAAAAAATAGTACAATCGATTGATTGGAATAAAAATCAGCAATATATGAGAAATTTGAAATCAGTGATAAGCAGTGATAAGAACTTTGAATAAGTGTGAAGTACAATGTTGCCATGTAAGAAATGCTGTAAAACGTGGATTCGTTACTCATGGCTCAAGTTCAATCACTCATTTGACAGGAGTGTAAGAGAGATGAGAAAAAGTAGTTTTCAAGGAAGAAAACGGAAGGCATTGATTCAAATGTAAACTTCCGTAAGTGTACAGGAACCACTTGAGATCCCCTATCACTGAAAAGTGGCTGCACATTGAAAAGATCTTACTTAAATCTAGGAAGCAAGGATGTACCATCCACTGGCCAATAAAGGTAGTAATAGTACTACAACGAACTCTAATAGAAGTGAGTTTGAGACCAGAATCCACTAAAAGGAGAAGTCAGAAACAGAGATCATGCCTAACGAACTTATTGCACTTCTTCGAAGGAATTAACAAACGGATGGACAAAGGAGACCCAATAGACATGATATATCTAGATTTCCAAAAAGCCTTTGACAAGGTGCCCCATGAATGCCTACTCCGGAAACTGAAGAACCGTGGAGTGGAAGGAGACGTACATAGATGTATCAAAAACTCGTTGGCGGGTAGGAGTGAAGAGCTACTACTCGGACTGGAGTGGGGTCCCATAGGGCTCGGTGCTCGGGCCGCTGCTATTTAATATATTCATAAATGATCTAGAAACAGGGATGAAGTGTGAGATAATAAAATTTGCGGACGACACCAAACTATTTAGTGGAGCTCGGACTAAAGAGGACTGCGAAGAATTGCAAAGGGACTTGAACAAACTAGGGGAATGGGCGACAAGATGGCAGATGAAGTTCAACGTTGAGAAATGTAAAGTATTACATGTGGGAAACAGAAACCCGAGGTACAACTATATGATGGGGGGGATGTTATTGAATGAGAGTACCCAAGAAAGGGACTTGGGGGTAATGGTTGACACGACAATGAAGCTGACGGCACAGTGCTCAGCGGCCGCTAAGAGAGCGAATAGAATGCTAGGTATAATCAAGAAGGGTATTTCAACCAGAACGAAAGAAGTTATCCTGCCATTGTATCAGGCGATGGTGCGTCCGCATCTGGAGTACTGCGTCCAATATTGGTCGCCGTACCTTAAGAAGGATATGGCGATACTCGAGAGGGTTCAGAGGAGAGCAACACGTCTGATAAAAGGTTTGGAAAACCTTTCATACACTGAGAAATTGGGAAAACTGGGACTCTTTTCCCTGGAGAAGAGGAGACTTAGAGGGGATATGATAGAGATTTACAAGATCATGAAGGGCATAGAGAGAGTAGAGAGGGACAGATTCTTCAAACTTTCGAAAAATAAAAGAATAAGAGGGCATTCAGAAAAGTTGAAAGGGGACAGATTTAAAATTAATGCTAGGAAGTTCTTCTTTACCCAACGTGTGGTGGAAACCTGGAATGTGCTTCCAGAGGGCGTAATAGGGCAGAGTACGGTACTGGGGTTCAAGAAAGGATTGGACAATTTCCTGCTGGAAAAGGGGATAGAGGGGTATAGACAGAGGATTACAGCACAGGTCCTGGATCTGTTGGGCCGCCGCGTGAACGGACTGCTGGGCACGATGGACCTCAGGTCTAACCCAGCAGAGGCATTGCTTATGTTCTTATATTCTGCTGCTGGCATCATATTAAAGGCCTCTATCATATCCCATTTCTTGGGTGAATGTGAGTTTGTAGCCTGTACACATTCGTCATCCAAATATATAAAAGAACCCACAATCTAGATTAAGTATATAAAATGAATTATTTATTTATTTAAGAAAATCTGACATGGACAAAGTTTTGCCAACAGATGTGCTCGTAGAGAATGACACGGCGACAGAATTTGTCACTGTCTCTGCAGATAACCGCAGGAAATCATCCCGTTTCATTCTTTATGGCTCCTTTTATGAAGCCGCGTTAGCGGCTTTATCACACACACCTTTTTAGCACAGGCTAACCCCCCTGCGCTAGCCAAAAAACTACCACCTGCTCAAGAGGAGGCGGTAGCGGCTAGCGCAGCCGGCAAATTAGTGCACGCTATTACGCGCATTAAACCGCTAACGCGGCTTCGTAAAAGGAGCCCTTAGTGTGTATCTCAACCTTAGTCCTTCTACACCAGCAATCGTCAATGCAAGGCTTGAGGGTAAGTGGTTGTGCCCATTCCTTCTCTCCTTAAAGAATGACATGGGGACGGTCTCCTGCGGTTATGTATGGGGAAGGGGACGATAACAAATTCTGTCACTGTTTCATCATAAAACTAAATAAACAAACAAAAATTTAAAATCATATACAAATTAAATTTACATTGCAAACATCACAAAAAAGTATGGAATCCAACTGATGACTTATGTACAGAGTGTACATAAAAAGCAAAGCAAAGCAAATATGCCTTAATGTGCCAACTATATACATGCAAATAAGCAAATCATAAAGTTTAATGCATAACATAAATTCAGAAAAAGTGGTATGCAGAAATTTCAAGCTAAATAATAAACAATAAATTGTCAAATAGTGTAGTAACCTGAATGGTGTGCTCTTTATCAATATACAATATAGCTGTTACATACAATATGCTATCCATGTTTGAGAATTTTAAAAAAACATGTACTGTATGTACCTATCATCAAAGGGGAGTATTAGAAGTAAAGCTCCCAATTCAAAGATTAATATACAAATCAATTATAAAAAGCAATAATAAAAATATGCAAGTTCATATTCAACTCTCGGGGGGGTCCCCGGCGATCGCCTGTGGTCTGCAGTGATACCAGAAATTCAATGCTGGCACCGTATCTGGCCACCAACACTTAACTGGATTGGCCTAGTGGTTCAAGCAGCTGCCTCAGCACCTTGAGGTTGTGAGTTCAATTCCCACTGCAGCTCCTTTTGATTATGGGCAAGTCACAACACTTCACTGCTCAATGTAAACCACACAGAGAAAGCAGTATATCAAGTCCTGTCCCCTTTACTCTTTCTAGCCAGCTATGCCAATATTCAGCAGCTAGCTGGCTAAGTCTCAACAGCTAAATATATAATACCCTTTTAGGTGGTTGCACTTGGCTGCTGAACTTAGCATTAGCTGGTGAGTCGCTAAAATTTGGCAGTGACCGGCTATGTTATACAATATAGCCAGTCACTGGTCAATTTGCTAAGCCAGTTATTGAGTGTGAGATACGTAGGCAGCTATTCCCACCTGTATATTGGCAGATAGTCAACTATGTGCTATTTAGATGGCTGGAAGCCATGGCTAGCTAAATAGTGCTAAATATTGGACCCATAAAGCCCAAAGAACTACTGCTAAGATATTTAGAATTAGACAAAGGCTTCCACAATCAAAATGTGATGTGGCCTATTCAGTCCACTTTAGTCACTCTGGTCCAGTCTAAGGGCTAGATTCTCAAACATTACCGTGCCTTTAACGATGGTCACTAAACCAGTTCCAACCAGTTTAGTGTGCTAGTATTTTATTGGCTGATTATCAGAACGGCTCATCGTGGTCATGTCCAAGCTTCCTAGCAGACTCCAACTCTGTCATACAAATGTAGTACAACGAGGTTATTAATATGTTTATGTTTATTGAGAACTTCTATACCACTATTAATGACCGGGGAGTTAATTCAGAGCAGTTTACATGAGCTTCTGCAAAGGTGTTATGCTACATGAGCTTCTGTAGAGATATCACCATAGAGAGTTACAAAGAGCTTCTGCGAGGTGTTACAATACATGGGCTCTATACTGAAATACACGGAGCTCTGTGGTGATGTTACTGGCACATTGATCATCCTACTTATATGCACACTTTTACCAAATCAATCATCCTACTAGGTTTATTATTACAGCTTTCAATCCGTAACACTACTCCTCTGCCCTCCAACCTAGCCCACTGATCAACCGTTCCCCTTAACTGTATCCATGACATCCTGTTTGTCTGTCTTGCCTGTTTAGATTGTAAACTCTTTCAAGCAGGGATTGTTTTCTTACTCTTTGTGACTATGCAGCACTGCATGCGGCTGGTAGCACTATAGAAATATTTAATAGTAGTAGTAGTAGTAGCTAAATACACTATACTCGTACACCTCCTTGGGAGGGGCCTAAGATGTCTGAGCCAATCAGGAACTTCCTTAGGGAGGAGCCTAAGGAAGTCCCTGATTGACCAAAACAATGGCCAATCAGGGACTTCCTTAGGCTCCTCCCGAAGGAAGTCCTTGATTGGCTCAGGGCCTCAGGCCTCTCCCAAGGGAGGAGCCCAAGGCACCTGAGCCAATCAGGGCCTTAGGCCCCTCCCCATGCATCACATGATGCATTGGGGCAGGGCCTAAGGCGTGCATTTGCCGTCAGAGGAGGCCTAGAGCAGGAGGGACTGAGCACCCCTACCAGTGTTCCCGCTAAGCTGCGCTGGCCTGCGTTCGCGCACAAAATATTACATCGCAGCGCAAAGTTTCTCTTCACAGCGCACACACGCGTCGGTAAGGTAAGGGGACGCATTGGGGGGATTGCACTTCCCCACAATTGCCATGCTTCGGTTCCTCTTCTTCCTTCCTTCCTCCCCCCCCCCCCGCGGGACCCTGCGGCACCATCAACTCTTACTCCCTCTAATGTCGGCCCTGCAGCTCCAGACTTCCTCGCACCTTCTCCCCTCCCCCTTTGGATCGCTATTATTTTAAATGTTATAGCCGCGGAGCTGTATCCATCAGTGGAGATGTCTAACCTCGGCCTGCCCCGGAACTCTTACTGCAACAGTGACTTCCTGTTCCTGCCTAGACGGGCGGCTGCTGCAGTAAGAGTTCCGGGGCAGGCCGAGGTTAGACATCTCCACTGATGGATACAGCTCCGCGGCTATAACATTTAAAATAATAGCGATCCAAAGGGGGAGGGGAGAAGGTGCGAGGAAGTCTGGAGCTGCAGGGCCGACATTAGAGGGAGTAAGAGTTGATGGTGCCGCAGGGTCCCGCGGGGGGGGGGGGAGGAAGGAAGGAAGAAGAGGAACCGAAGCATGGCAATTGTGGGGAAGTGCAGAGCTGCAGGGAAGAGTGTTGCGGTACCCAGCTGGAGGGAGAAGGAAGATGAGGGAGGGAATTAAAGGAGATGCCAGGGCTTGGAGCGTAGGAGGAAGGTATGCCAGTCTAAGGGAAAAGGAAGGGGGAGAGGTGAGAGCAGGGAGGGGGAGCGAAAGATGGAAGAAAAGGAAAGGAGAGAGATGCCAGAGAATCAGGGAAGGGGAGATACCAGACTATGAGGAGAGGTGTGGGAGAGGGAAGGCGAGGAGAGAGATGCCAGACCAATGGGGTGAAAGGAGAGATGGAAGGGGGAGGCATACAGTTTCTGGAAGGGGCATAGAAGGAGAGAAGATGCCATATAGGGGAAGAGAGACGGCAGACAGTGGATGGAAGGAAGAGAGTTACAAGAAGATGAGGAAAGGAGAAACCACAGAAGACAAAGGTAGAAAAAAATTTCTATTTATTTATTGCTTTAGGAGACATGTGTCACTGTTTCTGTGAAGCATTGTATGCAGAGTCCAGCTTCTTGCTGGTTCAATTTAACCTTTGTCTATGTATTTTTATTTTATCCCCCCTTTTACAAAACTGTGAAGCGTTTTTAGCACCAGCCTTGGTGGTAGCAGCTCTGATGCTCAGAATTTTATGAGCATCAGAGCTGTTACCTCCGTAGCTAAAATCCACACTACAGTTTTGTAAAAGAGGGAGGGGTTAGTTTGTGATTACATATTCCTTACTAGGCGAAGGTGTTTTCTGTGTTCTGTGTGTTCGAAAGACATGGTTTTCTGTTAGGATTGACGGTGTAGGATTGATCTGTGCTGGTCTGGCTTGTTTAGTTTTACAATGGGTGTATTGATGTACTGCTCACTGCAATATGTAAGATGCTGCCTTTTCCTAGGTACTCATGTGTGACGTGTGGTTTGTTACTAAAAATCATGTTTTTCTTACAGATGGGGGGGGGTGCCAAAAAATGATGGGCCCCGGATGTTACATATGCTAGGTACGCCACTGTATGTAAAGATACCAGAAAGCTGGCGTAGCAAAAACTTCTAAGTTTTGAGTATTTAACCCTCCCACAATCTCACGGGCACTCGTTTCAAGTTTATTGAGATTTTGATTTAAACGCAATATCAAATATTTTCAATGCGTATAACAAAAATAAATTTGGGGAAATAAATAAAACCATTTGAACCAGTGTTCCCGCTAAGCTGCGCTGGCGTGCGCTGGCGCACAAAATATTACATCGCAGCGCACACGTTTCTCGTCACAGCGCACGATCGGAAGAGGCGTACGGCAGATGGCAGGGCGGCGAGAGGAGAATCGGGCGAGTTGGCTCATAACTTGCTGGCGCCCGATATTTTTGGCTCACGGTGAAAAAAGTTTGCTCACAACACCCGCCCGCTTAGAGGGAACACTGACCCCTACTGCTCCCAACTTACAGGAACTAGGGGGGGGTGTACTGGGCGGGTCTGATGGCAGGAGGGAGATGGCATCACTCCTGCCATTAGTTTGATGGCGGTCGGCAGGCAGGCGGGGCATCTAATGGCAGGAGGGAGTTGGCATCCCTCCGGCCATATCTAAGTTGGGGGGGTTGGTAAGGGTGTGCTGAGGGCAGGAGGGAGTGGACATCCCTCCTGCCATTTGTTTTGGGGTAGGATGTGGGAGGAAGGAGCGCTGATGGCAGGAGGGAGTTGGCATCCTTACTGTCTTTTTCTTTGGGGGAGCATGGGGCCACATTTGTGTGTGGGGGGGCTTTATTTCATTTTTTGCTCATTTAAAAAAAAAAAATTGGCCAGATATTTTGTGTGTGCAATAAAAGCAAAATATCAGTACCATTTTAAAAAATGAACAAAAACAGGCAGACCTGTTGATAACTGTGTTACCGACAGGTCTGCAGCAATCGGGTTTTAGGATAGTAAAACCCGATTCAAAATAGCCAAGCAATTGTTAGTGAATCAATCGCATGGCTATTTTGTATGGGGTTTTACTAATTTGCGATCGTCGGTACAGGATCGGAAGGTTTAGTGAATCTAGCCCATAGTCCCTTCTTCCATCTCTAAGGCCTAGAGTCACTAACCTTCCTTTCCGTGTCTGATCCGTGGGCGATTGCAGGGAGGCCGACAAATTCACTAAAGGCTGCATGCAAATGGGGGCGATCATTAGCACACTCCCCACCGACCACATGGATCACTGGAGAGCGATCCTTGAGCATGCGCAGACCATCTTCCTTGACTGTAGATGGTCTGCACATTCACTGGCCCTTTGTGCCCGGTAGAGCTTTTTCACTTTTTTTTACTTAGCTGACTGTTTTTTTTACTTCACGAGCCTGTGGTTTTAACCCACTTTAAACCCACGGGTTAAAACCACGGGCTCGCACAGCAGGGAAGGGCAAGCGAGTCGGGGCTGAGCAGGGCAGGCGAGTCAGGGCAGAAAGGCAGGAGAAATCAGCAGAGAGCAGGAAAGGTCCTAAGCAACTGGTCCCCACCAGTCACTTCTTTTTGGATTGGCCATCCCAGTCGGTGTTGCTGAAAAAGTTTAGTGAATCACGTCCTTCCTGCTTTGCATGCCGCTTATCCTCGGAATCGGATCGGCCATGAGGTTAGTGAATTGGTCGAAGTCACACAAGGGTTGCAAACCGATCAGTACATGATCGGTTTGCTTAGTGAATCTAGCCCTAAGTTCAAAAAGGTCCATTTCATTTTTAACAGTGATCCTTTTATCCTATGTAAACACGTATGCAAATTAAGAAGCAAATCAGTTCTTTTATTTGGCTGGGTAGCAGTCACTCCCCAACCTTCAGGGAATTCTCTCAATGTTTCTTTGAGGGATAGTCTAGCCCCTGTCATGTCCCACATAGCCTTTTTCCCTGTCAAGCTACTTTCTCCTTTCCTGGGGACCTTGGGAATTTACCCTAACCTTACAGAAAGGCTGTAATTACTAACCTCAAACCTCAACTGATGACATTCGCTGGGAAATTGTCCCCTGGTCCGACCACTACCTAGGGGCCTTCTGTCTCCTCATTTTCATGTCACATCTCGGGCCCCCATCCTGCACCTCAAATTCTATTACCTTCCGTAAAAAAATCTCGAGCAATCTGTTCTGGATCAATTTTCTTGACAAATTTTCCCCCATCTCTAAACCTGCAGAACCAGAATCTAACTGGCAAAACTGGGTCGCCCTCTCTGAGTCCACCTTCCATTCCCTCGCCCCTCTTTCCACTAAAACCATTTCCTACTCCCGTAAGGCCCCTTGGTACCTCCCATACCACAGAGAACTGAAACAGAAATGCCGTGCTCTGGAACGAAAATGGAAAAAATCTAAATCCCCTACAGACAGATTCTCCTGGAGGGTCAACATTAAAATCTATAATACTGTTCTAAAAAAGCAAGGAAAAACTTCTACGGTGACAAAATCTCCAAATCCAACAATCAGAGTAGCACATTATTTAACATCTGGCGCTCCTTAACCTCCAAAAATGACTCCATACTTCCCTCCTCCCCCTCAGCCGATTCTCTAGCAAAGTTCTTCAACGATAAGGTCTCCACCTTGAGGCGCTCCTTCCCACCTGCAATCTCCTACAGATCTCTGATTCCAATTGACCCCAACCCTATCCCAACAGACTCCTACCCTATCCCAGCAGACAGATCCTGGTCTTCCTTCGAACTTGTTTCCGAATCCCTGGTCTATAATCTCTGCCTCAAATTGAAATCCTGCAACTGTACCTTGGATCCTTTCCCCTCCTACCTCTACGAGAACACTCCCCCTCAGGCCATCTCATCTCTTACCATTCTCATAAACTCCGCCCTCCATTCGGATCTCTTCTCCCCAGAAATGGGCCATATTTCCTTAACCCCACTACTGAAAAAACCTGAGCTTGACCTCTCTACACCATCAAGCTACCGTCCAATAGCTAACATTCCCCTTCTTACCAAGATGCTAGAGTCCATCATATCCACTCAACTATCTTCCTACCTTGAGAAATTCACTATTCTTCAACCCTACCAATACGGCTTCCGTCCCAATTTCAGCACCGAATCCCTTCTGACCTCCTTAATCTCAAAAGTTCAATATCTCCATTCTCGCAACAAGTTTGCCGTCCTTCTTCAATTCGACCTCTCTGCAGCTTTTGATGTCGTCCTTCATGATATTCTAATTTACCAACTCACCGAGATAGGCATAAACTCCACAGTCCTTGACTGGTTCTCGAAGTTCTTACGCTCCCGCTCCTACATAGTCAACATGAAGGGCACTTCTTCCTCCCTCTGGAACCCGATCTGTGGAGTCCCGCAAGGCTCACCTCTCTCTCCTATCCTCTTCAACATTTATATGTCCTCCCTTAAACTGCTCCATCTATCCCCCCTTGAAACACTTTACACTTACGCAGACGACATCTTTGTCCTCCTCGAGACCGACCGGAAGCTCACCAACCTCTCAGCGAACATATCCTCATGTATATCGAACCTTCAATCCTGGGCCCACACTGTGCAGATGAAACTGAACGAATCTAAAACAAAACTTCTCTGGCTCGGCCCAAAATTGGAACAACTGCCCACCTCCATCCCACTGTCCTCTGGCCCCACTCTGCATCTTGAATATTCTAGTAAAGTTCTGGGAGTCATCATTGACTCTACACTTTCCTTCAACAACCACTTCAACTCCCTAGTAAAAAAGTTTCTTCAGCCTTCACATGCTGAGAAAAGTGAGATCCTGTTTCCATCAAAAACGCTTTGCCGTCCTTTTCCAATCCACCATCCTTTCCAGACTGGATTACTGCAACTCTATCTACCTTAGCCTAACAAAGAAAAACCTTCAAAGACTCCAGCAGATTCAGAATACCGTTGCTAAGCTTATCTTCGCAAAAAACAAATTCGACCAAGTCTCATCGCTTTTATCCAAGCTCCACTGGCTTCCGATTATCTCCAGAGTCCACTTCAAATGTGCCTGCATCACTTTCAAGATCCTACACGGTATCCTCACTCCCTTCATTTCTCTTTCTTGGAACTCCTCTAACCCCAATTCTGCCAGATCCACCCAAAAACTGAAACTTTCCTTTCCCTCTCTAAAAGGCGTTTCACTTGTAGGAAAACTAGGTTCTTACCTCCCTTTCAGAATCACTCAGCTCTGGAACAACCTTACCTCCCCTCTTAGGAATCTGAGCTCTCTCCAATTCTTCCGTAAACATCTGAAAACCTGGTTATTCTCAAAAATGTAACTCCTCTTCCCTCTCTGGTTATTCTAGTCCTCTAAATTTTCTCTTCATTTTGCCTCTTCCCTCCACTGGAGTTCCTTTCTACCCTAACTCTTGTTAACTGTGTCGAGCTTTACGAATGTAGAGATGATGCTGTATACAAACCTAAGGTTTAGATTAGATTAGATTAGATGTTATCTATTGATAGTCTCACTTCCTGGAAAGATTTCTATGGGAGTCCTTTGCTCTCCATGATGAGACAAAGAAACAATACTGTCACACAAAGAAACAATACTGTATACAAGCTTGTGGTCTGTTTGGCAAGTGGAAGCTATTGCACATACTTTTCCTGTTTATGATTATTTTTAAGTTAATTTTCTGCTACTTTTTTACATACTAGTAATTATAAACTGGTTTGATGTCATTAAGTGAAGGGCGATATAAAGCCTAAATAAACATAAAGGCAGGCCTAGTTAAGCAATAAATCAGAGTTGGACTGTAGCAAACTATCACCACACCTAACAGCACAGCATTTAATTTCTATAATCATTTACTTCCCATAACCAATTGTAGGTGTGGTGATATCTACTACTCATTACACAGTTGGTTTTCTCACTGCAATTGTTGAGTATTCATTCTCCATTTTGTATACAGAGTATATCTCAAGTTCAAAACTTAAGATTTCTGTATTTTTCATTTTCAGATTGTTTCAACTAATGATGTGATGTGTCAGTGACATGTCAGCGGCTTTTGACACCGTTGATCGTTACCTTCTCCTCAGTCGCCTCAAAAATTGCAGAATCACAAGTTCCGCACTTCTCTGGTTTACTTTTTATTTCAAAGACTGAAATTTCAAAGTTCATTTGAAAAAACCTCCTCTTTACCAATTATTCAAACCTATGGCTTCCCACTACTCTTTCCCCTCTACTCTTCAATATCTGTTTGGCCCCTCTACTCACTCTTTGGCCCAGTCTATTGGATTTACAACTTTTGCATATGCGGACGACAGCCAACTTCTTCACCCCATTAATCACGCCAACCCCAATGACATACAGGAAATAAACTCCAAACTGGATAAAATCAGCGACTGGCTCTGAAAAAAAGCAAACTTTCTTTTAACATAAACAAATCTCGTGGCTTACTTTTCCCAATCCGAAACAATGAAACCATAAATAGACAAGTTTGCATTGAATCTTGCCCAATACAAATGGAATCCAAAATAATACTAGGAGTCATCCTAGACAAAGACTTAACTTACCGTGATCAAATAAGTTCCATCAAAAAAAGCTGTTTTTATATACTCCGTCTTATCCGCTCCTTAACTTCTATTCTCGAAACTGCCTCTATCGAAACTCTAATCCACTCATTAGTCATCTCTCATCTTGACTATTACAAATCTTTATATAATGGGATCACTCAAAAGGAATTATGTTGTCTGCAGCTTATCTAAAACACAGCCATCAAACTCATACATAAAGCAGGAAAATATGATCGTGTCACTCCTCTTCTTCCAGAATCACACTGGTTACCCATCTCACATCGCATCACATATAAAATTCTCTTACTTGCTTTCAAAATTAAACTTACGCGCTCTCCAGCATTTCTCGATAAACCCATTATTCCTTACTCTTCATCACTAACCCTCAGATCAGCAGACCAGAACTTAATGACTGTCCCTCCAATCAAAGAACTTTATTACACTCAAAATACAAATTTTTCCATTACAACCCCTACTCTCTGGAATGCTATGCTATCCCACCTCCACCATGAAAATTTTCTTGATAAATTGAAAACCAAACTCAAAACCTTCTTATTCCAAGACGCATTCCATAGCGCTTGACAATAACCCTCTTCAACTGCAACTCACTCCACAAAAGAACCACTTCTACAAAGCGGCATCCATTCCCTGATGTTTTCCCCCTCCTCTCATACCTCCATTTACTATTATTTTTACGATGTAATTATAAACTTTCCTTTCCCACACTCCCTCAAGTCCAGATATGTCACTGTCTTCATCTACTTTATGTTTCACAATTTCTTTTTTACCCTGTTTTTACATTTACTTTTATGCTTTTAGCTTTGTAAACCAACCAGATACATGCTGATGGTCGGTATTTTAAAATGTAAATAAACTTGAAAGCATTTCATCTGTTTAGATCTGAGGATATCATACACGGGGATCACACATGGGAAGTTTGTACCAAATTTATAACAGCAGAACCTGGAGCGGCCCGCTCTCACACAACCCCATGTCACCCCACCCATCCTAGTTCCCAATAACACACTCTACACCGTCGTTGGTGAAACCTGGCCGCAGCCCTGTTTATTGAAATAAACATAAAACTTCAATAAATTATAACCATGTTTAATAAACAGTCATTGTAAACAAACACATCTTGAACCTGAGCTACTACGGCCATTAAATGGCCCCCCAACCCCGCCATACTAGCAAGGGTCTGTAATATAATAATTAAATGGCTCCCGACCCCGCCGTGCTAGCAAGGATCCGAGGGGTGGCATGTCTCCACATGCCCCATTGTCCAGGGTCATTCGACCCACCAGACACGGCTCTGCGTCGGCCCACTGCTCATCCCTTGATGAGCCCAGCAGCCAGTAGCTCGGGATACCACCACACACTCTACCCCAGCCCTCCAAACACAGTATCATGGGCGGGTGGGCAGGAAGCTGTCTTGGAGGACCAGTAGACCGTTTGAGTCCTCCAGCTCCCCCATCTTTATCACCCTCCCGTCATCCCCCTCGCTGCGGTCCCTACCAATCCCGAGTCTTCCCCGCAGCAGGAAGACTCAATCGTTCCCCCTACTACCCTTTCTCCCCCCGCCCCCATCTCAACGGATGCTCTTGCGGGCCTCTAGCTCCACGTTAGATGCGCCTGTCGAGACAGGCTCTCGAGCTTTCTATAACAGCGGAACCTGGAGCGGCCCACTCTCACACAACCCAATGTCACCCCACCCATCTTAGTTCCCAATAACACACTCTACACCATCGTTGGTAAAACCTGGCCGCAGCCCTGTTTATTGAAATAAACATAAAACTTCAATAAATTATAACCATATTTTCAGTCATTGTAAACAACATTGTAAACAAACACATCTTGAACCCGAGCTACTGCGGCCATTAAATAGCCCCCCAACCCCGCCATACTAGCAAGGGTCTGTAATATAATAATTAAATGGCCCCCGACCCTGCCATGCTAGCAAGGGTCCGAGGGGTGGCATATCTCCACATGCCCCATTGTCCAGGGTTATCCAACCCACCAGGCACGGCTCCGCGCCGGCCCACCGCTCATCCCTTGATGAGCCCAGCAGCCAGTAGCTCGGGATACCGCCACAGGCCTGTAACCTGTTATAGCCCCCCCCCCCCCCAATGAACAGAGCTGCGGCTAAGGTCCCAACCAACGCTCACAACACGAGGCAAAATCATTCAACAGAAGGTCCACCCCGATGTCAGAGAGATGTACCCAATCTCTAGCAAACAAACCTGCACACACCACATCTACCCAATCGTGCCGGATTTGAACACCTCCCCTGACCTCAACCCACCTACCCACCTGCCTATTAACCTTACAAAGTCCCCTAGTCCACCGTCGGGATGCCAACCATCGAGGTCGGGGAATAATGTCCAACCACACCAGCAGGGTACCAGGGAACCACCTCTGCACTACACCCAAATTGCTCGTGATGGTATCAATCAGTTGCTTCCCGGTACACGCATCCACATCATTGCCACCAACGTGCAGAAGCAACATCGCTGGATGACGGGAGCGATGACGAAAGTCCTCCAGCAGAGTCAGCAACTGATGCCAACGCATGCCCCGCTGACCCCACCAGGACACACGGATGCCAAGCTGCAGAAGACCCAAGTGCAAACCTCCCGGTCGGATGACAGCACGCTCCCCGGCCCAGTGGACAAAGGAGTGCCCAACAATCCAGACCGACAACAGTCGGCACCTCAAAAAACTCACGGTCAAGTCAGCAGTTAAGGTAGCAACCCCACCTCCATGGTGTTAGTTCAACCCCCATGCATTCCTCCCACCGACACGCAAGCACCCTAGCCCCCCCCAAAATACAATACCCCCACTAAAATCCGGACACATCAGGCTGACAACTTCCCCCCAGCCCTGTGGGGTGAATGTAACTCTGATACGTCTCAGAGGTCCATCGCCCCAAGCCTTGAATGCCAGACGCCGGCATCCATGACTGGAAAGCACACGTAGCGGCTCTAATTCGAAAGGAGTGCATGCCATAACACGCAGGTTCCTCCCCACACCAAACTAATGCCAGCCGCAAAACTGCCAAAAGCTGGTAACACGTGAGAACCGCATCATCTACATGAAGCAAGAATGCCTGACCCCCAGCAGGACGAACCGCCATATAGGCAGCTACTGACATGACAGGACACGAGGTGCAGCACCAACGTACGTCCTCTCCCCAGCTGATCCGTCTTTGATCGGGCAATAAACAAATATACCAAACCCTCTTCCAATTGAACATGATGACGAAGGAGGCCCCGTACCCGGCGAACATCGGAGAGATGTACGAGGAGCTCCCCTACGCGCAGAGCCCCAAAAAATGCCAAAGTAAAGGCCATGCGGAAAAGGCATTCCTCAAATCCAGAACACACCACAACCGGCAAGGTCTGGAGGAATTGCAGCAACAGGGCATGTGTAATAGGCAAACGAGGATCTGGCACACTCAGGGCCACCCGAACCCAGGCCCTCAGCATTCGACGGGTCAAAAACCCCGACGAAGGACAATGCCAGCCCAAAGCCCTGCAGAAGAAGGTGAAGCCTGCTAAATGAGCCACCGCTGCACTACGGGAATGCCCAGCCTGTAGGGAGGCTGCCACAAAATCGGCCAACAAGATTTCCGGAACAGAGCCCGGAACCCAACCCCGTGAACTCAGAAAGTCACTTTATTATAGCGTGTCCAAGTGGCAGGCGCCACCAACTGCCTCAGCAGGCACCAGACCCATTCAGCACCAGGTTCCACAAATGCTCCGGTATCTTCACTCCGATGGGCCTCGCTCCCAGCACCAACCGGTGAAACTGTGAAAACTGAAAACGGGAAAGAGCATCAGCAAGGCAATTCTGCACTCCTGGAACATGACGCGCACAAATATATAAATTAAGATGCAAACAGTGCAGAACCAACTCCCGCAGCAATGCGGAGACACGAGGACAACACGCCGTCCGACAGTTAACTACCTCCACCACCCCCATGTTATCACACCAGAATACAATGCGCTTATCCCGGAATCGAGCAGGCCACAGCTCACATGCCACCAACAACAGAAACAGTTCTAACAGGGTAACGTTACTGGTAACCCTGGAGCGATGCCAAGTATCCGGCCACGCCTCCGCGCACCAATCCCCTTGACAATACAATCCAAAGCCCATACCACCGGCCACATCGAATTGAATCTCCAGATCCCAATTAGACACCTCCAGCTGCTGAATAGGCAGCGTCCCATTAAAACGCTCAAGGAAGATGGCCCACATACGTAAGTCTGCTCGAATGCCCACCGAGAGCCGAACAAAGTGACGCCGAGCCCACACTCTGGAAGTTGCCGCCGCCAACCGCCTGGAAAAGGCATGACCCCAAGGCAACACCCAAGACGCAAAGTTGAGGGAACCCAACAGTGACTGCACCTCCTGTAAAGTGGACTTACGAGCAGCCGCAACCTTTGATATCAACACCAACAATCGTTGAACTTACCAAAGGGCAGACGAGTCACCATCTCCATGGTGTCCAGCTCAATACCAAGAAAAACGAGCCAGGTAGTGGGCCCTTCAGACTTCTCGGCCGAAAGTAGCACTCCAAAATCAACCGCCACATCCTCAAATGTCGCTTTCAACTTACAACAGTCTGCTGAATCCGCGGCTCCCACAAAAAGAAAGGCATCCAGGTAATGCACTACCGCATCACACCCAGCGCGCTGAACTGTAACCCAATGTAAGAAGGAGCTAAACTGCTCAAAGAAAGCACATGAAACCGAACAACCCATGGGCAAGCAGCGGTTATAGTAGTAAGCCCCTTCAAACTGAAAACCCAGCAACGGATAAGATGAAGGATGAACAGGCAACAGTCGAAAGGCTGACTCAATATCTGTCTTAGCCAACAACGCACCGCGACCCGCACACAACACGAGAAACAATGCACAATCAAAGGAGGCATAACGAACTGAACATAAGTCCCGGGGAATACCCTCATTCACCAACCGCCCCGCAGGCCTGGACAAATTATGTATCCATGGGTATTATGGGATCCATGCAGGAAATGCCAACAATCTATCAAACCTAAGGAATGCATAAAAGTCCAAAAAATCCGAGAGTGACCCCTAGTTGAGTCTCTACCACCCTTGGAATGATCTAAAGATCCATTAGTGAACATATTAAAATCTCCCCCTAAAATTATCACGCCTTGAAGGAATAATAATAATTCACACTGCAAAGATTTGTAGAATTCAATTTGAGCTGTGTTTGGACCATAAACATTCACTATTGTTACTCTTTGTCCCTGGATATTCCCTCTCAAAGCTAAACATCTCCCCAATGAATCTCGGTATACTTGATCTATAACTAAACCCAGAGCCTTTTTCACTAAAATTGCAATCCCTCCCTTTTTTTTATCAAGCGGGTTTTGCCCTTGGTGTGTCTAGACTTGTTCAAATAGTGGATTTTCCATAAGTCTCACATCTCTGGGTCTTAAGTGAGTCTCCTGTAATAAACAAATATCCCACTTCATTTTCTTCAGTTCTTTTCCCAGGACTATTCATCCCATTAATATTCCATGATCCGATCCTAAGCATTCCCATCTGTGTTCCCTTCTTCTTAATCCCCCCTTCCCACAAATTTCCCCTCCCTTCCCTCCCCCCACATTTGCCGATCCAGACCCAGCCAGACCGACTATTGAGAAAGGTTGAAGTCTCTCCCAAAGGGCTACTATATCCATGTGTTCCCCATTCACAACCACTCATTAAAGCAATAACAAT
Organism: Geotrypetes seraphini; assembly: GCF_902459505.1. Classification (NCBI taxonomy): domain Eukaryota; kingdom Metazoa; phylum Chordata; class Amphibia; order Gymnophiona; family Dermophiidae; genus Geotrypetes; species Geotrypetes seraphini. The sequence continues at coordinate 73,480,712 of NC_047094.1, read as the reverse complement.
AGCAGTATCTTCTCATCCCAATATCTATTATTCTAAATTTCATTCACACATTAATCCTCAATATCTTTTCACAGCTCATCTAAACTATAACCCATACATTTTTATTCAATAACATTCATAGATTTCCCCCTAAAAAAGAGTAGTTTAATAATGTCTATATTTCTATTTCACCAATGTAGCTCATTTCTCCAAAGATGGTGGTTTCTTAGTTGACCGAGTAACCATACTTGAAGTCTCTACTGGTCTCACTGTTTTCTTCAAAGTTATTACAGTTGAACTATTGGGTATGTTGTTACAACCTAGAACTTTCATAGTAGTCCAGGCTTCTTCCACTGTATCCACTCTTTGTGACTTTCCATTAATAGTCAACCACATTCCAAAAGGAAACAGCCATCGATAGTGATGTCCCTCTGAGTGCAAAACTTGTGTCACCTCACGAAAAGCACTTCTTTTCTTTAGGAGCTAGATCTTGAAAGACTCCTACTGTAATTCCATTCCAGATAAATTGTGGATATTTTCGAGCAGTTTGAAGTATTTTTTCCTTGAATAAATAGTCTCCAAAGCACACAATAATATCCTTTGGAGTACCTGATCTGCTCATCCCTAGGCTGCTATGTGCTCTTAGGATTATAATACTTGTTCTATCCACAATCTCTTCAGATCCCAGTAGTTGGCTGCAAAAATCTTTCACCACTTCCATACAGTTTCCACATTGGTCAGATTCAAGTATTCCTTTAAAACGCAAATTATTTCTCCTAGATCTGTTATCTAGATCTTCCGTTTGCGTTTGCAAGACTGTGATCTCCTTTGCTTGCTGAGACATTACCATTTTAATTTCCTTTATTTCTCCTTCCAATTGTTGTACATGTTGTTCAGATGCCTCAAACTGAGTTCTCAATTCACTCATTTCCGCTCTGATTTCAGTGAGGGCTATTTTAAGATCTTCTCGTACTCCTTTTATCTCTGACTTTAAGTCCTGAAATCCAGCTTCCAGGATCTTTTTCAAAGCTATGGCATTATTTTCTGGGCTGGCCACTGCTGGGGATAACAGAAGCTGTTCTGGAGATGCCATTTTGGAGATATTTTCATAGTCCATTTACCACTCGAAGAGTCGTTAAAGCGAAATTTGTCCAATTTATGGCGACTCGCCATATATTCTGCCTATTATTACACTTATATTCAAAGGATCCAGTTCACTTCCAAAAGAAAAGGGGATTATTTTAATCACTGTTACTTTCAGGACCCTTTCATTAAGATGCCATCTCTTTTCACAAGTCACAGTTCAAAGTCCGCTTTTTCCTGCAAGCTTATTGATTATCTATAATAAAAGTAGAGTACTCCTCCATTTAACTGAAATGGGAAGATAATAATGAGTTATTGCTTAATTCATAATAAAACCCCTTTATGGCATCTTATTCTCCAAGTTTTTACAAGCTATTGCTGAGCATTTTAGCGTTAGAGTTTATGTATGGTTTCTGTAAAAAAATTTATGTAGAGGTTATTTACCACAACCACATGTTGTTTAGTCCAATCCAGGACCAGCAATCACCTTCCTGTTAGGCAACAGCGGTCAAGCATGTCCCACACCGTTCACCAAGCCAGTCCAAGCTGGCCCGAGAGCGGAAAGGCAACAGCCAGCCAGCCACACAACCTCCGACCTGGCTAGAACCGCTGTAGTTCGTCTGCGGATTCTAACATGTGGTCCACACTCTCCCTCAGCTCCGGTTCCCCCCAAGGAAGAGGAAGGACGGAACCAAGGCGCCACGAGCCGCTGCCACACTCGCCTCTCAATAGCGCTCCGTGGGAACAGCGCGGCCCACTCCATCTCCGAGCCTAGTCGGAGCTCAGGAATCACGCTGCCATTTGGGTAAGTGACGTCACTTCCTCCCTTTTTTTATGTTGTATTACTAATCCCATCAATTTTTCTCTTAATCTTTTTTCCTCCTTTTCCCGAGTCTTTTTCTTATAAGAAGCTATAGCGATCAACTCTCCCCTTAAAACAGTTTTTAGGGATTCCCAAATCATGATGGGTGAGTAATGATCTATACTATTGTTATCCCAAAAATTTCTATTTTTTTGATTACCTTAGGGTCTTCTAATAAGGTATCATTCAATTTCCAGTATAGTGTCCCTATTTTAGCATATCCCCACGATATATCTATCCATAGTGGGGCATGATCTGCCCAGCTAGTTTCCTCTATTTTTGCATCTATTAGCTTACCTCCTAAGGATTTATCTACCATTATGTCAATTCTTATGTTCCATGTTCTTATGAGTTTCTGTGGAGCGTAAGCAGAGTTACAAATTATGCATATTATAGTTCATGTATGGTGAACTTTTATTAGCGTTATGCTGTTTTAGTTATTATATTTGAAAGAATAGGATAGAATGTGTATGTTATAATATGTTTTGAATGTCCTGAACATGCATGTTTAAATTTAAAAATATATATATATACATTATTTGATGTGCATTGGTTACCAATTCAATATCGGATTCACTTTAAAATCTCTGACTATATAGCTCCTTTCAATATCAGAGCACCCAAGAGAAAGCACGTTTTAAAAAGGAGGTTTTCGGTTCATAGTATTCAATACTTCCACAACTTCTTCCCCTTCCCCATTCTTATTTACCCCAAGTGACTGCAAGGGTGCAAGAAAAGAGCAGATACAGAAGCTACTCAAAACTTACCCAGTGATTGGCTGATAGATTCAAATGATCTTTTATTGCTTATTCTTATTTTTTTTCTCCTTAGTCTCACACCTCCTGACACTTCCATCTCTTTTATCACCCCTGTGTGCTTCTTCCCTGCAATCTGATCTAATGGTGTAGCAAGGGTGAGAGGTGCTCGGGGCGATGACTCTCCTCCCCCAACATCTTCTCCGCACCCCACTGCTTTCCTGGCCCCCTGCTGTGCGCATCCCTCTTCCTTTCCCCTGTACCCCTTTAACTTTCCCGGCATGAGCAGCATCACCAACTTGCTGCCCATAGCGGCATCAGCTCTCCCTCTGATGTCACTTCCTAGGCACGGGACCAGAAAGTGACATCAGAGGGAGAGCCAATGCTAGCGTGAGCAGCAGGTTGGAGTTGCCTGTCTGACCTATACTGCTGCTCTCCTCTGCTCACTGCTATGAGCCCATTGCTCAAACATTCCTTAGCCAGCCAATAGCTGCAGGGAGATGCAGAACCAATAGCTTAGGAGACACCAACCTTCCATCCTGCTTTACCCTGCAGCCTATTGGCTGGCTAAGGGCTATCTGGCCAATGGTGTCTCCTAAGCTACTAGTCATGCTTCCTTTGCACTTATTGGCTGTCTGAGGAACATCTGACCAATTGCCTTCAGGGGGAGGCAGGAGCAATTGCCTTCAGGGGGAGGCAGGAGCAATAGCTTCAGAGAAAGTCTTACTTCTTGATTTCCCCTGCAGCTCTACATTTGGAAGATTTCAGCTCCCATGTCTGGGCAATGCTGCAAAGAATATAGGGGGTGCTCTAGTACCTACACTGCCCACAGAACTGGGTTATATGTAACGATCAGGGAGATTCCCTCTGTAGTCTTCTTGCCTTTGTACTGCAATAGGCTTTCTCTAGGTATTTCAAGGGAGGAGCTAGAAAAACTGAGGAAAATCATAAAAGATCTACAACCCACTGCTCCAGGGGGATGAATTACTGAAATAAATATTCCCAGCTCCACCCAAGCTGGCTGACAGCCACTCAATTTGAAAAAAGAACTAGTGCAGGGATTTGTGACATTAGGATGCCCGTGGTACTGTCTGGAAGAAGGACTGTGAGGCATCAAATAGGAATGATACCGAAGAACAACTTATGGAAGAAGTGGTACCAATCGAGTCCTCCATTATTTAGTACTGCTACATCGATGTTGAGAGAAATGATGGTACTGAGATATAATCATTGGTACTGAGCATTCACGGATACTGAGAAATAATCATTGTAACTGAGCATCGATGGGTACCGATAAATAAAACACATAACTGGCTATGGTTTAGTCCAGTGTTCTTCAACCTTTTTACACCTATGGAACGGCAGAAATAAAATAATTATTTTGTGGACCAGCATCGGTCCGTGGACTGGCAGTTGAAGAACACTGGGCTAAGTTGTGGGCCAGACCCAACCCATCTCTACCCAATCTCCATCCCAGACCCTGCCCCCATAATAGTACTAATTGTAACACTATTTTTTCCATTCATTTTTCACAGATACACAATATCAGGGGTCCCCAAAGTCCCTCCTTGATGGCCGAATCCAGTCGGGTTTTCAGGATTTCCCCAATGAATATGCATGAGATCTATGTGCATGCACTGCTTTCAATGCATCTTCATTAGGGAAATCCTGAAAACCCGACTGGATTCGGCCCTCAAGGAGGGACTTTGGGGGACCCCTGCACAATATAATCTTATTAACAACACATAATGATTACCACAAAATTAAACTACACAAAGCACACTGACAGCAGATGTAAATTCTCAAAATTTACATAATTCAATCACTAAATTAAAAAATAAAATCATTACCCCCTACCTTTGTTGTCTCCCTCCCTCCATGCTATGCCTTACCTGCTCCCCGCTTGGCTATTTTATGCCGCCCCCGGTGTTATCTTCAGGCCGGCTCCCTCTTCCTCACTGATGCAGTGCAAAAAGCTGCGGGCAGCGGCTCCTTGCGCGTCCTGTGCCTCATCTGGAAGCCTTCCCTCCAACAATGCAACGTCAGAGAGAAGGCTTCCAGTTCAGGTGCAGGGCGCACATAGGAGCCACTGCCCGTGGCTTTGTGCACTGAATCAGTGAGGAAGAGGGAGCTGGTTCGAAGATAACGCCGCATCGATCACACTGTGGACCGGTGGTTGAAGAACATTATTTTGGGCCTGATGCATATGGTGGCCCTGTGGACCGGCAGGAAATTTCTGTGGACCGGTACTGGTCCACAGACCAGTGGTTGAAGAACACTGGTTTAGTCAGCTCCATTAACCTTGAAATTTAATGCCAGAGCCCAGACATGGCCCAGCATTGAAGTTCCAGACATAACACTGGTGGCAATCAACAAGATGCTGAGTACCGCCAGCTGAATATTGATCCCTAACCAGATAGTAAGGACAGCAAAAAGGCTGTCTTAAGATTAACCAGTTTTCTATCTAGTTAGTGGTCCAAATAATCAGATAACACTTCTGGGTCAAGAATGACCCTTAATATTCAGCCCATAGTTAAATATCAGGCTCTCAGTCTTCACTGTATTTATTGTTTGAACAGTTAACCATTGAAATTTCAGTAGTAGTTTTTCCAAAGATATGTATGCCCTTTCGTAACATCAGCTTTAGGAGTCCATTTCTATCCAGATATGCAAGATAGTCTTAAAAGTTTGGAAATCAAATGTTTGATATAACTATAAAATTTTAGGGCCTCTTTTATCAAGCCCAATAAGAACACTCCTTTCCACTTCTTCCTGCCATCCATAGTCCTCCCTACCCTCTTTTAACCCCTTCCTCTGTAATATCTTTACTTTTTAATAATTGTTTTCTCAGGTACTTTAACTAGATTGTAAGCCTTCGGGACAGTTAGGGAAGTTCCAAGTACTTAATTTTATTTTTATTTTATTGTAACCCGTTCTGGGCTCCTGGAGAGGACGGGCTATAAAAATAAACAAATAAATAAGAATTGCCACTGCTGGGTCAGACCAGTGGTCGATCGTGCCCAACATTCTGCTCATGCGGCGGCCCTTAGATCAAAGACCAGTGCCTTACCTGCATACGTTCTGGTTCAGCAGGAACTTGTCTAACTTTGTTTTGAATCCCTGGAGGGTGTTTTCTCCTATAACAGCCTCCGGAAGAGCGTTCCAGTTTTCTACCACTCTCTGGGTGAAGAAGAACTTCCTTATGTTTGTACAGAATCTATCCCCTTTTAACTTTAGAGAGTGCCTTCTCGTTCTCTCCACCTTGGAGAGGGTGAACAACCTGTCTTTATCTACTAAGTCTATTCCCTTCATTATCTTGAATGTTTCGATCATGTCTCCTCTCAGTCTCCTCTTTTCAAGGTTGAAGAGGCCCAGTTTCTCTAATCTCTCAATGTACAGCAACTCCTACAGCCCCTTAACCATTTTAGTTGTTCTTCTCTGGACCGTTTAGAGTAATACTGGGCCAATGCGGTAAATGCTCCAATGCCTATAGGAATTGGGAGGTCAGAGCATTTACTGCAGCAGCATCGCTAGCATAGCTTTGTGAAAGGGGACCTTAGGGAACAATTAGCAACGTGGAATATTCCACAAAGTTTTTATGAAACCATTTTCATTTAGGTCACTTGAAGCACTGTGTGTGCTGTTGAAACATTGCGCAATAGGCAGAGGAAACATACTTTTAACACAAGGGAAGGTTTTAATTGGCCAATTTAAGCCTCAGGCAACACAGTATAGTCCACACCCATAAAATGTTACTGTATTAAGCAAAAAGAAAAACACTCGCCAAGTTTCCTAAATTCAGTGAAATATTCCAGAAGAAGCAAGAATTTGGGGAAGAATGACCTTAAGGACACTATTCTGTCCTTTAAAAAATCTATTAGGTCAGAATCTAACTGACACAGTGACTCACAGTGGAATATTTATTGTTAAATAAGAGGAGACTCACTACAGAAACAAAAGAAACAGGCAAGAGTGATAAAATACAAAATGACAAATGGAGATGGGAGAAAGGAAACAAAGAGAGAGAGAATTGATAGGAGATACATGCAAAGAAATAGGAAACCTAAAAACAGAAAAAAGAGAGCAAATGTGAAGAGGCAATGCTATGAGAAAAAATATAAGAGAAATGGGGAGAACAATCAAGGAAGAATAAAGAGAAAGGAGAAAGAAGCGAAAGTGATTTCAAATCCTGTTTGGGAGCAAAGAACCTGATTGGTTTGAGGAATCACCTGCTATTCATGCATTCTCCTCCATCAAATTCCTTCAAATGTTTATGAGGGGATGGGGTAGCACCCTGGTGAAATGCTAGCTTGCCTTTAAATGGGGCATTTTTAGGGCGAGGGAAGGTTTCCAGCTCATGTGCCTGAGCATACATTCATAGGCAGATGCAATCAGGACAAAAGTTCATCCCCTATGTTGCAGCAAATCAGGAATATATCATTAACAATAATGATTTTAATAATACATTGTACTTTAATGATGTAAATTAATGAGGAAAATCACATTCAGTTTTTATCACTGGGGTATAAATATCACAGCTTATTTGGGAGTTGCTCCAGGAGCCAGTTAAGCTCTAATCAGTCCATTAGCAGCTTCCAGTTTCATCCTCTCTCCATCACCATGAAGGCTTTTCTTACTGCTCTCTGCATCCTCTCTGCTCTAGTGACTACAGGTGAGGCTCTTTCCTTGCACTCTCTTTACAAACTGATTGCTTCTACTCCATGGTAACAGAAAACTCTGAGGCTGATATTCGGAGCACTTATGTTGTGGGTGTCGAGGCCAATGGCACAAGTGCTATAAAAAAAAAATCCAGGCCACTTGAATGGAAAATTTGGGATGTATAAATTGTCCTATGGTCAAAAGTAGCCAGCCAATAAAGGATCAGGATTTGGGGCATTCCACAGCAGATGATTGACTTATACATCTAAGCACTAATAGTCAACTGCTTTGGCCCTTATTTTATTTATTTATTTGTTCATTTTTATAGCTCGTCCTCCCAATAGCCCAGAACGGGTTACAATAAAATAAAAGTAAAAATTAGGTACTTGGAAATTCCCTCACTGTCCCGAAGGCTCACAATCTAGCTAAAGTACCTGAGAAAACAAATTGTTAAATAATAAAGATATATTGTTAATACAGGGTTCTTTCTTGAACCAAATGCATGGAATTTGTTCATTGTGCTATGTTTATGTTACATTTAATATCATTTGCTATACTGCCTACACTATATTACAGACCTAAGCGGTTTACATTCCAAGTTACATTAAATATCTAAGAAAAATCGATTCCCAAAGAGAGATGAAGAAAAAAAGAAGTGTACTGTAGATAAAGATAAAGAGACTACAGCCACCAGTGCCGCCAGCAGCACTTTGCAATTCATCTGAGGCAGGCAGATACCGCAGCAGTCCAGGCGTCCAGCGCGACGAGAGGGGTCCTTGGAGGCTCGGTAAAAGCAAGGGAAGCTGTGAGGAGGGAGCCGCAAGTGCCACCAGCAGCACTTTACAATTCATCTGAGGCAGGCAGACACCACAGCAGTCTCAGCGTCCAGTGTGACGAGAGGGGTCCTTGGAGGCTCGGTAAAAGTAAGGGAAGCTATGAGGAGGGAACCGCCAGTGCCGCCAGCAGCACTTTGCAATTCATCTGAGGCAGGCAGACACCACAGCAGTCCCGGCTTCCAGCGCGACGAAAGGAGTCCTTGGAGGCTCCATAAAGATCAAGGGAAGCCGCAATACACGGTTGCAGTCACGGTACGCAGTTGCATGGCCAAAGGGGCAGGACACGTCCCTTTTGAGCCCCTTTGGAGCCCTAGAGGAGCAGAGAGCAGGAGAGTAATTCCCTAACGATATGGGGAAAAGAAAGGCAAAGATAGTATCATCTTTGCCTTTATTAGGGCTAATAGATCACCATTTCCAGCCTTTAAAATCATCAACATTAGGGAAAAGGATGGTTCCATCTTCTCTTACTGCATCTCTCTCCTCAAGCAAACCGTCCCCACCTCTTCAACCAGCAATTAATTCAACTGGGAGTTCTGTTCCTGCTCCCGAAGAGGAGACAGCTTCACCTCCAGTACAAATATCTTTACCAAATGTGAGTATGGACATACAACAAACAAATATATCTTCTCAGGGAATGAAAACTTTGACCCCTGTTCGTATGGTGATAGAGTCAAGTCAAGACTCTATACCTAAGGACAAAGTAATTTCTCTTAATGATGTCTGGTTGGTTGTAAATAGGATAGAGTCCTCATTACAGAACACTGTTACCAATCTCTGTCAATTTTCATCTGATATAACAGTTAAAGTAAATGAATAACAAAATCAGTTTTCTTCACTTACTGTTAGATTAGATAAAGTAGATAATTCTGTGGAGGTTTTGCAAAAAACTGCTAGCTCTAATATCAACGATAACTTATCCTTACATAATCAAATTGAAAAGATGGAGAATTTGGCTAGAGCAAAAAATCTTAGATTTCTTAATTTCCCTATATCACATTATTTGGCACCTTTGGAACTCCTGTAGATATATATGAGGGATGTTGTACAATATAATCAGGTGGAATTATTTACTCATGATAACTTATATTACATCCCAGGAGTACTAAAGAAGCTGGTGAAGAAGGAGAATTGGGTAAGATTGTGTCTCTAGATAGTTTAAATATTTCCCAGTTTCTAGAATCTTCTTTTTTCTTCTAAGGATGTGATTACTAAACGAGCAACCTTGTTGATAACATTTAAAACAGAAATTGAAAAACAACTTATACTTAAATTGTATTTTGTGAACAAACAAGCCTTGTTTTGCGGACAACAACTAATGATTTTTCCTGATGTGTCCAGTTATAGCTGTGGGAGCTACTTTTTTAAAAAAAATTCCCTTGCAAGTGTGTTGTAAACTATAAAGCTGATAAATTTGTTTTTGTAAATCCGTCACAATTGGAGAATTTCTTGATTGATAAGGTTTCACTGAAAGTTTCAGATACTAATGTAATTGTTGAAGAAGGTTAAGGGCATAATGGATTTGGTCATTTTGCATGTTAAGAATGATTGTATATTGTTTCCTATATAATTTTTACTTTCTGTACTGAGCGGCCATTGTTAATGTGGACTTGGTATAAGTCTTAATTTGAATTTTAAGTTGTTTTTTAAATTGGGGGGTTTTTTTTTTGCTTTTCCTGATTTTTGTTATTGATGTAACAAATATAAATTAAAAAAAGACAAAGAAACTACATCAAGTTACAACTAAGAAGCAGCAAACAAAAGAAAGAACAAAAATTAGGCCATCCCACAAAAGAAAGGTATAATAAAGCAAATCAGATTCCATTCAGTCTCCACAGTCTCATCCAAATTGGTTGCCCAATGCTTGTAAATTTCCACCGGCAGCTTTCAGCTGGGTTCCCAGCCGTCTGCTGCACACTGGAGGCAGAGGAGGGAGGAGAGAAGGCAAGACATATTACCAGTTCACTGCTGGCGGTCCCAAGCCACACGGACTCCAGTTGCAGGGGAACAGCGCCTGATGACCAAAGGCTCAGCTGAAACCAGAGCTCTGCTGCTATGGTCTTTTTCGGTTTCCTCACTGCCGGTTTCCTGCCCCTGGGAGGGCTCCTCACCCTCCTGCCGCTTCCTGTTCAATTTGAAAGCACCAGAAATTCCGCTGACTCTAGTCTGCAGCAGGCTGCCTCCATCCAACCAGACTCTTGATGGTTAGCCCCCGGAAGCTGCTAATCTTCTCCACCTTGTAGCCAGCTGCTGCCAGAGCCCCACCACTGCGCTCCTCTGAAAGCCCGATGCCTTGAGCACTTTTCCACCGCTCCCCCTTGCTTCACTGCCTTTTTCCTGCCTGCGCCTGGAGCATGAGGCTGCACAGAGGCGGATGCTGCTGCTGGAGTGGTTTCGGTCATGCTCTGCTGTGCCCCACCAAGCAGCAATCCCCCCGATGTCGCCAGTGGGCCACGCCACATAAAACCAGGCTTCAGCAGACAGGTGCGTGATCCCACGAAAACAATCAAAGACCAGGCCTTTAGGTTAATAGACTGTTATGCTATGATTCTATAACTGTCAAACTCCTCCTATCCAAGATGGTTTCTGAGTAAAAATTAAAAGAAAAAAGTACAGAACCTTGTAAAACTATGAATAAGGTAAATGAGAGACATAAAATAAAGTAAAAACCAACAAAATAAAACTAAATAGAACTAAAAACTTAAAAATATAAGAGAGAGACACTGAAGCCCAGGTCTTACTCGGGCAACATTCTAGAACATTTTAAAAGCTCTATTTGCATTCGATACGTGCATAAACCAGCATATAAACATTTATTTTTCATAAACATTTAAGTCCCCATTTTACAAAGCTGAGATATGCACATATTAAGCCCAAGCGCATGCAACGGCAAGGGGTCGTGGCTGGACATGTGTTGGGCAGGTCAAGAGTGTGACAAGTTCATAGATATTTATTCCCCATTTCAGAAGGGAACTAAGATGTCTATATCCTATAAGATTGGTATCACAGTTACACCTGCTACCAAACACATTTAGAATCTGGAAACAGCTATTATTATGCAGCACACAGTCAATTATGTTACCATTGTGCAACATAACTAGTTATATGCCGACAGATAACTACTTATGTGCTGGCTATATTTTAGAATGTGCTCTATGTCGGCAGATTCTGTTCTAAAATACTACTGAAGCTGGAGATATACTGACTTGCATGTAAGTCAGCAAAGCCTGTTCTAAAATCCATGAGATATGGATGTCCATGTGTGATGTACAGATTTGGACATGCATATTCTGAGCTGGACTTCCTTTCAACAATGCTGCTCATAATTTATACACGTGCAATCCCATTTTAGACAGGATTTAGAAAGTAAGAATTACCCACCCACCCCCCTTTTATAAAACCACTCAAGAGATTTTTAGTGCCAGCCAGCTTGCTGAATGCTCTGCGCTGCTCCTACAGTCATAGAGTTCCTATGAGTGTTGGAGCAGCACAAAGCATTTGCCAGCACTAAAAACCTCTTGCACAGTTTTGTAAAAGGGAGGGAGGTGTAATTCTTACTTTCTAAATCCTGTCTAAAATGGGATTGCAGGTACATAAATTATGAGCAGCATTTTAGAAAGGAAGTCCAACTCAGAATGCAAGGTAATGGTGGAATGGAAATCACTAATGTAATGTAATGTAATCTTGGGAAAGGTTTATCACCATAAGATGTCTAAAGCCCACCTAGAACATATCTCTCATCATGCCCCCTGGAACTCTGGACGCACCGTGAGCAAAACAAAAATTGGTACTTGGACATCCTAACGATTAGGACATCCAAGTGCCAACATGACATTTTTTGGACATTTTTATTTTTTTGATTATGAACCCCATGGTTTTTATCTGCAGTAATTTTCCATATTTCTATGTTAAATCAAAATAAAGAGCAATTGGTATTGATACTCCAAAGCACCAAATAAATTGAAAATTGAAGTGAAAAAAGGCTTGCTCATGCACAAACCTAAAGCGAGGCAAATGGAATAAAAATTTCTCTATTCCTTTTTCTTTATCTTGAATTTCTGCTTTGACTGGGGTTGACATTTAACAAATTACTTATAACTGGAAGAACTGGAGTAGACTAAATTATAATTTTTGGTGGAATTCATTATGTCATATGTATAAAATGGAAAGCCATTAACAAAATTTTGTAATGATTAGTTGTTACTTTTCCCTTAATTCTTTTTTTAAAAAAAATAATTATTTTATTCATTTTTGCATCTTACAACAAGTGAATTAAACATAATATAAACAATTTCCACATATCACTTGTATTCAAATATTCTTATAACTTTTCACTTAATTCTTAAAGTTCATTTTTCAGGGAGGGGGGATTTTAAGTATAACATCTTATATAAAGTAATTTAATTACTTATTATGAAGGGGTGGGAAGGGAGGGAGATAAGATTTTATGATTGGTATTATTGCTGAATATTAAGTGATATTCTCAAAGTGCAAATGTGTTTATGTATTATCACACTTATTGTATGTATAAAAATGAATAAAGATTTACAAAAAAAAAAAAAAAGAATTTCTGCTTTCCAAACTTATGCAGGCAATTTCCTTGGAAAAGCAAAATGAGGGAACATGAGAGGTACAAAATTATTTTATATTAAAGGAGACATTTTAATAGATGGTTCTAAATTTTGTACTCTAGGGGATGCTATGAATTGTGAAGTGTGTTATGCTGAAGATACAACATGTACAAGCTCTTCGCAAAACTGCAGTCAAAAACACATGAATGAAGAATGTCTAACCAGTACAACCGAATTCTATCATGGTAAGTGGATTATTACTTATAGGACCAGTTTAACCATTATGCAAATTAGGTGGCTGCTTAGGGCAGTGATTCTCAATTCTCTTCTGGATGCACACCTAGACAGTGAGCAGGGAATGATTAACCCTTGGGTGAGCTCTAGGCGAACAGGCATGATGATTTCCCTCATTATAACAAGAAACACTGCTTACTTTTTCCTGCTGATTGGAGGATAATTCAGAGAAAGGAGAACAGATAGACCTCTGCAAGCTCTGGACCCCTGTCTCCAATATTTTATCTACCCCAATTCCCAAACGATGCCCTTAACTGCAGGTTCAAAAAGAAAATAGGAGTCACGTTCTTTCAACCATACATCAGATGTTATATCACGTCTCTCCGAGGGTATTACAGGGGTTTTTAAAATCTACCAACCCAGAAAATGTTTGAGATCAGAAAATAGTATTAAATTGAGTTTAGAGGGTAAAATGTCAATCTCTCATGTTAGGTTTGGGGCAACAATGATGTCTGTGGCAGGCGCTAAGCTCTAGAATGTGCTGCCTGGTATGTTGCGATTTTGTGCTGGATAAATTAACAAGCAAATTCTGAAAACGCAACTATTTGTTAATGCTTTCCTGTGTTAATGCCTTCTTCTGGCATTATCCTCTTGCATTTGTTAATGCTTTCCTGGAATTTTATGCTATTGTGCTGGGAGGATAAATGTCAAGAATATGTTGAAAAGGCATCTGACTATTAATGTCTTCCAGTGTTAATCCTATTGAAACTTTGATCTGCTATTGTTTGTTCATGTTTTCCTGGAACTCTGTGATACTGTGCTGCGAGGATGAATTCCAAGAATATGTTGAAAATGCATCTGATTATTAATGCCTTCCTGTGTTACTCCTGTTGTTACCTGTTTTACTATTGTTTGTACAGCTTAAGTTGATTTGTATGTAATCTGTAAACTGCATAGACAATATGAGGTATACAAATTTTTTAATAAATCAATATTTTCAGCTCTGGCCTTTATGCTTGGGTATCCAGCACTGGCACTGAATATTCAGATGTAACTTTGAATGCCACAGATGGCATTTAAATGAAACACTGGTTGAAGAGTCTGAATATTGAGCCATATGTTTTTAGTGATTTTATTTTTGATTATGTTTTGTGTTCTACTGTGGTCTTTATTTTAAAAATAATAATAATAATTGGAGTAGAATATATGGCATGTCAAATAAAGCAGTTTTAGTGATGCTGGAGTATTTTGTACTTTGCTGTTTTAACAGGAAACAATAAGTCATCATTATCTGAGAAGTCATGTGTAGTGTTCCCGAATTCCTGCAATCAATCCTTCAGCTTCAGCACTCAGAATTTTTCCATGCGGTTCCAGTCCAGCTGCTGCAATTCAGAAAACTGCAACACAGATACCATTGTCTGTATGTCACGGTTAAGAATTCTTTGTCTATCTTCTCATCTAGCTCTAATAGTATACATATATAATAGTGCAATAATGCAAATGTATCAATAACCGCTAGAATTCATATGCCACCCTAGCCAAGCAGCTAGGAAGCCAATGACAATCACAGTGGAATCCATCTGAATCTGTATTTTAAAATCCATTACAGATGATCTTGAAAAACGCTCTGAATTGACTCCCCAGTCATTAGTAGCAGTATAGAAGCTTTCAATAAAGATAAAAAGAAATAGATAGAATATAATCTTCTTCTATTACAGTAGATATAATAAGATCATGTCTCAAAAAAGTTTCTGAAAAGTGGAGAAAGGGACTTCAGTGCAATAGAAGGAAACACCTAGTGTACTTACATCAGTGCCAATAAAGAGGCACCATTTTATAGAACTGCCCTTTAAACTTTTTCAGCATAGCCACAGAGTAGGAGAAAGGGCCCAGCGTGTCAGGCCCATATCTAAGGTATAAGCAGTTATTCTTTATATAGGCAGTGGAATGGAGTGGGCCACTGGGGTTACGGACTACCATTATTTTGCTCAACACAGAATCAGCAAGTAGAAAGGTTGGGATGGAACCAGACTGATTTGGCTCCTCCCCCAATTAAAAATATTCCACTCTCTGATTCTTTGATTATGCTATTCATTTTTCTATTTTTAGTGCCCCCGAAAAACACTACCAAAAATGGAGTGAGATGCCCTGTGTGTGAAATTGTCCATGCAAGTGATTGTGACAGTAAAGGCCAGACCATGGAATGCTCTGGCATGGAGATAAAGTGTATCAGCTTTGCAGGGAAGATATACGAACAAGGTAATCTTTGCATGACTTGAAGGAACAATTAAGGATTCTAGCTGGTGTTATAGTATATCAGAGATTCCAAGGGAGAGAGATTTTTAAGAACAAATTGACCCCCACCTCCCAGCCCAGCTCATGCATCTCTCCATTCTGCTTATGCTTTGCCCCCTTTCCACTCCTTCTGCAATATCTCTCTGCCAGCATAGCAATCAATGTTCTCACTAACTGGGTATAGGAGTCCTTACTCACATTCCTGCTAGTTGGAGCTGATGCTTCAAAATTGCTTTCTCAATCGTGAGGGATGGGCAGATTCTGTAGGCCACGCGGCCGACCCGGTCGAATCTATGGAAAAAAAAATTTATTTTTTTTTTAAACAATAAAACGACAGAATAGAACACACGATAAGAGAAAAAAACTCAAAACCGCGAGCACTAGAAGACAAGAACAAGGGTTCACTCAGCGCAGAGAGTTGAAGCAAAACTTCTCAGCTCCGCGGAAAGAAAAGAACTGAGGAGACACACCCGGTGCATCGGGCGAGAAGGCACTCGCGCATGCGCGGTGCGGGCATCTCGAAACTTCTGAAGTTTCTTCAAGCAAGTATGCTTGTGAGACATCCGCATCGGGGCTCTGTCGGATGACATCACCCACTAGTGAGAATACCTGCCTGCTTGTCCTAGGATAATTACCACATACATACAAGAAAAAGGATATGTGTCAAATCCTAAACTTCAATATCCACAACAGAGTCATACACATTCACCAGTTATACTCAGTGGAGAAAATAAAGCCTCAGTTTCAAAAGAGAGCAATCCCGTTCAACAAATGAACATCAAGGACTGACTTGCCCATAATCACTGGCTGAAAAAAACTCCACTGACTCAATCATACAATCCATCAATGCCCCTAATCCACATCCATTAATCTTATTATGAGTATGTCCCATGAACAGTGAGGGCCTACTTTGTATTTAATCTTTTGAAAAAGGACATATTAAGATTAATGGAAGTGGATTAGGGGCATGGATGGATTGTATGACTGAGTCAGTGGAGTTTTTCAGCCAGTGATTGAGGGCGAGGCAGTCCCTGATGTTCTCATTGGGAAGGGCCTTAGGTGTCTGATCCAATCAGGGCCTTTTGCCCCTCCCCGTGCATCACATGATGCACCCGGGAGCGGGAGGCCCATCATTTAGACAGGCAGGACAGAAGCAGGAGCCTAAGCGTGGGCTTCCTACTTCCAATATTTTAAAAAAGGTGTAGGGGAGGTACAGGGGGGGGTGGAGGTGTCTGGTAGCAGAGGGAGTGGGCATCCCTCTAGCTGTTTGGGGGGGATTCTTGGGGTAGAGTGGGATGTCCAGTGGTAGGAGGGAATGGGCATCCTTCCTTCCATTTTCTTTGGGTTGGAAGAGACGGTGGCTGGAGGTGCCTGGCGCAGGGGGGAAGGTTCTTTTTTTTTAATGGAACACACACACATCTGTGCCATTTAAAAAAAAGACAAGTAGTGACAAGAGCCTGCTTCCCCTGTCACTGCTGTTAGGGCTCTGTGCATGCCAATCGCTCATTGAATGATTGATCGGTTGCATTTGCATACAAATGATTTGCAACTCCATGCAAATCATTTGCATGCAAACTTGATAGTGCATTGATCGCTGCTGGAGAATCGGCCCGAGAATCGGCCAACAGCGATCGAATTGCTATCTTTAGTGCATCTAACTCATTGTTATCAATGAAGGCTACTGTGAAAAAATGTATTATTTTACCATTAACTTGTGTTATTTCTGCAAAGGTTCCATTTTATGGAGAGACCCCTAGTTACAAAGAACTGGGGTCAACAGTGCAATTACACATCTTAATGGTAGCCCATGTTGATAACTGAAGAAAAAAGAAAAGTCTCACTGCTATATGTAATAAATCAAAATCACTGCTATCTTCTATATATAAGGCTCCGTCCTGGGCCCGATCTTGTTCAACATCTATTTAAGAGACTTGACAGAAGGGCTCCGAGGTAGAATAACATTATTCGCCGATGATGCCAAACTGAGCAATGTGGTGAGCAAAAGCACAGACAAAAAAGCAATGGCAGACGATATGGTGCATGACTTACTTCTGCTGGAGCACTGGTCTAGGTCCTGGCAACTCAGCTTCAATGCCAAAAAATGCAAAGTCATGCACCTGGGAAACCAAAATCCATGCAAGATTTACACCCTAAATGGCGAGATTCTGACAAGAACTGAAGCAGAAAGAGACTTAGGGGTGATTGTCAGGGAAGACATGAAGTCTGCAAACCAAGTGGAGCAAGCTTCATCCAAAGCAAGGCAAATCATAGGTTGCATACGCAGGAGTTTCGTCAGCCGTAAACCTGAAGTCATTATGCCACTGTATAGATCCATGGTGAGACCACACCTGGAGTACTGTGTGCAATTCTGGAGGCCGCATTACCGCAAGGATGTTCTGAGACTGGAATCGGTCCAGAGAATGGCCACCAGGATGATCTCGGGACTCAAAGAGCTCCCGTACGAGGAGCGGTTAGGGAAATTGCAGCTCTACTCACTCGAGGAGCGTCGAGAGAGGGGAGATATGATCGAGACATTCAAGTATCTCATGGGCCGCATCGAGGTGGAAGAAGACATCTTCTTCTTCAAGGGTCCCGCGGCAACAAGGGGGCATCCGTGGAAAATCAGGGGCGGGAAACTGCACAGTGACACTAGGAAGTTCTTCTTCACTGAAAGGGTGGTTGATCGCTGGAATAGTCTTCCACTTCAGGTTATTGAGGCCAGCAGTGTGCCAGATTTTAAAGCCAGATGGGATAGACATGTGGGATCTAACCGCAAAGATAGATAGGGAGGGTCACTGGAGTGGGCAGACTTGATGGGCCGTGGCCCTTATCTGCCGTCTATTTCTATGTTTCTATGTATATATATAATATAGGATGTATCTGTGTGTATGTGTGTGTGTATGTATAAGAACATAAGAACATAAGCAATGCCTCTTCTGTGTCAGACCTAAGCGAGTTGTGCATATCTTTTATAGAAAAACACTGAGTGCTCACCTGGCACACACACACAAGTATACACTTACCCATGCAAGTGCTAGAATTTTTTTTTTTTTTAATATGGAAAAGGCACTTAGGTGCCAAGTTATAGAATGAAGAGGTAAGCAGATAGTGCCAGGGTGGAGCAAAGACAGAGCTTGAGCATTCTAACTTTACAGAAATTATACCACATAACTATAGCAGCTGAATATTACCATTACCTGTAGAGCTGGCAGCCATCACTATCCATTAATATTCAGCATTGCTTGCTATTCACATAGGGGTAATATTCAGCCTCCAGTGATAAGCAGCTTATAAGCCACTTCCATATTTGGGCTGACCTAACCCTGGATATTCAATGTGTGGCTCCCGGCATTGAATATCTAGGTATATTTGCTGACCCAGAAGCTAATCAGGCACCTGTCAATTTTTAGACCAGTGCCTAGTAAATTCAGCACACAAAGTTAGGAAAACTATTTTGTTGTCCTAACTTTCTCTCTAACTTTATCAAGCTGTGCTGCTGAGCAACATGAGCTAAATGCCAAGCCACCCATAGGAATAGAATGGGCGGCTCTGCATTTAGCTCACACTGCTCAGAAGCATAGCTTGATAAAAGGAACGGGGGGGGGGGGGAGTTATATGTTAACTTTAGTTGGTTGCTGCTATCTGGCTAAGTTGCTACTCCATCCTAACTCCATCCCTTACCAGTTAGAGGATGGATGATTAGCAGTGATATTCAGCCACTGAATATCAGTGGCCAGCTAGCTCAGCTGGGTATAACCCCAGAGTGAGGCTGAATATATGGGATATATTTATACAGCATGGCCAGCATTTATTTTTAAAAACACTTATCATGGAGTTAAATATTGCCTTGCTATTTACTAGGATGAACACTTTCAATATGACCCAATACTTCATTGACAATTTGTTCCTCTCTCTGCAGTTGGGAGCTTTATAGAAACTGCTTTCCGTGGCTGCATAACCAAAGAGGCGTGTGAAATTGTGATCAAACCTTATCCATATTCTCAGTATGAAACGGGATTCAAGTTGGAATGCACCCCAGGAATTTCCACTACAGCTTAAATTGGAGGCATAGGCTGTCCTCCCAGAATAAACTGTCATATTTATGAAGATTCAGGTATATCAAAGACAATAGCAAGTCTAAGTATACAAGCTATCTCTTAAAGAAGACATCATAGATGGGTTTTCTTTAAACTAATAATGATGGAGATGGAGATGGAGAGGGGATCCAAGATGGTGTCTTGGGCAGTGGCATGGCCACTGGTGTACTAGTTAGGGTAAGCTGGGCTGGGCCACCCAATTTGTTCTCAGGCCCACCCTAAATTGTAGAACTCTTGCTATGGCTGGTGGGGATCCCCAAATCTTCCAGCTGAAGATTTCCTCATCCTCAAGTAACCAGCAGCTCTTGCCTCAAGCTGATACTAAAACCAGCCTCTCTGCACATGCTCAGTTTTCATGCACATGCAAACATTGAGTATGCTTGGCCTGATGCATCAGCTCAAGACAAGAACATTGACTCAAGGAAATCTTCAGCTGACAGGGTTTGAGGATCCCCACCATCTCAGGTATTTAATATTGTGGGTTAATGAGCAGGAAGAGGCAGAGAGTGGAGCCATGGGGGGGTGGGAGACAAATTCTATGCCCACCTACCTTGGGCTCAGGCCCACTCAAAACTGTCTAGCTACAGCCCTGGTCCTAAGTGGACGTCTTCCAGTGCTCTGAGCCTCTCTGCTAGTATTTACCTAGATTATCAAGTTATTCACCTGTGTTTGACAATGGCAGAGCACAAAGGCAAAAAGAAGATTTTTCGCTCTGCGTCCTCACTGGCAGCAACTATTTTATCTATATAGCAGTTCATGATACAGGGGACTGGTAGTTCTTTCACTGCCACTGCAGACACTGGGGTTGCCTTGCTGAAGCTCAATATTACTTTAAGCCCGGAGAACAGACTTTTGCCCCCTTTTCCAGGACTGCAGTAATGTGTCAAACTATTGGCAATGCAGTTGACACAAAAAAGTTCATCAGTGTTGGCAGAGCAGCAGAGGGAGATAACTTTGGGGTCAGAAGATGCAACTAGAGGATGTGCCACATCTGCAGAAATGGGTATTGGCACTGAAGTTGATTACAAGGTGGTTAGGGAGAAAGCACCAGGTGATTAGCTGCAAGTGGTGAGTGCAGAGACCAGCTGGTGATGGTCTAGTGACTGGCCTCCCTACGAGTGTCAGCCAGGTTCAGTCATTAGGCTCTTTGACCAAATTTGCTAATGTAACATTAGACTCTATATGGGATGCAGTTGCCCACCTAGAAGTGGTGTAGTAAGAAGGGGCGGGGGGGACAGTCCGCTCCGGGTGCTGGCTTGGTGGGAGCACTGGCACCCATCCTCATCTCCGCCTCCCACTTCTTCCCCACCCTACCCCCACCCACAACCGCATGCAGGCCCCTTCCCTTCCCCCATACCTATTTAACATTCCTGGCACGAGCAACAACCCCCAACCTGCTGCTCATGCCAGCATCGGCTCTTCCTCTGATGTCACTTCCTGGACCTGTGCCTAGGAAGTGATGTCAGAGGAAGAGCCAATGCTAGTGCGAGCAGCAGCTTGTGGTTGTTGCTCACACCGGGAACATTAGAGAGGTACAGGGGAAGGGAAGAAGCACGTACACGTAGCAGGAGGGAAGGAGTAGATGTGGTGGGGTGGGTGGAAAAGAGGGTGGGGGAGGGGCACCACCGTCCCTGGTGCCTCTCACCCTCACTACACCACTGCTGCCTACAGAAAATATTTTTGAAAGTAAAACTGATATGGACATTGTATTATTAGATTGTAAGTCTCAAATATTATTCCAGGAATTTAAGAGTAAAGAAGCTGAACAGAAACTTGGAGAACTACAATGCAACCTAGTGGATATACAAAAAAAGGAGACTTAGTGGGATGCAGTATGTTTAGTATCGGTGAAAAAATGGAAAATTTTGAAAACTACACTAGGAGATTAAACTGGTGTTTTGTTAAGTCTAAAAGCATATCTCCATTGCACTTGTTAAGAAGATATTTTCAGGAGATTTTGGGAATATTAAAGGAAGTTATGCTGCCTACTTTGTGAGTTTACTTTCAGCCAGAGAAGAGGAGATTGGATAGTGACCAAGGATATTTGTCTGAAGATGGCTTGAAGATCACACAGCCTTTGTAGATATCTGTTGAGGAAGAAGCAATAAGATTGACAATACTGGTGACCTTTATTTTAGAACCAGATTAAGACTGGGGGGAGGGAGGAACATAGAAACATAGAAAAATGAAGGCAGATAAAGACCATATGGCCTATCTAGTCTGTCTATCCATGCCATCTATTATCCCTTCCTCTCCTTTAGAGATCTAATCTATTTATCCCAAGCTTTCTTAAATTCAGATACATTTTTCGTCTCCATCACCTCGACCGAGAAGCCATTTCATGCATTCCCCACCCTTTCCATGAAAACTTATTTTCTGAGGTTACTTAGTTTATCCCTTTTCATCTTTATCCTATACCCTCTCATTCCAGAGTTTCCTTTCAATTGGGATACTTGCATCATATCTCCCCTTTCCCACCTTCCCTCCAAATTACACTATCGGGCCTGAGTCTATATATGGTGTTTAAAAATTGGTGCCAACTAGAACAGTTCTTAATACACATACCTTTTATATAATCGCGCTTAGTACCTGTGTTGTCTCATAACTTAGGTGCACCCATTTAGGTCATCTAAAACCGAGCCTAAATACTTGTACCTAAGTTGCGTGCATCAGGCATATTCTATAAAAATGCGCATAACTTTTAGGAATGCCCTTGATCCACCCACAATCCACTCCTGGCCTTGCCCCCTTTTTAAATTCACACACTGCTACTGGTGCATATTTTTTATAGAATCTTGCTATCCAAGTTGTGTGCATAACTTTTAATTAGTGCTAATTAGCATCAATTATCAGTGCCAATTAGACCAATTACTCTATTAGGTTGTGCGTGCATACTGGCTATGTGCATCAATGTGTGTGTACAACCTTAGATGCCATATATTGGAGATCTTTAAGTCTGTCCAAAAACGCTTTATGACAAAGACCACTGGCCATTATGGTTGCCTTTCTCTGGACCGACTCCATCTTGTTATATTTTTTGAAGGTATGGTCTCCAGAATTGTATACAGTATTCTAAATGAGGTCTCACTAGAGTCTTATGCAGAGGCATCATCACCTCCTTTTTTTCTGCTGTTGCCATCCTGCTGTTGCTGCATTCTAGCTGTTGCCATTCTCTTTTCTACCTGTATGGCCACTTTAAGAACATCACATACAATCACACCCAAGTCCCACTCCCCTTTCATGTACAAAAGTTCTTCACACCATAAACTGTACCATCTCCTCAGGTTTTTGCAGCCTACATGCAGTACCCTATATTTCTTAGCTTTAAATCTTAGCTGCCAAATTTTGGACCATTCTTTAAGCTTCGCTAGGTCTTTCCTCGTGTTATCCACACTGTCAGGAGTATCTATCCTATTGGAGATCTGCAAAGAGACAAATTTTACCAGACAGTCCTTCAGCAATATCACTTTAAAAAATGTTAAAAAGAACAGGTCCAAAACCCAACCTTGCGGCATACCACTGGTAATATCCCTTTCCTCAGTGTGTACTCCATTTACCGCCATCCTCTGTTACCTTCAACTCAACCAGTTCCAAACCCAGTCCGTCACTTTGGGGCCCATGCCAAGGGCACTTAGTTTATTTATTAGACACCTGTGTGGAATAGTGTCAAATGCTTTGCTAAAATCTAAATACACCACATCTAGCGTTCTTCCTCTATTTAACTCTCTAGTCACCCAGTTAAAGAAATTGATCAGATTTGCCTGACAAGACCTGCCTCTAGTGAAATCATGTTGCCTCGAGTTCCTGTAATCCATTTGAATTCAGAAACTTCACTTGTCTCTGTTTTAAAAGTGTTTTCATTAATTTACTTATCATAGAATTCAGACTTACCAGCCTATAGTTCCCAACCTCTTTCTTACTTCTGCTTTTGTGAAGAGGGATCACATCCATCCTTCTCCAGTCCTCTGGTACCAGTCCTGACTCTAGAGAAACATTGAATAGGTAAGTCATCAGAGTTGCCAAAAGTTCCCTAAGTTCCTTCAGTACCTTTCGATGTATATCATCCAGCCCCATCGATTTGTCTACCTTTAGTTTAGCTAGCTCCTCACAAACACACTTCTCTGAAAATTGTTGGGGGGGTCTATCACATCTCCTTATTTGCATTTGTCTTCTGCAGTCCTGCTCCCAGTCCTTCAGCTGTAAACACAGAACAGAAATATTTGTTAAGCAAGTCAACCTTATCTTTATCAGCTTTTACATATTCCTTCCCTTCACCTTTGAGTCTTGTAACGCCACTCCTATCACTAACATATCTGAAAAATATCTTGTCCCTCCAGTTTTCCATGTTGGCTATTTTCTTCCAGTTGAATCTTTACTTTCCTGACTACCATATCAGCTTCTCTTAACTTTTCCAGATATTTTTGCCTGTCATTCTTTTTTTGAGATCTTAGGGTATTTCCAGATGTCAGTGTTCATACATAGGAAAAGAGAAAACAATTTTGGCAATGTGCTCTGAAGTTGTAGCTTTAGACACTAGTTTCTTTTTATGTTTTGCATGCAAATGTTTGATTAACTTTGATAATAATCAATATTTTTTCTGTGATTTCAAGCAACATAGGGCTTTTCTTGATTATAGATGTGTAACTCAAATTACCGTAGTCCAATGGGTGTAAGGATACAGTATTACTACTGGTAATGTATTACTACTGGTAATGTATTCTTACCAGTATTACTACTGGTAAGAAGACTATAAAAATATGTAGATGTCCACCTAGCCACAATTATTGATAATTGATTAGTTTTGATGATGTAATGATTATAATTTGGAATATCAGCCTTAATGGATCCTCTTTCCTTTATCTTGTCTTTGTATAGTGAACTTATAGTGCACATTCTCATAATTTCTTTCTTAATGTTTCTTTTTCTCTTTATTACATATACTGTATATGGCTTTAATCCTAATGCATGTATTGTGGATGTTAATTTATAAATGCAAAAAATAAATAAATAAACTAACAATGATGTCATTGACTGCTGTTCAGCCATGAAGATTTTAGAGGGAGTTTTGAAAGGGGTCTCTGTGGATAAACAGCAGAACAAGACCCTCCAAAAATTGTGTCCTCCTCCAGCATGGGCTTTTTTGCCAGTGGCCAATAAGCTGAATGTTAAGTCAGGACAAGGAACGCTCAATGTACTTTCATTTTGAAATGTCATAGATTCTTCCCATAGGGCAGTTGTTTTCAAGATATCCCTAATGAATATGCATGAGAGATTTGCATATAATGGAGGAGACAGGCATGCAAATATGTCTTATGCATATTCATTAGGGATATCTTGAAAAGCCGACTGGCTGAGGGTCCCCTAGGACAGGGTTGAGAACCACTGCCATAGGGACATTTGAACTGCTTGGAGTTCCCATTGGAAAATTAGTTTTCAGTCCCCATAAGCAATTACTTTGAGAGCTTACAACTCTTTTGGAGGGTAATTTTAATAAAGTTTGCTTATGTACAAAGTCTGTGGGTGCGTTTTACCCATGAACTTTGTATCTGTTCTCAAAGTAAATGTATACACATAATTATATTTGAAACTTGCCTAAGAAAAAAAAGCACTCATACACACTTACATCTACTTTTTGGCAGATACGTTGTCAGCATGTATTTTCAGTCCCTGCCACACCCCCTCCCCCAGGACCTTCCCCTATGTAGGTAAATGTATATACCTTTTTCCATTAGGTGCATATGTTTTCTTGTACTCAAGGTGGTAGATTTTCAGCCAGCCAGTTTATGAAAGTAAGACACATTTTACCCATGTAAAATGCTTTGAAATATGCCCTTCCCATGACTTAAACATCCTAGAAAATATTTTTTTGATAGGATATGGGAACATGACAGCCAGTGTTGAATTCCTCAGCCTCAGGAGACAAAAAAAGATAATCCCAAGAATATGAAGCAGTGCATTAGGTGCAGTCAGTGGCATAGCGAGGTTGGCGCCCGGGGCAGTGGCACCTAGCATCACTGTGCCAAGCATCACTCTACTCATCCCCGCTGCTTGAGCGCCTCCGTGTACCTCTTGAAACGTTTGCTAGCCTCGGCTCCCTTCTGATGTCAAGTCCTGGTCCCACGACCAGGAAGTAACGTCAGAAGGGAGCCAAGGCCGGAGCGAGCAGCAATTGGAAAATGCTGCTCATGTAGGTGAACATTTAAAGAGGTATGTGGGGGGTGGAGAGGTGCCAGCACCCTCTGCAAAGATGGTGCCTGGGGTGTTCCTCTCTCACCCCTCCCTTTCTACACCACTGGGCGCAACTGTTACCATGAGATTTCTACCTAAATTAGGTTAACCCTGACAAGCTTCACCTATTCTGATCTTATGCCTATTGCATCTATGGACTTTAGTTCTTTCAAGAAGAGTCAATATTAGGAATGAAAGAATAGGCGCCAATTTTTCAAGATAATTAGGATGCTAAACTCAATGGAAATTACCCCTCTCTGGACACAGTCAAGGGGTTTGCTCAAGTATCTGCAGAGCAGGCTCCTATGAATTAAGAGACAACATTAGGAATGAATCAGCCTATTAGGGATAATTTAGGCCAAACACTATTTTATGAACTAACATTTCCAGTTTCTCACTAAAGTTGTATAATTGAAAAGGTACTAACGTTTAGCACATCAAAACTTAGCATTCAGTTTGAAAGTGATTTCCGAATACAATTAGCCATCTTTATTCCATTCCAGCATTTCCTGTTGAGCTTCCTGACTCAGGCTGCCTCATGACCCATTTGGAAAGGTCTGCTGAGGTTAATGTTTAAATTACTTCTTTAATTATAAGGAACAAGAAAGTTGAACAGCGCATTTGCTTTAGATCCAAAATGATCAAGCTATGTGTTGTATATTATGCTACATTTTCCTTGTTTCCAATTGCACAACTTAGAATCATACTCCGGAACAGATATGACTGATTCATTTTCCAATTAGTTTTCTCTTGTTCCCACTGGATTCCATATCAACTGGAACCAGTATTTAGCAGGGCAATGCCATCAAGAACTTTTATTCACAAATATCATGGACGTTTCACCATTTTTAGCTGTCACAACATTAATAGTCATTTGATGCATCCAAATTATCAAAAAGCAAGGTGCCATATCAAGTTGGTAAAAGTGGCAAGACTCCGGTCCAAAGGTGTCATAAGCCATCTGGATACGAATACCTTCTTAAGCTGGTGGTAGTCCAGCGCAGTCCTGCAAGTTTTATTTTTCTAGGATAGATCACAGTAGCAAGTTGTAGGTGGAGTTGAGGAGTAGCCTAATGTAGAGAGCTGAGATCCTGGAAAACTGGGTTCAATTTCTACTGCAGCTCCTTGTGACTCTGAGCAAGTCAACTAATCCTCCATTGCCCCAGGTTCAAAAAAATCCCCTTAGATTGTGAGCTCACTAGAGACAGAAAAAGTACTTGCATATACAGTGGTACCTCGGTTTACGAGTGCACCGGTTTGTGAGTGTTTTGCAAGATGAGCAAAACATTTGCAAAACCGGTGCCTCGGAAACCGAGCATGGCTCGATTTACGAGCGCCCCCCCTGCAATCTGGCACCCTCCTCCCTGCAATCCGGCACCCTCCCCTCCTACCCCCCCCCCCCCCCCCGCAATCCAGCACCCTCCCCCCATGATCCGGCATCCCCCCGACGCGATCCGACACCCCCCTCCCCCAACACGATCGGGCACCCCCCACCGTGATTGGGCACCCCCCAACGCTTCTTACCCTCATCTGGGCACTGGCACCGGCATGTCCTGTGTTTGGTGCCGGTGCCCGAAGATCGGCCTCCTCTTCTGCTGGGCCTTGAGCATCTGAGCATGCTCAAGGCCTGCGAGTTCACGTTCTACTGTCAGAACATTCTTTTGGGTGCCAGTAATAGTTGCTTGTTGGAGTGAAGCCTGTAGCTTCATTATAATGAATTTCAGACAATTCCAAATCATGTTTTAGTTTTTTATTTATCTGTTCCAAAACTTCAATTCAAAAGTGGTTCTTTTGGCATACTCAATTCCAGCTGCAGTTGTGTTTGTTTTTTGGTTGGTTTGTTTGTTTTTTTAAACCACTTTGGTTTTCTGCACAGCTTTCTGCAATTTAGCTTTTAAAATATACAAAAAAGACATATGGCCACTAAAGCAGTGTTTTTCAACCGCTGTTCCGCGGCACACTAGTGTGCCGCGAGATGTTGCCTGGTGTGCCGTACGGTCAGGGCCGCCATCAGGGCAGTACCAACAGTCTAGGGAGAGGGGCGGTCCGCCCCACGTGGACAGGAGAGAGCTGGACGGGGGACCCGCGGAGTTCAATACATCTCGAGCCGCGAGGCTCGTCTTCTGTTCCTGCCTGCCCTGCAGCTAACATATAGCCAATCGCAAGCGTTCCCCGATGTCAGCGCTGACGTCGAAGGGAGGGCTTAAGCAAAGCCTGCCCTCCGACGTCAGTGCTGATGTCGGAGAATACTTCCGTTCGGCTATTTGTGCGCGGCAGGGCAGGCAGGAAGCAGAAGACAAGCCTCGCGGCTTGAGCTTCGTTTTGCTGAGAAAGTTGCAAAGATGGGCTGGGAGGCAAACACGGAACACAAAAGGGGGGAGGGAGTGCGTTTTGGACACAAGGCATGAACTTGGGAGAGAGGAAGGGAGGGAAAGAGATGCTGAGGTGGGGGAGGGAATGGGTTTTTGGACACAGAAGGCATGGACTTGGGAGAGAGGAAGGGAGGGAAAGAGATGCTGAGGTGGGGGAGGGAATGCGTTTTTGGACACAGAAGAAATGGACTTGGGAGAGAGGAAGGGAGGGAAAGAGATGCTGAGGTGGGGGAGGGAATGCGTTTTTGGACACAGAAGAAATGGACTTGGGAGAGAGGAAGGGAGGGAAAGAGATGCTGAGGTGGGGGAGGGAATGAGTGTTTGGACACAGAAGGCATGGACTTTGGAGAGAGGAAGGGAGGGAAAGAGATGGTTGTGTTCACGGGGAATAGAAGAAAGGAGAATTTTTGGTCATAGGGAGGGAGTGAGGTACAGATAGTGGCATACCAGGGTGGGGGGGGGGACGGTCTGCCCCACCCCGGGTTTACGTCCCAAGGGGGTGCACAGCTGGCCACCCTCCAGTGTTGTCCCTAGGCCGGCAAACTGCGGCTCTTTAGCCACTTGAGTGCCACCGCCACCAACGGTGTTGTTGGCGGTGGCAGCATTATAAAATACTTTCTTTGTGTTTATTTGATTCCTATTCAAGAGAATTACTTTATATATAGTCAATATAGGCACAGAGTTAAATTTTTTAACATTTTCTAATGGTGGTGTGCCTCGTGATTTTTTTCATGAAACAAGTGTGCCTTTGCCCAAAAAAGGTCGAAAAACACTGCACTAAAGTATGCTAGAATCTGACCTTATCAAATGGTAATGTAGGATTCTACCATGTTCTAAGCCCAGATTTGAAATGGGAACTTTTTTTTTCAGACTATTTTTACTTTAACAATAAATTTTGATATAAAGTTCAATGACTACAAAATATAATATAATTTATGAAATTTATATTAGTGAAAATGGCACCTAGAGAATGACATGGGGACAAAGTTTGTCCCCATGCCCCATCCCCATCCCATTCCCGTGAACTCTGTTTGATCCCATCCGCACAAGCCTCAAATAGTTATGATTTTATTTTGAAGTTGTTATATTAAAATTTAAAAGGAAACTATATTCTGTACACCTGTCATTTTATAAATCACAAATACAGAACAAGGATCAACAAAACCTCTGTCTCCCCACCCCTCCCCCTCATAAATATCCCCTCCACTATCAAGACAACTGAACAAGCCAAATTACTACAAAACGCTTCATAGAAAATCATGCTAACATAATACCTCAGTCACACACACAGAACACAAATGCCAAATCCATAATAGCTGACCAAAAATGATAAACATAAATTAAACCAAAATCCCAAGAAGCCACACCTATATAGATATTTAAATAAAGGAGTCAGAGTAGAGATGCCATAAATAAAGGAGTTGGAGTCGAAGGTTTTATGTACTGACTCCACAGCCCTGCACTAAATTAAAGGTAGTGTGAGGGAGTTAGGGATTCTCCCTCACAAGTGATGTTGTTATATTGGTGGGCAGTAGAGGGTGCTGGCCAATTAGTAGGTAAACTAATGTAATGTAATGTAAACTACAGGGTCCAGGATGCAATGAGATCTGTAGTTCAGAGCTCGACCTTCATCCAGCAGGTGGCACTGAACTGCATGAACAGGCTACTTTGCCGAGTTGTGGGGTAGAACCCAAGCAGGAAGAGCTTCATATGCCCAGTCTGGAATTCATTCTAGGAGGTCCCCGTGAGAGGTCCCCAGTAGAGGGTACCTGTGAGAAGGTGATAGCCTCCACAAAGAGACTTCCCTGAGTAGAGAAGGCTCAGAAGCTGTGGGTTAAGGAGAACCCTGAAGGAGGCTAAGAAGACTGAGAAAGATTGCTTGGAAGTGCTGGTATGGTGAGTGGTGCTGTGCTTGGCTGGATGAGAAGCCTACTGAATGTATTGGAAGCTTGGACAGTAAAGGTGCTGGCTATGATAAGTCAAGTATTATTGGGTTAAGGTTGTGTGCTGAAGAACGAAACACTGCTTTGAAAGGAACAGCTGAGGTAAGCCACGCAGATTTTGAAATTGTTGAGAGCTGATTAACTGACTAAACACTAAATTGGAATTGATACTTTCTATAGAACAAACTGTTACACTGGCCTAAGAGACTGAACTTAAAGTATAGAGTTGTGGTTTCTCTGAGCTTGTGAAGGAACAGACTTAGGTCCTGTACACCAATAAAAGTGAAAAAAATCCAAGTTGAATGTTTTAAATTTCAAAAATCCAAGAAAAATACATTCAAATAAACAGCCAGTGAGGAGGACTATTCCAAATCAGGAAGAAGTGGAGAAAAAGATCTCAGTGTCACACAGGATAAAAATAAAGCAATCTATCCTGGGGACAATCTAGCTTTAAATCAATATTTGAAGAAGACCATCCTCGGTCAAAAAAAAAAACTTCCACTCAAAATAAAATTACTCTTGATTTACTGATTTTCAAAACTGTATAGAAATAGTCAGAATAAACCATCTAAATAGAAAGTTGAGTAGCAATAAATCAACCACACATCTTCCAAGGATGTCTCCTCAACCCAGCTTCATATAGGAAAACAAGAAGGTACTTGTCAGGAATATTGTGTCAGATATCCACAGTGTCAAAATAGTGGTCTCCCAACAGGGCCCCTGTTTGGCAAAGAGCTTGAAAAAGAAAACAAGAAGGAAACACTTTTAAAACAGAGAATAGTGCAGTTTCTGGTGGATTACAGGACTGGAGGCAACATTGATTCACTAGAGGCAGATCTTGTCAGTGAAATCTGATCAATTTCTTTGACTGGATGACCAGAGAATTTGATAAAGGGACAGTGCTGGATGTGGTATATTTAGATTTTAGCAAAGCCTTTGACAGTGTTACACACAGGCGTCTAATAAATAAATGGAGTGCTCTCGGTATGGGCCCCAAAGTGATGGACTGGGATAAGAACTGGTAGAGCGGAAGGCGACAGAGGGTAGTGGTCAACGGATATCGCTCTGAGGAAAGGGATATTACCAGTGGTGTGCTTCAAGGCAGTAACATAGTAAGGGGGAGGACACGGGGGGCAGTCCACCCTGGGCGCCATGTTGGGGGGGCACTGGCACCCCTCCTCCTCACCACCCCCTACCTCTTCCCATTCCTCCCCTCCACATGTGTGCCCCCTTCCCTTCCCCATACCTCTAGATGAAGTTATTGTTCGCAGCATTCAACAACATGTTTTCACTTCCGGGTGCTGCACATAGGAATTGATGTCAGAGGGAGAGCCTACGGGGTCTTGAGCACATTATTGACCGCTGTGAGCAACAACTTCGCTTGGAGGTACAAGGGGTGGGCGCAGCAGGTGGGATCTGGGAAGGAGCTGGGGGGGTGCACAGTAGGCGGGACCGGAGTAGAAGCAGGGAGGCGGAGATGATGGTGGGATGCTACCGCCCTGGGTGCCTCTCACCCTTGCCATGCCACTGTTTCAAGGTTCAGTTCTTGGGCCTATTCTTTTTAACAATTTTGTAAGCGATATTGTTGAAGGGCTGGCTGGTAAGATTTGCCTCTTTGCGAATGATACCAAAATCTGTAATAGAGAAGACACCCCTGATGGTATGGAAAATGCAAGGAAGAACCTAATAGAGCTTGAGGAATGGTCTAAAATTTGGCAGCTAAGATTTAATGCTAAGAAATGCAAGATCATGCATTTGGGCTGCAGAAACCCAAGGAAATGGTACAGTTTAGGGGGTGAAGAAATTTTGAGCATGAAAGAAGAGTGGGAGTTGGGTGTGATAATTTGTGACAATCAGATTGAAAAGGAGACTGCAAAAGCTAGAAGGATGCTTGGATACATAGGAGAGGAATAGCCAGCAGGAAAAAGGAGGTACTGGTGCCCTGGTGAGAAATCATTTAGAATATTATGAAAATTCTGGAGACCACGCTTTCAAAGCGAAATAAACAAAATAGAGTTGTTCCAGAGGAAGGCACCTATAATGATTGATGGTCTATGTCATAAAGCATATGGGAATTGTCCAAATAAGAAAGATGTGCACTGGAAAATATGTCCTCCAATACATCTGGTGATATGAAGGTCTTTATTGTTCAAACATCAAAATAACACATTCAACGACTCAATGACTCGACATGTACATATTTCGGCCCTCAGGCCTGCCTCAGGAGTCTTAAAAAACGTGAATGATGAAATACACAATGCAATGGCACTCAATTGGATCTGACTAAAAGGCCAATCATGGAAGAATACCATATCACGTATACAGTGAGTGCTATCAATCGACACCATGCATCAGTTTGTTGATGCGCAGTGTCGATTGATAGCACTTGCTGTATACTCTTGAGGCAGGCCTGAGGGCCGAAACATGTACATGTCGAGTCATTGAGTCGTTGAATGTGTTATTTTGATGTTTGAACAATAAAGACTTTCATATCACCAGACGTATTGGAGGACATATTTTCCAGTGCACATCTTTCTTATTTGGACAATTCCACTCTGGTTTTTACATATTTGGTTTTGTAGTGTTGTTTTCCCCTGTTTTCTTCTTCATAAAGCATATGGGGACAGACTTAAAGATCTCAATATGTATACTTTGGAGGAAAGGCAGAAGAGGAGAGATATGATAGAGACGTTTAAATACCTATATGGCATAAATACATAAGGCGAGTCTCTTTCAACTGAAAGGAAACTCCAAAGAATGGATAGAATGAGTTTAAGAGGTGATAGGCTCAGGAGGAATCTAAGGAAATACTTTTTACAGAAATGGTGGTAGATGCATGGAATAGTCTCCCTGTCAGAGGTGGTGGAGACAAAGACTGTGTTTGAATTCAAGAAAGTGTGGGACAGGCATTTGGGATCTCATAGGGAGATGAGAAGATAGTGGATGTTGCAGATGGTCAGAATGGATGGGCCATTTGGCCTTTATCTGCAATCATGTTTCAAGTTTCTATATTTGATGGACTAACTCAGGAAATCTATTCCAGGCACATAGTAAAGCATGATAAAAGGAGTTCGCAGTGGAGGAGAAGGGTACAGATAAAGCACAGTTACTCACCGTAACAGATGTTATCCTGGGACAGTAGGCAGATATTCTCACATGTGGGTGACGTCATCCACAGAGCCCCGGTACAGACAGTGAAAAGTCCTGCCCAACACCAGCTCATGAGGTCATCAGTTCTATGCCCAAGCCAAGAAGCCCAACTAGGGGAGGTGAGCAAGTTGTGAGAATATCTGCCTGCTGTCCCAGGATAACACCCATTATGGTAAATAACTGTGCTTTATCCTTAGACAAGCAGGCAGCATATTCTCAAATGTGAGACTCCCTAGCTTTAGAAAGGAGACGGAGGGAGAGTTGGGTTCCAACAACTCAGAAAAATTTGAGTTGGCCTTGCAAAAATCTAGACCCAATGTCTTATATGAGAGTGCGGAGGCAAGGGAAGGAACATAACAGTAAAAAAACTAGTAGGGAAATTCCATGCTCTGCTAGAGAAAAAAGGAGAAGGCCCAGAAACTGTATATGTATGGAGGTTGATAAAATAACAAAAGACCTCTTAGAGGCAGGTGAATCTAAATATAGGCAATGGAGACACCAAAAAGATTCAAGAATCAAATAAAAAAAGACTATTGGTAAATGCACTCATATGGAGAAGGAGATCCAATGTCCCAGAGTAGATACGAATGGAAAAGGGAATGAACTTTCGTAAATAACAAAAGCATGATTCTCATGAAAAGAATAGCCCTATATGCTAAAAAGGATGAATCATCCTAGAAGGAAAGAAAGCCACTGCTATGAAGTATAAAACTAGAGCAACATAGTGGCTTACTATGGAGAAAAGAACCTCCTGATAAAAATATTTCAACTATTATATACATACATATATATCTATATCTATATATAATATGTTTTGTTTTTAGTTTTCTTTATATCTCATGAAGGCTGAGAAAGGATTGTAGGAAGCCTTAAAACGAGAAATCAGCAGAGAACAGAAAGTAGAAGCCTATGACACAAGCAATATGTTAGTAAACACGAAATCCCCTCAGAGATTTAAAAAGGAAAGAGTGAAAAGAATTGTTTAAGATCCTTGCAAAAAAAAAAAAAAAAAGTTGGTCAAATGCTTGGGAAGTTTTTTGGGTTTTTTAAAGACTCCATGGGCCGGATTCCACAGCTTCCCGATTGTAGGTAGCGGTAGGTGTCCTACCGTTGTCTAACCAGCCAATCAGGAAGCACATTTTTAGAAAAAAAAACTACCGAGGCAGGTCGCCTACATTGGAGGTGCCTCTGGGAGCATAGGGAAGGTGTGTAAGACCGCCTAAGCTCGCCTAAGGCTAGACGCAGGCGTGGTTGGCCCAGAAGTAACCTTAAGCGGACCTAGGTGGCCGTACGCATCTCCCTAGGCCAGCGGAAGATGCGTACAATGTAGAAACATAGAAACATGACAGCAGACAAAGGCCAAATGGCCCATCTAGTCTGCCCATCTGCAGTAACCATTATCTTTCTCTCTCTCTGAGAGATCCCACGTGCCTATCCCAGGCCCTCTTGAATTCAGACACAGTCTCTGTTTTCACTACCTCTTCCGGGAGACTGTTCCACATATCTAACACCCTTTCCATAAAAAAGTATTTCCTCTGATTACTCTGGAGTCTATCACCTCTTAACTTCATCCTATGCCCTCTCATTGCAGAGTTTATAGAACCATGATGGCAGATAAAGGCCAAATGACGGTCTACATTGTAAGTAGACGCGGCCGCTGAGCTTATCGCACCCGTCCCCATCCCCAACGAATAAAAAGCAAAACAAGAGTCATATTCTCACATAGGGACAAGATGGTGCTGTAGTGAGGATGCTGAAAAAAAATTGCTTCTGCACTTATCTTATTGCTGACCCAATTTTGGGTATAGATTTAAATCTTTGAGATGCCTAAAAGAAGGATGCTTAAGCCCAGCAGCCCGAATCTACCCTAGTTCGGCAGGGGACGATTACCAGCTTTCTGACCTCTTTCCCAGGGGGTGAACTGGCTTTGCCGAATGTGAGAGAGATGTCGGCATTCAGTAGCGAAGCTTCGCTAAGCCCCGTGGGACCTGCCCCTCCCCTGCAGCTGCAAGAGTAGGGAATTTCAGAAGCCTTGCAGAGACGGGAGTCAACGTCGGCTGCAATAGTGTTGGGCTTGCCAACCTCCCAAACAGCCGTGGCAGGTACATCTCAATCAGGAGAGGAGAGCTTGGAAAGTTCAGCAGGTTCAGGACAGATTCCATCAGTCCTTCCCTTGGTAAGACCTGCTGAAATTACATTAGAGTCAATCTGGATGGAATTAGACTCTCTCCACAAGCTATGTGCTGGAACCCTTCCCCTGGTTCATGCTCAGACAAAGAGGCTGGATAAAACTGAGGAAGAGTTGACAGTCCAGGGGGAAAAGGTTATACACCTAGACCAGGGGTAGGCAATTCCGGTCCTCGAGAGCCATAGGCAGGTCAGGTTTTCAGGATATCCACAATGAATATGCATGAGAAAGATTTGCATCTCAAGGAGGCATGCATGCAAATCCATCTCATACATATTCATTGCGGATATCCTGAAAACCTTCCCTGCCTGTGGCTCTCGAGGACCGGAATTGGCTACCCCGGATCTAGACCAAAAGGTCCAAGGGTTACAATCCTCTCAATCTTCTTTAATGCAAGATAGACTATTGTTAGTAAGGAAAGCTGAGAACTTTGATAACTGTACTAAAGCATTGAATCTTAGAATCCTAAACTTTCCTAAATTACTGACAATGTCACCTAAGGAACAATATAAAATAGAAAAAAACCTCCCAAACCCCAAGACTAGAAAATGGTTAGGGGAAAGAGACAAAGGCCAACTAAAACTTGACAAAATAATAATAACCAAAGTTCATAAATATTAATGAAAGCAGGAGAGCCCTCAGTCACACAGCTACCGCTGGAAGATCCAGTGAGTAGCTGTCGCGGGGTTACACCCAGAAGAGTGTTAACTGCGCAACATCCCTGGGCTCTCTCCGCGTGAGAAGTGATTAACTAATGCAACAAAAAAAGTGCAATGCGTGTGAAAAATAATAAAAAACACACACCTTCTGAAAGTTAAGTTGAAATTTGTCTCTATCCCCCAAACATGAGGCCAAAAGGAAAGAGATAGTGTCCAAATCACACCAAGCAAAACACAAACTGGAAGAAACTTTCTTCCAGTTTGTGTTTTGCTTGGTTTGATTTGGACACTCTCTCTTTCCTTTTGGCCCCATGTATGGGGGATAGAGACAAATTTCAACTTAACTTTCAGAAGGTGTGTGTTTTTTTATTATTTTTCACACGCATTGCACTTTTTTTGTTGCATTAGTTAATCACTTCTCACGCGGAGAGAGCCCAGGGATGTTCCGCAGTTAACACTCTTCTGGGTGTAACCCCGCGACAGCTACTCACTGGATCTTCCAGCGGTAGCTGTGTGACTGAGGGCTCTCCTGCTTTCATTAATATTTATGAACTTTGGTTATTATTGTTTTAGTTGGCCTTTGTCTCTTTCCCCTAACCATTTTCTAGTCTTGGGGTTTGGGAGGTTTTTTTCTATTTTGTGATTTTTCAACCTCCATTACTGTAGGGTTCATTTTTTGCCTAAGGAACAATGTCACCTAAAGATTTTTGAGAGAAGTATTCAAGTACCCAGAAGATGGACTTCCTCCTCTTCAAAAAAAATATATTTTTTGCCAATTTCAACAACAACAAAAGCTTCAGTCCCCATGGCTCAACCTGATTCCTCAAGTCCATTGAATATAACAAGAATTCTGGAAACCTCAGGGGATGATGCTATAAGTCTTTTGACACTACTGGTGACTTTTGTTTTTCATCAGGTCAGTCACTTCTTAGGCTGTTTTTTAGGCTAAAAGAGGTGACTTTTTGGGATAGCAATATTTCCATGTTTCCAGATGCCTCGAAAATAACACAAACCAGGAGAAAACAGTTTCTAGAAATGACAGTTTGTGATTACTTTGGGAGCAAAATTCCAACTAAGATATCCATGCAAATGTCTGATCCTTTTGGATCAAACATCCTATATTTTTTATGAACCCTCTCAATTAAGATATTCTTGAAGGAAAAGGAGTAGTAATGGTCAGTCCCTCTGTTGAATAGTAAAATCAATTGACTCTAGTTAAAAGGTCTTTTGACCCTTTTTTCCTTTGCTTATTATTAAGGTAAATCACTCTCTCTGATGTGTGAATTGTCCTAATGAGGACTATTAAGAGCCAGAGCATTGTTTAAATTTGGAATAGTATTTTCTTATTTGTTATATTGTGGCAAAGTCTCTGTTTATACATATATGTTTCTTTGAAATGTATATATAAATGCTATAAATAAAATTTAAAAAAATAGTCATATACTGAAGAGTAAACAAATGTTCCAAGCCTGCAATAAGGAGAGAACAATATCAGTTCAAACAATTACACATCTCAGCATAGGAAATAAAATATCATTATAGAAACATTTAATCAAGGAAAAATTGCTGCCTATTATTTATTCTTTTCTGAAACTTCTAAGCCATCCTTAAAACTAAACAAGTTTATTACTCTTATCTGTCTGTTTTCTAGGACCTGGCCTGTAAAATGGCACTATATCCTTTGGTGTGCAGATATCCTTCGTTAATATGGAACATTGAGTGTTATTTCCTTTCTGAAAGGAGCCAAATTATTATTCTTTTGAAGTCCCAGATCAGTGAATGCTTGAAAACTTCCTACTAAGGAAAAATACATTTGGCCTGACAAGTCTGGGTCAGATTTTCCCCTTGTATAACACTTCTCAGAGAGCCTGAGCTTGCTTTAAATCATAAAGCCTCACTAACCCCCTAATTTACAAAGCCGCGCTAGTGATTTTAGCGCCAGCTGCCGCAATAACAGCCCCGACGCTCATAGAATTTCTATGAGCGTCCGAGCTGTGTGGCTTTGTAAAGGAGGGGGTAAATTTTATTATGGATTACAGGCAGTCCCCAAGTTACAGACTCCCGACTTAAGGACGACTCGTACTTAAGAACGCAGTTGCGGTGTCATTTGATTTCACTGAGCATAGACTCCTACACTTCTGCAGTAAATTCAGGAATGATGTGTGGCCACATTAAGAACAGTGTGTGGTTGTGCATGCTGTACCTTAGAGGGAACACTGGTAGGGACAAATCCGACTTAAGAACAGCTTTAAAAATGTAATGCATTTGCATAGGGTTCTCAGTGGCTGCAATGACCATCGGTAGCAGCCACGGAGAACCTTTTTCTGCATCAGCAGGAAAGGAAACCTATTGTGCATTGGAGTCTTAGTGCCCTTGAATTATAACACAATAGACAGGTGTATAGTGACAAAAATTAATTTCTGGTCCAGGTTTTTATATTTTATTCCCCATGTACCAAAGAACTCTTTTCTCTATACTATTAAGGGGTACTTCTATATGTAAGAGCTATCATTTAAATGCAAGTTACCTGCATAGATGTTTAGAATGGAAGCATATATATTTATGTGTGTGACATATGTGTGTACAAGTCATATATATGCCTATGTGCTATTCTATAATTAAGTGCACATCTCCTATAGCACATAGTTTGCAGATGGATGTAACACAGATAGAGTCTGGGCAGGGTGCAAAATCACACAAGGAATTTATAGAATACTTTAGGGGCTCCTTTTACTAAGGTGCGTTAGGGCCTTAACGCGTGTTCTCCGGATAGCTTAACCCATAGTGATTCCAAGTCCTCCGCCCTTGCTGCTGTTTCCATCCTGGTTGAAGGTATGGAATCCTTTATATATAGCGCTATTCCTCCACTCTTTTTGTGTGGCCTATCTCTCCTGTACAGTTTGAACCCTGGTAAAGCCACATCCCATTTGTTGTCATCAGTCCACCACGTTTCTGTGACTCCAATTATGTCTAGGCCCTTTTTGTTGGCTAAAAATTCCAGCTCTCCCATTTTGGCCCTTAGGCTCCTAGCATTAGTGTATAGGCAATGTAAGTCCCGGTTGTTCGCCCTTCTTGCTGGTTTTCCTCGTGGTTTGGCGCTCCTGGTGACTCCCTCATGAGTTGCAGTCCCCAAGCCTCGTCCCGGTCATCCTCCTCCTGTGATGTGTCTGTTTCGTTTTCAGCCTGTTTCCCCATTTTTGGTTGTCCCTCTGGATTCCGTTGTTCCTTGGCCCTGGGCATCTGTATTGCGTCCTTTGGTCCTTTTCCCAAAAATTCCCACTCAGTCCCGATCCCTTTTTTACAATGCCCTTGTTCAATGTCCTTGGCCCTCTCAGTCCCGATCCCTTTTTTACAATGCCCTTGTTCTATGTCCTTGGCCCTGGGCATCTGCATTGCGTCCTTAGGTCCTTTTCCCAAAATTTCCCACTCAGTCCCGCTCCCTTTTTTACAATGTCCTTGCTCAATGTCCTTGGCTCTGGGCCCCTGTGTTGCATCCTTAGATCCTTTTTCCAAAAAGTCCCACTCAGTCCTGAGCCCTCTTTTACAATGTCCTTTCTCAGTCCTGAGCCCTCCTTTACAATGTCCTTTCTCAGTATCCTCATTTGATACTTTTGTCCGATGTGTCAGATCGACTGTCGGCTTTCCCCTCTTCCTCAGTTTAAAGCCAAATCTATGACGCTCTGGACGTTGCGTGCCAGCATCCTCGTCCCAGTCGTGCTCAGGTGCAGTCCGTCTCTCCTATAGAGCTTATTCTTTCCCAAGAAAGTTGCCCAGTTCCGAACAAAATAGAAACCCTCCTCCTCACACCATCTCCTGAGCCAACCGTTTATTGCTTGTAGTTCACTTTGCCTCCTTGCGTCCGCTCTCGGTACTGACAGGATCTCCGAGAAGGCTATCTTCCTTGCCCTCAGTTTCAGTTTCCTCCCCAGGATCCTGAACTGGTCAGTTAGTATAGTCCTGTTGTAGTCCCTCCTGCTGACGTCGTTAGTTCCAACATGGATTTCTACAGCTGTCTCCTCTGTCTCGGCCCCTTCCAGGATCCTCTCAATTCTGTCGATGACATCCTTCGTTCTTGCCCCTGGGAGACATGTAACTAGTCGGTCCTCTCTCCCTCCAGCTATGTGACTGTCCACTCCTCTCAGGATTGAGTCTCCCACTACGATAGCAGATCTCCCCTTCCTTAACTGTCTCTTTGGTCTCAGGTCTGTGTCAGTGGCGCAGACCGCTAGTTCTTCCTCGCTAGTTGGGTCTCGTCCTCGTCTACCTGTCCAGATTCTCCGCAAGGTCCTACTCCTATGGTGTCTAGTGGATTTTGTCGTCCGACTGGTAGTTCTCCCCTGCTGTGCTGGTGATCCTGTGCCTCCACCATCCTGCAGGCCTCCTCGATGAATTTCTCGAGCTCTCTAACTTGTTCCGTGATGTGGTCCTCACTGGCGGCATCCTCAGTTTCCCAGCATTGTTTCTCTATGGTGCACAGTCCCTCCAGTTCCTGTACTCGAACTAGCAGTCTCCCGACCTCCTTCTTCAGGCTATCCAGTTCCTGACATCGACTGCATATGTACGCCTGCCTCCCGGAGGGGAGGTAGTCATACATATGACATTCGATGCAGTATACTGGGTAGCTCCCCTGGGTTCCTGTAGCCTCCATTTCTTTATCCTTGTTCCTCGGAGATTGGGAGTGGTGCCTGGCGTGCAGCTAGCTGAAAAAGTAGAGAGAGAGAAAAGAATGAGAAGAGAAGAAAAATTTTTTTTTTTTGAAGTTTTTTAGAAGTTAGATTTGCTGCTGGGCTGCCTGGGCTCCTTCTCAAGGCTCCTTCGCAAAGGCACTCTCGCTAAGGCGAGCGTCTTTGCCGCTTGCCTTCGCCACACGTTGAACGGCTGGACACCGTTGGCTGACTAATATTTATACCTAAGTGCATATGCATGCATAGGCAGTGGAATAATAATAATAATAATAACTTTATTTTTGTATACCACAATACCACAAAACAGTTCAGAGCTTTGTTTAAGGGGGAGGCCCAGGGGGCCTGGCGCATGACCTCTAAACAGCTCCCGAGTCCCCCACCCACCTCCTCCTGATGT
Source organism: Geotrypetes seraphini (assembly GCF_902459505.1). Lineage (NCBI taxonomy): Eukaryota > Metazoa > Chordata > Amphibia > Gymnophiona > Dermophiidae > Geotrypetes > Geotrypetes seraphini. The sequence continues at coordinate 73,439,722 of NC_047094.1, read as the reverse complement.
TTTAGTTTAAAATCTTCAGCAGCCACCGTGCAGCGTCTATGAGCAGGCCTGCCCCCAAAAGTAGAATGAAGGGTTCTTCGGCAGGCCTGCTGTTTGATGTTGCGTGGCAGCTGCCTGAAGATTTAAGCAAACACCGGGAGAAGGGTGGGTGGTAGAATCAAAAGAAGAGCGACAGAGAATTTGGGGGAGGCCATGACCCCTGAGGCCTCCCCCATTCCAACGCTTATGTATGAATGTATATATCTGATCACACTACTATTTCAATAAATGAGAGTAGGTACTGAGTTTCCTTTAGAGAATCTGGACCAGTCAAGTGCCCTCTGGGTATCTATATGTGAGTGCATTGTTATAGAATTTACCCCTTAAGGTTGTAAGCTAAAAGGTCAGTAAGGTTATGACTTTGAAAAATTATTTTATTATTATTCTTTCTTACCCAATGGATTTTCCAAAGCTTAATATCAGCTTCAACATTTTTATTGGAAAAATAGCTTTTCCATTTTTATATCATATTCAGATTAATATCTGCTTCCTGTCTCACACAATTTTTATTACTTGCTTTTAATATCTTCCGCCAACGCCTTTCTAATGTTCTCAGTTTCCTCCTATAAGCTTGTAAACCTGAAAAACAACCATTCTTAACATGAGTTGCTTAATGGATACTGGAAAGGAATTACACATACAAGGTTAAGAATGTCTCTCTCTCTCTCTCTCTCTCTCTCTCTTAGGACAAAATAATTATCTGAAAATTCAGTGGAATGGGATTAAATATGGTGTTCTTGGGTGGGGGTGGGGGCAAAATGGTAAAAAGATATTTGACAATGGTGAGGTGGTTCCAAATGAAAAAAAAAAAAATCCTCCCCTCCAAAAAATGGCCTAATGCATTTCCATGGGAGATGCAATTCAGTTTCTGCAGCATATAAATTTTGATACAGTGAAAATATAGCAATTAGGAAATGCTCCTATCGAATTTTCCCAGTTATGCTAAAAGTGCGATGGGAAAGATAGGAAGAAAACCATGAGAAAATAGAGCCCTGAAATTCAAGCAAGGACAGGATGTCGATGAGTAGGCGGTGGTTTACAGTGTCAAATGCCGCAAATGGATAAAGGAGAATGAGGACGGATTAGAGGACTTTGGATTTGGCCAGGAGCAGTTCATTGGAGATCCTAGCAAGGGCAGTTTCCATAGCAAGAAGGCAAAAGCCTGCACATGCACTTTAATGTAACGTTTGGAATCACATTCCTTTTAGATATTCAGTACCTCAGCGCCATCTACTGGATTACAAGTTCACCTCTGAGGAAGGCTTTCAATTGGATGCCGTAACAAGGACTGTGTTGGGTCCAGTTACAAAAGAAAAAGGAATTTAATTTTGCATTATATGTTTTAATAGATAATTGTTTTTAATAAATCTTAATTGTTTTTGAGGCTGGTTTGTACATTTCCTTCCCCACTTGCTTTCCTGTTCTAGTAAGAGTCAAGAGGTGTCATCAGCATGAATGTTAAAATCACCAGGGATGAGGGAAGAAAACAAAAGTTTGAGAAAGACGGAGAGCCAGGAGTCAAGGTCAGTAAGAAAGGAAGCTAGGGATTTGTCAGGAGGTCATAAATGACTGCTATTCGTAGAGGTAGGGAAGTGAATAGACAGTTGGAGTGGACTTTGAAGTTCTAAGGAGGAGAAGCAGTGAGACTGAGGTAGGAGAAGAGGTTGAACTAGGGTTTGCAGTAGAGGTTTGCACGGGAACGGGGATTGCGGGAACCTCGCGGGAATCCCCCCAATCCACGGGACTGCCACGGGGACCCCCCTCTGGCCCACGGGACTCCCACAGGGACACCCCTCTAGCCAATGGGACTCCCACGGGGATGGAAGGCTTTGGAAGTAGGGTTCGTCCATATAATATAATGGACACGTCAGCCTTAGTAAAAGAGGGGGTTTATAAGTTAATTACCTGAACAGAAAACAAAAAAAAGGGTTCCACCAAAGAGATTCCACAAGGAAAACAGCAACACAAACACAAAAGAAACTGTGGAATTGATGATCCTGTCAGAAGTAATTGCTGCTTTTTATGGGGATGGGTGGGGATAGAGGTAATTCCTTGTGGGGACGGGTGGGGACAGAGAGGATCCTGGCGGGGACGGTTGGGGACGGAGAGAATCCTGGCGGGGACGGGTGGGGATGGGTCGGATTTCTGTCCCCGTGCAACTCTCTAGTTTGCAGATGGCTGGAGTCCTGTTTCAGGGACCGCAAATCCAGGCTTTACGCTGGTTTAGAGAGGCGAGGAAAGTGTTTAGAACTGGGAGCAAGTTTCTATCATGCGATTAGTGGGGTGATTCAGAGGGGTTTGCAGACGGCCTGGAGTCCTGTTTCAGGGACCACAAATCCAGGCTTTACGGTGGTTTAGAGAGGCAGGGAAAGTGTTTAGAACTGAGAGCAAGTTTGCAGACATCTGCAGTCCTGTTTCAGGGACCGCAAATCCAGGCTTTAAGGTGGGTTAGAGAAAAAGGGAAAGTGTTTAAAAGTAGGAGCGAGTTTCTATCGTGATTAGTGGGATGATTCAGAGAGGTTTGCAGATGCTGGAGTCTTGTTTCAAGGACCACAAATCTAGGCTTCACAGTGGTTTAGTGAAATAGGAAAAGTGTTTAGAATTAGGAGCACACAGCAGAGGTGAGTGATCTAATTTTACAATGGCTCTTATAAGCTTTAAATCAGCATTTTATGCACAAAATGGTTTATAGAAGTGCCTCCAAAAAGTTCACTAATTACGACATAGGCCTCAGAGATTCTCAGTCTTTTATAACTATTTTAAAGCAGGTGTACTTGCCTTTTTCTGTATGTAAAATGTCATTGAAAGGGAGTGATGCTTCTGCTTGCCTGGCCCTCCTGGGATTAGCTAAAGAAGAAGATGGTGAGGTCACCAAGTTTATAAAGGGGCCCATACTGTTAAGTAGCGTTTGCAGGGTTTCAGCAGCACATAACCGGATAGTGTCACTGAAAATCCATCTTTTGGGAGTTGCTCTTTTATTCTTGAGAAAAGAGTCTTGTGGTTTGGACATACCATGCCACAGACCTCAGATTTTTAAGGATGTGCGGTTTAGATCTGCGAGGTCCATAAAGTCTGCGTTTTACCCTTTTCCTACTTTTCCTGTCTTTGGTCAACTTTTTTATGTAACTTTGAAATGTTGCTCTTTTTCCATCCTCCTTTCCTCTTTTGTAGGGGGAGGGAGGGACCAGGCAAAAAGCAGTAGATTTGTTTTCCCTTTTCTGAATGTTTTTCTGATCTAAGTGGTCTTTGATAGTATTTGAGGGCACACAGGCTGCAACATTTCAAAACTGGGTGTGCCAAACAATAAAAATCCCTCCTCTCTGGACTAGAGGTCTGCATGGGAACGGGAATTGTGGGAATCCCGCGGGTCCCGCGGGGGGTCCCACGGGAATCCCCCCAACCCACAGGACTCCCAAGGGGACCCCCCTCTGGCCCATGGGACTCCCCCCCAACCCACGGGACTCCCAAGGGGACCCCCCTCTGGCCCATGGGACTCCCACGGGGACCTCCTTCTAGCCAACAGAACTCCCACGTGGATGGAAGGCTTTGGAAGCAGGGTTCGTTCATATAATATAATGGACATGTCAGTCTTAGTAAAAGAAGGGGTTATAAGTTAATTACCTGAACAGAAAACAAAAAAGGATTCCACCAAAGAGATTCCACAAGGAAAACAGTAGCGCAAACACAAAAGAATTGATTATCCTGTCAGAAGTAATTGCTGCTTTTTATGGGGACGGGCGGGGATGGAGGTAATTCCTTGCGGTGATGGGTGGGGACGGAGAGGATTCTGACGGGGACGGGTGGGGACGGAGAGGATCCTGGCGGGGACGGGTTGGGGATGGGTGGGATTTCTATCCCTGCGCTACTCTCTACTCTGGACACAAATGAAGGAGCTTGCTCAGTATTCCAGGTGCTCTGCATTCATATGACTGGCTTCTGTCCTGGATGCTAAGGAAGGTGAAGTGACTTGTTCAAGGTCAGAAGGAGCATCAGTTGTGAGAGTGGGATTTGAACACTGGCTTCCCGCACCCACTCGAACCTTTGCCTATCATCATGCACACTTCTTGCTGGGACTCTGGGTCTCTCCGGCTCAAGGGCCACTGTCTCTTCTCACCCTTCACTACATCCAGCCGTTCTTTCATGGACCATCGGGACTTCTTCGGGGCTTACCTGCGAGGTCACTCCCAGCGCCAGAGGCCTCACCGCATTGGCTCAGCAAGGCATTCGCAGTCCCCACGCTGGCGCCCTGTCGCTCCACGGGGGGGGGGCGGAGCGGAGCAGGCGCTCAAATCAACTGCCGAAGCGCGCGCAGCTGCAGCTCAGGAAAGATGGACGGAGCAGGTGAGCTGAAAAGGTCGGACGGTAGAAGGGCTTTGTGCATTTTAAGGTATGCTTTTATGAGGAAGGGATAAGGATATGAGGGGGAAGTGAGATGAAGAAATTGGAAACCGCCTGAACTGTGCTCTGCAATCCAGCATCTCCCCTTCCCTTCTTTACCCCCACCCCCAGGATTCCAGCATCTCAACTTCCCATCGCCTGTAGTCAGGGCCGGGGGGGGGTTGCCTATCTGCCACACTTGAGAGTCTTCCCCCGGCTCTGACTGTAGCTTCACCCTCCTGAACCAGCCATAACAGTAAAGAAACAATAGTACTTTTCAGGCTCTGTAAGTTGGTTTGTCCCGCTCCTTCTCCCACACGGACTTCCTATCCAAGTAGGGAAGGGGAGAGCTACGGCAGAGATGACTAGCACTGTTGGTTCTGTAGCCTAACGGTTGGACTAGGAGGAAGTTAGCAGGGGGAATAGCTATGAGGATGGAAGGGGGGGGGGAATTGACCATCTGTGTATGGTGGGAGGATAGGGAAGGAGATATCCTGGACCTTGGGAGAGGTGGAGACAGCCTGACTTTGCCTAAGGCCTCTTAGGCCAGCCTTGCCTAGAGTCAGCATTTCTCTTACTACATTAATGGAGCTAGACTGACCTACCACGCTTTTAGGAAAGACATAAAAACTGCCTTATTTGATAGATTTATCACCTGAACAATAACTGCACTAAACACTAAAACCAATTCTATTACTTCTAATATGTCCACTCTTGCGTACAATGTGTATTCTAATAAACTGTAGGTTGTAATTCGCTGTATTTTAAGAATCTGTATATTGTAATTTGCTGATTGTCCAGATCTCTTCAGTGTGAACCATCTAGAAGTCACATGATTATGGCGGTATAAAAGAATAGTTATTATTCCTTATACAACCCCATCCCCATATCTAGCATCTCTATCCTTCCCTCCCATTCAAGGCGTAAAGCATCTCCCCTTTCCTCCCACTTCGGGTATCCAGTATCTTCTCCTCTTTCCTATCTCCTGCTCCCTCTAGGTGTCTAGCATCTCCCCTTTCCTCTCCCCAAAGGTGTCCATCTCCCCCTTTTCATAAGAACATAAGAATAGCCTTACTGGGTCAGACCAATAGCCCGTCCTCATGGTGACCAATCCAGGTCACTAGTACCTGGCAAAAACCAATTAGCAACATTCCATGCTACCAATCCAGGGCAAGCTACAACCGCTGCTGCCCCCATCACCATACCATCACAGGAGCTCTAAGAAAATACAGCCTAGGGAAGGGACAGCAGAGTGCTGGGGGTATTGTTCGATATGAAGGTGGGGAAAGTCTTCCTACCCAGAGCTTGGGGAGAGAAGTTACAGTCTCAAGTTCGTCTCCTTCTACAGTCTCCCACACCGAGAGTATGGGATTATGTGCAAGTTCTAGGATCAATGGTGGCAGCTCTGGAAGTAGTGCCGTGGGCACTGCAGCAGTCACTTCTCTCCCGGTGTCTCAGGATTACAATCGTCGATTCTGCTGGACTCCCCAAGCGGCACTCAACATGAATTTGTGGATCAGCGAGACCAATCTGTTCAAAGGTATGCCACTAGAATCACCGGACTGGATCATAATTTCTACGAATGTCAGTCTGTTGGGTTGGGGGGCTCAGTGCCTTTAGTCCTCAGCGCAGGGGGTCTGGTCTCCGGAAGAGGCTCAGTGCTCCATCAATCTTCTGGAGTTATAGGCAATCCGGCTGGCACTTCTAGCGTTTCAGGCCTTGATTCAGAACGGCCCGACCAGGGTCTTTTCAGACAGTGTCACGGCAGTGGCATATATCAACAGACAGGGGGGTATCCGCAGTCTTCAATTGGTGAGCGAGGCAATGGTTCTGCTTCAGTGGGCGGAAGCTCATCTTCCTCTTCTCTCAGCAGCTCACATTGCAGGACTAGCAAATGTTCAGGTGGACTTCCTCAGCAGAAATCTTCTAGATCCCAGAGAATGGGAACTCTCCACTCAGGCATTCCAGCTGCTGGTGCATCGATGGGACATTCCAGACATGGACCTCATGGCTTTGTCTTGAAATGCAAAGCTTCCTCAGTTCTTCAGCAGACACAGAGAGCGGGAGTCAGAGGGGATAAACACGTTGGCTTTGTCTTGGCCTCGAGGTCTTCTTCCTTATGTGTTTCCCCCTTGACCTATGATAGGTCATGTGCTCCATTGTGTATCTCGATTTCAGGGATCGGTGATATTAGTAGCTCTAGACTGGCTGCGCCAGCCATGGTATGCAGATCTGATCAGCCTCTCGACGGGCAAACAGTTGCGGTGACTCTGGATTTACTCCATCAGGGTCCGATCAACATGGAAAATCGTCCCACTTTGGTCTTATGGCCTGGCTCATGAAAGGTTGCGGCTGAGGCATAAGGGTTATTCGGAGCAAGTTATTTCCACCCTTTTCCAAGCTAAAAAGAGATCTACTTCTGTGTCTTATGCTAGAGTCTAGAGAGTGTTTGAATCTCGGTGCGGTGATCAGGGTATTTCCCCTTTCCATGCTTCTTCAGCTAACATTCTATCTTTTCTACAGGATGGAATTGCCAAGGGCTTGGCGTACAATTTTCTTAAAGTTCAAGTAGCAACAATTGCTTGTTACAGAGGCCGCGTGTCTCGATCTTCCCTTGCTTCTCAGCCTGATGAAGTTCAGTTTCTGAAAGGAGTACAATATATTCATCCACCAGTTAAGAAGCTCTGTTCGGAGTGGAGCCTTAAGGTAGTCCTTGGAGGCTTACAGAAGATTCCGCTTGAGCCTTTGTCCACTGCGACTCTAAAAGATGTCACATTGAAAGCAGTGTTTCTTGTAGCTATGGCTTCAGCCTGGCTGGTTTCTGAGTTTCAGGCATTGTCATGCAGAGACCCTTTTTTACAAATTTCGGATTCAGGGGTCTCAATTCGGACTGTACCATCGTTTCTTCCAAAGGTTGTCTCTTCCTTCCATGTCAACCAATCTCTTTTCCTTCCTGCTTTTCGGAAGCAGGAATAGGGGGTGCGCTTCACTTCATTCTGTTTCCTGGATGTGCATAGAATTCTTCTCCACTATCTGCAGGTTACTAACGACGGGCGCAACAAAGGTATGGCAGCGTCCAAAGCTTCCATTGCTAGGTGGATCAGGGAGACCATTGCTTCCGCTTACTTGATAGCGGGGAAGCGGTTACCGGAAGGCCTCCATGCTCATTCAACTAGAGCAGGGGTGTCCAATGTCGGTCCTCGAGTGCCGCAATCCAGTCGGGTTTTCAGGATTTCCCCAATGAATATGCATGAGATCTATTAGCATACAATGAAAGCAGTGCATGCAAATAGACCTCATGTATATTCATTGGGGAAATCCTGAAAATCCGACTGGACTGCGGCCCTCGAGGACCGACATTGGACACCCCTGAACTAGAGCGATAGCTACTTCCTGGGCTGAGTCTAGCGGATTTTCCTTGGAGGAGATTTGTCGTATGGCTACTTGGTTCTTCTAAGAATATCTTTTCTAAACATTACTGGTTGGATGTGGCAGCGCGTGCGGAGACTGCTTTTGGTGCTTTGGTCATCGCGGAAGCGGCGTTTGCTTCCCACCCAAATTAAGAATTGCTTTGCTACATCCCATTAGTCTCTGGATTCATCTGCTGCTGTTGCTAAGGAAGGAAAAATTATGTTCTTACCAGTTAATTTTCTTTCTTTTAGACGCAGCAGATGAATCCAGAGCCCCTTCCTTTCTGGATATTGTCTGTCGGTTTCTCTATAGCAAGTTTCATTATGGTTGATAGTTGTGTTCTGTATTAATATCTTTGAAATTTGTTATGGGAAAGAAGTTTTTTCGTTCTGAGAATTTTCTGGTTCCGGATGCTTGGGCAAAGAGCAATACTGAAGCTGCAGGAGACATTCCATCCAAGACGACCACCTGTTAATCAGTTCTCTATCTCCACCTGCTGGTCAATGTGTGCTATCCCACTAGTCTCTGGATTCCTCTGCTGCGTCTAAAGGAAAGAAAATTAACAAGTAAGAACATAATTTTTCCATCTCCTTGGTCCAGCATTTCCCTTCTGTGTCTGTCAGTATCACCATTCTACCTGTTTTCCAGCATCACCCTTCTGTGTGCCCATCTTTATTATGTCCCTGTTCTTAACCTCCCCCATGGTCACCATCTACCTTCTCAATGTCCTTAATTTTCCTCCCTTTTTCAGCATTGCTTCTCTTGTGTCTCTATTTCACCTCCCCTTTTTCAACACTACCCCCTTCATCATTTATCTCTCTGTCTCTGTTGTCTCTTCCCCTTTTCTGCATTGCTCCATCTATACCCCCATCAATCCTCTATTTCAATATTATCCCCCTCTGTATGCCTATCTAGCCTCTTTCAGCATTGCCTCCTTCTGTAAACCCATCTATCTCCCTTTCAGCATCGCTTCCTCTGTGTTCCTATCTACCCCCTTTCAACATTTCCCCTCAATATCCCTATTGCCTCCATTTTCAGCTTATCTCCCCCCTTCCCTTTTTTCTACATCCCGTAGACAGCATCTTTCCATCCTCCCTCCTTCCCACAGCCCAGTGTGATATCTTTCCCTCCTCTCTATTTCTCTCTTCCCTCCCTATGGTATGGCATCTTTCACTCCTTTCCCCCCCCCCCTTCCTCACCGTTTCCAAGGGAGTCCTGCATCTGGCATTCTCCCTTCCACCCACTTCCCCCTCTCTTCCCTTGTTCCCATACCTTATAGCCAGCATTTTTCAATCTTCCCTCCCCAGTCTGGTATGAAAACTTTCCGTCCTCTCTTTCTCTCCCCCATGAGTCCTGAATCTGGCCCTCTCCCTTGCACCTGCACCCGCATCCCCTTCATCATAGCCCTTTTTGGTGACTTAGCAGTGGCAGTGATTAAGACAGGCTGCCAGCAACGGGGCCTTCCCTTTGCAAGTCCTGCCTGCTTTGTTCAACTTTCTGTTTCCACATAGGCAGGACTTGCAAAGGAAAGGTCCCAGCGCTGGCAGCCCATCTTAATTTCTGCCAAGTCACTGAAGAGGGCCACGGGGAAGGGGGTGCAAGTGCAAGAGAGAGGGCCAGATGTGAAGGCTGCCAGAAGAGGAGCACAATGCCAATCCTGAGAGCACCCCCTTATGATCTGACTCTGCACCCAAGGTGGACTGCCCTTCCCCTCCCCCACACACACACTCCTCCCCTTGGTACTCCTCTGGCAGCAGCAAAGATAGAAAACAGAACCCCCCCCCCCCCCCCCCCGTGTAATTACAAAAGCAGTGGCAGTGCCCCCCACAGGTCTGACAGTGGTGGCAGAGGAAACTGCAGCGCAGTACAGCGCCCAACTCAGGCAGAGGGAAAGCCTGAATTAGTGGGTCCTTTTTTTTCCAAAACAAATCAGTTTAAATCGATTCAGCAAAACTGACTTGGTGAATCGATCCAAATCGTGAATTGGGCAGCACTAGTGATAGTGGCATAAGAACATAAGCAGTGCCTCTGCCGGGTCAGACCACAGGTCCATCCTGCCCAGCAGTCCGCTCCCGCGGTGGCCCAAAAACAGGTCAAGACTTGTCTGAATCATCAGAAGGGGCTCCCTTGCCACCTTGGTTTCCCATTTAAGTCCTGCCTTCCTATCGAAGTCCTAGCCCTCCGGTCTTGCACATGCACGACCAGGTTGGTTTATACTCATTACCTGGTTAACTTCCTATACTTGTGTTACATCCCAGCTCCTCCCTCAGTATCCCACGATCCCTTTATCCCTCAGGAATCCATCCAATCCCTGTTTGAATCCTTGTACCGTACTCTGCCTGATCACTTCCTCCGGTAGCGCATTCCAAGTGTCCAAGACCCTTTGGGTGAAAAAAAACTTCCTTGCATTTGTTTTGAACCTGTCTCCCTTCAGTTTCTCAGAATGCCCCCTCGTATTTGCTGTCCCCTTCAGTCTGAAGAATCTGTCCCTATCCACCCTCTCTATGCCCCTCATGATCTTGAAGGTCTCTATCATATCTCCCCTAAGCCTCCTTTTCTCCAGAGAGAAGAGCCCCAGCCTATCCAGCCTCTCGGCGTATGAGCAGTGTTCCAGCCCTCTTACCATTTTCGTTGCTTTTAAGAATTTTCCTGCTACAAACTGTTGATGCTCAACCATGCTTTCCTAGCCTACACATAAAAAAAACAAAATAATAGCAGGGCTAAAATAATAGCAGAGGTTAGAGATTTATATAATGAAGTATACAAATTTATTTTCAGTGTTGTTGAAAGTATTGTTTTGGAAGACATGCTTCCTGGGTATATTGAAGTCTGGCAATGGTAAAATTTTGAACAATACGCAGAAAAAGAGATCTAACTTAATTTAATTTAATTTTGCTTGTGACTTGCCTCTCTTTGGTCAGCCTAGAACCTTCTGTATCCACACATTCCTAGGGGCAGGTAGGTTCAAGGCATTTCTGAGTTCGACCTCCTAGTATATGGAGAAAGCATGCAGAGCATGAGTCATGGAATTCTTTGACATAGAAGAGAGAATGGAGGGGTTGGGTTGAATAATACAATATACAAATATTCTGTTGGTTTTGAAATTTTAATAAAATTAAACCAAGTATGATGATGGTTTGATATGCTATCAACATCTTAAAGTTGATAGTAAAATATTGTCAGCAACATTTCTGGATTGTTGGTTTAATCAAGTACTGACAATGAATGTGATTATGCAGCATTGAATTATAAAAGCACTCTTCCAAGACTGCAGCAAATATAACTACTTATTTATGGTTGGTATTGTAACAAATTGCTGACTGCCTTGTTTGTGATGCCAGCATTTGATCATGAAGGAATATAAACTGCAAAGAATGACAGATGCAGCTCTGGTTACCTTATTGTGTAGGCTGGATGGACCATATGGGTCTTTATCTACCATCATCTATTATGTTATTATGTAACATACTAGTATTTTAGCCCGTTACATTAACGGTGCTAGAATATATGTCTGTCTGTCTTTCTTTCTGTGTCTCTCCCTCCCGCTGTTTTTCTTTTTGTCTGTCTCTCTCCCTGGCCCCCTTTGTCTGTCTGTCTTTCTGTGTCTCTCTCTGCCCCTGTGCCTTTCTTCTTTTCTTTCTGTCTGCCTTCCATCTCGCTGTCTGGCTTTCTTTCTATCCATTTGTCTCTCTCCCCCCCCCCCACACTTCCCTGTGCAGCAGCCACAGCAGCATTCCCTCCCCCTCCATGTCTCTGTGCAGTAGCATTCCCTCCCCGCCACTACTTCCCTGTACAGCAGCATTTAGATCCCCACCTTCCCTGTGCAGCAGCCACAACAGCACCAGCATTCCTTCCCACCCCACACCACTTCCCTGTACAGCAGCAGCGTTTCCCTTACCCCCCCTTTCCCATCCCTCGGTCTTGACTGCTCACTTAGTCCCTTGCCGACCCCACTCTTCCCTTCCCGCGATCCGACCATCTGCCGATTCCAGCAGCGTATACAGCACTCTACACACACTGCTTCGGGGCCTTTTACTGCCTTGATTTACTCTGGCACGTCCCTGATGACATCATCAGAGACGCGGCAGAGCAAATCAGGGCGGTAAAATGCCCCGAAGCAGCGTGTGTAGAGTGCTGCACACGCTGCTGGAATCAGCTGGTTTTGAGTCAGGACCGCGGCATCCCTTCGCGGCTGGAGTGTTTTGGGCTTCCCTTCCCGTGAGGTGTCGCCACGGCTCCTCTCAATCCTGCCAGCGTCGGAAGCCTTCTTAGACGCTGGTGAGAGGAGTCGACACGGAGAGCAGGAAGTCCAGCGCTGGCGGCGAGTGGTAGGTGCTGGAAAGTAAGGCTGGGGACTCGCGCATGCGCACTCCTGCAAGGCCACGGACCTACATCTCACAGATAGGGAAAACGGAAGCACGCAGTTGAGTGTGCATGCGCGGCTAGCGTTTTATTATATAGGATGGGTCATTCCATGTCAAGTGGACTAATTTTGAAAATCATCCCCCCTCAACCTTCTCCAAATTGAATAAAATTTTGTGTGGAAATTCACTAGGGTCTCAAACTAAATCATGCAACTGTTTCAACTGAATCTCTATTATTTCAAGACCTACGGAGTACCACGCTCCGCATAACACAAAACAACCCTTGGTAAGACCATAAGAATAGCCTTACTGGGTCAGACCAATGGTCCATCAAGCCTGCTAGCCCTTTCTCACGGTGGCCAATCCAGATCCCTAGTATTAAGATCCTGAGCAAAGTTTGGAACCTAATATGTGCTTGACTCCCTTTTTAGAGGCCAGCAACTATGTGAAAATGTTACAATAGAAAATTTGCCTACTTTGACTGACCAGACTTTGATTCAGGCCATAACTGGACCAGTAGTCATAGCCCATGATGTATGTCTAGGATTTTCTCCAGGTGGGTTTGCAGCCAACTGGAAGAAAATATGACATAAAGATGTGATGTCACCTATTTCATCTTGTACCTGGCCTTGCTATGGTCAGAATTAAGCTCCCAAAGGCACGCATCATTTGCATGCACAGATACATTATGTTATAGAAAGCCATCTTTAGCACTCTATTGTGTAACACGCAAATGAGCTAGAGATGTGATATTTTACAATGTAGCTAAGCTTGTTATGCTTACCATGCTTTAAGCTTATGACACATCTTTGCTCAGATGTATTTTCATAAATTAGTCATTGAAGTTATTGCAAAACTGTGGTACGTTAATTATCTTGCATTGGTCAATGGTGGCTGAATCATTGCTAGTTCAGCAAAATTGGCAATCCAATCGCCTAGGAAAGGTAGCAGCCATAGGTTGTCAAGCTTTGTTAAGCACAAGACAAGAAAAGGCACAGCATAACAGAATTGCTTAAACTGCAGATTTTACAAAAATTGAACAATGTTTTTTCTTGGCTTGCAAATGATTTTGAACATCCCATCAATGTTTGACATAATGGCTTGTGAATGAATGCACTGAATGCCTGATGAAGTTGTTGTTGGAACCCAACAGGTGTCTCTACGAGTTGGCCAATAAATTAACCTGGCAGGACCTTGGGGGAGCAAAATGTTGACCAAGCCATCACATTCCTCACTTGAGATCTTACATATGTGGCTAATCCACCAAGAATTGTCATAGAAACAAGCTAAATACTGACCAGGTTGGAGGCTGGATACTTGAAGGGCAGGAAAATATTCATGTTACAGAACACTTGCAATCAATGAGGTGGTGTCATTTGAAATTTTTTTGCTAATGCATATTTTCAATGCAACAGATGAGACATTCTAGACAGCTGGGTTATTTCCCCCATACCTGCATGCTGCAGAAGGAATCCACTCTGGATTTTTCACTCTTCCTCTGGTATACTTCACTGTGCAGTTTAGCGCCCTCTACAGTTTTTGTTTCCTTCTGCACGCATGACTGCAGTTATGTGTGTTCTGCTCTCCCCATTTTATTATTTTTAATTTGATATAATGTCATCCCCTTGTCGGGTAATTTTGTGCTTGAAGCGAATTTGAAGCACTACGTGCTTGAGAATTCACAGACTTCAATATATAACATAATATCGTACTTATAAACCACGTAACCGTAAGTTCAACGTGGTTAACAAAAGATTAATAATAAAATGCAGTAGTAGAAAGGCTGTTGGTGGGAGGGTCCACAGAGATCTATACACCAGTGAAGAGACCTGGTCCTGTAGTGAAGTGGTAGGGTGGGGTGGTCTACAGGGACCTATACACCAGCAGGAAAGATCTGAGAGTAGCCAGTCAAGGAAGTGGCTCAGGCTTGACAACTGGAAGAGGGGCAAGTGAAGAAAGATCCAGGTGATGGGGACCCAAGAGGCTATGGAGTGAGGAACTGGCAGTGGCCTCTCAAGAGGTGGTTGGCAGAGAAACTGGTGTTGGCACCGAGAGCTTACAGAGAGGACCCCAGGTGATTCAGCCTGAGAGATCCTGGGAGCATTAGCCAAGATCTAAGGAGTGTCCAACAGAGGGACCAGTGGGGATGGTGGCAACTGGCGGAGTGACCAGTGAATGAAACCGGAAGCTGCCGAAAACCCGGAGGACCATTACAGGGTTGGAGGAAGGACTCAGGAGAGACCTGGAGGGATGGAGTCCAGGGAGGACCTAGGAGAATGAGGAGTCCAGAGAGGACCTCGGGACAACCAGGAGGTTGGAAAGAACTGGTCACATGTTTTTAAAAACTGTGTGTTTAACCCTGTTGTGTTATGTTTTAGAATGAACACATGTGTCTGGGGTAGATATGTGATGGGTGTTACTGCTCAGCCCTGTCACATGATGACAGCCTTAAATTTCTTATTGGAACAATTTTCACATAGATTACTGGCCCGGGAGTCATGTGATGACAGCGCGCTGACTAGACGTCTCCTGCTCGAGCTCCGCTCTTCTCCTTGAAATAACCCCCATAAATTACACTTGTCAGTACTTTTTCCATTCTTAAAAAGTACATATCCCAACCAGTCAGTCTCTGCTCTCATTTGCGGGACAGCTTGCATCGGCGACCCACAGCAGTTATGCCGATAAAGTCCTCAAGGCCTGGTAAAGACAAGCCTGCAAAGCCCACCAGCATAGCAGCTCCCAGCCCGATGCCAAACGACATGCCCTCGCACGAGGAGAACATGCAGGTCTCTGTTCGCCATCTCTTCCAGCTACTGGAGACTAGAGTATTACCTCCCTGGAGACTCAAGTGAAACAGCTGACGGAGCGGGCAGAGGATGCCGAAAATTGCGGCCGCCAAAATAATTTATAGCTCATAGGCTTGCCAAAATCGGTACGGGATGCAGAGCTGGGTGACTTAGTAGCAACTTAGTTGCTCCAAACTCTGGGACTAATTCCTTCTTTGGGCCCGGTACAAGTGGAGAGGGTCCATTGCATTGGGGCACCATGCGCGGAGAGAGCTCTCTCCCTGCCAGTGATAGCATGCTTCTTAAACTACACGGCTAAAGCCAAACTACTGGAGGCTTACCAGCAACAACAGACATTGGAATACCAGGACCACAAAATCTTGCTTTTTCAGGACTTCTCCGTCAAGCTGTCCGAGCACTGGCGGGCTTTGATACCTTAATGTACTCAGCTACACTCCCTTGGGATCAAGTTCTCCCTACAGTATCTTGCTAGGGTCCAGATCCAAATTATCAACGGGACAGTTACACTGGATACCCCAGCAGACTTCCAGGCATTCTTAGACCCTCGCCCAAGAACTGTGGCTTTTTGGGTCTGGCCACTATCCTGCCCCTGGCCCACCCGGGTGCATTCAACGACTGGCTACATGGCAGCTTCAGGGGAGCGGATGGCTTGGGCTGTGGTATCCTGGTTTCATCTTGCCTGGTTTGCAGGACTATGTTGACTGGCATCTGATCCTGTGGCCATCCCCGGCGACAGAGTCCGGAGCCTGCTGGTCTTTGGTTATCAAGTTATCTGGCAGGTGGTTTCTCTTCATGAAGGAACCTGGAGGGGCTCCTGCTTGGCGTCTCCATCTCTGACTCTGGCTCCAGCCCTTGGTCTGCTGGGTCAGACACTCTTTGTGCTGACAAGACTTGACACCTTGCAGATTCCTTGCTTTTGGGGTTCTTAGTTGTTTTCAGGTCTTCTGGGGAGGACTTGGGGCTGTGTAGATGGTGGGTTTGAGGGAGGGTGCTAGGGATGGGAATGGTTGGGAAGGGTGTGTATGGGGGAGTGTGTTTGCCAGCTTGAGAGTATTGGGTTCTGTTCTACAAGGTGTTCTTCCCTGTGGGGGGGGGGGGCACTGCTCTGCTCTCTTCAGGGATTCCAGGAACGCACATTTCCTTGGTTGCCTGGAGCGGGGGAACCTGGCTGGGGGGTTCCTTTTCCTAATACATAAGGGACTGCTGTGTCTTTTTCTTTACACTGATGGACAAGTAGAGTATGGTTAAATTGAAAATTTCCACACTTAATGTGGACGGGATCCAGTCCCCTAACAAACGGAAGAAGGTGTTGAAATGGTTTCACAAATAACATGTTGATATTGCCTTCCTACAAGAAACACACTTCACGACAGCAGAACATGAGAAATTGAAAAGGGATTGGGTTGGAGAGGTGTATTTTTCCTCCTATAGTAGCCGTCAACGAGGGGTGGCTATTTTGGTTCATAAGCAACTTCCCTTTCACATGCACAAAGTTATTCAGGATAAAGAGGGAAGATGTGTTATCCCAGGACAAGCAGGCAGCATATTCCCACATATGGGTGACGTCACCGACGGAGCCCCGCAGCGGACAGCCTCGAAAGCAAACTTGCTTGAAGATCTCGAACTTTCGAGTGCTGCACCGCGCCTGCGCGCGTGCCTTCCCGCCCGAACTAGGGGGCGCATCTCCTGAGAGGATCCTCAGTTCGTTTATTTCCGCGGAGACAAGAAGACACGTTTTCTTTCTCTGCAGCATTGCCTTCTCATCACCGCGGCTGTTTCTTTTAATTTAAAGTCGGTCGCTGTGTTCATTTTATCTTTTAATTTTATCTTTTATTTTTCGTGTTAAAAAAAAAAAAAGTATATTCTTTTTTTCCTTTCAGTTCGGCCGTCGAGCTTTGGGCCTAGGCCTAGGCTCCTTCGTTCGACACGGACTTTATTTTTTCCATGTCCCGGCCTCTTACCGGGTTTAAACGTTGTCAACAGTGTAATCGGGTGATTTCGGTCACCGATCCCCACTGCCGTTGTTTACAGTGCCTGGGTTCCTCTCATTCCCCAGAAGATTGTCATCGCTGCTTTACCCTCACTCCACGAGCTTTTCGGCGGCGTTGTGCTCAATTTTTTCAACTTTTCGGTATGGAGCAATCTTCGGAGCCGGCCTCGACCGTGGCGGCTGCACCGGTCTCGAAGGCCTCGACTCCGACGACCTCGACACCTGTGGTCTCGAAGGCCTCGACCCAGACTCCGGCTGGAGTTTCGGTCTCGAAGGCCTCGACCTCTTCTACTTCGGTTGCCTCGAAGACGACGTCTTCCACGAAGCCTTCTACGGGGGGTAAGTCTCCCAGTTCCCTTTCAGGTGCCGTATCCAAGAAGCCACCAGAGTCCTCGGCGCGACCACTTTCAAAGCGTACCTCCAAGATAAGGGAATACTCACCTTCGAGGTCGCCCTCTTCGGAGCGTACTGCTGCACATACGAGGTCAGAACCTTCTGTCTCGGTGCCGATGCTGGAGGACATGTTAAAATCTATCCTCACCACTCAGATTAATTCTTTGGTGGCTCAACTGGTCCCGTCCTCGATCTTGCCTCGGGCTGACCAGCCTGTTACTCAACCGGAGCTTCCAGTCTCCCGAAGCCGATCCCGGACACCGAAAAACATTTCTTCATCGGAGTCGTCTCCGGGCTCACCTCCTCCGAAGCATCGGTCGAAGCATTCCAGACATGTGGCCTCCAAGCTTCGGAGAGAGTCTTCGACGTTGGATACCGAGGCTTCTTTGTCTCGTTCTTCGAAGGCGAAGCAGGGTTCTCGACATCGAGCCTCCACTCGAAGCCCTTCTCGATCCAGAACCCCATCGAAGCCAGTCCGTCGAGACAGTTCTCCACACACCTCGACTCATTCTGTACCACGTACACCGGGTACTTCTCCATCCAGGAGTCTGAAGAGGAAACATTCTCTTACTCCACTTCACAGTACAGCTTCTTCTCCTACTGTGCGTATGGAATCGGACATTTCCACATACTCTAGAGAAAATTCTCCATCCTACTCAGTACAACATAAATCTCGCAGTGGCTCTCCTGAAGAATCATCTGACCCAAAATCAGTTTCTTTTGCCAAATTTATTTTTGATATGGGCCAAGCTCTCAAGCTAGACCTTCATTCAGACTCTAAATATACTCCTGAGTACTTGGCGGATATGGAGCT
Source organism: Geotrypetes seraphini (assembly GCF_902459505.1). NCBI lineage: Eukaryota > Metazoa > Chordata > Amphibia > Gymnophiona > Dermophiidae > Geotrypetes > Geotrypetes seraphini. Next base: position 73,421,527 of record NC_047094.1, on the reverse strand, counting down.
TCTCCATCCTCCTAAAGAGTCACTCAGATTGCCTATGACTCCTGTTCTCCAGCAGACCTTCACTCGCAATATGGAGACTCCTTATTCTATCACTGCCATCCCATCTAAATTGGAATCTCGTTACAGAACGGTTCCATCTAAAGGATATGAAAAGTCTCAACTTTCTCATCAATCTCTAGTGGTAGAGTCATCATTGAAGAAAGCACATCCCTCCAAAATTTATGCTTCAGTTCCTCCTGGTAGGGAAGGCCGTACCATGGATAAATTTGGTCGATGTTTATACCAGAATTCTATGATGGCAAATAGAGTTCTGAATTATAATTACATTTTTACGTCCTATTTCAATCATTTTTTAAAGATTTTGTCTTCCTTTTACCCGGATGTCTCCACCAATCGTCTATCAGAATTTAAGAATATCCTTAAGACTCTTTCTCAATTGAGACTATTCATGCTACAAGCTTCCTATGATGCCTTTGAACTCTCGTCTAGAGTCTCGGCATTTGCAGTAGCCATGCGTAGATTAGCATGGTTACGGATAGTGGACATGGATCCTAACCTTCAGGATAGATTGGCTAATCTTCCTTGTCAAGGAAATGAATTATTCGATGACTCTATTGAGGCAGCTACAAAGCGTCTTTCAGAACATGAGCGCTCTTTTGCTTCCCTCATCCGTCCAAAACCTAAACCTGCACCAACTAGAGGTTTCAAACAAACTCCACGTCGCTATCCACAGAAAACAACTCCTGCTTTTTCTAGACCTCCTGCTCGTCGGCCTCCTCCACAACAACGACAACAAAAGTCACAGACCCCTGCTAACACTAAGCCTGCTCAGTCTTTTTGACAATCTCAACTTGAGCATTCAAATTTCTCTGTTTCCAAATTCTCCCCTCCCCATAGGGGGTCGCCTGTCCAATTTTTATCATCAATGGGAGCTCATAACATCAGATCTCTGGGTACTTACCATTATCAGAGAGGGATACTCTCTTCGACTCCTTCAGGTGCCTCCAGATCGCCATCCAAGAGAGTGTCTTTCAAATCAGTCGCATCTTCCTCTTCTTCTTCAAGAAGCTCGGGCTCTTCTTCTCCTGCGAGCTGTGGAGGAAGTTCCTCTCTCCCAAAGGAACTCGGGATTCTACTCCCGTTATTTTCTAGTTCCCAAAAAGACGGGGGATTTGCGACCGATTTTGGATCTCAGAGCTCTCAACAAATTTCTAGTCAAAGAGAAATTTCGAATGCTCACTCTGCCAACTCTATATTCCTTGATGGATCAAGGGGATTGGATGTGCTCCCTCGATCTCAAAGAGGCCTATACTCATATCCCCATTCATCCAGCTTTTCGCAAGTACCTCAGATTCCAAGTAGGAAATCTTCATCTTCAGTACAAAGTTCTCCCCTTCGGACTGGCTTCTTCCCCAGAGTTTTCACAAAATGCCTTGTGGTTGTAGCTGCAGCTCTTCGCAACCAGGGTCTCCAAGTATTTCCATACCTAGACGACTGGCTCATCAAGGCTCCCTCTCTTTCAGGGGTTATTGTAGCGACCCAACAGACTATTCTCTTTCTTCAAAGTCTGGGATTTCACATCAATTTTCCCAAATCTCAACTGATTCCTTCTCAGTCTCTCCAGTTCATAGGAGCAACTCTGGACACTATCAAACTGAGAGCATACCTTCCACAACCACGTCAGGATGCACTCCTTCAAATTTCTCAACAATTCTTCCAACTTTCCACTGTTCCAGCAAGGAAAATGATGGTTCTGCTCGGTCACATGGCCTCTACAGTTCATGTAGTTCCTTTTGCCAGGCTTCATCTTCGCATTCCTCAATGGACACTGGCATCTCAATGGCAACAATCAGTGGATCCACCAACTCGACTAATTTCCATCACTCCTTCATTAAAGAAGTCTCTCCGTTGGTGGATGCTCTCTTTGAATCTTTCAAGAGGTTTAATGTTTTACCCTCTTCCTCATCAGAAGGTCCTCACAACCGACTCGTCAATGTATGCCTGGGGAGCCCATGTGGACGGTCTTTGCACTCAAGGGCTCTGGACCCAAGCAGACCGGAGGTGTCCTATAAATCTGTTGGAACTCAGAGCGATATTCTATGCTCTCAAAGCTTTTCAGCATCTTCTTCACGACATGGTGATTCTAGTACGTACCGACAACCAAGTAGCCATGTATTATGTAAACAAACAGGGAGGGACGGGATCTCACTCCCTCTGTCAAGAGGCTCTGAAATTGTGGCAGTGGGCGATTCTCCACAACATCTTCCTCAGAGCAGTTTACATTCAGGGTCAACACAACTATTTGGCGGACAAATTGAGTCGTCTTCTACAACCTCACGAATGGACACTCAATTCTCCTACTCTTCGCCAAATTTTTGCTCGTTGGGGGACTCCGCAGATAGATCTGTTTGCGTCACCTCTCAACTTCAAACTGCCTCAATTTTGCTCCCGCATCTATACTCCTCAACGTCTCGAAGCGGATGCGTTTCTACTGGACTGGAGGAATCAGTTCCTTTATGCTTTTCCTCCGTTTCCTCTGATTCTCAAGACTCTAGTCAAGTTGAAATCAGACCGGGCCACCATGATTCTGATAGCTCCTCGGTGGCCCAGGCAACCTTGGTTCTCCCTTCTACTTCAACTCAGCACCAGGGAGCCTCTACTTCTACCAATATTTCCTTCTCTACTCACGCAGAATCAAGGATCTTTGCTTCATCCCAATCTACAGTCTCTACATTTGACAGCTTGGTACCTTTCTCTGTAACAGACTTTTCTCAATTCTCTCCGTCTGTACAAGATATTTTACTTGCTTCCAGAAAACCATCCACTAGGCAATGTTATGGTCAAAAGTGGACAAGATTCTCTGCTTGGTGTTCTACACATAATTTACCACCCAGATCTGCTTCATTGACATCAGTTCTGGACTATTTACTTCATTTATCACAATCTGGACTTCAGACTACATCTATCCGAGTCCATCTTAGTGCTATAGCTGCTTTTCATCAGCCTTTGGATGGAAAATCCCTTTCGGCACATCCTATGATTTCTCGTTTTATGAAAGGACTTCTCAATCTCCATCCTCCTCTTAAACCACCTCCTGTGGTTTGGGATCTCAATGTTGTTTTAGCTCAACTTATGAAATCTCCTTTTGAACCACTTGACAAAGCTCATCTCAAGTTTCTCACTTGGAAAGCTGTGTTCCTGATTGCTCTCACTTCTGCTCGTCGTGTCAGTGAGTTACAAGCGCTAGTGGCTGATCCACCTTTCACTGTTTTTCACCATGACAAGGTTGTTCTCCGTACTCATCCTAAATTCTTACCTAAAGTTGTTTCAGAATTTCACATCAATCAGTCTATTGTTCTGCCTGTATTTTTTCCAAAGCCTCATTCTCACCCAGGAGAGGCGGCTCTTCATACCTTGGACTGTAAACGTGCTTTGGCTTTCTACCTGCAACGCACTCAGCTTCACAGAACATCTCCTCAACTCTTCATATCCTTTGATCCAAACAGATTGGGTCGTCCTATATCGAAGCGTACCATCTCCAACTGGATGGCTGCTTGCATTTCTTTTTGCTATGCTCAGGCTGGTCTTCCTCTGCAAGGTCGAGTGACGGGCCATAAGGTTAGAGCTATGGCGGCATCTGTAGCTTTCCTCCGATCAACTCCTATTGAGGAAATCTGCAAGGCTGCCACTTGGTCCTCGGTTCATACTTTCACCTCTCATTATTGTCTGGATACTTTATCCAGGAGGGATGGCCATTTTGGCCAATCTGTTTTGCAAAATCTTTTTTCGTAAATTGCCAACTTCCCTCCATCCCTTTTTACTTAGCTTGGAGGTCACCCATATGTGGGAATATGCTGCCTGCTTGTCCTGGGATAAAGCACAGTTACTTACCGTAACAGTTGTTATCCAGAGACAGCAGGCAGATATTCCCACAACCCTCCCACCTCCCCTGGTTGGCTTCTTGGCTAGGTATCTGAACTGAGGATCCTCTCAGGAGATGCGCCCCCTAGTTCGGGCGGGAAGGCACGCGCGCAGGCGCGGTGCAGCACTCGAAAGTTCGAGATCTTCAAGCAAGTTTGCTTTCGAGGCTGTCCGCTGCGGGGCTCCGTCGGTGACGTCACCCATATGTGGGAATATCTGCCTGCTGTCTCTGGATAACAACTGTTACGGTAAGTAACTGTGCTTACTGGTTCTTGGGGAGCTCTGGGGACATAAACTTTTGCTTTGTAATGTGTATGCCCCTAATATTTATAGTCAATCAATTTTTTTCAGGAATACTGGCGAGACTGGCACAGCACCTGGGATACCAAATGATCCTAAGTGGGGACTTCAATATTACTCTGGACTGTGGTCCTCCTAAGTGCTTTCCCCGTGACCACAGTGGTAAAGGGGTAAACTTTCTAATCCAACAGCTTGGACTTTTGGATATCTGGAGGTTGTTGCACCCCGCGGAACGTAATACCTTTTTCTCCAACCCATATATTCTCTACACATGCCTGGATTATCTCCTGTTCTCCCCGTCCTTACTGCCTTGGAGGTCCCTCTGTCAGATTACTCTCCAGTGATGCTATCTCTCCAAATAACAGCAGACCCTACTGAACGAATCTGGTGTTTCCCTTGTTATCTGTACAAGGATCTCGCCTTCCATAAGTATCTGAGGGACAAATGGTTGGACTATTATGGCACATAATTATTAACCTGACCTTGACGTGGGCCTCTTTTGGAAGGCATCAAAAGCTGTTATATGGGCTATATTATAGCCTATGTTTCGGGTAAAAAAAAAAGAAGCAAGAGGTTGAATTGCAGGTGTTGTCTGTAGAGATGCAACAGTTGAAGGCATCACCATAAGAACATAAGAATTGCCGCTGCTGGGTCAGACCAGTGGTCCATCGTGCCCAGCAGTCTGCTCACACGGCGGCCCTTAGGTCAAAGACCAGTGCCCTAACTAAGACTAGTCTTACCTACGTACGTTCTGGTTCAGCAGGAACCTGTCTAACTTGACAATTGCGGACTGTTCGACTGCGCGAGCTCCAGCACCAAGTTGACGCTATTCTTATGGAACGAGCAGAACGGGACCTGTATTTTCATCGCTATCAACTTCATAGATTGGGGGGGGGAAGGTGGGCATTTTGCTGGCTCGACTAGCCCATCCCTATCAGAAACGCCAGGTGATCACATCTATCATGGACCCGCACGGTCATAGGCATAAGACAGAAGCCCACATTCATCAGCAATTTGTGTCTTATTATAGCAATCTGTATGCATATAAGCCCTATACAGTGGTGGATCAGGACACATTTTTTCAGGATGTCTTACTTCCTCAGCATACACAGGATCAGATTCAGTCTTTGCATGCCCCCATTACGAGCCTGGAGGTGGAGACTGACATAAAGGGGCTTAAGCTTACCAAATCTCCCGGACCCGATGGATACGGGCCTGAATATTACAAGATTCTTTCGGATATTATCTCGAATGCCCAGAAAGGACTAGACCGTTACAATATGGCCCATGTTGTTTTACTGCCCAAACCTGGCAGATCCATCTCAGGTGGGCTCCTACAGGCCCATATCACTCCTTAACTAAGACGCAAAGTTCCTGGCACCGTTACTTTCAAAACACTTGAATGCCTTTCTGTACCTTCTCATCCTTGAGGACCAAGTGGGCTTTGTGCCTGGCAGATATGCCTCTATGAATTTAATTAAAGCTTTGATGGCTATCTACTCTAGGGGGGTAGAAGGGTGACAATAAGGCAGCTATTGTGAGCCTGAACATGGAAAAGGCTTTCGATAGCATATCATGGTCTTACCTTTTTTGGGTCATGTGGCGATATGGCCTGGAGGGTACCTTTTCAGAGTGGATATGTAGTTTATACTTTTCCCCTTAGGCACGGCTTCTTCTCAATGGTTATCTTACCACTCCATTCCCTTTGGAGCGGGGCACGCGTCAGGGTTGTCCATTGTCCCCGCTTCTTTTTCTTCTTGTTATTGAACCTTTGGCGATTAAGATAAGATTGGACCCCATTATTATGGGTATCAAGATTTTAGCCCAGGAGAGCCGTCTTAACTTGATCGCTGATGACATCTTTCTATATTTAGAACAAGCTCATTTACACCTTCCGCTGGTGCTCAATATTGTGCAGACCTTCGGGACCATATCGGGCCTCCGTGTTAATTATGCCAAATCTGAATTGCTACCATTGGCTTCTGAGTGGCGTGAGCGATGGCATGCTGATTTACCTATCCCCCCTGTCCAGAAACCGATGCGCTATCTGGGGGTTTACCTGAGTGTCCATCCTAAAATTATGTATCAATATAATGTTCTTAATCATCTTGAGACCATATGCATCCTTTGTGTCCAATGGAAGGATTTACCGCTTTCTCTCTAGGACAGAGTAGCTTTGTTTAAGATGGTCCTACTGCCTAAACTCTTATATCCACTGTAGACTGTTACTTTGTAGATTACCGCTAAAGATGAATGGGCCTTTAAATCTATCCTTCTTTCCTTTCTCTGGCGTAATAAAGCAGCACAGATCAGTTTCGCCACATTGACCTTGGACAAGAGGTTGGGTAGATTGAATCTCCCAGACATCCGTTTGTACAATGTGTCCTCTTTGATGCAATCTGTGCATGAGGGTATCATGGGATGTTATAAATTCTCTCCCACAGTGTGGATGACTACATGGTGTGCTCCCCATTCCTTTTTATCCTTACTGCATGTGCAGTGACGGGCTATATAGGGGGCTGGTCTTCGGTTCCAATTTTTGAATCCTTTACGCCGGGCGTGGCAATGGTGGCGGAGGAGACAGCAATGCTCCCTTCAGGCAACGAACAGGCGTCAGACAGGAACACACTCGCACATGTGTGGTGTGGGCAGTCACAAAGTTTCTCAAAACTTAAAGTGAAAGTACACTTTTTAAACTTATCTATATTGGGCTCCGTGGATGATGTCACCCACATGTGAGAATATCTGCCTCTGTCTTTGGATAACACCTTTTATGGTAAGTAACTGTGCTTTCTGTTTTTTTAATTTTGTCGTTACCATTATGTATTAATAAGTTTATATTGTGTATATATGAAAAATGGATGGAAGAAATTGCATTACAATTAGTACTACTATTATTATGGGGTTGGGTCTGAGGCGGAGCCTGGGTAAGTGTACTCGATTAATATTTGTTAGACTTTGGGGGTACTTGGCTTGAAGTTGACAAACTCTGGTATATACTGCTTTCCAGACATTGTCCCCCTTTTCCCATCCTGTAGAGATATTCAGTGATTTATTTACCTGAGGGTTTATACTCACCTGGTGGCTTTGATCACCCTGCCCCATCACTTCTAGTTTAAAGCCCTCTACAGTAGATTAGTCAGCCTGCTGCCGAAGACACTTCTTCCCTTCTTTGATAGATGCATACCATCCCTGCTCAGCAGCCTTGGAAAACCATCCCATTGTCCAGGAAGCCAAAACTATCTCAACGACATCCACGTAGCCAAGCATTCATCTCCAAGATGCAAGCTTCTCTGCCCTGGCCTTTACTCTCAACAGTGAGGATAGACAAGAATACCACCTGCATACATGACTGCTTCACCTTCTCTCCCAGAGTCATGAAGTCACTTTTGATACGTTTACAGGAGTACTTAGCAGTATCATTAGTGCCAGCATGGATGAGCTCCATGGATGTGCAGGGGTGCAGGAGGGGCTTGCGATAAGGGGTGTTCAAGACGGGTTTAGGTGTTGTGTTGCAAAGGGAAGATTGGATTGGGGGGGTCTCTTCAAGGGGAGATTTTGGTACCGGAGGAGTTGGGGCTTGATGTGATAGGGAAGGGATATGACTTCTTGGTAGCCGAGGGGGAGGTGATGGGAATGGAAACCTCTGAGGTGGGGCTGATTGGGGTGAGATATGAAGGGATGGGTAGGAAGTACAGTGCTGTAAGAGATTTTCCTTCTGCCCTAGCCCTAGCCCAACTCACACAAGTATACTACATACACATGCCAGTTTTTGCATGTAAATATTATGAACTGGGCTTCTAAAATCAGAAGCTTTATATAGAAACTAAAAAAAAAAAGACTTCATCTGACACAAAACCTTGATTGTATTAAGTCTGCCTAAAGTTAGTTACTGGTATAGGCACCAATTTTTAGGCGCCCATTATAGAATCACGCTTAGCATTGCCTAATCGTGCTTAGACCTCTTTCAGCATCCTAACATATATGCATCCCCAATCAATGCCAGGGTTTTCTATGCTTAAAGTTAGGAGCCTAACGGCATCTGTTTCACAAAGAAGCACCTAAATAAAAAACACGCCCATGACCCACCCCCTAATCACACCCTTTTTTAGTGTAGGCACTTTGGGCTATGCACCTACTTTTTATAGAATTGAGTTTTTCGAGTTATGTGCCTAACTTTAAATTAAGTCCAATTAAAGCTGATTGTGAGGTGTTGAGTGCCAATATAGGCATTGATTAAGCCTATTGCTTAATTAAATTAGGTGCTGATATTGGTGCCTAACTTCAGGCAAATTTTATAGAATCAGGGTCTTACTGTATAACAGTGTCCCGCAAACTTTCTGAAGCCACGGCACACTAAATTCAGTGCCTTGGTTGGAGGGCATCCAAAAATGCGTGGACGTCAACACAATGACATCACATGCATGTGTGACATCATCATGTCAATGTCCGTGCATGCGCAGAGCCTGCTATTATTATGTCGGTGGGGGATGCAGAGAGGAGGAGAGGCGCCGGCAAGGATGAGTTTCTGGTGCCGGCCGACTGCCTGCAGGACTTACCGTATTTTCGCGGATATAACGCGCACCGTTGTAAAACGCGCACAGGGGTATAGCGCGCATAAATCACGAAGATATGTAAAAAAACTTTTCTATACCGCGCTCAGGCATATAACGCGCATGCTGCCCGACTCTCCTCTGGCCACCCCGACTCTCCTTTCGCTCTCCCCGACTCTCCTCTGGCCACCCCGACTCTCCTTTCGCCCTCCCCGACTCTCCTCTGGTTGCCCCGACTCACCCTGACTTTCGGTGCACTGCCCCGACTCTCCTCTGGTTGCCCCGACTCACCCTGACTTTCGGTGCACTGCCCCGACTCTCCTCTGGTTGCCCCGACTCACCCTGACTTTCGGTGCACTGCCCCGACTCTCCTCTGGTTGCCCCGACTCACCCTGACTTTCGGTGCACTGCCCCGACTCTCCGTGCGCTGTCCCGACTCTCGTTCACCTGCCCTGACTTTCGGTGCACTGCCCCGCCTCTCCGTGCGCTGTCCCGACTCTCGTTCACCTGCCCTGACTTTCCGTGCACTGCCCCGCCTCTCCGTGCGCTGTCCCGACTCTCGTTCACCTGCCCTGACTTTCCGTGCACTGCCCCGCCTCTCCGTGCGCTGTCCCGACTCTCGTTCACCTGCCCTGACTTTCCGTGCACTGCCCCGCCTCTCCGTGCGCTGTCCCGACTCTCCTTTCGCCCGCCCTGCCCTGCTCCCAGCTCTGTAAGCATGCGCAATGGTCTGAGCATGCTTGCCGCTTAGTTTTCACCAAGGCTGTTTTTCTGGTGGTGTGCTTTTCACCACGTGGCTGTGGCCCCCCTCTATCTGGCCTTGTAATTTGCCCAGTGAATACTGTTTTGACTATACAACAGCATCTCAGCCTTTGGGTAAGCCTATAAAAGATTAATGCTGCATGTAGAGCCCACATTTTAATTTGATCTCTTCAGATTGGTATTCTGCATTTATCTACCCGGTAGTAGAGTTTATCAATTAAATTTAAATGTACCGCCATAATGGCAGGAATAAGACGAAAGTCATATACAGCGGACTTTAAGCTTAAAGTCGTTGCGAAAGCTGAGGAAATAGGCAACCGGGCCGCAGCGAGAGAGTTCAATGTTGGAGAAACATCGGTGCGTGAATGGAGAAAAGATAAGAAGGAACTGGAGAAATGCAATCCGCGCAAACGGGCACGTCGTGGGGCCAAACCAAAATGGCCTCAGCTGGAGGATGACTTGAAGCAGTGGATTCTGGCGAGAAGGGAGCAAAATCAATCAATCTCTACTGTTGCGATTCAGATGAAGGCAAAACTACTTGCCAATGGAAGAGGAATACCCGACTTCAAAGCTGGCTTCACATGGATCTCAAACTTTATGAAAAGGAACGGACTATCAGTTAGAATGAGAACAACTGTTGGCCAGCGACTTCCAGATGACTGGCAGCAAAAATTGATTGATTTCCGTGACTTTGTCGCCAAAGAAATATCTGAACTTGGCATCACTGCAAAGGACGTCATCAACATGGATGAAATTCCAATGGCATTTGACATTCCAGCAACAAGAACCATAGCCCCCACAGGTACTAAATCTGTTGCCATCACCACAACTGGGCATGAAAGAACGTGTTTTACAGTCGTTCTTGGTTGCTCAGCTAGCGGGGTTAAGTTAAAGCCCATGCTCATTTTCAAAAGGGTCACTATGCCCCGTGAACATCTGCCCACCAGTGTGGTTGTGCACTGCAACAAGAAGGGATGGATGGACTGCGACGTAATGAGATTGTGGGTAGATAAATGCTTTAGGGCAAGACCGGGTGGATTCTTTGCAAAAAAATCCTTGTTAATTTTTGATGCCATGGCTGCCCACAAAGAAAAAAATGTTCAGGCCTACATTAATTCTACTCGTGCCCACATCGCTGTGATACCTGGAGGCCTGACGTGTAAGCTGCAACCACTTGACATCGCAGTGAATCATCCATTCAAGACTTTTATTAGAAAGGAGTGGGAGGAGTGGATGCAGAGCGGCACGCACGAGTACACACCCGCGGGGCGGCAGAAGCGGGCAACTTTCACAGAAGTCTGCAAGTGGGTGGCTTCAGCATGGGACAAAATAACACCAGATACCATTCGAAACGGATTTAGAAAAGCGGGCATTGTTTATGAAACCAATGAAACTACGGCTACTACCAGTGCAGCGGAAGGAGGCAACAACACGGATATCAGCGATGATGATGATGACGATATCACTTCGGAAATAAACGAGGATCGTCTGCAGGCTGTGCTCAGTTTATTTAATGACGATGATGACAATTCGGATTTTGATGGATTCAAGGATTCAGATGACTGTGATGATGATGACTGAATAAACCTGTAAACTTTGTTTATTTACAACTTTACCGTAATTACGGTAACTGTATTTAGATTATTTTGTCCTCCATACTTCGTTTGATCTACCAGTTAATGTTATAGTTTATAAGAATTAACATGTTTCTGTTCTTGTTCCTGAATTCATACTCACTAACTCTAGATTAAAAGTTATAAGGTTGTTTATAAGAATGAACAGTTTTTTTCTTTTCACGTGTTTGGTTGGAGGGTGTGTGAATGGTGCGTGAGTTCTCCTATGTCTGGTTGAGGTGGATTGAATTACCGGTATTTAGCTGAAGAAATTATGGTAGTTAAACAACCCCCCCCATTCCACACACATTACGGTAATTCTCTTCCATTTTTGTTCCCATTATAAAAAACACTGATAAGTTTCCAGAAAAAAATACATTAAAGTAAGAAGTGAAAACAAAGGCCCCTACAGATGAGAACATAAGAATAGCCTAACTGGGTCAGTCCAATGGTCCATCATGCCCTGTAGCCCATTCTCATGGTAGCCAATCCAGGTTACTAAATACCTGGTCAAAACCCAAAGAATAACAACATTCCATGCTACCGATCCAGGGCAAGCAGACGCTTCCCCCATGTCTTAATAACAGACTATGGACTTTTCCTCCAGGAATTTGTCCAAACCTTTTTAAAACCAGCAACGCTATCTGCTTTTACTATAACTTAAATCATTCCTTCCAAACAGAGACCTTGCTAGATGTCAAATACAGAAAGAACAAGGTACCGTAACTTCACAAGGACTTAGCTGTGCAGGAATACCTATACCTATATACGGTACCTATACCATATACCGTACCTAGTGCAAAAATGTGCAAAGGTCTGTTTTTTTCTTTCCATCACTACATAGCCTACGGTAATGCCACACAAGCAGCGCTGTTACAAATATATTCTGAAGGTCAATGCTAAGGTTAACAAAGTTTCCTTCCTTGAACCACAAGGAGATACTGACAAACCACTGAAAGAGATCCCAGGAACAACACCCAAAGATCAACTCAGTATGTGAACCAGTTGAGTGGAGTGGACTAGGGTAACTGGGGGGTGGAAATGGACCCGGAGTTTTCTCAGCAGAATTTCCCAGACCACCTCTTCCTCTCAACACATTGACACGCTAGTGGGTTTATTTTATAGTTTTTTCACTCCCTTCGGTCTGCCTGTCCCCCTTGAAGATCTGCCTGTCCCCCCTTGAAGGTCTGCCTGTCCCCCCTTGAAGGTCTGCCTGTCCCCCTTGAAGATCTGCCTGTCCCCCTTGAAGATCTGCCTGTCCCCCCTTGAAGATCTGCCTGTCCCCCCTTGAAGGTCTGCCTGTCCCCCCTTGAAGGTCTGCCTGTCCCCCCTTGAAGGTCTGCCTGTCCCCCCTTGAAGATCTGCCTGTCCCCCCTTGAAGATCTGCCTGTCCCCCCTTGAAGGTCTGCCTGTCCCCCCTTGAAGATCTGCCTGTCCCCCCTTGAAGATCTGCCTGTCCCCCCTTGAAGGTCTGCCTGTCCCCCCTTGAAGGTCTGCCTGTCCCCCTTGAAGATCTGCCTGTCCCCCTTGAAGATCTGCCTGTCCCCCCTTGAAGATCTGCCTGTCCCCCCTTGAAGATCTGCCTGTCCCCCCTTGAAGTCCTGTCCCCATCCTGAAAGCCTGATGCCCCCCCTCGACGTCCGATTCTTCTCCCCCCTCGGCAGGACCACTCGCACCCCCACCCCGAAGGACCGCAGACTCCCCGACAATATTGGGCCAGGAGGGAGCCCAAATCCTCCTGGCCACGGCGACCCCCTAACCCCACCCCGCACTACATTACGGGCAGGAGGGATCCCAGGCCCTCCTGCCCTCGACGCAAACCCCCCTCCCCCCCAGCCGACCCGCGACCCCCCTGGCCGACCCCCACGACCCCCCCACCCCCCTTCCCCGTACCTTTGGAAGTTGGCCGGACAGACGGGAGCCAAACCCGCCTGTCCGGCAGGCAGCCAACGAAGGAATGAGGCCGGATTGGCCCATCCGTCCTAAAGCTCCGCCTACTGGTGGGGCCTAAGGCGCGTGGGCCAATCAGAATAGGCCCTGGAGCCTTAGGTCCCACCTGGGGGCGCGGCCTGAGGCACATGGGCCAAACCCGACCATGTGTCTCAGGCCGCGCCCCCAGGTGGGACCTAAGGCTCCAGGGCCTATTCTGATTGGCCCACGCGCCTTAGGCCCCACCAGTAGGCGGAGCTTTAGGACGGATGGGCCAATCCGGCCTCATTCCTTCGTTGGCTGCCTGCCGGACAGGCGGGTTTGGCTCCCGTCTGTCCGGCCAACTTCCAAAGGTACGGGGAAGGGGGGTGGGGGGGTCGTGGGGGTCGGCCAGGGGGGTCGCGGGTCGGCTGGGGGGGAGGGGGGTTTGCGTCGAGGGCCGGAGGGCCTGGGATCCCTCCTGCCCGTAATGTAGTGCGGGGTGGGGTTAGGGGGTCGCCGTGGCCAGGAGGGTTTGGGCTCCCTCCTGGCCCGATATTGTTGGGGAGTCGGCGGTCCTTCGGGGTGAGGGTGCGAGTGGTCCTGCCGGGGGGGGGATGTATCGGACGTCGGGGAGTCGGCCGGGCAAGAGGGCTTGGGCTCCCTCTTGCTCCGATCGTGGATGCGGGTGCGGGTGGGAGCGCGTGCGAGCGGTCGTTCGGGGTGGGGGTGCGAGCGGTCCTGCTGGGGGGGTGAATCGGGCGTCGGGCGGGGTGGGAACTATGTAAAAAAAACTTTTCTATACCGCGCTCAGGCATATAACGCGCGAGGGGTATGCGCGGTACGTAAAATCACGTATAACGCGCGCGTTATATCCGCGAAAATACGGTACCTCTCACTTTCCTCAGCCGGCACTTCTTCTCCTCGCCGGCATCTTGCAGCACATCTGGAATCTAGTGTACCTTGGCACACAGTTTGCAATACATTTGTATAACACATACATACTATTGTGAATGAATATGACTCACCTTGAGCTACAAAATAGAAGGCATGAGCTAAATCCAAGTAAATAACTTAAAACAGAACCTCCTTCTACACAGGGTATAAATCAGCATTTTAAACAGAAGGTTTTCTGAGACCCAGAGTGAGCTCAGATATAGCTGTATCCACCTTTATCCTCTCTGTCTGCCACCATGGATGCTTTTTTCATCAGTGTCTGGATCCTTGCTGCTGTGATAAATACAGGTGAGGTTTCATTTATGAATTCAAAAATTCTTTGCATAGCTTACCTGATAGTCCATATAGCAGCAGATGCAGCTTATTGATTAAAGAATTACAGAAAAATATTGATACCAGCGAATATAATATTCCAACTTTAATTCTCTTCTTTTTATCTTATCTATCTATTTTTCTCTCCATCTACATTTCTTTCTTACTTCTTACCTTTGTCATGCATGAGGGCAATTTTCATACTATGTTTTGGAAGACTTTGCCCTGTGGACTTTGTCCCAAATTTCAAAGTGAAAGTATACATCCACAGTCACTTTAAAACAGGGGTGTCCAACCTGTGGCCCGAGGGCCGCATGCGGCCCCGTGAAGTATTTTGTGTGGCCTTGGTTGAGGGCGATGCAGTGTTTTCCTCTGCTGCCCCCGGGAGTTTACCGTCTTGCCGGCTCTCTCCTCTGTTTTGCTGCAGCTTTTGCGCATTTGTGCAGCCCCAGAAACATTTTTTTCGGCCAATGCAGCCCAGGGAAGCCAAAAGGTTAGACACCCCTGCTTTAAAACTTGCTGTAAGTATAGAGTACCTCTGGATACTTCCACCTCCTTTATCTACAGGTACATTTAAAATAACACATACCGGTAGATATAAAAATGAAATCTACACATGTAATTTTCCTCCCCAACCAAAGTATATCACCTGTTAATAATGCTAAAAGTACAAGAATGGTTCCATGACATTACATTTATTCACACTGAGGATCAGCAATTTTCATACACTAATTTATAAAGTTAGGTCATTTTTTATTTGCATTAATAGCTTTGAAAATTGTTCTCTCTATTTTTTATTACATAATTGTCCACAAGCTATAGACATGAATAGGGCAGAGGTACTGTATAGCCTAATTTCAGGGCTGCCCAAGTCCGGTCCTCGAGATCTACTGGCAGGCCAGGTTTTCAGGATATCCACAATGAATATGCATGAGAGAGATTTGCCTGCACTGCCTTCTTGGTATGCAAATCTCTTTCATGCATGTTCATTGTGGATATCCTGAAAACCTGGCCTACCAGTAGATCTCGAGGACCGGACTTGGGCAGCCCTGGCCTAATGGTTAGAACAGCAGCCTGGGAACCAGAGGGCCCAGATTCAAATCACATGACAGCTCCTTATGACCTTGGGCAAGCCATTTAACCTTCCATTGCCTTGGGATGGCTAGAGGTAGCACTGGCAAATCTCACCATACTTAGGGCCTGACATTGAACATACCTCTGGCAGCCTCATGAGTCATTCATAGCTCACTGCTTATGGGCACCAGGGACAAGAGACAAATTTAGAACAAATGCCAGGAAGTTCTTCTTCACTCAGAGGGTGGTGGACACCTGGAACGCGCTTCCAGAGGATGTGGTAGAGCAGAGTACAATTTTGGGTTTCAAAATGGGACTGGACAAGTTCCTGAAGGAAAAGGGGATTGAAGGGTACAATTAGAGGGGTACTATACAGTACAAATGCCTTAGAGCAATAGATCACTTACAGATCATTGACCTGGGGGGCCGCCGTGGGAGTGGACTGCTGGGCATGATGAACCTATGGTCCAACTCAGCAGAGGCGATGCTTATGTTCTTAGAAGTGAATATTTAGCTACTCAAGAGTTGTTTAATTGTAAACATTTAACTTATATATTTAAAGTTGGACATATTTTCAGTGGAAATATTTGTATAAGGGCTGGCACTGAAAATCCACATATAATTTTAAACTAATAATAGGTCTAACATTAATTATCCTTAGACAAGCAGGCAGCATATTCTTACATGTGGTGACATCATCCACAGAACCCCGGTATGGACAGTGTAAAGTGTACTATCACTTTTAGCTGTCAGCAAAGCTTCAAGACTGCCTGCACCGGCGCATGCGCGAGTGCCTTCCCACCAGATGCCAGCTCACAAGGTTTTTCGTTTTCCGCAGAGTGAAGATGTATCAGATTTTCATTTCCTCAAGTTTACCTTCCTGCTTCATTTTCCTCATTTTTACTGTTATTTTACTTACTTGTTCATTGTTTCTCTTTTTAACCTTATTTTTACAACAAAATAAGTTTCAGTGTGAAGGGGCCTTTAAGCATTTTTAAAGCCTTTTCCTTCTGACAGCGTCGACAGCTTTTCAATCTTCTTTTTACTCCACCTTGATATTGTCCTCTCCTGCTGATTCTGAGTCTGGGGCTAACTTAAAAAAAAAAAAAAAAAAAATCAAAGCATAAGAAAAAATAACAAACTACCACAATGTTTTTTCTTATCTCAATATATGTTTTCTTTTAGGAAATATTAGGCCTACAGTTGGATTTTCAGCAACTTGGACTTCTCTCTAGTACTGATCCATGTCAGTACCAGTGAACATCAGCTAGTGTCATTTGCAAATCTAGCATCAAATCTCTTGATGCATGCCTCTCCTTGACGCCATCATTCTTTGATGCAGGCTGTCATTTCTGAAGCTCATAGCCTCTTGAGGCAACCATTCTTCAACACCTGCTGCACCTTTTGTACCAGCTAGCTGCATGTAGTACCAGTGCATCCTCTTCATACATCGAGATCAGCATCATGGGCATTTTCAGCATTAAGTCTCTCACTGCATGCCTTTCATCGACACCATCAGTTCTCAATGCAGGCTGTCAATTCTGAAGCGTGCCACCTCCTCAGATATTGATGCTTCAACACCCTGCTGCACATATGGTACCGACTTGAAGTCATATGATACCGGTGCCTCTCTTCAAGTTTTTAATGTTAGAGGACTGTGTGATGCATTGAGTTAACCTCGTCAGCATCAACGGTAACAATAGATGAGCCAACAGTACTGGTACACTCCTTCCGGAATAAACTGAAGGAGTTCTTCAAGAGGGAATTCAGTGACACTTTCAAGTTGCATACAGCACCAGTACGAATCTCTTGGTACTGGCCTATGCTGAACATAACACGAACAGGCCTCCAGGTTCTGCCTCCAGTTTTTCTTCAAAGCATCGATGACTATCGAGATCTAACATCATGATACTGATTCTCCTTCCCCTTGAAGTTATCAATCCAGTGCACCAGGACCTTGAAATTATTAATCCAGTGCACCAGGAGTTTCAGAGTAGGCCTGTTTTTATTCTCAAAAGCTAAGTAGGGTCAGGCCTGGCTACTATCTGGATGAGAGACCACCAGATGCTGTAGGCCATAGGATCCCATGTTGAACAACGTCACAGTGGAGCCACATCTGGCACGGGAGCAGACAATGGTTCATCTTTTCCTCAAAAGACTACTTGACATTTCTCCATCCAGAATCACCTGAGGTACCAGAAATGGTTTCTGCCCTGTCTTCCCACTAATGATACTGAGTGTGAGTCTACAATCTCTGCTCCAGAATCATATGGAATCCCTTCAAATCCATCTCCTCTTCCATTTTTCCCTAATATATCAGGCAACTTTGAAACCCTCTATCTCTCAAATTTGACTACGAATCTTGAACCCAGAGCACAGATCTTTGATACCTTAGATTATGATGAGCTTCCTACAGAATTTCTTCAGTTACTTCTGTACTTTGTGATCGGGCGCAGCCAGACTCGAGCGAGCCAGAAGCCTTCCTTGGGCACACAGACCTCGGCCGAGTGGAAAGCCGAGGTATTGTAGATGGTTGAGGTTGAGCAGTGTTGGGCCGACAGCACTCTAAACAGGCTGCTTTGCGGCCTTCTCTTGGGAAATTTCCTCTGCCGCATCATTGATGATGTCATCAGTAACGCAGCACATGGAAGGCCCCAACGAGAGAAGGCCGCAAAACAGCCTGTTTAGAGTGCTGCTGGCCTGACACTGCTCTGGAGGGAGGTATGTAGGGCTCGTGGTCGGCGGGGTTTGGATGGGAGGGAAAGATGGAGGGTCAGCGGAGGTTCGGCTGCGCTGCGGGGGTGGGTGCTCAATGGTTCTGCTGCACAAGGGATGGGAGGGAAGGAGAGAGGGAAGGATGGAAGCTGGGCAAGGGTTCTGCGGGATGAGGGATGGGAGGGAGGGAAGGATAGAAGCTGGGCAATGTTTCTGCTGCAGAAGGGAGGGAAGGATGGAAGCTGGGCAAGGGTTCTGCTGCACATGGGGATGGGAGGAATGGAGGGATAGAAAGATGCTCTTGGTCCGGCCCCTCTGTCAAATTTAAGAACCAATTGTGGCCCACGAGTCAAAAAGTTTGCCCATCCCTGTCCTAGCATCTCTCTTGAGTACTACTACTTCTCCTTTGCTATCCTTATATTGGCTGTTTTCATTTTTTCAAGACTTTTCACAGCCCTCAAAGGGAATATTTCTAACATGTGCCCCACCACTATTTCTTTCCATTTACTTTCTCTAATCCCTAGTACTGACTTTCTCTCTGTACTAGGTGTTTTCCTCTTTTTCCTATAAAACTATTCTATTCAACTAAACTAAAGCTTAGCTTTGTATACCGAGTTATCATTCTGAGAAGGCTCGACTCGGTTTACAGCCATTAAATAAACAGGGAATGATTTAAAAATGATAAATAGAAGATTCAACAGGAACCATGATGTCATTTTACATGGCAAAATCCCTTTTACTACCCATCTGTGTTTACTTGAGACATGACTGGTTTTAACTACTCTTTTTGGTCTGGTCATCCAAATATGCACATTTGCCAGTATTCATTTATTCTTTTCTTCCTGAATCTTTATGGTGTCTCTCTTGATTATGCATGGATTCCCCTGCCACTATGATGTCATCTATTGTATTCCCTGGGTTCTTCCCTTTATCCTTTTCCTGAGGATAGGGTTCTTCTGCTTATTGCCTCACAAGAAAATCGGGTATACCATATGTTACGAGTAGGCAGAGGCAAGGGAATGAAATACTGTGAGGCAGTAAGCGTTTATGTTTCCTTGGAGATCAACTCTCCCTCCATCCCTTTACTAAAGCTAGGGAATCCTACATGTGAGAATATGCTTGTCTAAGGATAAAGCATAGTTACTTATCATAACAGGTATTATCCAGGGACAGCAGGCAGATGTTCTCACAACCCACCCATCTCCCCTAGTTGGCTTCTTCACTTTGGCATAGAACTGACAACCTCTTGAACCGGCATTGGGTGGGAAGGCACTCGCACATGCGTAGTGCAGGCAGTTGCAAAAGTTTTTCTAAAAGCTTAAAGTGACAGTAGACATTATCACTGTCCATACTGGGGCTCCATGGATGATGTTGCCTACATGTGAGAAAATTTGCCTGCTGTCCCTGGATAACACCTGTTATGGTAAGTAACTGTGCAATACAGTAAATAACTATTACCCATTGCAATTTAGGTAACTTGTACATACCTCGTTTGAATGTTGCAACTCAGTACACCCCAACACCACTCCCCTTTTCTGGATTCATACTTTGTCATTTTGCAAATAAGGTGGCCAAAACTAGACATGAAACTGCCAGCAGTTCTTAAAAAAAAGAGTGGTGTTGCTGCTGAATGCATGTATGCTTAATAGTCATACTGTCATTTACTATGTTATTATGTATTTATTTTGGAAGATGAGAACATTATAGGAGCCTTTTGCTGTTTGCTAAGGTTTTTGTGTTTTTACGCTGTTGCTTACTATGTTTATTGTGCATTCTTGTTATCTTCGCAGAGATGTGCATTCTTGTTGCTCCAATAAAAAGATTAAAAAAAGGATAGCGGAGCATTGTCACACTTACCAGGTTAACAACTGAGTCCTGATTTTTGTAACTTAGGAACATCGTTGACATGTACCATGTGCATGAGCTTGAATGGTGCTAACTGTGTATCCACTGAGAATGAGACCTGTAAATCCACTGTAACAACATGTGAAACTGTTATGTTAGAATTCAAGATAAGTAAGTGTATCAGCCTACTAAACTTTAACATAAGAGTAAAATGGTGTGGTAGCCATGTTAGTTCATTTTTAAAGGTAATATAAAAATAAAACATAAAGGAAATAAGGTGATACCTTTTTTATTGGACTAAGTGCATTTTTGATTAGCTTTCTAAGGTGACCCTTCTTCAGATCAGAAATATTTATGAAAAACTGTTGTTGAATATGGGTCTCCTCTGTTCATCCAGGATGGCTGATTGTATGTATCAGTACCTTAATTATGGTTGCTGCCTTAGACTGGGAATAGCTGAACATTGTTAGACAATACTCTGACTTTGCTAGCTTTTAGCACTAGAAATAGGTATTCATGGTATGTCTCTTACTGTAATGACTGGCTATACCATAATTAGGTAATATTCTGGCAAACCATAATATTGGTCTTAGTAAATGCTTGACCCAGAATCATAATTGGTTCAGTATGCCCCTTCTTTATTTAAATGTTGTCAGCAAATAACTTTTGATATCTTTTCTGTTTTATTTAATAGAAGAGAATGTAACAACAGCCCTTGTGAGATCATGCACACGATTCCCTTTTGACTGCAAAGTACCATATAGGAGTTTTAGTGGTGAAACGTTCTCCTTCATGTTTCAAGTCAAGTGCTGCGATTCTGATAACTGCAATACAGATGTATTATCCTGTATGTCACTGTTTAAATTCTTCTTTTAGATATCTCTAATACAATTTCCAGTTCAATAGGTGAGACATTCTAGACAGGTTGGTTGTATCTCAATGGCAGTGTGCCATATGCAGAAGGAATCGATTCCAGATTTTTTTTTTCTGTGACTCTACTGTACTTCACTGGGAGCTACAGTTTTTCCTTTCTGCATATGTGCCTGAAGGAGTGTTTCTGTTCTGCTCTACCTTTTTTCTTATTTTATTTGGTATTTTCATCCACTTTATGGGCTTTATTTGTGCTTGGAGTGATTCTTAAGTTCTGCTGCAACTGACAGGCCGATCCCAGTGGATACCTGTTAGCTAGCCTACATTGGTTTTTTAGGAGCCCGGGGCCTTCCCCGTGATTTTTCTTCCTACTGCCGAACTGAGGTTCGCACACAGGCTGTTAAGCATACCTAGGAGACTCAGTGGTGTCTTGTAGGCTGCTGGCTGTGTTTTTCACTTCTGCCCTTTCCTGAGCACGTCCGTTGATCTGCGAGGGTGAAGATACAATCAGACACCATGTCTGGCAGCCAGAAGATCATTGTAAAAGAGGCATTAACATCATGAGGCAGTGAATTTCTGAGACTAGCTACTGTAAGAGAGCTGAGGCAGGCTGCAGCACATTTCTAGCACTGGTAACAGTGAGTAAGGCTATCACAACCTGTGAGGTGGTTTGGGGGATCTGAATTTGGCAATTTTTTAGGTTTCTGCATGTCCCCCTTTGTTCCCCTACTTGAAAAATCCTAAATTCATTATTTTTGGAGTTTTCTTTATGTGAAAAATATCACAATTTTGATGCGAATTTCTTGATGGCAGCCATCTTGGATTTTTAGCAATCATTTTTTTTTTTTTTTTTCAAAAGCCCCTGCACTTCCAAAACCCTTGGACCTTCTACATCCCAAGAAACGTAAAGTGAAGTCATCTAAGGGTGACTATGCCCCAAGGTCCGGAGGCATTCACAGACTTCATGAAATATCTGTGGCAGGCATTTCAGAGCAGCTGTTCTTTGCCTGCGCATTCCCACTCCGCCTTGGACTTATCTTTTACCAGCGCTGCTTCTGGGAGCGTGGCCTCATCACAGTTCACCGCTGTTCCTGGGTAGGCTGCCTTTGACTTAGAGGATATTTATGATGATGACCAGCTTGGCCCCTTGTTATCAGGCACTGTGCTTCCCACGCCAGGGGATCCTGGACTGTATGTCAGATCCCTCAGAGACTTTAGATCCCATAGTTCTGCTTTTATTTAAGTCTGCAGCTTTGCTAGACCTGATTTCAAATTCTATGCGGGAGTTGAAATTAGTCACTCAGCCAGCTCTGTCCACTTCTTCTTCATGGCTATGCAATATGTGCTCACAGTCCTCCTCCTTTCCCTGGCATCCTGATATGAGCATTCTGATCTCAGAGCAGTGGGACTTTCCAGAGGGTGCTCTTAGGATTGCAAGGGCTATGTCTCATCTCTATCCTATGGTGCAGGAGTTCTAGCAGCTTCTTGGCCAGCCTAAGGCGGATTCTTTGGTAGCGCAGGTATCTAAGCTCACTTCCCTTCCTAGTGAGGGTGGTGTGGTGCTCAAGGACATGCAGGACCAACGTGTGGATGTGGTCCTTAGGAGACTCTTTGAAGCAGTGGCTTTAGGCACAAAGGCTGCTTTGGCAGCATCCTTGGTCACATGCGCTTATCTGTCTCATCTATGCACACTTAAAAGTGAGGCTGTGGAGCCCCCTCCTCAGCTGCTTGTTACTGGAAAGGATTATGTTGCTGACATCTTATATAACTGTATGAGGGTCCTGGGTAAAGTCTCAGCGTATTTGATTTCTACTTGCAGAATGCTCTGGATTCAACAATGGGCTGGTGATTCCACCTCCAAAGCTACTCTAGCTAGACTTCCCTTTAAAGGGAAGTTGTTATTTGGCAAGGGCCTGGATGATCTCATGAATTCAATGGTGGACCTTAGCCTTAAGACGCTGCCTGATAGTAGGCTCTAGAAGTTCTGAGCGCTCTAATTTTTGTGGCTCCAGGCATTCCCATCCATATTCCAGTGCCACATCTCAAAGGTTTCACAGGGCTCCAGGCAGCGGTTCTCCGGCTGCAGGTATGCCCAGCCTTCCACCTCCCATTCAGCTCCCTCTGCCCGATTTTTCCAGCTCACTACAAATTTCTGCACTTTCATGTCTTAGAAAGTCATTACCAATTCTTGGCTTGGCTGTTTGGTCTAGCAACAGCTCCTCAGACTTTCACCAAGGTGATGGTAGTTGTTGCAGCTCATTTGAGAAAAATGAGTTTGCAGGTGCACCCATACTTGGACGACTGGCTGATAAGAGCCCCCTCATTTGCCGAGAGTCAGGAACCCATAGACATCATTTATCTCGACTTCCGAAAAGCCTTTAACAAGGTACCCCATGAGCGGCTAATTAGGAAGCTGTGGAACCACGGGGTGGAAGGGGATGTACACAGATGGGTTAAACACTGGTTGGCAGGCAGGAAGCAAAGGGTTGGAGTGAAGGGCCACTACTGGGACTGGAGGAGGGTCACGAGCGGAGTTCCGCAGGGGTCGGTACTCGGACCGCTGCTGTTCAATATATTTATCAACGACCTAGAAACAGGGACGAAATGTGAAGTGATAAAATTTGCAGATGACACTAAACTCTGTAGCAGGATTAGAACTGTGGAAGAATGTGAGGACCTACAAAGTGACCTGAACAAACTGGAGGAGTGGGTGATTAAATGGCAAATGAACTTCAATGTAGGGAAATGCAAGGTCATGGCATATAGGGAAAAAGAACCCAATGTTCAGCTACCAAATGGGGGGATTAGTACTAGAGGCAAGTAACCTTGAAAAGGACTTGGGTGTGCTGGTGGACACAACAGTTAAGTCAACAGCACAATGCGCAGCAGCCTCAAAGAAAGCAAACAGAATGTTGGGTATTAAGAAGAGTATTACAACCAGAACAAAGGAAGTCATCATGCCGCTGTATCGCGCGATGGTGCGCCCACATCTGGAATACTGTGTCCAATATTGGTCGCCGTACCTAAAGAAGGACATGGAGATACTTGAGAGGGTTCAGAGAAAAGCGACAAAAATGATAAAAGTTATGGAAAACCTTTCATACGCAGACAGGCTAGAAAGGCTGGGGCTCTTCACCTTGGAGAAGTGGAGACTCAGAGGAGAAATGATAGAGACTTACAAGATCATGAAGGGCATAGAGAAGGTGGAAAGGGACAGATTCTTCAGCCTATTGGGAACTACAAGAACAAGGGGGCACTCAGAGAAATTGAAAGGGAACAGGTTTAGAACCAATGCTAGGAAATTTTTCTTCACTCAGAGGGTGGTAGACATCTGGAATGCGCTTCCGGAGGATGTGATAGGACAGAGTACATTAAGGGGATTCAAAGAGGGATTGGACAAGTTCCTGAAGGATATGGGGATTGAGGGATATAGATAGAGGTAGAGATAGGATTATGGAAGGGTACAGGTAGAAGAATAATGGGGATTGAAAGGTTTAAGACAAAGGATCACTTACAGGTCATGGACCTGATGGGCCGCCACAAGAGCGGACTGCTGGGCACGATGGACCCCTGGTCTGACCCAGCGGAGGCAACTTCTTATGTTCTTAATCATTGTGAGAGAGAAAGCAATAATAGTTACTGCGGATGGGCAGACTAGATGGGCCATTTGACTTTTATCTGCCATCATGTTTCTATGATGCCAGCCTACGTGGCTGAGGAGCCCATTACAATCATCGTCCCATTCAGGGGTGTTGGACCCCTTCTCAAAGGAAATGGTCGATCAACAGGTTGGAGCTGAGGGCCATTCATTTGGCTCTGGTGAGATTGCAGAAAACTCTGGAGGGCCATGTGATCGGGATCTTCTCCAACAATGAAACAGCCAATCGCCAAGGAGGTACAAAAAGTGCTTCTCTGGCTCTGGAAGCCCACCTGCTTTTTCACTGGGTAGAGCATCACCACCAGTGCCCGTGGTGGGAATCAATAATGTTCAAGGAGATTTTCTCAGCAGGCAGACTCTGGATCTGTGCGAGTGCGTGCTGTCCTCGGCAGCATTCTGAGCCATTGTGTGGCACTGGGGTCAGTCTCGCTTCGACCTCATGGCCATAACACAAATCAAAAAGGCAGATTGCTTCTTCACTTGAAGAGCTGAGCCAGAAAGCAAGGGTCTCAATGCTCTAGTTCAGCCATGACAGCAGGGAGACCTTCTGTATGTCTTCCTCCCTGGCTCATGATAGGCCAAGTCATTTGGCAGATCGCAGCCCATTTACGATGAGTCAATCTTGTGGCCTCACAGACTGTGGTACACAGATCTGATGCATCTGTGTCAGGGTCATGGCTTGTGGTTCTGCGTACATCGAATATTCTTACACAAGGTCCGGTCTGCTTGAAGGATCCAAATCGCTTTGCTCTTATGGTATGGCTATTGAGCATGCAGCCTTAGTGCGCACAGGTAGATTCTGAGGTAATCATTGCTACTCTGCTCAAGTCTAAGAAGTCAACTACTGTGTCTGCATATGTTAAGGCATGGAAGACTTTCAACATTGGTGCGACCAAGAGAAGGCCATATATCACTCCAATTTCTGTGTTTCTTACCTTCCTTCAAACAGGCCTGGATATAGGCCTTACTGTAGTGTCCGTTTAGGTCCAAGTTGCTGGGCTGTCTTGTTTCAGAGCCTGGGATCATTCTTCTTCGCATGCGTCTCACCCTGACATTGCCAGATTTCTGAAGGCTGCTCTTCGCATTAGACCACAAATAAAATCACTGTTCCCTTCTTGGGATCTGAACTTGGTGCTGTCTGGTCTTACCAAAGTTCCATTTGAGCCTCTGAGAGAAGCTTCCCTCTTGGGCTGTTTTTTTGGTTGTCATTACTTCAGCGAGACGTGTCTCAGAACTCCAGGCTCTTTCTTGTTGAGAGCCCTTCCTGAGGATCTCAGATACTGGGCTACGGTTTCTTCTTTTTTTGCTGAAGGTAGTTTCAGCTTTCCATGTTAATCAAGAGGTGCATTTACCTGTTTTTCAGCATTCTGGCTCAATGATGCAGGATCACATTTTGAGAAAATAGGACGTTCACAGAGTTCTTCACTATCTAGAGATCACAAGTTTTGTCTCTCTGACCATCTGTTTATGCTGACTCATTCTTCCAAGCGGGACACTCCCACTTCCATGACAACTATTTCCAGGTGGATCCGAAAGGCCATTTAGTCAACCTATATTCTTTGCGGGAAACAGTCTCCTGTATCTGTAAAGATGCATCCTACCAGAAGTGTGGCTTCTTCAAGGGCCAAAGCTAGAGCAGTCTCTCCAGAGGAGATTTGCAGGTAAGCAACGTGGTCTACTTTGCACACGTTCGCTAAATTTTATTGGATGTGGCGATGAAACAGGACTCTGCCTTCAGGTCCTCGGTCTTGAAGGTCGGTGCAGTAAGCTCACCGTAGCTCTTTGGGACCTCTTTTGTACGTCACACTTCTCTAGAATGTCTCACCTATTGCACTGGAAATAGAGTTTATGTTCTTACCTTGATAATATCTTTTCCAGTAGATAGGTGAGACATTCTAGACTCCTGCCCTGTCCTTCCTGCACCTGCCTACTGTCTCATTCTATTTATGCAAAGGTTTCCATGTTGCTCTTGGATGCCAGTCAGCCCTTCAGGATTTTTGAAGAATTCTATATATATGTTCACGTGCATGCAGAGGTCTTTCCTGAGTTCCTTTGATGCCTTTGTTAGCTGTTTCAATTTGAGTTTATGTGTTGAGCAGAACAGTTGTGTTTGGGAATTTTCCCTTTGATGTCTCTACTTCATGTTGTCTGTGGGAGCTCTCAGTGCTTCGATACTAATTGTAGGTGGTGCTATAGCTCCCAGTCAGAAAAAATCTGAAATGGATTCCTTCTGCATATGGCACACAGCCATTGGGATACAACCCAGTTGTCTAGAATGTGTCATCTACCTACTGGAAAAGATGTTATCAAGGTAAGAACATAATCTCTTTATATTATTTGATAGTATTTTTCTCAGATTGTAGTCATTGCTGGTAAATGAGGTATGTGTCTCCATATCAGAGACACTGGATATTAAAACCTAATAGGAAACTTTGAAAGTATCTACTGAGACCAGTCAGTCCTGGGTACACTATGAAGATGGTGAATTCAAGACCAAAAGCAGATGCTATTGCTATGGGAGCCGCTGTCAGCCAATGAATAGCACAGATTGTGCTCTGAATGCCTAAACATATAGAGGGGCATAATTGAAAGGGACGTCTAAGTCCATTTACGTCCATCTTGCAAGTCGTCCAAAGTTAAAAAGAGCCTAAGACACATTATCCCAGGACAAGCAGGCAGCATATTCTTAACGTATGGGTGACGTCACCGACGGAGCCCCGGTACGGACATTTCTTAAGTAGAAAGTTCTAGTTGTCCGCACCGCGCATGCGCGAGTGACTTCCCGCCCGATGGAGAAGTGCGTGGTCTCCAGTTTCTTCGTTTCCGCGGAGCGAAGAAGACGCATGTGCTTTCAACGGCCGTTGAAAACTCTCTTTTTGCCTTCCCGCTCGCGCTTTTTTGATCCCTTTTGATCCTTTTTTTCTAATTTTCTTTCGACTTTAATTTCTCTAAAAAAAAAAAAACAACAACCTCGTGTTTTTTCCTTTGTTTTTCCAACCGGCCCCGGCGGGGCCTGTTGTAATCATACAAGCCTCCGGGTTTGATTTCGCGGAGGCCGTGTTTCCCTTCATGCCCCCCCAACCGGGCTTCAAGAAGTGCCAGCGGTGTGCACGCCCGATCTCTCTAACTGACCCACACAATTGGTGCCTTCAGTGTTTGGGTCCAGAGCATCGGGCTGACACCTGCACCCGCTGTGCTACTCTCAAGAAACGCACTCTTAAGAACCGGCAAATCCAGCAGAATATCCTCTTCGGCACCGGTTCTGCCATGGATCAGGCCCCGACGTCGACGGCACCGCCTAAATCGGCACCGACCACATCGACACCGCCTGATCCTTCTTCGGGGTCGATAGCGCCAGGTAAGCCGGCTAAGAAGCCTTCCACTTCCCTAGAGCGCCCTCCAGTTACAGCGGCGACTCCGGTCCTTCCGATGTCCCGCCGATCCCGTAAACGCTCCGCTCCGATCTCGGTGAGCGCCTCGTCATCGGCCTCCTCATCGCCGGAGCGTCGAGCAGCACCTATGGTACCAAAGAAAACTAAAACGGTACCGGTGCCCCCATTGGAAGACCGCATCTCGGCCATCCTCCAGGACAAACTACAGGAGCAGCTACAGCAGCAACTCCAACAACTCCTTCCGACCCTACTGGCACCGCTCCTTCCGGTACCAGACCGGCCCGAGCCTCGCACCATCCCACCGGTGTCCACCCCCTCGGTACCGATGAACACCTCCATGCCGGTCTTATCTGCCCAGCCTGAACTTCAGACTTGCACTGCGGAGGACCCCTCCCGGTCCCGGGATCGACTCCGGTCCCCCCGGGACCGTGATCGACACCATTCCTCCCGGGACAGGGATCGACGCCGGTCTTCATCTCCCGGTACCGTATCCATGCGCTCTGGCAAGTCCCTTTCTAAAACCCGCCATACTGAGCCTGCCATCAGGGACCCAGATTTATGGGAGCAATCCCCACTCGGTACCGAGGAGGATGCCTCTTCTACAGATGAGGAACCCTCCATGGCTGATACCACCTCCAAGCCTGAACAATCCTCCTTCACGAAATTCCTTCGGGAGATGTCATCGGCTCTCTCAATCCCACTAGAGTCCGACTCTAAAAAGTCCCAGGCTTTTTTAGATGCCTTGGACTTCGACCAACCTCCCAAGGAATTTCTCAAACTTCCCGTACATGATATTCTACGGGAAACGTTTTATAAAAATTTGGAAAACCCCCTTACTGTTCCGGGTGCCCCCAGAAAACTGGACAATTTATACCGGGTCATCCCTATTCCGGGCTTTGATAAACCTCAATTGCCCCATGAGAGCCTCCTCGTAGAGTCCACTCTCAAAAAATCCCAGGGCTCCAGTGTTTATGCCTCCACCCCTCCTGGCAGAGAGGGGAAGACAATGGACAAATTTGGAAAGCGCCTGTACCAGAATGCCATGCTGGCTAACAGGGCCAACAACTACACCTTTCATTTTTCCTTTTATATGAAACACCTGGTCCAACAACTTTCTGCCCTGCAAAAATATGTCCCTGAGCGTAAGGTCCCGCTCTTCCAACAACAGATTTCCAACCTCCTTCAGCTCAGAAAATTCATGGTGCGCTCGATTTATGATTCCTTCGAGCTCACTTCCCGAGCCTCCGCACTGGCTGTGGCCATGCGACGCCTAGCCTGGCTGAGGGTGTCTGATCTTGATGTGAACCACCAAGACCACCTCGCCAACGCGCCCTGCCTTGGTGATGAACTTTTTGGAGAGTCTTTAGACTCCACAACACAAAAGCTTTCGGCTCATGAGACCAGATGGGACACCCTCATTAAGCCTAAAAAGAAGACTCCACCTGCACGACCTTACAGGCCTCAGTCCTCTTATCAACGTCGAT
Organism: Geotrypetes seraphini; assembly: GCF_902459505.1. Classification (NCBI taxonomy): domain Eukaryota; kingdom Metazoa; phylum Chordata; class Amphibia; order Gymnophiona; family Dermophiidae; genus Geotrypetes; species Geotrypetes seraphini. The sequence goes on along the minus strand of NC_047094.1, from coordinate 73,392,163 downwards.
TCTCTGCCAGACCGCTTAATCCTCCTCAGCAGCAATCTCGCCGTCCTCGCCAACAACAGCACACTCAGGCTCGCTCTCAAGCTCACCAGGCGACCAAGCCTCTCCCTCAGACGAAACCTCCTCAGCCCTTTTGACTCCTTTCTCCAGGGCATAGCCAGTCTCCAACCTTCGATGCCTCTTCCTCAACCTATCGGAGGCCGCCTCACCATCTTTCTCCAACGCTGGGAGGCCATCACATCAGACCTGTGGGTTCTCAACATCATCCGTCACGGATACTCACTAAGGTTCCAGACTCTTCCATTAGACCATCCTCCCGTAGAGTCTGCTTCTCACTCCTCCCAAACTCCACTCCTCCTCAGGGAGGTCCAATCCCTTCTCCTCCTCAATGCCATCGAAGAAGTTCCACCAGACCAAAGAGGTCAGGGATTTTACTCCCGCTACTTCCTGGTACCCAAGAAAACGGGAGACCTTCGTCCCATCCTCGACCTCAGGAACTTCAACAAGTGTTTGGTCAAGGAAAAGTTCAGAATGCTCTCCCTTGCCACGCTTTATCCTCTTCTATCTCAACACGACTGGCTATGTTCCCTGGACCTCAAGGAGGCCTACACTCACATTCCAATCCATCAGGCTTCACGTCGCTACCTCCGATTCCAGATACAGAATCACCACTATCAGTACAAAGTACTGCCCTTTGGTCTCGCATCATCTCCCAGGGTGTTCACCAAGTGCCTGATTGTGGTAGCGGCCTTTCTCAGGTCCCACAACCTACAGGTGTTCCCCTACTTGGACGATTGGTTGGTGAAAGCAACTACATCTCCGCTTGTGCTGCAAGCCACTCATCAAACCATCTCTTTCCTCCATCTCTTGGGGTTCGAGATCAATTACCCCAAGTCACATCTGCTTCCCACGCAGCGCCTTCAGTTCATTGGAGCAGTTCTCGATACCAATCTGATGAGGGCGTTCCTTCCTTCCGACCGGCACCGGACCCTGCTCCACCTCTGTCGGCAGGTGCTTCTTCATCCTTCCATTCCTGCTCGACAGATGATGGTCCTTCTGGGCCACATGGCCTCGACAGTCCATGTGATTCCTCTGGCGCGACTCCACCTCAGGATACCTCAATGGACCCTTGCCAACCAATGGTCACAGACCACGGATCTTCTTTCTCATCCCATCTCTGTGACATCGTCTCTTCAGCAATCTCTTCAATGGTGGTTGAACTCCTCAAATCTTTCCAGGGGTCTCCTTTTTCATTTACCCCCTCATTCCATGATCATCACCACAGATGCCTCCCCCTATGCATGGGGAGCTCACATAGGGGATCTACGCACCCAGGGACTCTGGACCCCTCAGGAGCGTCAACATCACATCAATTTCCTGGAGCTCAGAGCCATGTTTTATGCTCTCAAGGCCTTCCAGCACCTTCTCTACCCTCAGGTTCTTCTCCTGTGCACGGACAACCAAGTCGCCATGTACTACATAAACAAGCAAGGCGGCACCGGATCTCGCCTCCTTTGTCAGGAGGCCCTCCGTATCTGGACCTGGGCCACGGCCCACAATCTTTACCTCAAGGCTGTCTATATCCAGGGCGAACAGAACTCCCTGGCCGACCATCTCAGCCGCATCCTTCAACCTCACGAGTGGACCCTGGACCCTCCCACACTCCACTCCATATTTGCTCGCTGGGGCACCCCGCAGGTCGACCTCTTTGCAGCTCCTCACAACCATCAGCTGCCCCAGTTCTGTTCCAGACTCTTCTCTCCGCATCGTCTGGCCCCAGATGCATTCCTGCTCGACTGGACGGATCGGTTCCTCTATGCCTTTCCTCCACTGCCTCTAATGTTGCGGACCTTGTTGAAACTCCGCAAGGACAGGGCCACCATGATTCTCATCGCTCCCCGGTGGCCCCGACAGCACTGGTTCTCCCTCCTGCTTCAGCTCAGCTCCAGGGAGCCCATTCCTCTTCCTGTGTTTCCTACTCTACTTACGTAGCGGCATCAGTCTCTACTGCATCCCAAACTGTCTTCACTCCACCTGACGGCTTGGTTTCTCTCGGCCTGACCTCTCCGGAGAATCTGTCCCAGCCTGTCCGTCGCATTTTGGAGGCCTCCAGGAAACCCGCCACACTCCAATGTTACCATCAGAAGTGGACCCGGTTCTCTTCTTGGTGCCTCCTGCATCATCACAATCCCACCTCATTGGCGGTGGAAACCGTACTGGACTATTTGCTCTCTCTGTCCAATGCTGGCCTCAAGTCTACCTCAATCAGAGTCCACCTCAGTGCCATCACTGCCTTTCATGAGCCTATCCTCGGAAAACCTCTTACGGCTCATCCTCTGGTTTCCCGGTTCATGAGAGGCCTCTTCAATATCAAACCACCTCTACAGCCTCCTCCTGTCGTCTGGGACCTGAATGTGGTTCTATCAACCCTCATGAAACCTCCTTTTGAGCCTCTTGCTACTACCTCGCTCAAGCTTCTCACTTGGAAGGTGCTTTTCCTCATTGCCATCACCTCTGCCAGGAGGGTCAGTGAGCTGCATGCACTGGTCGCCGATCCACCGTTCACTGTTTTTCACCATGACAAGGTGGTTCTGCGTACCCATCCTAAATTCCTCCCCAAGGTGGTTTCGGCCTTTCACCTCAACCAGTCCATTGTGCTGCCTGTCTTCTTCCCAAAACCCCATTCTCATCCTGGGGAACAGGCGTTACACACGCTGGATTGTAAGCGTGCCCTTGCATACTACCTTGACCGTACTAGGGCTCACCGCTCCTCTCCTCAGCTTTTTCTGACCTTCGATCCTAACCGTCTGGGTCGTCCTGTCTCTAAACGAACGCTGTCCAATTGGCTTGCTGCCTGTATTGCGTTCTGCTATGCTCGGGCCGGCCTCTCACTGGAAGGTGCTGTCACGGCCCACAGGGTCAGAGCTATGGCTGCTTCTGTGGCTTTCCTCCGTTCCACGCCTATAGAGGAAATCTGCAAGGCGGCCACTTGGTCTTCAGTTCACACATTCACCACTCACTACTGTCTGGATACCTTCTCCAGACGGGATGGACACTTCGGTCAATCTGTGTTACAAAATTTATTTTCCTAATGGCCAACCATCCCCCCTCCCTCTCTGTTAGCTTGGAGGTCACCCATACGTTAAGAATATGCTGCCTGCTTGTCCTGGGATAAAGCACAGTTACTTACCGTAACAGGTGTTATCCAGGGACAGCAGGCAGATATTCTTACGTCCCACCCTCCTCCCCGGGTTGGCTTCTTAGCTGGCTTATCTTAACTGGAGACCACGCACTCCTCCGTCGGGCGGGAAGGCACTCGCGCATGCGCGGTGCGGACAACTAGAACTTTCTACTTAAGAAATGTCCGTACCGGGGCTCCGTCGGTGACGTCACCCATACGTTAAGAATATCTGCCTGCTGTCCCTGGATAATACCTGTTACGGTAAGTATCTGTGCTTTTTCGAAAGAAACTTTTTTTTACTTTCGAAAATCGTCTAATTATACGTCCTGTCGATCTGATTGTCTATCTTTATACCACATTTCCGTCCAAGTCCAAAACGCCTAGAACATGGGAGGGGTCTGCAAAGTGATGGACTGCACACCCAGACATGCCACCTAAATAGTAGGGTACCTTACAGGGAACTGCTGTGAACTTTACAAAAAGGGTGCCATGGCTTCTCCTCACTACAGCTCCCTTATAGGTGACGGTGAGCCCCCCCCAAACCACCTTCAGAATCCCCTAGACCCACTTATCTACCACCCCAATAGCCCTTATGGCTGCAGGAGCCACTTATATGCCAGTAAAAAAGGGTTTGGGGGGTGTATAGGGCAGTGCACATGTTTCATTATCAATGCAGTGATTACAGGGGCTTATGAGCATGGGTCCTCCTCTCTATGGGGCCCTAACCCACCCCCAAGACGACTTAAGCTGCCTCTGTGCTGGACGACTAGGCTTTCCTATGCCAGGCGGCCAGGTGATGATGGTCTGGAGGCTGAAATTTAAAGTTGTGAATAAAAGTTTTAGGGGGGGGGTCGGTGATCACTGGGGTAGTGTGTGGGGGTCTGTGTTATGTGTTTTCAGTGCTTATCTGGTGAGTTTAGATGGGATTTTGTGACTAAGACCATGTTTTACATGGTCTAAGTCACAACGTCCAAGTTCCGTCTAGGCTCTGTTGTTAAACTTTCGGTTATACATGCTGTACGACTAAGTCTGAGCCAGCCCACGTCCCGCCCTCGACACGCCTCCCGAAACGCCCCATTTAGCTTTGGACGTTGAGTGGCACTATGAAGGCCTAGGTCGTTTAGAAATAAGTCCAAAACCCGGTTTTATTATCGGCGCTTGGGCATTTTTGAGAAATGTTCATCCAAGTGCCAACTTAGGCCGGTTTTTGGATGTTTTTCTCTTTCGATTATGAGCCCCATAGTTTATGAGCAGGGAAGCATGGTAGACCAGTTGGAAGGGCAGTGATGTAGTATGTGGGGTGGGGGAGGGGCCATAATGCCCCTGGCAATGTCTTGGTGAGGACACAGACACCTATCCTCTCCGCACTTCCCTTCCCCCATGTCTCTCTGACATTCCTGACATGAGCAACAATCCCCAAGCTGCTGTTGCACCTGCATCGGCTCTTCCTCTGATATCACTTCCTGGACCCGCACAGAGGACGAGCCGACACTGACGAGACAGCAGCTTGGGGATTGCTGTTCACACCAGGAATGTTACAGAGATACAGGGGAAGGGTAATGGCACGTGTGCAGCAGGAGGGGGCAGGGAAGGAGCGTTTGGAGGTGGTGACGGAGAAGAGGGCGGAGGAGGGGCGTCTCACCCTCACTATGCCACTGTGGAGGGGAAAAATTTTTAAGATCCTGAATAACTGAGGAATGCCTGTAAAGCAGGGCTCATGGAACTATTTCCAATCCCTCTGTATGTCCATATCTATCTATATTATATTTATTAGTGAGCTTTCCTTTCATAGCAAAACAGCAAAGCAGTTTACAATCAAAAATAGGAAAGATATATGGTACTCCATAAACATAATAAGACAGCCTACAGCTTAGAAAGAGAGAAAGGTGAGAGAGGATAGGCATAACTATCTTGTCCCACTTAAGCCGAGGACCAATCTACAGCCCACTGAAGGTAAAGGAGAATAAGTGGGTTTTACAACCTGTCCTGAATTTCATGGTAAGATGACTCAGTGCAAAGGGTTATCCCAGGACAAGCAAGCAGCATATTCTCATGTATGGATGATGTCATCCACAGAGTATTTTGCTTGAAGAACTGTAGAAAGTTTGCAACTAACCGCGCATGTACAAGTGCCTTTCCGCTCGATGTAGGGCACATGTCTCCTCAGTTCTAGTTTTTCCGCAAAGCCATGAAGTCCCTTTTCAGTGTTCTGCGTACTTTTTCAGTGCCTTTGCGCCACAGGATTTTTTCTTCATATTTCATCTTTTATTAAAGTAAAAAAAAAGAATTTCTTTGTTCTTTACTTTTTTCAGCAGTTCTCAACAGCGGGGCCTTGTACTCCGCCTCAGCTTTCAGACTTTGATTTAGCTGAGGCAGTGTTTCCATCCATGTCCTGCCCGTTAACTGGCTTCAAGAAGTGTAGCAATTGTCAGCACATGATTTTATTCATGGATCCTCACAAGTGGTGTATCCAGTGTTTGGGCCCAGACCACTGTGTAGAATCTTGTTCACGCTGTGCCATGCTACAAAAAAAATCCATCAAAAATTGTCTCATCCAACAGAAGCCAATCTTTGGTGTCATGGATGCTGACTCAGTTCCTCCCACACCGGTAAAACCATCAACATCCAAAGCTTCTTCATCGCCAGAGGTACTGGTGTCCAAGTCAGTGTCGCTGTCTCAGTCAGGTAAGCCAGCCAAGAAGCCACCAGCTTCTCAAACAGGGATCTGGCCATATAGGTATAGAGTCCATTTATACTAACCAAAGAAAGACCTCTGATGCGGCTCACCTCCAACTCTACAGGAGCATGTTCCTCGATGTCTTCCTCAACAGAGCGAGCTGCAGCACCAGTGATACCAGCATCAGCCCCTCAGGTATCAGTGCAGGCCTTTAAAGAGAAACTCGATGCTCTCTTTAATTTAGAGTTTGGCAGCATGTTTTCCATTCTCACTCCCATGTCAGCTCCTCTGGTACCAGTCGAGCCTGAGCATCGCTCCATGCCAACTGAAAGTAATAATAATAATAATAACTTTATTCTTGTATACCGCAATACCATGGAAGTTCTATGCGGTTAACAATAGAAGAGACTGTACATTTACAGCGAAGTTACATTTACAGCGTTGTTACATTTACAGCGATGTTACATAAATGGCAGTGAAAATTAACAGCGAAGTTACATACATTTACAGTGAAGTTACATATTACAGTGTTTTTACAATTACAGCGATGTTGCATATATGGCAGTGAAAAGGCATGTGCTAAGAAGAGGCTGTACATTTACAGCGATGTTACAAATTATAACGGTGTTACATTTACAACGTTGTTGAATATAAGGCCGTGAAAAGGCATATGCTATGGAGGCCTGAGGGGCCTTTAGATCAAAACTGAGATTGGGTAAGAGGGTCATATCGAGGTAGGGAGGGAGCAGGGAAGGAGGGAAGGCAGAGTTAGCGGAATTTGTCGAAGAGGAAGGTTTTTAGTGACTTCCTGAACAGGTGATAAGGCGGGGAGTTGGAGATGAGGTCAGTTAGGCAATTGTTCCATTTGCCCGCTTGGAATGCTAGGGTTCTATCAATGAATCTCTTATAGAGGCAGCCTTTTAGGGAGGGAAAGGTGAATAAATGAGTGTTTCGTGTGCGAGAGGGGCCTGCTATTTCAAGATGCTCAGACAGGTAGATTGGGGAGGAGCCAGTTAGGGTTTTGAAACAAAGGCAGGCGAACTTAAAGATGATCCTTGCCTCAACTGGGAGCCAGTGGAGTTTGGTGTAGTAGGGGCTGACATGGTCATATTTTTTGAGATCGTAAATGAGGCGGACGGCTGCATTTTGGACTATTCTTAGACGTTTGATGGTGTTTTTATAGGTTCCGAGGTAAATAATGTTGCAGTAGTCTAATATGCTTAGCACCAGAGATTGAACGAGTAGTCGGAAGGCTTGGTGGTCGAAGTAACGTTTGATGGTGCGCAGTTTCCAGAGGGTGCAGAAACATTTTTTCACCTGGGCACTGGTATGGTCATCGAAGGTTAGAGTGCGGTCCAGGATGACTCCAAGGATTTTTATGGTGGGTAGGATAGGGTAATCTAGTCCATTCAGTTTGAGGGAGGTGTTTGTTAATTTATGGTTTGGACTCGCTAGGAAAATTTTGGTTTTTTCAGGGTTCAGTTTTAATTTGAATTTGGAGGTCCATATTTCTAACTTGGTGAGGATAGAAGAGATGAGTTGTTCCGTTTCTAGAGTGAGTGAGGTGATGGGAATAATGATGGTGATGTCGTCTGCATATATGAACGATTTTAGGTTTGAGTCGGCTAGGGATCGTGCCAGAGGGGACAGGTAAATATTGAATAGGGAGGGGGAAAGAGGAGAGCCTTGTGGGACTCCACAAGGGTTACGCCAGTGGTGGGAGAAGGCTCCATTACTATGGACCTGGTAGGTACGGTTAGTTAGGAAACCTGTGAACCAGTTTATTACTTGGCCAGAGATGCCGATAGAGTCAAGGCACCAGAGCATAATGTCGTGGTCGACTAGGTCGAAGGCGCTGCTCAGATCGAATTGGAGTATCAGGGCGCTTTTGCCCAGTGAGAACAGGTGGAGGAGGTAACTTGTCAGGGCAGTTAAGATTGTTTCTGTGCTATGGTTTTGTCTGAAACCGGACTGGGAGTCGTGAAGAATGTTGTACTTGTCAAGGTATTTCGTGAGGTCGTTGTTGACAAGGCCTTCCATGAGTTTTTGGAAGAGTGGTATGTTGGCGATGGGTCTGTAGTTGGTGATGGAAGAGATTGGTTCCTTGGGGTGTTTAGGGATAGGGGAGATGAGGATGTGGCCAAGTTCAGTCGGGAAGTGTCCAGTGGATAGGCATAGAGATACCCAGTTGAATAGTTCTGCTTTGAATGAGGGGGGGGCGGATTTCATGATGGTGGGAGGACAGGTGTCTAATAGGCAGTTGGAGTTGGCGTATTTAGAATAAAGTTTGAGGAATAGATTCCAGTCAGGATTTTCAAAGGAGGTCCAGGTCATGTCGGCTCTTGAACCTTCAGTATCTGTTGTAGGTAGGTTGGGTGGAGGTTCGGGGCTGGGAGTTATAAGAGACAGTTTAAGAGTTTGGATTTTGTTGGCGAAGTGGTCGGCTAGAGTGGTAGCGGAGGGCGGGAGGACGGAGATGGGGCGTTTGTGAGAGTCTATATCGAGTAGAGAGTTAACTAGTCTAAAAAGTGCTTTACTGTTTAGAGAAGGGGAGTTTATTAGTTGGGAGTAGTATTTACTGCGCTTATCGATGATCAGTTTTTTGTATTCTTTGACTTTTAGAAAGTACCAAGGTTGCCCCATCAGTACCACCTCGACGACATTGATCCTCATCATCCAGCCATGCTTCTCAGCACTAGTCTTCGAGGCATCGATCTGCTTCACCAAAGCGTTGCTCCTTGAAGCGCCGCTCCCCACAGAAGCGTTATTCTTCACTTTCACTGAAGCATCACTCTTCATCTTCTTCAAAGCATCGGCCATCAAAGCATTGGTCATTTTCTGCAAAGCGTCGAGCATCAAAGCATTGGTCATCTTCTGCAAAGCGTCGAGCATCAAAGCATCAGTTCCCTTCTCCGAAGCATCGCTCTTCTAGGCATCGTTCTGCTTCTTCAGAGAGTCAGCAGAAGCACCATCGTGCTTCGGGTCACAAGTCTAGTCTTTCCAGGCATTCATCTCCTTCATCCTCAAAAGCTGGGAAACATGTTTCTAAATCTAAGCATCTCTCTCCTGTATGTTCAGCCAAGCATAAACATTCTACATCAACCATTTCTTCAACTAGGTGCCGTTCCAGGAGGCATTATTCTCAAGTATCTCACTTCAAACGCTAGTGTCAGATCCATCTTTTATGACATTCTACCTCTCCCACCTTTCCTCCAAAGTATACATATTGAGATATTTAAGTCTGTCCCCATATGCCTTATGATGAAGACTATGCACTATTTTAGTAGCCTTTTTTCTGAACTGACTCCATCCTTTTTATATCTTTTTGAAGGTGCGCTCTCCAGAATTGTATACAATATTCTAAACTAGTCTTATAGCCCGTTACATTAACGGGTGCTGGAATACATGTGTGTGTGTCTGTCTTTATTTCTTTCTCTCTCTCTCCTTAGCCTGTTTCTGTATTTCTGTCTTTCTTTTTCCTCGGCTGTCCACCACCACCCCTTGCCTGCTCCCCATGCAGCCATAGGGAAACAGTGAATTAATTCCCAAAAAGTCACCAAAAGATATCCACCTAAATTTCTGCACACTCCCCCTATCTACTAAAACAAAATGGGACCACAATCCATTCATCTTGAGTCAGTTTCAAAATTAGAATGCTGCCTGCACTGAACTGTGAGCAAAAAAAAAAAAAAAATTAATGAGCAGCAAAATATGTTTTTGCTGAGTGAGTTATTCACTATTAATGGCAAAATTCACTGCTGATCTTTGCACAACAACAAAAATAAATTCCAAAAAACAATGGTGGAAAAAAGTGTTCAATAGTAACTGATTTGGTAATAAATTCTAAGATAGTTTCTTATCAAACTTTCTGTAGCCCTGATAACCAGAAGCTTACTTTTCATCCAAGCTATGCTTTTGGCCTTCGTACAGTTTCAAGACTGACATTGCCACCCCCCCTTCCCGCGGTCCTGACTACGAACCTGGTGATTCCAGCAGCATGTGCAGCAGTCTTCACACACTGCTTCAGACCCTTCTACTGCCCTGATTTACTCTGGCACGTCCCTGATGACATCATCATAGACGCGGCAGAGCAAATCAGGGCAGTAGAAGGGCCCGAAATAGCGTGTGAAGACTGCTGCACACGCTGCTGGAATCACCAGGTTCGTAGTCGGGACCAAAGAAAGGGAAGGGGGGGCGGCAAAGGACTCCGCAGCTACTGACAGCCGCCGCTGTGGCCTTCAGCTGCCGACAGCCACCGCTGCGGCCTACATCACCTTGGGGGGGATTCTCGCGCATGCGCACTCCTATCTGTGGTGCCCTACAGCGCACAGAAAACGGACGCACGCAGGTGAGAGTGCGCATGCGCTTAGGGCTTTATTATATTAGATGAGATCTCACCAAAGTCTTATACAGGGGCATCAATACCTCCTTTTTCCTACTGGCCATACCTCTTCCTGTGCACCCTAGCATCCTTCTAGCTTTCGCCATCACCTTTTCAACCTGTTTGGCCATCTTAAGATCATCACATTCAATCACACCCAAGTCCCGCTCTTCTGTCACACACATAAGTTCTTCACCCCCTAAACTGTACCATTCCCTTGGGTTTCTGCAGCCCAAATTCATGACCTTGCATTTCTTAGCATTAAATTTTAGCTGCCAAATTTCAGACCATTCTTTCAAGCTTCGCTAGGTCTTCCTTCATGTTATTCACGCCATCTGTGGTGTCTACTCTATTGCAGATTTTGGTATCATCTGCAAAGAGGCAAATCTTAACCTGACAGCCCTTCAGCAATGTCACTTGTAAAAAATGTTAAAAAGAACAGGCCCAAGAACAGAACCTTGAGGCACACCACTGGTAACATCCCTTTCCCCAGAGCAAACTCCATTGACCACCATTCTCTGTCATCTTCCACTCAACCAGTACTTGACCCAACCCGTCACTTTGGGATGTCTATGTGGAACACTGTCAAAGAGTTTGCTAAAATCTAAATACACCACATCTAGTGCACTCCCTCGATCCAATTCTCTGGTCACCCAGTTAAAGAAATTGATTAGATTTGTTTGACAAGACCTACCTCTAGTGAATCCATGTTGCCTCCGGTCCTGTAATCCACAGGATTCCAGAAACTTCACCTAATCTCTTTTAAAAGTGTTTCCATTAATTTTCTTACCATAGAAGTCAGACTTACTGGCCTGTAATTCCCTTTTTCTTCCTTACTCCTACTTTCGGGACAGCCATTAGTAAACATACTTTATAAAATTGGCTAGTGGACTACATCTCCTTTTCTTACATACAGGCCAGTCTGGCTCTGGAGTATCATGTCATAGCTTATAATGACAGAATCATGCCTGCATTGTTAACCCTTTTGAGATCAATTTCCTTAGAGGAGATTTGCAGAGCTGCAATATGGTCATCAGTCCATTAATTTATATCTCGCTACTGGTTAGATCAAGACGCCTAATGCAATAGTGTGGTAAGTTGGAGTCTAGAAGCCAACTACACCTTCCATCTCGCCCCCCTAAGCCCTTTTGTTTTGTTTCATGTTGATCCCCAAAAAATAAAACAAAATGTTCTAGGCTTTTGCCTGTTGCAGGCCTTATTTATTTCTCTTTTTCTTTGTTTCAGACAGCCTGGTAGCTAGAGATTACTATATGTGTGAAATGATGTCCTGCTTGTCCTCAGAGAAAGTGATGTTTTTGACTTGTTGCAGGTCTTCTCCAAGTACATAAGAACATAAGAATAGCCTTACTGGGTCAGACCAATGGTCCATCAAGCCCACTAGCCTGTTCTCACTGTGGCCAATCCAGGTCATTAGTACCTGGCCAAAACCCAAGGAGTAGCAAAATTCCATGCTACTGATCCAGGGCAAGCAGTGGCTTCCCCTATGTCTTTCTTAATAACAAGACAATGGACTTTTCCTTCAGGAAACCTTTCTTAAAACCAGCTAAGCTATCCGCTCTTACCACAAACTCTAGCAATGTATTCCACAGCTTAACTATTCTCTAAGTGAAAAAAAAAATTCCTCCTATTAGTTTTAAAAGTATTTCCCTGTAATTTCATCGAGTGTCCCCTAGTCTTTGTCATTTTTGACAGAGTGAAAAATCAATCCACTTGTACCCGTTCTACTCCCATACATTTCCCTTAGAAGTTGCATTCTATTAGCTGTTATGATAGACTGTCTGATCCTACCTGGCAGTGGTAGGTGAGAAGGTATGTGCATGCATGGTACAGTCTTCAAAAGGATTCTAGAGCTATTGCAGGGATGTTCTACTCACTTGAGTGCCATAGATGACATCATCCATTCGTAATAATATGTGTCCTACTAACCTACAGATCAGTAGCCTCACTTTCTGCATGTGGTAGGAGATGGAAGAGAAATGAAATCATCCCCCAAATGGTGAAAAGCAGTTCCAAGAGTTGCAGCCAACAAACACTGATTCACAGTAACATACCAATTATGGAATTGCATCTTTAAAACAGTCTTCTCCCCTCATTTCCTTATAACAAATAGACAGAGAAACAGTACAGATACAAATACACATATGTGCATATTCACGCAGCCGTTCTTGTACAGAATCACACATGCAAGCATTCAAGCTCATACATGTAGATAAGTAAGAATGCATACAAACATGCATGCACTAACACACATGCATACTTAAGAACATACACAGGCATACCAGTCCACAGACAAACAAAACAGAAATGCATATACGTGTACTTGGACACACTAAATAAAAATAATATAATCATATAGAACAAATAAACATAAAAAATCAGATATACAGACATGCATACAAACACATGTAGGGGGTTGGAAAGAATTTCATGAGCCATTCTCTCCATGCTTTCCCCACTTGTTTAATGACCTAAGGAAAAGGCAGGTTTCAATTGATAATATTAAAACATGACCTCTTGTGGGGATTTATTCCTAGTTCCTCCCAGAAACAGTACCAAGAATGGAGTACAGTGCCCAGTTTGTCCTGTTGCTGTTGATGCAACTCAGTGTCATAGCAATGGTCGAAACATGGAATGCACAGGAGAAGAAACACAATGCCTGTTCTTTGCTGGAAAAATGCTACATCCAGGTAACTCTTACACATTGTTTTTTTGTAATTTCATTTTGGTTGGTCATTTAGTAAAATAAACTAACAGTACAATCATTTGAAAGTAATATTCCTCTCAGTACTTCTCTGAAATCCATTCCCATAACCATGACCTTTTAAATTCCTTACAGCCACAGACTGAGTTAACCTTAGATACTGAACACCTGGGTATTTGCAGTCACCTAGAAGTTAGCTGAGCACCAGCTGATACTCAGACCAGTGCTGGTTAGCTCAGTGGAAAAGATTAGGATAGCCTTTTTGTTAACTGGAAGTAGGCAATATCGTGTGGCGCTAACAATTGCTGAATGGCCAGCTCAGTGGGGTTTAACCAGGAAGGAGCCCTCCTGCCCAGTTAAAACCCTTTTGAGAATTGGGCCTCATATTGTTAAATAATCTTTTAGTCTGTTGAACTTTACTCACTGTAGCTTACATTAGCTTAGTTTATTAAAATCACAATTGTTACTGCACAGAGACAGACAACAAACTCCAGCTAAATGCTGCCAAAACTGAGCTACTTTGGATCAGAAAGAACACAAATTTCACTTGCTCAATATTATTCTGAGATTATCATCCAAAGACCAAGTGTGCAGTCTTGGGGTGGTACTGGATGGCCACCTGTCCCTCTCAGCCCATATCTCCCAAGTGATCTCTATCTCCTACTATCTGCGTCAGCTAAAAAGGATCAAACTGTATATCACTAAACCTGACCTAGCCCAATTCCTCTATGCCTATGTGCTCTCCAACATGAACTATTGCAATTCCATCTTCAATGAAATCACCGCCAAGGAGCTCAAGCACCTCCAGCGAGTCCAGAACTCAGCGATCTGCTTCCCACATGATCTGGATTACCATGACCCCCACCTCCCCAGCCCTCCATGCAGAACACTGGCTACCAATTAACAAACACTGTGTGTTCAAGTCCTTTATTATAGCCTACAAGAGATTCCACCTCATTGCCCCTGCCTACATCACATCCAAACTCCCCCGACTTTGGAACCAATTGTCCAGATAAGATCCCAAGACTCGCTGATGACCTGGAAAAGACTGAAGACCCATCTCTTCAACTGTACAGTCCTAACAGACAGCCCCCTTCTTGCTCCCCTTCCTTAATCTCCCGGTCCCTCTCTCTCAACCTTCCTCCTCCTTTCCCATGCTCCCCTTGTTCCCCCTCTTCTCACCTGTCTGTCTATAAATGCCTGTAAATTTTGTCCTGTATTTTACTGTGAATGTCAATTGCAACCCATCCTGTATTTAACTATGAATGTAAATTGTAACCCGTTCTGAGCTCCCAGGAGAACGGGATAGAAATCCAAATAAATAAATAGTATAATAGAATAACATAACATAAATGTTTATTTATATACTGCATTAGCCTTTCAGTTCAAGGCAGTGTACAGGGTAGTAAAAAACATCAGGAACAGTAATTTTTAACAAACGCATAAAAAACAATAAATGAAACTGAGGTTTGTGATGGGGTAAAATGAGTGAAAGTTGTCTAGTCTTGGGTCAACAAGGGTTAATTTAAAACTGGATCGTCAGGTTTGGGGGAGAAGTGAGTTTTCAGGAGCTTCCTAAAATGCATGTATGATGTAGAAGAACAGACCAGATGATTCCACATGGTGTAAGATGAATTACCTCCTGAGCTAACATTTTTATGGGAACTGGTGACATCCCATAAGAAAATTATGAAATGCCTAAATAGAGACCAAGATGGCATCAGGGAATGTTACAGGATTATGTTGAGCTCCATGTCTGAGGATTTGCTGCTACATGAAAACTTATTGCTGAATCAACATGATGAAATGCAAGGAGATTAGTTCTTATCTGTCAAATGGTAGTTTCCCCCTGCTTTGGTCCAGCAAACTTTGGTCAGGTTTGTGGTTCTTGCTGCTGGAATTATTAATTGGGAAAGACAATTTGGCACTGGAGGCCATCCTGTTTAGCATTTTGAATGGTTCACTAAGCCCCCAGAAGACTCCCCCCATAGACCTAGAAAGGCTGAGACTGCTGAGGTACTTCTAGTCCCTATAGATGCAGATTCTGCTGCTGTTGCTGAAAGAGTTGATAGAACTGCATTGGTACTTCTTCAGCAGGGCAATCAACTTTGGCCTTGGGTTCTGTACAGGAAGCCATTGAGAGTCTAGTGAAGGAAGTAAGAGGTGTTATATTGGTGACTGTTAGGGTCACTGCTAGCAGTGTTCAATTTCTATCACAGTAAAGGAAGTACTTTGAAAGAAGTGTGGAATACAATAGGAAAGCTGGAGTGGTCAGTTCTGATTCAATTAGATAAAATTGAAGGTTCACGTTTCCTCAACATCCAAGTTAGACAGAAGGGAGAACTTTGGGAGAAACATGGAGAGAAGATGGAAGCCTTGGATAAGAGTCTTGGAGAGGCTCAGTCTTGTCATTTAGCACATAAGAGTTTCCATACTGGAACAGACCGAAAGTCCATCAAGCCCAGTATCCTAATGCCAACCCAGGTCATAAGTACTTGGCAAGATCCAAAGGAGTAAAACAGATTTTATGCTGCTTATCCTAGGAATAAGCAATGGATTTTCCTAAGCCACCTCAATAATGGCTTATTGACTTTTGTTTTAAGAAATTATCCAAACCTTTCTTAAACCCTAAGCTAACTACTTTCACCAACAGTGAATTCCACAGTTTAATTATACATTGGGTAAAGAAATATTTTCTCCAGATTGTTTTAAATCTACTACTTAGTAACTTCATCATATGCCACCTAGACCTAGTATTTTTGGAAAGAGCAAACAAATGATTTACATCTACTCTTTCCACTCCACTCTGTTTTATAGACCTCTATCATATCTCACCAAGCCATCTCTTCTCCAAGCTGAAGAGCCCTAGCCATTTTATCCTTGCCTCATAGAGAAGTTGTCTTATCCCTTTTATCATTTCATCACCCTTCTCTGTACCTTTTCTAATTCTGCTATATCTTTTTTTGAGATATGGTGACTAGAATTGCACACAGTATTCAAGATATGGCCATACCATAGAGCAGGGGTGCCCAATAGGTCGATCGCGATCGACCGGTAGCTCGCCAAGGCAAAGTGAGTCAATCATCCAGGACTCCATTTGCCTTGGCGATCTATCGGGCCGATCAATCTTCCTCTCCCCAACATAAATTCTGCCGTCGGAGAGGAAGTTCGGGCCAGCCAATCGCTGCCTGGCTGGGCGGAACTTCCTCTCCGACGGCAGAATTGACGTCGGGGTTAGAGGATTGATCGGCCCGAAGCAGAGAGAGCATGGGGCGGCGGCGGCTTTGGGGCCTGTTATCCATTGGTGGCGTTTGGGTCCTGTTCCCCGATGGCAGTGGCAGTGGCTTGGGGAAGGGCAGGGAGAAAGAAAGAGAGGGGTGCAGGCAGGGAGACAGAAGGAAAGAAGAGAAACAGGAAAATTAGAAAGGGGGCATGAAGAGAGAAAGAAAGAAAGGGCAGGGAGAGAGGAAGAAAAAGTTGGAGGAGGGAATGAGGTTTGGAGGAGAGGAAGCATACAGGCTGAAAGAAAGATTGGATGCACAGTCAGAAGAAGAAAGTGCAACCAGAGACTCATGAAATCACCAGACAAGGTAGGAAAAATGATTTTATTTTAAATTTAGTGATCAAAATGTGTCTGAATTTATATTTGCTGTCTATATTTTACAATAGGGTCCCCTTTTACTAAACCGCAATAGTGGTTTTTAGCGCAGGGAGCCTATGAGCTTCGAGAGCAGCGCTGGGCATTGTGGTTTAGTAAAAAGGGAGGGGGTGGGTATTTGTCTATTTTTGTATGGTTGTTACTGAGGTGACAGTGCATAGAGTCATCTGCTTTGACCTCTTTGAAAAAACCCCGGAATAGGAATGATAATTAACAATTCTATGCGTACAGTGTGCGTTGTGTTTTTTTTAAATTTTATTGTTGGTAGATCATTTTGACTTGGTCATTTTAAAAGTAGCTCGCGAGTCAAAAAAGTGCGGGCACCCCTGCCATAGAGCAATACAAAGGCACTATAACATTTTCATTTTTGTTTTCCTTTCCTTTCCTGATAACAACCTTCCAGGATACATTCGCCAGCCTCGGAACTTTAGGAAACTGCTGAAAAGAAATCTGTTCTGTAAAATGAAATATAGGTTCTGAATTTGGCTGAGGGAGAAGGAGTGATGACTCTTAAATGCCAAAAAGTTACTCAAACTGACCATAAGAACATAAGAATAGCCTTAATGGGTCACACCAATGGTCCATCAAGCCCAGTAACCAGTTCTCATGGTGACCAATCCAGGTTCCTAGTAGCAATATTCCATGCTACCGATCCAGGGCAAGCAGTGGCTTCCCCTATGTCTTTCTTTCTCAATAACAAACTATGGACTTTTCCTCCAGATGACTGCTGGTCCCCCCACACTGCCTCAGTGGTCAGTAACCCTCTCCCACTTCCCAAAACTCTGAATAAAACGGTACATATGTGTCTCTAGACAAAGCATTTTTTATGGGAAAGCCTAGTAGACCATCACACATGTCTTAAGTAGCCTATTGAGTGGGCTGGTGAGCTATAGAGAGGTGGACCCAGGCCCATAAGCCACTCTAAACACTACACTTATGGTGGAAAGTGTGAAGCCACCAAAACCCACCAAAATCCTACTATACTGCCATATACGTTGTTTCCTCTCTGCCGTATTACTGATGATCTTCATACCCCTGCAGGCGATGACACTAAAACTATCTGTGTACTAACTTTCTCTGACCAAGCTTCTGAGGTAGCCCGGAGCATCAGGACTCA
Organism: Geotrypetes seraphini; assembly: GCF_902459505.1. Classification (NCBI taxonomy): domain Eukaryota; kingdom Metazoa; phylum Chordata; class Amphibia; order Gymnophiona; family Dermophiidae; genus Geotrypetes; species Geotrypetes seraphini. Next base: position 73,374,430 of record NC_047094.1, on the reverse strand, counting down.
CTGGCACGTCCTACAGTTACACCCTGAGTTTCGGGATTTTCCGTGCATCGCATATGCACGCCCTAAAAATATCGCAGACCGGGTGGTCCGACCAAAATATTCCTCAATGCAAGTGCAAAGCCATCAGGGAGGTCACCATATCAATGCGGCAACACTTGCGACATATGTGCCCTTACAATTGAAGGCATGGACTGGGAACATCCTGTGACACACAAACAATATGTCCATAAATCGTACACATCATGTACATTTAAGTGGGTCATATATATCATTATATGTCCATGTCGGATGGGCTATGTAGGGCGCACGCAAAGGACCATTAGAACGCGCCTCATAGAGCATCGCAGCCGGATTAACACTCAATCTATAACTTCCCCGATGGTGCCTCATTGCATACAATTTAATCATACATTCCAAGATCTAAAATGGACTATTATTGAGCAGATCTTCCCGGACTACCAAGGGGATAAATTAGCGTGGTTACAAAGAAGGGAACAATTTTGGATTTATGAGCTCCAAACACTTACCCCTGCAGGACATAACGATTACATAGAGTGGCATCATACATTTTGAGCTTGTTTTGGTTTATTTTCTGCCAATTATTCTCTGCCAATTTTTCAATTTAATTTTTTCTTTTTTTGTTTTGTTCTATTGAATTCAAGGACTGGTCTGGTAGTGCGATACCAATCTGCACTGGTGTTTCACCTGGGTAATATCACGTGATCGTTTACCTGGGTCACGCCTCTTAGTCTGCTGGTTTAAATCGGAGGCGTCTGTTCTGGTCAAGCGCCATTTTCTTCTATTGCTTTCAAGCAGCAGCCGTAAGATTGACCGGCTCCTGCCCAGCGTCAGCTGTTCCTGAGGAAGGGGGAGTACTCCCCCGAAACGGAGTCTCGTAGGACGTGTGGTGATACGCTGATCGCCTTTTTGAAGAAGCTAAGTACCTTCTTTAAATTTTGCTGGTTGAATTTGGACACTTGTGTTTTTCTTGCTAGCCCCCCTGGATCAGGGGTAGAGACTACTCACTACGAGTGAAGACTAAGTAAGCACTTTAAGCACTGTTTGTGTTATTTTGCACTAAACTCACTGAGAGCCCAAGGATGTTTCACAGTTGACACCTTTTGGTGTATGCCAGTGACAGCCTTTGCCTCCATTCGGAGGTGGCTGTGTGACTGAGGGCTCCCCACACAATTCTAAGTTACTTTCTCTTAGGTTATTTATAGTGGAACACTTTAGTTCCTTCTTTCTCCTCGTGGGCGGTCTCTACCCCTGATCACAGTTTTTCGTCTTGGGGCTTGGGAGTATTCTAGTTCTTTGATTGTTGTAGCTCCCATCTTTTTCGGGTTTTTTCAGTTTCATTTGTATTACTGATGATGTCATCAGTGATGCGGCTGAGGGAAGGCCCCGGCGGGGAAAGCCGCAAAGCCCATTTTGAGGCTCCGGAGATATGTAAGGTGGTCGGTGGTGTTCCAGTACAAAAAGGGATGGGAGGGAGGGATAGGTATAGCATGCCAGAACATTATTATACACAAAAATTTCACTAATCCGCACGTTGGTACAGGGGAGAAACAGGGAAAGGCTTGGTGTATTAGAAATACTGTCCTTTATGGAGAAGAGAGGTTTAGAAGGATAGCTGAGAGGGCATACATTTTATTAGTGTTCAATGCAGAGGCACTTGTATGAAGACCACCCTCAAAACTATGCCTGAACAACAAAGTGGGTACCAACCCTTAACAGAATGGAAGTTTAGGAAGAATACAGTAATGTTAGGTGATTTATAGATGTCAGGTGCATTCTACAGCATGAAAAGACTGACTGATCAGGCCTTTCTTCTATGAGCACCACTTTGGTGCAATTGTTCATTCTATCACAACTGGACTACTGCAACTCGCTATATGCAGACCTAGATACCACACAACTACACAGATTGCTGCTAATACAAAGTACCACATTCAGACTGATTTTCCATCTAAGAAAATACAATGCAATATCTGATTACCTCCACAAGCTTCACTAGCTACCTATAGCATCCTCTTTACACATCAAAACACCCTGCATTCTGCACCAGATACGCCAACTCAGCGGATGCGATAACCCATATCTTCTCTGTACTCAAATTCTCATCAGTCTGAACCTCCAAAATGCTCCTCCCCAAAGGGATTTACGAAAGACCACCTAAGGCAAAGTATATTCAACACACTATTCACATAAGGCAAAATATATTCCTACACACTATTCACCTATTGCAACAAAAAATGGAACAGCCTCCCCATGGATGCAAGATCGGAAACCAACTACCTAAACTTCAGAAGAAAACTGAAAACATTCCTTTATAGCAACAAGATGACCCTTTAGATTTCCAAGGGTTTCAGGCTCTGTCTTTCATGATCCTATCTCATTTCTCCCGCAAGCCCCTCGCTTGCCTTGTCTCCTCTTGTTTGTAATATGTTGTACCAACTACTTCTGTGAACTCTTGTTTGTAAAATATTTTATTGCCTACTTTTGTAAATTCCCTATGTTATCCAATTGCCTTGAACCTTTATAGGCATTGATTAGATTAGGTATCAGTTCTCGTACACTTTATAATGTATGTTCACCAGGATACATGCCGACAGGCAAATAGATATAAAAAGTTACAGCAATAGTAAATTAGGTTTGGTCAGTGGCATAGCAAGGGTAAGAGACGCCTGGGGTGGTGGTGCCCCTCCCCACCCTTTTCTCTGCCCCCCTGCCACATGCACACACCCTTTACCTACCCGTACCTTTTTTAATTTCCCTGGCGCAAGCAGCAATTCCAAACTGCTTCTCGTGCTAACGTCGGCTTTCCCTCTTGACGTCGCTTCCTAGGTGCAGGACCAGGAAGTGACAACAGAGGGAGAGCCAATGCTGGCTCGAGCAGCAGGTTGAAGTTGCTGTTCGTGCCGGTAAAAAAATACAGGTACAGCGGGAGGAAGTGAAGGTGCATGCGTGGCGGGGGGGGGGGGGAAATGGGAAGAAACAGGGGGGCAGAGAGGAGGAGGGGTGCCGGTGCCCTCACCACATACCTCAATACTAAGCCACTCGGTGTGGGCAGACCGCCCCCCCTTACTATGCTACTGGGTTTGGTTACCAGTGAGAGATGTATAGTGACTGTTTTCACTTAGTACCAATGGGGATTTTAATATTGAAACAAGATATTCCATTTTCTAAAACAGAACAATACAATTTCAGTACTAATTTCTGTTTTCCAATAAAACAATACAATTTCCTTTTTATGAAAACAATATTTTCTTGTGCACTATTAACCTTGGCCACAATTCTCCACCAATAGAAAATACAAGGGTCATTTCATAAATAATGCACACTTTTTTTTTTTTTAATTTACATGTTTATTTTTTTTTTTCAAGTATTTCTTTACAATCCTTCAATATAGTCTCCCTGGTTTGCAATGACCGAGTCCCAATGTCTAGGAAACTTCATTATGAAATGGCCCTCGTATAACACAAAGCGAAGAATATATATACTGTATAATACAATTTAAATAGATGTTAATTTGGGGAATGCACTACCTACTTATAACTTGGCTATGTGTAATGTTTAAGAACAGATACTTAAAGCATTTAAGGAAGAACCAGAATTTCATTTTTACAGAGCAAATTTATTTGTAAGATTAGGCAGGCAATGCAGCAATCTTAGTTACAATTTAGGGATCTTTAAACAAGGGATATATGCCACAAGATAAAATATTGTTAGAGAAGTAGAATGATTAAGATGGATTAAAAGTAATTCACTATGATAAAGGCCCAGGAGATCTGTTTGCAGAGGATGGCTAGAGGAGGTGATATCCTTGCTGGAAGAAGAGTTCTTCATTTGCAGATTAGCTGGGAGCACATGGCATCTTGGATATAGAAGAGAGAGATCCCAGCAAGGTGTGTTGTTGAATATCCAGCAGTGATCCAAAGAGGAGGAGCATAGGTGAATCTCCCCTTTTATGGACTATAGGGGCTTGAAGTCTCCAATCACAGCTCAGGAACAATGGAGTAGTGGCCAATCACGACTTAGGAATAGTAGCCAATCACAATTCAGGAGTTCAGTTCAAACTTATTTCTGTTCTATAAGGATGATGGGGGCCGCCGTGTAAGCGGATTGTTGTGCGTGATGGACCACTGGTCTGACCCAGCAGCGGCAATTCTTATGTTCTTATCTGGCTTGCTTACTAGCTGGGCAGAGCCTTGATTGAATTTTAATAGGGTCATAGACCAGTAGATTTGTACTATCCCAACCTCTGATTGATAAGTTTTGTTCATGTAGACTGAGGGTAGTTAACACTTCTGCTTCAAACGCTATGTCCTTTTGTTCTGCTCCAGCCTCTATTTGCTGTTCATAGCTTGGAGAACAGAGTTCAGTTTAACACTACTACAGTAAGAGGAGATACACACTTTAGTTCAGGCAATATTTTTGTAATTGCTAGATCCAGCAAAATCAATCATATCATGCTACAATCACACTGCTTGCTGATAACTACTGTACTTCCTGTTGCTTCTTTAAGCTTATGTGGCTCTCCCAAACTATTATTATACTTTGCCGTAGGTGCTCTTTGGTGTCTTCCAAAAACTGCTGCCCTAGGTAACTGCCCAGTCCTTCTAAATGGTTAAGCCAGCCCTGCTTGCATACTCATGTGACACTGAAAACAGCAAACAGACCTGTTTATTATAGGGATAATATACCTATAATATGCCTATAATGTCTACTGATGTCCCCTACCTGCCTGATGATAACAGCTCAACAGATATATTCTGAGTTTTGTTTTAGTTTTTCTGGCAGCACATATGCATGTTGTTTCAGTTTTGGCATGACATGGACACTGATGGATTGCTGACGTGCTGGACCTTTTTTTTTTAAAATAGAATTTACAGTATTGCATAGTCTTATTTTGGAAGAATTTGTTTATCATCTAATTGATTGACCCCTGATGCAAGTGGGTACACTGAAATACAGCCCTTATGAAGATGACAAATAGGCATGCAAATTAATTGTTTATTATGGGGATATGATATCTATAGTGTCTATTGATGTCCCCTACCTGCTTGATGATGACAGCTCAATAGATACATTCTGCGTTTTGTTTACTATTGTTACTATGCAATAATAGTGTGAATAAGTTAATATGAGCAGAGAACAAGTGGCCTGAAAGTTGCAAGTGAGTTATTTAACAAATGTTGTCTGTAGACCTTTATTTTTATACAATGACTTTTATTCACAGGTAAATTTTAAGCAGTTAACTAAAATGTGTATTCCATTTTGTATCAACAATGAATATATTTTCATTTTTCAGCTGGAAAATTTCTTCAGCTGGCATTCCGTGGCTGTGTCCATAGTGATACATGCAAAGAAAAAATCCCTCCATATCCAGAATCTCGATTAGAAGAGGGCTCCACCTTCCAATGCAGCCCAGGAACTACTTAAATCTTTTCTCTTAAATTTTTTAACTTGTCACATATTCCTGTCCCCCAACCTCTAATACACTCACACAGGATCAGCTCAGCCCACCTATACATTTTGGTATCTGAGTACAAACTGTTTTTATCTCAGAAGATGATTCCCTTTCCACTGATAGGCAGCAAGGACAGAAGTCACCTTGAAATTTAACCGGCAATGTAGGAGAGGACTAGCGGATAACATATAGACATGCACATTTATATTTCTAGAAAAGATTCAAAAGCATAAGTTTATATAACAGTACATGATAACTTTTTGAAGACTGAGAAATCATACAGCCACATACTGTAAAAATCCAATCCCAATCTTAGCTCCAGTACTTAACTTTCAAAGCAACTTCCTGATTGCAACCATAGAAACAGTTTAATAACTAATGGCCTGAAGCTGTGACTCAGCAATCAATATGTGTTCAAAAAGAAGACCTCAAAGCAGCATCTAAAGAGCCTGGAATTAAACCAAATATCTGCCTGTTGTGTATTACTAATTCTATGTAATTCAAGGTTAAAAAAAAAAGAGTCCAGTTGAATATTAAATTTGTGAATTTCCAACAGAATTGTTTCTATATTATCTGTTGTGTGGATTTTAAAGGAGTAAACTAATCCTATAACAAAAATCCCATTATTACTTGTAATCAAAAGTAATACACAAATGTAGGTAGTCTACACAAACCACCTGCCATCTATGTCTAATTCGGTTTCCTTTTGTATTATCTGAGCTGCAAAGAGATATTGATTCTTGTGCTTAGACTATGTGTAGCCTATTGTAACTCTGACCTGTTCTGACTCTGCTATATTGCTCTAGGTCAGGGGTGTCAAAGTCGGTCCTCGGCCGCAATCCAGTCAGATTTTCAGGATTTCCCCAATGAATATGCATGAGATCTTTTTGCATGCACTGCTTTCATTATATGCTAATAGATCTCATGCATATTCATTGGGGAAATCCTGAAAACCCGACTGGATTGCGGCCCTCGAGGACCGACTTTGACTCCTGTGCTCTAGGTGCTGAATGCAGTATATAATAAAGATGTGCTGAGAATTTACATAATCGTGTTTAATAAGTTAAAACTGAATAAAGCTGATTTTGCTTCTGTTTTGAGTCCCTTGTTAGTGTCTCTGTAAATAACAGATTTTCTAACTTTTCTGTAGAATGAACATGCCACAGTGGGCTTGATTCAGTAAATAGTGCTCAAAATTTGGCATGTTGTTGATAAATAAAGATCCTTATTGGAAGTAGAGAATGACACGGTGGCGGTTTACCCGCGGCCACCGCATTTTAGCTGCGGGTCACCCGCCGAAAACGGGGAAGAAAACTAGCAGTCGCTGCGGCGACGGGGACAAGGCCATTCACCGCCCACGGGGCGGTGAATGGTCTTGTCCCCGCAGTGAGGCATGAAGGATCGCGCGGTCCCCGCAGCTCACAACCGCCTGCCCAATCGATTCTAGTGTTTAGCCAGCTCTCTCCCTTCTCCTCACCTTAGTTTGTAGATTTTCTTTTTCGGCGACCCGCACGCTATCAGAGAGCCGCGCACCCGCTGCTGCTCAGTTTCGATCTTCTGCTCTGACGCAACCGGAAACAGGAAGTTGCAGCAGAGCAGAAGATTGAACACTGAGCAGCCGCGCGTGCGCGGCTCTTTGGGGAAAGCGTGCAGGTCGCCGAAAAAGAAAACCTATAAACTAAGGTGAGGAGAAGGGAGAGAGCTGGCTAAACACTAGGATCGATTGGGCAGGCAGGTAGTGGCTGCGGGGACCGTGCGATCGCTAGTGTTCCTGGCTCAAATTGGAAGGAGGGAGTGAAAGGGAAAAGGATTCTGGGCCAAGGGGATGAAGTCGGAAAGAAAAACCCACAGCAGGAAAGAAAGGGAAGGACTGGCAGGTGAGCCAGAGGCTAGAAGCAGGGGGGGGGGGGGGGAAGAAAGAGGGAAAAAAGCTAGATGGGGTTGAAAAGAAGAGACACACTGGTATGGAAGAGGAAGATAGGGGAAATCTGGACACAGGAAGGTAACAGAAAGAGGGGAAATTATGTGCATGGGGCATAGGGACAGAGACATAAAGGGGACATGCCATGGGGATGGTATATGGACACAGGGGGGGGGCAATGACAGATATATAGGGGAGATATTAGAAATGGAGAAAATAGGAGCACAGAAGCGAGATGGTTTGTGGGGATGGGACAGGGACCGAGCTTGCAGGCTCCAGTGGCTTGCACAAATTACATTGTAACGTGCCATGAAATAAGAGGAAGGAAGGTAGATAGGCCACGCGAGAGGAGCTGAAGGGTAGTAGAAAGGAACAGGTTGGATGGTAAAGGAGGGAGGGAAGGGTGGTGGTGGAAAGGAATAGAACAGACATTGAAGGAGGGTGGAGAGGAACAGACCCCCAAGGGAAATGTGGAAGACAGAGTGGGAAGAAGACAGATGCCAGACTATGCGGGAGCGGAGGGAAGAAGATGGGTGCAAGACCAATTGGGGGGGGGGTTAAGGGAGAGGCACAGTAACAGCAAATGGAAGACGCAGAGAGAAGACACACAGTGGATGGAAGGAATTCAATGAGAAGATGTGGAAAGCAGAAACCAGACAACAAAGGTAGAAAAAAAAATTATATTTATTTATTTATTTTTTGCTTTAGGATAAAATAGTATATTAGTTGTGTTGATAAAAATTTATAAACAAAGCCCTGCCAGCTGAACATCTCTTTCTCTAGTTCAGCAGCAGGAACTTTGATTTATAAGAAAGGAATAAGCTAAATATTACAGTACTAAGGCTTATATGGATGCAGCGGTGAATGGGATGGCGGTGACGGGGCGGTGAAAGGGATGACGGTGACGGGGCGGTGAAGGAAACGGCGGTGACGGGGCGGTGCAGAGGATGGTGGGCCGGTGACGGGGACATATTTTTTCCCCGTGTCATTCTCTAATTGGAAGGTGAAGCATCTCTTTATTCCTACTTTTATTAATTGACTGTGATTATCGTGGCGATACTTCGCCAGTTCTTTTTTGAGGTGCTTAGATGCAATTGGTATCAGAGAAGAGGTGCTAGACTGGATTCGAGGTTTCCTTATGTCCTGCACCTATCAAGTACATTTTAATTACGATCTCTCTGATACCTGGAGCAATCCATCTGGCGTGCCGCAGGGGTCACCACTATCCCCATTGCTTTTCAATGTCTACATGTCCTCATTAGGTGCGCAATTGACCCAGCTGGGGATAAAATTATTTAGTTACGCAGATGACTTCACGATCATAATCCCATTCCCTAACTCTCTCTCGGAAGTTACTCCCAAAGCAACAGAAGTACTAAATTTGATGGAGCAATGGATGATTGAATTCAGACTGAAACTTCATTCAGAAAAAACAAATTTTTTTATAGCTTCACCACACCCGCTTGATACCAAAACATCACTATGCATCAATAAACTTAGTTATCCTATTCAATCTACTATAAAGGTATTGGGTGTAACACTGGACCAGAGCCTAACCATGAAAGACCAGGTGGACTCCATAACCAGAAAGGGTTTTTTCACTCTCTGGAAGCTTCGGTCCATTAAAGCATATTTTGATGTGTCATCATTCAGAATTCTGGTACACTCCCTCATACTGAGTCAACTTGATTACTGTAATATTGCCTATTTGGCAATTTCCCAGAAGAATATGCGGCGACTACAACTGGTGCAAAATGCAGCAGTCAAACTGATTTTTGAGTTGAAGTTCGACCATGTAACACCTTCCTACCAACTTCTGCACTGGCTGCCAATGGAGGCGCGTGTGAAGTTTAAGTTTGGTTGTTTTTGCTTTAAGGTACTATTTCGGTCTAGCCCCTAAATATATCTCTGACCTTTTCTCTTTCTCAGCCAACAGACATAAGAGAAGCTCACACTTGAATTTTGTTTCCTCTCCGGTTAGAGGATGCAAATTTAAAAGACATCATCAACATCTTTTCTCACATCAGGCAGCATTATGGGGTAAAGAACTGGAACAATTGCTTACGCCTACTACTTATGGGGAATTTAGGAAACGCCTAAAAGCATATCTGTTCCTGAAGTACTTGGGCAACTAACCTGCACAATCTTATTCCACAATAACTGATTCCTAAAAATGTTAATCACCACCTTTAACTTTGTTAATTCCACTCAATTTGTAGCATCTTTTAACTTCATGATCCTGCAGTATATAAACCGTTGTTATTATTATTTATAGAATACCACGTAGCACTGGCCTCAATGCTAAACTTTGCATGCGAAGAGTTAAACCAACTGAAACCAGATGTAATTCCTGGTATGCAAGTTTGGGATTGGTCTACACTGTTTAAAAACAAACAACATTGTGGGGTGCTCCACGCCAGAAAAAAGACAGTCCAGTTCCCCACAGCAATGGATCTTAGTACCACAACAGTACAAATGTTTTCAGCAAAACAATGTGGAACCAGTCTCTGGACTCCCAGAGGTTAAAATGATGATATTTATTAATACAAAATTAAAATGCAATACACAATATGATAAAAGCTAACAAAACTCAGTTCACACCTTCACATGCCACTACTGTTTGGAGAAATATTGCACATGAGATAGTTTGGCCAAGCAGTTCTACAAAGTTTATTCTCTATTTAAACACCAACTTCCCTCCAACCCTGCTGATTTCGCCAGGCTCATGGTAGTTGTCAATAACCCTCTTCTCGGAGGCATGATCCTGGAAGCTAGGAAGTCCCACATGTTAGAATATACTGCCTACTTGTTCTCGGATAAAGCAAAGTTACCTATAGCGGGTGTTATCCAAGGACAACAGGCAAATATCCTCACTACCCTCCCACTTACCCTAGTTGGCTTCTTAGCTTTGTTACTGAACTGATGGTCTCGCGAGCCTACTTCAGGCAGGAAGGCACAGATGCATGGCAGTGAGGGCAGTCTCCAAATTTTTAAAGTGACAGTGCACTTGTTGACTGTACTGGGGCTTTGTGGATGACATCACCAACATGTGAGAATATCTGCCTGCTGTCCTCTGATAACACCTGCTACAGATAAATAACTTCACATTTTTCAGGTTACTGCAAAGTACATAGTAATGAGATTCAAAGCTGGCAAAACATGTTGCCCCTGATATTCAGAATGAGTTAACTGTTTGGCAATGGCTGCTGATTAGTTAACCTATGTCTCAGTGGCTAACCATTTATTTTCACCAGGAGATCATTATCCTGGCTGAAAATCACATGTTAGCACCAAAATGCTAGCTGGCGATTCGGAGGGCATTTCAGGGTCATTTCTGATATAGGCCCCAATTTTCAGCACTAACTGGCTAAGGTTAGCAAATAGAATCACATAAAAAGCAGTCTTATCTTTATGCGCAAGCTGATTGCTAGTTAGCGCTGAATATTGGCTAGACATCCTTTAAAAACCCAGATGTTCAATGCCGATCGCCAGAAATGGCCTGGCATTGAAATTCTGGATCAGTGCCAGCAGCGGGCTTTAAGCTCGCTGCCCACTACTAGTTGAATGTCGGTTCCCTTATTAAGTTTTGTTTATTTATATACTACCCTGCCTATTAGGGATCCTTCTAAGCAGCTTACAATCTAATAATAATTACATTAAAAACAGATTTGACATAGGATTATCTTACTTTCCCAGGAGTTATGGGCCACAAAGCCTGGTGAGCCCCCCATTATATCCCCCAAAGCCCCTGTCCCACATATTATACCCCTGTCCAATGCCCCACCCCCAAATGTAAGACCCTTCCCCCATTCAAGGTCTCTCACCAATCACACTGCTTGCTGATAAAACTACTTCCTGTTGCTTCTTTAAGCTTGTGTGGCTCTCACAAACTATTATTATACTTTGCCTCCATCTGGATGTTCCCCACCCATAAGCTTTCTCCAAAGTCACTCCCCACCACCAGACACCTTCCTAGGGGGTCTAGTAAGATCCAGGTAGGAGTAAACCGCAGTTGCTCCTGCCCTTGCAAGCACTGGGTTTAAAATGCTAGTCTCACAGAACTACCAATAGGAATCAGGTTTCTGTATTTAGTAACTATGTATCTGACACCAGCAAGGGCTGTAGTGATTGGATTGTGGATGAAGGTACCTTGTGGGGGGGGGGGGGGGGGGTGCTTCACATTGTGGGGTATTTCTTGGAGAGGGGAGTGACTTGAAAGAGACTTAGGTGTGAGGGAGGTCCTTAATACTGGGAAGCCTTGCATTGGGGAGGGAGTATTAGGAGGGTTAATATATGGGAAGCCCTTCAGGAAGGGCTTTGTGAATGCCTGGGGCTTGGGTGGCATGCTATTATAAATGTGATGTGCCCCATTAAGCAGCACCCGGGAGCATCAGGCCAAGGCTTTAGGCCCCATGCTCCCAAGATAGTACAATAACGCTGCCTGCAATAATCAGTAACCAGCAGTATTGAGCTGCCGACTGGTGAATCCCATGGTAAATTAAGGTGCAGTAAAAACCTGACTTTCATTGCACCTTGAAAACTACTCCCCTAAATCAGCAATATTAGTAAACTTTAAAAGATAATAATAATTTAACTGGAAGCTAATATACTATTTAGATCCCTCTTAGCATTCTGATGTTTATGTAATTCCTAATTACTAGTGGTTTAAAGTTTTTCAAAGTCATCCTTGTTATACTGTAGTCACATTCATCACTTCAGGTAAATATGAGTGATTCTGTATTTAATCATCAGAAACTAGAGGTTTCTTAGTACATAGGGGGCAATTATTAGTCTCTGCGGGCTCCTAACATACAAATAAGTTTAACTTGCAAGGTTTGCAGCAGTAATGAAAAGAAAACTGGTAGCATTTCCCAGGGACCAGGTGTTGCATAGGTCATTTGAGTAAAACACACATGCATTCTATTTTCGTAGTTTTCCTTTCATTACTGAGTTAAACATGTAGTCGCAGGAGCCCACAGAGACTAATTATTCTCCGAGGATAAGTAGGACATCACTTAATACATGTGGGTGACAATCCCTGATAGAACCCACAACAGACAATACCTGGTATTCTAGAAAAATAGAAACTTTTGGCAGCTCCATGCCATGCATGGGGACTTTTCTGCACAACTCACTTGTACAGGTCCAGCAATCCTTTGTTTTCAGTGAAGCAGTAGAGTCATATTTCTTTATGGTCCTCAGTACGGGCTACTTTTCTCTTGTGCTTTCCTGTGTGGTTTGTGGATTTTCCCTGTAGTTATACAGGACCTTCTACTCTTCCATCACCTTTTTTAGTTGTTCCCTGGTTTTTACTGGCTCTTTTTAAGTTTTATTTCCTTTTGGCGCAGCTCCACTGGCCCTCTTAGGCTTGATCTCTCATTCAGGACCTTGCTTTTGTTTAAAAATAATAAAAAAAATCTTTGAGCTGTTTGATTTTGCTTTGATGTCCTTTAAAGCTCCCAGTGGTTTTAAGAAATGTTCTCGGTATGGCAAGGTCATATCTATAATTCTTTCATCCCTTTTGTTTAACTTTTTCCTTAGTCCCATAGCTCTCCTGATGCAAATATGGCTAGAGAAACTATTACTGTCTGATAGCCCGAAGATCAGCATTGGAGGAGCATTTCCAAATTGAGGCAGTGATTCTTCTCATTTCCAGCTACTATATAAGAGCTGAGGCAGTCTGCAGCACATTGTCAGCACAGGTTACAGTGAGTAAGGCTGTTAAGGTCTCTGGGGTGAATCAGGGAGAGTCTCTGAAATACAGGTTTTTGAGGGTCCCTGCATGTGCCCCTTGGTCCCCCTCCTAAAAAAACCCCCAAATCTCCATTTTTGCACTTTGTTTAAATAGTGATTTTAGCTGTGAATTTCTTGACATGGCTATCTTGGATTTTTAGCAATCTTTTTTCAAACGTTCCTTGCACTTCCAAAACTTAAATTTTTGCTTCCAAACTGATTGGGACAGAGTCCTTGGTCTGCTACCCCAAATACATGCCAGGATTGTGCAAATTGTGCGCCTCAGGAGAATCCTTGCACCCCATGCCACACGGCATGGATAAGAGAGGCAGGATCAGCCAGCATACCCTCTTCCCTGCATGCTAAGGTGACAAAAAGGGCAGCTAGCCCATTGGGGTGGCCACCTTTATTTTCAGGGCCTGGAAATAGTGACCCTTCCATGCATAAGAACGCAGATGCTGTACTTTTAAATCTTCGGGCAGCTACCGCTGCAGTATCAATGAGAGGCCTGCCCCAGAAACCTTCATTCTACTAAAGGGGGCAAGCCTGCTCATTGACACTGAGTGGTGGTTGCCCAAAGATTTAAATGTACAGCACCGGGAAGGGGATGGGTGGGGGAGTCAGGAGTTGGTGAGAGGCACTGCTGGATTCTGCTAGCTAGGGCGGAGCCTCTGGGCTTCCCCAAACAAAATGGCACTTTGCTGCCTATGACTCCAATGTCTCTTTTTGCAGGCAGCAATGCTCTCAACATTTCATGTAAGGTTTGGTTAGAACATTCACATTTTATGTTACCATGAGGGTGATAAGGGGGTTATCTGGCTCTTTTGCATTCCATATAGCTTGCAAAGGTTCTGGATAACTTTAGGCTCAAACAGGGCCAGATTAAAGGGTAGGCCCAGGAGGCACATGCCTAGGGCCTGAAATTGTCAGGGGGCTCCAGGACCTGCATTAGGGGGTGGCAAACAGGGCAGTTGCCCTGGGCCCCGCAGCTCAAGGGGGCCCCATGATCCAGGCAGCTCACTTAGCTGCCATCAGCCCTGCTTTCAGCTGCTGTACTGCTAAACCAGATGGCAAAAACAAAGACAGAAGCCGTGGGACTTTTCCTCTTGCCTGCATTGCTATACACTTCCCCCTCAATATTCGTGGGGGTTAGGGGCAGAGCCAGCCACAAGTATTAAAAAACTGCGAATAACTTTTAGGGCTGACTGATCCACCCCTGCCTCCCTCCTGGATCTCTCCCCACCTCCCTCCTGCCTCCCAGACCGCTATACAGCTTACCTAATGGTCTAGTGGTGAAGTGGAGCAGCAGCGCTCTTCCTACGTTCCTGCCCTGTGCAGAGCCGTCCACAAAAATGGCTGCTTTGAGTTCCTGCTGTAGTCTCGTGAGACCACGGGAACTCATAGCAGTCATTTTTGTGGATGGCTCTGCACGGGGCAGGAGCATATGAAGAGTACTGCTGCCCCGCTTCACTGCTAGACCACAGGTAAGCTGTATAGAGGTCCAGGAGGCAGGGTGCTTCCAGGTTTTAAAAAACCCCACGAATAACTGAAGTTAAATGTGTGAATCGGTAGGGTGAAGTATAAGCTCTGTCGATCTTAATCCGGCCCCCCTCTGAAGTGACTTCTTGTTTTTGAGGGGCAGGATTGAGACCAGCGGAGCTTATAGCAAATAGCAATATAGGCAAGAGGAAAGGTGCATGCATCGACGGCAAACCCCCCCCCCCACCCCCCAGCATCAATGGCAACGCGGCCGACTTTGCTCCAGAAAGGTCACGCGATGACTGCGTCTGCTGGCTCTGCTCCGGAAGAAGTAAGTGACATCGGAGGGGGATGGACCGGCAGACGTAGTCATCGTGGGACCTTGCAGAAATTTCCGGTCCACCTCCTCTGACATCACTTCTTCCAGAAGCAGAGCCAGCAGCTGCAATCACGGGACCTTGCATAGCATTTGGAGGGAAAGAGAAAGCATGGAAGGGTAGTGGAGGGAGAGAAGGGGCAGGGTGGTATGGAAGGATGGTGGAGGGAGAGAAAGGGGCAGGGTGGTATGGAAGGGTGGTAGGAAGGATGGTATGGAAGGGTGGTGGGGCAGTGTGGTATGGAAGGGTGGTGGAGGGAGAGAAAGGGGGCAGATGCTGATGGAATTGGTGTGCAAGGAAAGGGGAGACATAAGGGGGAGGATACTGGAAGGAATTGGATTGGAGGAAAAGAAAGGGGGCAGATGCTGATGGAAATGGGGGGAAGGGAGAGGAGAGAGTGAAATGCCAGACCATAGGGGTGTGGGAGAGGGAAGGAAAGTAGAGAGATGCCAGACCATTGGAGGTGATGCCAGACCATTGGAAGAAGATGGATGCCAGACCAATGGAGGTGAAGGGAGAGATGGAAGGGGGAGGCATACAGTTTCTGGAAGTGGCATAGAAGGAGAGAAGATGGCATATAGAAGGGGCAGACAATGGATGAAAGGAAGAAGGTGACTAGAAGATGAGGAAAGCAGAAACCAAAGAAGACAAAGGTAGTTTGTTTGTTTGTTTGTTTGCTTTAGGGGACATGCATCACTGTTTCTGTGATGTTGCAATGAATGCAGAGTCCAGCTTCTTGGTGGTTCAGTTTAACATTTGTCTAAATATTTCTATTTTATCTCCCCGTTTACAAAACTGTAGAACGTTTTGTAGCACTGGCCGAGGTGATAACAGCTTTGATGCTCAGAATTCTATGAGCGTCTGAGCTGTTACCACCGTGGCTAAAAACCGCACTACAGTTTTGTAAAAGGGGGAGGGGTTAGTTTGTGATTACATATTCCATACTAGGCGAAGGTGTTTTCAGTGTTCTGTGTGTTCGAAAGATATGGTTTTCTGTTAGGATTGACTGTGCAGGATTGATCTGTACTAGTCTGGCTTGTTTAGTTTTACAATGGGTGTATGTAAGATGTTGCCTTTCCTAGGTACACTCTTGTGTGACGTGTGAAATGTTACTAAAAATCATGTTTTTCATACAGATAGGGGGGGTCAAAAAATTGCCTTATGCTGTGCTATGTTTTGCCATATAAATATAAATATAAAGATAGAGGAATTTCCACTTATCTTTGCTGATCGGTACACCGGTACCAATCAGCGAAGATAAGTGGAAATTCCTCTATCTTTATATTTATATTTATATGGCAAAACACAGCACAGCATAAGGCATTACTTGGAATGAAGGTTTTTTGCTGGTGAGGTGACCGCTCAACTGCCTCTTTGAGCCGTTTTGGTGAGATGGGAGGGGCCCTTTCTGAGGCTTTTTCCTTCACATTTTAAAATGAGTCAGCTTATACTGTGTCTGTTTCATTCTACTTGACAATACCACATTTAATATTGAAAGTGTTTATCTTAGTACATATGCTAGGTATACCACTATGCTGGGGTTTTGCTTTTACCCTTGGGAAAAAAAATGACACACTTGTGACATTGACGTCTCCCTTCTCTCGTTCTGTGCTACTAATTAAAAATAATAAATAGTAATACCATTGAGGGGCAGCAGTGAGAAAGGGACGGTGGCAGTGGCTGCTGTAAGGGGCAGGAGAAGGAGAAGGAGGTGGTGGCTGGAAGTGGCACAGGGTGCAGTTCAGCGGGCTGCTCTGGGGAGGACTAGATTATAAAGTGAATCCCATGGTGGTGCCTTTGGCTGGTTACAGCCCGGAGATTGAGGTGAGCTGCAGATAAGCGAGGCTTTGCCTGGGGATCGTGTCATGGGATCCAGTGAGGGCGGGAGCCGCAGGCAGGTAGGTGCTCCTCCTGTCTTGGGAACGCTGGCTGCAGATGGGGTGGTGAACGAGGATGTCGTTTTTAACATTGTAACATAATAAATGATGACACATAAAGACCTGAACAGTCCATCCAGTCTGCCCATAAGTTATACCCATGAAAAAAAATACATGCTTAGATTAACTTGTCTCTTCTTTGATATTTCTGGGCTGTAGACTGTAAAGTCTGGTATTGTCCAAGGTCCTAAATGCTGAAGTTGCTGTCCAAGCTCACTCCAGCCTATCCAACCATCCTGTTTGCAGAATATCTACCGTAAAGTCTGGCCATCCTCATGTTCCATATTAGTGGAGTTCACATTGATGCCCTCCCCAGCCCATCCTACACTGAATCACCATATATGGGACACAGACCGTGCAAGTCTGTCCAATACCAGCCTTAGTTCTTTACTTTACATCCTTCATTTTCTAATCAGAGATCCTCTAATTTTTATCCCATGCTTTTTTTGAATTCCATCACCGTTTCCCTCTCCATCACTTCCCTCGGGAGGGCATTCCAGGCATCAACCACCCTCTCCGTGAAGAAGAATTTCCTAACATTGCTCCTAAGTCTTCCTCCCTGTAACCTCAAATTATGCCCTCTAGTTTTACCATTTACCATTTGGTATTTGAACCCTGAGCTCTCTGTTCTTTTTGCTCACTCTTTAGTGCAGCGATCACAACACCGATGTTTACTCTGCATCGGTGCGCTCCTGCTTGTGCTTGCTGGTGCCAAGTTTTCCCTGAACGGGGATCGCAAACTTTGTGGCTCAGCTCTCCCTCAATGGGCTAGGAGTTTTGCAATCCACATCATAGGTGTGTATGGCTTGGATCAGTGCAAAGTTTTCACCCTTTTCTTTTTCCTGTTTCTACCTCGTGTCGGCTCCGGTGCACCTCCCTTCCCTGTGGTAAAACAGCTCAAGATCTAGGGGTTTTAACCACTTGCCTTGTTGTTTTGTTGCAAATTAGCAAACATGGAGTGGAACGTACTAGAGGAGTTACAGATTTGGTCGTTTATACATACATATGGGTTACAGTTGGACGACATAGAGTGAGGCAGTTGAGAGGAATTGCAAACTTGGTTATTAGTATAGGCTTATGTTTCGGATAGTATTACTGCTTTACAATGCATTTGAACACTTTTATATACGTATGGAAAGGGTTCAGAGTTAAAGTCCTGAGCAAGTAGGTGGGAAGTGAAGGAAGGGGTGTGGGGATTTTTTCAGAGATGTTTGGGGCTTGCATAGAACTAAAACTACACTGGCACTGGTATGGTAATTTTTGTTGTTTGTTATGAATTTTAAAATAAAAAAAAAAGAAGTACAGGTGGAAATAAAGAAGTAAATAAGAAAACAGGTAAATTAATGGGGGCGGAGCAGAGGTGGGGCATGGGCGGGGCAGGGCTTGAGGCCCAGTGTACTTGTGTGCCTAGGGACCCTCAAAGAATTAATCTTGCCCTGGGCTCAAAAGCCCGCCCCTGATCTGAATGCAGTCTTTTTGGTCTTTGGTAGATACTACAACTGGATATCATGTGAACATGTCGATTATGACCAGGACATTTTATGTATAATCTTTTTTACTGGAATTTATCACAAGAAACACATCATGCCACAAAATACATAAAGCATATACAGTACTCCCCACCCCCCAGCTGTAACAATCAAAGAAAACCAAATCATGATAGGGTGACAGAGGAGTGGTTAAACCAGAACATACGCAGGTAATGCTAGTCTCAGTTAGGGCACTGGTCTTTGACCTAAGGGCCGCCGCTGGAGCGGTCTGCTGGGCACGATGGACCACTGGTCTGACCCAGCAGCGGCAATTCTTATGTGTCATCGCTGAGGATATGTTGAAACCCTCAGCTCAATGTACAGCAGCCAAGAAAGCAAATAGAATGTTAGGAATTATCAGGAAAGGAATGGGAAATAAAGATGCAAATGTTATAAGCACCTTGAATCGCTTTATAGTACGGCTGTGTAATTCTGGTCGCCCTATCTAATAAAAAATTTAGTGGCAGTGAAGTTTTGTTCAGAGATGTTTGGAGGTTGCATAGAAGAAAAACTGTACACCGGCACTGGTATGGTAATCTTTGT
The DNA here is from genome assembly GCF_902459505.1 of Geotrypetes seraphini. Lineage (NCBI taxonomy): Eukaryota > Metazoa > Chordata > Amphibia > Gymnophiona > Dermophiidae > Geotrypetes > Geotrypetes seraphini. The sequence continues at coordinate 73,355,438 of NC_047094.1, read as the reverse complement.
TTGTTTTGAATTTTAAAATAAAAGAAATAAAGTGGAAATAAAGAAGTAAATACATGGGGGCGGGGCATGGTGGGATGGGGCGGGGCATGGTGTGGTGGGGCGGGGCAGGGGGCCCAGTATACTTGTGTGCCTAGGGGCCCTTAACAAATTAATCCTGCCCTGCTTCCAGGGCAGGCCGATGGCAGCAGCCTGAAGATTTAAAGTTACAGCGGCCAGGGAGACTCTTCTGATCTCTGACCATCAATTTTTGGGAAGACCTAAGCCCCTGTGCACCATCATTCTGACACCTATGTGCAAGTTACTGAAGAGTTATTTCCTTTAGCACATGAACTGTATAAGATATTCAGAGACTGGATATTAACACTTCAATTTTTTCAGTAAAATAATGCATGGAAATAAACTTTATAAAGGTTAATTTAAAAAGATAGAACATAAGAATAGCCATACTGGAGGGGGGTTGGAAGCAGGGAAAGATTATAAAATTATATTGTGTGTTTATGAAGAATGAATGGGAGAAATGGTTTTACAATTAGTACCATTAGTATGGGGTTGACTTTGACGCTTTGTTTCAGGGTCGTATTGGTACACCCATGTTTCATCACCAATGATAACATGGCCCAAAAGATCATCTTGCCTCTCCAAAAGGTCTTAGCAAACTTCGACTCTCCTTTGCTTTTGTTCATCGGTGATCTCCTTTGGAACCATATTTGCACACACCTTTCTCATGCCATGATTTTCAGTTAAGATTTTCCTGTTGCTCTATCGATGTTTACTTGGTCTGCTGTGCTTCTCACAGTCAGCTGATGATTTTGACATAAAATTCAATGAATTTTTGCAATGTTTTTGACAGTTCTGCTTGTTACAGACCACCCTGACCTTTTTTCGTCGGTGATGCTTTCTCTTCCCTCAGAAAAATGTTTAATCCATTTTTACACTGCCGTTTTCTTCATGGCATTATTTCTATAAACTTGGACTAATATGTCCCTGATTTCACTTCCACTCTTGCAAGTTTAACAAGAAATTTAATGTTTATTCGTTGTTCTAATTCAAGCTCAGACATTCTTGGGCCAGCACACAAAAACATGCAACAACAATGTTTCTACAATGCTGCCAATGTAAGCGCACAGAGGCAAGTTCGTGAACTTACCGTCATTGTCAGACCTCGTATGTAAACTGTAATAAATTAGCCTTTACAAACTTTACCTTCAGCCACAAATCATCTACTCTTTTAAATTCTGATCTGCATCCTCCTTCTACACATCCCAAATGAGCCGCAATCCAAAACGAAATGTTAATCCGAAATGTAATGTATTCTGAAATGTATTGTCTAAATGTAATTTGAATCAATCTAATCACTTACCCTCACCCTCGTTCACTCTCCAACTCTTTTCCTTTACTCCTTACAAAACGGACTTTCTTCTATCATACACCATACACTAATCTCCTTTGACTGTATCCCCTCATTATTGAATGTAATAAATATATAACTAAGTAACCCATCCTGAACTATGTATGTAATCTTGTAACTGTATGTAATTCGATATACCAATCTGTATTATGTATGCAATGCTGTAGCCCAGGGGTGTCCAACTTGCGACCCCGTGAAGTATTTTGTGCGGCCCTGGTCGAGGGCAATGCAGTGTTTTCCTCTGCTGTCCCTGGGTGTTTACAGTCTCGCCGGCTCCCTCCTCTATCTTGCTGCAGCGTTTGCACATCTGTGCGGCCCCAGAAACATTTTTTTCGGCCAATGCAGCCCAGGTAAGCCAAAAGGTTGGACACCCCTGCTTTAGCCCATTCCGAGCTCCTCTGGAAGAACAGGATATAAAATTAAATAAATAAATCCTTGATTTGACACTAGAATGCATATGTTGAATTTTTCCGATAAGCTTTCATGTTTTGAATTTACACATTGATTTCTTTGAATATGAATTTCTACACCATGTCTCACGTGCAATGATTAGCAGTGATTACTTCAGACGCTCCATCGTGCGGACTTGTTCCGCAGTCTGTCAAGTAATTCTCTGAGCACTTAAAGAGATATGCATATGAGTTGCAGTTTTGAATTACCTTTGCTTTAAAACAAGTAGTGTCACTTCCATTTTTTTTTTTTTTTTGTTTCTTGGAATTCTAAAGTGAAACATTCTATTTAGGGGCAACCCTATAATTAAGCCAAATGAGGTGGAGACATCTGGCAGCACTGTTCAGGGAGCGGCACTGTGGCAAAACACAGCCCTACATGAGTGGTGAGCCGAGTATAGAAGCTAGATGCAATATGTGCTACATATGCAGTACTTAGTTGCTTTCTGCTCTCTCCTTACTCAGTGTTCATTTTAGCTGCATCAGAGCATACCCTGCTACCCCCCCCCCCCCAGCTGAATCACAGCATAACACCCCCCCCCCCTCAGTTACTACCTCTCTTTCCATCTCCTCCCCCACCTCTAGTATGGCATCTCACCGTCCATCCTCTTCCCCCTTCACTCCATGTACCTTTAAAAGACCACCAGTGGCAGAGGCCGTTCACATAGGCCACCCTGCTGCCGCCTCAGAGTCTTCTCTGTACTGCGATCTGCCACTGAGGAAACAGGAAGTTACAACAGAGAGGGTAGATCACAGTTCAGAGAAGACTCTGAGGCCGGCAGCAGGGCCACCTATGTGAAGCTTCACTACCACCAGTGACCTTTAAAAGGTAAATAAAGGGCCTGGATCCTGGCAGAAAATAGGAGAGCATTTTGGAGTGAGAACTTGTGGTAGTCTAACAAGATCAATTGGCAGATTTAAGGTAGCAGAAAGACTATCCGGAGGATCTATTTTTTTTACCTTCAGCAAATGAGGGTATATGGGGAGGGAGCACCCTCTCATCATTTGCCTCAGACAGCAGATTGCCTTGGGCCACCCCTTGTGCCACTGAATATGATCAGTTAGCCCTAAACAAGTGATTTACACAATAACAGAGTAAATGATGGTGGATAAAGCCCTGATTAGTCTATCCAGTCTGCCCAACAGTCACACTCATTACACTGGCCAACACTCATTTTGGTGCCTCGAATGTTAAACCTGTTTTTGGGTATATTTGACTTGCTGATTCCATAAATGGCACCAGTTTTCTCCTATCAGCTCTAATTTTTGAGATACAGAACACGTACCATATACCACCCTTCACTCTGCTCGCCCATTTAAAAAAATCAGAATATTTTAATGTAGTATTTAAATTAATATATTTTAAGCATAAAGGAAACATATTAAAAATTAAAAAAGGGGCTGCTATTATTCCTGGTGAGAGAAAATATCTGCAAGCAGGCACCCCTGTGGCTACCACCCGACATCAGTCGGCATTGGGAGGGGAGGTCCTCTCTCCCAATTTAAAAGACCAGATTGCCGCGGTTTGTGAGGGCTGCTGTTATTCCTGGCGAGAGAGAAAATTTGCAAGTAGGCACCCCTGTGGCTACCACCCGACGTCATTCAGCATCAGAAGGGGAGGTCCTCTCTCCCAATTTAAAAGACCAGATTGCCGCGGTTTGTGAGGGCTGCTGTTATTCCTGGCGAGAGAGAAAATTTGCAAGTAGGCACCCCTGTGGCTACCACCCGACGTCATTCAGCATCAGAAGGGGAGGTCCTCTCTCCCGATTTAAAAGACCAGAGTGCGGCCCGTGAACGCATGCCCAAGACCGTGTGCCTGAAGGGGCATGGCTAAAGGGGCATGATATGCCCCTTTTGAACCTCTTATGAGCTCCCTTCAGAGCCATTAGGAGTCGGAACAAGGAAATTATTGGAAAAAGGAAGGCAAGGGTTATCCCAACAGTCCCTGGTGTGGGACCAATGGATCGTCACCTCTACCCTATTTCTGCAACATCTTTGGAAGGTAAGACTGTCTTACAATCTCAATCTGCCTCACTCTCCTCTGGCGAGTCTTCACCTCCACCTCAACCTGCTTTAAGCCTACAGGAAAAAGCCGATTCTGCTCCTGAAGTTGAAGAGGATTATGGCTTTCCTAATGTGACTGATTTGGACTCAGCTCTAACATTAGGGAAATCTACTAAAGTCTTAACCCCTGTTCAAATGCCTTCAAAGTCTGCTATTGTTTTAGATGTTGGAGATAAAATTATTACCTTGCAAGACGTTTGGGCAGCGGTAAATAGAATAGAGAATTCATTACAGGGCACAGTTGTAAAGCTTTGTCAGTTTTCAACTGAAATTACCAATAATGTAACTGAGCAAGAAACTCAATTAGAAATGATGGAGAAAAGAGTAGAAAAAGTAGAAACTTCTGTTTCTGTGATTCAACCATGTGTAACATCTAATATGAAGGATAACACTCTATTGCATTGGCAATTGGAAAAAATAAAAAATACTATGAGATCTAGGAATCTTTGCTTTTTGAATTTTCCTATATCTCATTATTTGTCCCTCTGGAGCTTTTGAAAATGTATTTAAGGGATATCCTTCAGTATACTCTTGTAGAAGGATTTGTGCTAGATAATTTGTATTATATCTCTAGAAGTTCCAAGGTTGTATCAGAGGAAGGAGGAATAGATCAGCTTGTATCCCCAGATAGCTTGAATATCTCACAATTTTTGGAGTCATCTAAAGATTATTTAGCCAAAAGAGCAACATTGCTGGCTACCTATAAATCCGAACTAGAAAAGCAAGCTATTCTTAAACTTTATTTTCTTAACAAACAGGCTCTGTTTTGTGGACAAAATATAAATATGTTTCAAAATATAGGTGTCTCCGAACAAACACAATATAGGAGAAGCAATTCTTATAGCTTAAGACACGAGTCTTGCCTGTTGGAGCTTTATTTTTCCTTAAATTTCCTTGCAAGCGTTTGGTGACGTATGAGAACAAGTATGTTTCTGTTGACCCATCTCAGTTGGAGACATTTCTTCAAGATAAATCTAAATTGGATAAATTGTCTGAAACTAATGCAGAGGTTGATACGAAGTGATACGAAAGATTAGAATTTGTTGATACCTGCTTGTGGATAGAGTGTACTTTATTTCTTATTTTCATATGTGAGTCCCTTATGGGATAACAATGGCCCTAATAATATGGGCTTGATAAGTTTAATTATCCTATGTATTTCTTTTGACATTTGTGTGAATTTTCTTGAAATTTTTATTTGTTGTAATAAATGAATAATTTTATAAATAAAAAAAATTAAAAGAAAAGTGTACAATATGAAAATCTACTTATTTCATACCAAAAACACAAGTTTATAATACAAACTTTCCAGTCATTTGACACACAAGAAGCTCCTGAGAGTGCGATCTGCCAGGACAATCCCGCATAAGATTCCAATAATACTATGCCATGTATGCATCCCATCTTCCTTGGTATCTGGCTTCCATTGTTTTTGTGTCTTGGTGAAATCTTTCACCTTGCTCTATGCTTGAGTCACCAAGGTTCTCTGGAAAGCGATCTAAGTGACACTGCAGATAATGAACTTTAGCACTCATGTTACAGTCAAGCCTGTTGGAATAAAAGAGCATATCTTTTACTAATTTTGTGTAGTTGTCTGCCTTCTTGTTTTCAAGAAAGTTTTTCACAACAAGAACAAATGAAGACCAGACACATGATTCGATTTCATTCATTGATGCTATGAAATGTGGGTCATTTACAAGTTGTCTGATCTGTGGACCACTGAAAATTCCTGCCTTCAGTTTTTCCGTTGGCTCGCCCCCTCTTAAGGGGGAGTCTGGGCTGAAGCCGCTGACGCGGTGGGGGTGGGCGGAGCTACCTCTCGCCTGCCCCTGGCTCTCTGCTGGCCTGTCGGCTCTCCCCTCGCGCTGGCCCGCTGAAAAAAAAAGAAAAAAGAAAACCTCTTTCTCTGCTCCTCTCCTGTCCCTCTCCTCGCCTGCCCCTCTCCTCTTCTCCGACGCCGAGAGCGCCTTTGCGAAGGAGCCTTAAGAAGGAGCCCAGGCAGCCCAGCAGCAATATCTAATAATTAGACCACAGGTACTTCCCCCCCTCTTCTCACTTCTCATTTCTCTTTCTCTTTCTACTCTTTCAGCTAGCTGCGCGCCGGGCACAATCCTTTCACACCTCGGGACATAGGAAAGAGAAAGGAGCAATGGAGGATGTGGGAACCCAGCAGAGCTACCCAGTATACTGCATCGGGTGCCATATGTATGACTACCTCCCCTCCGGGAGGCAGGCATACATATGCGGTCGATGCCAGGAACTGGACAGCCTGAAACAGGAGGTCGGGAGACTGCAGGTTAGAGTCCAGGAGCTGGAGGGACTCTGCACCATGGAGGAGCAATGCTGGGAAACTGAAGACACCACCAGAGGGAGCCACATCGCGGAACAAGTTAGGGAGCTCGAGAAGTTCATTGAGGAGGCCTGCAGGATGGTGGAGGCACGAGACCACCAACACACCAGGAGAGAACCGACAGTTGGACGACAGGAACTACCAGACACCATGGGAATAGGACCTTGCGGAGGACCTGGGCAGACAGAGGAGGAGGAGACCCATCAGAGCCAGGAGAATGGACTAGCGGACTGCGCAGAGGACACAGACCTGAGACCAGGGGCGGAGACACAGCTGAACCCAGACGACGGACGAATGGACTGCACATATGACACAGATCTGAGACCAGAGAGACAGTTAAAGAAGGGGAAATCAGCAATCGTGGTTGGAGACTCAATCCTGAGAGGAGTAGATAGTCACATATCCGGAGGGAGAGAGGACCGACTGGTAACATGTCTCCCGGGGGCAAGAACAAAGGACGTCATCAACAATATCGAGAGGATCCTGGAGGGAGCCGAGACGGAGGAGACAGCAATAGTGATCCACATAGGAACAAACGACATCAGCAGGAGAAACTACAACAGGACTACACTAACTGACCAGTTCAGGATCCTGGGGAGGAAACTGAGACTAAGGACAAGGAGGATAGCCTTCTCAGAGATCCTGCCAGTACCGAGAGCGGACACAAGGAGACAGAGCGAACTACAAGCAATTAACGCTTGGCTGAGGAGATGGTGCGATGAGGAGGGTTTCCACTTTGTTAGGAACTGGACTACTTTCCTGGGGAAGAACAAGCTCTACAGAAGAGATGGACTACACCTTAGCACAGCTGGGACGAGGATGCTGGCACGCAACGTCCAGAACGCCATAGACTTGGCTTTAAACTGAAGAGAAGGGGAAAGCCGATAGTCGAACTGACCTCGACACATCGGACATCAGTACCTGACAAGGATACTGACCTGGGACATTGGGAAGGAAAGCTTGGGACTGAGTGTGTATGTTTTGAAAAAGGACCTAAGGACGCATTGCAGGGACCAAGGGCACAAATGGAACTAGTAAGAGGCACCAACATGGAACAACAGGAGCCAGAGGAGCAAGGACCTTGTGAAATAGAGACCAGAACTGAGAGAAAATTACAAGAACAAGTGGTGCAAGGGAAACAGGCTGAGGACATCACAGACACACAGCAGCAGGAGGAGGATGAAACTCGGGGGCTGGCAAACCATGAGGAGGACTGCAGGAGTACCAAAACACGAGGAGAACAAAAAGAGAGAGCAAAAAACTGGGTCTTAAACTGCCTGTACACAAATGCTAGGAGCCTGAGGGCCAAAATGGGAGAACTAGAAATCACTGCTAGCAAAAAGGACCTAGACATAATTGGAGTCACAGAAACATAGTGGACTGAGGAAAATCAATGGGATGTGGCCATACCAGGGTACAAACTATACAGGAGAGACAGGGCACATAAAAAGGGTGGAGGAATAGCGCTGTACGTAAAAGACTCCATACCCTCAACAAGGATGGAAACAACAGTACAGGCGGATGGCTTGGAATCACTATGGGTTAAGCTACAGGGAGGAACTGGGGCAGACATTAAAATGGGTCTGTACTACCGCCCACCAGGACAACCTGAAGAAATCGACCAGGACCTGGAGGCAGAACTGAGGCAGGTATGCAGAAGCGGAAAGGTGATGGTGATGGGGGACTTCAACTATCCAGGGATAGACTGGAGTATTGGGCACTCAAACTGCGCAAGGGAGACCAAATTCCTAGAGGTCATGAGGGACTGCTTCATGGAGCAACTGGTCAAGGAACCAACACGGGGTGACGCCACTCTTGACCTAATCTTCAACGGACTAGAGGGGCCAGCAAAGGAGGTGACAGTATTAGCCCCGCTAGGTAACAGTGATCACAACACGATCCAGTGCAGGCTAGAATTTGGATCATCAAAGGGGAAAAGAACCACAACGACGGCACTCAACTTCAAAAAAGGAAATTATGATGCCATGAGGGAAATGGTGGGAAAAAAAACTCAAAGGTAACATAGGGAAGATGGATTCCGTAGAAAAAGCCTGGACCTTACTCAAGGGAACTGTGCACGAAGCGCAAAACCTGTGCATCCCCAAGTTCAGGAAAGGGTGCAAAAAAAACAGAACAAAAAACCCAGTGTGGATAACAAATGCAGTGAAGAAGGCGATAAGCGACAAGAAAGCATCGTTCAGAAAATGGAAAAAAGACAAAACAGAGGAGAACCAAAAAGTGCACAAAGAACACCAGAAGGAGTGTCACCGAGTGGTTAGAAAAGCAAAAAGAGAATATGAAGAGAGACTGGCAGAGGAAGCAACAAACTTCAAGTCGTTCTTCAGATACGTCAAGGGGAAGCAACCGGCAAGAGAAGAAGTGGGACCATTGGATGATGGAGACAGGAAGGGAGTGGTAAAGGAAGAGAAAGAAATAGCTGACAGGTTAAATGAGTTCTTCACGTCAGTTTTCACGAGGGAAGATATAACCAACATCCCAGAACCTGAAGAGAGCGGAAAAGGAGACCAAGATGTAAAACTGGTCAATTTAGAGGTAAGCCAAGAAGATGTACTCAAGCAGATAGACAGACTAAAGAGCGACAAATCTCCAGGTCCGGACGACATTCACCCAAGGGTACTCAAGGAACTAAAAAACGAAATAGCGGAGCCACTTCGACAAATATACAGCCTATCCTTAAAAACCGGAGAGATCCCGAAGGACTGGAAAATAGCAAATGTCACGCCCATCTTCAAGAAGGGCTCAAGGGGAGACCCAGGAAACTACAGGCCAGTGAGCCTGACCTCAGTCCCAGGAAAGATGATGGAGGCACTGATTAAGGACATCATCTGTGAACACATCGAAAACAATGATCAGCTAAAACCGAGTCAGCATGGCTTCTGCAAGGGTAGGTCATGCCTCACAAACTTATTGCACTTCTTCGAGGGGGTAAACAGCCAGGTGGATAAAGGGGAATCTATAGATATCATTTACCTTGACTTCCAAAAAGCCTTCGATAAGGTACCACACGAAAGGCTGCTTAAGAAGATATGGAACCACGGGGTACAAGGGGTGATCCACCGATGGATCAAAAACTGGCTGGCGAACAGGGAACAGAGGGTTGGCGTAAAGGGCCATTACTCTGACTGGAAAGGGGTCACGAGCGGAGTTCCGCAGGGGTCGGTGCTGGGACCGCTCCTGTTCAATATCTACATAAACGACCTAGAGGCAGGAACCAAGTGTGAGGTTATTAAATTTGCAGATGACACCAAACTATACAGCAGGGCTCAAACCAGGGGAGACTGCGAAAATCTCCAAAAGGATCTAACGCAGCTGGAAAAGTGGGCCGAAAAATGGCAAATGAGCTTCAACATAGGGAAATGCAAGGTCATGCACGTGGGGAAAAAGAACCCGATGTTCACATACAGAATGGGGGGAAAACCGCTAGGGATCAGTAACCTGGAGAGAGACCTGGGAGTGATGGTAGACGCAACACTGAAGGCATCGGCGCAGTGCGCTACAGCCTCAAAGAAAGCTAACAGAATGTTGGGTATCATTAAGAAGGGTATTACGACCAGGACGAAGGAAGTCATCATGCCGCTGTATCGTGCAATGGTGCGGCCGCATCTGGAGTACTGTGTCCAGTACTGGTCGCCGTACCTCAAGAAGGACATGGCAGTACTTGAGGGAGTACAGAGAAGAGCAACTAAACTGATAAAGGGAATGGAAAATCTCCCATATACCGACAGGTTGAAGCAGTTGGGACTTTTCTCACTGGAAAAGCGGAGACTTAGAGGAGACATGATAGAAACCTTCAAGATCCTGAAGGGCATAGAGAAAGTAGACAGGGACAGATTTTTCAAATTAAGGACCACCACAAGTACAAGGGGGCACTCGGAGAAATTGAAAGGGGACAGGTTTAGAACAAACGCTAGGAAGTTCTTTTTCACTCAGAGGGTGGTGGATACATGGAACGCGCTTCCAGAGGCTGTTGTAGACAAGAAAACATTAAATGGTTTCAAAGAAAGTTTGGATAGATTCCTAGAAGAAAAAGGGATTGAAGGGTATAGATAGATAGACCACTACTCAGGCGATGGGCCTGATGGGCCGCCGCGGGAGCGGACCGCTGGGCAGGATGGACCTATGGTCTGCCTCAGCGGAGGCAACTTCTTATGTTCTTATGTTCTTATGTTCATATGCGCTATATATTCAATGCATGAAGGAGAAATTCTATAACCAGTGCCTAAACTTAGATGTTGGTAGGCGCCCTGCCAATGCCTAAGTATTTGAAAAATGCAGTCAAACAGCAGTGTTGAAGCACATACCAACACCTAAATAAAAGGTGGCTGAAATGGCCGCAGGAATCGTGGCCAATTAGCCGCTTTAGGCGGAATGCCAAAGTAGGCATTAGGTGGGCTAAAGCAGCTACCCAGCCGCCATTCATGCCAAGACAGGCGGCTGAAATGTAGGCCTCCTGCTGGTTGGGGGGGATCTTTGCGACAGCTGGCTCAGCTGATCACAGTAGGGGGAAACCCCCCCCCCTCCCCATCAAAGTCACAATTCTGTAACTTGTGCCCTCGAATGATTGACAGGCTATCTGACTTGGGCGCCGGTTACAGAATCATAGCTTTGGGGAGTCCCTGCTGCTCAGCTGATGGGGGAGGAAGGGAATTCTCCAATGCAAAACAAATCCCACTAAAAAGAGATATAATGGAGAGGAATGGTCTCAGAAACTTACTTGGATTAGGATATTTCAATCCAATACCAAGTCATTAAAGGTTTATAGTTTCCATCACTGACCAAGTTGCCTCCACCTCTTTATTTGTGTTCTCTAATATATCAAAGATTAATTATTTTATTGCTTTTTTTCTTTCTTATTTATAGAGAGCAAAGATTTACTTATCTTAAAGTGTGCAGAGTACTGACAGAGTTTAGACCATAAACTACCATTAAAAGGCTTAAAACTATTACTATTATTGCCACTTGCCCCAGTATTAAACTCATGATATATTCTTTAGTTATGATAGCCCGCATGCAGGTTTTTAACCAAGACTGATTCTAACGGAAATAACCGTGGGCACTTGAGATCCACAGTCTGTACAAGAAAAAAGACTTCCTTGATTTAGTAACAGCCTATATATGTTTAGGAGTTATTAGTGTGTCACACTTGAAATAATGAAGGTATAAGTTATATTCTTTAGTTTTAACATAATAACACATTTTTAGACTGCATAACCCTAAGTTCAATGCGGTTAACAAAAGATTATGCTATGAGAAAATACACAAATAATGTAATGCACAGAGATTCTCTTAAAATCACACCCATGCATAACACTGCAATCCATACTAAATTTAAAATTTATTAAAGTGCTAACTCTCAAAAATACAAAAAAATCATTTCATTCATTTAAAATGCTGAAAACTATCTAAATTATTGCCATTCGCCCCCCCCCCTTTTAAATTCATAGTGCATTCTCTACTGCCTTCTATTAAACTTCATGCACAAGCGTGATACTCCTGTTCCTCGCTCTAAATTTAAAATTCATTAGAGTGCTAGATTATCCCCTTAGCTAAAAATCATCCAAAACAAAGGCACGCTAATAAAGCTATAGTGAATTTCTAAATAGTGTTGATTATAAACACTTTATAACGAAATCCTAACATTGCCCCTGTTTGTATCAAAATTCTGACTAATCTAATTCATTCTGACAGTAACATTCCATTCCATGTTTACCGCAAATATCAGCCTGGTTTGCGGTAAGCGGTCAGCCTGGTTTGCAGTGAGCAAAGTGGATTTGGTCTGTCAACTGAGGCTCGGTTGGTGATGAACCCTGAGTTATTGCTTTAGTTCATATTTGTTGTACCGAGAGTGAGAATGAGATGGTGAACCTTTTCATGTGCAGCTCCTGAAGACGCCATTGGTGAAACACAGTCCTGTGTTGGACTGTATGTTGAAAGGACATAAGCAATTCCTTGTAGAAGAGAGGAGTGAGAGGGGAACAGTGGATTGACTTCAGGAGAATTGAACAAAAAGGCGTTGTGACATTGGACTAATACCCCTCTTCAGATTTGAAATCTAATGATGATCGCTATGTAACAAAGTGTTGTTATAATTGAAAGCGCTGTTATAGTGGATGAGTGTGGTTAGGATATAAGAGTGGGAGGTTCACTAGATAAGGGGAGATATTTATATTACATTATATTAGTGACTTTTATTCCGCCATTAAGAACATAAGAACATAAGCAGTGCCACCGCTGGGTCAGACCACAGGTCCATCCCGCCCAGCAGTCCGCTCCCGCGGCGGCCCAACAGGTCACGACCTGTCTGAATCACCCCTTGGTTTCAGTACCCTACGATCCCTTTGTCCCTCAGGAATCCGTCCAATCCCTGTTTGAATCCCTGTACTGTATTCTGCCTGATCACTTCCTCCGGGAGCGCATTCCATGTGTTCACGACCCTTTGGGTGAAGAAAAACTTCCTTGCATTTGTCTTGAACCTATCCCCCTTCAGTTTCTACGAGTGCCCCCTCGTACCTGTTGTCCCTCTCAGTCTGAAGAACCTGTCCCTATCCACCCTCTCTATGCCTCTCAGGATCTTGAAGGTCTCTATCATATCTCCCCTGAGCCTCCTTTTTTCCAGAGAGAAGAGACCCAGCTTATCCAGCCTCTCGGCGTATGGGCAGTTTTCCAGCCCTCTTATAAGCTTCGTTGCTCTCCTTTGGACTCTCTCAAGTACTGCCATGTCCTTCTTGAGGTGCGGCGACCAATACTGAACGCAGTATTCCAGGTGCGGGCGCACCATCTCCCGATATAGTGGCATGATGACTTCCCGCGTCCTGGTTGTGATACCCTTCTTTATGATGCCCAGCATCCTGTTGGCTTTTTTCGACGCTGCTGCGCACTGTGCGGATGGCTTCATTGATGCATCCACTAGCACACCCAAGTCTCTCTCAAGTCCGCTATCTCCCAGCAGTGCCCCCCCCCCCATTTTGTAGTTGAACAACGGGTTCTTGTTTCCTATATGCATGACCTTGCATTTCTCAACATTAAAGCGCATTTGCCATTTGTTTGCCCAGTCTTCCAGCTTGTCCAGGTCCCTTTGCAGGTCCTCACATTCCTCCCTGGTCCTAACCCTGCCGCAGAGTTTGGTATCGTCCGCAAATTTTATAACCTTGCATTTTGCCTCCGTTTCCAGGTCGTTGATAAATATGTTGAAGAGCAGTGGCCCCAACATCGATCCCTGCGGCACACCGCTCGTGACTCCCCGCCAGTCAGAATATTGGCCCTTCACTCCGACCCTCTGCAGTCTACCCGACAGCCAGTGCTTGATCCATCTGTGTACGTCCCCGCCCACCCCGTGGTTCCACAGCTTCTTAAGCAGCCTTTCATGTGGCACCTTGTCAAAAGCCTTTTGAAAATCGAGGTAAATGATGTCTATGGGTTCCCCTTTGTCCACCTGACTGCTTATTCCTTCAAAGAAGTACAGAAGGTTCGTAAGGCATGACCTTCCCTTACAGAATCCGTGCTGGCTTGTTCGCAGTAAGTCATTTTTCTCGATGTGTTCGCAAATGTTGTCCTTGATCATCGCTTCCACCATCTTCCCTATAACTGAAGTCAGGCTCACCGGCCTGTAGTTCCCGGGGTCACCCCTCGATCCCTTCTTAAAGATAGGTGTGACATTTGCCAGTTTCCAGTCCTCCGGCACCTCTCCTGTTCTTAGGGATAGGTTGCAAACATGCTGGATTGTGCCTGCTATTTCCTGTCTTAGTTCCTTTAGAACCCTTGGGTGGATCCCATCCGGTCCCGGCGATTTGCCGCTTTTTAGCCTGTCTATCTGTTTGAGGACATCCTCCTGACTTACCTCTATATGCTCCAATTTTTCGGCCTGTTCCCCACTCATGAGCTCCTCTGAGTCCGGTATATTGGATGTGTCTTCGCACGTGAAGACCGACGAGAAGAACGTGTTCAATCTCTCAGCTACCTCTTTGTCCTCCTTAATCACTCCTTTCCTATCCCCATCATCCAATGGCCCCACCTCCTCTCTCGCTGGTCGCTTCCCCTTTACGTAACTGAAGAATGCCTTGAAGTTTTTCGCCTCCCTGGCCAGCCCCTCCTCGTATTCCCTTTTTGCTTTTTTAACCTCTCGGTGGCATTCCTTTTGGCAATTCCTGTGCTCCTGGTGATTTTCCTCCGTTGGGTCCTTTTTCCATCTCTGGAAGGACACTTTCTTGTCACTTATTGCCCTCTTTACTTCAGTTGTCATCCAAACCGTTTTTTTTGACCGCTTGTTCTTACAGCCTTTCCTGAAACTAGGGATGTACAGGTTTTGTGCTTCCTGCAGGGTGTCCCTGAATAGGGTCCAGGCGCTTCCTACAGTCTCCATCCTAAAGCTGTTCTTGAGCTTCCTCCCCACCATTTCCCTCATAGCAACATAGTTCCCTTTCCTGAAGTTGAGTGCAGTCGTTGCAGTCCTTCTCTCTATGGGTGTCCCCCTTTCTAATGTGAATCTGATTGTGTTGTGATCACTGTTGCCTAGTGGTCCTCCCACTTCTACCCCTCTTGCAGGCCCCTCTAATCCATTAAGGATGAGGTCAAGAGTAGTTCTCCCTCGCGTTGGTTCCTTGACTAGTTGTTCCATGAAGCAGTCCCTCACAGCTTCTACGAATTCCGTTTCCCTGGCGCAGTTGGAGTGACCCGTACTCCAGTCTATCCCCGGGTAGTTGAAGTCCCCCATCACTGTTACAATTCCAGTACTGCATTCCTGCTTCAGTTCCGCTTCCAAGTCGTGTCCGACTGCATCCGGCGTACCAGGTGGACGATAATACAGCCCCAGTTTTATGTCTGCACCTTTGGTTCCTGGCAATTTGACCCATAGCGACTCCAGCCCCTCTGCCTTTGTCGCCGTATCCATCCTGACCGAGTAGATAGAGTCCTTTATGTATAGTGCTATGCCTCCCCCCTTCTTGTGGGTCCTGTCCCTCCTGTAGAGCTTGTACCCTGGCAGCACCACATCCCATTGATTGTCCTCTGTCCACCAAGTTTCCGTAATTCCAATTACATCCAGGTCCTCCCCTTTGGCCCTGACTTCCAGTTCACCCATCTTGGCCCTGAGGCTTCTTGCATTCGTGTATAAGCACTGTAGGTCCCGGCGTTTGTCCCCCACCTCTGCTTTTACCTGGGCCGCCTTCCCTCGAGTTTCGAGCTGTTCACCCATTAACTGTGCCTCTGCTTTACCCTCATCCTTTACCCTCGCAAATTTCTGCCTCCTCGTGTCCCCTCCAACCCCCTTCCTCGCTTTTCCTTGGAAATTTCCTGCCCTTCCTACCCCCTCCCATGCTATTGTCCCCTGGGCCTTGCGGTATGGTATTATGATTAAAAGTAAGATATAATCATATAAAGATGAATTGTGGATATTGTACTAATAATTATTAAAAGTATTGAATGAAATTTAAAAAACAGTTTTAGTGAATAGTTGTAAATGTGTAATCTATATATATAAAATCGGAGGTATGTATGTGTGTATGTATGTGTGTATGTATGTGTGTATGTGCCGCGATCACGCAAAAACGGCTTGACCGATTTGAATGAAACTTGGTATGCAGATCCCTCACTACCTGGGATGATATGTTCTAGGGGTCTCGCGGCTCACCTGCACACGTGGGCGGAGCTACAAACATAAAATCAGATTTCACCCATTCATGTCAATGGAAAAAATGTAAAAAGCTGCCATTCTCACATTAATTCAAAAACGGCTTGACCGATTTGAACGAACCTTGGTATGCAGATCCCTCACTACCTGGGGTGATATGTTCTGGGGGTCTCGCGGCCCACCTGCACACGTGGGCGGAGCTACAAACAGAAAATCAGATTTCACCCATTCATGTCAATGGAAAAAAATGTAAAAAGCTGCCATTCTCACAGTAATTCAAAAACGGCTTGACCGATTTGAACGAAACTTGGTATGCAGATCCCTCACTACCTGGGGTGATATGTTCTGGGGGTCTCGCGGCCCACCTGCACACGTGGGCGGAGCTACAAACAGAAAATCATATTTCACCCATTCATGTCAATGGAAAAAATGTAAAAAGCTGCCATTCTCACTGTAATTCAAAAACGGCTTGACCGATTTGAACGAAACTTGGTATGCTGATCCCTCACTACTTGGGGTGATATGTTCTGGGGGTCTCGTGGCCCACCTGCACACGTGGGCGGAGCTACAAACAGAAAATCATATTTCACCCATTCATGTCAATGGAAAAAATGTAAAAAGCTGCCATTCTCACAGTAATTCAAAAACGGCTTGACCGATTTGAACGAACCTTGGTATGCAGATCCCTCACTACCTGGGGTGATATGTTCTGGGGGTCTCGCGGCCCACCTGCACACGTGGGCGGAGCTACAAACATAAAATCTGATTTCACCCATTCATGTCAATGGAAAAAATGTAAAAAGCTGCCATTCTCCCTGTAATTCAAAACCGGCTTGACCAATTTGAACGAAACTTGGTATGCAGATCCCTCACTACCTGGGGTGATATGTTCTGGGGGTCTCGCGGCCCACCTGCACACGTGGGCGGAGCTACAAACATAAAATCAGATTTCACCCATTCATATCAATGGAAAAAATGTAAAAAGCTGCCATTCTCACTGTAATTCAAAAACGGCTTGACCGATTTGAGCGAAACTTGGTATGCAGATCCCTCACTACCTGGGGTGATATGTTCTGGGGGTCTCGCGGCCCACCTGCACACGTGGGCGGAGCTACAAACAGAAAATCAGATTTCACCCATTCATGTCAATGGAAAAAATGTTAAAAGCTGCCATTCTCACAGTAATTCAAAAACGGCTTGACCGATTTGAACGAAACTTGGTATGCAGATCCCTCACTACCTGGGGTGATATGTTCTGGGGGTCTCGCGGCCCACCTGCACACGTGGGCGGAGCTACAAACATAAAATCAGATTTCACCCATTCATGTCAATGGAAAAAATGTAAAAAGCTGCCATTCTCACTGTAATTCAAAACCGGCTAAACTTGGTATACAGATCCCTCACTACCTGGGGTGATATGTTCTGGGGGTCTCGCGGCCCACCTGCACACGTGGGCGGAGCTACAAACAGAAAATCAGATTTCACCCATTCATGTCAATGGAAAACATGTTAAAATCTGCCATTCTCACAGTAATTCAAAAACGGCTTGACCGATTTGAACGAAACTTGGTATGCAGATCCCTCACTACCTGGGGTGATATGTTCTGGGGGTCTCGCAACCCACCTGCACACGTGGGCGGAGATCACATTTTGCGTTTGTTGTATTGTATTCATTTTGTCAAATATTTCACATTATAATTTGAATATTGTACTTTTTATTAAGCTGTAAAAAAATAATTTAATTCACCACTATAAAGTATCTTTATTTGAATCCATTTACAGTGTTATTGCTATAATTAAATACCCGTGCAACGCCGGGGCATCAGCTAGTGGTATATAAAGAGAATAGATATGTTATCTATGAGTCGCAGAAGTTATCTAAATTTATTTCTGCTAAAGGGCTGCCTATATCCTCATGAGAAGTGAATCTGCTCAATGAATAGTGTTCAGGGGCTGTTAAGCTTCATCTTTATTTCCCTTTTTTCTTGTTCTTTGGTTTGATATTCTAATCAGTCTGTCCCTACAGCTCCTTCTCCAGATATTGTAGACTAATTTTACTTTGAAATGTACTATTTGATTCTTTAGAAAGTTGTTGGTATAAGAATATTTGATTCTTGCTATTGGATAATATTTCAGTTTCATTGTATTTTTTTTTTTTTTGACTGGTATTATTGTTAAATGTTATAAATTTGTATAAATAAATAATTTTTTAAAAATGTTCATGTTAGGCTCTACTATCCCAAAGGCTTCTATTCTACCATCCCAAAGGCCTAAAAAGCAAGAATTAATAGTTTCAACCACATCTAAGAAACTAGAGCTGATGAAGTCTATCCAATGCAATTTTCTGAATCCGCACCCCAAATAACCCAAGGAACAGATCAAAAAACCCAAAGCACCAAGAATTTTTTGTTGTTGGTCTGTGTTATCAATTCATGATTAAACCAACCATGAATGTGATAACAAAAAAAAAAAAATACTTGATTAGCCAGGAGTCATTTTTGGCCAGTTAAATCACTTTTAATCTTGACCCCGTAATTATAGAATAGCAACATTGACATAAGTAACTTAATTACTTAATTAGCTACTTTAATTGGCATAGTGATAACTATCAATAATTGGTCTTATCTAGCACTAATTTGCAGGTATGTGGGTAAGTTATGACCTTATTCTATAGAGTACATGCATAAACTGCAAAAGGGGTGTTCATGTGGGAAGGGCATAGATAGGTCATGAATGTTACAATATAAGTAATATATTACAGAATTTTGATTATTCTAGACCTGTGATACATCTTGTATAGATCACAGAATATATAGTGCTCTATGTTTTAATAAAGGAAGGATTTTTGCACAGATCCCAGGATTGCTTTTTTTTAAGACAGGAGCTTGTGACCCTTTTAGAATAGTCAACATGGCAATCTGGTTGATATAAGCAAGAAGTAATGTGGGCAATGTGAGAAGGACCCTCAGTCATATCAACTCCAGTCTTCCTGGAGCCCGGAATAGAGAGAAGTGCTGAAAGATATTCCTGGAGTTTCTTTAGTCATATCATAAGGGCACAAGTCAATCACCTAACACAATTTATCAAATTATCGGAAACAATGGCAATATCAAAATTATATAAAATGCTTTTTGTCCAGGTACTAGTGACCTGGATTGGCCACCGTGAGAACGGGCTACTTGGTTTGATGGACCTTGGTCTGACCCAGTAAGGCTATTCTTATGTTCTTAAAATAACCCAATATCATTTAGCTAGCCACCATTAATTTCTAGAACTGTACTTCAGATGTCCAAGAAAGAATCCAATTCAAATTCTACTGCATATTATTTAAGACCCTACACGGAGACAGCCCATCATACCTGAACAATCGCCTCATCCAAGCACCCACTACCAGACACAGAAAAACGCACTCCCCATTCATACCCCCCCCAATCAAGGAAGTAAAAAGAACAAAACTACACGACGGCCTCCTAGCCACTCAAGCCGCAAGGCTGGACAGCCAGATCTCCAACCTTCTGATGACCACCCCAGACTATAGGACGTTCAGAAAAGAAATAAAAACCACACTTTTCAAGAAATTCCTGAAGCAGCAATAACAACACGACCTCTTAGTAACTTTAAAACTGACATTTGATCTACCCATTACTGCACTAATAATAATAAAAGAATCTCCAATATGACCACCTATTAACTCTCTTACAAACCACCCCACCCTCAACAACCCGCTAAATGTTCATAAGACCTACAACTTACCTCTCTAGCTAATCATTGTAACTCTGTTTTTAAATTAACCTTTTGTAATCCGCCTTGAACCGCAAGGTAATGGCGGAATAGAAATCCCTAATGTAATGTAATGTCGTCTGATAATCATCAAACCACTTTATCCAAGCGACGCTGAAAATCAATTGTGAGTATTTTCTGTGACAAGACAAACACTTGCTAGTCCGTATAAGTCAAGATCTGTAATTGCTCTTCTAATGGGGGACAATCAGTTGGCATTTTGGTCACAGGGAGTGATACCTGACTGGTTTTTGTTCTAGCATTTAATCTTTTCTTTTGTCACATTCTAGAACAAAAAATAGGTGCGCTAGCATTTTTAGCGCACGCATCGAATTAGTGCACGCTATAGCGTACGCTAGCGAAAAAATTACTATCTGCTTAAAAGGAGGCGGTAGCGGTTAGCACACACAGCAATTTAGCGTGCGCTATTCCACACGTTAAGGCCCTAATGCACCTTTGTAAAAGGAGCCCTTAGAAATAACTTTTAAATCCTAATTATATCTGTTTCCATTTTAGTTTATATTTCAATCTTGCAAACAAATTCTTTTGTTATTATTATCAGTAATGTGTGTTTTTCTAGTTTATCCATTCCGTATATCTCTAAAGGGGTAGAGAACAAGGTCAGCTATATAAGACATATTATCTTATTATTCCAGCGTACTAAAGTTATTTTACATCTCTATCCTACCACACCTAATGGTGATTACTGATGTTACCCTCACAGTGGATTCAGCGTGAGGAAAAGGTCTTGAGTACAAACAAATCAAGAAGACCTGGGACTGGCACAGAATGAATTAGTGATGGGGAAGGGGTAAAACTGGAGATCAAATAAGGATGTAGAATTTCGATAGGAAGACAAGATGGTCAGGCTGGATGCTTTTGTCTGCAATCAGGTTTCTACAATTGTGTTAGGGTTGATCCAGTCCTGAGTTTATCTCAATGCATGCAGGGACTTGTACGCTGGCTTTTCTTAGGGAATCCAGTTTAGAAATTAGAACTACAAGTCCTTGCAGGCAATAGGATAAAACATGGGCTGGATCAACCTTGTCTGTTGAATCTGGAGCCAATTGACAACCCTAAGTTTTATGTGGAAAGGAGTGCTAAGGGTTGCTCTCTTGTCTGGAAAGTGTTACACACTCAGTTTCTCTGTTTACTGTTTCCCAAAAGAAAAACTAAACGTCCACCCTCATTTTGTTTTTCAGTAAGAAAATCAAAACAAAGCCAGACTTGTCATTCTTGACCTGAGGATGCCCATCCTTTGCTCCAGGTGTTTAGACAAAGAAGACAACGGTGTCAATTATGCACTTGAAAGCCTAAGGAAGTACAGTGAGTCTGCAACATCAAAGTGCTATAAGGTTCCAAGTGTCAGCTGCTAGCTCATAACTCAGAGTATATTCAACTGGAAGCTAACAGAGCTAATCTATGCCAGACCAGGTGCAGCAACTGTAACCAATGGAAGGTGGACTGTGGCCAAGAGGAAAAGCACTGGGTATCCTTCTTGTATGTGCCCTGACCAGCCAAGGTAAGGACATTCTCATATTATAATGGAAGATGCTGCTGTTTGTATCAATCCTTATTAATTGCGTTCTTTGCAACACTGAAACTTTAGATCAATCCCCGCCATCCATTCCCACCACTTGTGGGAACAGGACTTAGTTTTATAAATTAATTCCAACTGAACTGGTAACAGATGTTGCAAAATAAAATGAAATTAACAAGCGTCAATTAGACCAGTCACTGTGCCCTCACTTTATGAGCACCATATATTGATTCAGCCTATGTCCCATGTGTCTGTCATAACTCAGACTGTAAGCTCTTTTGAGCAGGGACCGTCTCTTGCATGTTTAATGTACAGTGCTGTGTGCATCTGGTAGCACTACAGAAATAAGTAGTATAGTATTTTAATGCATGGTACTTTATGGGAGAATTTAAACACAGAGTAAAACTGCCAATTTAAGTAGAACATAAGAATTGCCGCTGCTGGGTCAGACCAGTGGTCCATCATGCCCAGCAGTCCACTTATGCGGCAGCCCTCTAGTAAAAGACCAGCGCCCTAACTGAGACTAGCCCTACCAGCGCATGTTCTTGTTCAGCAGGAACTTGTCTAACTTTGACTTGAATCCCTGGAGGGTGTTTTCTCCTATGACAGACTATGGAAGAGCGTTCCAGCTTTCTATCACTCTCTGGGTGAAGAAGAACTTCCTTACGTTTGTATGGAATCTATCCCCTTTTAACTTTAGAGAGTGCCCTCTCGTTCTCCCTACCTTGGAAAGGGTCAACAACCTGTCCTTATCTACTAAGTCTATCCCCTTCAGTACCTTGAATGTTTTAATCATGTCCCCTCTCAATCTCCTCTGTTCAAAGGAGAAGAGGCCCAGTTTCTCTAATCTTTCACTCTATGGCAGCTCCTCCAACCCCTTAACCATCTTAGTCGCTCTTCTCTGGACCCTTTCAAGTAGTACCGTGTCCTTCGTCATGTACGTTGACCAGTACTGTGCACAGTACTCCAGGTGAGGGCGCACCATGGCCCATTACAGCGACATGATAACTTTCTCTGATCTGTTCATGATCCCATTATTTATCATTCCTAGAATTCTGTTCACCCTTTTTGCCACCGTCACACATTGTGTGGGTGGCTTCATCGACTTGTCGATCAGAACTCCCAAGTCCCTTTCCTGGACCTCTTTTAAAACCAGCTAATTACCGGTAATCACTCTCACCACATCCTCCGGCAATGCATTCCAGAGCTTAACTATTCTCTGAGTGAAAAAATATTTCATCCTATTGATTTTTAAAAGTATTACTCTGTAACTTCATCAAATGTCCCCTAGTTTTTGTAAATCTTTGATCCACTTGTACCCATTTTACACCACTCAGGATTTTGTAGACTCCCCTAAGCTATCTCTTTTCCAAGCTGAAGTCTTTCCTTAAATGAGAGGATTTCCATCCCCTTTATCATTTTGGTTGCTCTTTGAACCTTTTTTAGTGCTGCTATATCTTTTTTGAGATAAGGAAACCAGAACTGAACACAATGCTCAAGGTGAGGTTGCACCATTGAGCAATACAGAGGCATTATAGCATTCTTAGTCTTATCATCCCTTTTCTAATAATGCCTAGCATCTTATTTGCTTTCATGGCTGCCACTACACATTGGGTGGAAGGTTTCAGCGTATTGCCCTTGAATGTCTCAAGATAAGTTATCAAGGACATGGACTTTGAGAGACATTCTACAGCCAATATTACTGTAATTCTTCACCAGATTCTCAACCAACTCCACATAGTTTTCGGCCTTGTGATTGCCCAGGAAACCCTGAACCATTGCAACAAAGCTGTTCTAAGTCACTTTCTCCTTCTTAGTTCTTGGGAAATTATTTGCATTCCAGGATCTTCTTTATCTGTGGTCTGATAAAGACACTAGCTTTAACCTTTGCCTCAGACGGATTAGCGAAGATGTCTTGAAAGTACTTGAAGGTTGCTTACTCGTTATCTAGAGCTCTGATAAATTGTTTCATTAGGCCCAATTTGATGTGGAATGGTGGCATCAGCACCTTCTGGGGTCCACCAGTGATTCCTATTTGACATTGTTCCTCCCCATAGAGAACTCAGTTTGCTGTGGCCAGTTCTGACTTTGGTAGTGCGCCTTTGTGTCTCTGCTGTCCCAAAAGTAGAGATAGCAGGGAAACCTTTAAAACCACCTTGGAGACCCATTAAGAATGCCACCATTTTGAAGTCTCTGATGACCTCCCAGCCGTACTCATCATACTTCAAAGTGCCTGGTAAGGTCTTGATGCTGTTGAAATCCTCTTTGAGGTGCACTGAATGAGCCAGCGGTAGAGACGGGCACTGTTTCCTGTTAAGGAGCAGCACGGCTTTGATTTTTCTGGATGAGCTGTCAATGAAGAGACACTACTCTTTTGAGTTACAGGTGATTCTAATTGCTTCAGACTGATCGCATTGTGGCAGAAGCAGAGCCCATCGTGATGGGTGAAGAAGGTGGAAAAATCTTGGCAACACTTCCTCTGATCTGTGACTTGCACATTTTCATCCAAAAATTCCACTGCTTGAGCCTAGATGTCAAAAACTTGGCATTGGACTTGGTGAGACCAAGATCACTGATCAAGTCATTTAAGTCTTTTTTTGTTTGGATAGTATTGGTTTCTCTCATCAGCTGCACCACTGATATTGTAAACTGGATCTACAATGTCTCCCTCACTCTCTGACTTTCTGCTCTCTTCTGAAGACAGCTGCTCTCCCTCTGGGGGAGTGTGTTTGGGGGAGCTCAGGGCAATGTGGAACTGGGGCGATGGAAGAAGGAATGTCCAGATATGTGATTGCATATGCATGCTTGCCAGTTCGACATTTGGAAGGGTTCAGTATGCAGAAGTAGCAGTGGCTTGAGTAGGCAGTGGGTTTCTGCCAAATTCTTGGGATAGCAAACTTCATGGATCTTTTCCCCTCTGTACCATCCTATAGAACAAAATTAAATTATTGTAATGAAAACAATAAATTTATTTCACCTATGAAATGGATGAGATTCTTGCAACATATTTCATCTTAGTGAGAAACAAAATTGTCTTACCTTCCAGAGTTTTTTGGCAGTGCTTGCATGTGAAGTATGGTGCCCAATGTTTGTCTTGATCCCCAACAGGCATGCCGAAGTATGCCTTCTAGGCATTGCACATCTTAGCAGATGCATCTATGGAGTACTTTTTTCCTCTTGTCTTGATAATTGGTTGCATACATAGCAAAATGCATCTGTCAGATGTTTTCAGCCTCTGGATGCCATCTACAACAATGCAGATATTTTACCACTTAAGCAGTTAGAAATAAACTGAGCTGAAATGGTGGGCTTAAGATCCCTCTATTATACTGTACTACTATTTTTATTGATGGAAGGTTCTAGAAAGTTCTTGAAGTTAATGTAAAGGGCTCTTTAACTAAAGCCAAAATTAGTGCAGGTGTCCACTATTGATTGTGACCCATGGCAATTCAAAAAATGCATGGCTGAGAGGCAGGTTTCCACCCACACGCATTAAGGTAACAGTGTGTCTGGAAAGCTCTTACCACCTGCATTTATGCCGTGTGCCTTTACCACAATACACCAGTAACTCTTTCCCATCCTCTTGTCTTAATACCTAGGTTCATTTTATATGTTTATGAATTGTATTTAAGCTTATCCTCCTCTTGTGTCCTGTAGTGTCTTACCTTTATTAATTGTGTGGTTTTTATTCTTACTTGTTTTTTTTACTTTTACCCTGATTTTATTTGTAAATCGCATCGGATTGTGAGATTGCGATCAAATCAAACTTTTAAATAAACTTGAAACTTGACTCTGAGGGATGGGAAACTGAGAGAAATGGGTTCCAAGGCGTGAGAGCTGTGAAGTTGGCACTTGGCCTGATTGACGTTTTGATGTGACACACACAGGGAGAGGTTTAAATATAGCTCTGTCCAGAATGTGAGCAGTGATTATGTCTTATACACGTCAGTAATTTGCATTATCTAAACTCTGGCTTGATCAAAAGCAAAATGATATTACACTGTTTGTACAGCAAGTAGCCCACAAACCAGCAAAGGTGCTAGGATGCCACATAAACCAGGTTGGCAGGACCAGCTAGCATAAGCCTTGCTGATATGTAACTCCTTTGCTCTGCTCACAGGCTTTGGTCTAGCTAATTTGCAAAATAAATAAATAAAATGTATCCAGTCTGGGTGTATATCAACTAAATATTTGTTCATGAAACAAGGACAGGGAGTTGTCAGACTTAGACTAGAAGTAACTTGTTGACTTCCTTTTCTAAGACGTCATGGTTTAGGAGACTGTCAGAGGCCTGGGTTCCTTTCCCAAAGAACTTCTCATCAATCTTAAAGTGGCAGAATGTTGAACCTTTCACTGAAAACTAACAAAGTAATTGCAACAGTTGAGTGATGCTTTTGTAAGCTGACAAATGTATAATAAGCTAGTGTGAGCAATTGTGGGAGAAGTGAAATAGGAAGTTAGGTCTGCAGGTGTCACAATTCTGCCCAACTCAGTGCTAAAGGTCACACAGCACAGGCTGGTGGCAGTAGTGGTGTTGGAAGCTGTGGCATAGTTATGAGTAGGCACAGGTTCACTCACCTTGGCCTCAGGCCCATCTAGCAGTGATACATCTCTGATGTAGCTGGTGGGTCTCTCCAAACCTCACCAGTGGAAAACTGGCATTTCTCCCTCCCCACTCACATAGGCTTTCTAGCATCTCTCAACTCCATTCCCTCCCACCCACCCCATACCTTTTTAAATCCTTCATTTCTTTGTCAGCAATGAGCAAAGACTCATACCCGCTGCTTGCACCAATCCCAGCCTTCTCTCTGATGAAAAACCCTGTTTCCAGATAGGCAGGACCAGGTAAGAAAGAAGGCTTGGAGACAAGATACGAAGGCTATAAAAGGTGCAAAGAAATAGGTCGGGGGGGGAGGGGAGAGTTGAGAGATACCAAATTGCTGGAGTGGAGGGAGAGATGCTGGACAAGGAAAAGGCTTTCGTGCCCACTTATTTGAGTCTCAGGCCTGTCAGGCTATTCTCCCGGGGAAGCTGGGCTGTGTATGATACCATTCTGAGTGATTCTGTGCTAAAAGTCTTGCAGTGAGAATTGGTGCTGGAATTAGAAGCCAGGTCTCCAGGTATCACAGTTCCATGTGACATAATGTTGAAGGTCAGACAGTGTGGGTTGGAGGTGGTGGGAAGCCATGGCTGACACTCAGTGAAGGCCACGCGGGGCATCGGTAAAATAGGAAACTGCTTCTGAAGGACTTAAACTGCAATCCTGTAAATTTGTGGCTGTGTCATAAGCCCCAAATGATATATTCTTTTATATGGGCCCTCTAGGGGTTCAACCAGAAAGCCAAAATGCCCTGGAATGTTATAGCTGTGTTGACCGAGGAGACTATGGATGCTCCATGGAAAAAGCCATGAAGATGAAATGTCAAGAACAGGAGAATATCTGCATGGAGGTGGTGTTGACCGTGCAAACAAGTAAGCGATTCACAGTGTGTCAGCAAGTCCACAAACAGCCCTGTAAACTGACATGAAACTTTTTTAACATCAGCACATATGAGCTTCTGTGTCAGCAGAAATGACCATTCTACTGTAATATTAGTGGCATCAATATTGAGCTCGTGGCAGTCCGTGGTTTTTAAGCCACTTTAAAGACATGGAATGCTCTCCCAGAGGAAGTAATTGCAGAATCCACCGTTCTAGGATTTAAGGGTAAACTAGATGCACATCTCCTTAAGAGTGGCATAGAGTGAAACGGGGAAGGGTAAATTAGATGCACATCTCCCTTGAGAAGCATACGGTGATATGGGGACTAAAACTATGCCAGGGTACACCTGGCAGGGCCTCCACGTGTGCAGATCACCGGCTTGATGGACCCAGGGTCTGATCCGGAGATGGCAATTTTTATGTTCTTATGAGCTGAACTGAGCACAGATATTCAATATGACTGGGTACCAGCATTGAATACCCAGGATGCAATGATACTGTGTTTAATTTGGTGGACACATTTAAAACAACCTTTTTTTTGCTGTCCTAACCTTATCCACTTATTTAACCGGTTAGTGGACTGAATATCACAGCTAACCAGCTAAGTATGGGCTCTGTCCAAGCTGCACCCACAGATTGCCCGACAGTGGCAAACAGTCAGTTGCTATTCAGTGGCACTGCTTGGTTAAATCCTTTTGAATACTGGGCCTGGAGAGTTCCCAATGATTTCTGGCAACACTGCCTTGACACTGTGAATTAAGGTGCATTTGTCATCTTGAATGCATTTCATTTATTTACATTCTGTACTATGCAATAGTGTATTAGATGGATTCTACATTTTCCCTATCACTTCCTAGAGCAGTGGTTCCCAACCCTGCCCTGGAGGACCACCAGGCCAATTGGGTTTCAAGGATAGCCCTAATGAATATGCACGGAGCACATTTGTATGTTTGTCACTTCCATTATATGCAAATCTCTCTCATGCATATTCATTAGGGCTAGCCTGAAAACCTGATTGACCTGGTGGTACTCCAGGACAGGGTTGGGAACCATTGCCCTAGAGTACCACGCAGACCTCTTACACATGAAGCCACTTTTACATTAAACAGAAAGCATTAAAATTGTCATATCTCAATCCAAACGTTAGAGTTCCAAATTGTAGGTTCTCATTTTTCATGTCTTTAACTGTGAGCACAACACAGGAATTATGTAAGCAAGCTATGACAGAAACAAAGGATTATTACAATGATGTTACAGATATGACAGAAACAAAGGGATGTTACAATGATGACACAAAAGGGGCTGACAGCTTGTATTGTTCTCTAATCATCCAGAAGCCAATGAAGTTGTATTAGCCCGTGGGTAAAGGAAAGGGGATGGGCATTTAACAGGAACTGGAAGATGTGTCAAAGTTCTATTTACCTTTGCAGGTCATGACATGTATACTGTTGCTATGAAAGCCTGTGGGGCTGGTGAATTGGGGAAGATGAACCAGACTCTGCCTTTCCACGGGATGAATTTCTTCATCCAGATCCAGAAATGCAACACCAGCTTGTGCAATGCGGAGATTGATTTGGAGACACATCAGCTCCTTCCCCCAGGTCAGTTCTGTATTTAATACTAAAGAGAAGACAGGAAGGAATGCGCAACAAAACCAGTTTAAGAGATAAGACTCAGGTCAATTACTGGTCTTTCCCTTACAACAAGAAGAACATCTCTCTCTGATAGTGGAGTGCACCAGGACCTTCCAGAGTTTCAGTCAATCCCCAGTCCTAATTTCCATAATTTTTTAAGCTCCATCTGTCCTGTGCTGTGCCTTTGTATCTCTGCTGCAGGAAAGAGGTCTGATCAAGTCATAGGCAAGTGTCATAGGCAAGAGTTGTGTTTTTAACTATGCCTCCATCTTTGCTAATACATGGGATACATCTGATCTGGTCTTCCATGATGGTATTTTTGAATAACATCCATGCCTGATTTATAGTCCTAACCTTTGCATCGATCGGCAACACAGGCCCCACCCTGATCGGCAACGCACACCCCCCCCCCTATCGATGGAAAGTAAGACAAGCAAGCAACGAGGCTAAGAAAGGCAAGGGGAACTGTAATTGTGCAAGCGGTGCTGCTTGCCCAAAGCTTCCCTCTGACATAGCTTCTTGTTTCAGCCTGGGTGCATGCTGGGGTGGGGCGGGGCAGGGGGGCCCAGTGTACTTGTGTGCCTAGGGGCCCTCGATGAATTAATCCTGCCCTGCTCCCAAGATTTTAATTGTAGGGCTTATTGTAAATGGTACTGAATTGATCTTAATTATTGGTTCAAAGAATAGTCTTTTTTGATGACACAAAGAATTTAGTCTTTTTCTGATTTAATTTCAACTTGAATTCTTGCATCTACGATTCCACTGTATTTAGCACAGACTCAATAACTTGAGTACTGTCGGATAATGTGTTACTACAAGGGATAACTATTGTAATATCATCAGCATAGCTGAACGATCTCAAGCCCAATTTACTCATCCAATAACCCAATGAAAGGAGATACACATTAAAAAGTGTAGGAGAAAGTGGGGAGCCCTGCGGGACTCCACACGGGTTCTTCCAAGTTGCTGAAAGTACATCCCTAAATCTAATCTGGTAAAGTATTGATTCAAGGAAACCTTTAAACCATGAGAGTACTTTACCCTGGATTCCTAAAGAATCCAAAAATTCAAACAATTTACAATGATCAACTGGATCGAAAGCACTACTGAAATCAAATTGAAGCACCAGTGCATTTCCACCCTTACTCAAAAGACTATTCATATGGTCCAAGAGTAAAGCTATTACCGTCTCTGTACTGTATTGAGATCTGAAGCCTGATTGAGAATCATGCAACAGATAATGAGATTCCAAATATTTTAATTGAATTTGCACCAACCCTTCCATGATCTTAATAAAGAAGGGAATAGACGCTATTGGTCTATAATTGGAGGTCAGAGACAGCGAATCCTTTATGTTTTTAATAATAGGTGTAATGATTATATTACTCTCTTCTTGCGGAAAAATACCTTTGTCTAGAGAGTCAGTGATCCATTCTAACACTTTCATTTTAAATTCTGGAGGTGCACAAAACAAGATTACGTAGTAGGACAAGAGTCCAACATACAATAAGATTTAGAATATAATTTGGAAAAATCCGTCCAATCTGGGTCATCAAAAGTGGACCATATTAAGTCATCTGGAACTTCATCAGGTAACTTCTCCCAATAATTGTTTATACTTCCTGGACTTAATGAACAGGAGGTTCGTAGACCCGTGATTTTAGAATTAAAGAAAGTTGCCAATGTTATTTGCAGTCGGTAATAGAATTTGGGATAATTGCATATTTTTTGTCATATCAAAAACCTTATTAATCAAATTAAACAATTTTTTTTTGGTGTTGATAAGATCATAAGAATTGCCGCTGCTGGGTCAGACCAGTGGTCCATCGTGCCCAGCAGTCTGCTCCCTCGGCAGCCCTTAGGTCAAAGACCATTGCCCTAATACAGGGATAGGGAATTCTGGTCCTCGAGAGCCGTATTCCAGTCGGGTTTTCAGGATTTCCCCAATGAATATGCATTGAAAGCAGTGCATGCAAATAGATCTCATGCATATTCACTGGGGAAATCCTGAAAACCCAACTGGAATATGGCTCTCGAGGATCGGAGTTCCCTACCCTTGCCCTAACAGATTAGCCTTACCTGCGTACGTTCCGGTTCAGCAGAACTTGTCTAACTTTGTCTTGAATCCCTGGAGGGTGTTTTTCCCTATAACAGCCTCCGGAAGAGCGTTCCAGTTTTCCAACACTCTGTGGGTGAAGAAAAACTTCCTTACCTTTGAACAGAATCTATCCCCTTTTAACTTTAGAGAATGCCCTCTTGTTCTCTCTACCTTGGAGAGGGTGAACAGCCTGTCTCTTTCTACTAAGTCTATTCCCTTTATTATTTTGAATGTTTCAATCATGTCCCCTCTCAGTCTCCTCTTTTCAAGGGAGAAGAGGCTTAGTTTCTCTAACCTCTCAATGTATGTCAACTCCTCCAGCCCCTTAACCATTTTAGTCACTCTTCTCTGGACCCTTTCAAGTAGTACCGTGTCCTTCTTCATGCAGTAAGCCTTTCATTTCTCTTTAATTTTTAATTTCTTACCTCCTTTCGCCATAATTCATTATCAGTAATTAATTTAGTTTTTAACCATTTTCTTTCAAGTTGTCTAAGTTTCCGTTTCATTTCTAACAATTCAGCATCATACCATTTATTTTCGTCATCTACACAGATGTTTTATAGTGTAGGTCTTCCTACAACACTATGTCATAAATGTGGGATGTGGGGGTCATACTTTGGGACATGCCTTTTGGTTCTGCCCCATTATTCAGCACTTCTGGAGGCATATAATCTCTTATATGTCAGGGTTAATTGGGAGAGTCTTACGCAGTACGCCGGACCACTTTGTCTTGGATTTGCAAGAGGCTTTTGGCCATTTACCTAGGGGGCATCGAGCTTTGTGTAGGAAGATGAGTTTACTGGCCAGGAAATGTATTCTTCAGTGCTGAATGGTTCCGGACCCTCTGGCATATTGGCATTGGTGGAACCAATTGCATCAATTGGTCATTTGGGAGGCGCAAGATGCCGGAGGGTCTAGGAAACGAAAGATGTTGTTTTTGAATATATGGGAGCCTTATCTGCAAGTCTTACATCCTAAGGGTCGCAGTGCGGTTTTAAGATGGGTGTCCTAATTTGTTAGTTAGTTGGGTTGGGAGAGCAATGGTGAGTACTGGTGGGGCGGGGTGGAGAGTATCATTGGGTGGGGGAGGAGAGGGGGGTTTGAGGAGGGGAAATGGGGTGTATTGAAGATTCTGGCAATTAGTCAAAGATAGGATAAGTTGTTCAGGTGGGGGGAAGGGGTGGTGTGACATTTTTGGGGTTCAAAAGAGAACAGGGCTTTGGAGTACCTTTCCATTCTCATTAATCTCACTTGCCTTACATAGAGAAGGAAGGGGAGGGAGTTTGGTTGATGTTACTTTTTAATTGTATACTAGTCTTTAAGCCTGTTACATTAACGGGTGCTAGAGCAGATGTCTGTCTGTCTGGGTTTTTTTCTTTGTCTGTCTCTCCTTGGACACTGTCTGTCTGTCTGTCATTCATTCTGTCTGTGTCTCTCCCTGGCCCCCCTGCCTACCTGTATTTCTCTGTTGCACAATGCCAGCCTGTCTCTCCGTGGCACCCTTCTGTCTCCCCCCTCCCAGAGCAAAGCATGATTGTTTTCTGCTCCCTAGCACACCCCTTTCCTTCTCCCCCTGTTGTGCCATGCCTGCGTGCTCCGTGGCCCTCTTCTGTTCCCCCTGATGTTTGATGTCTGCCCCCAGCACACCCCTCCCCGCATAGAAGCCCCCTTTCCCTCTCCCCCTGGTCCCCTGTTGTGCAATGGCTGCCTGCCCTGTGCCTGTTGTGCCATGCCTGCGTGCTCTGTGGCCCCCTTCTGTTCCCCCCTGATGATTGCTGTTTCCCCCCTCCCCCCAAAGCAGCCCCCTTTCCCTCTTCCCCTGGTTCCCTGTTGTGCAATGCCTGCTTGTCCCGTGCCTGTTTTGCCATGCCTGCATGCTCCATGGCCCCCTCTCTTTCCCCCTGATGATTGCTGTCTGCCTCCCTCCCCTGCGTGCTCTGTGGCCCCCTTATGTTCCCCCCTGATGATTGCTGTCTTCCCCCCTCCCCTCAAAGCAGCCCCTTTCCCTCTCCCCCGGTCCCCTGTTGTGCAATGCCTGCCTGCCCCATGGCCCCCTTCCGTTTCCACCCCCTTCCATTCTTACCTCCCTCCATTCCTCGAGCTGGGGCTGCATCGTTTACCTCTCGGCCCAGATCGTCGAGCAGGTTCCCCTGCTTCAAAGCGGTGGGCGGGGCTTCAG
The DNA here is from genome assembly GCF_902459505.1 of Geotrypetes seraphini. Lineage (NCBI taxonomy): Eukaryota > Metazoa > Chordata > Amphibia > Gymnophiona > Dermophiidae > Geotrypetes > Geotrypetes seraphini. Next base: position 73,322,809 of record NC_047094.1, on the reverse strand, counting down.
GAAGATGTGTGTGTGTGGCGGCAGTGGCAATCCCGACTCCTTCTTCAGCACCATATCGGGAAGCTGGAGAGTGGCCTGCGAGGTTCGCTACAGTGGCTGTCGAACCTCAGCAGGCCGCTTTGAAGAGGAGCGGCAGCGGGAGGGAGGAGTTGCTGGCGTTTTCTGCACAGTCACGCGCTTACAGCTAGCGCAGGCGCCATGAGACTGACACAGAAGCACACCTCACGCCACCAGGAATCACGATCTTTGAAAAGCGCATTCGCGCTTAGCCTTTTATTATTATTGATTTCTGTATGTATGTCTTTCTTTCTCTCTCCCTGGCCCTTTTCTTTCTGTCTCTCTCCCTTGACCACTGTCTGTCTTTTTTTTTGTTTGTTTGTTTCTCTCTTTCTTTTCTTGGCTTCTGGCTGGCTGTCTGTCTTTATTTCTTTTTCTCTCTCTCCTTGGCCGCTGGCTGTCTGTATGTATTTTTTTTCTTTCTCTCTCTCTCTCCTTAGCCGCTGTCTGTCTCTCTGTATATTTTTTCTTTCTCTCTCTCTCTCCTTGGCTGCTGGCTGTCTGTTTTTCTGTCTTTCTGGCACCCTGTCTGTCTGTCATTGTTTCATTCTCTCTCTCTCCTTGGCCGCTGTCTGGATGGCTGGCTGTCTTTCTATCTATCTCTCTGGCCCCTTGTCTGTTTGTCTTTCTTTCTGTCTGTCTCTCTGGCTCCTTGTTTGTTTGACTTCGTGTCTGTCATTCTTTCTTTCTCTCTGTCTCCTTGGCTGCTATCTATCTGTCTAGTTTTTTTTCTTTCTCTCTCTGTCCTTGGCTGCTGGCTGTCTGTCTGTCTTTCTAGCCCACTGTCTGTCTGTCATTCTTTCTTTATTTCTCTCTCTCTTTCCTTGGCCGCTGTGTGGATGGCTGTCTTTCTTTCTGCCTGGCCCCCTGTTTATCTTTCTGGCTGTCTCTCTGCCTGGCCCCCTGTCTCTCTCCCTGGCCCCCAGTTTTTGTTTGTCTGTCTCTCTGTCTTTCTGCCTGGCTCCCTGTTTTTTTTTCTCTCTGTCTCTCTGCCTGGCCCCCTGTTTTTCTGTCTCTCTGCCTTTCTGCCTAACCCCTGCCTTTATTTCTGTCTCTCTCTCTTTCCTTGGCCACTGTATGGATGGCTGTCTTTCTTTCTGTCTGTCTTTCAGACTGGCCCCCTATTTATCTTTCTGGCTGTCTCTCTCCCTGGCCCCCATTTTTTGTTTGTCTGTCTCTCTGTCTTTCTGCCTGACTCCCTGCTTTTCTTTCTCTCTGTCTCTCTGCCTGGCCCCCTGTTTTTCTGTCTCTCTGTCTTTCTGCCTGACCCCTGTCTTTTTTTCTGTCTCTCTCTCTCTGCCTGGCCCTCTGTTTTTCTTTCTGTCTGTCTCTCTGCCTGGCCCCCTGTCTCTGTCCTTGGCCCCCTGCCTGTATTTCTCTGTCTCTTCTGGCCCCCTTCTCTCTGTCGGCCTCCCAGCACACCCCTCCCTCCAAAGTAGCCCCCTTTCCCTCCCCCCCTCCACTTCCCTGAGCCATTATTTTTTTTTTTAACCTTGTAACAGCAGCTGCACACCCCGGAACCGACACTCTCCACTAACAGGAGAGAAAATGCCGGCGCTGACGCTTGAAACCGCCACGCCACTCTCCTGCCGGTCCACAAACCACCCGGAACCGACACTCTCCACTAACAGAAGAGAAAATGCCAGTGCTGCCGCTTGAAACCGCCACTCTCCTGCCGGTCCACAAAGCGCCAAATGCGCCTGAAGACGACCGTGCTAACAAATCTCCACAGTCGTGCACCTTCAGCCACCGCGCGCGCCTCCGGCCCCTGCAAGCGCCGTGAGGTGTCAATTAGAATACTGCCACAGAAGCACACCTCACGCCACCAGGAATCACGATCTTTGAAAAGCGCATTCGCGCTTAGCCTTTTATTATTATTGATTTCTGTATGTATGTCTTTCTTTCTCTCTCCCTGGCCCTTTTCTTTCTGTCTCTCTCCCTTGACCACTGTCTGTCTTTTTTTTTTGTTTGTTTGTTTCTCTCTTTCTTTTCTTGGCTTCTGGCTGGCTGTCTGTCTTTATTTCTTTTTCTCTCTCTCCTTGGCCGCTGGCTGTCTGTATGTATTTTTTTCTTTCTCTCTCTCTCTCCTTAGCCGCTGTCTGTCTCTCTGTATATTTTTTCTTTCTCTCTCTCTCTCCTTGGCTGCTGGCTGTCTGTTTTTCTGTCTTTCTGGCACCCTGTCTGTCTGTCATTGTTTCATTCTCTCTCTCTCCTTGGCCGCTGTCTGGATGGCTGGCTGTCTTTCTATCTATCTCTCTGGCCCCTTGTCTGTTTGTCTTTCTTTCTGTCTGTCTCTCTGGCTCCTTGTTTGTTTGACTTTGTGTCTGTCATTCTTTCTTTCTCTCTGTCTCCTTGGCTGCTATCTATCTGTCTAGTTTTTTTTCTTTCTCTCTCTGTCCTTGGCTGCTGGCTGTCTGTCTGTCTTTCTAGCCCACTGTCTGTCTGTCATTCTTTCTTTATTTCTCTCTCTCTTTCCTTGGCCGCTGTGTGGATGGCTGTCTTTCTTTCTGCCTGGCCCCCTGTTTATCTTTCTGGCTGTCTCTCTGCCTGGCCCCCTGTCTCTCTCCCTGGCCCCCAGTTTTTGTTTGTCTGTCTCTCTGTCTTTCTGCCTGGCTCCCTGTTTTTTTTTCTCTCTGTCTCTCTGCCTGGCCCCCTGTTTTTCTGTCTCTCTGCCTTTCTGCCTGACCCCTGCCTTTATTTCTGTCTCTCTCTCTTTCCTTGGCCACTGTATGGATGGCTGTCTTTCTTTCTGTCTGTCTTTCAGACTGGCCCCCTATTTATCTTTCTGGCTGTCTCTCTCCCTGGCCCCCATTTTTTGTTTGTCTGTCTCTCTGTCTTTCTGCCTGACTCCCTGTTTTTCTTTCTCTCTGTCTCTCTGCCTGGCCCCCTGTTTTTCTGTCTCTCTGTCTTTCTGCCTGACCCCTGTCTTTTTTTCTGTCTCTCTCTCTCTGCCTGGCCCTCTGTTTTTCTTTCTGTCTGTCTCTCTGCCTGGCCCCCTGTCTCTGTCCTTGGCCCCCTGCCTGTATTTCTCTGTCTCTTCTGGCCCCCTTCTCTCTGTCGGCCTCCCAGCACACCCCTCCCTCCAAAGTAGCCCCCTTTCCCTCCCCCCTCCACTTCCCTGAGCCGTTTTTTTTTTTTTTTTAACCTTGTAACAGCAGCTGCACACCCCGGAACCGACACTCTCCACTAACAGGAGAGAAAATGCCGGCGCTGACGCTTGAAACCGCCACGCCACTCTCCTGCCGGTCCACAAACCACCCGGAACCGACACTCTCCACTAACAGAAGAGAAAATGCCAGTGCTGCCGCTTGAAACCGCCACCGCCACTCTCCTGCCGGTCCACAAAGCGCCAAATGCGCCTGAAGACGACCGTGCTAACAAATCTCCACAGTCGCGCACCTTCAGCCACCGCGCGCGCCTCCGGCCCCTGCAAGCGCCGTGAGGTGTCAATTAGAATACTGCCACAGAAGCACACCTCAGGGCGCCAGGACTCATGAATTTTCAAGAGCGCATGCACGCTCTAGCGTTTTATTATTGTATATGCTTGTTCTATTATTGTATATGATGCATTATTATTTGTATTGTGCGTCTTTGGGGTGCGCTGGTGTTGTATTTGCTGTGTTTGCATCAATAAAAATTGTTTGAACCTAAAATTAAAATCCTCTAGCACTATAATAGCAACAGAGGTTTAAAAAAAAAACCCACAAAGAAAATGGTCATGTTTGTTACTGGATTTTTGTGCGTGTTCCACAAATGTCTAAATTTGGATTTGGACATCTTATCGAAAATGCCCTTCCACTTTGATATGTCTTTATGAAGTAGGTTACAAATTAAGTTTCAAGTTTATTAAAAATTTTGATAAAACGCAAATCAAAACGTCTAAGTGTTTTACAATTTGTAATTAAAAAGGGAGGGAGACAATAAACGAGTAAGTACTCACATAATAATACTTGACCAACTAGAAATAATAGGAAAATAGGGAGAACTACAAATTAACAGTAAAGAATACATGAAAGGTAAACCATGATTGGGAGGCTAGGGAATAAAGATTATGAAATAACTCTGGCCTTCTTATCCTCTTAATCTAGATGAGCTGAAATGGTCTTTATATGGATTTATTAATCACCTTAATGAAAATATTCACCCAAGGCAGTGCACACCAGTTGCTCTCATACAGGCTGTAAACATGTAAATTTATCTACTTATTAGGCAGACAGTTTGTAATTGGCTATTTCTGAATGTAAAGCATTGGCTTACCCTTGGAAATGCCTTTAAAAATTATCCTCCCTATGTCTTGTCACAGATAACAGCAGCAGTAATGCCAGCAGACAATGCTACAGTTGCATTGGAAAGATGCCAGGTCAGTGCCTGCCCTCAAATGCTCCAGTTCTGGATTGCCAACACAACGAGAAACACTGTTTTGATGGGAACGCCACCATTACCATTTGTAAGTATGGAGGGGGGGGGGGGTAACTGAAATGATTCTTACTGGTCCTATTAATCAAACTCCAGGACCAGGAAGTGACGTCAGAGGGGGAGCTGAGGCCAGTGTGTGCAGCAGGTTGGAGATGCTGCTCATGACAGTGAAGAGTTTAAGAGGTACGAAGGGAAGGGAAGGCGCACGTATGGTGGTGGGAGGAGGGTGCAGGGAAGGAGGAGGGGATGGATAAGAGGGCAGGGGGCTCCACCGCCCCGGGTACATCCTACCCTTGCTATACCACTGCCTCTACCCATGATCAGTTCAAGAAAGCTTGGGATGGGTATATGAGAATTTCTAAGAGATAGGAAGAGATGACATGGATGGGCAGATTGGATAGTCCATATAGTCTTTAGAGTGTGACTGAAACTATATTTTCAATTTCTGCTGAAACCAAATCTGCTGCCGAAATTCACCACTCAATTTTGGCCAAAACCAAAAACAAGCCCAATCCCCTGATGCAGAACAATCCTCCTCCTCTGCCGCCACCACCACTGTCATCTCTCCAAACCACAGGAGCTCCTGCTCCCACTTTCTTCCTTCCTCCCTCCCCACAAATATAAGAAATCCATCTCCTGGACCACCTGTAAGCTGCCACCACTACTCACCCTGGACCTACCTTACCACCCTGGTGATCTAGTGACTAGTAGGACCAGAAGTGATTCCAGTTGCTCCTGCCCATCTCAATGGGCATGAAGCAACTGAGATCAATGGCTGCCTCGACTTCCAGCAGCAGTCTTGTGAGATTGCCAGCTGTAGGCTGCATCGGCCATTTTGAATTTGGAGTCAGCACAGGCAGAAGCAATGTGAAGTATCTCTTACCCATATAGCAGTCTCCAGCAGCAATCTCACGAGACTACTACTGGATGTCACAGCAGACATTTTGACTGCGAACACAGGATGGAAAGGAGTGACTGGAGATCACTTCTACTCTGACTAGCCATTCGACCAGCAGGGTAGGAAGGTAGGCCTGGAGCTGCTGGCGGTGGTAGTCTATTGGTGGGCTCAAGGAGGAGGAGGAGGCAGTGGTGAATCAAACATAGGTGGGTGCTAGGGGGTAAGGAAGTGGAAGCAGTGGCATAGTAAAGAGGGACAGGGGACCTCCCCATGCACTGTCTTGGTAGGGGCACTGGCACCTCTCTGCACACACACACCCCCGCCCCACAATGCTATGCTCATGCCCTCCCTTCCCTCCGTACTTCTTTAAATTTTTGCCAGCATGAGCAATTTCTCCAGCCTGCTGCTCGCACTGGCCTGATTTCCCTCTGAAATCACTTCCTGGTCATGGGGACAGGAAGTGATGACAGAAGGAAAGCCAATGCTGGCGCAAGCAACAGGTCAGAGAAGCTGCTTGCACTGGCAAAGATTTAAAGAGGTACAGGGGAAGGGAGGGTGCGAGTGTGGAGTAGGGGTCGGCAAAGGAGTGGGGGGGGGGTGAGGAGGGTGCATAGGGGTGACACTACTGCCCTGGGCACCTTCTACCCTCACTACGCCACTGAGTGGGAACTTCAGTGGTTTGGGGGAGGGGAAGAGAAGAGCCATGAGATAGAGAACAAAATATTATGGTTTCAGCTGAAAATATACTAACATTTTTGGCCAAAACTGAAACAAGGTCAAATGAGGATTACATGCTGGTTTCTATCATAGGCGTTGCTATGATGATAAACTTTTAACTGTAGCAATCAATCCTTACAAGCACTACTTCACTGTATCAAATCTATGTATTTCATGCACACTTACTAGATGTGTCCCAAGGACTGGGTTGAGAGACACTGGTTTAGAGTGCACGTTTAGTCTGGAGGCTTCAGGTTGAACCAAATGTATGTTTAGTGTCAATGTCTATACATCTAGAGTAGGCACATAGGGGTTCTTCCTCCTAGAATATCCCTAGCATGCCCATTTTTCTGCACATAGAAAAAATGTGTACACACCAAAATGCATGCAATTCAGTAGAATATACACCTAGAGCGTCACTTGGATGTCCAACACGATGATGAAAGTCTTAGTAATGTTTGAAAATTGACCCAAATATGTCATAGAAACATGATGACTGATAAAGGCCAAACGGCCTATCTAGTCTGCTCATCTTCAGTAACCATTATCTCTTTCTCTCTCTGAGAGATCTCACGTGCCTATCCCATGCCTTCTTTAATTCAGACACAGTCTCTGTCTCCACCACCTCTTCCGGGAGACTGTTCCATGCATCTATCCAGTGGCGTACCAATGGGGGGCAGGAGGAGCAGTCCGCCCCGGGTGCACGCTTCAAGGGGGTGCACAGCCAGCCGGATCTGAAACATCCCATGCTGCTCAAAACGGCACCTCAGTGCGGCTGCTGTACTTTTTCCAGAGCAGAGTCGGCAGCTGCGCTGAAGTGCAGGAAGGTCCCGTGATGACTACTTCTGCTGCCTCTGCTCTGGAAGAGGTAAGTGACGTCAGGAGGGGGTGAACCAGCAGCCACAGTCATCACAGGACCTTGCCGTAAATCCCTGCGTCTTCCGGCCCAGCCCTCCTCCAACATCATTTACCTCTTCCGTAGCAGAGGCAGCAAAAGTAGTCATTGCGGGACCTTGCTGATTTGAATAGAGAAAGAAAAGAGCATAGCAGGGTGGTGGAAGGAGAAAAAAGGGGTCAGGGTGGTATGGAAGGGTGGTGAAGGGAGAGAAAGGGTCAGGGTGGTAAGGAAGGGTATGGAGGGTAAGAAAGGGGTCAGGGTGGTAATGAAGGGTGTGGAGGGTGAGAAAGGGGGTCAGGGTGGTAAGGAAGGGTGTGGAAGGTGAGAAAGGAGGTCAGGATGGTATGGAGGCTTGGTGGAGGGAAAGAAATGGGACAGATGCTGATGGAATTGCAGGGAAAGGGGAAAGAGACATAAGGGGGAAGGATACTGCATGGAATTGAGTTGGAGGGAGAGAAAGGGGGAAGATACTGATGGAAGTGGGAGGGAAGGGAGATGAGAGAGTAAAATGCCAGACCATGGAGGTGTGGGAGAGGGAAGGAGAGGAGAGAAATGCCAGACCATTGGAGGAGGGAAGGGAAGAAGATGGATGCCAGACCAATGGGGGTGAAGGGAGAGATGGAAGGGGGAGGCATACAGTTTCTTGAAGGGGAATAGAAAGAGAGAAGATGCCATATAGAAGGGGCAGAGAGAGGGTAGACAGTGGATGAAAGGAAGAGAGTGACAAGAAGATGAGGAAAGCAGATACCAGAGAAGACAAGGTAGAAAAAAATTCTATTTATTTATTTATTTTTTGCTTTAGGGGAGATGCATCACTATTTCTGTGGTGTTGCATTGTATGAGGAGTCCAGCTTCTTGATGCTTCAGTTTAACCTTTGTCTATGTATTTTTATTCTATCTTCCCATTTACAAAACTGTAGAGTGTTTTTTAGCATTGGTATCTGAGCTGTTACCACTATGGCTAAAAACCACACTACAGTTTTGTAAAAGGGGGAGGGGTTAGTTTGTGATTACATATTCCATAGTAGGCGAAGGTGTTTTCTTTGTTCTGTGTGTTCGAAAAGACATGGTTTTCTGTTAGGATTAACTGAGCAGGATTAATCTGTACTAGTCTGGCTTGTTTAATTGTTCAATGTACTGCTCATTGCAATATGTAAGATACTGCCTTTTCCTAGGTATCCTCTTGTGTGACGTGTGGATTGTTACTAAAAATCATGTTTTTCATACAGATAGGGGGGTGTCAAAAAATGATGGGCCCCTGGTGTCACATATGCTAGGTATGCTACTGCATCTACCACCCTTTCTGTAAAAAAGTATTTCCTTTGATTACTCCGGAGCCTATCACCTCTTAACTTCACCTATGCCCTCTCATTCCAGAGCTTCCTTTCAATTGAAAGAGACTCAAATCATGCACATTTACACCACGTAGGTATTTAAACATCTCTATCAAATCTCCCCTCTCCCGCCTTTCCTCTAAAGTATAGAGATCTTTAAGTCTATTCTTATACACCTTATGATGAAGACCACACACCATTTTAGTAGCTGCCTCTGGACAGACTCCATCCTTTTTATATCTTTTTGAAGATGCGGTCTCCAGAATTGTACATAATATTATAAATGAGGTCTCACCAGAATCTTAAACAGGAGCATCCCTTCAGTCAGCGGAGCCACCAGAACTTCCCTAAGTTCCTTCAGCACCCTCAGATGTACACCATCCGGCCCCATCGCTTTGTCTACTTTTAATTTAGCTAGCTCCCTTGAACACAACCCTCTGAAATCGATCAGGTTCTACCACTCGACCATCCCTATTCGCATTTGTCTTCTGTAGTCCTGCTCCCGGAACTTCATCTGTGAACACAGAACAGAAATATCTGTTAAGCAATTCAGCCTTTTATTTATCAGCTTCTACATATTTCTCCCCTTCACTTTTGAATCTCACAATGCCACTTTTGTACTTCTGCCTATCACTGATACATCTTTAAAATGTTCTGTCTCCCCGTTTTACTGTGTCAGCTATTTTTCTTCCATTTGTATCTTTGCTTTCCTGACTACTCGACCAGCCTCTCTTTACTTTTCCAGATATTTTTGACTGTCTTCCTCTTTCTGCGATCTTTTGTAGTTTATGAAAGCTTACCTCTTATTCCTTACCTTCTGAGCTTCTACTTTTGAGAACCAAAGCGGCCTTCTTTTCCTCTTACTTTTATTTACTTGCCTCACAAAAAGGTTTGTCGCCTTTACAATAACCCCTTTCAGTTTTGCCCACTGCATTTCTACTCATTTCAGATATTCCTATCCAGACAACAATTCCTTAACGTAATCCCCCATCCAAAGATAGTTTTTTTAAAGTCTAGGACCTTTACTTTTGAATGATCCCTCTCTATACCCATCTTAATATTAAACAGTACCATGCAGTGATCACTAGATGCCAGATGATCACCCACTGTAACATCAGAAACACTTTCCCTGTTTCTAAGCACTAAGTCCAGTATGACCCCCATCCTGTGTGGGTTCCATTATCAACTGCTGGAACAGTTCTCCTTGTAGAGAATCCAGGATCTCCCTACTTCTAGAAGACCCTGCAATAGGGATACCCCAATCAACATGAAAATGCTTTGTTGAATAGGGATACCCCAATCAATATGAAGATGCAATAAGGATACCCCAATCAATGAAGATGCTTTGTTGAAGTACATAATTTGGACTGTTGTCACTTTGTCTGTCCTGGATAGTGGGATTCTGTATCCCCAGTCTCATATTCATTGTTTCCCAAATGCATGCCCTTGTGGCTTTGCCTGCCATCTTGGAGTACATTCCACTCAAGATATGTGTGTAGATCTTGCAGCCAAATACTCTTAGTGGTCAATTCTGTAAACAAGGGGCTAACATTTATGCACTTATTATGCATGTAAATGTTTAGCAAACAAGCACATGCTTACATGTGCCAGCATGCACCAGGGAGGGGAAGGCCCATTTTGAAGCAGCAGGCCAGCTGGTCGGAGGGAGTAGGCATCTCTCCGGTCAGCCATTTAATTCAAGGTAAGAGAGAGAGGGGTCGGAAGCAGCAGGAGAGAATGGGCATCTCTCCCGCTGCTGGGCGGGGGTGGTTGGTTGGCTGCTGTTGTTGTGTTTTTGGTTTGTTTGTTTTTTTGAGAATCTAGGCCTGAGAGAAGGATAGTGAGTACAGAGGTAGAAATGTGATAATGAGGTGTAGATGAAAGATAGCAGGGAATAGGAGGCTGGGGAAGGAGTGAGATTGGAAATGGGAGTTCTAGAGCATGAAAGAAGGAGATGAAAGTTAATAAATAAAAAGAAAGATGAGAAAGAGGGTGAAATTTGAGTGCACAGAGGCAAAAGAGAAAAAAAAGAAGGAAAAAACTGAAAGAGAACAATCAGAATATCAGAGACATGTACTGTATAGTGAGGGAATGAAACAAGACAGGAGAGATGAAAAAAAGCCAAATGGATAGCAGACACTGAAAAGAGAATTAGCAGAAGAGAAACTGGGGTCAACATGATGGAAAAACAAAATGTCCAGGAACAAAGTAGAAAAAAAGGTTCTTATTTTGGAATTTATTAACTGGAATATGTTAGTTTTGTATTGTTCAGTGGCATATACCAGACAGGGGTGGGGGTTGGGCGCCCAGTATACTTGTGTGCCTAGGGCCTATCGAAGGATTAATCCTGCTATATAATTTCTTGTTTTGAATTTCTCTTGTTTTTAAGACACCACCACCCTGAATCTGCCCATTAAGAGTTGCTCTACATCACCCGTCTGTGCCAAACTGTCCAAGACCTGGGAAGATGCCACCTTCACCATGCTAGGTGGATGCTGTTCTGAGAATAAATGCAATCAAAACCTGTTCAAACGAATACAGTATGGAGATCCACCACTCCTAATTCTGATGCCCCATAATCCATTGTCAACACCAAGTTACTTGGACAATACCACTGGCTTCAACACCACCAGGGGAATGACATTCAACACAAGTTCAGTTTATGTCAGCAAGTCCTTCACTGTAAAGTCCACCAGTGAAAGTAGCAGCCAAGCTACCACGTCAACAAGCGATACATCAAGATTTGTCAGCTGCATCTGGATGACCATTCTCTTGGCTGCACTCACCTTATGATTCAGAGGTCAGGTGGGGCATGTTTGAATGTGGCACACCTGCCCTCCTCTTCCTCGTCCATTGCCAACCCAACCTTGTGTTATGAACATTAAGAAGTGCCACACCGGATTCAAAAATTACCCTGCCAGTAAAGATTCAACACCTGCTACCAAGCTAAATGCTACTGAACAGGACAAGACACTGATTTTGAGCAGCATTATCTGATAAAGTCACTGAAAATCATTACAGACCACCCCAGCAATTTCCTGACAGAGCCATGATGGTCTGGGAGCAGAACCATAAAATTTCCAGACAGCAGCGATATTCAACAGAAAAGTTATCCTAAGTTATATGGATGTCGGTGCTGAATATTGACATTATCTGGATAACAGTGGTGATGGAAGAATACCTGGATATTCAATGCTGATATCTGGATAGCAGCCAGCACTCAATATCCAGATATATGTTTAAACACCATGACTGGCATTTTAAAAAATTACACCAGCTGCAAAGTTTAAATATTGACTCAATTATTGTTCCTGATGTGCGTCATTATGCACTTTGCCATTTTGATGTCAGTTCTCCAGTGTGGGAAGGTTCTCTTTTCTTTCCTCAGAGTCTGCTCATATTTGAAATACACTTTGGATAATTTTGAGTCACATGTAGATTTGATTACTTCACTCATTGCTTCCTAATACAAATCATTAACAAATAACTTAAACAGAAATGATTCTAGGACAAAATCCCAGGAGTTCTATTTGATTGTTTATCTTTTAACTAAATACCAATCAGCAATATAGCCAGACTTAGACTTATGTAGAGGCCTACTAAGCCCACAAACCTCTAAATGCTCCCTATTCTAATTTCCAATCCTATCTTCACCAACTGGTGTTTGATGTCTGATCCCTTCTTAGGGTTGGCATTAGGATGGGCATACAGAGCACCTGCCAAGAGCCACCAGGACATGTTCACAGAAGGAGTCGCCAGCCTGCCTGGAAGTGAAACGAGTAAAGCCCAGTCCTGAGCTGGTTTTCCACCTGTGGAAATCCTCAGAAAATGGCACACAGCAGTATAAATTATTACAGGGTCTTTCAGCCAACCTGTATTCAATGGCCTAGAACAGGGGTAGGCAATTCCAGTCCTCGAGAGCTACAGCAGGTCAAGTTTTCAGGATATCCACAATAAATATGCATGTAATAAATTTGCATCTCAAGGAGGCAGTGCATGCAAATCCATCTCATACATATTCATTGTGGATATCCTGAAAACCTGACCTGCCTGTGGCTCTCAAGGACTGGAATTGCCTACCCCTGGTCTAGAAGGTCTTCCAATGCACAAGACAAACAGCATGAAGTGCTAGTGATGAGGTTCATCCTGCTCATTTGTGCTCACTCTTAGTTGTTCTGCTTTGGAGACATGGCAGAGGGAAGAGAGTAGTGGCATGAGGCAGAACAGGGCAGAGAGTTGATGTAGGGTACAATCTAGGAGACTGTAATGAAAATCTTCTTCTTAGGAGTTGCTTTCACTTGAAAATTCAGATTCCTATTATTAAGAAAATCCAGGAAGACAACCAAAAGAATTTTGGCCTATGAGTAAGGAGTAAGGAGTTGTACTGCTGTTGCCACACAGTGTGCTTTTGCACCTGAGAATTTATGTGGGTTCCAGTGCAATCAGCCAAGCAGAGAAGGGCTGGAGAAGACTCACAAATGAGTGGGGGAAAGAGGTAGAAAAAAAAAAAAGGAAAGGATATAGGAAGGAATATGTGAGACAGAATAGGCAGAGGAGATGGGGAATTTCAGAAGAGACTATTTGGGACAGAGAAACAAAAGGTAGGAATAGATGTGGAAAGAAGGTGGAAGAAGGGGATGGAGGCAGAGGAGAAGATATGGAACAAGGTAGACGCAAAACAGATGAGACAATTCAGGATGAGGAAGAGAGTCAAAAAAAGATGTAGAGGCTGAGGGGAAGAATAACTTGCAAGAGAAAGGAAACTAATGGAGGACTTTGAAAAGGAGAAAGGACGATCTGAGAATGGGCCAGGGGCTGTTGTGGAGGCAGAGGAGAAAATCCAAAAAGAAGTCAGCAAGGTACAGTAGAGGGTTTGCAGAAGGAAAAGAGATAATCTGGAAAGTAAGGGAAGCATGGTCCTGGGCTGAGGAGCGAGGGTAGAACTCGGTGTGACTCACCAAGAGTAAAAGAATAGTGACCCTGCACTGAGGGCTTGTCTGCAAGAGAGGACAGAAACTGGACTATTTCTGTGGGTTAGGGCTGTCCAGAAAAACCTAAAGTTGGAACAACTCTGTGAATTGAAGTTTTCCCATGAATTTGATTGTACTTGAAATCAGAAAATTTTTAATAATTTTTTAAAGCCCTTCCTGGGGTACCTCAAAGCCACCAATTACATAAAGCTCTGTTTTTCTTAAACTTTGCTATTATATTTGCTTAATGAAGCTAATTTGTTGGTATTATTGTTATAACTTTTATGTTTTCATACTCAACAATGATACGTTGGAAAAAAAAAACATTTTATGCAAAAAATCCAGCAGTGATTTATTGTCAAATATATTTTATTGAGCTCAACAAGAACAATGAACAAGAAGCACATCAGAACATGGAATACAAGCTCAGTTTATCAACAAATATCAGTCAACTCACCCCCACTCCCACAATCCCGCCACCCCCGCATCAAACCACCATCCCCCCAGTCCTCCTTCAAGCCACCATCCAATGAATGTACCAGAAAAGAAAAATATGCATAGAGACTCGTACATGGTCAATGAACTCAGCAAGAAGCAAAGAACAACAGGTCAACAGTTCAACAAGTGACTATGAGCCGCTGGTGTCAAAGTGTTCCACAAAGGTTCTCAAGTGCGCTGAAAAGTGCACCCAAGCAACGAGGAAAAATCCTGCACATCCCTGCGTTCCCACATCAGAAGCGTGATCAGGTGACAGCGCCAGAGAGAATAATCAGGAACATTCACCTCCAACCATTTGAGCAAAATGCATTTCAGAGCTATCAATACAGTCCACCGGAGAAAAGCTGCAGCCCCTCATCATCTAGGATAAAAATGGAGAGAGGCACCAAATAAAAGCAAGGGAGACCATTGTATGGTAACATTCCAGATACGTTCCATAAAAATAAAAATGGCATCCCAAAAGGATTGAATGTTAGGACAGGTCCAAAACATATGTCCCAAACCAGCTTCAGGGGCAGCACAGCAAAGACAAGCAGCAGAGGCTCGGAACCCAGAAAAGTGAGCCATCTGAACAGGTTAACTTACCAAACCCTGCCCTTAGTTGCCCGGGAATAATGATAATTGCACAAATGTTTCCAATCCAATATTATTATTTATTAAAAATTTACAGCAAATCTCGATTCATTAGGCCATTTGCACAATGGAGTCATACATAGTCAGGCATGTCAAAGTACATCTTTCCTGATAAATATGAACTCAGAGAATCAACGCCCCAAGGTTCACTTATATATTTTTGCAGTGACATCACACCTGTCAACCAATCAACCAAGAGAGAGGCCTTCCTTAGGTATGAACATAGAAAATTCCTTTTAACATAGTTACCAGGCTTAAGAAAAGTTTTACAAATCACATCTTTGTTTACATCAATTTCTTAATGCGCAACACATAACATACCCAATGAACACTTCTCTCTCAGTAATTCTTTAAAAGTTTAGATCAAATTAGCCCTTCTGTCAGTCTGGGCTGTGTGGGCACCCCCCTTATTACAAGCCTCCTGGAATGTCACAGGGTAGAGAGAATTGCCTAGCTTAAAGGTCAAATAGGTCAAACTACATATGTTGCCTTTCAGGATTTCTTCATTCTATGTTTAATATACATTCACATCCATAATCACTCATGGGATCCCATCATCCATACACAAGCAACACTCATATTTCATTCATATCTCAGTCATAATCCATAATTCTTTAAAACATATAAAAGAAAGGTTCTTCTTTACCCAGCATTGGAATGACAGGACCATCTGTTAATACTTAAGCCATGAGGTTTCTCTTATCCAAACAAAGGACACCAGAAACCCAGGCTTTTTTTAAAGCAGGAAAACCGCAGTACAAAGACACAAAGAAAGATAGAAAACAAAATGGAGTCAGATTGATACCTCTATAAGTCTGTTATATATATATATATCTATACCTGATTTCCCCTATGTTCTGGCTTTATCCAGCAAAGTACATATATTTTTTACCTCCTAGTAACCCCTAGTGTTTTCCTGTTTTTCTCTAATGTCATTTTTCTGGCCTTTGCCGCAAATCATATTCAATTTGTTTATATTTGTGTACCAACTTTTCATAAGTTTCTATTGGGCATGGCCTTAACTATCACATATGCATCTAACTAGATTTGCCCAGAACCATATGAAAGGCAGGTGTCATATGTAGAAAAAATCTACAACGTATTCAACAATTTTATATCTAGCACACTATCCATTCCAGTGCAGCATATCATAGCGCTCCTCCCCCAACCTGGCTACTGCCAGTGCCATTCTACACCTCTTAGGGGAGATGTACCTTCGTAGGACCAATTTATAATGTTGTTCCCAAAACGTGGTATATTTATGTAAAGCAGGGAATTTTTTAACAGCATGTAAAATCACATCATCAGGCAATGCTATATTGAGATCACGAGCCCAGGAGTCTCCAGCAGTGATTTATTAAATGAACCTTCGATATCTGAACTTTATTGTGGAAAATAAAAGAAATGTAACATATTTCGTTAGTACACTTTAGGTCATTGACCACCTTCACTGTGACAACACTGACCTTGCCACTGGCATCTCCATAGACTCAGTGCAATGTGAGACCTTGTTGCAAGGAATTGAACAGCATCACAGCCTTTATCCTGACTATCTCAAGAAGATATTGAATGCTTGAGTGTTTGGAACACCATTGGTAGATGACTACACCAACTTCTCCCAACAAACCTGCGATTACTGTTAACAAGTGCACTCTATACAGTTGGCTAGCAGACTACGTCTCATTTGCTTATGTCAGGCATGCTTGACAATTGAGGGTCAAACAGGAGTAAAGGCTCATACAGCCCAATATTCAAAACAAATTAAGCGAGCAGGAGAGACTCTTGCTTGTTTAAATCATTCATGACCACCCAACTGCTGATATTTAATGGTACTTATCCAAGCAATTCCACTGAATATTGGTTCTGACCAGCCATCAAAAAAGTGAGCACAGCAAAGGGGGTACATGGGATGGAGTTGGGGAAGAGCCATTGGCTACTTGGTGCCAGTAATATTCAGTGCCAACACATGCATAGGAAAGAGGGTGAATTAGAACAGTTCAAAAGCTGTCCTAAATTGGTGTGGGTGCCAGCTTAATAAGTGTGGTGGCCAAAACATGTGTAATTAGCCCCAGATATTCAGTGCCGGTCCTGGACATGGTCCAATTTAGCTGGCATTGATCAGCATTTTAAAAAAAAAACAACTGACCTCTGCCAGCTGAATATCATCCATACTATGTCTAAGCCGCTTGAAATCAACCCCCATAGTGGAGATTTGCACAGCTGTGATGGATTCACTCTGTACATTACATCTCACTATTGTTTGGAAAAGGACTCCTGTGACAACAGTAGGATTGGCCAATCAGTCCTCCAGAATCTCCTTGGGGATTAAAATCCAACTCCATCTCTCCAGGCCCATTTTTCTTCACTTTCAGGTTGTCTTCCATAAAAACACTTGAAAAGTCTCATTGCCAACAAAAATATTTTTGGTGTCTGCTTGTTGCAGTGTCTTATATTTTGCTTTTCCCTTGTTTTTATTGAAGGCCATATCTAAGGAGTCCCATCTGTAAGGACTTGCTATAGTTCTTATCCTCCTTCCCTTAGCGCCCTAAGTAGTGCTTGCTTAATTAATCAAGGGCTGGAAGTAAAGGACAGGAGTAGATTTAAGAAGGGGCTATAGGGTGGGAATGGGGAGGGGGGTAGAGAGGTTCTGGAGAGTTTACTTCAGGTTCTAACTTTATTTACACCTCCTTCTACTAAACTGCGATACAGGTTTCTACTGCGGCCTCGAGCACTAAATGCTCTGACACTCAAAGAATTCCTACGAGCGTCGGAGCATTTAGCACTCTGGGCAGCAGCAGAAACCTTATCATGGCTTAGTAAAAGGGGGTTTTAATGTTGAATATCACCAGGAGCAGCTTGAATTGGCAGTGGTATTTTATTAGTAGCCAGTATAGTAACAGAGAGGTGATTAATTTGTTCTCTGTACTTACATTGTTCACCAACCTTGCTGCACAGTCTGCACCCAGTGAAACCTCTTCATACATTTCAGTCAGGTCAAAATAAAATACATCGCAATAATCTAGCAACACGATTAAAACATTCACCAATGTAGCTAACTCTGTTTAGTGAAATAAATGGTGCAGCTGTCTGAAGGACCCTAACTTAAAACCTGGCTTTTCCAGCTCTTTTTTGGTTACTCCCTTTTACAAAACCATAGCGCAGTTTAAAGTGCCAGCTGCGGCGGTAACAGCTCCGACGCTCATAGAATTTCTATGAGCGTTGGAGCTTTTACCACTGTAGCCGGCGCTAAAAACCGCATTACGGTTTTGTAAAAAGGGGATGGAGCAATTTTTTTATCCCTTTTTTTTTTTTCTTTACTCCATTTGCTCTCTCCTCTACATCAAAGAAATTATAATTAGGTGGGGAGGGTTTTCTTTCTTTTTATTAATTTATAATATATCACAAGTAATACAGAACATAAGTTTTCAAGGAACAAAACATTATAAAAGTAATAATCCAATTCCTTTCTTAGACCAAAATTAAACAGGGTGATCCATTAAATTCCATGGAGAGAATAGATAGGAAAATTAAATAATTAATTAATTATATGAAAGCTGACTACGCTTGACAATCCCACAAAAATTTAATTTAAGATCCAGCTGATTTTCTAAATTAAGTTATATTACTTCAGAGATCATTTTAAGGTCTATAAAGGCTCTCAATTGTGATGGTAAAAAGAAAGTGTATTTAATCCCCAGGTAGCCAACCAAACATTAGAAGCCCCCAATCTTTTCATTTCATCTTGCATAGAAAGAAACTCTTTTCTGCGGTCTTGTGTTATCTTGAATAGATCCGGATAGATCCAAATTCTTTGTCCAGAAAAGTCTGATGTGAATTTTGAAAGTAGAGTTTCATTATGTGGTTTAAGTCTTGTTCAAAAACAAAGGAGGCCAAAAGCATTCCCCTTTCCTTAACATCGGAAAGGGATGCCTCCAAAATTGCAATCAGATCTTTTTGCACTACCAAATTTCCTTCTTCATCAGCTTTTGTCATACTAGTTGGCATATAATATATTTTATTAAAGGGAGGAATAGCTTGTTGAGGAATTTTGAGAATCTCTATTAGATACTTTTTAAATAGTCATGAGGATTTAAAGCTGGTGATTTTGGGAAGTTTAGTATCCATAAATTTAGCCTCCTAATACTTCATGCCCTAAGAGGCTGGACACTCCATCGTCCAAACCTGCAGCAGGGCCCTCTTCTCCCGATAAAGGGGTTGCTAGTTGGCTCAGAAACCTCTCGAGGGTTTGCTGCTGTACCGACATAGAGGTTCTGAGTTGAGAGGGAGTCGTTCTCAGAACTCCCTTTCTTTTAGTATGAGGCATTGTGAGGAAAAAAGCACCGCAAAAACAATTCTGGTGTTAAAAAACTGCAAAGGAATTGGCCGGCTCCAAGAGAGAGGTAAGAGAAGCCAGCGTTAGCATGTAGCCATCTTAGATCCATCAATACTGTTCTTGTCTTTTTTTCTTTATTTTTTTGATTTATAATATATCATAAGTAATACACTTGTTACAGAAATACAGAACATAAGTTTTCAAGGAACAAAACATTATTAAAGTAAGGGAAGAGAACCACAGTGACAACGTTCAACTTCAAGAAAGGGAATTATGATGCTATGAGAACAATGGTAAGGAAAAAACTCAGAAACAGCTCAAGGAAAACAGAAACCGTAGAGCAAGTCTGGTCTCTATTCAAGGGCACAGTGCAAGAAGCACAACAAATGTACATCCCCAGATTTAGGAAAGGGTGCAAAAAAAATCAAACAAAAGACCCCGCATGGATAAACAATGAAGTGAAGACAGCGATAGAAGACAAGAAAAAATCATTCCGGAAATGGAAAAAAGACCAAACTGGGGAAAACTGGAAGGAACACAGGAAACGCCAAAGAGAATGTCATCAAGTGGTTAGGAGAGCGAAAAGGGAATACGAAGAGAGGCTAGCCAGGGAGGCAAAAAACTTCAAATCGTTCTTCAGATATGTTAAAGGGAAGCAGCCAGTGAGGGAGGAAGTAGGACCGTTGGATGATGGAGATAGAAAAGGAGTGATAAAGGAGGGAAAGGAGGTGGCCGACAGGTTAAACAAGTTCTTCTCGTCAGTCTTCACAAGCGAGGACACATCCAGTGTACCAGAACCAGACAGGATCTTCCATGGAGACCAAGAAGAAAAACTGTCAACAATAGAGGTAAGCCATGAGGATATCCTCCAGCAGATAGAAAGATTAAAAAGTGACAAATCACCAGGCCCTGACAGAATACACTAAAAGAACTAAAAAACGAGATAGTGGGAATACTCCAACAAATTTGCAACCTATCCTTGAAAACTGGAGAGATCCCGGAGGACTGGAAGACAGCAAATATTACACCTGTCTTTAAAAAGGGATCGAGAGGAGACCCAGGAAACTACAGGCCGGTAAGTTTGACATCGGTTCCGGGAAGATGGTAGAAGCACTGATAAAGGATAGCATCGGTGAGCACATCGAAAAAAATGGGCTGATGAAAGCGAGCCAACATGGCTTCTGCAAGAGAAGATCGTGCCAAACAAACTTACTGCACTTCTTTGAGGGGGTAAACAACCAGTTGGACCAAGGCGAACCCGTAGACATCATTTACCTCGACTTCCAAAAGGCCTTTGACAAGGTACCCCATGAGCGGCTACTTAAGAAGCTGTGGAATCACGGGGTGGAAGGGGATGTACACAGATGGGTCAAACACTGGTTGGCAGGCAGAAGGCAGAGGGTTGGAGTGAAAAGTCACTACTCGGGCTGGATGAGGGTCACAAGCAGAGTTCCGCAGGGGTCAGTACTCGGACCACTGCTTTTCAATGTATTTATTAATGACCTGGAAATGGGGACGAAATGTGAAGTTATAAAATTTGCGGATGACACCAAACTCTGTAGCAGGGTTACAACTGCTGAAGAGTGTGAGGAACTACAAAGGGACCTAAACAAACTGGAGGAGTGGGCGAATAAATGGCAGATGAACTTCAATATAGAGAAATGCAAGGTCATGCATATAGGGAAAAAGAACCGGATGTTCAGCTACCAAATGGGGGGATTAGTATTAGAGAGAAGTAGCCTTGAAAGGGACTTGGGCGTACTGGTGGACACAACAATGAAGTCAACGGCACAATGCGCAGCAGCCTCAAAGAAGGCAAACAGAATGTTGGGTATTATCAAGAAGGGTATTACAACCAGAACAAAAGAAGTCATCCTGCCGTTGTATCGGGCAATGATGCGCCCGCACCTGGAGTACTGTGTCCAGTATTGGTCACCGTATCTTAAGAAGGATATGGCAATACTTGAGAGGGTTCAGAGGAGAGCGACACGAATGATTAAAGGCATGGAAAACCTTTCATACACTGAAAGACTGGAGAGACTGGGGCTCTTCTCCCTGGAAAAGCGGAGACTTAGAGGGGACATGATAGAAACCTACAAGATCAGGAAGGGCATAGAGAGAGTAGAGAGGGACAGATTCTTCAAACTTTCAGAACATAAAAGAACAAGAGGGCATTCGGAAAAGCTGAAAGGGGACAGATTCAAAACGAATGCTAGGAAGTTTTTCTTTACCCAGCGTGTTGTGGACATCTGGAATGCGCTTCCAGAGGGCGTAATAGGGCAGAGTACGGTGCAGGGGTTCAAGAAAGGATTGGACAATTTTCTACTGGAAAAAGGGATAGAGGGGTATAGATAGAGGGCTACTGCACAGGTCCTAGACCTGTTGGGCCACCGCGTGGGCGGACTGCTGGGCACGATGGACCTCTGGTCTGACCCAGTGGAGGCATTTCTTATGTTCTTATGTTCTTAATCCAATTCCTTTCTTAGACCAAAATTAAACAGTGTGATCTATTAAATTCCATGGAGAGAATAGATAGAAAAAAATTAAATAATTAATTAATTATAGGAAAGCTGACCGCATGACAATCCCACAAAAATTTAATTTAAGATCCAGCTGATTTTCTAAATTAAGTTACATTATTTTTTTTTCTTTATTTTTATTGGAAATTATAATTTCTTTACTTTTTGTACTACAATTGCATTTATAAACCAAGCAACCTCAAATAAATAAATAACTGCCAGAAGGATTTTTGAAAATATTTGCCTTTCAACAGAAAGAAGTAAATCCAAAATGGATCTCTAGATCCATAATTAAAGGGTAGATGGAAAGCAGGATGATTTTTAACATTAAACAACATTCATGCAACTCTTGTTAACAGTACCTCTCATTTTCACTAATAGCCAGCTAGTCACCATGACCAAAGAAAGAATTCTTGTGCTATCTACTCTCTAAACATTATGTTATTCTGCCATCTAGTGGTTCTGTTGATATCTCAGTGGTCAAGGGGGTGTAAATAAGGTTAAAACTTGCAGAATTGCCTTATGAAGGATTATTTCCTCTTTCTTTAGATCCTCTATGTCAGGTAGGGGAGGGGGGTTTTATTTTTTCATTTTTTTTTTTATCGGCCTGATGTTTTGCAGCCCATTATAAAAAAAAAAAAAAGCCGACAGAAGTCCTGACAGCAGTGACAGGAGACTGCTTCTCCTGTCACTACTGTCAGGGCTCTCCCCCGACTCAATCCGATCCATGCAGTCGGTTGGGGGCGTGCCTCCGACCACCTCCATTTGCATGAAGATGGTTGGTGAATCAGTCGTCTGCCTCCAATCGCCAAGTTCATCACAATAGCCTTTTGAAGAGAGTTGGATTTCTTTGTTTAGAACTGATAAACAGTAGTAGTAGTGGCATATATTTTATATTCATTTAGAGCAGTGGTCTCAAACTTGTGGCCTGGCCAAACACGGCCCACCAGGTACTATTTTGAGGCCCTCGGTATGTTTATCATAATCACAGAAGTAAAATAAAACAGTTTCTTGATCATATGTCTCTTTAGCTATAAATTACAATATTATTATTAAGACTTAGCCAAAAGGAAAGATTTATAAACTATGAAGAGTTTTACCTCATGCCAAATTGTCATTTATTCAATAAGACATTAACTATGTTTAACAGTATTGTACATCGCCTAGTAATTTAAAATAGGCGATTCATTAAGAATAAATAAACTTGAACTTGAACTATTTTTTCTGAGGCCCTCCAAGTACCGACAAATCCAAAACCTGCAAAGAGTTTGAGTTTGAGACCACTGATTTAGAGGTCTTTATGTTGTGGTTCTGTATCATGCAGGCATCCCTTCTTTTGGTGTGTTCACCACACATATCGCCCCCCCCCCCCCCCTGCCCCCTGATTCTATATAGGTTGCTTAAAGTTGTAAGCCCAAATTTGAATGCAGCGCATAGATGCACATGTAAACTAATTCATCAATAGGGTGACAACAACCAATTATTGGCGTTAATTGAGGTTAATTGGCATTTGATTTTCACTAGTTTGGGTTTATGTGTGCATCTGCCTGTGCACTGTTCTATAATGCTGTGTGCACAACCAAAAAAAGGGGCATGGCTCTGGGAGGGGAATGAGCAGATTAGGGGCATTCCCCATATTTAGGTGTAGAGTATTATATGGAGTTATGTGTCCAGATTGTGTATGTTTATGTTTATTAAAAATCTTTATATGCCACTTACCCCCCTCTTCTACTAAACCGTGCTAGTGGTTTTAGCGCTGGGAGCCATGCTGAATGACTCACGCTACTCCTGACGCTCATATGAACTCTATGAGCATCGGGAGCAGCGCAGGCCATTCAGCGTGGCTCCCTGTGCCAAAACCGCTAGCGCAGTTTAGTAGAAGAGGGGGTTAATGTACCAAGCAGGATCAAAGCGGTTAACAAAACAATTTAAAAATTGTTGAAAAGAACTCCATTAAAATAGAAAAAGGAAAGGGGAAAAAACAATCACAATGTACAAAATAGCATAACTATCTTACTTACAATGCATCAATAATATATAAATAAAATAATAATATAAAATAAAATATCAGGATTTGCACCAGGTTTCAACAGGCATAACTCCTTGCACCCAACATTAGGCACAGGAATCTTGTACCAATCTACAGCTCCTCCTTTGTTAGTTTCTACCTTGTCTACCATCCTTCTATCTCCCAATTATACTCTAAGCCAGTGGTCTCAAACTTGCAGCCTGCGGGTGACATGCGACCCACCAGGTACTATTTTGAGGCCCTCGGTATGTTCTGGAATGTTGCCTGCCTCACTGTTGTAACCTCACGCAAGCGCTTTCCTGCATCTGTATGCAATTGTGAGGTGGCGTGGAGAGAACAATCGCATACAGACGCAGGAAAGCGCTTGCATGAGATTACAGCAGTGAGGCAGGCAACGTTCCAGAACATAAGGTAACCATTGGAGGCAGTGCAGCTTGTGCGTGTGTACATAATCTCGTGATCTTGTGAAATTTGGCACCTCTCCTGGTGGTGACTGCTTGCTGTATGATGGCAGATGTGTCCGGTGCTGGAGGAGGTGAGAGCTGAAGGCGGTTGCGGACATGACCACCTGACACTTAAGGCACAAGTTTTCCAGGCACAAGTCGAATATTGATTCTCCCCTCTACAAAAAAGCCTAGTCTCTTGCAGTTGATACTTTAGAATCTAAATCACAATTTTGCATGAGGTAAAACTCTATAGTTTATAAATCTTTCCTTAATTGCTTCTGATAATTACAGCTATACACAGCTGAAAGCAGTGCAACATGCAGAAAGTGAAAAGCTATCTAAACTTCACTTTCTGCTTTCAGCTGTGTATAGCTTAAATTATCAGAAGCATTAAGGAAAGATTTATAAACTATAACGAGTTTTACCTCATGCAAAGTTGTCATTTCTTTAATATGACATTAACTATTTTTTCTGCGGCCCTCCAAGTATCTACAAATCCAAAATGTGGCCCTGCAAAGGGTTTGAGTTTGAGACCGCTGCTCTAAGCTCTTTGAGGAAAGAACTTCCCTTCCCTGCCATACCTGCTTGGCCATCATCAATAATTCTTCACATCACTGCACAGAGCAAGGTTTTCATTGTCATGTAAGTCAACTCAAATCCAACAGAAGCTACTGGGGCAGTTGACGCTTTTGTACAATTAATAGATGTCAAGGTGAAATGAAGGGGATCAATTTCCATTCAGTAACTTTTCCCTAGTACAGATAGTATGAGTCTGACAAGCTAGAAACTAAAATAGATGAGCTGCAAAAATTTAGTTTCTTAATTCAATTTTCTTGATAAAATCTTATACATAAACAAATTAGAAAGAAATAGGTCTGGCCAATAACAAAGAACTTTATCATTGTTAAGCAATTTGTATTATTAGTGTCAATATCCTTCTATATGTCTTACCATCTTTCCTCTGAAGAACTTTTTTTTCCACAAAAACTTGTACATAAACCAATTAGATGGGAACAGGCCTGGTCGATAACAAAGAACTTCATTCATTGTTCAGCAATTTTTATTATTAGCATCAATTTCCTGCTAAATATCTATCCTTCCCTCCTCCAAAGAACTTTTTTCTTTTGCTGGTAGTGTAATGATGGACCCTGGGATAGACGTCCGGATTGTCCCGGCATGTCTTCCTTTTGAGGATATGTCCAGGGGTCCAGACAGCTTTTCAAAACCTGGCACTATGTCAGGATTTTGAAAAGCTTCCGTCAGGACGGCCTCCGCGAATACATGGATGCACAAGCGTGGCGTCATCATGTTGTATGCGCGGATGCCATCCCTGACACACAAACAGGTTAAGGGGGTGGCTAGATGTGGCGGGATGCGGGCAGAATTGGGCGGGCCTGGGGGCGTGGACATGGGTCCAGATTTTCTTTCTGAAAAATCTGGTAACCCTACCCTGGGGTCAGGTGTTTATGGACAGTGAAACCCAAGATGAATTTGAAGACCTAAGGTGAACTTTATAGCCCTTAACAAGAAAAATTATTAGTTTAATATTCAGCCACAATTTAACACATATTGTTATTGTTAGGTGCTATCAACTCATATTCGAATCTGGGCTTTTCTTCTGCACGGTATAAATTTGATGTTATCGCTGTTGTCGCATTAAATGTGATCCTCTGCCTTCAACACTGCCCATCTGCTGCTGCCCAGATGGGTGGTACATCATTAGTCTGACATCTCCACTGAAACCTGTCCACCTTAGGAGGCCCTGCTGGTAGTGAAACTACCAATGGCATAGTTTTCAGCTTCACAGATGCGCACAAGCCCCTGTGGCACAACAAGCCCATATATACTATACTGTATATATTGTCTATACTGTAAATGCTGTACAGTCTGTGTTTCTCACTAAAGTTTGTCCTACCCATATTATGAATGTAGGCCTGTAACCTGTTCTGGGCTC
The DNA here is from genome assembly GCF_902459505.1 of Geotrypetes seraphini. Classification (NCBI taxonomy): domain Eukaryota; kingdom Metazoa; phylum Chordata; class Amphibia; order Gymnophiona; family Dermophiidae; genus Geotrypetes; species Geotrypetes seraphini. Next base: position 73,297,107 of record NC_047094.1, on the reverse strand, counting down.
CTTTGGGAGGACGGGCTAAATAAATGAATAAAAAAATAATATATCATATATTGCAGATAAAAATCTGCTTAAATCTACGAGTATCTAAGATAAAGTCCATTATTTAAGCCAACCATCTTTGTGCCGCTTCTGGGTCAGACCAGTAGTCCATCATGCCCAGCAATCTGCTCACGCGGCGGCCCTCTGGTCAAAGACCAGCACCATAACATAGACTAACCCTACCAGCGCACGTTCTTGTTCAGCAGAAACTTATCTAACTTTGTCTTGAATCCCTGGAGGGTGTTTTCCCCTATGACAGACTCCGGAAGAGCATTTCAGTTTTCTACCACTCTCTGGGTGAAGAAGAACTTCCTTACATTTGTACGGAATCTATCCCCTTTTAACTTTAGAGAATGCCCTCTCGTTATCCCTACCTTGGAGAGGGTGAACAACCTGTCTCTATCTACTAAGTCTATTCCCTTCAGTACCTTGAATGTTTCGATAATGTCCCCTCTCAATCTCCTCTGTTCAAGGGAGAAGAGGCCCAGTTTCTCTAATCTTTTGCTGTACGGCAGCTCCTCCAACTCCTTAACCGCCCTGACATCGAATCCAACTTTCCCTCCCCAAATAAATAAGCAAATACATGCGGACCTCACATACAGCATCAGTCACTACTCATATCCCATATTTACTGTCCCTACTAATCCACACCTCTCCTGCTTTCCTAAGACACACTTTACAATGTTGTAAATATTTCAGTCGAGTCTCCCACACAGACATCCCTGATCCTGCAAATAGATGAAAGGAGAAATGCTAAAGAACACATAGAAGTAGGGGTGGACCAAGAACCTTCCTGCACACAAGTGTAAAAAAAAAAAAAAAGCACTCTTTTATTAACAAAGCACCGACAAATAAAAAGACCTGACAATGGGCAGTGTTTCACAGATAACTGCCTGCTTCAAAGGTCACCAATATTCTATTGGTTGTATAATTATGTCAAAAGATGTCAGAGAGCAGAGTCTGCATCCAATAACAACCACAGTGTACTAAAAAGAAAGGCAAGAAAACCAAATTGTCAGTCTGACAGAATATTGGTGAGGGAAAGGGAAAATGAGGGGTAAAAATCATAAATGCTGTGGAGATGGCGATGTTCAAAATGCAGGCTTTATTGAAAGTACAGTCGATTAATCCACATAATGAGATACCTAGGACCCAAGTGATTGGGGACTATGGAACCAACACGGTTCGTGCTTCGACAAAACTGTCTTCCTCAGGGGTCCCTGCAAAAACTCGTGGATCAAAGACTAAAAATGATCCTGGGCGAGTTTTTGCATTAGGACCTTCAGGAACCCCTGAGGAAGACAGTTTTGTCGAAGCACGAACAACTACAAGAACGAGAGGGCATTCCGAAAAATTAAAAGGGGACAGATTCAGAACCAATGCTAGGAAGTTCTTCTTCACCCAACGGGTGGTGGACACCTGGTACGCGCTTCCAGAGGGAGTGATAGGACAGGGTACGGTATTGGAGTTCAAGAAGGGATTGGACAATTTTCTGAAGGAAAAGGGGATAGAAGGGTATAGATAGAGGGCTAGTATACAGGTCCTGGATCTGATGAGCCGCCACGTGAGCGGACTGATGGGCCTGATGGACCTCAGATCTGACCCAGCAGAGGCACGGCTTATGTTCTTATGAAAATAAATTTACATCCTATTTCAAAATATGAGATATCAGGTAATAATTTATATAATAATTTCAAGAAACCATGCCTCACGAACTTGCTGTACTTCTTTGAGGGAATAAACAGCCAGATGGATAAAGGGGAATCCATAGACATCATTTACCTTGACTTCCAAAAAGCCTTCGACAAGGTACCCCATGAACGGCTGCTTAAGAAGCTGTGGAACCACGGGGTGCAAGGGGATATCCATCGATGGATCAAACACTGGCTGGCAGGCAGGAAACAAAGGGTTGGAGTAAAGGGCCATTACTCAGAATGGCAATGGGTCACAAGTAGAGTCCTACAGGGGTCGGTGCTGGGACCGCTCCTGTTCAATATATTTATTAATGACTTGGAGACAGGGACAAACTGTGAGGTTATTAAATTTGCGGACGACACCAAACTCTACAGCAGGGTTAGAACCAAGGAAGACTGTGAAGACCTTCAAAGGGACTTAACGAGATTGGAAGACTGGGCAAGAAAATGGCAAATGAGTTTTAACACTGAGAAATGCAAAGTCATGCATGTAGGGAAAAAGAACCCGATGTTCAACTATAAAATGGAGGGATCATTGCTGGGGTTGAGCAACCTTGAAAGAGACCTGGGGGTGATGGTGGACACAACATTGAAAGCATCAGCACAGTGTGCGACAGCCTCAAAGAAAGCGAACAGAATGTTGGGTTTCATCAAAAAAGGTATCACGACCAGGACGAAGGACGTCATTTTGCCGCTGTATCGGGCAATGGTGCACCCACATCTGGAGTACTGTGTCCAGTACTGGTCGCCGTACCTCAAAAAGGACATGGCGGTACTTGAGGGAGTCCAGAGAAGAGCGACAAAACTGATAAAAGGTATGGAAAATTTCTCATACGCTGACAGATTGGAAATGCTGAGGCTATTCTCCCTGGAAAAGCGGAGACTTAGAGGAAACATGATAGAAACCTTCAAAATCATGAAGGGCATAGAGAAGGTAGACAGGGACAAATTCTTCAGGTTGTGGAGAGCCACAAGTACAAGGGGGCACTCGGAAAAATTGAAAAAGGATAGGTTTAGAACAAATGCTAGGAAGTTCTTTTTCACTCAGAGGGTGGTGGACACATGGAACGCGCTCCCGGAGGCTGTGATAGGCCAGAGCACGCTACAGGGGTTCAAGGAGGGTCTAGATAGGTTCCTAAAAGAAAAGGGGATTGAGGGGTACAGATAGAAGTAGAGGTAGGTTATAGGAATAGTCAGAAACCACGTCGCAGGTCATGGACCTGATGGGCCGCCGCGGGAGCGGACCGCTGGGCACGATGGACCTCTGGTCTGACCCAGTGGAGGCAACTTCTTATGTTCTTATGTTTATATTAAGACCCGGCAATGTGATTTGTAGCTCCACACTCCAAGCCTGGGCCACCCTGGTATAGTCTAAAGATGGAGAAAAATCAATAAGAGAATGTCTGAAGTATCTTAACGGTACTATCAATTGAGCTTCTAACCAATATATTTCTGACAAAAGCTCATGCACCTTAAAAAGTAAATTTGAATTTGGCAAAGAGTTCACATAATGTCTGAGTTGCATATAAGAAAAAGTATCCAAATTAGTCCAGTCATAAGTAGTTCGCAACTGAGAGAGGACTGGTAAAGTACCATCATCATTAAGGAGCTGATACAAATAGCATCTGAAATCTAGCTAATGTCATACCAGGATGAAATAAAAACCATTGCCACAAATAGGCAATAAAGGAGTAGAGCGAAAGTCTAGACCCATCTGGCCGCAGACTTGTCTCCACGTGGATCTTAAGGGAGCAAGAAAATATAATATGGATTTCCTAGGACAGCAGCCACAACTCTAGTATGAAGTAGATAACTAAAATGATAGGGTTTCCAAAATTGCAATTCTACTGTAGTCCATGAAAAATAAGATGTACATATGAACCAATCATGAATATGATGCACATGACAGGCCTCTGCAAAGCATCTTAGAGACAACATACCTAGACCTCCCTTGTCAATCGGTAAAACTACCGTATTAAGAGGGAGGCATGAATGACCTCCCACCCAAAGAAATCCATGGACCAATTTATCCAAGTGAAGTTCTGTTTTCCGAGAAAGAGACAAAGGCAACATCTGATAAACATATAACCATTGAGGTACTACCAACATGTTATAGAGGACAATATGTACCATTAAAGAAACAGAAAGAAGATGCCAAATCATGAGACGAGATTTAGTCCTATCCAACAAGGGCTGTATATTAAGATCATAAAGCTGAGAAATATCTTGCGGAATTGTAATTCCTAAATAAACAACTTTCTCATTTGCCCAAGTGAGAGGGAAAGTACCAGGCCAATGAGCAGGTAAGCTTGAATGAAACGGAAGAGCTACAGATTTTCGATAGTTTAACAGTCAAGGCATCTAATAGATGTGATATAGAACGTATAGGATTAGTTAATATAATCATCAAATCAAAACAATCCAAATTCTGGGAATCTTTACGCCACACTTTTAAACTGGAACGTATGATTGCCATACAACTGGGACATTATAGGAAATTTAAGGATGTTTCAGAACCATTGATAAAATTCTATAAGGAATGATTATTGATTTTGCCCTTTGGTTATACACAGCCAGGGTAGGGAAATACCTTTAATTTAATTTATTGCAATTTTTGTGTGTATCAAAGGGGGGAAGAGATGTATTTGTTAAGAAATATAACTTGATTGAATTTAAGTACTGTTTAAAGTGTAAAATGTATGTATAATATGTTGCACTTACTGTTAGCTTTAAAATGAATAAAGATATTTAAGTTATATATAATCTTCTGCAAACGCCAAAACTTTCAATTCTTGACTCATGATAGGAAGACCAGTTATATGAACTTCCTTTTTCAAAATACGTAAGAGAGGCTCTAAGTAGATCAGGGGTGCCCAACATGTCGATCGCGATCGACCAGTAGCTCAGGAAGGCAACGCAAGTCAATCGCGGAGCCCATCCCGGGCTCCGTGATAGACTCGTGTTGCCGTCCTGATCTACCTGGCCGATCAGCCTTCCTCTCCAGTGTTCTCTCTAGGGCCTTTTAGCTGGGCGGTCCGCCCAGCTGTCATCTGCTGCTGCCGCCGCTGCTGAACATTAAAAAAAACCGGCTTGGAGATTTCAGCCCGTATCAAACTTATGCTCTGTGGCTCTAACATGTGCGTGCTGGCTTCCCTTCTCTTCCCTCCAAAACCGGAAGTTATGTCCGGTGGGGGGGGGGGGAGGAGAGAGAAGGGAAGCCGGCACGCACATGTTGAGAGCCCTGAAGCAAGCGTTCGCTATGGGCTAAGGCGGGAGACAGGTTAGTGAAGCATTTGCTCTTCTTGCTGCCGGGTCCTGCCTACTTTCTGTTTCCGCGAAGGCAGGACCCGGCAGCATTTCCCCAACAGCTCGATCGCGATGCTGGTCGGCCGAAGCAGGGAGAGGTTGGGGTGGCGTCGGCTTTCGGGCCTGTTATTGGTGGAGATTTGGGGCCTGTTATTGGTGGCGGTTTGGGTCCTGGTCCCTGATGGCAGTGGCTTGGGGGAGGGCAGGGAGAAAGAAAGAAAAAGGGCATGCAGGGAGACAGAAGGAAAGAAGAGAAACAGAAAAAAAAGAAAGGGAGGCAGAGAGAAAGAAAGGGCAGGGAGAGAGGAAGGAAAAGTTGGGGGAGGGAACAAGGTCTGGAGGAGAGGAAGCATACAGGCTAAAAGAAGGGAAGAAAGATTGGATGCACAGTCAGAAGAAGAAAGTGCAACCAGAGACTCATGAAATCACCAGACAAGGTAGGAAAAATGATTTTATTTTAGATTTAGTGATCAAAATGTATCTGAATTTATATCTGCTGTCTATATTTTACACTAAGGTCCCCTTTTACTAAACCGCAATAGAGTTTTTTAGCACAGGGAGCCTATGAGCGTCGAGAGCAGCGCTGGGCATTCAGCGCAGCTCCCTGTGCTCTAAAAACTGCTATCGTGGTTTAGTAAAAAGGGAGGGGGTATATTTGTCTATTTTTGTATGGTTGTTACTGAGGTGATAGTGCATAGAGTCATCTGCTTTGACCTCTTTGAAAAATCCTGGAATAGGAATGATAATTAACATTTTCTATGCATAAAGTGTGCGTTGTGGTTTTTTTTTAATTTTATTGTTGGTAGATCATTTTGACTTGGTCATTTTAAAAGTAGCTCGCAAGCCCAAAAAGTGTGGGCACCCCTGAAGTAGATAATAAACAATTATGGAGAAAGGAGACATCCCTGACGGGTGCCTCGTGAGACAACAAAAGAGGAGGATCGAGTTCCATTAATCTCCCACTTAAAAATTATTCCTGCTTGGCAGATCAGAGGGCATTCCAGGCATCTACCACCCTCTCTGTGAAAAATAATTTCCTAACATTGCTCCCGAGTCTTCCTCCCTGCAACCTCAAATTATGCCCTCTGGATTTTTTTTTTTTTTTTGTTTGTTTTTTACAGGTCTAGAAGGGGGAGGGAAGATGGGAGGATGAACAGAGGGGTTAGTTATAATTCTGTTAGTTTTATTTGACATTGTATTGTATTGTATTGTATTGTTTGTATTTGATTTTACATTTGAAATTTAATAAACATAAAATCTGAAAAAAAAAACCAAAAAACTAGAGAGCTTAATTTGAGGTTGCAGGTAGGAAGACTCAGGGAAATGTTAGGAAATTATTTTTCACGGAGAGGGTGGTAGATGCCTGGAATGCCCTCTGATCTGCCAAGCGGGAATAATTTTTAAATGGGAGATTTTTCAGCATATATCCATGCCCTGTCCCAGCCCCATTATATTTCTCTCCCTGAAGCAACTCATCCTTTACCCCCCTCTACATTCCTCACTCAACTCAACCTGTCTCACAGTACCCCACCACTCAAGTTCTTTGCTGGCACAGCAACCACAAGCAGCTTCAAACTTCACAGCCAGCTTAAGCTGATAAGATCAGAAGCAGCAATTGCAGACCACAAATTCTGAGTTGCTCAAACTCACTTCCACAAGTGTGCCATGCCTCTGCCAACCAACTCAGTGACTGACCTTTCATCTGTCTTCTCGTTTTCCCATGTTGGGTAGGAGTTTTTCACTCTTCTGCAGGACAGCAGGAAACTGCTGAAACAGGAGACTCCCGTCCAGTGCAGGAGACATAGCAGGTCTGAAACTGCATGGCTCCCACACTTGCTACCCTCAGGCTGAGGAAGGCTGTTTTCATGGTTATTATGAATTACACTACGGTATTAGAAAGACTATATACAGCTTCTGCCAGTACTAGTATTGTTTTGGCTTAATCCATTGATAGAAAAAGAGTGAAATCTATTTGTAAATACTGCTGTTTTGTTTTGGGAGGTTTGTGCTATCATCTCAGTGTTATTTGTTTTCTCTTTAATGTGATTTTTTAAGAATCTAGGCCTCAGTCCTCTGGTAAATCTGATAAATCTGATAAATCATGACAAAACTACTGGTTGGTTCCTGCTTGCAACACTGGTCTTTTATATGCTTTTGGTGCCCTCTACTGCTCACAAACAAGACATGCAGACATTCGGTATGCCAGGAAAAGTTGGATGAAATATTTTATGTTTTGTCCATTAAATAAAAATATGAAGCCCTCTTTTTTGGTGGAGTGTGGGTTTACACGGTGGATTGGCCACCGTGAGAATGGGCTACTGGGCTTGATGGACCATTGGTCTGACCCAGTAAGGCTATTCTTATATTCTTATGATTCCCAAATGTTTTACAATGGCAGAACCCCTGAAATATTTTTTCATATACCAAGGCCCCCTATCAACTCCATCCAGATTCTATTCCCTTTTTATGCTCCACCCCCCCCCCCCTCCCATCCACCGAGTTCCATCTCTCTTCCCTTCTGTGCTCCCTCTTAGTGCAGGAACTTAGGTAGACAGTATGAAAGAGAGGGAGACATGTTGCACATGGGGTGGAGGACAGAAAACAAATGCTGTGCAGGAGTGGAGAGAGAGAAAATGATCCAGGATAGAAGGGAGTTAGAATGCTGTATAATAGGAGGAAGGAAAGAAAGAAATGCTGGACCATGGGACGAGGAACCAATGAACTTCAACCACTTGAAGAAGAATTTGCAGAAGGCAGAAAAGCAGAAAAAAGAGAAACTGGAACCAACTTGATGGAGAAATAAATCTCTAGACAACAAAGGTTAAAAAAAAGGAATTTATAGACTGAAATATGTTGGCTTTGGGAAATGTATATAGCAGGTGTCTTTGTGTTGTGTTCAACAGAAACAGAAATGCATTTCTAGTTTTATTTCTCCAGTGTTAAAGTACTTGCTAACCCTTGCTGTAGCTGGTGAGGATCCTCAAACACCGCCAGCTGATGACCTCCTCCAAAGGTGGCCAGAACTCCCTTCTACCAAGTGTAGCAGCCACTGGCAGCATCTTTGAGCCACTGAGGTGCCAGCATATGTGGCTTAAGAATGTTGGCTGCTGCCTGCCAAGCTTGGTAAAAGAGATTTTTGGATACCTTCAGAGGAAGTCTTCAGTTGACATAGCTTGAGGGTCCTCATCAGCTGGACTATTTATATTTTATATTTACATTAGAGGCTCTGGCAGAGACCTATTTACAAAGTATGTATTCTACTCAATTAATAAAGTGTCTTGGCTTATTTATAAATGGGCTCTACCAGAGCCTTTAATTCAATAGTATAGTTAAATGAAATAACTTTTGAAGTTTACGGGGATGGAAGAGATTACTTGTGGGGACAGATTTGATCCCAATGGAGACGGGCAAACATGAATTCGGTTTCTAACAGGGATGGGCAGGGACAGGTTTGATTCCATCAGGGAACGGTTTGATTTCTGTCTCCACACTACTCTCTAGTATAAAAGCAATGAATGATTACCCAGGAACACTAACTGAGTTTATTTGCATATTTATTTGCATAGAAGAGAATCAGCAAAACTAAGGCTGAGGAACACCACTGAATGATGAAGTAAGAGGAATTATGGATTAAGAGGGGGGGTGTGGTGTGGTGTGGGTGTGGGTGTGGTGTGTGTGGGGGGGGTGTATGTATGGCGTGAGTGTGAGTGTGTGAGAGAGAGAGAGATTTAAATGCTTTGGTAAGTTTTTGGCAGGACTTTTTGAATGGCAAATCGATCATGACAGAGTGGCTTTAATTTTGGATTTTGTTTTGAATGTACTTCAGAGACCTTCAACTTTTCAAATTTATGATACAGTCACAGGTGATAATTTGACTTGGGTCATTTATTGAATTTATCTAAGCAATTGATATGCACAGATTTACATGGGGCAACCCTGTTAGATTATTGCAAGAGGGAATATATTCCATAGGGGCATCAGATTGTGAAAGAACCAAGATTATTTTTAGAAGATCAAGAGTTTTTTAATAGATGGGCCTCCATTCTTAATAAATATTCTTTACATTTCATGGTATTGATCATAGAGAAAACACATGAAAATATAGTCATGTTACAGGCTGACTTGGATTAGAAACTATCAGAGTTGAAAGCATCCACTACAATAGAAGATTTTGACAGGCAACATTTGGAGATACAAAAAAAGATTGATCAGTTCAGAGTAGAATTAGAAAGAAATAATATTAAGAAGTATAAAAGAGATAAAGATTATAAAAAGACAATCTGTGTATCCATCATTAAATCCAGATTATATACAAAGGAACAGGAATAAGTCAAAATAGACAAGTGGATTTTGATGATACCAAAAAATCTTCAGAAACATCAGGGTCTGATGACCATTTCTTTTAAAGAAAGATATGGATGAAAGAAGTTTCAAAGAGGAAACAAATATCAGAGCAAAATCAACCAACAGACTCCCAGAGAGGGAGGAAACAGTAATTATTCATTTGTCAGAATCAGATCACATTTTATCATTCACTGAAGAAAGTCTTACAAAATGGACTTTCTGTTGTTCCTACAGAACAAACAAGGAGGTTTCAAGTCCAGACAGATCTTGAACATCTGTATTTGATATGCCTGTGGTTAAGAATAAGTCAAAGTGGACTCCACCTGTCCCTTTAGGACCATCTCTTTTTATTTTTAAGCATTTGGTTTTGAAAGATATAGATGTAACCTTTAACCAGATGGATAATGAATATTGGAAGAGAAATTGTTCCAAAGGAGAGTTTTTTGCGATGAGTTCCTGAAATTGAATTGAAAATAGTGATTAAAAGAGCTGATAAGGGTGGAGCAGTGATTTATTAAATAGGAGTGATTATGAAGGTGAAATGGTAGAAACATAGAAACATGATGGCACATAAAGGCCAATTGGCCCATCCAGTCTGCCCATCCACAGTAACCATTATCTCTTCCTCTCTCTAAGAGATCTCAATTGTGCCAATTGTCTGCCCAAACTAATTATCGAAAATAGAATATATACTCCACTTTTGAATTTCAATCACAAATTAAAGCATTGACTCGGAAAGCTTTTGACAGAGGTATGTTGACTAAGCAGGAATTTCAATTTTTAAATATATCACATCCAAAGTTCCTGTTATATATCTTCTCCCAAAAATATGTAAAATGCTTCTTAAGCAACTAGGAAGACCAATTGTATCTAGCATAGGATCATTATTGGAACTTCTATCAGTGTTTGCTGGTTGTTTTCTATGTCCAGCTGTAACTAACATCTTTTCCTATAAACGGTATTCCTCTGACTTTATGACTAAATTATCTTTAGTGCAAGGAGTGTCTATGATTACTTTTATGGTAACCCTTGATGTTAAATCACTGTACACAGTGATTCCAGAAGATGAAGCTTTAGAGGAGTTGTATCATGAATTAGAAAACACTGCAGAGGGAAGAAGAGTTCCTACCCCTTTCATCATTACGCTGATTGAGATTGCTATGAAGAATAATTTTTTACCTTATGAGGACCATATTTTTCAGGAAATATCCAGGGTAGTTATAGGAGCTACCATGGCTCCCTCTATCACCAATCTCTTCATGAAAGTTTTTGAAGACCATTGGATCCAAGATAGTCAATACTCTATATGGATCAAGCTATGTCTAGAAGTATTTCTGGTTTGAATAAATGGTAGGTATCAGAATATTCAGTTAAGTATGATGAGTGATTCATCTGAAATATCCTTTTTGGATTAAGAAATGAAATGATGCTTTTGAAATATAAGTATATCATAAAGAGATGGATCAGAACACATTCTTCCATTGTAACAGTTGTCATTCAATAGCTTTGAAGAAGAGCCTCTCTTTCTCCCAGTTTTTAAGATACAGACATAGACACATAGAAACATGATGGCAGATAAAGGCCAAATGGCCCATCTAGTCTGCCCATCCGCTCTACTCTGCTTTGGAAATGTATAAAACTCAGGCACATGACCTTAGGTGGAAATTACTGATGAGAGGCTACCCTAAGAAGGTGGTTCAAACTGCATATAAAAGAGCAAAATTTGTTAACATGGCTCTTTTGTTTTTGGAGAAACAGGTTGTGGAAGAGAAGTGGAGTCCCACTTGTATTTTAAGATACGCAAGTAGACTTACTTATCTCTGCCCCTCGCAAAGAATCTTCTTCTTGGAGACTAAACAATGCTTTACTCTTAGACTCAGAAATAGCTGACAAAATTCAATCTTTCACTGCTGAATTCTTCGAATTTAACTCCAAAGATCCAGAAATTTGCCCATCCATTGTCTGGGAGGCTTATAAAGTCTCCCTTAGGGGTGAACTTATCAATCTTGCCTCTTGGAAAAAGAAACAATCCATGAAAAAAGAGAAAGAATTAGAATCTTCTATCAAAGAGTTAGAACTACAACATATGTCTGCCCACTTACATGATTCATCCATTTTTCAACGTATACAAAATCTTAAATACGAATTTAACACTTTAGTTTCCAGTACTGCTAGACGAGATATTTTTATCTCAACCTCTGGACATTATATGGGAGACAACCTTATGGGACGCCCTTTGGCTAGATATCTTAAAACTAAATCCAAACGTCTTCATATCACAGCCATTCAAAACCCATTGGGACAGATGGTTAAAACCCGGTCTCTGATCTCTTCTCAGTTTGAAAACTTCTATACTACTTTATATAAATCTGATTTTTCTGCTTCAGAATCGGAGATAGACTCTTTTCTTGCTTCTTTGATTCATCCGACCTTATCGGACTCTGTGAAATTAAAACTGGACTCTCCCATTACTGTATCTGAGATAGAAGCCGCAATATCATCTATACCTACCGGCAAAGCCCCAGGTCCTGACGGGTTTACCAATGAATTTTTTAAGCAGTTTCGTAATCTCCTGGCTCCTCATCTTCTTTCTTACTATGAATTCCTCCACTCTGATCCAGACAAACAATTCAACTTCACTGAGGCCACTATAGTAGTTATTCCCAAACCTGACAGAGACCCTACCTTGGTTAAAAACTTTCGCCCCATTTCTCTTCTTAATTTAGATTACAAGATCATGGCAAAACTTCTTGCACTGAGACTCAACAAAGTGATCCCCTCTCTTATTCACAAAGATCAAACGGGGTTTATTAAACAAAGGTTTATAGGAGACAATATACGCCTTTTTCATCATATTAATGCCCATGCTAAAACACTCTCAGATCCCGTAATCGGCTTGGCCATAGATGCCGAAAAGGCCTTTGACCGAGTTGAATGGCCTTTTCTATTCCAAATTTTAAAGTGGTACAACTTTGGCCCGTTCTATACAAACTGGATTAAAACTTTATATCATCAACCCACAGCTCGCATTTTAATTAATAACTCTCTCTCCAATAAATTCTCCCTACATAGAGGTACTCGCCAGGGCTGCCCTCTGTCGCCGCTGCTATTTAACTTAGCGTTGGAACCTCTCCTCTCTGCTATCCGACAATGCCCAACAATAACAGGAATTGAAACTACTTATTGTCATATCAAATTAGCAGCATACGCTGATGATGTCCTTCTCTTTATCCGAGATCCTGTTGCTTCCCTTCCCTCACTCGTTAATATTGTTTCTCATTACTCCAAGCTTTCTGGATACTTAGTTAACTGGGAAAAATCAGAAATTTTCCCTCTTAATGATCTCATTTACCCCTCAGACCTCGCCCAATTTCCCTTCACGTGGTCACACGGAGCTGTAAAATACTTGGGAGTGTTAATACATAAAGATCCGACTCAAACTCAAGATCTAAACATATCTAAAATTAAAAGCTTAGTTCTTAACACCCTGTCTCGTTGGTCTCCACTCTTTCTTTCATGGTGGGGCAGAATAGCTTCCATCAAAATGACCCTTACTCCTCAGATAAACTATACCCTCTCAATGCTTCCCTCCTTATGCAAGAAGAAATTTTTTCACTGGTTGAATAAGAAAATATCTGACTTTGTGTGGAATAACAAAAAACCTCGTATTGCTCTCGACAAACTGAAAGCCTCTAAAATTAATGGGGGTCTGAATGTACCTGATTTTCATTTTTATTATATCGCATCATTGGCCAAATATGGAGCCTACTGGATTACTATCCCTAGTACCCAAGATTCACCAACCTGGTTTGACCTGGAACGATTTTTATGTGCACAACTACATGTTTCATGCTTGTTGACGGTGCCAGTACCCAAACTCTTGAGAAAATACTCCTTATTGAGTGCAACGCAGCATGCCCTTCATATACTAGACACAATCGCAGAGATTTCAATTAAAGACAGTCCACTCTTGTCCATTTGGAATAACCCCAAAATCCAAATCAATAGTAAATCTCTTTCATGGAAGAGGTGGCAGCGGGCTGGTTTGTGGTCTCTCCATCAGATAACCACTCTCACTTCGTTTGTTCCCTTTGTCACAATTTGCTCTACTTACTCGTTGTCTCCTTCTGCTTACTCACAGTGGCTTTCTCTTACTGAGATGTTATCTTCTATGTCTATACGCTTTGATTATATGACATCCACTCACACTTTGTATCACTGGTCCACATTGGCTATATCAAAAGGTAAAGCGATATCTCTCTTTTATAGTATTCTAAGAGATCACTCTTTTACATTTTCCTCTCATTCCATGAAACATTGGGAATCTATGCTGACAACCTCACTTTCTGATGTTGACTGGGAACTCTTTTGGTCCTCGACAAACCGACCTCTTTTATCATCCAGAGTCTCACAATCAATGTTCTTCATTATGTGGAATGCGGTATGGACACCTTTTCGGAAGTGGAAAGCTAACCTAAAACAAGACTCTATATGTTGGAACTGTATGAAAGAAGCTGGGACTCTTGATCACATGCTTTTCCATTGTGCTCAAGTTCGTTCCTTTTGGACGTGCATTTGGGACACCATAAAGTCTATTACCAGTTGTTCAGAAGAAATTTCCTTTGACATTATAATTCTCCGATCTCAACACCCTTGTTTTACACAGTCTAACTGTCCTCCTAAACTCATTGATGCAATGTTTGTGACTGCCCTTATGCACATCTTGAAAAATTGGAAGTCCTCTTCATTACTAAACTATACCTTCTGGTGGAATTCTTTGAGCATGTATCATAAATTTGAATCATATGCTTATGAAAAGAAAAATATAATTCGACTTTCCAAAAATTTGATACAATGTAAATCACCCTGGAAATTCCTGGACTCATATGTTCAATCTATTTCATAGACACTCCTCTCTTCTTCTTCTTCCTCTTCCTCTTCTTTTTCTTTACCTTCCCCTTTTTTCCAAATTTTTTTTTTTTTTCTTCCTTCAATTTCTCTTTCCTCTTATCTTTTCTTTTACTAATTTTTCATGAACAGTCCTAGTACTTTAGATCTTTTAAAACGATTCAATTCTACATTGCACAATGTAACTGAATATTAGTTATACTAAATGTTTTGTTTTATATTTTGATACCATGTACTTGAACTGTTTCTTATATTTTTTCAAAAAAATCAATAAAAAATATTGAACTAAAAAAAAAGATACGCAAGTAGGAGAAATGATTGCTTCAGTAGTGTGAAACTCTATCCGATTGCACAATTACATCCAGTGCTGGAAGGGAAGAACTTGAGGATTGCCTACAGTAGGAATCAAAATCTGAAAGAAATTTTGTGTGCCATTGATATTTTGGGGCAAGAAAGATGTTTCCATGGGAGAAGGTAGTCACATGAAATGTGGCAAATGTAAAACTTGTGATTCCACATTAGAATTGGATAAACAGTTTGGCACGGATTCTGTAAACGGTGCCGTTATCAGTGGCCGCTCAGAAAAGCGGCGTTGTTCATGTGTCAGTCACACGATGGCGCCGTTTACAGAACTGCAGCCACATCGAAAGTAGGCACCGGAAATGTAAGCCAGGGTTTTATCGGCCTACATTTCCAGCACCTAATTTCAATGAGAATCGCCTCCATAGAGGTTCCTACCGGTGCCTACATCCACTTCTGGTATAAACCACACCTACTTTTGACATTGGTGCCTCTATGGAAAGGAGATGGCCACTGTTCTTTTCAGGCACCTCCAAACACCTCCATATTTTTTATATATGTATGTTTAATTTATTTGATATACTGCTTTATTTTACAATTACTGTCAGATCAAGGCGGTTAACACTAGGGGTTCCTTTTACGAAGCCACGTTAGCAGTTTAACGCACATAATAGCGTGTGCTAAACTTCTGGCCGCGCTAGCCGCTACCACCTCCTCTTGAGCAGGCGGTAGTTTTTATGGCTAGCGCGGGGGTTAGCACATGATTAAAAGGAGCCCTAGATGCTTAAAAACTTCCCTAAGTGTTTTTAATTGGTTTTAAACAACACAATCAATTACTATGCTAATTGTTAGGCAGTGATAGGGCATTTACTGCTGCCCAACTTAGAGCGCCGTTACATGAATCAGGGCCTTTCAGCATCCAGTAGCTAGAGAAGTGTTTTAATTGAAATATCATACTGTGTATGAAACTACTCACATTATTTACATGATCATTTGTCCTTGTGCAAAGTTTTATGTAGGGTAGACTACTAGGCAGTGCCTTATTAAATTCAGAGAGCACAGAAGTAGCTTAACTTGCAGGAAACTAGATGAACCATTAGTACAACATTGTGAGGCTCGAAACCATTCTTTATCTACACTGAAGTGTTGTATTATAGATCATGTACCTGATTTGAGGCATGGAGTGATAGAAAGTTTGAAACGATAAATGACTGTTTCCTTTTCATTCTCCATGGGGGGGGGGTTGGTTGTGTAAGTAGATTTGAACGTTAGACTTCCCCTCCTGCTGTAGTCTTTTGTAAATAAAAGGTTCTCCAAGGGTTTTTTTCTGGGACCACTGCTTTTTAACGTATTTTTTAATGGTCTAGAGATGAGAATAACTATTTATTTATTTAACTCATTTTCTATCCCATCCTCTCTAAAGAGCTCAGGACGGGTTACAGGTTAACATACATAATATACAGTTAACAGGGCAGAACTTTAGATTCTTGCCCAGAAATAGCTAAGGAGAAGAAGAAAAAAAAAACCCCAACAAATTTTTAGATTGAATCAGGTTGGGCAGACTAGATGGACCATTTGGGTCTTTATCTGCTATCATCTACTATGCTACTATGGCCGCTTCTAGAATATTGTGTGCAATTCTGATCGCCGTATCTCAAAAAAGAATAGCAGAATTAGAAAAGGTACAGAGAAGGGCGATGAAAACGATAAAAGAGATGGTACGACTTCTCTATGAGGAAAAGCTAAAGCAGCTAGGGCTCTTCAGCTTGGAGAAGAGACAGCTCAGGGATGATATGATAAAGGTCTATAAAATACTGAATGGGGTAGAAAGAGTAGATGTGAATCACTTGTTTACTCTTTCCAAAATACTTCAACTAGGAGACATGCAATTTTTTCACAAACCAGGGAGGGGGGAGGGATTCAAGCACATAATCAATAAAGTACATAATATATCATTTAATTATTACATATATAATATAAATGTATTTATTATATTTTATATTATGCACTTTATTTCTATCATTATTACATTGCAATATATATAATATATTAATACAACTCACTATAATGTTGCTTGAGATCTTGGACAAGTCACTTAACCCTCCATTGCCTCCGATAAAAACCTTAAAAATTATAAGCCCTCCAGGGACATGAAAAATATCTACTAGACTTGAATGTAACTTGCCTTAAGCCATTACTAAGAAAGATATGATCTAAATCCAGCTAACACAACCACACAACCATCTCCCTCCTCTCCATCTCTCTCCCCTATTCTATCCAGAATCTGTGTTCCCCACTTCTATACATCATCTGCTCCCTTTCCATCATTATCTTCCTCTTGTCTCTCTACCATCCAGCATTGGCAAACTCTCTTGCCTCCCCCCCCCCTCCACATTTCCATGCAGCATCTGCTGTACCCCCATCTCTCCTTTCCAACCAGCATCTCCCCTTCTCTTCCCCCTTCCATCATCTCCCGCCATTTCTCTCTAACCCACACCACCTTTTTCTCCCCTCTTCCATTCACTATCTGCCCTCTGTATCCCCCTTCTATAAAGCATCTGCATTTGTTAGTTTTTGGAATGTACATCTGCCAAGCATAGAGTGAGACATGGCCCTGGGACCCATGAGAAAAACTCCACTCATTGGCTTTAAATTCCAGCATTACTTAGTGCTTTTCTGTTGATTTTTGTAGGGTTCCCCCCTCCCCCATTTTGTTGTTTTTATGATGATGTAAACCTCCTTGAGCTATTATAGATTTATTAAGGTTTAATAAACAAAAAATGATAATGGTGGTAAATATCCAGTATTAGGATGAACTATCCTTGGTATTTCTGGACTCTGCTATTCTTAACTGGTGTACTTTTACGTTCTGGCATGGAGTTTATGCTCTAGAGATCAGCTCTGTCTTGATGTTCCCTCCCTGTCTGTGGTTAAACTTTTGAGTCACCAGAAAGTGATGTTTTCAGTTCAGGACCCTATTTGTTGGAACTGGCTTTCTATGGATCTTAGGCAAGCAACTTCGGTTTTACAGTTTAGAAAAAAGCTGAAAACATCTCTGTTCTTGCGTGCTTTTGCAATCAGTAACAGTGAGTAATGAACCAACAGTCAAGTAACAACAATTTCTGTTTGTGTTGTTTATTATTGGTAGTATTGTTATATGTTTGTTGGTTGTATTGTAATATGTTTATTGTATCACGTTGTTTTGCTGTCTTACTGATATATGTGTTGTATGTGAAGGTTGTACTATAATTTGTTATTTTTCATTTGGTTGTCTTATTGTACTCCGCATAGAAGCATAGAATTGTTCATTGTCCTAGGGCTTAGAATAGGAAATATGGTCCTGTGGCCAGCAGGGTTCAGCTCCAGTTCCTCGTGCACGGTGAGAAACAAAGAAACAAAGGAAAGACATGAAACAAGGGAGAAAACGATGAGGGAGAGAAGGCAGAAAGATGAAAAAGAGAGAAACAAAGCTATACTAGAACTGGTACAGGTGATACAGTGGTACAATGCACCAGGCCCCCAGTTAAAGGGCAGCTGCACCCTGAAAGGTGAAATTGTACATAACAACATAAGAATAGCCTTACTGGGTCAGACCAATGCTCCATCAAGCCCAGTAGCCCGTTCTCACAGTAGCCAATCCAGGTCACTAGTACCTGGCCAAAACCCAAGGAGTAGCAATATTCCATGCTACCGATCCAGGGCAAGCAGTCTTTCTCAATAACAGACTATAGACTTTTCCTCCAGGAACTTGTCCACTCCAAACCTTTCTTAAAACCAGCTACGCTATCCGCTCTTACCACATCCTCTGGCAATGCATTCCAGAGCTTAACTATATTCTCTGAGTGAAAAAAAATTTCCTCCTCTTGGTTTTAAAAGTATTTCCCTGCAGACTCTGGTACTTGCTAAATCAGATTTATGGCTTTCTGCAAGTTCCCAGGTGGCTTTAGCTGGCCAGGTGAAAATTTAGACAGTATCATTGAACTAATCAAGGATCTCACAATTTGGAGATATAACACAGGAAGAGGCACTGTAATGTATATTGATGCAAATGTTATTCTATTTTAATATTTATCTATGCATGTAATAAAGTGTTATTGTTTAAGCTTTATATTGTCTGGGTGCCTTTCTGAGGGTTACTGATCATCCCATTGGGCAGAAATAAGTGGCGGAACAAATTGGTACCAGGAAGTGGGGTTGATCGATGTGGTCAAAAAGGCACCAGATGAAACATGGGGTTGAGGGGCAGGCCCCCAATCTCTCCATTCCGGGTTGGGATGACAGCATTTATAAATTAGTAGCCACTGAGTGGTCTGTCGAGGCAGGATTATGTGAATCCTGGACTTTTGGAAGTGGGGATCCACATGAATTATGTGCCTCTTTACAAAAGGTGAAAATTACAAAAGGAAAAGAGCGAGAGGGAATTTCTAGACGAGGATGGATGATTTTAGCAGCATGGAGGAAGTTGCATGAAGCTAAACATGAGTTACAATCAAAGTTAGGGGAGCTGGAAAAGAAAATGTGTGAGCAACAGAATGCCATCACAATGTTACAATGTCAAAATAAATTGTTAATGGATAAGGTGGACACCTATCAAAATGTAGCCGAAAAGGCAGCCGTGCGTTGTGCTCAATATAAATACAGTGGTGCCTCGCATAACGGACGCCTCGCACAGCGAACGCTGCGCATAACGAACTTTTTGTCTTGCTCCCTATAACGAACTTCGTTTCACACAACGAAGTCGCCCGAGGGGCCCGGGGGGGGGGGGCGGAACTACTCTCGCCGCTTCCTAATGTGAGCCGGGAACAGCAGCACCCTCACCTTACCTCGGATGCCGAGTTTTCCGGCTTTCTTTTTCGGCCAGCCACACGCTTTCAGGGAGCAGCACATGCGCGCATGCTCTGTTGTTCAATCTTCTCCTCTGACGCAACCGGAAACCGGAAGTTGCAGGAGAGGAGAACATTGATCAACTCCAGCAGCTGCGCGTGCACAGCTTTTTGAGATCGTGCTGGGAGCCAGACCCGCTGATGCACAGCAGCAGTGAATATTGTGCAGACAAACTAACCTGCTGGTACAGCCGAAGAGGGAGGAAGGAAAACTGTTGAATTTCTTGGGGGAAAGATGAGGAGTTCTGGCCAGCAGGGGAGGGAAAGCTGGACAGTACGGGGGAGGAGCAGTAGGGAAGGCAAGAGATCACTGCCCTCTCCAGCCAAAATTTTCCTTTTCAGAGGGACCCCGACATGGCAGCCATTCTCACAAACTGCCTGCGGCTGCCCCGAAGTTTTCCCTCTGCTGCAACTTCCCGTTTCTGATAGGGCAGATCGCCGCAAAGGGAAAGCTTCGGGGCAGCTACCGGCAGTTTATGAGAACAGCTGCCATGTCGGGGTCCCTCTGAAAAGGAAAATTTAGGTGTTTAATAAAGAAGTTTGGATCGCAGGGCCCCTTAGATCTATGCTCCCCCCTCTTATGCCAGCCCTGGGACCCTTCTGACAGTTTCGGGCCCTAGGCAAGTGCAGAGCTGCACTCAAGTGGCTAAAGAGCCACATGCGGCTCGCGAGCCGCGGTTTGCCGACCACTGACCTAGGACAACTGGAGGGTCAGGTGATTTGCCTAGAGTCACATGGAGCTGCAGTGGGAACTGACCCAGTTCCAGAAGTTCTTAGCCTCCTGCAGATCGTGCGGCTGGGTGAGGGAGAAGGCTGGCAGGCTCTGCATGTGAGGTGAGGTGGAGGGAGGGAAATGTAGGGCTGCAGAACGAATTATTTTGTTTTACATGTATTCTTATGGGAAAACGCGTTTCACACAACGAACGTTTCACATAACAAACTTGCTCCTGGAACGGATTAAGTTCGTTGTGTGAGGCACCACTGTACAAAAAACGGAGGGGGAAAGTGAGTGCCAAAAAGGTTAGGACTTTGCTTTCCCATCCTCCGGATGATTGGGATCCAGATAAATGGGATGGGGATATTTGGGATTCCAATTCTAATACCAGTGAGGAAGATATATGTAATGAAGGAAAGCAGGCAGAAAGTTTAGAAGCAAAGCCAGTGAGGAGACGAAGATTACAGGGAAATCTGCAGACAGGAGAAAATCTAACTAGAAATGATGTTATGGAGGACTTTACTCAGCAAGAAGTCATGGATATTATGGCACGCTTTACACAGCGGCCCGGGGAGCCACTAATACAATGGGTAATTCGGGTACAGGAGTTGGGCGCAGCAGGGATTATGTTAGATGCCACAGATGCCCCTAAATTTGTTCGAATTAGTCAAGAAGCAGCAGTACAAGATGCGCTACGGGAGGATCCCGATCCGACAAATTACAACCAATGGTCTTTATTAGAGGTAATTGGTAAGGGTGTCACGAGGCGATATCCCCTTGAATCTGACTGGCCTTCCAATGATAAAGTTTGGTATACATTGAAAGATGCACAAATGAGAATTAAGGAAGAGGCTATGAAGGTAGCTTTAGTAATAGGTCACGCTGACACATATATGTCATTACCTTTTACTGTATCCATGAGAAATAAAATTATCAGGTATGCTGCACCGGCATACAAACAGGTAATTATGACTCTGTTGATCAATCAAACAGACAGGTCTATTTTGGAAGTCTTGGAAGCGGTCCGACAGTTAGGAGATCTGGGAGACTGGGGACCTCAAACTACTTTTGATAAAAAGAGGGAAGGACAATCCAATTCAAACAGGGCTAATCGAGTATCCCGAAGGGATATGTTTTTGGCATTAATAAAAGATGGGGTAAAGAAGGAAGAAATAGATGGGAAAGATACAGAGACTTTATGGAAAATGTACAAAAGTAGAGGATTAGGAAAGAAATCTATGTCTCAAGCCCAAGTAAGCAAGAGTGAGGATGTGCCGGTGCCAACTGCTCCTCCTGAGGAAACTGCTTCCACTCTTTATCCTGATTTAAAAGGGTGGAAGTGGTGGGAGGATCAATGATGTGAATGCCAAGCCTCAGTGTTTGCCTGGACCAAATTAGAACAGCGTCCACATGTCGAGGTAAATATCTATTGGAAATCTGGGGAGCAAAAGGTACAAGCTCTAGTGGACACTGGGGCAGAGGCATCTATTATATATGGGAACCCTAAAAAATTTTGGGGCCCTAGAATACAAATATCAGGATTGGGGGGGAAAATTATACAAGCAGTACAGACAAAACTGAGATTAAAAATTGGACAATTACCAATCCGGGAGTATACTGTACTGATCACTGAGATTCCTGAGTATATAATAGGGATAGATATCCTAAAAGGGCTAACCTTACAGCTTTCTGATGGAATTTATAGTTTTGGCAAATCACCAGCCATTCCTATAAGATCAGTAGTGGTGGGAAAATTACCTGTTCCAATAGTAGTACCAATCTCCACAAAAATTGTAAACATGAAACAATATCGCATTCCGGGAGGGCACGAAGAAATTACCAATACAATACAGGATTTGGTGAAAGCGGGAGTAATAAAAACAGTTACCTCCGCCTTCAATAATCCTGTATGGCCCGTCCATAAGGCAGATGGAAGTTGGAGAATGACAGTAGATTACCGAGAATTGAATAAACACACGCCACCTTTAAGTGCCGCTGTTCCCGATATGATAACACTGGTTGAAAAAATTCAATCACGAACTGGTACTTGGTATGCAGTTATTGATTTAGCCAATGCATTTTTCTCTATTCCTATAGTGGAGCAATGTCAGGAACAATTTGCATTCACTTGGCAAGGGAGACAATATACATTTACCAGACTACCACAAGGGTATTTACATAGTCCCACTTTCTGTCACAAGATTATAGCAGAGCATTTAGATAACTGTACCTTACCTGAAGGAGTAGAACTATCACACTATATTGATGACATTTTGATCCAGGGTAATACAGAAAAGGAAGTTGCAGATGCTTTGGCATTGGTAGTAGAAACAATGAGACAGGCTGGGTGGGAAATAAATCCAAAGAAAGTGCAGGGACCAGCACAAACAGTGGTATTTTTAGGAATTAAATGGTCAAAAGGGTGTCGAGAAGTGATAGAGAAAGTTAAACAGAAAATTGTAAACTTCCCTTCTCCCCAAAGTAAGAAACAAACCCAGGCCTTTATTGGCCTTTTTGGATTCTGGAGGCAACATATTCCACACTTGGGGCAAATCCTGTCTCCTCTGTACAAAATCACAAGGAAAAAATATGATTTTGTCTGGACTGAACACGAAGAGCAGGCTTTCCAGAGAGCAAAGGAAGCTATTCAGCAAGCCATGAATTTGTGGCCATTAAAGGAGGGTCCAGTAGAATTGCAAGTGAGTGTACAGGAGCGATATGCTAATTGGAGCCTATGGCAAAAGCAAGCTGGACGACGAGTGCCTTTGGGATTCTGGAATAGGACTCTCCCAGAAACTGGGACCCGATACACACCCTTTGAAAGACAGCTGCTAGCATGCTACTGGGCTTTGGTAGCAACAGAACAGTTGACCATAGGACACGAAGTAATGATACGACCAGAAATACCCATTATGACATGGATCATGAGTGACCCAAAAACTCATCGTATTGGACATGCCCAGGAACAGAGTATCATAAAATGGAAATGGTACATCCAACAGAGGGCTAAGTCAGGCCTACATGGAGTAACGATGCTGCATGAAAAAGTATTTAATGTGCCCACAGAAGATACCCCATTGCAAGTGGACGACATATGTGAAAGTCCCATTCGGTGGGGAAAGACATATCAAGAACTAACTGAGACACAACAACAGCATACCTGGTTTACAGATGGTTCCTCCAAATACCAGGGTCAACTGAGACATTGGAAGGGCATGTCCTTTAATCCAGTCACAAAGCAACTACTAACAACCACTGGAAAAGGAGAGAGCTCACAATATGCTGAACTATATGCAGTGTGGCAGGCCATACGGCTAGAACAAGGACAACAATGCCATATCTTTACTGATTCATGGGCAGTAGCAAATGGAATGACAACTTGGATGATGAAATGGAAAAAGGACAATTGGACAATTCATAATAAAGAAGTCTGGGGAGCCAGACTTTGGCAAGATATTCTGGAATGGGCCAATACTACCGTAATAACAGTGTACCATGTAGATGCACATGTGGTGAAAGATACGCTTGACACTGTTTTCAACTCTGTTGCAGATAGCGCATCCAAACTCACTGAAACAGAGTTGGCAGAAGAACAAAACTCTTCCACCCCGCACGTTGTGGTCATGGAAACAGATGTTGCTTCCGAAATGGCCATGGCAACATGGGCACATCAAAAGTCCGGACACCTTGGAGAGAAGGGAACTATTAGGTGGGCACATGATAGAGGAATACATTGTACTGTAGATATGGTAAAGACAGTAATCAGTAATTGTCATTTATGTAAACTAGCTCTCACATCAGCGCAGCAGATGCCCCCAATTTTTGGGAAAATAGCCAGAGGCAGGCTACCAGGTCAGATTTGGCAAATAGATTATATAGGCCCTCTACCATTGTCTAAAGGATGTCAATATGTGTGTACCATGGTAGATACCTATTCAGGGTTGTTAGTGGCTTATCCTTGCCGGAAAGCCAATCAAGAAAACACAATTAGAGCATTAGGATTAATTACCTTATATTACGGACACCCTCCAGAAATACAGTCAGACAGGGGGACTCATTTTACAGGTAATATGATTAGGGATTGGATCAATGATAACAATGTTCAATGGAGACTACATGTAGCCTATCATCCACAAGCCTCAGGACTGATAGAAAGAATGAATGGATTATTAAAAACCCAATTAAAGAGATTAGGATATCAGTCATTGCGTAGGTGGAGGGAACATTTAACTGAAGCCTTACAAATTTTGAACAATAGACCCATAGCTTCACATACTACACCCCTGAATAGGATGCTGTATTCCACACTTGAAGCAAGTGACAAAATTTGTACCCTCCAGTTTTGGACTGTTAGACCTGGAGTACAGCTTCCTATAAGGGCCACTGATGGATCTGCTGGACTAGATGTATATTGCCCTAATGAATGCAAATTAGATCCACAAATAGTGAAACCTATTCAAACTGGTTTGGGGGTGCTTATTCCAAAGGGATATTATGGACAGATTTGTCCGCAATCAAGTTTGGCTCTTAAAGGTGTAACTATAATGGGGGGTGTCATTGATTCAGACTATCGGGGCGAAATTGGAATATTGTTATTAAACCTTGGAAAAGAAGCTATCATTCTCCAAAAGGGGGATCGTGTTGCACAATTGATAACTATTGCAATTAAAATGGAAGCTCCACAGTTAATTGATAAACCCCTGCACCATTATGGCCGAAGTGAACCAGGCTTTGGGGCAGCTAATGTAATTAAAGCTGGTATGAGAATCTGGTGGAAGAAACCACTCCAACCAATAGTAGGAGCCACCGTAATAGCTGCAGGGAAAGATAGTATTGTACAAATACTAGTGGATGGTTATGAACGTCCAATCTTCGCTCCTCGAGACCAATGTTTTAGGAGAGAATAAAGATTCTTTTTCTTTCCACAGGACCTAACATGGAAGTGTATCACCATTCTATCTTTGGTATGGTACGGACAAACTGCAATAATGCCAGTGAAGAGTGACCGTCCAACCACTGTCGTCATGATTCAGTGGAAAAATGCTACTTCAATGAGAAAACAAGATAATTTCACATGCAGCGAAAACTCCCTGTGTAACATTTGGAATTTTACATTTTCTCCTTCCCCTGTCATTCGATATGACACAGATACCGGGTTCACTAAATATTATAAAACTCCTTTTTGGGTAATGAATGCCTCTGTAATTAGCATTACCATTCGAAATCACACTGGGATCCAATGTACTAACTATACTTTCCCCCAAAATATAGTTAGTAAACAAGTGGCTCGAGATATCATACAAACACAAAAGTTTACTAGCACTACATTTTGGAATTTATCCTTACCCATTAACAGGGCACAGGGACTAATTTGTAGGAATGCAACCAAAATTGAAAACCGCACTGACATGGTAATTATTATGACATTTATCCATACTAATCCTATTTCATTAAATGCCTCTTTAGTAAGAAATATTAGAGAATGCAAAAATACCAGTTTAGAACATAAGGAAATGATATATGAATGGAAAATTAATTTTCCTATTCTACCCAAATGTAGGACCCGAAGATGGCTGGATCAACTATTAGGGGGGGCGGGAACTACATTAGGTATTGTAAATACTATTGATTCTGAAATATTGGCTGGCAAACAAGCATCTTTTGGCTCCGGAGTAGCGGATGTATTTAGATGGGAAGGTAAATGGATGCCAAATACTGTACATAATCATGAACTAACCTTACGATATGATCAGTTAATGTTACATGTTGTTAATGATACTATAATACAGCAATATACTTTAGATAGTAATGTTTCTTCAGCCTTACATTGGACTATTTGTGAGATTCGTGTTTTGTCTTTTATACAACAAAGAATTAATTTTATCCAGCAGTTACAATTACGAAATACCTCATTGATTTTTGTATTATTTAATAAAACCACGCCCTTAGATAGAACATGGTGGAATTTTGATATAAAACAATGTTCTGATTTCTCCTGTGAAGGGTTGCTTACGTTATTTGATGTAAGGAACTCTACCATAATGTGTCCTTTCACTGTGATGCCTTTGGTATTAGGACCCCAATTATGGTTTCCTACTTACTACGGGCAACAAATAGATGAACAGAACAAAACATACGTGTTAAAAAATTGTAAACAAATTCAACATGGACAAGTTTGTCCATCTTCTTATGCGATCTATGAACCATGTTCTCTACAACATACCTACAATCTGTGCCAATGGACCGTTCAACCTCAAGGTTACACTTTTATACAAGAAATATTACATAAATATGTCTGTGTTGCTAGCAGTACTGTCGAACTTGTGATTCCTGCTATTCAAGCTCCCTTTTCAGTATGTTTACAGAATGTTAGTGTGTTGCAGTGGGCAAATAATGCAACTTATCATTTTTATGAACCCTGGATATCAAATGTAAATGTTAATCTTTCTTTTGCCGATGTACTTACTCCAATTATTTTATTACCCTCTGTAAAGAAAGCCATGCAAAATATAGCAATTCTAAATAAAGCAAACCAGCAACGTAACCTTACCTTGCTACAGCATAAAATAGATACTGAATTTTTAAATACTAACTTGCATTCAGTGGCAGATCATATTGAAGCTACTACTGCACACCATTGGTGGGATGCTTTTACCGGGTGGAGTGCTACAGCAAGAAAAGTGTTTCTTCATCCCTTAATCTATATTTGTTTAGTTATCCTTATGTTAACATTTCTTAATTGTGGATTTACCTATTGTGTATACAAACGAACACTCTCTCCCTCTATTCGGATGACTTCTTATTCGGAAATACAAACTTGAGGATCCAGGGGTGGAATGTTAGGCCTAGGGCCTGGGGGTAAATAAACTTAGCATACATGTCTCCTCAAGTCTGTTTACCTAACCTCCTTAACCTTAGTGTTACCTTGACAACATCAAATGCTTTACTAAGAACCCAGCAGCTTTTCCCTGACTTCAGTTGCCTGCGTACCGCTCAAATAACATTAGTAAGGACAGACCTGAGTGTTATCAAAACAGAGAACAAAAGAGCAAGACCAGCCGTTTACCAGTCCCTACAACATCTCATTAATGACCTCTTTTGACCTGGGTGTTGCCAAAACAGATATCAAAAGACCAGGACCAGCTGTCTTACTAAGAGGCTAGTAACATCAAAAGAACTGAGAAATCTGCTATCTTGACCTCTTTTGACCTGGGTGTTGTCAAAACAGATATCAAAAGACCAGGACTAGCTGTCTTACTAAGAGGGCAGCAGTTTTTCTCTATAAAAGAGAAAAACTCAGCCCATAGAATTTGAATCCAGTTTCGTTGCAACAAAGGGACAGCCCGGTTCGTTTCTCCTCTCCTATCAATCGCTTTGGATTCCAGATTGTGAGGGATAGTGATGTCCGGAAATACGGTGATGTTATTCTATTTTAATATTTATCTATGCATGTAATAAAGTGTTATTGTTTAAGCTTTATATTGTCTGGGTGCCTTTCTGAGGGTTACTGATCATCCCATTGGGCAGAAATAAGTGGCGGAACAGCTTGCATTGAAAAATCTTGCACTGTAACTATGGCAAATTGTATCCTGTAAACTGTATACTATAGGACTCATAATCAAAACTTCAATACATCTAAAAACCCATCTAAGTCGGCACTTGGACGATCTAAAAGACAGGTCGTCCATGTGCCGATAATCAAAATGGCTTTTTGGACATATCCAGGGACATTTTAGGCCTCTGAATGCCGCTGTGTGTCCAGAGCTGAAAGGGGTGTTTATGGAGGAGTGGTTAGGGCAGGATGTGGGCCAATCTAGACTTAGTCGTCCAGTAGGGATAATCGAACATTTGATGAGACTGCCTAGGCGAAACTTAAACGTTGTGAGTTAGACAATGTAAAGACAGTTATAATAATAATAATAATAACAACAGTTTATATACCGCAGGACCGTGAAGTTCTATGCGGTTTACAATGATTAAAAAGATACTACAAATTGAGTGGAACATACATAGTTAGAGATTAGTGGCTAACAGTTTAGGGATCAGATTTAAGGGAGAGATTGTGATGGGAGCGATTCTCCAGATTCGTTACCTAGGTACTTCAAGAACAGGTATGTTTTTAGGTGTTTCCTAAATTCGCCATAGTTATTTGCTTGTATAATTAGTTTTTCCAGGTCTTTGCCCCATAAGGCTGCTTGATACAATAGAAGATGTTGATGGTGTTTCTTAAATTTACATCCTCTAGCCGGTGTTGGTTGAGAAGGAAAAGAGGTCGGTTATATATTTAGGGGCTAGACCGGATAGTACCTTGAAGCAGAGACATCCCAGCTTGAACTTCACACGTGCCTCCATTGGCAGCCAGTGTAGGAGTTGGTAGGCAGGGGTAATGTGCCCAAAAGGTATCGAAAGTGACCAGATAACTACAGCAGAGACAAAGTAAAGAACTCCACATACTCCCCCAGTGTTCACTGACCCACTCACACCCCCACAAAGGTTGGAATAAAAAGGTACATACCTGTCTCCTGAACATCAGCACCTAGTATAGAAAAGCCTAGTAGAGTTGCACACAGGTGTCTTAAATAGCCTGGGGGATGGGCTAGTGAACCATAGAGAGAAGGACCCAGGCCTTTAAGCTACTCTAACCACTACATTTATGGTGGAAAATGTGCACCCACCAAAAAAACCCAAAACCCTACTGTACTGCCATATAGGTGCCACCTGCCATAAGGGCTATTGGGATTGTAGACAGGTGGGTATAGAGGGTTTGGGGGTGTTTTAGGGGCTCCCCATATCCTACAAGGGAGTTCTGCTGAGATGTTTATGTGGCACCCTCTTTGTGAAGTTCACAGCAGTGCCCTGTAAGGTGGCCCACTACTTTGTTGCCATTTCTGGGTGGCCAGTTCATCACAATGTTGTCCCCTCCCATGTCCAAAAGGTCTTGATCTGGGCATCTGAGACTTGGACAAACTTTTGGTCAAGAATGTGGTATAAAGATAGACTTAGTGGCAGCCTGGACGATCAAACACCTGGACATATGAATAGACGATTTTTCAAAAAAACGGAATAGCTTAGATGTACTTTTCGAGACTGGACATCTTATTGGGCTGACTTTGGACAACTAGTGCCCTACGTCCAAATCGGACTTAGTTTCTTTCGATTATGGCCCTTTATGTATATTGGTATTAGATCCTTAGTATGTGTTGAGTTAGGATAAAAACTTCTATCGAAAACTGGCACTGTAGCTATGGCAAATTATAATCTGTTAACTGTATGTTATGTGTGTTAACCTGTAACTTGTTCTGAGCTCTTTGGGGAGAATGGGTCAGAAAACAAATTAAAGAAAGAACAAAAGAAAAAAAAAACCAGTGATCTGAAAGCGGCAAGACCTGTCCACTGAAGAAGAAAGGGAATAGCTTGGATTTTCCAGGACTTGCTCACTGGAATGGCTCACTTCCTTTAGCTTCAATGCCTTTCCTACACTATTACTGCAGAAGAAGAGATGGCTCACTCTAATGCAGGGGAAGGGAACTCCGGTCCTCGAGAGCCGTATTCCAGTCGGATTTTCAGGATTTCCCCAATGAATATGCATTGAAAGCAGTGCATGCAAATAGATCTCATGCATATTCATTGGGGAAATCCTGAAAACCCGACTGGAATACGGCTCTCGAGGACCGGAGTTCCCTACCCCTGCTCTAATGGGAATATGGAGAGCACCTGTCAGGGTGAGAACAAAACTGGAAAGACAAGGACAGCCTGCAGCATTCAAGAAGAATGGTCATTAGATGACATTGGTATGGAACTGGCCATGACTGAAAGAGACTCTGATGTTATTGCCATGGGAATCCAGCCTGACTCTAGAATTTACCTCCTCCCATCCCCAGAAGAGTAGCAAATGTTGCCTCCTCTCCTTGGCCAGAGTAAGATTAATCAAGAACACAAGGGTCAATATTCTTATCTGGATAACAGTATCTGCTATGTGGATAAGGGCTGCTTAATAGCCTTACAGACTGCTGCTACACTGTGTGGATAGTGCCAGAACGGAGCTTAGGTGGAGCCAGGACAATCCTGCAACTTAGCCACATAGTGGCAATCTTCAGTCTGCTATCCAAATAACTTATCCAGATAATTTAGATCAGCATTCTATCTGTCCTGTTATCTGTATAGCAGACTGAAGCTTGTTGCTATCCTGATGAGTTCCAGCACTGACCGTCTTATCCAGATATTCAATGCTGCCCATTATCCAGTTAATTTTTAATTGCCACAGCTGGTGTTAAAAAAAAAAAATGCTGATGGTAATGGCTGAATAGTGACCTGTTTTTTTGAATCTGATTTTAAAAGATAGCACTTCCTCCGGACTCTTTTTGCAACACCAGAAAGCTTCATAAGGTTCATAAGGTTCCCAACACTGACTCATTTTCTCATTGTGGTTATGTGAAGAGGCATGTGGTTGTCTGCACTGATGGCTTGTTAATCCATTGATTGCTGTGCTTAAGAGGAACCAGGAGAGATGCAACAGGAAAATAAGGACAGTAGCTGAAGCAGTAATGTAGCCAGACAGCCAATTTTGGGTGAGCCTCTTTCTTCCCTCCTCTCCCCCCCTCCCCCCCCCCCGAAGCCTGTGCAACAGCCTCTCTCTTACCTAACCCCCCCCTTCCCGCCCATATAACCTCTCTCTTTCCCTCCCTTCCTACCCCTCCTACCCCCCCTTCCCGGTAGCCTGTTCAACAGCCTCTCTCCCAGTTTCCTTCCCACCCCCCACTATGAAGTATTTTTTTTTCAGGTCACTGGCAGCAGTTCGCACTTGCTGCCAGTGGCTGACTCAGAAGCCTTCTTTCTGACACAAAAGGCAAACGCTTCAGAGGAAAGGATTCCAGTTCATCTGTCAGCAATATGTAGGAACCGCTACTGACGGCATGTGGCTGCTGGGTGGACGAGCATGAGCCCAAACTGGAAGCCGAGGCCTACTCAGACCCATCGAATGACTATGCTCCTGAACTGAGGTTTGACAAACACAGGACAAAAGCTTCTTATAAGATCGCTTGTTAATCTGTGTCTTCTTTACAAACTGTAAGAGACAGCGTGCAGGGCACTGAAAGAAAAGCAAAACAAACGTGTAAGGCCAATTTTGAAAATGATTTTCACAGGTAAACAGTGTACTAGTTGAGTTAATCATGTGTCTGAAAACTGCCCTTCTTCAATGCATCTGAAAGCTGGTATGTTGTTCCTAGTTGCACATGAATGCTTATTTGCTTGAGAGGATGTATTCCTTGTGGTGTATTCAGGTTGAGGAAGAAAACAGAAACTCAGAAAAATGAAGGCAGATAAAGACCATATGGCCTATCTGGGGCACGAGATGTGGTAAGAAGTTGTGTCATAGAAAGTCATGTGACTAGGCAGGCAGGCAACAGGGTGATTATGTGGAAAAGTGATCTAATTTGCTTTTGAGATATTTAATAAAGTGTTTAAAAAAATAAAAGTGCAGAAACTTTTTGAAGATCCCTCATGGTCAAAGGGAGAAAACCAATGTAAAAGAAATAATCTCAGAAATTATTTTTTAATTTTCTCAATGCTAGAAATAATTGTTTCAAAGAACAGAAATTGCATGAAAAACATGAAGCAGAATGTAAACTTTGGATAAATATCTTGTGTCTTTCTCACATAATATACTGCATAATTGAATTTATCAGAAGATTGTCTAACTTGTTTTATATATCTGCTTTTACAATTGCTCACTCAGGTGTGTATATCCATTAAAAAAAAACAAAAAACCCTCCAGATCTTTCTTTAAATTTAACATACAAGTAGTAGCACCAGCTGAAATTTCTGATGAAATTTTCTAGAAAATCAACTTCCTCACAATAATTCTTCATGATCCACATATGGGAAATACATATTCATTAGAACATAAGAACATAAGAATAGCCTTACTGGGTCAGATCAATGGTCCATCAAGCCCAGTGGCCCGTTCTCACAGTGGCCAATCCAGGTCCCTAGTACCTGGCCAGAACCTAAGGAGTAGTAATATTCCATGCTACTGATCCAGGGCAAGCATTGGCTTCCCCCATGTCTTTCTCAATAACAGACTATGGACTTTTCCTCCAGAAAATTGTCCAAACCTTTCTTAAACCAGCTACGCTATCCGCTGTTACCACAACCTCTGCAAATGCGGTCCAGATCTTAACTATTCTCTGAATGAAAAAAAATTTCCTCTTATTGGTTTTAAAAGTATTTCCTTGTCACTTCATCGAGTGCTATCATAGGACTAACAATGGTAATCCCTAATATCTAGGCCAAATTTGTCTAACCTTTTTTTTTTTATCAGGGGTGATATTTAATATTTCTTAAGATTTGGAGGGCCAAGACACACATGTGCATGTGTGCATGCACACCCTCCTTTTACAGCACCCAAGAGGATTCTTGCTTTGAGTAATAGCTACAACAGACAAAGGAAAAAAGTTATTACTCAAAAGGATAGTAATCATACTGTATTATGAATTGTGGGTCTTAAAATTTTACACATCATCGTATACAACATGCATAAAATCAGGGCACTACAGACTCTCTTGATCATGAATGTCATGGAGCAGAACATGTTGTACCTCAGGGATATGTTACAGTTACAGCCGTATGCAAAGATAGAAGGTTCTTAGAAATTTCATTACAGAGGTTTAGTGAGACTTGAAAGTTATTGAATGGAACCATCACTGTCTGGTTTACCATTTCAGTGTCTTACAGGGGCCTTTAAACTCGATTTAAAAATAAGCCTGCAGCCCATTTTATTGGTACAGATGTGACATTTCAGCACAATTTTTCATATACAGTACTTTATGCATTCCAATGAAGAGAAGGATACGGGGACAAGAATGGCAATCTCCTTACCTCAGGAAAAGCAAAGTTACTTACGCTTAAGCAGGGTGAATATTCTCATATCTGGGAATCCCTAGCTACGAAGCTTACTTAGAACAAGTCTAGAACAATAGGGATTCGAAATGTCAAGGTCTATTTAACCTGAAAAATGAGTAATTGCTAAAGACTAATTGTGAAGACACAGGCTGGAGCAGAAGAAAACCGGGCCTATGGGGTGAAGTTTGATTCTAGACACGGAACATATTCTGCAGAACTGTCTGACCAAACTGGCTGTCACGTCAGGAATTCTGCTCAAGGTAGTAGCGAGTTGTGAATGTGTGGCTACCACATCACAGCTTAGCAAATCTCCACTATGGAGGAGGATCTCAAGTGGACTAACGACATTGCCATGGCTCTTGACATTATGAGCCTGGACATGATTCCCAAGAGCCAGCCCAGCCTGGGTATAAGCACAGGAGGTGCAATCTGCTGGCTAATTAGAAATTGTGCGTTTGCTGATAGCTACTCATAACTGGTTTGGGTTAAAAGAAGCAAAAAGCTAGGTGGCTTGTCTATGGGCTTTAGTCCGCTCCAAATAGAAGGCTAAACTGCAAACAAACAATATGCAGTACGCTTTTGCCAGGATGAGTGCCATGACTCCTCTATCCATGAGCTTGAGTCACACAGCACCAAATGTTCAAGACCAACCCAAACTCCAGTGCTACATGGCTCAAGCTCGCAAAGGGTTCAGTGGTAAAGAGAAAGTAGGGATCACATGGCAAGAACCTGTGTTTCCTCGTAGCATGGGTTTAGAGCGCGCTAAAATGCTGCGTGCACTAAAAACGCTATTGCAGCTCAGTAAAAGGAGCCCTTGGTGGGCTGGGTTCTGGCTTGTGAGCCATAGACTGGAGAAGTCTGTCCTATAATGTGTTTCTCCAATATATGCATTGTAGTCTCTACAAGCTGTTGAGATATAAATCTGCCATATTCTTTTATGATATTTTAGTAAACATTTGAAGTATCTGGAAATGAATCAATATTTTTATTTATTTATTTACCCCCCTCCCCCCTTTAAATGGCCGAGGTGGTAACAGCTCCGATGCACATAGAAATTCTATGAGCGTCGGAGATGTTATCGCTGTGACTGGACTATAAACCGCGCTACAGTTTTGTAAAAGGGGGGGGGGGTTGTTAATTTGATATTTAGCTCATCCTCCCAAGAACACACTGAATGGGTTACAAAACAATGTAGAAATAACATATTATAAAAATTACAAAATCGCAATAAAACAAGAATCGCCTATCAAAATAATTCCTAATTAAAGAAAATGATCTTAATACGTAGCTCTCCTAAACTTCATCAGCTGATTTACAGAAAGAAGGATCTTTGTTTCCCCAAAAGACAATTGCAATTACTCATTCAAGTCGCAGTAAATGGCTTGGCACATAAATCAGTCATTTGCTTAAAAAATAACCCCAGGCTATACCACGAAGAATTTTAAAAGCCCAAAACCAGTAACTTAAAAACACAACATTTTTTGATAGGGAGCCAATGTAAAGAAGAAAGGATTGGTGAAATATGTTTCCAAATGCCAGGATTTATCAAAAGCCTCGCTGCAGCATTCTGTGCTCGTTGCGCTCTTCACACTTTTATCTAGCAGCCCCTGAAACTGGGCATAGCAGTAATCGTGCAAGATCTTCTTGAGAGAAATAATAGTGAATTCCATGGTACTAACAGCATATGCAACATGACCATCTACAGTCAACCCGACTTCTAGCTCTATGCTTAAGCTCTGCACTTGGTCCTTTGCCATTAGTTCAGTTTTGCATTGTTGTCAATTTATTTTATTAGTAATTAGTTTAATAAAGTCATTGCACATGGGTTTAAAGCAGTAAGAAATAGGCCCCCACTTTTCTGTTCTTCTGTATGATTTCACCTGGAGTACTGCGTCCAGCACTGGTCGCCGTACATGAAGAAGGACACAGTACTACTCGAAAGGGTCCAGAGAAGAGCGACTAAAATGGAGGAGTTGCCGTAGAGTGAGAGATTGGAGAAACTGGGCCTCTTCTCCCTTGAAAAGAGGAGACTGTGAGGGGACATGATCGAAACATTAAAAATACTGAAGGGAATCGACTTAGCAGATAAGGGGAGAATGTGGCGCAGTGGTTAAAGCTACAGCTTCAGCACCCTGAGGTTGTGGGTTCAAACCCACACTGCTCCTTGTGACCCTGGGCAAGTCACTTAATCCCCCCATTGCCCCAGGTACATTAGATAGATTGTGAGCCCACTGGGACAGACAGGGAAAAAATGCTTGAGTACCTGAATAAATGCATGTAAACTGTTCGGTATAGAAAATAAAAAAATAAAGACAGATTGTTCAACCTCTCCAAGGTAGGGAGAACGAGAGGGCACTCTCTCCAATTGAAAGGGGATAGATTCCATATGAACACAAGGAAGTTCTTCTTCACTCAGAGAGTGGTAGAAAACTGGAACATTTCTGGAGTCTGTCATAGAGGAAAATAACCCTCCAGGGATTCAAGACAAAGTTAGACAAGTTCCTGCTGAACCGGAATGTACACAGGAAGGACTAGTCTCAGTTAGGGTGCTGGTCTTTGACCAGAGCAGACTGCTGGGCACAATGGACCACTGGTCTGACCCAGCCGTGGCAATTCTTATGTTCTCACAGAATGGAGCAAGCTGCCAACCAGTTTCAATGTTTATTTTTTTTATGTATTCCATTCTCCCAAGGGAGCTCAGAACAGTTTACATGAATTTATTCAGGTACTCAAACATTTTCCTTGTCTGTCCCGGTGGGCTCACAATCTTTCTAGTGTACCTGAGGCAATGGGGAGATTAAGTGACTTGCCCAGGGTCACAAGGAGCAGCGTGGGTTTGAACTCGCATCTTCAGGGTGCCGAGGCTGTAGCTTTAACCACCACGCCACACTCTCAGGTAGTTTACTTTGGAGCCTCGTGTTTCATCACGATGAAAGTTCTTGAGTGCCAACTGTGGCATATATGTTGCTTTAAACAATTCTGTAGTCGTGCTTTTTTATTTCCAACAGTTGCATAAGAAGTCTGTCTATTTGTCTTTTGGCAGTTCTCTTATTTTCTGTCAAAGAAAGAGGAAGGAAGAAGGCTACGAAAGTCACACAGCACAGATAAAAGAGAGCCACAGAATTCTTCAGGAAATTACAGCAGAGCTTAACTCTTCACAGGAATAAAGAAGCAGTAGAGGCATCTACCTAGCTCAAAAAAGAACTAGAGAGGGCAGGATAGGTACAGTTAACAGCCTAGAGAAATATTCCCAGACAGTACAGTTCCCAAGGAGTAAACAACAAGGTCAGGGCTAGCCAAGGTAGGTAGGGAGAGGAACCTGCTGTGCTCAACATTCACACGCATAGCAACATAGAAAATGAAGGCAGGTAAAGGCCATATGGCCCATACAGTCTGCCCATCCAGATCATGATTCTGCTATCTCCTTTTCCCTTTAAGAGATCCCGCATGCCTGTCCCATGCTTTCTTGAATTCAGACACAGTCCTTATCTCCACTACCTCCACCGGGCGTTTGTTCCACACATCTACCATCCTTTCCGTAAAGAAGAATTTCCTTACATTGCCTTTGAGTCTATCCCCCCTTCAACTTCATCTTATGCCCTCTAGTTCCAGAGCTCCTTCTCAGTTGCAAGTGGCAAGCCTCCTGTGCATTTATGGCATGGAGATATTTAAAAGTCTCAGTCTCAGTTATATTCCCTCTCTCTCATCTCTCTTCCAAAGTATACATATTGAGGTTTATAAATCTGCCCTAAATGAACATATAAGAACATAAGTACTACCATCTCCGGATCAGACCTTCGGTCTATCAAGTCCGGCAATCCGCACATGCGGAGGCCCAGCCAGGTGCACACATGGCGTAATTTTAGTCACCCATATCTCTCTATGCCTCTCGTAAGGAGATGTGCATCTAGTTTGCTTTTAAATCCTAGAACGGTGGATTCCACAATAACCTCCTCTGGGAAGGCATTCCAGGTATCCACCACTCGTTGCGTGAAGTAGAATTTCCTGATATTTGTCCTGGACTTGTCCCCCCTTAGGTTCAGTCCATGTCCTCTTGTCCGTGTCACATTGGACATTGCAAATAATTTTTTTCCTGCTCTATTTTGTCGATTCCTTTCAGTATTTTGAAAGTCTCGATCATATCCCCTCACAGTCTCCTTTTCTCAAGGGAGAACAATCCCAGTCTCTTAAGTCATTCCTCGTATTCCAAGTTCTCCATACCCTTTATTAGCTTCGTTGCTCATCTCTGCACCCTCTCCAGCAGTTTTATATCCTTCTTTAGGTTGAGAGACCAATGTTGGACACAGTATTCCAAGTGTGGTCTGACCATTGCTCTATAAAGCGGCATTATAACTTTCTCCGATCTACTCGTGATTCCTTTCTTTATCATGCCTAACATTCTATTTGCTTTCTTTGCCGCTGCCGCACATTGTGCCAACGGTTCAGGGTCCTATCTATCAGTACACCCAGGTCCTTTTCTTGTTCGCTCTTACCCAGAGTTGCACCTGACATTCTATACGCTTTCTACCTAAATGCATTACTTTGCACTTTTCCACATTAACCTTTTCCTATCGTGTGTCCCGGATGACATAGACAGTAGATAAACAGTCTGTATGGACTAATAAAGAGCCAGGAACACACAATATTTGAATTTACAGACTTATGACTTATTTACATTATGTTTACAATAGCCGTAAATGATAACGGTGAATAATACAAAACTTTGCTAAAATAATTACGATCGGAACCAGCGTAACATTTATTTATTTCGCTAGGAAAAGGTTAAACTTCATCTGCCATTTCTCCGCCCATTTCTCTAACTGACACAAGTCAATCTGGAGTTCCTCGCTATCCTTCTGTGATCTGATTGCCCGGCATAGCTTTGTGTCGTCTGCAAACTTGATGATCTCACTGGATGTTCCTTCTTCCAGGTCATTGATGAAAATATTAAAAAAGATGGGCCCAAGTACCGAGCCCTGGGGCACACCGCTAGTCACTTTCTCCCAGTCTGAGAACTTCCCATTTATGCCCACTCTCTGCTTTCTGTTCTCCAGCCATTTGCCTATCCATCTTAGTATATCTCCCTCTATTCCATGGCTTTGTAGTTTCCTGAGAAGTCTCTCATGTGGAACCTTGTCGAACGCTTTCTGGAAGTCCAAGTATATTATGTCCACCGGTTCTCCACTATCAATTTGTTTGTTCATGACCTCAAAAAATTGAAGTAAATTCGTCAAACATGATTTCCCTTTCCTGAAGCCATGTTGACTGGCTCTCATCAGGTCTTGTGTATCCAAGTGCCAGCCTATTCTATCTTTAATCAGTGCTTCAACCATCTTTCCAGGGACAGACGTAAGACTCACAACTCTGTATTTGCCTGGTTCTCCTCTTGATCTTTTTTTGAAAATTGGCGTGACATTCGCTATCTTCCAGTCATCCGGTATCTGTCCAGTTCTAATTGACAGGTTGGCAAGTTTTTTCAATAGCTCTATGATGAAGACCGCTAACATTTTAGGAGCTGCCTTCTGGACCGATTCTATTCTGGTTATATCTTTCTGAAGGTCCCAAACTGTAGTCTCACCAGAGAACATAAGAATTGCCACTGCTGGGTCAGACCAGTGGTCCATCGTGCCCAGCAGTCCACTCACGCGGCGGCCCCCAGGTCAAAGACCAGTGCTCTAAATGAGTCCAGCCTCACCTGCATATGTTCCAGTTTAGCAGGAACTTGTCTAACTTTGCCTTGAATCCTTGGAGGGTGTTTTCCCCTATAACAGACTCCGGAAGAGCGTTCCAGTTTTCTACCACTCTCTGGGTGAAGAAGAACTTCCTTACATTTGTACGGAATCTATCCCCTTTTAACTTTATAGTGCCCTCTCATTTTCTCTACCTTGGAGAGGGTGAACAATCTGTCTTTATCTGCTAAGTCTATTCCCTTCAGTATTTTAAATGTTTCGATCATGTCCCCTCTGTCTCCTCTTTTCAAGGGAGAAGAGGCCCAGTTTCTCCAATCTCTCACTGTCCGGCATCTCCTCCAGCCCTTTAACCATTTTAGTCGCTCTTCTCTGGACCCTTTCGAGTAGTACGTGTCCTTTTTCATGTACGGCGACCAGTGCTGGACGCAGTACTCAAGTTGAGGGCGCACCATGGCCCGGTACAAAGGCACTATCACTTCCTTTTTCTCGCTAGCCATTCATCTCCCTTTGTGCATGCATCCTGGCTTTGACCATCAAGCCTTTCTATGATCTTAGTACTTCTCACTCACTTTTTTTTCACTATTCTTCTTCTTCCTCTTTTCTCTGGCCTCTGGGGGACTCTCTTTTCTACTTCCCATTGACATTAGTCTTTCTCTTCCCTTTACCTATTAGTCACCCCTCCCTCCTCCCTATTTTTCTTTTCTTTCCTCTCCTCTCCCTGTTCTTTCCGATTATTTTCCTAATTTGTACCACAACTCTTCAGAAATTATTTTTCTTATGTACATTTGATATTCCTATGTCGTGATCAAATTTTTGTTACTGAAACTGTTTTATTGTTCTATGACTATGATGTTGACATTGATTTGTTTTACCTTTTTGTATTTTGACAAAATTTCAATAAAGTTTCATGGTAAAAAAAAAATCCTTTCTACCTGTTTGGCTGCCTTAAGATCATCAGTAACAATCATCCACAAATTTCGTTCTTTTGAGTGCAGAAGTACTTCTTATCCTAAAAAGTATTGCTCTCTCAGGTTTCTGTAGCCGAAGTGCATGACCCCGCAGTTTTTAGCATTAAATCTTAGATGACAATTTCTGGACCATTCTTCTAGCTTAGCTAGATCCATCCTCATGCTGTTTATACTATCAGGGTTCTCTACCCTATTACAGAGTTTGTACCATCCTCAAAGAGGCAAATCTTACCCGACAACCCTTCAGCAATATCATTCACAAAAATGTTAAAAAGAGCCAGGCCAAGGACCAATCCCTGTAGCCCTCCACCAGTAATATCCTTATCTCTGAGTTAACTCAAATAAATTAATTAGAACTGGGCATTTTCTATGGGATTAAGGGCTGGATTCATTAAATGGTGCCCAAGGATAGCCATTAAAAAGTTTCATGCTTGTGCCCTTTGCAGAATACTAGCTTAGCGTGGCTCTCATGACTGACATTGGGCACTGGATTTACACCTGCTGAAAGCTGGTGCTCAAGAGCAATGTAAGGAGATTCTTCTTTACGGAGAGAGTGGTGGATGCCTGGAATGCGCTCCTGAGAGAGGTGGTAGAGAAGAAAATGGTGACAGAGTTCAAAAAAGCGTTGGATGAACACAGAAGTTCTAGAATCAGAAAATAATAGTAAATATTGAAGAACTAAGGCCATTAATGGGCAGACTTGCACGGTCTTTGTCTGTATATGGCCATTTGGGGGAGGATGGGCTTGGGAGGGCTTCAATGGCTGGGAGGGTGTACATGGACTGGAGTGAGCTTTGACGGAAACTTCAGTAGTTGGAACCTAAGAACAGTACTGGGTAGAGCATTAGATTCTTGCCCAGAAAAAGCTAAGGAGAAGAAGAAGAAAAAAAAAAAAATTTTTTTTAGATTGAATCAGGTTGGGCAGACCAGATGGACCATTCGGGTCTTTATCTGCCCTCATGTACTATGTTACTATGTAAATGACATTATTTTACTTGCGCCTACCTTCTGGGCATTGGAGCCAACTTTTCAGAACTATTGGGGGTGCTAAACTCAATGGCAGATACCCTTCTCTGGACACAGTCAAGGAGTTTATTCAATATTGGGGGTGATCAATATTGGTGGGACCTCACTGCTCATAAGAAAAGGCTCTCGAGTAATATAGATAATTTTTTTTTTAAACTATTGCTAAATGCTGTTATTTTTTATTCAAATAAGTGAAGATACTGGTTTTGTTTAACTTTGAAAAAAAAGAAACTGTGAAAAGGGTTTTTATAGCCAATGAGGTCATTACCCTACAGAGGTTTAAAGGAAATGTATATACATTAGACAGGGTTCTGAGGCTTTTTCCTTCTCAACAAGATTTTGCAATCGTCTATGTGGTTAAGGCTGTCTTGAGCTATTGCACAATTTACTTTTGTCAATGTAAGTGGGAACCTATTATTGTTGTGATGCTCAAATACCTACAGCACCCACAGTGCTGGCTCCTGTGCTTCTGGGAATGCCGCTCGATCTGCCCACCTCCCATAGCTATGCCCCCTGTGAGTTCTGCATTGTGAAATTTAGGTGCAGATGTTACAAAAGTGTGCAAGCAAATGCATATTCTTGACAATTAACTCCATTTATTGATTGTTGATGCCTCATTAACTAATTAATTTGCACACACATCTGCTCTGGGCACCCAAATCTGTATAGAACCTGGCAGTGGCATAGTGAGAATAGGAGGTGCCCAGAGCAGGAGCAACCCTTTCCTTTTCTCCACCCCACCCCCTTACCCCCACCACCAGACGCGTGCCTTCCCTTCCCCTCTGTACCTCTGTGGCTCTTTGCCGGCCCCCAACCTGCTGCCCACACCGGCCTCAGCTCTCCCTCTGATGTCATTCCCGGTCCTACTTCAACTCACCTTGGAGGCAGATGTTATGCCATTTTTCAAGGTGAGAAAGCTGGACACAGGAGTGGGTAGGCATTTCTTTCATTAATAACATAAAAATAGCCTTACTGAGTCAGACCAATGGTCCATCAAGCCCAGTAGCCCGTTCTCACGGTAGCCAATCCAGGTCCCTAACACCTGGCCAAAACCCAAGGAGTAGCAACATTCCATGTTACCGATCCAGAGCAAGCAGTGGCTTTCCCCATTCCCTCTCAGCGACAGATCATGGACTTCTCCTCTTCTTTGTTGAGATTTTCTATACTGCCTTTCAAACAGTATCAAGATAGTTTATAGCACACTATTTAAAAAAATATTAGTACAAAAAATCAGCATATAAAGATAGAAAAGCATAGTGGGATGGAGGAAATTTGGGGAGGGGGAGGGAATACATACCATTGTACTACTAGGGCAGTGTCATTTTTTAAGATGGGAATGCCAGAGGCAGAAGTGAGGGACTGGGCATTGCTCCTGCCTCCTATCCCACAGTGGGTTGGAGGGGATTTGAGGAGAGTAGGGTGTGCCTGGGGTCTACTTCAGCTACCAAGGAATTAGGGTATTTAAGGGGGAGATGGGATGCCCCTTAGGGTACTAAGGATGTTTGCCAAAAAGGAATCTGAGGAGAGGTGCTGCATTTGTGACCCTTTGTTCCTCTGCTGGAATCCTGTGCTGGCTATGAAAACCATGCCAGACTTTAGTGTGGTCTTCCATACCACAACAGGAGCAGTTTCAGATCTGGGCCTTTCACTTGTGTTTTTCCAAGCCCACAATGTTACTTTTTTAGCAATATAGTTTTACTGCTGATTCATTTCACTCTAAAACACTGACATCAGGACTCCAGAGTATGATTAGCACAGGAAAATCAGAAGTAGACCACCATGCTAAAGCATAGTGCAGCTTATTACACGAGCCCACAAATATATCACACCATCTATCCACCCCTTCCTCCAGCCCCTTATTTCTTCTTCCCTCACTCCCCTAACTTCTCACCCCTCCCTACAGAAACTTCCTTTATTTGGGAGACTGGCCCCTGCTATCCTAACATCTCATCCAAGGCTGGAGTTAGACATGCAAGAGCCCAGGGCAGAAACTGAAGGAAGGGGAGAGAACTTAGCTGAGAAACTATCATGGAAGGGATCCTGCAGCACTGGGCACTCCCTCATGAGGATATCCCTTTGCTGGGTGCCCCAGAAGGGGTGCACTGACCTGTGGTACCCAGACTAATAGTGCTCTGGATTAGATAGCCTTAAGAGGAAGTCTTTTTTTCTTCTCCTCTCAGTACACAAGCCAATCATCACTGAGTATTGAATACTGAAAAATGATTGGTTCATGCACAAACAGAAAAGAAGGAAGTAAAAAAATAATTCCACCTAATGGAGAAACGACAGTATGTCATTGTGGCAGCATGTGCTTTTTTTTTCTGTCAGTGCATATTTTTAATTACTTTGTAATTTGCTTGTCATTAGTGTACTGCATCATAGTAAATCTTTTCAGTGTGTGCTCAGAAGCTCAGTGCACTATTCTAATGCACAACTTGGTCCCTGAAGCAGCTGGGAAGTAGAAAAGAACATCTCTGCAAAGGGGGGGGTGAAAATGTGGAAATAAGACTGGGGAAGAAATGAAAGAGGGGGAATATAAGAGAGACTATATGAATTCTTTAGCTTAGGCTTGACTTGAGGTTATAAGCAGGGCAGGATTAATTCATCGAGGGCCCCTAGGCACACAAGTACACTAGGCCCCATGCTCCGCCCCACCCCACCATGAGCCCGGGCAGAAACAGGAAGCTGCGTCAGAGGGAAGCTTTAGGCAAGCAGCACCGCTTGCACAATTACAGTTCCCGTTGCCTTTTTTACCCGCGTTGCTTGCTTTTCTTACTTTCTGTTGGTGGGGGGGCTGCATTGCTGATCGGGGTGGGGCCCATGTTGCCGATTGATGCTGGAGGGGCCCATCGCCGTTT
Source organism: Geotrypetes seraphini (assembly GCF_902459505.1). NCBI lineage: Eukaryota > Metazoa > Chordata > Amphibia > Gymnophiona > Dermophiidae > Geotrypetes > Geotrypetes seraphini. The sequence goes on along the minus strand of NC_047094.1, from coordinate 73,253,473 downwards.
GGAAAAAACAATGTTGATGTCCTCCTTCATCGGGCCCCCCTGACCATTTCAGACCCTAGGCACATGCCTACTTGGCCTATTGGTTAATCCTGCTCTGGTTATAAGGGAATTATCTGTACCAAAATGGTATTTAATGGTGACAATTTATAGGAACTGAAACAAATCTCATTGAAGTCGAAAGCTGTAATAGATCTAATCAACAAACTAAAGAACAGCAAATCCCTTGCCGGATAGTATACAGCTCAGAATGCTGAAAGAACTACAAAACATAAAGTTACAGATCTGCTATTAGTAATTTATGACCTATCATCAAAATCGTCAATGGTAAGTGAAGAAAAAGGAGTATGACCATCATAATGCCAATTTTTTTAAACAGTTTTTAGAGGTGATCATGGAAACTACAGATTGATGAACATGACAGCAGTGCTGAGCACAATGGCTGAAACAATTAGAGAAAACAAAATCACAGTCAACACAGATTCAGCCACAGGAAGTCTTCTTGCCTTACAAATCTACTATGGTACTTACAAATATATATATATATTTATGAATAAATGTATTTCAAAAATGAACCAGTTGAAATAGTGTATCTGTATTTTCAGGAAGCATTTCATAAAGTATCTCAAGAAAGAATCCTGAGAAATGTAAAAGTTGTGGAATAGGAAGCAATGCCCATTGTAGACTGAAAACTAGTTAAAAGATAGAAAACAGAAAATAGGGTTAAATTCATTCAATATGTGAGCAGGTGTTTAACTAGAGGAAGGGGGTAGCAGGTAGAATAAAATAAGCTCAGGATATAAGAACATAAGAAATGCCGCTGCTGGGTCAGACCAGTGGTCCATCATGCCCAGCAGTCTGCTCACGCGGTGGCCCTCTGGTCAAAGACCAGCGCTCTAACTGAGACTAGCCCTATCAGCACATGTTCAGCAGGAACTTATCTAACTTTGTCTTGAATCCCTGGAGGGTGTTTTCCCCTATGACAGACTCCAGAAGAGCGTTCCAGTTTTCTACCACTCTCTGGGTGAAGAAGAACTTCTTTATGCTGATACGGAATCTATCCCCTTTTAACTTTAGAGAGTGCCCTCTCATTCTCCCTACCTTAGAGAGGGTGAACAACCTGTTCTTATCTACTGAGTCTATCCCCTTCAGTACCTTGAATGTTTTAATCATGTCCCCTCTCAATATCCTCTGTTTGAGGGAGAAAAGGCCCAGTTTCTCTAATCTTTCGCTGTATGGCATCTCCTCCAACCCCTCTTAGTCGCTCTTCTCTGGACCCTTTCGAGTAGTACTGTGTCCTTCTTCATGTATGGTGACCAGTGCTGTACGCAGTACTCCTGGTGAGGCCACACTCTGGCCCGTTACAGCGGCATGATAACCTTCTCCCATCTGTTCGTGATCCCCTTCTTTATCATTCCTAGCATTCTGTTCGCCCTTTTTGACGCCGCCACCGCACATTGCGTGGACGGCTTCATTGACTTGTCGATCAGAACTTGTTCCTTTCCTGGGAGGTCTCTCCAAGTACCGTCCCGGACATCCTCTATTCGTGCATGAGATTTTTGTTACCGACATGTATCACTTTACATTTATCCATGTTGAACCTCATCTGCCATGTCACGTTGCAGATCTTCACAATCCCCCTTCGTCATAACTACTCTGAATAACTTCGTATTGTCTGCAAATTTAATCACCTCACTCGTCGTACCTATGTCCAGATCATTTATAAAGATGTTGAAGAGCACGGGTCCAAGCACCGAGCTCTACGGCACCCCACTGGTGACACTCTTCCAGTCCGAGTATTGTCCATTTACCCCCACTCTCTGTTTCCTATGCTCCAGCCAGTTTTTAATCCATGTGAGTATTTCACCCTCGATTCCATGGCTCGCAATTTTCCAAAGTTCATGTGGAACCTTGTCGAACGCCTTCTGAAAGTCCAGATATACAATGTCGACCAGGTCACCCTTGTCTATCTGCCTGTTTACTCCCTCGAAGAAGTGCAGCAAGTTCATCAAACAAGATCTGCCTTTGCTGAAACCATGCTGACTGGTCCTCATCAGACCGTGTCTATCAAGGTGATCAATGATGCGGTCCTTTATCAGCGCCTCTACCATCTTTCCCGGTACCGAGGTCAGACTCACCGGTCTGTAGTTTCCCAGATCTCCCCTCGAACCTTTTTTGAAGATCGGCATAACATTCGCCACCTTCCAGTCCTCCGGAATCTTTCATGTTTTGACTGACAGATTGGCTATTAGTTGAAGCAGTTCAGCTATGGTCTCTGTTAGTTCCTTGATGACCCTCGGTTGGATACCATCCGGTCCCGGGGATTTATCGCTCTTAAGCCTATCAATCTACCTACTTGTCAGTTTCCCGTTTTCACTTCCAGCATATAGCCTGATGGGTTCCGGTATGCTGTGTATATCCTCTTCAGTAAATACAGACACAGTATATCCTCTTCGGTAAATACAGCTTCTACATATTCCTCTCCTTCACTTTTGAGTCTCATAATGCCACTTTTGTACTTCTTCCTCTCACTAATATATGTAAAATATGCCTTGTCTCCCCATTTTACCATGTCAGCTATTTTTTCTTCCAATTGCATCTTTGCTTGACTTGGACTTGTTATGTGAATAAAACCAGATTTGTACACTGATGCACATGACTTATTTATGTTGCACTAATTAGTTATACCCATAAATTTACCTACACTCCTTTCAGAGTTGCATGTGAGTTATAGAATAGGGATGTAGGGCAGAAATGCACACAAGTATGAATGACTGCTAATTAACCATTCCCTTAACTGTATCTATGACATCCTCTTTGTAACATTATATGAAAATCAGAGCTTTCTCTCCAGGGAAAAAAAAAACTTTTTTAAACTGGTTTTGTGATCATCCTCCACGCCAAAAGTCCTGCCCCACAGCATCCGCAACCCCTGCTGAAGGCCATCCCCCTCCAGAGAAAAATCAGCCACACACTGCTCCAGACCTCTCCTGCAGTCCTCTTTGGCTGATACCCCCAGTAGTCCCCTGCTGGCCCTGGATAACAGCAATGCCCGACCTCAGCCCATTACTATCACCCCCAGCAAAAACATAATGATAAAGAAATGATCTCAATACACTTAGCAGTAACAAAGGAGAACACCATTTAATAATGGCAAAAAATGGGAAGGAGCCTAGCCAAGATGGCGCCCTAATTGATCACAGTGGAGCGCTGCTGAACTATTTTCGTTAAGTACCTTTGCGATCAGGTCTGATGGACGCTTTCGTCGAGAGACAGCCTAGAGGAGAGCCAGATGAGAAAAAGGCCTCGGCTCGAGGCGGTCGGAGGACTCTTTAGCTTCCTTGGAGGCAGTCAGCCTCTCTCCAGAGGAGCGGAGAGCGCAGGCGCAACCACACCCCCGTCCATTAGCGTTTAGTATGGCTAGTGAGGGAAGTGAGGCAGCGATGTCAATATGCAGCAAAGAAGGCGAAGAGTTTGCTGCACAAGGGGTTTCATCTGCTGTTAAAGTACAACTATCACTGCGTGAACTCCTGGAGTCAGCAGAGGAACGGCAGAACTTATCTTCATTAATTTCCTCATCGGGTACTGTGAACTCTAAAGTTTCTGTGGTAAATTTAGAGATTGCTCCGTTGAAGAAACCCCCAGTTATAGACCTGAACTCCATTTGGGAGGCAATTTCCCAGTTACAATCCTCATTGGGTACTCAGATGAAAAATTTCACCACTTACTGTTCTGGAATACTTTCAGAATCATTAAATATTCAGCAAAGAGTGGAAAAAATTGAAACAGATTTAGTGGAGCAGAAACAAAAAGTAGAAACTGTGGGGATACAAAATCAATTGCTGATGAAAGAAAATGGAAATATCAACTTTAAATTAGAAATGTTGGAGAACGTATCAAGAAGAAATAATAGAAGACTAATTAATTTTCCAAAAGTAATAACACCATCTCTTGATATGTTTAAGAGGTATCTTTCTGGCAATTTGAAAATTCCTCAAAATGCTTATCCCCAGTCTCAAAAGTTTATTATCTCCCCGAAGGAAAAAGGAAAACACCTGAAGATCAACGGTCTTCCTTTGGATATGTTGAATTTAACAAATATCTTGGAAAGATTAGAGACTGAGCAAATGACGGTAGCTACACTCTTTGCTCAGTTAGCATTGGACTTGGATCATGATTGGCTTTTAAAGATTTTCTTTAAATATAAAGATAAATTATTTTTGGATAAAAAAGTTAGACTGTATCCGGATGTTTCCAGAGTTACCCAAAAAAAGAGGAAACAATTTTTGCTCTTAAGGCCTCGGGTCTTAAAACTAGGGAGTACCTTTGTACTTACCGGTAGATATCCCTGTAAATGTTGCGTCAGGTTTCAAGGAGCCAAGTATGTTTTCTTTGAGTCTTCACAGCTTTCAAGGTTCATTATGGGTAAAGATATGATTACTGCAGGTACCCCTGTTAATTTCCAGAAAGAAGGCTCATGAATTTAGAACCAGGTTAGCTATCAGAAGTGCCATTTAATTCTCTTAATGATGTTTTGGTTTTTGATTAATCCGACTTATTAAAGCTATCTCCCCCGCATATTGTGGACCAATAATAAAGCAATGGAAAAAATTGTTTACTTTGTTTGAAATTATTGCTTGTAAAGATTTGAATGTTATTGCTCATGTGGAATGATGTTTGTGATCATATAATAATTAAAATGCAATAAAGAAAAAAAGGCGAAAAAACATTACAGTTAAAGTGCCTACTGGTGCCTAAAAAAATCTGCACTGGAATCGTACATTAGCTACATTAGCTAGATTGTGAGCCCACCGGGACAGAGAGGGAAAATGCTTGAGTACCTGATTGTAAAACCGCTTAGATAACCTTGATAGGCGGTATATAAAATCCTAATAAACTTGAAACTTGAAACTTGTACCTTTTTAGGCTGCCTAATACCACTGTGGGTATGACTAATGTCAGATAGGTGCCAGAAATGTAGAGCTGAAAAACCCTGGCCTATCTTTCCCGGTGGCCACCGATATAGAGAATGCGGGCCTGAATGTATTCATGTTTTCTGAATGCGTGTTTCTATGAATGTTTCATTTTCCTGTCACTTTTAATGGCACTTTTTTCCCGTTCTTTCATAATTTTAGTTTTGTAAACCGCTTAAGTCCTTGATGGTATAGACAGTATAGCAAGCCTAATAAATAATAATAATGCATGAAAATTTCATCATGCCACACTTCTCAGAGACAGACATTGACTACCAGTCGGTTATTATATTAAGTTCAAAATCCTAACCATGGCCCATAAAGCTTCTTCTACTGCCTTCCCAACCTATCTATGTGATTTCTTGATCCCGTATATGGGCAGGCATGTGGGATTGCTTAGGGAGAGGATGTCGTGGATGGGCAAACTGGATGGGCCATTCGGTCTTTATCTGCCGTCATGTTTCTTTGTTGTCAACAGATTTGCTCCTGTCATTAGCAATGGCTAGACTAGATGCCAATAGACAAAAAGCATTCTTTTTTTCTGCTCCATCCCTTGAGAATGCCTTGCCTTTGTGCCCTCAGTTACAAACTAACTTCAAGAATGTCAGTAAAGATTGGAAAACATATTTCTTTTTATTAGCTTTCCCTGGGAATTAGCCCTCATGGGGTTACAGTCGAGAAGACACAGCTGTCACTCTTATGTTTGTCCCCCTTCCTTTCCAAGACTTTTTACATTTTTCCCTTTTTCTTTTCTTCCTGTTGCTTTCTGCTTATGTAAACCACTTTGATTTGTTTATCAAGAGGGGTGATTTGACAAATTTCTTAATACACAGACACAGATTCCTCCTTGTTTATATCTTTTTGAAAGTGCAGTCTGCAGAATTGTACACTCTAAATGAGACCTCACCAGAAATTGATTCAGAGACACTATCACATCCTTTTGTCCTGTGGGCCATTCCTCTTTCTATGTACCCAAGCATCCTTCAAGCTTTGACTTCACTTTTCCCTATCTGTTTGACCATTTTAAGATCATCAAATAGTCCCCCCTCTTCTTTCATGCACAGGAGTACTTCACCCCTTGGGTGACCCTTGCGTTTTGTAGCTAAAATGCATGATCCTGCATTCTTAGCATTCCTTAACTTTCAATAGATCCTTCTCATGTTATGCATCCTTTCGCAGCAGCCCTTCGGCAATATTCATTTATTCAATTTTCTATACCCTTCTCCCAGGTGAGTTCAGAACGGTTTACATGAGTTCATTCAGGTACTCAAGCATTTTACCTGTCTGTCCCGGTGGGCTCACAATCTATCTAATGTACCTGGGGCAATGGGGGGATTAAGTGACTTGCCCAGGGTCACAAGGAGCAGTGTGGGTTTGAACCCACAACCCCAGGGTGCTGAGGCTATAGCTTTAACCACTGCACCACACACTCCCCAGACTGGTACAGGAGTAAGGGTCTCACATGCAGTAGCTTAATAAGAGGGTGGGGAGGGGCTGGACTGCCCCAGGCACCATCTTGGTGGGGGCGCCAGCACCTCTCCTTCTCTCTACCCCTCTCCCCTGCTCCTTCCCACTCCTCCCCCACCGTGCATGTACCTTTGGCTCCTTACTGGTATGAGTAGCAGCTTACTTCTCCCCTCTGGGTCCCATGACAGGAAGTTATGTCAGAGGGAGAGCTGGCACGGGCAGCAAGATGGAAATTCTGCTTGCGCCGGGGAAGCTTAACAGGTATGGGAGAAGGGAAGGGATATGCATGGAATGGGGGTCAGAGAAGGAACAAGGTGGAGAAGAGGGCGAGGGGGGCCACCACCACCCTGGGCACCTCCCAACCTTGCTACACCAGTGCTCACATATGCTCTCTTACCTTAACATCTCTTCCTTTCACTATGCCGAAACATAAAGGGAAGGTGAAGGACCCCTACAGCTAAAGCAGACAGCAATTGCAGCATATGCAAGTGCTTCACCTCTGATGGGTATTTCTGCTGTAATCGGCTGGAGAAGAGCCCCGGCTTAGAGAGCAAAGTTTCACTCAGCCCACGTCTGCCTAGCTTCTTTCCAGGAGAGCGTGGACTGTCAAAAGCAGTGCAGGTGGAGGTCATGGCTTCTGCCTGATATGGAAACACAGCTCTCACTAGCCCCTGCCAGAGGAGCCCTGCTTGGGAACGCTACCCCAGAAAGAGTAACGTTGGGATTATCTCCTGCACCTCCATCGGCGGCCCTATCTGTCCAGGAGATAGGCCAGCATCAGAAAGATATAACCAGGATAGAGCTGGTCCAGATGGCGGTATATGTGCTTTGGAAGAAAGGCAAGAGAGAGGGAATATGCTTGAGACATTTAAATAGCTCCATGGCATAAATGCACGGGAGGCAGGTATCTTGAAAGGGAATAGATTCAAAAGTAATCTAAGGAAATACTTCTATACATGCGTGGAACACACTTCCAGTGGAGGTTGTGGAGACAAGGACTGTGTCTGAATTCAAGAAAGTGTGGGACAGTAAGGTAGTCCAAAAAAATTAATTACACATTTTGTTTGTCCATAAGGCTAATTTTGTTACTTTATATAAAAATGAAAAACACACAAAATTTTACTTAAAACAAAGTTTAGGGGTTGTCCCACCTCACTGTTTTTTAAAAACTACTGCTAAACTTAACAGTATATTGTAATTTTTCTGTACTGGACAAATGATCAACGGTTTATAACATAAGAGCCGCCTTTGACGCAGAAGGAAATTCTTTTGGTGGGTGGCCACTAGCTGAAGAACAAATTGCTTCCGTTCTTCATCTTTTGTCAAAGTATTGTTGTATTTTTCAATGAGACTTATCCCTCATTCTTCTGCATCATTAGCAACAGTTTGGATGCCCGATTCCAAAGTTCTTTGAAAACCGAATTGCCAGTCCACTCTGGGGAATGTTTTGTCAGGGATATTTTTACTTATGTTGATCCTCTTCAGTCAAGAAATCAAAAAATGTTCTCTCTGTGTAACAGCACTTTCAAAGGTCACAGGTTCCATTTTATTTATATGCATGAGACATCGTGGAATGTCTGGCAACTTCCTAATGCAAGAGTCTATGCGTTGTGTCCTGGCTCGATCCCATGCCACCATCGCTGACTCACATGCCAACTTATAGCTTTCCGGTAAAGGTTTTCCTTCATCATACTGATGAAAATTGACCAGTCAAAGAATATCCAGTCCATATGGCAATCTAGCAGTTGACAGCTGACAAAGGAGCCAGTTTTCAGGTGCAGATCACAAACTAGACGATGCTATACACCTACAAATACAACACACAAGCCAACAGTGCATGCTGGAATGACCTCTATTGTCTAATCAAGCTGAAATTTGACACATGAGTAAGACATACCAAGTAGACAAAAATAAGCCTTGTGGAGACAAGATTTGACAAGGTTGATATATTTTTTTTTTTTTTTTTTGCATACTATCGTGGACTACCCTAGTGGAACAGGCATGTGAAATTTCTTAGGGAGAGGAGGAAATAGCAGATGATGTGGATGGGCTGACATGATGGACCTTACAGCCTTTATCTGTCATTATTTTCCATTTCTGTGTTAGGGTAAGCTGTGGAGGGTGAAGCTGCTGTGTCTGAAGCCTGTTCAGTTCCAGTTTTAGAGAAACCACAAGAGATTACCCTTGAATCAATCTGATCTGCACTTGAAGCACTCCACAAAGTTTGTATTAATTTTGTCTCTGCCACTACAGAAAATATAGTCCAATTAAATTAGAGAAATGTATGTCATTGCAAGAAGAGAAGGCCTCAGTTTTGGATCAATCTATTTCTCAAACTAAAGGAACACAAGGCCCAGTAATGCAGGATAAACTTTTCATGTCTCGTAAGATATAAAATCTAGAGAATAATGTTAAATCACTGAATTTGCATCTGTTAAATTTTCTAGTTCTGAATATAGGATCCCCATATGAAAGTTTTTATAGATTCTTAAAGGAGAGGCAAGGTAAGTGCTCCAACACTCATAGGAATTCTATGAGCGTCTGAGCTAGCCTGCGCTAAAAACCTCTAGTGCAGCTTGATAAATGGGACCCTTAATTATCCAGATGCAGGTTTACCACCTGTTCAGAAAATGTTATTACCGTATTGTGACTGGGTCAGGCCCCGAGCAAGTGGGAAAAGCCGGCTCGGACCACAGGTAAGATTTTAAATGCGCCTTTTATATGGCTGGTGTAAGGAAAAACCCGGACACTGGATTTAATGTAAGTAATTTCACCGGGTTTATTATTAAGTAAAAGAAAAAATTACTCAAAACATAAAGTGTTTTCTCACAGTCACTAGTTCTACAGTTCTTACCACTTAGCTCCAGTACAGGATGTCTGTGCTTTAGTTAATGGACTGGTCAGTCCTTGTCCTCAAGAATGTAAACCAAAATCAAAACAGGCTGTACAGTCTCTCAGATTCCCTAAGTTTCCTGCCTTAGGGCTGCTGGCAGCTATTAGCCACAGTTCTTGCCATCTCTGGCTGAACACTACAGGTGCCAGCCCTTCTTCAGTCAATCTTCTCACAGAGAAGGAAAAAAAAACATCCTCTCTGCCCCTGCTTTTCCTCACTAGCACTTTGTCCCCTTATAAGGACTTTCACAGACCTGCTTTGCAAGCTGTGTGGAAGCAAGCCTCCCTTTGCTCTCAGCTGTTCAGGCCCTCCCAAATGCCCCCAAAATCCAATATCTTTTTATGCTTTGAGGACCTTGCTAGTAAGGCTACAAACGGTTTCTCTTTCAGGCACTGTTGCCTTGCTATTTCCTGCAGCTTCAATTAGGCTCAGGCATCTCTGGGCAGAAGATTGACTTTTCTTGGAGAAAGATAGTAACTTGTTACATTCATATCACATCTCCATGCTTTTCTCGAGCACACAGAATTCTGGTTCCGCCTCACTATCTCTCCCCCACCCTGTATCACTGGGGCTATAGTCTATTAGTTCTCCTGTTTCACTTTCCACCTCCCATCCCCCTTCCTGGGTGTTTGGGACAGATTCAAAACAGGATTCTTCCTGGCTTGAGCTAACCTCTAGCCCTACCTCCCAAGGCTTATATGGAATATTACCATACCTTTCTGAAGGGAATATTCCTGCCCTTCCTTCCTGACCTGGAACAAAACTCTTGCATTGTTGATAAGGGAAGTTTTCTGGGCTGCTCCTGGGTTTGCCTCCCCTGATAGAGTCAGCTGGAGTTAATTTATTCATCTGCAGTCCAGCTTGATGCTGACCCGCCTACCGAGTTTTGTGGTTAACTCCACCCCCCCCCCCACCCCCCTCTGGGTTGATCTTGTGTTTCTCTGTAGCTCTGGGAAAGGAATAATAGGGGATAGACCGTGTTTTCTGTGCCCTCCCTGCCTGAATTCCTGGCTGTGACATCTCCTGCCTTTTCTTCTTTTCCTTGGTTGTATGAAAGCTGGGCTTTTGGCAGGCTGTACAGGCTTATTTTTTGGGATTGCAGGTTTGAGGGCTGTACTTTTGACTGGGCTAGCAGTCTTTTTAGCCATGACAGGAGCTTCCCTGTCACATAATGTTCCCACTGCTACTAAAATATCTCAAGGTGGATCCAATGGGTGCAGAACTGTCCTTGGATAGTTTAAATCTCACAGCTAAATGTCTAAAAAAAGAAGTGTCTTGCAGAGCAACTTTATTAGAATCCGCTGTATTCCTGTAAGATAAACAGGCAAGATTGAGACTGTTTTAGAACTGCTGGTGTGACTTTCCTTGGTGACAGAGTTCAAATATTTCCAGATGTATCTTGCTGGATGCAGGAAAGAAGGAAGTTTACTACTTATGAAACAGGAAGTTTTGTCTCTCGGGATGAAATTTCAATTATGTTTTCAATGTAAATGTATTCTTAAATTAAATAATGTTACTTATCATGTTTATGAGCTTTCTCAACTGCACCTTTTGTTGAATCAGAGAGCTTTGGGCAAGGCATATTATATAAGTAACAAGAGATACTCTTTCCCTTCTGTTAATTTATTAATATCAGCTTCTCACAAATACTGATAAATTATAATTTTGGTGTATTTCTGTGTAATTTTGTGTTACCTAACCCCCAACCCCCCCCCCCCTTTTATGAAGCCACGTTAGGCTTTTTTATCGCCGGCTGAGGCAATATTAACTCCAACGTTCATAGAATTCCTATGAGCATTCGAGCTTATACTGCTGTGCCCAGCGATAAAAAAGTTTAATGCAGCTTCATAAGAGGGAGGGGTTAATTTTTGAATTCTATAAATAAAAAAGATTAAACAATTAACCAGTTCAAGAACTGGTCCCTGTGGAGCATCCCTGGTAATGCCTTTTTCCTCAGAATGATCATTTATCACTGCCTTTTGTTGCACCAGATTGGAATTTATTTTGCTCAATCTCTAATCTCTTAAACTTATTTGTGTATTTTAATTTTATTCTTTTTATTTCTTATTATTATTTGAATTGTACCTTTCCCTCGCAATTCTTTTATGTCATATCTTTTCTATTTTAGTAATTGTTTAATCAGGCACTTTAGCTAGATTGTGAGCCTTCGGGACAGATAGGGAAGTTCTAAGTACCTATATTGTAAACCACTTAGATTTATAATATGCTTAAGTGGTATATGAAATGTTAATAAAACATAAACAGAATAAAACATAAACTTGACCAATTTCTGATTCAATCAGATCCAGATCAAGGGTGCTAAATTTATAAGTCAACTATGCAGAATTATGTTAAAGGCTTTACTAAAAACCATGAGCACCACATCAAATGTTCTCCCTCAGTTCAACCCTCTGATCCCTGATTTTAAGAAATTGGCAGAGTGAGGTTAAGGTCCTCTACAGCAGCAGCTGAGGAGGTCAAAGGAGAAAGACAGATGTTGGAGATAGGGAGATGTAAGAACAGGGAAGAAAAAGTGGGGGGAGGAGGAGGAAGCAGGCCAAGAAGGGGAAGGGGAGAAGGAAAGATACAGAGAGGGGGGAGGATGCTGGAGAAATAGGAAGATGCAGGGAGAGAATGCTGGGGAATTGAAGGAAGGGTGGAAGGGAAGGAAGGGAAAAGGGAGGTGGGCAGATGCTTGGAAAGAGATAAATGGAAGATTGTTGGCAAAAGATGTGTAGGGATGGTGGATGATTTAGAAATAAAGGAACAGAAGAAGGAGGTAGAAGGGACAGCATATAAAAAATAGAAGGGTAGAAGGGAGGAAATAGAGTGGAGAGATGAAAGATGTGAGAAAGGCTAGAGAAAGAATGAGATAAGATGGTAATAAAGAGAGATAAGATCAACAGTTTGAGTAGTGAAAAAAAGTTGTTTGTACGTGTCCTTTTCCTGAGTTGTGTGTGTACATGCTCCCCCACCTTTCTTCTCCTGCCTCTTCTACAGGCTGACTTCCAGACCTCTCCTCCCACTAATCCCGCACAATGCAATCACGCCACCTTCCTAGGCTTTTGCTTTTCTTTTGGGGGCAGCAGTGGTCCCCTATGAGGATTGCTTTGGGTGGTAGTCATAAGAACATAAGAATAGCCTTACTGGGTCAAACCAATGGTCATAGAAACATAGAAACATAGAAGATGACGGCAGAAAAGGGCTACAGCCCATCAAGTCTGCCCACTCTGCTTACCCACCCCCTGTCTATGCCCTAATGACCCAATTTCCTTATCTTGACCCTCGTAGGGATCCCACATGGGTATCCCATTTATTCTTAAAGTCTGGCACGCTGTCTGCCTCGATCACCTGCACTGGAAGCTTGTTCCAATGATCAACCACTCTCTCTGTGAAGAAATACTTTCTGGTGTCGCCATGAAATTTTCCGCCCCTGAGTTTGAGCGGGTGCCCTCTTGTGGCCGAGGGTCCCTTGAGAAAGAAAATATCATCTTCCACTTCGACACGTCCCGTGAGGTACTTAAATGTTTCATAGAAAGAAACATAGAAACATAGTGGCAGAAAAGGGCTATAGCCCACCAAGTCTGCCCATTCCAAGTATTTGTTACCGAATTTACTCCCTTAAAGATCCCACGTGAGCATCCCATCTTCTCTTAAAATCTGTCACGCTGCTGGCCTCAACCACCTGCAGTGGGAGTCTGTTCCACTGATCCACCACTCTTTCGGTGAAGAAGTACTTTCTGGAGTCTCCATGAAACTTCCCTCCCCTGATCTTCAGCGGATGCCCTCTGGTGGTCGAGGGTCCCTTAAGACAGAAGATATCATCTTCCGACTCAATGCTACCCGTGATGTACTTAAACGTTTCAATCATGTCTCCCCTCTCTCTTCGTTCCTCAAGTGAGTACAGCCGCAACTTCTTTAGTCTTTCTTCATACGTTAGATCCTTTAGCCCCGAGACCATTCTGGTGGCCATTCACTGAACCGACTCGATCCTCAGCATGTCCTTACGGTAGTGTGGTCTCCAGAATTGAACACAGTACTCCAAGTGAGGCCTCACCATGGATCTGTACCACGGCATAATGACTTCAGGTCTCCTGCTGACAAAACCTCTACGGATACAACCCATCATTTGTCTTGCCCTGGAAGAAGCCTTCTCCACTTGATTGGCAGCCTTCATGTCCTCACTAATGATCACTCCTAGATCACGTTCTGCCGTGGTCCTAACCAAGGTCTCACCATTTAGTGCATAAGTTCTGCGCGGGTTTCTCCTACCCAGGTGCATTACCTTGCATTTTTTAGCATTGAAGCCTAGCTGCCAAGTCATTGACCATCGTTCTAGCAGCAGTAAGTCCTGTGTCATATTGTCAGGTAATAAGCTGTTGCCTACTATGTTGCAAATTTTGGCGTCATCGGCGAATAATGATACCTTTCCCCTAAGCCCTTGCGTCAAATCTCTTATGAATAAGTTGAATAGAATCGGGCCCAAGACTGAGCCCTGCGGCACTCCACTGAGCACGTCCGACGCTTCTGACGGGGTACCGTTCACCACCACCCTTTGTAGTCTACCGCTCAGCCAGTCCCCAACCCATGTAGTTAAAGTGTCTCCCAAACCCATCGATTTCAGTTTGTTCAATAACCTTCGGTGTGGGACGCTATCAAATGCTTTACTGAAATCCAAATATACCACGTCAAGTGATTCCCCGGCATCCAGTTGTCTAGTAACTCAGTCAAAAAAGCTAATAAGATTGGATTGGCAGGATCTACCCTGGGTGAACCCGTGTTGGTGGGGATCACGAAGGTTTTCCTCATCTAGGATTGTGTCAAGATTCCGTTTGATCAGTGTCTCCATGAGTTTACACACTATAGACGTGAGACTCACTGGCCTGTAGTTCGCTGTCTCTGTCTTGCTGCCCTTTTTGTGGAGTGGGATTACGTTGGCGGTTTTCCAGTCCAAGGGGACTCTTCCTGTGCTTAGGGAAAGATTGAAAAGCACAGATAATGGTTCCGCCAGGACTTCACATAACTCCCTGAGTACCCTGGGGTGTATGTTGTCCGGTCCCATGGCTTTGTTCACTTTGAGTCTTGATAGTTCGCTGTAGACGCTACTGGCCGTAAATTCGAAATCTTGAAATGGGTCTTTCTGGCTATCTCCCGTCTGAAGCTGTGGACCATCTCCCGGTGCTTCACATGTGAAGACTGAACAGAAATATTTATTTAGTAGTTCTGCCTTGACAGAATCTGATTCTGCATAGTTACCCTCCAATTGCTTCAGGCGTACAATCCCATCTTTGTTTCTTTTCCTGTCACTAATATAGCTAAAGAAAGATTTATCCCCTTTCTTAATGTTCCGTGCTAGATCTTCCTCCATTCGGGTTTTGGCCTCTCTGACTGCTTTTTTGACAGCTCTGGATCTTTCTAGATAGTCCTCTTTCGCCTCCTGTTTTCCTAAATGTTTGTAGGTGATAAATGCTTCTTTTTTCTTTTTAACTAGGTCTGAAATTTCATTGCTGAACCATTGGGGTTTTTTGTTTCTCCTGCGTTTGCTTACTGTTCTTATGTAGCGAGTTGTTGCTTCATATAGGATGGACTTCAGAATCGACCACATATCCTCTACATTGTCAGCTTTTTCTTGTTTTTGTAACTCTCAATGGATAAAATCTCCCATGCGGTTGAAGTCTGTGCCTCTAAAGTTGAGAACCCTTGTTGCTGTGTGTGATTTAGGGAAACCTTTCTTGAGGTTGAGCCATACCATATTATGGTCGCTGGAGGCCAGTGTATCACCTACTGAGACTTCTGAGATGCTATCTCCATTGGTGAGTACTAGGTCTAGTATTGCCTGGTCCCTGGTGGGACCCCACCCTCTCCCTACGTTCCTCAAGAGTGTAGAGCTGCAATTTGTTCAGTCTCTCTTCGTACGAGAGACCCTTGAGCCCCGAGATCATCCTGGTGGCCGTCCGTTGAACCGATTCAATTCTGCGCACATCTTTACTGTAATGTGGCCTCCAGAATTGCACACAGTACTCCAGATGAGGTCTCACCATGGCCCTGTACAACGGCATTATGACTTCAGGCTTTCGGCTGACGAAACTTCTATTGATACAACCCAATATCTGCCTTGCTTTAGATGAAGCCTTCTCCACTTGATTGGCAGTTTTCATGTCTGCACTGATGATTACTCCTAAATCTCGTTCTGCTGAAGTCCTAGTTAAAGTTTCTCCGTTCAAGAAGTACGTCCTGCATGGATTTCCGCTTCCGAGGTGCATGACCTTACATTTCTTAGCATTGAAGCCTAGCTGCCAGGTTGAGGACCAACTTTCCAATGTAAGCAGGTCCTGCGCCATATAATTCTGTAAACTGCATTCACTTACTATATTACATAGTTTGGCGTCATCGGCGAATAGTGTTATTTTTCCTTGAAGCCCTTGAGTTAGATCCCCTATGAATATGTTGAAAAGGAGTGGACCCAGGACCGAGCCCTGCGGCACTCCACTGGTCACCTCCGATGTTTTAGAGAGGGTACCATTAACCACCACCCTCTGAAGTCTGCCACTCAGCCAATCATTGACCCATGCAGTTAGTGTCTCTCCTAACCCCATCGATTCCATCTTGCTTAGCAGCCTGCGGTGTGGGACACTGTCAAAAGCTTTACTGAAGTCCAGGTACACAACGTCCAAAGACTCTCCCAAGTCCAACTTTCTTGTTACCCAGTCAAAGAAACTGATGAGATTGGATTGGCAGGACCTACCCTTGGTATGATGGACTGGACACCCAGACATGGCAACACAGTAATGAGGCACCTTACAGGGCATTGCTGCGAACTTCACAAAAAGGGTGCCATATATACATCTCACCAGAACTCCCTTATAGGTCATGATGAGCCCCCCAAAATACCCCCAAAACCTACTATACCCACCTGTCTACAACCAGACTACTTAAGCCACCTCTGTACTGCTCTACTTGGCTTTCCCAAGCCAGGTGCTGATGTTCTGGCATGTACGTTTTTATTCCAATTTTTATGGTGTTGGGGGGGGGGGGGTCAGTGATCACTGGAGAGTGTGTGTGGGTCTGTACTTTGTGTCTGCAGTGGTTATGTGGTTACTTTGGATACATTCTGGGCACTTAGACCTGCTTTTACATCGCGTAAGTCACATCGCCTGTACAAGTTCTGTTCAGGCAGCCTCATTACACTTTCGGTTTTACTTGCAGTACGACTAAGTCTAGGTCAGCCCACGTCCCACCCAGATCCCGCCCTGACCACTCCTCTTAAAACATCCCTTGCAGCTCTGGGCGTACAGCAGCACTGAAGAGGCCTAAGCTTTGTCTTATTAATCGTCCAAGTGCCGATATAGATTGGATTTTAGATGTATTGAGCGCCATAGGGTTTATCTTTGTTCTGCACATGTGACCAAGGCCAGGTGTTCTGGTAAGAACGAATGTTATGAAGCATTATTGAAGTCATTGCCCTAAGTAGGAAGACATTTGTCAGCTTTCCTTCAGCCCTTTTGGAGCCAAAATGGCCCTTGCTTAACAATTAGTGAAAACCACTGCCCTAAGAACTCTAAGAACACACCAAACCCTAGCGTGTACATGAGTTGTGTGTACACGTGACTCATGTAAATGCCAATATTCTAGCTACATACTATTCTATAAAACAGCTTCTAAATCTAAGGCTGCCAACTGGATCCAGATTCGTAGGACAGGATTAATCCAGTCCTGGGAGTACCCCAGTGAATGCTGCAACTTGAAGTTTTGTTTTTATTAGGGAATGCAATGGAGAAATCAGAATAGGTCCCCTGCACGCAACGGGGTACACCCAGGACTGGATCAATCCTATTCTGCAAATCTGGATCAGTTGGCAGCCTTACCTAAATCTGATGGTTTGTAATTTGACAGTGGGCTTATATATAGGCAGAGTATGATATGGAACATGGATGGGGCACACTGCTACTGTACATGCATAAATTATAGAATCCTAGATTTTGCATGAATTTTTTTTTAGCAATCTAGGCATAAGCATTTTCCACAATCATTATTATTAATAATAAAAATATTTAGACCAACTCTATGGCTGATATAAGTGGTTGCATCTAAACAAATACCACTGAAAAGTGCTCAACCTAACCAACAAAGTTGGGCAGTCTTCATCGAGGGCTATACACGTCCAGCAATTTTCCACCTTTTGTGTTCCATATTTTTCCAGTTGATAGCAGGTTGTCTGTATTCAATGGAACAAAATAAAGTAGAAAATCACTGGATTAAATGTATAGCCCTCAATGGAGATTGTTCCAACTTTGTTGGCTGGGCTGAGAACTTTTCAGCAGCCCCTCGACTACACATATATTTCCCCAGGTATGCTGGCATTCTCTAAAGGAAAGTAGGCACCTACTTTCCTTTATAGAATAGTCTTCAAATGGGTGCCCTCTTTGCACTTAACGATAGTCATCTGGTCTGGGCTTCCAAAATGATATTTCTGAACTCTGATCTATGCAGTTGCTCCTTTTAAGTTGTTGGGTGGTTTCCAATCACTTTCCTCATGTCATCATAATTCTTTACATGGAAATTAAATGAAGAGTTTATACAAAATGGGATAAAGATTTTAGTGTAAATCCCTCTCCTCCAGTTCTGTAAACCACATCCCCTATCCCCAAGAAGAGCCAGAACTTTGAAAAGGGAAGGAGATTTGGATTTAGCCTCCCCCCATCTCTCCTCTCCATGATCTCCCCCAAGTCCATCTCCCCTCTCCATACTCTCCCCTAAGTCCATCTCCCCTCTCCATAATCTACCCCAAGTCCATCCCCCTCCACCATCCCTCTTCCCCCCTCCACCCTAGTGAAGAAACAGCATGAGACCCAACAAGTTATCCAGTTCCAGGGTGGATCCTTCAGACCAATTTAGGATTTCTGACAGCCTCATGCAGTTTTGTTTTTTTACTTTAATTATCAAAATCGCAAAGGGTGTTGAGGATAGTTCAACTGAAGACTCCCAACCCCAAGAATTCCAAGCCCTTTGCTTAGGCCTGACTGGAGCTGGAGGGAGGAGCAGCTCCTGCATATTGTAGCCAACAGGAAGAGAGATGAGAGCGAATCACACTGAAAAGCAGCATCGGCAGCCTAGATGGCCTCCATTTTACTGACACTGAATCAGCTCTGCGTCTGGTTGAAAACCGTGCGGTCAGTCTAGGCGGCGAGAAAACTGGAGGCTGCTGGTCAGAACCAGGGGGAGGGAGAGTCATGTTCACTTTCTGCATCTGGGATCGCGAACGCAGGGGGATCAGACAGCGCTTTCTCTCACTAGCGTGCATTAAGGATGGGACCTTTCATTATTACTAATTTTTTTTTAACTTACTACTACTTTTTGGCGCTCCCTTTGCTGAAGTCCTTGCTTCTGATGTAACTTTCAGTTTCGCAAAACCGGAAGTTACATTAGATGGACGGACTCTGGCGGCAGAGGGAAAGCCCCTCTAGCAAGGGGGCCAACTTGAATCGGTGAGTTTGGTTTTTTGTAAAAACCGAATCGATTTGAATCTATTCACCCAAAGTGAATCGGTGAATCAATTCAAATCGCGAATCGGGCAACACTACTCGTTAGTAGTGCAATTGTGACTCTAAACCTAGCTTGTACATGCTTTCTAATACACTGACTTCTCTAGATGATAACTTTCTATGGAATATCTAGGTACCAAAATGGACATTTAGGTCTCTGTGTTTTTAAAAGAAACAAATTTTAGATAAGACCTGGCAAACATGGAGTCTTTCCTAACACAGGTAGAGCGCCAGCAAAGAAACATGTGCATTTGACAGGAAGGACATGAGAGGAAGCCATTTTACAAAAGTAATTTCCCCCCACCAAATTATGAGTGGACTAGTGTTTAAGCCCGTTAAATTAACGGGTGCTAGAATAGATGTCTGTCTGTCTTTCTCCTGCCCCCCTGTCTCTTTCTTCCTTTCTTTCTGTCTCTCTCCCTGCCCCGTCTATCTT
The DNA here is from genome assembly GCF_902459505.1 of Geotrypetes seraphini. Lineage (NCBI taxonomy): Eukaryota > Metazoa > Chordata > Amphibia > Gymnophiona > Dermophiidae > Geotrypetes > Geotrypetes seraphini. The sequence goes on along the minus strand of NC_047094.1, from coordinate 73,234,165 downwards.
TTTTCTTTCTGTCTCTCTCCCTGCCCTGTCTATCTTTCTTTATTTCTTTCTATCTTTCTTTCTCCCTCCCACTGTCTATCTTTCTTTCTTTCTTTCTATCGCTCTCCCTGCCCAGACCCTCACTGAATAGCCCGTTACATTAACGGGTGCTAGAATATATGTGTGTGTGTCTGTCTTTATTTCTTTCTCTCTCTGTCTCCTTAGCCGCTTTCTGTATTTCTGTCTTTCTTTCTGTCTTTCTTTTGGCTGTCCACCACCACCCCTTGCATGCTCCCCCTGTCCATTCTCCCTTCCTTTTACCTCCCCTGTGTCCACCACCATCCCTTCACTGCTCCCCTAATCCAGCAGCAGCCCTTCTCCCTTTGTTTTACATCCCCCCTGTCCATCAGCACCTCTTTCTGCTCCCCCTGTCCAGGAGTAGGCCTCCCTTCCTTTTTTCTCCCCCTGTCCATCAGCACCTTCTGAAAGCTTGCTTGGCAATCTGAGTGGTATGGCATTAAGGCGGATTTTGGCCACCTCCAGTATAGTTATGTTAGAGAGAACCTGGGCACCATCCATGGAGGAGAGCTGATTGGCAGAGAGAAAAAGTTCTGTTAGGTTCTCCAGATGTCTCATGTCTTCAAATCTCAGATTTAAGCAATCACCTCACATACATAACTGGCTCAAACTCCAACTTCCATTTCTGCTGGCATCTTTGTCTTGGGGGTGGCTCCTCCCTGGCGCTTTCAGGCCTTTCCCGAGGTGCATTAACCAGCGCTAATGTGCGCGAGCGGCTCCAGCACCGGCTTCTCCACCTGGACCCTGGGCATGTGCCGCGCTCCGTCCCTTAACTACCCGGAAGTACCGGGCTTCACTCGCCTGCTCCCGGAGAGTAGCCCAAGAGAGAGGGCGGGAGGGGGGGAGTGGCTGCCGTGGTGATCTGGCCGACTCCCTTGCCGGAGTTATTTTTCAGTTTAAAGGTGCCGCGGCGGCTCCTCTAACGATCCCCGCCTGCATTAGAAGTCTTCTCTGAAGCAGGTGCGGCTGGTGACAGGAGCCGCCGCGGCACCTTTAAACTGAAAAAATAACTCAGGCAAGGGAGCCGGCCAACTGGCAGTTCAAGTCGGAGCTTCGGTCTGGCCTGCTCCCTGCTTGCCTTGCTTACTTGAAAGCACAGTATGCTAACTCTGATCTTTTACTTGCTCCATCTGTGAGACCTGTCTCTGGTCAACAGGTCTGTGTGATTTTGTTTTCAAGTCGTGCCCTTCAGGTGGCTGAGGTGATTAAGAGACATTGGCATATTTTGGGTTGCCATTCCTCTTTTAAGGATCCGTCACGGATCGCGTTTTCAAGACCCAAAAATCTTAGGAACCTCTTAACCCCTATGACTTCTGAGCCTCACACTACAGGTGGTCATACGGCGAGTGGTCATTGCAGCATTTGTATTAACACCCTTTCTATCTCTAGCTGGTGTCACCCCAAGACTCGCCGAAATTATCAACTCAGGCAATATACCACCTGTGAATCGAGTTGGGTGATATACGTTATTATCTGCCCCTGTGACCTTATCTATGTAGGCTGGACCAGTAGACAAATTAGGACAAGGTTGGTTGAGCATAAAAGCAGGATTCATATGGCTATTAGATCTGCTCCCCTTGTTCCTCATTGTATTGAGAGAAATCACACTTTTGCAGACCTGTCCTGGTTTGTACTGGAACAATTACCAAGTGACTTCAGAGAGGATAAAATGTTTCATCTTACCCTCCGTGAGCAGTTCTGGATGTTCCATTTACAAGCTGTACACCCAGCTGGACTAAACGACAGTATGGAGTGGCATACTATAGTTTGACATATGTCCCGCCTTTCTTGGTTTTTGATTGGTGGTTCTTATGTATGACGTTTCCTTCCTTGGCCTTTTAGCGCGCAGTTGCGCTCCTTTTTGTTATCTCCGCCCTTCCCCAGCCGGCTCGATGGTCTTCAGAGTTTAGTTATTCTGGTTCCTGAGGAAGGGAGGTTTTGTTCCTGAAACCATGCCTGGTTGACCTTGTTTTCCTGTGGATCTTCTTGCTTTTGGGAGACCGTTTCACCACCTATCTACAGCTAAGTCGGCGTTTTTGATTTTTGTGGGAGTTTTCTGGGGGAGGTTCTCTAAGAGACTGTTGATTGACCTCACTTGTGTTTGTTGCTTTGTGCTTTATTTTTTGCACTTTTTGCACTTATTGATTTATATCACACACCTTGGAAGTACCCCATGATGGTGTGGGGGCAGGGACTGGTTGTCCTTGTCTCATGATGTGAGCGTAGGAGTATTGCTCCCTTCGCTGCTTTATCACACTGAGGGCACTCCTTCACTAAATTAAATTATATTATATTAACTACTCTTTGGAGTTTCACCGTTTGTGTGTTCACAAGTGTTTGATTAGTGAGCAGTCTCTTTGAGGACCGATTGATCTTTACTGCCTCTCTTTTCTGGTATCATCATTGTTGAGCCATGCCCAACCGCCAAAACAATGATATGCGTCTAGAATGGAGTCTGCATATGAAAGCAACAGACCATAATCCTGGGGGCATTCCCACCCCCATATGCTCGCCAAGCGCAAAAAAGCATGCATCCAATTAACCACATTGCGAGAAACAGGCCCCACTTTAGTCTTCCCACCTTCCTTCTTACTCTTTTTCTTGGAATTACGCAGCCTACCCTCCAAGAGCCATAAAACATCTACACACGCCCGCTTTTTAATCCTACGGCGCAAAGATCAGGGCACCTTCTCCCACAGCTCAGAAAGAGCCACCAATGCTGGAGCACCCCTCTCCTCAACCCCACTCGGTTGCGATGTTCCTGCAGCACGACGAGGTGACCCCGAAGAAGAGGACAATGTAGAAGAGGAAGAGGTTAGTGAAGAGGAGGAAGATGAAGAAGAGGAGGAAGCCCGACCCCGTCGACCGTGCTTACCCTTCCCCTTGCCCTTCTTCCTACCCTTTTTACCTGTTTCCCCAGCACCTAGTGCCATGTTACCCGTATCCTGTAGATGTCCAATGCTGGGCGCTACATTAAAAGCTCCAGGAATGGCGCCATCTGCAGGAACCACAGTATCCAGATGATCTCTGCTCGGCACTGCAGCTCCCAGTCCTCTCCCGGTCGTGCACACTGTGGAGGCGCTGCCGCCGCTTCGCACTGCTCCCATCACTCCGCTGCATGAGGCACCAGAATCCATGGATCCGACGTGTCTCTCCGTACCATAACCCTGTGGAAACAAAAATGGACAGGGGCCAGCCAACTGTGCATCATAAGGGGACAGTAGGCCTACTGGACCAATACCCGGGCCCAAAACCCTACCCCTTCCCCTGTCCCCCAAGGCTCCCTCGACTGCAGCATCAAAACCCCAAGGGGCTTGCCCCAACATACTGGGTATGAGATGCGGGCCACGGACTAGGTCCCCAAGGAGCCCCCCAGGCCACCACCAACCCGCGGACCCTGGTGTCTGTCTCACAACCCCCGCTGACGCTGAGGCAAGGGCACTCTGACCCGCTCCACTCTCTTGCGGAAGCATGCCAGATGCAGCAAAGAAACTGGAGGGACTTGGGGCAGAGCCCATAAACTGAGAGGCCCCCGTAGACGCAGTACCTTGACCTATCTCCCCCAAATGGGAACACTCAACCAGATTGGCAATCCCGTCCATGGCCCCTTGCCTAGCAACTGTAGCCACTGCAGACCTCTGCTCACCTCCCACAGCTCTACTAGCAGCTCCAACAGCCCTACGGCAACGTCCCCAAATCCCCAAAGACCGACCAGTGCCCCTGCTAGCGAGCCCCATGCACCCTATGGATGCCCCGCCCTCTCCTACAACCTCCAGCGCTATTGCAGTTTGTGCTGCCAAACGCGAGCGCCGAGAAGGTAAAACCTGCTCCCCAACATCGGCCACACCACCGCTGTCTCTTCCTCCGTAAAAGAGTCACCGGCCAAAAGGTAGAGCTCAGCCGTGTCGCCGCCACTGCTACCTGCCGCCTCCCCCGCCATGCCGATTGTCATATCCAACGGCTTCCACCGATCCACGCAAACAGCCACCCAACTCCTGCACCGCCCGAACAGAACAAAACAGCCACTGATCCGCACAAACAGCCACCTGACTCCTGCACCACCCGAACGGACCAAAACAGCTGCAGAAGGGAGATACGCGACAGAACACTCACACGAGGGAGACAGAAGCCACGCGGTGAGATAAGCTGTCATGGAGGACCCAGCGACCGTTTGAGTCCTCCAGCTCCCCCCTCTTTATCAACCCTCCCATTGTCCCCGACCAATCCAGAGTCTTCCCCGCGGCGGGAAGACCCAATCCTTCCCCCTACTCTAATCCCTCTCGCAACCCCGCCCCCCCCATCCCAAAGGGTGCTCTCTCGCGGGCCTCCAGCTCTGAGTTAGATGTGCCCGTTGAGACAGGCTCTCGAGCTTTCTATTCTAAAATACATAAGATATTTGAAAGGTCACCAAAACTGCCTCCTTGAAACCTCTATGTGCCATTGGCATATACCTATAAATACTGCCTTTTCTAACAGCGCGACTTACACATGCATTCTAATGTACATGTGAAAATACACCGTGTACAGGCGTGTATGCTACCTAACTCTTCTAACATTATCTCCTTAATCAATTCAACACCCTTTTCACTATTCATCATGAATAGATGACGTGATCAAATAGAATCATCATTACTTGAAAACAAGCCAAGTCTTTAACAGGTTCACTGAATTTAGGAGGTTTCTGCTATATGGCTTTCAAGGCTTTGTATATTAAGAATGAACAGCTGCATCCCTTGTTATCCCAATACACATGTTACACTGTAACTTTATACTAAGGACAAAATATCTGCTCCCGTACTCTGCCTAATACAGTTTCTGTACCCTTCTCCTTTACTGTCAACTCCAGACTCCGCCCTTTCTGCCTTACTGCACCATATGCCTGGAACATCCTGCCTGAATCCGTATGCCAGGCTCCACGGTATTCAAATCCCAGCTCAAAGCCCACTTTTTTCCAAGCTCCCCTTCCAACACTATATCTGTTTCTCATTCCCTCTGTAGCCCATACCCTCTCTACCTCTTCATCCCTTTATATTCCCTTTTTGAGCAGCATATATTGAGTCCCCCTTTGTCCTGTGTGTCTCATAACTTGATTGTAAGCTCTTCGGAGCAGGGACATCTCGTGTGTTTAATGTACAACGCTGCAATAAATTGTCGATGCTGTTGTAGCAGTAGTAGTTTTCGCTGGGCGGTGGATCTGTCTTCTAGTTAGCTGCAATCTCTACCTAAACCGTGTGAGGAATCCAGAGCAGTTTCAGATTCAGAAGCTCTGCATGCCTTTCTCTTCCTCTTTTCGCCTCTGCTAAAACTGTCTAATCTTCTCCTGGCTGAGAACCAAGTAGAAGCAGCAGCTAAGTCTCATTTGTACGGACAGGCTGACCCTTCTAAAGACCATCCAGGTAACAGCTCTTAATTTTTTAAATCACTTTTACCCCCCAGGCTGGAGAGTCCCGTTCTAAAGCTCTGTGACTTGGTGCAGAGCCATTCTGGCTATTTGACTGTCAGAATAGTTTTGGGTGAGGAAACTTGTTAGAAATGTTCATGACCAGGCCCGGGAATGAATGTTAAATCAATTGTTTCCTAGCATGCCTGCTATCCCCCCTCAGCAATTCTGACATTTCTGTTGCAGATCTAAACCTGCACATCCTTAAAATTCTGAGGTCTGGCACACTTTTAGTCTCAGCCTAAGTTATGGCTCCGACAGACCTCTATGCCAATTTCGCTCTGACGGATCCTAATGCTTTTCCCTCCCCATGCTGAGTTTAAAAGTGGCACGGACCTCAGGGCAAAAGTTTTGCCACTTTTAGTCTCAGCATGGGGGAGGGGAAAGCATTAGGATCCGTCAGAGCGAAATTGTCACAGAGGTCTGTCAGAGCCAAAACCTATGCTGAGACTAAAAGTGGCACGAACCTCAGATTTTTAAGGACGTGCGGGTTTAGATCTGTGAGGTCTGTAAGGTCCGCGTTTTACCCCTTCCCTCTCTGTTGCTTGTTTTCTGCCTCTGTCTCTTCGGAAGTAACTGTGGTAGCTGTCCATTGCCTCTATCGTGTGATTGTGCTGTATATATAGTTAATAGTGCATTAACAGTTCCTATCATAACACAGAATGCTGGCACAATAAGATTTAATACAGCCCACTTGGAATGGAAAAGATTGACAACCTATTTCCGACTTCTAATAAAACCATTTGTAAAATATTTCATTAGGAAGCGTGTCTCAAATTGGAATAGAAGGTGGTTAACCATAAATGAGTGAATTCCTCTTTCAAAGCCACGGTACTGAGACAAAAGGAACTACATATAGAGATTACAACGTGAAAAAAACGACAAGATCGGCACTTTGAAAAACTTTTTTTTTTTTTTCCTCTGTGAATTCAAATAGAGTGAGCTCTGACCGCTGGCCAAAACAGAGACCAGGCTAGTCCACCAAAATGGAAATGATTAAAAAAAATTCTAATGCAATCAGACAGAGGTGCTGTTTTTATCTAGGTAAGGAATGCTTCAAGATGAGAACATACAACTCAGGTCGTGTCTGTGGTGCTATCAAGGAGATTTTAAAGAGTAAGTTTCAAGTTTTATTAGGATTTTATATACCGCCTATCAAGGTTATCTAAGCGGTTTTTACAATCAGGTACTCAAGCATCTTCCCTCTCTGTCCCGGTGGGCTCACAATCTATCTAACGTACCTGGAGCTACGGAGGATTAAGTGACTTGCCCAGGGTCACAAGGAGCAGCGCGGGGTTTGAACCCACAACCCCAGGGTGCTGAGGCTGTAGATCCAACCACTGCGCCACACACTCCGCCACAATTCTCAGCACAGATTCTAAATTGTGGCTTAGAAGGACATTTTGAGAGTTTCCTTCTGCTCCTTAAGACTTCCTGCCCAATCACAACTAGACTCAGGAGTCACAGATCCATAAGCTTTCATTCACAGATAGCTAAAGAAAGGAACGAGGAGGAGGTGGTGGTGTCTTCATTTTATTTTATTTATTTTATTATTTATTTATAATTTTCACAAAAGCATTAAACACTTGTACAGAAAGATAGATTGAGCCAATATGATTAAATAAGGTCGAACAAAAGTTTAACAAAGAAAAAGAAAATGACTTAGGGGTCCTTTTATCCAGCTGCGGTAGGGGTTTAACGCGCTTAATACCACGCATTAAACCGCCTGCCGCGCTAGCCACTAACGCCTGCATTGAGCAGGCGTTAGTTTTTTTAGCCGGCCGCGGGGGTTAGCGCTTGATGAAATGTCTGACGCGCTAACCCCGCTAGCGCGGCTTGATAAAAGGACCCCTTAAGCTATCTCAAGTCCTCAATTTAGAGATCCAAGATTAATTCAGAGTGATAAAAAGAAAAACAAAGGTTAATAAACCTATCAAGAAACTACAGTCTGCTGTTGAGTGGGACTCTTACTCATTCAGATATGATGTTATGTTATTTCACTTCTCTCTCAAGGCATTTAAGAGATTTTTTTTTTTTTAAAAACCCACAAAACTGGATAACTGTGATGGTTCTAAGAAAACAAACTTTAGAGACTGATATCTAATCATACACTTGCAAGGAAATCTTAAGTGGAAAACACCTATCTCGGTTACTGCTAGTCTCAAAATCCAAAACTGTTGTCTCCTTTTTGTGTTTCCCTTGAGACATCAGGAAATATTTGGATTTTATGTCCCAAAAACTCCTTTGATCTATTCTGAAAGAACATCCTTAAAATCCATTCTTTATCCCTCAACAAAAGTGTAGCAGGAGAAGCGATAGAAGCATCAGATGTCTCCAATAAATTGGATATGAACTAATGTGCACACCAGTGATTATAACACACACTTTCTAACACTTCTCAGTGCTCAAGAGATCCATTTTTAGCTTATGAGACCGCTGGGTAAGCAAAAATTTTTAGCCCACTACTGATACGGCCCAATTCTTAATCATTGCACTGGTCCCTATAGTATGTACTGGTCTCAATCATTGCACTGGTCCCTGTAATTGGAGACATCTAGTGGGGTCTCTTGTTGATTTTCATTTCCGAGTCTTCATATCTGCAACTGTTTACATATTTGCATCATGTATGCATCTCCCTTTTCTTTTCACATCCTGAGCCCACAGTTTATTGCATCTGTGCACTGAATTTCTCGTTCTCTTGCAAGTCAACCAAAAGCCAGGAAAGGTAGCTGGGTGCAAAGTGGCATAGCTGTAAAGCTAACCAATGTTTCAAGGTTAAATGAAAGACATCAGTTTCTATTCTGGCACTGTTCCTCACTGTAGATGGCATGATCTCGACAAAACTAGGAACCAACATGGATGAGCTGCAAAGATTTGATTACTCAATTCAATTTCTGGGCATAATTTTGTGCATAAACAAATTTGAAAGAAACAGACCTGGTAGTTGATAGCATAAACTATTTAACAATGCTGATGGTTTTTATCCAATTCTGTCTCCACAAGGGGAATTTTGTCTTTCATTGGTGATATATGGTGCACTCTGGAATGGGCATTTTCAGGCAGTGAATGCGTCTATTAAAGGAGTGTCAAAGACACTTAACAGCTACAAAGAGTAGTTTCATGTACATCACTCTAGTTCAGGGGTGTCAAAGTCCCTCCTCGAGGGCCGCAATCCAGGCTGGTTTTCAGGATTTCCCCAATGAATATGCATGAGATCTATTTGAATGCACTGCTTTCATCGTATGCTAATAGATATCATGCATATTCATTGGGGAAATCCTTAAAACCCGACTGGATTGCGGCCCTCGAGGAGGGACTTTGCCACCCCTGCTCTAGTTAGTAAATGTTAACCATTCTGCAAAATATTTGTCTTCATTACAAATTATTTTTATCACTTTATCAGATACAATTTAGAATCAGGACAGTCTCATGCAACTCCAGTTGCACCTTAGTCCCATTAAACCTACAAAGTCCATTTCAGCATTTTGGTCCTGATTCTATAAACGGCATCTAATTCATAAACACCATTCAATGCAGTTGTCAATCATTTAATGCAGTTATCAATGATCAGCTAGGTGCTGTTTATAGAATCGCACCTAGCGACACCTAAGTGGTCTTAGGAACCAGTTGGCATTGCATCCATAGGCGCATTATCGTTTAGGCCAGGATTTTCTTTGCCAAAATGAGCACATCTAAGTCAAACCATGCCGAAAATCCACGCCTACTTTCTGGTAGGCACCTTGGTACAGATGCCTACTGGGAAGTTGTAGGCACCCACCGAGTTAGGCGCCTACCAGAAAATTAATTTTTTTAATCATTTTAAATTGGTTTTTAGTGTTGCTGTTCAATACTGTCCTTTTTGCTGTATTTATGATAGTATCAATGATCATTAATTTAATTGTTAATTTGCTGTTTTTCTAGTTTTGTTTGGTTTTTCTATCTGTTATTCATACATATGGTCTATGTTATACTGTATTGTGATAAGATTCATATATATATACCGTATTTGCCGGCGTATAAGATGACTTTTTAGTACCTTAAAATCCTCCCCAAAGTCGGGGGTCGTCTTATACGCCGGGTACTGTTTACATGCCCTTACTTTACATGCCCTAACATCTCCTTCCTTACCTCCTTACGGTACTTACGGTACTAGTAAACCTGCCGGGACATCAGCGGGGCCATGGCGGGACATCAGTGTGACAAGGGTGCCAGCTCCTTCATCCTGCGCAGCGGGAAGCAGCGGCGCTCTGGCCCCACCCCTTTTCTCTTTCGCACATGCGGCCGTGTGTGGAATCTAGCCCTTAAGGAAGTTGCGGGGGCGAGCAGGAGGCGTGCCGCTGTGTATGGCTGTGTAGGGCTGGCACTCCTGTCCCATTGATGTCCTGCAATTTTACAGGTTTGTATACAGCCAACCACAGTACGGTACTTCACCATTGTACAGTACAGTATAGAAAATGTCCAGCAGTCAAACCCCTATCAACTCTATTATGGCCCCAGCAAAAAGAACGAAATATGAAGCAAGTTTTAAACTTAAAGTTGTAAACTTTGCCATGGAACATAATATTTGTTGTGCAGAAGGTGTGCGGAAGAAGGGGTAGTCTTATACGGCGAGTATATAACAAACTCTATATTTTAACTGTAAAAGTTGGGGGGTCGTCTTATACGCCCAGTCGTCTTATACGCCGGCAAATACGGTATATATACTAGTGTTAAAGCCCGTTACATTAACGGGTGCTAGAAAGCAGCCCCCTTTCCCTCTCCCCCTCCAGTTCCTCCCTGACTGTCTCTCTGTGGCCCCCATCTGTCTCCCCTCCCCCAAGCAAAGCTGTCTGCCTCCCAACACACCCCTCCCCCTAAAGCAGCCTCCTTTCCCTCTCCCTCTCCAGTTCCTCCCTGACTGTCTCTCTGTGGCCCCCCTTCTGTCTTCCCCCACCAAGCAAAGCTGTCTGCCTCCCAGTACACCCCTCCCCTAAAGCAGCCCCTTTTCCCTATCTCCTCAGCCCCCTTTCCCTCTCCCCCTCCAGTTCCTCTCTGACTGTCTCTCCGTGGTCCCCCTTCTGTCTTCCCTCCCCCAAGCAAAGCTGTCTGTCTCCCAGCACACCCCTCCCCCAAAGCAGCCCCCTTTCCCTCTTCCCCTCACGTTCCTCCCTGTCTCTCCATGGCCCCCCTTCTGTCTTTCCGCCCCCCCAAGCAAAGCTGTCTGCCTCGCAGCATACCCCTCCCCCAAAGCAGCCCCCTTTCCCTCCCATCCCGCGGTGTGGCCGGCTCCCTTAGTCCCTTGCCGCCCCCTTCCCGTGGTCCCGACAAATGTCCTGACTCCAGCAGGGGCCGCAACACTCTAAACACGCTGCTTTGCGGCCTTCTACTGGCCTGATTTGCTCTGCCGTGTCGGGCAGAGCAAATCAGGGCAGTAGCAGGCCGTGAAGCAGCGTGTTTAGAGTGCTGCGGCCCCTGCTGGAGTAAGGACGTTTGTCGGGACCGCAGGGCAGGAAGAGAAGAGGAGCGGCGGCAAGGGACTAAGGGAGCCGAAGGTATGGTCGGATGGGAGGCTGAACAGGGGTTCGGGTGTACCGGGGAGAGGAGCGAAGACGACGACGTAGACCTTTAGTTCTGACCGAAGTTAGTTTTTAAGTTGTAATCCGCGGCAGCGGCTTCTCTCACGATCCCTGCCTGCATTGGAAGCCTTCTCCGACGCAGGTGCGGCTCATGAGAGGAGCCGCCGCGGCAGCTTAGAACTTAAAACTAACTTCGGTCAGAACATTACCTTGGGTTCTGCGATCGGGTCCTGTTTGGTCTGCCACTGCCTGGAGGAGCTGAAGAGCAGGGAGTCCTGTGTACAGATTCTCTGCCAGCCAGAGAGAGAGATTCGCGCGCATGCGCACTCCTACGGGTGCCCTACAGCACACGGAAAACAGAACATGCAGATGGAGTGCGCATGCGCAGCTAGCGTTTTATTATATTAGATAGATATATATATTCCTAAAATACCAATAAAAATTTATTGAACATAAAAAAATTAATAATTATCAGCGCTGATTGAGCCAATTAAAAAATTAAGTTAGATGCCTAGATTGGCTAGGCATGTTGATCTAGATGCCTAACTTTAGACATCTTTTATAGAATCAGGGCCTCTTTGTGCTGTGCTCTGTATTTTAAAATGATCTCCATGTGTAAATAGCAGCATTTGCACATGTAGATTGCACATCTATGTAAATGGTGATTTCAGAAAGCCATTATTTACATGTGGATTACATGTAGAGATTAAAGGGGAGGATTTGGTTATGGTTTTTAAGTATGGTTTACAATGTATTTCTCATCTTCCATAGGAAATATACATCTATGCTACAAAAAGAAAGTTAAAAAATAAAAAAAAAACATTCCTCCATTGAGTTTTCCATCAGTTATGAGGCATTCACAGATTTTTAAAAGTGCTCGCTTAAACCAGTAATTTCTCCTTAACCCTCCATTGTTTATTTCCCCCTCCATAATCAAACCAAATTAAAACTGTGGTCTCACTATTTATGTGGCGGAACTCAGCCATATAGGTTTGTAAAATAGAATTGGCTTCACATGGACTTATATGTGGACAATGCTGTGTTGAGGCCACTCTGTAAAATGGCTGCCCCCACTGTACATGTCGGAAAATGCATGTGCACTCTTGCACTTCTATAGTCGTATTTTTAAAAGGCTCTGCATTCAGCAGAGCCTTTTATAAAATATCACTGGACCTGAGCATGTCCCAATGACATCTCAGGTCTGATCTCTGTGTTCTAAATTAAATGAACTTTCATATACTGTATTCAAATTTATCATTCATCGTTCAGGTATGTAAAAGTAAAGCACACAGTATATTGGTTTTCTTTCCATGTGACTAACTGATTGTATTTCATTTACCCATGTTGATGGCAGTTGTATGGATATTCCACTAATTAATATGCATATGATTAAGATATAGCAAAATATCTCATACCATATTAATCTTTTACTATATATCAGTGCTAGCACAAAACAAAAACGAGGTCTGTTCAAAAAGTTCCAGGACAGTTTGAATTGCACACCAACAGGAAATTTTTTTTCTTTTTTTTATAAATCTTTATTGATTTTTAAACTTTGACAGTGCAATACAATTACTTGAGCATAAACATTTCATAAAACGCACTATTAAATACACAATTTATACATAAAACAATCATTTTCTCCCCCCTCTTCTCAATTATTAATACAAGAAGACATATTATGTGATTACAATATTATAATTAAGAAATTTTAATAATCAAAATATATTTCTCTCCCCCACTCCCCCTGGATGTGTAAGGAAATCCAACAACAAAAAAAATACATGACAATTATTGCGATGCAACAAAAGCAGTCAATGGGCTCCACATTCTATTAAATGTACTACTAAACCCCAAACACTCCGCATTCATTCTCTCATATTTATAAGTGGTACAAACATTTGTCCTCCAAAATGTGTAATTTAGTCTGTCGTAGCTCTTCCAATTATGTGTAACCATTTGAATAGCTATTCCCATCATGATCAAAAAAAGACGACTTTTATATTTATCCAAAGAAGGCTTAACATGTAAAAGCATACCATAAATTATGGCTTCATAGATTAAAGGAATTGCTGAATCAAGGATAAGATTAATTTGTCCTCAAATTGACTTCCAGAAACTAAGTATCAAAGGACAATAAAATAACAGATGATCAAAAGTCCCTATATCACTATGACAATGCCAGCATCTATTAGACTTAGAACTGTCTAATTTTTGTAAACAAACTGGGGTCCAAAAAATCCTATGTAATAAAAATAACCAAGTTTGTCTCATAGATGCTGACATTGTACATTTCAACCTCCAAGACCAAATTTGTGGTCAATGAGATACGGAAATATACTGTTTTATCTCGATGCTCCAAATGTCTCTAAGACTATTTTTTGGTTTCTTATTCAAAAATTCAGAAATTAATTTGTACCACTGGGCAGCCTGATGTCCTACTAAATCTGTCTGGTAGCAAAGGATCTGCAAGCTATAATAATAATAATTTTTTTCAGGGAACCCAGGTGGCATTGAGTAGCTTGAAACCTCACAAGTAACCTCCTTTTTTTCATTTGTTGATATCTGTTTTTGTCTCCGAACTACAGCAGTTTTTGTAAAAGTGTGTTTTCGTGATCGGCTATTTTCATCATGTGTGACCTCAATGAACAGCGCTACAGCATGAAGTTCTGTTTTAAATTGGGTTTGACCGCTACAGAAACTTATGAAATATTGAAAGTGGCTTATGGGGGAAGATGTCATGAGTCATGGAAGGTGTTTTGAATGCTTCAAAATTCCCGAATTTTGTGCAAAAAACACAATGACAGGTCTTCTTCAGCCACCTTGCTCTCCTGACTTGGCCCTTGCTGACTTCTTGTTTCCTAAACTTAAATCCACGCTGAAAGGAAAGCGATTCAACACCATTGATAACATCAAGCAAAATTCAATGCAGCAACTTTTGGCAATTCCTGAAGATGCATTTAAGGACTGTTTACAGTGGAAATGATGTTGGGAAAAGTGTATTTGTAGGGAAGGGAAGTACTTTGAAGGGGACCCAGTTGTAAGATTGTTTAATAATTTTTTTATAAAATCACGCTGGAACTTTTTTAACAGACCTTGTATATGTCTTTAGCTAATTCTTAGGCTCTTTCTTTTTTTTTAAATCAAAATATAGCATTTGCAGCATCCTAGGTATAAAATGGGAGGGAAGAATCATCCATTAACATTTCTTGTTTTTACCTTGGTTAATATAGAGCCCATGGATTCCAATCTAACACTAATCTTCAATGGTGGAAAAGAGTCCAAGGAGGAAGGTACAATTGACATAGACAAGATTATGGACTACATCCAAGTTTTCTTCTACAGCGTTGTGTTTGTTTTCGGAGTATTGGGGAATGGAGTGGTCATCTGGATCACTGGATTTAAGATGCACAAGACAGTCAACTCCATTTGGTTCCTCAACTTGGCTATAGCAGACTTTCTCTTTTCCTTGACCCGATGTATCCCCCTGATAAAGAATGCTTTCTTCTCTTACTGGCCATTTGGTAACTTCATCTGCAAGACCAATAGCTTCCTGAAATATGTCAATATGTTTGGCAGTATCTTCCTCTTGGCTTTCATCAGCCTGGATCGCTGTACTTCAGTAGCTCTTCCAGTCTGGTCTAAAAACCATCGAAAGCCAAGACTGGCTTGGATAGTTAGTGCTTTCTCCTGGCTTTTGACTGTGGTCGCCAGTTTGCCTTTCTTTATCTTCCGTAGCGTGACTCAGGGCTCAAAAAATATAACCAAGTGTTCACTCACTCTTTCTATTGAGAATTCACAGGACAAGAAGGTAATATTTTTTCACCGATTTATTTCTGGATTCCTAATTCCATTTCTAATCATCCTTACATGCTACATAATTATAACCATCAAACTGAAGCAAAAGAACATTGTCAAGTCTAAGAAGCCATTCAAAGTCATCTTGACCATCATCTTGACATTTTTCCTATGTTGGACACCCTACCACATCTTCCTTCTCCTAAAGCTCATGAATGTGAAAGGTCTAGTCATGGACATAGGTTCTCCCCTTTCCTCTTCTTTGGCCTACTTAAATAGCTGTGTTAATCCTTTCCTCTACTTCTTTATGGGCTTGGACTTCCAGAAGAAGGTAAAGCAATCCATCTTTTCTGTGTTCATGCGTTCCCTCCTTGAGGACACAGCCTATTCTGAGCACAGCAAACGGAGAATGAGAGATACCTCTGTTGACAAACTGGCTGAGATGACAATAACAGTTAGTTGAGGAAGCTACTATTGTTATACAGCCAAAGGCGAGACATAGTGACTTCAGAAACATTTCCTCACCAGTGAGAGGGAGATGAACCAAGAAAAAAGAAGCTCAACAAAAACCCACCTAGACTGCAGCAAACAGAGAATGAAAGAAGGCGAAAAGATAGAGCATTAAAAGAAAAGGCTAGAGGGTAAAAGAGAGGAGTGAAAGGAGACATAGGAAAGACCAACAGAGAGCCCAAAAAAATCCTAGAAAAAAGAAACAGAAAGGGAAGAAACAGAGTAATAAACTGAAAAGATAACACCAGAAACATGGGAAAAAATGAAAGAAAGAATGATGTAAGAAGAGAAACAGGAGAAAAACGAAAATAATGATGTATACATCTGACTCATCATCTAGCATTCTCCTCTGCCTGGTCCATAATGGCAATTCACGTTTTGACTACAATTTTGCAAATGTATTCAATGTAACATTTATTCTCATTGGGATTTTTATAGAGACACAGGTCCTAAAGAATCAGTGAACAAGATAAAAAAGAGAAATAATAAAAGAAAATTGAGGAACCATAATAATCAGATAGTAATATTCTACAAGCTGTGCCTTGAGATTGTACCAATTGGGAAGAGCTCAGCTTGGAAGAGTGACTGCAGGGCTCTTGACAGCATAGAAGTGGGGAGAGCTCTGGTTGGGGAAACTGAGTGTAGAGCTCATGAGACTGTAGAACTGGGGAGAGCTCTGCTTGGGGGAATTGACTGCAGGCCACATGAGACTGTAAAACTGGAGCAATGAGTTTGGGAGTGGCTTTGGGAAGGGAAGAGCTAATTATGGACTCAGATGTCCATAGTATTAAGGAGAGTCAGGCTGGGGACAGTAGAGTCCCATAAGGTTATAATATGGGGAAGCATTCAGCTTGTAGCCACACCCTTCTCTCACCATGATTATTGTCCATAGCCATGAGCTAAGAATAAAGAAAAAAGCTTGTGGTTTATAAATCCAAAATGATTAAGGCTTGTGGGACCAGCGATGACTGCTGTGCACAGCAAGCAGACAGTGGTGAGAATGCCTGCTAATGATTCATTGTTATCTTCAGTCCCAGTTTTTCCTACTGGCTATCTTCCAGTCCTCACAAGGCAGCAAAAGAAAATGTAAAATTCAAGTTAATTGTGTAAGATGAATATAGATGGAATGGCAGAATGAAAAATGAATTCAAGAAACACCATGCGGTGATCTTGTTATTCTGTCTATGAACTCCACTGTACACAAGTGGCCTCTTCCTAGCCCGACACAGGTGTTGCAACAGCAAAGGAAAAACAAATGTTAAGTAGGCCAATTCTGTTTTACACACATAAAGGCCTCCTATGAAGTCCCACAGGTTATGTATGAAAAAGTGGGTCTTACAATGTATTTTTGTGTGACCCATGTGTATGGTTTATGGCTTATTGCTCATCAATACACACATTTTAAAGCAACATCAAAGCAGTATACTCTACTTTGATTGATAGAGGCAGCAGCAGAATGAAAGACAGTGAGGGTAGGGAACTTCTTCTGGCAGCAGCAGCAGCAGCATTCAGAATTTGCTGCTCTGCCTGCGCCAGGCTTTCCTCTCTGCCGGGTCATGCCTTCATGGATACAGGAAGTAGGTGGGACCTGGCAGAGAGGAAGGCCTAACACCAGCAAGAGCAGTGAGTTCTGAATGTTACACTGCCTTTGAGGGGGTGACAAAGAGAGAGAGGGGAAGGGGAGAAAAATGTTGCACTCGATTGGGGAGAGGGAAGAAGGGAGGAGGAAGACCAGGAAAGGGAGAGGAGGGGAAAGAGTGCCAGACTATGGAGGAAGGGACGGAGGGAAAGGAAAAAAGGAAAGAAGATGCTAGATCATGGAGGGAGAGGAAGAGATGCCAGGGCATGGGAAGGAGAGAAGGGAAGGAGAAAGAGATGCTAGACCAGGGAGAAAGGAGGGAGGGAGGGAAAGGAAAGGAAAGAAAGGAGATATCACAGCATAGAGGGGGGAAAGGAAAGAGAGGAGATACTACAGCATGGAGGGGGAAAGAGATGGAAGGGAAGAATAGAGAGATGCCAGAGCATGGGAGGAGGGAAGGGAAGGAGACTGAAATGCCAGACCATCGGGAAGGAAAGGAAGAAAAGGAGATGCCAGAGCATGGAGGGAGAGATGGATGGAGAAGAGAGGAGAGAGATCTCAGAGCATGGGGGAAGAGAAGTAGATGCCAGACCATGGAGTGAGTTGGGGTGGGAAGGAGGGAAGGACAGGAGAAAGATGCCAGAGTATAAGGGAGGGAGTACAGACAGAAAGAGAAAAATGGAAGGGACAGAGAAAGAGGGCAGAAGTTGGCTGGAATGGAGAGTGAAGAGAAGATGAGGAAAGCAGAAACCAGTGATGAATAAAGGTAGAAAAAAAGATATATTTTTTTTGTTACTATATTGCTAAACATTTATAAATAGAAAATGGAAATAAGGTAATCTTTTTATTGGACTAATTTTAATATATTTTTTACTAACTTTTGGAGATGAAAATCCCCTTCCTCAGACACTGGCGTACCAAGGGGGGAGGCGGGATCCACCCTTGTGCAGTTCCTAGGGAGTGCTCCTCCGATCCCTTTTTATATAGGAGGGGTGTTAAAAATTGATTGGCCTCGGATGCCACACACTCTAGGTACGCCACTGGTAGGGGTTGCAATTTAAGAACCATTTGGGTAGGGAAAGGAGGCTGGGTGGAGTGCAGGCGCAGTCACAAAGTATGTGCATAGTTCAAAAGATAAACCAACAATAACTAGGTTGATATATCAATATTCTAAGAGACTTAATCGAAATACCTCAGCCCCACCACTCCACCACAATAATATTTTCTAAAGCGGGAGATTTACGTGGTGCTTCATCATTGGTAAATCGTCTCAAATCGCCGTAATTGTATTCATTTAAATATTTTTTATTTTAGTTTTTCACTTTAATTATTTACTTATCAATAAATAGAAAGTTATAAAAGTGTATAAGATTGTATACTTAACATCTACACACAGCTAAACCTGGGAGTCCGACCCGACATGTTTCGCACTACATGTGCTGTCTCAAGGGTCTCCCGAGGTCGCCGCAGTCATCCGACTCGCAAGTATGAAGTCTGTGAAATACTGCTTTCTTTCACAGACTTCATACTTGCGAGTCGGATGAATGCGGCGACCTCGGGAGACCCTTGAGACAGCACATGTAGTGCGAAACATGTCGGGTCGGACTCCCAGGTTTAGCTGTGTGTAGATGTTAAGTATACAATCTTATACACTTTTATAACTTTCTATTTATTGATAAGTAAATAATTAAAGTAAAAAACTAAAATAAAAAATATTTAAATGAATACAATCACGGCGATTTGAGACGATTTACCAATGATGAAGCACCACGTAAATCTCCCGCTTTAGAAAATATTATTGCGGTGGAGTGGTGGGGCTGAGGTATTTCGATTAAGTCTCTTAGAATATTGATATATCAACCTAGTTATTGTTGGTTTATACGATCTAGCTGAGTGGGTTGGTTATACAACTACATAAAGTACTGGTTCCAGATTAAAGCTATTAATTATTAGTTCAAAAGATATACATCTACGTGGGTACTTCAGCCATGTACATTTAAACCTGCACTTGAGCAGATGTAAATTTATGCAAGTGCATTTTAGTCACGATGGCGCAGGGTTTGAGAGGTTAATTTATAAAGACACAAGTGGGGCAGCTCTGTAAATGATGCCAAAAGATGCCAAAATACTGGGTGATAAATTGGTATTTTATAAGGCCAAGTTGTGTGCCAAATTTGTTACCAAACACTAGCATAAGTCTGCAGTTATGCGTCAAGATTTAGACACAACCACTTAGGGCCAGGTTCTATAAACAGCGCCTAATTTAATTGGCAAAATACCATTAATAGCCTCAATTGTAAAAAAAATAATAATAATAATTGGGCAATAGGGCCATATTCTATAAACGGTGCCGGTATCGGTGGCTGCCTAAGAACGGCTGCCAACTGCATGTCTATCATGCACTGGCACTGTTTGTAGAATTGTAGCTGTTTTGTAAATGTAGGACAGCATTTTAAATGCCTACATTTAAGGTGTCAGTCTCACACCTACAGAGGAGCATAGGGATGCCTAAAGACACCTAATATAATAATAATAATAATAACTTTATTTTTCTATACCGCCATAGTCAAATGACTTCTAGGCGGTTCAGATTGCAAGAAGGCTGGACAATCAGCGAATTACAGAAGAGAAATGTTACATAAGAAATAGGAGTTACATGAGAAATTACATCAGGTTTGCAAAAGGGAAATATCATAGTGAGTGAAGGCCATCTGTTTAGGCGATGAATTTGTCAAATAGAACGGTTTTAATTGATTTTCGGAATGCACAGTAGGTCTGCCTGGCTCTATTTATGTTGTTTCCCAGCCAGGATTGAGGTCTGCTTGATTGGAACATGAAGGTTTTGTCCAGAAAGGATTTGTATTTGCAGCCTGTGATCTTTGGGTATGTAAAGATGTTTCAGTTTCTGGTTGTTCGTGTGTGGGTTGTGTAGCGTGAAGTGTGGTAGCAGGTAGGAAGGTGCTAGTCCCCAGACCTGTTTGAAACAGATACATAAGAACATAAGAATTGCCATCTCTGGATCAGACCCTGGGTTCATCAAGTCCGGTGATCCGCACAGGCGGAGGCCCCGCCAGTATTCGTGCCTCCATTGGCAACCGGTGCAATTTTTTGGAGTAGGTGCTAATGTGGTCTTTTTTCCTCAGTCCAAAGATCAAGCGAGCTGCAGAGTTTTGCACTATTCTTAATTTTTGTACTTTTTTGGGGGGATACCCAGGTAAACGATGTTGCAGTAGTTCAGGATAGATAGAATCAGCGACTGCACCAGTAATCTAAAGGATGTTGTGTCGAAGGATTTTTTAATAGTCCTTAGTTTCCACAGCATGTAAAAGCATTTCTTCACCAATAAGTTTGTGTGGTCAGCCATGGTTAAGTGGTTAAGGACTACTATCAATACAATGGTGTCAAGTTCCAATTTGAATCGTTCACAACTATACAGAACTTGTAAGACTTGGCTAAACAACTTTCCCAAGTCGAGTATATAATATGAACCCCTCAGATTCCTGCGCTGTTTAGTATGATTACTATAACAGCCGATAGCAGGTGGGCAGTTCTCATTCATTGGGTGTTCATATTTTGTTATTAAGCTTTTTTTCTTTTTTGAATTATACAGTAAACGTTTTCTATTATAGTCAATATATTATACGTGACTTGAAATCCAAAATGTGCATATATAGCTCAGCGGCACTTATCTTTTATGCGAACCGCTGGTGTTTCCAATACACTCTGCCGTTGCTAATAAAGCCCCGACGGGACCCGTTTCGCTGACTATGGCTTTATCAAGGGTCAACTGTAAAAGAGAGTGTACAAAGTCAGTTTTTCAATACCCGAAACTTCACAAATATAGTCAAGTACTCCAAATAACATTATTAGAATTTACTCACTGTGCACAGCTACGCCTGTGTTTAACAGGTCTTAGAAATGGCGCCGGCAACTGCCGGCTGCTAATTGCTACGTTTTATGACATGTTGGTGATGACGTCATTGACAATCACAAATTATCACAGGTTATTATTCCACTATACTGTTTCCAATCTACAATGTTGAAATTAAAAGAAGGCATACCAATCTATTGTATTGTTTAGCCCTACTGGTTTTACCGTGTTTAAATTAAAGATCCACTGACATTCTTTCTGATGTAGCAGTCTCTGTCTATTTCCGCCTCTGAAGTGGCTCTCAACTTTGTCAATGCAGAAACATTTCAAGTCAGTGAACTTGTGGTTGAATTGAACACAATGTTCAACTAGTGGTGCTGACATTTTCTTGTGTTTTAGATTTGATTTATGTTCTGTTAATCTGGTCTTGAAAGGTCGTGTTGACATTCCAACATACCATTTTGAGCAAGGACATATAATCGTATATATAATGTGGTCAGAGTTGCAAGTTAAAAAATGTCTGATACTGTAATTCTTGCCCGTAGCTGGATTAGTAAAAGTCTTTATGGGCAGCATGACTTCACAGCAACTACACTTGCCACATTTAAAAAACCCTTTCGGGAGCAAAGTGTTATCGCTGACTCGCTGGTGTTTTATCATTGCTGGACTCAAATGGTCTTTCAAGTTCCTTTCTCTAGAAAACGCAATTCTGATGTCAGTTTGTTCAAAGAGAGGATGTGCCTGTATGATCTTCCAATTCTCTTTGATGATTCTTGCTGGAACATTGCCTTGTGCTGTGTATCTTAACACACAAGTTAGAACATCTTCCATTTTTTCTTTAGATTTTACAGGAGGATTTAAAAGATAGTCCCGATTGTAATATTTGGCTCTCTTCAGTGCTTGTTTTAAGATATTGTCGGGATAGCCTCTTTGTTTTAATTTTCTCTTTAATTTCTTCGCTTGTTCTTTAAAGGTAGTTAAGGAAGAACAATTACGCCTCAGCCGAAGAAATTGTGAAAAAGGCAAGTTACGTCTGAGACTCACAGGGTGGCAACTCTTAAAATCTAAAAAAGTGTTCCTGTCGGTGGTCTTTATATGTGTGTCGAACTCAAAACTGTCAGTGTTTTGAATTATGATTAAATCTAAAAAAACCAAAGTATTTGAAGAATATTCCATAGAAAATTGTATGTTCTGATCGCAACTGTTTAACCAGATTTTGAAGTTACAAAGCTCTCTTTCGGTTCCAGACCAAAGCAAAAGAACATCATCGATGTACCTAAACCATCTGAAAATATTTTCAACAAAAGGAGAATTGACAATCCAAGTCTTTTCAAAATGATTCATAAAAAGATTTGCTACCGAGGGGGCAAATGTGGCTCCCAATGGGAACAGGGTCAGTGAGCACTGGAGGAGTGTGGGGGTGTCTTACCTTGATGCATGCAGTAGACATCTGGTCAGTTTGGGCACCTTTGTGGCACTTTGATCCTTCTAAAACAGGTCTAGTTCCAAACATATAAATTCCGTCCAGGAGGTCTTGCAAAATGTTTGTTTATCGCTGCAAAGACATCCATGTCTAACCCGCCATTGAGACCGCTCAAAGCCCGTCCATAACATGCCTCCATCATGCCCATCTCATGTTCTGGATGTACACAGGTTGGAACACCTCACTAGACGTACAGAAAGATGGTTTCGATTATCGGCACTTGGACGTCTTGGTGATTGGTGAGCCACATTTGCCCCCTCGGTAGCAAATCTTTTTATGAATCATTTTGAAAAGACTTGGATTGTCAATTCTCCTTTTGTTGAAAATATTTTCAGATGGTTTAGGTACATCGATGATGTTCTTTTGCTTTGGTCTGGAACCGAAAGAGAGCTTTGTAACTTCAAAATCTGGTTAAACAGTTGCGATCAGAACATACAATTTTCTATGGAATATTCTTCAAATACTTTGGTTTTTTTAGATTTAATCATAATTCAAAACACTGACAGTTTTGAGTTCGACACACATATAAAGACCACCGACAGGAACACTTTTTTAGATTTTAAGAGTTGCCACCCTGTGAGTCTCAGACGTAACTTGCCTTTTTCACAATTTCTTCGGCTGAGGCGTAATTGTTCTTCCTTAACTACCTTTAAAGAACAAGCGAAGAAATTAAAGAGAAAATTAAAACAAAGAGGCTATCCCGACAATATCTTAAAACAAGCACTGAAGAGAGCCAAATATTACAATCGGGACTATCTTTTAAATCCTCCTGTAAAATCTAAAGAAAAAATGGAAGATGTTCTAACTTGTGTGTTAAGATACACAGCACAAGGCAATGTTCCAGCAAGAATCATCAAAGAGAATTGGAAGATCATACAGGCACATCCTCTCTTTGAACAAACTGACATCAGAATTGCGTTTTCTAGAGAAAGGAACTTGAAAGACCATTTGAGTCCAGCAATGATAAAACACCAGCGAGTCAGCGATAACACTTTGCTCCCGAAAGGGTTTTTTAAATGTGGCAAGTGTAGTTGCTGTGAAGTCATGCTGCCCATAAAGACTTTTACTAATCCAGCTACGGGCAAGAATTACAGTATCAGACATTTTTTAACTTGCAACTCTGACCACATTATATATACGATTATATGTCCTTGCTCAAAATGGTATGTTGGAATGTCAACACGACCTTTCAAGACCAGATTAACAGAACATAAATCAAATCTAAAACACAAGAAAATGTCAGCACCACTAGTTGAACATTGTGTTCAATTCAACCACAAGTTCACTGACTTGAAATGTTTCTGCATTGACAAAGTTGAGAGCCACTTCAGAGGCGGAAATAGACAGAGACTGCTACATCAGAAAGAATGTCAGTGGATCTTTAATTTAAACACGGTAAAACCAGTAGGGCTAAACAATACAATAGATTGGTATGCCTTCTTTTAATTTCAACATTGTAGATTGGAAACAGTATAGTGGAATAATAACCTGTGATAATTTGTGATTGTCAATGACGTCATCACCAACATGTCATAAAACGTAGCAATTAGCAGCCGGCAGTTGCCGGCGCCATTTCTAAGACCTGTTAAACACAGGCGTAGCTGTGCACAGTGAGTAAATTCTAATAATGTTATTTGGAGTACTTGACTATATTTGTGAAGTTTCGGGTATTGAAAAACTGACTTTGTACACTCTCTTTTACAGTTGACCCTTGATAAAGCCATAGTCGGCGAAACGGGTCCCGTCGGGGCTTTATTAGCAACGGCAGAGTGTATTGGAAACACCAGCGGTTCGCATAAAAGATAAGTGCCGCTGAGCTATATATGCACATTTTGGATTTCAAGTCACGTATAATATATTGACTATAATAGAAAAAGTTTACTGTATAATTCAAAAAAGAAAAAAAGCTTAATAACAAAATATGAACACCCAATGAATGAGAACTGCCCACCTGCTATCGGCTGTTATAGTAATCATACTAAACAGCGCAGGAATCTGAGGGGTTCATATTATATACTCGACTTGGGAAAGTTGTTTAGCCAAGTCTTACAAGTTCTGTATAGTTGTAAGTGGTTAAGGACACATCCAGCGTAAACCACGCCCCTGCAAGCCTTAGGCATCCCTATGCGCCTCTGTAGGCACAAGACCGGTGCCTTAGAATGGCGCCTTCAATTTAAAAAAAACAAAAAAAAACCCATGCCCCCTGATTGGTGGAAGAGCGCCTACTGCCACCTAACTTCAGTATGTCATGTACAGAATTTGGCTGTGGGTGCCTATCGCATGGAGCCTAATGTCTAACTGGGCATTTCTATGGGCAGAGTGTGACTTAGGCACCTGAAAAAAAATGTAGGCTTTTAAAACCCTGGCCTACATTTCAGGCGCCTAAGTTTTTACCTAGGCGCCTTTAGCCACAATTCTGTAAACGGCACCTAAGTGTGACTGATCCACGGCCAGCACCATTTTTCTAGGCGCCAGCCAATTTAGGCGTCATTTATAAAATCAGTCTGTTGGGCCAGATTCTATAAACAGTGCTTAATGTTAGGTGCCTAATTTAATTGGCAAAATACCCTTAATTGCCTCAATAAGTGGAAAAAAATTTAATTGGGTGATAGGCGCCTATCTGATTTTATAAAAGATAGGCATCTATCGCATGGCACTTAACAGAGCCTAATGCCTAAGTGGGTGTTTCTCTGGACGGAGTGTGACGTAGACACCGATAAGTGCAATTTTCAAAAAACTTAGGCCCTCTTTTACTAAAGTGCGCTAACCCAGTGTTCTTCAATCTTTGGACCAGCAGAAATAAAATAATTATTTTGTGGACCAGCATCGGTCTGCGGATCAGCGGTTGAAGAATACTGGGCTAAGTCGTGGGCAAAACCCTGCCCATCTCTACCCAATCTCCACCCATAATAGTACTAATTGCAAATTCATTTTTCATAGATAAACAATATAATCTTATTAACAACACATAATGGTTAACCACAAAATTAAACTACACAAAGCACACTGACAGCAAATGTCAATTCTCAAAATTGACATAATTCAATCACTAAATTCAAAAATAAAATCATTCCCCCTACCTTTGTTGTCTCTCTCCCTCCATGCAATGCCTTACCTGCTCCCGCATGGCCATTTTATGCCATCCCCGGTGTTATCTTCAGGCCGGCTCCCTCTTCCTCACTGATGCAGTGCACAAAGCTGTGGGCAGCGGCTCCTTGCGTGTCCCGCGCCTCATCTGGAAGCCTTCCCGCTGACGTTGTGACGTCAAAGAGAAGGCTTCCGGGTCAGGCACAGGACGCGCGTAGGAGCCACTGCCCGTGGCTGTGTGCATTGAATCAGTGAAGAAGAGGGAACTGGCTCAAAGATAACGCCGCATCGATCGCACCGTGGACTGGCGGTTGAAGAATACTGTTTTGGGCCTGATGCACGTGCCGGCCCTGTGAACCAGCAGGAAATTTCTGTGGACTGGCACCGGTCCATGGACCGGTGGTTGAAGAACACTGCACTAACCGATTAGCATGCGCTAAACACTAACGTGCGCATGTTGGTCTATGGATGCGTTAGTGTTTAACGCGCGCTTATCGGTTTAGCGCACCTTAGTAAAAGAGGGGGTTAGGCACTTAATGTAGGCTTTTAAAACCCTGGCCTACATTTCAGGTGCCCAAGTTTTTAAATAGGTACGAATCTGTAAACGGCAACTAAGTGTGATTGATATGTGGCCAGTGCCATTTTTCTAGGTGCTATTTATAGAATCATCCCGTTATGCCACGTCTATGGATGGCGTAAATGCTGGTACTTAAAAGCAGCATTTGGACGTGCAAAAAAACGCAGGCAGGAATAGCCGGAATACCCCAACACATCCATGCCTCTCCCATGTTCACACTCCATTTGCAGTTGTACACTATAGAATTTAGGTGCTCAGTATACAAAATATGGGTGTAAGTCAGTTACATGTCTAATTGATAAATAGTGACTGACAATTAATGCTTATTATTGCTAATTATTGGTACTTATCTCCAAATTAAGTGCTAATTAGCTATTAAAGTGACATTTTGCCATTCAGTGAAAACCTAGTTGTTTCATAAATTTTTTTATATGCTTGTTAATATGATTAGTTGAATTTTATTGTGTATTTTATTTTCTATTTAAATATGTAGTTCAGCTTGCGCTGAGATGGTTTGTACCATTTGATCCTGTATGTATTCTTTTCTTTATTGAATTAACAAATGTGCTACATACACAAATGACCCTGTGCTCTAATTGGGTGCCATTTATAGAATTTGGGGAAAGGTGTCTATCAGGCTCATAATAAAAAAAACCTAAAAAACAGATGTCTAAAGGCATCCTAAATCGACACTTGGACGTCCTAATCACCAAGACGTCCAAGTGCCGATAATCGAAACCATCTTTCTGTACGTCTAGTGAGGTGTTCCAACCTGTGTACATCCAGAACATGAGATGGGCATGATGGAGGCATGTTATGGACGGGCTTTGAGCGGTCTCAATGGCGGGTTAGACATGGATGTCTTTGCAGCGATAAACAAACATTTTGCAAGACCTCCTGGACGGAATTTATATGTTTGGAAGTAGACCTGTTTTAGAAGGATCAAAGTGCCACAAAGGTGCCCAAACTGACCAGATGTCTACTGCATGCATCAAGGTAAGACACCCCCACACTCCTCCAGTGCTCACTGACCCTGTTCCACCACACAGAAATGAGATCAAAAAGATATAAATACCTGTCTCTAGAACAGCAGCATCTGGTATGGGGAAACCTAGTAGAGCTACACACAGGTATCTTAAGTATCTGGTGGGTGGGCTAGTGAACCATAGAGAGGAGGACCCAGGCCCATAAGCCACTCTAACCACATTTATGGTAGAACGTATGAGTCTACTCAAACCCTACTATGCCATATAGGTGCCACCAGCAGCCATAAGTACTATTGGGGTAATACACAGGAGGGTATATTAGGTTTTCGGGGCTCACCCTAAATTATAAGGGGGTTATGGTTAGATATACAGCTGGCACCCTTTATGAGAAGTTCACAACAGTGCCCTCTAAGGTGTTCCATTGCTCTGTTGGGATGTCTATGTGGCCAGTACATTACTATGCGGGCCCCACCCATGTCCAAATATTCAGGATTAGGATGTTTTCAATCTGGATGTTTTTCTGATCGAAAATGGGGTATAAAGTTAGACGTCCCAGTGGCCAAGACATCCAAGTAGATGATTGTCAAAAAAAATTATATTTGGACATCCAGCACTTAGCCATTTGAAAATGGTCATTTTTGTGCTTCCAACTTTGGATGTTCAGCTGGAAACGTCCACATTAGACTTAGACTTTTTTTTTCTTTTCAAAAATGACCCTCCATGGGTCTTTATAAAATGGCCTCAAAATAGGTGCCTACTTGGACTTCCGTTCCACCCAAGGAGACCTATTATGGATGGCCTTTTTCCTCATTTTTCAGTGCTGCATAGATGCCACCAGAAAGAAACTATGTACATCCCTGGACACCCTTTTTGAACACTTTGGAGGTTAATCCTTGGAAGATCAATGTGCAAAGTCATTTATCTAGACCTGTCTGAAAGTTGTCCTTCTTTAGTTGCCCTCCTGAAGAAGCAGCCTTTGTGGCCTTGGGCAAGTCACTTTGGGCCCCTTTTATCAAGTTGTGATAAATCCTACTGAAATAAACAGTTGCTCTCTGATGTTATATGCTTCTTTTATTTATGTTAAAGCTCAATGCCCATTATTCGTATTAGGCTGAATAATATTTTTCATTATTCTAATTTGAATGAATAATAAAATATGCTATTCAGTACAGCTCTAGAAGAGATGTATTTAGGTCTGGGGAGAAAATAATACATATAGACTAGATTTTCAAATGTGTTTGTTGTTTTCTATTGTAGCTAGAGAATGACAGACAAATTTTCCCCATCTCCATGGGATCTCTCTATCCTCGTCCCATCCCTGTGAGCTCTGTCCTCTGCACAAGCCTCGAACACTTTAAAATCATAAGTGTTTGAAGCTAGTGCAGTTAAGGCAGAGCTTGCAGGAATGGGACAAGGACAGAACTCACAGGGATGGGATGGGGATATTGCGATTCCTTGGGGACGGAGACAAATTCCCCATGCTTGAAACGTCACATGCACAAAATAAAAAAAACCTGGTGTAAGATCATGTCTATTCTTCCATGAGCACAAATTTGCATATATATTAGAAGTTTAAAACTTACCCCCATATAATCACAGAAGCTGTATCTGCTATTCCTCAATGCTCTCGTTAATCTATTCAGAGATGACGTTTTATTATTCTTGTACCATATGTGGGGTTGGGGGGGTGAAGTCATTAACTTTTTTTAAGCACCTATAGTGGAAGAATATGCCCTTTATCTCAGAAGATAAGTCCTTGATTTCAGCTCCAAAATTCATGAGAGTTGTCCCTCATGTTAACCACCTTCCCAGCAATGAGACAGAGATGTTATGCCCAAGATTAGAAATTTATTTAGTACATTAGTAAAGCACCACTTATTTCTTCCCAGAAACCACAGCAAGTAAGGCAGGCCTATGAAAGTCTCTTTCCTTCCTTAATTAAATTATTAGATGTATTCTGTGCCATTAAACTGAATAAAGTTCTGCTGGGTAAGACAGACATGGTGAACCTGCATGAGAAAATTAGCTGCTGGCAGATGGCCTTTCCAGATGAAGCTCACTCTTTCTGTGAAGGAAAGGGGATGCATTCAGTGCCATTAGTAGACAGTGTTATCTCGTACAAGGTACCGTACTTAGTGTACTGGTATTAATGCTGGAATTGTATCTGACCTTCCTCTTTCGTGATGAGTCATGGAATGTCAGTAGGGGAATTTTTGGTTTTGATTACACCTCATCCCAGGGTAACCAACTACAGTACTAGATTTTCCCTTTGCTTGTAAGAAGTTGTAATTATGACTCCTTCGGGAAATAAGTGGAACCATCATAGCTAGAAAGCCATGCAGGTGAGGAGGCAAACCAGAGCTGGATTAGCCTGTTTGCTTTACCAGGGGTAAGGTGGCAAGCTTCCACTGCAGCTCCCATAATGCATGTTAGTGAAGAAAAGAAGAGGTCCCAGGACCTATCCCACTGTGCTGATGCAACTTCCTGCAGGCAGGACATGGCAGAGGAAAGGGCTCACCAGTTACAGAGGCAGCCTTTAGTGATACTGTAACTGTGGAGGACCCAGCAGGTGAGTAAGTAGCTGAGCGTGGGGGAGGGAAGGCCTATCTCGGTTCTCCTGCCCCAGAGCCCACTGAGTCTCAACTACACCATTGTCCAACATCAAACAGTAACACAACAAATAATAGCAGGCTTGTTTACAGAACATTTATTAAAATTATCGATTAGACACAAAGGATTCCAAGAGATCTTTATATGAGGGGCCGCTGAAAAGTTCTTAGCCCATCCAACAAGTTGGGGCAGTCTCCATCGAGGGCTATACATAATGTGACCATACATCCGCTTTGAATGGGACCGTCCCGTTTTAAGATCCCCTGTCCCGTTGTCCCCACGCACAGCTTCGGGACGCTGAAATGTCCCGTTTTCAGAGCGAGCATCCCGAAGCTGTGCGTGGGGACAACAGGACAGACGATCGTGGAGCCTGGGCTCTCTCCCTGCCTGTCCACCACCAATGCAGCAACAGGGCCAAGCAAGGTGAGTGCAGCGACTACACAACGGCCGGCCCAAAAGCCTTCTCCCCGACGTCAATTCTGACATCGGAGAGGAAGTTCTAGGCCAGCCAGGCAGCGATTTTGTCTAAACTAAGGCCTCTTTATCAAAAGATTGGTGCATTTATACAAGGAGGCATAGCCCCTGATGAAACCGAGTGTGAAACGGTTGGACAGCCGTCGGGCATGAAAGATAAGTGCCTTCCTTTAGTAGTACCTTATGCACTTTATAGTGCCTGTGAAAAATGATAAGTTAAAATTAAATTAAAGTTTTGGGCACACGTCACCTTACCAAGACCGATGATGAATACATCACCCCAGTTAGGGCATGAAAAATCATTCAAGTAGTGCCTTGGGTGTTTGAGATCTGGTAATTTAATATCACTTGACATAGTAAAAAGGGGATACCTATAAAATAAAGAAACACAAAGGGGTTATCAGTGTTTGTCTAATATTATGGTAAGAGACCCTTGATGTAGACTGTACATTGAAACATGTGGGGCTTTAATTATGATTTAATAGATCCAACTTAAGTTACTCATGCATTTGTAATGAGTAGACTTGACTATTGCAACTCTTTATTTCAGTGTCTCACTAAAACCATGTTATAACAACTCCAACTAGTCCAAAATACAGCAGTACATGTGGTAGTAAATTGAAAAAAAAAAAATCAGATTATATTAATTCAGTTTTAGTCACATTTAAATTGCTTACCTCCTCTTTTAAAATGCCTCGTGGGCCACTGTGATAACTGCCCCAAAGCCCATAGGAATGTAAAGGGTTTCGGGGCTTTTGTCTTGCGGCTTTGTGAAAGGAGCCCTTTGGTCTTCAAAGCTTTTACGATAAGAGTACCCAAGTATTCAGTGGAAAAGTTGACTACACAAGAACAACATACAACTCTCATCATTGAAACTGCCGAGATTGACCTCGCAAGGAATAGAGTTTTTACTTGTATTGGAACTTCTCTATGGAATTTCTATGCCGATGATGGTCAGTAATCTGTCCAGTTGTTTTGGATTTTGAAACATTTTGAAAACTTGGATTTTTGAAAATGCTTTCAAGCCACTTATAAGTTTATAATTTGATGGCTTCTGTTAAGTTTTAATGTTGCTCCCCCACCCCATACACACCTTTTTTACTAAGTAAGCCGCAGTAAAGGTTTCTCCTGTGGCCCAGAGCGCTAAATGCTCCAGTGCTGCTCTGATGCTCACAGAATTCCTATGAATGTTGGAGCATTTAGTGCCCCAGGCCACGGTAGAAACCTCTACCGCAGCTTAGTAAAAGAGGGCCTGTATTTTAAAGTTGAATTTAATGAATGCTTTTAATGAGTCCAGCAAAACGGGGATTTGATTTCTACTTTTGGGACCTGAATCTGCTATAGGACACATTCTTGGACTGGTTAACATCCAATCCAATCCTTAGTCTTATATACCGGGTCATTCCCCAAAGGAACGCGAACTGGTTAACAAAAGTTAACTCAAAAGAACATAGGAGAACAATAATTGGACAGGACATGAGATAAGTGGCCTTTATTATTTTCCTTCCGTTGCCAGATTGGTCTCTCCTGTTGGTCTCTTTGGATTACATTTATTTCTCTGCAAACCTGCTTTTTGGGGTGGACTTGAATATTGCCTATAATATGTGGAGGTTTTTCTGACCTATGATTGTTAAATGACCACTGTATTTGCTTGGACACCTTCTCTCACATCAAGCAGCTTTATGAAGTAAAGAACTAGAACAACTCCTCTCGCCCACCACTTATGAGGTGTTCAGGAAACGCCTCAAAACTCACCTGTTCCTGAAGTACCTAGATAGTTGACCCGTTCCTCCCTTTCCCCTCCATAAAGGTTCTCTGGTCATTTCCCCCACTTGTTCTCCCTTCCCTTAAGTTCTCTCAACTTGTACTTCACTAATCTTTTGTAAACCGCATAGAACTTAACGGTATTGCGGTATATAAACTATTATTATTATTATTCTTCAGTGCTTGCGTTAGCAGTCAGGTTATAGCTCTCTTGGGCACTAATGAGGTCTCCCTTGAAAAGAGGAGATTGAGAGGGGACATGATCGAAACATTCAAGATAATGAAGGGAATAGACTTAGCAGATAAAGACAGATTGTTCACCCTCTCCGAGGTGGAAAGAACGAGAGGGCACTCTCTAAAGTTAAAAGGGGATAGATTCCGTACAAACGTAAGGAAGTTCTTCTTCACCCAGAGAGTGGTAGAAAACTGGAACGCTCTTCTGGAGTCTGTCATAGGGGAAAAAACCCTGCAGGGATTCAAGACAAAGTTAAAGAAGTTCCTGCTGAACCAGAACATACGCAGGTAAGTCTAGTCTCAGTTAGGGAACTGGTCTTTGACCTAAGGGCTGCCGCGGGAGTAGACTGGTGGGCACGATGGACCACTGGTCTGACCCAGCAGCGGCAATTCTTATGTTCAGATTTATGTAAGGCTTTGTTATTCGTAGTATCCCCCTGAATAGCAGAAGAGAGCAGTGCTTTTGTATAGTTATGCTTTTTTAAAATTCCTATTTATTTTTAATAATATGCCATTTTTGTTCTAAACTGCTTTAAAGTTATAGTAAAAAAATAGTATATCAAATTAGATCAAATCAAATGTGTTTAAAGATCTCTTGGAATCTACTGGTGCTTTTGTTTCTAACTGACAACTTAAAAAAAAAAATTACATTTCAAAATTACATCATCATAATTTAGAGAGAAATCAGAAAACTCAGAAAAATAACATAGCAGTCATACAAATTAAGGAAAAATCATCACATATTAACAATCACAATATTTAAGGCCCCCTTTTACTAAACTGCGCTAGCAGTTTTTAGTGCACGGAGCCACGCTGAATGCTCCGTGCTGCTCCCGACGCTCATAGAGTTCCTACGAGAGGGGTGTTGGCAGAGAAAAGAGAAACAGAGATGAAAAGGATAGATCAGTGTCAGATATAGAGGAAAACATGGAGAAAGATCCTGGAAAGGAACCTAAGAGATCAACATGAGAAACAAGGAAAAGAGAGATGCAATCAGAAAATGAAATGTCCAAACAAGAAAGGCAGAAATAAAGCATTTTATTTTTCATTTTTAAATACGTGTGTGTGCGTGCGTGCACTGAAGTTCTTTATTATGGATTAGGTGAACGTTGGTCTATGTTTTGCCCATGTGACAACATAACAGTGCCAGAGGCAGGAAGGATTGGGCTTCATTTCTGCCTCATTTAAAGTAAGGGGTTAGGGGGGGTCCTGGCTGAGGGATCAGGGGGTCCCCACTAGACACCAGGACCCTGATGCTCAAAGCTCCAGTGCTGAAGTGAACAGCAGTAGCAAAATACCGCAGGAACAATGCAGAAACATAACTTTCCAATACTCACAGATAATGGCATTTACATTATATGTATGCTGTATAAGGGGGGGGGGATGTACTTGGTACATGTGCAGACAAATTTTGCAGTAAGCACAGCTTTTGTACATGTGTATCAGGCAAACCCAAAAGCAAAACATAAATCAGCACCACTTTTCTGTACTTTTAAATACAGTATAAGGTTCTCCAATTTTTTTTTCACTACAAAGGCTTATAGTTAAGAAACAGGTGCCAATGCGTCTTTTGCTTTCAAGTTTCCTTGGAATTGCACACATTTGGTTTTCAGTACTGGCACTTAAGAGACCTGCACAGACTTTCTTTCACTTCCAAGACAAATGAAAATATCAAATTTTAAAGTGAAAATAACAAGAAATTCTCTCTTCAAACACCCCCAATGCCTGCTCCAAGCCAGTGTTATTTTTCCAGCGGTAACAGTGGGATTTGCTTGTGCACTGTTCTCTTAACATTTACATCCATTTCACTACATCAGAGTTTCTCAACTTCTTCAAGCCAAGTACCCCCTAAGTCTAACAAATATCAACCAAGAACCCCCGCCCAAGCTCCGCCCCAGACCCCACTCCATAATAATTGTACTAATTGTAATGCAATTTCTTTCATTCAGTTTTCATATAAACAAAATATAATCTTATTAATACATAATGGTAAACACAAAATAAAAAATACCCCCCCCCAAAGCACTCTGTATGCAGAGAAAATGTTAATTATTTATATTGGGGGGGGGGTTCCAAAGAGGTCAAGGCGGATGACTTTAAAATATGCAATGTCACCTCAGTAACAACTATAGAAAAATAGACAAATATAATTCTCAAAACTGACACATTTCAGTCACTAAATTGAAAATAAAATCATTGTTGTCTGGCGATTTCATGTCTCTGGTTTCTTATAGCATATGGTGGTATTTTTGAATCACTAATTTCATGGTACTGCTGTACACTGAGCTTGTTCTATCGTGAGGCTTTCTGCATGAGCCCCTGGGGCAGTGGCATACCAAGGGCAGGGCAGTGGGTATGGTCCGCCCCAGGTGCAGGCTATAAGGGTGTACAAGGAGCAACTTTAGGGCTGCAGTCCATATGTGCATGACCATTCCATATGTGCATGACCATTGGCTCCAAGCCCCGTCCCATTTGACATCAACTTCCTGTTCCAGGGTTGGGGACTTGCAGAGCCAACAGCTATGTACGGGGACCATGGCTCCACATACACACACACACACCGCTACCTGGAGAAGGGGGGATGATGTGCCTAGAGGAGATGCTACAACCCAGGTGGCAACCAAGTTAAGTATGCCACTGCCCGGGGTCCTGACTGCCAGAGATCCACATACACCATTGTAAATATGCATGAAATAGATTTGCATACAGTGAAGGCAGTGTTTGCAAATCTCATGAATATTGATTGTGGATGTCCTGAAAACATGACTGGCTATGTGTGCTGTGTATAGACTGGGTTGTAAACTACAGTTCTAGGAGGAAAAGGAGATATACAGTAGAAGCCAATTTTCAAATAAATTTTCATAGAAAGCATTTTAGATTTGTTGGCACTGTACTTTGTTTGAAAATTTCCCCGATTATACATGCTCTGAGGGGAGACGTTTCCAGAAGTGTGTTTAAGTTAGCATAGGAAAAATGAATCTTTAGATTGCATTTTCGAATCTATTTTGCCAGATAAAATATTTCTTTCTCTCTTATTTTCTCTGGACTCTTAATGTCAGGACCAGAGTAGGAGCAGCAGCTGCAGACCCAACAGAGGGGAAGGCTCTTGCAGACACTGGAGTCATGTTACCACCCCCAAATTCTGCCACTAGACGGGAGCCTAGTCTGCCTAGTGGTAGTGCCAGCCCTGCCTCCAACTTGAAAGGTGTTCTGTTAAATCCTGAGGAGCATCATAAGACACCACAAAAGGACATTTGTAATAGAGGGAATGAGGGAGATTAAAGATGAAATACAGCCAGTGACAGCAGAGTAGGTAAGGATAAATGTTAAAGTTAAATAACAAACATAGTTAATAAAACTGAAATAAAATCAGCACAGCATCATTTCTCAATTACTAGTTTATTTTTCAAATATGAAAAATAATCATACATACAATATACAATTTAAAGAGACATAAATATCTTAACAGCAACTCTTTGCTATCATTCTGGGTTTTTTTTCTCTCCTGAACTGATTTTGCTTTTTTTTTTTTACATTAATTCCATGATTAATATTTAAAACAGAGAAAATAATGCGAATAAGAACAAAATATACATATATGTACAGAGTAATGAAAAGTATAATACATATGTTCACAGTCACAAGCCCTCAAACAAAAAAGGAAAAAAAAAAAAGTCACAAGAAGAAAAGAAGAAAAAAATATTATAAAGAAAACATGTCAAATCCCATTTTTGAAAGCAGAGATCAAAACTGAGAACGTTGGTCAGGGCCGTACTTCTTGCGATGGTATTTTAGAAAATGTTCTGCTGACATTTAGGGCTCCTTTTACTAAGCTGCGCTAGCGTTTTTAGCGCGCGCTGCCCCCGCGCTACGTGTAAAAACTAACGCCAGCTTAATGGTGGTGTTAGTGTCTAGTGTGCACTAAAACCGCTAGCGCAGCTTAGTAAAAGGAGCCCAGAGCCTTTTCTAATACATCTGCTGGAGTGCATAGGGGATGTGCTGGTCATTTGTAGGAGGAGCAGCCATTTTAACATGCCCACAAATGTGGGAAAGATGGAAACAGCAATTTACATGTATACATCAGCCATTTTGAAACCTGCATGTGCTGCTCATTAAACCCAGAGGCCATAATCAACATTTGTTTTTAAGTTGAGAAGAGAAATTAACAATGGGGAATTAAGGAGGATACCTCCCTCAATCCCTCCTAGAAAGAGCTGGCCAAATTAAACACTTTGGAAAAACTTCTACATCACGTGTAGAAGTTTTTCCAAAGTGTTTAATATGGCCAGCTCTTTCTAGGAGGGATTGAGGGAAGTATCCTCCTTAATTCCCCATTGTTAATTTCCCACATTCTGACATGTTGAATTTTCCCACTTACACGTGTATTCCCTTTGGAAAATAGATGTAGATCTTAGTCCCACCCAGACCACTCCCCCTTGAAATCTCTACATACTGTTGATTTAATATCAGCTTTCTAAAATCAGCTTTTTCACGTGATACACATTCATAAAGCCCTAGTTACAAATCACAAATAAGCCTTCTAAAGCTTCTGACACAGTATACAGTACAAATTTTGGGTCTTAAACCCAATTCAGCAAACTTGAAAGGGATATTCAGCAGTACCATCTAGTTAATGCCAGGTGCTCTGGGGCCAGAGTCAGGGAGGACGTGGCAGTATGTGGGCACCAGCCATATTCAATGCCCATGATTGCGTACCTAATCAGTCATTTAGGATAGCACAAAAAGCAGGGTTTTTGGTTTGTTTTTTTTGCATCGTTAAGCATGCATTGAATATCCAAGTCTAATTCAATCCAGAGGCTTTAAAAACACTGACTGTTACAGGTTTGATATCACCTGGTTAATTCATATTTCAAAAGCTATTGTTCTTTCCATGTCTTTCCCTGGTTTCCTTTTCTCCTGGCAACTTTTTTTCTTTCATGTTTCACCCTCATCACCTTCTCTTCTGCTTCCTTCTCTTTTTAGCACCTCCCCTTTCCCTCTTCTACATTCACATTCCATTGGTCCTCTTTCCCTTGTCTACTCCTCTTATTCCATGGGCTATGCCCAAATCCAATTGCCACCTCTCCACATCTGACTATTTACTCATCATTCTTTCATCTCAATATTTGCCCCCTCTCTTCACCTTCCTCACATAGCATTTTCACCATGATCTCACCACCCTCCTCAGCTTTCACCCTTCCTCTCTTACCTCCACATAATTCACCTCCTCCTCTCTCAGCACCTCCATTCCCTATCCACCTGTCCTACCCTCACCTCCATCTCTCTTGCCACCTCCCCTATAGTCAACCCACCTTTCTCTCCAGCTACCCTGCATTCAACTCCACCAAACTTAGTTTTCACCCCTCTGGTCTTGCCCTCCTTTCTCAGTCCTCATGAGGAGCAGTACAGAGCAAAGTGTCTTTCCTGTGCTCCGTGCTGCTGCCACTTTGGCTCCTGCACCTGAAGCAGGGCTCCTCCTCTTCTCTGAATTAGGGGGCAGGGTCAAACAGACTACTAATCCCAATGAACATTCAGAAAATTGAGCTGTCTCAGATAGACCCATGGAGGATCATTTTATCATCCATTTTCACAAATACATTGGTTCATATAAAATTAGGCCATGCCTTAAAGTATGCAGCGTGCAGGGTGGGCACAGTAATGACTTGCACATGTAGAGGTTGATATTCAGAGTGATTTAACTAGCAAGAGATGGCTCCTGGCCAGTTAATTTGCCTGTTTGGAGTTAACCACTAATTTTCAGCAGCACTTAACTGGTTAGTGAGGCTGAAAATAATCAGATCGCACCAAACTGAAAACTGGCTATTTTGGGGATGTTCTGGGGCAGAATCGGCACTTGCCTGGTTAAATGCCAATATTCAGCATTTAACTGGCCAAGTTAACCACATATCTTTGGCCCTCTTTTGCTAAGCCATGGTAGAGCTTAGAGAATGACAAGGGGACAAATTTTTCTCTGTACCCGCAGAAACTCAATTACCCCATTTCTGAAAGCCCTGCCTTAACCGCTCAAGCCTCAAACACTTATGATTTTAAAGTGTTTGAGGCTTGTGCAGATGAGGATGGAGCTTCCAGGAATGGGGCAGGATAGGAAAAGAACTCGCGGGGACAGGGAAAAATTTGTTCCTGTGTCATTCTCTAGTAAAGGTTTCTACCGCGGCCCAGGGCACTAAATGCTCCAATGCGCATAGAATTCTATGAGAATCGGAGCATTTAGCACTCCAGACCACGGTAGAAACATCTACCACAGCTTAGTAAAAGGGGGGGGGGGGGGAATATATGGTAACCATAGCCAGTTAAGTACTGAATATCAGAGTTAACTGGCTATGCATTAGCTGGCTCCACAAAAGCAAATATTCAATGTCAAAGCCCACACAGGGCCCTGCATTGAATATCCAGAAATAATGCTGGCGGCAGTCAGCAAAATACTGAGCACTACTGGCTGAATATTAACCCCTTATTTTACAAAATTTGTACCATTCTGCATGCTGTAAACGCTAACATTTACACCTCCTCTGGAGCAGGCGCGATGTCCATGCCCTCATCAGCACATTTGCTGCAGGATCTTTGCTACTATTGGGTGTAACAGACCTTTCCTAATGTAGATAAGCCTATTTGTTAATCTTTGGAATTTCAGTGGATTTACTTTTCAGGTCTCTTGCTCATCAGTCTCTCACCCCTTCGATCCATTCAAAATGCTGTTGCATGACTCATATTCCTTGAGAGCCACCATGCTTACATTACCCCCTCCCCAAGTCACTTCATTGGCTCCCCATCCGTTTCCAATACAGTTCAAACACCTCTTATTGACTTACAAGTGCATTCACTCTGTAGCCTCTGAATCTCTCTCTTCATTCTTCTGCCCCTATATCCGCCCCTCCCCCATGAACTTTGCTCATTGGATAAGTCCCTCTTATCTGTACCTTTTACTTCCACTGCCATCTCCAGACTCCATCTCTTCTTTCTTGCCGTATGCCTGAACAGGCTGCCAGAGTCAATATATCATGCTCTGTCTCTAGCAGTATTCAAATCCAAACTAAAAGCCCACTTCTTTGAAGCTGCTTTCAACTCTTAACTCCCACTCACTGTCAGATACCTATACCCACTGTATTATTCCTTCTACCAGAAACTCCCCAACCCTGAGATGTCCTGTCTGTCCAAATTAGATGGTAAGCTCTTCTGAGAAGGGACCGTTTATTGAATATTAAATGTACAGAACTGCGTACGTCTTTTTTTAGAACTATAGAAATTATAAATAGTAGTAGTGGTAATACTTGCATTGCACAGAGCACTGATTTACCCCCTTTTTTATGAAGCCACATTAGGGTTTTTTTATCACCATCCACGGCTGTAAAAGTTTCGACGCTCATAGAGTTCCTATGAGTGTCGGAGCTTTTACCACCACAGCCTGCAATAAAAAAACCCTAACACGGCTTCATAAAAGGGGGGGTGGTAATTTTGTATAGTAGGAGGATTTTTATGCCTATGATGTTTACCCTGCTATACCTGTCACTTGTCTCTGTAGGGTGAAGGTTGAGATCTGAGGTTTTTTTCCTCCTCATTTTTCATTTTATCGATTGCTCTGTTTCTCTGGGCACTTGTTGTAGTGCCCCTGTATTAGTATTTGTGATACACGTAAGTACCTGCTTTGTTTCCGATGACAAGTAGAAGTGTGTTTGGTTATCACAGTATTCTTCTGATTTCTTTGGTTTCTAATATTGTACAAAGACTTTCCACCCCTATTGACCCAGGCACTCCGCTATAAAATTACTGTCACAATGTACGTATTCAAGGGGGATGAATGATGCAATTTAAGAAAACCAGGAGAGATCTTTGGAGTGTAACAACCAATAGGATGAAGCCCACCCCAAACATCTCCAGTGTTGTCAGATCTGAATAACACAGCTTTAGACATAACACCTGAAATTCTTTTTGTTAAAAACAAAATAGTACTGCAAAAAAGATAAATATAGTTAAGTAATAAATTATTTGAGAGGGGAGTGTTAATAGGCTATATCATTTATATACTTCCCCTCATAAAAACTAAGAAACTTACAGGAATGATGTATATGTTACATAACTTGTATCTCTCTCTGTAAGTAAGACGGAGGGAGAATTATGGGGCAACACATCCAATCTGTGCCTGAGACAGAGCCCTTATGACTTTCTGATCTTCCCTCGATCTCTTGCCTTCTCCTATACCCCTCCATCCATTTCATAAAGCTGGAGTGCACTTCCAGGCAAAGAGGAAGAGAGGGAGTGTAATGAAGTCATACTATAATCTTTCATCCTTGGAAACATCATTGATTATGCTTGAACTACTCTTGAAATATGATTTCTGTTCTGTACACACAAGGGAAATGAATGCATCCACTGTCCTCCTCTCCAAAACTGTAGTCCAGGAATGATTTGAGTACTCTCAGCAGGGATCTCTCTGAAGATTATCTCTCCAATGTACCAGGATTGCAAAGGATCAGTTGGCTTCTCACTTATCCTTCTTTCCAAACACCTCATAAAACATTATTTCCTATACACAGGGCACTTAGGCGTACAAAAGGGAAAACAGAGGTTCTTCATACCATCACCGCAGGGAGACACAACCATCTATGTACTGTCATAGAAACAGCATAGCCATCCCAAGCATATTGTACACCATCCTGGTAGTGTGAAACGCATCTGAAAACCCTCCTCTTGTAGAAGTGAAACACATCCAATAGATAGGGCATGCCCCAGTCCCGGACTCTCTGCAAACAAAGACTCTACAATATTAAATTATAGTTAACATTCACTTCCTCCCACCACCCTACAATATTTTACATCAAGGATGCATTCTCAAGTGGATAAAAGCTAAAGTTGTGCACTGTCTTTTCATTAATCTGATATATTTTCCAGTCTCTTTCTTAAGTGGTTGAACCCATGACCGGGTATTTTCCGCTTGGTCTGAAAGGTAAACCATCTTTCCTTAGATTGTCATTCCATACTGCTAAGTCTCTTCAAGGGCCTACAGAAGAGAGAGACAGGCGTTCTTACAGGAGGCCTGCTTTTCTTTTAGGCTGGAATTAGTGTGCAGTGATAAAGCATTTACAGTCATGTACATCCAGTGAGATCTGTTGTTGGATGGAACGGTTTCTAGAATTCAGCAGTTTAAGCGTGAAACTTCCAGCCCTCTAATTTTTTTTTTCTTCAGACAAGTACATTGCATGAGTGTCTCCCCTGAAACAGGTCAGGCCAGCCCTCTAGTCTCAATCACAAACGTTCTCCTCTGCTGCAGTGACAATCACATCTATCCACAGACGCATGGCCTCTGGTGTTGGAGCCACCATGCAGAAGAGTCTCTCATATGTCTTCACACAGAAGGTCAGCTTTGGGTGCGGACTCTGTAGGCAGGGAGAGAGAGAGAGAGAGAGTCTGTGCAAGCTGACATGGAAGATTTCAGGGTACCACCTGCTCATTTTCTATGCTCTTTTTTTTTGGGGGGGGGGTCTTACTCCTAGGTCTCCTTTCTTTTTTAAAATCTTTATTCTGCCCTGATAGTTTTGATCAGTGCTGCACCACCACAACTCTGGGTCTATTGACATATCTTAGAAAACTAGTATAAAACCAGGTGAGCCATAATCCTCACCAAATGTTAGTGAATTTGGCTGAACAGTTTCCAGAACAGAAAAGACCAGTACATTTTTCCTAGCAAAAAAGCTGCCAGTACTCCTATGCCAGGCCATCCTTCAGGGGTGGGTTAATCATTGAAAGACCTACCCCACAATAGCCAGGACCCCTACAAACAGCCACACAATCTATGAAAAGGCAGAATTGGTGTGCAGAGTCTGGGCTTGTTCATTAATACTTAGGGACCATGAGACAATTTCAGCAGGCACTGGAAAGGTACCCGAGTACCCCCTGGAAAAAAAAGTCCTGGAAAAGACCAAATACAATTACAAAAAGAAGTAATTTTATGCCTTCAAAGCCTTTTCAGGGTTGGACTTGTTCTTGGTTAGCTCCCTAACAAGTATGAATTTTCAGTCTAGATTCTGAAGTTCAGTGAGGTGCTACCTGACCAAAATCTTTGAATATGACACTTCTGGCAGCTTTTGAGAATTAAAACTTGAAAATATGCCACCTGTATTTGTATAATTAAGAAAAATAAAATTGCCTTAACACCCAATAAAAATCCAACATAGGTCTGTTTTATTAATTCCCAGTCACATAGCCAGACATCAAAATTTTTTGGGAGGGCTGGAGCACAGCACAGCCCCCTCCCCCACCTTACCGCTCTTTGTCTCCCTGTGACCCAGACAAACCTGAGCTGGTGAGGGTCCCCAATCCAACTGGCAGAAGTGCTCTTCCCAACTGCAACACTGCCACCTTCATGCTGGGACTCCCCCATCCCCCGCACATGCTTGGTTTCCACAAAACTGAGCATGCATGGCAGGGGGATGCCCAACGCTGAGGCATCAATGGTCACAAGTGAAGGAGCACTTCCACAAGAAGGACATGGGGACTCCCACCAGCCAGAGGCCCAGGACCCCAAGGCTATGCCCTGTTTGGTCCTAATATGAGATCTTTATCAGAAATGGCCAAAGAATGTTGGACTAGGGATTTATTTCATCCTGCTGTTCTATTCTTGTTTGCCATAGGCCATTTATTATCTGGGATGTGGACAGGAGGAATCAGCCCTGGTTTTGTCCCCCTCTATCTATGACTATGAGGCTCCATTTTCTGAATTGACTGAATATCTTTGGGGTTTTCACAGCACTTGTACATTTCTATTTGTGGCATTATTCTATCACTTTCAAAATCCCCCTCATGACCTGACCAATGTAGACATACAACACAGACACAAGCATATAAATGGATCAACATCAAAGCACAGTATGGTGTAAATAGTATCAGGCAAAAAACAAAAGGAATTGACCCCAAAATATCCACAAAGAAGAAAATCCAGAGAAAACAAAAAAAACCTCTTTGGAGTGACGATGTTCCTAAATGGACTTTATTTGAAAGTATCAAAGTTCCAAAGGTACATGAAATCTACATGAAATATATTGGGTCCTGTATCCCTAGCGGACTAGGTCCTCTAAGGCTTTTATGTGGATGAAATTATTTCATGTGGATGATTTCAGTGTACCTTTGGAACTTTGACACTTTCAAATAAAGTCTATTTTGTAAATAGTATCAGCACAGATATTCACACCCTGCCCTTGGTCTCTGGAGTAGTAAGAATCTTATCTTCCTATAGGCCAAAGGACTTGGCTTTTAATTCCTAATCAAGTTAGATCATGCCATACCATTGAAGCATTCCTCAGATGGTCATAGTAAACCTCTTCAATGGCTTGAAAGTATATCACCCCCTTTAGCTTTAGCTCTTCCTTATCTGTGAAAAAAAAAATGATTAGGAGAAGGTAAGTGGAATGGGCATCAAGATTCTCTCTTATCCAGTACCAGAACACCTTTGGTTAGTTACCTATCAAATGCCCAGGGCTCCTAAACGGAACTTATAGGCTGCCTTTTGGCACAGTCCTCAGCTTCCATACTCAGCACCAATGCTCTCTCTAAGGGTCGAGTTGATGTGAGCAAAAATTTTTCTTTGCATGCAAAGGACTATGTCGACATGAATAAAAATTTTCTATTACCTTTGATACATCACAATTTTAGATACTGGATGTTTAGTGCATAGGGTTACCAGACATCAGGAGTTCTCCAGACATGTTCTCCTTTTGAGGACAAGTCTGGGCGTCCAGACAGCTTTTCAAAACCTAGCACTTTGTCTGGGTTTTGAAAAGCCTCCTCTCAATCGCGTCGGGCAGGAGGCAATCTGCGTGGCATCCGCACTTGCGAAGATTTCTCCTGCCCGACCAAAGCAGGCAGCGGGAGGCGGAGCTGGGCGTGCCTGAGGGCGGATCTAGGGTGTCCGGATTTTACAGTCATAAAATATGGCAACCCTAAGTGCACAGTCACATGGACAGTAATGTTCAGCAGTACTTTAAAAGAAATTGAGGTTACTAACAGCCATAAAATAATTTACCTAGAAATGTTTTTGGGTGGTTGCCAAAGGGCCACCTAGCTCCATTAGCCTTTAGTTTGCTGACGAGTTACCAAATATGATTACAGCAGCAGGCAGAGAACCAGGGAGGCCAGGGCTC
Organism: Geotrypetes seraphini; assembly: GCF_902459505.1. Classification (NCBI taxonomy): domain Eukaryota; kingdom Metazoa; phylum Chordata; class Amphibia; order Gymnophiona; family Dermophiidae; genus Geotrypetes; species Geotrypetes seraphini. The sequence goes on along the minus strand of NC_047094.1, from coordinate 73,189,988 downwards.
AAATCCCACTGATGTTGCTTGAGGTCTTGGACAAGTCACTTAATCTTCCGTTGCCTCCGATATAAAATTTAAACTGTAAGACCTCCAGAGACATAAAAATACTTACTGTAATTGAATGTAACTTGCCTTGAGCCCTTACTGAGAAAGATGCAATCTAAATCCAAATCCAATACCAGGCACAGTGTGAAGTAATACAAAACACTGCAAATGTCACTCAGGACCTAAAGAGCAATTCCAACATACCATAAAAGCAATAACTTCCACAAGTTACAGAACAAGCATCTACCCAGGAAAAGACAGTACCACAAACACTGCAGTGAGCATTAGAACATCACTAAGCCTATTGGAAAACAAAACCAGATTAGAACTGATCATTGTGCAGGCAATGCTAACAGAAAACCTCTCTTTCATACAGACCTTCACCCAGTATAGAATAAGTAACCACAAAATTAAAACGAATACTGTAGAAGCCAGACTCTTCATATAATGCAACACCAGAGAAAGAGAAAGCAATGTGTTCCCCTGTACTGTGCAAAATGTAAAAATAGCAGGCATAAATTTCCCAAAAGTTACATATTCCAACCACTACATAACAAATTAACGAATGTAAATGTAAGAAAAATGGAAAATGACACCATGTTATGGGACTAAATATATATTTTCAACTAGCTTTCAGAGGCCAAAACCTCCTTCCTCAGATCAGGACAGTTTATTGCTGTTATGGTATCCTGTACTGACCTGAGGAAGAAGATTTTGGTCTATAAAGTTAAACAAAATAGTATTAAAATTAATCCAATAAAAAGATACCTTATTTCCAAGCTCTGATTTTACTTATAAATGTTTATTAACATAGCTATCACACTACTTTATCTTAAACTAAAAACAAAATTATTTTTTCTACCTTTGCTTTCTGGCTATTTACTTTTTTCAATTGTGTTGGTACTAATCTCTGATTTCTTTTTTCTTTTATTTTTTAAATTCTTTATTTTCATTTTATCCATTTTGACATAACTTTAGTCAAAAACAAGAAATAATACAATACCAGTTTTAACATCTTTGAATAAAAAGATAAATCTGGAAAAACAAATTAGATCAAATGTATAATTATATCTGAAAACATACTCCCATAAATTCAAAGATACAAAAGTGAACTCAGGAATCAAATATACTGATTTGTATAGTTAGTCCTTAATAAAAGGGAGGAGCGCGGTGTATTCACTGAACTTTACTATTACTAACTAAAATGTACAAAGGAAAATAAAGATGTGGCTGATTGGGGACACAAACTAAACTTCCCTGAGCTGATACTGAAGAAGGGATTCTCAGGAAGTTACAACACCTTGCTCTTTAGCAGAAATAAACGTAGTCAACTGTTGAAGTTCGAAAAAGACATATCTATTCCCTTGATAGACCATCATACATTTGCAGGGGTATCTCAGAATGAACGTCGCCTCTAACTGCAATACCCTACGTCTCAAAATAAGAAACTGCTTTCTTTTCTTTTGGGTCAATCATGACACATCTGGATACGTTCTCACTATTTCTGACATAAATGGAACATTTTTAAATTTAAAAAACAACTTAAGCATCCATTCTCTGTCCGAATCAATTGCAAATTGTACAAGCAGCGTTGCATTTGCCAATGCCTCATTATCTGATCTCTCCAGGAAATTTGTTAAGTCCAAACTATCAGCAGACAAATTCTGCTGGTTGGGGTTCTGAGTTATAGATCTATTTGGTAGATAATAAATTTTTGAGAGAGGCATATAAGAGGATTCAGGAACTTTCAAAACTTCTCTCAAGTATTTCTTAAATGTATCTTGAGCTGGTATAAGTGGTAATTTTGGGAAAATCGTAATCTGAAGATTACACCTCCTGATCATGTTCTCCAACATTTCCACTTTAAAATTAAGATTTCCACTGTCCCTAACCCAAGTTAGGGCCTGGGACTCCACAGTTTTTACTCGGGTCTCATGTCCAGCCACCTTATTTTCCAGATTAGATAGTCTATGTTTCAAGTCCAAATTTTCTGAAACTATAGTAGTATAACGACCTGTAAGTTGCTGCATTTGAATCCCCAAAGAGATTTGTAAATTAGATATTGCTTCCCAAAGTACTTCCATATTGAAGACCTTGGGTCTTTGCATAGGAATGAGTTCTAGATCAAGACCCTCCAATGTCAATAAAGTACCTGTAGCCTCAACAGTAGATGAATTCAGTTTAAGAAAATCCTGAGGGATCTGTTGTTTCAGCTCCTCTGAGTGTTCTGATGACTGGATTGGCTTCTGTACTTCCCCTGCAGAGTTGAACACTGGACTCAGCTAGTCGGGAGAGAGAACACTCCGGGTCATTCTTGCCTCCACCTTCTGCTCTGACGCCCCAGGGTGACTCGGAGGACTCCGCTCCTCCAGAGATAGAAATGCTGCCTCGAGGGAGAGTGCCAACGCTTCAGCCTGCGTGCCTCCCACTGCCGAGGAAAACTCTGGCTCACTTGTTCGAGCCCCACGTTGGAGGAAGGCGTCCATCGGGCCTGCTGGCATTGAAGATTCCTCCGGGTAAACCCGGAATTTAGACTTGCGTTTAAGAAAATCTGTCAGGCAAGTCCGTGGCGTCTCACCACCAGCAACCAGCCGCCATCTTAGTCAAGCCACTCCCCCTCCTCGCATAAGCCACTCCCCCTCCTCACCTAAGCCACTCCCCCTCACCTGATTTCTGCTTTCCTCATCTTGCCAGGGTATTTCAAACACCTGCCTCTTCTACTTCAGTTCAGGGGAAGGGGTATTTGGATTTAGCTCAGATTTTTACAGTAGTAGCTGAAAGTGAATGTAACGGGAAGAGAACAGGGAAAGGCGACCTCCAAAGGGCAGAGGAGAATTTGGGAGGGAGGATGGAAGGCTCAAGACCAGAACGTCAAAAAGACGGAGCCGGTTTGGCGGCAGCAGGCGCCTGAGGCTTCTGAGGACGTTGATGCTGTGGAGGACACCGAGGAGGAGGCCTAGAAAAGGCAGGAGTCGTCTTCATAGGATAACGCCGAGCCGGTGGTTTATAAGCCTGGGCAGTAGTCGGCTTGGGCTTTGACCGGAGCATGGAAGCAAACGAGCGCTCATGCTCTGAGAGTCTCTTGGTGGCAGCTTCAATCGAGTCATCGAACAACTCATTCCTCTGACAAGGCAAGTTGGTGAGACGGTCCTGCAAGTTAGGGTCCATGTCGACTATGCAGAGCCAGGCAAGGCGATGCATGGCCACCGCAAAAGCCGACACCCTCGAAGAAAGCTCAAAAGCATCATAAGACGCCTGCAACATAAAAAGCCTCAACTGGGAAAGGGTTTGAAGAATCTGTTTAAATTCAGACAGACGGTGTTTGGACAGGTCTGGATAGAAGGATGGCAACATCTTCAAAAAATGGTTGAAGTAGGACGTAAAAACATAGTTAGTTTAATATCCTGTTAGCCATCATTGAATTTTGATATAATCTAAGGCCAAATTTGTCCATGGTGCAACCTTCGCGACCAGGAGGAACAGTTGCAGAAACCTTAGATGGATGAGCTTTCTTGAGGGAGGACTCAACCACCAAAGATTGGTGGGAGGGTTGAGACTTCTCGAAGCCCTTGCAGGGGACAGTGCGATATTGTAACTCCAGCTTTGATGGAATAGCCGTGACAGAGTAAGGAGTTTCCATATTGCGTATTAAGGTCTGCTTCAGTACCGGAGTCATGGGCAACCTCAAAGTCTCCTTGGGAGGATGTGAAAGCTCCATATCTGCCAAGTATTCCGGGGTATATTTGGAATCCGAGTGTAAGTCCAAATGAAGAGCAAGACAAACTTGGCAAACGAGGACGATTTCGAAGACGAAGCTCCTTCAGGAGAGGCAGACCGGGAACGAGATGCCGCTGAATAAGATGGGGAAGCCTCACGGGAGTACTGAGACACCGGCTCCGACTCCAAGCGCACTGTCATGGAAGAAGCACCACTCCCAGTTTGCGGCGGAGTGAATGAATGCTTCCTCTTCAGACTCCTCAACGGAGACGTCCTCGGAGTTCGAGGAGTGGAATGCCTCGAAGCTGGAAAAGAGGAATCCCGAAGCAAAGGTCTCGAGGGAGGAGTCCTCGACCTCGAATGCCTCGAAGATAGAGGGGACGAGGCGACCCTGACCTCAGAACGAGGCATCTGCCTCGAAGAAGATTCTGGATGTTTCGAGCTCCTCGAAGCGAGATGTTTCGATGGCCTCGACCGATGCTTCGGACGAGGCAAAAAGGATCTGGAAGGAAGATCCGGTGAAGAGTCAGATGAAGAAACTCTCTTGTGAGACCTGCCCCATGGATGCTGCACCAGGGTCTCAGGCTGATGCTCATGGACAGAAACTCTGGAGGCTTCTTAGGTATGGTACCTGAAAAGGAAGCAGGAGACTTACCCCCAGTCGCAGGCTTCGAGGACGGGACCGAGGAGGCCTTCGAGGCCGAGGACCCTGAGGTCTTCGAGGCAGAGGCCGGGGCAGGCGTTGAGGGCGAGGTCTTAACGCCTGAGGTCACCCCCGATGTCGAGGTCTTAGGTCCCGAAGGCATCGAGACAGTCGAGGCCGAGGCTTTATCAGGCTCCATGGGGAAAAGTTGTAAAAACCGGTCACAGCAGCAGTGCAAGGCTGAAGGGTAAGACAGCGCACACAATCCTCGGGGTTGTGAGTGGCACCCAAACAGACCATACACCGACTATGAGGGTCGGTGATAGAAATCGTCCTGCCGCACTGGTAGCAACGTTTGAACCCGGTCAAGGGCCGGGACATAGAAAAAATAAAGTCCGTTCTGGAGAAAAGAGGCTGGGACTAAGCCCCGAGTCTCCATGCCCAGCGATACGAAAGAAAAATAAACTATAATAAAATTTATTTTTTTTGTAGTTATGAAGAAAAAGAAAGAAAACGACTCGCACAGCAACCAAATAAATAAATATCCAGCTGCGGTGAGAGAAGGCACAACGCTGCGGAGCGAGATGAACAAGTCTTCTCGGTTCCGCGGAAAATGTTGAACTGAGGATCCTCACAGGAGATGCGCCCCCTAATTCGGGCGGGAAGGCACACGCGCATGCACAGTGCAGCACTCGAAAGCTCGAGATCTTCAAGCAAGTTTGCTTTCGAGGCTGTCTGCTGCGGGGCTCCGTCGGTGACGTCACCCATGTGTGAGAATATGCTGCCTGCTTGTCCTGGGATAATCCTGATTTCCCTGGTTCTCAGCCTGCTGCTGTAACCATTAGGCTATTCTTCTACTTCAGCAGTACACGTCTCAAGGTGTATCAGGTTTGGATGTCAAACACAGGAAAAGGCAGGTCGAAATGTCCTAGGAATGTATAAGACTATCATTTTATTTTCATGCAATAGAAGATAGAAAACTGATGTTGGGATAGGGCCAGGCTGAGCCACTTCTTATTTGACCCCCATCACACTTTCAGAATTGAGGCTCCATTTTTGGTAAGAAAAGCAGGGATATCAGTAGATGCTCAGTTTGTCCTTGAGGACATAGAGTTTGGTGTCAAACCCTGGAGTTTAAATCTTGGAGATCAACTTGGCCATTCTCTTACCCATTCTCTTGCTTCTTCAAATATACTTTTTTTTTTTTTTTTTTTGCCAGATAAGGTCTCTGAAAAATTTTGTATTCCAGAGACTCAAAAGGTAGACCTGATATTCACAAGACCTTTACCTTAATAAATCAGTTGGCTACTTGGTGTGCAGTGTCAATAAGTTAAGCATTTACCTACGAAATAGGCCAGTCTCCTTTTCTGACAATCAAAGACAAACCAGCGCTTCTTCCAAGTCTTGATGCGGCCCCCCATCTTCACCAGATACCCTTTACATAACGATGCTGTCACTGTCACCTGGGGGCAGGTCTCCACGCTGTGGCCCAGGGATTCCATGTGTGACCTAAGGTTGAAGGCTGGTCTAGAATTTTTCACCTAAGTTTAGGGAGAACAAACAAATGTTAAGAGAATTCAAAGTTTTTGTCTTGTTCTCTTAAAAGGATTTGTCACCTTGTAAACTGCTACACTGAGAGTCATGCATATAGTTGGGCCTAAACCAGCATTGCTACTGACTCAGCAGAAATAAGCGGGTTGAAAAAAATCCTGCCCCCCTCCCCCAAGAGCACTTTGTGGTCCTGTTCCCTTCCTGGCAAACTCTCCTCAGTCTTTCAGCAACCACTCTCCACCATTTCCCTCTTTTTATGGCAAGTACCCTCTTCCCTCCCCCATTTTCTCCTATATTACCCTCCTTCACAACGTCACCCCTCTTCTTCCCCTGATAATCATTATTATCGGCACATAGATGAAAATTCCATCATTTGCTTATCTGAACATATTCCCCCCAAAACTCTTCTCTTATTCCCAGACTGAAGTGCTGCAATCATACACCCCCCTCTCCCAGCAAAATGAGTGGGTGATGGTGATTCCTCCTGTCAAGGTGGACATGAAGGGACCCTGACAACGTATCAGAAAAAAAATATATCACAGAAACCCAATACCAACCCAGCACACATCCTGGATGACAAACTTCTACAGGTTTGAGATAAAGATCTTAGAATTAAGCAAGAGGCCTGTTAAAGGCTCAGCAGGATTGGGTCCAAAAACTAATCCTATTGTTTCCCTTTCCATATCTATGCTACTACAGCACACATGTAAACAAATTCTTACCCAGCTCCCTACAATGCTTCCTTCCAGTCAGGAGGATGCATCTCTAGGAAAAAGAGACTGTCACTGGTAACCTGCCTGCCTTTTCCAAAACCTAACAGACCTCACACAATGCTCAGATTGATTTTTTAGACAATGCTGAAGAAGAGCCAACTATCACGGTCCATGTGGGCAAAAGAAGGGATATTCTAGAAGTCAAAATCTAGCCTCAAAAACTTCAGGGCAGGATTCTTAGAAATGCTTTCAATGCCACATACAGGAGTCCAGAGACAGGCTGAGTTTCAGATTCTCAACATATGGATAGATGATGGTGCAGGAAGGAGAGTCAAGCAAAAACAGATCGGTCCTCACAGTGCAAACAACAGTTCCATAAAAAATAACGATTGAAAGATGACCTTCATGCCGGGATCCTGTAAAAATTTATTGGCAAAGTTATCACTCTTGAGTTGACTCAGTCAATACTGACATGCTTGTCTCTGAGTCAACTCAAATTATAATTGTCTGAATAACTCGAGTGATAACTTTGACAATAATTTTTTACTGGATTCTGGAATGGAGGTCATCTTTCAACCCCTTTTTGTGGAACAAGAAGGAGGAAAGTATCAGATTCATTAGGAGCGAGGATCTTTTTGGTGGAAAATGGAGTCTATTCCTAGAGGATGGGCTTCAGCTTTACCAGAATAGAACCTGGCTGCTGACATTAGCTATTAAAAGGGAGAAAAAGCAACTTTTACATTAAATTTTGGGGGAAAAGCCAACAATCCCTCAAGAGTGTGTGGTTTAGAATGAAATTTCCTTAAAAAAGATACCGTTAAGAGTATCCTGGTAGAGGCAAAGTGTTAAAAGCCAAAGTAGCTCAAACAGATTTAAATGAAAGTAGGCAAATATTTTAAAAAACAAGAATGGAGTGCTCGATTGCAAATTTGGGCAATTTTACTGTATAAAAACGATAACCAATGGGTCACTACTTATGGGGAATTTAGGAAACACCTAAAAACATATCTGTTCTTGAAATATCTAGACAACTGACGTATACAATCTTAGTCCACAACAACTGATCTCTAGAACCGCTATCACTAACCCTTAACTTTGTTAACTCTACTCAGTCTATAGCATCTTTTTAATAATTGTAAACTGCATAGAACTTCACGGTCCTGCAGTATATAAACTGTTATTATTATTATTATTAATTCCATAGTACAACTGCTCTAAGGAGGAAACTCAATACAGGTTGGTAAAATTATGATGCCATACAGATGAAACGATTGCAGATTTTACAAAATATTGCTGTTACACTTATATTTGGGGGAAACAGATTTGATCATGTCACCCCCAACTACAAGAACTACATCAGTTGCCATTTGAGGCAAGAACTGAATTTAAAAGTTTGCTTTTTGGTTTTTAAATTTTATATGGTTACGTCCAGGTTATTTGATGGAGAGGAAATGGGGATCTTTGGGGAGACCTGCCGGCTCAGCTATCAGGGATTCATCTGCCGTCATCAGCTGATGGCAAGCCGTGGACTATTTAGATTTTCGAGGCACAATTCTCTAACAAGCACTGTCACTTAATTGACACACGATCAGCAGCTGCTTTTAAGGCCACCAACTTCAGCACCAGTTAGAAAATCCAGGCATTAATGCTATTCTATAAACCATGTCTAAAGTTAGGCACAGTTTATATAATAAGCATAGTGGCTTGCCCACGACTAAAATGTAAGTGTGACCATTTATACCAACTAAAACCTGGTGTAAATGCCCTTATCTAAATTCTGTACAAATTAGGCATATGTTATAACAGTGTGTGTAATTTTTAGGAATGCCCACAACATGCCGTTCCCATGGCCACACCCCCTTTTGAGAGCCGCACATTAGAATTTACACGCATCACTTTATTGAATATGCTTAGAAAGTTGCGTGTGTAAATTCTAATTAGTGCTAATAATTTCTTCTTAGTGGCTAATTATCTGTGCCAACTGGTTTGTTAAACAATTAAGTTGCACATGTGGCCAAATTTATACATGCAATTTTAATTGCCATACATAGAATCTGTGGGTTGGTGGATTGAATACTGGCGCTAGCCAAGTAACTTCCAGCTCCGCCCAGACTCTGACCCTAGACTGTTCCAGCACTACTCATCAAGTATAGAGGCTGTTTGATTGGCTTTTCAGTCACAGCATCTGGATGCCTCTGAAAATCTGGGTATGACCCAGTCAGCAGGATTTATCTGGGTATGAGCCTCTCCTACCTGCTTAAATCTCACAGAATATTGGCCCCTAAAATATTATTTAAACTGGTCTTTTTGTTGATGACTAAGTTCAAATTAAGCATCAACCCCAACTCTAAAATGGTGGCTGCTCCGGCTAAAGATAAGAAAACCGGCTGCTCCAGCTAAAGATAAGAAAGCCATTTCTTGTCTCTTGGGTAAGAAACATGCAATTCATCTATTTCTTGGGATCCAACCTGGTATTTCTGACCTGGACTGGACACTGTTGAAAACATGATACTGAGCTCTGATGGAGCTTTGGCAGTTCTTATATTCTTACTAGTCTTATAGCCCGTTACATTAACGGGTGCTAGCATATATGTGTGTGTGTGTCTGTCTTTATTTCTTTCTCTCTCTCTCTCTCCTTAGCCACTTTCTGTATTTCTGTCTTTCTTTCTTTCTTTTTCCTTAGCTGTCCACCACCACCCCTTGCCTGCTCCCCTTATCCAGCAGCAGCCCTTCTCCCTTTGTTTTACCTACACCCTGTCCATCATCACCTCTTCCCCTGTCCATCAGCACCTCTTTCCTGCTCCCCCTGTCCAGCCGTAGGCCTCCCTTTCTTTTTCTTCCCCCCCTGTCCATCAGCACCTCTTTCCCTGTCCATCAACACCTCTTTCCTGCTCCCCTGTCCAGGAGTACGTCTCCCTTCCTTTTTCTGCCCCCCCTGTCCATGAGCACCTCTTCACCTGTCCATCCCTGCTCCCCCTGTCCAGCAGTATGCCTCCCATCCTTTTTCTGCCCCCCTCTGTCGTCAGCACCTCTTCCCCTGTCCAGCAGCACCCCTTACCTCCTCTCGTGTCTGCCCTCCATATTAAACCTCTTGCTTAAACAGTAACTACTACTACTAATAACTTATATAGTGCTGAAAGATGTGTGCAGCGCTGTACATTTTGACATTTATAGTCAGTCCCTGCTCGGAAGAGCTTACAATCTAACTTGGACAGACAGATATAACATATAGGGTTGCAGATGCAGAACCCAAGGTGAAAGGAGTTAGGAACTGAAAGTACTCTGAAAAGAGGTGGGTTTTTAACTGGGCCTTGAACATTGTCAGAGATGGATCTTGCTTTAGGGATTCGGAGTGAGGATGGAGACAGCGCCTGATGGGACTGCAGAGCAATGCACAATTTTTATTTTATTTATTTTGTTCAAGATTTCTAACCAGGACACTGGTGCAGCTTTCCCAAAAACTTTCCGAATCAGTCATTTTCCATCTGCAAGCCAACTGAAACTGCAACAGACATATGGCCAGGCAGTAAGTTAGTGACACAAATTTTCCTGCCAGTTGCCGGGAAGAAATATAGGATCCGAGTCAGAGGCTAGGGTGGGGTAGACGGGACAGCACACCAAGAAGCAGCGCCCGTCACCCCCTGTTCTCAGACCGGAGCACGTAAACTTTGCCCACCTGGCTGCAAGCTGGCCCGGGCAAAGGAGTGAGGTCAATTTAGCGTTGCAGGAAGAACGGACAGCCCTTACCCGGGCCTTCGCTCCTCACCGCTGAAAGAAGGGAAAGTGGGGACCTGCCCAGGACACGCACCCGAGAGCCTCCAGGCCGCCGCTCCAGGACCACTCTCGGCCGGCCCCGCCTCTCCGCCTTCCGCTCACCTTCTCCCTCATGGCTCAGTGTCACTGAGGCTTCCTTCGCTCGCGCAGTCAGCTCACACACCCCCCGCTACTCCTACCCCATCTCTCACGTGTCAGATTCTTCACTTCCTACCCTCAGCGCTGCTTGTTCTCTTCACACACTGAGGCCGATCACTATGGGAGAACCTGGGGAGGAAGGCCGCAGAAGCCTCGCGCCTCCCCCCCCCCTGGGGAGTACAAAAGGAACGGAGTTGTGGGCTTAGATCTCTTTCTGCCTCTGCCGGCGGGGACTGCCGGGGCTGGGTGCTGCAGGGAACGGGGGTCTAGCCTGGCCGGGGCCAGCCGAATCCAGGGCCTGCTCTCCTTCCCCCAAGTCCCGGCCCCTCACTCCACGCCATCTAGCGCATGCGCACTCGTGCCGCCACATCCCGACAGATCAGGGAACACACTGCGTGAGTGCACATGCGCGTTTAGAGTTTTATTATTATAGATTAGATGTCTATGAAAATGAAAGCAGTGCTCAGGGAGGATAAAATCAGAAAAATAAAAGTAAATTAATTTTTGCTTCAGTCATTATGGTGGAGGATGCTTAGGGAAAATACCCATACTGGAACATTCTTTGTAGGTAATGATCCAATGGAACCAAAGCAAACCACTGTGAAACAGGAAGACATACTAGAATAAATTGATATTTTTATTAATTGCAAATCACCAGGCCCTGATGGTATTCACCTCAGAATATTAAATACAAACAAACAAAAAAATCAAACAAGAAATTACAGACTTTCTACTGGGAATATGTAATGCGCCTGAGGACTTGAGAGTAGCTAATATCACACCAATCTTTCAAAAAGGACTCCAGGAAACTAGAGATCAGCCAGCCAGATATCGATGCCTGGCAATATGGAAGAAGCTATTTATAGACACAGAATTATCAGATATACGGATAGACATGGTGTAACAGAGAAGAGTCAGTATAGATTTAGCAAAAAAGGTTGTACCCTATTAGACTTTTTTGAAAGGTATGGATGTATTGAATAGCTGTATCCCTGAATGCAGATCTCATGGAGAAAGGTAAACACTATGTCACAGGCAAACAAGCTGAAAGCATAGAAAGACTGAAGAGGCTGAAGGCAATGGCTCTAGGTACCTGCACTGTCAGAGAATCGGGCTGAGATGCCTGGATTGGGCCCAGCACTACTTCTGGACTCTTTCCCTGAGTCTTCTGCTCCTGCACCATCTCTTCTTTCTTTTTCCTGGCCTCCTCTTGAGCTGTGCGTTTAGCCTCCTGTGGGACACACAAAAAAAATCTGTTTATGGCATTGAAGTAATGGCCTTCTTGCTGAGGGAGGGAAGTCAAGGGAAGGGACACATTGCATGGAGAATACAGGAGATGAAGGACAGTGTTTGAGGAAGGTGGATCACTGGGACAACAGTTTTTTTAAGGAGAGAGTGTCTTGAAACAAGTGGCAGGTTGGGGGTATGGGATTTGGAGAAGTTAGGGGGAAATTCTACAACTGGGCACCTTCATTTAGGGACCCCATGCCCTTGTGGCAGGAATCATGGTCTATAGAATCTGACAGTGAGTGCATGCATTGGCGTATGCTAGTAAAATAACAGTTAATGCACTTGTGCGTTTAAAGGGCATGTTAATGCACACAGTAACTACTTAACACCCTTTTACTAAAAGGTACACCTACTATCCTTTATGGAACATTGGTGGACCCAGGTATACAGTATACACTAGGGGAGGGAGAAAATTCTATAAATAATGGTCACATTTCAGCGCCAAACATTATTCTATAAAAGGTACATGCCCTTTTTAGAAATTTGTTTCACATCAATTCTCATACCTAACTTTAGGTGTCAGACTTGCGTCTGCTGAAATCTGGTGTAAATACTGGCATCCAAATTAGGCATCCAAATTAGGCACTGAGCACTGAAGCAGTATTCTGTAACAACGTGCGTAACTTTTTGGCATACCTAATACTACTACTACTTAACACTGACATACCTACTACTATTTATATCACTTATCACAACTACTACTTAACACTGACATACCTACTACTATTTATATCACTCTTCCCTGAAGAAGCCCTTTCTGGAAACGTCAATCGCTCCTCCTAAACTTACTTGCTCCACTTCATCACTGACGCTGAAACCGTGGATTGAAGACAAAGTTTTATTTTATTTTTCTTTCCAGCTTATGATTTATCTTTAATCTTATCTATTGTTTTGCCTTTTGTCTTTGTTTTGTTCTATTTCTATCATTTAAATTTCTCCAGAATTCTACTGTTCAACGGCTCCCCCTTCTGCTTCTATTCCTTTCTCTCCTCTCTTCTACCTTCCAAAGTATTTAGATCAATGCTGTCTTGTTAAAATGTTTATTTTATTTTTATTTTTCCTCTAACTCTACTTTTCACTTCTCTATTACCCTCCAGGTACTTTAGTTAGATTGTGAGCCTTCGGGACAGTAAGGGAATTTTTCAAGTACCTTTCTTATTTCTAATCTTAATGTATATTTTCTGTAAACCGCTTAGAACCTAACGGATGTAGCGGTATATAAGAAATAAATTACATTACATTACATTATCACCACTACTACTTAACACTGACATACCTACTACGATTTATATCACTTATCACCACTACTACTTAACACTGACATACCTACTACTATTTATATCACTTATCACCACTACTACTTAACACTGACATACCTACTACGATTTATATCACTTATCACCACTACTACTTAAACACTGACATACCTACTACTATTTATATCACTTATCACTACTACTACTTAAACACTGACATACCTACTACTATTTATATCACTTATCACCACTACTACTTAACACTGACATACCTACTACTATTTATATCACTTATCACCACTACTACTTAACACTGACATACCTACTACTATTTATATCACTTATCACCACTACTACTTAACACTGACATACCTACTACTATTTATATCACTTATCACCACTACTACTTAACACTGACATACCTACTACTATTTATATCACTTATCACCACTACTACTTAACACTGACATACCTACTACTATTTATATCACTTATCACCACTACTACTTAACACTGACATACCTACTACGATTTATATCACTTATCACTACTACTACTTAACACTGACATACCTACTACTATTTATATCACTTATCACCACTACTACTTAACACTGACATACCTACTACTATTTATATCACTTATCACCACTACTACTTAACACTGACATACCTACTACTATTTATATCACTTATCACCACTACTACTTAACACTGACATACCTACTATTTATATCACTTATCACTACTACTACTTAAACACTGACATACCTACTACTATTTATATCACTTATCACCACTACTACTTAACACTGACATACCTACTACTATTTATGTCACTTATCACCACTACTACTTAACACTGACATACCTACTACTATTTATATCACTTATCACCACTACTACTTAACACTGACATACCTACTACTATTTATATCACTTATCACAACTACTACTTAACACTGACATACCTACTACTATTTATATCACTCTTCCCTGAAGAAGCCCTTTCTGGAAACGTCAATCGCTCCTCCTAAACTTACTTGCTCCACTTCATCACTGACGCTGAAACCGTGGATTGAAGACAAAGTTTTATTTTATTTTTCTTTCCAGCTTATGATTTATCTTTAATCTTATCTATTGTTTTGCCTTTTGTCTTTGTTTTGTTCTATTTCTATCATTTAAATTTCTCCAGAATTCTACTGTTCAACGGCTCCCCCTTCTGCTTCTATTCCTTTCTCTCCTCTCTTCTACCTTCCAAAGTATTTAGATCAATGCTGTCTTGTTAAAATGTTTATTTTATTTTTATTTTTCCTCTAACTCTACTTTTCACTTCTCTATTACCCTCCAGGTACTTTAGTTAGATTGTGAGCCTTCGGGACAGTAAGGGAATTTTTCAAGTACCTTTCTTATTTCTAATCTTAATGTATATTTTCTGTAAACCGCTTAGAACCTAACGGATGTAGCGGTATATAAGAAATAAATTACATTACATTACATTATCACAACTACTACTTAACACTGACATACCTACTACGATTTATATCACTTATCACCACTACTACTTAACACTGACATACCTACTACGATTTATATCACTTATCACCACTACTACTTAACACTGACATACCTACTACGATTTATATCACTTATCACCACTACTACTTAAACACTGACATACCTACTACGATTTATATCACTTATCACCACTACTACTTAACACTGACATACCTACTACTATTTATATCACTTATCACCACTACTACTTAACACTGACATACCTACTACTATTTATATCACTTATCACCACTACTACTTAACACTGACATACCTACTACTATTTATATCACTTATCACCACTACTACTTAACACTGACATACCTACTACTATTTATATCACTTATCACCACTACTACTTAACACTGACATACCTACTACTATTTATATCACTTATCACCACTACTACTTAACACTGACATACCTACTACTATTTATATCACTTATCACTACTACTACTTAACACTGACATACCTACTACTATTTATATCACTTATCACTACTACTACTTAACACTGACATACCTACTACGATTTATATCACTTATCACCACTACTACTTAACACTGACATACCTACTACTATTTATATCACTTATCACTACTACTACTTAACACTGACATACCTACTACTATTTATATCACTTATCACCACTACTACTTAACACTGACATACCTACTACTATTTATATCACTTATCACCACTACTACTTAACACTGACATACCTACTATTTATATCACTTATCACTACTACTACTTAAACACTGACATACCTACTACTATTTATATCACTTATCACCACTACTACTTAACACTGACATACCTACTACTATTTATATCACTTATCACCACTACTACTTAACACTGACATACCTACTACTATTTATATCACTTATCACCACTACTACTTAACACTGACATACCTACTACTATTTATATCACTTATCACTACTACTACTTAACATTGACATACCTACTACTATTTATATCACTTATCATTACTACTACTTAAACACTGACATACCTACTACTATTTATATCACTTATCACCACTACTACTTAACACTGACATACCTACTACTATTTATATCACTTATCACTACTACTACTTAACATTGACATACCTACTACTATTTATATCACTTATCACCACTACTACTTAACACTGACATACCTACTACTATTTATAGCACTTATCACTACTACTACTACTATTTATCACTTATATAGTGCTGAAAGGCATACACAGTGCTGTCATTTTGACATTTAATAAACAGTCCCTGCTTGTAAGAGCTTACAATCCAACTTGGATAATGTTCTAGATGTTCACATTCCTGTAAAATTATCTTCTATATGAGTAACAACATAATAAATAAAGGAAGAGACAAGGAAAGCCAGAAAAAGAAGAGGAACGATAATCAGGCAGGAAAGCGATCTTCAGTTCTTACCCGAGCCTTGAGGAGGCGCTCTCTCTCTGCCAGGGCTTCCCGCAATAACCTTTCCATCTCTGCTATCTTGGAGAGGGGGTTTTCTGGGCTGTGGAAAAGAGAAACTCCTGATGTCAAACATGCAATCTAATGGAGAGAGGAGACAGTGGCCCTTGTTTTAGATGCATCCCCATACAAATGGCAGCATTTAAATGTCAGGAGAGTTTCAAGAGTTTAAACACCATTTAAGAACAGGGGTCATTCACATGTGGGAAAGCTGAGTGCATCTAACGACAAGAGGACAGGGTTATGCTATGTGCAATCTTATATCTCGCCGAATCATCACAAATCAGAGTTCTAGGCGGGTTATAAGCAGCATATCACTACATAAAATCATACATGCTACATACAGTAGAGTTATACCTATAATGTAAGATAAGATAAGTCTTCAATACTAATAAAAAAAAGTGAACTTGGCCAGAGAGTGGGGCAAGAGAAGCAACTTTATTGGGGGACTAGGCACGGGCTATGTTTCGGGAATACTGCCTTTGTCAGGGGGTCATCCAGCCACATGAATTTTTAAGTATTAAAGTCTGGGATGTATTGGCATCACCAACAGGTTGTTGGAGGGGAGGTTGTACTAGTTTCTGCCTGTCTTTCTCTCACCCTCATGCACATAACAGACACCACAGGAACTGCCTCACCTATAGAAATGCATTGGACAAGAAACACTGGGATGGCAGTGAAAAGAAGCGAGTTAAAGAGAAGATGGCAGAAAAAGATGATGGTGAAGAGAAAAGGAGAGGCAATAAGAAACAAAAATAGGTGAGAGATAGCCAGGAAAGGAGAAAAAGCTAGAGAAAGAAGTGGAAGAAATATCATGAAGGGAGAGGTAGGAAGTGATAGGAAAGAGGTGATATGGAGAGCAATAGGGGATATGGTGAGGAGAGGGAGGGAGCTATAACAGAAGTAAGAGAGGCGAGGGAGGTTATGATGAGGTGAACAGGGGAGCCTGAGAAATAAGGAAGTCAAAGTAGAGCAGATGTGAATGACAGGGGCAGGAGACCACAGAGAGGAAGGAAACCTCAAGGGCAAGGAGAGAGAAGCATGACGTGTCTTGAGGAGAGAAGGGAAGAAGAGAGAGTGGAAAAAGACCGAAGAAGCAAGTGAAGGCACTAGGCACCCAAACAGGAAAGAGGTCACAAAAACAGCTTAAAAAAATGTAAAGGAAGAAAATCAGAATAATTTGAAAAGAGAGAGAGAAACAGAGCTCAGAGACACCCAAGAGAAGAAGGAATAAGCTGAGAAGAGCAGAGAAATTATGGTGTATTACACTTTTGGCAAAGATAGAATTCCTTTCTTCTCTGTGGGTCATGTCTGGGAATTGACCTCAGTCCATCTTACTCCATCTGGTAACACTTAGGAGCTGAGTCACTCAGCCTTTTCTCATAGATACAGAATGGCAGAAAAGCATTAGCTGATCAGACCTCAAGTGTAGGAAGGTGTCTGCCCATCAGGACAACGGTGAACTGCAGAGACCATATGTATATATACAGTACACACAGCCCTGGCAAGGACAGACTTTATATGACTCATTACAATGGCAAAAGTTATGCACAGCAACAAAGAAGAGTGATGTGCAGTGGTGACTCAATAAAGAATAAAAAACTTAAGTTCCAATAAAACAGTTACATAACATTTTTCTTTCTAACCTTTTGGAGGTACTTTGGTAATGGATTGTTCGCACGTAACAGGGCTTTTATATAATTATTGCAGGAATTACACACATAAAAGTGTGTGCAGTGCCATAAAGGTATTTACACTTACGTGACTCATGTGTAGAAGTATTCAGGAGCAGTGCTTTGGCGAAGCATAGGTAGGATCGCAATTTACATCCCTACATATAACTACCAACTTTTTCAAGTGTAGATTGGCTTACACATTTAAAATGTGTATCCATAACCAATTGCATAAGGAACCTAGTATTGTGAGTTGTGTGTTACACATTTAAAAGTCATTTTATATAAAGTGGACTTTTCACACAAGGATGGACACCACACACACTTCAGCAGGTGTGCTCCAGAAAAGGGCTTAATGTGGATGGGCCTAATATATTGATATGGATTCCCCATCTTACAAGGAGCTCCAAGTCAAGGAGAACAGTCCTAAACACTGGCATTTATACCTGCCCTGAGGCACAAACAAGTGATTAGGGCAATGGTCTCAAACGTGTGGCCCCAGGGCCACATGCAGCCCCTGAAGTCAGTTATTGCGGCCTTCAAAAGAGTTGCTGAAATGCTCTTCAAATCCAGTAAACATGTTCATTTCAACCTTGCCTATTTGATACAGTAACTGTAAACAATCTCGTGTGTTAGTTTCCAAGTTTATTTCATAGGGTTACCTAAATGGTTTACAACACTAAAATTTTTTTTTTTTTTTTTTTTTAAAGGGATGCATTCATGGTTAAAATATCAAGGACTAAATAGACAAAGACATATGGTAACAAAGGGGTCTGTGGGCAAGCAGGAGTAAAGTACATCGAGATAAAATAAATTAAAAGGGAGGTAAAAAGGGGTGGAGATAGCACTTCGTAAAAGCGGTTCTTGGGTATTACTCTGTTTGGTCACGAGTGTTAAAGTATTTATCATATCTGGTAAAAATCCAAACAAAAAGAGGCACTGGAGATGTCAAATCCAACCAGGTGGTCAATGTTCCTTTATTAAGCGTTTATACCAAGGTTAAAAAACAAGCAAAATGCCCAAAGGCGGAGTCCGCCACCCCTGCCTGGTACAACACTTGATTCCCTCACCCTGAGAAATAAGGTCCCCCCAAATATGGCCCAATGCATTTCTATGGAAGATGCAGTTCCAGCTGCTGCTGTGTGAAAATGCTGATATATTGAAACACAGTGAATCTATCAAATCAGGAAGTGAAAAAGCTATCGTCAAGTTTCAAGTTTATTAAAATTTGATGCAAACGCTTATAATATGATTTCAAAGCAAATTGCATATATTAAAAATCAGGGGTAACAAAAACTCATAATTATACGTACAACAAATTCTGAAGACAAACATACAGAAACAGGAAGAGAAAGGGTAGAGCTACAATATTTGTAGCCTTATTGTCAAGGGCAAAAGTTAAACTATTTGATATTCTTACAGCAGTGGCAATTAAACTAATCCTAGCTTATTGGAAAACAATTCTTGTCTATCTATGCACACATGGTAGAATCAAGCATGCCTTCTGGCAAATACAAAATAGTGGCTGAGAAGAACAGGGGGTGTACATATCAATGTAATGAACTCTAGTCTCCTACAACAGATTTTTGTTCTATAAAACTCTTGATGAATGTGCCATAAGGTTAAATCATTTGGTCAAATGTGCTGTCTCATATGATGACAGTGGCATAGTGGGGGGGAGGGGGGCAGTCCACCCCAAGTGTGGTCTTGGTAGGGGCACCACTACCCGTCCTCCTCTCCACCCCACCCCTACACCCCATGCCATGCGTGTGCTCCTTCCCTTCCTTCCCCTCTTTAATTTTTCCTGTGTGAGCAGCATTACGAACTTGCTTCCTGTGTCGTTGTCACCTCTCTGATGTCACTTCCGGGCCCTGCACCTAGGAAGTGACGGCAGAGGGATAGCCGAAATGATGTAGGCAGCAAGTTCATGATGTTGCTCCTGCCTGGAAAATTTAAAAGGTACGGAGGATGGGAAGGGGGCACGCATGCAGCGGGGAGGGTGGGGTCGGGAAGGGGTGCCACTCATCCTCAATATGCCACTGTATGATGACACTGCCATCTTGTTAAAGTTATTCTGTTGAAATTGTTATCTTTGGCATACACACACACACACGTTGGACGTTGTTTCATAAGGCATGTTCTGCATGCTGCCCCCACATACTGTTCACTCTTTTTGTGTGGCATAGTGGTTAGAGCTACAGCCTCATCACCCTGAGGTTGTGGGTTCAAACCCCATTTTGCTCCCTGGGCAAGTCGCTTAATCCTCCACTACCCCAGGTACATTAGATAGATTGTAAGCCCACTGGGACAGATAGGAAAAATGCTTGAAGTACCTGTATGTAAACCACTTTGGGTGTGGTTGTATAACTACAGAAAGGCGGTATAGAAGTCCCAATCCCCCTCCCCAATCTTTAAACTACTGCATTTGTCTTTTGCTACTGTAGAGATTTCTACAACCAGGGCTTAATTTGTAGGCAAAAGGGAAGTGAAACTGTTGAGATAGTGAAGGAGCAACAGGAAAAGAAGGACTGAATTAAGAAGCAAAGTGACTGTTCTCTGCTCTGCTCCATGCTCACTCCATTTCCTCCTGCAGGCTTCCTGAAAAGGAGATGCTAGACCAAACACTCCTGCTATTTTGGAGCCTAAAAAGAAGTGGTGAAACTGTGCTCCAGGCTGTTCCTCCAGAAATTAAGCCTTGCTTACAACTGTACCAGCTATGGAGTGTAGAGACCTCTAGTGGTCAACTAACTCAACTAGAAGATCTTTTTATACCACCAGTAAGATAATGGTAAGCAGAGACCTTTAAATGGAGGGAAAACTGACTTGTATAACCATTCATCCCAAAGGCAGATTTCTGTCTTTGACTGGCACAGGGCTTTAAGTCCTAACTATGGTAGTTATCAAAATCTGTCTGCTGCAGTATATTTGTCTATTTTTATAGGGGGGTGGGTTCAGAGGCACAATTTGGTTCAGAATATTTGTTCCTTGGTTTTTCCTCCTCTAAATCTAGGGTGTGTCTTATGGTCAGGTGCGTCTTATGGAGCGAAAAATACGGTATATTAAGGATCCAGGGGCCAGAGGCTTCCCAGCCTTAACTGGTCCCATCCCAAAACATAACATAGCATAAAAACTTACTTCTATACTGCAGTACCATTGATTTCTATGCGATTTACAAAAGAAATAAGTAACAGTTAGATGAGATGCTTCAGTTAGCTAAGAATCTAGCAAACAAATATGTTTTTAAATGTCTCCTAAATTGTTGATAAGTACTATAGATCATGATTAAAGAGTTCAAATCCTTATCCCAGGATGCTGCCTGGTAGGATAGAAGCCATTGGTGATATTTTTAAAATCTGCATCCTGTAACAGATGGAAAAGTAAAAAGAGCGTCTGGAACGTTTTAAATTAACAAATATGAACGAGTCCAGCAGATAGCTAGGTATGAGACCAGCTGATACCTTGTATAAATCCTGTATACACCTGGAAAATAGACCTACTCAGGATGCTTCCTAGGAAGTATGTACTCTGGCTCTCACCATAAAGAAGCTATGCCTAGTGGGAGAATACAGCCCATGGGGGCTACTCTATTTTCTGCCATCTCCCTATTTCGCCTCTCCTGACCCCAAACTATTCCTCCCCCTAGCTTTCTCCCCTTCACACACACTTCATTTGACCCAGGCTGCCTTCATTCCATCCCTCCCCCTTCTGTTATTCACTTTGAAAGTTCGCCTTGTTCTGCTTTTGTGTTTCTCCCCATCTCTTCAGAACTCCCTGCTGCTTTATTTAAGAACAAAAGCCTCATTTGCCGAGTTTAAGGCCAGTTTAAAACCTGGATCTTGCATCTAGGTTTTGATCACTGAGCTCAGACTGAGACACTGTTCTTGCCCTTTTTTTTGTTTATTTTCTCAGTTTCTTTTCACACTGTGCACTGCTTTGTTGTGCTACATTTGAAATACAGATTAACAAATTGTGTTGAAATAAACTAATTTTGTTCCCTCTCACCTCTCGTTCCCCAAACTTTTCACTCTTGTTCCCATTACTTATTATTCCTTCCATAACTTTCTCTTTGCTCCCCTCCCCCATTTCCCCCAATCTTCCCCTTCCTGTACACCTTCTCTCTCTCTATCCCTCCCTGGACCAGGGGTGTAACCAGATGGCCAATTTGTGTGGGCCTGAGCCCAAGGTAGGTGAGCATGGACTTCATTCCCCCCTCCTGCCTTTGCATACCCAAAACATTAACTACCTGAGCTGGTACAGATCCACAAGTCCTGTCAGCTGAAGACCTCCTCCTCCTCCTCGGGCAACCCCGGCAGCCAGCCTGCTACTGGAAGGCCTCGCATGCTCAGTGCTTGCACATGTGTGAAAACTGAGCACATGTAGAGGGACTAATGTTGGCATCAACTTGAAGCAAGTGCTGCTGACTGCGGTTTCGAAGAGCCCTCGCTGTCCAAGGAGGAGAAATTCTTCAGATGGCAGGGTTTATGGATCCTTGCCAGCCATAGCAAGAGTGCTATAATTTTGGGTGGGCCCGAGTCCAAATTAGATGGGCCCTGCCCTGGACAACTCTGTCTCCCCTCCATTATAACCCTTGCAGCCCTCTTTGCCTCCCCTCCATCTCTTCTCTTACCTCCCTACCCCCACCACCTCAATGCTTCATTCTACTGTTCTTGACAGCAGTCCCGTGCAAGAGACAGCTGTGTTTCTTCTCTCACTAGCTGGCCCCACACCTGTACCAGTTATGCCCATCCTTCACTACCAACTGATAGCATTCCTCCTACCCCAATTTTCTCCTTTGTTCTGCCTCTTTCAACTTCTCTTCAGTCCTCTCGTCCCCCATTGCTCACTTCTTTCCTCCTTCCTTTCTTCTCCTTATTCTCACTTCTTCTTTCCTCTCTCTTCTTTATGCTGACAGCAGCAGAAATGGAGCACTTTGATTAGTTGCTTTGCTTTCCTTCAGCTGCTGATTGGTTCTCAGGAGCAGAATAGGCTAATCATGCTTTGGAGGAAGGAGAAAAAGCCACAAGCTCCTCCCTCCTGGTTCCTGCCAGCAGTTTAGTCCGGGGAGGGGAACAGAACACTGAGGGTCACTGCTCTCAAGTGAGGGGAGAGGGTGGCAAAGGAAGATACAATGGAATGAAAGCAGGAAATGAGGAGAGAGTCCAAGGACAAGTGATGAATTAGAAGGTAGCAAGATAAGAGGGAGGATCCACGGTATGGTGAGCACCAGAACAGAAGCCCAGTGGCAAGAAGAGAAGGAAGGGAAAGCCCCAGTGGCAAGAAGAGAAGGAAGGGAGAGCCCCAGGAAAAATGGGGTCTGGCAGTGACCAGGGGCATGAGAAATGAAGATAACAGAGGAAATGGACTAGCAGAAATACGTTTCTTGGGCCAGTTCAAGGAGGTAATCCAATCATATAAATTCTGGTATATCATCTCTTGATCATTCTTAATGCTGGTTTAATAAAAGGGCCCCGACTGGGATGAAGTGAGAGGGAGATACATGGAAGAGAAACAGCCAGGACTGCATCTGGAGAGCACTGTTTTAATACTGAGAAGGAAGAGAGGAAAGATTCAAGTTCATAAGCAGGGAAGTGCTATATTTCTCCTCACCCATATGGCAGCCTGGAGGAGCCCAGTGATGTCTTTACAGCAGACCCATTGAGGAGATGTCTATTCTGGAGCTGGAGGAGGGGGGTCTGAAGCCGAGCCATTTGCAAAGAGGAGCTCCCAGTCAATGACCCACCCCCTCGGACACCTTCCAGTTGCACCAGCTGGAGAGCCAGGAGACCAGCTAAAACAAAAAAGAAAAATGAACAATAGGAGGTTAGGGCAACAAATAAAAATCACATCACAAGTTAAATAATCATATTGCTGTGACAAATGCCAGCTAAAATAAAAATGCTTT
The DNA here is from genome assembly GCF_902459505.1 of Geotrypetes seraphini. NCBI lineage: Eukaryota > Metazoa > Chordata > Amphibia > Gymnophiona > Dermophiidae > Geotrypetes > Geotrypetes seraphini. The sequence continues at coordinate 73,166,244 of NC_047094.1, read as the reverse complement.
AAGCTGCCTTCTAAATGATATCACATTAGTCAACAATTGCAATTCAATAGGAAGCGTATTCCATAAAATCATGGCTGCCACCAAAACATGAGAATGATTCTCAGTCAAGCCAAGCCAAGACTCCTGTTAATAACCAACAAATTGGCTGCATGTGAAAATGACATAATAATGCAGATAATACTGAACACTGAGGAAACCTTGCAGAACTGTCACCGAACACTCTCACATGCTGCACACAGTCAAGAAAGAGAAGAATCAAACCATTTCAGTACAATGTTGCCAGCACCAATCGTAGCTAATCACATTGATTTATAGTATTAAATGCTGCCGATACATCAACATATAGCATGTCCAACTCAAATCCACATTGCACAGTAGCAAAGCTAGAGAGTAACAGAGTTTCAGTGCCATGCACATCATGAAAACCTATTTGGAACATGTCTAAGACATTCTCAGAATGTACATAGTCCTGTTATTGATTTACCGGTAATACTATTTTCTCCCCAAGTTGGTCAGAATGGGTAAGGACAATAGATTCACTTCTTCAAAACAGATTGTACGCAGCAGCGTTTTCAGTTGATGTGCCATGGCTGTTCCCTAGGTGTGTCGTGGGAGTTTTCTGTCACTCCTGTCTCGTCCCCAGCCAGCAACCCAACATTACAAGGTTTCTTCTGTAGCGGTAGGCAGCATAAGGCAGTGATTCAGTCAGCCTGCTTGTGCCAACCTCCGAGTCTTCTCTCTGATATAACTTCCCATTTCTGCATAGCCAGGAAGTGTTAGGGAGAGGGCTCAGGTTGGCATGAGCAGACTGTCAGAATCGCTGCCCACTGCCACTGCTGCGATCAACCACTGCCACAGGAACATAAAAAGTGAGGGAAGAACAGAAGGCTAAATTCCCCAGTTTATGTGGTCAGATACTATGAGGAAGTTACTAGAACTTTCATACTAAATCCACATTATCTTGGCCATGCACTGTTAACTGGCTCAATTAGAGGTCCATAGGTTGGATGTGTGTGTGTTTCTGTGGCAGTTTGCTAGTTCTCATCACAAATTTAACCAGTTTATTACATAGTGAAAATTGTGGCATTCAGATTGTGTCCGTTTGGTATGATCTCATTACTTTGTCATTACAGGAGTAGCTCTATAAACGTGTGCCTGGTGGTAGTCTTTCATAAAGGAATTTAGGTCTACAGATCGGATGCAGTAAAGCAGGGGTGTCCAACCTTTTGGCTTCCCTGGGCCGCATTGGCTGAAAAAAAATGTTTCTGGGGCTGCACAAACGCTGCAGGAAGACAGAAGGGAGCCGGCAAGACAGTAAACACCCAGGGGCAGCAGAGGAAAACACTGCATCACCTTTGACTGGGGCCGCACAAAATACTTCACGGGGCCGCATGCAGCCCTCGGGCCACAGGTTAGACACCCCTGCAGTAAAGGGATGTGATCTCTACCAGCTATTTGTGACTAACTTCATTATCTTTAAAGTGCATTGTTGCCCTTTTGCCAATTTGTGTCTTCAATGAAAAAATTCAACTCTAAAGATAACACAATGATTAAAAATTTTATTATTGAACTTTAAACACAATCTTGAATACTCATTTATTAAAATATATATCTTTAAAAATATGATGGTGTGCCTTGACAATTTTGTGCCTTGTCAGTATGCTGCAAGATGAAAAAGGTTGAAAATCAGTGGTATACAGGCTTGTTTCAAGGAAGCAAACAAGCAGAAGATAAGGACTTATTCACAATTATGATAACAGATTCTGCAAAGATCCATCTTTAATGATTTTAGTGCAGAGATGGAACATTCAGAGGACCAGATTAATTATTTAGGGCTGAAATAACAGTGCATTAAGGGAATTTGCATATGCATTTTAAACCTATGGTCTTTTAGCATGGGCAGACTAGATGGCCCATTTGCCGTCATGTTTCTATTTAGCACAAGCTAATTCTGTTAATGCGCATTAAAATGCATTAATTTCAGATCTGTTTTATTGAAAGACTAAGACATACTGTACATAGCAAATGCATAATAACAAATCACAATTAACACGATCAACAGAACAACACAGGGCCGCCATCAGGGCAGTACTACCAGTCCTGCATTCAGGGGCCCGGAGCTGACAGGGGGCCCGGGCTCTCCCAGGGTCGCAAGCATAGTCTCCTCTCCTCTCCTTCTCCTTACCTGCCCTGCCGCAGCACACAGCCGAACGCAAAGTCTTCCCGATGTCAGCGCTGACGTCGGAGGGAGGGCTTAAGCAAAGCCCTCCCTTCCTCCGATGTCAGCGCTGACATCGGGAAGACTTCCGGTCGGCTGCTTGCTGCAGGGCAGGTAGGGAAAAGGCAGTCGTGTACTGGAAGGGAGGGGACTGGTGCAGCCATGGGGCCCGAGGGGGAGTGTGCACAGCCGGTCAGGTCCCCTTAGCCTTGTGGCGCATCTCCCGACCGACAACAGGCCCGGCCGACAAACCTCCCTGCCCTGCAGCCACGAATCTAAATTACCTTCTTACAGCAGCTTCAATACTCCAACTGCTGTAAGAAGGTAATTTAGATTCACGGCTACAGGACAGGGAGGTTTGTCCGACCGGGCCTGTTCTGTTGTCGGTTGGGTGGGGAATCGCCACAAAGGTAAGGGGCAGGGAGGAGAAAGGGAGGAAGGGTGGAGTGGAGAGGAAAAGACCGCTGAAAGCACTGGGGAAGCCAGAGGGGGGAGAAGGACCCTGAAAGGACATGGGAAACACAAAGGGGTGGAGAAGGACGCTGAAAGACATGGGAAGACAGGGGGGAGAAGGACGCTGAAAGCACATGGGGAAGACAGAGGGGGGAGAAGGACGCTGAAAGGACATGGGGAAGACAGAGAGGGAGAAGGACTCTGAAAGCAAATGTGGAAGACAGAGGGGGGAGAAGGATGCTGACAGGACATGGGGAAGATGGGGTGGGGGGAGAAGGACGCTGAAAGGAAATGGGGAAGAGATAATGGGGAGAAGACACTGGCAGGGAAGAAGACAGAGATGCCAGACTATGGGGGGAGCGGAGGGAAGAAGATGGGTGCCAGACCAATTTGGGAGGGGGAGAAAGGGAGAGGACAGTAACAGAGCAAATGGAAGACGCAGAAAGAAGAGAGACAGTGGATGGAAGGAATTAAATGAGAACATGAGGAAAGCAGAAACCAGGCAACAAAGGTAGGAAAAAAAATTCTTTTTTTTTTTTTTTTTTTTGCTTCAGGATAAAGTAGTATATTAGTTGTGTTGATAAAAATTTGTAAACATTAGAGGCTCTGGTAGAAACCCGTTTACAAAGTATATATTCTTCCCAATTAATAAAGTCTTTTTGCTTATTTTTAAATTGGTTTCTACCAGAGCCTTTAATTCAGTAGCATAATTAAATGTAATAACTATTTCTGTAGTTTATAAGGACGGGCGGGGAGGGAGGGGATTCCTCGCGGGGATGGGTGGGGACGGAGGGATTCCTCACGGGGACGGGTGGGAGTCCTCACGGGGACGGGTGGGGACGGGTGGGATTTCTGTCCCCGCGCAATTTAAACATGCACCTTTCTTCCTCCATCCCATAACACACACAGCCTGATGGTGATGATTATCAGATTGATTCATGAATATATAATGATGTTATGAGTGTGCACCTCTTCCTTCCCATCCTCCTTAGCATGTCACATATAGCATGTTACATTACACAAAGTCTGTGTAATGTAACATGCTGTATGTGACATGCTGAGGAGGATGGGAAGGAAGAGGTGCACACTCATAACATCATTATATATTCATCCATAGCTGCATGTTAATGATGTGCTCATATGCACTTATTTATCATCATAACATATACATCATCATTAACATGCAGCTGTGGATGTGTAAGGACACGCTGAGGAGGATGGATGGGAAAGAAGGAAGGTGCACATATCAGCATATCGTACATTTTTAACATGCATGATGCAGCTATAGGCAAGCTGAGGAGGATGGGATCATACAGATGTGTATGTTTAGATATGCGCTCACATATACAGTCAGATGTGTATGTTCAGATATGCGCTCAGATGTGTAGTTTTTTCTGATATATTTATTAAGCTTACAGTATTTATAAAAATACATTTAATACTTATTACTAAAAATATTGTGCAATTGTGATCTACTTCTGGCCTACAAAGGTCAAAAGAAATCCTTAACTGAGATTTTACATTCAAAAGTGAATTATAGCTAGTAGCACTATTATTTATTAGTTATTTATTATGCAGATGTTTGTTAGTTTGTTATTAGTTCAGTATTAGACATATGTTAGTTTAGAATAGATAGGTATAGATTAGTTTAGGTTAGGTTAGGGCCCTGCTGAAAGAGTCTACCTTGACGTGGTTGCAGGCTTACAAATCTTTTGGTCAAAGAGTGCAGCGACAGAGAAAAGTATGTGTGTATTCGGGGGGGGAGAGGGTGCGGGGGGGGCCCAATAGGATTGCTCAGTAAGGGGCCCAGAAATTTCTGATGGCGGCCCTGGAACAACATAGTATATATATGTTGTCTACTATTTACCTATAAAATAGGCTGAATGGCAAGCAATCAATTGAAGGTCAAAAAATTGTTACAATGGTTGCGGGATTAAAATGGTCGCGGGATTAAAATGGTCGCGGGATAAATAGAATGGTGGAACACAATAGTTGCAGCACTAACCCCGTCCTGAAGAAGGATTGAAACGCATAGATGGAAAGCAGTGCAAATATACAGCTGAACAGCAGCTAAGTTCATTTATGAATATTAAGGACTGAAAAGCTACAAAAGAAATAGTTTTTTAAAAAATAACATGAAGTTTGAAAATATGTGAAGAATGGAAAATATATAATGAATATTTGAGATTAGAAATTAGAGTAAAGATATAAAAGAAAAAAAAGGTTTAAATTAAATCAGATTTTAATACAAGTTAATAGTCGATATATAAAAAAAGAGTGGCAAGAAGCTTTGATATACACAGGGTGAATTCAGTGAGGAGTGCTGCTACGATGACAGAAAACCATCAGAGTAGCGTTCTGAGATATCCCCAGTGTGCAAATATCATTGAGGAGTTCTTTGCATTCTTGATTGTTTATGGCAAGAGAGACTTTTTTGGTCTACTATTTACAGCAGGGCTGCCCACGTCCAGTCCTCGAGATCTAGTGGCAGGCCAGGTTTTCAGGATATCCACAATGAATATGCATGAGAGAGATTTGCATACCAAGAAGGCAGTGCAGGCAGATCTTTCTCATTCATATTCATTGTGGATATCCTGAAAATCTGGCTTGCCAGTAGATCTTGAGGACCGGACTTGGACAGCCCTGATTTACAGAGCTTCAACTCTGAAACCCCCTTCCCCCCCCCAAATCAGCCCCCTTCTTCCCCCCCATTCCTAATGAAACACCCATTCAATCCCATCAACAGCAGCATAAAATTAAGTAAGGTACAAGTAATAGTGGCAGTATCCGGGTACTAGAGAGCTAAGTCTTACAGCAGAAAACTCTGAGGAACAGGAGCCTCGCCCCGCGCCCTTCCTGATAAGCTGTCGTCGCGAGAACTGACGGCAGCCAATCAGGAAACGGCGCAGGGCTTGAGATCACAAACATCGCTCCTGCCCTGCACAGTGTGAGGCAGCCAGCGTGTCTGGAGGAGGCAGGCGCGGCCGTCAAGCAGGTATTTATTTGTTTCTTAGGTCAAATATCTGGTGAACATCTTTTCTTTTAATAGGATTTTACAAATCTGTTTCCGCAGGGCCTCAGAACAATGTTCCCGCTAAGCTGCGCTGGTGTTTACTGGCGTGCAAATTTTAAGGTCGCAGCTGAGAAATTTCTGTAGAATCAAATGCTCCCGCTTCTGTTCCATATACCCGCACTTTCAGTGATACCTGTTCCCAAAGCTGGGCAGCCTTTGGCCTTCCTCTGGGATTATGTATTGCTCCATTTATAGGCCGCCCCATTTAAGCAAGCCTGCCCACTAGGCTGGTTTGCAAAATCTATGTATAGGCCGCGGCCTATATATGGGGAAATACGATAGTCAGATAAGACTGGTTGGGCAAAGCAGTCCTTATCTGCCAATTGTGTTACAAATGAAGCCATTAAGATTGGACAGCCAGCATGAAGGCTGCAATACAACTGGCTGATGAAGTCATTCTCCTAACAAGTGAAAAGCCAGCACTTCACTTCAGCGAATAGCGGTGTTCAGCAGCAGAGATGCAAATACACACCATTTCCATGCAGGGATACCGGGCGATCAGAGTCTTTTCCACGGGCCGACTCCCCTCTTCTCCGTGGCAGGCTATTTGTCCTCTGCAGCCCTGGAGAACTCTGGAAAGGAAATGACATAAACAAAACATCAAAAGGTCAAGGAGAGTGTTGGGAAACTTAAGGTTACCTTTAACGTGCTCACTAAACTGGTTCCAGCCAGTCTAATATGCATGTAATTTAGCGGCAGGTTATTAAAACTGCTTACCATGGTCTTTTCCGAGTTCTTTTTAGCCGTCTCCGATACTGGCATGCAAATATAGTATAACGAGGTTGTTAATATTAAAATGAGCACTCCAAGCAATTCTCTATAATCACCAAGTGATTCTCTATATGTGACCAAAATTTGCTGACAGGTCTGAGCTGTTGTAGCCTTACTTTCTGATCAGTATCTGAGCACTGATTGGCTCAGGCACTGACAGGAAAGTAAGGTTTGATAGCTCAGAACACCCCCCTCTCCCCCAATTAAAATAAAAACAAACAAACCCCAAATTGAAGATCGGCAGGAGAGATACCCACTCTCTCCTGCTGCATTGCACAATCACCTGCCACTGCTAAACCCCCCACCTATGCAGTGGGAGAGATAACCACTCTCTCCTGCTGTTGCCGCCACCCCCTCCCCCTCCCCCCCCCCCCCCCCCCCCCCGACAACTCCCACCGTGCTTCCGGCTCTACATAACACCATGCAGCGGGACATAAGAATAGCCTTACTGGGTCAGACCAATGGTCCATCAAGCCCAGTAACCCATTCTGACAGTGGCCAATCCAGGTCCCTAATACCTGCCCAAAACTCAAGGAGTAGCAACATTCCATGCTACCGATGCAGGGCAAGCAATGGTTTTCCCCATGTCTTTCTCAATAACAGACTATGGACTTTTCCTCCAGAAAATTGTCCAAACCTTTCTTAAAACCAGCTACACTATCTGCTCTTACCACAACCTCTGGCAATGAGTTCCAGAGCTTAACTATTCTCTGAGTGAAAAAATATTTCCTCCTGTTGGTTTTAAAAGTATTTCCCTGTAAGTTCATCAAGTGTCCCCTAGTCTTTGTAATTTCTGACGGCGTGAAAAACTGATCCACTTGTACCCCATTCTACTCCACTCAGGATTTTGTAAAATTCAATCATATTTCCCCTCAGCTGTCTCTTTTCCAAGCTGAAGAGCCCTAACCTTTTTATTCTTTCCTCATACGAGAGGAGTTCCATCCCCTTTATCATTTTGGTCGCTCTTCTTTGAACCTTTCCTAGTGCCCTAATATCTTTCTTGAGATAGGGAGACCAGAACTGAATGTAATACTCCAGATGAAGTCAGACCACCACTCTCTCCCACCATTACCCCAACAACTCTCTCCTTGCCACCGACTCTACACACACACACTCCGCAGTGGGAAAGATGTCCTACCCTACCCCAACTCCTCCCGTGTCCCCGACGATCTCTCTGCCCCTCCCTATCTTATTCAGAAAGTCCAGCCAGAGGGACGCCTACCTTCTCTGGCTGGCAGGCCCACCTCTTAGAAAATGGTGAGCCTTCCCCTTCCCGGTGCATCCTGGGATGCGCTAGGGAGAGGCCTAAGGCTCCGATTAGCAGAGGTTGATTAAGGCCCCCTCCTATGGGAAAGGCCTAGGGGCCTTAATCAACATAGGCCAATCAGAGCCTTAGGCATCTTAGCCTCATTAGTATTAAAACGAGGTCATTAATATTAAAACGAGCATTCAGATTGATACACTAACATCGCTTAGGAGTGCACTAAATCTAGCAATGACTACTAACGATCCAAAATTACCGACAGGTCTGCCATATTGTACATTCCTCTTAACAGCCACGAGAGCCCCCTAAAAAAAAGAGAGGCAGGAGGGATGCCCACTCCCTTCTGCCTTGGAAATCTGGACCCTACACACTCCCGACTTTCCCCGCAAAGATTGTGGCCATCTGGACCACCCATCCATCAAGATCACAGCCACCTGAACCCCTTCCCCTCCCCCCGCCCACACACACACTTCCAACCCCCAATCCCCCCCCCAATGAAGCTCATTGGTAGGAGGGATGCCCACTCCCCTCCTGCCTCGGCCACCCAGACCCCACCATACCTTGTACTGAAGCAGGAGGGATGCCCAGTCCCTCCTGCTAGTAGGCCTGCCTCTACAAAATGGCAGGCTTTCCTCTTGGATGCATTGGAAGGGACCTAAGGCTCTGATTGGCTCAGGCGCCTGTGCCCCCCTCCCAGGGGGAGTAGATTTAAGTGTCTGAGCCAATCAGGGCCTTAGGCCTCTCTTAGTCATCCCTGCTGATGTATTATTTTATATAAGAATCGGGGGCAGGGTGGGAAGGTTGGGTGTCCGAGGCAGGAGCATCCCTCCTGCTGACAATCCTTGGGGAGGGAGGAGGGATCAGGAGTGTGGGGGGGCCGGGGGACCACTAATTCCTTGAGGGAGGAGCATCGGGAGTGTGGGGTGTCTAGGTGACTGAGGCAGGAGGGAGTAGGCATCCCTCCTGCCAATGATCTTCACAGCGGGGGAGGGAGGGGGGTCGGGAGTGTGTGTGGGGGGTCCAGATGGCCAAGGCAGGAGGAAGTGGGCATCCCTCCTGCCGACGATCTATGCGGGGAGAGGGTCAGGAGTGTGTGTGGGGGTCTAAGTTGCTGAGGCAAGAGGGAGTGAGCATCCATCCTGCCAACAAGCTTTGCGGGGTGGTCCAGGTTTCTGAGACAGGAGGGAGTGGGCATCCCTCCTGCCTCTCTCTTATTTTTTTGTTTGGGCAGTCATCAGAGGGGGGACCAGCAGGACTTTTTTTTTTTTTTAAACGGGGACAGTTATTGTGTGTGTAACACATGCATAACATCTGTGCCCATTTAAAAAAAAAGAAAAAAATGTCTTCCTGCCCCAAACAACTGAGTGGCAGGAGGCTGATTCAGAGCTTCCCCTGCTGCCTTTGCGCATGTATCAAAGTCTCTTTTACAATGACTTATGGGGTGAAATTACATTTGAACATTGCTTGCAGTTTTGAAATCGGACAATTTGTCAGACCCACAGATTTTAAGGACAATTTTAGTGCATCCAGGCCACAGTTGTCATTTTTGTGTGCATGCTGGGAAGGGGATGTGTGGAAGGAAGTCTCTGCCTGGTGTCAACAGAAACACCAATAGGCACTAGGCAGTTGCTGAACTGATCTTTTACCACACCAAATCCACCTAATGCAGGCCAGGACAATTCTGGGCTTCCTTTCTCTTCCACCTACACTCACAACACATATAGAAACACAGAAACATTAACCACAGAGGAGAAAACCAGAGTGGAGCAGAGGACAGCAGCCCCCTACCTTCAGTGAGCTCAGCACAGACACGTTACTGACGGACAGCACACAGGAATGGGTAGAGCCCGCAGCAGAATTATCAAATGGAATGTACTTCTGGGCTACTGCAAGCTGCAGGAGGAAACAGTGAGAGTGTAAGGGAACAGAGGGGAGAGAGAGAAATAAATTCATAGAGACATTCAGTGAAAGGATTGGACAGTGACCACTTAGAACACACACAGCTTCTAGAGGGCAAGAGGAATAGATACTCCCCTTTAGAATACTCTTCAAGTCTCTCCACCCGAGTTTCCACATTTATTAAGACAATTTGTTTTGTATTTTGCCTAATTTGTGTCTGGTTACTTTACATACCCGATACCCAAACATTAGTTTTTCCACAGTTCTCTTTCATTTTTTTCTAGGTTCTTTGGATATTCAAATTTTCCTTTTTTTTTAAATTGAACATGGAAACTAGACCCTCAAGTAGAAAGAGAAACATACATATGAACCACAGACAAACCTTCAACAAATACAGAATACTATAAATGGTCAAGAAACAGAAAAATGCAGATCCAAACTGAACTGGAAATCCACAATAGTAGAGGGTAAACTTCACAATGCAGATGCTACAACCCTAAAAACCTTGAAAAGTTGGCTATGGGTCATGAAGAAGGGATGTTGGGCTCCCAGTGAGAATGTATGTGTATATCTTCTCAAAGTACAAAAATTGTTTCTGGGAGATACTTATGCTAATACTGTTTCTTTCTCTGTTTTTGCAGAGAAAAACAGCCCAGTTGTACCTTTATGTGATTGGCAACATATAAACCTTTGTAATAAATAAATAATGAAAATTCAAGAAGCCAGACTGCCTGCAGAGTGACATAGGAGAAATAAAAACAGAACTGCATCTAGCCCTCTACGGTGCGAAGTATAAATGAGTCAATATTCAGTGGGAGATAACCTGGCAGGTAACAGTTCCTGCTGAGTTAACTCCAACTGACCAGTCCCACCATGATAATCAACAGCATCTAATTGAATCGTAAAGGGTAATGGATTTGGTATACAGTACTCCCCTGAAATTCGCGGGGGTCCCATTCCAGGAACCCTTGCAAATTTCAAAAAACCGCAAATACAGTTTTTCAGCTGATCGAAGGCAGGAGAGGGCAGCTGGGGCGCTGACAGGTGCTTAAATTGTACTTACGAAGCCGGACACATTTTCCGACCGCCTCTTCCTGTACTAAAAGTCATGGTTGCACCAATCAGGAACTGTTTTGACACACCAGATGGCATGTCACAGCAGCTCCTGATTGGTGCAACCATGACTTTAGTTCCAGGAAGAGGTGGTCGGAAAATACCGTGAATTACTGAGTCCGTGATTTGCGAACCTGGAATTCGCGGGGGTTTACTATACTGCTTTTCTGTGGTACAACCAAAATGGTTTACACCAGGGGTGTCCAACCTGCGGCCCAAGGGCCGCAGGTGGCCCCGTGAAGTATTTTGTGCGGCCCCGGTCAAGGGCGATGCTGTGTTTTCCTCTGCTGTCCCCGGGAATTTACTGACTTGCCGGCTCCCTCCTCTGTCTTGCTGCAGCATTCGCGCGTTTGTGCAGCCCCAGAAACATTTTTTTTACTCAATGCGGCCCAGGGAAGCCAAAAGGTTGGACACCCCTGGTTTACACATTATATGCAAGTGCTTTCTCTATTTCTAGTGGGCTCACAATCTAAGCTTTGCAGATGGGGCAATAGAGGGTTATGTGACTTATCTAGAATCACAAGGAGCCACAGTGGGAATCAAACCCAGGTCCCCAGATTCTCACACTATTAGGTTCCACTTCTCCACTGATGGCAGGCTGTACAAAAGTCTACTTTGCACGTAAGACTGCTTGTAGCCAGTCTTACGAGCACGGCAGTTCAGCCTTTGATACACAAAAGGATTATTGGGGGCCTTTATCGATTGCTGTAGCAGCCACCGAGAGCCCTATGCAAATGCATTATAAGAAGCTCATTAGTATTTAAATGAGCACTCCTTGTAATGCTCAAAAAGGTACACCCATCTTTTACCGGCAGGTCTGAAGCTGTCGGTAGCTGTTTGTGCATGTGTTGTGTGAGTGTATGTCTTGCGCCTATGCGCAGGACACACACAACACATGCACAAACAGCTGCGCCTGTATCCAGCTTAAACAAACAAACAAAAAAGCAGGAACAAGCCGTGATTAGCTGAGCCGGCACCAGAGCTGCAATCAGTTGAGCTATCATGGGCAGGGAGAGAGTGGCGACACTGGCAAGAAATTTCACAACCAGAAGAGGTTTGAGCAATAGGCAAGGGACAGGGGGGCCTGGGAACTACTAGGCCTGCATATGATTTGCATGCTATTTGTGCCGAGCATCACCTGCTGAAGAAAAATCACTCCCAACCCGGTATTTTTTACCAGGTTGCTGGAGCTTTATGCATCTGGCTCTGAGTATCATGTCTGACTACCATGGCATTCTCTGGTTAGTGGAGCAAGGGCAGAGTCAGAAGTTATCCATAGCTGACTGCCACAGGCTAAATATTACCTGGAAAGATATTAGATATGTATACTTATCAAAGCTGACAAAACACAAAACACTCCCCACAAAAGAACGAGTATGAAAATCCCTGCATAATCCTGTGGGAAAGAGAAGACAATGGAACTGACACAAGACTGAGCATCTGCAGAGCCCAGATTTGTCTTTATGATTTCTCTCCTGTACTCTATAATATATTCTCTACTTTTTCCCTTAGAACCTGCTTCACCAAAGCTGTCATGGCAAAGAAAACTGTAACATACAATATAAAAGCCTTTGGATTTGATGAGGCTTTGAGGTGATGTGAGAGAGATTCTAATTGTATCTTGGTTTGTTTTTTTTTTTAATGCATTACCATTAAGCTGACTAGGGTTTTCCCTTGGATGTGCAGTTTATGAAGGGGGATTATATGACACGTGGTTTGAGGGTATGGATGTGCGGCCAATATTCAAAGTGATTTAAGCAGGCAGGAAGCTCTATTGCCCACTTAAATTGCTTGCTGCCACTTAAGTGGCTCAAAAGCTGTCCTGATTCAGGCTGCTCAGCTATGTGGGTGCCTGCTCTGCATATTGGGCTAGCACCCACATAACTTTTTTTAAGGCAAAAAACAGAGCCTTGATCCCATCCCAACCCCCCAATCCCCAATCACAGACTGCCTTTCCTGCCAAATTTAAAGAAAGAGCTTCATCTCCATGAAGCCAACTGGGGCAAAACTAGGACCATCTCATCCTGTTGAACCTGACAAAGAATCCTCTGGTAACCTAATAATAATAATTTTATTCTTATATACCGCCAAAGCCATAATAGTTCGAGGCGGTTTACAACAAGAAGTGCTGGACAATCAAAGAATAAAACACAATATAAAATCACCAATATGTACATACAGTGTAAAAGTAAAAGAGTAAATCCTTAACTTACAAATCAATTAAATAATTTTGTTTTTACTAATTTTCTAAAACTAAGCCTAAAGGATCATGGGTACCTTTGTCAGCACCTGTTGACGACCTTGAAAACTCTCTCCATTCTCCTTCTCACATCTATCACTTAGCTCCAGTAAGCGATTCTTCTCCTTAAAAAGGGATAAAAAAAAAAAATAAAAAGCATGACAAGATACCCAAGATTGTGAGAACTCCTTGGGTATATGTCTAGATGTGTGATCTGACAGATCCCTTTTTTTCATGAGACCTTGGGGCCAGGGCTGGCCCAAGGGTATATGACACCCTAGGCTACAGGTTCTCAGATCCAGTCCTCAAGGTCCACAACCCACCTGGTTTTTAGGATTTCCATAATGAATATGTACTATATAGGTCTCATACATATTCATTGTGAAAATCTTGAAAAACAGGTTTGGTTAGGGACCTTGTGGACTGGATTTGAGGACCTCTGCCCTAGGCAACCTTTCATATCTATGCCCACCCATCCCCAATCAAGGGGTTGCTCAAGGCCCTAGTTCCACATTTCCAGCATCTCCCCTTCCCTTCCCAACCATTTCATAGACTAGCATCATCCCCCATTTTCCCCTATGATATCCAATATTTCTCTTTCCCTCCCCCCATTGGCCTTCAGCACTGCTCTCCTTCTCTCCATCCACCATAGTATCCAGCAACTCCCTGTTTCTCTGCTTCCTTTCCCTCACTTGGCCTCCAGTATCTATTGCCTCTTCCCCTCTCAACCCCATGATTTCCATCTCCACTTTCTTCTCTCCCTCAACCTCTTCCCCCCACCAGGGGTGCTCAGTGATTCACCTTCAGAAAGCAAAGTGACAGCATGTATTATCTCACCAGGAGAAGGGACTTCATGGTTTGGCTTTTCTCCTCTGACAGTGCCTGGCATTCAGTTCCCATCTGCTCCCTGATCTTCTTCACCTGCTCCTCCAGCCTGAGTGTTTTCAGCTGCCATAAACAGTATAAGGTAGGATGAGGGATTGGAGAAATGTGAGTTGAAAATGTAATTCACTAAGGAGCCCCAAGAGAAACAGAGGAGACAAGAAAAACAAAAAAGAAAGATGGGGACAGAGCCAGTCAAAGAGCAGAGAGGAAAGTAAAAGGAGAAAGAGAAGCAAATAAAGAATTTTTTTAAAAAGCAAGAGGGAAAAAAGTGTGAGATGGGAGTGATAGAGAATAGTGCACACCAAATTCATTCCTCATCTGTTGTGATGAAGCCAGCCTTAAAACCCAAGGTCAGAGAAGACAGTAAGGACCGTGAAATACCTTATTTCTTGTTCCAGACCAAGACATCTTCTCTCTCAGTGAAGTCCTTACCTTGCTCTTGTTGAGATTATTTTGATGTTCAGAAATCTCCTGCATGATCTGTTGGTAGGATGTCTCTCTCTCCTCCTCCAGGCTGCTCTCCTTCTCCAGCTGTTGAAATTCCAGGTCTTCAAAGACCTTCGTGGCCACTTCTAGCAACTCCGACATCTGGGTCAGAGAAAGACATTAAAGAGGAAAGTCAAATTCTGATGACGACTTGACAGGATGAAGAACGTGCAAAGGTGTCCCTCGTGTTCTGTGACCATTGACAGAAGTGCCCATGGGTCACTCTTCCCTCTAAGCCAGTGGTTCTGAACCAGCGTGTTGGGACACACTAGTATGTCACAAACACTTGGGAAATGTGTCACAGAAAGCATGCTTGTGCTTTTCTTAACAGCTATGTGTGTCTCAGGTTAGGAAGAGTTGAGAACTAGGAAGTCAAGTACTTGAAATCTCCATAACTGGTCCCTACTTCTGTCACCAGCCACAGTGGAAAATGTTGCGGCCCATCCCTCTCCTCCACCCCAGCGTTCAGTACCATTGCATCTGTATTTGCCTTCCATTATTGTTAACAACAATGAAATGTTATATAGGGGTTTTTTTCCCCTTTGTTTAGCTGCAAATTGTAGTATTCAGTGTGTCACCAATGTGAGCATTATCTGTCAAGTGTGTCACAACAGAATAAAAGTTGAGAATCACTGCTCTAAGCTGAGCAAGAGTCCTGCAACTGCATTGTTTCCAGTAAGAGGTGGTCCTTCAATATTGTTTTCAATCCTCAAGGATAGACAGGTTCCCTAGAGCAGTGGTCCCCAACCCTGTCCTGAAGGACCACCAGCCACTCAGGTTTTCAGGAAAGCCGTAATGAATATGCATGGAGCAAATTTGCATGCCTGCCACCTCCATTATATGCAACTCTCTCTCATGCATATTCATTAGGGCTATCCTGAAAACCTGAGTGGCTGGTGGTCCTTCAGGTCAGGGTTGGGGATCACTGCCCTAGAGTCCTGCAGAGCTTGCCTGTCCCTCGCTATTGAAAATGTGATAGTGAAATATCACCCCTCCCCCTCACTTGCAGCACTGTAGGTGAAGGACTCCTGCTCAGGAACAGTGCTGTGGGGCCCCTTCAACACCCAATAATGCACAATACCAAGCCCATGAAGGAGGATGGGGAAGGGCACAAGGAAGGTGACCAATAAGGTGGATTTTTACAAAAAAGATGGAGCTTGAAAATACACTTTCAACATGCTTATAACATGGTCTGTATAATAGGGACTGGAGGAGTGGCCTAGAAGTTAGAGCTGCTGCCTCAGTACCGCTCCCTAAGACCTTGGGAAAGCCACTTAACCCTCCATTGCCCCAGGTACCATAGTTAGACTTTAAGCCTGCCAGGATAGATAGGAAAAATACTTAGAATACCCGACAGAAAAAAATTGTACACTGCCCTGAACTTCTCCAAGATAGGGCAGTATATCAAATGCCAATAAACATAAACATACTGTATACTTAATCTCTCCCAAGAAAAGAAAGAAATATTGGGGGCAATTCTATAACTGGGTGTTAGAAATTAGGTGCCAGATTTATCCACTATTTTATAAAAATGCACATGTAATGATTTTATAAAATACTAGTGCGAGTCAGCAGAAACATGTCTACATTTAGGCACTAGGTCAGGCGTATACGAGTATCTTTGTGCCCTGAGCCAACTTTTGCTTTGGTGCCCCATCCCCCCTGCATCAGTACACACTCCCTGCCCCCCTTTGGTTTGGAGTGAAGGAGTCGCCTAATGATTAGTGCAGTAGGTTGTGAACTAGAGACTGACGCGGTGGCTGTTACCCATGGCTAGCCGCGGGTAACCCACCAAAATGGTGGGGGGGGGAAAATAGTCACTGCAAGTATGGGAAGAAGGCTATTCACCACTCCGTGGAGCGGTGAATGGCCTCATCTCCGCAGTTAAGGGAGGGAATGCGCACGGTCACTGATTGCACGCAGCCCCCTCCCTCCTTCCTAAAGGTCATCACCGCTGTCGCCTGTCCGGGCATCTCCCTCCCTTCCCCTTACCTTCAGGCGATTTAGAATTTTTTTCTACAAGCTGCCGGAGCTGCGTGTGGCTGCCGGAAAGTCCTCCTCTGACTCAACCGGAACCCTGACTCAACCGGAAACCGGAAGTTGCGTTAGAGGAGGATTTTCCAACAGTCACACGCAGCTCCTTGTAGAAAAAAAAATTCTAAATCACCTGAAGGGAAGGGAGGGAGATGCCTGGTCAGACAGCTGTGGCTGAGGCGATGACGCCGACGCCAAGAGGCATTAGCAGCACTCAAGTCCTCGATAAAGAAGCAGACTTTGGAGAAGAAAGCTAAGTTATTATGAGGGACATTTTCCTTTCTCTTCTCTCTGTGCAGTTTTAGAAAAGTTCTCTGGATAAATTTGTCTTCTGCTGACTTAAGTAAACATGCCAGACAAATAATGGAAGAAGGGGGAGGAGGACTATAATGGAAGAAGGGGGGAGGAGGACTATAGTGTTATTGGTCCTGCATGAAGTGCTCTTAGCCACATCATGAGGTCACTACTGACGTTCTATTATCTTGGCATTCAGTCAGTGTTTGCAAACACACATGCAGAACAGAACAAACAGTAAGGGTTTGGCTATGGTTTTGTGCCACCTGTGGGGGAATGAGGGGAAGGCACAGGTGGGGAGCTGGCTCTGCATCTCTGACACTTTCCAGAAATAAAGAGTAACAGCTGAAACATTTCAAGAGCCACACTTAGCTAGCTGACTAAACCCTGAGATAGGAAGTTCCCTTACCATAAGGGGAACATAAGAACATAAGAAATGCCTTCACCGAATCAGACCCTTGGTCCATCCAGTCCGGTGATCCGCACACGCGGAGGCCCAACTAGGTGCTTCATAATGAGACCTTGTTTACCTGTATCCCTCAATGTAACTTGCAAGGAGATATGCATCCAACTTGCCCTTGAATCCTATAATGGAGGTCTCCGTCACAACGTCCTCTGGGAGAGCGTTCCAAGCGTCCACCACTCGCTGTGTGAAACAGAACTTCCTGACATTTGTCCTGGGCCTGTCGCCTCTCAACTTCAGTACATGACCTCTCGTCCGAGTCACATTTGACAACGTGAATAACGATGCATCTTGCTGGATTTTATCTAGTCCTTTTAGTATTTTAAACGTCTCTATCATATCTCCATGCATTCTTCTTTTCTCCAGAGTGAACAAGCTCAGTTTTCTAAGGCGTTCTTTGTAGCTCAAATTTCCCATACCTTTTACTAGCTTTGTAGCTCGCCTTTGTACCCTTTCCAGCAGGGTTATATCCTTTTTTAGGTAGGGAGACCAGTGTTGGATACAATACTCCAGGTGTGGCCTGACCATTGCTCTGTAAAGCGGCATTATGACGTTAGCCGATCTACTTGTGATTCCCTTCCTGATCATGCCCAACATCCTGTTCGCTTTCTTTGCAGCTGCCGCGCATTGTGCCGACGGTTTCAGTGTCCGGTCTATCAGTACCCCCAGGTCCCTTTCCTGTTCGCTCTTGCTCAATGTCACACCTAACATTTTGTATTCATGTTCCTTGTTCTTCGTGCCTAGGTGCATCACTTTGCATTTTTCTATATTGAATTTCATCTGCCACTTTTCCGCCCATTTCTCTAGCTGGTTCAAATCTCTCTGAAGTTCTTCACTATCCATTTGTGATCCAATTGACCGACACAAATGGAAGGGAGTGAGGGAGATGTTTGAGTCGCATGAAGGGTGCTGAAGGGGGATGGAGAGAGGGAGGGGGTGGATAGGAACAGACGCTGAAGGGAAATGGGGAAGAGAGAAAGGGGAGAAGATGCTGAAGGGAAATGGGGAAGAGAGAGATGCCAGACTATGGGGAGAGCGGAGGGAAGAAGATGGGTGCCAGACCAATGGGGGGAGAGAGGCAGGCAGTGAATGGAAGGAATTGAATGAGGAGAAGATGAGGAAAGCAGAAACCAGACAACAAAGGTAGAAAATAAAATGTCTATTTATTTTCCCTTTTTTTTTTTTTTTTTGCTTTAGGATAAAGTAGAATATTAGTTATGTTGATAAACATTTATAAACAAAGTCAGCCAGCTGAACATCTATTTCTCTAGTTCAGCAGCCAGAACTTTGATTTATAAAATGACAATTGTTCAGAATATTGTTTCTTTTTATACTTTAATAAAATAAGTTCAGTATAAAACTATTCGAGGCTTTTTTGGATGGGATCAGATGGTTTGCGGGGATGGGGACCAAGCTTACGGGACTGAGCTTGCGGGGATGGGACAGTGACAGGGATGAGCTCGTGGGACAGGGCGGAGACGGGGACAAATTTTTTTCCCCGTGTCTGCACCACTGCAGCTCCTTGTGGCCCTGGGCAAGTCACTTAACCCTCCATTGCCCCAGGTACAAAAAAAAAAACTTGGATTGTAAGCCCACTAGGGAGAGGAAAAGTACCTGTATATAATGTGTACAGCAATGCATATATCCAGTAGTGCTATAGAAACGATTAGTAGTAATAGTAGTATTTTTTAAGACATGCCCATGTCCCACCCATGCTCCAGCCACATGAACGCCTCCTCACACTTTTGCGCTAAATGACTTGT
Organism: Geotrypetes seraphini; assembly: GCF_902459505.1. NCBI lineage: Eukaryota > Metazoa > Chordata > Amphibia > Gymnophiona > Dermophiidae > Geotrypetes > Geotrypetes seraphini. Next base: position 73,147,289 of record NC_047094.1, on the reverse strand, counting down.
GTGCATATGTTATTATACCACTGAGCACATGTCTTCAAGTTTCAAGTTTATTAGGTGTTTATATGCCACCTATCAAGATTATCTAAGCGGTTTTACAATCAGGTGCTCAAGCATTTTCCCTATCTGTCCCGGTGGGTTTACAATCTATCTAACATACCTTGGGCTATGGAGGACTGAGTGCATTGCCCATAGTCACAAGGAGCAGCATGGGGTTTGAACCCACATCCCCAGGGTGCTGAGGCTGTAGCTCCAACCACCAATGCACCACATGCTCCTTCTTGCACTTATGCACATGAGTGTGTATCATATATGCATTTGGTATTAGTATTCTATACATGCATGCACAAATAGTACCTAACTTGAAGTACTCTATTATAGAAAGAGTGGAATTATGGCTCTTTTATTTTGCATTCTCATGCTTTAAACCAGGGATCTCAAAGTCCCTCCTTGAGGGCCGCAATCCAGTCAGGTTTTCAGGATTTCCCCAATGAATATACATTGAAAGCAGTGCATGCACATAGATCTCATGCAGATTCATTGGGGAAATCCTGAAAACCCAACTGGATTGCGGTCCTAAAGGAGAGACTTTGAGACCCCTGCTTTAAACCATGTTTCTGCACATGCACATCTGTAGTTTCCATGAAACGAGTTTGGCCAGTGATCACATGACTCCAGGGACATATGAAGATAAGACTCGTACAAGAAGCAATTGTCTAATTCTGCTACACTAAAGAATGTGTTATCCATGGACTCCCTTGCTTTCATCTTTTCTATCATAAATATTTCAGAGGTTGATGGAGGCTGGCCTTACCTCTTGGATTTGTTTCTTCAGCTGCTCCCTAAGACTCTCCGGCTGCTTGTCTATCAGTTTTTTGTACTCCACATACTTTCGCTCCAACTCATCCACTTTTCGTCTCTCTTCCACCACATTTGCCCTTTCCTGCAGCAAACACACATCATTAAAACAGGGCCTGTGACCTATCTTCAGGACCAATATGACCATTCAAAAAAACCTGCTGTTTATTAAGGAAGCCCTAAATGACACCTTCCTTCAATTCTATGGTATCCGGAATACCTGCACTAGTGTCCTTCACATTGAATTCCCCCTACTTCTGATGAAATTTAAAACAAAGGAACCGATGCTAAGGGTGTTTGTTTCCTTTTTAAGGGGATACTAAAACATGGTGGCCAGCAGGTTATTAAATAGCCAGTAGGATAAGCTAATCTGAAGACTGACCTTCTCCAAGCCATCCAGTTTCCCCTCTCCATCCCCTAGTAACTAAAAAAGAGGAGTCCCTCACCTGTTCTCTCTCTGCAAAGTACTTTTTCTCTGTATCATCAAGCCTGCCTTGGAGCATCTGGATCACCTCTTCTTCCCTCACCAGGTCCTGCTGCTCCATTCTCAGTTCACCTTCAAGCAGAGCCCCCTCCATCTCCATCTGTGAGCCGAGAAAGATACACAATTCAGTAGTAAGCAACCAGCAGGTAGAGATTGGCAAGAATCCATCATCTCTAGAAGTCATGGGACCAACCTGCCAGACTCATCAGCATATGACCTTCCTACAAGTTGCAAAAAAGGTAGTCTGAGCCAGTTCTGGTTTCAAACTCCTGCACATATGGACCTCAATTTGCATGTTTATTCAGCAAATTCCTCTTCCAAGTCTACAGAAGCAAAGGAAGTAAAGACAGAACTGGTTCAGACTCTCCTTCCTGACCCTAACAAATTCTACTACTAATAATAATCATTTCTGCTAGATGTACACAGTGCTGTACATTAAAATATTCAAGAGACAGTCCTTGCTCAGTAGAGCTTATAATCTAATCAAACAGACAAACAGGGGATTAGAGAGTTTCTCAGGCATGGATGAGTGGGGGTTATTAATTTAAAAGCAACCTTGAAAATGTGTGATTTAGCCTGGATGTGAATACTGCCAGGGACGGAGCTTGATGTACTGACTCAGGCAGTCTGTTACAGATGTATGGTGCAGCAATGTCACTGCCAAAAATAAGCAATCCTAAGGAAATATATGCAAATAACTAATGGAGGGTGGACATTTTTGACTGACAGGTACACCTGTAATCCAGATACTTATTTTTGGGTGGAGTATGTTCTACAGAAACACTCTCCCTAGTGCACAGCAGCTGACTGCTCCTGTTTACTACTGGCTTATATACCTGTCTTGGGGCAAATTCTATAAGAGGGGCCTAAAAAAAAGGTGCCTACATTACTCTAATCTAATCTAAGGCTTAACTTTATATACCGAGTCATCATTCTAAGAAAGCTTGACTCGGTTTACAGCAGTTAACTTAACAGATAGAAACCATAAGGAGAGTTTGGCACAGTGGTTAAAGCTACAGCCTCAGCACCCTGAGGTTGTGGGTTCAAACCCACACTGCTCCTTGTGACCCTGGGCAAGTCACTTAATCCCCCCATTGCCCCAGGTACGTTAGATAGATTGTGAGCCCGCCGGGACAGAGAGGGAAAAACTGCTTCAGTACCTGAACAAATGAATGTAAACCGTTCTGAGCTCCCCTGGGAGAACGGTATTGAAAATTGAATACATAATGGCGACATTTCAAGAAAGTTAATTTTCAAAGTGTTTGGCAAATAGAGTGGTTTTTGAAGATTTACGAATAAATTGAAGCGAACCAGAACTCCTTAAAATAAAAGGAAGATCATTCCAAAGTTAGTTAGTAAATTGATTTCAATATTTGAACAAAATAAAAATTAATTGGGTGATAGGCATGATTCTACAAATAAGCGCCTGGTGCTTGCAGTTAAGTAGGTGTGTTTAGGGGTGGAGAGTGACTTAGGAGGCACGATTCTCTAAAGGACATAAGTGTCTGTAATATAGGCTTTAAAACATTACAGACCCCAAAATTTTAAGTTAGGTGCCGACAGGTGCAATTCTGGAATGAGCACCTAAGTGTGATGCCATTTACAGAATTTCCCCCCCCTTGAGTCTCTACTAGTTTACACGTGTTTCCAGATCATCTAGGGCAGGATGATCCAGACTTCTTAGAACTACAGCAAAACAAGGACTGAGTCAGGCATAGCTCCTCCCCTTCCCTCCTGTCACAGCCTCTTCGGGTGGGGGGCAGTTTTTCACTATTTGTTCCTTCTCCTGCCGGCTCAACTGATTGGGACTCCAGAGGCCTGATCCGATGAGCCAGCAGGGAGAGCAGGGCTGCCGACTCAGCTATGGCTTGTTTTTGGGGGGTTTTTTTAACTGCTGTTATGTCTTGTGTGCACCGGACATACATGCACATACAGCTGCCAGCAGCTCCTGACCTGCTGGAAAATTTTGCCCACAAAAATGGGGCATTCTGTTTTGAATATTACACAGAATGCTCATTATAATACAAGAACATAAGAATTGCCATTCTGGGATAGACCGAAGGTCCATCAAGCCCAGTATCCTGTTTCCAACAGTGGCCAACCCAAGTCCCAAGTAATAAAACAGATTTTATGCTGCTTATCCTAGGAATAAGCAGTGGATTTCCCCAAGCCACCTCAATAATATCCTATGGACTTCCCTTTTAGGGCTTTATCTAAACCTTTTTTAAACCCCGCTAAGCTAACTGATTTTACCACATTTTCTGGCAACAAATTCCAGAGTTTAATTACACATTGCATAGGATTTTTGGTGGCTACTGCCAGGATTGGTAGCAGCCACGGAGAACCCTTTTGTGAATCGGAAGCTGAATTTCCATGTCAGTAAGACTGATTTAACAAGTCTTACCAGCACTGAATGTTTTTGAGCATCGGGGACCCCAGTTATTCCCCTGTAAAACTGGTCAGTCTGGCTTCTAAATGACAGAACAGCCCTGCATGCCTCTCTCCAATTTCCAACATGTTTTCTGACGCTCAGCAACGGAAATACCAGTTTCACAGAGATGATCCCGGTATTACTCACCACACCCAACCCTTGAAGTAGAAGATGACACCTAACTGGATGACTTGAAGAACTGAATTAGATGAGAGAAAGTAGTGAAGGCTCAGAGCCAGAGAAAGGACTGATGGAGGTGAAATGACAGATGTACACATGTGGGTAAGGTGGCCACTGCCACATCCCATAGCTAAAAGCCACCGCTAACGATTTCAGAGGTTGCTCTCCCTCTGCCTTCTCTTCTTTCCTGGCAGTTTGATTAGCAGCAGTGAAGGCAGACCAACCTCTTCCTCTCCTATGTGCCCCAATTACAAAGAAAGAACAGGGAACACTCGTTCATCAATATCCTCATCCTCCTGGTTTCCCAGGACTCTGCCCATAATGTTGGACCCAAGAAACTGAGAGGAAATATTATTATTATTATTAGGATTTTATATACCGCCTATCAAGATTATCTAAGCGGTTTTACAATCAGGTACTCAAGCATTTTCCCTATCTGTCCCGGTGGGCTCACAATTTATCTAATGTGCCTGGGGCTATGGAGGATTAAGTGACTTGCCCAGGGTCACAAAGAGCAGCGTGGGATTTGAACCCACAACTCCAGGGTGCGGAGGCTGTAGCTTCAACCACCGCGCCACACACTCCTCCATATACAGGTAGCGAGATGGCATAGAGAGGAGACAAGAAAGTAAGATGTGCCATGTAGAGTCAGAGCTAGGTCCATTGAGTTCAGCATCCTGTCTCCAGATCACAAGTCTCTGAAAGATCTTAAAGCAAAGATTCTTCCTTTGCTAATAATTCCCAGGGACTAGCAGTGGCCTTCTCCCAGGCTTACCTGGCTAAATGTTTATGGATTTATCCTTAAGGAACTTGGCCCAAACCCTTTTAAACCCAGATATGCTAAAGGCTTTTGCCATTTCCTCTGGAATTGTGGCCCAGTGGTTAGAGCTTCTGCCTTATCACCCTGCAGTTATAGGTTCAATCTCCAGCCACTCCTTTTGACTCTGGACAAACCACTTAAAACTCCATTGGCGCAGGTAAAAATAAGAGCCTGTCTAAAAAAAATATTTAAACCACTTTGATTGTAACCACATCAAAAGCAATATATCAAGTCCCATTCCTTTTCCCTTTACAACAAAATTCACAGCGCAATTATTTGCTAGAGAGCAAAGACTTTCTCTGATCTCTTTTGAATCAACTACTTGTCATTTTTAAAATGTGTGCTCCTGGTCCTAACACTACCTGAAGGGTTAAATAACCATTCCCTATTAACCTTTTCCATCCCACTCGTTATTTTATAAATATCTATCATATCCCTTTTCTGTTGTCACTTCTCTAAACTGAACAGTCCTAATTTCTTTCATCTTTATTCATAAGAAAGACATTCCATCCCATTATTATTTATGTCACCCATCTCTGAACCATTTCTGGTTCATCTAAATCTGCACACAGTCCTCAACGTACGATAGCACTGCAGAACAATACAGAGGCATTATAATCAGTGGTCAAGGGGGTGCACAGCCGGCCGGGTCCGGAAATTCGCTGTTGAAAACAGCACCTCAGCGCGGCTGCCGTATTTATTCCAGAGCATAAATACAGCAGCCGTGCTGAAGTGCACGAAGGTCCCGCGATGACGACTACTGCTGCCGCTGCTTCGGAAGAGATAAGTGACATCGGAGGGGGACTGACTGGCAGCCGCAATCATTGTGGGACCTTGCCGCAACTCTCTGCATCTGCCGGCTCAGCCCCCCTTCGACATCACTTACCTCTTCCGGAGCAGAGGCAGTAGTAGTCGTCATCACGGGACCTTGCTGATTTTGATGGAGAGAGAAAGAAGCATAGTAGGGTGGTGGAAGGAGATAAAGGGGGTCAAGGTGGTATGGAAGCATGGTGAAGGGTGAGAAACGGGGTCAGGGTGGTATGGAAGCATGGTGAAAGGTGAGAAAGGGGGGTCAGGGTGGTATGGAAGCGTGGTAAAGGGTGAGAAAGGGGGTCAGGGTGGTATGGAAGCATGGTGAATAGTGAAAAAGGGGGCAGATGCTGATGGAAGTGGGGGGAAGGGAGAGGAGAGTGTGAAATGCCAGACCATGGGGGTGTGGGAGAGATGGAAGGGGAGGCATAAAGTTTCTGGCAGGTGAATAGAAGGAGAGAAGATGCCATATAGAAGGGGCAGAGAGAGGGTAGATAGTGGATGAAAGGAAAAGAGTGACAAGAAGATGAGGAAAGCAGAAACCAGAGAAGACAAGGTAGAAAAAATTTCTATTTATTTATTTTTTTTTTTGCTTTAGGGGAGATGCATTGCTTTTCTGTGGTGTTGCATTGTATGCAGAGTCCAGCTTCTTGGTGCTTCAGTTTAATCTTTGTCTACATATTTTTATTCTATCTCCCCATTTACAAAACTGTAGAACATTTTTTAGCATTGGCATCTGAGCTGTTACCACCATGGCTAAAAACCACACTACAGTTTTGTAAAAGGGGGAGGGGTTAGTTTGTGATTACATACTAGGCGAAAGTATTTTTCTGCGTTTGGGTGTGTTCGAAAAGAAATGGTTTTCTGGTAGGATTGACTGTGTAGGATTGATCTGTACTAGTCTGGCTTGTTTAGTTTTATAATGGGTTTATTGACGCACTGCTCACTGCAAAATGTAAAATGCTGCCTTTTCCTAGGTACACTCTTGTGTGACATGCAGATTGTTACTAAAAATCATGTTTTTCATACAGATGGGGGAGGTGTCAAAAAATGATGGGCCCCAGGTGCCACATATGCTAGGTACGCCACCGATTATAATATTCTCAATTGCTGTCTGAATAATTCTTGACATTCTGACCACTACCACACACTGAGCTGAAGATTGCAATGTCTTAACCACAATGACTACCAGTTCCAGTAGAGCTATAGAAATGATTAGTAGTAGTAGTAGTAGTAATGATGGCTACAAGATCCTTTTCCCAGGTGGTGACTCCCAATAAGGAAGCAGGTATTTATAATCATGATTGCTTTTTTTCCTTTTATGTATCCTTTTGCATTTGTCTCCATAAAATTAGTTTAACTTGCCATTTCAACACTCAGTACTGCAGCCCAGGAAGCAAGGTCAGTGTGAGGGTTTTGAAAGCTCTAGACCAGAGTTTCTCAACTTCTTCAAGCAAATACCCTCTAAGTCTAATAAATATCACCCCCATAATAATAGTACTAATTGTAATGCAATTTCTTCCATGCATTTTTCATATACTTACAATATAATCTTAATACATAATGGCAATCACAAAATTTAAAAAACACAGAGCACACTGTACACAGAGAAAATGTTTAATTATCATTTATATTCGGGGGGGTTTCAAAGAGGTCAAGGCAGAACTTTAAAATATGCAATGTCACCTCAGTAAATAGATAAATATAGTGCAAAATATAGACAGCAGATATAAATTCTCAAAACTGACACATTTTGATCACTAAATTGAAAATAAAATCATTTTTCCTACCTTAGCTGTCTGGTGATTTCATGAGTCTCTGATTGCACTTCCTTCTGATTGTGCATCCAATATTTATTTATTTCTGCCTCCTGTAAGCTTCCTCTCCTCTGGACCTCATTCCCTTCCCCAACCAACATCTCTCTCTGTGCCTCCATGAATCCAACTTTTCTTCCTTTTCAGGTACAGCCAGGCATAGGGTTACCATACGATTCCAGAAAAAGAAGGACTGATGAGACATCCGGGTTTTACTTCCATTGCTTTCAATGGAAGTAAAACCCAGATGTCTCAATCCGTCCTCCTTTTTCTGGAGTCATATGTTAACCCTACCCAGGCAGGACAACTAAGAGCCCTATGCCACTTACAATGCCATTTTCTCTTTTGGTGTTGGGCTTCCAGCTCAATCAAAACCATCTTCTAAGGGAGTATGAGCCTTCCTTTGCAACTAGCCTATATCCTTCCTTTATTTTATAATTTCCTCATCTAGCCTTGACAAGGGGGCACACTGCCACTCTCTTCACAACTCTGCATGAATTTACTTTCTAAGTCCAGCCACCAGATGTCACTGTTGACTGATGGCTGAGGCTCTCTTCACTAGGGACTGCAAACACCTCCTGCGTGGCATTCCCAGTCCCCACCAGCCAAGCGAGCTGGAGATGTGATGCATATCAGGCTCCAAAGTCTTGTATATAACACCACTGAAACTAAGTCACCATGCCAGTCCGAGACAATTCCTATGTAAAATGGGTGTCAGTTTGTACTGGGGAGGACTCAGTATGGAGACAATGGACTTTGGGACCCATGAAGCTGTAGCATGCACAAGCAGTAGCATAGTAAGGAGGGTGGGGGGCAGTCTGCTCTGGACACGGTCTTCTTCCCACTTCTCCCTCTACTGCGCGCGTGCCCCTTCCCTTCCCCCTGTTATCTTTTAAACTTCAGCGCGAGCAGCTACGAATGTGCTGCCACGTCGGCTGCAACACTCTCTCTGCCGTCACTTCCAGGAAGTTTGTGGCTGCTCATGCCAGAGATAAAAAGGTACGGGGAAGGGGACACACGGCGGGGAGGGGGGCAGGGAAGAGGGCGGGAGAGGGGTGCCACTGCCCCGGGTGCTGCCACTGTGCACATGAGCTTAGCTTTGGCTTGGGGAAAGGACTCAATCACAGGGATTCAAGACAAGGATAGACAAGTTCCTGCTGAACCAGAACGTACACAGGTAAGGCTAGACTCAATTAGGGTACTGGTCTTTGACCTAAGGGCCGCCACGTGAGCGGACTGCTGGGCACGATGGACCACTGGTCTGACCCAGCAGCAGCAATTCTTATGTTCTTACAAGTACCGCTTCAATAAAGCAACCCCTCATTCCTTGTTCTTTTCCCTTACCCATGGTACCTCCGCTTACTTTTATTTTTATGATGTAATTATTTACTTTCCCAAACTCCTCTTGTATCTAGTCATCTCAATGTCTTCGTACCGATCTGCTCTTACCCACCCCTCCCCCCATTTATTTTAAAAAATTTGTATCTTCTAGCATTGTTAACCGACCAGATACATGGTGATAGTCAGTATATCAAACTATTAATAAACTTGGAAACTTGGAGATTGCATTATTAAAGGACATTCATTAGGGTGACATAAGCGCCATGTCCCTCGAGTCCTGAAGCCTCTAAGAGCCCTGCAGTGCACAGCTGATGCTCACCTCAATCTTCAGCTCCTTCTTCTGCTGGTTGAGTTCCTTGACATGTTGCTCCAGTCTAGAAATTCGAGTCATGACCTCCAGCTGTTCCGCATGCCTCTGGCTGACATCATCTTTTTCCCGTTTCTTGGGGACAGGGTTCTCCTCCTGTTGCAGAAGGCACATCAAGAACACCTTCAACACAGCTGTGGATCAGGAACTGGCCTGCACAGAAAAGCCGCCTGCCACAGGTCAATGCCTTACTGTTCTGACCTAGTTATACTGTGTGATGTGGGCAGACTTTTACCACACAGAAAGCTCTATGGTCCGAGTCCATTGACCCTTACAATGTACCACTACTAACTGCTTGGAACAGAAGCTTTGGTAAAAGCTGCACAGCTGCCTGCAGTACTCAGGATCAAGAGACAGGTATTGTATATATTTATGCTGTAGCTCATTGGGGAGGGAGAGTTTCTGGGCATACATAGAAGATAATAAGCAATCACTGCCCCATATCCTAAGCTAGGCCCAAAAACATGGGACCTAGGATAAGGGACAGAACCAGGGTACATAACTTGAATTTCCCATTCAATTTGTATTTGATCTGGGTTAAAAACAGCCCTTTACAACCAGCCTTACCCCATTGTGAGCGCTCTCCGTGCTGCTGCCCTCATCTTCCTCAGCACTGTCTGTGGCGCCCCCAGGGCTGGAGCAGGCCTCAGAAGAGACCGAGTCCACTTCCTGCTCTTCACAGTGGCCCTCGTTCTCCACCTCGGTGTTCTGGCTTTTCTCAGGGGTCATTTCTTCCACTGTGCTGCAGTGGTTCTTCTCAACCAAAGCCAAGTAGGCAGAGAGCTCCGATGCACCAAGGATGGTTCCCGGAGTCTGGACAACCATGGCTCAGCAGGACTTAGTACAGGTGCCAAAGGTCACACGCATAACTTTTGAGGAGCTTTATAGCTAAAAATATACCAAATGGAAAAAGATAAAGGGTTACATACTGACCACAGAGAGTTCAATGTGACAGTATCAGAAGAAACTGAGTGCTTGTTTTTTAACAGCTCATTTTTTTTGCCAAGAAAACACATCTGAGACTTCCCGAGGTAGTTTCTCTCAGCATTATTCAATAACTAATATATTAGTTTGCTTCTTAAACTATTCACCACTGCACAATTGAGCTGAGAGTCACAGCTCTTATCACAGGCAGAACAGGAAGAACATTCTGATGACACATCTGAGTTTTGATCACTAGAAGGAAGGGAAAAGGAACTTTCACACATCATTACCAGTTCAGAAATGATGCTGATCTTTAGGAATAAGCATAGTCAAAAAAATTCAGTTCATTTTTGGATTTTTCTAAATTTTTCCCAGTTATTAGGTGGTGGTGGGGGGAGTTCCATTTGTTTCATTCATTCATTTTAATTTTTTAAAAAATACAACACACATTAAAACTTTTTAACATGCAAGTTAGGTGTATTAGATTATTCATTAAACTGAACTATGTTACCTCCTTTCAAATCAAAGGTACTGTACAACAAGATAGTTTACAGTATATAATATATGGATAATGGAAAAAGAGCAAAATGAGAGACAACAGGAAGATGCTATGGGCAAATACTCTAGGGAGGAATCACACAACAAGAGAACAAGATGCAGGCCCTAGTCTCGATATCCACCTAACCTCATGACACTCCAAAAGCCTCACTGAAAGCTAAGATGTTCAAGCTGTTTTAAACGGGCTATACTATTTCTCTTCTTAGAACTTATGGTAGGGAATTCCAGAAAAATGAGCCATAAAATATAAAGGATGTATTTCTTGATAACTTCAGTTGGAACAGAGAAGGTAGAAAGTTGATTCAAATTAAAGAATGACAAGGGAATGAATTTTTCCCTCATCCTTGCCCCATTCCTGCAAGCTTTGGCCTCATCTGCACAAGCCTCAAAACACTTTAAAATCATAAGCGTTCGAGGCTTATGCTGTTAAAGCAGAGCTTGCAAGAATGGGGCACTCACGGGGATGGGACGGGGGAAACTGAGTTCCTGTGGGGACGGGGACAAATTTGTCCCCGTGTTATTCTCTAATTCAAATATTGGGAGCATAATGCTGAAGCATATTGGTAAGGAATTAACAAACTGGAAAGATAATGAGCTGCCAGTATGTAAAACTTCTTCTACAAAGACAATGTGAAATGGATTCTTACTTTATAAAAACCAATGAAGATTCTCTAATGTGGGTGAAATATGGTAAAATGTATTAACACCAGCCGGAAGTCTTTGTCATGGTGTTTTGAAGCAACTGTAGGCAATGAAATGAAGACTAACTCAAAAACTGTAGCAATCTAGATAGTACAGGACCAATTCAAAGGTAAAAATCAGCAGTTATATACAGGGCACATGAAATAATGCATGCCTTGAGCGCCAAGCGCACAGAAAAAGTGGGATTTACGTGTATAAATACACTATGTCTCTGTCTCCATGGTTATCCGTAGGAAACCATCCCCATGTCATTCTTTAACCCTTTCAGGACCATAAGGATCGTAGGCCAATTTTTGTGGTTTTGACGACATTTTTATGGTAAAAAGGGCTTGCAGATGCCAAAAAATTGATTTTTTTTGTGAAATATCATTATTTTTTTTAAAAAAATCAAACTTCTGGCTTATGGACAGTGTGGCAAGTGAATCTTCTCGTCAATCTGGCAACGACGCTAATGAATGAATGTCGGAACCAGTTTGTTTACATAAAGGCAGTATCATATGGAATCCGTACATATCAAATTTAGAACTGTAGACTATCCCAATCAAAATTTATAGGATTTTAAAGTTATGGGACAAATATGTCCCTTGGTCCTGAAAGGGTTAAGGAGCGAGGGAAGAATCAGAGTATGAACGGGCACAACCCCTGACCCTCAAGTCTTGCATTGAAGAATGCTGGTGTAGAAGGACTGAGGTTGAGACAGACACTAAAGACTAACACAGGATGGTTTCCTGTGGTTATCCATGGTGACAGGAATGGGGACAAATTCTGTCACTGTGACATTCTCTATGCTATTCTGCAAGGGGGCATATATGTGAGTGAAGCATGGGGGTGTGTCCAACTTACACACACAACTTACAGAATACTATGAGTTACCTTGTTACCTGGCACAGTTAGGCACACCCATTTACACCTTCCATTGACCAGGTGTAAATAGACAAGCCCAAATTTAGGTGCACCAGTGCAGGTCTACAGTACACTATTTACTTGTTAAATTTTATTCTTCTATTTTTAGCTTGACTTCCAACAGCAAACAGAACAGGTTACAAAATAAAGGGGGGGGGTCAATATTCAAAACGATTAAACTGGCCAGAAACAGCTGATGGCAGTTAAATCATTTGTGCAGGGCTATCCTCTGATATTCAGCGGGAAAGGTCTCTTCAGCTTGGAAAAGAGAGAACTGTGGGGAGATACGATTGAAGTCTACAAAACCCTGAGTGGCGTAGAACAGGTACAAGTGGATCGATGTTTTACTATGTCAAATATTACAAAGACTAGGGGAACACTCGAAGTTACAGGGAAATATTTTTAAAACCAATAGGAGGAAATATTTTTTCACTCAGAGAATAGTTAAGCTCTGTAACGCATTGCCAGAGGATGTAGTAAGAGCGGTTAACATAGCTGGTTTAAAAAAAGATTTGGACAAGTTCCTGGAGGAAAAGTCCAAAGTCTGCTATTGAGACAGATATGGGGGAAGCCAATCTTTGCCCTGGGATCGATAGCATGGAGTGATGTTACTATTTGGGTTTTTGCCAGGTACTTGTGACCTTCATTAGCCACCGTAAAGACAGGATGCTGGGTTAGATGGACCATTGGTCTGACCCTGTAAGGCTCTTCTTACGTTCTTACTTAACTGGTTAATGCTGCTAAATATCACCACAAACTGCTAAAATGAAAACTGGCTATTTTGGGGCAATCCAGGGGCAGAGTCGGCACTTATGTGGTTAAGTACTGATATGCTGCACTTAACCTCCTAAATGGCTATTTTGGACTGCATAAAAGACAGTACTATCTTTATGCGATATCATTTAGGTGGTTAATTGCTGAATATCACATGTAACTGCTTAACAGCCAGCCGCATAAACTCAGATATTAAGTGTTTGTGCCCAGATATGGTCTGGCATTGAATATCTCGGAATAATACTGGCAGGAGCTTCAAAAACCCATTAGCCTCATATTTTAGATAATTTGCCTGTTTTGCCTTCCATTTGGTTTTTACCCTCTACCCTGGCTGACCTGGAACCTCTTCCTCGACGTTAGAATTGACATCGGAGGTGAAGTCTTGTGGGCCCGGCGCTTGTACGCGCCAGGCCTGGCTCAGGGAAGCAGCAGGGAGAAATTGGCATGGTGGCTTGTGTGGGGTAGGGAAAGGATCGGAGAAGTGGAGAAATCGGCGCGATGGCTTGGGGGAGCAGGGGGAGAGAGAAAGAAAGACAGGCAGGCAGGGGGGGAGAGAGAAAGAAAGGCTGAAATAAAGAGGGGGCAGTGGGAGAGAGAAAGAAAGACAGGCAGGCAGGGGGAGAAAGAAAGAAAGAGGGGGGCAGGGGAAGAGAGAAAGAAAGACAGGCAGGCAGGGGTAGAGAGAAAGAAAAGGGGAGGGGCAGAAAGAAAGAAATATTGGATTTACAGAAGGAAGTGCAACCAGAGACTCATGAAATCACCAGACAAAAAGGTAGGAAAAATGATTTTATTTTCAATTTAGTGATCAAAATGTGTCCGTTTTGAGAATTTATATTTGCTATCTATATTTTGCACTATGGCCCCCTTTTACTAAACCGTGATAGTGTTTTTTTAGTGCAGAAAGCCTATGAGTGTCAGGAGTTGCGAGGGGCATTCAGCGCAGCTCCCTGCGCTAAAAACCGCTATTGCAGTTTAGTAAAAGGGGAGGGATTATGTGTGTCTATTTTTGTATAGTTGTTACTGAGGTGGCATTGCACAATTTAAAGTCATCTGCCTTAACTTATGGGGAACCCCCCCCCCACGAATACAAATGATAATTAACATTTTCTCTGCGTACAGTGTGCTTTGTGTTTTTTTAAATGTTATTATTTTTTGCTCTCCATACCCTCTTCCTGCCATTTTCCTGGTTATGTACTGCTGTTGGTCTTTGTTCCTGCTTTTCCTTCCCTCTATACCGATGAATCTTGCTCTATCCTGCTCTTTTCTTTGGCTATCTTCTGCTCCTCTTGTATTTCTATATTTTGTATCTCTTCTGTAACTTCCACACAATGTAGGGCAGGGAGGGTGTGTCTGGGGTAGGGTCTTTGGGTTGGTTCTTTTTTGTTTTTTGCTGAAAAAAAGTTTGTATATTAGGCATCAAGTATTTTGTGCTGCCTTGCATTTTCTTGTATTGCCTACACCTGACTTCTCCGTATCTATTTTGTGTTCAATTGTTTCTGCAGTTGTTGCAGATTGCTGCTCCTGTTTTTTGCCTAATAAAAAGATTATAAAAAAAAAATAAAAAAAATTATTGTTGCTAGATCATTTTGACTTGGTCATTTTAAAAGTAGCTTGCAAGCCAAAAAAGTGTGGGCACCCCTAGTTTATAGAATATGAGCCTTGGTGTTTGAAGGTTAGTAAGGAATTCAATTGGGCACCTCTGTACAGTTTTAAAATGATTAATTGTTGTGCTATTCACTTCCTTCCCTCATATGTCTCCAGTCTATTGAACGATGTGCATCATTTTAATTGTTTTATGTTTATTATTACTATTTTGTTTTTATTGTTTTGTATCTGCTTATTACAATTTTATTGTAAACTGCTTTGATATGAATTTGAACACTAGAAAACAAATTAACCTAAATAAATAAAAACCAAAGGGGAATGAAATGTCACCCTTTAGAAGTGGGCTCAAATAAGGTAAAGGAGGAGAGATGATGATTCCCACATAGCTTTGGAATTCTAGTCCATTCTATGCAAAGCAATTTTCAATTTTCTCCAAACCAAGATTCAAAGAACAAAGATCAGGAGCAGAATAGTCTGTGAAAAAAACTATGTATCTGAATATTATGTGCAAAAAAAATAATAACTTGGCCCTAGGTCCTGGATAAGCATTGCCAAAGGAGACAAGAAAGGGTTAATCAGAGCAGGAGTGAAAGTAGTTCCCTGAGGGACACCAATGGGCAAGCCTGACTGGCTCGAACTACAGTAAGATGAACTGAAAAACACTATCAGGCCAATATTCAGCTGGCAGCAGTGAGTGTTTTGTTGACTGCCACCCGTGTTATTTCTGGATACTGAATGCCATAGAAACATGATGGAAGATAAAGGCCCATCTAGTCTGCCCATCCGCAGTAATCTTTCTCTCATTCTCTCTCCGAGAGATCCCATGTGCCTATCCCAGGCCCTTTTGAATTCAGACACAGTCTCTGTCTCCACCACCTCTTCTGGGAGACTGTTCCATGCATCTACCACCCTTTCTATAAAAAAAGATTACGCCGGAGCCTATCACCTCTTAACTTCATCCTATGCCCTCTCATTGCAGAATTTCTTTTCAAATGAAAGAGACTTGACTCATGCGCATTTACGTTACGCAGGTATTTAAACATCTATCATATCTCCCCTCTTCCGCCTTTCCTCCAAAGTATACAAATTGAGATCTTTAAGTCTGACCCCATACACCTTATGATGAAGACCACATACCATTTTAGTAGCCTTCCTCTGGACCGACTCCATCCTTTTTATATCGTTTTGAAGATGCGGCCTCCAGAATTGTACACAATATTCTAAATGAAGTCTCACCAACGTCTTATACAGGGGCATCAATACCTCTGGCCATACCTCTCCCTATGCAACCTAGCATCCTTCTAGCTTTCGCTGTCACCTTTTCAACCTGTTTGGCCACCTTAAGATCATCACATACAATCATACCCAAGTCCCACTCTTCTGTTGTGCATAAGTTCTTCACCATCTAATACATTCAGTTGCTCATTGCATAGGCCAAACCACTTAAAGATAGTACTGCTATTTATGTGGCCCAATGAATATCGGCACTTAACCTATCTCTGTCCCTAAAATATCCACGAGTTAGCTGTTTTTGAATTCAGTGTGGTAAAAATAGCCATAGCCACAGCTTAATAAAAGGGCCCTTAAGTTCTCCAGGGATAGGAAATTCTATTGTATCTGAACGTAACTCACTTTGAGATACAATTGAAAATAAGTGTGAGCTAAATCCAAAATCTCTTTCCTTCTATCTTGGGAAAAAGGCCAAGGTAATTTCCAGTGCTCCATCTCTCTATCACCCAAGTTCGATAGAAAATTCTATTGTATCTGAGCGTAACTCACTTTGAGATACAACTGATAAAAGTGTGCGCCAAATCCAAAAGTTCATTCCCTCTATCTTGGGAAGAAGGCTAAGGTAATTTCTAGTGCTCCATCTCTCTATCACCCAAGTTCTTAGCTAACAGGTTGTGTGAAATACATTCTCAGAGTTTTACTAATAAGTATGAGAACTGGGTGCAGGTCATTCAGCCGCTATCATGACCGAGCTGATTTTGAAAAGGTTGAAAAGGAGGCATCCAGACAGTGCCAGAGCCCGAGACTCTGCCAGTTGTCCTCACTGCAGAAGCAGAAAATTGTGCAACTCAGTAGAATCTTCTCAGAATCTGCACAGAAGAGGTGGGAATGAAGGAAGAAGAGGGGATAGATGGGTGAAAGGTAAAAGACTGATGAGATACAGAGGAAGTGGTGATAAAGGGAAAAGAGGTAGAGGAAGACCAGAGAACTGACAGGAAAGAGCAAGCTGAAGGGCAGGAGGATGATGAGATGCAGAAAGGGAAGTCACAGCAAAGAAAAGGGAGAATGGAAAGAAAACAGAGATCAGACGAAGACAAAGGGAAAACAGAAAACAATACAGAACATAAATATTGGGGCAAGAATTGAAGCCTTTAGATGTGGTTTCTCCCTTGATTAAACCGCAGACTGTGACTTTGGGATCACTTTGGGACGTAATAGTTCTCATGCATAAGCCTATAACAATGTTACCTGCAGTGGTGCTGGAAAATCAGGAAGTTAACAAAAGAACATTTGAGAGTTTGAAAGATGCACAAGGTAGACAGGATAAATTAGAGCAGCAGATGATTGATTTTTTTAAAAATATTTTTATATTGTAAACCGCTGAGATTTTAACCTCAGTTTTATATTTGCGGTATATCAAATAAATTGAACTTAAACTTGATTTGCTGAAAATTCAATCTGCTGTTATTAAAGATAAAATACTGACAGCTAGAAGGCTTGAAACTTTGGGAAAGTCAAAAAAACGCAAATTAAGATATCTATGTGAATTTTCCAAAACACCTGATTTTGGCTCCTGGAGAAATTTTGAAAAAATATGTGGAAGAGACTCTGCATGTTCCCAAAGAAACATTAAACGGAGAACAGGTGGGAATAGGGATAAAGCTTGTCAACCTTGGGACAAACAAACTTTTAGTTCTACAAATTCAAATTAAATACAAGAGCACATGAATAAAACACAAGTATAAAAAAGTCATATGGGCGTGATGTCCTTATGTTGAAAGGATTCAGCCAATGACCTGACACGGTCTGTGTTTCGGCCCCCAGGTGGAGACCTGCCTCAGGAGTGTGTCTGTTGGTCTGAGAAGAATACACCACTAGATGTCACTCCAGCGCTGGGATACAAACTAAAAAAATTCTATAAAAATACTAAAAGCAAATGAAAGGCTCATAGAAAATCCGGATGCAATCAACAGGTACATAATGGTCTCCCATTTGTTGGATTTTACGTGGGGATTCTGTTCCTTTTTCTTTGCTCTATATTTGTTCCCAAAGAAGCATTACCACCCTTATCTAACGCTTATTATATTGCAGCAAAAAAAAGTTCAATAAAAGGGAAAATACCAAACTCTACACCAAACCATAAAGAATAAACAAAGGAGCAGAGAAGACCAGACGTTCAAACTAAAAACTTTAATGAAAAAATGAGAAGTGGAACAAGAACATGGAAATTCCCAACAGGAGATTCTACCTCAAAACCAAAAGAGGCGACCTATGGTGCTCAATCTTTTATTCATTCAAGACCCAACATGTACGTGTTTCATCCGAATGATCTGCCTGAGGGGTCTTATAGTGAAACAGTCTAAATCTAAATGAATGAATGATAATTCAAAAGAATGACCTTTAAAAGTCAATCTGCTGTGTGTGAGAGCGATGCCTTGTCTCCACTAAACAAAGTAAATGAGCCTATATAAATAAAAAATAAAAATTTCATATATCCTAAACATAAATATCTTTAAGGAACGGCATGAGGCAAAGGACGCAGCCTGAAACACAGGCTATTCAAAGTTAACGAGAAACAAAAAAGCATGGTGTTCAGCAAAGGGCTAATTAAGGCCCCCTTTTATCAAGCTGCATTAAGGGTTTTTTTTATCACGGGTCGCTGTTGTAAAAGCTCCGACACTCATAAGAATTCTATGAACATTGGAGCTATTACCACAAAGGTCTGTGATAAAAAGAACCCTAACACAGCTTGATAAAAAGGGGCCTAAGATTTCAAAGCCAATAAAAAAATTAAAATAAAAACTTGAGATGAAGGAGGCAGGCTAAAAAAGCGTCAGGTCTTCAAAATGAGCATAGTGTTCAGCAAAGTTCCCCAGGATAAAGGGATTGCTTCTAGGGCAAGGAAAGAACTAACTCAAGATAGTCTGGACTTAGCAGGGTTTTTGGAGAATTCTGCAACTGAAGTAATCAGTCGAGCTATTCTTATGGCTACATTTATTTTTCTTTAGAACTGTGATCATATCTTGAGACTTCTAAGTATAAAAATGTGGATTATAGCTAGATTGTGAGCCTTCGGGACAGCTAGGGAAATCCAAAGTACCATTTTTATTTATTTTATTTTAATGTATCTGTAATCTATCTTCATTGTAAACCGCTTTGAACCTCACGGTATAGCGGTATATAAGAAATAAAATTTAAAAAAAAAAAAAAAAATCATTATATGTGATAAAAGATTTGGGTTTTCCCTGATCTTATAATATCTACTCAAGAAAGAAGGAAGAAATTTCTTTTATATAGAGAGAGTATACAGGCAGTGGGAGGCACTTTTCAACTTCACTCTCCTCGTAAATGTGTAATACTTATTTCTTCTACTAGCTATGTGTGTGTGTGTGGGGGGGGGGGGTGATCCTGACAGTTTTTGATAGAGACTAAACAATCAGCAGTGATCTAAACTGGAATCAATTTATCTAAGGAGTTACTAAGGAGCATATAATGGTTTTGGACTTGTTCCTCCCATAATATTATTCTTTAATTATTTCTTTATTATTACCCTGCTGCTTCAATGGTTCTTCTCATATCTGTGGACTATGTAGCACGATATATTTTAGAGATAGTTGAATTTTTCTTTTTTAGTTGATTAATTGTTTTTCTATGACTGAAATGGTGTGCTTTTCCTTTAAGTATTTTGCTTGTATAAATTTAATTAATGCAAATACAAAAAAAAACCCACAAAAAAATGCAGAGAGGAATGTACAAGGTTCGGCAACTTTTATTAAAGTCAATGAAATGTTGATTAATGCAAATACAAACAAGAAAAAAACCATAAAAGGTAACCATCTGGCACTGTTTATTTACTTATATTTAGGCCCTCTTTTACTAAGCCACAGTGAAGGTTTCTACCAAGGCCTGACACTGCTCTGATGATCATAGTAATTCTATGAGCATCGGAGCATTTAGCACTCTGGGCTTCAGTAGAAACTTCTACCTGCAGCTTAGTAAAAGGTGAAGTTAATTAAATGCATTTTTACAAGTAATCTACTATTATTACTATTTATCATTTCCATAGCGCTGAAAGGTGTATATAGCGCTGTACATGTAACATGTACAGTACTATGTACACCTTTTAAATACTTTAAAGAGGAAAAAAATGGTAAAACTAGATGGCATAATTTGAGGTTGCAAGGAGGAAGACTTAAGAGCAATGTTAGGAAATTCTTCTTCACAAAGAGGGTGGTAGATACCTGGAATGCCCTCCCGAGAGAGGTGCTGGAGAGGAAAAGGTGATGGAATGAAAAAAAGCGTGGGATAAAAATAGAGGATCTCTAATTAGAAAATGAAGGATGTGAAATAAAGAACTAAGGCTGGTACTGGACAGACTTGCACGGTCTGTGTCCCATATGTGGTGATTCGGTGTAGGATGGGCTGGGGTGGTCATCAATGGGAACTCCACTAACTTGGAACATGAGGATATTACTGACCAAACTTTACGGTAGATATCATGCAAACAACAGGAGGTTGAATAGGCTGGTGTGAGCTTGGACGGCAACTTCAGCATTTGGAACCTAGGACAATACCAGATTTTACAGTCTGTGGTCCAAAAATATCAAAGAGACAAGTTAATTTAATCATGGATTTTTTAATGGGTATAACTTATGGGCAGACTGGATAGACCGTTCAGGTCTTTATCTGCTGTTATTTACTATGTTACTATGTAATAGACAGTGCCTGTTCAGAACAGCTTACAATCAAATTTGGACACAGAAAGGACATATAGGGGTTGTGGAGTCACTTGCAGAGAGAATGATAGTAGCAGAGAAAATAGTAGCTGAGAAGGTAAGGAATAAGAGGTTAGCTTTCATAAACTACAAAAGATCACAGAAAGAGGAAGACTGGCAAAAATATCTGGAAAAGTTAAGAGAGGCTGGTCTTGTAGTCAGGAAAGCAAAGATGCAAATGGAAGAAAGAATAGCTGGCACGGTAAACGGGGAGACAAGACATTTTTTATGTAGAAGCTGATAAAGGACGAATTGCTTAACAGATATTTCTGTTCTGTGTTCATGGTTGAAGTGCCGGGAGCAGGACCGCAGAAGGCAAACGTGAATAGGGATGGAGGAGTAATAGACGCTGATTGATTTTCAGAGGGTTGTGTTTGTGAGGAGAAAGCAATGGGGCAGGATAGTGTACATCCTAGGATGCTTAAGGAACTTAGGGAAGTTCTGGTAGCTCCGCTGACTGACCTTTCCAATGAGTCTCTAGAGTCAGGAGTGGTACCGGAGGACTGGCGAAGGGTGGATGTAGTCCCTCTCCACAAAAGTAGAAGTAAGCAAGAAGTAGGGAATTACAGGCTGGTAAGTCTGATTTCTGTGGTAAGCAAATTAATGGAAACACTTTTAAAACAGAGAATGGTCAAGTTACTGGAATCCTGTGGATTACTGGACCGGAGGCAACATGGATCCACTAGAGGTAAGTTTTGTGAAACAAATCTGATCAATTTCTTTGACTTGGTGACCAGAGAATTGGATAAAGGATGTGCGCTAGATGTGGTGTATTTAGATTTTAGCAAAGCCTTTGACAGTGTTCCACACAGATGTCCAATAAATAAACTGAGTGCCCTTGGGATGGGTCCCAAAGTGGCGGGCTGGGTCAAAAACTGGTTGAGTGGAAGGTAGTGACAGAGGATAGTGATCAATGGAGATCGCCCTGAGGAAAGGGATGTTACCAGTGGAGTGCCTCAAGGTTCTGTTCTTAGGCCTCTTCTGTTTAACATTTTTATAAACGATATTGCTGAAGAGTTGTCAGGTAAGATTTGCCTCTTTGCAGATGATACAAAAATCTGCAATAGAGTAGAAATGATGGATGCTGTGAATAACATGAAGAAAGACCTGGCAAAGCTTGAAGAATGGTCTGAAATTTGGCAGCTATAATGTAATGCTAAGAAATGCAAGGTCATGCATTTGGGCTGCAAAATCCCAAGGGAACGGTACAGTTTAGGGAAAAGCTTATGTGCACGACAGAAGAGTGGGGGACTTGGGTGTGATTGTATGTGATGATCTTAAGGTGGCCAAACAGGTTGAAAAGGTGATGGCGAAAGCTAGAAGGATGCTAGGTTGCATAGAGAGAGGTATGACTAGTAGAAAAAAGGAGGTATTGATGCCCCTGTATAAGACTTTGGTGAGACCTCATTTAGTATAATGTGTACAATTCTGGAGGCCGCACCTTCAAAAAGATATAAAACGGATGGAGTCGGTCCAGAGGAAGGCTACTAAAATGGTATGTGGTCTTCATCATAAGGTGTATGGGGACAGACTTAAAGATCTCAATCTGTATACTTTGGAGGAAAGGCAGGAGAGGGGAGATATGATACAGATGTTTAAATATCTACGTAATGTAAATGTGCACGAGTCGAGTCTCCTTCATTTGAAAAGAAACTCTGCAATGAGAGGGCATAGGATGAAGTTAAGAAGTGATAGGCTCTGGCGTAATCTAAGGAAATACTTTTTTACAGAAAGGGTGTTAGATGCATGGAACAGTCTCCCAGAAGAGGTGATGGAGATAGAGACTGTGTCTGAATTGAAAAGGGCCTGGGATAGGCACGTGGTTAATGCAGATGGGCAGACTAGATGGGCCATTTGGCCTTTATCTGCCATCATGTATCTATGTTCCTATGGATAAAGGTAATTTTATGGTGAGTAGGTGTTAGCAGCCTCAAAAATCTCAAAGCTTTAATTTAATAGCAGTATATCAAATGTTCTAAACAAATAAAAAATAGAACTTAGGACTCCTTTTACTAAGCTGTGATAGCGGTTTTAGTGTGTGCTAAATTGCCATGTGCACTAGCACGGGTTTAGCGCGTGCTAAAAACGCTATCGTAGCTTAGTAAAAGGAGCCCTATATAATTTAAAAAAAACACACACATACACAACCTGTCCGATATTTAAATGCAGCAGTCAGCACTTAGACAAAACACCAGCCTCCACAGTTCAAATGAAGCCAGATATTCAATGCCAATACCTGCATGCAGCCATGAATATCCAACCTGAAAGCGCAATCCGGTTAATGACCATATTCAGGCTGCTAACTTTTATTGCTTAGTGGTCTGAATATCGGCGTTACCCAGACAACCTCCATTTCTGTCCAAGTTCATCCAATGGACCACCCCAACACTGTCCAAGGCAGTCAATAGGAAATGCTCGGTGGTATTATACAGTTGCTGTCACAGAATATCCCTTTCACCACCACCACCTGCTTACCAGCAGGCAAATTCTCATAATTTACCTGGTAAAACCAACAGCACACACTCCATAATAGGGAATAACACGGGGACAAATTTTTCCCCATCCCCATGGGAACTCATTTTCCCGTCTCGTTCTGGCAAGTTCTTGTCCTTTCCCTGCAAGCTCTGACCTCATCTGCACAAGCCTCAAACACTTTAAAACCATAAGTGTTTGAGGCTTGTGCGGTTAAGGCAGAGCTTACAGGAATGGGGCAGGGATAGCGACAAAACTTGCAGGGACGGAAAAATTGAGTTCCTGCGGGGACGGGGACAGATTTGTCCCTGTGTCATTCTTGTCGCCATACCACCGGAACAGCAAAAAAAAAAAAAAAGGCTCTCCAATGTTCAAAGGAAATGATAAGTCAAATTATGTGCGCTCTGTAAAAGCGAAAAGTGGAGGAATGTGTTTGGAGCCTGCACAGAAGAGCTTCACAATAAGAACAGCTCTTGTGCGCAAACACCAGGCAAACCTGACGGTAAAGCACACATCAGACCTGCTCTTCTATGCCTTTAAATATAAGCTTTTTCAATTTTTTTTTTTTATACTAATTGGAAGGCTTATATGTAAACACAGAAAACAGGCGCTTGCATTTTCCAGTTTGCTCTAACTCACGTACATTTCTTTCTCAGTACCAGCACTTACAGGCTTGCACAAGCTTTCTTCCACTTCCAAAAGAAATCAAAACCAGCAGATTTTAAACTGGAAATTAAAAGAAATCCTCTCTTCAAACCTTCCATTGCCAGCTCTGAGCTGGTATTATTTTTCCAGCGGTATGAGTAGGGTTACCAGATGTCCATGGTATGAGTAGGGTTACCAGACCCCAGACAAGTCCTACTCTTAAGGATATGTCCGGGGGCTCTGGATGGCTTTTCAAAACCTGGCACTTTGTCCAGGTTTGAAAAGCTTCTATCAAATCACCAACCAGGCAGGAGGGCATCCGCACATGTCCGGATGCCCTCCTGCCTGAGAGCAGGCAGTGGGGGAAGGGCTAAGGCAGGCCTGGAGCGGAATTGGAGCGTGGTGAGGCAGGGATGAGTGGGACTGGGTGGGCCTGTGGGTGGGTCTAGGGGGTCCAGATTTTCCAAACGGAAAATCTGGTAACCCTAGGTATGAGCAGGGTTTGTTTGTGCGCTGTTCTCTAAGCATTGGGAAAGCAATAGTGGACATGACAATGAAGCCGTCGGCACAATGCACAGTGGCTGCTAAGAAAGCGAATAGAATGCTAGGAATAATCAAGAAAGGTATTACAAGCAGAACGAAAGAAGTTATCCTGCCGCTGTATCGGGCAATGGTGCGCCCGCTTCTGGAATACTGTGTCCAATATCGGTCGCCGTACCGAAAGAAGGATATGGCGATACTCGAGAGGGTTCAGAAGAGAGCGACACGTTTGATAAAAGGTATGGAAAACCTTTCATACGCTGAAAGATTAGAGAGACTGGAGCTTTTTTTGCTGGAGAAACGGAGACTTAGAGGGGATATGATACAGACTTACAAGATCATGAAGGGCATAGAGAAAGTGGAGAGGGACAGATTCTTCAAACTTTCGACAACTACAAGAACGAGAGGGCATTTGGAAAAATTAAAAGGGGACAGATTCAGAACCAATGCTAGGAAGTTCTTCTTCACCCAACGGGTGGTGGACACCTGGAACGCACTTCCAGAGGGAGTGATAGGATAGGGTACGGTATTGGACTTCAAGAATGGATTGGACAATTTACTGAAGGAAAAGGGGATAGAAGGGTATAGATAGAGGGCTACTATACAGGTCCTGGACCTGATGGGCTACCGCGTGAGCGGACTGCTGGGCATGATGGACCACAGGTCTGACCCAGCAGAGGCACAGCTTATATTCTTAAATGCAATTTACAACTATCTCTGCCATCTATGTTGTTACCCACAGATTTATATGTGCACTATTCCTGTGCTATATGGCCTTACCACTAGCGGTAGGTTTTGAGAAATGGCCTGCAAATATATACCTTTGAAAATCTACCTTAAAATATACAAAAAATAGGCTACAGGTTTAAGACAAAACCATCCAACAACTACCCATAATCCCACAAAGCTTAATAAACACAAACTAATCCATACTGCCCATGTGATTACACAGGTTTGTTTGTAAAAGTCTCATGACCTACCAAAACTAAACCTCCTGGTTGAAATTCTGAAGGCTGGCCTGTAACAGCACATTATTCTTCCTAGACGGATGTCTTGCCACCACCCTAGGAGGGCCAGCCCCAAAGAATATTGTCACAGACTGAATTCCCTCTGCCCTTCCAGAAGAGGTAGGAGGGGTAGAGAGGAGCCCGAAAAAGTTAAAAGGAGCAGAACCAGGAAGAGAGGATCAAATAAAGAAAATCCAAAAACCTCAAAGTTTTATCTGCTTGGGTTTGGAAGAGGATCAATCTTCCTGCAAGGCTGGAACAGGCATGGGAAACACTTAAAGATAAGCCTTAAGGATTTCAGCACAAATGTTTGAAGTGTGATATTCCCATAGCTTATACCATCTAGTGGGTTAACTGGTGCCCACAGATTCTGAGGAGCTGGATTCTTTGCAGGCATCTTTATCTAATATAATAAAGCCCTAAGTGTGCATGCGCATTCCCACCTGCGTGCTCTCGTTTTCTGTGAGCTGTAGGGACCCGCAGGTAGGAGTGCGCATGCACGTGGTGGCGCGGAGCCTGTCGGACGCGGCAGCTCTTGCAGTCTGCAACTGGCCAAGGCGACATCAGCGGGGGCCGGAACAAACTTTAATTGCTGCCTTCCAGGCTTCTCCTCCTGCTCCGGCTGGGCCCACGTAAAAAAAACCAAAAACCCAGAGCTCGCTTTGGGTCCGGCAAGGGCTGTGGGTCCTGAAACCTTCTGATTCCAGCAGCGTCTGCAGCACTCTACACACGCTGCTTCGGGGCCTTCTACTGAAGGCCCCGAAGCAGCAGTGTGTAGAGTGCTGCAGACGCTGCTGGAATCGGAAGGTTAGTCGGGACTACGGGAAGGGAAGGGGGGGCGGTAAGGGACTAAGGGAGCCAGCCAGACCACGGGAAGGGAAAGGGGGGTAGGGGAAACGCTGCTTCTGCGCAGGGAAGTGGTGTGGGGGGAGGGAAATGGTGGGGGAGGGAATCCTACTGTAGCTGCTGCACAGGGAAGTGGTGGGAGAGAAATGCTGCTGCATAGAAGGCAGGGAGAGAGACAGATAGAAAGAAAAGAAGAAAGACACAGGGGCAGGGAGAGACACAGAAAGACAAACAGACAAAGGGGGCCAGGGAGACAGACAGACAGTGGGAGGGAGAGAGAGACAGAAATAAAGACACACAGACATATATTCTAGCCCCGTTAATGTAACTAAAATACTAGTGCAGTTATAATTGGCCTCTGACAGAACACATTTTCACTTGGAGGTATACAAACAAAACAACTTCCACTCTCACCCCAAATGTTCCCACTTGATGTCATGTGGGGCAAGGTTCCAGTGGTTCCTTATTCTGCTGCCTATGCAACCAAAGCGCTGGTTTACAGTACTCACAATAATACAATCTAGCTCTCTGTTGGCACAATAACATCTGTAAATGCTGATCAGCTGAGTCCAAACGTGGAGGAAAGGTGAAGCAAGGGCCTCACGCCTACTGTACTGAAAATATCCTCAGGCTGAAATAATTTTTGATAGGGCAAAACTGAAAAGCACTACAAAATCCCGGAGTAGGCCTGGTTTTTGCTTCCTTCCTCATCTGTTTTGTGGCTTCCTGCGACTCTGCATTTTTTTTCTCAGGGCAAGGGGATAAGCTCTGGCACCTCAGCCACCTTATAAGGACGTTTTGCTTGTGTCTTTACATGTTTCTGTGGATAAATAAGATTAAGAAAAATTTGCAGTGATGGGGGAAAACCAGTTACAATGGGAATTTACTGAACCTATGATGACTGATTGGAAGAAGGAATTTCCAGGGGGCCTTGGAGTTCAAGGGACTTTTTATGGGATATAAAATAGGCCTGGTTGTGGGTAGGGTTACCAGATTTTACGATTGTAAAATCCGGACACCCTAGACTAGTGGTCTCAAACTCGTGGCCCGGAGACAACATGCAGCCCGCCAGGTACTATTTTGAGGCCCTCAGTATGTTTATCATAATCACAAAAGTAAAATAAAACAGTTTCTTGATCATATGTCTCTTTAGCTATATATTACAATATTATTAAGACTTAGCCAAAAGGGAAGATTTATAAACTATAAAGAGTTTTACCTCATGCAAAATTGTAATTTTTTTAAATAAGACTTTTTTTCTGAGGCCCTCCAACTACCTACAAATCCAAAATGTAGCCCTGCCAAGGGTTTGAGTTTGAGACCACTGCCCTAGACCCACCTCCCAGTCCCACCCATCTGCGCCCTAGTCCCGCCCCCCCCCACCCCACCCAGGGCAGGAGGCAATCCGCACATGCACAGATTGCCTCCTGCCCAACATGATTGAGAGGAGGCTTTTCAAGACCCAAAGTGCCGGGTTTTGAAAAGCTGTCTGGGGAAATCCGGACGTTTAGTAACCCTAGTCTCTAGATCTGAGGGTCGTATACCTAGACTTCAGCAAAGCTTTCAATAGTGTCCCGCATCGCAGGCTGTTGAGCAAGATGAAATCAATGGGGCTGGGAGAAACAGTAACTACATGGGTCAATGACTGGGTGAGTGACAGACTTCAGAGGGTGGTAGTTAACGGTACCCTCTCTAAAACATCGGAGGTGACCAGTGGAGTACCGCAGGGCTCAGTCTTGGGCCCGCTCCTTTTCAACATATTCATAGGTGACCTAACTCAGGGGCTTCAAGGTAAGGTAACGTTATTCGCTGATGACGCCAAACTATGCAATATGGTAAGAGATGGCAATTCACCCGATAGTATGACACAGGACCTACATTTGTTGGAGCTTTGGTCCTCGACCTGGCAGCTGGGCTTCAACGCTAAGAAATGCAAAATCATGCACCTCGGCAGCAGAAATCCATGCAGAACTTACACCTTGAATGGTGAGACCTTAGCTAGAACTTCAACAGAACGAGATTTGGGAGTGATCATCAGCGCAGACATGAAAACTGCTGGATCATGTGGAGAAGGCTTCATCTAAGGCAAGACAGTTGTTAGGTTGCATCCACAGGAATTTCGTCAGCCGGAAGCCTGAAGTCATAATGCCATTATACAGAACCATGCTGAGGCCTCATTTGGAATACTGTGTGCAATTCTGGAGGCCACACTACCGAAAAGATGTGCTGAGAGTAGAGTCGGTGAAACGGATGGCCACCAGGATGGTCTCGGGGCTCAAGGATCTATCGTACGAGGAAAGGCTGAAAAATTTGCGGCTGTACTCACTCGAGGAACGTAGGGAGAGAGGAGACATGATCGAGCCGTTTAAGTATATTACCGGCCGTATCGAGATGGAAGAAGAGATTCTCTTTCTCAAAGGATCCTCAGCCACAAGAGGGCATCCGCTCAAACTCAGGGGCGGGAAATTTCATGGCGACACCAGGAAATATTTCTTCACCGAGAGAGTGGTTGATCCTTGGAACGAGCTCCCGGTGCAGGTGATCGAGGCAAACAGCGTGCAAGAATTTAAGAGCAAATGGGATGCCCATGTGGGATCCCTTAGAGCAGGGGTGTCAAAGTCCCTCCTCGAGGGCCGGAATCCAGTCGGGTTTTCAGGATTTCCCCAATGAATATGCATTGAAAGCAGTGCATGCAAATAGATCTCATGCAGATTCATTGGGGAAATCCTGAAAACCCGACTGGATTCTGGCCCTCGAGGACCGACTTTGACACCTGTGCCTTAGAGGGTTAAGCCAATGGAACCTGTCACCAGGAGTGGGATCCCTAGGATAGTAGACTTGGGGGTGGGTCAGTAGAGTGGGCAGACCTGATGGGCTATGGCCCTTATCTGCCGTCATCTTCTATATTTCTATGTCTTATAGAACTTAATCCCTTTCTGATTTCTTCATTCCAGACCTGCATTTGATGTCTCTCATAATGGTGTTGGTATATTTATTTATTTATTTATTTAAGACTCATTAGCAAAAGTTGTTACCTAATGTTTAGAGTAATGGGCTGAGAGCCAGGATTAGAATCCCACAACACGTTTTCTGGGCAAGTCATGTTATGTCACATGTGACATATCACATAGCCACTGTAAGCTCTCTAGCTGATTTGAATAATGTTGCAAGCTTCCTTTTGAAGGTAGAGTGAAAATCCAAAAATAATTATTATCCCAGTTCTTATCCACCTCAGCCAAATAAGATCATGCTTTCTACCTTCTAATCCATTAACTGATGCATTTTTAACAAGCTCTAGAAAAGAGCACAGTGCATCTGCAGCCATAGCTGGGAGCAAAAAGCCATGTTTTCAGTGGCCTGCACATTATATGTCAGTATCCACAGAGGAGAAATGACGGAGAGGTAAAAGGGTCATTCCTTAAGTCCCCCACGGAGGAAACCCAGAAATCACCCCAACTCTGGGGAACAGAGTGGAAGCTTCTCTGGAGATTCACAACTTCCCCCAAATGCTCCCTCTCCTCGGTTCAGAGATGACCTGGGTGTATTTTCCTTGTCAAGATCCTGGCAGTGGATCAACGTTTTTCTTGGGTGTTTTTTAATGACCTTGTTTTCCTTTTACGTGAACAATTTGTTAATTGCTCATACAGACACGCCTCACACATGTCAACACTCCAGCTTACGTAAACACAGACAGGGAGGTTTCGAGGTGTGGGAAATCAGAAGGAGCATACAAGGTGTAGGGTTCTATTCGCAGCTCTGGTCCCTGCACATATCGCTGGGGATGCTGCTAAATACCGACATAATAGCTCCCTGATGAGAGTTGAATGTTAGAAGCAAGGCCCGATAGGATGACTGACTGATGCGAACTGGAAGGCACAAAGTGAGAAAAAAAGGCATACATTATGACGCTTTGATGAGAGCTACAAAGTTAGGAAAGTGGCCCTTCAGGCTGACTCCCTCCCCGATAAGGACAAGGAAACAATGCTATGTAATACAGGTCCTGGATGAAAACCAGTAGGAAAGGACAGAGATCTGGCTGAGCTCTTTTTCAGATGGTGAAAGAAAATGGTAGCTCTCAGCATAAGCCCTAGCACATCTTCAGGGCCTTTGCGTGTACTGTAATCTCTTTATCACCTTCATTTGCCTGGCAAATCCAGTCAGAGACCCTGCCAGCCCTTTTCTGCTCCTTTCAGCAGGGTCAGGATGAGATTATACAGTACCACAACACTTGCTCTTTGAATTATCTGATGCCCAGGGCCTCTTCTATAGCAAACATCCTTCCGTTTATAAGAAATAAGGAGAATATGCAACCTGACCTTTCTCTTTTAGTTTCTCTCTGCAGCAAAAGAATGCAGGCTAAAAAATAAAAAAAAAATTAACCAGAACTGACATGGGAGTCATAGAGCAAATACACACAGGCATCACCAAAAGAAATCATTCATTAGTTTCAAGTTTATTAGGTTTTTATATACCGCCTATCAAGGTTATCTAAGCGGTTTTACAATCAGGTACTCAAGTATTTTCCCTATCTGTCCCGGTGGGCTCACAATCTAAGTAATGTATCTGGGGCTAAGGAGGACTGAGTGACTTGCCCAAGATCACAAGGAGCAGCGCGGAGTTTGAACCACTGCTTCAACCACTGCACCACACACAAGGCCCCTTTTCCCCACCTCATCCTTATTTAACTTCCGAGGCCAGAAATAATTAAAAGAAGTTTCAGATTGAATGATTCAAGTTTGCACCCCAGATTCTGAGCAGGGTACAAAAGCTGAGCCCTTTTAACTGAGAATTCTTCCAAAAAATAATTATTCACATCTAATAAAGCTTGGTTAATTACTGAAACAGGCACTTAAGGGACTCTTCCAGCTTCTCTTGATAAAAAGGGCCTTGAACACCATCCTGCACCAGCCAAAAAGTAATTATAGTATTTAATATCACTTGGAAGTAGGTTTCTTACACATTTCCCTGTGCGAATCATGTTTTACACACAGAAAGGCCCAGGAAAAATCAGCACAAAGTGCTATTCCATAAAGAGAGCTCCAAGTTAAGCACTCTTTATAGAATAGTGCTTCGAGCCCATCCCTGTGCCCAAATTTGGTCGCCAGTATTTAGTAGTTAAAGGGTGATAGGCTCAGGAATAATCTAAGAAAATACTTTTTACAGACACAACAGCCAATGACGTTCCCAGACTCAGTGGAAGAAGGGAAGGAGAGGAATAGGAGTATGTGAAGGGAATGGACCGAGTGGCTGAATCAAATCAATCCACATTCAAGGTCTGTTAGAACTTAACTCAAACTATCCCTATGGCACTTTCAAATCTTCCTCCCCTACCTCGCCAACACTGCATTCATTCACACTTCAGCATGCCACTCCTTCAGTTTCTCCTGCACTAACACAGTCCATCAAGCCTCTCATAATTCCTACACCCACTCACACACAAGACCCTCTCCATTCAGTTAGTCAGATCCATACTATGCGTTAACTCTCCCATACACTCAAAAATTCGACCATTCTAAATCTTGTAGATCCCTTCTCCAGTTGTCCACTCCCTCCAGAGAGCCCACTCTGTTTCCAATCTTGGTGTCATCAGCAAAAAGGCAAACTTTTCCTTCTAACCCTTCAGCAATATTGCTTACAAATATGTAGAAAGAAACCAGAATGGAATTGTCTAGATCAGAATTATGTGCACTACAAAAGTGTTCTCCAACTCATCTGGTGATATGAAGATCTTTATTCCTCCAATGTCATAATGGTACATTCACACGACTCTATGACTCAATGTCTCGACATGTACATGTTTCGGCCAACTGGCCTGCCTCAGGAGTCTTGAGAAACAAGAATGATGATGCACGAAAGTTACTACCAAAATTCAAATAAGTGTTGTCATGCCTTGCGAATTGTGACCCACTAATGCCGGACAACTTGCTGCTAAAAAGGACACTTTTGTAGTGCACATCATTCTGATCTGGACAATTCCATTCTGGTTTCTTTGTATTTGTGTCTGTGGTTTTGTTTTCCCCTTTTTGTTCTTGTTTACAAATATGTTCAATAAAATCGGCCCCAATACCAATCCTGAGGCACTCCACTACATAGTAGGCTATAAATTACTCCGCAAATGATAGGAAAAGTGGGAGGGGCCCAAAGGGGGGTTGTGTTGAAGAGGAGGGGGGGAGGGTTGATACATTTGCATTCATATCATGAGAATGTGCTAAAGTACAAATGTTTTGGAAACTGATAGGGGTCAATTCTAGAAAATTTGACTAAAATTAGGCACCAAAATGTCACCACTAAGAGTGAATTCTATAATGGCTATTAAATATGCATTTTACCCCCCTCTTTAACTAAGGTGCATTAACCGATTAGCACACGCTAATCAAATTAGCGCATGCTAAACGCTAACGCGTCCATAAACTAACACGCACATGTTAGCGTTTAGCGCGCGATAATCGGTTAGCGCACCTTAGTAAAAGAGGGCCTTAGTGTAAGTCAGCAGGTACATGCCAACATTTAGGTGCAGCCACTTACATCAGGTCTACGGCAGTTGTTAATGTGCATACTACCTTTGTTTCTCGCTCTCCATCTTCTCATTTTTTCCCACCTTAAACAAATGTTGCCCCCTCTATACACCTGTACTCACTTTATAGCTATACTTGTATCCGTACCCGTATCTTGTACCGTAATCACACTGTATATTTTCATTATTGTATACCGTCTTGAACTGAAAAGGTATGATGGGATTATAAATAAAACTATGATTATTATTACTGAGTATTTTATAAAGTGCGTGCTAGAATAGTTAGCATCCACCCATGCCCCTCCCACATGAACAGCCCTTTGCAGTTACGCATAAAACTATTTTTTATTTTATTTTATTTAAGTCACCTTGAAACAATTTACAAGTGCACTTTATAGACTAGGAAAGAAATCATAGAAACAGACATGGTGAAATGTAGATAAAATCTTTCGAAGAATATGTTTGGTTAATCAAGTTAAAATAACGCCCGGCATAGCTGTGTTTTGCCCTACATGGGCTACCATCAGGGGTGCAAACTTAAATTTTATGGTGTATAGGATTTATATCATCATGAAGCAATACAGGATCTCTAGACTCCAGGAGGGGTGAGGCGGTCTTTGTGTGGGCAGGTCCTGTGTCGCCTCATGGTGATGCAGGGTGAAACATGGCTGTGTCGAGCATTATTTTAACTTGATCAACCAAATACATTATTCTAAAGATTTTATCTACATTTCACCATGTCTGCTTCTACAATTTCTTTCTCTTGAGACCTAACAAAGTGCTTGCCTATCTGTTTCTTGAAACTTTTATAGACTAGGTCATAATTAGTGCTAATTAGGCCAATTATTGATAGTTATTGCCAATTAAATGCCAATCAATGTTACAAGTATAAGTGGTACTATGCTATAACTATGCGTAGGATTGCACATACTGTAACTGTGTGCTCCATTTTTAGAATTCGAGGAATAGTGACTAAAATCCAACATTGAGTAGGGGTTGCAGTCCCAACAGACCAAAGGTGCTACTGCTGGAAATATGACACCTGCCATAGAGAAACTTATATGGCAGCTAGTTTTACTACTGTTGATGGCGACAAAGATACTGACAGCCAGGTAGTGGAAAGAAGTCCCTGGGCTCTCTGAGCTTAGCAGAACAGGCAGAAGTGTGGAGAAATATAATGACGTTGTCATAGTTCCTGAGGGGTTATCCCCCAAAGGCATCATGAGGTATGGGCATCATTGTTTTTACTCTCTAGCCAGGAAACTTCAAATTTATACAAATCAAGAGTAAGATGAAACTGGATTAACAATGTTCACCCACTCAGATATTATCTTTCACCCTTCTGATTCAATATTTTAATAATTGCTCAGAGGTTATGTTTAGTTCAGATGTGTTTAGGTGTGCTTATGAGAGTGTTAAAACTGGTTAGTTACTACACATCAGGTTCAGTAATATATGCAAATACTAGAATTCTGCATAAATTAAAAGGGGTGGGTAGGTGAGTCTCAGGAAGTTTTGAACCAAGTAGATATGGTTGTGAATAGTAAATTGCAGTGTGTATTGTAATTCAAAGCTTGATTATACCTGTGAAGGATTATACCTACCCTTGCATAATGAAAGAGCTAAAATAAAAATAAAAAAACTAAGGACGGGAGAATGGGATTAAAAAAATCAAAATAAATAAATAAAGAAGGAAGACCAGGGAATAAAAGGGGAAGAGAGAGGAGAGTTGTCAGAGCACGGGGGAAGGGGCGGAAACAGGTATCAGATCTGAGGGGAGAAAAGGAGGAGAGAGAGAGATGCTAAAATCTGCTGAGGGAGAGATGGAAGGGAAAAAGACAAATGCCACGCCACACTTCGGGAGGAGCAGAAGGAAGAAGATGGATGTCAGACCTGTTGGGGGGGGGAATGGAGGGAGAGATGGAAGGGAAAGGCAGACAGTTTCTGGAAGAGGCGGAGAGAGAGAGAGCAGATGCCATATGGAAGAGAACGAGGGGAGGGCAGACAGTGGATGGAAGGAAGAGAATGATGAGAAGATGAGGAAAGCAGAAACCAGACAACAAAGATAGAAAAAAAATTTCTCTATTTATTTATTTATTTTGCTTTAGGATAAAGTAGTACTGTAGCTGTGTTGATAAACGTTTATAATTAGAAAATGGATATAAGGTGATCCTTTTTTTGGCTAATATTAATATATTTTTCACTAATTCAGAGACCAAAACCCCTTCCCTCAGTCAGGCAGGGATATTGTAACAGCAGTATACTTTACTGATCTGAAGAAAGAGGTTTTGACCTCTGAAAGCTAACTGAGAAATATATTAGTCCAATAAAATGGTGGGTACTAAATTTTCTTCCCACCATGCTCCATGCCTCCTACCCAAATGCAAAATATAAATACCTAAGTTGGTGGGTTTCCCAAAGTCCTGCTGGCTGAAGATCTCTTCATCTAGTTCAGCGGCCAGAACTCTTCAAACTCTACCGCTGGTGGCAGCTCGGAGACATAACTGCCAGCTGTAGAACTTGGAGATTACTAGCTGTCAGACTGGAGGAGGTGGTCTTCAACTGGTAGGGTTTTAGGATCCCCATCAGCCACAGCAAGGAAATGGCTAATTTTTGGTGGACCTTGGCCTGGAATCCCTGTGTGTTCAGTACAGAAAGAAATGCATATCTGTTTATATTTTTCCAGTGTTGTAATATTTGCCAAGTTTAATTTCTTGTGGTTCCCAGTTCAATTTCTATTTCTGATCCTTTGGTATAGGTCTGTATTTGTTTTGTGTGTAAAGAAGTCTTTTAAAGTTGTTTTATGTGTGGTAGTAATGGGAGCTGGGGATATTGAGAGGGGTGCAGAGAGGAGAGGGATCAGGGGCCCCCTCCTCAATTTCTGACCTGGGCCCCAGCAAGTCTAAAACCTGCCCTGCATGCAGATAAATCTATGTATCTGAGTTACAGAGTAAAAGGGCAAGGGTCAGCCCAGAGAATTTATCCATAATGCTTCCAATCTGTTTGCATACAACAGAATACAATACAATTTTTATGTGTATACCGCCAATACCTCTTCGAAGTTCACAGCAGTTCACAAACAATAACATATTTAATATTAGGTGCTTGGAACTTCCTTATCTGTCCAACAGGCTCACAATCTAATTTCATATGCTCCAAAGAAAAACAAATATTTTATGCTGCCTTTTTCATTTGCAAAGCAAATAGCACATTTACATTTTTCTAGACTGTTGCACAAATCTGAATAATCTCCCTCTTTAGCATGACATCTCATAAAACAGGTGCCGTGCTCAGTGCTTTGTATCTTTTTTCTCCTTTCCTCTCAGTGACTGTGCCAGACTGTGTTCAGGGGTCACATAAAGGGGTAGATATTCACAGGGATTTAAGCAGGCAAAAGAGACTCTTGCATGTTTAAACCCCTTCAGCTGGCCAGGATGGGATATTCAATGGCACAACTGGACAGTGGCACTAACCACTGTGGCACTGTCCAGTGCACTGTGCAGGGGCTGTCCAGGGCAGTGCCAAAAGATATGCGGCTCTGGTCACAGTCATTGTACAAAACCAGACAGACATAATTGAAAAAACACAGTCCTGTTTGCGCCTAATTAGGTATGAGGGTAGCAGCACAGAGTATTGGTTGACAAGGAACTGGATATTCAAAAGAAGTATCCATACGTTACCCGGCATTGAATATCATGATCTAAATCAGCCTACAGCTCTAAAACTGCTGACTGCCACAGTCCAAGTGGCAGAGTCTTGGGGGTTATGCTACTCCTCAATTTGTGTTCGAGAACCATACATGGCAGGGGTCCCCATTAGAGAGCTGCTCAGGAATGGGGATTGCGGGATTCTCGTGGGCATGGAAAATGTTCCATAGGATTCCCAAGGGGAAAGGAGACATTACTCTTTGGATTCCCACGGGAGTGTAATCAAAATCTTTGGTGATTCCAGAATGAGGCTTGGAATGCACAAACAGGCAACCGGAGCACCAGATTGAGACTTGGAAATTCATTGGTTGAACAGTGAATACCAATCAAAAAAATCACAAGAGGCTGTTTGGATTGGGAGGGAACAGAGAGCTCCAAGCAAATAAATAATAGTATTGACTCTTACAGATTTGGGTAGTGATGAAGGAGTATGGACAGAATGGATCTTAGCGGATACAGGTGGGGATGAGTTAGATTTCATTGGGGATGATCGAGGATGGGTGAAATTTCTGTCCCCATGCAACTTTCTAATCCCCATACCTTGCCAGTGGAAGTGTTCCTCCACTTGCGATCACTGCTGCCACAGTACCAGGCCTTCTCTCCCCCACAACTCATGCTCTGTTTTCTCAAAACTGAACATGTGCAGGAGGAAGGGCTCTTCCGCACATGCTTGATTTTGCAGGAACAGAGCATGGGGGGTGTGGGGGAGACCTTACATGGAGGTGGCAGTGGTTCTGGTTGAGAGGAACAGTTCTACCGGTGGGGTTGGGGATCCTCACCAGCTCACGCATGTGAGGGTTGTGGGAGGATAAAGAGTTGCAGCAGGGTGAGACAAATTTTGGGATTCCCCCACCCCACCTTGTGCTGTGGTACCCCCAAAATTAGAGATGTGGCTTTGCATCTGATGCATAGTGAATGGAAGATGGCTCATTCACCGACAGGAAAGGAGAAAAGAATTCTGCCTAGTAAAGAAATCTGTGGCATATTGCACGGTCTGTGTCTGTATATGGCCGTTTGGTGGAGGATGGGCTTGGGAGGGCTTCAATGGCTGGGATGGTATAGATCAGGGGTAGCCAATTCCGATCCTCGAGAGCCAGAGTCAGGTCAGATTTTCAGGATATCCATAATAAATATGCATGAGATAGATTTGCATCTCAAGGAGGCAGTGCATGCAAATCCATCTCATACATATTCATTGTGGATATCCTGAAAACCTGACCTGGCTCTGGCTCTCGAGGACCGGAATTGCCTACCCCTGGTATAGATGGACTGGAATGAGCTTTGACGGAGACTTCAGTAGTTGGAAACTAAGAATAGTACTGGGCAGAGCTTTGGATTCTTGCCCAGAAATAGCTAAGAAGAAGAAAAAAAAAAAAAAAAACAATAAATTTTTAAGATTGAATCAGGTTGGGCAGACTGGATGGACCTTTCGTGTCTCTATCTACTGTCATCTACTATGTTACTATGTTAAGACTGTATGTACCGTTTTTTCTTTCTTTGCAAAATTTTTAGCACCGCAGTAATATACAGGAGTGAAAACATCTTTTAGAAAATATGTTTGGAATCTGTGTACTGAAGCTCAGTTCAAAATTCCGATACACAGTTAAATTACATCAACTATGAGTAAGGAGAGATCCCAATTCTCAAGTGATTAGATGCTGGCCCTACCACTGAGCAACTATGACTTATGGAAATAAGGCCCCACAATGAGACTAGCACATGGTTCTACATCCAGATGCATCCCTCTGAGGCTGTCTTCGGGGATATGTCACTTTCCCTAAATTCTATAAATGATGACCAAAGTTAGGTGAGCAATTGGGCTTACAGCTATAGAACAGGCCCAGTTATGTGCAAAAAACATAATTAATTGGCAAATAACTGATACCAATAACTGGCATTAAAAAGCACTAATTGACACTAATTTGCTACTGTGGGCGTAACAGTCTTAGGCTCTTAGAGGGGCATAATCAAAACAAATGTCTGTCAAATTTGGTCATATGTCGCTAGACGCCCAAAGTCGGCAGTGGGAAAATGCACATTCTCAAAAAATACGTGAAGAATATATATACTTTTTTTTTTTCAGAAATTGTCTACCTGGACCTCCAGGCTCTTGTTCGTCCAGATCGCCAGTACATCCATTTTTTTACTACATTTTTGACCTAAATTTTGTCCAAGTCTCAAACGCCCAGAAAAAGACCATTTAGAGGTGGGAGGGGCTAATCATGTAATGAACTGGCCACCCAGATTTGGCAACAGAGCAGTGGGGCACCTTACAGGACACTGCTGTGAACTTCACAAAAAATGTGCCACATAAACATCTCACCAGAACTCCCTTATAGATTAGAAACATAGAAACATAGAAAGATGACGGCAGAAAAGGGCTATAGCCCATCAAGTCTGCCCACTCTACTGTCCCACCCCATTAAGTCAGAGTGCTGCTCGACCCACGTAGAGATCCCACGTGGATGTCCCATTTATTCTTAAAGTCGAGCACGCTAGTGGCCTTGATCATCTGCACCGGTAGTTTGTTCCAGTGATCCACCACCCTTTCTGTAAAGAAATACTTCCTGGTGTCACCACCAAATCTCCCTCCTCTGAGTTTGAGCAGGTGCCCCCTTGTGACTGAAGGTCCCTTAGGAAAGAATATGTCGGTGATTATGGTGAGCTACCCAAAGTCTACTATACCCACCTGTCTACAATCCCAATAGAACTTATGGCTGCAGATGGCACCTATATGGCAGTAGAATAGGGGTTTGGGGGGGCTCACTTTTCCACCATATATGTAGTGGTTAGAGTGGCTTATGGGCCTGGGTCCTCTTCTCTATAGTACACTAGCCCACCCCCCAGGCTACTTAAGATACCTATATTCAGCTCTACTAGGTTTTTCTATAGCAGGTGTTGATGTTCCAGAGACAAGTACCGTATTTTTCGCTCCATAAGATGCACTTTTTCCCCTAAAAAAGTAGGTAGAAATAAAGTTGCGCCTTATGCAGCGAATACCACGTGCCCCCCTCCTCTCGCCAGTACCTTGATGTAATCCTGGCGGTCCAGCGCTGCTTCAGCAGGCTCCCCTGCTGGACGGCCACCCAAGTCCCCATCTTCCGCGGCAGTGAGAGGCAGGTGTGAGCCCCAAGCGCGCCTGCCTGGTCCTGTGCCACGCACTGGGAGAGAGAATAAGCTTGCACACTGGGAGAGAGAATCTGTTGGTGCGCAAGCAAAGATGGAAGGAGCGTCGCATGCTGGCCGAGGCCAACGAGCCGTCAAGTGAGAGAGCGGAGCGTCGGGGCTGCCTGAACGCCCTTGCCTGACACACCTACTGGTTCGATATGTGGTGCTTCCTCCTCTTTGACCTGCTGCTCTTCATCGTCATCTACCTGCTTCCCTGAGCGCTGGAATTTCAGGCTAGGTCTGAATTTTGGGGAGCGCTCTCCCTCTAGCCAGTGGAAAGGGAAAAAGGGTAAGAAATAAACTAGAGCTTGTCTTTTCCTAGAATG
The DNA here is from genome assembly GCF_902459505.1 of Geotrypetes seraphini. NCBI lineage: Eukaryota > Metazoa > Chordata > Amphibia > Gymnophiona > Dermophiidae > Geotrypetes > Geotrypetes seraphini. The sequence continues at coordinate 73,107,491 of NC_047094.1, read as the reverse complement.
AACAGTTTCTTCAGGACACTTCCCTCTCTTCTCTGTCCACCTGCTCAATGAGATCCCTTCAGCTGAGAAACCCTCCTTCATGTTTTCAGAGTGTGCATCGACAGCTCTTGTATGTCTTGTATTATGCCCTCACTCAAGGAAGACTTTGCACTAATGGCAGTATCGAAACCTATTCTCCTACTCCCTTGGCGTGATGGGGAGGGAGGAAGCTGCTGGACTGACGGATGTTGGAGTTTCTTTTATACACCATGGCAGTGTGCTTGTATTGTTTGAACTCATAATGGCAATAAAGGGTTGCAGCATAAAAAAAATAATAATTAAAAGATAGGAAATAAAAATGTAAAGGTATCAGAGATGTGCATTTTCCAAAGCTGAGCAGGAAACAGAAAGACTTCCCTGCCTGCCCAGTGCCCTGTCCCTACCTGCCTGCCAGCCATTAGGCACTGCCCTGTCCCTGACTGCCCTGTGCCGGCCTACCACTAGACCACAAGAGGGGGAATAGGATACAGAGTCTGGCAGGGAGGGGGGACAGGGTGCAGAGCCTGACAAGGAGTGTGGGGTCGGGTGCAGAGCCTGGCAGGGAGAATTTGGTTCAGAATGGGTTTTTTTCTTGTTTTCCTCCTCTAAATCTAGGGTACCTCTTATGGTCAGGTCTTGTGGAGCGAAAAATACGATATGTGCTTTTTTATTCTGATATTTGTGGCAGTGTGAAAGGGTCAGTGATCACTGAGGGAGTATGTGGGGGTCTTTACTTTGTCTCTGCAGTGGATATCTGGTCACTTTGAATACCTTTTTGCCACTTATACCTGCTTTTACATCATCTAAGTCACAACGTATGTTTCGTCCAGGAAGTCTCGTGAAACATTCAGTTATCCCTGCAGGACAACTAAGGCCTCCTTTTATTAAACTACGCTAGCAATTTTTAACGCGGGGAGCCGCGCTGCTCCCGACGCTCATTGAGTTCCTATGAGCATCAGGAGCAGTTTGGGCCATTCAGCGGAGCTCCCCACGCTAAAAACTGCAAGCGCAGTTTAATAAAAGGGGGTATAAATCTAGGTCAGCTCACATCTTGCCCAAACTCTGCCCTAACCACTCCTCAGCTCTGGGCGCACAGCGGCATTCAGATGCCTAAAATGTCCAGAAATTCAGTTTGATTATTGGCACTTGGACGATCAGTCTTTCAGGTTGTTCAAGTTCCGACTTGGGCGGGATTTTAGAGAGCATAAGTGCCTCTGCTGGGTCAGACCAGAGGTCCATCGTGCCCAGCAGTCCACTCGCACGATGGCCCAATAGGTCCAGGACCTGTGTAGTATTCCTCTATCTATACCCCTCTATCCCCTTTTCCTTCAGAAAATTGTCCAATCCCTGCTTGAACCCTAATACCGTACTCTGTCCTATCACGCCCTCTGGGAGCGCATTCCAGGTGTCCACCACCCATTGGGTGAAGAAAAACTTCCTAGCATTGGTTTTGAATCTGTCCCTTTTCAACTTTTCCGAATGCCCTCTAGTTCTCGTTCTTGTAGTTTTCAAAAGTTTGAAGAATCTGTCCCTCTCTACTTTCTCTATGCCCTTCATGATCTTGTAAGTCTCTATTATGTTCCCTCTAATTCTCCTCTTCTCCAGGGAAAAGAGCCCCAGTTTCTCCAGCCTCTCAGTGTATGAAAGGTTTTCCATACCTTTTATCAAATGCATCGCTCTCCTCTGAACCCTCTCGAGTAGCGCCATATCCTTCTTAAGATACGGCGACCAATATTGGACACAGTACTCCAGATGCAGACGCACCATCGCCTGATACAATGGCAGGATAACTTCTTTCGTTCTGGCTGTAATACCCTTCTTGATTATACCTAGCATTCTATTTGCTCTCTTAGCGGCCACTGCACACTGTGCCGACAGCTTCATTGTCTTATCCACTATTACCCCGAGTCCCTTTCCTGGGTACTTTCACTCAATAACATCCCGCCCATCTTATAGCTGTACCTCGGGTTTTTGCTTCCTACATGCAATACTTTACATTTCTCTACATTGAACTTCACCTGCCATCTTGTCACCCATTCCCCTAGCTTGTTCAGGTCCCTTTGTAATTCCTCGCAGTCCTCTTTAGTCCGAGCACCACTAAATAGTTTGGTGTCGTCTGCAAATTTTATTATTTCGCACTTCATCCCTGTTTCTATATCATTAATAAATATATTGAATAGCAGCGGTCCGAGCACCGACCCCTGCGGAACACCACTCGTGACCCTCCTCCAGTCTGAGTAGTGGCCCTTTACTCCTACCCTCTGCTTTAAGTTTTGATTATGAGCCCTTTATTATATAAACAGCGGCGCCTAAATTCTCTTATGTGCAAAAAGGAACCAGCATGGGAAGGGCACACTTTATGGAATAGTTGCATTTACACAACCAACTACTGCATTTTGGCGCCATCATTCACTCCAGTCAGACTAAAGTTTGTGCCATTATGAAATACTAGTTTAGTGCCCAGTGTTTTGGCGCCCAACTTTTAGAAGTCTTTTTATCTCCTTAATCCTGGCCCTTGGTGCTGGCCCTGTTTATGTCTTCACATGAGTCACAGAGCAGGAGTAAAACCATGTTTAAAATCCATGGGTTTTTTTTCTCCCTAGGAAGGTGCTGAGGCATCCAGGGTCTCCCAGATAAGCCTCAACTTTCAAAAATGCTCAGAAAAGTGGCATCAAGCCAGAAATGCCTCCCATTTTGGGCCGAATTTCCATGGCATGGGCTGGCAGTTGGCCCCAGTCCTACACTCATGTACCATCTCACCTGCCCTTGTATCATTTTTCCCATTGCCTCCCTCCAAAAGGCCTGACTTAACCATATAAATGACAAAAACAGAGATGAAAGAATTCAATATCACCATAGGACTAGCTACACTCATCAAAACATATAATCCCATAACTAATCTAATCTAATCTAATCTAAACCTTAAGTTTATATACCGCATCATCTCCATGAGAATGGAGCTCGACACAGTTTACAAGAACTTAAAATAGTGGGTAGAGAAGAAGAAAAAGGATTACATGAACTTATGTGTAGAAGGGGGGAGAGAAAGGGGGGAAGGATAGAGCTACAATTTGCTGAAAAGCCAGGTTTTCTTTTTTTAATGTTTTAACTCTTTATCTCTCTCTGTTGGTCTTTTGCATGTATCTCCTCTCTTAATTGATTCTACTCAGAAATAAGTTGTATGTCCTTTCATTATACCTTTGTCCAGGGCAGGATTAACCAATAAGCCAAGTAGGCACGTGCCTAGGGCCCGAAATGGTCAGTGGGGCCCTATGAAGGAGGTCATCCACATTGTTTTTTCCAAACGGTGATGGGCCCCTCCAGCATCGATCAGCAACGCAGCCCCCCCCCCCCGATCGGCAACGCGGCTCCCCCCCCAATCGACAGAAAATAAGACAAGCAAGCTACGCGGGTAAGAAAGGCAACGGGAACTGTAATTGTGCAAGCGGTGCTGCTTGCCCAAAGCTTCCCTCTGACGCAGCTTCCTGTTTTCGCCTGGGCGCATGATGGGGTGGGGCGGGGCAGGGGGGCACAGTGTACTTGTGTGCCTAGGGGCCCTCGATGAATTAATCCTGCCCTGCCTTTGTCCACACCATCCTCCTCTCTCCCCAAGTCACACTTTAACTACTCATGTCGTATTTCTAATTTAATGTGGTGAAAAGGGGAGTGTTTTGATGACAATCAGAACAGCAGCACCCTGATTTGCAAGACTTCCTCAAATGACTCAAGGTGCAGTAAGATTCAGAAACATCCTCAGGCGTGAAGGAGAAATACAGAGATAGTGATCCAAATTCTCTGTTTATTTTGGCGCCAGGAAAGGTGAAGCAGTGTTTCCAAATGTGGCAAAACCCGTTTCTGCAATCAGGCTGCCTGCACCCTCCGCCCTTTGATTTCTCTCCTTGCAGGAGCTGTCCTGCCTGTTCCCCATTTTATCCTTAGCACATCTAGCTTTGTTGTGCAATTAAGTAAAACAGAACAATCATCTCTGGATATGCCTCCCAAGAATCCTAGTAAGAAAAATGCTGGACTCTGCAGGCTGTGAACCGGTACAAGGATTATCCAGAGATTAGGCAGGACATACATGAACTTGGAAGAGGACAGAGATCCCTTTGCCAGCAGCCTGCACCTGTATCAGAAAGGCAGAAAAATGATGAAGCCCTGATCCTTACTCAAAACCAAAAGAGCAAGTTCTGACAGGAACCACATTCTTTCTTAATCTGTGCTTACTCTTAAGCAAGGGACAGCCAAAATGAAACTCTACTGTCATGAACCCGACTTGCACCTCTGTGTTTTGGAGAAAGGAATCATGGTGGGAAGGAAGTCATGTGATGGTGTGTGGGTTTGTTCGGGAGGAGGGATGACACTGTGTAGCAACAGGCCTAGGGAATCCCTGGCAGTTGGAATGCTAAGAAACCCCATTCTGCCTCTGAGATTTCAAAGTCCTGCTGCATTCTAAGACCTGCACAGCTGCTTTCAAAAAGGAAGCAGCAGGGACTAAAAATCCCACAGTGCACTGGGGTGTACATTTAAATTCCAGGAACTGAGCCTTTGGAGCACACCTGTTTGTTTTTCAACGGGCTATGCCCTGTTGACAGAAGTTTCTGTGAAGTCATACTCCCTAGCCATGTGCCTGTTAACCCCTTCCCTGGCATGGCCCTCCTAACTCACACAGACTCGGGAGCGGTTTCATACGCGACATAAAAGATACAGGGCCAGTCAGGACACACTGGGCCCCATGTTGCATATCTTCACTCATAATTATTATGGTGATATTCTATTAACTGGATCCTCATCTTAGGCAATTTTTTCTAATGGCTTAACGGTGCACCTAAGCTATTATAAAATAATAGTTTTAAAACTCCATTAATGCACCAAACATTAAGCACACCTACTTAAGACAGGTCAGCAGTTGGCATAAGGAAGAGGTCCTAAGTGCACCACACAATGAGCACAACTGAGCATTCTGTAAGTTGCGTACGTTGCTTGGCAACATGCCCATGTTCCGCTCACATGAACACTCTCCTGACAGTTGCATCTAGGCACGCTGGGTCCGATATGCAGACCTTGGGAGTTAGCCAGGCTGACTCCTGCGGTCGGCACTGAACCCAAATACTCAACGTCAGGCCGATTCTGGTGACCGGCATTGAATATCTGGCTTATTTTTGACCACTATAAACTTAGTTGGACGTGTCGATATTCAGTGCTGGCCAGCCAAGTTTATAACAGCTATTTATGCAGCCTGATTTGGCCAATAAACTTAGTTAAATAGCGTTTTAAATTTTCACAGATAGCTGGGTAAGTTATATGACATAGCCGGCTAGTTGCTAAGTACTTATATTCAGCGACCATCTCATGCTGAATGTTAGCATTTAAGTTGGCTTGGTGCTACTAACTGGCAAGGAGCTGTTCCTAACAGTCTAGCATTTACACACGTAACTGCCAATTACTGGTGCCAATTACATGCTTAAGCACTCCTATAAAGCTGGTGCACAATCGCTGCCCAAATTTAGATGCCAGCTTACAGAATTGCCTTTTATACTTCAAAATGTCTCCCTCCTGGGTAACACGGCAGCTCCACGTTAAATCAACAGTATCAGAAAATAAAAAAGATGGGGGTTTTTTTAAGTCAAGAAAGGGGTAGGGTATTTTTACCTCTTGTTAAGGAATGTAGATACAGCACAGCACTGTGACAACACTACCCGGAATAGGCCATAGGTCAAGGCCACCACGAGACAGATCACAGGGAAATGATGAAGTGGATAGCTAGTGCTGTCCACTACCGTGAATTTGGTCCCCAGTTCGATCCCTGCACTAGGGCTCCTACTCCCCAGCTGGAGCAAAGAGAGCCATGGTCACTGCTGAAGAGCGACTCCTGGTCACCCAATTCAGTGCTCATGACTGTAAGATTCCAGAAGGTGCTTTGGTGCACGGCCCCCAGCCCAGGACCATTACTGCAATGTTAAACATTTCCCGATATTCTCAGTAACATACCTATCAGCCTTTTGTGGTAAGAAGAAGGCCAATCTCTCACTGTCCCTAACCAAATGCCTCCAGCAGACAATTTGCGCTTCAGAACACCAGGATTTCATACCATTTTATACCTTACAGGCTGGAGTGTTTTCACTTTTCCTGGATTTCATCACAAAAGATGTTAAAAAGTGTTTGTGGATATCTGGTCAGTTAAATAGAGCACCAACCTCATTTTTCATGCTGAAAAGATACTATAAACTTAAGTACAGAAAGTTTCAGTAGCTGCTACCCCTCCTGTTTAACTACTTAGAAATTTGCTTAGTCAACATTCAAAGCTAATCATCTGGGTAACAGGTGCTTACTGGGGCTATCCCCAGATTGTCAGTGACAATATCTGAATAATGCAGTTGAAAATTACTGAAGACCACCTCAGCACTGTCCAGATAGCACCAGACAGTCTGTGGGTGGAGGGAGGAAGGTCCTGTTAATCATCTGGTTAGTGATGCAAGTGTTATCTGTTTAGCAGACTATCTAAATATAATTAGGACAGCAAAAAAAAGACTGCCCTATTTGGATATCAGGCTGAGTTCATTCGAAACCTTTGGTTTTAGTTCTGGCCAAAACCAAATCAATGGCTGAAATTTGCAGCTCAGTTTCAGCCAGAACCAATGCCAAAACTGAAAATGTCACACCTATGCCACCCACTACCCCCTCCCCATGGAAGATGGGGACCTCTGGACTGTTACTGCTACCCCCAGCCCCCCCCCCTTTGAGAATCAGTGGGTCCACCCCAGGCCTACCTTAAACAAGCCTTGGTCAGGTCTAGTGGCCTCTTCAGGGGCAAAAAAGAACCCCCCACTCTTTCCTGTCTGTATGCTGCCCATAGCTTTCTTTACCAGTCACCATGGCTGAAATGAGAGCTGGATCTTCAGTGCAGGCAACCAAATAAGGGGCAATTCTATAACAGGGTGCCAAACTTTCATGAGCTACAAGCATATTCCATAAGAACACATGCGTATAAGTGTCCTTATGGAATATTAGCTAAACTGGCATTTGCGCCTGCTCTGGGAATGCTAGCACTTTAAAAAGAGATCTCTCCTTTTCCAGTCCTATTGCTCTGGACTTTGAGACTTTGATTAAAAAAAAAAAAAAAAGTTCGAAAGAAAAAAAAAGTTTGCAGCCTAAGCTCACAGTCTCTCTCTTATTTTCCTTATCAAAAATCCTGGCTGTAAAGAATGATGTCATGAGCCTTCCTTTTTCGGGAGGGGGGTGTCTTAAGAATCAGGTGCATCTATCCTGGCTCCTTTACAATCATCCCCTAGGTTTCTCGATAAGGAAAACAGAGCTACAAGTATCAAGAAGCCAGGATACGATATCAGTTCACTGGCCTAACAAATGCCTTTCATAAGCCCTGCATCTTATCAGGGCAGTGGTTACGTGGGCTAGCAAGTATTAAGGAACGGGCGGTCCCATTGCTTGATTAAGGAATACGACTTGGAACGGGCGCCAAGAAAACCCTGGACTGGATCCCCTGTCACCATTGCCTGGAAGTGAAGAAACTTGCTTTGACAAGCTAGCCAGGTGACTCCAGTTCCCGCTGATGCCTACCTGGAATCCCGCTACTGCAGCATACTCTCTGTAACGAAATAGCAAAGAAGTTCCTTAAAACACTTGCTTTGGGTCTATACCGCTGGGGTCTGTCAACCTTATAAATAGGGGAACACTTCTACTTCTTTTATCTTAAAGAACCATCCGGCCCGATTATTTATGCGAAATGGAGCCCCAGTCGCTTCCTCCTTGCGATAAAGTTTGATTTTAAAGTTTCTAAGAGAAATACCAGTGTCTAAGCACGCATGCACAGAGATGAGAGAAAAAAAAAAAAAAAAGATATCACCCTTACCTCTTCCAGAACAGTCCAGAGGGTAAACCGAAAGGAAGAGGCGCTGGGAATTTCCGGGTACAGATTGGGGGATTTTGCACTCGCTCCGCTGCTTTCCGAGGTCCTAGATTTCCGGCTGGCGGGTTTCGCGGTTCTTTTCTTCCTCCTTTCTCGACGTCCGAGGTCAGTTCTGCTAAAATCCAGGTTAGATCTGACGGCTGAATCAGTCCCTGCACCTTGCCCCCGTCCCTTTCACCTGGGCGGTCAGCCTCTGGCAGCCGGCGCAGGTGGATTACACAGAGTATGTTTAGTACAAACACACACACTCTCTCTCACCCTCTCCTGCCCGGTTATAGAAAGAGGCGTGGAAACGAATTCAAAAAAAACCTGCATGTGTTCTGACAGGTTACCAGCCCTCTTGGAAAACAAGCAGCTCAGGACAGCCCTCTTACTGCTAGAGACATCCTATCAAACAACTGGGTCTCGGCAAGAGACATCTCATCATACAGCCCCTTGTTTAAGCACCTATCAGCCCTGTATCTAGTACAGCCTCCAATTAGCTGTTTTGGTATTAGCAAGAATTTTGCTTCAGTGACACCCCATTATCTGGCTATTTATCTCTATAAGACATGCCATCCTATAGCTTACCTACAAGAAAAAAAAATAGGGTGAGAGGGACAGACCTTTTGTTCTGCTTGATCTTGAGCTCATGAAGACAGTGCAGAGTGCAGGATAGCTTAAGAATATAAGAATTGCTATACTGAGACAGATCAAAGGTCCATCAAGCCCAGTATCTTGTTTCCAACAGTGGCCAACCCAGGCCTCACATACCAAGCTAAATCCCAAGTAATAAAGCAGATTTTATGCTGTTTATTCTAGGAATAAGCAGTTGATTTTCCCCAAGCCATCTCAATAATGGCCTATGGGTGTCTCTTTTAGGTCATTGTTGAGCTTGGAGGAGGGGGGGGCGGTGGAGCACAAAGTGGCCAGAGGTCTTTATGAAATGAACGCTAGCTATGTAAGAGGGTAAGGGTCTGTAAAGAGCACAGGCTGGCTGTGTAATAGAATGATAGGGCTGTTTGAAGAGCAGGCTGGTTGCAACAACATAGCAGGCAGGATTGTATGGAGCATGAGTGCAGGCTGGCTGTGACAGGGTAGCAGGGGGTCCTGTGTGGGAGTATAGATAGGCTATGACAAAATAAGAGGGAGTTGTATGCAGCACAGGCTGGCCATGACAGGGTATCAGAAGGACTATAAGAAGTGCAGAACATTAGATTAGAAATATTTGTTTATTTATATGGATTTAGCTCACACCTTTCAGTTGATGAGGAATTTTCCACAGAGCTTCCTGAATGATCTCCATCATATACATACACATACAGGTACACATCCACTCACCCTTTCTTTCTCTTATTTTCTTGGGCAAGATATTTTGGGGTAGGGTTACCAGACATCCGGATTTCCCCCGACAGCTTTTGAAAAGCTTCCAACAAATCGCCATCGGGCAGGAGCAGGCAGCGGGGGCGGGGCTGGGGCAGGGAAGGGTGGAACTGGGCAGGCCTGGGGGCGGGTCTAGGGGGTCTGGACTTTCCATTTGGAAAATCTGGTAACACTACTTGGGGGGCTTCTACTAAGCTGCGGTAAAAAGTGGGTCATTACTTCATGCTAACGCCATTTTTACCACATGGGTAAAATGGCTCAATTTTTTTCTATTAATGGCCATGCTCTTATTTTCGCATTAGTGTGTAAGACCCTACTTCCTCCTATTTTGTACACCCGGGGTGGACACCCCCACTTGGTACACCACTGGGAGGTAATGGTCTATTATAGATTAAAAACTGGTTAAAAGATAGAAAACAGAGAGTAGGTTTAAATGGTCAATATTCTCAGCAGAGAAGGTTAAATAGTGGGGTTCTATCGATTGCACAAAAATTGGTATTTTAATTTGTAGATTTATATGAGAGAGAAAAAGAGACTTCAGGACCCCTTAGGGCTAATAGACCTCTTTGGTGGAAATATATATTTAATCTAACTTTGGGCTATTTTCAATCATCAGTCTCCAAAAAACTCTCTCAATGAAACTGGCTTATTTCAGGTACAAAACATTCAACTTTATAAATTATTGGTGCACTCTATCCCAATGGGACCTGCATCCGCTTCACCATATTAATTGGCTTCCTCAGGAGAATGCTTATGTGCCAAATTCAAATTGATCCTGGCATAAAACCAGAGTTTGATATTAAACATATATAATGTTAAATGACAAAAGCCCAAATTTGACAGGCTAATGATACTCACTATATCTTTCTCCTTCCTTTTCTTTCATTGAAAATGGCCATCATGATGTCACACACCAAAGGTTTTAAATAGCTAGTAATTGATCATGTGCTCCTTCTATAACACATCCAATTTTAAATCCATCATCATTTGCTGCTATCAATAATCTAGAGATGGGAATAACTAGTGAAATAATTAAATTTGCTGATAACAGTAAGTTGTTCAAAGTTGTTAAATCACAAGAGGATTGTGAAAAATTGCAAGAAGACCTTGAAAGACTGGAAGACTGGGCATCAAAATGGCAGATGTCGTTTAATGTGGGCAAGTGCAAAATGATGCATGTGGGAAAGAGGAGCCCGAACTATAGCTACATGATTCTGGATTCTATGTTAGGAGTCACTGCCCAGGAAAAGGTGTCGTTGAGAATACGATGAAACCTGCTTACTGTGCAGTGGCAGCTAAAAATCCAAATAGAATGTTAGGAATTATCAGGAAAGAAATGGAAAACAAAAGTGAAAATATTATAATGCCTTTGCATTTGAGGTGCGACCACACCTCAAAAACTGTGTGCAATTCTGGTTGCCGCATTTCAAAAAAGATATTGTGGAATTAGAAAATGTACAGAGAAAGAAGATGAAAATGGTAAAGGATGGGATGATTTCCCTATGAGGAAAGGCTAAAATGGCTAGGGCTCTGCAGCCTGGAAAAGAGATGGCTCAGGGGAGATATGATAGAGGTCTATATAATATTGAGTGGAGTAGAACGGGAAGATGTGAGTTGCTTGTTTACTCTTTCTATAAATACTAGGACAAGGGGGCATGTATTGAGGCAACTAAGTAGTAGATTTAAAACAAACAGGAGAAAATATTTCTTCACTCTCTTCTTAAACTCTGGAATTTGTTGCCAGAGAATGTGGTGAAAGCAGTTAGCTTAGCAAGGTTTTAAAAAAGTTTGTATAACTTCCTAAAAGAGAAGTTCATGTGGGGAAATCCATTGTTTACATTACATTACATTAGTGATTTCTATTCCTCCTGTGCCTTGCGGTTCTAAGCGGATTACAAAATTAGAAGAAATCTGGACATTTCCAGGAAGTTTACATATCAAGTTTACATATCAAGTTTACATGTCAGGTAAGAATAGCAATACATTCAGGTTATAGAAGATTATTACATAACGTTGAGGGAAGAAATCTTCTGGTTACAGATGGAGGTTGCTTGTTTAGGTTTCTGAATATAATTTTGGGGATATGGTTCACCGAATCACTTTCAAAACCTTATTTCTAGTTTATAAAACATTAATCACAAATGAACCCCAATTCATATCAAAAATGATAGTTCCATATAACCCTTCTCGATCCCTAAGATCATCTTTATCTAATCAGCTTTCAGTCCCTTCATTAAGAATAGTCGGCACTAGACGTAAAGATATGTTTTCAGTGGTGGCTCCCTCATTGTGGAACTCCCTCCCAAATTTTATCAAAAATGAAAAAGAGCTTATCTCTTTTAAAAAATTGTTAAAATCGTATTTATTTCAAGATGCATTTGATTTATGAAATGATCTATTTTTAGACTCTCATATGACTCTAATATTCTTTTCTCTTGCCTCATCCCAATTATACCTACTGTATTACCCATTCTATGTAAATTTTTACAAATAATGTAATTGTAACTTTCCCCTTCCTTCCTACCTAATCATGTTTGTCCATATTGTTTTGTCAATTGTATAACTTAGATAAATTATATGTATTACCACAATCTGCTGGTTTTTAAATTGTACATCGCTTAGATATTTTTTATAAGTGATATATCAAATGTAAATAAAACTTGAAACTTGAAACTTGAAACTTTGAAGAATTGGCTAGGAGATACTATAGGGGAGGTATTCATGAAAAAGTATGCATGTGCGAGTAGGATGGAGGTTAGAATGATGAGAGGTATTTTTTGAATAGAAGAGTTTTGATTTATTTTCGGAACACTTTAATGTCTGTTGTTTTGGTCAGCAGTTTGGAGACGGTTGGGTCAATTTTCGCTGCCTGTGTCGCCAGAAGGTTGTCGTAAAGTTTCTTGCGTCGAGTACCATTGAGAGGTGGGTTGGTGAATAGGCTTTGAGTTTTCCTTATTCTGTATGTGAGGTTGCGGTATAGGCTGTTGTTTAGGTAACTTGGTGCAGCTCCATGGGTTACTTTAAATAGTAGACAGTAGAATTTGAATTGTGTTCTTGCTTTTATCGGTAGCCAGTGAGAATCTAAGTATGCATTGGTGATAACATAAGAACATAAGAACATAAGAACATAAGCAGTGCCTCCGCTGGGTCAGACCATAGGTCCATCCTGCCCAGCAGTCCGCTCCCGCGGCGGCCCAAACAGGTCACGACCTGTCTAAATCACCAGTAGGTGCCCCCATGCCTCCTTGGTTTCCTAATTGAGTCCTATCTTCCTATCAAAGTCCTAGCCCTCCGGTCTTGCACCTGCACGACCTGGTTGGGTTTCTACATTTATTTTCTGGTTAGCTTTCTCAGTATCCCACGATCCCTTTATCCCTCAGGAATCCATCCAGTCTCTGTTTGAATCCCTGTACCGTACTCTGCCTGATCACTTCCTCCGGTAGCGCATTCCAAGTGTCCACGACCCTCTGGGTGAAAAAAAACTTCCTTGCATTCGTTTTGAACCTATCTCCCTTCAGTTTCTCCGAATGCCCCCTCGTACCTGTTGTCCCCTTCAGCCTGAAGAATCTGTCCCTATCCACCCTCTCTATGCCCCTCATGATCTTGAAGGTCTTTATCATATCACCCCTGAGCCTCCTTTTTTCCAGAGAGAAGAGCCCCAGCCTATCCAACCTCTCAGCATATGGGTAGTGTTCCAGCCCTCTTACCAGTTTCGTTGCTCTCCTTTGGACTCTCTCAAGTACCTCCATGATGTGGTCAAATTTGCTAAGCGAGTAGATGAGTCTGAGGGCTGTGTTCTGAACGGTCTGTAGTTGTTTTATCATGTTGTCTGGGCATGGTAGGTAGAGGCTGTTGCAGTAGTCTACAATACTAAGCACAAGGAATTGGACAATGATTCTGTATTGATCTTTGTTTATTCCTAGGATAAGCAGCATAAATTTACTCTTTTGGATCTTGCCAGATACAGTACTTGTGACCTGGGTTGGCCACTGTTAGAAACAGGATACTGGGCTTGTTCTAGTATGGCAGCTCTTATGTCCTTAAGTAGTACACTTTAATGTCACCACCCTATGGATAGCGCCAGCACTGACCTCCTTATCTGGATATTCAGGACCGGCCACTTTCCAAATGCCAGTGTTGAATATTTAGATTTATTTCAGCTGTTATTTAAAAAAAAAAAAACAAAACCCTACACCACTTCTTGCTGTCCCAACTGAATACTGACCCCTTTATTATTAATTTTTTGCCTCTTTGGCAAACTACTTCTCAAATTCTTTCTTAGCCTGCCTTAGTATAGGGTAATACATTTGATATACCACCTGATACAACCAAAATGATTTTCATATTAAAGTGTATCAAGGTTTTTTCTTTGTCCTTAGTGAGCACACAATCTTAAGTTTTGTATGTGGGGCAATAGAGGGTTAAGTGACTTGCCCAGAGTCAAGAGGAGCTGCATTGGGAATCAAACCCAGTTCCACTGGGTCTCAAGGAACCATTAGGTTAATTTGCGGCGAGAGTACGCTCCGCCCACCCCCACCGCGTCAGAGGCAGTATCGGACTCCCCCTTGAAAGGGGGCGGAGCCAACGGCACGCGGCGCCTTTGCGAAGGGCCTTTGAGAAGGGACAAGGCAACGGAGTAAGACAGAAGGTAAAGAAGCGACAAGTACAGAAGGAAAGCACAGAAAGTAAGAAAGAGACAGACACAAAGGGCCAAGCCGTTCACACAAGTATAACAAGCAGGCAGAGGGAGAGAGTGAGAGAGAGGACACCAGCGGCTGGTAGAGAGAGAGAGGACCCCAGCAGCAGGTAGAGAGAGAGAGAGAGACACCAGCACAGAGCACCAACACAGAGAGAGAAGAGACAGAGAGGACACCACCAACAGGCAGTGAGCGAGAGGACACCAGAGACAGTTAGTGAAAGAAAGAGAGGGCACCAGCACAAAGAGAGAGTCAGGGAGGACACCAACAGCAGATAGGGAGAGAGAAAGGACACAAAGCGGGCACAAGTCACAAGTAATCTCAACTGATATCTTAAAGAAGGAACAACAATGGAAGCAGAAGGAAGCCAGAAGATGAGCTTTCCAGTGTTCTGCACAGACTGTCATATGTACGACTATCTCCCCTCGGGGAGACAGTCGTATGTATGCGGTCGGTGTCAGGAACTGAAAAGCTTGAAGAAGGAGGTCAAGCGACTAGAGGACAAGATTCAGGAGCTAGAAGGATTTCACGCCACGGAGAGACACATTGAGGAGGAAGTCAGGGAACTCGAGAGATTCATTGAAGAGGCATACAGGACGAAGGTGGAAGAGAACGAACTTCAGATGAAAGAAGAAGCTACACGGATACCAACATGCAAGGGAGAGCAAGAAGAAGATTACCTCAAGGATGACACCCACAGAGGGCTATCGCAAGAGGGGGAGATTTTGGTTAGTCGAGGCCCAAAAGAAGAAAGAGTGAAGTACATTGAGGACATTGACCTGAGACCGAAGCGAAAATTGAAGAGAGGAAAGTCAGCGATCCTAGTGGGAGACTCGATCCTTAGGCATGTGGACAGCCACATAGCAGGAGGGAGAGAGGACCGACTGGTGACCTGCCTTCCGGGAGCAAGAACCAAGGACATCGTGGACAAAATTGAAATGATCCTGGAAGGGGCGGAGACAGAAGAGACCGCTGTAGTGATCCACATCGGGACGAACGATGTCAGCAGGAGAGACTACAAAAGAAGCACGCTGTTAGAACAATTCAAGATTCTGGGAAGGAAGCTGAAGATGAGGGCCCAGAAGATAGTGTTCTCAGAGATCCTACCAGTACCGAGGGCAGATGTGAAAAGGCAGGAGGAACTACAATCAATAAATACGTGGATGAGGAAATGGTGTGAGGAAGAAGGATTCCACTTCGTGAGGAACTGGACGGCGTTCTGGGGCAAGAGCAAGCTATACAGGAAAGATGGACTGCACCTGAGCGCAGCAGGAACTAGACTCCTAGCAAACAATGTCAAGAGAGGAATAGAACAGGCTTTAAACTAAGAAGAAGGGGAAAGCCGACAGTTGACAAAGGGTCGACGATTCGGAAGACGGTATCCTGTGAAGATACCGAGGGGAAAAATGGCTGGGAAGGAACAAGGGACAAACTGCAGGAGTCGACTAACCCAGAAGAAGTGGTTACAATGTCTGCAGCAAAAGAGAAGAAAATATGGACCGAAGCACAGGGAAAAGAAAGGAGGACAGCAAAATACCAGGATCTAAAGTGCATATATGCTAATGCAAGGAGCCTAAGAAACAAAATGGGGGAACTAGAAGCCTTGGCCAACGCAGAAGACATCGACATCATTGGAATCTCTGAAACATGGTGGAATGAGGAAAGCAAATGGGATACAGCACTACCGGGATACAAGCTCTATCGCCAGGACAGAACAGGACAAAAAGGAGGTGGAATAGCCCTATACATAAAAGAAGGCATACAATCCACACAAATGGACACAGCAGAGACGGCCAGCAAGCCGGAATCTCTATGGGTTAAAATACCGGGAAGGAAAGGGCCTGAAATAAAGATGGGCCTATTTTATCGCCCACCGGGGCAAACCAGAGATATCGATGAGGAAATGGAAGCCGAGATGAAGCGTGAATGCAAAAGCGGCAACACGGTTATTATGGGAGACTTCAACTACCCTGGGATAGACTGGAGGCTTGGAAGCTCGAAATGCGCTAGGGAGACAAAATTCCTGGAAGCTACACAGGATTGTTTCATGGAACAGCTTGTTAGAGAACCGACGAGAGGAAATGCCACTCTGGATCTAATCCTAAATGGGTTAAGGGGACCTGCAAAGGAAGTAGAAGTAGTGGGACCGTTGGGAAACAGCGATCATAATATGATCAAGTTCAAGGTTGAGGTAGGAGTGTCAAAAGGCAAGAGATCCATTGCGACAACTTTTAACTTCAGGAAAGGAAACTACGAAGCAATGAGGGAATTGGTAAGGAAGAAACTTAGGAACACTTCCAAAACATGGCTAATGGTAAATCATGCCTGGTCCTTCTTCAGGGACATGGTGAGCGAGGCGCAAAATCTGTATATCCCCAGATTCAGGAAGGGGTGTAAAAAGAATCGAACAAAAGACCCGGCGTGGATAACCAAAACAGTGAAGGAAGCGATAGGCAATAAGAAAAAATCATTCAAGAAATGGAAAAAGGACAAAACTGAGGGGAACTGGAAAGAGCACAAGAAGCATCAAAAAGAATGTCACCGTGAGGTTCGGAAAGCCAAAAGAGAGTATGAAGAGAGGCTAGCCAGGGAAGCAAGAAATTTCAAACCATTCTTCAGATATGTTAAAGGGAAGCAGCCGGCTAGAGAGGAAGTGGGACCGCTGGACGACGGAGACAGGAAGGGAGTGGTGAAGGAGGAGAAGGTAGTGGCAGAAAGGCTTAACATGTTCTTCTCGTCTGTATTTACAAACGAAAACACGTCCAACATACCGGAACCTGAGCAATTCTTCAACGGAAGTCAGGCAGAAAAATTAACATCCATAGAAGTGAGCCTTGAGGACGTTCGTAGGCAGATAGAAAAACTAAAAACTGACAAATCCCCGGGTCCGGATGGCATACATCCAAGGGTTCTGAAGGAATTAAAGGAGGAGATAGCGGAACTACTGCAGCAAATTTGCAACTTATCCCTGAAAACAGGCGAGATCCCGGAAGATTGGAAGATAGCCAACATTACGCCCATCTTTAAAAAGGGATCAAGAGGTGACCCGGGAAACTACAGGCCGGTGAGCCTGACTTCGGTTCCGGGGAAAATGGCAGAAGCACTGATAAAAGAAAACATCGATCAACATTTTGAAAAAAATGAACTTCTGATAACCAGCCAGCATGGTTTCTGCAAGGGAAGATCGTGCCTAACGAACTTATTGCACTTCTTCGAAGGGATCAACAAACGGATGGACAAAGGAGACCCCATAGACATCATATATCTAGATTTCCAAAAAGCCTTTGACAAGGTGCCCCATGAACGTCTACTCCGGAAACTGAAGAACCATGGGGTGGAAGGAGACGTACATAGATGGATCAGAAACTGGTTGGAGGGTAGAAAACAAAGGGTAGGAGTGAAGGGTCACTACTCCGACTGGAGGAGGGTCACGAGTGGTGTCCCGCAGGGCTCGGTGCTCGGGCCGCTGCTATTTAATATCTTCATAAATGATCTAGAAACAGGAACGAAGTGCGAGATAATAAAATTTGCGGACGACACCAAACTATTTAATGGAGCTCGGACTACAGAGGACTGCGAAAAGTTGCAAAGGGACTTGAACAAATTAGAAGAATGGGCGGCGAAATGGCAGATGAAGTTCAACATTGAAAAATGTAAAGTATTACATGTGGGGAGCAGAAACTCGAGGTACAACTATACAATGGGAGGGATGTTATTGAATAAGAGTACCCAGGAAAGGGACTTGGGGGTAATGGTGGACATGACAATGAAGCCGTCGGCACAGTGTGCAGCGGCCGCTAAGAGAGCGAATAGAATGCTTGGTATAATCAAAAAGGGTATTACAGCCAGAACGAAAGAAGTTATCCTGCCGTTGTATCGGGCGATGGTGCGCCCGCATTTGGAGTACTGCGTCCAATATTGGTCGCCGTATCTTAAGAAGGATATGGCGTTAGTCGAGAGGGTTCAAAGGAGAGCAACACGTCTGATAATAGGTATGGAAAACCTGTCATATTCTGAGAGATTGGAGAAGCTGGGTCTCTTTTCCCTGGAGAAGAGGAGACTTAGAGGGGATATGATAGAGACTTACAAGATCATGAAGGGCATAGAGAGAGTAGAGAGGGACAGATTCTTCGAACTTTCGAAAAATAAGAGAACAAGAGGGCATTCGGAAAAGTTGAAAGGGGACAGATTCAAAACAAATGCTAGGAAGTTCTTCTTTACCCAATGTGTGGTGGACACCTGGAATGCGCTTCCAGAGGACGTTATAAGGCAGAGTACGGTACTGGGGTTCAAGAAAGGATTGGACAAATTCCTACTGGAAATGGGGATAGAGGGGTATAGATAGAAGATTACTGCACAGGTCCTGGACCTGTTGGGCCGCCGCGTGAGCGGACTGCTGGGCACGATGGACCTCGGGTCTGACCCAGCAGAGGCATTTCTTATGTTCTTATGTTTGCCAGTGTGTATGCAATCCCCTTTTTTCCCCCATCTGGACTTTCTTTCCATTTTTAAAAGGATGCCTTTTTGTCTTGAATAACGTCTTTCTAGTACCATTTAACTGCGCTGGCAATCATTTGTTCTTTCTTCAGCCTTTTTAAATGGCTGACACGCATTTCCCCAGAGTTCCAGTATGTTTTTATAAATTATTTTCCTTGGAATAAATCCAGGACATCGCTGCTCTTGGCTGATACTGAGCATGCTGGGTTAGTCTACATTTGTTAGACTTGAGTTTACCTACAAGCAAATGACTTGTAACATCCTGCTCGTGCCTCTTACTCTGAACCTACCTCCTTTCCACATGCAGGATGTCTGTATAAAATAGTCCTATGTACAGGGCTGTTGCTGGCTAGCTGGCCTCTTGGCAAGTCTGCAGGAAAATGACCCTTTCAAACTTTTGGGTGCAAGAGTGGGTCCTCGAGTCATGACTGCGCACTAGGAGTTGCAGAAGCTTTGAAAGCTGTACTGCTCTGTAGCCATGGAATCAGACTGAAGCTCTGGTATTGTGCCCTATGCCCAGGTGTGTTGGTGGTCCCCAGGCTTATCTCACATGCCCATTCTAGGGATCCTGTTCACATACAAAGGGATCCTGTTCATATACAAGAGCTGTAACACCACCTGATGATGGTAAAATAGTAGATCACGGCAGAGGAAGACTAACAGGTTCAGCCAGTCTTTCCTATCCACTCCGCCAAGAATACATCCTACCATCCTAACTGTAGTGTGACTGTCTGCAGAACATTCCTCCTTGTCCTGAATAGTTTTTCTCCTCTTTCTCCATTACTCCACCCTTCTGGGTAGCTAAGTAGCCCAAATCGCCTTTTTTTAGATTATACCCAGCATGCCACCCTTCAGGGTTGAACCAACACTTTTGCAACTGGTTAATTGAACAGCTCACTGGGGACTTTCTAAGCAGCACTGATCTGGTAAAAGGAATGGCGCTAGACATGATGGGGGTCCAGGGCAGATTCTGCAGAGGGGGCCCGCCAAATCTTGCTTACAGATTGTCCTTCTTTCGATGTCGGGCAGATTTGGGGCCCCCAGTGATATGGGGTTCAGGGCGATTGCCCTGTTTGCCCACTCCCAATGCCAGCCCTGTCTGGTAAACATGAAGAATGTATGGCCTGTCAGCACGAATTATATGAGCACCTGTGTTTCTACTATTACTTCTGAGGCCCAATACTCATAGGCTTTATGCTCCTAACTTTGAGACTTCTGTTCTCTCGGGGTTTCCGCAGCTGGCATCATGCTTGTTGCAGGTTTCCAGGTCTTGCTGCGTCTTGTCAGGTAGAACCAATGTGATATGCTGTGAGGCCTGCAATTTTTCTATATATAGTTTGAGACTTGTGTTCAAAATTGGCCTCTCTGAAAATTAACTAGGGCTAAATGCATAACTATATACTCAAAATTTCACTAAACTCCTAAATTTAGGAATATAAAAAGTGGGTGGATGCAGGAGCAGTTTTAGGGTGGTGAAAAGAAGTTAGGAGCTTAGCACTAATTTTCAGTATTAGGGGCCTAAATCTGTATATGGCACCTGACAAATTGGCACTGATTAGAACAGCACTTAGCATGATTCTGCAGGGTACGCATACTTTTTATAGAAACTGCGCAAAGTGCCAATGTATTGCATAACTTTTAGGCACCCATGTAGACCAGCTAAAACCAGGCCTACATGCTTGTGCCTAAGTTGTGCACAGATTAGGCATATTCTACAACAATGCACATCACTTTAGGAATGCCCACGATCCACCTATGGCCATGCCCCCTTTTCAAATTCGCACACTGCAACAGGTGCATAATTTATATAGAATCTCACTTTTAATTAGTACCAATTAGCATTAATTATGAGGTGTTAATTGCCAATTATCAGCACCAATTAATCAATTCCGTGCACATAAATCGGCTGTGTACACTGATTTGCGTGCACAACTTAAGGCGCAATATAGAGAATTTGGGGGTAGGCCCATAAATTACTCATAAATCTGTTCTAGACCAGGGGGAGGCAATTCCGGTCCTCGGGCAGGTCAGGTTTTCAGGATATCGAGAATACATATGCATGAGATAGATTTGCATCTCAAGGAGGCAATGCATGCAAATCCATCTCATACATATTCATTGTGGATATGACCTGCCTGTGGCTCTTGAGGACCGGAATTACCTACCCCTATTTTAGACAAATGAACGACAGGCTTAAATTTATAAACCAGACTAACAAATTGCAGTGACTATGACATATATAAATATGGTATAAACAAAATGAATATTAATATTAATGAATGAGAGATATCATGGGCACCCTTGAGGTTCCTTTTTGGACATTTTGATATGTTTTGATATTTTTGAATTTTACTTTTTGCACTGGTTGGGCCTGTAGCAGCTGGATTCTTCATCATATTCAGATAATTTTATTTAAATTATAACAATTTGAATGATTGTTAAACATAAACGAGGCAGAGAGACATAAGAATAGCCTTACTGGGTCAGACCAATGGTCCTTCAAGCCCAGTAGCCCGTTCTCACGGTGGCCAATCCAGGTCACTAGTACCTGGCCAAAACCCAAGGTGTAGCAATATTCCATGCTACTGATACAGGGCAAGCAGTGGCTTCCCCCATGGCTTTCTCAATAACAGACATGTGATATTTTAAATTTGTGAAAGGAAAACTGATTATAATGCTTTAGTTGTCACATAGTTAGAGCCCTTACACATTGGCTTACAATCATTTGTTACCTCTTATTCACTAATATTAGTATTCATTTTGGCCCAGATTCTCTATATGGCGCCGTTATTGGCGACCACCTTAAAAGCAGACACCGACTATGTATCAATCATGCGATGGTGCCATTTAGAGAATCACACCTCCAGCAAAGGTAGGTGCCGGAAATGTAAGTCAGGGATTTCAAGGCCTACATTTCCAGTGTTTACCTTTGATGTGACTTGCATCTAATTTCACTTCTGGCGTTAGCCACAACTATAGTGGCGTTAGACGTCTCCTGAGGTACGATTCTGGTGCTTAATTTTTAGGCATTGGTAAGCACCTACATTTTTCTTATAAAAACTTTTTTTTGTTTGTTTTAAATGGCATCATTTTACGTTAGGCGCCAGTAGAACACCTACCGGTGCCTAACGTAAGGTGCAGTTTATAGAATCTGGGCCTTTGTTTATACCATATTTATATACAATTAACTTAATTATACATTTCTATTCTGCCTAACCAGTAACATTGACTCAAAATGAATTACACCCAAGAACACAGTAAAATTACATAATCAAATACATATGTAGGTACTCAATCAATGTTATAATATTTTCTAAATAACCAAGTTTATCTGGATAGTTATCCAGTTAGAGGGCTGAATATTGCCAGCCCTGAGAATATCAGGATAGGGCAGTCAGTGTCAGTGCTATTGAGATAGTATCATTGATGTATAAATATTCATAGAATTACTCCCACAGCATCAATATTGAGGATTTTATAAGTATAGTTTATACTTAGAAGCCTCTAATGCCGCCACTAATGATACATATCAATAATAATAAAACCCTTAGCGTGCATGCGCACTTTGAAACTCCGTGCCTCGGTGCCTTTTTTGCCTTCACATGCGCAGTACAATATAACCGCCCAGCGGGGAAGCGTCTCAGCACTGATAATATCAACGTCGGCGTCAGGGAAGCAGGTTTAAATCGGCGGCAGGTTTAAATTGGTGGTGGTGGCTAGGGGGGCAGGGAGAGACAGAAAGACAGACAGACAGACAGGGGGCAGGGAGAGAGACAGAAAGAAAGACAGACTGGGGCAGGCAGACAGACAAGGGGGGCAGGGAGAGAGACAGAAAGAAAGACAGGCAGGCAGGGGGCAGGGCAGGGAGAGAGACAGAAAGAAAGACAGACAGGGGGGCAGGGAGAGAGACAGAAAGAAAGACAGACAGGGGGCAGGGAGAGAGACAAAAAGAAAGACGGGGGCAGGGAGAGAGAAAGAAAGACAGACATACAGAAAGAAAGAAAGAAACGCCTCACTGCCCCATTGTGCTAAAAGTCTACACATCTATTCTAGCACCCGTTAATGTAACAGGCTAAAAAACTAGTGCGTGTATAAGTGGATGCTTCTTTTTAAATGCCCTCAGATACCATGCAGTGAGATCCTATTTTATAACAGTATCTGGGTGCCCCAAATTATTAACCAGATAGTCTTGGGAGAGTTATTGATCATACCTATAAATAAGCTATGAGAAGTAGATCTACTTTTCGGGATCTGTCGCATACTTGCAACACAGACTAGCCACTGTTGGAGACAGGATATGGGGCTCAATGGACCTTGGTCTGACGCAGCATGCATTGTCTTATTTCTTATGACTCCTTGCATGCACTGCAAGGTCAAGAACTCACCAAATTTCTCAAATAATATTCAAGTTTGGGCACTGTGAAGGCCATTCCAAAACCTTCATATGCTTTCCTATAGGCATTTCATGGCTAATTTTGTAGGATGGTTTGGATTGTTTTGCAAAAATATCCAACTTTTTAATCTTCAATTTTGTCACTTACTGTGGGACATTAGCTTCTAAGACATGTTCATATTTAATTGAATCCATTTTTCCTTCCACCCATTTAATATTTCTTCCGCCACTGGCTGCTACACAACCCTAACCATAATAGATCTACTCCCATGTTTAATGGCTGGCTAGGTATTCTTTTCATCAAATGCTTCACCCTTTTTTTCCAAATGTGTCAAATGTAGTTGTGGCCAAACAGTTCAGTTTTCATTTCACCAGTGCAAAGCACGTCGTCCTCAAAACTTTCAGGCTTTTCAAGTTTCCTTTTACATACTTCAGACAAACATTTTAGTGATGAAGTCACAGAGGTTTTTCTCAGACATCTCTCCCATGCAGGTTATTGCTGTTCTATGCAATGCTGTACTTTGGGTCCATGAACAATGACTCCACTGTCAGATAAACCTTTCAGCAGGTCATTTGCAGACCTAACTAGATTATAGGCAGTTCTATCAGAAATTTGTCTTAGGGCTCCTTTTACAAAGGTGCGCTAGCGTTTTTAGTGCACGCACAAGATTAGCATGCGCTAGCCGAAAAATTACCACCTGCTTAAAAGGAGGCGGTAGCGGCTAGCGCACGTGGCATTTTAGCGCACACTAAGCGCGCACTAAAACCACTAGCGCACCTTTGTAAAGGGAGCCCCTAGTTTTCCAGATTTTACCTTGACTGCAATGTTTCCATGTAACTTTCATTCCTTAACGGCGTTTCTATTAGTTGAAATTGCTAACTGAAAGCCTTCCCTACCTTGTAAGAGTGGATTACAGTAAAGCCTTGGTTTACGAGCATAATTCTTTCCGAAAACATGCTTGTAATCCAAAACACTCGTATATCAAAGCAAATTTCCCCATAAGAAATAATGGAAACTCAGACGATTCGTTCCACAACCCAAAAACTTTAATACAAAATACTATATGTACTTGTATTGCAAGACTTCGCTCATTTAGAACAATCACTACTCTCCTGCAGCGTCAGAGAGAGAAGAACCATTGGCTCAGTTGTGATGATGTGACACATGTACACTGTATGTACTCGTATTGCAAGACTTTGCTCATTTAGAACAGTCACTACACTCGTGCAGCGTCAGAGAGAGAAGAACCATCGGCTCAGTTGTGATGTGTGTATGTACTTGTATTGCAAGACATTGCTTGCATATCAAGTTAAAATTTAACAAAATGTTTTGCTTGCAAACACTTGCAAACCAAGTTACTTACAATCCAAGGTTTTACTGTATTTTCACTTTCAACTCAGCTGGTTGAAGAAGACCTTGGTTGTTGTAAGCATACAGAATAATCATAAACTGAGAGTTTAGAAGGATCAGAGCACTTGTTCAACTATGGACTTGCCTATGTCTAATTAAATTCCTAATGAGACACTGTTATAGCCTTGAAGCTAGGGTTAGCTTCATTGTGGTGCCATTGAACATTGTTAGTGCTTTAGTGCAGGTGTATTTTTATGGTGTCCTGAAACATGGTTACAGCTTGGAGCACAGTGCAGCTTTATTGTGACGTCATGAGCCACAGATAAACGTTATACATGTACTCTTGGAATTTGCAGACACAGGAACTCTGAATTCTGTCCAAGTGATCCTGACTTCTCTTACTAATGGCAAACACCGAAATGCTGAGGGAAGGAGGATCTTGGTTTTCTAAGTGACCTCATGCTGATGAGTTGTCTCTAAAACAACTAAAGTCCAAGGTTATCTGTCAACACCCCTTTATTTAAAAAGGCTACTAACTGTCCTGTGGAAGCTAAATACGGAGGGGGGAATCAGTTTTATTAAAAAGGGGTAGGATAAGTAAGAATCATAGTTCATTGTGTCAGAAAACAGTTATCTCTGTCTGTTGGCTGGCTAAGGCATTCTTTGTTCAGTCTTACAAATATGGAATGAGAGCCCAGCATTCTCAGAAAAGAAAAAAAACACCATTACTCCATGGGCTCATGAAGATTCTCCTTAAACTCAGTGGTATTTTTCTGCAATGAGCTAGGTCAAAGGGTGGGCTGAAAGGGAAGGAGGTGCCCTGGAAGATACTCTTGCCTGGGGCAAGGTGTGTTGTGAAGGAGCGGAAGATGGATGCCTGCACCCTTTACAAAGATTGCGCCCAGGATGGACCTCCACTCCTCCCCCCCTTGCTGGCCAGACCTCCATGGGAAGAAAGGGAAGGGGCAGATAGAGATAGCAGACCACAGGAGGGGGAAAGGAGAGAGATATCAGACCACTGGATGGGGAAGGAGGGAAGAAGAGAAAGATGCCAGACCAGGGAAAGGAAAGTGGAGGGAGAGATTTCAGACTAAAGCACAGGGAGGAGAAGGGAAAGACAAAGAGTTGCCAGACCAAAAAGTGTGGGGCTGGGGGAGGAGGAAGGAGGGAAAGGAAGCAAGGGAGTGAGATACCAGACTGTAGGAATGAGAGGATAACAATCTCAGACCATAGGAGGAAAAAAGGGGTAAGACAGATGTCAGACCAAAGAGAGGGAAGAGATGGTACCCAGGGATGGAGGGGAAGGGGAGAGAAAGGGAGGACATGGTGCACAGGGGTGTGAGGTGTGAGGAAGGGAAGAGATGGAAGAAATTATGGTTATGGATAGATGGGAATAGGGAAGAAGAAAGAGGGAGAAGATGGCATACATGGATGGTGGGGAAGAGCAGAGAGAGGGAGGAGAGAGTGTGCATAGATAGATGGGAAGGGAATATATGGAAAAATAGATACATTTGAGAAGGAAGTAGAAAAATGGAAGAAAGTTGAATGTTAAAAGTTAATGTCAAAGATGGATGTAGGCCAGAAATTGAAGGAGAGAAAAACAGTAAATGGATAAGAAGGCCCTGGAAACAGAGTTAAGACCACAGACAGAAGGAACTGCAACCAGAGACTAGGAAAAGATGAGTTTAAAAATACAATCACCAGACAACAAAGGTAGGAAAAGTGATTTTATTTTCAATTTAGTGATTTGAATGTGTCAGGTTTCAGAATTTACATCTGCTGTCTATATTTTGCACTGTTCAGGAAGAACTGTATTTCTTTCTATTTCTCTGGCGTTGTGCTGCATGTAGAATTTGACATCATACGGTTTCATTTGTGTATAATAGTAATTTTAATTTGTGGTCCAGTATTTGCGTGGGGTTTATCTATGTTCTGCACGTGTGACCAAGGCCAGGTGTTCTGGTAGGAATGAATGTTGTGAAGCATTATTGGTGTCATGGCTCAAAGTAGGAAGATATTTGTCAGCTATTTGATCAGGTTTTGGAAGGCAGTGAGCTTGGGGCTGCGTCTGGAGGCCTCTGCATATGAGCGGATTTTGACGTGATGATATCACATGCATGAGTGAGATGGCTTCGCACTGGCATCCACACATGCGCAGAGGCCCTCTAGACATGTCATGGAACTTGTGGAAAGAGGCACGAGGTTCATGTGGGGGCAGGGCTGGGGGTGGAACAGGGAGGGGCTACATGTCCTTTTTTTTAAAGAGGAAATCTGGTAACCCTAACTGTGGGTCTTCTGTAGATGAACGCCATAATTCATAACTTGGGTTCAGATCCATGCATAGTACAGAATCATTGCTGCTAGAACTGACTTCTAGGGCCAAGTCAAACCTAAGCAGAGGAACACAATCTGTACTTCTACAGTTTGACATCGTGGCTGTATTTGATGCAGTAGATCACTCTCTTCTACTTTTTAGATTGAGTTAGGTTTCCAAGATAAAGTATCAAAATGGTTCACAGGATTCCTGACCAACAGAACATATGATATAAGGAAGGGAAATGACAAATCTCGAGCCTGGAAAGCCTTGTGTGGCATACTACAGTGATCACTGCTGTCTCAATCCATGTTTAATATATATCTGAGAGCACTAGGTAGGAAATTCTCACTTCCACAAGTACACATATACTCCTATGCAGATGATATTTTCCAATTGTGTCCGATGAAAGACAACTTCGAGGCCACCACCCAATATTTAGGACATAAGAGAAGTGGAAAAACAGTGGTCCAAGCTGAAAGGAGCAATAAAAATGGCTACAGACCTTTATGTGAGGAAAATAAACAACAAAAAAGGAAACTGATATGACTCTCCAAACTAGTGGCAGAGAAAATAAAGTCAAAAGAGTTGGTGTTTGTGAAATATAAAAATATTCAAGAAGAGGAGCACAAAAAGGAATACCAGATGAAAATGAAAGAAGCCAAGAGAGCGATACATCTGGCGAAAGTGCAGGCAGAAGAGCAAATGGCTAGAAATATAAAAAAGGGAGGCAAGCATTATTTTTAGGTATATTAGTGAAAGAAGGAAGATGAAAATTGGAATTGCAAGACTTAAATAAGCTAGGAACTTCTATGTGGAGAGTGATGAGGAAAAAAGCAAATGTGCTTTAAAAAAAAATACTTCTGCTCTGTGTTCATAGAAGAAAATCCTGGAGAAGGGCCGCAATTGGCTGGCAAAATTATACATGCAAATAGAATGGATACTGCACCAGTCATGGAAGAAAATGTTTATGAACAACTTGAAAAATTGAAGGTTGGCAAAGCCAAGGGACCGGATGGCATCCATCCTAGGATATTGAGGGAGCTCACTAGTGGCTCCACTTAAAGATTTGTTCAATAAATCCCTGGAGATGTGAGTGGTTCTGTGGGACTGGAGAAGAGTGGATGTGATTCCTCTTCATAAAAGTGGCCACAGAGATGAAGCGGGAAACTACAGGCATGTTAGCCTCACTTCAGTTATTGGAAAAATAATGGAAGGAGAGGATCGTGAAATTCCTAGAATCTAATGGGTTATAAGATCCAAGACAACATGGCTTTACTAAAGGTAAATCATGCCAAAGGAATCCGATTGAATTCTTTGACTGGGCAACCAGAGAATTAGATCAAGGAAGTGTGCTAGATATAATTTACTTAGATTTCAAGCAGTGGCGTACCAAGGGGGGGGCGGGGGGGGGGGCGGTGCGCCCCGGGTGCCAGCCCTAAGGGGGTGTTCCCGGCCTTGCCGTTCAGTCCCCCGCCACCCCCGAAGGACCGCTCGCCCCACTGACCTTCCTGCACCACCTGTGAAGCAGCCCGCAGCAGGATCGCGAAGTCAGCGTCAGCGATCCCTGCGCTGCTTCCTGCGCCGCGATCCCGCCCCTTCTCTGACGTCAGAGGAGGGGCGGGACCGTGGCGCAGGAAGCAGCGCAGGGATCGCTGACGCTGACTTCGCGATCCTGCTGCGGCTGCTTCATAGGTGGTGCGGGGAGGCCAGGGGGGCGAGCGGTCCTTCGGGGTGGGTCGGGGCATCAGGCCTTCAGGGTGGGGCGGGCGGGCAGGCAAGCAGGCTTTCAAGGGGGAGGGGGTGACAGGCAGGCAGGCAGGCCTTCAAGGGGGGACAGGCCTTCGGGGGGGGTGCAGACCTTCAAGGGGTGCAGGCCTTCAAGGGGGGGTGCAGGCCTTTGGGGGGGGTGTAGGCCTTTGGGGGGGTGAAGACCTTCAAGGGGGTGCAGGCCTTCAAGGTGGGGAACAGGCCTTCAAGGGGGGAAAGGCAGGCAGGCCTTCAAGGGGGGGACAGGCCTACAAGGGGGGGACAGGCCTACAAGGGGGTGGGACAGGCCTTCAAGGGGGGGTGCAGGCCTTCAAGGGGGAGACAGACCTTCAAGGGGGGGAAAGGCAGGCAGGCCTACAAGGGGGGGACAGGCCTACAAGGGGGGGGACAGGCCTACAAGGGGGTGGGACAGGCCTTCAAGGGGTTGGACAGGCCTTCGGGGGGGTGCAGATCTTCAAGGGAGTGCAGGCCTTCGGGGGGGGTGCAGGCCTTCAAGGGGGTGCAGGCCTTCAAGGGGGGCGGGCAGGCCTTCAGGGGGGGGTGCAGGCCTTCGGGGGGGTGTAGGCCTTTGGGGGGGTGCAGACCTTCAAGGGGGTGCAGGCCTTCAAGGGGGGGAACAGGCCTTCAAGGGGGGAAAGGCAGGCAGGCCTTCAAGGGGGGGACAGGCCTACAAGGGGGGGGCAGGCCTACAAGGGGGTGGGACAGGCCTTCAAGGGGGGGACAGGCCTTCGGGGGGGGGTGCAGACCTTCAAGGGAGTGCAGGCCTTCGGGGGGGTGCAGGCCTTCAAGGGGGTGCAAGCCTTCAAGGGGGGCAGGCAGGCCTTCGGGGGGGGTGTAGGCCTTTGGGGGGGTGCAGACCTTCAAGGGGGTGCAGGCCTTCAAGGGGGGGACAGGCCTACAAGGGGGGGACAGGCCTACAAGGGGGTGGGACAGGCCTTCAAGGGGGGTGCAGGCCTTCAAGGGGGAGACAGGCCTTCAAGGGGGGGAAAGGCAGGCAGGCAGGCCTTAAAGGGGGGACAGGCCTACAAGGGGGGGACAGGCCTTCAAGGGGGGAACAGGCCTTCGGGGGGGTGCAGACCTTCAAGGGAGTGCAGGCCTTCGGGGGGGGGTGCAGGCCTTCAAGAGGGTGCAGGCCTTCAAGGGGGGGAAAGGCAGGCAGGCAGGCCTTCAAGGGGGTGACAGGCCTACAAGGGGGGGAGAAGCTACAAGGGGGTGGGACAGGCTTTCAAGTGGGGGACAGGCCTTCGGGGGGGAGGGTGCAGACCTTCAAGGGAGTGCAGGCCTTCGAGGGGGGGTGCAGGCCTTCAAGGGGGTGCAGGCCTTCAAGGGGGGACAGGCCTTCAAGGGGGGGAAAGGCAGGCAGGCAGGCCTTCAAGGGGGGACAGGCCTACAAGGGGGGGAGAAGCTACAAGGGGGTGGGACAGGCCTTCAAGTGGGGGACAGGCCTTCGGGGGGGTGCAGGCCTTGGGGGGTGCAGACCTTCAAGGGGGGGGACAGGCAGGCAGGCCTTCAAGGGGGGGACAGGCCTACAAGGGGATGGGACAGGCTTTCAAGGGGGGTGCAGGCTTTCAAGGGGGGACAGGCAGACCTTTAAGGGGGGACAGGCCTTTGGGGGGGACCATGATTTAGAAGTACACGGAGGGAAGGGGGTGTTCAAAGAGATGTGCATATGCCAAACTTTGGGGGGGGAAGAAATAATGGGTCTGAAAATAGAGGAGAGGGAGAGAGATGATGGACCATGGGATTTAGGGAGGGAAGGAACAGAAAGGGAGAGAAATTGGACACAAGGGATGGTGTGGAGGAGGGATAGAGATACTGGATAGGAGGGTAATTAGGAAAAGAAAGGGAGAGATGGTGGACTCTGGGATGGTGGGGAAGGAGGGAGAGATGCCGGATGAAAGGGTATTTAAGAAAAGGTGGATCTGTGGAGGGAGATGAAAAAAAGGAAAGATACCAGACTTCCTGGGAAGGGAAGGGAAATAGAAAGGGAGGACAGAGTTGGCAGATGGATGGTTAGCATGCAGAAAGAAGGAGACCCTGGCAAGCAAGTTATCAGAAGAAAACCAGAGCCTTGGACCAACAAGATTTGAAATATAACCAGACAACAAAAGGTAGAAAAATTAATTTTATTTTCTGTTTTGTGATTATAATATGTCAGATTTGAAATGTGTATCCTGCCAGAGCTGGTGTTGGACTGCAAACGTGAGCTAGGATTTAACAGAGAGAGGAAAAGTCCTTTTTGTTTCTTTATTTTATTTACACCACAGCGCCAGTGTGGTTAGGAGAAGCCAAAGGGGGTGAAAAAGCTATAAAACCCACCAGGAGTTTTGAAAAAAATCACCCAACTGGGCAGGAAAATTGAATTGAAAAACCAATTCAATAGGGCTGAATCGAATCAAAAATTTTTTTCCTGTATCTGGCAGCATTAGTTTGCGCTACTGTCTTAGACTTTAGGACCTGGGATTGGGGAGAGATGGCATCCTCAGTACTTTATAATGCAAGTGAAACGAGGATTTGGTCAGACTTTTGAAGGGTCTGCAGAAAAAAAATATTGTATAGGCCGAGGACATGAGACAGCAGGAAATGGGAACTTTTCTTCCTTCTATTTTTGTGAATGGAAAGGCTGAGGATGTCAGAGAGTTCAGTTAAAATATGTGCTTTATAAGAAAATATAATAATGTGTTTTATAAAGTTTATAGCATAGCTGGCCTACCCAGTGAGGTGTTCCTAGTGGTGATGGTGGCAGCGTGTCAATGTGTTGAGAGGAAGAGGTGGTCTGGGAAATTCTGCTGAGCAAACTCTGGGCCCATTTCCACCCCCCAGTTAGTCCACTCCACTCAACTGGTTCACACACTGAGTGGGTCTTTGGGTGTTGTTTTGGGATCTCTTCCAGTGGTTTATCTCCTTCTGGTCCAAGGAAGGAAACTTTGTTATCCTTAGCATTGACCTACAGAATATGTTTGTAACAGCGCTGCTTGTGTGGCATTAGGCTATGTAGTGATCAAAAGAAAAAAACAGACCTTTGCACATTTTTGCACTATATGGTGGGTGTATGAGGAGATTCACATTCCCTGCACAGCTAAGTCCATGTGAAGTTACCTTGTGCTGTATTTGACATCTAGCAAGGTCTCTGTTTGAAAGGAAAGATCTAAACTTAAAAATGAAGTGGTCAGAAGTTATGGTAAAAGCAGATAGTGTAGCTGGTTTTAAGAAAGATTTGGACAAATTCCTGGAGGAAAAGTCCATAATCTGTTATTAAGACATGGGGGAAGTGTCTGCTTGCCCTGGATCGGTAGCATGGAATGTTGCTACTCTTTGGGTTTTGACCAGGTATTAGTATCCTGGATTGGCTACCATGAGAATGGGCTACTGGGCATGATGGACCATTGTTCTGACCCAGTTAGGCTATTCTTATGTTATGTTCTCATCTGTAGGGGCCTTTGTTTTCACTTCTTATTTTAATGTATTTTTTTTCTGGGAACTTATCAGTGTTTTTTATAATGGGAACAAAAATGGAAGAGAATTAATGTGTGTGGGATGAGGGGGTAACTAATTTCTTCAGCTAAATAATTCAATCCACTTCAAACAGACATAGGAGAACTCACGCACCTTTCGCTCTCAACACCCATGTTTCACACAATCAAATTGTCCACCCAAACTCATTGATACCATGTTGGTGACTGCCCTCATGCACATTCTAAAAAATTGGAAATCACCCTCGCTATTAGATTATACCTTTTGGTGGAACTCTCTGAGTATGTATCATAGATTTGAATCCTACGCATATGAGAAGAGAGTTACATTCCGAACCTGCATGAACTTGAAATACAACAAATCTCCATGGTCATTCTTAGATTCCTATGTACGCTCATCTTCTTAGACACTCCTGTTATCCTTTTCTTCTCCTCTCTTCTCTCTTTCATTTTTCTTTCCTTTTTCTTTACTGCTCTCTCTCATCTTTATCTTATATATCCCTTACATACATTTTTAATAATTGGAGCCTTTGCTCCTATACAGTTAAACATAGATTTATATATTTTATATACAGAAAGCTTTATTTTGTTTCTATGTACTTTAAATGATTCTTGTATCCTTTAAAATACTTAATAAAAATTATTGAACTTAAAAAATAAAAAAAAAAGGAGAACTCACGCACCATTCACACACCCTCCAACCAAAAACGTCAAAAGAAAAAAACTGTTCGACAACCTCCTAGCCATTCGAGCTGCAACACTCGACCCCCAACTCTACAACCAATTGACATCGACCACTGACTGCAAAACCTTCAAAAAGAAATAAAAACCCTTCTATTCAAAAAACACATAAAACCGAACTAACACAATCAGAACTGTCCCAAGCATCACCTGCAACTACTCCATATGTACTTCTGATGTCATGACAATTCAGACATAATTTATGTTATGTTATGTTTGGAATATAAGAAAATTTTCACTGCCTGTTTCTATTCTGACCATTTATTCTGTTTCATGGTCATTACAAAAAATATTTTTTTACATAGGGGGGGGGGGGTCAAAAAATGATGGGCCCCGGGTGCCACATACCCTAGGTACGCCACTGCAGCAAAGCCTTTGATATAGTTCCTCATAGGAGGCTATTGAACAAACTTGAAGGGCTGAAGTTAGGACCCAAAGTGCTGAACTGTTTTAGAAACTGGTTGATGGACAGATGTCAGAGGATGGTGGTTAATGAAATTTGCTCAGAGGAAGGAAAGGTGAGTAGTGGAGTGCCTCAAGGATCGGTACTGGGGCTGATTTTGTTCAATATGTTTGTGAATGATATTGCTGAAGGGTTAGAAGGAAAGGTTTGCCTTTTTGCGAATGATACCAAGATTTGTAACAGAGTAGATACTCCAGAGGGAGTGGAAAACAGGAAAAAGGATCTGCAAAAATTGGAAGAATAGTCTAATGTCTAGCAACTAAAATTCAATGCAAAGAAGTGCAGAGTGATGCATTTGGGGAATAGAAATCCAAAGGGGATGCATGTGCTAGGGGGTGAAAGACTGGTATGCATGGACAGGGAGAAGGACCTTGGGGAAATAGTGTCTGAGGATCTGAAGGCGACAAAGCAGTATGACAAGATGGTGGTGGCTGTAGCCAGAAGGATGCTGGGCTGTATAGAGAGAGGCGTAACCAGCAGAAGAAAGGTGTTGATGCCCCTGTACAGATTATTGGTGAGGCCCCATTTGGAGTAGTGTGTTCAGTTTTGGATGCCGTATTTGGCCAAGGATATAAGAAGACTTAAAGCGGTCCAGAGAAAAGCAATCAAAATGGTAGAGGGTCTGCACCAAAAGAAGTACATGAAGAGGACCTCAACGTGTATACTCTGAAGGAGAGGAGAGACTGGGGTGATATGATACAGACCGTTTGTTGTGCAGGATAAGATTGTGGAACTCCTTTGTTGTGCAAATACGGAATATAGTGATAGGAGTACATTTAGAAAACTACTTAAAACACAATTGTTTGTAAATGCGTTTCTTTAAGTAATGATTTTTCCTGTTCACTGATCTTCCGATGGATTCGATTAATAGTGTTCATCTGCAAAATTTTATGTATGTAACACTTTTGTAAACAAGTTTCAAGTTTATTTAAAATTTCTTATACCGCCCAATCAAACCTTCTAGGCGGTGTACAAAAAAACGCCAAAACAAAGGGCCAATTAAAATACAATATAAACAAAGACAAACCAGGGGAAATGACAATTTTTAAAGACATTGATGAACAGGAAAAAAAGGGAAGGAGGGTTAGAACTACAATTGATAGAAAGAAAGAGAACATTCAAGGGAAAGAATAAGAAAGGGAGGAGGAATTGAAGGTAGAAACCTTTCTTGAATCTAAGTCGTCCTTAGAAAGACAGTTTAAGATACAAAAGCATCAAGGAAGAGAAATGTCTTTAACTGCACCTTAAAATTGGCAAGAACCATTTTGGCTTAAAACGGTATAGAAATTTTTAAAATAAATAAATAAATATAGGACCAAATCTTTTCTAGAGAAGGGAAATTGGTGAAATTGGTAAAACTAGAGGTCATAAATTGAGGTTGAGGGGGCGATAGACTTGAGTAATGTTAGAAAATTCTTTTTCATGGAGAGGTTGGTGGATGCCTGGAATGCCTTCCCAAGAGAGGTGGTAGGAAGGAAAACAGTGACAGAATTCAAAAAGGTGTGGGATGAACACAGAGGATCCCTAACTAGAATAAGAATGGGCAAACTTTCATGGTCTGAATCCCGCTAAGGAGATGGTTTTGATAGAGGCAACTCTAGTATTTGAAACCTAAGGACAGTACCTCTAAGATCTGTGGCTCAGAAGAAACAAAGAAAACAGACAATTTAATCATGAAATTGTAATGCATGTAGTTACAGGGCAGACTTGATGGACCGTTCAGGTCTTTTTATCTGCCGTCATTTACTATGTTACTATTACAGCTGGAGGGTGGAACCCCTCCTCCTCCTCCCAAGCTAGTCCAGCTTGGTACCTTTTGTTTTGTGTATTTAAAATACCATTGTTATCTGATGTATGCCTTACTAGAATAGATTCACTCTAAAGGCTGAAGCAGGGGGAGGGGATATTCCTATAAATGTGGGGCCTCTACTTTACCTTGAAACCAAATCCTTCCCCTGGGGGGTAAAAATCTACTTTGAGCTTTTCAAAAGGTCCTAGGCGGCATTTGGTCTGTCCTGAGAGCTTGTTTGTCTGCTTGGCTGTATTGTGTCAGAGCGTCTAAGGCGTTTCTGAGGCATTATATAACAAGCCAGCTTCTGCTTCATTAGCATGAAGACTGAGAATAAGATTAAAATTTACTGTCAAAAATCCCAGAGCAAAGACACTACAATCAGCTCTGGTTATATTGGTCATTAATTACTGCTCCTGTCTCTTTGGCAGCTGAATTATTAACTATTGCCCAGTCTTTCCCTCACAAGCCTCCCCCTCTTATGTCTTTCCAGAAGTTTCTTAATGTCTGCTTATTTTCCCACCTGCCTCCTTTCCCTACTGCAGGAGTGAGTGAATGTTAAGAAGCTTTTTCCCCCTTTATATTAACTCTCCTCAGTAAGGGCAGGATGCAGAAAGCTCTGGCAAGCCAGTAAAAAAATACTAGGTTAGGAGTAATTTTGGTTTTCTGGGGCATGCTCAGCACAAATAGCATGCAAATCATGCCTGGCTCCTGCCCACAAGAACTAAGGGCTCCTTTTACTAAGCTGCGCTAGCGATTTTAGCTCGCGTGCTAGATGCTAACGCCAGCGTTCAGCTGGCGTTAGTTCTTGGCGCGTAGCACAGAGTTAATGCACGCGCTAAAAACGCTAGCGAACCTTAGTAAAAGAGGGGGTAAGTGGTAGGCACAGAGCTTCTGCGCAGACCCAGTACAGTTCCCGATAGCAGGAACTCCATAACAATTTATTTTTGTGGATTCAGCCTGACCATAGGAATGAGACATGCACTCACACAACACATGCACAAACTACTGGAAAATTTTGCCCGGTAAAAGGTGGGTGTTCCCTTCTGAGCATTACAAGGAGTGCTTATTTTAATACTAATGAGCTCCTTGTAATGCATTTGCATAGGTTTCTTGATGGTTGCTACCGTGATTAGTAGAAAACCCCCCCCCCCCACACACACACATAAGAACCCTTTTTGAGCATCTGAGGCTGAGCTGCCTTGCAAGTAAGACTGGCTACAACCAGTTTTATTAACAGGGCCATGAACTGGCTCTCTCCCCTAATATCCTTCACCTTCATGATAGAAGTTCTAGCCTGTTTGATATTAATATATCGTGCCAGTGCGGAACTTGCTTTATGACTATGCTCATACTGTAGATATGTACTTTGAGTCTCTCTCTCATACCTTCATAATCCTCCATTTGAAACTGGTGCAAATCAGCTCTGACTTGGTGCAACTGGCCCAATCATGAGTCCGCTTATGTTCCAGTTCAAGAGAGAGCAGTTGTTCCCACAATCAGAAGGAAAGACTATCTCGCTGCTTCTTGACCCAAGCCCCCATTTAATAAAGAGCCCCCTCACCACCGACTTCAGGGCATCCCACAAGATCCCATCCGATACTGCCCCATTATCATTAAGGTCAAGGTAGTCAAGTATAGTAGCACGTACCTCTACGGCCACCTTTTGAAGCCCCAATAATCACTCATTAATTCTCCAATATTGGATGCCTCCCCCCTTAGAAACTCCCACACTTTTCACCAAAACCGGGGGCATGATCTGATACTTGTATACCCCCTATGTCAGCCTCCTTGATAGTGTCCCAAAGATTTCTATGTACCCACACTTCATCTTTACGGATATAGGTCTTCTGAGCACGGGAGTAAAAAGAATAATTACATTGTGTCCCATGGAGAAGATGCCAACAATCTACCAAGCCCATTGCTAGCATAAAAGACTGAAAAGCCTTAATAGGTTTACGTGTACTCCTACCCCCTTTAGAATGATCCAGAAGAGCATCTGAAATGACGCTGAAATCACACCCTTAATGAATCCCACAAGACCCCCTGGAGATCAGTATAGAAATGTCCAAAGCTTTTCAGCAGACTGCATCCTAGAGGTTTTTATGTGGTTTGCCAAGTTGTAATATTATCTTAATATTAAATAAAGTCCATATCAGGAACATCATCTCCACATTGTTTTTGTTTGATACATGTTGGGATTCATAAATATTCATAATGTATAGTACCCTGGATTGCCAAACAGTGGCCATGATGATCATGATATATCTGATCTTTAAGGAGACCCACCCCCTTCCTCACCTTTGTTTTGTTGTTTTATTGAACTATGTGTTGTATGAATTTGGATGTTGTATTGTACTCTGCACAGAATTGCAGGATATGTAGAATATAAATTTTTAAAATAAATAAAAACCCTGTCCCCTGTATCTTCTGCAATTTAAAAACCTTGGGCAGCCGGCAGCATTAGCAACGTGATCCTTCTGCCCTCAGCCTGCCCTAGAAGCCTTCACTCTGCAGCATCCCACCTACACAGGAACAGGAAGTGCTACAGAGTGAAGTCTTCCGGGGAAGGCCGATGGCAGAAGCATCACATTGCTAATGATGTCACACTAGAGAAGGTACTGGGGACAGGAGAGACAAAAGCCATACCTGACTGCAGGGTATTGGCAGCTTGCGCAAATGCTGACTCTTTTTCCACCGCTGCTGCTCTAGAGAAGCAGCAGCGGCGGTGACATGTGTGGCAGGGCAAGAGGACAGAAGATAGAGGAAACAGATGTTAGATTGGAGACATAGAGGGAACCTAGGCTGGATGAAAGAGGTGGGGACTGGAGAGAGAGGACAGCGGCTGGGTTTCAGGGGGAACAGAGAGGAGGAAGATGCTGGATTGGAGGGACAGAAGGAAAAGAGGCTGGATTTGAGGTAGAACTAGAGAGAGAGAGAGAGAGAGAAGGGGGGCAGAGGCTGGGTGTCAGGGGGGAACAGAGAGGAGGCAGATGCTGGAGTGGGGGGAACAGAGGCTGGATGGAAGAGGTGGAGACTGGAGAAGAGAGAGAAGTAAGGCACAGGCTGCATGGAACAGGGACAGAGGGGAAGAAAAGGAAAGCAGACTTTGAACGGAAGGAAGAGAGATAAGAAAGACAGACACTGGATGGAAAAGGGAGAGAAAAGCAGACACTGGATGGAAAAGGGAAGAGAAAGAGGACACTGGATGGAAGGGGAGGGGAGGACCAGAGAAGGAAGAGAAATTCTAGTCCTGGGGAGGGAAGAAGCTGAATGGGAGGAGGGATAGAGACATGTGGTGCTGGACATGGGGGGAAAGACAAAGACAGAGCTGCAGAGGGGTGCTGCTGAATAGGGCAAGAATAAAGGTACAGAGAAGGGAGATGCTCAGCACGGCAGGACAAATGCCATGCTGAGCATGGACAAATGCCAAACAGACTCTGTGCAACTCTGTGTGTATCTGGTAGCACTTTAGAAATAATTAATAATAGTAGTAGACCAGGAGACCCTAGAAAAGAGTTAAGACAGAAGAAAGTGGAGACCAGAGACTGGGACCAACTCAATTACAAAAATTAAAAGGCCATACAACAAAGATAGAAAAATTAATTTTATTTTCTGTTTATTGGTAGTAGCCTTAAAGAACTAAATCAAATCGAAATAACAAAATGATTCAAAAACATTTTGGCTAGATCAGACAGCACTAGTACCCACTGCTCTGCTGGAATGTCTGTGGGGCCAGTCTACTAAGAATACTGCCCTCCCCCCATCTTCCCCATATATATTAATGGTTTGTTTTTGAGCATTTTTCCCTTGGACTTTTTTTTCCAAAAGATGGTCCTAAAAAGATGTATGCACTGAGCTCAAAAACATCTAAGAAATGGCCATTTTTGAAACAAAAAGTTGGATGTTTTTCTGGGTTGAAAATGGCCATTTTCTCTACTAGACGTGTTATGTTTTAAATTGTATTTAGATGTTATAAAATCGGATTTAGATGTTATATTTAAAATGCCCAAGCCCATCTCGGTGAATGGAGTTTATGATGAAGACCCATACCATGGAATAGAGGGTGAAATACTCACGTGGATTAAAAACTGGCTAGCAGATCGGAATCAGAGAGTGGGGGTAAATGGACAATACTCGAACTGGAAGAACGTCACCAGTGGGGTGCCGCAAGGCTCGGTGCTTGGACCCGTGCTCTTCAACATATTCTTAAATGATCTGGAAATGGGTACGACAAGTGAGGTGATCAAATTTGCGGATGATACGAAGTTATTCAGAGTAGTGAAGACGCAGGGGGATTGTGAAGATCTGCAACGTGACATAACCATGCTCAAGAAATGGGTTGCGACATGGCAAATGAGGTTCAACGTGGATAAGTGTAAGATAATGCATGTCGGTATCAAAAATCCCATACATGAATACAAGATGTCCGTGGAGGTACTTGGAGAGACCCCCCCAGGAAAGGGACTTGGGAGTACTGGTTGATAAGTCAACGAAGCCATCTGCACAATCTGCAGCGGTGGCGAAAAGGGCAAACTGAATGCTAGGAATGATTAAGAAAGGAATCAGGAATAGATCGTAAAAGGTTATCATGCCGCTGTACCGGGCCATGGTACGCCCTCACCTGGAATACTGCGTCCAGCACTGGTCGCCGTACATGAAGAAGGACACGGTACTACTCAAGAGGTTCCAGAGAAGAGCGACTAAAATGGTTAAGGGACTGGAGGAGTTGCCTTACAGTGAGAGATTAGAGAAACTGGGCCTCTTCTCCCTTGAAAAGAGGAGACTGAGAGGGGACATGATCGAAACATTCAAGATAATGAAGGGAATAGACTCGGTAGATAAAGACAGGTTGTTCACCCTCTCCAAGGTAGAGAGAACGAGAAGGCATTCTCTAAATTTAAAAAGGGATAGATTCCGTACAAACGTAAGGAAGTTCTTCTTCACCCAGAGACTGGTAGAGAACTGGAATGCTCTTCCAGAGTTTGTTATAGAGAAAAACACCCTCCAGGGATTCAAGCAAGGTTGGACAAGTTCCTGCTGAACCAGATCGAATGCAGGTAGGGCGGGTCTTGGTTAGGGCACATGTCTTTGATCTGGGGGCCGCTGCGTGAGCGGACTGCTGGGCGCGATGGACCACTGGTTTGACCCAGCAGCGGCAGCTCTTATGTTCTTATGGTAGCCCAATTCTGGCCCACCTCCACTCTATCAAAATCCTTCCACAGGTATGGCTTCCAGAAATTGACTACAAAAAAATGCAGAGTTGATCCTGTTATTCGAGAATAATAACAACATATAAATTATCATTTCCCTCTTTTAGAGCAGGGGTGCCCACACTTTTTGGGCTTGCGAGCTACTTTTAAAATGACCAAGTCGAAATGATCTACCAACAATAAAAATGCTAAATATATATATATATATATATATATATATATATATATATATATATATATATATATATATATATACACACCGAGTGTACTTTGTATTTATGTTCAAATATTTTTTTATTATACAGCCCCCCTCCCCCGAAGGCCTGACCCCCCCTGAAGGTATGCACATTCCCCCTCAAAGGTTGACTCCCCCTCTGAAGGCCTGCACTACCCCTTGAAGGACTGCACTCCACCCCCCCCCCCCCCGAAGGCCTACCCTCCCCACATCCATTTACCTAATTCCAGCAGGGAGCAGTCTGCAGAGAGGATCGCTGGTACTTTAGTGATCCTTGCAGGTTGCCATAGGCCTCAGGAGCTGTCTTCCCTCTGCCCCAAGCCTGTCTCTGACTTAGAGGAGGGGCAGGACCACGGCAGAGGGAAAACAGCTCCTGAGGCCTATGGCAACCTGTAAGAATTGCTAAAGTACCACCTGCCACCGGCCGTCTCCCATTCGTCCCCTGTGGAGATCCCCACAGGAATAAGGAAGTTAAATTAATAGAATACTTAGGCACAGAAAAACAAAGAAATACTTCCAAGAACTGCCCCATAAGAACTGCCTGTCACAATGCTCATTAGTGGAACTGAATAAAAGACAAGTACAATGGATTTAGAAGGGGGACGATCCGTCCGGGTGCACGGCTTGGAGGGGTGCACAGCCGGCCTGGTCCGGGTCATCCTGCCTTTCTTTTCCCCCGGTCCGCGCTCGGGGCTTGCGCCTGCCTGGTCCCGCGCCGACGCTCGAATGGTGCCGTCAACTCCCGTGAGTCTCGCGATAACCAACAGCACCATTTGGGTGGCGGGTGCGAGCCCCGTGTGCAGACCGGTGGAAAGGAAGGGCAGGAGGACCCGGACGGCTGTGCATCCCTCCAAGCCGTGCACCCGGGGCGGGAGCGGACCGCCCCACCTCGGTACGCCACTGATTGGGAGGCCGATTTTGGGGTTTTTTAAATTGTATATCGGGCAGCATTAGGCCTCGCTCTTACCTCAATCATTACAGGCGCTTCTATTTCTTGTGATGCGCTGAGCTCCGTCCCCCACCGACCTTCACCCCGCCCTTCCAGCACTCTGATTGGCCAGCGTTCTTTAAGAGGCGGGCCAGTCAGGAGGGGGAAAAAAGAGAAGGGAAGAAGGGAACCTGCTGTGCGATCGACTGGGGTCGCCTGAGCGAACAACCTGTCGATCGCGATCGACGCATTGGGCACCCCTGTTTTAGAGGACTCAAATCCGCTGGGAAGCTTAGTAAATCTATGGCATTTAAACTGGTAGAAATTTGGACTTCCTGATTCTATCAGATTGATAGGTCATCTACAACAATTCCGGAAAGATTTAAAAACCTGGAAGTTCACACAATATCTTAAAGGCTTACCTACTGAAGTGTCCCAATAATGGTATATTTCATTCTTTCAGTTCTTATTCAATTTTAGATCTTAATCTTAACTATTAGAGTTTTTACTAGATATGATGCATTAATAGCATTCATTTTTTTAGGTTTACTTTTTATGTTCATTCTAATCTTAATCATTTGTGAACCGAGTTGAGCTCCTTCGGCAGATGATTCGTATATAAACTGAAGATTAGATTAGATGACTAAATGATCAATTTTAATCAAAGTCAAATGCACACACAAAAAACTACAATAATGGAATAAGGACCCGATGCGGGCCATGTTTTCATTAAATTGCTTGCATCAGGGGTCCATGAGAATCTATAAGAATAACATAAAAACAAATAAATAAGACTACAAATGATAAATAAAATGGAATAAAATAACTTGGAAAAATTCTAAAATCACAGTATGTAAATGTAATAAATAGCTGGACTTATCCTATATAATAAAACCCTAAGCGCGCATGCGCACTTAGGGTTTCGTGTTCTCTGCCGTTGTGGTGTGTGATCTGTGGCCGTGTTCCATTTTAGAACCCGGCAGCAGGGAACATTCTGGCCACTCCCCTCCTCCCACCCTCACTCACCATTTGGAAGCCAGGCAAGCTCTCTCCCTGCCCGCGTCCTCGGCAGGGAACACACCTCCCGTCCTCACTCGCCGCTGCCACCACCGCTGATCCTCCTCTTCACAGCAGCCTGTCCTGCCCTCACTTGCCGCTGCCGCCATCGCTGATCCTCCTCTTCACAGCAGCCTGTCCCGCCCTCGCTCGCCGCTTCCACTGCCGCCGATCCTCCTCTCAGAGCAACCTACGATGGTGGCCGGCTTTAAAGAACCTTGTAGGCCGCTCTCCAACCTTAGTAGCACATTCTCTCTGATGCACGGGATCGCGTCAGAGAGAACGTGCTACCGAGTTGGAGAGTGGCCTGCGAGGTTCGCTAAAGCCGGCCACCACGATCGCAGGCTGCTTTGAAGAGGATCAGGCCAGAAGACACTGGGATGGAGGGAGGGTAAGAAGCAGATCAATACCGGGGGCCAAGGGGAGAGGGAAAGGGAAAGGGGGCTGCTTTGGGGGGAGGGGTGTGCTGGGGGGAGACAGAAGGGGCCCTGGAGAGATAGGGAGAGGGAAAGGGGGCTGCTTTGGGGGGGAGGTGTGCTGGGGACAGACAGCTTTGCTCTGGGGGGAAGACAGAAGGGGCCATGGAGAGACAGGGAGAGGGAAAGGGGGCTGCTTTGAGGGGAGGGGTGTGCTGGGGAAGACAGAAGGGGCCATGGAGAGATAGGGAGAGGGAAAGGGGGCTGATTGGAGGGAGGAGGTGTGCTGGGGACAGACAGCTTTGCTCTGGGGGAAAGACAGAAGAGGGCCATGGAGAGACAGTTAGGGAGAGGGAAAGGGGGCTGCTTTGGGGAGGAGGTGTGTGCTGGGGGCAGACAGCTTTGCTCAAGGGGGGGGGAGACAGAAGGACACAGACAGCGGCCAAGGAGAGAGAGAGATAAAGAAACACAGAAAGACAGATACATCTATTCTAGCAACCGTTAATGTAACGGGCTTAAAGACTAGTGACCAATAAAAAGACATACCTCTCTATATTCTATTAAACTGATGAGCCACCAAAATATATAAAAATAACCAATCCTAAATAAACAGAAATAAAGATAATGCAATCAGCAATAAAAGCTCTGGGTTTCTGGCCCAGAAATATCTAAGAAAAAGGACAATTTAAATTAAATCATTAGTTTATAGAGCATGTACGGTTGGGCAGACTGGATGGACCATTTGTGTCTTTATCTGTCATCGTGCACTATGTTATTATGTATAAATAAATAGAGACCAGTTTTATATGAGATTAAGCTAAGCTATGTAAATGGACAAGCCAGAGTAAATAATGACCAGACTTAGGCCTTCTTTTACTAAGCTGCAGTAGAGGTTTCTACCACAACCAGGAGCACTAAATGCCAAATTCTATGAGTGTTGGAGCAGCTTCGGAGCATTTAGCACTCCAGGTCACACTAGAAACCTCTACCATGGCTTAGTAAAAGAGGACCTTAGGGCTCCTTTTACAAAGGTGCGCTAGTGGTTTTAGCACGCACTTAGTACATGCTAAAATGCTGCACGTGCCAGCCGCTACCGCCTCCTTTTAAGCAGGCAGTAATTTTTCAGCTAGTGCACGCTATAACACGCGCTAATCTTGTGTGTGCACTAAAAACACTAGCACACCTTAGTAAAAGGAACCCTTAGTGTGAAATGAAACTAAATGATGAATAAGAGACATTCAAAAATTTAAGAAAATTCTTAAAACTACACTATTTTTAGAAGCTTTTCAATAAAATATGTATTGATCAATGCTGGTTTTAGGATGAATGGTACTGTGAAGATCTATTGAATTAAGGTTCCCTAAGATGTACAGGAAGACCTCCTCTTCCTGTACTAAATTCAGGCTACACCAATCAGGCGCTGCGTGTCAAAGCAGCTCCTGATTGGTGTAGCCTGACTTTAATAACAGGAAGATGTGATCGGAGCATACTATGAGTGATTTTGCACCCACCGGCGCCCCAGCTGCCCTCTCCTGCCTCTCCTGCCTTTTAACCATATTTGCGGTTTTTCAAAATTTGCAGGGGTTCCTGGAACAGAACCCCTGTGAATTTGGGGGGAGTACTGGAAGTCCTGTCTATTTTATCTTGTGTATGTTATTCTGTAATGCTGCCTAGGAATAGGCGGTTGATAAATTTTTTAAATAAGTAAATAAGATTATTCCATTAGTTCAAATTTAACACCAACCTATCGTCCCATCTCAAATATTCCGTTCCTTGCAAAACTGACCAAGAAAATAATCTTTAATCAAGTATCTGACTTCACGGAAACCACCAATGTCTTACATCCCAACCAAACAGGCTTTAGGAAATACCATTCAATGGAATACTTTCTACTGGGAATGATACTATCTTGTAACATCTAGACCACCATAAATCTGTTATTCTTATTTCATTAGATCTCTCAGCAGCCTTTGAAACTGT
Organism: Geotrypetes seraphini; assembly: GCF_902459505.1. Taxonomy (NCBI): domain Eukaryota; kingdom Metazoa; phylum Chordata; class Amphibia; order Gymnophiona; family Dermophiidae; genus Geotrypetes; species Geotrypetes seraphini. Next base: position 73,062,868 of record NC_047094.1, on the reverse strand, counting down.
GGATCATGCCCTCCTGATTCAAAGACTTAAATCAATAGGTATTTCTGGTCAAATTCTTGCCTGGTTCCAATCCATCTTTTCCGACCGCTCTACAAAAGTAATATTCAATAATACATCGTATGAAACGTATGAATATAAACATGGAATTATACAGGGATCTATTTTGTCCCCTTTTCTCTTTAACATCTTCATGGCTCCTCTTCTTGAACTTTGCCAATCCATTGGATTTTCAGTCTTCGCCTACACAGACGATATCCAACTTTTACATCCACTCAACTATAGGACTACTAACGAAATAGCAGAAATCACCGATAAACTTGAAAAGGTCAGAACATGGCTACTCAACAATATGTTAGCACTTAAGGGCAAATTCTATAAGAAGCGCCCAAAAGTTAGACGCCTATATAGGCACTGTTCAGTGCAATTCAAGTAAAATTGGGTGCTGTTTAGTGAATCACACTGAGCGGCACCTATTTGGGCACCTATTTTGGAGGCACCCATTAAATAGGCCAGCTCTAGGCATACTTAAAAGTTAGACACCTAGATGAGCGCTTAAGAGCGGTGATTCTGTAAGAAGGCGCCTAACACTAGCCATGCCCACACCTAACATGCATAAGTGCCTATTTTTTCGAAGGCTGCCTAAATTTTTAGAGGCGCCTTGTTACAGAATCACATTTTTCTTGATAGGCGTCTATGTTTCAATCAGTGCTGATTAAAAAGCTTAATTGGGCTTGTTATTCAATTTAGATAGGTGCCTATCTAGATGGGCACCTCTGAAATAGATGCCTAACTTTAGGCGCTGGTTACAGAATTTGGGCCTTAATGTCACCAAAACCAAAACAATGCTGTTTCCATGTAAAACAAAGAATTGCTATGCCTATACCAATTAATCACTCCACTCTCTTACAAGAAGTGTCATCAATGAAAATACTTGGTGTTATTTTAGACCAGCAGTTGTCATTCCACAAACACATCAGTGGAGTAGTAAAATCTTGTTTTTATTGCCTGCGTATGATCAGATCTGTTGCTAAATTTTTGGAACCCATAAGGGAAAAAAAAGGCTTCAGATCATTCAAAATACAGCCATCAAATTTATATCAAAGGCTAAGAAGCATGATCATGTTACTCCTCTTTTGCTAAAAGCTCACTGGCTCCCAATTACTAAACTAAACTAAACTAAATCTTGGGTTTATATACCGCATCATCTCCACAAGTGGAGCTCGACACGGTTTACATGGTTGGGAAAGAACGGAACTCCAATGGATTTATATAAGTAAGTAAGAAGAGAAGTTAGGTGTAAGAGTACCAGGGAGGGGATGGGGTTACATTTTGGAGAAGAGCCAGGTCTTCAGATGCTTACGGAATAGTAGAAGGGAGCTCAAGTTGCGGAGAGGGGAAGAGAGACTATTCCAGAGCTGAGCGATTCTGAAGGGGAGGGAGGACCCAAGTTTACCAACGAGGGAGATGCCTTTTAAGGAGGGGTAGGATAATTTTAGTTTTTGCGTGGATCTAGTGGAAATTGGATTTGAAGAATTCCAGGATAGAGGAATAAGAGGAGGAAGGATGCCGTGGAGGATCTTGAAGGTTAGGCAGGCACATTTAAAGTGGACCCTGGAGATAACAGGAAGCCAGTGGAGCTTGGACAGGAGCGGTGAGACATGGTCAAATTTACTTTTTGAGAAGATAAGCTTAGCCACGGTGTTCTGGATTAGTTGGAGTCTATGGAGGCTTTTCTTTGTTAAGCTTAGGTAAATGGAATTGCAATAATCCAATCTGGAGAGGATGATGGATTGTACGAGGACGGCAAAGTGTTTTTGGTGGAAGCAGGACCTCACTTTCCTCAGCATATGAAGGCTGCAAAAGCATTTTTTTATCAGGGAGTTGAGGTGGTCGTTGAAGGATAGTGAGGAGTCTATGGTGATGCCCAGAACTTTGCTAGTGAACTCCAACTGTAGAGAGGAGCCTGTGGACAATAGGATGGAGGTGGGTAGTTGGTCAAGTTTAGGGCCGAGCCAAAGTAGTTTGGTTTTGGACTCATTCAGTTTCATTTGTACAGTGAGAGTCCAGGATTGAAGGTTGGTTATGCATGAGGAGATGTTTGCTGCGAGATTGGTGAGGTTCGCGTCGGTCTCGAGGAGGACCAGGATATCGTCGGCGTAAGTGTAGAGTATTTCTAGGGGGGATAGGTGGAGGAGATTCAGGGAGGACATATAAATGTTGAAGAGGATAGGAGAAAGGGGAGAACCTTGTGGGACTCCACATGTCGGTTTCCATGGGGAGGATGAGGTGCCATTCTTGGTAACGGTGTAAGAGCGAGAACGTAAGAAGTTCGAGAACCAGTCAAGGACTGTGGAGCTAATGCCTATCTCGGAGAGTTGGAAGATTAGAATGTCATGATGGACAACGTCAAAGGCTGCAGAGAGGTCGAATTGAAGGAGAACGGCAAATTTTTTGTGAGAATGAAGTTGTTAAATCTTCGAGATTAGGGAGGCCAGGAGGGATTCAGTACTGAAGTTGGGTCTGAAGCCATATTGATAGGGTAGGAGAATAGAGAATCTTTCCAGGTAGGATGAGAGTTGGGAGGAGACGATGGACTCAAGCAGTTTGGTTAGGAGAGGAATGTTTGCTACTGGGCGATAATTGGATGGAATGGAGGGATCTAGGTCAGCTTTCTTCAGTAGGGAGGTCAATGCAATGTGTCCCATTTCTGGGGAGAAGAGGCCCGATAATAGGGCAGAATTTATGAGTTTGGTGAGAGATGAGATGGCCTGTGCGGGTATTTTCTCAAATAGATAGGATGGGAATGGGTCCAAGGTGCAGTTACAGGATTTCAGTTTCAGGCAGAGCTTGAGGACCTGCGATTCAGATACTTGCTCAAAGGCAGTCCAGGATCTGTTGACTGGGACAGGGGTGGAGACATTTAGAGTAGGAATGGGGGTGGCGGACACCAGAGAGTTGTAAGAGACTGCGGGAGGGAAGGAGCTTCTTAAGGAGGTGACCTTTCCATTGAAGAAGTTTGCTAGTAGGTCGGCTGATGGCGAGGAGGGAAGTATAGAAGGGTTGTTGTTAGGAGTTAAGGAGCGCCAGATATTGAACAGCATACTATTCTGGTTGTTTGATCTGGAGATCTTGTCACCATAGAAGTTTTTCCTAGCTTTTTTGAGTATATTGTTGTAGAACTTAATGTTGACTCTCCAGGTTTGTTTGTCTGTGGGGGATTTAGATTTTTTCCAGATGCGTTCCAGGGATCGACATTTTTGCTTTAGTACCCTGTGGTATGGGAGGTACCAGGGGGCCTTACGGGAGTAGGAGATGGTTTTGGTGGAAAGCGGGGCGAGAGAGTGGTAGGTGGATTCTGAGAGAGTAATCCAGTTGTGCCAGTTGGTTACTGAATCTGTAGGCTTAGGTTTGGATGAGAGATTGTCGAGAAATTTGGACCAGAACTGATCACTTGAAATTTTCTTGCGGAAAGTAATGGACTTAGAGGTATGGGGTGAGGTTCCAAGGTGTGACATGAAAATGGGGAGACAGAAGGCTCCTAAGAAGTGGTCGGACCAGGGAACGTGGTCCCAACGGGTGTTATCGGTTGAAGTTTTGTAAGCCATAAGATCGAGGAAGCTGATGAGGTCTAGTGTGTGGCCTTTTTCATGGGTTGGAGAGGAGGCAGGGGGGGAGAAGCCAAGAGAGGTGAGGAAGTTATTGAATTCAGATGCATCTTTGCTGGTGGTGTCGTCAAGGTGGAGATTGATATCTCCGATGATCAGTAGTCTTTGGAACTTAAGGAACGCGTTAGATATGGTCTCGAAGACAAGTTCGGAGGAATTGCTCCAGGGGGTGGGCGGGCGATATAGTAATAAGATACCCAGTGGGTGTAGATGGAGCTCATCATTGACTGAGGCTAACATGTATTCTAGTGAGCGGTGGCTGCCTTTTTCGAGAAGCTGAACATCAAAGAAAGATTTGTAGAGGAGTGCCAGGTCGCCTCCTTTTCGGTTAATCTAGGAGAAAAGAGGCCTTGGTAGCCCTGGGGGCATAGCTCATTTTGTGTAAATAGATCGTCTTTAGCGATCCAGGACTCCGTGATGCAGAAGAATCCAGGATCAGAATCTGCGAGAAGGTCTTTCAAAATTTGGGTCTTGTTGCATACGGATCTGGCGTAGCAGTAAAGTGTCGGGACTGGGGTTAGAGAGTCAGGGGCGTGGTTGGGAAGATTGGCGGGGGGCACAGGCTTTAAAGAGGTGAGGTTGGCTTTGCGGGGTTTTTGTTTGTAGGAGTGACTTCTGGGATTTTGAGGCCGGGGCAGATATTAGTGACATTTGGGGAGTCTAGTAGATTGGGGGAGGGAGGTTTCAAGCAGAGGGTGATCTTAAGAGAAGAGCAGAGAAGGAGAAAGAGGAGCCAGAAGGGAGGCTTCATGGTGAAACTTGGGGAGCCTTTTAAGCTGGGAGGCAGGGCTTGTTTGGATCGTATGTGAACAGTTTGCTAAGCAGGGGAGAGACTTAGCGTTAATTGGGGAGAAGTCTGGGTACTAATTTAATGACTAGGAGGTAGATTGAACAGAAGGACAGGACGGAGTCAGGTAGAGGCAATAAAACAGGAGCAGGGTGTGAAAGGGTGTCAGGTTTTGTTTTTTTTTTTAGACGTTTATCGGAAATGGAACTAAGCGATTAGAGGACAACGCAGGAGGGAGTGAGCATTAAACCCGAATCCCAGCGATGAGTACGAATTAGCATCTGAAACTATTTTCCTGTGGAACCTGAGCAAGGAGAACCATAAAATTTTCCATGCAGAGTCATTTGCAGGGGGGACTTAATCGGAGGGATTTAGCAAGGGAAGGCTGCACTGTCAGGAAGCCAGGGCCAGGGCAGGGACTTAGATGAGCTAGTGGGGAGCAGGGGGACAGGGAGTGAGTTTAGCATCTAACAGTTTCCAATGAAATACAATACAATGAAGTACAATGAGATACAGATTTGGCGGCTGAACAATATAGTATCTAGTAGAGTAACAAAGGGTGCGCTTAGGCAAGAACATAGGAAAGAGTACAGTACAGTATAGTGTCTAACTATTACTGTGAAGGAGATGGGCAGGATCCTGGTAATGGATGCGATATAGGAACTGACAGTTTATGTCTAACAAATTTCAGAGAGGGAGGGGGCAAGAGGAACTAGAACAGTGAAGGGGGAGGGGGAACAAGATGGAGGATAGCTTCCTCTTTCCTCTGTTTTGTATAGTCACTGGGGAAGGAGAGTCTTTTCGGCGGCCCTCAAGGGCTGAAGGAAGGGTCAAGCGCAGTAGCGGGCAGATCCGCCCGGATCGATCCTGCACAGGCAGGAAGGCTTTCGATGGTCACGCAATGGGCTGGAGAGGCGCCTCACGAAGCCTTTGTGAGCGCCTTCGTCGGCACGCCGAACGGCTGCACGCCGTTCGGAGGCTTCTTTTAAGGACCCGAGTCTCCCGGTGTTGTAAGGGAGGGGCGGAGCAGTGCTCCCACGCACCTCACCTCGCTGGAGCCTGGATGCTTGCTGTAAAGGGCAGCAAAAAGGCTGCACGCCATTCGGAGGCTTCTTTTAAGGACCCGAGTCTCCCGGTGTTGTAAGGGAGGGGCAGAACAGTGCTTCCACGCACCTCACCTCGCTGGAGCCTGGATGCTTGCTGTAAAGGGCAGCAAAAAGGCTGCATGCCGTTCGGAGGCTTCTTTTAAGGACCCGAGTCTCCCGGTGTTGTAAGGGAGGGGCGGAGCAGTGCTCCCATGCACCTCACCTCGCTGGAGCCTGGATGCTTGCTGAGCGCTATATCAGCGTTCCACAGCCGCATTGAGGACAGGACCCTAGCCACACACCCGCTAGTGTCCAAGTTCATGAAAGGGCTTACAAACCTGCACCCCCCGGTCCGCCGCCCGCCATCCGCGTGGGATCTGGGCATCATCTTCCACAGGCTAACAGCGCACCCCTTCGAGTCTTTGGAAGAGGCGCCAATCAAATTCCTCACCTGGAAAGTAGTTTTTCTCATCGCCATCACATCAGCAAGACGCATTAGCGAGCTACAGGCCCTGGTGACATACCCACCATACACACAGATCCTTCATGATCATGCAGTGCTGAGAACTCACCCGAAGTTCCTACCAAAGGTAGTCTCACCTTTCCACATAAACCAAGCAATAGTACTTCCCTCCTTCTACCCGGGATCACATAACAACAGCACGGAACAACTCCTACACATTTTGGACTGCACCCGTGCACTCCGCCTATACATTCAACAAACACAATCCTGGCGAAAGGCAGTACAACTGTTCGTCTCCTTTGATCCCAACAAACCAGGATCACCAGTGGGAAAACGCACTATTTCCAACTGGATCTCAAACTGCATCGCCTTCTGCTACGAGCAGGAGGGAGCATCCCTTGAAGAAAAGGCCACAGCACACCAACTAAGAGCCATGGCCGCTACATTGGCAAACCTCAGCAACACGCCACTCCAGGACATTTGCAGAGCAGCCACATGGTCTACCCCACACACCTTCACCAGACACTATTGCCTGGATCGCCCAATGCAGACCTCAACATATTACGATTGGTGACCAAAACAGACACAGCAAAGGACACCAACACCTGAACTAGCTGATCAGGACTATTAGCCAAATCAGATAGAACAAACTGTCAGCAGATTATATTCTGCCATGTTGGCACAATTTGCACTGTTTGCACATGTTAGCGCAATTTGCACTGTTTGCACATGTTAGCACAATTTGCACTGTTTGCACATGTTAGCACAAATTTGCACAGTTACTTGTTATAATCGCATCTGTTATTGAGATACATACTCTACCATGTTGGTAAGAAAGAAAGTGTTGGTCCAGTTCTGAGGACCAAAATAAAGTTCCTATTCTTTACAACACATAACCTCTGACTGGTCTCAGTAATTGGGGTTTTATCTCTGTCCCTCACCTGACCTTTATGCAGCCTCACCCTACCGCATCAAGGTAGCGGAGACGCAGAGGGGACCATCCCCTGATGGGGACCCCGTCCTCTTACACCCTCTGCCCCCCGCAGCTGGAGAGTCACCAAAAGTGGGGCTGACTTATACTGCTTGTCCATGGAGAAAGCGAAGTTACTTACCTGTAACGGGAGTTCTCCATGGACAGCAGGATAAGTCAGCCACACTGACCCTCCCTCCTCCCCTAAGGGGTGACACTGCAATAAGACTCAAGCTATGGAAATCACTGGATTAAATGAGGGACAGCACAGGTATATATAGGGCTACCTGCACATGCTCAGATGAGGCTCCCAAAGCCTCACCTGAGCTCTAGGAGAGCAAATCCGAATTGGGGACGTAGATGACGTCATAGAATCTCCTACAAAACCATACTACTGACATTCAAAATGCAGTCCTTTAAGTAGCCTCAATACATACATACTAATTCCGTACACCCCAACATGTAAACTTCATTCTATGGACCAACATCTTCTGACAGTACCATTATTAAAGATTATTGGTACACACAGGCAAAACATATTTTCGGTTATTGCGCTGCAGACATGGCATCTTCCCCCCCCCCCCCCCCCCCCATCACACACACACACACTATATCTAAGAGAAGATAGGTATATAGACCGCTTTAAGAGTAACCTCAAAAGTTTCCTTTTTAAGGATGCCTATAATTGCCAAATCTTCTATGGCAGCATTCCTTTCTAGGACTCCTGTACTTTAACCATTTTTAGCAATTCCACTACAATTTTTCATATGTAGTGCTATTCCTCTTATTTCTTTTTTCTCTCTTTCTTTTTTTCTTCCTCTTCTCTTTCCCTTTTCCCTGAGGTACTCACCTTTTTTGTTTCTATTCTTACAAAACTGGTATTTATTCCCCTTTTTTGCCTAATGTACCGGTTTATCATGTCCCCCTGTTAGTTTTAAGTGTTTAATTCATGTTTTAATTTGTATAATTATTGGATTGTTATTTGCTTAGTAATTTCGGATAAGCAATTTTATCAAATTTTATTAAACTTGAAACTTGAACCACTGGCAATTAGTAGGTGAACAAACGTGTTCAGGTATAGGTGATGAGAAGATACAGGCATAGCTATAAAAACAAATGTGCAGTATAAAATTCTTTGCTGTTAAATACTTGCACACTAGGTGGCGAAGTGGTAATGTGGATTTATAATTGCTACAAAAAGAACAAGATTAATTTATAAGTTGAATACTGTTACCCCATTTGGATTGATTGCAGTTAGATCTGAGACCTTTATTGTTTAATATCTAATTACTGTTTACATTTTTTACAATACAGTCTGTTCTCATTATTTGCGCATTCACGATGCATGATTTCGCCTATCCACGGTTGAATCAATTCCAACCAATATTCCCCATTTGCGCCACTGTGTTCACATATTTGCCAACTGGCGCTTTTTTAAAAAACAGCTTTTTTGCTTTCACTTTCAACCTGTGGTCAGGCTTTGCTTCCCAATATGGCCCCCATGCGTCCGGAGAGTGAATTCTGGGTACTTCAAGTGCTGTCCCATGCACAGGGCAGGATTAATTCGTCGAGGGCCACTAGGCACCCAAGTACACTGGGCCCCCTGCCCTGCCCCACCCCATCATGCGCCCAGACGGAAACAGGAAGCTGCGTCAGAGGGAAGCTGTAGGCAAGCAGCACCGCTTGCACAATTAGAGTTCCAATTGCCTTTCTTACCCATGTTGCTTGTTTGTCTTACTTTCCGTCAATTGGGGGGGATCGCATTGCCGATTCGGGGGGCCACGTTGCCGATCGATGCTGGAAGGGCCCATCGCCGTTTGGAAAAACAATGTTGATGCCCTCCTTCATCGGGCCCCCCTGACCATTTCAGGCCCTAGGCACATGCCTACTTGGCCTATTGGTTAATCCTGCCCTGCCCATGCAGGAACCTAACCCTATTTTCCCAATAAGATCCACTGTTCACTTTCCACAGTTTCGAGGTGTAATGTGTACTGCTGGAACCTAACCTTTATTTTCCCATAGACTTAACATTTCGTTATTTGCGATTTGACAGTTCACGAACATTTTCAGAAACCATGCTGCCGCGAATGATGAAAATTGACTGTATCTGATTACTGTTTACATTTTTCAATCCTTTCATGTACGCTCCATTCTTGACTGTTTATTTTTACCCTTTATTCTCATTTTCATACCATTATTCCTTTTATATCATTCATTCCAGTATATCTTTGCTGCTTTTTCATTATTACCATTGCTGCCCTGTCTCTAGGCATTCATAACACTTTTCTTACCATTGCAGCTAAGCAGAGTATATATGCTTACAAGCAATTACATTGTCCTTATCAGGGCTTGCTCATCCTATGGACCAGGTGAGGCTCTGGGCCAGGGAACTGCTGATAAAGGGTGCCAAAATTCTAGTCTGGTATCTCTCCCATTCTCTTCCTTCCCCTCTGAGGGCAAGAAGGGAGAAATGAGATGCTAGATAATTGGAAGGGGAAAACATTGCGATAGAGAGGGAGCTACTGGATCATGGGGATGGGGCCCACTAATGAAAAGGTTGGCTCAGGGTGCCATAGACCGTTGAGCCAGACCTATGTTTATTCATGTCTGTGGTGATTTGTTAAGTTTCAAGTTTATTAGGTTTTGATAGACTGCCTATCTAAAAAAATCTAGGTGGTGTACAGAAAAATGTTTAAAAATAATTTAACTGTACTTGTGGATATATTAAATACATAGAAAGGCTTTTGACAGAAATAAACAAAAGGGAAGAGGGGAAGAAATACAATCCATGGATAGAAAAGCTAGGGAGGGGAGAGAACAAAAGGAGGGGATTAAAAAAAAAAGAGTACTGCAAATCCAAATCCTGTTAAGTCCTAACAACAATAGGCGCCTTTAAATATAAAAGTTTTTTAAATCTGATCTGAATTTTGAAAAAGAATCTTGTGGTATGAGGTGAATAGACAGAGCATTCCATAGCATTTCATTTGTTACATCAAAACGCTGTCAGTTTAACTATGTCTTAAATGTTACTGAGTTGCGGCTGGGTTTCGTTCTCTTTGTGCTGGCATTGCAAATGTAAGTGCACTATTTTCTGGTAATATTGATTTATTTTGACTCTGCTTCACTAGAAATTTTTGGGCTGCTCAGTTTTATGTTGGATGTTCCTTTTTCAGTTTTTCTTGGTGCTGATATATTTAGTGCAGGGTGTTTTCTTTCCGTGTTTGGCTCATTTTGACTTCTGTTCAATATCCCCTTCTGAAGTCAATCTCTGGGTCACATAATGCCTTTTCCTACCATAGCTTTACCATTATTACTTTTATTATTTTATGATTAGCCAAACACTGTTTGTTTAAATTCAGCGGCAATTTACAGCCTGTTTTAAAAAGCTGCGCTAGTGGCTGTCACGCGGCAACAGCCCCAAAGCCCTTTAAATCTCTATGGGCTTCGGGGCCCTGCCCTGCTGACTTGCTAGCCTGCTCTTCTCCAGCCCATCCGAGGGCTGCTAAAGGCCAGCGTGTCCCGGCTCACTGCGGGCCGCCGAAAGCTTTTTCTCCGCTCCAGCGACTTCAAGGCAGAGGAAGGAGGAAGCTTCCTCCATCTTGTTCCTCCTTCCTCCACCCGACGCCACTCTTGCAGGAGTGTGCGGACCTGCTCTTCACTAGAAACTCTGCCCCCACAGCCCACCCAAGAGCTGCTGAAGCCCCTTCAACTTGGGCTCCTCTCTGCCTCACCTCACCTCACCTCACCGCCCTCCCCCCTCCTCGGCCTATCAAGGTCCACTGAGGGCCTCCAGACTCTCAGCTCCCCTTACCCAACCTGGACTCTGCCCGTTGTCAAAGTTTACCACTGTTTATACCCCTGTTTCTGCACCATATTTTACTATTGTATTTGCTCATGTTTTGATGCTAAACTTTTTCTGTTTTTTTTGCTCAGTTCTGCACCAAACTGTACTCTCTGCCAAAGGTTTTTTACCAGTCTCTCACTTTTCGGTTGCCCCGTTTCCCCTAGCACATCCTGGGCTACACACATACCTTAACCGTGCAATCCCCCTGTTACCCATTTACTGCCCCAAGTCTCTCCGCTCTAGGCACCACATGGAAAGCGCTTAGCCGCTAATTGTCCTCACTGATATAGCCCCCCTTTAGTCCTAAAAAAAAAAAAAAAAGGCTCTCCTCCCTTCTCTCGGCCCCGTACTTAGCCAGCTTAATTTAAATTCCCCTGCTCCTTCCTCAACCAACTCTACTCCCCCTTGCTGCAGACTCTCACACACCAACCACCCCGCCATGAATCCATCCTTCTGGATCCTTCTCCTCCTACTCTTCTCACCTCTCTATCCTTCCCTCTGTCTGAAACCTCCCTCCCCCAACCTACTCGACCCCGCCAACACCAATACCATCTGCCCCGGACTCAGAATCCCCACACTGATACGCACCAGAAATTCCCCTCCCAAGAAAACCCCCCGAAAAGTCAACCAAGATTCTCTAAAGCCCCTGCCCCCTGCCAATCTTCCCAACACTGTCCCGGACTCTCTCACCCCAGTCCCGACACTTTACTGCAACGCCAGATCCGCATGCAATAAGACTCAAATCTTGAAAGACCTTCTAGACGAGCTCGACCCTGGATTCCTGTGCATCACAGAATCATGGATCGCCAAAGACGACCTATTCACACAAAATGAACTCCTCCCCCATGGTTACCAAGGCCTCTTCTCCCCCAGACCCAACCGAAAATGAGGTGGTCTGGCACTCCTCTACAAATCTTTCTTCGACGTCCAGCTCCTTGAGATGGGCACCCATGCTTCTCTAGAATATTTGCTTGCCTCGGTCAATGACGAACTCCGCACCCACCCATTGAGCTTCCTAATACTATACCGACCACCCACCCCTTGGACCAAATCTTCCAATCTCGTCTATGAGACCATAACAAATGCCTTCCTTAAATTCCAAAGACTTCTGATTGTTGGTGATATCAATCTCCACCTCGACGACACAAATAACAATGATACATCCGAATTCAACAACTTCCTTACCTCTCTAGGTTTTCCCTCACCCACCCCATCCTCAACCCACGAAAAAGGGCATACTCTAGACTTCACCACCTTCATTGATCTTACCGCCTTCAAAACCTCAACCGACGACACTCGCTGGGAACAAGTCCCTTGGTCAGATCACTTCTTAGGGACTAATGTATATTTTCTGTAAACCGCTTAGAACCTAACGGATGTAGCGGTATATAAGAAATAAATTACATTACATTACCTGTCTCCCCGTCTTCATGTCACATCTTGACTCCCCACCCCACTCCTCCCATTCCATAACCTTCCGCAAAAAAACCTCGAGCAACCTATTCTGGTCCAAACTCCTCAACAAACTCTCCTCTAACCCTAGACCTACAGACCCCGAATCACATTGGCACAACTGGACCGCCCTCTCCGAGTCCACTTAGCACTCCCTTGCTCCATTAACCACCAAAACCATCTCCTACCCCCGAAAGGCCCCCTGGTATCTACCTTTTCACAGAGAATTGAAACAGAAATGTCGCGCTTTGGAGCGCAAATGGAAAAAATCTAAATCCCCCTCTGATAGACAGACCTGGAGGGCTAATATTAAATTTTACAATTCAACATTAAAAAAAGCCAGGAAAAACTTATTTGGAGACAAGATCTCTAGATCCAACAACCAGATCAGTGCGCTGTTCAACATCTGGCGCTCCCTAACTACAAAAAAAGACCCACCTTTGCTTCCACCATCTCTATCAGCCGATGCCCTTGCAAATTTCTTTAATGAAAAGGTTACCACTCTAAGATGCTCCTTCCCTCCCACAGTCTCCTACAATTCCCTGACCTCTATTGATCTCAACCATATCTTACCTGTATCCACCCCAATTCCTGCCGACAGATCCTGGACCGCCTTCGAGCTTGTCTCTGAACCGCAAGTCTCCAAACTCTGCCTCAAACTAAAAACTTGCAAGTGCATTTTGGATCCTTTCCCCTCCTATCTATTTGAGAATATCCCTACACAGGCCATCGCTTCCCTCACCAACCTTATAAACTCTGCCCTAACATCGGACCTTTTCTGGGACACATTTCATTGTTCCCTCTACTGAAAAAGGCCGACCTTGATCCTTCCATTCCATCTAACTACCGTCCTATAGCAAATATCCCTCTCCTAACCAAGTTATTAGAATCCATCATATTCACCCAACTCTCATCCTACCTAGAACGATTCTCTATCCTCCTACCCCACCAATTCGGCTTCAGACCCAACTTCAGCACCGAATCCCTCTTGGCCTCACTAATCTCTAAAGTGCAACAACTCCATTCTCGCAACAAATTTGCTGTTCTTCTTCAATTCGACCTCTCCGCAGCCTTCGATGTCATTCACCACGACATCCTAATCTTCCAACTCTCCGAAATAGGCATAAGCTCCACAGTCCTTGATTGGTTCTCAAAATTCCTACGCTTCCGCTCCTACACCGTTTACACAAACGGTACCTCATCCCCGCCTGGAAGCCGAAATGTGGAGTCCCGCAAGGCTCACCCCTCTCCCCTATCCTTTTCAACATCTACATGTCCTCTCTGAAACTCCTTCATCTATCCCCCCTAGAAACTCTCTACTCCTACGCTGACGACATCCTCATCCTCCTCGAAACCTACTCGAACCTCTCTAACCTTGCTGAGAACATCTCCACATGTATTACGAACCTCCAATCCTGGGCCCAATCTGTACAAATGAAACTGAATGAGTCCAAAACCAAACTACTTTGGCTCGGCCCAATTTCAGATCATTTACCCACCTCCATCCCTCTACCTTCCGGCCCCACTCTTCAGCTTGAGTTTTCAAGCAAAGTCCTAGGCATCATCTTAGACTCCTCTCTCTCCTTCAACGATCACCTCAACTCTCTGGTAAAAAAATGCTTCTTTAGCCTCCACATGTTGAGGAAAGTAAGATCTTGCTTTCATCATTCTCATTTCGCCATCCTCGTTCAATTCACCATCCTCTCTAGACTGGACTACTGCAACTCCATCTATATAAGCCTAACTAAGAAAAACCTCCATAGACTTCAGCTAATTCAGAACGCCACTGCCAAGCTTATTTTCGCAAAAGGCAAGTTCGATCACATTTCCCCACTCCTCTCCAAGCTTCACTGGCTCCCAGTATACTCCAGAGTCCTCTATAAATGTGCCTGCATAGCCTTCAAGATTCTACATGGCATCCTTCCTCCCGTTATCCCACTCTTCTGGAATTCCTCAAACCCGCTCTCTTCTAGACCCTCCCAAAAACTGAAACTATCTTTCCCATCTATAAAAGGTATATCCCGCGCAGGAAAACTTGGAACATCCCTCCCCTTTAGAACCACAGAACTCTGGAACAACCTCTTATCCCCGCTCAGAAATTCTAGCTCCTTCCAATCCTTCCGTAAACACTTGAAAACTTGGCTCTTCTCAAAAATCTAATCACCTCCCGTTCTCTAGTACCCTGTCCCTCTCTATATTCTCAGTCCCTCTCCTATATCCCTTCTTTGTAGTTCCTTTCCTCTCAACCTCTGTAAACCGTGCCGAGCTCTGCGCATGCGGAGATGGTGCGGTATACAAACCTAAGGTTTAGTTTAGTTTAGGGGCCGTTACCACGCAGCAGCCTAGCACGGGGCTTTGTAAAACAGGCCCTTAGTTTTATCAGCTTAGCCAAGTGGGATCCAGCTTTCTTCGTTTATATGTGAAATGGTATGGTGGCCATGTTAGTCCACTTTCCAATGTATTATAAAGAAATTAAATTAAAAAAAACCCATCAAAGGAAATAATGTGATACCTTTTTTATTGAACTAACTCAATGCATTTCATGATGAGCTTTCGAAGGTAACCCTTCTTCAGATCACAAATAAAAACTAAATTGCCGCTGAATTTAAACAAATACTGCTTGGGCTCGGTGCTTGGACCCTTGCTCTTCAACATCTTTATAAACGATCTGGACATTGGTACGACGAGTGAGGTGATTAAATTTGCAGACAATACAAAGTTATTCAGAGTAGTAAAGATACAGGGGAATTGCGAAGATCTGCAATGTGACATAATCATGCTCGAGGAATGGGCATCAACATGGCAGATGAGGTTCAACGTGGATAAGTGTAAAGTGATGCATGTGGGTAACAAAAATCTCATGCGCGAATACATAGATGTCTGAGGTGGTACTTGGAGAGACCTCCCAGGAAAGGGACTTGGGATTTCTGATCGACAAGTCGATGAAGCCATCCAAGCAATGTGCGACGGTGGCAAAAGGGCGAAAAGAATGCTAGGAATGATAAGGAGAAGGTTATCATGCCGCTGTACCGGGCCATGGTGCGCCCTCACCTGGAGTACTGCGTCCAGCACTGGTCGCCGTACATAAAGAAGGACACGGTACCACTCGAAATAGTCCAGAGAAGAGCGACTAAGATGGTTAAGGGACTAGAGGAGTTGCCATATAGTGAAAGATTAGAGAAACCGGGCCTTTTCTCCCTCTATCAGAGGAGACTGAGAGGGGACATGATCGAAGAATTCAAGGTACTGAAGGGAATAGACTTAGTAGATAAGGACAGGTTGTTGACCCTCTCCAAGGTAGGGAGAATGAGAATGCACTCTCTAAAATTGAAAGGGGATAGATTCCATACAAACGTAAGGAAGTTCTTCACCCAGATAGTGGTAGAAAACTGGAACTCTCTTCCGGAGTCTGTCATAGGGGAAAACACCCTCCAGGGATTCAAGACAAAGTTAGACAAGTTCCTGCTGAACCGGAACGTACACAGGTAGGGCTGGTCTCAGTTAGCGCACTGGTCTTTGATCTAGGGGCCGCTGCGTGAGCAGACTGCTGGGCACGATAGACCACTGGTATGACCCAGCAGCGGAAACTCTTATGTTCTTATAAGCAAATGTTGACAAATATCAATATATATAAGGAAAACATGAAAGCATTTCAGGGATAGGAAGAGGGAGGGATGGGCAGGAACATTTGGTTTTTGTTTTTTTTTCTTTATATTATCTTAGTTGATATGAACAGTGCCCCTGTCCTTGTGTGACTTCCGCATTCATTCCCTGGTTTTCCATTACACATTTTGCTCATTCTTTAGCACTATTGTATTTATAGTATATGTTTTGATATTGGACTAACCTGAATTCAATAAAAGGAAAAATACTAATTTTAAATGTGGATGGGGAAATGTATCTTAATACAGTATACCCCTGTAAAGTCACTGTTCAGAGTTCGTGGCCTCAGTTGTTCGTGGATTTTTCCTTAGAACCTTAACTAATCATTTTTTGTGGAAGCCCCCATCAGGATGGAATCTGCCTTGGTACTGTGGATCACCTTCAAGGCTCTTTATACCCAGAATTCTCTCAAACACTTTGTGGATGCAATGGACACGGACGAGAATTTTACATTAAAGGGTTACTGGCCTAACTTTATGATCGCAACATGCCTGTCAGTCATCCAAGCTTCTCTTAAGGAGATAATGAAGTCTGCCAGTGAAGAGGAGGTGGAAGTGACATTTCCAGAGCAAAAGGAGGAGGAGGAGCAGGGCCTGACAATAGAACATCTGTCCCAAATTGTTAGGATAGCGAAGGAGATGCAAGGGATGATTGAAGTAAGGGATTCCTATATGGTTTGGGCTCTCAGAGTTAATAATGGCATCAATGCTGCCATTCAGACATATAAGAACATAAGAATTGCCACTGCTGGGTCAGACCAGTGGTTCATCGTGCCCAGCAGTCCGCTCATGCGATGGCCCTCTGGTCAAAGACCAGCACCCTAACTGAGACTAGCCCTACCTGCATATGTTCCGGTTCAGCAGGAACTTGTCTAACTTTGTCTTGAATCGTGTTTTCCCCTATGATAGACTCCGGAAGAGTGTTCCAGTTTTCTACCACTGTCTGGGTGAAGAAGAACTTCCTTACATTCGTATGGAATCTATTCCCTTTTAATTGTAAAGTGCATTCTCGTTCTCACTACTTTGGAGAGGGTGAACAACCTGTCCTTATCTACTAAGTCTATTCCCTTCAGTACCTTGAATGTTTCGATCATATCCCCTCCCAATGTCCTTTGTTCGAGGGAGAAGAGGCTCAGTTTCTCTAATCTTTCGCTGTACAGCAACTCCTCCAGCCACCATGAAGAAACAATGACAGCAACTTCCCATCACAACGTTCCTCAAACCTATCAAGAAAAGCCAGCACAAAACCCCCCCAGAAGAATACTTGCCAGAATATACGACTCCTCCTGAAGCACCTGAAGAAGAGGCGCCACCTGAGGAGCTGTAAATCCTCTGCTTTGCTGTGCAGTCATTATCTTCATTACACCTTCATCGTACTTAACAGCTAATTCATCATCATCAAATTAGAGAATGACACGGTGACAAAATTCATCACTGTTCCCGTCCCCGCGGATAATAGCGAGAAATAATCCCATGTCATTTTCTAGTGTCTATTTCAACCTTGGTCCTTCTACACCAGCATTCTTCAAAGCAAAGCTTGCGGGTCCCGCGGGGACGGGAATGGTGATGAATTTTGTCACCATGTCATTCTCTAATCATCATCATCATCATCATCTTCAATCGGTATCATTCACTATTTGTGAGTACCCATATATTTTACTGTATTTTAAAGTGTTTGGGGGGCATATATAGGGTTTAAACTATCAAAATAGGCATTTTTTTTTACACATCCAATTTTTGCAGTTTTTCACAAGTCACAGGTGCTCTAGGAACAAAAAGCCCTGCAAATTTCAGGGATCGACTGTACCTAAATAATACCCTAAACCCCCTCTTCATTATATGAAGCAATATTGTAAGTTTTTATCACCAGCTAATAATTAATAATTATTAGAACATGCTCAGAAACCTTATGGGAGAAACCTCCAAAAACGTATCTCACCACCCAATCCCAATCCTGAAGCAGAGCACGAAACATGTACAGATTCAAGATAAGTTGATTTTATATTTTTGAAGATTAAGAAATTAGAAACATACAGCTTAAAGTGGTTGCACATATTGAATGTGGTATGATTGGGTGATCAGACATTTTAGTTTCTATCATTTGGTCTCCAGACCTTTGAACATTTTTTTGATACTTCCAGCTTGCTGAATGCTACTTAGGTTAGTCTATATTACACCTTTCTTGGGCGTTTGTTTGACTGTTTGGCATTCCTTTTTTAGACATTTGTTTTTACACCTATGCATCACTTATTCCAGAACATGCTTGTTCACCTACTGACTCATCATTTAGTTTTATTTCACTCCTTTACTAAGCCCAACAGCATAGGCCAGTGCGGTAAATGCTCCAACAGCTTAAAGCAGGGGTAGGGAACTCCGGTCCTCGAGAGCCGTATTCCAGTTGGGTTTTCAGGATTTCCCCAATGAATATTCATTGAAGCAGTGCATGCAAATAGATCTCATGCATATTCATTGGGGAAATCCTGCAAACCCGACTGGAATACAGCTCTCGAGGACCGGAGTTCTCTACCCCTGATCTTGCGGATGGTGTACAGTCTCAATTATCCAACATAAATGGGGCCGACCCATTGTCGGATAAGTGAGAAGTCAGATAATATGGAAAACAAAGGTAACCCTTCAAACAATACATAAACAAAGGCAGTAAAAGCAGGGAGCATAGGAGCCAACTTTTCAAAATAGTTGGGTGTGCTCAACTCGCCATGTCCTGCCCCCACATTCATGGGAGCAGATTGATTTATGGAATATATAAAGAGTGTGTTTCTTTAATTCAAGCTCCCAGTGTGCACTTCTGTATTCTTGGTGAGCTGAGCCCCTCTCTCTCTCTTTTCTGCCTATGCAGAGAACAGCCTCCATTTTAGCTAGGACATGGCCATAGGAAAGCAATGTTCCCCTTCTGATTTACACCATTGAATCTACTAACCTCTAAGACACTTGTTGTTAAGCTTTAAAGTACAGTATTACCCTTTACAAAGAGCATGTGGAATACACTCCAGGCTTCCCCTATATCTGGGATACGCTGATAGAGTGTGGATTTTGTAGAAGAAAAAATCCCTTAAGATCAATTGTACTATGAGTCTATTTATTTCTTTGTTTTAAGTTTGTTTTAAAGAAGTTTGTTTAAGGAACTACAGAG
Organism: Geotrypetes seraphini; assembly: GCF_902459505.1. NCBI lineage: Eukaryota > Metazoa > Chordata > Amphibia > Gymnophiona > Dermophiidae > Geotrypetes > Geotrypetes seraphini. Next base: position 73,043,789 of record NC_047094.1, on the reverse strand, counting down.
TCCAGTCTGATAATATTATAGGCTACATGGTTCAATGAGTTTATCTGTCTGGGATTCTCTGGGAGAAGCCAGTCAAATGCCACAAATTCCATATAAAGGAAAGTAAAGCATGGCAGGGTGCCAACCGATCTGATCAGGCTGTCTTTAAAGGAAGAGCACAGCAGATGGTGCCAGAGAAGACTTATGGGTAAAAGAAATGCAAGGGATAGAACTGCAAGTCCTACCACTATTTGCCCTGAATTGATAGCATGGAATATTGCTACACCTTGGGTTTTGGCCAGGTACTAGTGACCTGGATTGGCCACCGTGAGAACGGGCTTCTGAGCTTGATGAACCATTGGTCTGACCCTGTAAAGCTATTCTTATGTTATCTTCCTCCCCAACTCCAACACTGCAAGTCCTACCAATCTCTCGTCATCCCCAACCCCAACTCATCACTAAAGTTTACTATCCTATACCCAGCCCAACTATACTTCCAGTCCACCCTGGCCCATCAATATAACTTACATTCTCTCCCTCCCAGCCAATCCTCAATAGTCCCTCTTTCCTGGCTAACCTGGGCATACAACTTTCTTTTCTCTCAGACCATCCCCACTTCTTTCTCAGTCCCTGCCTACCCTAATGTCTTGTCTTGGGTTGTTGAGTTCTGCAAAAATGAAAATTGGCAAGTCATTTGGTGGTACAGGTACAAGATCCATAGTAACATAGTAACATAGTAGATGACGGCAGATAAAGACCCTAATGGTCCATCCAGTCTGCCCAACCTGATTCAATTAAAATTTTTTTTTTTTTAATTTTTCTTCTTAGCTATTTCTGGGCAAGAATCCAAAGCTTTACCCGGTACTGTGCTTGGGTTCCAACTGCCAAAATCTCTGTTAAGACTTACTCCTCCCCTGCCCATCCTCCACCAAACGGCCATACACAGACACAGACCGTGCAAGTCTGCCCAGTAACTGGCCTAGTTCAATATTTAATATTACAGTATTTTCTGATTCTAAATCTTCTGTGTTCATCCCACGCTTCTTTGAACTCAGTCACAGTTTTACTCTCCACCACCTCTCTCGGGAGCGCATTCCAGGCATCCACTACCCTCTCCGTAAAGTAGAATTTCCTAACATTGCCCCTGAATCTACCACCCCTCAACCTCAAATTATGTCCTCTGGTTTTACCATTTTCCTTTCTCTGGAAAAGATTTTGTTCTACGTTAATACCCTTCAAGTATTTGAACGTCTGAATCATATCTCCCCTGTCTCTCCTTTCCTCTAGGGTATACATATTCAGGGCTTCCAGTCTCTCCTCATACGTCTTCTGGCGCAAGCCTCCTATCATTTTCGTCGCCCTCCTCTGGACCGCATCAAGTCTTCTTACGTCTTTCGCCAGATACGGTCTCCAAAACTGAACACAATACTCCAAGTGGGGCCTCACCAATGACCTGTACAGGGGCATCATCACCTTCTTCCTTCTACTGACTACGCCTCTTTTTATACAGCCCAGCATCCTTCTGGCAGCAGCCACTGCCGTGTCACACTGTTTTTTCGCCTTTAGATCTTCGAACACTATCCCTCCAAGGTCCCTCTCCCCGTCCATGCATATCAGCTTCTCTCCTCCCAGCATATACGGTTCCTTCCTATTATTAATCCCCAAATGCATTACTCTGCATTTCTTTGCATTGAATTTTAGTTGCCAGGCATTAGACCATTCCTCTAACTTTTGCAGATCCTTTTTCATATTTTCCACTCCCTCTTCGGTGTCTACTCTGTTACAAATCTTGGTATCATCTGCAAAAAGGCACACTTTTCCTTCTAACCCTTCAGCAATGTCACTCACATACATATTGAACAGGATTGGCCCCAGCACCGAACCCTGAGGGACTCCACTAGTCACCTTTCCTTCCTTCGAGCGACTTCCATTAACCACCACCCTCTGGCATCTGTCCGACAGCCAGTTTCTGACCCAGTTCATCACTTTGGGTCCTAACTTCAGCCCTTCAAGTCTGTTCAACAGCCTCCTATGAGGAACTGTATCAAAGGCTTTGCTGAAATCCAAGTAAATTACATCTAGCATATGTCCTCGGTCCAGCTCTCTGGTCACCCAATCAAAAAATTCAATCAGGTTCGTTTGGCACGATTTACCTTTTGTAAAGCCATGTTGCCTCGGATCCTGTAACCCATTAGATTCAAGGAAGTACACTATCCTTTCTTTCAGCAACACTTCCATTATTTTTCCAACAACTGAAGTGAGGCTCACCGGCCTGTAGTTTCCTGCTTCATCCCTGTGACCACTTTTATGAATAAGGACCACATCCGCTCTCCTCCAATCCCCAGGAATCACTCCCGTCTCCAGAGATTTGTTGAACAAATCTTTAATAGGACTCGCCAGAACCTCTCTGAGCTCCCTTAGTATCCTGGGATGGATCCCGTCTGGTCCCATCGCTTTGTCCACCTTCAGTTTTTCAAGTTGCTCATAAACACCCTCCTCCGTGAACGGCGCAGAATCTACTCCATTTTCTCGTGTAACTTTGCCAGACAATCTCGGTCCTTCTCCAGGATTTTCTTCTGTGAACACAGAATAGAAGTATTTGTTTAGCACATTTGCTTTCTCCTCATCACTCTCCACATATTTGTTCCCAGCATCTTTTAGCCTAGCAATTCCATTTTTTATCTTCCTCCTTTCACTAATATATCTGAAAAAAATTTTATCTCCCTTTTTTACATTTTTAGCCATTTGTTCTTCCGCCTGTGCCTTCGCCAAACGTATCTCTCTCTTGGCTTCTTTCAGTTTCACCCTGTAGTCCTTTCTGCTCTCCTCTTCTTGGGTTTTTTTATATTTCATGAACGCCAACTCTTTCGCCTTTATTTTCTCATCCACTAGGTTGGAGAACCATATTGGCTTCCTTTTTCTCTTGTTTTTATTGATTTTCTTCACATAAAGGTCCGTAGCCATTTTTATCGCTCCTTTCAGCTTAGACCATTGTCTTTCCACTTCTCTTATGTCCTCCCATCCTAACAGCTCTTTCTTCAGGTACTTTCCCATTGCATTAAAGTCCGTACGTTTGAAATCTAGGACTTTAAGTATCGTGCAGCCGCTCTCCACTTTAGCCGTTATATCAAACCAAACCGTTTGATGATCGCTACTACCCAGGTGAGCACCCACTCGAACATTAGAGATACTCTCTCCATTTGTGAGGACCAGATCCAATATCGCTTTTTCCCTTGTGGGTTCCGTCACCATTTGTCTGAGCAGAGCCTCTTGATAGGCATCCACAACCTCCCTACTTCTTTCCGATTCCGCAGACGGAACATTCCAGTCCGCATCCGGCAGGTTGAAATCTCCCAACAGCAGAACCTCCTCTTTCCTTCCAAACTTTTGGATATCCACAATCAGATCCTTATCAATTTGCTGCGATTGAGTCGGAGGTCTGTAGACTACACCCACGTAGATAGAAGTTCCATCTTCTCTTTTCAGAGCAATCCATATCGCTTCTTCCTCTCCCCAGGTCCCTTGCATTTCGGTCACTTGGATATTGATCTTTACATAGAGAGCTACTCCTCCACCTTTATGACCATCTCTGTCCTTCCTAAAAAGATTTTATCCCGGTATGTTTGCATCCCATCCATGTGATTCACTGAACCATGTCTCTGTGATAGCAACAATATCTAGATCTGCCTCTAATATCAGGGCTTGCAGATCATGAACTTTGTTGCTTAGACTGCGAGCATTTGTGGTCATCGCTTTCCAGCTATTTTTCAGCGATAATCTCCTTTTTCGTATGGATTTTTGTGTCGTTTCACTTTCCGTTGCAATACTAAGAAATGAGTTGCTGATATTGCTTATGTTGCAGCCTTTACTACTATCACATCTTTTCTTTTGCCGGGGGTGGTCTCTATAATTGTCCTTTGTACATACACCACCCCCACCTTCTAGTTTAAATGCCTAGAAAAATATTGTCTAAATTTCTCTGCAAGGTTTCTTTTTCCTGCTGTAGTAATATGTAGCTCATCAGTGCAATATAGCTTCTTGTCCTTCCATGTATTTCCCCATCCTCCTATGTACCTGAAGCCTTCTTGATGACACCAGGCTCTGAGCCATCTATTAAAGTCCTCTGTATTTTTCACTCTTTGCTCTCCCTTTTCATATGCAGGCAGTATTTCAGAAAAAGCTAAAGTCTTTACAAAAGGTTTCACACCCTCACCAAGCTCCCGAAAAGCTTTCTGTGCTGCAAGTGTGGAGTTGTTGGCTAGGTCATTTGTTCCCAGATGGATAACAACATCAGTGTTAAAATCCTTAGTTTCTTCCTTAATTATAGTCAGTATTTGCCTGGAACTCCTGGTAGCTGAGGATCCTGGAAGACATTTCACTATTTTGGTCTCCTCGCCCTGTGTTCCAAGGTTAATGCCTCTGATGATGAAATCCCCCAACAGTAATAGTTTTCTGTTTTTGGCTTTTTTCTTTGTACTTAGGGTGCGCTTGTTCTTTTGAGTTACCTTCATTGGTTCCAGTCCCACCTCCCTTCTGTTTTCCTGAGTATCGCAGTGCACTAGTGGAGCGAAGGAATTCTGTAGAGGTAATATTAGTGAAGGTGGATGTTTCTGTGTTGCATGTCGCAGTCTTCCTGAGCCTACTGTGACCCATTTATTCCTGGGCTGTTTTATTCTTTGAGGTAGAGGTGGTAAGTTGGTATGATTTTGTGGAGTGATGGAAGCTGCTTTAATTGTATTCAATTCCTGTTTAAGTTTGCAGAGCTCCTCCTTAATACTGGCAAGTTTGAAGACAGATGGGGTAAGCCTTAAGCCTCCAAATAGTATGTCTTGGAATTAAAGCACCACAGTGATTGCATAGAATAAAGGTCATCTTGATTGGTTGTGAAGTGACTTGATTTGAGTAGTCCTGATTATATGGGTCTCTATATATGAATAGTGGTCCCTGGGGTTGGTGGGACTATAAGTCTTACCCTTATTCCTATGAAGGGAAAGGGAAAGAGGAAATAAGATTTAACAGAGGAAAGAGAAGGGTTTATATTTTTGTGCTTTTTTTTTTTTTTTAGTAAGAAATAGGGATGAGAAGAGAAATTAAGCAGATATAATGCTGAAAACCAGTGAAAAGAGCAGAATATGAAATGCTGAGTAACTTAGATTTTAGAAGTTCACAGGGCAGCCTTGTTCACAGCACTGTCCCAAAGATAATGCAATTAACCTTAGAAGTAAAACAGAGCCCCTCCCTTCTCCACCTAATCAGAAAACAATGGCTGAATACTAGTAAGACAGAAATATAGGCTCTATACCACCTAAAAACACTGTTAAAATCCTTGGGACCATGCATATTTAGGTTTTTGGAGCTTTTCAGTTTTAGGAATGGATCTTGTACCTGTACTATATACTGTGAACACCCTCCATCCCCCTTCTGGACCCAGCCGTATCATGCTTTCATGGTGATCTAGTAGGATGCTGGGGCAGGAGCAATTCTCACTCACTCTTGCCCGTGTTCTCTCGGTCTTGAAAATGGCTGCTGGACTAAGCTACATGTTGATCTGCTTTGTGCAGTGATATCTCTGTTTAAAAAGCAATTGAAGATATCTTTTCCCACAGGCCTTTGGTGTTGGTAAGTGAATCAGTGTTTGATGCAATGATATCATAGTACTCCGAGACTTGTAATTCTGTATGTTTTTGTTTTATATTGCATACTTGTATTTTAAATTGTATGTATTTTAAACTGTGTATGTTTTTATTGCAATCCACCTTGGTTTTTAGGTGGACCATAATTAAATAAAATAAATAAATATGGGAGAAAGCCCACCCCTGGACCGATACCTGAGGCATTCCACTTATCACCCACATTCCTACTACAATACTCTGATGTCTATCCATCGACCAGTCTAATCCAGTTCACCACCCTATTAGGTCTCACCCTTGTACTGCTCAGTTTATTTAGGGGCCTCCTAGGCAGAATAGTGTCAAAAGCTTGGCTAAAATCCAAGTACAATACATCCATCCATCTATCATCCACACCCAGTCTAATTCTCAGTTGAAGAAATGGTCACATTTCTCTGCCACACAGAACCAGATTTAAGATTTTAATGCCAATAGACAACATATTTAGAAACCTTCTTTGGGGGGGAGTGGATTTCACCTAGCTCCCACCTTCAGGCAACATTGGAGAGGGCTTCTTCTGAAAATTGCATGGCTTAAGGCAAGGCCTGCCCACTCTATGTCCCAGATATCAGTCTTCCTCTCTTTTGTCCTTTAGTCTCCTCTCCTGGTTCAGCAAGCTACCTCCATTTTCCACTTCCTTTCTACCTCCTCCTCCTGGCAGTGTCTCCATTCTTCAGCCAGGCTGTGTTCACATTATTCCTCTGCCTCAGTTCTTCAGGCCACAATCAGCACATATGCAGAACTCCAGTATATCACATGGTTACTATCTTGGTTCCTACAGTTGTGTGATGCTGACAGTTTTGGCACTTGGGTGCCAAGACCAAGGAAATTAAGTTGCCTGGATGGGCCTGATCTGGCCTGCATAAGATACACTGATAGCATGATGATGACTAGTGAATTGCACCTAGGCAAGGCATCCCATTCATCCTGGTAGATGCAGTGCCTTCATAATTTAGGACCATAGACTGCTTATCATTTTGCCAATGTTTGCCAATGCTGCCTTGGACCTGCAAGTTACCAAATTAAGGATATGTCATCATCCTATGCTTATTAATTTTCCTAGCAGAAAAGTCAAACTAACCAACCCATAATTCAACTTCCTCTCTATTACCATTTTCTATGCAGGTGAACAACCTCCACCTTACTTCAGAACTGCAGAATCATACCTGTCTCCAGCATTCTAATGAACAGATCTTTCAGCAACCCTGCAGAATTTCCCTAAGCGGGAAAATGACAGAAGAAGGTGGCATCATGTAGACCAGGTGGCATCAGCCCACCAGGTACTATTTTGAGGACCTCCATATGATACCATTGTTCTGGACCGCTGCCTATCTCACTGCTGTAATCTCACACAAGCACTTTCCTGTATCTATACGCAATGGTGAGGTGGAGTGGAGAGGACAATCGTGTACAGACACAGGGAAGCACTTTCGTGATGTTACAGCAGTGAGGCAGGCAACGTTCCAGAACATGAGGTAACCATTGGAGGCAGTGCAGCTCGTGTGTGTGTACATACTCTCGTGAAATTCGGCACCTCTCCTGGCGGTGACTGCTTGATGTAAGATGGCAGTTGTGGCCGGTGCTGGAGGAGCTGAAGGCAGTTGTGGATGCGACCACCATGCACTTAAGGCACAGGTTTTCCAGGCACAAATCAGATATTGATTCTCTGGTGGTCTAGTGTTAGGCAGGGAGAGGGCATAGGGCAGGAAGGGAAAGGGCACAGATGTCAAGGCAGATGACTTTTTAAAATATGCAATGTCTCCTCAGTAACAACTATAGAAAAATAGACAAATATAGTGCAAAATATAGACAGCAGGTATAAATTCTCAAAACTGACATTTTGATCACTAAATTGAAAAAATCTTTTTTCCTACCTTTATTGTCCGGTGATTTCTTTCTTGCTTTCTTTCCTCAGGCCCAATTCTCCCTTCATACCTCCCTCCTTCTTAAATCTCCCCTCAATGCCTTCCAGCCTTTGTCCTCTTCCTCCCCTGTTGTCTGATGATTTCTTTCTTTCTTTCCTTCCTTCCTCAGGCCCAATAATTGTCCCTCCCTCCTTCCTATGTCCCCCTCAATGCCTTCCAGTCTTTGTCCTCTTTCTCCCCTGTTGTCTGGTGATTTCTTTCTTTCCTTCCTCAGGCCCAACTGTCCCTTCCTCTCTCCCTCCTATGTCTGCCTCAAGGCCTTCCAGCCTTTGTCCTCTTCCTCCCCCCGTTGTCTGGTGATTTCTTTCTTTCCTCCCTCAGGCCCAACTGTCCCTTCCTCTCTCCCTCCTATGTCTGCCTCAAGGCCTTCCAGCCTTTGTCCTCTTCCTCCCCCTGTTGTCTGGTGATTTCTTTCTTCCTTCCTCAGGCCCAACTGTTCCTTCCGCCCTCCCTCCCTCCCTCCTATGTCCACCTCAATGCCTTCCAGCCTTTGTCCTCTTCCTCCCCCGTTGTCTGCTGATTTTTATTTTTTTCCTTCCTCAGACCCAACAATTGTCCCTCTCTCCTATTCCCCTCACTGCCTTCCAGCCTGACCTCTTCCGCCACCGCCCACAAGCTTGCTCATCAGCTTGATTTAATTACCTCCCACTGCTGCCACTGTGAGGACACGTCAACAAAGCAGCAGGGGGGGGGAACTCCTGGCTCCGCAGCACAGCACCAGAACAGAAGGAACGGATGGGAAGGGCCAGGTGGGTGCAGCGATTGTACACCACTGGCCCAGAAGCCTGACATCAGCATTGACATCGAGGCTAAGGCTTCTGGGCCAGCGGCATGCAATCACTAAATCACCTGGCCTTTCCCTTCCTCTACTGTCAGCAGCAGCGAGCAACAAGCAGCGGTGACGGTCTAAATAAGGTAATGGGGAGGGGAGGGGATTTGTTCCATAGGACATACCCTTTTTTCCCACCACTTTTTTTGGGGGGGAAAAAGTGCATCTTATGGTGTGAAAAATACAGTACTCTGTCACTTTATCAAATATCCCCTAATCTTTGTAAATCTTCAATCCAATTATACCTATTCTACACCACTTAGGATGTTGTAGACTTCAATCATATCTCCCTTCAGCCATCTCTTTTCCAAGCTGAAGAACCCTCTCTTTAGTCTTTCCTTCCCCTTTATCATCTTAGTTGCCCTTCTTTGAACCTTTTCTAGTGCCACTATATCTTTATTGCGATGAGAGCAGAACGGAATGGTAAGGTCACACTATTGAGCAATACAGAGGCATTGTACCATTTAGTGTTTACCATCCCTTTTTTAATAATTCTTGTATCCAACTTAAAAATCTTCTCTTTTGCAGCTGTCCATGATGGATACACATTTACTACATAACTACATGACACCAGAATGGAAAACAGATACAGAAAGTGCAGAGGCTTCTTTACCCCCTCACTCCAGAAAAGCAAAAGGCAGGCTTTTCTTTTTTACTAAACCGCAGTAGGTTTCTACCACAGTCTGGGGCAGTAAATGCTCAGACAGTGCTCTGATGCTCATAGGAATACTATGCATATCAGAGCAGTCTGACTATTTACTGCTCCAGGCTGTGGTAGAAACCTCTACCGCAGCTTAGAACAAAAAAAAAGGTGGGGGGAGAATTAAAATATCCCTACAATGGGGCATGCAAAAGCTGCATGGAGTTGATTTACACTTTTAAAAGCAAAAAGTCCAATGAAGTGTTGACATCTAGCTGAAATAACCTTTATTACATCTTACCATATACAAAAAATATATTTTATATTCTCATATATATCTGCTGTCAGGCCAAGCAGAAATTTATACATAGTGGGGTAGATATTTAGCCAGCAGTGGTTGGCATTTTTAGAACATTGATTGTAGCCACCTACATTGGCAGGCACCAGCACTGATTATCCAGTGCTAATTTCAATGGAGCTGGCTGCCAGAGCTTAAGCCAGTCTCAGCCAATATTCAACTCTCCTCAAAATGTCCCCCAACACGCCTATTGCTATCCATGGCCAATGAGGATAGGAGCAAAGCCTACTTGCTCCTGTCCTTTATGCTGCCAAATGAAAATAGCCACCACATGAGAGCATCGGACTTAAAAAGGAAGGGGTAAATTTATGCAGCTCCAAGCTTACCCATGCTAGCTCGGACAACGTTTGAGCTTTCCTAACTTAGTCGGGTTAGCTGTTTGAGTTCCAATACAGCTGCCAACTCCTCTCCCCCCTTTACCAGCCCATTTTTGAATGGCTGGTCAGAGCCAATATTCAGAAGTACTGCCCAGTTAAGTGCTGCTAAACATCATCAGCTGGGCAGCACCAACTGATTTAAAGCAGGCTAAAACCTCTCCTGTCCACTTAAACTACTTTGAAAATTGGCTGGTTTATTTTAAGTGGTTCATTCCTCCCTGTTTGGTCATTGGCAGATTACTGGCTCCTGTAGGAACACTGGGAGGTAAGTTGCAGCCTTCTCCTCTCTCTCTGCCCTCCCCCACTTTCCTAGGTGCAGCAACATCCAGTAGGTATCATTGAAAGGAAACAGGAGGTACTTTTGTTTCTGGCCTTATGTCTCCCGTCCATACTACATGTCAAACTTTGGAATGCAAACCTGGTTAGTTTAGAAAGGAATTTACTAAAAAGAGAGACCAGGGCATTTTCCCCATACATACTTGCTCAAATATTCAGATTTAATAATTCATCTTTCAAACACAAACTCAAGGTCTGTTACCTTCAGGGTCCACAACATAAGGAGATAATATACAGGTAAAAAAATAAGTAAGACAGTGCTTACCAGTTAATTTATGGTGACTGGGTCCTACATCAATATTCAGTAGCATTTAACCAACTAGGTTTCTAAATAGCTACTCAGACAACCCTAGCATGATCCAGTTAGTGCTGGAGCAGGTTGGGGGTGGAGCAAGAATGTACCCAGTTAGTGGTGAGTTTCAATCTGTTACTAGTTTAACTACTTGGCAGAAGCTAGGATAGCAAAATGCTTTGTCATATCAATCTGGGTACTGGTCTGAATATTACCAGTATCAAGTAGGTACCAACACATCTCCAAATAATATTCAGTACCAGAACCAAGAGATGGGCTGGTGTTGAATACTAGAGTATAAAATGCCTATAAATAGCCAGCATTAAATTTATATATAAAGTAATAGCAGGTGAAATGATTTTCCCAAAGACCACAAAGCCCCATCACAATTTCTCTCATTCTTAGTCTTTTGCATTAAGCACAGAGTTGCAAAATGGCTGAAGAGTTGAAGGGGTTACTGGTGCACCAGGGTATCTATATGCACATAAGTTTACTTTAAGTCACAGAGGGAAGAAACCATGGAGCTGCCCTGCTACTGTGATTTGTGTAAAGCTTCCACTTTTGAACTTCTCCCCCACTTTCTCAGGAAAAATTCACCCTCCCCTGTGCATGTATCACTTAGTTTATGTTTTCAAAATTTGCATAATTATGCCCAAGACGTGTGCATATTTATTAGGAATAACTCAAAGTGCTGACTAGTGTGTGGCCTTTAAAGACCAAATTGTTCCCTATCCTTAATTGCCTCCAGAGCAGAATCAGTCTCTTCCCTTAGCCCACAAATTTAAATATACAAAATTTAAATACAGGTATTAAAAATAAAATTTTTCTCTTCAATTTAGTGCCTTGCTGCTGGCAGGGTATATAGGCAGACAAAGTCTACACCCTAGCCATTTTCTGTGAAGTATTGTCCTGCAGGTCTCTGCAAAAACCTGCAAAGAATGAATTTGGCCCCTGCTTGTACTGTTTGTCCTTCATAGATCTTGTATACCACACTTCAAGTTTGCAGGTACAGCGATATCTGGGTAACACAGGAAAAAAAATGGAAGTGAATCAGTCCTTTAATATTCATTCTCCCTATGCAGTAACAGCTCTGCCAATCCACCTTAATCCTGAGCTACAACACTCCCTTCTATCCAGCCCCATGCCAGAGCTCTACCAATACACCTCAGTCGCACATGCTCACTAAAAATTCTACCCCTACACCTCAATCCTGGATTGCAACACATTCTTCCATTCTAGCACCAAGACCCTCACATGAGAGACTGACACAGGGGGTTAGGAAGGGGGGGGAGAAATTGACCCCCAACTCCACAAACCATCTGATCCCATCAGCACAAGCCTCACAGCTATGATTTTATATTGAACTATTAAAATATAAAGAAACATAAATGGTCATTGTACAAAATAAGATACAAAACAGAGCAAGGATCAATAAACCCCCCCCATCTCCCTACTTCTTCACAAATATCCCCTCCACTAATGAGAAAACTGAATAAGCCAAATTACAGAATGTTACACAGAAAAATCATGGCAACAGAATAAAAATTGGATCAATCACCTAGACCAGTGGTCGGCAAACTGCGGCTCTTTAGCCACTTGAGTGCGGGTCACGGCTCTGCTAGCTAGAGCAGGGGTGCCCAACCTGCTTCCCTTCCCCGTAAAGAGGACGCTGAAGCGCCGGGCCGACCAACCTTTCCCAAACATAAATTCTGACGTCTGAGAGAAAGTTCCGGGCCTGCCAAACGCTGCGTGGCTGGCCCAGAACTTCCTCTCAGACGTTAGCATTGACATCAGGTGGGGAAGGATGGTCGGCCTGGTGCTTCAGCATCCTCTTTACATGGAAGGGCAGCAGGGAGAGCTAATAACTCAGCCGTGAATACAGGAGGCTGAAAGAAGGGAAGAAATATTAGACGTACAGTCAGAAGAATAAAGTGCAACCAGCGACTCATGAAATTACCAAAAGGTAGGAAAAATGATTTTATTTTTAAATTTAGTGAGCAAAATGCATCCGTTTTGAGAATTTATATATCTGCTGTCTGTTTTGCACTATGACCTCCTTTTACTAAACTGCAATAGTGATTTTTAGTGCAGGGAGCATAGAGAGCATTCAGCGCAGCTCCCTGCGCTAAAAACCGCTATAGTGGTTTAGAACAAGAAAAGGGGTATATTTTTGTATAGTTACTGAGGTGACATTGCATAAAGTCATCTGCCTTAACCTCTTTGGAAACCTGTGGAATATAAATAATTAACATTTTCTCTGCGTACAGGCTTGGGCAGGCAAGCAGGAGGCAGGAAAAGAACAGGAGAGGGGAAGAAGGAGCAACAGAACACAGGCATTGACGAGAGGTAGCTCCGCCTACCCCCTGACATCAACCTCTTGAGCTCCTCCTTAAAAGGGGAGGGGCCAATGGTACTTAGCGAGCGCGCCTTTACGAAAGGGCCTTGAGAAGGGATTATCCACCACTAAAGGAGAGCAGGAGAACACAGCAGGCACAGAGGACACACAATCAGGCGGGAAGCAATGGAAGCAGCAGACAGAAGCAGGATGTTGAGCTACCAGTTTTCTGCATCATCTGTACGACTACCTCCCCTCTGGAAGGCGGTCTTACGTATGCGCTCGATGCAGAGAACTGGAGAGCCTGAAGAAACAAGTCAGACTCAGAGGGCAGAATACTGGAATTGGAGGCACTTCAAGCAGTGGAGGAGGAAGACAGATGCAGAGAACATCAAGACAGGACACCATCGAGGAAGAAGTCCGAGAGCTGGAGAAGTTCATAGAGGAGGCATTCAGGGAGGCTGTGGAAAATCACCAGCAACAGTGGAACTGCCGAGATACACCTACAGAGAGTGTGGACCACCCGACGGACAACCACCAGGAAGAAATGGTGCGAGATCTGGAAACAGCAGAGAGAACCCACAAGAAGACGAGTCTGGTGTAAGCCAACACCAGGATTAGAGAAAATGGATGGAAACAAGGACCTGCTGCTGGAGAATCAAGAGAAGATAAGAAGGACAGCAATCGTCTGAGGATTCCATCATCAGACAAGAGACAGCCACATAGCGGGAGGAAGACTGGATCAGCTGGTGACCTGCCTACCGGAAGCCAAGGTAGAAGACATACTGAACCTCATTGACAGGATCATCGCCAGTGTAGAAGAAGATATGGCGGTGGTGATCCATGTGGGGGACGAACAACGTTGAGCAACAGGAACTACAACAGGGAAGTACTGAAGGACCCGTTCCGGATGCTAGGATGGAAGCTGAAGACCAGAACGCAGAGGATAGCATTCTCCGAGATCCTACCAGTACCCAGGGGAGAAGAGGCAGATAGAGCTGCAAGCAGTCAACGTGTGGATGCGGCGCTGGTGTGAGGAAAAAGGATTCCACTTTGTGTGCAACTGGATGACGTTCTGAGGGAAGAGCAAGCTATTCAGGAAGGACAGACTCCATCTCAGCAGAGATAGAACGAGACTACTTGCAAGCAACATCAAGAGAAGTTTTTAAACTAGGTAGGGAAAAGCCAGCAAGTGAGCGATTCCAGAACTGGTATACCCGGAGGATACCATGCAAGAAGATAGAGGGGAAGACTCACCGGATCACAGGCAAGACAGATTGACAGGGACACAAGAGGGAAGGAAATGCAAGAAAGGAACAGGTCGCAAACTAAAGTGAATGTACACGAACGCAAGGAGCCTAAGGAATAAGATGGATTGCAACTCTTGAGGAGGGACTTTCGACACCTGTCTTAGATCCAAATGAGCAGCATTCCAAAGACATGAGAGACATAGCTAAGAAGAAAAAAAAATTTAAATTGAATCAGGTTGGACAGACTGGATGGACCATTCGGGTCTTTATCTGCCATCATCTACTATGTTACTATGACAGGAATAGGTTTAGGGGAGTGCAACTAGGGCAATTGCCCTCTGGTCAGACAGCCCCGTGCCAGCTGGAAGCTAAAGAAGCATGGCCTGGGTTTTACGGTCCCCAGTTATGTCTAACACCAGCTCTAGCAGGATACATATTTCAAATCCGATATATTCTAGTCACAAAATACAACTATATTTTTCTACTTTTTGTTGTCTTGTCATGTTATTCTTCAAATCATGTTGGTCCCAGGCACCATCTGTCTTCTCTTAACTCCCCTGCCCATATGACATTTCATCTTCCTCCATGCTCACCATCCATCCATCTTTTATCTTTGTGTATGTATTGTTCCAAAAACAAAAAGAAAACTAAATCATAGTTCTCGACCGGAAATTACATCAAAAGGAGGGACTTGGCAGGAATAAAGTTCCAGAGCAGCCCTGCTTGCGATGTTGTCTCTTCATCCTACAAAGCTTCTAGGTGGCTGGAAGGCCTGCCCTGGGAGGAACAGGTTTGGGGTTTTTGCTGCTTTTGACTTGCGATTGGGAACAAGGAAAGGGGGGGGAACTCACAGCAGATCCTTTACTGTGGAGACAAGACTATTCACTGCTCCACAGGGTGGTGAAAAGCCTTGTCCCCATACCTGCAGCTAATGGTTGATTTTTTTTTCTCCTGTTCCTGCGGGTTAGCTGTGGAAAACAGCCCCAGTATCATTCTCTACCTCACACACTGCTTTGCCAACATACCTCAATCTCAACCTGCAGCACCTCCTTTCATTCCAGCACCAAGATCCTTACACACAGCTCTGTCAATGCATCTACCCTATAGCATCCCCTGCTATTGCAGAACCAAGATCAATTCATCTCGCTGTGCCATGGCATCTCTCCTGCCCCCCAGCACCACCTCACGTTTCAGCCTCTCCATTTTATAAAACCCAGGCTCACTCTCTTGCTGTCCTTACCGATCTGGTGGGGTTTAGGCAGGTTCAAGTTCTCCATGATTTTCACAAATTCCTCCAGTGTTTTAGTGAGCCGGGGATTCAGCCTCTTCTCTTCGGCCACAGTGGTGACGCTCTGACCTGCAGCAGAAGAAACCCTTTATGGAGGGCAATTAATGTGCACTTCAATGCAAAGTCACATCCTCTTCAGGCACAGTCTTTATATTACTCTTCCAAAAAGAAAAGCATTTGCGGACTTTCAGTTTTAAAATTTGCTGCGAGTTCAAAGTATGCACAATTCCTGGTGCCTGTTTTTTGCTACAAGTAGAGTTTTAAGTGAAAAGAAAAGCAAGCACATTTTTAAATTTCTGAGCTGCTTTAAAATTAAGTCTGATAAAAAAAGTGGTATCACCCTTTTCCTATATATTAATTTTAAAATTCAGTAATTAGGACTTATTCTAAGTTGTTTAAAGTTTGGAATTTTAGGGGTTTAGTTTTCATTGAATTAGATAACTTTCCAGGGTCAAAATTTTTTTATAAAAAGGTTAAAAAACTTTAGTAGCTTTTTAGGTGGCCCAAAACTGATTTTCCAGTGCCAGCCCCCTTTCTCCCAGCCGAAAACAGCATCAGTCCTCCCTTCCTTACTACAATGCCAACATTTTATATGTGCCTTTTTTGGTTTGCGCTTCAAACAGCAAGGCAGCCTTCAACTAACAATAGAGCCGGAGAGAAGTAGCCTAAACAGTTAGTGCAATGGCCTGAGAACCAGGAAAACTGGGTTCCGATTCCCATGGTAGTTCCTCGTTATTTAAGCCTCCATTTTTCCAATAAAATGTAAGATTACATAAGAACATAAGAACATAAGAAGTTGCCTCCGCTGAGGCAGACCATAGGTCCATCCTGCCCAGCGGTCCGCTCCCGCGGCGGCCCATCAGGCCCATTGCCTGAGTAGTGGTCTATACCTATCTATACCCTTCAATCCCTTTTTCTTCTAGGAATCTATCCAAACTTTCTTTGAAACCATTTAATGTTTTCTTGTCTACAACAGCCTCTGGAAGCACGTTCCATGTATCCACCACCCTCTGAGTGAAAAAGAACTTCCTAGCGTTTGTTCTAAACCTGTCCCCTTTCAATTTCTCCGAGTGCCCCCTTGTACTTGTGGTGGTCCTTAATTTGAAAAATCTGTCCCTGTCTACTTTTTCTATGCCCTTCAGGATCTTGAAGGTTTCTATCATGTCTCCTCTAAGTCTCCGCTTTTCCAGTGAGAAAAGTCCCAACTGCTTCAACCTGTCGGTATATGGGAGATTTTCCATTCCCTTTATCAGTTTAGTTGCTCTTCTCTGTACTCCCTCAAGTACTGCCATGTCCTTCTTGAGGTACGGCGACCAGTACTGGACACAGTACTCCAGATGCGGCCGCACCATTGCACGATACAGCGGCATGATGACTTCCTTCGTCCTGGTCGTAATACCCTTCTTAATGATACCCAACATTCTGTTAGCTTTCTTTGAGGCTGTAGCGCACTGCGCTGATGCCTTCAGTGTTGCGTCTACCATCACTCCCAGGTCTCTCTCCAGGTTACTGACCCCTAGCGGTGTTCCCCCCATTCTGTATGTGAACATCGGGTTCTTTTTCCCCACGTGCATGACCTTGCATTTCCCTATGTTGAAGCTCATTTGCCATTTTTCGGCCCACTTTTCCAGCTGCGTTAGATCCTTTTGGAGATTTTCGCAGTCTCCCCTGGTTTGAGCCCTGCTGTATAGTTTGGTGTCATCTGCAAATTTAATAACCTCACACTTGGTTCCCGCCTCTAGGTCGTTTATGTAGATATTGAACAGGAGCGGTCCCAGCACCGACCCCTGCGGAACTCCGCTCGTGACCCCTTTCCAGTCTGAGTACTGGCCCTTTACGCCAACCCTCTGTTCCCTGTTCGCCAGCCAGTTTTTGATCCATCGGTGGATCACCCCTTGTACCCCGTGGTTCCATATCTTCTTAAGCAGCCTTTCGTGTGGTACCTTGTCGAAGGCTTTTTGGAAGTCAAGGTAAATGATGTCTATAGATTCCCCTTTATCCACCTGGCTGTTTACCCCCTCGAAGAAGTGCAATAAGTTTGTGAGGCATGACCTACCCTTGCAGAAGCCATGCTGACTCGGTTTTAGCTGCTCATTGTTTTCGATGTGTTCACAGATGCTGTCCTTAATCAGTGCCTCCATCATCTTTCCTGGGACTGAGGTCAGGCTCACTGGCCTGTAGTTTCCTGGGTCTCCAGGAAAAGAACCTGGTATCAATAATTGTTAGTGCCCGGTTTACTGATGTTGTCATTAAACAAATTAGTTCTGCATACATCAGATCAAGTCCACATTTTGGTGTGCAAATTGAGTGGCCTTTATAGAATCTGGGGGATAAATGGTGGCAATGCACGCATCAGCATTGCTGAATATACATAATTTAAATGCAAGGGTTGCCACTTCTGAAAAAATATAGCCTTTTCTTCCAGGAGGAAGGGCTGTGGCTCACTGGTTGAGCTGCTGCCTCTGCACCCAAAGGTTGTGAGATCAAGTCCCAATGCTGTTCCTTGAGACCCTGGGCAAGCCACTTAATACTCCTATGCCCACAATTTTGAATGTCAACTTTTGACATGTCAAAGTGACTAAAAGGCCGTATATACACACACAAGTCCCTAGTCCCTTTCCAGGACAGGATTATGAGCTAGTGTTATATACCACTTTTTTCATATTGAATTTATTTGCAATTACCCATTTTATTACTGGTGAATCCTGTACAAAAAAAAATTAAGATTGCATTCAATAGTTTAAAGTCTTGTATACAGGGGCGTGGCCTTGCAGAGCGCAGGGAAGACGTGTTTTCCCTGAGCTCCGCTGTTCTCCCTCTGCACTGGCCCTTTTGACCGAAACTCTTTGAGCGAATATACCCCAGTATCTACAGCAGCAAGCACGCAGTTATATGGACAAATTTGTCCAAAAAGGAACCCCGGAAATGGCGACTAGAGGCGGCAGGAAAGAGCGAGAAAAGCCGAAATCGGGACCGGGGGCCGACGGCAAGATGGCGGGCGTCACGGAAACCGCGGAAGCCACGTGCGAAGACATGGTCGCACGGATCACTGAGGCGGTGGTCTTGGCCTTGGGAACCAGGCTGGATCAAGTCACCGAATCGCTGGCAACACTTTCGGCCTCCGTGACCACTTTTAATAATCGGGTGACTGAGGTGGAGCAACGTGTGAGCACTACTGAGGATTCTCTTACTATGGTGCAGGAAGAACTTCGCCAGCTCAAGAACACAGTCCAGAGCACGTCGGAAAAGCTGGATGACCTGGAGAATCGCTCCAGGCGAAATAACTTACGTCTGGTAGGCATCCCAGAGACTGTGCCGGATTCAGACTTACTTGCGGTGCTAGAAAAATGGCTAGCGGAGGAGCTGCTTACGTCCTCTGCCTCTGGCCCTCTCAGGATTGAGAGGGCTCATAGACTGGGCAGAAAGCAGGAGGGGTCGCCTAAACCCAGAATAGTGATTATACGAATTCTGAACTTTGCTCTCAAGGATTTGCTTTTGAAGAACTTTAGACAACGGAAAGATCTCTTATTCCAGAACCATAGGATTCTGCTGTTTCAAGATTACTCGGCGCAAGTGGCAGCCCTGCGGAGAGGCTATTCACCCGTCTGCAAAATCTTGGTGGACAAGCAGCTGCGTTTTACCCTGCAATTTCCTGCCAAACTTCGGGTCCTTTACAATGGACAACCTGTAGTGTTTGACACGAGTGCGGCGGCCCGCACACAGCTGAATGTCTGGTTCCCTGATTTGGCGGCTCGCACCTGAGTGGGCACTCTGGTTCCCGGCATCTATTGGCTTGCGGCTCTAGGGCCGCTGAAGAGAGGGGGAACCCCTTCAAGAGGCTTTCTGCTGGATTTTCCTGATGTGTGATATCTATCTGGAAACTGGGGACTGTGTGACTATGTTCTTATTATACTTGCTTGCTTATAGAGAATTAAATGGAGGGCTTTCCCTCCTGTGGTCAATAGCTGTAGGCAGTTGGGGTTTTTGAGGTCTGTTATCATTGACTGGGATGGGGTAAAGACCTACCTATAAGTTTAGTTATTTGCTTGCAGGGTTGTTGCTTTTGCTATGAGACTTACTGGGACACTGTTTTTCATGGGCCGGGGGAGGGGGTCTGGGCCTTCAGGAGTCCCTCTGTTGGAGTGGTGGTGTCTGGTGGGGTGGGGAAGGGAATTGGGGGCAGTGGGTGGGGAGGGGAGGGGGGGGATTTGTGTGGTGCTGACATGGATATGGATGCTGGAGGATTAGTTGTTTGGTTGCTGGGGGGGGGGGGCTGGGACTCCTGGCAACGGTTTCTTTTCCCTATGCTCAGAGGGCTGATCTGATCTTTATGTGGGATGTCCCCTAAAGGAGGAGTGCGCTGTGTGACGTGGAACGTATCGGGCATAAATTCCCCTATTAAGAGGACTAAGATTTTACAACACCTAGCGAGACACCAGGCAGACATTGTGGGGTTGCAAGAGACTAAACTTAGTGAAGAGGAACATGGTAAATTGAGAAGGTCGTGGGTAGGCCAGTGTTATTCAGCCTCTTCCCCCAAGGCAAAGGCCGGGGTGGCCTTGTTGATCCATAAAGCGATACCCTTTGTACACTCCCGAGTTATTTCTGACCCGGAGGGCCACTATGTAATAGTTCAGGGCATGTTGTCCCATCGAACAGTGCTTTTGATATCAGTGTATGCTCCCAATAGTGCCCAACGAGCTTTTTACAAGAAGCTTTTGGGGGTTCTAATGTCTATCTCACAGACGCCGGGGGTCCCTATGATATTCCTGGGGGACTTTAATTCTGTCTTGGATCCAGTATTGGATTCTGTCAGGGGAGACCTCCGGCCGTCGGGCAGATCTGACAATGGGCTCCTAGCGTGGATGGATGCTCTGAATCTGGTGGATGTTTGGAGAACTTTGCACCCTGACGAAAAGGACTACACACATTCTTCTAGAGCGCATGATTCCTCATCTAGAATTGATTTTATTTTTCTTTCTCGTTCTTTCTTTTCAGAAGTCTATCACTCAGAAATAGGTGCGCTGGTCATCTCTGATCACACTCCGGTGTGGATGGATGTGAATCTGACAGGGGGCCACCAGGGTGGAGGGGGAAAATGGAGATTTCCGGTAGCTTTGTACTCCGACCCTGAATTTAAGACATTCCTTGAGCAGCAGTGGCAGGATTATGCAGAATTCAATAGTGAGCATGTTGGGGAGGGATGTCTTTTCTGGGAGGCAGCTAAGGCGGTGCTCCGGGGTGCGGTGCTGGCTTACTGTGCTCGTAAAAAAAAATTGCTGGCAGCCAAGATACTGGCCCTTGAGCGTAAGGTTCGGGAGAGCAGGATTTTGGCCCTTCGCTCCCCCGTGGGGTCTCATAAACGGGAATTTCAATTGGCGCAGTCGGCGCTCCATGCCCTATTACATGAACGTGCCCAAAAAACCCTTTTTTATTATAAGTATAGATTACATCGTTTTGGTAACAAGCCGGGCAGAATGTTGGCTCAGTTGACTAAGGCGCGGAGGGGGTCCTCCTCCATTACCTCTCTTAAAGACTCCGGGGGGCGGTTGGTGACAGCACAATCCCACCTAGAACGGCTTTTTGTCTCATTTTA
The DNA here is from genome assembly GCF_902459505.1 of Geotrypetes seraphini. Taxonomy (NCBI): domain Eukaryota; kingdom Metazoa; phylum Chordata; class Amphibia; order Gymnophiona; family Dermophiidae; genus Geotrypetes; species Geotrypetes seraphini. The sequence continues at coordinate 73,022,915 of NC_047094.1, read as the reverse complement.
TAGTGCTCTTTATTCGGCGGAGGTGGTGGATAGGGACGTATCGATTCAAGAATACTTAGATTCTCTCCCTTTGCCCCGTCTCTCAGAGGAGGATAGCGAAAGCCTGGCCTCCCCAATTACTCGGGAAGAGGTAATGGGGGTAATAAAGAATCTTCCTCTTTGTAAGTCCCCGGGCCCGGACGGATATAGTGGGGAGTTCTATCGTATACTGCAGGGCCACGTGGCTGACCCGCTGAGAAACTACTTTCAACAGTCTGTAGAGGGGGGACATTTTCCAGTTGGATCTAATCGGGCGTTGATTACAGTCCTGCCTAAACCTGGCAAGGACCCTCTTTTGGTGGAGTCCTACCGCCCTATCTCACTCATCAACGTTGATTTAAAAATTTTGGCCCGAATATTGGCTAATAGGTTGGCCCCATTGGTTCCTTCGTTGGTAGGGGTGGAACAGGCGGGTTTTGTGAAGGGGAGACAGGCGGGTCACAATGTTCGTAAGCTTTTGATTGCATTGGCCCATTGTGATTCAAGGAAGCAGCAGGCTTTAGCCATTAGTTTTGACTCTGAAAAGGCCTTCGATCGGGTCAAGTGGGCCTTTCTTTTCCCACTGTTACACCGATATGGGGTGGAGGGGTTTTTTATGGGGGCTCTCCGTGCCTTGTATTCTAGTCCGGAGGCGGCGGTGCTGGTCAATGGGCAGCCGTCCTCGGTTTTTTCCTTACGGCGAGGCACCAGGCAAGGTTGCCCCTTGTCTCCCTTGCTTTATATCTTATTTTTGGAACCCCTATTATTAGGTATTCGCACTCATCCCTTGATCGTGGGTGTGGAGGTTAGGGGTTCCTCCCTGAGATGCATGGCATTCACGGATGATATCATGGTCCTCCTCACTGATCCGGTCTCACATCTTTCTCCTTTGTTGGACCTGTTTGCTAAATTTAGAGAATTATCGGGTCTTAAGCTTAATGTATCTAAATCTGAGGCTTTACCTATCCATTTAAATATTTCTCATCTTTGGTCGGATTTCCCCATGAAAGAAGCCTCTTCACAGGTGAAATATTTGGGAGTCTTCATCCCTGCATCTTTATCCCGCCTTTATGAGATAAATGTACGGCCCTTGATTCGGCGGTCTATTGAGAGCCTCCGCCTGTGGGGAGCTCTACCGGTCTCTTTGGCTGGTCGCATTTTCTTATATAATATGATGATAGTGCCTCGCTGGTTATACCTGCTACAGACTTTGCCAATCTGGCTGCGCCGGGCGGACCTGGACGAATTGTATGGTGCTCTGCGGACATTTTTGTGGAGGGGCGACGGCCCCGACTGCCCCTGCGTGTCTTGATGTTACCGGAGGCGCAGGGGGGTTTCGGCCTCTTGGACTTATGAGCCTATAATCTAGCGTGTGGTATGAGATTAGTCCGAGATTGGTGTCTTGAGAGCTCCTCCTTCTTGACTTTTTCGGTCGAAAGGGACTTTTTGTATCCGGTTTCAGGACTGTTCCTGCTACATGCCCCTTCGGCCCAGTTAGACCCATCACAACGGGGACATGTGGTTTGGGCTTATATGAGACTCATTTGGAAATTGCTTTGTAAACATCTGGGTGTAAATTATGGTGCTTCTCCTATGTTACCATTTGTGGGGAATCCCCAGTTCAGCCCGGGCAGTGACAATCGAGTCTTTCGGCTCTGGCATTCACAGGGAATTCGCAGAGTGGGGGATGTTCTTGACGACCGTGGAGCCATCCTATCCGCCACGGGACTGGCGTCTTTATATGGGCTGGATCGAGTGGATGCTTTTAGTTATGTGCAACTACGCCATTATGTGCTTGGTCTTGAGGGAACCGTCCGGAGCGCTGTGGCGGCGAAGAGTCTAGGTCAAAGTCTGGCTTTATGGGAGGATACTGCTCCGCGCCTCCGTTTCTATGTCACTGAGCTACAATTGCCTTTGTCAACTGAGAGGGCTGACTTACTGGCTGGGGCATGGAGCGCTGACTTGGGATGCAATATTACGTCCCCAATGCTTTCACATTGTTTTGTTTACCTGCGTACTCTTTCCTGCAATATGATACACAGGGAACAGGAGTATAAATTCCTCCAGAGAATGTTTATCTCTCCTCGGAGGGCCTACAGTGCTGGCTTTGCGGAGCATGAGCGCTGTCCCAAATGCTCTGCGACCCCCGCTACCCTGGGTCATATGTTTTGGGGCTGCCCTCTAATACAGGTTTTTTGGAAGCGAGTGTGGGCTTTCCTGACTTCCCTATCCCTCACGTTGCCAACATGTGCCCCGGATGTTGCGCTTTTTTATGCTGGAGAGGCTCTCTCCAGTTGCTCTGGGGGACAGAAATTGTTTGTGTTCAAGGCTCTGCTCCTGGTTAAGAGGGCCATCTTGATATTCTGGCGGGTTCCCTCTATACCATCTTTTCCCCAATGGCACGGGTCCCTTTATGAGTTAGCGCTAGTAGAGCGTAGGATGGCGGGGTCTCATGATGAGGGCAGATGGACTAAATTTCAGGATGTGTGGGAGGGATACTGGTTGTCCCTTTCTCATAGGGAACGGAGTATATTACTGAATAGCTAATCGTTTGGGCTGTGCTGACTGGGTGGGGATTCATGCGCTCTTTTCCTTTGCCCTAGAAGTGATAGGACTTTTGTCCTGGTTTCTTTCCTCTAGTATATTTTTTATTTTTATTTTTGCTTTTTCTCTTTCTTTCTTTCTCTCTTTGTATATTCTCATTTAGAGTGTTATGCACCATACGGGTCTGGGTTTTGGGGGGGGGGGCCTGGGGGGGTGGGGGAGAGTGGGGTTCTACATGAAGGGAGGTTGGGGGTTAATGGTAAAATACTGTATTGGGCTGTTATGGATTTATGCATACCTGCACTTGCGGGTTTTTTTTTTTTTTCTCTTGTTCTGTTTATATCTTGGTGTTGCTGCTTTGTACAAGTTTGGTGTTGTACTATATGTTGTCGTTGCCCAATAAAGAAACATTATATATAAAAAAAAAAAAGTCTTGTATACATTCTTTATAATTTTTGTACCAGTTACCCCCCCCAAAAAAAAACACAAAACAAAACACACACACAAGGTCTGGAAACTTTACCTTCTTTAGGCTTAACCTTTCCCAGCCATGCCATGTTCCATCTGACCCACTTCTTGATCAAACTCCCTATCTTTTGTGGATTCAACCCCCAACTTCTTTGCCCCCAATCCAGTGTGGATGCCTCCCAGTTAATTTTTTCTCCCGTCTCCTTCCACCCCAAAGCCCCAGTTCTTTCTACTTCCCACAGAACCCTTAATTCTATCCACAAGGTCTCAGCCCTCATTAATATACCTCTAAGGGCCACCGCGTGAGCGGACTGCTGGGCATGATGGACCACTGGTCTGAACCAGCAGCAGCAATTCTTATGTTCATTCTTTCCATACCCCCAGGCATAAACCTGCAGTCTGCTCCAACTGTACAGTAAAGAAAAAGAAATCCCCATATAAATATTCCTATGCCCCTTGACTGCAGAACTAAAGACAAATAGCTGCATCCTTCTCTGTTGTCCCAAGTCCAACTGCTGACTTAATGTACAATACTCTACATCAGTGGTTCCCAACCCTGTCCTGGAGGACCATCAGGCCAGTCAAATTTTGGGGATGGCCCTAATGAATATGCATGGGGCAGATTTGCATGCTTGTCACCTCCATTATATGCAAATCTCTCTCATGCATATTCATTAGGGCCATCCCCAAAATCCAACTGGCCTGATGGTCCTCCAGGACAGGGTTGGGAACCACTGCTCTACATAGCCATATGCTTCAAATTAGCAGTTGGGCCCAGGAGAACAGGGAATGATGTAATTAGATGTGCAGCAATTTGTCTTCCTCTTGCCACACAGTGAATACAAAAGTCACCCAGGGGAATGAGCCTTCTGCTCATGCTCTCAAAAATGCACTTTTTCTAAATACTGAAAATATTGAAGACAAAGAAAAAAAAAATTTCTGAACCCTACAAAGTGCATATAGCTTGCCTAGCTTTTATAAACTTGGTGGTCTGTATATTTTACTTCAGCAATAAATTTTTCTATGAAATCATGAGGAAGTTTTAGCCCTCCAAGAAGAATCTGGTACCACCAGTACATTCATACACAGGGTAGAGTGGGCAGTGTCTTAGATGACAGGTCAATACTCACCAGTGTAATCATGTGCTGGGTAGAGCAAGCAGGTCTCCGGCAGAGTAAATATCTTCTTGTGCACAGACTCGTACAATGTCCGGGAATTACCTGAAAGATTTTAAACACACAGAAGATCCATGGGTGAAAGTCAAAGTGTTGTGAAATCTTGGATAGTTCATTAGCGATTCATGAACTTAGATACCCAACCCTCCATGATCTTCCAGCTCTGCTTAACTCCAATTATCAAAAATTGCTTAGTTCCAATTATTTCAGTGAACTGCCAGCTTATTTGACAGATATCTCCAGTGGGTGGCCTGGTTAGTGAGGATGTAATAGGAAAAACACAAGAGAGCCAAATCCACAGTAACACTCAGACACGATGGAGTAGATAAGTCCAAAGAAAAGACTGGTGAACTCTTAAGTATTCCACGAAATTCTTTTCACATGTTGCGGCCCAAATGGCCTGCTTCAGGAGTCTACAATCATTGATACATACATTAAAAAAACAAAATTTTTTTAATAATTAAAGGAAAATAAATCAAAACAAGTGTATCAAAGGCATGTTAAGGACCATATATCATAAAAAAGACATCATAAAAATATATGTATGTAAGGTACGTTTTGAGATGCTCAAGGCCCAGCACAAAGAAGAAGGCAGATCTTCGGGCACCAGCATGTCCTCTGCGTTGGTGCCAAATGGGGGTAAGGAATGCGATTGGGTGGGTGGGTGGGTGCCTGGGGGATGCCGGATCGCGGCAGGGGAGGGGAGGAACGAATCGAGCGAGTTTCCCTATGGGGAAACTTGCTTTGATTTACAAGTGTTCTGGTTTACGAGCATGCTTCTGGAACGAATTATGCTCATAAACCAAGGTTCCACTGTATATACACATACACAAAAATAAAATGCACCATAACATACATATCACATTGAAATTTCATGAAAATGCATCGTATCAATAAACAAATGTAGCCTTATCTTTGGAAGCAATAAATACACACACACACAGTGATGTCTCCATACTAGAAAATGGAGACAAATTAGGTTAAAATTTTAACATGGATAGTAATGTCTCTTCTAAAAAGAGAATAAAGCAGATCTCATATTAGGTAAATAAAATTCATAGATGGAAATTCAGGCCCAAACAATTAAGTAAGCACAAAATCAACATATATAAAAAGTATTTTTTGCATCCCCAGTACAAAATAAACTAAACATACCTCACAGGAATGTGTATGAATCAAAAGAACATCCAATAATCAATTGAGCATCACACTAATAGTTAAAGAAAAAATGTTAACAGATAATATTAAACAACCTTGCCAGCCAAAACTTAGCCAGTAAATCTGATACGCAAATACCTATCACCACAAGCAAACCGGCATGAGTTCTTAGCACCCATAGTTTGGTGGTACACACCCTAACAAAGCCCATTTTCAATTCTAAATACAAACAGAGCTTAGAAACTAATAAAACAGGGCAAGACCAACGGATGGAAAAAGTGAGCAAACCAGACCTTTGCAAAGTAAAGAGAGGTAGACCACTGCTATCGTGACGCCCCAAGGCACACACCATAACAAATGAGGAGAAAAAAAGAAAAGAAAGAACCCTTACTGATTCACGCTACAAAATCGCCATCTCTTGCAAACTGCATGTGGTGAAAAATACCGCCACACAACATGATGACGTCCCCAAACATGGAAAAGGCAGGATGGTGCGAAAAAAAAAAAAAAAAGATTAAAGTTATATTGTACAAAATAAACTGAAAAAGCAGGGATGGATGAGGAGGGTTAAGAAATAAGATAGTAAAAGTAATGTAGTAGTAAGAAGTAAAAATGTAATGACATCATAATGACTATGCATGAGGGAGATTTGCCTGCACTGCCTTCTTGGTATGCAAATCTCTCTCATGCATATTCATTGTAGATATCCTGCCAGTAATGTAATGTAATGTAATTTATTTCTTATATACCGCTACATCCGTTAGGTTCTAAGCGGTTTACAGAAAATATACATTAAGATTAGAAATAAGAAAGGTACTTGAAAAATTCCCTTACTGTCCCGAAGGCTCACAATCTAACTAAAGTACCTGGAGGGTAATAGAGAAGTGAAAAGTAGAGTTAGAGGAAAAATAAAAATAAAATAAACATTTTAACAAGACAGCATTGATCTAAATACTTTGGAAGGTAGAAGAGAGGAGAGAAAGGTATAGAAGCAGAAGGGGGAGCCGTTGAACAGTAGAATTCTGGAGAAATTTAAATGATAGAAATAGAACAAAACAAAGACAAAAGGCAAAACAATAGATAAGATTAAAGATAAATCATAAGCTGGAAAGAAAAATAAAATAAAACTTTGTCTTCAATCCAGTAGATCTCAAGGACCAGACTTGGGCAGCCCTGATCTACAGAATTATGAAAAAGTAGCATGGGTGAGGAGAAAAGACCTACACAGGTATGATGAGCCTCCCATAAGTACGTGTGATCAAAAGGAGTTAGTGAGTTCTTCTCAGCCAGCTTGTGATACAGACCTTGCTGAAAGTCAGTGCGCCCACAGCCGCGGATCAGGAGAGCATCGCCTGTAAATGCCATGCTCTGATCATCGAGGACATAGGTTAGGCAGCCATCCGTGTGTCCTGGAGTGGCACGGGTGTCAAGGAACTATAGAAGAAAGAAGGGAGGCAGGTAACACCAACTAGTACATCGCATCTAGTTAGGCAAATAACTGAAAAAGAATTTAATCAGAGCCACAAAATTACACTATTGCACAAGCAGTTAACCGTCTCATTTTATCCTGAAGTAGTTGCTATGCCTGGCCCATTCACATCAACACAGATGCATTTGCAGTTATTGACCTTTCTACTGCCAGCTACTTTATCCATGTTTTCTTGAATGGACACTGTTCTAGCTGCCACCTTAAACTAGGAGGCTATTCCAAGCATCAACCTTATGCTTTGTGCAGAAATCTCTTAAAAATTACTTTATTTTCATACATAACTTATATATCTATAAGTTATGTATGAAAATAAAGTAATTTTTAAAAGAGATTTCTGCACAAAGCATAAGGTTGATGCTTGGAATAGCCTCCTAGTTTAAGGTGGCAGCTAGAACAGTGTCCATATATATAAGTGCACTATAAGGATTCATTTTTACATGACCTTACTAGTCTTCCATGCATCCTGCATCTCTCCCTTTTACTCCTTATCCCCCCCACTCCCACCCATAGTCCTCATGCATACAATGAGACCAAAAAGGGGGAGGTTATTTAAGTCATGGGAAGTAGGCACAGCAAGGGTGAGTGGTGCCCCTCCCCCACCCTCCACTGCACACGTGCCCCCTTACCTTTAATTTTCCAGGCACGGGTAACCACACAAACTTGCTGCCCATGTCGTTATCTGCTATCCCTCTGACATCACTTCCTAGATGCGGGACCCAGAAGCAACATCAGAGGCGACACCGATACAGGTAGCAAGCTCAATGCTGCTTGCACAGGAAAAATTAAAGAGGTGGTAGGGAAGGAGCATGCGGCAAGGGGTCGGAAAGGAGGATGGGTGCTGGCGCCCCTACCAAGACTGCGCCCAGGGTGGACCATCCCTCCCTTACTACGCCACTGATGGCAAGCCTTTTCCTTCTCTACCCCCACCCCCATTTCCCACTACACTCCTCCCTTCGTATTCATGGTGGTTAGGGGCGGAACATGACCTCAAATACAGAAAAACTGCAAATAACTATGTTATTCACATTTTTTTTTATAACAGCCATCCTTTAATAAATTAAAATTGCGAATAGAAGCAGCAATTTTCAGGGGGAAAACTGGAAGTGCCAAACTTTATTGGTACAGTACTTTACTCATGATGTAATTTGGGGGGAAGGGGGGGGGGAGAGGAGTCAGCATGCGAAAAATCACGAATAAGCGAAACCGTGAGTGCAGAGGGAAAAGTGTACTTCATTGCTTTCTCCAAAACAAGTCCTCTTGCAAGCCTTTGTGATCCAGATGGACAGCATCAAGATCCTTTCCTCTGGCTTAGGCAAAAGGAAGCTGCAAAGAACAGTCACCCTGATGCCACCTAAGCTGCTCATCTGAATTGCAGATGGGCAGCTTAGGTGGCATGGATACTTCCCTGGAGTCTGCTTCAGGGCAGATAGCAGGAGCAGCTCCAAAGGATGTCAACATAATGTAGAACCCAATACAGAATGTAGCCCTGTGGTGTCGCTGGTCCCAGATTAACTGTGTACGAGAGCGTTCCAGTGCAATTAAAGTAATTGAGAAAGAAGGAAAGGCCCCAATACTGCTAGATTTTCATTCATAAACCACATGATGTATAAAAAGCCTTATATCATGCTCTTGAATATATCACTCAGCAATTTCTGCACATTATATGCATGAATGTAAAATTATGTCCTACCTGTTAATTTTCTTTCCTTTAGAAGCAGCAGATGAATCCAGAGACCAGTGGATATAGCTCACATCGACCAGCAGGTGGAGATAGAGAACTGATTTCCAGTTGGCTTTATAGCCTGGTGATCCTCCTGTTGAATCAGTTATGCATATTGCCCCAGCATCCCAGTAAAGGAGCATGAGCCTCAAACCAAAGGAAAAAACTTCATTCCAGTGAAAAATCTTGTAATTAGAAATGTAAGAAACTAATAATAATCACCAACAATCTCCCAACCGAACTCAGAATTCCAACGAACAAGCGATAGAGATCGAGAGAGAGAGAGAGAGAGAGAGAGAGAGAGAGACCATCGGGGTGGGGCTCTGGATTCATCTGCTGCTTCTAAAGGAAAGAAAATTAACAGGTAGGACATAATTTTACATTCCTTTGCAAAGCAGCAGATGAATCCAGAGACCAGTGGGATGTAGCAAAGCAAACTCAAACTGGGTGGGAAGCCAAAGTCGCCTCTGCAATCACCGAAGCGCCAAAACTTGCCTCCGCACAGGCTGCCACGTCCAGCCGATAATGCTTAGAAAAGGTGTTTCCCGACGACCAAGTGGCCGCCCGGCAAATTTCCTCCAAAGACATACCACCGGACTCTGCCCACGATGTTGCCAATGCCCGAGTGGAATGTGCACGAAGATGTTCCGGCACAATCTTCCCTGCCAAGAGATAAGCCGATGCAATAGCCTCTTTTACCCAACGAGCTATCGAAGCTTTTGACGCCGCCATACCCTTGTTTGCACCTGCAAATACCACGAAGAGATGATCCGAGCGGCGAAAGTCGTTAAGTCACACCTAAATAATGAAGAATCATACGGCGTACATCCAGTAACCGTAATAACGCGAAACGCGCCCCCCAATCCTCCTTCCGAAAGGCCGGGAGGAATAAACTCTGGTTCACATGAAACGAAGAAACCACTTTTGGAAGAAAGGACGGCACCGTCCGCACCGACACCCCAGTATCCGAAATGCGCAAAAAAGGCTCCCTGCAAGACAGCGCCTGCAGCTCCGACACTCGTCTTGCAGACGCCATAGCTACCAAAAACACAGTCTTTAATGTGATATCCTTTAGCGTCGCCGCCGACAAAGGCTCAAACGGCGCCGCCTGCATCCTAGTTAGCACCAGCTTCAAACTCCAAGCTGGACAGGTGCGCCGTACCGGCGGACGGATATGGTGAACCCCCTTAAGGAATCGCACCACGTCCGGGTGAGATGCTACTGACGAGCGCGACACCCGGCCCCTATAACATGCAATGGCCGCCACCTGAACCCTAATCGAGTTATAGGCTAACCCTTTAGAAACGATCTGACGTGATCCTGGCCCACTCCGCCCAAAACGCCGAAAGGCGTCCCCCTAGTGGGAAAGCAGAGGGGGCCAAGACCCCGTCATTGAGGAGCGCGACTGGCCGGGGTACGAACTGGCTGACCGGAAGCCGGTTTCGTGGTACGAAAGGAACCTCTCTGTCGCCCCTTAGGTCTAGCCGAAGAAAAGGCACCATACGCGGAACCAAAGAACGGTTTCCCAGACCTATACCTCCTCACCTCCCTGAAACGAGGTCTAGCTGACGAGGACTTCAAAGGGGGCCTAGGCCGATCTTCCGGTAATCGCTGGGTTTTGGTATCTCCAAAATCTTTTACCAATCTCTCTAAATCTTCCCCAAATAATAAACCCCCTTTAAAAGGGAGTTTCACAAGACGAAGTTTAGACGCCGCATCTGCCGCCCAATGTCGCAGCCATAAAGACCTGCGAGAGACCACTGACAGCGACATTTGTTTCGCCGAAGCGCGAACAATATCATACAAGGAATCCGCTAAATAAGCCAAACCCGATTCCAAATCAACCAGTTCCGAAGGAACAGCACCCCCGGACTCCATCAAATTATCCGCCATCCCTTGAGACCACTGCAGACAGGCTCTTGCCGCATACGAGCTGCAGACTGCGGCCTGCAAAGTCACTGCAGCAACCTCAAAAGATAACTTCAGCGAAGATTCAACCTTCCTATCCTGGGCATCCTTTAATGTAACCCCCCCCTCTACAGGCAAGGTCGTCCGTTTGGTAACCGCGGCTACCAGAGCATCCACCTTAGGCAATTTAAATTTCTCAAGTTCGTACGGGTCAACCGGATACAAAAGCCGCATGGCCTTAGCTACCCGTAACCCGGCATCCGGCGTATCCCATTGAGCCGAAATCAGCTCCTGCATGGCTTCATGCACTGGAAAGGCCTTCGGTGGCCTACGGGTACCTGCCATAAGAGGGTTACCTAAAACTTTCGAATCCACCTGAGAAATATTTAAACTCAGTAAAGCTTTTGAAATTAAGGAGGAAAGTTCTTCCCGATGGAAAAGACGGAGCGCGGAAGGGTCATCCACTTCCCTACACTGGGGATCCTCCTCTTCCCACTCCTCTACCTCACCTTCCTCCAACAACTCTGGAAGGGAAAAAGGGGACACAACCATAGGCTCGTCCGCGGACGCAAGCCTGCGTTTTTTAAATATCGGCGATTTCACAGGAGAACCATCCCCCTTCGCCGTCTCCCCCGCATCCACCTTCAAAGGAACTGGTGGGGGCACAGCCAGCACCGGCAAGTTCACCGAGACCGGAGGAGCAGGCTGACTGCACTGCAGCATGAAAGCCTTATGCATTAACATCACAAACTCCGGGGTGAACGAGCCAAGGCCACCCGCTGAAGCTCCCCCCTGTTCGGCGCCGGAGAGCAGAGCCCCTGCGCCCTCCCGCACTTCCGACTCCCCCCCCTCCGCCGACCCCCCTTCGGCCGTGGCAATACCACGCCGTGAGGCCGAGCCGACCGCGAGGGGCGGGGACGCCGAGCGCGCTTCACGGACGCGAGAACTGGCTCCCTCGCCTGCCTGCAAAACATAATCCTCAGCTGATGCGTCTAAGCACCCCGCTGAGCACAAGCCCGCCGGTGTTCGACGCTTCCCACAGCGTGAACACCGCTGACGAGCCTCTTCCGCCATCACCACGCCCCCCTCCCAACCGGACCGGCACTCGAGGCGGCACCAACAAAATAAATACAAATGAAGTTTAGTACTCACCACGCTCTCAGCCCGCCCCCCACAGTCAGGAAAAAGCTGGTAATTAATCCAAAGCTACCTCACCAGGGCACAGCACAGCACAGGCAGAAGCGTTTGTCTTTTTTTTTTTTTTTTTTTAACTGGAATGAAGAAACAAACGCTGAGAGCAGGCAAAACCCTCAATCACTCGGAGGGGAGGGTGGAGCAGGGACCTGGGTGGGCCCAGGTGTAACTCCTAAAGCCGGCACCAATCAGCCAGGCACCCCTATCCAAGCTGAAGAGCCAAAGGCTCAACAGAGGAGACTAGAAGATCACCAATCCACCAGGCACCGTTAGATTCCAGGAGCTAAGAAAGAGCTCCACCACCGCTGGGAGATAGAGCAAAACTGATTCAACAGGAGGATCACCAGGCTATAAAGCCAACTGGAAATCAGTTCTCTATCTCCACCTGCTGGTCGATGTGAGCTATATCCACTGGTCTCTGGATTCATCTGCTGCTTTGCAAAGGAATATACCATTATTCATGCCTTCCCATTCTGCCCTCCTCTCATGAATTCTCATTCTAGGACTCTTTCCATTCAAAGTAGCCTGCCTCTTGTGTATTTATGTGTTTCAGATCACCTTTTCCTTAATCCAGGGTATACAAATTACCATCTTTAGTCTGCCCCCATATATTCTACAGTGGTGAAGACCACTATTTTAATATCAGTCCTCTAGACTAATATTTCTCCAATCAATATGCTGTGGCACACAAGTAAGCCTTCAGGTACTGTTAACTTCTCCCTACTCTATGGAATACCCAATCAGGTCTGATGTTCATGTCCAGACCAGTATCCAGACCAGCACACAGGTTCTGCTCTCAGCACATCGCAGCAACGAGAAATATCAGCAATAGATTAATTTCAGAAGCTCCTTCTTGATCACATGTGCAGTCATACATGCCTCTCCACTTCCTACATAGATACATGCTTGAGCCCCAGAGTGTAGGAATCAACGGGCAAGGTACAGATAACCAGGCCTGCTTGGTCCTCCTGACCCTACTCCGAGTTCTTCCAGTTTCTAGAAAAGGTTTCAGTGCGCCTGTAGTTGGTGGTTTGGACACAAGCCCTTCTCATTTTCACACTGCCAACACTATGGTTTGGGGGGGAGGGGGAGGATGTGCTATAGGTTTTGATAACATTGGGAAATGCTGCTCTGGACCAATTTTGAAATATCCTCAATTATTTCAGGGGGGGTTTCAGAGTGTGTTTGTTTTTTACTCTTGAGCATGAATTTTACCCTTGCTAGAAAACTACCAAGAAAAAAAAAAAAAAATTAAAAATCTGGGAGGGAAATTGACAATGCCACAGATCCCAGTACTGAAGCAAAATCCCAGAATATAGCCAGAAGGGGGTGCCATAATACAACACAAACAAACAATGAAGCCATTCAATGGTGCATGGCAGATCCTTGCTGAATTCTCCAAATCCTGTCTTTACTATTGACCTGGAAATACATGAGGGAGCAAGAGATGCAGAGTAGAGAATGACACGGTGAGAAAATTCATCACCGTTCCCGTCCCTGCGGATAACCGTGGGAAAGCATTCCATGCCGTTCTTTAGTATCCATCTCAAACTCAGTCCTTCTACACCAGCGTTCTTCAATGCAAGGCTTGAGGGCCAGTGGCTGGGCCCATTCATACTCTGATTCTTCCCTCTCTCCTTAAAGAATGGCATGGATTTATTGTTAATGTGATTGAATATATAACACTTATTGTAATTTTGAAAATGAATAAAGAATTAAAAAAAAAAAAAAAAAGACATGGAGATGGTTCCCCGCGGTTATCCACGGGGATGGGAATGGTGATGAATTTTCTCACCGTGTCATTCTCTAATGCAGAGATAGTAAGAAAGAGCCAGACATTTAGGTAAAGTGAGAGACAGTCAAACAGTAAGCGAAGAGGAGGAAATGAATTAGACAGAATGGGATCCCCTTCCCCACACACTCACAAACTTTCCAAACGTGATGCGATCTCCTTCCTTTATAAGGATGTCAGCACTGGCACCACTGTCTCGGGAAATAACACTCCTGCAGCCAGGGAGCAATTTCTTCAGTATGCCTGTGCCTGTGATGTGATCAGCATGGCAGTGTGTGTTTGCTATATCAAGGGAAGAAGATACAGAACCAAATTAGACCAGGTGGGTAAATATTGGTTTTCCTCTCTCCCTAAGATTTGTTGCTCCTGGTAGGCTCAGGCACTCCCCAGTAGAGAAATCCAGGCAAGCTATGCCAGATGTCTGGGTACTGCCAGGCTGTCTTAAAGCTTTTCCCTAGTGCTCTGTAAACATGAAGGAAAGCATGGCCAATACCTGCATACAACACATTCAGGCCGAGATCTTTCACGAGCTTAGCATCCCGTGCAGCAGTGTCTAGAACAGGGTCTATCAGGACAGCCTCCTTACTCTCTGCATCCGCCAGCAAGTAGGTGTAAGTAGCACTCACCGACTCAAAGAGCTGCAGGGAGAGAAGGGGAGCATTAACAGGAAGCTCCAGAGTTACTCCTCAATGGTGCTGACACCATCTTTCTTCCAGAAGTTACAGTAACCAAATATTCTCTGTGTTCTTTGAGGAGGCACTATACCCTTCTCCCTTTCAAGCGTTCAGGAAGGCTTCCCCAATTGCAAAATAAAAATGTACTTTACTTGCTATCTAGGAAAAATTTATCTTGGAAAAAACCCCAAACAAACACAACAAACTAAAACCCAAACAAACCAGGACTAATGTTTTCATTTAATGCTCAACTCTCAAGAAACTCGCATATGGCCTCCAAACCCTTTTTGTCTAACTCTTCTTCCATTCATCTTTTCATGGAAAACTGAAATTCATACCCCAGAACCTCTGTAGACAGTTTTCAGAACCATTTACCTATTACCCAGCAAAAAATGGCCCGAGAACTGCTCAATCCCAGATGCAGTTAGAACTAAATACAAGTTCAAAGCCACATGTTTAGGTCATAGGCAAAAGTACATGTGTTATAGCCATCCAGTCTGTGGGATGCCCATTTGAAAAATGGGCCCTTTTACCAAGATGACAATTCTGGCCCAACCATTAGGCAAGACTAGGAGGTTGCCTAGTGCACTAACTCCAAGTTAAGGCAGCAGCAAATACAAAGCAATAGTCCTGATAGCTGCTTAAACTCAAAAAACTATCAGACTGCACTTTAAGGTACAGGAAGAATGGGACTTTCCAAAATAGCCCATTTATCCGTATATGCACTTTTATAAGATAAGATTGTTCTGGCAGGTGTGGCATTAAATTTAATTGAAAATTGTATTTGAAACAATATCCAAACAATGGTTGTACAAAAAAGTGGTAAGCAAAGTAAAAATATACATAAGACATTTCAAGAAGAAAAAAGTCACTTACCACAAAAGTCCACTATGCTAGGAAAAGCTATATAGACTATAAAATCAAGAAATTCCCCTTAATCAGAGAGCAAGATAATCACGATTAAGTTTATCAAAATCTCTAGGGCGTACCTATGGGGATGGGAGGACACCTAGGGCTCCTTTTATCAAGGTGTGCTATGGGGGTTAGCGCGTCTGACATTTCATCACACGCTAACCCCCGAGGCAAGCCAAAATAATAACACCTCGTCAATGGAGGCGTTAGCGACTAGCGCGGCAGGCAGTTTAACGCGCGGTATTCTGCGCATTTAACTCCTACTGCGCCTTGATAAAAGGACCCCCTAATATGCTTGTGCCAGCTTTGCCAGGGGGCAATGGTGATGAAGGGCCAGATTCAGTACATGGTGCCCAAAAAGTTAGGCCAAAGTGCAAAATAAAGAACACGGGATAAACAGAAAATGCCAAAGTGAGTATGGAACAGTACACATCAACCAGAGCAATTCATATATATTTATTACATTACATAGTGATTTCTATTCCACCTTTACCTTGCAGTTCAAGGTGGATTACATAAAAATTGTTATGATATTAAGAAGCACATATTGATAAGATATTAAGAAGTACTTAAGGAATAGTTTGAACATTTTCTAATTTGCTAAAGGAGTAGTTGGTAATGCATGAGGAGTTCGGAACATTATTGGTTGTATTATATTGGTTTTATGTATTTTTTGAAGGTTTTATAGTCTGTGGTCGAAGTCAGCAGATTGGTGAGTTGTCAGTCCAGTTTCACTGCTCTGGTGGTCAGTAGGTTGTCATACATTTTTCTTCGTTTGACATTTTTGGTTGGCGGGTGTGTGAATATTGTGTGGATTCTCCTGTGTCTATTTGAGGTGGAATGAGTTAGTCAATTGTTCCAGTAGGTTTCCGTTTAAAGCTTTATAATTTTTATATGTCTTTTTTTACCTAAAACCTCTGGTTAAAGTTAGCTACTTTTGAGAAATACCTCCCTCCAGAACATCTAGAGCAGTGGCATTCAACCCAGTTCTCAGAGACCATCAAGAACCAATAAAGCCAATAAAACAGTCTTTGGACTGAAGAGTTGTAGATCCTAGACCCGACATGGTTTGTGTTTCGGCATTGATGCCTGCCTCGGGGGTGTTAAAACATCCAGTAGATGGCAGTCTTATAACATCAATAATTAGCATAGTACCCAATTTATCTGTGAAAAGCAATCATTGATATTATAAGACTGCCATCTACTGGATGTTTTTACACCCCCGAGGCAGGCATCAATGCTAAAACACAAACCATGTCGGGTCTATCTACAACACTTTTCAATCAATTTGCGATAGACTGTTTATTGGGTCTACAACACAGTAATTCTGAATATGACAAGACTGTTTTATTGGCTTTATTAATTCATAATAAATATTTATGCATTGTTTTATCTCTGGTTGATGCGTACTGTTCTATCCCCACTTTCACATTTTCTGCCCAAAGTTAGGCACCAGAAAGATCCTAAGATAGTATCCAGCAATGGGCATTCATTAACTAATTTTCAGCAGTTAAGCATGATGTTAACAGTGTTCTTCAACCACCGGTCCGTGGACCAATGCCGGTCCACAGAAATTTTCTGCCGGTCAAAAGGGCCGGCACGTCCATCGGGCCCAGGACAGCATTCTTCAGCCACCGGTCCATGGTGCGATCAACGCGGAGTCTTTGGGCCAGCTCCTGAGTGCTGCAATGCACAAAGCTGTGGGTAAAGGCTCCTACGCGTGGCCTGCGCCTGAACCGGAAGCCTTCTCTCTGCTGTCACAACGTCAGAGGGAAGGCTTCCAGATGAGGTGCGGGTCGCTGCACACAGCTTTGTGCAATGCAGCACTCAGGGAGCCGGCCTGAAGATGCTGCACCAATCGCACAGTGGACCGGCCCAAAGATAACACCGGGGGGTGGGGGGGAGGAGGGAGCAGGCCAGAAGGCAAAGCACATGGAGTGAGAGACAACGGTAGGGGAAATACTTTTATTTAGTGATTGACTTGTCTGTTCAGGAAGAAATGCATTTGTTTCTTTTCCTCTGGGGTTGTACTGCTCGCAGTCTTGCATCTTAGGGTTTGTTTGTAAAATATTAGTACTTTTAGTTTTTGGTCCTGCATTTGCATTGGGTTATCCGTTTTCTGGTAGGAATGAATGTTGAAAAGTATACAGTGTGCTTTGTGTATTTTAATTTTGTGGTTGACCATTATGTGTTGGTAATACAATTATATTGTATGTATATATGAAAAATGAATGGAAAAAATGGTGTTACAATTAGTACTATTATGGGGGAAGGGTCTGGGGCAGAGATTGAGTGGAGATGGGCACGACTTAGCCCAGTGTTCTTCAACTGCCGGTCCTCAGACCGGTGCCGGTCCACAAAATAATTATTTTATTTCCGCCGGTCCATAGGTGTCAAAGGTTGAAGAACACTGTTATAGAACATCATTTACACAACTAACTTCCAGGAACGCCCCCAATCTGCCTTTGCACTCCCATGGCTACCCCTTTGAACTGCACACTAGAAATTTAGGCACAGATGTTAGAAACTAGTGCCTAGGGCAGATACTCATGCAAATACAAACCATTGACAATTAGCATCAATTATTGATTGACAACTCAGTTTGCACACGCATCTGCCCTAGGCACCCATATTTGGGTGACCTGTATAAAATCCAGGGGAAATTCTATTGCTCTCTTCTCGTCTCTCATTCAGCTACCTTTGGAGTCCTTTTACTAAGCTGCAACAAAAAATAGCCTTAGCACGCCTTGCATGGGCTTTCCCCCCCACATGCCATGACCATTTTTGTGTAGTAAAATGATTAAAATTTTCCAATTTATTATTTTTTTTTTTTATTAATTGCCATGTGCTAATATAACAGTACATAAAAGCAGATGAAGACTTGCAATCCATCCAGTCTGCCTAACAAGGTGGCTAGAGCCACACCCTGACTCTGTGCAGGCTCCAGTCACCTGTGCTTAAAATACTGGTTCACAAGTCTCCCACCATGCCAGGATGTGACAAAAAGCCAACTGGAGTAGCCAAAAACTCTCTTCTGCCATTTCTGGGACATAGCCTGCAGAAGTCCATCCTGTATCAGCCTCAGTTTCCCCTCTGCCAGATTTGGCTAATCTGTTGTCTTTTGCAAAATCCAGACCTTAGAAATCAGTCCAGCATATGCTTCAGTTCTAATGCTCTTTCCCAAGATAACATCTCAACAGCCATGTTGCGTTTCCATTCTCTTTAGGTATCCCCCTGCGACTATCCCACACATTTTTTTTAATTCATTCACCGTTTGAATCTGTCACCTTTTCCAGAAGGTATTCTAAGTGTCCACTACCATCTCTGTAAAATAGGTATTTCCTGACATTACTCCTAAATCTATGTCCCTGCAAACTCCATTCGTGTTCTCTAGTTAAGACCATAATTGCCATATTGGGACAGACCAAAGCTCAGTATCCATTTCCAACAGTGGACAACCCATGTCCCAAGTGTCTACATCTTTAAGAGGGTTGTTTGTAAATTAATACTTTTAATTACAGTACTTGTCTATCATACTGCCTCTCTCCTCCCTCCTTTTCTCTAGCGTATACATATAGTATTTATGTCCTCCAGTCTCTTTACACATATGTTAAAGCTCAAACCCTGTAATATTTGTTGCCTTCCTCTGAACTGCCTCAAAGCTTTGTCCTTAAAGGGATGTAGCTTCCAAAAGAAACTGGATACAGTACTCCAAGTGGGGCCTCACCAATGACTAATGAGGCCATTAGCATAGCAATTAAAAAAAAAAGAGAAGAGGGAGGTTAGCAATGCCATGTGTGCACTTCCCACCTATTCTGTACACAAGGACTCGTGCTAATACCACACTAGCCAATAAGCAGTGGCATAATAAGAGGGGGCAAGTCGCCCTAGGCGCAGTCTTCCTCAGGATGCCAGCACCCCTTCTCTCCCCCTTTCTCACTCCATCCCCTGCCATGCGCACCTGCACCCCTTCCAGTCATACCTTTTTAACCAGTGTGAGCAGCCACAAACGTCGTTGTGCTGAAGCCGACATGGGCAGCATGTTTGTGGCTGCTCACACTGAAGTTAAAAAGTTACAGGGAAGGGGCACTGCGCACCCTCACTATGCCACTGCCAAGTAACGTAGCTGCGCCAACTGATTAAAGCAGGAATGCCCACTCTTTGGCCCCTAATATGCCCCCTCCAAAGACAGTTTTTTTTGTAATTTATTAGCACCCAGATTAGAGCATGCTAATTTGGCAGTTACTACAGGATACACGAGCTTGGCCCACAATATGCCATTTTAATCTGTGTTAATCATTCGTTAGCACTTAACACAGCTTAGTAAAAGGGCCCCTTTATTTTCAAGAGAACTGTTACCATTTAAAATATTACAAGACCACCTAAGTGCATGGCTGATTGCAGTATT
This sequence comes from Geotrypetes seraphini, assembly GCF_902459505.1. Taxonomy (NCBI): domain Eukaryota; kingdom Metazoa; phylum Chordata; class Amphibia; order Gymnophiona; family Dermophiidae; genus Geotrypetes; species Geotrypetes seraphini. Next base: position 73,003,455 of record NC_047094.1, on the reverse strand, counting down.
TCAAAGCTGGGGGAAAAAATCCCAAAACAGTCAAACTAGTACTTAAATAGAGTTGTGTACTAAAGTGCAAAGTTATTTTTTAAGAGGGCCTTTCAACATGAACACCACAACATTTCTGAGTAATGTGTCTCATAAAAGACCACAAACGGCAAAACTCTAAAGAATTTCCTCTTTACAAGCAGCAAAGTGTTTCCATTCTGAATGAGTTGCTACCATGCACAGTTATCTTTATTAATGCAGCATCTAGCAAAAGCCAGCATACAAAGAGGTCATCACAGGCTAATTACTATACCTCCATGTAGTAATCCCATTTTCATTGAAAAGTTCTGCATCCATCTCAACAACAACTACCCATAGCGAGTTCTCAAAAAACAACAACAAAAAAAAAAACCCCAACCAACCCCAAAACACTAACCAAAGAAAAATCCCACTACTCAACACATTAGCTGAAAAGAAGGTTTTGTTGGGGGTTTTTTTTTTTGGGGGGGGGGGTTAAAAAAAACAAAAAAAAACCCGACAACTATAAGTGATAAGAAAAACATGCATGGCCCCATCACTTTCTCCATGTCAGAATAGTCATCAATTCCAACTCCCAGTTTTGGGCATTTGGACTTATACCTGCTGAAACCTGGTATAAACCCTCATGGCCAGCTAATGGCAGTTATAAAATAGGGTCATTCACATGCACCTATTCTATACCAAAGGGCCTAAATTTTGAAAGTGCCCCCATCCCTCTAGTGACCACACCCCCTTTTCAGTTGCACACAAGACAATTTAGGCATGCCGTGCTACACAGACTAGCTAGCTAGCCCACAGGCCGATCCATCTGCAAGCCTTAATTGGAGTCAACCTATGTCAGTACAGTAATGGATTCTTAATAGCCTGTTAACTTATTCGTTAACATGCAGGCGAGATCCAAGCCCAAATCCGATCGCCAATTACAGAATCTGAGGGCTCACCCACGAATGTGCAATTTTGCGGGTGGGTGTTCCCCCCCTCCCCCCGAGGGAGACTGTGATTGGTCCTTCTCTTCAGGAAACATGTGAAACGTTTAGCATCTTTGCCCTCTCTACAGTCCATATTAAGACAGGAAATGCATTTTGTTTTCAGTTTTCTCTTAGGTGCTGCCCTTCAGCATAGGCCGGCATTGGACTGAGTGTCCTCCGTTTTGTTAACAAATTTCCCAGTCTTTGATCTGTCTGTCTGTCTGTCTCTCTCTCTCTCCCCACTCCCAAAACACCAGCTTCTCTTACTCACTTGCCGGAAAACAATGCCCTTCAGTTGCCCGGCGCAGGCACAGTAATTCCGGGGACCAGCAACAGCTCCAAGGTCCCTAAAGGAGCCCAAGGCCACAGCGCCGATTTTGCTATACCACCACATCTCCCCCGCCAACGGCTGCTCTTCCACTATGATGACAGCTGCGCCAACTTCTTTAAGTGCAAGGAAGGGCCCGCCCCCGAGTGCGGAGCTAGCCCAGTCTCCACCTATCAGAAGGCAGAGAGGAGTCAGAGCACGGGGTGAAAAGAGGGCTGGGCGGCCTGTTAAAAGGGCGACGCTCGTGAGCGCCGAGGGGTTGGATTGTGGCGTTTGTCTCGCAATGTGTTCTTTCGGTTTCTAAGAGATTCCGTAGATCCGGTTCTGGTTTTCCTAGAAGTTCACAAAAGAGTTATAAATAGAAACGAGTTGCAAAGGAAAATAAATGATTGACTGGCTTTCGAAAGCCTGAGCCTTCTTCCTCGGAGTTAGAGCTGTCAAATGAGATTGCGGGTGTCTGGAAACTGTTTTAAAGAAGTCTCTATTGCACAGCCAAAATGGTTTGTTTGCATTTACTAGACTAGAGAACGCGTCAAGAATTTCTGAGATGCGTGAAGCCATCTCTCCCCAACAGAAATAAACATTTTACTGTTCAGAGTTTGCCTGCTGTGAGAAAAGAGTAAAGAGGCGAAAAGTGTCAGGAGACTCCTCCAAAACTCAGCAGTGTAGAGAAGTATCGGGGGGGGGGGATCAGTGAAGAGAAAACACCTTCAGAGAGCGCAGATACTGAAATCTCAGAAGGCACTTCTTCAAAATGAAGAGTGAAGAGACTGAGATTTCTAAAAAGAAGGGTATGTAGTGGCTGAAAAAGAAGAGGAGATTCTGGCAAAATGCAGAGTGCAAATGTTGAAAGAATCAGGAGGCACTTTCAAAATATAGAGTGTAGGTGTAGGGGCTGAAATTGTCAAGAGATTCCTTTAAAATGCATAGTGTAGAAACTGAGGGCCAGATTCTCAAAACTCGCCAGTAAAATCCAGCAAGTTGACTTTTACGGGTGATTCTCAGCATAATAGCGTGCATATTATATGCACTCTTTGTGCAGAGAATCACCAGTAAAGGGAGGGAAGAACTGTGCCTGGCACTTACTTAGAAGAGTAAACGCTAGGTACAGCGCCTTCCTCCTATCAAGGCTGTTCTCCCTGCCCCGATCAACTGAGCTGCAGATCACCCTGAGTCTTGCCGGCTCAGCTGATTGACTGGCAGGGAAAGTAGCAGAGGGAAATGTACTCCCTCCTGCCGACACCCCCCCCCACACACACACACACACACATCCTACACAAGATCCTGCCCACTCCCTGCCGCCAGGGTCCCCCAACAGTCTCCCAGCAACCACCCAACAGCTCTCCACATGTTTAAGATGAAGGATGGCAAGAGGGATGCCCACTCTTTCTTGCCACCAGGGTCCCTTGTCCCCTGACAGCCTCCTGACAACCCCCCAAATGCCCCTCCTCCTCCGCACCTTTAAGATGAAGGATGGTAGAAGGGATATCTACTCCCTCTGGCTGGCAGGCCCGCCTTTTCAAAATGGCAGGCCTCAGGGCCGCCATCAGAAATATCTGGGCCCCTTACTGAGCAATCCTATTGGGCCCTCCACGCACCCCTTCCCCCCCCCCCCCCCGACACTCCCCCTTCTTCCATGGACCGAATACACACATACTTTTCTGCTAATGCTCCACCTAAGCCAGTCCCGTAAAATCTTCTCACGTCCATTGGGTGATTTGGCATAGAGGAGATATTCATAAAAAGAACGTCCGTCAAGATCTTTATTTATAGACTGTGCCATTTGCTTTAAATCATCTTCCATAATTAATCCAAATTGCACAATTCTTTCTCTGTCTTTGTTCTGAATGGCATCTGGCCACATTGCTGGATCCTTCCAGTCAACAAATTTATGAGCAGGCGCGGAGAACGCATTTTTAAACAAATGTAGTTTATCCTTGTACTCCTTATGTAATTTTAATCATCTATGGATATGTTTGTATGTTTATTGTTCAAATGGTTTTATTTATTTCCCCAAATTTATTTTTGTTATACGTATTGAAAATATTTGATATTGCGTTTAAATCAAAATCTCAATAAACTTGAAACGAGTGCCCGTGAGATTGTGGGAGGGTTAAATACTCAAAACTTAGAAGAATAACAATTTACTTAAAGTTTTTGCTATCTTTTCTGGTATCTTTTTGCTAAAGTTTCTGGTATCTTTACATACAGTGGTGTACGTAGCATATGTAACACCCGGGGCCCATCATTTTTTGGCACCCCCCCCCCCCCCCCATCTGTAAGAAAAGCATTATTTTTAGTAACAAACCACACGTCACACATGAGTACCTAGGAAAAGGCAGCATCTTACATATTGCAGTGAGCAATACATCAATACACCCATTGTAAAACTAAACAAGCCAGACCAGCATAGATCAATCCTACACCGTCAATCCTAACAGAAAACCATGTCTTTCGAACACACAGAACACAGAAAACACCTTCGCCTAGTAAGTATGGAATATGTCATCACAAACTAACCCCTCACTCTTTTACAAAACTGTAGTGTGGATTTTAGCCACAGTGGTAACAGCCCTGACACTCATAGAATTCTGAGCATCAGAGCTGCTACCACCAGGGCTGGTGCTAAAAAACGCTCCACAGTTTTGTAAAACGGGGGATAAAATAGAAATACACAGTTTCAACGCTCTAGCTCAGAGGTGCCCAAACTTTTTGAGCTTGTGAGCTACTTTAAAATGACCAAGTCAAAATGATCTACCAACAATAAAATTAAAAAACACAAAGCACACTATACGCTGAGAAAATGTTAATTATCATTCCTATTCTGGGTTTTTTTCAAAGAGGTCAAGGCAGATGACTCTATGCATTGTCACCTCAGTAACAACCATACAAAAATAGACAAATATACCCTCCATCCTTTTTATTAAACCACAATAGCAGTTTTTAGCGCAGGGAGCTGCGCTGAATGCCCAGCGCTGCTCTTGACGCTCATAGGCTCCCTGCGCTAAAAACCACTATTGTGGTTTAGTAAAAGGGGACCATATTGTAAAATATAGGCAGCAGATATAAATTCAGAACTGTGCATAGTAAGTGAAGGGAAGTTTTCATCTCTGGGAATTTACCCAGTTAACTATTAAGTTATTTGGGCAAATTCCTTTGAAAACTGTGGTAATACTGTCTCCACTTTGCTAAATTTAAAATAAAATCATTTTTCCTACCTTGTCTGGTGATTTCTGGTTGCACTTTCTTCTTCTGACTGTGCATCCAATCTTTCTGGTTGCACTTTCTTCTTCTGACTGTGCATCCAATCTTTCTTCCCTTCTATCAGCCTGTATGCTTTCTCTCCTCCACACCTCATTCCCTCCCTCAACTTTTTCTTCCTCTCTCCCTGACCTTTCTTTCCTTTTGTTTCCCTGCCTGCCCCCTTTCTTTCTTTCTCCCTGCCGTTCCCCAAGCCACTGCCACTGCCGCTGCCGCTGCCATCGGGGAACAGGACCCACCAATGGATAACAGGCCCCAAAGCCGACGCCGACGCATGCTCTCCCTGCTTCGGGCCGATCAGTCTTCCTCTCCCCGACGTCAATTCTGCCGTCGAGAGGAAGTTCCGCCCAGCCAGGCAGCAATTGGCTGGCCCCAACTTCCTCTCCGACTGCAGAATTGACGTCGGGGAGAGGAAGACTGATCGGCCCGATAGATTAGATCGCCAAGACAAAGTGAGTCCAAAGTGAGTCCTTTGCCTTGGCGAGCTACTGGCGCCCCTGCCTTAGAACACTGCCTAGGACCCTGGGGGAGCCCGGGCCCCCTGTCAGCTCCGGGCCCCTGAATGCAGGACTGGTAGTACTGCCCTGATGGCGGCCCTGGCAGGCCTTCCCCTTCCTGGTGCAACCTGGGATGCACCAGAGAGGGGCCTGAGGCTTTGATTGGCCCAGGCACCTAAGGCCTCTCCCATAAGAGAGGATGTATCGGGAAGGGAAAACCTATCATTTTGAAGAGGTTGGCCTGCTGTCCAGAGTGAGTAGGCATCCCTCCTGCCAGCCTTCATCTTAAAGATACAAGAGGGGAAAGGGGACCCCAGCAGCAGGAGGGAGTGGGTATCCCTCCTGCCATCCTTCATCATAAAAGTGTGGGCTGTTGGGGGAGGGGGGAAAGAAACCCGGCAACAGGAGGTGGAGTGGGCATCATTCCTGTCAAATGGGGGGCATCGAACAGCCCTGGGGGAGATAGGTGGTAGGGAGAGAGGAATTGAGGGGGTTTCTCCAGAGGATTTCAGTGATACCCCAGCCTCCATTACCCAGCTTTTGTTGGACATTAAAACAGATATCCACCATGCGAAAGGATATAACTTAAGCGGTGAATGATATGCGGTTGGATATGGTGGAATTAAACTGCTGCCAGGATGATGTGGAAAAATGTCTGGATGGTTATGGTGAAGATTTAGTGGACATGCAACAGGAGCTGGAATTGTTTCGCAAAGGAGATGAGGAGTTGTGGGATAAACTTGAAGACCTGGAGAATTGTACCAGCGGTGCAATTTGCGTATTAGAGGGGTGGCAAAGGAGCGTTGTATCAAGAAGTTAGGTGACTCAGGACATCTGTGCTGATATACTCGCACAAGAGAGGGGTTCAGAGGGTTCCAAACCAGATATTGCATGAAACAGGCACACAGAGCTTTTGGCCACCCAGTGAACAATCACCCCCAAGACATTGTGATCTGTCTCACTAACTTCAGGCTGAAAGAAGAAATTTTTAATGCGGTTCAGACGAGAAAGGACTATGTTTGGCAGGGACACAGAGTAGATATTTTTCAAGATGTGGCTACTGTGACTCTGCATAAATGCAGGGATATGAGACCTGTTACCCAATATCTGCATTCAGAGGGCCTTCACTATCGCTGGCTTTTGTCCTTTGTGCTGCCTATGACAGTGGGAGCTGTGACAAAGACTGTTCGAACCACTGAGGAGGCCTGGAAAGCGCTGATGGCTGTGGAGGCACCAAACTCCCTGTGGAGGCGTGCAGAACACCGGACATCACTTCAGAAGCATCCACTAGCCAATGGAGGCGCAAGAGGTGGGAGGTACCAGTGGGTAGTATGCAGGCAACCAAGGAGACAGCGCAACTCCCTTGAACATTTCACTGCTCAACTGTACTGTCAAATGCTGGAGTGTGAACTAAAGGATACAGTTGGGCATGGTGATTTGGGTGTGGGGAGTTGTTATACCTCAGCATATTACTGACATGTTCAGCATATTACTTACTGACATGTTCAGAATATTACTGATATGTCTCCTCAAGTCTGCTTATCTGACCTCTTTGTCCTGAGTGTTACCTTGACCACACCAAAAGGATAGTAAAGACAGATGGCCTCTGTAACACCTTCTTGATAGCATCAAAGAGGCAGTGCAACACCTATCCTGACTTCCTTTGTCTAAGTGTCAACTGGATAGCATCAAAGAGACAATAAAATTGCAACACCTCCTTGCGTATTTGAGATCCTGACCTCTTTGATCTCCACAGAACAGTAAGACCAGATGGTCTCTGCAATAACCTTGCTTATTTAACAGCTTGACTTCCTTTGCATGCGTAATAACATCAGTAAAGACAAATGGGAAACCGGGCTCTGCCACACCTCCTGGGTTACATCAAAAGGAAAAGGGGAACCAAACAAGTATCTGCTATCTTGACTTCTTTTGACCAGGGTGTTGTCAAAACAGATAACAAAAGACCAGAACCGGCTGTCTTACTAAGAGGGCAGCAGTTTTTCTCTATAAAAGAGACGAACTCAGCCCATAGAAAATTAATCCAGTTTCGTTGCAACCAAGGGACAGCCCGGTTCGGTTCTCCTCTCCTATCAATCGCTGTGGATTCCAGATTGTGAGGGATAGTGATGTCCGGAAATACGGTGATGTTATTCTATTTTTATATTTATCTATGCATGTAATAAAGTGTTATTGTTTATGCTTTATATTGTCTGTGTGCTTTTCTGAGTGTCACTAATCATCCCACTTGTCAGAAATTAGTGGCGGAACAGGAGTATATGTGGGAGAGTGTGAGTTTGGGGAAGGGGGATGGATCGGGAATGTGTTTGTGCAGTGTGTTTGGGGCTAGGGAAGGGAGGGGTGGATGCCGGTTGGGGCCACCACCTCGAAGACTGTGTGTAGCAGGGGCTTGTCGGCCCGGGACTCATTTCTTCATGGGGCCTTGGATTTTTTCTTGTCTGCCTGAGGCTCAAAATAGGATGGGAGAAAGAGTGGGTTTCCTTTGGAAGGGGGAGGGGGATGCCCCATTATCATTGGGTTACATATGCTGGAGGGACTTTGGGGCTTTTGGTTTTGCTTGGTATCACTGGTCAGTGGCTGGGATGGCTGGGTCGCCTTACTGGGAGTAGTAGGGTCCATGTACTTACTATGTATTTGATTTAGCTATGGTGAAGCTTGTGACCTAGAATGTGGGGGAAATTAACTCCCCTATTAACATTCCAAAATATTGCAACAGCTACAGCATCATAAGGTTGATATAGCCTTTTTACAGGAGTCACATTTATGTATGTATTTATTTATTTATTTATATGCCACTTATATCCTAAATGGTTTACATTCAGGTACATTATCATATTTCCCTATCTGTCCTGGTGGGCTCAAACTCTATCTAGTGTACCTGGGGCAATGAGGGAATTAAGTGACTTGCCTAGGGTCACAAGGAGCAGCGAGGGTTTTGAACCCACAACCTCAGGATGTAGATCTAACCACTGCACCACACACGCTAAATTACAGTAATGGTGGGTGGGGGATTGTATTGCTGCCTCTGCAAATGTTAAACATTGGGGAGTAGCCATATTATTTTGCAAAGGGTTGGTTGATCAATTACAGCTGTTGGATCAAGATGTGGAGGGGAGATTTGTGTTCTGTCGAGGGACAATTGTGAGACAGGAGTTGGTGTTTTGTTGTGTGTATGCTCCTAATATTTGTGATAAAGCTTTTAATTCGACCCTTTTCACCAAGTTACTGTCTTATAGTCACCTTCCTCATTTTGTGGGGGGAGATTTCTATGCTCTTAGTGATCCCCGGGTGGACGGTATGGGGGGTGGTAGATTTAACAGAGTGGCAAACATGAGGGCGTTTCGCCATTGTAGAGCAGCATTAGATCTAGTGGATGGTGTTACACAGGGAGAAACATGATTATACCCATCTTTCTCAGGCCCATGGAACCCAGTCTCGCCTAAATGACTAAATATTTTCTTCCAAAAGTCAGATGGAGATTGGGACATATACAATTTCAGACCACACATGGGTTTGGATACAGTGGGAAGGGGGACACATCAAGCAGAGGAAGAGGTGATGGGTATTCCCTTTGGCCCTTTACAGTGATGTGTGTTTTCAGGAAAAATTTCTAGCCTGTTGGAAGGATTATAAATAGCATAATTCCTGTGCTCTTCTGGGAAGTGGCTAAGGTCGTGTTACGAGGTGAAATCATCACTTATAGCAGTTATGCGTGGAAGGCTAGGGACAGGTAGATTTTACAACTGGATCGTCTGATTTGAGTGCATAGACAAAAATATGGGTGGTCGGGTACCAGGGAGCATAAGCAGGGGTTGTTAGACTTTCAAGTAGCACTGAATGAGCTCCTCCATCAGAGAGCACAGAAGTCCTTAGCATATTATAAATATCATCTCTATCGACATGGTAATAAGGAGGGGACGACTGCTGGCTAGACTGGTATCGACCAAGACCGGCCCTAAAAGAGTACTGACTATGAAGAATACCCAGGGGCAGCGAGTGTCCTCAGATAGTGGCATCTGTGATTTGTTTTATCAATATTATTACAAGTTATATTGGCCCCGGAAGATGTTGCTCTCCTGGGCTCACTCTATCTGGATGCGCTGCAGTTACCCCACATATCGTCTGTTGCTAAGGAATGTTTGAATGCTCCAATAACCATGGAGGAGGTCTACTGGGCTATTACTCGCAGCCTTTTGTTGAAAGCACTGGGAGAGGATGGTTTTCGCTCCAAGTTTTATATGATGTTAGGGGAGGAGATTGTGCTCCCTCTCACTAGGTTGATCAATGTTGTGGTAATGTTGCCTGATACCTTGAATGTAGCTAGGATCCTGGTGCTTACCAAACTAAGAAGGGATCTGGAGTTAGTGACATCCTTTCAACCAATCCCCTTGCTAAATTCTGATGTGAAATTGTTGGCCAATATCTTGGTGAAGGTGTTGCTAGACCTTATTCATGACTCACAAGTCAGCTTTATGAAAGGGATGACAATGGTGAAAAACATTCGGTGGATCCTTTTGTCATTGGAACAACAGGAATGGCGGGGCACACCATCTGTCCTGGTAAGTTATAACACTGAAAAAGCATTTGATTATGTCACCTGAGATTTCCTGTATGCCACATTAGCAGCTTATGGCTTTGATGGGGTTTTTGTCTTGGCTGTAAAGACCTTTATGCATCCCTGCAGGCAAAGACTGTGATCGACCATTGTGAGTCGGATTGTTTCTTTATTGGATCGGGAACATGACAGGGCTGCCCTTTGTCACACCTATATTATGTGCTGACCCTGGACACTCTCATTAGGGATATCTATTCTATGCTAGTGATTCATGGGGTACTGATGGGGCAGGAGGTTTTTAAGTTGGCAGTGTTTGCAGACAACCTTCTGGTACATTTAGAACATCCAAGGGATTCCTTGGATCATTTATTGGAATTGATTAAGGAGTATGGGGATTATGTGAGGCTGAAGTTGAATCTTGAGAAATCAGAAGCGCTTCCATCCTATTTGGAAGTTAATCAGTTGGGGGAATGAGCAGTTTCCTTTGAGATGGGTGGAGGACTTGTTCGTGTATTTGAGAACCTTATTAACCATGAATACTGCAGATGTGTATGCTTTGAATATCCCTTGCTTGTTGGATAAAACCCAGGACTGTTGGAGGAGTGGAGAGATCTTCCTGAGTTGCTGATGGGCCGTATTAATTTAATAAAGATGATGATTTTACCAAAATGGCTTTATTTGTTTCAGATGCTTCCGTTGCATTTGTTACACAAAGATTTGTGAAAACTGCAACATCTGCTGACAGTTTTTTTGCTGAGCTTCTAAAAAACCAAATCTTCACTTTCGGATGATGGTGAGTGGACGGTTTCAGGGGGGATTGGGGATCCCTAACATCCAGGTTTATAATTATGCCTGCCTTCTTCGCCATTGGGGGGGGGGCTGGGTATCTCAAACATGCATTTTTTTCCTCACATTCTTTTCATGCATTGCTTCATATGAAACTGTAGGATTGGAACCCAGTAAATACATACACGCAGTCTTAGAGTCGAGATGGAGACGCTGCCAATGGCTAGCTCTGAGTCCCTTTTATTATGCTTCTAAGCTAATGACATCATAGTACCTCCCTCGTTTAAACATCTAATGATAGGTGGATACAAAGGTACATGCTTTTACATTGGTGGAAACACAGGTACCTACCCTTTGCCTCGTGCTTTACCTCGTGATCACTTTCCAACTCAGCACTTAGGCCTGATTAACACGTGGACAGAACCTGAATCTTTGCATGTATGCAATGCAATGCAATGCCTGTCAGCAGATGTCCTTTCCAAAATGAACAGGCTGAGGGGGGGCGGGGCTAGAGGCAAGGCTGGGGCGGGGTGTGGGCATAACAGGGTGGGCATTGGTGGAACTGGGTGGCCCTGGGGGCAGGTCTAGGGTTTCAGATTTTGCATATGTAAAATCTGGTAATCCTAGGTATTCTTTGTCTAAAATTTATTTGATGAGGAGGGTAATCTGCTCACTTTTGATACTTGTTAAGCACAAGATTTTGCTCTTCTCCCTTGAAAAGAGGACATTGAGAGGGGACATGATTGAAACATTCAAGATAATGAAGGGAATAGACTTAGTAGATAAAGACACGTTGTTCACCCTCTCCAAGGTAGAGAGAATGAGAGGGCACTCTCTAAAGTTAAAAGGGGATAGATTCCGTACAAACATAAGGGGAATACACCTCCAGGGATTCAAGCTGGACAAATTCCTGCTGAACCAGAACGTACACAGGTAGGGTAGGTCTCAGTTAGGGTACTGGTCTTTGACCTAAGGGCCGCCGCATGAGCAGACTGTTGGGCACGATGGACCCAGCAGCGGCAATTCTTATGTTCTTATGGTCATATTGCCCATTATGTGGGTTCCCTCAACAGAGCACAACTGGGTATGTATATGGGGACTAAATTTAGAGAATTTTTTGGACTTCATCGAAATGTGAGTGTGACTGTTTCTGGGTTGTATAAGACGATTAAGGTTCTTCTCCCTGGTAAAGATTTTACTAACTGTTGCCAGGCCAGGGAGGTGGATTTGACTGTAGAGCTGGGGATATGGGATATGTCAGCTAATATCAGGAACTTGCCACAATTGACGCAGAGTGCCTGGCTTCGGGAGAGTTATTACAGACTCCTATTGCGTGCCTATTTTACCCAGAGACAGTTATACAGTATTCAGTCTCTGCTTTGTCTTAAATGTGGATTGCTAGAGAACTCTTTTGGCCATGCATTTTGGACCTGCCCCAAAATTAAGCACTTCTGGATTCAAGTTGTGCATATATGTCTACTTTGCTGGACAGGATACTTCAAGGTACAGTATTCCAGTTGGTGCTGGACATGCCGGCGGCATATAGCGTATGAATAAGGGCCATCGTCAGATGTGCCGTAAAATGTGTTTGATTGCCTGAAAATGCACACTGCAAAACTAGACTGTGGCGGAGCCCCCAGCATTCTGGCATTGGCCTAACTTGCTTCATCAGCTGGTGAGCTGGGAGGTGCAGGATGCCAGGGGAACCCAGAAGCAGAAACTCTTATTTTTGAACACCTGGGACCCATATTTGCAGTCTTTACATCCACAAGGGCGAAGTTTGTTGTTGAACAAATTATAGTACACTTCTCCCTTCGTATTCACTGTGATAGAGGATTAACAGAACCGTAAATACAGAAAAACCATGAATAACTTATGCATATGTTATTCGCAGTTTTCTATTAAAAACCATTATGAATATGGTGAAACCGCAAATAACATTGTGGGAGACCTGGCCTGTTCCTGAAGGAGAGGCAAAACACGATGAAGAAAGTGCTGGGAATCTGCGATTTTCTCTGTAAACGCTTGGAATCAGCGATTTCTCTATGCAAGCTGATGTAATTTGGGGGGAGGAGCCAACAAGCTAAAAACCGCAAATAATCGAAACCGCAAATACGGAGGGAGAAGTGTAGTCTATTGTTGGTACTTCATTTAACCGTATCAGTTGTGGGGAGTGATTGTTCTGTAGATGGAGAGGGCGGGAGGGTAGGAGGAGGAGTCTTTCAGGAGGGGAGTTCTTTGTTGGGGGTACATGTGGGGGATGGGGAGGGTTTGAAGTGGGAGGGGGATTCATGTTTGCTGGGCAGTTGATATATTTGTGGGGCAATCTTGTACTGTTTGCTGTGTCCCAATAAAATAGATTTCAACCATAAAAATGCAGAGAGTGCAGAAACTGAATGTGTCCAAAGACACTGCCAAATTCTGAGAATGCAGATCTGGAAAGCGTCAAAGCAGATTCAAGGAAAACATTGAGAGTGGGATTAGGAGCTGGAGACTCTCAGGATTCTTGGCTTTCTCTGAGAAACTGTTTAGCACTTTCAACACTGTTGTATTTCTGTGTCTTTAGTTTACATTTAGTTGGGGTCAGAAGAGCAACTTCTCCTCTCTCCTTCCTGCCCTGGATGACTCAGCTACCCACTGTTCTACGTGACTCTGCACAGGCAACATGAATTCCTAATTCTGCCTTGATATGCCTAATGTAAGCAGAGACTGCAAAATACAGTTAGGATGTCACGATATACCAGATTCCTAGAAGGATTTCACCAGTTTTACAATGATTGTAACTTACTGGGTGATTTTTTTACCAACAGTTTCAATCCTCCTGCTTTGGCAGTGGTCATAAGATTTATATAAGTTGGGTAAAAATATTCAAACAGTGCATAGAATGGCATTGGCATAGTAAGTTTAGTTACTTACCTGTAACAGGTGTTATCCAGGGGCAGCAGGCAGATATTTTCACATGTGGGTGACATCCACAGAACCTGGCACAGACTGTCCAAAGTGAACTATCACTTGAAAAATTAAAAAAGACTGTACCGCATATGCATGGGTGCCTTCCCGCCTGCTGCCAGCTCACATAACCATCAGTTCAGTAATAAAGCTAAGAAGGTGGGCAAGTTGTGAGAATATCTGCCTGCTGTCCCTAGATAGCACCTGTTACCGGTAAGTAACAGTGCTTTATCCCAGGACAAGCAGGCAGCATATTCTTACATGTGGGGATTCCCCAGCTAAGAAATAGGGCTGGAGGGAAATTGGCTTCTAATTAGAAATAAAACTTTGGAGAACTTTCTGGCCGAACTGACTATCCTGTGTGGTAAGATTTTAAAACAGTAGTGGGTATGGATTGAGGACCAGGTGGTTGCTTTACAGATATCCTCAATAGGAATGGAGCGTAGATGGGCTACTGAAGTCGCCATGGCTCACAGCTTTTGAGCATGGACCACGACCCCCTAGCATCAGACCAGACTGAGCATAGCAGAATGAGATGCAGTCTGCAATCCATGTGGAGATAGTTCTCTTGGTTACAGGAGTTCACAGCTTGCTTGGATCAAATGACAGGAACAGCTGAATAGAAGCTCTGTGAGGCTTGGTTCTATCCAAGTGACAAGTTAGAGCATGTATGCAGTCCAATGTGTGAAGTGCTGCCTCATCAGGATAAGAATGTGGCTCTGGATAAATACCGGAAGGTTGATGGACTGGTTGAGATGAAACTCCCTAAAAACTTTTGGGAGGAATTTTGGATGAGTTCGACTGACTCGGCATGCTGATGTGAGAGTATTGAGGAAGGCCACTTTGTTCCATGTGAGGTGTTTGAGAGATGAAGTGGACAGTGGTTCAGATGGAGGCTTCATGAGTACCAATAGTACCACATTAAGGTCCCAAGCCACCATGGGAAGTTTTAGAGGCAGCTTGATATTGTAAAGGCCTTTCATGAATCTGGAGATCAGGGCTAAGGGCTTATTGTGCAGAGGTGTGTGAAAAACACTTATAGCACTGAGATGAACTCTCATTGAATTTGTTTTTAGTCCAGAATTAGAGAGGTGTAGGAGATAGTGCAGTTCGAATGGAATAGGACAGGTTATTGGATCCAGAGAGTTGTTCCTATACCACAAGGAAAAGCGAGTCCATTTGAAGCAGTAGCAGCATTGCATGGAAGGCTTTCTGGAAGCTTCAATGATAGCTGACACTGGTGCAGACAGCGAAAGAGTATCTACTAGTTGGGAGAGAGATACCATGCTGTGAGAGCCAAGGAACATAAATTGGGATGCTTTAGAGAGCCCTTGTTCTGTGTCAGCAGTGTTGGAAATATTTACAGAGTAATAGGTTCCCATTTGCTCATTTGCAGGAGGAAGAGGGAACCAAGGTTGACATGGCTATCGAGGTGCAATGAGTATCATAGTGGCTGGTTCCTGGCGAAGCTTGAATAGCGCTGTCTTGATTAAAGGGATTGGAGGAAATGCATAGAGGAATCTGCCTCACCAGTCGTGGATAAAGGCATCCATTTCCAGGCGATTGGGAATATGGAGCCTGGAGCAGAAAAGAGGAAGTTTGTGATTAAAGGGGGGAGGCAAACAGGTCCACTTCTGGGGTTCCCCAATTCATGAATATCTACCATAAAATGCAGTTGTTGAGCGACCATTTGTGTGGTTGCAGAATTCTGCTCAATTTGTTGGCCAATACATTCTGTTTTCCTACTTTATGTATGTAATTTTATTGTCAACTATTCTGGAATAAAACGGTATAGAAATTTTTAAAATAAATAAGTAGACTGCTTTCAGGAAAATGTTGCAAGCAATGACCCAGGACCAGATTTTGATGGCTTTCTGGCAGAGGTGGTGAGATTCTTTTCCACCCTGTTTGTTCTCGTAGTACATGGCTACTTGGTTGTCTGTCCGAACCAGTACTATGTGATTGAGGAGACTATCCTGGAACGTGAAGAGGGCATTGTAAATTGCTCATAGTTCCAGGAGGTTGATGTGAAGAAGTGTCTCCACAGAACTCCAAGATCCCTGGGTGTGGAGACCATCCAAGTGAACTCCCCATCCCAACATGGCAGCATCAGTCGCCAAAATATTTTGATAAGGTGGGACTTGGAATAGGAGACCTCTGGAGAGAATGACTGGAGCCATCCACCACAGAAGTGAGTGTTTGAGTTGTGGTGTCACAGACAAGCACTGAGATAAAAGACCAGTTACTTGAAACGACTGGGAGGATAATGCCCATTGAGGATGTCCAAGGTGAAGACAAGCAAATGGGACCACATATATCATGGAAGCCATGTGACCCAGAAGTTGTGACTTGTGACGTGTCATCAGGTGGCAACGAGAAGAGACTTCTTGGCAGAGCTGAAGTAATGTAGTGAATCTCTGCTGAGGGAGGAAAGCACACATCTGGTTTGTATCCAGAAGAGATCCAATGAATTTCAGAGACTGAGTGAATTCCAGGTGGGATTTGGGATAATTGACTGCAAAGCCTAGGATCTCGAAAAGTTGACTTGTTGAATAGGGGAATTGGAATAGGGGCATAAGTCAGTTACACATGAACATAAGAACATAAGAACATAAGAAGTTGCCTCCACTGGGTCAGACCGAGGTCCATCTCGCCCAGCGGTCCGCTCCCGCGGCAGCCCATCAGGTCTGCGACCTGTGAAGTGGTTTCTGACCACTTCTATAACCTACCTCAAGTTCTATCTGTACCCCTCTATCCCTTTATCCTCCAGGAACCTATCCAAACCCTTCTTGAATCCCTGTACAGAGTTCTGGCCTATCACTTCCTCCGGAAGTGCGTTCCATGTGTCTACCACCCTCTGCGTAAAAAATAATTTTCTAGCATTTGTTCTAAACCTGTCCCCTTTCAATTTCTCCGAGTGACCCCTAGTGCTTGTGGCTCCTCTCATGTAACTACATGTAACTACAAATCTGTGCCAATTAGCACTTCTTATGGCCAATTGGAACTTGCCATCAATTAAGTGCCAATTTAGTGTTAATTAACAAGCTACATGCATAACTGACCCTATTGTATAACTGTGTGCTCCACTGCATGCCTAACTTTAGGTGCTATTTATAGAATTTGGGGGTAAATCCTCAAAGACACTACAACAGGAGAATGCATTAACCCTTCTACTCAAGATGTGCTCAGCCTTTAAGTCTTCTGTGTGCTCCTCTGTGTCTGCACTGAAGAGCTAATTGCCTCGTTACCATTGATTTTAATATGCAGTGTTCTGGAGTCAAACACAAGGCTGTGCACAGGGTTAACTTCTGCGCTAAAATCATTTTTGGCATCTGTGCATCCAAAATATTTTGTGTTAGAACTGTGCTCACCCTGCACTTGCTTTGCACAAAGCTTTAGGCCCTTTACTTTATCTGCTCCAGTAGTGTGGCAAGGGTGAGAGGTGCCTGGGATGGTTGCAACCGTCCCCCACCCTCTTCTCCACCCCCTTACTCTTCCCCACCCCCTTGCTGCGCACGCACACCCCTGCCCTTTCCCCATACCCCTTTAACTTCCCAGGCGCAAATAGCATCACCAACTTGCTGCCCAAATTGGCGTTGGAAATGACATCAGGGGGAGAGCCGACGCTGGCGCAAGCAGCAGGTTGTAATTGCTGCTTGCACCGGCAAAGAATTAGAGGTTCGCTGGGGGGGGAGTGAAGATGTGCATGCTGCTGGGGGAGGAGTGGGGGGGGCGGAGAGGAAGAGGACAAGTGCCGGCACCCCCACCAAGTCGGTGCCCAGGGCACAAACCCTGCTCCCTCCCTTACTACGCCACTGATCTGCTCTACAGTGATTTCTGAGATTCTCCCTGCTCTGCTCACTAGAATTCAAAAGAGAGCCATTACATTACCATTTGTATTCCACCAAAACCTGTATGAGTTCATGGCAGATCACAATAAATTCAACTACTGGAAACAAACCCAGTTAAACATGCCAATAAATTCTTTAAAAATGCAATAAACATAGATCATAATCTCAATATAAAAATTTCTTAAATAAAAATGTTTTAAAAAGCTGCCTTCTTGGTATGCACATCTTTCTCATGCATATCCTGAAAACCTAACTGGCCAAGTGGTCCCTCAGGACTGGGTTGAAAGCCACTGTAGGACATGGAGTTCCTGTTCTTATACATTGAACATGTGGCAAATACAGAGGCTTTTTTCTATATCCTAGTCTTAGGAAACAGGGACTTAAACTTCCAGAGATGCAGGGCACTACTGATGCTGGAGATTTGGAGCAGTCCTGGATTTCTGATCACCTCTTCCTGGTGCATTATGGGACTTGCAGTACTAATTTCAATGGGCTGGATCAGGCACTATAAATCCCACACTACCTTGAGATCCAAGTTCAAAACTGGCACTTTTTTTTCAAAATCTCCAGCCTGGAACTGGGTAACCTGGCATTTTTGGCTGAGCCAGCATTAGAGGGGGTGCAAACAGGGTAATTACTTTTACTTTACCCAAACCTGCAGAAGATAAACAACCTGCTGGTGAATTTTTTGGGGGGGTCTCTTTCCAATTTCTGCTCTGGGTCCTAACATTGTTAACACCAACCCTGCAGAGATGTACTGGGAATGAAATCAGGCCTGGTTCAGCTGCCCACAAAGTGCAGACATTGACTACATTACGAGCAGTGAAGATAGCTGCAAAGAAATGAACAGGACTGCACATTCTGAAGGCACCAGGGACAGGTTGGACAGGCTGAACCAGGCTTGTTTTTACCCTCCACAAAGGCATCGACTAGCAGTTCTAGTGTATGAAAAAGAAGCTTCAGAGCTGCGATGGAAGAAGAGATTTTGGATTTTGTTCACCTCTTTTTCAGTTGCAGCTCAAGGCAAGTTATATTCAGGTATAGAAGGTATTGTCCTGTCCTTGAACTCAGAATTTAATTTGTGCCCTAGTCAATGAACAGAGAAGTGACTTATCCAAGGTCACAAAGGGAAAGGGATTGGGATTTGATATACTGTTTGGACAAGGTATATTAAATGGTTTACAATCAGGTACTCAAGCATTTTCCCTATCTGTCCTAGTGGTGGTGGTAGTGTGATTTGAACT
This sequence comes from Geotrypetes seraphini, assembly GCF_902459505.1. Lineage (NCBI taxonomy): Eukaryota > Metazoa > Chordata > Amphibia > Gymnophiona > Dermophiidae > Geotrypetes > Geotrypetes seraphini. Next base: position 72,984,980 of record NC_047094.1, on the reverse strand, counting down.
GGCTTCCCTGGTTCTTAGCCTGCCATTTACCTATAACCAGAGTTGACAAGGGAATCAACCTTCTGAGCAGGAGATTTAGGGTCTGCCCATAGCTCCATCTAGACTGCCTATACTTTGTCTAGCCATGGCCACAGTTCCACCCCCAGCCCATGCCAATTCATGGCCAGGAGCACCAGAATTAATCTCCCAGCAGCAGCAGCAGCAGGAGACACCTTCATAAAACCTCATCATCAGCCTTTGCATCCTCACTTATCTCAAATTTATTTAAAATATTAATGATGGCTTTTACAAAGCTGTGGTAAAAGTTTCTACCACAGACCGGCGAGGCAAATGCCCCAACGCTCATAAAATTTTTATGAGAGTTGGGGCATTTACCTCGGTGGCCCACAATAGAAACTTCTACTGTGGCTTTGTAAAAGGAGCCCTAAATTACTTAACAAAAAATATTTATATGCATATGTAAAACCACTTATTTCAAGAAAATGCATTAGGACCTGCCGCCATACACTCAGGACCCGCCACCAACATGGGCCATGTTTCGCCATTGGCTGCTTCAGAGAGCAGTCCCAATCTGGTCCTAATCACTCTGTTCACTTCGCCATAGCACTCTTTAATTAAAAAAAAAAATTAATAAAAGTGATTCTTACTATCTCTGGAAAGGGAGGCCATTCAGCAGGAGATCCTGACTCTCTGGTGGGGGTGCATGAGATGACCCACAAAAGCTGGAATCTCTCACTGAAAGCAGACTTGTCAGGTCTTCGTTAGGCTACTTTACTGAGTAATGCCAGGACTACCTCAGCCTATCTCTGCTGACCTGGAGCCCAGTGGCGTACCTATGGTATGTGGCACCCGGGGCCCATCATTTTTTGACCCCCCCCATCTATATGAAAAATATGATTTTTAGTAACAATCCACATATCGCACAACAAGCGTATACCTAGAAAAAGGCAGCATCTTAAACACTGTAGTGAGCACTAGAACACCAACACATACATTGTAAAACTAAACAAGCCAGATCCCGCACAGTCAATTGATCCTGTAGTCAATGCCAACTGAAAACTATGTTCTTTTCATACACACAGAACAGAGATACACCCTCGGCCAATATGGAATAATCACAAACTAAAAATAGAAATATGTAGACAAAAGTTAAACTGAACCGCCAAGAAACCAGACCCTGGATACAATACAACACCACAAAAATAGTAACACATGTCCTCTAATACAGTGCTATATATTCATAGAATCACAGCTATAATCCAATTAGAAATTTTTCCATTTATAATTGTGCAAAATACATTATTTAAAATATAATAATGAGACGGCCCGTCCACTTTGACTGTTCCTGTACTCAGCGAGCCTTTACCAGTGTCCCTCCCTGACGAAGAGACGAAATCCGGGTCGGAGGGACGGAAATTAAACAGATAAGAAAAAAACATTCACGATTTTACTGAAGCACTTGTATTTTTATTTCAATAAGTCACCAATGAGAGTCATCATCATTAATTGCTCCCCAATACAGATAAGTACCATAAGCTGGATGTACTTACCAGATAGGCTTTAGATAGGTCTGAATATATAGGGAGGGCAGGGGACTTGTGAAGGCGATGATGGTCCCCTTGTAAACCTCATTGTAGTGACATCACTATTATATGGGTTTCTTGGTCTGAGCACTTCACAAATATTTTAAATAATGTATTTTGCACAATTATAAATGGAAAAATTTCTAATTGGATTATAGCTGTGATTCTATGAATATATAGCAATTATTGTCACAGATTACAAAGAAAGTTATCTCTCTATTTTGTAGTCACTCTAATACAGTGCAAAATATAAAGACAGTAGATGTAAATTTGAAAAAACTGATACATAATAATCACCACTTTACAAATTAACAAATAAAAATAAAACAAATAATGAGAAATAAAAAAATACCATTTTATTGGACTAATCCCCGTAAGCTCGTTCCCCATTCCCGAAAACCACCTGATTCCATCCACACAAGCCTTGACTTGTTTATATTAAAGTATAAAAAGAAACAATATTCTGTACAATTGTCAATGTATAAATCAGCATCTTCTCCCCACTCTCTCTTCCCCATTTCCCTTCAGCATCCTCAGCCCACTCTCTCTCCACTTTCCTTCAGTGCACGCACATAAAAACAAGCAAGTAATTTTATATCATTTTCATTCTATTCATTCATAGAAATTAAAATCTAAATAATGCCAGTCACATAACAAAACATGATTTTACAAAAATAATTCCCTGTACAGTCAAGCTTGCAAGGATTACTAGATGTCTTTCAGCAGCTCCCCTCCCTCCCTCCCCCTTACCTTTGTGGCCAAGTCAAAATGATCTACCAACAATAAAATTTTAAAAACACAAAGTACGCTGTACGCAGAGAAAATGTTAATTATCATTTATATTCTGTGGGTTTTCAAAGAGGTCAAGGCAGATGACTTTGTGCAATGTCACCTCAGTAACAACTATACAACTATACAGTAACAATTCCCCCTCCCTTTTTACTAAACCACGATAGCGGTTTTTAGCGCAGGGAGCTGCGCTGAATGCCCCACACTGTTCTCAACGCTCATAGGCTCCCTGCGCTAAAAAACGCTATTGCAGTTTAGTAAAAGGGGGCCATAGTGCAAAATATAGACAGCATATATAAATTCTCAAAACGGACACATTTTGATCATTAAATTGAAAATAAAATCATTTTTCCTACCTTTGGTAATTTCATCAGTCTCTGGTTGCACTTTATTCTTCTGACTGTGCATCCAATATTTCTTCTCTTCTTTCAGCCTCCTGTATGCTTCCTCTCCTCCAGACCTCATTCCCTCCCCAAACTTTTTCTTTGTTTCACTCTGCCCCCTTCTTTCTTTTTCTCTCTCTCCATACCCCCTTTCTTTCTGTATGTCTGTTTTTCTCTCTCTCTCTGTGCCCCATTTTTCTTTGTTTCACCCTGCCCCCTTTCTTTCTTTCTGGCTCCCTGTACCCCCCCTTTTTTTCTTTCTCCCTGCCCTCCCCTATGCCACCACCATTGGGAAAATGCTGCCACCGCCACTGGGGAATAGGCTGCCACTGCCGCCATCGGGAACAGGCCGGTGCCGAGTTCGCCCTGCTTCTCTTCCCCGCGGGGCCGTCCAACTCTCGCCACCCGACGTCAATTCTAACTTCGGAGAGGACGTTCTGGGCCAGCCAGGCAGCGATTGGCTGGCCCTGAACGTCCTCTCCGATGTCAGAATTGACGCGGGTGACGAGAGTTGGTCGGCCCCACAGGGAAAAGCAGGGCGAACTCGGCCCCGGCCTGTTCCCGATGGCGGCAGTGGCAGCCTATTCCCCAGTGGCGGTGGCAGCATTTTCCCAATGGTGGTGGCATAGGGGAGGGCAGGGAGAAAGAAAAAAAGGCAAGGGCATTGGGTGCCTAATGCCATAACCAAGCCTTCAGCCTTATGCCCATCCCCCCAATAAATGTTCAGATCCCTAATATATGTACACTACCTCCTCTGAAGACATCATGCTAATCTATCACACACACAAATAATGAGGCCAATTTTGAGAAGTCATTTACGTGGACAGCTACTGAACACCCTTCCTGCAGGTAAAAGTATGCACTGATGGTTCTTTGAGTCTGTGTGGCTATCAGGATCTGTTTTGCTTTGCTTGCCCCAAGAAGCTGTTGCCCTAGGTGACTGCCTAATTTTGCCTAATGGTTAGGATGGCCCTGGCCACTCCTTCAACAACAAAAGGCTGCTTCTCTGAGTAATTAGAACATGCTGGTCAGTTTTCCTTATGGCATGAACCCAACTGAACTTTGCCTACCTCATCTGTTTTTATGATTTAACTTTACTAAAAGGAAATTTTGCAATAAAAGTTTTGCAAAAGGATGCTGGGGAACTTTTATGTTTATAAATAAACTATATAACATATAAATGTGGTTAATGTTTTACAGAGTTTCAACATAAAACAGCAGAAAAGATTATAAAGATAACCTCTGGTGATAAAAATAAAATATAGTATAACACTGATCCCTTTGGGTAATAGGCATGGGCGCAGTTGGTCGGGCATGCCAAGCTCCCTTCTGCTGAATTTTAATGATTAAATTGTAATTACTGCAGGGAGTAAATGAGACTCAAAGCTCAGTCTGTGTTTGCACGTTCAGACAACTGACTGATTTCCAGAGCTGCTCTAGATCCCTCTCCTGAAAGCTTCTTATCTTTGCTGTGCAGATTTCAAACAGAAAAAACAGGGACTATAAAATATCAAATGGCACTGAGAATACAAGCTTGAAAACAGGATTGGGTGCCTTGGCCAATATGACACGCTGGAATGAAAGGAAGATAAGAAGTAAAAACTTAAGATCTTAATGATCTGGGGGGGCTTGATGTATTAAAGTCCACTCCTGTGCTAGTCCATGTTATAATTAAATAGATCCCATTACTGTATATAAAACGAGACCAGCAAGGTGTTAATAAGGCAGCACCTTTTTAGCTTGGTTTTTAATGAAAAATTCAAAGCAGCTCTGAGGATTCAGTGCAGTCAAGCAAGGTGGCAACCTGAACAGAGAAAAAGAAGTCTGAAGCGAAACACACATTTATTTGGCTATAGCCATTCAGGTACATTATGGTAGGTATTTCCCTCAGACGGATCATGGTCAACGCTTTAACAGTATATGGTGACAGAATCCAGTGGTTCTTAAACCTGTCCTAGGGGACCTACTAGCTACTTTAAAGGGCAATCTGGATCATGCGTATTCATTAGGGATATCTTGGAAAACCCGACTGGCTGGGGGTCCCGCAGGACATGTTTAAGAACCACTGGTTTAGTCTGCCCAGCAAGGCATCCAAAGCAGGAGTTCTCAACCCAGTCCTCGGGACATACCAACCAGTCAGGTTTTCAGGATAGCCGCAATAAATATGCATGATACAGATTTGCATACAACTGGGGTGTCCAACCTCGGCCCTCGCCAGGTTGGGTTTTCAGGATTTCCCAAATGAATATGCATGAGATCTATTTGCATACAATGGAAGCAGTGCATGCAAACAGATCTCATGCAAATTCATTGGGGACCGACCCTGGCATACAAGGAAGGTAATGCATGGAAATGCGTCTGATGCATATTCATTGGGGCTATCCTGAAAACCTAACTGGCTAGGTATGTCCCAAGGACTGGGTTGAGAACCCCTGCTTTATAGGCATCCTCTGTGCTTATTATTTATTTATTCAGTTTTCTATACTGTTCTTCCAGGGGAGCTCAGAACAGTTTACATGAATTTATTCATGTACTCAAGCATTTTCCCCTTTCTGTCCTAGTGGGCTCATAATCTATCTAATATGGGGTAAGGGGGGGACCAAGCAACCTGCCCAGGATCACAAGGAGCAGCATGGGTTTGAACCCACAACCTCAGGGTGCTGAGGCTGTAGCTATAATCCCTGCACCACACTTTCTGATATGGTGGTAGAAGATAGCATGGCAACCATTGTTTGAGAGAGATGGCAAACATACCCCCTCCTTTACTAATGCGAAGCACTTGTTTTAGCACTGGCAGCGAAGGTAACTGCTCCAACGCTCACAGAATTCCTATGAGCATCGGAGCAGTTACTGCCGCTGCTAAAACCCACACTACGCGTTAGTAAAGGAGGGGGATAGTTAACAAGCAAGGTAAAACATAATATGACAAAACATGGTGAGACATAGCAATAACAGACTATAGACTTTTCCTCCAGGAACTTGTCCAAACCGTCCTTAAAACCAGCTACACTATCCGCTCTTACGACATCCTCTGGCAACACATGGTAAACATGGTATGAGAAATTGTAGCATGGCAGACATAGTACAGCAAATATAGTATAGTGAATGTGGTGTAATCCACATATTTTCAAATTCCGTCACTAGTTTTGTCTTCACCACTTCCAGTGGGCAAGTATTCCAGGCATCTACTATCCCCTTCATGAAAAAATATTTCCTGATGTTACTCCTAAATCTACCATCCTGCAGCCTCAATTCATAACCTCTGTTTTCTATGTTATTGGGTCATGTATGTGGAATCAGTTGCCAGATGAAGTGAAGCAATTGCTTTAGTGACTTTAAAGAGAGTTGAAAACTGTGCTTTTTGTACAAGCTTATGGAGGCATATAATGAAGTAGATTATGACATCTGAAATAGATGGGCTTGGAGTCCTCCTGACATGGAGTTCTAGAGATACAAATTGAGGAGAAGCAATGTGATTGTTTACAGCAATTTTGGGGTGGCTATAATGGGGGGTTTTTTGCGCTGTTTTGATATGATTTTTTTGTGGGGATATTTGTTTTTATTGCTTGTATTGTGTATGTGACAAGCTGTGCTATGCTATGCTTAGAACTGTTAGTGATAATGTGGAATAGAAATTTGTTAAATAAATAAATAAATACTTCTACCGTTTCCCTGTGTCTGAAAAAGATTTATTATACACGAGGCAATAGAGGGTTAACTGATATGTTTTTCATTTGAGGAGGTGGAATCTGGTCCTGGAAAGCTCTGCCTGAATTAACTGGTTAGTCTATAAGGTACCATATAGGGAAAGACCATAAAGCAATTTGTATGTCTTATACATCTGCTGTCTAGAATCAGTAGGACCTGTGACAATACTTCAAAATAAGGTTTAGACAAAAGCTTCTGCCCTCTAGTGGTTTAATCTTTTCCAGATCCAGATGTGCCCTTGAGTCAAACCACTCATGCCTGGTAACCACATAACAAGGGACTCCTCTTGTAGTTATGTTGGCATGATAAAGATGTGGATTAAAGGGTTCATTTTCAAAGCACTTAAACACAGAAAGCGCCAAAGAAACCTATGATACTTTTTGTCTAAAGTGCTTTGAAAATGAGCTCCTAAGTGATTTGCCCAAAGCTCCAAGGAGCTGCTGTGGGATTTTAACCTGGCCCTTTGGTTTCTAGCTCACTGTTCTAACCATCGAGCTACTCCACTCTGTAAAATTTTTTAGGATTGTTAATTCTTGTACAATCCCACTTTATTCCGGGACCGGTGGGTTATCTCCGTCTACCTGCCAGGATCTGTAAGAAGCCTCAATACTTCTGAGGCTTTAACCCTTCCCCCTCAAACCTCATCACTGTGCATGCTCCTCAGCTTACTAGTTCTTCCTACAGGCCAGGCTGTAGGAGCTTATCTTTTCTGTTCGTGTTTAATTTCATGCTATTTCAGTATTTTTCATTCGCGGTTTTCGCCCTCATGCTGTGGAGGCTTCCTGCGGGGACATCCTTAACTGCGGGAGATCGCAGACCACTGGAAAAAAGTCTACTTCTAGGGGATTCCTTGCTTGTCACTAACCCCCTGGATAGCCTGAAGGAGTATTTTATAGGTAAGGCAATGAGTAATGGGTAACCAATGTGCTTTGCAAAGAAGGGGAGTGACATGATCATATTTTCTTGCTTGGTAAATTAATTTAACAGCTGTATTTTGCAGTAGTTGTAAACCACGGATTTCTTTCTGGGTTATGCCCTGATATAGGGCATTACAGTAATCTATGTTCAAAATTATGAGGGAATGAATGGAGCCAGGAGTTAATTTTATCGAGGAGGTGGTTTGGGTGCAGGCCACACAGTCTGCAGACATTGCTGCCTTAGAACCCATGCCAGAGCAAGACTCGAGCTCTGGGAGATACTCGATATACTTCATCATTCCAAAGAAGGGATCCGATGATTGGAGACCAATTCTGGACCTCAAGGCAGTCAATGCAGCTCTGAAGGTTTCTTGCTTCCGCTTGGAAACGGTGTGCTCAGTGGTAGCTTCGGTGGTGCCAGGGAGTTTCTTGCTTCTCTGGATCTAACGGAGGTGTATCTCCACATTCCCATTTTTCTGGGGTTCTGTGTTCTGGGGCAACTTTTTCAGTTTGCAGCACTGCCCTTTGGATTGGCGACGGCACCCCGGAACTTCACCAAGGTGATGGTGGTGGGGGCGGCCCATCTCCGCACCCTGTGCGTCCTAGTTCACCCATATCTGGATGAATGGTTGATCAGGGCTCCCTCGCTGTCCGAGGGGCATCAGGCTGTCCATCAGGTGGTACAGTTGCTGCAACGCCTGGGCAGAGTGATCAACTTCAGGAAGAATCACTACGAGCCCAGCCAGGATTTGGAGTTGGACTTGGGAGTTCGATTTCATATGAGTCAGAACAAAGTATTTCTGCCCGTGTCCTGTCAGGGGAAGCTACAACAAGTTATCAAGGAACATGTGGCCACTCTGGTCCTGACGGCATGGCAGTACCTCCAAGTTTTGGGGACCATGGTGACAATGATCGATGTGGTCACTTAGGTCAGAGCCTTTCTGCGCCGCTGCAAGAGGCTCTTCTTTCGCACCAGAATCCACAGCAGGATCTGTTACATGCACCCCTGCCCTGGACGTCGATGGTGCACAACAGTCTAGTATGGTGGTTGCATCCTCTCACGCTGTCCCGGGGACTTCCCCTCCAGATCTTGGATTAGGTGATCCTGTTTACGGTTGCAAATCTCAAAGGATGGGGAGCAGTGGGCATGACTGTCCCTGTTCAGGGCCAGTGGGCATCCTCAGAGCGCAAGTGGTTGATTAATCGCCTGATACTGCGGGCGATTTGGCTGGCCTTTCTCCACTTCAAGGGTCATCTCCATCATCGAGCCATCCGTGTATTCTCGGACAATGCAACAGCAGTGGCCCACGTCCATCGATGGTGGCATGAGGAGCCCCTCTCTGATCGTGAAAGCTCAGCTGCTCTTTTGGTGGGTGGAGAGACACCTTGTGGTGCTGTCTGTGGCACATGTAGCAAGAGTGAACAACGTTCAAGCAGACTTTCTCAGTTGTCAGAAGCTGGACCCCGGAGAGTGGTCCCTCTCTCAAAGTGCATTCGATTGCATAGAGGATCAATGGGGTCCTCCACATTTGACCTCATGGTAACTGCGGCCAACAAGAAAGCTGATCGGTTCTTCAGTTGTCATCAAGAGGCCAGAAGCAAAGGCCTGGATACTCTGGTTCATCCCTGGCCCCAGGAAGGTCTTCTTTATGCCTTCCCGACATGGCAAATGAGGTTCAATGTGGATAAGTGCAAAGTGATGCATTTCAGTGACAAAAATCTCATGCACGAATACAGGATGTCTGGGGCGGTACTTGGAGAGACCTCCCAGGAAAGAGACTTGGGAGTTCTGATCGACAAGTCGATGAAGCCGTCTGTACAATGTGCTGTGGCAGCAAAAAGGGTGAACAGAATGCTAGGAATGATAAAGAAGGGGATCACGAACAGATCGGAGAAGGTTATCATGCCACTGTACTGGGCTATGGTGTGCCCTCATCTGGAGTACTGCGTCCAGCACTGGTCGTCATACATGAAGGACACGGTATTACTCGAAAGGGTCCAGAGAAGAGCAACTAAAATGGTTAAGGGGCTGGAGGAGTTGCCGTACAGTGAGATATTGAAGAAACTGGGCCTCTTCTCCCTTGAAAAGAGGAGACTGAGAGGAGACATGATCGAAACATTCAAAATACTGAAGGGAATACTTAGTAGATAAAGACAGACTGTTCACACTCTCCAAGGTAGGGAGAACGAGAGGGCACTCTCTAAAGTTGAAAGGGGATAGATTCCATACAAATGTAAGGAAGTTCTTCTTCACCCAGAGAGTGGTGGAGAGCTGGAACGCTCTTCCAGAGTCTGTTGTAGGGGAAAACACCTTCCAAGGTTTCAACACTACGATAGACAAGTTCCTGCTAAACTGGGACTTACACAGGTGAGGCTGGACTCATTTAGAGCACTGGTCTTTGACCTGGGGGCCGCCGCGTGAGCAGACTGCAGGGCAGGATGGACTACTGGTCTGACCCAGCAGCGGCAATTCTTATGTTCTTATGTTCCATCCATGGCCCTATTGAGGCATCTGTTGAGGCGAATTGCAGCCCATGGGAATCCGGTGATTCTGGTGGCTCCTGATTGGCCGAGGCGGCCATGGTATGTTGACTTGGTTCAGCTCCAGAAGGATCGGGGGCTCCAGCTACCTTGTCATTCTCGCCTTCTCACACAGGGTCCAATTGCGATGCAAGATCCAGACTGCTTTGATCTTATGGCATGGCTTTTGAGCACGCAGCCTTGACTAGTGGGGTTATTCTTCTACAGTGATTTCCACATTGCTTCACAGCAAATGGTAGTCCACAGTGGTGGCCTATGGGAAGGCTTGAAGGTGGTACCAGGCCTGGTGTGTCCTGAGACAGGTGGACCCTTCTCTTCCATAGATCCCTTGGGACCTGGAGTTTATGCAGGATGGCCTGAAGAAAGGTCTAGCAGTATCTTCACTCTGAGACAGATTGCTGGTCTTTCATGTATGGGCCCTCCTTCCCTGAGGGGCTCATTGGCAGTTCATCTAGATGAGGTTTATTTTCTGCAGGGTGCAATGTGACAAAGGCCTCCCTTACACCTTCCCTGTCTGACCTGGAACCTTAATCTGGTTCTTCACTCTGGCTTGTCCTGTGTATGAGTCTCTAGATCAGGCATCTCTGATGGATCTCATCAAGACAGTCTTCCTGGTGGCTATTACCTCAGCCCGCAGGGATTCAGAGCTTCAGGCTCTCTCCTGCAGGGATTCCTTTCTGCGTACTACAGATTCCGCTGCGATGCCGTGTACTGTTCCTTCTTTTCTTTTGAAAGTGGTTTCCGCTTTCCATATGAATCAGGAAGTCTGGCTTCCTGCTTTTGCTTTCTCTGGTTCGAGGAAGCTGGAACAGGGTTCCTTGGACATGTGCAGAAATTTATTGCGGTATCTGGAGGTCACCTATTTGTTTTGGCGGGTCCTGCCTGCAGAGGGAAGCCAGCTTTTAAGGCTACCGTTTCCAGGTGGATTCGCGTGGTGGCTGCCGGAATGAAGCCCCCCTCAGGGTATGGGCTCATTCAACCAGAGGTTGCAGGGTCACTACCTGGTCCTCCTTGCATACATTCACCAAGTTTTACAGGATCAATGTGGCAGCCAAGCAGGATGCTGCTTTTGGTACCTCTGTTATATCCCACTGGTCCTGGAATAAAGTGGGATTATACAAGGTTCTTACCTCTGCTAATCTTCTTTCTAATCCACACTTTATTCTGGGAACACATCCTATACTTGCTGATTCGCAGATTGTCTGCGTTTACAAGTACTGGTAAGCTGGATTTCTGTTTTCTGACCAGCCTTTATAAAAGAGTACCATCGGGATGGGTTTAGCACTTATTTTGGGCGGTCCCTAGTTCAGGCGCCCCCTTCTGACAGTGCAGGCTGTGTCTCCCTATAGCACTGTTTTGTCATTCATTACATTACATTACATTCGTGTTTTCTATCCACCAATACCTTTCAGTTCTAGGCGGTTTACAAAAAGAGTTGGCCTGGGCATTCCCAGGGAGCTTAAAGAGTTGATAGATAGAGCAAGCTTACACGAATTGAAGACTAGCATGAGTGATGGGTTTTGGGGGATGGTTTATAAGGTTTTTGATTAGCTCATTTGACAAATTTTTTGAAAAGTATAGTTTTCAATTCTTTCATGAATGTTTTATAGTTGGTTGTCTTGGTCAGTAGCTTGGAGAGGTGGCAGGTTTCCAAAGTTTCATAACTTTGTTATTTTGTTTTTCATTGTTGCTATTGTTGCATTTGTTAATTTGAGCAGAATTGATTTAATTGATGGGTTATTTCCCCATTCCCCTCTCTCTTGAATTATCCTCTACAGATGTTCCTGGCTGCATTAAGACTGACTGATAAGCTGAGGAGCATGCACAGTGATGAGGTATGAGGGGGAGGGGTTAAAGCCTCTGAAGTTTTGAGGCTTCCTACAGACCCTGGCAGGTAGATGGAGATAACACTGGTCTCGGAATAAAGTGTGGATTTATAAGAAAGAAGATTAGCAGAGGTAAGAACCTAATTTTTCATTCTATTCACAGAGAGCATCTGTAGAATACAGCCATGTGATTATTAACCAATACAAAACCACGTGATAATGTATGTACAGATCTGTGGACTTTACATTGGCTACCTGTCTAACAATAAACAACCTGTGCTATGCAGATGATACAATGCTCATCACCAGCAGCAAAGAAGACATGCTGAATCTACTGAGAAAACTCAAAGCGGAAAGTCATAAAATGGGATTAGAACTGAACATAAACAAGACAAAGATCATGAACACGGAAAATAATGAAGATTTTGAGCTTGAAGGCGAATAAAAAAAATAGAAACCAAAGAGAAGAACCAATCTCAACAGATGTCACAGTCCAGAGAAGAGCAGAAAAGACCAAGGAGATAGATAATCTTCTCGGAATCCTACATCCACAAAAACATGTGTTATTGTGCAAAAGATTTAAGGACCCCAATACAGGCACATACTGAAACACAGCTGAGTTGGATCAATGAATAAGTTTTAAATTAATTAAAAAAGGACAAATCCAAGGAGGAAAATCCCAAAAGTACAGTTCATTATTGAAAACACTACCCATGTTCCACGTTTCGCTCAACAAAGGCTGCCTCAGGAGTATATAATCATATAATTAATATACAGTACATACAAAATCATAAAATAAAAATATACAAAGAGTGTACGGAGTCCGGTCAAGGTTATGTGTGCACTGAGAAGGCTGTTCTAAATCTAAAAGTATCTGGGTAAAGGTCTGAAGAATAATGGTTGTATCCAGATATTGGCACTGAAGCCCGGATTCTCTAAATGGTGCCCAAACTCAGTAAAAAAAAAAAAAAAATGCCATTAAAACAACGTTTTTAACTGAGTTTCAAGGCACCTACCGGTGCTTAAAATATCAGTGCCAGAATCGCGCCTCAGGGGTGCTTTAGGCCGCCTAATGCCAGAAGTGGCATCAGGTGGCCTAAAGCGCCTACAGATACGCGATTCACCTCAAAGGTAGGTGCTGGAAATGTAGGCCTAGAAACCCTGACCTACATTTCTGGCACCTACCTTTGCTAGAGGCACGATTCTGTACTCGCTGCTGTTGCTTGATTTACACACGATCAACCGGGCCTGAATGTCCAGGCATTTTAAAAATTCCCTAGTGGCAGGTATTTAAATCAAATGCTGACTACTGGAGCTGAATAGTGGGAGGGTTAGACAGTAAGGGCCGAATTCAGTAAATGGTGCTCAAAATTAGGTTGCACACAGAGAACAAACTGATATGAAGTTCAAATGATTTCTTCCCAAGACTTCAAACACCCAAGACACTACTCAATTATTTTTCGTGTCCTTACTGGGATAATGTGTTCATCATTGATCTTGTATAGGCATGAATCATTTATGACAGGCTTTAATTTAACAATCTGCTGTGTAGATTCAATACATTTGATAAAGAAGAGCACTTAGCTTGTATGTGTAACCACAGTGTTCTATAACACTGACCTGCCCATACCCCTCCCATGCCCCCCCCTTTTAAGGTTGCACATGAGGCAATTTAGGCAAGCAGTGTTATAGAATAGCACCCAGGCAGATTTGCGTACAAATATAAATTAGTGCCAATTAACATTAATAATTGATTGTTGACACCTCGTTAACTCATTAATTTGCATGTGTATCTACCCTGTGCGCCCAAATTTGGGTGACCTATATAGAATCTGGGATAGAGAGTTGCGCGGGGACAGAAATCCCACCCATCCCCGCCAGGATCCTCTCCTTCCCCACCCGTCCCCGTCAGGATCCTCTTCATCCCCACCCGACCCCGTCAGGATCCTCTCCGTCCCCATCCGTCCCCGCAAGGAATCCCCTCCATCCCCGCCCGTCCCCATAAAAAGCAGCAATTACTTCTGACAGGATCATCAATTCCACAGTTTCTTTTGTGTTTGCGCTGCTGTTTTCCTTGTGGAATCTCTTTGGTGGAACCCTTTTTTTGTTTTCTGTTCAGGTAATTAACTTCTAAACCCCCTCTTTTACTAAGGCTGATGTGTCCTTTATATTATATGGACGAACCCTGCTTTCAAAGCCTTCCATCCCCGTGGGAGTCCCGTTGGCTAGAGGGGGGTCCCCGTGGGAGTCCTGTGGGCCAGAGGGGGGTCCCCGTGGGAGTCCCGTGGGTTAGGGGGGGACTCCCGCGGGACCCCCGTTCCCATGCAGACCTCTAATCTGGGAATAAGCCCTCCAGGGACAGTAACATGCTAAGAGGTGTAGTTATATATGTGGGCTACCATTAAGACAGGTTATTTTACCATTCATCCTAGTTATCAGTAACTAGGTCTCACTGCATAAAACAGCCCAAGTTAATGGTAAAATAACACATCTTAACTGTAGCCCACGTTGATTACCCCCAAATCCCAAAGCCCTCAAAGACTAGGCGGTTGATAGTCAGAGGCACTTAACTGGGCAGTACTGCTGAATATTGGCTCCTACAGCTTAACCCAAAACCAGATGGAGATAGGGAGAAGCTAGTACTTTTGTGGGCATGGGTCATATTCAGTGCCACTGCCCACATACAAGCTAAGAGGCCATATAGGACTGCACAAAAGGTTATTTTGCCTTTGGTTGCTTGGCTATGTGGGTGCTACTGCTGAATAGTGGCAAGCACTCGCCTAATTTATGAATCACAGCCACTGTGTCATCAAGCCAATCACCTCTTTACCCTTGGTTCTGATCTAGGATTACCAGATGTCCAGGACAATGTCATCTTTTTAAAGGACTGTCCAGGTGTCTGGAAAGATTTCAGAAAACCCAGTACTTTGTTCATGTTTTGGATGCCCCAGGATGGGAAAAGGGAATAATGGAAATCTCCCTTTTAAAACTTACTTTCTCTTGGCAATTCTGGTATTGAGAGGGGCTATGGTCAAGGATTGAACTGAGGGGAAATGGAGAGTAGCACTATTTCAATTCCTCACAAAAATTAAAAATATTATTCCCCATTGTATCCCACAAGAGGAAGAAATGGGCACTAAGCTATGTGAGCCTTAAAAAGCAGCACAACAGCAGAAGAAGGAAGAGGTAGCAGGACATCATTGACAAAGTTAGAGGGAGGGTGACAAGGGAAATATTGTCTCACAAACTGTGTGTTTCTTGGTTTGCCTCCCTGGCATTTCTCATGTTTAATTGCTAAATCCTTGTTCTCCTCTTGGCTCTTGGTAAAACTCCAAAAGACTCAACAATGAGGCAAAAAAGGTCTAGGGGTTCCCACAGTGGTAGCGGTGAAGAAAACAACACGACTGACTTGGATCATGTGATTGACTTTTTGAATTACAGGTTCCTGAGGAAGGGACTTGCTCCCGAAACCAGGCCGGTTGAACCTGGCTTCTCGTGGCATTCGTTGCTTTACTTTGGACGCCTGGATTACAACTTTCATTGAGCTAAGTATTCTTTTTCCAAAAATTCCTTTCAGCTTTGGGAGTTGGCTGGAGGGGGGTTTCCAGAGTGGTAGCCATGTTTGAATGCACTTTTCTCACTGTTTATTATGTTATTATGTTATGGTGATTGCACCATTTGATTTAAAGCTCACTTAGGTGCCCGGTGATGGTGTGTAGGTGGGGGCCTGGTTGTCTCCGCCTTGATGTGAGTAGCGTTGGAGAAATTCTCCCGTCGCTGTCCCTTCACACTGAGGGCACCTAACTTCACTTCATTTTAGTTAGTCATTTATTTCGTTAGTCATGTTGTTTTCTTCACCGCTACCACTGTGGGAACCCCTAGACCTTTTTTGCCTCATTGTTGAGTCTTTTGAAGTTTCTCTGGCATATATTTTTTGGAGTCTTATAGTCTTGGTAAAACTCTGCAGCCACTCCCAGATCTCAACTCGGCTCCCTAAACTGGATGCTTGTTCATTGGCCATTGCAGCAATATTATGCAGACAGCCCAAACGTGGCTTCGTATGAATGCATGCTTCTATGCCCCGGGCTGCTAGAATATGTTTTCTTCTCAACATGTAATCTCTGAGGTTTCAAACTCTGATTCTTGCTGGGCTTCCAAAGCTCCAGGTGAGCATGTGGCAAAGAATCTCATGTAAACTGTACAAGCAGAGGGTGGTCATTGGCCCAGAATCTTTGAGTAGCAGGGAAGTGCTGCAGTGTAAAAGAGGATGGGGAAGCAATCCCAGAAAACAAGAATGTGCCTGAAGCCAAGGAGAGAAGAGAAGGGAAATGATCCATGTCTTTGGTCAATAGTGAGTCACAAATTGAAGATAAGTTAAACCTACCAAGGAAAGGAATCCCCACCTGTAGATAGTGAGAAGTGGGAAGCAGTAAAGGGATGGGTGGGCTAAACCTGCATCAAACAGCAACTGGTTAGGGAAAAGCGCATTGGAGCTTGCTGAGGAGTGTAGGGAAATAGAAGTCTGGGTCAAAGGGGAAATGAGAAGCAAAATAGGCTAAAAAAGATTTATAGAGAGGAGCATGAAGAGAGCTATTATCTCTACCTCCAAATATAAAACATCAAATCATATCTGTGCAAAAGGAAAACAAAACGGGGAGAGGAGAAGGAGGAGTAAGGAAGAAAAAGAAATTAGGGAAAGTGAAAAAAATTGAAGGAAAAGAATGTGATATAAATGGTGGGCTGAGAGACTGGTGGGAGAAAAGTGCTGTAAATAGCCTGAATGGAGAAAGAGAAAGTATGATGCTGACAAGTTGCAAGGGGGAGGAAAGAGTTGCAGGATCCTAGATTTTGATTTGTCCACATTACCTGCCCTGCTCTTAATTAACATTTAGAGGCTGGTCATTCACTACACTACCAGATGTATTTTGTTTTTTCTTGCTGGGTGAGGGGAAATTTGTTATGAGTTTTGAGTTCTGCATCCCCAATCATTTCCAGAGGAGGCTTTGGGGAAAAGTACAGCATACAAGGGGAAAAAAATGCAGAGAACATATGGGCTGAAAATACAGGATATTCCACCAAAATGCAAAGCAAGCAGAGGCTGCAAGTACCAAAAGAGGCTCCAAGGAAAATGTACGGAGTGCAGCAAGAAAAAAATGCTGCGAAAGCCAGAGTCCTGCAAACTTATGGAATGAACAAATATAAACTGCAGAGAATGTAGGGACTGAAAAAAAATGCCAGAAAAGATCAGGGAGCTCCTGTTTTGTATGTACTAAACATTTTCTAAACCCACGCTACTATGTGTGACCCTGGGCAAGCCTCTTAATCCCCCAATTGCCCCAGTTACATTAGATAGATTGAGAGCCTGCCGGGATAGACGGAAAAATGATCGAGTACCTGAATAAATCATGCAAACCGTTCTGAGCTCCCCCTGGGAGATCAGTATAGAAAACGGAATTAATTACTTGTCACAGCGAATGCATTACAGTACTTTATAACATATGAATATAACCTGGCATTTTCGGCAGCTGTTTCACGGTTTGAGCTCTGGGGCCACCGTAGAAAAGCAGCCCAGTTTGTATGCATTTCCTGTGCCTGCTGTTCCTACACTATGGGCTGTCTGCATTCAGCTCCATGACAATGCAGCAGGGGATGAGGGGCAGCATGGACTACTCTGGACCTTGGCATATCGCTTCATAAGATCTGGCTACAGCGATTTTTCTTCTCGGATCTCTGCTGATTGATGCATGCAATCTGCTGTACCTGGGAGGGCTAAAAGCTTGGAGGGACAAGTAATTCCTGAGAACCCGCATGTCCATATTCCTGCTACAGATTTATGGAGATATGCATAGAAGAGCAACAGGCTGAGAAAAAGAAGTGATAATCTCCAGGTGAGTGACAGGGGTATGGAAATATGAAGTCATCAGGTGAGCGGGAGGAAAAAATGTGATGACATCATAATGAAAAGAGAGTGTGAACATGGTGACGTCATAGACGAGTGAGAGGGGAATGGCAGGAATAGGAGGCTGACGAAAAAACAGATGACCTCAAGAATGGGAGGGCAGGGACACTCACTTTTTATTTATTCTGTATTTGATAGTCCTCTATTCACAATACCTTTTCCTTGAAGTGTACAAACTAAGCTAATAGTAGCTATAAGAAATAAACTACTGACAGACAAAAACCAGGGTTATATACAACATAGAGGATAAGAATAGAACAGGACCAGTAGATGGTAAAGTGATACGTATTGAAGGACAGTCAATGAGAAAAGTGGGATATGAACTTTGGGACCCCTGTTTCTCAATCTAGTGCTTTTTAACTCTTATTGGCCGTTATCTGTCTTCCTGTTTCTCTGTTTTTATGCTCTTTTCCAATAAAAATAGAGGTGCAATCATGGCACATTTGGGAGTTCTATTAATGTTCCATTTTCTTGGAAGTGTTTCCCAGTGAATTGTGGAAGAATTGTTCTTGCTTTTGCAGATACTGAAGGGTTTTGAAGATATGATGTGTATTTTTTTGGAGGATGAGTGGCAGGCAATGGAAGAAGGAGCTTTAGAAGGGAGTGATGAAGGAGATGTAGTGCCTCTTGGTAAGTCTTTGCAAGTTCTTGTTAATTTTTGTATTATACCATAAGAAATTGCTGGCATCATCTGTTAATACCTAATATGTATTGTGAGAGTCAACTCTGGAAGCGCCAGTTTAATACCTTTTATGATCAGAAGATGTGATAATACAACTAGTTCCTGATCTCTAGTTCTATGCTTTGTCATTCAGGACACCAAGGCTCAGAGTCTATAAATGGTGCTGTTGTCATTGTCCGCTTAAAAAAACGGCTGCTGATCGCATGTCAATCATGCAACGGCACCATTTAAAGAAACACAGCTTCGTGAAAAGTAGGTGCTGGAAAGGTAGGCCAGGGTTTTCAAGGCCTACATTTCCGTCGCCTACCTTTCATGTGAATCGCGGCTACGGAGGCACTTTACATCGCCTAACACCACTTCCAGCATTAGCCACGCCTACAGTGGCATTGGGCATCATAAAGCACCTCTGTAGCTGCATGCAGGTGCCTTTTTTTAGTTACCAGTAGGCGCCTACATTTAAAAAAACCACTATTTCTAATTTTGAAATGGTATTTTCCACTTAAGTTAGGTGCCGATAGGGCACTGTTTATAGAATATGGGCCCAAGTGCCAAAATCAGGCATTTTGTTGACATTTAAAGCAAGGCAAGAGCCTTGGGTCGGCTGCAATCCATCCTCCTCAGATCATCGGGACACACCCAGAACTGCAATGGGTGAGGTGTAGAGCTGAGCTTGTGACTGGCTTACAGGGCTGGAACTAGAACAGGGTGACAAGGACTTTGCTCCAGGCTC
This sequence comes from Geotrypetes seraphini, assembly GCF_902459505.1. Lineage (NCBI taxonomy): Eukaryota > Metazoa > Chordata > Amphibia > Gymnophiona > Dermophiidae > Geotrypetes > Geotrypetes seraphini. The sequence goes on along the minus strand of NC_047094.1, from coordinate 72,965,862 downwards.
TGTATTGTAGAAGATGCAGGCATAGGTTCCATAGGAAAATACAAAATGAAAGGAGATAAAGATCATATAGCCTATCCATCCATACCAGGTACTATTTAGAGATCATATGTACTTGTCCCAAGCTTTCTTAAATCAAGATACAGTTTTTGTCTCCACCACCTTTGTTGGGAGGCTGTTCCATGTATTCACCACCCTGTCCATGAAGAAGTATTTCCTCAGTTTACTTCAGAGTCTGTCCCCTTTCACCTTTATCCTATGCTCCCTCATTTCAGAGCTTCCTTTCAATTGAAAGAGACTTGCCTCCTTTGCATTTACGAGAAAATATTTAAATATTTCTATCATATCTCCTCTCTCCTGCCTTCCAAAGTACTCATATTGAGATCTTTAAGTCTGTTCCCATATGCTTTTTGACAAAGACCACTGATCATTTTAGTAGCCACCTTTTGGACTGACTCCATTCTGTTTATATCTTTTTGAAGGTACAGTCATCAGAATTGTACACAGAAAGGAATCTCGAGTAGATCGGAGAAAGTTATAATGCCGCTTTATAGGGCAATGGTCAGACCACACTTGGAATACTGCGTCCAACATTGGTCTCCCTACCTAAAGAAGGATATAAAACTGCTGGAGAGGGTGCAGAGACGAGCAACAAAACTGGTGAAGGGTATGGAGAAACTGGAATACGAGGATAGACTTATAACATTAGGATTGTTCTCCCTTGAGAAAAGGAGACTGCGTGGGGATATGATCGAGACCTTCAAAATACTGAAAGGAATCGACAAAATAGAGCAGAGAAGATTATTTACATTGTCCAATTTGACACGGACTAGAGGACATGTAATGAAGCTAAGGGGGGACAGGTTCAGGACTAATGTCAGGAAGTTCTGCTTCACTCAGAGAGTGGTTGACACCTGGAATGCCCTCCCAGGGGAGATTATTGCGGAATCTACCGTCCTAGGCTTCAAGAGCAAACTAGATGCATATCTCCTTAAGAGAGGCATATAAAGATATGGTGGACTATAAATTATTATATATTGTCTAAATATTCCCATATATTTAAGAGAAAGTGTATACCACTAATAATTCAATTATACTTAGGAAGAGACCTCAGTAACGGAGCCCACGCACAGTCGTTTTTCATAGACCGAAATTTCAGCGTGGTTGTATGCTCCTTTGCTCCAATCATCGGTCTCCTTCCTATATATCTTCTACCCTATATTCTAACTATTTTATAAATGGAGTATCATTATTTGTTCTTAATATTTATTTTTTAATCCTTTTTTTTATTTTTAAAATTACTCCTGTTTTATCTAATATACGTCAGGTGTCTACACTCACTCATTGGAGACCAAACTGACATCACTCACACATTTCTAATTTCAAATCATTATTAAACATTTCTAATTTCAAATTGTTGTTAAACATTAGTCTTTGTGAAACAAGTACTTAGCTTTCGTTTTTTAACTTTTAGTTTTCATTTTTTAGTAGAGCTCGTATATCTTGTGATACCAACGTGGCCAGCGTTTCGTAGACTTCAATGTTTGTCTACTGCTTCAGGGCTGTTTCTCACGTACAACAAGCTACTACAACAAAAAGAAAATGTTGTATATTAAAATTAGTTTTTAAAATTATAGGTTAGCCCTTACAAACCTTAAAGGCTAACAATTCTACTTACTTGTTTAACACACACTATCAGTCATCTCAGTCACACTCGAAATGGCGACAGCCTCTATTTAACACGGCAACGTGATGACGTCAGGCAACGAATCACTAGCGTCACAACGTAACCGATGGCCATAGCTAGCCTATTAACATTCCCCATTGCTTCATTCATAACATTCAATAAAAATGTTGCCACTCAATATGTTTATTTAGTCCATTGGGATATAAGGTGTTCAGACGATTGATCCATCTTTGCTCATGCTGAGCAAGAATCCTACTAAAATCTCCCCCTCGTATGTTTGGTTTCAATACTTCAATGATCAATGCTTTTAAAGTTGAAAATTCATGCTGTTTGGCTATGCAATGCCTCGCCAGTGGAGCACCTAGATTGTGGTTTTTAATGGTGCTTTTATGTTCAGTCAGTCGGACACAAAATTTACGAGATGTCTGACCAACATATATCAAATCACACGGACATCTTAGAACATAGACCACACCCTGAGTTTTACAATTTGAATTATGTTTAAGGATATATTCTTTTTTATCTTTTGGGTTAATAAATCGATTAGTACATTCCATTATACTACACAAAGAGCACTCCCCACACTCATGATGGCCCGAATAATTTACAACTTCTGTAGTTTGTTGCTGAGGAAGTTGAGACGGGCAAAGCATTTCTTTTAAATTCCTAGTGCGGCGATAGGCAATTCTTAAGGAGTAATCCTTAAATGTCCCAGCTATTTTTAACATCGCCCAGTGCTTCCTGAGTGAACGTGCAATTTGATAACTATTCTTTGAGTAGGTTAGTACACATGTCATCTGCTTGTCATCTGCTGAGCTGTTAGTCATCTGCTTTGGTTGTAGTAAAAGATCCCGATGATTATAGTATGCTCTTTTATAAGCCCTAGCTATAATATTAGAGGGATACCCTCGTTGTAAGAGTTTTTCCTTTAAGTGAGTGGCTTGTTTTTTGAACTCACAATCAGAAGTACATATACGTCTGATTCTCAGAAATTGAGAGAACGGCAGGCTCGTTTTTAGAGACCTAGGATGTGCGCTGGAAAAATGTAACATAGCATTACTATCTGTGGGTTTAGTATAGACTTTAGTGTCAAAAACCCCATCAATGATTTTGATATGAACATCCAAAAATGATAGCTCAATCTCACTACATATAGAGGTAAATTTTACTTTAGGATGACATATATTAATGTATTCCAAAAACATGTTGAGCTCAGCATGACTACCATTCCAGATCATGAAGATGTCGTCGATGTACCGGACCCATAGCTTCATTTTATCTTGGAAGCGTGATGGATATATCCATTTTTGCTCAAAGGAGTCCATAAAAAGATTGGCTACAGATGGAGCCATTGTAATGCCCATAGCAATTCCTGAGCTTTGTTGAAATAGCTGGTCTTCAAATATGAAAAAACTAGTTTGAAGAACAATTTTAGCCAGTTGATAAATAAAATCAGTAGGGACCCTGGGATTCACTCTCATATCCAGTAGGTTCCTGATGATTTCTAATGCCTCTTCTTGAGGGATAATAGTATATAATGAGCAAACATCAATAGTAACCAATATAGACTGTTTATCCGGTGTAATTTGATTGATAATTCTCAAAAATTGAGTAGTATCTTGAACATAAGAGGCGGTTTTTTTCACAGCATCTTGTAGGAACTTATCAATGTAAATTGAGGATGCTTCCAATAGGGCACCTCTGTTGGAAACGATCGGTCTCCCCGGAGGAGAGCTTAGAGATTTGTGGATTTTTGGGAGAAGGTAAAAAATAGGAGTTTTCGGATATTTGACATTGAGAAAACAAAATTCTTTCTTAGTTAGAAAGCCTTTATCCAGTGCCTTCTTCGTCAATGTATTGATTTTTAACTGTATATGTTCAGTTGGATCTGTGGATAAACATATATAATCATCACTTAAGAGCTGTTTATATGCTTCCTTAAGGTAGTCCACCCTATTCATGAGCACTATTTTTCCTCCTTTATCAGCTCGTCTGATGATTAATTCTTTATCTGCCATTAAAGTTTTAATGGCCAGATTTTCCTTCCGACTGATGTTATGGGCACGTTTGAATTGGCCCTTTGTGTTAATTTGAGTAATGTCGGCTTTCATAAGATTATGAAACGTTTCAAGCACCGGGTCAACAGGACCTGGTGGGACCCAGATGGATTTAGGGGCCACTAACGATTCCACTTTATCATGGGCGCTGGCTTCAGTTTGTGAAAAAAAGGCCTTGATCTTCAATGTACGATAGAATTTTTCAATGTCTATACTATTTTGAAATGTATCTATTGGAGTTAAAGGGACAAAAGATAATCCTTTAGATAATATTGAATGTTCATCTGGTGTAAGAAAATGTTCAGAAAGATTCACCACTAAAGTTTCCACTGGTTCCGGATTTTCAAGATGAATTTTCACGTGGTCAACGGGATTTCCTATTATGGAAATCTTTGTCCTCGCTGAACTCTCGTTTGAGACCGTAGATTTGGATATTGGCCTGGATTTAAATTTTGGCCTTTATCAGACGAGCTGATAAAGGAGGAAAAATAGTGCTCATGAATAGGGTGGACTACCTTAAGGAAGCATATAAACAGCTCTTAAGTGATGATTATATATGTTTATCCACAGATCCAACTGAACATATACAGTTAAAAATCAATACATTGACGAAGAAGGCACTGGATAAAGGCTTTCTAACTAAGAAAGAATTTTGTTTTCTCAATGTCAAATATCCGAAAACTCCTATTTTTTACCTTCTCCCAAAAATCCACAAATCTCTAAGCTCTCCTCCGGGGAGACCGATCGTTTCCAACAGAGGTGCCCTATTGGAAGCATCCTCAATTTACATTGATAAGTTCCTACAAGATGCTGTGAAAAAAACCGCCTCTTATGTTCAAGATACTACTCAATTTTTGAGAATTATCAATCAAATTACACCGGATAAACAGTCTATATTGGTTACTATTGATGTTTGCTCATTATATACTATTATCCCTCAAGAAGAGGCATTAGAAATCATCAGGAACCTACTGGATATGAGAGTGAATCCCAGGGTCCCTACTGATTTTATTTATCAACTGGCTAAAATTGTTCTTCAAACTAGTTTTTTCATATTTGAAGACCAGCTATTTCAACAAAGCTCAGGAATTGCTATGGGCATTACAATGGCTCCATCTGTAGCCAATCTTTTTATGGACTCCTTTGAGCAAAAATGGATATATCCATCACGCTTCCAAGATAAAATGAAGCTATGGGTCCGGTACATCGACGACATCTTCATGATCTGGAATGGTAGTCATGCTGAGCTCAACATGTTTTTGGAATACATTAATATATGTCATCCTAAAGTAAAATTTACCTCTATATGTAGTGAGATTGAGCTATCATTTTTGGATGTTCATATCAAAATCATTGATGGGGTTTTTGACACTAAAGTCTATACTAAACCCACAGATAGTAATGCTATGTTACATTTTTCCAGCGCACATCCTAGGTCTCTAAAAACGAGCCTGCCGTTCTCTCAATTTCTGAGAATCAGACGTATATGTACTTCTGATTGTGAGTTCAAAAAACAAGCCACTCACTTAAAGGAAAAACTCTTACAACGAGGGTATCCCTCTAATATTATAGCTAGGGCTTATAAAAGAGCATACTATAATCATCGGGATCTTTTACTACAACCAAAGCAGATGACTAACAGCTCAGCAGATGACAAGCAGATGACATGTGTACTAACCTACTCAAAGAATAGTTATCAAATTGCACGTTCACTCAGGAAGCACTGGGCGATGTTAAAAATAGCTGGGACATTTAAGGATTACTCCTTAAGAATTGCCTATCGCCGCACTAGGAATTTAAAAGAAATGCTTTGCCCGTCTCAACTTCCTCAGCAACAAACTACAGAAGTTGTAAATTATTCGGGCCATCATGAGTGTGGGGAGTGCTCTTTGTGTAGTATAATGGAATGTACTAATCGATTTATTAACCCAAAAGATAAAAAAGAATATATCCTTAAACATAATTCAAATTGTAAAACTCAGGGTGTGGTCTATGTTCTAAGATGTCCGTGTGATTTGATATATGTTGGTCAGACATCTCGTAAATTTTGTGTCCGACTGACTGAACATAAAAGCACCATTAAAAACCACAATCTAGGTGCTCCACTGGCGAGGCATTGCATAGCCAAACAGCATGAATTTTCAACTTTAAAAGCATTGATCATTGAAGTATTGAAACCAAACATACGAGGGGGAGATTTTAGTAGGATTCTTGCTCAGCATGAGCAAAGATGGATCAATCGTCTGAACACCTTATATCCCAATGGACTAAATAAACATATTGAGTGGCAACATTTTTATTGAATGTTATGAATGAAGCAATGGGGAATGTTAATAGGCTAGCTATGGCCATCGGTTACGTTGTGACGCTAGTGATTCGTTGCCTGACGTCATCACGTTGCCGTGTTAAATAGAGGCTGTCGCCATTTCGAGTGTGACTGAGATGACTGATAGTGTGTGTTAAACAAGTAAGTAGAATTGTTAGCCTTTAAGGTTTGTAAGGGCTAACCTATAATTTTAAAAACTAATTTTAATATACAACATTTTCTTTTTGTTGTAGTAGCTTGTTGTACGTGAGAAACAGCCCTGAAGCAGTAGACAAACATTGAAGTCTACGAAACGCTGGCCACGTTGGTATCACAAGATATACGAGCTCTACTAAAAAATGAAAACTAAAAGTTAAAAAACGAAAGCTAAGTACTTGTTTCACAAAGACTAATGTTTAACAACAATTTGAAATTAGAAATGTTTAATAATGATTTGAAATTAGAAATGTGTGAGTGATGTCAGTTTGGTCTCCAATGAGTGAGTGTAGACACCTGACGTATATTAGATAAAACAGGAGTAATTTTAAAAATAAAAAAAAGGATTAAAAAATAAATATTAAGAACAAATAATGATACTCCATTTATAAAATAGTTAGAATATAGGGTAGAAGATATATAGGAAGGAGACCGATGATTGGAGCAAAGGAGCATACAACCACGCTGAAATTTCGGTCTATGAAAAACGACTGTGCGTGGGCTCCGTTACTGAGGTCTCTTCCTAAGTATAATTGAATTATTAGTGGTATACACTTTCTCTTAAATATATGGGAATATTTAGACAATATATATTAGTTTTTTTCCCATTGGGGGGTTCTACTATAGTGTGGACTATAAATTATGCCAGGTGTACACCTGGCAGGGCCTCCGCGTGTGCGGATCGCCGGACTTGATGGACCAAAGGTCTGATCCGGAGATGGCAGTTCTTATGTTCTTATGTTCAGTACTCTAAATGATGTCTCACCAGAGACTTATACAGAGGTGTTATTGTCTCCTTTTTCCTGCTCTCTGTTCCTCTCTTTATGCACCTAAGTATCCTTCTGGCTTTTGCTGTCAACTTTTCTACCTGTTTGACCATCTTAAGATCATCCACAACTGAACTGGCCTGTGCAGAAGGTGAAGGACAAAATGAGGTTCTATAACGAATGAGGCAAGCACATGTCATGTAAGATCCTGGACTCACTTAGCACTCCCCACAGTATGGCCTGTAGGGACTAGGAATATACGCTGTGCTGCATTGCACCTCTTGTTTCATTGTGGAAGTCTGGGTAGTAGAGGAGGGAGGTTGAGATACTAATATGGACCAAGCATGAGGGTAATCATATTTGATGATCTCTAAGCAGTGAAACAATGTGACAGGGCAGCTAAGGGGCATAGGGAGAGGTAAAGTCAGCAGAACAGAGATGGAAATGCTTCTTTTTATGTCATTGATAAGATCTCACCAGGAGTATTGCATCCAGTTGTGGAGACTACCTGCTGAAGAATATAGACAGAATGCCCAGAGTAGGGTTACCATATGGCTCCAGAAAAAGGAGGATGGATTGAGACATCAGGGTTTTACTTCCATTGCTTTCAGTGAAAGTAAAACCTAGATGTCTCAATCTGTCCTCCTTTTTCTAGAGCCATATGGTAACCCTAGCCCAGAGAAGGATCACCAACAAAGTGCAGGGTTTGCACATTAAGTCCTGTGAAATAAGCCTGAAGAACCTACTTATGTATGCCTTAAAGCCAGGGATTTCCAATAATTTTCCTTGTAAAACCTCCCTACCATGGTGTAAAAATTGTTCTCCCTTCCCACAATGCAAATATTTCTTTGAATATAACTTAACTAAAAACTTCATACTATATTTTATGTTTTAATTTTATTAATTTGAGTTTGATTAGGCACAACTCCTGAATTTCTATTGTGGACTACTGGAGCTCTCAGATCCCCTAGAGGGGAAAGAAGTATACAACAGAGCCATTCAGATACCTCAGAGGTATAAAATAAGGCACAAGATGTCAACCTTTCAGTGAAAAAAAAATTATAGCACAGGGGGTCATGGTATTAGACTCGGGAGTAACATTGCAAAACATTTGTTTGCAGAAAGAAGAGTGGATGTACAGGATTACCTCCCAAACCAGGACAGCAGCAGAACTGAAGACAACCTGGAGTAAGCACAGAGGATCCTTGCTTGCAGTAAAGTGAAAGGAAAGTCAGGAATCAACCGAAGCTGATTGCATTGCAAAAGTAAGTGAATCGGGCAGCCTAATTAGGCCTTTCAGTCTGGAGCTAGTATCATATATCTACAGACACCCAGTGTTCTCCCTAGGACCTTTTAGCTGGGCGGTCCGCCCGGGTAATTTAGATGATCGACCGGCTATCATCCGTTGGTGAATTCTGCTGCTGCCGCCGCTGCTCAACATTTTAAAAAAAAAAAAAAAAAATGGCTTGGAGATTTCACACCTTAGCCCGTAGCGAACTTATACTCCGGGGCTCTAACGTGTGCATGCCGGCTTCCCTTCTCTTCCCTCTGAAACCGGAAGTTATGTCCAGGGGGGGGAAGAGAAGGGAAGCCAGCAAGCACACGTTAGAGCCCCGAAGCATGCGTTCGCTACGGGCTAAGGTGGGAGACAGATCAGTGAAGCTTACAATTTGCTGCTCTTGCTGCCGGGTTCTGCCTACTTTCTGTTTCCATGAAGGCAGGACCCGGCAGCATTTCTCCCAATAGGTTGATCGCGATCTTGGGCCGATCAGCCTTCCTCTACCCAATGTCAATTCTGCCGTCGGAGAGGAAGTTCTGGCCAGCCAATCGCTACCTGGCTGGGCCGGAACTTTCTCTCCGACGGCAGAATTGACGTTGGGGAGAGGAATGCTTGTCAGCCCGAAGCAGGGAGAGCTTGGGGTGGCGGCGGCGGCAGCTTTGGGGCCTGTTATCCGATTGCGGCAGCTTAGGGGCCTGTTTCCCGATGGCAACAGCAGTGGCAGTGGCTTGGGGGAGGGTAGGGAGAAAGAAAGAAAGAGGGCAGGCAGGGAGACAGAAGGAAAGAAGAGAAACAGAAAAAAAGAAAGGGGATATGAGGAGAGGAAGAAAGAAAGAAAGGTCATGGAGAGAGGAAGAAAAAGTTGGGGGAGGGAATGAGGTCTGGAGGAGAGGAAGAAAGATTGGATGCACAGTCAGAAGAAAGTGCAACCAGAGACTCATGAAATCACCATACAAAAAGGTAGGAAAAATTATTTTATTTTAAATTTAGTGATCAAAATGTGTCTGAATTTATATCTGCTGTCTATATTTTACACTATGGTCCCCTTTTACTAAACTGCAATAGAGGATTTTAGCGCAGGGAGCCTATGAGCGTCAAGAGCAGCGCTGGGCATTCAGCGCAGCTCCCTGCGCTAAAAACTGCTATCGTGGTTTAGTAAAAAGGGAGGGGGTATATTTGTCTATTTTTGTATGGTTGTTACTGAGGTGACAGTGCATAGAGTCATTTTGACCTCTTTGAAAAAACCCCGGAATAGAAATGATAATTAACATTTTCTATGCGTACAGTGTGCTTTTTTAAAAAAATTTTATTGTTGGTAGATCATTTTGACTTGGTCATTTTAAAAGTAGCTCACAAGCCCAAAAAGTGTGGGCACCCCTGCTCTAGAATATTGCTCCTTAGTTTTATCAAGTGGTGCAGTGAGGGGCCAGCACTTTACATCTTATCACCTCATTCTTTCTTTTTTCTCCTCATGTACAGCACGGTTCTTTATTCTAAACAGCTCTGGCACTAACAGTACTACAGGTGCCTTATGCTACTTTCACTACCACTTGCAGTCAGGTTCGGCATTTTATCATGGTTTTGGTTTTTTATTTAGTTTTTCATCAGTATTTTCATTTATTTATTAAAGCAGCCTTTTTTAACAGCCCGATGCCCCTCCCCTATCAGTGTGCATTCAATCCACTGCCAACACTTTTTTGGCGCCTCTTTCAATGGATCAACTATCATAGCCTCACTATCGCATGTTCACATTTATTCTGCTTACGAGGTTATCTCATCAGTGCAGGGACCTTTTCGGTAAGTCCATTTTGCTCTCCCTTTTTTATTTTTCTGAGTGCTGTGGTTTTATTCTTTGGTTTTAATAGAAGCTCATTTGAACAATAATTTAGATCTTTCCCAGGTTTTACTTTTCATCTATCCAGTCGGCTTGTCTTTGAGCTACTATCGGCTTATGTTGTCAAGATACATAAACTGTAGAGTGTTTTTTTAGCACCGGCTATGGTGGTAATTGCTCAGAATTCTATGAGAGTCTGAGCTGTTACCACCATGGCTAAAAACCACATTACAGTTTTGTAAAAGGGAGAGGGGTTAGTTTGTGATTACATATTCCATACTAGGCGAAGGATTGACTGTGTAGGATTGATCTGTACTAGTTTGGCTTGTTTAGTTTTACAATGGGTGTATTGATGTACTACTGCTCACTGCAGTATGAAAGATGCTGCCTTTTCCTAGGTACACTCTTGTGTGATGTGTGGATTGTTACTAAAAATCATGTTTTTCATACAGATGGGGGGGGTGTCAAAAAATGATGGGCCTCGGGTGTCACATATGCTAGGTACACCACTGCCTTCATAGTTTATATCTAATCCACAAGCCTGCTTTTAGGACCTACAGGGTATGTATCCCTCTGATTCATGACAATTTCACTTCTCATGTTATCTTATCCATTCTTTTTATTATACAACTGCCCAGATAAGCATCATTCTTTGATGCGATTGGACCTTGAAAACTAATGACAACAGTGTTCTCCCCAGAAATATTTTCCAGCCATGAAAAACATGCTGCATTTAGTGTGCCATAAAAAACATTTGCTCCGTTTAGTGTGCCAAAGTTTAAAAAGTTTGAGACACTGTTCTATACCATTTGAAAGAGGGCAAATATCTAATTATTCACTTCTAGAGTTGGATACTTTTTAAATTTAATAAAAAATTATGGAACAAGTGTCAAACCTTAAGAAAGGCAGTCATAGTGAGCATTGGAAAATAACTAATAATAATTAACTAATACAAATAGTACACATTTAGGGCTCCTTTTACTAAGCTGCGATAGTGGTTTTACCGCACACTTAGCTTGCGCAGAATTGCCGCATGTGCTAGACGCTAATGCCAGCATTGAACTGGTGTTAGTTCTAGCTGTGTAGCGCGGCAAATTCTGCACGCGCTAAAAACGCTATTGCAGCTTAGTAAAAGGAGCCCTTAATTTTCCCCACCACCAAATTTCCCTGTCCCGCCCCACCCGGCTACTTTTTCATGCCACCCGGCTGGAAAAAATTTCTGGGGAGAACACTGGACACCATAGTAAATGCCATGATTAGTGCTGCGATAGAGAGAGAATTTATTTGGAAGGGTTTGATATACAATGATGTGCAAATGTCTGGAACCATTTGTGAATTTTGCATTCTTACAACTTTCTGACTTTTATTTTAATTTCTTTGTTGACACAATAGATTTGTCTGTGTACCATGTTATAAGGGATACATTTGGCTATTAGAATCAACTTTTTAAGATCACTTGTTTCAAATTTTACAATTTTGTTGATAATGGAATATAGCTACTATAACTTTTACAGATCAGACTTCAAAACTGGATCACATTATTTCTGACCAATCAGGAGGCTGCTTTCATCAGCCAGTCATAGTCCAGACATCTAGGTAACAAGGCAGCTTTCCTGTGTAAACAACATACGAATCCTTACAGATGGGTTGTGAACCCCAACTCATGAGTTAGATTATAGAAGGCATCAATCATTTTCCTCAAATCTGCCTCCTTGTCTCCCTGGGCAGTGCCTTCTCCTGTCTTAACTTCTACTACAAACAACTTGAAAAGGTGTATTTTCCTCTGCTCTGCACTAGATTTGTTATTTTCGGGTAGTAATCCAATCTTTTTTTAGGCTTCCCAGTAGTCCTGGGATAGCTCTGCCTGGAACAAGGGTCAGAGGGTTCCCAGTAGTCCTGAGACAGCTCTGCCAGGGAGAAAGGTCAGATGATGTGAAGCCAGAGAACTTGCCTGGCCAGCCTGCTCTAATATGTTGAGCTTGGGAATAGGTTCCCTGGGAGCAGTTCTCACCTGCAGAGTCAGATGCTTAAGTGCAGGCTGAATTAGACCCCATGACTGGCCGGAAGGCTTGGTGGAGGTCGGCTGAGTCTCTCCCCTCCCCCCCACCCCCCCCCGGAAGAGTTGTGTGGGAGCATGAAGGGTCAAGGTTTCAGGTTTTAGAACCTGAATAAAAGGCAGCCCAAAGACAAGCCGCTGGAGCCACCCTTGCTTGTCTGAGGCAGAAATTCCTTCTTCATTTCCAGCTGCAGTGAGAAGCTGATGCACATGGCAGTTCTGTGAGTACAGCTCATTACTGTCTATGGGAAAATCAGAGTGGGTCAGAAATTGGCAAAACTAAGGGTTTCTGGCAGTGGTGTACCTAGCATATGTGACACCCGGGGCCCATCATTTTTTTGACACCCCCCCATCTATATGAAAAATATGATTTTTAGTAACAATACACTTATCGCACAACAAGCGTGCACCTAGGAAAAGACAGCATCTTAAACACTGCAGTGAGCACTAGAACAACAACACGTACATTGTAAAACTAAACAGGAGAGATCCCGCACAGTCAATTGATCTGCAGTCAATGCCAACTGAAAACTATGTCCTTTTCATACACACAGAACAGAGATACACCCTCGCCCAATATGGAATAATCACAAACTAAAAATAGAAATATGTAGACAAAAGTTAAACTGAACCGCCAAGAAACCAGACTCTGCATACAATGCAACACCACCACAACACCACAAAAACAGTGACACATGTCCTCTAATACTGTGTAAAATATAAAGACAATAGATATAAATTTGAAAAAACTGATACATAACAATCACCACTTTACAAATTAACAAATAAAAATAAAACAAATAATAAGAAATAAGAAAATACCATTTTATTGGACTAATCCATTTTTCAATTAGCTTTCAGAGGCCAAATCTTTCTTCAGAACAGTACAGTATACTGCTTTTATGGTATCCTGTCCTGACCTGAGGAAAAGGGTTTAGTCCAAAAAATTGCCTTATTTCCATTTCCTATTTATAAACTTTTATCAATACAGTTACATTACTACTTGATTCTAAGTAAAGCAACAAAAAAATCTTTCTATCTTTTGTCGTTTCTGCTTTAATCATCTTCTCTTTGCTCTCTTCTTTCTATACAGCGTTTGTCCTCTCTCCCTTCCTTCCTTCTTTGCCCCTTCCACCCAGCTACTGCCCTCTCTTTACCCCTTCCATCTACTCCCATGCTCAAAGCCGCGGGCGTCTACACCTCACGTGATCCGCGGCTGCCTCAGAAGCCTTCTCTCTGACATCGTGATGTCAGAGGGAACGCTTCCGATGCAGCTGCAGATCGCGTGAGGAGCCTACACCCACAGCTTTGAGCAGGGGAAATGGCCAAAAGCTGAAGAACTGCCGGAGTGAGCACCTGCGGACACCCCTGTTTACTGCTGCTGCTGGTTAAGGAAAGCAGCAGCGGCAGAATAGGGAGGGTGGCCGGCTGTGCACCCGCTTGGGGCGTGCACCCAGGGCAAACCTCCCCCCCCCCTTGGTATGCCACTGGTTTCTGGGGCTCTCAAGGTTCCCCCCACCTCTAAAATCCTATTTTGAGCATTTTTGAACTTTTAGGTGTGCTCCCATGGGCTGTTTTTTAGTGCCAAAATGCTGTTGCAGAGGCCATCTTGGATTTCCTGATTTTATTTTAACCCTTTATTTGGCATTGATGCTCAGAAGCAACATGTGTCTTCTATGGCTCTTATGGGAGATCTGCATCTCCAAATGCCTGCTACTTGGTACTGTTGCTCTCGTTCAACATCAAGTTAAGTAAAGGAGCTGTTTTACCATCTGCCAATTAAAGGGTTAAAGGCCTTTATCTGCCTCCAAAACACCTTGATTTTGGTTTAAATCAATTGTAATGGACTTCTCAAGTAGTTTAACCTCTATATCATGCCAAGTTTGCGCTGCATAGAAACATAGAAACATGATGACAGATAAAGGAGTGTCTATGTATCATGTGCCAATGGGCACGCAAGGGCGGGGAGTGGTATCCATGGGCTTAGCGCTCTCTGGTCCTTCTAAGAGTCTTGAGTTACAGAAAGTGCAAGAGACGGGCCTCAAAACACTGTTAGAGCCCCAAAACCACAAATATGAGTCACCGGCGAAGTGCTGCTGTGTAGAGGCACCTGACCCTGGGAGAAGGCAAATTTCAGACAATTGGAGGTCCCTAGAGCAGTGGTTCCCAACCTTGTCCTGGAGAACCACCAGGCCAATCAGGTTTTCAGGCTAGCCCTAATGAATATGCATGGAGCAGATTTGCATGCCTTTCACGTCTATTATATGCAAATCTCTCTCATACATATTCATTAGGGCTAGCCTGAAAATCCAATTGGCCTGGTGGTCCTCCAGGACAGGATTGGGAACCACTGCCCTAGAGAATCCAAATCAGGTCTTTCACCCCAATTTTGTGACCCTGATGTAAGCAGCCTACCAAAATATAAACGAATACCTATAGGGTGTCAGCAGGGAGGTGCACAGTAGAGAGCTTCATGGGAACAAGGGCAATGGGAATTCCAAAGAATCTGTGGGAATCCCCTCCAGGTCCTCGGGGAGATCCCACGGGGATGGGAGTGGTTAGTGCAAGGCTCCCGTGGGTGTACTACCTTCCTCCAGGTCCAGCCACACTCATTCTCTTCAGATTTCCAGCAGCGTTTCTTCCTACAAGCTGCTGGCATAAGCCTGACTTGTTTTGCATCAGTTGGGATTGTGGTCTGGTGGGCTGTTCATAGATATGTGATTGGACCATGCATCTAAGGTCACATACTTTCTGGGGCTGCAGTCACAAAGTCTTAGCCCTGATACAAAACTCATGAAAGGGAAGGCTTCCAGGTCAGCCACTGGCAGCATGTTGGAAGGAATGCTGCCGGCAGCCTGAAGAGAAAGGGATCCTGCACTGACTGGGGGATTGTGTGAAGGGAGGGAAAGAGATGCTGGTGGGGGAGGGAAAAGAAAGGGAGAATGTTTGGACATGGATTGCATGGAGCAGAAGGGAAAGATGGATGGTACACATGGGAAAAATAAGAAAGAGGGAGAATTGTTGGATATGGTATGGGAGGGAGGGGAGAAAGAGAGAAATATTGGATGTTGTGGTGAGAGAAGGGTGGGACTGATGGAAAGGGATGCAAGAGGGAGGAATGTTGGACATGGTAGTGGAGAGAATGGAGGGAGAGATGTGGCATGGTACTAGAAAGGGGTGATAGGTAGAGAAATGTGGAGCATGGGGTGGTGGGCAGTAGTGCTACCCGATTCAGGAAAAACATTTTCGATTTGATTCAACCAATTATATTGATTTTTTCGATTTTCCTGCCCAATTGGGTGTTTTTTTCAAACATCCTGGTGTGTTTATTTTATAGCCACCCTATCCTTCACCCACCCTATCCTTTTGCCCTCTCCTACCCACACTGGCGCTGTGGTATAAATAAAATAAACAAACAACAAGAATTTTCCTCTCTCTGTTAAATCCTAGCTCACGTTTGCAGTCTTAATACCAGTTCTGGCAGGATACACATTTCAAATATGACACATTGTAATCGCAAAACAGAAAATCAAATTATTTTTTCTACCTTTTTGTTGTATGGTCATTATTCAAATCATGTTGGTCCCAGGCTCTGCTACAAGAAGGAGAGAAGGAGAAATGTTGGATGTGGCAGTAAAGGGGGGTGGGGTGGGACAGATGCATCCTGGATCTCGATCTCTCTCTCTCTGTTTTTCTCTTTCTTTTTTTTTTCTCTCCCTATGGGAGAGAATGAGAGGAAGAGAGATGGTGGACAGTGAGTATTTGGTCCTCAAAAGACAAATTGAGGCACTGACTTTAGGCCTTAAAGTGGTGGCCGCAGCATTCTTTGTAGTGTGAGCTTGCCACAAAATGCAACTCCTGAATCCAGGCGGTTTGCCACCCTGTCGTTCTGGCAGGAACGGATTATGTGGCTGACGCTATCTACGATATGCTCTGAGTTATGAGTAAAGTCTTTGCTTATTCAATCTCCACCCATAGAATGCTCTGGATCAGGCAGTGGGTGGGAGATTCAGCATCTTAAGCTGCTTTGAGTAGACTCTCCTGTCAAGGATCTAGACAAAGGTTTAATAGCTCTAGGAGATCATCCAAGCCTCTTTGGTGCATAGACACTTTGCAACTATTTATGGGGGTACGGGACGTCATTTTCAGTAGATTTGGGAACGCTTTTGGATGGATCTGACTCCTCATGCCCGGAGTAGACTTTTGAATGTCTGACTTGGAGTAGTGATGCTTTTGCAAGCTCACGATCTGGATTTATTGGGTGATATGGATGGGGAGGGAGGGCGGGGGATTGTTTTGTGCAAATTTTCAAGAAAACTGTTTTATTTTGTCATCTTTATATGCATGCACTTTGATATTTAATAAATATATTTCAACATAATAGCTCCAGGAGAGCTCGGACTTCTTGACTGACATTCTGCAGCCAGTTCTAAGAAGTCCCAGTGGTGCTAGGTTGGTCTCCAAGCTCCCCTGCATAGAAGGGAGACTTTCAGAGTTCTGGGAGACTTGGGAGCAGATTTCTACAGACCAGTGGGTGCTGGGCATAATTTACGGGGACTGCAAGCTTGAATTATATTGCCCACTCCAGGATCTCTTCACTCTCCAGTGGCAAGGCTGCCAAGGTCAGAGTCAGTGCAAAGGCTGTTATAAATTGGAGCCATAGAGCCAGTGCCAGACATAGACTCCGTCTCAGGGAGATACTCTTTATACTTCATTGTGCCCAAGAAAGATTCAGATGATTGGAGACCAATCCTAGATCTCAAGGTGGCATTGAAAGTTCCCAGATTCCAGATGGAAACATTGCTTCAGTGGCTCTGGGCAAATTTTTAGCCTCACTGGATCTGACAGAGGCTTACTTGCATATTCCTAGATCACAGAAAATATCTCAGATTTCATTTGTTAGAGAAGTTTCAAGTTTATTAGTTTTTCATATCCCGATCATAAAGTAAATATCTGACCGGTTAACAATAAAAAAAAATTTAAAATAGGAGAATAAGAACTAGTTATTAGTGTATTAAAGAATATTGGGGAAAACATATTAAACATATACAGACAAACATGACCGTGAGGATGAATGGGAAGGAGGGGAAAAGTTACATAATATTAGAAGAAATGATATAGTGGGAAGGGAAAGAACATGAAGGATAATTGTGCATGATGTTATGAGATGCGCTAATGTTCTCGATGCTGCCTTTTGGGTTGGACATTGTGCTGCACATCTTCACCAAAGTAATGGTGGTGGCAGCAGCCCACCTGTGCAGGGCAGGAATCCAGGTTCATCCTTACTTGGACAATTGGCTGATCAGAGCACCATCCTTGCTGGACAGCCACCAGATGATTGCTCAGGTAGCCCAGCTCTTACAGGATCTCGGATGGATTATCAATTTCAGAAAGAGCCACCTAGAACCCACTTGGTGTCTGGAGTATCTGGGAATCCTGTTCAGCATGGCAGAGGGCCAAGTGTTTCTTTCAGAGCAATGCAAACTGAAGCTCAGACACCAGATACTAGACATCTTGGCAAAGCTGATTCCTAAGGCTTGGTATTATTTGCAAGTTCTGGGGTGCATGGTGGTACCAGAGAGGTGATTCCTCGGGGAAGAGCACACCTGTGCCCCCTACAGAGCTCACTGCTGGCATGTTGGTCTCATCAGTCAGACTCACTCCAGAAGGAGTTAGCCTGGACAACGGAGGCACAACAGAGCTTAAAATGGTGGCTGCATCCGCAGTCGTTATCCAGAGGCCTTCCTCTCCACATAGAGTCATGGATGGTACTGATGTTGTATGCCATTCTCTATGGCTGTAGTAGGCCTTGCAAGTGTCACCCTGTGCAAGGCTCATGGCTGCCATTGTAGAAAACACGATCCATCAGAAGACTGGAGTTGAGAGCCATTTGGTTAGCTCTATACTTTTTCCAGACATGGCTGAAAGGCAAAGCAGTTGGAGCATTCTCAGACAATGCTACAGCGCAGGCATATGTCAGCAGTTAGGGGGGGACCAGGAGTTTTTTTGTGAAGCTGGAAGCCCAATTGTTATTTTGGTAGTGGAAGTCCACTTGCAGGTTATAAGTGGCACACGAAGCAGGTGTGGACAATGTCTAAGCCTGTATTGTGAGATGCTAGGAGCACCCGATGTTTGATCTCATGGTGTTGGTGGACAATAAAAAAGCCGCACCAGTTTCTCAAAGATTAGAGTCAAGAAGCATTGAAATAGATGCTCTCGTGCAACCTTGACCAGCAAGAGAACTGCTATGTGTATTTCCACTGTAGCCGATGATAGGCCGAGTCATTCACAGATTAGCCCCAGATTGGCTGCGTTGCCCATGGTACATGGATCCGGGCCACTTGCAATGGGACAGCTGCCTCAGACTTCTGCTGTATCACAGCATTCTGTCATAGGGGCCCATAGTGTTAGATAATCCGGAATGCTTTGGTCTTATGGAGTGGCTATTGAGCGTGCAACCTTAATGCAGAAAGGATATTTGGAAATGGTGATATTGACTCTCCTCAGTTCTAGAAAGCCAGAGACAATGGTGGCCTATGCCAAAGCATGGAAAATTTTTCAGCATTGATGCAAGGATAAACAGTTGGATCCTTTCCAGACTTCCATTCCTGAGGTTCTCTCATTCCTGCATGAAGGATTGGAGAAGAGCTTTGCATTTGGATCTCTTAAAGTTCAGGTAGCTAGTCTTTTATGTTTCTTGGGCAGAGTAGATCAAGCATCTATATCCTCTCATCCAGATGTTTCCAGGTTCCTGAAGGGAGCACTGAGGCTTTGCCCTCCAGTGAGGCAGCTGTTTTCAACATGGAATCTTAATATCGTATTATGGGCCTTTACTAAGGCTCTATATGAACCTTTATCAGAAACTCTATCGTGAATCTGACTGAAGACAGTATTTTTGGTTGCAATCACTTCGGCTAGGATGGTGTCCAAGCTGCAAGCATTATCAGTAGAGAGCCTTTTCTCAGATTCATGAAAGCAAGTGTGACTTTGCACACCGTGCCTTCCTTTCTGCCGAAGGTGGTTTTGTCATTCCATATCAATCAAGAAGTGAGGTTACCTGCATTTCAGCCCTCGGACGAAAAGAAACAGTACAAGGTTTTGAAGTTGCTGGAAGTGCGGAGGGTGCTTCTTCACTATCTTGAGGTGACAAATAATTTTAGACTCTCAGACTATCTGTTTGTCTTATCCAGCTTTAATAGTTGGGGAAGACCAGTCTCTAAGGCTTCTATCACCCGAAGAATTCACAAGGCGTTCTCCTTGGTGTACATTGGCTGTGGTAAATAACTGCCAATCGCATTGAAAGCTCACTCTTCCAGAAGTGTGGTTTCTTCTTGGGCAGAGTCCAGGGCAGTGCCGCCTGATGAAATTTGCATAGCAGCCACATGGTCCGTTCTTCATACCTTTGCAAAGTTATACAGAAAGAACTCAATATTTTTTTTTTTCATCCCTAACCACATCGTTCATTCCTTCCCTCTCCCCAACCTTTTTTGTCTGTTTGTTTCATTGTAATTACTAATTCCTTCCTCTCCTGATGTTTCTATGGTTGTCTTACTGTTTCAGTCAAAAGCATAGAATAGGGAAATATACCAAAGCAATTTGGTGTTGTGAATGTATAGAGTATACACTACAACACAATACCCCAGCAGTATATATAAATATATAGTAGAGAACCAATGCAAATACTGCTATTACCCAGCACTACACTTCTGCATATAAGCCCAAACAGTTAGAAGGGCTTCTAACTGTTTGGGCTTATATGCAGAAGTGTAGTGCTGGGTAATAGCAGTATTTGCATTGGTTCTCTACTGTGAATGTATAGAGATCAGAAAAACGTATCAAGCACAGATATAATGATCTCTAAAAGAAAATTTCATTGTGAATACTCAATACCAATAAAGATGTTATACATACACTCAGAAATGTGTAATCTTGCCAAAGACCAAAGTCCCTATAGCCAGACCCACCATCCAGTCATTGTGTATGAGAAAATATTAATGGAATTCTCAAAAACTTTTCATAAATATAGTGCATGTGCCTTTTATAACATACAAAATGGATTTAAACCAAAAAATAAACTTAGCTCTCAGGGTTATGAGAGTCCCGACGTGGACCACGTTTTGAAAATCTGTCTCAAGGAACCAATAGAGAAAAGAAACTTTAAGGCTCTCAATATAATGGAGTGATGGAGGGCTTCAAAAGGGTTTTCAAATCTGCTGTGATAAAAAAAAGAAAAAGTAAATATCCTCAAAAACATGCTTGTGCATTCTAGGTTCAAATAATTTTTATTGATGCTATCAAGAGTGCAAACAGAACAACGGAACACAAAAGGTTCAGAATACAAACAGTGATGCATCGTATATAACACAATGCAAGGAAACATTAGAGATAAGTACAGAAACAACCCCCCCCCCCCTCAAATCGACTCATGGCCAGCGTGGCCAGAGTTGGCAGAATGGCCCTCCGGGACCCTTGCCACTCCGCCTCCCTCCTCCCACTCATCCCCAATACAAAAACCTGTAACAAGTGCAAGAATCTTAGGTACCCTCCCCCTCCCCCCTCCCAACCCCCCAATCGCTTGTGCATTCTAAACAGAGCAAACACTCCTTTAAACATATTTTGGCTCATTGTAGGAAGCTATCGGTCAAGTTGTCCAAACGTGCTACTCCTTGCTCAATGTAAAATGACGAACAAGAGAAGCCGACTGAGAGTTTAAGCCCAAATGGATGCCATCACATTGAAACGTGTGATGACTTCATATCAGCTGTATCCAGTCAGAATGTACTACGGAAGTGCAGGGTACAATTCAAAACCAGGGGGGAAAATTTTTTTAAACATAGTGGAGCAACCAAACTGTGTCATAAAAATAGAGCATGTGGATAGATTAAGAAAAATGCCTGCCACTCTATTTCATTATTAAGGCCTCCAGAATGCAAGGTGTGTAGTTTAAAAATAAGCCTTTGTTCATAACACCAGAGGACATGTGACAAGTTCCTCCTCTGGGCAAATCTGGTATATCTAAAATAGAGAAGCATATATCATTTACTGTATTTTTTTTTCAATCCGATGTTTAACCAATGGGGCATCCTGTTTGCCCATGCGGATCTTGCTCAAATGTTCTGATATATGCAACTTTATGCTCCTAGAGGTTTGGCCAATGTAATGTAGGGAACAAGGGCATTGTATGATGTAAACTACCCCTTGGGTGTCACAATTTGAGGATCTATTGTTGGCATTAATTATAGCTCACTCTGGCAATGTGAATAAAACTATCAGTCTACTATACTGACAGAGTTTACAATGTCCACATGGTAAATGACCAGTTATTCTGGGGGGACTTTGTGATGGTGCAACAAACTGTGATTTAACCAACTGTTGTTTAAGATTTAGTCCTTTTGAAAATGCAAATCTCAGGATATTCTGAAACACAGGATGATATTGCATGATGCTCCAATGTTTTTTAATAATAGGTAATAGATGGAAATAATAGATGGGAAAAAGCATGATGTGAATAAGGCAAAGGCTTATTTTTAAACTACACACCTTGCATCCTGGAGGCCTTGATAGTGAAATAGAGTGGCAGGCATTTTGTTAGCTAGAGTGTTCTGAGATCCTTGCACTTACACAGCTTTGAGAAAAATGTTTTGAGCAATCACCCAGTTCCAAATGTATTCGGATTCTTGACAAAGAAGGAGAGATCATGTTCCCCCTTGCTTGTTGAAGTAATACATCATTTCTTGATTATCTGTGCAAGCCAGGAGGACTTGATTGGATAGGTCGCTCTGAAAAGTTTGAAGAGCATAGCAAATCACTATGGGCTCCAACAGGTTGATGTGGAATGTTTTTTTCTTGAACTGATCAACGACCGGGTGTGTGAAGACTGTCTAGGTGAGCTCCCCATGCAAACATGGAAGTGTCTTTGGTGAGCACCTTGTGATGTGGAGAGAGTGTAAGGCCTCTGGAAAGATTGGTCGGTTCTATCCACCACTGGAGAGACTGACGAAAATCTGAGGTGACTGCAACCTTCTGAGACAAAGGGTTGAAAGCCTGAGACCATTGACAGGCTAGGGTCCACTGAGCTGGTTTGAGGTGGTCTTGCAAAAGGAGTAATATGGACAGTGGATGCCATTTGATCCAAAAGAGTCATCATATGTCTGAATGTAATGGTTTGCGGAAGAGAAACCTGGCACAGGTGAATCAAAATGTCTTGTCTTTGAAGAGGTAGAAATGCTTGCAACTGAATGATGTCGAAAATGGCTGCTATGAACTGTAGACTTTGGGAGGGTTGACGTTGAGACTTTGGAAAGTTGACTTTGGAACCCTAACTGCTGAAGAAAAGTTATCGTCAGCTTTGTTGCTGACAGTGCTTCTTGAGATGAGGCTGCTTTTATTAACCAGTCGTCTAGATATGGAAATATTTGCAGACCGTGAGTACGCAGAGCTGCTACTACGGCCACCAGGCACTTAGTGAATACTCTTGGAGAAAATGCCAGGCCAAACAGTAGAACTTTGTACTGAAAATGTTGATGAGTCACACGAAATCTTAGAAATTTTCTGTGAGCAGGATGTATGGGTATGTCAGTGTAAGCCTCTTTGAGGTCTAGAGAGCATAGCCATTCGTTTTGCTCTAGCAGAGGATACAGAGTCCCTAAAGATAGCATGCAAAACTTGTCTGTGACCAGATATTTGTTCAAATTGCAGAGGTCGAGGATTGGATGCAGACCTCCTGCCTTATTTGGGATTAGGAAATACCTGGAGTAGAACCCCTGATTTTTCTGAGAAAGGGGAACTACCTCTATGGTACTTAGCTGAAGCAGAGCTTTCATTTCCTGAAGAAGAAGAAGAAGGGAAGTCTGTTGTGATGTAAAAGAAAACTGTCTTGGAGGATAATTTGGAGGCTGCATCTCAAAATGAAGTGAATAATCCTCCGAGATGACTTTTAGGACCCAAGCATGCGTTGTAATGAGAGCCCAGTGCTGATGATAGTACTGTAGACGGTCTCCAATAGGAAGAGGATGAGTGGGTGGTAACATGGCTGTGCTCCCTAGATCGAGGTCATCACGTTCTAAAGGGAGTTAGGTTATTTAAAAGTGTGAACACCGCGGCCATGTTTCCTGTCTATCCTTGAAAACGGGGCAGATCCCAGAGGACTGGAAAATAGCTAACGTCACACCTATTTTTAAAAAGGGATCAAGGGGTGACCCCGGAAACTACAGGCCGGTGAGCTTGACTTCAGTTCCAGGCAAGATGATGGAAGCACTGATAAAGGACAGCATCTGTGAGCACATGGAAACAAACGGACAACTGAAAGAGAGCCAACATGGCTTTTGCAGGGGAAGGTCGTGCCAAACAAACTTACTGCACTTCTTTGAAGGTATAAACAGAGAGTTGGACAAAGGGGAACCCATAGACATCATTTACCTCGACTTCCAGAAAGCCTTTGACAAGGTGCCCCATGAGCGACTACTTAGGAAACTGCAAAACCACGGGGTGGAAGGGGATATATACAGATGGATTAAACACTGGTTGGCAGGCAGAAAACAAAGGGTTGGGGTGAAGGGACAATACTCAGGCTGGCGGAGTGTCACGAGCGGTGTTCCACAGGGGTCTGTGCTCGGACCGCTGCTGTTCAATGTGTTTATAAACGACCTGGAAACGGGGACGAAGTGTGAGGTCATAAAATTTGCAGATGACACCAAACTCTGCAGCAGGGTTAGGACCGCGGAGGAATGCGAAGACCTACAAAGGGACCTAAACAAACTGGAAGAGTGGGCAAACAAATGGCAAATGAGATTTAATACAGAGAAATGCAAGGTCATGCATATAGGAAAAAAGAACCCGATGTTCAGTTACAAAATGGGGGGATCGGTGCTAGGGGAAAGCAACCTTGAGAAGGACTTGGGTGTGCTAGTGGATACAACAATGAAATCAACGGCACAATGTGCAGCGGCCTCAAAGAAAGCAAATAGAATGTTGGGTATTATTAAGAAGGGTATCACAACCAGGACAAAGGAAGTCATCATGCCGCTGTATCGAGCGATGGTGCGCCCGCACCTGGAGTACTGTGTCCAGTATTGGTCGCCGTACCTCAAGAAGGACATGGCGATGCTTGAGAGGGTCCAGAGAAGAGCGACGAAAATGATAAAAGGCATGGAAAACCTTTCATATGCAGACAGGTTAGAAAGGCTGGGGCTCTTCTCCCTGGAAAAGCGGAGACTCAGAGGAGACATGATAGTGACTTTCAAGATCATGAGAGGTATCGAGAAGGTAGACAGAAATAGATTCTTCAGACTAATGGGGCCCACAAGTACAAGGGGGCACTCGGAGAAGCTAAAAGGGGACAGGTTTAGAACCAATGCTAGGAAGTTCTTTTTCACTCAGAGGGTGGTGGACACATGGAACACACTGCCAGAGGCTGTGATAGGACAGAGTACACTCCAGGGTTTTAAAGAAGGATTAGATAAATTCCTGAAAGATAGGGGTATTGAGGGATACAGATAGAGGTAGAGATGGGATATAGAGAGAGTTTAGATAGAGACCAAGGGGATTTAAGGGTTCAGATGATCACCGTACAGGTCATGGGCCTGATGGGCCGCCGCGGGTGCGGACTGCTGGGCGCGATGGACCTCTGGTCTGACTCAGCAGAGGCAACTTCTTATGTTCTTATGTTCTTATGAATTTCTAACGCGGGGAGCATGAGCAGTTTGATTTAAGGGAGATTTTCTTGACACAGTCTTACGGGGCGAAACGTAGCCTACGTCGGAGTGCTTACCCCCACCCGCATAGCATAAGATAAGTACCGATATATTTAAAACTTAAACTATTTATAAATTATTAATGAAAAAATTGAATTACAAGGGACCGATGATGATTAGGGGTGCCAGTGCTCTGCATGTTCTAAAAGTCTAGTACACAAAAACAAACTAGTGCACAAATTATCGTATCAATTAACAAAACTTTAACTTAAACTAGCCACCAAAGTGATGAGCTTTAAACAAGCCGTAACGCATGAGTTCCTCAGAATGCCACACGATTTTAACGTATGGTAGCTGTCCTCATAGGAATCTTTATATTATGCGTTTTTTTCATAATATGTTATTTTCTTTTTTTTCAAGTTATAAAGTGCTTGTGCTTAATATAATAGTAGCAAATATATCTATTACTTAGCTTTTTCATAAAATAAACTGGGTCTGGCTCAATCCCCACCGACGCGTTTCATTATTTCATCAGGGTCGGGGAAGGAGAACACTGTAAAGAGCAAAGCATTATATTAGCTTCAGATTATTGAATCCAGCAAAAATTTTTTTATATAAATTACTACAAAGCTTACCAGAGCAGTATGTTATCTTAGCAGAATGCTAAATCCATAGTTAGTGAGCCGGAAGTGAAAACTCACCGGCAAAATGGAGGCTATTAACTTAGAATTCTAAATCATGTGACTCAAAACTAGCCAATGTGTATCACTCATCCAACCCTTTAATTTTGACGCCCCACCTGTCTATTGACAAAGTCATATACTCGCTGTGAGCCAATCGCTGATTAAATTTAAGCCATGGGGATGCATGGTATTAAGCTTAAACATCCATCGCAATTCCTTGATGTTTAAATTATGTTCATAATTTCCTCCCTCCCACCCGACATGAACTGTATCAATAATGTGCCATTTGAGATCGATGATTTTATGCTTCATTAAAGACCAATGGCGAACCAATGGTGCCGACTCGACTCCAGTGTTAACACGTGACTTGTGTTCATTGAGTCGAATATGTATGGGACGACTGGTACGCCCTATGTATATTTTTGGGCAAGGACACATGATCATATAAATCACGTGATCAGTTTTACAGTTAGTTCTAGTGGCATGCAGACGGTACCACTGAGGTGCGTAAGAAAATGAGAAAATGAAACAATAGAATTTATTTTGAAAACTTTTTGGGACCTTCCATCAGATGTTTTGATTAGATTGTGCTCCCTAAAAGCACATCAAAAAGACTGTGCTGGCTTCTGAGGAGCAGACAACTGAGATTTTTGAGGGTGCTACTGTTTTTGCCTCTTCTGAGGTAGTTTAGATGAAGAAGACGTTGGAGGATATTACCTCTTATAAGGATAAGCAGCAGGTCTTGTGGTCGACTTAAATGGCTGAGACTTGCTCTTGGGCCTATTCAAAGAGCTCCAACTTTGCTCATGTTGAGTGAGCTTCTGGGTAGCCAACTCTATCTCATTCCCAAAAAGCTCTTCTCCAAGACAAGGGATGTTGGCTAAACAATCTTGCAAATTAATGTCCATGTCTGAAACTTGTAGCCAAGCCAGATGCCTCATAGCTACGGACACCGTGGATTCTCGAGATGCCATTTCAAAAGCATCAAAAGCTGACCATACTTTCTAGTTTGGAGAAGGCTGTGAGTTATCTATTGAAATTCCTCTAGATCAGTGGTATTCAACTCAGTCCTCAGTGACCACCTGGCCAGTCAGGTTATCAAAATCTCTGTCATCCATATTCATTGTGGATATCCTGAAAACCCGACTAGCCAGGTGGCCTCTGAGAACTGGGTTGAATACCACTGCTCTAGATGTTCTGGAGGGAGGTATTTCTCAAAATTAGCTACCTTTAACCAGATGTTTTAGGTAAAAAGACATATAAAAATTATAAAGCTATAAACGGAAACAGCCTTACCTACTTGAACAATCGACTAACTCATTCCACCTCAAACAGACACAGGAGAACCCACACAATATTCACACACCTGCCAACCAAAAATGTCAAACAAAGAAAAATGTATGACAACCTACTGGCCACCAGAGCAGTGAAACTGGACCGACAATTCATCAATCTGCTGACTTCGACCACAGACTACAAAACCTTCAAAAAATAAACAAAAACCCTACTCTTCAAAA
Source organism: Geotrypetes seraphini (assembly GCF_902459505.1). Lineage (NCBI taxonomy): Eukaryota > Metazoa > Chordata > Amphibia > Gymnophiona > Dermophiidae > Geotrypetes > Geotrypetes seraphini. The sequence goes on along the minus strand of NC_047094.1, from coordinate 72,938,772 downwards.
AATACATAAAACCAATATTACACAACCAATAATGTTCCGAACTCCTTCTGCCTTACCAACTACTCCTTTAGCAAATTAGAAAATGTTCAAACTATTCCTTAAGTACTTCTTAATATCTTATCAATATGTGCTTCTTAATATCATAACAATTCTTATGTAATCCGCCTTGAACCGCAAGGTAAAGGCGGAATAGAAATCACTAATGTAATGTAATAATTCAATATCATATTGGCCAACATTGAATTTTGATAGATGTGGTATCCAAATTTGTCCATTTTGTGATCCTCATGTCCAGGTGGAGCAGATGCATAAACTCTAGTACCGTACTGGATGATTTTTTGATTGTGGACTCTACCAGCAGGGATTGGTGTTTGTAGCAGCAGTTTATCAACCAACAGGAAATTATTCTACTTAGAGAATCAATCTTTCTTGGGGCTGCCGTGACTGAAAGAGGATTTTCCCAATTTCGAAAAAGGGCTCCCTTGAGCAAATTATGTAAGGGCAATTTTAGAAGCTCCTTAGGTGGTTTATCATAATCTAAAGCAGGGATAGGCAATTCCGGTCCTCAAGAGCCACAGGCAGGTCAGGTTTTCAGGTATTCATTGTGGATATCCTGAAAACCTGACCTGCCTGTGGCTCTCGAGGACCAGAATTGCCTACCTCTGATCTAAGGCATCTAAAACTTCTGCCCTAGGCTCAGTGTCAGCTTCCAGCTTTACAGGTAGCTCTTTACTCAGTTGTCTGATGTACTTAATAAAGGACAGCCCTTCTGGAGGAGATCTCTGTCTTGGTGGAAGAGGTGATGGATCCGATGGTATGCCATAAGATTCAGGTGCAGAAGAGTGGCCTCACAGAATCAGCAAGACAGGAAAGATCAGACTTTTCCACTGGTACCTCGGGTGACTCTCTGTGAGAAGTAGAGTGATGAGAATGTCGAGATAACGTTCCCTGATGTCTCCAGAACCGATTCGATGAAGAGGAGGATGCAAAGGTCTCTTAGCTCTAGAAACATGGGACCGAAGTGATGCTGAGTGATAGTGTCTAGAACCAGAATGCCTAGTCGATGAAGACCATTGATGCATCAAAGAAGAACATCGGGATCCCGATGCAGAATGACGGTGCTTCGATGGAGATCATCGATGCAAAGCTGAAGCTAAAGATTGATGTTAAGATGGTGGGCGTCGTTGTCTACTAGGAGATTGATGCCTCAATAGAGTTCTTACTTCGGTATCCTGTGGCCTCGAAGAGCTATGCTAAGACTGGACCGGTACCAAGGGAGTCGCTGGTAACAGCTGTACTACATGCAGCTTAAACATGTGACTAAGTTCCCTCTGAAATAACTCATTAAGTTGATCTTTAAAGAGTTAAACCGGTAACCTTGGCTCAAAAGGTGGTACTGTCTGTGCAGCAGGGTGTCTAGGGGTGGGTGACCTCGGCGAGGAACCAACACCTGCAGAAATGGAGAGCGATGACATTGCTTCTTAGCCTGCATCAAGGGACTTGATGCTGATGAGGCCTGCTATGTTGGCTGGGAAAAGGATGGCTTCTTAGCTGCCTTTCCGAATGCCAGAATGACATCTGATTCCATTGTCAATGCTGTTACTGCTGGTACCGCTGGCTCGGAATGTTTGCCGGTGTCCATCACCAAACCAAAGAGTTTTTCCTGCTGGATGCAATGAGCTTTTAATAAATGCTTCTGCAGGGTAGAACAGCACAGGAAAGAGTCCACACGATGTTCAAGGCCTAAGTACTGCAAACACCAGCTATGCGGGTCAATAAGAGATATAGGCCACTGGCACCAATAGCACGTTTTAAAACCCATAAACGATTTTGACATGGATGGGAATATAGCATCAGCAAAATTAAATTAAATGTTTTTAGCTTAATTGAAAGGAAAAGAAAACGAAAGGCTAAAAACTCACTAAAGTGCTTGCACGACAATCGAAAAAAAACCCCGAAGGGGCCGGAGCCCATTGTGAGAGAAAAAAATAATAAAATCTTCTTTTTTTTTAAACAAACAGAACAAGAAACACTCATTAAAAGAACAAGGTTAATGGCTAAAAGCTGAGAAGAAAAGCAGGTCGAAGGCACACGTACCAGATTAAGTCTAGAACATAATTTCTTCGCTCCGCAGAGAATGAAGAACTTGGGTACCGCGAGCCTACATCGGGCAGGAAGGCACTCGCACGTGTGTGGTGCAGGCAATCGCAAAGTTTCTTAACATTTAAAAGTGACAGTTCACTTTTCATACCGTCCGTACCGAGCTCTGTGGATGATGTCGCCCATATGTGAGAATATGATGCCTGCTTGTCCTAGGATAAGGCAGTATATAAGTCCCAATCCCTAGCCCCCCTATACCGTCTCGGGAACTGGGTCACAACTTCCACACGCTGTTGCTTGTGCAGATCAGTAAGCTGTTTGGGAACCCATCATGCACAGACTTTTCCTGTATCCCAGGTCATCATGCATTATGGCAAATGCAGATCCAAAGCTGATATCCAAATTTGCAGCCAATTGAGACACCATTATCCGTCGGTCTTTTCTAATCAAGACATCCATCCTGTCAATGTGCTCTTGTGTGTGTGATGTTGATGGGCGACCAGAACGACCTTCGTCATGTACACCTGTTCTTCCCGCTTTAAACTTTTTTCCCACTCATAAACCTTTTGTTGAGTCATGGTGCTATGTCCATATTGAGTCAATATCCAACGGTGAATTTCCACAGGTTTCACTTCCTCTGTCCAAAGAAAGCGTACTACTGCACGTTGTTCTTCGATGGTGCAATCTTTCAATAGAGCATTGATGTTTCTGACCTCTTGGCTGCCATACGACTAAAGGCTGAACGTTGCACTATGCGTGGACAAACTATCCAAAAGGCAACGTACAAGTACATATGTTGCATGTTGCTAGCTCTGTTCTGGTTATTGCGTAAATTAACAATTGACTTTAATTTTTGATTCACCCTCATTTTTTTATAGCATTGCATCTTCATTATTGTAACATCTCTTATGCTGGACTTCCATAGTATCTTATCAAACATCTTCAGTCAGTATAAAACACAATATGAATTTTTTTCATGCTAAAAGATATGATCATGTTTTGTCCCTTAATGAAAAATCATCACTGGTTACCTTACAATTGCCTCATAAAATCCTTTACCCTGATTCTCCATCTTATTTAGCCTTCCTGATTACATTTCATATTTTGTCTAGTATTATGTCTCCCTTTTAGTATGTATTACAGTATATCTCTCTCATTTGAATTTCAGTGCATGTTAATAAGTATATTTTTGAAACTGTTCCACGGTAGTCCTATTATTAAGTTTCAGTTTACTGATTTTTGACTTTACCTCATTCATTGTATTTATGTTTATATTTGAACTTTGTACTATTGTTATACTGTTAACAAAATTGTAAGTTTTTATGTTGAATTATACTTGCTGCATAATATCTTGGGTGAATCTCTTTGTAAAAGCGGTTAATAAATCCCAATAAAATAAATAAATTATGCTTTTTGTGCAATAGATGATTACATTTACCTTCTCCCTGTTCTGCGTTTTTTAAAAAAAAATCTACTCATAGTAGTGCATTTTTATAGCTATACTACACTACACATAGAACCAAAATTGAAGGGAGCCCTAAAAACATTATTTTTCATAAGGCTTTTGATGGGATTTGATCATGGGTGTGGCGAGCCAAGAGCACAGGCCTCCCCTTCTCTGGTTTTGGCTATATGAAATGGCGTTCCTTTCCCCCTTCTTTTGATTTTTTTATATGTTCTTGTAAACTGCCTTGTTAAGTTTTCCATGAAAGATGGTATATAAAATAAACCATAACCAGTTTCTTGAATTTTATTTATTTATTCAACTTTCTATACCATTCTCCCAGGAGAGCTCAGAACGGTTTACATGAGTTTATTCAGGTACTCGAGCATTTTTTTTCCCTGTCTGTCCCGGCAGGCTCACAATCTATCTAATGTACCTGGGGCAATGGGGGGGATTAAGTGACTTGCCCAGGGTCACAAGGAGTAGCATGGGTTTGAACACACAACCCCAGGGTGCTGAGGCTGTAGCTTTAACCACTGTGACACACTCTCCCCTATGAAGCTCCTAGTCTTCTGTGAATGGTGAAGAATTTCATAAATAGCAGTCTGCATAATCGCTACACCAGTGGTTCTTGGCCTAGTCCTCGGGGCACACCCTGCTACTTGGTTTTAAGGATTCCTTCAATGACTATGTATGAGAGAGATTTGAATGCACCATCTCCAGTTTGTACGTGCAGTAGATCTATCTATTTGACATATGAAAACCAGACTGGATTTGGATTTAGCTCGCACCTTTCTCAGTAGTTAAAGCAAGTTTCATAGGTATTTCCCTCTTTCCAGGGGGTTTATAGTCTTATGAGTTTGTACCTGAGATTACGTAATTCACCCAAATGACAAAGAGATGCAGTGGGATTTGAACCCTGGTTCTCTGTCCAGTACTCTAACCATTAGGGTACTCCATTTATAAGAACCTAGTTGCACTCACTAGTGTAGTTTGGTAGGAAATGCACCAACTTGTGCTGTGGTAGAATAATTTTCTAATCTACTCTTTAGCACAGATGCCGTATGAAACATGACAGGGAAATTAGTATTATTGTTCATTTGCCTAAACCTTTGCTTTCTTTTCTTTCTACTGTTATAGACTGAAATGGACGGAGGACTTTGCAAGACCTCAGTGGATGGAGAGGAGGTCTTTCAACAGGATGCAGCCAAGGCTTTTGTATATCATTCCACACTACTTACTCCAAGGGAACAGCAGTGGCCATACAGTGCCAGATGTCCTGAAAACAACGCCATAATGTCTACAGGGTGCCCATCTTTAATCTCATCACTCTTGTTACCCTCTGAGCCAGCCCTGGACAAACACATGACACTAACCCAGTCCATCTTGCACACGAACAGTGATGAGAACTATGTCTCCTCGTGGTTAAATGGATTTGCTCTCTCTATGAATTCTGAGATGCAGTCATGGAACTTTACTGTAGAGGAGCAGGCCCCAGTATCTGATACAGGCTGGGATTTAATGCACAGAAACCAGGAGTCAGTAGCCAAGGAGGAGAATAGAGCAGAGGTGCAGATAGTGGCTCCTGAACAGATTGGACTCTATTGTGAAAAGTGCAAGAAGAGCTTTGGTGAACCATCTCAGATGTCTGCACACCAGTGCTCGCCAATTACTATGGAGTATAGACCCCACAGATGCACTGATTGTGGGCGGAGCTTTAGCAAGCGCCCCACTTTGCTGATCCATCGCCGGATCCACACCGGGGAACGGCCTTATTGTTGTGATCTCTGCAGCCGCAACTTTCGACATCGCTCCTCCCTCGTTTGCCACCAGAGGGCGCACACAGGGCAGAAGCTGTACAAGTGCAGTGAATGTAGCAAGGGCTTCAACAAAAAATCCCAGCTTCAGGCACACTGGCGGGTCCACACAGGGGAGCGGCCTTACCTCTGCCCAGAATGTCCCCAGAGCTTTGGGAGCCAGCCTACTCTGTCGGAGCACATGCACACCCATGGCCATGGGAAACTCTTCATTTGTGGTGATTGTGGAAAGAGCTTCACCAAGAATGCCACCCTAGTGATTCACCGACGCATTCACACTGGGGAGCGGCCCTACCACTGTGATGTCTGCAGCCAAAGTTTCCGGCACCGCTCCTCCCTGGTGAGCCATCGCATGACCCACACTGGACAGAAGCCTTATCAGTGCTCTGACTGTGGGAGATGTTTCAGACGGCGCTCTCTGCTCAACCTGCATCAAAAGACCCATACCATAGATGATGCAAGCAGCCAGACTCCTGGGACTCCAAATGACAGCAAACTCTTCATTTGTGGTGACTGTGGGAAGAGCTTTGCCAAGAACGCCACCTTACGCATCCATCGGCGAATCCATACAGGTGAGAGACCCTATCGATGTGATGTCTGTGGACAGAGTTTCCGGCATCGTTCCTCCCTGGTCAACCATGCCATGACTCACACAGGTGAGAAGCCATATCAGTGCACTGAATGTGAAAAGGGTTTCAGCCGCCATGCCCTGCTCCTCATGCACCGCAAGACCCATGCAGGAAGAAAGGAGTACCCATGTACTGAATGTCCCAGCAGCTTCCGTTCAGAGAGTGCCCTCTCCGAGCACCTCCAGAGGCATGGTGAGAACAAGCTCTTTGTCTGCAGTGACTGTGGACGGAGTTTTGGCAAGAATGCCACGCTGCTGATCCACCGTCGGATCCACACTGGGGAGCAGCCCTACCACTGTGATCTCTGCGGCCGTACCTTCCGGCACCGCTCCACCCTTACCACTCACCAGAAGATACATGCTGAACAGAAATTGCATGAGTGTGGAGCTTGTGGGAAATTCTTTGGTCAGGAGTCTCAGCTAGCAGAGCACCAGGGCACCCATAACGGAGAAACATTATACCCATGCATGGAGTGCCCCAGCAGCTTTCACACTGAGAACGCTCGGTCAGAGCATCTGCAGGAACATGGCAGAAGCAAGGTCTTTATCTGTGATGACTGTGGGAAGAGCTTCACCAAGAATGCCACATTGGTGATTCACCGGCGGATCCACACTGGGGAACGACCATACCATTGTGACATTTGTGGCAAGAACTTCCGGCACCGCTCTTCTCTGGTGGGTCACCGCATGACCCACACAGGGCAGAAGCCATTTCAGTGTGCTGAATGTGGAAAGAGCTTCTGTCGACGCTCCTTGCTGAATGTGCATTGGAAGATTCACACAGAACAGACTTCAGAACTATGCATGGAACGTCCGAGTGAGGCCAGCAGCAAGGTCACAGTTCTGCAAGATATGCAGACACCATCACGTCACAGTAAATGTTTTATCTGTGGTGACTGTGGGAAGAGTTTCACCAAGAATGCTACACTGGTGATCCACCAGCGAATCCATACTGGGGAGCGACCCTACCACTGTGATGTCTGCGGTAGGAGCTTCCGGCATCGTTCTTCACTCGTGAGCCACCGCATGACTCACACAGGACAGAAGCCATTCCAGTGTGCTGAGTGTGGGAAGAGCTTTTGCCGACGTACTCTGCTCAACATGCACCAGAAGGCACACACAGAAGAGAAAGTGGGTTCCAGCACTGGAGTCTGGGGTCAGAATAGCATTCAGGCTCCAAACAAACGATTTCTGTGCAGTGACTGTGGAAAGAGATTTGGGCAAAAGTCTACACTGCTGATCCACCAGCGTATCCACACCGGGGAGCGTCCCTATCCCTGCAATCTATGTGGCAAAAGCTTCCGGCACCAGTCGTCCCTCGTGTGTCACCGGAAAACGCACACAGGTCAGAAGTTGTATGAGTGCATGGACTGTGGCAAAAGCTTTCACCACAAGTCCCAGTTGGCAGTACATCGGCAGACCCACATGGAAGATAATTCATTTCCATGTCATGAGTGTCCCAGTGTCTTTAGCAATTGGAATGAACTGTCCAAGCACATCCAGACTCATAGCCAGAGCAAACTCTACATCTGCAATGACTGTGGGAAGAGTTTCACCAAGAATGCCACCCTGGCGATCCACCGACGCATCCACACTGGGGAGCAGCCATACCACTGTGATCTGTGCAACCGAAGTTTTCGCCATCGCTCCTCCCTGGTGTGCCACCGTATGATCCACACAGGACAGAAGCCATATCAGTGTGATGACTGTGGGAAGAAATTCTGCCGCCGTTCCTTACTCAACATGCACCAGAAAACACATACCAAAGAGAAACCAATTCCTAACTTTGAAAGTCCAAGCTTACAGGAGTCTCCTACCCAGCTCTTCCCATGCAGTGACTGTGGAAAGAGCTTCAGGCAAAAATCTACGCTGCTGATCCACCAGCGCATCCACACTGGGGAGCGCCCCTACCACTGTGATCTGTGTGGCAAAAGGTTCCGGCACCAATCATCCCTCGTGTGCCACCAGAAAACACACACAGATCAAAACATGCACAAATGTACTGACTGTGGTCATGTCTTTAGCAAAGAATCTCAATTACTAGTGCACAGGAGAATCCATACAGGGCAACGACCCTACCAATGCCCTGATTGCCCACGGAGCTTCAGCAAACAAAGCACCCTGTCTGAGCACTTGTGGGCCCATGGCCAAAGCAAGCGTTATATCTGCAATGACTGTGGGAGAAGCTTCACAAAGAATGCCACCCTAGTAATCCACCGGCGCATCCACACTGGGGAGCGGCCATATCACTGCGATATGTGTAGCCAAAGTTTCCGGCATCGCTCCTCTCTGGTGAGCCATCGCATGATCCACACAGGACAAAGGCCATACCAGTGTACAGAGTGTGGGAAAAGCTTCTGTCGGCGCTCCTTGCTTAACATGCATCAAAAGACTCACACACAAGTGAAAGCAGAAGCACATAGAGACTGTGAGGCAATCCCTGAGCACGTGCAGATTCTCAGACTGAGCCAGGAGCAATGGACTGTAGAAGAACCAGCAGTGAAGCAGGAGATGGGGACCACCTTCAGTGACCAGGCTTCCTCCATTGAACCCCTAACAGTACCACTTTCCAACAGATCCTTTCAATGTGGGGATTGTGGCCGAGGTTTCAGCAAACGGTGCACCCTAGTAATTCACCAACGGATCCACACAGGGGAGCGTCCATATTGCTGCTCTGCCTGTGGGAAAACTTTTCGCCATAAGTCATCACTGACCCAGCACCTACGCACGCATACTGGTGACCGGCCTTATAGCTGTGAAGCCTGCCCAAAAAGATTTAGCCGGCCCGCCAGTCTGGCTGAGCACCGGAAGACCCATGCCAAAGACCGGCCGCATGCTTGTGGCCAATGTGGGAAGACGTTCACTAGAGAAGCCCAGCTCGTGTCCCACTACAAGAGCCATGTAGCCCCACAGCTTTACCAGTGCCAAGAGGGCTCAAAAGGCTTTTGCAAGGAGTCGGCATTAAGCATTCATCTAAGGTTGCATACTGGGGAAATGCCATACCAGTGCAGCAGTTGTGAGGAGAGATTCAGAAACAAACCGTCCCTTGTGGAGCACCTTCGGGTGCATGAGGAAGATAGGTCCCATGGACAGGGCAAGCAAAGTGCCCAAACAGATAAAGAGTCTGTCTGCACAGGGGTATTCAGTTCACAATCCCAATTGAAACAAAAGGAGAAAGGAGGGGGGGACTGGGTCACACAGTGCCAGCTTGCCATGTCTGGCCTGACATGCGAAGAGTCCATGCATGACTGGGCCACAGGTTGTGTCACTTCTTCCCAGCTTCACCAGCTTAATGGAGAGAAACTATACAAGTGTGAGGAGTGTGAAATAGTCTTCAGTGAGCTTGCCCTGTTAGCAACTCACCAAGAGGAGACACACAAGGAGATGAAACCATTCAAATGTCAGGAATGCAAAGTGGTCTTCACTGAGCCATCCCGGCTTCTTCTACACAAGGAAATACATAAGGAAGCAAAACTATACAAATGTGCAGAGTGTGATACTGTTTTCACTGAACCATCCTTGCTTGCTTTACACCAGGAAGAACACAAGAAGAAACTCTTTGAGTGTGAAGAGTGTAAGATAGTCTTCAGTGAGCCCTCCCAGCTTACTGTGCATTGGCAGATGCATGTGGAAGAGGAGCCATGCAAGCAGGAGGTGCCCGAGGGCAACTTTACCACACAGTCCCAGCTCTCATCACAATGGCCAGCACACATTCAAGATGATACACATTACTACCAGAGTGCCAAAGCCATCATCTCTAGCACCCAATCCAAGCCTGCACTGCAGCAGTCAGTGAATATGGAGGAGGCACCAATCCACCAAGGTGCTGGACTTGCTACCTATTGGCAGGTGCCAATGATGGAGAGTGAGGTTGAAAGCTTTTCCATTGAGCAGGCTGATATGGATGAAAGGTTATTCCACCGAGCGATGTCATACTGCCCACCACCACAGCATGCCACGGAGAGTGAGAGCGCCAAATTCCATGTGCCCTCAGATGAACGGCCCTACCAGTGCAGTATCTGCTTAAGAAGCTTCCGGAAGCAATGCACTCTAAAGGTGCACCTGAGGTCACACACAGGGGAGAGACCGTATGAGTGTGGGACCTGTGGGAAGCACTTTCGACACAAACAGTCACTAACACAGCATGCCCGGGCACATACTGGTGAAAAGCCATATAGGTGTGAGGCCTGTGGGAAGAGCTACACCCGTTCAGGTATGCTTCTTGAGCACCAAAAGACTCGCCATATAGACACAGCCACTGAGAGTGGAAAGGGGAGCTGAATATCCTTGGGAAGAGGTGATATGTGAAATTAGCAAACACTAAATGAGATGACAAGCCTTCTGGATCACTCCATCTAGCTGAGCATCCTGAAGAGGACAAAGTACTAGTGAGTGGAGGGTGCTCAGTAAAGTTACAGTATGTGTTAATTTTTTGAACAATTAATGACCTGTCTGGGACAGGGCCTATGAGTTTTACAGAAGTCTGGGACTGGTACCTGGTACTTTTAATGGAAGCCTGGAGCTTCTCAAGATGTCTACAGTGTGGGGCTTTGTGACAGCATGTTACTTTTTGGAATGCCCTGACTTCAGGGTTTAAGCAGCTTCATGTGTATCAGAGAATAAGGACTAAACCCATCTTTATCTGGTCATACCACAAGGTCAAACAAATAAGCTGAATTATGTCAGGCAATTCAACTATCTTGTGCCACTGAAAAGTGACTTTTCAGCACATGTGTCTACAGCCATCCAGTCTGAAACTTAATAAAAATGTTAGGTATGGTGTGGAATTAGTAATTTTTTTTCTTATAGGGGGAATGCCAGCTGTATGAAAATGTTCAACTGCCTGGCTGGGGCTATTTCCTGAAAGGTGTTTGCACAATTTCAGCTATAATGTCCCTAAAGTTGGGAATAGCAGCTTCCATGTGGGAATGCAATCAGACCAATAGTATACTGTCTCTCAAGAAGTGTGTGTGTTTCCTGTACCGGGGGGGTGGGGTTTCTAAATCCAGTCCTCAGGATCCTTCGAGCTGGTCAGGTTTTCAGGATATCCACAATGAATACACATGAGATGAATTTGCATGCACTATCTTCTTGACATGCAGATCTCGCTCATGTATATTCATTGTGGATATTCTGAAAACCTGTCTGGCTGAGTGTGTTCCAAGAAGTGGATTGAGAACCCCTTCCTGATTCTATGAAAGCCAATTTCCATCTGTTGCGCACATTATCACAAAACAGGCTAGAATCCCACCCCCACTATGAAGGTCATTTTATAACAGGCTCTAGATTAATAGGGCAGGAAGGCATTTATTTTTGCCTGCCACACACACTCCCTCCTAAATTAAACCTCATCACTTTCTCTGTTTTTCCCTTCCCTCCACTTATTCTCACCCAAAGTAGCAGCAGTAGTTTCTTACTAAAAATATAAGAATGGCCTTACTGGATCCAATGGTCCATCTAGCCCAGTTGGCCAATCCAGGTCCCTAGTACCTGGCCAAAACCTAAATAGTAGGAACATTCCATGCTACCAATCCAGGGCAAGCAGTGGCTTCCCCCATGTCTTTCTTAATAACAGACTATGGACTTTTCCTCCAGGAAAATTTTCCAAACCTTTCTTAAAACCAGCTACGCTATCTGCTCTTACCACAACCTCTGGCAATGCGTTCAAGAGCTTAACTATTCTCTGAGTGTAAAAATATTTCCTCCTATCTGGTTTAAAAATTTTTTCCCTGTAACTTTATCAAGTGTCCACATTCCGCCTTGTTTCCGCCACTGATGCATGAAATTGGAGCACAATGAACTTCGGTCCATGCCCTGATGCAGCGTTCTCTGTACGTAAAATTTGGCCATTGTTGGTGACTGGACTTTTTGTTGTTGTTGTTATTATTTAAGCCAAGTGAATTTTACAGCTTTAAAAGGTATTATTAAAATGATAAATTGAAAATGAGACCAATGATGAGGCAAGTGAGTCAGGGAGTAATATACTTCAAGTCACTAACAAGGTCTTGTGCATATACATGAGAAGTCATATAAATGTGATTTAGCATTGGGATTTCTTGTTCTATAAAAAAAAAACTAGCATACACGGCAGAAACTATGCCTACCTTGCAAGCGCAGTCATTTACACCTAGAATATTCAAATACGTTTGTAGACTAACATACCCCCTCCTGTCTATGAACGTCGGAGCAGTTACCGCCGCTGCCGGCGCTAAAACTCGCACTACACATTAGTAAAGGAGGGGGTATGTTAATCTATGTGCACTTGTGAATTCCACCCCTGTATATGCCCACCAACAAAGCATACACCACCTTGTCACTGCATCTTTTACAGTAGCACATAAGCATAAAAATGACTTGGCATAGCATTTTTTAGCATTAAATCTTTGCTGCCAAATTCCAGACTATTCTTCAAGCTTCGCTAGGCCCTCCTCATCCTATCCACACCCTATTATAGATTTGATATCCACAAAGAGGCAAACCTTACCAGAGAGCCCTTCAGCAATATTGCTTACAAAAATATTAAAAAGAACTGGCCCCAAGAACTGAACCTCAGAGTGGGCTCCATTTATCACTGCCCTCTGATATCTTCACTCAACCAATTCCTAATCCAATCTGTCACCTTAGGGCCATACCAAAGGCATCCAGCTTCTTTATAAGTCATCTATGTACAATTATATCAAATGCTGCTAAAATCTAAGTACACCAATGCAGTCAAAGGAATTAATAAGATTTGTCTGACAAGTAGAGGTGACTGAATTTTGATTTTGGTTTTAGTGCCGAAACCAGCCTAAAATCAGTGTTCAGCATTGTTTTGGTTTCAGCTGCAAATGCCTGTGCATTTTCGGTTGGAAATAAAAATGCTGTGTAGCCTCCCTCTTGAAAACACACACTGGTAGCAGGCTATCTTCTGGACACACACCTTTTCTGGCGGTCCCCTCCAGGATATCCCTGCTGGAAGTCATGGCAGCTATTTTGAAGGAGGATCTAGCCCTACGCAAGAGTGAGTGGATTGCTCCTGTGCCCACTACGTCACAACAAAAGGATAGGCTCAGGAGGGGAGGGACCCACCAGTAGGGGGAGGGATATCCAGACAGGACCGGGGCCAGGCACTTTTTGTTTTCGACTGAAACTGAGCACCCAATTTCGACCCCTTGTCAGTTTTGGCTGAAACCAAAGATACTGGTTTTGTTCAGATTCTACCGGCAAGACCTGTCTCCAGTAGTAAAACCATGCTGCCTCAAGTCCTACAATCCATTGGATTCTAGAAATCTCACTATTCCCTGTTAAAAATGTTTCCATTAATTTGCTGACTGAGCAGCCTGTAGTTCCCAACTTCTTCCTTACTTTCATTTTTGTGGAGAGCGACCACTTCCTCCCTTCTCCAGTCTTTCATGAACACTCCCAACTCTAGAGAAGCATTAAAAAAATCAGCCAGCAGAGCCACCAGAATTCCCTAAGTTCCTTCAGTACCTTTGAATTTATGCCATCTGCCATATGCCATTTGTTCACCTTTAGTTTAGCTAGCTCCTCATAAATACAATCCTCAGAAAATCATTCAGGGTCTATCGCATTTTCATTCCTATTTGTGTTTGTTTTCTGCTATCCTATTCCCAGTGGAGAGAAAGAGTGATGATAGTGTCATACCTAGGGTATGTGACATCCAGGGCCCGATCATTTTTTAATCCCCCCCCCCCAATATTAAAAAAACATATTTTCAGTAACACCCCCACCCCCCTCCTTCGTACACCACAGCCTGAGGAAAGGGATTTTGGTCTCCAAAAGTTAGTAAAATATGTATTACAATTAGTTCAATAAAAAGATTACCTTATTTCTATTTTCTATTTATAAATGTTTATCAATAAAGCTACAATACTACTTTATTCTAAAGCAACAAGAACAAAAAATCTTTTCTACCTTTTGTCATCTCTGGTTTCTGCTTTCCTCATTCTTTTCACTCCATTCCATCCAGCATCCGCCCTCTTTCTCTGTCCCTTCCATTTTTCTCTTTCTGTCTCCACTCCCTCTCCCATGCTCTGGCATCTCTTTCTTCTCCTTTCTTTTCCTTCCCTCCTTTTCACCCCAACTCACCCCATAGTCTTGCATCTGCTTCCCTTCCCCTATGCCCTGGGATCTCTCTCTCTTCTTCCATCTCTCCCTCTCCCTCCATGCTCTGGCATCTCCTTTCCTTCCTTTCTCTCCCTCCTTCCCTTCCTTTCTGGTCTGGCATCTCGGTCTCCTTCCCTCCCCTTATGCCCTGGCATCTCTGTCCTCTCTTTCCCTTCTATTTCTCCCTCCCCCTCCATGCTCTGGTATCTCCTCTCTTTCCTTTCCATCCCTCATCTCTTCCTGGTCTGGCATCTTTTTTCCCTCCTCTGTCACTAAAGGGTTCTGATTTCCTGGTTCATGCCCACAAGAGTTGTGTGCTAGACACAACTTTTGTGCACATGTCCTAGGAAATTCCAACCTCAACCCCTGCTGTCCCCAAGACCCGCAAAAGCTGACCCCAATTCCCCCCACAAAAGAACTCTGGTGGTCAAGTGGTCCGGGCCAAGCCCCCACCCCCCCTCAAACTCAAAAATCTTCCCACCTGGTCATATGGGCCAGAACCCCTCCCCCCATAACTTATTTTTAAGACTGGCAAGAGGGATGTCCCCTCCCTCAGAGCCTGCCTCTTCAAAATGGTGGCCCTTGTCCTTTGCATCCTGGCATGGACTGAGAGGGGCCTACATATCATATAAGGAGTTTTCAAAATAAGCAGGACAATACTGAGCTAGTGGCTTTGAGCAATATTTTACATGCTGACCTCTGCCGAGTGGATGGCTCAAGATTTGCCATGTCTGCCTAGGGCAGGAGTGTCAAACAGCCATTCTGGAGAGCCACCAACCAGTCTGCTTTTCAGGATACCCCTAATATGTTTGATATATTTGCATGCACTGCCTTCTTTGTATGCAAAAACATCTTATGTTTATCAAAGTATTTATCAAAATATTTAAGTATTTTAAGGAGGCTTGACAAGTCCCAGGTGGCAGGTTGCCATGGTGCTGTGCTTAGAAATTTCACCCTGGCTCCTGGGATTTTATGTCCCTGACTCTTTTCCTTTTGCAGAGCTCCCTCAGAAACAGTGCATCTCTTGCTTCCAAACTACGATTTGGCTGCCTGCAAGCTTAAGCCACACGGTGCAGGAAGACCAGCCTGAAATTCCTGCAGTGTGCAATAGAGAATGAGACGGGGACAAATTTGTCCCTGTCCCCGCAGTAACTCAATTTCCCTGTCCCTGTGAGTTTTGCCACTGTCCTTGTCCCTACCCCATTCCTGTAAGCTCAGCTTTAACCGCACAAACGAACACATGATTTTAAAGTGTTTGAGGCTTGTACAGATGAGGATTGAGCTTGCAGGGGAAAATTTTGTCCCCATGTCATTCTCTAGTATACAGGTCAAACATAGAATCAAATCTCGGCACAAAAGTAAAAGACACATTGAGGCAGATCTGCAAATAGCAAACTAAGGGCTCCTTTTATAAAGCTGAAATTGTGGCTACTGCTGCAGTAATCGCTCCAATGCCCATAGGGGTTTAATGGGCGTCGGTGCGTTTGCCATGTGTCAGCCCTACCGCAGCTTTGTAAAAGGAGGAGTAAGGGGGATAGTAGACAACTCAACATGCATTTAGTTACTTGGGAGTGACAGCAGGTATGAGAATAAGAAAGCAAGGGAGACTATGAATGTGAGGTGGATTAGTGAAGGTATGGGGAGGGGTGGGGGGGAAG
Organism: Geotrypetes seraphini; assembly: GCF_902459505.1. Lineage (NCBI taxonomy): Eukaryota > Metazoa > Chordata > Amphibia > Gymnophiona > Dermophiidae > Geotrypetes > Geotrypetes seraphini. Next base: position 72,923,019 of record NC_047094.1, on the reverse strand, counting down.
GAGAACCGAGAGAAAACTTAGCCTTTGGCTCCTAGATTTAATTCAAGTTTGTCAAGGCCTAATTTAAAGTAAACGCTTTGACTGGGAAGTGAGGAATACACCTTGTCCCTTTCACTTTGGTCTGAATCCTCACAGATGTAAGTCAGGAATGCACTGGGATACTGGGCCCCTCTCAGTCTATCTCTTCTGGACAGACAGATTGCTCTTCCTTTGACATCAATAGGTCCTCTCTTACCAGTTTCTAAGCTCTTGCACCTCCTAGGGGTACCCTGAGGTTGTGGGATCAATTCTATCACTGCTCCTTGTGACCCTGGGTAAGTCACCTAATACTCCATTGCTCCAGGTACAAAATAAGCACCTGTATATATGTAAACTGCTTTGAATGTGTAACCACAAAAAGGCAGTATACAAATACCATCTCCTCCTTTTTCTTTCTGCATCACCCTTAATTCTCTTAATACAGCAACCACTCCCTGTACTCCTTACTTGAAGGAAGACATGGACTTCTGTATACAAGGCCTTTTTATTTATTCTTTCTGACATAAATGGAAAGTGGAAAAATTATAAAAAGGAGTTACGAATGTGTGTCAGTTTGGGGTCAAAACATTCTGAAAGTTTAACAGAAGGAGATGAAACGACATAAGGGAAAAACTAGTACAAAGACAGAAGTTCAAAACCAGGCCCAGTCTGGGGTGCTTTCTATATCTAAAAAAATACATTGAATTCATTAGTAGATTTTTCACAAACACATTGCTTCAGGGAATGTTTAAACCATATGTTTTAGGAAATTTTTTCATGGACTATCAGTACTTTAGCAAGGATCCTGATCCTGACAAAATTATAAAGGGACGGGAAGAGTGCTTGTGGTCACGTCAATTTTTTCAGTAGTCATTTAGGGCAGCTTTTTGTAACTTGATTGTGCTTGAAACCGGTCTAGAGCCAAACCATCTCAAATTTTCCCCAAACATATTGGTTCTGTTCCATTACAGAAGAAAATTGTCTAACTTTTGGGAGCTCCCAAGTCCTACCAAACACGCCAGTGGCATAGCCAGTTTTGGGGGGCCTGATCCAAAAGTGAATGGGCATAAACCTTTCTCTGACACTCCCACCTCAAAATATAAATACTATAGCTAATGAGGATCCCCAAGCTCTGTCATCTGAAGACTTTCTCTGAAGATGACTAGAATTCATTTTTATCAAGCTTCACAGGCAACAGCAACATCCCTAAGCCATTGATGCTAGCACCCCACGCATATTTAGTTGTCAGTGGCTTAAGGATGATTGCAAAGTTGCAAAAATATATTGATAAAAAATTAACTGATAACCCCAAGAAATTAAACTTAGCATATGCCGCAACACTGAAGAAATAAAAGCAGAAATGCATTTCCTTTTTTACTGAACACAACAGAGACATTTGCTATGCTACGCTTTTTTTTTTTTTTTTTCCTACCTCTGTTGTCTGGACATTTTATTTTTCTATCATCTTGGTTCTCTTTCTGCTGTTTTGTCTGTTATCTTCAGTCTTCTTCAAGCAGCTGCTGTCCATTTGTCTTTTCTCCTCTATTTATTTATTTATTCATTCAATTTTCTGTACCATTTTTATTTATTCAATTTTCTATACCGTTCTCCCAGAGAAGCTCAGAACAGTTTACTTGAATTTATTCAGATATTCAAGCATTTTTCACTTTCTGTCCTGGTGGGCTCACAATCTATCTAATATACTTGGGATATTGGGAGACCAAGTGGCCAGCCCAGGGTCACAAGGAGCAGTGTGTGACAGAAGTCACAACCTCGGGGTACTGAGGCTGCAGCTCCAACCCCTGTGCCACACTCTCAGACATAGTATGGTAGGAGATAGCATGGCAAACATTATCTAACAGGGATAGCAAAACATAGTTAACAAAGCATGGTAAAACATAATATGACAAACCATGGTATGGTGAGAAATAGTAAGGAGTGTTCTGGTACTATCATGCCTTCTCTGAAGAGCTTACATCTGAGGCAATGGGAGATAAGTGTATGAACAGCAGAGGTGGAAAACGAAGCCTGCCTGTCAACTAAAATTTCACCCTCTTTCTTGCCCTTTTTCTCCTTTTAACTCTTCAGCTACCTATCAAATTTCCATCTTCTCTCACCCACTAGCTCTCACATTCCCCATCTCACTCCTCCCCCAGCCCTCCATTCCCTTTCATCTTTAATCTGCTCCCCATTACTATACCAACAGGCTTGAGAAGGAGACAAAAGCAGAAGTAGAGAACAGGAGAGGGAACGAAGGAGCAAGAGAAGGCAGGAGAGAGCAAGGGGCAGCAGCGAGAGGTAGCTCCGCCCATCCCTGATGTCATGCACCAGAGCTCCCCCCCCTTAAAATGGGAGGGGTCAATGGTGCTCAGCCATTCGGCGCACGTCGAATGCGAGCGTTAAAGGCGCTCGACTTAGTGAGAGCATCTTTGTGAAGGGCCTTAAGAATCGAGAACTGCAAAGAAGAAACACTAGGGAAGGACACCTACACAGGCAAGTACCACAAGGGCAACAGGACAGACAAGCAGTAGATAAACAAACACAGTAGTAGCAGAGGGCAATCACCGCAGACACAGAGGACACACAAGCAACAAGGATAGCAGGTTTAAAATCAGGAGAGGGACTTCACAGTAACACCAAGGATGCTATACAGATTCCTATACAAGGAGTTGCCACTTCAGACCAAGTGTGAGAAGGCATATAGGGAAACAGAGAGAAGCCACTTCAGACAGCAGATCGGCATGTGGACATCAATGGAAGCAGCAGACAGAAGCAGGATGTTGAGCTTCCCAGTTTTCTGCACCGTTTGCCTTATGTATGACTACCTCCCCTCTGGGAGGCGGTCTTATGTTTGCTCTCGATACGAGGAACTAGAGGGCCTGAAGAAGCAAGTCAGACTCCTGAAGGGCAGAATACTTAACATGACCATTTATTTTTTTCATCAAAATGGGACATCTATTAATATTCAGTCCCACCCCCAATCCCGCCCTAGCCCGCCCCAAATTTCTTCCATTCATTTTTCATGTACACACAATATCTTATTATTTCATAATGGTAACCATAAAATTTAAAAAAAACCACAAAGCACCCTATACGCAGAGAAAATGTTAATTATTTATATTTGGGGGGTTTTCAACGATGTCACCTCAGTAACTATAGAAAAATAGACAAATATAGTGCAAAATATAGACAGCAGATATAAATTCTCAAAACTGACACATTTTATCACTAAATTGAAAATAAAATCATTTTTCCTACCTTTGCTGTCTGGTGATTTCATGAGTCTCTGGTTGCGTTTCCCTCTGACTGTGCATCCTATCTTTCATTTCTTTCTGCACTCAGGCCCAACAATTGTCCCTTTCTATTCCCTCCCTCCTTCCTTCCTACCTATGCCCTTAGTGCCCCCAGTACCTTCCTATGTCCTTAGTGTCCCCAGCGCCTCCCTCCTATGTCCTTAGTGCCCCCAGTGCCTCCTTCCTATGTCCTTAGTGCCTCCAGATCCAGTGTCAGTTCTCCTTTGTACCTTTGTTCCAGGTCTCCCTTTCTCTCTCTCCCTCCTCTGTTATGATCTTGCCTCTCTCTGCTCTTCCTCAGGGGCTCTCCCCCTCTGTCTGCACCTCCCAAAGTCCTGCTTCTGCCTCCTGCCTTTCCCCTTTGGTCAGGCCTTTATCTCTCTAGTCTTTCTTCTACTTACAACCCTCCCCCTTCTCTGCCGTTTTATCTCCTTCCTTCATCCCTGCTTCCTATGTCCCCTCACTGCTTCCAGCCTTTGTCCCACCCCTTCCCAAAAAGCCTGCCTGTCTACCTACCCCAGAGCCAGCCTGCCTTCCTGCCTCCCCCAGAGCCTGCCTCCCCCAAAGTCAGCCAGTTTGCCAGCCTACCTGCCTCCCCCAGAGCCTGCCTGCCTACCTCTCCCAAAGCCTGCCTACCTGCCTCCCTCCCCCAGAGCTAGCCAGCCTGCCTGCCTACCTCCCTCCCTCCCCCAGAGCCAGCCAGCCAGCCTGCCTGCCTACCTCCCCCAAAACCTGCCTACCTCCCTCCCTCCCCCAGAGCCAGCCAGCCAGCCTGCCTACCTCCTTCCCCCCCTTACCGCGGAAAACAAAAGCCTCCCTCCAGGCCCGATTTAGGTCCACCGCCGCTGCTCCTCTGCTGCAAACTACTCAAACCCGGAAGCCTTCTTTCCGATGTCAGTTCTGACGTCGGAGAGGACGTTCCGGGCCAGCCAGGCAGCGATTGGCTGGCCCGGAATGTCCTCTCCGACGTCAGAATTGACGTCAGGAAGAAGGCTTTCGGGTTTGAGTAGTGGCAGCAAAGGAGCAGTGGCGGTGGACCTAAATCGGGCCTGGAGGGAGGCTTTTTTTTTGGTGCGGCAGGGGAGGGACAGGAAGCGATTGCCTGTTCCGTTGTCCCCTCGCACAACTTCCGGACGCTGTCTCTGAAAATGGGACATTTTGGGCATCCCAAAGCTGTGTGTGGGGACAACGAGACAGGGGATCTGAAAACGGGATTGTCCCGTTCAAAACGGGAAGTATGGTCACCTTAAGAATACTGGAACTAGAAGCACTTTGAGCAGTGGAGGAGGAGGACAGGGAGGCAGAAAACTTCATGACAGAGGAAACCATTGAGGAAGAAGTCAGGGAGTTAGAGAAGTTCATCGAGGAGGCATACAGGGAGGCCATAGAAAATCACCAACAACAGTGGAACTGCCAAGATACACCTACAATAAGAGAGGCCCACCTGGAGGACAACCACAAGGAAGGAATAGGTGACACAGCAGCAAGACCTGGAAACAGCGGAGGGAACTCACAGGAAGATGAGTCCGGTGCAAGCCAATGCCAGGATGAGGGAAGATGGAAGTGCACAGAGAACACAAACCTACAGCCGGAGAGATGGACATACACCGGGGACACGGACCTGCGGCTAGTGAGACAGGAGAAGAGAGAGAGGACAGCAATCGTCGAGGGGGACTCCATCATCAGACAAGTTGACAGCCACATAGCGGGAGGAAGAAAGGATTGGCTGGTGATCTGCCTACCAGGAGCCAAAGTAGAAGATATAGTTAGCCGCATCGACAGGATCACCGACAGAGCGGAAGGGGAAGATACAGCGGTGGTGATACACGTGGGGACAAACAATGTGAGCAACAGGAACTACAGTAGGGAAACACTGAAGGACCAGTTCCAGATGCTAGGAAGGAAGCTGAAGACCAGAACGCCGAGGGTAGCATTCTCTGAGATCCTGCCGGTACCTAGAGCCGACTGGAAGAAGCAGACGGAGTTGCAAGCAGTCAATGCATGGATGAGGCGCTGGTGTGAGGAAGAAGGATTCCACTTTGTGCGCAACTGGACAACGTTCTGGGGGAAGAGCAAACTATACAGGAAGGATGGACTCCACCTCAGCGGAGAGGGAACGAGGCTACTTGCAAGCAACATCAAGCGATAAATTGAGAAGTTTTTAAACTAGGAAGAAGGGAAAAGCCGACAATTGACCAAGAGTTGATGGTTCGGGAAACGGTATACCCAGAGGATACCAGGCAAGAAGATTGCGGGGAAGACTCACCGGATCATAGGCAAGATAGAAATCCTGACGGATCAAAAGGAACATAAGATGGAAGGATAGCAAGAAAGTAACTCAAAGTGTATGTACACGAACACAAGTGTGCGTACACGAATGCAAGGAGCCTAAGGAATACAATGGGGGATTTGGAAGCTATGGCACAAAAAGATAACCTTGACATCATTGGCATCATGGAAACATGGTGGAACGAGGAAAACGTCTGGGACACTATGCTACCGGGATACAAGCTATACCGCAGAGACAGAGTAGGACCAAAAGGTGGGGGTATTGCCCTATACATCAAAGAGGGAATCGAGTCTACCAGAGAGAACACACCGGAAATGAAAAATAAGGTAGAGTCTCTATGGGCCAAAATACTGGGAACAAATGGAACAGAAACGAAGATCGGCATCCACTACTGAACCCCAGGGCAGTACGAAGAAACTGATGTTTAAGCATACTCTCCCCCTCCATTTCCCTGTGCAGCAGCATTTCCCTCTCCACCCCGCTTCCCTGTGCAGCAGCACCTCTTCCCTGCTCCCCTTGTCCTGCAGCACCTCTTCCCTGCTCCCCCTGTCCAGCAGCACCTCTTCCCTGCTACCCCAGTCCAGCAGCACCTCTTCCCTGCTCCCCCGGTCCAGCAGCACCTCTTCCCTACTCACCCTGTCCCTCTTCCTTGCTCCCCCAGTCCAGCAGCACCTTTTCCCTGCTCCCCCTGTCCCTCTTCCTTGCTCCCCCGATCCAGCAGCACCTCTTCCCTGCTCCCCCGGTCCAGCAGCACCTCTTTCCCTCACTGCCTTCCATACTTTGTCCCACCCCTACCCTCCGAAGCCAGCCTGCCTGCCATCCCCCTGTACAGTAGAACCCTCTCCCCCCCTCCCCGCCACTATCGCCGCCGTGCAGCCGACCCCACTGACCCTCCCACCACGAGACGACCATCAAACCTCTCGGCTCCAGCAGCGGCCACATCACACTAAAGACGCTGCTTCGCGGCCTTCCCATGCTCTGATTTCCTCTGCCGGGTTTGTGTGCGCCGGGGAGGGATGCACCCGGGAGGGGGGAGGGGCGACGATGGCGGCAAACTGCTTAGACAAAATTGCTGGAGAGTAGGGAGGGCTGCATTTTAAAATTTCTCTGCCGGCAAGTGGCACGGGTTGTAAGCATGTGGGACCGTAGTAAGTTGTGTTGGGCTGTTGCGTGGTGCCGTAGTAAGCACGCATGCGCACTCTTGCCGGCCACAGACCTACGGATCTCGGAACAAGCCGGTAAGAGTGTGCATGCGTGTTTAGGGTTTTATTATAGTAGATTATTAAGACTTAGCCAAAAGGAAAGATTTATAAACAATAAAGAGAGTTTTACCTCATGCAAAATTGTAATTTCTTTAATAAGACATTAACTATTTTTTTCTGCAGCCCTCCAAATACCTAATCCAAAATGTGGCCCTGCAAAGGGTTTGAGTTTAAGAAGACCACTGCTCTAAGCCCAGCATCTGATTCTTCTTTCTCCCTTCCCCATCCTCATAGCCTCTCATCTCCCTGCCCCTTCTCTGTTCCCTCCTGTCCCCTCCCCATGGTCCAGCATTGTCTCTCTGTTCCCTTACTCCCATTGACCAGCATCTTTCCATCACTCTCTTCTGCTCTTGGATCCAGCATCTCCCTCGTTCTCTCCTCTCTTTCTTCTATGTATCTCTTTTCCCCTCTCATCCACCCTCATATTCAACATCTCCTCTCTCTGCCCCTTCCCTTTCTTGTGCCCTGGGCCCAACATCTGTCTTCCTCCCCCCATGCACAATTTCTTCCTTCCTTCCACCCCTATGCCCAATATTTTCTCTCTCACCCCTCACCCACTCCTTTCTCCATGCAGCATATTTCATTTCTCTCCACCTCCATATACAGGATTCCTCCCTTTCTCACCCCTCTCCACCACTTTGCTGCATCTCCCCCTTCCACCCCATGTCCACAATTCTCCCTCCCCTGCACCGCTGCAGCATCTCTTCTCTCCTTCATCCCACTCCACCCAAACCTCTGCCTCCATGTTCCCAGCAGTGGTGCACCTTGACAGCACCGGCTCGACTCCCGTGGTCCTGGACCACTCTCTTCAAGGGCAGCAATTCCCACATGCTGCCTGCCAATGACCTGGAAATTTCCCCTCTGCCATTAAACAGGAAATTTGTAGTAGAAGGGATGCTTCCAGGTCAGCAGCAGGCAGCCTGTGGGAATTGCTGCCACTGCCAGGGACCCAGTGAACTTGAAGAGAGATATGCAGGACTATGGGAGCTGGTGTTGTCAAGGTACACACTACTGGACAGATCTGAGTCCAATCTGAATGGCCCAGGCTCTCCTGGACCCACCCATGACTATGCCCCTGCACTCTCTTGATATCTGGACTAAATTCCTAAAAGAAAAGTCCATAGGCCATTATTAAGTTGGACTTGGGGAAAATCTGCTGCTCATTTCAGGATAAAGCATAAAATCTGTTTCTTCTTTTGGGATCTTGCCTGGTACTTGTAACTTGGATTGGGCACAGTTGGAAAAAGGATACTGGGCTTGATAGTCTGTTCCAGTATGAATCTGATACTTTGCACTTTTCTTATGAGGAAAGCGAGAAGTAAAGAGGTTTCAGAGAAGAGGGTGCATTCTGCACACAAACTGATAAAGTTTGCCAGGAGAAAACTTGTAAAGGGAGCTATGTGTCTTCCGCTAATGCCCCACTGGTACCCTTCTTGGAGAATTCCTTCATAGGAGTCAGCTCTCTGGGTGCTAGTGAGTACTGAGCACTCTCAATATTAAACCAACTCCATTGTCTAAGGGAGGGGTGATTTGTATTGTGCTTAGCACCCCCAGTCATTTCGAAATTCTGTCACTTTGGGTCAAATAAAAAGATGGCAGCCTGCCTTTAACCCTGCAGAGTGCAGAGGAAACAAAAGGCAGCGGCCCCCCTCGGGGTATTTGCTGACCACGTCCGCACAGGGCCCGGCGCTTCGCTTTTCACCGGACGCAGGAAGCGTGAGCCAGCGAGGCCGCCGTACAGAGCAGTTCCCACTCCCCTCCTTTCCGAGCCCCCTTTCTTCCCCGAAGCCGGAGCTGGGCATCCCGGGCTTTGCAGACTTTACGCACACTTTGCACGCCTCTCTGCTTTCACCTGGCCCTTCACTCAAGCACCTGGGGAACAGGGCTAGAGAGCCTTGCCCGGACTCCCCCTTTAGTGCCCCCCTACCCTTGAGGCAGGGCGCTATTTAGGGGGGGAGGGGAGTTGGGGGTTTTCCGCTGCCTGCAAAAACAGCCATGAGTGAGGTGAGCCGGGAGCACGAGCAAAATCCAGCTCTTCCCTTCCCCTCTACCCCATCCCATAAAAGAAATGCATGCTCCTTCCGCTCTCTTTCCTAGTTGTTGTTTCCTAGATCTGTTTGAAGAGATTCTCTGGATTGCAGTTGGGTGAGGTTCTATCTAAAATCCAGATTTACACATCTGAAATGCAAATCGAGATTGCTCGGGTAGGGCATCTTTGCGATCTATGTCAGCTTCCATCATTCCTTTTTTTTCTGGTCTCTGATTTTCAGGTAGAAACATAACTTAAAATGATTTTTTTTTCTTTTTATTTGACTGAAACGTGAACCTAAATAGTCCTCGTGTTTATTTTAAGGTATTGCTTTTTGAAAAGACCAGTGTACGTTAATTGTGCGAATGTATATACTGTATGTTATATGTGTGGGAGGGATCAGTGCATCTTTGAAAACTATGTGTTGTTTTTACTTGCTGTGGAATTAAGGTATTATAATTTATTTCTGTAATCTCCAGGAACATTGTATTTAAATTGCGTGTTTTTGTTTGCTAGTGTGGAATTTATTGGTCTTTATTTAATTTAGCAATTTTTCTACTTGATCCAGTTTATTCCCCTGTACATTTAATTTAAGGAAGCTTCCCCCTTTTGGCGATAGTGGTGACATCACTTATGGTGTTTCCAGATATGGAAATAACTCTCAACTGGCATGAAAAGATATCCTTGTATATTTACCTTGCTGTGATTGTATCATCCCCCCACCACAACCTTATTAAATCAAGAGAATGCAAATAATAAGCTCTCTGGCCCTAGTACTAAAACATTCTTCTTAAGGTGGAATTCCCAAAATAGCTGACTATCTGTTGCTACATTTAACTTGGGACTGCTGGTCTGAGATAAAAAAGATGTCACCAACCAAATGTTTGACTCCAAACCATGGAAAGTTGCTCTTTGCCATAATTTCTTAGGCATCTTTCTAAATGGATGTCCCAGGTTTTATGACCAACTGCAAGAATAAAACCAATTAGAACGGTTATTAGTAATTTTACTAAGGTATTTTTTTCCAAATACTTATTGAAATTTTAAATTGCTAAAATCCAAAAGATTTCTAAACATGCACATAAAGAGAGCAAGAAATATATGCATGCATGTATGTAATAAAGCACCCAATAAATTTGAAGAAAATTGTTCCTGACTTATGAAAGAAAACAGCCTAGAGACTTACATTTTCTGATTCTTAAAAGAGTAATTTGGAGAGTTATAAGAAAGGTTATCTTTGTATTTTTGTACATCAATATCCAGTTCCACCACATGGGTAATGATAAATGGGAATGGGAGTTAACTTTCCAGTTGTTAATAAGTTTTAAAGCTATGGAAATAAAGAAGTCAAAAACAGCTTCATCATCATTAGAAAGTTATATGGAAAGAGCCAGTGACTTGTAAAGTATATGTCCAAGGGAGAGAGAATCCGTAAATTTAAGAATAACTTGCATTTTAAATCATATGCCAGTCCAAAAAATGTAAAGATTGTCGCAGTGATAAATTTGATGCATAAGAGTACCTACTTCCTTGTGACATGACCAACACAGGTCGGTAGTTGAGGAATTACATAATTTGGCTTTTCTCGGTGTCCATAGGCACAGTGTTGGAGAAAATATAACAATTGTGTAATAGCAAAGGAGCAAGAAGATCTAGGACCTCGTGACCAAAACATGTTCCAGTGACGAGGAGACAAGGTTGATTCTAGATCTTTTTTCCCAAGCTTGTTGAGTGCCAGTACAGAAGTTTATTTTCCAATAATTGTGGGGGTCTTATAAAATTGAGATGCTATATGAAAGCACTCATATTATGTATGTATGTCGTTAGGTAAATTTTTAGTTAGCAGCACATGTAACATTTGAAACCACTTAAAAAATTGAGAATCTAGTATGTGGAATTCCTCTTTCAACTGGTCAAAGGTTTTTTTTTGTTTTTGTTTTTTTAATTTCTTTATTGATATTTTGAACTTGACAATGTATAAACTATATGAAAATACACTATTAACATCAGAAATATTACAATAAAAATTTTAAATCCCTTCTTAACCTATAACAGTAATGATATTATATTATATTCATCAATATTATAGAATATTATGAAATTTATACCTCTAAATAAATAATACACCCCCCACCCCCCCACCCACCCTGGATGTGCAAAGGAATCTAACATAAAGAAAAAGGAATCACTTTAATTATAATGTGACAAAATTAGTTAATGGACCCCAAATCCCCTTAAAGGATTTAACAAACCCTAAACGCTCTGCCATAATCTTTTCATATTTATATGTTGCACATACAGTTGCCCACCAAAAACTAAAATTAATCCTATCATGATTTTCCAATTAGATGTGATCATTTGAACCCCTATTCCTGATAAGATCATGAAAAGGCGACTATTATTTCTATCCAAAGTGGGTTTATCATGCAGAATCATTCCAAAAATTATTGCTTCATATGTCAAAGGAATAGAGGATTGAAGAATATTATTAATTTGCTCCCAAATCGACTTCCAAAAGCCAAGTATCAATGGACAAAAAAATAAAAGATGATCCAAAGTCCCAATATCAATATGACAATGCCAACATCTATTAGATTTAGAACTATCTACTTTATTCAACCGAACTGGAGTCCAAAAAATTCTATGTAATAAAAACAACCATGTTTGTCTCATAGATGCTGACATTGTACATCTTAATCTCCAAGTCCAGATTCGTGGCCAACGAGAAACAGAAATATGCTGTTTTAACTCGGTACCATTCAATAATAATTAACTTAAATACCATATTACACTTTTTCCATATAGACCAATTAATTGGAGATTTATGTATTAAGAATAGATGAATTGTTCCAAATGACCATGTCAGAGGAAGTATCGGAGGTAAATATTTACTCAAATATGTAAAAGAGAAAATTGTAGTGGGTATAACATGAGAAATAGTAGATTTAGATAAGTTAGACATGTTTGATTGTACAAATAAAGGAGTTGCCTGACTTAGGACAGTCTCTAAACATATCCAAGAGGCCTATAATCTTTATCAGTGCTTGGATACCAATGACAACCTTTACGGAGACCATAAGCAGTATGATCATTTTTGAAGTCGGAGAATTTCAAAATTCGAGCAGCAATTCTGGGAGGTTTGGAATTCCAAAGAAATTTCTGGAATATAGTATCTATTGATTTCTAAAAGAAATCAGGACATTTACTATGGAGCCTAGATAATAAATAATTAACTCCAAGGTGCCAGAGTCGTCTTTTATCGACTCTAAACAATCCCACCAACTCGGATAAAGAGGAGACCATTTTGACACAGAATCTTTCAATGAGGCTAGAAGATTATCAATATTTTTAGTAGCAGTATCAGTAATGGTACGACCTACTAAGGTATTTTTTTTTTAAGTTTTCATCAGCAATGGATGCAATCGGGTCTATTTATCACTCTTGCTATATCTATGAGATGTACAATATATTAATTTTGGCAGGAAATCAGTTCACATCTCTTTATTAATTCATGTCAGTATTGCAGTATAGGTAGTTCATTAGGCAATATGTAAACATCTCTCCAGCAGTTCAGCTATGTATATTATTGAGAGATTTTATCCTACCCCCAGCACACAATACATAAACTAATTTTTGTCAAAATAAGCAGTGATTATACTTATCTCCACCATCTTGCTTATAAAAATAAAAATAGAATCTTTGATATTTTATATTAGACCTCCTGCGCTTATAGATGTTGTTATGAAGTGTCGTCAAGCCAGTGTCAAATTACATTACATTACATATATATTAGCGACAGCATGGGCTGAGGACTTGCATTGCCAGTTGACTGCTCAACAGTTACAACAGGTACATAAGAACATAAGCAGTGCCTCCGCCGGGTCAGACCACAGGTCCATCCCGCCCAGCAGTCCGCTCCCGCGGCGGCCCAAACAGGTCACGACCTGTCTGAATAACCAGAAGGGGCCCCCTTGCCACCTTGGTTTCCCATTTAAGTCCTATCTTCCCATCGAAGTCCTAACCCTCCGGTCTTGCACATTCACGACTTGGTTGGGTTTCCATACTTATTAGCTTTCTATACTTGTATTACATCCCAGCACCTCTCTCAGTATCCCACAATCCCTTTATCCCTCAGGAATCCGTCCAATCCCTGGTCCTGAAGAACATTCAGAAGGTGTCACCCAATATTACTCACTGGGAAATGCAATTGAAAATTGTTCTTAGACTTTACATTCCACCGGAACGTGCAGCCCGGATGGGGATTACTGCATCGCAATCTTGCCCGAAATGCAATCAGGCTCACGCATCTTTGAGTCACATGTTTTGGGCCTGCCCCGCAATCCAACAGTTTTGGAGACATCTTGGCCTATATACCACATCGCTTTGGGGAAGGCGATGGGTTCCGCAACCGAGGGCGTTATTTGGATTTTATAATATAGCCTCGCCCGAATGTCAGCATTTATCTCCAGAGCCCTTTTGATGGGAAAAAAAGCCATCCTCACCAACTGGCTCTTCCGTGATCCCCCGTCATATGCACAATGGAGATCCCTAATGATAGTGCACGCAACACTGGAGAGACGCATGGTGGGAGACTTGACTCTTGGCCCGGGTCGCAAATTTTGTCAGGTGTGGGAGCACTTCTGGCAGGACCTCACACCGTGTGCTCGCAGTAGACTTTTGAATCTTTAAGATTTTATTCCCACTCTCAGCTGTTAGACTGGCCATGGATTCTTGGGGAGGGGAGGGGGGGGGGGTTGAGAGGGGAACTGATTATATTGTTGAAAATGTTATTTCCTGAATGGTATTACTGTTTGTATTTGCTTCTTACTGCTGGGATAATAAAAATCATTTAAACATACATTACATTACATTAGGGATTTCTATTCCGCCATTACCTTGCAGTTCAAGGCAGATCACAAAAGAATTATCAAGGATGTATTACAACAAGAACTTACTAGAAAAAAAAACAGTTTGGACATTTTCAAAGAGTAAAAATTGTGTAAGGTTATTTGTTTGGGTAGTTGGCTTTAGTGAGAGGTGGTGATTGAAACTTGCTTTTTTCAGGGCTTTCTTGAAGAGTATGGTCTTTATTTATTTTCTAAAAGTCTTGTAGTCGAGAGATACCATCAGTAGATTGGCGATTTGGTTGGCTAGTTTGGCTGCTTGAGTGGCCAGGAGGCCATCATATAGTTTTTTACGTTTGACCTCCTTTATTGGGGGGTATGTGAAAGGGGTGTGAGTTTTCCTATGCCTGGTTGTGGTGTTGTGGATGAGGCGATTATTCAGGTAGATTGGACTGTCTCCATATAAAGTCTTAAATAGTAGACAGTAGAATTTAAATTGTATTCTTTCTGGTATTGGAAGCCAATGTGATTTAAGATATGCTTCTGTAATGTGGTCATGTTTCTTCAATGAGTAGATGAGTCTTAGTGCTGTGTTTTGGATAGTTTGTAGTTGTTTTGCTATAGTTGCAGGGCAAGGGAGATAGAGAATGTTACAGTAGTCAAGTAGGCCTAGTATTAGAGACTGAACTATGAGTTGGAATTGAGTTTTTCGAAGAATTTACGAATTTGTCTTAAGTTTCTCATGACTGAGAATGATTTTTGTATTGTTTTATTGATTTGTGGTTGCATGATGCAGCATCTGTCGATTGTTATTCCTAGTTTCAAGTTTCAAGTTTATTTATATTTAATGGTTCGCTTACAAATTCTAAGCGAATAACATAACAATAAATATTGGGGTAAAAACAGTTAAAAATATTTTTGTAGCTTAAAAACATTATTAACTTAAAATTAAAAAAAACATGGTCGTGACAAACTAACTAAACAGACAATACTGGATTGGTTGGAAAAAACATAAGGGGATAAAAGTTACAAAATTGTTGTTTCCCCGTAGGGAGGAGAAGAAAACTGGATTGGGTAGGATAGAACATTGGGGTTGGGGAATAAGTAAAGTAAAATCTTTTCACAATTTGATTATTTTAAATTATCGAGGAAAAATTCCTCTTTAAAGATTGAAAGAAGCTTTAAAAAGATATGTTTTTAGGTTGGTTTTAAATAAAGTGAGGTCTTTGATGTTTCTAATATATAAAGGGAGAGTATTCCAAATAAGCGGGGCCTTGACTGAAAAAATATCGTGACGCCTGGTTCCTATTATTTTCAATGAGGGGACCATAAGTAGCTCCTGGGTGTTAGATCGAAGAAGACGATTTGAAACGTGAGGGATTAGTAAACGATTAATAAACTGAGGTTCATTAGTAGTTATTGTTTTGAAAACTAATAATGCTATTTTGTATGTTATTCTTTGATTAATAGGTAGCCAATGGGATTCTATCAAATATGGTGTCACGTGATCATATTTCTTTCCATGATGTATTATTTTTATGGCAATATTTTGTATTATTTGTAAACGTCTTTGTTCCTTGTATGTGATGTTTAATAATAGAGAATTACAATAATCTAATTTGGATATTATAAGAGAATGAACTAATATATTTAGGGATTTTGGCTCTAAGTACTTAGCCATTGAACGAATTAGACGCAAACGATGAAAACAGCTTTTGACTATATTGTTAATATGCTCTTGATAAGAAAATTTGGTATCAATAGTTACGCCTAAAATCTTGAGTGATGTTGCTAATTCAATTGGCGTGTGACTCTGGATAGATGCCCTCAACTAGGTTCAGTCTTTATTGTTGACAGAATGGCATCCATAGCTGTCTTTTATTGTATTTATCCATTGCATATATGATCTTCTTTTGTGCTGACCTTCAGCCTTGTCAAGCATGTCTTTTTCTACATGATGTGTCTGAAGTACAAAAGTCGAAGTCTTATCATTTGAACTTCCAAGTTTTATCGTCTCTGATAACGATTGGTTTATTCTTTGGGTACTCCATGGTATATGCAGTATCCTTCTCCAGCACAATATTTCAAAGGCATCCATTTTGTTCCTGTCTTGAATATAAGAATTGCCAAACTGGGACAGACGAAAGGTCCATCAAGCCCAGTACCCTGTATCCAACAGTGGCCAACTCAAGTTCTAAGCCTAGCTAGATCCCAAGTAGTAAAACAGGTTTTATGCAGCTTATCATAGAAATAAGTGGTGGATTTTCCCAAGCCAACTCAATAATGGCCTATGGCCTTTTCTTTGATTACATCCCCTCTTTTTATGCTTTGTAAACTCTTTCTCTTCTCTCTTCCCATATTTTTTAAACTCTGTAAACCGTGTTGAGCTCCACTTCAGTGGAGAAGATGCGGTATATAAACCTAAGGCTTAGTTTAGTTTAGTTTAGTTTAGTTTTAGGAAATGATGCAATCCTTTTTTTTTTTTTTTTTTTTAACCCTGCTGAGCTAACTGGTTTCACCATATTCTCTGGCTACGAATTCCAGAGTTTAATTACACATTGTGTGAAGAAATATTTTCTCTGGTTTGTTTTAAATCTACTACTTAGTAGTTTCATCACATGCTTCCTAGTCTTAGTATTTTTGGAAAATGTAAATGAGCAATTCACATCTTTCTTTTCCACACCACTCAGTATTTTATAGACCTCTATCATATCACCCCTGAGCCTTCTCCAAGCTAAAGAGCCCTAGCCACTTTAGCCTTTCCTCATAAGGAAGTCGTCCCATTCCTTTTATAATTTTCATTGACCTTCTCTATACCTTTTTTGAGATATGGCAACCAGAATTGTATACAGTATTTGAGGTGCAGCCATACCATAAAGCAATACAAGGGCATTATAACATTTTCATCTTTGTTTTTAATTCCTTTCCTGATAATTCCTAACAATCCATTTGCTTTCTTAGCCTTCTTAGTCACTGCCGCACATTGAGCTGAGGGTTTCAACGTATCCTCAGCAATAACACCTAGATCTTTTTCCTGGCTATGATTCCTAATGTGGAGCCCTGAATCATGTATCTATAGTTCGGGTTTCTCTTTCCCAGGTGTATCACTTTGCACTTGCTCATATTAAACGTCGTCTTCCATTTTGATCCCAGTTTCCCAAGGTCCTCTTGCAATTTTTAACAATTCTCTTGCGATTTAACAACTTTGAGCAACTTTGATTCATCAGCAAATTTAATTATCTCATCTCTAGATCATTGATAAATATGTTAAAAAGCAGTAGTCCCAGCACAAACTCTTGGGGAACCCCACTATTTACCCTTCGCCACTGAAAATATTGACCATTTAAACCTACTCTCTGTTTTCTGTCTTTCAACCAGTTCTTAATCCATAATTGGACATTACCTCCTATCCCATGACTTTCTAATTTCCTCAGAAGTCTTTTATGAGGTACTTGCTTTTTCAATGTCCAACATTTACATTCATATGACGTTATTAAAAATACTATAACTTGAACAAGATTAATCTTTTTATGCAGCAATACATTCCTGCACTTGAAGATCTTGTCTAGGTACTTCATAGCTTTTCTGCCAAAAATGATGTATCATTGGATTTCTTGACTGCCAGGGTATTGGTTCAAAAACATCAGATGGAAAGATTTTTTAATAAGGCTTTTACTTTGTACATGTTGTTGATTTAAAACTTGTTAATAGGGGAAGTTGCAGGTTTTTTTTTGTAAGTTGAGGATGTTGAAGAGAAGTGTGTGCATAGTCTTATAATTTCCCTTTCTTGGTCTCAATTTACCTGGAGTTCATATAACCACATTTTTCCAATTAACACTACATGCCATATTGGACAGAAGCATGACTGGCACGAAGCTGGTTGGAGAGGGTTATATTGGAGGGGGGGGGGGGTTCCCAATCCACTGAGGTAGCCATAAAGGCTGAGTCCTTCTCTAATAGTTTGGCCTCACAAAGATGGCTGCCCCATGGAGTCTTTTGTTTATTTTTTTCTTTTGCCCCAGCATTACATTTTGTTTCAAACTATTGCCTATTATACTGACCAGCCTGGACTGAAGCACTGTAGTGAAGGTTAATAAATAAATGCAGCACCTTCATCACAAACCCTGCACAGAAAGGGTTACAGAACTCAGAATGTGCTCTCTGAGGGAGAGGAGTGTGGTAGGGATGGGAGGTGATGGAAATCTTCAGTCAGGTTTAAATTCAAATGCAGGGAGCTTACAGTTTCTGTTGAAAAGAAATTCAAGAAGTCCTGGAGTGAGGCTGTGAAGAAATCCTGAAAAGGATTCCTGAAATATCCCACCAGAGATAAGCTGAACAGGAGCAGGGTTTAAATAGGCTTGTGATGGACAGAAAAGGAAGGTCATGTTGGGTTTGTAGTGACACCAGCAGTGGGCAACTGAGAAGAGCTAAGTAGTCACCTTTTATATATACGAGACTGTTGTGTACCATCCATATTGAAACACAGGAAGCATCTTCTTTAAAATTTTAATCAGTAAGGAATTATTCAAAGTTTTGTTTTGTTTATAATGCTTAAAATACATGAAGGGGGTTATTTTAGAAGCATTTCCACATGTAAATTATGGCATTTACATGTGTAAGTGGTGGTTTCAGACAGCTGCTTTTTACTCATGGTGATGATCCATGTCACGCAGAGATTTCAAGAGAACTTTGCAGTGGGGAAGCAGCGCAAAATTCTATACATTTACAGAATTGACCATCTTAAGGAAATACTTGTATATCAAGGCTGTGGAGTCAGTACACCAAGCCTTCAGCTCCGACTTCTACTGATATTATAAATAATGGGTTGTTACTCAAAGTGATTTAACTAAACAGAAATGGATCCCCTGGCCAGTTAAATCACTTGTTCAGGGCTAAGGAGTCGTTTTCAATGGCACCTAACCAGTTAATAATAATAATAATAATAATTTTATTTCTTATATACCGCCAAAGCCGTAGTAGTTCGAGGCGGTTTACAACAAAGAAGGGCTGGACAATCAGCAAATGGGTACAATCAGCGAATACAGATACAATTAATATATGTAAGCAGGAAACAGGTACAATATAAGGGGTCAAATGTAAGGTGAGCAGGAAGCAGAGGTATGACAAAGGAGATCTTGGGGGACAAGGGTCGGGTAAGAGGTCTTAGGTTACAAATTGGTTAAATAGATTAGTTTTTAATAATTTTCTGAAGTTTAGGTAGGATGAGGAGCTTGAGATAATATTGCTCATCCAATCATTTTGATGACCTGCTTGGAAGGCAAGTGTTCTCTTCAGGTATCTTTTGTAACGGCAGGCCTTTAGAGTTGGATGGCTGAAGAGATGAGCTCTGCGAGAGGGTCTAGATGGACAATCTAAGGTAAATTGGGGAACCAAGTATAAGGGGGCCGAACCAAGAATGGATTTGAAACAGAGACAGGCAAACTTGAACTGCACTCTTGCTTCCAAGGGTAGCCGATGGAGTTTTTGGTAGTAGGGAGTTCCCATTTTTTTTAGCCCGAAGATCAGTTGAATTGCTGAATTTTGGATGATACGGAGTCTTTGAGTGGTTTCTTTTGAAGGACCCCAGGTAGATAATGTTGCAGTAGTCGAGTAAGCTTAGAATGGAGGATTGTACCAGTAAGCGGAATGAGGTTGCATCGAAGTACTTTCTGATGGTTCTTAGTTTCCATAAGACGGAGAAGCCTTTTCAGACTAGTAAGTCAGTGTGAGTTTCAAGGGTGAGGTTGCGGTCTAGTGTCAATCCCAGAATTTTTATGGAATCTGTGATAGGAAAGACATGACCGTTCAAGGAGATTGTTGAATCTTTGATTTTGTCGTTCGGACTCGCCAGGAAGAATTTGTTTTTTTCTGAATTGAGTTTCAATTTGAAATCGGCCATTCATAGTTCGATTTGCTTTAGGATAGATGCCAGGTGATTTTTTTGTCTCAGGAGTTACGTTGGTTAGGGGAAAGACTATGGTAATGTCGTCAGCGTAAATGTAGAATTTGATTTTCAAGCTTTGCAATAGGTTCCCTAGTGCGGCCAGGTAGATGTTGAACAGTGTGGGGGACAGGGGAGAGCCTTGTGGGACTCCACATGCGTTTACCCAGCTGAAGGAATGTGTATTGTCACTGTAAACTTGGTATGATTGTTTACTTAGGAAACTCTGGAACCATTTTAAAACATTGCCCGAGAGACCGATTGACTCCAAACAGTCTAAGAGGATGGTATGATCAACTAGGTTGAAGGCACTATTTAAATCAAACTGAAGGACTAGTGCACTTGCCCTGGCTAAACAGGCAATGGAGGGAATCTAGTAGAGAAGCAATAACAGTTTCGGTGCTGTGTCCGGGACGAAACCCTGACTTGAATCGGTTCAGCGGATGGCCACCAGGATAGTCTCGGGGCTAAAGGGTCTCCCGTACGAAGAAAGACTGAGCAAACTGCAGCTCTACACTCTCGAGGAGCGTAGGGAGAGGGGAGACATGATTGAGACATTTAAGTACATCACGGGATGGGTCGAGGTGGAAGATGATATCTTTCTTCTCAGGTCTTCTCAGGGGACCCTCGACCACAAGAGAACATCCGCTCAAACTCAGGGGAGGGAAGTTTCGTGGAGACGCCAGGAAGTACTTCTTCACGGAGAGAGTGATTGAGCATTGGAACAAGCTTCCAGTGCAGGTGATCGAGGCACGCAGCTTCCCAGACTTCAAGAACAAATGGGATACCTATGTGGGATCCCTACGAGGGTCATGCCAAGGGATAGGGTCACTAGGGTATAGACTTGAAAGAGAGGGTCAGTAGAGTGGCAGTATAATTACAATTATACTTAAGAGGGTCAGTAGACTTAAAAGGGTGGGTCAATAGTGTGGGCAGACTTGATGGGCTGAAGCCCTTATCTGCCGTCATCTTTCTATGTTTCTATGTTTTTTTAGAATGCTGAATTTGTCCAGATAGGTTACTAAGTCTTGGTTGACCAGACCTTCCATTAACTTTGCAAAGAAGGGGATGTTCGCAATGGGTCTGTAATTTGATGTCAGGTTGATGGGTTCTTTGGGGTTTTTTACAATCAGAGTGATTAGGATCTGGCCTAGGTCCTCAGGAAAAGTGCCTGACTATAACAGGGAAGAGAGCCAAGTGTGCAGCTTGGCTTTGAAGGTGACCGGGACAACTTTCATTACATTAGGTGGGCAACAGTCTAGTTTGCAGTAGGAATTAGCGCATTTTGAGTAGAGCTTGCAGAATTGTTGCCAGGTAGGGATTGTAAAGTTGTTCCAGAACAGATCAGTCCTAGGTTCGTCATAGGGCTGAGCAACTGGGTAGTTCAGATGGTTGGTTGTGACGACCGATAGGGAGGATCTCAGATTGGAGATTTTGCTGTCGAAAAACTTGGCCAGGGTATTGGCCGGTGGAGGGGAGTCTGAGGTAGGACAGGTTAGGGTCTGAATGTCATAAAGGTTGTTGACTATTTTGAAAAAATTTTTGATGTCGGGGTTTGGGGAGCCGATTTTTAGTGCATAGAAGTTAGTGCGTTTGGTAGTTACGTTTTTTGTATTCTTTTAATTTTGTTCTCCAATTGGTTCTCTCTTTACTGTCACCAGATTTCAGACATAGTCTTTCAAGTTTCCGTAATTCCCGTTTCACTGATCCTAATTCAGCATCAAACCAACCATCCAAATGTTCAGTTAGTGCCTATCTCAAAATTGGCTATTTTGAGGGTGTTCCAGGGATAAAGTCAGCACTTAACCAGCCAAGATCATCTCATAAATAGCACGGCATAAAAATCAGTCCTGTCTGTCGTGCTCTGTATCTGGTTAAGTGCTAAATATCATACTTAACCAGCTTTAATTTAGCTAGCACCAGAAATCTGGAAGTTCTTTGCTGAAGCCCGGACATGGCCAAGCATTGTGCCAGCAGCCATTGGCAAAATGTTGAGCATCACTGGCTGAATCTTGGGCCCTAAAAATTTGTTCTAGATCTAAAGTACTGGTAAATATAACATATTTACCGGTACTTTGGATCCTAGGAGAAGATTTTTATCATGTTGTACTTATAAATTTGCCAGATATTATAATGTTCTCTTAGGCTTCTGCGGCTGGCATCATGATTGTAGCAGTTTTCCGTGTCTCACTGCTTCTGGGTAGATAGAACTGCTGTTTCAGCCATCATGCTGTGGCTTTTTTCAGGGTTTGTTGTGAGGTCTGCAGTATGTGTGTGCCACATATTGGCTACACTCCCCCACCCTCAGCACTTTTTTCTACTATCTTTCCCAAGATGCAGCACTTACCCCTCAGGCATAACTTTTTTTTCTTTTGACTTCCTCCACTGACAGCACTTACCCCAAGGGTTGGCTCACATGGATCTGCGCCTGAGGTGAAGGATGAGGTGGCATCCCCTCAAGCACCCAAAAGACAGAGCCCCCTGAAAACTGATCAGGAAGAAAGGTGAGGAGGACCCCTCATTCTAAACTCTAGTCAGGAAATTGCCCTAAGAAAATAAGAATGCAATTTATATTCTTTAGCATCCCTCCAGAGATGGATGGGTTTATGCTTCTCTGCCAGCAGGTGGAGACTGATAACAAACTGAATTCTAGCAGCAGTACAAGTGGGCTGTTCGGGCCCCCTAAGATCTGTCCTCAGCATCCAGCAGGTGGAGATGGTAAGTCTGTGCAGTCCTGTTAGGCCTTTAGTTTTTGTTTGGTTTCAGGGGATAGGATGTGGCCCATACTGACACTTTCTTGACCGGACGGAGTAGGGACTACAGGAGTCCCTTCTTAATCTCAGGGGTGCTACACTTGGGTGGCTGAGTCCCTTCCCCCATTTCCCCACTCCCCTCCATTCTTTAGTAGTGCCTTAGCCTTTGGGCATTGACTACAGATTTGAGAGCCAGTGGGATCTGCTCCTTTAAAAAAAAAAAAGCTCCACAATATCGTCAGTCTGAAAAGAAGTTTTTAATCTTGCTGTATTTTTCTTCCCTAGCTGATTAGGGTTACCATATGGCTCCAGAAAAAGGAAGATGGATTGAGACATCCGGGTTTTACTTCCATTGTTTTCAACAGAAGTAAAGCCCTGATGTCTCTGTCTGTCCTCCTTACTTCCATTGCTTTCAGTAGAAGTAAAACCTAGATGTCTCGATCCATTCTCTTTTTTCTGGAGCCATATGGTAACTCTCAGCTGACCAGTTGTTCTAATTGAGACCTACATTATGGCGGTTTGCGAAGAAGTGCTCAGTTGTCTCTTGCTGAGGCTTCAATGAAGCTGGCATGTGCCATTTCTGCTCGCAGCTGCACAAGCCGGCTTTATCAGGAGAATCCTCTGCAGGCGCGGCTTCATATGCTGCTGCAACTGCCAGCAAGGAAGATTCCCCGCAGTCACAAAAGGGAGTTTTCTAATGCCCGATTTGGCTGACGGTGGGGATTCCCAGGGTTCCCTTGCTGCAGCGTTCGCAGGGGGTTCCCTGACAGATGTGCCAGCCAATGGTGGGTAGTCCTGGGGTTTGCCTTAATGCTGCAGGCACAGGGGATTCCCTGCCCATAGTGTTGGGGCTTGCTGGGGATTTCCTTACCGTGTCTCTCTGTTCTAAGGCCTCCTCTTTGTTCGCAACCTTGGGGGAACCTTTTTCAGTGCTTTTTTATTTTTTGATGGGAAACTCGTCCATCTTGGCTGAGCTCCTCTGCTGAGCTCCTGCCGCCATCTCTTCTGAGCTCCTGCCTAGGTTAGGAAGACGAGAACAGGTCGTGCAGGCCTCTTTCTTGGCAGTGGAATGCGACTCCCTTCCAGCTGTGGGGGTTTTCCTTTGATTTTGTGCTTGTAATGTACCGGGCTTATTGCTTGCACTCGGCTGGTGTCCCTTCACATTTCCTTGTGGTCTTGGGTTCCTCAGGGTGGCTGTTCCCTCGATCCCTTCTGCTCTTTCCCCCCTTCTCCGTCTAACTGGCAGTACTTCTCTTGGGAGGATGAGGCTTTATCTGGAGGATGATATTTCCTCTGATGAGGATCTGGGTCTCTCCGGGGACCCGCAGGACCCTCGAGGAGGGAGGATGATGCAACAGACTGGGATTCAGAGCTGCCCACTTGGTGAGGACGCTTTGGTAGTGCATATTTTTCACTGAGAAGAGCTGGAAGAGATCATTCTTCACATTTTCTCTGTGCTGCATTTTGAGGAGAATTCCAAGGAGGCTCATCGAGTGGTCGACCCCCTTCTCAAAGGGATTCATGCGGCCTTGCGATCTTTTACCATGCAGCAAGATATCCATTATATTGTGCACATACAATGGAAAGTTCTGGATGCCCCATATTGGGGGGCTTGGTCATGATCCATCTGTATTCTATTCCTGATGCCAATATTGACTCCTTGCATCCACCAGTGGTAGATGCAGTGGATTCAGCCATTTCTAAAAGAGGGGGTTTCTGCTCTGAGGGGCCCCCAGATTTGAAGGATGGAGTCTCTTCTTAACCAAAGTTTTGATGTGGCGGCCTTGGTGGTTCAAGCAGCGATTTGTGGTGATCTGGTTGCCAGATCCTGCTTCTGTCGGACTGAATATGTATTGAATAGGGAGTCTGATGATTGGTCGCTTGTGGATCAGGAAGTTGCAAAGATTGAGTTAGGATCTTATCTTTTGGATGTGATGTATGATTTGATGCGAGCTTCTAAGTGTTCTAAGCGACCTTGGGAGTGTTTACTAGACATACCTTGTGGCTCTGTGGTTGGTTGGTAGACTCAGCCTCAAAAGTTCTAAACTCAGTCATTTTCCTTTTTAAGGGTTCTTTTCTCTTTGGCGAGAAATTAGATAAGCTGGTTCAGAGTTTAGGGAACTCCAAAGTTTCTCAGTTACTGGAGGACAAACCTCGGCAGTCTGGTAGAAGAGGTTTAGGCTGAGGATGTCTTTGAGTTCCACCGCTGTCGTTCTGGTAGAGCATCTTCTTCCTCCAGAGATCTTTTTTTTTTCTCTCTCTCTCTCAACGGATACTGTCCTTTCGGGGTGCCAGATGGGATGGCCAAGACTTTTCCTGCCTCTCCTCCACTTCTCGTACAGCACAATGAAGATGTCCAGGTCCTTCCCCTAGTTCCAGTAGTAGTCAGATTTTGGGACATTTACCAGATTACATCAGATCAGTGGGTCCTGGAGGTGATCCACAACGGGTATGCTTTTGAGTTTGCCCAGACCCTTGCCAGACCTTTTTCTCGCATCTCCTTGTTGGTTGGCCTGTAAGAAACAAGCATTTCATCAGACTCTCCAGAGATTGGTGGATCTCAAGGCAGTAATTCTGGTGCCCCTCCCCCACTTTGAGATCCACACCAGGAGGTACTCAGTTTACTTTGTGGTTCCCAAGTAAGAGGGATCTTTTCATCCTATTTTGGATCTCAAGAGTGTGAACCAGGTGTTTCGGGTTCCTTTCTTTCATATAGAGACCCTAAAGTTTGTGATCCTATTCAGCCTGGGGAGTTCCTAACTTCCCTTGATCTGACGGAGGCATATTTTCACATTCCGATTCAGGAATCTCATCTGCAGGTCCTTTGCGTTTTTGGGAAAGCATTTTCAGTTTTGTGCACTTCTGTTCGACTTAGCTACAGCTCCATGTATCTTCTCAAAGATTTTTGTGGTAGTAGTGGCAGCCTTACGCAAAGAGGGCATTTTGGTTCATCCTTATCTGGGCGACTGGTTGATTTGAGTGAAATTCTTCCAGAAAAGAACACACAGCCCGAGTCGCAGCTCAAGTAGTAGAGTCACTTCAGTCATTGGACTGGATAGTCAACCTAGTCAAGAGTCAGTTGACCTCATCCCAAAGCTTGGAGTATCTCGAAGTCCTCTTTGACACTGGTCTGGGGAGGGTATTCCTTCCCGAGGCACAGGTGCAGAAGTTGCAGTCGCAAATTCACATTCTTATGTACTTTCATTGCCCTTAGGTGCAAGAATTTCTTCAGGTCTTGGGATCGAAAGTGGCTTCGTTGGAGGTGATTCAGTGGGTGAAGGCTCACATATGTCCCCTTCAGTATGCGCTTCTTCAGAGGTGGTTTACACAGTGTCAAGATTTGGACATGCCTGTTCCTCTTCATGTGCTAATTTGTTGCATCCTCTGTTGGTGGCTGCAGTCCCACAATCTGGTCCAGGGAGTGAGTCTAGATCAGCCCCAGTGGACAGTTCTTCTCACGGCTGCCAGTCTTCTTGGCTGGGGAGCCCAGTGCTCAGTCATTCGGCTCAGGGCAGTTGGTCTCCGTAGGAGGCCTCTTGGCCAATCAATGTTCTAGAGACCAGAGCCATTCATTCATTTTGGCGCTTTCAGCCTTTCTGTCCCTCCTGGCAGACAAAGCAGTCAAGGTCCTCTCCAACAATGCTATAGTGGTGGCCTACGTCAATTGGTAAGGAGGAACTAAGATTCGGTGGCACAGGAGACTACTCCTCACGGCTTGGGTGGAGGTTCACCTATGTGGCATCTCGGCATCCCAAGTAGCGGGAGTGGAGAACACATCCAGGCAGATTTCCTCAGTCTTGTGTTGGATCTCGGTGAGTGGAGGCCTTCGATCTGATAGTTCGATTGTGGGGTCAGCCGATGATGCACCTGATAGCTATGTGTTTCAACGCCAAGATGAAGCAGTTCTTCATTTGGCACAGAGATTTTCAGGTCGAGGGGCTGGATGCTCTAGTGCAGCATTGGCCAACGGACAGTCTCCTGTATGTCTTTCCTCCGTGACCTCTGGGCAGAGTTCTTCCTCACACTGTGTGACAATCAGGCCGCGTGATTCTGGTAGCTCCAGATTGATAAGGTGTCCATGGTATGGGGATCTGGTTTGTCTCCTTGTTGCAGAGTCCCTTCCTCTTCCAATGTTCTGACTCAGGGTTCCAGTCCCATGTTCGATCCAGGTTCCTTTTGTCTTACGGCTTGGCTTTTGAAAGGGAGCGCTTAAACAAAAAAGGATATTCAAATAAGGTAGCCACTACTCTCTTGGGACCTCGAAGGCTTTTGACTTCCTGCGTCTAAGTGTGCATCTGGCGCCTCTGAGGATTGGTGATCCCCTTGTGTGGAGGTTCCCCTTTGTGTGTCATTACTTCAAATCCTGGATTTTTTTACAGGATGGGCCTAGACACGGGCCTTGCCTGGTCGTCGTTACGGGTTCAAGTAATAGTCTTTGCGTCCTTTAGAGGTATAGTTGAAGGTAGCGGGTTGTCTTCTTATCCTGATGTGATCTGTTTCTTAAGAGCAGTGAAGTTGCTTCGGCTGCCGATACACCTTTCTGTTCCAGTCTGGGATCTCAATTTGGTCCTGTTGGTGTTGGATTTGTCCTCTGTTTGAGGCCTTGGATTCTTTCACTATGAAAGATCTTACTTCGAAGGCGGTGTTCCTTGTAGCCATTACTTCAGCGAGATGCGTGTTGGAGTTGCAAGCCTTTTCACGTCGAGCTCCTTTCATGAAATTTTCTAGAGAGCATGTAGTTCTGAGGCCTGTTCCTTACTTTCTCTTGAAAGTCCTTTCCCCTTTTCATTTGAATCGGATAATTTCCCTCCTGGTCTTGGGTAGTCATGAGGGATTCTCGGAGCAGAAGCAGTTGCACATCCGTAGGATTCTTCACGCCTATATGAAGAGGGCCTCCAGGATGGTGTTTTTGAATAAAATCTATGTCTGATGTAAATTTTTGACATTTGCAGCTGCTCCTCTTAAGAACTATATGGCTGGCCTGCATTGGATTTTGTGGAGCTTGGGGTTTGTTCCCCATGAAGCTAGCTTGCTACCCATCCACGTGTGTCCCAGCCACCAACATAAAGCTCTGCCAACCTCTATCGTCCATTCCAGAGGCTTCTGGAGTGAATACATCAGTAGGGACCAGCGAGATAACAGAGCATGCTGGAGGAAATGCATAGGAGCCCTCACTCAAGGGACCACTTCTATGGTTGCTGTTATAAGAACATAAGAACATAAGAACATAAGAAGTTGCCTCCGCTGAGGCAGACCAGAGGTCCATCTCGCCCAGCGGTCTGCTCCCGCGGCGGCCCATCAGGCCCATTGCCTGAGCAATGGTCCCAGACTATCCCTATAACCTACCGCTACTCTTATCTGTACCCTTCAATTCCTTTATCCTCTAGGAACCTATCCAAACCTTCTTTGAAGCCTTGTAACGTGCTCCGGCCTATCACAGCCTCCGGGAGCGCGTTCCATGTGTCCACCACCCTCTGGGTGAAAAAGAACTTTCTGGCATTTGTTTTAAACCTGTCTCCTTTTAATTTTTCCGAGTGCCCCCTTGTACTTGTGGTTCCCCGTAATCTGAAAAATCTGTCCCTGTCTACTTTTTCTATACCCTTCAGGATCTTGAAGGTTTCTATCATGTCTCCTCTAAGTCTCCGCTTTTCCAGGGAGAACAGCCCCAGCTTTTTCAGTCTGTCAGTATATGAGAGGTTTTCCATACCTCTTATCAGTTTAGTTGCTCTTCTCTGGACTCCCTCAAGTACCGCCATGTCCTTTTTGAGGTACGGCGACCAATATTGGACACAGTACTCCAGATGCGGTCGCACCATTGCACGATACAGTGGCAGGATGACCTCCTTTGTCCTGGTCGTGATACCCTTCTTAATGATACCCAACATTTTGTTTGCTTTTCTTGAGGCTGTGGCGCACTGTGCCGACGCCTTTAAAGACGTGTCCACCATCACTCCCAGGTCTCTTTCAAGGTTACTTACCCCTAGCAGTGATCCTCCCATTTTGTAGCTGAACATCGGGTTCTTTTTCCCTACATGCATGACCTTGCATTTCCCTACATTAAAGTTCATTTGCCATTTTTTGGCCCATTCTTCTAGCGTCGTTAGGTCCCTTTGCAGATCTTCGCAGTCTTCCATGGTTTCAACCCTGCGGTAGAGTTTGGTGTCATCCGCAAATTTAATAACTTCGCAATTTGTTCCCGCCTCCAGGTCATTAATAAATATATTGAACAGGAGCGGTCCCAGCACCGACCCCTGCGGAACTCCGCTCGTGACCCCATGCCAGTCTGAGTAATGGCCCTTCACTCCAACCCTCTGTTTCCTGTCTGCCAGCCAGTTTTTGATCCATCGGTGGACCTCCCCTTGCACCCCGTGTCTCCACAGTTTTTTAAGCAATCTTTCGTGCGGTACCTTGTCAAAGGCTTTTTGAAAGTCAAGGTAAATGATGTCAATGGATTCTCCTTTATCCACCTGTCTATTTACTCCCTCAAAGAAGTACAATAAGTTTGTGAGGCATGACCTACCCTTGCAGAAGCCGTGCTGGCTCGTCTTTAGCTGTCCATTGTTTTCTATGTGTTCACAGATACTGTCCTTAATCAGTGCTTCCATCATTTTTCCCGGGACCGAGGTCAAGCTCACCGGCCTGTAGTTCCCTGGGTCCCCCCTTGAACCCTTCTTGAAGATGGGCGTGACATTTGCAATTTTCCAATCCTCCGGGATCTCTCCAGTCTTTAAGGATAGGTTACATATTTGGCGAAGTGGCTCTGCTATTACGTTCCTTAGTTCCTTTAGTACCCTTGGGTGAATGCCGTCCGGACCTGGCGATTTGTCGCTCTTTAGTCTGTCTATCTGCCTGAGGACATCCTCTTGGCTTACCTCTAGTTGGACCAGCTTTTCATCCCGATCCCCATTTACGATGTCCTCCGGTTCCGGAATATTGGATGTATCCTCCCTCGTGAAGACTGACGTGAAGAACTTATTTAACCTGTCTGCTATCTCTTTTTCCTCTTTTACCACTCCTTTTTTGTCTCCATCATCCAATGGCCCCACTTCTTCCCTTGCCGGTTGCTTCCCCTTCACATATCTGAAGAACGATTTGAAGTTTGTTGCTTCCCCCGCCAGTCTCTCCTCATATTCCCTTTTAGCTTTTTTAACCACACGGTGACACTTCCTTTGGTGTTCTTTGTGTTCCATTTGGTTGTCCTTTGTTTGGTCCTTTTTCCATTTTTTGAACGATGTTTTCTTGTCACTTATCGCCTTTTTCACTGCAGTTGTTATCCACGCTGGGTTATGGAACCTAGTATCTGGAGATGATGCCAGTGCCTATAGCATGACACAATCAAGAAGTCTGAGATCTGTTTCACAAACTTCCTTTTGCATGGCTCGGTAAGAAAGGCCTGGCTCTTCGCCATGCTGAAGCATATTCCCAAGTACTCCAATTGTTGAGCTGGCTCTAAGTGACTTTTGTGGAAATAGATGATCTAACCCAGGTCCTGCAATAGCTGGACCACATGAGTCACTGCACTCTCCTTCCATTTTGGACAGGGCCCTGATCAGCCAATCATCTTAAATAAGGATGCACTTAAATTCCCTTCTTTTGGAGATGGACTGCCACCGCCAACACCATTACCTTGGTGTGTGGCGCCATTGTTAGCCCGAATGGAAGGGCGGTGAACTGGAAGTGTCTCCTCAGCACATAGAATCTCAAGAATCTCCTGTGAGCTGTATAAATTGGAATATGGAGGTAGGCTTCTGTCAGATCCAGAAGAACATAAGAATTGCCACTGCTGGGTCAGACCAGTGGTCCATCGTGCCCAGTAATCCGCTCACGTGGTGGCCCTTAGATCAAAGACCAGTGCCCTAACTGAGACTAGCCTTACCTGCGTATGTTCTGGTTCAGCAGGAACTTGTTTAACTTTATCTTGAATCCCTGGAGGGTGTTTTCCCCTATAACAGCCTCCGGAAGAGCGTTCCAGTTTTCCACCACTCTCTGGGTGAAGAAGAACTTCCTTATGTTTGTATGGAATCTATCCCCTTTTAGCTTTAGAGAGTGCCCTCTTGTTCTCTCTACCTTAGAGAGGGTGAACAACCTGTCTCTATCTACTAAGTCTATTCCCTTCATTATCTTGAACGTTTCGATCATGTCCTCTCTCAGTCTCCTCTTTTCAAGGGAGAAGAGGCCCAGTTTCTCTAATCTCTCACATGCTAGCCTCGGTCAATGACGAACTCCAACCTGGGTATCCTACTTCTTTACCGCCCACCTACCCCTTGGAACAAATCCTCTGATCTCGTTCTCGAAACCATATCAAACGCCTTCCTCAAATTTCAAAGACTTTTGATCATTGGGGACATCAATCTCCACCTTGACGACAACACCAACAATGATACGATCGAACTGAAGAGCTTCCTCATCTCTCTTGGTTTCCCCCCCCCCTTCACCATCCCCAACCCACGAAAAGGGACACACTCTAGACCTCATTAGTTTCCTGGATCTTACCGCCTACAAAACCTCAGCCGATGACGCCCGCTGGGAACAGGTCCCCTGGTCTGACCACTTCCTTGGGACCTTCTGCCTCCCCATTTTCATGTCGCATCTTGGGGCTCCTCCCCGCTCCTCTAATTCCATTACCTTTCGCAAAAAAATTTAAAGCGACCTGTTCTGGACAAAATTTCTCAAACAATTCTCCTCTGCCCCTAAGCCTGCAGACCCTGAATCCAACTAGCATAACTGGACCGCCCTCTCCGAGTCCACCCACCACTCCCTCGCCCCCCTTTCCACCAAATCCATCTCCTACCCTCGCAAAGCCCCCTGGTACCTCCCTTATCACAGAGAACTAAAGCAGAAATGTCGAGCCCTGGAGCGCAAATGGAAAAAATCTAACTCCCCTATAGATAGACAGTCCTGGAGAGGCAACATTAAGCTCTACAATTCAGTACTAAAAAAAGCAAGGAAGAACTTCTACGGTGAGAAAATCTCCAGATCCAACAACCAGAGTAGTACACTTTTCAAAATCTAGCGCTCTCAAACCTCCAAAAAAGACTCCACCTCTCTCCTCTCCTCTCCCTCAGCCAAAGTTCTAGCAAAATTCTTCAATGAAAAGGTCACTACCTTACGATGCTCTTTCCCACCTGCAGTCTCCTACAACTCCCTGGTGCTCACTGACTCCAACCCTACTCTAATGGCCTCTAGCACTATCCCAGCCGTCAGATTCTGGGCTGCCTTTGAGCACTTATCCGAATCCCTCATCCTTAAACTCTGCCTCAAACTGAAATCTTGCAATTGTTCTTTAGACCCTTTCCCCTCCTACCTCTACGAGGAAATACCCACTCAGGCCATCTCTTCCATTACCAAACTCCTAAACTCCGCCCTACATTTGGGCCTTTTCTCCCTAGAAATGGGCCATATTGCCTTAACCCCTCTATTGAAAAAACCCAACCTCG
The DNA here is from genome assembly GCF_902459505.1 of Geotrypetes seraphini. Lineage (NCBI taxonomy): Eukaryota > Metazoa > Chordata > Amphibia > Gymnophiona > Dermophiidae > Geotrypetes > Geotrypetes seraphini. Next base: position 72,891,152 of record NC_047094.1, on the reverse strand, counting down.
ACCCTTCCACACCATCCAGCTATCGCCCCATAGCAAATATCCCTCTCCTAACCAAGATGCTCGAGTCCATCATATCGACCCAACTCTCATCCTATCTAGAGAAATTCTCCATTCTCCTACCTTACCAATATGGCTTTCGCCCCAACTTCAGCACCGAATCCCTATTGACCTCCCTAATTTCCAAGGTTCAACAACTTCACTCCCGCAACAAGTTCGCCGTCCTCCTGCAATTCAATCTTTCTGTTGCTTTCGACGTTGTTCACCATGATATTCTAATTTAACAACTCTCCGAGATTGGTATCACCTCTACAGTCCTTGAATGGTTCTCAAAATTCCTTCGTTCCCGATCCTACATTGTCAATATGAATGGCACCTCATCCTCCCCCTGGATACCAATCTGTGGAGTCCCGCAAGGTTCACCTTTATCTCCTATCCTTTTCAACATTTATATGTCCTCTCTAAAACTCCTCCATCTAACCCCCTTTGAAACAATTTACACCTTTGCTGATGACATCCTTGTCCTTCTCGAGACCGACTCGAACCTCACTAATCTCTCAGAGAACATATCCTCTTGTATCTCGAACCTCCAATCTTAGGCCCACACCGTCCAAATGAAATTGAATGAATCCAAGACAAAACTACTTTGGCTTGGCCCAAAATTAGTTCAGCTACCCACCTCAATCCAACTGTCCTCTGGCTCCACTCTGCAGCTCGAATTCTCCAGCAAGGTCCTGGGCGTCATCATTGATTCTACATTGTCCTTCAATGACCACCTCAACTCCCTGGTAAAAAAATGCTATTTCAGCCTATACATGCTGAGGAAAGTAAGATCTTGTTTCCATCAAAAACATTTTGCCGTTCTCGTCCAATCCATCATCCTCTCCAGACTGGACTATTGCAATTCTATCTTCATAAGCCTAACGAAGAAAAACCTTCACAGACTCCAACGGATTCAAAATGCCGCGGCCAAGCTTATCTTTGCAAAAAGTAAATTCGATCACGTCTCACCGCTCCTTTTCAAGCTTCACTGGCTTCCGATAATTTCCAGAGTCCACTTCAAATGCATCTGCCTAACTTTCAAGATCCTCCACGGCATCCTTCCTCCATTAATTCCACTTTCTTGGAACTCCTCAAATCTTAATACCACCAGACCTACCCAAAAATCGAAATTATCCTTCCCCTCATTAAAAGGCATTTCCCACCCAGGAAAACTGGGGACATCCCTCCCCTTCAGATTCACCGAGCTCTGGAACAACCTTACCTCCCCTCTTCGGAACCTGAGTGCTATCCAACCCTTCCGTAAACATCTGAAAACCTGGCTTTTCTCAAAAATCTAACACTCCCTCCTCATCTGACATCCTAGCCCTCTAACATTCTTCTTTCCTCCGATCTTCATCTAGCCCTTTCCTTGGAGTTCTTGCTCACCACAATTCCTGTAAACCGTGCCGAGCTCCACGACTATGGAGATGGTGCGGAATACAAACCTAAGGTTTAGTTTAGTTTAGTTTGTATGGCAATTCCTCCAGCCCCTTAACCATTTTAGTCTTTTCTGGACCCTTTCGAACAGTACCGTGTCCTTCTTCATGTACAGCGGCCAGTGCTGACGCAGTATTCCAGGTGGGGGCGTATCATGGCCCAGTACAGCAGCATGATAACCTTCTCTGATCTGCTCATGATCCCCTTCTTAATCATTCCTAGCATTCTTTTCGCAGCTGCTGTGCATTGCACGGACAGCTTCATCAACTTGTCGACCAGTACTCCCAAGTCTCTTTCCTGGGGGGTCTCTCCGAGTACCGCTCCAGACATCCTGTATTCGTGTATAAGATTTTTGTTACCGACATGCATCACCTTACACTTATCCACCTTAAACCTCATTTGCCATGTCGCAGCCCATTTCTTGAGCGTGTTTATGTCACGTTGCAGGTCTTCGCAATCATTCTGCGTCTTCACTACTCACATACCACGACTCGCACTGGTTCCCAATACAAGCCATAGTACACTTCAAATTCCATTGCCAACTATTCAAAGCTATAAACGGAAACAGCCCTACCTATTAGAACAATCGACTAACTCATTCCACCTCAAACAGACATAGGTTCCGGAACTTGGAGGCTGGATGGTGGCTGGCTGACAGTTGAGCTCCCTCCTTTTAAACAACACTTTTTCATCTATTTAATTATTAAAAACACCAGCAGGAGTTCCTGGGAGAGTTGAGCGTGGGAGCCCTTGTTCCGCCCCTCACCCAGACCAGCGGGGGACCTGGATTTAAAAATCTAAAGCACCAACGGTGCACAGCCTTTACCGGACCCCCTCCAGCCACCAGCAGGAGTTCCTGGGAAGAGTTGAGCGTGGGAGCCCTTGCTCCGCCCCTCTCCCAGACCAGCGGGGGACCCGAATTAAAAAATCTAAAGCGCCAACGGCGCACAGCCTTTACCGGACCCCCTCCAGCCACCAGCAGGAGTTCCTGGGGAGAGTTGAGCGTGGGAGCCCTTGCTCTGCCCCTCTCCCAGACCAGCGGGGGACCCGAATTTAAAAATCTAAAGCGCCAACGGCACACAGCCTTTACCGGACCCCCGCCAGCCACCAGCAGGAGTTCCTGGGGAGAGTTGAGCGTGGGAGCCCTTGTTCCGCCCCTCTCCCAGACCAGCGGGGGACCCGAATTTAAAAAATCTAAAGCGCCAACGGCGCACAGCCTTTACCGGACCCCCTCCAACCACCAGCAGGAGTTCCTGGGGAGAGTTGCTCTGCCCCGAAGCCCAGAGACTCTCATCGCTCTCCTCAGAAGCAGCTCCCTGTCTTCGGGGCTGCTCCTCTCTTCGGCCCGGTGACTTCGTGCAGCGTGGAAGCCCTGCTCCGCCCCCGAATTCCCCTGCTGGACCGAGTTTTCTTCGAGAGCAGCACCTCTGCTATCGGGTGCTGCTCCTCACTCCAACCGCCACTTCGGGCCGCGTGGGAGCCGTTGCTCCGCCCCTGAAGTCCAGAGACTCTCATCGCTCTCCTGAGAAGCAGCTCCCTGCCTTCGGGGCTGCTCCTCTCTTCGGCCCGGTGACTTCGGGCAGCGTGGGAGCCCTGCTCCGCCCCCGAATTCCTTCACTCTGGCCTCTTATCCTCCTCTGCTCCCTCACAAACACTTCCCACTCCCAAAAACCTCTTCCCAAACTCTCCCGATACTACATTCCCCAACAACATCTGTCCTGGGCTCAGAATTCCCATGCTAGTATCCTCCAGACCCCATCATTTCAAAAAGCACCGAGGTGCAAACCTCTCCTCCCTAAAACCTGTTCCCCCAGCAAACCTGCCCATCCTTACCTCTGACTCTCTCACCCCAGTCCCTACTCTCTATTGTAATGCCAGGTCCGTCAGAAATAAGACCCAAATAGTAAAAGATTTACTTGAGGATTTTGATCCGGGTTTTTTGTGCATCACTGAATCATGGATCGAAAAAGATGACTTACTCACACAAAATGAACTCTGTCCCCCAGGCTATCACGGTCTTTTCTCTCCTAGATTAAATCGAAAAGGAGGAGGTCTAGCCCTTCTCTACAAATCATTCTTTAATGTTGAGCTCTTAGAAAAGGGTAGTCACCCCTCCCTGGAATTCATGCTAGCCTCAATAAACGACGAACTTCGCCCCCACCCATTAGGCATCCTGCTACTTTACCGCCCACCCAACCCCTGGAATAAATTCTCTGACTTTGTTCTTGAGACCATAACAAAGGCCTATCTAAAATTCCAAAGACTACTGATCATAGGTGACATAAACCTTCACCTAGACGACAACACCAACAATGACTCAATTGAGTTCAAAGACTTCCTCTCCTCCTTAGGCTTCACTGCTTCCCCGCCCACCTCTACCCATGAAAAGGGGCACTCCATTGACATCATTAGCTTTCTTGACCTGACTGAGCATAAAACTTCCACAGATACGACCCGTTGGGAACATGTCTCCTGGTCGGATCACCTCCTAGGCTCTTTCTGCCTCCCTGTCTTCATGTCAGCCCTTGATACCCCAACCCGTGCCACAAACTCCATCACCTACCGCAAAAAGATCTCAAATGAACTATTCTGGTCCCAGTTTCTCAACAAACTCCCTCCCCTTCCCACTCACACGAACCCTGACTCAATCTGGCACAACTGGGTGACTCTTTCCGAATCCACGTACCGTGCCCTTGCCCCTCTAACCACTAAACCCATCTCCTATTCTCACAAGGCTCCCTGGTACCTCCCTTACCACAGAGAATTAAAACAGAAATGTCGGGCCCTGGAACGGAGATGGGAAAAATCAAAATCCCCCCTAGATAAGCAATCCTGGAGCGAAAACATCAAATCCTACAACTCCATACTAAAAAAAGCTAGGAAGAATTACTATGGAGACAAAATCTCCAGGTCAAAAAACCACATCTGGCGGAACCTAACTTGTAAAAATGACTCCGCCCCCCTCCCCCCCCTCCCATCTCCAAATGACCTAGCCAAATTTTTGAACGAGAAGATCACTACCATAAAGAGCTCGTTTCCCTCAGCTATCTCCTACAACTCTCTTCCCCCGAAAGACTCCAACGCTATCCCTGCCGTCAGATCATGGACTACATTCGAACTTGTATCCGAGACCCAGATCTCTAATCTTTGCCTCAAACTTAAATCCTGCAAGTGCATCCTAGATCCCTTCCCATCCTACCTTTACGAAAAAATCCCTACACAGGCCATCTCTTCCCTTACTAACCTCATAAACAAAGTCTTACTATCGGGCCTGTTCTCCACCGAAATGGGACACATTGCCTTATCTCCTCTTCTGAAAAAACCCGATCTTGACCCTTCCTCACCATCGAACTATCGCCCCATAGCAAACATCCCTCTTTTAACAAAACTTCTAGAGACCATAGTCGCCACTCAGCTCTCCTCTTACCTAGAGAGATTCTCCATTCTCCAACACTACCAATACGGATTTAGGCCCAATTTCAGCACCGAGTCCCTCCTAGTTTCCCTAATCTCAAAGGTGCAACAACTACATGCCCGAAACAAATTTGCTGTTCTCCTACAGTTTGATCTCTCCGCGGCTTTCGACGTCGTGCATCACGACATACTAATCTACCAACTTTCCGAGATTGGGATAGACTCTGCTGTCCTAAAGTGGTTCTCAAACTTCCTTCGCGATCGTTCCTACATTGTCAACACAAACGGCTCCAAATCCGCTTCATGGACACCATCCTGTGGTGTTCCACAGGGCTCTCCCTTATCCCCTATTCTCTTCAACATATATATGACCTCCCTGAAGCTCCTTAAACTATCCCCCCTTGAAACAATTTACACATATGCAGACGATATCCTCATCCTCCTCGAAACAGATCCAAACCTTACAAACCTCCAAGAGAACATCACATCATGCATAATGAGACTTCACGCCTGGTCCCTCTCAGAACAGATGAAATTAAATGAATCAAAAACAAAATTACTCTGGCTCGGCCCAAAATTAGCTCACCTGCCCGCCCTCTTCACCCTACCCAAAGGCCCTGCTCTACACCTTGAGTTCTCAAGCAAGGTCCTTGGCATCACTATCGACTCCTCCCTTTCCCTCAACGATCACTTGAATTCCCTGGCAAAATCTTGTTTTTTCAGCCTCCACATGCTGAGGAAAGTTAGATCCTATTTTCACCAAAAGCATTTCACCATCCTTGTACAATCCATCATCCTATCCAAACTCGATTATTGTAACGCCATCTACTTAGGCCTAACGAAAAAAAAGTCTTCGCAGACTCCAGCTTATCCAGAACACTGCGGCTAAGCTGATTTTTGCTAAACGCAAATATGACCACGTCTCCCCTCTACTTACGAATCTTCACTGGCTCCCAGTACTTTCCAGAATTCATTTCAAATGCTCCTGCCTGGCTTTCAAAATCATTCACGGCATCCTTCCGCCCCTAATCCCACTATCCTTCCTCGCCCTGACACCAACTACCACCAGATCTGCCCACAGACATAAACTATCCTTCCCCTCTCTACACGGCATCCTCCACGCAGGTAAACTGGGTAGATCCCTCCTCTCCAAAATCACCGGCCTCTGGAACGACCTCACTGTCCCGCTGCGGAACCTGGACTCCCTCCAACTATTCCGAAAACAACTGAAAACCTGGCTTTTCTCTAGCATATAATAATCTCTTCTCCTGATTACATCCCCTCTTTTTATGCTTTGTAAACTCTTTCTCTTCTCTCTTCCCATATTTTTTAAACTCTGTAAACCGTGTCGAGCTCCACTTCAGTGGAGAAGATGTGGTATATAAACCTAAGGCTTAGTTTAGTTTAGTTTAGTTTAGAAGAACCCACACAATATTCGCACACCACCAACCAAAAATGTCAAATGAAGAAAAATGTATGACAACCTACTGGCCACCAGAGCAGCGAAACTGGACCGACAACTCACCAACCTGCTGACTTCGACCATAGACTACAAAACCTTCAAAAAAGAAACAAAAACCCTACTCTTCAAAAAATGCATAAAACCAATATAACACAACCAATAATGTTCTGAATCCCACCTACATTATCAACTACTCCTTAGCAAATTAGAGGTAGGGTACAAAAGTAAAGCATACACAATAAATATAAGACAAATTAAACAAAGCAAGACAATAAATAAATATTTAAAAATGTAAAAATTATTGTCCTCTGTTACTTGAACATTGTAAAATATAGAAGCATTCCAAACTGAGTCAAGCTTCAAGTTCATAAAACACACATTAAGTTACCAAAGCCTGTGCAAATAGATGTTCAGTTCTTTCCTGAACAATAGTAGTTCTGAGATAAGACTGAAGAACAAAAGATAATGTGTTCCATAATATTACAAAGCAATAAACATCTAGCCGAATATGTTTAAAAGAAGGTATGTACAATAAGAGTTTGTCTGAGGCGCATAAGCTATGCATTGGCCTGTAAAATTGAAGGAAAGTTGCGGTTAATGGAGCCAATGGCCAATTCTAATTTTGAAATTAGTGCTTTGCCATTAATAGGACAAATCAAATTGCAGCCATTTTAGAGCCACACTAAAAAGCGGCCTCAGTCCACAGGAAACTGATATGCTAAAAAGAGTGCAGGCCACTTTTTAGCGTGGTTTGTAAAAGGGACCCATAATTAGGAAGACCAAAATAAAGGGAGTCCAAAATAGGTGAAACTTGGCTTATAATACTGTACAAAACTTTGTGGTAGATACCATGTCTTTTAGGCTCCTGAATAATTTGAAGCAAAGAAAAGTACTCTTGCAGTTTTCACCTGAGCTTTCAGAAATAAAGATGAATTAACAATCATGCCCAATTTTCTACATTCTTTAAGAATAGAAATGGAAATATCAAATTTACCGATTGGCACAGAGGAGCACAGCTCTTAAAAAATACACTAAGATTCCACGAAAAATATTTTCACAGTGTTTTAAACTATGTAGAAAATGTGCCAAATATAGTAGATTTGGAACCTGAAAACATCTGTAAAGTTGAGTGAGTTTTGGAGGGGGTTGAAGCAGGCTTGAGTAGTTTTGAAACTGAAAGGTCTCACTTTCTTCTCACAGTCTTCTAAAAAGAGAATTTCCTATCTGCTTATTTATGTAATTACTTGGAGGGGCTTTTGATATTTAAAGGAGTTTGTGTGTGCAGTTCTTTAACAGACAATGTTAGATGTGAAAACAATTATTTGACTTTTAGGTGACAAGTTAGGACTTGGTTATTTATGCATTATTTTAATATTGAGTGAATTTTAACATTAGCTGTATTGTGTTCAGTGTGTGTGTGTATTGTAATCCACTTTGAACAGTTAGAACAGGCAGACAACTGTTAAATTATTTTTTTTCTCTCTCTCTTGAAGCCTGTGATATCATAAGACTTCCCCAAAGGAAATCTTGAAAGTTTGTTTCCTTTGCAACAGCAGCAGATGAATCCAGAGACCAATGGGATAGCCCACATCTACCAGCAGGCGGAGATAGAGAAACTGATTAACAGGTGGTCCTATTGGCTGGCACTCCTCCTGTATCTCCAGTATGCTCTAGCTCCCAGCAGGTGATGGTCGCTATTCAACTAGCTCCTGGATTCTGGATGTGTCTGGAACCTTATTTCTCCTGTTGAGGTTTCTCTTCAGTGAGACAGGGGTGTCCGGCTGATTGTTGATGGTTGTATTCTGTATTATTGTCTTTTGAGATTTGCTATGGGAAAGAAGTTTTTTACATGCTATGCCTCTTGATGGTTACGGATGTTTGGGCAAGGAGCTATACTGGAGATACAGGAGGAGTGCCAGCCAATAGGACCACCTATTAATAAGTTTCTCTATCTCCACCTGCTGGTAGATGTGGGCTATCCCATTGGTCTCTGGATTCATCTGCAGCGTCTATAGGAAAAAAATTAACAGGTAAAAACATTATTTTTCCTTGCTTCCCCTTTGCATTGCTCTGTGTATCATATAAACTCGGTGGCAGACTTGAATTATAATTTTTTAATCAAGTTGTTGCCCTTTTGACTCTCCCTGGTTTTGCCACAATCCAGTGGCTATACATCGCAATACATCATCAACAGAGATGTTTCCCAAACAATGCATCAGGACCCTAAATGGGGTCATGTCAGTGGATGGGATCACAGAATTGGGACCTCCAAAGTAAGCATAGGGCCTATGAATCAGTAAATGTTCACAGGCCCAACCCCCTCTCCTATGAACCTGAAAACCCATACAGAATACTGGGTTATATGGAACGGGTCACTGACACACAGGCCCTGCTCCCTCCTCATGTTACCCTCCTGTTAGACTGAAAACTAATGCAGAGTACTGGGGTCTGTGAGCACTCACTGACATGAAGGCTCTACCCCTCCTTTCATGTAACATTCCTGTTAAACTGGAACTCATGCAGAGTACTGAGGTCTATTTTATTGTTTAATTGGTATTTCTGGTGCGACAGACACTCCATTCCTGAACAATTGGGTAGTCAACCTCTTCTCTCGAGAGCTCTTATAGGGTGCTTCATTTGCATTCTTTTGTTCCTCCCATCCATCTGGACTGTCCTTCAGTTCCTCAGTTGTCTTCCTACAAGCGAGATGGTAGGAGCTTGTTTTTTCTGCTCATGTTTCCTTTCATTTAAATTCCGTCTTTTGCTAACCATTTGTGAGGCTTTTTGGTGTTGCAGAGGATCTCTCTTGTGTTAGTACCCAGTTGGTCTGAGGGCCAGGGAAAAAGTCCAGATTTGGACCAAGGAGCAGAACAAGTGCGTTTCCAACGACATGCAGCTGTGACCTCCCAGAAGGAAGTTCAGCAGAGTCCGCAGGAGCTGTCTGGACATCCTAGTCAGGGTTTTCCCCCTGAATTCAATATGTTGTTTGAAGTTTACATGATTAACAAAGACCACATGGAATCCTCAGGGATCACAGCCCTGGTGCTGGGGGTTCCTCTCTCCCCCCCCCCCCCCCCAAGAGCGCAATTCCCCAAAACCAGCGCCATGCCTAAATCAGGGAAGTTCAGTCGGAGGACACCTGGGATGAAAGTGACTATTTCAACGCCTTTACTCTCCCAGTCGGGGGTCCTCTATGGCAGGAGAAGCAGCTTTGTCTCTGGGGTGGCTAGATCTGAATCTGGTAGAGGCCCCTGATCATGGTGAGGACTCTACTGTGTGCAGGCTGTTTAAGCCTTTGGTGCTTATAGAGGTGATCACAGAATCCCTCTAGGAATTGAAGATGGAGACTTTTCAGTCCCCTACCACACAGTGCTTTCTTATGAGCAGCACTAAAGTACATTCCCATTTTTCTAGAGCACAGGAAGTTTTTTACAGTTCCATGTGCTGGAGCAACACTTCCAATTTGCAGCCTTGCCCTACGGGCTGGCCACGGCACCATGGACCTTCATTAAAATAATGGTGGTAGAGAGTCACGTGATGCTGTGAGTCGGCAAGCAGCTCGCATTGCCTGCTCCGGAGCCTGGTCCCTCTGAAGCTTTCAAAGCAGGAGATTTAGCGATTTATTTCGCCGATATTCAGCAGGCTTTGGGGGGCATTTCTATGGACAAATTTTTGGCGAAGTCCCCGCAAGCTATGTCGTCCAAATCGGCAAAAAAAGACAAAGACAAGGAAAAAAGCAGGCCGACCGAGGAGAAAATGGCGGAACCTTCGGGCGGCGCGCTTAAGCAATTCTCTACGGAGACGCTAGCAGATCTTAAACAGCTTATTGCTCAAGCCCTCACTCCTAGCATGGAACAATTATCAGCTCAACTCACCAAGCTGGAGTCCCTCCTGGAAGATCACTCGACACGCTTTACAGCCCTGGAAGAGCGTGTATCCACTGTGGAGGACGGGGCCCGAGGGGTGGAAACGGAAATGGCTTCCATGAAAGAGCAATTACGCCAACACCAAGATAAACTCGAGGACTTGGAGAATAGGTCCCGTAGGGGTAACCTGAGATTTATGGGGTTCCCGGAAACTATCTCAGACTCTGTGCTGCTCTCTGTGTTAGAGTCCTGGCTGGCCAGTGAAATGCCCATGCCCACAGCTTTAGGCCCGGCGCGATTTGAGCGCGTTCATAGAATTGGGCCCCGTAATGGAACGGACCAGAGGCCCAGGGTGGTGATAGGGAAACTGCACAATTACCGACACAAAGTTGAAATTTTGCGGGAATTTCGATTAAAACGGGAGACCCTACAATATGAATCTATTCCAATACGGATTGGCCAGGATTATTCATCGGCCTTGACAGACCGGAGGAAAAATTTCTACCCTATCTGCAAGAAATTGGCGGATCTCAAATGTCGTTTTTTGTTCCTGTATCCTGCAATTTTGAAAATATATTTAGATGGTAAATGGCACGTGTTTGACTCGCAATATAAACGACTGGGTTAGGTCAAAAAAGCCTAGTTCCAAAAAACGGAATCACAAATAAACAGATAGAGGAATCAGTTCAAAAAATACTTTCCACTTTCAACGGTGCTCAGAATCCAAGATGGAATGTAAGAACTCAGAGTGGGGGATTAACCCCTACCAGAACTCTTGTGGTATCTATCATTGCACCATGACTGCTGTGAAAAGTTGTTTTGAAACATTGAATAAAATAAGTGATACTTTGTAACTTGCACACTTTCAAATTGCTTATAATGTATGAATGTCACAGGAAAAGAAAATTTCACTGATTTCAAACCAGGATAAATAACAATATGCAAGATTGTATGCGGGTTCTCTGAGGAAGCCAGTAAGGCGAAACGCGTCAGGACCCAGCCAAACTAACGCTAGCAGCAATCTTCAGCTAAGTTACTTAACCTTTGAATCATTCATACATTATAAGCAATTTGAAAGTGTGCAAGTTACAAAGTATCACTTATTTTATTCAATGTTTCAAAACAACTTTTCACAGCAGTCATGGTGCAATGATAGATACCATAAGAGTTCTGGTAGGGGTTAATCCCCCACTCTGAGTTCTTACATTCCATCTTGGATTCTAAGCACCTTTGAAAGTGGAAAGTATTTTTTGAACTGGTTCCTCTATCTGTTTATTTGTGATTACGTGTTTGACTCGGACATTTTGGCTGGAGATTTTGTCAACAGACTGGGAGCTAATACACCCCCCTAACCTGATTAGTATTCTTGCATATTTCACATGCTCGATGGTTTCCGGTATGTTTGGAATGTACATCATTGATCCTGCAATGTAAAATGTTTATGTTTGTAAGGGGGACAGGCTCCGATGGCACCAGAGACGTGCTCTACCTTTCAGTGTCCGTTTGGGTACTGGATGGCTTTTGGTTTTCAGGGGAAAGTAAAGGGGGTTATGGGGGTGTTTGGGATTGGGGGGAGGTGTGGAAGGGGAAGGGGGGTGGGTAAGATATTGGGGTATTGGGATACAGTTGTTTATGGTTTCGCTTCCAGAGGGGGTTTATTCAGAGTGTTTATCCTTACATATGGGTTTCTATGGTTAATTGCTTCCGGTTGTCCTCTGGGTGAAGGCTGGACACCCGGGGGGTCCACGGGGATTGCATTTGTGGCAGGTCTGCTTTTGTGGCCCTGGTGTGTGGTAAGACATTCCGGTTGATATCTTGGAACGTGGGAGGCATTACGTCACCAGTGAAACGTGCCAAGATTTTGAGTAGATTAAGGTACCACAGGGCAGATCTTGCTTGCCTACAGGAGACGAGGTTGTCCAAGATAGAACATGCTAAGCTTCTGAAGGGATGGGTGGGCCAAATTTTTCATTCATCCTCTTCCAACAAACATGCAGGGGTGGTACTCTTGGTTCGGAAAGGATTTCCTGGAAAGATAGAACAGCTTTTTGCAGACTCTCTGGGACGGATTCTTTATTGTAAAGTGACTATGTCAGATCAAGTGTTTAAGGTTTTAATGGTGTATGGTCCGAACCACTATGACCACAAATTTTTTAGGACTTTGGTCCGAATAGGTGGTGGGGACAAAGCTCATCCTTTGCTGGTCTTGGGGGACTTTAACCAAGTTTTGGATAATGCTCAGGACAGATCAGGCCCGGGATCTACACAGAAAACCCCCATGGGTAGAGGCCTTCCTTATTTATGTGAAGCGCTGGAACTACTCGACCCATGGAGATTACTTCATCCTCATGAGCGGGATTACACCCATCAATCTCGAGCCCATCACACATACTCTAGACTAGATTACATTTTGGTTTCTCGGGGTTCCTTTTCTTTGATAGATTCCTCGGAAATCGGTCCTCATTCGATTTTGGATCATTGCCCGGTGTGGGTTGATGTCCTCTCGGGGGACTCTCCTTGGCTGGGGGGTTGGCGCTTCCCCGCTTATTTAATAGATAACCCTGATTTTGTCCAATATATTACTACAAAGTGGGAAGACTATCTTCGATTTAATGCTCAACATCGGGAGACGCCACTCTTGTTTTGGGAGGCGGCCAAGTCGGTCCTAAGGGGGAATGTTATTGCATACGTGGTAGCTCACAGGAAGAGAATAGCACAGGGTATTATACGGCTGGAGCGAGAATGTGTGGTGCTTAAGAGGCAACATCTGCATCGGCCCACGGTCAGTTCAGGCGAGAGGTTGGTTTCTGCACAAAATGCTCTTAACACGCTGTTGCATGACCGTGCAAAAAAATCAATGTATTACGCTAAATTCAATTATTATAAACATGGGAATAAGCCTGGTAGATTACTGGCTACCCTGATCAAACCTAAACGATCTCCCCGCTATATCCCCTGTTTGCACTTGCCTGACGGCACGAAGGTGAGCAGAACTCGGGAGATAGCTGACCATTTTTTTAGTCATTATAAACAATTTTATTCTTCGGTAGAGGGGGAGGGGGGGCCCGAGGCACAGGACTATCTGGAGGATGCAGGTATGCCTCGATTATCATCTCCTATGCGCTCGGTATTGAATAGGCCAATTCAGGGGAAAGAATTGCAATCAGCTGTTAAACAGTTGAGGAACCGCACGGCTCCGGGCCCAGATGGATTTTCCCCGGAATTTTATAAAATCATGTTCAAGCACATTTGTGGCCCTTTGGAGGCTTACTATACACAGGCGTTGGTAGAGGGAACATTTCCTGTGGGATCTAATCATGCTTATATTACATTAATTCCGAAACCTGGTAAGCCGGCGTCGGAAATAGACTCTTATCGCCCAATATCCCTTATAAATGTTGATATAAAAATACTAGATAAAGTATTAGCTAACCGGTTGGCAATGTTACTCCCTCAATTGATCATACCGGAGCAGGTGGGGTTTGTGAAAAATAGACACTCGGTTATAAATGTCCGGCGACTGTTGACCGCTATACATAGAATCAGGCTACCCATGCTGCTGGTATACTGGTTAGTCTAGACGCTGCTAAGGCCTTTGACCAGGTCAATTGGAATTTCCTTTTCGCGGTTCTCACACATATGGGAATAACGGGTTGGTTCCATAACATGATTCGCTTGTTATACTCGGCTCCGACGGCTAGTGTATTGGTCAACGGCACTGGGACGGAATCTTTTCCTATTCTACGAGGTACGCGTCAGGGGAGTCCTCTATCTCCTCTCCTGTTTTTGCTCTATTTAGATCCATTTTTGCGTACTTTGCTAAAAGATGATGAGTTGAGTGGTCTCCCGGAGGGGGACTCTCAACTTCGAGTCCTAGCCTTTGCAGATGATATCTTGCTGACATTGTCTTCCCCCCAGCCTTCCTTGACCAGGGCATTGGCCATCCTAGTTGAGTTTAGTTTATATTTGGGGCTGGTTTTAAACTATCAAAAATCGATGGCGTTGCCCTTGTCTGGGGAGGTTCCTGGTACTTGGAGGGGGGATTTTCCCCTCCGGTGGGCTACAGATTACTTGACTTATCTGGGGATTAAGATACCAATGGACCTTACTAGATTGTACTCTCTGAATGTCTTACCACTCCTGACTCTTACCCAACAAAAATTGCAACTTTGGAGGGAATTTCCTTTGACATTGTTGGGCAAGATTGCTTTATACAATATGGTTTTGGTGCCTAAATGGCTTTATGTGCTTCAAATGCTTCCGATTTTACTGTCCGTTAAACATGATAAACTGGTGGGTAAGAGCTTAACATCATTTCTATGGAATGGGAAGCGTGCGAGATTGGCATTGCCTGTCTTGATGCTTCCCAGGTCCCAGGGGGGTTTGGGATTGCAGAATATACGATTGATTTCACAAGCGTGTCAAATGCGTCACTTAAACGATTGGTTCCGGGGCACTCGCTATTTTTCGGCGACTGCTTCGGAGCTCACGCTTTGTGGCTCCCACCACTTTAGTTATTTGCTCCATACTCGTCACCTTCCGAGTGGGGGTGGTGGGGGGGTGTTTATTACTCCTCTCCGACAAGTATGGCGGAGGTTATGTAAGTCTTTGAATATACCACCTACTGATACACTTTTTGCCTTTTTTGGACAATAAGGACTTTCCTCCGGGAACTTCTACTTACCCACTTTCCGTATGGAGATCTACCAATATCCAATACATTTTCCAGGTTGTAGATTCGCAAGGTGTTGTGCCATCTTTTACAGTGATGCAATCAGATTATCACTGGACGCCTGGAGATTGGCTAGCATATTCTCAGATGGTTTCCTATGTGCGGTCCCTTCATAAGACAGGAATGACTAGCCGGAGTAGAGAAGCTCTTTCGGAAGCATTGTGTTTGTCAGCTCAAGACCACATTCCCCTGAAGTTCCATATTAGATACCTTCGGGAGAGCTTGGGATCCATTTCTTATGATCATTACGCAGCTCTTTGGTCTAGAGATCTACTTTGTATGGTTACTGGATTGCAAATTCAGACTGGTCTTAAGCGAATGCATCATATTACAACTCATGTTACTTTGATCGAACTGAACTACAAATTTCTTCTTTGACTTCACCGGTCTCCGGTATACCTTCATAGAGTCAAACTGAGCGCTACTGATACATGTCTTAAGTGCCACCAGCCTCAGGCTTCTTTGGGTCATCAATACTGGACCTGTCCTCAAATTCAAGATTTTTGGACCCAATTACACAGTCATATTACAGCTATGTGGCATCATAGTTATTCTCAAGGCCCCGAGCTGCTTTTCACATTGGATCATCTTTCTACACCATCACCTAAAGGGTTTCGAGCATTTCTGGAGAGGGCCTTCCTGCTGGGAAAAAAATAAATTCTACACTGTTGGATTGTTCCTGAATCGCCAACTTTGTCTCTTTGGCGTACTCTCATGCTTCGGCAGGCATCCATGGAACGCTTGTTTATATACTCGTTGGATTCACCTAGGGGACGCACTTACTGTTCCATTTGGGAGCCATTTTGGCTTACTCTCACGCATAGAGCTCGGAGTAATTTGCTAAACCCATGATATTTCCTTCTCTGGAAGACGGTTGTTTACTTTGTACCTGTGTTTTTGGGATGGGGGTGGGAGGGAGGGTGATGGGGGGGTAGGGGCGTGTATACTTGTACTGTTATGTTGGCTCTTTCTTTGCTGATTTCTGTTGAAAAATTAATAAACAAATTTGAACATAAAATAATGGTGGTAGTTGTAGCGCGAGCATAGAATTCCACCCATATCTGGACAGATGGCTAATCAGAGCCCAGTCCGAAGTCAAGGGCTGACGAGCAGTTAACTAAGTAGCACTTGCGCCAACTTCAGGATTTGCTCATTTCCCGATGGTGCCCACAGAGGGATGCACTTCCAGCAACTTCTTGGACAGCAGAAGCCCATTCAAGTTTCAAGTTTGACCTTTATTTGATGAATCGCTTATCTAAGCAATGTACAGTGTTAAAAACCATCAGAATGTGGTAATACATTTAATTTACAGTAGTCACTCATAAGACAGACAAAATTAGACGAACAGGAGGGGGTGGGAGGAAAGGGGAAAAGTTACAATGTTGTTCTTTGTTAGAAATTGACATCAAAGGGAAAGCACATCGGGTAATAATGGGTTAGGATGAGATGGGAAGAATATTGAACCTTAAAAGGTGATATTTCATATGTCAAACGCGTCTTGAAATAGGTAAGTTTTTAAAATTTTCTTAAACGCAACAAGGTCAGTTTCGTTTTTAATGAAATTTGGAAGGGAGTTCCACAATGTAGGGGCTTTTACAGAAAATATATCATTTCGCCTAGTGCCTATGACTTTTAATGAAGGGACTGAGAGTCTGGTCTGGTGGTTGAAACCCCAGTCTTTCACCAGAGGAGTTCCCCTCCTCATATCTTTATGGGTGACTCTGACGACAGATGGCAGCCACTATGGTGGGGGGAGAGGGGCACATTGCGAAGGGCATCCAGTTCAAGGATGCTGGTCCCCTTCCCAGAGGAAGTAGTCAGTCAACTGCTTGGAACTTCAGGCCATCTGCCTGGTACTCCTGGAGTTTTACAGAATAAAACTTTGAGTTTTCTTAGGCTACCACCGTTGTGTTGTCCATGTCGGTCGTCAAGGGTTAGGGTTAGGGTTAGGGTTAGGGTGCACTTGGAAACCCAGATGCTGTTTCGCTACTGTGCACTTGGAAACCCAGATGCTGTTTCGGTGGGCAGAATCCCATCTCTTGGCGCGCTCGGTGGCACATGTAGCAGGAGTGGACTATGTGCAAGTGGCTTTCCTCAGCCGGAAGACCCTGAATCCTGGGGAGTGGTCACTGTCTCTGGAAGCCTTCACCTGCTTCATCAATTGGTGGGGATGCCCAACACTATGTGATGGCTTCGGCTGCCAAGAAGAAGGCGATTCGATTCTTCAATTTTAGGGAGTGCCCTCTCGTTCTCCCTACCTTGGAGAGGGTGAACAACCTGGTAGTGCCTTGTCTGACATGGAATCGTAATCTGGTCCTCTGGGCACTAGCAAAAGTACCTGATGAGCCTTTGGAGCAAGCTTCCTTGATGGACCTCACCGTCAAGATGGTATTTTGGTGGTAATCACCTCTACCTCAAGAGTGTCAGAACTTCAGGCTTTGTCCTGTAGATATCCTTTTCTTAGGATTTTGGATGCAAGCATGGTCTTGTGCACAGTCCCATCTTCCTTACCGAAAGTGATTTCTAGTTTTCACATCTACCAGGAAGTAAGCTTGCATGCCTCACACCCTCTAGATCAAGAAAATTTGATTGGGTGTTGAATCTTTGGATGTCTGCTGACTCTTACTGTGGTATCAGGATGTCATGAACGAATTTCAATTGACGGATCATCTGTTTGTATTGGTGGGTAAGCCCATAAAGGCCAACCAACCTTAAAAGCAACTATTTCCAGTTAAAACCGTATGGCCATTTCTTCAGCCTATATTGGAAATGGAAAACGATTGCCTATATCCATAAATGCACACTTAATGAGGAGTGTTGCAGCAGTGTCTCCCCAGAAGAAATATGTAGAGCCACCACTTGGTCTTCTCTAAATATGTTCACGAATAGACGTGGCGGACAAACAGGACTCCACATTTGGATCTTTGATTATGAAGGCCATCTCATCTGTCCCATCCTAAGCTTGAGGGACTGCTCTGTTACATCCCAGTTGTTCAGAAATGGTGTGTCTGTTGCACCAGAAGGAAGATTAGGTTCTTACCTCATTAATCTTCTTTCTAGTAGACAGACACTCCATTCCTGAAGCCCACCCTGTCAGATGTTCATTCACCTGCTTGCTGTCTCAATGATGCCTGGGAATTTGGACATCTTGTTTCTTTTGTCTAGCCTTGCCAGGACAGAACATTCAACTGCCACATTGAAGAAACTAGGGGGTATCTATAAAATCTCCCACACTCTTAGTGTAGGTTGCAATCAAGTTGGTGACTGTTTTCACCTTGTTCTGTACTACAAATGGTTAAAATTTGTTAATTTATTATGTGTTTCATGTTTTGAGTAGAATAGACATGTTTCTTGGGGAGTGTCCCCATACTCCTCCCTATTTTGTTTCATCTCCAGGGCTGACCATCTGCTTTGATATGAACTGAGGAATTGAAGGACAGCCCAGATGGATGGGAGGAGGAGCAAAAGAATGCAAATTAGGCTCTCTACAAGAGTTCTCGCAAGAAGAAGTCGACTACCCAATTGTTCAGGAATGAAGTGTCTTGTCTACCAGAAACAAAATTAACAAGGTAAGAACCTAATCTTTCCTTACTATACTGCCTATCAGTGTTACCGTGCTATAAAGTGGTTTACAGACCAAAATATAGCCAGATATGAGGGCTGAATGACTTACAGGCCTTGCTCCCTCCTCCCATGTGACCTTCTGTTAGACTGGAAACGCATGCAGAGTACTGGAGGTCTGTGAGCACTCACTGGCACAGGGCCCTGTGCTGACTGCTGTTACTGTTGCCACTATTACTCCTGCTGCCTTTGGGCTTTGGATGAGCAGAGGGAGAAGGAAATGCTTGAGAGAGGGGAAGGGAGATGAATGGACGTACGCTATTATCATCTGGGTTTCATAAATTTGTAATTGTTAAAATTGGGTCATATATCAGATAAAAGTTTGAGAAGCAAAACTCAGAGAAGCGCCATTACAAATTTTATGTTGTTAATCGCTCACTGTAAAAGTGATAGAATGGTTCAGATTTAGTTCTATTTCCAGGTGAGGTATTGAACATCAGTATGCTGTATTCTGCCCGTAAGCTTGTGCTGCTGCCTCACCTGAACATCTTGTGCTGTGTTATCCATCCTATTCTTTAGCGTCCCTCCAAACCAGCACAGAAATGGCTGGGTTTACACTTCTCTGCCAGCAGTGGAAACTGAGACACTAACTTTTGGCTACAGTACAAATGGTCTGTGCAGTCCCTATTACAATCAGTCTTTTCTCAGTCTTCCGCAGGTGGAGTGGTAAGCTTGTGCAGTCTGTGCTGACTGCTGAGGTTTGTTTTGGGCCTGTTGGATCTTATGGTGCCCAAGAAAGAGGTGGCTAGCTTTTTTCTGTAGGGGCAGGGTCGAGCTTGGTTTCGGTGCCGCGTATTATTTCAGGTGACAGTTTGTTGACGACCTTTCCCTCAGTTTTGGCGGGAAGCGCATCCATTTTGCCCACGACCTCAGGTGACCTTCCTCCTATCTTGGAACAACAAGAACAGGTCTCAAATGTGTCTTCTGCTACTGCTTTAATTTCTGGATTGTCGCCGGGGGATTTTTTTGCCCTGATTTTGTGCAAGGCTTATTTACAAGTGGCTGAGGGTCCTGCTTCGGTGCCGGGAGTCTCTGAGGTCGTTGGGTTTTTTTCCCTTCCATGGCCACCCCATTCATTTTCCTGCTAAGGCAACTTCTGTCCAGCCCCCTCAGCCATCGTCCAAGCAGGTGTCTTGGGTTGAGGATTCTTTTCTGGCTGATCCATTTTCTCCAGATGAGGATCTGGATCTTGGGGAGGACCCTCCAAATCTGTTAGGGGAGTCTGATGTTTTGGATGGAGACTTTTCAGAGGCGCCAGTTGGAGAGGATGCATTGGTTGTGCGCAGTTTTCATCAGGAAGAATTGTAGGAGCTCATTCTTCAGGTGTCTTCAGTTTTATACTTGGAAGAGGAAGCTAAGGATCCCCCTCGTGTTGTGGACCCTCTTTTTCGAGGGATCCGGACAGCATCCTGCTCTTTCCCTATTCATCAGGATATTTGAGATGTAATACACACTCAGTGGAAAGTTCCGGACGTGCCTTTTCGCTTGGCGCGGTCCATAGCCAGACTCTACCCAATTCCTGATGGAGGTAGAGATACTTAAGTCTCCTGTGATCAATGTAGTGGTCTCGACTATTGCGCACAGACATAGCGTGCCAGTGGAAGGCCCTGGGAGATCCTCAGGACCTTAAAATGGAGGCTCTGCTAAAACAAAAGTTTTGATGTGGCTGCTCTGGCTGTCAAGGCGGCGATTTGTGGCGGTCTGGTAGCCTGGGCTTGTTTCCAGTGGTCTGAGAGAATTATTGACCGCGAGTCAGCTGACTGGTCCTTAGTGGATCAGGAAGTTGCTAAGATTGAGCTGGGAGCTTCTTATCTTATCTTTCTGATGCCATGTATGACCTGTTGTGTGCCTTGGCCAAGTCCATGGCTCTCATTGTATCGACCCGCTGTACCCTGTAGCTTCGGGGTTGGTTGGCGGATGTGGCATCTAAGTCTAAGCTCAGTAAGTTTCCCTTTCGGGGCTCTTTTATCTTTGGGGAAGAGTTAGATAAGCTGGTTCAGGCCTTGAATGACTCTTAAGGTACCTCAGTTACCGGAGGACCAACCTTGCCAGGTTTTGCAAGGTGGTTCTGCCTGGGGATATTTGAATGAATTTCTTAGGTACCGCCCTGGCCGTTTCTTCCAACACATCCAGAGCATTATCAGTGTTATGCGCTTCCCTTTTGGTCTAGCTACGGCGCCATGCATCGTCACCAAGATTATGGTAGTGGAGGCAGCGACCTTGCGCAAGGAGGGCATTCTGGTGCACCCCTATCTGGACAATTGGTTGATTTGAGCAGAGTCGTTGCAGGAGAGCTCCCGAGTTATAGCTCAGGTTGTGGAGTTTCTGCAGTCCCTGGGCTGAGTGGTCAATCTGTCCAAAAGCTGGTTGACTCCATCTCAGCACTTGGAGTATCTCAGCGTTCTTTTCGACACCAGCTTGGGGAGAGTTTTCCTTCCGAAGGCCAGGGTGTGCAAATTACAGATGCAGATTCACTCTCTGATGAATTGCCGATGTCCACTGGTGCAGGACTCTCTGCAGGTCTTGGGGTCCACGGCAGCCTCCTTGGAAGTGGTCTGGTGGGCTCACATGCATCCTCTTCAGTATGCGCTTCTTTGGCGGTGGTCACCACAGATTCATGATCTGGACTTTCCTGACCTGCTTCGGGGATTAGTTCATCGCAGCCTGTGCTGGTGGCTCCAGTCTTCCAGTCTGGTTCAGGGAGTGAGTCTTTGATCAACCCCAGTGGACAGTGCTTCTCATGGATGCCAGTCTCCTTGGTTGGGGAGCTCAATGTCTCGGTAGCTTGGCTCAGGGCTGCTGGTCACCAGTGGAGGCATCCTGGTCACTCAATGTTCTGGAGACCAGAGCCATTCAGCTAACATTGGTGGAATTCCAGTCCTTGCTGGAAGGCAAGTCTGTTTGAGTACTCTCAGACAATGCCACAGTGGTGGCCTATGTCAGTCATCAGGGGGCACCAAGAGTCATCTGGTGGCGATGGAGACCTCGCTGCTCATGGAATGGGCGGAGGCTCATCTTCGGGACATCTTGGCTTACCACATTACTAGCGTGGACAGTGTCCAGGCGGATTTTCTCAGTCGTCATACACTGGATCCTAGCAAGTGGTGTCTCGGGCTGGAAGCCTTCAAGTTGATTGTTTAGGCCTGGGGTCGGCCACGAGTGTCAACACCAAAGCGCCAAGGTTCTTCAGTCAGCGCAGGGATTGCTAGGCTGAGGGGCTGGATACTCTGGCTGACGGATGGCTTGCTGTATATTTTTTCTCCGTGGCCTCTGGTGGACAGAGTTCTTCAGATTGCCTGGCATGCAGACTTGTGGCTCCGGTCTGGCCCAGGTGCCTGTAGTATGCGGATCTGATTCATCTTCTAGTGGCAGATCATCTCCTGCTGCCCCTCTCGCCTGATCTTCTGACTCAGGGGCCTATTCCAATGTTCAAACTGGGTTCCTTTTGTCTTACGGCTTGGCTCTTGAAAGGGCTCGCCTGAGGAAGAAGGGATATTCAGATAAGTGGTGCAGATTGCCGCGTTGTCTTCCTTTCACAGTCTCTTGCATGGCAAGCATTTGGCCTCTTCTCCAGATGTGATTCGGTTCTTGAGAGCTGCAAAATTGCTTCGGCCACTAGTTCGGCCATCAGTTCCTGTCTGGGATATCAATCTAGTTCTCTCCATGCTGGTTTGTCCTGCGTTTGAGTCTCGCGACCCCTGTACACTGAAGGACCTTACTCTTAAGGCGGCTTTCTTTGTGGCCATTACTTCCGCAAGATGCATTTCAGAACTGCAGGCCTTCTCTTGTAGACCATCTTTCCTGGAATTCTCCAAGGAGCGGATTGTGCTGCAGCTGGTTCCCTCCTTTCTTCTGAAAGTGGTTTCACCATTTCATATTGACCAGTCTATGGTCCTCCCGATCTTGGGTAGTTGGGAGGGCCCATTGGAGCAGAGGTAATTACACAAGTTGGATATCCATAGGGTCCTTCGTTCTTATGTTCAGCAAACCCAGGAGTTCCGTAAGTCGGATCATCTTTTTGTCCTCTTAGTGGGTCCTCTTAAGAAGGAACGGTGCTTCCATAGCTATCATTGCGCACTGGATCAAAGAGGCTATTGCTTCGGCATACCTTCTCCAAAAGAAGCCTGTTCTCAAAGCTCATGTCACTCGGGGTCAAGTAGCTTCTTGGACTGAATCTTCTCTTGTACCTCTGGTGGATATCTGTAAAGCTGCAGTTTGGTCTCTCCATTCCTTTGTTCGACACTATCGTGTGGATGTTCAAGCGCGTCAGAACACGATGTTTGGTGAGTGTGTTCTTGTGGTGGCCCTTCAGGGGTCCCATCCATGATGGTTACTGCTTTGGTATGTCCCATCCGTTTCTGTACTGTTCTGGAGGGGCACTAAAGAAGGAGAAATTAGGTCCTTCATCTTTAGACTGGCACAGACCCCACCCTGTCGTTTTGTTCGGTGTTTTTCACAGAGTACATTTTTTTTCTGCGGGAGTCGGTTGTTTTTGGATTATTAGGGGAGTTTTAAAAGAGCAGCGACATTTGGTTCGCCTGGTTTAGCTGGCAAACTGTGGGATGTTCCAAAAGGTTCTTTTTCTAATCAGTATCCAACAGTGTTTTCCTTTTGTCTTCTCCTTGTAAGTGGAGAGCTTGGATGTTATTGTTTTCAGCCTAGTTGTTTTCTGTTTGGCTATTCGTTAAGACTGATTGTAATACTGTAGCCAAAAATTAGTGTCTCAGTCTCCACCTGCTGGCAGAGGAACGTAAACCCATCCTTTCTGTGCCAGTTGGATGGACTAAAAGAAAGAAAATTAGCAGGTAAAGACCTAATTTCTCCTTCTCTTGTTCTGTGCTAGGCCCCAGTGTCCTTCGAGGAAGTGGCAGTTTATTTCTCACCAGAAGAATGGCAAACTCTGCAGGGATGGCAAAAGGAGATGTACAGGGGCGTGATGAGAGAGAATTATGAAATTATGCTTTCGCTGGGTGAGTTCTTACAGTTTCTAGGTCCTCTCTATTACATATACCAGTTCAACTGTGGTAGTCAGTGTTTGGTCTAAAGGCCAGCCGCAATGGTTAAGTAATATCTAGATATTCACTGCTAATATCCAGGTGTAACAGCTGGAGCCAGGAATTACCTAGAGACTGGTGATATTATTCCACGTTATACAAACACCAGAACTGAATGTTGCCAGCTTCTGGGGTAACCCTTTGCTCCATCCCTGGGCTGATGCTATCCAGATAGCATTGGGGTGGTCTGTAGAGATTTGTAGTGTGAATATTTAGATAAATGCTGATAAATATGGTCTTATATCAAAAGGTAAATAAAAAGGTAGCAATTATCCACAGGATTGAGGTGCATAGGCAGAACTGTGGTACATAGGTAGGGGGATCTTTCTGCAGTGTTATAAAAAATGATAATAGCAGAGTGCACACTTCCTTTTTGCAGGGTACCAATTCTCTAAACCTGAAATTCTATTGATGATGGAGCGAGGAGAGGAGCCATGTGTTGAGGACTGTCAAAGACGTATTCCAGTAACCTTCAGAGGTAAGTTAATATGCAGAGAGAGAGAGAGGTTTGCCTCTTCCATACTCGCGCAGGTAACAGGCATGACCCAATGAAAACAATGCAAAGTTCTATATAACAAATAAAATAAAACTGGGATGCTACCATGAGTGGCTGTGGAAAATTGCAATGCAGTCAGTTGTGAACTGCCCAGGATACATGACCTATATTGCAATTACCACCATGAATGACATCACAGTTTTGTTAAAATGACATTGCTTTGGAAATGCCATTCATAACCTGGGGAGGGGGGAGTCATAGATAATTGTTTAAATATAATGATTGCCTAGTTCCAGAAGGAACTCTGATTCATCACTGCAATGGCCAGACTAGATGTGTGTTTTTGGGGGGAAAATATAATACAGCAATTTTTAGTGACAGAATTGTTTTTCTACTTCTGTACCTGAAAAGGGTTTTAAGAACTTGATTTTGTTTTTCCATTTTAGAAAAGCATCTGGGACAAATACCAGAAGATGTGATAGTCCTAGACAGCTCTGATGAAGAAGAGCCCACAAAGAACACCAAGCCTTCCCCTACAGTTCAGCACATCAAGGACTCCTCCAGTATCATGAGGCATCTTGGAGAGCAGTGTGAAGGGGTTGTAGCTGATGTTGGACAGAGAATCCGTAGTCAGCGAGAGATGCAACGATCTGAGAAGCAAACTATTGGCAAATTGAGAAACCCTTTGTCGGTTCTGCGGCAAAGCACCCGGGTCTTCAGTCCTGCAGCACTGAATGTGTCTGGCCAGGGGAAACCACAGCAGTGTCCAAGGAGAATCGGGGGGGATATCAACAAAGTTGGAATCACTACAAGATCAGCCTGGAAGGTGCAGAGTCAAAACAGCATGGACTTGAATAGTAATAAAGGCAAAACGCTGGCCAGCAGAGACAGAAGAGTTGCTATTCATTCTGCTCTCTATCGTAGTTCCTGGCCTTACTTTCCTGTTCATGGATCATCTACCCCTGTGGTACAGGTGAAAGCTGGAAGTTCACAGAATGGGCAAGGACTGAAGAACATGGCTGAGACTCGGTGCAAGTCCATGGAAGGGACTTGGGGCGTCCTACAGTGCCCATTCTGCACCAATGTCTATCATGATTTGGATGAACTTTTGCACCACCAAAGGTCCCATGCCCAGGAAGAATCTTTTGAATGCATTGATCATGAGGTGGCTTTGGCTGAGTGCCAAGAAGAGAAAGAAGGGGAGAGGCTGTACCATTGCATTGTATGTGAAAAGAACTTTGACAGTCAGTCCTCTCTTGTGGCTCATCTGCGGATCCACACTGGGGAGAAGCCTTTCTCATGCCATGTATGTGGAAAGATGTTCAATCAGCATGCCAGCCTCACAATACATGCAAGAACCCACACAGGAGAGATGCCCTACAAGTGCACCAAGTGTGATAAAAGCTTCCGTCAAAAATCCAACCTCACCCATCACTGGAAAAGCCACATTGAACAGGATATCATGACTTATATTGAATGGATAGAAGGATATCCAGCAGACACAGCCCAGCAGAATTGTGAAGACACCAAAGCCACAATATTACCTCAAGACCATGTAAATGGACCTTCAGAATTGAATTTGGGAGCTGAGGTTCATTTTATGGAGAATAGTATATGTAGGACTAGCTCCACTCAGCAGTTTGATCACACACTGCTTGATGAAATGAGAGATCAGTCACTGCCAGTGAAATTGGAATCCATGCCAGTGAAATTGGAATCCATGCCAGAGAGCCCTCCAGATACTGCCATGTCCCAGCACCAAGAAGCACTTTCAACTAAAAGACCATACAAGTGCAATGAATGTTTCAAGAGGTTCACACATGAATCCAATCTCATCGTACATCAGCGTATTCATAGAGGGGACAAAGCCTATCGGTGCCATGATTGTGGAAAGGAGTTCAGTCGGCGCACCAGCCTCATGGTGCACATCCGCACTCACACAGGCGAGATGCCCTACCAATGTACCAAATGTGGGAAACGTTTCCGGCAGCAATCCAATCTTATCTATCACATGAAAAGTCATTCATCGCAGGCTGTGTTGAGTTCCAAGGATCAAATTAAAATCTCAAGCCAGCAAATGAATGTTAAGATTCCTCAGCCAGCTACTAGGGGTCATGTGAACATCAGACCATTTGAGAAGCAAGCCCGTATTCCTACCAATTTACCTTTGGCAATAAAGAGTGAATTGCACAATGAGTACAGAAGGAGCCCTGGGCAGTCAACGGACCAGATGGAGCGTCAACAGACTTGTGCAAGAGGCAACAACATAAATGCTACTTTGCTTCAGGAAACTACTCCAATGGGTAGGAGCCTCTTTAAATGCAATATATGCTATAGAAGTTTCACTTATGAGTCCAGCTTGATCGTGCATCAGCAGATACATATTAATGAGAACAAATACCAGTATTATGAAAATGGGAAGCAGTTTAGCCAGCACACCAGCTTGATGGGGCACATTCGGGGACACACAGGTGAGACGCCCTACCAGTATGGTCGTTATGGAAGGTACTTCCAGCAGCAGTCCAACCTTACCCATCACATGAGAAGTCACGTGGAGCAGTACCCACCAGACTACAAAAGGTACAGGGAAGGTAATGGTCATCAAGGAACTCTAAAGAATGATCAGCGAAGTGTCAAAATGGAGCCACATGATGGCTCCTTAGATGTAGGTTCTAAAATGACTTATTTATCAGGGAGGCCCCACAAGGGTGGCAAATATGACAGCCTCTGTCAACAACTGGATTGGGTGATTCCCCAGTGGCCATACAAGAGGAACAGACCCCAAAGAAGTACAAGGTCAAAAGTAACTGCACCATCTGACATCCTGATGCTTCAAACGTCTTTAGCAGTGAAAAAGCCCTTCCGCTGCAAAAAGTGCCCCAAAAAATTCAACCTCAAGTCAAACCTGGTTGTGCGCCAGCGCATTCATAGTGGGGAGATGCCCTACCAGTGCTTTCATTGCAACCAAAATTTCCGGCAGCAGTCCAGTCTCATCCATCACTTAAAGAGTCACAGGCCTCCAGGCACAGCAAGCAGCAAAAAGGACACCAAAGTCCTTGATCAGCAGTTGCGTAATAATGTTTGTGAACAGTCTTCTGGTGGCTTTCTAAGTGTAAGTAACTCTGAAGTCAAGCCCCAGAACCCTGTGGACGGGAGTGAAAAAACAATGCTCCAAGGAGAGAATAGCAAGAATGGGAAGGGCCTTGGCCCACAGTTACACTTGATGGTATATCAGAAAAACCCTGCAAGAGGCAGACCTAGGAAGGATATCAAGTCTGAAGAGGATCTCGGTTCTAATTCACCATTGGCAGCACCAGGGACAAGATTGTTCAAATGCAACCAGTGCTTTAAGAGGTTCAGCCATGAGTCCAACCTACTGGTTCATCAGCGAGTCCACACTGGAGAGAAGACATACAGATGCCATGAATGTGAAAAGCAGTTCAGCCAGCGCACTAGCCTAATGGTGCACCTGAGGACCCATACAGGAGAGATGCCCTATGTGTGTAGCCAGTGTGGACGGAGTTTCAGACAGCAGTCCAACCTTATCTACCACATGAAGAGCCATGCTACCCAGGGTGCATGGAACTACATAGTGAACACAGAAAATATCAGCCTTAAGACAGAATCAGATGTCACAAGCCTGGCAGATGCAGAGAAATCCAAAACAAAGCAAGAGAGATCTTCAGCTCAGAGTTGCAAGATAAAGAAAGAGCCAAAAGAGAAGGAAGATTGTGACTCTAGTCAGCAGCCTAAATCTAAACGCCACAAACAAGCAGGCGCAAGAGGAATACCCACCCTCAAACGTGAAAGTGTTAAGGAAAAGAGCAAAGAGTTGGTTCCTTCAGGAAAGAGGCCTTTCAAATGTGATCAGTGCTTCAAGAGATTCAGCCACCAGTCTAACCTACTGGTCCACCAGCGGGTTCACACTGGTAACCAAGCCTATGAGTGCCAACAGTGTGATAAGCAGTTCAGCCAGCGTACCAGCTTGATGGTGCATCTGAGGACCCACACAGGTGAGATGCCCTATGAGTGCAGCCAGTGCTTAAAGACCTTTAGACAGAAATCTAACCTTATTTACCACATGAAGAGCCACTCCACTCAAGGCAATGCAAGCCGCATGAAGGCTGTCAAGGGTACTCGTCGGCGTACAAATAAACGAAAAACCAGTAAGGGAGTACCTGATAAGAATCTTGATAGAAATATTTCCAGTAGGGAAAATAGCAGGTGTGATAAAGGTTTCAACCAGCTGCAGTACACTCAAGAAAACAAAGGGCCATGGAAATATATGAAGGTAAAGACCAACCTTTCCAGTCATCCAGACCACCAGTCACACCAGAGACCTCCTCATGGCAAAAGGACCTATGGATGTAGTGAGTGCTCTAAGAGGTTCATGCGCAAGTCTCACCTCACTGTTCATCAGCGAGTCCACTCAAAGAAGCCCTATGAATGTCTAAATTGTGGGAAGGGTTTCCCCCAACAAGCTCTGCTAGATACCCATGTGCGAACTCAGCATAAAGAGGCAGGTCCTTACTTGTGCCATGAGTGTGGGGAAGTCTTTGAGCAGCTCCCTCAACTGCAGGAACATCAGAAGGGGCATTCCTCCAGTGGGTCATTCCCAAGTTCTGAGGAGGCTTCACAGCTGTCATCCACTGACATCACTACAGATACTGATCTGCTTACAGGACACCAGAGTAATCGGTATCTGCAGCATGAGAAATAGACTAGTTTGTTATCCCTTCCACCATCACAAGACACAGTTCAGAAATCTATGGTAAATACACTGGCCAAGCAGATAGTCCATGCTGAGCCAGAGGGATATTCACAATTAGCCACCTTCATTCCAACACTGTTACTGGTATTTAAAGCTGGTCATTTACACTGAAGTGGTGGCCCAGCTCTTTGAAGCCTTGTGGGCCATTTTGAACTACATGGGTGGGGAGAAGGGACAGGGCAAGAAGCCCCATAGATAGGGATGAATTTCTGGCAAGATGTAGCAGAAAAGTGTTTGGGTTTTATTCTTTTTTTTTTTTAACCAAAAGCATGGGACTGGTCTTCAACACAGGATGGTTACAGAGTAATGAAGTAACCACAGTTCGGCCAAGTTTCATTTGTGCAGTGCTGTTTGCCGAGTGCTTTCTAAGACTGTTTAAAGCAGGGGTGTGGCTATGAACTAGTTTGATGCCACAAAAGTACAAATAGTGCTTCTGATGTGAAAAGACTCGGTGGCACAATACATGGGTGGGGATGGAAGGTACAGTGACCACACAATAAGAGAGAGATATCTTATAAGTTATCTAATAAGTTTATTGAATACTTTTACCTGTGCAGTAAAACAGTATTGAGAAAATCCAAAAGAACATTAGGATGTGCATAGGAAGGGGTTTAACAAAATTTTAGATAGGTAATGCCTTATCAGGAATGTAGCTTTCAGTTGTGGAGGCTACATTCCAAGAGGGTTTGTGTACAGAGTTCAGGAAATTCAGAGGTTAGCAGAGAGTAGAAATATTTAGATGCTTCTAGGGTAAAATAAATGCACAAGATGTAAGAATCTTTCAAAGAAAAGGAAAGTTCCAGAGCAAGGGATCATATGAGGCTGGAGGAGGGCTAACTCATGAAAAACAAGGAAATCCATGCATTCATTTTCATTTCTGTGGAGAAATGAAACAGCCTTTTAGCAGAGGTGATGAGGGCTAAAACAATATTGAAGAGAGCACAGGTCAGTCATAGAAGACCTTCAGTGCTGGGAGTTGGCAGATAAATACCCCCTGGCCCTTCTAGAGTCTGTTTCTGTGATCCTACTAGTTGCTATGCCAGAGTAACAGGCCAAGGAAGCTATGTATATACCTCAGTTTGTGCCTAATGAGAGTCCTTATTAATCAAGACAAGTGAGGAGGTTAGATCCTTTCTGCCCAATATTCAGTTCTGTTTAGCAAGCCAGGAATGGCTCCTCGCCAACTAAATAGTGCTAAGCTGACTAACTGCTAATATTCAGTGGGAGATAGCCAGCTATCTCCCGCTGAATATCTCTGTCGGGGGCCAACCCAGTCACTGGCTATTTCTCACAAAATAGCTGGTCAACACCAGTATTCATTGACCAGTCAAAGTTGAGCAGCCAGAATGACCCACCCAAATAGTAGGTCTATCTTTGGCTGCTATGACTTAGCTGGTCAGCCAGTGAATATCGACTTGGCTGGCTACATCAAATGCAGCTAAAAATAGACTGGAAATCCAATGACAGTCATTGGATATGGCCTTGACATTGAATTTCTGGGTTTGCTTTCAACCACAGGAAGTAGCTGGGCTGTCTCCCGCAGTTTGAAAATCAGCCCCTTTGTGTTCTCTTTATGGGTGGAAAATCCAAGAAAAGCTCCTTTTAAATGAGAGATCTGTATATTCTGCTATAAACATGTCTTAAACTTATTCAACACAGCAGCTATTTAGACAAGAGCTAAATACAGCAGAATGACTTATTCAACAGTAGCCTTACCCTTATCATGAAGCACTCAATGGCCATATTTGATTTGGGTGGCAGACAGCCTTGTACAAGTAATGTGTAAAGCTATGACCTAGGAATTTTAATTTTTTACTATGTATTTCTTATTTTTTACTAGAATAACTGAAGTGTAAGTAGAAAAGTTGTATTTATTTTATATAGATTATTGAAAGACCTTTTTAAGGGTCTGAAATGTGTTACTAGGGTATAAGGCTTTTAAAAATTTCAGATTTGGTTTTTCTATTTTTTTTTTAAATGTTCTTGGAGATGGGAATGTTTCAGCCCAAAGCAGAGATGGCCACAAAATATATCTTGTTCAGCTCATTTTTTTCCTCTTTTGAAACTAGAATATAGCAAAGACCCCCATGACTGAATACTAAACATTTTAAACAACTATGACCCCCTCACATTATGCAATTGAATGCAGATTTAAAACCAATAAAAATTCAAAGTAAAATAATATTTTCAACAATTGGGAGATCTAGCAAAACAGTTACTGTTGAGCTATGGCCAAGCCTACTTCTCCTGTCAGATATTGTATTATCTGTATATTATCACCAGAGCCTGCGGACCTTGGAGACCAGTGAATTGAACTGAGATCTCCTGCACTGTAGTACAAAGCTCTACCACTGAGCATCCGAGCTGGTCAGGAATACTCTGTTCTTAGCATTTTGTTATGGGGCACTCTTTTGCTCTTTTAAACAACTTTTTAATTGGAAAAACAACCAGAACTTGTGCTCTTTTATTTATTTTTTTAAACATTTCTAGTGCAAAGAGTACACAGTAAGCTTGACAAGTGGGTTTCTTCCCTTCACCTGCAAGGTTTGCAGAAGGCATCATCTACAGCAGGGGTGTCCAATGTCGGTCCTCGAGGGCCGCAATCCAGTCGGGTTTTCAGGATTTCCCCAATGAATATGCATTGAAAGCAGTGCATGCACATAGATCTCATGTATATTCATTGGGGAAAACCTGAAAACCCGACTGGATTGCGGCCCTCGAGGACCGACATTGGACACCCCTGATCTACAGTTTTCAATTCCACCTTCTTGTATCACTGGGCAGTACCTCAGTTTTTCCTTCTGGAATCGAGAAGAGAAGGTGTCTTTTCATCTGCACTGCATCTGATTTATTATTTTGGGGGTTTTATCAGACTTTGAGGCTTCTTGGTGTTACAGAGGTTCCCAGGATTTCTGGGACAGCTCTGCCTGAGAGAAAATACAGTCTTTGGATCATAGTGCTGAAGAGGGGGGGAGCAACCCTTTCACAGGGTACCTATCTAGTCATCCTGCACTAATTCTTAGATAGCTTAGGGCCTTTTCCCCTGGGAGCTCGGCTTACCCCTGATTTTTCAGCTGCTTGAGTGCAGGCTGAGTGGCTCCATATTAGTCCAAAGGACTGTAGTGGGTGCTGGCTGCACCCCCCCCCACCAAAGATGTGTGAGGAGCTAGTGGGGTCAAGGGTTTCAGGCTGTTAGAGCCTGTCTTGAAGGCAGTCTGAAGAGACAAGACGCTGAAGAATTCTAGAGGCTTGTCTGAGGCAGAAATCTTCTCCATTGTCCAGCTGCAGTGTGAGTTGATGCAGGCACAACACTAAGCAGTTCTGTGAGTACAGTCTCTGTGGGAGACTTCAGGGTGGTTCACGAACTGGACTTTTGAGTGTCTCTGGGGCTTTCTATAGGGTCTCCCTCCTCCAAAAGTCCCTTAATTTTTGGAAGTTTGATATAGCTCTCCCAGGTCATTTTCTGGCCAAAATTCTGCCACAGTGGCCATCTTGGATTTCCCAATTTTATTTGAAAAGCCTCCTATCTATATCAGAACACCTCATTTTTGATGACAATTTATATGGGCTCCCCAGGCCTTTCTAAGCTTGTATCATGCCGTTTTTGGATTGAATAGCTGGCTGAGGAGCATCCCCGTGCCACAAGGCATGTGAGGGCCGCAATCCAGTGGGGTTTTCAGGATTTCCCCAATGAATAAGCATGAGATATATTTGCATGCACTGCTTTCATTGTATGCTAATAGATCTTATGCATATTCATTGGGGAAATCCTGAAAACCCGACTGGATTGCGGCCCTCGAGGACCAACATTTGACACCCCTGCTCTAGGGTCTTAGAGTCGCAGGGAGCTTATTTTTGGAGGCCCATATCCTCCCTAAAGCCCTCAAATGGCAACTCTGTGACAGCAAAATTGTAATACAGAGATGCCTCTGAACCCATGAGGGCACAAAAAATGTTCCCCTGCAGAGATTTGACTCTGATTTTGTAAGTTTGATGTTGAAGCTTATGTGAAGTGTAAACCTTCTGGAGTGTCCCTGGCGGTGGTGCAGGGGGGTTACCTTTGTAGAGCGCAGTTCTCCAGCGGAAAGCTTTACCACAAGAACTGGAGGTCTAGTCAGAAAAGGACTGGGATGACTAGGGATCAGAATCAGTTGCTTTACTCCCTCCTTATAGTAGATTCAGGGTGTCAGGTGGGTGATAACAGCTAAGAGTTTGTGGCAAAGCTAGACCAGGGAGAGGACCAGATAGTATGAAGATTTTTCAGACCAGCAGATTAGATCGAAGTCATTACAGTATCTTTGCGGGAATTAAATTTCACTTATGAGCTGTTCTAAGACCCAGTCCACATTTTTTCCTTCACATCCAGAGGTAACCATGATGCTGATGGAGAACTGGGAGGCACTAGAGGGCCCTCTGAGGGTTGCCAAGGCTATGACAAAATTGTACCTGGTGGCTCCTGATTTCCAGCAGCTTTTTACCCTACCTAAGGTGAATTTGTTAGTAGCACAGGTAACTAAGCGTACTTTGGTCTCTAGTGAGGGAGGAATTATACTAAAGGATGCATAGGATTGCAAGGTGGACTTGGTGGTCCTCAAAAGACACTTTGAGGCTTTAGCTCTGGGTCTGAAAGTGGCAGCTGTGGCTTCCTTCATGGTGCACGCCTGCCATAAGATGCAGCACCGGACTCCGTCTGCGGAGGAAAGCACACACAGGTATTACTGTTGGGGGTGGATTATGTAGCAGAAGCCCTATATGATGTTTTAGGGTCATGAGCAAGGTGTCTGCTTATTCTATCTCTGCCTGAAAAATGCTCTGAATCAGACAATGAGTGGGAAATTCTGTAGCTTTTTTTAAAGGACAAATGCTTCTTGCCAAGGGGTTGAACAATCTTATGACCAGGAAAGCAGATTGTCATCCTCTGTCATTGCCAGACAGTAGACCACATGCCCCAGGGGGGGTCAAATCGTGGTTCCTTTCGTGGCTACAGGTGGTTTTGCCATGCAGCAACAAGCTCATCAAAGATCTAGACAGAGGTTTGGGGGATCCAGACGACCTCAGGCATCCACCCCTCGCTTAGCAACTAGTACCAAGAAGTTCCAATAACGCCAGGCCAGAGTTTGAGCTTCCCCAAAAAGGAGGAAGGCTCTTGGAGTACAAGGAGGCCTGGGCAAAGATCTGTGCAGATAAATGGGTGCTGGATATCATTCAACAGGGCTACAAGCTTAAATTTGTTTGCCATCTGTGGGAATTTTTTGTAGATTCTCCAGCAGGAAGACCGAAGAAAGCAGTCAAAGTCATAGTACTAGAGATCCAAGCCATGGAGTCAGTTCTGGGTACAGAATCAGGTTTGGGCAGATATTCGATATACTTTGACCAAAGTAACATGGTAGATGACGGTAGATATGGACCCGAATGGTCCATCCAGTCTGCCCAACCTGATTCAATTTAAATTTTTTCTCCTTAGCTATTTCTTGGCAAGAATCCAAAGCTCTACCCAGTACTGTGCTTGGGTTCCAACTGCCAGAGTCTCCATCAAATCTCAAACCAGTCCATCTACATCCTCCCAGTCATTGAAGCCCTCCCCAGCCCATCCTCAACCAAAAGGCCATATACAAACACCTACCATGCAAGTCTGCCCAGTACTGGCCTTACTTCAATATTTACTATTATTTTCTGATTCTAGATCCTCTGTGTTCATCCCACACTTTTTTGAACTCTTGTCACCGTTTTCCTCTCCACCACCTCTCTCGGGAGCACATTCCAGGCATCCACCACCCTCTCTGTAAAGAAGAATTTCCTTACATTGCTCTTGAGTCTCCACCCCTCAGCCTCAAATTATGCCCTCTGGTTTTACCATTACATTAATACCTTTCAAGTACTTGAATGTCTGAATCATATCTCCCCTGTCCCTCCTTTCCTCTAGGTTATACATATTCAGGGCTTCCAGTTTCTCCTCATACGTTTTCTGGCGCAAACCTATCATTTTCATTGCCTTCCTCTGAACCGCTTCAAATCTTCTTACGTCCTTCGCCAGATACGGTCTCCAAAACTGAACACAATACTCCAAGTGGGGCCTCACCAATGACCTGTACAGGAGCATCAACACCTTCTACTGACTAGGCCTCTCTTTACACAGCTCAGCATCCTTCCGGCAGCAGCCACCGCCTTGTTACACTGTTTTTTCGCCTTTAGATCTTTGGACACTATCACCCCAAGGTCCCACTCTCCATCCGTGCTTATCAGCCTCTTACCTCCCAACATATATGGTTCCTTCCAATTATTAATCCCCAAATACATTACTCTGCGTTTCTTTGCATTGAATTTTAGTTGCCAGACATACCATTCCTATAACTTTTGCAGATCCTTTTTCATATTTTCCACTCTCTCTTCGGTGTCTACTCTGTTACAAATCGTGGTATCATCCGCAAAAAGGCAAACTTTCCCTTCTAACCCTTCAGCAATGTCACTCCCAAACATATTGAGCAGGTTTGACCAAGAAAGACTAAAACGATCAGAGACCCATCCTGGATCTGAAGTGTGTCATTGCGGCACTAAAGGTGTCCAAATTCCAAATGGAGACCGTGCATTCAGTCTTAGTCTCAGTGGCACCAGGGGAGAATTCCTAGCCTCAATGGATTTGACAGAGGTTTACTTATCTCATTTTTCTGGAACACAGAAGATTTCTCAGGCTCCATACTGAAAAGGCATTTCCAATATTTGTCACTCCCGTTTGGGTTGGCAATGGTGCCTCACACCTTTACAAAGGTGATGGTGGTAGCTGCAGCACACCCGTGTAAAGCAGGGATTCAGGTTCATCCATACTTGGACGATTGGCTGATCAGAGCCCATCCAAAGCCGAAGGTTGCCAGACAGTGGCACAAGCTATACAGCTCCTACAGGATCTGTGATGGAATTATCAAATTCCAGAAGAGTCATCTGGACCCGGTCCAATCCCTGGAGTATCTGAGGATTCTCTTCAGCATGGCAGAAGGCCGTGTTTTCTTTCCAGAAACGCACAAACTGAAGCTAAGATGCCAGATTTTGGAAATCCTGGCAATGCTGGCTCCTAAGGCTTGGCAATTGCTGGGGTCCATGGTAGTGACCATAGACATGGTACCTTGAGAAAAAGATCACTTACATCCTCGAGAGTGTGCTATTATTTCGCTGGTCTCCACAAATGCATATGCTCCAGAGGTAGTTGCCCAGGATGGTTGAAGTGCACCAAAGTCTGCGCTGGTGGCTCCGGGTGGAGACGCTGTCCAAGATTCAGTTCAGTGCCACTGGTTACCCTCTCAGAGGAACTGGTCCATCAATAGATTGGAACTGAGAGCCATTCGTCTAGCATTGAAGGCCTTTGAAAGTATATGGAAGGCAAAGTGGTCAGGGTTTTCTCAGACAGTGTCATGGCAGTGGCATATGTTGACAGACAACGAGGAACCAGGAATGCTTAGTTAAAATTGGAGTCTTAATTGTTTCGTTGGGCGAAAGCCCACCTAGAAGCCATATTAGTGGTACATGTAGCGGGAATGGACAGTATTCAAGCCAACTTTTTCTGTTACCAGACCCTGGATCTAGGGGAGTGGTCGCTGTCCTAGAATGCTTTCAACAAAATTGTGAAGCACCGGGGAAGGCCAGCAATTGACCTGATGGCATCAGCAGACAATAGGAAAGTACCTTGGAACTTCAGCCAGCAATTTGAGTCAGGAAGCGCCGGCGTAGATGTCCTAGTCCAGTCTTGGCCAACAGAAGAGCTATTGTACGTGTTTCCTCTGTGGCCAATAGAAACTTAGAAAATGACGGCAGAAAAGGGCTATAGCCCACCAAGTCTGCCCATTCCAAATACCCGCTCCCCTGAGTTTTCGAAGAACAGCCACCCATCTTGGAGTTGGTGATTCTAGTGGTGCCAGATTAGCTGAGTCGTCCATGGTATGTGGATTTAGTAGGGCTGTGACAAGACAGATGCCTCAGGCTGCCCTTATTGCCAACACTTCTGTTACAGGGCCCAATTGCGCTGGAGCATCCGGAATGCTTTGGTCTTACAGCTGGGCTCTTGAGTGCACAACCTTAGAACAGAAAAATACTCTGAAGTAGTCTTATCTACCCATCTACAATCCAAGAAGCAAGCAACTGGTGTGATGATTAGAAGGTAGAGCTGAACACCGCTTTCTATATCCGTAATCCTGTAGTTCCTTCAGGACTGTCTTGAAAAGGGCCTAGCGGTTGACTCTATCAAGGTACATGTAGCCAGCTCCCCGTGCTTTAGATTCCTGAAGGGAGTATATCATCCCATGTGACAACCATTCCCTATGTGGAATTTTATTGTTTTGCAGGCCC
Source organism: Geotrypetes seraphini (assembly GCF_902459505.1). Lineage (NCBI taxonomy): Eukaryota > Metazoa > Chordata > Amphibia > Gymnophiona > Dermophiidae > Geotrypetes > Geotrypetes seraphini. The sequence goes on along the minus strand of NC_047094.1, from coordinate 72,853,926 downwards.
TTTATAAGGCTCCATATGAACCCTAAAGAATGCATCACTGATGGATCTTACAATCAAGACAGTTTTCCTGATGACTATCGCCTCAGTGAGAAAGGGTTTCAAAGCTCCAGGTTCTATCATGCAGGGAGTCCTTTCGCAGATTTATGGAGGCGGGCGTGTCTCTACACACTGAGCCTTCCCACCCAAAGTGGTCTTGGTCTTCCATGTAAATCACAAAGTATTGGCGTTACTGGACGTGAGTAAAGCCTTTCTCTTATCTCGAGGTGATAAGCAAATTTCATATTTCTGACCATCTTTTTCTGTTAACCAACTTTAGCAAATCGGGATAGCCTGTCTCTAAGGCAGAAATGGGCAACTCTGGTCCTCAAGGGCTGGGATTTCAGGATTTCCCCAATGAATATGCATTGAAAGCAGTGCATGCAAATAGATCTCATGCATATTCATTGGGGAAATCCTGAAAACACAATTGAATTCCGGCCCTTGAGGACCGGAGTTGCCCATATCTGCTCTAAGGCATCCATCTTCAGATGGATTTGCATGCTATACTGTCTGTGTACATTGGCTGTGGTAAACAGGTGCCAATTTCTTTGAAAGTGCATTCCATCAGAGGTGTGATGATGAAATTTGTAGATCAGCTACACGGTCCACTTTCCATACTTTTATAAAAGTTTTACAGAGTGGATGTGGCAGCACAAATGGACACCGCTTTTGGGTCCTTGGTACTTGCAGCAGGCTCGTCTGCCCCACCTTAGACTCAGGGGACTACTTTGGTACATCCCACTTGTCAAGCCTACTGTACTCTGTGCAATAGAAGGAAAGATTAGGTTCTTACCTCTAATCTTTCCAGTATAAGGGTACAGTAGGCTTGACGGCCCATCCTCTGATGTTAAGTTAGCCTGCTTTCTTCCTCAGACACATATGGGTATCCCTAGATGCTTGTTTGTGAATGACCAAGAGAGAATAAAGATATTTAATGTACTTCTGTTAAACAAGTAAGAAGAGTTATCCATTAGCAGTATAGCAAAACTTTTAGGAGAAGCTATAGGAGCTGCAGAAATGTTAGTGCTGTTTGCACTCGGGTACTATAGGTGGTGTGCTTATGCTGTGTATCCTTTGGTTTAATTGTATTGTTGCAGAGCAGAAAAGAATTGTCGGGGAGTTCCCCGTACCCTCTTTGTTCTATCTGTTAGGGGTTATCAATTGCTTTGGTATGAACTGAGGCTCTACCCAGTGATAAAAGGAGGTGGAGTTGAAAAATGTAGATGATGCCTTCTGCAAACCTTGTAGGTGAAGGGAAGAAACCCACTATCAAGCCTACTGTACCCTTCTACTAGAAAGAAAATTATTGAGGTAAGAACCTAATCTTCCCTTCTGCTCAGTAATTGCTCTGCAGACAATTTTGTTGTCCTTTTTTCCAGGACAGAGTGATTCGGATCCTATTCCCCCCTCCAACTACACACATTGATTTATAATTTTGGATTTGGGAAAAGAAGGTATTAAGTATCTGCATGCAGTGGGTGTAAAAGTAGGACTATATTGAAAACCTGGAATTGGTTGGTAACCATTCTGACTCTTTGTTTCATAATCCAGTCCTGGATTTCCTACTGCCATCTACTAGCTTATAGTTTTTTGTTTTTCTCAGAGAAGCTGGAACCACAAGTCCATAGATGCCCTGGAGCTAAAATCAGGACCAGTCAAGCCTGTTCCCGATGATCTGGGTCACGTGCCAACCTCTTCACTAATCTGAGGGCGCATGGTGTCAGTGATGATTTTGCTTCTCGTTTCCTACCTCTGAACATTCCTCACAGTCCAGACAAGAACAAAAATAAGGATATGGGATAATAAAAATGCTTACAGATGTGGGGATGACAAATATCCCAGGACAGACATATCACTTAATCCAACAAATGATATGGTTAAAAATATTTAGAACTGATGTAACATTAAAGTTCTAAAGGCATGTGTAATTATATTAACAAGCTTTTCACTAGGCCTTGAATCTGACATTTTTTAAAGGGTGACCATAACCTAGGATTCAAGATTTAAAGGGGAATATCCACTGTAATCTGTTTGTTTTAACTTTTTCTTTTTTTTTAATAAATTTCTGGACAGCATTTAAAATAGATACCTTAAGGCTTCAGTATCTGACCTTCCTCTAATTTTCCTGTTTTGTTTTGACTCCCGAAGCATGCTTTCTGATGTTTCTGGCAGAGCTCCTCCTGTCTGTTAGTGCATTGCTAGATATTGGCTGTATTTGATGAGGGTAGTGTGTTGGGGTAGAGAGAAGAAGGCATTGCTAACCAGAGGAATACTTTGTAGCATCACATTATTTTTTCAGCTCCATGGACATTTTCCTTTCATTACAGGCAGCTGCAGTCATCCCCTTCTAAGATTTCAACCTTTTCTATAAGCAGTTACTATACCAGAATAATTATTGTCCACAGCATATTCTGCTGATCCATGTGTTGGATATTTTTATATAGCTCTACTCCAGCTACTTTTAGGTTGTTGTAATCATCTACAGTGCATAATGGGAGTCTGGCTCCATTTCACTGTATTTTTCCTTTTTTTAATTCAATAAAATATTAGACAATAAACAAAAATCCATGAAACAAGGGTTAAAAGTTTTTTGGGGTGAGATGGAAGAGTTTGGAAGCCATTTATGCTGTGTGGTTTGTGATATCTTTCAAAGGGAATTTCTGTCTGTATAGTTTATGGCCTAAGTGCTGAACCAGTGATGACATCACAACTTTCCTGTTCTTTTCACGTAGAGTTGTAGTCACAATGATTGTAGATATGCTGATGGAATAAAATTTTTAAAAAAGGCACATGGGGTAATTTTATAAAATTATTTTTATGCATAAGTGGCCTCATCAAATTCCGGCCATTGTTAAAGTACACATGTTGACATGATGTGCATACTTTGCCAGTAGGTGTGTCCAGGGAGTGGAATTTGGGCAGAACATGGGTGAAATTCACCAGTACATGAATTGATTATAAAATATGCTGAATTACACAAATTTAAATGTTCCTGCCTGCAATGCAGATACAATTTCTGCTTCTTAAACACTTGTATGTTATAAATACATGTAGGTGCTTATGTGTCTTTATAAAATAGTGCTTAACTAAATGTTTGTTTGCCTTCTTAAATTAGAGCCCCTTCTAAATGTTTGTTTGCCTTCTTAAACTAGATCCTCCTTATAAAATTACCATTAGTGCGTAGGGTGGCCAATGGTCAATTGGTGATGGAAGTAGTAGTGTAAGGGACAGGTTTAGGTAGGAAGGATAACGCATTCGGTTATGTTACATGTCTCCATTAAAACTGTGTTTTATCTACCTTTAAGGAAAGTGCATAGAACCTAGTCTGGCCTGGTATGGCTTCTGGAATTGGTAACTGTGATGTCTTCATGGAAAGAGTGTACAGTTGAGGCTTTGGAGATAGGGGACTCCGTGCCCTTCAAAGATCAGATGAATCCCTTTTATATCCTGAACCTACCAGGAGCTAAGGCTTACAAGAAAGCATTTCAATAGATAAAAAGGGAAGAAGATAGCATATGAAATATTTATCCCTGGCAGAAGATGAACTCCATGTTTCCATCAAAATCATACAGTATGCCACACAGTAGACAATGGAATTTGAAGGCAGTTAGGCTAAATCCCAATGTGGCCATGTTTTGTCCTCAGGCTATAAAATCAGAAATTTAGGTACAATTATCGACCAAAATACTCTCTTGACAGTTGTGATAAGTCCAGTCAAGGTTTCCACTAAGGACTTACTGGACTTTACAAAACTACAGAGTGTTGGATTCAAATTCCATCTTCTGTGTACCAGACTGTCTTGGTAGTCTGGAGTGTTTGTATTGTCTACCCTGTGTTTTGTTGTTCATCTAAATCTTACTCCATAGCAGTATGTGATATATTTTTTTTTTTTCTTTTCTAAAGATATTTATATTTTTCCCCATTTACCCCTGAACATTGCTAAGGGAAGGAAACCAGATACACCCACTGAGTTTTGCAATAATGTGTCTTCCCCACTTCTGCCTTCTCGTTCTTCCTTGCAGTGCCACCCATCCCCTTGCCAAGGATGATGTAGAAGAATTGTGTTGTGTGTTCATATTTTTTTCTATTGGTGTTGCTGTTCTTTGTAAGTAATCATTAATTAATGAGCATTTACTCTTATAGTGTTACCAAAAATTTATTAAAGACCTTTATCCACCTGTTATGTTTCTAGTGAAAATGGAATGTATTGGCAGAGTTGCGCTGAGGGGGATGCTGCAGGATTGAGGTGCAGTGGCATAGCTGTGAAGGAAAGATTCTCTGTACCAGAAAAGCTGGTCATATGCGTGTGTGTGTGTGTGTATGTGAGTGAGCGAGTATTACTGGCCCAGATTCTAACCATGGGAAGCATTAAGACCAGCTTTGCATTGATCCCAAGGCCCAACATTTGAAATTGGGGCCACAAAAATAAAACCTGAAAGGGCCATGAAGCAAGAAGGAAAGGAAAATTTATAGAAACAGGTATTTATGAGCAGGAAAAGCCTATGGAAAAAATAGAAAATATGTGAGCCTGCATTAAAAAACTGGCTAAAGTCACAAATTTCATAAACTGGAAAATTGCCTGAGAATGAAGTTTGAGGTCAGTTTATCAAAAATGAGTTATTCATATAGGTTTGTTCTATTTTATACTGTATAAACTTTAATTTTGCTGAGTTTCAAGACCATAGTTTAATGGAAAATAATGAAAATGTCTCTCATTTTTATGAGAAATAGCTCAAAAAATGTAACTCTTAAGGACAATTTTGTTGTCAATAATGTCCAATATAGTGCTCAATAAATATTTGGCTAACATTTTTATGCCCATTTTGATGTAGACACAGAGCAGGATTAACCAATAGGCCAAGTAGGCACGTGCCTAGGGCCCGAAATGGTCAGGGGGGCCCGATGAAGGAGGGTATCAACATTGTTTTTTTCCAAACGGTGATGGGCCCCTCCAGCATCGATTGGCAACGCAGGCCCTCCCCCGATTGGCAATGCGGCCCCCCCCCCCCCCCCCATCGACAGAAAGTAAGACAAGCAAGCAATTCGGGTAAGAAAGGCAACGGGAACTGTAATTGTGCAAGTAGTGCTGCTTGCCCAAAGCTTCCCTCTGACGCAGCTTCCTGTTTCCACCTGAGCGCATAGTGGAATGGGGCGGGGCAGGGGGCCCAGTGTACTTGTGTACCTAGGGGCTCTCGACGAATTAATCCTGCCCTGTGTAGACATCTTTAATGTGAAAATTCTCAAAATGTACCGTGATACCCAAATCTTTGCAAGGGCTTAGGGCTCCTTTTACTAAGCTGTGCTAGCGGTTTTAGTGCACGCGCTACACGCTAACACCTCCATAGAGCTTACATTAGGATTTTCCGTGTAGTGCGGGGGTTAGCGTGTTCTAATCTTTAGCGCACACTAAAAACCCTAGCTCCTTAGTAAAAGGAGCCCTTAATTTTTTAACCATACAAGATAGAAGGATGCAGTTTTCACCTATTGCTTCCAAATCTAGGGTCCCTTTTACAAAGCCATAGTAGTAATGCTACTGCGGTAAATGCACCAAAACTCATAGGAATTGAAGGGACTTCAGTTCATTTACCATGGCAGCATTGCTACCACACCTTTGTAAAAGGGGCCCTTAACCTGCAGGCTTTATAGCAGCTTATCAGACATTTTTACATCTGGAGACTTAAGGAGGGTCTTATTCAGGGTCACATATGCATAAAAAGGGAATAAATGATATGGTGAACAGAGAAAAAGAGCAGTAGACTCTTCATTTACATTTATTGATTAAAATTTGCTAAAATTGCCTTTTTTTTTAACAGAAGAAATCAAGGTAATGTATGCAGAATTAAAAATTAAAGAAAAAAGAATTCCAAAACTGATAGGAAAGTAAACAACTACATTAAGAAACATTCATACTTTAGCAATGAACTGTTGCTGGTTCCTTGCCCCAAGATTGAGCTCAAACAACCTCAAGATTAGCTTTGAAGAAATGTTTTTTTTTCAAAATAGAGTTAAAATTCTTACATTAGGATTCTAAATGGGTTTCAGACTTATTCCATAAAAAAGTACAAGAAGACTTTCAGCTTGGATAAATGTTGTTAAAGCAGCCTTTCTTTGAGAAAATTGAGCAAAACTGAAAACTCTCTGATGACTGATATAAAGGAGCTTGAACTGGAAGGTATATATAATTTGATTTAATGCCTGATATACCACTCAAACCAAAGTGCTAGAGTGGTTTACTAAAAACATCGCATGATACAATAAAATTATTAGAGTATTAAAAACTATCACAATTATTAAATTCCTCCATAATAAACCCTTTCATTATGATATTCAATATCAACCGCCCATTATCAGTAAAATCTCCATATATCAACATGGCATTCAGTTTATAACTTTGTAACAATCCAATTTAATTTACATCACAAAACTCAGTAAAAAGCCAAGTTTTCAATAATTTCTGAAAACTCAAATAACTTTGCATACATTGTATTTTAATTGACAATCTAATTCCACAAACTAGAACCTGCATAACAAAATGTCTTTTTTTCATTCCTTAAATCAATTTCATTTTATCCAGAGATGGTAGTTGAAATAAATGTTTCTGTGAAGAGCGCGAAGAATGTGATGGTGCATATAGTGTCAACTTATCTGACAAATACTTTGGAACCTTCCCATTCAATGTTTTAAATACCAGACATAAAACTTTGAAAGTAATTCATTCTTCAATGGGCAGCCAATATAAATCAACCAATATAAATTTTACGTGCTCTGATTTTTATTTTTATTTTTTCAGCAGTATATTTCACCAACTACAATCTAGCTAAACAGATTTTACTCATCCCATTATACAAAAAATTGCAATAGTCCAATCAACCAGTTATCAACGCTTGTACTATCTTCACCAGGTTTGCTTTAGTCAAAAAAGATCTCAGTTGTTTGATGAAACACAACTGAAGAAAGCAGCCCTTGAACACCATATCTATTTGGAATTTAAACTCAAATACAATCGCAATAGCCAAGGTCTTAATTTCTTTCTACCAATTGCAAATCTAATCCACTGATTGTAGGCACTAACCACAATGATTTATTCTTTTTGTGATACCCACATGGCTACTGATTTTTTTTCAAATTCAAAACTACTTCATGGCTACTAAACCAATCATATAATTTTTCCAATTTCTCATTGATATCTTGTCTGTTACAAAAATCAACAGCTGGATATCATCCGCAAATAGATGCAATTTAATGTTCCAACTCGCCAACAATGTGGCCAGAGGAGCTAAATACAAATGAAATAAAAACGGCAATAGAAATGAACCTTGTGGAACGCCTCTTATTAATTCCCTTTCATTTGACATATCTTCATTCCATTTAATTCCTGTATTTCAGGAGTCTTATTGCACCCATAGTACATCATAAATGCCTAGGAGTAGAGGAAGGATCCATAATCCTGCAAAAATCATTAATGGCCCCTTTTACTAAGCTGTGCACAACAAATTCTCTGATGCCCATTCAAGTCCTATGAGCGAAGGAGCATTTACTTTGCTGGCCCGTCCTGTCGGGCTTTGTAAAAGGTGGAAAGAGAAGTCAGCAAAGAATATTATTAGGGCTGCAGGAAGATTTAAAACTTATAATCACAATTGTGTTGTGTGTTAGCGATTAATTAGAACTTACGAATTGCCATACTGAAACAGACCGAAGAGTCGTCAAGCCCAGTATCCTGTTTCGAACAGTGGCCAACCCAGGTCCCAAGTACCTAGCTAGATCCCAAGTAATAAAACAGACAGTGAATTTCCCCAAGCTATCTCAATAATGGCCTATGGACTTCTCTTTTAGAAAATTATCCAATTAATATTTAATATGTAAGATATTTTTAAAGAAAATACAACACACAAAAAATTCCTGAAATCAAGCATAAACCACCTGTTTAGCTGTAGTTTCTTCTTTCATCTACTACCTAGACTCTCATTTCTTTTGTACTCACCCTCCCAGCTATATCCTGGTCTCTCCTTTCTCTTGCCTCCAGTCTGGTGTGTCTCTTTTCTTTTCCCTACTCACCGCCCTTAGCTAGTACAGGTATGTGTTGCAATTTGTCCACGTTATGTTCTGTGAAAGTGGACTTTATATGATTTGGATGTTGTATGATTTGGGCTTTTTTTCACTATTATTTCAACTGTGGCATACAATAAAAGAGAATACATTATCCATATTAACAGAACATAGGAGAGTTAGAGTATATAGCACTGAATGATGAAGTAGATATAATAGGCATATCAGAGACCTGATGGAAGGAGGACAATTAATGGGGCACTGTGTTACCTGGGTACAAATTATATCACAAGGATAGAATAATTAAATTGGAGGGGGTTACACTATATGTTTAAAAAAAAAAAAAGGGAATGGAATCAAAATAAATATTTTGTATGAAATAGCAGTGTGGGATCCATATGGATATAAATTCCATGTGTGTAGGGGAGGAATATACAGGGTTAAACTACCAGCCCCTGGGACAGAATGTTCAGACAAATGAAGAAATGTTTTCAGAAATTAGGAAAGCTGGCAAATTGGGCAACAGCATAATAATGGGTGATTTCAGTTACCAAAAACCAACAAAGCATAATTTCATCCTCAACACCCAACACAATTGCACATTCAAAAATAATGGCAAAAAAAGAACTCAGATGGGCTTCATAGATAAAAACCTCTACTTGCTCCATTTAAAAAAAAAAAAAAAAAAAACTTATGGAAAGCAAAATTTGAATTGCCACAATTTAATATTTATGCAGCTGAAAGGAAAAGTGCTCACCTAATTTAAACAGTTCAATCAAAAGTATAGCCACAATGATGAATAAGGAATTAGCTTTATTCCGGAGCATGCTGACAATTCAATGGTGTCTGCAAAATTCATTTCTGATGACCACCATCCACGTCATATGGCAGAAACAATACTGGATTCCATAAGTTCACATGCATAACCAACAGGGACTCCCTGTTTCACCAGTAGCTGCGTCAGGGGTCTTCACTGCATTACACGGATGTCAAAATAAATAACTTCTTGTTGAACACAAACACCACCCCAATAATTGCAGCCCATCAATTGGTGCACTGAACTCAATAGAATACATGCATGGAATCCAACTCAAAAAATCAAAGGTATTTTGTTGTAAAATTCAATTCCAGTTTCCTCTCCTTATTGGCTGCCTGCGCTGTTCCAATACCAAAAATCTTAATGATACAAAATTGTATCAAAATTGTAGGTAATGAGAATCCAAAGGCTCCTCTTATCTTCCAGAAGTTTAAACAGGAACAACATTCCAACAGGTGGATCTTAAGAGAACATGATGATTGCCCCACATATATGAGCAAACACAGAAATTGAATCAAATAAATAACCCCATTTGTCTGGCATGATGCGGTGCCTCTCAGTGGATAAATCTTCTGCGTAATGGGGTGCTTAAAATGGCTTGCTTCCAACATCACACCACACATAAAAGCGATGTCCACATTCTGACATGACCAAAACCCTGCAAGTCCATTCTGAAATGATCTCTCATAGGAGAAAATCTACTTCTCTCAAAAGAAAATCATCTTTACATTCTTCAGACCGGGATGTACTTTTAATAGCCAAATGAGGGTGAATCTTCCATTGAATTTGTGCAGACAATCTTTTGTACCTAGACTTAAAAGGTAAAACCACCTCTGGAAGTTGTCGCATCCTATATTTCAATAATTCTTCCCTTGGAATGAAAAATGTTCTCTCGTGTGCCTTGGGTATCATCTTTCCAAAAACTTTTACTGCAATTCACTAGCAAATATGTTCCTACTTTAGGCCATGACACCAATGCTTCTCAATGTTCATTCCTACCAGAACACCTAGCCTTGATCACATGCAGAACACAAATAAACCCTATGCAAATACAGGACTACAAACTAAAAGTCCTAATACACAAACAAAACCCTAAGATGCCAGACTCTGCATTCAATGCAACATCAGAGAAAGTCAAAACAGGTATAAGTGCCCAGAAGTTATCCAGTTAACAACTACAGGGACAAAGTACAGACCCACACACACTTCCCCAGTGATCACTGACCCACCCACCCCCAAACCGCTATAAAAATCAGAATAAAAACGTACACACCTGTCTTCAGAACATCAGCACCTGGCATAGGAAAGCCTATTAGAGCTTCACAGAGGTGGCTTAGGTACTCTGGGGGTGGGTGGGCTAGTGAACTATAGAGAGGAGGACCCAAACCCATAAATCACTAACCACTGCATTCATGGTGAAAAATGTGAGTATACAAAAAACCTCAAACCCTACTGTACTGCTATATAGGTGCCATATGCAGTCATAAGGGCTATTGGGGTGGTAGACAAATGGGTATAGTAGGTTTTGTAAATATATTTACCATTCCCTCTTTCCAAATTGATCCACAGTGCCTCTTCCTTGCCCTGCAGATCCTGCAATTGTGTGGCTTTAATATGATCTTTAACATATAACGCTACTCCCCCGTCTTTCCTAAACAGATTATAGCCCGGTATAATTACATCCCAGTCATGTGTCTCCATGAACCATGTTTCTGATCGCCACTATATCCAACTCAAATTCCATCACAGCTTCTAGATCCAGAATCTTGTTTCTCATACTTAAGCAGTGATTTAACTGTACCTAAGAAGATTTCTGATCTAAAATAAATTGAAAATTTATTCCATAAGTTAGAGATGAAAAACTAAAACAGTATGTTTGAATAGTATCCAAGTAAACCAGCTGAAATGCAGGTAAAACCAGCAGGTGTTGTGAAGAATGGAGTGTTCTCTGATGAAAATAAGGTATAAGGAGACCAGATAAAAAGAGAGAAGCTTAATGATTATCTGATGATACAGGACCACAACTTTGTAAGAGATTCTGTATGCTACACAAGCCAGTGTTCAATTTGAAACAAAGGAGGGACATGGTTGAATTTATTGCAACCCTAGAGCTGGCTGAATATCATCTGCATATACAGTACTGTATAAAGAAAGTAAAGCTGAGAGGCTAAAGGAGCAATGAAGATATAAAAAAAGCCTAAGATGGAGTCTTGAGGTACCCCATATGCCAAAGGTTGAGAGGAGGATGTAGCGAAATGTGGAACAACGAAGCATATGGTTAATAAGAAAAGAGTGGAATCAAGCAAGTGCATTACCAGAAATATTTAGATCATCAAATCTCTGAAAAAGCCATAGGTCCAGGGACAGAATAAGGATATCCCCCATCATCATGAATTGATTTAACATAATTAATAAGACCAAAAAGAGTCATCATAGTAGAATGGTGGGCACTGAATCCAGTTAATAAAGGATGAAGGACCATTTGTCTTTTCTCAAAAATCTTTAAGCTTGGTGGCCACAAGTTTCTCAATGGTTTTAGACACAAAAATCAATCAGGAAGCAAGAAAATAAGAAGAAAGAATGCTAATCTGGGGACGAGCCAAGAGATTCTTAAAATGTACAGGGAGAAATGAGTAGATCATGGCTAAGCCCCTGCCTTTTTTTAATCAGGTGGTGAAGATACAAGAACTGGTAACCTGGGGAGGAGGAGCATTGGTTGAGATAGAGATTCTGACCTTGCCTATCAGGCATAGGCATCAGATCAGGGTTGGAAGGCACAGGGGCCATGCCATCACCCCAAAAAAAAAATTGGTGTGATCATCGTCTGGAGTCCTACCTTCATTTGCAGCTCAAAGGATGCCACTGGTGCCAGCCAATCACATATTCTGCCCTGCTGCTGGCACCGGTGTCTTCTCACTATTGCAGCCTGCCCTCTCTGATGTAATTTCCATTTCATCAGAGGCAGGCCTGCAGTAGAGAAGAGATGCCAGTGAGGGCAGGGTAGTGTATGTGATTGGCTGTTGTTTGCGATGTCCTATGGGCTACAAATGAAAGTAGATCGTGGGGTGGGGTAGAAAAGAGCCAAGGCAGAAAGAACGCGCAAGGAGAGAGAGAGATGGACTGGGGGGGCCGGGAAGGAGGGAGAAATGTCATACTTGCGGGAAGGGGGCAAGGAGAACGAGAGAGTTTGCATGAGGCAGAAAGTATTGGACTCATGGAGAGAGAGGGAGATATTGGATGGGGAGGGAAGAAAGGAGGGAAGGAAAAATGTTACACTTGGAGAGAGCAGAGAATAAAAATTTAGACTCATGGAGGGAGAGGGAGAGATGTTGATTAGGGGAGGGAAGAAGGAGCAAAGAAGAGGAAGCATGCAGGAGGCAGAAAGAAATGTTAGACTGGTGGAGAAAAAGGAGGGAAAAATGTTGGATTAGAGGGTGGTCAGAAAGTAGGAGGAGAGAGAGGAGATGTTGGACTGCAGGGCATAGAAAGAGGGGAAAATGTTATATTGGGAGGGAGGAGAGATGACTTCAAAAGGGAGAGATGTCAGATTCCAGAGAAGAGTGATAAAAGGAGGGAGAGCGATATTAGACCACTGGAAAGGGAAGGAGAGAAAGATGCCAGACCACGGAATGGAAGGAAAGGAGGGAAGAGAGATATGCCAGACTGCGGGAAGGAAAGTAAAGAGATGCCAGAATGCAGGAAGGGAGGAAGGGAAGGAGTAAGATGTTGGCTCATTGGAAGGGGGAAGGAAAGAGATAGAAAGATGCCAGGCTGTGGGAAGGAGAGGAGAAAGATGCCAGACCATGAGAGAGGGAGGAGATGGTGAACAGGGATGGGAGAAGAGGGAGAGGGAGGAAATGGTGCACAGGGATGAGAGGGAGAGGGAAGAGATGGTGCACAGGGATGGGAGAGGGAGGGAGGAGATGGTGCACAGCGACGGGTGTGGAAGGGAAGATAGATGAAATGCTTCTTATGGATAGTTGGGAATAGAGAAGAAAGGGAGGAGATGGTACACATGGATAGATGGGAAGGGAAGAGATGAAAAGTAGGTAGATTTTGAGATGAAAGCATAAAAATGAAAGAAAGTTAAATGTTAATGCCAAAGATAGATGTAGGGCAGAAAGGGAAGGAGAAGAAAAACAGCAAATGAATAAGAAGGCCCTGGAAACAGTCAAAGAGCACAGACAGAAGGAAATGCAACCACAAACTAGGAAAAGATGATTAGAAAAATAAAATCATCAGACAAGTAGGGATAATTATTTTATTTTCAATTTAGTGATTGGAATATAATCAGTTTTGGGAATTTATATCTGCTGTCTATATTTTGCACTGTTCCAAAAGAAGTTAATTCTTTCTGTTTCTTTGGTGTTGTACTGCATGTAGAGTCTGGCATCTTAGGGTTTCATTTGTGTATATTGTGACCGGGCGCAGCCAAGTTGGGCTTTGGAAGTAGCCGTCCCTAGTACACATTAAACGGATTAGGGGGGCCTGCAAGAGGGGTAGAAGTGGGAGGACCACTAGGCAACAGTGATCATAACACGATCAGATTCACATTAGAAAGAGGGACACCCATAGTTAGGAGGACCGCAACAACTGCGCTGAACTTCAAAAAAGGGAACTACGTTACTATGAGGGAAATGGTGGGGAGGAAGCTCAGAAATATCTTTAGGATGGAGACTGTGGGAAGCACCTGGACCCTATTCAGGGACACCCTGCAGGAAGCACAGAGAATGTACGTCCCCAACTTCAGAAAAGGCTGCAAGAACAAGCGATCAAAGGACCCGGTTTGGATGTCAATAGAAGTAAAGAGGGCGATAAAGGACAAAAAAGTATCTTTCCGGAGATGGAAAAAGGACCCAACGGAGGAAAATCACCAGGCGCACAGGAAATGCCAAAAGGAATGCCACCGGGAGGTTAGAAAAGCAAAAGGGAAATACGAAGAGGGGCTGGCCAAGGAGGCAAAAAACTTCAAGGCATTCTTCAGTTACGTTAAGGGGAAGCGACCAGCGAGAGAGGAAGTAGGGCCGTTGGACGATGGGGACAGGAAGGGAGTGATTAAGGAGGATAAAGAGGTAGCTGAGAGGTTGAACACGTTCTTCTCTTCGGTTTTCACGAGCGAAGACAAATCTAATATACCAGATTCAGAGGAGCTCATGAGTGGGGAACAGACTGAAAAATTAGAGCACATAGAGGTAAGTAGGGAGGATGTCCTCAAACAGATAGACAGGTTAAAATGCGGCAAATCGCCGGGCCCGGACGGGATCCATCCAAGGGTTCTGAAGGAACTAAGACAAGGAAATAGCGGGCACAATACAACATGTTTGCAACCTATCCTTGAAAACTGGTGAGGTGCCGGAGGACTGGAAATTGGCAAATGTCACACCCATCTTCAAGAAGGGATCGAGGGGTGACCCCGGGAACTACAGGCCGGTGAGCCTGACTTCAATTATAGGGAAGATTGTGGAAGCTATGATCAAGGACGGCATTTGCGAGCACATCGAGAGGAATGGCCTACTGAGAACAAGCCAGTACGGATTCTGTAAAGGAAGGTCGTGCCTAACGAACCTTCTGTACTTCTTTGAGGGAATAAGCAGTCGGGTGGACAATGGGGAGCCCATAGACATCATTTACCTCGACTTTCAAAAGGCTTTCGACAAGGTGCCACATGAAAGGCTACTTAAGAAGCTGTGGAACCACGGGGTGGGAGGGGATGTGCACAGATGGATCAAGCACTGGTTGTCGGGAAGACTGCAGAGGGTGGGAGTAAAAGGTCAATATTCTGATTGGCGGGGAGTCACGAGCGGTGTGCCACAGGGATCGGTGCTGGGGCCTTTACTCTTTAACATATTCATCAATGACCTGGAAAAGGAGGCAAAGTGTGAGGTTATAAAATTTGCAGACGATACCAAACTGTGCGGCAGAGTTACGACCATGGAGGAGTGTGAGGACCTACAAAGGGACCTGGACAAGCTGGAAGACTGGGCAAACAAATGGCAAATGCGCTTCAACGTGGACAAATGCAAGGTCATGCATATAGGGAAAAAGAACCCGTTGTTCAGCTACAAATTAGGGGGGGTATTGTTGGGAGTCAGCAGACTCGAGAGAGACTTGGGTGTGATGGTGGATGCATCACTGAAGCCATCTGCACAGTGCGCAGCAGCCTCGAAAAAAGCCAACAGGATGCTGGGCATCATAAAGAAGGGCATAGCAACCAGAACACGGGAAGTCATCATGCCATTGTATCGAGCGATGGTGCGTCCACATCTGGAATACTGCGTTCAGTATTGGTCGCCGCACCTCAAGAAGGACATGGCGGTACTTGAGAGAGTCCAAAGGAGAGCAACGAAATTGGTAAGAGGGCTGGAACACTGCTCATACGCCGAGAGGCTGGATAGGCTGGGGCTCTTCTCTCTGGAGAAAAGGAGGCTCAGGGGAGATATGATAGAGACCTTCAAGATCATGAGGGGCATAGAGAAGGTGGATAGGGACAGATTCTTTAGACTGAAGGGGACAGCAAATACGAGGGGACATTCTGAGAAACTGAAGGGAGACAGGTTCAAAACAAATGCAAGGAAGTTTTTTTTCACCCAAAGGGTCGTGGACACTTGGAATGCGCTACCGGAGGAAGTGATCAGGCAGAATACGGTACAAGGATTCAAACAGGGATTGGATGGATTCCTGAGGGATAAAGGGATCGTAGGATACTGAGGGAGTTGCTGGGAGGTAACACAAGTATAGGAAGTAAATCAGGTAATGAGTATAAACTAACCTGGTCGTGCATGTGCAAGACTGGAGGGCTAGGACTTCGATAGGAAGGCAGGACTTAAATTGGGAAACCAAGGTGGCAAGGGAGCCCCTTCTGATGATTCAGACAGGTCTTGACCTGTTTTGGGCCGCCGCGGGAGCGGACTGCTGGGCGGGATGGACCTGTGGTCTGACCCAGCGGAGGCACTGCTTATGTTCTTATGTTATGTTCTTACATGAACTTCAGCCAAGCGGTTTTGCGAGGTTCTTTTGGTAGCTTGGTATAATAAAGAGTTCTAACAACAATGGTGCCGTTTCATGGTGTAATTTATTGTTCATAAAGTCAGAAACAAACTTTCAGACAGAATGTTCAGATTGGTATCACCTTGTGTATCATTTCAGCATTCATCAAACAAAACAATTTTCAGTTCCAAACCCTCAATATCAAAAAAAGAAAAAAACTTGTCCAAACTGCAAACTTTTCTTCTACCAGGCACAAACTCCCCCTTGGGATTAAACTCAGTGGCCCAAGGAAGGGATCCTCTCCTGTAGTTCCCTTAACACAAATGGCTGCCTGGTGGCTTGGAAGGATTCAACAAAATTTTAACCTTACAAAGATCTGTTGCACAATCCAATTTCTCCCAGCCCTCTTTATCATGAAAAGATTAACATCTCCATTCCTTCTATACTGGGCAACTCCATTCCCTCTACTTCCATATCACAAGTAAGGTCATCATCAGCCATCTCGCTATCTTGTCCAAACACAGAATCACCCTTCTCAGTTGCCTCTACCTCACCAACCTCTGCCTGGGCTTGTTTCCAGGAAGTGGACTGTGGCTTTCTGGCTCTCTGTGCTTGCAAGCTGCTACTTTCAGCTTGCTGGGTCTGAAGCAGGTGTTGCCTTTGATGCTAGCTCTGGCACTCTTCCCCTTCTCTGGGAAAGCTACTCCTTTTCCTTTCACTACAGGGAGCTACTTTAGCAGGGAGCTAGTCCTCCCTGCAGGTGTGTTAGGGTAACCTGCCCTCAGAGAACTTCTTACCTGGCCTAAACCAGTTTGAGCCTGTTTGGGTGTGGCCAGTATTCCATTCCTGCTCTTTCCTTTCTTTGGCCTATGCCTGCTGGGAAATGTAGTCGTTTGGTCTGTTTTCCCACAACTGGCTTAGAGAAAGCTAAATCAGATCTACCTGCTTTAGGCAGGCTTAAAAGGAGGTTTCCTTGCTGGAAGGCTTGGTTTGTGAGTATTCCTAGCAGCTGCTTTGGGACTCTTCTAAGCAGACCTAGGAATACTTTCAAGGGTTTTAACTTCATTTCCCTCTTCTGGTAAGGCTTCCTCACTAGGAACAGGGGCCACCCTGTGACAATATTGGTACTTTTAGTTTGCGGTTCTGTATTTGCATTGGGGTTATCTGTGTTCTGCATGTGTGACCAAGGGCAGGTGTTCTGGTAGGAATGAATGTTGACAAGCATACAGTGTGCTTTGTTAATTTTGTGGTTAACACTTATGTATTGTTAATAAGATTATATTGTGTATATATATGGAAAACATGGCATTACAGTAAGTACTATTATGGGGGTGGGGTATGGAGTAGAGAGTTGCGCGGGGACAGAAATCCCACCCGTCCTCACCAGTATTCCGCTTGTCCACGCCCATTCCCGCCTGAATGTCCTCCATCCCCACCTGTCCCCGCAAGGAATCTCCTCTGTCTCCATCTGTCAAGTTTGCTAGATGGCAAGATATTTTCCAGTCAAACTCATGGCAAAAAGTAGCTCAATGTGCTCGGAGTAGCCCAAAAAAATTTTGCCGCTGGAAACCCCTCTAATTTATCAAACAAATGCTTCATACAAATACAAATGTTTATTTATACATTACACATATCCCAAACAGTCCATAATGGTATACAAAAGACCAAAACCCAAATACAAAACATTCAGAAAAACACAATAAAAACAAACAATTAACTTGAAATTCCTTCCCAAAATTAAAAGCTCCTCTAACTTCTTGACATGAATCCAAAACAGCAGCAGATTTATTTTGCCAGTGTTAAGTTTCAACTTGAACATAGTAGCCCACCACTCCATCTTCAGAAAATAGTGAAACCTGTAGAAATCCACCATCAGATATTGACTCAGTATGGACAAAGCACCATGAACCAATGAAAGGTTTATGAGGAAAGAACATGAAAGGTTTAAAGTGGGAAGAACAGGCATAACTGACGAAGGCCATTCTGGTCGCCCATCAACATCGCGCAGACAAGAACACATTGACAGGGCGGATACCTTGATTAGAGAAGACTGGCATAACTGGCAACACTGTGTGGCAATACTGATATGCAGCGTGTCCTTTAATGGGTGGGGTGAGCACTGAGGGACTTGTCTCCATAATAGCCACACACTTTGCAACAGGCCATTGAGCCTATGAAAAGACAGTCCTTAGAATTAGAACTTGCCTCTTGGTGGTAAAAAAAACAAGCTGGATTGCTAAAAATCTCAAAAAACATGAATCAAAAAATTAACAACCAAAGGTTACAAAAATCAAAACAAAATCATAAAACTGTAGCTGTAAGACTGGAAAAATATGTCAATTTCTCTTGTGGAAGGAGGAAAGCCTCAGATCATGTGTCCATTTACACATGCCAGCCCACTGGCCATTCAGCTAATGTGGACAACAATTTCAATCACTGGCCATCCTCCACCACCCTTAATTAATGTGCAAAAATCATGCTGTGCAAACATAAGAACATAAGCAATGCCTCCACTGGGTCAGACCTAAGATCCATCGTTCCCAGCAGTCCGCTCATGCGGCAGCCCAACAGGTCCAGGACCTGCGCAGTAGCCCCCTATCTATACCCCTCTATCCCCTTTTCCAGCAGGAAATTGTCCAATCCTTTCTTGAACCCCAGTACCGTACTCTGCCCTATTACGTCCTCTGGAAGTGCATTCCAGGTGTCCACCACACGCTGGGTAAAGAAAAACCTCCTAGCATTTGTTTTGAATCTATCCCCTTCCAATTTTTCCGAATGTCCTCTTGTTCTTATATGTTTTGAAAGTTTAACAAATCTATCCCTCTCTACTTTCTCTATGCCCTTCATGATCTTGTAGGTCTGTATCATGTCTTCTCTGAGTCTCCGCTTTTCCAGGGAGAAGAGCCCCAGCCTCTCCAATCTTTCAGTGTATGAAAGATTTTCCATGCCCTTAATCATTCGTGTCGTTCTCCTCTGGACCCTTTCAAGTGTTGCCATATCCTTCTTAAGGTACGGTGATCAATACTGAACACAGTACTCCAGGTGCGGGCGCACCATTGCCCGATACAACGGCAGGATGACTTCTTTTGTTCTGATCGTAATACCCTTCTTAATAATACCCAACATTCTGTTTGCCTTCTTCGCGTCTGCTGCGCATTGTGCCGTTGACTTCATTGTTGTATCCACCAGTACACCCAAATCTCTTTCAAGGTTACTTCCCTCTAATACTAATCCCCCCATTTGGTAGCTGAACATCGGGTTCTTTCTCCCTATATGCATGACCTTGCATTTCCCTACATTGAAGTTCATCTGCCATTTATTCGCCCACTCCTCCAATTTGTTTAGGTCCCTTTGTAGGTCCTCACACTCTTCCGTAGTTCTAACCCTTCTACAGAGTTTAGTGTCATCCGCAAATTTTATAACTTCACATTTCGTCCCCGTTTCCAGGTCATTAATAAATACATTGAACAACAGCGGTCCGAGTACAGACCCCTGCGGAACTCCGCTCGTGACTTTCCTCCAGCCCGAGTAGTGACCCTTCACTCCTTCACCCTTCACACTTGCATTGATAATATATAAATAATATCTTGATAATGTCAGGCAACTTGTTTTAGACTCATTCTGATTCTGATGAGCTCGTTTTGCAATATCTTGCTCAGAGAATCAGAGAAACCATAAAGTGCAATAACAAAGCTGTATCCCAACAGCTCACACAGCCCATGTCGCCTTACAAGGACCTATTCTATAGATTTTTGAAGGAAGTATTCAAATACTCAGAAAATGGACTTCCTCCTCTTCACAGAATATTTTTTTTGCCAATATTTTTTTTTTTTAAAAGGCTTCAGTCCCAATGGTTTCATCTGATTCCTCAAGCCCTTTAAATATTACAAAAATTTTGGAAACATCTGAGGACAAAGTCATGAGTCTTTCGACACTTCTGGTGACTTTTGGTTTTCAACAAGATAAAGAATCATTTCTTAGGCTATTTTTTAGGCTTAAAGAGGTGACTTTTTTGGAAAGTAAGATGTGTATGTTCCCAGACGTCTCGAAATCAACACAAACCAGGAGAAAAAGGTTTCTAGAAATGAAACGATGGTTTCTCTGGGAGCTACATTTCAATTTAAGGTATCCGTGTAAGTGTATGATATTTTTAGATCAAAACTCTGACATTTTTTATGAACCCTCCCAGTTACAATATTTTCTTGAAGGGAAGGGAGTAATAATGTCTAGTCCATCTAATGAGAATTGAAATCAATTGACTCTAGTTTAAAAGGTCCCTGAAGTCATTTCAAAATGGAACAGTACTATATTTGATTTGGTTTTTTTACGTGTATTTGTTAAGTATATCACTCTCTCTGATGTATGAATTGCCTCTCCTAAATGAGGGCTATATAAGAGTGAGTATTGATACAGACTTTGGGATCAGTAGACCCATGTTCTATTTTCCTTATGTAATATGTGGCAAAGTCTCTTTTTCCATATACAGTATATAAATTGTATGATATATATATATATTGTATGAGATATATATATAATACTGTATATATAAATGAAATAAATAAAGAATTAAGGCATGTAGTTAAGATCCATGAGGTCCGTGGAATCCACAATGTCTGTGTTTTACCCAGTCCCCTTTTCAGCACCCCTTTGTATATAAAAGAGAAACAGCTGATCCAGTCCTGGTTTTACCTTACTACATGAACATGGATTTTTAAAACATTCTTTCTCTAATCCTTTAGGATTTTGCTTATGCCTTTTCCAATTCTAGTTCAAGGTAAGTTACATTCAAGTACATAATGATTTCCAGGTCCCCAGAGTCTTAGGCCTTCTTTTGCAAAGCCCAACAGGGTGGGCCAGCGTATTAAAGACTCCAATGCCCATATGAACTGAATGAGTTGGAGCATTTGCTGCACAGCACTTGCCTACGCAGTTATGTAAAAGGGGACCTTCATTTGTACCTGAGACAATGGAAAGTTGAGTGACTTTACCAAAATCACAATTTGCTGTAGTGGGATTTAAACCCTAGCCTCCCTGCTTATCAGTCTGCTTTAACCATTAGGCTATACTTCCATTCCAGATCTGAACTAGCCAGCTGGTAGCCTTACACATGCTTAGAGGATTGTAAGCATCACTGATATATAAACACCCTTCTCCATACCTTTTATTAGCTTCATTGCTCGTCTCTGCACCCTCTCCAGCAGTTTTATATCCTTCTTTAGGTTGGGAGACCAATGTTGGACACAGTATTCCAAGTGTGGTCTGACCATTGCCCTATAAAGCGGCATTATAACTTTCTCCGATCTACTCATGATTCCTTTCTTTATCATGCCTAACATTCTATTTGCTTTCTTTGCCACTGCCACGCATTGTGCCAACGGTTTCAGGGTCCTATCAGTATACCCAGGTCCTTTTCTTGTTCGCTCATACCCAGAGTTGCACCTGACATTCTATACTCGTGTTCCTTGTTCTTTCTGCCTAAATGCATTTCTTTGCACTTTTCCACATTAAACTTCATCTGCCATTTCTCCGCCCATTTCTCTAATGATACATGTCATTCTGGAGTTCCTCGCTATCCTTCTGCGATCTGATTGCCTGGCATAGCTTTGTGTCGTCTGCAAACTTGATAAGGAAATTGGGTCATTAGGGCATAGACAGGGGGTGGGTAAGCAGAGTGGGCAGACTTGATGGGCTGTAGCCCTTTTCTGCCGTCATCTTCTATGTTTCTATCTCATTGGATGTTTCTTCTTCTAGGTCATTGATGAAAATATTAAATAAGATGGGCCCAAGTACCAGTGGCATACCTAGCATATGTGACACCCAGGGCCCATCATTTCTTGGCACCCCCCCATCTGTATGGAAAAACATGATTTTTAGTAACAAGCCACACGTCACACATGAGTACCTAGGAAAAGGCAGCATCTTACATACTGTAGTGAAAAGTACAACAGCAATACATCCATTGAAAAACTAAACAAGCCAGACTAGTACAGATCAATCCTACAGTCAATCCTAACAGAAAACCATGTCTTTCGAACACACAGAACACAGAAAACACCTTCGCTAATATGGAATGTCATCACAAACTTACCCCTCCCCTTTTTACAAAACTGTAGTGTGAATTTTAGCCACGGTGGTAACAGCTCTGACGCTCATAGAATTCTGAGCATCAGAGCTGCTACCACCACGGCTAGCGCTAAAAAAACGCTCCACAGTTTTGTAAAAGGGGGATAAAATAGAAATACATAGACAAAGGTTAAATTGAATCAGCAAGAAGCTGGACTCTGCATACAATGCAATACCACAGAAACAGTGACACATGTCTCCTAAAGAAATAAATAAAAAAATTTTGTTCTACCCCACGCAATACTGTGTCCCCACGCAAGGTGATATAGAAAATATCACCTTGCGTGGGGACACAGTATTGCTAGGTGACTTCAACATGCCTGATGTGGATTGGGTTACACTTACCTCTGCTTCCGGCAGCAGCAGGAGGCTATTAAGAACATAAGAACATAAGAAGTTGCCTCCGCTGAGGCAGACCCTAGGTCCATCCTGCTCAGCGGTCCGCTCCCGCGGTGGCCCATAAGGCCCATTGCCTGAGCAATGGTCTATACCTATCTATACCCCTCAATCCCTTTTTCTTCTAGGAATCTATCCAAACCTTCTTTGAAACCATTTAATGTTTTCTTGTCTACAACAGTCTCTGGAAGCGCGTTCCATGTATCCACCACCCTCTGAGTGAAAAAGAACTTCCTAGCATTTGTTCTAAACTTGTCCCCTTTCAATTTCTCCGAGTGCCCCCTTGTACTTGTGGCGCCCCTTAATTTGAAAAATCTGCCCCTGTCTACTTTTTCTATGCCCTTCAGGATCTTGAAGGTTTCTATCATGTCTCCTCTAAGTCTTCGTTTCTCCAGGGAGAAAAGTCCCAACTGCTTCAATCTTTCGGTATATGGGAGATTTTCCATTCCTTTTATCAGTCTAGTTGCTCTTCTTTGTACTCCCTCAAGTACCACCATGTCTTTCTTGAGGTACGGTGACCAGTACTGGACGCAGTACTCCAGATGCGGCTGCACCATTGCACGATACAGCGGCATGATGACTTATTTTGTCCTGGTTGTAATACCCTTCTTAATGATACCCAACATTCTGTTTGCTTTCCTTGAGGCCGTGGCGCATTGCGCCGATGCCTTCAGTGTTGCATCTACCATCACTCCCAGGTCTCTCTCCAGGTTGCTGACCCCTAGTGGTGTTCCCCCCATTTTGTATGTGAACATCGCGTTCTTTTTCCCCACGTGCATGACCTTGCATTTCCCCACGTTGAAGCTCATCTGCCATTTTTCGGCCCACTTTTCCAGCTGTGTTAGATCCTTTTGAAGATCTTCGCAGTCTTCCCTGGTTTGAGCCCTGCTGTATAGTTTGGTGTCATCTGCAAATTTAATGACCTCGCACTTGGTTCCCGCCTCTAGGTCGTTTATGTAGATATTGAACAGGAGCGGTCCCAGCACTGACCCCTGCGGAACTCCGCTTGTGACCCCTTTCCAGTCTGAGTAGTGGCCCTTTACGCCAACCCTCTGTTTCCTGTTTGCCAACCAGATTTTGATCCATCGGTGGACCTCCCCTTGTACCCCGTGGTTCCATATCTTTTTAAGCAGTCTCTCGTGTGGCACCTTGTCGAAGGCTTTTTGGAAGTCAAGGTAAATGATGTCTATAGATTCCCCTTTATCCATCTGGCTGCTCACCCCCTCAAAGAAGTACAATAAGTTAGTGAGGCATGACCTACCCTTACAGAAGCCGTGTTGACTCGGTTTTAGCTGCCCATTTTTTTCGATGTGCTCACAGATGCTGTCTTTAATTAGTGCCTCCATCATCTTTCCCGGGACTGAGGTCAGGCTCACCGGCCTGTAGTTTCCCGGGTCTCCTCTTGCGCCCTTCTTGAAGATGGGCGTGACATTTGCTAATTTCCAATCCTCCGGGATCTCTCCGGTTTTTAAGGATAGGTTGCATATCTGTCGAAATGGCTCCGCTATTTCTTTTTTTAGCTCCTTGAGTACCCTTGGATGAATGCCGTCCGGACCTGGCGATTTGTCGCTCTTTAGTCTGTCAATCTGCTTGAGTACATCCTCTTGGCTTACTTCTAAATCGACCAGCTTATCGTCTTGGTCTCCTATAACGATCTCCTCGGGTTCCGGAATGTTGGTTATATTTTCCATTGTGAAGACTGACGTAAAGAACTCATTTAACCTGTCAGCTATCTCTTTCTCTCCTTTTACTACTCCCTTTCTGTCACCATCGTCCAATGGTCCCACTTCTTCTCTCGTCGGTTGCTTCCCCTTGACGTATTTGAAGAACGACTTGAAGTTTGTTGCTTCCTCTGCCAGTCTCTCTTCGTATTCTCTTTTTGCTTTTCTAACCATTTGGTGACACTCCTTCTGGTGTTCTTTGTGCACTTTTTGGTTCTCCTCTGTTTGGTCTTTTTTCCATTTTCTGAACGATGCCTTCTTGTCGCTTATTGCCTTCTTCACTTCATTTGTTATCCACACTGGATTTTTCGTTCTATTTTTTTTGCACCCTTTTCTGAACTTGGGGATGCATAGGTTTTGCGCTTCGTGCACAGTCTTCTTGAGTAAGGTCCAGGCTTTTTCTACGGATTCCGTCTTCCCTATGTTGCCTTTGAGTTTCTTTCCCACTAATTTCCTCATGGCATCATAATTTCCTTTTTTGAAGTTGAGTGCCGTCGTTGTGGTTCTTTTCCCCTTTGATGGTCCAATTTCAAGCCTGCACTGGATCGTGTTGTGATCGCTGTTACCTAGCGGGGGTAATACCGTCACCTCCTTTGCTGGCCCTCCTAGTCCGTTGAAGATTAGGTCAAGAGTGGCATCGCCCCGTGTTGGTTCCGTGACCAGTGCTCCATGAAACAGTCCCTCGTGACCTCTATGAATTTGGTCTCTCTTGCGCAGTTTGAGTGTCCAATACTCCAGTCTATCCCAGGATAGTTGAAGTCCCCCATCACCACCACATTTCCGCTTCTGCATACCTGTCTCAGTTCAGCTTCCAGCTCCTGGTCGATTTCTTCCGGTTGTCCAGGTGGGCGGTAGTACAGACCCAATTTAATGTCTGCCCCTGCTCCTCCCTGTAGTTTCACCCATATTGATTCCAAGCCATCCGCCCGTACTGTTGTTTCCATCCTGGCTGATGGTATGGAGTCTTTTATGTACAGCGCTATTCCTCCACCCTTTTTATGTGTCCTGTCTCTCCTGTACAGTTTGTACCCTGGTATGGCCATAAGAACATAAGAACGTAAGCAGTGCCTCCGCCGGGTCAGACCATAGGTCCATCCTGCCCAGCAGTCCGCTCCCGCGGCGGCCCAAACAGGTCACGACCTGTCCAAATCACCAGAAGGGGCCCCCATGCCACCTTGGTTTCCTATTGAGTCCTATCTTCCCATCAAAGTCCTAGCCCTCCGGTCTTGCACATGCACGACCTGGTCGGGTTTCTATACTTATTTTCTGGTTAGCTTTCTCAGTATCCCACGATCCCTTTATCCCTCAGGAATCCGTCCAGTCTCTGTTTGAATCCTTGTATCGTACTCTGCCCAATCACGTCCTCCGGTAGCGCATTCCAAGTGTCCACGACCCTTTGGGTGAAAAAAAACTTCCTTGCATTCGTTTTGAACCTATCTCCCTTCAGTTTCTCCGAATGCCCCCTCGTACCTGTTGTCCCCTTCAGCCTGAAGAATCTGTCCCTATCCACCCTCTCTATGCCCCTCATGATCTTGAAGGTCTCTATCATATCACCCCTGAGCCTCCTTTTTTCCAGAGAGAAGAGCCCCAGCCTATCCAACCTCTCGGCATATGGGCAGTGTTCCAGCCCTCTTACCAGTTTCGTTGCTCTCCTTTGGACTCTCTCGAGTACCGCCATGTCCTTCTTGAGGTACGGCGACCAATATTGAACGCAATATTCCAGATGCGGACGCACCATCGCTCGATACAGTGGCAAGATGACTTCCCTCGTCCTGGTTGTTATGCCCCTTTTTATGATGCCCAGCATCCTGTTTGCTTTTTTTGAGGCCGCTGCGCACTGTGCAGATGGCTTCAGTGATGCATCCACCAGCACTCCCAAGTCTCTCTCAAGACTGCTTTCTCCCAACAATGCCCCCCCCAATTTGTAGTTGAACAACGGTTTTTTTTTTCCCTATATGCATGACCTTGCATTTTTCCACGTTAAAGCGCATTTGCCATTTGTTCGCCCAGTCTTCCAGCTTGTCTAGGTCCCTTTGCAGGTCCTCACACTCCTCCCTGGAGCTAACTCTGCCGCACAGTTTGGTATCGTCTGCAAATTTTATAACCTCGCACTTTGCCTCCTTTTCCAGGTCATTGATAAATATGTTGAAGAGTAACGGCCCCAGCACCGATCCCTGCGGCACACCGCTCGTGACTCCCCGCCAGTCAGAATATTGGCCCTTTACTCCGACCCTCTGCAGTCTACCCGACAACCAGTGCTCTATCCATCGGTGCACATCCCCTCCCACCCCGTGGTTCCACAGCTTCCTAAGCAGCCTTTCATGTGGCACCTTGTCGAAAGCCTTTTGAAAATCGAGGTAAATGATGTCGATGGGTTCCCCATTGTCCACATCCCATTGATTTTCCTCTGTCCACCACGTTTCTGTGACTCCAATTATGTCTAGGTCCTTATTGCTGGCAGTGATTTCCAGTTCTCCCATTTTGGCCCTCAGGCTCCTAGCATTTGTGTATAGGCAGTTTAAGA
Source organism: Geotrypetes seraphini (assembly GCF_902459505.1). Lineage (NCBI taxonomy): Eukaryota > Metazoa > Chordata > Amphibia > Gymnophiona > Dermophiidae > Geotrypetes > Geotrypetes seraphini. Next base: position 72,827,273 of record NC_047094.1, on the reverse strand, counting down.
CCAAGTTTTTTGTCCTCTCATTTTGTTTCCCTCGTGCTTTGGTACTCTTGCAGTTTTCTTCATGGTTTACCAGCCCCTGAGCTTTGTCCTCCTCCTGCTGTGTGTGTGTGTCGTCCTCTGCCTGCTTCCCCTGCACCTCCTGCTCTCCTAATTCCCACTCAGTCCTGGGCTCTGTTTTGCAATGTCTTTGTCCCTCTGGCTCCTGTCGTTCTGTATTGGTGCCTCTTACCAGGTCCATTTGTGCCCTCGATCCCTGCAAAGCGTCTTTAGGTCCCTTTTCAAAACATATACACTCAGTCCCGAGTCCTCCTTTACAATGTCCCAGTTCAGTATCCTTGTCAGGTACTGATGTCCGATGTGTCGAGGTCAGGTCGACTATCGGCTTTCCCCTTCTCCTCAGTTTAAAGCCAAGTCTATGACGTTCTGGACGTTGCGTGCCAGCATCCTCGTCCCAGCTGTGCTAAGGTGCAGTCCATCTCGTCTGTAGAGCTTGTTCTTCCCCAAGAAAGTAGTCCAGTTCCTAACAAAGTGGAAACCCTCCTCCTCGCACCATCTCCTCAGCCAAGCGTTAATTGATTGTAGTTCGCTCTGTCTCTTTGTGTCCGCTCTCGGTACTGGCAGGATCTCTGAGAAGGCTATCTTCCTTGTCCTTAGTCTCAGTTTCCTCCCTAGGGTCCTATACTGGTCAGTTAGTGTAGTCCCGTTGAAGTTTCTCCTGTTGATGTCGTTGGTTCCGATGTGGATCACTACTGCTGTCTCCTCTGTCTCGGCTCCCTCCAGGATCCTCTCGATATTGTCGATGATGTCCTTTGTTCTTGCCCCCGGGAGACATGTTACCAGTCTGTCCTCTCTCCCTCCGGCTATATGACTGTCTACTCCTCTCAGGATTGAGTCCCCAACCACGATAGCCGATCTCCCCTTCTTCAACTGTCTCTCTGGTCTCAGATCTGTGTCATATGTGCAGTCCAATTTTCCGTCCTCTGGGCTCTGCTGTGTCTCCGCCCCTGGTCTCAGGTCTGTGTCATCTGCGCGGTCTGCTAGTCCTTTTTCCTGGTTCTGATGGATCTCCTCCTCCTCTGCCTGCCCAGGTCCTCCGCAAGGTCCTAGTTCCATGGTGTCTGGTGGTTCCTGCCGTCCAACTGTCGGTTCTCTCCTGGTGTGTTGGTGGTCCTGTGCTGCCACCATCCTGCAGGCCTCCTCAATGAAATTCTCGAGCTCCCTAACTTGTTCCGCGATGTGGCTCTCTCTGGCGGTGCCCTCGGTTGTCCAACACTGTTCTTCCATGGTGCACAGTCCCTCCAGTTCTTGTACTCGAACCCGCAGTCTCCCGACCTCCTTCTTCAGGCTGTCCAGTTCCTGACATCGATTGCATATGTATGCCCGCCTCCCGGAGGGGAGGTAGTCATACATATGACACTCGATGCAAAAAACTGGGTAGCTCCCCTGGGTTCCTGTAGCCTCCATTCCTGTAGCCTCAGTGATTAGGGAGTGGTGCCTGGTGTGCAGTTAGCTGTCTTTGCTCGTCCCTTCTCGAGGCCCTTCGCAAAGGCGCTCTCGCCTTCGCCGTGCGCCGAACGGCCGTGCGCCGTTGGCTCCCTTCCTGTTAAGGGGGAGTCGGGGCTAACGCTGATGATGTGGAGGGGGTGGGCGGAGCTTTCTCTCGCCGCTACCCGCTCCTCTCTGCCTCCGCTGGCCCTGTTAAAAGAAAAAAAAAGAAAAAGAAGAACAAAGCTGCAATTCTCCGGCTTCGCTCTCCTGCCTCCGCTCCTCGCAACGCGGCCTTCGCCCTGGCTCCCTTCCTGTTAAGGGGGAGTCGGGGCTGACGCTGATGACGTGGAGGGGGTGGGCGGAGCTTTCTCTCGCCGCTACCTGCTCCTCTCTGCCTCCGCTGGCCCTGTTAAAAGAAAAAAAAAGAAAAAGAAGAACAAAGCTGCAATTCTCCGGCTTCGCTCTCCTGCCTCCGCTCCTCGCAACGCGGCCTTCGCCCTGGCTCCCTTCCTGTTAAACACTATGAAGGGAGCAAGACTCAGGCAACTGGTGTTGGAACCAACAAGGGATCAGGCAATACTGGACCTGATACTTACCAATGGAGAAAGTGTCACAGAGGTCTCGGTGGGCGACACATTGGCCTCCAGTGACCACAACATGGTATGGTTCAATCTCAGGAAAGGTTTCACTAAATCTACCACACTGACCAAGGTCCTCAAATTCAAGGACACAAATTTCAAAGAAATGGGAGACTTCGTTCACCAGGCGCTACAAAGCCAAGCAGAAACTGATAATGTGGAAGAAATGTGGTCGACTTTGAAAGCCACCATACAAGAAGCAACAAACCGCTATGTTAAATCAGTAAGTAAACGGCGAAGGAACAATAAGCCACAGTGGTTTACTGCGGAGATCTCAGACCTCATCAAGGAGAAGAAAAAAGCATTCATCTCTTACAAAAAATCAGGGAAGCAGGACTCTAGAGCAGACTACCTGACCAAATCAAAAGCCGTCAAAACAGCAGTCAGAGAGGCTAAATTCCACATGGAAGAGTCTCTGGCAAAGAACATCCAGAAGGGAGATAAATCCTTCTTCAGGTATATCAGTGACAGAAGAAAAAACTCAGGCGGGATTGTAAGTCTTAGGAATCCAGACGGAGACTATGTGGATAAGGATTCGGAAAAAGCCCAACTATTAAATGAATACTTCTGCTCAGTCTTCACCCGAGAAGCGCCGGGGCTTGGCCCTCAGCTACAGACAAGGATTGGCTCAGTTGACCCTTTTAGTAACTTTGAGTTTACGCCCAGCAGTGTCTACAGTGAGCTGTCAAAGCTCAAGGTTAACAAAGCAATGGGGCCGAACAACCTGCACCCCAGGGTGCTTAGGGAACTGAGTGATGTCTTGGCGGAGCCACTGTCCGCGCTCTTCAACCTCTCCCTTAGTACAGGCAGCGTCCTGTTGGACTGGAGGACGGCTAACGTCATTCCACTCCACAAGAAAGGCTCAAAGATGGAGACAGAAAACTACAGACCAGTGAGTCTAACATCGATAGTGAGCAAACTAATGGAAACTCTAATCAAACACCAATTGGATAAAATCCTGGATGAAAAGAATCTACGGGATCCCCGACAACATGGATTTACTAAGGGGAGATCATGCCAATCCAACCTGATCAGCTTCTTTGATTGGGTGACGGAGAAGCTGGATATTGGGGAGTCCCTAGACATCGTGTACCTGGACTTTAGCAAAGCATTCAATAGCGTACCACACCGCAGGTTGCTGGGCAAGATGAGTTCTATAGGATTAGGTGACACATTGACGCAATGGGTTGGGAACTGGCTTGGAGGTAGGCTTCAAAGGGTGGTGGTGAAAGGCACCCCCTCCGAAATGACGGAGGTGATCAGTGGAGTGCCACAGGGCTCAGTCTTGGGCCCAATCCTATTCAACATCTTTATAAGGGACTTGGCAGAAGGGCTTTGAGGTAAAATAACATTATTCGCCGATGACGCCAAACTAAGTAATGTAGTGGGCAAATGCACAACAGACGAAGATTCAATGCCCGACAACATGATGCACGACCTACTCCTGCTGGAGCGCTGGTCTAGGACATGGCAACTCAACTTCAATGCCAAAAAATGCAAAATTATGCACCTGGGCAGCCAAAATCCATGCAAGTCTTATACCCTTAATGGCGAGATCCTAGCAAAAACGGTAGCAGAACGAGACTTGGGGGTAATCATCAGTGAGGACATGAAGTCTGCCAATCAAGTGGAGCAGGCTTCATCCAAGGCAAGACAAATAATGGGTTGCATACGAAGGGGTTTCGTCAGCCGTAAGGAGGAAGTCATTATACCATTGTATAGATCCATGGTGAGGCCCCACCTGGAATACTGTGTGCAATTTTGGAGGCCACATTATTGCAAGGATGTGCTGAGACTGGAGTCGGTGCAGAGAATGGCCACCCGGATGGTCTCGGGACTCAAGGATCTTCCATATGAAGAACGGCTTGACAAATTACAGCTATACTCGCTCGAGGAGCGCAGAGAGAGGGGAGACATGATCGAGACGTTCAAGTATCTTACGGGCCGCATCGAGGCGGAGGAAGATATCTTCTTTTTCAAGGGTCCCACAACAACAAGAGGGCATCCGTGGAAAATCAGGGGCGGGAAACTGCGAGGTGACACCAGGAAATTCTTTTTCACTGAAAGAGTGGTTGATCGCTGGAACAGTCTTCCACTACAGGTGATTGAGGCCAGCAGCGTGCCTGATTTTAAGGCCAAATGGGATAGACACGTGGGATCTATTCACAGAGAAAGGTAGGGGAGGGTCATTAGGGTGGGCAGACTAGATGGGCCGTGGCCCTTATCTGCCGTCTATTTCTATGTTTCTATGTTTCTATGTTTCTATGTTACCTTTGTCTTCTCTGATTTCTGCTTTTCTCATCTTCTTGTTACTCTCTTCCTTCCATCCACTGTCTGCCATCTCTCTGCACCTATATGGCATCTTCTCTCCTTCTATGCCCCTTCCAGAAACTGTATGCCTCCCCCTTCCATCACTCCTTTCACCCCCATTGGTCTGGTATCTGTCTCCTCTCCTTCCCCCCTGCTCTGGCATCTCTCTCTCTGCTCCCTTCCTCCTGTTCTTCCTGGTCTTCCTTCTCAATTTATTTTCTGCCTCTGTCTAAATTCTTTTTTTCTATTCAGTCCTCAATTTCCCTCTTTCACTATGTTTACCTATAGCTTGCCACCTCTTTCCCTCACCCCTTCCAGTAACTAACTCTATCCTCTTCCCTCAATCCTGCATGTGCCCTTTTTTTCTTTCTCTTCCCCACTTCCTTCCAGCATCTGCTCCCCCTTTCCCTCACACTTCCATTCAGCAGCTGTCCTTCCTCTCCCCCACACTTCCATTCAGTGTCTGTTTCCCTCTCTCTACCCCTTCCATTTACTGTTCACCCTCTATCTCGCCCCTTCCATTCATTGCCCTCTGTGCTCTTTCTATCCAGTGTGCACCCTCTCTCTTCCATATGGCATCTTCCCTTTTTCTATGCTCCTTCCATAAACTATCTATCCCGTGCCCCTTCTCTCCTTTGTACATGATTGATTTCAACTCTGTCACCTCTCCGTTTTTCCTTCTCTGTCACCACCCCCTCCCCTATGCTCTGGCATCTCTCTCTTCTTTCTTTCCTTCTCACCTCACGGTCTGGTATCATCCCTTCCCTGATTCCCAGCATCTTTCTCCTTTCCTTTTCTTCCAACTCTCCCCCTCCATGCTCTGACATCTCCTGGAGGCCACGAGGGACTGTTTCAGGGAGCAGCTGGTCACGGAACCAACACGGGAAGATGCCACTCTTGACCTAATCTTCAATGGACTAGGGGGACCTGCAAAAGAGGTGGCGGTACTAGCCCCACTGGGAAACAGAGATCATAACACAATCCATTGCAGGCTTGAAATTGGATCAAAGGTGAAAAGAACCACAACGACGGCACTCAACTTCAAAAAAGGAAATTATGATGCCATGAGGAAAATGGTAAGAAAGAAACTCAATGGAAACGCAAGGAAGATGGAGTCTGTAGAAAAAGCCTGGACCCTACTCAAGGGCACGGTGCACGAAGCACAGAACCTGTGTGTCCCCAAGTTCAGGAAGGGGTGCAAAAAAAATAGAACAAAAAACCCAGTGTGGATAACAAATGCAGTAATAAAGGCGATAAGTGACAAGAAAACATCAATCAAAAAATGGAAAAAAGACCAAACAAAGGACAACCAAAAAGAGCACAAAGAACACCAGAGGGAGTGTCACCGAGTGGTTAGGAAAGCAAAAAGAGAATATGAAGAGAGACTGGCGGGGGAAGCAACAAACTTCAAATCATTCTTCAGGTACGTTAAGGGGAGACAATCAGCGAGGGAGGAGGTGGGACCCTTGGATGATGGAGATAAAAAGGGAGTAGTAAAAGAGGAAATGGAGATAGCTGACAAGTTAAATGAGTTCTTCACGTCAGTCTTCACGAGGGAAGACACAACCAACATTCTCTGAAGAGATTGCAAATGGAGACCAGGATGATAAGCTGGTCCAATTAGAGGTAAGCCAAGAGGATGTCCTCAGGCAGATAGATAGGCTAAAGAGTGACAAATCGCCAGGTCCAGATGGCATTCATCCAAGGGTACTCAAGGAACTAAGGAACGAAATAGCAGAGCCACTTCAACAAATATACAACCTATCCTTAAAAACTGAAGAGGTTCCGGAGGACTGGAAAATAGCTAATGTCATGCCCATCTTCAAGAAGGGTTCAAGGGGTGACTCAGGGAACTACAGGCCAGTGAGTTTGACCTCAGTCCCGGGAAAGATGATGGAAGCGCTGATTAAGGCCAGCATCTGTGAACACGTCGAAAACAATGGGCTGTTAAAGTCAAGTCAGCATGGCTTCTGCAAGGGTAGGTCATGCCTCACAAACGTATTGTACTTCTTTGAGGGGGTAAACAGCCAGGTGGATAAAGGGGATTCCACAGACTTCATTTACCTTGATTTCCAAAGAGCCTTCGACAAGGTACCTCACGAAAGACTGCTTAAGAAGCTATGGAACCACGGGGTGCAAGGGGAGGTTCACCAATGGATCAAAAACTGGCTAGCAGACAGGAAACAGAGGGTTGGGGTAAAGGGCCATTACTCAAACTGGCAACAGGTCACGAGCGGAGTTCTGCAGGGGTCGATGCTGGGACCGCTCCTGTTCAATATATTTATCAACGACCTGGAGGCGGGAACAAAATGTGAGCTCATTAAATTTGCGGATGACACCAAACTATATAGCAGGGTTAAAACCAAGGAAGACTGCGAAGATCTCCAAAAGGATCTGACGACACTGGAGGAGTGGGCCAAAAAGTGGCAAATGAGCTTCAACATAGGGAAATGCAAGGTCATGCATGTGGGGAAAAAGAACCCGATGTTCACTTACAAAATGAGGGGATCACCGCTAGGGGTGAGTAACCTAGAAAGAGACCTGGGAGTGATGGTAGACACAACATTGAAATCGTCGGCGCAGTGCGCCACAGCCTCAAGGAAAGCAAACAAAATGCTGGGTATCATCAAAAAGGGTATCACGACCAGGACGAAGGAAGTCATCCTGCCACTATATCGTGCAATGGTGCGCCCGCACCTGGAGTACTGCGTCCAGTACTGGTCGCCGTACCTCAAGAAGGACATGGCGGTACTTGAGAGAGTCCAGAGAAGAGCAACTAAGCTAATTAAGGGAATGGAAAACCTCTCGTATACTGACAGACTGAAGGAGCTGGGGCTGTTCTCCCTGGAGAAGCGGAGACTTAGAGGTGACATGATAGAAACCTTCAAGATCCTGAAGGGCATAGAAAAAGTAGACAGGGACAGATTTTTCAAATTATGGGGAACCACAAGTACAAGGGGGCACTCGGAGAAATTGAAAGGGGACAGGTTTAAGACAAACGCCAGGAAGTTCTTTTTCACCCAGAGGGTGGTGGATACATGGAACACACTTCCGGAGGCTGTGATAGGCAGAAACACGTTACAGGGCTTCAAAGAAGGTTTGGATAGGTTCCTAGAGGACAAAGGGATTGAGGGGTACAGATAGGAGTAGAGGCAGGTTATAGGGATAGGAGTAAGAGGTAAGTACAGATAGGAGTAGAGGCAGGTTATAGGGATAGGAGTAAGAGGTAAGTTATAGAAATAGTCAGGGATCACTGCTCAGGCAATAGGCCTGAAGGGCCGCCGCGGGAGCGGACCGCTGGGTGAGATGAACCTCTGGTCTGCCTCAGCGGAGGCAACTTCTTATGTTCTTATGTTCTTTCCCCCTTCCTTTTCCCTTGATCTGGCATACCTTCCTACTTCCCTCCATGCCCTGGCGTCTCTTCTTCCCTCCAAGCCCTGGCATCTCCTTTCATTCCCTCCAGTTGGGTACAGCAACACTTTCCCCAATTTTCTCCCCTCTGCTCCCTTTCCTCCTTCTGTCACCCAAGGCCTGGTGTCCTGAACTTCATCGGGCAGCAGCAGCATTCACAATTCACTGCTGTTGCCGGCTTCAGGCTTTCCTCTCTGTCGGGTCTTGTCTTCGTGAAAACGGGAAGTAGGCAGGTCCTGGCAGAGAGGAAGGCCTGAAGCCGGCAACAGCAGCGAATTGTAAAAGCTGCTGCCTGAAGAAGGTAATGGCGCCAGGCCTTGGAGCACCGAGACAGACCGCTTCTCCCCCCTCCCAGCCGAACCCCCGCTGACCCTCCTATCTCTTCCCCCCCAAGTGAACCTTTCCGACTCTCCCAGCGAGAGCAGCAAACCTCCCTCCAGTAGCATCGGCTGCTTCGCGGCTTTCTCCTGCCGGTGAAGCGTCACTGATGACATCATCAGTGACACGGCAGAGGGAGGAGAAAGCCGCGAAGCAGCCAACGCTACTAGAGGGAGGTTTGCTGCTCTCGCTGGGTGGATGGGAGCGTGATAGGGACCGGGCCGGCTGTGCACCCCCCCCTAAGGCTGCATCCGGGGCGGCCGCCCCCCCCTCTTGGTACGTCACTGCCAAGTACCGAGCCCTGGGGCACACTGCTAGTCACTTTCTCCCAGTCTGAGAACTTCCCATTTATGCCCACTCTCTGCTTTCTGTTCTCCAGCCATTTGCCTATCCATCTTAGTATATCTCCCTCTATTCCATGGCTTTGTAGTTTTCTGAGAAGTCTTTCATGTGGAACCTTGTCAAATGCTTTCTGGAAGTCCACCGGTTCTCCACTATCAATTTGTTTGTTCACAGTCTCAAAAAAATTGAAGTAAATTCGTCAAACCATGATTTCCCTTTCCTGAAGCCATGTTGATTGGCTCTCATCAGGTCGTGTGTATCCAAGTGCCGGACTATGCTATCTTTAATCAGTGCTTCAACCATCTATCCAGTGACAGACTTAAGACTCACAAGTCTGTAGTTGCCCGGTTCTCCTCTTGATCCTTTTTTGAAAATTGGCATGATGTTTGCTATCTTCCAATCGTCCAGTATCTGTCCAGTTCTAATTGACAGGTGAAACCATTGGGACTGAAGCCTTTTTAAAAATATTGGCAAAAAATATATTCTGTGAAGAGGAGGAAGTCCATTCACTGGGTATTTGAAATCTTCCTTCAAGAATCTATAGAATAGGTCCTTGGGAGACATTGTCAACAATTTTGGAAAGTTCAGAATCCTAAGATTCAACATTTTAATATGATTTTCAAAGTTTTCAGCTTTTCTAGCAACAATAGTCTTTCTTGCATTCTAGAAAATTGAGTAGATTGTAACCCTTGGACCCATTGATCTAAATATTTAACTTTTTTCCCATGGACTTTCATCTCTTCCTCAACTTTATCCAACCTTTGTACCTGTGTGTGAACCAGGGGTAAGGTTCCAGCACATAGTTTGTGGAGGGAGTCTAATGCTGTCCAAATTGACTCTAGTGTGAATTCAGTAGGTCTTACCAATGGAAGGACCGGTAATATCTGTCCTTCATTTGCTGAACCTTCCACAATCTTCTCTTGCTTTGATGTCCCAGCCATGGCGATTTGAAAAGTCGACAAGCCCACCAACTCCGTTGGCGACAATACTTCCCGTCCCTGCAAGGTTTTTGATACTTCCCAATCTTGCGGCTGCAGAGGAGGGGCAGGTCCCATGGAACTAAGCAATGCTTCGCTCCCAAATGCCGAAGTCTCTCACGCAATGCCGGTTTACTCCATGGTGAAAATGTTAGGAAGCTTGTTATCACCTCCTGCCGCATCAAGGTAGGTTCGAACTGCCGGGCTGAAACAGCCACTCTACCCCTTCTTTTAGGCATCTTCGTTATTGAGTTCAAACCTGAAAATTGGGTAAAGAATAGTATAACGGCAGGAGAGGGTTTCTTAGCGTCCTCACTACGCCGCCATCATGCCTTCCACTGTATGCAGTAGCATACTAAGGGGGGGGGCTGCTCCCGGCCTTGCCGTTCAATCCCCCCCCCACCCCCGAAGGACCGCTCGCCCACCTGGCCTCCCTGCACCACCAAGAAGCAGCCGGCAGCGGGATCGCGATATCAGCGATCCCTGAGCTGCTTCGGCGCTGCAGTCCTGCCCCTCCTCTGACGTCAGAGGAGGGGCAGGACTGCGGCGCAGGAAGCAGCTCCGAAGCAGCGCAGGGATCGCTGACATCGCGATAACCAACCACACTGTACACTGCCTACCAAATATCATTCACCGCTCATCCATACTGCCAGACAGACAGAAACCACCACAGAAGGCGAGTAAGATGGAATAACTCGATTGTTAATAGCTAGGCAAAGGCAATCCAGCCAGAAATGAAAAAAATTGATTGATCAATGATTATTCAATTGGACCAAGTGAAAAAGAGAACAAAACAAACTAAGATAGCAAAAATAGATCAAAAGGATGCAAGAACAGCAAACCAAACAAAAAAGGATGGGAGGCACCACAACATACAACCTAACCAGGCACCATCTTGAAAAAAAAAATTATTTCCCAAACATGTTTCTAGTGCTACAAAAAAATACAAAGTATTTTTTAGCACGTGGAAACATGGGCAGATACGAAAGCTATTTCAGGATTCTTGTGCATTCCCTGCGGTAGTGGATTTTAACCTGCAATAAGCACATTCGCGCTTACTGAAGATGAATTAAAGGGCATAATTTGGGAGACTGCACCTTTAAAAAGATATACACAGGATGGAGTTATCCAGAGGAAGGCAACTAAAATGGTTGGTGGTCTTCGTGATTAGCTGTATGGGAACAGACTTAAAGATCTTAATATGTATGCTTTGGAGTAAAGGTGGGAGAGGGGAAATATGATAGAGATGGTTAAATACTTACGTGACATAAATGCACATGAGATGAGTCTCTTTCAATTGAAAGGAAACCCTGGAATGAGGGGGCATAGGATGAAAGGTGCAGTCTCCAAAATTGTACACAATATTCTAAATGAGGTCTCACCATAGTCTTAAACAAGGTCATCAATACTTCCTTTTTCCTACTGGTCATTCAAACATCCTTCTAGCCTTTTCAACCTGATTGGCCATCTTAAGACCATCGGTTATGTACCAATATTCAGCACTTAATCAGCCAGTACCCCATAGCCATTTAAATGCTGAACAACGTAGAGCTGACCGAATAACATATTCTATTTGGACGAATACAAATATTAAAAAGTATTATTCAGCTGAATACAAACACTGACTACAACTAATGGGCATTGAACTTTAACATATCAAATAATAACATCCCCCCTCCCTTTTTACAAAACTGCGAAAGAGGATTTTAACGCTGGCTAGTGCGCTGAATGCTTTGTGCTGCTCTGACGGTCATAAAGTTCCAGTGAGCGTTAGAGCAGAACAGAGCATTCAGCGTGCCGACCGATGCTAAAAATCTCTTGCAAAGTTTTGTAAAAAGGAGGGAGGGGAGAAGAAACAACGTGAAATCTGAGAATAAGGCCCGGTTTCTCTAACCAGCACCCAAGCTCCTTAAAAAATGTTTAAATACCATTTGAGTTTCAAGGCACCTAAAAAATCGGCACCGTAAGGTGTTTTAGGCCGCCTAACACCACTGTGGGCATGGCTTAAGCCAGAAGTGGCGTTAGGTGGCCTGAAGCACCCACAAAAGCATAATCCTTATCAAAGGTAGGCACCGGAAATGTAGGCCTGGAAAACCCTGGCCTACATTTCCAGTGCCTACCTTTCCTGGATGAGCGATTCTGTCTCAGGCACTGTTGTGTGATTGACATGTGATCGGTGGCCGCTTTTAAGGCAGCTGCCGCCAACGGTGCTGGTTACAGAATCTGGGTTTATGTGTTTGTTTCAGTAGGATTTAGCACGGTGGAGCCCCAGATTATTCATATTCAGATTTATTTGTTAGTTTATTTCTCACCCGCCATTATCCAGGACGAGTTACATATAAATAAAAGATTTACATTTATCGTACAAAACACTTCAGACACACACTATAACAAAATACATACTTACATATCAAATCAAATTATATATAACATATACGTCGCATCAACGATGGATATCTTTTAAGGCCAAAACTGGCCAAACCCACACGTAAATCAAAATATCAATAGCAAACATCAATAAACCAAATAAAACATACCAGACCATCGAACACCTCCGTACTGTATTGACTTAAATCACTATTCAGCCAACAACGTATAATATATTCAGGGCACTATTCAGGACTGCATCAAATCAAATATGAATATTCAATACAAACATATTTGCACTTAACTGGCTATGCATTAGTTAGTTCCGCAAACCTGTAAATTCAGTTCCCCTTTTATCAAGCTGCGCGAGAGGCTTTAGTGCGAGCCAGTGTGGTAAATGCTCCAATGCTCATAGAATTCCTATAGGTGACAGAGGACTTAACATGCTAGCCCGAAGTAAAAACTTCTAGCGCAGCTTGATTAAAAAAAAGGGGGTGGAGTCAATGAAGAAGCCCAGATACAGCCTTGCATTGAATTTCCTGCCATAACACTGGCAGAGGTTAGCAAAACGCTGAGCACCATCGGCTGAATATTGATCCCAAAGGATTTCTAATATTTTAGAACCTGGTTGGAATGGGATCGTTTTTTTTCTTTTGAATTTTTTTGTTTGTTTTATTACTTGGTGTTTGAACTGTGGTTTTGTATTATATAGAATAAGTAAAATGCTTTCTGTTTGAATGTAGGTTTCATATTTGATTGCAACTACTTTTAAGTAATTTTTTTTTAATCCACTTTGAAATAAGATGAATGCCCAATATGAATGCCCAAATTAAATGGTGTTATTTAGGATTAAATTAAAAGCAAAATCTATGATCCTCTTTTATCAAGCCGCGTTAGTTGTTTTGTGTTTTTTTAAAAATCGAAGACCGCTGCGGTAAAAGCTCCAACACTTACAGAATTCCTATGAGCATCGGAGCTTTTACCATAGTGGTCTGTGATATAAAACCCTTACGCTGTTTGATAAAAGGGGACCTATATTTGTGAGATAATATAGATTTAAAAGAAAATACCACAGTGTAAACTTTGTTTTAGTACAATGCAATTTATTTTGTGATTTTATGTATTTGGAAGATAAGTACACTAGCTTTCTAGCTAGATTATAAAATAAAACAAATTCAGGGTAGGGGTAAGATGCATTAACAGAGCTGTGTATATGAGTCTCCATATAAGTATAGCAGGGGGTTTTGCAGAGCAAGAGTGAGGTACTTTTGCAGGGTCTTGGTACTGCAACAGTAGGGGTTGCTGCAGAGCAGGACTGAGGTGCATTGGCAGAGTTGTGTGTAAGGATCTCGATTGCTGGAATAGCAGGAAATAGATGCGTTGGCAGAGCTATGTGCTGGTTTCAGTGCTGGAATAGCAGGGCAGGAGTGAGGTACTTTGGCAGAGCTCTGTGTCAGGATTTCCATACCAGAATAGCTAGGGATGCTGTAGGGCAGGAGTGAGGTACATTAGCAGAGTTATGTGTGAGGGTCTCAGTTCTGGAATAAAAGGTGGTGCTGCAATGCAGGACTGAGATGCAAGGGCAGTGCTGTGTGTGTGTGGGGGGGGTGTTCAGTACAGAAATAGTAGGGTATGCTGCAGAGCATTAGCAAATTATGTGAGTAGGTTTGTGGAAGTGTTGTGGTCATGGCATTTGCATAGCCCAGGACAATTGCATATCAGGAGTGAGATGCATTAAGTACCCTGCCCTGCAGATGTCTGCAGTGCACTAATCCCTCTTCAGTTAGTCTTTGTGCACTGCTACAAGCTACATACTTTCCCTCCCCTCCTCCTTGCCATCTGTAAATATATTCTATGATAAATAAATACTAATGTCACAGAGCAGGGATCTGGGTGGGAGGAGAAAGCATTCAGTACTGCTCTGCCTATCCTCCTCCTCCTCCCTTTCTCTCTCTGCTCTGGTTTGGGTCTATGCAGCCGCCATAGAGAAAGTGAAGCATCTGCAGCCCCCACAGCACAGAGAGAAGGGGGTGAAGCACATACGCACACATCTGAAGAAGGGAGCTATGAGATCTCCAAAGCTTTGTAGACTTCTTACACCGATCCGATATTGAGCCTGCCAAGAGCCCAGGAACAAATGGATTCGGTCCTACAGCCTGTCTGCTGGTGGGATGTGGGACTCAGAGAGGACAACACCCGGGGCTGAAGGGGCAATAGAAATGCAGGTGAGCTGGCTAGTCAGAAAGGGGAGGACTGAGTGCCCTGCTGGGCATCTCCTGCCCCTTCCATTGTTTTTCTGAGAGGGGGGAAAGAAGGATGTTTGATCTACCTCAAATCGCATAAATGTGTAAGCATGTAAGAATAAAGAAAAAGAAAAGGAATGTGTGCAGAGGGGTGGACTTAGACCACAAAAACAAGCAGCCAGCTGTAAAGTCAGACTGCAGAGAAACAATTACACACAGTGATAAAGCCAGACAAGGGGCTAGAGAGAGAGAGTAGAACGGCAGGAAGCAAGACCAGTGCACACATGCAAAAGAAAGAACATGGAAAGAGGTGACAGATGTAGAACTAGAAAGAAAGCTGAGGTTTATCTTCTGGTTTGGTAGAAACCCCTGGGAGCTACTTGTGAGATGTATGCCAATATCATATGAGACGGTCTTTATGTTTCTCCTTTCATAGTATAAGATGACAAACAGCCTTTATCTTTTAAAATTGTTCTAAGCCAGCAGGTTTACAAATCCCATGGCTAAGTACATGACCAGTGGTGGAACTTGGAGCCCAACAATCCAGGCATATGCATGAGATGATGAGTAAACAGCAACCCAAGCACACACCCGAGTTGATGAACAGCCCCATGGGTAAGTGATGGCCTTACAAAAGGAAAACAAATAGTCCACTTAGGTTTTAACATTTATTACATCACTGGCCAATGCAATTCATTAATTTGCAGTGTTCTTGCTCTGAATACATTAATACATTCCTAGCTGCTGAATACATTAATACATTCCTAGCTGCTGAAAATATAGAATTTCTACAGACCCACGAGATCTTCGCTTAAGAAGAAAAGAGACTGAAACTGAGGGAAGAGACAGGGCAGCAGAATACCTTTATGTTTCGGGGTCTCACACCAGCTCTGCTCAAACCCTTGTTCCCAGGCAGCTCTTGTCCAAACCCTAACCCAGCTCTGCCCAAGACCAACGCCACCTAGCTCTTGCCCAAACTCTGCCCCCAGCTCCTTTTTCCCATGCCCAGCATTAGATCCTTTCTCCTATTCCTAAGTTATCTTCATGCCCCCTCCTCCCTCCGGCTCTATAAAAAAAAGATGACAGATTGAGATATCTGGGTTTTACTCCATTGCTTTCATTGGAAGAAAAACCTGGATGTCTCAATCCATCCTCATTTTTCTGGAGCCATATGGTAATCCTATCCTTACCCCAGCATCAGACTCCTTCTGCCACTCCAACATTTAGCAGCATAAAGTTCCATTTTGCCATTCCCAGCCTTGTATCAGCCCTCAGCCCCTTTTCCGAGCCTCAGCCTCTACATCAGACCCATTCCAAGCCCCAGCTCCCTTCTTCCATCTGTCCTACTTCAGTCCCCAGCCTCTGTAACAGAAATATTACCTCTCCCCCTCCCCCCATGGTCTAGTATTTCCCCCCACTTTTCACTCCTCCATGATCCATTTTTCCCCTCCCCCCAATCTAATAATTTCACCCTGTCTTCTCATCCACGTCCCTAAGTGGTCCAATTTCTTTCTCTCTGCTTCCATGTCCCCCCAATGTGGATCATCTCCCACTCTTTCCCATTTACCCTGTGGCCAAGCATCTCCCTCTTCCCCCAATGTAGTCCAGTCTCTCCCCCTCTCTTTCCTGTCCTCTGTGGTCTAGCATCTCCCCATCTCTCCTCTTTCTCACCTGTGATCCTAAATTAATCCCCCTCTTACACATTCTCCTCAAATCTCTTTCCTTGTTGCAGCTATGAAAGCAAAAGCAGCAAAAAGACTAATTAAGGGGCCCTAGAACCCTGGCTTTCCCATTCCCCTGGAAGCAGCAATTCCCCTAAAACAGCAGTCTTGTGAAACAGTGAATCCTGTTAGAAATTTTCAAGGTGCTTCCACAATACAAGCTTAGGTGGTTGAGCTATGCATTGCTTTTGTGATAATGATTTTCGTTGGAAAATTGCCTGAAATATCCTTTTCATGGGAACCTTAATATGACCTCATCTGTTAGGTTTTCATAATTCTCTGTGTTTTGAAGATCGATAAGTTACTCTATATAAAAGTTATTTTGTGTTTCAAAGTGGATCCATTTTTCTTGATGATGACGATAGAGAGGCACCAGCCTTATGTCATGTTTGTCGACTAAGAGCATTATTTTTGCTGAGGTCCTTTTTATCCACTTTTTAATTTCTAAATTCAAAGTATGAGTTATTGATATTAGTAACCCTATAACACTGATTTAGAACTGAATTTGGTTTTGATTTTCTGATTTCAATTACCCTAGTACTGACAGGATAAAAGTCATATCAGGAAATACCAGGGTGGTAAAGTTCCTAGATAGAATAAATTATTACTTCATATAGAAGGTGGTTCAGGAACAAACAAGAAGGGGAGCTACTTTAGATCTAGTCTTTAATGGAATGCAAGACTTTTTTTTTTTTTAATTCTTTATTCATTTTTAAACTTTCATCAAGTGTACAAAAATTCATAATAAACACAATTAATCTGAGCACTTGAACATCTTATCATTATAATCTATAAGTAGAAATGTAACCCTCTCCCTACCTTCCCTCAAAGCCCATTATTCATTATAAGATCATACTTGAAACCCTCCCCCACCCAATATTAAATGGTGTATAATTAATAGAAAAATGACATCTAATCATGACAAAAAGATGTTAATGGCCCCCATATTTTAATAAAATTTTTATAATTTGGAATATATGGAATGCAAGACTTGATGTGAGTGGTAATGGCGTTGAGTCCACTTGGCAATATGATCATGATCAAAATTTGTGTTAATAACTGGAGTGAATATACTAAGGAAATCTATTGCCCTAGCATTTAAATGTCAAAAGGTCAACTATGATAAAATAAGGGAAATGGTTTGAAAAAAAACTAAAAGGAGCAGTTGCAAGGTTAAGAGTTTAAATCATGCATGGACAATGTTAAAAATGCCATCTTGAAAGCCCAGATCAGATGTATTTCACATATCAAAAAAGTTGGAAAGAAGGTCAAATAACAGCAGATATGGTTAAAATGTGACATAAAAGAACATAAGAATATAAGAATTGCTGCTGCTGGGTCAGACCAGTGGTCCATCATGCCCAGCAGTCCACTACTGCAGCAGCCCTTAGGTCTAAGACCAGTGCCCTAATTGAGTCTAGCCTTACCCTGCGTACGTTCTGGTTCAGCAGGAACTTGTCTAACTTTGTCTTGAATCCCTGGAGGGTGTTTTTCCCTATAAAGGGACTTTTAGAGTCAAAAGAACATCTTTTTAAAAATGGGAAAAGGATCAAAATAAATAAAACAGGAAGCAGCATAAGTGCTGGCATGTTAGATGCAAAGTATTGATAAAGAAGTTTGCCATAGAAGCAAATACTTATTAGTAAAACCTTTTTTCAGATATATTAGAAGCTGAAAGTCTGTGAGGGAGTCTGTGGGACTGTTCGATTGTCAAGCAGTAAAAGGAGCACTTAGGAAAAACAAAGCCATAGTAAAGAGACTAATTGAATTCTTTGCTTTGATCTTAACTGAAGCGAATGATTAATGTTAAGCGCTGTGTACATCTACTACTAGTATTAATTATTTCTATAGCGCTACCAGACACACGCAGAGCTGCACAGAGACACAAGAAGAAAACAGTCCTTGCTCGAAAGAACTTACAATCTAAACAGACAAGACAGACAAACAGGATGTTATGGATACAATTAAGGGAACGGTTAATCAGCTGGCTGGGTTGGAGGGCAGAGGAGTAGGGTTAAGGACTGAAGGCTGTGATATAGAAATGATAAGTAGAAGTAGTAGCAGTAATAATAGGATGTAAAGAAGCTAGCCAGATCAGAAATGGTATATAAAGATGATGACACAGAGGAACTGAAAAAAATATCAATGAACCTGGAAGATGTGATAAGCCAAATCTACAAGTAAAAAGAGCAGCAAATCACCGGAACCAGATGGTATTGGTATATACTCCAGACCACTGAATGAATTGGTATATACTCTAAGCACTGAATGAATTAAAAAATGATTTGCAGATCTATTAGTAATCTGTGACCTATCATTAAAATTGTCCATGATATCTGAAGATTGAAAGGAGGTCATTGTAATGCCAATTTTTTAAAAGGTTTCTGTGGTGATCTGGGAAACTACAGACTGGTAAGCATGAATTCAGCTAAGGGAAGTCTTGCCTCACTAATGTGTCACATTTGTTTGAAGTTGTGAATAAACATGTGGATAAAGGTGAGCTAGTTGACATAAAGGGACATTTTTAAAAATGACATCCAAATCTGAGTTTGGATGTTTTGTGGAAAACACACAAATATCTAATACCAAATGTGCTCATTTTCAAAACTGCAAAATGTTTATCTTGTTTTTTCTAAAATGTCATGTTTTGTTATATGTGTTCTTACAAGGGGCATTCAATGATTTATCTCAGTATGAAAGAAAGTAGCAATTGTATTGAAACAAGTCTGTGCATGTTGTTATATGTCTCATG
The DNA here is from genome assembly GCF_902459505.1 of Geotrypetes seraphini. Lineage (NCBI taxonomy): Eukaryota > Metazoa > Chordata > Amphibia > Gymnophiona > Dermophiidae > Geotrypetes > Geotrypetes seraphini. The sequence goes on along the minus strand of NC_047094.1, from coordinate 72,808,646 downwards.
GTTACTCATGCACATTTGCTGCTCAGTGCGAGTCTAAAATTCCAAGAGACAGGATGTCAGGAGAGTCCTTGTGTGAATCCAAGTAAGAAAATGCTAGATTTGGAGCACAGTTCAGTGATAAAAATTTCTCTTGTAGAGATAGACCTGGGAGTTCCAAGATGGCGGCAGCTTACCTTTGGTGTCTCTGAGGTCGATCTAAGCAGGAGCAATTTTTCTTGTTTCCCAGCGTTTCCTCATCGTGGCAAATATGCCACATTCAAAGCAAAAGGGAGCTGTTCGTCCCGAGCCCCCTGCAGCACGAACTTCTACTCCCTCACAACGCTCCATGTTCGAGTTCGTCGGAGTTGGTTCCCCGACTATCGGTGGAGAGTCCGGCAGTTCCCCAGCTGGATGAGAGGCTGTGACTTTGGACTGGGAGGTTTCTCTCTCCCCCTGATGTCTGAGCCACCGCCGCCCACGGCGTTCATCGCTGCTGAGCCGGGTGTGTCTCCCGATGTGACTTCTTTGAGGGAGACCCTGGCAGCAGGGGCTGTAGCCGCACGGAAATTGCTGGAGGGAGGAAAAATCATGGAGATAGCTCCTCAAGAAAGAAAACCTGCGGCGGTATCGTTAGAAAGCATTTGGGAGGCTCTCACGAAGATCAATACTACAGTTTCCAACTCTTCTAGAGAAATTGCAGCACTCGTGAGTACAGTTAATGCCTTGGGGGAAAAACTGCAAGGTACTACAGAGCAATTTAATAAGGAAATTTCTCAGGTTAAATCTCAAGTTTCTGATTTACAGAACCTATCTTCAGATCTGGTTAAAGACAAACTAAATTTGAACAGGAAAATAGAACTGGAAAATTATAATAGATTAAATGTGCGGATTCTCAATTTTCCTCAAGCTACTCGAGTGCCGCCTATAGAAATTTTAAGGAAATACCTCATTGAAGTTTTAAAATACTCATCTGATCTAATTACACCAGTTAATTGGGTATACTATATTCCTTCAAAGAAACAGATAGGAGCTACTCCTGAACTAGGAGCAGCCGTGGAACAATGTCACCTTTTGACTTTTGGACTGTTGTACAGGCGATGGTCTTGTCGAGGCTTGACTACTGCAATGCCCTGTACCTCGGAATAATTAAGACTAGGTGCAGGGCATTGCAAGTAGTACAAAATGCTGCGGCCAGATTGATAACAGGAATGTCGAAATATGCTCATAATACACCTTACCTTCGACAGTTACACTGGCTGCCAGTGGCATTTAGAGTTCAGTATAAGGTAGTGATGATTTGCCATCAATATCTATATGGTACAATCCCAGAATTTTTCAAGAGCAAGATGACTAATTATCAACCTAAAAGATAATTGCGTTCTGATAATTCTGCTCTGTTAATGGTGAATGCCAATCCAAAATATGTAGAAACCAGCGCAATGACTTTTGTTGTGCAGGGGTAAAATTATGGAACTCACTTGTAGGGCAGATATGGAAATATGCTGAGAGAGGTACATTTAGGAAACTACTTAAAACGCAACTGTTTGTAAATGCCTTTTTATAGGGTCTGATTTCTTCCGATTGTAGATTTTCTGAGGATCTAATCATTGATGTTTATTAGTCTTTTAATTTGTTTTAAATTTATGTATGTAATTTTTTGTAAACCATCTAGGTTTAAGACAGTATAGACATTTTAAAATAAATAATACTATTTGGGTTTTTGCCAAGTATTTGTAACCTGAACGGCCAACTATTGGAAACAGGATACTGGGTTAGATGAACCTTTGGTCTGATCCAGTAGGGCAGCTCTTATGTTCTGATGTGATTCTTTTAATGTGCCAAGAAAAGAAGTAAATGGGTACCGTGGTAGCAGCCTACAAATACCTAGAGCCTAGTTTTAATCTGCCTCTGGAAACTCCTTTCTAGACTGGACAATGATGGTCCTGCTGCAGACTGTAAGGAACCCAACCGCAATTTCATTGGTTCCTCCCCACCAGGCTTTCCTGCTGTTCAAAATCTCCTCATCGTCTGCTCTGCTAGGAAGGTGGTGGGAATAGAGAGATTGCGATGACTAGGGTTATAGGATTATTTCATAATCAATTTATATTATATTTTGGTATCACTGTACCTTCAAACTACTTTTCTTTTCATTTAGTAATTTTTTTAACCCTTTTTTTCTTTTTATCACAAACCCAATTAATAAACCCTCAAGTGATAAACTAGGAGGATGGTATAACATACACAATGGGCATAGGACCTCACATAACATACATTATCCCAAGTCCGCATTCTGTTCAATGTTCAACCAATAATCATTTTACACCATTACCTTCATCCCATCCCTTATCTTTTTATGGTTTTTGTAATTAATGTGTGTCTGTGCTTCAATAATATTCAAATTTATCAATCAAGCTACTTCATGAATAAACTGTTATATACTTTCTCAGATTAAAGCTTTGGTTTTCAAATCAGCAATACTTATCTTATGCAGCAAACTGCTGGTCCAACATTGGTTCAATAAGCTTAAACTGCCCGACGCTCCGGTTTCACTCGAGCGTTTCAGTCAACTGACCTTCATCGGGGAATATCATTGTTGCTAGGACTGGTGCAGCGGTTCGTGCGCTGGATAAAAACTGAGAAAGTATATAACAATTTATTCATGAAGAAAAAAAAAGGATAAAAAAACATTACTAAATGAAAAATTGTTAGAAGGTACAGTGATACCAAAATATAATATAAATTGATTATGAAATAATCCTTTAACCCTAGCCATCACAATTAATTTATTCTTGGGTTGGATTTTAATTAGAAAGAGAGATGTTTCTCTATGTAGAAATAGAAAGAGACAGGGCCAGGAACCAGCATATCTAGAGCCCTGGATCAGTGTTTCCCAAGTTGGTCCTGGAGTACCCCTTGCCAGTCAGGTTTTCAGAACATCAAATTTCAAGTTTATTTAAATTTTAACATACCGACCATCGACATGTTAAAATAAATTTTAGAAGGGGGATATGAGGAGAAACTGTGAAGATTAAATAGACAAATTACAATTACGAACATGAGTTTGAGGGTGAAGAGGGAGGAAAAGTTAATAATTACATTGTTAATACAAATTAATTAAGGGGAAGGGGGGCGTGGAATAAAACACCAGGAAAGAAAAGAGGATCGCTTCTTAAAAGCGGTTCGTTTAATATACTGCTATGCTGTTGGAAAAAGAAATATTTAGATGCTATGGTATGCGACTTGGAATAAAAACGTTTTTAGTTTAGTCTTGAATTTATCGAGTGAGTTTTCATGGCGGAGTTGAGGTGGCATGGCGTTCCATAAAGTTGGAGCTACAACGGAAAAATTAATATTTCTAGTGTAGTAGAATTCCTTGATAGAAGGTATGGTCAATAAATTCCGATCTAAGGGTCCGGGAAGAGCAATAGGGGAAGATACATTTATCAAGAAAGGATGGGAGGCGCAAACGTTTGATTTTAAAGATCATCAGTAAAGTTTTATAAGTGATACGATGTATTATGGGTAGGAATATGCATGAAAGAGATCTGCATACATTGGAGGCAGTGTATGAAAATCAATTTCATGCATGATCAATATGGAAATTCTGAAAACCTGAATGGCAAGGGGATACTCTAAGGCTGACTTGGGAAACATCGCCCTAGATTGCTGAGCCATATATACAAAATAATCCCCCTTGATTAAGCTCAACACTAGCTCTTCCTGCTGGAGTACAAGCCAGTCTCTGTGCACTCCCTGGGGATTCAGGATTAGGGGGAGGGCATGTGGGAGTGCATCCCTCTTTGAGGACTACGGGATCAGAGTGTGCATGTGGAAGGAAAAGAGGGGGACAGAGAGGGAGAAGTGAAGGAATGAAAGGTGCAGGAGGGGAATCTATAAAAGGAAGGAGGTGAATAGAAGGAGAGAAGGAAGATAATGTGAGTGGAGAGGGAAAGTGAAGGGATAAAAGAAGAAAATGGATAAGAAAGAAGGGGTGACAGGATGGTAAAAGGAAGAGGAATACGTGGGTGTAAATGAGAGATAGTGTGCCACACATACACCCCCCCACCCCCCACAGTCTCCTCAGGTGACTAATGCTAAGAAAAGAGAGGGGAGATAGGAAGCAGGTTATATTTCAAATTCCTGGAAACTGCCTCTTTCTCCTGCATTTTATTTCACCCAAAATAATGTAATTCTTTCATCAGCAAAACTCAGAGGGGGAACCCTCCTGCTCAGCAGACTCTTTTTCAAGGACACCCCCCCAAGCTGGTCCTCTCAGCAAGTTAAATTTTTGTCAAGTGGGGATTTAGGGAGCCCCTGGCTTAAGTGGATGGAACTTGCTTGGCCACAGAAGGCATTATCTTATTGTAAATTTCTAAGTAAAAAAAAAAAAATCAAATGAAACATTTAGAGCTTCTCTTATCTGCAGGTTTGCTGTACACAGGAATCATTTTCTATCCACCAGAATACTGTATTACTGTATTTCTGTGTTTGGGTTTTGAATTGTTCATTGTCCCTAAATATTTAATTTGAACATTTCAGGAGACCTATCACACAAGGAAAATGGCGAGTCATGCCAGACAAAGGAAAGTGATGATGGGCAGCACCGGATTCTATCTGTCTCTGGTTGCCACAGAAGCTGGAGGGCCCCCACAAGGCGCCGAAGAACAGATCCTGCCAAAGAACGGCTCTACAAGTGCACCGACTGTGAAAAGAGGTTCCTTTACCCCTCCAAGTTGGCCACCCATCGCTGGACACACTCAACAGAGCGGCCTTACAAATGCAGTGAGTGTCCCAAGAGCTTCAGTTACCCTTCAAAGCTGGCTGCACACTGCCAGACCCACACGGGCGAGAGGCCATACACATGCAGCCAGTGTCAAAAGGGTTTCAGTCACCGTTCCAAGTTAGCTGCTCATCACTGGATCCATACCAAAGAGCGGCCCTACAAATGCAGTGAGTGTCCCAAAAGCTTCTGTTACCCCTCCAAGCTGGCTGCCCACCGCCAGACCCACACCGGTGAAAGGCCCTATACATGCAGCCAGTGTGAGAAAAGTTTCTGTTATCCTTCCAAATTGGCTGCCCACAAACAGATCCACACGGTGGTGGCGGCAGGAGGAGCACCCTTCCCCTGCACTGAGTGTGGGAAGAGTTTCCGTCAACTGAGAAATCTGCAGCTGCATCAGTGTAACCATAAAAGAGAGAACCTTGGGGAAAGGGAGAAAGAATTTGAAAGCCAGGAGGGCTAGGGACTCACTAAGGCATATATGTCAAGAGAGAATAACTAGGTAGGAAACAGAACAGCATGAGAAAGAGTTCTATTTCATTGCAGCATCTGAGGAATGAGCGAGACTCTTGCAGCATGTAAGTACAGGGATGAGAGAAATAAATGAGACTCCACTGCAGGTCTGGGATGAGTGACACTCCATTGCAATATGTGAGATCAGTGAGGTGAGGAATGAGCAAGGCCAGCTCTACTGCTGAATGACTGTTTTTCACGCATGGCCCTACCTTTAAGCCCCTACTGACTGCAAATGAGGTCCTACAATGAGTCTTTGCATGTGACCCCCCACATCCCTCTGTATCCCTTGTGGTTGTCTTTGGAAATGAGTGAGACTCCATTGCAGAATATGAGGTCAGTGATGGGAGAAATGAGTAAGACTCCTTCACAGCTTGTGAAATCAGTGATGGGAGGAATGCGTGAGACTTCATTGCAGTGTGTGAGGTCAGTGATGGAAGGAATGAATGAGATGCCATTGCAATGAGTGATGTCGGTAATGGGAGGAATGAGTAAAATGTCAACCTGGTGGAAACCTGGAGCTCTTCTGTTCTTCCCCCACCACTCCCTGATTTTTAGCAAGTCTGTTATCCTGCCTCTGTTGAATCCCTTTTGGCTTTTTGTTTTTTTGTTAAATATCTATCCATGTCCTCTGGAATGTAAGGAAAAAAAATTCTCTATCTGCTCAACCTCTCTGCACCACAACTTCTGTGAGAGAAATACAAGGATGGAAAACACTGCCCCCTAGAGCTGTGATACAGTAAAACCTCCTGTGCAAAGCCAAGACTGTTAGGAGTGATGCTAGAAGGATAACACGCCACTTAACAAAAGCCACAAGTGGAGAACAAATTCAAGATTGACTAAACATGCCTCAGTGTGGCAAGGGTTATATAGTCATAAGAATAGCAAGTTGAGGTCCTGTTCCCTTTGAGGCTCCTTTCCCTGTGGCTCTGCTGTACATAGGCTGCATCCCGCGATGGATGATTTATACTGCAGCACACAGAAGGCCTGTCTGATACAGCACAAAGTTAGGAGCATCATGGAGATCGCGTGTGAAAGGAAACTATCATACCTAAGTCACTATAGAATAGACTGTCATTCCTGCTGAAATCTGTGTTTAACACAGTGCAGCTACTCATATGGCACAAGGCATCAATCTTTGTGAAGCTGTCAGGCTGTTTCCCATTACTCAGTGTTTCTAGGCATCCTAAACAGTTTGGAGCTGACAGAAAAAATAAAAACTTTTCTAATGTGTCCTATTACTGATGTTCCCTAGGTTGGTTTTATTTCAGATACCATATAGTTTCTTATATCAATACAATACCATGTCTTATATATCACAATTTTCTTCTAGGAATCTATGCGGTTTACAATATGATTTGGATCAAGTTCTTAAGTTCCATTGTTAGCATGAATCTTTAGTTTAGGAAGAGCGTGGAGGGTTCAAAGAGACGTCTTTAGTTTCTTTTTGGAATTCAAGGTAGCTGATGAGTTGTCTTAGGTGTATCGGCAGTTTGTTCTAAATGAGAGGTCCTTGGTACTCGAAGGTGGACTCAGATATCTTCTTTCTTTGTATTTGATGAGAAGGGAATGACAGTTTGTAGTGTTGCGTGGTGCATGAATTGAAAAAGAGTGTGAGACTTTAATGATCGAAGTAAGTCCCTCTGAGTTCTCTCCATGTATCGCTTTATGGACCATGTATGCCATCTTAAACTATGCTTCTCTGTAGCCAGTATAGCTGTTTTAACAGTGGACTTGCCCTTTCGTAGCGGCGGTGGCGTACCTAGCATATGTGACACCCGGGGACCATCATTTTTTGACACCCCCCATCTATATGAAAAATATGATTTTTAGTAACAATCCACAAATCGCACAACAAGAGTGTACCTAGGAAAAGGCAGCATCTTAAACATTGCAGTGAGCACTAGAACACCAACACATATTGTAAAACTAAACAAGCCAGATCCTGCACAGTCAATTGATCCTGCACAGTCGATGCTATCAGAAAGCCATGTCCCTTTCATACACACAGACGGATATACCCTCGCCCAATATGGAATAATCAAACTAAAAATAGAAATATTTAGAAAAAAGTTAAACTGAACTGCCAAGAAACCAGACTCTGCATACAATGCAACACCACAACACCACAAAAACAGTAATACATGTCCTCTAATACTGTGCAAAATATAAAGACAGTAGATGTAAATTTGAAAAAACTGATATATAAAATAAAAATAAAACAAATAATGAGAAATAAGAAAATACCATTTTATTGGACTAATCCCCATAAGCTTGGTTTCCATCCCCACAAACCACCTGATTCCATCCACACAATCCTTGAATTGTTTTATATTGAAATTATTATATTAAAGTATAAAAAGAAACAATAGTCTGTACAATTGACAATTTATAAATCAGCGTCTTTTCCCCACTCTCTCTTCCCCATTTCCCTTCAGTGTCCTCAGCCCACTCTCTCTCCACTTTCCTTCAACGCATGCACATAAAAACAAGCAAGTAATTTTATATCATTTTCATTCTATTCATTCATAGAAATTAAAGTCTAAATAATGCCAATCACATAACAAAACATGATTTTACAAAAATAATTCCCTGCACAGTCAAGCCTGCAAGGATTACTAGATGTCTTTCAGCAGCTCCCCTCCCTCCCTTACCTTCGTGGCCAAGTCAAAATGATCTATCAACAATAAAATTTTAAAAACACAAAGCACACTGTACGCAGAGAAAATGTTAATTATCATTTATATTCCGCGGGTTTTCAAAGAGGTCAAGGCAGATGACTTTATACAATGTCACCTCAGTAACAACTATACAAAAATAGACAAATATACTCCCTCCCTTTTTAATAAACCCGATAGCGTTTTTAGCGCAGGGAGCTGCGCTGAATGTCCCACGCTGCTCTCGACGCTCATAGGCTCCCTGCACTAAAAACTGCTATTGCGGTTTAGTAAAAGGGGGGCCATAGTGCAAAATATAGACAGCATATATAAATTCTCAAAACGGACACATTTTGATCACTAAATTGAAAATAAAATCATTTTTCCTACCTTTGGTAATTTCATCAGTCTCTGGTTGCACTTTATTCTTCTGATTGTGCATCCAATATTTCTTCCTTTCTTTCAGCCTCCTGTATGCTTCCTCTCCTCCAGACCTCATTCCCTCCCCCAACATTTTCTTTGTTTCATCCTGCCCCCTTCTTTCTTTCTCTCTCCATGCCCCCTTCCTTTCTCTTTCACCCTGCCCCCTTCTTTCTTTCTCTCTCCATGCCCCCTTTCTTTCTCTGTCTCTCCGTGCTCCATTTCTTTCTTTCTTTCTCTCTCCATAAGAACATAAGAATTTGCTACCACTGGGTCAGACCAGAAGTCCATCGCGCCCAGCGGTCCGCTCCCGCGGCGGCCCATCAGGTCTGTGACCTGTGAAGTGATTCCTGACCTCTACATCTATCTATAACCCTCAATCCCCTCATCCTTTAGGAACCTATCTAAACCTTCCTTGAAACCCTGTAGTGTGCTCTGGCCTATCACAACCTCTGGAAGCGCGTTCCATGTGTCCACCACCCTCTGGGTAAAAAAGAACTTCCTCGCATTTGTTCTAAACCTGTCCCCTCTCAATTTCTCCGAGTGACCCCTTGTACTTGTGGTTCCCCACAGTCTGAAGAATCTGTCCCTGTCCACCTTCTCTATGCCCCTCAGGATTTTGAAGGTTTCTATCATGTCACCTCTAAGTCTCCGCTTTTCCAGGGAGAACAGCCCCAGCATTTTCAACCTGTCAGCGTATGAAAAGTTTTCCATACCATTTACCAGTTTAGTTGCTCTCCTCTGGACCCCCCTCAAGTACTGCCATGTCCTTTTTGAGGTACGGTGACCAGTACTGGACACAGTACTCCAGATGTGGGCGCACCATTGCACGATATAGTGGCATGAAGACTTCCTTCGTCCTGGTCGCGATACCCTTTTTAATGATACCCAACATTCTGTTCGCTTTCTTTAAGGCTGTCGCACATTGTGCTGATGCTTTCAATGTTGTGTCCACCATCACCCCCAGGTCTCTTTCAAGGTTGCTCACCCCTAGCAGTGATCCTCCCATTTTGTAGCTGAACATTGGGTTCTTTTTCCCTACATGCATGACCTTGCATTTCTCTATGTTAAAACTCATCTGCCACTTTTTTGCCCACTCTTCCAGTCTTGTTAGGTCTCTTTGCAGGTCTTTGCAGTCTTCCGTGTTTCTAACCCTGCTGCAGAGTTTGGTGTCATCAGCAAATTTAATAACCTCACATTTCGTCCTCGTCTCCAGGTCATTGATAAATATATTGAACAGGAGCGGTCCCAGCACCGACCCCTGTGGAACTCCGCTCGTGACCCATTGCCAGTCTGAGTAATGGCCCTTTACTCCAACCCTCTGTTTCCTGCCTGCCAGCCAGTGTTTGATCCATTGGTGGACATCCCCCTGCACACCGTGGCTCCCCCTGCACCCCGTGGCCCCCTTTCTTTCTCTATGTCTTTCTTTCTCTCTCTCTCTCCCTATGCCCCATTTTTTTCTTTCTTTCTTTGTTTCACCCTGCCCCCTTTCTTTCTTTCTGGCTCCCTGCCCCCCCTTTCTTTCTTTCTGGCTCCCTGTCCCACCTTTATTTCTTTCTGGCTCCCTGTCTCCCCCCCTTTCTTTTTCTTTCTCCCTGCCCTCCCCCATGCTATCGCCATTGGGAAACATGCTGCTGCCACTGGCCATCGGGAACAGGCCGGCTCAAGTTTGCCCTGCTTCTCTTCCCCGCAGGGCCTACCAACTCTTGCCGCCGTCAATTCTAATGTCGGAGAGGATGTTCCGGGCCAGCCAGGCAGTGATTGGCTGGCCCAGAACGTCCTCTCTGACGTCAGAATTGATGTCGGGCGGCGAGAATTGGTCGGCTGCAGGGAGGGAGAACTCGGCGCCGGCCTGTTCCCGATGGCCAGTGGCAGCCTTTCCCCGGCGGCAGCCAGCTGTGCACGCCCTTGGGGCATGCACCCGGGGCGGACCCCCCCCCCCCCTTGGTACGCCACTGCATAGCGGTTCTTTTTGAGAATTAGTTTTGCAGCCATGTTTTGTAGTAGTTGAAGCCCCTTGCATTCATTTTCTGTAATGCCACAATATAGTGAATTGCAATAGTCCAGGTATGGTACTAGGACTGACTGCGCTATTGTCTTGAAGCTGGCCTTGGTCAGGACTGGTCTTCGTATCCTTAGTTGTTTCATCTTAAAGATAAATTTTTTTTAACTAGAGTGGTAATGTGTGTGTTTAAGGTTCGGTTTGAGTCTAGGGTGACTCCCAGGACTTTGGAGTTATTCTCTATCTTTAGGCTCTCTTCAGTGGACAGCTCTAGTTCTTTACTCAGTAACGAGTTGTAGTCTCCGAACCATAAGATTCTTGGTTTTGAGATGTCAAGTTGTAGTAGTATGGATTGTTTACCTTTGCTGAGTTGATATCTTATCTTAGATGTTAGTTCTAGTAACAGGGATTCAGTGCTGTCCCTGGGTCTAAAGTCATGTTGTGATCTGTGGAAACTATCTGTTTGGTCTATGAATATTGCCAGTTGCATGCTTACACAGAATTTGAGTAGTTTTGCAAGCCATGGAATCCCTGCTACTAACCTGAAGTTCCCTTCTTTGTTCAGTGTATGTTATTTGTTTTAGTTTCCCATAATTTCTGTTTTTGTAGTAGAGGTATCGTATAGGCTTTGCCTTCTTGTTTCTTACAATTATATTTGGAATCACTGGACTATTCATTGTTGATCATAACTGGACTAATTTAGTCTCTTGGATCAAGTGGGGGCTACATTTGACTTTGTGTCTGTGTGCATTATTAATCAGTGATCTGCTATTGCCTGAGTAGCATGTGATATAGTGCATTGGGATGTTCCTTCTATTAGTCCTACATTAATCAAGAATATGCAGTTTTTAGCAAGGAATCATTGTAGCTTACAATAAGATTGGAATCAGTTATTATATTAAAATTAGGTTCTAGAGAGCATATTAGAGTTCTTGGAGAAGATTGGGATTGGTTATTACAATTAGAAATTAGGTTCTAGAGAGTGTATTGGATAAAGATCATTCATTATAGGGAGAAGATATGTCTTTAACATTCAATACTTCTCAACCCAGACCTTGGGGCACAACCAGCCAGTCAGTTTTCAGGATATCCACAATGAATTTGCATGAGACAGGTTTGCATACACTGCCTCCTTGGTTGTTATTATTCTTATTCATTAGGCTTGCTATACTGCCTGTACCAGCAGAAGACCTAAGTGGTTTACAAAACTAAAATGATAAAAGAATAGGAAAAGAAGGCCATTAAAATTGATAGTATAGCAAAACATTCAGAGAAATGTACATTCAGAAAAAAACAAATTCATTCAGTGACTGCCATGTCCCAATTCCCGCAGACCCAAAGCCAGTAATGAAATTAAATTGCTCAGAAAGCAGAGTCATAAAAGTGGGTCTTTAGGAGAATCTTGAGACATATGAAAAATAATTCTAGATGATTCAGAAGGGAGTTCCACAGAGAGGGGACCAGAAAGTAGAAAGTTGATCCTCTTGTAGATCCTAAGCGAGTCTGATGGTAACCTAGGAGTACCATCATGTTTGCATCAAGGGAACATAAGGAGGGGTGTATGGCACTCTAGATGAAAGGTAAAGGGGATTGCCTGAATGAAAAGCTTGAAAGACTAGTATTAATATATGAAACTTTAATCTGTGGACAATCGATAGCCAGTGAAGATGAGAAAGTTACTGTACCTAGATGTTTTGAAAAGAAAATGGGTTGCATAATTCTGTAACATCTGCAGATGTTTGATCTGTGCTAAAGGGAGACCTGTATAAACTATGTTGCATTAATCAAGTTTTGAGATAAGAGCATGTATGGTTGTGTCTAATGATGCAAAATCCAAGAAATTCCGCAAGGTGAGTAAAAGAATGTAGCTCCAAGAAATATGATTTAATTGTATTGGAAATTTGTTTTGAGAAAGTTAAATTTGAATCGAACCAAATGCCCAAGTAGTGGAAATTAGATACAGGGACAACTGGAAGGTTAAACAGGGTTAATGATGGTTGGGACAAAGAGCATGTCACTCAACAGACGGTGGTTTTATCAGGATTGAGTTTTAGTTTGTTGGTAGATAACCATCCAGCTAGTTCCTGCAAGCAGGAGTGAAGATGGGTGAGGTAGATACACAGAGGAGAAGTGGGAAAGAGAATCGGAATATCGTTAGCATAGCTGTAGAAGTGGATATTGAAGGATTGAAGTAGAGTCACCAAAGGGCTAGTGAAAATGTTAAAGAGCAGCAGGGATAGCACAGACCCCTGAGGAAACCTGCAAGTGAGCAGATAGATGACGATCCAGGTCTTGTGGTAACACAGAAAGAATGGGTAGGATGCAAATCTTGGTTAAGCAAATTGATTATAGATAGCCTGAAAATCTGACTGGCTGGGTGTGTCCCGATGACAGGGTTAAGAACCTAATATAGAATTATTTGAAAACATGACTTGAAATCACATTACACAGTACAAGGATACAACTGCTCCTATTACTGTCCTTGATATACAAATTATATAATTGTATTGAAGATGTGCCACCTGCACTATTTACTGTCCCTGCTGTGCAAAGTATTGTTGTATAATTTTATATTAAGGATATATCGTCCCTAAGTATTTTTTTTTCTTTTATATTTGACTACTTTCTAAAATTGAGCCTAGAGTAAGGTACATTCAGTATACAGAAGATATTTCCCTGTTCTAGAGGGCTTACAAACTAAGAGCTAGATTTATCAAACTGCATTAAAATGACTTATGTTACTCTTGTTCAACACCAATTACATAAAGCCATCTGCCAATTAAAGGGTTTCACCATCTGCCAATTAAAGGGTTAAATAGCTTGTGGTAAATCCCTTCTGGTAACACTTTTACAAAGATGTAACTAAGGGCTAAATTCACTAACCTTACTTTCCGTGTCCAATTGCAGTCAGGCCGACGAATTCACAAAAGGCCTGCATGCAAATGGGGGCGATTGTTGTCACCCCCCCCCCCATCGACTGCGTGGATCACTGGAGAGCAATCCTTGAGCATGTGCAGACCATCTTCCTTGACTAGATGGTCTGTGGATGCGCTGGCACTCGGTGCTCGGCACAGCAGAAAACTTTTTTTGCTATTTTTTTCTTTGCAAGCCCGTGGTTTCAACCCGCGGGTTAAAACCATGGGCTTGCACTGTGGGGAAGAGCAGGAGAGTCAGGGTGGCAGGAGAGATTCAGGGCGAGAGCAGGAGATGGGGCAGAGAGCAGATCGTGGCAGGCAGGAGATCGGGACTGAGAGCAGATCATAGCAGGCAGGAGATCGGGGCTGAGAGCAGAGAAGCATGGCAGAGAGCAGGGCAGCAGAAGGCAGGGCAGTTGGAAAGGATCTGAGTGACTGGTCCTCAGCAGTCGCTTATTTTTGGATCGGTTAGCCAAGTTGATGTCCTTTTTTTTTTTTTTTTTGTGAATCGTGTCCCTGCCTACTTTGCATGCCAATTCCCCTCATTTGCACGCACAGATCGGAATCGGAGGTTAGTGAATTGGGTCGGAGAGAAATCGGGTCGCAAACTGATCAGTACATGATCAGTTTGCTTAGTGAAATCTAGCCCTTTGGTGGGTTAAAACCCACCCCACAGGGTGCATGTAGGGTGGGGAGCAGGGGGGAGGCAGAGAGTACACATGCCCAGTGCAGCACAGCTGCATCACTGCACACTAACCAATTAGCATGTAGTTAGTGTGGGAGCCCTTACTGCCTAATAAATAGGTGTCAGTAAGGGCTCCTGAACTAATGGTCATATGCTAATTGAGAAATTAGTGTGTTGCCTTTAATGAGAGAAACAGGAAATGTGGCCATTTTACAGCTATGTTAAAGTGGCCTTAGTGTGCAGGAAATCCCTTCACTACTGATACCACAGGCCACATTATAGCGCAGTTTAGTAAAAGGACTCCTAAGTGTGTACAAGATATAACTTTAGAGTACAGATATAACACTTGCCTCCCGTCCTCCTTGGTGTCTGGGGATAACTTATTTATTCTGGATAAGGATGAAAATGTTTGCTTTCCTCACAATCCCTAAAACAAAAATCACAATGTAGAATTTTATGTTAAAGATTATGCCAGCTCCCTTTTGTGTCTCGCATACATAAAAGGGAAGAAGAAGGTATTTTGGATTTAGCCCATTGCCTTTTGAAGCTGGAGGTTAAGGTGAGTTACATTCAAGTTCAGGAGGTATTTTCATGGCCCTGGAGGGCTTACAGTCCAAGTTTTTACCTGAGATAATGGAGAATCAAGTGTCTCATCCAAGGAGCAGCAGCGAGATTTGAATCTGATTTCCTTGGTTCTCACTCCACCACTTCTAACCATTAGGCCACTCCTCAACCCTATATAATATGAGGGTTGTTCAAAAAGTTTCCGCTCTTTCATATTTTCATGGGAAATGGTTGGGGTGGGAGAAGTGGTTAGAGTGTGTGTTGTAGAATGTCACGTGACTAGTCAAGCAAGTTGGATCACTTTGTGGAAAAGAGATATTTAATAAATAGTGTTAAAAAATATAAAAATGCGGAAACATTTTGAAGATCCCTCATCGTACAATACCTATTTCACTGCTTTTATGATTTTCTCCCCCAACAGCAGAGCCTGGCCACAGACAACTATAAAATCGTGTTTCTCTAAGAGCCCATCAATCTCAGGACGTTCAGTATTTTTTAATATAAGAACATCAGATGGATCATTGAGTCCAGCACCCCATTCTGATGGTGGTAAGTCTATGCCACTTGAAAATATCCAGCAGATTCTAATGGAGAGATCCATTCCACATTGTTCACTCTAAGTAGTAATACAAATGGGATAAGCATACAGAGCGTGTGTGTGTGTGTATATGTGTCTCTGTTGGCTTTAGAGCAGGTCTTTTTTTTTTCTAACATTTCAAATTTACAATCACTTTAATATATCCATGATAATGAAATTTCAGTAATATAACAAAAAGAAATCAAAATATCAGGAATAAACATCACCTTAAGACAATCCACAATTTATCAGAAATAGGATCCAAGATACATAGAAATAATCAATAAGGGGAAAAAAAGCAAAATATTTTCCCTGGCGTCTTCCTCACATCATTGCTTCAGCCTGATCACATTTCCTCCCCATCGGAGAGTCAAACAGTCACCTTAATCTCCTCTTTAGCTACAAGAAAATCCAATAGCTGTTTTGGGTCAAAAAAGTAAAAGTTGAACCCTCAAGCAATACAATACAAATACAAGGAAACTTCAAAACAAAATTGGCCCCCAAAGCATTCACTCTTGGTCTACAGGCCAAGAATGACTGGTGCCTCCTTTGTGTGTGTCTAGATAAATCAGGAAAAATCTGAATATTTGATCCCATAAACTGCTGATTGATATTATGGAAATATAAGCGTAAAACATTATTGCAATCCAGCTCCAAAGCAAATGTTACAATTAGAGTCAGTCTCTGGGTAACTATTTCAAGAGATGATTTCAGAAAGTCAGTTAAGTTCACCATTGGATCTGGTCTCCCCAAGGTCCCAGCACCTCCCATTTCTATCTCGGAAACATACTGAGCTTTCACAATCGGTGGAAGTGCTCTTAAGGACCTCCTTCAAATATCGTCTCACTAAGTCCACTGCTGATATCAAAGGGGACTTGGGAAAATGTAAGAATCTCAGATTATTCCTTCTTAACTGATTTTCCAAATATTCAATCTTTTGTTGGGTTAAGGTCTTATCTTTCACCAAAGCTACTCCCAGATTCTGTACCTCCTCCACTTTCTGCTCCAAAATTGTTACTTTCTCTAATTGCTGAACTAAGCCTATGGACTGAAGAGCAATTTGTTCAGAAACATTTTTCATTTCACCCTCCATTTTATCCACTCCTCAAAAAATAGGAATTTAAGACCTGTATAGCCTCCCAAAGTACCTCTAAGATTATAACAGCTGGCTTCTTATTTTTCACACCTACAGAACTTTCAGAATGGTCTTTCCCCCCACATGCCCCACTCACAATTTAAGCTGGATACAAAGTATGTGAAGTGGACATCCTTACCAACACACCTTGCTGTGGGGAAGAAAAAAACTCTAGCAGAGAAAGATTCTTGGACAGTGATAAAGAAGTCGGAGTTCCCCCCAGGCTTCCACGCTGATGCTCTCAATCCAATAGACTCCTTCCAGGCTGCAGGGAAGCTGTTCTATTCTCGGGACTCAACAAGATCCTGTTGCCACTAGCGCAACTCACACATGCATATTGTGCATGTTGCACTTGGTCAGAAGAAACAACCGACGTGGGTCCAGTCAGCATTCCGTAATCCTCCTAGGTAGTTTGTTTCATCCGCGGTACTTGGTTAACTGCCGGGACTCAGACTTTCACGTTTTTTCTTGCCCATTTTCCTGGCAAGTGAACCAAAGCGCTCGCCACCACAGAGCTCCAGAAAAGATGACCTCTTCAGCCTCTCAGCAAGATGCCTTTTGGCTCTCCCCTTAGACCTTTTTTGGTTGTAGCTCAAGGTAAGTTACATTCAGATCCACTAAGTATTTTCCTGTCCCTGGAGAACTTCCATTATAAGTCTGTACTTGAGGCAATGGATGGTTAAGTGATTTGCCAAGCTCACAAGGAGAACTAATTTAAGAATTGTCTTACTAAATAACGCCAAGGATGAGGGGGTAAGGTCTCAGTTCTTAGCAGCTTGTGGAATCAATTCTATACAGATTGCTCTACTAACTTCAGTGATTTGGCTCTACCCAAAGGAAAATTTAGCTGTTGTGGCCAATGTGTATAACTCAATATGAACTTAAATTCTTTCAAATTAAAAAAAAAATAATGGCTAAAACATCAAAGCTAGCATAGCGGTAACAAAAGTAATTCACTGACATAGTTCAAGTTTCAAGTTTATTAGGATTTTATATACCGCCTATCAAAGTTATCTAAGCGGTTTTTACAATCAGGTACTCAAGCATTTTTCCCTATCTGTCTCGGTGGGCATCTAACGTAGCTGGGGCTACAGAGGACTGAGTGACTTGCCCAGGGTCACAAGGAGCAGTCCCTTCAGTTCCTTGCACAGCAGTAACAGAAGTCACTTGGCTTACTGCTGACATAGTCCCTTCACTTCTTAGCACAGCAGTAACAAGTCATTAGGCTTGTCACTGACATGGTCCTTTCAATTCCTTGCACCCAACTTGCTACAAGTTTCATTCCAAAGAACTGCTAGAAGAGCTGGAGTCTGCTGAAGCGTTCAAAATTTGTTGCAACATCAACAGATTGTTTGAATTTGAAAGAAAGGTTGGATAAGTTCATGTTCAATTACATAGTATGCATTGGATCTTATAGGAGGTATAGTATCTATGATTAAAACAGCAGTTAAAATTGCTTTTGAATAAAACCAGAATCACTGGTGAAATTAGTACTGCAATCCATATGGCACTGATTTCACAACTGCTAAGAACTGAGATCTTACCCCCTCACAATTAATAATTTTTATTGGCGTTATTTAGTAGAACATTTCTTGAATTAGTTGCATTTGTGGGTCCTTTTTTGTTTGTTTTGGGATTTTTTTGTTTATAAAGATCATAAGAAGATGCAGTGGGATTTGAACTGAGTTGGTGCTTGGCCAACTGCTCTAACTTAAGCTGCTCTTCCACTCACTGGGTAACGGGGCAGTTTGCAGTGTGTTGGGTAGTTCTTGCAAGTAGAGGCAGTTGCAGGGGTAATTTTTAGGAGCAGTATTTGGCATACTAGGCAGTTGTGGGTGGTAGTTTATGGGGGGTAGGGGGCAGTTTGTAACATGGTGGGGCTGGTGATCTCATAAGAATTGTCATACTGGGACAGACTGAAGTTCCATCAAGCCCAGTATGGCCAACCCAGGTCCCAAGCACCTAGCTAAATCCCAAGTAGCAAAACAGATTCTATGCTGCTTATCCTAAGAATAAGCAGTGGATTTCCCCAAGCCATCTCAATAATGGCCTATGGACTTCTCTTAGGAAATTATCCAAACTTTTTAAAAACCCTGTTAAGCTAACGGATTCTATCACATTCTCCGGCAATGAATTCCAGAGTTTAATTACACGTTGTGTGAAGAAATATTTTCTCCGGTTTGTTTTAAATCTACTACTTAGTAGCTTCATCACATTTCCCCTAGTCCTAATATTTTTGGGAAGAGTGAACAAGCAATTTGCATCTACCCTTTCCACTCCACTCATTATTTTATAGACCTCTATCATATCACCCCTGAGCCGCCTTGTCTCCAAGCTGAAGAGCCCTAACCACTTTAGCCTTTCCTCATAGGGAAGTTGTCCCATCCCTTTTATCATTTTTGTTGCCCCTTTTCTAATACCACTATATCTTTTTTGAGATATGGCGACCAGAATTGCACAGTATTCAAGGTGCAGCTGTACCATAGAGCAATACAAGGGCATTATAGCATTTTCATCTTTGTTTTCCATTCCTTTCCTGATAATTCCTAACATTCTGTTTGCTTTCTTAGCAACTGCCACACATTAAGCTGAGGGGTTTCAACATATCAACAATGATACCTGGATTCTTTTCCTGGGCAGTGACTCCTAACACAGAACCCAGCATCACATAGCTATAGTTCGGGTTCCTTTTTTCCATATGCATCACTTTGCACTTGTTCACATTAAACGTCATCTGCCATTTTGATGCCCAGTCTTCCAGTCTCACAAAGTCCTCTTGCAATTTTTCACAATTTTCTTGCGATTTAAGAACTTTGAATAACTTTGTGCCATCAGCAAATTTAATTATCTCACTAGTTATTCCCACCTCTAGATCATTGATAAATATGTTAAAAAGCAGCAATCCCAGAACAGACCCCTGTGGAATCCCACTATATATCATTCTCCATTGAGGCTAATGACCATTTAAACCCACTCTGTTTTTTGTCTTTCAACCAGTTCTCAATCCAAAAAGGACATTACCTCCTATCCCATGGCTTTCTAATTTCCTCAGAAGTATTTCATGAGGTACTTTGTCAAATGCTTTTTGAAAATCCAAATACACAATATCAACTGGTCGATCTTTATCCACATGTTCATTTACCCCTTCAAAGAAATTCAATAGACTGGTGAGGCAAGATTTCTCTCATTAATCCATGCTTACGTATATGTTCTGTTATTTTGTTCTTTATAATAGTCTTTACCATTTTGCCCAGTACCAACATCAGACTCACCGGTCTATAATTTCCCAGATCACCTCTGTAACTCTTTTTAAAAATTGGCATCATGTTGGCCACCTTCCAGTCTTCCGGTACTATGCTGGTTTTAAAGAAAAGTTATAAATTACTAACAATAGCTCTGCAAGTTCACTTTTCAATTCTATCAGCATTCTGGGATGTATACCATCCAGTCCAAGTGATTTGCTACTGTTCAATTTATCAAATTGACCCATTACATCATCCAGTGTTACAGCGATTTGTATGAGTTTCTCTGATTCATCAGAATTGAATGCAATTTCTGGCATCAGTATCTCCCTACATCTTCTTCAGTCAAGACCAAGGCAAAGAATTAATTTATTCTCTCCACAATGTCCTTGTCTTCCCTGAGAGCCCTTTTTATCCTTGGTCATCTAGCTGTCCAGCTGATTCTCTTCCCGGCTTCTTGCTTTTAATATACCTCTCTCAGCTCCTACTCAGGACAAGAGAAGCTGGGATCTGGTTAGCTATTTATTTGTTAGCTGTGCTTCTAAAGTGAAGTGGTCAGCAACATCTCCTGGATGAGTCACCATTTAATCAGGCACTTATTGTTAACTGAAAGGCAACTAAACAAAAGAGCAGTTTTTAACTGCTTAACTGAAAGGCCATTGTAAAAAATATGTTCTGTAGGGCTACTTTTTTCTAGCCATATTTTAAACTACTCTTTTTCTAGCTGTATTTCAAACTGTTAAACACTAAACAAGACTTTCCTCAACTGTTATTTGTGCCCTAATCTGATCTAATGCTCTGAAATGTAACCTAAAATACTAAAATACAGTGTACCTTGGTTTGCGAGCATAATTTGTTCCAGAAGCATGCTCATAATACAAAGCACTCGTATATCAAAGCACATGTCCCCATAGAAAATAATGGAAACTCAGCGATTCATTCCACATCCCAAAAACTGGTATGGATAGTAAGTAGACGCAGAAGAGGGAGGGTTAAGTGACTTTGCCCAGAGTCACAAGGAGCAGCAGAGGAAATTAAACCCAATTCCTTAGCCAAGCAAAAAGGAGCCAGAACAAACGAGACCGACTACTGTACCTCCCTCATCGCCCGACTAACCTCCTTCACTTCCAGCTCCTCCAGCATGGTGGAGTGCCAGCACCACTGTCACCCATAGTCCAGGAATTAGAAGTCCTCTGTCAAGTGTCACCCACTAGCCAGCTGCCAGCATCTCCGCCTCTAACCACCACAGGTCCTCTAGTGGGGTCCTTTATTGTCAGCAGTCACCTTTTTAGCAATCCAACACCCGCCTGAGTTTGGGAAAGCACAGGATTGCCCTTTTTATGGTGAAACGGCAGCAGCCCCTAGCTCTTTCGGTTGCCAGTGCCCTGCAGTTTGGTGGGAAGCGGCCGAATAGGTGTGCACATGGTTGGCGGGAGGACAGGCATCCACGCAAACGCCCTGGTGTTCTTAGACTCCAGCGATATTTGAGGTGGTGCTGGTGTCTCCGCGTATTATAACGGCTTTGCAGCAACTTCCTGTGGTCTCGCGTGGACAGTCGGTAGCTCGGCAGCCCTTACTGAAGGGGGGCCAGCTGTGTAGGCACCCGCGGCATGCTCTGACCCAGCCCTTAGTTTTCCAGCAACAGCAGCGGCTTGGACCGGCCTTGCCTTCACCCCTTCCTCCCTGCGCTCTCCACTCTCTCCCTCCCCCCACCAATGTTCCGCTACGGTGCCTCTGAAGCCGTGCCGGACCCTGTCTATGTCAGCCTTTGCTTTCTGTGCCCTAGTTTCTGCCAGTGCCGCCGCCGTATACATAGAAAGGAATTATAGACATGAGTGTATGTGCTCGTTTACCGAGGCAACACTCGGTTTGCGAGTCAAAGTTTGCTGGAGTGTTTTGCTCATCTTGCAAAACACTTGCAAATTGTGTTACTCGCAAACCGAGGTTTGACTGTACTAATCTAAACTATAACACTTTTTATATAAAAACCCTAACAAAGACTCTAAAGGCTACACTATTGCCTAAACTGACTTTGCTGAAAAAGCAGAATATTGAACTAAAGTAAAAGAGGACAAATAACTTACTGAAGCCCTAGTTTTACCTTTTCCCAAGTTTGAATGCCAGCAGGTAAGATATTCTAATGGAGTTTTTCTTCCTCTTAGCAGATCCTCACTCAGCATCTCTTCAGAACAAGGAACCATATACTGATGGAGTTGCTGTCAAAGCTAACTCCAGTCCATCCTTATCTGTCTTGTCCAGCACTGGCTTTGCTTCTCAATTACTAGTGTTACCATCTAATCATCACTAGACTTGTTTAATTCCATACCTCCGTAAAGGATTCCTTTTCTGTTTATCCCACACATTTTTTAATTCAGTTACTATTTTCATCACCACTACCTCCTACAGGAGGGCATTCCAGGCATCTACCACTTCTGATATAAATGGAATTTAACTATGAAAGCCAAAGAAGAGCGTAAAAAAGTGAATATGCAGACTTTGCTCTTTGACATAACACATCTGACAGGTCTCTTTTTATCATTATTTTTTTCCTCTTTAAGTACGGTTACATAACTCGAGCTTTTGTAGCACTCATTTGCTTGGTATATTTACTTTGCAGCACATTTTTACGACATAAAATGTTAGATTCATTGATAGATTTCTATTAGATTCACTGATATTGGACTACCTTTTTCTGCATATATCTTTTTCATTATACATGAATTATGGCTATATGCATGTTTATAAATTTATTATTTCAAAATGTTTTGACTGTTCCATCTTGAGTCCGATTTTTTTTAAAGAAGTTCTTCAAAAGATGGGGATTGAAAGATGACCTCCATACAAGGACCCAGTCTTCAATAAAAAAAAAAAAAAAAGCATAAGATAATATCTGATTAATTGAGGAAAGTCTTTGTTTAGTGTTTAACAATAATTTAAAATACAGCTAGAAAAAAGTAGCAGTACAGAGCATATTTTTTTGCAAAGGTATTTTCAGTTAGGCGGTTAGAAACTGCTCCTTTGTTTAGTTGCCTTTCAGTTAAACAGTAGTGCCTGATTAAAGGGAAAAGTCAAAGGGTCAGGATAAGTGCAGAATAACTCATCTAGGAGGTGTCGCCGCCATCATTTTTACTCTAGAACAGGGGTGTCCAACCTGCGGCCCCGTGAAGTATTTTGTGTGGCCCCGGTTGAGGATGATGCAGTGTTTTCCTCTGCTGCCCCTGGGTGTTTACCATCTTGCCAGCTCCCTCCTGTCTTGCTGCAGCGTTTGTGCAGAAACATTTTTTTCGGCCAATGCGGCCCAGGGAAGCCAAAAGGTTGGACACCCCTGCTCTAGAAGCACAGGTAACAAAAAGGTAACTCAGAACTCAACTGCTCCTTATCCTGAAGAGGTGCTGCATGAGGATCTACTAAGAAGAAGAAAAACTGCATTGGAATATCTTACCTGCTGGCATTCAAACTTAGGAAAAGGTTAAACTTGGGCTTTAGTTTATTTCATTGTCCTCTTTCTAGCCATGTCTCTCACCCTCCCCCCCAGTCCATTCCCAGCCAGCTCACTCCCAAAGCTGCCCTCTTGTTTTCCCTCAACATGGTACCCTGGCATGCATGCACCCTTCCCCAGGTTATCTCCTCTTCCCTGCCTTTCAGTAGAAAAAGGAGTGGCCACATCCTCTTCCTCTGCCACTTTAACTGCAAAATTTTGAACTACAATGAACCACTGTAGAGCCTATGCAGCAAACAAGGAAAATATGGCCCTGTGTGTCTTCCATTTCTATGAAAAGCACAGGAAAGGGATAATAAAAAAAGAGAAAAGAAGGGTAAGCTGAGGGATGGTGGAGGTATGTGCATATGGATCAGGAGCACAGCAGGGGAGATGGTTTTGTGCATGGGAAGAGGGGAAGCTAATATATTGTGCTGCAGCAGTGAGCTGGTGAGGAATGTGTGGGCTTTGGTGCCCTGAACCAGTTCCTCACCTGTGTGATAACCTCAGCAAGTTATTTCTCTCCTTGCAACTGTTTTCTCAGCTATTTATTTAGATTTGGTTACACCTTTTACAGGTGTAGCTCAAGGTGAGTTACATTCAGGTAGAATAGTCCTGTTCTTAGAGGATACACATTTTAAGCCTCTACCTGAGGCAATGGAGGGTTAAGCGATTTGCTCAAGATCACAAGGAGCAGCGATGGGATTTGAACTTGGGCTCTCCTGGTTCTTGGGCTGCTTGCTTTTAACATTAGGCTACTTCTCCACTGTTACTAAGAGTATAGGACTAAGCTAATGGTTAGTGCAGGAGCCCGATAGAAAGATATCAGCTTTGAATGCCAAAGCCACAAAAAGGTAGTATACAAGTCCCTTACCTTGATAATCTTTCCTGTAGATGGGTGTAGTCACCCTCAAACCGCATATTCCTTGCAGAAGGCATCAATCATTTTCTCGGCTCCACCTCCTTCCCCAGAGGGTTGTACCAAAAGTTTAGTTTATTTCAAGTTTATTTAAAAATTTTATAACCCGCCCAATCGACCTTCTAGGCGGTGAACATTATGTTAAAAACATATATGGGATAACTATACATTCTTTAAAAACAATAATCATTATTAAAAACATTTAAAACCAATACAAAAACAAACAGGAACAAAAAAGGGAAGAAGGGTAGAATTACAATTTAACAAGTAAGAAAGAGAACAAATAGGGAAAGAACAAAAGGGAGGGTATCTAAAAATAGAATAAAACTATGTAGCCCTAAAAAGGGCATTTAGGTCTCGAAAGCATCAAGGAAAAGAAATGTTTTAAAATTTGTTTTAAAATGGTGAAGAGTTGATTCTTCCCGTAAGTGAACCGGAATATTATTCCAAAGAGATGGAGCGCTGACAGAGAAAATTGTAGACCTCATTGTGTTGATAAACATCAGAGATGGGACAGATAAAAGATTTTTAGAAGAAGATCTTAGAGTCTTAGAAGAACTATAGGGAATAAGGTTATTGATAAATTCTGGTTGACTATTTTGTCTAGTTT
The DNA here is from genome assembly GCF_902459505.1 of Geotrypetes seraphini. Classification (NCBI taxonomy): domain Eukaryota; kingdom Metazoa; phylum Chordata; class Amphibia; order Gymnophiona; family Dermophiidae; genus Geotrypetes; species Geotrypetes seraphini. Next base: position 72,784,170 of record NC_047094.1, on the reverse strand, counting down.
TAAAGGTTAGTAAAAGAATTTTGTATGTGATTTTATGTTCTACCGGCAACCAATGAGCCTTATAAAGGAGGGGAGTAACATGGTCTAACTTCTTTTGTTAAATATGATCTTCACTGCAGTGTTCTGTATAATTTGGAGTCGTCTTATTTCTTTTTTAGTTATGCCCTTATAGAGCGCATTACAGTAATCAATACAGGAAATCACAAGGGAGTGGATCAAGATATTCAGAGAAGTAGGCTCTAACACTTTGGATATAGAGCTAATCATTCGTAGCCGGTAAAAACAGAGCTGAACAACTGTGCTGATATGAAGATGATAATTGAGTTTACTGTCGAAAGTGATTCCTAATAATTTTAAAGAAGACACAATTTGAAGAGATTGAGTTTTAAATGTAATGGGAGTTAAAAGGGAAAGTCCTTCTTTGTTGGGAAAAATCATTAATTTGGACTTTTCGATGTTCAAAGAGAGCATATGTAAGTCTAACCAAGAGTTGATTTTTTCCAATTTTTTGTTTATAAGATTTATTTCAGTTAAGTTGCTTAAGTTTCAAGTTTATTTAGATTTGATGGTTCGCTTAATAAATTCTAAGCGAATTACATTACAGTTAAATTGGGTTAGAACAATTAATTAAAAAAACAAAAAGAATCAGGGACAATACAGACTAACAATGCCGACAAAACTGGAATAATTAGGAAAGAACATTGGGGAATAAAAGTTACAAATCTGTTATTTCCCTACTGGGAAGAGAAGAAAACAGTGAAGGATGGGAAAAAACACTAGGGATGGGGTATAAAAAAGAATAAAGACTGTTCACTTTTATTATTTTAAATTTTCTTGGAAAAAAATTCCTTTTTAAAGATTAAAAGAAGCCTTGAAGAGAAATGTTTTTAGATTAGTTTTAAATAAAGTGAGGTCTTTGATGTTTCTGATATATAAAGGGAGAGTATTCCAAATAAGTGGCGCTTTGACTGAAAAAATATCATGGCGTCTAGTTCCTATTATTTTTAATGAGGGGACCATGAGTAGCTCTTGAGTATTGGATCGAAGAAGGCGGCTTGAAACGTGTGGAATTAATAGACGATTTATAAACTGAGGTTCATTAGAAATTGCATAGGCAAACATTGCAAAGCCAATGGATTGTCCTAACGTTAAAAGGGGTGCAAGGAAAATATTAAAAAATCATGGAGATAAAAATCAAACCCTGTGGGATACCATAATCAGTTGTAAATGGGTCTGATGAAGTTTTATTAAACACTACCTTAGAAGAGCGATCTGTAAAGAAAGATGAGAACCAATCCAACACCTGGTCTGTGATTTCAATGTCATTCAGATGGGCCAGTAGGAGCTTATAATCAGTTGTATCAAATGCAGATGATAGATCTAAGGAAATGAGTAAAACAGAATGATGGTGATCGAGATGATAAAGAATTTTTGTAGTCAACCCAATAAGTGAAAGTTCTGTGGAATGATGTTGACGGAACCCTGTTTGGTGTGAATATAGTACACAGGAGGGGGCTTGGGGAAACTCCCTGGTTAACAACTGTTTTATTCTGCTATGTAAATACCATGCATAAACCACCTGAATTAAACATTTGAATGAAAAATTTCAAAGTGGAATAAAACAGCCATCTACCTGAGTGCAACCTGCACTAAGTTAAGCAGTTCTTATCAATTCTTGCTAGGCTCTTGAATTGAAGAAGCCTCATCACTTTGTGAACCTGCTTGATAGGTGGAATGCAAATACAGGCAGTCCCGGGTTAAGAACGAGTTACAAGTTATTCTTAAGTCAGATTTGCATGTAACTCAGAACTTGCAGATTTTAAGATTCTTGCTGCTTACCTCTGCTCCCAGCAGACAAAAGGGCCCACTGCCCCTCCAGTGTTCCCTCTAAGGTACAGCATGCACAACCACACACTGTTCTTAATGTGGTCATGCATCATTTCTGAATCTGCTGCAGAAGTGTATGGGTCTATGCCAATGGAAATACTGCTCAGTGAAATCAAATAAAGCCATGACCATGTTCTTAAGTATGAGTCTTAACTTAAGTCAGGCGCCTGTAACTCGGGGACTGCCTGTATGTGTTAAGACATACCTGACTGAGGCAGATAGTCTACTATACTGCAATACATTTCTTGGAAACCCAAGAAGGCGAAGTAACAACTGATGGGTGGGTTTCAGGACCTCTACACCCGTCTACAGGAAAGAAGATTATTGAGCTGAGAACCTAATCTTTCTTTCTAGTGCAACAGGTGTAGAGGGTCTGAACAACTGGGACATACCTAAGCAGTCTCTAGATCCCAGGGCAGGATAGATAAGCCTGCTGCCAATAATGAGGACCCAAAAGGTGTGTCCAAGCAAGCCGCTAAATCCACCCTGTAAAACTTCATAAAAGTGTATAGGGAGGACCATACCATCGCCCTACAAATCTCTTTGGCCAGAATCGCCCAGGACTCCATCCAGGAAGTTGCCACACCCCTAATAGAGTGTGTCTACATCAAAATTGAGGGTTGCTTTCCACACCTGTTGTATGCTGCAGATATGGCCATAGAAATCCATTTTGAGATGGAAGCTTTAGAAATCAGCCTTTCCCGATTGCTCGGATTCATCAATACAAACACTGGTCACCTCAAGATACCTGAGAATTCTCCTGACATCCAGAACCTGTAAAATCTTATCTTCCTTCTTGGATCCTGCTACAAATACTTCAAAAAATCTGTCCTTCTCTAAATGTTCTCGCTTCACTCTCCCGACTTTGCATGATATTCAAAGATGTCTTAATTCACTAAATAAAAGGAGACCAACACAGAAGTTATTCCACCTTTCTTCCTGAATCGATTCTTCTCTATTTTTGGTCCATACATCACAGACTTGTTTAGCTCTAGTTTAACCTCAGGATCCCTACCCAAAATCTGGAAACAAGCAATCATTTATCCAATCATCAAGGACCATAAAACTAATATCCAAGAAATTTCAAACTACCGGCGTATAGCTAATATACCTTTTCTGGCTAAGCTCCCTGAAAAAAATTGTTTTCCACCAAATCTCTTATTTCATCGAAAAAACAAAGGCTTTACATCCCAATCAAACTGGCTTCCGCCAACACCACTATACTGAACTGTCACTCATATAACTACAAAAATACTTTTATCATCTCGACCACCGGTCAGTTCATCTTATCTCTTTAGATCTTTCTTCTGCATTTGATACCATTGACCATAACCTGCTATTAACACGTCTTCATGAAATTGGTATAATGGATCAGGTTATGGACTGATTCATTTCTTTTTTTTCAGAAAGATCATCAAAGGTAATCTTTAATGGAACATCATCTGAGTCTTTCACACATAAGCACAGTATCTCGCAAGGCTCCATCCTATCGCCATTGCTCCTTAATATATTCATGGCCCCTCTTCTAACTCTGGGTCAGTCTATTGGCTTCACTACGTTTGCTTACACAGACGATGTGCCGTTAACCCAATCAATCCTAATGACCCAGAGGAAGTAGCATCCATTAACCGGAAATTGGAAAAAATGAAAACATGGTTAGACACAAATAGGCTATCCCTTAATATCAATAAATCAAAATTAATGATTTTTCCCTTCAAAGATGGATTAACCTTACAGGCCCCCTTAAAACTTGAGACCCTACCAATCAAAGCTGTACCCGCTTTGAGGTTGCTAGGAGTCACCTTTGTCAGTAAATTTACATACCACGATCATTAGTACAGTTGTTCAAAAATGCTTTCATTGACTTAGAATGATTTGCTGTCTTTCAAAACTACTTGAACCTGCTTCCTTGAATACTTTGATTCACTCTTTTGTGATTTCCTGCATACACCACTGTAACACCCTTTACAAGGGCATAGCAAAAAAGGAAATAAGACGCCTTCAGATTGTGCAGAACACAGCCATCAAAATTATCTATAATGCAAAAAATATGATCACATTTCACCTCTTTTATTCAAAGCACACTGGTTATCTGTTGAACACAGAATCAGCTACAAAATCCTACTTTTAACCTTTAAAATCTGTTTGAGTAACCAGCCAGAGTTCATTGATAGACTTCTAATCCCTTATAGTCCATCTAAATCACTCCGTTCCATGTCACAGAATCTCCTTACCATACCATCTTTAAAGTTAATCAACACGTTGAGATCTAATAATTTCGCTGTCACCGCACCTTCCCTCTAGAACTCGCTGCCCAATTACTTACGTGTAGAGTCCGCACTAAACCAATTTAAATCCAAGCTAAAAACCTTCTTGTTCCAGGATGCGTTTGGACAATAACTGTCCTTTTAAGGACTAAAACAATGCTTCTGGTTTTATCCCTACCTATTGTTTTTTTCCCTTCTCTGTGTTCTTTTCTCCAAAGATTGTAGTTCTTGCCCATTTTCCCATTTGTTTGAAGTAAGTCGTTATGTCATGTCATTTGTTGTACTAATATATCCTGGTATTGTTTAGCATTACTAATTTTTAATTTAATTTTATGGTATTTTCATTGTACACCACCTAGAAGTTTGATTAAGCGGTATAAGAAATTTTAAATAAACTTGAGACTTAACATGGAAGGGCAAAATGACCTCCGGCAAGAAGGAAGGGACCATGCATATTGGTACTCTTACCTCAGCAAATCCGAAGAACGGTTCTCTACAGGACAAGGCCTGCAGCTCCAAGACTCTTGCTGAGGCAAGAGCCACCAAAACTACAGTCTTCACTATAAGATCCATAAACAACACTCTCTGTAAAGGCTCATATGGAGTCCTAAAGAGGGCCTTCAGGACCAGTTTAAGATTCCATGTCGAAAAAGGTTGTCTCACGGGTGGACGCAGATGCAACACTAGTTTCAAGAATCTGTAGACATCTGGGTGAGAGGTTAGAGGGGAAAGGAAAAATGCAGCCAGGTCCCACTCTGGCCCCCACAGCCTACGCTCAAGACCCAGACAAAATCTGGGGGCGAGCCTAGCTACAAGAGGAACAGTTCCTGAGCTTCTTTAACTGTTGAAACAGGCTGACCAGACTGGTACTCTGAATCAGAGAAGCCTACCAGCTACATATTTCTTTGTCGAGAGTTTGTGTCTTCTCGCAGTCAAAGCTGTATAAGGAACACTGGGAACCTGTGCAGCACTGAAAGCCTCAAACTTAGAACAAAAACCTGAAAAATAAAACAAAAAAGTCAGAGCAAATCAGATACCTTCTGAACACATTTGCAGAAGGGAAAAATTGAGGAGCTACAGCACAGCACTCCACTCTGGAGGAAGGAGGCAGGGTCGAGAAAATTCCAGCTCTTGGTCCAGTCCCTAGTCCTAGGTCTTCTAGACCAGTGATTCCCAACCCTGTCCTGGAGGAACACCAGGCCAATCGGGTTTTCAGGCTAGCCCTAATGAATATGCATGAAGCAAATTTGCATGCCTATCACTTCCATCATATGCAAATCTCTCTCATGCATATTCATTAGGGCTAGCCTGAAAACCCGATTGGCCTGGTGTTCCTCCAGGACAGGGTTGGGAATCACTGTTCTAGACTACTGCAACATACTCTATCTCCCCTGCCCCACAACCATGATAAAACAACTACAAACAGTTCAAAACACAGCGCTAAGACTTATCTATTCCCTGAGGAAACATGACCACATCACAGCGGCATACCTCGACTCACACTGGCTCCCAATACAAGCAAGAGTGCAATTCAAAATCTACTGCCTCTTGTGCTGCCTGATTCAGTAAAAAATATTTTGATTCAATTTGATTCAGCCTATTGAATTGATTTTTTGATTCGATTTTCCTGTCCAATTGGGTGTTTTTAAAAAAAACATCCTAGTGGGTTTATTTTATAGCCTCTTCACCCCCTTTGCCCTCTCCTACCCACACTGGCGCTGTGGTGTAAACAAAAAATACTTTTCCTTTCTCTGTTAAATCCTAGCTCACATTTGCAGTCTAACACCAGCTCTGGCAGGTGACACATTTTAAATCTGACATATTGTAATCTCAAAACAGAAAGTAAAATTATTTTTTTCTACCTTTTGTTGTATGGTCATTATTTAAATCAGGTTGATTCCATGCTCTGGTTGTCTTCTGATAACGTGCTTGCCAGGGTTTCCTTCTTTCTCCGTGCTAACCATCCATCTTCCATCTCTGTCCTCCCCTTCTGTTTTCCTTGCCTCCCCCCAGTGGCGTACCTAGGGTATGTGGCACCCGGGGCCCATCATTTTTTGACACCCCCCCCCCCCCTCATGGAAAAAAATTTTTTTTTTTTTTTTTGCAATAACCATGAAATGGAATAAATGGTCAGAATAGAAACAGGCAGTGAAAATTTTCTTTTATTGAACCTCATTTATGTAACCATTATTCCAAACATAACATAACATAAATTATGTCGGAATTGTCATGACATCAGAAGTACATATGGAGTAGTTGCAGGTGATGCTTGGGACAGTTCTGATTATGTTAGTTTGGTTTTATGTGTTTTTTGAATAGAAGGGTTTTTATTTCTTTTTTTAAGGTTTTGTAGTTTGTGGTCGAGGTCAATAGGTTGTAGAGTTGGGGGTCAAGTGTTGCAGCTCGAATGGCTAGGAGGTTGTCGAACAGTTTTTTTCTTTTGACGTTTTTGGTTGGAGGGTGTGTGAATGGTGCGTGAGTTCTCCTATGTCTGTTTGAAGTGGATTGAATTATTTAGCTGAAGAAATTAGTTACCCCCCATTCCACACACATTAATTCTCTTCCATTTTTGTTCCCATTATAAAAAAACACTGATAAGTTCCCAGGAAAAAAATACATTAAAATAAGAAGTGAAAACAAAGGCCCCTACAGATGAGAACATAACATAAGAATAGCCTAACTGGGTCACACCAATGGTCCATCATGCCCAGTAGCCCATTCTCATGGTAGCCAATAGTGCTGCCCGATTCAGAGAAAAATATTTCATTCGATTCGATTCACCCTGTTGAATCGATTTTTCGATTAGATTCACTGCTAATGACACCGCTTTTTAAGTTTAAACAAAGTATAACAATAAATTTCACAACAACAATAAATTTCACAAAGTACTTAAAAAAAAAAAATCACATTTTTCCATTAAAGCAGTTCTGGAGACATTTGCTTGAACAGTCTTTTTTCCCAGTCCATAAGCAAGCAATATGAAAAAGATTTCCTTAATTATCTACTCAAACATTTTTGCTATTTACTTTCATTGTACCTAGACTATTATTCAGTAGAAAAAATTTAGTTTGTTCAATCAAGCAGAACATTCACTCATAGAAGTCCAATGTCCACACAGGATTTGATTGAACAAACCATATTTTTTCTACTGAATAATAGTTTAGGTATACTGAATAGCAAAAATGTTAAAGCCACACAGAAAAGCAGTAAAAGTCAATAGGTTCTCCAAGTGGGAACAACCTGATGTCTCAGCACTTGAGGAAAAGACCACGTAATAATGTTTATAAGGTAAATCATATAAATGATTATACTGAAGCAGGGTGTCCTCAGCATGAGAGGTAAGCGAGAGGAGAGAATTCTCCAGTGCTTTACACAATAAGGCTCCTCTGCCTGCAGTGCACACCATCATAGGACACCTCAGGTGTGCTCAAATTAATCAATGTGATAAATTAAACAGTGATAAACAATTGGTCAATCACAAGAGTGCAAGATCAAACAGGTTGTTCCCACTCAGAGAACCTATTGACTTTACTGCTTTTCTGTGTGAGTAGATAATTAAGCAAATTTCTGATAGCCTACAGAACTGATTCTCACCTTCCATCCCCAGCCCCCAAGACTTACCAGACCCCCCCTGCCGATGCATTTACTTACTGCCTGAACTGGATATTAAATCGTGGGGAAGAGAGGAGAAATGCGGGGAAAGAGCCAGCCAAAACTAGTATTTGTTGCTGCTGAGTGCACCAATCCAGGGCAAGCAGACGCTTCCCCCATGTCTTAATAACAGACAATGGACTTTTCCTCCAGGAATTTGTCCAAACCTTTCTTAAAACCAGCTACGCTATCTACTTTTAACATAACTTCTGGCCACTTCATTTTTAAGCTTAGATCTTTCCTTCCAAACAGAGACCTTGCTAGATGTCAAATACAGCACAAGGTAACTTCACATGGACTTAACTGTGCAGGAAATGAATCTCCTCATACACCCACCATATAGTGCAAAAATGTGCAAAGGTCTGTTTTTTTCTTTCGATCACTACATAGCCTAATGCCACACAAGCAGCGCTGTTACAAACATATTCTGAAGGTCAATGCTAAGGTTGACAAAGTTTCCTTCCTTGGACCAGAAGGAGATACTGACAAACCACTGGAAGAGATTCTAAAACAACTACCCAGAAATAACACCCAAAGACCCACTCAGTGTGTGAACCAGTTGAGTGGAGTGGACTAACTGGGGGTGGAAATGGGCCCAGAGTTTGCTCAGCAGAATTTCCCAGACTACCTCTTCCTCTCAACACACTGACATGCTACCACCACCACCAACACTAGGAACACCTCACCGAGTATGCCAGCAATGCTTATAAACTTTATAAAACACATTATTATATTTTCTTATAAAGCATATATTTTAACTGAACTCAGCCTTGCCATTCACAAAAATAGAAAAGTTCCCATTTCAAGCTGTCTCATGTACACTTTTCAAATCTAACATATTGTAATCACAAAACAGAAAATAAAATTATTTTTTCTACCTTTTGTTCTCTGATCAATATTCAAATCTTGTTGGTCCCAGGCTCTTGTTGTCTTGCTTGCCAGGGTCTCCTTTCTCCGTGCTAACCATCCGTCTGCCATCTCTGTTCTCCCCTTCCGTTTCCCTTCCCTCTCCCGGAGATCTGGCATCTTTCCTTTTTTTTGTCTCCATCCACAGATTCACCTTTTCTCAACTCCCCACCACCCCAGGATCCACCATCTCTCCCTTTCTGTTCCCAACTATCCTCCTATCCAGTATCTCTATCCCCCCTCCACACCATCCCCTGTTTCCAAGTTCTCTCCCTTTCTGTTCCTTCCCTCCCTAAATCCCATTATGCACCATCTCTCTCCCACTCCTCTGTTTTTAGACCCATTATTTCTAACCCCCAAAGTCTGGCATATGCACGTATCTTTGAACCCCCCCTTCCCTCTCTCCCTCTGTGTACTTTTACACCAGGACCCCCCCCCCCCGAAGGTCTGTCCCCCCTCAGAAGGGCTACACCCCACCCCTGAAGACCTGCACCCCCCGAAGGACTTTACCTCCCACCCGAAGGTCTGTCCCCCTCTGAACGCCTAAACCCCACCCCTGAAGGCCTGCACCCTCCCCGAAGGATTGTACCCCCCACCCGAAGGTCTGTCCCCCCCTGAAGGCCTGCACCCATCCCGAAGGCCTGCACCCATCCCGAAGGCCTGCACCCACCCCGAAGGCCTGCACCCACCCCGAAGGCCTGCACCCCCGAAGGCCTGTCCCCCCCCTTGAAGGCCTGACCCCCCCTTGAAGGCCTGCCTGCTTGTCCCCCCTTGAAGGCCTATCCCCCCTTAAAGGTCTGCCTGTCCCACCCCCTTGTAGGCCTGTCCCCCCTTAAAGGTCTGCCTGTCCCACCCCCTTGTAGGCCTGTCCCCCCCTTGAAGGCCTGACCCCCCCAAAGGCCTGCACCCCCTTGAAGGCCTGTCCCACCCCCTTGTAGGCCTGTCCCCCCCTTGAAGGCCTGCCTGCTTGTCCCCCCTTGAAGGCCTGTACCCCCCCTTGAAGGCCTGCACCCCCCCTTGAAGGTTGGCACCCCCCCAAAGGCCTGCACCCCCTTGAAGGCCTGTCCCACCCCCTTGTAGGCCTGTCCCCCCCTTGAAGGCCTGCCTGCCTGTCCCCCCCTTGAAGGCCTGCACCCCCTTGAAGGTCTGCACCCCCCCCCGAAGGCCTGCACCCCCCCGAAGGCCTGTCCCCCCACTTGAAGGCCTGCCTGCCTGTCCCCCCCTTGAAGGCCTGCACCCCCTTGAAGGTCGGCACCCCCCCTGAAGGCATGCACCCCCCCTTGAAGGCCTGTCCCCCCCCCTTGTAGGCCTGCACCCCCTTGTAGGCCTGTCCCCCCCCCCTTGTAGGCCTGTCCCCCCCTTGAAGGCCTGCCTGCCTGTCCCCCCCTTGAAGGCCTGCACCCCCTTGAAGGTCTGCACCCCCCCCCGAAGACCTGCACCCCCCCTTGAAGGCCTGCCTGCCTGTCACCCCCCCTCCCCCTTGAAAGTCTGCCTGCCTGCCCGCCCGCCCGCCCCACCCTGAAGGCCTGATGCCCCGACCCACCCCGAAGGACCATTCGCCCCCCTGGCCTCCCCGCACTACCTATGAAGCAGCCGCAGCAGGATCGCGACGTCAGCTATCTTTGCGCTGCTTAGGAGCTGCTTCCTGCGCCGGGCTACCTTAAGCTACTGCCCCCCCCACGCCCGAAGGACCGCTCGCCCCACTGACCTTCCAGCACACCTATGAAGCAGCCCGCAGCAGGATCGCGACGTCAGCAATCCCTCAGCTGCTTGGGCGCTGCTTCCTGCGCCGCGGTCCCGCCCCCTCCTCTGACGTCTGAGGAGGGACGGGACCGCGGCGCAGGAAGCAGCGCCCAAGCAGCTGAGGGATTGCTGACGTCGCGATCCTGCTGCGGGCTGCTTCATAGGTGTGCTGGAAGGTCAGTGGGGCGAGCGGTCCTTCGGGCGTGGGGGGGACTGAGCGGCAAGGCCGGGAACACCCCCTCAGGGCTGGTACCCGGGGCGGCCCGCCCCCCCCTAGGTACGCCACTGCCTCCCCCAGAGGTTTGGCATCTTTCCTTTTTTGTTTCCATCCCCGCAGCTGCAGCGATGGACCCCACCATCCCCAGATTCACCATCTCCTTTTCTTAACTACCCTTTCATCCTGCATCTCTCACTCCTTCCCCACCACCCGAGTTCACCATCTCCTATTCTCTTCCCAACTACCCTCCTATCCAATATCTATACCCCCCTCTACTCCATCCCTTGTGTCCAACTTCTCTCCTTCTGTTCTTTCCCTCCCTAAATCCCATTGTCCATCTCTCTCCCTCTCCTGTTTTTAGATCCATTATTTCTTCCATCCCTCCCCATCTCTCCTCTCCATGACCTCCCCCAAGTTCATCTCTCCATGAACTACCCCAAGTCCATCTCCCCTCTCCATAATCTCCCCCAAGTCCATCCCCCCTCCACCACCCATCTTCCCCCTTCACTCTAGTGAAGAAACAGCATGAGACCTATCAAGTTATCCAGTTACAAGGTGAATCCTTCAGACCAATCTGAGATTTCTGGCAGCCTCATGCAGTTTTTTTTTTTTTTTACTTTAATTATCAAAATCACAAAGGGTGGTGAGGATGGTTCAACTGAAGACTCCCAACCCCGAGGACCCCAAGCCCTTTGCTTAGGCCTGACTGGAGCGAGGAGCAGCTCCTGCATGTTGTAGCCAACAGGAAGAGAGAGAGACGAGAGCAAAGCACACTGAAAAGCAGCATCAGCAGCCTAAATGGCCTCCGTTTTACTGGCACCGAATCAGCACTGCGTCTGGTTGAAAACCGTGCGGTTGGCCTGGGCTGTGAGAAAACTGGCGGCTGCAGGTCAGAATCAGGAGGAGGGAGAGTCATGTTTGCTTTCTGCATCTGGGATTGCGCACGTAGGGGGAACAGTCAGCGCTTTCTCTTGCTAGCATGCATTAAGGGTGGGACATAAGAATTGTCACTGCTGGGTCAGATCAGTGGTCCATCGTGTCCAGCAGTCCGCTCACACGGCGGCTCCCAGGTCAAAGACCAATACTCTAAATGAGTCCAGCCTCACCTGCATACGTTCTAGTTTAGCAGGAACTTGTCTAACTTTGACTTTATCTGCTGTGATTTACATCTTCAAACAAAAGTAGAAAAGGCCTTTTTTTCTCACTATGTACATAAGCATTTGAATTTGCCCAAAAACAAAAACCCACTCCCCTCCCCCAAAACAGAATTATATTTGCCTTGTATTTCAAACCTTTCCAAGTAAAGGACAAGCAGAGAATAACTGATTTGCCTGCTTTCCTCTCCGGCCACCCTAAAACATCTAAACCAGTGATCTTTAAGGCCTTTAAATCAATGGCAGCTCTTCAGACCCTAAGTAAGGCCCCCCATTGAATTTTTTTCTTTTGACTGATGTTAATAGGGAAACCTATTGTTATCCACTTACCCTGCAGCTACTGTGCAGTGAGATTTTGGGGGTTGTTTTGCACTGTGATCGCTTCTCCAAACAAAAATTTTGCCCTTCATCCTTCCAGAACCAGCTCAGTTCCTCAGCAGAGCCAAGGATGCAGAACTGGCCTGGCAGGTCTTGAGGCTGTGCCCTGATTCACACCGGGGCACGATCATAGCCAGATCGAATCTCCTGGTCCACCTTCAACTTTTCTCAGGGAGGGGGGGACAGGACAAGGATGGACGCATATACCTACCTCCCTTGGCGCCTTTTCCTCCTGAGCCCTGTTCTGGCTATGGAGGGGGATGGCCCCAAAGTCTCTGAAGGCACTTTATACCCAAGTCTCATTAAGATGTTGGACTATGGAGGGGGAGGAGGAGAGAGAAGGAAAATGTTGCATGTGACGAAAGATGTAGGGGGGAAGAGAGAGCAGGATCTTGGATTTCGGACTGAGGAATTTGGGACAGAAGTGGGGGGGATGGAGGAGAGGAGAAGCTGCAAATTGTCTGGGGGAGGGAGACTGATGAAGGGAGAAGAGCCAGCAACAGGGGGAAAGGGAGTAAAAGCCTGCTGAGTGGAAGATGCCATCGATACGTGCTGGTCAGTAGTGCAAGGGGAAGCATCTGCTGGCTCCCCTTCGGCCACTCACCGGTGTCCTGGCGGAACTGGTGCATGAACTGCAGGTCGATGACGTAGGGCACCAGCTGCAGGTCCACCTGGCCCAGCACCACGCTGCCCCGGGCATCCTCCTTCAGCATGTTCTCGATGTGGTGGCACAAGGTAGCCGAGTAAGGTCGCCAGCGGCTTTGCTCGTTGAGCCACTCCCACACCACCATGCGGGCCAGGTTCTATGGGGGGAAGCCCAGGCCGCCGGCTGACAGAGCCGGCCGATACATGTTGGCTCAGCACTTGCCACGGGCGAGATCCTCGCGCATCTTGGGGGGGGGGGGATCTTCAGCTGTCCCCCTCCCCGAGTTCTTCCTCTTTCACTTTCGCTGGGAGCAGCCACTGCAGGTAGAGGGTGATCGCTTGCAGTTCTCGGGCTTTTGCCATGAGGGGGGGCAGACATGTTCTCCCCCGCAACCTGCTCTTACCACAAAGGAGGGGATGATCAGAAATCAAACTGGGACAGAACATGTTCTCTGGACCTTACATTATTACTATTTTTTAAACTTGCTATTACTTTTTAGCCTCCCTTTGCCGAAGTCCATGCTTCTGATGTAACTTCCGGTTTTGCAAAACCGGAAGTTACATTAGATGGATGGACTCCGGCGGCAGAGGAAAAGCCCCTCTAGCAAAGGGACCAACTTGAATCGGTGAGTTCGTTTTTTTTGTAAAAACAAATCGATTCGAATCGATTCGCCCAAAGTGAAATCGGTGAATCAATTCGAATCGGGCAGCACTACTGCCTACTATTTAAAGCCATAAATGGAGATAGCCCAGCCTACCTAAACAACTGCCTAATCCAAACTACCTCAACCAAACACAGGAGAACGCACAAACCGTTCACGCATCCCCCAATCAGAGACGTCAAACGAAAAAACTGTACGATGGCCTTCTAGCCACTCAAGTAGCAAAACTAGACTACCAACTCTCCAATTTACTGATAACGACTCCAGACTACAAATTGTTTAGAAAAGAAATAAAATCCATCCTATTCAAGACATCCTTGAAGGCAAACTAACACCGCAAGACTCATCCCAATTCTCTGAAGCAACTCGATCTACTCTTCAATTCCTCTGGAAATGGCCAGATAACTTCTTTTGTAATCCGCCTTGAACCGCATGGTATTGGTGGAATAGAAATCACTAATGTAATGTAATGTAAAATGATTGATGCCTTCTGCAAGAAACATGCAGTTCGAGGGTACTACCCAGCTATTCAGGACCTCTACATCCGCTGCACTAGAAAACCAGGTTAGATTCCCACTGCAGCTCTCTGTAACTCTGGACAGATCACATAATCCTCTACTTACCCAGGTACAAAATAAGTACCTGTATATAATATGTAAACCATTTTTATTATAATCACAGAAAGGCAGTATGTCACATCCCATCCCATCCTTATTTTATTATAATCATATTGCAATATTTTACAACAAAACCCTCGGAAATGTGAAAAGGGTAAATAAACAAACATGTATCTTAAGGGTTTATTATAAAAAATTCTGAACACATTATACATATAAAGAGATTGATGCAATAAGAGATTAAAAAACAAGCTTCATTTAGATTTCCACTTATTACAAATGTCTGAATTTCTTTAAAGATGCCAGAATATTTTATTGCTGTTTCCTCTTTGTTCTCTGTAGTTTATTCACTTCTGATAAAGATATGTTTGGAGGTTGAAGCCTATGGTCAACTGCCTCTAAGCATGCCATGAGTGTGAGTGGTGTACAATATGAAATCTAGCTTACAGGAAAGAAACACTGCACTAATAATTCCCAGTAGATGGCCCACTTCAAAGCCTGATTCATGGCCTAACAATGGCAGACAGCATTAGTAAGCAACTTCAAACTTAAAGGACAGGGGGGAAGTGACCAGTGACAATATTACATCTGCTTGGCAGAAGACATTAATAGTTGACAGCATTGCGTGTGTGCACCAAGATGTTAGCGCAGTTGTACAGAATCAAGGCTAAAAATCCAGGAAGCCCCCTTTTGTCGCTGTACAGTTCTGCTATTTAGGTTAGCTAAGGAGAAGGGGAGCGGGCAGAGAGAAGAGGCATAAGGGACAGATGATGGGGAAAATGTTTATATTGTAAACTGCCCTGATCTGTTTGCCAGAGAAACAAACTTTCTGTACTATTCGCTTTAAAAATAAAACATAATGGAAGTCAGGATGCTACACATTTGGGAAGCTGTATGCATCTGAAGCTTTTTTAAAGGAGACTGCATATGGGTCCGAGACTGTATGTATATTTCATCCACAGCTGGGTAAGGAGACTAGCTCTCTAGTTATCATTTAAAAAATTAGCTGCTCTGAAAAATAACTGGGGATTATGTGCTAAATACCCCTTCCCATTCAGCTGTGCCTTGTAAGAGGACGAGGTACTGTTCTTTTAACCCGCCCCCCCCAAAAAAAAAACATATTACATTCTCACATGATAGTGAACTGAGAAAGAAAGGCAGTCTGCATGGTTTCCTAAACATTCAAATTTGTTTTTATAAAAATAAATCCAAACCAAACATCTCCTCCCACTCTCTCTCCAACCCCAGCTCTCAGTCCTGGGCTGGAAACATAAAAAGGAGGGTGAATGTGCACACCATCTCCCTAGCGTGTTTTGCTGAACCTAAAACAGATACAACTCGCACTTCTCAAAAGCCCTTACATTGAGGTGATGTTGGAGTAGGCCAAGTCATAAGGGACTGAGAAGTAGCTCTTCTCTCTAAAAAAAACACCAAAACAAACCCCTCCCCCCCAAACAAAAAAAATAAAAGCACACTGCTGTTTGAAGACAGGCACCTAAACACACATCCATCTTGTGGCACATTTTGAGTCATGTTTGTGGCACCACCACAAAGGGCTGGTGTGGGATCATTTTCTGCCGTTCATTACAGGTGTAGATCCAGCGTGGTTTCACAAAGGACAGGTTGGCATTCTCAACCAGGGCCTGCAGGAAATATGAAAGGAGGAGGAGGAAAAGGCAAGAGAGGGTTTTTTGGTTATTAAATTGTTATATTATATGTGATCTTGATCAGTCTGCAAGTGACTAGACCTGATTCAGAAAGAGATCTCTCATGCATAAGAGGGAGCACTTGAGGTTATTCCAGAAAGGGCTATTAGTAAAGAACAGCCTTTCCCTGTTTTATGACAAGGCATTTTTAACAATTTCTCATCATCTTGAAGGCAACTTTCAAACTGCTTGCATAGGTGCAAAATCTACAAGAACTTGAATAGAGCAGGCTCAAAGTATTGTGATGACCTGAGGCAGCTTGTACTGATGCCCCTCTCCCCCCCCCCCCACTAATCCAGCATCTGTCCTGTTCTCCTTCGGTCCAGCATCTCTCCTCTTTTCTCACCACTTCCCCAGGCCAGTCTCTTTCTGCCCCCTCCCTGCAAATTCCATACCATACGGTGTCTTATACCCTGCAAGTATTAGCAAGGATTCATTGCAGCTTATAATAAAATTAATGAATTTTCAATACTGTTACATCAAGGATCATAGATCATATTGAATTTACGTTTTGGGATAATATGTCTTCAGCAATTTCCTGAATTTAAGGTAAGAAGAGATCTGTTGCAAGCTACTCGGAAAAGAGTTCTATATTTTGGGACCTTGAAATTCAAAGAGTGTTTTACGCCGGATTTGTTGCAGAGAAGGGATGTTCTTGAAGTATAGAAGGAATGTGTGATTTTAATGGCAGATGTCTGTCCAGTTGAGTTTCCTCCATATACAGCCTTATGAACCATATAAGCAATCAAACTGGACTTCTTATTGGCAACCAGTGTAGATCTGCCAGAAGACTGGTCCTCTCGAACAGGCTCAGGGGAAAGATCAGTCTAGCTGCTGTTTTCTGAAGCAATTGTAATCTCTTAAATTCTTTCACTGGGATTTTACCGTATAGAGAATTATAATAATCCAGATATGGAAGCAAGCCTGCCTGAACTATTATTCTGAAGTTGGTTTGACTCAGGACTGATCTTATCGCCCTTTAATTGTCTAAGTCTGAAGAAAAATTTTCTGACCAACGAATCAATCTGGTCTCTAAATGAAAGACATGAGTTGAGGATGACACCTAATACTTCTGATGTTATGTCAATCTTTAGTTTCTCGCCTGTGGTCAGTACCAGTTCTGAGTGTAGCAGTGAGTTGTAGTCACCAAACCAGAGCACCTTTGTCTTCTGTTTATTAAGTTTAAGGAAGTTTCTGTGTGACCATGTACTCAGGTCCTCAATCAGCTTTGATATGTACTGTAAGGTGTCAGTGAAGGAATCCTTGGCAGCACAGAGGAGAAAAATGTCATCAGCAGCATACAAAAAGGCGTGAACTTGTGGGAGGGAGAAATGTTTACGCAAGGAGCTCATGTCAATACACATTAAACAAGGCAAGTGACAGTGGGGAGCCCTGTGATACCCCACAAAAGGCTTTCCAACTTTGGGACTTCCTACTATTTTTTCTTAATTTGTATGTCCTATTGCCTAAGAAGTCTGAGAACCATTTTAATACTGTTCCATGCACACCAAGTTCACCTAATTTTAGGAGTAATAGAGAATGGTCAACTGCATCAAAGGAGGCTGAGATGTCAAACAGCAATAGAACAGTTTGTTTGCCTTTACTTAGACACAACTTTGTTTACGATGTTAATTCTAGCAGTAAGGATTCTATACTATGCATAGGCCTTAAGCCATGTTGTGAGTTATTGCACCCATTACTCAGGTTTAAGAAGTCAGATAGTTGTATGTTGACACAAAACTAACAACTTAGCAGACCACAGTATACCAACCACTAACCTAAAATTTTTGACTTTAATTAAATCTAGTCCTGCGGTCTTAGGAATGGGGGGTCAGCGAGATAGCTGACAATGTTTTTGGATATATATCTTTTGTCAGACATGTTGACAAGATCTGTTGGCCATAGTAGAAAATCAGAGGACGTATAGTCCAATATGTTAGCTGGACAGATATCTAGGGGTCAATGTTTCTTTGAGAGTCTCCTCATTAAGGTAGAGACATCTTTTGTGGCAACAGTAGAAAACTCCTTCCAGCACCCGGATGCTGGCATTCCCTCTTCTCTACTGGCATTTACAGAACCTCTCTCTATACAGTCTTCTAAGGTGTTTGTAAATGACTCTTTCACTGTCATGATCTTGTCCCAGAAATAACGGGCCAAACTGTCTTCATTGAGTTGTTGTGAAAAGGAGTCAGTGGTCATATCTTCAGTTGATATTAGGGAGTTAAAGATCCTGAAGAGACACTTGGAAGACTTCCTTGACTGATTAATCAAGCTGTCATAATACAATCTCTTAGATTCAGCTACTGCCAGCTTATATTATTTCTCTTCTCCAATTGATCTGCTTTAGGTCTTTTCTCCAAATCCTCTCTAACCTTCTTCTCTTTGTTCTTAGAGCTAGTAATGGTTTGGAGTACCAGGAATTATTTTTCTGTTTCACTTTTACAAGTTTAATAGGAGCTATCTTATTTAGCACTGATGTCGTGATATTCTGCCAGGAGGTTAAGGTCTTATCTATATCATCACTCATAGGCACTGGCGTAGCAAGATTGAGAGGCACCCAGGGTGGTGGAGCCCCTTCCACGCCCTCTTCTCTGGCCCCACTGCTGCGCTCCCCTTCCCTTGTACCTCTTTAATTTCCCCGGCATGAGCAGCGTCAACTTGCTGCCCATGGCGACTCTCCCTCTGATGTCACTTCCTAGGCACGGGACCCGGAAGTGATATTAGAGAGAGAGCCGACACTGGCGTGAGCAGCAGCTTGGAGTTGCTGCTCATGCCGATGAAGAGCTAGAGGCACAGTGTGTGTGTGGGGGGGAGGGGAGTGAAGACATATGGCGGGGAGAGGAGTGGGAAGGAGGGGGTGGGGTGGAGGTGGGGTGTCAGTGCCCTAAGACGATACCCAGGGCAGACTGCCCTCCCCTTACTATGCTACTGCTCATGGGCTATAGTTGTTCCATAACTTCATTCCAGAATTTTTCTGCCAGTATTGTACTGTGCCTTTCCATATACAGTGGGTACCTCGGTTTGCGAGTGTTTTGCAAGACGAGCAAAACATTTGCAAAATCGGTGCCTCGGAAACCGAGCATGGCTCAACCCCACCCGCAATCCAGCACCCTCCCCCCCGCGATCTGGCACACCCCCGCCACGATCTGGCACCCCCCTGACACGATTGGGCACCCCCTCGCCATGATCCAGCACTCCTCCGACATGATTGGGCACCCCCACGCCACAATCCAGCACCCCCCGACACGATTGGGCAACCCCCCGCCGCTTCTTACCCTCTTCTGGGCACCCCGAAGATCAGCCTCCTTGTCTGCTGGGCCTTGAGCATGCGTAGATGGAGGAGGCCGATCTTCGGGGTGCCCAGATGAGGGTATGAAGCGGCGGGGGGGTGCCCAATCGCGTCGGGGGGGGGGGGGTGCCAGATCGTGTCGGGGGGTGCCGGATCGCAAGGGGGGCCTTCGAGGGGAGCAATGCTGGTTTTCGGGGGGGGGGAATGCATCAAAGCGAGTTTCCATTATTTCCTATGGGGAAACTCGCTTTGATAAACGAGCATTTTGGATTACGAGCATGCTCCTGGATCGGATTATGCTCGTAATCCAAGGTACCACTGTATGTCCCTTCTTTGGTTGCTGCTACTTTTGTTGTAGGCATTTTTAGATAGAAGTTTAAGAAATAGAGGTCAAACCATAAAATCTATTTTAACTCCCCAAAAGTGGGTGGAAATAAGGATGCGTCTTATGGAGCGAACACCCAACTCCCCTCCCCCCCCCCCCCCGGTAACATTATCTCTCGCTGGATGTGGCTACCTCTCTAGCGGCAGAGCAGTGACCAAGGCTGGCTGCCTCCTCTTCTCTAGCAGCAGAGCGGTGCACAAGTCTGTCTGCCTGGTCCCGAGAAGTGGCGTGGGACCAGGCAGGCAGCCTTGTGTTCCTCTGCCGTTAGAGAAGACGAGGCAGCCGCATCAGTCGACCAGGTAGGCAGCCTTATGAGCCGCTCTGCTGCTAGAGAGGCAGCCATGTTCAGCGAGGGAGGGCGCCAGATAAAATAAGAAAACGGGGAGGGGCCTGCCAAATTAAAAATAGGTAAGGGGATGGGGGGAGAGAGGCCAGGGCCTGCCTACCCTGCCAAAATAAAAATAGGGAGGGAGGAGGGAGAGCATGCCCTGGAGGCCTGCCTGCCCTGTCTCTACCTGGGGGGAGGATGCTTACCTGCTCTGTCCCCTGTCCCTACCTGCCTGCCAGCCACTCATGAGGGAAGGTAGTAAAACTTAAGTTGTTCCAGCAAATTTTTGAAGGCGCAAACTAAGATCATCATGCACTTCCAAGTGTAGATTTCAAACCCCAAGAATTAACAGATTAGTGAAGATTGTGGTCCAGTGAGAGATCAGGTTAAATATTTTTGCCCAGATTCTCAAAAAAATGCTGAAATTGGCCAGCGCCTGAAAAAATGGCACAGGTCGCATGTCACAAACTATGGCGCTGTTTAGAGAATCGCGGTCTGCATAAAAAAATAGGCCCTGGAAATGTAGGCCAAAGTTTTACAGGCCTACATTTCTAGCGCCCATCTTTGATGTAGAATCACACTCAGCGGTGCCAAACATCAATCCTACCCATAACTATGCCTCTTTTGATGTTTGGTGTCAGTAAGCATTTACGTAGATACGATTTAGGTGCCTTTTTTCCCCTTAGTTTTTAATTGTTTTTTAACGGCATGGTCAATTACCGCACCATTAATGGCCAATTAAAATACTTAACTTAGGCACTTTTGGGAGCCTACCGGTGCCGTTTTGAGAATCTGGGCCTTTATCTTCTAACAAGTTCCACTTGCCGGGTGATCTCTAGATCAGAAGTATACCTAAATCTTTTCCACCTTCTGGGTTTCTCATGCTGCAATAATATATTCTACTCCCTGATCAGGAGAGACTTGACCTATATAATAAGAGTAGCCCTCCGCCTCTCCAACTTTCTAGGGCAATGAATCACTTTGTATCCCGGCGGACGGAGGCCGACTAAGATTAGGAAGTTATCCTCTGGGATCCATGATTCTGTTATGCCAATTATATCGGCCTCGTATCTGCTTGTAATTTGCTGTAAATCTGCTTGTAATTTTGATGTAAATCTGCTTGTCAATGCAGGTCATTTGCTAATTGATGTAAACCGCCTAGAACTCGCTGGGTATGGCGGTATATAAGAATAAAGAATAATAATAATAGATCCTTTAAGATCAGGGTCTTGTTGCAGACTGAATGTGCATTCAGATACAGACATTCTAATGGCATATAGTCTTTTTCTGTTGATATTTTTGTACTACAGATGATCTGCCTCAAGTTAATACTCTCCTAATAAGGCCCTCTAAGAGACCCTAGATTTATAGACTATAATAAAAGGAAGGTCAGCTCACAGTTATAGCAGCATTGTGATTACTCCAGGGAATAGAGCATAATTAGTTGAAGCATTCCACTGTGATCATCTGATGCCTGTCTTTCTCTCATAGTTACCATGTTGGTCTCTGTAGAGCCTATAACATGTTAGATTTGGCAATATACCAAACTCTTTGAAGAATGCTTTTAGTTGGTAGTTTGTGGGCTGAGGAAGGTCTACACAAAAGGTCCAACGAGAGGTCATATAAAAAAAGGTCCAGGAGAAGTCACATACGATAGAGGGCCACACAAGGGCCCTTTGGTGGGGCCTGCCTAGTTGTGGGCTCTTTAAGCAGGATGCAGTACTGCCCTGATATCGGTGGGCAGAGCTGAAGAGATCATCGGCAACTCCAGTGGGGCAAGGAGGGTTTGCTGTGCTTCCTTCTTACCGTTCTGGAACATGAAAGGCCCAAAATGGACTGACGATGGCTGCTCCTGGGCTGGTTATGGGCCCTTTAGGCTGGAAGCAGCACTGCCCCGATGTCATTGGGTGGAGCCAGGAGATTGTCAGCAACTCTGGTGGGTAAAGGAGGGACTGCTGAGCTTCCTCCTTACCCTGTTGAAACATGATGGGCCCAAACTGGGATGAAGATGGCCACTCCTGGGCTGGTTGTAGGTCCTTTAGGCTAGAAGAAGCACTGCCTCAATGTCGGTGGGTAGGGCCAGGAGAGATTGGCAACTCTAGTGGGGCCTTTCCCATGGTCCTGTAAACTGTGTGTGAGTTGCCAGCAAAAGTTGCCTGAACAGGCTGCCTTCAGCCAGGCCTTGGGTCTGCCCTCTGCTGCATCCCACTCATAGGAAACTGCATTAGAGGGGGCAGGAAGCAGCAAGGGGAAGAGACCCAGGGCCAAAGTGAAGGCAGTTTGTCTTCAAGCTGCTGCTGGCAACTTGTACACAGAGTGCAGGGCTGTGAGGGAGAGGAGAGAGTGATGCTGGACAAGTGAGAGGGGGGGGGAAGAGAGATGTTTCACCGAAGAAGGAAAAAGGGAGGGCTTAACCAGGCTGGAGATTTTGGCACCCTTTAAATCACCAGTGCTTCACCTGGTCCAATGGTTAAACTGGCCCTGTACTTGGTACCTACAAGCTTTCTACAAATTTTCAAAGCAAAAGTGTGCACATACTTTTAAATTTGAAAATTACCCCGGTACAAAGTGTGTATATTAATTTGCACTAGCTTCTTATGCAAGAACTCCTCAGGAGGTTGATTTGAAAATATCTACACCTGAATTTTTCTTCTCAGATCTAAACTTGGTCCTTGGTACCCCTCCTCTCAAAATAGATAGCAGTACATGCATTGTTTAATGAGAGATCTTTTTTGCCTATTTTCCCACAGCCAATTTATCTGTGTGGATTGTTTTGAAAACTGGCCATTGGCATTATGCAATTCAACATGAAATAAAAGAAGAAATCTGAGGGGGAATTATACTCAGCAGCTTTTTCTTGCTCCTTTGAACTTCTAAACGATAGTTGGGGTATTTTACTTTTTTTTTTTATTCTGCCTCCCCTTCCTCTCTGCCCCAACTTCTGACCTTTCTGGAAGCTGGTTTGCATGTACCTGGCCAGTAGGTGATACCGCTGACCAAAACCTGAGATGATTCACCAATACCTGTGGCCGATTTCACAGACAGAGGCAAATTCCTTATTCCCCACTCTAGACACTCACCTCCTCAAAGGTATCATCCCAGTCCTGTATTGTGACGACAAAGTTCACTTTTTCATTCATGTACTCCTCAAGCTCCCTGAAGAGGCAGAGATGGCAGGAATTAGCATTCATTATTTATTATTAAAAAGTCATTCTCCTCACCCCTTTCACAACACTTCTTACTTTTCATAAATGAACCATTACTACTACTATTAATTATTTCTAGAGTGCTACAAGACGTACTATGGGCCTAGCTTGAGCTGTGAATACAACCCAGGTCCTGTTTTCCTGGAAATAAGGCACAAACAGGCTTGCATAGCCTCTATCAGACACATCGGTGAAACTCTTGAAGGGCTATGTATGTATGTGTATATATATATTTAACAATTTTTGTTTATATCTTCAAAAAGAATTATGGCTGGGTCTTCTGTGGAATAGCCTTACAACATCCATTACCTACAAAGGTTTTTATTTGTTTCTCTTCCCCGCTTTATTTATACTTTAACTCCAAAATCCTATAAATGGCACTTAGTTATATGCGCAATTGCATGTTCAGAAAAACCTAAAGTTGGAAAACTGTGCGAAATGACGTTTTTCCCATGAATTTGATTGTACTTCATCAGAAAATAATTTTTTTTTTAAATTTTAAAATCCTGGGGTTGCTCAGTCACTAATTATGTAAGGCTTCATTTTACTTAAAATTTGCTACTATTTTTGCATAAAGGAGCAAATTTCTTTGTATTATAGCTATAACATGTTTTCAATCAGCAATCATACATTAATAAAAAGACATTTTATACAAAAAAGTCTAGCACTATTTTATTAAAGGAGCCTTCAATATCTGCACTTTATTGTGGAAAATATAAGAAATTTAACATACTTTGTAGTAGCTAAACTACTACTATTTATCATTTATATAGTACTGAAAGGCATTCGCAGCACTGTACTTTTAAAACATGTACACTTTGGTGTAGTCATTTACCAATGGTATTCTAAACACTCAAGCATTCAATGTCTTCTTGAGATAGTCAGGATAAAGCCTGTGATGCTGTTCAATTCCTTACAACAAGGCCTCAAGCTGCACTGGGTCTGTGGTGTCAGTGGCAAAGTCAGTTATCAGTTTAAGACCTCATTTGGCTGTGTCATTAACTACCTTCGCTTTGTCAACAACTATTCAACAGTGTGGAAGTTTGGATCTTCAGACCATCATTCATTGGTAATACCAAGAGGAAATGTGATTCAGGTCCAACCAAGTTTCCCAGTGACTGATGTTTCAGTAAAGGTGGAGGTGCTCTCAAGCATTTCTCAGGCAGCAGATCAGTTACTGATGTCGTACTTACCCAAACAAGTCCAATCAGCCATGCGAGTCAAACATTTAGTTGTTCTATGATTTTCCGTTTGATTTCTGTATGACATTGTAACCCAGAAATTCTTTCAGATATGTCTAATGGAGAAATTAGGTCTTACCTGCTAATTTTCTCTTTTTTAGTCCCTCCATACTGGCACAAAAGGATGGGTTTACGTTCCTCTGGCAGCAGGTGGAGACTGAACACAAGAATTCTAGCAGTAACATAGGTGGGCTGTGCAGTCACCCTTAGAACCAGTCTGATGAATAGTCAAGCAGGTACCTTACCAAAAGTCTCAACTGGAAGAACATGAACTCCAGAAACTGTAAAGTGTTTTGTATTTGCTTGTTTTAAATATATATATATATATATATATATAAACACAACTATTGGAGAAGGAGTAGAACAGGTAGCCACAACTCTTCGTAGTACTGTGAAAAAAAGAACTGGGTGGGTTCTGTGCCGGTCTGGAAGGACTAAAATAAAATGAACAGGTAAGACCTAATTTCTCCTTCTTTAGCATCCCTCCAGACAGGCACAGACAGATAGAACATACCAAAGAAGTACTCATCATGGGTGGGAACCCTGAAGGGCCGCCACAAGAACCCACTCACCAAAAACAGCATCCCAACGCACCTGAATGTCCATTCTGTGGTGACACACAAAAGAATGCAGAGAAGACCAAACTGCAGCCTTACAGATATCCACCGGGGGCACAAGAGAGCGCTCTGCCCAAGACGCCACCTGACCCCATGTGGAATGAGCCTTGAGAAAGTCAGGAACAGAGTTCTTCTGAAGAAAATATGCTGTAGTGATAGTCTCCTTGATCCAGTGTGCAATCAAAGTCTTACAGGCACCCTCCCTCTTACATCTGCTTGCTAAGAGAACAAAAAGATGATTTGACTGCTAGAACTCCAGAGCCCTTTTCACTTAAGCATGGAGGACTCTGCAGATATCCAATTTGTGTAACTGCCTCTGCGCTAAAGAACCCTCCTGACTACCCAAAATCAGAAGGGCAATGGTCTGAGTCACATGAAAAGGGGAAAACAACTTTAGGAAGAAAGGAAGGAACAAGCCACAGTACCACACGCTCCCTAGAAAATTCCAAGAAAGGAGTTCAACAAGAAAAAGCTTGCAACTCCGACAAACATCTTGCTGAAGTAATGACTACAAGAAAAACTGCCTTCAAAGTAAGGTCTTTCAGCATGCAGGAACTCAGGGGTTCAAAAGGAGGACAAATCAGCACCGAAAGAACAAGACTGAGATCCCAGGCTGGAACTGAAGGGTGAACCGGAGGCCGTATTAACTTTGCCGCTCTCAGGAAATGGATCACTTCGGGAAGAGACGACAATTGCCGACCAAGCTAAGGTCCTCTAAAGGTCAACAAGACCACCACCTAAACCCGCAAGGAGGACCAAGCAAGGACCTACTCCAGGCCATCCTGCAAAAAATCCAAGATGTGCGGCAAAGATGCACGCAGGGGAACTACCACCTGAGCAGAACTCAAGTTCTCAAAGAGGTGCCAGATGTGCACATAAGCCACAGAAGTTGAGAACCCCTGAGATCCCAATAGAGTAGAGACTACTTTATCTGAATAACCGTACTTCCTTAGGTGCTCCCTTTCAAGAGCCAAGCCATAAGACATAAGGGACCTGGATCAAAAATGGGAATGGGCTCCTGAGTCAGAAGGTCGCTCTAGAGGAGCAGAGGAATAGGAGATGGACCAGATCTTCGTACCACAGGCACCTGGGCCAATCCGGAGCCACCAGAATCATATGACCTGTGTGAAGCACAATGTGAAGAAGAATTGCCCATCAATGACCACAGAGGAAAGACATTCAGTAAGCTGTCCAACGGTTCAAACTGCATGAGAGCATCTAGCCCCTCAGCCTGACAAATCTCTATGTCAACTGAAAAACCTTTGTGCCTTGGAATTGAAGCGCATGGCAATGAGATCCATCACTGGCCGACTCCACGACCGTACTATCAGATCAAAGGCCTCCATCCTAAGGCACCAGTTGCCGGGAAATTTAAAATCAGTACAAAGAAATTGGATGTTTATTAAGAAAAAGGAAAGTTATTCATTTAGGACTATACTTGATTTTAATTTTAAACAGTAGGAAGATGTCATTATGACATCAATTAGATCTGATAGGTTAACAAGCCAACATAAAAAATAAATAACATAAGTTTGGGAAAGGGTTTGTAAATTCATTGTGAAGTTATCTCATTTTGAAAATAGCATAAAGATTGTTATTAATAACAAAATAAAGTTTGGTAGAAACCGAGTCAACTGGTTTAGAACCAGGGACGGCAGGTTGTTAGGGCATTGGCTAATATGAAGGCGTCTGTTTGAAAAAAGCAGATGCTGAACTATGGGAGGTGCAGACAGAAGGGGAGAGACCTTAAGGAAGAACAGAGAGATACAAGATCATAACAAAGGAGGGAGAGAGAGGGAGACATGTTGCCAATAGGGGTGGAAGAGAGAAGAAGAAAAGTTGGACTCCTGGAGGGACAGAGAGAGATGTTGGTTGGGGACTGGAACGAGGTCTGGAGGACAGAAGAAGTGTATATATATATATGTATATATATATATATATATATATATATATACACACACACACACACATTAGGTGCACAACAACAAAACATGTGATTTTCTCTAATTGCACTATCACCAGTCTTTCTGGCATCTGAACCACTAAGAACTTTTTTTGGGTTCCTTGAAACAGAATTTTGAAATATGGTCAATGTCGGGACCTGTTGAACAACTTTCAAAGATAAGTGGGAGTCATTTTCTCTCCTTTTTTTGCCACTAGAAACTATTGTAGTATTTATTTGAATAGCACTTATCAGCACGTTTTCAAAAAAACTCCATACACAGTGATGGAGCGGTGGGTTCGGCTATAGGAGCTTCGGTTTTTGGCTGAATTATACATTTCTGAGTGTTTGTGATAAAAATTTCTCAAAAACTTCATAAAAATTTCTTATGAATTTTCTATATGTAATTTTCTCGAGGAGTTCGTTATAGTATTGATTTTTCATATCATTTTTGACCTCCTTACATTTACGAATTTCAACAAACCAGCCTCCCTACTCTATTTATTGTGACTTAGTCTACTTGAGAAATGAGGCAACAATCTCAGTTGGGTTCTATTTATAACTAAAAATTTTGGTTAATTGAAACAGTATATCTCTGGCAAATGAAATGATAGAAAGATGTGGTTTGTTGCGTTTGAATCAGCATCTTCTTGATTACTTAGCCAGCTGAATAACTCAATTTCTAAGACTTGATCCCTTTTCTTGGATTATTACACATATAGATAGCTTAGGAACTTGATGAGATTGTACTAATTAAACTACACTGTTTCTTCACTGACCTGAAGGAGAGGATAACTCCCAAAGTTCATCAAAGAAGCATTATGTTAGTCCAATAAAAAGATATCATTTGGAACTCAGCTGTTGACCCTTATTGCCACATATCCAAATGAGCTAACAGAGCAATCACAATTCTTTGTTAAATGATATGAGAAATCATATGACTAAGAAAGCATCGCTTACCCGTTGAATGCAATGATATATCTAGACAGCATCCTTCGCTCTGCAGGTGGAAAGTCCCCATACAAAAGGAAATGTTTTCCCAGGAAGAAATCTGAAAGGTACAAAGTGTTTTCAAAGTTCAGGCATGAGCAAGACAGGCGATAGTACCAAGCAAAGTTGAAGGGAGGTAATGAGGCAGACCATGAGACACCTACACATTAAACTGAAGACTCAGAAAATATCAAGAACAACAATCGAAACTCAGGCCTCAAAACAGTGCACACAGACAAATTATCTGGCCCAAAACAGGCACTTCCCAACAAAATAACCTTAAAAATGTAGATCATTTTATTGTAAACTGCCATCAATGTGCTTATGCTTGAGGGGCAAGGAAATAAGTTGTATTTGTTAATATTAATGTTAACACAACTAAACCAATATTAGTGAGACATAATCTGTCACCTTCTCTTTATACATTTATAAGGCAATTCTGTAACATGTTCTTTATGTGCATAAGTTTCCAAATTATCTTTTCTGAACAGGTTTCTTCTATATCTACACATCATGACAATTACAATCCATTAAGCATTACTTCAATGAAGCTGCATTACATACCCTTATGCATGCATTTCTAGTTGGATTATGGAAATACAGTTTATATTGGTATTGCAAACTCCAACCTTAAGCGCTTGCAGACCATAGAGGACACGCAATTGTCCCGCTGGTCTCTGCAGAAGGATTCTCTCCAAATGCCTTTGTACTGGATGGAGGAAGCACAGCGCAGTTTGTGTTGGTGGCTACAGCTGTAGTCGCTGGCCAAAGGCCCACCTCATCACATATCTTCCTAGGTGATTCTGATGACAGAGGCCAGCCTGTACAGCTGGGGAAGCCATTGCGAAGGTCACTTAGTCCAGGGATATTGGTCTCCCTCCCAAAGGAAATGATATATATAAACAGACTACAGCTGAGGACCATCTGTTTGGCACTGCGGACATGGCAGAGCACCTGGAAGGCAAAGTGGTCAGGGTTTTCTCAGACAATGACACAGCGGTGGCATATGCCAACAGACAAGGAGGCACCAAAAGTGCTCCATTGAAGCTAGAAGACCAATTGCTGTTTCATTGGCTGGAGGTCCACCCGCAGGCGCTGTCAGCAGCACATGTAGCAGGAGTAGACAATGTGTAGGCAGACTACCTCAGCTAACAAACTCGACCCAGGGGAGTGGACACAGTCCTAGAAGGCCTTCAACAGCACTGTGTGTCAATGGGGGTGCCCGACATTTGGTCTGATGGCATCAACCAACAACAAGAAAGTCTCATGTTTTTTCACCTGAAGATGCACGCCCAGAAGCACCAGAAGAGATGCTCTAGTACGACCATGGACGTAAAAGAGATTGCGTGCCACCCGGGATTAGTAATCCTAGTTACCCCTGATTGGCTGCATCGGCCCAGGCACACAGATCTAAATCAATTACAAAGAGACAGGTGTCTCAGACTGCAGCTTCATCCATATCTTCTCTCACAGGGTACAATTACCTTAGAGGACCTGGAACAATTTAGGTTTACGGCATGGCTTTTGAGTGCATGGCCTGGAAGAAAAAGGGATACTCAGAGTTGATCATAACGACTCTCCTACGCTCTAAGAAGCCAGTGATGTTGACGGCCTATGCCAAGACCTGGAAAATGTTCCAGCACTGGTGTGTGCAGGAGCAGATGGAACCATTGAGAACCCCAGTAGCTGTAAGTCTTAGTGTTCCTGCAAGCGGGTCTTGAGAAGGGTCTTGCGGTTGGTTCCCTCAAAGTGCAGGTAGCAGGGTTATCCTTGAAGTGGGCACTGTGGCTGCATCCCCCTGTACGGCAACCTTTTCCAACTTGGACCCTTAACATGGTTTTGCACAGTCTCACTAAGGCCCATATGAGTTTGCACAGGAGGCTTCTCTTATGGATCTGACTGTAAAAAATGGTTTTCTTAGTGGCCATCACCTCGGTGCAGATTCTCAGAATTACAAATGCTCTCATGCAGAGTGCTATTCCTTAAATATTTGGAGGCCGGGGTTACTCTCTGTACAGTTCCCTCATTTTTGCCAAAGGTGGTGTTGGCCTTTCTTGTTAATCAGTAAGTGCTGCATTCCAGGCCACAGGTTCGAAGAAAAAAGATAAGATGTTGGAGTTGCTAGATGTTAGAAGAGTTCTCCTCCGTTATCTAGAATTTTGTCTTTTGGATCACCTTTTTGTTTTACAAACACTGGCAAGCAGGGAAAGAACCTCTTAGGTGTCTATCTCCAGATGGATTCACATGACGATTACCTCTGTGTACATTGGCTGTGGTAAACAGCCGTCGACATCTTTCAGAGCTCACGCCACCCTCTATACTTTTACAAAATTTTACAGAGTGAACGTGGTAGCATGTATGGACACTGTTTTCGGGTCCATGGTGCTGTCAGCAGACTCATCTTCCCACCCTAGACTTCAGGGAGTGCTATGGCACATCCTACTTGTCAAGACTCCTGTACCCTTTTGCACCAGAAGGGAAGATTAAGTTCTTACCTTGATAATCTTCTTTCTGGTAGAAGGGTACAGGAGTCTTGGCAATCTGCCTTGTCAGATTTCCATTTAGCCTGCTTTCTGACTCATTCAGGTATATGTATCCAGAAGTTTGGATTTCTGCCTGTACCTTATTTTTCGCTCCATAAAATGCACCTTTTCCACCCCCAAAAAGGGGGTGGAAATAAGGGTGCATCTTAAGCAGCAAATGTAAAAACCCCCTAAACAAAACCCGTACCTCCTTTTGTCATCCCGGCAGTCCAGCGTGCTTTCCGTGCTCCTACCAGGGTTTTTATTTCTTCCGGCAGTGGCACAGCAGTGCAGGAGGCAAGCACGCACTTTTTGCGTGGCTGCTTGGTTCCTCCCTGCACTCTGAATGGCTGCCTGTCAGTTCTCGTCCCGCGAGAACTGACAGGCAGCCATTCGGAGTGCAGGGAGGGACCAAGCAGGCACGCAAAAAGCACGCGCCTGCCTCCTGCACCGCTGATGCTGCTGGAAGAGAGCAGCGGAACCCAAGCAGGAGTGCGGAAAACGCACTGGACCGCCGGGATGACAAAAAAAGGTACACGGGAGTGGGGGGGAGGATGCCTGCCTGCCTTTGGGCTGGCTGACTTGGGACTGGCTAGCCGAGTTGACTTGGGACTGGCTGGCTGGGTTGACTGGGGGCTGGCAGGCTGGCTTGGGGTGGATTGGCAGGCTTAGGACTGGCTGACTGGCCTGGGGTGGGTTGGCTGGTTGCCTTTGGGCTGGCTGGCTGGCCGGATTGATTGGGGGCTGGCTGGCTGGCTTGGGGGTGGGTTGGCTGGTTGCCTTGGGGCTGGCTGGCTTGGCATTGGCTGGGGGTTTTGGAGTAGGCTGGCTGGCTGCCACTAGACGTGCCTACCATTAGATGTGCCCTGTACCCTGTCCTAGCCTACTACTAGACCACCAGAGGGGGGACAGGGGCAGGGTACAGGACACATCATTTGGTTCAGAATTTTTTTTCTTGGTTTTTCCTCCTCTAGAGGTGGGTGCGTCTTATGGAACGAAAAATACGGTATTTGAAGAATGTTGTAACTTCTCAATTATAGTCATAGGATCTCCCATAAGTGTTAGTGCTGATTGCGCTCAGGTAGGTGGGTTGTTAGTTCCAGCTTGGTTGTTTTCTTTTGTTTTGTATGTTTTGAACACTGTTTTATAGTGAAACTGATTTGATTCTCAACACTATTTAAAGAGCACAACAGAATTGGCTATGTCAGGGAGAATCCCTGCAGCCCTCCTATTTATTTCTCCTCTTATAGTGCATTGGTATGAATTGAGCATGAGCTGTAATGCAGCCCAGAGCAGGATGTGGAACCAAAGAAAATTAAACTCCTCCTACACTAACTTACGGGTTGGAATACATGACCCACTTGTCAGAACTCCTGTACCCTTTTACCAGACAGAAGATTGAGGTAAGAAGTTACCCTAATCTTCCATTACAGATAGACATTTTCATACTCAAAATGTCCAGCTCAAAGCCATAATTGAACCAGAAATTAAGTTGTTTTTCTGGTTTAATTAGGATTTGAGATGTTTTGAGATATTTTTGACACAACATCTCAATTCAAAGATAGATGTCATGTCAAAAATGCTCCTCCACATGTAAACCTCTCAGATGATACCAAATGGGTGGTATAGCAAGAAATAAATATAGTTTATTAAAAACTTGATATACTGCGAAGCCAGTGCAGATTTAGGCGGTTTACATTAAAATATTTTAAAAAGAATTCCATAAATTTAAGATAGGAGAGACCTACTTCATACATGCCAAAAACAAAAAAACTACTCTGTTGCATATCTTTCAGCATGTTAGTAAATCTTCTATCCTTCATCAAGGACAATTGGAAGATCTGATACTTTCACCCCTTCCTCTTGTTTTTTCCCTTTTACATTCTTTTACTCTTACAATTGTAGTTCTTCCCTTTAACCTAGTGTTTATGTACGTCTGAAATGGTATTAATATACTCCCTGTCTTGTCCATATTTGTCAATTTTAACTATTATTTATGTATTTTATTGTAATGTACATTGCCTAAAAGCTTGATTAGGCGGTATAACAAATTTTAAATAAACTTTGAAACTTAGTTGTAAACTGAATGCTAGATTAAAGAAATGGGCTTTTAATTTTTAAAAAGGCAGTTCAGCTTTGTGGAGAGAATCCATTCAAAAACATTTGCTAGTGTAGATGTCCATTTAGCACTAGAAACGTATGATAAACAAATTGTTTTTTTTTTGTTTTTTTTGACATTCTTGTTTAAGTTTTTTTATTGATTTTTTTTCATTTAACAACAAGTGTCATAAATTTTCATACAATTATCTTATTAATACACTTGATATTTCTATAATGTATTTTATACATAACATTTCTTAACTTATATTTCTTATGATTTTATATATCATATAACTGTAATTATTTTTCTTATAAAGTTATACAACATATATATTGTAATGATTTTATCAATTATTTTTTAAATTATTAACCTTTTTCCCTTCCCTTTATTACATTGTTTTCATGTAAGAATACCATCTATTAATAATATTTTATTTATAATTTATAATAAAGAGTATAAACCCCCCTCCCATATCCCCTCCCTCCCTTTTCTTCTTTAACTATTTTCTTATTATGGGAAAATGAAATTCAATTATTACAATATTTTGTTAATGGTCCCCAAATCTTTTTGAATTTATCCATATATCCTTTTTGTGTTGCAAATGTATGTTCCATTTTATATATATGGCAAACTGAGTTCCACCAAAAATTATAGTTCAATCTGTCACAATTTTTCCATTTGTGTGTAATTTGTTGTACTGCTATTCCAGTCATTATAAATAAAAGTTTGTTGTTATTTGATGAAATTTGACTTTGAGATCTCATTGCAGTACCAAATAGAATTGTATCGTATGTCAAGGCTACAGGATTTTCTAACATCCTATTGATTTGGGGCCAAATTGATTTCCAAATTGTTAATATGAATGGACAATAGAATAAAAGATGATCTAATGTCCCTGCTTCAAGATGACAATGCCAGCATCTATTAGACTTAGAGCTATCAATTCTATGTAAACGTGTAGGGGTCCATAAAGCTCTATGTAAAATAAAAAACCAAGTTTGTCTCATAGATGCTGACAGTGTACATCTTATCCTCCAAGACCAAAGTCGTGGCCATTGAGATGCATTGATCTGATGCTTAATCTCAATGCTCCAAATATCTCTAAGACCATTTTTTTTCTTTTTATATACAAATTCAGATATTAATTTATACCACCTTGCGGCCTGGTGACCCATGGAATCTATCTGAAAACATAAGAATTCTATATTATGATAATTATTAAGATTTTTCCATTCAGGGAACCCTACCTGAAAGCAATGTTACTTACCGTAACAGTTGTTATCCAGGGACAGCAGGCAGCTATTCTCACTAGTGGGTGATGTCATCCGACAGAGCCCCGATACGGACATCTTGAAAGCATGTCTTGCTTGAAGAAACTTAGAAGTTTCGAGATGCCCGCACCGCGCATGCGCCAGTGCCTTCCCGCCCGATGTACCGGGCGTGTCTCCTCAGATCAGGTAGCTAGCCTGAGAAGCCAACCCAGGGGAGGTGGGTGGGATGTGAGAATAGCTGTCTGCTGTCCCTGGATAACAACTGTTACGGTAAGTAACATTGCTTTATCCCAGGACAAGCAGGCAGGTATTCTCACTAGTGGGTGACCTCCAAGCTAACCCCAATGGGATGGTGGGAGAGTTGGCAACTTAAGAAAACAAATTTTGTAATACAGTTTGGCCAAACTGTCCATCCCGTCTGGAGAAAGTATCCAGACAATAATGAGAGGTGAAGGTATGAACCGAGGACCAAGTGGCAGCCTTACAAATCTCCTCAATCGGTGTCGATCTGAGGAAGGCTACAGAGGCTGCCATTGCTCTGACCTTGTGGGCTGTGACCTTACAGGGAAGGGATAATCCAGCCTGGGCATAGCAGGAAGAGATACAAGCCGCCATCCAGTTAGAGATGGTGCGCTTCGATACAGGTCGTCCCAACTTGTTTGGATCAAAGGAGACGAAAAGTTGAGGTGCAGTTCTGTGTGGCTTTGTGCGATCCAAGTAGAAAGCCAGAGCACGTTTACAGTCCAGAGTGTGCAAAGCAGATTCCCCAGGATGAGAATGAGGCTTTGGAAAAAACACTGGAAGCACGATGGATTGATTGATGTGAAATTCAGAGACCACTTTAGGCAAGAATTTTGGATGAGTACGGAGAACCACCTTGTCATGATGGAATACAGTGAAGGGTGGATCTGCCACTAGGGCCTGAAGCTCACTGACTCGGCGAGCTGACGTGAGGGCCACCAGAAAAACCACCTTCCAGGTGAGATACTTAAGAGGAGCCGTTTTGAGAGGTTCAAACGGAGGCTTCATAAGGTGAGACAGGACAACATTGAGATCCCAAACCACAGGAGGAGGTTTGATAGGAGGATTGACATGAAAAAGTCCTTTCATAAATTTGGAAACCACAGGATGAGCAGAGAGAGGTTTCCCCTGTAGAGGCTGATGGAAAGCCGCAATAGCACTCAGGTGGACTCGTATAGAAGTAGACTTGAGACCAGACTGGGACAGGTGTAGAAGATAGTCCAATACAGACGATAGAGAAGCTTTCTGAGGTTCTGTAGCATTGGAAATACACCAGGTCGAGAATCTCGTCCATTTTTGGGAATAGCATTGTCGAGTAGCAGGCTTCCTGGAAGCCTCCAAGACCTCCCTCACAGCTTGAGAGAACTGGTGAGGGGTTATGTTGAAAGGAACCAAGCTGTCAGGTGGAGAGACTGCAGGTTGGGATGAAGCAGGGAACCTTGATGTTGAGTAAGCAGTGAAGGAAACACTGGAAGAAGTATTGGCTCCCTGCTGCTGAGTTGAAGTAGAAGGGAGAACCAAGGTTGTCTGGGCCACCGAGGAGCAATCAGGATCATGGTGGCACGGTCTGATCTTAACTTGACCAGAGTCTTCTGAATGAGAGGAAAGGGAGGGAACGCATAAAGGAAGCGATTCCCCCACTCTAGTAGAAAGGCGTCTGCCTCGAGGCGGAGAGGAGTGTAGATCCTGGAGCAAAACTGAGGCAGCTTGAAGTTGTGGGGGGGCTGCAAAGAGGTCTATCTGAGGTGTCCCCCATTGTGCAAATATCTGATGAAGGGGTTTGGAATTGAGCGTCCATTCGTGAGGTTGGAGTAGACGGCTCAATTTGTCTGCCAAGACATTGTCCTTCCCCTGAATGTAGACAGCTCTGAGGAAGGTGTTGTGGCGGACCGCCCAATCCCAGACTCGAAGAGCTTCCTGGCAAAGGGAGGCCGAGCCCGTGCCCCCTTGCTTGTTTACATAATACATGGCGACCTGATTGTCGGTGCGAATTAGGACCACCATGTCGTGAAGCAGATGTTGAAAAGCCTGAAGAGCATTGAAGATGGCTCTGAGCTCCAGAAGATTGATTTGATGGAGTCGTTCCGCACTGGTCCAGAACCCCTGAGTGCGAAGACCATCCAGATGAGCTCCCCATGCATAGTTCGATGAATCGGTCGTGAGAACCTTCTGGTGGGGAGGAGAGTGAAACAGCAAACCTCTGGATAGATTCGAAGAGGTCATCCACCAAAGAAGAGACTGCCGTAGAGCAGGAGTGACTACAATGTGGCGGGACAATGGTTCGGAGACCGGAGTCCACTGAGATGCCAAGGTCCATTGAGGAATTCTGAGATGTAGTCTGGCAAAAGGTGTCACATGAACTGTGGATGCCATGTGACCCAAGAGGACCATCATGTGTCTCGCTGAGATGGACGGGCGAGAAGACACCGACTGGCAGAGTAGAAGAAGAGCATCCATGCGCTGAGGAGGGAGGAACGCTCGAAGTTGGATGGTATCCAGGACCGCCCCGATGAAGGGGAGAGTCTGGGTGGGCTGAAGATGTGACTTGGGAAAGTTGATCTCGAAGCCCAAGCTCTGCAGAAAACAAATCGTGGTCAAGGTCGCCGAAATGACCTCTGGGGCCGACGGGGCCTTGATGAGCCAGTCGTCGAGGTATGGAAACACCTGAAGACCCATGTTCCGGAGTGCAGCGGCCACCACCACCAGACACTTCGTGAAGACTCTGGGCGAAGAGGAAAGGCCAAATGGAAGCACTCGATACTGCAGATGTAGATGTCCCACCCGAAATCTGAGGAACTTGCGGGAGGCCGGATGAATCGGGATGTGAGTGTAGGCCTCCTTGAGGTCCAGAGAGCATAACCAATCGTTCTGCTCGAGTAGGGGGTAGAGAGAGGCAAGGGTCAACATGCGGAACCGCTCCTTAACCAAAAACTTGTTGAGGACTCGAAGGTCCAAAATGGGACGCAGATCGCCCGTCTTCTTCGGAACCAAGAAATACCGGGAGTAGAACCCCCGGTTTTGCTGATCTACTGGCACCGGCTCGACGGCTCGAAGCCGAAGCAGAGCCTGCGCCTCCTGTAGAAGAAGAGCGATCTGCATCGAGTTGGAAGGATACTCTCTTGGAGGGTGGTCCGGGGGGACCCGTTGGAAATGAAGAGAGTATCCCTCTCTTACGATGGTAAGGACCCAAAGGTCCGAGGTGATCGACTCCCATTGATGATAAAAATGGTGGAGTCGACCCCCGATGGGAAAAACAAGGGAAGATAGAACGTCGGTTATGCTCCCTGGAAGAGAGTCAAAAGGGCTGAGTGGCCTTGGGTGCAGCCGGCATCTGAGGCTTCTGCTGAGACTTCTGTGGAGGCTGCCTCTTCGCAGGCTGTCTCGCTGGGGGAGCCTGTCTTGGTTGATAACGCCTCTGGTAGATTTGAGGCGGTCTAGATGGACGAGACTGTTGAGGCTTAGGCTTAGGACGCAGAATGGATTGAAAAGACTTCTCGTGGTCCGAAAGCTTTTTAGTGACAGTCTCGATAGACTCATCGAATAGATCCGCTCCCGCACAAGGCACATTAGCCAATCTGTCTTGGAGGTTCGGATCCATATCAATAGTGCGAAGCCAGGCCAGGCGACGCATGGCGACTGAGCAGGCCGCAGCACGTGCCGAGAGCTCGAAGGCATCGTAGGAGGATTGCATCAGCTGCAGCCGCAACTGGGACAGGGTTGCCACCACCTCCTCAAACTGGAAACGAGCTTCAGCATCGATGAAAGGGACGAACTTGCGGAGGACCGGCAAGAAGAAATCCAAATAAGAAGAGAAGAAGAAATTGTAATTGAGCACTCGAGTCGCCATCATCGAATTTTGGTAAACTCGTCTACCAAACTTGTCCATCGTTCTCCCCTCCCTGCCCGGAGGCACAGAAGCGTAGACCTGGGAAGGGTGAGAACGCTTGAGAGAAGACTCGACCAGCAGAGACTGATGAGAAAGTTGAGCTCCCTCAAACCCCTTGTGGTGAACGATGCGGTATCGAGCATCCAGCTTGCTGGGAACCGCAGGGATAGAATACGGTGTCTCAAAACAGCGCATGAAAGTCTGGTCCAGCAATTTATGCAAAGGAAGCTGAAGAGTCTCCGCCGGAGGGTGAGGCAAATGCATCGTATCCAAATACTCCTTAGAATATTTAGATCCAGTATCCAAAGTCACATCTAAGTCATCCGCCATCTGTCGGAGAAAAGATGAGAAAGACAATTGGTCCGTCAAGGCCGGCCGCCGAGACGGACTAGACGAAGTGGAAGCCTCCGGGTCTAGGGAGAGCTGAGACCGGCATGGAGAATAAGAGGTAGATGGTTCCTCATACTCTGGTCCCTCCGGTTGGGAAACATCGGACGATGAGTATCCCAAATGTTGCATCTTTTTCTGTGGGGACACTTCCGAATGACGTGAGGAGTGTCGAGATGAATGACGAGAACGATGCCCCTCCCGGTGCCGGGATGGGGAGCGAGAACTTCTGTGCATCGCACGATCCCCCGAAGCCTCTAAGGAATGGATGGGGCACGAAGCGGTGGATCGCAGAGGTGGCAAGGACGCGGACTCACGCAGCGCCACCCAAGTCTGGTATGGAGTGCGGAAGAACTCTTCCTGCGATGCAGTATGCCCAGGACTCCGAATATCAGGGACCGTCCCAGCGCCCTGTTGCCTTGGAGGAGTAATGGGCTCTAAAGGTGGCATATCAGGAAGGGAAGCCCTCCTGGAGGCATCCGCCGCCCTCCGCCGATCCCCCTCGTCGAGCAGCGAGATCGAACGGCGAGGAGGAGGGGGAGGGGGCGGACCGCCCTCAGGGACCGGTGCTCGGACTTCACCCTGAATGTTGGCGATAAGCCGGGGTCCCATAGTTTGCATAAGCTCGACAAACTGAGCTTCCAGCAGGGATCGAAGCGAAGCCGATATGGAGGGATCCGCACCGAAAGGGGGTCCTCCTGCACGGTCTTCGTGCTCCTTCGCGGCCAAGTGCTTCTGCTTAGTAGCTTTGGGCACCTTGATGACCACGGGAGGGACAGTGGAAGGCGGTACCTGAACCGAAGAGACAGAGGCAGGCGCCGCAGCGGAACTGGAAGCCGCAGCCGGTGTAAACGATGCTGGCTTCATGATGCCGGATGCGGAAGTCGTCGATGCAGGTTTCGAGCGAACCGGTGAAACCTCAGCAGATGTAGAAGCAGATAGATCCTTGGCAGTCTCCATCTTGAACATCGACTCCCAAAGTAAGCAACGCCGCTTAAACGAGTGCGCAGTGAGCGTGGAGCAAGGCCGGCACGATTTCGGAACGTGGTCCGGACCAAGACACTGAAGGCAGCGTCGATGCGGGTCCGTCAACGAAATCGCACGCTGGCACTTGCTGCACTTTTTAAAACCGGTGATTGGCCGTGACATAGGCCGGAAAATCGACGCTGCAATGTCAAAAGAGGTAGGCCGCAGCCACGAGGCCGGGCCGGCCGAACCGCCGGAAGAAATAATTTTGAACTTTTTTTTTTTTTTTGAAAAAGTAAAGTAAAGTAAAGTGAATTCAAAGAAATAAACCAAAACGCGGGTTAAAGAAGGCAAAGAAAAACTGAAATTCAGTCAGCGCAGATTGAAGAGAACTTCTCAGCTCCGCGGAAAGAAAAGAACTGAGGAGACACGCCCGGTACATCGGGCGGGAAGGCACTGGCGCATGCGCGGTGCGGGCATCTCGAAACTTCTAAGTTTCTTCAAGCAAGACATGCTTTCAAGATGTCCGTATCGGGGCTCTGTCGGATGACATCACCCACTAGTGAGAATACCTGCCTGCTTGTCCTGGGATAATGGGATAACCCTACCTGAATGGCCTGCTTCAATTGCATCCATCTGAAATATTGTGATTTATTCAAACCGAATTTATTTTGCAATTGTGAAAATTCAAGCAGTTTACCTTTATTTATTACATCTTCTAAAATCCGAATTCCAGCAATCATCCAATGTTTCCAGATAATTTTAAAACCGCCAACTTTGATCTTTGGATTGAGCCATATTGTTTGAGTCGTTGATTTAGTTATTGGAATAGGAGTTAGATTACTTATATATCTTATAGTTTTCCAAGTATCAACCAATATTTTGTGATCCTTATATAACCTTGGCATTTGAATACTGATAACATGACTTAGACGTAAAGGAAACATTAATCTCCATTCTAACCAGAACCAATCTGGTATATGTTCAATGGGTTCTGGGAGGATCCAATACATACACTGATGCATAATATAGGCTTGATGGTACCTATAAAAATTTGGAAAATTTACCCCTCCCTCCGCAATTGGTCTTTGTAATGATACTAGAGCAATTCTGGGGTTTTTTCCAAGTCAAATAAATTTTGTTAACATCTTATCCAGTTTTTTATAAAATGACCCCTGAAAAAAAATTGGTATCATACCCATTTGGTAACAAACTACTGGTAATATCATCATTTTTACAGTTTGTATTCTCCCCCACCAGGATATGCACAGAGGATTCCATTGCTCACACATTTCTGACACTTTTTGTAATATATTTTTTTCATTAATTTTCATTGTCTCATCTACAGTTTTTGTAATCCAAATTCCTAAGTATTTTATTCCTTCTTCTTTCCAAATAAAAGAAAATGAATCAAATAGACTTTTTGTACAATGTACATTGAGTGGAAGTACTTCTGATTTATTCCAGTTTATTTTATATCCTGAAAATTTTCCAAATTTTTCAATCAATTCAAGCAAATTTGGAATGGTTGTTTCCGGATTTCTCAAGTAAAGTAAAATATCATCAGCATATGCTGATAATTTATATTCTCTATCTGAATGTGGAATACCCTGTATCTCCCTTGTTTGTTCTATAGCTAATAACAAGGGTTCTAAAACGATATCAAAAAGCAGTGGAGATAGTGGGCATCCTTGTCTAACTCCCCTTTGCAGGGGAGTTATACAATGCTTTTATTATTTGTATAAAACCGGATCCTATACCAAACCATTCCATTGCCTGAAACATGAAGGTCCATTCCACTCTATCAAAAGCTTTTTCAGCGTCTAATGAAATAGAGAATGTTGGGTCATTAATGGATTTTGTCAAATATAACATGTGATGTGCCAATCTAGTATTATGAGATGAATGTCTTTGAGCAACAAAACCTGTCTGATGCATATCAATAATGAAAGGGAGAGCTTTAGCCAATCTTAATGCTAATGCCTTGGTCAAAATTTTTCCATCTACATTTATTAAAGAAATAGGTCTATAATTTGAAACCAAAGTGGGATCTTTATTTGGCTTAGGTAAAACTATAGTTATTGATTCAGCCATAGTACCTGTGATATAACCTTTATTTAGTTGTGTCTGATATAATTTTAATAAATAGGGCATTGTAATGTTTTGAAATGATTTATAAAACTCTACTGTATAACCATCTCCACCTGGAGCGGATCCAACCCTAAGGGACTTCAATGCTGTATCTAATTCTTTTAAGGATATTGGTTCTTCTAAACTTCGTTTTATATGTTCAGGAATTTTCGGTCCTTTTATTAACTTTAGAAATTCTAAACCATCTTTTTCCTTTTCTGAATAAGGCTCGGAAGAATACAATTTTTTATAGAATTTCAAAAATTGTTTCATTATGTGATCATTGTGAGATAACATTTCTCTATTCTCATTTTGAATTGCAATTATTTTTGTTTTTTGTTTTTTTTGCTTTGAGATAATTTGCTAGCATTCTTCCCGCTTTATTTGAATTTCCATAATACAGAGCTTGTTGTACAAATAAATCTTTTCTAATGATTTTTGAAGAAATTTCATTATATTTACCTTTAGTTTTTAACAATTCTTCTTGTGTCAAATAATCCCATTTTTCAATTAATTTTGATTCTAGAGACTTTATTAGTTTTTCTAATTCTGTAAATTGTTTTTTTTCTTTTTTTATTTGCATTGCTGAATAAGAAATAATTTGTCCTCTAATGTATGCTTTAAAAGCATCCCATAAAGTCTCTATGGAAATTTCTTCTATATCATTAATTTGAAAATATTCTTCCATTTTTTCCATAAGATTTGTACAAAAGTCAGTATCTGCAAGCAGTGTATTATTTAATTTCCATATAGGTTTATTTCTATTTTGATCTATTATTTTAATTTCAATCCACACTCCACCATGATCTGATAATATAATTGGATCAATGATAGCCTGTGTGACTTGATGTACTAATTGATTAGAAACAAAAATATAATCTATTCTAGAAAAAGAGTTATGGACTTGTGAACAAAATGAAAATTCTCGACCATCAAAATGAAGTATGCGCCAAATATCTTTTAAATCACAAGATTGTACCAAATTATCAAGTCCTAATGATTTTATAAATCTTCTCGGATTTTTATCCATCAATGGATCCATCACAGCATTGAAATCTCCTGCTACTATTAAATTTGAAGTAGCCAGT
The DNA here is from genome assembly GCF_902459505.1 of Geotrypetes seraphini. NCBI lineage: Eukaryota > Metazoa > Chordata > Amphibia > Gymnophiona > Dermophiidae > Geotrypetes > Geotrypetes seraphini. The sequence goes on along the minus strand of NC_047094.1, from coordinate 72,741,967 downwards.
GGAAGAAGTAATTGTTGTAGAGTTTTAAAAAATTCATTTTGATTCGAATTAGGGGCATATATATTAAAGAGCGTCATGGTGGTATTTCCCATGTCCATTTCTACATATATCCATCTTCCAAGAGGATCAGCTGCCTTAAATTTAAATGAAGCAGTACATTTTTTATTTATTAATATAGCAACACCAGCTTTTTTTCCTATTGCTGCAGAAAAGAAACATTGTTTGACCCAATTACCTTTTAGCTTTATGGATTCATTATTTGACAAATGGGTCTCTTGTATGCAGCATATATCAGCGTTTTGTCTTTTTAAAAATAATAATGCCTTTTTTCTTTTAATCGGGTGATTGAGACCATTAACATTTAAAGAGATTATCTTAAGATCCATTATATATTATTGTAATTTGTAATATAACAATCCTATCTTCAGTGTTTTTAATAAACTTTATTTTCCCATATATAAGATAGTTTGAAGAATTTCCTATTTTGCCCGTACCCTTAAAATTTAATACCCTCCCTTTCCCTCCCTTCCCACCCCATATATATACGATCACTTGGAAACGCAAAATAGATCAGGTCTGACATTACTCCATTACAAGCTAAAATATTATAATTTTATAATTATTACTCCATATTAATAACATATCTTATCATTTCATTTACTGAATTAGTTTATAATTTTATATCTTTGTTTTCTTTTATATTTACTTTCAAAATTCTATATATTCTTTTATTTCTTTAGTATATAAGGAATTGCCTATATTTGACAACCTCCCTTTACTTTTATCTATCTTATCTAATGAGTATATTTGATTTCCAATTTTTTTTTAAATTTTAATATATATTTCTCTATTTTTTTTTTTTTTCCCATAAAGAAATATTATCTTAATTTTACTATGTTATATCTACAAAGCAATATTTTCACCTAGAGACAACATTACAATCTCTCATATATGAATGTCTTTTCTTGAAGGTCTAAATATGGTTGTATATTACTATATTATTTAAATTATAGCAACCTTTTGGGCTGAATTTCTTGGGGTTGTCACACATTGCATTTCTATCATAGAAGAGATCACAACATTTATACTTATCAAAGTAACCTCCATCAGATTCTAATTAGGTTTTTTTTTTTTACAATTGTATATATTATAGGTGGAGGTAGACTTTATCAATATCTTGTTGTAATATCTTGAAAATAAATAGCCTTTCAATGTATCGATTTCTAACCAATTGATCAGCAGTAAGCAGTAATGATTACTTTCATAGTAATACAAAAAATTTAAATATCAGGTCTTTTTATAAGATAACAATAATTTGCTCATTTATGTTTTATCTCCAATGCAGCATTTTTAAAGTGAGCCAAAAATAAATATAAGAGAGTCATGACTATGAGGGCTGCCATCTCTCCATAATTTTAAAGATGACCTTTGTCCTTTTATTTTAATTTGTAGTGATGTCTACCCTCTTTTTAAATATATAACTTGTATCATATTTTGCTCTGAGCTTAGCTTTTTTTTTTTTTTGGTGTATTGCTGGGTTTTTATTTATTTTTTTTTTCATCCACCTATTAGTTGTAGAACTAAGCATTTATTATATCAGAATTCTAAAAAGCTGAACTTTTTTACATCACTTGAGGTCCATTTTAGACAGATACTTGTACCATGCTTAGTTCTCAGGAGCCCTTGTATTTTGGCAGGACTACTTTAACCAAACCCTGCACAACCATCTTCCTATTCTTCTCATAGTGCATGAGACTGAGATATGAGCCATGGACCTCTTCAGAGTTTTTACCTCTGCTGCAACCTATATTTCCTCTTTTGTATACAAAGGGGTTAAGAACTGGATTTCCTGAGACACTAATATACACCTCTTTCCAGGCATTTTAGTACCCAACACTGCTGATATAAGCCCGTTGATTAAGATATCATGAATAATCGTCTTTTTAAATACTTTGGTTTTTGCATATTCTTTATCTGGATGCAATGGGTTGCTGTCCCCTGTTAACTTAGAAAAAGTTTCAATATCACTCTGTGTAAAGACTTTGCTGAGTTCTGCTCTGTCTCCAATCTGCATCTGCAAGCACCGGAGAGGTACTGGTCTGGAAAGCAAGGCAGAAACTGGTCCTCTTCTCAGTAGTTGTTGTCCTAGCTTTATCCTGGTCCACATTTCTCATTCCTGGTGCTTTGAGTGAGCAAGAACAGCTCAGTTTATGGTCAGTTCTCTGTTGTTGTCAGTTTTTTCGATTTTTTATCGTGAATCAAGTGAAGTGGTGCGTTTTCTTTTTTATAAGAGTTATTTCTTATCTGTATTTTTCCTTCCATGTGTTATTTTAAACTTCCTTTGAGTTTTTTTTTTTTTTAGTTTCCTTTTGTCTTTCCGTAGACGCAGTACGTAGAATCAGTCTTTCTTCTTCATTTCCGGTGCGCTTCTCAGCAAGAGGAGACTTCCTGCTTATGCGCAGTTTCTTTTCCTTTTACTCAGCGACTGCAGCACTTTCAGTGTTTTCTCTTTCCTTTCTTTCTTTTTCACTTCTCCCTGAGAGCACGAAGTGATGATGCCAAACATCTTTCAAAAGGCTGTCCCATTTCATTCTTCTGGTCTGCATATACTTAGAATTCTCTAGGTAAGTCAATTTTTTTTTCCCCCCCCACGTCATTGGCTATTGACGTGTTTGCATTCTTTTTGAGCTTGTTCCATGCTCTTGTTTGTATTCTGTGTTGTTTTTTAAAGTAATTTGAAAGTTCCAGCATTCTAAACGGTGTATTTTTAAAGTATAAATTTTTTTGTAGTGAAATTAATTTATAATTTATAATGGAATAAATCAAAGTGAAAAGTTTTTGATATCTTTTTAGTCTCATTGAAATATTTTAAAATAATTCCAATTTTCTTTTAAGAAGTCATTGGTTGTTCGTATGTGTCAAGGTATTCTGCTAATTTTTTAGGATCTGTAAAATTTTGTGTTTTATTTCCTAATGTTACCTTCATTATTGCTGGGTAGAGAAGTCCATATCTTGCCCCTAGTGTTCGTAGTTGGGGTCTTAAATCAAGAAGTTGTTTTCTTTTCTGGGCAGTTTCTCTAGCAAAGTCTGGTACAATATGTATCCGTGCATCTTGACATCTTAGATTTTTGTTTTCTTTAGCTAGCTGGCATATTTCAACTACATGTTGATATCTTAGTAATTTAAAAATATAAGTTCTTGGTCCTTTTTGTGTGGTTGTTTTTTGTCCCGGTATTCTGTGTGCTCTCTCTATTTCAAGAGGCATCTTGGATTTTATAGGCAGTATCTTTGGGAGGAATTGTTGTAAGAAATTTATGGGATCATTTTTTTCCACTCCTTCCGGCATCCCAATAATTCTTAAATTATTTCTTTTTTCTCTATTTACACAGTCTTCCAGATCTTTCTTTAATATTTCCATTTCTTTCCATGCTTGTTTGTTTTGTATAACCTCAGCATGTACTTCTTCCGATCTTTCCTCCAAGTGTGTCATTTTGTTGTCTATTAGATCAACTCTTTTTGTTAATATGGCAACATCATCAATTGCCTTTTGTAGTTGTTTTTTGATTTCCAGTACTATGTCCTTTATTTGTTTTATTTCTGCCATCATATCTTGATCTTCTGAAGGCAATGGTACTCTTGATGGTGTCCCTGGCTCTGGCTTTGATCTTTTGTTACTGCTTGTTCCTGCTCCTCCGGCTCCTGTATCGGTTTTATTTTGTTTGCCCGATGCCATTTTCTTCTTATCTATCGTTTTTTCCAGTAAAAATTAAATTTTTGGAGTTGTATGTATGAAGTATTAGCTTGTCTGGTCTGGAGCTCAGCTATTACCCGACCATTTGCTTGCGTGTCCAAGTTCTAGAATCTTGATAAACAAATTGAAGAGACCTGCAAAGATGTTAACATTCATGCTGGCCAAATTACTTAAGATACTCTGGAATATGCACATAGTAAGTCCTTTGGGTAAGAGTTGAAATTTTAAAAAACAAATTCTGTAGTAAATAGGAAGCCAATGCAAGTGTAAAAAGAGAGATGTAATGCGATTACTTTCTCACATTACCCAAAACTCTTAACGCAGCATTCTGAATAGTCCAGAAAACCCTCTCTACTCAGCAATGCTATCAACAGAAATGGTCACGTTTCAATACGTAGTGTACTTTCCACCATCAAGATGCTCCATTTTCTTCTCTATCCTGTCAACAATAAATCTCTGGCCTCTCATCCTTTAGTTTCCAGGTTTATGAAGAGACTTTTCAATTCCAAACCTCCACTCAAACCACCTCCAGTTGTCTGGGATCTTAGCCACTTTGATGAAACCACCATTTAAACCAATGGCTTCTCACCTCAAGTTTCTCATTTGGGAAGTGGTCTTCTTGATTTCTCTCACCTCTGCCTGTTGAGTGAGTTAACTCCAAGCCTTGGTTTCAGACCCACTGTTGTCACAAACCCGATACTGAGGTCAGGTTTGTGACTGAGAAAATACAAAAACCCCTAATCTTTAAAAGGGCTGATCAATGTAGCAGCAGTGCTAGCAGGGGAGAACAGGATTCTAGCCCTGATGAGAGTGCCCAAGAGCAGGAGCCCTGGGGGGAGGGGAAGCAGAATGAGTTTGAGAACTTCCCTGAACCTAGAACAGTCCCTGCTAAAAAGCACTCTGGAAGGCAGGCTCTTAATCAATCTAGCACACAGCTCCTGAGACTAATTGAGCAACACCAGAAGGCTCAGCAAAAGCCAACCCATTCCCCTTTCAGGATAGGGCGTGGCTTTCTCAAGTCTGGTCATAACCAGCAGTCCAAGCTGGGAAGAGTCAGTCTGGATCCAACCGTGGAAGGAGACTCATGGCCAGGTGCTGCTCCCGTAGCTCAGCAAGGGAACGAGATTGAGATGAAGGACCTGAGTAACTTCCCTTTGACAAACCTACCTGAGGAAGCAATGGATATTACCTGTGAGCTTGGAGAAGACTGCATGGAAGAAAGTTAAGTTGTTTTTCTATGTTTTTTCTTCTCTTACAAAACTGATTGGTGTTTTGAGGCACCTGGGACTTGTGCTAGCTGGGACTATGTGTGTGTGAGCATTTTTATTAAGTCTCACCCTAAAGAAACTCTAAGGACTGTGAACTCTGTTTTGAATTTTTGTTTGCCTTTTTGTGTTAAGGACACGTTAGCTACTGATTGTTTTTCAGTGGGAGTTGTGGGGTCTGAATCCACAAAGATCCAAGGTTGGGATAGAGGGGCCATTCTCTGGCAAGTTAATTAAGTGGATTCAGCAACTCCCCACCCCCGCCAGCTTGGCTGGTTTAAAAGGGGAGAAGCCTGTGATACACTCAGGCTAACACAGTGTGCTTGCTATAACAAACTGTCTTTAAGTTTCAATAATAAGGACTACCTGATAAAGGCTTACCCTGAGGAAAGGGCTGCTTATGTTTAGCTCTGGAATAAGCTGGACTACTGAGCTTTCTTTTTGGTTTTCTTTTACTTTTTTTGATTTGGGACATGAGCACAGTGACTGTATTAAATAAAGTGTGCTATCTTTAAAAACTCAGATATCCTGAGCATTTTTGTGTGTCCTGACATTATTAGCACCAGCAGGGCCTTTCAATTCGCGAAGGCACGTCCAGGAACTGTATTTGTGCGCAGCACCCGGTAGCCATTCTGACTAGCCAATACCGGGTGTGCGACAAGTGGTGTCAGAAGTGGGATATAGTGCCTCCTGCTGGTGACATGTGAGAATTGGAAAAAAAAAACAAAAAACGTTTTTGTTTGGAATTTTTTTTTTTGGGGAAAAAAAAAAAAAGAAAACCCATTTTGGATTGTGTTTTTTTTTGAGCTTGTTGGTTCCAGTTACTGTTCTTTGGACTCTTTTTGTCGGTGGTTGCAAGGAGGTGCAGCAGGACGAACAGCCAGGAGCAGTGCAGTGGAGGAACCAAGGACCGGATCCAGAGGGACCTGACCGGACCGGACCTGCTGGAAGCTGAGGACTGCGGAGGACACAGTGCCGGAAAGCAGACAGCGGGGACCGGAGGTGGTGTGTTGCAGTGCAGAGCCCAAGCCGTGCGGAGAACGACTGGAGGCCAGGGAGGCCTAACAACCAAAGGCGTAGACTCATCAGTACTGCGGGTAAGAGTACCCAACCTAAGGGGCTGATGAGGATAAAAAGTAACCCTAGCTTGAGTGGCTGACATTTCCTCCACCGGAAGGGGTGTCAGGTTATTTGAAGTGCCACACTTGGGTTTCTCTTGTGTTTGTTTGCCTTCCAGATTCAGCAAAGATGGATCAACAACAGTTGATGGCATTCCTCGCTGCGGAGAGGCAGAAGCAGAGTGAAGACCTGCAGGCCGTCCTTAAAGCCAATCAAGACCTTTAGTATCGGTCTCAGGAACATTCCCGGAGACAACATGAGGAAATGGTCACAGCTATGGGGGAGCAGACAAAGCTATTTAATCAACTGCTACAACAATCGCCTCCAAGACCAGCCGGGAGTCCAATCCAGAAACCTGAGCCCGAGACAGCGGTAGGAGCTGATTTTTTATCTAGGTTGGACTTAGGCAGGATAACCTCTAGTGTGACGTCTGATGGAGCCTGGGAGGAGGTTGAAAGGGTTGCACCCTCAGGTGGTCATTCCTTGGAAAAGGTAGCGGGAGACTATCTGGATCTCGGCTGGGTTGAGAAAGCCACCCCTGCTCAGAACCCTGAGGGAATGCAGGAGCAGTTAAGGGAAGGGAAGGCTACTCACCCCCAACCCCAGAGGGATAAAACCCAGGGTTATCCCAAACATAGGGAGGGTCGCCGTTGTTTTCAGTGTGGGAAAAGGGGACACACCTGGTGGTTTTGCAAGAGAGAAAGAGATTTGGGGGTCCCACGAGGCTTAGCTACGTCTTGCCCCAGGGAATTTCAGGCGTCAGTCTCTATAGCCGGGAAAGAGGTGGTGGCCCTGGTTGATACAGGGGCCGACCAATCCATGATGGCCAAAGCTTATTGGAGACAACTATTCCCCAGGGAAAAGGTAGGGGAAGATGTTGACACTATCGCCATTAGATGCATTCATGGGGACAACGTAAGATACCCACTGCGACCGACTACGATACTGTATAAGAATAAGGTTTATAATGTCACTTTGGCAATAGTGCCGAGAGCTCCATATGCCCTGATATTAGGCCGGGATTGGGAGGGCCTGGAGGATTACTTAGGCACTAAAAAAGGCTTAGTAGGAACTCGGTCTCAAGGTCCCGTGACTTCAGGAGAGGAGACAGAGTTGGGCAGTGTTTTTCCCTTTAGCGGAGAGGTGGTGCAAAGATACCCCGGGAGGCAAAACCAACAGACCCCAGCTCAGAAGCGGCAGCAAAAGCGACAAAGGACTCAGGCTCTCAAACAAGTGTCCCATACAAAAGAGATACCCTGGTTACCAAAGGAGGTAGTGGAGGCTTTCCCTACTTTTCCGGAAGAGCAAAAAGCCGATGCCTCCCTCCAGGAGGCATGGCAACAAGCGTCCATACCTTCTCAGGGCTTAATTAAGTTTGGGAAAAGGCATGGGTTACTATATAGATGGAGCCCGGGGGAGACCCCTCATACCAGAAGGGAACAGCTAGTGGTTCCACAGGGATTTAAGAAGATGATATTGCAAACTGCCCATGACCATCCTCTGTCAGGGCACAAAGGGGAGGAGGCAACTAAGAGACAGATTTTGAGGAGATTCTTTTGGCCAGGGGTGTCTCAGGATGTGGCCAATTTTTGCAAGTCCTGCCCCGTCTGCCAAAAACTGTCCTTAAGTAAACCTGCCCGGGCCCCGCTCATTCCCATTCCTAAGGTGGAGGAACCGTTAGCCAGGCTGGCAATGGACATAGTGGGTCCGCTGGAGAAAACTCCACGGGGACATGGTTTTATCCTGGTGGTCATGGATGTGGCCACCAGATATCCGTGGGCTTTCCCGTTGCGGAAGACATCTTCACCTGCTATTATGAGGGAATTAATAGGACTGTTTTGTACAGTGGGGTTTCCAAGAGAAGTATTGACAGATCAGGGTAGTAATTTCCTCTCAAAGGAGATGGAAAGTTTTTGGCAAGGGTTTGGTATCCGACATATAAAGACGTCGGCCTACCATCCCCAGGCCAACGGAATGGTTGAACGTTTTAACCAAACGCTCAAGCAAATGCTAAAGAAGACCTTAGGACAGGAAAGGAAAGATTGGGATCTTTTCGTCCCCTTGGTGCTGTTCGCAGCCCGGGAAAAGGTCCAAGACTCTCTCGGGGTAAGCCCCTTTGAGATGTTGTATGGTAGAACTCCCCGAGGTATACTGGATATTGTAAAAGATCAGTGGGGGTCACCGGAAGGGGCGGAAGCCAATGTTATTTCCTACTTGGACCAATTGAGAAAAAGGCTATCACGGGTGGCCCAGATAGGTAAGGGCAACTTAGAATGGGGTCAACAAAGGCAGAAGTGTTATTATGACAGGAAGACCAAAACCCGTCACTTAAAGGTGGGTGATAGAGTGTTGATTTTGGTACCCTCGGATCCACATAAGTTTCTGGCCGAGTGGAAAGGACCGGCCACTATTGTGGAGAAACTAAATCAAGTGGATTATCGGGTCCGGGATGAAAAAAACAGAATCCAGACATACCATATCAACCTCTTGAAGCCCTGGCGGGACAGAGAAACTTTGGCCCTGATGGCCGAACAAAATCAGGACGATGACTTAGGACCCCAAATAGCGGACCTAGACCAATCGGAGAGAGTCAACATAGGGACCGATCTGACAGATAGGCGGACCAGTTGAAAGCCCTAGTACAGAAGTTCCAGGATGTGTTTTCCCCCATACCTGGGCGTACCGAGCTAGTCAAACATGAGATAATCACTACCCCGGGCAAGATAGTAAGGGTGAAACCTTATAGATTATCCGAAGGGAAGAAGGACTTAGTGCAAAAACTGGTGGTCGAAATGTTAGCCTTGGGGGTGATCGAACCATCCCAAAGCCCTTGGTGTAGCCCTATCGTTATAGTGCCCAAGGCTGATGGTACCCCTAGGTTTTGCATAGACTTTAGACAGCTCAATGAAATTTCACAGTTTGATGCCTTCCCTATGCTGCGGGTAGATGAATTATTAGACCGATTGGGGCAAGCTCAATATCTCTCTACCCTAGACCTAACCAAGGGCTATTGGCAGATCCCCCTTTCACCTAATGCCAAACCTAAGACAGCCTTCAGTACCCCTCATGGTTTATATCAATTCAAACGTATGCCGTTCGGACTCCATGGTGCCGCTGCTAGTGCCAAAGAGGAATCACAGAAGTGCTAAGGGGGCATCACCAATATGCTGAGGCCTACTTAGATGATATTGTGATATACTCTCAAAGTTGGCCACAGCACTTGGAGCAGGTAAAGGCTGTTTTGGAATCATTGAGGAAGGCGGGATTCACGATTAACCCAAAGAAATGCTATTTGGGGCAGAGGGAAGTTAAGTACTTGGGGTATGTCGTAGGGAGAGGTCAGGTTAAGCCCCTGGTTGACAAAGTGCGATGTATAAAAGACTACCCTTTGCCAAACACTAAAAAGCAGCTCCGAGGGTTTCTAGGACTGGTCGGGTACTACCAATGGTTTATTCCCGCATTTGCCACCAGGGCTTCGGCCCTCACGGATATGTTAAAAAAGAATCGTCCAGATACCCTCTGGTGGGAGGCTACGGGTAGGAAAGCAGTAGAGGACCTAAAAAAGGCCTTGTGCACGGACCCGGTGCTTAAAGCCATTGACTTTACGAAACCACTAATCCTGCAGACGGACGCCTCTGGGACAGGGTTAGGGGCAGTACTTAGTCAAGAAGTGCAAGGGATGGAACATCAGATATTATATTTAAGTCGGAAGCTACACCCCAACGAGAGAAACTATGCCACAGTTGAGCTAGAATGCTTGGCCGCCCGGTGGGCGATGCAATCTCTAGAGCATTACTTACAAGAACGTGAATTCACGTTGGTTACGGATCACTCAGCATTAAAGTGGCTTAATACGATGAGGAATAATAATGCTCGCCTCACCCGATGGTATTTGGCCCTTCAAACCTTTCGATTTAAGGTTGTGCATCGACCGGGGCGGCTGAGTACAAATGTGGATAGTTTGTCTAGAATACAGGAGAACCCTGCGTCCCCTTTAAAGCCTGAGGACAGTCATCAACCAAAGGTGGGGGTATGTCACAAACCCGATACTGAGGTCAGGTTTGTGACTGAGAAAATACAAAAACCCCTAATCTTTAAAAGGGCTGATCAATGTAGCAGCAGTGCTAGCAGGGGAGAACAGGATTCTAGCCCTGATGAGAGTGCCCAAGAGCAGGAGCCCTGGGGGGAGGGGAAGCAGAATGAGTTTGAGAACTTCCCTGAACCTAGAACAGTCCCTGCTAAAAAGCACTCTGGAAGGCAGGCTCTTAATCAATCTAGCACACAGCTCCTGAGACTAATTGAGCAACACCAGAAGGCTCAGCAAAAGCCAACCCATTCCCCTTTCAGGATAGGGCGTGGCTTTCTCAAGTCTGGTCATAACCAGCAGTCCAAGCTGGGAAGAGTCAGTCTGGATCCAACCGTGGAAGGAGACTCATGGCCAGGTGCTGCTCCCGTAGCTCAGCAAGGGAACGAGATTGAGATGAAGGACCTGAGTAACTTCCCTTTGACAAACCTACCTGAGGAAGCAATGGATATTACCTGTGAGCTTGGAGAAGACTGCATGGAAGAAAGTTAAGTTGTTTTTCTATGTTTTTTCTTCTCTTACAAAACTGATTGGTGTTTTGAGGCACCTGGGACTTGTGCTAGCTGGGACTATGTGTGTGTGAGCATTTTTATTAAGTCTCACCCTAAAGAAACTCTAAGGACTGTGAACTCTGTTTTGAATTTTTGTTTGCCTTTTTGTGTTAAGGACACGTTAGCTACTGATTGTTTTTCAGTGGGAGTTGTGGGGTCTGAATCCACAAAGATCCAAGGTTGGGATAGAGGGGCCATTCTCTGGCAAGTTAATTAAGTGGATTCAGCAACTCCCCACCCCCGCCAGCTTGGCTGGTTTAAAAGGGGAGAAGCCTGTGATACACTCAGGCTAACACAGTGTGCTTGCTATAACAAACTGTCTTTAAGTTTCAATAATAAGGACTACCTGATAAAGGCTTACCCTGAGGAAAGGGCTGCTTATGTTTAGCTCTGGAATAAGCTGGACTACTGAGCTTTCTTTTTGGTTTTCTTTTACTTTTTTTGATTTGGGACATGAGCACAGTGACTGTTTTAAATAAAGTGTGCTATCTTTAAAAACTCAGATATCCTGAGCATTTTTGTGTGTCCTGACATTATTAGCACCAGCAGGGCCTTTCAATTCGCGAAGGCACGTCCAGGAACTGTATTTGTGCGCAGCACCCGGTAGCCATTCTGACTAGCCAATACCGGGTGTGCGACACTGTTCACAATATTTCATCATAAGGTGGTACTCCGCACCTATCCTAAATTCCTCCCAAAAGTGGTCACAGAATTTCATCTCAATCAATCCACTGTGCTTCCAGTTTTCTTCCCAAGCCCTCATGCTCATCCTGGAGAAATAGCTCTTCACACCTTGGACTGTAAACGTGCCTTGGTTTACTACATACAAAGGACTAAGCCACATAAGACTTCAACTCAACTGTTCGTCTCCTTTGATCCTAACAGTTTGCGCAACCCTGAAACCAAGAGAACTATGTCCACATAGTTGGCGTCCTGCATCTCCTTTTGCTATGCTCAGGCTGGGCTGCAGTTTGATGGTCGTGTAACAGCATACAAAATCCGAGCTATTGCAGCATCAGTAGCTTTCTTACATTCTACTCCCATTGATGAAAATTGCAAAGCAGCTATTTGGTCCTCAATTCACACTTTCACATCTCACTACTGTCTAGAATCCTATTCCAGATGAGATGGTCATTTTGGCCAAACAGTACTACAGAAAGCAAAGTTGCTTACCTGTAACAGATGTTCTCCGTAGACAGCAGGGGAATGCAGTCACACTTGAAAGTGACGTTCTTTGACTAAGCCTAAGCTCTCCTCTAGCTAGGTAAGCTTTTAAAGCTTAATGGGCATGTGCAGGAGTGCCTACACTCACAGCCCCTCCCCTAAGCCTGTCAGTTTATTCTCTAGCAAGGAAGAAAATGCGAGTTGAGGGGAAGGAGGGCAGGCAAGTGTGGCTGCATTCCCCTGCTGTCTACAGAGAACACCTATTACAGGTAAGCAACTTTGCTTTCTCCGTAGACAAACAGGGATATGCAGGCACACTTGAAGTTGAATCCCAAGCTGAAAAATGAAGATGGATGGTGGAAAAAGCAATTACAGTGCGAACAGGTTCCGTAAGACTGATTGGCCAAATTGCAAATCTTGAGCTAAACTCTGATCCAGGAAGTAGTACTTTGTAAACATATGAACCGAGGACCAAATTGCAGCGTTGCAAATATCTTGAATAGGAATGGATTTCAAGTTTGCTATTGAAGAAGCTGTAGCTCTTACTTTATGAGCTCCAATTGTATCAGGCGAGTGAAGTTCCGCTTTTCTGTAGCAAAAGTTAATGCACTTTGCAATCCAAGAGGATAAAGCTCTTTTTGATGCTGCTTTTCCTTGGGTAGCTGGGTTACAGGAAATGAAATGCTGATTTGTCTGACGTAAGAGAGCAGTTGCTTTGAGGTAAAAAAGTAAAGCTCTCCTGCAGTCCAAGGTATGAAGTGTTTGCTCTGTTGGAGAGGAGTGAAGAGGAGGAAAAACCAAAGGCAAAGTAATTGTTTGGTTGAGATGAAAATCTGTGATTACTTTCTCACATTACCCAAAACTTTTAACGCAGCATTCTGAACAGTCCAGAAAACCCTCTCTACTCAGCAATGCTATCAACAGAAGTGGTCACGTTTCAATACGTAGGAAGAAATTTTAGATGAGTCCATAATTGTACTCTATTAGGAAAGAATTGGAAATATGGATATATGTGACCAGTGCTTGAAGTTCACTAACTCTTCTGGCTGAATTTAAGGCTGTAAGTGCTTGAGGAGGACGGGTCTATCAAAACTTTTCATACTTTGCAGTCTGAATTCAGGTTGGCCTCCTCCAATGGATATGCATATTGGCAGTTACACCATTACAGTATATCCATTATTTGCCTTTCTCTACTTGGACTTCTGATTTTCTTGAACAATTTAAGGAAGTACTCTTCCTGGAGGCCCAGGTGGAGATACCTTTATGATTCCATGATCCTAGTTTACAAGACGTGCAGCACAACTTTGATTACTCTAAGCCTATGTTGCGCTGGTTGGCTGATCTGGGGGTGCAGTTACAAGAAGGGAAGCTCAAACAGTATCTTCATATGTTGTCTCACTTATCTTTACCAGTTTCCCTATGGGAGATTAGTTACAATCTGGTGTTGCCCCCAGTACCTAAAGGCTTGCGAGGATTTCAAAAAACAGCTTTTCTTATGGGAATTAAATCCATCTTATTGCATTGGCTGACCTCGCAGCCTTCTTTGGTGGAGCAGCAGAGGGTGTTAATTCAATATTTGCAGATGGAGAGATTACGAGTCCCTGACTTGGATATCCTAAGGGGAGACAGCTGCAATCCCAGTGGGAACCCTTTTGGAATTCCTTGACTCCAGTCACATGAGTAGACTCTTGAATTTGTGAGGGTTATACTTTGATTAGTTTTTCCTCACCAGTTTCACCAGAGAGGAAGTTTGGTTTTTGGGCTTGGGGTGGGGGATATAATGTTGAAAATGTTTCCTTGAAATTGACATATGATGCGGTGCTATTTTGGCATGGTAATGATGGCTAAAAGCCCAATAACTTCCCATAACAACAAACTTCTCTTTATCATGACAGGAGTTGCCATACAACTTATTTTGAAGAACTGGAAAAACTGGGACTGGTTAAATTATAATTTCTGGTGGGAATCTTTATGCCACACTTTTAAACTGGAACGTATGAATGCACTACATAAGGGACATTATAGGAAATTTAAAGATGTCTGGGAACCATTGACAAAATTCTGTAAGGAGCGACTATTGATTTTAATTTTAGCCCTTTGAATATGCCACGTCCAGGGGGGTGGGGATATACCATTAATTTAACTTGGGAAAGGTTATTGAAGGAATCTATGTATTTGTGTTTTTCTTGATTAGTCATTTGGGTGGGCGGGAGGGGTAAAAATGATTGTTTATGTATTTCTGCAAAATGAATGTGCTTTTCTTGAATTATTATATGTACATGTACTTATTTATTGCATTGTTGATAGTTGGAAAATCAATAAAGAATATAAAAAAAAAGAAAATGTTTCCTTGTATCTTTCTACTGGAATTGTTTTTGTCGCACTTTTAGTGCCTTGGAGATTGAGCTCTTGTATTATATTCTTGGTTTGTACGCTGGTTTAATAAAATATTTTTCAACAAACAAACTAAGGCTGGTACTGGGTATATGACGATTTGGTTTAGGATGAATTGGGGAGGACTTTGATAGAAGCTCCAGTGACAGGATGGCTGGAGTGGGCTTCAATGGCAAATCTAGCAGTGGAAACCTAAAAACAGTACTGGGCAGACTTCTTTGATCTATTGCCCAGAAATATAAAAAAAAAAAGAGAATTTAAACACAAATGTATAATGATTTTGACTGTTGGGCATACTGGATGGAAAATTTGGGTCTTTATCTGCTATCATTTACTATGTTACTGCTTGCAAACTTCTAGTCTTCCTTGAACCTAAACTTTGGAAATTCTGTATTTTTAGATAGCGAGTAGTCATATTTGCATGAGCACTAATGCTGAGGTATTTGGAGAGGAGGAATGTCATTACATCTGTCCCTTGCTAATCCCAGGAAGCTTGCTGCACATACCTGGCAGTTCTGGGATAGGAAAGTCTGCTTCTTCTTCCTCAATGTCTGTGTTCTCATCTGTGGAACCACCATAAGGATTGTCTGCTATGGTTTTCAATAACGATGTTTGCTTCTTTTGACCAGCGTCTACAATCCTAGGGGGGTGGAGAGGAGTATCAATAATCAGAGATGGTTGAGTTGTCTACCAGCCATCATGTTTATGGTTTATTTAATTATATCCCCCCCTTTAACCCTTTCAGGACCATAAGGATCGTAGGCCAATTTTTGTGGTTTTGATGACATTTTTATGGTAAAAAAGGCTTGCAGATGCCAAAAAATTGATTTTTTTTGTGAAATATCATTATTTTTATTTTAAAAAATCACACTTCTGGCTTATGGACAGTGTGGCAAGTGAATCTTCTCGTCAATCTGGCAACGACGCTAATGAATGAATGTCGGAACCAGTTTGTTTACATAAAGGCAGTATCATATGGAATCCGTACATATCAAATTTAGAACTGTAGACTATCCCAATCAAAATTTATAGGATTTTAAAGTTATGGGACAAATATGTCCCTTGGTCCTGAAAGGGTTAACAAGGTGGTTACAATACCACATTCACAATAAGCATTACAAACAGCCATAAGATACACATATATAAATTTCATCAACATATTATACAATTTACTCAGTGAAAATGCTCAGCACCCATGCTTCATTTCGCAAAAATAATGTCTCTTCAAAAGCCTCTTAAACAGCTCCCTTGCTAACGATAAAAAAATCACGAATAACTTTAGGGCCCCCACCCTGACACCCTCTCGCCTCTCAGACCCCTCCATAGCTTATCTTTAAAGCCCTGGCAGTGAAGCAGGGCAGAAATGATTTTCCTACACTCCTACCTTGTACAGATCTGCTATCAAAAATGGCTACCTCAAGTTCCCGCAGCAGTCTCCCAAGATCTGCACAAAGCAGGAGTCTAGGAAGATCACTCCTGCTACACTTCACCGCTACACCCTCAGGGCTTCAAAGGTAAGCTGTGAAGGTAGGAGGGAGGCTGTTTGGAGATTCATGAATAGCATGAAAACCACAAATATGAAGGAAGACCTGTATTTCTGCCCAACAGAACAATGCCTTTGCCTCCTGTCGGAAAGGAGCACTCCTGATGCCTTTCTGACTGTTGATATAAGCCACTACCATGGTATTGTTGGAGAAGACTCTGATTACTTTGCCCTCCAGCAAAGATTGCAGTGGGTGCAACGCCATGCAAACTGCTTGAAGTTCCAGTCTGTTGATAGACCACTCTCATTAAGATGGGATCCACTGACTTTGTACTGGGTGACTGTTGCAATGAGACCCCCAGCCGAAAAAGCTGGCACCCACTGTTCAGGTGATCCATGACTCGATATGAATAATAACAGCTTTATTTTTATATAAAATAAACAGGATCCCCTTCACCAGAAACTGTGGCTCTGTAACTAGGATCCTCATATCTGGGTGCCACAGAAAAAAACATGGGTTGATTCCAGACTCCACTCACAAGAGAACACTGGGAAGACAGGGTTTGCGGAGGATCTATTTTCAATTCTCGGAGGGACTTGAAATCTCCAGTAAAACACAGGACTTAAAAAAGTCAGCAAATGGAGGGATCCTTCCCCTAATCTATAGCTGATACCTCCTGGTCCTCTGGATGGGAAACTGTTTCTCCCATCAGGGAAGCTTCACTTTGGGACAGTAAAGGGATCAAATCCGACCCCATGTCCTTTGAGTCCCTGTCCGATGGACCATCATAGTCCAACATAGCCTCCGCTTTCAGGGAGGAAGAGCTCTGGGTCTCCAGCGAGGTCTGTGCACTGGTCCACTCGCCTGCAGATTTGACTGGCGAATTTCTGCCTTGTGCATATGCCTGCCAGAGGAGTTTAATGAACTCTAGGGTAAATGCCTGAGAGCGCAAGTCTCTTTATCCCTTAGGGTAGAGCAAACGCGCCTTTTCTTGGGCTGCGAAGCATCTACACACTTACAGTGTGCAGAGATGCTGTCCTGGGATTCTAGAAGATGTTTCATTCCACCTGACAGGACGATCTGCTTTTCTCTAGCCCTAGAGCCCTGCAGAGGGGCTAAGCCTGAATCTCCCACCCCTCCATCCTATGCTGTGCGGCACATGGCACAAGGGTGCTCTTCAGCTGCCCATCCAGCACAAATAAGGCATGATATAAAGGTATTAGGATCTGAGGACTCCATTCCTACCAATTTTGAGGCAACATGAGGTGTTTTAAAGATGTTTGAGAACTTAGAATAAAACTGGGAAATCCAAGATGGCAGCGATGGCAGCATTTTGATGCCAAAAATGGCTTAAAAATGCTTGAGGGCTGAACAAAAACAAAAAAATAGGATTTTAGAGGGGCGTGAGACAAAGCCCTAGCTGCAGAAACAGTCAAAACACAGTTTTTCTGATCTCTCTCTCCCCCCCTCCCGATTTTCCCATAGGCTGTTACAGTCTGTACTCAGACCATGTGCAGGGAAAATGGAGCCACAGCTCCTTGAAAGAGTAGCTGGAACTGGAAGGATTCTCTACCTTAAGCTGCCAGTCAGATGCCACGCTGAGATCTTTGGGGTGTCAGTTGAAACTTAGTCGGACTGAGCCTCCACTCCCCGGGCCGCAATAAATAATGAAAGGAAGAAGGGGAGGCAAAACTGCAGCCTTCACCATAAGCGCCCCGAAGGACGCTATTGATGCCTAATAGCTTGCGCTCAAGCTCCTGACCAAGTCATGGAAGCAAGTAAATGCTGAGGGCTCGAACCCAGAGCTCCACAAATTTTCAGCAGGCTGGCTGTACAAGGCCCCGTAGGATTCACTTGCCGGTTTCAGACTAAAATCTGCTCATCTCCAAGCAGGCAACGCAGTTCCTTGAGCCATGTAAAACAGAAGAAACAACTGAAGTGGGCAGCAGATACTAGGGAGAAGGAGGAAGAGCTGAAAAACTATGATTGACATCTTCTGCAGAATGTTCACGAACAGGCATGGCCAAACATAAGAATCAGCATACCATCCCTATTGCAATGGAACAGTATTTAGCTGTTTGTCTGTTTCTTTAACAAACAGTGGTATCTGTCAATAACTTTAAATTTAAATAAGGTAGCTGATTCCACATAGTAGGTTCTACAGCAGAAAAAGCACAATTTCTTGTTGCAGCAAAAATGAAATCTGTGAACTGCAGAAATAGTTAACAACTGAGGTTCTTCTAAGTGAAGAGGCCTTGCCGGTCCATATATTTTCAAAATAAAAGTCAAATAAGAAGGGGGCATTATTCTGGAATACTTTCTGAATTAACAACTAAATCTTAAGATTTGATACTGAGTCACAGGGAGCCACTGTTAAAATACCCAATGTTCTTTGATCTTGAATTACCGTATTTTCACGCAGATAACGCGCACCCGTGTAAAACGCGAACACGGGTATAGCGCGCAGAAACCACGATTTTATGTACAAAAACTTTTGTATACCGCGCACACCCATATACCGCGCATGCTGCCCGACTCTCCTGTCGCCGCTCGACTCTCCTTTCGCCCGCCCCGACTCTCCTCTGGCCACCCCGACTCTCCTTTCGCCCGCTCCGACTCTCCTCTCCCCCGCCCCGACTCTCCTCTCCCCCTTGAAGTCCTGTCCCCACCCTGAAAACCTGATCCCCCCCCCGACATCCGATTCACCCCAACGCAGGACCGCTCGCACCCCCACCCCGAAGGATCGCTCGCACGCACTCCCGTCCTCTTGCCCCAGCCAACCGCGGCACCCCCGACACGATCGGGGCAAGAGGGAGCTCAAGCCCTCTTGCCCCCCCCCGACACGATTGCGGCAAAAGGGAGCCCAAGCCCTCTTGCCCCGCTGACTCCCCAACTCCCCGACAATATCGGGCCAGGAGGGAGCCCAAACCCTCTTGGCCACGGCGACCCCCTACTCCCACCCCGCACTACATTACGGGCAGGAGGGATCCCAGGCCCTCCTGCCCTCGACGCAAACCCCCCTCCCTCCAACGACCTCCCCCCCCCAAGAACCTCCGACCGCCCCCCCAGCCGACCCGCGACCCCCCTGGCCGACCCCCACGACACCCCCACCCCTCTTCCCCGTATCTTTGGTAGTTGGCCGGACAGACGGGAGCCAAACCCGCCTGTCCGGCAGGCAGCCAACGACGGAATGAGGTCGGATTGGCCCATCCGTCCCAAAGCTCCGCCTACTGGTGGGGCCTAAGGCGCGTGGGCCAATCAGAAGAGGCCCTGGAGCCTTAGGTCCCACCAGTAGGCGGAGCTTTGGGACGGATGGGCCAATCCGGCCTCATTCCGTCGTTGGCTGCCTGCCGGACAGGCAGGTTTGGCTCCCGTCTGTCCGGCCAACTACCAAAGGTACGGGGAAGGGGGGTGGGGGTGTCGTGGGGGTCGGCCAGGGGGGTCGCGGGTCGGCTGGGGGGGCGGTCGGAGGTTCTTGGGGGGGGGACGGTCGTTGGAGGGAGGGGGGTTTGCGTCGAGGGCAGGAGGGCCTGGGATCCCTCCTGCCCGTAATGTAGTGCGGGGTGGGGTTAGGGGGTCGCCGTGGCCAGGAGGGTTTGGGTTCCCTCCTGGCCCGATATTGTCGGGGAGTTGGGGAGTCGGCCGGGCAAGAGGGCTTGGGCTCCCTCTTGCTCCGATCGTGGATGCGGGTGCGGGTGGGAGCGCGTGCGAGCGGTCGTTCGGGGTGGGGGTGCGAGCGGTCCTGCTGGGGGGGTGAATCGGGCGTCGGGCGGGGTGGGAACTATGTAAAAAAAATTTTGTATACCGCGCTCACGCGTATAACGCGCGAGGGGTATGCGCGGTAGGTAAAAACGCGTATAACGCGCGCGTTATATGCGTGAAAATACGGTATATCTCTGCTACTAGGGCTTCTTAAATGCATTAACCAAACTAACACCTACCTCCTCAGCTCATCCTCCGTGTCTCCGCCAGAGTCTTCCTCTTTGCTGTCATGCTGCTCTGGACAGAAAAGAAAGAGTAAAAGATCAATAGTATAAGAGATGAATGAAAAAGATGATCCATAGTGTAAAAGCCTACCTTTTTGCCTAGTTACTCTCTCAACCCTTCACCAGCATCAATAAGTAATCCTATATGAAGATATATTGCAAAAAAAAAAAAAAATGTACATAAACTGTAACCCGTTCTGAGCTCTTTGGGGAGGACGGGATCTAAATCTAAATAAATAAATAATGTAAAATTATAAGCACAGCATCCAAAGAGACAACTCAGGCTTGAGATAGGTCTAATCAAAAGTCTGTTAGCATTTGTTCCTCCTTGAGGTCAGGGAAGGGAAGGATATCTTTCTAGTCTGACCACTGGAGCCCCCTCCCCAGGGCCAGCTTAAGGGACTGTGGCACCCTGAGTCAACTTCTGCATTGATCCCCTTCCCCACCCCTGAAAGGAGAAATTAGATTTTGACCTGCTAATCTTCTTTCTTTTAGTCCCTCCAGGCCGACATAGAATGGATGGGTTTATGTTCCTCTGCCGGCAGGTGGAGACTGAGACATACACTTCTCCCTCGTTATTCACGGTTGGATAGGAGCAAAGCCGGACCGTGTATGGCGAAAAACCGCGAATATTGAGTTCTGACCCATCCCCGCCTCCCTTCCGCCTTCCCCTGGCATCCCGGCCTTACCTGGTGGTCTAGCTGGTTTTTGGGGCAGGAGCGATCTTCCTACGCTCCTTGCCCTGTGCAGATAGCCATTAAGAAATGGCTGTGGGGAGTTCCCGTAGTCTCTCGAGAGACTACGGGAACTCCCCACAGCCATTTCCTAATGGCTATCTGCACGGGGCAGGAGCATAGGAAGACTGCTCCTGCCCCAAAAACCAGCTAGACCACCAGGTAAGGCCAGGATGCTGGGGGGGGAAGACAAAAATATGGGTTTTTTTGCCTCCTCCCCCCCCCAAAAAAAAAAAATAAAAAATTGCAATTATGTGAAATCACGAGTAGGGAAACCACGAATGGGGAGGGGGAAGTGTAATGACTTTTGGCAGTAATACAAGTGGGCTCTGCAGTCCCATCTACAATCAGTCTGACGAATAGCCAAGCAGAAACTAAATAGGCTGAAACACGCCAACATACCAACTACACTCTCACATGGAGAAGACAAAATAAGTATATGAATCGGACACTGTTGGATACTGATTAGAACAAGAACCTTCAAAAACGTCCCCACAGTTTACCAGCTAAATCAGATGAACCAAATGCCGCTGCTCTTATTATACTCCCCAACAACCAAGACAAAAACAAATCATGCTCTATGCAAAAAAACACCAAACAACATGACAGGGTGAGGTCTGTGCCAGTCTGGAGGAACTAAAAGAAAGAAAATTAACAGGTAAGAACCTAATTTCTCACTGTTTAGCATCCATCCAGACTGGTACAGAATGGATGGGATGTACCAAAGCAGTAACCATCATGGGTGGAACCCCTGAGGGCCGCCACAAGCACACGCTCCCCAAACACCGCATCATGATGCGACTGAATGTCCACACAGTAGTGATGAACAAAGTAATGGAGTGAAGACCAGTCACTTTACAGATATCCACTGGAGGCACCAGCGAACTCTCACCCCAAGAGGCTGCCTGACCACGAATAGAATGAGCTTTGAGAAAACCCGGAACAGGTTTCTTTTGGAGAAGGTACGCCGGAGCGATAATCTCCTTGAACCTGCGTGTAATCGTAGCCTTGGAAGCACCACACCCCTTCCAAGGACCCGCAAACAGACTAAAAAGACGATCCAACCGCTTTTGTGTTATCGAAATTGGATTATGATAATTTGGTTTATGAAGGGATAATGGCAGGGCAATTAAAATGTTTACAAACTTTGCAGAATAGTACCATTTGGCTACTAGGTAATTTACATATTAGGGATCATGTAATGCCTTTGTATTTAAAATCTCATTGGCTGCCAATAGAATATAGAATTAAGTTTAAAATTTTGATGTAAGCTCATAAAGCATTGTTTGAGTTACAGCCTCCTTATCTTTCGACTTTAGTATTATTTTACACTCTGGCGATTATTAAGATCACTGAATGACAATAAGAGTAGCTTTACTCCATATTTCTAAGGCTCATTTGACATCAACTAGAAATTATGCATTTTTTTTATTTGGTCCCAGTTCTATGAACAGTTTACCATTTATTTTTTTTATTGCGAGCTTCTATACCGCTACTAATGACTGGGGAAAGTCAATTCAGAGTTGAGAAAAGAGGAATATTTAATAAATTTTAAAAGACATTTGAAGGCTCATTATTTTCAATTAGCTTTCCCATGTTCAGCTAATTGAAACCCTCTGTCAATCTGCATATGAAGTATTTATGTAAGTATGTAAGGATTAAGTTATTTACATTAATTTTGTGTGTGTTTGATTTTCTTTTTCCTTTCCTATTTTTAATGTTCTTTTTCATTACTTTGAATTATTTTGTAAACCGCTTTGATCTTATTTGTAGCCTAAGCGGTATATAAAGAGTTTTAATAAACATAAACATATTGTTTATATATTTATAAATATACTATTTGTTATTTGTAGGACTCTTGATGCAGGCTTTATAGCCAAAATACAGTCTGTGTCGGGTCTGATTTTCTTGTTCCACTTCCTATTTGTGCCATAAAAAGTTTTAGTTTGAAGGTCTGGTCTTCTCTGCTCCTTTGTTTATCCATCGGAGAGTTACCGGTGCCAAAAATGGTATTCAGTTCTGATGAATCGGAGAAACTCAAAACAAATTTCTATTAACACTGGAAGATATAATGGGTCAATTTAACAAATGGAACTGTAGCAAATTGCCTGGACCGGATGGTATACATCCCAGAGTCATGATGGAATTGAAAAATGAACTTGCAGAGCTATTGTTAGTAATTTGTAATTTTTCTCTAAAATCCAGCATAGTACTGGAAGACTGGAGAGTGGCCAATGAGATGTTGATTTTTAAAAAGGGTTCCAGAGGTAATTATAGACCGGTGAGTTGGATGTTGGTGCCGGACAAAATAATAGAGACTATTATCGAGAACAAAATGAGAGAAACATATATATATATATATATATATATATATATATATATATATATATATAAGAATGGATTAATAAGAGAAAGCTAACATGGATTTAGTCAAGGAAAATCTTGTCTCACCAATCTACTGCATTTCTTTGAAGAGTGAATGAACATGTGGATAAAGGTGAGTTGGTTGTTATCGTGTATTTGGATTTTCAAAAGGCATTTGACAAAATACCTCATGAAAGACTTCTGAGGAAATTAGAGAGTCATGGGATAGGAGGTAATGTCCTATTATGGATTAAGAACTGGTTGAAAGACAGAGTAGGTTTAAATGGTCAATATTCTCAATGGAGAAGAGTAAATAGTGGGATTCTCCAGAGGTCTGTGCTGGGATCACTGCTAGAGATAGGAATAACTAGTGAGATAATTACATTTTGTGATGACACAAAGTTGTTAAATCTTAAGAGAATTGTGAAAAATTTCAAATGGACCTTGCAAGACTGGGCGTCAAAAATGGCAGATGACATTTAATGTGAGCAAGTGCAAAGTGATGCATGTGGGAAAGAGGAACAAAAATTATAGCTATGTGATGCAGGGTTCCACATTAGGAGTCACTGCCCAGAAAAAGGATCTAGGTATCATCGTTAAGGATACATTGAAATCTTCAACTCAATATGTGGTGGCGGCTAAGAAAGTAAATAGAATGTTAGGAATTAAAGGGAAAGGAATGGAAAACAAAGATGAAAATAGTATAATGCCCTTGTATTGCTCTATGGTATGGCCATACCTCGAATACTGTGTGCAATTCTTGTCGCTGTATTTCAAAAAATATGTTGCGGAATTAGAAACGGTGCAGAGAAGGATGATGAAAATAATAAAAGGAATGGGATGACTTCTCTATGAGGAAAGGCTAAAGTGTATAGGGCTCTTCAGCTTGGAGAAGAGATGGCTCAGGGGTGATACGATAGGGGTCCAGAAAATACTGAGTGGAGTGGAAATGTTAGATGTGAATTGCTTGTTTACTCTTTCCAAAAATACCAGGATCAGGGGGCATGCAATGAAGCTACTAAGTAGTAGATTTAAAACAAACCAGAGAAAATATTTCTTCAAACAACATATAATTAAACTCTGGAATTTGTTGCCAGAGAATGTGGTAAAATCAGTTAGTTTAGCAGGGTTTAAAAAAGGTTTGGATAAATTTCCTAAACGAGAAGTCCATAGGCTATTATTGAGATGTCCTGGGGAAATCCATTGCTAATTCCTAGGATAAGCAGCATAAAATCTGTTTTACTACTTGGGATCTAGCTAGGTACTTGGGGACCTGGGTTAGATACTGTCAGAAACAGAATGCTGAGCTTGATGGACCTTTGGTCTGTCCCATTATGATAATTCTTATGTTCTTATGAGGCTGTTCCATACAGCGAGTAGTGTTAAACCCTTATGGAGCTAGGTCATTCCCACTTGCCTCCTTCTTCTCCATATGCTTGAGAGGATTGCTGCTGTTCCCATGGTTCTAAAATTCAGAGGTAAAGAGCAGCTTTGGAAATGGTGAGACTGGTGAAGTCTCTGGTGTAGGACTGTTGCTCCTCAATTATCTTCGGAGCACAGGACATGACAGCATAGGCCACGCACAGCTGGTAGGATATGACCTGCAGCAGCAAAAGGTCTGGCATTAGTTCTAGCGGCTGATGTCATGCACATATTGACAAGTGGCAAAGAAGTTCAGATCTGGAAGACAGTGCAGGGCCAACAGAATGGGCAAGCCAGATGCGAGTCTGAAGGCATGGAAGAATTTACCCATAGCTCTTCCAACTCTAAACCCAGACTCTGGAGTATCCCATAAGATATGAGCTTCAACTGCCTGTGGAACCAGGGTATCCTGATGCCTCAAGACTCCTGGACTGCAAGATCTACAATATCTGAGGCTCCAAAGCATGCGAGATCATCCCTAGGAGCTCCTCTAGCCAAAACAGGTGGTCCACCATAGGGTCGTTATCTTCAGCAACAAGAATCTCTCCTTCTTCTAAGATTTCAGCAAAGGAACGTGTAAAAAATGGCTCTGCTCTAACAGTTAGAATTCACTGATATCACTGAGCAAACCTCTGAATCCTCCAAACTTGCTATCCACAGTGTTATGTATTCATTTCCAGTGCTTGATATAACGCGAGAAGTCCATAAAAGCCACTGAGTTGGCTCTTCTTCTTCAAGGTGATCACCAAATACTGGGCCTCTATATAGTCCCTGATAACATCACATATGAAAGCTTTGCATAAGAATATTTTCCAGGGAAAACCTCCCTATGGATTGTATAGAAGATGGAGTCCCTTCTTCTTGATTCTGTAAAAGCTGAGCTTGATAAAGGAGTGACATAGTAACATAGTAGATGATGGCAGATAAAGACCCGAATGGTCCATCCAGTCTGCCCAACCTGATTCAATTTAAATTTTTTTTTTTTTCTTCTTAGCTATTTCTGGGCGAGAATCCAAAGCTTTTCCCGGTACTGTGCTTGGGTTCCAACTGCCGAAATCTCTGTTAAGACTTACTCCAGCCCATCTACACCCTCCCAGCCATTGAAGCCCTCCCCTGCCCATCCTCCTCCAAACGGCCATGCACAGACACAGACCGTACAAGTCTGCCCAGTAACTGGCCTAGTTCAATCTTTAATATTATTTTCTGATTCTAAATCTTCTGTGTTCATCCCACGCTTCTTTGAACTCAGTCACAGTTTTACTCTCCACCACCTCTCTCGGGAGCGCATTCCAGGCATCCACCACCCTCTCCGTAAAGTAGAATTTCCTAACATTGCCCCTGAATCTACCACCCCTCAACCTCAAATTATGTCCTCTGGTTTTACCATTTTCCTTTCTCTGGAAAAGATTTTGTTCTACGTTAATACCCTTTAAGTATTTGAACGTCTGAATCATATCTCCCCTGTCTCTCCTTTCCTCTAGGGCAGGGGTGTCAAAGTCCCTCCTCGAGGGCCGGAATCCAGTCGGGTTTTCTGGATTTCCCCAATGAATGTGCATTGAAAGCAGTGCATGCAAATAGATCTCATGCAGATTCATTGGGGAAATCCTGAAAACCCGACTGGATTCTGGCCCTGGAGGACCGACTTTGACACCTGTGCTCTAGGGTATACATATTCAGGGCTTCCAGTCTCTCCTCATACGTCTTCTGGCGCAAGCCTCCTATCATTTTCGTCGCCCTCCTCTGGACCGCCTCAAGTCTTCTTACGTCTTTCGCCAGATACGGTCTCCAAAACTGAACACAATACTCCAAGTGGGGCCTCACCAATGACCTGTACAGGGGCATCAACACCTTCTTCCTTCTACTGACTACGCCTCTCTTTATACAGCCCAGAATCCTTCTGGCAGCAGCCACTGCCTTGTCACACTGTTTTTTCGCCTTTAGATCTTCGGACACTATCACCCCAAGGTCCCTCTCCCCGTCCGTGCATATCAGCTTCTCTCCTCCCAGCATATACGGTTCCTTCCTATTATTAATCCCCAAATGCATTACTCTGCATTTCTTTGCATTGAATTTTAGTTGCCAGGCATTAGACCATTCCTCTAACTTTTGCAGATCCTTTTTCATATTTTCCACTCCCTCTACGGTGTCTACTCTGTTACAAATCTTGGTATCATCTGCAAAAAGGCACACTTTTCCTTCTAACCCTTCAGCAATGTCACTTACATACATATTGAACAGGATTGGCCCCAGCACCGAACCCTGAGGGACTCCACTAGTCACCTTTCCTTCCTTCGAGCGACTCTATGCCCTAAAGCAAGATGGCTTCTTCTTCAGCCATTCTGTGAGACACATTGATGTCTTTCTTAGTTGAAAGAACTGGCAAATACTGCTTAAAGGTATCTGTCTTAGCTGACTCTTGACAAAGAAGAATGGGAAGGCAGTACAGACAGTTCTTACCAGCAAGAACCATAATGCCCACGGGAACTGTAAAGATAACTGTTACACTGGAAGCATCTTTCTGTCACTTCTGTCAGTGCCTCCACATCTATGGTTGGAAAGTTGAGGCTGAACTGTAACCCAACTTCCACATAGCTGTTTTTAAACTCCTGCAGAACCTGCGAGTCAAAAGTACAAATACCACTCCTGACATGAGTTAGCTGAATGTGGAAATCTTTGAACGCCAACAAACCATGGTCTATGCTTGTAGTGCAGTAGCACGATCCACACCCCCTTTGGGCTAAAGAAAAACCTGTACAATCACTGCCAAATTCCTACTTCTCTTTATACTGCTGAGAATTAATTATTCCCTTCAAGTCAAGTGTTGCTTCTGACACAATTTCCTTGGGGGCTGCGAGTGAAATCATGAGCATCATCCTGTCACCATTCATCTCTATAGTTTTGATACTTTTTTCTTTAAACCCTCCTCAAAATAAAAATGATAAAGACGAGAAACTCCAACTCCACTAACTTAAAAAGGACAGAAGACATGGAAGTGGAGAGAAACCTGGACTCTTCCAAGTATCCAAGCAGCAAAAGCTTGTGTTCCCCGAATTCTTGTCCTTTTAGCTGAGCGCCATTGGGTGACCAGTTCTTCAGCTGGGCCCAGGAGCTGTCCGTCACCATCTGCTGGAGACAGAGAATACTGGTGGGTGATGATTGTGTAGAACCTTTTATTGCACAAACCTCACAGCTGTTAAGTCTCAGTCTCCATCTGCTAGCTAATAGACACAACCTATGCATTCTAGAATGGGTTGATAAAATGAAAAGTAGTGTGAAATAGGAGCCCTTAAATGCCAAGAAGCTCATTTTATTTCTATAGGCTAATCATTAGTGCATGATATGCTTTAGTAAAAGGGTTCCATAGATATTCAACCCATGCTCTCCATATAAATGTTGAAAATCTCTGAATAGGAGACTTATCCAAATATTAATTGCTGTAAATTGACTTATATGATAACGAGTATCTACCCTATTGTAGAGCAGCAGTTCATATGCTCAGTATCATAGAAGGGAATATATGCTTGCAGGGTTCCTGGCCAAAAGAGTTTATGGCTTTCTTACCTGGGACATCTTCATCAGTGGAGCCACTGTAATCTTCTTCATGGTGTGACATGGACATTCCAGGCATCTCTTCATCAGATACCAGATCAGGAGTTCGGGGCGGTTTCTCATTTATGAGATCAGCTTCCTCAGTTTCATGGCTGAAACTAGCTACATTTACATTCTGAAAAGAAAATAGTTGGAATATGCATGCATGACAGAGGACTGAGATGGGAAACCCAGCATGGTCCTTCCTTCTTGGAGCTACTTGAGAATCGGTGGGCTGCCTGTGACTCATTTGTGAGGTGGGGGTGGGGCATGGCCCTAGGCTCTACAGATTTTCTCTCTTCCTTCATCCCCACTCCTCAGGGAAATAATTTTCCACTTTATTTGAATAGTTTCCAATATATAGTGTCCCGGGCATATCCCTTAATATCAGAATCATTACTAAGGCAATACTCTTTCACATCATATTCCGTAAGGCAGCTAGAAGGCTGAGACATCCCATGGAGTGTGTTGAACTATTAACCCCAAGATGTATTTCATCTTAAAGGAAGTGAAGGCTTAAATATCACAAAAACCTCTAAATCACTAAAGACATATAAAGAATTTTTTTTAAAAACTGCAAATCAAAATAATGATAGTTCTTATAAATGTTTTTTCAGGTTTGTCTTTTTGTAGTGAGGTGGGATCATCATATAAGGGACAGTGAGTCACAGTGCTTATCACAGCACACTTATTTACTGCTTTCATCTTGTTAGAATCGTAAGTCCCAATTTTTCTATAAAATCATTTAAGACCGTCTTTAATTTATTAATTTATTTTGATTTCTATCCTGTTGTCCCAAAAGAATTAAACATACAGATTAAACATACATAGTATATAGTTAACAGGTTATAATTTACACTAAATTTGCCATAATTTCAGTACAAGTTTCCAATACAAGTTTTTTCCTAGCTAGACACATACAGTATTAAGGGTCTAATACTAATAGACATAATATACAGTTTACTGGTTATAATTTACCCTGGTTATTCCTACAGTATAAGTTTTCCAGTACAATTTTTATTCTAATTGACACACAGACAGTTTACAGGTTGGATTTGCTATAGTTATAATACAAGATTTTACCTTACAAGCTTTCTTTACGTGACACATAACAGGTTCTGGTACCAATGTACATTTTTTTTTATAGTGAAAGGCAAGGGGTTAGGTGAAGAGATATATTTTTATTGTTTTCCTAAAGTTGAGGAGTCCTTCAAAGGATCTGATCTGCGGGGGTAGACGATTCCAGTAGCTCGGTATGTAGTGGGAATTAGAGAATGACACGGGGAGCGATCCCCGCAGCGAACCGCTGCGTGGCTGCGGTTTGGCTGCGGGTTATGGTGACCTCATTAGCAAATCGCCGCAGACGCGGGGACAAATCCTTTCACCGCCCGCAAAAACGGTGAATAGATTTGTCCCCGCAGGACAATGTCCCCCCTTCTAGGAACCGCTATTTACCTGTGTTTCACCTGCACGTTGCCGCATTGACTCCGCCCCCCAATATACTGGCTCCTCATTTGTCAGATCAACCCTTCCTGCCAATAGAACCCGCCCCCCCCCCACGACGATCGCCGGTAGGAAGGTGCTCAGCCCTTCATGCCGACAGAACCAGCCCTCCCCAACGATCGCGGCAGGAGGGTACCCATCCCCTCCTGCCTACCCCAACCCCCCCCCAACGGCCCTCCCGACGATCGCAGCAGGAGGATATCCAACCCCTCCTGCCAGCTCCCCAACAGCCCCCCTATGATCACTGGTAGGAGGGTGCCCAACCCCTCCTGCCGGCCCCCCCAACGGCCCCCTATATCGCCAATAGGAGGGTGCCCAACCCCTCCTGCCGGACCCTCCCCCAACAAACCCCGCCATCCCGAAACACCACCCTTAGTCTTACTTTCCAAGTTGGACCGGACAGCTCCTCGCTCGTCTGGCCAGCAGGCCTGCCTCCGTCCAAATGAGGCGGGCCCGCCCCTCCCCTCCCCTGCCTAACCCACAGGATCCTAGGGCCTGATTGGCCCAAGCACCTAAGGCCCTCCTATAGCGGGAGTGGCTTTAGGTGCCTAGACCAATCAGGCCCTAGGATCCTGTGGGTTGGGCAGGGTAGGGGCGGGCCCGCCTCATTTGGACGGAGGCAAGCCTGCTGGCGATACGTGTGAGGAGCCGTCCGGTCCAACTTGGAAAGTAAGACTAAGGGGGTTCCGGGGTGGGAGGGTTCGTTGGGGGGGGTCCAGCAGGAGGGGTTGGGTACCCTCCTGCCGGCGATCTTAGGGGAGGCCATTGGGAGGACCGGCAGGAGGGGTTGGGTACCCTTCTGCTGCGATTGTCGGGAGGGCCGTTGGGGGGGGTCTACAGGAGGGGTTGGGTGCCCTCCTGCCGTGATCGCTGGGGGGAGGGGAGACTTGCAGCCGTAGCCGCGGTCACTATGCTAATCACGATTAGCATAGTGACCGCGATTAGGTACACGATTTGGTACACGATTAGGTACACGATTTGCCGCGATTAGGTACAGCGGCCGCGTCTACTTACCATGTAGGCTAACATTGTAAGCATTAAAAGTACATGTCGTGTTTGTTTTTGTATAGTTATTAACTAATATTTAACTAAGTTTTAAAGTTTTAAAGAATGTTTCCTTTATACGTAAATAAAGAAAAGTATTTAAAATCGTACCCGTTTGAGGCTTTTATATATGCAGCGGTGACGGTGACGGGGCGGTGAATGGGGTTGCAGTGGCGGTGACGGGGCGGTGAATGGGGTGGCAGTGGCGGTGACGGGGCGGTGAAGGGAATGGCGGTGACGGGGCGGTGCAGAGGATGGTGAGACGGGGACGGGGCGGTGACGGGGACCAATTTTTTCACCGTGTCATTCTCTAGTGGGAATAGAAACGTCATTTGGTGGTTTGCAGATTTTGTGCAAAATAATCTTTTCAAAAAACTACATATAAATAGGCCTCATCTGGCAAGCACTGTTTCTTGAAAACAGTGTACAGCTCATATAATTCCTCGGAAAACCCAACATGATCTGTGTAGGGGCACAGTTATCTGCTGCTGCAAAATTTCAAAGCAATACAAGGAATTCCTTTTTTTAAAAGTTTTTTTTTTCTTTTAGAGAAAGCATATTTGCATTCTTCACAATTACTCCAGGGTAAGCAAGGACTTCATATATGCACACATGTATTTATTTCTTTTATACACCGAGAGGGGCATAATCGAAAGGGACGTCTAAGGGGGACAGGTTTAGAACAAACGCAAGGAAATTTTTTTTCACACAGAGGGTGGTGGACACATGGAACACCCTTCCGGAAGCCGTGATAGGAAATAGCACAGTACAGGGTTTCAAGGAAGACCTGGATAGGTTCCTGGAGGACAAAGGGATTGAGGGGTACAGATAAGAGCAGTGGAAGGTTTAGAGATAAATGTAGAGGTAGGTATAAAATTAGTCAGGGACTGCTGCTCAGGCAATATGCCTGATGGGCCGCCGCGTGAGCGGACCGCTGGGCGGGATGGACCTCTGGTCTGCCCTGGCGGAGGCGACTACTTATGTTCTTATGTTCTTATGTTCTAAGTCCGTTTACATCCATCTTGCAAGTCGTCCAAAGTTAAAAAGAGCCTAAGACACATTTTTGAAAGATACGTCCAACTTTTTCTTACTTTCGAAAATTGTCTAATTATACGTCCTGCCGATCTGATCGTCCAAGCTGCTAAATCGTCCATCTTTATACCACATTTCTATCCAACTTTCCGTTCAAGTCCAAAACGCCTAGAACAAGCCCTGTTGGACGTGGGAGGACATGCCACCTAAATAGTGGGGTACCTTACAGGGCACTGCTGTGAACTTCACAAAAAGGGTGCCATGGCTTCTCCTCACTACAGCTCCCTTATAGGTGACAGTGAGCCCCCAAACCACCTCCAGAATCCCCTAGACCCACTTATCTACCACCCCAATAGCCCTTATGGATGCAGGAGCCACTTATATACCAGTATAAAAGGGTTTTGGGGGTATATAGGAGAGTGCACATGTTTAAGTATCAATGCAGTGATTATAGGGGCTTATGGGCATGGGTCCTCCTCTCTATGGGTCCCTAACCCATCCCCAAGACGACTTAAGCTGCCTCTGGGCTGGACGACTAGGCTTTCCTATGCCAGGCGGCCAGGTGATGATGGTCTGGAGGCTGAAATTTAAAGTTGTGAATAAAATTTTTATGGGGGTGGGGGGGTTGGTGATCATTGGGGTAGTGTGTGGGGGTCTGTGTTATGTGTTTTCAGTGCTTATCTGGCAAGTTTAGGTGGGTGTTTGTGACTTAGACCATGTTTTACATGGTCTAAGTCACAAAGTCCAAGTTCCGTCGATCCTGGGCTGTATAACTTTCGGTTATATATGCTGTATGACTAAGTCTAAGCCGGCCCACATCCCGCCCAACTCCCGCCTTCGACACGTCTCCCAAAACGCCCCGTTTAGCTTTGGACATTGAGCGGCACTATGAAGACCTAGGTCGTTTAGAAACACGTCCAAAACCCAGTTTTATTATCGGCGCTTGGACGTTTTTGAGAAATGTTCGTCCAAGTTCCGACTTAGGCCAGTTTTTGGACGTTTTTCTCTTTCAATCATGAGCCCCTGAGTATTTGCGGTCATGTACATATTAATTTTGCAAAAATTTGTTTTTGTCTATTCTTAAATGATTTGAAATTTTGCCACAGAAGAACTTTGACTTGAAATGTGATTGCATCAACTTTTCTGTGGAATTGTACCCTTTTTCAAAGAACAGTGATTACCAGATACATCCTATTTATATATAGTTTTTTGAAAAGTTTATTTTGCACAAAATAATGGTGGAGGTTAAATGATTATAGACTGTCAAATAAGCATTTATAGAAAAATTGGGATTTACAATTCTAACAAGATGAAATCAGTAAATGAATGCGCTGTGTTTAGGGCCCCCTTTTAACAAGCCACGGTAGAGCATTTTAGTGCTGGCCAGTGAGGTATATGCTCCGACGCTCATAGGAATTGAATGAAAGATTAGGTTCTTACCTTTGCTAATCTTTTTTCTTGTAAATCCACATTCTATTCCTAGACTAATGGGTTATTTTCCAATACTCGCCAGAGCTTGGGAAGCCTTGTTACTCTTGAGCCCCTCTTGAGCCGTAGACAACAGTGACTCAGAACAGTTTATCCTGGTGGCTATACCTTCTCTCTCTGTCTAGGGGTCTTTCCCTCTGGATTTCTAAGTTTATTATCCTCACGAAGGATGCCAGTCTCAGAGGCTGGGGGGCTGTTTGCATGGACATTTCTGTTCAGGACTGATGGACCCTCTCTGAATAGAAGTGGTCGATCAATCGCCTGACACTTTGGGCGATTCAACGGGCTCTCCTCCACTTCAAGAGTCATCTCCAGCATCGGGCCATCCTCGTATTCTTGGACAACGCCAAGGCGATAGCATACATCAATCGCCAGGGGGGGGCACCAGGAGCATCTCCCTGAGCATGGAGGCCCAGCTTCTCTTCCAATAGGTGGAGAGACACATCTTGTGGTGCTTTAAGCTGTACACATGGCCAGAGTGGACAATGTCCAGGCAGATTATCTTAGTCATCAGACCCCGGGGAGTGGTCCCTGTCCCAAAGAGCATTTGACTGCATAGTGGAACACTGGAGTCATCCAACATTTGACCTCATGGCATCAGCAGCCAACAAGAAAGTGGATCGGTTCTTCAGTTGACATCATGAGGCCGGCAGCGAAGGCCCTGTTTGCAGTAAGATCTTCTGTATATATTTCCTCTGTAGCCCATGATTGGGCATCTGTTGAGATGGATAGCAGCCCATAGGATCCTAGTCGTGTCTGACTTGCCGAGGCAGCTGAGGTGTCCGTGGTATGCCAACCTGGTTTGACTGCAGCAGGATCAGGGGTTCTGGCTCCTTTGTCATCCTTGCCTTCTCATGTAGGGCCTGATTGTGCAGCAGGATCCGGACCTCTTTGGTCTTACGCCCTAGCTATTGAGCGCCCTGCCTTAGTTAGCAAGGGCTATTCTTTGGCCATTGTTGCCACTCTTCTTCGCAGCAAGAAGTCGTTCACGGTGGTGGCTTATGCGAAGGCTTGGAGATGTTATCCAGAAGCATGAGGATCCATCTATCCCATCAGTTCCTCATACTGTGGAGTTCCTTCAGGACAGCCTAATGAAAGGTCTTGTGGTGTCTTCTTTCCAAGTCCAGATTGCCGGTCTTTCTTGTATGGGCCCTAATCCCCTGAAGAGCTTGCTAGCCACTCATCTGGATACCATCCATTTTCTGCAGGGCTCTCTAAGGCTCCAGCCCCCGCTGTGACTCCTCTCCTACTCTACTTCGTACTATTCTACTCCTCTTTTTGTTCACTGCTGGGGGCATCAACCCAAATCCTGGCTCTCCTACTCAACTCTCATCCTACTCATGCAGATCTAACTGCAATTTCTCCAACCTCATTTCTGTTCCTCTCCTCCTCATGTCTCCAGTAGAATGTCCGCTCTATCTCCAACAATTTCACTTACATCCATGACCTCTGTATCTCTCATTCCTTCCACTTGCTTGCACTAACCGAAATCTAGTTCCACCATGAAGACTGTTTCAGTCACTGGCCTATGTCTTGGAAGTTACTACTTCTTCCACATCCCTTGCCCAACAGGTCATGGAGGAATTGGGCTGCTACTATCACCCTCCTGGAGATTTCTACCTCTTCACCTACATCAGTCTCACTGCTTCTCCTTCTTCAAAGTCCACTCCGTCCATCTAGTTGCTCCCTTTCCTCTCTGAATAGTGGTCATTTTTCAACATCCCTTTGTATTTCTCTACATGAGCAGCTTATATCGATTCACCTTTTTGTCCACTGTGTCTGTCATAATTAGATTTTAAGCTCTTTCGAGCAGGGACTGTCTCTTGCATGTTTAATATACAGTACTGCTTTGCGTCTAGTAATGCTACAGAAGAAATAGTAGTAATAAATAGCAGTAACATGGATTCCACGCTGCTATCTACGTCATGTAGAATGTTTATTTTGTTCGATTCAATTCCCTCTAACATATAGTACAACCCCCCCTCCAATTTGATCTACTCTATCCTTGCAATATAATTTGTACCCAGGTAACACAGTGTCCCATTGATTGTCCTTCTTCCACCAGATCTCTGAGATGCCTATTATATCTACCTCATCATTCAGTGCTTTATACTCTAACTTGCCTAATTTTTAGGTTCTAGCATTTGTATACAGACACTTCAAATTGTGTTTTTTGTTCTTGTATCTACAGGCTGCTGAAAAGATGACAGGGATAATTTTAGTTCTTTACTTTTTCTTCCTCTTAAACACTCCTGGCTTTCTTTCACCATTATTGAAACCTCTCTATTGGGACTCACTAAATATCCCGTTTCAATAGTACCCTTCAAGGATACTCCACACCGAACCATCCACTCCTGAACGACTATCAGCTTTCCTCCCATCTCAGTTTAAAAGTTGCTCTATCTGCTGATATCTGTGCAGAAAATGAAAAGGCTGAATCTATGATTACACCAAGATATCAAAATTAATTGACTGGCTGCATGTGTTTATTGAAAAGGATTGGTATTAAAGATGAGGGGAAATGAGCACCAGTTATCCAATATTTGGTGGTTTTACCTGGGTTAAGACCTTATGAGGTTCCTTGAGCCAGAATGCTACTTTTGTTAAACAAATTTGTTGCAGAGAAAGATCAGGAGAGGTTGGCGAGGTGTAATAGACAATAAATATGTCATCAGCATAAGGGAAAATTTTTATAATGCAAGATTGTATAACGAGTGCCAAAGGTCTTAGATAGACATTAAAGAGGAGTAGTGACATGACAGAACTGTGTGGGACTTTGCATGATATAGAATAGGTAGATGGCATATTTTGAACATGTTCCACCTGAAAAGAGCAATCTGATAGAAAGGATGTGAGCCAGCTTACCACTGTGCCCATCAAGCCTAGTGATGTAAGCAACCTTAGAAGTAACAAGTGATTAAATCAAAAGCAGATAAGTCTACTGAAACAACCAGTGCTATTTGGCCTGAGTCAAAGTGGCTTGTGAAGCTCGCTAAATAATGCAGCTATTATTGTTTCAGTGCTATGTCCTATTCTGAAACCAGATTGTCTCGGGTGAAGAGCATTAATGGATTCGATGTGAGTTTGGAGTTGATCGATGACAACTGTTTCTAATAATTTACCAGAAAGGGAAAGTTAGAGACTGGACGGTTAATATTAAGGATCGAAGGGTATTAAAACAGATGCAATATAATACATCACTATGAGTCTCCATCATTCAATATACTTCCATCTTTTTTTGAGTTCCATGAAAATGAATTCTGTGCCTCGTGCAATACCTCTCTGTTTCTAAAAAATAAAAAGTTAAAGAGCTGCCGAGATAACGAGGCGTTTCAATTACAAGGGAGGAGGCCATAGGAGTCGGGATTGTACATTTCAACAAATTGTTTGAAGTGGTTGGAGCCTCGTAGCTTAAACAATCTTGTGAGAGGTGACCTTGTGACCCATTGTATACTTCTACTTGCAGCAGACATTCTCACACACTGGAGCTGGTGGCACCCTACTAGTGCTCTTCCTGCCTCTTTCTTGTACATTATTTGTTTTGGACACCCTAAGCGCTTGCTTACCTTGCTTATTGGGTAATCCAGTAAATGAGAAAAGCAGTAAATGAGTGTGCTATGTTCAGCAGTAAGTGAAGTTGTTGCATTTATTGGATAGGACTCACTACCCCTTATATGATGGCCCCAAATACTAAAAAGAGGAAAAAACATTTCTATGAATTATCAGTATTCTGAGTTTATTTGAATTATACAGGGTTTTTGGTTTTGGTTTTTTTAAACTCTTATACAGCTGAGCGTTTGAGGTTTTCATGGATTAATGACCTGATTAATACCTGTTTCTGGGATGGGGCATTTTCCTCTTCGTTGTCCTCTTCATCGCTACTGGACTGGGGGCCATCCATCAAATAGCTGAAAAGAATGCCAAGGAGAAATGAACAATATACAGGAGTGGAGATCTCAATTCCTCTCTCTCATCTCCCCTAAAGCTGAACCAATTCCAGTGCCGCTGTGTCACAGGTCCCACACTCACTGCTATTAAATTAAACCTCCAAACATTTTTTCCTTGAGCCCTTCATCTCTCATACCCTGCCATGCCTTATCTAAATCTCTCTCCTTTTCTTCAACTCCATGGGTTCACATCATTCCCTTTACTTTTCTCCTATTCTTGGATACATAAATAGTTTGTATTGTATTTTTGGAAATTGTTCAGACTACTGTATGTAGGAAAGGTAAGTCCAAACCCTACTCCAATTCATGCCCAAGAATGCTGCTGCCATCCACAGATTTTTTTTTAAAAATGCCCATGTCCATAGATTTAACAAAGTGCCCATGTCAATGGGCAGTGACTCAGCTCCTCAGTTCATACCAAAAAATAACAAGGAGGGAACAGAAAACTCCATGACAATTCGACTCTTTTCTGCTCTGTAACAAAAAGAATTAATTAGACCAATGGACACATAGCATAAACAATATCGAACCAAACAAGCCATCTAAATGAATGTGAACAGCAGTAACAACTACGGAGTTCCTATAGCCTCTCCCAAAGGTTTTGCTATAGAGTTAATGGATACTCTTCATACTTCTTTAACAAAAAAAAATGTTAGTGTCTTCATTCTCTCTTGGTTGTTCACAGATGGAGTCACCCATATTATGTCTGAGGTACAAAGCAGGTTAACTTAAAATCTGAGAGGGCGGGCCATTTAGACTACTGTACCCTTCTACTAGAAAGAAGATTATCGAGGTAAGCACCTAATCTTTGCTTCTAGTGCAAAGGGTACAGTAATCTTGACAAGTGGAACATAACAAAGCAGTC
The DNA here is from genome assembly GCF_902459505.1 of Geotrypetes seraphini. Taxonomy (NCBI): domain Eukaryota; kingdom Metazoa; phylum Chordata; class Amphibia; order Gymnophiona; family Dermophiidae; genus Geotrypetes; species Geotrypetes seraphini. The sequence goes on along the minus strand of NC_047094.1, from coordinate 72,704,182 downwards.
CCCCAAGTCTAGGCATGGTACAGAGGTAGAAAGGCCTGGGGATGCCATAAAAAATCATCTATCAAAAACAAAGTGCTTCGAGGCAGACAGAGGCTTTTAAAATAAAAATCTGGTAATCCAAGATGGCCACAGCAGCGATTTGGCACCAGGAAACGGCCCGAGAGAACTATATAAAGCTTCTAAAAATTAAGAAAAAGTGTATTAGAAGAGTGAGACCCTATAGGAAGCCCCAGAAACTCTCAAAAGTCAAATTCTTGAACTACCTTGAAGTCTCCCTTAGACAGTAATAGACTGTACTCACAGAACAACTTGATGCTGTGCCTGCATCAGCTCACAATGCAGATGGACAATGGAGATTTCTGCCTCAGACAAGCCTCTAAGGACTCTTCAGTCACTTGTCTCTTTGTGCTGCCTTTCAGATAGGCTCTGAGAGCCTGATACCCTTGACCCCAATAGCTCCTGATATGGCTTCAGGGGAGGAGGGGGACGCAGCTGGCACCCGCTACAGCCCTCTGGACCAACACAGGGTCATTCAGCCTGTGCTTAAACGCCTGATAAATCAGAGGTGAGCTGAGCTCCCAGGGGAATGCACCCCGAGCTATCCTATGAAAAAGAGTTGCCCCACCCCCAAGCTACAGCTCTCTGATACAAAGACTATCTTCTCCCAGGCAGAATTGTCCCCTGGGAACCTCCGTAGCACCAGAAGCCTCAAAATTCAGATTAAAAACTCAAAAATAATAAATCAGATGCAGAGCAGATGAAAAGACACTTTCTCAACTCACTTGCAGAAGGAAAAACTGAGGAGCTGAGGCATTGCCCAGTGACACAAGGAAGTAAGAGTTGAAAAATGTAGATAATGCCTTCTAAAATCCTTGCAAAACTCACTTGTCAAGACTACTGTATCTTCTGCACTAGAAATAAGAATTTTAACAGCAGTCCTGGAATCTCTTGTTCATTCATTAATTCATTCATCCATTTGCAGAGCCAAAGGGTGGCAGTGGGATAGAAGATTTCCAAGCCTCTCCTGTAATGACTTCAACTCAGTCTTCATGCATTCATCTAAAGATGCCACCTGGATAACCGATATCTGTGCATCAAACTGGAAACACCATTGAAAATCTCTCACCTCCTACATAGAAGTGATAAATTCCTCAGCTGGTCTTTGGGGTCAGTGAAAGGATATCTTGAACCCTATGAAAACCTTTTCAATTAACTTTTAGGCCTGCAGCATCCACCCCTTCCAAACATTTGACTCTGTGTTCATGAATATCCTAATACCGATCCCTTAAACCAATACTGTAAAATGAGATATTAGATATCTATGAAGGTACAGTGATATGAAAAAGTGCCCCCCTCCCCTCCGAATTCCTCTATTATATATAGGTTGAACAGAATGGTTTCTGATCTTTAAACTAAATGTAATATTAGACAAAGGGAACCTGAGTAACAACACAGTTTTTAAATTATTACTTCATTTACCCCTCCCTTTCACTAAGCTGTGGTAGAGATTTATACGTGGCCTTGGATACTAAATGCTCCAACGTTCATAGAATTCCTATGAGCAGTGGAGCAGTGTTGGAGCATTTGGTGCTCTGGGCCACGGTAGAAACCTATTTTGTGGCTTAGTAAAGGGGGGGTTATTTAGGAAAATAAGCCAGCACCCATATCACCCAAATAAAAAGGTAATGGCCCCCTTAGTTGCTCAGTCAATCAACTGATCTAAACTGATAATTAGATTCAGCTGATTTAACACAGCAGCACTGGTGGCATTACAGTAGATCTCCAATGAGATGCAATTACAAGTCTAGCAGCTCCCACACAAAAGGAGACAAAGGAGTGCTGGGATAAGGTAAGGGCTGCCACCTGCAGATTAAAGAAATAGATGAAACCCAGGGGATGCTCCTGCCCAGCCAATATTGTAACTGAACCTTAATTGTTTTCCAAAAAGCACAGTTACTTAACAGGTGTTATCCAGGGATAGCAGGCAGATATTCTCACATATGGGTGACTTCATCCAAGGAGCCCCAGTACAGACAGCTTTAAAAGTGTATCACCACTTTAAGAATTTAAGAAAATTCACGAACTGCCTGTACATGAACGAGTGGCTTCCCACATGATGCAGACTCGCAGCTCAGTTCCGTAAGCTGCTCAGCTCGAAGGCTTCAATTCCGTAAGCAAGCTAAGAAGCCAACCAAGAGAGGTGGGTGGGTTGTGAGAATATCTGCCTGCTGTCCCTGGATAACACGTTACGGTAAGTAACTGTGCTTTATCCCAGGACAAGCAGGCAGCATATTCTCACATGTGGAACTCCTTAAGAAAATAAATTTTAAAAAAGATTGCTTGGCTGAAGTGACCCTCCTGTCTGGAATTAAATTCCAAAAAGTAGTGAGATGTGAATATATGAACTAAGGACCAATTAGCAGCTTTACAGAGTTCATCTAAAGGAATTGAGCATAGGAATGCAAGTGAACTTCCAAAGCTTGGACTTTGTGGGCTGTGACGCAACTCCCAGTTGCAGCCCAGCCTGAGCACAAGAGAAAGCGATACGAACCGCTAACCATATAGATATAGTTCTCTTGGATACAGGATGTCCCAACTTATTAGGATCAAAAGAGACGAAAAGTTGAAGAGATGCTCTATGTGGCTGAATTCTCTATAAGTAGGAAGCCACGGCTCGTTTGAGTCGAGAGTATGAACAGCTGTTTCTCCAGAATGAGAATGAGGCTTAGGAAGAACACGAAGTACGGTAGATCGATTTAGATGACATTCCGTGACTACTGTATTTTCATGCAGATAACGCGCACCCGTGTAAAACGCGCACACGGGTATAGCGCGCAGAAACCACGATTTTATGTACAAAAACTTTTGTATACCGTGCTCACGGGTATACCGCGCATGCAGCCCGACTGTCCTTTCGCCTGCCCCGACTCTCCTTTCACCCTCCCCGACTCTCCGTGCGCTGTCCCGACTCTCCGTTCACCCTCCCTGACTTTCCGTGCACTGCCCCGACTCTCCGTGCGCTGTCCTGACTCTCCGTTCACCCTCCCTGACTTTCCGTGCACTGCCCCGCCTCTCCGTGTGCTGTCCCGACTCTCCGTTCCTGTCCCCCTTGAAGTCCTGTCCCCCCTTGAAGGTCTGCCTGTCCCCCTTGAAGGTCTGTCCCCATCCTGAAAGCCTGATGCCCCCCCCCCGACGTCCGATACATCCCCCCCCCCGGCAGGACCACTCGCACCCCCACCCCGAAGGACCGCCAACTCCCCGACAATATCGGGCCAGAAAGGAGCCCAAACCCTCCTGGCCACGGCGACCCCCTACCCCCACCCCGCACTACATTACGGGCAGGAGGGATCCCAGGCCCTCCTGCCCTCGACGCAAACCCCCCTCCCTCCAACGACCGCCCCCCCCCCAAGAACCTCCGACCGCCCCCCCAGCCGACCCACGACCCCCCTGGCCGACCCCCCAATGTGCCTCAGGCCGCACCCCAGGTGGGACCTAAGGCTCCAGGGCCTATTCTGATTGGCCCACGCACCTTAGGCCCCACCAGTAGGTGGAGCTTTGGGACGGATGGGCCAATCCGGCCTCATTCCGTCGTTGGCTGCCTGCCGGACAGGCGGGTTTGGCTCCCGTCTGTCCGGCCAACTACCAAAGGTACGGGGAAGGGGGGTGGGGGTGTCGTGGAGGTCGGCCAGGGGGGTCGCGGGTCGGCTGGGGGGGCGGTCGTTGGAGGGAGGGGGGTTTGCATCGAGGGCAGGAGGGCCTGGGATCCCTCCTGCCCGTAATGTAGTGCGGGGTGGGGGTAGGGGGTCGCCGTGGCCAGGAGGGTTTGGGCTCCCTCCTGGCCCGATATTGTTGGGGAGTTGGGGAGTCGGCCGGGCAAGAGGGCTTGGGCTCCCTCTTGCTCCGATCGTGGATGCGGGTGCGGGTGGGAGCGGGGTTATGGATTGAAGGCTATTTGAAAAAGGTGGGAGGGAAAACAAATCATTCTTGTCCTTGAGCTTATGATGGGTTAAGTGCCAAGCAAAAATGGGGCCAGGAGGTAGAGAAATGAACTTTGCTCTAGTCTAAATAGTATGGTGTGATGGGTGTATCCAGAATAGATGTGTGGGCTCACACTCGTAAGCAAATTTTCAAAGGTGGCATTTCCTTTGAAAATTAGACTACTTTGCATACCTACTTCCTAGCAAGTGCAAAAAGGAAGACCCTCCCCCCCCCACCCCGCATGTTGCTCGGCTGCGGCACGGGTAACATTACCTGTATTGTAAACCTGAGGGCACTTTTGCCCTCAGAGAGGTAGTGATGTTTTCAGCTGCCAGTTTTGCCCAGGTAAAATCATTTGAAAATTGCCCTCCTCACAGATATATTGATTTCATGTCATGTATTTAAAATTTGTTATAAAGCCATTGTGGTGTGGTGCATGATTTAATAAAAACATTGAATTATTGAAAAAAGAACTCTATAAAAAATATGGGAGAGAGAGTGAGAGAGACTTGTTTGATTACGTCGTTCGGGGTGGGGGTGCGAGCGGTCCTGCTGGGGGGGGTGAATCGGGCGGGGTGGGAACTATGTAAAAAAAATTTTGTATACCGCGCTCACGCGTATAACGCACGAGGGGTATGCGCGGTAGGTAAAAACGCGTATAACGCGCGCGTTATATGCGTGAAAATACGGTACTTTTGGAAGGAACTTTGGATGGGTGCGAAGCACAACTTTGTCATAATGAAACACTGTGAACGGTGGATCTGCCACAAGTGCTTGAAGTTCACTTATTCTTCGAACAGATGTAAGGGAGATGAGAAAAACTACTTTCCAAGTGAGGTATTTCAGATAAGCTGAAGACCTTGGTTCAAAAGGAGACTTCATAAGTCTAGAGAGAACAACACTGAGAGCCCAAACTACTGGAGGTGGTTTGAGAGGTGGACAGACCTTGAAAAGGTCTCTTAATGTATCTGGACATAACAAGATGCGCAGTTACAGGTTTACCATCAACTGGACTGTGAAAAGCATTGATAGCACTGAGATGAATTTGCAGATGAAATTAATGTGGACAAATGCAAAGTGATGCACATTGGTAAGAATAACCTGTATCACAGTTACCGGATACTAGGGTCCACCTTGGGGTTAGTGCCCAAGAAAAGGGCAATACGATGAAATCTTAAGCCCAATGTGTGGCGGTGGCCAAAAAAGCAAATAGGATGCTAGGAATTATTTAAAAAGGGATGGTTAACATGACTAAGAATGTTATAATGCCCCTATATTGCTCCATGGTACGACCTCATCTGGAGTATTGCGTTCAATTCTGGTCTCCTTATCTCAAGAAAGATATAGTTGTGCTAGAAAAGATTCAAAGAAGAGTGACCAAGATAGTAAAGGAGATGGAACTCCTCTTGTATGAGGAAAGACTAAGACGGTTAGAGATCTTCAGCTTGGAAAAGAAATGGCTGAGGGAAGATATAATTTAAGTCTACAAAATCCTGAGTGGAGTAGAACGGGTACAAGTGGATCAATTTTTCACTCCGTCAAAAATTACAAAGACTAGGGGACACACAAAGTTACAGGGAAATACTTTTTAAACCAATTGGAGGAAATTTTTTTTCACTCAGAGAATAGTTAAGCTCTGGAACGCGTTGCCAGAGGATGTGGTAAGAGTGGATAGCGTAGCTGGTTTTAAGAAAGGTTTGGACAAGTTCCTGAAGGAAAAGTCCATAGTCAGTTATTGAGAAAGATACAGGGGAAGCCACTGCTTGCCCTGTATCGGTAGCACGGAATATTGCTACACCTTAGGTTTTGGCCAGGTACTAGTGACCTGGATTGGCTACCGTGAGAACGGACTAGTAGGCTTGATGGACCATTGGTCTGACTCAGTAAGGCTATTCTTATGTTCTTATGTCTTGAGGCCTAAATTGGATAAATGTAGAAGAAATCCAATAGTGCAGAAATAGAGGTGGACATAGCATCTTGATGATGAAAAGTACACAAAGTGGAAAACCGTGTCAATTCCTGCTGGTAACACTGCTGCATAGACGGTTTTCATGACACTTCTAAGATAAGTCTGACAGGATGAAAAAGATGAACCTCAGTCCATGTCAACCCGAGAGATACCAAGCTTGTCAGGTGTAAAGCCTGTAGATTGAGATGCAGAAGATATCTGTGACACTGCGTTAGAAGAGATGAAGTCTGAAGAGGCATTCGTTCCTTGATACTGAACTGAGGTAGAAGGAAGAACTATGGATGCCTGGCCCACGAAGGAGCCATCAGAATCATAGTGACCAATTCCTGCTTGAGCTTGAGAAGAGTCTCGAAGATGGAGAGAGATTGGAGAAAACGCATAAAGAAACTTGTGTGTCCAATCTAGAAAAAACGCATCAGGTTCCAGGCGTTGGTGAGAATACTGCCTGGAGCAAAATTGAGACAACTTGTGATTGTGGGGACACAGTTTATCTGAGGAGTCCCCCAAAGAGAGAATATGTGATGCAGAACTGCAGAGTTAAGCATCAACTCATGCGCTGAAGAAACCTGCTGAATCTGTCTGCGAGAAAATTCTGCTTCTCTTGAATGCATATTTCAAAAATATATTGTAAGCGATCGCCCACTTCCAAGTCTTCTGGGCCCCTTGACAAAGGAGAGACCCTGTGCCTCCTTGCTTGTTTATGTAAAACACATTACAATCTGAACGTCCGTGGGGTTTAGGAGGACGTAGTTAGTCACAATGTGCTGAGATGTTTTGAGAGCATCGTAGGTGGCTCTGAGTTCCAAAAGATTTAGATAAAAAAACCTGGTTCTAGTAGACCAGTAACTTTGAGTGTGAAGATCGTCCAGATAAACCCGCAAGTGTAGGAGGACGAGTGAGTGATCAGAATCTTCTGATATGGAGGTGTGTGGAACAAAAATCCCCTGGAAAGAAAGGAAGAGCTCATCCACCACTACAGAGATTATCAAAGTGTAATGTGTTGAGATAATGGGTTGAGAGCTTGAGACCACCGACATGCAAAAGTCTATTGAGGAGTCTTGAAATTAAGTCTTGTAAATGGAGGAATATGGACCATGGAAGCCATGTGACCCAGGAGTACCATCTGATGTCTAGCCAAGATTGATGGGAGAAGATAAGTCTGATCGTAAAGGTGAATCAAATTTTGTTGTCTTTGCTGAGGGAGAAACGCTCCGAGATAAACGGTGTGTAGCAGAGCTCTGTTAAATCTCAGATTTTGAGATGGTTGACATTGGGATTTGGGAAAAATGATTTAGAATTCCAACAGCTGAAAGAAGAGAATTATGAACTGAGTCACTGCAAGAACCCATTGCAAGGTTGGATCATTGATGAGCCAATCGTACAGACAGGGAAAACCTGGAGACCCTGTGTATGTAATGCTGCTGCCACTACAACCAGGTACTTGATGAATCTTCTGGAAGAGGATGCAAGGTCAAAAGGCAGGACTCTATATTGATAATGGCACTGCAGTATCTAAAATCTAAGTAATTTCCAGAAAGTCGGATGCACTGGAATATGAGAAGAAACTTATTTTCAGATCTAGAGAGCATAGCCAGTCGTTGCAATCTAAGAGGAATATAAAGTTAGGAGAGGAAACATATGAAACTTCCCCCCTCCCCCATGGAAATTTGTTCAGGCCCCTGAGATCCAAAATTGGCCCTAGACTTCCCTTCCCTTTTGGGAAGAGGAAATACTGGAAGTAAAAATCCAGGTTCCTCTGCAGAGGTTAAACTTATCTTTGAGGAGAAGAAGAGATACCATCTTCCGAAGAAGAAGAGACGTCTTGAAAAGAGACTTTCTTGGAGGATGATCTGGAGGCGTGGAAGGGCATAATCGAAAGGGACGTCTAAGTCCGTTTACGTCCATCTCGCAAGTTGTCCAAAGTTAAAAAGAGCCTAAGACATTTTCAAAAGATACATCCAACTTTTTTTTACTTTCAAAATCATCTAATTATACGTCCTGCCGATCTGATTGTCCAAGCCACTAAATTGTCTATCTTTATACCACATTTCTGTCCAACTTTTCATCCCAAGTCAAAAACGCCTAGGAGGGGTCTGCAAAGTGATGGACTGCAACCCAGACATGTCACCTAAATAGTGGGGTACCTTACAGGGCACTGCTGTGAACTTCACAAAAAGGGTGCCATGCTTCTCCTCACTACAGCTCCCTTATAGGTGACAGTGAGCCCCCCCAAACCACCTCCAGTATCCCCTAGACCCACTTATCTACCACCCCAATAGCCCTTATGGCTGAAGGAGCCACTTATATGCCAGCAACAAAGAGTTTTAGGGGTGTATAGGGCAGTGCACATGTTTCAGTATCATTGCAGTGATTACAGGGGCTTATGGGCATGGGTCCTACTCTCTATGGGTCCCTAACCCACCCCCAACACGACTTAAGCTGCCTCTGGGCTGGACGACTAGGCTTTCCTATGCCAGGCGGCCAGGTGATGATGGTCTGGAGGCTGAAATTTAAAGTTGTGAATAAAATTTTTATGGGGGTGGGGGGGTTGGTGATCACTGGGGTAGTGTGTGGGAGTCTGTGTTATGTGTTTTCAATGCTTATCTGGTGAGTTTAGGTGGGTTTTTGTGACTTAGACCATGTTTTACATGGTCGAAGTCACAATGTCCAAGTTCCGTCTAGGCTCTCTTGTTAAACTTTCGGTTATACATGCTGTACGACTAAGTCTAAGCCGGCTCTCATCCCGCCCAACTTTCGCCCTCGACACACCTCCCGAAACGCCCCATTTAGCTTTGGACGTTGAGCGGCACTATGAAGGCCTAGGTCGTTTAGAAATACGTCCAAAACCCGTTTTTATTATCGGCACTTGGACGTTTTTGAGAAAAGTTCGTCCAAGTGCTGACTTAGGCCAGTTTTTGGACGTTTTTCTCTTTCGATTATGAGCCCCATAGTGATTAATAATAATAATAACTTTATTCTTGTATACCGCCATACCCAGTGAGTTCTAGGCGGTTCACATTAATTAGACATGGTAACATGGTAAGTATTAACTGAACAGATTTACATTAATTAAACATAGTTACATGTATAGTTACATGTGGTACACATTATTTAAACATAGTTACATGCAGTTAAGTATTAATTAAACAGTTTTACGTAGAGTTAAGTGTTCAATTAAATAGGGATGCGGGCAACGAAGTAGATAAAATTGGGGAGAAGGATAGAATGGATCGGGGGGTGGGGCAAGATAAAAAAGGGGGGGGGGGCGGGGTTCTTTGAGGAGGGGGCAATTAAGTGTCGTGGAGAGAAAGGTTGTTCTCAAAAAAAAAAATAATTTTTTCTTTTAATGTAGTGGCCTCCTCCTCCTCCCCTACAGCCACTCCCAAACCTCCAGGCTTTTGAAATCAAAAAGAAGATGGAGTAAAAGTAGTGTGGTGAATGTTCATTAAGGAACAGGTTTAGGGAAAAAGACAAAGTAAATGGATGTCTGCTAGAAGGTACTGTATAAATATTGATGGAACAGTGGAAGACATGTTACAAGAAAAAAAACAAAAACCTGGTTGATTCTGCTTCGAGGATAAAACAGTGGAAGGTTCTAAGATGGCAGGAATCTAACTTACAGGTTCTACATCCCTGTTAGATCCCACCATTTCAATATAATGATTCAAAATGTTGTGTGATCATGGCACCGAGGTACCCCCCCTCTTCAAACCCAGCACGTACCCAAAAAGAGGAAAAAAAGCCTCAGACTAATGTAGCAGTATAGAACCAAAAGGTACAAATCAAAACTGCTTTTGATACTTTTGCTGGCAAAAAACTCCCTCACAGAACAGCTCAGGTTTAGAAAAGAGCAAAGTCACCCGGAGACACGTTCAAGGACTTAGCTGACAAAAGACGACTTGTGCTCCAATGCTGTCACATCTTCTACAATCTTCCCAACAAGCAACCTTGTTTCACCAATGTTTGGCTCATCAGGGGAACAATGGATTTTTAAAGCTGTTCATACCGGGGCTCTGTGGATAACTCCACCCACATGTGAAAATATGTTGCCTGTTTGTCCTGGGATAAAGCTATTTTTCCACAAGTCCATAGTGCCCCACTCTTTGCCACATTTCCAGCAGTTGGGCATTGCAGAAGGAAATGTGGTGAAGTTGCACAGAGGTCAGGTACTAAAAGTAAAGGACTTTCACTGAATTTTCTTTTGTGTTAACTACACTGGGTCCTGGTACTTTACATAATCTCCCAAGTAGAAAAATCATACTAAGTCAGTCTCCCAATGCTGCCTGTGCACCAATGTCAGAGGAAGTTAGTTCTTAAGATGTCTGTAAACAGTTGTTATGACCTAACACGTGCTCACAGAGTCTTCACACAAATTTTCTAAAAAGGCCTCCTCCTGAAGCAATCATACCTTAGTGGCAGCAGTGGAAGTAGGTGAAACAATGAAGAAAAAGTAAAGCAATCAGATTCCAGAAAATTGTAACTACAGGAGGCTTTCAAATGTGGTAAATCTGTCACTATCAACCAGTTGACCCCAAAATATGTCCCCCTCCCTTTTTGTTGCCTTTCTGTAGTTTTTGCTTCTTTCCCCAGGCCTAGTGGGGAAAGATATTCTACAATATGTCTGCCACGTGCATTCAACAGACAAAGAGGGGTACACAGCACATCCTTACTGCTTATGGGAGAGTCGCTGCTTCCTCTTGTGGCAGTCCAGGATCCAGTCCTTCTTCACAATAGTTCCACCCATAGCTTTCACTTGGCCGTACTTAGGGGTGTTAGGAAAAGCGCATCTGGAAGAGAGACCGTGGAAACAAGGTTAGCTATATTCTGAAGTTCTAATGAATGCAAATACTTGGGGGTGATTTTAGATTCCACTTTGTCTTTTAAGCCACAGAGAAGATCATTGGTGTCTAAAGCCTTTTTCAAACTTCAGCTGCTTCATAAGTTAAGAGATATTTTGCCCTTGCAGGACTTTCATACAGTGATAAGTGCAATTTCAATTTCTACAATTGATTATTGTAGCGCCCTTTACTTAGGTTTACTGAAAAATGTAATTCGAGCATTACAACTGATACAGAATGCAGCGCTTAACTGAGGGGGTTTCAAGATTTGACCACATTATATCAATCTTGGTTAAACTTCACTGGTTACCAGTAGCTGCTCGAATTGATGTTAAAAGTACTTTGTTCCATTTACAAGTTAAAACAGAGTAAACAGCCACCAGAGATGAGTAGTGAATAGCATTGCTTGGAGGTCCCACCTTTGATGCAGGTGAGATTAGTGTGTCACTGTCGCTCAATGATTGCAGTGCAAAGCGCCCAGTACAGTGCAGAGCACCCACTTGAAGTCAAAGAGGTATCATCTATATTAAATTTTTGGAAATTGATCAAAACAGTATTGTTTGAACGACATTACTCGTGCAAATGGGAATGATGAATATGGGGTATTGCTGGTTTCTATGTATGAAATTGATTAGAATTATTGGTTATGTGAGATGTTATTGGATTGTAATTGTCTAGGCTTGCATTGTGTATGTTTTCTGTAACTCGCTCAGAATTGCAGGATGGGCGAGTAAATTTTTTAAATAAATAATCCCTGGCTCTACTGCTGACTCAGTATACCACTATGGACTTTTCTCAGATCATGAGACATTTTAAAACCTCATGGGTCTCCTTCAGAAGATGATGTTGATTCTACATAACATACATAGCAAGGAGCAGCCAGGGACCGTGTGCTAGTCCTCTTTTTTGGCTCTCATTTAAAAAGCTAATCACAACCTGAAAGGACTCAAATGTTCCAAAGACTAATACTAAAACTCTAAGAGCCTAGCATTCACCTGTGGCAGCAAGCAGTTTGTAGGACAGCCATAGCCATGGGCTGAATTAACTCCAGATATTCAATGCCAGGGCAGGTCTAGCCTCCAGCACTGAATATCTAGGTTAGCACAATAATTTGGAAGTTAACCAGGTACTGGCCAATAATCAGATTGGTGCCTAGTTAACTTGGCGGATAAAGTTAAGACTAGAGGCTGATTGAATTTCAGGTTTTGTTTTTGAGTTGCTACTGAAAACGCCACTGTATTTTCTGCTGATACTGAACCCTTCTCCCCTCCGCAATGACTCTCTGTGCCCACATCTTCCCCCTACTCAAAGGCCCTTCCCAGGCCTATTTTTACAGCTCCTGGTAATCAAGTGGCTCTTCAGAACAAAAGCGATCCCCAGTTCCTCTTGCTCCCAAAATGGCTGCGGAGACTGCTGAGGTAAGTCCCAGCAGCCAACTTAGGATTGGAAGCAGCATAAGGAGGAGCAATCTCCTGTCACTCCTGTTTATGCTATTTCTAGTCTCAAAATTGCTACCAGGACCTCCTGCAGCAGTCCTGAGAAGCCCTGAAGAGCCACTAGACCACCAAAAAATTTACAGGTGGGCCCAAGGAGAGCCTTTAGGTAATAGGTGGAGGTGATGGGGTGCAGAGAGTGATCATGAGGGGACAGGCGGGGGAAGGGAGGGATGTTCAGTTTCTTTTTTGATTTCAGCTGAAACTGAACTACAAATTTTGGTTACTGGGTTGGTTTAGATCAGTGGTCTCAAACTCACGGCCTGGGGATCACATGCGGCCCGCCAGGTACTATTTTGAGGCCCGCAGTCTGTACTAGTGCTGCCCACTCTTTGCTGCCCCCCTGGCCTCCCGCTCTTACCTTCAGATAATTACTGCAGCCTGCAGAGAGAATTGCCAGTGCTGTAGCAATCCTTGCAGGCTGCCATTGTTCTCAGCAGCACGTTCCCTCTGCTGTGATCCTGCCCCTGACGTCAGAGGAGGAGCGGGACTGCGGCAGAGGGAACGTGCTGCGGAGGCCGATGGCAGCCTGCAAGGAACGCTACAGCACCGGCGATCCTCTCTTCAGGCTGCAGTAATTAGCTGAAACTAAGACCGGGAGGCCGGGGGGAACTGGAGGACACTGCAAAGAAGGGATGGGGGGAACATGCAGGTCTTCAGGGTGGGGGGGAAGATTTAAGAACATAAGCTGGGTCAGACCAGAGGTCCATCATGCCCAGCAGTATAGTAATCCTCTATCTATACCCCTCTATCCCCTTTTCCTTCAGGAAATCATCTAATCCCTTCTTGAACCCCAATACCATACTCTGACCTATCATACCCTCTGGAAGCGCGTTCCAGGTGTCCACCACCTTTTGGGTGAAGAAGAACTTCCTAGCATTGGTTCTGAATCTATCCCCTCTTAAGTTTTTCGAATGCCCTCTCGTTCCTGTAGTATTCGAAAGTTTGATGAATCTGTCCTTCTCCACTTTCTCTATGCCCTTCATGATCTTGTAAGTCTCTATCATGTCCCCTCTAAGCCTCTGCTTCTCTAGGGAAAGAGCCCCAGTTTCTCTAGTCTTTCAGCATATGAAAGGTTTTCCATACCTTTTATCAATCTCATTGCTCTTTTCTGTACCCTCTCGAGTATTGTCATAAAGTGACCTGAACAAACTGGGAGAGTGGGCGAATAAATGGCAGATGAACTTTAACGTGGAAAAATGTAAAGTCTTCTATGTAGGAAACAGAAACCCGATGTACAGCTATACGATGGGAGGGCTGGTAATGGGTGAAAGTAGCCTAGAGAGGGACTTAGGGGTACTGGTGGACGAAACAATGAAGCCATCGGCACAGTGCACAGCGGCCTCTAAGAAGGCGAATAGAATGCTAGGTATAATCAAGAAAGGTATTACAACCAGAACGAAGGAAGTTATCCTGCCGTTGTATCGGGCGATGGTACGCCCGTATCTGGAGTACAGCGACAATATTGGACGCAGTACTCCAGATACGGGCGCACCATCGCCCGACACAACGGCAGGATAACTTCCTTCGTTCTGGTTGTAATATCTTTCTTGATTATACCTAGCATTCTATTCGCCTTCTTAGAGGCCGCTGTGCACTGTGCCGACGGCTTCATTGTTTTGTCCACCAGTACCCTTAAGTCCCTCTCTAGGCTACTTTCACCCATTACCAGCCCTATCATCGTAAAGCTGTACATCGGGTTTCTGTTTACTACATACAAGACTTTACATTTTTCCACGTTAAAGTTCATCTGCCATTTATTCGCCCACTCTCCCAGTTTGTTCAGGTCCCTTTATAAATCTTCGCAGTCCTCTTTAGTCCTAACTCCACTAAATAGTTTGGCGTCGTCTGCGAATTTTATAACTTCGCACTTCGTCCCTGTTTCTAGATCATTTATGTTTAAGTTTAAGTTTATTTAAGTTTATTAGGATTTTATATACCGCCTATAAAGGTTATCTAAGCGGTTTTACAATCAGGTACTCAAGCATTTTCCCTGTCTGTCCCGGTGGGCTCACAATCTAACTAACATACCTTATAAATACATTGAACAGCAGCGGTCTGAGCTCTGACCCCTGCGGAACTCCACTCGTGACCCTTCTCCAGTCCGAGTAGTGGCCCTTCACTCCTACCCTCTGCTTTCTTCCCACCAACCAATTTTTGATTCATCTATGTACGTCTCCTTCCACCCCATGGTTCTTCAGTTTCCGTAGAAGGCGTTCATGGGGTACCTTATCAAAGGCTTTTTGAAAATCCAAGTATATGATGTCAATGGGGTCCCCTTTGTCCATTTGTTTGTTTTATAAAATATAAAGAGTTTTACCTCATGCAAAATTGTTATTTCTTTAATAAGACATTAACTATTTTTTTCTGCGGCCCTCTAAGTACCTACAAATCCAAAATGTGGCCCTGCAAAGGGTTTGAGTTTGAGACCACTGGTTTAGGTCATCCTTTAATTAGGACAGCCTTTTTTTGGGAGCATTAGTTTGACAAGAGTACACGTAACTTACAAGATTCTGCAAGGCACTCATGTCAATAGGTGCCCTAGGCCCATGCTCCACCCATTATCACATCCCTTAACACTTAAGTGCAATAAGAAGCATTCTATAAATGGCACACCTATCTGATTTTGCGCCTACTTGCTTTATTGCCAATTTTTCTCAGCTGTGATAAGTGGCATATCACTATAGGGAGGCAATTCTATAAACTGGCACCTAGGTATAAGGGAAGATTAGGTACTTACCTCAATAATCTTCTTTCTAGTAGAAAGGCATACGAGCTTTGACCAGTGGGTTATTCTCCTTTACTAGCAAAAGTGTAGAAGGCATCATCTAGCTTTTTCTCTCGGCTCAGCCTCCTGCATCTCTGGGATGTGCTCCATTCCCTCAGTTCGTATCAATGCAGTTGACCATTACTATAATAGGAGAACTAAAGAGGCAGGATACAGGATACTCAACAACCAGTCAAAGCCAATATAAATATAACTGAATACAAGGTGGAAATGAACAAGCCACCTACCTGTAAAACCAGCATTAACACTTATGCAGCTCTCAAGTCTCTCGCTTTTCTCATTGAAACAGGGAGATCAATTAATACATATCTAAGACAGCAAGCAAGCTAAATGAAATGTGACAGGGCAGATGTCAAGACTCATATGCCTTTCTACTAGATTGAGAAAGATTGAGTTAAGAACCTAATCTTCCCTTCTAGTGGAAAAGACAAACAAGTCATAACCAGTGGAATATACCAATGCAGTTCCTTGAGTCTAGAGCAGGGCAGATGAGCCTGCTGTGAGCACTGCAGACCTAAAAGTGGCATCCTTTGTGCTGCCATGTCCACTCTAATATTTCATGAAAGTGTGAAGAGTGGACCATGTGGCCGCCCTACAAATTTCCTTGGGTGATACTGCCCAGGTCCCCGCCTATGATGAGGCTACACCCCTCATAGAGTGTGCTCTCAACGCAACCAGTGGTTGCTTAACACACCCAATATATGCTGACACAATAGCTGCACAAATCCACCTGGAAACAGAAGCCTTAGAACAGGGGTAGGTAACTCCGGTCCTCGAGGGCCGTAATCCAATCGGGTTTTCAGGATTTCCCCAATGAATATGCATGAGATCTATTTGCATGCACTGCTTTCAATGCATATTCATTGGGGAAATCCTGAAAACCCGACTGGATTACAGCCCTCGAGGACCGGAATTCCCTACCCCTGCCTTAGAGGCATCCAGTCAGCTAAGGTTTGTTAGAACAAAAAGATGATTAGAGATTTGAAAATCATTCGTTACCTCTAGGTAACAGAGAAGAACTCTCCTAACATCTAGAACTGCCAAAACTGTCTTTTCTTCTAATGCGTGGGATGGAACGTGGGTAATCAGACTTCCTGATTTACGTGGAAGGCCGAGACCACTTTTGATAGAAAGGAAGGCACCATGTCGAGGTGTTTGCTACTAGAAAAACCATCTTAATGGTAAGATCCAGCAGAGCTCATATAGAGCCTTAATGAGGGCCTCCAAAACCAAGTTAAGATTCTACATCAAGAATGGCTGTCACAGAGGAGTGTGCAACCACAATGTTCCTTTCAAAAATCTGGTGACATTTGGAGAGACCAAAGTAGCCTTTTCTATTCAAGCCCAAGAACACAAGAGTCCTGCCACTTGTACTTTGAGGGAGCCAACAGCTAAACCCTTCGAGACCATTCTGTAGAAATGCTAGGACCACCGATATCGGAGCCTTCATTGGCTCCACATTCTCCTTAGCACACCAGCACTGAAACAACTGTCAAGTTTTAGTATAGGCTATAACAGTTGCCAGTTTCTCAGATCTAGGAGGGTAGCTATAACCACCTCTGAGTAGCCATTTCTTGTTAAGGCCATGCTCAAGAGCCATGCTGTTAAGTCCAAAGCGTTCCAGATTCTCCAGGGCAATTGGACCCTGTAAGAGCAGAGTTGGATGCAGTGGCAGTTTGAGACTCTTGTCCCTATGTGGCCGAACCGGATCCACATATCACAGCTAATATTGAGTAATCAGGATTATCAACTCCGGAAGGTTCGCTATTCTTCGAATGACCCAACACACCATAGGCCATGGGGGGAAAATGTACAACAGCTTTCTCTGGCCACAATTGTAGTAGAGTGTCCACGCTGGTGCTTCCGGGCTCAAATCTACAGATAAAGAATTGAGAGACTTTTTTGTTGACAGCTGAGCCAATAGTCTATGGTTTGGATTTTTGAAATCATTTTCCTTCAAGAATTATATCTTTAATTATATTTAACATTTTGGTGGCACGCATTTTCACAAAGTGAAACTATTTGAGGTATCTAGCTGATATTTTGTTTTCTCATATTTTTGCAATTTTTGTGATTGTTTAATAGGGACTACTCCCCAAATCTAAGATCTGCCGGATAAGATAATCGACCTGCACATTGTCCATTCCTGATATGTTTGCTGCTGATAGAAATTGCAGCTGGACTTCTGCCCAGCAAAACAATAACTGAGCCTCTAGTTTCAAGAGAGCACTCTTAAAGCCATCCCTGCCTGTTGACATAAGCTATCACTGGCATTTGTCTGAGAAAACCCAGACCGCTTTGCTTTCCAGAGCGTTTCTCCATCATTTGTAGGGTCAAATGAATGGCTCGCAGCTCCAAGTGGTTGATATACCACTTCCTATGCGAGGGCGACCAATTGCCCTGAACTGGATGACCCTCGCAATGGCTCCCCTTCCCCAGCTGTATAGGCTGGCATCTGTCATCAGGATCACTCGTGAGGAAATGCAGAGCGGCAAGCCCTTTTCCAGTGACTCTGGCCGGAGCCACCAATGCAAACTGTAATGCACCTCTGTCATCCAGGTAAGTGGCTTCTGCAGAGAATATGCCTGTGGAGACCAGCAGACAAGAGTGCATCCTGGAGAGGACGTAGATGAGCTTTCACCCATGGAACAACCTCTATGGTTGCTACCACTGACCACAGCATCCGCAGATTAGTGCCAAGCCATGGGGGCTGGCTTCTCAAAGATCACCGAAATCTAACATCTCAGTTTCAGTTTGCGTGCCGTGTTGAAGAAAATTCCCAAGTACTCTAGGGATTGTGTGGGCTCCAAGTGACTCTTCCGAAAGTTGATAATCCAATCAAGGTCCTGCAACAGAAGAACAACTTGTGTCACTGCTGTCTCTCCCTCGTACCTGGATGGAGCTCTGATCAGCCAGTCATTTCAGTATAGATGCACCTGGATCCCTGCCTTGCGTAGGTATACTGTGACAACGACCATCACCTTGGTAAAAGTGTGAGGTGTTGTTGCCAGATCAAATGGGAATGCTGAGAACTGGAAATGTCTTTCCAGTACATGGAATCTCCTCTCCCCCATCCCCATCGAAGTTATGACCGAATGCACGGTCTCCATTGAGAATTGGGGCACCTTCACACTGTACTGACCAACTTCAGAACCAAGATTGGTCTCCAGTCCTCTGAGTCTATCTTAGGCATGATGAAATATATGGAGAATCTGCCCAAGCTCAATTCTTCAGTTGGTATGTGTTCTATGGCCTGAATATTCAGATGCCATTTCACTGTTGCTCGGACTGCTTTCTCTGGCCAACCAGCCAGATAATACACAAGTAAGTCCAGTAGTGAATGACAGAATTTGAGCTTGTAACCCTCTCAAATAATATCTAGTACCCAGTAGTCCAAGCAAATCCTTGCTCAAGCTTCCCAATAAGCTGGCAACCATCCTATAAACTAACAGCCACCCTCCAATATGAGGGGGTTCGGCTACTGACCTGACATTAGGACTTCTTGGAGGCAGGTGCAGCGTGAGCACTAGAGGTCTGAGCTCTCCTGGAATCTCTAAACCTCTGTCAAGATCCTTGAAACGATCTATGGTAGAGGACTCTGTTGAGGACTAACGAAAGCATAGAACACTCTGAAATGAACTACGACCTGAATCCCCAGGGGCCCGTGGGCTGCTCTCTGGCAAGGATTTCAGGCAATGATCTGCCACACTGGCCATAAGATCAATCAGTCTTTTTCCAAAAGCAATTGGCCCTTGAACAGAAGCCTCCTCAAAGTTGCCTTGGATGCTGAATCTCCTGTCCACTGTCTGATCCAGAACATTTTATGGGTGGAGATTGAATAAGCAGAAACATTATTCATAACTCTGAAAATATCATATATAGCATCTGCTACATAATCCACTCTTATAATTAGAAACTGGGAGTATGCGTCTTCCTCTGTCATCGGGGCTTTGCACAATCTGTTATGGCGTGCACATGCAATAAAAGAAGCCACAGCTGCTGCTTTTAGACCCAAAGCCAGGGCCTTTTGAGGACTAAATCCATTCTGTGGTCTTGCACATCTCTTAAAAATTACTCCACTGCCACTAGGTAGCGGAATACATATAGTCACTTGCACTACCAACGAATCTACTTTAGATGGAACAAACAGTTGTTAAAAAACTGGAGCCATCAGGAATAAATTTGTCATAGTCTTGGCAACCCCCAAGGAGTTTCCACAAAGCTCTGTCATCATCTTGGTAATACCTGGATGCGAAGGACAACACGTGGTCTGAGTCCTAGAATTGCTCATAAGTGAGAGCTGAGTCTCAGAGGTCTGCGGAGGCTCAAGTTTTAATTCCTGCAAAGATTCTGTTATTTTCTCCAGCAACGCCGCTGGCTTAAAAAGGCAGTATACCATTGGGTCTTCCCCCTGATCCAGGGCTGCCACAGACTCATAGCTGGTGGCCACTGTCTGAGATCTTGTATCCTCCAAGATTGATGATTCAATCTGGGGTATTAAGGGCGTGGACTCTGATCCCCATTCCTCCCAGTCCTTCACCGACTGGGCCTCTGTAAGAATGAGTCTCTTTAAGGCTGCTATTTTTTAAGGCTTAGTGTGTGATAGTGGTGTTATCACACTTTATCTGCCAAAAATATGCATCAAATGGGACTTGTAGTGGATAAAGCATGATATCAAAACAAAGAGGGACCAAAATGCCCATACTCAGAAGTCATGGAGCCACAAAACAAAATGAGATAGAGCACTACAATATCAGGATAAACATACATAAATTTATTGTAGGACCAGATCTTGATAGTAGAGTAAATGCAAGACAATTTCTCAGATGTAGATGGTGGTCAATGATGTCAAACAGAACCCTACCACAAGAAAGAAGGCACAACCTCACTATAGAAACACAAAACAAAAAGAGTGGGGAACACATCAGCCGCAGGAACGAATCAGTTTATTACAAACATATAATTAAAAGCATATACAAATAAATGTCTAAAAAATAGGTAGGGAGAACGAGAGGGCATTCTCTAAAGTTAAAAGGAGTTGGATTTCGTAAAAACATAAGGAAGTTCTTCTTTACCCAGAGAGTGGTGGAAAACTGGAACACTCTTCCGGAGGCTGTTATAGGGGAAAACACCCTCCAGGGATTCAAGACAAAGTTAGATAAGTTCCTGCTAAACCAGAACATACGCAGGTAAGGCTAGACTGTTAGGGCACTGGTCTTTGACCTAAGGGCCACCGCGGGAGCGGTCTGCTGGGCACGATGGACTACTGGTCTGACCCAGCAGCGGCAATTCTTATGTTCAGATGACTCTTAGGCGGGGGAATCAAACTCAGAGGGCAAATTTCTCTGTGTAATCACCTGTGTGACCCCCAACAGTGCCTGCAGCCCCCAATAATTTAACTAAGCTGCAAACATTAAACTCACAAAATCTGGAGTAAACCCCTGAATAGAAAGCCCCGAGGACTCCAGCAGGAACTCACCTTGTCTCCTCGCAGCCCAGAGTCTGCATCTGTGCTTTGCCAAATCCACTAAGTTTTGACCCCCAAACCAAGTCACCTGAGACTGGGATGCCCTAGAGCAGTGGTTCTCATCCCTATCCTAGGGGACCCCCCCCAGCCAGTTGGGTTTTCAGGATATCCCTAATGAATATGTATGAGAGAAATTTGCATATAATGGAGGATTCAGGCATGCAAATATATCTTGGGTTATCTTGAAAACCCAACTGGCTAGGGGTCCCCCAGGACAGGGTGGAGAACCACTGCCCTAGAGGGACCAGAGGGGGCTAAGCCCAGTGCTCCCACACCGCCTCCTGTGCCCTACAGCAGGTAGGACACGGATGCTCCTCAGCTGGCCTTCCAGCACAAATCTGGCATGAATACACATTAAAACAGCCTAAGGAGTCCATCTAGAATGATTTTTAACAAAAATCAAGGTGTTTTTGAGGCTTTTATTTATTTACTCAGTTTTCTATACCGTTCTACCAGGGGAGCTCAGAACAGTTTACAAGCATTTCCCCTATCTGTCCTGGTGGGCTCACAATCTATCTAAACATCTACCAAAGAGAAATCCAAGATGGCTGCTATGGCAGCATTTTAGCACTAAACAATGGCCCAGAAGAGCTAAATAAAACCATAAAAAATTCAGCAAAGGGGTTTTTGGAGGTGGGGGACCCAAATACCAGCCTCAGAAACCTCTAAAACTTAAATTTGTAGACCACCTCAATGTCTCCTATAGGCAGCAATAGCTTGTACTCACACTTGTCCGGGTGCTGCGCCTGCTTCAGCTGAAACTGCAGCCTGACAATAGAGAAGAAAGTTGCCTATACATGAAATCTCACTCCAAATGCTTGTTTCTTTAAGCAAACAGACTCTGAATGAGCCTGAGACCCACACTCCCACAGCTCCTCAAGTGTTTCAGAATGGGGTAACACAGCTGGCACCTGCTAAAGCCCTCAGGACTGACATGGGGCCACACAGCCTGTGCTCAAGCTCCGGCAAAAACCTGTTGTGAGCCATGCTCCCAGGGGAAACAGTTCCCGAGCCAGTGTTAGGGCAGGCTGGCCAGGCAGATTCCCTGTAAAGGGATTGCCCTCCTGGCTACACACCAGTCTGTCTTCTCCCAGGCAGAGCTGTCCCAGTCAATTCTAGAGCACCATGAGCCTCACAGTTCAAATGAAGACCATAAATAAAAAATCTAAATCAGAGCAAATCAGAAAGACACCTTCTGGCTCACTTGTAGAAGGAAAAACTGAGGAGATGAGGCACAGCCCAGAGATGCAGGAGGTAGAGCTGAGAAGAAAAAGGTAGATGATGCCTTCTACAAACTCACAAGTAAAGGAGAATAACCCATTGGTCAAGACTCGTATGCCTTTTGCACTAGAAAAGGGGTTTGGACAATTTTGAGAAGGAAATTCCATAAACAATTATTAACCAAGTAGACTTGGGAAAAATACTGCTTAACCCTAGTAGCGAGCTGCAAGGATTGGATCTAGTATTTGGAATCTGGTGAATATTTTCCAGTGACTTTCATTAGATAGTATCAGAAGCAGGATGCAGGCTGGGTTTGATGGATTCTGGTTTTACTCAGCCTAGCACTGATTATTATCTAAACAGATATGAAATGAGGCAATATTATGAACACTGACCCCCCCTTTCTTACATACATGAGATATGTGCAGTCAGGGGTCCAGTCAGGCCGATATTTGGCGCCCATCTCCAAGGCTTTGTCCCGTAACTGTGTCCGGATGGGGTTCTGAAATCCACTAAGCACAAAGATGGTTCCCTGCAAAATTCGGTGTAGTTCCACTGCCTCAGCCGGCTTCTTCTGCTGCTTTTTTGCTGGTACCTTTCCTGCCACAATGGCTGCAGGGTCTCTCACAGAAGTGCCAGATGGTGGAGTTGCTGCTCTTCAAAATGGGGGGAGGGGGGGAGGAAAAAAAGCTCACTAAAAATTGTTTCCAATTCGTCTGACATGATACTGAAATTTAGAATGTTTCTATGTCAACACAAAATTCTTGCCTCATTATTTTGTCCCTTCCTTCTTTCTTCACTCCCTTCTATGCTAGGAGGCTGAATAAAGGTTTGTTCATTTCCTATCTTAATAAGAACATAGTACAGAAGTTATAACATCTGTGTGTGCCATATCATAGTGGCACACAAGAAAGCACTGTTATTCCTCTAAGGCCCATAACATTCACAGAGCTAAAACTTGAAAAGAAAAAAACAGAAGAGAATATTAGGCTCTTACCTTGATAATCTTCTTTCCAGTATAAAGAAAAGTGAGAGTCTTGATCAGTGGGTTTCTTCCCTTAACCCGCAAGGATTGCAGAAGACATCATCTACATTTTTCAACTCTGCCTCTTTGTGTCACTGGGCAGTTCCTCAGCTTCTCAGTTTGTACCAAAGCAATGGATAACCCCTAAAAAAGAGAAACAACAAGGAGGGCATGGAGAACTCCCCAACAGGTAGTCTTTTCTGTTCTGCACAATAACATTTAATCAAACCAAGAGACATATAGCCTAAACAAGGTGGAACCAAAAAATTACCTACCTGAATGCAATCAGCATTTATGCAAATCCTCTAGTCCCCCTAAAGGTTTCTCTATAGAGCTAACTGCTAGTTCTTCGTATTTGTTGAATTGAAGAACAGTAAGCATCTTCATAATCTCTTGGTAGCTCACAGATCAATATCTGGAGACACACATATGTCTGAGACAGAAAGCAGGCTAAGTAAGTATCTCACAGCATGAGCTGTAAGATTCACGTCTCTTTATACTGAAAAGATTATCAAGGTAAGAACCTAATCTTCCTTTCTAGTGCAAAGAGCACAGTAGTCTTGCCAAGTAGGACGTAACAAAGCAGTCCCCTAAGTCTAGTGTGGGATAGACAAGCCTGCTGCAAGCACTGAGGACCAAAAAGCGGTGTCCAGTTTTGCTGAAACGTCCACTCTGTAAAACTTTGTAAAAGTATGGAAAGTGGACCATGTAGCAGCTCTACAAATTTCCTTGGGCGGAACTGCCCGAGATTCTGCCAGTGAAGAGGCCACGCTTCTGGTGAAATTACATTACATTAGAGATTTCTATTCCGCCATTACCTTGCGGTTCAAGGCGGGTTACAAAAGAATTATAGAAAGTGGAGTACAAAAGAAGATATCTGGTCATTTCCAGGAAATAATAGAGAGGAGATCAGGTAGTTTTGGGGAGTCGGGAAGTTTGTGGGAAGAAGAAAGGAATTTGTGGAATTAAGACTTTTTCAGGGATTTCTTTTCTGAATATCTTGTAGTAGTAAATGTGCTTTCAAAGAATCAGCAGCTGTTTATCACAGCCAATGTACACAAACAAAATATCCATGCAAATCCATCTGGAAATGGTCA
Source organism: Geotrypetes seraphini (assembly GCF_902459505.1). Lineage (NCBI taxonomy): Eukaryota > Metazoa > Chordata > Amphibia > Gymnophiona > Dermophiidae > Geotrypetes > Geotrypetes seraphini. Next base: position 72,680,247 of record NC_047094.1, on the reverse strand, counting down.
CCTTCAAGACAGGCTTTCCCTGTCAGCTAAGGTTGGTTAACAAAAAGATGATTTGAAAGACGAAATTCATTCCTCACCTCAAGTTAACGGAGAATTTTCTTCACGTCCAGTAACGCCAAAACTGTGTCTTTTTTTAAGCCTGTGGTATGGAACATCAGAAGCTGGACTTCCTGATTTACATGAAATGCAGAGACCACTTTTGGTAGAAAGGAAGGCACAGTTCATAGAGACATGCCCGCCTCCATAAATCTGAGGGAAAGCTCTCTGCTTGATAGAGCTTGAAGCTCTGAAATCCTTCTCGCCAAGGCGATAACCACTAGGAAAAATGTCTTGACTGTAAGATCCAAAACAAGGGAAAACCAGGGTCCAACTCTCTGCAGTGAAAGACAATCCAGAACAATCAAACCAAAAAAAAACTGCAGGTGAATGTACACGATGAAGGCAGTCTTTATTGTGACAAATAAATCACTCCGGCGGTCTTTTCAGCGTGTCAACTATTGTTACTTGCTCAAGGCTTTTTTTCCTTTTGATAAAATTCCCTTTATCAAAAGTGGACCCCTGACGAAGGTTAGTCCGAAACACGGACCGTGTTGGGTCCCTTACCTGGTAAAAGGTTTTTATTCAAAAGATTTATTTGTCACAATAAAGACTGCCTTCATCGTGTACATTCACCTGCAGTTTTTTTTTGGTTTGATTGTTCTTGACTGTAAGATCCATCAGTGGCACATTCTGTAAAGGTTCATACACTGCCTTAGAACAATATTAAGATTCCATGTAGGGAATGGCTGTCTCACAGGAGGCTGCAGCCGCAACGCTCCCTTCAGGAATCAGGTTATGACAGGATGGGAAGCCAAGGACCATTTCTCCACTCGAGCTCTAAAGCACAAAAGGCTCACCACCTGCATCTTGAGAGAACCAACTGCCAGACCCTTTTTAAGACCATCCTGAAGGAACGACCAAAGCGTTCTGGATCCTCCAGGGCAATTGGTCCTTGTCACAGAAGTGACAGAAGTTGTGGTAGCCTGAGATCTGTCCCATTGTAGCTGCACAATATTCGTATACCATGGATGATGTGGCCAATCTGGCACCACTAGAATCACCAACCCATGATAGGTCACTATTCTTTGAATGACCTGGCCTAGCACTGGCCATGGGGCAAACATGTAAAACAGCTCTTTTGTTGGCCAAGGCTGGACTAAGGCATCCATGCCAGTGCTTCCCAGCTTGAATCGCCAGTTGAAGCACCGAGAGACTTTCATGTGGTCTGCTGACACAATCAGGTCAATTGTCGGCCTTCCCCCAGCACCTTACTATTTTGTTGAAAGCACTTGGGGACAAGACCACTACCCCGGACCAGGGTCTAGCAACTGAGAAAGTCAGCTTGCACACTGTTCATTCCTACTACATGTGCCACTAATATGGCTTCTAGGTAAGCGTCCGCCCAACAAAACAATAATTGGGCCTCCAGTTTTAATAAAGCACTCTTAGTAACTCTTTCTCTGTTGATATATGCCACTACTGTGGCAATGTCTGAGAAAACCCTGACTGCTTTGCCTTCCAATACTTTTTGAAGGCCTGCAGTGCAAGCCGAATGGCTCTCAATTCTAATCTGTTGAAAGACCAGTTTCTCTGAGGGCAACCAGCAGACCTGAACTGGGCGACCCTTGCAATGATCTCCCCAGCCATACAGACTGCCATCCATTGTCAGTATCACCCAAGAGGAAATGTATGGACAAAGCAATGGGGCTGGATGACGTACATCCAAGAGTACTGAAGGAACTTAAGGGCAGCCAGTGGAGCCACTAGAACTTCCCTTTCAATGCTTCTCTAGAATTGGGCATGGCACCAGAAGAGTGCGGTCCCCCTCCACAAAAGTGGAACTAAGGAAGAAATACTGACTTCTGTGGTAAGTAAATTAATGGAAATGCTTTTAAAACAGAGAATAGCAAAGTTTCAGGAATCCAGATTAACAGATTAACTAGAGGCAGGTCTTGTCAGCCAAATCTGATCAATTTTGACTGGATAGATGTGGTGTATTTAGATTTTAGCAAAGCCTTTCAGTGTTCCACACAGACGTCTAATAAATAAATTGGGTGCCCTTGGGAGGGATGGGCCCCATAGAAAGACTGATCAGGAACTGGTTGAGTGGAAGGTGACAGAGGGTAGTGTTCAATGGAGATCTCTCTGAGGAAAGGAATGTTACCAGTGGTGTACCTCAAGGTTCCGTTCTTGAGCAATGTCTGAAACCCTTGACTCCTATAGCTCCTCCACATCTTCAAGGGGAAGGATGTTACTAGTATCCTCGATAGCCCTTTGGATCAACATGGGGCCACTCAGCCTGCACGCTAGTGCCTGAAAAATCAAGGGTGAGCTGCACTCCCAGGGGAACTCTTCCCAAGTTGCCTTAAAAGTTAGTGCAGGCCAGCAAGGTAGGTTCCCTATAAAAGGGATGACCCCCTAGCTACATCCCACTGAATACAGAGGCTATATCTTCTCCCAGGCAGAGCTGTCCCAGAACTTCTGAGAACATCTCTAGTACCAGGAGCCTCAAAGATCGGATTTTTTAAAAAAATACTAAATAATAAATCAGATGCAGAGCAGATAAAAAGACACCTTCTCAACTCATTTGCAGAAGGAAAAAAACTGAGGAGCTGAGGCACTGCCCAGTGATACAAGGAGGCAGAGTTGAAAAATGTACATGCCTTCTGCAAACCTCTCGGGTGAAGGGAAGAAGCCCACTTGTAAAGACATCTCTTTTGCACTGGAATTCTCCTTTCAGTGTCAGGCTATACAAATCTGCTGCAGTCCCTTCTCTTCTTTTCTTTGCCAGTGAAAAAGTGGTAAAGGCCATTTGTCGAAGCCATCCAGTGCCCATTCTCTACCCAGTGGACTCTCCACCAGTCCTAACAATGAGGGCAGGAATAATTCAAGTCAAACTGAAACCTTTCTCCATTCTTATTTCTGTAATACAGACTTTAGCACCCACAAGTGTTCTTCTGAAAGGATACTTCTTAACTCTGTCCTCGAGGCACACCCAGTCAGATTTTCAGAATATCCATAATAAATATGCATGAGACAGATTTGCCAACCAAGGAAACAATGTATGCAGATTTCTCTTATGCATATTCAGGGACATATGTACAAAGCCCATTGTGCTAGCAACATTTCATTTAGACTGGTTTTATCCAGTCTAAATAAAATGTTATTCTGAGGCCAATGCACAGAGGCTTTCGGTCACTGCTTTTCTGTACAGAGAAAGCAGTGAGGGAAAGACCCATGCTAATTAGTTTGTTAGTCTTAAAACTAGCTCATTTGCAGATTCTGTGTAATGCCCATAATAATGGGCTGCATAAAACCTCTATAAAACTACCATCAGCTCAGAGCTGTTGATAGGCTCCCCTACCTTTACTTTCCTGTCAGTGCTTGAGCACCAATTGGATCAGGCACTAACAGGAAAGTCAAAGCACACACCTAACCAAAATTAAAAATCCCTGGTGGTGTAGTATACCCTGCTCAACCCAACCTGATCCGACCCCAATCCCTCCCTTAGCAAAAAGATAAAATCCCTGGTGGTCCAGTGGACCCAACCTTCCTCAGCCACAAATTAAAAATGGTGGTTCAATGGAACCAACCCCCAATCCCCACTGGGCAGGGCCAGGCCCCAACACAACAGCCTGGAACAAACTGGAACAAACTGAACTTGTGCTTAGGCTCCTCCCAGTACATTCCAGGATGCACCAGGCAAGGGTGAGATATCACTATTTTGAAGAGATGGACCCTGAAACAGGAGAAAGCAGGCATCCCTCCTGCCATTCTGATAGGTAGGGCTGTCATGTTGGGGCCCAACCCAACCCAGTCTGGTGGGGATCGGGGTCTGGTCCACTAGACCACCAGGGATTTTTAATTTGTAGCCGACGGTGGGGGAAGGTATCAGGATCGGGTCCACTGGACCACCAGGTATGTTGGCTTGGGAGGAGGGAGGATTGGGTTGAGTTGGGGCCCAATCCAGTAGGGATTGGGATCGGGCTGTATGGGGGTCAGTGGACCCCAGTGATTTTTTTTTTTTTTTTTTAAATAAAGGTGGGGGTTTGGGGGTTCCCTGGACATCCACACAAGAGTTGTACCTACTGCACAGATCTTATGGGCATGTCTTAGGAAGTTCCAGCCCCAATAGTGATAAATTCTTAACACTAACAGTGTGCATATAATTTACATGCTCTCAGTGTTGAGCATTGGTTTCTAAAAAATATCGGTGCTTTTCTGGTGCTGTAGAGGAAAAATGCCAGAGTCTGTGCATCTAGCCCTCAATGTAAATATCCTGAAAACCCAATTGGATAGGTATGTCCCAAGCACCGAGTTGAGCAGCACTACTCTGGGATCTCCCAAAAGTTTTACTCTTTAGAGCAGGGGACCTCAACCCAGTCCTTGGCATACACCAGTGGTTTTAAACTCGCGGCCCGGAGTCCAGGTACTATTTTGAGGACCTCAGTATATTTATCATAATCACAAAAGTAAAACAGTTTCTTGATCATATGTCTCTTTAGCTATAAATTACAATATTATTATTAAGACTTAGCCAAAAGGAAAGATTTATAAACTACACAGTTTTACCTCATGCAAAATTGTCATTTCTTTAATAAGACATTAACTATTTTTTCTGAGGCTCTCCAAGTACCTACAAATCCAAAATGTGGCCCTGCATAGGGTTTAAGTTTGAGACCACTGGCATACACCTAGCTAGTCAGATTTTCAGGATATCCACAATGAATGTGCATTTGAGAGATCTGCATGCAATGGAAGCAGTTCATGCCAATTTATCTCAATGCATATTCATTGTGGATATTCTGAAAACCCTACTGGCTGAATGTGTCCCAGATCACATGCTCTACAACAGAGTTTCTCAACTTCTTCAAACCAAGTATGCTTTTATGCTGAGAATCGCCTGTAAAAGACAAATTGTTCCCACTACAGCCACTACACGGATTTGCTGGATTTTATCGGCGAGTTTTGAGAATCCAGCCCTTAGTCTGGCAACTGCAGCGGTAGCCACTTAATCTAGGATCACAACCCTAGGGCTCCCAGGGGAACTCACTAATCATTTGCCCATAATCTAGCTTCAGGTGTCACTCTTGAGCAATGATGGCGACTGCCTCCTTCTAGAGGATGCAAATACTGCATCTGCAGTATCGTCATCTTCAGTAGGGACTGAACCAAGCACCTTTAGTTCAGATGTTTATTATTTGATACTGAAACAAAAAATAGCTGCTCAACAAACTAGTGCATAAGAAACTAAATAAAAGTTAAACATATAAATATGGAGGGGTGATATTTATATTAATAATTTAATATAGAAAATCTTCATCGTTATTGTGTACACTCTTCTGGCATATTTGTACTTCGACAATGGAAGAAAATATTCTCAGAGGAAAAGCAGGCATAACATTTTTATATGTAGGTTGACTTCACCCATGGAACTTGGTACGGACACTGCCAAGCACACTGTAACCGTAAATCTTAAGGCAGTGCCCATACTGTGCACGTGCTGGTGCCTTCCCACCAGACTTCAGCTCACAGGTCTATCAATGCTTCATTTTCTGTGAAGTTGCATCTTCAGTTTTCTCTTCAGCATGTCAAACTTCTCAACTGTTTTTAAGCATTCCTGTCCTTATTTTTCATTGGTTTCATCGTAATTCTTTGTTTTTAACGTGTTCCAGTATTTATCCTGAATTTGGTTTAATTTTGTCAACTTTAGGTAGAGAGTGTAGTAGTGGTTAGAGCTACAGCCTCAGCACCTTGAAGTTCTGAGTTCAAACCCCATGCTGTTTCTTGTGACCCTGGGCAAGTCACTTAATCTTCCACTGCCCTAGATACGTTAGATTGATTGTGAGCCCATCGGGACAGACAGGGAAAATGCTTGAAGTACCTGCATGTAAACTGCTTTGAGTGTGGTTGTAAAACTACAAACAAGTCCTAATCCCTTTAACCCTACCCAGGAGCATTGTTTGTTAGAAAGGTTGAATGCTTTGGGTATTGGAGGAAGTGTTAAATTACATAGCTTGTATTCATACTCAAGTGGAAACTTGGACATCTACATTTAGATTGAAATTAAATCCGGGTAAATCAAAATTCTTTTTAGCTAGTCCTAATGAAAAAATTACTTAAACAACTCTACTTTTAAACGGTTAATCTTATTCGATTTCTCCTATGCTGAAAATTCTAGGGGTTATGTTAGATCGGTCCTTATCTTTTAAGGACCATACAGATTCACTGGTTAAGAGATGTTTTATTGTTCTCTGGAAGCTGCGTACTATTAGGAAATATTTTGATTTTATATCATTTAAAATCCTGGTCCAATCTTCAATCCTTTCAATATTGGATTATTGTAATGTTATTTATCTGGGATCGTATAAAATAACCACTAGCCGATTAAAAATCATACAAAATACAGCTATTTGTTTGATTTTTAATCTGAATAAACACGATCATATCGATGTCTATTATCAAAAGCTTCACTGGCTTCCGTTTGAGGCTAGAGTGTTATTTAAATTTGGATGTATTTGTTTTAAAGTTTTATTTGGCTTAGCACCGGCTTACCTTGTTTCTCATTTTAGTTTTTTTGTTTTTAAGAAAAATATCCATAGATCTGGCTGGTTTTATTTTCCTTCAGCAAATGCATGTTGTTATAAAAAAATTTTTAATAGGATCCTAGCATTCCAAGCAGGATTAATGAATTCATGTTTGAATCTTCTTGTTTCTCCTTTTCTTACTTACTATCAATTTCAAAAAGATCTTAAAACCCATTTATTTAAACAATATAATATACATTATTGATTTTCATATTATTATGTACGGTAATTATAATGCACTTTTTATCTGCACTTATTTTAGCTGATATCATGTTATCCTTATTCATAGTTCTAATGCTTGTATTAGTTACTTTGATTTTAGATTGCAGCTATACTCACTCGAGGAACGTAGAGAGAGAGGAGACATGATTGAAATGTTTAAATATATCACAGGCCACATCGAGGTGGAGGATGATAACTTCTTTCTTAAAGGTCCCTCGGCCACAAGAGGGCACCCACTAAAAATCAGGGGTGGGAAATTTCATGGCGACACCAGGAAGTTTTTCTTCACCGAAAGGGTGGTCGATCACTGGAATGAACTTCAACTTAAGGTGATTGAGGCCAGCAGCGTGCCAGATTTTAAAAGGAAATGGGATACACATGTGGGATCTCTAGGGGGGTAAAATCAAGGGGGGTGGGTCATTAGAGAGGGCAGACTTGATGGTCTATGGCCCTTTTCTGCCATCATCTTCTATGTTTCTATGATGTTACCTAATTGTGTATTATGTATGATGTGTACCTAATTGTGTAAACCGCTATGAACCGCTGATTAGGCGGTATATAAAAATAAATTATTATTTAGTGCTGGACTGGTTCCGGTCCTTTTTGGAATATTGGATGTTTTGTGTCAAGGTAGGTCAAGAGAAGTCTCGTTGGTCTGATGTTACGTGTGGCGTTCCCCAAGGCTCAGCATTGTCCGCTGCTTTGTTAACATTTATTTGTTACCACTTTGTAAGGAGTTGTGTAAATATGGGGTCAGCTTTCGTGTATATGCAGATGATATCCAGTTTCCGATTCTGGTTAACAATTCTATTGACACTACTTTGCAAATTGCTTCCAGTTAATCAAGGGATGGTTATATGTGAATCAGAGAAAGCTGAATGTGACGAAGACGGAAGTCTTATGTATAGGTCGTGATAGACAGTTGCAGTCGTTTCCCACAGAAATAGTGTTAGATGGTGCTGTTATCCCCGTTTTGCATCAATGTAAATATCTTGGGAGTAATTTTGGACTCAGTGCTATCATTTAAGCCTCAGGTTAAGGCGGTAGTGTCACAGGATTTTTTCAAACTCCAGATATTTCGTCATCTAAGAGACTACTTGTCAGTTGGCAACTTTAAGACTATTATCAGTGCGTTGTTGACTCCAGTATTTGATTACTGCAATGTGCTGTATCTCAGCTTACCGAAGTGTGTGATCCAGGCTTTGCAGATATTCAGAACGCTGCTGCACTTATTATCATGCAAGCATCAAAATTTGATCATGTTACCCCCATTTTGCTGGATTTGCACTGGTTGCCTATTAGTGTATATATTCAATTCAAGGTTCTGTGCTTAATCTTTAAGCTGGTATGTGAGGATGGTCCTTTGGTTATTAAATCTTTATTGCATTTTAATCATCCTTCACACGCATTAAGGTCGATGGATAGGATATGTTTGAATGTCTGTTCTTTGAATGAGGTGAAACTCTCTGGCCACCGTAAAACTGTTGGTGGTATAGGGACCAATGTTGTGGAATGCTTTACCCTTTGAGATAAGGCAAATGCTTTTTCCTTAATTTGATTCTTTTGACTGAAGTTTGTTGAGTTAGAGCAGTGTTTTTCAACCTTTTTACACCTATGGACCGGCAGAAATAAAATAATTATTCTGTGGACTGGCATCGGTCCGTGGACCGGCAGTTGAGGAACACTGGGCTAAGTCATGGGCCAGACCCCGCCCATCTCTACCCAATCTCCACCCCAGACCCCGCCCCCATAATAGTACTAATTGCACCTTGCATGTCCCGTGCCTCATCTGTAAGCCTTCCCTCTGACATTGCAACGTCAGAGAGAAGGCTTCCGGTTCAGGCGCAGGATGCCCGTAGGAGCCACTGCCCGTGGCTTTGTGCACTGAATCAGTTAGGAAGAGGGAGCTGGCTCGAAGATAGAAACATAGAAACATAGAAAGATGACGGCAGATAAGGGCCTTATAGCCCATCAAGTCTGCCCACACTATTTACCCACCCTCTTAAGTCTTCTGACCCCTTAAGTATAATTGTAATTATACTGTCACTCTACTGACCCGCTCATTTAAGTCCTAGTGACCCTATCCCTTGGCATGACCCCGTAGGGATCCCACATGGGTATCCCATTTGTTCTTGAAGCCTGGGATGCTGCGTGCCTCGACCACCTGCACTGGAAGCTTGTTCCAATGCTCGATCACTCTCTCCGTGAAGAAGTACTTCCTTGCGTCTCCACGAAACTTCCCTCCCCTGAGTTTGAGCGGATGTCCTCTTGTGGTCGAGGGTCCCCTGAGAAGAAAGATATCCTCTTCCACCTCGACCCGTCCCGTGATGTACTTAAATGTCTCAATCATGTCTCCCCTCTCCCTACGCTCTTCAAGAGTGTAGAGCTGCAATTTGCTCAGTCTTTCCTCGTACGGGAGACCCTTTAGCCCCGAGACCATCCTGGTGGCCATCCGCTGAACCGACTCAATTCTGAGCACATCCTTACGGTAATGTGGCCTCCAGAATTGCACACAGTACTCCAGATGAGATCTCACCATGGCTCTGTACAATGGCATCATGACTTCAGGTTTCCTGTTGACGAAGCTTCTCTTGATACAACCTATCATCTGCCGTGCTTTAGATGAAGCCTTCTCCATTTGAGTGGCTGCTTTCATGTCAGCACTGATGATTACTCCTAAGTCTCGTTCTGCTGTAGTCCTGGTTAAAGTTTCTCCATTCAGGGTGTAAGTTCTGCAAGGATTTCCGTTACCGAGATGCATGACCTTACATTTCTTGGCGTTAAAGCCCAGCTGCCACATCAAGGACCAACTTTCTAAAGTACGCAGGTCTTGCTCCATAGCATCTTGTAGATTATGGCCGTTTACTATATTGCATAGTTTGGCGTCTTCAGCGAATAAGGTTACTTTGCCTTGAAGCCCTTGAGTCAGATCCCCAATGAATATGTTCAAGTTTCAAGTTTATCAAGTTTCAAGTTTATTAAAATTTGATGGTTCGCCTATTAAATCTAAGCGAATTACATAATAAAAGAATAATAGAATAGAACAGTAAAACAAGTTATTTTACATTAACAATTTTCAAAGGGCTATGACAGATTGACAATACAGACGAACTAAGAAACATTAGGAAAGGACATTAGGGAATAAAAGTTACAAATTGTTGTTTCCTCAAGGGAAGAAAGGGGTATGATATGGGTAGGGCCAAACGATTAGGTTGGGGAAGATGTGTGAGGAAGTATTAATTGTTTAACTGTACGCGGAAAAGTTGTTCTAAAGGTTAAATGAAGATTTTAAGAGATATGTTTTTAGATTAGTTTTAAATAAGTTAAGATCTTTGATGTTTCTGATATATAGGGGGAGGGTATTCCAGATAAGAGGAGCCATAACTGAGAAGATGTCATGTTGAAGAGGAGTGGGCCCAGGACCGAACCCTGTGGTACTCCGCTAGTCACCTCCGACATTTTAGAGCGGGTACCGTTAACTACCACCCTCTGAAGTCTGCCATTAAGCCAATCTTTAACCCATGCAGTTAGAGTCTCTCCTAATCCCATCGATTTCATCTTGTTCAGCAGCCTGCGGTGTGGGACGCTGTCGAACGCTTTGCTGAAGTCCAGGTACACGACGTCCAAGGACTCTCCTGAGTCCAGTCTTCTTGTTACCCAGTCAAAGAAGTTGATTAGATTTGACTGGCATGACCTACCCTTGGTGAATCCATGTTGGCTGGGATCCCGGAGATTTCCCTCGTTCAGGATCGTATCTAATTTATACTTAATTAGTGTTTCCATGAGTTTACACACTATTGAGGTGAGGCTTACCGGTCTATAGTTTGCAGCCTCAGCCTTGCAACCCTTTTTATGTAGAGGAATGACGTTGGCTGTTTTCCAATCTAACGGAACTTTCCCCGTACTTAGTGAGAGATTGAAGAGCACTGCTAACGGTTCCGCCAGAACGTCTCTCAATTCTCTGAGCACTCTTGGGTGTAAATTGTCCGGTCCCATGGCCTTGTTTACCTTTAGCCTTGCCAGTTCGTTGTAAACGTCCCCAGGTGTGAACTCAAAATTCTGAAACGGGTCATCCACGTCTTGTTTTATCATCAACTGTGGTCTGTGTCCCGGTGCTTCGCAGGTGAAGACTGAGCAGAAATATTCATTTAGTAGTTCTGCTTTTTCTGAATCCGCCACCGTGTAGTTCCCGTCCGGTTGTCTAAGGCGTACTATACCGTCTGTATTCCTTTTCCTATCACTGATATACCTAAAGAAGGATTTGTCCCCTTTTTTAATGTTCTTTGCCAGAGTTTCTTCCACTCGAAGTTTGGCCTCCCTAACTGCTGTTTTGACCGTTGCAGATCTGGTCTTATATTCTACTTTAGTTTCTCTTCTCTGCGTACGTTTGTAGGAAAGAAATGCTTTTTTCTTTTCCTTAATGAGGTGCGAGATCTCTTCAGTGAACCATTGGGGTTTGTTGTTTTTTTGTCGTTTATCTACTGATTTTATGTAGCGATTAGTTGCTTCGTGTATGGATGATTTTAGGTACGACCACATAGTTTCCACATTGCTGGTCCCTGCATGGTCCTGCAGCGTTTGATGAACGAAATCCCCCATGCGTGCGAAGTCGGTGCCCCGGAATTGGAGCACCTTTGTTTTGTAATTGATTTAGGGGATCCTTTCCCAAGGTTGAACCATACCATGTTATGATCGCTGGAGGCTAGCGTATCTCCTACCGAGACCTCTGAGACGCTTTCCCCGTTGGTGAGTACCAGGTCTAGGATCGCCTGGGCTCTAGTGGGTTCCATTACCATCTGTCTGAGATGTACTCCTTTTATGGAGGTCAAAAGCCTCCTGCTGCTGCTGGTTGTTGCTGAAAATGTGTTCCAGTCTGCATCAGGTATGTTGAAGTCCCCTAGCAGTACAGTGTCGCCCCGTAGAGTTATATTCTCTATGTCTTCAATTAATTCTGCGTCCATGTCTTCTGGTTGTCTTGGAGGTCTGTATACCACTCCAAGATACAGGCATTTTTTGCCACCTCTTGCCAGGTTTACCCAGAGGGACTCCCCGGTATACTTGACATCAGTGATCCTGGTGGTTTTGATGTCCTCTTTAATGTATAGTGCTACCCCTCCACCTAACCTGCCCTCTCTGTCCTGACGAAGTAAATTGTACCCCGGTATAGATAACGCCGCATCGATCGCACCGTGGACCGGCAGTTGAAGAACAGTTTTGGGCCTGATGCACGTGCTGGCCCTGTGGACCGGTGGTTGAAGAACACCGAGTTAGAGTATGTTATTAATGATTACTGTATCTTTGTAATGTTATTTTTAGTTTGTATTTTTAATGCTTTTCTGTTATTTGTTTGGTATGATGTTTATTATGTATGTTATGTTGGTACCCACCTAGAATTGTAGGATATGCAGACTATAAATTTTTAAATAAATAAATAAATAAAATTAGAGCAGTCTTCAATCTCACAAATGGTCTCTCAGCCCAACTATCTGACGTCGGATTTATTTGAGCTGGGGGACAGACAGACATAGATCTCTTCGATTCTCCCCACAACAATAAACTTACGCTACTTTGCTCTAGACTCTGTACCCCCAATCACCTGGAGTTGGATGCCTCTCTCATTAATTGGAAAGATTCCTCTACACTAAAGAATGGCATGGGACAAAGTTTATCCCCATCCTGTCCCTGTGAGCTCTGTCTCCATCTCCGCCTGTCCCCGTAAGTTCTGTCCCTGTACCCACAAACTCTGGAAAAGAGGGGGTGCTTCCCTTCTAAAGTGGACATGGACAACAAAAAGCCCGATGAATGTTGTGTTCTCAGAAAGGTTATTCTATGTGATGTTTAGAACAGGAAAACACACAAACTAACGCCTTCGGTTTTTGCATTTCCTTTCTCTTTTGGAAAAGATGACGATCTCTCTTCTGGGAGGCTGTGGAGGAATAAAAATATAGCTTGAACCTTGTGGAAAAATAGGCTTGGGATGTGGAAACTTTATTATATTACTTTCCTGCCAGTTAGAAAGATAGTCAGCACTTCCCCTGTCTCTTCCATCATTCCCTACTCAATTGGGTGGGAAAGAAAATACTGTCTTCAACTGGCTGCTTGGGATGCCACTATTACTATTGATGATACAGTTACCATTGTAGAACCTGAGTCAGGGAAGGAAAGGCTATGTTTTTGCTTCATTTTGCTTACTCACAGTGATACTGCCTAAGGGTGTGTGGACTATATATGCTAATGAACTCTCTGGGAACTCTACGCATGCGTTGTGAGTGGCAGGGCTGAATGTTTCCCAAGTGTTTGAAACTGGTATTAAGATTTTCTCTGCTGTATCAAGTGCAGCTTTTGCAAGGTAGGAGGCTGCATTTAAAGCTCTCAGGAAGAAAAAGAGGGGAAAAGAAGATGAAAGAATCAAGTAACTCTGGCAGCGAGTGCCCTTGGGTTTAATGGGTCTTTTCTTCCTGTCTGAGAACACTTTGAAAAAACAGATTTGTGTTCCTTCCAACACCTCTCTTTTTTTCTCTCCTGTACAATCATGTTCCTGAGTTACCCAGGAAAGACAACCATTCAGTCAATCTTTGGTGAAGCTTGCCTGACTTACTGCTGAGAGAGGTGGCAGTCCCTGGCTCTTTTCTTCTCTGCTTTACTTCACACGAAGAAAGGCAGATGTAAGCTTTCTGGCTCCCACAATCCAGCGGCGAGTAGGGGAAGTTTCATGTCTTGTCAGGAAGACAAGCAGGCACAGAGAGGAAACCCCTGGCAGCTGGTAAAATGCTGATGAGGCCTGTGAACAAGGAGCACATTCACATTGTGAACTATGTGGAGGACTACCTAGACTTCATTGAGTCTTTGTCTTTCAACCTGCAGAGAAATGTTTCCCTGATGAGGGAAAATGACGCTAAATATCAAGGTAAGCAGCTACCCAGCTAGCTACATTTTATCTTTCCAAGCTCATCTTCGTCTGTTCTTGGCAATCATAGTTGCAGATAGCTATGTTTCATATATATATTTTAAGAGCTATTGAAATAAGGTTTTGTTGGTTTGGAAGATTTGGGGGGGCAGAGACTATTTGTTGAGGAACAGGCTAGAGGCTTCAGCCTTCCTCCCCAACTCCCCAGAAGTTACTTCAAGGAGCGATTCAGCAAAATAAAGGCCTCGGTGCAGGCCTCTGAAGATTTGTTTCCATTGCATGGCAGAGACTCCTGAAGGTAAAATAGGCGTGAGGGGAGCTGGGGAAGTGATGCCGACCTGGGTGCAATTTTTCTCTTACCATGGGAGCAAACTTTTTACTGCTCTCGCAGGGCGGTAAAAGGCCTTACTCCCATTCCTATAGTAAACCAGCTGCAACTTTTCCTGATCTCATGAATTCCCCATGGCTTGCCATGGGAACCCATCCGCGTGTCATTCTCTACTTTCAGAGCAGCTTGATTGTGCCGCTGTTGAGGATTATTCCGTCCTTCATACTTGGGGATGCGGCGACTTTGAAAGAAATTTTCAGTCATTCTCCTAATTTCTTGCTCCCTCCTGATGAGGAAATTGAAACAGGACCTGTCCAGTGAGCAGAACGAGTGAGGAAAACGAGTGAGGAAAATGAATGATCGGAATGAGTGAGCAAAATAGAGCAAAAAACTGATTGGACTCTTTCAAACAGCTCTCTTGATTATAGAGCAATAAATTGAGTGGACATTTCCATACAGCTCTATTGATTGTGACTTTAGTACTACGGTATAACGTACCGACCATTTTAAACTTTTCAATGAGCACTTTCCATGTAGCAGGATTTATGAATGAGAGGCACCATAAAATCACTATCGGTGAACTTTGAACTTCATTCCGTTTTGGATCTACTGAGCTAAGTACCTTTCACTGACTCACACTGGTTTTCATCCCATTTTATTATTTCTCATTTTTCATTGATAAGCACATAGGACTTGGAACATAGATTGAGGATTTTTTTCCAGTTTCACACTTTTTCTTTGATGTATTGACGATTTTGAGTCATTTTTCACTTTTATTTTTTATTTTTCACATTTTGTGTTTTTGTTAAGCAAGGTTTCAGGGAGATTTTCTTTGAAATGATTTTCTCTCCCGATGTCTACACCTGGGGACGATAGTGTTTCTATTTAACAATCATTTATACCTCATTGCATATTTTTTTATATTTCAAAGGAACAATATGATGTACTGGGCAGGGTTTATTTAGATTCATTTCTAAGTGCTTGTCACTGTATAGACATCGCCCGGGGCCATTGGCTAAATCGAGGGCATCGGGCCCGTACTGACGGATTCCTTTGATTTATCTTGCTTGATTGCATCCGTGACACCCAAGTAGGGGAAATACAGATTTTTCTTTTTTCGCATCGCCCCCAGGGACATCTTAGGAGAGATCATCATTTATTATACCAATCTTTTTTGTATTTTGTATTCTCTACTTTACACATTTCCTCAGATACTTCTTATGAGGAAAACTGTTCAAACTTTGCCAGAATCAGGGCACTATAAGAACATAAGCAATGCCTCTGCTGGGTCAGACCTGAGGTCCATCGTGCCCAGCAGTCCACTCACGCGGCGGCCCAACAGGTCCAGGACCTGTGCAGTAATCCTCTATCTATACCCCTCTATCCCCTTTTCCAGAAGGAAATTGTCCAATCCTTTCTTGAACCCCAATACCGTACTCTGCCCTATTACGCCCTCTGGAAGCGCATTCCAGGTGTCCACCACACGTTGGGTAAAGAAGAACTTCCTAGCATTCGTTTTGAATCTATCCCCTTTCAACTTTTCTGAATGTCCTCTTGTTCTTTTATTATTCGAAAGTTTGAAGAATCTGTCCCTCTCTACTCTCTCTATGCCCTTCATGATCTTGTAAGTCTCTATCATATCCCCTCTAAGTCTCCTCTTCTCCAGGGAAAAGAGACCCAGTTTCTCCAATCTCTTAGCATATGTGAAGGTTTTCCTTCCCCTTTATCAGATGCGTCGCTCTCCTCTGAACCCACTCGAGTAACGCCATGTCCTTCTTAAGGTACAGCGACCAATATTGGACGCAGTACTCCAGATGTGGACGCACCATCGCCCAATACAATGGCAGGATAACTTCTTTCATTCTGGTTGAAATACCCTTCTTGATTATGCCTAGCATTCTGTTTGCCATGATACTCATAGCACCTCATTGGCCATATCAATCTTGGTTCCCACTTTTCCTAGAGCTCTTGTCCAAGGAACTGTGCAAGCTGCAGCCATTCCTGAAGCTTCTCACTCAGAACAATTGATCTCTCCTTCATCCCAACCCTCGATTGCTAGCAATAATAGTGTGATTTCTTTCACCAACCAAATAAATGCTTTTTGCCTCTCAGCTGTAGTCTCTGCTGTCAGTGAAATGTCTAGAAAACCTTCCACTCAGCAGTGTTACCACTTTAAATGAATGAGATTTTCTTCCTGGTGTGCATTCCATTCTCTTGAATCAATTACATATCCACTTTTATCCATCCTGTACTACTTTCTTCACCTCTCTGAATCTGACCTAAAAACCAACTTGGTTCAAGTATAAGGGACATTCAATAAATCTACCTGAGCATGAAAGAAAGTAGCAAGTGTGCTGAAACAAGTCTGTGCATGTTGCGACGTCTCAAGGTTACTCATGCACAGAAGCGGCTCAGTGTAAGTCTAAAATTACAAGAGACAGGATGTCAGGAGAGTCCTTGTGTGAATCAAGTAAGAAACTGCTAGATTTGGAGCACCGTTCAGTGATCAAATTTTTCACAAGAGAGAGCAAAAAGTCAAACTAATCATAGATCTATGACTGCAATTTATGGTGAGACTATCCCATCATCCTACAAAGTAAAATTTTGGAGCAAACACTTTAAGTGGGGTAGAGAGTCCATTGAAAGTGACCCTCACACTGGATGGCCTGTGGAAAAAACTTCCACAGAATTGTGCAAGAAAGTCAAGGATTTAATTTTGTCAGACAGATGAATTAAGGTTTCCTGAATAGCTGAGGAAATGGGCATCTCGGCAGGTACAGTTTGGAAAATAACTCATGAAAAGTTGGGCATGTCCAATGTTAGTACAAGATGGATTCCAAGAATGCTGACTTAGTCCACAAGGCTCTAGTAATGTCAAGAGAATCTTGAGATGCCCTGTGAAGACCAAGTGAATTTTTAAAAATTGTTTGATGACTGGAGGTAACCGGGGTGGGGTTTGGGTTTTCGCTCCATAAGATGCATCCTTATTTCCACCAAATTTTTTTTTTTTTTTTTTGGGGGGGGTGGGGGTGGAGAAGTGCATCTTATGAAGCGAAAACCATGATATTTGCTGTTCCAAGTTTTGAAGAACACTCTCCATGGACAGAAGTTTTCAAGTGATGAAGATGTCAAGGAAGCTGTGACATCCTTGTCTGAAGGTCAAACAGAAGAATTCTTTTCAAAGGGGTTAAAGTCATTGCAGGAAAAGTGGATGAAGTCTATGGAGCTATCAGGGAACTATATTGAAAAATAAAACAAAAATTTTTTGAAAATTCTTTTCTTTCCTACTGGAGGTAGATAAATCATTGAACACCCCTCTTATATCTCAGTGCTATCAGTGCGTTTTGCTCTCCCTTGGACAAGAAACTTCTATTTGATCATCCCTTAGTAGCCAGGTTCATGAAAGGACTTTTACATCAAATCACTTATCAAGCCTCCACCTGTTGCCTGGGATCTTAATGATCTTAACATGGTACTATCTACTCTTAAGAAGTCTCCTTTTGAGACACTCACAATGTGCTCTCTTAAACTTCTTTCTTGGAAAGTTGTTTTCCTCCTAGCTCTCACATCTGCATGCTGTGTGAGTGAACTTCATGCACTTGTGTTCTGATCCTCCTTACACAAGATTCTATCATGACAGTGATCCTAACTCATCCAAAATTCCTACCCAGAGTCATCTTGGAATTTCACTGCAACCAATCCATTGATTTTTCTTGTTTCCTTTCCAAAGCCACAGTCCCATCCTGGAGAAGCACCTTGAACTGTAAACATGCTCTGGTATACTACATCGACTAGACTAAATCTCAGAGAGGATTCTCCCAGCTCTTTGTGGGCTTTTGACTCTAACAGACTCAAGAGTTCCTGTTACCAAGAAAATCATTTCTACTTGGCTGGTAGACTATATCTCCTTCAATTATACTCAGGCTGGGCTGACACTGCAGGGCTGTGTAACAGCCAACAATGCCCAAACGATGGCTGCCTTGGTAGCTCACTTCCATTCCACCTCTGTTGAGGACATCTGCAAAGTAGCTACTTGGTCCTCAATCCATACCTTCACCTCTCACTACTGTTTAGAGCAAAACTCCAGGAGAGTCAGTTTGGACAAGCAGATATGCAGAATCTTTATACTTTGAGCATCAACTTTCCCTCCAACCCTCTTGGGTTTTGTCAGGCTCATGTTTATATTTATTTATGTCATTTATTTACTGCTCAATCTTATATCCATTATCCTACTCCAGAGCCATGATCCTAGCAGCTTGGGAGTTTCGCATGTGAGAATATTATGCCTGCTTGCCCTCAGATAAAAGCAAAGATACTTACCTGTAGCATGTGTTTTCCGAGGACAGCAGGCATATATTCTCCTAACCCGCCCATCTCTCCTAGTTGACTTCTTAGCTTTGTTACTGAACTGATGGTCCTGCAAGTCGACACTGAGTGGGAAGGCACCAGCATGCGCATGGTATGGCACTGCCTAAAGATTGAAAATGGCACTGTTTGCACTGGGTTCCATGGATAATATCACCCACATATGAAAATATATGCCTGCTGTCCTTGAAGAACACCTGCTACAGGTAAGTATCTTTGCTTTATATCAAACAGCTGAAATAGATGCTGGCACTAAGTAATATACAAAAGTGGATAAGACTCTAATTTTGCTCTCCTCACCTTTCAGCTTTTTCACGGGCAGCTGTTCTGTAAGGCTCTCTTTTGAGCGTGGTGACGCTTTGGCCTGCTCTTTGGATATGGATTTCTTTGCTGCAGATCCCACTTGAGTCTCTTTACTAAAGTCAAATTTTCTCTTCACCAGGGTGGATTCCTGGGGGTGAGTGTTTAAATAAAGTTTAAAAAAAACTGTCAAATTTTTTAATTCCCTTTATTTTTAAACATGCAATAGTTAAAGTTTAAACATGAAGTTAAAGCATAAATTGCTCAGGTTTCAAACTCAAGGCTGCTGGCCATGTAAAGCTTCAGGTAGTATATTTTGACGTTTGGTTAAAAGCTTTGCATTTAGGAGAAAGTAGGTTGAGAGATTTTGTGGAGAGGGGCCAGAAATCAGCACTAAATGTCATTTGTTAAAGTAGGAATGAATAAATAGTTGTTTTTAAATGAAAAACGCATTTGTTTACATGTAGAACAGCATAATTTAGTCATCTTGACTTAAATAGAAAAACAGACTGAACATCTGCTTATTTTTAAGTTAATTCCCCCTTCTCCCCCACCACCAAATATCAGCCCCAATAATTTACTTTCAAAATACAGTCAAACCTCGGTTTACGAGTGCCGCGGTTTGCGAGTGTTTTGCAAGACGAGCAAAACATTTGCAATATCTGCACCTCGGAAACTGAGCTTGACTCGATTTACGAGCACCCCCCCCCCCCGCAATCCGGCATCCCCCTGTGATCTGGCATCCCCCACTTACCCACCCAAACACATTCGCTTACCCCTATCAGACGCCGGCACCAGCACTCAACACACAGGACATGCCGGTGCCCGAAGATCTTCCCTCTTCCTTGTGCTGGGCCTTGAGCATCTGCGCATGCTCAAGGCCTTCTAGTTCTCGCTCTCTCCGAGATCTCTGAGAATCTCGGAGAGAGCGAGAACTAGAAGGCCTTAAGCATGCGCAGATGCTCAAGATCCAGCACAAGGAAGAGGGAAGATCTTCGGGCACCGGCATGTCTTGTGCATTGGTGCGGGTGCCATATAGGGGTAAGAGAATGTGTTTGGGTGGGTGAGTGGGGGATGCCAAATCACGGGGGGGAGGAGCGAGGCGGGGTGTGGAGCAGCGCCGGTGGCCTCGGGGGGGGGAGGGGGGTAAGGTGGAGCAGCGCCGGTGACCACGGGAAGGGAGGGAGGAGGTGGAACGAATCAAGTAAGTTTCCTTTACATCCTAAGGGGAAACTCTCTTTGATATACGAGTAAATTGGTTTACGAGCATGCTTCTGGAATTAATTATGCTCGTAAACCAAGGTTCCACTGTAAAATAAAAAACCATAACTTTATAGGCAAATATAGGCATCCCAGTTTGACTAAGTGGAATTGGTTTTTATCCCTAGGTGCACTTGCTTTCTTACCATACCTTTGGTGAGGGAGTTTTGGCAGAGGGCTTCTCTGGCGTCCCTGTTAATAAACCAGACTCTCCAGCACTGCTGGCTCGAAGTGTGGCTGCTGCATAACTTGGAGCTGGTTGATCATTCTGTGAGGCTTAGAAAGAGATTCAAAAGTAGTAAATTAACTCTGGCCAAAGTAGAAAACAGGATCTATGCTAAGCACCTGAATTCTGGCATTGAATTAAGCAGAAATTAGGTACCTAAAGTCTGGCTGCTCAGCCTTAGCAGAACACACCTGCCTAAAGAAGCTAGCACTCAATGGTTCTCCCCATCCCTCTCACAAATAAAACCATATATAGGGAAGCTGTTAGCCTCCCTCCCCTATGTTTCCTGCCTCTTATGGTCCCCCTGGCGTCTCCCTTCCTCTTCTCGTTGTCAAGTTGTAATCACGTCAAGTCTCCAGCCATTCCTCATCCTACCCATCTGATCTGTACCCCTTCACAGCACCCATATGTTAACAGCATTCTAGACTACTGTAATGCCCTGTACACCGATTAAACCAAAGACCTTGCATCAGCTCCAACTAATTCAGAATGCTGCAGCACGACTAATAGAAGACTGCAAGCAATATGAACCTCTCACTCCCTTCCTGCAAAAATTACACTAGATACTAGTACGTTACAGGGCTAAATTGAAAACACTTATGTTTGATTTTCGAAGTCCTCAGACGAAATTGGCCAGAAAACTTAGATATCAAAAGGTATGTAAAGGGCTAATTTATCATGGGTCATCATTATCTGTGTCTATTTAATGTCAAAACGTACAGCGCTGTGTACGCCCTTCAGTGCTATAGAAGTGATAAATAGTATACCCTCATTAAAAAAAGACACTGTATGATGTGGCACCCACCAGCAAGCCTTCTCAGGAGTAGCTCCTGTACTCTGGAATTTACTCCCAGAGAGGCTACATCTAACTTCAGGAGACTACCTCTACTTCAGGAAGTAGGTGAAAGCCCGAATCTTTCCCCCAAGCCTTTAATACATAGAATACACTCATTCTACAACTGTAATATCTTGCTACACACACTTAGATCAGTTCCTTATATCACTTGAAACGGTCCAGAGGAAGGCAACAAAAATGATAGGAGGCTTGCGCCAGAAGACATATGAGGAGAGACTGGAAGCCCTGAATATGTATACCCTAGAGCAGGGGTGCCCACACTTTTTGGGCTTGCGAGCTACTTTTAAAATGACCAAGTCAAAATGATCTACCAACAATAAAATTAAAAAAAAACACAACGCACACTGTACGCATAGAAAATGTTAATTATCATTCCAATTCCAGGGTTTTTCAAAGAGGTCAAAGCAGATGACTCTATGCACTATCACCTCAGTAACAACCATACAAAAATAGACAAATATACCCCCCTCCCTTTTTACTAAACCACGATAGCAGTTTTTAGAGCGCAGGGAGCTGCGCTGAATGCCCAGCGCTGCTCTCAACGCTCATAGGCTCCCTGCGCTAAAAAACTCTATTGCGGTTTAGTAAAAGGGGACCTTAGTGTAAAATATAGACAGCAGATACAAATTCAGACACATTTTGATTACTAAATTTAAAATAAAATCATTTTTCCTACCTTATCTGGTGATTTCATGAGTCTCTGGTTGCACTTTCTTCTTCTGACTGTGCATCCAATCTTTCTTCCCTTCTTTTAGCCTGTATGCTTCCTCTCCTCCAGACCTCGTTCCCTCCCCCAACTTTTCCTTCCTCTCTCCCTGCCCTTTCTTTCTCTCTGCCTCCCTTTCTTTTTTTTCTGTTTCTCTTCTTTCCTTCTGTCTCCCTGCCTGCCCTTTTTCTTTCTTTCTCCCTGCTCTCCCCCAAGCCACTGCCATCGGAGACCAGGACCCAAACCGCCACCAATAACAGGCCCGAAAGCAGACGCCACCCCAAGCTCTCCCTGCTTCGGCCGACCAGCATTCCTCTTCCTGACGTCAATTCTGCCGTCGGGGAGAGGAAGGCTGATTGGCCCAAGATCGCGATCGACCTATTGGGGGAAATGCTGCCGGGTCCTGCCTTCGCAGAAAGAGAAAGTAGGCAGGACCCGGCAGCAAGAAGAGCAAATGCTTCACTAACCTGTCTCCCGCTTTAGCCCATAGCGAACGCTTGCTTCAGGGCTTTCAACATGTGCGTGCCGGCTTACTTTCTCCCCCCACCCCCCGGACATAACTTCCGGTTTCGGAGGGAAGAGAAGGGAAGCCGGCACGCACACTAACGTTAGAGCCACGGAGCATAAGTTCGCTACGGGCTGAAATCTCCAAGCCGGTTTTTTTTGGGTTTTTTTAATGTTCAGCAGCGGCGGCAGCAGCAGCAGATGACAGCTGGGTGGACAGCCCAGCTAAAAGGCCCTAGAGAGAACACTGGAGAGGAAGGCTGATCGGCCCGGTAGATCAGGACGGCAACACGAGTCTATCACGCGATCGACTCGAGTTGCCTTCCTGAGCTACTGGTTGATCGCGATCGACGTGTTGGGCACCCCTGCCCTAGAGGAAAGGAGGGACAGGGGAGATATGATTCAGACGTTCAAATACTTGAAGGGTATTAACGTAGAACAAAATCTTTTCCAGAGAAAGGAAAATGGTAAAACCAGAGGACACAATTTGAGGTTGAGGGGTGGTAGATTCAAGAGCAATGTTAGGAAATTCTACTTAATGGAGAGGGTGGTGGATGCCTGGAATGCGCTCCCGAGAGAGGTGATGGAGAGGAAAACGGTGACCAAGTTCAAAGAAGCGTGGGATGAACACAGAGGATCTAGAATCAGAAAATAATATTAAATATTGAACTAAGGCCAGTACTGACCCGAATGGTCCATCCAGTCTGCCCAACCTGATTCAATTTAAATTTTTTTAAAATTTTTTCTTCTTAGCTATTTCTGGGCAAGAATCCAAAGCTCTACCCGGTACTGTGCTTGGGTTCTAATTGCCGAAATCTCCATCAAAACCTACTCCAGCCCATCTACACCATCCCAGCCACTGAAGCCCTCTCCAGCCCATCCTCCCCCAAATGGTCATATACAGACACAGACCGTGCAAGTCTGCCCAGTACTGGCCTTAGTTCAATATTTATATTATTTTCCGATTCTAGATTCTCTGTGTTCATCCCATGCTTCTTTTCCTCCAAGCATCCACCACCCTCTCCATAAAGTAGAATTTCCTAACATTGCTCTTGAATCTACCACCCCTCAACCTCAAATTATGTCCTCTGGTTTTACCATTTTCCTTTCTCTGGAAAAGTTTTTGTTCTACATTAATAGCCTTCAAGTATTTGAACGTCTGAATCCTATCTCCCCTGTCCCTCCTTTCCTCTAGGGTCTACATATTCAGGGCTTCCAGTCTCTCCTCATACGTCTTCTGGTTCAAGCCTCCTATCATTTTCGTCGTTTTCAGACCTCCTGTCCCATTGTCCCCACACACAACGGGGACAACGGGACAGGCGATCATTTCCTGTCCCTCCCTCCTTCCTTTCCCCGGGTCCCCCTGCCGCTGCTGCTAAAGCCGACAGGAAGTCTTCTTTCCGACGTCAATTCTGACGTCTGGGAGGATGTTCTAGGCCAGCCAATCGCTGCCTGGCTGGCCCAAAACATCCTCTCCGATGTCAGAATTGACATCGGAAAGAAGACTTCCTGTCGGCTCATTGGGGAAATCCTGAAAACCCAACTGGATTGCGGCCCTCAAGGAGGGACTTTGAGATCCCTGCCCTAGACCCCTAGGGGATTCTGTAGGTGGTTTGGTGGGCTCACCATGACCTATAAGGGAGCTGTAGTAAGGAGAAGACATGGCACCCTTTTTGTGAAGTTCACAGCAGTAAGGTACCCCACTATTTAGGTGCCATGTCTGGGTGTTCAGTCCATCACTTTGAAGACCCCTCCAACGTCCAACAGGGCTTGTTCTAGGCGTTTTTGACTTGGATGAAAAGTTGGATGAAAATGTGGTATAAAGATAGATGATTTAGCAGCTTGGACGATCAGATCAGCAGGACGTATAAAGACGATTTTCGAAACAAAAAAAATTTTGGACATATTTTTCAAAAATGTGTCCTAGGCTGTTTTTTTTTTACTTTGGATGACTTGTAGCTTAGACGAAAATAGACTTAGACGTTCCTTTCGATTATGCCCCTCCATGTGGTTTACATTCAGGTATTCAGGCATTTTTCCCTATCTGTCCTGGGGGGCTCACACTCTAGCTAATATACCTGGGGCAATGGGGGATTAAGTGACTTACCCAGGGTCACAAGGAGTAGCATGGGATTTGAACCCACAACCTCAGGGTGCTGAAGATGGAGCACTAACCACTATGCCACACACTCCCCACAATATAAAACCATATACCCTCATGAAATCCAGACTTCTATACCATGCTAAAAAAGAATCTTTAGTTGATTTCATCTACTGCTTAGTAAATATCACAAAATTGAGGAGCAGCAGTTCTATTTATATACTTAGTCCATATAACTCAATATTTTCAATCAATCGATATGATGTAGAAAAGTTTATCTTATCTTTTAGAAGTTTATCTTGGAATCCTTCTTCTTGCATTCACCAAATGTTTCTCTCTGGTGAATGCAAGAGGAAGGATTCAAAGATAAACTTATCTACATCATATCGATTGATTGAAAATATTGAGTTATATGGACTAAGTATATAAATAAAAGTGACAGAACTGCTGCTCCAATGAGCAGGATCTCTTCCCCTTAGACCAGATATTCCAGAACTTCAGGGGTTCCAAGGCCCAAAGCTCCCACCCCTCAGCATGTGAAACACAGCTGCTCCTCAACTGGTAAATATGCACAAAAATGCAGGATCTGGGGATAGTATAACCTGGGGCATTAACTCTAGGTAAATTGAGTGATTGAGGCAGAAAAAAAAAACAAAACTAAAAATACAAGATGGCCACCATCAGGAATTTTGCACCAAAAATGGGCCATTGGAATTAAATGCAAAAATAAAAAAATAGAAATTTTTGGGTTTTGGAGGAGGGGAAACTGAATCCTATATCTCAGAAACCCTTAAAAATGAAAATGTCCAGATTCCCCCCCCCCCCCCCATTTTCTCCATAGGGAATAATGAGAGTACTCACTGTAACTTCTGGTGCCTTTCTGCTTGTAGCAGCCTACCTGCAGGGAAAGGATTTCTGCATCAGAAATGTGTCAGAACTGGACTGTCAATTTCTACCTCCAAAATTCCTCACACAGCGATGAGGAGCGAAACTACGCAGCTGGCTCCCCGATACCCAGAGGGTTGTTACACAGGGACCCCACAGCCTGCGCTCAAGTCCTTGATTAAGATCAGCGGGCGAGCAGCTCTCAGGGTAATGGACCACGAGCTCCTAAAGGGACACAAAGCAGACTCCAAAGGTACTCAATGAGATTGGCCTGAGAGAAGCAGTCCACCCATGAGGGGCTGCATCCTTTTCCCGGCAGAGAATGCCCAAAAAGTGGACCTCCAAGCATCAAAGTCACGAAGAAATTTGAAAAACTGTCAGAAAAATGCACCAAAATAAAAAGAAACAGCAGATCAGAACACACCTTCTGAGTTCGCTTACAGAAGGAAAAACTGAAGAGGAAGCCGCTCTCCACTGTAGAGGAATTCAAACCCCTTCTGCAGATTCGCTGTTAGTGAGAATCAACAGCTAAAGTATGGACTCCTGTGTATATGTAACAGAAGCCCGACTTCAGTGCCAGACAAGATTGTGCAAGATTGTGTTAGTGATTCACACCTTCAGCAAAGGTAGGTGCCAGAAATGTAGGCCATGATTTTCCAGGGCTACATTTCTGGTGCCTACCTTTGATGTGAATCGTGCCTCCATAGGTGCTTTACGGCACCTAACATAGTAAATGATGGCAGATAAAGATCTGCCCATGCAGTCTGCCCATTAGTTATACCCATTAAAAATACATGATTAAATTAACTTGTCTGTTTGATATTTCTGGGTCATAGATTACCTGGTATTGTCCTAGGTTCCAAATGTTGAAGTTGCTGTCCAAGCTCACTCCAACCTATCCAACCATCCTGTTTGCAGGATATTTACCATAAAAGTCTGGCCAATAACATCCTCATGTTCCAAGTTAGTGGATGTCCCATTGATGCCCTCCCTAACCCATCCTACACCAAATCACAAGTCTGTCCAGTACCGGCTATAGTTCTTTAATTTACTTCCTTCATTAGAGATCCTCTATGTTTATCCCATGCTTTTTTGAATTCCATCACCATTTTCCTCTCCACTACTTCCCTCGAAAGGGCATTCCTGGCATTTACCATCCTCTCTGTGAAAAATAATTTCCTAACATTGCTCCTGAGTCTTCCTCCCTTCAACCTCAAATTATGCCCTCTAGTTTTACCATTTTCTCTTCTCTGAAAAAGATTTGGTTTTATATTAACACCTTTCAAGTATTTAAACGTTTGTATCATATCTCCGCTGTCCCTCCTCTCCTCCAGAGTATACAATACATATTTACAGTAGGTCTTCCAGTCTTTTCTCATACTTCTTTTGGTTCAAACCTCTTATCATTTTCATCGTCTTTCTCTGGACCTCTTCAAGTCTTTTAATATTCTTCCCCAGATATGGCCTCCAAAACTGAACACAATTCTCTGAGTACGGCCTCACCAATGACCTATACAAGGGACATCAACACCTCCCTTCTTCAGCTGGTTAGTCCTCTTTCTATAGAGCCTAGCATCCTTCTAGCTACAGCCACCACTGCTTATCACACTGCTTAGATGCCTTTCGATCCTCAGACACAATCACCCCAAGATCCCTCTCTGTCAGTGCTTATTAGTCTTTCACCTCCCAGCTCATACAGTTCCCTTGAATTTCTACCCCCCCAAAAGCATCACTCTGCACTTCTTTGCATTGAATTATAGTTGCCAGACGCTAGACAATTCTTCTAAACAGATTCTTTTTCATGTTTTCCACTCCCTCCAGGGTGTTCATTCTGTTACAAGTCTTGGTATCATCCACAAAAAGGCTAACCTTACCTTCTAACCCTTCAGCAATGATGCATATAAACATATTGAACAGAATCGGTCCCAGCAGCGATCCTTGAGGCACTACACTACTCACATTTCACTCCTCTGAGCAAATTCCATTAACTACCAACCTCTGGCGGCTGTCCGTCAACCAGCTTCTAATCCAGTTCACCACTTTGGGCCCTAACTTCAGCTTATGAAGTTTGTTTAGGAGCATCCTGAGAAACCGTGTCAAAGGCTTTGCTGAAATCTAAGTATATTACATCTAGCGCATGTCTTTGATCAATTTCTCTGGTCACCCAGTCAAAGAATTCAATCAGATTCATTTGGCATGGTTTACCTTTAGTAAACCCATGTTGCCTCGGACCTAATGCCAGGTTAGCCATGCCTAAAGTGGCTTTAAGTGCTGATAGGCACCTCAAAAATCAGTGAAAAACACTGTTTAAATGGAGTTTTTCACTGAGCTTGGGCACCTACAAAACTGGCACCGTTTAGAGCAGAGGTCTCAAAGTCCTTCCTTGAGGGCCGCAATCCAGTCGGGTTTTCAGGATTTCCCCAATGAATATGCATGAGATCTATGTGCATGCACTGCTTTCAATGCATATTCATTGGGGAAATCCTGGAAACCCGACTGGATTGCAGCCCTCAAGGAGGGATTTTGAGATCCCTGGTTTAGAGAATCCGGGGCCAAAGTGAATGTGTGTCCGCTGAGTGTAAAGACTACCACATATCAAACTCAGTTGATGATATTTCAAGTAAATAGACACAAGTTGCAAGGTATGTGGGCAAAGAAGTCTTTGGAAATATGACACATTATACTGTATAGTCTTTGTATTTGATGAACTATATCATAGCATAGTAACATAGCAAATGACGGCAAACAAAGACCTAAATAGTTCATCTACTCTGCCCATTAGTTATTCTCATTAAATTTCATGTATCAAGCTATGGAGTGGTTTGGTATTGGATCCGGATTTATACAAATGATTCAAACACTGTATAGATCACCAACTGCTCGCTTATATATAAATAATAATATTTCAGATGCTTTTAAGTTGCAGAGGGGAGTTAGACAAGGTTGTCCATTATCTCCTTTGCTCTTTGATATAGTTCTTGAACCCTTATTATTAGCTATTCGACAGGCAAAGGACATACAGGGTATTCCATGTGCTGGAGTGGAATATAAAGTATCTGCTTATGCAGATGACATCTTGCTTCATTTGAGGAATCCGGAAACAACAATTCCATGTCTACTGAAAGTAATAGATACATTTGGAAAATTCTCAGGATACAAAATAAATTGGACTAAATCAGAGATTTTACCTTTAAATGTGCATTGTACAAAAGGTATATTTGATTCTTTCCCTTTTATATGGAAAGAGGATGGAATAAAGTACTTAGGTATTTGGTTGAATAAAACACTCGAAGAGACAATGAGAATAAATCAAAAAATTTTATTACAAAAAGTAACAAAGATGTGTGAGCAATGGAATCCTTTACATTTGTCCTGGTGGGGAAGAGTTCAAACTGTTAAAATGATGATTTTGCCTGTGGTTTGCTATCAATTGGGAATGATACCAGTGTTTTTTCAGGGGTCTTTCTATAAAAAATTAAATAGTATTCTGGTTAAATTTATTTGGCTGGGTAAAATTGCAAGAGTGGCTTTAGTGTCTTTGCAAAGACCAATTGAGGAGGGTGGGGTAAATTTTCCCAATTTTTATAGGTATCATCAAGCCTATATCATGCGCCAAGGTATGTATTGGGTCCTCCCAGAGCTTTTGGAACAATTACCAGAGTGGTTAAAGATGGAGAGATCACTTATCTTTCCACTTAGGCTTGATCTTTTGCTTGGTATAAAAATGCCTAGAATAAGTAAGGACAATAGAGTATTAATGGATACTTGGAAAACATTAAGGTTTATAGACAAATTAACTACTGATTCTATTTTAAAATCGAAACAACAAACTATTTGGGTAAACTCCAAGATACAAATAGGCGGGTTTAAGGTTGTCTGGAAAGATTGGATTAAAGCAGGTATAAGATCATTAACGGAAATAATTGATAATGGTAAGATGCTTGAATTTTCACAATTGCAACATAAATATGGTCTGAATAAAAAACAAAGTTTTAAGTGGTTGCAATTGAAGCATGCTATTCAGGTGGGGTTCCCTGAATGGAAATCTTTAAATGATCATTACAGCTTAGAATTCTTATGTTTCCAGGCAAATTTTCTGGGTCATCAGGCCGCAAAGTGGTATAAAATTATATCTAATTATTTGAATAAGAAGCCTAAAAATGGATTAAGAGATATTTGGAGCATTGAGATTAAGCATCAGATTAATGCATCTCAATGGCCACGTATTTGGTCTTGGAGAATTAAAGGTACGATGTCAGCATCTATTAGGCAAACATGGTTCTTTTTGTTGCATAGAGCATTCTGGACCCCTACTAGATTACAAAAATTAGATTGCTCTAAGTCTAATAGATGCTGGCATTGTAAAATTGAAGTTGGAACTTTAGACCATCTTTTATTTTATTGTCCATGTATTCAGGCATTTTGGATATCAATCTGGGATCAAGTCAACATATTGATGGAGAGCCATGTGGCATTATCCTATGACACAGTGGTTTTTGGAATGTGTATGAGGGCCAAATGCCAAATATCTGCAGCAAACAATAAATTATTGATGATTCTTACTGGTGTGGGAATTCAGCAAATAACAACTAATTGGAAAGACTGTTCTAGACTGAATTGTAGTTTCTGGTGGAACTCAGTTTGTCATATGTACAAGATGGAAAGATTTCTTGCAATACAAAGGGGGTATTTTAAAAAGTTTCAAGAGGTGTGGAGGCCATTAATTGATTATTATAATTATTAAGATTTATTCTTTTTCCTTAGAGGATAATTTATAAAAATAGGGTGGGGTGGGGGGGATAAGATAATTTAGTTAGCTAGCGGTATATTTCAACTGATTAATGGATATAAGAAACATGGTATATAGGTATGAATAGAAAAGGAAAGAGGGTAAATTTATTGGAAATATGTTGTTATGAAATATAAGGGGATATATGTACTATGATGAGATATATATTGTTGTGCATCACTTTGTATAATAAAATGAATAAAGAGTTTGAGGAAGAAAGGGTGGGGGGAGGGACAGATTTAATGTAAGATTAATTGTATTATGAAAGAGAGATATATAAGTATGTATAAGTTTGGACGAAATATTTTGATGATATGGGAAGGGATGGGAGGTGGATGGGAGGTATTAAAACATGTATAATAATATTGTTTAAGAATGTCAAGTGAGTTATGTGAATTAATTGTAATAATATTGTACACTTGTTGAAAGAAATAAAAAGGAATAAAGATTAAAAAAAAAAAAAAAAAAAGTTATTCTCATTAAAAATACATGATTAAATTAACTTGTCTCTTCTTTGAGATTTCTGGGCCATAGACTAAAGACCACCTGGTATTGTCCTTGAAATGGTTGGTGGGTGCCAAGAGTACCAAAAGGCAGTGTTCATATATGTGTGTGTATACACTGCCTTTTGGTATTTAAAAAAACAACAATCCAACAATAAACTTAAAGGAGGTTAACAAAGTGAGATAAACGTAGAGGAATTTTTTTCTGTTTTTTTCTTTTTCAATGACATGTTTATTGAATGCCACAAAAAAATGCTTGACAAAACCACTTTCATTTGCAAACATAACACATAGCGAGTTTGATATCCTGCAAACAACGGAATGGTTGGATAGGCTGGAGTGAGCTTAGATGGCAACTTCAGCATTTAGAACCTAGGACAATACCAGGTGGTCTTTAGTCTATGGCCCAGAAATCTCAAAGAAGAGACAAGTTAATTTAATCATGTATTTTTAATGAGAATAACTAATGGGCAGAGTGGATGAACTATTTAGGTCTTTGTTTGCCGTCATTTGCTATGTTACTATGCTATGATATAGTTCATCAAATACAAAGACAATACAGTATAATGTGTCATATTTCCAAAGATAAGGGTAACCAGTCGACATTGTATATCTGAATTTTCAGAAAGCGTTCGACAAGGTTCCGCATGAATAACTATTTCGAAAAATTGCGAGCCATGTAATCAAGGGTGAAATGCTCTCGTGGATTAAAAACTGGCTGGCAGATAGGAAATAGAAAGTGGGGGTAAATGGACAATACTCAGATTGGAAAAGCGTCACCAGTGGAGTGCCACAGGGTTCGGTGCTTGGACCCATGCTCTTCAACAGATTTATAAACGATCTGGAAATTGGTACAACGAGCAAGGTGATTAAATTTGCAGATGATACTAAATTATTCAGAGTAGTGAAGACGCAGGAGGATTGCGAAGATCTGCAACGTGACATAAACACGCTTGAGAAATGGGCCACAACATGGCAAATGAGGTTCAACGTGGATAAGTGTAAGGTGATGCCTGTTGGTAACAAAAATTTTACATATGAATACAAAATGTCCAGGGCGTTACTTGGAGACCCCCCTCAGGAAAGAGACTTGGGAGTGCTGGTCGACAGGTCGATGAAGCCATCCGCACAATGTGCGGTGGCAGTGAAAAGGACAACTAGGATGCTAGGAATGATTAAGAAGGGGATCGGAGAAGGGGATCATGCCGCTGTACCGGGCCATGGTACGCCCTCACATGGAATACTGCGCTCAGCACTGGACGCCGTACATGAAGGACACAGTACTACTACTACTACTACTGCCTACTACTTATAGGGAATTCAGGAAACGCCTAAAAACACATCTGTTCCTGAAGTACTTAGGTAACTGACCTATACAATCTTAGTCAACAAATGATCTTCGAAATGTTATTCACTAACTCCGAACTTTGTTTATTCCACTCAATCTGTAATACCTTTTAATCATTGTAAACTGCATAGAACTTCACAGTCCTGCGGTATATAAACTGTTATTATTTATTATTAGTAGTAGTAGTACTACTCGAAAGGGTCCAGAGAAGAGCAACTAAAATGGTTAAGGGGCTGGAGAAGTTGCTGTACAGCGAGAAATTAGAGAAAATGGGCCTCTTCTCCCTTGAAAAGAAGAGACAGAGAGGACATGATCAAAATATTCAAGATACTGAAGGGAATAGACTTAGTAGATAAAGACAGGTTGTTCACCCTCTCCAAGGTAGGGAGAACGAGAGGGCACTCTCTGAAGCTAAAAGGGGATAGATTTCGTACAAATGTAAGGAAGTTCTTCTTCACCCAGAGTGTGGTAGAAAACTGGAACGCTCTTCCAGGGATTCAAGACAAAGTTAGACAAGTTCCTGCTGAACCGGAACGTATGCAGGTAAGGCTGGTCTCAGTTAGGGCACTGGTCTTTGACCTAGGGGCCACCGCGGGAGCGACTGCTGGACACGATTGACCACTGGTCTGACCCAGCAGCGGCAATTCTTATGTTAGGCATTTTACACTTCATTTACCCAGTCTGGAACATTATTTCCTATGAAATGAGTGACTTCTTGCACATTAATACCATTCAGGTATTTGAAAATCTCTATCCCAACAACTCCAGGTTATCTATGTTTAAATATTTAACTTTCATCTTCTACTGCAGACCCTAGATCATTTTAAAAACATGTGTTCAGAACATCTCAAGTCTATTTGTGGCCTTTCAGTGGTAAGACCATTAGGACCTGAATACAGGTGAAGTGTCTCAAACAACCTGAATGACTGAACAATCATTTCCTCTTTTCTTGCTAGCAAATTTATTGCAACTGGAGAAAAAGTGACATGTTTTACCTTTGGGAGAAAGGACTGGAGATTTAGCAGCTCGACTAAAGAAAAGACTGCCGGGCTTCATTCCGCTTGAAGTGCTCTCTTCCTTCACCACAAATTGTCCTAGTTTGGTGACTCTCTGTTCCAACAATGAAGAGAAACTGGGTCAGTGCAAAGCACAACCTCATAGTAACTGCTTTGTCAAAGCAGAATACAAAAACTACTTACTGGTGTAGAGGCTGAGGAAGCAGCAGATTGGGACTCTCCAGGATCAGGAGGAGAATGGAACCGTATAAAGGACAGTCCATATGACAGATTCTAAAGAAGAAGAGAGAGGATGAGTCATGAGGAAAATAAATGGTCAACCCACAAAATGCAGGCAGAATTTATTTTCTAGAAGTGGCTCCTTAAAAGGTAGTCACCTCAAGTTCTGTTCTTCCTGAAATTTAAGACAGCAAACACGCTGCAGATTTCCTCTCTCATTGCACCTCATTAAAGCAGCCTTACAGAGTCTGGTAGTTTTGTAGATATACAGTCTGCATTTCAGTTTCAGAAGCTGTATAGTGAGGCATCATCCTGCCAAGCACTGCCCTATTCCCACTTTACAGCTCAGCCTGCTGTCATGCCACTAATCTCCGATTCTGGATGCAGTTGTCTCCTCACCTTGTTGTAAGGCTGCGTGCACACAATCTTCACCCGGTCCCATTTCTTCTCTGCTGTCCCTTTCACTAGTTTCTCTGGCCCAAACATCCGAACGCGATTTGAGTTGCTGTTGTTCTTGCTCTCTACTGGGGACATGAAGGAGGAGGTGACCAAGATCACCTAAGCAAAGAAAAAGGGTATGTGAGAGACAAAACCATCATTAATATTTTGTACTTTATCTAAATTTATTAACCGCATTTTATGAAGAGATTCACCCAAAATGGTTTACACTGAATAGTAAGTCAGGTACTCTAAGAATTTTCTCTATCTGTCCTAGTGGGCTCACAATCTAACTACTGTACCCAGGGCAATGGAGGCAGGGTAAACAATTATCATTATAGAGTCGAGGGACTAAGTAACATCAGCTCACATATTAGTACAAGGATAAATCAAAAAGTAAAGGCAAAATACATTTAACTGCTTTAATAGCCATAACTGTGAGCAATTGAATATATCATTTTTCCACATAGTCCCCATGCAAAACGACTTATTTATTGTATCATTCGACTAGCTTCTCCATTCTGCAGAGAAGAAGTTTTTCGGCTGTTCCCAAAGCCAGGTGAGCATCACTTTCTTTACTTCATCATGCTTTGTCTTTTGCACTCCAGATCGCAGTGATGTACCCAAGTCTCATTGCTGCTTTCTCATAAGTAGTGGTACCAAACATCTGGATAGAACACTCTCTGAGCTACTCCTGTGTTTATCAGGCCTAAAATAAATTTTAGTTTATCTAGATAGCAGCTGAATATTGTCACTGTCCAGATAATTTCACAGCCCACCCTACCAATGCCCTCCCTTTCAGCACTTTGTTCGTGTATGGATAGTATCTGGCTGTCCAGCAAGGGCAGAATTGGGCACCCTAGGCAAACCTTTAGTTTTATACCCTCCTTCAATTAACATTGAGTCCTCTAATCTGCTCTCCCTCCATCCCCAGGCTTCAAGAGGGGCATTAAAAAAAAAATAAAGTCCTACTCATAACTTCCCCCAAAAAAAAGTCCCATCGCACAACCATAATCAAAAAGGAAAAAAATATCTAGATTTCCTGTTCAATTATGGCTCCGAGACTGATGTTTTTGCACTGAAAATTTCCAAAATAGCCATTTTCCAAAGTGAAAAGTCCAACTTTTAAAAACCAAAATAGAAGCAGGAACATGAATGTCTGTCTGGCATCATTTTCAAAACAATGGCCACAAGTATGTTCCTGCATAACAAAGGTGTAACCTAGTGGTTAGTGCAGTGCACTGTAAACCAAGGGAAACAGGTTCAAAACCTAATATAACTTTTTTTTGTAAATGCGATTCCTCTAGGACCTGAAAAATACATACTGTACCTGAATTTACCAGAAAAAGAAAACAACCAGTATCAACGAGAGATAGAATATATCAGGAAACCGCAAAGCTGTCCTAAATAGGAAAGCAGAGACAGCCTTTCTCCCATATCGGCTCCTCACATTTTCAATGTTAAATCATAACACACCCTCCTCCCCCCTCCCGTACAGCAACAGGTGGGAGAACAAGCTCACCATACAAACCCATACAAACAAACATGCATACTCCAGTTACGCATCACTTGCACACTCACCCCTCCCTACCCCCCCTATTCCGAGAGACCAGAGGCAACCCCAGGAACACCTTCCATAAGACCAGGCTGCTGCTGTTTGACTGTATTCATATTGTATTTGCTTGTCTCTCTTGTTGACTCCTTAATAAAAATGATTTTCAAAAAAAATTATAATAATTTTTTAAAAAAGAACTGAAGTAATACTTGAACCTGGCTCCCTTACGTTCACAGTCCATTAGGCTACTCCTGTGAGTTGTTTGGTCGGTGTGATGTTCAGAATACCCATAATACCTGCAGCTGATATAGAGCCTGGTTTTCATTTCCAGTTGTGCTTTCAGGGAAGATGGAGGGGGACAGCAACTACTGAGGGATAAAGGAGACGTTATGCCTTAATCTCTTCACTGGTCGGCTGCTGAATTAGAGCAACGTTTTGCAATTTGGATTTGATCTTGGGCCTGCGCACCCCCCGACTGAGGAAATACAGAGTCCATCTCCCTCTCTACCAGACACCAAGCTTCCCTGTCTCAGAGGGTCAAGCGACCTAGAAACCCCACTACTCCCTCCAGACCCGCCACCACCACCACTTCCCTAGACCTGGTCAACCGGCTAATAGCCCACAATCTACATTGCAAGCCCAATATCGTCAATCTTGGTGATTCCTGCCTGAGGGAGGTAAGGTGATCTAAGATCTCTGCACAGACAATAGACTACCCCAGACACCAATACCTTATCCCAATTTTAAGCTAGTCTGAAAGAAACTCCAACATACTGCTAAACACGGGCTAGATTCACTAAGCAAACCGATCGTGTACTGATCGGTTTGCGAACCCTTTGCGACCCAATTTCCCTCCGACCCAATTCATTAAAGTGTTTAGTGATCCCCTCCCGATCCGTGCATGCAAATGAGGGAAATGGCATGCAAATGAGGGAAATGGCATGCAAATTTGGGAGGGCAGCGATTCACTAAACACTTTAGCTAACACCGATTGGGCTTGCCTCTCAGAAAAGCAGCGACTGCTAAAGACCAGTTGCTCTATTCTGGCCAACTCTCCTGCCCTCTTCTGCCCTTTAAAACCACGGGCTGGCAATTTTTACAGAATACATAAAAAAGGAATTATTCCTTTTTTATATATTCTATATAATTGCCAGCCTGTGGTTTTAACCCGTCCCCCCCCAGCACCGATGCCCCCGTGCACTGATGCCCCCACCCCCGCGCTGATGCCGAACATAACGAGGGCCTCAAAATTAGTACCTAGCGGGCCACGAGTTTCAGACCACTGTTATAAAGGTATCAGCTATGTAGTAATAACTGTTTGTTGATTTATTCCACATTAAATGCTTTTGAAAGTCTGTACTACTTATCCAGAGAATTTTTCTTTTACTTATTGACACTATGCCTCTAGGACAGAGTTAGGAATATTTGATCTAGAGCCAGGGAAAACAAGGTTCAACTCCCACTGTTGCTCGAGACCTAGGCTTGTACAAGTTACTTAACTGTCCATTATCTCAGGTACAAATTTATATTTGTTAAGTCCTCTGAGGAAGTGACAATACCAACAGTGAATGTATCTCAACTTGAGCTATTACTGAAAAAGGTATGAAATAAATCCAAATAGTCAGTTCCTTCTCTTTACCTCATATTCCTGCTCACTGACAGAAGTGGAATGTCCCACAAGCACCTCCACAAAAGCAGAACACTCATTCCCAACATCAATGCCGTGGATCAGCTCTTCCTTTTCAAACTGCAAGCAAAGTACAGAAAGAAAGCCCTACTCAGGTTCAGCACCGTAAAGGATTCGTTCATTTCTTTCAGTTTCGAGATTGCCCCCTCAAACTGATGCTTAAAGCAGATCACAGGAGGTAAAATGTATAAATTATTTGAAGAATAACTACAATCATAAAAAAGGAGAAATTAGAACTTACCTGCTACAAACATATTACATATGTTATGGTGGGGTTAAATTTTATATATTATTGTTAAATGATAGAAATTCAAGTGAGGTATCTAATTTCAATTGTTAATTTATTGATACACTTGATGTAAAAATGAATAAAGATTTTTTTTTTAAAGATCTTACCTGCTAATTTCTTGAATCCCTCTAGAACGGTGCAGACATTTAAGTTTATGTTCACTCGCCAGTATGTGGAGACTGAGAACAGACTGAATTACATCTCACTACAAGTACCCTGTACAGACCCTACTAGTCAGTATTTCGGTAACAAAGCAAAAGGTGAGAGGAAAACCCCATAAACCATGAACACATGAATAACATACTACAGTCTACCTTTGATTGACTGACCAGCTCAGTAAATCGCTACACTGTCAAACTTCTACTCACACTGCTCAGGAAGGATTTAAGGAATGAAAATTAACAGATAAGATCTAATTTTCTCCTTCCACATCATCCCTCTAGATCAGTCCAGACATGTGAAAAGTACCAAAGCAGAATCTACTGAGGATGAATCATCAGGCAAGTCTGCCATCTTGGTAGGTCTGTACACAGTGGCGTAGTAAGGGGGAGGGGGTGGTCTACCCTGGGCGCTGTTCTGGTGGTGACACCAGCACCCATTCTACTCTCTGCCCCCCCACACTACTGCGCTCCCACTCACCTCTTTAACGTTTGCAGTGCAAGCAGCAGCCTCAACTTGCTGCTTATGTTAGCGTTGCTCTTTCTCCGATGACACTTCCTGAACCTGCACCTACGAAGTGACGTCAGAGGAAGAGCCAATGCTGGCACGAGCAGCAGGCTAGGGTTGCTACATGTACCAAGAACATTGAAGAGATTATGGGGGAAGGGGGTGTGCGCGCGGCAAGAGGGGGCGCGGAAAGAGGGGAGGGGTGCCACTGCCCCAGGCGCCTCTCACCCTCGCTATGCCACCGTCTGCACATCCAACCTGTAAAACTGCACAAACAAGTACAGCAACAACCAAATGGCCATCATGCAAATCTGCTGCGGCATGAAGCTACATTCCATCAACAAGAATACCCAACAACGTGCCTTCAATATGGACAAGGGGGCACTGGATGGCCCCATAAAATATAGCAAAGTCCCAAAAGTAAGGATAACGCTGTAGGAGACAACCATAGGTGTGTTGACAAAAACCCAAAATGACGAGTGGTTCTTCCAGTTTCAGTACTTCTTAAAAACACAGCGATTTAGTTATATGCATTCACTGACTGGTTCTACACATTATCAACCTTATGACTGTATAATTTTCTTCACATGATATTGGCTCTGTGAACCCTAATATAGTCTCGGAAGAGCCAAAACACAGACCATGTTGGGTCAAATAGCTATGCATTAATAAATTAGTCCTAAAAAAACCATCTATGATTTTTTCTTCCACTAAATGCCCATCGAACCTTCCATATTTCATTATGAAAGGTACTGTCCCTACCATACTTCATATCCATTAAAATTCTCGGATTTAACTTTTGATAAATCCTTATTTCATTCTCATTTTTCTAGAGTTGTTTCTACTTCATTCTTAAGACTTCGCCAGCTTCGCTCCGTTTGGTCATGTACTTCACTCCGGATTCTATTACACTCTTTGGTCTTTTCTAAACTTGACTATTGTAACTCACTTTTAATCAGTCTTCCTCAATATCAACTCTGTCAACTTCAGCTTGTGCAAAATACTTCTCTCCAATTGCTTTATCATCAATCTAAATATGATCATATTACCCCTTTACTCAAATCAGAACATATGCTTCCAATCGCTTACTGAATTCCTTTTAAGTACAATGTACTTTGTTTCCAGATCTAGTCTTCAGGTTTTCTCTTATTCCTTTGCTCCTCTCATCAAAATTTGATAACAGTTCTATCTTTCAGGCAGATATTTTTGGATATTCAAGGGATTGCAGTTTTTTGGTAATGGCTCCATATTCTGTGAAATTTCCTTCCACTATTATCTAAGGACTGAAAAATCTTTTAGAAATATTAAGTCTCAATTAAAGGCTCATTACTTTAAAATGCCATTTGACACAACTTTTTTATAATCTTTTTTTTTTTTTTTTTTTCCTTGCCAACACGGCTTTTCTTTTCCCCTTTTACCTTTTGTTGCTTCTTTTTTGTTCTTCTCTATAATATATGTCCTTGGTCCAATTCTCTGGTCACCCAATCAAAAAATTCAATCAGATTTGTTTGGCATGATTTACCTTTAGTAAATATGTTTCACAAAGAGGTTTGAGTTTAATTAGGGGATTAAAAGGTCAGTGCCCTGAGTGATTTCCTGTTTTCAGCTAAACCCCAATACAGCAGCCCAAATTCCCCGAGAGGTATGTTAATGTGAGTAATTTGCTATCTTTAATGATAATTTCAAACAAGTTGTAGTAAGATATGATTTTGAGTTATTTAGGTACTGAATGAGGGGATGTTTGGATGCACGAATGTGTATTTTTAAATGGTAGTAGTAATTTCCATTTTCCACTTTCTCATAGCATACTCCTTCCTGATGATGCGTTAGCGAAACTCGAATAGAGAGACCAGTTTTTGGCCACTTTCGGGTGTTATCTTTAAGTTTTCACTAATAAGCAGTTGGAAGCTGTAGAGAGAGAATTGCCTTGTCTTCAGATAAGTCATTTGTTTATCTGTATATGTTAATAACTAGATGTATCAAATTAATCAATATGCACCTGATTTGTTAGAAAAGGTCCTCACTTGCAATCATCTATAGCAGTGGTTCCCAAACCTGTCCTGGGGGACCCCCAGCCAGTCAAGTTTTCAAGATATCCATAATGGGAGGGGCGTGGCTTGGACACGCAAGCAAATGGTCGGGTAATAGCAGTGCTCCGTGTCAGACAAGCTATTATTTCAAATTTAAAAGCTCCAAAATCGATATTTTGCTGAAAAAAAAGGTGGATAAGAAGAAAATGGCATCGGGTAAACAAAATAAAAACGATGCAGGAGCCGGAGGATCAGGAACAAGCAGTAATAAAAGATCAAAGCCTGAACCAGGGACACCTTCAAAGGTTCCGCTGCCTTCAGAAGGAGATCCAGACATGATGGCAGAAATAAGACAGATCAAAGATATCGTTTTAGAAATCAAAAAACAACTTCAAAAGGCAATTGACGACGTAGCCATACTTACAAAAAGAGTGGACCTAATTGATAACAAAATAACTCACTTAGAAGAAAAATCGGAAGAGGTACATACTGAAGTTATGCAAAATAAAAAAGCTTGGAAAGAAATGGAAATAATAGAGACTTGGAAGATTGTTTAAATAGAGAAAAAAGAAATAATTTAAGAATTATAGGGATGGGGGGCGTGGCTTGGACACGCAACTGAATGGTTGGGTAGTCCATTAGCTCCGTAGTAACAAGCTATTTTTATTAAAAATAAGCTATCAAAAATTGTAAATTGGCAAGACACAGCATTTATTCACATCGGAAATGGCTTCAGGAAAGCAAAACAAGAACGATATGAGTGCTGGAGGATCGGGCATAAGCAGTAACAAGCGATCAAAGCCGGAACTAGCAACTCCTTCTAAAGTGCCGTTGCCGGCAGAAGAAAATCCGGATATTATAACGGAATTACGGCAGATCAAAGAAATTGTTATGGAAATCTCAAAAAAGTTACAAAAAGTAAGTGATGATGTGGAAATCCTCACTAAAAGAGCAGATTTATCTGATAACAAATTAAATCTTTTGGAAGAAAAAACGGAACAAATACAAACTGAAATGAAACAAAACAAAATGGTATGGAAGGAAATGGAAGTTGTTAAAAAGGATCTTGAGGATTGCTTGAATCGCAAAAGAAGATATAATTTAAGGATCATTGGGATGCCGGAAGGTGTGGGAAAAAAATGATCCTATCTCTTTCTTGGAAAATTTTCTGCCTAAAGTCTTGCCAATTAAATCAAAAATCCCTCTTGAAATAGAAAGAGCACACAGGATACCGACTCAAAAAGTTTTATCTCAAAAAGGTCCAAGAACTTTAATATTTAAATTGTTACGATACCAACACGTTATGGAAATTTGTCAACTTGCCAAAGAAAACCGGAGCCTCAAATGTCAGGATACAAGAATACACATCGTACCTGACTTTGCTAAAGAAACTGCATTTAAAAGGAAACAGTTCTTGGCTTTGCGTCCCAAATTAAGAGCACTGGGGGCAAGATATGGACTGTTATATCCGGCAGTAATGAAGATCACTTTGGCAAATAAAACTCAGAATTTCACTGACCCTTTGAAGCTGCAGGAGTACTTAGAAGATTTAGAACAGCCAATGACTTCCTAATTATTATTTATAATTTACTAGATATATGTACCTGTGATATAGAGAATTATATTTATTTTATTCAAAATCTAATTCAAATTTACTAATTGGAATGTTCACAACAGGATCTATTTGTGTCTTTGTTTTTTTTTTTTTAATTTAACTGTAACTGTAACGGTCCATGAATGGCACGAGAACAGAAGCTAATAGAACAAATTATACCACTGTCAAAGATGAAAGACGCGTCATGACAGATTTGTTTACAACTGTCACAATTCTTGAATGGATTTGATACCTTTTGAATGAAAACGTGAGATCTCAATGCTCAACCAATGAAAGCACACCAAGAAGGACTTGATTGGATATCTCTGACGTGCAGTGCGTAGGAAGAGAGCAATGAAGAACAGTGACGTGTTTTCTAGAATGGAAAGACAGGGGACGATATATTTAATCGTACGGACTTCGGGACTAAAGTTTTTTTTGTTTTTTTTTTATTTTTTTAAATTTCTTTCTTTTTTTTTTTTTTTGAAAAGATAAAAGTTTAAATAACATTTATTACATAGGAAGAACGTAATTTTTATGGATAAGAAGATCTTTGATAATATAATGGCACGGAACTGCTTTTCAATTGATATCTGCGCGGAGGAATGGTCTGTATACAGTAAAGCTCACAGTTAATTACATGTTTCCTTTTGGTCAGTAAATGGTTATATGGATGAGTAAGGGGTAAGAGAAACTATAAAATGGTGGTTTTTTTCCTTTTTCCTTCTTTAGATATGGAAATAACCTTTTCAGGGATGTTATATGCTATGCTTAATTTTTTGAAGATAAAAGTTCATTATAGGTTAAGCAACTACTTTCTTCAATGGTTTCCTAATAGTAAAACAGAAGACTAAAATCTTTTATGTAATAAATTGAAGAAGTTTGATATTTCACTAATACTATATGGTCATCAGGTAAATCTTTAATGGTTTAAAATGAGAAAGGGGATGAGAAAAGGAAGGGGAAAGAAAGGAAAAGAGGAAGAAAAAGGGAAAAGAAGGAGGAAGGAAGGAAAGGGAAAGAGAAAGAGAAAAGAAAGAGGAGGAAGGAGTGAAGAAAAAGAGGGAAGGGAAGGGAAAGGAAAGGAAAAAGGGGAAGGAGAAAAGAAAGAAGAAGGGAGGAGAGGAAAAAAAAAAAAGAGGAAAAAAAGAAAAAAAAAAAAAAGGAAATAAAAGATTGCTGATAAGAAAATAATATTTATTAAATATAGGATATATGGCCACTGGAAAGTTTTTACAACATAGTAATAGATCCAGTAATGAAAATTAAATTTATACTCATTTATATTTAATTATATGCTATTATAGATGAAGAACTGCTTTGAACTTTGGATTTGATTAAGATATCTGGTTTAACGCAATATAAATTTTAGGAAAGTTTATAAAGATATAGGTACAATATGGGTATCTTAATCCTAGGTTTTTTTTTTGTTTTTTTTCCATTTGTTATATATTTCTAAGATTAGAGATAACACACGAGGAAAATGATATTACTATGATATTATAATTCTCATTATATATAACTCTGCAGCACAATAATATTACAGAGTAAACAAGATTACATACAAATTGTCTTTATATTTATTTATTTTTATTAGAATATTTAAAATTTTAAGGATTCTATTTTTAGGATTATACGATATATAATCATTCAATAAAAGTATATATTTGGATGTCATTTATTATATTTAATTGATAATTTATATGAAATATTAATTGTTTCTGATTTTATAAAAGTCTGCTTTAATGTAAAACGGGAGTAGATCTTTGGGTTTTTTGTAATCAAACTATAAATTGACTTAATTGGGTTTAGACATTTTTATAATTTGATGAATTCAGATAAAATCTTTCCACAACTTATGAGCAATTATATGAATTGGGATTTAATATATTAAATTAATTGAACTGGTCAATTTAGGATCTATCCTTTTATTTATTATATACATTTTTCCCCTTAATCTATATTATAACAAAGAAATAGGGGTGGATATTTAATTTCTTGATAGACTATATATATAATTTTATTTACATCATATATAAATTTAAAGATAGCTGTTTAAATTTGAGATAT
Organism: Geotrypetes seraphini; assembly: GCF_902459505.1. Classification (NCBI taxonomy): domain Eukaryota; kingdom Metazoa; phylum Chordata; class Amphibia; order Gymnophiona; family Dermophiidae; genus Geotrypetes; species Geotrypetes seraphini. The sequence continues at coordinate 72,636,757 of NC_047094.1, read as the reverse complement.
TAGCTTGTGAGGAGTTATTTATACCTGATCTTACTTGCGTTTCCAAGTTTTCATATTTAATTGGGGATGGAGGGGAGGGGGATGGGTAATGAAGGATGGGACATTAAAAGGGGGGGTTCATGTAAGTCTTGTTAATTGGGAAATTGACTTATTATTCAATATTCACAGTTTAATTTTTGATAGAACAAGTGATGAGATTATCTAATGGCTATTAAGATACTGTCTTTGAATGTTAATGGTCTTAATCATCTGATAAAAAGGAAAAAAGCTTTGTTATTTTTAAAACAGCAGAATGCAGATATTTGCTGCATACAAGAGACTCACCTGTCCAATATAGAATCTCAAAAGCTGGAGGGAGGGTGGATTAAACATTGTTTTTTTTCATCGGCTGTTGGGAAAAAGGCTGGTGTTGCTATATTAGTGAATAAGAAATGTTCTGTCTCCTTTAAATTTAAGGCATCGGATTCTCATGGAAGATGGATACATCTGGAAATGAGCATGGGAGATACTACCTTGTCGCTTTTTAATATATTACATTACATTACATTACATTAGGGATTTCTATTCCGCCTGTGCCTTGCGGTTCTAGGCGGATTACATTATAGAAGATATCTGGACAGTTCCAGTTGAATTACATTTCAGGATAGGAGTATATTACAGTAACAGTAAAGAGTTATGATACTTCAAGTTCACAGAAGATAATACTTGTCACAGAAGTTATTACATGTGACAGAAGATAGTGCATTTTGCAGAGGTAATACATGGCAACTCAATCGTTTAAATCAGGTGTAAAGTAGAAGAGTTACATTACATTTTAGGTCACAGACAAAGAGATAGTATAGATGGGTGTTTCCGAAGTCGTTGGTTGGGAACTCGTTGGGTGGTGGTTAGAGTGATGGGAGATATTTTTTGAACAGTAGTGTTTTTATTTCTTTGCGGAACTCTTTTATGTCTGTTGTTTTGGTCAGTAATTTTGAGATGTCAGAGTCTATTTTAGCTGCCTGTGTCCCCAGGAGGTTATCGTAGAGTTTCTTACGACAAGTTCCGTTGAGTGGTGGATAGGTGAAAAGGTTCTGTGTTCTCCTTCTTCTTGGTGGGTGGTAGTGATGGAAACGATTAATTAGGTAACTTGGTGCCGTGCCATGGGTTACTTTGAAAATGAGACAGTAGAGTTTGAATTGTGTTCTTGCTTTTATTGGAAGCCAGTGAGATTCTAGGTATGCGTTGGTAATGTGGTCGTATTTGCTGAGTGAGTATATGAGTCTGAGGGCTGTGTTCTGGATGGTCTGTAGTTTTTTTATTGTGTTGGTCGGGCAAGGTAAGTAGAGGCTGTTGCAATAGTCGACAATACTTAGCACAAGGGATTGGACAATGATCCTGAATTGGTCTTTGTTGAAGAATTTCCTGATTTTTCTTAAATTTCGCATTGTGAAGAATGCTTTTTGGGTGACCTTTAGGATTTGTGTTTGCATTGTGCAGCATCTGTCTAAATGTATTCCTAGGATTTTAAGGGAGTTCTGTATAGGGTACTTGATTGAGTTTACTTCCAGTTCTGTTAGGGATGGTTTTTTGTCCTTCTCTAGTAATAAGAATTTGGTTTTGTCAGAGTTCAGCTTTAGCTTGTGATCTGTCATCCATTTATCCACTGTTTCTAATGTAGTTTTCAGGCGTTCTGTGGAGATTGGGTTGTGTATGTCGAATGGAAGGAGGATGGTTATGTCGTCTGCGTAGCTGAAAGAAGTAATATTTTGGGTGTCTAGGGTGGTGCCTAGGGAGGATATGAATAGGTTGAAAAGTGTGGGAGAGAGGGGAGAACCTTGTGGTACTCCACATGGATTGGACCATGGTTCAGATAGAGTGTCTTTTGATTTGACTCTGTATGTTCTAGTTTTAAGGAAGCCTTGGAACCAGTTATGAACTTTACCTGAAATTCCTATTGCGTCTAGTTTTTGGAGAAGAATGGAGTGGTCCACTAAATCGAATGCAGCTGAGAGATCAAATTGGATGATTAGCAGTCTATTTCCTTGGCTGAGGTGACTTCGAGCTATGTCTAGTAGAGATACCAGGAGAGTTTCTGTACTGTAGTTGGTTCTGAATCCGGATTGGGATGGATGTAAGATATTGTGGGCTTCAAGGTAAGTGGACATTTGTTGTGCAACTAGTCCTTCTATTATTTTGACGTATATATATATGCCCCTAATTCGAATCAGCCAGAATATTTTAAGACTCTACAACAACTGATTCTTCCACTGGCTACATCTAATTTGATAGTAGCTGGGGATTTCAATGCTGTCATGGATCCCCTTTTGGATAAAAATCCTAAAAGATTTATAAAATCTTTAGGATTAGATAATTTTGTACAATCTTGTGATTTGAAAGATATTTGGCGTATACTTCATTTTGTGGCCGGGAATTTTCTTTCTGTTCTCATGTTCATAAATCTTTTTCTAGAATAGATTACATTTTTGTTTCAAATCAATTAGTACATCAAGTTACGCAGGCTGCCATAGATCCAATTGTTTTATCAGACCATGGTGGAGTGTGGATTGAACAAGATATAAACAGACCTGTGTGGAGATTTGATAATACATTGCTTGCTGAACCAAATTTTTATGAAATTATGTTAGGAAAAATAAAAGATTACTTTCAACTTAATGATACAGATGAGGTCTCTATGGAAACTTTATGGGATGCCTTTAAGGTGACCATGAGAGGTCAACTAATTTCTTATTCGGCTCATCTTAAAAAACAGATTAAGAAACAGTTTTCTGATTTAGAAAAAGAAATTAAAATTTTGGAATCAAAACTAATAGAAAAATGGGATTATTCTACGCAACAAGAACTTTTAAAATTTAAAGGAAAATTTCATGATATTTCATCTAAATTGATTAGGAAAGATTTATTTTCTCAGCAAGCTTTATATTATGGAAACTCAAATAAGTCGGGAAGAATATTGGCAAATTATTTAAAAGCTAAAAAAAGAAAGACAAAAATAGTTGCCATTAAAGATGAACTTGGAGATATGCACATTCAAAATAAATCTATTTTAAAACAGTTTTTACAATTTTATAGATCTCTTTATTCTTCTGAGACTTATTTAGATAAAGAAAAAGATGGTTTAGAGTTTTTGAAAGTATTAGAGGGTCCTAAGGTTCCCGAGCATATAAAAAGAAGTATAGAAGAGCCAATATCACTAAAAGAATTAGGAATAGCTTTGAAATCCCTTAGAGTAGGATCCGCTCCAGGTGGTGATGGATATACAGTAGAGTTTTATAAATCTTTTCAAAATACCTTATTACCTTATTTATTAAATTTGTACCAGACTCAACTAACTAAGGGTTGTATTACAGGCACTATGGCAGAATCTTTAACCATAGTTTTGCCCAAGCCAAATAAAGATCCCACTTTGGTTTCAAATTATAGGCCTATTTCCTTAATCAATGTAGATGGAAAACTTTTAGTTAAGGCTTTAAGATTGGCTAAAGCTCTCCCTTTCATTATAGGTATGCATCAAACAGGATTCGTTGCTCAAAGACTTTCTTCTCATAATACTAGACTGGCTTTTCATATGTTATATTTGACAAAAGCCATGAAAGATCCGGCTTTTTCTGTTTCTTTGGATGCAGAGAAGGCCTTTGATCGAGTGGAATGGACATTCATGTATCAGGCAATGGACTGGTTTGGTATAGGTTCAGGATTTATACAAATAATTAAAACGTTGTATAGCTCCCCTGCTGCTAGATTATATATCAATAATACATTTTCAGAACGTTTTAATTTACAGAGAGGAGTTAGACAAGGTTGTCCACTATCTCTTTTACTTTTTGATATTGTTTTGGAACCCTTGCTGTTAGCTATTCGGCAGATGAAGGAGATACAAGGTATTCCCCGTTCAGATAGGGAATATAAAATATCAGCATATGCGGATGATATCTTGCTTTATTTGAGAAATCCAGAAAGTACCATTCCATGTTTGCTTGAGTCAATTGAAAAATTTGGAAAATTTTCCGGATACAAGATAAATTGGAATAAATCAGAAGTTCTTCCACTAAATGTACATTGTACAAAAGGTTTATTTGATCCATTTTCTTTCATTTGGAAGGAAAATGGTATTAAATACTTAGGAATTTGGATTGCAAAAACAGTGGATGATACAATGAAAATTAATGAAAAAAATTTATTACAAAAAGTAACAGAAATGTGTGAGCAATGGAATCCTTTACACTTATCTTGGTGGGGGAGAGTAAAAACTGTTAAAATGATGATTTTACCTGTAGTTTGTTATCAAATGGGTATGATACCTATTTTTTTTCAGGGATCTTTTTATAAAAAAATAAATAGGATCCTAACCAATTTTATTTGGCTGGGAAAAATTCCTAGAATTGCTTTAGTGTCTTTGCAAAGGCATATTGTGGAGGGTGGGGTAAATTTTCCAAATTTTTATAGGTACCATCAGGCCTATATTCTGCGACAAGGTATGTATTGGATCCTCCCAGAGCCCATTGACGATATTCCAGATTGGTTCTGGTTAGAGTGGAGACTTATGTTTCCATTGCATCTTGGTCACGTTGTTAGTATCAAAATGCTAAAGTTATATAAAGATCATAAAATATTTGTGGATACCTGGAAAACTTTAAGGTATATAAGTAGTCTGACTTCTATTCCGATAAATAAATCAACAATTCAAACAATTTGGTTAAACCCCAAGATCAAAATAGGCGGTTTTAAAATCATTTGGAAGCATTGGATGCTGGCAGGGATACGTACTTTAGAAGATGTAATAACTAATGGTAAACTGCTTGACTTTTCACAATTGCAACATAAATTTGGTTTAAATAAATCACAATGTTTTAGATGGTTGCAATTGAAGCAGGCCATTCAGGCGGGGTTCCCTGAATGGAAAAATCTTAACAATTATCATAGCCTAGAATTCTTATGCTTTCAAGTGGCTTCTACTGGTCACCAGGCCGCAATGTGGTATAAATTAATATCTGGATTTGTAAATAAAAAACCAAAACATGGTCTTAGAGACATTTGGAGCATTGAGATTAAGCATCAAATTAATGCATCTCAATGGCCACCACTTTGGTCTTGGAGGATAAGATGTACAGTTTCAGCATCTATGAGACAAACATGGTTTTTTCTTTTGCATAGAGCTTTTTGGACCCCTGTTCGTTTACAAAAATTAAATAGCTCTAAATCTAATAAATGTTGGCACTGTCATCTTGAGGCGGGGACATTAGACCATCTTTTATTCTATTGTCCATATATATTATTATTTTGGAAATCAATTTGGCCTCAAATAAATAGGATGATGGACAATCCAGTAGCCTTGACTTATGATACTATTCTATTTGGTACAACAATGAGAGCAAAAAGTCAAATTTCGTCACATAATAATAAACTTTTATTCATATTAACTGGAGTAGCAATTCAACAAATAACATGTAACTGGAAAAATTATGACAGACTAAGTTATAACTTCTGGTGGAATTCGGTATGCCATATATATAAAATGGAACGCACAATAGCAACACAGAAAGGTTATTTTGGTAAATTTTTGAAGATTTGGAGACCATTAGCAGATTTTTGTAATGATTAATAACATTTTCCCATAATAAGAGATTTGGTAAGTGAGGATGTGGGTGGGTATTATTTCATTTACCGTATACCCTAGAGGAAAGGAGAGACAGGGGAGATATGATTCAGACGTTCAAATACTTAAAGGGTATTAACGTAGAACAAAATCTTTTCCAGAGAAAGGAAAATGGTAAAACCAGAGGACATAATTTGAGGTTGAGGGGTGGTAGATTCAGGGGCAATGTTAGGAAATTCTACTTTACGGAGAGGGTGGTGGATGCCTGGAATGCGCTCCCGAGAGAGGTGGTGGAGAGTAAAACTGTGACTGAGTTCAAAGAAGCGTGGGATGAACACAGAGGATTTAGAATCAGAAAATAATATTAAATATTGAACTAGGCCAGTAACTGGGCAGACTTGCACGGTCTGTGTCTGTGTATGGCCGTTTGGTGGAGGATGGGCTGGGGAGTGCTTCAATGGCTGGGAGGGTGTAGATGGGCTGGAGTGGGTCTTGACGGAGATTTTGGCAGTTGGAACTCAGGCACAGTACCGGGTAGAGCTTTGGATTCTCGCCCAGAAATAGCTAAGAAGGAAAAAAAAAAAAAATTTAAATTGAATCAGGTTGGGCAGACTGGATGGACCATTCGGGTCTTTATCTGCCGTCATCTACTATGTTACTATGTTACTATGTATGAATTAATTAATGTATTTTAAAGTATTAGGTTAGAGTTTCTGAAATACGAAGGGAGGGCTTGGGGGGGTTATTTTATTTGTCATACATATTAAATGATTTATATAATATCTAAAACATTATAAAAATATGAATATAAATATGATATATTGTACTTAAAGTATTCATGAAAGAAAATCAAGTGTGTGTTTATAAGATTATATGTATTTTTCTGATACACTTGTTGTAATATGAAAAAATGAATAAAGAAATTTAAAAAAAAAAAAAAAGAATTATAGGGATGCCTGAAGGAATGGAAAAAAATGATCCCATCACCTTCCTTGAACAATTCCTTCCAAAAATCCTGCCTCTGAAATCCAAAGTGCCTCTTGAAATTGAAAGAGCTCACAGAATACCAGGACAAAAAACAGCAGTACAAAAAGGTCCAAGAACTTTAATATTTAAATTATTAAGATACCAACATGTTGCTGAAATATGTCAGCTAGCTAAGGAAAATAAAAATTTACGATGTCAAGATGCACGTATACACATTATACCGGATTTTGCCAGAGAAACTGCCTTCAAAAGAAAACAACTACTGGATTTAAGACCTCAATTAAGGGCACTAGGGGCAAGATACGGACTTCTTTATCCAGCGGTTATGAAAGTAACTTTGGGAAATAAAACGCAAAACTTCACTGATCACAAGAAATTAGCAGAATATCTCGAACAATGTGAACAACCAATGACTTCTTAAATAAAGAACTGAGTAAGTTTATTAAGATTGAACTTATATCAAATGATTCTGTTTATATTTTATTTTAAACCACATCTTAAATATTGAGTGGTGTAGGGTTTATATTACAAAATAGTGATTAAAAAATAGCACTTAAAAAAAAAAAAATAGTTTTAAAGGCCAATGATTGGAGCAGGAGCATTTCTACTATGCGGATTGTCTCAGTTTGTGACTGCATTGCTGTGCGTAGGCTCCATTTCTGAGGCCGTATAGGATGCCTTGATAGATGAAGGCTTGACAATACTGATGTGTATTGTTTGATATAGTGGTGTTTCGCTATTATTTTTGTATTTGTGTTATATACCACTGGGTTATACTACATTAGGTTTGATTCAAATTATATTAATACATAATGGGTCTTAAGATAATATCTTTAAACGTTAATGGTCTCAATCACCCGATTAAAAGAAAAAAGGCATTATTATTTTTAAAAAGACAGAACGCTGATATATGGTGCATACAAGAGACCCATCTGTCAAATACTGAATCTATAAAACTAAAAGGTGATTGGGCCAAACAATGTTATTTTTCTTCGGCAATAGGGAAAAAAGCTGGTGTTGCTATACTAATAAATAAAAAATGTTCTGCTTCATTTAAGTTTAAGGCAGTTGATCCTCTTGGAAGGTGGGTATATGTGGAAATGGACATGGGAAATACCACCATGACGCTCTTCAATATATATGCCCCTAATTCGAATCAAAATGAATTTTTTAAAACTCTGCAACAATTGATTCTTCCACTTGCTACTTCAAATCTAGTAGTAGCAGGGGATTTCAATGCTGTCATGGATCCACGGATGGATAAAAGTCTGAGAAGATTTATAAAATCATTAGGCCTTGATAATTTGATACAATCTTGTGATTTAAAAGATATTTGGCGTATTCTTCATTTTGATGGTCGGGAATTTTCATTTTGTTCACAGGTTCATAATTCTTTTTCTAGAATAGATTACATTTTTGTTTCTAATCAATTAGTACATCAAGTCACACAGGCTGTCATTGATCCAATTATACTATCTGATCATGCTGGAGTGTGGATTGAAATTAAAATAATAGATCAGAATGGAAATAGACCTATATGGAGATTAAATAATACATTGCTTACAGATACTGACTTTTGTGAAAATCTTTTGGAAAAAATGAAAGATTATTTTCAAATTAATGATACAGAAGAAATTTCAATAGAGACTTTGTGGGATGCTTTTAAAGCATACATTAGAGGACAAATTATTTCTTATTCAGCTTTGCAAATAAAAAAGGAAAAAAGCAATTTATAGAATTGGAAAAAGTGGTGAAGTCTCTAGAATCAAAATTAATTGAAAAATGGGATTATTTGACACAACAAGAACTTTTAAAAGCTAAAGGTAAATATAATGAAATTTCTTCAAAAATTATTAGAAAAGATTTATTTGTACAGCAAGCTTTGTATTATGGAAATTTGAATAAGGCGGGAAGAATGCTAGCAAATTATCTTAAAGCAAAAAAAAGAAAAACAAAAATAATTGCTATTCAAAATGAGAATGGTGAAATGTTATCTCAAATTGATCCCATTATAAAACAGTTTTTAAAATTTTATAAAGATTTGTATTCTTCTGAGCCTTATTCGAAAAAGGAAAAGGATGGTTTAGATTTTTTAAAGTTTATAGAGGGACCAAAGATTCCTGAACATATAAAACGAAGTTTAGAAGAGCCAATATCCTTAAAAGAGTTAGATATAGCTTTGAAATCCCTTAGGGTTGGATCCGCTCCAGGTGGAGATGGTTATACAGTAGAGTTTTATAAATCATTTCAAAACATTATAATGCCCTATTTATTAAAATTGTATCAGACACAACTAAATAAAGGTTGTATTACAGGTACTATGGCTGAATCAATAACTATAGTTTTACCTAAGCCAAATAAAGATCCCACTTTGGTTTCAAATTATAGACCTATTTCTTTAATAAATGTGGATGGAAAAATTTTAACTAAGACATTAGCATTAAGATTGGCTAAAGCTCTCCCTTTCATTATAGATATGCATCAAACAGGTTTCGTTACTCAAAGACATTCATCTCATAATACTAGATTGGCACATCACATGTTGTATTTGACAAAATTCATTAATGACCCAGCATTCTCTATTTCATTAGATGCTGAAAAAGCTTTTGATAGAGTGGAATGGTCCTTCATGTTTCAGGCAATGGAATGGTTTGGTATAGGATCTGGATTTATACAAATACCGTATTTTCACGCAAATAACGTGCACCCGTATAAAACGCGCACACGGGTATAGCGCGCAGAAATCACGATGATATGTACAAAAACTTTGGTATACCGCGCTCACGGGTATACCGCGCATGCTGCACGACGCTCCTTTCGCCCGCCCTGACTTTCCGACTCTCCGTTCACCCCCCCTGACTTCCGTGCACTATCCCCCCTTGAAGGTCTGTCCCCATCCTGAAAGCCTGATGCCCCCCCCGACGTCCGATACATCCCTCCCCCCGAAGGACCGCCGACTCCCCAACAATATCGGGCCAGGAGGGAGCCCAAATCCTCCTGGCCACGGCGACCCCCTAACCCCACCCCGCACTACATTACGGGCAGGAGGGATCCCAGGCCCTCCTGCCCTCGACGCAAACCCCCCTTCCCCCAACGACCGCCCCCCCCCCCAAGAACCTCCGACCGCCCCCCCAGCCGACCCGCGACCCCCCTGGCGACCCCCACGACCCCCCCACCCCCCTTCCCCGTACCTTTGGTAGTTGGGCCAGAAGGGAGCCCAAACCCTCCTGGCCACGGCGACCCCCTAACCCCACCCCGCACTACATTACGGGCAGGAGGGATCCCAGGCCCTCCTGCCCTCGACGCAAACCCCCCTCCCCCCCAACGACCGCCCCCCCCAAGAACCTCCGACCGCTCCCCCAGCCGACCCGCGACCCCCCCACCCCCCTTCCCCGTACCTTTGGTAGTTGGCCGGACAGACGGGAGCCAAACCCGCCTGTCCGGCAGGCAGCCAACGAAGGAATGAGGCCGGATTGGCCCATCCATCCTAAAGCTCCGCCTACTGGTGGGGCCTAAGGCGCGTGGGCCAATCAGAATAGGCCCTGGAGCCTTAGGTCCCACCTGGGGGCGCGGCCTGAGGCACATGGTCGGGTTGGGCCCATGTGCCTCAGGCCGCGCCCCCAGGTGGGACCTAAGGCTCCAGGGCCTATTCTGATTGGCCCACGCGCCTTAGGCCCCACCAGTAGGCGGAGCTTTAGGATGGATGGGCCAATCCGGCCTCATTCCTTCGTTGGCTGCCTGCCGGACAGGCGGGTTTGGCTCCCGTCTGTCCGGCCAACTACCAAAGGTACGGGGAAGGGGGGTGGGGGGGTCGTGGGGGTCGCCAGGGGGATCGCGGGTCGGCTGGGGGGCGGTCGGAGGTTCTTGGGGGGGGCGGTCGTTGGGGGGGAGGGGGGTTTGCGTCGAGGGCAGGAGGGCCTGGGATCCCTCCTGCCCGTAATGTAGTGCGGGGTGGGGTTAGGGGGTCGCCGTGGCCAGGAGGGTTTGGGCTCCCTTCTGGCCCAACTACCAAAGGTACGGGGAAGGGGGGTGGGGGTCGCCAGGGGGGTCGCGGGTCGGCTGGGGGGGCGTTCGGAGGTTCTTGGGGGGGGGGCGGTCGTTGGAGGGAGGGGGGTTTGCGTCGAGGGCAGGAGGGCCTGGGATCCCTCCTGCCCGTAATGTAGTGCGGGGTGGGGTTAGGGGGTCGCCGTGGCCAGGAGGGTTTGGGCTCCCTTCTGGCCCGATATTGTCGGGAAGTCGGCGGTCCTTCAGGGTGGGGGTGCGAGTGGTCCTGCCGGGGGGAGGGATGTATCGGACGTCGGGGAGTCGGCCGGGCAAGAGGGCTTGGGCTCCCTCTTGCTCCGATCGTGGATGCGGGTGCGGGTGGGAGCGCGTGCGAGCGGTCGTTCGGGGTGGGGGTGCGAGCGGTCCTGCTGGGGGGGGTGAATCGGGCGTCGGGCGGGGTGGGAACTATGTTTTAAAACTTTTGTATACCGCGCTCACGCATATAACGCGCGAGGGGTATGCGCGGTAGGTAAAAACGCGTATAACGCGCGCGTTATATGCGTGAAAATACGGTAATAAAAGCATTGTATAGCTCCCCTGCTGCTATATTTTTTTTTAATTCTTTATTTGGTTATTTGTTACAATACATTAATAACAAATATTCATGAATGACCACAGCAAACTCAATATAGAGAACATAAAAACTTAGGCAATTATCAACCGTGTCTTAGTCCACATTATCATGGTCACCAGTACCTTTTTTTTAAAAAAAAGGAAAGAAAAAAGAATCAAATCCATCAATCTACCATCTAAAGACAGGCAAAATGGCATTTATATTTATATACATCATCCTCCAAAAATAAAATCAGTAATAGTAACTAAACTTTCAACAAAGGTTTCTGTTTAATAAAGTCTTCTAACTGGACTGGATCATAAAACACATATTTATCACTTCCATACGATATAAGGCATTTGCATGGAAATTTCAAAAAGAAAGTAGCTCCAACTGCCAAAACCTTAGGCTTTAGCTGAAGGAACTGCTTCCTTTTAAACTGAGTTTGTCTAGCGACGTCAGGAAAAATTATCACCCGTTGGCCACAAAACATCTCCTGTTTTTTCGCAAAATACAATTTTAAAACAGCTTGTTTTCCAACTCTGTCTTAAAAGTCACAAGAAGAGTTGCACGTTTATCTATTGTATCTTTAGATGATTCTAGAAACTGCGAAACATTCAAACTATCAGGTGACACCATTTTGTCCATTTCACCTTCATCTGCCATAACCTTGGAATCTCTCGAGATGTAATACAAATTATCAACTTCAAAAGCTTCCACATTAGTATATTGTAGTATCTCTTTCAAATACATTCTCAAGATTTCCATCGGAGACAGATAATGTGTGATTGGAAAATTTAAAATACGAAGATTTCTAACCCTGATAGAATTTTCCATTTTTTCTAATTTAGAATGCATCACCATACTATCCTTAATATTAGAAACAGCACTAGCTTGTAAAGTACTTACTACTTGGTCCAATTTTTCAAACTTAACAGCTGTTTCACCAATTTTACCTTCTTGCTCTTTAATTTTCATTGTTATATCAGATGAAAATTGACACAAATCCGAAACAGTTTTTTGCAATGATGTCTCTATTCTATTAATGCTAAGCCAAATATCATTTAGAGTGATCACTTTATCCTTAGGGATAACAACTGAGCCTTGCCCAGTACTCATCTGTACTGGAATTAGTTCTTTAGCTTGCCCCAAGGATTGTCCTGAAACCTCCAGTTCAGATAATAAAGATAATTGTGGGGAAGAAGTTACTCCCTCTTTAAAAGGGAGAGGAGATACTTCTAACCCTAAGGAATGAGATGGTTGAGGAGGTGGTGATGGTTCCCCTGAGGATAGGGAGATAGCTTGAGTATCTAATGTTACCTGCTCTTCAACATGTGACAAACCAGGAAGCATAAGATGACGATCCATCGGGCCCGTCATTGTAGCAGATTGATTTGCTTTAACCTTCCTCTTGCCCATATTAAGGAATTAGATACCTCTACTCCCTGCTCCTCTGGACTCCGAAGGGGCTCCGAGCCCCTTCGGCTCGCGACCCGAGGCTCGCGACCACGGGCCGCGTACCGCGGCTGAACCGGCAATTAAGGCTCCTCCGAAGGACTCTCTCAGCTGGCTGGAGCGGACAGCAGCGGGACTGCCTGTCCCGATGTTGGAGAAGTGCTGGCTGCACTGACGACAGGCTCCCTCCCGGCTGAACCGGCAATTAAGGCTCCTCCGAAGGACCCTCTCAGCTGGCTGGAGCAGACAGCAGCGGGACTGCCTGTCCCGATGTTGGAGAAGTGCTGGCTGCACTGACGACAGGCTCCTTCCCGGCTGAACCGGCAATTAAGGCTCCTCCGAAGGACCCTCTCAGCTGGCTGGAGCGGACAGCAGCGGGACTGCCTGTCCCGATGTTGGAGAAGTGCTGGCTGCACTGACGACTGCTAGATTATATATCAATAATAATTTTTCAGAAAGATTTATTCTACAGAGGGGGGTTAGACAAGGATGCCCACTATCTCCTTTGCTTTTTGATATCATTTTGGAACCCTTGTTGTTAGCTATAGAACAGGTAAAGGAGATACAGGGTATTCCGCATTCAGATAGAGAATATAAATCATCAGCATATGCGGATGATATTTTACTTTATTTGAGAAATCAGGAAACAACCATTCCAAATTTGCTTGAATTGATTGAAAAATTTGGAAAATTTTCAGGATATAAAATAAACTGGAATAAATCAGAAGTGCTTCCACTCAATGTACATTGTACAAAAAGTCTATTTGACTCATTTTCTTTTATTTGGAAAGAAGAAGGATTAAAATTTGGATTACAAAAACTGTGGATGAGACTATGAAAATTAATGAAAAAAATTTATTACAAAAAGTGTCAGAAATGTGTGAGCAATGGAATCCTTTATGCATATCTTGGTGGGGGAGAGTGCAAACTGTAAAAATGATGATCTTACCAGTAGTTTGTTACCAAATGGGAATGATACCAATTTTTTTTCAGGGGTCTTTTTATAAAAAATTAGATAAGATGTTAACAAAATTTATTTGGCTTGGAAAAAAACCCCAGAATTGCTCTAGTATCTTTACAAAGACCAATTGTGGAGGGAGGGGTAAATTTTCCAAATTTTTATAGGTACCATCAAGCCTATATTATGCGTCAGGGTATGTATTGGATCCTCCCAGAGCCCATTGAACATATACCAGATTGGTTCTGGTTAGAATGGAGACTAATGTTTCCTTTACGTCTGAGCCATGTTATCAGTATTCAAATGCCAAGGTTATATAAGGATCACAAAATATTTGTCGATACTTGGAAAACTATAAGATATATAAGTAATCTAACTCCTATTCCAATAACTAAATCAACGACTCAAACAATATGGCTCAATCCAAAGATCAAAGTTGGCGGTTTTAAAATTATCTGGAAACATTGGATGATCCCTGGAATTCGTATTTTAGAGGATGTAATGAATAAAGGTAAACTGCTTGAGTTTTCACATTTGCAAAATAAATTTGGTTTGAATAAATCACAATATTTCAGATGGATGCAATTGAAGCAGGCCATTCAGACAGGGTCCTCTGAATGGAAAAACCTTAATAACTATCATAGTATGGAATTCTTATGTTTTCAGATAGATTCCATGGGTCACCAGGCCGTAATGTGGTATAAATTGATATCTGGATTTGTACATAAAAAGAAAAAAAATGGTCTTAGAGATATTTGGAGCATTGAGATTAAGCATCAGATTAATGCATCTCAATGGCCACGACTTTGGTCTTGGAGGTTAAGATGTACATTGTCAGCTTCTATGAGACAAACTTGGTTTTTTATTTTACATAGAGCTTTATGGACCCCCACACGTTTACACAGAATAGATAGCTCTAAGTCTAATAGATGCTGGCATTGTCATTTTGAAGCAGGGACATTAGATCATCTTTTATTCTATTGTCCATTCATATTAATATTTTGGAAATATTTTTGTAGCTCTTCAGGATTATCAAAGGTTAAAGTTTTGTTTGCTATGGTTACTTTCATATTTGCTGGGTATACAAGACCAAATTTTGCTCCCAGTTCACGTAGTTGTGGTCTCAAATCCAGCAGTTTCTTTCTTTTAATTGCTGTGCTTTTTGCAAAATCCGGGACAAAGTGAATACGGGCATCTTGATATTGTAAACCTTTATTCTGTTTTGCAAGATGAAAAATTTCCATGACCTGTTGGTGGCGTAGTAGTTTAAATATCAGTGGCCTCGGTCCTTGATGCTTTTCTGATCTCTTTGTTGGCACTCTATGTGCTCTTTCAATCTCTATGGGATATTTAGTTTGTAGAGGAAGTAGTTTTGGTAATAAGTTTTCTATAAAGGTCACCGGATTCCCCTTTTCTGCTCCTTCCGGTAAACCTATCAGACGAACATTGCTTCTTCTCTCACGATTCGAGTAATCCTCCAGTTCTTTAGTAAGTGTTTCAATTTTCTTTTTTTCAGTTTTTGTGTTTAAAATTTCTTCTTCAACAGTTATCATTCTTTCTTCTAAATCGTTAGATTTTAATTCGATTAGATCCATCTTTTTATTTAATGTTGAAACATCATCTGTTAATTCTGTAACTTTTTTTGTGAGAATTGAAAGCATTTGTTTGATTTCTTTAAGTTCTTTCATTACTTCTGGATCTGCGGTTTTGGATCCTGTCTCTTGTTCGGGCTTTGCTCTCTTGCTGCTTCCAGAGACTGCAAAGTCGTTTTTATTTTGCTTTCCTGACGCCATCGAGTTTATTTTTATCATAAATTTAATCTTAATTCTTCAAATTTTTGCGACTTTTTTATTCTTTCAAGGACTTTTTATATGGAGCTCTTCTGCTAACCGACCTCCTTCATGCGTGTCCAAGCCACGCCCCCAGATTAATGCATCTCAATGGCCACGACTTTGGTCTTGGAGGTTAAGATGTACATTGTCAGCTTCTATGAGACAAACTTGGTTTTTTATTTTACATAGAGCTTTATGGACCCCCACACGTTTACACAGAATAGATAGCTCTAAGTCTAATAGATGCTGGCATTGTCATTTTGAAGCAGGGACATTAGATCATCTTTTATTCTATTGTCCATTCATATTAATATTTTGGAAATCAATTTGGCCTCAAATTAATAGGATGTTAGAAAATCCGGTAGCCTTGACATATGATACGATTTTGTTTGGTACTGCAATGAGAGCTAAAAGTCAAATTTCATCAAATAACAATAAACTTTTATTTATATTGACTGGAGTAGCAGTACAGCAAATTACATATAATTGGAAAAATTGTGACAGATTGAACTATAATTTTTGGTGGAACTCAGTTTGCCATATATATAAGATGGAGCGTACATTTGCAACACAAAAAGGATATATGGATAAGTTCAAGAAGATTTGGGGACCATTAACAGTTTTTTGCAATGACTGATTTTAAAATTTTTCCCATAATAAGATAATGGTTAAAGAAGGGAGGGAGGGAAGGGGTAAGGAATTTATTATTTTTATCATACATTATAAATATTTTATCATAATGAATGATAGTCTAGTGTGAAATTAACATAATAAAGGGAGGGAAAAGGTTTCATAATTAAATAATAATTGATAAAATCATTACAATATATATACTATGTAAATTCATAAGAAGAACAATATAAAATATGGTTTATATAAAGTACATTATAGAAATATCAAGTGTATTGTTAAGATAAATTGTATGGAAAATTTATAACACTTGTTGATATATGAAAAAATCAATAAAAATGAAAAAAAAAAAAAAAGATATCCCTAATGAATATGCATGATAGAGATTTGCATACCTGTCACTTCCATTATATGCAAATCTCTCTCATGCATATTCATTAGGGATATCTTGAAAACCTGACTGGCTGGGGGGTCCCCCAGGACAGGTTTGGGAACAGGTTTGGGAACCACTGATCTATAGATAGTGTTGAATAGATCACCATCCCTAGGGACCCAGTCTCTAAGTTCCCGATCCTCGGAGACAATACACTGGGGTCAAACCAATCATCTCCCCAATGATTAACATGTCGCTTCATCACAGGATCTAGGGTCGGTGATTCTAGTGGTGGCAGAATGGCCACGTTGTCCATTAAAATCCTGGGAGTGACATTGGACTGACATCTTACCTTAGAGCAGGGGTGGGGAGCTCCGATCCTTGAGGGCCGTGTTCCAATCGGGTTTTCAGGATTTCCCCAATGAATATGCATTGAAAGCAGTGCATGCAAATAGATCTCAAGCATGTTCGTTGGGGAGGTCCTGGGAGCCCGACGGGAGTGCAGCTCTCGAGGACCGGAGTTCCCTATCCTTGCCTTAGAACATATGGATTTATTAGTCAGAAAATGTTTTTCGGTCCTATGAAAACTCAGAACCATTAAAAAATATTTTGATATAGCATCACTTCGTCTACTGGTTCAATCATCCATCTTAAGTATGCTTAACTATTGTAATATTATTTATCTGAGAATATTTAAGAAAACTCTTAAAAGACTCTGAGTTATTCAAAATTCAGCTGATTTTTGGTCTGAAAAAAATGGGAACATATTAGTCCCTATTATCAAAAATTACACTAGCTGCCGATGGAAGCAAGAGTTTTGTTTAAATTATCCTGTCTTTGCTTTAAACTAATATTTGGCTTGGTCCCTGTGTATTTGTTCCCTCACTTTTCTTTGGATTGCTCTACAGTCCTACACGTAGAATCCATATATTTACTTACCCAACAATAAAGGCTCATTGTTATAAAAGATTCCTGGACAGAACTCTTGCTTTCCAGGCAGGTAAACTGAATGACTGGTTAGGTAATAGTCTTATGCACGCCCCATCCTATTTTAGTTTTAGAAAATCAGTAAAAACACAATTGTTTGATTGATTTGTAACCTAAGGACTCATTGTTTATTTTATTTTTATCCTGTATGTTTGTATTTCTGGTGATTTGTAGTTTTCACTGATTATCCAGCACTTCTTACTGTAAACCGCCTCGAACTATTATGACTTTGGCAGTATAATTATTATTATTATTATAAATACTGTTTTTAATTCTTTTAAATATAAATATTTTCATAAATAATTTCATAAATAGTGTTATAGACACCACTTTTCAAATAACAGTAGTACTTAGCTTAGTTTGTGGTCAGTTTTGGGATAGCTCTGCATCAACATGTTTCACTGTAACATTTTTTCAAGATGGCCAATTCCCTTAGTTTAACCGCCATCACCATCGACCACTCCTTAGAGTGGTCGATGGTGATATTTATATTTAAAAGAATTTAAAACAGTATTTATAATATAAGACTAGATCCTGTGACGAAGCGACATTTTGGAGATTGGGTCCCTAGGGATGGTGATCTATTCGACACTATCTATAGATGAATAACTAGATGTAGGCATACTGGGTCTGCATTGCTGACAAGATGGTCTCAGCCAGCAACCACTGCTTATAATTTTATTAAAGCACTAGGGTTGCGGATCTGAGCACTGAACTATCACAAAAAGGCCCAGGCACTGCAATGAAAAACTACCACCAGACAACTCAGGGCCTAGGTGGAAACAGGGGGGGGAGGGTCTCGGCCACACAAGTCTAGCAGAAGAGAACTCCCACAGGCCTCAGCCCCAACCAGTAAAAGGAACTAATCAAACCATATATGCAGAACTACACTTCTCCCTCCATATCCGCGGTTTCAGCACCCGCAAATTCAGTTATTCGTGATTTTTGCCCAGATCTCCCCCTTGCTTTTAACAACAGAAACGCTGCATCCCAGACCTTACCTGGTGGTCTAGTGGTGACACGGGGCAAGATCAATCTTTCTATACTCCTGCCCCGTGCAGAGCCGTCATCAAAATGGATGCCGTGAGTTCCCATTGTAGTCTCGAGATTACAACGAGAACTCACTGCAGGGAGGCAGGGGGTAGATCAGAGTCGGCCTAAAAGTTATTTGTAAATTTATTTTTGGGGATCTCCCCCAAGAAAGAAATAGAAAATTTAAGAGACTGGAGGGTTCATCGTCTACCACCTGCTGAAGATTGGGAATACTGATTCTATCAGGGATCGTGCAGGGTTCTTATTGGCTCACTTAAGAATCAGAATTCTCAGTCTCCATTTGCTGGTAGGCATGCATAACCCATCAGTCTCTCTGGGCCAGTCCGAATGGATGCTAAGGAAAAGGCAGTTAAGAAGAGGATAAGCTAGTCTTCATAACATACAAGAAGGGATGGAAAAATTGCTTTCTACTGCATAAGAACATAAGAATTGCCACTGCTGGGTCAGACCAGTGGCCCTTAGGTCAAAGAACAGTGAGTCTAGCCCTATCTGCGTACATTCTGGTTTAGGAGAAGGAGAAACTTGTCTAACTTTGTCTTGAAATCCTGGAGGGTGTTTTCCCCTATAACAGCCTCCGGAAGAGCGTTCCAATTTTCCACCACCCTCTGGGTAAAGAAGATTCCATATGAATGTAAAGAAGTTCTATCCCCTTTTATCTTTAGAGAGTGCCCTCTCGTTCTCCCTACCTTGGAAAGGGTGAACAACCTGTTGCAATGAGTAAAGTTCAAACATACACATTTGTCTCACATGTCTTTGCTAAGTTTATGAATTATGCTTTGTACATTTGCGATCAGGATACAATGAAACCTATGGAGGTCTTTCCGCTGCAATAACCACAACTATCTGAGGGTTCCCTTGGACTTGGTGCATATCTCAGAGAAGTGACTGAAAAGCCCCACCTCCTGTACTTCCCTCCCCCATCCTTGGCAGCATCAAAAGAGAGAAAGGCTGAAGTGCTTGCACTCACCTGTAAGATAACTGAAACTTGTTTCTCTCCAGCCTTGCTAGACTTCCATTTCCTGTATGTATCAGCTTTCAGTAGATTCTCTGCCTTATGAGTCTGGAGGGGCAAATAGAAAAGTAATAAAATAAATGAATCAAAAGATGATTTGCCCATTTCCAAAGCTGCTTTAGGACTCAAAAGAGATTTTATATGCTCTCAGGAATGCCTCAGTACATTTGGACATGCATTGGTAAGGGACCATGCCAAGGCTGCAGCAAAAGTTATACTACAGTAGACTCTGTTAACCGGAACTCAAGCAACCAGAACTATCAAGCAACTAACAAAAAAATAAAAAATAAATAAATACTTTAATACTTTAAATAAAAATGAAAATAAAATCAATTTCTGGGAGAAAGTTGTGTAGACTTGGCACACCGCACCCGAGTATGCCTACGCTTTGCCTATCACATATCCGGTAGTTTGTCTGGAACAGTTTATGGTATGGTATAGTATTAGTTTGGCTTATTTTTAATAGTAACTCTCAAGCAACCAGAAACTACATTTAACCGGCATCTATCAATCCCCATGGGTGCTAGTTAACTGAGAATCTACTGTATAAGGTCTATTTTACAAAGAATACTAAGATCAAAATCAAGACATCCAGATTGAGACATGCTCAGTTCCAACGGTATTTTTCAAGCAGCTTTAAGCCTTTTGTAAAAATACATAAGAACATTTAGGAGTGCATATGTACAGTATGTGCAATCATGCACAGACAGAACTGCCATTTCACTAATATACATGTGGCAAAAAAAATGAATGTCGTGAATCTGGAAGCATTATAATTTCCATGTGCGACCATCCATGTAGCAGTGAAGCCACAGTTTTTCTCTTCTCATTTTAGAGACATAAATAAACTGGTGATTAAGGAAAATTATTCCCTTAATCCTTTGTATAAAGCCCTAGCTGAAATGAGCAGATTTAAAAATCTGTGTGTGCCTCTGAGATGGTGCAAAGCGTGATGGGGCAAGTTTGTTTCTATATGCAGTACATGTATTCCACTGTAAAATGGGGAATGTATGGGAAAATTAGGTTATCTTGATAATTTTCTTTGTAGTAGAAGGACAAAGGGTTAACTCCCTCTTCCCACAAACTGTTTGCAGAAGGATGTCGATCACATCTTTCAGCTCTGTCTCCTTACCCAGTGGAGTGTATTGCTACCTTCAGTTTGTACCAAAAGCAGTTGATCACCACTGTAACTAAGAAAATGTGAAGGAGGAGCACAGGGAACATCCCTGACAAGTCAATTCCGTTATGCTCTGTAACAAATATAATAAATAATAAACATCAAAAACTTAGGTGGAACGAACCACCCACCTGTCTGTGTGCTACCAGTACTAACACAAATGGAGATCTGAAATAGAGAACTACATGGGAACGGGGCTGATGGGAATCCCATGAGGATTCCCCCCCCCCAGGTCGTGGGTATGGTGGAACCTCTTGTGGAGCTCCCGCAGGTGTGCTACTTCATTCTAAGACATCCAAGTGCTGCCTCCTTTCTTCTAGCCACACTTGCTTCTTTCACAAAGCTATGGACAGCGGTTCCTACATACTGCCCACAATTGACCCAGAAACCTTCCCTCTAACAAGAAGTTTTTGCAGAAGACAGGATAGGAGAAACAAGAGAAATTAGAACAAACTTGATGGAAAAATACATTTCTAAGCAAAGGTAAAAAAAGGAATTTATTGACTGAAATACATTAGCTTTAGGAAATATATATAGCAGATGTCTTTATATTCTGTTCAATAGAAAAGGAAATGCATTTCTAGTTTTATTTCTTTAGTGTTGAAGTACTTATTGACTCTAGCTGTAGCTGGTGGGGATACCCAAGCATCGCCAGCTGAGAACCTCCTCCAAAAGGTGGCCAGAACTCACTTCTATCAAGCATAGCAGTCGCTGGCAGCATCCTTGAGCCACTGAGATGCCAGCATCTGTGGCTAAGGGATGCTGCTGCTGCCTGCCAAGTCTGGTAAAAGGGACTTTTGGCCACCTTCAGAGGAAGTCTTCAGTTGACATAGCTTGAGGGTCCTCATCAGTTGGAGTATTTATATTTTATATTTACATTAGAGGCTCTGGCAGAGACCCATTTACAAAGTAGGTATTCTTCTTAATTAATATTTCCAAATTTAAAAAGTGTGTCTTTGCTTATTTGTAAATGGGTCTCTATCACAGCTTCTAATTCAGTAACATAATTAAATGAAATTATTACTTCTGAAGTTTATGAGGATAGACGGGGACGGATTTGATTCCAGCGGGAATAGATTCAATTTCTGTCCCCGCATGACTCTCTAACCTGAAAGTCTCATCCCATTCTAATTTGTCCAAGTTCTTACTTGTTGGGGGTTTTTTTTTTGTTGTTTGTTTGTTTGTTTTTTTGGTGGGAGGGGTTACCACTGATATGTTCTTTCCTTTTCCAGCTGGCAGAGAAAATTCCCCAGCTCTGGATATACATGCCAGTCAGAGTCAGAAAGTAGGCAAAGTAACTGACACGGCAGGGCTTCTGGAATCCTTTGCTCTTCTACTACAAAGAAAATAATTGAGATAACCTAATTTTCCCTTGCTCTGCAAAGGGCAAGGATTTTGGATGATAGGTGACATACCAAAGCAGTCCCTTGTATCTAAGGAGAGACAGATGAGTCTGCCCTTAAAACCGAGGATCCAAAGGCAGTGCTCCCTTTAGTGCTCCTATATCCACTCTGTAAAACTCTGTAAAGGTATGGAGAGTAGATAACATAGGTGCCCTGCAAATCTCCTCAGGCAAGATCACCCTGGTCTCCACCCATAAGGAAGCTCCACTTCTAGTCGAATGCGCTTTGACAGAGAGAGAGGCGGCCAATGTACACTGGAGAAATCACCATTCAAATCCATCTAGAAATGGACGCTTTAGAAGCTGGCCTGCCTCATCTAGCCTGGCTGGTCAAAACAAAAAGAAGAACCAAGACACAAAACTCACTGGTTTCTTCCAGGTAGCAGAGAAGAACTTTCCACACCTCCAGCAATTTCAACACTTTATCCTGTTTCTTTGAGCCTGTGGGCTGGAACACTAGCAAACAGACTTCCTGACTGACATGGAAGGCTTAAACAACCTTCAGTAAGAACGAAGGAACCGATCATAAAGCAATTCCCACTTCTGCAATCTTAAGAAATGGCTCTCTACATGAGTGCCTGTAACTCCGATACTCTTCTCACAAAAGCGACTGCCACCAGAATCAGTTTTAGCAGGAAGATCTAGTAGCGACGCCTCCTGTAGAGGCTCATGCAGAGCTTTACTGAGCCCCTTCTACACAAGGATAAGGTTCCATGATGAGAAAGGCATATGCACTGGAGGACACAGTCTGAGCACTCCCTTCAGAAACCTGGACACATCCAGAGGAGCTTCCAGAGAATCCTTTTCCACTCGAGCTCTAAAATATGAGAAACCTGCCACAGGCACCTTAAGAAAGCCAACTGACAGCCCCTTTTCAAGTTATCTTGCAGAAAGGCTAGGGCCACAGAAATCAGGGCTCACAAAGGTTCTATTTCCTCTGTCGCGCACCACTGCTGAAACATCTTCCAAGCCTTGGCATAAGCCAGCAATGGTCACGGCCTCTTACCTCTAAGGAGGGTAATAATAATTACTTCCAAGTATCCTTTCTTCATTAAGGCTTCATGCTCAAGAGCCATGCCTTAAGCCTGAAGCGTTCCAGATCCTCCATGGGAACTGGACCCTGACCAAGTAGATTTCACTGAACTGGTAACTTGAAGCTCTTGTCTCTCTGGAGGCGAACTGGATCCATGTACCTTGGCCAAAGCGGTCAATGCGGAGCCACTAGGACCACTAGTTCTGGGTGATTCACTAGTCTGTGAATGACTCCGCCTATCATGGACCACAGAGGGAATACACATAACATCCCTTCCTCCGGCCACAGCTGAACCAGAATATCCAATTTGGCATTTCCGGGCTTGAAGCATCAGCTTTAGTGATATACCTTCCTATTTGTGGCTGAGACCATGAGATCCATTATTGGTTGTCCCCAACGCCGAACAATGGGGATGAACGCCTTCTCAGACAACAACCAGTCTCCTGGGTCCAAGGTCTGCTGGCTGAGATAGTCATCTTGTACATTCTCTGTTCCAGTTACATGAGCTGCTGAGACCGTCAGTAGGTAAGCTTCTACACAACGGAACAACATCTGGGCTCCCAGACGCAAGGGAGCACTCCTGGTGCCTCCCTGCTGGTTTACATAAGCTACTGTTTTCCTTACAGGGATTTTTTTAATCATCTGCAATGCCAGACGAATGGCTTGTAGCTCCAGATGATTGATGGACCATTTCTCTGAGTGAAATCACCAGTCCAGAACCAGATGCCTGTTACAATAGCCTCCCCATCCATAAAGACTGGCATCTTTCATCAGTATCACCCAGGAGGATGTGCGTAGAGGCGCACCCTTTAACAGAGAGTCTGGGCGGAGCCACCAACACAAGGTTTTCCGTGACTCCGCTGTCTAGGGAAGCGGTCACTGGAGCGAGTCTGCCTGTGGAGAATATGGAATCCTGAAGGAGGCACCCATGTGCCTTCACCCAAGGGACCACCTCTATGTTTGCTGCTATTGACCCCAGAACCTGGAGGTAGTGCCACAGGAACCATTGTCAAGAGGTCTGAACTTTTTCCCGAGTATCTGTTTGCCTGGCTTGGGTAGAAAGACATGGCTCTCTGCCATTTTGAAACAGACCCCTAGGTACTGCAGGTATTGAATCAGTTCTAAGTTACTCTTCTGGAAGTTGACTATCCAACCCAGGTCTTGCAAGAGGCAGACTACTTGGGTCAATGCTTGTTCTCCATCCAATTTGGACTGGGCTCTGATCAGCCAATCGTCTAAGTACGGATGCACCTGTATCCCCGCCTTCTGAAAATGCACTGTTACAACAACCATCACCTCTGGTGAAGGTGCGTGGTGCTGTTGACAGGCCAAAGGACAGGGCGGAGACCTGTAAGTGCCTCTCCAGGACATGGAATCTCAAGCACTGCCTGTGTTCCAGAAATATGGGAATGTGACGATAGGCCTCTATCAAATCCAGGGAGGTTAGAACTTCTCTTTGTGTCATTGCTGCAATGACTGACCACACATGCTTCATGTGGAAGCAAGTACTCTCAACGTCGCATTTACCAAATTCAGATCCAGAATTGGCCTCCAGTCATCTGAGGCTTTCTTGGACACTATGAAGTATATAGAGTATCTGCCTATGGTCGACTCTTCACCGAGTACGGGCTCTATGGCTCAAAAATCAAAAAGCCTTTTTACCATCAACTGGACACTGACTGCTTTTTCTGGTCATCCAGATGGAGAGTCTACAAAAGGGTTAACAGAACTCAATCTTGTAACCCTCTTGAATAATATCCATCCCCCAGTGATCCAGGCAGATCTGCATCTGAGCCTCCCAGTAAGCTGACAACCTTCCTCCTATCTGCGGAAGTACAACCAGAGAGCTGACATCATTGGGTTTTCTTGGAGGCTGCTGCAGCGCAAGACCCAAAAATCTTGGACTTTCTGGTACCACCAAACCTATGTCTCGACCCTTAATACAGTTTCCAAGTAGAGGAACCACCATAGTACTGATGAGATCTCCAGGATCCTTGAAAATTACCTCGACAGACCCTCTAGGGGCCTGAGGTCTGCTGTCTGACAAGGCCTTAGGGTAACAATCTGTCACAATGGCCATAAGAGCATCCAGCCCTTACTAAACAGCATGTGGCCCTTAAACAGAAGCCTGCTCAATCTGGCATTAGAAGCTGAATTCCCCCACCCATTGTCTGATCCAGAGTATGCTGCAGGTGGAAACCGAGTAAGCAGAAACTTTGCTTAGGGCTCTATGTCACAGAAAGCATCTGCCACATAATCCACCCCCAGCAGCATAAACTGGGGGCATACGACATCATCCGTTTCTGGAATCAGACGTAACCTAGTATGACAGACACATGCCAGGAAGGCCACTGCTGCGGCCTTAGTCCCCAGAGCCAGGGCCTCAAATTGCCTTTAAGAGCAACATCCACCCTATGATCCTGCACATCCTTTAAAATTACCTGATCTTCACTAGGCAGGAAAGTATGCATAATAACCTGAACCACTAGTAAACCCACTTTAGGCTATACAAAGAGCAGTTGAAAGTCAGGAGTTGTAGGGTAAAACTTAAGACAGTCTTAGCCAACCATAAGGAACCCTCTAGGGAATCCCAATGCTCTTGTCATAAGTGAGCACTGGTGTCTGTAGAGAAAAGAATCCTAGTACTACTGCAATGCAATCCTGTTGGTTGTTCCGAAGTACATGATCAGGCAGATTCAAATGTTACAAAATGCAGCAGCAAGATTTCTGCTGGAAAAATCGAGGCAGACGAGTGCCACCCTGCTACTGAAAGAGTTACACTGGCTCCCAATTGAAAGCAGGGTGAAATTAAAGATCTTGTTGCTGACACACAAAATCATTCATATCTCAGAACCGCAATATCTAGCAGCCAGACTACATTACCATACTCCAGCATACACCCTGAACGTGAGCCAAGAATACCTGCTGGAAATACTCTCCTTCAGAAACATCAAATACAAAAGTGTCAGGACAAGAATGTTCTCTGTGATGGCTCCAAGGT
The DNA here is from genome assembly GCF_902459505.1 of Geotrypetes seraphini. Lineage (NCBI taxonomy): Eukaryota > Metazoa > Chordata > Amphibia > Gymnophiona > Dermophiidae > Geotrypetes > Geotrypetes seraphini. Next base: position 72,610,664 of record NC_047094.1, on the reverse strand, counting down.
GGTGGAACTCCCTTCCAAAGGAAATAAAACTACAAAAAGGAACCAGAAAGTGCTTTCAAGGAGAAGGACGATTGCTTGCCACAGGCAATATATGCCAACGAGAAGACCATCTTGATATGGTAGTCATAGACGCTGGTCTACCATGTCTAGCCTGACTTGTGAGCACAAAGAGAAGATCCGACATTCTGAACTCATTGTTGACCTCTAGATATCATAGGAAGGCTCTCCTCATCTCCAGCTTCCCCAGAATCCGATCCTTTTTCTTTGACCCTGTGCTCTAGAACACTGGTAATTTTATCTCTTGATTGACATGAAATGCCAAAACAACCTTAAGCAATAAGGATGGGACTGGACATAAGGAAACTTCCGCCTCCTCGATCTTGAAGAAGGGCTCCCTGCATTATAGCACCTATGGCTCCGAGACACATCTCGCTGATGTAATGGCCATGAGAAAAGCGGTCTTGATAGTAAGATCCAACAAGGGTGCCTCCTGAATAGGCTCATACGGAGTCTGATTGAGGACATGCAAAACCACATTAAGGTTCCACAATAGAAATGGATGTCCTACTATTGGTCTGAGCCTTAGTGCTCCCTTTAAGAATCTGGCTAAGTCTGGATGAGAAGCCAAGGGAGCTTTGCATCCACGGGCTTTGAAATACGAGAGATCTGCCACTTGAACACCGAGTGACATCACTGTGAGCCTTTTGTCAAGACCTGCTTGGAGGAAAGCCAGCACCATTGCCAGCACTTTCTCTTTTGTGCACCAGTGTTGAAACGTTTCCTATGCCTTAGCGTAAAAGCAGAGACCTTCTTATGCTTCTTGGCCCTGAGGAGAGTAACAAAGGCTACCTCAGAGAATCCTTTGCACTCTAATGCCACGCACTCAAGAGCCATGCCTTAAGGTCAAAGCGATCTGAATCTTCAATGACCCCTGAGACAGAAGATCATGCTATACCTGCAATCTAAGACCCTTGTTCCTCTGAAGACTCACTAGGTCTCCATACCACGTCCTGCATGGCTAATCTGTTGCTATGAGGACCAATCTTCCTGGGTGGTTTGCTATTCTGTGAAGAATCTGCCCTATCATGGGCCATGGAGGAAACACGTACAAGAGTTCACTCTTTGGCCACAGCTGGACTAGGGCATCCAGACCTTTGCTTCTGGGCTTAGATCTTTGACTGAAGAAGTGGTCTGCCTTCTTGTTCCTCACCATAGTCATCGGATGGAAAGCTGGCCCACCCCATCAACGAAAGATGGACTGAAAAGCTACTGCAAATAATGTTCATTCTATCAGGTCTAAGGTCTGTCTGCTGAGTTAATCGGCCTGTACATTGTCCACTCCTGTTACACATGCTGTGGAGATCGCCTGTAGGTGTAGCTCTGCCCACCAGAACTATAAGTGGGCTTCCAGGCTCAGACCAGATCTAAGTGTGCAGTCCTATTAATCATCTTATCATGTGATTCTTAGGGGTGGAGGAGGAGAAGATGCAGTTCAGCAACTAGGGATACGGACCCCAAGCTCCACTAAGTTTTCTGCAGGCTACTCAAACAGGTCCCTAAGGAATTAAGCAGACCAAGTCTGCTTCTTCTCCACATAAGCAGGGCTTTCCCCTGCACTGAGGAGCTCTGGTTCACCGATAGACACAAAAAAATACTGAAAATAATAAAGAAATATACAGAGCAGAGCAGATCATATCTGGCTCATGTGCAAAAATAAAAACTGAAGGGGGCAGCAGAGATCTCTGGAGGAGGAGGATTTGAAAACCTGAAATGGATTCCTTCTGCACAGCTTGCAAGCTTGGGGAAATACCCTACTGTCCAGAATGGCATATCTATTGCACTAGAAATATATTTATATTTTTTTGGCTTTCTCAAACCACACCACTGATATATCTGCAATCTACAGTGTAAATTCCACTGTTTACATGTGGATGTGCTTCTAAAATAACCACTTGTCAGTATAGTACAGATTAATAAGGGACACACACAATAGAAATCAGTCCTATTCATCCCCCTTGCCTTTCAAATAGCTGTGTACACTTCCCATAGAATGCCTGCCCACCTCCCCTACTTCATTCTGCAGTTTTTCTCACCGAGTCCTCACTGCTGCAGGACACAACATGCTTTACTTTAATATCTGGCATTTTTCAGTCCGTTATGAGGTCTGTGCCTTCACCTCCACTGGATCCGTACACATGGGCGTTTCCTAAGGATAGAGATAAAAGGGTTGTAGAGACTAATGGTTTCTTAAACACCACTAAGTTAGATTCAGAAGCCATCTCTAGTGTCTAACTAGTTTCAGATAATTTTACTAAAAGGATTACTTTATATGTTGCCAAAATATCTCTCTCTCCTGTCTGTCTCATGTGCACAGGCACCAAGCTGTGAACAGATTATGAGCACTGTAACAAACATGACCATATCCACAGCAGGCCCTAAGTGTGGTGATGTTCCCAGCATCACCTCTGGCCAACCCAAAGCAATGGAGGGTTAAAGTGGCTTGCTTGGGGCCACAAGGAGCTGCCACCGGATTTAGACATAGGCCCTTTGGATCCTAGCGCACTGCTTTAATCCTATATTGCATAAATTTATTGTTTGACACAAAAAAAATTTGAATCCATAAATGTAATCAAAATGCAACAAGAAGTAATAGTTTTTAATTTTTGTATGTTTAGAGAGTTTTAGGTGTTTTGCTTCAGGGCAACAATGTGCAACTATGCCCCACACATACATATCTATGTAGCCACATAATCTAGTTCAGTATTACTGATGGAAGTTCTGGAAACAATTACTTTGGGGTAAAACACAAGTAGACATCACATTTCTCACACTTGACTTTTGGGATGCCCTTACAGCACAATGTGAACCTGTTGATTAGTCACTCAGGCACTTCCGGTGCCTTGGTCCCCAAAGACCCTCTGGTCACCAGTCAATTTGGATATTCCGGTACCATGGTCCCCGCAGAATGCAAATGAGGTTCTTTGCCTGGCCTGCTGAGAAGAGTTTACATCCTGCAAGTCTTAGCATATGGCTTCTTAGTGCTGACCTCCTTCTAGGCTGATAGCCGTTCTATCCCATCACAGAATCTCAAGAAATATACCTAATTTCAATAAGTGCGACGCAAAAACAGAACATATGGACATAAACTTACATTCTACACTAATTATAATGACAATATTTTCATACAAACCTTTTTAAATGAAACTGTTTTGTCAAATAATAAGAGAAATATAACTTCAAACGTGACCAGAAAAATTCTTGCTGATTTGCAAATAGACAAACTTTCAACTAGTAAACAACACATTTCCACTTATATCAAGAGCTCATACTGGTTATATAATAATCGATATATATTTGCTAGATGGCAGGCCTTTTTATTAGTTTTGGAGGCCACATCTGGCAAAGGATATAAAAAGACTTGAAGTAGTCCAGAGGAAGGCGACGAAAACGGTAAAGGATTTGAACAAAAAGTAGTATGAGAAGAGACTGGAAAACCTAAATATGTATACTCTGGAGGAGAGGACGGACAGGGGAGATATGATACAGACATTTAAATACTTGAAAGGTATTAATATAGAACCAAATATTTTCCAAAGAAGAAAAAATGGTAAAACTAGAAGGCATAATTTCAGGTTACAGGAAGGAAGACTCAGGAGCAATGTTATGAAATTCTTCTTCACAGAGAGGATGGTAGATGTCTGGAATGCCCTCTCAAGGGAAGTGGTGGAGAGAAAAATGGTGATGAAATTCAAAAAAGCGTGGGATAAAAAAATAGAGGATCTCTAATTAGAAAACGAAAGATACAAATTAAAGAACTAAGGCTGGTACTGGACAGACTTGCATGGTCTATGTCCCAAATGTGGTGATTCGGTGTAGGATGGGTTAGGGAGGGCATCAATGGGAACTCCACTAACTTGGAACATGAAGATGTTACTGGCACGACTTTACGGTAGATATCCTGCAAATAATGGGATGGTTGGATAGGCTGGAGTGAGCTTGGGCGACAACTTCAGCATTTGGAACCTAGGACAATACTAGACTTTACAGTCTATGGCCCAGAAATATCAAAGAAAAGGCAAGTTAATTTAATCATTTATTTTTTAATGGGTATAACTTAAGGGCAGACTGGATGGACCATTCAGGTCTTTATCTGCCGTCATTTACTATGTTACTATGATCCAACCCACCATGGCCTACGGCGGGAAAACAGAGAAGCTGCTCTGTGGGCCAGAGCTGAACTAGGGCGTCTAGCCCTGTGCTTCCCCACTCAACTCTTCGACTGAAGAAGCAAACTGCATTTGCATTCTTGGTTGTGGCCATCAGATCCATGTCCCATTTGCCCCAAGTCTGAACAACGAGGAAAAGTACCCTCTGGGACAGAGACTACTCTCCCGGGTCTAAAGTTTGCCTGCTGAGTAAATTGGCCTGGCCATTCTCTATCCCTGCCACATAGGCAACTGAAAAAGATTGCAAGTGCAATTCCACTCATTGGAATAACATCTCGTGCCTCCAGATGAAGGGGAGTGCTTCTGGTGTCTCCTTCTCTGTTCACATAAGCCACTGCAGTGGCATTGCTTGAAAATACCCTGCCTGCCTTCCTCAATAGGAAGGATTGCAACTTCAGCAAGGCCAACCGAATGGCCCTCAGTTCCAGACAATTTATGGACCACTTTCTCTCCAATGGGGACCACCTACCCTGGAGGGGATGACCGCAGCAGAGACCCCCCCACTCCCTCCAGCCACTTTAATTGTTTTTTTTCAGATGTTAATTTCTCCTTCTATCTCCCCAGGCTGCTAACCCCCTCTTGCTGAAGATCATCACTGCATCTCGGTAGCAAACATTTAAATCTCCCGGGTCTTACGGCACACACTGCAAAAATGCGCTCCTTCGTGCAATATCTGTCCATGCTTCTCTCTCTACATGTCTCTATCTTCTTCCTTCCTAACTCTTCTCCTTCTCTCATACTGTTCTCTTTAAATTTCCATTCAAATCCCATTAGTATGGACTCACAAATCACGGTTATATGGTCATATACAAAAATCACACACATATTACCTGACCCCAGAATCAGATGCCTCCAAACTATTCCCAAATGAAAAAAGCAGAGCATGCCTGGTCTTCAAAATCCTCTTTATTAGCAACCAATAATAAAATCCATGTACAAAGCAGTCTTGTCAATCATAAAAGAATGTGGTAAATCATGGACTCAACACGGACCGTGTTTCGGCTAGAGTGCCTGCGTCAGGAGTCCCAAATTTATAAATGGCAAACCAACAATGAGATCCCAATCTGTAAGTGAACGGGATAAAAAGGACTTTGTAACAAAGTGACACTCACACCTACTCTTCAAGGGATTTCAGTTTAATTAATCTTTCCACAATCAATGACTCACTCAATCTTAATCTTAAGGGCTTTTCAAAGCTTCACCTAGAAGAATAATCAGGGGCATGAACATCTGTTACCCAAACTTTGATGAATCCCATTGCACCTCTCAAACAGCAGGTTGTCTCAGCTAAAAAAAAAAACAAACCCTGATTTTCTCAGGAACTGTCACTCATCCGTCGCTAACTTTGCTCCTCGGAATGACGATGGAGACGATGTCACTCCCTCTCTTCTATAAACTCTCTAGTCAAAAAGCAAAAAAAAAATTACTACTCCTCTAAACATATAGCTAAAGCCCATAATTCTTCTTCTCTTTATTTTATTGTATGCGCACTTACTTCACAAAAAAACTAAACAAGGATTGTTTATTTAGGCCCTCTGCTCAACAACTGGCAAACCACTTTATATTACAGAATACAGCTATAAGTTACTGGGACACAACGGGAAATATGACCATGTTACCGCTCTATACAAACAATATCACTGGCTCCCAATTACATACCAAATTCAATTCAAAATTCTGATATTTACTCATACAAATCGTTTATAACAATCTTCATCAATCTTCTACTCTAATAACTCCAAATTCACCTACCTGCGCTAAACGTTTCTCTTTCAGCTCATTATCAGAATTATCTTTACCTTCTCTGGCAGATATTAATCTAAAATTATAGAATATGAATACAAGTTTACTTAAAATTTGATTAAACGCCTATCTTGAATTCTAGGCGATTTACAATGATAAAAATGGGATACAAAATTTAAAATAATAGACGTATACAGATAGAATACAGAGACATGACATACAGTTAAACAAAAGGGAAAGGGGAAAACTACAATAAAGTAAAGGAAAAGAGACATTCAAGGGATAAAACAGTAGGAACATAAGGGGGAAAACCTCTTTGCCACTGGATCTACTGAAGAAATAAGGCAAAAAAGAAAAGTCAGTGTTCGAAGGCGTCTTTAAATATAAAACATTTTAATGCTTCTTTAAATTTGTCTAGATTTTGCTCTTCTCTAATATACTAATCTAGTGAAAGTGGGTAATAAATAATACTGAATGTAGACACCACTCTTTTAATTGAGAGCACTATCCCCACGGAAGAAAAAGCCTCAGGTTTTATTTTAGGTAGAGCATGAATGCTCAAACCTCCTCCACCCACTTCATTGGCAAAAAACCTCCGCAGGGGATGTGCAAGTGCCATGAACTATATTAGTGCAGGACTGAAACAGCTACTGCCTCTAAGTCGTAAGAAACTAAGTGATATTTAAATAGAAGTCGACGTTTCACAGTAAAAACCGTTTCTTCAGGGCATATAAACTTTCACTCTCCAATACGTTTTGAGTTGCTTGCTTTTTCTCAACAGCGTCTCTAATATAAATTGGCAATGAGTTCCAGGTCATGGGGGGCAGTTATTGAGAAAGTAGTTGCACAGCAGATATTAATGATCTTTAGTGAGGGCACAAAGAATAGATGTTGAGTAGCAGATCTTAGCACTCTTGGTGGGTTGTGCAGTATGAGAAGTATGAGAAGTTTATCTATGAAAGAAGATTCCTTGGTTTTATGAGTTTTGAACATTAAGATGGCAATTTTATATAGTATTCTAAAAGGGATTGGAAGCCAATGGGCTTTCTTTAAAAGTGGGGTGACATGGTCGTATTTTACGTCCAATAATCCCTTGGAATCTATTCTTCCCTCCATACTCAATAAACACTTCACTGCTTTTGGTCTCTTTATCCACGAGATGATCACAAGCAGTCTCTCCACTGGAACAATACCTACCCTCTAGAAATTGGCTACTATATTTCCAAAACTTAAACAGACTAACTACTCAGTTGAAGAATGCCCCAACTATCGCCCTAGAGCCAATCTCCCATTTGTGACAAAGGTAACAGAGAAGGAGAAATTAGGTTCTTACCTGCTAATTTACTTTCTTTTAGCTTCTCCAGACCAGTAGAGGTTAATCTTTACGAATGGGTATATATCCAATCATGACCAGCAGGTGGAGACTGAAAACAAAACTGTGGGACAGTATATACTATACTCCCTTCTCTATTTCCCTCAGTCTGCCGAATAGCCAAGCAAAACCAAGAACTGGAAAACAGAAAGAAAACAATACTCCAAACAGGAGTAACAATTAACATACCCAAGTGCTGTTGGAAAATGCAGAGGAGAAATACCCGAAGGAAAATGTCCCCACAGCCCGCCAGCTAAGCCAGCCGAGCCACAGCCGCTGTTCTTCAATTCTCCCCGGCCCTAGAAAAATACTAGAACCCGCAGCAAAAAACAAAAACTGCCCGCAAAACAGCCCCAACAACAACAACAACAGACAGGGTGGGGACCTCTACTGGTCTGAAGAAGCTAAAAGAAAGTAAATTAGCAGGTAAGAACCTAATTTCTCCTTCTTTAGCACTCTCCAGACCAGTAGAGGTTAATCTTTACGAATGGGACGTACCAAAGCAGTCCCTCTCACGGGCGGGACCCCCGAAGGGCCGATACCAGAACACGCTCACCAAACACCGCGTCCCGACGCGCCTGAACATCTACCCGATAATGTCTAACAAAGGAATGCAAGGAGGACCAAACCGCAGCCTTACAAATATCCACTGGAGGCACGAGCGACGACTCAGCCCAAGAAGCCGCCTGACCCCGAGTGGAATGAGCCCTGAGAAACTCCGGAACAGGCTTCTGTCTCAGAAGATAAGCGGAAGCAATCGTCTCCTTGATCCAGCGCGCAATAGTAGCCTTAGAAGCGCCAGCCCCCCGATGAGGACCCGCCAGAAGGACAAAGAGATGATCGGATTTCCGGAACTCCCAGGTCCGCTGCACATAAGAGCGGAGGACCCGACCGACATCCAACTTGCGCAGCTGCCGTTGCTCAGAAGAGCCCTCCCGACCACCCAAGACCGGGAGGACCACCGATTGATTGACATGAAAAGGAGAAACTACTTTCGGCAGAAAGGAAGGAACAGGCCGCAAGACAACCCGCTCCCTAGAAAATTCCAAGAAGGGAGCCCTACAAGAGAAAGCCTGTAGCTCAGAAACACGCCTAGCGGAAGTAATGGCCACCAAAAAGACCGCCTTCAGAGTAAGGTCCTTCAAAGAACAGCCATCCAACGGCTCGAAAGGCGGGCGCACCAAAACAGAGAGAACCAGATTGAGATCCCAAGAGGGAACCGAGGGCCGTAGGGGAGGCCTGAGCAACTTGGCCACCCGCAAAAAGCGAATCACATCAGGAATGGCCGACAAACGCTGACCTGTCACCAACCCTCGAAAAGCCGACAGGGCCGCAAGTTGAACCCGGAGAGAAGACCAAGCCAGGCCTCTATCCAGGCCATCCTACAAGAACTCTAGAATATTAGGCAGGGAAGCGCGAAAAGAGACCACTCCCCGCGCCCGGCACCATCCCTCAAAAAGACGCCAAACCCACACATAAGCCCGAGAGGTAGAAAGCCTCCGGGACCCCAAGAGTGTAGAGATCACCTTATCTGAATATCCCTTCTTACTAAGGCGACCCCTTTCAAGAGCCAAGCCGTAAGACAAAAGGGAGACGGGTCAAACATGGGAATGGGACCCTGCGTCAGAAGATCGTCCAAGAGAGGCAGAGGAAGAGGATCCGCCACCAGATGCCTCACCAGATCCGCATACCACGGACGTCGAGGCCAATCCGGAGCCACCAGAACCACCAGCCCCGGATGGTGAACAATGCGAAGAAGTACTCTGCCCACTAATGGCCAAGGAGGGAACACATACAACAGCCCCTCCGTCGGCCATGGTTGGACCAGAGCATCCAGACCCTCGGCCAGACCGTCCCTGCGACGACTGAAGAAGCGGGGCACTTTGGCGTTGCCACTCGTGGCCATCAGGTCCATCAGGGGCTGCCCCCAAGTCTGCACTATCAACTGAAACGCCACGGCGCCGAGACACCACTCTCCTGGATCCAGGAAGTGACAACTGAGGAAGTCTGCCTGAACATTTTCTACCCCGGCTATGTGAGAGGCCGAGAGGTCCAGAAGATGGGACTCCGCCCAAACCATGAGCCGAGCCGCCTCCTGCGCCACCTGAGTGCTCTTGGTGCCCCCCTGACGATTGACATAAGCCACCGCGTGGCATTGTCCGACAGGACTCTGACCGACTTGCCCAACAAAAGGGAGTGGAAAGCTAACAGCGCCAGCCGGACCGCTCTGGTCTCCAACACGTTGATCGACCAGGAGGCCTCCTCCGTGGACCAGGTGCCCTGAGCTGAGTGACCCAAACACTGAGCCCCCCAACCGAGGAGACTCGCATCCGTAAGGAGCACCGTCCACTGCGGGAGATCCAGACCCACCCCCTGAACCAGGTGAGGGGTCCGGAGCCACCAGCGCAGACTGCAGCGCGCCATGCCTCGCAGGGGAACAGGAACATCCAAACCGTACCTCTGGGGAGACCACCTCCGGAGCAGAGCATACTGAAGAGGACGCATGTGGGCCCGCGCCCACCTCACCACGTCCAGGGACGCCGCCATCGACCCCAAGACTTGGAGGAAATCTCGCGCCCGAGGACACCGGGACGCCAAAAGCAGGCAAATCTGAGATTGCAATTTGCTCACCCGGGCCTCTGGAAGGAAGACCTTCCCCAAGGAGGTGTCGAACAGAACCCCAAGGTACTCCAGACGCTGAGCCGGGACCAACCGACTCTTGGAAAGGTTGACCACCCAGCCCAGCGACCGGAGAAACTCCACCACCCGAGCCGTAACCCGGGAACTCTCCTGCAACGACTTTGCCCGAATCAACCAGTCGTCCAGGTAGGGGTGTACCAGGATGCCCTCCGACCGCAAGGCTGCCGCGACGACCACCATCACCTTGGTGAACGTCCGGGGAGCCGTGGCCAGACCAAAGGGAAGCGCACAGAACTGATAGTGCCGACCCAAGATCGCAAAGCGAAGGAAGCGCTGGTGAGAGGCCCGAATGGGAACATGCAAGTAGGCCTCCGTCAGATTGAGAGAAGTGAGAAACTCCCTCGGCTGAACCGCCAGAATGACCGACCGCAGAGTTTCCATGCGGAAAGATGGAATCTTGAGAGCCCTGTTGACCCCTTTCAAATCCAGGATGGGCCGAAAGGTCTCCTCCTTCTTGGGCACCACAAAGTAAATGGAGTACCTGCCTGTGCCCCACTCCGGAGAGGGCACTGGAACAACTGCTTTGAGATCTAGCAAGCGCTGAAGGGTCTGGCGAAAAGCCTGCGTCTTCCAAGGAGTCTGACATGAAGAGGCGAGGAAAAGGTCCGGCAGAGAGTGGGCGAACTCCAGGGCATAACCGACCCGCACCACCTCCAGGACCTACTGATCGGACGTGATCTCGGCCCATTTGGGGAAAAATGTGCGCAGCCGGGCCCCCACCGGAACCAAAGGGGGCGCCGGCAAGGAGTCATTGTGCAGGACGGGAAGCGGGGGAACCAGCGGAGGGATTCCCTGCCCCCCGACGGGCCCCCCGAAAGGGCTGCATGCGCTGGAAGAACCGACCCCGGGAAAACCCTGGAGCCGGGAAAGAAGCAGCCCCACGCCCAGGGCGATACTTGCGAAACTCCCGCAAACGCCCCCGGGCAGCGCCACCCCGAGACGCAGGGCGGGCACGGTCCTCAGGCAGACGGGGCACCTTTGAGTCCGTCAGAGTCTGAATCAACTTATCCAATTCCTCCCCAAACAAAAAGGACCCCCGAAAGGGAAATTTAGTAAGCTTAGCTTTAGACGCAGCATCCGCCGCCCAAGCGCGCAGCCACAAAATACGCCGCGCGGCCACACCAAAGGCCATAGACTTAGCCGAGATCCGCACCAAGTCATACAGAGCATCTGAGAGGAACGAGGCAGCCATCTCAATCTTCGCCACCTCCTGATCCATCAGAGACCAGTCATCAGACTCCCGATCCAGTACACGCTCAGCCCACCGAAACATGGCGCGAGCGACCAGCCCCCCACAAATAGCCGCCTGGACCCCAAAGGCAGAGACCTGAAAATTTTGCTTAAGGATGTTCTCCAACTTGCGCTCCTCAGAGTCCCGCAAGGCAGAACCGCCCTCAACAGGCACGGTATGCCGCTTAGAAATCGCCGAGACCACCGCATCTACGACTGGCGATGCTAAAGTAGCCTGATCCCCCTCTGGGATGGGATACAAACGAGCCATGCTGCGCGCCTCCGGCGCCTCCGGCGTTTTCCACTGTTCCAGTATAATATCCCGAATATCCTGATGCATAGGAAAAGAGCGGAAAACGGAATGGATCCCTCGTAGCAGAGGGTCCCCCACACGCGGAGTCTCCGGTGGCGCATCCTCAAAACGCAACACCGAAGAAACCTGTTGAATCATGTCCAGCAGCTCATCTCTCTGAAAAAGGCGCACCACTGACGCCTCTTCGCCGGAGGACGGGAAACCCGACAACCCGCCGCTAGCGGCCGTCCCCTCGAGAGGGTCCTGGAAATCCTCAGAAAGGTCCAGGTCCTCATCCAGACCGACACGCTCCTCCGACCATAAATCCTCATCCCACGACACCCGCGGACGCTTGGACAAGGGAGGAGGAGGAGGGGACGCCACAACAGACGAGAGAGGCAAAGCCGCAGGGAGCGCGGAGGAAACCCCACTCCCCGAAACCCCCTGAGCGCAACCGGGACCCCCAGCCGCCTGAAAATAGGCTCTGCACAAGGGAAAAAAAAAAAATCAGGAGAAAAACCCCCCAAAGGTCCCAAGGGACTCCCTGCCACAGCAGGGGACCCAGCAGAAACCTGCCCCTGTTTTTCCAATACAGGGGGAAGGTCACCTGAGGTGGAAGACAAAATGGAGGGGCCAGACTGAGAAGATGGCGACTTTCCCGCCAAAAATGCTCCCTCCATAGCCTGTAGCGGCTGAGAAGCCTGAACAGTCCCAGCCGCTAAAACAGGCAAGTCGGCATCAGCTGTCAAAATATCAGCTGAGAGGGAATCCCCAACAACCCGACCGTCGGCGGCTCAGGGAATCCCTCCGTGGGCGGTTGGGGAAGACCGGGCTTCCCCACTGCTCCCAGCCGACTCGCGAGGCACCATCAGCGGGGAGCTCTGGGCGCCTGCAGCCGCTGCCGACGGAGCTCCTCCACCGCACCGGCCTGAACACCGCTTGCACAGGCCGGCCGCAAGTGCCTCGCGCCTGGAGCACTTTTTCCCTTTAGAAGTGCTCATTGCTCCTAAGCGACCTAGCTATAAAAAAGTGCCGGTTAGATGAAAAAATACAGTAAAATACAGTTTTCTTAAAGGGAAACAACCCTCCAGACCAGCACTACCTCAGGATTTTTTTTTTTTTACAGAACAGACTCCACAGGCTCTCGAAGCAATATGCCTTGCTTGATTTAGGGGGCAAGGCTTACTGCTGAGGCTCCTCTAAAAAAATGTGGGGAGGTGGAGGAAGTGGGGGGAGGAACCCAGCTCGAGACCCGCCGGGTTTGACACCCCCGAGGTCGGACGAACCCCCAAACAGGGTCCGCCCAAGCTCCGTCCGGCCAAAAACAGGGACTATAAACCCCCTAAACAAATTCCAACAGCCCTACCAAGGGAGATGGGTACAGATCACATCAACACCTGCTGGAGACTGAAAGAAGACTGAGGGAAATAGAGAAGGGAGTATAGTATATACTGTCCCACAGTTTTGTTTTCAGTCTCCACCTGCTGGTCATGATTGGATATATACCCATTCGTAAAGATTAACCTCTACTGGTCTGGAGAGTGCTAAAGAAGCTGGTATTTAACCAACACCCTCTTCTACAAAGCCACGCTAGTGGCTGCCATGCAGCAACAGTCCCAAAGCCCTTTAAATCTCTATGAGCTTCAGGGTCGTTACCGCATGGCTTTGTAGAAGAGGGGGCAACTCTCCTCCTTTCTGGAAAAACAAATGCATTTTACCCCAATTAAACTGGCTTCTAACCACACCATTCTACCAAACTTTCCCTGTTGGACTAACTACTGCAATCAAATACTTTTGGATCATTATAAATCTGTTCTCCTATTCTCACTAGATCTCACAGCAGCCTTTGATAAGATCAACCACTCATTACAACTCCAAAGACTTCAAACTTCAGGTATTACTGGTACAGTTCTAACCTGGTTCATTTCCTATTTCAAAAATCGATCATATCAAGTGAACTCTGAGAATACAGTGTTCAAAATTTTCATTCAAAAATATAGAATTCCACAGGGCTCTATCCTCTCTCCAATACTCTTTAATCTATTCTTAGCCCCCCTATTGACACTCCATCCATAGGTTTCACTGACTTCGCATATGCAGGCGACATTCAGCTTCTACATCCTTTGGACCCTGCCACTACAGATGAAATTCAAGAAATTAACCGTAAACTCACACAGATCAGCCTGTGGCTCAATCAAAACATGCTTGCATTAAACATTTCAAAAATAAAAGGTGTTTTGTTTCCTTGCACAGATTAAGGATGATCTAACCAGGGCTGTGGAGTCGGAGTCGGAGTAAATTTCGGGTACCTGGAGTCGGAGTCAGAAGTACAAAAAACTGAGGAGTCGGAACATTTATCTACCGACTCCATTTTTGAACTTGGCATACCAATCACGAGCGATTCTTTCAGCTATAGCATCCACTATATACACAGCACAAATGTTGCGAGCAGCTTCTGCGGCCTTAGAACCTTGATTAAAAGCAAAAAGAAGGTGGTGTCGAAAATGCTCATTTCTCTCAACTTGACATTCCATTTTAACGATCTGAAAATCTAACCAGTGCTGTGGAGTCGGAGTCGAGGAGTCGGAGGAAATTTTGGGTACTGGAGTCGGAACATTTATCTACCGACTCCACAGCCCTGGATCTAACCATGCCTATCTGTATTGAATCAACCCTAATACAAATGGACACCAAGATGAAACTACAGGGAGTCATCCGTGACCAAAAAAAAAGTACTTTCCACGAACAGATTAAGTGCAGACGTTCAGAAATGCTTTCACAAATTAAAGCTAATACATTCAATATTTTTCCTCCTTAATCCCCCTTTCTTAACATTCCGATTCACTCTCTAGTAATCTCTCACCTCGATTACTGTAATTTGTTATACCAATTTTTTTTATACAGAAGGAAATACACCGGCTCCAAATTATCCAAAAAACACAGCTATAAAACTCATCTATAAAGCTATATTCGACCTTACTCCGAGACGCCCATTGGATACCAATTCCACACCATATAACTTACAAATTACTTCTTCTAACATTTAAAACTAGACTCGTAAACACCCCAGCATTTATCAATAAATTCCTTACCTCTTACATCCCATCGAAAACATTGAGATCAAATACAAAATACATGCATACAAGTATGTTCTTATGAATACATACACAAAATTTCTCATACTTTTCTTGGAATCATTTGATAAAAACATAAAGATGCCCTTGTCCCATCTGTAGAATCTGAAAGCAGAGAGATTATGGATGCCTTTCAAGATGCTCTTGCTGAGACAAATGGTGATAGACCTTATGAGGGAAGGAGAGGTGCCAGATATACTGTGTTTTTCGCTCCATAAGACGCACATTTTCCACCCCCAAAAAGGGGCAGAAAGAAAAGTTTGTTTTTTTGTGGATGACACAAATATGCAATGAAGTGCACATCCAGGAGGGAATAGACAACGTTAAGTAGTAACCTAGGAAATAACATCAGATAAAGACTTGCGCCTTCTATCACAGTGTCTCGCAAACTCTCTGGAGCTGCGACATACTAAACTCAGGACTGTGGCTGGAGGGCATCAGGAATTGCATGGACATTGGGGTCCTGAGCCGCCAGTGGGGGAGAGGATGCTAGAAGAGGAGAGGCGCCGGTGAGGAGAGGTGCTGGCTGATTTCCTACAGGATGTGCCTGTCCTTCAGGACTGCCTTCAGGACCCGAGACTCGTGATAATTGACAGAAGCCATTCGGGAGGGAGCGCGGGCCCAGGAAGTGGTGGGGGGGCTGCCTTTTGCCTATGCATGCTGGACCACCAGGCTATAGGGGTGTTTTTGAAAGGTGCGAAGGGGCAGGGGGGTGTTTTTAAAAGGTACAGGGGATTTACAAAAGTACTGGGGGGACAGGGTGCAGAGCCTGGCAGGGAGGGGGGAAAGGGTGAGATCCTGGCAAAGAGTGTGGGGTTGGGTGCAGAGTCTGGGGGACAGGGTGCAGAGCCTGTTAGGGAGTCTGGGGGACAGGTTGCAGAGCCTGGGTTAAGAATGTATTTTTTTGTTCGTTTGTTTTCCTCCTCTAAATCTAAGGTGCGTCTTATGGAGCAAAAAAATACAGTAATTAGAGGCATGATGTAATTAGAGTCATGGCCAGTCTCCACTTTCAAAAATCTTTTGTAATATCGCTGTCTATATAGTTTCTTCCTCTGTAAACCGCTCTGAACTGTTTGTGGTATTGCAGTATATAAAAATAGAGTTATTATTAACCAAAGATTGCAATAACACATGTGTTGGGTTTTTTTTTGGGGGGGAGAAACGATCAGTTGAAAAGGTACCATAGTCACTTGCATCTCTTAGTACTACAAGCACTATTTCAATCCTAGCCCCAGTGCCATGGGTCAGTACTGGTAAAAGTTTGTGCATTGGGGACCAACACACTTATTTTTACCAGCACCAATGGACACTTTTGAAATAGCTCATTTCCACAAGAGAAAAATGGCTTTTTGACATTTGACAACTACAGAGAAACCAAGTCATAAGTTTTGTGGATGCTTCAGCACCACGAACACTGAACAAACCCCCTTACTGTGTACAGCGAGGAATAATCTTGATTAGGTTTTGTAAACCTAATCATTTTGGAAAAGCCGGTTCCTATGTACCAAGTCACACGCATTTGACTGCCCTCAGTACCCTTCGTCAGGCGCATTAGAGCACAGGTGTCAAAGTCGGTCCTCGAGGGCCGGAATCCAGTCGGGTTTTCAGGATTTCCCCAATGAATATGCATGAGATCTATGTGCATGCACTGCTTTCAATGCATATTCATTGGGGAAATCCTGAAAACCCGACTGGATTACGGCCATCGAGGAGGGACTTTGACACCCCTGCTAGAGAATTAGTCTCTCCTCCCATGATCTGTCAACTCTGATCTGCCCCACTCTTCTCGTTCGCTCTCCCTGGTCCCAACATGTCTCCCCCCCCCCCCTCTCCGCGACCCAGCACATCTCCCTCAACAATCACCGCACCCTCCACCGTTCTACCATCAAACTCATACCCAAGATCCCACACCACCATTCCTACAGCCTTCCATCTCCAGCGCCCCGTCCCCTCTTACACTTCTCTCCTTCGGATGCGTCCCGCCTTATTGGGAACAGGAAGTTGCATCAGAGAGCGGGACGCCGAAGAATTGAAACAAGTTGCGTCAAAGGAGGGCGGGACGCCGGAGACAAAAAAGCCGATAAGCTTGTCACGGCGATTTGAAAGGCAATTCAGAGAGCTAAAAAAGGAACGGGGTTTGCAGGAAACCCGCATGGATGGAGATATTTCTTACGAAGTTCCCGTAGGCGTGTACGAGCTTCTCCAATTACAAACTACCCAAGGTTCTCCATGGCATTCAAGCACCGCCTCCTCCTAGTCCTACTGCTTTAGCGCAGGCGCACTTGTCAGCTCCGGCTGACACTAACACTTGCACAGGCTAGTGACATCAGAAACTATCACTTGATCTACTGGTACTTGTGTTAGCGACTTCCACGTGCAATCAGTTCGCAGCAATGCTGATTGCTTGTCTTTTTTATTTTTTATTATTCGCGCTGGTTCCGTTTTGTGTATAAAACATATGCATTGACCTAAGGCGAAGTTAAGGGCATATGGGGGGGGGGGGGGGGGAGGGGAGACTGCATAGGTTAAAAGTAGCATACCGGCTGGTTTAAGCTTCAGGACGGATATCACATATCAGATAGACCGGCTAATCTGTGTATGTCATCCGTTGACCTAATCTGCTGTACCTTTGGTTCATGTAAGCTGGTCTTTACTTATTATCAATAAATTTACTTTATATACAGCAATTGGGTTGTCCTGAGGTCATTTCCTTGAAGGTTTACCAGCGGCCTTCACAGGCCAATCCCAGTGGGTACTTGTTAGCCAGCCTGCTTAGATTTCTTTGGAGCGCAGGGCCGTCCCTGAAGTTGTCTCACCTACTGTTAAGCAGGGATTGAGCGCAGGCTGTTAAGCACTCTTAGGAGGCTCGGCAGTGTCTCGCAAAGTGCTGGCTGCATCTTTTTACCTCTGCCCATCCCGATGCGCATCCATCGGATCTGCAGGTGTAGAGGTGCAGTCAGGCATAGGGTCTCGACTGGCAGCCTGAAGATCAGCATGGCAGAGACATTTCCAACATCAGGCAGTGATTCTCTGATCCAGCTACTGTAAGGGAGCTGAGGCAGGCTGCAGCAAAATTCCACACACAGGTCACAGTGAGGTAAATAGGCTGTCACAGCCTGTGAGATTGAAAGGTCATTTTGGTCAGCCACAAAACATAGAGACTTGAAGAAAGCACAGATGTTTTATTCAGCATATGCGGACTCCTGAGCCCCCAAGCTGGCAGCTTCAGAAGTCCTAAAACCAGGAAGTTACAGTGATATTTAAACATTTTTCTGGCTATACAACTGAATGCTAGAAAAAACTTCTCGTGTTACTTTTCTTAACAATCATTGGTCCTAAGCAGGTCACTTATCTAAGCCCTGCAGTCTTTCTGTTACATGTCCAGGAGGGCGGAATACAATATTGTGTATGCTGAGATAACCATCTATATATATAAAATCGGATGTATGTATGTATGTGCCGCGATCACGCAAAAACGGCTTGACCGATTTGAACGAAACTTGGTATGCAGATCCCTCACTACCCGGGATGATATGTTCTGGGGGTCTCGCGGCCCACCTGCACACGTGGGCGGAGCTACAAACAGATAATCGGATTTCACCCATTCATGTCAATGGAAAAAATATAAAGAGCTGCCAACGCAAAAACTGCTTGCCCGATTTGAACGAAACTTGGTATGCCGATCCCTCACTACCTGGGATGATATGTTCTGGGGGTCTCACGGCCCACCTGCACATGTGGGCGGAGCTACAAACAAAATCAGATTTCACCCATTCATGTCAATGGAAAAAATGTAAAACAGCTGCCAACGCAAAAACGGCTTGCCCGATTTGAACGAAACTTGGTATGCAGATCCCTCACTACCTGGGGTGATATGTTCTGGGGGTATCGCGGCCAACCTGCACACCTGGGCGGAGCTACAAACAGAAAATCAGATTTCACCCATTCATGTCAATGGAAAAAATGTAAAAACTGCCTCCGCAAAACCGGCTTGCCCGATTTGAACGAAACTTGGTATGCGGATCCCTCACTACCCGGGATGATATGTTCTGGGGGTCTCGCAGCCCAACTGCACACGTGGGCGGAGCTACAAACATAACTTCAGATTTCACCCATTCAAGTCAATGGGAAAAATGTAAAAAGCTGTGGGACCGATTTGAACTAAACTTGGTATGCTGATCCCTCACTACCTGGGGTGATATGTTCTGGGGGTCTCGCGGCCCACCTGCACACATGGGCGGAGCTACAAACAGAAAATCAGATTTCACCCATTCATGTCAATGGAAAAAATGTAAAAAGCTGCCATTCTCACTGTGACCAATTTGGACGAAACTTGGTATGCAGATCCCTCACTACCTGGGGTGATATGTTCTGGGGGTCTCGCGGCCCACCTGCACACGTGGGCGGAGCTACAAACAGAAAATCAGATTTCACCCATTCATGTCAATGGAAAAAATGTAAAAAGCTGCCATTCTCACAGTAATTCCAATTACCTGGGGTGATATGTTCTGGGGGTCTCGCGGCCCACCTGCACACGTGGGCGGAGCTACAAACAGAACATCAGATTTCACCCATTCATGTCAATGGAAAAAATGTAAAAAGCTGCCATTCTCACTGTGACCAATTTGGACGAAACTTGGCATGCAGATCCCTCACTACCTGGGGTGATATGTTCTGGGGGTCTCGCGGCCCACCTGCACACGTGGGCGGAGCTACAAACAGAAAATCAGATTTCACCCATTCATGTCAATGGAAAAAATGTAAAAAGCTGCCATTCTCACAGTAATTCACAAACGGCTTGACCGATTTGAACGAAACTTGGTATACAGATCCCTCACTACCTGGGGTGATATGTTCTGGGGGTCTCGCGGCCCTCCTGCACACGTGGGCGGAGCTACAAACAGAAAATCGGATTTCACCCATTCATGTCAATGGAAAAAATGTAAAACGCTGTGGGACCAATTTGAACGAAAATTGGTATGCAGATCCCTCACTACCGGGAGTGATATGTTCTGGGGGTCTCGCGACCCACCTGCACACGTGGGCGGAGCTACAAACAGAAAATCAGATTTCACCCATTCAAGTCAATGGAAAAAATGTAAGAAGCTGTGGGACCGTTTTGAACGAAACTTGGTATGCAGATCCCTCACTACCTGGGGTGATATGTTCTGGGGGTCTCGCGGCCCACCTGCACACGTGGGAAGGGTGGGTTCACCCAAGAATGTATATGTTCTTGCTCCTGGAGGTGAAACTAAAAATGTTGTTTATAATCAATTTTTGTGTTAGTTGAATTGTATTCATTTTGTCAAATATTTCACATTATACTTTGAATATTTTACTTTTTATAAAGCTGTAACAAAATTATTTCATTCACCACTATAAAGTATCTTTATTTAAATCCATTTACAGTGTTATTGCTATAATTAAATACCCGTGCAACGCCGGGGCATCAGCTAGTAAGAAGCTAAAACGCCCAAGCTAAAACACCCAATTCAGGCAGGCTAGAATATGAGATAAGTCAGGTCTGCAATTAAACATAATTCAGCATTTTATTAAGGAGAAAACTTAGTTCAAAACTCAGGAAAACCAGTCCCAGACTCCTTCAAGATGAATCAGGGGAGGTCTGAAAAGTGGGGTTTTCAAGGTTTCTGCATGTCCCCCTGTGTTCCCCCATCTGAAAAATCCTAAAATCGCCATTTTTTAACTTTATTAAGTGTGAAAAATATCTTGATTTTGGCATGAATTTCCTAGTGGCAGCCATTTCTGATATTTAGCAAACTTTTTTTTTAAAATTTCAAAAGCTCCCTGCTTCTCCAAAACTGCAATTTTTGCCTCAAATCTTGTTGGGATGGAATCCTTAAGCTCTCCTAATGTGAATTCTGTCAGGATTGCTCAAACTTGGTACTTCAGGAGCATACTTGTTGCACAGCCGGGAGAGGCGGCAGTGTAAAGCATAGCCTCTCCCCTGATCAAGCTGGTGACAAAATGCTTGGCTAGCCTAGTGAGCAGCTGTCTTTATTTTTGGGGTTCAGCATAGCTGATAGTTCTGTGCGCAAGGCTGCAGCCCCTCCATAATCTATGAAACATATGGTTAAGTCATCGGAAGGTAACTATACGCCCCAGATGCATTTCAAGGCAGGCATTCTTCCTCTGCACAGTTCCACTCTGCCTCAGCTGCGTCTCTCTGTGGCGTTGCTTCTATGGGCATGTTCTTGTCTCAGTCAGCCGCTGTTCCTAGTCTGCTTGATTGTGATCCTTATGCTGATGACCAGTTTGCTGACCCCTTATTTACAAGTGCAACACTTCCAAGGATGGGGGACCAGGGACTGTACACTGGATCTTTGGAACCTTCAGGGGCTCTAGAACCTGTGGACGATCCCACAGTTCTGCACTTATTTAGGACTGTGACTTTGACAGATCTTATTTCTGAGTCTTTACAAGAGTTGCATTTGGTCACTCAGCTGACTCCATCCTGTCCTTTCTGCTGGCTTTCTGGTGTGCACTTGCAGTCCTCAATCTTTCCCTGGCACCCTGATATGAGCATTTGAATATCAGAGCATTGTGACTTTCCAGAATGTGTTCTTATGATAGCAAGGGCCATGTCTTGCTTGTACTATCTGGATCAGCCTAGAGTGGATTCTTTGGTTGTGCAGGTGCCTAACTGCACCTCTCTTCCCAGGGAAAGTGATGTGGTGTTTACAGACATGCAGGACCACCGTATCGATTTAGTCCTCCAGAGTTTTTTTGATGCAGCTGCTTTGGGCTTTAAGACTGCTTTGGTGGTGTCTATTGTCATACGTGCCTGTCTGTCTCAGCTTTGCACCCTGGAGAGTGAGGCTGTAGATTCTCCTCATCATTTTCTTTTGGCTGTGTTGGATTATGTGAGTGATGCTTTATATGACCTTATGCGGGTTTTGGCGTTCTCTATTTCTGCCCACATAATGTTCTGGATTAGACAATGGGCTGGTGATTCCACTTCCAAGGCTATTTTAGCAAGATTTTCCTTTAAGGGCAGTTGTTGTTTGGCAAGGGCCTAGTCAACCTCATGAATTCTGTGGTGGGCAGTCACCCTAAAATCCTGTCTGATAGCAGACCCAAACCCTCTAGGGGTTCTGGTTGCTCTCATTTTCATGACTCGAGGCATTACCACTCATATGCCAGTGCCATGTTTCAGACCAGAGCTCCCGGCACAGGTACTCTGGCTACAGACATGCCCAGCCATCTTATGCCCCTTGTCAATGATGCCAGGCTGGAGGACCCCTTCTACAGATAGGGAGCAGGCTATCAGTGTTCCTGCTAGCTTGGGTTTGCAATTCATCCAACCAGTGGGTTCTGGACTTTATTTGGTCAGGCTCCAATTGGAATTTGCCCAGCCTCTGACTGATTGGTTCATGGACTCTCACGCAGGGCACCTGGACAAGGTGCTCCAAGTGCAGGCCACTGTACAGCACTTGCTGGATATTCAAGTTCTAGAGCGGGTGCCACCTGACCTTTCAAGCTCCGGCAGATACTCCATTTACTTTATCGTGCCAATGACTGGCTCAGACAGTTGAAGGCCTATTCTGGAGCTGCAGCACTTTAATGCTGCTCTCAAGATTCCATGCTTTCACATGGACACAGTGCAATCTGTCATAGCAGCGTTGGTCCTGGGAGAGTTCCTTCCCTATCTGGATTCATGGGGCATACTTGCACATTCTGATCTTTCCAACCCACCGCAGATTCTTGCAGTTTCACATTTTGCATAACCATTATCAGTTTTTGGCTCTGCCCTTTGAACTAGCAATGGCTCCTCATACATTGACCAAGGTGATGGTGGTTGCAGTGGCTTACTTAAGTAAGATGGGTCCGTAATTACACCTTTTCTTGGATGACTGGCTAATCAGAGCTCCCTCATTGGCCAAGGGTCAACACACAATGGATCAGATGATCCAAGTGCTAGAGGATCTTGGTTGGAGTGTGAATTACAGAAAGGGCAGTCTCTCACCCACGCAGTCTCTGGAATACTTGGGTGTTCTCTTCAACATGACTGCGGGCCACGTCTGTCTTCCAGGGGCATGCAGACATAAACTGTGTTCCTAGATTTCTTCCCTTCTGGGTTAACCAGCTCCTTTGGTGTGGGACTATCTTCAGGTTCTGGGTCCATGGCTGCCATGTTAGATGTGGTTCCTTGGACGAGAGCGCACATGCATCCTTTCCAGCATGCCTAACTCTCTCGCTGGGCTCCACACAGGGATGCATCACAGGCCAGTCTTCCCTGGACTCTGGAGGCTCTGGCCAGCATGATTGTGGCTTCTCCCGCCATCACTATGCAAGTGTGTAGCACTGCAGATTCCCTCCTGGATCGTGGTGATGACAGATGCCAGCCTTCGGAGCTAGAGAGCCCACTGCAATTGGTGTCCCATTCAGGGGTATTGATGCCCTCTCAGTGGACATGATCAATCAATCAGTTGGAGCTCAGAGCCATTCGGTTGGCTGTAAGTGCGTTTGCAGAACAATCTGGAGGGGCAAGCGGTCAGAGGTTTCTCTGACAATGCAATGGCAGTAGCCTATGTCAATTGCTAGTGAGGTGCCAGGAACAATTGTCTTGACTCAGGAGGCTTACCTTCTCTTTCTGTGAGCGGAACGCCACCTCCAGGTACTCTCAGCAGCACATGTGGCTGGAGTCAACACTGTTCAAGCCAACTTCCTCAGCAGGCAGCCCTTGGATCAGGACGAGTGGGCGCGGGCCTCAGTCGTGTTCGGAGCCATTGTGCAGTGCTGGGGTAGGTACCGCTTAGACCTAATGGCCTTGGCAAAGAACAAGAAATCAGATTGATTCTTCACTTGAAGGTCTGAGCTCAGAAGTGAGGGTCTCAACGCTTTGTTGCAGCCGTGGCCTCAGGGAATCCCATGATAGGCCGAGTCATTCGGTGGATTGTGGACCATCCAGGCCGTGTCATTCTGGTGGTTCTGACTGGCCTCACAGGCCATGGTACACAGAGCTGATGCATCTTCGCTAGAGTCACAGCCTTCGGTTGAGCACTCATCTTGACCTACTTATACAGGGTTCGGTCTGCGTGGAGGTCCTGGGTTACTTTGCTCTTAAGGCTCTTGAGTACACAGCTTTAGACCACAAGGATTGTTATGATGTGGTCCTTAGCACTCTTCTCATGTCTAAGAAGTCAACTACTGTATCTGCTTACACTACGGCGTGGAAGACTTTCCAGCATTGGTGTGCTCAGGAACAAGTGGAGCCATATTCCACTTCAATGTTGGTGGTGCTCGCTTTTTTCTAGGCTGGTCTTGATCAAGGCCTCACCGTGGCATCTCTTCAGATCCAAGTGGCACGAGTTGTCAATTGTCTGTGGTGTCTTACTCTGATATTGCCAGATTTCTGAGAGGGGCTCTTCACATTAGACCACTGATTAAACTGTTGTTCCCTTCGTGGGACCTCAACCTGGTGCTGTTTAGTCTACCCAAGACTCCCTTTGAGCCCTTTCAGGATGTTTCCTTCTTGGATTTGATGCTTAAAACGGTCTTTCTGGTCGCTGTTACATCAGCAAAGTATGTCTCTGAACTCCAGGCTCTTTCTTTCAGTGAACTGTTCCTCCAGATCTCAGAGATGGGGATTTCCTTGTGCACAGTTTCTTCCTACCGAAGATGGTTTTGGCTTTCCATGTTAATCATGCCTGCTGGTTCAAAGACACAGGATCATGTTTTGAGGAAACTAAATGTGGCAGAGTGTTTCTTTGCTATCTGGAGGTCATAAATGAATTTTGTCTTTTTGACCATTTGTTTGTGCTGACTCATTCTTTCAAGCTGGGCGCTCCCACTTCTAAAGGCAATGATTTCCAGATGGATCTGTGAGGCCCTTTCATCAGCCTACATTCTTTCTGGGAAACAGTCTCCTGTTTCCATCAAGGCGCATTCTTCTTTATGTGTGGCTTCTTCATGGCCTGAAGCTAGAGCTGTCTCCCCTGAGGAGATTAGCAGGGCAGCAACATGGTCCTTTCTACACACTTTTGCCAAGTGTTACAGAGTGGATGTGGGGGTGAGACAGGTCTCTGCCCTAGCTTTTTGGGGACTGCTTTTGTGCATCCTAATTGTCTAGAATGTCTCACCTATTGCACTGGAAAAAGAGATTATGTACTTACCCTGGTAAGCTCTTTTCCAGTAGAGATAGGTGAGACATTCTAGACTCTCACCCTGATCGTCCTGCGTCTGACTACTGTCTCAGTTTGTTTATGCTTCTCCAAGTTGTATCTTGGATGCCAGTCAGCACTTGGGGGCTGGGGAGAATACTGTATATATGTTCCTCTTTTCTGCAGGAGTAGTTTCTGAGCTCTCTTGAGGTTTTTGCTGGCTGTTTGCAGCTGATATTTTCATGTTACTTCTATGAGCAGAACAATTATGTATGACATTGTTTGTTATGGGTGTCTCTATTTCACATTGGTTTGGTAGCTCTTGATGCTTGGGTACTAACTGTAGGTTGAGCTAAGGAGCTCAGTGAAGTACAGACGAGGCACAGAGAAAAACCTGAACTGGATTCCTTCTTCAAATGGCACGCGGCCATTGGGACACCACCCACTCGTCAAGAATGTCTTATCTATCTTCTGGAAAAGAGCTTACCAGGGTAAGTACATCATTTTTTTTGTTACCAATGCTGCTGTTCCTCCAGTTTTCTGTAGGATTAAGGATTAGTTTTATGGTGGTTCATTCTGGTACAGATGTGTCCTTCTTAAGCACTTGTGCTATGCATGCTTTCCGCTTTTCCTTTTATATACTGCATGAAGATTTCTATATTTTGATGTAGTGACAACTGCAGTCAAAGTGAACACAAATTTGTGGCTCAAAGTAATTGAGAATTACAGTACATTGAGCACCTAGGCCCTGATTCTATAAAAACCACCGCCTAAATTGCTTTAATTGGTTTTAATTGGCGTGGTAATTGACCACGCAAGTAAAACCAATTAAGAAAACATGATGACTTAGATTGCGGTCTTTTCTTTTCTCTGTGTAACATTGTCACTGGTGTTGACCATGGTGTTTTATTGTACTGCAAGTGGTTTTGTCATCAATAACAAATTGTTTAAACATAAAAAAGTAAACGCCAGAAATGCATCTAAACATGGAGTCTAGCAGTGT
This sequence comes from Geotrypetes seraphini, assembly GCF_902459505.1. NCBI lineage: Eukaryota > Metazoa > Chordata > Amphibia > Gymnophiona > Dermophiidae > Geotrypetes > Geotrypetes seraphini. Next base: position 72,584,843 of record NC_047094.1, on the reverse strand, counting down.
CTAAGGTCAAAGTAGGTGTGGTTAGGGGATAGAGATGACCTTAGGCATCATTATGCATGATTTTCTGTCAAACAGGCACCAGTAATGTAGGCCTTTAAAATCCTGGCCTAGATTACTGGTGCCTAAGTTTTTCAGTAGCAGCCACACCACCTATGCATGATTGACATACAGCCAGCACAATTTTTGAAGGCGCCAACCCATGTAGGTGCTATTTACAGAATCCAGGCCTTAGGCCCCCTATTACAAAGCTAGGTAGAGGTTTCTACCGCAGGCCAGTGAAGTAAATGTTCCATCGCCCATATGAATTCTATGAGTGTCGGAGCATTTACTTCGCCAGCCCGTAGTAGAAATCTCTTGCAGCTTTGTAAAAGCCAGCATTAATGTACTGTTTGCTCTGAAAATCTTCCAAGGCAGGCAGCCTGTCCTGTATTTGTCTCTCAACCCTGAAAAGCCTGGTGGGTTTTCAGAACAAACAGTACAAAATACATTAGAGGCTCTGGCACAGACCCATTTACAAAGCATGTAGTCTTTCCAATTAATCAAGTGCTTGCTTATTTGGCAATATTAATTGGGAAGACTACATACTTTGTAAATGGGTCTCTGCCAGAGCTTCTAATATATTTCAACATAAATGAAATGACTACTTCTGAAAGTGATGAGTATGCGAGGAGATGGATGGGATTATTTATGGGGACAAGTGGGGATGGATTAGATTCCAGTGGGGATTGGTGACATTTCTGTCTTCGTGCTACTCTCTAGTTAGAAGGTGAGTGATGGGGGCTGGAAGTTTGAGAACGAGGCAGAGATGTTGGATTGGGTTTGAAATAGAGAGGAAGAGATACCAAACTGGAACAGCGTGGGAGGGTGTTGCATGTGGGTTGTTGAGGAGCTTTGTGTATCTGGCCCTAAGTAGGAAGGAGGGAAGGAAGGGAAGGCACACACACAGTAGAGGGTTGGAGAGGCGACCGCCCCCTACAATAATTCAGCACGGCTGCACTTCAGGGTCCACACTTGATGCATGCAGGAGCTAGCAACGTCAGAGATCATCTAATCTACTGGAGCACCCTCCACCTGCAACCACGTGGAAGTTACCACACCCATGAGCTAGTAGATCAGGTGATGGTCTCTAAAGTTGTTGGCTCATGCAGATGTCAGTGTGAGCCTTGCTGCATTAGGCAGGGTAGAGAACAAGTGTAGTAGCATTGAATTATTGTAAGCACGAGGAGTTGGTCACTAAGAGGCTCGAAACTCGGTTCCGCGCGACTTTCTTCTTTACTCTACAGGCCCCGCAGCTTTTCTTTTTTGGAATCCCGCCCTTCTCTGACGCAACTTCCTTTTGTAAAGCAATATGCGTTCGAGGGAGAGACGTTGTATCGTTGGAGGAGGAAAACTGCGGTGGTGGGTGCCGTTATGTATGAATTTCACGGTACAATGAGAGAGTGGTGCCGGATCACGATTAAGGAGGTGTGGGAAGACATATTGGACTAGGGAGAAGGAGAGATAGCAGATCACGGAGGGGGGAGACGATCACCAAATGCGTATGACCAAGGGATGCGTGAGAATGGGAGCAGTGGCATAGCTAGGGAGGTTGGCGCCTCCTTGATAACTCTTGAAATATTCGCCGGCGCAAGCAGTATCTTCCACTTGCTTGCGCCGGCTTTGGCTCCCATCTGACCTCACGTTCAGGTCGCGGGACCAGAACGTGACGTCAGAAGGGAGCCGAGGCCGGCGTAAGCAAGTGGAAGATGCTGCTTGCGTCGGCTAATATTTAAATAGATACGCGGGAGAGGAGGAGAGACTGGCGATTCCCTCCCCACACCCCTGAGTCAGAGGGGTGTGTTTTGATAGTCCTGTAAAATAACGTGAAGCAATAAACGTGGTGTATGATGATTCTAACATATGATTTTTGTCAAACTGGGTCATATCTAATGTTAAGTCAACTTTGGCCACTGCTAGCAAAAAAAGGCAAGTGGCTGGCAGTGTTTTAAATACATTCCATTTAGATAAGCACTGGATTTCCCCATGTCTATATTATGGGTTTATGAATTTTTTTCCCCCCAGAAATTTATCTAAACATTTTTTTAAATTAAATTTTCAGATCTCAAACAAACAAACTTTACTTTAATATAGATTTAGAAACTCAAAAATGTGAAATATAAAGAAAAAGAAAATTTTTTTGAAAATTGCACTCATTATTTAGTCCACAAATTGTAGAGATTCAAGAATTAGAAAAAGAAAAGAAATTTAAGTAAATCAAAAGGAAACACTTTCAACTGCCGGTTTGTTACACTGTGGGCGATGTTATTTGGCTAATAGTCACTTCCCCTCCCTCTTTAGCCACAATAAATTCTAATAAGTGTTGGCTCAAGAAAAAGATAATTTTTCCTCTCCAGTAGAACACAACACTTTTCAGGAAATTTCAAAATAAAGTAGCTTCCAGGACTAGAGCTCTAGGTCTATAAACCAGGAAATCTTTTCTTCTCTTTTGTGTAGCTTGAGATATATCTGGAAACAATCGAATTGTGGAGCTGAAAAAATTTATCATTCATATGTCTGAAATACCAAGTCTGAAGTATTAAGGGCTCCTTTTACAAAGGTGCATTAGGGCCTTAACGTGTGGAATAGCACGCGCTAGCTGCTACCGCCTCCTCTTGAGCAGGCGGTAGTTTTTCGGGTAGCGTGCGCACCTTTGTAAAACAAGCCCTAAATCTTTGTCAAACTCTAAGGCAAATGTCACTATGAGGGTAGTTTTTTCAGTTATTACTTCCAGTGAGTTCTCAAAAAAATTAGTCAAATTAATTTCAATACCTTCCATCCCCACTGTTCCAGTGGGAGTAGAACTCTTGTTTCTTTCCCAAAGAAATATATTGAGCTTTAATGATAGGTGGTAAACTTTCCGTTGATATTAAAAAAAAACATCTCCATATATCTCTGAACCATTTTAACTGCTGACACTATTGGAGATTTAGGAAAATTTAGCATTCTCAAATTATTCCTTCTCTGTTTATTCTCCATATATTCCAATTTTTTTAAATATAAGCTCTTTCTTTGACAATGCCTTTCTGAGGTTGGAGTCCATGACTTCAGTAGCCCTCCACAGTTCGTTCATATTGACCACAGCAGGCTTAACCAATTCTCCAAACTGTTCAGTTCTTCCACTGGAGGGTAAAGCCTCTCCTGGCTCCACGTTAAGGGCTGATGTGTGGTCTCCAGTGAGATCCTCTCTCCAATTCTCCACCCACTGTTCCTCCAGGGTTTAGCAGTTGCTCATCTCCTTGAGCAAACCACACTGCCATTCCTTCTGTGAAGCTCTCTCTTCCGGATTGGAGAGGAGCCTGCCCCTGAATCGGGCTAAGAGAAACCCTATTTAAACTAAGGCTTGTCGTTGAGCTCAGCATGGCTCTCGTAGTTGAAAGTGCTTCCTTAGGTTGACACGGGGCCCTCCCATCAGTCGTCATTTGGATGAGCTTTTTGGAGCCTCCGGACACTGGAGGAATTATCTGGGTAGCTCCCTTCCTTTTCTTCATCGCCAAATCAGCAACAGCGATGGCACTTTGAGAAAAAATGCGCTCAAGCAAATCACAGTCAGGGAGCACACAGCCCGAAGTAAGGGGAAAAGGGCCAAAAATTACAGCATTAAGGGAGAGCTCCGTGCTTCACGTCTGTCCCCAACGCCATCTTTGATCTCCGTCTAAACTTATTAAACTCGCCAACAAAAAGCAGCTTTTACCACATTCTAATCTAGGGTAACCAATTCTAGAGCTTATGCTGGGTTTTACTAAACAGTCTAGAGGTTTTTTTAGCACAGGCCAGCAAGGTAAATGTTCTGATGCTCATATGAAACCTGTGAGTGTCAGACCATTTATCTCACCGGCCCGCACTAAAACCCCCTAGCGCTGTTCAATAAATAGGAGCTCAATGCGTGAAATGAAATTCTTTTTTCTGCTTAATGCACTGCTTAGTTAACTTCATTTGATATCCCCTAGTCATAAGAACATAAGAATTGCCGCTGCGGGGTCAGACTAGTCCATCGCGCCCAGCAGTCCACTCACACGGCGGCCCCCAGGTCAAAGACCAGTGCCCTAACAGAGACCAGCCCTACCAGGAACATGTCCAACCTTGTCTTAAATCCCTGGAGGGTATTTTCCTCTATAACAGATTCTGGAAGAGCATTCCAGTTCTCTACCACTCTCTGGGTGAAGAAGAACTTCCTTACAATTGTACGGAATCTATCCCCTTTTAAATTTAGAGAGTGCCCTCTTGTTCTCTCTACCTTGGAGAGGGTGAACAACTATCTCTATCTACTAAGTCTATTACCTTCATTATCTTGAATGTTTCGATCATGTCTTCTCTCAGTCTCCTCTTTTCAAGGGAGAAGAGGCCCAGCTTCTCTAATCTCTCACTGTATGGCAACTCCTCCAACCCCTTAACCATTTTGGTCGCTCTTCTCTGGACCCTTTCGAGTAGTACCGTGTCCTTCTTCATGTACGGGCTACCAGTGCTGGACACAGTACTCCAGGTGAGGGCACACCATGGCCCGGTACAGCGGTATGATAATCTTCTCCGATCTGTTCGTGATCCCCTTCTTAATCATTTCTAGCATTCTGTTTTGAAAGAATCATTCCTAGTATTCTGTTTTGAAAGAATAGAGAGCTGATATGCAATTCGAGCCCTGGCACTGACTCAACCAGGACCCACATAACTTTCCTTCCTGATGGCCCAGTGGGGGAGTTGGAGGCAGAAGCAAAGCCCCTTTGCTGCTGCTAAAATAAAATGGCTTCCATGATCTCTTACAGCAACCATTTTTTATAAGTTACAGCAAGGGGCAGGATTAAGGGATCTTTGCTTCTTGCCTCACCCACCTAACACCCCTACAAGACCATCAAAGAAGAAAGGTAAGCCAGAGTTTTTATTTCCTGGGTCTGGGGTGGGAGGAAGAGAGGAGGGGGTCCTTTGCAGGGGGGTTCATAGTCATTCCCGCGTGAGACTTCAGCACGCTGACATTGCAGCGCCGACAATTCGGCGCAAGACACTAGCGTGCTGTCTAAAAAGTGACTTTTAAAGAGCTCTGATGTGGGGTGTGAGTGGGGAACCCCCCAGTTTAATTCATACTCTTTGCGCTACCATTGGGGGGGGGGGTTGGAACCCTCCATTATAGAGTAAACTTAACTTTTTCCCCGATTTTTTTAGGAAAAAGTTAAGTTTTCTCTATAATGTGGAGGGTTGCACCCCCCCCCCCCACACACACACTCCCCCAACAGCAGCACGAACAGTCTGAAGTAAAGTGTATGGGGGGTTCCCCCCACACCCCCCGTCGGAGCTCTTTAAAAGTCACTTTTTAGGCAGCACGCTGGTGTTTTGGGCCAAATTGTCGGCGCTGCAATGTCGGCGCGCTGAAGTCTTGTGCGCTTTTGTGCTGTCACCTTACAGGGGAATTGGGATAGGGTTACCAGATGTCTAGATTTACCCGGACATTTCCCCTCTGTCTGAGGATGTCTGAGTGTCTCGATGGATTCTTGAAAATCAGCAGTTTGTCCAAGTTTTCAAGCTCAGGACCATGTCTGGAAGTCCTCCAAGCATCTGTGGTTGTAACGCGATGATGTCAGATATGCATGTGACATATTGTATCACATCTGCGCATGCTCAGAGGTTCTCCAGAGGCGGTCCTGAGCAGGAAGAAAGAGGAGAAGAGGATTGGGCATAATGGGGCTAGGGCGTGACTTGGGCATAACAGAGCTGAGGCAAGGACCACGTATCCTGGTTTTATCTGCCCAAAATCTGATAACCCTAGATTGGGAGAACCCCCCAAATATCATTTAGAAAGTGACTAAATACTGTAATATACAGCTACAAGGGGGGGTGTCCAAGGGCATATTAGAGGCATGCCCATGGGTTGTTCAGGGGAGCATCTTGTAGTTGCAAACATTAGTGATAGTAATTCTGTAACTTATGTTGGAAAGTTGGCAGGTGCATACATTTACACCAGTACCCTGATAAGTGCTGGCACTGAATTACCGGGTCTAATTTAGCTAGTAGTGTCAGCATTAAAAAAAAATCACCTACTGATGCTGGATGAATATTGAGCCCAAGGCCCAAAATGTTGCAAGAAATAAACTTTAATTGCAGGAAAAAAGTCCAATAACATTATTGGCAAAAGTATTTGGGGAAGGGAGGGAAGCAGGTGAGCTTGTTTTCAGTGTCAGCCAGGTTGCCTATGCATCTTTCTTTTGTATACTAGTCTTATAGCCCGTTACATTAACGGGTGCTAGAATATATGTGTGTGTGTCTGTCTTTATTTCTTTCTCTCTCTTCTTAGCTGCTTCTGTATTTCTGTTTTTCTTTTTCCTTGGCTGTCCACCACCACCCCTTGCTTGCTCCACCTGTCCATTCTCCCTTCCTTTTACCTCTCCTGTGTCCACCACCACTCCTTCACTGCTCTCCTTATCCAGCAGCAGCCCTTTTCCTTTTGTTTTACCTACCCCCTGCTAGAATATATGTCTGTCTGTCTTTCTTTCTGTCTCCCTCCCCCCTATGCATCAGCATTTCTGTCCCCCCCAGCAGCTTAAAAAAGGTCTTACTTCACCACCCTGGCACCAAGGGAGGGAACCGGGCAGCCTCACCTCCATGGTAGAAACGGTGCTAGGGCAAGGGCAGAGTTTATTTATTTCAGTTTGCATCTTACGACTGGCATCAGAAGGGCAGGCTGGAGCCACTCCCCGTGCTTCCTAGTTCGGCCGGACCGGGGAACCTGCAAGGACTGGAATAAAAGAGGGAAAAGTTGAGGCAAAGGCACTCCTAGACTGCCCGCAGGTGACAGCCGCAGTGATTGACAGTTCCCCTCTGACATCATCGGTGTGCGGCGCCCTGGTGTGTGGGGGCGTGGGGAACTCTCTCTGCATTGCCGGATGAGAGGTAGTCCTGGGTCGCCGCTGTGCGAGATTTGTCCCGATCCCTTCCCGAAGCTGAGAGGGGCGGGAAAAGCTCGCGATCACCTCCTTGCTCCGTATTGTGCTCGGGGTACCTGAATTATCTGCCTCCCTGTCTGTGCGCGCGGCAGTTCTTATTTCTCGGTACATTAACGGGTGCTAGAATATATGTGTGTGTGTCTGTCTTTATTTCTTTCTCTCTCCTTAGCCACTTTCTGTATTTCTGTCTTTCTTTTTCCTTGGCTGTCCACCACCAATCCTATAAAGGCATTAAATACTGTGTGAGGTCATGAAGTGTTGGTAACATTAAGGAAACCAAGACATTCGTTAAAAGTCTCTGGAGGTACTGATCATGTATCAATTCCAGTCCCATGATAATGCCTAATAAATCCCAAATTTGATTTTCTTCTCTTTTTTTTGCTAAAGTAACTGAATTCAGCTAGCCTTCCAAGCACTGCCAAATCAAAATTCAGCTAATTAGCATCTTCTTTTTAGATTTAATTATAATTCAACAACAGTGTGTCTGCTTTTTCAAGTAGGCCTGTGGCTTACATGGCCTGTCAGGCATCCCATGTTGCAAAGGCAGATGCTCAGCTGTTCCCAAGCTCTAGGCTATGATACAGCCAAAACCGAGTCTGCAGGTCTGGAAGGCTCGGGGCTAAGAGCAACAATAAATAACCTGGTCCCAAGCAGTGCTCCAAGTAGCAAGATCGTTTCCCTTCCAAGCTCAGCTGGGGCCTTTACCTTTTTTTTGTCTGAAGAAAAAAAAAAAAAGTCAAATTGTCCGAAAGTGCATTAAATAGAATCATTTTATATTTGTGTAGCAGAAGGAGTCATTGTAAACTGAGTCACCCCGCGCGTGACTCCCTAGTGACAGCAACTGCAGCTTTAAAAAGGTCTTACTTCACCACCCTGTCACCAAGAGAGGGAACCGGGCAGCCTCACCTCCATGGTAGAAACGGAGCTGTGGACGCTGCTGCAGCTGGGAGATCTTCTGTCTATCAACACTCGCGAATCCAAAAACGCTAGCGACGGGCGAGTTGCCAGGATTGGTCGGAGGCGAGCAATCATGTGAGAGCTCCAACAGGAAACGACGAAAAGCAAATTGCCGAAAGCCGCCTCACCTCAAATCCCTCCTCCCAGCAGCCGCCACTCCGTACCGCGGCCGTTTCTGGCCAAAGTTTATTTTTAATTTTGAAGGTGGCACGGCGGCTCCCACTGCAGCGGCGCGAGGTGGAGAGCAGGGAGGCTTGTCTGGCGCACATGTGCACTCCTACCGTTGCCATGGCAGCTATCCTTAGTCGCAGCGGCGCGAGATGGATTGTAGGGGGGCCCGATGTCTTGCGCGCTTTTGCCGCTCCCGCCAGCTTCTTAGCCCTTTTCGGCATCTGCCCTCTGCTGACAGCTCTCCTCCCGGCAGCCGCCACTCCGCACGTCCTGGAGTCCTACTTAGTAAGCGCACATGAGCACTTTTGCCGACACAGCGCGACAGAACAGGGATCAGGGAAACACACGGTGAGAGTGTGCATGCACGTTTTATTATTATAGATGATACCTTATTATGGTCACATTATTATGACCATCACCTACCTCTGTCAGGGACGCACAGCCAATGAACAAAAGCACGTGTCGCGTGCAGACTTCATGGGTATATAAGGTTGGATGTTAGCAAGTTGCTAATATAGCAACCTGGTTATCATGAGGAAAAAGCTCGATTTATCAGACATTGAAAAAGACATGATCATCGCCTACCGGGCCAAGGACAGCAGCATTTCAGAAATGGCACAGTTTAACTGTTCACGGGCTGATGTGGTTAAAGTGTACAGTACAGAGAGTGGACCAATGGGACCATTTCGATGACTCGATGTAATTGGGACAGCACGAACCATCTATGTGAGATGTGAATGTTGGTTGCGCAGGTTTGTGGAGGCCAATAGGCACGCTACCATGGAACAACTCGCTGTCCAAACGAACATGGGAGCTATCCAAAATGACTGTGCAGCGAATCTTGTTGTGAATGAGGATCCGGAGCAGATGCCTAGTGACAGCACTCATTCTCACAAGGGTTAATCGCAAAAAATGACTGCAATTTGCACAGGAGTACTGACATTGGACTTGCACTGACTGGCAGAGGGTTGCCTTCTCTGATAAGTCACATTTTGAGCTCCATCGAACGGATGGACATTGACATGTCAGGCATGAAACCATTGAAAACAAACACCCAGCAACCATTGTTGGATATGCACAAGCTGGTAGCGACAGCATAATTGTCTAGGGCAGTGTTCTTCAACCTTTTTACACCTATGGACTGGCAGAAATAAAATAATTATTTTGTGGACCAGCATCGGTCTGTGGACCGGTGGTTGAAGAACACTGGGCTAAGTCGTGTCCAGATCCCGCCCATCTCTAACCAGTCTTCACCCCAGACCCCGCCCTCATAATAGTATTAATTGTAACACTATTTTTTCCTTTCATTTTTCACAGATACACAATATAATCTTATTAACACATAATGGTTAACCACAAAATTAAACTACACAAAACACACTGACAGCAGATGTAAATTCTCAAAATTGACATAATTCAATCACTAAATTCAAAAATAAAATCATTCCCCCCTACCTTTGTTGTCTCCCTCCCTCCATGCTATGCCTTACCTTCTGGCATGCTCCCGCCTGGCCATTTTATGCTGCCCCCGGTGTTATCTTCAGGCCGGCTCCCTCTTCCTTACTGATGCAGTGCACAAAGCTGCCGGCAGTGGCTCCTTGCATGTTCCGTGCCTTATCTGGAAACTTTCCCTCTGATGTTGCAACGTCAGAGAGAAGGCTTCCGGTTCAGGCGCAGGACGCACGTAAGAGCCACTGCCCGTTATTTTGTGCACTGAATCAGTGAGGAAGAGGGAGCTGGCTTGAAGATAACACCGCATCGATCGCACCATGGACCGGCAGTTGAAGAACACTGTTTTGAGCCTGATGCACGTGCTGGCCCTGTGGACCAGCAGGAAATTTCTGTGGACCAGCACTGGTCCACGGACCGGTGGTTGAAGAACACTGTTCTAGGGAATGTTATGGTCTTGGTCCCTTGATATCTCTGGAAGGAACTCTCAACTGATTCAGGTATATCTCTATGCTTGCCGATCAAGTATACCGATTCAAGTATACCAATACATGTTGACAGTCTTCCCTATGGCTGATGGGATCATTCACATAAAATAAAATCATCCACATAAAAGTAAAAAAATCCACATGAAAACCTTAAAGGACTTAGTCCACTAGGGACGCAGGACCCAACACGGTCTGGGTTTCAACAAAGAGTCTTCTTCAGGGGTCCCTGAGGGTCCTATAATGGTGAATACATGGAGATGCTAATATGTGGTGAATTGCAAGTAAGACGCTGCTTGCATCCTATTCACTTTGGATGCAAGCAGCGTCTTACTTGCGGTTCACCACATATTAGAATCTCCACGTATTTACCAGTATAGGATCCTCATGGATCCCTGAAGAAGACTTTTTGTCGAAACCCGAACCGTGTTGGGTCCTGTGTCCCTAGTGAAATGAATAGGTCCCAATTTGCATTAGTCTCAATCTGCTGTCCTGACTACAGATGCATCCGGGGACAGAAAACACACACAGATAGCCAAAGAAAGATGAAGTGTTTATTCAGACCAACATCACATATTTATAGTCCCTCCCCCCCCTTTGTACATGCCCAATCACAAGCTAATAATGGGTGTAGCTTATGAGGAAAAGTAAGTTTCATTTCTCAAGGAACGCCAGCGGCAGTAAGAAATGGAACAAGCTTTTGCTTATCCTTAGTTCCCCCGACCTTTGATAAAGACATTCGAAACGCGTCGGGAAGGGGAACCATAAGGACTAAAAAATAAGTTTAATTTTAAACTATTAAGTTATAAAGATAATTAAATTAAGCTACAAGCTATATAAATTGCAAAGGGAATAATGAAGAGTACCATTCCCGCCAAGTTCATTTGAAATGGTGGAATCTGAACTCCCATAACTCATAAGAATAAACTGAGTGTTCACTGTTGGGTGGAGTAACCCAGAACAAAGCACAAATCTCACGGACCTTACCTTATACACAAGACACCGTAATATACAATGGATAGAAACAAAAAAACCATGCAAGAACAGCAGAACAGGCAAAGTTGTACAGATTTAAATTAGTTAGAGCAGTCCTTCCCAAAAGGACAGGTAATTAGTTAAAGCAGTCCTTCCCAAAAGGACAGGTAATTAGTTAAATCGGTCCTTCCCAAAAGGACAGGTAATCTGTGGGGTTCCCAAAACCACCACTGTAAACTCACAAAAGGTCAAAAACCTCAAGAGACTTGCCAAAAGCCTCAATAATCAAATAAGGGTGTGGAAGAGGGCAGAGACCAGTGAGCACTAGAAAACAGATACTCACTAGACCGGCACAAATCTCCACTCCCGGGTGAGCTCCTAACTGAAACAAATAGGTCCAAATTTGCATTAGCCTCGTTCTGCTGTCCTGACTACAGATGCATCCGGGGACAGAAAACACACACATACACACACACACATAGCCAAAGAAAGATGAAGTGTTTATTCAGACCAACATCACATATTTATAGTCCCCCCTTTTGTACATGCCCAGTCACAAGCTAATAATGGGTGTAGCTTATGAGGAAAAGTAAGTTTCATTTCTCAAGGAAAAGTAAGTTTTGTTTCCCATAAAAATCAGGGAGGGGGGAGGGAAATTCCACAACCAGTACACATAGTCATAATTACAGATAACAAAAAGAGACAATGTTTTTTTGTGATTTCTTGTATAGCAAAATAAGCTTATAAAGAATATACCCTTACACCTAGTGGACTAGGTCCTTTAAGGTTTTCATGTGGATTATTTTACTTCTATGTGGATGCTTTTATTTTATGTGGATGATTTATTGTACCTTTGGAACTTTGACATTTTTCAAATAAAGTCCATTTAAGGAACATCGTCATTCCACAGAGTTTCTTTTGGTTTCTTCTGGATTTTCTTCTCTGTGGATACTTTGGGATCAATCCTCTTTGGTTTTCACTTGATGGGATCATTCAGCAGGACAATGCGACATGACATACCACCAGAATTGTCCGTGATTGGTTCGCAGAGCACTACCAAAACTTCCAGCTACTTCCTTGGTCTCCAAATTCCCCAGACCTTAACCCAAACAAGCACATTTGAGACCACCTTGATCAACATGTTTGACTGGATCCACCACTACACACCCATGAGCAACTGTTGGACGCACTGCAGCAAACATCCAGCATCTTGTTGAGTCACTCCCATGATGTTTTGCTGCCATCTGTGCTGCCTGTTATTTTGGATATTAGCATGTGATCACAATCATGTATATTATAAAAATACAGTTAGAAAAGCCAAAAGCAAATTCAGTAAGATTTAAAAGTTAAAACAAAAATTTTTTAACTTTTCCATTTTAACCTCCTTCCTTCCCTTAGGGACAACAAGACATTGTGCTGCTTTAAGAACTGGATTGCTCATGTATAGTATCCAATTTCATCCTCTCTCCATGGGTAGGAGAGCTTTTCTGTCCAGTATCTGCATCATTTCTGTTCTGGTAACAGGTGAGGCTCCTCTGCTAATTATTATCCAGATGCTTTAATGGGGTACACTTAAAATTGCATCTTATCTGGAAACAGGAGTCACTGTGTAAAAATGGTATCATTAGACATAATACACAGACTAGATTCCATTTTCTCCTTGCAGTAGCCATGTATCTGAATGATTTTTAACCAGTAAACAAATAATACAAGATCTGTGTCTTATTTTTAAGACATAATATTACTTGCAATCTTAAAATTTCAGTTAAATTTTAATTTTATTCTCCTATGCTGATCTTATTCTATTTTTTGTCTTTTTTTTTTTCTTTTTACAGTTTTTTTAACCACCTGACTCATTTAAAAATCTCATCTTTGACATCCCATCAAGTGCCAAGATTTTCATGTCATAATTGATTAAATACATTCTGTACTGCAATAGGTGTGTCATTCTGGGCAATAGAGTATTCTTCCCATGCTCACGAGCCATGCAGAAGGAATCCATTGCAGGTTCTCAACTCCTCCAGAGGGTTCTGCTGCCCCCTTCAGTTTTTCCTTCTATTTTCCTTCTATAAGTGAGCCGGAAAGTATCTTTCTGATCTTCTGTGTATATTTTTTTATTTTATTTTTTGTGGCTATAAATACACCAGAGCTCCCCAGTGAGGGGACAACCCTGCCTGTGTGGAGTAGAAGCAAACTTATGTTTTCAGCTGGCAGATTAATCCCTTGGGGACCTGTTTGGCCAGCTTTAGAAACTGTTGTGGAGTTTGGGGTCCGCATCCCTAACAATTTAACTCATCTACTGAATCACAGGAGGCTCAGTGGGGCTCTTCAAGGTGCCTGCTGGGATTTTGCATCCCTCCTTCACATACATAGTTCCACGGAGATTGAGGATCAGTCCGACTAGCAATCCGAAGATCTCAGCATTTAAAGAACTGACTGATTGAAACAAGGATTCTTTTCCCAGATCCAGCTACTTCTTAGAGCTTAGACAGGCTGCAGCACCTTACAGTGAGTAAGGCTATTACAGCCTATGGGAAAAATTGGAGGGAGGGGTCTGAAAAACCTGTTTTTGAAGGTTTATACCAAACTAGTGTTTAAGCCCGTTACATTAACGGGTGCTAGAGTACATGTCTGTCTTTTTTTTTTAATTTGTCTCTCTCTCCTTGGATGCTGTCTGTCTGTCATTCTTTCTGTCTGTCTCTCCCTGGCCCCCTGTCTGTCTACCTTTATTTCTAACTCTATCCTCTTCCCTCAATCCTGCATGTGCCTCTTTTTCTTTCTCCTCCCCACTTCCTTCCAATGTCTGCTCCCCCTGTCCCTCAGATTTCCATTCAGCGGCTGTCCCTCCTCTCCCCCACACTTCCATTCAATGTCTGTCTCCTTCTCTCTACCCCTTCTATCTACTGTTCACCCTCTGTCTTGCCCCTTCCATTCACTGCCCTCTCTTCTCTTTCCATCCAGTGTCCACCCTCTCTCTCTCTGTTCCATATGGCATCTCCTCCTTTTCCTCCTTCCTTTTCCCTTGGTCTGGCATACGTTCCTCCTTCCCTCCATGCCCTGCCATCTCTTCTTCCCTCCAAGCCATTCTCTCCCCCTCTGCTCCCTTTCCTCTTGAACTTCATTGGGCAGCCGCAGCATTCACAATTCATTGCTGTTGCCGGCTTCAGGTCTTCCTTCAGGTCCTCTTCCTGAAAACAGAAAGTAAGCAGGACCCGCCAGAGAGGAAGGCCTGAAGCCAGCAACAGCAGTGAATTGTAAACGCTGCTGCTGCCCGAAGAAGCCAGGCCTTGAAAAACTCGAGGCAGACCGCTTCTCTCCCCTCCCAGTCCAACCCCCGCTGACCCGGCTCCCTTACCCTTTCCGATACCCGCCTGCGTTGCGGAAGCGTGAAGATTGAGCACCGACAATCGGGGTGGCAAGGACGCGGCTCAGGAGACTGTGAAGGTGTTGGCGTGCGGCGGCACTCCATGAAGCCCTCCTCCCAGCCGCCGCCACCAGCATCAATCGGGGCGGCGAGGACGCGGGCAGGGAGAGAGCTTGCCTGTGCTTCCTCCAGCAGTTGATGAGTGAGGGCGGGAGGAGGGGAGTGGCTAGAGTGATCCCTGCAGCCGCATTCTAAAATGGAATGCGGCCACGGATCAGAAATCAAAGCGACAGGGATCACAAAGTTTTAAGAGCGCATGCGCGCTCTAGGGTTTTATTATTATAGATCCCCTAAGGTTTCTCACCTCTAAAATCCTGTTTTTTAACTTTTAGATAACGTGTATTTGAGCTGTTTTGGGCACCAAAAGACTGTCATGGCAGCCATCTTGGATTTCCTGATTTCTCCCCCCTCCCCTCGAGTCCTTCAAATCACCTCATTTTGCCTCAAAACTAGCAGGGATGGAGTCTTTAGGTTCTTTTACTCCTAATTCATTCCAGTTTTGCACTGGATGGATGCCATAAGAGTACCCTAGTCATGTGCCACACAACACGTTAAGGGGAGGTGGGAGTTTTGGGTTTATCCTCCCCTTTGGTCTCTAGGGCTGAGGAACCTCTGTGGTGCCTGTCTACTGTGAGAAAATCCCTCCTGGAGCCACGGAACAGCGGCGTACCTAAGTGTAAGAGTGTGGAAGCTGAGGAGCCTAAGAGACGTAAAGTGGAGTTACCTAAAGGGGATTTAGGGATGCCTAGTAAAGCCTTTTCTCTCAAATTTGTTAATTTGATTTAGAGAGCTTACTTGGATAACTAGGATCCTCATATGAGGTCTGGCAGTGAGCCAAGGGCTGTGCAAGGGGACATGGTCTCCCAGGGCACATTGATGTCATTAGCTATGACTGACCAGGATCCTGTGGACCTTTCTGACAAGGACCTAGAGGGTGAGAGATCAGTCTATATACCCTTGCTGTCACAGAGCGAGTCCCTGCTGGGTGATACAGGGTCACAAACAGGAGCAAGTATGCAGGAAGCAGTACTGACCCTCAACCAAGGAGAGGATCACACAGTATTCTGGATTTTCAAGCCTTTGTCGCTATTAGAGCTCATTACTGACCCCCTTTGGGAGTTAGTTAGATTCTCAGCAGGCCCATTCCACTCACTGTTCTATCCTGAGTGGAGTGAGAACATAGCCCAAGTCTTTTCCCTGGCATCCTAATATGGGTGTTTTAGTTATGGAGCACTGAGATTCTCCTGTGGGCTCTTTAAAGGTAGCCAAAACAATAACTAAGCTGTATCCTATAGCACAGGATTGGCAACAGGTGTTTGCACATCCTAAGGTGGATTCCGAGAACACATCCCTGCCAAGTGAGGGTGACGTAGTATTAAAGGATACGCAGGATTGCAGAGTGGATGTGGTTATGAAAAGGCAGGTTGAACCTTTGGCTTTAGGGATCAAAGCAGCTGCAGTAATCTTTTTTGTAGCTTGTGCTTCTCATACCAAGATGAATGGGTTCACCCTGGCAGAGGACGTACCTTTGCCCTAGCTTACACTAGCAAGGGTAGATTATGTAGCTGATGTTCTCTACGACGTCATCAGAGTTATGAGCAAAGTTTCAGCTTCTTTCATTTCAGCCTGAAGAATGCTCTGGATCAAGCAGTGGGCGGGAGATTCCACCTCCAAGTCTACTCTCAACAGACTCCCTTTTAAGGGACAGATGTTGTTCAAAAAGGGTCTGGACAATCTGATGGCCAACACGGCAGATCGCCAGCCAAAATCTCTGCCAGACAGCAGACTCTGAACCTCTAGAGGTTCAAGGCGATCTAATTTTTATAATTCCAGTTGCTTTTATCAGTACTCAGGAGGAGACTCATCTCAGAGATCTTATCAGGGATCAAGACAGATTCACAGGACTTAAATGAAGCCAAGCCTCCGGTACTCATCCCTCTTCAACCTCCAAGAAGGCATGACGACACCAGGACTGAAATCTTCCCCCTGAGGTAGGAGAAAGACTCTCGGCATATGCAGATGTTTGGGAGCAGATCTCATTAGACTGCTGGGTGCTGGAGATCATTCAGGGAATGTACAAGCTCGAGTTTGCCCATCCCCTAACAGATTGGTTTATAGACTCCCTGGTGGAGCACCCTGAAAAGTCATGCATAGTCTTAGCAACAGTACAAGCCTTGTAGAACTTCAGGCCATAGAGACTGTGTCTTCATATGAATTGGGCAGGCTGGCCATCGTCGGCTACAATTGAATTGATTGATCTTGAGCAGATTGACTTTGAATGTTCATGCTGTGTCTATTTCTCAGTCCTATTCCACAGTTCTGAGACAGCGTTGCTGAAAGATAAGTGCAAATCCTTCACATGAACAATGTTATAAATACTGACCTTTTTTGAAAGGATTGAAAATCTATTTAAACACACCTTTTTGAACTGAGCTCTTTATTTGAAGTTCTGTTTGGTTAGTTCACAGCATGAGCAGTTGCAGGGTTTGTATGCATAAAATCAAAAAATTATTAAATGATAAAAACACAAGATTGCTGCACACAGCAAAGCACATTTAAGTTTGCTCACACACAAAGGTGTTTGGTTAGGAGGAGGTTTTTTTATGCCAATGAGGTATCTCCATATGTATTACTTGCCTGCATACTAAATATGCTAGCGGTAAGCCTGAGTCTTTTTAAGAAGGAGGAAAAAGCCTTGGCTCAAACTTAGCCGTTTGTGAATTGTTTGGAAGGTTTGTAAATTCCACAGGGGTTTGTTTGGAAAGTTAATTATTTGGTTCCCCTGAGTTTGTGAGTTGTAGTGTGTTATGTGGTAATTAAACCCCATTATTTACCCTTCTCCATTAAGAATATTGACCATTTAAACCTACTGTTTGTTTTTTGTCTTTCAACTAGTTCTTAATCCATAATAGGACATTACCTCCTATTCCATGACTTTCTAATTTCCTCTGAAGTGTTTCATGAGGTGCTCCTTTCCCCTTTTTATGCTTTCCTGCTGTGGATTGGGAAGGGATATTGCTTACAAGTTAGAAGGAGTTTTTTTAGACTCATGATGAACTGAGGGCTCACTCTTTTTACAGCTTGGCTCATAAGTATTGAGGTCTTTTTCTCCTTCATATTGATTTATGGCAATTTTGCTTCCCTCTCACCAGTAGAAGAGATTAAATATATAGTATACTTGGTGTTTGATCTCGTCTAGTGTAGCTAGGTAGTTGAAATCACCCATTATTAATGTGTTACCCGTTCATCCTGGTAAGGCATAGTGCACTCATACACTATCCTTTTCCCCCTTACACATGGCATTTCTACCCATGGAGATTCCAAGGTGTGTTTCTGCTCTGGTAGAATTTTTAGTCCATTCGATTCAAGGCCCTCCTTAAAATATAACACTATGCCTCCACTGATTTAATCCACTCTATCACTACGATGTAGCTTGTATCCTGTTATGACAGTGCCCCTTTGGTTTTCTTCCTTTCACCAGATCTCAGAGATGACTATTAAAGAATGACACGGTGGCTATTACCTGCAGCTAACTGCGGGTAACATGCCGAAACGGTGTGAAAAAAAATGGTCGCCACGGGGACTGGGACAAGCCCATTCACCGTCCCGTGGAGCAGTGAATGGCCTTATCTCTGCGGGAACCTGCACGGTCCAGCAGCCCCCTCCCTCTTTCCTGCCAATCGCCGCCGTCCATCCTGGCATCTCCCCCCTCCCTTCCCCTTACCTTTGTTGCGAGTTCTAATTTTCTTTCTACAAAGTAGCCGGAGCCTTGAAGTCATGTGCGTCTGCCAGAAAGTTCTCCTCTGATGCATCTGGAAACAGGAAGTTGTGTCAGAGGAGAAGCTTCCAGCAGACGCACGCGACTTCAAGGCTCAGGCTGCTTTGTAGAAATAAAATTAAAACTCGCAATGAAGGTAAGGGGAAGGAAAGGAGAGAGATGCCAGGACTGACAGCGGCGATCAGTAGGGAGGAGGCTGCCAGACCACGTGAAGGGTGCTGATGGGGGGTGGAGGGTGGAAAGGAACAGACGTTGAAGGGAAATGGGGAAGAGAGAGTGGGGAGAAGACGCTGAAGGGAAATGGGGAAGAGAGAGAGGGGAGAAAACACTGAAGGGAAATGGGGAAGAGAGGGGGGAGGCACATAGACTGAAGGGAAATGGGGGAGAAGACACCGAAGAGAAATGGGGAAGAGGGGGGGAGGAACAGTCGCTGAAGGGAAATGGGGAAGAGAGAGTGGGGAGAAGATGCTGAAGGGAAATGGGGGAGAAGACACTGACTGAAAATGGGGAAGAGAGGGAGGGGAGAAGACGCTGAAGGGAAATGGGGGCAAGACACTGGAAGGGAAGAAGACAGAGATGCCAGACTATGGGGGGAGCAGAGAGAAGAAGATGGGTGCCGGACCAATGGAGGGGGGTGGTGGAGGGAAAGATGGAAGGGAGAGGTACAGTAACAGAGCAAATGGAAGAGGGAGAGAGAAGGCAGACAGTGGATGGAAGGAATTGAATGAGGAGAAGATGAGGAAAGTAGAAATCAAACAACAAAGGTAGAAAAAAAGTTGTTTTATTGGTTTTTTTTGGGGGGGGTTTGCTTTAGGATAAAGTAGTATATTAGTTAGTGTTGATAAAAATTTAAAAGCAAAGCCTTGCCAGCTGAACATCTTTCTCTAGTTCAGCAGCCATAACTTTGATTTATAAAATGTCAATTGTACAGAATAGTTTCTTTTTATACTTTAATAAAATAAGTTCAGTATCCAAAAATATTGGAAAAGACAGTACGCGCGCAATTGCAAGACTTCATGGAGACAAATGTCACCCTCTCCAACTTCCAATCGGGCTTCAGGAAAAACCACAGCACAGAAACAGTGCTTTTGGACATCCAGATGACTGCTGGAAAATCCTAGACAACGGAAATGACGCATTGCTGGTACTATTAGACCTCAGAACATAAGAACATAAGCAATGCCTCTGCTGGGTCAGACCTGAGATCCATCGTGCCTAGCAGTCCGCTCACGCAGCGGCCCAACAGGTCCAGGACCTGTGCAGTGATCCTCTATTTATACCCTTATATCCCTCTTTCCAACAGGAAATTATCCAATCCTTTCTTAAACCCCAGTACCGTAATCTGTCCTATTACATCCTCTGGAAGCGCATTCCAGGTGTCCACCACACGCTGGGTAAAGAAGAACTTCCTAGCATTTGTTTTGAATCTGTCCCCTTTCTACTTTTCTGAATGCCCTCTTGTTCTTTATTTTTTGAAAGTTTGAAGAATCTGTCCCTTTCTACTCTCTCTATGCCCCTCATGATCTTATAAGTCTCTATCATATCCCCTCTAAGTCTCCTCTTCTCCAGGGAAAAGAGACCCAGTTTCTCCAATCTCTCAGCGTATGAAAGGTTTTCCATCCCTTTTATCAGACGTGTCGCTGTCCTCTGAACCCTCTCGAGAAATGCCATATCCTTCTTAAGGTAAGGCGACCAATATTGGATGCAGTATTCCAGATGCAGGCGCACCATCGCCCGATACAACGGCAGGATAACTTCTTTCGTCCTGTTTGTAATACCCTTCTTGATTATACCTAGCATTCTATTCGCTCTCATAGTGGCCGCTGCGCACTGTGCCATCGGCTTCATTGTCATGTCCACCATTACCCCCAAGTCCCTTTCTTGGGTACTCTCATTCAATAACATCCCTCCCATTGTATAGTTGTACCTCGGGTTTCTGCTTCCCACATGCAATACTTTACATTTCTCAATGTTGAACTTCATCTGCCATCTCGTCGCCCATTCCCCTAGTTTGTTCAAGTCCCTTTGCAATTCTTCGCAGTCCTCTTTAGTCCGAGCTGCACTAAATAGTTTGGTGTCATCCACAAATTTTATTATCTCACACTTCGTCCCTGTTTCTAGATCATTTATGAATATATTAAATAGCAGCGGCCAGAACACCGAGCCCTGCGGAACACCACTCATGACCCTCCTCCAGTCCGAGTAGTGGATCTGCACCCCTACCCTCTGTTTCCTACCCGCCAACCAGTTTCTGATCCATCTATGTACGTCTCCGTCCACCCCATGGTTCTTCAGTTTCCGGAGTAGACGCTCGTGAGGCACCTTGTCAAAGGCTTTTTGGAAATCAAGGTATATGATGTCTATGGGGTCTCCTTTGTCCATCTGTTTGTTAATTCCTTCGAAGAAGTGCAATAAATTAGTTAGGCACGATCTCTCCCTGCAGAAACCATATTGGCTTGTTTTCAGAAGTTCATTTCTTTCCAAATGTTCATCGATGTTTTCTTTTATCAGTGCTTCCGCCATTTTCCCCGGAACCGAGGTCAGACTCACCTGTCTGTAGTTTCCCGGGTCACCTCTTGATCCTTTTTTAAAGATGGGTGTGATGTTGGCTATCTTCCAATCCTCCGGAATCACGCCTGTTTTCAGGGATAGGTTGCAAATTTGCTGCAGTAGTTCCACTATCTCCTCCTTTAATTCTTTCAGAACCCTTGGATGGATTCCGTCCGGACCCAGGGATTTGTCAGTTTTTAGTTTTTCTATCTGCCTGTGCACATCCTTAAGGCTCACTTCCATGTATGTTAATTTTTCTGCTTGATTTCCATTGAAGAATTGCTCAGGTTCCGGTATGTTGGTTGTGTCTTCGTTCGTAAATACAGATGAAAAGAACATGTTAAGTCTTTCCGCGACTTCTTTCTCCTCCTTCACTACTCTCTTCCTGTCTCCGTCGTCCAGCGGTCCCACCTCCTCCCTAGCCGGCTGTTTCCCTTTAACATATCTGAAGAACGGTTTGAAATTTTGTGCCTCCCGGCTAGCCTCTCTTCATACTCTCTTTTGGCTTTTCGAACCACACGGTGACATTCTTTTTGATACTTCCTGTGTTCTTTCCAGTTCTCCTCAGTTTTGTCCTTTTTCCATTTCCTGAATGAATTTTTCTTATTGCCTATCGCTTCCTTCACTATTTTAGTGATCCATACCGGATCTTTTGTTCGACTCTTTTTGCACCCCTTTCTGAATCTGGGGATGTACAGATTTTGTGCCTCGCTCACCGTGTCCTTGAAAAAAGACCAGGCATGTTCTACTGTTTGGCATTTCTTGGAAGTGTTCCTATGTTTCTTCCTTACCATTTCCCTCATTGCTTCGTAGTTTCTTTTCCTGAAGTTGAAAGTTGTCGCTATGGTTCTCTTTCCTTTCGGTATTCCTACTTCAACCTTGAACTTGATCATATTATAATCGCTGTTTCCCAATGGTCCCACTACTTCCACTTCCTTTGCAGGTCCCATTAACCCATTTAGGATTAGATCCAGAGTGGTATTTCCTTTCGTCAGTTCTCTAACAAGCTGCTCCATGAAGCAATCTTGTGTAGACTCCAGGAATTCTGTCTCCCTAGCGCATCTTGAGCTTCCAAGACTCCAGTCTATCTCGGGGTAGTTGAAGTCTCCCATAATACTACCCGGTATTTTAACCAATAGCGATTCCTGCTTGTTGGTCGTCTCCACTGTGTCCATTCTTGTCGATTGTATGCTTTCTTTTATGTATAGGGCTATTCCACCTCCTTTCTGTACTGACCTGTCCTGGCGATAGAGCTTGTACCCCGGCAGCACTGTATCCCATTTGCTTTCCTCATTCCACCATGTTTCAGAGATTCCAATGATGTCTATGTCCTCTGCATTAGCCACGGCTTCTGGCTCCTCCATTTTGTTTCTTAGGCTCCTTGCATTAGTATATATGCAATTTAGATCCTGGTATTTTGTTGTCCTTCTTTCCTTTCCCTGTGCTTCGGTCTTTAGTGTCTTCTCTTTTGCTACAATCTTTCTAACCTCCTCTTCTGGGTTAGTTGAGTCCTGTAATTTGTCCCTTGTTTCTTCCCAGCCTTTTTTCCCCTTAGTATCTTCAAGGGATACCTTCTTCTGAATCGTCGACACTAGGTCGACTGTCGGCTTTCCCCTTCCTCTTAGTTTAAAGCCTGTTCTATTCCTCTCTTGATGTTGTTTGCTAGAAGTCTTGTTCCCGCTGCGCTCAGGTACAGTCCATCTCTCCTGTAGAGCTTGCTCTTGCCCCAAAACATTGTCCAGTTCCTCACAAAGTGGAATCCTTCTTCCTCACACCATTTCCTCATCCATGCATTTATTGATTGTAGTTCCTCCTGCCTTTTCACATCTGCCCTCGGTACCGGTAGGATCTCTGAGAATGCTATCTTCTGGGTCCTCATCTTCAGCTTCCTTCCCAGAATCCTGAACTGTTCTATTAGTGTGCTTCTTCTGTAGTCTCTCCTGCTGACATCATTCGTCCCGATGTGGATCATTACTGTGGTCTCTTCCATCTCCGCTCCTTCCAGGATCTTCCCAATTTTGTCCACGATGTCCTTGGTTCTCGCTCCTGGGAGGCAGGTCACCAGCCGATCCTCTCTTCCTCCTGCTATGTGGCTGTCCACATGCCTCAGGATCGAGTCTCCCACTAGGATCACTGACTATCCCTTCTTCAATTTTCGCTTCAGTCTTAGGTCGATGTCCTCGGTGTACTTCGTTTTCTCTTCTTTTGGGCATCAACTAGTCAATTCCTCCCCCTCAGTGCCGCCTTCGACACCATCGACCACTCTCTCCTCTTGTCCAGGCTAAAGTCCATCGGAATCCATGACAATGCATTTCAATGGTTCTCTTCATTCCTGAACGACAGATCACAGAGAGTTCTACTAGGAAAATCCTTATCTGAACCCAAACCACTCCACTATAGAGTGCCTCAGGGAGCCTTACTATCACCTCTCCTCTTCAACCTCTATGTCAAACCAGTACTGGACATAGCGGGAAAACACCAAATCAGAATCCACTCATTTGCTGACGACCTACAACTCTACCTTCCCCTAGGCAGACACCGAGACACACAAATCTATAACCTTCAATCTTTTTTAACTGAAATAAAGACCTGGATGACCAGGAACAAGTTACAGTTAAATGAATCCAAGATAGAACTTCTCTGGATCCACAAAGATCTATACGTATAACCCCGTCCATCCTTTTCCTGGGGAACAAATACCCTTACACCCAAAGACAATGTCTGCAGCCTAGGAGTAACTCTTGACTCTAACTTATCAATGACAAATCACGTATCCAAACTAGTATAATCCTCCTTCTACTACCTCCGCCAGCTAAAAACCATTCGTGCATACTTCTCAGAACCCGAATTTGCCCAGCTACTCTACGCTTTTGTACCATTACATTAGGGATTTATATTCTGCCATTACCTTGCAGTTCAAGGCGGATTACAAAAGAATTATCAAGGATGTATTACAACAAGAACTTAACAAAAAAAAAAAAAAAAAGATTGGTCGTTTTTCAAAGAGAGTAAGAAATGAGTATGGTTGTTTGTTTGGGGTAGTTGGCTTTAGTGATTTCTATTCCGCCATTACCTTGCGGTCAAGGCGGATGACGCGTAGACTATTGTAACACTCTACTAGTGGGCCTACCTACCACAACTCTCTCCCACCTCCAAAGGGTGCAAAATGCTGCAATCTGCTTTCTGAAAAACCTAGGCATCCGCGACCATGTTACCCCTGCATTAGCTTCCATGTACTGGCTGCCCTTTTGATAATGTGGCCTCCAGAACTGTGTGCAATTCTGGAGGCCGCATTATCAAAAGGATGTGCGGAGAGTTGAGTCGGCCACCAGAATGGTTTCAGGACTCAAGAATCTCCTGTATGAGAAACGGCTGGATAAGTTGCAGCTATATTCACTCGAAGAACGCAGAGAGAGGAGAGACATGATTGAGACGTTCAAATATGTCACGGGCCGTATTGAGGTGGAAGAAGATCTTTTTTTTCTTAAAGGACCCACGGCGACAAGAGGGCATCTGTGGAAAATCAGGGGTGGGAAATTTCATGGCGATACCAGAAAATATTTCTTCACCGAAAGGGTGGTTGATCGCTGGAATAATCTTCCACAACAGGTAATTGAGGCCAGCAGCGTGCCAGATTTTAAGAAAAAATGGGATTGGCATGTTGGATCTCTTCATGGAGGTAGATAGAGGGTGGATCTTTGATGTGGGCAGACTGGATGGGCCGTGGCCCTTTTCTGCCGTCATTTTCTATGTTTCTGTTCAAAAACGCTGCACCTTCAAGGCCCTGGTCCTCGCTTTCAAAACCTTCCATGAAACGATTCTGTACTACATGAAAACTAAACTACTTCCCAAAGTGACCACTGAGGTCCCAAGGAGAAAAACGACTGACCATACTTCCGGTCCCCTCCCTCAAAACTGAAACAGCCCGCAAACGCTCCTACTCACATTTCATACCCAGACTTTGGCACACCATCCCCCCCATCTGTTAGATCACTAGATGGGACTTTGGAGCTTCAGAAAGACTGTGAAAACCTTCCTCTTTACAAACCCAGCGCCTTAAAGTCATGCACCCAGAAATGCCACTCAGTCAATGCACCTACGGCACCTAATCTCACCAGATGCTACTTAGTGCATATGTTTTATTGTCATGTCTATATTGTAAATTATTGTCATGTCTATATTGTAATTTATGTAAATTATGTCATCTCTGTCCTGTCTTGATTATTATGGATGTACTTTGTAACCCGTTCTGGGCTCCTTTGGGAGGACAGGCTAAAAAATTGAATAAATAAATAAAACTATTCGAGGCTTGTGTGGATGGGATCAGATGGTTTGCGGGGATGGGGACCGAGCTCACGGGGACAGGACAGAGACTGAGCTTGCAGGGACGAGGGGATGGGGACAAATTTTTTCCCCGTGTCATTCTCATATGCCTATCATATCTATCTTTTCATTTAGTGCAATATATTCATTCCAACTCCCCCATCTTGTTTTATAGGCATCTGGCATTTGCATACAGACATTTCAAACAATGTTTGCCATATCTATTTACAGTTTACTCAGCAATTGGCATGGATAATTTGCAATCTTTAAAATCAGCCTGTTCTGTATTTAAGAAAACTTGGTCTAATATGGTCTGTATTGCAATCTCACTATCGAAATGTTCTGTCTTCCCTTTTATGATATCATCTTTTAAAGAAACCTTATCTCGAGCCAAGCTCTTTTGAGCAACTGTTGCCCAAGTTCTTATCTTGCTAATATATTTTCAATTAGCTGGGTGTGTCATTCTGGAGCCCCAACCGGTCAGTTATTTCCTGCATCTGCCTACTGTCTCAATCAGAAAGTTTGAGTCCAAACTGAAATGTGGATATCAGTCAGACAGTCAGACCTTAAGGGTATGAAGAATAATCTATTATAACACATCGGGGTAATATTTGAGCTCCATAAATGTTTCTGATTGGTATGATACCAATTTCAATGTTTTGATTGTTCAGTGGCAAATGTTTAACATGTTTATTATAATTTCAGAGCAGAACAGAGTTCTAGTCGGGGATTTCCCCATACCCATCTATTGCCTGCTTTGATGTAAATTGAAGGGGGAGATAGAGCCCTCTGGTAAAGGAGGAGGGAGTCAAAAGCTGGAATGGATTCCTTCTGCATGGCTTGCATGGAGAGCCCATCCATCCAGAATTACACACCTATCTACTATAAAAGATACTAGCAATTTTAAACAAACTTGAAACTTGATGTGACAGTTTTTGAAGAGGGAGGAGAAGGAGAAGGTTCCTATTGTGCAGATTGCTGCACAGTATGTTGAAAAGTTATGGTAAAATATAAACTGTGGAGAAAAATAAGACATCATTTTGGAACCCTTTATTTCTACTAATAGGTGTCTTATTAAAGGAAAAGAGCTCTGTGAATAAAATGGAGGCAGTTGGTAAGACTTTTTGTTTCTCTATAGTCTTTCCTTTTATACTTTTCTCTTGCCTTTTTCATTTGTAGTTCCTTCATGATCACGCACAGCTCCTCTCCCTTTCAATGCCATTAACCCAAGTTTTCAAATTTTATTAAAATTTTGATGAATCGCTAAATCGTAATGCAAAGCGATGTACAAATCTAAAAACATATAAAAACATTTTGCAATTCAGGGGACAACCTGATTGATATACACTGAACAATAAACATGAACTGACCCAGAGGGGAAAATGGGGGAAGAAATACAATATGTGATAGGAAAGAAAGATGAAAAGGGAAAGAACGATAGGGAGGAGAATGACAACACTAACAGTCTAGCTGATATTAACAAGATACTAAGTAGAGAATGACACAGGGAAAAAATCTGTCCCCGTCACCGCCCCTTCCCCGTCCCACCATCCTCTGCACCGCCCCGTCACCGCCGTTCCCTTTACCGCCCCGTCACCGTCAACGCCATCCCTTTCACCGCCCCGTCACCGCCACTGCCATCACATTCACCACCCCGTCACCGTCACCGCAGCATGCATAAAAGCCTCAAACAGGTAAGATTTTATATACTTATCTTTATTAACGTATTCCCATGGGTTACATACTGAACATGTGCTGGATTCCTCCATTCTTGCAGCACATGTTCAGGAATAGGATTCAGTAACCAATGGGAATGGACACAGCACACTACTACACTAGTACGCAGATTAAAAAAAAAAAAGAACCAGCTCAGCCAGACTCCCGTCTCCAACCGGTCAAAGAATCCCCCCCCCACCCCACCCCTGCCGCTGCCGCCACCAATGAAATTTCAGCTCCTCCAAGTCTGCAGCAGTGACTCTTCTCCAATCCAGGCAGCGACTCCAAAAAAAAATCCTGGGCTTGCCTCTCAGCTCCGAAATCCCCCGATTTCCAATCGCTACTGCAACCCATTAAATATCATGTGTGGCAGTAGCGATTGGTCCCCTTCTTGAGCAGGAAAGAACTGACTAATGAGGAGCCAGAATATTGAAGGGGGCGGAGTCAGGCAACGAGCAAGTCGGGTGGAGAGAGACGAGTTGGAGGAGACCATATGGCCGACAAGCATGGCCGCTGGAAAAAAATCAGACACCTGTCCCGAAGTGAACCGAACACACGGTGAAAACCCGGTAAATCGCAGTATGTAGAAGGGGATACATTTGCCTGCGGGGACAAATCTTTTCACTGTTTTTGCGGGCGGTGAAAACTTTTGTCCCCGTGTCTGCAGTGATTTGGCTATGCAGTCTCCATAGCCCGCAGCCAAACCGCAGCCACACCGCGGTTCCCCGCGGGGATCGCTCCCCGTGTCATTCTCTAATACTAAGGGGCTCATAATCGAAAGAGAAAAACGTCCAAAAAATAGTCTAAGTCGGCACTTGGATGATCATAAATGAAAGACGTCCAAGTACTGATAATCAAACCGGGTTTTGGACATATTTCTAAATGACCTAGGCCTTCATAGTGCCGCTGAACAACCATAGTTAAATGGGGCATTTCAGGAGGAGTGTCGAAGATGGGATTTGGGTGGGACGTGGGCAGGCTTAGACTTAGTCATACTGAATGTATAACTGAAAGTTTTACAATAGAGCCTAGATGAAACTTGGACGTTGTGACTTAGACCATTTAAAACATGGTCTAAGTCACAAAAACCCACCTAAAGTCACCAGATAAACACTGCAAACACATAATACAGACCCCCACACACTACCCCAGTGATCACCGACCCCTCCCCCAACCCCATAAAAATTATAATCACACCTTTAAAATTCAGCCTCCAGACCATCATCACCTGGCAGCCTGGCATAGGAAAGCCTAGTCGTCCAGCATAGAGGTGGCTTAAGTCGTCTTGGGGGTGGGTTAGGGACTCATGGAGAGGAGGACCCATGCCCATAAGCCCCTGTAATCACTGCATTGATACTTAAACATGTACACTCCTCTATACAGCCCCAAAACCCTTTTTTACTGGCATATAAGTGGCTCCTGCAGCCACAAGGGCTATTAGGGTGGTACATAAGTGGGTCTAGGGGATTCTGGAGGTGGTTTGGGGGGCTCACCATGACCTATAAGGGAGCTGTAGTGAGGAGAAGACATGGCACCCTTTTTGTGAAGTTCACAGCAGTGCCCTGTAAGGTACCCCACTATTTAGGTGCCATGTTTGGGTGTTCAGTCCATCACTTTGCAGACCCTTCCCACGTCCAACAGGGCTTGTTCTAGGCGTTTTTGACTTGGACAAAAAGTTGGATGAAAATGTGGTATAAAGATGGACGATTAGATCAGCAGGACGTATAGTTAGACGATTTTCGAAACAAAAAAAATTTTGGACGTATTTTTCAAAAATGTGTCCTAGGCCGTTTTTTACTTTGGATGACTTGTGGCTTAGACGAAAACGGACTTAGATGTTCCTTTCAATTATGCCCCTCCACTGCTTTAAGAAAAGAGAGAAAAATTAGCAATTAAACGCATCTTTAAAAAGAAAACATCTGTAGTTCCTGCCTCAAAGCTACAAGTTCATGCATGCAGTGGGTAAAACCAATAGTGGATTAACTTCTCTAGAAAAATGGAGCCAACTGTAGAAGGGTGCTATATTCTTGAATGATGGCTTAAGGCCAGTTCTGACTTCAACTCACCCTTTTTTATTCTATTCTGGTAAAGTGGTGCCAATTTCAAATGGAAGTAGAGTACAAATTGCACCGTGAGAGAGAAGGTTCTCAAACCAGGAATGGGCCAATGATCTAATATATATATAGGAGTTACATTACATTACATTAGTGATTTCTATTCCGCCATTACCTTGCGGTTCAAGGCGGATTACATAAGAATTATCATGAAGTTACAAGATATATAGGCGGATTACATAAGAATTGTCGAGAAATTAAGGTAATACATGATGGGTAATTTGAACATTTTAGATTTGATAGGAGTAGACAGTGTGGTAGATGGAGCTCGAGAAGGAACTGGTCGTGTTAAATAGGTTTTATGTATTTTTTTGAAGAGTAGAATTTTAGTTTCTTTTTTGAAGGTTTTGTAGTCTGTGATCGAAGACAGCAGATTGGTGATTTGTCTGTCTAGTTTTGCTGCTCTGGTGGCCATTAGGTTGTCATATAGTTTTCTTCGTTTGACATTTTTGGTTGGCGCCTGGCGGGTATGTGAATAGTGAGTGGGTTCTCCTGTGTCTGGTTGACGTGGCTTGAATTAGTTGGTTGTTCCAGTAGGTTGGGCTGTCTCCGTTAATAGCTTTGAATAGTAGGCAATAGAATTTGAAGTGTACTTTTGCTTGTATTGGGAGCCAGTTTGAGTTGTGGTATGCCTTTGTGATGTGGTCATATATTTTCAATGAGTAGATGAGTCTTGGGCTGTATTTTTTATTGTTTGTAGTTGCTTTATCATGGCTACTGGGCAGGGGAGGTATAATATGTTGCAGTAGTCTATTAGTCCAATGATAAGAGATTGTACAAAAGTTGGAATTGTTTCCTGTTGAAGAATTTTCGAATTTGTCTTAGGTTTCTCATAGTTGCGAATGATGCTTTTATTATTTTGTTGATTTGTGGTTACATGGTACAGCCTCTGTCAATCAGTACTCCAAGAAGTTTTAGCGTGGGTTGAATGGGGTAAGAGATTGAATTTATTACTAGGTTTGTTAAGGTTGGAGTTTTGCTGTTTCTAGGAGGATGAAGTTTTTTTTTGTCAGAGTTAAGTTTTAGCTTGTGTTCTGTCATCAATGTTGCTACTGTTTCGAGTGTTCTGTGTATTGTGCCTGTCATGGTGGGCTCTGGATGGTCAAAAGGGAGGAGAATGGTGATGTCATCTACATGGCTGAACGAGGTTATGCCGTGTTTGTCTAGGCAGGAGCTGAGGGAGTTCTCATCATTTATAGACAAACCCATGTGACAAATTTACTGGCGAGACTTTTCATGCCACCACACCTCAGGGAGGGTTGAAGAAAATCTTGATTTCTAGTTCAAAAAGCATACATCTCTACTCGCGAGTTTGTGTAGAAGATATCATCTACATTTTTCAGCTCTGCCTACCCTGTCTCTGCACTGTGCTCTGCTTCTCAGTTTATCCTTCTACACACGAGTTGAAGGTGTCTTTTTGATATGCTTTGCTCTCGGTTTGTTATTTCTGGGCTTTTTTGTCCCCTGGGGCAGCTTCCTAGGTGAAGACACACTCTCATTGTCAAAGGTCTATAGTTGGGAGAACAACCCTTTTTTTTTCAAGGCACCTACCTAGTCAGCCTGCACTAACACTTTTGTTGACTCAGAGACCATTCCCCTGGTATCGAAGCTTGCTCCTGGTCATTACCAGATCTTGAGTGCAGGCTGTGTGGCATCTGTGTTGGTCCCAAGGACTTTATTGATTGCCGGCTGTGAACCCCTATTCCCCCACCCCCACCCTGTGAGGGTCTGGAGTCCAGGCTTTAACAGTCTGACTAGCAGTCCAAAGAAACAAGCAACTGAACTATTTTTACATGCTTGTCTGCCGTTGGAATCGAAGCGGAGCTCAGAGCACAGGCATCCGCTTAGAAGCTAGCCGTTGGATTTCAGAGGGAGTAAAACTTTTGCGATCAGGATGCGACTTTCTGAAACTACATGAGGCTTCATTACCCAATGTTGAGGGGTGCAGTAGAGATATATCGGTTCCCTGAAGCAGGACTGAAACGTGGCACGTCGGAACCAGTTAATTCTGAAGCTAAGTTTTATTCCTTTAAGCTACATATATAAAATGATAAAGTTGTAGCCAACTTGGCCTTTAGAAATCCAATAGTGATTAACATCATCATCTTGACACTGTATTGAACAACGCAATGATTGGGTGGTGAGGCGGTCTTTTCGCCTTCATGTCTCTGAGCATAAGTTTCAATTACAGTAAAAGAAGTATCATTAACATTTTTAGTATTAAGATATATAGAGTGACTTTTCTATTACTGCTGATATATTCTTTTTAGTCACTCAATTTTCCAATTAGGTTGAGATTGTTTGCCTTTTTTCTCTATTTTTGCACTAGAAAGGAAGATTAGGTTCTTACCTCAATAATCTTCTTTCTAGTAGAAAGGCATATAAGTCTTGAAGGCCCACCATGTCAGATTTTAATTTAGCTTGCTTACTGTCTCAGACATGAATGTATTTTCTAGATGCCTCACCTTCTCCTGTCAAAACAGGTCTGAAGAGTGATGAATTCCCGGAAGATCTCCACAATGTCCAGAGATATCCTCCTCGAGAGGGGAGGTTTGTTGACAAATGGGAGACCGCAGGAACTGCATAAATGTTAGTGCCGGTTGAACTTAGGCAGTTAGGTTCCACCATGTTTTTATGCTCCTATTGACATTTGTTTTCTTTAATTGTAGTTGATTAAGAGCAGAACAGACTTGGCATAATCAAGGAGTTCCCCATGCCCCTCCTCTTTCTTATTCCTGTTGTAGTGGCTGTCAACTGCTTTAGTACGTACTGAGGAACAGAGCACAGTGCAGAGATAGGGGAGGTGGAGCTGAAAAATGTAGATGCGCCTTCTACACAAACTTGCAAACAGAGGTGAATAATCCATTAGTTCAAGACTCAAAATGCCTTTCTACTAGAAAAAAAGATTACTGAGGTAAGAATCTAATATTCCCTTATACATAAGGATTTCAATAATAATAATAATTTTATTTTTATATACAGCCAAAGCCATGGTAGTTCGAGACTTATACTTGCAAAGTATCCATGGGACTACATGCTCCTTATTTAGTTTCTCTTTGAAAATGAAGCTAAACTAAACTAAACTAAACCTTAGGTTTGTATACCGCACCATCTCCGCGTGCGCAGAGCTCGGCACGGTTTACAGAGGTTGAGAGGAAAGGAACTACAAAGAAAGGGTATAGGAGAGGGACTGAGAAGATAGAGAGGGGCAGGGAACTAGAGAACGGGAGGTGATTAGATTTTTGAGAAGAGCCAAGTTTTCAAGCGTTTACGGAAGGATTGGAAGGAGCTAGAATTTCTGAGCGGGGATGAGAGGTTGTTCCAGAGTTCCGTAGTTCTAAAGGGGAGGGATGTTCCGAGTTTTCCTGCGCGGGATATAGTAATGACAAACTGGGTACAAACCTGTGTACTTTGTGAATTTATGAGAGCAGGTGCAAAATGCTTCTTTGACCTTACTCTGTTCCATATTTTTAGCAGGGAGAATTATGAGCACTTTGAAGCAAAATGCATGCTCTTCTTCATTTACAGGACAAAGTGGCAATATTATTAAACTGCATGTTTATGTAATAAAACATGCATTTACCTGTATGAAAACATATTTCATTATTTCTCGTTAAAAAGATTTCTGCAAGTAGATGCAAGTTTAGCACCAAGTGAATACTGCAGGCCCCAGAACAAAGGGTTTTCTATAGAACAAGGGAGAAGATACAGGCAGAATGTGAGGCCTACTAACCTGTGCAAGTTATCCAGAAACAAGTGCAATGGGTCTTTTTGTTTCCTTCCTATCTTGTCTGTCAGTATCATCCTCATGAGAGCTGCAAGCCTTTTGGGTTGGGCCCTTCATTTTTGGAGCTTTTTATCTGCTTTGCTCTACTCACTTGTGTCTCTGTGGTATAATAAAGAGACTATAATTTGGCCTTCCTTAGTGTCTTTATAAGACCAGTTCAGAATTTGTGGATGTTGTATCTTATCAACCAGTTGATGAAGACAGAGCAACAAAATACTTTAGTTCCATGTGATTTGCCCCTCTAGGGGGCACCATGCAGGCACAGATTTTCATCATTTTTTGGTCTCTCGTGGATGTTGATCGTAAACAGTGCAGGTCTTGGCCTGCACATGTATCCTTTTGATTGTAGTATAGCTAGACATTTGTTTCTTAATATGTACATTATACAGCTCTTTTGATTGACTTTTAGCCTCCATATCTTTAATTGTATAATCTTGGAGAGCTTGTCATTTAACCGCTGGGGCAAGTG
The DNA here is from genome assembly GCF_902459505.1 of Geotrypetes seraphini. NCBI lineage: Eukaryota > Metazoa > Chordata > Amphibia > Gymnophiona > Dermophiidae > Geotrypetes > Geotrypetes seraphini. The sequence continues at coordinate 72,551,680 of NC_047094.1, read as the reverse complement.
CCACATGGACACCTGTAACACCTCGTCTGTTGAGCGTTCCAAAGCTGGCTTAGTTTGTGACCCCGCCATCTTGGATGAGTGTGCCACGGTGCCCTTGCTCAGCCGAAGTGGTTTTGCTGGCATTCCCTGCACTCACCAATACGGCGGAGACGCACAGCAAAACAAAAAATATCTGGCACAAGTCTGGTGTAGTAATATAGACAAAAAGTAAGTCCTTCACATGCTAAAAGGGTAGTTGTTAGAGCATATGTGGGGAATCGAAGCGGAGCTCAGAGCACAGGCATCCGCTTAGAAGCAAGCCATCGATCATTATACCAAATAGGGGGCGGGCCAAGATGGTGGCGGAGGAGCCGTGAGAGACGCATTAAGATCTCTCCGTGTCTGCTTTTCTTAACTTAAAACAATACCTCATCTCCTGATGCCTCATACGAAGAGGAAAGGGGTGGTCAGAGTCAGGTCATTTCCTCGCCAGCCCTGGCATCCACCCAGGTACAGCAGACTATGGACCGTTTCTTTTCGGCCCTACCGGCAACCAGTGTTCCCGCTAAGCTGCGTTGGCCTGCGCTCACGCACAAAATATTACATCGCAGCGCAAAGTTTCTCTTCACAGCGCACACACGCGTCGGTAAGGTAAGGGGACGCATTGGGGGGATTGCACTTCCCCACAATTGCCATGCTTCGGTTCCTCTTCTTCCTTCCTTCCTCCCCCCCCCCCCCCCCGCGGGACCCTGCGGCACCATCAACTCTTACTCCCTCTAATGTCGGCCCTGCAGCTCCAGACTTCCTCGCACCTTCTCCCCTCCCCCTTTGGATCGCTATTATTTTAAATGTTATAGCCGCGGAGCTGTATCCATCAGTGGAGATGTCTAACCTCGGCCTGCCCCGGAACTCTTACTGCAGCAGCCGCCCGTCTAGGCAGGAACAGGAAGTCACTGTTGCAGTAAGAGTTCCGGGGCAGGCCGAGGTTAGACATCTCCACTGATGGATACAGCTCCGCGGCTATAACATTTAAAATAATAGCGATCCAAAGGGGGAGGGGAGAAGGTGCGAGGAAGTCTGGAGCTGCAGGGCCGACATTAGAGGGAGTAAGAGTTGATGGTGCCGCAGGGTCCCGCGGGGGGGGGGGGGAGGAAGGAAGGAAGAAGAGGAACCGAAGCATGGCAATTGTGGGGAAGTGCAGAGCGGCAGGGAAGAGTGTTGCGGTACCCAGCTGGAGGGAGAAGGAAGATGAGGGAGGGAATTAAAGGAGATGCCAGGGCTTGGAGCGTAGGAGGAAGGTATGCCAGTCTAAGGGAAAAGGAAGGGGGAGATGTGAGAGCATGGAGGGGGAGCGAAAGATGGAAGAAAAGGAAAGGAGAGAGATGCCAGAGAATCAGGGAAGGGGAGATACCAGACTATGAGGAGAGGTGTGGGAGAGGGAAGGCGAGGAGAGAGATGCCAGACCAATGGGGTGAAAGGAGAGATGGAAGGGGGAGGCATACAGTTTCTGGAAGGGGCATAGAAGGAGAGAAGATGCCATATAGGGGAAGAGAGACGGCAGACAGTGGATGGAAGGAAGAGAGTTACAAGAAGATGAGGAAAGGAGAAACCACAGAAGACAAAGGTAGAAAAAAATTTCTATTTATTTATTGCTTTAGGAGACATGTGTCACTGTTTCTGTGAAGCATTGTATGCAGAGTCCAGCTTCTTGCTGGTTCAATTTAACCTTTGTCTATGTATTTTTATTTTATCCCCCCTTTTACAAAACTGTGAAGCGTTTTTAGCACCAGCCTTGGTGGTAGCAGCTCTGATGCTCAGAATTTTATGAGCATCAGAGCTGTTACCTCCGTAGCTAAAATCCACACTACAGTTTTGTAAAAGAGGGAGGGGTTAGTTTGTGATTACATATTCCTTACTAGGCGAAGGTGTTTTCTGTGTTCTGTGTGTTCGAAAGACATGGTTTTCTGTTAGGATTGACGGTGTAGGATTGATCTGTGCTGGTCTGGCTTGTTTAGTTTTACAATGGGTGTATTGATGTACTGCTCACTGCAATATGTAAGATGCTGCCTTTTCCTAGGTACTCATGTGTGACGTGTGGTTTGTTACTAAAAATCATGTTTTTCTTACAGATGGGGGGGGGTGCCAAAAAATGATGGGCCCCGGATGTTACATATGCTAGGTACGCCACTGTATGTAAAGATACCAGAAAGCTGGCGTAGCAAAAACTTCTAAGTTTTGAGTATTTAACCCTCCCACAATCTCACGGGCACTCGTTTCAAGTTTATTGAGATTTTGATTTAAACGCAATATCAAATATTTTCAATGCGTATAACAAAAATAAATTTGGGGAAATAAATAAAACCATTTGAACCAGTGTTCCCGCTAAGCTGCGCTGGCGTGCGCTGGCGCACAAAATATTACATCGCAGCGCACACGTTTCTCGTCACAGCGCACGATCGGAAGAGGCGTACGGCAGATGGCAGGGCGGCGAGAGGAGAATCGGGCGAGTTGGCTCATAACTTGCTGGCGCCCGATATTTTTGGCTCACGGTGAAAAAAGTTTGCTCACAACACCCGCCCGCTTAGAGGGAACACTGCCGGCAACTGCATATTCCGGAGTGGAGAGCCCGGCGTTGGGCAGAGATGAGAGGGAGTCTCTTGCCCTTTCGGGCACGGAAATATCTTTGTCTCCTCCGGGTTCCCTCATTCCTCCATCTCCAGCGACCGCCGAGACGCTGAGGCGAGAGACATGAGATCCCGGAAGTGAAGACGCGGAGTCTCCCAGCGAGTGCACGACGTCTACTGCAGGACAGCTGATGGAGGCAAGCAAGAGAGGGGAGTCCCTATCCTCTCCGATGGAGGTATTCATGCATAGCATCTGGCTTCTCCATCAGCGGTTGGAGGGTAAAATGGAAAAATCAACTGAAGAGGTAACTAAAATAGCTGAAAAACTGGACTCATTAACTAAAACAGTTGAAGCAATGAAATTAGATTATACAGTCCAAACTAAGCAGATGCAGGAGGAAATACAGCATTTACAATAGTTTTAAGATGGCTTCAATTAAAGATAATTCCTCTATACATAAGAAATTGGAACAATTTGAAAATTTTAATAGACGCTTAAATTTTCCACAAATTCCGGGTGTGTTATCTCTTGACTTACTGAAAAGATATCTGGTTGAAAATTTAAAAGTTTCTTCAAATTGTATTCCTCCAATAAATAAAATCTACTATTTACCAAATAAGAAGATTCCCGGAAGAGAAAGTGAAAATGAGATTGAAAGAGAGAAAAGGAAAAAAAAAATGAGATAGATTTTGCTAATGTGACTACACTTCTTGAACAAACAATAACAGCTGACACTGATAGAGTAACGCTCCTAGTATCATTTGTATTTGAGCAAGATGTTAATATGATTATGAAATTGTTCTTTTAAAAATTCTCAAAAACTATTTGGGGAACAGAAAATATGGATATATCCTGATGTCGCCAAGACCACTCAAGAACGGAGGAAAGAATTTCTTTCTATATGTCAAGAGTCTATTAAATTGGGAGCGACGTTTCTTTTAGCATACCCCTGCAAATGCTTGGTTAGGTATTTAGGAGTTAAATATACATTTTTCTCTCCAAGTCATCTGAAGGAATTCTTAGATGTTAAGAAGATCATCAGGGACTGAGGGATAATAGAAGTAAAGCAGATGTTTAGATACATTAAGCCTATTTTTAATTAAATTCTTCTTTAATTTTCTCTCATAAATTATTGCTTGACCATTCCCCCATTATGGTGGTCTAAGAAGAGGATAAAGAATGTATTATTGTAAGAATGAATTTTCATTATTCTTGGTTTGTTTTTTCCTCCCTGTGTTTATTGGAGCAAGATATATTCTTGTAATTTTGATGTATAATTAGAAATAAATAAATAAATTTAAAAAAAAAAGAAGCAAGCCATCACGTGACCCCCCCTGACATTGCATATTTTCAACTTTCAAGTTTAATACTACGTGTTGAGAAACACTTCTTTAGATGTCTAACTTCCAATTAGTGCTGCTTAGCCACTTTATTTGGACGCCTAAGTCGATGAACGTTCACATTGTGGATGCCTAAAGTTAGACTTCCTTTACAGAATCTGCTCATAAATGTTTTTGTTTTGAGGGGGTGGGGGGGGTTTGTATATTTTAGGTCTGGACTCTTGCTGACAGTGAATATTTGTTTCTAGGTAGCTGTTTGAAATTTCTTTTGGTTAACAAGCCACATTTTTGCTTGAGAGAAAACTTTAGTTAGGGATATTAGCCACTTGTACTTACTTTGTCTAATTCAATCACCATTAATGTATGGGTGCTTAAGGAAAGCCTCTGCACACGGTACTTTTGTCCATTCTTTAGATTTCTTTATGTAAAATGATTTTCTTATTAGGTGAGATGATAGCAGCAGATCTGTGCTGTCAAACTCCTATGCCTCAGTACGTTTGTCTACTTAAACACACAATCCACCTCTATATTTAAAATAAAATCTTTTCACAAACCCTGTCCTCCCCTCTCTTTCATTGTATGCCCACTGTTTAACTAGGCTTTTATTATTATCTGATGTATGGAATAATGGCGGTATTGGTATAGCCAGACCTTAAATTTGAGCCTACCATCAAAGTGGATGGACACAGTGTCCTCTCTGCCCTCTTCAGCGCGCGCCCCCCCCCCCCCCCACACACACACACACACTCAACTCAAGATTAAATATCTGAGCTGGCAGGAATCCCCAGCCTTACCAGATGAAGATTTCTTCAAAGGCACCTTCACCTCTTTCCAACTCAGCTTGGTAGTTGATGGCATGTTTAATGAACTGCCCAGTAATAGCATATACAGAAATTGAACATGCACCGAGTGCCAGAATCAGGCAGTTCATCAAAGTTGCTGCTAACTGCCTAGCTGCACTGGAAGGAGTTCATGATACTTTCAGGAGGTATTCAGCTGGTGTGGCTTGAGAACCCCACTATTTGCAGTAAGGATACGTCTCTGCTGGGTGGGCCTGAGCTAAAACAGGTAGACCACATCACAGTGGTGATAGCTTATTTTGAGCCCATCCATCTAAGCCAAATGGCCTATCTAGTCTGCCCATCCGCATTATCTCTTTCTCTCTCCAAGTGATCCAACGTGCCTATCCTAGGCCCTTTTGAATTCAGACACAGTCTCTTGTTTCCACCACCTCTTCTGGGAGACTGTTCCATGCATGTACCACCCTTTTTGTAAAAAAGTATTTCCTTAGATTACTCCGGAGCCTCTTAACTTCATCCTATGCCCTCTCATTGCAGAGTTTCCTTTCAAATGAAAGTGACTCGACTCATGCGTATTTACATTACGTAGGTATTTAAACGACTCTATCATATCTCCCTTCTCCCGCCTTTCCTCCAAAGTATACAGATTGAGATCTTTAAGTCTGTCCCCATACGCCTTATGATGAAGACCACATACCATTTTAGTAGCCTTCCTCTGGGCCGAATCCATCCTTTTTATATCTTTTTGAAGGTGCGTCCTCCAGAATTGTACACAATATTCAAAATGAGGTCTTACTAAAGTCTTATACAAGGGCATCAATACCTCCTTTTTCCTACTAGCCATACTTCTCCCTATGCAACCTAGCATCCTTCTAGTTTTTGCCGTCACCTTTTCAACCTGTTTGGCCACCTTAAGATCATCACATGCAATCACACCCAAGTCCTGCTCTTCCATTGTGCACATAAGCTCTTCACTCCCTAATCTGTACCGTTCCCTCGGGTTTTTGCAGCCCAAATGCATGACCTCGCATTTTTTAGCATTAAATTTTAGCTGCCAAATTTCAGACCATTCTTTAAGCTTCACCAGGTCTTTCTTCATGTTATTCACAACAACCCTTCAGCATTATTGTTTAGTAAAAATGTTAAAAAGAACAGAACTTGATTTTGGGGGTATGGCTTGGCAGCACACAAGATGGCAGTGTGATCGCGGAACTCCTCAAACCTAGGTGACACGCTGAGAATTTGTAAAGTATTTCATGGCTTTTTCGACGCTAAAGCATACCGAAAATATTGTGGAGTATGGCGGTTACGCAGCAGGCGAAATTAGATACTGCCTTCGTGGCAGGAGGATCGGCAAAGCGGCTGAAACAAGATCAGTGTTTGCCATCGAAGGTGACTCTCCCTGCTGAAGCCGTTGATGTGCTGGACAGGAGTGAAATGATGGCTGAATTCAAGAGCATTAAGCAAATGCTCCAGGACAATGCTAGCAGGATCGCTGAAGTTAAAGAAGTTTTCAATATTAACAGGCAGAGAATGTTAACACTAGAAAACAAAGTGGAGCAGTTGGAAATCAATGCAGTTCAGCGTAAAGCTGACAGTAAGGATATTAAAGATCTAAAGAAACAGCTTGAAGATTATGAGAACCGTGGAAGAAGGAAGAATGTGAAAATAATTAGTCTGGCTGAGAATTTGGAAGGGGGGAATGCTGTTCAGTTCTTGGAAAACCTTTTTCCAAAGTTACTGCAGCTAAATTCAAAACATCCCATGGAAATAGAACGAGCACACAGAATTCCATCTAAACTGTCAGCTAGCCAAGTGAAGCCAAGGCCTTTAATATTCAAGGTCTTAAGATTCCAGCAAGCTTTGGAGATTTTGAATTTGGCTAAAGCTGATAGAAACTTAAACTATAAAGGTTCATAGTTGCTGTTCTTGCCAGATTTTGCAAAAAATACTGCGGCCATAAGAAAACAGTTTCTTCAGCTAAGACCCCAATTGAAAGAAAAGGGTCTCAAATATGCATTGTATTATCCTGCAAAAATGAGGGTAACAAGTGGAAATAAGTCCCTCTACTTTGAAGAGCCTGAAAAGTTAAAGGATTTCTTGACAAGTTCTGAGCCAATGTCTTTTTAAATGGGTTCAGATTTTAAAACTTTGGCATTACTAAATTTTTGTGGTTTTTGGACATATCAATTTGGGAAAAAAAAGAAGGAGAAACTTTGAAGAAAGAAAAGAGTAACATCTATAATAAAGTGGAGTAGAAAATAGATGAGTTTTGTCAATTTTAGCAATCATATGATGTGAGGAAAAGAAGAGAAAAAAGAGAGAAAAGAAGAGAAGATAGAAAAGAAGAATGAAAAGGAAAAAGAGTTGAGAGTAAATATAAGATTGAGATATATTCAACAATATCTCTAGTATGGTTCATAATGGAATAATATTTATGTTCTGGTCTATTAGTTTTTAACCAGTATAGTTTATTATAATTGCATCAGATATGTTTATTGATAAATACAAAAAGCTGATGCTACATGATGAAATTGAATATAGTAATTTTAACTAAGCAATTTGTGGTTTTATGAATATCTTAATTAAATGAAAAGATAGTTTAATATGATTGATAAAGTCAGTGGAAGTGTTAATAAGAGAAAAAGGAGTCAATATTTCTACATTTTGGGATGGTCAGGGGAAAATTTTTAAAGGTTATTCATGAAATTTTGGAAATATCAATTATTTAATAGTAATTTATGGATAGATGAATATTTATAATAAAGCTGATTAAATAAAATTCTACTTAAAGGATATTAGAAGGTTAAAGGATATCATATGAGATGGTAATCTTGGTTCAAATAAGAAACTTTTAAAATAAGTTTGTATGTAGAACTTCTTTAAGATAATATTTAAGATTGCATTGTTTTTAGGGGTAGTACTAAAAGATTAATTGCTTCATAATGCAATATGAATATACTTTTATTTATATATGTGGTAAGAAAAAGTTGTGATTAAATGTTGCCTGGGGAGGGGGGTATTGCGGTTAGTAATCCTATGTGTGTTCCAAGGCAATCAATTTATGTGGGAGGTAGGGGAGGGATGAGGGGGGGGTCTCTTCAAAATCAGGGATAAGATGATAGGGAAGGATGGGGATGAAGAAAATCAATTTCATTTTTCATTGGATATTATATGTGTATTGGTGTCTAATCATATTAAATTAAATATTTTTAATTATCATTGTTGATATATGCATATGGAATTATATAGAGATTAAGATATTTTCTTTGAATGTCAATGGCCTTAACCATCAAATAAAAAGGAAGAAAATGTTAGCTTTCCTAAAAAAGCAGAACGCTGATGTGTACTTTATCCAAGAGACGCATCTGTCAATAGTGGAATCTAGAAAACTGGAAGGGGGTTGGGTTCGTCAAAATATTTTTGCCCCTGCAGTTGGCAAAAAGGCTGGGGTTGCCATATTAATAAATAACAAATGTATTCGGATCCTCTGGGTAGATGGATACATGTTAAAATGAGCATGGGAAATACTACCCTGGACTTGTTCAATGTCTATGCACCAAATACGAATCAAATGGAATTTTTTAGAAATCTACAATTATTACTCCCATTGGCTACTTCTAATTTAATAGTGGCTGGAGATTTCAATGCTGTAATGGATCCATTAATGGATAAAAAAAACCATGTAAAATCATGAAATCACTAGGATTGGATAATTTGGCACAATCTTGCAATTTAATAAATATATGGCATATACTTCATTTTAATTTTCAGAAATTTTCCTTTTGTTCACAGGTCCATAATTCTTTTTCAAGAATAGATTATATTTTTGTTTCAAATCAAATAGTTCAGAAAGTAACAAAAGCCATCATAGACCCTATAATTTTGTCTGATCATGCTGGTATATGGATTGAGTTACAGTCTGATGAACAAAATTGTAGTAGGCCTGTTTGGAGATCTGATAATACTTTAATTGCGAATTCAAATTTCCTTGAAGAATTCAAACTGAAAATGGTTGAGTTTTTCCAACTTAATACCTCAGATGATATTAACATAGAAACGTTATGGGATGCATTTAAGGCTCCCATGAGAGGTAATATTATTTCATATTTGGCATTTATTAGAAAACAACTTAAAAAAAATTTCATGACTTAGAAAAGGAAATTAAACAATTAGAAAATAAATTAGTTGTTAGATTGGAGCATAATACTTTACAGGCTTTATTAAAAGCAAAAGGCAAATATAATGAGATATCTTCTAAATTTGTAAGGAAAGATTTGTTTTCCCAGCAAACTCAATATTATGGAAACTCAAATAAGGTGGGAAGATTACTAACAAATTATCTTAAAGCAAAGAAAAGAAGAACAAAAATTATTGCAATAAAGGATGAAAATGGAGAAACACATACTAAAATTGAGGATATTCTAAAACAATTTCTAAATTTCTATTCTTCTGAGCCTTATGAGGATAGGGAAAAAGATGGTTTAGAATTTTTAAATCTAATCATTGGACCGAACGTTCCAGATCATATAAAAAGAGGTTTAGAGGAGCCTATATCACTAAAAGAAGTAGAAACAGCATTGAAGTCTCTTAGAGTTGGATCCGCTCCAAGTGGTGATGGTTACAGTAGAATTTTACAAATCATTTCAAAATACTCTTTTACCCTATTTATTAAATTTATATCAGTTTCAACCGACTAAAGATTGTATTACAGATACTATGGCAGAATCATTAACAATTGTTTTGCCAAAGCCAAAGAAAGATCCCACTTTGGTTTCAAACTACAGGCCTATCTCGTTAATTAATGTTGATGAAAAACTTTTTGCTAAGATATTAGCTTTACAATTGGCTAAGGCTCTCCCTTTTATTATTGATATGCACCAAACAGGATTTGTTGCTAAGAGACATTCTTCTAACAATACTAGATTGGCTTTTCATATGCTAAACTTAACAAAAACATGAATGATCCGGCTTTCTTAATTTCTTTGGATGCGGAGAAAGCTTTTGATCGAGTTGAATGGACTTTCATGTATCAGGCGTTAGAATGGTTTGGTATAGGCTCAGGATTTATTCAAATGATTCAGACGTTGTATAGCTCCCCTGCTGCAAGATTATACATTAATAATAATTTATCAGAGTGCTTTAGTTTGCTAAGGGGGGTTAGACAAGGTTGTCCTTTGTCCCCTTTGCTTTTTGATATTGTTTTAGAACCCTTGTTATTAGCCATTCATCAGGCAAAGGGGATACAGGGTATTCCTCGTGCAGATTTGGAATATAAAATCTTTGCTTATGCAGATGATATACTGCTTTATTTGAGAAATCCAGAAACTACCATTCCATGCTTACTTGAATTAATAGAGAAATTTGGAAAGTTTTCAGGCTGTAAGATAAATTGGAGTATAAGTCAGAAGTTCTTCTGCTTAATGTGCATTGTACTAAAGGTTTATTCGATTCATTCTCATTTGTTTGGAAAGAAGATGGATTAAAATATTTAGGTATTAACATTAAAAACACACTAGAAGACACTGTGAAGGAAAATGAAAAACTTTTATTAAAAAAAAGTAATAGAAATGTGTGAGCAATGAAATCCTTTACATCTTTCTTGGTGGGAGAAAGTCCAAACTATTAAAATGATGATATTGCCTGTGGTTTATTATCAAATGAGTATGATACCAGTTTTTTTTCAGGGGTCCTTTTATAAAAAGTTAAATGGTATTCTTACAAAATTTATTTGGCTGGGTAAAATGCCTAGAATTGCCTTAGTATCTTTGCAAAAATCAATTGTGGAAGGAGGGGTAAATTTTCCAAACTTTTATAGGTATCATCAGGCCTATATTTTACGCCAGGGTATGTATTGGGTCCTCCCAGAGCTCAAGGAGAACACCCCAGATTGGCTGTATTTGGAATGGCGACTCATGTTTCCTTTGCATCTATTTCATCTTATCAGTATAAAAATGCCTAGAAAATATAAAGAGAATAGAATTTTGATTGACACATGAAAAACATTACGTTTTGTTAGCAATTTATCACCTAATCCAATACATAAATCATTAAATCAATCTATTTGGCTAAACTCCAAGATCAAAATTGGCGGTTTTAAAATTGTCTGGAAGCAATGGATTATTGCAGGCATACGAACTTTAAATGATGTTATTTCCAATGGTAAACTGCTTGATTTTTCACAGTTGCAACATAAATATGGTCTAAACAAATCACAAAGCTTTAAATGGTTGCAGCTGAAGCAGGCTATTCAGGTGGGGCTCCCTGAATGGAAAATTCTTAATAGTCACTATAGTCTGGAATTCTTGTGCTTTCAGGCGGATTTTTTGGGACACCAAGCCACACAGTGGTATAAATTAATATCTGGATATATGAATAAAAACCCAAAGACTGGTCTTAGAGACATTTGGAGCATTGAGATTAAGCATCAAATTTCTGCATCTCAATGGCCACGAATTTGGTCTTGGAGAATGAGATGTACAGTGTCTGCATCTATGAGACAAACTTGGTTCTTTTTATTACAGAGAGCATTTTGGACCCCAGTTAGGTTATAAAAGTTAGATAGCTCTAAGTCTAATAGATGTTGGCACTGTAATCTGGAAGCAGGGACTCTTGATCATTTAATATTTTTCTGTCCCTGCATCATGGCCTTTTGGAATTTAATTTGGTCTCAAATTAATTGTTTATTAGAAAATCATGTAGCTCTATCATATGACACAATTTTATTTGGAACATCTATGAGAATAAAAAGTCAAATTTCAGCAAATAATAACAAACTTTTATTAATAATGACAGGAGTTGCCATTCAGCATATCACCAGCAATTGGAAGGACTTAATTACACCTTCTGGTGGAATTCACTGTGCCATATATATAAAATGGAAAGAATAATTGCCATACAAAAAGGGAACTATAATAATTTTTAAAAGATTTGGGGGCCATTGACAGCATATTGTGATGATTAGACACCTTTTTTGCACAAATAATATGTTATAAGAATGGAAAGGGGGTATATTGTTATTGTACTGGCTTTTCAGTATCTTTGAATATAATAAATGTATAATATGCTTGAATTATATTATTGGTGGAAGGGGAGGGTGGGGGAGGGACTTAAATTTATGTATTTACAATGATAATAGAAAAGATTTTCAAGTGATTTGTATGAACCAATTGTATTATTGTTCACTTGTAAGATATAAAAATGAATAAAGATTTTGAAAAAAAAACAAAACAGAACTTTGAGGCACACCACTGGTAACATCCCTTTTCTCAGAGCGATTTCCATTGATCACTACCCTCTGTCGCCTTCCACTCAACCAGTTCTTGACCTAGCCCGTCACTTTGGGACCAATCCCGAGGGCACTCAGTTTATTTATTTAGATGTCTGTGTGGAACACTGGCAAAGGCTTTGCTAAAATCTAAATACACCACATCTAGCGCACATCCTCTATCCAATTCTCTGGTTACCCAGTCAAAGAGATTGATCAGTTTTGTCTTACAAGACCTACCTCTAGTGAATCCATTCTCTGTTTTAAAAAGTGTTTCCATTAATTTGCTTACCACAGAAGTCAGACTTACCGGCCAGCATTGTGTTCTTTCTGGAAATGCAGGCAATGGTTGGGAACCTCTCTGAACAGATCCCCCTGGATGTGAAAGTGTTTATACTAGGAAGTGTTTAAGTTGCATAATCTTAGAGCCTATTTTGATGTCTTAGCATTTAAGCTATTGGCTCAATCTTTGGTGCTCAGCCACCTAGATTATTGTAATATTGTCTACCTCACTGGTGTCAGCAAAAACATCTCTAGATTGCGGACTCATTTTTGGTCTAAAAAAGTTTGAACATGGGACTCCCTGCTTTGGTTGCCTGTCGAGGCACGTGTGATTTTTAAGTTAGGTTGTATCTATTATAAATTCTCTGTTGGTTTAGTCCCATCTTATCTAATTGATTTATTTTTGATCTCCTTTTTGTTTTTCCTCCAGTGAGGGGTTGTAAATTTAGGTTCAAACAATTTTTATTGATGCAAACAACAAAAAAAACAATGCCAAGGCACCATCCAGGTGCTCAGTACAATCAAATATGCATATAACAAACATGGACAAAAGAAAAGGAACATCAACCAAACTCCCCCCAGCCCACTCAACTGAGAGTGAGCGGGGGTATGGAGAGCGGAAAGGCACTCCGAGGCCCTGGACTCTTATTAGCCCTGAAAATGCTGCCCCCCCCAACTGTATCCCCTTTACCTGTTCGCATCTAAGTCCCAGAACCTTCCCAAACCCCTCCCCCCTTTCCCACTCCTCTCTCCCCCCAAAGGTTGAGGGGTTGTAAATTTAAAAGATACCATGAACGAACACTCTTATCAGGCAGCAGTTTGGGACAAAGATTTTAAGCAGCTTTTACTCTACTTACATTTCAGGAGACAACTGAAAACTCATTTGTTTTCAAAATTCCTCAGTAATTAATCCTTTTCCCTGAATCCTTCTTTCATGATGTAAGGCTGGCTTTATTTTAATCTTTTATTATTATTATTAGGGTTGTTGTTGTTTTTTTAATATACCGCCTATCAAGATTATCTAAGCGGTTTTACAATCAGGTACTCAAAATATTTTCCTTATCTGTCCCGGTGAGCTCACAATCTATCTAACGTACCTGGGGCTATGGAGGACTGAGTGACTTGCCCAGGGTCATAAGGAACAGTTTGGGGTTTGAACCTACAACTCTAGGATGCTGAGGCTGAGGCTGTAGCTCCAACCACTGCGCCACACACTCCTCCGCATAGAAGTTCCCTGTTATTCCATCTGGAAATCAGTTTACTGCTATGTTATATAAGGAGCCAGGTTGGCTATGAACTGTTTTTCCTTAACATTCAAACACTGGCAACTAAGTAATGATTCTCCATTGCAGGTAATACTTCCCAACCCTTAAGGCTAGTTTCTTCTCTAGAGTCCTTAACATTGCTGCTGGTGCTACGTTTTCCTTTGGACATTGGATAGTTGCCATTACAGGCAATTATAATCCCTTAGGCCTTGACTCCCTTTCTTTATTCTTTTGACTTCCTACCTTTTCAGTGGCAAATGATTGCACAGATAACTTCAGAATTGGACTATGCACACATAAGAGAGCCTAGCTTCCTATTTCTTTATTGTTTCTGCTAACGGTAGCTTGACTAGGCAGGCTATATCATCACAAACTGCTGCAGTAAGATTGTTTCATATTTACTCAGTTCTGCAATATTTCTTTTCAGACACTGGTGCAAGTGGGTGGAATTCTATAACTTCATAGTAGATTACAACCTTTGAATCTCAAGTTCATGGAATGAGTCAAACTTTCCTGACACATCTCTGATTGCTCCCTTCATTTTCATCCTTAGTACAGAGGAAAGTGCACTTTTTTTCCCATATTGGGTCAGAATCCCTTACTCTTGCAACCTCCAACTGCAGGGCACATCCCAGTAGAGCAGAGGATGGTTTTCTGTGGTTTGCAAAAAAAAAGAAAAAAATGAGAAGGGAGATATAAATACATATGGATAGCTGGATTCTGCAACAAGAGCTGAATGCTTAATTCAAAGCACTCTGTTTTCTCCTACTTTAAATTTCTCTTACTAATCTTGTTTATCTTTGCACTAAAGTTGGTTCATTATGTTCTACTTTTGTTGGCAACCGATTACAAGTAGACCACATGGGAGTGTAGGAAGACATTTATCTAACCTCGACCCCTGTTTGTAATGATTCCTCTGTTTCTTCCTGATTGGTAATGATTTGGCTCCTTGCATTGCATTATAATTGATTGTCTCATGTACTCCAGCACCCCAGAAGAGGGACTCCTTTTATCATGGTTCAGTGTGGAAACCCTACGATTCTGATTTCATTTCATTTTTATTTGCCTTAGCAACTTTTCCCTTCTGGTGTCAATTTCATTGTAACAAATTCTCATTATCCTCTTTAAAGTTGGAATCCACTTATGACATTCACAGTAGCTTTTCTCTAGGTACATTCTTACTTCTTGTTTCAGGCTTCTAAATGCACAGTTCTATATTAGATGCACACAATTCCTTAGGAGGAAATTTCAACGTAAGAGTTAAGAACATAAGAATTGCCACTGCTGAGTCCAACCAGTGGTCCATCATGCCCAGCAGTCCGCTCACGCGGCGGCCCTCTGGTCCAAGACCAGCACCCTAACTGAGATTAGCCCCACCAGCGCACGTTCCTGTTCAGGAGAAACTTGTCTAACTTTGTCTTGAATCCTTGGAGGGTGTTTTTCCCCTATAACAGCCTCTGGAAGAGCATTCCAGCTTTCTACCACTCTCTGGGTGAAGAAGAATTTCCTTACGTTTGTATGGAATTTATCCCCTTTCAACTTTAGAGAGTGCCCTCTTGTTCTCCCTAGCTTGGAGAGGGTGAACAACCTGTCCTTATCTACTAAGTCTATCCCCTTCAGTACCTTGAATGTTTCGATCATGTCCCCGCTCAATCTCCTCAGTTCGAGGGAGAAGAGGCCCAGTTTCTCTAATCTTTGAGCTCCTAAGCTTATATTGCATAGAATTCCTTGTGCATAAAGAATAGTTTTGTATTCTATAACTACTACTGTTTATCATTTCTATGGGGCTGAAAGATGTACAGAGCACTGTACATTTAACAAGACTCTGCTCAGAAGAGCATACCAGCTAATTAGGACAGACAGAACAAATGGAACAGATAGGGGTTGGGGAGTTTCTTGCAGAAAGAATGATGGAAGATCCTTCAAACTAACTTTTCACTCCAGTAGGAACAGAGATGCATCATGCAGCAGGTACCGGCCCTATGAGCCTTGCCAGGTAGTGTTGAGGACTAGTGAGAGAGAGAAAAATGGATTTGAGTGGGGAGAAAAAGGAGGGGCAGACCTAATGAACCTATGGGGAATGGAGGCAGGGGAGAGGTGCTGAATACTTAGGGAGGGGTTGCAGGGGAGAGAATGCTATACTGGCCATGGGAGAGGGGTGCAGGAGGAAAAGAGGGAAGGCAGTCACTAAGGCACAGAGAAGATATTCTGGGCAGAGGAAGCATTAGGAACAGGAGAAAATGCTGGAAAAGGGGTGAGCATGAGAAGGGGATAGAACAGATGCAGAGGGAAGGTAAACAGTGGACATGTACTGTAGAGAGAACAAATGGTAAGAGACCCTGCAAAGACAGAGAAAAGCAGAATAGAGACCACAGACCAAAGCAAATGGAAAAATAAAATGTTAGATATTTAGTGTGAAGGTGGCGGACCTCACATTTCACTTAGGTAGGATTTTAGATAGTGCTGGTTAAGAGCCAGCTACTAGTGACATAGGAAAATGTGGGAGGGAGATTCTGGAAGCCAAATTTAGGCTCTTAGGTAGAAAGCTGAAATCCAGATCCTCCAGGGTAGCATTTTCAGAAATGCTCCCAGTTCCACGTGCAGGACTCAAGAGGCAGGCAGAGTTCCAAAGTCTCAATGTGTGGTTGAGACGATGGTGCAGGGATGAGGGATTTAGATTTGTTAGGAACTGGGCAACCTTCTGGAAAAGAGGGAGCTTGTTCTGAAAGGATGGACTCCATCTTAACCGAGATGAAACCAGGCTGCTGGTGCTAACGTTTAAAAAGAAGATAGAGTGGCTTTTAAACTGAGATGCGGGGGAAAGCCAACAGTCGCCCAGGAGCAGATGTTATCCCAGGACAAGCAGGCAGCATATTCTTGACTGATGGGTGACGGCACCGACGGAGCCCCGGTACGGACAATTTTAGAGTGATTGCACTCTAAGAACTTTAGAAAGTTCTAGCTAGGCCGCACCGCGCGTGCGCGAGTGCCTTCCCGCCCGACAGAGGCGCGCGGTCCCCAGTTTTCTTAATTCCGCGGAGCTAAGAAGACGCGTGTTTCCAACGGCTGTTGGAAGTTTTTTTCTATTTCACTTGCCTTCCCGCTCGCACGTATTTTTTTCTTCATATTTTATTTCTTTCTTTCTTTTTTACCCTTTGTGTAAAAAAAAAAAAAAAAATTATTATTTTTCATTTTTTTATCGAATCTGACCCGGCGGGGCCTGTTGGCACCATCGAAGCCTCGGGCTTCGATTTTGCTACAGCAGTATTTCCCTTCATGCCCCCGTCACCGGGTTTCAAAAAGTGTCAGCGGTGTGCGCGCCCTATCTCCCTTTCCGACCCACACAAGTGGTGCCTCCAGTGTCTGGGTCCGGACCATAGGGCTGAAACCTGCACCCGCTGTAGTTCTTTACAAAAAAGAACTTTAAAAAATCGACAAATTCAGCAGCGGATCCTTTTCGGTACCGCTATGGAAGTTGCACCGGTATCGACGTCGACGACTTCCTCCAAGTCGACTCCGACTACCTCGGCACCGCCAGATCCATCGTCGGTGTCGACTCCTGTAGGTAAGCCGGCTAAGAAGCCTTCCCCTACTGTTCTAGGCCCGCCAGTCGAGCATGCAGTGAGCCAAGTCCTGCAGACTGAGCGCCGGCCCCGTAAACGCTCCGCTCCCATTGAAGTCTCTGCATCGTCATCGGCATCGACTTCACCCGAGCGTCGAGCGGCACCGAAGGTACCGAGCAAGAAAAAACCGGTACCGGTGCCATCGGGACCAACATTGGATGAGCGCATTGCCTCTATCCTCCAGGTCCAGCTTAAGCAACAACTACAACAGTTGCTCCCGGCTCTATTGTCTCCGAACCTTCCAGTGTCGGTACCGTCTGAGCCTTCGGTGCCGTCTGTCGAACAGCCTCTGTTATCGACATCGACTGTTTCGGCACCGCAAAAATCTTTGTCCATGCCTGTTCTATCAGCAGAACCAAAACGGCGTGCTACTCCTACGGTGTCGGAACCGGTACTGGTCTCTGAACCCCGTACCGTACTACATTCCCCAGGTACCGTCTCCACTCGGTCTGGTAAATCGGTACACAAGACTAAACATACTGATACATCGACTCCACTTTCCCAGGGTCGTTTACAATCGGTACGGGACCCTGACTTGTGGGACGATTCAGATGATCCCCTCGGTACCGAGGAGGATTACACATCTGATGAGGAGGAACCGTCGGTGCAGGATACTACTGCTAAGCCAGAGCACTCCTCCTTCACAAAATTTTTAAAGGAGATGTCAGACACCCTGTCTATTCCTTTAGAGTCTGACTCTAAAAAATCCAAGGCATTTTTGGATGCCTTGGATTTTGACCAGCCTCCTAAAGAGTTTTTAAAGTTACCCCTCCATGACATCTTGAGGGAAACTTTTTATAAGAATCTGGAAACTCCTTTGACAATCCCAGGAGCCCCAAGAAAACTAGAATCTCTATATAAAGTGATTCCAATACCTGGATTTGACAAACCCCAACTTCCTCATGAATCCCTGTTGGTAGAGTCAACCCTAAAGAAGACTACAGGAGCCAGTATGTATGCCTCTGTCCCTCCTGGTAGGGAAGGAAAGGCCATGGACAAATTTGGAAAGCGTCTTTACCAAAATGCAATGCTGGCCAACCGTTCAAGTAATTACGCTTTCCACTTCTCGTTTTACCTGAAGCACCTCATTCAACAGGTAACCTCTTTTCAAAAGTATATTCCGGACCGTAAGCTTCCTGCTTTTCAGCAATGTACCTCTAGTCTTCTGCAACTCAGGAAGTTTATGGTCCGTTCTATTTATGATACTTTTGAACTGACGTCTCGTGCTACTGCTATCTCTGTAGCAATGAGAAGATTGGCATGGCTACGGACCTCAGAACTGGACGTAAACCATCAGGACCGGCTTGCCAATGCTCCTTGCCTAGGGGATGAGCTGTTTGGGGAGTCCATGGATACCACCACACAAAAGCTCTCCGCCCATGAAACTAGGTGGGACACCTTGTTGAAAAACAAGAAGAAACCTCCTCCTCCTCGTCCATTCAGGCAACAACCTTCATATCAAAGGAGGTTTTCTGCTCGACCGGCGCAGTCCCATCCTCCTCAACCTCGCAGGCAGCGTCAGCAGCAACAACAGACTCGTCAACAACAGCAGCCTGCTGTCAAACCAGCTATTCAACCTAAGTCGACACAGCCCTTTTGACTCCTTTCTCCAGGACATTGCCAGTCTTCCTCCCTCGTGTCCTCTACCTCAGCCCATAGGAGGTCGACTACAAGTTTTTCTATCTCGCTGGGAAGCAATCACCTCCGACCAGTGGGTACTTGCTATCATCGCCCACGGCTACTCCCTAAATTTTCAGACTCCTCCACCTCTAAGTCTGCCAAAAGAGTCTGCTTCCAACAAGGCTCATTCCCTCCTCCTCGCTCAGGAGGTTCACTCCCTCCTTCTTCTCAATGCCATCGAACCGGTTCCTCTGGACCAGCAAGGCCTGGGATTTTACTCCCGGTACTTTCTTGTACCCAAAAAGACCGGAGATCTCAGACCAATATTAGATCTCAGAGATCTCAACAAATGTCTGGTCAAGGAGAAGTTCAAGATGTTATCTCTTGCCACCCTATATCCTCTTCTTTCTCAGGAAGACTGGCTATGTTCCCTCGATCTCAAGGAGGCGTATACTCACATTCCAATTCATCTGATGTCCAGACAATATCTGCGCTTTCTTGTCAATCAACATCATTACCAATACAAGGTGCTACCCTTCGGCCTAGCCTCCTCGCCCAGGGTATTCACCAAATGTCTGATTGTGGTCGCAGCTTATCTCCGCTCCCACAACTTTCAAGTCTTCCCTTACCTGGACGACTGGCTCATCAAGGCTCCTTCTCCTCAGTCCGTTCACAAAGCCACGGATCAGACCATTTACTTCCTTCGACTGTTGGGGTTCGAAATCAATCTACCCAAGTCGCACCTCATTCCGACTCAGCGGCTTCAATTCATTGGAGCCATTCTGGATACTGTTCAGATGAGGGCTTTTCTTCCTCTAAACCGCCTTCACACCATCCTTCATCTCTGTCAGCAGGTGTTCCAGCAACCTTCCATCTCTGCGAATCACATGATGGTGCTCTTGGGACACATGGCCTCCACAGTACATGTCACTCCCTTCGCACGTCTCCACCTGCGTACTCCTCAATGGACCCTAGCGACTCAGTGGTCACAAGCGACGGATCCTTGTTCACAACACATATCTGTGACCTCGTCTCTTCGACAGTCGCTTCTTTGGTGGTTGAAATCATCAAATCTATCCAGAGGTCTACTGTTCCATCTACCTCCTCATCAACTGGTCATCACCACGGATTCCTCCCCCTATGCATGGGGAGCTCACTTGAACGAGTTTCAAACTCAGGGGTTTTGGACCACCCAGGAAAAGAAACACCACATCAATTTCCTGGAACTCAGAGCGATATTTTACGCTCTCAAAGCTTTCCAACATCTCCTTTTTCCTCAAGTTCTTCTCATTTGCACAGACAACCAAGTTGCAATGTATTACATCAACAAACAGGGAGGGACGGGATCCCGTCCCTTATGTCAGGAGGCTCAAAGGATTTGGACCTGGGCGACTGCTCGTCACTTATTCCTGAAGGCAGTCTACATTCAAGGGGAACAGAATTGCTTAGCAGACAATCTCAGCAGAATTCTTCAACCTCACGAATGGACTCTCGACCCTTCGACTCTCCAGTCCATTTTCTCTCAATGGGGCACACCTCAAGTGGATCTTTTTGCAGCTCCCCACAACCATCAACTGCCCCTGTTTTGCTCCAGACTTTACTCTCCTCACCGTCTGGAACCCGATGCATTTCTCCTAGATTGGACCAATCTCTTCCTTTATGCATTCCCTCCTCTTCCGCTCATGCTGCGCACCTTATTCAAGCTCAAGAGGGAACAAGCCACCATGATTCTCATCGCTCCACGGTGGCCCAGACAGCATTGGTTTTCCCTTCTACTTCAACTCAGTTCCAGGGAACCCATACCTCTTCCTCTGTTTCCTTCACTGCTTACACAGCATCAGCAAACACTGCTTCATCCCAACTTACAGTCTCTGCACCTGACAGCTTGGTATCTCTCGGGCTGACTCCAGCTCATGCTCTCCTGTCTCAGCCTGTTCGTTCTATTATTGATGCCTCCAGGAAACCGTCCACTCTTCAATGTTACCAACAAAAGTGGTCTCGCTTTTCTTCCTGGTGCCGGTTACATCACCACAATCCCATATCTACAGCAGTGGGACTGGTGTTGGACTATTTATTGTCCTTATCTGACTCTGGTCTGAAATCCTCTTCGATAAGGGTCCACCTTAGTGCCATTGCAGCTTTTCATGAGCCGATTCATGGGAAACCCCTCTCAGCTCATCCCTTAGTTTCAAGGTTCATGAAGGGCCTCTTCAATGTGAAACCACCTCTTAAAGCCCCTCCTGTTGTTTGGGATCTCAATGTGGTTCTTTCTGCGTTGATGAAGCCTCCTTTCGAGCCGTTGGCCTCAACGCATTTTAAATTTCTCACTTGGAAAGTGGTCTTTCTAATAGCTCTCACTTCTGCCAGGAGGGTCAGTGAGCTTCATGCGCTGGTGGCGGATCCACCTTTCACGGTTTTTCACCATGATAAGGTCGTCCTCCGCACACATCCCAAATTCCTTCCTAAGGTTGTGTCTGAATTTCATCTTAACCAATCCATAGTTCTACCTGTTTTTTTCCCAAAGCCTCATTCTACTCCAGGTGAACAGGCTCTGCATACCTTGGATTGTAAACGTGCTCTGGCTTACTATCTTGATCGCACCAAACCTCACAGATCATCTCCTCAACTATTCTTGTCATTTGATCCTAACAAGTTGGGTCATCCTGTCTCTAAACGCACTCTATCCAATTGGCTTGCTGCTTGCGTTTCTTTTTGTTATGCTCAGTCAGGCCTGACACTGGAAGGTTCTGTCACAGGCCACAAAATTAGAGCTATGGCAGCGTCTGTAGCTTTCCTCCGTTCCACTCCTATTGAGGAAATCTGCAAGGCTGCTACTTGGTCCTCAGTTCATACTTTTACATCTCATTATTGTCTGGATGCATTTTCCAGACGGGATGGACACTTCGGCCAATCTGTTTTGCAAAATTTGTTTTCCTAATGGCCAACCTTCCCTCCATCCCTCTTTTTGTTAGCTTGGAGGTCACCCATCAGTCAAGAATATGCTGCCTGCTTGTCCTGGGATAAAGCACAGTTACTTACCGTAACAGGTGTTATCCAGGGACAGCAGGCAGATATTCTTGCGTCCCTCCCACCTCCCCGGGTTGGCTTCTTAGCTGGCTTATCCTAACTGGGGACCGCGCGCCTCTGTCGGGCGGGAAGGCACTCGCGCACGCGCGGTGCGGCCTAGCTAGAACTTTCTAAAGTTCTTAGAGTGCAATCACTCTAAAATTGTCCGTACCGGGGCTCCGTCGGTGCCGTCACCCATCAGTCAAGAATATCTGCCTGCTGTCCCTGGATAACACCTGTTACGGTAAGTAACTGTGCTGTTCGGTGTGAGGTATCCTTGAAGGATACTACTGAAATGGGATATTTAGGGAGTTACCCCAAATCTTTTTGGAGAAAGTAATTTCACAATAACACTTGTTAGAAAAAAACCTTACTTATATCAAAAACAGGAACCTGTTCACCAACTGAGACACACAGCTTTGCGTACATATATGTTTCAAACAAATATGTTCAAAACCCCAAACCACAATAAGAATAAATTTAGGAGAAAAAGGCCTCAATTAGGCTTAATGGGCCACAAAAACTCCCAATAGTTCTTCTTGAAGGGTTTGTAGTAAACGTTCTAATCATATCCAAAATATCAACGTTATGAACAGTCAACGATAACGTTTTTTGAGATAAGTATATCTCTTTATTGAGTGAATTGCAAATGACAAATTGTATTTTTGGTAAAAAAAAAAAAAAAAAAAAAAAGGGGGGGGGGATATTATTAGGAGATTGGACTCTAATGACTATATGAGAGAGCATATTTGGAGAGAATAAATTATTTTTTATTTTTCACCATTGTTTTGATTGATTACACAAACACTATAAGGTCCAAAGATGTTTCATGCTTAATTTACCCTTATGGGTTACATATGGAGCTTACATCTCTTGGAACAGGATTTTCCCGCATATGAGTTGTGAATACTGAGGACCTTTTCCCACACATTATGTATTTTTGATTTGTGATTCATAATTTAACAGATTGGTGTTTATAGATAATATCTCCCAGTGAGCTCATATTTGAAAGAAGAATTCCCTTATATGGTTGACAGATACAACACCCACAAGTTATGGACTGGTCTGGTGAGTCTAAAGGAAAAAATGAGCAGGTAAGATATATACTGTAATTTACCTTAAAATGCTTACTTAAAGGCTTGAGTATTAATTTCTGCCATTTTTGCATTTTGAATATGCTTCTAGGATTCAAGCCTATTTCAGTATTGAAATCTTTACTCCATCCAAGGTACACTAATCATTTATTACACAAGAGGTCAGCCTAGCTGTTTTGTAATCTAAAACCAAATAGCTGACGTTACTGCTAGTAAGTTAAGTTTATAATATTCAGGAAAAGTTTTAGAGTTAAATAATGAGAAGAAACTTTTGAAATTGTATTTTAGGTTTTTATGTGGAGAAAATACTTAAAGATTTTCTATCAAGCAAGTCAGGTAAAAGATGTGTGAGTGTGTTTGTATATACAGTATAGATATATAGATAAAGATACATATTTTACTTTACCTCCTTCACGCTTCCAATGTCCAATTGATATAAAGTATAAGGGAATGTTAGTCTTTACAGCAGTGGAAGACAAAGGAGGGGTAATTTTTAAGCTATTTCTGTAAGTATAGTTGCCAAAGTAGTTTTAAAAATATTGCGTTCTCTGTGTATGGGTAACCTTTTATGCATGTGGTGCCACTACAGGGCGACATTATCAAGGTGCTATAAAAGTCCAGGCTTTTATTGGACTTTGATTTTACCATGGGAGTCGCCAACCTATGCTATCTCTATCCCTCAGGTTCCTGATTCCAATGGTATGTTTATAATGTTGCTTGTGAGCAATCTTTCAACCAAAGTTATACCACCAACCCAAGAATTGGATCACAAAGCCATGGCTCGATGCCCCCAAGCCACATATTAAAGGATCTAACATTTCAAATTAACTGTTTCCCGAACACCCTGTAAATCATACTCATCTCATGAAGGGCTCCCCAAACAAGGCCCCCTGTAAAGTCCCTCACCCAGCCAAAGTTCCCCCAAGGTAAGAACCTCCAGCTGGAAGTTATTCCCTTCCATAATTCTCCCACCTTTCAAACAGTACCCCCCCACATATTCAGAGTCCATGCAGGCCTACATTGTCACTAAGGTCTAGTGGGTGTCTGGACAGGAGCAATCCACAGTTGCTTTTGTTGACACCCTGTTCAAAATGCTGGAAATCCTTAGTGGTAGTCTCATCATATGTCCTTATACAGAAACATGACCCCCCCCTAGTGGTAGTACCACGTGACTACCTCTAGGGATCGCCGGTGTTATTCTGAACCCTGTGGCAGCAAGGGCAGGAGTAATGGAGGCTTGCTTCTGCCTGGTTCTCCACTAGACCCCAAGGACAAAGCAAAATAGGCCTGAGGGAGGAGCTATGGGTAGATGGGAGGGTTGGAGTGTTGTTTGAAAGGGAGAAAATCCACAGGTGACCTCCAAATATGGGGCCCTGTTTGGGAAGGCATGTGACTGGAGCTGGAGAGAGGGAGGTTCGTAGCTGCTTGGGGGCTTGAGGGAGGATTTGCAGGGCTCAGGAAACTGCTGCTGGTGTTTCAGGGAACTTTTATTTTTTTACACTGGCAATTTTTTGGCTGGACGTGTGAGAGTCCCGGTTAACTGGGACCTGGTTAACCGAGGCTCTACTGTAGTTGTTTTTATGATTTTGCTTTGTGATGTTTATTCCTAAGTTTTTATGTTTGTACTCTGTAAACTGCCTAGTTGTAAATGGTATATACATTTTTTAAATAAAATAAATAAGTAAACAGCATAAAGAATGTCAAGTCAAATGCAAGGCGCTAATAAGGAAGGTGAAGAAAGACCTTGAAAATAAGATTGCGCTAAAGCAGAAACAATACAAACTTTTTTAGGTATATTAAAAGCAAGAAGCTGGGATGAGAGTCAGTTGAACCATTAGATGATCAAGGGACAAATCTCTGTAACACTGAATGATGTAATGGGTCAATTTGACAAATTGAACAGAAGCAAATTGTCTGGACCAGATGGTATACATTCCAGAATGATGATAGAATTGAAAATTGAACTTGCAGAGCTATTGTTAGTCATTTCTATTTTTTCTCTAAAACCCAGCATAGTACTGCAGTGTTCTCCCCAGAAATTTTTTCCAGTCGGGTGGCATGAAAAAGTAGCCGGGTGGGGCGGGACAGGGAAATTTGATGGTGGGGAGAATTGCCGCACTACACGGCTAGGACTAATGCCAGCTCAATGCTGGCGTTAGCGTCTAGCACGTGCGGCAATTCTGCACGAGCTAAGCGCGTGGAAAAACCGCTATCGCAGCTTAGTAAAAGGAGCCCTAAATGTGTACTATTTGTATTAGTTAATTATTATTAGTTATTTTCCAATGCTCAATATGACTGCCTCTCTTAAGGTTTGACACTTGTTCCATAATATTTTTATTAAATTTAAGAAGTATCCAATTCTAGAAGTGGTGCCTCACACAACGAACTTAATTCGTTCCAGGAGCAAGTTTGTTATGCGAAAAGTTTGTTATGTGAAACGCGTTAAGCGCAGTGACTAACGACTGCCTGCAGTGCCTGCGCGGAAGGATGCAATACATCGGCAGCGATCGTGGAAGCTCGGGCGACTTCGTTGTGTGAAACGAAGTTCGTTGTATGAATCATGACATGAAGTTCGTTGTGTGCAGCGTTCGCTGTGCGAGGCGTTCTTTATGCGAGGCACCACTGTAATTAGATATTTGCTCTCTTTCAAATGGTATAGAACAGCGTCTCTCAAACTTTTTTAACTCTGGCACACTAAACGGAGCAAATGTTATTTGTGGCACACTAAATGCAGCAAATGTTTTTCATGGCTGGAAAAAATTTCTGGGGAGAACACTGTTGCCGTTAGTTTTCAAGGTCCAATCACGTCAAAGAATGATGCTTATCTGGGCAGTTGTATAATAAAAAGAATGGATAAGATAACATGAGAAGTGAAATTGTCATGAATCAGAGGGATATATACCCTGTAGGTCCTAAAAGCAGGCTTGTGGATTAGATATAAACTATGAAGGCAGTGGTGTACCTAGCATATGTGACACCCGAGGCCCATCATTTTTTGACACCCCCCCATCTATATGAAAAACATGATTTTTAGTAACAATCCACACATCACACAAGAGTGTACCTAGGAAAAGGCAGCATCTTACATACTGCAGTGAGCAGTACATCAATACACCCATTGTAAAACTAAACAAGCCAGACTAATACAGATCAATCCTAACTGAAAACCATGTCTTTCGAACACACAGAACACAGAAAACACCTTCGCCTGGTATGGAATATGTAATCATAAACTAACCCCTCTCCCTTTTACAAAACTGTAATGTGGTTTTTAGCCATGGTGGTAACAGCTCAGACTCTCATAGAATTCTGAGCAATTACCACCATGGCCAGTGCTAAAAAAACGCTCTACAGTTTTGTAAAAGGGGGATAAAATAGAAAAACGTAGGCAAAGATTAAATTGAACCACCAAGAAGCTGGACTCTGCATACAATGCAACACCACAGAAACAGCGATGCATCTCCCTTAAAGCAAAAAAATAAATAAATATAATTTTTTTCTACATTGTCTTCTTTGATTTCTGCTTTCCTCATAGTCTTGTCACTCTCTTCCTTTCATCCACTGTCTACCCTCTCTCTGCCCCTTCTATATGGCATCTTCTTTCCTTGTATTCCCCTTCCATCTCTCCCTTCACCCCTATTATTCTTCCCCCATCTTCTTCCCTTCCCTCCTCCAATGGTCTGGCATTTCACTCTCTCCTCTCCCTTCCCCCCACTTCCATCAGCATCTGTCCCCTTTCTTTCCCTCCAACCCAAGTCCATCCAGTATCCTTCTCCCTTATGTCTCTCTCTCCTTTCCCTGCACACCAATTCCATCAGCATCTGCCCCCTTTCTCTCCCTCCGCCTCCCTGACCCCCTTTTTCTCCCTCCACCATCCTTCTATGCTCCTCTCTCCCTCCAAACCAGCAAGGTCCCATGATGACTGCTTCTCTTGCCTCTGCCTCTGGAAGATGTAAATGACGTTGGAGGGGGTGTGCCGGCAGATGCAGGGAGTTGCAGCAAGGTTCCACAATGACTGCGGCTACCATTCCACCCCTTCCAACGTCACTTATGTCTTCTGGAGGCAGAGGCGGCAAATGCAGTCATCACGGGACCTTCTTGCACTTCAGTTTGGCTGCCGACTCTGCTTCGGAATAAGTATGGCAGCCGCACTGAGGTGCAGATGCCATTTAGAGCAGCTCAGAAGGTTCTGGATCCAGCCGGCTGTGTACCCCCCTAGGGCCGGCACCCGGGGCTGTCTGCCACTGTATGAGGGGACAAAAAATACTAAAAAGAATGGATAACTTGACCGATTTAGACATGTCATACAATTATAACCACAAAAATATGTCATAAAATGTAATTCTAAGCTCAAAAGACTCCAGACGAAAAGCAGACTATAGAAAGGAAACCAGAAAAGACCAAACCCATAGTACTAAGATTCAAATGCTAAAATCAGACATGACCATTATGAAGAGATGTGTGGATCACCGCTAATTATAACAAGTGAGTCTTTAAAATATGAGAGGGTAACGGATAGCCAGATCTGGTGGATGGAAGTGATAAATACTGGAGCTAAAACCAGAGCACCATGATGAAACTTGAATGGAAATATGGATACCTATTTATACTTTTGAGTAAAATTGCAATGCGAATATGTCATAGAAAAGAATAAATAATGTGTAAACTAAAAACTAAGAACAACGTTTTGTAACACCGAACTCAGAATTAATGAAATAACATGCTAAAAGAACTTAACCCCCCCCTAAAATAGGGCATATACATACTTAAAATGATGGCTGGTTACAAACAGTATGCCTAGACTATATACTAAACTAAACTAAACTTTAAGTTTATATACCGCATCATCTCCACGGATGTGGAGCTTGGCACGGTTTACAAGAACTTAAAATATAGGAAGAGAAGGAAAAAAAAGGTTTACATGAACTTATATATAGAAGAGAAGAGTAAGGGGGGATAGAATTACATTTTCGTGAAAAGCCAGGTTTTCAGTTGCTTGCGGAATAATTGGAGGGAGCCCAGGTTCCGCAGCGGGGTAGTAAGGTCGTTCCAAAGACCTGTGATTCTGAAGAGAAGGGATTTTCCCAGTTTGCCTGCATAGCGAATACCGTGTAGAGAGGGGAAGGATAGTTTATACCTTTGGGCGGGTCTGGTAGAGTCAGGACTCGAGGAGTTATAAGATAGACCTAAACAGGGCAAAAGTAAACGTATGGGAAATGAACAGCTGATAATACAGAGTGTATCTTGAAAACATAAGCCGACCGGGTAGATGAAAAGTGAAACCTGGGAAAGATCTAAATTATTGTTCAAATGAGCTTCTATTAAAACCAAAGAATAAAACCACAGCAGTTGGGAAAGTAAAAAAGGGTGAGTAAAATGGACTTACCGAAAAGGTCTCTGCACTGATGAGATAAACTCGTACGCAGAATAAATGTGAACACGCGACAGTGATGCTATAATATTTGATCCTTTGAAAGAGGCGCCAAAAAAGTGTCGGCAGTGGATTGAATGCACACTGATAGTGGAGGGGCATCAGGCTGTTAAAAAAGGCTGCTTTAATAAATAAATAAAAATACTGGTGAAAAACTAAATAAAAAACCAAAACCATGATAAAATGCCGAACCTGACTGTAAGTGGTAGTGAAAGTAACATAAGGCACCCGTAGTACTGTTAGTGCCAGGGCTGCTTAGAATAAAGAACTGTGCTGTACATGAGGAGATAAGATGTAAAGTGCTGGCCCCTCATTGCACCACTTGATAAAACTAAGGAGCGATGTTCTAGAGCAAGGGTGCCCACACTTTTTGGACTTGCGAGCTACTTTTAAAATGACCAAATCAAAATGATCTATCAACAATAAAACTTTAATGAAAAATACAAAGCACACTGTACGCATAGAAAATGTTAATTATCATTTCTATTCCAGGGTTTTTTCAAAGAGGTCAAAGCAGATGACTCTACGCACTGTCACCTCAGTAACACCCATACAAAAATAGACAAATACCCCCCTCCCTTTTTACTAAACCACGATAGCAGTTTTTAGCGCAGGAAGCTGCGCTGAATGCCCAGCGTTGTTCTCGACGCTCATAGGCTCCCTGCGCTAAAAACCGCTATTGTGGTTTAGTAAAAGGGGACCATAGTGTAAAATATAGACAGCAGATATAAATTCAGACACATTTTGATCACTAAATTTAAAATAAAATCATTTTTCCTACCTTGTTGTCTGGTGATTTCATGAGTCTCTGGTTGCACTTTCTTCTTCTGACTGTGCATCCAATCTTTCTTCCCTTCTTTCAGCCTGTATGCTTCCTCTCCTCCAGACCTCATTCCCTCCCCCAACTTTTTCTTCCTCTCTCCCTGCCCTTTCTTTCTTTCTCTCTTCATGCCCCCTTTCTTTTTTTCTGTTTCTCTTCCTTCTGTCTCCCTGCCTGCCCTCATTCTTTCTTTCTCTCTGCCCTCCCCCAAGCCACTGCTGCTGCCATCGGGGAACAGGCCCCCAAGTTGCCGCCGCCATCGGATAACAGGCCCCAAAGCCACCACTGCCGCCCTAAGCTCTCCCTGTTTCGGGCTGACTAGCATTCCTCTCCCCGACGTCAATTCTGCCGTGAGAGAGGAAGTTTCGGCCCAGCCAGGCAGCGATTGGCTGGCAAGAACTTCCTCTCCGACGGCAAAATTGACGTCGGGAGAGGAAGGCTGATCGGCCCAAGATCGCGATTGACCTATTGGGAGAAATGCTGCTGGGTCCTGCCTTCGCGGAAACAGAAAGTAAGCAGGACCCGGCAGCAAGAACAGCAAATTGTAAGCTTCACTGACCTGTCTCCCGCCTTAGCCCATAGCGAACGCATGTTTCGGGGCTCTAACATGGGTGTGCCGGCTTCCCTTCTCTTCTCTTCCCCCCCCCTCACCCCCCGGACATAACTTCCAGTTTCGGAGGGATGAGAAGGGAAGCCAGCACGCACACATTAGAGCCCCGGAGCATAAGTTCGCTATGGGCTAAGGCGTGAAATCTCCAAGCCGTTTTTTTTTTTTTATGTTGAGCAGTGGCGACAGCAGCAGAATTCACAAGCGAATGATAGCCGGGCGGTCATCTAAATTAGCCGGGCAGAGCACCCGGCTAAAAGGCCCTAGGGAGAACACTGGTACTGGAAGACTAGAGGGTGGTCAATGTGATGCCAATTTTAAAAAGGGTTCCAGAGGTGATCCAGGAAATTATAGACTGGTGAGTCTGATGTTGATTCCGGGCAAAATGGTAGAGACTATTATAAAGAATAAAATGACAGAACATATAGAAACATAGAAACATGACGGCAGATAAAGGCCAAATGGCCCATCTAGTCTGCCCATCCGCAGTAACCATTATCTCTTTCTCTCTCAGAGATCCCACGTGCCTTTCCCTGGCCCTCTTGAATTCAGACACAGTTTCTGTTTCCACCACCTCTTCCGGGAGGCTGTTCCACACATCTACCACCCTTTATCATCTCTTAACTTCATCCTATGACCACTCATTGCAGAGTTTCCTTTCAAATGAAGGAGACTCGACTCATGCACATTTATATTACGTAGGTATTTAAACATCTCTATTATCTCCCCTCTCCCGCCTTTCCTCCAAGCATGGATTAATGAGAGAAAGCCAACATGGATTTAGTCAAGGGAATCTTGCCTCACATAAGAACATTAGTGGCCAGAGCTGTTAAAAGAAGAGTGTTTTTAGCCTTTTAATACTTTGGATATTATAGATTGTCAGTTTGAGTATTTTGTAAATATAACTTCTTGTACAATCCCACCCTATTCCTGGACAAGTGGGTATCTGCCTTACATTGCTGAATGCTAGCTGTCAGTATCATTTTCTTTTGGCCTAACCAATGTCAGCAAAGGCCTATGGAAGATTATATTAAACAGATCTAATTCTGGGAATGTCGGTGCAGATAGAACTAAGAAAAGACATTAGAATGCCACTATTACTTCTAAATTACCAGTACTTGAGATTAACAAAGAATCTTGGCAGAATGCTGGGAGGATCCAGAGTTTTCAATAGATGTGCTAAGGTCTGATGCTTAAGGCAAAGAATGGCTCCAGCTGTATGTTCTTTAAGATAGACAGTTATGGTCAATCAAGAGCCATTGTTTCAGACAGAAGCCAATTGTCACAGAAAGATATTGTAAAATAAAAGAAACTCAAGTCTATGAGGGACAAGCTTCGTCTGTGTTTCTCTCTCTTTCACACCTCATATACCTTCACCCATGCAGACATATACACATCATTCAGATAAAACAGTGGTCTCAAACTCACAGCCCGGGGGCCACATGCGGCCCACCAGGTACTATTTTAAGGCCCTCGGTATGTTTATCATAATCACAAAAGTAAAATAAAACAGTTTCTTGATCATATGTCTCTTTAGCTATAAATTACAATATTATTATTGAGACTTAGCCAAAAGGAAAGATTTATAAACTATAGAGTTTCTACCTCATGCAAAATTGTCATTTCTTTAATAAGACATTAACTATTTTTTGAGGCCCTCCAAGTACCTACAAATCTGAAATGTGTCTCTGCAAAGGATTTGAGTTTGAGACCACTGAGATAAAACCTCTTGCCTGCCTTTTCCAACACCCTTCTTTCTCTTACAAGATCATGAAGGGCATAGAGAGAGTAGAGAGGGACAGATTCTTCGAACTTTCGAAAAATAAGAGAACAAGAGGGCATTCGGAAAAGTTGAAAGGGGACAGATTCAAAACAAATGCTAGGAAGTTCTTCTTTACCCAACGTGTGGTGGACACCTGGAATGCGCTTCCAGAGGACGTTATAAGGCAGAGTACGGTACTGGGGTTCAAGAAAGGATTGGACAAATTCCTACTGGAAATGGGGATAGAGGGGTATAGATAGAAGATTACTGCACAGGTCCTGGACCTGTTGGGCCGCCGCGTGAGCGGACTGCTGGGCACGATGGACCTCGGGTCTGACCCAGCAGAGGCATTTCTTATGTTCTTATGTTCTCTCTTCAGTTTCTACACACACACACACAAATCTTCCCTCTTTCTTTCTTTGGACTCTTGCTTATCTTCCTGTCTGCCTCCTATCTTCCCCCTTTCAACACCACATCTCACCGGTTCAGACACCCAAAGGAAAACCTGTCCTTTCTCATTCACAAAAGCACAGAAGCAGCTCCATAATAGAATACAGTGAAACCTTGGTTTGTGAGCATAATTCGTTCCAGAAGCATGCTTGTAATCCAAAGCACTTGTATATCAAAGCAAATTTCCCCATAGGAAATAATGGAAACTCAGACGATTTGTTCCACAACCCAAAAACTTTAATACAAAATACTATACGTACTTGTATTGCAAGACCTCGCTCGTAAAGAACAGTCACTACACTCCAGCAGCGTCAGAGAGAGAAAAACCATCGGCTCAATTGTGATGATGTGACACGTGTATACTGTATGTACTCATATTGCAAGACTTTGTTTAGAACAGTTGCTACACTCCCGCAGCATCAGAGAGAGAAGAACCATCGGCTCAGTTGTGATGTGTGTATACTGTAAGTACTTGTATTGCAAGGCATTGCTTGTATATCAAGTTAAAATTTAATAAAATATTTTGCTTGTCTTGCAAAACACTTGCAAACCAAGTTACTTGCAATCCAAGGTTTTACTGTATCTATACATTAGTAACAATATATGTTTAGTGTATCTTTCTTCTAAGCATTGCATCTATGTAATATTAAGCTTATTTCTATACAGTACACTTCTCCCTCCGAAACCGCGGTTTCAGTATCCATGGATTTGGTTATTCGTGATTTTTTTTTTTAACCGAAATGCTGCATCCCGGACCTCCCCGGAGCTTACCTGGTGGTCTAGCGGGCTTTCAGGGCAGGAGCGATCTTCCTACGCTCCTGCCCCGTACAGATCACTCATACAAAATGGCTGACGTGAGTTCCCGTAGTCTCTTGAGACTACAACGGGAAATCCCTGCAGCCATTTTATATGAGTGATCTGCACGAAGCAGGAGCCTAGGAAGATCGCTCCTGCCCCGAAAGCCCTCTAGACCTCTTGTTAAGCTTCGGAGAGGTCCGAGATGCTGCGTTTCATTTAAAAAAAGGTCCGGGTTGCTGGGGGGAAGGCGGGGGTGAGTCAGAGCCGGCCCCTAACCCCTGCGAATATTGAGAGAGAAGTGTATATTTTATGCAACCACTCTTGGCTTTAGTTGTCATTAATTTTACTTCCTGCTGCACCTCTATGAGGGAACTGAACCCAGGACCTCTTGCACACCCATAAAAGACTAGCCAAAAACACACCTTTTAAACACACAAGATATTTGGGAGGCACATCTTTACAGTGGGTAGTCAATCCTATCTCGCGAGATCTTGTTTAGGAAGCTTCATTTACATATTTGACCTTTGCCTTTTACCCCAGGACTGTCCTCTGACTTCCAGTTGTCTTCTTACAAGTGAGACAGTAGGAGCTAGTCTTTTCTGCTCATATTTGTTTTTTCCTCTAACTTCAGTATTTTTTTCATCTTCACGTGTTCATCCTGCAGAGGTTCCCTGTGGGAACAGCTCTGGCTGTAGCAGATCACAGATCTCATGAGTAGCTTTGCAGTGCTCCCACTGGACAACCTGCATTCACAGATCGGGGCTCAGAGACCATTCCCTTGGAAGTGTTGCTTATCCCAGATTTGTCTGCTAGTGGGTTTGAGTGCAAGCTGCGTGGCTCCATGGCAGTGTATCCAGGATTGGGGCTGACTGCGTTCCTCCACCTGTTCATGTGTGTGATGTTTCTGGATGAAGTGGAAGTCTCCGACCAGAGTGTTGGGCCTGAAAGGCAGTCAGAAGACCAGCAGTCCAGGTTTCAAGGCTTGTGAGGCAGAGGATCACCCTGTAAGCTGTTTCAGCTTCCATCTTGCAGCTCCCAGCACACAGCATGACACAGTGAGTAACAAGCCTGTGAGTTCGATTTGAGGGGTCTCGAAATTGGGATTTTAAGTAGTTTGGCAGTTTGCCCTAGGTCCCCTTCCCCCCAAAAAAAATCCTATTAGTAAAATTTATCCCATGGTGGCCCTCTTGGATTTTCCAGTTCTGAATTTAAAGCTTTTTTTCTGCCTTTACAAGCTTCATTTTTGTAAGAAAAACACATCAGATGGTCTCCTCAGGGCAGGATACTTCAGATTCATGCCCTGTTTGCAGCGGATGGCTTACAGGTGAGCATCCATGTTCCAAGCGGCGCATGAGGGGAGTATAGTGGCGTCAGCTTTAACCCCCTCTGTACCTTCGGGGGGGTTCTACCACTCAGTTCATCCGAGACCAGTCCAACAAGAGAAAATTAGGCCCAGGGGGCAACGTAAGTGTGTCCCTAGCAAAATGCAGCCGTGATTCCGCATCTAAAGCCTGTAAATCCTTCAAGAGCTCTACGAAGGACTCGCAGGAGGTGGCCGTCCCTCAGAATCAGGTTTTCTCCCCAGAATTTAACATGCTCTTTCAGGCTTATCTAGCCAAGAAAAAATTCACCAAACCTGTTGGCGTTGGGGGTTCCTCCTTCCTAGAATGTGGGTCCCCAACAGAGCTATTTCAGAACCCACTTCACCAATCCCAATCCTTTAATCATTGGTTCCTCCCCCAATCTCCCTATTTCTGGATTTTATTTACTAAACATTTTTTTTAAATTACTTAAATATAACTCATTACAGGGAACAGTAGTACAGCTTTGTCAATTTTCCTCAGAAATAACAAATAAAGTAGCCAAGCATGATACTCAATTGGTAACGATGGGAAAGAAATTGGATAAAATGGAAACATCTGTTTCTGTAATGCAGTCTTGTGCTGTGTCCCATGTTAAGGATAATACTTTATTACACTTGCAGATGAAAAAAATGGAAAACGCTATGAGATCTAGGAACCTCAGATTTCTGAATTTTCCTATATCTCATTACCTTTCTCCTTTGGAACTACTAAAAATGTATTTAAAAGACATACTTAATTATACTCATCTAGAAAATTTTTCTCCAGATAATCTGTATTATTTGCCTAGTGATACAAAAAAGATTTCAGAAGAAGGGGGAAAAATCAATTAGTATCACCTGATAGTTTAAATATTTCCCAGTTTTTGGAGTCATGAAGGATTTTATAGCCAAAAGAACAACATTATTAGTCACATTTATGACTGAAATAGAAAAACAAGATATTCTTAAACAGTATTTTCTAAACAAAAATGCCCTGTTTTGTGGCCAACAGATAAATATTTTTTCAGATATCTCTAGACACGCAATACAGGAGGAAGCAAGTCCTGCAACTCAAGGCTAGAGCCTTGGGTGTGGGTGCCTCATTTTTTCTTAAGTTCACTTGTAAATGTTTGGTGACATATCAGAATACTAGATATATTTTCTTGATCCAGCCCACTTAGAGAATTTTCTTAAAGATAAACCTAAATTGGATATATTGCCTGTTACTAGTGCAGAGGATGAGACGGAATAAAATGATAATTATTTTGCCTGACTCTATAGTGTATTAGAATACTGATGTTTATTTCCTTTTTTGATATAGAGACCATGGCAGATATAGCCAGCCCTTAATTAAGTGGACTTGATAATACTAGTATTTCTATTTTGATCTATTTCCTTTACATCTAATATAATAAAACGCTAGGCCGCGCATGCACACTCCCACCTACGCCCATTTTCTGTGCGCCCATTTTCTGTGAGCTGTAGGGCACCGCAGGTAGGAGTGTGCATGCGCGCAAAGCTCTCTCCCTCCCCCCCCCGAGGTGGATGTCGGCCGCAGCGGCTGTCGGCGGCCCGAGGCGGATGTCGGCCACGGTGGCTGCTGGCCACCCGAAGCTCTCTCTCTCCCTCCCCCCCCCCCGAGGCGGATATCGACCGCGGTGGCCCAAGTCAGATGTCGATCGCGGCGGCTGCTGGCCTCGGCAGCTGCAGGCCGCGGCGGCCAAACCCGGACAGCATTTTAAAATAAGTTTTTAAACGATGGCTTTTCAACTCCCCCCACCACCACCACCGCCGATGCCGCAATACCTTTTAAAACCCTCCCCCCCAGCTTTGTGCTTAAGGCCTGGCTTCTTCGGGCAGCAGCAGCGTTTAAAATTTGATGCTGTTGCCGACTTCACGCCTTCCTCTCTGGCGGGTCCTGCTTACTTCATGTTTTCATGAAGTAGACAGGACCCGCCAGAGAGGAAGACCTGAAGCCGGCAACAGCATCAAATTTTAAACGCTGCTGCTGCCCGATGAAGTTGAAGGAAGAAAGGGATCAGAAGGGGAGAGAATGGTAGGGCATGGAGTTAAGGAGGAAGGTATGGGGGGAGGAAAATACTGCACAGGGAAGTGGGGTGGGAGGGAAATGCTGCAGCACACGGAAATGGAGGGGCAGAAAAGGGGTTGATGGACAGGGGAAGAGGTGCTGATGGACAGGGGGGCAGAAAAATGAAGACAGGCCTACTGCTGGACAGGGGGAGCAGGAAGGAGGTGATGATGGACAGGGGGAGGTAAAATAAAGGGAGAAGGGCTTCTGCTGGATAAGGTGAGCAGTGATGGAGTGGTGGAGGACACAGGGGAGGTAAAAGGAAGGGAGAATGGACAGGGGGAGCAGGCAAGGGGTGGTAGTGGACAGCCAAGGAAAAAAAAAAAAAAGTCAGACAGAAATACAGAAAGCGGCTAAGGAGAAAGAAAAAAAATAAAGACAGACACACACATACACATATTCTAGCACCCGTTAATGTAACGGGCTATAAGACTAGTTTGTTTATATTACCTGAACTTGTTATATGTTGTAACAATCAATAAATTGATAAATAAATTAAAAAAAGGATTCTCTCTCAGCTGATTTTTTAACAGCTGATGCCGGCTTGCCTGTTTTAGCGACTGGGACTGTTCAGGTTTCTCAGCCGCTACAGGCCATGGAGGGAGCATTTTTGTTGGGAACTTCGCCATTTTCTCAGTCTGGCTCCTCCATTTTGTCTGCAACCTCAGGTGACCTTCCTCCTGTATTGGAAAAACAGGGGCAGGTTTCTGCTGGGTTCCCTGCTGTGGTAGGAAGTTCCTTGGGACCCCCGGGGTTTTTTTCCCCTGATTTAATTTTTTCTTTATGCAGAGCCTATTTTCAGGCAACTGGGGGTCCCGTATGCACCCAGGGGGTTTGGGGAGTGGGGTTTTCTCCGCACCCCCTGTGGCTTTGCCACCCTCTTCTTTGGCGTCCCCTCCTCCTTGTCCCTCGTCCAAGCGCCTGCGAGTGTCATGGGATGAGGATTTGTGGTCTGAGGAGCGTGTCGGCCTGGATGAGGACCTGGACCCTTTTGAGAATTTCCAGGACCCTCTCGAGGGGATGGCTACTGGCGGTGGGTTGTCGGGTTTCCCATCCTCCGGCGAAGAAGCGTCTGTAGTGTGCCTTTTTCAGAGGGATGAGCTACCGGATCTAATTGAACAGGCTTCTTCAGTGTTGCATTTTGAAGATGCGCCACCTGAGACTCTGTGTGTGGGGGATAGAGAGTTGCGCGGGGACAGAAATCCCACCCGTCCCCGCCAAAGTCCCACCCGTCCCCACCTGTCCCCGTGAGGACTCCCACCCGTCCCTGCGAGGAATCCCTCCGTCCCCACCCGTCCCCGCGAGGAATCCCCTACGTCCCCGCCCGTCCCTATAAACTTCAGAAATAGTTATTTCAGTTAATTATGCTACTGAATTAAAGGCTCTGGTAGAAACCCATTTACAAATAGGCAAAAAGACTTTATTAATTTGGAAATATTAATTGGGAAGAATACATACTTTGAAAATGGGTTTCTACCAGAGCCTCTAATGTTTATAAATTTTTATCAACACAACTAATATACTACTTTATCCTAAAGCAAAAAAAAAAAGAAATATAATTTTTTTTCCTACCTTTGTTGCCTAGTTTCTGCTTTCCTCATGTTCTCATTCAATTCCTTCCATCCACTGTCTCTCTTCTCTCTGCATCTTCCATTTGCTCTGTTACTGTGCCTCCCTTTCTCCCCCCTTCCAAATTGGACTGGCACCCATCTTCTTCCCTCCGCTCCCCCCATAGTCTGGCATCTCTGTCTTCTTCCCTACCAGCATCTTCTCCCCACTCTCTCTTCCCCATTTCCTTTCAGCGTCCTTCTCCCCCCATCTTCTGTCAGCGTCCTTCTCACCCCTCTGTCTTCCACATGTGCTTTCAGTGTCCTTCTCCCCCTCTGTCTTCCCCATGTCTTTTCAGCGTCCTTCTCCCCCTCTGTCTTCCCCATGTGCTTTCAGCGTCCTTCTCCCCCTCCCCCGTCTTCAGCGTCCTTCTCCCCCCGGTCTTCCCCATGTCCTGTCAGCGTCCTTCTCCCCCCTCTGTCTTCCACATGTGCTTTCAGTGTCCTTCTCCCCCCTCTGTCTTCCCCATGTCCTTTCAGCGTCCTTCTCCCACCCCACCCCCGTCTTCCCCAGGGCCTTTCAGCATCCTTCTCCCAACCCCCGTCTTCCCCATGGCCTTTTAGCGTCCTTCTCCACCCCTTTGTCTTCCCCATGTGCTTTCAGCATCCTTCTCCACCCTCAGTTTTACCCATTTCCCTTAAGCGTCTTTTCCTCTCCACTCCACCTTTCCTCCCTTTCTCTCTCCCTGCCTCCTTACCTTCGTGGCGCTTCCCCGCCCGAGCGACAGCAGAACAGGCCCGGTCCGACAAATCTCCCTGCCCTTAACCGCGAATCTAAATTACCTTCTTACAGCTGTGTAAGAAGGTAATTTAGATTCGCGGCTACAGGGCAGGGAGGTTTGTCGGACCGGGGCTGTTGTTGGTCGGTCGGGGAAGCGCCACAAAAGTAAGGGGACTTGGCCGGCTGTTCTGCACCTGGGGTGGACCGCCCCCCTCCCTTGGTACGCCACTAGAGCCGCGAGGCTACTCTCCTTCTCCTTACCTGCCCTGCCTGCAGCACAGAGTCGAACGGAAGTCTTCCCGACGTCAGCGCTGACATCGGAGGGAGGGAGGGCTTTGTTTAAGCCCTTCCTCCCCTCTGACGTCAGCACTGACATCAGGAAGACTTCCGTTTGGCTCTGTGCTGCAAGCAGAGCAGGTAGGGAGAAGAAGAGCCGCACGACTGAGTACATCCAGCCCCGCAGGATCCCCGCGACCCTAAGGGGTGTCCCCACGGGATCCCCGCAACCCTAGGGGGCGTCCCCACAGGATCCCCGTGACCGAAGGGGGAACCTGCGGGATGCCCGCGGGTCTCGCAGAATTCCCGTCGTCCCTGTTCCCGTGCAGCTCTCTAATGGGGGACCCTCTACTTCGGGGGATCCGTACTGTTTCCTGCTCTTTTCCTATGCATCAGGATATTCGGGATATTGTACTGGCACAGTGGAAAATGCCGGAGTTTGGTGCGCCCCATGGCTCGTTTGTATCCCATTCCGGAGAGGGATCGGGCTACGTTAAAGTCGCCAGTGGTTGATGCGGTGGTCTCAGCGATTTCTAAGCAGCATACCATGCCTGTTGAAGGCGGTTCTGCCTTACGGGATTCTGAGGAGCATAAGTTGGAGACCATTCTTAAGCAGAATTTTCAGGTCTCTGCTTTTGGGGTCCAGGAGGCTATTTGTGGGGGGCTGGTGGCTCACGCTGTGTTTCATTAGGCTGAGCGTGTCCTGGATCGTGAGTCTGATGACTGGTCCTTGGTGGATCAGGAGGTGGCGAAGATTGAGATGGCTGCCTCGTTCCTCTCGGATGCTCTTTATGACTTGGTGTGGATCTCGGCTAAGTCAGTGGCCTTTGGCGTGGCCGCGCGGCGTATTTTGTGGCTTCGCGCTTGGTCAGCGGATGCTGTATCCAAAGCTAAGCTTAATAAATTTCCCATTCGGGGGTCTTTTTTGTTTGGAGAGGACTTGGATAAGTTGCTTCAGACGCTGACGGACTCTAAGGTGCCCTTCCTGCCTGAGGACCATGCCTGCCTGGCGTCTTGGGGTGGCACTGCCCGGGGGCGTCTGCGGAAGTTCCTCAAGTATCGCCCTGGGTGTAGGGCTGCTTCTTTCCAGCTTCGGAGTTTTCCCAGGGTTGGTTTTATCAATGCATGCAGCCCTTTCGGCCCGTCTTGCACAATGACGCCTTGCCAGCACCTCCTTTGGTTCCGGTGGGTGCCCAGCTGCACGACTTTTTTCCCAAGTGGGCCGAGATCACGTCCGATCAGTGGGCCCTGGAGGTAGTGCAGGATGGTTATGCCCTGAAGGTTGCCCGCTCTCTGTCGGATCTTTTCCTAGCCTGTGTCAGGCGACATGGAAGACGCAGGCCTTTCGCCAGACCGTTCAGCGCTTGCTAGATCTCAAAGCAATTGTTCCAGTGCCCCCTCAGGAGTGCGGCACCCACAGGTACTCGATTTACTTTGTTGTGCCCAAGAAGGAGGGGACCTTTCGGCCCATCCTGGATTTGAAAGGGGTCAACAGGGCTCTCAAAATTCCCTCTTTTCGCAAGGAAACACTGCTTTCTGTCATTTTGGCGGTTCAGCCGGGGGAGTTTCTAATTTCTCTCGATCTGACGGAGGCCTACTTGCATGTTCCCATTCGGACTTTGCGATCTTGAGTTGGAACTATCAGTTCTGTGCGCTTCCCTTTGGCATGGCCATGGCTCCCCGGACATTTATCAAGGTGATGGTGGTTGTTGTGGCGGCCTTGCGGTCGGAGGGCATTCTGGTTCACCCCTACCTGGACGACTGCTTGATTCGGGCGAAGTCGTTGCAGGAGAGCACCCGGGTTACAGCTCGGGTGGTGGAGTTTCTCCGGTCGCTGGACTGGGTGGTCAACCTTTCAAGAGTCGGTTGGTCCCAGCTCAGCATCTGGAGTACCTTGGGTTTCTGTTCGACACCTCATTGGGGAAGGTCTTCCTTCCAGAGGCCCAGGTAAGCAAATTGCAATCTCAGATTCGCCTTCTTATGGTGTCCCGGTGTCCTCGGGCGCAGGATTTCCTCCAAGTCTTGGGGTCGATGGCGGCATCCCTGGGCGTGGTGAGGTGAGCGCGGGCCCACATGTGTCCTCTTCAGTTTGCTCTGCTATGGAGGTGATCATCCCAGAGGCACAGTTTGGATGTCCCTGTGCGGGGCTTGGCGCGTTGTAGTCTTCGTTGATGGTTCCAGACCTCTCATCTGGTTCAGGGGGTGAGTCTGGATCTGCCGCAGTGGATGGTGCTTCTCACGGATGCCAGTCTCCTCAGTTGGGGGGCTCAGTGTCTAGGTCACTCAGCTCAGGGCACCTGGTCCATGGAGGAGGCATCCTAGTCGATCAATGTGTTGGAGACCAGAGCCGTCCATCTGGCGCTGTTAGCCTTCTGCTCCCTTTTAATGGGCAAGTCGGTCAGAGTCCTGTCGGACAATGCCACAGCGGTGGCTTATGTCAATCATCAGGGAGGCACCAAGAGCGCTCAGGTGGCGCAGTAGGTGGCTCGGCTCATGCTTTGGGCGGAGTCATACCTTCTGGACCTCTCGGCCTCTCACATTGCCGGGGTGGAGAATGTTCAGGCGGACTTCCTCAGTCATCGCATCTTAGATCCCGGAGAGTAGTGTCTCAGCTCCGTGACCTTTCAGTTGATAGTGCAGGCTTGGGGTCAGCCCCTGATGGACCTGATGGTCCCAAGTGGCAACGCCAAAGTGCCCCACTTCTTCAGTCATCGCAGGGACGGTCTGGCCGAGGATCTGGATGCTCTGGTTCAACCATGGCCAACGGAGGGGCTGTTGTATGTGTTCCCTCAGTGACCATTAGTGGGCAGAGTTCTCCACATTGTTTGCCATCCGGGTCTTGTGGTTCTGATGGCTCCGGATTGGCCTCGACATCCGTGGTATGCGGATCTGGTGAGGCATCTGGTGGCAGATCCTCTTCCTCTGCCTCTCTTGGACGACCTTCTGATGCAGGGTCCCATTCCCATGTTCGACCCATCTCCCTTCTGTCTTACGGCTTGGCTCTTGAAAGGGGTCGCCTAGGTAAGAAGGGGTATTCAGATAAGGTGATCTCTACGCTCTTTGGGTCCTGGAGGCTTTATACCTCTTGGGCTTATGTGCGGGTTTGCCGTCTCCTTGAGGGGAGGTGCCAGGCGCAGGGAGTGGTCTCTTTTTGCGCTTCCCTGCCTAACATTCTAGAGTTCTTGCAAGATGGCCTGGATAGAGATCTGGCTTGGTCTTCTCTCCGGGTTCACCTTGCAGCCTTGTCAGCCTTTCGTGGGTTAGTGAAAGGTTAGCGTTTGACAGCCCTTCCTGATGTGATTTGCTTTTTGCAGGCGGCCAAGTTGCTCAGGCCTCCCTTGCGACCCTCTGTTCCATCTTGGGATCTCAGTCTGGTTCTATCTGTTCTGGTGCGCCCGCCTTTTGAACCGTTGGGCGGCTGCTCTTTGAAGGACCTTACTCTGAAGGCGGTCGTTTTGGTGGCCATTACTTCCGCTAGGCGTGTTTCTGAGCTAAAGGCTTTCTCTTGTAGGGCTCCCTTCATGGAGTTTTCTAAGGAGCGGGTTATCTTGTGGTCTGTTCCTTCCTTTCTGCCAAAAGTAGTTTCTCCTTTTCATGTCAATCAATCTGTAGTCCACCCGGTGTTGGGTAGTCGGGAGGGCTATTCTGAGCAAAGACAGCTGCACAAGTTGGATGTCGGTCGGGTCCTTCGCTCTTATGTGCAGCGGACCCAGGAGATCCGGAAATCAGATCATCTCTTTGTCCTTCTGGCGGATCCTCATAGGGGGTCTTTCGCTTCTAAGGCTACTATTGCGCGTTGGATCAAGGAGAATATTGCTTCTGCTTATTTTCTGAGGCAGAAGCCTGTTCCGGTGTTTCTCAAGGCTCATTCCACTCGGGGTCAGGCGGCTTCTTGGGCTGAGTCTTCGCTCGTGCTTCCAGTGGATGTTTGTAAGGCTGCGGATTGGTCTTCCTTGCATTCCTTTGTCAGACACTATCGGGTAGATGTTCAGGCGCGTCGGGACGTGGTGTTCAGTGAGCGTGTTCTGGTGTCGGCCCTTCTGGGGACTGCTTTGGTACGTCCCATTCGTAAAGATTAACCTCTACTGGTCTGGAGAGTGCTAAAGAAGGAGAAATTAGGTTTTTACCTGCTAATTTACTTTCTTTTAGCTTCTCCAGACCAGTAGAGGTCCCCACCCTGTCTGTTATTGTGTTGTTGGGGCTGTTGCATGGGCAGTTTTGTGTTTT
Source organism: Geotrypetes seraphini (assembly GCF_902459505.1). Classification (NCBI taxonomy): domain Eukaryota; kingdom Metazoa; phylum Chordata; class Amphibia; order Gymnophiona; family Dermophiidae; genus Geotrypetes; species Geotrypetes seraphini. Next base: position 72,508,589 of record NC_047094.1, on the reverse strand, counting down.
GCTGCGGGTTCTAGTATTTTTCTAGGGCCAGGGAGAATTGATGAACAGCAGCTGTGACTCAGCTGGCGAGCTGTGGGGACATTTTCCTTCTAGTATCTCTCCTTTGCATTTTCCAACAGCATTTGGGTATATTAGTTGTTACTCCTGTTCGGAGTGTTGTTTCTTTCTGTTTTCAGTTCTTAGTTCTGCTTGGCTATTCAGCAGACTGATGAGAATAGAGAAGGGAATATCTTATGTACTATTTCACAGTTTTGTTTTCAGTCTCCACCTGCTGGTCATTATTGGATATATACCTATTCGTAAAAATTAACCTCTACTGGTCTGGAGAAGCTAAAAGAAACTAATTAGCAGGTAAGAACCTAATTTCTCCATTTTACTTTTGTGATTATGATAAACATACCGAGGGCCTCAAAATAGTACCATGGCAGGCCGTGAGTTTGAGACCACTGATCTAATGTAACGGTCTGACAACATTAAGATTTACCTCTGAGCACTGTTCTGAATTCTATTATTCTATTGTTCTACAAACGCTTGAGTGCCTCTTCAGTGTTTGTTTAGTCAATGTTGAGCCAGATCATTTTGGTTACCAGCCAGATGAAAATTGGCAAGTAACATCCTTTCCTTTCTCAGACCCTATCTGTTTTAGCAAGGCCGTCGTGAGATACTGGTTCAAAGTGACTTAGGGTTTCAGATCTCGGTTTTTTATCTGGAGAGGGGTTGTTTGGTGGGTTTTTAATGAGGAATCAAGATTGAAGCGTATAGGGTTGATTTTTTTTTCTCTCTTTCTCTTGGAAGAAGGTAGAGAGGGTTTCACTGTCCAGGCTGGTGTGTAGGTCTTGACAGCTTCCTTGCGAGGCTGTCAGCAAGATTTTTGTCAGCGTAAAGAGTTTCCTATATTGGTTTGGGGTTTATTGTAGAAGTTTGGTATAATAGACCTTTTAAGTTTCATGGAGAGCTAATTTGTAATTTTCTAGTAACTTTTTCCAGTGTGTTTTGTCATTTTTTGTCTTTGGATTTGCACCGCTTTCATTCTGCTTTTCTTAGTTCTCTTTTTTTAATTCTGAGGTTGTCAGTAAACCAGGGAGATGAGAATTTGCGAGTGCTCATTTTTCTTTCCTAGCCAAAGGGGGAAAAAACCTAATCTTAACAATTGCTTTAGAATAGAAGAATCAGATTAAAAATAATGAATCTGATATAACGGTCAGGATCAATCTGCACCAATAAATAAAACAAAACAAGGTCATGACACATAAATGAATGAGCGTGAGGTCAATGGTAAAGGTCAGCAGGAGCTAAAGGAAAGAGAGAGAGGTGCTGGGACCTGAAGGGGATTGGAGGCTGGAAGCTGTGGAGGAAAGGTAAAAAGAGTTATAACTTTGTATTTCTGTAATTTTTTACTCATTTCGCCAAGCAAGATAAGCTACTGAAGCGAACAAAGTCCGTTTCTTGGTCCCGAAACCGTCCTGCACACACTCTGTCGCCTGGGTACAGATATCTGGAGGCATTCCCCTTAGAAAGAAAGGATACGCAGACAGTGTTCTAAAGAGATTGCCTAATCTTTTATTAGTTTACATCCAGCTTTATACCTTTTTTTTGTACAAGGGTTAATGGTAACCAACACAGGAAAAGGGGGTTGGACAAGAGAGGGGAGTGGGTGGACGAGCAGGATATGTGCTTCATTGTTTAAATCTAAAGGTGTTAAAGCTTCCCTTATGTCTCTCAACCGGTACATGGCAGTGGGGGGTCGAACCTCCATTGTCTCAAACAGTTAACTTCATTAACAAGATTAAATGGCCTTTTCCCAGGACATCAAGAGAACAAACACACACACTGTCTGTGTTTGAGCACCTCCAGCACAGACAGAGACAAAAAACTTATAAGATATATGTGTCCTTTCAAATGTGTCCTTTCAGCTACCTCTCCATGCAGTGTTCAAGATCAGTCTTATGTGATGGTGCACTGTAATGCTATGTCTGTAAAACTGTAACCCATTCTGAACTCTTTGGGGAGGACGGGATATTAAACCAAATAAATAAGTGCTGCAACCTGCAACTGGGGTGCTGGAGAAAAGGGAGAGTGCAACTATAGTAATAATAGTAGGTACTGGGACCTGACAAGGGGAGGTTGGGGGTTGGAGGGAAGGGATAAAAGTACTGGACCTGTACAGGGAGGGGCTGGAGGGAAGGCCTGCAAGGAGGTGCTGGAAAGAAGGGAGAAAGATGCTAGATTTGCAAGGGGGAGGCTAGAGGGAAGGGAAAAAGGTGCTGTATCTGGGGGGGGAGGGGGAGGCTAGATAGATTTGAGAAGGAGCCAGAAAAAATGAAGAAAACTCAATGTGAAAGATCATGTCCTGCCTTATGTCTGTTTGGCACTGAAGAAGCAAGGCGGTAAGAAAAGAAATGGTAGATGGAAAGGAGACCTGGAAACGGAGTTAAGAGCATAGACAGAGGAGAGCAGAATAATCACCAGATAACAAAGGTAGGAAAAATGATTTTATTTTCAGTATAGTGAGTGAATTATGTTGATGACTTTATTTTACACTGTACAGGAGAACATGCTTTTTTTTGGGTGTTGTCTGACATGCAGAGTCTGATATCTCTGCTTTCAGTTTTTGCATATATATATATTTTTTTTCCAGTTTCCTGTTTTGTATCAGCTGAGGTGAAGGATTTTGCTGTTATGTGGTATCTGTGTAGGAATCTGTAACTGTCCATCTTGTTTGTTTCCCAGTAGCAGACATATTGGCGCTCTAGGGGCTGTATAACATAACATCACTTTATTCTTCTATACCGCCACAATCAAAATGATTTCTAGGCGGTTTACACAGAAGAGAGCTGGACAATCATCGAAATACAAATGGTTAAAAATACAACATGTATCCTATGTATACAGAATGTAAAATTTTTTGTTATCAATAAAACTTTAATTAAGAAATGAATTAATTTCTTTTCAAAATGTGCCATAGGACAGCATGGCTCCACTAATGTAACTACCCCACCAGGACTGTTGCTTACTTGCTTGAAATGCAAGAGTCCTATCCAAAAAAGACCTGTATCTGCAGCCAGTAATTTTAGGATAGGTGAATAAATTGCAATTCCTAGTTATCCTCGTAGGGCTGTATAGCATGAAATGGAATAGAAGGTAGATTGGGGCCAGTCCTCAAACCAGCTTAAAGCAAATACAAGAGAATTTAAATATTACTCGTGCTACAACCGGTAGCCAATGTAACAGTCAATAGTAGGGACTAATATGATCATTTTTCGTCAACCCAAATATTAGTCAGATAGCCGTGTTCTGTACTATTCTCAATTTTCTCAGGATTTTCTTAGGAACTCCCAAGAAGATAGAATCAAATTATAGAGCATTTCCATAAGTAGTGTAGCCATATAGGCAGGGGGAGGGAGGAAGCAACAATACCTTTAGGAGTGGTGATTAAATGGAAGCTCAACAGTGAGGATGAAGATAATGTTGGATAGACTTCTATAGTCTGTCCCATATATGGCAAGATGGATCGGGGGGGGGGGGTGGCTGGAGTTAGCTTTGATGGCAACTCCAGCAGTGGGGCTGTGTGGTGTGGTGTAGCTGATGCCGGGCAGACCTGTATGGTCTCCAACCCACATGCAGCAAGAAAGATCAGGAGCAATTATTTATATTTTATACCGCATTCAAATCATCTGAGTACAGGTCTTACCTTTTTTGGGGGGAGGAGGGCTAAGGGAAGACATCTTATACTGAAACTTAGCAAGTAAAACGAATAATTACTGGTTTGTTGCCTTGAGAATGAATGAGACTGTTGGGCAGACTGGATAGACCATACAGTTATCTGCTGTCATTTACTTATGTTACTGTTACCTCAGCTGGCAACTCAATTCCTGCCAGCTGAAGGAATCTGCAGCCTGTCTGCTGTAATCTCTCACAAATTGATGGTAGTCGGCAGCAGCTTGACATTGGCACCACAAGCATGCATATTTCTCATGCATGAACCGAGCATACTTTTAGTTCTGCACCGGCAGCTCAAGATGGTGCCATTAACTGGCATACCTCAGAAAAAAAGAGGGGCCGCCAAGCCTCTCTTGCTGTTTTCTTGGGGGGTGAGAGATCATATGCTGGGGCCGCTGAGACCCACTGTTGTCTCAGGGGAGGAGGGTACTATATGTTGAAATTTTGTTAGCTGGTTCTGTTTCATGTATTAAGGAAATGCTCATGGATGTTGAAGACAGCTGTACCATCAAGCCAAAGCCACAGGGTTTGCGAACTTGTTAATTTGTTATGTTTCCAGTGTTAAGGACATTTTTCATGGATGTTTCAGGCAACTGTAGTATCACTCTTGCATGCACCCTGGAGGTCATGTGTCTGCTGCTCTCTACTTTTGCCTCTTGTTTATGGATCCACAATAACTTGCTGCTTCAGCTTCAAAATATCACAGTCTATATTGCTCAAAGTATTTTTAATGGAATTTGTAGTTCTTCATCACATAATGTCAATATAACTCAGATTTTGAAAAGGTGGTTGCGATACAGAACTTATCCTTCAAAGTTTCTTCACATCAATACAGAAGTCAAAAGGAGAAGTAGCAAATGTTATATGTAATGTCTGTCTCTTTCTGTGATATCATTCAGCACAAACAGTGAGTACATTAACCTTGGTTAAAGGTACCTATTGCACTAATGTGTAGCACAGAAGTGTCCATCCTTGGTCCTTGAGAGCCTCAATCTAGTCAGTTTTTCTGGATTTCTCCGATGAATATGCATTAGATTATCTGCATGCATTGCCTCTATTGTAATCAAATAGATCTCATGCATATTCATTGTAGAAAACCTGACTTGGCGAGGGCTGAGGTTGGTCACCCCTAGTTTAGCTCTTCTACTGAGTTTAGCCACTTCCTGCCTGCTAATATTGTGCTGGTCAGCTGATGAGCAGATACTTGATGCTGCTGAATATCCATTCTGACTGCCTCCAGAATGGATATTCCAGGGTGCCAGGGTGGTCCATTGCAAAGTCAGGGAGTGCCAGGGTGGTCCGGGTAAGTGCCAGGTTTAGTCCAGGGCAAAGTCAGGTAGGAACCAGGAGTTATGTGGACACTGGTGATATTCAGTGTTAGTGCCCACATGGCTAACTGGGCAAATGGGACTGCATAAATAGCAGTCCTAACTTTGCCCAGTTAGCTATTCAGATTTGACAGGTTCCTGGATAGGGCTGAAAACTGAATATTTGTGTTTAATTCGCCAATGCCAATCGGTTAAAAAATTTTTGCATAGCTACTGAGTAGAAGACACATTTCCATTCAGAAAATTTAGGCAAGTTAAATGAGCAAATTCCTTTGAAAATTGTCTCACATTGCTTCCACTCTATATCCTTTCTGAGGCACCGAAGAAAAGCTAGTACCAGTTCATGCTGGGTTTTTTTTGTTCATTGCAAAGCAATCTTAGACTTTCTAAATTTAAATCCCTGATGTGCTATCTGAAAAAATATCACTTTTTGAATTTGAGTTTCACTCATTGTGGTAACAAATCTCACTATTTGGGATCGTCTACCCATGGCATCTCTGTTAGCATCACTTGATAACCTGTGTTCTTCTCTTACAGGTATCTCTGTAGAGAAAGCACAATCTGATACACCAGATACTTGTTTCTTTTTTTCTCCCCTTCTTTATTTCTTCTTATGTAGGGGTAGATATTAAGCAGATAATAGTGAGCATTTTTAGCTGCTGGCGATGTTATTACTGGATGATCAGTGTTGTTACAACTACTATTAATTATTTCTATAGCGCTACCAGACACACACAGTGCTGCACAGAGTCACAAAGAATAAGAAAACAGTCCCTGCTCGAAAGTGCTTACAATCTAAACAGGCAAGACAGATAAATAGGACCACGTTTAGGCATTAGCATTAAATAGCCAGGTTTATGTGGCTGGCTATATCTTAATGCAGTTAAATGTGAGATTCAGCACTTAACTGCCTAAGCTAAACCATTTAAGTGCCAATATTCAGCTTTTAATCTAATATAATGGCCAAATCAGACTGCATAAAAGTCAGTCCTATCTTTATGTAAGAACATAAGTGTAGACCCACAAAATAGTCAACTCAGTTTAGTGTTCTGTAGTGATTTCCAGCAGCATTAATTGGTTAAGTGCTGCTGAATATCAGCAGATAGCCCAGCGCAAGCAATCTAACAAGCCAGGATTTACTTCTGGACAGTCAACTTGTTGTCCATTCTTGGATCCAAGAAGGGCAGTATATCAGGTAGTGAATAAGGAGAAAGTCCATGTTGCTAATTTTCTTTCCTTGAGTCCCTCCAGACCTGTCCAAGCCCTTTGGTTTGCCTTCTCCTTCCAGTAGATGGAGACTGAGAACCACTAGAAAAATGGCATTACTAGTTAGTGTTTCTATAGCAAAGCAGACCAATAAATCAAAGGCACTAAGGCCCAGATTCACTAAAGATAGCTATTGGCCAATTCCTGGCCGATTTTAAAATAGCGATTGATTCACTATCTTTTTTGCATGCAAATCATTTGCATACAAACTCCCGACTCCATCGCTCAGTGAATGATTGAGTTGGGACAGAGCCCTGACAGTAGTGACAGGAGAAGCAGCCTCCTGTTACTGCTGTCAGGGCTTCTGCCGTTTTTTTAAAATTGTTTTTTAATCGGGCAGATATTTTGCATGTATTACACATGCAAAATATCAGCCCAATTAAAATTTTTTTGACAAAGTGCCCCCTCCCTCCCCGAACCCCCCAAAAAGCCGCTGTCGTCTCAAAATCGTGGCAGGAGGAATTCCCACTCCCTCCTGCCATTGGGCTGACTTCCCCCCCAAAAAAATCAAACGGCAGGAGGAATGCTGACTCCCTTCTGCCACCGGATGCCCCCTTCCTGTTCCCCTCCCCCCCCCATCCCCGTATCTGTTTGGAGCAGGAGGGGTGCTCAGTCCCTCCTGCTTGTATGCCTCCAGTGACGCGTCTGAGCCTTAGGCCCCGCCCCGGTGCATCATGTGATACATGGGGAGGGGCCCCTGTTTGGCTCACACGCATTGGACTGCTCTCTTGGAAAGGGCCTGAGGCTCCTGAGCCAATCAATGAGTAGCCTAAGGAAGTTCCTGATTAGCCAATGCCATAGGCTGCTTCCGACCTTCACAGAGTCTTTCTCAATGACCCCTCCTGCTTGTCTGAAAACAGGAAGTTGCATAAGAACAGGTGGGATGAGTCTAAGGGAAATGCCTGTTTCAGAGTCATCTGGATGGAGAAGTTAAAATGCTGGATAGGGAGGAGAGAGACAAAGCGATGCTGGATAGGGGGGGGAGAGAGAGAGAGAGAGAGACAATGAATTTTAAAGGTATTACCTGCAAATCCAGAAAATCTGAAAATCCAGACCCATTTCCCAAGTGGATTTCTGGACTTATAATGTAAAGTAATTGCAAGTAGACACAGAGAAATAATAAGTTTGATATATATATAGCAGCATGAGTACCGGTAAATACAAAGCTGAGAAGAAAACACAAACTACGGCTGTTTGGTTTTTTTTCCAATCCAAAGCTAGGGAGATGACAACTTTTAAAAGGAAAAAAATGTCTCATCTGTTCCCCCTCTGGATGTACAAGTCTCATTTTCTTTTCTTCTCCACAGCTGATCGTCTGGTATGCGAGTCATGTACTGGCTTTAACACTTGCCTCCAGGATCCAACAACAATTTTATGTGAGGTTTCGGGAAAATGCATGAATATACAACTGGAATTATATAACGGTTAGCAATATACAAAGATCAATTGAGGGTCCACTTTAAGGTACAACATGTGCCTACAAGACAAATGATTTAAGAGGGCCCTTTTAGTTCCCAAATGTGACAGCAGATTTTAATACTAATAAGTCAAGTGCTGCTCAGTAGAGAATGACACGGGGAAAAAATCTGCCCCGTCACCGGACCACCGTCCCCTTCACCGCCCCGTCCCTGCCGTCCCCTTCACCGCCCCATCCCCGTAGCATCCACCCTTTCCTCTCGCCACCTCACTGCCCTTTGGCACCCCTCGTGCGGTCCATGCATCTCCCTCCATCCCCCTTACCTTCGCGGTGCGTTTTAAGGTTTCACACTTGTTGAAAGCCGCCAGAGTGTTCGTGCAGTCGCGTGCGTGTGTGGGCGGCAGCTTCTCCTCTGATGCAACCAGAAGTTGTGTCAGAGGAGAAGCTTCTGCCCACACACGCACATGACTGCATGTACGCTCCAGTGGCTTTCAACAAGTCTGCAACCTTAAAACACGCCGCGAAGGTAAGGGGGAGGGAGATAGATTCGGGTGGGTAGGTAGGAAGGAAGGAGGGGGGCCGCGTGCGATCGGTGACTGCGCGCGTTCCCTCCCTTAATTGCGGGGACAAGGCCATTCACCACTCCACGGGGCCTTGTCCCCGTACCTGTGGTGAGCACCTTTCGCCCCCTCCACCGTTTGGCGGGTTACCCACGGCTACTCAACAGCTAGCCGCGGGTAACATCCACCATGTCATTCTGTACACAGCAGTGTAAAGTGCAGGAGTGTACTGTTACCCACAGATGTCTTTGGGTGTAATTCTGTAAGTAGGCATTTCCATTTTTGGTACCTTGAGGCCACATGGTAGGAGCTTGTTTTTATAAAGGAATCTAGGTGTCTGTTTCATTATAGAATAGTTATGTAACCCAGTATCAGTGTATCTAACATTTAGTTGCTCACACTTATGGCAGCCATATACCTGGCACTAAGGAGCAAATTCTGTAAAGGACATCTAAAAGTTAGGTGTCATTTTTACGGCCAGCAGTGCAACATTCAGTGTGATTCTATTAAGTATAGAAGCACAATATAGAATCATGCTCAGCGAATTTAGGCACGCTTATATAGTTAGGCGTGCTTTGTAGAATTGCGTTTTAGGCATCCATAGACGTCTTCACAACGTCTATAACATCGCGTTTTTTAGCGTTATGACATCATTAGAACTACAATTCGATCTATCTACGACCTTTGATGTTGTCCACCACGATATCCTAATTTACCAACTTTCTGAGATAGGCATTGATTCCACAGTCTTAGACTGGGTCTCGACATTTTTACGATCCCGCTTTTATACTGTTAACATGAATGGAACCATGTCTTCTCCTTGGAGACCGCTATGTGGTGTTCCCCAGGGATCACCCCTGTCCCCTTTTCTTTTCAACATTTATATGTCTTTGAAATTCTTCCATCTATCTCCCTTTGAAACTCTATTTACATATGCAGATGACATCTTTGTCCTTCTTGAGATAGATTCAAACCTCACTAACCTCGCCGAAAATATAACAGCTTGCATAACGAAACTCCAATCCTGGGCTCCCTCTGTACAAATGAAGCTGAATGAGTCCAAAACAAAACTACTCTGGCTTGGCCCAAAATTAGATCAGTTACCCATGCTCATTCCACTACCTTCTGGTCCCACATTGCAGATCGAATTCTCAAGCAAAGTTTTGGGCATCATTATTGACTCTACACTTTCCTTTAATGATCATCTCAACTCTCTGGTAAAAAAATGTTTTTTAAGTCTTCACATGTTGAGGAAACTGAGATCCTGCTTCTGCCAACAACATTTCGCTGTCCTTGTACAATCAATCATTCTTTCCAGACTGGACTATTGTAATTCCATCTATCTAAGTCTAACCAAGAAAAATCTTCAAAGACATCAGCGGATCCAGAAAACTGCGGCTAGGTTGATCTTCGCAAAAAGCAAATTCGATCATGTTTCCTCGCTTCTGTCAAAACTTCACTGGCTTCCAGTGATTTCTAGGATTCACTTTAAATGTACCTGCCTAATTTTCAAGATCCTACATGGCATTCTTCCTCCCCTAATCCCACTATCCTGGAATTCTTCGAGACTTGACACTACCAGATCCGCCCACGTACTCAAACTATCTTTCCCCTCGTTAAAAGGGGTATGCAGGTAAATTAGGGAAATCCCTTTTCTTCAAATTCCCTTCCACGCTGCGGAACCTAGGCTCATTCCAATTATTCTGAAAGCATCTGAAAACTTGGCTTTTCTCCAAAACGTAAAGCTATCTATTTAAAATGTAAAGCTAGCTATCCTCTTCTTAACTTCTAATTTCTTATTATGTCTTTTCCTCTTTTATTGAATTACCTGTAAACCGTGTCGCGCTCTATCTTTATGGAGATGATGCGGTATACAAACTTAAGGTTTAGTTTAGCAATTTCTTGTACAATAACTTCTAAAAGCTTCAACATAGAGTTATTTATCTCTTTCAGCCTTGAGCTGCAGGGATTCACAATCAAATTCTAGCCCCTCCCTCTGGTGTCATGTAATATCCCTGGACTCACCCCTGGAATTCCAGTTTAATAATAATAATAATAATAATAATTTATTGTTTATGTACCGCCAAAGCCAAAGTAGTTTGAGGCGGTTTACAATAAAGAGGAACTGGACATTCAGCGAAAAAACAATGAAGTCTTTGAGTACAATAAAGAAGAGCTGGACATTCAGCGAAAAAAACAATGAATATTTGTACAGAGTAAGGTTACATTGTAGGGGCGGGTTTACAATAAGAAGTAGGTCGAGGCGGTTTACAATAAGAAGGGTTGGTCATACAGCGTGGGGTAATCAGTGAAGACTTTAGGAATCCTTGGTCACAAATCGGTTGAACAGGTTGGTTTTAACTAGTTTTCTGAAGTTGAGGTAGGATGAGGAGCGCTTGATGATGCTGCTTAGCCAGTCATTCTGCAGACTTGCTTAGAAGGCAACCATTCTGTCAAGGAATCTTTTGTATCGGCAGGTTTTTAATGTAGGGTGGCTAAACATATGTATTCTGCGTGTAGGCCTGGTGGAGCAGTCTAGTTTAAAGTGGGAGGCCAGGTATAGAGGGGCCAAACCGAGAATGGATTTGAAGCAGAGGCAGGCGAATTTGAACAATACTCTTGCATCCAGGGGCAACCAGTGGAGTTTCTGGTAGTAGGGGGTTATGTGATCCCATTTTTTTATGCTGAAAATCAGTCGCACAGCTGAGTTTTGTATGATTCGGAGTCTTTGAATGGTTTTCTTGAGAGACCCCGGGTAAATGATATTGCAATAGTCGAGTAGGTTTAAAATGGAGGATTGCACCAGTAAGCGGAATGATGTTGTGTCGAAGTACTTTCTGATGGTTCTTAATTTCCTTAGTGTCGCAAAGCCCTGTTTGATTAGTAGCTCTGAGTGCATATTTAGAGTGAGATAGCGGTCCAATGTCATTCCCAGGATTTTTATGATATCAACAATGGGGAAATTCTGACCGTTCAGGGTTATTGTAGTATCTTTGATTTTGTCATCTGGACTTGCCAGGAAGAATTTGGTTTTTTCAGGGTTGAGTTTCAGTTTGAACTCTGTCGTCCATGTTTCGATTTGTTTTAGAATTAGTGCTAGATGATTCTTCGTCTCAGGAGTCAGGCTTGTTAGAGACAAGACTATGATGATGTCATCGGCGTAGATGTACATAAGAACATAACATAAGAACATAAGAAATGAGACACGAGGTCCATCGTGCCCAGCAGTCCGCTCACGCGGTGGCCCAACAGGTCCAGGACCTGTGCAGTAATCCTCTATCTATACCCCTCTATCCCTTTTTCCAGTAGGAAATTGTCCAATCCCTTCTTAAACCTCAGTACCGTACTCTGCCCTATAACATCCTCTGGAAGCGCATTCCAGGTGTCCACCACACGTTGGGTAAAAAAGAACTTCCTAGTATTTGTTTTGAATCTGTCCCCTATCAACTTTTCCGAGTGCCCTCTTGTTCTTTTATTTTTTGAAAGTTTGAAGAATCTGTCCCCCTCAACTCTCTCTATGCCCTTCATGATCTTATAAGTCTCTATCATATCCCCTCTAAGTCTCCTCTTCTCCAGGGAAAAGAGACCCAGCTTCTCCAATCTTTCAGTGTATGACAGGTTTTCCATACCTTTTATCAGACGTGTCGCTCTCCTCTGAATCCTCTCGACTAACGCCATATCCTTCTTTAGGTACGGCGACCAATATTGGACGCAGTACTCCAAATGCGGGCGCACCATTGCCCGATACAACGGCAGGATAACTTCTTTCGTTCTGGCTGTAATGTAATGTAATGTAATTTATTTCTTATATACCGCTACATCCGTTAGGTTCTAAGCGGTTTGAAGAAAATATACATTAAGATTATAAATGAGAAGTAAGAAGGTACTTAAAAAATTCCCTTACTGTCCCGAAGGCTCACAATCTAACTAAAGTACCTGGAAATTAATAAAGAAGAGAAAATAAAGATGGTTGAAAAAAGAAAAATTCTATGTGAATTTATAGGATGGAAATTAAACTGACTGTGAAGAACTGTATGAAAAATACATATGGAATGCAGTTAGAGAGGGTAGGTTACAATCTATTTATGGTATTTGTTTAATTGGAAGGTGTTAAGGTGGGTAATTTGGGGGAAGGTTATCTGAAGGTAGGTGAATCTTCTGGAGGTAAAAGAGGAGGGGTTAAGATATTTGGATGAATTTTTTGAAAAGTAGGGTTTTGATTTCTTTTCTGTAATACCCTTTTTGATTATACCAAGATTCTATTTGCTCTCTTAGCGGCCGCTGCATACTGTGTCATCGGCTTCATTGTCATGTCCACCATTACCCCCAAGTCCCTTTCCTGGGTACTCTTATTCAATATCATCCCTCCCATTGAATAGTCGTATCTCGAGTTTCTGCTCCCTACATGTAATACCTTACATTTCTCAACGTTGAACTTCATCTGCCATCTCGTCATCCATTCTTCTAGTTTATTCAAGTCTCTCTGCAATTCTTCGCAGTCCTCTTTAGTCCGAGCTCCATTAAATAGTTTGGTGTCGTCCGCAAATTTTATTATCTCACACTTCGTCCCTGTTTCTAGATCATTTATAAAAATATTAAATAGCATTGGCCCGAGCCCTGCGGGACACCACTCGTGACCCTCCTCCAGTCGGAGTAGTGACCCTTCACTCCTACCCTTTGTTTTCTACCCTCCAACCAGTTTCTGATCCATCTATGTACGTCTCCTTCCACCCCATGGTTCTTCAGTTTCCGGAGTAGACGTTCATGGGGCACCTTGTCAAAGGCTTTTTGGAAATCTAGATATATGATGTCTATGGGGTCTCCTTTGTCCATCCGTCTGTTAATCCCTTCGAAGAAGTGCAATAAGTTTGTTAGGCACGATCTTCCCTTGCAGAAACCATGTTGGCTGGTTAACAGAAGCTCATTTTTTTCAAAATGTTCATCAATGTTTTCTTTTATCAGTGCTTCCACCATTTTACCCGGAATCGAAGTCAGGCTCACCGGCCTGTAGTTTCCTGGGTCCCCTCTTGATCCCTTTTTAAAGATGGGCGTAACGTTGGCTATCTTCCAATCCTCTGGGATCACGCCTGTTTTCAGAGATAAGTCGCAAATTTGCTGCAGTAGTTCCGCTATCTCCTCCTTTAATTCCTTCAGAACCCTTGGATGTATCCCGTCCAGACCTGGGGATTTGTCAGTTTTTAGTCTTTCTATCTGCCTGCGGACGTCCTCAAGGCTCACTTCTATGGATGTTAATTTTTCTGTTTGACTTCCGTTGAAAAATTGCTCAGGTTCTGGTATGTTGGACGTGTTTTCGTTTGTAAATACAGACGAGAAGAACATGTTAAGCCTTTCTGCCACTACCTTCTCCTCCTTCACCACTCCCTTCCTGTCTCTGTCGTCCAGCGGTCACAGATTCATGCCATCTTTGCGGTAGATGGCTGTCAGATTCGCAGCCGTGTGTCACGTGCTCTGCGGCCCATGGGGGGGTGAAGCATGCACGGATTCTGCACTCCCCACCTCCGAAGAGGGCCTCATTTCCTCCAATTCCACCGGATATGCGCAGTTCTGGGAAAAGTTTCATAACTCTGTTAAGAATTCCAGAGCAGCTCTTGCTGCCGGTGACTATTTTCCCCCAGAATTTGTGGATATGATGTATCAGGCTTTTATGCGTAAAAGATCTATGCCTGTTTCCTCCACTCAGAATCCAGTGCAGCAGATGGGGTCTGCCCCTCTGGATTCCAGCATGTCTCTCTGTTCTGTTTTGGGGGCACCAGAAAGCAGACGGTCGTTTCCCACCATTGCTTCTGCTTCGGATTCTGTGCCTTTGCTGTCCCATATTTCTTTGGCGGAGTCCGCCTAGCAGATCTTAGTGATCCCCGGACAAGTGGATATCGAGATCTTGGAGATGACCCAACAGTACACCGGCTATTCAGAACTAGCCGCCTGCCTGACATTATTTCTGAGTCCCTCAGAACCCTGAATCTAGATTCAGACTGTATGGAATAGGCAGAATGCTCCATTATGAGTGATCAGCATCTGATCTCCAGTTCCTTTCCGTCAATCCGGATTTGGCTAGGATACTCTTAGAAGTCTGGGAGTCCCTGGAAGGTCCCCCTAAGTGTGCCAAAGCCATGGCGCATTTGTATTCCATGGACCCAGATTTCACCAAATGACTGGTGCCGCTGAAGGTGGATTTGGCTGTGGAACAGGTCATCAAGCGCACTTCCTTACCCTCTGTTGGAGGGGTCGTCCTGAAAGATGTTCAGGACAAGCGGGTGGATTTTGTTCTCAAGTGCGTTTTTTATTTCACTGTGGTGGGAATGAGAGCTACGGTGGCCACTTCCTTTGTGACCCAGGCATGTCACACCAAACTCCGCCAGGATCCCGAGGAAGTTGTCCTTAGGGACCTTGAAGCCAGGCCTCTGGTACCTCTCCCTTGGATTGGGGGCGGCTTTCGGCCTACCTTTCAGAGTGGCAGAAGGTGACAGGACCAGTGGGTCCTTGAAGTGCTCAGAGAGGGTCTCCGACTGTAGTGTTTCCGACCTTCACCAGATTTATTCCTGACTTCGCCCATGGGAAATCCAGACAGAGCCCAAATAGTGTGAGCCACGGTTCGCAGGTTACTAGATCTGGCAGCAATAGAAAATGTTCCACAAGACGACTTGAGCTTAGGGAGATACTCTATATACTTCATTGTGCCAAAGAAAGGCTCCGAAGATTGGAGACCTATTCTGGACCTGAAGGTAGTGAATGCCTTCCTGCGAGTTCCACGTTTCTAGATGGAAATGGTGTGTTCAGTTGTGGCAGCAGTGGCGCCTGGGGAGTTCTTGGCTTCCTTGGATCTCACAGAAGCGTACCTCCACATCCCGATCTTTCCGGAACACAGGAGGTTTCTGAGATTCCACGTGCTCGGACAGCACTTCCAATTCGTGGCTCTGCCCTTCGGCCTGGCATCAGCGCCCACATCCTTCACCAAAGTCATGGTGGTAGTAGCTGCCCACCTGCGCTCGCAGGGTGTGCTAGTACATCTGTACCTGGACAATTGGCTGATCAGAGCTCCCTCGCTGGAGGAAGGCTGCAAGGCGATTCTTCAGGTGGTTCATCTGCTGGAGAGGCTCATCTGGCTGATCAATCTGAAGAAGAGTCCAGTTCCACACGGGCCATAACCAGGTGTTTCTGCCGGACTCCAGGAAGCTCAGATTTTGGAGTGCCATTCAGGCCATGTTGGAGGTTCAGGCTCCGATGGCCTGGCAGTACCTGCAGGTTCTGAGGCTCATGGTTGCAACCATAGATGTGATTCCGTGGGCCAGAGTTCAAATTTGTCCTCTTTAGCTGTCCCTCCTGATTCAATGGAATCCCTAGTGGGATTCGCTGGGGGTGAATTTGCCTTGGTTGGTGGTGGCCCGCAGCAGCATACTGTAGTGGCTGAACACTGTTACTCTGAACAGAGGGCTTTCTCTGTGAGTAATGGACTGGGTGACCCTGACAACGGACGCGAGTTTGTCCGGTTGGGGAGTAGTTTGCAGATCTGTCCTGGCCCAAGGCTGGTGGACTGCGCTGGAGAGCAGATGGTTGATCAATTGCCTGAAACTTTTAGCGATCCATCTGGCTCTGTTACGCTTTCAACAGTGT
Organism: Geotrypetes seraphini; assembly: GCF_902459505.1. Classification (NCBI taxonomy): domain Eukaryota; kingdom Metazoa; phylum Chordata; class Amphibia; order Gymnophiona; family Dermophiidae; genus Geotrypetes; species Geotrypetes seraphini. Next base: position 72,492,666 of record NC_047094.1, on the reverse strand, counting down.
CTCCATCGGAAGGCCATTCATGTTTTCTCAGACAATGCGATGGCTGTAGCCTATGTCAACCATCAGGGGGGCACAAAGGGTGGTGGAAATAATGTTCATAGTGCTGCTAGACATTTAGTGGTTAATTTTATAACAGGCTGCCAGGTGGTCATAGCTACCCTCCTAAGAAGCCGGCGATGGTCACAGCATATGCTAAGGCTTGGAAGACTTCAGCACCTGTGTGCTGATCAGAAAGTGGAGCCTTATAGGGCTCCGACATTTGTAGTCTTGCTGTTTCTTCAGGATGGTCTTGAAAAGAGCCTGGTCATTGGCTCTCTCAAGGTGCAGGTGATAGGCTTCTTGTGCTTTAGAGCTTGAGTGAAGAAAGTGTCCATGGCTTCCCAGATTTCTGTAGGGTGTGTTATGGTTGCGCTGGAAGGGAAGATTAGGTTCTTGATTATCTATTTTCCAATAGAAAGGAACATGGAGCCTACATTGGAATGTCTTCCTTGTGGGCAGAATCAACTGTGGTCTCTCCTGAAGAGTTTTGTAAGGCGGCCACTTGGGCCTCTCTTCATACGTTTACCAAGTTTTACCGACTTGATGTGATGGCTAAGCATGATGCAGCATTTGGGGCTTTAGTCCAGGCGGTAGGCCCTCCCCCTGATATGTTGGGACTGCTTCGATACGTCCCTATGGGTGAAGCTTCCAGAGGTTAATGTACAAGAACGAAAGATTAGGTTACTTACCTCTGCTAATCTTCTTTCTTGTAAATATCCTCTGGAAGCTTCACACCCGCCCCTCTATTCTGTCCGATTCGCAGGTCACCTGCCAGTAGCTGGATTTCTGTCTTTGACCAGCTTCGCTGAGAATCCCATGCATGTTCCTTATAAGTACGTAAGGTTTGGGGTTAGAGGGGGTCCCTGGGTGGTGCCTTAAGGCTGTGTCTCCTTTATCAAACGTTGTTCTGTTTTCAATTTGTTACTGTTCAAATTTCATGTTATGCAAAATTTGGCCTTAGGGCACTATTTGTTTTGAATTTGTTTCTCATGAGCAGAATTGATATGTAGTTGGGAGTCCCCGCACCCCTTCTCTCTCTCTCTTCTTGTGTTTCCTGTTTGTACTAGATCTGCCTGGCTTTGGTACCAACTGGAATTCCAGGGGTGAGTGCAGGGATATGACACCAGAGGGTGGGGTTCAAGGCTGAAAGAGATAAATAACCTTATGGTGAAGCTTCCAGATGATATTTGCAAGAAAGAAGATTAGCAGAGGTAAGTAACCTAATCTTTTGTTATCCAGGGACAGCAGGCAGATATTCTCACATCCCTCCCACCTCCCCTGGTTGGCCTCTTAGCTTACTTATGGAACTGAGGTATCATGAGCTGGCTTGGGGAAACCATTCACACCTGCAAGGTGCAAGCAGTCGTGAACTTTCTAAGAATCTTAAAGTGGCAATACACTTTTATCACTGTCCATACCAGGCTTTGTGGATGATGTCACCCACATGTGAGAATATCTCTCCCCTGATAAAACCGTTTATCGTAAGTAACTGCTTTTTGAAGCAATACATTGCATGCCTTGATATTTACATATACGTTTACTGTTATTACATAAACTGTTTAAGTTTAGATAAATTACTGGAAGAAAGATCTCTAAATTTTTATTAGCCAAGTAGACTTGGGAAAGTCACTGCTTATCCCTGGATATAAGTAGCAAGGAATCTAAAAGAACCTAAGAATAGCCTTACTGGGTCAGACCAATGGTCCATCAAGCCTAGTAGCTTTTCTCACCGTTCTCACGGTGGCCAATCTAGGTCCCTAGTACCTGGTCAAAACCCAAGAAGTACCGTTTGGGATCCTGCTTGGCCACGCAGCTCCTGATGGGTGAGGCTCGACTTTAGTACAGGAAGAGGCAGTCGGTGCATACCGCAAGTGATTTCCTTCACTCGCCAGTGCTCCAGCTGCCCTCTCCTGCCTCTCCAGCTGCCCTCTTCTATCGCCCCCGCTAAAAACTGTATTTGCGTTTTTTCATCATTCGCGGGGGTCCCTTACAAATATCATGGGAGTACTGTATGTATTACTGATCTGTTTCCCCTTGTTTCATATTTGTTGGGTGTCTGTTTTGTACATGTCACCAAGGTGTAGTATTCTACTAGCATATAATTTCTGTGAGAGATACTGCTAATGTTTAGTTTCTGTATAGGTATTTATAACAGGCTGAGTTGTTCTGTTTTATATCAGGATGCATTTTAAGGTGCTTCTTTTTATAAGTACTAGGGTTGCTATTTGAGCCTTGGCATCAGTGCTGCTTATAACAAGTTTTCTGTATAGATCTTGAATGTATTTGCAGGGTTTGGTTACTGGAGCTCTGTTTCTGTTATATAAAGTTTGTGAAATAATCATAGAACATACTTACATGTGGCAGATCTTTTAGAGATGGCAACCTGTCACCTTTTAACTTCATCCTACGCCCTCTCATTTTAGAGCTTTCTTTCAAATGAAAGAGACTTGATTCATGCGCATTTAATCCATTTAGGTATTTAAACATCGCTATCATATTGAGATCTTTAAGTCTGTCCCCCATACGCCTTATAACAAAGACCACGCATCATTTTAGTAGCTTTCCTTTGGACCGACTCCATCCTTTTCATATCTTTTTAAATGTGTGGTCTCCAAAATTGTCTGATCGACTCACTTTGCCCTGGCGATCTACCGATCCTTTCTTTGTTCCACTCCTTTAAGAATTATGTCACTTATACATTCAATATGGAACAGAGTTTGTTCATCTTTCTCTGTCCTCTAAACATGTCTGCCCTTTCCCCACCTTCCCATCCAATGTCTGCCTCTCTTTTTGCTACACTCTTCCCCTTCCAATTCCATCTAATATCTACCCACTCCTTCTCTGCACTCTCGCCCCCTTCCAGCTAGTAATGCAGCTCCATGAAATGAGGTGAGATAAAATGCTTCATGGGGAGGGAGGAGGGAGTAGCCGGTGGCTGGCTCTGCTGGAGCCAGAAACAAGGAGCTATATCAAAGCTTGATGTAACTTCCTGTTTCTAGGTCTGGAAGAACCAGCTTTCTGCCTGACGTGTTAATTGTGATTAAATATTTTAGTGGGCATTAAAAATGTAGGCCCCATTTACAAAGCCGCACAGCCAAGTGACACTAGAACTTTTAGGGATGCGTCTAAATCAATTATATTTAGTTGAAAAGGCCAATCTTCTTAGGAGGTGTGTAAATATAGTGGGTTTAGCTGCAATAGTAAGCCTAGTATTATATGTATATTTACATAGACCATTGATTTGGTATAAACGTGTGCAAATAAGTAGGATGATCAGTGTGCCAGTTACATAAGTAGGATTATTGATTATGGTATGATCATGCCAGTATTAATAACTCTGTATTGTAACACCACCACAGAGCTCCTTGTGTTTCAGTATAGAGCCCATGTATTGTAACACCTCACAGAAGCTCTTTGTAACTCTGTATGGTAACATCTCTAAAGAAGCTGTAGCGTAACACCTTTACAGATGCTTATGTAAACTGCTCTGAATTGACTCCCCAGTCATTAGTAGTGGTATAGAAGCTCTGAATAAATATAAATACAATTGATGCTGAGTTATTCCAGCTCTCCCTTTCTTTGTCTCCTATGTATCGTATTTCAGGATCTATTATACAATTTCAGCAGCTTCAGAGGACCTGCACTACTAGAAACATGATCTGCAACCAATATGGGAGTATGTCCTTCAAAGAATTCCAGATAAGGATGAGGACTGAATGCTGCAATACCAACCTTTGTGACCCAGGAGAAGTGAACATCTGTATATACTCATATTGCACTTCCATCAAAAAAAAGTTTCCAGATGGCCTTGTTTCCTGATGGGTGGGAAGAAATTGTTAAATATGTTCTACAAATATTTTGTTTTAAGACATCATTTTCAGTAAGTTCCTGAGGAATTAGACCACCCATATAGAAGATGGCCCAGGATAGAGTAGAGCAGTGGCAGAGGGAAGCCTAGGAAAATTAAAGACCAATCAACTTTTGTTGCATCCAGACCAGCTGGTAACAGAGAGGACAGGGCCTGCTTGTCTTTGAAACGTGAGGCAGCATGTGTGATTCTTGATGGAACATCCTCTAACTTTTTTGAGCTGGGGCACACTAAACCTAGTATCCCCAGCTCGAGACACCCAGAAGTGTGCTGGCTTCGGCGTGATGATGTCATGCCAACGTCGGCGCATGTGCAAAGGCCCTTCAAATGGGTCTTGCGCCAAGAGGAGAGAAGGGCCGGCAGAGAGAAGAGCTAGAAAGAAGGGCCGACAGAGAGAAGAGGTGCTGGCGTCAGGAGATTGCTTACAGGACGTGCCTCTCTTCGTGAGAGGCATATCCTGTATATCAGGGGTGTCCAACCTGTGGCCCGAGGGCCGCATTCGGCCCCGTGAAGTATTTTGTGTGGCCCTGGTCGAGGATGATGCAGTGTTTTCCTCTGCTGCCCCTGGGTGTTTACCTTCTTGCTGGCTCCCTCCTCTGTCTTGCTACAGCATTTGCGCGTTTGTGCGGCCCCAGAAAATTTTTTTAGGACAATGCGGCCCAGGGAAGCCAAAAGGTTGGACACCCCTGCTGTAGATAGTCAGCTGGCTCCGGCATCTCTCTTCTTCCCCAGTGTACTGCGGTACACCTGAAATCTCAGGAGCCACACTGGTGTACTGCGGCACACAGTTTGCGATACACTGCTATAAAAGGTGTTAGAGCATGATAGGTTCATGTGTTCTAAATTTCTGTGAATTATTTTGGCAGACTGGTTGACTTCATAAAATAAGTGGACATCATTATAGGACGATGTTATAAAATTATCCCCTCGTATGTACTTCACCTGCATATACAGTGGAAGATTTTATAAAAAATCACTTCTGTTGTACTGTCTTTCTTGCGGAAATAGCTTTCTAAATTATCCTCACTTACTACAAATGGGTTTACATTTGTACCACCTCAATCACTATTTTCCTCTTTTGAATAGTACCAGCTGTGCAGCACAGAGCGAATGGGCTGAACTGCCATTTGTCTTTTTGCTATGGATCACATTGTATTAGCGATGAGTCGATGAATTGCATTGGAGCTGAGACGAAATGTTTGGAGGTAAAGATGAAAGAAGAATCGGGTAGGTTTTATTTAATAATAGCAATAATAACAACTATAGGGTTTTATATTCAACAGCACTTAAGAAGATAGGAGCAGCTACTTGCCAGATTAGTGCCATTTATTGTGAGCAGCTGTAGATTTTCAGCAAACATAGATGATGATGCTGAAAATTCCCACCGACTGGATAGTGACAGGTGGTCTGGAGATGGGGCTAAGGCAGAGCTGAGAGTTACCTGATTAGCAATATTCAGTCTGTTAACCAGGTAACTAGATAAAGCTAGAACAACAAAAATGCTGTCCTAATTTTAACCTATTAGTTATCTGCTCATTACTCCGAATAACACTGGTACCTTTGAAAATTCACAGCTTATTCCTGAGATAAGCAGCATAAAATCTGTTTTAATTTTTTTGGATATTGCCTGGATTCACCACTATTGGAAACAGGATGCTTTATGGACCTTTGGTTTTTCCCAGTATGGCGATGCCTATGTACCTTTACAAGAGGCTTATGCTGGTATCTGGGTTTGTATGAAAAATCCTGTAGCAGCCAACATTTAAGACTGCTGACCACTGTGAGCTGAATATTGAAAGGAGAATGGTGGAAATAATGTTCATAGTGCTGCTAGACATATAGTGGTAATTTTATAACAGGCTGCCTATGTGTGAAGGCAGGTGGTCATAGCTACCCTCCTTAGAAGCCGGCGATGATCACGGCATGTGCTAAGGCTAGGAAGGCTTCAGCACCAGTGTGCTGATCAGAAAGTGGAGCCTTATATGGCTCCGATATTTGTATTCTTACTGTTTCTTCAGGATGGTCTTGAAAAGAGACTGGTGGTTGGCTCTCTCAAGGTGCAGGTGGAAGGCTTCTTGTGCTTTAGAGCTTGAGTGAAGAAAGTGTCCTTGGCTTCCCAAATTTCTTCTTCCCAGATAACCAGATTTTTGAAGGGTGTGTTATGATTGCATCTTCCAGTGTTTCAACTATTTCTTATGTGAAATCTTAATATTGTTTTATGGGCCCTCTGTAAAACCCTGTACAAACCCTTATAGAACATGTAATGAAATGTTATACTTAAAGTGTTATATGAGAGTTTAACCAAGTGTGTATTTATAAGTTCATATGAGTTTATCTGCTACACTTGTCTGCTACACTTGTTGTAATGTGCAAAAATGAATAAAGAATTTAAATCTAGAACGTGTCACTAATGGATCTTACCATCAAGACTGTTTTCGTCTCGGCGAGAAGATTTTTGGAGCTTTAGGCTCTCATGCAAAGAGGCTTTCCTCAGATTTATGGAGGCTGGCATGCGTCTGTGCACTGTGCCTTCTTTTCTGTTGAAGGTGGTTTCGGCATTCCATACTTCCTGCATTCCATGCCACAGGGTGAAGAAAAAGGAAAAAGTTTTGGCAATGCTTCTCTGTTATCTCGAGGTGACAAATGATTTTCATGTTTCAGATCATCTTTTTGAGTTAACCAACCTTAGTAGATGTGGCAAGCCAGCCTCGAATGCTTCTATCTCCAGATGGATTTGCATGGGTACTTCTGCATACACTGACTGTGGTAAACAGCTGCCAATCTCTTTGAAAGTGCATTTCAACAGAAGCATGGCCTCATCATGAGCAGAGTCCCAGGCAGTTCCGTCCAAGCTACATGGTCCACCCTTCATACTTTTATATGTTTTACAGAGTGGATGTGGCAGCACAAATGGATACTACTTTTGGGTCCTTGGTGCTGGCAGCAGGCTCATCTGCCCCGCCCTAAACTCAGAAGACTACTTTGGTACATCCAACTTGTCAAGCTCATGTTCCTTTTTGCGCTGTAAGGGAAGATTAGGTTCTTGATTATCTTTTTTTCCAATAGAAAGGAACATGGAGCCTACATTGGAGTCTTGTGAGCTGTGCTGCTTGTTTGTAGCCTCTTAACTACTTGGATTTTTTGTGACTTTTATGTTTTTATATTTAAGACGGCCAAGAACCCTATAAGACTCCTGAGGAAAGCATTTTTATGTTGCTGAAACATGGCCCATGTTCGGTCATTTTTATTTTATACATTATTTGATTTCTATCCTGTGGGCCACTTGTGACTGTATACACCCTTTGTGGATTGTTTTTAAGATTTTTGTTTTTAAGTTTAGATGCTTATTAATTATAAACTGGTACATCTGAACTTCTGTTCTGTATCTTTTGGTTGTTTTGTACAATCCTGGAGCCACACTTTCAAAAAGATATTAACAGGATAGAGTCGGTCCAGAAGAAGGCTACTAAAATGGTCAGTGGTCTTCTTCATAAGGCAGACTTAAAGATCTCAATATGCATATTTTAGAAGAATGGTGGGAGAGGGGAGATATGATAGCGATGTTTAAATACCTACGTGGCATAAATGTACATGAGGTGAGTTTCATTTAAAAGGAAGCTCTGGAATGACGGGGCATAGAATGAAGTTAAAAGGCTCAGGAGTAATCTAAGAAAATACTTTTTTACAGAAAGGGTGGTAAATGCATGGAATAGGCTCCCAGCAGAGGTAGTAGAGACAAAGACTATGTCTGAATTCACGAAAGCATGGAACAGGCATGTGGGATCTTTTAGGGAGAGGAGGAGATAGTGGATGTTGTGGATGGGCAGACTAGATGGGCAAATTGGCCTTTCTGTTATGTCCCTTCCAGATTCCATTTGCTAGGTGTTCAATTCCAACCCGCAGTCCGGGTGTTGCAGAAATTTAAATCTTTTTAGAACACATGCTGCACTCCCCCTAGTGGTAGAATCAGTTTCAGTTTCTGCAAGCAGTCTGAACAGAAGTCTTTTGCTGTTGCTCTGCTTCTGTTTCAATTTTTTTCGCTTAAAGTTCACTTAAACTTCATTTCTCAGTGGTTTCAGTGCCTTGAGATCCCTCCCCAGTGGTCCGTTGGAGAAAATGACGCAGTCCTGCAGCTTCACAGAGAAACTCTGGTGGTTCTGTGCAGCCAGCCTGATGTATGCCACCTTCTGGAAGTAGCTGGGGTCCCTCCTGTGGAGTTTGCTGGCCAGTGACTCCACAGTCACAGATTTCTAGCGCAGGCAGATTGCTTCTGCATAGAAACTCACCTGGGTTTCAAGGCGCAAACTGCCTTTCCTGCCCACAACCATGTGGCAGAAGATCCTTGGGGACGGAGAGTGGGTGTAGCCAGTCTCTGGCCGGCTGGCAGTCCAAAGATCTTTGATTGTAGTGAATTTGGAGCTGTTTTTGAGACAGAAAGTCCTTTTTCTCCAGTGAGCAGCTTTAAAAACACTGACAGCAAAGGTACTACCGAAACTGTGAGTAAACCTCCATTATTTCGTATGGGAACTTCGGGGGGTGGCTTGTAACTTGCTTTAAACTCAGTTTTTCACAGTTTCTGAGGGTAGGGTTCAGGTCCCCCACCTCCCCAGACCCCCAAATGGGGTGAATGGCCCAGACAAGTGGAGCAGGGTGTTAAATGAGCTGCATCGGTTCTCCTGGCAAGTAGCTATGCTCCTGGAAACCCATCTGAGAGGAATAGAAACAAACTTCTTTAAATTCAAAATGTTTCTTCAAATTTTTCTAAGAGGGGAGAGCAGAGGTGGCAGGAGTAGCAATTCTGATACATAAGGATTTGGGGATGGAAATAAAAGCAGCATATAGGGATAGGGAAGGATTCAAAATCAGATTGTAACCTGATCAATATTTATGCCCCTAATCAGGATCAATCAGATTTCTTTTGGTGCATAGAAAGGGGACTTGCTGAACTTTGTAGAAGGGAAAGTGAATATAAGAATAGCTATACTGGGTCAGACTAGTGGTCCATCTAGCCCAGTATCTTGTTTCCACAGTGACCAATCCAGGTCATAAGTACCTGGTAGAAACCCAAATAGTAGCAATTATGAGGTGGAGGTTGGATTTTTAATGTTACGGTGGATGCAATCTTGGATCACTTGAAGGGGATGGGGGAGTTGTGCACATAGGGCAAGATTTAAACACCTGATGAACGCTGGGCTTAGTAGATGTGTGGAGGTTATATCATATTACAAAGGAAAATTATACCCATTATTTCCACACACAGAAGTCATGATTTGATGCAATAGGAACATTTTTGGGTGTGTGGGTGACTCGGAAATAAGTTCTATAATTTTGTCCATGCTTCAGTGTGGCTTGAGTTTAGAGAGCTGGGGGAAGATAAAGACTTAATCTTAGCCTCCTTAGGTATCCCTTTGTGGATAAAGAGATAAGAGATATTATACAAAACTGTATTAGAGAAAATGATACTGGGGATATGAGGGATGCATTGAATTTGGTATTGAGGGGTTTGTTTGTTTTTTTGTTAATTGGGGAGTGAGAAAGAAGAGGCAGCATGAACAGAGGTCTCCCTCATTGAGGGAACAACTACAGTTCGGCAGAACTTGGTAAGAATTATGGGGCACCTTAAGAAATTGCAGATTGGGGAGGTGAAATATAGAAGACATTTTCTTTAAACAACACCTATTTGGATTTGACTTTTCTGATTTGAAGAAGGGATACCTTCGAAAGCTAAACAAATAGTGCTCATTCCAATGGAAAGGTATCATCTTTATTCCTTTTGATTTGTTAATAAAATGAGTAGGCTGTTAGCTAGAAAATTGAAGAAAAGGAGGGGTTGCAAACAGTGACTAAAGTAAAGAACCAGCGGGAGTATGCTGATATATATAGATATTGAAATTTGGGACCAATTTGTGGATTATTATTTCTTTCCTGGATGTCAAGGAACAACCTTTAAATAAGTAGAGGGAATATCTTGCTCTTAATAATGATGAAGTAGAGCTCAGTACAGTATGAGAGGCAGGAAGGGCATATATGAGAAGTATTATTATTATTTAGATAGCTGCTTAAAGGGAAAAAAGATTACATTCAAAAACATCAGGAGTTACTGCATCAGAAACAAATGAAGACACATGCAGGGAAATATACAATCAACTTTAAGAGCTTAAAAGCCAGTCGAATTTAATGTGCACATTAAAATTTGAATTATTGCTTAAGAAAACAAAGAGGAATTTTTTTTAGAAATAGAGTAGGCGAAACAAGATTGGTTTTTGTTTTGTTTTCTAGGCCCAGATGCCAAACAAAATCTGCATAGAGATCCCTTAAATTTTGAAATCACACTGTTTAAGAGTTCCGATGAGAAAACGAAGTTGGCTACTCTCTACAAAGGAGCCTAGAAGGTCCTAGAGATAATACACATATCAAGGGTTGGGAAAGATAGCTGGGTAAGGAAGTGAGGGGGAATGGGCTCAAATACACTATTATGTGCACTCATGCTATTTTGTAACTAATAAACAACTGCAGTTTACTATAGTTCATAAGATTTTATTGGAGGCCAATTAGGGTGAAACAGCAGGAATTGGCATGAGGAGTGTTTGTTGGAGAAAATGCAGGGGACGGGGGCCCCAGAACAGCACAACCACAAGGCACTCCTGCCAAAGATGTTCCAAGAGCCCCCGTCCCCTGCATTTTCTCCAACAAACACTCCTCATGCCAATCCCTGCTGTTTCACCCTAATTGGCCTCCAATAAAATCTTATGAACTATAGTAAACTGCAGTTGTTTATTAGTCTTTAAGCCCGTTACATTAACGGGTGCTAGAGTAGATGTCTGTCTGGGTTTTTTCAGGGACGCAGCAGAGGAAATTAGGCCAGTAGAAGACCCGAAGCAGCGTGTTTACTGTGCCTGGGACGCTGCTGGAGCTGTGAGGTTTGTCGGCTGGATAGGGTCGGCCAGGGGGGGGGGGGGGGGGAGTCGAGGTGTGTTAGTGGTGTGCCAGGTAGGGTTGGTGGCGGGGGGGAGGGGAGGGGGGAGTTGCGGCGTGTTACCTGGCTGGTCCTTAGACGCGCGCATGCGCACTCTTACCGCCACAGCCCGACAGATCAGGACTCAGGGAACACGGGGTAAGAGTGCACATGCATGCTTAAATTTTAATATAATCTGGGTTACTGGGATCTTTCTGGGTCTTGGGTTTCTTGTAGAAGCTTAATTTTTATATCCAATCTTGTACATCAAGCTCCGTCTTCGACTGTATTTAAATTTAGGCTAAAAGCCCACTTTAGAGACAGGTTTTAACTCTTAATGCTTAAAGTACCCATATCAGATTTAATCATTCCCACCGTAAGCATTTCCCTAATTGTCTGTTTTGATTAGATTGTAAGCTCTCTCAAGCAGGGACTGTCCCTTACATGTTTAATGTACAGCACTGCATATGTCTAGCAACACTAAAGATTTGATTGGTAGTAGTAATTAATAAAGTACAAAAAATAAGATTGTAGCAGGAATTATTTCAATACATTTGGGATTCTAAGAGGCCAAGGATAGCTAGAACTATTTTATGGCAGAAAAAAGAATATTGGGGAGAAGCTATGTCCAACAGAGCTTGGTATTATGTCATATCCTTTTGAGCAATTTTTGTAAGCCTGAATATAACCAGGACACAGCCCAATCATGCATTCTTTATCTTAAAAATTAGCCTCCCTTTCTGTGCTAGTTTTGGCATAGATTTAAAATTATTAATATTGATTTCATTCACCATTGGAAACCCCAATACATAATATAGATAAACTCCAGAAGCATGTTAATATGATTGTTCTTTATTTAGGCCCAAAGAATAACATTTCCCTGCAAGGATGTGCTACACCAAGCATATGCACACTAGAATGGACAGACAACACACAGACCTCTGACTTATATAAAATTGAGACATACTATTGTAGCAGGGAAAACTATGTATACCAAGACTTCTTCTTTCCAACTATTGCTGGGCTCTTCCTGATGATTGTCCTTTACTGATTGCATCTTCCAACCTTCTCCTGATGAAATTCCTTTTGCCATTGTCTCCTTTCAGCTCTTTTTGGGTTCCACCTGATTGTCACCATATGACCCTTACAAAGCAACATTTCATACCATACACTTGTCATTATGTGTACATATGTTTTGTAATCTTCATGTTTAAGATCCAAAGAGACTTTCAAAGTACATTTTATTTTTCTTGTTATGCTGTAAAATACGAGGGTGGTTTGAAAAGTTTAGTAAAAAAGCAAGTTAAACAATTTCTTTTTTAATTTGACAAAATCATATTTTTCCAACAGGATGGAAAAACTGGAGAATCGCTGGATTAAGTGTATAGCCCTCAATAGACTATGTTAAGAAATATGACTGGCATTATTAAACAAAATATTTTTAACTTGATTTTTTTACCAAACTCTTCAATCCACCCCCGTATTTAATAAAATAATTCATTTAAAAATATTTCTGAGGATCTTTTGGTTACAAAACATATCCTAAGGGTCCATGTAAGCTGTTGTATATTGGTTTGTTTAGTTAAATGCTTATATGTTCTGATTTGGTGCCAAAATGATTCTTCTGCACTGTTACCCCTTGTATATGTGTTAATCTGCATCGATGCAAAAGTCTTAATGTTTTTGCTTTAAAATAAATAAATATTTTTTTGTGCATTATAGAGTTTGGATCAGTACTTGATATCTAATATAATAAAAGCCAAGCCACGCATGCACACTCTGACCTGCGTGCTCCTGTTTCCATGCACTGTAGGTCCCCGCAGGTAGGAGTGCGCATGCGCGCTTCCACACATCTCTCTCTCCCAAGGCGGATGTCGGCTTCGGGAAGCGAGGAGGCTGTTTGCCGCCGCGGCTGTCAGCAGCTGTAGGCTGCAGCGGCTTGAGGCGGCTGTTGGCGGAGGGCGAGGTAAGGGGTGCTGCTGGGCAGGGGAAGAGACGGGGGGTAGAAAAAGGAAGTGAGGCCTACTGCTGGACGGGGGAGCAGGAAAGAGGTGCTGATGGACAGGGGAAGAGACGGGGGAGAAAAAGGAAGGGAAGCCTACTGCTGGACAGGGGGACAGGAAAGAGGTGCTGCTGGACAGGGGAGAGACTAAAAAAAGGGAGAAGGGCTGCTGCTGGATAAGGGGAGCAGTGAAGGGGTGGTGGTGGACACAGGGAAGGTAAAAGGAAGGGAGAATGGGTGGATAGCCGAGGAAAAAGAAAGACAGAAATACAGAAGGAGAGGAGAAGAAGGAGAGAGAGAGAGAAAGAAATAAAGACAGACACACACACATATATTCTAGCACCCATTAATGTAACGGGCTATAAGACTAGTTCATTAATAATGAATGAAGAGTTTTTTTATGAGACAAACAACTGGAGTTTTTATTCTACATCTATGAATGCACTGAATGGCCTCTCACAGCACATCCCCCTCCCCCAACCTCCCTTTTATCAAGCTCTGCTGCCGAGCAGTGCAAACTAAATGCTGAGCCACTCATAGGATTAGAATAGGCGGCTTGGCATTTAACTCCCGCTGCTTGACAACGCAGCTTTATAACTCTGGCAGTGGTGAGCAAAATGCTGAGCACCGCTAGATGAATATCGGGTTTTATATATATGCACGCTTTACTGAATTGACTGCAACCGGCAGTAGTATGCAGTCAATTCAGTAAAGCATTGCTATGAGTCTTATCCCTGACGCAGTGGGGATGTAATTATTTCCCGCGAAACGCAGGCCTCGTCTAAAGCACCAGTGCGGAAGATCGAAAGCATAAGCAACAGCCCTGGTTTCTAAAAGAGCATAAGCCTAAGTACATTAAGTATTGAAAAGTACTGAATTGAAGTATTTAAGTATTTATAGCATATAAGCACTTTCTATGAAGCACTTTAAAGCACCAGTGCACTTTAAATCTATACTAGTATAGTTTGTCGGTTTCAAGTGTTGAAATGAATTGTAGTCTTTCAAATGATAAATGAAAAATCCCTATTCATTGAGTTTTTATATTAGATTATTTAATTGGAGAATGAAATAAAATCAGATAGTGAAATTTATGAACTGAAGGAATCTGATCGAGACTTTCAAAATACTGAAAGGATTCGACAAAATGGAGCAGGGAAAGCAGTTATTTACAATGTCCAATGTGACACGGACAAGAGGACATAGACTGAAACTGAGGGGGGACAGGTCCAGGACGAATATCAGGAAGTTCTGTTTCACGCAGCGAGTGGTGGACACCTGGAAAGCTCTCCTAGAGGAAGTAATTGGAGAATCCACTGTTCTAGGATTTAAGGATAAACTAGATGCACATCTCCTTAAGAGTGGCATAGAGTGATACGGGTAAGAGTAAATTAGATGCACATCTCTCTTGAGAAGCATACAGTGATATGGGGACTAAAACTATGCCAGGGTACACCTGGCGGGGCCTCCACATGTACGCGGATCACCGGACTTCATGGACCCAAGGTCTGATCCGGAGATGGCAATTCTTATGTTCTAATAAAATCAGTATTAAATAAGTAATTAATTAACGTTTTAACTATGGTAGGGAGGATGAGTTCAAACCGGTGATGTTATCAGGAGTAAGAGAAAAGAAGTCTTCTTTCTCTTGGAAGAAATCCCAAAATGGGAAAATTCACTCCATATCTGAGGCTTGTCCCTGTTTGTTTAAGTAAAAAAATGTTCTACAGCTCATTTTGACTTCTTTAATGGTTTTTGAAATATATATTTAATCAACAGATAACCATTTAGCTTTTAGTTTCTTGTTGCACTGTAAAATTGCCATTATTTGAAAAAAAATTAAATTCCAGGGTACCGGCTTACTGTTAATGATGTCACAGTGGCATAGACGTATGTAAACAGTAATTTGAATTAGAATAATTTGTATTTGATAATATGATAATTTACAAATAATTTATTTAAAAGCATTTCAGGAGCTTTAAGAACACAAGCGCCCCTTGATTGGTGATAGATTTTCTTGGTGAAGCAGTAGGTCGGGGAGAGGTAGGGTGGATAGTGGAAGTGGGAAGGAGAGGAGGGCATAGATACATAGAAACAGAAATATGATGGCAGATAAAAGCCAAATGGCCCATCCAGTCTGCCCATCCACAGCATGGGTTAATGATTTAAATTGATGCTCAGTGCCCCTCCCCTTCCAAGTTCTGAAGCAAAAAAAGGTATTGGCAAGTAGGAATGTACTGAAATAAAATGACCAGTGGAAAAAGGAGACTGGTGCAGCTTACAGCATCTTGTTTGCATGAAGTCATTCTTAGCATATGTGTGGCTATTCTCTTCATAGGAGAGAACCATTTTGGAAACAAAGTCAAAGAAACAGCCACCTAAAGATCATTGTTGCACCTTCCAGACTCTATGGTTAGCCACTGAGGAATAAACCACTTCATCAAGAAAGCAGCTCTTTCTATTTGGAGAAAATTCTGTTACTTGAAGAGCTACCATTAGCATTCTAAGCATAGACAATAACAACCGCCTTGGTCTTACTAGAGAAACAGGAGGCAGGCTAAGACTCATACATCTATCTGCTCATGTAAAATAACCATTTTCCCCACATCTACCCTTCCAAGGAAGGATAGTTGTTGGGTTGTTTTTTTTTTTTTTTTTTAAGAATGTCCTGGCCACTAGCAACAACCAATGGGTACCGCTGATAATAAATCAGGGATACCACCTACATTTTTCTCAAGTCCAATCAAATCAGCCCATCCTTTTCTCCTATCTCAATCACACACAGTGTTGTTCTCTTCAGCAGAAGATACATTCTCTCCTACAAAAGACGAGTGGAAAAAGTTCGAGTCAAAAACCAACAAAAACTACTAATTCTCTGACCCAAGAAAGCTGGGCATTATAGTTTTCTGTTGACAAGTAGAATTGAATTAGAGTGACATCATCTCATTCTGCCAGAGAAGAAAGCTCTCTGAAAGATCAGAAGCATGCATCCCCCTTTACTTAAGCAGTGATCTTTTCAGCTCCTCAGTTTTGTTATCTCCCCCAGCCGAATAGATATGAGTACTAAACAAAACTTTTCCGCCAGAGTTTTATCTAATTTAAAACTTCTTTTTGTGGTGGTGTTCAGAATAATTTTCTTTCTTTTTTTTTCTTTGAGGTTTATGTGGCTCCAAAATCTGGATTCTGAGGCAAGCAGGCATAATATTCTCACATGTGGGTGATGTGATCCATGGAACCTGGTACGAACTAGTGCTGCCTGATTCACCAATTCAGTTTGATTGAATCAATTTGTTTTGGAAAAAATTTAGACTCGCTGATTCAGGCCTGTTCTTGTTCTTTCCCTCTGCCAGAGTCCTTCCTTTTTTTTTTTTTTATATAAACTTTTTTATTCACCAAAATGAAAGATACATGAAACAGGAAGTTACATCAGAAGAAAGGACTCTGGCAGAGGAAAAGCCCAAGAGGCAGGCCTGTGCAGATTGGCAGCAAGGGTTGAGAACTTCTGGTAGGTGCTACTTCCACCATTATTAACTATACATGCTATATCGTTTGAAATTACTAATTTCTCATTTTGATTTCAAAGCTGTTGTGATCTTATTTCGGCTGGACTACTGTAACGCGCTTTACTTTGGAATTTCTAAAACGAAGGGAAAAGCGTTTCAGTTAATACAAAATGCTACAGTTAGACTGGTTATGGGCGTTGAAAAACCAGCTCATATTACACCTGTTCTAAAGAAATTACATTGATTGCCAGTTGTATTTTTGGTTCGACATAAAGTGATTTCTTTAATTCATCAAACACCATGGATTTTAGTAGAGTTGTGGTACCTTACCAGCCAAATAGAGCCTTGAGATCAGAAAATCAAAGGTTATTAGACTCAATAATGCAGGGGAGATATACTGACACCAGAGCGACTGTCTTTTGTATAAGATGTTAAGCTGTGGAATTCACGGCTATGCACTTATTGGTTAAGATTTAAAATATTAAAAATGAAGCTGTTTGTGGTAGCATTTTTGTGAGGCATCTGGTTGTTTAGTAGTACAGTGGGTGTATTTTATGAGAAGATATTTTAAGATTTCGCTTTGTGATGTTTATTCCTTAGTTTTTAAGTTTGTTTTACTGTACCACCTAGTTGTAAGAACATAAGAAATTGCCTCCGCTGAGGCAGACCAGCGGTCCGCTCCCGCGGCAGCCCATCAGGCCCATTGCCTGAGCAGTGGTCTCAGACTATCCCTTAACCTACCTCTACTCCTATCTGTACCCCTCAATTCCTTTATCCTCCAGGAACCTATCCAAACCTTCTTTGAAGCCTTGTAATGTGCTCCGGCCTATCACAGCCTCCGGAAGTGCATTCCATGTATCCACCACCCTCTGGGTGAAAAAGAACTTTCTGGCATTTGTTCTAAACCTGTCCCCTTTTAATTTCTCTGAGTGCCCCCTTGTACTTGTGGTTCCCCATAATCTGAAAAATCTGTCCCTGTCTACCTTTTCTATACCCTTCAGGATCTTGAAGGTTTCTATCATGTCTCCTCTAAGTCTCCGCTTTTCCAGGGAGAACAGTCCCAGCTTTTTCAGTCTGTCAGTATATGGGAGGTTTTCCATACCCTTTATCAGTTTAGTTGCTCTTCTCTGGACTCCCTCAAGTACCGCCATGTCCTTCTTGAGGTACGGCGACCAGGACTGGACACAGTATTCCAGATGCGGGCGCACCATTGCACGATACAGTGGCAGGATGACCTCCTTCGTCCTGGTCGTGATACCCTTCTTAATGATGCCCAACATTTTGTTTGCTTTTCTTGAGGCTGTGGCGCACTGCGCCGACGCCTTCAAGGTTGTGTCTACCATCACTCCCAGGTCTCTTTCAAGGTTACTTACCCCTAGCAGTGATCCCCCATTTTGTAGCTGAACATCGGGTTCTTTTTCCCTACATGCATGACCTTGCATTTCCCTACGTTAAAGTTCATTTGCCACTTTTTGGCCCATTCTTCTAGTGTCGTTAGGTCCCTTTGCAGATCTTCGCAGTCTTCCATGGTTTCTACCCTGCGGTAGAGTTTGGTGTCATCTGCAAATTTAACAACCTCGCAATTTGTTCCACCTCCAGGTCATCAATAAATACATTGAACAGGAGCGGTCCCAGCACCGACCCCTGCGGAACTCCGCTCGTGACCCATTGTAGATTGTATATTGTGACAAACCTACTTCTAAACCTGGCTTTGTCCCAGGGAAAGTAAGAAAAAACACCAGGACCCTGATCAGAAGAGCTGATCAGATTAGTGTCAAAGCCCCAGAGATAGCTGACTTCTTAGTGAGATGGAGCAGGATAAGTACTGGCACAGTAGCAACAGCCAGGAAGTTGCCTACCAGAATAAAGCTGTTGTAAACCCTGACAAGTTTACTGGGCACAAAAAGCGGCCTCTCCCTTTAAGGCAGTCCCAGTTCAAGGAAGATAGAAGAAGCCACAATCTCTATCCCAGAGAGCTAAGCCCCATCCCCCTTCCCAGGAAGAAGGGGTGTAGCTATGAGAAACATAAACTGAGAGCTCTGAACCAGGAAGGGAGGCAGACATGGGAGGAGCAGAAAAACTCCTAAGCTATGGCAGGGCAGAGAAATAGAAATGTCAGAAGTAGAGGAACAGTCTTTTTCTCCAGCCTCTGAGAGCCCAGAACCCTTGGAAGCAATGGAAACAGTGGAATTGCCAACCGAGCCAGAAGTGGGTTCAGAGTTCATGGAAGTGGAACCATGAGAATGTGAGTGTTTAACCATTTGTTGGGGAGAAGTTATTGTGCCGTGCTTTAAAAGGCAGTTGTTTTCAATCAAAATTATGAGAGGGAGGACTTTTTTCTTTATCCTCTGAAAGATTACACTCCTTTTTGAGCTGTGATTTAGTGTAGTTAACAGCTCCTTAAAGTAGAAAAGAACTTCTGCACTGTGTTTTGAGCATTGGGTTTTTTTTTCCTTTGCTACCAAGTAGGACTGAGAGTCAGTCAGCTGGGAAATGCCCAGGTGTGCTGACTCCAAGGACTGTGGAGCCATGAAACAAAGAATACTCATATTTATAATGTTTGGATATTACATTACGTTACATTAGTGATTTCTATTCCGCCATTACCTTGCGGTTCAAGGCGGATTACATCCAAAATAAAAACAAGAATTACATTTCAACTTTGAAGTAATAGAATAAACGATGAGATAAAATTTTAAGGGATAATTATGGGATTTAGATAATGTTTGGTAATTAGAAAAAAATTAGAAAGTACTAAGGGTTTATAGAGTGTTGGATGTTGGGTTAGGATTGTTGTGCTGGATAGGTTTAACGTGTTTTTTGAAGAGTATGGTTTTAATTTCTTTCTTGAAGGTTTTGTAATCTGTGGATGAAGATAACAGAATGGTGAGTTGTTTATCCAACTTAGCTGCTTTGGAGGCTATTAAGTTGTCATAGAGTTTTTTTCGTTTGACATTTTTAGATGGTGGGTAATAGAATAGTGAATGGGTTCTTCTGTGTCTGATTGAGGAGGATTGATTTAGTCTGTTATTCCAGTAAATTGGGCTTTCTCCTTTGATAGCCTTGTAAAGTAAGCAGTAGAATTTGAAGTTCACTCTTGCTTCTATTGGAAGCCAGTGCGAGTCATGGTATGTCTCTGTGATATGGTCATTTTTTTTAGTGAATAGACAAGTCTCAGGGCTGTATTCTGCACCGTCTGCAATTGCTTCATCATGGTCACGGGACATGGTAGGTATAGAATGTTGCAGTAGTCCAGCATCCCAAGGATTAGAGATTGTATCAATACGATCGGATTTTTCTCAGATTTCTAATGGTCATGAATGATGTCTTTATTATTTTGTTAATTTGGGGTTGCATGTTACAGCTTCTGTCAATCGTGATGTCAAGCAATTTTAAAGTAAGTTGTATTGGGTATGAAAACAAATTTATTACAAGATTAGTTAACGTTGGAGTTTTGTCATTTTCAAGTAGAATGAAATTTGTTTTGTCAGGGTTAAGTTTTAATTTGTGCTCTGACATCCATATAGCCACTGATTCGAGGGTTCTGTGTATTGTGTTTGCTATGAAGGATTCTGGTTGGTTGAAGGGTAGAAGAATAGTGATGTCATCTGCGTAGCTGTATGAAATTATGCCGAGATTATCCAGGTAGTAGCTGAGGGAAGCAATGTATATATTAAATAGAGTAGGTGATAGGGGTGATCCTTGGGGAACTTTGCAGGGGTTGGACCAAGGTTCAGATTTTTCTTGCATTATTTTGACTCTGTAAGTTCTTGATTATAGGAATCCTTTAAACCATGCAAGTACTTTGCCAGAGATTCCTATTGAGTCGAGAGTTTGTAAAAGCATGTCGTGGTCAACCAAGTAAAAGGCTGCAGAAAGGTCTAATTGTATCAGCAGTATTTTTTTGCCTGTACTGAGGTGTTGTCTTGCAGTGTCCATTAGTGTTCCTAGAAGTGTTTCTGTGCTGTATTTGGCTCAGAAACCTGATTGTGTGGGGTGGAGTATGTTGTGATTCTCTAGGAAAGAGGCTAGAGTTTTGGCTACGAGACCTTCCATCAGTTTAATGTACAATGGGATTGAGGCAATGGGTCTGTAATTGGATGGTTGGTCTGTTGCTCCTTTAGGGTCCTTTAATATCGGAGTTATTATGACTTCGCTGAGTTCTGGTGGGAAATAACCCTCTAGTAGTGAAGAGTAAATCCATTGTAGAAGCAGGGAGCAGAATAATGTGCTTGATGTTTTCAGTAGGTAATGGTTAAGGTCACAGGCTGCATGGCTATATTTATTAAAAAGATTGTTAAATTCCAATCTATAGGTGAGAAATGGGACCAGGTTCTATCCGCTACGACTGATTCTTTATCTATTGGTGGAAATGATGACTCTATGTGTGAGGGTGTTCCATTGAAAGAAGCTCTGATAATTGCGATTTTGTTTTTGAAGTAGGAAGCTAGGAGGGTGGCTGTAGGTGGGGGCAAATTATTGTTCTTTATGTATGGTGTTGTGTTTGTGAGGTCTTTTAGTAGCTGGAATAATTTTTTTGAGTCTTGAGGTCCATCTCTAATTTGTTTCGAGTAGTATGTTCTTCTTTTTTCTTTCAGTTTTTGTTTGTACTTTCGGTTTGTTGTTATCCATGCTGTTTTTATGGAATCTTGGTCTCTTTTTCTCCATTTTCTTTCCAATTGTCTACATTGTCTTTTGAGTTGGAGTAGTTCGTTGTCAAACCACTTGTCTGATTTTCGGAGGATTTTGTTTTTAAGTTTTTCCGGGGCTAGTTCATTGAGGGTGGCCTTACTTAGCAGGTTCCATTTAGAAATGAAGTCTTTAGGTGTGTAGTGTTGTACAATGGAATCTGTTTTTGACCAGAATACTGTGGGATTTATATGTTTGCGTGAGAGGAAGGTAGTCTGTTGAGTAGTCAGAGTGTATTTGTTGCTGGACCAATTGATTTCGAAGAAGTAGGTGTAGTGATCAGACCAAAGGGAACGGTTCCATTTTCCGTTTGAGGTTTGAATTTCTGGATGTGTGGTCTGTTGGGACATGTATGCTACGATGTCCAGTTGGTGTCCTTTTTCATGTGTAGTTTGAGGATCTAAGATTTTATATGTTAGGGCTTATAGGTATGCTAGTACGGATTTAGCATTTTTGCAAGATTGGTTTTCAAGGTGAAGGTTGAGGTCTTCTAGAAGGAGGTTATAGGTAGTTGCTAGAGAGTTTCGATAGATAAATTCTTCAAATATAGGTTTGGCTGTGCTCCAATTACTTGGGGTTATGTAGCATAGAATGCATGTGAGTGTTCCTTTAAGTGATGGGCTTGAGAGTTGACATGCAAGTAAATCCATGTATTGTTCTGTTATTTTGTCTTATAGGTGTATGTTTAATGTGTTTCTGGTTATGATAGCAATTCCTCCTCCTTTCTTATTTTCTCTACATACCAGTGTTATTTTGTGGCTTTTTGAGCAGACTTCAGTTATTCTAGGGTCAGTATCAGAGGTGATCCAGGTCTCTGTGAGGAAAAGGCAGTCAAGGTTATCTTCTTCTATCCAGTTTTTTATGCGTTCCGTTTTGGGGCCAATGGATCTGATGTTCATATAGGCGCATTTGAGAGGGGTGTATTCTGTTGTCGAGTTGCTCGTTGTTTTCAGGTAAATGAGTGATCTTTGGAGGGGTAGTATTGTGGTAATGTAGGGATTTGTTGGTTTTCTAGTTGTTGATTTAGGGGAGGGTTGATAATTGAAGGGCTGATAGTTTGTGTTTCTGTTTAATATGCAATGCCAGTTTAGCTGGGTAATTCCTCTGGAGTTTGCTATGATAGGTATTGGGTATATGTTGTGTGCATATGTTTTCCAGTCTGTGAGGAGCAGAAGTATCAGAAGGATTGCTTGAGTATAACTTTATATTTTAGTAAAGTTTGTTTTCCGATGCCTACCCAGTGTATGAGAATATAACAACTGCTTTAATTTGGTGAAACCTTTTTTTAAGGGGGGGGAGAACCTGTATTTTGATTATCAGGGCGGGAATTATGATTCTGAGGGTTTTGCTTGCTAAGCAAATGTTTTAAACAGGTTCTGGAGTTTCTCCAACACTGGGCTCGTCTAAGCTCACAACCACCTGCAGTGCTTTAAGGCACATGCCTTCAGTGGTGGAAGTTTTCTTCTTATTTTTGTTTCCTTCTGTTTGAGAAAAGTTTTGTTTATGGACTAGAGGGGACATATGTTTCTTTACCCTGGTGAAGAGGACTTAATTGTTTGAGCCTAAAAGCCCAGGTGCAATTAAAAGGATTCTATATTTCTTCTTTTGGTACAAATAGAAAGAAAGTGTGTGGGGGGGGAGGGGGGTATCTTGTGATTTGTTGAAATTGGCTTTTCTGCTTTATGACTGAATGAAGGTCAGAATAAAAACTGAAAACTGTGATTTGGGGAAAACAAAAGACTCTAAAATGTTGATGTTCAAGATGAAGACTTTATTAAAAGTTCAGCTTCGTAATCCACATAAAAACAACAAGGACCCAATCCTCTGAGAGATATGGACCCAACACGGTCCATGTTTCGACAAAACTGTTTTCCATTGCATACCTCGATTGTTTGGTTTACATTTATTTGGACTTGTTCATAATCCATGAGTTTTTTAATAGAACCCATCTGGGCCCCTGAAGAAGACAGTTTTGTCGAAACATGGACCGTGTTGGGTCCATATCTCTCAGAGGATTGAGTCCTTGTTGTTTTTATGTGGATTACGAAGTTGAACTTTTAATAAAGTCTTCATCTTGAACATCAACATTCCACAGAGTCTTTTGTTTTCCTTGGATTTCTTCATATGTGGAACCATCAGGGTCAACTTGTTGCTTTGCTCTATTCTTTTATTGGGGTCATTTTATTTTATGGACTACACCATTTGCACAGTAGCAGTAGGCAATTGCCTAGTTTAAACTTGTCTCTGAAGGGTTTACCCAGTTCCAAGGGAATACACCCAGATCACAGCACGTCACTGCTAGCGCTGCCCGCTGACCAAACCAGGGACCTAGCACGCAACAATATACATTTTAAAAATAAAATAAATAATTTAAGAGTTTGGGTCTGAACTCTTAGGATGCCTAGCAACGCCTAAGTGAAAGGCCCTCACATGCCTAAAGATGTCTAATGATACCTATCTCAAACATTAGGCATGGTTGGGGTGGAGAATAGGCATTGTTGACTTAGGCATTGTTAGGCTTCCGAGATAGGCGCCTGTAAATTATGTGAATGAAAACCTGGCCTAATGGAGTGGCGCCTACCTTTAGGACACCTAGCAATTGATGCCTAAGTCTGCTTAAGCACTGTTAGGCATGATTCTATAAATGGTGTCTTGTGGTTGATTAACAGTTGTGCCTAAGGTAGCCTAAGGCCCTGATTGACCCAGATACCTAAGGACCCTTCCATAGGTGGGGATTAAGGCAGTGCCATAGTAATGGAGGGGATGAGGGAGTGGTACGCCCCAGGTGTCATCTTCCTTGGGGCACCTCTTCTGCCCCTTCTCACTCCTTCCCCAGCTCCACGGGCGTCCCTTCACTTCACTGTACCTTTTTAACTTTGGTGCCAGGTGGCCCGGATGCACAACCAGGTTGCTGAGGCAGGAGGGAGTGGTTATGTCACTGTCATGGGGGCGGCCATCATCGTCAGGGGGTTCAGGGACTGGCAGTTCTCGTCAGGGGGGGTGATGGCTGTGATCGGGGGCAGCACGAGGTTTTTTTATGGGGACATCTGTGTCCATTAAAAAAGAAAAAAAAGGTGTCCTGCCACAAACAGCTGAGTGGCAGAAGGCTGCTTCGGGGCTGCCCCTGCCTCTCAGGTGTTCAGGCTTCCCCTGATAGCTCTGCACATGTGTGAAAGTCACTCAGTGATTTATTGGCGGGATCGGACAGGGTTTATGACAAACCTCTGCTCAAATCATTTGCATGCAGACTTGTTTGAGCATCAATCGCTGTTTTGGAATCGGCCAAAAATTGGACCGCAGCGTGCCCACAAGGTCTTACTGACCCTGTTTAGTGCATCTAACTTAGTGTCCTTTGCTTTTTTGCTGGGCTCACTCAATGGTAGCTATGCCCTTCATAGGCTTTAAATCCCAAGCCTGTAGCAGTGGCTTTTTAGGATTTCCACAGTGAAATGCAAATATATCTCATGCATATTGAGTGTGGATATCCTGAAAACCCAATGGGCTGAGAGTCCTGCAGGATAAGTTTAGGAAATAGTGTTTCAGGTTTTTGGAAGAAGAGCCTTTGGGGATAGGTGCAGAGTTTGCTGCACTGGTTTCTAGCTGCTAGAACAGTGAGAGCTAGAAGTTAGAAAACACATGATGGAACATACTGAACAAAATTAAGAAATAGGAGAGGTGACTTGATCCAAGATGGCCGAGAGTACCTGATTGCCAGAAGGTCGCTCTGGGATTTGTCCATACTGGTACCTTTTTCGCTGCAATTATTGCAGTTTAGACTGCTTATTTTTCCCTGGAGATGCCAAGAAAAGGGGAAGAAGCACTGCAGGAGCCTCACGGTGCTTTGATAATCCCCCTATTGTGATCATAGAGCAGTTCCTGAGCCACCTTCAACGGGAGTCTGTTTCTTCAGGAAAGCCGCCCGATAGACACGGCAGCGCAGAGTGAAGCCACAACTGATGTCTTTGGGCGGGAAGTTACTCTAAGTCCCAAAGTCAGAGATACTTCCCTGCAGCCACAGAGAGCCAGTTTGCTACGGGAAGGGAACGGGTCCCAAGAAGCAGCGTTCTCATCGCGAGGTTATTCCATCTGGGAGCTTGACAGAAGATTCTTCGGTGGACTTAACAAGTGCTAAGATGGATTTTGCACTTGTAACCGAAACAACGCAGGAGCAGGAGGAACAAGAACAGCAACAAGAAGAGAGTTTGAGAGGTGAGCTTTCTAGTTCTGACTATGAAAGTGCCTTTTCTGTAGTAAACTCCCTCTCCCCCCCTCCCCCCCCCCCCCCCCCCCCCCGAAGTGACAATGGCTAGCCTTTAGGATTTGGTCATTAAATTAGGGAACTCCTTTACTCCAAAAATAAAAAATGTTGAAAAGAAATTAAGTAAACAGAACCAAGAGTTAAAAGAACTTAAGCAAGAGTTGGGTTCAGTTAAAGTTGATGTTGATAAAACACAGAAGGAAGTTACTGGGGTAAAACAAGTTCAAGATTCTTTGATAAGAGACAATACAAATTAAGGAGTGAAGGGATGCAGTTCTGAACCAGGGCAAGGTCAGCACACTGATCTAAGGCCCTGTGAAAGGATCTAAGGCCCTGTGAAAGAAGTATGAATCCTTCATTATTCCTTCTTCCCTCTTGCCATGCAGTCATTCTAAAGCAAGGAAAAATGTTAGCACCTTGTGACAGAATGCTGAGGCATTCCCCCCTCCCCTCTCTTGTCACAAGATCCTTGTCACATATTAACCTGACCCAAGTTTACTCTTATCTTATTCAAGTATTCCTTATATGGGCAGCAAACAGACTTTGCCTACTTGCAAAAGCAGGCCTCTGTCACGTGCTGAGTTTAAGGAGCATGCATTATAACCTTTGGAATGTCACATGATATAATAAGCTTTTAGACATATTAGAAGTGTACACAAGGAAATCACTTTATTGTAACCGTTATAATGTATTCATATGTCACATGAGATAGTAGCTTTGAGAATCACTTTAGATATGTAAACAAGTGAGTTACCTTGTTATAATCTGCACTGTAAATGCATGATGAAATTGTAACCTTGCAAAAAGCATTAGCTAAGTAATTAAGGGAGTTAAGATACTCAATAAAAGGGTGAGAGACCATCCATTAGGGTCGCCTCATCCTGATCTGAGTCCTGTGAGAAGCCTCATTCCTACAAAGGAGGAATTTGGAGATGTTAGAAAATAATTACCGTGCAAATAATTTGCGTTTTTTGAATTTTCCTAGAGCTTTCTCCGTAACCCCAAGAGAAATGCTGAAAAAATATATAGTTGAAATTCTTGGTGTCTCTGAAGAGTCAATTCCCCCATTCCTCCAGGTATACTATTTGCCTAGTAAAAATAAAGATCAACAAGTGGCAGACCAGTTTCAACAAGATATGCAACTCGATGTTACCGCAATGTTGGAAACCTCAATAAAAAAACAGATTAAGCCTGCAACTCTCTTGGTGACTGTGGCACTTTTGTTAGACAAGAATTGGTTGATGAAACTATTCTTTAAAAATAGAAATAAGGATTTCCTTGGTATGAAAATACAGGTCTTCCCAGATGTATGTAAAGAGACCCAGAACTGAAAATGCCAATTTCTACTGTTAAAACTAGGCGTAATCTCAATTGGGGGGAGGCTTGCTTTCTTCATTTTCCATGTAAATGTATAGTTAAATATGGAATAAACAAATATATATTCTTTGATCTTGCTCACCTGACCAACTTTCTAACCTTGAAACGCCTTGAGAAAGAGGGAACAACAGTGATTTAATTTGACTCCCTGTTTAGCGTTCAGCTACTTTTTATTTCTTCTATTTTGATTTATGTATTAAGATTCACTCAATGAAAATCTTGGATCATGATTTGTAGACTAGAGATTGTTTGTTTTGAAAATGTTTGAAAAAATTCCTGTATGGTTTACTCAATTCATGTAATCTTTTCTGTACAAGATGCTTAAATGCTTGTTAAAATTTGAATAAAAAAAAGAAGACAGGATAGGTGATGGCTTATGACAAAATGAAAGTTTGAAGGGAAAGTATGGCCTAGTTTTTATGCATCTCTTTCCCCTTTATTCAAATGAATCACACCCATTGCGGATCAGAAAAGCAACAAACAAGACCAAGGTTCTGTCATTAATATGTTTAATGGCACTGTAGACAGACATCTGAAATCAGCGGTGTTCAAACACTGGAATACATAATTGATGATAAAGTACAATATATACATTTGCAACAACCCAAAAGTGAGTTCAACATCGCATGATTATGTTCCTTTTTTTCATATGAATTTTTCTGCATATATGTTGGTGTAAACTCTACAGAATCTGTCACAGTTGTACTGGCTTTAGCCTAAATTGTTGAATTGTACACATATGTTTTAATAAAAACCAAGTTTTCTTTTTAAAAAACCCTGAGGTTATACCTTCAACTGTAAGCACAGTTTGAGAGCTCTAAGATAGAATCTTACAGCCCACAAATTTAGTGTATGTTCCTTGGATAACATGATAGTAACACCCTAATGTAAAAAAAGTTTGTGTTCTTAATAAAGAGTTCAGATTTCATGGTCATAGTTTTATTTCTGGTTTTATTTAGAAGTTAATTTTCAAACTGTTCACATTCAAAGTCTGCACTAATTTCCAAAGGAAAAACTTTTCTTCTGTTTTGAAACTTGTCACAGGTTAAAGTCCCTGCAGATGCTGGTTCTTTCTTTGCCTGCAGGTACTTCCTTTTATGAAAAATGATGCCTGTAAACTTGAAAATTAAAACTATGTATATTTTCCTCCCCTGATCATATTCCCCCCCACACTTACATGAAATGTTGCTACTATTTGGGTTTTGCCAGGTACTTATGGCCTGGATTGGCCACTGTGGAAACAGGATACTGGCTAGATCAGGGATCTCAA
Organism: Geotrypetes seraphini; assembly: GCF_902459505.1. NCBI lineage: Eukaryota > Metazoa > Chordata > Amphibia > Gymnophiona > Dermophiidae > Geotrypetes > Geotrypetes seraphini. The sequence goes on along the minus strand of NC_047094.1, from coordinate 72,464,708 downwards.
AGTCCCTCCTTGAGGGCCGCAATCCAGTTGGGTTTTTAGGATTTCCCCAATGAATATGCATTGAAAGCAGTGCATGCACATAGATCTCATGCATATTCATTGGGGAAATCCTGAAAACCCGACTGGATTGCAGCCCTCAAGAAGGGACTTTGAGACCCCTGGGCTAGATGGACCATTTATCTGCCCAGTATGGCTAGTCTTATGTTCTTATGAGTGGCTAAAACTGCATGCATTTTGGACTAAGTCACAGGGCAATTTTCAGAAAGCCAATTAATATGGGGGAAATGCTTTCTAACCCCATATATCATTTTGAAAATTGTTTTCATAAACATATACTCGTATATTGCAAGCAATGAGGTTCACATTCAGAGCAATTTAACCGTACAGGAGAGGCTCCTGCTTGATTAAATTGTATGCGTGGACCTATCCAGGGATATGCAGTGGCATTTATGTATTTAAAAGCATTTGTTACACCGCCCTTCACTGCAGATATCAAAGTAGTTTACATTACCAGTAAAACTGTACATTAAAAACAAAAACAACTCAGAACTTTACAGAGAATCAGACTTATAACTTACAATAAAAAAAACATGAGGGAGGATATGCATAGAACAAAAAGTGTACCAGTTAGAGTAGAATATGGGTCTGGGTCTTTTTCTCTACAGTCCCCTGCACCAACTACTAATTTACGGTACAGCAGGAATCTGCTCTAAAAGGAATGGCCATTATATCTGCAGCTGTCATACAGTCTGCTCTATACTGTCACTTTTACTTCATGGAGGAGGTCAGTGACCACTGAGGTATTAAGGGGCAAATTCTGTAAAGGATGCCTAAAGTTAGGTGTCCACAATGTGGATTCCAGCAACATAGGTGTCCAAATAAATTGGATAATAAGCCAAATTAACAACTTTAACAAGCAATAATTGGAAGATATGCGTCTAAAGGCTGTGCATGATTCACAAAATAGACATCCACAATTTCATGGCCGCCCATTGGAAAAAGCTGCGCCTAACAGGATAGGCGTGGGCATGGCTTCGATATAGACTTCCATTTACAGAATCGCATGCTGTTCAGCGTCCTAACACATCTACATTCTTGCCTAAAATGTAGGCATTGCAAAACCAGGTCTACATTTGGACATGTGGTGGATGCAACTTAGGCATTACTTAGGCGTGCTAGAGGTATCCACATATAGGTGAACAGGGCTTTATTTTTTGAGGTAAAGAGGACTCAAGTTTGATATTAAGGTCAAAAGATGTTTAATAATGTATTACTTAAACAAAGCACATGAAGAAAATATATATATTTTATATTGCTTATTAAATCTATTTTGGGGGATAAAGAGGACTCCTATTAATAATAGAAAAAAAATGTTTAATAATGTATTACTCAAGCACAGCACATGAAATATATATATATATATATATATATTGCATATTAAACCTCATTTCCAAAAGGTTAAGAAAATAAAAGAAACCCTTCTCATAATGGCTGTGGTTCAGAGCAAGTGGACATGTCTGATGCACAATCTTGACATCATCAATATGCACCTAGATGGCAGAATGTTACTAAAAAATAATAGGAACCCAACTAAAAGGAAGTGCTTGTGGCTCAGCAGTTAAAGGCACTTCTTCCATATTCCGCAGGTCATGAGTTCAAATCCACACAACCCCCAGTCCCTTAACAGCTTCTTTTTGGTCTCATACGAGAGTATGGGTTGTGGACTTTGCCATTTACATTTGCACTCTGACCTTTCCAGGGTCCAGAAGGAAATTTATGGTTAACCTAAGGTATCATCTCACATGGCAGGAACCCCTGCCTAAAAGGAAGCACCTGTGGCTAAGTGGTTAAAGGCACTGCTTCCATCTTCCACAGGTCATGGGTTCAAAGCCCTAGTATGGTCAGGTACCCTAATATATTCCTATTTTTTTAGTGATAATCTGCCCTGTAGGTGCATATTGATGATGTCACAATGATGTAACGATTGTGCATCAAACATGTCCACTTGCTCTGAGCCACAGGCATTGAGAGTAGGGGTTCTCTTCTTATTTTCTTGAACTTTGGGAATGAGGTTTAGTACGCAATACATTTTATCATGTGCTTTACTTGAGAAATGCATTATTAAACTTCATTTTTCATTATTATGAAAGACGAGTCCTCTTTATACCAAAAAGCAGGTTTAGTATGAAATATATTTTTTTTTTTTCATGTGCCTTGATTGCCGGAACACAGAAGCCAAAAGAGAAACTGGACAAGTGTTGAAGGTACATGTTTGATATTTATCCTAGAGAAATGACTGCGTATGAATCAAGAGGATATAAGCTTGGCTTTTGAATGGGCATTTGGTTTAATATCTGAATGTGTGTGGTGCAGTGGTTAGAGCTGCAGCCTCAGTACCCTGAGGTGGGTTCAAACCCTTCACTTCTCCTTGTAACCTGGGGCAAATCACTTAAATCCCCTCATTGCACCAGGTACACTAGCCACCAGACAAAAAGGAACTATGATAAGGTAGCCGAATGTAAAACCACTTAGGATATAAGTGGTATATAAATAATTAAAAGATAAATTTTTAAAAAAAATATGCCATTTTACTGCATACAATTTTAATGTTAAAAAACAGCATAAAATAGCCATTCTAATGAAATCATAATGCTAAAACATGATAACATTATTGACGTGAAGATATCTATGCAACGCCTAAGAGCTGATTCTATGAAGGATGTCTATTTAGACACTTCTAAATTAGCTGAGCACGATTCTCTATAGTGTGTCTATGCATTATAGAATCACGCTCAGCATTTTCCCACCAGATGTCTAAATGACACCTAAATGTTAGACTTCCTTTACAGAATTTGCCCCTAAGGGTGGGTGATGCCTTTATCCCTCCAGTGATCATCTGCATAGTGTTGCTGAATATCTCCCCTAAGTGCCTTAGCCAAAATCAGCTATTTAGTGGGCAGGCCGGGGGTGGAGCTGGGGCAGATTTGGCACTTATGCAGTTAAGTGCTGATATTTAGCACTTAACCAGGTAAGGTAACTGGACAAATTGGACCACATTAAACACAGTTCTATCTTTGTCCGTTTTCACCTATCCGATTAAGGGCTCAATACTGGCCCTTTACTGGATAAGTGTTGACCATCCTCACATACCCGGATCTTCAATGCCAGTGTCCAAACATGGCGTAGCATTGAAAATCTGAGTATAATGCCAGTGGCAGCTATAAAATTGGCTGTAGCCAGCTGAATATTTACTCCAATATGTTGTATTGAAATTGGATATACTCTGCTATTCCAATGGAGATATTGTCATGCACCTCACATTTACTCTGCACCACTGCCCCCTACTGTTCTAGTGCTAAGACCCTACCTCTACAACTTTTCCAATATATCCTCAAGTATATTTAACAAAAAAATAGAATATATCCTACATTAGTATTTTGAATTACCTCAGTGACTGCTCAGAAGCTAAAGACTGTGAACTTGAGGCAAAGGAGCCCTGCAGAGAATTATACAGTATGTGAATGGGTGCTTGTGTATATGTATGTATGCCAGTATGTTATACTGTATAAGTCTGATTAACTTCATCTGATTGGTCAAGAACATCATTTTAGAACATATTTCCTGCATAATATACTGCATAGATCTTTAAGATATTTCAGCAGTTGTATGTAAGAAGCACATACATTTGGCACCTTAGTAAGAAAGTAGACTCTACTTACAATGTACAGCGCTGCATGTGTCTGATAGCGCTATAGAAATAAGTTGTTGTTCTTGGGTGGGGGATGATCACTATTTGGAATAACTAGCGATGCTGATATGCTCAAATCCTTGTGCAATTTAGTAATTCTTCTAATATACCTTACAAATCTGTCCCTTCATATTCCTCCAAAGTATCTTCAGAAAGCATATCGCCTTATCCTAAAATAGATTATTAATAAAGAAAATCTTATATGGAAAAACAGGAGGATAATGGATGTTGGGCAGGGGTAGTCAAGTAGAAGCTAGAATGTTATTTTTCATCTGAGATTGTGCACAATTAAACTGTGGACATGATTTTATTAAGACTATTTTTCTAGTCCGTGTCTATTGGGTGGGGTGGGCAACACACTCTCCTTACTAGGAGTAGCCTAATGGTTAGAGCAACAGGTTGCATATCAGGGAAGTCCAGTTCGCATCCCACTTCTGCTTCTTGTGATCTAGCACAAGTCTCAGCCCTCCATCACCTCACATACAAACTTACAAGCCCTTTTCCTAAAGCTTAGTGCATGCTAACAGACATTAGCAAGCTAAATGTACGTCCTATTTTATATCAATGGGTACTTGGCACTTAGCATGCACTAATAGACAGTGTGCACTAAGATTTAGCAAAAGGGCCCCTAAGATTTTAAGCCCCTCTCCCCCCTGCTGTTCCTGAATATAACTCACCTTGAGCTACAATTAAAAAGGTATGAACTTCCCGTTTCTTACTAGCAGTGTCCTCAGAAGATTAACAGGCTCTGCTAGCAGGTGTGTGTGGAAGGAAGAGGGCAAGGACTTTTCTTTCTTCCCTTCTTGGGAGTGCTTGGATTCCAAGCAGGAAATCCTGAGGCAATGGAAACCTTGGAGTAGGGATGTGAGGATCTTTGAGTTGTCAGACAGTAGCCTACTAGCGGAGACAGTGTGAACACAGAAATAAAAGAAGAGGTGTCTGGTTTCTTGGAGATATAGTACAGACTAAAATCTACAGAGTGGAAAATACAGGATCTGGAGAGCCTAAGATTGACTTTCCTGTACTTAATCGGGCTGAATCTGGGTTTCTTTTAAAAGTTTTATACCTTGTCTGAAGAAGTTCATCAATAAAATACCTCTCATTTATTTTTATTAAGGAATGGATCTTTCTTAAAGGACCCTAGGCCACAAGGGGGCATCCACTAAAAATCAGAGGCGGGAAATTTCATGGCGACTTCAGGAAGTATTTCTTCACCGAAAGAGTGGTTGATCATTGGAATAGACTTCCTGTGCATGTTGTCAAGGCCAGCAGCGTGCCAGATTTTAAGAATAAATAGGATGCGCATGTGGGATCTCTAAGAGGGTAATAGTGGGGGTAGAGTCATCGGAATAGGCAGACTCGATGACATATAGGATATCTGGGAGAATAAATTTAGGGAGGGGATCTTTAGTGTGGACAGACTAGATGGGCTATGGCCCTTTTCTGCCGTCATTTTTCTATGTTTCTATCCTTGGCTCCATGCTGGTCAGAGACAAAATGCTGGGCTCAGTGGACTTTTAATTTGTTCTAATATGATTGGCACATGTTATGTTCTTATAATATCCATTCATACTGGGCAATTGCTGTTTTGGGAGTGAATGTACTGACTTCTGGAATATTGGAGTTGTGAAAGGAGAATCCATAGGGACAAACCCTTGAAGGAGGATCTCCCCATACCACCCAAACTTCCATATACACGGTGTGTGGCATGCCAGACCTTACACGCTCAATGGTTCCAGCTCAGAAGGTACCCCAGGGCTACATGCAGGTAAATCAAGGATTATCTACAGTATATTAGTGAAGAGGTGATAGGTTTCAAAAGACTGCAGTGATCATTTCAAGTGAGCAACATTTTTATTTGATGTGCTGCATTGTTGTTCTGAAATAATGTCTTTGAAAAAAAATAAAGAAAATCTTGTCTTTCCTATGTAGCTGAAGGTGCTTTTGACAGCACAAAATAGTACCTGGAACAGATTGTGACATCATTAAAAGAATCTGCAAGAAGAGAGGAGAGCAGGCTGGCTTCTACAGCTCACATTGGTGTACTGGACAGGAGTGGCCTGGGGCTATGATAGAATGGCATTGCTAAATCCATATGCAACGGCAACTCTTGTTCTTTTTTTCTAGTTCAAATAGCTAAACAAGTGTAAAAGGTCTGACACTTGTGTTAAAGAAACATTTCTCCTCAGCCTTTCATGATGAAGAAGACATGAAACCTCAATTCTATCATGACAGACTGCTTAGCCAGGTGGAAGCTTCTACAATGGGCTTGGCTGCATAATGATAGCTGCCACCAATAGCAATTGGTAGCGATGTGCTGTCATTTGACAGAAAAGCTAAACAAAATGCTATTCATTTCCTCTTTGTTGCATTTGCTTTTGGCCACCATTTATTTCAAACATGGGCTGCCTAAGGCCCGGACCCTTGCCTGTCACTCTCACTGCCATTAACATTATTTTGAAACAGGACTGCCCCCCTCATCCCTCAATGCTTACCCCTGTTACCTCCTATGCTGTTCTTAGACAGTAGATGGTATTAGAAAGAGAGTTGTGGACAGTGCTAGAGTTTGAGGGAGGGGGGTTACACATATTAATGGTGATAACAGCAGCATTGGGGACACCCCCTCCCCACACAAACTTAAAATGAAAAAATGTTTACTGCACACCTAAAGTAAAAAAAAAAAAAAAGGAAATAGTTTTGAAGGGATACTAGAGAGAGCCCCAGCATGCTTTTAGAGGGTGTGTCAGAAAAGGGTCATCAAAATGCTTCAGGACCTGCAAGACTAAATGACGAAACTTAAGGAACTCAAAATATACCTCCTGGAAGAAAGAAGAGAAAAGGGTGATACAGTACAAAGTTCAAGAAGACAATATTTGCAAAAGGAAAAGGGTTCATGATATGGTATTGGAAGGAAATAGTTCTTTACTGAAAAGGTAGAGGAATCAGGAAATGGAGAAAATAGTAACAAGCAGATACAGAAATATGCTTGGGACAGAGATAAGGGAGAGGTGGGTAGATGATCTGAAAATAAGGAGTGACACCATCTGCTGACAGGTAGTGTGAGCCAATACTGTTATTATGAGTTATCTACTTCACAGCCCACTGCAGAAAACAAGCCCTGTACTAGATAACATATTATAACACCATTAGCAGATGCTGTTATTAAACAGCCTCCTTTGCTGGGAAAGTTTGAGCTTGATCACAGGAGATAGTAATGGATCTTTTTATGAATTTGTAATGAAAGTTTGAGTATGGTGTGCCAGTTTTTCAGATACATTAACATTTCTATGTGAAATCAGGCTACCAGTTTCTATTTCACATGCTGTCCATGAAGCCATAATGGTTATTTTTAAGCTTGTTTTATTGAATAAAATGGCAATAATTTATATAGTAACATACTGAACATATGTGTACAAAATAAAAAGCCATTCAGAAACTGAACAGATTCTGTTGCACGATCAGGGCAGGCAGGGCAACCTTCAGCATGCTGACATTAGTGAGGAGCCATGGATGGAACTGAGAAGACACCACGTTGCAAGGATTGAGTGCTCTGAGAGACTCCTGTGTTTCCTCAACAGAAGAGGAGTTTCATCAGAAGAGATCCATCAAAAATGGGAAGGATGAAGTCATTGGGAGGAGTTGGTGAGGAGTGGGAAGAAGAGACTAGGAAGACAAGCATCGTCAGAAGGAGTCCGAAGGAGAAAGGAGACTATTAGGAAGGAATTTCATTAAGAGGAGCCCAGTGAAGAGTATAAGAAGGAGTTCATTGTAAGAGATCCTTCATCAGGAGGAGTCGATGAAGAGCAGAAGGAAGACACCATGGCGACAGAAGCTTCATCAGACAAGAGACCATTAGGAAGAAGTTTCATCAAGTGGAGTCCAGTGAGGAGTGGAAGGAGGAGGCCTATGGGGCAGAAGCTTTAGCAGGAGGGGCTTCAGGAGAACTGGTTGGAAGAAGCCATTAGTGGAGGATATTCATTAGGAACAGCCCAGCGACAGCCAAAATGAAAGGGTCATTAGGAAAGGGATTTCATCAGGAGGAGCGCAGTGATAGCTGGATGGAAGAGTCCAGTAAGAGAGAAGTGTCATCAGGAGAAGCCCAGCAAGAGCTGGAGAAGGCCTTAAGGAGAGGATCTTCATTAGAAGGAGTCCAGTAAGGCCTTGAAGGAAGAAGCTATTAAGAGAAGAGCTTCATAAGGAGAAGCCCAGTGAGAGCTGACAGGAAGAGGCCAAGTTGAGGGCGGGTGCCACTGCTGCACTGGAAGCCTTTCACCTCAAAGGAGGAACCATAATAGGCAGCTCTGGCCTGGGTGTCACACATATTTCTGGTAGCACATCCATGTACAGCGATTTTCATGTCTTGTCCACCTGTGCAGAGAAACACATATTATCAGCATCCCAGTAGTATCTCTTCTACTATGACATCAGTATCAATAAGAAGCCAAGTAGGGAGTGGGACAGTTCACGTCAACCTTAGGGACAGTAGTTATATTAGTATAAATTCAAATAAAATACATAAATCTCAAACAGATTACAAATTTATCAATGTATAAATGAAAAGTCCTTTGTTCTTCAAGACACAACACAGTCCGTGTTTCGGCCTCCTATTGATATTTATGTATTTTATTTGAATTTATACTAATAAAACTTGTTGTCCCTAAGGTTGATGTGAACTGACCCACTCCCCACATGGCTTCTTCCTTAGCTTTGCTTTGCGTGGGGTGTACTTACCTAGTTTTTTGTTTTGTTTCATCAGTATCAGTAAGACCATGGCATTAGTTTCTCTTGTGATCGTATTATCAGAATGTCAGTAACCATTTAATTTACATTCCTGAAACTATGTAAGACTTCCTATTATCAGGCTATTCATAGCATGATTATTGGGATACAGAAAATCCAAGAGACAAAAGTCAAAGACTGATTTTCCAAGATCATTTCCCAGACTGCAGCCCACCAGACTCACCTGATTTTATTGTCACACCATATTGGATACACCTATCCTCCCCTCCTACACAGGTTGTGTTCTCCTTTTTGTCACAGGTATCAATTGATCCAGAATAGCAGGACATGCAGTAAAGGCCATTTGGATTTGTTTCCTTGAGTGGTACTGAGAATAGAGAAAGACAAGAGAAGGCTCTTTACATTGCTAGTGTTATTCCTAATTGTCTCATGGCAAACATTTGAGAGTTGTAATTGGTGAAACAGCAGAACAACCTCTTGTCTATAAATGGCATCTAACATATAGGTTCTGAGGAGCATGGTGCAAAGCGCATCAATCATAGGTGCTATTTATAGAATTGTGCCTAGTGGCACCTAAGTGAACTTAGGTGACAGTAGGCAACCTAACCTTAGGTGCACCTTATTTATGCCAGGGTTTTCTTGGCCTAAATGAGTGCACCTAAGTCCAAAATAGGCACCTACATAGCAAACACACCCACAATCTGCCCCCTAACCACATCTACTTTCTGGTAGGCACCTTGAACTAGGCAACCTCCTGAAAGTGGCAGGTGCCTACTATCCAATTAACTGCAATTTAAGCCAATTATGAGGTGCTAATTGCTCATTATTGGTGCCAATTAAGCTTTTAAAATAATTAAGTTAGGTGCCTAGATTGGCTAGGGCCTAGGCACACCAATCTAGGCATCTTTTATAGAATCTGGGCCAGTGGCGTAGTAAAGGAGGGTGGGGGGCAGACCGCCCCGGGTGCTGACCTGGTAGGGGAGCTGCCCCCATGCCATGCTCACGCCTTCCTTCGCCGCCCACCATACCTCTTTAAATCATCAGCGTGAGCAACTACTCTGGCCTGCTTCTTGCTCTAGCCTGGCTCCCTCTGAAATCACTTCCGGGTCGTGGGCTCAGGAAGTGACATCAGAGGGAAAGCCAGCTTGAGCAGCAGTCTGGAGAAGCTGCTTGTGCTGGTGCAGATTTAAAGAGGTATGGGGGAAAGGGAGAGCGCAAGTGTGGTATGGGGGGGCATGGAAGGAGTGGGAGGCAGCGTGGAATGTGTGAGGGGCACCACCTACCCTTGCTATGCCACTGTACCAATTTTTTTTTGGGGGGGCGGGTGAAGGAGGCAGGTTTAATGATGACTGATGATATTGTAATATGGAATACTCAGCAAAGAAAACTGAACTCAGTAGTACAATATTCAGCTGGAGGTGGTCAGGATTTCTTTAAATGCTATATGAGACCCGGATATTCTATACTGATCCTCTCCAGGTACTGACACTGAACATCAGAGGATGTGGTAGCCGCTGAGAGACATCCAGATGCCATAATATTCAGTAGTGGTACCCAATTAATGTAGGACAGATTTTATGCTACCCTAAGTTAACTAGATAGTTATCTGAGTAGGGCTGTTGAATATCAATGGTGCCCAGGTAACTACCTGCTCTGATCTGATTCCATTCCTGGATCACTCTAGCATTACTGTTACTAGTATATCATTTATTTATTTATGTTATACAATTACATCACAAGTTAACACACTTGCTAAAGTAAATCAGAAAATGGAAATGATCATAATATAAATCCTTCTTAGACCACAATTATGGGGGGGGGAATGTAGCTACCAAAGAAAAAGAAATACCCTTTTATTTTATTTTTAGAACAATTTAAATTTCCATCCATTACATATAGTTCATAGTTTATTAAAATTTTGATTAAACACAAATACAACGTATAAAAAAGGAAACCAACTCCAAATTACAGACGAAACCAAACGAAGATCTTACATACTAGACATGGGGAGGGCTTGCATACAAGAGGAGAGTGGGGAGAACTACAATGTTGTAAAGGAAATAAGACATTGAGGGGAAAAAACAAAAAGGGAAGGGGAAAGAACGACTGATACCAGCCATTCAGGGAGCGGCGTGGGATCAGGCATGAGTGTGAAAAGCTCACGCCTGCCTTGTGTGCCACTCTGCCGGAAGAGAGGACAGCTGTCCAGTGAAGGAGGGGCAGGAGCGCGGAAAGCTCCTGCCGATACAGCGCTGGACCAACAGAAGTTAAAAAAAAAAGTACTGGGGGGGGAGGTATTCGCTCCATATGATGCACCCTTATTTCCACTCACTTTTGTGGGGAAAAAAATGTGTCTTATGGAGCGAAAAATACGGTAATTTACATTATGTCTACTTTTTTATTCTGAGCATTTTTCTCATGTATATTTGTGTATTTTACTTTATATTTGCTTATTCATGTTTCAAATTTCATATTGCTCATGGTTCCCACATTTTTATGTTCATGTCCTCCTATTGTAACCCACTGTGTTCCACATGCATCAATCCACATAGCATCCCATAATTATGCTACCAGTTGTTTATATCATCTCATTGCTCTTTTTATCTTCATTTTGTTTAGCGTTACCAAATCCCCTGAGGAAGGCATCTATAGATGCTGAAACTGGAATCTTAGTTGGGACCTTTTAAGAGACATAAAAACATAGAGTATGATGGCAGAAAAGGGCCGTCGGCCCAACATGTCTGCCCACTCAAAAGAACCCTCTCCTTAAAAGAATCCTCCCCTTAAAAGAACACTCCCTCTAAGCAATTCCCCGAAGTGAACCCACATGTTTATCCCATCATTTCTTAAAGTCGAGCACGTTGCTGGCCTCAACTACCTGACGTGGAAGGCCATTCCAACTGTCAACCACCCTTTCAGTGAAGAAGTACTTCCTGATGTCACCATGAAATCTCCCACCCTTGAGTTTGAGCGGATGCCCTCTAGTTGTCGTAGGACCCATAAGAAAAAGGATATCTTCCTCCACCTCGGTACGGCTGTAAGGTATTCGAACTTCTCTATCATATCTCCTCTCTCTCTGCGTTCTTTGAGAGAATATAACTGCAGCCTGCTTAGATGTTCTTCATATGGGAGATTCTTGAGTCCTGAGATCATCTTAGTGGCCATTCGCTGAACTGATTCCATTCTCTTCACATCCTTTTGATAATGTGGCCTCCAAAACTGAACACAGTACTCCAGATGAGGTCTCACCATGGACCTGTACAACAGCATTATGACTTCAGGCTTTCGGCTGACAAAACTTCTTCGGATGCAACCCAGCATTTGTCTTGTGAGACTCTCTTATTATGATTGACATTATCAATAGATCTTAGGTGATTTTTGTATTTATAATAAAGTAAGAACATAAGAACATAAGCAGTGCCTCTGCTGGGTCAGACCAGAGGTCCATCATGCCCAGCAGTCCACTCACGTGGCGGCCCATCAGGTCCAGGACCTGTATAGTAATCCTCTAACTATACCCTTCTATCCCCTTTTTCTTCAGGAAATCATCTAATCCCTTCTTAAACCCCAATACCGTACTCTGTCCTATCACACCCTCTGGGTGAAGAAGAACTTCCTAGCATTGTTTCTGAATCTGCCCCCTCTTAATTTTTCCGAATGTCCTCTCGAACTTGTAGTTTTCAAAAATTTGAAGAATCCCTCCTGCCAAATTCAGGGAGGGGGGTATTGGGTGGTGTCCGGTTTAAGGGAGTGGGCATCCCTCCTGCTGATTTAAGGTGGGGGGTGTTATGGGGTGTCAAGAAGGAGGGAGTGGGCATCCTTCCTGCCAATTGGTGGGGGTCCTCTGACCGCTGCAGCTGGCTTAGCTGATTGCAGCAGGGGATTTTCGCCCCCTGATCAGCTGAACTGGCAGGACTCCTCAAAGTCTGTTCCTTGTGACTGGGCAAGTCACTTAACACTCTGTTGCCCCAGGTACCACAGTTAGGTAGTGAGCCTGCCAGGACAAATAGGGAAACACTCTTAAGAGTAGCTGATTACCGGTGACCATTTTTTTTTAGCCAGTGCAGGCAATACACCCCAGTATTCAATGCTGGGTCATGTCTGGACACTGGCATTGAATATCTGTTTTTATGCGGCTGGCTATCCCTTATCCAGTTAAATGCAATATTCAGCACTTAACCACCTAAGTGAAACCAGAAAGATAGGACTGAGTTTTATGAGGTCTGATCTGCCCAGTTAATAGCTAAATATCAGCACTTAACCACATAAGTGCTGACTTTGTTCCCAGATTGCCTACAAAATACTCGTCTACAACTTTAGTGGTTAGGGCTTGTATTCAGTGGCAATAACCGTTAAATTAAACTGAATATCAGCAGATATGCAGTGATTTAACTTGCTAGGTGACTCTCCTGCCTGGTTAAATCGATTTGAATGTTGACCTATTTTTCCACACAGGACCCGATTCTTTAAACGGTGACGTGGTGCTTAGATGCAATTCTATGAAAGTTAGGTGCATGTTATAGAATCGCGCCTAGCGGTGCCGAAAGTGGTCCTGGGCATCTTAACCTCAGATGCACCATATTTATGCCAGGGTTATCTTGGCCTAAATACCGGTGCCTAAGTTAGGTGCCTAATGATGCCTAAACAAGCGTCTGTATGTAAAACACACCAACGATCCTTCCCATAACCATGCCTACTTTCTGGCAGGTACCTTGGGCTAGGCACCTACCTGAAAGTGGTAGGCGCCTACTAAGAAGTTAGATGTCTACCATCCAATTAGTGTAATTAACATCAATTACAATTTGTTGATTGCCAATTCTGTGCAGACTAAGCTTTATAAATAATTAAGGCCCTCTTTTACTAAGCCACGGTAGCGGTTTCTACCATAGCCTGGGGCGCTAAATGTTCACACACTGCTTTGACACTCATTCCTATGAGCGTGGACCAGCGTTGGAGCATTTAGTGCTCCGGGCCACAGTAGAAACTTCTACTTTGGCTTAGTATAAGGGGGGAAGTTCCTGCACCTGGTGGCACGCCAAGCCTAGTTCAGTTGTCACTTACTGTTGATCTGAGGAGGGTTGCAGTTGTCTGTATTACAACATTTGGAGCTGGTAATCATTTGGAAGCTCCCGGCGTTGGTGCTGGTAGTCAAGTCGCAGTCTTTTTTTGTTCCGCAAGACTTTATGATTGACATCATCTTGGGACCTCCCACTGCAAGAGCACAGCACAAGAAAATGAGAGGTGATAGAAGATACAGCTAAGGAACAAGGATTCACAGAATAGTCCTAAATGGGACTTCTTCAGAGCCCTGACAAATTATCTCTTTTCAATTATAACAGGTTTTATATTTCACCTCCACCTGAGGAAGCTTCATGGTGAAACACAAATTTGTGTTGAGGCATGACAAATGAAAACCTTAACCTCTAAACAAAGGATTGGGCTATCTTTCTTTATTCAAGCAGTGCTTTTTTAGCTCAAGATAACCTTGACCAGCACTCAGATAAGTACACCTCTGAATTTTTAAAAAAACTTTTTGTGGTTATAATAGAAAGTAACAATATACGAATTTCAGTCTACTTGAGTGTGCATGCTGATTTAATCTGCTTTGCTGCCTTCTTGTTCATTTTATATGTGGCACTTTTGAATTATATTACATTACATTACATTACATTCGGGATTTCTATTCCGCCATTACCTTGCGGTTCAAGGCGGATTACAAAAGGTTAGTTTAAGGACAGGATTACAATGAATTACAGAATTACAGAATTACAGAGTTAGAGAATTATAGAATTACAGAGTTACATAATTACAGAATTACATAATTACATGAATTATAATGAATAGCTAGATAGGTTAGATGTAGATCTTAAGGGCTTTTAGAGGTCGTGTTGTTATTGCTGTTTTAGGAATTTCTTGAAAAGTGTGGTTTTTATTTCTTTTCTGAACGTCTTATATGAGCACATTATATAAATAAATTATACATTTTAATATGATTTATTATGGCATATACATATTTTTCCTTTTTGAAGTTATATTTTTCTGGGGTTATTATTATTTTTGTATACATTTATCCCACATACATATTATTGGATGAGGATTCTTCATACGCAAGTTGAAGGTCATTTTATATAACAGCGCCTATGATAATAGGGCAGGGAGGCATCTTATTATAGAAACTTTCAGGGGCACTTTCTACATGGCATCTGAATCTGATTTTGGGAAAAAGGTCCACAAATCCAGAAAAGAAAATGATCATTTTCAAACCAGAAAAATGTTTTTTTTTTATTTTGAAAATAAATTTTCAAATGTTTTTGAGCTTAGTGTGTTTATCTTTTTGAACCATTTTTGGAAAATAAAAAAGTCCAAAAGAAAAACAGACACAAACAAGCCATTGGGATATAGGAGGGACCAGCATTCTTAGGCCCAGATTCACTAAAGATAGCAATTCAATCACTGTTGGCCGATTCTCTGGCTGATTTTGAAACAGCAATTGATTCACTATCTTTTTTGCATGCAAATGATTTGCACAGAGGCACAAATCATTTGCATGCAAACTCCCCAACTCAATTGCTCAGTGAGCGATTGAGTCGGAGCAGAGACCTGACAGTAGTGACAGGAGAAACAGCCTCCTGTCACTGCTGTCAGGGCTTCTGCCAGTTTGTTTGTTTTCTTTGTTGTTTTTTTTTAATTGGGCAGATATTTTGTTTTGCCAAAGCAATGGCCAATCAGAGACTTCCTTAGGCTATTCCTTAAGGAAGTCCCTGATTGGCCTTAGGCCCCTCTCCATGCATCACATGATGTACCAGGGAGGGGGCCTAAGGCCCGCAGTATGTCATCGCTGGAGTCTGGAGGAGCAGGAGGGACTGAGCACGAGGGACTGAGCACCCCTCCTGCTCCCAACTTAAGGTACAAGGAAGGTGATAGGGAGGGGACAGGGGGCATCAGTGGCTGCTGTCCGGTGGCAGGATCCAATGCAGAAGTTTGGATCTTTGCATAGATAGCTGGGAATTTGTGTAGGCCCTGAAGCAATGGCGTCCTGCCACAAAACGATCGTTGGCCTGATTGTGTGCAGTGTATCGCTTTGGTACACAGGGACCTTCATAGCACAATTTTTTCCCCTATTTGCTATGTTTTGTGCTCTCTGTTTTTCTTTAAGCACCATTTGCAAAAGTTTTTTGCTGTTGATGTCAGGGTGGAAGAGTGTGGGTACACCTCTCCAATAAACTGAGGCTTTTTCTTTTACTAATTAGTACATTCCATTAGGCTCTTTTTTGACTTAAACTCAACAGAGTGGTTTTTTGCTGTCATTTTGTCTAAGTTCCCTCCGTTCCTCATTGTTTTGAGTTTTAAAAAAAATTGGTCACCCTATGCTTGGGAAAAGTTAGGCCTCTGACATGTAACTTTACCTGCTTTTTGAAAAGGCTTTCACAGGGTATGGTTTGTTCTGGTTTATTAGTCTTGGGGTCCCTTTACTAAGCTGTGGTCAGAATTGGCCTTAGTGTGCCCTTTAGCAGGCTTTCCTGCACGCTAAGGCCATTTTTACCACGGTTGAAAAAAACCCTGATTTTCTATTTTTGCCATTAGCACATAGCCATTTAAAAAAAAAAAAATTACAGTAGTAGCATTTACTGCCGCCTATTAAGGAGGCAGTACAGGCTCCCACATTATCCATATGCTAACCAGTTAGTGCATGATAATATAGATGTGCTAACTGCTTAGCACAAGAATGCCCACTTTCCACTCCTGACACACCCCTAAAAATACAAAAAAATAATTACCACATGGTGGAGATGAAGACTATCTGAATTCAAGATAGCGTGGGACAGGAATGTGGGATATCTTAGGGAGAAGAGGAGATAGTGGATGGTGTGAAAGGGCAGACTAGATGGGCCATTTGGCTTTTATCTGCCGTCATGTTTTTTATGTTAGTATGTGTACATGGCAAAACTAATACAGGACGTTTTAGCGTGTCCTGTGTTAGGCTACTTTTGACATCCCACAAAAGCTGCTTCGCTAGGAGAGTGCCTAATTTTTGCATAATGTCTGAGCCACTGTGACACAGAAAAGAAAACACAATTTACCTTTGGGCACGTACTTCTGTGTTTTCAAAAGTATGTGTGCATTTTCCCTCTAAAATAATATCCACATTCTTATAATATGGTATGTAGCAGTGTGCATATACATTATTTCTTAGGATAAATTTCAAAGTATAAGTAGGCTTACATTATCACACTGAAAATATACCAAAACCTGAAGAATAAAAAGTCTGAAAGTGCTTTTCACATGGGGCAGGTTATGATATTCCCTTGGTACTGAACACTGCAACTAACATAACCTGGTCATATGACTAGACGATAAAACCTACAAATGTACACACTTGAACGGGATTTCTGGAATGGGAGAGGGAGGGGGGGTCAACTGGGGTTTCTTTTGAGGGAATAGGGAGGGGGGTTTGGTTGTTGTTATTGGGTTGCAAAATTCAATGATATATTCACTTTGTATTGTTGTTATTGGTATTGGTGAAGATTGTGCTATTTATCTTGGTAAGCAAATTGATCACTTTTGCACAAATCATATTAATAGAGTGGTCGATAGTCACGGTGGATAAATAATGGGGATTTGTTGTCTTGAAAAAATGTAACAGTGAAACATGTTGACAAAATACTTATCCCATAACTGACCACAAAAGCTAAGTACAAATTTTTCTATAATTTAAAAATAAAAAATACATTGAATATTTATGAAGAAATTAGGATTCAAATTAATTGAATACAAACATTGAGTATACAACATTTGATCCAGTGATGAAGCGACATGTTAATCATTAGATAGATGAAAAGTTTGAGTGTAGTGTGTTGTCTCTGAGGATCGGAGATCGAATAACCTTAGATCAGGTCTTTAGGGGTGGTGATTTAATTTACACCATCTGAATGAAGAGATTTATCTTGGTAAGATCATTTCCATCGTTGTTTGCGATCTTTTATTATCAATAAAAATTGTTTACATCTTTGACTTCGAGAGCCCCGAGCCACATTCTGAACAAACTGCAACTGAGTGCACATCCACCTGGGGTGGGTTAGTTTGGGGTCTGGGTTTCTGTGGAGGGGTGGTTTATGGGCTTGGGTTTGCCATGAGGTGCTAAGAGTGTAAGTACCTTGTGGCTTTTCTTGGTTTCTCCAGGGACGTGTTCCTGTTTGTTTGGGAGGGTTGGGGGTGGACTGGGTGAAACCTTGATGACTTCTGGGTTGATCATTTTCTCCTGTGTTTCTTGGTCTGTATTGATTTGTTTCTCTATTTTGATTGTTTGCTCTGTTGTGTCATCAATAAAAATTGTTTCAACTTAAAAATTGTTTACACCTAAAACTTACAAATGCAGAAAAATAATCCACAGGGAAGTGAAGGAAATGCTGATTCATTAAGACTTTTATCCAGTTCTTAGTCAATCAAACCCACAAGCTAAAAAGTTTATACTAAAACGTGTTGCAGGGCTCATCATCAAAGCTTGTGCCACTGTGTCATCTGGCGCCAGTCCTGCAGATGCTGAAGGGTAGAGACGGTCTCCCCAGGGAGTAAGAGGCAAGGCCTGGGGTTGAATACCTACCAGAGAGGATAGTCTGCCTCAGGATGCTCACGCAGTGGGTCTGAGATGAGTGGCATTGTACAGGGGCAGAGGTGCTGCAGTTGTTATGCTGCAGGTCGGTGCACTGCTGGCACAAAAGTGAGGCCCCTGGAAAAGTTAGAAATAAGGAAAAAAAAAGTTAGCCAAGTTTTGGAACTGAGATGGAATTGTTCTCGTTGGCTTCCGCGGCTGGCATCATGATTGTTGCTGTTGTCCAGATCTCGCTGCGACTGGGTGAGTAGAGCCGACGTTTCAGCCATCATGCTGTGGCTTTCTTCAGGAAACCACAGCAAGATGGCTGAAACGTCGGTTCTACCCGCCCAGACGCAGCAAAACCTGGACAACAGCAACAATCATAATGCCAGCCGCTTTTCCCTCATCTGAGCTCAAAGTGAGTTACAAGCAGGAATGCAATTTATTTCCCTGTCCAAGTGGCCTTATCTACACTGTACCTTAGGCCAGTGTTTCCCATGTTGGTCCTGGAGTACCCCCTTGCCATAAGAACATAGGAGCATAAGAATAGCCATATTGGGTCAAATCACTGGTCCATCTAACCTAGTATCCTGTTTCCAACGGTGGCCAATCCAGGTCACAAGCACCTGGCAGGATCCCAAATAGTAGCAACATTCTATGCTACTGATCCAAGGGCAAGCAATGGCTTTCCCCATGTCGCAAACAGACTATGGACTTTCCCTCTAGGAATTTGTCCAAACCTTTTTTTAAACCCAGCTTCGTCAGTTAGGTTTTCAAGATATCCGCAAAAAATATGCATGAAAGAGATTTACAAACAATGGAAGCAAATCAATCTCATGTATATTCATAGCGGATATCGTGATAACCTGGTTGGCAAAGGGTAGTCTAGGACCGACTTGGGAAACACTGCCTTAGGCAATGGAGAGCGAAGTAATCACTTAAGGTCATAAGGACAGTTACTAGACGGAGCAGGAGATGAACTTTAATTTGTAGACTGCAGCTCTAACCACACAACTATTCCACCATTTTTTTTTTATGACATTCCCTCCCTCTTTCCTTTATATTCTTCCT
Organism: Geotrypetes seraphini; assembly: GCF_902459505.1. Classification (NCBI taxonomy): domain Eukaryota; kingdom Metazoa; phylum Chordata; class Amphibia; order Gymnophiona; family Dermophiidae; genus Geotrypetes; species Geotrypetes seraphini. The sequence goes on along the minus strand of NC_047094.1, from coordinate 72,445,557 downwards.
CCCAATCCTCACAAACTCTGGAATACAATATTTAATTTTTAATCAATTTTCAGTTCAAGAAAGAACAGAAAAGACCACACTCGGGTTCTGCAGCTGACTGGATTAAACTTCTGACCTGGTGACAGGATACAACAGTTTCCTTCTGTATCTGCTATTTCGCCTGTGTTTCTACTGCCCATTATTTTGGGAAATGTCTGTTATTTCTGAATACCTAATATCAGAAATCAAGTACTTCTGTTCTTCAATTTATGACAGCGGAAGAGACCTCAGTGTTTCTCAGGAGAAATCCTGTGAAACCATCTATGGCAATAATAATATTGTCATAGAAAAATACATGTATTTCTCTATGACAATATTATTATTGCCATAGATGGTTTCACAGGATTTCTCCTGAGAAACACTGAGGTCTCTTCCGCTGTCATAAATTGAAGAACAGAAGTACTTGATTTCTGATATTAGGAATTTATGAATATCATTTTGTGGTTATTATCTTTAAAGATATTCAGCTTGTATTGTGAGAACTGTTATTTCTGAATGTCATTAATAGAGCATCAACCCTTGGATTCTGTATACAAGGAGTCGCTGCAAAGTTCTCAGCCCAACCAACAAAGTTGGGGCAGTCTCCATCGAGGGCTATACACTTAGCCCAGTGATTTTCCACTTTTTTAGTTCCATCAGAAAAATATGGAACAAAAAAATGGAAAATCGCTGGACTAAGGCCCGGATTCTCAAGACAGCACTGATATCTCCAGCCGCCTTAAAAGCGGCCACCAATTACATGTAAATTGCACATTAGCACCGGTTTCGGAATCACACTGATGAAAAAATAGTCCGGAAATATAGGCCAGGGTTTTCCAGGCCTACATTTCGGTGCCTGTCTTTACATGAATCATGTCTACGTAGGCGCTTTAGGATACCAAACACCACTTCTGGCATTGACCATGCTTATTTTGGCATTCGGTGGCTTAAAGTGCCTAAATAGGTGCGATTCCGGCATTGATTTTCCAGGCGCCAGCATGCACCTCATATCTCAGTTACAAATTCCATTTGGATGGCGTTTTTAACAGAGGTATTGACACCTATTGGTGTCTAGAAAATCAGCACCGGTTCAAGAATCTGGGCCTCAGTGTATAGCCCTCAATGGAGACTGCCCCAAGTTGGGCACCCAAATTTGGGCATGATCCCGACGTGCACGCACACATTAATTGGCTAATGAACCATTAACGTACAATAATTGGGTACTAACAACCAATTACTGATGTTAATTTGCGCCAAATGAGATTTGCACATGCATCTTTTCACATGGTTTTCTGTCTACAAACAAACAATGGAGTTGTCCAAAGAAAACGGGTTACTGGAGATGGAAAACTGCGGGATTTGTTGGTGATCAATCTGCACCTCTAAAGGTTTAGAGAAAATATAGAAAACTGTAGAGAAGGCTGGAACTGTTTATACATTAATTCCTAAGTACAGAAGTACATACTGTATATAGCTGCTGTCTGTGTATTTGGAATAGTAAAGAAGAGAACTGAATGTAAAACCCTGATGTGAGTATACATTTGAGAGCAGGCAGTGCCTTAGAAAGAACCAGAGTCCTGTGGGAAGTAGCAGCTGTTAGCTAAGCACTTTATAAGTTCACACACGCGTATCAAATATAGTGGGCCAAGTCCTTGAATTGATAAACCCTAAAGCATTAGACTCCTGATGCAAGCCGGTTGGGCCGAAACATGTACATGTCGAGTCGACTCAGTGAGTGAATAAAGCAAAGTCGTGAAACATATTAGCTCACCTGTTTTTTGTTTTTTTTGGGACATCTCCACAGTTTATTTGTATGCGATTGACTCGTGGAAGTGACTCTCCTGTTTTGCATGCTAGTCTGTATCACTGAGCGCCAGAATTCTATAATGCATAACTCAAAAGGGGGCATGGGAGGAGCATGGTCTTAATCAGGGGTGTTCTGAAAAGTTGCATGTGTAGTTACAGAGTTATGGGTCCGCATGCCCAACTTGGGCACCAGCATTTCCACCAGGTTTCAGCAGGTGTAATTCTGGCGCCCAAAGTTAGGATAAATGAATCAGCACTAAGCGCTATTTTATAATAATTGTGCACTCTTTATAGAATTGCACTTAGTAGCATGTGGGAAAGAGGAACCCGAACTATAGCTACATGATTCTGGGTTCTATGGTATGAGTCACTGCCCAAAATAGGATCCAGGTGTCATTGCTGAGGATACGTTGAAACCCTCAGCTCAATGTGTGGCAGCGGCTAAGAAAGCAAATAGAATGTTAGGAATTATCAGGAAAGGATTGGGAAACAAAGATGAAAATGTTATAATGCCCTTGTATTGCTCTATGGTACAGCCGCACCTCAAATACTGTGTGCAGTTCTGGTCACCGTATCTCAAAAAAGATACAGCGGAATTAGAAAAAATACAGAGAAGGGCGATGAAAATTTAGTTTATTTATTTCATTTATTTAAAAATGTATGTACCACCTAAATCTAAGCGGTCCCCCCCAAAAAAAACATACATATTATTAAAACATGTAATAATAATAATAATAATACATTTTTATATACCACCTAACCAGCAGTTCATAACGGTTTACACAATAGGTACTCTGCATACAATATAATAATAACAAAATTCATTCTCTGCCTAGCTACTACTTTATATTTAAATATATTTATTAAACAGCAAAGTGTACACATACAAAGGTAACAAAATAAAACAGTTTTCTTATATATCTGCACATTATAATCTCCAACTATCCCCCCATCCCACCTTCCCAACCCATCCTATAAACGCAAAGCATGAGCATTCAAACAATCACAACTCCAAATTATACATTCAAAACTCTACTGCAAGCGTGAAGGGTAAGGTCCATCCAAAAGTGTTCCCAAATTGCCTGAAAATGACGTCCTGGACCCCATCAAGAGCTGCAAAGTGTCTACATTCCAAAGAGGCTTGAATAATCATCAAAGATCTCCAATGAATATACGGCGGAGAGTCAGATGACAGCCAATTAGTCAAAATAGCTTTTTTGCCCAAAAACATCTAGTTACTACTTTAAAACATATTGTATCGATACCAGCTATAACACTGTATTGTCTGCCTGCCCTGTATTACATATAAGCATCAACAAATAACTGTGTTTTTAATAATCTCTTAAAATTTATTCAGTCAGTTCGGAGCCTCAGGTTCCCAGGAAGGGCATCCAACATTTTCACACCGGTATCGAAAACATTCTAGCCTCCGTCGCCACATAATGCACTCCTGATTCCTTGGTTGCTGTCAACGTCATCTCTCCCTCTAACCTCAATGCCCTTCCTGGTCGATAGATCTTCCATAGTGTTTGAAAACAATCAGGGGCTAATCTATACAAAACTTGGTGTACTATAGAGATTACTTTATATTGCACTGTTTGTTTTAGAGGAAGCCAGTGTAGTTGTTTCAAAATTGGAATAATATGTGCCATGTAATCAGCCTAGTGGCCGAGTTCATCAATAACTGCAGCACTTTGCACTTCGTTTTTGTCAAACTGAGAAAATGAATTGCAATAGTCTAATTTAGGCAAAATTAAACATTGTACTACCGATCTAAAAAGGTTTGAGACAACTTCACTATGAGGAAAGGCTAAAGCAGCTAGGACTCTAGCTTGGAGAAGAGAGAGCTCAGGGGTGATATCATAGAGGTCTATAAAATACTGAGTGGAGTGGAAAGGGTTCGTGAATCACTTGTTCACTCTTTCCACAAATACTAGGACAAGAGGGCATGCGATGAAGCTACTAAGTAGTAGATTTAAAACAAACCAGAGAAAATATTTGTTCATACAATGTGTAGTTAAACTCTGGAATTCATTGCCGAAGAATGTGATGAAACCAGTTATCGCAGCGAGGTTTAAAAAAGGTGTGGATAATTTCCTAAAACAGAAGTCCATAGTCCATTATTGAGATGGCTTGGGGAAATTCATTGCTTATTCCTCGGATAAGCAGCATAAAATCTGTTTTACTACTTGGGATCTAGCTAGGTACTTGGGACATGGGTTGGCCACCGTTGGAAACAGGATACTGAGCTTGATGGACCTTCGGTCTGTCTTAGTATGGCAATTCTTATGTTCTTAATATTATCCTGTGTCCATTTTTGAGTGCCATTTATAGATTCAGCCCCTAAGTGCGCATAAATGGCCTCTTAGCACTTAAGGCTAGATTCAATAAATGGCACCCCAAATTAGGCACTGGATCATCTGTTGCCGTTAGTATTCTATAAAGTTCATTCTGCAAGGAGCACCCTTTATAGAACACTAGGATAGCATGCATTTTGAGGTAAATTCTATAAAAGGTACCTAAAGATAGGCACCCTAAATAAAGAGGCACTTAAAGTTAGGTGTCTAAATTAATTAGTAAACTGGCTTCAATTATGAGGTTTAAGAAGCTCATAATTGAAACAAAATACAAATGAATTGGGTGATAAGCGTCTATCTTCTTAAGTAGAATTCTATAAAAGATAGGTGCCTAACTCCAGGCATGTTTAAGGGTGGAGAAAGACTCAGATGCACCCATAAAGTAGGCCTTTAAAACCCGGGCCTCCTGTATATTGAAGAGGAAGCAATGGATATTTTTGTCAAAGCATGAAATTATCTGTTTGCTTGCATATTACCCCATGGGGGAAAAAAACCCCCAGTAGTATGTCTGCCTTAAACAAGCAGAATAGCATTTTACGAGCACAAGCAAGCACCTTCTAAAGCGTGCATAGGGGAAGATTCTGTAAAGGTCAACCAAAGTTAGGCTTGGGATAATATGCGCTAAGCGTGATTTTTGTAAAGGCAATTCTGCCCCCAGTTCCCCCCATACACGATTCACTCCTCTACTCCCCCTCCCAGTTCCCATTCCACGTTCACCAAGTTTTTCTTTTCAGCCAGCAACAGTTCTGTTCACTCTCTCCCCCTCCCCAACAGTGCAGCTCCCTTCCATCTGCCACAGTGCTATTCACTGTTTCCTCTAAGCCGTATTCCAGTCGGGTTTTCAGGATTTGCCCAATGAATATGCATTGAAAGCAGTGCATGCAAATAGATCTCATGCATATTCATTGGAGAAATCCTGAAAACCCGACTGGAATACGGCTCTCGAGGATCGGAGTTCCCTACCCCTGCTCTAAGCTGAGTGGGATGAACTGCCTGCCAGTGTGTGTGTGTTTGTGTGCGTGTGCCTTGGGGGACCACTGAATTAGCACATCTGAGAGAACCTCTCCTAAACATTTCAGCCCTAGGCATGTATCTACTTTGCTTATGCCTTAATCCTGCCCTGCCCTGGATAATCTGGCACCATGAATCTTTCCAGGTTTCTTTGCATGATTTAGCAAAGTGCTTGGATGATGGAAAAAAAAAAAAAAAAGAAGCTATTTCCACCCTGGTAATCATGTGACAGACTATGAAGGAAATCTTGCAGTACAGATTTACACTAATAAGGGACACAGTTTTTCATATTGTCAAACACAAAATAACAAGTTTTCAAAGCAACGCAATGATAATGAGACAATCTGTGAAAAAAAAAAACCCCAACCTATTCATATCAAACATCAGAAAGGGGTAATTGAAGAAGCGAAATTGCAGTAACAATTACATGCCGTCATTTTTCAAACTAACAAATAAAGAACCTCTCTCACCCCAAGAAGTCTACAAAGATTAGGGGAAAGAGATGAAGTCATTTTTCAAAGGCATTTCCATACATAAAACAGAAATGGGTTTTGAAAATTGTGCAACACCTATTGTATACATACACAAAGATGTGTATGTATACCGAAGAGGTGCTTCCAGGACAAGGTCAAGGCAATGAAGTGCATACTTTTGGATTTCCATAAACGTGTGTGTAAGCTTTCATGGAATAAATATACAGTAAATAGCAGACAGAAATCTGTGTGCTTATTTTTCAAATCCATAGCATATTTCTTTATATTTCGTATACAACTAAGAGGCCATAATAAATTTTCAAAGAAATGCATACTTTCGTTGTACAAATAAATTAATTAAAAAATTATAGGAATCAACATTTCAAGCGTGAAAGGTTCCTTCCTAGTTAAAGACCAGCCACGGATAATCCGCAGCACTTTACTAACTAAGCAATGTCACCAAATACTGGCTATGACCTCACAATTCCAAGCAGTGGAGGGATGTTCTAAGGGAGGAGTCGGGAGCTAAAGTGACCAGCCAGCAGTGGTGTAGCGAGGGTGAGAGGCACCTGGAGCGGTAGCGCCCCTCCCCCACCCTCATCTCTACCTTCCCCCATTCCTTCACCAATCCCCCCCCCGTTCCTTCCCTTCCCCATACCTGTAGCTGTTCACTGCTGTGAGCGACAAAAATTTCAACGTGCTCCTCGTGACCTTGTTGTCTCTCTCGCTGCCACCTCCTATGCAAAACACCCGGAAGCGACGTCAGCAGGAGGGACGGCGCGGTTGCAAGGAGCACGTTAAACTTGTTGCTCATAGGAGTGAATAGCTAGAAGTATGGGGGGGGGCGCGCACGTGGCAAAGGGAGGAATGGGAAGAGGTGGGAGTGGAGAGAAGGAGGGGTGCCGGCGTCCAGGGCGGATTGCCCCTCCCCCGTCCCCCTTACTACGCCACTGCCAGTCAGAACCACACAAAAGGCTGTCTTAACTTTGGTTGTTTAGCTATGCGAGTGCAAACACCGAATATTGGCTGGCTCCCACATAACTTCCAAGTAGTAGCCTGATTTCTCTCCTGGTTTTCCCTTCCTCCCCCAAACAGAACTGAATCCCCTTCCTGGTCCCCCCCCCCCCAAGAGGCCTCTTCTCGACCCCCTCCAAGAACATGGACCCTCGGAGGCTGGTTTGGTTATTAAAGGAGTGTACACTAGTGCTGCCCGATTCAGGGAACAGATTTCTGATTCAATTTGGCCTATTGAATTGATTTTTCGATGCGATTCACTTTTCCTGCCCAATAGGGCGTTTTTTGGGTTTTTTTTTCAAATGTCCTGGCAGGATTCTTTTGTAGTCTCTTCGTCTACCCCAGTCCCCTTTGCCCTCTCCAGCACCATGCCGGTGCTGTAGTATAAACAAAAAAAACAAAAAAGACTTTTCCTCTCTCTGTTAGGTCCTAGCTCACGCTTGCTGTCTAACACCAGCTCTGGCAGGATACACATTTCAAATCTGACATATTGTAATCACAAAACCTAAAATAAAATTATTTTTTCTACCTTTTGTTGTCTAGTCATTTTATTAATTAAATCATGTTGGTCCCAGGCTCTGGTTTCTGTTTGTCTTCTGTTAACTCGCTCGCCAGGATCTCCTGCCCATATGACGTTTTCTTCTTTCTCCATGCTCACCATCCATCTTCCAGCTGTGTACCGTCCCTTCCACTGCCATATCCAACATTTCTGTTTCTTTCCCACTGTCTACCATCTCTCTCTCTCTCCCTGCCTTGTGCCCTGGATCAAGCCTCTCTATTCCCCTCCATGTAGCATCTCTTCCTTCCTTCCTTTCCTCCATTATCATGTGCAACATTTCTTTCTTCCCCATGAACCATTTCTCCCTGCCCTCTACCCTATGTCCACCATTTCTCCCTCTCTCTTCTCCATGCATATCTCCCTAATCTCCACCATATGTAGGATATCTCCCTCTCACCCCTTTCTACCTCTGTTGCATCTCTCCCTTCCTCTCCCCATTCTCCTCTCTCCTCTCTCATTCTTCTCCTCCCTTCCTCTCTCCTCTCCCCATATGCAGCAGCTTTCCATCCCTCCTATTCCCCTGTGCAACACCTCCTGACTGACCCACCCCATGCCCCTTCGGGCCTCCTAAAGTAGCAGCAGCAGTGGCAGTGACCAACTTTGCAAAGGCAGCGCGGTGAACAGGCTTCTCACAGATTGCCTGCCAGGGCTTCCCTCTGCTGCATCATAAGTGACATCATCAGCGATGCAGCAGAGGGAAGACCCAAGCGGGGCAGACCATGAGAAGTCTGTTTACCACGCAACATCTGCCAAACCGGTCACTACCACTACTGCTGCTACTTAAGAAGCCTGGAGGTATGCCTGGAGTTAGGACTCACTGAACTAAAAGATTTTGAAAGCAGCAGCTTCAAAATAGGATCTAATAGTATGCAAATTCCATAAGGTATAGTATCTCTTTTGGACCACTGCATCAATCCGGTTCTTCATGGTCAGTCACTGGTCAAGAACAACTCCCAATATTTTAATTGTTGGACTTATTGTATATGACACTGAATTAATCTTAATTATTGGTTCATAGGGGATCTTTTGTGAGGAAACAAAGAAAAATTTAGTTTTGTCTTGATTCAATTTCAATTCCTGCATCCAAGACTCCATCAAATTCAACATGGCAATTTACCTGTGTTAACCAATTAGCACAGGATATACCTACCTTCCACCGCCAAACTAGTCCTTTGCTGATAAATAAAATCCATTTTTTTATTGAGTGGGTAGTGCATACCAATTCCAAAACTACCATAGGACTCCTCAGCATGTTCCACAGTAACACCTTTTTAACACAGAAACATAAAAATATGATGGCAGATAAAGGCCAAATGGCCCATCCAGTCTGCCAATCTACAGCATTCACTATCTTCTCCTCTTCCTAAGAGATCCCATGTGTCTGTTCCACACTTTCTTGAATTCAGACTCTTTGTCTCCACCACCTCTACTGGGAGACTGTTCCATGCATCTACCACCCTTTTTATTTTTTTTTTTTTTTAAGTATTTCCTTAGATTACTCCTGAGTCTATTATCTCTTAACCTTATTCTATGTCATCTCACTCTGGAGTTCCTTTTCAATTAAAAGAGACTGGCCTCGTGTGTATTTATGCCACAAAGGTATTTAATCATCTCTATCATATCTCCTCGTTCCCACCTTTCCTCCAAAGTATATATATTGAAATCTTTAAGTCTGCTCCTATATGACATAGACCATCAGCCATTTTAGTAGCTTTCCTCTGGACTGACTCCATTCTGTTTATATCTTTTTGAAAGTGCAGTCTCCAGAACTGTACACAATATTCTAAATGAGGTCTCACCAGAGTCTTATAAAGGGTCATCAATATCTCCTTTTTTCTACTGCCCATTCCTCTCCCTATGCACCCAAGCATCCTTCTATCTTTTGCCATTGCTTTTTCAACCTGTAGGTCCTTCCTCATGTTTTCCACACCATCAGAGGTGTCTACTCTATTGCAGATTTTGATATTAACCACAAAGAGGCAAATCTTACCTGACAGCCCTTCAGCAATATTTCTTACAAAAATGTTTAAACCTCCCCCCAATAAACCATGCGCAAGAACCAAACCTTGAGGCACACCACTGGAAACATCCCTTTCCTCACAGTGATCTCCATTGACCACTACCCTCTGTCGTTTTCCACTCAACCAATTCCTGACCTAGTCTGTCACTTTAGGCCCATCCCAAGGGCACTCAGTTTATTAATTAGACATCTGTGTGGAACACTATGAAAGGCTTTGCTAAAATCTAAATACACCACATCTAGCGCTCTCCCTCTTGCCAATTCTTTTGTCATCCAGTCACTGAAACTGACCAGATTTGTCTGACAAGAACTGCCTTTAGTGAAGCCATACTGCCTTGGGCCTTGTAATCCACTGGATTCCAGAAATGTCACTATTCTCTTTTAAAAGCATTTCCATTAATTTACTTACTACAGAAGTCAGACTTACCGGCCTGTAGTTCCCTACTTTTCCTTACTTCCACTTTTGTGGAGAGGGACCACATCTGCCCTTCTCTAATACTCAGGTAGATACCACTCCTGACTTTAGCCAGCTGAGCCACCAGGACTGTTAATGATTACCACAGCTTAGTAAAAGGTAGGGTTACCATATGGCTCCAGAAAAAAAGAGGACGGATTGAGACCTCCGAGTTTTACTTCCATTGCTTTCAATGGAAATATGGAGGACAGACTGAGACATTTGGGTTTTCCTTCCATTGAAAGCAATGGAAGTAAAACCTGGAGGTCTCAATTCGTCCTCTTTTTTCTAGAGCCATATGGTAACCCTAGAAAAGGACCCCTTTTATGTTTAATAATACCAGTCTTTGGGTCGTCCTGCTCCTTTTGTGTGCTAATGTCTAGCGTGTTAGAGGGGGTTGCTGGAAAGTTCTCAGCCCAACCAAGAAGGGAATGACAGAGCTATGAAACTTACAAGTTTCTTCCATATATTCACTCATAAGTTCAACACACTTGGCACATTGTGTCTGAAGTTTCTGTAACCCTTCCAAAAAAATACTCTGATGCCTGGTCACTGAAGTATTGCTCTGCTGCTCCACGTTCCTCTGAATTACTAGAAAACTGTCGCCCTTTTAAACTCTTTCTAAGGTTTGGAAACAGAGAGTAACTTATAAACTGGAAAATGTAAACATCTCCGGGTTTTTTAACCTAAGAACATAAGAATTGCCGCTGCTGGGTTAGACCAGCAATTCATCATGCCCAGCAGTCTGCTCACACAGCGGCCCTCTGGTCAAAGACCAGCACCCTAACTGAGACTAGCCCTATCATGTCCTTGTTCAGCAGGAACTTGTCTAACTTTGTCTTGAATCCCTGGAGGGTGTTTTCCCCTATGACAGACTCCAGAAGAGCGTTCCAGCATTTTAGTTCTGTGAATGTTTTATATACTGAATATTATAGCTTTTGAGCTTCAGAGGATTGTAGGTAATAGTTAATGTTGTTTTGAAGAGTGCTCTTGTTAAAAAAAAACCAAAAAACTAAGGCTATTGGTTTTATTTGAATTGCAAATGAATAACAGATGAGGATTTATTTCTCCTTTAGCCTGGTGACTCATTACTCTGTTTAGGAACATTGGGTAATCTGCAGAGTTAAAGAGGTATCTCAGTTTTCTTTATATGCTTCATATGCACATAGGAATTCTAATAATTTAGTTTTCTATGCATGTATAGGAGTTTTTATAGGATATTTTCTGCAATTTGTATGTGGGTTGCTAAAGTCATTTATTTATAGAAACTAAAACTAAAAACTAAAACTAAACCTTAAGTTTATATACCGCGTCATCTCCACGGAAGTGGAGCTCGACACGGTTTACAGGAATTAAAAACAAAGAAAGGAACTCCAATGGAAGGAAGAAGGGCTTGGTGAACAGGAAGGAAAGAGGGGACTTAGAATAATGGAGAGGGAGGGTGTAGTTACATTTTGGAGAAAAGCCAGGTTTTCAGATGTTTTCTGAAATGTTGGAGGGAGGTCGAACTCCGAAGATGGGCCATAAAGCTGTTCCACAGCTCGGTGATCCTGAAGAGGAGGGATGTACCAAGTTTTCCTGTATGGGAAATGCCAATTAGAGAAGGGAAGGATAGTTTGAATTTCTGAGTGGATCTGGTGGAGTGAGTACTCGAGAGCCAAGATAGTGGGAAGAGGGGAGGAAGGATGCCGTGAAGAGATTTGAAGGTAAGACAGGCACATTTGTAGCAATAAGGTTATTTAACTTACTTATTTTATACCTCTATGTTCTCCTGATCCAGCTTTATAGTGAAACATAGGTATATAGGACTTCTGAAGGGCTAGGATTACTAGATGTCCGGATTTCCCCGGTCATGTCCTCCTTTTGTCTGGGTTTTGAAAAGCCTCCTCTATATGGCATCGGCGTCGGGCAGGAGGAAATCCGTGCATGTGAAGATTTCCTCCTGCCCAATGAGAACAGGCAGCGGGGACATGGGACTAGGGCGGGATTGGGGGCGGGACTGGGACATAACGCGGCCGGGATGGGTGGAACTGGGCGGGCCTGTGGGAGGGTCTTGGGGGTCCGGATTTTACTATAGTGAAATCTGGCAATCCTATGGAAGGCAATTTTATAAACTGTGTCTATACATAGGCACCTAGAGACATGGGGTATGTCACCCGTTTTCCTTGACCCGTCCCAGCCCCTGTACCTTAAAATCACCTCTATGCTTTGCCTTGGCAGTGGCAGTGGCAGTGGCACTCGCACTCATAGGATGTCTGCATCCTGCACCAGGCCTTTTTCTCTGAACTGTCTTGCCTTTCACAAAAGAGGAAGTTGTGTCAGAATGGGTGGGGACGGTTGAGAGAGAAAGTTCCAGTGCAGTCTGCAGGTAGCCTATAAGTGCACTGCCATTGTCCTGGTGAAGACTGGAGGGCAGGGAGATGGAATTGCAGAGTTCTGCGGGACCAAAAAGGGAAGGAAGAGATGCTGGACTGTGCATGGAGGGCGGGAAGGAGAAGGGAGGGAAATGTTCTTATGTTCTTATAACTGTCTACAAGAGGGTGTGAACACAACACATGAATGTTGATTGGATATACCACTGCATAGAGAGCACCTGATAGGAAGCTCTTTTATAAAGGAAAGTAGATGCCTACTGCACTGGCATATCCATTCAAAGAGCATGTGTTGCTTACACACCTCGTCAGATAGTTGCGGGCTCTTAATCAAAAAACATAGACGTCCAAAAAGCATCTTCAATTGACACTTGGATGTCCTAATCGCCAGGATGTCCAAGTGCCGATAATCGAAACCGCCTTTCTGGACATCTAGCAAGGTGTCCCAGCCTCTGTGCACGAGATAGGTGTGGTGGAGGCGTCTTATGAGCAGGCTGTGGGCATTCCTAAGGGCGGGTTAGACTTGGACTTCTTGCAGCAATAATCAAACATTTTGCAAGACATCCTGGATGGAACTTACATGTTTGGAACTAGACCTGTTCTAGAAGCGTCTATGTGCCACAAAGGTGCCCAAACCGACCAGATGGCCACTGCATGCATCAAGGTAAGACACCCCCACATTTCCCCAGTGCTCATTGACCCCCTTCCACCACACAAAAATGAGAACAAAAAGGTACATATCAGCTTAGGCATCAGAATGGGAGGGGGGCCACAGGGGCCATGGCCTCCCCAAAAAATTCCACTTAACTTTTATCCCTGGTGGTCCAGAGGTGCAGCTTTCCTTGCTCCTGCCTGCTTCTAACCCGGTTGGTCGCGGCTGGTTTCTTTTACTGCTGAGCTGCAATGAGCAGGAGCGCCAAAGTGCACTCCTGCTCATTGCTGCTCAGCAGCAGAAGAAACCAGCTGCGAGTGACCGGGTTAGCAGCGGGGCAGGAGCAAGGAAATCTCGCTCCTGCCCGCTGCACCTCTGGACCACCAGGCCAGAGGAGGTAGGAGGATGGGGCAGGGTGCAGAGTCTTACGGGAGGGTGCAGAGTCTGACAGGGGGTGGGTGCTAGGTTCAGTGCATGACAGGGGGAGAAGGGGGCTAGGTAAAGTGCCTGAAGGGGGAGGGGGCTGGGTGCAGAGACTTACAGGGGTGTGTAGCTGGGTGCATAGTCTGACAGGGGAGGTAGGGAAGAAAGGGGGCTGGGTTCAGAGCCTGACAGGGGAGGGAAGGAGGGAAGGAAGGGTGCAGACTAAGTCTGGCAGAGTTGAGGGAGGGGGCTGGATGCAGTGCCTGAGGGGGGAGGAGGGGATGGGGGCTAGGTGCAGTGACTGACAGAGAAGGGAGGGAAGGGGGCTGGGTGAGCCTGACAGGGAGAGGTTGGGTGCAGGAGGTAGGGAGCTGGGAAGGCAGGAAGGACAGATGCTCAGGGGGTTGGGAAGGACAAATGTACGGGCTGGGGGGGGAGGTTAGGAAAGGAGAAAAATAGAGATGTTGCACAGGTGGAGTAGTTAGAAGGGAGAGAAAGAAATGCTGCCATTGGGGAGGGAAAAGGAACACAGAATTGTTGGATATAGGTGTATGGCATGAGAAGGAAAAAGAGATGATATAGATGGGGAAAGGAAGAAAGAGGGAGAATTTATGTGCTTCTCTATGTGAGACAGCAGTCCCTTTTTGAATCTTTCTATACCCATCGCATGAGCGTTTTTTCCAACTATTCCTGTGTGTTCCCTGAGGCAGGATCGAAACGTGCACGTCGGAACCCGCAAGCTGCAAGTTAAGTTTGCTTAGTTCTTGTTCTAAAAGCTTTGACGTATGCTTAGTAAACAATGTGGTTTCTACAACACAAAAAGCATATATGAAATGATATAACGTCTTGTTTACTTTTCCATGCGATGATTGGGCTGTGAGGTGGTTTTTTCTGGGGTTCGCCCCAGTTTTCCCCTCCATGATTCTGAGCAAGTTTTTGTGAACTTTGTTATATCATCCATATAACTCTTTGAAAAGGTCTATAGAGTGATTTTTTCTATCTTTAAGATATGGCATTTTCACCACAAGCATCTACAGAAAACCCACAGACAGGAACAACTTACTGCAGTATGACAGTTTTCATCCTAAACATTTAAGAAACAATATTCCATCAGTTCAGTTTCTCCGGTTTCAAAGATTATGCACTAGCACTGAAGATTACATCAGCAAAGCATGTGATATGAAGAATAGGTTCTTAAGTAGAGGTTAGACTTCTTCAACTATCACCAAAACATATAAACGAGCAAATTGGTTTCTGTTATTACATCCAAGGTCTAAAAAGGATGAGTCCACATTGGTATGTGTTCTCCCACACTCTACTCTTGCATTCCAAATTAAACACATTATTAAAGCACACTGGGAGTTTCAAAACGTACCGATAATCGAAACGAGTTTTTAGGACTTTTTAGGCCTCTGAATCCTGCTGTGCACCCAGTGCTGAAATGGGCATTTTTGAAGAAGTGGTTAGGGCGGGATGTGGGCCAACCTAGTCGTACTACAGGGATAATCAAAAGTTTGACTAGACTGCCTAGACGTAATTTATATGTTGTGACTTAGGCGATCTATAAACAAGTCTAAGTGCCCACAAGGTATCCAAAGTACAGACACAAAGTACAGACCCCCACACACTTCCCCAGTGATCACTCACTCCCCCTCCACACACCCCTCCCCCCCCCCCCCGCTATAAAATTTAGAATACAAAAGTACATACCTATCTCCAGAACATCAGCACCTGGCATAGGAAAGCCTAATAAAACTGCACAGAGGTAGCTTAAGTAGTCAGGGGGGATGGGCTAGTGAACCATAGAGAGGAGAACCAAGGCTCATAAGCCACTCTAACCACTGCATTCATGGTGAAAAATATGAGTCCACCAAAAAACCCCAAAACCCTACTCTACTGCCATATGGGTGCAGCCATAAGGGCTATTGGGGTTGTAGACAGGTTGGTATAGTAGGTTTTGGGGGGCTCACCATAACCTGCAAGGGAGATGTTTATTTGGCACCCTTTTTTGTGAAGTTTATAGCAGTGCCCTGTAAGGTGCTCCACTATGTTGCCATGTCTGGGTGGCCAGTCCATCACTTTGCTGGCCCCTCCCATGTCCAAAAGATCTTATCCTAGGCGTTTGGGACTTGGATGATTTTTTTTGGACACGAATATAGTATAAAGATAGATGTACTAGCAGTCTGGACGATTAAATGGCTGGACATAGATGTAGACAATTAAAAAAAATAAATAAAAAAATTGGGGGATGTATTTTTTGAGAATGGACTTCTTTGGACACTACTGACTTTGGGCGACTAGCGCCCTAGGTCCAAAACAGACTTAGACATTTGTTTTGATTATGCCTCTCCACGTACGTTCAGTAAATATGTTTTTTTAAATGTAATAAATTAATCTCTACTAGTTTATTTTTCCTACTTTATTATTTGAAAGGTGGTATATTAAATCCTAAATAAACCACAAGCCATTATTATTATTATATTCTATGGTCTAACCCAGGGGTAGGCAATTCCGGTCCTCGAGAGCCGGAACCAGGTCAGGTTTTCAGGATATCCACCATGAATATGCATGAGATGGATTTGCATGCACTCCCTCCTTGAGATGCAAATCTATCTCGTGCATATTCATGGTGGATATCCTGAAAATCTGACCTAGCTCCAGCTCTTGAGGACCGGAATTGCCACCCCTGGTCTAGCCTAGGGGCAGGCAATTCCAGTCCTCAAGAGCCGGAGCCAGGTCAGGTTTTCAGGATATCCACAATAAGTATGCATGAGATAGATTTGCTTTGCATCTCAAGGAGGCAGTGCATGCAAATCCATCTCGTACATATTCATTGTGGATATCCTGAAAACCAACCTGGCTCCGGCTCTCGAGGACCGGAATTGCCTACCTCTGGTCTAGCCAAAGCAGTTTACAGATTACATATTAGATGAATTATCCAACTATTATACAAAACTGGTTAGATTTTAAGAAAGTACATTCCACTTACAGAATGCTGAAAGTCCAGGGTGCAGCTCAAAAATAACTGTGTCCAAAAGATTTGGAGCCTTTCTTTAAGTTTGATATTGGCTAGTGGGTTTAAGGCAAAGATAGGGAACTTTCAGTCTGCAGGCCCACCGTAGACCGCAGCTCAATCTTATTTGGTCTATGAAGGATATAATGGTGGCAAGAACTCTTGTTTTCCTCTCACCCACTACTCAATCCTTTTCCTACCTGCCTAAAAGTGGTCACATGGCATGGAACAAAGCACAGTTGTTCAGCCTTGAGGTAGCATGCTTACTACCCTGGGGAGCCATGCTACCACTGAAGGTAAGTTTACCAAGGAAGATGGGGTGAGGAGATTCTTGTGCTGTTGGAACGGTTGGTGCTAAAAGAGAGCCCGCTCAGAGGTCTTCGGAGTGAAAGATTGATGCTGGTATAGGATGAGTGTGCAAACAGATGCTGGGAGAAGGCTGAGATGTGGGGGCCCTGAAATGAGAGGGGGTTAATAGCAGGGGGCCAGAGATGGAGAAACTGATGCTGGGGGGGAGCTGAGTAAAAGGACTATGGGAGGTCACTGAAAATGGGAAGAATGGTATTGTGGAGGGCTGAGGAGAGATTCTTGTGGTAGGGAGCAAAGTCAATGATGATATCATAAGATTCTTGGGGGGGGGGGTTGGTGTACAGATCCTGAAACTCAGAAGTTCCAGCTGATTCGAAGGCGAATCCTTCTTTTGCACTAGAGCTAAGTGATATAATCCTTTACGAGTCTTACATTAACTAATATAGCCCTCCTGCTCTAAAGACATTCAATCCCTGGTCTAAGGTATACTATGAGTACGTATACAGCTAGACTCCTTATTTGCATTTGATGTTGAGCTTGGCTGATATTGCTTTATACTAGTTGATATATTAGTTACCCACCACAGGAACATAATAGATGACTACAAAAAAACAATAACCAACCCCAAAAGGCCAATTGACTCATCCATTATTCTTGACCAAGCTGTGAAGGATCTATCCCGGCTGTAAACAGTAAAGCATGAGTGCTATAAGTGATCACTAGTTATTCAAGACAGCTTTTATCATCTTCTTTCTCTTGAGAAGATGAGCATGAAAGACCCCCCTGTATAGCACAAACCTAGCCTTCATTCTTTCTCATGTCAAGCTATAAAAGGAGCATTGATTGACGATGATAATGACTGCTGTCATTCTGTTTTGTGCAAATGTTTCCTGTCTGTAAAACAAATGTGTGTCTTTTTTACATTGGGGGTTTTTTTTTTTAACTATTATAAAACTTAAACAAATGGAAAAATCAGGCAGAGCATGGTTTATGGAATTCTTTCCAATCCCTCTACATGTAATTACATGTGAATGTGTGTGTCAGAACAGATGATGAGATGGGAAGGCAGCTTGAAAGGTGTGATTCCTTAATTACTGTGAAGCTGTTGAAACTGCTTCTCCTATAGAAATGCACTGAACCATTTTGAATGGTTGTTCATTTCTTTTCCATTCCCCCACCTAGGGTTACCATATGGCTCCAGAAAAAAAGAGGACAGATTGAGACATCCGGGTTTTACTTCCATTGAAAGCAATGGAAGTAAGGAGGACAGATTGAGGCATCTGAATCTTACTTTCATTGAAAGCAATGGAAGTAAAACCTGGATGTCTCAATCTGTCCTCTTTTTTTCTGGAGCCCTATGGCAGTGTATCTCAAACTGTGTGCCAAGGCCTCCTGAGATTCCAAGTGTGACATGGCACACTGAGGAGGAAGAGAGGTGCCTGCCAGTTGACTTCCCTCCGTGGTACTGCGCCAGCGCTGCCCGATTCGCTGAAGGCCTGCATGTTTACCCCTTCTCTCTAGCATCCTCCGGCTTCCCCCCTGGCCTCCTGGCCTCACCTTTAAAGCTAATTACAGCAGCCTGCAGAGGATCGCCGGTAGGTAAAATGATTTTATTTTCAATATAGTAATTGAAATGTGTCAGTTTTGAGAATTTATATCTGCTGTGTATATTGTGTGTCTATGAAAAATGAATGGAAAAAATTGCATTACACTTAGTAAAGGGGATGGGATCTGGGGCAGAGCTAGGGAGGTCTGTGGTTGGGGTACTCAGTTGATATTTGTTAGACTTAGGGGTACTTAGCTTGAAGTAGTTGAGAAACACTACTGTAGGCAATCAGCTGGCGCTAGTGTCTCTCCTCTCCGGCCCTCTTCCCTGCTGACACCTCTTACTGGCATCTCAGGGTGCATCTGGAGGGCCTCTGCACATGCTCGGATGTCGAAGTGATGATGTCACGCATAGGTGTGATGTTATCACGGTGACATTTGCACACTTCTGGGTGCCTCAAGCCATGGCCACTACCTTGAGTGTGCCCCGGCTTGAGAAAGTTTGAGAGACACTGCCATAGGGTAACCCTACCCTCACCACATACAGAAATTCACATACACTGCTGAGAAACTTTCTCCAGATCAACTCCCTTCTTGGGACTAGAGCTGCCTTCCAGAGCTCTGCCCCCACTGCTTTCCCATTGGCTGGAATCTACCCACAAGCTCTGTGACTAGAACCGCCTTCTAGTGCTCCACCCCACAGCCTTCCTATTGGCTGGATCCTACCTACAGTCTCTGCTGCTAGTTATAATAGAAGCAGTTAAGGCAGGCTCACTCACAAGGGAGAGGGGAAGGGAGAACTGCAGAAGTTTTATTTAGAAAAATAGGCACATTATGCATTTTTCTATTATCTGGACTTTAATGTAAAATTCTGCTGATTTCTGAAAAAAAGCCAGACAGTTGTCGATCCTAACCTCCTGAGTCCTGAGCATTTTATCGCAGGGCCTCCTAAACATGTAGACACAAAGTATGTGCCAAGTTTACTATGGCCTTGTTCAGGGCATGTATGATGTTAGGATAGTTGTACTGAGGTTTTACGGGGTGGGCAATTTGTAGGGGGGGTGGGGCAGTTGCAAAGGGGATTGTTATGGGGGTTGGGGCAGTTGCAGGGGTGTTGGGTAGGCTAGTTTTGGGAGTTGAGTAGTTTGTGGGATGATGGGGCAGTTGCAGTGGGTAGTCCTTGATTGCAGGGCAGTTTCCAAGGTGGTGGGGTAATTGGATAAGATTCAAGAGTGGAGCAATTTGGTGTAAGATTTGCAGGGGAGTTTTTTGGGAGTAGTCAAGGAGTAATATTCCCAACCAACAGACATGAAAGAAAAACACACATGAAATTTGTCTCCCCACCGGCTAGAGGGTGCAAATATAAGAGACACCATCAACAACGGCTATCGTATCAAGCAGCCATATGGGGTAAAGACCTACAAAAACTAATTGCACACACAAACAACTATGAAGAATTCAGGAAACACCTAAAAACTTACCTATTCTTGAAATACCTAGGTAATGAACCGGAACATCAACCCCCCCTCGTAACATCATCACATACCTGTACTTATAAACTGTTAACCTCAACCCCTAATCACTAACCATGATCACTCTATTCAATTTACGGAATATTTCTACTTCTGTGTAAGCAGCTTGGCACTTCCTGGCCTGCAGCACACATACTGTAGTAAACATTATCAATGTTATCAGATGCACACTGCTATACTCTTTAATTCGTTGCATGTACAGTTTCTCTTTATTGTATTTACTGTCTCTCGTTTGTAAACCGCCTAGAAGTCGCAAGATTGCTGGCGGTATATAAGAATAAAGTTATTATTATTATTATTATTAATATCAGGGGACAGTGCACTTTGCAGGGTAGTGGGGCATTTGCAGTGGGATAGTTTGGGGGGATGGGGCAGTTTGTGGGATGAGAAAGTTTGTGGAGTAGTGGGGCAAACACAGGGATATAACGTTTCAGCTGTGGGGCATTTGGGGGATGAGGCATTTGCAAAGGGGGAAAAAGGTTAGGGGGTAGAGTAAGGAATTCCACCTTATAAACTGCTTTGCTCTGTTCTCTAATTGCTACATTTCATTCTTATGTTTCTGTGTTACAGAAGCTGGAAATCTTTTTACCTTAGAAATGCATTGGGGGCATATTTTGGGGAGCTAAGTACCCTGGAACCACAGTCCATTAAATTTTCAGAGAGCTATTTCCCCCCTAAACAGATGGACAAACCTCTTTTGTTTAATTCTTTCCAGCTTTAGTTTGCATTTAATGTTGAGCTTGGCTGATACTGCGTTATATGGAATGCTCTAATAAAATGTTAAATCTCTACAGGATGTTTGTTGCTGAGATTCAGATATGATTGAAAACCATTGAGCGGTTCATTCATAATTTCGCATCTCTAAGGTGGGAAGGCATCCAAAGGGAGGGGTGTTTTTCAATTTTTTTAAAAAAAAATTTCCACATGTCGAGCACACCGCAACAAGATAAAATGCACCGCATCACCAAATCATTTTGCTAATTCCAGATGTTTGTTCAAGCACTTTGCCCTTTTTACCTATCTAGCCATTACTTCACCAGTGCTACAGCCCTGCACACGGCACAGTAGCAGGACTGCATATGAAAACAGACGCAGCCTTCTGCCCCAATGATCTCAGTCATTCGAACAAACCAGCCATTTGAACAGCCATCAATTTGTTGACCCCACCCATAGGCTCTGTGCCAGTTAACACAACAGGCTTGGTTGTGTCCCTAATAACTGATACATGCTGGATAGCTTATTTTATTGAATGCAAGATCAGGTCCACATTCTGACTACTTATGCACAAAGATGCTAGGTTACAATTATGTCAAATGATACAGACAGAATGTGCTGGGAATTTCCCAGTGGTGTGACAGAGTGAGGTAGGTGAAATAGGAACGCCTCGGAGTAATATGTATTCCCTACACCCACAGTGATACACTGAGATAGGTTAGAAATGCCAGGGTATGCTTTTTATTCCCTGCAATATGTTTTACAAGAAAGGATCAAAGTGTCTGGGATGACCTTTATTATTACAGAAAAATAAATTAATAATGATGATTATATAAAGGTGCATATAAATGAGCTGATGAAAATTCTCATTCAAAAGGATGCAAATTTCCAGATGCAATGTTTTGCTTGCAGGTCATAAAAAAAATCTGTAAGGTTTATTAGATAAGCCAGACTGGCTACACTCCCTCTAGATGCCTTTAATTTTAAGCAAAATGCAACCCATCCCATCAGAAACATTGAGACAAAAATAAAATCAACCATAAAACAAAATGGGGAAAAGTTTTCCTTTGAATAAGCTGCAGTGTGTCACAACTAACCACAGCTGTTCTGAGAACCTAAAACCGTAGAGACAGAAAGAGACTGCCAAGAAGAAATGAGATGCAGATGAAAATTTGACACTGCAGAGGCAGAAAAAAGGCAGAGGGAGGGAGACTGTCAGAAAGGAAAGAGACAGAGAAGACAGGAGAGATGGGGTGGGGGGGGGAATAAAAGTGAGACGAAGAAAATATGGGAGGAGGACGCCCCTAATACAGGGAAGAAAGGGGAGAAAGAAACAGAATAAAAGATGAACCGAAGGGATCTGTTAGCTAGCATACAGCAAGCCTGCAGTAATGTGAATGGGGCATTGTAGATATGCATTCCCTTCACCTTTAACACTGCAGTGCTGTCAGCCTTTGCAAGAACCCAGAGATTTTGCAACAGATAGGAGAACTCATATGCAGGAATGCAGACTTGTAAACGAAAAGGCTTCCCCCCCCCCCCCCACCCCCGTTACCTCACCTGGAGCAATAAGCGCAGAGAGGATGCAGAGGCTAGTAAGAACAGCCCTCATGGTGCTGGAGAGAAGATGAATCTGGTTGCTGTAGGGGCTGCGTCCGAGCTCTCTATGGTCCCGGGAGTGTCACTTGCATACGATGCGCAATTTATGGACTAGCGGGAAATGAGGAGGGGAAAGGCCGGGAGCAGGAATGATGCAGAAAAGGGGCAGGAAAATGAGAGAAGGGAGGAGGGAGGGGAAGCAGGGTCTAGACAGAGGATAGCCCAATAGGGTGAATGCCTGCCTCCTACTGCAGCAATAAACCCTGCCAGGAGAAATCTAGGGCTACAGAAAACACTGCAGAAAACTCCAGATGCTTTTTGCAGGCTCCCAAATCTGTGCATCAGAACGCCTGCATTTCGGTTAGTATGCACTTAATTACACCCATGGCAGATGTCAGTCACATTTCCTTTCATGCTAGGGCGACTCTTATTCTAGCAGACGAGATGGGAGCGCTTCTATTCCTTTCTCTCCTCTCTTCTACCTTCCAAAGTATTTAGATCAATGCTGTCTTATTAAAATGTTTATTTTATTTTTATTTTTCCTCTAACTCTACTTTTCACTTCTCTATTACCCTCCAGGTACTTTAGTTAGATTGTGAGCCTTCGGGACAGTTAGGGAATTTTTCAAGTACCTTTCTTATTTCTAATCTTAATGTATATTTTCTGTAAACCGCTTAGAACCTAATGGATGTAGCGGTATATAAGAAATAAATTACATTACATTACATTACCTCGTCATTCCTCGGACAATGAAATAAACACATATATACTTCTCCCTCCGTATTCGCTGTGATAGGGGATTAAAAGAACTGCAAATACAGAAAAACCGCAAATAACTTTTTCATATGTTATTCGCTGTTTTCTATTAAAAACCATCGTGAATATGGTGAAACCGCGAATAACACGGTGGGAGACCTGGCCTGTTCCTGAAGGAGAGGCAAAAACATGGTGAAGAAAGTGCCGGGAATCGGCAATTTTCTCTGTCAATGCTTAGAATCAGCGATTTCTCTATGCGAGCTGATGTAATTTGGGGGGAGGAGCCAGCAAGCTAAAACCGGTGAATAATCGAAACCGTGAATGCTGAAACCGCGAATACGGAGGGAGAAGTGAGTGTATGTGTAGCCAGGGTTGTGGTGAGGTGGGGTGGGGTGTTTTGTTTACACAGCGGGGACTGTTAGAGAGAAAAGGTAGTTGGGCCCAGGTTTTTGGAATAGTTCGATTATTTAACATTTAAAAAAAAAAAAAGGTAAAAATTTAAGAACATAAGAAGAATAGCCTTACTGAGTCAGGCCAATGGTCCATCAAGCCCAGTAGCCCATTCTCACAGTGGCCAATCAGTCACTAGTACCTGACCAAAACCCAAGGAGTAACAATATTCCATGCTATCGATCCAGGGCAAAGCAGTAGCTTCCCCCATGGCTTATTAAAATTTTTGAAATGCTATTTTATTTTGAGTGGTTAAAATGGTGTGGTAGCTGTGCATTTTTAAAGGTAATGCAAAAAAATAGAACAAGAACAGAAAATGTCTTCTCTTATTTCTTTCTGTTCATTAATGTTAGCTGGTGTATTTTATATCTGGCTACCTATGTGCAATTTTTCTTGTTCTGTATGTAGCTTTGGCCTGATGTGCTGCTGTCTTCCACCTGGAAATACCTGATGGGGAGGCTAGAAATTAATATAGATATAAACAAATAAAATAAAGATTGTGCTGGGGAGCAGTTGTTATTTCTTGGTAAGGGTTTTGAAAAGTGAGTTCTGCATCAGTTATAGGATTTCAGTTTTGTTTTCACCCTATTGGGGGGGGGGGAAATCATTGAGATGCACTAACCAACTAACCTTGATGAATCCTCCCCCCCCCCCCCTATAATATCAAAACCTTATTCATTTCTGTGCTGGAACTTGTTGCTGAGGCTTTGGTAACACTGGTTAGTATATCTGGTTTTAAAAAGGTTTGGACAAGTTCCTGGAGGAAAAGTCCATAATCTGCTATTAAGGTAGACATCCATTTTCTTGCTACACTTTGGGATTCCGCTAGGCACTTGTGACCTGGACTGGCCACTGTTGGGAAGCAGGATATTGGGATAGATGTACTATCAGCCTGATCCAGTATGGCTATTCTTAGGGCTAGATTCACTAACCTGCCTCTCCATGCCCGATCTGTGGCCGATCCACGGCAAGCTGACCAATTCACCAAGGCTCAGCATGCAAATGGGGGCGATTGGAAGAATCCCCCCACCGACCACACGGATCGCTAGTGAGCGATCCTGACGCATGTGCAGACCATCTGCTTTTCCTATAGATGGTCTGCGCATGCTCTCTAGAGAAGGGGTGAGTGCAATGAATACAAAAGCTAGGACAGCTTTTAGCTGGGTTAGCGTTGAGCCCCCGCAAGGGGTTACCAGCACTCATTCACGGCCCATAAAAGTTCTTTGGATGCTTTAAATGGCAGAGTCTATTGGACTTTAGAAAGCCCAGCTCCTATTCACGAGGCAGATAAAACGAGACACAACTGTCTTTGCATATCAATCTGATGGAAACTGAACGCAAAGCTGAGAAAGGAGCCTTGCATGGGCACTTGGGAAACTTGTAGGGATGCTGGGTTTTGCCGCCCCGACTCTCTCTGCCACCCTTCCCCGTAGTGCAGTCCCGCTTTTAACCTGTGGGTTAAAACCACAGGCTCGCACTGCGGGGAAGGGCGGCAGAGAGCAGGAGAGAGCAGGGTGGTCAGAGCAAGAGATTGGGCAGGGGGCAGAGAGCAGGGCTGCCAAAGCAGGAGAATCGGGGTAGAGAGCAGGGTTTTAGCACAAGTGCCAGTCACCAGTCGCTTGTTTTTTGATCGGCCAGCTAGTCGGTGTGCCAGAAGAAAGTTTAGTGAATCATATCCTTCCTGCTTTGCATGCCGTTTCCCCTCATTTGCATGCATGGATCAAGATCGGATCGGAGGGTGATCGGTGCACAGGCTAGTGAATCGGGTCGGAGGGAAATCAGGTCGCAAAGGGGTCACAAACTAATTGGTACACGATCGGTTTGCTTAGTGAATCTAGCCTTTAGTTTTTATGTTACAGAATGGAGGGTAGCCTAGCGGCAGTGGCGTACCAAGGGGGGGGGGGGGCGGGGGGGGGAGGTCCGCCCCGGGTACCAATCCCTGAGGGGGTGCTCCCGGTCCGGTCCAGTTACCCCCCCCCTGCGCCGGGTGTCGCGTCTGGAAACAGCCTGCAGCAAGATCGCGCTGCCAGAGATCTTTGCCTGCTTCGACTGTTTCCTCCGCCACGGTCCTGCCCCTCCTCTGATGTCAGAGGAGGGGCGGGACCGCGGCGGAGGAAACAGCCGAAGCAGGCAAAAATCTCTGGCATCGCGCGATCTTGTTGCAGGCTGTTTCCCCAGGGCAGTAGCGTACCAAGGGGGGCGAGGGGGAGGTCCATCCCGGGTGCCGCCTTAGGGGGGGGTGCACAGCTGGCCCGGTCCCTATCGCGCTCCTACCCTCCCAGCGAAAGCAGCATCGGCGCCATTATCGAAAAAGGTAATGGCGCCAGGCCTTGGAGCACCAAGGCAGACCGCTTCTCCCCCCCTCCCAGCCGAAACCCCGCTGACCATCCTATCTCTCTCCCCCCCCCCAAGTGAACCTTTCTGACCCTCCCAGCGAAAGCAGCAAACCTCCCTCCAGTAGCGTCGGCTTTATCCTCCCTCTGCCGCATCACTGATGACGTCATCAGTAACGCGGCAGAGGGAGGAGAAAGCCGCGAAGGAGGTTTGCTGCTCTCGCTGGGAAGGTCGGAAAGGTTCACGGGGGGGGGGAGATAGGAGGGTCAGCGGGGGTTCGGCTGGGAGGGGGGAGAAGCGGACTGCCTCGGTGCTCCATTACCTTCTTCGGGCAGCAGCAGCGTTTACAATTCGCTGCTGTTGCCGGCTTCAGGCCTTGTTCTCTGCCGGGTCCTGCCTACTTCCAGTTTTCATGAAGACAGGACCCGACAGAGAGGAAGGCCTGAAGCGGGCAACATCAGTGAATTGTGAATGCTGCTGCTGCCCGATGAAGTTCAGGACATCAGGACATCGGGGAAGGAGCAGGGAGAAATCGGCTGCTGGCTTGGGGGTGAGGGTAGGGAAAGAATCGTGGAAGTGGAGAAATCGGCACGATGGCTTTGTGCAGGCTAGGGGGAGAGAGAAAGAAAGGAAAAAATAAAGAGGGGGGGCCAGGGGGAGAGAGAAAGAAAGGCAGAAAGAAAGAGGGGGACCAAGGGGAGAGAAAGAAAGGCAGAAATAAAGAGGGGGACCAAGGGGAGAGAAAGAAAGGCAGAAATAAAGAGGGGGTCAAGGGGGAGAGAAAGAAAGGCAGAAAGAAAGAGGAGGGCCAGGGGGAGAGAGAAAGAAAGGCAGAAAGAAAGAGGGGGACCAAGGGGAGAGAAAGAAAGGCAGAAATAAAGAGGGGGGTCAAGGGGGAGAGAAAGAAAGGCAGAAAGAAAGAGGGGGGCCAGGAGGAGAGAGAAAGAAAGGCAGAAATAAAGAGGGGAGCCAGGGGGAGAGAGAAAGAAGAAGGATCAGAAGAAGGACCAGAGACTCATGAAATCACCAGACAAAAAAGTAGGAAAAATGATTTTATTTTCAACTTAGTGATCAAAATGTGTCCGTTTTGAAAATTTATATCTGCTGTCTATATTTTGCACTATGGCCCCCTTTTACTAAACCGCAATAGAGTTTTTTAGCGCAGGGAGCCTATGAGCGTCGAGAGCAGCGTGGGGCATTCAGCGCAGCTCCCTACGCTAAAAACCGCTATCGCAGTTTAGTAAAAAGGGAGGGGGAATATTTGTCTATTTTTGTATAGTTGTTACTGAGGTGACATTGCATAAAGTCATCTGCCTTGACCTCTTTGAAAACCCGCGGAATATAAATGATAATTAACATTTTCTCTGCGTACAGAGTGCTTTGTGTTTTTAAAATTTTATTGTTGGTAGATCATTTTGACTTGGCCACAAAGGTAAGGGGGAGGGAGGGAGGGGAACTGCTGAAAGACATCTAATAATCCTTGCAGGCTTGACTGCAGGGAATTATTTTTGTAAAATCATGTTTTGTTATGTGACTGGCATTATCTAGACTTTAATTTCTATGAATGAATAGAATGAAAATGATATAAAATTACTTGCTTGTTTTTATGTGCGTGCGCTGAAGGAAAGTGGAGAGAGAGTGGGCTGAGGATGCTGAAGGGAAATGGGGAAGAGAGTGGGGAGAAGATGCTGATTTATAAATTGACAATTGTACAGAATATTGTTTCTTTTTATACTTTAATATAAACAATTCAAGGCTTGTGTGGATGGAATCAGGTGGTTTGCGGGGATGGGGACCGAGCTTACGGGGATTAGTCCAATAAAATTGTATTTTTTTATATCTCATTATTTGTTTTATTTTTATTTGTTAATTTATAAAGTGGTGATTGTTATGTATCAGTTTTTTCAAATTTACATCTACTGTCTTTATATTTTGCACTGTTTTAGAGGACATGTGTTACTGTTTTTTGTGGTGTTGCATTGTATCCAGGGTCTGGTTTCTTGGCGGATCAGTTTAACTTTTGTCTACATATTTCTATTTTTAGTTTGTGATTATTCCATTTTGGGCGAGGGTGTATCTCTGTTCTGTGTGTATGAAAAAGACATAGTTTTCAGTTGGCATTGACTACAGGACCAATTGACTGTGCGGGATCTGGCTTGTTTAGTTTTACAATGTATGTGTTGGTGTTCTAGTGCTCACTGCAGTGTTTAAGATGCAGCCTTTTCCTAGGTACACTCTTGTGGTGCGATATGTAGATTGGTACTAAAAATCATATTTTTCATATAGATGGGGGGGGTGTCAAAAAATAATGGGCCCTGGGTGCCACATACCCTAAGTACGCCACTGCCTGCAACTACTCCATATGTACTTCTAATGTCATGACAATTTAGACATAATTTATGTTTTGTTATGTTTGGAATAATGGTTACATATATGAGGTTCAATAAAAGAAAATTTTAACTGCCTGTTTCTATTCTGACCATTTATTCCATTTCATGGTTATTGCAAAAAAAAAAAAAAAAATTTTTACATGGGGGGGGGGGGGTGTCAAAAAATGATGGGCCCCGGGTGCCACATACCCTAGGTACGCCACTGCCTAGCGGTTAGAACATTTGCCTCCGCACCCTGAGGTTGTGAGCTTGAGTCTTACTGCAGCTCCTTGTGTCTCTGGGCAAGCCACTTAACACATCATTGCCCAATACCTCATGTAAACCAAACAGAAAAAGCAATATATCAAGTCCCATCCCCTTTACCCTTGTATTAGGTTAGCATTTGAGGTTTACAATATTTCATGGTCATCATGGATATAACTGTCATCTTTGATACAATCAATCCTCTGACTTTAGTAGATCATTTGAGTATTTTTTAGGAATAGCAGGAAATATGCTTATATTTTTTTGTTACATAAGAACATGAGAATTGCCGCTGCTGGGTCAGACCAGTGGTCCTTCCTGCCCAGCAGTCCGCTCATGTGGCGGCCCCCAGGTCAAAGACCAGTGCTCTAAATGAGTCCAGCCTCACCTGCGTACATCCCAGTTTAGCAGGAACTTGTCCAGCTTAGTCTTGAAACCCTGGAGGGTGTTTTCCCCTACAACAGACTCCGGAAGAACATTCCAGCTCTCCAACATTCTCTGGGTGAAGAAGAACTTCCTTAGGTTTGTACGGATCCCCTTTTAACTTTAGAGAGTGCCCTCTTCTCTCTACCTTGGAGAGGGTGAACAACTTGTCTTTATCTACTAAGTCTTTTCCCTTCAGTATTTTGAATGTTTCGATCATGTCCCCTCAGTCTCCTCTTTTCAAGGGAGAAGAGGCCGAGTTTCTCCAGTCTCTCACTGTACGGCAACACCTCCAGCCCCTTAACCATTTTAGTTGCTCTTCTCTGGACCCTTTCGATTAGTACCGTGTCCTTCTTCATGTATGGCAACCAGTGCTGGACGCAGTACTCCAGGTGAGGATGCACCATGACTCGGTACAGATGTATGATAACCTTCTCCGATCTGTTCGTGATCCCCTTCTTTATCATTTTGTGTGCTGCAAGGCTCAAACAACTCCACATGGCTTAATTTTGACTCATATTTGCCCCATGGTTCTGCATTGTCAGCCATGCTTTTTAACATGTGGTGCCAGTCTGTAAAGTACTTTCATGTTTGGGATTGAACTATAGACTGTATGCATGTGACTTACGGTTTTAGTTTTTCCAGTAGGACAATCACACGTGTACTACAAACTCAGACTTTTATTTTTATGTTTTTATTGTGAAGAGCGAATAATAAATTATCTTCCAGAACATCCACATGCACAGTCTTTTGTTTTTATCATTGGATTGTTTTTACTGTGGAACATTGGGTCTTCTTTTTGTTTTGTTTTTCCCAGTCATGACTACAAATTCTGCAATTGAGTACAGTAAAACCTTGGTTTGCGAGCAGAATTCGTTCCAAAAACATGCTTGTAATCCAAAACACTCGTATATGAAAGTGAATTTCCTCTTAAGAAATAATGGAAACTCCACAACCCAAAAACTTTGATACAAAATACTGTATGTACTCGTATTGCAAGACCTTGCTTGTTTATAACAGTCACTACACTCCTGCAGTGTCAGAGAGAGAGAGAAAGAGAAGAACCATCTGCTCAGTTGTGATGTTGTGACGCGTGCATACTGAATGTACTTGTATTGCAAGACCTTGCTTGTATATCAAGTTAAAATTTAATAAAATGTTTTGCTTTTCTTGCAAAACACTTGCATAGCAAGTTCTGTGCAGATTGCCAAACAAAAAAAAAAGTGAGAGGGAGAGAGAGACTAGGGGCTCTTTTTACGAAGGTGCGCTAGCATTTTTAGCGTGCGAAGATTAGCGCATGCTAACCCCGCGCTACACAAAAAATACTAACGCAAGCTCTGTGGAGGCTAAAACCGCTAGCACACCGTCGTAAAGGAGCCCTAGGTTTACCTGAGAAATTAAATAGAGTTCAAATCTGGTCAATAAATATGTTTGAAAAATTAATAAGAACATAAGAAATGCCTCTGCTGGGTCAGACCCGAGGTCCATCGTGCCCAGCAGTCCGCTCACGTGGTGGCCCAGCAGGTCCAGGACCTGTGCAGTAATCTTCTATCTATACCCCTCTATCTTCTTTTCCAGTAGGAATTTGTCTAATCCTTTCTTGAAGCCCAGTACCATATTCTGCCCAATCACGTCCTCTGGAAGCGCATTCCAGGTGTCCACCACACATTGGGTAAAAAAGAACTTCCTAGTATTTGTTTTGAATCTGTCTCCTATCAACTTTTCCGAGTGCCCTCTTGTTCTTTTATTATTCGAGAGTTTGAAGAATCTGTCCCTCTCCACTCTCTCTATGCCCTTCATGATCTTATAAGTCTCTATCATATCCCCTCTAAGTCTTCTCTTCTCCAGGGAAAATAGACCCAGCTTCTCCAATCTCTCAGCATATGACAGGTTTTCCATACCTTTTATCAGACGCGTCGCTCTCCTCTGAACCCTCTCGACTAATGCCATATCCTTCTTAAGGTACGGCGACCAATATTGGACGCAGTACTCCAAATGCGGGCGCACCATTGCCCGATACAATGGCAGGATAACCTCTTTCGTTCTGGCTGTAATACCCTTTTTGATTATACCAA
This sequence comes from Geotrypetes seraphini, assembly GCF_902459505.1. Taxonomy (NCBI): domain Eukaryota; kingdom Metazoa; phylum Chordata; class Amphibia; order Gymnophiona; family Dermophiidae; genus Geotrypetes; species Geotrypetes seraphini. The sequence continues at coordinate 72,415,015 of NC_047094.1, read as the reverse complement.
GCATTCTATTCGCTCTCTTAGCGGCCGCTGCACACTGTGCCGTCGGCTTCAATGTCATGTCCACCAATACCCCCAAGTCCCTTTCCTGGGTACTTTTATTTAATAATATCCCTCCCATTGTATAGTTGTACCTCGAGTTTCTGCTCCCCACATGTAATACCTTACATTTCTCAACGTTGAACTTCATCTGCCATCTCATCGCCCAATCTTCTAGTTTGTTCAAGTCCCTTTGCAATTCTTCGCATTCCTCTGTAGTCCGAGCTCCATTAAATAGTTTAGTGTCATCCGCAAATTTTATTATCTCGCACTTCGTCCCTGTTTCTAGATCATTTATGAAGATATTAAATAGTAGCGGCCCGAGCACCGAGCCCTGCGGTTTTAACAGCTTCCCCGTATGACAGATAGTTGGATAATTGTCTAGTTTCAAGGGGTAAAGAATTTCATATTTTTCTGCTATATGAAAAGACTATAATAAATAATCTTTTAGATTATTTTAGATCTTATAGATATAGATTTGGAAATTTTGATTGTTTATTTTGCATCAAGCTACAAGATGAATCTGGTGGAAAAAGCAATAAATTTGAAAGGTATAACGGAGCTTTGTCATGGAAGATTTTGAAAACCATCTTACGCAGTTTAAATACAATCCTTGCTTCAACTGGTAACCTTTGCAGCTGAATTAAGAGGGGAAACTCTCTCTGATTGATGGTCTGCGAATATTAATCAGGTTGCTACATTTTGTATAGTTTGAGGTTTCTGAAGTGAATATTTGCTCCCCTACGAATAGTAGATTGCAATAACCAAGCTGAGACTACAATTAAGACAGTACTACCAGCCTGAAGTGTTCGGATTGCAGAAAATGTTTTAGTCTTCTTAGCAGGGCTGTGGAGTCGGTAGATAAATGTTCCGACTCCAACTCCTCAGTACTTCAGACTCCGACTCCAGGTACCCAAAATTTCCTCCGACTCTGACTCCTCGACTCAGACTCTGACTCCACAGCACTGGTTAATTTTCAGATTGTTAAAATGGAATGTCAAGTTGAGAGAAATGAGCATTTTCGACACCACCTTCTTTTTGCTTTTAATCAAGGTTCTAAGGCCGCAGAAGCTGCTCGCAACATTTGTGCTGTGTATATAGTGGGTGCTATAGCTGGAAGAATTGCTCGTGATTGGTATGCCAAGTTCAAAAATGGAGTCGGTAGATAAATGTTCCGACTCCGACTCCTCAGTTTTTTGTACTTCTGACTCCGACTCCGACTCCAGGTACCCGAAATTTCCTCCGACTCCGACTCCTCGACTCCGACTCCACAGCCCTGCTTCTTAGGGCTCCTTTTATCAAGGCGTGCTATGGGGGTGAGCGCTCTCGGACATTTCATCACGCGCTAACCCCCGCGGCAAGCCTAAAAACTAACGCCTCGTCAATGGAGGCGTTAGCGACTAGCGCGGCAGGCGGTTGAATGCGCGGTATTCCGCACGTTGACCGCCTACCGCACCTTGATAAAAGGAGCCCTTAGTTTCCATAATGTTATATACTCTAAAAGCACGCTTAGTTAAAGCATCTCTTTTCTCTGTTTTATGGGCTCCTTTTATTAAGGTATGTTAGGGCCTTAACACACGGAATAGCGCGCGCACTAGCCAGTACCACCTCATCTTGAGCAGGCGGTAGTTTTTTGGGTAGTGCGCGCTAATCCAGTGTGTGCACTAAAACCGCTTGCACACCTTTATAAAAGGAGCCCTATGTTTTGATTTTATTTATTTATTTAAAACATTTATATTCCGCTGTAAACCAAAGCAGTTCACAATAAACATACACAGTAAAAATACATAACAATAGCAATAATAATTAAGAAACAAAACCAATAAAACTGTGGAAGGCGAATGAAAAGAACATTCTCATTAAAGCTTTACAAGACATAGAGGTATCAAAAATACATCAGCCAAAATAAATCTATTCACTTCATTAAATATATTAATTCATTCTTTAATTATTGCCAGACTTGATTATTAATAAATATTACGCAAAAGGAAAATAAGCGATTACAAATAATCCAGAACACTGCCGTTAAACTTATTCATAACGGTAAAAAATATGATCACGTTACTCCTTTTCTGATCAAATCTCACTGGCTTCCTATTAATCACCGCATCACTTTTAAAATTTTATTACTAGTATTCAAAACTCTTGTCACTAACGAACCCCAATTTATCAATAAATCACTTATTCCTTATAGTACGTTGCGTTCCCTTCGGTCTACTAACTAAAAGCTCTTAGTAGTTCCTTCCCTGAAGATTATTGGAACTTGACAACAAGATATGTTCTCAGTGATGGCTCCACCACTTTGGAACACTTTACCTCAGCAATTGAGAGAGGCATTTTAAAAGTAACTTAAAAAGAGTCATTTAAAAAGTAACTTAAAAAGTTTTCTTTTTAAAGATGCTTTTAATCTTTAAATTTAATTCAAAAATTTTACATTACCTCCTTTCAGGTTTCCACCTCTCCCCCCTAATGTTTTTCCATTTATGGTTCTCTCCTGTACTCGAAAAATATTGAATTGTAGTTCTGCCCTTTTTTTACCTAGTGTCTCTGTTGGTATATAAGTCCGTTAGTTTTAACTATTGTTTTAAAATTTTTAAACATTATGTTAAAATAAATGTTATTTTTTTCAATGTTGTAACTCACTTAGTAAAAATTAAATTAAGCGACTCATCAAATTAAAATAAACTTGAAACTTGACTTGATATCACAATAAAAGCTTAGGCAACAAAATGGATCTTCAATAATTTTCTACACTGTAATAAGTTCCCACAGAATCTCAAAATGCCAGAAAGGGCATTCCATAACTTAGGCCCAGCAGTAGAAAAGCATGAATTTCTAGTACTTGCGTATTTTATGTTTTGCTGGTATCAATCACCAAATGGTTCTCAGATCTCAGAGCTCTCATTGGTTTGTATACCGTCAAAGATTTAGCCAAATAATGTGACAGGGTACTGTAAATACCCTGCTGGACAAGTGTCAAAATTTTAAATTGTTTCCAAAAATGTATCGGTAACCGATGTAATTTTTTTCCAAAATCGGAGAAATGTGCTCATATCAGGACCAACCCATCAAGACCCGAGCTGCTGAGTTCTGAACAGTTTGTAAAGCTTTGATCCATTACAATAATCAAGTTGACAAAACCATCTTTTGTACAACTTGTTGAAAATCCTGATTCGAGAGAATATTTTTCAAATATTGTACCACCTTTGATGGCCAGCCTCATATCAATTTGGAAATCACATTAAACTCCTTATGGGGCATATTAGCAATTCATAAATATCTATGAAATGTAATGTAATTTATTTGTGGCTTCATGGTTAATTCACAGTCTAAAAGAACTCTTAAAACTTTTAAATGTGGTTCCAATGTGTTACTATCATTGTCAATAACTAGTTTTTGATCAGTTTCTAAATAGAGGAAGAGTTTCTGCAGAGCCAACAAATATACCTATAGATTACTATAATTTACATACATACTTGAAATAAGTTCAAGTTCAAGTTTATTTGTTCTTAATGAATCGCCTATTTAAATTGCTAGGCGATGTACAACATCATAAAATATACAAATAAAATATTGGTGTTAACATATAAACTAACTTTTGCTATGGGTTAAAACTTAACATACAAAATACATACATATAAAATAATTTTTTGTTATAGGTTAAAACATACAAGATTTGTGAGGATAAGTAGGGGAAAAGTTACAATGTTTGGATAGGAGAGAAGGAAAAACATAAAAGGGAAGAACAAAAAGGAGGGTAATTTTAGTTACTTAGATAAAAATCGATAATTAATATACTAGGAATCATAAGCATCTTTAAAAAGAAATGTTTTTAGGGTTTTTTTAAATAAGGTTAGATCTTTTAATTCTCTAATGTATTGAGGTAAGTGATTCCATGAATGGGGGGCCATGACTGAAAACATGTCGTGTCGTCTGATTCCTATAACTTTCATTGAGGGAATGGAAAGAAGATTATAAGAAGTCGAGCGGAGTGACCGTGTAGTGCTGTAGGGGATTAGCCACCTGTTGATAAATTGTGGTTCGTTAAAACTTACGGCTTTAAAAACTAAAAGCAGTAATTTAAAAGTGATGCGATGGCTTACCGGAATATATTAGCATAGAAATTTACAAATGTTACAAATTTAGGGGCCTTACAAACTGGTAAAAAGTAGCCTTAGTACCGCCCTTACGTGTGTCTTTCCCACACATTAAGGCCATTTTACCATGGGGTAAAATGGCTGCATTTGTGTTAATGGCCATGTGCTAATTTTGTCATTAGCGCATGGCCATTAAAAAAGATTAGAATGTGAGCCCTTAATGCCACCCATTGTGGAGTTAGAAAAGGCTCATATGCTAAGCACTTACTAATTGTTTAGTGGGTAGCAATGTAGCTACATTAACTGATTAGTGCGGAATGCCCACTCTGCCCCAGACATGCTCCTAGAATAAAGATTTTTTTTTTTTGCACTGGATAGTGCACACCTATCGCTAGGGTTACCAGACATCTGGGGAAACCTGGATGGACTTTCCAAAACCCGGTAGTTTGTCCAGATTTTGGAAAGCCCTGACCTCCAGCCGCATCTGGAGGACCTTTGAGCATGCGTGGAGGACGTCACACACATCCACACATGCTCATAGGCCCTCCAGACACGGCCCGGGAGCCGGAGAAGAAAGATGAGGCTTGGTGGGGATGGGGGTGGGGGGACGGGGGCATAATGGGGCAGAGCTGGAGGCAGAATAGGGTGGGGCTAGATGTGGAACAAAGCGGGGCTGGGGGCAGAATGGGAAGGGGCCATGTGTCCAGGTTTCTACATTGGAAAACCTACTCATGAGAAAACTACCGTGGCATGTCTCAGCGCTCCTGCGGTATGCCATTTTTTTGCTGCGGTAAATACACATTAGTGCTTACCATAGCTTTGTAAAAGGACCCCTTAGTTTTCTCTTTATTTCATTTTTGAAAGGGAGAGGTGGTACCATATTAAACAGGATTTGTTATCTTGGAGTTCTTTTAGGTTCCTCTCTATGTATCCACAATTGAAAAGCATGGTAACAGTGCCATAGTAAGGGGGGGAGGGCGATGGGGGTGGTCTGCCCTGGGCGCAGTCTTTCTCAGGGTACCGGCACCCCTTTTCCTCTCCGTCCCCCCTTCCAATTCCTCCCCCGCTGCACGCGTGCCCATTCCCTTCCCCCATACCTTTTTAACTTTGACGCAAGCAGCCATGAACTTGATACCCATGTCAGCTTTGGCACTCTCTCTGATGTCACTTCCGGGACCCGCACCTAGGAAGTGACTTCAGAGAGAGTGCCGAAGCCAACGCAGGCAGCAAGTTTGTGGCTGCTCGTACCAAAGTTAAAAAGGTACATGGAAGGGGTGTGCGTACAGGGCAGGTGGGGCAGGGAAGAGGGCAGGAGAGGAGCGCTACTCACCCTTGCTATGCCATTGCATGGTAAGAATGATTGAGGTTGATGAGGAGATTGTATAATTTTCTGTCTCCAGAAAACTTTTCCATGGTGATTCAGAGTAGAGAATGACATGGGGACAAAGTTTGTCCCAGCAGGATCTGTCCCTATCCCCGCCCCATTCCTGCGAGCTTTGCCCCTATCTTCGCCCTGTCCCCATAGGCTCTGCTCCATCACCCCGAGGTCTGTTTCCATCCCCGCAGGCTTTGTCCTCATTTGTTCAAGTCTTGAACACTTATGATTTTATATTCAAATCTTTTTATTAAAGTATAAAAATGGACAATCTGGTTTTGATACAGCCTTCCCAAAGATTCAGTTGCCTCTGTTTTTATTTCATCTAGGAAAGTAAATGGATTGTCATTCAGACAGGGGTGTAGAAGAGTCCTAAACTGTGTAGTGAGTGAACAGGAAAATAAGCGTCTGTCAAATGTTGGAAATACTCCTTGATGCCAGCAACGATGGATGAATCTCTTGCAGTAACAGAAAGATGCTTCTGCATCTGGGCACATGATGGAAGGATGTTGCAGGTGGTAGGAGTCTGATCAGCATACAAGACTCTTGTTGCCACATCAAATGATGTCGTTAACAGTAGTTCATTTAAATTCAAAAGCAGTTTGGTTTTAATCATTGAATTCAGTTGGCAATTGGCTAAGATGTGTTAAGTTTTTACATATTGATATTAGACTCAAGAGACAGGTATGCACTGTTTTATTCAGATCTTTGCGGGGTGGGAAAGGGTCCTTCCTTATAAATCAAAATTCTGGCTGCTGAACTAGAGAAAGAGATGTTCAGCTCGCAGGGCTTTTTATCAGCACAACTAATATACCACTTTATCCTACAGCAAAAAAAGAAAATAAATAGAATTTTTTTCTACCTTTGTTGTCTGGTTTCTGCTTTCCTCATATTCTCATTCAATTCCTTCCATCCACTGTCTGTCTTCTCTCTGCGTCTTCCATTTGCTCTGTTACTGTGCCTCTCCCTTCACGCCCCCCCCATTTGTCTGGCACCCATCTTCTTCCCTCCGCTCCCCCCATAGTCTGGCATCTCTGTCTTCTTCCCTTCCAGTGTCTTCTCCCCACTCTCTGTTCCCCATTTCCCTTCAGTGTCTTCTCCCCACTCTGTCTTCCATATTTCCCCTTCAGCGTCTTCTCCCCACTCTGTCTTCCATATTTCCCCTTCAGCGTCTTCTCCCCACTCTCTGTTCCCCATTTCCCATCAGCATCTTCTCCCCACTCTCTACCCATTTTCTTTCAGCATCTGTTCCTCTCCACCCCCTTCCCTCTCGCCACCCCCTTTCAGCATCTGTTCCTTTCCACTGCCCTTCAGCACCCCTCGCACGGTCCAAGCATCTCCCTTCATCCCCCTTACCTTTGTGGCGTGTTTTAAGTTTACAGAGTAACTTGTTCAAGCTGCCGGAGCCTGCCTGAAGTCGTGTGCATCTGTGGGCGGAAGCTTCTCCTCTGATGCAACTTCCGGTTATGTCAGAGGAGACGCTTCCCCCCCTAGACACACGTGACTTCAGGCAGGCTCCGGTGGCTTGAACAAGTTACTCTATAAACTTAAAATGTGCCTGAAGGTAAGGGGTAGGGAGGGAGATAGATAGATTCAGCCAGTAGGTATGAAGGATGGAGGGGGACCATATGCGATCGGTGACTGCACGTGTTCCCTCCCTTAACTGCGGGGACAAGGCCATTCGCCACTCCACGGGGCGTTGGATTGCCTTGTCCCTGTACCCACAGTGAGCACTTTCCCCCCTCGTTTTGGTGGGTTACCCGCAGCTAGCCGCGGGTAAAAGTCACCATGTCATTCTCTAGTTTAAGCCCTCCCATAACATGCCTCCCAGTGTTATAACAATTATTATTAAATGAAGGGAACTCCACCAATAATATATATATATATATTATATATATATATAAGATATATATTGTAAAGAACTATTAATTTGGGAAAAGTTAGCCCGCTTGATTAAAACTTAGCTAATTAAATATCAAGAACTAAGACTCGGAACATTTATAAGCAAACTGAAAATTTATTTAAAAGTATTAAAATCAAGCAGGTAGAAGCAGTAGGCTCATTAAGCAAATAATTAATAGTATTACACAAGACAAATGTTTCTAAAGCAGAAGGATCAATTTATCTGGATTAAAAAAGTTACTTATGATGTGAATAGTCCTTAAAATGGAGAAGAGGCCACAAGACCTAGTGAAGCAGCATGGTGATCCAGGGAGAAGAAGAGTTGTTATAGCTTGATCCAGGCTGGTTCCAGAGGGAGAGAGAGCATCTTCCCTCCTGAGAAAGGATTCCACTTCATATTTATAGGGTTGAGACCTGTTCTAAAAATAGAATCCTAGGTCTCTGGACCCATGATGCATAGCAGTTGTCCCATCCCTGAGGCTGACAGGGCATCACATCCAATCATAGAGCAGTCTTTCAATTCCCTCTGTTTCTAGGTGATGTCATGATTGAATTACACTGGCTTAAAATGGTATCCCAATACATAGTATTGTTACTTGTCCTTGCTGAATGTGGTGTGAATCTATGTCTGAGTGGTTTAAAATGGAGGATAGGCAGATGAGGTCATCTGATTGAATCTTCTTTGAGTGGCTTAAAATGGTGTGATGAACTTCTATTGTCCTGCAGACTGGAGTAGTCCAGAGATGAATGTGGTATGAAGGGCTTCTATTGATCTACATCCTGTTAAAGTTCTGTTTAGCTCTGGTATCCACCCTGGCCATGTCTTTGTACTTAACACTTTCTGAAGGTGAGGTTTGTAAGTAAGGCTCCCATATATTCATAAACATCAACTTTCGCTTCTCAGGCCTTCCAGCATCTCTCGCCTCCCAGATGGCCAACTGATATAACTGGTTTCGCCAATGCCAAAACTTCAGGGGGTCAGGGACTGTCTAATATTGTAAAATACATTTTTGGCCAATAAACTCATCTTCCTACACAGCACCCGATGACCCCTAGGCAAATGTCTGAAAGCCTCTGGCAAATCTAAAAAAAAAAAAAAAGGGTCAGAAAACTACGTAAAGAGCTCCCAATTATTTTTGACATATAGGATATTATTCTTTTCCAAAAATTTTAAATAATGGGACAAGTCCAAAATGCATGTCCCAAAGTATGCCTCCCAATCTCACATTTATGACACAATGGTGTAGGGAGACCTCCACTATAATATAACTGTGTACGAGTGTAATAAGCATGTAATGTCACCCTATAGTATGTTTCTCTTAACCATGCACACGGGGTCACCCCCAGTGTCATCCTCAGAGTTTGAGCTATATCCCAGTGCGGTCTTAAGATGGGTGTCCTAGAGTGTATTGATGTGTCATAGTGAGGTGATTTAGAGAATACAATTGAGAGGGGGTTATGGGTGGGAGAATTTATGCTTCTTATTTTATCTGGGGGTATTTATACTTCTTATTTTATATTATTTGATGCATTGTTGTTGTATTATACACTATGTGATGATCTTATGTTATTTTTTTTATATTATTTGCATCAATAAAAATTGTTTGAATCTGAAGGTGATGGCTCAGTCTTTTCTTTTGTGCTCTATTGAATGGGGCATTTAACACCTTTCTGAATAGATGGCTCTGATGGCTCAGAGGCCACATCAGAAATTCGCTTTTAAATCCATCAAATTAGTATACTTTTAACTTAAATTCAAATAGAAGTTCACTTTACTATAAATCCAAAATTTAAATCGCATTCTGGCTTCCGATCACTCATTGCATTACATATAAAATATTATTACTCACCTACAAAACCAAAACAACACACACACACCTGCTTATTTCACACAGACTGCTTATTCCACACTGTCCAAGTAGAACACTACGATCTAGTAACCAGCATCTTCTGGAAATTCCATCTCCACGACACCTATCTTATGACACAACCAGAAATTTTTTTTCTTAACAGTGCCCACAACATGGAACTCTTTACCTTCACATCTTCTTTAGATATATTTAAAGCCAATCTAAAGACCTTTCTCTTTAAGGACGCCTACAACAAGTAGATATCAGACCTTAGGCAGAAGGAAGAACATCTCCCCCCTCCTCATGTACCAACCATTTATGTCTTGCTCTCCTATCTCAGATTGTACTTCTTCCTTTATCATTATGTTTCAGTATGTCATTAACATCTTTTGGTCTTAATGTCATCCCCTTGTTTTTAATAGTTATCATATTGTACACTGCTCAGACAGTTTTTTAAGCGGTATATCAAATTTTTTAAAAAACTTGAAAACTTGATCCTGTCTTGGGTCAGACAATAATTCCAGAAAACTTACATAATTTACCTCCAACAAAACCAAATACGTCTTGCTATATATTTTAGCTGCAAGCAGAATTATAAAATCATTTCATGCTACACCAACATGTCCTTTTGAATTTTGGATGCTCACTGCTGGGACACCTTATAAGATGTCCAGAAAGATGGTTTTGAAAATCGGCACTTAGACATCCTGGTGATTAGGACATCCGTGTGCCAATTTATGATGTTTTTTGAATATCTTTCTATTTTTTTTAAATGCCTCTAATAATCTAATTATTTCTCTGTCCCTTCTAGTTTCCCCAGCAAGTACATACTCCTTTTCTCTAATCAGCCTTCCTACCTGTCACCATCCATCTTTGTGTGTCAAGGAATTAAACAGATTGTAAAACTAAGGTAAGGAGTTTTAATTATTTTAAAAGTTCTGTGCAGAGTAATGCCAAACCTCTGCTATTGTCAAGCATTTTCCCCATAGGTATGCATAAATGATTCTGTTATGTAAAATTCATTGCGGGTTTCTCTAACAATAGTTTATAATATATTTCATTTCATTAATATATACATTTCCAAAAGATTTCAAGCTTACACATACTAGTAATTTTGTAAACCACCTTGACCTTGTTCAGACTGGAGGCTGGGCATTAAACATTAAAAATAAATATAATATTGATTCTAATACACTTCAAGGATATATTTTTAAAACTCTATTTTAGATTATCAAAAGTAGAAAATTCCATAAATGAGACACCTGAGTTATACACACTTAAGACAATGTTTGCAGTTACTATATCAAGTGAGCTAGACTGAAATGAACACATTTACATGATTTGAAGAGCCTTTCATCCAACTGTTTGAGGGTCACAATGGAGAACTTCAGGGGCCATATGTGGCCCTGGGGCCACACATTGGAGACCACTGGCCTATGAGAACAGTGGAGTTGCCTGTGTTTGTTGAATTGGTCACTGGTCTCCAACCAAACAGAACAGTGATATTGTTTCACTTTGAAGTGGAGATGAAGCTGAAACTGGTTGAAATTCTTGGAGAACAGGTATGTATCTACCACATCAGACTGCTGGTCATCCCAAGGAAAATTTTACATTGGGGTAACTGTCCACTGGATTGATTGTCTTTAGAGAGGAGCCTATGTGTCTTACCTCAAGACTGAAAGATTCCCACACATTTGATGTTCTTGCATCAATGCTCAAAGATATTCAAACAGTTTGTCATCAGAAGAAAAATTGTTAGAACAGCAGATAATGACTCCAACTTTGTGAAAGCCTTCTTTGTAATTAGACAGCATGGCAATAATAGTAAAGATGCATGTGATAAATTAGACAGCACTATTTCTCATGCAGATGATAATGACAATAAAAATTGTCAAATGCAATAAGGAAGTCAACAATTTCAGACAGATTCCCTTGATCAGTACCTGCAGACTCAGTCAGAAGACATCAGTAATACCGCAACCTGGCCTGATTTGAAGGAACTTTTATCAGACTGATCAATCCACTTTCTACCAGTGCAGTTGTTGAATGCCTTTTTAGTTGTGTTTTAATGGTTCATTTTCAAAATTTAGCTTTACTAAAAGCAAAGTGGATTGAATATTAGGCAATAATTTTTTACTTTCACGTAAGTCAATTTCTTGTGTGTTCACTGTATTTATGGCAAACATCCTTCAAAGCGATGAAATCTTCGGCGATGATGCAATTGCTGTTTTTCCTTTTCCATAGAGTGTACTGGACTCCACGTAAACTGCACAAAATAGATCCTTCACTGTCAGATAAGTGCTGGTCCTGTATGAAAACTGTTGGCACTTATAACCATATGATATATCAGTGTTCCTTTTTACAGCACTTTTGGAGTGAGGTTTGGATCACTGTGTGTTGAATGCCTTTTTAGTTGTGTTTTAATGGTTCATTTTCAAAATTTAGCTTTACTAAAAGCAAAATGGATTGAATATTAGGCAATAATTTTTTACTTTCACTTAAGTCAATTTCTTGTGTGTTCACTGTATTTTTTTTTTAAACTTTTTATTTAGTTGCATTTTAACTCATACAAAGCATATATCATGCATTAGGTAAAAGTTCACTTGCATTATACATATTTGAAAAATAAATGCCAGGGATATTAAACATCTACAGAGGAAAAAGAAACAGCATTGAACTTCTTATAAGCCCTCTATTACAGAGAGAGTTCTATTGGTAAAAGAGCCTATCTCATAAAAAATAATGTTTAATCTATGCAGCAATTTAACCTAAGCAATTACAATTCATAACATCTTCTGTAACTAAGTCCCATTACTTATACCCCCCTATCCAACTCAGGAAGCTGAACAGATCATTTGTTATTAAGAAAAGCCTTAAGTTGCATGTCATAGAAAAGGTATCTATTAAGAGTCCAGAAGGAAAATGTAAGAAGAAATGCGCACCCAGGAACAAAACTTGTGGGCATATTAACAAGAATTGTTTTCTCTTCTCCTGCGTGCCCACACAGATATCAGGAAAAACCCAAACCTTCCCACCCAAATATAACATGTTCCGGTCTTGATTCCTGATAGTTCTTCTCAGGCAAAAAAATACACTTGAGAAGTAGGAGGAATAACTTCCTTAGGAACCCCCAAAATCTCTCAGATATTTTTAAACAATTTTATAGGAGCCATACTCCTGGCTTGGGGAAAGTCGACAAAACACAGATTCAACCTCCTGGTATAATTTTCAAGCTTTTCAACTTTATTAATCAACCCAATAATACCATTTCCAGGTGTTAAAAGGTCCTCGATTCAACCTACTGTAAATCACGTTGAACAGTTTCCACCTTCCTCTCTAAGTCTAATATTTTTGCCTCCTAGGTGACTAGGTGAGTCTTGCAATCCTTTAAATTTATTTATTTATTTACATGTTTATATATTGCATGATCCAAAATTCTCTGCGGCTTCCAATAAAACATACATAATAGAGTACATTTCTAAAACAGGGACTCAAACATAACCTCACAAAATCAAATCATCATGATTCGTTGAAACCATTCTATTATCTTGCTCCTGAAACCCAGATGTCTCAATCTGTCCTCCTTTTTCTGGAACCATACGGTAACCTTACATAGGTCACCATCTTGGATCTCTCCCCCCCCTCTTCACTATACTTTTACTTATGTGTTAAAATATGTATTTATTTTTACTGGTAGAATATTGTGTTCTATGCTGCAGTGGGAATAAAGAATGCACACTTACAAACAGCAAGGAATGTTATGGAAGCATTTTTTTTCTAGAAACATTTTATTTACTGTATCTCTGAACTCTATGGGGCTCATAATCAAAAAAGAAATACGTTTAAAAACTCGCCTAAATCAATACGGGTTTTAGAAATACCTAAAAACAACTTAGGCCTTGTTAGTGCTGCTGTACGACCAGAGCTAAAAGGGGAATTTTAGAAGGAGTGGTAAGTGTTCTGGGCATTTTTGACTTGACTGAATTTTTGGACGCGAATGGGGTATAATGATAGACGACTTAGCGGTCTGGACGATCAAACGTCTGGTCATCCAACTAGATTTACAGGGGGAAAAATATTTTGGACTTATTTTTCGGAAATGGACATATTTCTTAGCCGACTTTGGGCGATTAGCAACGTAGGCCAAAAACGGACGTAGATGTTTCTTTTGATTATGTCCCTCCATGAGTTCAATTTTGAAAAGAAATCTCAATTCTTATATTTAGGTAAATTTTAAGCCAAATTTAAGCCTATAAATATTCTGTAATCTACAATTCATTTACCTACATTTAGATCTCTAAGGCCCCCTTTTACAAAGCTGCACAGCAGAGTGCCGCGTGTCAAATGGTACGACACCCATTCAGTTCCTATGTGTGTCAGAGCATTCACTGCGCCAGCCTGCTCTGCCAGCTTTAGTAAAAGAGAGGGTAAATTGTGTATATACTGCAGAAAATGAGTGCTAAGCACCTAACTTTTGCCTAGTCTTATTTTCTCTCAGGCACCCTCTCCACAATTTAGGTAAACTTGATAACGGACTTTGTTTTTGATTATTATGTGATATTATTTGGATATTATTTGACTATTGTGTGTATCTTGTGAAATACCTGCTGGAAATGTGTACTAAGGGTTCCTTTTTGCTAGGCAGCGCTAAAAATGGCCTTAATGCATCCTTATGTGGGTTTTTCCTACACGCCAAAGCCATTTTAATTTTCCAAGTTAATGGCCAAGCATCAATGTTGATCAAAATAATAAATGTTTGCTATACTTTTCTAGAGTAGGAAAGACCTATGTGAAGCCACTGATATTACCAATGAACTCTAATTGAAGTATATTTTGGCTGATTCTTAACATTGCTTAAGTCTTTGAGGCTTCATTTAAATCTGAGAGCCGCTTGTATTTTCCTAATCTAGGGCTCCTTTTACTAAGGTGCGCTAGCCGTTTTAGCGCATTAGCGTTTAGCGTGTGCTAAAATGGCTAGCGCCTTAGTAAAAGAGGGGAGCTAGACAAGTACAGCAAACATTTATTATTTTGATCAGTGATTTAGAGTTTGCTACCTTCTTTCTAGTATTCACATGAATTAATGTAGCACACAGATATTAAGAAAAATTAGTGCGTGAGCACCTACCAACACCTATCTTGTAGGCAGTATGGCCTGGATTCTATAAATGGCGCCAATCACGTGTCAATTGCGCATCGGCGCCATTTATAGAATCGTGGGCTTTTGTTTTTAAACAGGCATCTTAAATGTCGGTCAGCATTGTACAGGCCTACATTAAGGCACCTGTCTAGCACTTATGGAAGCGCCTAGGGCTGCCTAAGGATGCCTAAGGCCCCTTACGGCATGAACCACGCCCATGCCAGCCTTAGGCATCTTTGGGCGACCCTAGATGCTTCTGTAGGCGTGCTATCAGCACCTTAAACGTAGGTGCCGTTTGCCATATCAGATACTTTAAAAACATGCATTCTGATTGGTTAGACGGCGGTAGGATACCTACCGCTGCCTAACTTTGTGATTCCATTTGTAGAATCCAGGCCTACAGGCTCATGCACTAATTCTGCACTAATCAGTTAGCATGCGGTAATACAGACATGCCAATTACCACAGAAACATCCACTCTCTGCTTTTCTGACACAGCTCCTCTGTGAAAAAAATAAATTTTAAGCGTGCGGTTTACGTGTGCAGATTGCAATATAACCATGGGATACCTCATCATGTCCTATGGTAAGCCCTATTCAGCTGTGGTAAGCACAACTCAGTGATTACAGCAGCTTATTAAAAGAAGCCCTAAGAGTGGTATAAGAAGCCAAACCTAACAAAGTAGTGAGTACAATGCCATGAGAAAAGCTTTATCAACAGGAGCTCAGTGAGGATTGGAAGATGCCATTAGGAGAGGAGCTTGATCAGGTAGAGTTCAACGATGATGGGAACAAGGAGACTGTGGTAAAGGCAGCTGGCACTGCTACATTCAAAAAAATTGAGTGTTGCTCCATGGAATAATCCAGTTTGTGAGGAACTGCAGATATTTTCAGAACCACATCCTCGTGTAGCAGTGCTGATTTTAGTGGTACCTGGATAGAAAATATCAGTTTATATCAGTACATCGTTGAGGATTTCTTTTTTTTTTTTTAACGTTTTATTTATATTGTAAACATAGCATTCATATACATAGTACAGTAATACAGAATACAATTGCATTTGCTGTTCAACACCTGACTATACATTAGAACGACTAGCAAAGATATCCAGGAAGCTCAATACAATATTAATTTAAAAAAACAAATTGAAATAAAAGAAAACAAAAAACTATCCCAAACCCCTGGTTCACCCCATCCTGGTATGGAACACTCATTATTACAGTGCAGAAACTCCGCTAATCAGAAACTGCTCTCCAAGATTTTTTATCTGTCCTTTATTTTCACTCACTTCAAGAGATTCTTTCCTTATGAGGAGTCCTGACAGTACAGTGAAAAGAATGACAATACCACTGGTTAATAGGAGATGGGACCAGGACTTCTACGACACACCCAAAAAGGAGATACTACCTCCTCAAGGTAGAGCAAAGAAAAACAAAGGGGGAGACCTGTGGTGTTTTTCTTTACCAAGGTTTCTACAACAGATATCATCTTATGATCCAGAGAGGGCAATGTGGGACATATGAGCACAACTTGAATATATCCAGAGTGATCAAGTCTGTACTGGTCACAGCTGTCTTAGGAGAACACAGGAACAGTGTTTCTTGAAGTGAAGAGTTTTGTTAACTTGTCTCCCTAGGTGCAGTAAGCTCTTGGCAGAATAAAACCCTAAAGTATCTTTAAATGTACATGTGTATAAGAACAGCATTTTAGGATGTCTGAATAAGGAACTACTTCACTTGTAGTGATGGAACCAAATATTGTAGGGTAATGTAATGTCCATATTGTGATGTTTTATTGCCAACTATAACATAACAGCTAAAATTTAATGCTAAGAAACGCAAGGTCATACATTTGGGCTGCAAAAATCAGAGGGAACGGTACAGTTTAGGGGGTGAAGAACTTAAGTGCATGATGGAAGAGCGGGTCTTGGGTGTGATTGTATGTGATAATCTTAAGATGGTCAAACAGGTTGAAAAGGTGACGGCGAAAGCTAGAAGGATGCTAGGTTGCATAGGGAGAGGTATGGCAGTAGGAAAAAGGAGGTATTAATGCCTCTGTATAAGACTCTGGTGAGACCTCATTTAGAATATTGTGTACAATTCTAGAAGCTTCACCTTCAAAAAGATATAAAAAGGATGGAGTCGGTCCAGAGGAAGGCTACTAAAATGGTGTGTGGCCTTAATGATAAGGCGTATGGGGACAGACTTAAAGATCTCTTTTGTATACTTTGGAGAAAAGGCGGGAGAGGGGAGATATGATAGAAATGTTTAAATAACTATGTAATATAAATGTGCATGAGTTGAGTCTCTTTCATTTGAAATGAAACTATGCAATAAGAGGGCATAGGATGAAGTTAAGAGGTGATAGGCTCTGGAGTAATCTGAGGAAATACTTTTTTACGGAAAGGGTGGTAGATATGTGGAACAGTCTCCCAGAAGAGGTGGTGGAAACCGAGAATTTTTCTGAATTCAAGAGGGCCTGGGATAGGCACATGGGATCTCTCGGAAAGAGGAAGAGATAATGTTTCCTGAGGATGGGCAGACTAGATGGGCCATTTGGCCTTTATCTGCCATCATATTTCTATGTTTCTATAACATAACATAAGTTTTTATTTGTATACCGCACAAAAGCCTTTCGGATGTAGGCGGTTACACAAAGTGGATGCATCAAGGAAGAAAAAGTAACATAAAAAATTATCTGATTCTGTCCCAGATTAGGAGCATAGTCTAAGCTAAGGTGCCTAAGAAAATTGAGTAAAATTGTACTGTATATACATAATTAAAATAGTTTCAAGAACAATAAAAGAAAGAAAAGAAAAATAAAGACAATCAAAAATAAAAATGCCTAAGAAACAACAATATTTGTATGATAAGAGAAAGAAAAAACAGTAAACAATGGATCTAGCAGTACAATAAATATAACTAAAGATAAGTTAATAAATCAAAATAAAATAAAATATCCCTGCATTATAAATTATACGGAGAAATTAGGTTCTTACCTGCTAATTTTCTTTCTTTTAGAGACTCTCCAGACCGGTACAGGCTTCACTGATGGGTAATAGCTCACCATGACCAGCAGGTGGAGTCTGAGACCAAACTTTTGGTTATAGTATTTAATAGCTGTCCCTCCCTCTATCTAACAATCTGCCGAATAGCCAAGCAGAACTAAGAAAAGCTAATCATAAACAGTAACAATACTCCAAATAGGAGTAAACAACCAATATACAAAAATGCTGTTGGAAAATGCATAGGATAGGCCCCCTGCAGCAAAATGTCCCCTTAGCTCACCAGCTGAGCCACAGCCGCTATTCTTTGATCTCCCCGGCCAAATACTAGAACCCACAGAAAAAACAAAATCTTCACGCGAAGAACAAACAACAACAGACAGGGTGGGGTCCTGTACCGGTAGGCCCGAGCTGGAGCTGTACGGTCCGGAGAGTCTAAAAGAAAGAAAATTAGCAGGTAAGAACCTAATTTCTCCTTATTTGTCAACCTCTCCAGACTGGTACAGACTTCACTGATGGGACATACCAAAGCCGCACTAATCACACGCTCACCGAACACCACAACCTGAATGTCCACACAGTAATGGCAAACAAAGGAATGCAGAGACGACCAAACCACAGCTTTACAGACATCCACTGGAGGCACAAGAGAAAACTCAGTCCAAGCAGCTGCCTGACCCCGAGTGGAATGAGCCTCGAGAAAAAACGGAACAGACTTCTTCTGAAGAAGATACACGGAAGCAACAGTCTCCTTAATCCAATGCACAATGGTAGCCTTGGAAGTGCCAGCCCCTTTACAAAGACCTTACAAAGAGATGATCCAATTTCCAGAACTCCTGGGTCTGCTGAAGATAAGAGCGAAGATAAGAGCGAAGGACCCGACAGACATCCAACTTGTGCAACTGCTTCTGCTCCGAAGAGCACTCTTGACTGCCCAACACTGGGAGGACTACTGATTGATTAACATGAAAATGCGAAACCAACTTTGGCAGAAAAGAAGGAACAGGCCACAACACAACCTGCTCCCTAGAAAACTCCAGGAAGAAAACAAGAGAAAGCCTGCAGCTCAGAAAACATCTCGCAGAAATAATGGCCACCAAAAAGAGTAAAGTCCTTCAACGAGCAGGAACCCAAGGGCTCAAAAGGAGGGTGCACAAGCATGGACAGGACCAGATTGAGATCCCAAGATGGAACCGAAGGCTGCACCGGAGGCCGAAGCAATTTGGCCACCCTCAAAAAGCGAATGATGTCTGGCAGAGATGTCAAGCACCAACCCTGCAGCAACGCGCAAAAAGCGGACAATGCCGCAAGCTGAACCTGGAGAGAAGACCAGGCCAGGCCCCTGTCCAGGCCATCCTGCAAGAACTCCAAGATATTAGGCAAAGAGGTGCGAAAAAGAACCACTCCATACACAGCACACCACTCCTCAAATAGATGCCATACACGCACATAAGCCCTAGAAGTGGAAAGTCTCCGGGATCCCAAGAGAGTTGACATCACTTTATCTGAATAACCTTTCTTATCTAAGCATTCCTGCTCAAAAGCCAAGCCGTAAGAAAAAAGGGACCCAGATCGACCATCAGAATGGGACCCTGAGTCAGAAGGTCAGGCGAGAGGGGCAGTGGAAGAGGATTCTTCCATGAGATAACGAACTAGATCTGCATACCACGGGTGCTGGGGCCACCATGATCACGTGGATGGGGTGCTGAGTAATGTGAAGAACTCTGCCCACCATCGACCACGGGGGAAACACATAAAGGAGGCCCGCCACCGGCCACAGCTGTACCAGAGCATCCAGCCTTTCGGCCTGAACATCCCTGTACCGACTGAAGAAATGAGGCGCTTTGGCGTTGACACTTGTGGGCCATCAGGTCCATGACTGGCTGACCCCCAAGTCTGCACAATCAACACAAAGGCTGTGGGAATGAGACACCACTCTCCGGGATCTAGCATGTGCCAATTGAGGAAATCCGCCTGGACATTCTTCACTCCTGCTACGTGGAAAGCCAGGATGTCTGGAAGATGAGTCTCTGCCCAGGCCTTGAGCAGAACTGCCTCCTGCGCCACCAGATGACTCCTGGTTCCCCCTCTGACAATTGACAGACTTGCCTGTAAACAATGTCTGGAATGCTACCAACGCCAGCTGGATGACTCTGGTCTCCAGAACATTAATTGACCAAGACGGCGCCTTCGATGACCAACTGCCCTGAGCCGAGCGACTGAGACACTGAGCTCCCCAACCAAGGAGACTGGAGTCTGTGATAAGAACTGTCCACTGGGGCCGATATAGACTCACTCCCTACACCAGATTGGAAGACTGTAGCCACCAATAGAGACTGCGATGAACCAACCCCCGATGAGGAATGGGAGAGTCCATATCGTGCACCTGTGGCGACCACCAATGAAGCATAGCAAGCTGAAGTGGGCGCATGTGAGCTCGGGCCTACCGAACCACATTCAGGGAAGCCACCATTGATCCTAGAACCTGGAAAAATCCCTAAGCCTGAGGACATCAAGAAGCCATCAGAAGGTGAATTTGCGACTGCAGTTTGACCACACAGGTCTCCAGCAGGAAGACGTTCCCCAAGCTAGTGTCAAAAAGAACCCCAAGGTACTCCAGGTGCTGAGATGGAGCCAACCAGCTCTTGAACATGTTGACAAGCCATCCCAGCAACTGCATGAACTCCACAAACCAAGCCGTAACCTGGGTGCTCTCCTGAAACAACGTTACGTGGATAGAAACATAGAAACATAGAAATTGACGGCAGAAAAGGGCCATAGCCCATCGAGTCTGCCCATACCAATGACCCACTCCCTGATTCTTACTCTCTTAGAGATCCCACATGAATATCCCATTTTCTCTTGAAATCTAACACGCTGCTGGCCTCAATCACCCGCTGAGGCAGCTCGTTCCAATGATCGACCACCCTTTCGGTGAAGAAGTACTTCCTAGCATCACCCCGAAATTTCCCTCCCCTGATTTTCAGCGAGTGTCCTCTGGTTACCGAGGGCCCTGTAAGACTGAAGATATCATCTTTCACCTCTATACGCCCAGTAATATACTTAAAGGTCTCAATCATGTCCCCTCTCTCTCTTCGCTCCTCCAGCGAGTACATCCGCAGTTTTTTTAACCTTTCTTCATATGTGAGATCCCTGAGCCCCAAGACCATCCTGGTAGCTATTCGCTGAACCGACTCAATTCTCAACACATCTTTTCGGTAGTGTGGTCTCCAGAATTGAACACAATACTCGAGATAAGGTCTCACCATGGATCTGTACAGTGGCATTATGTCTTCAGGTTTTCTGCTGACAAAACCCCTACGGATACAGCCCATCATTTGTCTTGCCTTGGACGAAGCCTTCTCTACTTGATTGGCAGCCTTCATATCGTCGCTAATGATCACTCCTAAATCACGTTCCACCGTGGTCCTGGACAAGGTTTCACCATTTAGTGTGTAAGTTCTGTGTGGATTTTTTTTGCCTAGGTGCATTACTTTACATATTTTAGCATTGAAGCCTAGCTGCCAAGTTGATGACCACTGTTCAAGCTGTCTTAGGTCCTGCGTCATAAAGTCAGGCACACTGCTTTTGCCAACTATGTTGCATAGTTTGGCATCGTCGGCAAACAGTGATACTTTTCCTCTAAGTCCTTGGGTCAAATCTCCTATGAATAAATTGAATAGAATCGGCCCTAAGACGGAGCCTTGAGGTACTCCACTCATCACTGCTGACGTTTTCGAGGGGGTACCGTTTACCATCACCCTTTGAAGCCTACCATCTAGCCAATCCCTTACCCATGTAGTGAATGTATCCCCTAATCCCATCGATTTTAGTTTGTTCAACAGCCTGCGGTGTGGGACGCTATCAAAAGCTTTGCTGAAGTCCAAATATATCATGTCAAGGGATTCACCGGCATCCAGATGACTGGTCACCCAATCAAAGAAGTCAATCAGATTAGATTGGCAGGACCTTCCCCTGGTAAATCCGTGTTGATGTGGATCACGTAAATTTTCTTCGTCTAGAATTTTGTCAAGTTCCTGTTTGATCAGTGTTTCCATGAGTTTGCACACTATGGATGTAAGACTCACCGGTCTGTAATTTCCTGTCTCTGTTCTGCAGCCCTTTTTGTGGAGTGGAATTACGTTAGCTGTTTTCCAGTCTAGGGGTACTTTTCCCGTGCGCATGGAAAGATTGAAGAGTACGGATAGTGGTTCAGCCAGAACTTCACTCAGCTCTCTGAGTACCCTGGAGTGTAGATTGTCTGGCCCCATGGCTGTCTACTTTGAGTCTTGAAAGTTCGTGGTAGACGCTACTAGGTGTAAACTCGTAATCACGAAACAGGTCATTTTGGCTGTCTCTTATTTGTAGTTGTGGACCATCTCCCGGTGCTTCACAGGTGAATACTGAGCAGAAGTATTCGTTTAGCAGTTCTGCCTTGGTAGTATCAGATTCTGCGTAGTTTCCATCTGATTGCCTAAGGCGTTCTATTCCACTTTTGTTTCTCTTCCTGTCGCTAATGTACCTAAAGAAGGATTTGTCCCCTTTTTTAATGTTCCGTGCTAGATCTTCCTCTGTTTGAAGTTTGGCTTCCCTGACTGCCTTTTTGACAGCCTTAGATCTGGCCAGTTGTTCAGATAGGGGTGAACCAAAATGTCCTCCTTGCACAAGACCGCTGCCATAACCACCATAATCTTGGTGAATGTCTGAGGAGCCATGGCCAGACCAAAGGGAAGTGCACAAAACTGATAGTGCCGGCCCACGATTGGCTTCCCTGACTGCCTTTTTGACAGCCTTAGATCAACCAGTTGTTCAGATAGGGGTGAACCAAAATGTCCTCCTTGCACAAGACCGCTGCCATAACCACCATAATCTTGGTGAATGTCTGAGGAGCCATGGCCAGACCAAAGGGAAGTGCACAAAACTGATAGTGCCGGCCCAAGATCGCAAAACGTAGGAACCGCTGATGGGAGGCCCGAATCGGAACATGCAAGTAGGCCTCAGTGAGATCGACAGAGGTCAGAAATTCCCCCGGCTGAACCGCCAGAATGATTGATCGTAGGGGCTCCATGCGAAAAGACGGGACTCGCAGAGCCCTGTTGACCCCCTTCAGGTCCAAGATGGGCCGAAAGGTCACCTCTTTCTTGGGCACCACAAAGTAAATGGAGTATCGGGCGGTGCCCCACTCCTACTGAGGCACAGGCACTACCACTTTGAGATCTAGCAATCTGTGAAGCATCTGGCGAAAAGCTCGCTTCTTCCATGCCACCTGACAAGGAGAAGCGAGAATGTGATCTGGCAACGAGCAGAAAAACTCCAGCTTGTAACCGTCCAGAATCACCTCCAGAACCCACTGATTTGACGTGATCTCAGCCCACCCCTGGTAAAAGTCTCACAACCGAGCATCCAACAGAATCAAGGGAGGCGTCGTCAAGGAGTCATTGGGCGGGCTGGGCAGCAGAGGGGCCAGCGAAGGGATCACGTCCCCCCAATAGGACTGCATGCACTGAAAGAAACAACCCTGGGATGACCCAGAGGCTAGGAAGGAAGCAGCCCCTTGACCAGGGTGATATCTGCGGAACTCACACAAATGCCCCCTAGCAATGCCACCTCTCAAGTGGACATGCACAGTCCTCCGGAAGACGGGGCACTTTAGAGTCTGTTAAGGTCTGAAACAACTTTTCCAAATCCTCTCCAAACAAAAAAGACCCCCAAGAGGGAAATTTTGTCAGCTTAGTCTTACATGCTGCATCCACCACCCAAGCATGAAGCCACGACGTATGACACGTGGCCACCCCGAAAGACATAGACTTGGCCGACGTCCACAACAAGGCATCTGAGAGATAAGAGGCAGCCATCTCAATTTTACCACTGCCTGATCCACCAAGTACCAGTCATCAGACTCATGGTCAAGGATACGCTCGGCCCACCAAAACATATGGCCACTTGGACCCCTAAGCAGAGACATCAAAATTCTGCTTAAGAAGGGCCTCTAGGGCACCGTATGCCCCTTGGCGATAGCTGAGACCACCGCATCCACCATTGGTGACTTCAAGGTATCCCTATCCCCCTCTGGGATGGGAAACAGATGATCCATGGAGCGCGCCAGGACAATATCCCAAATATCCTGATGCATGGGAAAAGAGCGAGATGCAGAGCGAATCCCCCAAAGCAGAAGGTCCAACACATGTGGGGTCTCCTGCATCTCCTCCTCAAAGTGCAATATCAAGGAGACCTGAAGAATCAGCTCCGGGTGCTTGTCTCGCTGAAAAATGCACACCACAGATACATCTTCACTAGTAGACAGAACCTCAAAGGCCCTGCTACCAGCATCCATCCCCCAAGAGGATCCTGGAGGTCTCGCAAAAGGTCCAGGTCCTCATCCACAGAAAACTGCTCCACAGATACAAAATCCTTGTCCCAAGCCACCCGTGGACGCTTGAACGAAGGAGGAGGCGGCAGGGACACAACTGGTACTAAGGGGGGGTCGAACCGGAGTGGACGCAGAGAGATCCCCCACCAAGACCCCCGGAGTGGAAAAAGGACCCCTGGCCGCTTGAAAGTAAGCCTTGCACAAGGCAAAAAGAAAATCAGGGGGAAAACTCCCTCGTGGCCCATGAGACTCACTACCAAAGCAAAGGACCCATTAGAAACCTGCCCCTTTCTTTCCAATACAGGGGGAAGGTCACCTGAGGCTGCAGACAAAATTGAGGTGCTTCCTGCCAGAGAGGTTCCCGCCGAAAACGACCCCTCCGAGGCCTGTAGCGTCTGGGAAGCCTGAACTGTCCCAGCCGCTAAAGCAGGCAAGCCAGCAGCAGTGGTAAGGGAATCCCCAGCAACATTGGCTGTAAGGGTATCCTTTTTACCCTTACTGTGGGCAGCTGGGGAAATCCCTGCATGGGTGGCGGGGGAAGCTTGGGCTTCCCCGCAGTCAGCTGCAGGCGAGCAAGGCACTTGCGAAGGGGAAGTCTGGACGTTGACACCCGATGCCATCGAGGATTCCCTATTGCGGCGGCTTACACAGGCCGGCCGCGAGTGCCTCATGTCTGGAGCACAATGAGCACTTTCTCCCGGTGAAAGTGCTCATTGTGCAATACACGACCTAGCTAGAATACAAAGTGCCAGTTAGTAAAAAAAGTAATAATAGACAAGGGAAAGCTCCCTTCAGACCAGCACTGCCTCAGGGTTTTGTTTATTTTCTTTTACAGAACAGACTCCATTGGCTCTCAAAGCTATATGCCTTATCTGTATCAGTGGCAAGGCTTACAGCTGAGGCACCTCTACAAAATTTTGGGGAGGTAGAAGTCCGTCGAATGTGACACCCCGAGGTCGGATGGACCCCCAAACAGAGCTCCTCCAAGCTCAGTCCAGCACCAGAATGGGGACAAGGATTCCTAAACAAATTCCAACAGTTCTAACAAGGGGAGATTGGCATAGCTCATCTACCACCTGCTTGGAGACTGAGAGATTGAGGGAGGGACAGCTATTAAGTATTATAACCAAAAATACTATAACCAAAAGTTTGGTCTCTGGTCAAAAGGAGGACATGTCTGTGGAACTATGGACGTCTGGTAACCCTAGGTTTGATTATACCGTCTTTTGTCAAAAGCAGCAAGGCAGCTTACAAAATTAAAATAATTACCCAACAGTTAGGCAAATGAAGATTATGCAAGCTGAGATCTAGTCTGGCTAGTGGATCCAGTGGGGTTCTTCTGATCTATTGTAGGAAGCAAAAAATACTTGGGATAGGAAGATGATTTTATACCTTTCCTGGGAAAGAAATTTCACACTTTAGACCCATTACAGCTATTGTACCTTTTGATACTGTGAGACTGTAGTAAATGCAACGATTTTCAGCTCCCTCACATTTTATTGTGCTTGATTTTTCACATTTGTCTGTTCCTACAGCATTGCATGATGGGCACTGGAGTCCATTCAGAGTGTTGTTTACGTTTGGCACTAAAGATGGGGAATGGAAAGAAGATTGTCTTAATAAATTTAAGAACATAAGAAAAGGATTAAAAAAAGGGAGAAGAACCAAGCTCCACTAAGGAACAACCAACAGAGAATAGTGGAGATGGCCAAGGAGTGGAAAAAGAAAGGTCAAGATTGATGCAGTAAAATAATTAGGCCTTTACTGAAAAGCAATGCCAGTTTTAATAGAGGCCTAGTTCATTTATTGCATTTATCCTGAATCGCTATTCTCTGTAGGTTGTTAGAACATAAGAAAAGTCCTACTGAGTTGGACTGTGTCCATCAAATCTAGCATCCTGTTTCCAACAGGTCACAAGTTCCCACAGATGCCAAAAAGTAGATCTATTTCTCATCACTCTTCTAGGTGTGAGCATTGTGCTCTCAAGTCTACTTGGCTAATCATTTTTTATTGAAGCAAATCGAACTGGAAATTTAATCCCCACAAATATGAAACAAAGTCCAAAAAGTAGGGAAGGAACTCCAAAGTTCAACTGAACTTGCATACAAGGAAGACTAAATCCAGTGAAAAGTTCTTCCAGAAAGTCTTTATTGATATATGTATGCTAGATCAGACACTTTCCAGAGGAATGTTTCACTGGATTTAGTCTTCCTTGTATGCAAGCCTGGTTGAACCTTGGAGTTCCTTCCCTACTTTGGACTTTTTAAAATCATTTTATGCAAGTTTCTTCCTCTTTTGAATCTTGTGTACTGGTTGCCAGAGCAGGGATGCCCAATCTTTTCTGTACGCAGGACAGATGCTCAGAATTACCTGCTTTCATAGGCTTCAGAACGGGGGTGGCCATGGCCTCCCCAAAAATTGCCTGTCCTATGGGGAACACTTCTTGGGACGCTGGGAGCGGCACCTTGCTACCGGCAAGCGTGCCTGCTGGTCGGCAGTCTCTGCCGCACACCTTCGCCAGCATCCACTCCTCCCACCCACCGCGTGTCTAACTTTAATTTTTTAGAAAAGCGCTGTGGTCACAGTGTCTGCTCTCCACTGCAGCCAGCCCTAGCGGAAACAGGAGGTTGTCAGAGAGGGCGGGCCGCAGTGCAGAGTGTTGGCTGCGGCAGCAACTCTAAAACGCAGCCTGCGATCTCCCTTCGCGCTTTCCTTGTGCCGCGCTCCGCCCACTAAAGATGATACTTCCATTTTCAGCTTAGGCGGAGCGCGGCACAAGGAAAGCACAAAGGGAGGTGCAGGTTTCATTTTAGAGTTGCTGCCGATCCGACATTCCACTGCCACAAAAACGGATGCGAGTGGAGATGAAGGGGGATGATGTGCTAGACCAGGAAGCCCCCTGGGCTGTTTTTTTTTTAAGGTAGAATGGGGGATGGGTTTCCAAAACGTGCTAGACTGGGGGTGGGGAGTGAAGGGGAAGAACCTATAGGGCCAGGAAGAGAGGGTACCAGAGAGAGAGATGGTGGACAATGTTGTAAAGGGAGAGAAAAATAGAGTGATTGGGCATGGGGTGCTGTGAAGGAAAGGGGAATGAGATACTTGAAGGGAAGACAGTTGGAAAGAGACAGAGATGGTGGACCTGGGGATGGTGTAGAGCAGGGGTGTCAAAGTCCCTCCTCGAGGCCGCAATCCAGTCGGGTTTTCAGGATTTCCCCAATGAATATGCACGAGATCTATTAGCATACAATGAAAGCAGTGCATGCAAATAGATCTCATGCATATTCATTGGGGAAATCCTGAAAACCCGACTGGATTGCGGCCCTCGAGGAGGGACTTTGACACCCCTGGTGTAGAGGGAGGGAGATATATAGAATAGGATAGTTGGAAAGGGAGAGATATGGCATGGGAGAGCAGTTCGGAAGAGAAAAGGACCTGGGGATGGAAGGAGGGGAAGGAGGGAGAAATGTTAGATCTGGGAGAAAGAGATGGTGTACATGGGGAAAGGAAGAAAGGAGAAATATTGGACATGGTGATGGGAGAGGAGTGAGGGAAAAATGTTGGATGTGGTGGTGGAGAGGAAACAGTGGGACAGATGGAAATGGATGCAAGAGGGAGGAATGTTGGACATGGTGTAGCAGGGGTCTCAAAGTCCCTCCTTGAGGGACGAAATCCAATCGGGTTTTCAGGATTTCCGCAATGAATATGCATGAGATCTTTGTGCATGCACTGCTTTCAATGCATATTCATTGGGGAAATCCTGAAAACCCGACTGGATTACGGCCCTCAAGGAGGGACTTTGAAATCCCTGAGGGAATGGAGGCAGAGATGTGGCATGGAGCTGGACCCATCTGGACTCCCCCTAATGGTAGAATCAGTTCAGTCCAAAGCCAAGCACATACTTGTAAATCCAGGGCAAAGGGGGTACAGGGGAGAATTCCCATCAATACAAGTAAGTCACGAACTGGTATGCTCTGCAAAATATTAACAAGTAATAGACAGGCACAAAGGCAACTCAGGAAAAATAACATTGATGAACAATGTAGAACTAACCTACTATGTGCAATGAACACTCCAAGAAAGGGCTTTGGTAATGAGCATACTCACAGAAAACTCCCCACAGGATCTGTCAGCTGGCTGGAAAATCTTCAAGCCTGTAAGGAGAGTAACCGAGGCAGAAAGGAGCAGGCTATATAAAAAACTGAATGTACACAGAGAGGGCGGGTTGTAAGGAATCCTCCAGGGACTAACAGAAAGAAGATTATTGTAGGTAGAAACCTAATCTTCCATTCTGTTACGTCCCTTCAGGTTCCATACGTTAAGTCAGGGGTAGGCAATTCCGGTCCTCGAGATCTGGAGCCAGGTCAGGTTTTCAGGATATCCACAATGAATATGTGTGAGATGGATTTGCATGCACTGCTTCCTTGAGATGCAAATCTATCTCATGCATATTTATTTTGGATATCCTGAAAACCTGACCTGGCTCTGGCTCTGGCTCTCAAGAACCGGAATTGCCTACCTCTGTGTTAGGTGATGTACCAAAGCCATGGAAGCTAGGGAGGGACAGAACAGCCTGCTCACAAAACCAAGATCCCGAAAAACAGCAGCAGAATGTGCTGCCACATCCATTTGGTAAAACTGGTAAATGTATGAAGACCATATTTCATCAGGATGAATTGCGCGAGATACCGCCCACGACACCACCACCCTTCCCATCGGAGTGCTGTAAGCAAAATAGGCAGCTGCCCACCACAGGAGATGTAAGTTGTGGAAATGGCCCTTTGAAACTATTGAGCGATTGAGGACTTGGATGCCAGCCTACCATGGTGAGGTGCAGCAGTGAGAACAAAAAAGTGATCAGACAGCCTAGAACTCATATCCTTTCCAAATAAAGAAGCAAGATCCTCTGGACATCTAAATTTGCGGAAGATCCAATCTTCGCGCTCTGAACCTGCTGTATGAAATGCAGGCAATCTAACCTCCTGATGGACTCGGAAAGTCGAAACCACTGTCAACATGAAGGAATGTACAGTACAGAGGAAAACACCCGTGTCTATCATACAGAAAAAAGGTTCTCTGCACGAAAGAGTAGAAACTCCAAAATACACCGTGCTAAGACAACGGTAACCAAAAAAACCGTTGTGAATGTCAGGTCCAGAAGAACTACATCTTATAGTGGTTCAAAGGTAGCCTCATCAAGGCCCTGAAAAACAATGTTAAGACTCCACCTAACTCCTAGCACCTCCCTGTGAGAAAAGCCTACCAGGCTTTCACAGAAGAAGCCAAAGTAGATGGTACTTCGAGTGCAAAAGACCTCCAAATAACCACTAAGCGCTCAAGAGCCATGCTGTAAGACCAAAATACCATGGGTTCTCCAAGGACACTAGTCCCTGACTGAGAAGATATTAATAAAAAGGGAACCGGAGCATCTCGTCCTGCTAAAGACATATGAGAACTGCATACCACAGGTGGCGAGGTCAAATCAGAGCCACTAGAGACACCAGGCTATAATGTGTTGCTGTCCGGTGGAAAACCAGACCTATCAGAAGTCACAGGGGGAACATCATGCAAGAACTCATGAGCCAGCCAGGGCCAAACCAATGCAACTGACCCTAGCTTCCATGCTGTTCATCGACTGAAAAGGCGCCCGGCCTTCGAGATCTCTGCCAAAGCCAACAAGACCCTCTGGGGCAAACCCTGGCTCTTGTAAGAGCAGACAGAACAGCTCCTGTGAGAGGAGCCAGGCTCTCTAGACCAGGAAATGTCGGCTGAGAAAGACTGCCGGAACATCGGTGACTCCGGCCCCATGGGCCACCAAGAAAGGCAGAAAAAGTGCTTCCTCCTAGCGAAATGTCGCTGATCAATCTTGCCTAAGAGAGAGAGAGAATGAGCACTAAAGCTCCCTTACAATGTACATTTGCCACTGCTGTGGCATTAAAGAAAAGTTGCACCACCAGTCTTTCTGAAGGGGCTGAAGAGTGAGTAGCACCAGCCAAATTTTCGAAGCTCCAGACGAAACGTCCACCAATGGAGCAGGCCCCACAATAAGCCCACAAACCAACAGGCTGGCATTCGTGCTAAAAGTTAACCACTTGGAAATCCGAAGAAGCCAGCCCTATCCAAGAGCCACCCTGAAGCCATCAGCTCAAATAGCTGCTATCTGGCTACGTCCAGAAGAGCAGCCTTTAAAGGTGGAAAAACTCAGTGACGATCATCGAGAAGAGGGACTCCTGTCAAGGGTGCATGGTTGCGCTGGCCCAGAGGATCACACCCAAGGAGGCTGCCTGAGCCCCAGAACCTGCAGATAAACCCAGGCCAAGAGAGCCGGACAATCCAAGAGAATTCTAATTTTTGACAAAGGTTCTGTCTATTCGCCCTGAGAAGAAATGCATGACTCCGTCAAAGAGAAGCCCTAGAAAATCCAGAGACTGGGAAGACGCCCTGCGTCTCTTCCTGAACTTGCCATGCCTGAAGCAGAGACACTACTGTCCCCATCACGTCTTTGTACACCCAACGAGACAGAACCCGGAGCACCCACTGTTCCAGGAAGGCTGGACGTGGACCCCCTGTTGGTGGAAAGCTGCCTCAACCACAATCACTGGGATGAAAGTACGGGAGCCATTACGAGGCCAAGGGGCAGAGCTATGAACTGGAAATGCTGATGTGAAACATGGAAACGCAGAAACCTGTGATGTTCTGGGGAGATTGAAATATGGAGGTAAACCTCTAGGAGATCCAAGAACACTAGAAACTCCCCTGGAGGCAGCATCTAACAAAGTGTACTCTATTGACCACTAGGAAAAGGGGAATTTGCAAGAAGTGGAACCGTAGAACCAGAATATGTCTCCAAATCACTGAGCCCTTCGGCATGAGGAAGTATAAGGAGCATATGCCTAAGTCCTCATTCGTGGTACTGGAACAGGTTCAGGCATCCTGAAGACCAAGAGGCGCTACAGAATATCGCAGACCCTGGACTTTGTTGCCAGTGACTTGCCGGAGTCCAGAAACTAAGAAGCCAGAGGCAGGCAAAGTAGGATTAACAAGTGTCCGATGAAAGTCGAATCCACTGTGACAAAACAGTAGAAGACAGCTTGCGAGTGAGAGTGTGTGTGTGTGGCGTAGCCACTGCCCAGGAACCTGAGGAACCGTGATAATGGAGGCGTAGCCCTGTGAATGTCTCTAGGAGGAAAAATCTGAATATCCCTGACGACATATGTGGGAGGAACGAAGAGAACTATGATCCCCTGCTAACGGCCAGCAAAACTGGATTACAGGGAGCAACGCAGGGCAGTGTGCACCATACCTGAGAAGAGGTCATCCCGACCTATCCCGACAATAATCCAGCCCTTGAATGGATGGCTGTTGAAGGAGATCCTCAAGACAGCGTCGGCATCCATAGACAGGTCCAAAGAGGCCACCGGTCAGACTCTGCACCAGCAGAACATGTTCTGACTCAAATGAGATCATAAAGGACACCCGGCACTGCAGCCACAAAATCCTGCACCAGCGGAGAACAGGCATGCACCAGAAATGAAGTGGTCACCACCATTCAGCTACCTGAGGATGCTAGAAAATAATATTTTGTATCATTACAGCCTTCGATCCTGAGGGACCTGAAACTTCACTCCACAGCACTAGGGAGGGCTACGTGCTGGAACCCAGTGCCACAGCAGAATCTACCTCAGGCTATTCAAACCTGCCAAGGAGCAGGATTCAGTTGATAAAGCAGAGACATAGCTGTAGCAGATCGGAAAACGCTGTCCAGGAATCACATTGTTCTGAAACCTGTCCCAGGATCCGTGGATGGAATGGAAAAGGCACAGATCGCACCAGGACCGAAGCCTGGAAAGTGAAAAATCCAAATGGAGCTCTTTCAGAACATCAGCCGTAAAAAAGGCAGATAGAAGCCCACTGAAAATTTGAAGAAGGAGCAGAACTTCCAAATCCAGATGCTCATGGAGGCTGAGGAGACCAGTCTCAGCAAAAGGATCAGCTGGATCCAAATTAAATACAGTGACAGGAGGCAGAAAAGAAAATCTGCACGGCATCTACTGCAATCAAAATCTGGCACAGCCAAACAATAGAGCTCTTGAAAAGAAGCTTCACCACAAACACCATAGACCAAAAACACCTGACGCACCCGTTGGCTCCGTCAAACAAGTTGGGTGTGAGAAAACGTCGTTCAGAGGAGCTGAATAAAATCCAGTGATAAGGCCCACTCTGCAACCAGGGCAGGGCACTGTTGAGGTATATGCGGCGCGTCAAAAGAGGCCCCAGATTCGGAATGCAGGCGAACTGCGCCAGACTCCAGAACGGCCCCAGGGGGTAGTCTCCCTTTTTGACTGAAAGAAATGTACAGCTTTGGGGAAAAACTGCCTATAGCCTCCTAGCTTCTGTCAGTCCCTGCCCTAGTCTGAAACCAATAAATTTTTTATATGTAAGATATAACTCCTGACAGTATATGGGCATACTCAATAATATTAAGGAGTTAAATAATAATTACTTGTGCTAATAGGTCAATTTCATGAAAATACTCCACAAGTTATAGAGCCAATATATATCTAAAAAACACAATATGCTGTGTAATAGTAATATATATTCATTAATATAAGTGAAGTGCTCAGTCATCAACCGATCCGTGTATAAAGTACCGTTATAAGTACAAGCGCTGGTTGTACAACAGGGACCATCATAGCACTCACAGTCCCTAAACCTTCCTTATACAGTAATAATTGTCAAGAAGAAATGAAAAAACACTTATCTTCAAATAAGCAAAAAGAAGGTAGCAAATGCTTTGTTCAAATCCAGCGCTCGTAACAGATATCCATCTCAATAAAGACTTCCTGAATTTGAAACTTCCATTGCCTCCCTTTAACTCGAGTTTCACAAAAAGCGTCGTCAGGAAGGGGGCATCAGCTACAGGCTGGAGGCATTCTCCTATCCAAACTGGAGATCAGAGCCAGCATATTGTGATTTTTAGATATATATTGGCTCTATAACTTGTGAAGTATTTTCATGAAAGTATATGGGCATATACTGGACCCTTCCCTCCCCCCCTTACACAGGCAATGGAGTACAGACAATTTAGGCAGTATTCAGGCTCAGTTCCAGCCTCCCCAAGTGAAAACTATAGAGAGAACCTCCATTCTGGGGTGGGAAATTTCATGGCGACACCAGGAAGTTCTTCTTCACCGAAAGGGTGTTTGATCATTGGAATGAACTTTCACTTCAGGTGATTGAGGCTAGCAGCGTGCCAGATTTTAAAAGGAAATGGGATACACATGTGGGATCTCTAGGGGGGGGGGTAAAAAGGAAATGGGATACACATGTGGTATCTCTAGGATGGGTAAAATCAAGGGGGTGGGTCATTAGAGTGGGCAGACTTGATGGGCTATGGCCCTTTTCTGCCGTCATCTTCTATGTTTCTATGAATATCTGAATATATAGGGGGTCCCCTCACTGTTACCTTTAAGCTGAACAGAAGTCCTCCACCCACTTGCCTGTCTCTAGTGATTGAAAACACAATATTGAAGCATCACCTCCCACTGGCAGAATTGTGGTTTGAAGAAGGTCTACCATTCCTGTATTCTTTTCCCATAGGTGTAGTTTGCCTGCTTGCTGTGCAGGAATAAAGAGTAAGAAAGTCTTATTGATAATAGGGAAGGGGATCAATTCAGCATAAACACCTGTAACTTTTGGGGGAATGTTCCCCCCCATATTTACCCAAGCTACGCCTATGCCTTCTTGACTTTTATTCCCCAACTCTAATGCCTCTTTTCAGAGCCTCTTTCATTTCTAACATTTCCAATCTCTATTCCTAAGGCATTCTCTCCTTCTACCTCCTTCCACAAAACCTACTGAGTTTTACACTCCATCCCATTCCATCCTTCAATGGCTCTTCCTTCATCTGGCTATTCTTGAGTCAAGCCGAAAAGGAGTTTGATGATCCTCCACCTCACAGCTACAAAAAAGAACCATCCCCCCCAGCGATCTTTCAGCAACAGTGAGCTGAAAGAAAAGCCAGTATGGTGCTCACAGGCTCAATCATGTCCCATCCCTTAGTATCAGGAAGTCCAGACTGTGAGCACCATGTCAATTTTTCTTTCTTCTCACAGCTGAAAGAGCACCATGGGGAAACAGCCCTAGGTTACAGCTCTGATGCAGATGATGGTCGGGCTTCCATTGTGCTGATTGAGCCATTCTGCACTGGTAGAATTAACACCAACGAGTCTAGATAAATATACAGGAAAAAACGGATACATACGGGAAATGACTCCGTTTTCACAGTTGTCTGACTTGCAGCACTTGGTTGCTCCTCTGGTCTTGCTATTTCCGTCCGTCATAAAAAACGGGAAATTGCATTCTGAAGACGCACTGCATGCTTTTGCAAAAACATTTACTTTTGTATCACCTGTGATTGGGAAAGAATTAGAAAAGAACATTTTCATTGCCTTGCAGCAGGATATGCATTTTTTTATACCTTAAGTGAAGTACCTCAAACATTAGTAGAAAGCGGAATATGATCAAGCTGTATCATTAAGTATTTGAGGGCCTTAATTTTTATAAAATTGTCTGTTTTGTGCTTTATCAATCGCTTGTAGATAGGTTCTTTAAACACAGGCTTAATAAGTTGAGACACTTTGGCACTTCAAGTACCAGAATGCACCTGAAGGAGGTGCGGTCAAAATATTAGACCTGGCCTGGAATTTTCCTCCCACCCTCTGAACTGGAGTGACTTGGCAACTCCTTTCAATGTGATTCAAAGATAAATTTTGTCTCTTCTGTTAAATAGATATGGAGGCATTCAACTGAAGTGTTGGACTGGGTTATAGTGTTTTTAAAATAAGTATGGAGTCTGGAATTTCCTAAAACTTCCAGAATCCAAGCTGTAGAAATTAACTGAGGGGTTGATATTCAAAGAGGAGGCAGGCAGGAGAGGCTCTTAACCTCACAGATCCATTTAATATCATCTCTGACTGCCACAGAGATCTGTGGGTGGAGTTAAGGAGGAGACAGCAGATATGTGAGGTGGAGGTGGTGGAGAAGAAAACAGTGTCAGAGTTCAAACAGGCGTGGGATGAACACAGAGGATCTCTAATCAGAAAATAATGGGTATACATTGAAGGAACTAAGGCCAGTACTGGGCAAGCTTGCAAGGCCTGTGTCCCGTACATGGACGTTGAGTTGAGGACAGGCTGGGGAGGGCTTCATGGCTGGGATGGTAAAGATGTGCTGGAGTGAGCTTTGACGAAGACTCCAGTAGATGGAACCTAAGCACATTACCGGGCAGAGCTCTGGGTTTCTGGCCCAGAAATATGTAAGAAGAAGGAGCATTTCAATTAAATGATTAATTTATGGAGCATGTATGGTTGGGCAGACTGGATGGACCATTCAAGTCTTTATCTGCCATCATTTACTATGTTACTACACTTCTCCCTCCGTATTCGCAGTTTTGATTATTTGCGGTTTTTAGCTTGTTGGCTCCTCCCCCCAAATTACATCAGCTTGCATAGAGAAATCGCTGATTCCAAGCGTTTACAGAGAAAATCGCTGATTCCCAGCACTTTCTTCACCATGTTTTGCCTCCCTTTCAGGAACAGGCCAGGTCTCCCACCATGTTATTCGCAGTTTCACCATATTCACGATGGTTTTTAACAGAAAACAGCGAATAACATGTGAAAAAGTTATTCATGGTTTTTCTGTATTTGCGGTTCTGTTAATCCCCTATCACAGCGAATACGGAGGGAGAAGTGCATGTGGGCACCGGCCATATTCAGTGCCAGTGCATGCACAGCTAAGCGAGTAGACAGGACCGACCAAAAGGTAGTCCTATCTTTTTCCACTTACATAGGGTTAACAGATGTTCGGATTTCCTTGGACATGTCTTCCTTTTGAGGACATGTGCGGGGGTCCGTCCGGGTTTTCAAAAGCTTTCCTTCATGTTGGAGCCTGGAATTTGTTAAATTTCAACTAATGAGCTTCAGAAGAGACTGACATCCAGTATTGAAGACTGTTGTCTTTTAAAGGCTTCGTTTGGCTTCCTGAAGAAATACTGAAACGTGGCACGTCGAGGCCAAAGAACTTTACACAATAAGATAAGTGCTGTTGTTTCAACATTTCATGCTTTGCACTATATTTATTACTTTACAAGTGGAAGTACTGCAATGATTGGGTGGTAAGGTTTTTGGGGGACTTTGTCCCCTTTTTCCTCCATGTCTCTGAGCACAACCTTTCCACATATGAGAAATTGAATTATAAACTCTTTTGACAGTCACTTTGAGTTTATTTAAGTGTTTCATGTAAGTGTGTTACTTATTGCTGTTGGATCAAACTTTTCACGCTTCCTTTTGAATTGTGTTTTTCCCCCCTTTTTGTTTTTGACATAGTTTGCAACCATCTTTGGAATTAACTTAACATTCAGTTTTTCCATTTTTCTGCTTTCTTCTTAAAATCTATTTTTCCATGTTTTACCTTCCCTTCCCGTTTCTATGGTCTGATATCTCTCTCCTTCCCTAGTCCTATCCCCCCCCCCTCCAGTAGTCCAACATCTCTCTCCTTCCTTTCCCAGTCTGGCATCTCTCTCCTCTCCTTCCCATAATCTGGCATCTCTCTCTTCTACTATTATTATTATTATTTTTATATAGCTACCAGACTCCCCTCCTTCCCTTCCATTTCCTGGTCTGGTATCTCTCCCTTCCTTTAGTCATTTCTCCTCCCCCATAGTGTAACATTTCTTTCTCCCTTCCTCCTTTCTGCCCCCTGCAGTCTATCTTCCTTCCCTTCCTCCTTTCTGGTCCCCCCTCCGAGTCAAACATTTCCCCCTCCTTTCCACCAGTCCAACATTTCTCTCTCTTCCTCCTGCATGCTCCTTCCCTCCCCCAACCAACTTCTCTCCATGAATTCAACTTTTCACTCTCTGCCCTCTCCCCCTTCCCCTGAGTGTGACATTTCTCCTTCCCTCCTTTCTTTCCTCTCCATCCATCTCGCCCTCTCCATGAGTCCAACATTTTCTGCCTCCTGCAGACTTTCTCTCTCTCCTTGCCTCTTCCGAGTGACATCCCTCCTTCCCACCCACGAACCCAACATGCTCTCTCCCCATGCACTATTTCTCCCTCTCCTCTACCCCATGTCCATTTCTCTCATCACTCTCACTCCTCCTACAACAATTTTATTTCCTTCCTTCCCTCCCCCAACCCCAGTCACAACTAATCTGATCTCTCCCCATGCACCATCTCAGTCTGCCATCCAGTGTGCACCTTTCCTTTCCCTTCCCTTCTGCCAGGTCCAGCAGCACCTCTTCTCATTTCCCTTTCTCTCCAGCACCTCTCCCTCTCTCCATGTCCAGCAGTATCCTTTCTCCCTTCCCTTCCCCTCCCCACCCCACCCTTAGTCTGGCATATGCACTTCTCTTTGGACCCCCTTCCCTCCCTCCCTCCCTCCCTCCATGTACTTCTATACCAGGGGGCCCCCCCCCGAAGGCCTGCATGTTTCCCCTTCTCTCTAGTGTCCTCCGGCTTCACCCCTGGCCTCCTGGTCTCACCTTCAAAGCTAATTACAGCCTGCAGAGGATCACCAGTGATGTACAAATACTAGCAGACTGCTGTCAGCCTCCGCAGCACATTCCCTCTGCCGTGGTCCCACCCCTGATGTCAGAGGTGAATCGGGCAACACTATGCAGCGCTGGCACCGTATTGGGTAGGCAAGTCTCTTCCTCCTCAGTGTGCCGCGGCACACTTGGAATCTCAGGAGGCACACAGTTTACAATACACTGCCTTACACAAAGCTCCATTCCCAGTACCTGTTCCCAGCCTCTCTTTCCTGTACAACTTATTTTATCTCTTCCATAGAGTTACCAGATTTCCTCTTTAAAAAAGAGGACATGTGGCCCCACCCTGTCCTGCCCTCAGCCCTGGGGAGAACATAGGGGAAGATGAGTGAGGAGAGATAACGGGGGCTTCAGAGCGAATGCACTTGTAGGTCAGCAAGAGGAGTTTAAACTGTATTCGGAAATGGACGGGGAGCCAATGAAGTGACTTGAGGAGAGGGGTAATGTGAAAATAGCAGCTCTCACGAAATATGAGTCGCACAGCAGCATTTTGAACGGAATGAAGAGGCAAGAGACAGGTATGCGGGAGGTCTGAGAGAAGTACGTTGCAGTAGTCTAAGCGTGAGGTGATGAGAACGTGAACAAGGGTTTTGGTTGTGTGTTCAGAGAAAAGAGGACAGATTTTGGTAATGTTATAGAGGAGGAAGCGACAGAATTTGGCGGTCTGTTGGATCTGAGCAGAGAAGGGGGAGGTGTCAAAGATCACTCCAAGGTTGCCAGCCAATGAGACAGGGAGGAGGATAGTGTTATCCACAGAGATAGAGAAAGGTGAGAGGGGGGAGGCAGATTTGAGGGGAAAGATAAGGAGTTCAGTTTTAGCCATATCGGAGTTTGAGATGGCGACGAAACATTCAAGCGGCAATATCAGACAGGCAGGCTGAAATTTGGACCTAAACTCCCTCAGAGATATCTGGCATGGAGAGGTAGATCTGGGAGTCATCAGCATAGAGGTGATATTGAAAACCATGAGAGGAGATCAGCGTACCAAGAGAGAGGGTATATAGGGAAAAGAGGAGAGGGCCCAGAACAGAGCCTTGGGGTATGCCAATAGACAGTGGGATGGTGGCGGAGGAGGATCCACCGTAACATACGCTGAAGGTACGACAAGAGAGATAGAAAGAAAACCAGGAGAGAGCAGAACCAGGGAATCCCAGCGAGGACGTGTCAAGAAGGAGGCAGTGATCAACAGTGTCAAAGGCAGCAGACAGATCGAGAAGAATGAGGATAGAGTAGAGTCCATTGGATTTGGCAAGGAACAGGTCATTAGAGACTTTAGCAAGGCAGTTTCTGTAGAGTGGTGAAAGCCCGATTGAAGTGGGTCAAGAATATTATGAGAAGAAAGGAAGTCCAGGCAATGGTGGTGAACAGCAGTTTGGATAGGAAGGGGAGGAGGGAGATATTGCAGTAGTTGGAGGAGGACGTAGGGTCTAGCGAGGGCTTTTAAGGAGGGGCATAACTACAGCTTGTTTGAAGACATCAGGAACCATAGCAGTGGAGAGCGAAAGGTTGAGGATGTGACAGATGGGAAGGATCACAGCGGGAGCGATGGATCCAAGTAGGCAGGTAGGAATCGAATCAGAGGAACAGGTAGTGGATTTGGAGGAGGAGAGAAGGCGAGCAGTTTCCTCTTCCATAACTTCAGGAAAGGAAGAAAAGGTTGTAAGGGTTGTCGAAGGGAGGTCAACAGAGCGGTCAGTCGGAAAGGGCGGCAGGGGAGGCAACATTGTTGAGAATTCAAGGTGGATCTTGTGAATCTTGTCGCGGAAGAACTCTGCCGTCATCGGGGGGGAGAGTGAAGAGGGGATGGGAGGCGGGGGCACTTTGAGAAGAGTTGAGCATGGCAAAGAGACAGCGAGGGCTGGCACTAAGAGAGTTAGTTAAACGGTTGTAGTAGTCCTGTTTGGCAAGCGAGAGGGTAGATTGGAATGACGTCAGCATGAATTTGTAATGGATGAAGTCAGCAAGCGTGAGAGATTTAAGCCAAAGATGTTCAGCAGCTTGGGCACAGGAGCACAGGTAACAGATTTTGGGGGTCAACCAGGGCTGGGGTTTGGCACGTCTTACAGGACGGGAAATGGGAGGGACAAGGTTATCGAAAAAAGATGAGAGAATGGAGTTATAGGAGAGGACAGCTTCATCGGAAGACTCATTCGACATAGTAGTAAAAAGGAGAGATGAGACAGCGGTAGAGAGCGCATCAGGGTCAATAGCCTGAAGGTTCCTAAATGTACAGGTAGTGATTGGTCAGGGTTGGGGAGGAGGGTGATGAGTTGTGAAGGTTAACAGCTGATGGTCAAAGATGGTAAGGTTTGAGGTTTAAAATGATGTCATGCCAAACGCGCGGTCATACTGATTTGGTTTTTGGAGCGTGTCATATGCAGAGCTTCTACCCATTTGGCAAGCTTCTTGGTTTTAGTTTTTAGAACTTTTAGTGCCTTGTGTTCTTTGGCTTTCACGATCTCACTGTGTGAAGTTGTTGTGGTTCTTTTAGCTCTTTTGCTTTCAGCCTTGGTTCCCCACTGCAACTCTCGGTCTGAGATTGATTTCCCCGCCCCTAGTAAGTAAGCTTTCGTTTCCTAAGCACTGTAGTGACCCTAGGGAAATGAATCAATCTTAAGTGTTACTACGAGCACTGTTCTCTAAAGATTCAATTTTCTTCCTAAGATTTGTATTATCTTTGATTAATGTCTCTTGAATATGTTTAAAGGATGTTAAGTCCTGTTCAACTTTTTCCATAGTGGATTTCATCTGATTTTAAATGGGTTGAGTACTATTTTCAACTTTTATAGTATGATGTTCATGACCATCTGACCTCTACATAATCTCTCTTTTATTATGAGTGGTTCATTTTTATTTCTTTATCTTTACTTTCATTTTTTGTAGGACCTGGTGAGCATGGTTTAGCACTCCATCTAGTATGGGTTTCTTTCGCATGCAGTTATCCCCTTTCCTATCTTTTGCTACCCTATAACTTATTTCCTATCTTTTTTTGTCTGTACGAGATGTAATTTATTATATGTTTTTCATTTTACATATCTTTCCTTCAACACTTTTTTTATATGCATTTTGCTCTTTGAATATTTGATTTTTATTGTGTTTTATGAGTTCATCAAATTATTTTAATTTTTAATTGTAGTACTTTCGGATTGTTTAGCCTTTCCACATATTTTTCATCCTAGGTCTAGCAGGATATGTATTTCATCTCGTTTCTTCCGGTATAGTGATTTTTTCATCTTTTATACTTAAATTTTCATTCATCTTCGAGCAATAGCATACGGTCCTTTTTAACTTCATATTCATCATTTTTGGTCACCATCTTTCACAGCTTCACTCCAACACTTATGTACACACTCTTTCACAGTTCCATTATCCTTTTACGTCTCATATCACCAGTCACTTGCATATCCACTGTATTAGTGTATTATATCACACTGCTGCATGATTCCACATGATTCACCAACACACAAGTTGTTTCCATTTCATTCATATCATTACATTGTGACACCGTCATTTTTAGGACCCCTGAGGAAGACTCTACTGTCGAAACACAGACCTTGTTGGGTCCAATGTTCCCAGCGGACTAGATCCTTAAGGTTTTTATGTGGATTGCTATGTTGATTTTTTAATATATATTTTTTAATAAAGTCCAACTCAGGAACATCGTCTCTCCACAGGTTGTTGGTTTGGGGGGGGGGTTTCTTGGACTTTTTCTCTGTGGATTTTCCAGGGTCAATTTCTTTGCTCTTCTTACCAGCATTAGTGTACCACCCAATACTTTAATGGTTTCAGCATGGGTGCTGAAACATTAGCACAGACCGCATTTAAATGTGGCCATTAAATAATATTCCACAGGATGTTTGAAATAAAAAAATTGTCAGGAATGTTTAGTGCCAACATAAATAACTCCAAGGCAGCATTAGAAGGGTTAGTTGGATTTGCAGTAGAGTTTCCTCTGCCATAAATGTTTGAGCATGGGCCCATGGAAGAAGAATAAAGAGGCTGGGAAGTGATGCAGGGAACTGAAAGTAGGGTTACCATATGGTTCCAGGAAAAGAAGAATGGACTGAGACATCCGGGTTTTACTTACACTGAAAGCAATGGAAATAAACCCCAGATGTCTCAATCTGTCCTCCTTTTTCTGGAGTCATATGTAGGGTTACCAGATTTTCCTTTGGGGAAATCCATACCCATGGCCATGCCCCCAGGACTGCCCAGTTCTGCCCCAGCCCCACCCCCAGATGCACGGACACGATGCAAAGACGTCACCGCG
Source organism: Geotrypetes seraphini (assembly GCF_902459505.1). NCBI lineage: Eukaryota > Metazoa > Chordata > Amphibia > Gymnophiona > Dermophiidae > Geotrypetes > Geotrypetes seraphini. Next base: position 72,373,372 of record NC_047094.1, on the reverse strand, counting down.
TTGCGTCCGTGCATACGAGGATACCCCTTCCCGATACAATTGTGCCGGGTTTTGAAAAGCCATCCAGACTCCTGGACTTATCCTAAAAAGGAGTACATGTCTGGGGAAATCCAGATGTCTGGTAACCCTAGTCATATGGTAACCCTAATTGAAAGTAGTTACTCCCTGGGAGAGAGGATTCAGAAAAGAGCCATAAAGTGAAGAGAAGATGGTTGAGAGTGGAGCTCTGAGAAAAGAACAGAGGGAACTAGGAAGTGATGAAGGGGCAAATAAAGTTTACTAACTCTGTTTCCTTTCTTTTCTCAGTGCCTATCTTCCACTCTTTCCTCCTGCAGACAGAAAATACATCTATCCTAGGTCACAGCAGCTCCCTGCTCCTCCATTGATCAGATACAACCAACCAATATGCTGCAGGGGGAGGTGGGAACAATAGCTAGTATACAGAAATCTTCCTTCCTGCCTTTCCCTGCAGGCTTCCAATCCAAATCTAGGGAGATATAGAGGAAAATATGGTGCTCAGGCACCCACTTATACCTTTGACCATATATGCACTTCAGGGTTTGAAAACTCACCCACAATAGTTTCTGTAGTCAAAGATACACAGTTATTTTCGGAGGTGCTGCAGGTTATCTCTGTGCCCTCGCACTTGTTTTCCGTTGTACTTACACACTGCTGACACTTTAGTGATATCACTACAAAAACAAGGTGCGAAAAGATTGATTATACCATATTACAGCTTGAAAGTGAACATCAAAATTTCACTTAGCTGTACATTGGCGTCTCTGTGTTTGAGCAGTCTTGTAGCCATGCAACTGTTATATCCCTCCTCAGGAAGTAGAGGGAATGCAATGGTTATAGAGATGCACAAGTGGTAACATAATATGTGTTGAATCGATGAAGCAGAGAGTTGCATATGAAGGAACATCGGCTCTAATGTACAGCTAAGTGAAATTGTTCTCAACTTCATTGCCCTTATTAAGAACAGAAGCTTGTACAACCTATGTGTAATATCATTATTAGAGCATTTAGGTTGTAGGTCTGAGCACTTATCACTATCATTTATATAGTTTTAATTGCTTATGTGAGGAAAATGACTAGGAGATCAATTATTGCAGTGTTCTCCCCAGAAATTTTTTCCAGCCGGGTGGCATGAAAAAGTAGCCGGGTGGGGCGGGACAGGGAAATTTGGTGGTGGGGAAAATTAAGGGCTCCTTTTACTAAGCTGCAATAGCATTTTTAGCGCGTGCAGAATTGCCATGCTACACGGCTAGAACTAACGCCAGCTCAATGTTGGCGTTAGCGTCTAACATGTGCGGCAATTCTGCGTGAGCTAAGCGTGCGGTAAAACCGCTATCGCAGCTTAGTAAAAGGAGCCCTAAATGTGTACTATTTGTATTAGTTAATTATTATTAGTTATTTTCCAATGCTCAATATGACTGCCTTTCTTAAGGTTTGACACTTGTTCCATAATATATATATTAAATTTAAGAAGTATCCAATTCTAGAAGTGAATAATTAGATAGTTGCCCTCTTTCAAATGATATAGAGCAGCGTCTCTCAAACTTTTTTAACTCCGGCACACTAAATGCAGCAAATGTTTTTCATGGCTGGAAAAAATTTCTGGGGAGAACACTGATGCCGTTAGTTTTCAAGGTCCAACCACGTCAAAGAATGATGCTTATCTGGGTAGTTGTATAATAAAAAGAATGGATAAGATAACATGAGAAGTGAAATTGTCATGAATCAGAGGGATATATACCCTGTAGGTCCTAAAAGCAGGCTTGTGGATTAGATATAAACTATGAAGGCAGTGGCATACCTAGCATATGTGACACCCGAGGCCCATCATTTTTTGACACCCCCCCCCTTCTGTATGAAAAACATGATTTTTAGTAACAATCCACACATCACACAAGAGTGTACCTAGGAAAAGGCAGCATCTTACATATTGCAGTGAGCAGTACATCAATACACCCATTGTAAAACTAAACAAGCCAGACTAGTACAGATCAATCCTACACAGTCAATCCTAACTGAAAACCATGTCTTTCGAACACACCTTCGCCTAGTATGGAATATGTAATCATAAACTAACCCCTCTCCCTTTTACAAAACTGTAATGTGGTTTTTAACCATGGTGGTAACAGTTCAGACTCTCAAAGAATTCTGAGCAATTACCACCATGGCCGGTGCTAAAAAAAACGCTTACGGGTATCTTACGGGCCGCATCGAGGCGGAGGAAGATATCTTCTTTTTCAAGGGTCCCACGACAACAAGAGGGCATCCGTTGAAAATCAGGGGCGGGAAACTACGAGGTGACACCAGGAAATTCTTTTTCACTGAAAGAGTGGTTGATCGCTGGAATAGTCTTCCACTACAGGTGATGAGGCCAGCAGCGTGCCTGATTTTAAGGCCAAATGGGATCGGCACATGGGATCTATTCACAGGGCAAAGGTAGGGGAGGGACATTAAGGTGGGCAGACTAGATGGGCCGTGGGCCCTTATCTGCCATCTATTTCTATGTTTCTACAATTTTGTAAAAGGGGGGATAAAATAGAAAAACGTAGACAAAGGTTAAATTGAACCACCAAGAAGCTGGACTCTGCATACAATGCAACACCACAGAAACAGCGATGCATCTCCCCTAAAGCAAAAAAATAAATAAATATAATTTTTTTCTACATTGTCTTCTCTGGTTTCTGCTTTCCTCATAGTCTTGACACTCTCTTCCTTTCATCCACTGTCTACCCTCTCTCTGCCCCTTCTATATGGCATCTTCTCTCCTTGTATTCCCCTTCCATCTCTCCCTTCACCCCTATTATTCTGGCATCCATCTTCTTCCCTTCCCTCCTTCAATGGTCTGGCATCTCTCTCCTCTTCTTCCCTTCCCTTTCTCACACCCCCATGGTCTGGCATTTCACTCTCTCCTCTCCCTTCCCCCCACTTCCATCAGCATGTGCCCCTTTTCTTTCCCTCCAACCCAATTCCATCCAGTATCCTTCCCCCTTATGTCTCTCTCTCCTTTCCCTGCATACCAATTCCATCAGCATCTGCCCCCTTTCTCTCCCTCTACCACCCTTCCATACCACCCTGACCTCCTTTTCTCCCTCCACCACCCTTCTATACTCCTCTCTCCCTCCAAACCAGCAAGGTCCCATGATGACTGCTTCTGTTGCCTCTGCCTCTGGAAGATGTAAGTGACGTTGGAGGAGGTGGGCCGGCAGACACAGGGAGTTGCAGCAAGGTTCCGCAATGACTGCAGCTGCCGGTCCTCCCCTTCCGACGTCACTTACGTCTTTCGGAGGCAGAGGAGGCAAATGCAGTCATCGCGGGACCTTCCTGCACTTCAGTGCGGCTGCCGACTCTGCTTCAGAATAAGTACGGCAGCCATGCTGAGGTGCAGGTGCCATTTAGAGCAGCTTGGAAGGTTCTGGATCCAGCCGGCTGTGTACCCCCCTAGGGCTGGCACCCGGGGTTGTCTGCCACTGTATGAGGGGACAAAAAATAAGAGAAAGAATGGATAACTTGACCAATTTAGACATGTCATACAATTATAACCACAAAAATGTCATAAAATGTAATTCTAAACTCAAAAGACTCCAGACGAAAAGCAGACTATAGAAAGGAAACCAGAAAAGACCAAACCCATAGTACTAAGATCCAAATGCTAAAATCAGACATGTCCATTACGAAGAGACGTGTGGATCACCGCTAATTATAACGAGTGAGTCTTTAAAATATGAGACGGTAACGGATAGCCAGACCTGGGGGACGGAAGTGACAAATACTGGAGCCAAAACCAGAGCACCGTGATGCAACTTGAATATGGATACCTATTTATACTTTTGAGTAAAATTGCGATAAGAACATGTCATAGAAAAGAATAAATAATGTGTAAACTAAAAACCAAGAACAACATATTGTAACACCGAACTCAGAATTAATGAAACAACATGCTAAAAGAAGTTAACCCCCACCCCCTCACTGCACCACTTGATAAAACTAAGGAGCGAAGTTCTAGAGCAGGGGTGCCCACACTTTTTGGGCTTGCGAGCTACTTTTAAAATGACCAAGTCAAAATGATCTACCAACAATAAATTTTTTTTAAAAAACCACAAGGCACACTGTACGCAGAGAAAATGTTAATAATCATTCCTATTCTGGATTTTTTTCAAAGAGGTCAAAGCAGATGACTCTATGCACTGTCACCTCAGTAACAACCATACAAAAATAGACAAATACCCCCCCTCCCTTTTTACTAAACCACGATAGCAGTTTTTAGCGCAGGGAGCTGCGCTGAATGCCCAGCGCTGCTCTTGATGCTCATAGACTCCCTGCGCTAAAAACCGCTATTGCGGTTTAGTAAAAGGGGACCATAGTGTAAAATATAGACAGCAGATATAAATTAAGACACATTTTGATCATTAAATTTACAATAAAATCATTTTTCCTACCTTATTGTCTGGTGATTTCATGAGTCTGGTTGCACTTTCTTCTTCTGACTGTGCATCCAATCTTTCTTCCCTTCTTTCAGCCTGTATGCTTCCTCTCCTCCTGATGTCATTCTCCTCCCCCCAACTTTTTCTTACTCTCTTCCTGCCCTTTCTTTCTCTCTTCATGCCCTCTTTCTTTCTCTCTTCATGCCCCCTTTCTTTTTTTCTGTTTCTCTTCTTGCCCTCTTACTTTCTTTCTCCTTGCCCTCCCCCAAGCCACTGCCAATGTCACTGCCATCGGGGAACAGGCCCCAAAGCCGCTGGCCTCTTCCCCCCCAAGCTCTCCCTACTTCGTGCCGACCAGCATTCCTCTCCCCGATGTTAATTCTGCCGTTGGAGAAGAAGGCTGATCGGCCCAAGATCACAATCGATTGGGGGAAATGCTGCCAGGTCCTGCCTTCGCGGAAACTTAAAGTAGGCAGGACCCGGCAGCAAGAAGAGCAAATGGAAAGCTTCACTGACCTGTCTCCCGCCTTATCCCGTAGCGAACTTATGCTTCGGGGATCTAACATGTGCATGCCGGCTTCCCTTCTCTTACCCCCCCCCCCCCCGGACATAACTTATGGTTTTGGAGGGAAGAGAAGGGAAGCCGGCACACACACGTTAGAGCACTGGAGCATAAGTTCGCTATGGGCTAAGGTGAAATCTTGGTGTCAGGTCATAAGCGCGCCGGGACAAAGGCGCGCGCAGACAACTGAGCGCAACGCGGAGGTGCACGCTGAAGAAAATGACTGTTTTAAAGGGCTCCGACGGGAGGTGTGGGGGGGAACCCCCCCTCTTTACTTTATACAGATCGCGCCGCATTGTGGGGGCGTTGTGGGGGGCTTGGGGGGTTGTAACCTCCAAATTCACTTCCAAAAATAAACGCTGTGAGAAATCACACAGTAATTTTATGCCATGCCTCAGAGACCGAGTATTCAAGCAGAAACTGCTAGATACAGCTTTCGGTCAAAGTCTCAATTATTGGCCAATGGCATGTACCTAAAGTACTATTTAGATTTTATATTTTTGAGAAATATCTGCTAAGGATTCAGGTCATTTTTGGCTCCGTAAGTTTGCTGTATTAAACACTGATTTTTAATCTCTTTATGATTTCAAATATCTTGAAAATGTTTATTCATTTGTCATCTTTTTCAGGCACTGTCTATGTTTTCCCCTGATGAAGCCAGTCCAGGTGAAACGGTGGTCCCGTTGGGTTTTGAATACAGTGCTGACATCTTATCAAGATAAGTGCTTTGTTTGAATATGTGCACTATCTAAACAATTTTTATGATGTTTGATGTCTGATACAAGATGTTTTTACATCTTTCTTAAAAAAATATTTAAATAATCTATTCAAAAATACAAAAAATATAAAAATACAAAAAATATAAAAATCTAAATAGTACTTTAGGTACATGCCATTGGCCAATGATTGAGACTTTGACCGAAAGCTGTATCTAGCAGTTTCTGCTTGAATACTCGGCCTCTGAGGCATGGCATAAAATTACTGTGTGATTTCTCACAGCGTTTATTTTTGGAAGTGAATTTGTTTGTTTATTATTTGATTCACACTTCTTTAGTATTTGATTTTTGGGTTGGAACCTCCCACATTTTACTGAAAACTTCACTTTTTCCCTAAAAAACAGGGAAACAGTTAAGTTTCCAGTATAATGAGGGCGGTTACAACCCCCCAAACCCCCCACAACGCCGCCGCGATCTGTATTAAGTAAAGTGGGGGGTTCCCCAACAAAAACCCCCTGTCGGAGCCCCTAAAAACACTCTTTTTCTTCGGCGCGCGCTTCCGTCTTGCGCTCAGTTGTCGGCGCACACCTTTGTCTTCGGCAGTTTTGTCTATGAACCGAAATCTTCAAGTCGGCTTTTTTTTTTTTTTTTAATGTTGAGCAGCAGCGGCGGCAGCAGAATTTAGCTGAGCGGTCATCTAAATTACCCGGGCGGACCGCCCGGCTGAAAGGCCCTAGGGAAAACACTGTATTGAATGGTTCATAGACAACGGCACGAAAGACAAAAGCGCGCGCTGACAATTGAGCGCAGCGTGCGCTGCCGTGCCGCTCTAAATTACAGTTTTTAGGGGCTCCGACGGGGGGTTTTGTTGGGGAACCCCCCCCAGTTTACTTAATAGACATCACGCCGGCGTTATGGGGGGTTTGGGGGGTTGTAACCCTCCACATTTTACTGTAAACTGAACTTTTTCCCTAAAAACAGGGAAAAAGTTAAGTTTTCAGTAAAATGTGGGGGATTACAACCCCCCACAACACCCCCACAACGCGGCGCAATGTCTATTAAGTAAAGTGGGAGGGTTCCTCCCCCACGCCCACCCGTCGGAGCACTAAAAACAGTAATTTAGAGCGGTGCGGCGGCGCGCGCTGCGCTCAATTGTCTGGGCGCGCCTTTGTCCCGGCGCACTTTTGACCTGACACCATATTGAATGAGTGTATCCTGTGTTGGTTGAGCACTTAATGCAAATATTATATACAGATATCCAGCTGGTTAGCCGGTTCTAGGAGGGAAAATCCCCCCCCAATGGATGTGTTAGCATTTAGCACACGCTAAATTGGCTAGCGCACCTTAGTAAAAGGACTCCTTAATTAATTAAGGAAACATTGAACTATTGAAATGTGCTCATAGAGAAAATCTTCAACAAGGAACAACCAGGAGGCAACAACCATTGGTCATCTTATTTTCTAATCATACGATAGTACTCAATCCTTAGTATGCCAAACATGCATCAACAATGTGTCAAAAAAAATATAAAAATTAAACTTATCTTGTGTATTTATACTATATAAGGGAACCGTTGTGATCTTGGACCATGCCTCGTTGCAAAGAAACCATAATTTTTGGACCTCGGACTACACCTTTGCAGTGAGGGAACCATTTTTGATCTGAGATGCCACTTCTAACAATGTTTGTTTGAGCTTTGGATGAAGATAAAATAAATGCTAAATGTAGCGTAGCACCCCCTTGGTTTCAACACTCCCTTGACTAAGTGCAGCAGCTGAACATCTACTGATCACAGTGACTAGTGATAGGTCAGTTCCCCTGAGACAAGGCACACTTTTACCTAAAACTACTATAGATGTTTAAAAAAACAGCACTGTGAAATTGAGTATGCAATAAACCTTGTTAACACCACGCAGGAAGAGACTTTTAGGCACATTTTAGTTAAAACTGGCTAGTACTTATTGAACAAACTTTTAAAAGAACAAGATGCAAGCATGGAGCCCTCTAGTGGTGATGTGATGTAATTACATTACAATTTAATTACAATTAAATGTATGAGATGTTATAATCACGGTCAGATGTTTCAATAGGTTTCCCCTTCAATTCACACCAACACAGAGGTCAAACATTTAAATATTTGTATTTATTTGTTGAAACTAAAACGAGGACATATCTGGGTTTCTTGGACATCTGGTAACCAGTGTTCCCTCTAAGCGGGCGGGTGTTGTGAGCAAACTTTTTTCACTGTGAGCTAAAAATATCGGGCGCCAGCAAGTTATGAGCCAAATAAATATGTTGTCAAAGTTGCTGATACATGAGGACGAGGTATTCAAAGGAATTTTAGGCCTACACGCTAAATTAAATAACGTTAAATAATATTTTTAAGAACACAGAAATTGTAGGGATGAAATGATATCTTAATAAATGTTTTACAACAAATGTAGTTATGTCTGTTACATCCATATGTGTAAACTGTAAATTAAAAACAATCCAGAAGACAATACGTTTGATGCTTTCAATTTCTAGACCAGTGTTTTTCAACCTTTTTTGGGCAAAGGCACACTTGTTTCATGAAAAAAATCACGAGGCACACCACCATTAGAAAATGTTTAAAAATTTAACTCTCTGCCTATATTGACTATATATAAAGTAATTCTCTTGAATAGGAATCAAATAAACACAAAGAAAGTATTTTATAATTACTTTATTATGAAATAAAAATTATAAAAATTATAAAATACTTTATTCAGTGCGAAACCTGGGCCTGTTTGGCTGAACACAAAGCTGATATTCTGGCTGGAATGGAAGAAAGACACACACGTAGCTCTTCGTCAACAGCTCTCAGTCTCTCTCTGTATTTGGTTTTTATAGCATACAAAAATAGACAAATATACCCTCCATCCTTTTTATTAAACCACAATAGCAGTTTTTAGCGCAGGGAGCTGCGCTGAATGCCCAGCACTGCTCTTGACGCTCATAGGCTCCCTGCGCTAAAAACCACTATTGCGGTTTAGTAAAAGGGGACCATATTGTAAAATATAGACAGCAGATATAAATTCAGAACTGTGCATAGTAAGTGAAGGGAAGTTTTCATCTCTGGGAATTTACCCAGTTAACTATTAAGTTATTTGGGCAAATTCCTTTGAAAACTGTGGTAATACTGCCTCCACTTTGCTAAATTTAAAATAAAATCATTTTTCCTACCTTGTCTGGTGATTTCTGGTTGCACTTTCTTCTTCTGACTGTGCATCCAATCTTTCTTCCCTTCTATCAGCCTGTATGCTTTCTCTCCTCCACACCTCATTCCCTCCCCCAACTTTTTCTTCCTCTCTCCCTGACCTTTCTTTCTTTTTTTCTGTTTCTCTTCTTTCCTTCTGTTTCCCTGCCTGCCCCCTTTCTTTCTTTCTCCCAGCCTCCTGTCCAGCAGTAACTCTCTTCCCTTCCTCCACTCCCAGCAGCATCTCTCCTTCTCCCTCTCCAGTAGCAGCTGTCCCTTTTTTTCCTAGCCCAGCAGCTTCCCAGATTCCTTTCCCTCCTCCCCTCCCAGAAGCATCTCTCCTTCTTCTCCCTCTCCAGTAGCAGCTGTCCTTTTTTTTCCTGGCCCAGCAGCTTCCCAGATTCCTTTCCCTCCTCCCCTCCCAGATGCATCTCTCCTTCTCCTTCTCCCTCTCCAGTAGCAGCTGTCCCTTTTTTTTCCTGGCCCAGCAGCTTCCCAGATTCCTTTCCCTCCTCCCCTCCCAGAAGCATCTCTCCTTCTTCTCCTTATCCAGTAGCAGCTGTCCCTTTTTTTCCTTGCCCAGCAGCTTCCCAGATTCCTTTCCCTCCTCCCCTCCCAGAAGCATCTCTCCTTCTTCTCCCTCTCCAGTAGCAGCTGTCCTTTTTTTTCCTGGCCCAGCAGCTTCCCAGATTCCTTTCCCTCCTCCCCTCCCAGATGCATCTCTCCTTCTCCTTCTCCCTCTCCAGTAGCAGCTGTCCCTTTTTTTTCCTGGCCCAGCAGCTTCCCAGATTCCTTTCCCTCCTCCCCTCCCAGAAGCATCTCTCCTTCTCCCTTTCCAGTAGCAGCTGTCCCTTTTTTCCCCTGCCCAGCAGCTTCCCAGACTGATAGTGGTTTTCTCCCCTCCCAGCAGCTCTTCTTACTTCCCAGCGCAGCGATTCACGAAGGCAGCTTCGGGTCCTTTGTTGTGTCGCGCCGCCTCTGAGGAAAGAGGAAGTTGCATCATCAGAGGCAGCCGCGACTCAGCAAAAGCCCCGAGGCTGCCTTCGTGAATCGCTGCGCTGGGAAGTAAAGGAGAGCTGCAGAGAGGGGAGAAAGCCACTGTCGGAGGCTCCCCAAGATCTCTCCGGCCCAGCGCACGCTTCCGATGCTGATCTTGCCGGTCCTGCGTGGACCGGCAGGAAGTTCAAATGAGTCAATCTTGCCGGTCCTGCGCTGTGACGAGAAACTTGTGCGCTGCGACCTAATATTTTGTGCGCCAGCGCACGCCAGCGCAGCTTAGCGGGAACACAGAAGTGGTAACCCTAGAGTTGAGCATCAGTTGCAAAAAAAGACCAGTGTTTTTTGGGGGGCAGTCTAGGAAACCGCATTGGTAGTAGCATACTGGCTTGCTGGCTACCTGGGGCAGAGCAACCCCCTCCTCCAGTAAGAGCACCCATGTCTTCCATACAGTAGAGGAGGCTGTGGAACTGTTGTGGGGCCACGATCCACATATGCACGGCTGTCAGCTCTGGCAGTCCCCCACCCTGGAAAAGGAAGGTGGCCCCGCAACTACTCCAGCACCCCCCCCAACTTCCTGCACCTAGGGCAAACTGCTCCCACCGCCCTGCCCTTGGTACACTAGAGAGCGCTGGAGTTTTGTGCTCCTCCTAGCAGCCTCCTTTCATCTTCTGAGCCAAGCTGCCCTTCCCCTCCCTGTCCCATGACAGAAAACCAGAAATAGCATGTGGTAGAGAGAGAGAAACAGTTGAACAAACTCTCAACAGCATGGACTAGCTTGTTGCGAAATGTTTTTTAAGCAAGCTTATTGTGAAACATTTTTTTAAGCAAGTTTAACTAATAACTTACAAGTATGAAAACTTGAAAAGAAATGACAAGGGTGAGTAAACAAGAAAAATTATACACCATATTAAAGGGACATGCACATCCAGGGTGGGAAGGTGGGGAGTACATTTTGGAATTGGGTTAAGGGATATATATTGAGTATTCTTGAAGGTATCTATTTGTTGATTAATAGGTGGAAGGGTGGGGGGAAATAATTTTCCTTTTTATAAATTTTTGTAAGTTTAATGTGCTTTATTTTAATATTCTATGTAAGTATATTATTTGTGTGCACTTCTGTAGTTTAAAAATTGAATAAAGAATTTAAAAAAAAAGAAAAATTATGCACCAATGGACCACAAATCTAAAACTCACCTCTTACTGTATATTTAAGTTCACAAAACTGAGGCAAAAACAATCAGTGGAGAGAATAAATGAAGTTAGTAACTCAAAAAAGAAAAATAGGCTACAATGACTTGTTTAGGTAGCCAGGTCTCAAGCTACAAAGATCCAGGCCACTCTAACAGGGAGAGGCAGGGAGGGGGCTTTTAGCACTCAACAGAAAAATAACTTTTGTCCTTGGGGGATTATAAAAATTTTCACATCGTTATAATTACCACAACCATACACATTTGGCATTTGAAAGGAAATTGGGCTCTGTTTTGTCTCGGTGGAAGGGTGGGGGGCAATGTCTTCAAATCAGTTATGCTATGTGGGAGAGCTAGATTCAAATCTTTGTTCCCTCAATTGCTCCCAGGACCAGCTGCACAATAGCGACCAGACTCTGGGTGCACATGAATTAGGTTCTGGAGGAAACAGAGCCTGCGATGACTGGAAGGGGGCTATTTTTGCAGTAACTGAGCTAACAAAAATGTTTTAAAAATGGGGTAACTGTTTTGATAAAGCAGGAGGAAAACTGCTGGTTCATTACCATGGTATACTATGGTATATTTTTAAACCTCTCCTCTTGAATGCAGCAAATAATTCTGAACAGTGATATTTTTGACAAGAAAATCTTTGTTGCTTCTGTACCTCTCAGGTCTTTTCCACCCTAATCTTTCACTATAATAGTAAATTCGGGCAAACAGAAAACATTCAAAACAATACCAAATCACCCCAAAAATGTACAGATTGTTCCTCACCTGTTACTATTAGAGCAGAGAGGAAACAAACACCGCTGATAAGAAAAGTCCTCATGGTGCTGGAGAGAGAAGAGAGCTCGGGCTGTGCACAGATATATGTGAAAACACCTCACCCCCAAGGGCACTCTATTTATGTCAAAGGCATGAAAGGGGAGGGACAGAAGAAGTTTAAGCTAAGAATGATTACGGTAGATCTCTGACAAAAATACTTGACCCACCAGCCTTAAATATTTTGATTCATTCATTGGTTATCAGTAAACTTGACTATTGTAACTCTCTTCAGGAAAACAAAGAAAGATCCAACGAATCTGCAGTGAAAAGCGAACACCAAAAAGTTTCTTTCTTTTTACTGTAACTCTCTTTACATAAATCTGCCACAAAAAGAAATAAGGCGTGTACAAATAATACAAAACACAGCAATTAAAATCATCATGAATTTGAAAAAGTTTGATCATGTCTCCCCACCCTTTTGAAACATGCACACTGGCTACCGATACGCCACAGAATTACGTTTAAACCGGTACTGTTAACATTCAAAATTCGTCAAACGAAACAACCATTCTTTTTAGATAAGTTCCTCATTCCTTATACACTAGTGGTCTCAAACTCAAACCCTTAGCAGGGCCACGTTTTGAATTTGTAGGTACTTGAAGGGCCGCAGAAAACAATAGTTAATGTCTTATTAAAGAAATTGCAACTTTGCATGAGGTAAAACTCTTTATAGTTTATAAATCTTTCCTTAATTGCTTCTGATACATTCAGTTATATACAGCTGAAAGCAATGCAGCATGCAGAAAGTGAAGTTTAGATAGTTTTTCACTTTCTGCATGTTGCGCAGAAAAATGCACAAAAGCTGACCTCAGTTGCTCTTGGCTGGTCCACTCATTCTTCACGATAATGCTCACCGTCAAATAGGGAATGTCGTCATTAAAAAAACTACACGAATACGGCTGTGAGGTGTTACCTCATGCTCCTCATAGTCCAGACATGAGTCCACCAGACTTTGACCTTTTTCCAAAGTTGAAACAACCTATGCGTGGACATCGTTTTGCATCTCTGGATGAGCTTTCTTCCGCCGTTACCCGAACCATTCGGCAACTGAACAAAAACGGTGTCTTGGATGGAATAATGAAGCTTCCCGGACGTTGGAACTTGGTCATTGCAAAGCAGGGAGACCATATTGAAGGATTGTAAAGAAATACCTGAAAATAAAATAAAACATGTAAATTTAAAAAAAAAAAAAAATAGTGTGCATTATTTATGAAATGACCCTCATATTAAGAAACTTTCCAAGAAATGCTTGGGTCACAAGAAAGCCACAATAACAGGTCAAGATGACAATGACATGAACTCTAGATAAAATCTCTGACAACTACAATCAAGCTTAAATAGAAGAAGGACAGATCCGTGGAGTAGAGAGGGGGCTCACTCTCAGGGATCATTGACCTGCTCACTCTCAGGGATCATTGACCTTTGTAATAAAAATGCATTGTCAGGGGGAATAGAGAAGTCATAGTTGACACCAAGTAGCCTTGTAATAATTCAAAGTTATTTGTACAACAGCCAACCATTGAATTGCAAATTATAATTATAATATAATTATGTAACCAATGGCTATGCAATGTGAACATAAGAACATAAGCAAAGCCTCCGCTGGGTCAGACCTGAGGTCCATCGTGCCCAGCAGTCCGCTCATGCGGCGGCCCAACAGGTCCAGGACCTGTGCAGTAATCCTCTATCTATAACCCTCTATTCCCTTTTTCAGCAGGAAATTGTCCATTCCTTTCTTGAACTCCAGTACCGTACTTTGCCCTATTACGTCCTCTGGAAGCGTATTCCAGGTGTCCATCACACATTGGGTAAAGAAGAACTTCCTAGCATTCGTTTTGAATCTGTCCCCTTTCAACTTTTCCGAATGCCCTCTTGTTCTTTTATTATTCGAAAGTTTGAAGAATCTGTCCCTCTCTACTCTATCTATGCCCTTCATGATCTTGTAAGTCTCTATCATATCCCCTCTAAGTCTTCTCTTCTCCAGGGAAAAGAGACCCAGTTTCTCCAATCTCTCAGCGTATGAAAGGTTTTCCATCCCCTTTATCAGATGCCTTTGCTCTTCTCTGAACCCTCTCGAGTAACGCCATGTCCTTCTTAAGGTACGGTGACCAATATTGGACGCAGTACTCCAGATGCGGACGCACCATTGCCCAATACAACGGGAGGATAACTTCTTTCATTCTGGTAGTAATACCCTTCTTGATTATACCTAGCATTCTATTTGCTCTCTTAGCGGCCGCTGCGCACTGTGCCGTCGGCTTCATTATCATGTCCACCATTACCCCCAAGTCCCTTTCTTGGGTACTCTCATTCAATAACCTCCCTCCCATCGTATAGCTGTACCTCGGGTTTCTGCTTCCCACATGTAGTACTTTACATTTCTCAACGTTGAACTTCATCTGCCATCTCGTTGCCCATTCCCCTAGTTTGTTCAAGTCCCTTTGCAATTCTTCGCAGTCCTCTTTAGTCTGAGCTGCACTAAATAGTTTGGTGTCGTCTGCAAATTTTATTATCTCACACTTCATCCCATTTTCTAGATCATTTATGAATATATTAAATAGCAGCGGCCCGAACTATGTAGAGCCCCAGCCTTCTAGGCTAAGGGCTAGGACATAAAAAACAAAGAAACCTATGTATGATATAACGGATTGGGCATCTCAGACTCTGAGTGTTTTTCCCCTCCGTTAGGCTCAACTGCTGTGACATTGTCTTTTCTTGGGATCATATATCCTGTAAGCTGACTTGATTTTTATTAAACATACTTATATTTTACACAGCTGAAAGCAGTGCAACATGCAGAAAGTGAAAAACTATCAAAGTATCAACTGCAAGAGATAAAGATTTTGGATCAACTATTTTGGGTCAACTATTTTGAGGCCCTCTGTATTATAAAGAATGATTCTTTATGGAAAACTTGTGCCTTAAGTGTCCGGTGGTGGCATTCACAACCACATTCAGCTCTCACATCCTCCAGCACTGGACACACGCACAAGCTGCACTTCTTCCAATGGTTACCTTATGTCCTGGAATGTTTCCCACCTCACACAAGTGCTTTCCTGCATCTGTACGCAATTGTGGGGTGGAGTGTAGAGACAATTGCATACAGACGAGGAAAGCGCGTGCGTGAGATTACAGCAGTGAGGGGTGCAACATTCCAGAGCGCGACCGCTGGATACTACCATGGACACTTAAGACATAAGTTTTCCATAAAGAATCATAGTAACATAGTAACATAGTAGATGACGGCAGATATTAGCTATTTCTGGGCAAGAATCCAAAGCTTTACCCGGTACTATGCTTGGGTTCCAACTGCCGAAATCTCTGTTAAGACTTACTCCAGCCCATCTACACCCTCCCAGCCATTGAAGCCCTCCCCTGCCCATCCTCCACCAAACGGCCATACACAGACACAGACCGTGCAAGTCTGCCCAATAGCTGGCCTAGTTCAATATTTAATATTATTTTCTGATTCTAAATCTTCTGTGTTCATCCCACGCTTCTTTGAACTCAGTCACAGTTTTACTCTCCAACACCTCTCTCGGGAGCGCATTCCAGGCATCCACCACCCTCTCCATTCTTTATAATACCGAGGGCCTCAAAATAGTACCTGGTGGACCGCATGTGGCTCCCGGGCTGCGAGTATGAGACCACTGGTGTAAACTGATGACTGTTGCAGCTCTGAAAATCTCTTCTTTGGAGGCTGATCTCAGGTGGCTACTATCACAGTCATGGTTCTAACCATAGGCAGCGGAATGCTTTTTTGTTTGGAGGGGGCCCAAAAGCTTTGTCCAAGCCCCAACCCCAACCCGAGCTCCATCCCTGACCCCACCCCTATAATAATAAGTACTAATTGTAATACCATTTTTTCCAACAAAAAAGGCTGTGGAAATCCAATGTTCTTGACGCTTCCTTTATTCAATAAAATCCTTTAAGGTACTATGTCCACATTTGTCATTGGAGGACCCAGCATGGGCCATGTTTCGGCAAAACACGCCTTCCTCAGGGATCCAAGATATTGTTTAAGCAACCTTATGCAAATGTGGGATAGCATAAAGGACATGGCAAATCCAAGCTGAAATCCGCCTGAAAGGCATAAAACCTGTGTGCAGGAGAAACAGGTTTAGATATATTAGTGACAGGAAGAAGTGCAAAAGTGGCATTGTGAGACTCAAAGGTGAAGGGGAGGAATATGTAGAAGCTGATAAAGAAAAGGGCGAATTGCTTAACAAATATTTCTGTTCTGTGTTCACGGCTGAAGCGCCGGGAGCGGGACCGCAGTAGACAAACGTGAATAAGGATGGAGGAGTAAGAGACCCTGATCGATTTTCAAAGGGTTGTGTTCGTGAGGAGCTAGCTAAAATAAAGGTAGATAAAGTGATGGGGCTGGATGGTGTACATCCGAGGGTGCTGAAGGAACTTAGGGAAGTTTTGGTAGCTCCACTGACTGACCTTTTCAATGCATCTCTAGAGTCGGGAGTGGTACTGGAGGACTGGAGAAGGGCGGATGTGGTACCTCTCCACAAAAGTGGAAATAAGGAAGAAGTAGGGAATTACAGGCCAGTAAGTCTGACTTCTGTGGTAAGCAAATTGATGGATACACTTTTAAAACAGAGAATGGTCAAGTTTCTGGAATCCTATGGCTTACAGGACTGCAGGCAACATGGATTCACTAGAGATAGGTCTTGTCAGATAAATCTGATAAATTTCTTTGACTGGGTGACCAGAAAATTGGATAGAGGATGTGCGCTAGATGTGGTGTATTTAGATTTTAGCAAAGACTAACAAAGCCTTTGACAGTGTTCCACACAGACATCTGATAAATAAACTGAGTGCCCTTGGGATAGATCTCAAAGTGTCGGGCTGGGTCAGGAACTGGTTGAGTGGAAGGCGACAGAGGGTAGTGATCAATGGAGATCGCTCTGAGGAAAGGGATGTTACCAATGGTGTGCCTCAAGGTTCTGTTCTTGGGCCTGTTCTTTTTAACATTTTTATAAACGATATTGCTGAAGGGTTGTTATGTAAGATTTGCCTCTTTGCGGATGATCCCAAAATCTGCAATGGAGTAGACATGCAAGATGGTGTGAATAACAGGTAACCTAAGAATTTTACTTTCTTTTATTCTGTATGCATGTATGTGATGATTTTACATTGACTATTTCTCTGATTGTCCAGCACTTCTTATTGTAAACCGCCTAGAACAGGGGTAGGCAATTCCGGTCCTCGAGAGCCGGAACCAGGTCAGGTTTTCAGGATATCCACAATGAATATGTATGAGATGGATTTGCATGCACTGCCTCCTTGAGATGCAAATCGATCTCATGCATATTTATTGTGGATATTCTGAAAACCTGATCTGGCTCCAGCTCTCAAGGACCGGAGTTGCCTACCCCTGGTGTAGGGGACAGTAGAATCCCTAAAAGTAGTTTCTTGGATTGTGGAAGCTGTGTTCTGCTACGACAAGCAGGATGAGTCAGCCACATATGGGTGTTGTCCCAACAGCTCCCAATTTGCGGATAAGCTCTCCAATAGCTCAGAGAGAGGGTTTTGTTTTTTTTTCTCTGAGCACGTGCCGTGCCCGGGCCCCACTGGGCATGCCCGAGCACTACCCATTTCCCCCTGCTTCCCCCTAATCCCCAGTCTTTAGTTTCTGCCCGTTCCTATCAGTCGGATTTTATACAGCTCTCCATCACAACTTTTTCTACCATAAAGACTTTTTTCTACTTACCATCTTGAAGATGCCAAAAACATCAAAGAAATGTCCGGGATGCAGGAAAAGGATGAGTACACTGGATCCTCATGATCTGTGCATCTGCTGCCTGGGTCCGGCGCATGAGGACCAAGCGCACGAGGATGCAGCGAGACCCCTACAACTGCCCCATACGGGACATCCTGCAGTACCTACTGAGCCTATCTTAGATGGGCCTAAAACCTACTTCCATCAAAGTTCACCTAAGTGCGATCGCGGCATACCACACTAGCTTTGACAACTCACCGGTGTCGAGACACCCAGTATTCGCAAAATTCATGAAGGGACTGTCCAACCTGCACCCACCGGTCAGACCACCACTGCCCGGATGGGACCTGAACTTGGTGCTGCATCAGCTCACCCTTGATCCCTTCGAACCTTTGGGGAGGCAGATCCCAGATTCCTTGCCTGGAAAACCCTCTTCCTGACCTCCATCGCATCGGCCAGACATATCAGCGAGATCCAGGCCCTGGTCCATCACCCCCCCTACACACTCCTCCATGAGAACAGGGTGGTGCTCAGAACCCATCCCCGATTCTTGCCGATGGTAGTTTCAGCGTTCCACATCAACCAGTCTATCATCCTCCCTGCACTCTACATTCCCTCACAGGGGGGCTCGCTGCCACCTCAGCGACACCCCTGGGACTGTGTGTGGGCCCTCACCACCTACATCAACAGGACACATCAGACCAGACAGGCCTCACAACTATTCGTCTCCTACGACCAAAACAGACCAGGACTGCCGGTCACCAAACGCACGCTCTTGTGCTGGGTATCCCAGTGCATCTCCTTCACCTACAGAAGAGTGCAGCGTGAACCGCCGGTGGGAGCCCACGCCCACTAGCTCAGAGCTGTAGCCACCACTCTGGCTCATCTACACCACACACCAATAGAGGACATCTGCAATGCAACCACTTGGTCCTCCATGCACACCTTTACCAAGCACTACTGCCTCGACGTAGCATTCCATGCTCCGAATGCCAAACAGTCTTGCAAGCAGCCCTTCCCTCCCGGGAGGGACAGTAACCACTAGCACAGCCTTGATAAACACTGATCAAGTAGGGTGTCATAGATATTGATTAAGTAGGTCTTCCAGTACTACATGTCTAGACTGAAGGTTGAATATGCAAGTACTAATTGTCACATGCAATTACGAATTGTTACTGTTGACCAGTTGATTTTCTCACTGTTCTTTGACTGTTATTGACCAGTTGCACTGTTCTGCGAGTATTATTGCCCAGTTAACACAGCACTTTATTAAAAACCTTGTTTGCACAACTTAGCCTGCTTTGCCTGATTACCCTGCCCGGCTCAGCCTCCACAGCCAGGCGAGGGATGCACAGAGTGCTAAGGCGCAGGTCCATTCGGTACATCCCTCGGCTAGGGAGTCACCCATATGTGGCTGACTCATCCTGCTTGTCCTAGGAGAAAGTGTAGTTACTTACCTGTAAGGTAGGTTCTCCGTGGACAGCAGGATAGTCAGCCACACAAGCCACCCGCCTCCTTATACGGCCGACCTGGCCACAGCTAGGAACATCCGGGGGATTAGGGGAAAGCAGGGGGAAATGGGTAGTGTTCTGGCATGCCCAGTGGGGCCCAAGCATGGCACGTGCTCAGAGGAAAAAAAAAAATCTCTGAGCTATTGGAGAGCTTATCCGCTTATTGGGAGCTGTTGGGACAACTCCCATATGTGGCTGACTATCCTGCTGTCCACGGAGAACCTAAGTTACAGGTAAGTAACTAAACTTTATCCTACATTAAAATGACATAAAATGACATTAAAATGACATAAAATGGATAATGCTTTTTTTTTGCAAGAGATGTCTGAGGAGCATAAAACAAAATTAACAAGTGGTGGGTAGGACATGTTGAACAGCACAAAGCAAGAATGCTCATTCTATTCCAAAAGTGTTTAAGTACAAAATGTTTTTTAGGGCCTTAAAGGGATATATATGTGTTAATCAAAGTAACAACAGAGAGCCAGCTCCTACAGTTGTGGAATGTGTACATGCCTAAACATGTGACAAAATTTTCCAGAGGCTGAAGACTACTAGAAGTTTTGCTTCTACAATAAGATCTACATATTATTTTGGAGAGAAATTTTAATATAGTTTATGACCCAATATTAAATTAAGCAAACCCAGACCCACATGAACAAATCAACCACATAAGAGGACTGCCTTTGCTCTGTAATACTGTAAACTTTTTAAAACATTCAGCAAAGGGTCACATATAACAAACATCCCCAGAGGTCTCATTAACACATGCAGAGCACAAGTTATAGATTGTAACCTCCCCTCCCCCCCAATAAATCTTCTATTTATCTTAAATCCATGGAGGGGCATAATAAAAAGAAGTCTAACTCTCCTTTTGGCCTAAGTCACTAGATGCTGAAGTTGGCAGCAGGGAAATGTCAATTTTTTAAAAAAAACGTCCAAAATGAAAGTTTTTCTTAGAATGGCCTACCTCCACGTTCAGCAATCTACTCACCCAGACTGCCACCATGTCTATCCCTGCAACACATTCCCGACCAAAAAATCACCTAAGTCCCAAATGCCCAAACCCAGACCTTTTAGGCGAAGGAGGGGCCAGTCCTTCACCTAAAAGCAGGATTCTGTAACCAGCGTCTGCCAAAAAACAACACTGGTTACAGAATCCTGTAAATGTTTCCCCCCACCCCCCACCCCCGGCAACGATCGTGGCAGGAGAGATGCCTAATCTCTCCTGCCAGGATCGTGAAGCTCCCCCCTTGAACCCCACCAATGCTCGCCAGGAGGAATCCCAAGCCTTCCTGCTGGAAGGCAACAACACCCACCCACCCATCCCCAGAACCCCGAATCGGCAGAAGGGATCCCAAGCCATCTGCCGGAAGGCAATGGCATCCCCCCACCGCGAATACCGGCAGGAGGGATCCCAAGCCCTCCTGCCGGAGGACAATCACCCCCCACCCCACCCCTGCGAATACCAGCAGGAGGGATCCCAAGCCCTCCTGCCGAAGATGCACCTCCCCACCCATGAATGTACCACCAGACCCCCCCACACACCCACTAACCTTAAAAATGTCTGGCTGGATGGGTCCTCCGGCCGGCAGGCCCGCCATGCTCCGAATGGTGGGTCTGCCCCTTCCCGGTGCATTGTGGGATGCACCGGTGAGGGAACTAGGGCCTGATTGGCCTAGGTGCCCAAAGGAATTGGCCCAGTTGCCTAAGTCCCCTCCCATGGGCGGGGCCTTTGGCACATTGGCCAACCAAATCAGCAGGGAATATCCAGCTTAGATTATTGGCCAGTGACCGGTTATGTGGCACACCATAGCTAGTCGCCGCCTATATTCAGCAGATCGGTGGCAAAAAATAACCATCTGAAAGGATGGTATATCTTTGTCTATTGAGACTTAGCTGGCTAGCCACTGAATATTGTCATAGCTGGCTATTTCTCGGCTAATCAAAAATAGACCAGAAATTTAATGCCGGTCACTGGATACGGCATCAACATTGAATTTCTGGTATCTCTGCAGATCACAGAAGATTACAGATGATCTCCTATGGTCTAAATATGAATGTGTGTATGTGTTTTATTTTCCTGAGGCAGTGTGGGTGAGTCAGGGTGCAAGTAACACTGCAAGGGTGGACTGTTAATAGGAAGCGGCCCCAGTTTTTGGAACAAGTTACCACGCAAGATCAGGGAGATCAGATAATTTCTGGTTCAAGGGGATCAAGATGGCATCGGGAGTGGACGCCTGAACTAGCTGTGCTGCTCGTTTTACCTGGAGCCGCATTGAGATTCTCTTTCCTGGCAGCGATATGGGGAAGAGAAAGGGAGTTCCCTGCCTTGTCCCTCCAGCAGTGCACCCCCCTCAACGGCTGGTCCAGATGACACATACGAGCGTCTTTGCTCGGTCGGGTGAAGTGACCCGAATTACTTCAGGGGAAAACCCAGAATCTTCGGGCGACCTCAGCGCAGTGAGCCGGGCTTCGTTAAACCGAGCTTAGGCTGGTTCCTCCCCAACCCGGAAGTACTCCAGTGCAGGGAATGTCTGGAGTCCGGCAGCCCTGAAAGGGAGAGCTTGACTTTAGTATAGGAGGGACATTCCCCTTCCTGACGCGTTTCGCCAAACTTTCTCAAGGTCGGGGGAACTGGACATTACAGCATAGCTTCTCCTAGTATAACCAGCCATTCAAAAAAAAAATAAAAAAAAAAATGAATGGCTGGTCATACTAGGAGAAGCTATGCTGTAATGTCCAGTTCCCCCGACCTTGAGAAAGTTCGGTGAAACGCATCGGGAAGGGGAATGGACTTTGAATAAGCTAAGTCTATTATTTATATATTTATATAAAATAATTGAAATAAGTAAATAGTTGGGAAATAGTACTTGGAATCATGAAGAATCCCACCACCTGTATCTATTGATAAGGGTGGATATCTGAATTCCTAAGATGTACTGCTGTAAAGAAGCTGGACTAAGAAATGATTGATAAAGCATTGATATATTATCTAGCGCTATTATACTATCTAAGTTGGAGTGAACTGTTTTGGTGTAAAGAGTGAGATTCTCTTTATATAGACTATAATTATTGAAAGATGGCTCAAATGCAGATGAACATTAGAATGGCACCTGTTTGTGTGCCAGTGTTATAGGCCGTCTTCACTTTCAGTTATCAACATAGCAAAGGCTGTTACCAATTTTCACACCTTGGGTTTCTTCACACCGTCATGCTTCTTTTATAATTTGTTCAGCATATAGATCGAATAAGTAAAGGAAAGTATATAGCTTTGTTGTACACCTTGGCCAATTTTAAATCACTCCATTTCTCCTTGTTCTGTTCATACTGTTGCTTCTTTAATCAATGTATAGGTTGTGCATTTGATGTTCTGGTATCCATGCTTCATAACGTGATCCAGAGCCTTGCTGTGGTCAATGAAACACATGTAAATATCTTTTCAATATCCACAAACAAAACAGGGCAGACCACGAAACTGAAGAAACGGGTTTATTATTAAAAAATGCCTGAAGTATGGCCATGTTTTGTCTTCCAAAGGCTGTATCAGGAGCTACACTGTTCAATTAAAACATATATAACAATTAAGGTTATATAATACCTCCCCATAGGAGGTTTAAGGCCTCCATAGGAGGGGCCTTAAACAACCTGGGCCAATCAGAGCCTCAGGCCCCTCCCTGGTGAATCCCAAGATGCACCGGGGAGGGAAATTCACATTTTAGACAATGCAGCAGCAACTGGGAGGAGGGTTGCCTCGTCCCTCTGGCTCATCTGTTGAGGGAAGGGGGCAGCGGAGACGGGGGAAGGGGGTCACTACTAAGTGGGGAAGCGGTCGGGTCGGATCGTGGCAGGTAGTTTAGTGCAGAAGAGAGTGGGCATCTCTCCTGCTGCAGGGGAAGTTACGACCAGGATTTTAGGGAAGGAGTGTTGTGATGCAGCAGAGATAATTGGCATCTCTCCCACTGCATCACAACACAGGGCTTTCTAGCAGTCTCTGACACTGGACCAGTTGCTTTTTTTTGTTGCCAAAAGCCAACGTCGCTTTTTGAAAATGGCTTGGCATTTTTTAAGAATCCACCAGAGGGCTTATTTCAATGTTGAAGAGCCCATTTGCATGTCAGTATCGGAGACTGCTAGAAACCTCGCTAAAGACGGAAATGATCCCTTTTGATAATGCACCGCTAAACTGCGTACAGGCTAAACTCCCGGAAAACAGTTTAGTGACGGCGTTAAACTTTATCTTGCCCTGACTTAGGAGAGCCTTTAAGCAACTACTACAGCAATGTTATAAAGCCAAGGAGACCTTCTTTACCTTATATATTCTGAGTCCAGGTATGTCCCAAAGAGAGGGAAAAATATTTTAAATTGCTGCCTGGTGTTCATGCTTTTTATTTGTTGATCTGTGCAGTGACAGGAAATGCAGCACTGAAGAATGGAAGGAGAAGCAGGAGTCCTCTTGGTTGTCACAAGCAGTGGTGGGTTCTCTGCATCAGCCCTCGAGGGCGAAACATGTCAGAACCTGATAGCACCATCACAGTCAGCTTTATTGTCTTCATCAGGCTATGGACTTTTTTTTTAGCATTTATATGAAATGATTGAAATCTTAAGCATGAATTTCAAGCACTAAGCACTTTATATAAAGAAGAAAATCACAATAAAATAATATAATAAGATTATTTAAACAGACTTTCAGTGTAGGAGGAAGTGCAGTGACAGACCAAAGGGGTTTGCATTTTGGGGCATGTCCCCGTTTGCGGCTTCCCTACCTACGGGCTCTGAGCACTTCCAAATTTAGTTCACATATAATGTATTAAGTTTAAAAGGATATAGGGAGGGGATCGGTTATTTATATACTTAAAGTGACTGGATTACTGACATGTTGATAAAACTGATGAATGAGAGTGACCTTTATGTATATCCTTGGGACAACACTTTGGGAGAACTCAATATTTGACAGTGTATGAACAATGAGGGAGTTAGAATGGGCAGAGCTAGTTTGCCTAAGGAGTGTTGGAAAAATGTGAATGGGGTGCGTCATATGAAAACTTGGGCACCAGCAATTTCAGTGGCTGGGCCACGAATGTGGAATGCTTTGCCAGGTTCCCTGAGATTGAGTGGTAATAAATTGAGTTTTAAAAAGTTGTTGAAGACTCATTTTCGGTTAAAGCTTTTTATTAACTAAAATTAAAACTATCCTTCCCCTTGCTAAAAGGCATTTCCCACACAGGAAAGCTAGGGACCTCCCTCCACTTCAAAATCATTGAGCTCTGGAACAACCTTACCTCCCCTCTTCGGAACTTGAGCTCTCTCCAAGTTTTCCGCAAACATCTGAAAACCTGGCTTTTCTCAAAAAATGTAAGTCTCCCTCCAACTTAGGAATCAAGGAAACTCTTAGATCTTGGCATCCCAAGTCCTCTAAATTTTCTTCACACTTCTACCTCTAACCCTCTGTTGTAGTTCCTTCCTATTTCTCCTACTGTAAACCGCATCGAGCTCTACGAACGTGGAGATGATGCGGTATACAAACCTAAGGATTAGATTAGATTAGATTAACTCTTATAGGATTCTGGGTAGCGGAATAAATAAAATAAATAAATTAAAAAAATAACTGAAGCTATAGAAATAACAATGAAGAATTGTACTTCAAAGAGTTAAAACTGTATAAATATGCATGCCTTTGTGCTATAGGGCAGAGCACTTTGGGACTTCACCTGAAGTGATCTCCCACAGCTGTGTGTGTGTGTGTATGTAAGTAAATTGCAGATTGAAACTCTCCCCCTCTGTTACTAACACATAGAGCGGGTCTTAGCGCCAGCAGTGGCGGGAACTGCTCCGACGCTCATAGGAATTCTATGAGCACCCGAGCAGTTACCGCCACTACCGGCGCAGAAACCAGCGCTACGCTGTAGTAAAAGAGGGAGTTCTGTCTCTGTAGTGCTATTTGCTTATGACTAACCAAGGTTAAGAACTATGATTTGAACCCATGTTTCTACAAAACCATTGCAGAATATATATAGCAGTTTTAGGCCTTTACAAAGTAAACTAATGTGATACGAGCAACCTCTGGATGGGCGCCTGTTATTTGCATTGTCTTTATAACTTAAATGTGATTTCCTGAGGTACACCTCTGCCAGAGTCCAACTTGATTAAATGCTTGTCTCTAGTCTTGGTTTTTCCATATTCCTTTATTTTCTAAAAAGTATTTTCTGGATTTTAAAAAAACTCCCAAAGCTATAGCCTGTTGATGATGATGTCTGGTTTTGTCTGAATCTTTCTGTCTCTTTTCTGCTTGCCTGGGCAGAGGAGTTTTTAACCTCTATTAAGCTTGATTGCCATTTTAAACTGTTAAGACTACTGTTTCTGTGACTGGCAGCTGCCTCTCTTCCCCCCAGTACTATCTCTGTGCCACTAACTTAGGGTTAGTTAATACAAGAGAATCCAAATACACAGAAATAAATATACAGATAATTTAATTAATTGTGCTCAATAAAGCACAGTTTCTTACCGTAACAGATGTTATCCAAGGACAGCAGGCAGATATTCTCACATGTGGGTGACGTTATCCATGGAGCCTCGATGCGGACAGCCTCACAAGCAGATTTGCTTGTAAAACTTTAGAAAGTTCATGACTGCCGCACCGCACATGTGCGAGTGCCTTCCCGCCCGACGTAGGGTACATGTCTCCTCAGTTCCGCTAGCTAGCTAAGAAGCCAACCAGGGGAGGTGGGTGGGTTGTGAGAATATCTGCCTGCTGTTCCTGGATAATACCTGTTACGGTAAGTAACTGTGCTTTATCCCAGGACAAGCAGGCAGCCTATTCTCACATATGGGTGACCTCCAAGCTAGCCAGAATGGGATGCTGGGAGTGTTGGCAATTTAGGAGAATAAATTTAGTAAAACTGACTGGCCAAAATGGCCATCCCGTCTGGAAAAAGAATCCAGACAATAATGAGAGGTGAAGATATGAACCAAGGACCAAGTGACAGCCATGCAGATTTCCTCGATAGGAGTAGATCTAAGGAAAGCAACAGATGCCACCATGGCTCTGACTTTATGGGCTGTGACTCGACTCTGTAGATGCAGTCCAGCCTGAGCATAGCAGAAAGAGATGCAAGCAGCTAACCAGTTGGAGATGGTGTGCTTGGAAATTGGATGTCCCAACTTGTTTGGATCAAAGGAGACAAAAAGTTGAGGTATAGATCTGTGTGGCTTAGTTCTTTGTAAGTAGAAAGCCAAAGCACGCTTATTGTCCAGAGTATGAATTGCTGTTTCTCCAAGATAAGAATGAGGCTTTGGAAAAAAAACTGGAAGTACAATGGATTGATTGAGATGAAATTCTGAAACCACTTTAGGTAAGAATTTAGGACGAGTATGGAGAACCATTTTGTCATGGTGGAATACTGTGAAAGGTGGGTCTGCTACTAAAGCTTGAAGCTCACTGACTCTGCGAGCAGATGTGAGAGCAATGAGAAATACCACATTCCAACTGAGATATTTCAGATGAGTCGAAGCCATTGGTTCAAAGGGAGGCTTCATCAATTGAGGAAGAACAACATTGAGATCCCAAACCACTGGAGGTGGTTTGAGAGGTGGTTTGACATTGAAAAGTCCTTTCATAAATCTGGAAACCACAGGATGAGCAGAAAGAGGTTTCCCTTCGATAGGCTGATGAAAAGTAGCAATTGCACTGAGATGGACTCGAATGGATGTGGATTTGAGTCCTGATTGAGATAAATGCAACAGGTAATCCAAAACTGAAGACAAGGAGGTAGATTGAGGCTCCTTGTGATGAATGGTGCACCAAGCAGAAAATCTAGTCCATTTCTGGTGGTAACAATGTCTAATGGTAGGCTTCCTGGAAGCCTTTAAAATGTCCTTTACAGATTGAGAAAACTGTAGAGTGGCAATTAGGTTGAGAGGTACCAAGCTGTCAGGTGTAGAGACTGCAGGTTGGGATGAAGCAGAGACCCCTGACTGTGTAAGCAGAGATGGAAAAACTGGTAGAAGTAGTGGCTCCCTGCTGCTGAGCTGAAGTAGAAGGGAGAACCACGGTTGTCTGGGCCACCAAGGAGCTATGAGAATCATGGTGGCATGTTCTTGTTTGAGTTTGACAAGTGTCTTGAGAATGAGAGGAAATGCATACAGAAACTGATTTGTCCATTCCAAAAGAAAAGCATCTGCCTCGAGATGATGAGGAGAGTATATCCTGGAGCAGAACTGAGGCAGTTTGTTGTTGTAGGGAGATGCAAAGAGATCTGAGGAGTCCCCCATTGAGAAAAAATGTGATGGAGAGGTGAGGAATTGAGTGTCCATTTGTGTGGTTGTAAAAGATGACTCAATTTGTCTGCCAGACAATTTTTCTTTCCTTGAATATAAACTGCTTTCAGAAAGGTGTTGTGAAGGATAGCCCAAATCCAAACCTTCTGAGCTTCTTGGCAAAGAGGGAGAGATCCTGTTCCTCCCTGTTTGTTGATGTAGTACATGGGAACTTGATTGTCTGTCCGAATGAGGACTACTTGATCGAGGAGAAGATGCTGAAAAGCTTTGAGAGCATTGAAGATCGCTCTGAGTTCCAACAGATTTATGTGACACTGATGATCTGTGTTGGACCAGTGGCCTTAAGTATGGCGTAGGTCGAGGAATCTGTCGTGAGGACCTTCTGATGAGGGGGTGTTTGAAACAGTAAACCTCTGGAGAGATTGGAAGAGAGCATCCAAAAGTGGAGAGACTGTCTCAACAAAGGAGTCACTGTAATGTGCTGAGAGAGTGGGTCTAAAGCATGTGCCCACTGAGATGCCAGGGTCCACTGAGGAATTCGTAGGTGAAGTCTGGCAAAAGGAGTCACTTGAACTGTAGAGGCCATGTGACCTAGGAGAACTATCATGTGTCTCGCTGAAAGTGAAGTGGATGACACTTTGTGAAAAAGTTGAATGAGAGCATCCTGATGCTGCTGAGGAAGGAATGCTCTGAGTTGCACAGTATCCAATACAGCTCAGATGAACTGTAGAGTCTGAGAGGACTGTAGTTGGGATTTTGTGAAGTTGATTTCGAACCCCAAGCTTTGGAGGAACCAATTCATCCATTGGGTCACTACAATAACCCCCTGAGATGTTGAATCCTTGAAAGTTCATTCAACAATTCATTATTGAACAATGGCTTTAGAAGAAGACATCAAATATATGCTGGTCATATATTGGAACATTAGATCACATGCTATTCCATTGTCCTCATCTGGCATCTTATCGGTCGGAGATTTGGTCATTGATATGTTCAATACTTCTTATTAAATCTCAATCATCCTACAATGTTGTAATATTTGGGGCTTTATCCCTTAAGGAAGATCTGGATAAATATCAGGCTAAATTATTGTCATCTTTGTTACAGATAGACTAGAAAACTAAACTATCCAGTTGGAAAGACTTATCAACGCATGGTGGAATCATGTATGTCTAATGAGAATAACTAATGGGCAGAGTGGATGGACCGTTCAGGTCTTTATCTGCCGTCATTTACTATGTTACTACAGTATGTAGATTGATGAGGGTCGCCGTACATGAAGGACACGGTACATGAGCCAGTCGTCCAGGTACGGAAAAACCTGAAGACCATGGTTTCGCGGAGCTGCTGCTACCACTACTAGGCATTTGGTGAAGACTCGGAAATGATACCAGGCTGAAGGGTATCACTCTGTATTGAAAATGATGATTTCTCACCCGAAATCTGAGGAACTTGCGAGAGGCTGGATGAATGGGAATGTGAGTATAAGCCTCTTTGAGATACAGAGAGCATAACCAATTGTTCTGATCTAGGAGGGGATACAAGGATGCTAGAGACAGCATCCAAAATTTTTCTCTGACAAAAATTTGTTGAGTGCTCTGCGATCCAATATAGGTCGCAGATCGCCCGTCTCTTTCCCCCTATTCTGTAGTTCCAGAGGAACTTTCTTGATGGCACGGAGACGGAGCAGAGCTTGAGCTTCCTGAAGAAGGGCAGTCTGGGAAGGATTGGAAGGATACTCTCTTGGAGGAAGATCTGGAGGGACCTGGATGAAATGAAGAGAGTATCCTTCCCTGATGATAGAGAGGACCCAGAGGTCAGATGTAATGAGTTCCCATCGATGGTAATAGAGATGGAGACGGCCCCCTATGGGAAGAGGAGAGGACAGAGGTAGAACTATTGAGGTTATGCTCTGTGTTAGATGGTCAAAATGTCTGGGAGGCCTTGGTGCAGCAGGCGTCTGAGGTTTTTGCTGACGTTTTTGCTACTGTTGTTTCTTAGGAGGTGGCCTTGAATAAGGAGTTGCCTTCTGAGGAAATCGCCTCTGGTAGGATGGAACAGGCCTAAAACCTTTGGCAGTGGAAGGCTTTGGCTTTGGTCTGATGATGGAAGCAAAGGACTTCTCATGTTCAGATAAACGCTTGGTAGCTGCCTCAGTAGAGTCATCAAACAAATCATTGCCCTGGCATGTGATGTTAGCCAGGCGATCTTGGAGATTCGGGTCCATGTCCAAGGTGCAAAGCCAGGCAAGACGACGCATGGCCACCGAAAAGCAGTGACTCTAGAGGACAGTTCAAACGCATCATATGAATATTGAACTAGATGCATATGAAGTTGCCCCAGAGTATTGTGAAGTTGTTGAAACTCTGGAAGTCTATGTTGAGGAAGATATTTAAAGAAATCAGGCATGGTGTTAACAAAATGCTTGAGATAAGATGTGAAAACAAAGTTGTAGTTCAAAACTCGGTTTGCCATGAGTGAGTTTTGATACAGGCGACGATCAAACTTGTCCATAGTCCTGCCCTCTCTTCCAGGCGGGACAGTGGCATAAACCTTGGCATAGTTGGTTCTTTTTAAAGAAGATTCCACAAGAAGAGACTGGTGGAATAATTGAGACTTATCAAATCCCTTACAGTGAACCATTCTATATCGAGATTCCAACTTTGCTGGCACAGCAGGAACGGAATATGGTGTCTCAAGATTTTTCTTGAAAGTTTGAGAAAGAATGCCATTGATGGGTAATTTGAGAGATTCTCTAGGAGGATGAGGCATTCCCAGCTCTTCCAGATACTCCTTAGAGTATTTTGAGTCAGATTCTAAAGATATGTTAAGATCTTTACTCATTTTAGAGAGAAACTTGGTAAAGGATACTGGGTCTGAAGAGGTGATCGAGAACCTCTCGAGGACCCTCTCATAGCAGAGAATGAAGGTGAAGCCTCTCTGGAGTTTTGATACCTGATATCTGAGTCAAGAGGCAAAGATGACCCATTTGTGGAATGTGAAGAGAACCTCGCAGGAGAAGAATTTGACTGATGAGAGTGGTGAGGCTCTGCAACTGACAAAAGAGTATTAGGTCTCGATGAGTCTCGATGCCTGGAAAATTAAGACCTGTCTCGAGAAGAAGACCTAGGTCTCGATGAATGCCTCGACAGATGATGTGGAAAAGGATGTCTCGAATCATGGTCCCGTGATTGAGTCAGATCCAGTCTGGAAGATGAATGTCAAGGAGTCCTCATCCTATGCCTCGAAAAGGGCAGCGCCTTATGTGAAGAGGAAGGACTGGTAGATAGAGTTCGAGGACGAGATACCAAAAAGGACTCCGCTCCTTGTAATGAGGTATCTCGAGGCACTGTAAAGGACTCGACTCTTTGTACAGTGTGTGCAGACTCCTCTCGAGGCACTCTTAAGGACTCAACTCCTTGTACAGAGTGACTAGGTTGAGCTCGAGGCACTGCCAAGGACTCGACTCCTTGTATAGTATGTGCACACTCCTCTCGAGGCACTCTTAAAGACTCGATTCCTTGTATAGAGTGACTAAGTTGAGCTTGAGGCACTGCCAAGGACTCGACTCCTTGTACTACTGCTGAGTGCTCAGGCTGAACTGCAGGAAGCAGAGTCGAGACAAGAGTGAATTTGGCAAGCATGTTACCAAACTCCTGATGCAGAATAGTCTCTATCATATTCTGCAAAAGCAGCACTGAGACCACTGAATCTGGTACATTTGGTGTGGCTATAGTCTCCAAGGAAGATGACCTCGAAGAAGAAAGAGGTCTGGATTTGAAGACATGTTTCTTAGGCAGCTTCAAAACCACCGGTTTCAAGGGTGGCATATCTGATGGAGGTGGCTTAGCTACCTTACCTGAAGGAGGCAGTGAGGATAACGGCTCCTCAGGAGAAGATTTAGGTGATTTCCCTGAAGACGAGGATTTTGCAAACGAGTAAGGTTTGATTAAGGTCGAGGTAAAAAGCGATATGCCTGTAGAAGACTTCACTGGGTTCGGATTAGAGGTTGAGGCCGGGGCTGGAATCGAGGTCAAGGCCTTATCCATGCCGCCAAAGAGCTTGTCTACCTGAATTTGACGACATTTCAGGGCTCAAGGCTGAAGGGAAGCACAGCGGGCACACGACTTAGGACAATGGTCAGGTCTTAAACACTGTACACACCACTTGTGTGGGTCAGTGAGGGAGATCGCGCGCTGGCACCGGCTACACTTCTTAAAGCCTGTAACCGGTCATAACATAGAATGGAAAACAGCCGCAGCTAAATTGAAGTCTGCAGGCTGAGGCCACAGGGTAGGCCGCGCTGTGTACATAAAGAAAAGGAAACATTAAAAAAAAAAATTTTTAACAAAATAAATGAAACATGCAAAAAAACACAACCACCCTGTAAAGAAAAATACACGAGCCGCAGTGAGAGAAGACACGAGTAGAACTAAGTCTATCGCAGAGCATCAAAATGAGTGGCTTGTTGGCTCTGCAGAAAACTGAGAACTGAGGAGACGCGTGCCCTACGTCAGGCGGGAAGGCACTTGCGAACTTTCTAAAGTTTTACAACAAGTCTGTTTGCGAGGCTGTCTGCATAGGGGCTCTGTGGATGACGTCACCCACATGTGAGAATATGCTGCCTGCTTGTCCTGGGATAATATGAATATACTCTAAAAACAAGTGGAAGGCGAAAAAAATTCTATTCAGCACTTTTGTCTCCATTAATTCAATAATGAAAAAACCACACATGATCTCTTAGACATATGACATATCTGAAAACATAAATAACTTATCTTAGACAGATCAGCAGATGTTCCATATTTCAGTTGTACTCCAAAATGGAGAAAAATAGATGAAAACGTGCCAAAAGTCCTTAACCAACTGGAAAAGAGTGGTGTCCGTGTGTTACCAGGTCCCAGTTAATTCACATAATAATTAGAAAGTGCAAGTGCATCAGTAAAAAATCCAAGTTCATCATTTGCATAAATTCATCATCCAATAAATATATAGTTGATGTGCAATCAGTCCATAGCAAGTTCAAGTCCCTAACTTAGGGTTACCAGATTTTTACTAAAAAAAAAAAAAAGAGGATGTGTGGCCCTGCCCTGTTCTGCCCTCGATCTCATCCCATTTCGTCCACAGCCCCACCAGTTCTACCCACAGCCCCACCTCATTCTGCCACCCAACCCCGGCCCCACCCAATCCTCATCTCAATGCGATGATGTCATATGCATGCGCGCATCGATATGATGTCGTCACATCCGTGCATGCACAGATGCCCTCCAGAAGTGGCCCTGCTTTATGTTGGTCATGAGAGAAATCTGTGGGTACACTGCCTGATATGATATTTCAATGTTCTCTGCGCAAGATTTACTGGGAAAGAGTTTGGAATACCATTTCTTCGATATTAATGATCCAAGAGCCGCTAAATTTCAAAATTGTTGCTTTAGGACAACAGGGCCTCACGCAACCCCTTTCGGAGCCCAATGCTTGCTTGCTTAACATACTAATGTTCTTGGCCATCAAAAACATTTTGCACTGTTGGAATAATCTATTCAAGGTAGAGTTCATGGCATGGTGGAACACTGTATGTATTACTAACAAATATGAAAGTGTAATTGCAGGAAAACATCGTTCCACAAGCACATTCCTCAAAATATGGAGCCCTGTTCAAACTTTTTGCACTTTAGACCATTGACAAACAGAATTTCATAATATATTGCTATTCTTAATTGATCTAGCTGATGATGCCTCTTGAAAGTTCCTTTATATTTTAATATGATTGCTGTGGATCATATGCCAACAATATATGTACTGGTCCCCCTTATTCATCTGATATATACATTCATCTGATATATACATACATAATGACTTGTACATATGATCTATTTCTTGTTTTATTTAATATCTATATTTGTATTTATTGTTTTGTACATATGATTTGTTTCTTGTTTTAATTAATATGTGTACATTTATCTTATAAAATTAATTTAAAAAAAAGAATTGGCTCCGAGCTTGAAAATTTTCAAAACCTGGATAAACTGCCAGGTTTTGAAAACCCATATGGACGCCTGGACAGTCCTCTAAAAAGAGAAGATATGTCTGGGTAAATCCGGACATTTAGTAACCCTACACTAACTGAGCTCAACAAAGAAGCCCAGGGTGGCTACAGGCAAGAGAGAGTGGCAAAGCCACTCTCCTCCCTTACTCTAGACTGCCTGGCATGCAAGAACTTGCTGCATGTTGGGTTTGCAGCTGTGCCCGCAGCCTTGTAAATGATCCCTGCATTATCTCAAGGTCGGTGTATCGCAAATGTGCTGCGGCAAGATCCCAGGTGTGCCGTGAGACGTCGGTGAGGAGATGCACTGGCGCTGACTGCTTACAGGGTATGCCTCTCGCCAGCGTCTCTCATCATCATACTTCTCTTCCTCAAGCACCCCCTCCCCCCTGGTGTAGGCTAAGGTCCCCGTCAGGAGGGCCTCCACGCATGCACAGATGTCTACGCGATGATGTCATGCATGCACATGATGTCATCACATCGACTTCCGTACATTTCCAGAAGCCCCAGCCCCGAGTTTAGTGTGCCACAGCTTCAAAAAGTTTGCAAGACACTGCCCTAGGTAGATGAATACAGTGGTAGAGGGAAGAGGCAGCTAGATAGGATCCTGTTGTGGCTTGTTGTGTGCACAAGAGAAGTTTGGGTTAATTCACCTGGAACAGTGGGCTTGCTTAAATTGTATTTTAGAGAAATGTGCCTCGGTAAGGAAGTGAGCAAGCTGTAACCTGATTTCCTGTTTTTTTCTTTTGGTGGAAGGGGTGGAGTAGGAGGAACTTTCAAAAGCTGTGTATTAATATTTTATGCAAAGAAAAATGAACCAAAATGGGTTCTAAAGTACTTTGCACCAACAGCTAAAGGAGTTCCTTTATTTGTTTGGATGGTATTTTACAGCAGGCTACAGAAGTGACAGTTTAATTATAAATGCAAATTTAATAATACAAAAAAAGCACAAAGGCATGAATGAGTTTATGAAGACCTCTGGTTCATAAATAATGTAATCTGTGGCTAAAAGAGGACAGCCACTTCTGATGTGCTATGAGGGGCTTCAATAATTTATCTACCTCAGTAGGAAAGAAAAGTTTTCAAAATAATTTTGTTTGGTTTTTCAGTATAGTCCCCTGATAGCTGCATACATAAGAACATAAGAATAGCCTTACTGGGTCCATCAAACCCAGTAGCCCATTCTCATGGTGGCTAATGACATATTGTAAGCAGCGTGAGAAAGCGAATGAATGAAACGTAGTTGTTAAGGCATTTCCCCTGTCCTGAGGAAGATACGAAACGCGTTGGTGGGACGTAGTGTAACAGCGACATCGCACTAACAAAGCTAAGTTATCTAGGGCAGTGTTCTTCAACCACCGGTCCATGGACCAGTGCCGGTCCACAGAAATTTCCTGCCGGTCCACAGGTCCAGCATGTGCATCAGGCCCAAAACAGTGTTC
Source organism: Geotrypetes seraphini (assembly GCF_902459505.1). Lineage (NCBI taxonomy): Eukaryota > Metazoa > Chordata > Amphibia > Gymnophiona > Dermophiidae > Geotrypetes > Geotrypetes seraphini. The sequence continues at coordinate 72,338,423 of NC_047094.1, read as the reverse complement.
TTCAACCGCCGGTCCACGGTGCGATCGATGCGGCGTTATCTTCGAGCCAGCTCCCTCTTCCTAACTGATTCAGTGCACAAAGCCACGGGCAGTGGCTCCTACGGGCATCCTGCGCCTGAACCGGAAGCCTTCTCTCTGATATTGCAACATCAAAGGGAAGGCTTTCAGATGAGGCACGGGACGTGCAAGGTGCAATTAGTACTATTATGGGGGCGGAGTCTGGCCCACAACTTAGCCCCGTGTTCTTCAACCGCCGGTCCATGGACCGATGCCGGTCCACAGAATAATTCTTTTATTTCTGCCGGTCCATAGGTGTAAAAAGGTTGAAAAACACTGATCTAGGGGATAAGAAATGTTCAGTATATTACTTGAAAATGAATCATAAAGAATGATAAATTATTGAAATGACTGAGAAAATATATGGAAGAGATAAAAATTCAATGAACTGAGATTTTGGAAATGACTTTAAAGATATTAGCATATTTATTTATTTATTAAAGAGCACAGAAACAGTATGAAAAATTAGAATTAGAAACTGTGAAGACTATAAAAAAGAAAAAAAGAGATTAGAATAGAATAGAGGGCACATTTGGGTGAGCCAGTGACCAGTGCTGCCACATTGTACTGCAGGAACCAACAAGCAGACGAGTGGCGTTCTGAGATTCCCCTTGTGTCTTTTAAAAGTACAGTGGTGCCTCGCATAACGAACGCCTCACACAACGAACGCTGCACACAACGAACTTCATGTCTTGATTCACACAACGAACTTCGTTTCACACAACGAACTTCACACAACGAACTTCGTTTCACACAACGAACTTTGTTTCACACAACGAAGTCGCCCGAGCTGCCGATGTATTGCATCCTTCCGCGCAGGCAGTCGTTAGTCACTGCGCTTAACTGCCCTCTCTCACTGTATACAGTCGTCCTTTTAAGATAAACTCAATATTTTTTATATATCATGGCTTCTAAAAAAAGCAGGAAGGTGATTTCTGTTGAAATGAAACGGGAAATAATTAGAAGGAGTGAATGTGGGGTAAAACAGTGTGACCTCGTCAAAGAGTTTGGCCTCAGCAAGACCACCATTTTCACCATTTTGACAAATTTATCTTTTTTTATGTCATCTTAGCATATTTTATGCTGCAGAACGAATTATTTTTTTTAACATGTATTGTTATGGGAAAACGCGTTTCACATAACGAACTTTTCGCATAACAAACTTGCTCCTGGAACCAATTAAGTTCGTTGTGTGAGGCACCACTGTATTATAAGCTGCTTCATAAAGCATGATATAGATTTAAACAATAGTTTGAAAAATCTTTGATTGAATATAAAATGCACAGTCTGTGCACGTTCATTTCAAAATTGCCCCCTGATAAGCCCTTTAATGCTATGATAAGCACGAGTTAGTGCTTGCTGCAGCTTTGTAAAATGACCCCATGCTGAGCATTCTTTCCAACTGAGTGTGCACTTTTTTTCCTGATAATATGCGTGTTGTGTTCACGCATGCACAATGATGCATTGTTGGGGAAAGCGCATGCATTCTTTTGAAAATAATGCGCCCTTTTTCCAAATAGGACACACTCTTTTGAAAGAGTGGGCAGTACTACTGGCAAAACAAAGGGGAAAAGGTTCCAACCTAAACTGCAGTAAGAAACAACCGAGAGCAAACAAAACAGAACTGCAGATCTGTACAAGACGTAGGCAAAATTTATTGTGACAAAATAATTATATGCAAACCCTTTTACCAATCAAGGGACCCGACACGGTCCGTGTTTCGGACAAACCTTCGTCAGGAGTCCATGGTAAAAAAAGGGGAATAACAAAAAAAGTCGCAAAAAATTGTGGAGTAGCAGCAAAGTATAAGCGACGTCGAAATTCGCCACTGCAAAAAGCCGTTGCGACGTCGCTTATACTTTGCTGCTACTCCACAATTTTTTGCGACTTTTTTTGTTATTCCCCTTTTTTTACCACGGACCCCTGACGAAGGTTTGTCCGAAACACAGACCCTGTCGGGTCCCTTGATTGGTAAAAGGGTTTGCATATAATTATTTTGTCACAATAAATTTTGCCTACGTCTTGTACAGATCTGCAGTTCTGTTTTGTTTGCTCTCAGTACTACTGGCAAACAACAGAACATGACATTTCCCATATCATATCTATACCCCAGTATCCCAGGCAGTATCCTAACATGAGGCTGGGTGGGGCGAGAGGTTATTCCAACAGGATACTCTTCATCCATATAAAACTTCTGTTGGCTCAGTTCTAAGTGATGTGTGCAACTGTGTTTGGGGGTAAGGAGGGGGTAGTAGGTTAGCGGACAGGTTAATATGGTCAGTTCTTGGTTTTTGCCTCCTCGGTACTAATGCCCGCTTGGTTGCAAAGCGATCCGGAGCAGCAGCTTGTGCCACTCTTCACAGGAATCCGAAAGTCTGGATATGCTTCCTGGCAGAAGGACTCCGTAGCACAGCCTTTCATGATGATCTGGTTGGGTGTGTCGCCTGGGGTTGGGCAAAGAGAGAAAGCAGATTTTGTTAAACACTTATGTTAATACAAGTGGCGTAGCCACGGAAGGCCTTAGGGGCCTGAGCACCCCCCCACCACCGTACTTTATGGTCAGGACTCCTCCAAATCTGCAGCACCCTTCTAAATGGCTGGAGCAGATGCCAAAGCCCCACCAGCCAAAGAAATTTACAGCCTGGATTCTGTATATAGTGCTGCTATCGATGGCTGCCTAAAAAGCGGCCGCCGATCGCGTGTTAATCACGGGGTGGCGTTGAATACAGAATCATGCCTCCAGGTAAGATAGGCACTGGAAACGTAGGCCAGGGTTTTCCAGGCCTATATTTCCTGCACCTATCTATGCTGTGAATCGGGCCTACTTAGGTGCTTTCCAGCGCCTTTTATTGAGGCACTGGCAGGTGCTTGAACGTCGGGGGATTTCACCATTGCTAATGGCATTTGTTAATTAACTTTGTTGTTGCTAGGGCGGCTACAGGCGCCTGTTTTGGAACCGGTTATAGAATTTCCCTTTTATGGTTGGATTTTGTATAAGGCGCTGCTATCAGCAACCACCTAAAAAGCAGCCACCGATTACATGTCAGTCATGTGACGGCACCGTATACTGAATCACACCTCTGGGCAAGATAGGTGCCGGAAATGTAGGCCAGGGTTTCTGGGCCTACATTTCCAGTGCCTGTCCATGCCATGAATCGCACCTAAATCGGCACTTTCTGGTACCTAATACCACTTCCAGCGTTAGCCACGCCCATAGTAGCGTTAGGTGCTGGAAAGTGCCTATGTAGGCGCAATTTTGGCGCTTGAACATCAAGGTTTTTCATTGATTTTAATGGCATTTGTTAATTAGTTTAGAAGCCGGTAGGGCAGTTACTGGCGCCTATGTTTCGGCGCCAGTATAGAATTTCCCCTATAGTGCCTGAGCTGCTCCTCTTCAGCTTGTGCTGCTGCTGCAGTGTGCCTCCAGCCACCGATGTCAGGACTTCCTGAGCATGCTCAGTTCTTGCACAAACTGAGCATGCATGATGGAAAAATCCCATCATTGGCAGCTGAAGGCACACAGCTGACTTCCGCATTACAGCAGCAGCACAAAGTGGAGAGGAGTGGCTAGGGCACTTCATTTCTTTGATTGGCGAGGCTTTGATATCCCTGCCAGCAAAGGTATTTTAAGCACGCGCAGTGGAGGGAGGAGGAAATGTATTTGCCCTCCCCCAAAGTCTATCCCTGGCCCCCCCATAAATTGGAGGGCTGGCTACGCCCCTTGTTAATGTGTGTGTCACTACATGAGTCATTGTGGCCTAAATTCTACATGCAAATTCTAAGTTGTGCATGCAAATCGGTGTGCACAGCTGATTTGCACATGTAACTTAATTGTTTAACAACAATTGGCATCGATAATTGGCAATTAAGACCTAATTGATGCTAATTGGCACTATATAGAAGTTATTTGCACATCTTGGTAGGCACGTTCTCTAAAGTGGTGCATATCAATTCTTGTGTGCGAGTCTCAAAAGGGGGCATGGCCAGGAGAGAACAGGAGCAGATAGTGGGCATTGCTAAAAGACACACTGTTAAAGATTATGCCTAAGGTGACCATACGTCCCGTTTTGAACGGGACCGTCCCATTTTCAGACCCCCTGTCCCGTTGTCCCCACACACAGCTTTGGGATGCCAAAATGTCCCGTTTTCAGGGACAGCATCCCGAAGGTGTGCGCATGGACAACGGGACAGGTGATCGCTTCCTGTCCCTCCCTGCGCGCAAAAAAAAAAAAGCCTCTTTTTTTCTGGCCTCTTGCAGTGCTGAAGGGAGGGAAAGAAGGGCAGAGATAAGGGCTGAGTGACGAATGGTCTTCAATCCCTTTCAGTGCTGGTTGGTCAGAACATTTCCTGGGGCGGGGAGAGTCATAGAAGGGTCCGCCCTCTAGCTCTGATTGGGGGAGAAGAGAAAAGAAGGTGTCACTCTCAGCTCCTTCTGCTACTCATAGCTAGGGCGGGAGGAGGAACCAGGGCTGGATATGCAGCTGAGAAGATGGGCGCCCAATTTAAACCCACCCCCCCACCCTGTCTGCCGCTGTTCTCCTTCTTACCTTCCTGCTGCTGCTGGTAATCGTTGCTCAGAAGCCTTCTTCCTGTCAGTTCTGACGTCGGAGAGGACGTTCCGGGCCAGCCAGGCAGCGATTGGCTGGCTCAGAACGTCCTTTCCGACGTCAGAATTGACGTCGGGAAGAAGGCTTCTGGCCAGCGATTGCTAGCAGCAGCAGGGAGGTAAGGAGAGTAGCGGTGGCGGCGGGTGGGTGGGTGGGGGGTTTAAATCAGGCGCTGGAGGGAGGCTTTTTTTTTTTTTTACAGCGGCAGGGAGGGAAGGAGGTAGGTAGGCAGGCAGGTTAGCTTTGGGGGTGGGACAAAGTCTGGAAGGCAGTGTGGGGGGATCATGGGAAGGAAGCACTGGGGGGCACTAGGGACATGAGAAGGAGGCACTGGGGGGCACTAAGGACATGGGAAGAAGGCACTGGGGGCACTAAGGACATGGGAAGGAGGCACTGAGGGGCATTAAGGACATGGGAAGAAGGCACTGGGGGGCACTAAGGGCATGGGAAGAAGGCACTGGGGGGCACTAAGGACATGGGAAGGAGGCACTGGGGGCACTAAGGACATGGGAAGGAAGGAGGCAGGGAATAGAAAGGGACAATTGTTGGGCCTGAGTGCAGAAAGAAATGAAAGAAAGGATGCACAGTCAGAAGGAAATGCAACCAGAGACTCATGAAATCACCAGACAGCAAAGGTAGAAAAAATGATTTTATTTTCAATTTAGTGATCAAAATGTGTCAGTTTTGAGAATTTATATCTGCTGTCTATATTTTGCACTATATTTGTCTACTTTTTTTTTATAGTTACTAAGGGGACATTGCATATTTTAAAGTCATCTGCCTTGATATCTTTGAAACCCCCTTAAATATAAATGATAATTAACATTTTCTATGTGTATAGTCTGCTTTGTAGTTTTTTAAAAATTTTATGGTTACCATTATGAATTAATAAGATATTATGTGTGCATGAAAAATGAATGGAAGAAATTGGGGGCGGGGCTAGGGCAGGATTGGGGCGGAGCTAGGGTGGGATTGGGGTGGAGCTAGGGCGGGATTAGGGGCGGGACTGACAATTAATAGATGTCCCCTTTTGATGAAAAAAATAAATGGTCACCTGTTCCATGCACAATTTAGGCACAGGCATTTAGGCCTGATTTTCCATGGCCTAAATGGGTGGGCCTAAAAGTTATGCTGTGTATGGCCACTAAGCGCAATTCCATATATAGCGTGAGCCTTTTATAGAATCAATTTGAGCGCCGTGCTGATTGGTGCCAATTTTTTGGGGTGCAAAATATAGCATTTCGGCCTGTGTGCATAAATAGAAGCTCGACATTCAGAACATTCATGCATGAGCATATTGAGAGGAAATGCTGCCACCCTGTGGAACTGCTGTCTAATTGTGTTTGTGTGTGAAATCTGATTTAGGAGAAAGTTTGTTGGAGTCCCCTTTTAGCTTGACCCCTGTTGCAGCCTTAGGTCGAAATGTGGCTATGTTGGGTGCTTGAATTTAATAAACTGCATTTTTCGACGTTGTTTGGTCCGCTTCGTGTTCCTCCTGAAACGCCCCGTTTAGCTTTGGTTGTTCAGCGGCATTATGAAGGCCTAGGTCGTTTAGAAATACGTCCAAAACCCGTTTTTATTATTGGCACTTGGACGTATTTGGACAATGTTCGTCCAAGTGCTGACTTAGGCCTGTTTTTGGCCATTTTTCTCTTTCGATTATGAGCCCCTATATATATATACTGTATATATATAATCAATATTCAGCGAGACTTAGCCAACCAGGAACCTGGCAGGTTAAGTCCTGTTTGGCTAGCTATCTGCCAATATTCAGCGAGAGATAGACAGATAGCTCTCTCCCACTGAATCACTGAATATTGGGCTCACTGACCAGCCCTGTGATCGGCTATGTCATGTAACATAAGTGGTCACTGCCGATTTTTGCCTGGTCAGCTAAAGCACATGGCTAAAAGTCTGGTCTATCTTTTGCCATTAGCCTTAGCTGGTCAGCCAATGAAAATCAGCTTGACTGGCTAAATGCAAGCCACTGACCTTTGCCTTGGATATTCAATGCTGGTGACTCTGACACTGAATATCTGGGATCGCCACCAACCATGAGAGGCAGCTGAGCTGCCTCCCACAATTCAGTATCTGGCCCATATATATAAAATATGTGTTGAGACTAAAGTAATTTGAAAAGCAATAAAATCATATATCATGTTATAGTCCCTAATCTATTATACCTGATTCTGAAACTTATTATTAGAAGCAGGATATTAATCTAATTTTAAATTAAATTAAATGTGTATACATTGTCTCTCAGATTTATGCAGATTTACCTTATGAATACTCACTGTGGATTTTCTGAAAACCTGAGTGGCTGTGAGATCCCCAGGAGTCTCTGTTATAGGTTTTGGAGTCCTAAGATCTTGATTGGCAGGGTGAAGCTATAGTGTCATACCTGTGATATCCAAACATTGAGTCATAGCACCAGTGCACTTCATCCTCTTCACATGCCCTGGGGAGCAGCCCCCCTGCTTCGTGTCTGTACAGCTGTAACACTCCACACCATTTTCCTTCCCGGGCTCAGATTCTGCCAGTGGGAAAGAACAGAGAGAAGATAATATTAAGAAGATACGAGATGGACTTATTCACTTCTAGTGGCAGAAGCTCAAATTAAGGATCCCCAGAGCAGGAGGGAGCCACTTCAGAAGATACACAATTCAAAGAGCAAAGGACAGTGACTGGAACAAGTAACTACAACAGAGATGACAAACGGGTACAGTGAGACTAGGACCACAGTAACATCCAACAAGGTAGGAAGGGAGAGAAGGAGGAGTAGCCTAATGGTTATTATAATAGACTGAGTTCATGGGGAGCTGGGTTCAATTCCCACTACAGTTTCTTGTGACCCTGCGCAAGTTACTTAACTCTCTATTGCCCCGGGCACGAGAAACCAAACAGGATTATGAGCCACTAGGGACAGAGGAAGTACCTGCATATAAAGTGTATCATAGGCGTCAGAATGGGGGAGGCCACAGGGGCCATGGCCTCCCCAAAAATTCTCGGTTGTTTTTTGTTTTTTTCTTCTTCCATTTTTGCCCTCCCCTCCCGCCCTTCTCCCGGGTGACTTGTTTAAATCCTGTTGGGAGTCTACTGCACAGCCGCCGCACAGTGTCAGACAGCAGGCCTGCCCCGGAACCCTTCATTTTACTTCCGGGGGCAGGCCTGCTTGTGGAAGCTGCATGAAGCCGGGAGGAGGTGGGTGGGAGACTCGGGATCTCCTGGGCCCCTCCAAACGAAGCAGCGTTCCATTGCTTATGATGTGTATAGTGCTATATATGTCTAGTAGCACTATAGGTACAATTAGTAGTAGAAGGTCTTTGGCTATTTGTCTGGGTACCAGCAGCATAGCAAGGGGCGGTGGCACCCTGCATAACAATGCCATGTTCCTCTGCACTCTTCCCCGCCACAGCTTCCCCCCTGTATTCTTCCCCTACCGTGACCAGGAAGTGAAGTCAGAGGGAGAGCTGAAAATGGTGCAAGCAGCAGGTAAGAGATGCTGCTTTCTGCCTGTGATCATTTGAAGTAGGTGGGTGGGCGGAAAGGAGGTGAGGTGCCGGCATCCCCGCCAAGTTGGTGTCCAGGGCAGTCCATACCCTTGCCGCCCTTGCTACGCCATTGCTGAGTACTAATCCGTAATTCACACATCCAGTTGTTTTGAAACAATGGGTGAGGTGTTGTTTGAAAGAATTAAAACACAAATAATACAGGGAGCTTCATTCAACTAAGGTGATACTTATAAAATCTTCAACTCACATCACCTTAATGTCTAAACATAGAAACATAGAAAAAGACGGCAGATAAGGGCCGCGGCCCATCTAGTCGCGGCCCTAATGACCCTCCCCTATTTAGCTCTGTGAAGAGATCCCACGTGACGATCCCATTTCTTCTTAAAATCAGGCACGCTGCTTGCCTCGATCACCTGAAGTGGAAGTCTATTCCAGCGATCAACCACTCTTTCAGTGATAAAGTATTTCCTGGTGTCGCTGTGCAATTTCCCGCCCCTGATTTTCCATGGATGTCCTCTTGTCGCCGTCGGACCTTTGAAAAAGAAGATATCTTCTTCTACCTCGATACGGCCCGTGAGGTATTTGAACGTCTCGATCATGTCGCCCCTCTCTCTGCGTTCCTCGAGTGAGTATAGCCGTAATTTATCCAGCCGTTCCTCGTACGGGAGATCCTTGAGTCCCGAGACCATCCGGGCGGCCATTCGCTGGACTGACTCAAGCCTCAGTACATCCTTGCGGTAATGAGGCCTCCAGAATTGTATGCAGTATTCCAGATGGGGCCTCACCATGGATCTATACAACGGCATAATGACTTCAGGCTTGCGGCTGACGAAACTCCTACGTATACATCCTATGATCTGCCTAGCCTTAGATGAAGCCCGCTCCACTTGATTGGCAGTAAATTTCAAAAGTAGGTTTCTACGTGAACGCTCAGACCCATAACCAAACTCTAGTGAAAAATCACTTGCTTGAGCACCTAAAGTTAGGTGTTCAATGATGCTTAACTTGTGGCACATTCTATATAGATTACGTGACACCGTTGCTTCATAGTCTTCACTGGCTCCCTGTGTATTTTAGAGTTCAGTTTAAATGTGCTTGCATCATTTTTAAAATTCTTTATGATATCTTCACTCCCTTAGTTCCTTTATCCTTTGAATCTTTATAGATTCTCTTTTGCAAGGGGTGACCAACAACTTAAACTATCTTTTCCTTCCAGAAAAGGTATCAAAGGAGTTAAGATCTTTGGCCAATCTCTGATCTTTAAGTTTTCCCAATTTTGGAATAATCTTCCACTACTTTTAAGAAGCTCCGGCTCCCTTTCATTCTTTCGCAAGTCTTTGAAAACCATTTTGTTCACTAAGCACTTTGGAAATTAACTTTCTTTGATATCTTCTCCCTTATAGTCCTCATTTGCTTAAGCTAACTATTGTAAACCGAGTGGAGCTTTCCTGGTTTGAAGTCTTGGTATATAAAGCCAAGCATTAGATTAGATTAGGGGCCAATGTATAGAACTGCAGGCACTCTTGGAGGATTTGACGCACACACTAAGCTGCCTGTGCCTTGGATCTCCCAACCAGACTACCACACTAGTGCTTCTGTGGCAGATACAGGTTAAAGATCGACTTCTCCCTTTGAGGACTGGCTTGGGAAAGGCAGTGTCATTTTTTCAGTTTCCTCCAGTCAAACTGCTCACGCCAGCCTACAGACAGCTTTATCTAAGATAACAAAGACAGTAACAGATAAGATTTGGAATGGCTTTCTGTAAGGTTTCCATCCTGAAGATAAAGGGCAGCTACTCACCTGCAAACGTCCCAGAGTTGCATGAAGATCCTTTACAGCATCTCATGGCAGCAGAGTACGAGAGTGGCTGGAGACCATTGCTGAATGCTGCAAACCCCCCACAGGATGTAACATTCCCGCAGCCTTTCAGCATAATGCGTTTCTTTTCATCTGCAGGAAAGGGAAGTGAAAGGGGACCACACAGGTTAAATGTATGTATAGTATGGGTTCTCAGGCTTAGGGTTACCATATTTGTGAAGACAAAAAACGAGGACACATGACCATATCCTTGGCCCCACCCTACCCCCAGCCTCCCACAAACTGAGCCATATGCACGTGCCAGTAGATTTTTTAACACCCCCCTTATCTATATGAGTGTTTATCAAAACAGCTACAATACTATTTTATTCTAAAGTTAAAAAAATAAAAATAAAATATTTTTTACCTTTGTTGTCTCTGGTTTCTGCTTTCCTAATCTCTTCTCTCTCTCTTCCATCCGCTGTCTGCCTTCTCATCCCTTCCATCCAGCTGTGTCCCCTCTCTTCTTTTTACATGATTCATTCCAACTTCAACCCCTCTTCATTTTTATCTCTCCTTTCTCTGTTCCCCCTCCACCCATGCTCTGGCATGTTTCTCCTTTCCTTCCCTCCCCATTTCACCCCATCCCAAGGTCTGGCATCTCTGTCCCCTTTCCTTCCATCTCCCCCTCCCTTCTTCCTCTCCCCCCCCCCAATAGTTTGGCATCTCTCTCCTCTCCTTTCTACCCCCAGGTTTGGTATCTCAATCTCCTTCCCTTCCATCTCTCCCTCCAACTCCAACCTATGGTCTGGCATCTTTCTTTCCCTCTCCATACCAGTCATTTCCCCCCTCATTCTCTGGCATCTTTGTTCTCTCCATCCCTCCCCCTCCATCTAGCATCTCTTTCTCCTCACACTTCAATAACTGCACTATTTGCCCCCATCACCCTGGTGCATTGCTATCCCTTCTCTCAGCAGCACCCTCTTTTTTTCTTTCATCTACACCAAACCCAGCATCTCTCTTTGCCCCTCTCTCCATCTTTCTCTGCTGACCCCCTTCTAAACAGTAATCTCTCTCTCATGCCTTTGTTTCTCTCTCTCCCTCATCTGATCACTCCACCCTGCCCCCTCCCCTCTCCTTTCCTCCAGTCTCCCTACTAGTTCTGTTTCCTTCCTTCCTCCCCCTCTGAGCAGCATCTTATCCTGCAGGTCCAGTATTTCTCACTAGTCCCTCCCACGCGGTCTTCCACTCCTCAGACACATTGCTGGCAGCATCAGTGATTGAGACACCTGAACTCTTCTCTCTGCTGCAGCTTATCTGCATGAGAACAGGAAACTGCATCACAGAAAGTGGAACGAGGCTGAAAGAAGAGTTCAGAAGCCGCCTGGCAGTGGGTATCTCAATCAATGATCCTGCTAGCAATGAATCTGAGGTTTGGAAGACCGCGGAGCAGGGTGGGGGGGAGGGAGGGAAAGAGAGACTACAGAGGAAGTGCCGGGAGGACAGGAAACAAGACAGACTTTGGGGTGGGGGGGGGAGGATGGACATATTATGCTAACCCCAAAGGGTGGGTGGGCGGGCTTGGGGGCAGTTTATGTTTTTAAACCTGGACAGACAAGCACATTCTCCTAACTAAAAAAAACCAAAAACACCCGGATACCTGGACAGTCCTCTAAAAAGAAGGCATGCCTGGGAAACCCGGACGAATGGTAACCCTACTCAGACTCTGATTCTGGACTTGCACATTCAGATTGGGTTTTCAGAATGTAGGAAAAATTTGTGAGATTTTCTTGGTGCTATTTTGGTTAGTCTGTGGCCCTTTTCAACCAGAGTTTGCAATTCCTATAGTTCCTATGTCTCTGTCTTTCTTTGGTCTGTCTACAAAGAAATGTGTAATGAAGAAAAGACATGAATGTTCCCTACAAGTTAGGCTGAAACCTGAAGGTCGCTGGAACCTGTGGAGGTTAGGACTCCAAGAGATACTACAACCTCAGAATGTTTGTGGAAGATCCATAAACACAAGACAGATTACAAAATAGCTGTTTCTATTCAGACCATAATGATTAGCATTTTTTTTTTAATGCTGACCGCTGTGAGCAGAATTAGCCCTGAATATTCCCTGCTAGGCCATTTTGTGACCAGACCTGCAATGGGCAGGAAAAGTGGGCACTGTGGACTTTGAGGTAGGCCTGAAGAGGCCTATGTGGGTGGGGTGGTTTGGGGGACTTGGGGCATTTTATTTCTTCAGAGTGAGAGAGGGGAGATTTGGGACCTGGGGGTAGGATTGGGAAACCCCAATGCTATTACCACTAGCTAACTGGGCACTAACCAATATTCAGACCACTGCCAGGTTAGCTTGGTGGCTGAAGTTAGGACAGCTGTTTTGTTGAATGTGGCTGCTAACTGGTTAAGTCCCAGCTCGTCCTAGGCCCACTCAAGCAGTGCCCATGGACTGGCCCGGCATTACTCAAACAGTGCAAAGGTGGTCTGTGATGATATTCAGTGGCACTGTCTAGTTAAGTGCCACTTAATATTAGCGCTTAGGTGGCCAGATTGGATTTAACTGGGCAGGAGCCTCTGCTGTCTTACTAAATCTTTTGTACTATCAGGGTGGTATGTTTACTGCATCATCAACTATCCCACAAATGGAATGTTTCAGTCCCCCTCACCCCCTAACTCTCTGTCAAAGTATAATAAAGCTTATTAGGATATTCAGAGCGACAGTATCCTTTTCTCCCTTGGAACAGAATTAGAGGATACTGAAGAAGCATACTTCCTGTCAGAGCACCCTCAATAGAGATCTCCATGCACTGGGTCTGCTCCCCATTGCACCTCACAGTAGGTAACTGGTCACCATTGCAGCTGGCAGGGTTTCCATTGCATACGAAGCACTGGATTCCATGGTCCTTAGTAGAACTGCCATCTGAAATGGAAGAAAGACAAGAACATGAATTTGGGCAGAAAATAATGATAGAGGCAATAATGTGGAGTGGCCAAAGCTGCTGCTTCTGTTGGCCACTGCCTGGGGTGTAGGCCCTGAAAGGGAGAGGGGTGCAATCCTCCCCTCAAAGCTTCTTTCTAATGAGTTCATGCTATTTCCTGTTAGGAAAAGACAGACAGATGAGAATTTGTAGTCGTGTAATATGAACAGGGCTACCAGATTTCATCTGTAAAAAAAAAAGAGGACACCTGACCCAGCTCCATTTTGCCTCAGCCCTACCCTCACACAAATGTTGTCTCTTCTTCCCCAAGCTCAGGGCTTTCAAAACCTGGACAAACTGCTGAGTTTTGGCAATCCCCCGGGCACATACACGGTCCACTAAAAAAAGGACATATCCAGGTTTTCCCAGACATCTTGTAACCCTACATATGAATCCCACCCAGTATGAGAACTTTCTGGAATCTCATCAAAATTGAAAGATGGAGAAAAAAGACTTCAGACTGCAATGGCAGCACTATATTGGGGGGGGGGGGGGATGAAAACTCATCCACTTTCCACAAGTATAATCATTGATCAAAACAAAGTCCCCTGATTTTCCACAACCTGCTTCAGGAAATGTCCATCACAACGCACAGATTCTCTGATTATACATGTTGGCAGCTGATGGCAATTTTTCCCAGTAGAGTATGGGGCTAATTTTCAAAAGAGAAAAATGTCCAAAAAGTGGCATAAAGGGACAGACCTGTAGCATAGTGAAGGGAAGGGAGTGGACTGCCACAGGCACCATATTCATCGTGGCGCGGGCACTTCTCCTCCTCGTCAACCCCCTGCATACCTCTTGAAATGTTCGCTGGTGCAAGCAGCATCTTAAGAATACGCTATTAAAAAGTGATAATAAACCTCAACAATCATTTAAACTATCATTCCTTCACAAGTTTAGATTGTATTTCATTAAATGCTATACCATCTGCTATGTCTTTGGCATAATTTTTGAGGCTAAAGTCAATAATTTGAGAACTACTATTGTATCAAATAACACTGACACAGCTGGTTTCTGGAAATGAAAATCTGCAATTACAGTCAAAATGTAGTAAATTTGAATCCTGTTCTTTATTCCAACTCTCCAAAATATTTAATGGCATTACAAAAGTTTGTACTTTACATGACCCAATGCCGAAATCATGGATGGGTATGGATAAACATTGTTTACTGCCTTTTGTTTTACAAATGGTCAAGTTAATTTATTTTGGCTATTCTGAAATCTGATAAGCTTGATACTACAAATGTAGAGAACTATCGACCAATTTCAAATCTTTGTTTATTGGCTAAGATAACAGAACAAATTGTTCTCAGACTACGACGGGAACTCATGGCAGCCATTTTCTATGAGTGATCTGCACGAGGCAGGAGCATAGGAAGATTGTTCCTGTCCCACAAGCCCGCTTGACCACCAGGTAAGGTCTGGGATGCTGGGAGGGAGGTGGGGAAGGTCCGGAATTAGCTTTTTTAAAAAAAAGAAAATAAAAATAAAAAATTGCGATAACTGGATCCGCGGATACTGAAACCACAGATTCAGAGGGAGAAGTGCACAACTATCTCTCAGGGATAGGGTTACCAGATTTTACATTTGTAAAATCCAGACCCCCTAGACCTGCTCAAAAGGAGGACATGTCCGGGAAAATACTGACATCTGGAAATTCTGCTCAGGGAGGCAGAGAATCCTCACATCATTAAGCATCCAATGAGGCACAGCGATTCTTACCAGGAATCAGGTCTGAGTTGCATAGTTCCTTGTTACAGCACTGAATAGTTTCGTAAACCTGTACAATTTTCTTGTCTGTCGTTGTGGTCTTGTTACAGGTTGTCTCATTTCCTGCCAAGCAACCCTTGACCAGGATTTCAAAATGCAGTTTACCTAGAAGCAAAAAAAGAAAGAAAGAAAAAAAAAAAAAAGGATGATAATGTTTACAATGTTAAATATCCTATCTTGAAGAGGTAGATGTAAGTTTGAAAGACTGATAGTTATGGGAAGAGTCACCACTGGATATGTCATAAGAACATAAGAATAGTCTTACTGGGTCAGACCAATGATCCATCAAGCCCAGTAGCCCATTCTCATGGTGGCCAATCCAGGTCACTAGTACCTGGCCAAAACCTAAGGAGTAGCAATATAGCACAGTTACTTACCGTAACAGGTGTTATCCAGGGACAGCAGGCAGATATTCTTTACGCATGGGTGACGTCACCGACGGAGCCCTCGGTACGGACCTTTTTAACTAGAAAGTTCTAGTTGGCCGCACCGCGCGTGCGCGAGTGCCTTCCCGCCCGACGGAGGAGAGCGTGGTCCCCAGTTAGGATAAGCCAGCTAAGAAGCCAACCCGGGGAGGAGGGTGGGATGTAAGAATATCTGCCTGCTGTCCCTGGATAACACCTGTTACGGTAAGTAACTGTGCTTTATCCCAGGACAAGCAGGCAGCATATTCTTTACGCATGGGTGACCTCCAAGCTAACAGAGAGGGAGGAGGGATGGTTGGCCATTAGGAAAATAAATTTTGTAACACAGATTGGCCGAAGTGTCCATCCCGTCTGGAGAAGGCATCCAGACAGTAGTGAGTAGTGAACGTGTGAACTGAGGACCAAGTGGCAGCCTTGCAGATTTCCTCGATGGGCGTGGAACGGAGGAAAGCTACAGAAGCAGCCATAGCTCTGACCCTGTGGGCCGTGACAGCACCTTCCAGTGAGAGACCGGCCCGAGCATAACAGAACGCAATACAGGCAGCAAGCCAATTGGAAAGCGTCCGTTTGGAGACAGGACGACCTAGACGGTTAGGGTCGAAGGACAAAAAGAGCTGAGGAGATGAGCGATGAGCCCTGGTTCGGTCAAGGTAGTAGGCAAGGGCACGCTTACAATCCAGCGTGTGCAACGCCTGTTCCCCAGGATGAGAATGGGGTTTAGGGAAAAAGACGGGCAACACAATGGACTGGTTAAGGTGAAAAGCTGAGACCATCTTGGGAAGGAATTTAGGATGGGTACGCAGAACCACCTTGTCATGGTGAAAAACAGTGAATGGTGGATCGGCGACCAGTGCATGCAGCTCACTAACCCTCCTGGCAGAGGTGATGGCAATGAGGAAAAGCACCTTCCAGGTAAGAAATTTGAGCGAAGTTGTGGCAAGAGGCTCAAACGGAGGCTTCATGAGCGCCGATAAAACCACATTCAGGTCCCAGATGACAGGAGGAGGCTTCAGAGGTGGTTTGACATTGAAGAGGCCTCTCATGAACCGGGAAACCAGTGGATGAGCCGTGAGAGGTTTTCCGAGGATAGGCTCATGAAACGCAGTGATGGCACTGAGGTGGACTCTGATGGAGGTAGATTTGAGGCCAGCATTGGACAGCGAGAGCAAATATTCCAGTACAGTTTCCACCGCTAAAGAGGTGGGATTGTGATGATGTCGTAGACACCAAGAGGAGAACCTGGTCCTCTTCTGATGGTAACATTGGAGGGTGGCCGGTTTCCTGGAGGCGTCCAAAATGAGACGGACAGGCTGAGATAGATTCTCAGGAGAGGTCAGCCCGAGAGAAACCAAGCTGTCAGGTGGAGCGAAGACAGATTGGGATGTAGTAGAGACTGATGCTGCTGTGTAAGCAGAGTAGGATATACAGGAAGAGGAATGGGCTCCCTGGAGCTGAGCTGGAGCAGGAGGGAGAACCAGTGTTGGCGAGGCCACCGAGGAGCGATGAGAATCATGGTGGCCCTGTCCCTGCGGAGTTTGGACAAGGTCCGCAACATCAGAGGAAGTGGAGGAAAGGCATAAAGGAACCAATCTCTCCAGTCGAGCAGGAATGCATCTGGGGCCAGGCGATGAGGAGAGAAGAGTCTGGAACAGAATTGGGGCAGCTGATGGTTGTGAGGTGCTGCAAAGAGGTCCACCTGCGGAGTGCCCCAGCGAGCAAAGACGGAGTGGAGTGTTGAAGGGTCCAGCGTCCACTTGTGAGGTTGAAGGATGCGGCTGAGATTGTCGGCCAGGGAGTTCTGTTCGCCCTGGATATAGACAGCCTTGAGGAAGAGATTGCGGGCCATGGCCCAGGTCCAGATGCGTAGAGCCTCCAGACAAAGGAGGCGAGATCCGGTGCCGCCTTGTTTGTTTATGTAGTACATGGCGACTTGATTGTCTGTGCACAGGAGAAGAATCTGAGGGCAGAGAAGATGCTGGAAAGCCTTGAGGGCGTAGAACATGGCTCTGAGTTCCAGGAAATTGATATGATGTTGACGCTCCTGTGGGGTCCAAAGTCCCTGGGTGCGTAGATCTCCTAGGTGAGCTCCCCACGCATAGGGGGAGGCATCCGTGGTGATGATCATGGAGTGAGGGGGTAGATGAAAGAGTAGACCCCTGGAAAGATTTGAGGAGTTCAATCACCATTGAAGAGATTGCTGAAGAGACGATGTCACAGAGATGGGATGAGAAAGAAGATCTGTAGTCTGTGACCATTGGTTGGCGAGAGTCCATTGAGGTGTTCTGAGGTGGAGACGTGCCAGAGGAAGGACATGGACTGTCGAGGCCATGTGACCCAGGAGGATCATCATCTGTCGGGCAGGAATGGAGGGATGCATGAGCACCTGACGACAGAGATGGAGCAGGGTCCGCTGACGATCGGAGGGGAGAAATGCCCTCATTAGTGTGGTGTCCAGAACTGCTCCGATGAATTGAAGTCGCTGGGTGGGAAGCATTTGCGACTTGGGGTAGTTGATCTCGAACCCCAGGAGGTGGAGGAGAGAGATGGTGTGATGAGTAGCTTGTAGCACAAGTTGAGACGTAGGTGCTTTCACCAACCAATCGTCCAAGTAGGGGAACACTTGGAGGTTGTGAGACCTGAGGAAGGCCGCTACCACAATAAGGCACTTGGTGAATACCCTGGGTGATGAAGCGAGGCCAAAGGGTAGCACTTTGTACTGATAGTGGCGGTGTTGTACCTGGAACCGCAGGTAGCGGCGTGAATTCGGATTGATTGGGATGTGAGTGTAGGCCTCCTTGAGGTCCAGGGAACATAGCCAGTCGTGTTGAGAAAGAAGAGGATAAAGCGTGGCAAGGGAGAGCATTCTGAATTTTTCCTTGACGAGATACTTGTTGAGGTCCCTGAGATCGAGAATGGGACGGAGGTCTCCCGTCTTCTTGGGAACCAGGAAGTAGCGGGAGTAGAATCCCTGACCCCTTTGTTCCGGAGGTACTTCTTCGATGGCATTGAGAAGAAGGAGGGATTGAACCTCCCTCAGGAGGAGGGGGGCTTGGGAGGAGTGAGAAGCAGACTCTACGGGAGGGTTGTCCAGTGGAAGAGTCTGGAAGTTGAGAGAGTAGCCGTGGTGGATGATGTTGAGGACCCACTGGTCCGATGTGATGACCTCCCAATGGCTGAAGAATATGAGGAGACGACCTCCGATTGGTTGTGGAAGAGGTAGCGAAGGTGGAAGACTGGCTATGCCCTGGAGAGAAGAGTCAAAAGGGCTGAGAAGGTTTAGCAGGAGGAAGAGGCTTGTTGGGTTGACTGGACTGAGAACGAGCCTGTGCCTGATGTTGGTGCTGCCGGGGCCGCCGAGGTTGTTGGGAAGGCGGATTGAGTGGCCTGGCTGAGAACCTATGCTGATAGGAGGATTGAGGCCTGTAAGGTCGGGCAGGCGGAGCCTTTTTCTTGGGTTTAATCAGGGTGTCCCACCTGGTTTCATGTGCAGAGAGCTTCTGGGTGGTGGAATCCAGGGACTCTCCAAAAAGTTCATCTCCAAGACAGGGGGCGTTGGCCAGACGATCTTGGTGGTTAATGTCCAAATCTGAGACTCTCAGCCAGGCCAGGCGGCGCATGGCTACAGCCATGGCAGAGGCACGGGAGGTGAGCTCGAAGGAGTCATAGATAGAGCGGACCATAAATTTTCTCAACTGAAGGAGACCAGAGATATGCTGTTGAAAAAGTGGAACCTTTCTCTCCGGAAGATACTTCTGGAGGGCGGACAGCTGTTGAACCAAGTGTTTCATGT
Organism: Geotrypetes seraphini; assembly: GCF_902459505.1. Lineage (NCBI taxonomy): Eukaryota > Metazoa > Chordata > Amphibia > Gymnophiona > Dermophiidae > Geotrypetes > Geotrypetes seraphini. The sequence continues at coordinate 72,319,484 of NC_047094.1, read as the reverse complement.
AAAATGAAAAATGGAAGGAATAATTGTTCGCCCTGTTGGCCAGCATGGCATTCTGATAGAGCCTCTTGCCAAACTTGTCCATGGTTTTACCCTCTCTGCCAGGAGGGGTGGAGGCATAGACACTGGAGCCCTGAGTCTTCTTTAAGGTGGATTCAACAAGAAGAGACTCATGAGGCAATTGGGACTTATCGAACCCTGGAATTGGGATAACACGATAGAGGTTATCCAATTTGCAGGGGGCCCCAGGTACTGTAAGGGGGTTCTCCCAATTTTTGTAGAAAGTCTCCCGTAGGATGTCGTGTACGGGCAACTTAAGAAACTCCTTAGGAGGTTGTTCAAAATCCAGAGCCTCCAGAAAGGCTTGGGATTTTTTGGAGTCTGACTCCAGAGGGAGAGATAAAGCTGCTGACATCTCCCTGAGGAACTTTGAGAAGGAGGATTGCTCAGGTTTAGAGGTGGTATCGGGTGCTGAGGGATCCTCATCGGATGAGGAGAGATCCTCCTCGGTACCGGGGGGGGGACTCTTCCCATAAGTCTGGGTCCCGGACTTCTGGGTGCGCATGCCGAGACACCGGGGTGGAAGGTTCGGTATGGTGAGTCTTGGATAAAGATTTCCCAGAGCGCACCGAAACGGTACCGGGAGAAGAGGACCGGCGCCGATCCCGGTCCCGGGAAGAATGGTGCCCCGCCCGGTCCCGAGGTGGATCCGTAGTGGTATGGGAGTGAACCACAGGATGGGCATGAAGTTGTTCAGCCGAAAGAATCGGCATGGAGGTATTAATTGGTGCTGATGGGCAGTGTTCCCGCTAAGCTGCGCTGGTGTGCGCTGGCGCACAAAATGTTACATCGCAGCGCACAAGTTTCACGTCACAGCGCACACTCGAGCGGAGGTGAGAGGAAGCGGCGGCGGTCTGCCCTGATCGCCTAAGATGCAGCAGCGGCGGCTCCTTTCATGATCCCCGTAAATTACGGGGATGCCGCCGCTGCTGCATCTTAGGCGATCAGGGCAGACCGCCGCCGCTTCCTCTCACCTCCGCTCGAGTGTGCGCTGTGACGTGAAACTTGTGCGCTGCGATGTAACATTTTGTGCGCCAGCGCACGCCAGCGCAGCTTAGCGGGAACACTGCAGATGGGGTGGATACCGGTGGCTCGGTACGGGGCTCGGGCCGGTCTGGTACCGAAAGGAGCGGTGCCAGGATAGTAGGTAACAGGTGCTGGAGTTGGTGTTGCAGCTGTTCCTGTAGTTGAGATTGGAGGATGGCCGCAATTCGGTCATCCAGGGGTGGCACCGGAACCGCTTTCTTTTGCTTCGGTTCCTTAGGTGCCGCTCCACGCCCCGGCGATGAGGAGGCCGATGACGAGGCACTCACCGAAATCGGGGCGGAGCGTTTTCGGGGTCGGCGCGAGGCCGGCAAGGTCGGTGTCGCCACTGTGGCTGGTGGACGCTCGAGGGAAGGGGGAGGCTTCTTAGCCGGCTTACCTGGCGCCAGCGGCGCCGATGTGGGGTCGGGCGGTGTCGAAGTAGGCGGTGTCGATTTTGATGGTACCGCTGTCGATGCCGAGGAGTCCATCGCCGACCCGGTGCCGAACAAAAGATTTTGTTGGATTTGACGATTCTTGAGTGTTCGCTTTTTAAGAGTGGCACAGCGGGTGCAGGAGTCCGCCCGATGCTCCGGCCCCAAACACTGCAAACACCAATTGTGTGGGTCAGTGAGGGAGATCGGGCGTGCACACCGCTGGCACTTCTTAAAACCGGCTTGCGGGGGCATGAAGAGAAAAACAGCCTCCGCAAAATCGAACCCCGAGGCCTGTATAATGGCAACAGGCCCCGCCGGGGCAAAGACGAAAAAAGGGTAAAAATAATAAAGTTTTTTTTTTTTTTTTTTAATAAAGCAAAGAAAAAGAAACCCGAAGGTAAAATGAAAAGAAAATGGAAGAAATTTTGCGAGCAGGAAGGCAAAAAAGTGAGTTCAACGGCCGTTGAAAAAACACATGCGTCTTCTTCGCTCCGCGGAAACGAAGAAACTGGGGACCACGCTCTCCTCCGTCGGGCGGGAAGGCACTCGCGCATGCGCGGTGTGGCCAACTAGAACTTTCTAGTTAAAAAGGTCCGTACCGAGGGCTCCGTCGGTGACGTCACCCATGCGTAAAGAATATGCTGCCTGCTTGTCCTGGGATAATCCATGCTACTGATCCAGGGCAAGCAGTGTTCAAACAATATTGCAGAAAGATTCATGGTGATGCCCAAAAGGGTGTCATCATTGATGATACGTTGAAACCCTCTGCTCCGTGTGCAGCAGCAGATAAGAAAGCAAATATCTGTAGCATGTTAGAAATTATTGGGAAAAGAAGGGAGAATAAAAGTGAGAATAATATACTGCCTTTGTATCACTCTATAGTACAACTTTGAATATTAGATGAAATTCTATAAATGGCATGGAAAATTGGGCGCCAATAAAATTCAGCACTCTGTACTATCCTATAAAGGGCACTCCAGGATGAGTGGTCTTTATAAAATAATGTTGAGTGCTGAATTCTTCACTCAGCTTTGGGCACAAGGGCTTTTGCCAGCTGAAACCTGATGTAAATTGGGTGCAGATCCCCACTATTCTGTAACACAGCATGCATCTTTTGTGAATGTCCCGACCTATCCATGCCCCTCCCAGGGACACACCCCCTTTTGAGTTGCAAATAATCCAATTTAGGCACCCATTGTTACATTCAGATCATAGTTCAAATCATAGTTAGCATGATAACTCCAATAATTAAATCTTTGTAACCCATTAACTAATTATTTTGGGCACCAATCTGGGATTTGGGGCAGCCGCATTTGGACAACCTTTATAGAATTTGGGGAATTATATGCCATTTTGGTCACTGTATCTCGAAAAAGGTATAGCAGAATTAGCAAAGGTACAGAGGAGTGGCAACCAAAATGATAAAGGGGGTTGAATGACTTCCCTATAAGGAAAGGCTAAATTGTTGGGGCTTGTCAGCTTAGAGAAGATATGGCTGAGGGGGAATATGATAGAGGTCTATAAAATTTTCAATGGAGTGGAACCAGTAGACATAAATCATTTATTTACTCTTTCCAAAAGTACATGGACAAAGGGGTATGCAATGAAGTTGCTAAGTCAGTGGTTCTCAAACCTGCTTGGGGTCCCCCAGTCAGTTGGGTTTTCAGGAGATCCTTAATGAATATTCATGAGAGAGATTTGCATGCATTGAAGGCAGTGCATGCAAATCTCTGTTATATTCATTGTGGATATCCTGAAAACTAGACTGGATGGGGGTCCTCCAGGACAGGTTAGAGAACCACTGCACTACATAGTACATTTAGAACAAACTGGAGAAAATATTTCCCCACCAACATGTGTGATTAAACTCTGGAATTTGTTCCCAGAAAATGTGGTAAGATTAGTTAGTGTTGCAGATTTTAAAAAAGATTTGAACAAGCTCCTAAAAAAAAGTCCATATACCATTAGTAAAGTAGACTGAGAGAAAATCCACTATTTATTCTAGGAATAAGTAACAAGAAACCAATTTTACTCTTTTGGGATTAACAGGTACTTGTGACTTGGATTGGCCACTGTTGGAAGCAGGTTACTGGACTTGATGGACCTTTAGTCTGTCCCTGTGTATCAATACATATGTTCTTATGCTTTGAATTAATCTCCTCCTTTGGACTGAGTTGAAGGAACATTTCTGAATGTTTTCAGTAGCTTCTTTGAAGCAGGACCTGTCACTGCAGCTGTGTCGGCATGTTTGTTTCAGTGCAGCCAGCACAGCGCAAGACTCTCCCTGCAAGTATTTTTGGCATTCAAGACTTCTGTACATCTAAATACTTGCAAGGAGAAGTCTGTCAACTCACCTTCTTGCGTGTCTGTTCGGGGGGGGGGGGGCATCCCTCCACAGCTCTGCTCCCTCCCAACTGTCGTAACATCTTATAACAGAAGGGAGATTTTAGTTGCTTGCAGCTGTTTGAAAGGGGGGGGGCCCCCATAACTCACCTCCCTCTGCGGATGTTAAGGGATGTTGGGAGCACCTCTCACAGTTCTGCTGCCTCCTGCAGGTTAGCTCACTCCCTCTTGACTGTCCTGAGGTCTTATAGCAGTAGGGAGATCTGGGCTGCCCCAGGCGATGCCTGTGAGAGAGGAGGGAAGACAGGATAGGCTTCCTCTCAGTCACTGCCCGGAGCAGCCCACATCTCCCTTCTGCTAGAAGACCTCAGGGCAGTCAGGAGGGACTTGATCATGTAGGAGGGAGCAGAGCTGCTGAGTGAGCCCCTGCTTCCCACCCTCCGAACAGCAGCAGAGGAAGGTGAATTGCAAGGGGGAGCAACCCCCAAACAGATTTTTCCATGTATGTATTTGGGCATACAGAAGTCCTGTACTGCAAAAATACTTACAAGAAGTCCTGCCCTGTGTTGAAATAGATGTGCCAACATAGCCAGGCTCCTAGAACCTAAACTGGTGTAAGGAACTATTAACAGCAGACTCAAGAGTCAGAGTCAAAAATAATCAGAAGAACATTTAGCATGCACTATTTTTCCTGATAGTCTGAATAACTGCAAGATCTCTATTCAAAACTATATGCTCAGCTTTAGAGAGTCTTAATTGATAGAACAATCACTTTTTGATTCACCTGTGGCTCTCATATAGATAATTTCATGTAGCGGTTTAATTGATCCTCAGAAATACCACCTCGGACTCCTGTAATTCATAGTCCTAGGCTTTAAGTATTAAATCCTCACCGGACCATAATAATTTCATAGTAATTCAATTTAATATGTATATAGAAATAGTTTAGCTTTGGTTAATAATATAACTTATCTCAAATGTGGTCTTCTTTAATGGGATAACTTAGCCAACATGTTTCACAACCAAGTTTTCACAAGGCCATTCATCCCTTAGATGAGCTCAGCGCTACTCCACTCGACCACACTGTGAAACATGTTGGCTAAGTTATCCCATTAAGGAAGACCACATTTGAAATAAGTTATATTATTAACCAAAGCTAAACTATTTATATATACATATTAAATTGAATTACTATGAAATGATTATGGTCCAGTGAGGATTTAACACTTAAAGCCTAGGACTATGAATTACAGGAGTCCAAAGTGGTGTTTCTGAGGATCAATTAAGCCGCTACATGAAATTATCTATATGAGAGCCACAGGTGAATCAATAAGTGATTTTTCCACCAATTAAGTTTCTTGATAAGGGCTCCCATTTAAGTTGGACTATTAAATAAAGGTGCCAAGATTAAATTTACAGCTTTAGAGAGTGACATGGGGACATAGATTCATCCCTATTCCCTCACTGTCCCTGCCCCCCTCCCCATCCCTGTAATGAAGCCCATTTTTCATCCCCCTCCCCTCCCCATCCCCACAGACTTAATTTTCTTCCCTGCTCAAAACAGAAAGATGATTTTATGCAATTTTATGGGCCTAAAGCATCCCAAATAAACATTATAAGCCTATAATGTGTGTGTGTGTGTGTGTGGGATAGTTTCTATCTTTTGTTTTGGTTGAAAGAACATCAATAAAGATACAACTTGCATGCTGGGTTCTGATTGTACACAGAAGCCCAACATCAGCTAAATACCAGTGATATTTTAATCCAGACAATAATTTTAGTTCTAACTATTTATGCACAAAACATATAAAAAAACAGCCTTCAGAATATCACACACAAATAACCTAGGCTTAGATTCTTAAAAAAAAAAAAGTAAAAAAATGACGGGCTGCTATTGCAGCCGTTCTGGTAGCAAATTTTAAAAAGTGAGTTATTCTCCCAAAAATGCTCATGTAAATGAGGTTGGTGGACAGTAGCGAAGACTCGCTAAATTTGCATGTGCCCATCGCTAGTGATAGCAATGGGCACATGCGCAGAAAAAAACGCAAAAAACCCCAAACCCCACAACAGCGGGAAAGATGTTCAATCTCTCCTGCTGCCAAACAACATCATCCCTCCCCCTGAGGCTTATGGCTTAGTGCTTTCCTCAGTGTGAAGGCATACCACACCACACAAACAGACAATGTCCATTTCCAAGCAACAAAACAAAGTCAGCAAATAAGGAAAAAAAATTCAATCAAGTATAGCCCTCAGAATATCACATGCAAATAACTTACGCCCATATTCTATAAACCGATGCCTAAGTTAAATGCAAAACAACATTTAAAAGCACTATGATTAGATTAGAATGGGTACAAGTGGATCGATTTTTTACTCCCTCAAAAATTAGAAAGACTAGAGGACACTCGATGAAGTTACAGGGAAATACTTTTAAAACCAATAGGAGGAAATTTTTTTTCACTCAGAGAATAGTTAAGTTCTGGAACGCATTGGAAGAGGTTGTGGTAAGAGCGGATAGCGTAGCTGGTTTTACGAAAGGTTTGGACAAGTTCCTGGAAGAAAAGTCCATAGTCTGTTATTGAGAAAGACATGGGGGAAGCCACTGCTTGCCCTGCTACTGCTTGGGTTTTGGCCAGGTACTAGTAACCTGGATTGGCCACCATGAGATTGGGATACTGGGCTTGATGGACCATTGGTCTGACCCAGTAAGGCTATTCTTATGTTCTTAAAACAAAATTCAAGGCGCCTTCCAGCGCCTAATAAAATAGCACCAGAATTGCACCTACAGAGGTGCTTTATGATGCCTAATGCTACTGTAGATGTGGCTAACGCCGGAGGTGGCATTAAGCACCTCCGTAGGTATGATTTACATAAAAGGTAGGTGCTGGAAATGTAGGTCTTTAAAACCCTGGCCTACAATTCTAGTGCCTATATTTCCCAAGGGTGCGATTCTATACAATTGGCGGCCGTTTGTAAGGCATCTGATCACGATGGCACCATTTATAAAATCCGGGCCTTAGTGCTTTTCTCTCAGTCATTTCTATGAACCTTGAAACCTATGCAGGCAATCCTTAACATTACTTACAGTACATAGCTTATTGCCTCTTCTATGAGAAACCAAACAGCCGAGAAGACAGAAAATTAGTAGGCTCCGATGATGTTCAAGACAATGGCTGTATTGGTACAAAGAAAAACGACTCAATGCAAAATGTGTTTTGGCCACAAAGACCTGCCTCAGGAGTCTTGATTTGAAGTCTCAATGGTGCAACTAAAAGTATTTTCAACACATCACAGGCAATACTATCCAATCAGGATGCTGTTACGAAACATTCTCTTGAGCAAGGTGAACCAACTCTTGCAGCAGCATCAACATGAAGTTTTCCAGGTAAACTTTTTTTTTTTTTTAATATTGTGCTGACATAGCATGAATAACGACACAACAGTCCAAGTTTCCAAGTTTTATTTAAAATTTGATAAAACGCTTTTATAATAAATTCAAAGCGATGTACATAAATAAAATATGCAAATAGAGACATACAATAGACGAACATTAGACATCACAAACTAGAGGGCAGGGTAAAAGGGTGGAACTACAATTTCGTAAGGGAAAAAAACATTGAGGGATGGGGTCGCTGGTAGCTAGAAATGCTTATTCTTGAAGTTCTCTACATTGTATTTATAAAGGAACAGTATATATCTGTTGTTAAGGGCTAAACTAATTCCTGAAAGCGTCAGTGAAAAGGAAGCTTTTTAGTGAACTTTTGAATCTTTCTAATACTGTTTCTTCTCGAAGTTGAATAGGTATATAATTCCATTGCTGAGGGGCTGTAACTGACTCTTTGTGGATAGGGGAAATGAATGAAGGAATTAATTTTGCACACAGCAGAGGGCACCAGTACCATGAGAAACAGTTTTCATGTGCAGAAGCTCTCTGTGGGTACAGACAAAGTACCCAAGATTCCCAGCACAATGAACCAGACTGAAGGGAGGAGATGGGAAGAGCAAGACCTGGGCTAGGCTGCCAGAGGAATAAAAACCTGAACCACCAGAATGACAAGCAAGGTTTCCGGGCTTCTAGTCAGTGAAATGGGACTACCAAAGGAGACAATCAGACAAACAGGATGGGAAGAGGCCATGGTAGGCTAGAGGGACTTGGGAAAAGTTGAAGCAAGCTCAGAGAACCTGATAAAGAGGGCTGCACTGGGAGGGGGTTAGAAGAGGACAAGTATAGCCAAGTAGAGAGATTGCAGAGGCTGGAGTGAAGCAAGGGAGAGAAGGCTGTGAAACATGGGGAAATATGAGAAGAGAGAGAAGGCTAGAGAGGGAGGGGAGGAGTAGAGGGAGAAAGAAGGTTTCAGAGGGTAGTGAGTGATGAGATGGAAAACTGTAGAGGGTGGGGATGGGTAGAAGGAGAAAGAGGTTTCAGAGACTGGGGAGTGATGAGGATAGAGAGAGAAGATTGCAGAGGATGGGGAAGGTTGAGAGGAGAGATAAGGCTGCAGAGGATGGAGAGGAATGAGGAAAGAGAGAAAGCTGCAGAGAGGGATGAGAGGAAGAAGACTTCAGAGGGCGAGGAGGGATGAGGAGAGAGACAAGGCTGCAGAGATTGGGGAGGGAAAGAGAAATCTATAGAGGGTGTGGTAGGATGAGAAGGCTGCAAAGGGTGGGATGCGAAGAGCGAGAGAGAAGGCTGCAGAGGGTGAGAGGGTAGGAAGAGGTAAGAGATAGGAAACTGCAGAAAAGTGGAGGAAGAACGAAATTAGCAAGAGTAAGAAATTTGAAGTGTGAAAGAGGACAGAGAATAGAATTATTATGGGAAAAAGAAGATAAGAAAAAACAGAGGGTTTTCTTGGGAAAGATGAGTAAAAGAAGCTCAGGAATGTAAAAAGAACAATAGATCAAAAGGCAACAAACTATTTTAAATGGAGCAACAGAGAGAGAAAGAAAATGCCAAACACAGAAAAAAATCTGTAATCCTTCTGTTTAAAATGTACTAATCAGTTTCAATAACTGCCTCATAAAATTCTTCTGGCATAGTAGCGACTGTCACACAGCTCTGCAGTTGGGAAATACTTGCTGGAAGAAAAAGAAGGATTTGGGGAAGTTGCTGCCGGTTCACTGGGTTAAAAATAAACACCTGCCCGTCAGTCTCTCTTCCATCAGAGTTAGGTAATCAGTGATAAAAAGGAAGGAGGGTGGACGGCTTTGCAGGATTCAGGTCAGTCGTGTTGTGCAAGTTTACAGCTCTCCACCCTGCCCTGATCGCAACTCATCCCTGGATCTATTCCCACCAGCTTGGATGTACTCAGTTCCACCACTAACCACCAGAGAAGTTGGTTTTATCCAGCTTTTCTGTATTCATTTTATTGTGAACCTCTTGACTTAGATGGTAGTTGCCAATGGGCAGTATATCAAATAAATATTAAACTTGAAACTTAAAATACACTCAGACATTCAAAGGTATTTAACCATTTTGTCACTCAGGAAGATTCATTTTGAGGAGAGTAAGGTTGGCCCGGTTGAGTGGAACCATTTACCATTACTGTATATGTATCTGAGAATATTATACTCAAGGTTTCAAAAAACATTTGAAGGTTTTTTTGTTTAGTCAGGATTTTCATCAGTCAACTAATTTTTTTTTCTGTCTCCAGTCAGTTAATTTTTGACAGGCCACAATTTTGTTACACCTTACTGGCTTAGGGCTAGATTCACTAAGCAAACCGATCGTATACCGATCAGTTTATGACCCCTTAGCAACCAAATTTCCCTCTGGCCCGATTCACTTACCTCTCTGCCGACCATCCTCCGAACCACGCAGGCAAATGAGGGCAACAGCATGCAAAGTAGGCAGGGACCCGATTCACAAACCAAAACCCTGTAACACCGACTGGGCTGGCCGATCATTCCCAAGCGACTGCTGAGGACCAGTCATTCAAGCACTTTTCGAATGCCCTGCCTTCTGCCGCCCTGCTCTCTGCCTTGTCAGCCCTGATCTCCTGCTGCCCCAATGCCTTCTGCAGCCCCGACTCTCCTGCTGCCCCGAACACGCCAGCCTGCTCCGACTCTCCCACCCTTCCCCGCAGTGTAAGCCCTGGTTTTAACCCGTGGGCTTAAGCTGGTTAAAACCATGAGCTCCAAGGGAAAGATTCAAGTTAAGGAAAAAAAAACAAACCCCTGCCAGGTCCGGAGGTCCATGCACTCCCTCTAATTGTTAGATTGTTTTTTAAAGAAAACAAAATTATGAACATACATGAAAGTCTATGGTTTGGACCGGTCTCTGGCGCTACTCTTGTTCACACACATTTTTTTTTCTGTTTAGCATATGCTGCACACCTCTGTCCCAGCTTAACAAGGAATAGGAATCATCTTCCATAACTAGAAGGATTATCAATCTGCCTCCCTTTCTGGCATGTCAACCAAGAGCTGTGACACAGGGGGAGAAGAAAACGAATCAGGACCAAGGAAAAGAGAGAAAGTAACATCTAAGGGGGAAAAAACCCAAAACCCTGCCGGGCCCGGAGGTGGAAGGCCATTTTCAATATAACATCTAAGTCCGAATCTGGACGTTTTTGAAGTTTGTCCAAAAAACAGGTAGGAAAAATATGGTCTTTTTCATAACTGCAATGAAAATGATCTTTCTAGATTTGTTCGCCCTTAGTGCGATTATCTTTTATGACCATTTTCAAAAAACAAAACATCTAAATGAAAGCCACATAAAACAAGTCATTTGTATATAGGAAGGGGCCAGCATTTTTAGTAGACTGGCCACAGAGACATGCCAGTAGAGCAGTGGGGCACCCTATGGGGTACCACAGTGAACTTCACATAAGGGGACCAAGGTACACATCTCATCATAATCCCATCATGTCGTTTAGGGAGCTCTCCAAAACTCCTACTGGACCCATCCGTCTACCACTCCAATGGCCCTTATGGTATCAGCTGTAGGGTTTTGGTAGGTTTTGATGGGCTCACACTTTCCACCACAAGCTAGCCAGAAATCTACTGCCTGCTCAAAAGGAGGCGGTAGCGGCTAGCACGTGTGGCAATTTACCGTGCGCTATTCCGCGCGTTAAGGCCCTAGCGCCGCTTTGTAAAAGGAGCCCATAGTTGTTTTAATAAAGTGACTTCTTTTTAGACTCCTGCTTTCATTCTGGTTATTTGTAGTTTTTCCACCCATTACATTTTTTATTTGACTTTTGTGGTTTGCCACCCTTTTGTTTTTCTGTACTGTTTCTTTCACTTCATTGGGGGGTGGGAGGGAGTCAGTGACCACTGGAGCAGTGTGGGGGCATGCTTATAACCCCGCAGTGGTCATCTGGTCAGTTTGGGCACCTTTTTGGCATTTACTCATTTTTAAAACATTGGATATTTTGTAAAATGTTTATCGCTGCAAAACATCCAGATCCTAAGTCCACCTTAGTCCTGCCCAAACCACACCTCTAACATGCCCCCTTAGAAGCTGGGCAAACAACAGATGAACAGCACAGGAAACAATCTAGAAAATAGGTTTCAAAAATGATGATTTGAATGTTCTGGCAATTTAACCATTCAAGTGCCACCTTATGCCATTTTTGGGATGTTTATTTGTTTTGAGCCCCATAGTGGAGTTAGAAAAGGTTCAAAGAAGAGTGATCAAAATGATAAAGGGGATGGAACTACTTTCATATGAGGAAAGGCTAAAGAGGTTGGACTCTTCAGTTTGGAAAAGAGGTGGCTGAGGGAGCAGATGATTAAGGTCTACAAAAGTGGTATAGAATAGGTAAAAGTGAATCGAGTTTTTACTATTTCAAAAATGACAAAGACTAGGGGACACTCAATGAAATTACATGGAGATACCTTTAAAACAAATAGGAGAAAATATTTTATCACTCAAGGAAATATTTTATCGCTCAACTCTGAGGACTTTCTTAAGGGATCAGACTCCACAGTTGACCCTTGAGGGGAGGAATGCTGGCCTAGTGCCAAACCCTCAGTAAGCCTGGTTCTAAGAGAGAGGTTGTAGAGGCTTAGCATTAAAGATAGATTTTACAGCAACCTGTGAACTGGAAACTGGGAAAGGTAAACTTGGGTTTCAGTGGGTTATATCATTGTAGTTCTCTTTTTTAGCTTAGAAAATCAGTTTCTCAACATGCGGTACGCATACCCTTAAGGGTACTTGAGCCGTTTGTTGGGGGTACACGCTACCACGGATATTGCCTGCCTCTGCCTAAGCCGCCTCTGCCTTCAGGGATCCCTCCTTCCTGCCCGACCCCCTCCGTCAAAGCCAACCCCAGTCTCCACTCCTCTCAGCTGGATCCGACCTCTCCCCAATTCCCAATTCCCCCACCTACCAGCTCCCTAGCACTGTAATTTAAAAACTTCGGGCAGCCAGCAGTGAAACAAAACCAGTCTCCTGCTATCTGCCTGCCTGCCCCGGAAGTGTTCTTTCTGCAGCCTACACAGAACACTGCAGAAAGAACAATTCTGGGGGCAGTGGCAGATGGCGGGAGGTAGGCTTCGTTCCCGATTCCCTCACCTACCAGCACAATGAAGTTAGCCTTCTCCCACTTGCCTGCCCTGGAAGTGTTCTTTTGGCAAAGTTCGGCCTATGCAGAATGCTGTAGAAAGAATACTTCTGAGGTAGGCAGGCAGGCAGATGGAGGGAGGCTGGCTTCGTTATGCCTCCAGCTGCCTGAAAATTTTAAAATACAGTGACGGGGAGCTGGTAGGTGGGGGAATCAGGAACTGGGGAGAGGTCAGATCCAGCTGAGAGGAGTGGGGGCTGGAGTTGGGAATAAGGGAAGGACAGATGCTACAGGGTTAGGAAGGGAGGGAAAGAGAGTTGCTGCTAGTAGATGAGGGAACAGCAAAAAAGTATTGTTGGATATAGGTGTGGAGTGAGAGGGAAAGACATGGTGCACATGGGGAAAGGAAGAAAGAGGAAAATTGGGCTTAGAGAGAGGAGAGGTAGAGATGCATGATGGAGAGAAGGATGAAAGGAAGAAATGTTGGATATGGTGGTGGAGCGGGAACTGCAAGGGGGAGAAATGTTGGACATAGTGATGGAGGAAGAGAAGTGGCATTGTGCTGGAGAGGGGTGATAGAAGGAGAAATTGGCATGGGGCTGGTGGGCAGTGGTGAAAAATGCTGCACATGATCTTGGGGATGAGAGAGGTAGAAATGTTGGATGTGGCAGTAGAGGGGGTGGGAGAGTTGCCTGGATTTCTCAACAGATGGACAGTGAGAGAGAGAGAGGGAGACATGTTGCCAATAGGGGTGGAGGAGAGAGGAAGAAAAGTTGGACTCATGGAGAGACAGAGAGTTGTTGGTTGGGGAAGGGAATGAGGTCTGGAGTAGATGAAGCATGCAGGAGGCAAAAATAAAGAAATATTGGATGCACAGTCAGAAGGAAGTGCAACCAGAGAATCATGAAATCACCAGACAACAAAGGTAGGAAAAATGGATGGAAGAAATTGCATTATAATTAGTTCTATTATTTTGGGAGTGGGGTCTGGAGTGGAGCCTGGGCGAGTCTGGGGCAGAGCCTGAGTGGGGGTACTCAGTTGATATTTGTTAGACTTAGGGGGTAATTGACTTGAAGAAGTTGAGAAATACTGAGTTAGGCAATAGTGTAGCCTTTAGAGTCTCTGTTTCAGTTTAATACAAAACAGTATTTTAGCCTAGATTAGTGTTTTAGGTTGCATTTCAGGGCATAATATCAGATTAGAGCACAAATAGCTGTTGAGGATAGGCTCTGGTGTTAATTTAATTCCCTCTTGCCCACCCCAAGCAACAGCTTTTTGATTTATAGGATCTTCAGCCAACCAGGAACAGGGCATTACTTTGGTAGATTTTTCTGTCCTTTCTTTATTCTTCCAGGTGTAAGTACTTCTGTACCACAGTTTGACTGGGAAACATCATATCACCAAAGCTGCTGCTCAGGTTACAACTTCTGTCTCTGTGCAGACAGAAAATGTTACCCAGGCAGAGGGAGTGGTTCCATGTGCAAGCTTTCTTTAGCTTGAATCTCTCATGAAGGAAGTAAAGGAAATGAGAGAGGAGGTGACAAGACTGAGAAGTATCCATGAGAATGAGAAGTACATCATTGAAATGGTTCATGAGGCGTCAAAGTTTTCCAACAATGGGGAAGAAGAGGCTGTGCTGAGCGAAGACAGCTGGACTCAGATTACAGAACACTGCAAGTTTGGTACTGTGACTCCCCCGCCCTTGAACTGAAGAACTGGTATGCTGTCTTAAAAGTAGAGGAGATGAGAGCATCCCAAGGAGAGGAAGAACCAAAGCTTGAAATCCCCAAAATTACTGGATCTGTGACCACTAGGAGGCGAAAGGTAGTGGTAGTTGGTGATTCCCTTCTGAGGGGTACAGAAGCATCCATCTGCAGACTAGACATGATGTCACAAGAAGTATGCTCTCTGCCTGGTGCCAAAATCCAAGATGTTACGGAGAGCTTGCTGAGACTCATCAAGCCTGATGACTATTATCCGATGCTGCTCATCCACGTTGGTACTAACGATATTGCCAGGTACTCCTGTGAACATATCAAAAGCAACTTTGTGGCTCTGGGAGAGAAGGTGAATCAGACAGGTGCGCAGATGGTATTTTCGTTAATCCTCCCTGTCAAGGGTAAAGGCTGGCACAGAGAAGTTTGCATCATGGAGATGAATGCATGGCTACGTGGGTGATGTCATTGAGAGCATTATGGCTGCCTGGACCATGGGATGATTTTCCAAGGGCTGCTGAGTAGGGATGGTGTACATCTAGCAAAGAAGGGATGAAGTTTATTTGGCAGCAGGCTGACTAATCTACTGAAGAGGACTTTAAACTAGAAGTGATGGGGCAGATAAGAGGGTGGCGGAGGGGCGTTGCCACCCTGGGCACCTCTTACCCTTGCTACGCCTCTGTTTTGTATACTGTATATCTAAGTCCATAGTTTGCCCTGGGATTGGTAGCATGGAATCTTGCTACTATCTGGGATTCTGCTAGGTACTGTGACCTGGAGAGGCCACTTTTGGAAACAGGATAGTGGGCTAGATGGACCATTGGTCTGACCCAGTATGGCTATTTTTATGCCTTTATTCCATGTGATGACTTCTGTGACACTTCCGAGCATGGCTGTTCCCTGGGGTCTAATTGTGGTTATATATCTCCAATATTTCATATAAGTGCAAGGGTTACAACTTCTAATTCCTTACCTTGGAATTTGATTAAAGTGGAGGTGCAGAACGCCACGTTGGGCTGACACGTAATTATGCTTTGTTTCTGAGGTAGCTGGGATTCTCCTTGGTACTGGTAGCACTGAATGCTGGAGGCTGAGAAAGAAAGTCAAATCCTGTTAGTGAATGATAGCTAACCACTCGTCTTCAGACAACAAATCAATTAACTGAATGATAGCAGGTTTGGTTTCAGAGCAGCAGCCAAATAACTATGAGTTCCTGTCTGACAAGCCACCAGTGTAAACCACTGTGCATTATGCAAATAGCTTACACATGTGCATTGTCACAATCTAGGCCCTTATTCAAGCCAGCAAAGGGCACTAATTGTGACCTTTGAGAGATTATGGGCGTGTTCCCCTGCAAATGGGGTAACCCTTCAGGTTCACCTGGTCTGGGCAACAGCCTAGAGTTACCAGTTACCAGTTATCAATCCAAATGATTGGGAATTATTCTATATAAAGGCACTCACCTACTAAATGTATCTAAATCCCAATGCCTTATTATTATTGCAAGTTTCTTTACATGCACAAACTCATAATGCCAATATGTGATGTGCTCAATGCGCCTCCACCACGGTCGTGGTCCTGTTGAAAATAAACCCCGGTATGGAGGAGATATCCCCCAAGCACTTTTATACAGAGAACAAAAGTATATATATTCATGGAACACTGTAGTTACATTCGGACTCAATCATGAAACTGAATGGCCTGCTACATAAGGTTTCTATAACATCATTTGATAATAATCAGCAGGAAAGTTTTGATTGGATCAAAGGCAAACACGTGACTTTTGCAACACAGTTAAGAAGGAGTCCGTCCTAGACAGCCCATACCTTTGATGAACCTGGAGAGGGCTTGCAGCTATACTATAGAGCACAGGTGTCAAAGTCGGTCCTCGAGGGCCAGAATCCAGTCGGGTTTTCAGGATTTCCCCAATGAATCTGCATGAGATCTATTTGCATGCACTGCTTTCAATGCATATTCATTGGGGAAATCCAGAAAACCCGACTGGATTCCGGCCCTCGAGGAGAGACTTTGACACCCCTGCTATAGAGTATGTGAAGAATGAAAATGGACATTTGTAGGGACGCTAATTAGTGTCTTTCTCAGCAACTCCTCTAAAAATCTTTCTGTTCTCTCTGTTGACGGACTCGAAACTCAGTTTAAGTTGGAGAGCAGCGCTGTTAATTGAAAAGTGGAGATTCATTGATTGTGCTTACTATGATTTCAACACTTTGAACACACATTTCGTTTGGGACCAGGGGTGATTGGTGAGGACCCGATTTGGATGTCACAGTGATCCAGTGGATTCAAGAGGGACAGATAAGTGCATTTTTATTTGTTTACATGGGTGTCGCTTGGATTTGAATATCGTTAACCAACAGACTTGCACTTATGCTGACCCATAGGTGTGGGAACTGGATGCTGCAATGATGGTTCCCTTCAAATCATGGTCTATTTATTTTAAGATATGACCATGGTGGAGGCGCACTGAGCACGTCATATATTAACAGTATGAGTTTGTGCATCCCTGCCTATTTGCTGTTGTGCTGCTTTTGAGCTCGCTAAATTCAAAGGTTCCTGAAGAAGGATGTTTATCCAAAACTGAAGCTCAGTTGAACCCTTTATTTTGGAGCGGTTTTGTTTGTACTTGCAGCTTATTTTTCGGGCATTTTCTGCCTGTCCAATACTTAATAGATATCAATATCAATTTGATAAATGGATTTTTATTATTTTTATGGAATAAGGCTTACAGAAGCTTATCTATTTTAGTATAAATAATCTGAATTATACATATGAGTTAGGGTCGTACTTTGTTAGTTAGTATCTTTTATTGAATTGTGTTATTTCCTTTTATAAGACACTGTTATCTGGCTCTGTATTTTAAATACTTTGTAATTTATTGTGCAAACCGCCAAGAACAGATGGTGTGGCAGTATACAAAAATAACTAAACTAAACTTTGGGAGCCCTGATGCCTTTACTAAGCCCCAATTGAGATAAGTGACTATATGTTTGTGCAGTACTCCTGTCGCACCGACTGTGTTGGAGCAGCTTCGGTGAATATACACCGAGTTATTTTTGTTACACACTGTTTTATTAAATTATTCACGCAATTGAGGACTCTATGATGGTGTGGTGTGTTGAGCTGGTGCCCTCACACGGATTGTAATATTGAACGTTGATTCGTTCACTTGATTTCACAATCCACACTGAGGTTCTCATACACAGTTATTATTAATTCTTCACCCTTATTTATTATATTCACTTTGCTGCTCCTCACACTCTGTTAGAAAATAAGAACATAAGAATTGCCGCTGCTGGGTCAGACCAGTGGTCCATCGTGCCCAGCAGTCCGCTCACGCAGCGGCCCTCTGGTCAAAGACCAGTGCCCTGAGACTAGCCCTACCTGCGTACGTTCTGGTTCAGCAGGAACTTGTCTAACTTTGTCTTGAATCCCTGGAGCGTTCGTTTTCTATGACTCTCTGGGTGAAGAAGAACTTCCTTACGTTTGTACGGAATCTATCCCCTTTCAACTTTAGAGAGTGCCCTCTCGTTCTCCTTACCTTGGAGAGGGTGAACAACTTGCCCTTATCTACTAAGTCTATCTCCTTCAGTACCTTGAATGTTTCGATCATGTCCCCTCTCAATCTCCTCTGTTTGAGAGAGAAGAGGCCCATTTTCTCTAATCTTTCGCTGTACGACAGCTCCTCCAACCCCTTAACCATCTTAGTCGCTCTTCTCTGGACCCTTTCGAGTAGTACCGTGTCCTTCTTCATGTATGGCGACCAGTGCTGGACGCAGTACTCCAACAGAGGGCGCACCTTGGCCTGGTACAGCGGCATGATAACCTTCTCCGATCTGTTCGTCATCCCCTTTTTTATCATTCCTAGCATTCTGTTCGCCCTTTTCGCTGCTGCCGCACATTGCGTGAACGGCCTCATCAACTTGTCGATCAGAACTCCCAAGTCCCTTTCCTGGGAGATCTCTCCAAGTACCGCCCTGGACATCCTGTATTCGTGCATGAGATTTTTGTTACTGACACGCATCACTTTACACTTATCCACGTTGAACCTCATCTGCCATGTCGATGCCCATTCTACAGTGACACCCTAGGACTTTTTTCTCCATTTGTTGTGGATGTTCTAGTATATTTGGGTTTTGATATATTTGATAGTCCTACAATAATGATAAGGCATTGGGATTTAGATACAAAATATTATCAAACCAGGTAGCAGAAAAAAACAACTTTTATTCTGTCTTTGAACTGGACTCTGTTCAGGATGTTTAAATTCCAAGAAAGCAATGGTACAAACAAAAATACACTTTTCCTTCTGTTGGTTCATGCAATGTACACTGAGGCTTTATTGCCCCGGTCTTCTTAGACCAAGCAGGGTAAGTACAATTCACCAGAGCAGTGTTTCGTGGATCCTTGCACTTCATAAAAGCATAGGGATTTCTTCTTCAAGCAAACAAATCCTTTTCACTTTGAAACTGGAAATCATGGCTACCTGCACTGCAGGTGAGTACTGAGAATTCCTAGGCTCTGTGATAGCTTAACTTGGTAACTAAAAAGCAGTAACTTTTTCTAAATTGAAATAGTCTCAGAACTTCCATAAACAAATGGTAAGCAAGGTCAGGTTTGTAAAGGAACAAAAAAATATTTCAGCATCTTCGAGGAAAAATGCAAACAGTCCTATCAGTTTCTTTTTCTCTTAACTGGCTCTCAGCTGCACAGCTTAGCAGCTTATAACATCACGAAGTCTTTTAGAAGGCGCACCTATGCATGGGTGTGCCAGTGCCAACCTTAGGCTAGTATTCTAGAATGGAATTTTGGTGCCAAGAAGCTGTTCTAGAATTGGCGCTAACTGCACAGCATCAGGCACCTAGACTGAAGCACCAGTTCATAGAATTGCCCCCCTATCTTCAAATTTTGAATATCTTTAATGTAGGCAACATACCTGTCATGGCTGCTAAAGCAAAGCCTATCCATTGTTCGTGGAAATATCATGAGAAACGTAGACCTGGATCAGTAATTTCTTGTTCTGGAAAACCATTGCTCTTAAGACACGCCAGCACTTAGGGGCAAATTCTATATGAAGCGGCCAAAAGTTAGAAGCCGATATAGGCACCGTTCAGCGCAATTCAAGCACAATTGGGTGCTGTTTAGTGAATCACGCTGAGCGGCAGCTATTTTGGAGGTGCCCAGTAAATAGGCCGGATCTAGGCACAATGAAAAGTTAAGAGCCCATGCGAGCGCTTAAACACACTTAAGAGCCTAACACGTCGCCACGCCCACACCTAACATGCATAGTGCCTATTTTTTTTGAAGGCCGCCTATATTTTTAGAGGCGCCTTATTACAGAATCACGCTTTAATGATAGGCGCCTATGTTTCAATCAGTGCTGATTAAAAAGCTTAATTGAGCTTGTTCTTCAATTTAGATAGGCGCTTAACTAGTTGGGCGCCTCCGAACTAGGTGCCTAACTTTAGGCGCCGGTTACAGAATTGGGCCTTAATTTCAAGCTCTTATTTTGTTCTCTCATTGCTTGGTTCAGTTGTTTCTAATCCTGCTTTTCCTTCAGGGTTGTGTGCAGTGTGTACAATCTCCCACATCAGTCAATTGCGGGTTGTAAGGCCAGTCAGCTGTGAGTTCCAGTGGGCTCAGTCCAAATAGCCCAAGACACTTTGGGATCAGCACTTGTTAGCTGGTTAACAAGTGCTCGCCAGGCAGTGATATTCAATGGCATTACCTGGATAATGCAGCTGAATACCAGGTCTGACCGCCTTAACACCGCCAGGATGTTAAAAGGCGTCATGTATGCAGGTAAATTAAGGAAATCCCTTTTCTTCAAATTCACTGAGCTTTGAAATAACCTCCCTGCCCTGCTGCTGAACCTAGGCTTATTTCAATTATTCCGAAAGCATCTTAAAACCTGGCTTTTCTCCAAAAAGTAAAGCTCTCTATTTAAAATGTAAAGCTAGCTATCCTCTTCATAACCTCTAATTTCTTATTATGTCCTTCCCTCATTTATTGAATTTACCTGTAAACCATGCTGAGCTCTATCTTTATGGAGATGATGCGGTATACAAACTTAAGGTTTAGTTTAGTTTAGGACAGAGCTTAGGTGGAGCCAGAAGTTGTCTGGATATTGCTGATATTCTGCTCTGGTACCTGGATAGTTATTCAGGCAAGTTAGGACAACTATTGTACCCAGATAACTTCCACTTGGCACCAAATACCTGGATATTTGGTGCTGAGATTCGAATAACACCCAGTGTTTAATAGTCAGGTATAAAGTACCTATGGCAGTCAGCGCTTAGAACAGGGGTCCCCAAGCTCAGTCCTCGAGAGCTCCCATCCTTTCAGATTTTCAAGATTTCTGCAATGAAAATTCATGAAATCCATTTGCATACAAGGGAAGCAGTATGGAGTGCAGACTAATGGTATGAGAACCAGGGAAACTGAGTTTGAGTCCTACTGCAGTTTCATGTGACCCTGGGTATGTCACCAAACCCTCCATCGCCCCAGATACAAAATCTAGATTGTGAACCCACTAGGGACAGAGAAAGTACCTGCATATACTATATGTAAACCCCTTTCATTGATTGAGTGGTATATCATCAAATCCCTTTCCTTAAATATTCATTGTAGAAACTCTGAAAACAAAGCAGGGGTTTGGGGACCCTTTGTTTAGCAAAAACACTGACCACGTGGGTTAAATAGTACCCCCTTTGTAGTTAAAAAAAAACACCTCAGGAAAATTAAAACATTTTTCCATGCATAGAATTTGTAGCATTTTTCAATTTGACCCTATTGGGAAAAAACACAGAAGTCCAACATGGTAAATTCCAGGTCCCTAATCAATTCTTTTTCCCAGTTTCGAATAGATGGTTCAGACTGAGAGACTGCATTAGTGCTTCCCAGCTGTATGTTGAAATGTATTTTAAGGAGAAATAATGTTACATTTTTTGTACTTATTTCAAATGATTCTAAGATTCTCTTTCTCATTCACTTTCTTCCACACTGTTCCCTAGTATTCTGCTGGTCATTATTTCATTTTCTCTCTATTTTCCATTCTCCCAGAATTAGTACATCTCACCTGTTGCTCTTATGATGTATAAATGTGTGTGTGAATCCATCTCTATGTGTATCAAGCTGTGTGTGTGTGTTCTTTCACTTATGTGTGTGTGAATCCATCTCTATGTGTATCCAGTTGTGTGTGTGTTCTTTCACTTGTGTGTGTGAATCCATCTCAATGTGTATCAAGTTGTGTGTGTGTGTTCTTTCACTTGTGTGTGTGAATCCATTTCTATGTGTATCAAGTTGTGTGTGTTCTTTCACTTATGTGTGTGAATCCATTTCTATGTGTATCAAGTTGTGTGTGTTCTTTCACTTATGTGTGTGTGTGAATCCATTTCTATGTGTATCAAGTTGTGTGTTCTTTCACTTATGTGTGTGTGTGAATCCATCTCTATGTGTATCAAGCTGTGTGTTCTTTCACTTATGTGTGTGTGAATCCATCTCTATGTGTATCAAGTTGTGTATGTTCTTTCACTTATGTGTGTGAATCCATTTCTAAGTGTATCAAGTTGTGTGTGTTCTTTCACTTATGTGTGTGTGTGAATCCATCTCTATGTGTATCAAGCTGTGTGTGTGTTCTTTCACTTCTTACCTGAGGGCAACAGGATGGACATGAATACCATTCCCATCAGTGTCTTCATGGTGCTATTGTTCTGCCTATATCTTTCTGGAAGGAATCGTCTAGCAGCTGGCAGATCTAGAAGCAGCTTTCTTCCCTATGTTCACCCGTGCTTTGACTGCTGCAGAGATGCTACTGGCCCAGGTTGAGGGAAACAAAGGTAGATAAAGAGTATAACACTGGTATGGACGGGTTTTGCAGGAATTGGTTTGGCAGCAAATATGAAGAAACCTGCTCTGTAACTGAGAGTATTCCCAAAACCAGACCAATACAAGCTGAACTGGGTGAGACCCAGTTCCCACCAAGGCTTGTTGGAACTTGCCCAAAACAATTAGGATTTGGGTTACTGAAGGTATCATAATATCAGATACATCTAGGCTAGATATAATGATGATGATACTTTTTGCATCCCACAAACCTGAAACATCCTGTCCCTCCCCAGACATAAACATATACGCACATACACAAAGACTCACATCAGCTTACTCATACATATACACACTCACAGTGCCTCTGTTTCCTCATGCAACTGGCTAGAAACAATTTTTTTTATTGAGCACAGCAGAGGCAAAGAAAAAGGCAAGGAATACAACAAAGAACACACAGGTGCATCAAAAGCCATCCAGCAATTATATCCCAAGCCCCAGAACCCAACCCCCCACTCCCACCGCCAAACAACAATAACCAAAAGAAGAAGAACCTCCCCCCCCAGGGCCCTGGACTCTGATAAGCCCCCCCAAATCAGAAAGTGGACCTCCCAAGGAAGAAAGAGAAAAATGAAAAGGGGAGAAAAAGAAAAAGAAAAAAAGCGGAGAAAAGCCGGGAAGAGGCCACCCCAAGGCCGCAAACCTCTCATCACTCAGGAAAATCAAATAGGCAAAGTATTAAGAATCAAACTGCAGGCTTGAGGAGACAGAGTAAATATAAGGACCCCAGACCTGCAAAAAAAACTTCAATTGACGCAAAGAATGACACACTCGACCCCTCTCAAGCAGCATCAGAGCATGCAAACGGTTACGCCAAGCCCAATAAGGAGCCCGATCTGAAACCTATTCCCCCCAAATAATCTTCTTAGCCACTAAGCCAGCCTTCCGCAAAAATAACCGACCTATACCCGGGGGAAAACAAAACGCCTCATATTTATCTAACAAAAACCCCGCCGGAGTAAGAGGTATAGAACGGCCCAACAGAAGCTCCAAGTAACGAATCACCCGTCTCCAGACCACAGAACAGCTCCAAAAAGCATGGAAAAAGGACTTAGGAGCACTGGTACATTTCTCACATTGCGGTGACTCTGCTAAACCCGAGTGAAATAGTTGGACTCGCGGAAAATAAGCATGATGTAACACCCGGAACTGACACTCCCGGAGTTCCCTCATGCAACTGGCTAAATGTGGTCTTACATTCTTCAAGGTGAGCAGAGTTGGTGTTGACTCAGGAGACAGCCTTTGAATGCATCTGTGACAGTTCTCAGAGTGCTTCCTTGAGGCCAGTGATGTAAAGAAGGGAGACGGTATTGCAGTATCTAAGGTGAGGTGATGTGAGAAACAAGTAAAACTGCATTGGAGCATCAAAGGTTGGTGATGTGAGAAGTGGACAATGCATGAAACGGGCTCCTGTTGGACACAGATAATGGAGGCAAAAGCAGTAAGGAATCGATAGGAGCTGCTCCTACTTGAATAAGTGCTGGTAAGGATATTCCTCAGCACTAACCAATAGTGCTGCTGCATATTTTCTCTGACCGCCTCGGTGCTACCCAGATAATGTCAGGGCAGCCCATGGGCAGAGCAAGGAGAAATTAGGTTCTTACCTGCTAATTTACTTTCTTGTAGCTTCTCCAGACTGGTATAGGTCTTCTTTCAGTCTCCACCTGCTGGTCATGATGAGCTATATACCTGCTTGTAAGATTAACCTACACCGGTCAGGAGAGTGCTAAAGAAAAGGGCTGTTCTTTATCCAGATATTTATCTGGTTAGGCATCTGAATATACCCACTAACCAGACAGTAGAACCAGTCAGTGCTAACTTCAAATATAATTCAGCAGCTGCCACAATCCAGATACTCTCGCTGAATTATCAGGACTTATTTACCCTCAGCAGCTAGCATTTACAAAATCTTTTACCTCCGTGAGGAAGAAGAGTTTAACAGTTCCTCAGCCCCCGATACTCTTAAATTGTCTACTATCCAAAACAAAGGGGACAGTCTTGAAAGACTGCAAAATACTCAGGCTTTCAGAATATCCCTAATGCATATTCATGAGATATATTTGCATACAGTGGAGGCAGTACAGGCAAATACACTTTATACATATTCATTTGGGGATCCTCCTGGAATGCAGTTTCACATCCCTGCAGTGATATGGCACCCTATTTAGCTTGAAAGATGGAAATTTCCAAGGGAAGGGGAGAGAATCAAAACTGTGTACCTCATATGGTTGTTGTTTTTTTTATAGAGGTAGCAATTTGAATGTACTGCAATTGCTGTGTGTGCTTTATAGTCTTCCTGTTTTTTTCTCTCTTTGGCTACCATTATTTCTTTTTCAGAGTTTCCTATGTTTTAAGAACATAAGAAGTGCCACTGCTGGGTCAGACCAGTGGTCCATCATGCCCAGCAGTCCGCTCACGCGGCGGCCCTCTGGTCAAAGACCAGCACCATAACTGAGACTAGCCCTACCTGAGTACGTTCCGGTTCAGCAGGAACTTGTCTAACTTTGTCTTGAATCCCTTGAGGGTGCTTTCCCCTATGACAGACTCCGGAAGAGCATTCCAGTTTTCCACCACTCTCTGGGTGAAGAAGAACTTCCTTACGTTTGTACGGAATCTATCCCTTTTCAACTTTAAAGAGTGCCCTCTCGTTCTCCCTACCTTGGAGAGTGTGAATAACCTGTCCTTATCTACTAAGTCTATCCCCTTCAGTACCTTGAATGTTTTGATCATGTCCCCTCTCAGTCTCCTCTGTTCGAGGGGGAAGAGGCCCAGTTTCTCTAATCTTTCGCTTTACGACTGCTCCTCCAACCCCTTAACCATCTTAGTCGCTCTTCTCTAGACCTTTCTCTGTTAATTTTTATATAGTTTTGACTAGCTGATGGAGTAGTTGCTCTCTTTTCTTGATCATGTTGCTTTAGAAAATATGTGCCAATTACATAATGTATAAGTGTCTCTGGACACATACATTATAGGCACACTGGGACAGAATTACTCCCTATCCCCCCCCATTCTATATATGGTACCTAAAGTTGTGTAGCTTATGTATGTGCACAACTTAATTGATCAATTGCTCCAACTGGTGACAATAATTGGCAATTAACTCAGAAAGCATGATTCTGTAAAAGGTACGTGCCAGTAGCAGTGCGTGAATTTGCAAAGGAGGCAAAGCCAGGTGCAGATTGGGGGCATTCCTAAACGTTAGGCATATTGTTATAGAATACGCCCAATGAGTGCACAACTTAGGTGCAGGCATATAGGCCTAAGTTATGCGATTCTATAAAAAATATGCTCACCTTGGCTCGGATTCTAATAGTGCCAGTTTTTTAGGCACCCAAGCTCAGTAAAAAAATGCCATTTAAATGTTTTTAATTGAGCTTCAAGGCACCTATGAGCACCAGAATCACGCCTCCATAGGTGCTTTAAGCCACTTAACGCCACTGTAGGCGTGGCTAATGCCAGAAATGAAGTTAGGCGGCCTAAAGCGCCTACAGAGGTGCAATTCACATCATAGGTTGGCACCAGAAATATAGGCCTGGAAAAGCCTGGCCTACATTTCTCACGCCTACTTTTGCCAGAAGCGCGATTCTCTAACTGCCACCGTCACATGATTGACACGCAATCGGTGGCCTTTTAGAACTCTTTTGACAGCAATGTATGATTTAAAGCTTGATTGTATTTCTGAATTGACTGAATTTGTGTTCTATCCCCGTTTATAACAGGGACGATTAATGATGTTGTTTAGACATGTTTATGTTATATGTGGTAATCACAGGGAAACAAGATTTTATGTATGTGATATGGAAAACGCATAGTTGAATGCGGTATATAAATTTTTAAATAAATAAATAAATTTTTAAAGTGACAGTTGACAATGGCGCCGTGCCATATATAGAATATGACCCTATGTGTGTACTTTCATTCTGAAACTTGCACAAAATTTCTAAACAGGCTAATCTGCTATGGAAAATAATGGGTGTAGAAATGAAAATAAAATCTATACCTATTATTTACTGATCACACCCAAAATTCTCCTAACTGTAACTAAAAAAAATGGGAGAAAAATTTACATTCAGCCAGCTTACAGGTATAAATCATTTATTACCTAAACAAATATCTTTGACAACCATCCAATGTACTTCATTCTAAGCAGGTAATATATTATATGTTTACTACACCTATTTAAGTATAGTGACAATGTAATACAGAGTTGAATTGTGATAGTCGTACACCTTTCTCTGTCTTATTCTCTTGCGGATGAAATTGCTATTATCAGTTCAGCATTATCTGCAAATTTTCTGTGTATAAAGCCAAGCAGGAACAGCAGTCAGAAAATCTAGCTTGATACCAAACAGGAACAGCTTCAGTTCAATACCCCTTGTATTTCTTTTACCATGGGGCTAACCATGCCTCTCCTATGAAAAGTAGAAAGATCTGATGTTTCTCTACAAGGGCTTGTGTCTACACAATATCAGATAGAGCTAAATCCACCCATCTCAATGTTATGAGGGACACATACACAAAAAAGAGAGCCATTCTCAGGCCATTTGGCGTTTTTTTTCCTTTTTTAGCAAAGCTCTGGGCTGGGGTGATCCGGCCATGGGCTTCCTGGTTCGTTAGTGGTTTTGGGGCGGATTGAGCTGGCGTTAGTTCAAGCCGCGTAGCACGGGGTTAGCGCGTACTAATCTGCTGCGTGTGCTAAAAATGCTAGCGCACCTTAGTAAAAGGAGCCCTTTATTTCTGTCATGACTAGGTTGCCTCAAGGATCCTTTCAGCTATTTTGTTTAACATCAATATGTTGCCACTGTGCACTAAGGGCCTTTTCTTTTTTCTGAGTAAAGATAATTTACATGTGCTAGTTACATATTCATAACTGGATGATCTCTAATCGATTAGCGATTAATTTGGTGAAGACAGAGCAACTTTATCAGAGTTGCTGCAGTATTAGAGGTAGGTCAAGGGTTTATTCCTCTTTGCAACCAAATTAAGAGTTTGGGTTTAAATTTTAGGCTTTGGTGTATTTGTCGCAGGAGAATCCTTACCACAACTTTGAAAAAGGGGCCCTTTCTCAGTTACAGATTTTTGAACTGTTCTTCAACCTTTAATCCTTGTTCAGCTGGATTGTTGCAATTCTTTATCTAAACTTAATGTTTTACAATCAGTACAGAATTCAGAAACACAGCTACTTGAGGGATATCTCATTTAGATCATGAAACACTATTGCTTTGTCTCACATTGGTTGTTAGTTGACTAGCATGTGAAGTTTAAGGTACTTTGATTTTCAAGGCATTAGGAGGAGAAACCCCTTTTTATTTTACTAGTACAGTAGATGCTGTTATCTGGTACCCATGGGGATTGGTAGATGCCAGATAACTGTAGTTTTGTCTCCCTTCCCACCCTCTTCCTCTATCATCCCCCCACCTCCTCTTGTAGGTCCAGCAGCTGTGGTCTGAGTCACTTTATCTCTCCTCCAGCACCACACTTATGGGTCCCTACCCTTCACCCTTGGACTCTCCCCCACCCACACTTCTAGTGTACCTTCCCCCCCAGATCTGGCCTCTTGGACTCCCCTCACTTACCCAATGCAGCAGCTAGATAGCAGAGATAGCACTGAGAAAAGGCTGCTCGCGGTCAGCCACGGCAGGGCCTTTCCTCTGCCTCGTCGGAAGCAATGCAGCAAAAAAAGTCAGCTGGCCCTGAGTAACCTGTTTACAGCACTGCCTCTGCTAATTGGCTGTCATTTCAGATCGGTGAGGGAGGGAGAGTGGTTGGCAGGTCATGATCGCTGCTGTTGCCAGAGGGCGGGATGGAGTGGGGGTTGGAGGGGGGTTGTCAGATCAGGACCGCTGCTGCTTCAGGGGCTGGAAGGAGGACAACTTTTTTTTTTTTTGACGGTTGAGCAAGAGTGCCGATTGCTTGAGTACCGTATAATCAGGATTCTACTGTACTATAAAATTTTATTGTTCAATGAGGCAGCCTCACTCTGGTAATGACATGTTTTTATGAGTACTTGTTTCAAATTCTTATTGGTTAGTTGAATTCGTAATAGATCATTTTCTATTGCTGGACTCTTTCAATGAAACCAACTTACAAGTGAGGTCAGGTCCCAGATGAATTATTATACCCTTCAAAAGCAGGTGAAAAAATTGTTATTTCAGAAGGTATTTGGTTAATTTTTTTTATTACTGATGCAGCTTATTTAGTTGATGTTTATTTGTATATTGTTATACTAAATTTATTTATTTTTGGTTTAATGTTTGCTTTTATATATTATGTATGTTTTATTGTACCCTACTTAGAACTGTGGATTGAATGGGTAATAAATATTTTTTAATAAATAAATAAGCCTGTGTGTGATGCAGTTTATGTTTTTAAGTGTTCTCCCGTCCCTCTGTATTTTTGGAATGACTTAACTTTGGCTACACCAAAGTTTGTGTGGAGATAGATCTTTGTATATCAAACTTTTCTCCTTTTGAAAGTTGGGATGTGATTTGTGGGGAAAATGCAGGGAAAGTAGAAACATGCTTGTCTTACAAGAAAACTATGAACTTTGAACTATGAACTCCTGTGCCTCTTTCCCACAGATCACAGCCATTCAGTATAAACTCATAAGCTGCTCTGTACTATTCAACCAAGGCAAAAGCATGAGACTTGACACCTTCAATCCAATAAAATATAAGGAACAAAGCTGGAGCTTTGTATTCTGTCATCATTGATGGTGTAGGAATTGTTAACTGGTGGAAAAATGATTTCAACTGTTAGACTGAGATAGAGCTGAACTGACATATTTTACAAAACTATGAATCATCTAAAGTGCTTGCAATGGTTACTGCTGCTATCACAGGACATCCTTCATTCTGCCTCGTTAGACTTCTGCCTCAAAGGCCTTCACCAAGACTCTCTGGGAGTCTGAAGCAAGATCTTCAAGGGCTTGGGTCAGCATTGCATAAGTAGCTCTGAAGGCAATGCCTCCTGATGCCACCGAGCCAAAGACAGGAATTCTGTGGAAGAAGAGATTTGCTACCACAAGCCCTGTGCCTGTAGCCTTGGAAAGCATGTGCACCACTAGGTCTTGATTTATGGCTTTTCCCAGAGGACTCTGGATCACAGATTTCAGTACTTCCACAGGCTTTCCAGACTTTTCTGACAATTTGGCCAGGGATTCTTCATCCAAGTCAAAATCCTTACGGTAGGTGGACAACCTTGCTAGCAACATGGAAATGTCACAGACAAAGGCAATACCTGGGATAGGCACTGCAGCCACCAAGCATGAGATCATAGCTAATTTAAAGATTTCCTGGCCCAGGAGCTGCTTTTTCTTTTGGATGATGTTCTCGGAGAGGTTGGGGAGGGACAGGAGGAAGGCTCTTTTCTTATGTCCTGGGAGCTCCTGCTCCATGGTCTCCTGAAACTTCTGGAAGTCATATTTCTCTAGTTCATGGCTGGACAAAAGAAAAACCTTCACATTCTCCAGACCTTCTTGCTCTAGGTTTTTCTGGCAATTCTCTCTGATTGTTTCCAAAATGGCTTCCTCATCTACAGGCTGTCTTCTGCCTCTTTTCATTGAAAATACATCATTGTCCACCTTGGTGCGAACAAAGTAGAAGTTTTTACCCTGCTTGCCTATATCTTTTGCCAGTTTGATGTGGTTCTCCTTGAAGCGCTCTGAGGCAAGGAGAATGAAGAAGTCATAGATGTGAAAGTTCACACGCTCCAAGTAATCCACTGCTTTGAACATTGGCGTGCCAATACCAGGAAGGTCCCAGATCTTGACATTGGAGTACTTGGAGTGAATGTACTCTTGGGGAACACGGGTACATTCTACAACACCAACTTCTGCTGCCCCTGGATCATCATCTTTAAGTCCCAGCAGCGCATTGACAAAGCTAGACTTTCCGGCGCCAGATTCTCCTGTGATAGCAATGTCCAACTTGGTGTTGAGAATGATGTCTAGGCTATGCTGGATACGGGCTACCACTGCAGGCACACCTCCACTTTCATAGGCTGCCCTGATTTCTTCAATCTCCTTCACATCAATGATGTAATACTCCTGATTTGAGGCTTTGTGTGAACTATGGGGGAAGACATAAGATGATGCTTTAATGATGCATAGACATATATGCAACTCCAATACATAAATAAACCAGTGCCCACATGCGATGCATCCCACAGTAACCAACAGCTTGCACTTATCATGATCATGCATATAGATAGATATAAATGACTCAGCAGCTCTATCACACACTGCTATACCAGTGGTAAAGAAATGTGCTATACACTGTATACATATGTTCTTCTAGAAGTAAACAACACTGTGGCTACGATGACAGTAGCTCACAACAGATGTCTAAAAATCCTTTATTGATTCGACATGAGTCGTGTTTCGGCTAAGGTGCCTGCATCAGGAATCTGAATATGGCATGTTGAAATGAAATGGCTTATATCCACAATCCTATTATTTGAACCAAGTGAAATCACAGTTAAAGCTTGCCAAAATATTGTGGCAATAACACTCTGCTCTCTTTCTCACTGCTCCTTGTGACCCTGGGTAAGTCATTTAATCCTCCATTATCTCAGGTACATTAGATAGATTGTGAGCCCGCTGGGGTAGATAGGGAAAATTGATTACCTGAATGCTTAGACAGCCTCCAGTGATATAAATAACATAAATAAATAAATAATATTTCAGCAAGCTTTAACCGCAATTTCACTTGGCTCAAATAATAGGATTGTGCACATAAGCCATTGGAATTTATGACATCTTCCTGCAATTTTTCATTTTGATACGACATCTTCAGACTCCTGATGCAGGCACCTTAGCCAAAACAGTCTGTGATGAGTCAATAAAAGGATTTTTAATTATCTGCTATGGGCTATGGTCGTCATCTCCAGTGTTGTTTGCTTGGGCTGAGCGTGACTTGTTCTTGTTTGGTGTTGGTTGTTCTTTTAGAAGGCAATCTCACCCAACATGCACACCTCAAGCTCAAGAACAGTATGCATGACTATGTACACATAGCTCCAGGGAAGGTATTTCTGGTAAAAATTCCTTGAGAGAACAAAAATGTCCCTCAATTTTTCTGTTTCTCAAGGGGAAATAAGGACTTTATCAGTACAGGCAGTCCCTGGGTTAAGAACGAGTTCCATTTTTTTAAATGGTTTTTAAGATGAATTTGTATCTAACTCAGATCCTGTACAGTACATAGTCTATAAAAACATTAAGCATTAAAGAAACAGTCCTCAAAATAAAGTACTGTAGTTTAAATAGAAAGAAAAGATAGGAGGTTTACACTTACTTTTGTTCTTCATCTGTCCCATTATTCCCACTCATCTCTCTCTTCCCCATCTGTATCTCACGCCTCTCCCACCACCATGTCCAATATTTCTCTCTCCCTCCTTATGCTCCACAATTCTCTTTCATTCCCTCATGTGCACCATCTCTTTCGCTCTCACTGAGACACCCTTGTCCAACAATTCTCCCATGTTACTCCCTCCCCACCTCAGCATCTCTTTCCCTCACTCCCTCCATTCATCCATCCTATGTCTCAAGTTCATGCTCCCTCCCTTTCTTCCTTCCATCCTTTGTCCGAAGTTTGTGCTCACTTCCTTTCTTCTATGTCCCAACACGACCCTGCTTCTTCCTTCCTGTTCCAGCATGACCCTATTCCTCCCTTCCATGTCCCAACGCACCCCCCCAACAAATTCATGCCTCCCTCCCATGGATGTTTACCTCTTCTGGCCAGCTCCCTCCTCCCAGCTACACTAGTCATCACAAAACTGCGGTTCCTGCATGAGGCCCGTGGCTGACCTAGAAGTCTTTCCTGTCAGCTGCGGGCAGTGTGCAGGAGCCGCTGCTCATGGCTTTGTGAAGACAAGTGTTGCTGGGAAGAGGAAGCCAGCCAGAAGAGGTAAACACCCATAGGAGTGAAGGAGGCACAAATTTGGGACACAGCACAGAGGAAGGATGAAGAGAGATGTGTTGGGACACGGGAGGAAGAGGGTCATGTTGGGACAGGAACGGAGGAAGAGGGGTGTGTTGGCACAGGAAGGGAAAAGCAGAGCTTAGTTCATAAGTAAGAATCCAACATAAGTTGGATGTTCTTAACCCTAGGACTGCCTGTATAGGGTGAAAATTTTTATCGCATTAGACACAAACCGTTCATATGTTCGCACATCTTCCTTGAGGATTTGCTGTAGCAGTGGACAATCCAGCTTATAGGGTTCATAATTGGACACCAAAAAGATCTGGGAGTTCTGCAGGCCCTGGCTCTGGAGAAAGTCCATCTCGATGCTCTTCATCACCTGCAGAATCTTTTGCTCCTCATAGTTTGCCTTCATTTTACGTTTGACAGTATGAAGGTCCAGGTCCACCTTGCTGCGGACAAAATATACTATCTTGCTCAATTCCTGGACTCTCTTGGCTTGGGCTGTATGCCACTCGCAGAAGTGGCTGGCAGTAATTAATACTAGGATGTCTGCTTCGGCCATCCAGTTCTCTGGATGGCTGGTAGGATCTTTGTTGTCGACATGCAGCTCCCACAGGAAGAAGTTAGGGTGGGCAGGCTGCATTTGGAGGACAGGGCCCTTAGTGCACATTTGGGGCTTCACTGTCTCTCTGTGCTCTCCATCAGTCAGACCCAGGAGAGCATTTATGAAGGAAGTCTTCCCAACCCCAGCTTCTCCAGCAACCATAACAGAAACATCACCTTTCTCCCCAGAGGGGGTGCTGGACTCAGTACTCACAGGCGTCTCCATCCTACCAACACAAGGAAACTTTTACAGTATCAGCACCATAACATAGTAACATAGTAGATGATGGCAGATAAAGACCCGAATGGTCCATCCAGTCTGCCCAACCTGATTCAATTAAATTTTTTTTAAAACGTGAAACCCTGAATGAACTATAGCTCTATCAGTGCAAAAGATTAAGATGTTTCTAATCAACAGATATGCAGTCACAGTTTGAATGCTGAATAATGCACACCATATAGACTGCCAAGAGCTCTGAAGAGCAAGACAGAGAAAAAGTGTGGAGAGAAGCAAAGGAGATGATAAACAGCAGGTGGATGTGTGACAGAATGCTAGAAATTCAAGTGTGCTGTCAAAAGATATGGATACCCTAGAAATACAAGTGATGGGCATGTAAACCACGTTTTACTAGGAGAGTTCTCTCTAGGACAGTGCAGATATATTTTCTGGTATTTCCCATATTTATTTTGATTCTTGTCCCTTGATATTTAACTGGCCAGAAACATTTGCTGATTAGGAAGAGTAAGCCCATGAAATCCAATTCAAGGTTGGCCAGTGCCTAATACCATTCTCCTATCCGCTCCCCCTCCCCCAATGACATGGCCTTTAAAAACAAACAAGAAAATTGTTTTTTTGCTTTATAGTTTTAAGAGTCATCATCTTTAAATGTTTGATCTGAGTCAGGAGAAAATCATAGTTACCTGGAACAGGAAGACAGTTCTCTCTGCAGGATTTTGAAAAGCTCCAGGAAGTCAGCCCTAAGGGGGTGCTCCCGGCCTTGCCGTTCAGTCCCCCCCCGCCCCCGAAGGACCGCTCGCCCCACTGACCTTCCTGCACCACCTATGAAGCAACTCGCAGCAGGATCGCAACGTCAGAGATCCCTGAGCTGCTTGGGCGCTGCTTCCTGCGCCGCGGTCTCGCCCCTCCTCTGACGTCAGAGGAGGGGTGGAACCGCGGCGCAGGAAGCAACGCCTAAGCAGCCCAGGGATCGCAGACGTCGTGATCCTGCTGCAGCTGCTTCATAGGTGGTGCGGGGAGGCCAGGGGGGTGAACGGTCCTTCGGGGTGGGTCGGGGCATCAGACCTTCAGGGTGGGGCGGGTGGGCAGGCAGGCAGGCTTTCAAGGGGGAGGGGGGGGACAGGCAGGCAGGCCTTCAAAGGGGGATGCAGGCCTTCAAGGGGTGGGACAGGCCTTGGGGGGGTGCAGGCCTTCAAGGGGGGGGGGACAGGCCTTCAAGGGGGGACAGGCCTACAAGGGGGTGGGACAGGCCTTCAAGGGGGGGACAGGCCTACAAGGGGGGGGACAGGCCTACAAGGGGGTGGGACAGGCCTTCAAGGGAGGACAGGCAGACCTTTAAGGGGGGACAGGCCTTTGGGGGGGACCCTGGTTTAGAAGTACACGGAGGGAAGGGGGTGTTCAAAGAGATGTGCATATGCCAAACTTTGGGGGGGGGGATGAAGAAATAATGGGTCTGAAAATAGAGGAGAGGGAGAGAGATGATGGACCATGGGATTTAGGGAGGGAGGGAAGGAACAGAAAGGGAGAGAAATTGGATACAAGGGATGGTGTGGAGGAGGGATAAAGATACTGGATAGGAGTGTAATTGGGAAAAGAAAGGGAGAGATGGTGGACTCTGGGGTGGTGGGGAAAGAGGGAGAGATGCCGGATGAAAGGGTAGTTAAGAAAAGGTGGATCTGTGGAGGGAGATGAAAAAAAGGAAAGATACCAGACTTCCTGGGAAGGGAAGGGAAATGGAAAGGGAGGACAGAGTTGGCAGATGGATGGTTAGCATGCAGAAAGAAGGAGACCCTGGCAAGCAAGTTATCAGAAGAAAACCAGAGCCTTGGACCAACAAGATTTGAAATATAACCAGACAACAAAAGGTAGAAAAATTAATTTTATTTTCTGTTTTGTGATTATAATATGTCAGATTTGAAATGTGTATACTGCCAGAGCTGGTGTTGGACTGCAAACGTGAGCTAGGATTTAACAGAGAGAGGAAAAGTCCTTTTTGTTTCTTTATTTTATTTACACCACAGCGCCAGTGTGGTTAGGAGAAGCCAAAGGGGGTGAAAAAGCTATAAAACCCACCAGGAATTTTCACTGCCCAACTGGGCAGTGAAATCGAATTGAAAAACCAATTCAATAGGCTGAATCGAATTGAAATTTTTTTTTCCTGAATCTGGCAGCATTAGTTTGCGCTACTGTCTTAGACTTTAGGACCTGGGATTGGGGAGAGATGGCATCCTCAGTACTTTATAATGCAAGTGAAACGAGGATTTGGTCAGACTTTTGAAGGGTCTGCAGAAAAAAAATATTGTATAGGCCGGGGACATGAGACAGCAGGAAATGGGAACTTTTCTTCCTTCTATTTTTGTGAATGGAAAGGCTGAGGATGTCAGAGAGTTCAGTTAAAATATGTGCTTTATAAGAAAATATAATAATGTGTTTTATAAAGTTTATAGCATAGCTGGCCTACCCAGTGAGGTGTTCCTAGTGGTGGTGGTGGCAGCAGCGTGTCAATGTGTTGAGAGGAAGAGGTGGTCTGGGAAATTCTGCTGAGCAAACTCCGGGCCCATTTCCACCCCCCAGTTAGTCCACTCCACTCAACTGGTTCACACACTGAGTTGGTCTTTGGGTGTTGTTTTGGGATCTCTTCCAGTGGTTTATCAGTATCTCCTTCTGGTCCAAGGAAGGAAACTTTGTTATCCTTAGCATTGACCTACAGAATATGTTTGTAACAACGCTGCTTGTGTGGCATTAGGCTATGTAGTGATCGAAAGAAAAAAAACAGACCTTTGCACATTTTTGCACTATATGGTGGGTGTATGAGGAGATTCACATTTCATGCACAGCTAAGTCCATGTGAAGTTACCTTGTGCTGTATTTGACATCTAGCAAGGTCTCTGTTTGAAAGGAAAGATCTAAACTTAAAAATGAAGTGGCCAGAAGTTATGGTAAAAGCAGATAGTGTAGCTGGTTTTAAGAAAGATTTGGACAAATTCCTGGAGGAAAAGTCCATAATCTGTTATTAAGACATGGGGGAAGTGTCTGCTTGCCCTGGATCGGTAGCATGGAATGTTGCTACTCTTTGGGTTTTGACCAGGTATTAGTATCCTGGATTGGCTACCATGAGAATGGGCTACTGGGCATGATGGACCATTGGTCTGACCCAGTTAGGCTATTCTTATGTTATGTTCTCATCTGTAGGGGCCTTTGTTTTCACTTCTTATTTTAATGTATTTTTTTTTTCTGAGAACTTATCAGTGTTTTTTATAATGGGAACAAAAATGGAAGAGAATTAATGTGTGTGGAATGGGGGGGGTAACTAATTTCTTCAGCTAAATAATTCAATCCACCTCAACCAGACATAGGAGAACTCACGCACCATTCACACACCCTCCAACCAAAATCGTCAAAAGAAAAAAACAGTTCAACAACCTCCTAGCCATTCGAGCTGCAACACTCGACCCCCAACTCTACAACCTATTGACCTCGACCACAAACTACAAAACCTTCAAAAAAGAAATAAAAACACTTCTATTCAAAAAACACATAAAACCGAACTAACACAATCAGAACTGTCCCAAGTATCACCTGCAACTACTCTATATGTACTTCTGATGTCATGACAATTCAGACATAATTTATTATGTCTGGAATATATGAAAATTTTCACTGCCTGTTTCTATTCTGACCATTTATTCCGTTTCATGGTCATTACAAAAAATATTTTTTTACATGGGGGGGGTGTCAAAAAATGATGGGCCCCGGGTGCCACATACCCTAGGTATGCCACTGAGTATGGGGGTGAATGTTTGAGTCTTGGTCTCATCTATCTCAGGTTCATACGATAGTGAGAACTCCCAGAATACATCTGCAGCTTGTCTCATATCAAAAGGAAATAGTCCTTTTGACACTGGAACATGCTGGTAAACATCCTAGAAACATTTTAAGGAGCATAAATACTTAACTGGTGGCGGTCAATGTTTGTATGTTTTATTTTTTAAAAAAACACTGACCGTTTCAAGCAGAATTAGACTCCAGTATTCAATGCCAGGCTGTGTCTAGGCATCAACTGTGAATATTAGCATCTGACCAAACTCTTATCAGGCCACCAGCTCTTATGCGGGTCCCATCCAACATTTAGCTGGGACCTGTATAAGACATTTATGTGGATCTCTGTTGAATATTGGCTGGGACCCGTATAAATTGAATGTGCATTTCCCCCCTTTGCATCCTTCCTAATTTTCATCACTGACCCCTCCCCCCATCCAAACCCTGACACAAGAACTTGCCCCCCATCTCCAACACAAGCTCTGATCACCTCCCACCCACAAACAACCTCAGTAACATATAGTAACATAGTAAATGATGGCAGACAGTCTGCCCAACCATACACTCTCTATAAATTAATGATTTAATTTAAATTGTTCTTTTTCTTAGATATTTCTAGGCCAGAAACCCAGAGCTCTGCCGCTGAGACAGACAGGGAAAAATGCTTGACTACCTGACTATATATAATAAAAATAAATAAATAATAATGTAACCCTTTCTGAGCTCCCCTGGGAGACCAGAATAGAAAACTGAAATAAATAAAATGCTGTGCTTAGGTTCCATCCACGAGAGTCTCCGTCAAAGCTCACTTCAGCCCATCTAAACCATCCCAGCTGTCAAATTCTCCCCCACCCATCCTTAAATGAATAGCCATTTTCCTAACATTACTCTTGAGTCTACCACCCCTCAACCTCAAATTATGTCCTATGGAAAAGATTTTGTTCTACATTAATACCTTTCAAGTACAGTGGAACTTTGGTTTACGAGCATAATTTGTTCCAGAAGCATGCTCGTAAACCAATTTACTCGTATATCAAAGCGAGTTCCCCATAGGATGTAAGGGAAACTCGCTTGATTCGTTCCACCTCCTCCCCCCTTCCCGTGGCCACTGGCGCTGCTCCACCTTACCCCCCCCCCCCCCCCCCCGAGGCCACCGGCGCTGCTCCACAACCCCCCCCGCGATCCGGCATCCCCCCCCCCGTGATCCAACATCCCCACCGCTCGCATCGCAGCCCCCCTCCGCTGCAATCTGGCATCCCCCACTCACCCACCCACCCACACACTTTCTCTTACCCCTATCTGGCACCGGCACCAACGCACAGGACATGCCGGTGCTCGGAAATATTCCCTCTTCCTTGTGCTGGGCCTTGAGCATCTGTGCATGCTCAAGGCCTTCTAGTTTTCGCTCTCTCGGAGAGAATGTGTTTGGGTGGGTGGATGGGTGAGTGGGGGATGCCGGATCGCGGGGGGGGGGGGGAGCTCGTAAATCAAGTCAAGCTTGGTTTCCGAGGCGCAGATTTTGTAAATGTTTTGTTTGTCTTGCAAAACACTCGCCAACCACGGCACTCGTAAACCGAGGTTTGACTGTATTTGAAAAGAGGGGCATCAACACCTTCTTCTACTGATTATGCCTCTCTCTATACAGCCTAGCATCCTTCTGGCAATATCCCTCACCTTGTCACATTGTTTCTTTGCCTTTAGACCTTCAGCACTATCACCCCAAGGTCCCTCTCCCCATCCATGCATATCAGCATCTCACCTCCCAACACATAAGGATTCTTCTGATTTCTAATCCCCAAATGCATTATTCTGCACTTCTTTGCATTGAATTTTAGTTGCCAGAAATTACACCATTCCTCTAACTTTTGCAGATCCTTTTACATGTCTTCCACTCCCTCCTTAGTCTCAGACTCTCACTGCCCAGCACAAGCAATTGCCCCCTCCCATCCTCCCCATCACAACCTCAGATCCCTTCCCACTCCACAGAAGTACTGAGCCTATTCACAACCCTCTGACACAAGCAGTGACTCCCTCCCATGGGTGGCAGTGACACTGCTCTGGAGCTTTGCTTTGTTTACATGCACGTTTTATGTAGTGACATCTTTTGTGTAAAGTGTGTCCGATTACATTTGTGCGCCTTGACACATCAAAATTGAATGTTGCATTTTCTGGTTATCTACAGACCACCAATTCCAGGTTAAGGTTTCTCTGTAAATCATGCAATCACTGATGCAGGTCCATAGGCCCAAACATGACCATGTGGAGTCTGGTTTCTATGAATTGAAGATTTCCCCTCCACACAAGCAATACCTGGACATAATCTCATATATACCCTACCACAGCAGGCCGCCCACCTCCCACTTAAAACAGGTCCCCTAGGACCTACTTTAGTTCCTAGTGGCTCAGGGGGGGCAGGAGGGAACCCCACTGGCTCCTGCCACCACTGCCCCACAGGATCACAGGGGACATAGGGATGGGGGAAGAATGAACAGAGATTGTTGGGGGACGGGGTGCACAGTGTCTTTAGGCGGTGCCGTCGGGATTCACATAAGAGTGGCGGCCTGGAGAGCCTAAATTCTACCCGGGCGGTCAGCGTTTGGAAAACACACTGGCGTCCGCCATTTGAATATTGGCTGCTGAGCTGCCAATGCTAGAAATGAGAGAAGAAAATAAACGGCCCCAGATCGAGAGTCCGCCCCGGCCATAAGAACCTGAAGGACAGAGCGAACCTGGGATAGATCGAGATAAATAACCTCTCCCCACCCGAGCAAAGGGTCGCAGGTCGGGATTGACGAAGCGTCTGCCCTCTCGGTGCCGAGATCGGGATCCACTCTCTCCGGAGATCAGGGTGGCGTTTCACGGTAGCTCCCCTCGGTGCGGTGTACAGGCAGCGGCGACGGGAGGAGGAGTCTGATTAGGGGTTGAAGATTGCCGAGTTTCGTTTCTCGGATGTCATTGTGGTGTCTGCAAAAAGCAGGACCTGAACATCAATCCTTCCTCCAGAACGCAGCCAGAGCCCTCCCCACCCGGGACAGACAGACAGCAGCCAGAGCCCGGCTTTGGGCCTAGTCAGGTAGGCGCCTGAGAGGAAACAGCGCCGGTGCAAATCCTGTTTTATTGGTAATCAGCCGGTTCCGTTGTGTTTTGCTGCGTGCCTCTGCCCCAACCTCCTCTGACAAGATGATTCCTCTTGCCTACCCTCGGAAAACAGTCGGAAGGGGGGGGGAATCATTACAGTTGTCCTTATTTGAGGGGGGGGGGGGAGTTGTCTTCATATGAGTTCGAAGGGTCATTGGGTAGGGTGCGGTCCAGGAGGAGAAATAGGTAACTGCGTAGATTGTCAAATGTTTGAAAGCACCAAGTGCACTCTGGCCTAATATGCCCACCCTTGCTTTCTAGTCCCCTCCCCACACTGTGGCTCTCCTGTAGGGGACTGCTATTGTCGCCCTCATGAGTATAAGAAAGTTGGTTTTCTGAGATTTCCCGCTTACCGTGTTTCCCCGAAAATAAGCCCTAGTGCATTTTTTGGAGCCAAAATTAATATGACACCGTCTTATTTTCGAGGATGTCATTTTTTCCATCTATAACAATCATCTCTCCCTTCATCGTCTCCACCCCAATTTTTCCTCTTTCCTTTCAACTCCCCCCCCCCCCATGTGCAGCATCTTTCCTTCCCTCCCTCACATCCCCCTGTGCAGCAGAACCCCAGGGACCCTCTCACCCATCCCCTTTGTACAGCATCTTTCTATCCCTCCATCCCATCCCCTTGTGAAGCAGAACCCTACCGATCCTCCCACCGTGAGACTGACATACCACAGCTCCGAGGCCTCTAAAAACAGCAGTGGCGGCAGTGGTCACTGATTTTGCTGTTTTTGGAGGCCTTGGCCTAGGAAGTGACGTCAGAAGTAGAGCTGATGCAGGCGCGACACCAGGTTGGGGGTTGCTGCTGTGCCAGGAATGTTATGAGGAAAGGGAAATGGTACACAGGTGTGGCCGTGGACTGCCCCCTCCCCCCCACTGACAATAAGTACCCCTATTGTATTGTACATCCAGCCCTAATACAGAGGTCATGCTGAGGGCTTGAGATGTAACCTTTCTCTCAACCCACTAATACAGTGGTCTTTGCTAATTTTTAAGCGAGGGCTGTTTTGGGTCTAGAAGGGGTGAAGGAGAGCTAACAAATATGTTCCTACTTTTGGCCATGACACCAATAACGCTTCTCGACATTCATGTGAAGTAACCTTGAAGGATACTAGTGAAAGGATATGTAGGGAGTCCCAGTAGAAAGGTTTCAATAATGGTGAAAGTGAGCCAGGAGGGTTTAAGATGAAGGCACAGTAAAAGATTCAGATTTTCTCTGTCTTCTCAGCAGCTTGTAGTTACAAGGAAAAAACCCACAATTTGAAGTATCTGTATACAAATGCTAGAAGCCTAAAAAATAAAGTAGGAGAGTTAGAGTATATAGCACTGAATGATGAAAATCACAGCGTTGAGAGCTCTGACCCAGTTCAACCGTTAAACATACATGGACTCCGCCCCTCTTTTCTAGCCATCCAATAGGAAGAAGGCATAATTAGTAAAATGCTGCCCACTCAATACGGGCATTCAGACCAGCAGGGTGGACAGACGTAACAAAAAATCTATCTTTGTTCTTTCTGTCTTAGAAGGCGGTGCCAATCCCCACGTCTAGCAATATAGAAGCAGTGTTCTAATACAGCACAGCGTAGGGATCCAAACTCATGTTTAGCCTCAAG
This sequence comes from Geotrypetes seraphini, assembly GCF_902459505.1. Lineage (NCBI taxonomy): Eukaryota > Metazoa > Chordata > Amphibia > Gymnophiona > Dermophiidae > Geotrypetes > Geotrypetes seraphini. The sequence continues at coordinate 72,278,169 of NC_047094.1, read as the reverse complement.
ACAATGAGATACCAGAGGCTCTCCCAAGCGTCTGGTATTTAAACATGGTTTGTGCTCCAAAAGCCTCGTCTTAAATCGGCGAGACATGTCCAACATAAATAAGGTCACAAGGGCATATGATGACATAAATGACCCCTGTCCCTCCTCTCAATCCAAAAGTCCATCAAGCAGTGACCAAGCATTCTACTAGCTGAACAACATATCTTTCCAATCTATTTTCATTGCACAGAAAACTGGAAGAGACATATCGACAGTAAATAATCACCTGAAATTCAGAAGGACAGATGTGTGTTTGCTAAATGCATATATTCTTGTTTTCTTGTAGACTATAAAAGAAATATGGCAGATGCCACAGCAACTGATGAAGTGCTGAAAGGTGTGCTAGAGCAGTATGAGATGACGGGCAACAAGGCCTGTGCTACTAAGATCCAAGCTTTGCTGAATGCAGTCAAATCTCTGAAGCTGAGTGTGGCAGTTATTGGAGAAGAAAGCTCTGGGAAGTCCACATTGGTTAATGCCCTGCGTGGCCACCAAGAATGCTATGATGAAAGTCACATCCCTTTGTTCTTCAAAAACACAGAGAAGACCAGGGTGCCCATTAGTTATCCATTCCCCACATACCCCAATGTCATGCTGTGGGAACTTCCAGGTTATGATGCTGAAGCTTCACTGGCCCAGTGCCTGAAGAGCATTGACCTCAACTATGATATCTTCGTGTTGGTTGTGGTTGGTTGCCTTACAGACACCCATGTCAAACTACTCAAAACTATTAAACAGAAGAAAAAGTTATTTCAAGTGGTCTGCACCAAGGTGGATCTGGAGGTACACACATCCAAGAGGATCCTGGGATCCCTCTTCACACTAAAGACCAATCTACAGACTCTGAAAAAGGGATGCACAGAAAAACTGAGCAAGGAGGGACTCGATGCAGATCGATTCTTTCTGGTGTCTGGGCTGGAACCTGCAAAATATGACTTTACCCAACTAGAGGATAATCTGGAGAAAGATATCCTCAGCCTGAAACGGTTAGAAACTGCATTTTTCTTTTGTTGGGGGGGAGAGGGGGTTCTGGCTTTCACATAATTAGATCTATAGTCGGGGTTGGCTCAACCTATAGACAAGATGAGACACAGTGATAAAGGGTACCAGAATCACTGTTCCCTCTAGGCCCCCATGATCTGGCCTTTCTTCCTCACTCTTCCCTCCCCCACCCATGGTCTGACAACCACCCTCTCTCACAAATTCTCCCCTCAGCAATCTATCTTCAAATTTCTAGAGGGCACCAGCAGTGTCAGGAGTCACATATGCTACTTAGGGCCAGCCCAGAACCTTCTCTCTGCTGTAACATCCTGGTTCCAGCGGAGCTGTACATAGCAGAGGGAAGGCTTAGTGCTGGCTGCAGATAGCATATGTAAGTCACTGCTGCTATTAGCACCCCCTTGGAGTTTGATTTAGATTGTGGAGGGTAGATAGAGAGAGGGGGGAGATGAACTGTGGTGGGGGGAAAGAAAGAAGCTGGGGGCCTAAATAGAATGGAGATTTTGGTGCCCTTAATCACCAGCGAGGAGAGGGAGAACTTCAGAGTAGAGCCTGACTGGAACAGGATCCTCTGTTTCTGCTGAAACTGAATCTATGACTGAAACCGGCCGCTCAATTTCAGCAGAAAATGAAAATGAAGTTTTCCCCCCAATAGCCCCCACAACCTTGCCCCCTGCCCCACCCCCGGGCCTACCTTGTTGGTGGGTAATGGGCACAGGAACATTCCCAGGAATGTTCCCACTCGTGCCTGTGAATGACCAATTCCAGATCAAAATGGCTTCCGGGTCTTCCAGCAGCAGTCTTGGCAGCCATTTGACTGAGCAGCAGCTTCAGATAGGAATGAGTGGGGTTGTTCTTGTCCCTAAAGAGGCCACTAGATCAACCTTGAGGCTATACCTCCCATGAAGGTTGAAGGTGGGCTGGTAAGAATGGACACACTGGTCAGTAGTGTCAGGCCCTACCCTGGAAAATATTTGGTGGTTCTCCTTCAGCTGTTTAGAATCCAAAGTGGCCCCTGTTTAAAAAATTAATGAAAACCACTGAGTTACAGTAATGGGTGAGAAGAGAAAATGCAAAGAGAGGAAATAGAAAGATGACAACTGAGGCAAAAGAAAAGGTAATAAAGACATAGTAAATGCAGAAAAAAATAAGAGATCCAAATGAATAACAGGCTGAAACTTTTCCCTTTTGTCTGTGTTTTCTCAGGAAGTTTGAGGCCAGTGCAGAAGGTTTAAAATGCAGGAGCCAGGAGAAGATGCAGCAGATCTGTGAGGTCTGTGAGACCAGTCCACTGGCATGCTTCCCTGTCATTATCAGCTCTGTCTTCAGTGCACCCATTAACATACTTCTGGACATCGCTGTCATAGGGGAGACTGGCTCTGGCAAATCATCCTTTGTAAATGCTCTGAGAAATGTGACAGCATTTGGGGGAGAGGAGGCTGAGACAGGTGTAACTGCCACCACAAAGATAGCAGCTGCCTTCCCATACCTAGGTGCACCAAACATCCATGTTTGGGATCTGCCAGGGTTTGGGGCTCCAGATCTGCCAATGGAGCAGTACCTTGAAAACATGCAGCTGGACCGTTATGATTTCTTCATTGTGATTGCATCTGAACGCTACAAGCATGCACACAGTGTGCTGGTGAAAGCCATTGTTGCACTGGGAAAACGGTTCTTCTATATCCGAAACAAGATTGATGCAGACATGGGAACTGGCCATAAACAAGAAGCCCCTCTGCCCCTGATAGAGGCAGAAAAGCGCCAGAGCAGGATCAAACAGGACTGCATAGATGCTCTAAGGAAAGAGGGTGTAGCCCAGCCGAATGTCTTCCTAGTATCTAGCCTGGCACCTGAAGAGTTTGACATGCAGGAAGTCAGGAAAACTCTGGCTCAGCAAGTTCCAGGATTGAAGAAGGAAGCTTTGCTAAGAGCAATCCCAGCCCTCATCACTACTGTTGTGAGGAAGAGGAGGAAGGAGCTGATGAAGAATGTCTATGGTAAGGCCCTGCAGACATGTTTGCACTCCATTGAGATCAACTGCAAGGAAGCTGTGTGCAGTCTGACCTCCATCCTCTCCGCATACTGCATAGAGCTTGGCTTGGATCAGGAGTCCATTCAGCAGATAGCAGAAACCACTGGCACACCAGTTGAGGAGCTGAAGAATGAGATCCAGTGTCCACTGGCAAAGGAAATCAAGGAGGATGATGTTTTGAAGCAAGTTTGCAAATCTGTACCCCTCACTGCCTTGGTTTGGACATATGTTCCATACTGGGGGCAGTCCAACAGTCCTGAAATGTCTTTTGAGGCCACTTACAGTTTGCTGAAGGGTGCAGTGTGGGACCTGGCAGAGGATACCGAGCGGGTGCTGCTAAAGGCATATGCTGAGAACTTGCACAAGGAGACCACTGAGTGAGAGTGAGGCAATTTCACTGATATAGACCCAAACCATAGCCGTCCTGCTAAGTGAGGTCTGTGGCACATCCCCTTTATGATCTCGTAGGGTGTTCAGCTTGGTGATGTGACATTTTCCTATAGTAATTTTGACTTGCATTTCAGAAGCTGCTGTAACGTAATACACTATATTCTAATAGTATGAATCATCTGTGGACTGAGTGAATTTATGGAATGACTTGGACATGAATTACCAAACTGTCTTATCTGGTAAATGTCCTGTCTTTCACTAAGCTGCAGTAAGCACTACGGTGCCCTTACTTAAAAAGGCTTATTGTGGAACACACGCAGTTGTCCTGTGGTAATTTCATAATCAGTGTGCACTAAAAATATATATTTTAATTTTTGTTGGAGGGGTGTATTGGAGTGGGGGGGGGGAAGAAAACAGATATCCCTGCTTAATCAGCGCAGCTACATTACCGCATGCTAACTGTTCAGAGCAGGATTAGCATGAGTCCTTATCACCTACAAAATAGGTATCTGTAAATGCTCACATGGTAATTTTTTTAAAATGGCCCTGTACAATTGGTAACAGCACATGGCTATTAATTTTTAAAAAATGGAAAATCAGCCATTTTATTGCAGTGATAAAAATGGTCCTAGTGCATGGGAAAAACCTGTGTAAGGGTGCACTAAGGCCAGTTTTTGTTGCAACTAAGAAAAAGGATCCCTTAGTGAACTAAACCTCTCCCAAATCAAACTACCAAAGCATCTATTGTGAAATTGGGAGCTGGAGAAGAGAAACCCAGACCTCCTGTGAACCCACATTTGTTGCCTGGCTGGCTTGATCCTTTGTTCTTGTGGTAGTTTGTGTAGGAGATGGCAGGCCATATCCAGTGTTCTCTAGCATGTGCTTCACTGTTTGTCGTGCTGCAACTGTTAACCCTGACACAAACCACCTCTTTCCAGAGTTCTAGATATCTGTTGTCATTGTTGCCCTGTTTCCATTTCTGTCCAGCATATCCTTCTTGTGGTTGCCTCATTTAACTGCAACAACAAAACCATATGTCATGTTCAGTCAATCTGACATATCTTCGCCAGGACCTTCCTGGGATTTCAGCTCCTAAGGGAAATTGGATGACTCCAGGATAGCAATAGCAGAATGATCCAGGTCTAGACTGTTGACATGTAATTCATTGTCGCTTAAGAAAAGAAGGAATTATGGGGCTAGAAGTGCAGGGCTCAAATAGCTTTTGTTAATGCTCTTCTCTGTGCATTTCAGTAACACATTGTCAAAGCATAAAGGAGGTCGGGCCTAAATTATTTTGTAGAAGAAAAAGATGCCAAAAAAGGTTAATTCATTTCTGGCTGATGGAATAGATTAATGGTTCTGAGAACCAGGGAAACTAGGTTTGATTCCCAGTGCACCTCCTCATGAATTTGGCTAAGTCACTTAACCTTCCATTGCCCCAGGCAGAAAATAAGAACCTGTATATAATATTTAAACCATTTTGATTGTAACCACAGAAAGGCAAATCTCATTCCTTTCAGTTATCAACTGTTGAGAGAGATGGGGGTAAACTGTTAACAGTCAGCTGGGGTTGTCACCTCACCCCTTGAAAATAGGGGATCCAGTTCTGGTTTTGGCCAGTGGCATGCATGGAGTTGTAGTCAGGGGCAAAAACGTGCTGAGATAGAAACACTACAAAATGTAGATACAGTAACTATTTAGGAGAGAGATCAGGCAGGGGCGCACAGGGGTGATAAACAGCAATACAGGAATTGCTAGAGAGCAGGATGGGGTTAAGCAGACAATAGCTAGAACTAATAGAAAATAAAGGATATTGTGATGCAGTGTCTTTTTTACTAGAGTTGAATGTGGTGAAGACATTAGAATATTAAAAGTTGATTTTATTATTTTATCCTTTACAATAAACTTTGTTGGATATTAATAATAATAGCTTTATTTATATCCCGTCATACCTATTCAGTTCAAGACGGTATACAGTATAGTATAAATACAGTATGGATACCGCAGGTATCGTGGCAAATGAAGATTACAGCATTGGTTTGGGGGGGGGAGAAAGTAGGGAGGGTGCACAGGTAGGAGGGGGTGCATATTGGGAATGTAGGTGGGATGGATGGGTTTCAAAGGATCAGATAAACTTGTTGAATAAATGAGATTTCAGAGATTTTTTTGAAGGATTGGTATGATGGAGAATTCAAGAGGAGAGCGCTTAATATGTTGTTCCAGATGCCTGCATGGAAGAATAGTGTCCTATCAAGGAATTTTTTTGTATTGACATCCCTTGGAGGGGTAGGGAATGAGAACAGAAGAGTATTGCGGGAGGGGTGGGATGGTCCTGAAAATGAAGTGCTTCATGAGGTAGGTGGGCGAGGTGCTGAAAAGTGTCTTGTAACAGAGGCAGCCGAAGTTGAAGATGATTCTGGCTTCAAGGGGTAACCAGTGCAGTTTTCTGAAGTATGGAGAGATGTGGTTGGATTTTTTTAGGCCGAAGATCACTATTACTGCTGTGTTTTGGATCACTCTTAGTTTCTTAATGGTTTTTCGTGGGATCCTAAGTAGATAATGTTGCAGTAGTCCAGTGAGCTTGGGATTAGAGATTGGACTAGTAGCCTAAACGCAGTGAAGTCAAAGTAAGGTTTTAGCGTGCATAATTTCCATAGTAGGCCAAAGCATTTATTGATCAGGATGTTGGTATGGGCATCAAGGGTGAGTTGTTGGTTGATGGTGACACCAAGGATTTTTATGGTAGGATGGATTGGGAAGATGCTGCCATTTAGGTTGATTGAAGAGTCGATGGTTTTATCTGGGTTTGGTTTAAGTTCGAAGTTTTTTTGTCCATTGGGATACCTGGTTGATGACTTAAGAGATGAAGGATCTGGTTTCGGTTGTTAGGGTAGAGATGGGGGATGATGATTGTGATGTCATTTGTGAAAAATGTAAGATTTGATGTTCAGCTTTGACAGTGCTTGGCCTAGAGAGGACATATATATGTTGAAGAGTGGAGGAGAGAGGGGAACCTTGTGGGATGCCACAGGTGTTGACCCATGATTGTGAGTAAGATTGGTCACTGATGACTTGATAAGATCTGTTTTTCAGGAAGCCCTCGAACCAGTTTAGAACTTTGCCCCTAATTCCGCTAGCATCCAGACAGTTAAGTAGGCTTTCATGGTCCACCAAGTCAAAGGCACTACTCAGGTCAAATTGGAGAATTAGTGCTTGGCTCCCTGCACTAAGTATGTGATAAATGTGATCCATGATGGAGGCTAATGCAGTTTCAGTGCTGTGGTGTTTGTGGAATCCCAATTGGCATTCGTGTAGTGTAGAGAATTTATCCAGATAGTTTGTTAGGGCAGTGTTGATCAGGTCTTCCATCAGTTTGGTGAAGAAAGGGATGTAATGACGTGCAACGATTTTGTACACATCCCCAGAAACTGCCTGTATACTATACACTACTGTGTACTTGAGAACAAAGTCCTCACATCTGCAATTTATTATTTAAAATATTCTAAGTGGATTACAACATTCACTGGTGGCCAAAATTGTGGAAACACCTAGCATTTTAGGCATTATGGTTTAAAAAAACCATGGCTATAACATCATAATTTTATTTATGTTTAAACAATTTTTATTGATGACAACATCAGAACAACAATTGGTATACAGCAGCAACAATAGCCAGATACAAAAATCAAAACCAACGAGTCAAATCATCGATCTTTTGAATAAGAACACAGTATAATCCCCCCTCCCCCAATAGGCCCATCCCCTAACTCCCTCCTCCCTCTCTCCAATCCCCCCTCCCCCAACTCAAAAAACAATCCAGAAGAGTATAGGCGGGCACATTGAGACTGATAGTCCCAAGAATAAATCTAGAGGGCCTGAGCTCTTATGCTCTCCCCCCCCAGATAGCAACAAATGTCTCACCCACACATGCCCTGGAGAAGAATATATACACTGAGGCAAGCACTCAGCTCCAGTCAACAAATATCAGCCTAACACAGTGGTCTCAAACCCTTACTGGGGCCACATTTTGGATTTGTAGGTACTTGGAGGGCCACAAAAAAAATAGTTAATGGCTTATTAAAGAAATGACAACTTTGCATGAGGTAAAACTCTTTATAGTTTATAAATCTTTCCTTTAACAATTAAAGGAAAGATTTATAAACTATAAAGAGTTTTACCTTATGCAAAATTGTCATTAACTATTTTTTCTGCGGCCCTCCAAGTACCCTATTTTTTCTGCAGCCTTCACATTTAAAATTTAATATCTTTTCTTTCTCAAACTGACATTTCAATCACTATATTGAAAATAAAATCATTTTCCCTATCTTTGTTGGCTGGTGACTTTATTTTTCTCTGCTTTTAACTATGTTTCCAGGGCCTTCTTGTCCTTTGACTGTTTTTCTCTCCGTCTTCACTTTCTACCTTGCATCCATCTTTGGCATTAACTTAATATTCAATTTTTCTGCTTTTCAAAATCTACGTTTCCATGTCTTACCTTCCCTTCTATCTCTTCTTCCGGCCCTATTTCCATGGTTTGACATCTCTTTCTTTCCTTTCTCTCCCTCCCTCCTTCCTTCCTTCCTTTCCCCTGGTCTGGCATCTGTCTCCTTCCCTCCCCCAACTTTTTATTTCTTTCACCTTGCCCCCTTCTTTCTTTTTCTTTCTCTCCATTCCCCCTTTCTTTCTATGTCTATTTTTCTCTCTCTCTCCGTGCCCCCTTTCTTTTTTCTTTCTCTCTCCATGCCCCTTTCTGTTTGTGTCCCGTCTCCCTGTCCCCCCCACTTTCTTTCTTTATTTCTCCCTGCCCTCCCCCAAGCCACCACCACTGGGGAACAGGCCGCCACTGCCGCAATCGGGGAACAGGCCAGCGTCAAGGTCTTAGCTCTCCCTGCTTATCTTCCCCAGCGCAGGACCGACCAATTTTCGCCACCCGACATCAATTCTAATGTCGGAGAGGAAGTTCCAGGCCAGCCAGGCAGCGAGTGGCTGGCCCGGAACTTCTTCCCCGACATTAGAATTGACGTCAGGTGGCGAGAATTGGTCGGCTCCGAGCTGGGGAAGATAAGCAGGGAGAGCTAAAACCTTGGTGCTGGCCTGTTCCCCGATTGCGGTGGCTTGGGGGAGGGCAGTGAGACGGGAAGGGAAGCAGATTTGGGACCCCTGCTTTAGGCGAGCCGCGAACCATTTGCCGACATTCCCTCCAGAGAGACTTCTGCAAGTCCAATTACAGCAGTCGCGGTCTGTACGCGATTGTCCTCTCCACAATCGGAAAACTTGTGAAGTGGAGAGGACAGATTGCGGGCCGCAAAATAGTCCCTGGGGGGGCCACATGCGGCCCATGGGGCCTAACACATTCAAAATTAAGCTATGTCCCCTCAGAGGTAGGGACTGCAAGTAAGCATTCCAAATGAGCAAGAACTTTTAATGCATAAATGTTTAACTAATAACAGAAACTCTGTAATCACTTAATGACCAGCATAATATATGGCACATTTCACAAAAATAAGCCATTCATAAGCTACTCAAGCTAATAATGATTTTGCCCAGTTATCTGATGACTACATCAGTCTCACTAGTAGCGTGTTTGATATCCCTTAGCCTTGATTAATGCCTCTCACCTTCTTGGCATTCTGTCCACAAGTCTTTGGAGATCAATAGGTGTTATTATGTGGAACCAGGAGTTGATTATTGCTTTTATCAGCTCATGTTTGTCAGACGGTTGCTTTGCCACTATTGCTCTCTTTAAGCTGGCCCAGAGGTTCTTAAAGGGGTTGAGATCTGGGCTGTTTCCTGACCAGACCAGTAACTCAACCTTGTTCTGTTTGAACCAGGTGAGGCATTTATTGGCTGTGTGGCATGGAGCGCTATCCTGTTGAAAAATGAATGGTCAACTGGAACCAAAGATGTCTCTGGCTGAGGGCAGGACCTAAGGCTGAAGGACCTCCTTAATGTATTTGTCAGCATTTATCATTCCGTCAAGCATCTGCAATCGACCCACATCATCTCTAGACTTGAAGCCCCACACCATCACACTCAGAAGACGCTTCATAGTGGCAGTAGTCAACTGTGGCAAGCAGTCCTTGCCTGGTCGCCAATGAACATGGCAAACACCATCACTGCCAAATATGGAGATTTGGGTCTCATCGCTCCACACATCACCCTCCACTGCTCTGTGGTTCAGCTGGCATGCTCTTCAGCCAAGTTCAAATGTTTATGACGCTGAACTGCGTTGAGGAAGGGCTTTTTTCCTGGGAATTCTTGCTTGCAGGCCTGCTTTCACCAGTCTCCGGTGAACTGTTTGGCCTGACACCAACACCCCTATTTTGGCCAGTGAATTCTTGATGTTGGTGGCAGTTAATTTCTGATTCTGTAGAGCCATTCTCACTATCCTTCTGTCAGTCTGAGGTATTGTAACCTTTCTCCAACCTTCCAGCCTTGTTTTTGATGCTTCTGGTGTCTTCATAGTGCTTGCAGAGTTTCTTTATCCCAGCCAGTGACACACCTTGACCAATTCTGGCTGCAATCTCAGTAACTATAGCCTTCTTTGTTTAAGGTTATGGCTGTTGCTCTGTTATGCTGCTGTGGCTGTTACACAGGGAAGTGGTGGGAGAGAAATACTGCTGCATAGGAGGCAGGGAGAGAGACAGATAGATAGAAAGAAAAGAAGAAAGACAGGGGCAGGGAGCGACACAGAAAGACAGACAGACAAAGGGGGCCAGGGAGAGAGAGACAGAAATAAAGACACATAGACATATATTCTAGCACCCGTTAATGTAACGGGCTAAAATACTAGTCACTTATAAAACGCTGAAAGGTGTATGCAGCACTGCATATTTTGACATTTATAAACAGTCCCTGCTCGGAAGAGCTTACAATCTAACTTGGTCAGACATATAGGGTTGGGGGATGCAGAACCCGAGTTGAAAGCACTCTAAAAGAGGTGGGCTTTTAACTGGGCTTGAACACTGCCGCCATACAATGGTTGCGATTGCTTACCTTTTTGATGTCAAATCACTAAAAGTTTTCAAGTTTCAAGTTTAATATGTTTTTGATTAATCGCTTCATCTAAATTCGAAGCGATGTACAATATAATAAAATTACAATGTAAAAACAGAATCATAGAAGATAATACTAACAAGGTTAAAAAACAAATTTGACGAAACTGGAGACAAGAGGAAAATATGGGGAAGAAGTTACATTTTAAATAAAAAAGAATAAACATAAAGGGAAAGCACATAAGGGAGGGATAGTGATAATAATTTTAAAAAGATAAAATTTAGTAGGAGAGTAAAATTGGAAATGAGACTTGAAAGAAAACTTTATGAGATTCTCATGATTATTTAAAAAGACACTTAGAAGCATAGTTAGTTTATGAATGCGTCATTAAACAGGAATGTTTTTAGTTTACATTTAAATTTTCCTAAATTAGATTCTTCCCTTATAAAGCTCGGTAGAGAATTCCATGTCTGGGGTGCAGTGACTGAAAAAATAAACTGACGACGCGTATTTATTATTTTTAGCGATGGAATCGTTAGAAGATGCTGTGCGGCAGATCTTAAAGTTCTATTAGCTGTATAAGGGATAAGCAGTTTGTGAATGAAAGCCGGAGTTTTATAGAGAAGTGATTTAAAGGTGAGCAAGCAGAGTTTATATATTATTCGATGACCCACCGGAAGCCAATGGGCTTCCTTAAGGAGCGGCGTTACGTGATCAAATTTTTTTGCTTTATAGATAAGTTTGATGGATGTATTTTGTATTATCTGTAAGCGTTTTATTTCCTTTTGTGCTATACCTTTGAACAGGGCATTACAGTAATCTATCTTTGAAAGGACAAAACCACAAAATACTACACAAACATTACCAGTAATGTTTATAAACAATCAAAGAATGTTTATACATGTCATATATTGCATGATTAAATAAGTAACTGGAACAATAGTTGAATAAAGTTGTGCAATCTTGAAAAACTCAGTGTTTCCTCAATTTTGCTCACATACAATACATAAACAGTCTCCACAATACCCTTCAAACAAATCAGATCAGAAAACTTCTGACTTGACATCAGAATCATTCCATACTCATAGATCACCAAAATATTGGGATAAAAATATGTTTTTAAGACTGCTCTGACAAAGACCACATCCTGTTTGGCTAGGACATCTATCTTCTTGCAAACCTTCATAAAGCTTCTGGTGGAATGGCCTGGGCTCAGGTTAAGTGAGCTTGCAGCCCCACCACACAACCTTATGTCTCACTGTGTAGCCTGCCTCAATGGCCAGTTTAATTCAGCACTCTGTGGAGGTCTTGGATGCCACCTTTCCCTTGCACAGCCCCTAAAACAGGAAAAAGAGCTTGTTGGAATTTTGAAAGGAATCGATCACCTTCAAATAGCCTAATACCCTCCTCCACACATCTCGCATATGAACCTTGTGGAAGGAGTCAGGATTAGAGAATGACATGGGAACAAATTTGCCCCTGTTCCCGCAAGAACTCAATTTCCCCATCCTATCCCCGTAAGTTTTGTCGCTGTCCCTGTCCCATTCCTGTAAGCTCTACCTTAACTACACAAGCCTTGAACACATGATTTTAAAGTGTTTGAGGCTTATGCAGATGAGGATGGAGCTTGCAGGGATGGGAAAAGAACTCGCTGGGATGGGACAGGAAAATTAGTTCCCGTGGAGACGTGGAAAAATTTGTCCCCGTGTCATTCTCTAATCAGTATCATTGCTCTGCTCAAAAGCTGGCAAACCCATTGCCTGACTGAGATGAACAGAAGTGACTACCTTGGGTAAAAAGAAATGTAATACTGGGAGGGGGGGGGGGGGGGGAGGCCAGAAGTGAATGGAGGGGCTTTCTTACAAACTCCATTGATGAGTCTAAAGATAGTCTTATGAGAATTTGAGAGCTATGGGTTTCAAAAGGTCTTAGACTGACATACTTTAACAATTGCCATCCCCATTAAATATCAACAGCTGAAAAACAAATATTATTTAGCTTGGGCATATTTTGCCTATCTGCACCATTCCCTACTGGTGCAACTCCACACAGAAGATATGGTGGAACAGCTTAAAGAGATCTTTCTTTTGAGGGTGATAAGAGATGGAGAGTTTTGTGGATAAATCCTGCAGGCAGATTTCTCTCCATTGGACTTAAACACATTGTCAGAGGGATGGTCCAGACATCAAGGCAAATATGTCAGATAGACTGATCGTCAAGCTTCTTGCATGGTTGATCAATGTAGGTCTCAAAGAACAAAATTATATATATATATATATATATATATCTAATATAATAAAATGGTAAGCCGCGCATGCGCACTTCCTATGCGTGCGTCCGTTTTCCGTGAGCTGTAGCACACATAGGAAGTGCACGTGCGCGGCTTATGGTCTGGCCTCACAAGGCAAGACAAGTTGCTGTCGGCCGCGGTGGCTGCTGGCCGCCCGAAGCTCTCTCTCTCTCTTCCTCCCCTCCCCCCCAGGCGGATGTCGACCGCAGCGGCCTGAGTCGGATGTTGGCCGCCGCGGCTGCTGGCGGCTGCAGGCCGTTAACATAAGTGGGCCATGGAGTTCAGCAGGAAGGTATGGGAGGGGAGGAAAATACTGCACAGGGAAGTGGGGTGGGAGGGAAATGCTGCAACACACGGAAATGGAGGGGCAGAAAAGGGGTTGATGGACAGGGGAACAGGTGCTGATTAACAGGGAGGGGGCAGAAAAATGAAGAAGGGGAACAAGGGAAACAGGAAGGAGGTGATGATGGACAGGGGGAGGTAAAACAAAGGGAGAAGGGCTTCTGCTGGATAAGGTGAGCAGTGATAGGGTGGTGGAGAACACAGGGGAGGTAAAAGGAAGGGAGAATGGACAGGGGGAGAAGGCAAGGGGTGGTAGTGGACAGCCAAGGAAAAAAAACCAAAAAAACAGATAGAAGTACAGAAAGCGGCTAAGGAGAGAGAGAAAAAAATAAAGACAGACACACACACATATATTCTAGCACCCGTTAATGTAACGGGCTATAAGACTAATATATATATATATCTTCCCACTTTGTACCCCCCTTCAGAAAAAAAAGGCATAGCCCAAACTAGTCAGTGTCTTAAATATGCAGAAAACAGGGTAAGTTTAGGACATGTCATGTAGTGCAATGCTTTTGGAAGAGAGTGGCTAATCATATTTTTAAAATACCTGCACATCTTTTTATTTATTGAATAGTCTGATTTGTAACAAAGAACTACTGTTGTAAAACTACTTGGACCCGTGCTCTTCAACGTATTTATAAACGACCTGGAAATTGGTACGACAAGTAGCATTTCAAAATAGCCATTTTATCTTGTTCAGTAGAGAAGGAGACCAAAAGAGTGGAAAGAGAAGATATATCATCCTTAGTAGTCTAAATACTTGTCAAATTTTTTAAGCATTTTCTCTATCAGTTAATATATCCACCGACTCCTCCCCCCACCCCCGTTCACACTTCAAAACTTTCTAGGATAAATAATAACACTTAGTAATATGTAGAATCAACGTTAGAAAGAGACAGTACTTCCTTGATATATTTTCTTAAAAGTATCTCCGCAGAAAGCAATTGGCATTGCAGAAAATTCAGAAGCCTTAAACTGCAGGCCCTAGATTGATTTTCCAACTCCTCCAAAGTCCAATGAATAATCAAACTATCCTTGATTCCAGATATTCCACCTTGTTGTAATGTAGTCATTCGGGTGTACTTTAATGAATTACAAAGGCCTAAAAAAAAAATATTCTCGGTGCCTTGGGTTTTTGACCTGTTCCTGGGGTTATTTGGGGTACTGATTCAGAAAATTGCATAGGATAGACTGCATCAGCTCTAGTTTCTTAGATATGCTTATGGGATAGTAGATATATCTTTGGGATTGTAGAGCCAAACATGAACATTGGACAAAAAAAGATTGGCCTCTGAGAGAATATATGCTGGTTGGAGGACAAATGTAATCAATGAGCTTTTGGTAGCATGAGATAGAATCATACTGCCACCACTACATATAAAGCTCTTTGAATAAAGACAGTTTGTGCTTTGAATACATGGAGCATAATCAAGTCTGATTTGGGTGTAAGGCACTAGATTTTATTTACTTATATTCCTCATATCCTACAATTCTATGTGGATTACAAATTGTTCAGGTACTCAAACTTTCTTCCCTTTCTGTCCTGGCGGACTTACACTCTATCTAATGTACCTGGGGCACTAGGGGATTAAGTGACTTGCAAAAAATACCTCTCTTGTGCAATCTTCAATATTCTCAAAAAAATGGAAACAGTGATAAGTATTCTCTTATTAAACTTATCTCAAACAATCAGACCTTCAGTTATAATTTATTTAATAAATTCTTGATAAGAATAAAAACATTGTCCATATTTATCACAAAAGGTCCTTTTATGATAAATGTGGACAGTGTTTTTATTTCTGCCAGTCCACGGGTGTAAAAAGGTTGAAAAACACTGCTGTAAAGCATGTGAAAATACAAAGTACATGAAGTATCTCAGGGACAGTCTCCCCCCCCTCCCTTCCTCCAAAGATGACTATATGTGGTTAAAGCAGTGATGCACATAGTTATTACAGAGCATAGAAATGTGGACATGGGGAATATGCTGAAGTTGAAAAGGAATAGAAGGCTGAGGAAGGAATAAGATAAGAACATAAGAATAGCCTTACTGGGTCAGACCAATGGTCCATCAAGCCCAGTAGCCAGTTCTTATGGGAATGGGAGATGGAAACTTAGGGGGTTCTTTTATTAAAGTGTTAAGATGCCCATAGGATATAATGGATGCCTTAGTATTTAGCGTATGCTAAATTGGTTAGCGCACCTTAATAAAAGGCCCCCTCAGATAGGTAGCTGAAAAGTTAAAAAAAAAAAAAAGAGAGAAGGGTAAAAGAGCTAAAAAGAGGCGAAGGCTGAAAAGAGCTAAAAAGGAATAATCAATATACCAGAGGCAGGTGTAGTGAGGAAACAGGAGAGAGAAGAAAAGACAAATGGATAGCAACTATTTGAAGGTGAATTAATAGACAGCAGACAGGAAAGCAGAAAAGAGAAACTTGAAGCAAGATGATGGAAAAATAAAACATCTAGACAACAAATGCAGAATAAAACCATTTCGACCCCCTTTTATCAAACTGTGTTAGGGCATTTTATTGCCTGCCACTGAGGTAAAAGCTATTACTACTAATCTATATATATAAAATCGGATGTATGTATGTATGTGCCGCGATCACGCAAAAACGGCTTGACCGATTTGAACGAAACTTGGTATGCAGATCCCTCACTACCCGGGATGATATGTTCTGGGGGTCTCGCGGCCCACCTGCACACGTGGGCGGAGCTACAAACAGATAATCGGATTTCACCCATTCATGTCAATGGAAAAAATGTAAAGAGCTGCCAACGCAAAAACGGCTTGCCCGATTTGAACGAAACTTGGTATGCCGATCCCTCACTACCTGGGGTGATATGTTCTGGGGGTCTCACGGCCCATCTGCACATGTGGGCGGAGCTACAAACATAAAATCAGATTTCACCCATTCATGTCAATGGAAAAAATGTAAAACAGCTGCCAACGCAAAAACGGCTTGCCCGATTTGAACGAAACTTGGTATGCAGTTCCCTCACTACCTGGGATGATATGTTCTGGGGGTCTCGCGGCCCACCTGCACACATGGGCGGAGCTACAAACAGAAAATCAGATTTCACCCATTCATGTCAATGGAAAAAATGTAAAAAGCTGCCATTCTCACAGTAATTCAAAAACGGCTTGACCGATTTGAACGAAACTTGGTATGCAGATCCCTCACTACCTGGGGTGATATGTTCTGGGGGTCTCGCGGCCCACCTGCACACATGGGCGGAGCTACAAACAGAAAATCGGATTTCACCCATTCATGTCAATGGAAAAAATGTAAAAAGCTGTGGGACCGATTTGAACGAAAATTGGTATGCAGATCCCTCACTACCTGGGGTGATATGTTCTGGGGGTCTCGCGGCCCACATGCACACGTGGGCAGAGCTACAAATAGAACATCAGATTTCACCCATTCAAGTCAATGGAAAAAATGTAAAAAGCTGTGGGACCGATTTGAACGAAACTTGGTATGCAGATCCCTCACTACCTGGGGTGATATGTTCTGGGGGTCTCGCGGCCCACCTGCACACGTGGGCGGAGCTGCAAACAGAAAATCAGATTTCACCCATTCAAGTCAATGGAAAAAATGTAAAAAGCTGTGGGACCGCTTTGAACGTAAATTGGTATGCAGATCCCTCACTACCTGGGGTGATATGTTCTGGGGGTCTCGCGGCCCACCTGCACACGTGGGCGGAGCTACAAACAGAAAATCAGATTTCACCCATTCAAGTCAATGGAAAAAATGTAAAAAGCTGTGGGACCGATTTGAACGAAACTTGGTATGCAGATCCCTTACTACCTGGGGTGATATGTTCTGGGGGTCTTGCGGGCCACCTGCACACGTGGGCGGAGCTACAAATAGAACATCAGATTTCACCCATTCAAGTCAATGGAAAAAATGTAAGAAGCTGAGGGACCGATTTGAACGAAACTTGGTATGCAGATCCCTCACTACCTGGGGTGATATGTTCTGGGGGTCTCGCGGCCCACCTGCACACGTGGGAAGGGTGGGTTCACCCAAGAATGTATATGTTCTTGCTCCTGGAGGTGAAACTAAAAATGTTGTTTATAATCAAGTTTTGTGTTAGTTGTATTGTATTCATTTTGTCAAATATTTCACATTATAATTTGATTATTGTACTTTTTATAAAGCTGTAAAAAAATATTTTCATTCACCACTATAAAGTATCTTTATTTGAATCCATTTACAGTGTTATTGCTATAATTAAATACCCGTGCAACGCCGGGGCATCAGCTAGTTATTTATATAGTGCTACCAGACCCAGGCAGCGCTGTACAAAGCCATAAAGAGTAAGAAAACAGTCCCTGAGGAATTCTATGAGTGTCAGAGCTTTTACTGCAGTGGCTGGCAATAAAAAAATCCCTACCTGTTACTCATTTTTATAAGAGGGCCTTTATTTGGATGTTTTAAATGGAATATGGTTAATGGCAAAAATATTGTTTAGCTTTTGACAAGCTTGCAGAATTTGCTCATTTTGTGAGCAGAATTTTGAATGATTTACAGATTTATCTGGGCACCCGCACAAGAGCTCTGCTTATCCAAAATCTTTGTGCGCATCTGGCTAGGCACTATCCTCCCTTCAATTTTCATTTGTTAGCACACGTTAGGCGCACAAATAATTTGCATATGACTTCTTGAACTTCGCTTTACTATGTTCCTGTATTCCTTTTACGTTATGCACTTTTGCGCCCGTCTTTGTACAGTGAGAAATAAATGAAAAAAGCGGACACTCGTCCTCCTCCTCCGTCTTTCTCCAGCATCTTTCAAACTCCTGGCTCCTGCATCCCACCGTTCAATCTTTCTACCATCTCACTGCCCGTCTCCGTAATCCGGCATCTCACCCACAATACCAAGCCCCACCTCCTACTTCGAACTCGTGTCTGAGACGACCGCCCACTGCCGCTCCTACAACGTTCTTTCTCCAATGCTCCGCCCCCTCTAACGCTATTTCCTGTTTTCGGTGGGGCGGGACATAGCCGAGGGAGGGAAGTTACGCAAGAGGGGGGCGGGGTGCAGGAGAAGAAAAGCTTGTGGGGCTAGTTGCAGATTACTTCCGACGCAAGTTTGGAGGTAGGATCTTGGGGGAGGGGAGGCTATGCCGGACCGTGGAGAGCGCGAGGTGGTAGAGAGGGGTTCCCCTCCATCACCCCCCAACGCGTGTGAAGAGGAGTGTTCGGCATCTGAGGCAAGTTAGTACGTCTGTAAACGACAGACCAGGCTAGGGTGTGCTACAGAGCTGTGATTCACATTTCCCAAAGAAACGTAAGACAATATGTCTGAAGGCAGCGATTTCATGCTGACTTCTTACACCTATTGCTGGCTTTCTCTACTGGTCACCATAGCTTCTAAGGCTGGGCTTTCCAGTGTTCAGATTTCACCGCACCTCCTTGTGATCTTGGGCAACTCATTGAAATCCTTCATTGTTTCAAGTGTATAGGTTCAAATTGTAAGCTCTTTGGAGAACAGGAAAATTCCTGCTGCACCTGTGACCTGAATAAACTTACTTTAACCTACCGAGAAATGGACAGAGGGGGGAAAATCTGGATTTGTGGTTTTCCTGGACCTCTGGAAAACACCGTTAAAATCTCAGACTATCTAATCTAATCTAGTTTTTTTTATTTCATCCAGGGAGCTCAGAACGGTTTACAGTGCATGAATTTATTCAGGTACTCTAGCATTTTTTCCTGTCTGTCCCATCAAGCTCACAACCTGTCTAATGCAGTGTTTCTCAACTTCTTCAAGCCAAGTACCCCCTAAGTCTAACAAATATCAACTGAGTACTCCCCACCCCCATAATAATAGTTGTAATGCAATTTCTTCTATCCATTTTTTTCATATACACACAATATAATCTTACTAGCTGATTACATGTGTTGCCCGATATTTATTTATCCCAATCTTCCGGTATCGATAGACTTATATTCAGTGATTACGCCTGGTAAAATGGGAAGTATACTTCTCCCTTGGTATTCACAGGGGTTGGGTGCAGAGCTGTACCGTGAAGTGTGAAAAATCGTGAGTAAGTTTTCGGCTGGCTCTGACCCACCCCTGCCTCATTCCAGACCTTCCCACCTCCCTCCCGGCATCCCAGACCTTACCTGGTGGTATAGCGGCCTTTCGGGGCAGGAGTGATCTTCCTACGCTCCTGCCCTGTGCAGATCACTCATAGCAAATGGCTGCCTTGAGTTCCCATAGTCTCTCGAGACCAACACTTTCTGCCTCCTGCACACTTTCTCTTTCTCCTCGCCCCTTCCCTCAAGTGCGACATCCCTCCTTTCCACCCCAAGTCCATCTCTCCCCAACCCCACTCCCAACATGCTTTCTCTCTATGCCCCATTTCTTCCTCTCCTCCACACCATGTCCACTTCTTCCTCTCTCATCACTCTCACTCATCCTGCAACAATTTTCCTTCCTTCTGTCCCTCCCCCTCATTTTCACTCACAACTAATATGCTCTCTCCCACCATCACACCCTCCCCTCCAGCGTGCAGCATCTTTCCTTTCTCTTCTCCTTTAAGTCCAGCAGCACCTTTCCCTTTTGCCAGGTCCAGCAGTACCTCTCCCCTCCCTAGTGACAGCTTACTGTGTGCTTTTAACTTCCCTACGCAGCTGCCGCTAACATTAGTTAGCCTTTGCTAGACCGATTCGCCCCCAATGATGCAACTTCCTCTTTTGTCGGAGGTGATCCAGCCTAGGAAAGGCCCTGAGGCTGCTTGATGGAACCGCAGCTAAACTAACACTAGCGGCAGCTGTGTTGGGAAGTTAAAAGCACAAAGTGAGCGGCCGCTAGGGAGAGGAGAGGTACTGCTGAGCCAGCGATTCCATCAGGCAGCCTCAGGGCCTTTGCTAGTCCAGCTCGCCTCCGATGATGCAACTTTCTTTTTCATCGGAGGCGGGCTGGCCTAGCAAAGGTCACATAGTGAACTGCTACTGTTCGGGGAAGGAGGGTGATATGCGATGGTAGGAGGAAGGGAGATATACAGCGCCGGTGCTGCATATATGCGACGACAGGAGGAAAGGAGATACACAGCATTGCATAGATGCAAAGGAAGTTGGGAGACATATAGCACCAGCGCCATACTGCTTGAGAAACATTGATGTAATGTACCTGGGACAATGGAGGGAGTTAGTGACTTGCCCAGGGTCACAAGGAGCAGTGTGGGTTTGAATCCACAACCTCAGGGTGTTGAGGCTCTAGCTCAGTGTATCGCAAACTGTGCCTCCTGAGATTTCAGGTGTGCCACGGCACACTGGGGAGGAGAGGCGCTGACGCCTACTGACTGACTACAAATCATGCCTCTCACGGTGAGAGGCACGTCCTGTAGGCAGTCAATAGGCGTCAGTGCCTCTCCTTTCCAGCCCTCTTCCCTGCTGGCACCCCCACTGGTGTCTCGGGGCCCATCTGAAGGACCTTTGCACATGCATGGACATCAACGTGATGATGTCGCACATGCGCATGATGTCATCATGGCAATGCCCGCACATTTCCGGGTGCCTCAAACTGTGGCCACTAGCTTGTGCCATAGCTTGAGAAAGTTTGCAGGACACTGCTCTAACTTTAACCACTGCTCCACACTCTCCCACTCTTCTGTGTGCCTGCCTCCAATATTTTGTGTTCTGATACAGTTTTGTCTTCCTCCTATCCACTTGGGAGGTTGCTTTATGCAGATACCATCCCTTCTGTGAAGCACTGGTGTAGCCACATGAGCAGAGTACCCACTTACCCCTCAACTTTCATGGCTGACAAGGATCAGGCCTGCAGTGGCATTTAATTCACTCAGGTGCACTTTGGCTGCCAATGCTGGCTTTCTCACTTGTACTCAGTTCAGGTCTGAGCTGGCATTAACTGCCAAAGTGTGCCAGAGTGAAATAAGTGCCACTGTGGAAGATGTCTTTGACTGACAGGTCTTAGCATACCTGCCAGGAAAGGTACTGTGTTACTGTTTTAGGACAGGGTGAGACTATCGGGACCTCCCAAGCCCATTTTTTGGGAACCCCCCACAAATGGACTTCTAGCTATGCGCCTGCTGTGAAGAAATGATTTCTGGTTTCCTGATAAGAGTCTCTACATAATGTTGGCTAGTGGAGGACAGGGTTCCACTATATCGCTGACTTCTTTATAAAAAATTGATTTCTCTCTTAAATTAATTAACAAACTTGCTGCTTCATGATGACACGAGTCATATTTTTTTTTAACCATTTCAGGGATAATGTCTGAAATTGCAGATGCTGAATACAACCTACTGGGCTGTTCCGGGCAAAAGGTGTTGGAGAGAGATATCTGCTGCATGAGAGGTGATGTCTCACCAG
Source organism: Geotrypetes seraphini (assembly GCF_902459505.1). Lineage (NCBI taxonomy): Eukaryota > Metazoa > Chordata > Amphibia > Gymnophiona > Dermophiidae > Geotrypetes > Geotrypetes seraphini. The sequence continues at coordinate 72,256,737 of NC_047094.1, read as the reverse complement.
CAAAGACTATAGATGCTCAGCAGGAGCATGAGAAATTCAGTAGTACTGAAGATATTGCAACATCAGAGTGTCTGCATGTTAAGGATGAAACACTCCACAGCCCTGCAGGGTGTGAGTATTGTTTAGAAATGGGGAGTTATGGAGGGGAGCAAAGAGTTCATGTAATACTAGGAGGTATTTATTTTACAATTAAGTAGTTGCTGGAAAGTTTAGCTCAGAAACAAGCTGCAGAAGGGGGTTTTGGGCATTACAGGGAAGGATGGGTTACAATGACATTTCTAGTGCAAAAGGCATACGAGTCTTAAAGCAGTGGGTTATTCATATCTACTTGCAAGTTTGTGTAGAAGGAATCATCTATATTTTTTGGCTCCGCCTCCCCTATTTATGCACTATGTTTTTGCTCCTTAGTTTTTCCTTCTACTCATAAGTTGAAGATGTCTTTCTGATCTGCTCTGCTTTCAGTTTGTTTATGGGCTTTTTGGCCTCACTTTTAGAGGCTTATTGGTGCTACAAAGGTCTCCAGGTTCCCTGGGGGAAGGCACAGATTCTCACTGTTGGAGGTCTGTAGCTGGGAAAGCAAACCCTTTTTTCAGGGCACCTACCTAGCCAGTGTGCAGTAATACTTTTGGTGACTTAGGGACCATGCCCCTGGTAGCGAAGCTTGTTCCTGGTCATTAAGTTTCAAGTTTATTGGCATTTGATGAATCGCTTATCACAATATCACAATACTTGAGCACAGGCTGTGTGGCATCCATGTCATTCCTGAGGACTTTATCAGTGCCAGCTGTGTTGTCCCTCCCTCCACCCCCTTGAAGATGCACGAGGAGCTGTGAGGGTCTGGGGTCTCAGGCTTTAACACAGGCTGACTGGCAGCCTGAAGGAACAAGCATCTGGAATATTTTTATATGCTTGTCTGAGGCAGGAGTCTTCCCCATTTTCCAGCTGCTGTTTTAGTTGAAGCAGGCACAGCACCAGCAGAACTGTGAGTACTGCCCATCATAGAATTCTTGTGGGTATTGAAGCTTGAACCCCCACAGACCTCTGCTGCTCAGTGTTCTGTCATGAGCAGCTCTAAGCCTCGGACCATCTTTTTTCTTTCACATCCAGACATTACAATGATGTTAATGGAGCACTGGGAGGCTCTAGAAGGTCCCTTATGGATTACTAAAGTTGTATCCGCTGGCTCCTATTTTCCAAGAGCTGTTTGTCCCACCGAAAGTGGATTCATTGATAGCTCAGGTTACCAAACGTATTTCTCTATGAAGTGAAGGTGGAGTAAGTCTAAAGGATGCACAAGACCAGAAGTGCTCTTTGGCAAGGGGTTGGATGATCTTATAACCAGTATGGCAGATCGTCGCCCTAAATCTTTGCCAGACAGTAGACCACGTGCCTTTGGGGGGGATGGTTGTGGTGCTTTTTGTGGTTCTTGATGGTTTTGTTGGTACTTAGCGGGGGTCCTCTGCTCATAGATCATTTCAGGATTCTCAACAGAGGCTTAGAGGCTCCAAGCGAGCTCAACCATCAGGTTCACATCCTGCATTGGCCTCTAAGAAGTCACAATGACGCCAGGCCAGTAATTGAACTTCCATGGATAGGAGGGAGGTTGTTGGCTTATTGGGAAGACTTGGCAAGGATTTGCACGGACCACAGATCACTTGAGAGGGCTACAAGTTGGAATTCTATATTTATGAATTCTCTGGCTGGATGGCCAGAAAAAACGATAAGTGTCCAAGCAACAGTGAAATGGCTCCTGGATATTCAATCTGTAGAACCCATCTCAACCGAGGAAGATAAGAACATAAGAAGTTGCCTCCACTGGGTCAGACCAGAGGTCCATCGCGCCCAGCGGTCCGCTCCCGCAGCGGCCCATCAGGTCCATGACCTGTGAAGTGGTTCCTGACCATTTCTATAACCTACCTCTGCTTCTATCTGTACCCCTCAATCCCCTTATCTTTTAGGAACCTATCTAAACCTTCCTTGAACCCCTGTACTGTACTCCATTTATTTTATTGTGCTCAAGAAAGACAACTGGTGGTCATTCTGGATGGAGAATTCTCTAATATTACAGCTTTAAATAAATAAAGTGCTCAGACCCTACAACAAATCTGTTCAGTGAAATCACTAAACTATGGTTACCACTGGGACAATCATTGCCTTTACTGTCCCATCTCTTCCTGTTGTTGTCATAATGTTTTACACTAAACATAAATGTAAAATAAATATAAAGAAGATCAACTTATCTGATATCTGACAGGAGGCTCCTTGGTCTTAATAACAGCAGCCATAAACCAAAATATTAAAGTGCTAGTGCTCTAAATGAAAACAGTTAAAAGCCATTCTTGTGAAACCCGGCCCCCCGACTCGAGTTTTGCACTCTTCCTCAGGAGGGGTCACTGATAAGAAAATACACGAACATAGTGTTCTGTAAAACATAACCTTAAAACTATATAAATGGTCTTTGTCTCACTAAAACAGAATTACACACTTATGCATGCCATTCAAATATGTTATGAATACTTAATATATAATGCTAGCCTACTGTCTCTTGGCTGATTCTCGCCCGGAAGGCAACTGGGCCAGGCAAAACTGAGAACACTTACTAGAACTGCCCTTTTAAATCCCTCCTCTTGGGCAACTGGGAGCGTCATCACTAAACTTCCTGAAGGTAAAGCAACCCATATGAATCACAATTGGAACCAATCTATTTCGGCATTTAGTCCATAAGGAACCAAAGTGTGCCAGTTAAAAATAAACTTGGGTTCCCTTAGGGATAAAAAATTTGCTACATCGCCTGAAAAATCTGAAGCTTGGAACAGGACCGTATACCATAAAGCATCAATGGTATGTTCCTTATCTAGCTAATGAGACGCCAGTGGCACTGTAACTCGACTCCTACGTATATTACTGAGATGTTCTGTGATACGAGTTTTGATCTTCCTAACAGTGTGGCAATGTAATATTACTAAATGTGAATCAAAATATTTAAAGTATATATTAAATTATTTAAAAAAATAAATAATTTATAGAGCACTCTATAAATTATTTATTTTTTTAAATAATTTAATATATACTTTAAATATTTTGATTCACATTTAGTGTTATATTATTTATTAGGTGAATTAATTTATAAAAGATTTTTTTCTCCTATTTATTTAATCTTTGATTTTCAATGTAATATTACTACCAAAAAAATTTGGCTGATAATATGGAAAGAGGAGGACACACGGACAATATTGGCTACACAGACAAACTATACAATAAACCACCCCACATGAGTTACAATCCATTCTCGTGGTGAGGTAAAAGCATTTCCCTCCACTATAAGGAATTATCAGTGAATTTTCCTGTAAAACATACCGATACTGACTGCATCTCTCGCAGCCAGTGTGCGGCGCAGCCCTATCATTGGATTGCTGTATATTTTTATGTTTGAGTAATTTGCCCAAATTACGCGATCTTGAAAATGCAAATTTAGGACTGCTTTTGTATAATCTTTTTAATGTGATTACTGTTACTAGTATAAGGTAAAACGCATGCTAAACTTTCTATAGAACGTTGAGTTTGTGAATATATTAGCCACTGACGTTGACAGTGTCTGGCCCTCTTCCAAGCTCTCTTGATTATTTTTCTCAGATAACCCCTTTCCCTGAATTTCTGACTCATAATGCTAGCTTGATTGTTAAAGTCATTTTTGTCTGAACAGATCTGTCTCAAACGAAGGAATTACCCAATGGGAATACTGTTTCTCAGCGCTCTGGGATGAAAACTTTGATACTGAAGCAGAGAATTTCTATCTTGACAGCTTTCTGTGTAGACTGGTGGAGATGCAGCTACCTGATTTAAACACTTCAACATCCAAAAAGGATAAATGTTGCTTATCCTGAACAGATTTGGTTGTAGGGTCTGAGCACTTTACTTATTTATTTATTTAAATTATTTAAAGCGTGATATTAGAGACTTATCATATATCATCACAGAATATCTAATGGTAACTCCTCAAATTATTGTGTTGACATTCTGGATGGAGACCATTTGGTCATTATTTCAGTGGCACTGGGGGAATTTCTAGCTTTGCTGGATTTGATTGAGGCTTACTTGCATATTCCTATTTCCAGTGCAAAAGGAGTATGAATCTTGACCAGTGGGTTATTCACCTCTACCCACAAATTTCTGGCTCTTCCTCCTTGTGTCAGTGGACAGTCCCCATCTCAATTTTTCCTTTTACAGGGGCACCTACCTAGCTAGCCTGTACTAACACTTAAGATAGCTTGGGGGTCAGGAGCTAACAAAAAAGTCTCTCGCTTCTTCAGCCGAAGATTCCAGCCAGGAAGTGCCGGCATGGACGCTGTAGTACAATCTTGGCTAGAGAAGGGGCTGATGTATGTATTTCCCCCTTAGCCCATGATAGGCTGGGCCATTTGAAAAATAGCAACCCAGCCAGGGTTGGTAATCTTAGTTGCCCTAGATTGGCCACATGGGCCATGATACAAGGATCTGCTCCATCTACAGAGGGACCAATGTCTCAAACTGCCACTTCACAGGGTTCAGTAGTCCTGGGGGATCTGAAATGCTTTGGGCTTACAGTATAGCTCTTGAGCGCGCAGCCTTAGCACATAAGAACATAAGAAGTGCCATCTCCGGAACAGACCCTAGGTCCATCAAGTCTGGCGATCCGCACATGCGGAGGCCCCGCCAGGTGTACCCTGGCATAGTTTTAGACCTCATATCACTCTAAGCTTTTCGTAAGGAGATGTGTGTCTAGCTTACCCTTACCCATGTCACTTTATGCCACTCATAAAGAGATGCACATCTAACTTACCCTTAAATCATAGAATGGTGGATTCCGCAATTACCTCTTATGGGACAGCATTCCAGGTGTCCACCACTCGTTGCGTGAAGCAGAACTTCTTGATATTTGTCCTGAACTTGTCCCCCCCTTAGCTTCTGTCCATGTCCTCTTATCCGTGTCACATTAGACATTGTAAATAATTTTTTTTCCTGCTCTATTTTGTTGATTCCTTTAAGTATTTTGAAAGTCTCGATCATATCCCCTCGCAGTCTCCTCTTCTCGAGGGAGAACAATCCCAGTCTCTTGAGTCGTTCCTCATATTTCAAGTTCTCCATGCCCTTTATTAGCTTCGTTGCTCGTCTCTGCACCCTCTCGAGTATTTTTATATCCTTTAGGTATGGAGACCAATGTTGGACACAGTATTCCAAGTGTGGTCTGACCATTGCTCTATAAAGCAGCATTATTACTTTTTCCGATCTACTCGTGATTCCCTTCTTTATCATGCCTAGCATTCTGTTTGCATTCTTCGCTGCTGCTGCACATTGACCAACGGCTTCAGGGTCCTATCAATTAATAGGCCCAGGTCCTTTTCCTTTTCGGTTCTTCTCAGTCGCACCTGACATACTATACTTGTATTTTTTCAGGAGGGGCTAGAGAAGGGCCTGTCAGTTGGTTCCCTCAAATTACAGGTGCCAGGCATCTCTTGCTTTAGGGCTTAAGTGGAGAAAGTTTTGTTGGCTTCACATCTTGATGTAGCAAGATTTTTGAAGGGAGCAATATGGCTGCATCCTCCTTTATGACAGCCATTTCTGACTTGGACTTCTGTAAGACTATGCTGGCCTGCAGGAATGAACACTAGATTTAAAGGTAGACCAAACAGTGTTTGGGGGGGGGGGAGGCAAGTGTTAGTTCAGTGGGGGGGGGGGGGGTTTGGAGAAGAGGCAGCAGTGTTGGGTCTGGGGAGGGTGAAACGAAGATGGCCATGTTGAGTTTGGGGTGAAGGGTTGAGAGGAAAGCAGCCGAATTGGGTCTCAGGGTGTGTGTGAAAGGGACAGCAGCCATGTTGGATTGAGGGGGGGTGGGGAGAATTAGACCTAATAGCTTGAGATGGGCAGGGACAGTTGGACCTAGGGGGGAAGAGGGATGGAGAGTTGGACCTAGGCGAGAGGAAGAAGGAGAAAGTTGAACCTGGGGTGAGAAGGGAGGAGAGAGAGGGTTGCACCTGGGAGGGAGGAGGAAGGAGGGGGAGAGAATTGGACCTGAAGGGAGGGGAAAATTTGACTGGGGGAAGAGAATTAGACTGGGCAGGGAGGATAGTGTTGGACCTGGGAGGGAGAGGAGAAATTGGAACTGGAAGGGGGCAAGAGAGCGGGGAGAGATGGACCTAGGGTGTAGGAGAAAGGAAGATATGTAGGGGAGCCTTGAGGCCTGGCACCCTTCCTGTATGCTCAGGTACCCTCCAAAGCTATAGTACCTCTTCAGTGTTTCGTGGGGTAGCTGAAACACTGTCAGCCAAAGAAATCTGTTGCCTGAATTGCTCCCTTTCTCCTCATATTGCCCCAGGAGCTTGAAAGTCAATGGTATGCCTCCAGCAACAAACATTTGCACTCCCCAAGCATGCTCATTTCATTCATGCATGCTTAGGGAGTGCTGGTATTGGTGGTTGGAGGTACCCCACTGCCTTCCTCGCTCTTGAGGCAGCATAAGGAGGCAGGAGGTGGCTTTGGCATTGGATTTCTTTTGACTAGTGGGGCTTTGGTATCCGCACTAGCAAAGGTATGATATCTAATGTGAGGAGGAGGGAGAAGAAATGTGCCCTCCCCCCATGGACTGCTGACTATGCCTTTCTTTAATTGTGTGATTAAAATTTATAATTGACATGTAGCCCTGGGTGAAAGGAATGCATTTAGTGCATGAGAGAGACAATTGAATAAGATGGACAGGTCTGTTACTCAGAAAATTTTAGAAGGATAAAAAATTTTTTAATGCTGATATAGAATGTTTCTTTCATAAAGCTAGTATATTGTATAGCATTTAAATGATGAAAAGGGGCTTTGCGAGTTAACAGTGATCACTGTACCTTTTTTTCCCGGTTAGGTTTAGGGTTCCCAAAATGAAGGATTCTTGCATATGTCAGACAGGATTGAAATAGCAGGTAAAAATAGATACACTAAATGTGGAACTGAAGGAGAGAAGGTGAAAACCAGAAAATATAAATTGTAAAAGAAACAGCATTTGTTTTTAAGGAAGGGCATTAAATTTTGTATACATGCCCAAACCAGCAAATATGAAGATGTAGATGGAAGTAAAAATTAAAAGCTAAAGCAGCGTGTGTGAACAATAAATTATGTAAAATTAAAAGTCCTAGTTCCCTTCTTTCACTTCTTTCTTCATCAGATCCCTTGGAATCCACTCAGTGCTTCCACTGCCTCATCACTTTCCCTGATGCAAAGTTCAAAGAGCGGCACATGAAGCGGGAACACCCAACAGACTTTGTGCAAGAGAAACTGCGAGGGGCACTATTTGTCTGCTTCATGTGTAGTAAGTCCTTCCTCACATCCAGCTTACTTACTGCACATCAACGCACTCATGCAGAGTCTAGGAAGGAGCCAAAGGCAAAGAGCAGCAACTTCCAGTGTGAGCAGTGTGGCAGAGGCTTCCATCAGCTGGCCAGGTTACAGATGCATCAGCTAGTGCACTTGGGAAAGAGACCACTCAGATGCTCAGATTGGGGGAAAAGGCCCTACCAGTGCCCACAATGTGGGACCTGCTTCGTCCAGTCTTCCGATTTCCGCCGGCATCGGCAGATTCACATGGAAGAGGCAATTCATGAGTGTATCACAAAGCGTCAGCTAGTGCTTGTGGACAAAGGGCAATACAGGTGTACGGAGTGTGGGGAAAAGTTCCCCCAGGAGGCAGAGCTTCATGAACACTACATACAACATGCCAGAGGAAACCTATAGCATGGACGTATGCATGGCAAGACAGAGAGCAATCTAGATAGTCTATAGACATAGCACTGCAGAGGAGATCTATAGTAATTTAATACTATGCAGTAGAAGGGGAACAATAATGCCACGTAAAGATCTTACAGATAAGAGTATAATTCATAATCTAGGTGTGCTCTTGTCGTCGTCATCAGATACCATCTTCAACACCCCCACTTTACTTAGACACATAAGCGCAGCATAAAATTGTTTTTTAAAATTTTTTACTCTCTTGAAACACAGAATCAAATGTTTTTGTTTAAACTACCTGTTGAATGTTTAATGTGCTACTAATGTATTTTTGCCTTAATATGTAGATACACTACTGGGACATCAGCCTACTCAGGGTACCACATTCGTATAATCGGTTAATTGCACAAATAAATACCAAATGACAGCGTGAAAGTCATTTTATTAGAAATCTCACCTGCCACCATGACTGAAAATGAAAAGAATTCTGCAAACATATCAGAGCAGACTCTTAGCTTTTCTGTCGTTCCTCTGAGTAGAGGTGGGATGCTGCTTTATATTATTTTTAGAAAGTCTTTGCCCTGTGGAAAAGCAATTTAATATTTAAGGAGTGGGATCTATCCTATTAGTGAGTGTCTACTGACCCTGTGACGTCTCAGGGATTGAAAAACAGCCTGAGGGACCAGCGGCTCCAGTAGCACTGGGACTACTAATCACAGGAGCCTGCTGAGAAATCATTTTCTCCTGGATGAAGAAGGACATGCTGGCTGGTGTAAGAGGAATAATGTTATTGGTTGAGGCAGAGCTGCAGTAGTATGGTCTTATGTGCATCTATCATGTCTGATGTCATTTTCAGTCACTGGCTACTGCTCACTCACTTCACTTGCTGTTTTGGGACTGTTTGGATCCCTGAGGTCCCAGGGAGGAGGTGCAAAAGGTTGGGTTGGGCTGGTGTTCTGCTGTGGGAACCTCTAGGTGCATGAAATGTGTCATATGCGAGAGGGGTGATGATATGAAGGCAGAATCTGCATGGCAGGGAGCATCAGAGGATGATGGTGGTAAGATGAGCCCATTGGGCAGTCCACGGGTAGCCAGCAAGCTGAGGGTGGCAGCAATGTTCTGGTTGACGGCCAGCTGGTTCCGATGTAGTTGGAGTGCCTGGGCACTGAGGCACCTCATCTCACTGCCCAGCTCTCCCACTCTGTTGCTGAGCTTCTGCACACTCTGGTCAAGCTGGGACACATATATGCCAATGTCATGAACACGTGTGTTCAGTGCCCCCAGGGCCTGCTCAACCACCCCCATGGAGCTACTCAACCTCTCCACCAGAGACTCCAGGTATGACATTGTAACAGCACTTTGTCTGTGGGCCTGGAGGGGGTTCAGTGGCTGCAGGTGTGAGAGTGGTGTTTGCTGGAAGCTGTTGACTTCTGTTTCCTGATTGCTCCTACTGTGACTTTGAAGGATCTTCAGCTTTATGCTGTCTTCATCATCCTCGGCATCTGTACAGACAGCTGTAACAAAGCAATATAAAACCAAGAATTACATGGAGACCAACCACTGATCCCAAAAAGTCTTGTTGAGCAACAGCTATCCCAATACAAGACCGTACTGGTCTTACTGAAGTACAAAATAGCTTTTTAAAATGATGATTGGCTTTTTTTTTTTTGTTTTTTGTTGGGGGGGGGGGTTGTTAGGTCTTGTTTGGAACAAAGCAGATATTGTGGACAATTCATGAATCTTGGAACACTGAAAGGCAGTTAGTACCCTCTTTCCAGTAAGATGAGCTACTGGGACTCTAGCTGCATATTCATGTATGATTTGGGTTTCTGGATTTATGAATTGGAAATATAAATATTTTTTTCCAGCTACATTAAGGTTTGAGAATACAAAAAAATTAGGGGTTTTTCACAGTATAACTGCTGTTGTTGTTGTGTTTCGTTTTGGTTAGAATCAAATAATAAGGAGAAATTAGGTTCTTACCTGCTAATTTACTTTCTTTTAGCTTCTCCAGACCAGTAGAGGTTAACTTTACGAATGGGTATATATCTAATCATGACCAGCAGGTGGAGACTGAAAACAAAACTTTGGGACAGTATATACTATCCTCCCTTCTCTATTTCCCTCAGTCTGCCGAATAGCCAAGCAGAACCAAGAACTGGAAAACAGGAAGAAAACAATACTCCAAACAGGAGTAACAAATAACATACCCAAATGCTGTTGGAAAATGCAGAGGAGAAATACCCGAAGGAAAATGTCCCCACAGCTCGCCAGCCGAGCCACAGCCGCTGTTCTTTAATTCTCCCCGGCCCTAGAAAAATACTAGAACCTGCAGCAAAAAACAAAAACTGCCCGCGAAAACAGCCCCAACAAACCTCTACTGGTCTGGAGAAGCTAAAAGAAAGTAAATTAGCAGGTAAGAACCTAATTTCTCCTTCTTTAGCACTCTCCAGACCAGTAGAGGTTAACTTTACGAATGGGACGTACCAAAGCAGTCCCTCTCACGGGCGGGACCCCCGAAGGGCCGATACCAGAACACGCTCACCGAACACCGCGTCCCGACGCACCTGAACATCTACCCGATAATGTCTAACAAATGAATGCAAGGAGGACCAAACCGCAGCCTTACAAATATCCACCGGAGGCACGAGCGACGACTCAGCCCAAGAAGCCGCCTGACCCCGAGTGGAATGAGCCTTGAGAAACTCTGGAACAGGCTGCTGTTTCAGAAGATAAGCGGAAGCAATCGTCTCCTTGATCCAGCGCGCAATAGTAGCCTTAGAAGCGCCAGCTCCCCGACGAGGACCAGCCAGGAGGACAAAGAGATGATCGGACTTCCGGAATTCCTGGGTCCGCTGCACATAAGAGCGAAGGACCCGACCGACATCCAACTTGCGCAGCTGCCGTTGCTCAGAAGAGCCCTCCCGACCACCCAAGACCGGGAGAACCACCGATTGATTGACATGAAAAGGAGAAACAACCTTCGGCAGAAAGGAAGGAACAGGCCGCAAGACGACCCGCTCCCTAGAAAACTCCAAGAAGGAAGCCCTACAAGAGAAAGCCTGCAGCTCAGAAACACGCCTAGCAGAAGTAATGGCCACCAAAAAGACCGCCTTCAAAGTAAGGTCCTTCAAAGAACAGTCGTCCAAGGGCTCGAAAGGCGGGCGCACCAAAACAGAGAGAACCCGATTAAGATCCCAAGAGGGAACCGAGGGCCGTAGGGGAGGCCTAAGCAACTTGGCCGCCCGCAGAAACCGAATCACATCAGGAAGAGCCGATAAACGCTGACCTGACACCAACCCTCGAAAGGCCGACAGGGCCGCAAGATGAACACGGAGAGAAGACCAAGCCAGGCCTCTATCCAGGCCATCCTGCAAGAACTCTAGAATGTTAGGCAGAGAAGCGCGAAAAGAGGTCACTCCCCGCGCCCGACACCATTCCTCAAAGAGACACCAAACCCGCACATAAGCCCGAGAGGTAGAAAGCCTCCGGGACCCCAAAAGTGTAGAGATCACCTTGTCTGAATATCCCTTCTTGCTAAGGCGACCCCTTTCAAGAGCCACGCCGTAAGACAGAAGGGAGACGGGTCGAACATGGGAATGGGACCCTGCATCAGAAGGTCGTCCGAGAGAGGCAGAGGAAGAGGAACCGCCACCAGGTGCCTCCCCAGATCCGCATACCACGGACGTCGAGGCCAATCTGGAGCCACCAGCACCACCAAACCCGGATGGTGAACAATGCGAAGAAGCACTCTGCCCACCAGCGGCCAAGGAGGGAACACATACAACAGCCCCTCCGTTGGCCACGGCTGGACCAGAGCATCCAGACCCTCGGCCAGCCCGTCCCTGCGACGACTGAAGAAGCGGGGCACTTTGGCGTTGCCACTCGTGGGCATCAGGTCCATCAGGGGCTGCCCCCAAGCTTGCACTATCAACCGAAACGCTCCGGTGCCGAGAAACCACTCTCCTGGATCCAGGAAGTGACGACTGAGGAAGTCTGCCTGAACATTTTCTACCCCGGCTATATGAGAAGCCGAGAGGTCCAGAAGATGGGACTCCGCCCAAACCATGAGCCGAGCCGCCTCCTGCGCCACAGGAGTGCTCTTGGTGCCCCCCTGACGATTGACATAAGCCACCGCCGTGGCAATGTCCGACAGGACTCTGACCGACTTGCCCAGCAAAAGGGAGTGGAAAGCTAACAGCGCCAGCCTGACCGCTCTGGTCTCCAACACGTTGATCGACCAGGAGGCCTCCTCCGCGGACCAGGTGCCCCGAGCTGAGTGGCCCATAAACTGAGCCCCCCAACCGAGGAGACTCGCATCCGTAAGGAGCACCGTCCACTGCGGGAGATCCAGACCCACCCCCTGAACCAGGTGAGGGGTCCGGAGCCACCAGCGCAGACTGCAGCGCGCCAAGCCTCGCAGGGGAACCGGAACATCCAAATCTTGCCTCCGGGGAGACCACCGCCGGAGCAGAGCATACTGAAGAGGACGCATGTGGGCCCGCGCCCACCTCACCACGTCCAGGGACGCCGCCATTGACCCCAGGACTTGGAGGAAATCTCGCGCCCGAGAACCCCGGGACGCCAAAAGCAGGCGAATCTGAGATTGCAATTTGCTCACCCGGGCCTCTGGAAGGAAGACCTTCCCCAAGGAGGTGTCGAACATAACCCCAAGGCACTCCAGACGCTGAGCCGGGACCAACCGACTCTTGGAAAGGTTGACCACCCAGCCCAGCGACCGGAGAAACACCACCACCCGAGCCGTAACCCGGGAGCTCTCCTGCAACGACTTTGCCCGAATCAACCAGTCGTCCAGGTAGGGGTGAACCAGGATGCCCACCGACCGCAAGGCTGCCGCAACGACCACCATTACCGTGGTGAGCGTCCGAGGAGCCGTGGCCAGACCAAAGGGAAGCGCACAGAACTGAAAGTGCCGCCCCAAGATCGCAAAGCGAAGGAAGCGCTGATGAGAGGCCCGAATTGGAACCTGCAAGTAGGCCTCCGTCAGATCGAGAGACGTAAGAAACTCCCCCGGCTGAACCGCCAGAAAGACCGACCGCAGCGTTTCCATGCGGAAAGACGGAATCTTGAGAGCTCTGTTGACCCCTTTCAAATCCAGGATGGGCCGAAAGGTCCCCTCCTTTATGGCCACCACAAAGTAAATGGAGTACCTGCCGGTGCCCCACTCCGTAGGGGGCACCAGCACCACTGCCTCGAGATCTAGCAAACGCTGAAGGGTCTGACGAAAAGCCTGCGTCTTCCATGGAGTCTGACATGGAGAAGCGAGGAAAAGGTCCGGCAGAGAGCGGGTAAACTCCAGAGCGTAACCGTCCCGCACCACCTCAAGGACCCACTGATCGGACGCGATCTCAGCCCATTTGGGGAAAAAATTGCGCAGCCGGGCCCCCACCGGAACCAAAGGGGGCGCCGGCAAGGAGTCATTGCGCAGGACGGGAAGCGGGGGAACCGGCGGAGGGATTCCCTGCCCCCCGACGGGCCCCCCGAAAGGGCTGCATGCGCTGGAAGAACCGACCCCGGGAAAAACCCTGAGCTGGGAAAGAAGCAGCCCCACGCCCCGGGCGTTACTTGCGAAATTCCCGCAAACGCCCCCGGGCAGCCCCACACCTAGACGCAGGGCGGGCACGGTCCTCAGGCAGACGGGGCACCTTCGAGTCCGTCAGAGTCTGAATCAACTCATCTAATTCCTCTCCAAACAAAAAGACCCCCTAAAGGGAACTTTAGTAAACTTAGCTTTGGACGCAGAATACGCCGCCCAAGCGCGCAGCCACAAAATACGCCACGCGGCCACGCCATAGACTTAGCCGAAATCCGCACCAAGTCATAAAGAGCAGCTGAGAGGAACGAGGCAGCCATCGCAATCTTCGCTACCTCCTGATCCACTAGACCAGTCATCAGACTCCCGATCCAGGACACGCTCAGCCCACCGAAACACGGCGCGAGCGACTAGCTCCCCACAAATAGCCGCCTGGACCCCAAAGGCAGAGACATCAAAATCATACTTAAGAAGTGTCTCTAACGCACGCTCCTCCGAGACCCTAAGAGCAGAACCGTCCATAACAAGCACGGTATGCCGCTTAGGAAGTGCCGAGACCACCGCGTTCCCCATTGGCGAAATTAAGGTAGCCCTACCTCCCTCCGGGACGGGATACCCAAGAGCCAAGGCGCACACCAAACGAAACTGCGCCCATAGGCCACTGCGCCAACACAAAATCCCGCAAATCCTGACGCACAGGAAAAAAGCGGGAAACAGGACAGACCCCCTGAAGCAGAGGGGTCCCGGGGCGGGGTCTCCGGCGGCGACACTGCAAAAATGCCGCACCAAGGAGACCTGCTACACAGGTCTAAAAGCTCATCCCTCTGAATAAAAAGCGCACCACGGACGCATCTGCTCTGGAAGACGGGAAACCCGCCGCCCCGCTGCCAACAGGCGTCCCCTCCAGAGGATCCTGGAAGCCCGCCAAAGCAGCCAGGTCCTCAACCAGGCCAACACGCTCCTCCGCCCACCAATTCGCAATCCAAGCCCCCCCGCGGGCGCTTGGATGAGGGAGGAGGAAGAGGGGACGCCAAACGAAAAGAGGGAGGCAAAGCCATAGGGGGCGTGGAGGGAAACCCCCCCCCCCCCCCGAAACCCCCCAGGCGCACGTGGGACCCCCAAAAGTCCGCACAAAGAAAGAAAATAAATTGGGGGCAAAAAACCCCTGGGGGTCCCCAGGGACTCCCTGCCCCAGCAGGGGTCCATGCTGAAACCTGCCCCTGTGTTCGCCATACAGGGGGAAGGTCACCTGAGGTTGCAGACAAAATGGAGGGGCCAGACAAAGAAAATGGCGAAGTTCCCGCCAAAAATGCTCCCTCCATGGCCTTTAGCGGATGAGAAGACTGAACAGTCTCAGCCGCTAAGACAGGCAAGTTGGCATCAGCTGTCAAAAAATCAGCTGAGAGGGAATCCTTCGGGGAATCCCTCCGTGGGCGGTTGTGGAAGACCGGGCTTCCCCACTGCTCCAAGCCGACTCGCGAGGCACCATCGGCGGGGAGCTCTGGGCGCCTGCAGCCGCTGCCGACGGAGCTCCACCACCTCACCGACCCAAACCGCCGAGTTCAGGCCGGCCGCGAGTGCCTCGCGGCTGGACTCAATTGTGTCCTACTCCCCCGGAGAAGAGCACAATTGCTCCATACGCGACCTAGCTATAAAAAAGTGCCGGTTACATGAAAAAATACAGTAAACTACAGTTTTCTTAAAGGGAAACAACCCTTCAGACCAGCACTACCTCAGGATTTTTTTTTTTTTTTTTTACAGAACAGACTCCACAGGCTCTCGAAGCAATATGCCTTGCTTGACTTAGGGGGCAAGGCTTACTGCTGAGGCTCCTCTAAAAAAATGTGGGGAGGTGGAGGAAGTGGGGGGAGGGACCCCGCTCGTGACCCGCCGGGTTTGACACCCCCGAGGTCGGACGAACCCCCAAACAGGGCCCGACCAAGCTCCGTCCGGCCAAAAACAGGGACAATAAACCCCTAAACAAATTCCAACAGCCCTACCAAGAGAGATGGGTACAGATCACTCAACACCTGCTGGAGACTGAAAGAAGACTGAGGGAAATAGAGAAGGGAGGATAGTATATACTGTCCCAAAGTTTTGTTTTCAGTCTCCACCTGCTGGTCATGATTAGATATATACCCATTCGTAAAGTTAACCTCTACTGGTCTGGAGAGTGCTAAAGAATAACAGTTTATATACCGCAGTACCGTGAAATATATTTGTGCAGCTAAAGAATTGTCAACACAGAAAATGACCCAAAGCAGACAGTAGCGAATGACATGCGGATGGGTACCCACAGTTAACCGCAGGATGGTGACAGGGACAAACTTTGTCCCCATGTTGTTCTCTAAACTATTATCAATATATAAAAATTTAACACATCTTAAGACAATTGGCAACTGAATTGTGTGATTAAAATTGATAATTGACATGTAGCCCTGGGTGAAAGGAATGCATTTAGTGCATGAGGGAGGCAACTGAATTGTGTGATTAAAATTGATAATTGACATGTAGCCCTGGGTGAAAGGAATGCATTTAGTGCATGAGGGAGACAATTGAATAAGATGGACAGGACTGAAGTTGCTTTGGTTTTAAATGAACTACTGTTAAATGACATCATTTCTGAATTGTCTGCCTTTGATATGGCAACAAGAGTCTGGTCTGCTGACCAGACTCCTACCATCTACAACATCTTTCCATCATCTAATGTAATCAGGACTTCTTGATCACACTTTTACAATACAGGTTCAAGGCGATTTACACGTTAAGAGGCCCATGTAGTAGCATGGGAGAATACAGTCAAACCTTGCGAGTAATGCGATTTGTGAGTGTTTTGCAAGATGAGCAAAACACTCTTGCAAATTGTGCCTCGCACATCGAGCGTTGACTCAATTTGCGAGCCCCCCTCCCCAAACTCAAACTGCGATCTGGCTCCGGCACGAACCCACAGATTCTTGGAGAGCGGGGGATGCTCAAGGCCCAGCCCAGCAGAAATAAGCAGCAGGCTCTTCCGGCACCAGCATGTCCTGTGGATTGGTGCTGCATGCCGGTGCTAAATCACGGTAAGGTTTTGGGCGGACGATGTCGGTTGTCGGGGTGGGGAGTGATGCCAGTTCTCGGAGATGGGGTGGAAGCATGCCAGTGGCCTCGGGGGGGGGGGTCTTTTTGGGATGGGATGGGGTGGGATGGAAGCGAGCAGCGCCGGTGGCCTCATGAGGGGGGGGGTGGATGTGGAACGAATCAAGCGAGTTTCCCTTACTTTCTATGAGGAAACTCTCTTTGATATACAAGCACTTTGGTTTACAAGCATGCTTCTGGAACAAATTATGCTCGCAAACCAAGGTTCCACTGTACTTACAAAGACAGAGAAGAAAAGCAATGTTTCAGAGGGAGAGATACAACATGTTACAAGGTTTACATAGTTGTGGGAAGGGAACAACTAAATTACATTGTAGTGAACTATTGCACTGTCAAGGCGAGAGTGCAGAGACTTAAGTCGGTAGGAATTTGTGAAATAGGTAAGCTTTCAGTCTTTTCCGGACGTTGAGATTGATTGGTTCTGTTCTTATGGAAGGTGGGAGGAAGTTCCAGGGTATTGAAGATTTGCTTGTACTTCATTCCCTTGGATGAACGGATGATCAGTTGGTGGGAGTTATTTATTCTGGTTGAGGCGAAGAAGGAAAACAGGTGGGTTATTTGCTGAGAGTTACAATAGTCAGGTTCAGTTAGGACCAGCATTTGAACCAAGATTGCAAAGTGGTTGGTGTAGAAATATGGTTTGATCAGTCTCAGCTGCTTTGGGCTGCAGAAATTTTTCCCCGAGATTTGTATATTTGGGGTACATAGGACAGTGTGGAGTCAAGTAGGATTCCAAGCACTTTGGAGGTCTTTTCAACTTTTAGCATCGCACCGGAGGGTAGAGTTAAGGTGGTGGGTGCTGATTGTGTAACATGTACCCAGTTGCTCAAGCATCTTACTGCAACAGATTCATCTATCATTGTTAGCATCAAGGAGCATTTCCAACATTTAATAGACACTTATTTTCCTGTTCAACCCCTACATAGTTTAGGCTCTCTTCTACACCCATGTCTGAATTATCTTCTCAGATGATGTAAAAACATAGGCAACTGAATCTTTGGGAAAGTTGTGTCAAAACTCTATGAAAATGGAAGGCTCTATTTGTGATTTAATTAGTTGTACAGAATATTGTTCCTTTTTATACTTTTAATAAAAGATTTAAATATAAAATCATAAGTGTTTGAGGCGTGTGCAAATGAGGACAGAGCCTGCGATGATAGGGACAAACTTTGTCCCCATGTCATTCTTGAGCAGACAGGAGGATCCAAGGCAGGGCAGAACTGATGAAAATGGCCTTCCAACATTTATGTAATAAATGTTTATTTTAATTTTGTATAAGTATTTATTAAACAGTACTTTTAATTATTTTTCTAGGGGGGCTATGTTGACAAAAACAACTTTGATGATAAAGTCAAAATCATTACCAGATAATGCAGGCATCATTGGGGGGGTGGGGGGGTGTCTTCCTGCTATGGTACAGCTGTCCTGAGACATTTCCTTCTGATATGGTCAGCTTGGCTGCTCATGTGCCCTCACAGTAATTTGTGTAACTAAAAGTAGTCCACCCCTGCACATGTTTTCTGTAAGCTCATTCCCCCCTCCGCCACCCCATACATTTTCAATCCCTGTTTCCTAGCTCCTCTCCTCAACTTACAGTTCAACTCCATCCCAGCTTGGCCCAGTCCCTATCCATTAGCCTTCACCATCCTGTCTCCATTTCTGACCCCTTCAAGCTGATTCACTCTTTCTTTTAATCCTGAACAGCTATTCTTGGCATCACATGACTCTCAGAAACTTTGAGTTGCCTAGTGCCCAATCTCTCACACTGCTCACTCAGAAGTTTAGGCATCATGTTGGGATGAAGCAGGGAACCATACCTATGGCTGTTGGGGATCACCATTGGCCCAAGACTTTGCAAAGAACAGTGGATTAAAACCTAAAATCAGAAGCCTATCTCTTCTTCAGTTGCTGGATTGAGGTTTTGATACCTTTTATGGTCAACACAGAAGTTGCAAGGTCTCAAATTCCCTCACACCAGTCATGTGACTGTCTACTTGTAACATGTTCTGAGCTTCTGGCAGAACAGGATAGAAACATAAATAAATGTAGCCACCAGTGGGCCTGGTTTGGCAAGGACCTACCTACTCTGGGATGAAATCCACATTTATCTATACAGCTGACAGGAATCCCTCAAGCCCCACCAGCTGACACCTCCTGGGCCATCTGAACACACTCCCAGCCACTGTATACAAGAATGAGAATTTGTGGGATGCGAGCACTGGTAAAATGTTTAGAGCAGGGCTGCCCAAGTCCGGTCCTCAAGATCTACTGGCAGGCCAGGTTTTTTGGATATCCACAATGAACATGCATGAGAGATTTGCATATCAGGAAGGCAGTGCAGGCAAATCTCTCTTATGCATATTCATTCTGGATATCCAGAAAATCTGGCTTGCCTGTAGATCTCAAGGACGGGACTTGGACAGTCTTGGTTTAGAGGATCCAAGAGTTCTGGTGAAGGAGGTCTTCAACTGGTGGGGCATGTGGTTCCCGCACGGCAAGATACTAATTTTTAACATTTGGTGGGTGGGAAAATCTGGGCCGACCACCTACTCCAGGCATTCCCAGATACTATGCCACTACATCGCACCACAACATTTTATTTGGTCAGTTCTTATAGGGGAAAGCACCCTCCAAGGATTCATGACATGGTAAGACAAGGTTAGACAAGTTCCTGCTGAACCAGAATGTATGCAGGTAAGGCTAGACTCAAATAGGGCACTGGTCTTTGACTTAAGGGATGCCGCGTGAGTGGACCACTGGTCTGACCCAGCAGCGGCAATTCTTATGTTCTTATTTCACAACCTACTAAACCTTCAATTTATAATGTGCTAGTACTACAGGACATATGACAGCAAGCAATACAAAGGCATGCTATGGGGAGGAACAGGGCACCAATCAATTGATAACTGCAGTGATGCAACTAGGGGGAATTAGGGGGGGGGAGGTTAGTTACACTATAGTGCAAAGGCATTCCCACAGGACTTACAAGTGCAGGAGAGAGATTCAATGGAAGGTTCTAGCAGCTCTGACACTCTCCTCTCCTCCACAGAGAGGGGTATGTTGGACCTTGGACCTCTGCCAGGCTTCTCATGCCACTGTACACTCCTCTTTCGGGCCCAGCGTTGCAGGTCATACCACTTCTTGCGGACATCACCACCAGTACGCCAGCTATGACCCAGGCCCCGCACCTTGCCTGCAATACGCCCCCAGATCCTCATCTTGGCCTCCTTGCCCAGTCTTTCTCTGCCACGGCCAAAAAGAGCTCCTAAGTTCCGTCGTACCTCCCGGATTATCAGGTCCACCTCATCTGGCGTGAAGTTAGGTTTGCGCTTCTCCTCATGGCTCTCTTTCCTATGCGTTTCCTCCTCCTCTTCTGAAGTGTCCCCAGGGGAGGAAAAGGAGAGAGAGGGGCTCCCGTCCAGCGGTAATAAACTGGGCACCTGGCCTAAAAAGGCAACGCATCAAATAATTAGCCTCTAAGGAGAGTTCTTTTTTCACCATTTTATATTTCATTTCAGCTTATAATTTAAGATGATCATTTAGTATACACTGTTTTTAATACAGTAATTAGAATACAGTATCTGCTGTGCTTTTTCTTCTGAACAGGATCTCAAAGTATTCTGCATTGAGAGCTAGTTAGTCAGCTGTCTGAGTTGAATAGTCTGGCTAAGTGTTCAAATTTGTTACTTGTGAAAAATTGCAAGAGGACCTAGGAAAACTGGGCATCAAAATGGCAGATGACATTTAATGTGAGCAAGTGCAAAGTGATTCATGTGGGAAAAGGTAATCCAAAATATAGCTACATGATGCAGGGTTCCACATTAGGAGTTAACTGCCCAGGAAAAGGATCTAGGTTGAGGATATGTTGAAACCCTCAGTTCAGTGTGCAACGGTGGCTAAGAGAGCAAATAGAATGTTAGGAATTATCAGGAAAGGAATGGAAAACAAAAGATGAAAATGTTATAATGCCCTTATATTGCTCCATGGTGCAACCACACCTTGAATACTGTATGCAGTTTTGGTCACTGCATCTCAAAAAAGATATAGCGGAATTAGAAAAAGTACAGAGAAGGGTGACAATGATTAAAAGGGATGGGACAACTTCCCTATGACGAAAGGCTAAAGCAGCTAGGGCTCTTAAGTCTGCAGAAGAGACAGCTCAAGGGAGATACGATAGAGGTTTATAAAATACTGTGTGGAGTGGAATAGGTAGATGTGAATTACTTGTTTACTCTTTCCAAAATACTAGGACTAGAGGGCATAGAATGAAGCTACTAAGTGGTAGATTTAAAACAAACCAGAGAAAATATTTCTTCACTCAACATGTAACTAAACTCTGGAATTTGTTGCTAGAGAAAGTGCTTAAAGCAGTTAGCATATCAGGGTTTAAAAAAGGTTTGGATAACTTCCTTAAAAAATCCATAAACCATTATTAAGATGGGACTTGGGGAAATCTACTGCTTATTCCTAGGATAAATAGCAGAAAATCTTTTTTACTCTTTGGGATCTTGCCAGGTACTTGTGACCTGGGTTGGTCACTATTGGAAATAGGAAACTGGGCTTGCTGGATTTTGTTCTGTCCCAGTATGGCAACTCATGTTCTCACTTTGTGAATACATAGCTGTTTCCAAGCAGGAGAGTACATAAAATGAAGCCAACAGCATGATTACAGATTTCCACATGGCGAAATAAAGCAACTGGCTCAAGGGCATGCAGAGAATGTACACCAGAGCTGATGATTACAACTGAGGCCCAGAGTCATACAGTAACTTGTGCCATGATCATATGGAGAGTGAGAGCAGGAAGATTATTTATTTGGGATTTTAACATCACTCTTTTCATTAGTAGCTCAAGGTTAATTACATTCAGGTTCAGTAGGTCTGTGTCACAGAGCTGCCAAGTTACCCAGTTCCAGGAAGGAGATTTTAAGCCTGCCCGGATTTCTGCATGTCTCATCCTGACACATTATGGGACCTGCAGCACTGATTTCAATGAGTAGAATCAAGGTCCTCAAGTATTATACTGCTTTAATATGGAGAAATTATGCCTTACCTGATAATTGTCTTTTCTTTAATTAGTAAAACTGTTCTGCTTAAATGAGTTATCCCTTCCTACCAACAGGAGGAGGTAGAGAAAAGACTGAATTTCACCTCCCCTTGCTGGTAGGAAGGGATAATCCATTTGTGCAGAACAGTAAGCTAACGTTTACAACCAGGACTGGCCAAAAAGTCCCCTTCCTGGAACTGAATAGTTTAGATTACAATCCTTAGGGGTCAACCGATCTGCCAAGTTTGTAATTAAAGCACTGGAGGATGGAGTGGCTTATTCTAGGTCCACAAGCAGCATCAGCAGGATTTAAACTCTGGTTGTCCTGATTCTCAGCCTGTTACTCTATCCATGAAGCTACACTTCCATTAGATTAGAACATTATTGAACACAGCAGAAAATGTGGTCTGATTTAGTAGTGTACAAAAAGGGCTGGAAGTTTCTAGCTACCTTCCACTTCCAGGAATAAACAGCAAGGAATGGATTTTCCCACCTGGGGTCTCAGGAGCACTCCAGGTGACCTGAACTGGCCACTGTGAGGACAGAATACTGGCTTTGATGGACCAGTGGTATGACCCAGCATGGCAATTCCTAGGTTAGCTGGCCTGCAGTGAAGCAATGATGTGATCTGACAGCTCTGCTCCAATTGACTCACCTTGAAGTTCAGCACCCAGGCTCAGGGTTCTGCTGTCTAAGCAGGGATAGAATTCTTCATCTGACAGAGGCTCTTCTTTGATCTGTACACGCTCATGGTCTGGAATGATTTTAACCTGCATATATTCCAGTTGGCAGAATTCTTTCTCTCCTTGCTTCATCTTAAACTCCACAGGCTCTTGTTTTGCCTCTGGTGACGCTGTGTCTGTGATTTCATCTTTCCCTGAGATCTTCGGGCTGCCATGAAACATTTGCATTTCTCCAAGGTCCTGCCTTACATGCAGAGAACGGCCTTCTGGTAATGAAAGACGGGTAGAATAAGATCAGTTACTATAAATGTCTTAGCATTTTAGAGACATTGTCTCGCATTCCTCATTGGTAGCTCAGTGTAGGTATTTTCCTGTCCCCTGGATGGCTTACAATAGTGCTTCCCAATCTTTCTGTCTGTGACCTTGTGATTACAGCCAAATAAAATTGTGTGAATCCCCTGGAAGTGCAGAATAATGATGCACTTATGGAGAGCTCACCTATATCATGATCCCAAAACCAGGTTTTGTGACCCCATTTGGTCTCACAGTTTGGGAAACTCTGGCTTTCATTCTTATGTTTGTAGCTGAGGCAATGGAAGGTTAAGTGACTTGCCCAAGATCACAAGAAACATCAGTTGCATGTAAAGCTTTGCACATACTGATACATGAGTTTATCTTTCTGATTTTATTATTCTCTATGCTCCCTCTCATGTTCTTAGATCACTGAAGAAAAAAGAAAAACACCCAAAAAGTGGCATAATGAAGCAGATGGATGCTTTTCTTGCCAAACCCTTCCGATTTGCTATTTTCAAAACCTATTTTCTAGATAGATTTCTCTCTCTCTCAAGCTGTTCATCTAATCTAAATCTCAAGGGGGCATATTAGAGGTGTGGTATGGGCAAGATTAGGGCAGGCTTATGACTTGGACTTTTTTTTTCTGCCATAATTGTACATTTAAGAATAGGTCCAGGGCACAATTTGTAGTACTGTAGTAATTTGGACATCTGGGGCTTGACCTGTTTTAACAATGAATAAGTGCCACAAAGGTGCCCAAACTACCAATGACCACTGGAGGTATGTAAACATGACCCCCTCACATTCCCCCAGAAGTCACTGACCCTCTCCCATCCCCCCAAAGATACCTGCCAGTATGACAGCTTCAGATATTATGGCCAGTCCTAGTACCACAGCAAGAAGGTTGCTGAAGTAGCCTGGTGGGCGGTATAGTGAACCATAGAGATAGGGACTCACGTCCATACTTCACTCTAACCACTACATTTAGGATGGAATTTTTGAGCCTTCCAAACCCCATTTTAATCCCACTGTACCCATATATAGATGTCAGCTGCAGGCATAAGGGCTATTGATGTGGTATACAATTGGGTTTTGGAGGGCTCGAGTGACTTCTCGCCTGTTCCCTCGAGGCAGACTTCTCCCGCTGCCCGGCCTCGTTCAAAGCGCCGATCGAGACATACTTCTTCCTCGAGGCGGAGGTCTGCCAAGTGTCCCAGGGATTCTTTCCCGAAGCGGGGCAGGTCACCAGGCCCTCGCACTATGGGTTCCATCAAGCCGTCAGACCTCGTACTGTCTGACCCTAGTCTTCTCCGCTCTCCTGTGCTGTCTTGGTCCCCGGACCGAGGAGCCCCGAGGTCTAAGACTCCCGCCTCCCTCCCTCGTCGACAGGCCGTCTTCTTCCCGGGGCTCTCCGAGGCGGGCTCCCTGGGCCTCGGTCCTCACTGTCCAGGCTCTCAAAGCACAAGTCATCCTCAACTCCCCCTCGTTCTTTCTAGAGAGTTGCGCGGGGACAGAAATCCCACCCATCCCCGCCAAAGTCCCACCTGTCCCCACCCGTCCCTGTGAGGAATCCCACCCGTCCCCACGAGGAATCCCTCCGTCCCCACCCGTCCCCGCGAGGAATCCCCCATCCCCACCCATCCCTACTCCTCCCTCATCGTCCACTAGCTCCTCCCAGCTTCCGATTCAAGCCAGCCATCCTCCAGACGCATGCACAGGACCTCTGAACTCCCCCCTCAAGCCGGCGCCGCTCCAACAACATGCGCACCACGTACAAGCATGCAGGACGTCCTGCATGCTTGTACGTGGTGCGCATGTTGTTGGAGTGGCACTGGCTTGACGGGGGAGTTCAGAGGTCCAGCATATGCGTCTGGAGGATGGCGGCCGGCTTGAATTGGAAGCCGGGAGGCGCTGGTGGATGGCAGAGGCCGAAGAGGGAGGAGAGCTGCACGAGGACCCCGGGGAAAGAAAATCACCACGCTGCAAGGGCTGCAGCACCCACAGGCAGGTACCCACCCCTGGCCACCATAGTAAACCTTGGTTGTGGAACGAATTGTTTCAATTTACATTGTGGCCTATGGGGACATGTGCTTTGATATACGAGTACTTTGGATTACGAGCATGCTTCTGGAACAAATTATGCTTGTAAACCAAGGTACCACTGTACTTAATACTTGGAGTATGGACTATTTCTGGAGTGGAGTACAAAGGTCTAAACCAGGGGTGTCCTCTACGGCCCAGTGAAGTATTTTGTGCGGCCCCGGTCGAGGGCGTTGCAGTGTTTTCCTCTGCTCCCCTGGGTGTTTACCGTCTTGCCGGCTCCTTCCTCTGTCTTGCTGCAGCGTTTGCGCAGTCCCAGAAACTTTTTTTTCAGCCAATGCAGCCCAGGGAAGCCAGAAGGTTGGACACCCCTGGTCTAAACATTCCCAGCACATATTGAACTATGCATTAAACCAGATTTGGGTGGGGGAGGCAGTGTAACAGATTGTTAGTGCAGTCTGGTACCTAAGTCCTGCCTTTCAATAAGAAGGTAAACCAGTTCCTAGAATGAACGAGTCAGGTTTTCATCGTGTAAGCTACTCCCAGAACATTATAAGATGTGTAATTTTCTTCCTTTTAAAATATGTATTTAGTTATTTTAACCAGACGAGCTTCCTGGAACAAATGGTAAAAGAGCCGACAAGAGGCAACGCCACCCTGGACTTGGTGCTAAATGGCCTCACGGGACCGACAAAAGAAGTAGAAGTTACGGTACCGCTGGGGACGAGCGATCACAATGCGATCAACTTTAAGCTTGACATCGGGAATAGAAATAGTGCCAAAACCTTAACCAAAACCTTTAACTTTAAAAAGGGCAAATACGATCGCATGAGAGCCATGGTGAAACAACGACTCAAGAAAAAGGTGGACAAACTTGAAACAGTAGACCAGGCATGGTCCCTACTGAAAAATACTATCACAGAAGCACAAAATCTCCACATTCTGAGGATCTCCAAAGAAGGGAGAACAAAAGGTAAGGGAGAACCGGCATGGCTTACCAGACAGGTGAGGGAAGCCATAAAAGAAAAGAAGGACTCTTTCAAAAAATGGAAACACATGAAAACAACCGAAGCATGGAAAAAACATAAAGATGATCAGAAGAAATGTCACAAGGCGGTGAGGGATGCCAAAAAAGACTATGAGGAAAAAATAGCGCAAGAGGCCAAAAACTTCAAGCCCTTCTTTAGATACGTGAAAGGGAAAAAACCCGCAAAAGAGGCGGTGGGACCCCTGGATGACCAGGGAAGAAAAGGGTACATTAAGGAAGATAAATTGCGGACAAACTAAATTCCTTCTTTGCGTCCCTCTTTACGGAGGAGGATACCGCAAAAATACCAGAAGCAGTGAAAGTGTTTAATGGAGTAATAGAAGACAGCCTCACCACAGTTGAAGTGGAGTTAGACCAGATATACTACCAGATCGACAAACTTAAAACTGACAAATCCCCTGGACCGGATGGAATTCACCCGAGAGTCTTAAAGGAATTGAAGGTTGAAATCGGAGAGTTATTGCAAAAACTCACCAATCTGACAATCAGAACTGGACAGATACCAGATGATTGGAAGATAGCGAACGTCACGCCAATTTTCAAAAAAGGATCGAGAGGAGAACCGGGCAACTACAGACCTGTGAGCCTTACGTCTGTCCCTGGAAAGATGGTTGAAGCACTGATCAAGGATAGCATAGTCCGGCACTTAGATACACACGACTTGCTGAAACCCAGTCAACATGGGTTCAGGAAAGGGAAATCATGTTTAATGAATTTACTTCAATTTTTTGAGACCGTGAACAAGCAAATTGATAGTGGAATGCCGGTGGACATAATATATTTGGACTTCCAGAAAGCATTCGACAAAGTTCCACATGAAAGACTGCTCAGGAAACTACAAAGCCATGGAATAGAGGGAGATATACAAAGGTGGATAGGCAAATGGCTGGAAAACAGGAAGCAGAGAGTGGGCATAAATGGGAAGTTCTCAGACTGGGAGAAAGTGACTAGTGGTGTGCCCCAGGGCTCGGTACTTGGGCCGATCCTATTTAATATTTATATCAATGACCTGGAAGACGGAATATCCAGTGAGATCATTAAGTTTGCAGACGACACAAAGCTATGCCGGGCAATCAGATCGCAGGAGGATAGCGAGGAACTCCAGAGCGACTTGTATCAGTTAGAGAAATGGGCAGAGCAATGGCAGATGAAGTTCAACGTGGAGAAATGCAAAGTAATGCATTTAGGTAGTAAGAATAAGGAACACGAGTATAGAATGTCAGGCGCAACTCTGGGTAAGAGCGAACAAGAAAAGGACCTGGGTGTACTGATAGAAAGGACCCTGAAGCCGTCGGCACAATGTGCGGCAGCGGCAAAGAAAGCAAACAGAATGTTAGGCATGATAATGAAAGGAATCACGAGTAGATCGGAGAAAGTCATAATGCCGCTTTATAGAGCAATGGTCAGACCACACTTGGAATACTGTGTCCAACATTGGTCTCCCAACCTAAAGAAGGATATAAAACTGCTGGAGAGGGTGCAGAGACGAGCAACGAAGCTAATAAGAGGTATGGAGAACTTGAAATATGAGGAACGACTCAAGAAACTGGGACTGTTCTCCCTTGAGAAGAGGAGGCTGCGAGGGGACATAATAGAGACGTTCAAAATACTGAAAGACATCGATAAAATAGAGCACAAAAACAAATTATTTACATTGTCCAACGTGAGACACGGACAAGAGGACATGGTTTGAAGCTAAGGGAGGACAAGTCCATGACAAATGTCAGGAAGTTCTGCTTCACGCAGCGAGTGGTGAACGCCTGGAATGCTCTTCCAAAGGAGGTTATTAAGGAATCCACTGTGCTAGGATTCAAAGGCAAATTAGATGCACATCTCCTTACGAGAGGCATAGAGGGATAATGGGTAATTAAAACTACATCAGGTGTATACCTGACTGGGCCTCCGTGTGTGCGGATCGCCGGACTCGATGGACCATGGGTCTGATCCGGAGATGGCAGTTCTTATGTTCTTATAATTGCATTTTCAATTCTATAGCTATCATTCTACGCCATTGGGGTAACTGATCTGGAATCATAAAACAATATAAATACACAGTACTATGCCATTAAGGGCAGATTAAACCAGCCCTGGTCTAATAATCTCCATTGCACCTACAGCGTTATAGTTTCTCATTTTCCTTGGCTATATCACATTAGGAACTATGTATAAAGCACAAAGCCTGATGTGATTTAACTTAGAAAGATGATATACTCATATGTCTATCCTATGAGTTCACATTTAATCTAAATCCCTCAAAACATTCTTAGGTTTCTTATCTGCTGCCTTGTCAAAATGGGAATGCAATTACAAGCAGGTAAATACCCCATAACCCTGGGTCAACCTTAATGGTTAGAGGGGATTGTAATTCTTTACATAATTGCTGGTAGGCCCAAAATGCACCAGTTTTCATTTTCTTATGTCTGGCTCAGCCTTTAATCTTAAAAGGTATGCAGGAACTATTTATCCCATTAATTACAAGCCTACACGTCCCATAATGCACTGGGAACAGCTCACACGTCTTTGCGTCTTATGGTTCACTCTGGAAGCTGTAATTTGGCTTTCCATTCAAGTCCCAGACTGCACCTGCAATCCGTATACCCCTCTCTCGCTTCGAACATGGTTTTAACCTTACACTTGTGCTTGTATGCTGGGACTTGTAGTTTTTTTTTTTTTCTTTCCCTAGCCAAATACAAATCTAGGGTTAAAAATCCCACAGTGCAAGAAGAGCTGTTCCACGCCCCTTGATGACTAATTGTATAACCCGTCCCTTCGCGCGCGGTTACCCTCAACTTCTCCCACAGGAACCTCAGCGCCCCCTACTCACCTCCGCTCCTGTGCTCACCCCTTTTCTTCATCACACGACCGAAACCGCCTCTTAACGTCACATCCGGCTTCAACTTCCAGATGGTCCCCAGGGTCAATGAGAGTACAGTAGTAGTTTCTCCCATTACAGTCTGAAGCTGAACCCAGCAGAGTTGCGGGTTTTCCTGCCATGTTAGGTTACTTTTTGAAGATCAGTTGCGGTGTTTTTTGTTGCAGTTGTAGGTGTTTAGGCTACTTTCTTATCGTGTGCGCGGTGTTTTGGGTGGTATTCACTGTCCAACTAACGAGCGTTTCAAGCCTCAAGCTGGTGCTCTAGCCACTCCAAACCTCATTCTGGTGCTCCAGTAACCTGTTTCCATGTATACCATGCCTCATTCTGGCGCTCTAATAATCTTTGTGCGTTTCAAGCCTCATTCTGGCGTCACCACCCACTGTGCTGTAGTAATTGATCTGTTTTATGATTGTGATGATAATAATAACGACTACGAGCCACCGCAGAGGCCAGAGAATAAGCGGGCATGGATTTGATATAACCTTTCTGTGATATAATCAAAGCGGGTTTTTAAATACATTTTTGTTAAATATATGCATGTACTTTCTCTGTCATTAATATAGGCTCACAATCTAAAGTTTAGAACCTTGCACTGGAGGGTTAAGTGATTTGCTCAGGATGATAAGGTGTTAATATAAATATATAACATACTATACAAGGATAACCGTAGTAAAGTCAATATTAGTAAATAAATATGCTGTAGAGTAGGGTTCCGATACGTCCGGATTGGGGTAGATTGTTCCATAGAGATAGTGATAAAAAACCATAAGCAGCATTGCGCATTGACTCATAATGTGCTGCCCTGGGTGAAGGAAGGAGTCAGGACTAACTTGCCAGAGTCCAGAAAGCACAAATTGTGCGATGGTGTATACTAGGGATGATGAAGCCCAAGTATAAGGCTTGAAAAGTCAGACAAAAAATTTAAAATTTGGACCTATATTGTATGGATAACCAGTGTAGTTTTATCAAAAGGGGAGTTGCATGATATAGAAGTCTAGAGACTGAATTTTGCAATGCTTTTAGTCAACATAGTAGAGTAACACTAATGCCACAGTAAAATGAATTACAATGATTGAATCTCAAGATTACAAAAGCACAGACAAGGGTGTGAATTGAGGTGAAATCCAAAGTTTTACTTATTGAACAAATAGATCTAAGCCAATAGTAGCCATTCTTTAGTATCTGACCTACCTGGGATTCAGATGAAAGAGAGGTGTCAAAACTCCTAAATACCAGAATGTTTGTATGGGAGTTAAATCAATATCAAATAGCCTAATTGTATCAGTTGGGGCATGAAGCATTCCAGAAAATGATAGAAAATGATAGGAGGCTTGCACCAGAAGACATATGAGGAGAGACTGGAAGCCCTGAATATGTATACCCTAGAGGAAAGGAGAGACAGGGGAGATATGATTCAGACGTTCAAATACTTAAAGGGTATTAACGTAGAACAAAATCTTTTCCAGAGAAAGGAAAATGGTAAAACCAGAGGACATAATTTGAGGTTGAGGGGTGGTAGATTCAGGGGCAATGTTAGGAAATTCTACTTTACGGAGAGGGTGGTGGATGCCTGGAATGCGCTCCCGAGAGAGGTGGTGGAGAGTAAAACTGTGACTGAGTTCAAAGAAGCGTGGGATGAACACAGAAGATTTAGAATCAGAAAATAATATTAAAGATTGAACTAGGCCAGTTACTGGGCAGACTTGTACGGTCTGTGTCTGTGTATGGCCGTTTGGAGGAGGATGGGCAGGGGAGGGCTTCAATGGCTGGGAGGGTGTAGATGGGCTGGAGTAAGTCTTAACAGAGATTTCGGCAGTTGGAACCCAAGCACAGTACCGGGTAAAGCTTTGGATTCTCGCCCAGAAATAGCTAAGAAGAAAAAAAAAAAAAAATTTTTAAATTGAATCAGGTTGGGCAGACTGGATGGACCATTCGGGTCTTTATCTGCCGTCATCTACTATGTTACTATGTTATGTTACAGTTTCTAGCAGATGGTTGTATTATTAGGATTTATTACAAGTCCCTGAGAAGATAGCCAAGTTGCGGTGATGAAAAGACATGACTGAAGTGATTTTAAGTCAATTTTATGTTGTACCACTGGAAAAATCAAGAGAATGTCATCAGCATATACATATGCCTTGATGTTAAATTCCTGTATCAGTATCACTAGTGGACTGAGAAAGATGTTAAATAAGAGAGATGGTAATATAGAACCCGTTGAACAGGTCAGTGGAAATGTTGAGGAAAAAGAGATGGGTGAAGTGTAAACCACTTCAGAACTAGACCTGAGATATCTGTTGATTGTAAATCAGGGGTGTCAAAGTCCCTTCTTGAGGGCTGCAATCCAGTCGGGGTTTAAGGATTTCCCCAATGAATATGCATGAGATCTATTTGCATGCACTGCTTTCATTGTATGCTAATAGATTTCATGCATATTCATTGGGGAAATCCTGAAAATTCAACTGGATTGCGACCCTCAAGGAGGGACTTTGACACCCCTGTTGTAAATGGTCTAGTAACAGCTTATGGTCAACCAAGTCAAATGCTGCAGAGACCCAATGCCACAAAAAAGGATTAAATTCCCTGCATCTAATGAAGCATGAAATTTGCTGTTTAATGCTGTTACAGTGGTCTCAATGCTATGATGAGTGTGAAACCCTGTCTGTCACGGATGTAGCATTAGTGCAGGGTTTAGGCAATTCTGGTCCTTGAGAGCCACAGGCAGGTCAGGTTTTCAGGATATCCACAATAAATATGCATGAGATAGATTTGCATCTCAAGTAGGTAGTGCATGCAAATCCTTCTCATACATATTCACTGTGGCTGTCCTGAAAACCTGACCTGCCTGTGGCTCTCGAGTACCGAAATTGCCTACCCCTGCACTAGTGTATCTTCTAAGAATTTAGATAATTGCTCAAAGGCCACATGTTCTATGATTTTAGGGCTGATATTTAAATTTGAAATAGGACATTCGTTCTCAGGTTGAAGCGATGACAATGATGAATTTTTAATGATTGGACTTATAGCTGACGTTTTCCAGTCTAAAGGAATTTGTGACCAGTGGAAAGACTTAGGTTAATCATGTGCAATTGTCTTTAAGATTTTTAACCTGCTAGAAGGAATTGGGTCAGACCAAGATGTAGTAAGGTGAATTTTAGAAATTTAATTTTGAAAACTGTGTTAGGGAAGAGATAGAAAAAGTACAGTACTTTGCTGTGGAATCAAAGTTGGAGTTAGGACGGTATTAGCCAAGATGCTAGTAGATTTTCTGAGATTCACAACCTTAGGACTCCTTTTACAAAGGTGTGCTAGTGTTTTTAACACTTGCACCGGATTAGTGCACACTATAGTGCGTGCTAGCCGAAAATCTACCATCTGCTCAAAAGGAGGCGGTAGTGGCTAGCGCGCAGGGCCATTTAGCATGCACTATTCTGCGTGTAAAAGGAGCCCTTAGTGTTGAAGTGTATTGCAAGAGATTGCGCTGAAGGCATAGTTCTAATCCTATCAGGAGGATTAGTCTATTCTACTTTGAAGAAAAGGGTTTTAATTCTGTTTCTATCTTTTGCTATTTAGTAACTTGGAGAAATACTGGTGTTTAGCCAAAGTGCTTTGGGAATGTAAAGTATGTTGTAGCCTCTCAAAATTGAAGCAAAGATTGGGGTGTTTGATGTTTACACTATCTGCGTTTGGCCCAATGCATTTAACAACATAAGAGAAACAGACCATCGTGGTGTCATGGATTCCTACGTCTAGATTTCTGATCAGTCTCTTGTGAGGGACAAGAATAAAGTGGGGTTTGGGTTTCATTTAAAAATACGATTCAAATAATATGTTGGAAAATGAGAAAATAGCAGTGGATAGGAGGTGGGGGTCATGACATTAAAAGCATAACTTGGATAATTGCCTTAACAATGAATGTATGTAACAATGAATGGGAAACAGTATTCAGTTGTGCAGAGACTAAGTAAGGATCAGTCCAATATTGTGTTAAGATCAAATCAAGCCACACGCATTTCATGCTGTTTCACAGCTATTTTCCTGGTGCATACTAGCTGTAGTGCAACTACCAACCCTCTCATCAACATCAGGTTGCTTAATACCCACCCTCTTCCATAAAGGGCTTTCATTTGTGGGTCTTATTTCCACTTACTGTCTGCAACAACTTTGTCTTACAGTAACATAAGAATAGCCATACTGTGGGTCTATCTAGCCAAATATCTTGCTTCTAGCAGTGGCCAATCCAGATCATAAATACCTGGCATAATCAAAAACAGGCATGGGGTAAGTTGCCTGGAATCTTGTTATTATCTTACTAGCAGACTATGGACTTTTCATCTGGGAACATATCCACACTTTTTTTTTTTTTAAAGAACATAAGAATAGGCTTACTGGTTCAGACCAATGGTCCATCTAGCCCAGTATCCTGTCTTCACGGAGGCCAATCCAAGTCATAAGTATCCAAATAGTAGCAGCATTCCCTGCCACCGATCCAGGGCAAGCAGTGGCTTCTCCCACATTACATTACATTAGGGATTTCTATTCCGCCTGTGCCTTGCGGTTCTAGGCGGATTACAATATAGAGAATATCTGGGTCATTCCAGTAGAATTACATTTCAGGATAGGAGTAAGTTACAGGAACAGTGAAGAGTTTTGATATTACAATTTCACAGAAGATATTACTTATTGCAGAAGATAATACATATAGCAGAAGATAATGCATTTTACAGAGGTAATACATGTCAACTCGATCAGTTAAGTCGGGTGTAGTGTAGAAGAGTTACAGTACATTCTTGATCACAGACAAAGAGATAATATGGATGAGTGATTCCGAAGTCGTTGATTGGGAACTCATTGGGCGGTGGTTAGAGTGATGGGAGATATTTTTTGAACAGTAGTGTTTTTATTTCTTTGCGGAACTCTTTTATGTCTGTTGTTTTGGTCAGTAATTTAGAGATGTCAGAGTCTATTTTGGCTGCCTGTGTCCCCAGGAGGTTGTCGTAGAGTTTCTTACGACAAGTACCGTTGAGTGGTGGATAGGTGAAGAGGTTCTGTGTTCTCCTTTTTCTTGGTGGGTGGTAGTAGTGAAAACGGTTATTTAGGTAACTGGGTGCCGTGCCATGGGTTACTTTGAAAATGAGACAGTAGAGTTTGAATTGTGTTCTTGCTTTTATTGGTAGCCAGTGAGATTCTAGGTATGCATTGGTAATGTGGTCGTATTTGCTGAGTGAATATATGAGTCTGAGGGCTGTGTTCTGGATGGTCTGTAGTTTTTTTATTGTGTTGGTCGGGCAGGGTAAGTAGAGGCTGTTGCAATAGTCGACGATACTTAGTACCAGGGATTGGACAATGATCCTGAATTGGTCTTTTTTAAAGAATTTTCTGATTTTTCTTAAATTTCGCATTGTGAAGAATGCTTTTTGGGTGATTTTTTGGATTTGTGTTTGCATTGTACAGCATCTGTCTAAGTGTATTCCAAGGATTTTGAGGGAGTTCTGTATAGGGTACTTGATTGAGTTTACTTCCAGTTCTGTTAGGGATGGTGTTTTGTCTTTCTCTAGTAATGAGAATTTGGTTTTGTCAGAGTTTAGCTTCAACTTGTGATCTATCATCCATTTATCCACTGTTTCCAATGTAGTTTTCAGGCGTTCTGTGGAGATTGGATTATGTATGTCGAATGGAAGGAGGATGGTAATGTCGTCCGCGTAGCTGAGAGAAGTAATATTTTGGGCGTCTAGGGTGGTGCCTAGGGAGGATATGAATAGGTTGAAAAGTGTGGGAGAGAGGGGAGAGCCTTGTGGTACTCCACATGGATTGGACCATGGTTCAGATAGAATGTCTTTAGATTTGACTCTGTATGTTCTATTTTTGAGGAAGCCTTTGAACCAGTTATGAACTTTACCTGAAATTCCTATTGCGTCTAGTATTTGGAGGAGTATGTAGTGGTCCACAAGATCGAATGCAGCTGATAGATCAAATTGGATGATTAGCAGTTTGTTTCCTTGGCTGAGGTGACTTCGAGCTATGTCTAGTAGAGATACCAGTAGAGTTTCAGTACTGTAGTTGGTTCTGAATCCGGATTGGGATGGGTGTAAGATGTTGTGGGATTCGAGGTACGTGGACAGTTGTTGTGCGACTAGTCCTTCTATTATTTTGACGTATGTTGGGATAGAAGCGATTGGTCTGTAGTTTGATGGGCTGTTTGTTAGACCTTTGGGATCTTTCAGTATTGGCGTGATTATAATTTCTCCGAGGTCTGGTGGGAACTGGCCTTCTCTGAGTGTGGATTGCAGCCATAATGTGTAGCAAGCTTTGAAGTTGGTGGAAGCTGTTGCTAGTAGGTATGGTGGGCAGTTATTCAGATCACATGCTGATTTGCAATATTTTTTGTATAGCCTGTCCAATTCGGTCCATTGGGTTTTAGGGAAGTCGGTCCAGGACCTGTCTGCTGATATTGCTTCGGCTGTTGTGGGTTTTGTTAGAATCTTGTCTGTGTTGTATTGTGAGTTGTTGAATGTTGTTCTAATTGAGATGACTTTATTTTTGAAGTGGTCTGCTAATTGAGAGGCTGTAGGTGTTAGGTTTTCCTGGGTGGCTAGACATGGTTTAGTGTCGGTGAGGTTTCTTACTAGGTTGAACAGTTTTTTTGTGTCTGGTTTGTCGGTGCCTATGAGGTTAGAGTAGTAGTCTTTGCGTTTTTCCTTCAATTTGATTTTGTATTGCTTGAGTTGGATTTTCCATTCTATTTTGGTAATAACTTGTTTCTGTTTTGTCCATGCCCTTTCTAGTTGTCTACATTTCCTTTTTAGTTGTAGGAGTTCGGTGTCAAACCATTTATCTGATTGTCTATGTATTTTGTTTTTTTCTCTTAGTGGTGCTAGTTTGTTCAAGGTCGATTCGCTGAGGGACCGCCAGGAGTTTATGAATTCACTAGGGTTGCTGGAATCTATTGCTGAGTCCACTGCGTTCCAGAATGTGTTTGGTTCGATTTTCTGTCTAGTCTTAAAGCTTGTTTTGAGGGGGGTGGGTTTGTTTTTGGTATGTTCCCAGTTGATGGTGAAGTTGTATTTATAGTGGTCCGAACATAGGGTGGGTTGCCAGGTGCCATTGGTGATTTGGATGTTTTGTGTGTTGAAGTTTGGGGATGAGTATGCTGCGATATCGAGTTGGTGACCTTTTTCATGTGTTGGTTCCGGGTTGAGGATCTGGTATGATAGGGTACTGAGGTATGATATAATATCTTCTACTTGTTTGGAGGAGTGGTCTTCTAGGTGGAGGTTTAAGTCACCAAGGATCAGATTGTTTGTAGAGGAAAGCGAGTTCTGGAGGATGAACTCTTCTAGCTCATGTTTAGTTATGTTCCATTTTCCTGGGGTGATGTAGCATAGAAGGCAGTTTAGATTTCCTGTTAGGGTGGTGTCAGAAAGTTGGCAGGCTAGAAGGTCTAAATGGGGGGAGGAATGCTTGGCTAGGACTTTGATGTTGAAGTTGTTTTTTGCTATGATTGCAATCCCTCCTCCTCGTCTGTTTGCTCGGCATACTAGTTCAATTTTGTATCCTTTGGGACAGATTTCTATAATGTGAGGGTCTTTGTCGGATGTGAGCCAGGTTTCAGTGAGGAAGAGGCATCCTAGGTCTCAATAGCAGACTATGGACTTTTCCAAACCTTTTTTAAGCCAGCTAGATTAACCAGTCTTACCACATCCTCTGGCAACACATTCTAGAGCTTAACTATTCCCAGACCTAGAACCATCATTGTCATTTTCTAAACTTGGTATTCATAAGTAGAATAAAAAGTGGATTTTTTTAAGCATTATGATTGCGCGGTCCCTCAGTTTCTTAGTTTCCGCGGAGCTAAGAAGTCGCATTTTCAACGGCTGTTGAAATATTTTTTCATTCGCCTTCCCGCTCGCGTAAACTTTTTCGGGTTCTTTTTGCCCTTCCTTTTTTCTTTCTTTAAAAATTTTTCTCTTGTTTTTGTCAAGTTTCTTGATTTGACCCGGCGGGGCCTACTGCCATCATCGAGGCCTCGGCCTTCGATTTGGCAGAAGCCGTTTTTACGTTCATGCCCCCCCAGCCCGGGTTCATGAAGTGCCAGCGGTGTGCACGGCCTATTTCCCTGACAGACCCGCACAACTGGTGCCTTCAGTGTCTGGGTCTGGAACATCAGGCCTCTACCTGCACCCGCTGTGCCACTTTGAAAAAGCGGACTCTCAAAAATCGAGAGATACAGCAGAGACTGCTTTTCGGCACCGACATGTCCGACCCCGCGTCTTCGGCGCCGGTCTCGGTACCTGTTTCGTCGGCACCCACCTCATCGACGCCACGCGATACCGCGTCGACGTCGCAGCATGCAGGTAAGCCGGCTAAGAAGCCTTCCCCGCTGGAACGTCCTCCGGTCTCCATTGCAGAGAGTCCAATCCTGCCGACCGTGAGGCGCCAGCGGAAGCGCTCCGCCCCTATTGAGGTGAGTCCCTCGACATCGGGCTCCTCATCTCCGGGGCGTCGAGCGGCACCGCAGGTACCGCAGAAGAAAAAAGCGGTACCGGTGCCCTCCCTTGATGATCGCATTGCGGCCATCTTGCAGGTACAGCTGAAGGAACAGCTCAAACAACTCCTTCCAGCTCTCCTGACACCGAGCCCTCCGGTATCGGTCCCCACTGAGCAACCGGTACCGATCGTGGAACAGTCCGTATTGTCACCATCCACTCCTTCGGTACCGGTACACTTGACCTCATCGGCATCGATGCCTGTCCTCGCACCGGAGCCTAGGTCTCATCACCAATCGGTACAGACATCGGCTCCGGTGCGACCGATAACATCGCCCGGTACCGCGTCGGTGAGGTCGGGTAAGTCGGTACAGAAGTCCCGACACCGAGAACCATCCACTCCTGAGTCTCGGGACCGTGGTCCCCATGTTCGAGACCCTGATCTGTGGGGCGACTCTGAAGAACCTCTTCAGTCAGAAGGGGAGTGTTCATCAGAGGAAGACGAGCCTGTTCTGCAGGATATTTCCTCCAAACCTGATTCCACCTCTTTCTCTTCTTTTTTAAGAGATATGTGTGAATCTCTTTCCATTCCTTTGGAGGCTGAGTCTAAAAAGTCCAAAGCTTTTTTGGACGCTCTTGATTTTGACCAGCCTCCAAAGGAATTCTTGAAACTCCCTTTACATGACATCCTGAGGGAGACCTTTTACAAGAATCTGGAGACTCCTCTTACTATCCCGGGAGCCCCTCGCAAATTGGATTCCCTTTATAAAGTAATCCCTATTCCTGGTTTTGATAAACCACAGCTCTCTCATGAGTCTCTTCTTGTAGAATCCACCCTCAAGAAGTCCTTAGGAGCTAGTGTCTATGCCTCTGTCCCTCCTGGCAGAGAGGGTAAAGCCATGGACAAATTCGGTAAGCGACTTTACCAGAATGCGATGCTTGCTAATCGTTCTGGTAACTATGCTTTTCATTTTTCGTTTTATTTAAAGCATCTCCTTACCACCATGGCTTCCTTTGAGCAGTACCTTCCTGTGGGGAATCGTGAGGCTTTCCATCAGTGCTCTTCAGCTCTTTTCCAGCTCAGGAAATTCATGGTAAGGTCTATATATGACACTTTTGAGCTTACCTCTAGAGCAACAGCCATATCTGTAGCCATGCGCCATTTGGCTTGGCTCAGAGTCTCTGAGCTTGATGTTAATCATCAAGACCGGTTGGCTAATGCCCCATGTTTAGGGGATGAGCTGTTCGGAGATTCTATGGATTCAACGACCCAGAAGCTCTCGGCTCATGAAACCCGCTGGGATACCCTTCTTAAGACCAAGAAGAAACCTCCACCTTCACGGCCATTCAGACAGCAAACGGCCTATCAGCGGCGTTTTGTGGCTCGCCCCTTGCAGCCTTCCACTCAGCAACCTAGGAGGCAGCGTCAGCAGCAGCGGCAAACACCTAGACCTCAGCAGCAACAACCAGCTAAGCAGCCTCCTCCACAAAAATCGACTCAGCCCTTTTGACTTGATCCTCGAGGGCATAGCCAGCGTTCAACCTTCTCCTCTCCTCCCTCAACCGATAGGAGGACGTCTGTCTTTCTTTCTCAGCCGATGGGAAGTTATCACTTCGGACCAGTGGGTCCTCAACATCATCCGCCACGGCTACTCTCTCAACTTTCACACCCTTCCGGGCCAAAGTCTACCAAAAGAGTCTGCTTTGCACACTCCTCAATCTGCCCTCCTTTGTCAAGAGGTTCAGTCCCTCCTGCTTCTGAACGCCATAGAGGAAGTTCCTCTGGACCAAAGAGGGCAAGGATTCTACTCCCGGTATTTTCTAGTCCCCAAGAAAACAGGAGACCTCAGACCAATTCTAGATCTGCGAGATCTCAACAAATTTTTGGTCAAAGAAAAATTCAAGATGCTATCTCTAGCTACGCTTTATCCTCTCCTCGATCACAACGACTGGCTATGCTCTCTCGATCTCAAAGAGGCCTACACTCACATTCCAATTCATCCGGCCTCCAGACAGTACCTTCGCTTCATGATCAATCACTGTCATTACCAATACAGAGTGCTCCCCTTCGGTCTTGCCTCCTCTCCAAGAGTGTTCACCAAATGTCTGGTAGTGGTGGCAGCATTTCTGCGCTCCCACCACCTTCAGGTTTTTCCCTACCTGGACGATTGGTTAATCAAGGCCATTTCATCTCAGACTGTTCTTCTGGCCACCAACCAGACCATCTTTTTTCTGCAACTCCTGGGGTTCGAAATCAATATACCCAAGTCTCACCTTCTTCCTACGCGGAGACTTCAATTCATTGGAGCGGTACTGGACACAGTCCAGATGAGAGCCTTCTTGCCGGACAACCGTCTTCACAACCTCCAATCGCTCTGTCAGCAGGTGCTGTCCCAGCACTCCATTTCTGCAAAGCAGATGATGATTCTCTTGGGTCACATGGCCTCCACAGTTCATGTCACACCCCTGGCACGGCTTCACCTGTGCACTCCCCAATGGACCCTGGCTCTCCAGTGGTCTCAAGCGACAGACTCTTGCTCACGACACATATCTGTGACATCGTCTCTTCGTCAGTCTCTGCAATGGTGGTTGATATCCTCAAATCTCTCCAGGGGCCTTCTGTTCCATCTGCCTCCTCATCATCTGGTCATCACCACCGACGCCTCCCCTTATGCATGGGGAGCCCATCTGAACGAGTTCCAAACTCAGGGCCTTTGGACTCCTCAGGAAAAGAAGCATCACATCAATTTCCTGGAACTCAGGGCAATGTTCTATGCCCTCAAGGCCTTCCAACACCTTCTCTTTCCTCAAGTCCTTCTAATTTGCACAGACAACCAAGTGGCCATGTACTACATCAACAAGCAAGGGGGAACGGGCTCTCGCCTCTTATGCCAGGAAGCCCAGAGAATCTGGTCTTGGGCATCCTCGCGCCGCTTATTCCTGAAAGCGATTTATATTCAAGGAGAACAGAACTTCTTAGCGGACAAGCTCAGCAGAGTTCTCCAACCCCACGAATGGACTCTCGACCCATCGACTCTACAGTCCATCTTTGCACAATGGGGCACTCCTCAGGTGGACCTTTTTGCAGCTCCTCACAATCATCAGTTGCCCCAATTCTGCTCCAGACTTTACTCTCCTCACCGTCTGGCAGCGGATGCATTTCTTCTGGATTGGTCCAATCTGTTCCTTTATGCTTTCCCTCCTCTGCCTCTCATGCTTCGGACCTTGTTCAAACTAAAGAGGGAACGGGCCACCATGATCCTGATTGCTCCACGGTGGCCCAGACAACATTGGTTCTCCCTTCTACTTCAACTCAGTTCCAGGGATCCATTTCTACTTCCACTGTTTCCATCTCTGCTTACACAGGATCAGGAAACCCTCCTCCATCCCAACCTGCAGTCTCTACACCTGACAGCTTGGTATCTCTCGGGCTGACTTCAACTGATCTTTTGCTATCTCAGCCTGTTCGCTCCATCCTGGACGCCTCCAGGAAACCAGCCACTCTACAATGTTACCATCAAAAGTGGACGAGGTTTTCTTCTTGGTGTCTCCTACATCATCATGACCCCAAGTCTCTTGCAGTGGAACCTCTATTGGATTATCTGCTTTCTCTGTCTACTTCTGGTCTCAAGTCTACTTCCATCAGAGTTCATCTCAGTGCCATTACGGCCTTTCATGAGCCGGTCCAGGGGAAACTCCTTTCAGCTCATCCCCTGGTCTCCAGATTCATGCGAGGTCTTTTCAATCTGAAACCACCTCTCAAAGCACCTCCGGTGATCTGGGATCTGAACGTGGTTCTCTCCGCCTTGATGAAGCCTCCTTTCGAACCATTGGCTACTACCTCTTTCAAGTTTCTCACTTGGAAGGTACTTTTTCTTATTGCTCTCACCTCTGCCAGGAGGGTCAGTGAGCTCCATGCACTAGTTTCTGATCCACCTTTCACTGTCTTTCATCACGACAAGGTGGTTCTACGTACACATCCAAAGTTTCTCCCTAAGGTTGTTTCTGAGTTCCATCTCAACCAATCTATTGTTCTACCTGTTTTTTTCCCTAAACCTCACTCCCATTCCGGGGAACAGGCTCTTCATACTTTGGACTGTAAGCGGGCTTTAGCTTACTATTTAGACCGTACTAAGCCCCACAGATCATCTCCCCAACTTTTTCTGTCCTTTGATCCGAATAAATTGGGACGTCCTGTTTCTAAGCGTACGCTATCTAATTGGCTTGCTGCGTGCATTTCATTCTGCTATGCTCAGGCCGGACTGACACTGGAAGGTTCTGTCACGGCACATAGAATTAGAGCTATGGCAGCATCTGTAGCTTTCCTCCGTTCCACGTCCATTGAGGAAATCTGCAAAGCTGCTACGTGGTCCTCAGTCCATACTTTTACATCTCATTATTGTCTGGATGCTTTCTCCAGACGGGATGGACATTTCGGCCAATCTGTTTTACAAAATTTGTTTTCCTAATGGCCAACCTTCCCTCCATCCCTCTTTTTGTTAGCTTGGAGGTCACCCATCAGTCAAGAATATGCTGCCTGCTGCCTGCTTGTCCTGGGATAAAGCACAGTTACTTACCGTAACAGGTGTTATCCAGGGACAGCAGGCAGATATTCTTGCGTCCCACCCACCTCCCCGGGTTGGCTTCTTAGCTGGCTTATCTTAACTGGCGCGTCGGGGTCGGGCGGGAAGGCACTCGCGCATGCGCGGTGCGGTCTCTAGAACTTTCCAAGTTCTTAGAGTGCAATCACTCTAAAAGTGTCCGTACCGGGGCTCCGTCGGTGCCGTCACCCATCAGTCAAGAATATGCTGCCTGCTTGTCCCTGGATAACACCTGTTACGGTAAGTAACTGTGCTGTACTGAGGTATGATATAATATCTTCTACTTGTTTGGAGGAGTGGTCTTCTAGGTGGAGGTTTAAGTCACCAAGGATCAGATTGTTTGTAGAGGAAAGCGAGTTCTGGAGGATGAACTCTTCTAGCTCATGTTTAGTTATGTTCCATTTTCCTGGGGTGATGTAGCATAGAAGGCAGTTTAGATTTCCTGTTAGGGTGGTGTCAGAAAGTTGGCAGGCTAGAAGGTCTAAATGGGGGGAGGAATGCTTGGCTAGGACTTTGATGTTGAAGTTGTTTTTTGCTATGATTGCAATCCCTCCTCCTCGTCTGTTTGCTCGGCATACTAGTTCAATTTTGTATCCTTTGGGACAGATTTCTATAATGTGAGGGTCTTTGTCGGATGTGAGCCAGGTTTCAGTGAGGAAGAGGCATCCTAGGTCTCAATAGCAGACTATGGACTTTTCCAAACCTTTTTTAAGCCAGCTAGATTAACCAGTCTTACCACATCCTCTGGCAACACATTCTAGAGCTTAACTATTCCCAGACCTAGAACCATCATTGTCATTTTCTAAACTTGGTATTCATAAGTAGAATAAAAAGTGGATTTTTTTAAGCATTATGATCATAAGTTATGTATCATGATGTTTTCTTTAGTGTCAAGACTGTTGGAAGCTAGATTTTGGTGTGAGTTGTGCAAGAAAGTTTTTCAATATCTGGCAACCCTGATCCCTGTTCAGATGTTTTCTTCAGTAACTAGGCACTCAGTTCAGTGCCTGCAGAAACACAAAGGAGTTATAGGGCTCATCCTTGCACCACTTTAAAATGCTAGGTGTGGGGGGAAGGCATCATGTCCAGAAAATAAATCCTTTTGAGATTAGTTTTATACCATCAAAGGGGAAGGGAGGAAACAGTGGAGAGTAGTAGGATATCCACAAAACTAAGCTGGATCACCTTAGTTACTCGCTTTCCAGAAGAAAATTTTGGACCAGACATGAATTTCTGGCACCCCTCTCCCGCTTCATTATGGGGCCTGCAGCCCTGATTTGGCAGGCAAGTTCAAAATGATTAACTGGACAGAGTTGTTGAGGATACATGCAGGGCTCTCCAGTGCCTGCTTCAGGAAACCTAAGTACCACTTAATTTTTGGTAATGTTTCAGTAGAGATATTGTTACTCAGAAAGAGACTGATGTATGTGCACAAAAGCATCATTGAAATGGTGGAATCCTAAGTAAAACTAAGGCCTGGGTGTAGGCCAGTGGTTCCCAGCCAGTCAGGTTGAATATGGATGAGAGAGATGTGCATATGGAAGTGACAGGTTTGCAAATCTCTCTCATGCATATTCATTAGGGATATCTTGAAAACCTGACTGGCTGGGGGTCCTCCAGGACAGGATTGGGAACCACTGTGTAGGCAATTGCCTGTAGCACCAACTTCAGATAAGTACAGTACCATTAATGTCACTGCCCGAGCTCAGTCCGGGCCATTCAGATTAACAGCAGCAACTCTTATTACAAGCCTTCAATATAGGGCATGTAAATCCTTAGACTTTGGCTAGGCAATTCCAGTCCTCGAGAGCCAGAGCAAGGTCAGGTTTTCAGGATATCCACAATAAATATGCATGAGATAAGATTTGCATCTCAAGGAGGCAGTGCATGCAAATCCATCTCATACATATTCATTGTGGATATCCTGACAACCCGACCTGGCTCTCAAGGACTGGAATTACCCGACCTGGCTCTCAAGGACTGGAATTACCCAATCCTGTCCTGGAGAACCACTAACCAGTTGGGATTTTAAGATAGCCCTAATAAACATGCAGAGAGAGATTTGCATATAATGGAGGCGATAGGCATACAAATCTGCCCCATGCACATTTGTTAGGGTTATCCTGAAAACCTGACAGGCTGGTGGTCCTCTAGGACAGGGTTGGGAACCACTCCTCTAGGCCACTAGCCTCATATGAAGATGTTTGACGTGTATATACTGCTAAAAACCTGGACGTTTGTTCTTAATCGTAAAGAATTGGCAGTCATACTGTAAAGGTTGATAATCTTTTTGATATTTAACTCCTATTTTTGTTCTATTCACTTTAAAAAAAAAATTCATAATAAGCATTTAGCATAATTATCTACTTAATACATAAAACAAAATAAATAAGACAAAAAAATTTTTGGTAGCAAGGAATACCGAGCACATTACATAATGTTAAAATGGAACATATATTGTTACCAGGCAAATTGTAACCATTAAGAGTAGAATTCATTAGTCTATTTACAGTTACCCTACTAAAGATTACTATAAACAGGGTTGAATATTAGATGCATGGACTATTCTGGTTGAGTAATGATAAATGTATTTTATATGTACATCAATAAAGATTAACAGAAGAATGGGCTCTTTCTAGACAAACTAACAAAAAGAATAGGTGGTAGCATCTCCCTTTAGGTCACGTTGATTGAAACTAGAGATTAACACCGGGACAAATTTTTCCCCGTCCCCACGGGAACTCGTTGTCCCATCCCAGTGAGT
The DNA here is from genome assembly GCF_902459505.1 of Geotrypetes seraphini. Lineage (NCBI taxonomy): Eukaryota > Metazoa > Chordata > Amphibia > Gymnophiona > Dermophiidae > Geotrypetes > Geotrypetes seraphini. The sequence goes on along the minus strand of NC_047094.1, from coordinate 72,212,462 downwards.
TCTTTTCTTGTCCCTGTCCCATTCCTGCGAGCCCCATCCTCATCTGCACAAGCCTCAAGCACTTTAAAATCATAAAGTGTTAAAGCTTGTGCGATTAAGGTAGAGCGTAGAGGAATGGGACAGGGACAACTCGTGGGATGGGAAAATTGAGTTCCTGTGGAGACAGGGACAATTTGTCCCTGTGTCATTTGCTACTTAAGACTCCACACCAAGACAGCAATCTAGCTTGAACTACTGTCTCAACCTACTAGGGAAAGCAGAATTTTTAATGTTACAAGAAATGGGGAAAAAGCTAGCAAAACCCATTATCTAAAGCCAGAGGCTACAGTTCACCTCTGGCATGCATCATGTAATGTTTGTGGAGATCTGAAATCAGGTGAAATTCTCTCAGACATTCAATGCACTGCAGACAGTCCTCTATGACAGGGGTGTCTTCAGTAGAGACCCTCTCTTTCTTTTCTGTTGAATCATGCTCTAGTCCTGCTACAGCATCTCTGCATTCATGCTGGCTTAGTCCGTCTTGTGAATGGAACCACTGCCCACATTTTGAGCATAGGAAGGGACCCGGCCCACTACCGTTCTTTAAGTCAGAGGACAGGATGAAATTGCTTTTGCAGTCAGGACAGGAATATGCCTCCCACCAAGTGGCTAGATTCTCTGTTTCTGGGAAGAGAGTCCAGGGATCCAGCGGCCTTGTGACATGCTCATTCTGGTGAGCTTTCAACGAAGTGAAAGAAGAGACATTCTGTCCACAGTCTGTGCAGATGTAACTGTGCCGTGTTGCCAGTGGGGAACAGGGTGGTGGGGGAAGTCCCCTATATTGTGCAGAGTGCCGGGCTGGCACCAACCCTGTATGATGCCACTGGTGCAATCTAAGACCCCGGGGTGTCCGGAACTTACGAGGACATGAGCCACACAAGTACCACATACAGTATGAGGTATGAGAACTAGACATATGTCAAATGCCTGAAGCATCCGTTATCCAAGCCACCTACATTCTGAAGTATCATAACCTTCAAGACAAGATGGTTTTAGTGAGTACAACACATAAAGAACCCAGCCCACCCAATCAATACTCCTTCACTATTAGTAACCTCAAGGAAGGAAGCATATTTAAAATATTGCAGTTTAGTATAGCAATCACAATGATTTAACTACTTGTTTCATTTACCTGTCAGCAAAGGGTTGCAAATTTAAAAGATAAGAACATAAGAATAGCCTTACTGGGTCAGACCAATGGTCCATCAAGCCCAGTAGCCCATTCTCATAGTGGCCAGTCCAGGTCACTAGTACCTGGCCAAAACTCAAGCAGTAGCAATATTCCATGCTACCGATCCAGGGCAAGCAGTGGCTTCCCCTATGTCTTTATCTATAACAGACTGGATTTTTCCTCCAGGAACTTGTCCAAATCTTTCTTAAAACCAACTATGCCATCCACTATAAAAACATAAGAATAGCCTTACTGATATCTTGAACGTACATTGTCTCATCAGGCTGCTCTTTGGGATAAAGATTTCAGGCAACTCTTTGAATCTCTGTCATACTTGGAGTTCAGAAGACATTTATTTTCTAGATTTTTGGGTAATTAATTTTCTTTACTGCTCTATTTGTGATACAAGTTTAATCTTTTGTAAACTGCGTATATGCAGTCTATAAATTGATTTTATGTTATGCAATAAACCACAAGTATTAGTTTAAAAAAACAACCATATACTAGCATGCCAACATTTTTTTATGACATTACATAATAAAATAAAATGTTGGATAAAGCCATAAGAAGACAGGAGAAGGCAGCCCCTACAGGTGGGGGATTCCTTCCTCATCTCTCTGGATTTATCTAAAGACATTCCCAGCATAACTACTTTAAGCTATCAGCTTCTGTGTAGTAAGCTTTGTATATTCTAGTTTCTAAAGACTGCAAAACTTTTATTCAGTTGCCTAAGTGATGGTAGGACCCAGGCTGTAGACAGCAGATGGGAAGTCTTTGTTTTCAAAACTTTTTTGGTCAAATCTTGGACTTCTTTAATTTGGGACACTTCTTGACTACAAAGCATGGAGGAATATAAAACTAGAAGAAGAGTATGTGTAAGGCCCTGGGGCTATGCTTCTGAACACATAAGGGACAGTCAAATACATAAGGGACAATCAAGTACTTAGATCACATGAACACTAATTTCAGTATTTTACCGATGGCAAAAATCCAAAGTTGCATATGTCTTAACTACAGAACGGTAGGGGGATGATGCCACAGAATAAGCTTCATAGCAATATTTTAATTGGTAAAGATGAGTAAAGTGTTCCTTAGGATTACCATATGGTTCCAGAAAAAGGAGGATGGTTTGAGACATGTGAGTTTTACTAACATTGACCTGTATGTTTCAATCCATCCTCCTTTTTCTGGAGTCATATAGTATCCCTATCTAGAGGTCCATAAGGTCATTATAGGGGGGGGGGGGGTCTGCAGGACAAGAAAGGAGATAGGTTGGTGCTAATGAGACCTGGCTGGGGGAAGAGAGGTAAAGGAAATTAAGGGACTGGAGAAAGACACTAGCAGGGACTGGCAGGAAGGACATAGAAATAGCCATTCAGTCAGGCAGGAAAAGGGAGATGGTTAGGACAGGCTTAGTGCTATAAGTAGGAATGAACATGAGGATATTTTATCTTTATCATGCTGGTTACACACTATTGCATTAAATGTTTTTAAATGCATTTTTACAAAAGTGGGAAAAGGTGCTACCATTTGAAACACTTTAGGCATGGGAAATAAACATTTTAGAAGAGAATAAAAAAAAACCTCCATCCCACTGTGTCTCTACGAGCCTGATTCACAAACCTTTTTTTTCCATAAACATAACAGGAGAAAAGCCTTAGTAAACTGTCACTTATACTCCATATATACCCACAAAAAAAATAATAAAATCAAATCACTGTTTACATACCTGTAGCTTGCATAAAATTACTCCATCTGTCACCTAGAGCTGTTTGCTATTCTATGGGGCTCTTCAGTAAAGAGACTGTAAAAGTGTCCCTGGCTGTATCTAATGATGGTGAAAGGCCTGGATAATGGAACCAGGTGATACTAATAAGTATGGGAGGAACTATGGTTAAGTGGCAAGCAAGAATTTCAAATGGATCCTCTTGTAAAGGTGTGTCACAAAACCATAACGAGTAAGAAAGGGTAGGATAAACTCTCTTTATGAACACTTGGTCACTCGCTTGCCTCTCATGCAAGAGACATGTTTGATTTACAGCCAATTAAATCTGTCATTGAAGTGCTCCCTGATCACTGGTTATCAAAACCAAATGCAGCCCAGCAATGCTGAGCTCTCCAAGCTCACAGCTAGTCAATTAAAGCCCTCACAGCTGTTTGGGATTATGGTGACCAGCATTCTGGCACAGTGGAACACTAAAATTCAGAATGATCCAAGAGAACTGTAGTTCCACTTTAATTATGGACAGCAACACTGCAGTTGTGTTAGGAATTATTTATGGTTTGGGGGAAAAAAAGTTTAAGTGTTGGCTGTTTCTAGCTCTCTGGATGTTGTAGTATTTTCTTTGCTTATTAACTTCTGGCTGGTTTGTGACTGAATTTTATGTTTTGTTGTTTCATTATTTCAGAACTTCCAAGTTATCCAGTTCCAGGAGGGAGAGTTTAGACTTGTCCTGGATTTCTAACAAACTCATCCTGATGCATTATGGGACCTACAACACTGATTTCAGGGTAGAATTAGGGACTACAAATACCAATTTGCTTTGAAATGTAAACTTAAAACCAGCATTCCTTGTGGAACTAGATAACTTGGGAACTCTGTTATGTTTTCTAACATTGCAGGGAGTCTGTAGTACACAGAAGAGGGGGGAAAAAGAGGCTGGCAGTGATTGGGCAAAAGAGAGAGTGTGAAGTAAATTAGCTAATTTTGGTAATTTGCTTTTATGTTGTTCTCAGAGGATATGAGTCACATTTTAATTTAAAAATCAACAAAAAGTTCAGTTTATAATAATGTCCTGACATACAAAACCAGATATCTTACTCTCTCTTTAAAATATTCTTTCATCAGTTTAAGAACTTGGGCCCTTTTTCTAAGCTGCGCCTAATACATGGTGTACCATGGGATGTGCTCAGGCATCCTGAGGTAAGTGCCAAATCAATATATGCTAACTACACATTAAAAATATTTTTGATGAGGGGCATGGTCAGGAGCAGAGAATGTGCTAAACATCACAGGAAATTTGCACGAGCCTTTAGTGTACAAAAAGGGTGGCAGTAAGTGCATACTTGGTCATTTTTTTAATGGTCATATGCTAATAGCAACATTAGCGCATGGCTAATAATACAAAACAAAACCAGAAAAAAGGCTATTTTTAAGGCTGTAATGTAAGGGTGTGCTAAGACCACTTTTTGCTGCATCTTAGTAAAAGGAATCCTTACATAGATATGGAGACTTTAAGGGTCTGATCCTTTAAGGCAGGCTTGTCCAACCTTTTTATTATATTTTGTAACATTCAGTGGGCCATTTCATCAGTGTCAAAATATGATGATGCATCAATTGTCCCCTTCTCAGCCTTCATTCAGTCTTGATCTCCCTCAAGTACTCATTCCCAGCCTTCACCCACTCTCTGTCTTTCATGTACCCTCCCAGCCTTCACCCAGTCTCTCTTGCTCTCCATATGAACCCCCCCCACTCTTTACACAGTCTCTCTCCCCCCATGTACACTCATTCCCTTTCGCCTAACCTGGCTTCCGCTACAGTTAATAAACAGTGGTATTCCTGCTTTTTGTCTGCAATTTGGCTCTTGGCTCTCTGTAATCTTGAACTGTGTGGTGCCAGAATTTGGGTTGGTCTCACAGTTTCAAGAAATGCCAAGCTTCTGAGGTCAAAAAAATAAAAATAAAAAAGCACTTGATAGGCCAGGTGGTGATCCACTTCACAGGCTTTAGGTTGGGCAAGTCTGCTTTAAAGACTTTCAGAGACCTCTAGTAGCTCTACCTGACAATTGCTTTTTGAACTTTAGAATAATCTCGCAGCTATTTCTCCTACCTGTGATTGACAATGGTATGAGGAGACACCCCTTAGAAAGAAACTCTTCTGGTATAAATACCCAGCTCAATTTTAAATCCCTTTTCTTTGGCTCTAGTTTTTCTGGCCATTACAACATACCTGAATGTACACTATTTTGATAGCTTTTAGTTTTGCTTATAGTATATAAAAATTTAAATAACAAAATGAATACATAAGGCGGATGGGCTTATCATTTTTCCCCTACCTGATGTCCTTCTAACGAAGAGGGAAAAGTCTCTGCTTAGCACGGCCACTGCATCTGGGGTGGGGAGTAGAAAGCACTTAAAAGAGCCTATAAATCTGATGTACTCCTCTTTGGTGATAGCTGGAATAGGGAACTATTCCCCTACCAAGGAAAGAGAGAACAAAAGAGTTGGAAAAAATAAGCCTTGAGGAACCAGAGAGGGCAGAGAAGAGTCCCAGTAGATCTTCAAGGAGAAAGAGCTCAGTGGATGAATTCTGATGAGGTAGGGGATCATCTATTTAAAAAAGCCAGTATTATCAAATGCCTTGCCCCTTACTAAGAACTTTGTACTTAAAGGCTCAGAGAGCCTGCCTTCCTTCCTTCTGGAGGAGGCATTCATTCAAAAACAGTAAAGCTGTAAAAGGATTTTCACTAAAAATTTCATGCAGCTCAGAGTGTTCCTAAAGAAACGGAATAGAAATTGTAAGTGACTGAATTATTTTTCTCCCTTCTTCTGTGTAAACATAGTTGATGCTGAGCACTATCCCATTGTTTTGCTGAAGAATCCAAGTTGAAGCAAATCTTTTGGTTCAGAACTTATTCTGGCCTAGATTGCTTTATTGAGAGAAAGGAGAGTGCTGAGTAAATGGATTGCTGTGCAATTGGCCTCCCATTGCAAACTGGTCTTGCCCCTGACTTCCCTACAAACTTTAGAAACATTACTGAAAGTAACCTGCCTGATGCCTCATCTGGGCATGTAAAGGTTGCATATATTTTTATGTTTGTCTAATCTTTTTACAATAGATGCATTCATCAAAAACCTAGAAATAGACTCCTGCCTGTTATTTTTATATATATATATATATATATATATATAAAATTATCCTACTTGACATACAGATAAGAATAAGAACATAAGAATAGCCTTACTGGGTCAGACCAATGATCCATCAAGCTCAGTAGCCCGTTCTAATGGTGGACAATCCAGGTCACTAGTACCTGGCCAAAACCCAAGGAATAGCAGCATTCCATGCTACCGATCCAGAGCAAGCAGAGGCTTCCCCCATGTTTTAATAACAGACTATGGACTTTTCCTCCAGGAATTTGTCCAAACCTTTCTTAAAACCAGCTACGCTATCCGCTTTTACCACAACCTCTAGCAATGCGTTCCAGAGCTTAACTATTCTCTGAGTGTGAAAATATTTCCTCCTATTGGTTTTAAAAGTATTTCCTTCAGTTTCATCGAGTGTCCCCTAGTCTTTGTAATTTTTGATGGAGTGAAAAATCAATCCACTTGTACCCATTTTACTTCACTCAGGATTTTGCAGACTTAAATCATATCTCCCCTCAGCCTTCTTTTTTCCAAGCTGAAGAGCCCTAACCTTTTTAGTCTTTCCTCGTACGAGAGGAGTTCCATCCCCTTTACCATCTTGGTCACTCTTCTTTGAACCTTTTTCAGCGCCACTATATCTTTCTTGAGATAAGGAGACCAGAATTGAATACAGACCACAAAATATGTTGAGATTAGATTCTAAGTACACTTTTCTTAGTTTTTCATTTATTTACAGAACATTGTTAGTCTTGAAAAGACAAGTTTCAAGTTAACCATGGGTCACCCAAAGATATCTGATGCTCTAGGTCAGTGTTCTTCAATGACTGGGGTCCAGTGGCAGCCCCTGAAGTCTTCTAGACTGGCCCTAATCATCATTCTGGCTTTTTTTTTTTCTGCTACTGTCTCTCTACCCAAGTTCGCAACAGAAAAGGGAAAATGCATGAAAAACAGATTTCTCAACATATGACAAGAATGCATTTGGAAAGGCCCACCTCCTTGAGCGGATGCCATTGACACATACTGATCAGCAGTGTTGTGGTCTCACAGTGGCCCCGAGTTAAAAATTAGAGGAGGTTACTGCTCTAGGAGAGCCTTCAGCTGTGCAGTGTGCATGTTCTTCTAACAGCAGCTCAAGGTCCCCCCCCCCACCTGTCCAGTACCTCCCTTTCCCTCCCTATTAATCTTTGTGTCCAGCATCTTCCGTTCTCTATACTCCATGTCCTTTGGGGATATACAGCCAAAATATTTCAATTTTGTTTAGTTTTTCATGTTTACAGGATTTTTTCATTTTATTGGGCTTTTTCCCCCCTTTTGGAGGCAACATTGTAACTAGCGCACATTCTTTCTGAACACCAAGAGTATGTACTCCTCAGAAATAGTGAATCTAGTGCTCTATCTATATGTTATCAGGAAATAGTGTGCTTGCTTCCAAAAGAGTGTGCTCCGTTCAAGAATAGCAGACGCTCTTTTAGAATGCACATCCCTGGTATCCAGCATCTCCTTTTCCCTTCCTCCAAGTGTCTAGCATCCCTTTGTTCCTTACCTGGAGCTAAGCTGAGCTGCGCTACTTCTGCTGCCACTACCATCACCTTCCATCAGGCCAGTTCTTAAGCAGAGTAATACCTTTCTGACCTGTTAGGAGGGGGTGGAGTGTGGTAGGTCTTGAAGGGGCATGTCTGCTCAAGGCCCTACTCCAATATGCTCAGTGTGGCTCAACTAAGCATTCAATATACAGTAAATTCAAGGGGGTCAATATTCAAAGTGATTTAACTGGCTAGAAATGGCTTCTAGCTAGTTAAATTGCCTGTTTGGGGAATTTTAGTGGCAGTTGACTGGTTATTGCTACTGAAAATAACCAGCACCAAACAACACCAGCTATTTTGAGGACATTCTGGGGGCAGAGTTGGCACTTGGTTGGGTAAGTGCTAATATTCAGCATGTAACTGGCCAAGTTAATCACATAAAAGTAAATCCTATCTTTATGAATAGCTGGCTAAGTGCTGAATATTGCATTTAACCAGCTATGTGTTAGCCAGATCTGGAAACCAGAAATTTGATGCCAGTACCAGGACACAGCCCAGCACTGAATTTCCGGGTTTGACACCGGCAGCAGTCAGCAAAATAATGATTACCACTGGCTGAATATTGGGCCCAAAATTGATATCAGGCTTTAAATTAATCCAATTTCAAATTATCCTTCAAATCAAAGTATGACATACCACTGTGTTTCAATCAATCAACTGCATCAGGGATTTTAAACAATCCATGATGATTCTACATGTAATTCAATTTGATTGCTGTCATGCTCCTTTCTTTCTACAATGATACAAACACCCACAATATAAATCTCTGGAAGTCATGGGCAACCAATGAGAGCATTGCTATCGCATGAGTCATCTGAAGGAATATGTGACCTGATTAATTGGAGCTTTGGCCCCAACTTCTGAATCAATAAATTGAAAAAATAAGCTTAGGTAACCAATCTCTATAGGAAGATTTTTTATTTTTTTTTTCTTTCGTATAGAAATCTTGACTTTAACAAAAAAAATAACCAAAACCTCAAATTCTACTTCATCAGCCTACCGACAGACAGGTTCTGATCTTTCCCATTTTAATATATTGAAAGGTTGCCATCTGTTTTCATAGGTTTGTTTCTGAATTCTGAGGGAACAGTTTTGTTTTTCCATGTAATCGTCCATCTAGTACTTGGTTTTATAACCAGTTTATGGAGATACAATGGTACCTTGGAATCCGAACACCCTAGAACTCGAACAATTTGGAATACAAACTTTTTTTTTTCCTTCAATTTTGCCACAGAATCCGAACGCTGCTTTGGAATCTGAACTGCAAGCAGTGCTCAGCCCAAAGCTTCCCCTCTGACGCAGCTTCCTGTTTCCGCCTGTTGCCAATCTTGCTGCCTCTGCTGCTGGGGGGTCCCGATCTTGCTGTTTCTGCCTGATAGGCCCGATCTTTCAGAGTTTGTGGGACCAAGGAACGGATTAATCCAGTTTCTATTCTTTTCAGTGGGAAAAATGTCTTGAAACTCGAACGGTTCTGGAACGGATTAAGTTCGGATTCCAAGTTACCACTGTACTTTTTTTTTTTTTTTAGCCATTGATGTCAAGATCTTAAACAGGTAGTTCTTAATTCAACATTATTGTCAATCTTTTCCTAACTCCTGAAATATATGAATGGGTTTAATTTTTGGGTCTGGCAATTTTCTGCTGCTCTTTTGAGCTTCTAGTTCAATTCATAACTAGCTTTTTTTTCCCACTTGCTCCATATCCTGTCCTGGTTCAGTCTACCACTCACAACAGAGACACTCATCACTTGGCTCCTTCCACAACACAGTAGTAGTGATCCTTAATCTGATCACTTGGTGTCACCATTGAGTAGCAGCTGGGACTCCCTTTCCTCAGGCCTTGAGACGTGAACCCAAGTCTTCACTATGACAGTCAGTGTTGTCAGATACTTTTTTTATAATCCCGCCCAATTACATTGAAAAAGCATCCCAAAAAGATCCCAATGTATGAGGGTGCTGAAAAGTTATCAGCCCAAATAACTTCATTTGGGACAGTCTCCATCGAGGGCTGTACACTTAGCCAAGCGAGTTTCCCCTTTTTTCATTCAATACTTTTTCGATGGAACAAAAAAAGGGGAAACTCGTTGGACTATGTATAGCCCTTGATGGAGACTGCCCCAACTTTGTTGGTTAGGCTGAGAACTTCGTCTCTTTGTTGTTTCTCTTTTGCACAATCTGCATATGCTGCCTGTCTCTTTCCTTTATTGTGCAGCTCCTGGGCTTTCTCTCTCTCAATGTGCAAATCGCATGCTGCCTGTCTCTGTCTCTCTTTCTCTCAAAGTGCACTTCCTGGGCTGCCTGTCTCTTTCTCAATAGTGCAGCTCCTATGCTGCCTGGCTGTTGAGTGTTGACAGCGTTAGAGATAGGGACAGCTTGGTGGAATACTGAGCACCTAGCCTGCACCAAGTGCTGATTTGCTGAATGTTGAGCTGATTTGAGAATACCATGCCATGATGCAGCACAAATTATAGCACAAAAATCTAAAACCAGTCCAAAAAAATGCAACCTGCATCTACTCAAAATTTCCCACAACCAGCGTTCCAAAGCAGCCCAATTTGGCAAGACAACCGCAGACATGGCAACTATGACGACAGGCCACATTGCTAATAAGCCACCACCAGACATCCCCCATGATATATTTTGTTTGATGTCCTTGGTCTTTCAGCAGAGAAGCTCTTTTAAGTTAGTCATTCATTATTATTTAACTAGTGTTTAAGCCCGTTAGATTAACGGGTGCTAGATGACCGCCTCTCCTGCTTTTGAACCTGGGCAGGGGCAGAGGCAGAGCCGGGGCGGGAGGGAGTGACGGTGGGAGAGCAATTTCAAAGCCTCGGAAGCGGCGGCTCCTTGACCAATCCGTGCTTACAACGTCCCCACACTCGCGGTCTGGCTGGCTCCCCCACCAAAGCCCTTCGCAGTGGCAGCCCCTCTTGCATCCATCCCCGCGTCCCAAGCCTCTCCGAAGGCTGGCTCCCACGAAAATGGTACCCCTCTGTCCAAAGCCGCCGCGGCAGCCTCCCTCAAAACATTTCAAATCTGACATATTGTAATCACAAAACAGAAAATAAAATTATTTTTCTTACCTTTTGTTGTCTGGTGAAACTGAAAGAAGCCAAGAGAGAGATACGTTTGGCGAAGGCACAGGCGGAAGAACAAATGGCTAAAAATGTAAAAAAGGGAGATAAAAATTTTTTCAGATATATTAGTGAAAGGAGGAAGATAAAAAATGGAATTGCTAGGCTAAAAGATGCTGGGAACAAATATGTGGAGAGTGATGAGGAGAAAACAAATGTGCTAAACAAATACTTCTGTTCTGTGTTCACAGAAGAAAATCCTGGAGAAGGACCGAGATTGTCTGGCAAAGTTACACGAGAAAATGGAGTAGATTCTGCGCCGTTCACGGAGGAGGGTGTTTATGAGCAACTTGAAAAACTGAAGGTGGACAAAGCGATGGGACCAGACGGGATCCATCCCAGGATACTAAGGGAGCTCAGAGAGGTTCTGCGAGTCCTATTAAAGACTTGTTCAACAAATCTCTGGAGACGGGAGTGATTCCTGGGGATTGGAGGAGAGCGGATGTGGTCCCTATTCATAAAAGTGGTCACAGGGATGAAGCAGGAAACTACAGGCCGGTGAGCCTCACTTCAGTTGTTGGAAAAATAATGGAAGTGTTGCTGAAAGAAAGGATAGTGTATTTCCTTGAATCTAATGGGTTACAGGATCCGAGGCAACATGGCTTTACAAAAGGGAAATCGTGCCAAACGAACCTGATTGAATTTTTTGATTGGGTGACTAGAGAGCTGGATCGAGGACATATGCTAGATGTAATTTACTTGGATTTCAGCAAAGCCTTTGATACAGTTCCTCATAGGAGGCTGTTGAACAAACTTGAAGGGCTGAAGTTAGGACCCAAAGTGGTGAACTGGGTCAGAAACTGGCTGTCGGACAGACGCCAGAGGGTGGTGGTTAATGGAAGTCGCTCGAAGGAAGGAAAGGTGACTAGTGGAGTCCCTCAGGGTTCGGTGCTGGGGCCCATCCTGTTCAATATGTATGTAAGTGACATTGCTGAAGGGTTAGAAGGAAAAGTGTGCCTTTTTGCAGATGATACCAAGATTTGTAACAGAGTAGACACCGAAGAGGGAGTGGAAAATATGAAAAAGGATCTGCAAAAGTTAGAGGAATGGTCTAATGCCTGGCAAACTAAAATTCAATGCAAAGAAATGCAGAGTAATGCATTTGGGGATTAATAATAGGAAGGAACCGTATATGCTGGGAGGAGAGAAGCTGATATGCACGGACGGGGAGAGGGACCTTGGGGTGATAGTGTCCGAAGATCTAAAGGCGAAAAAACAGTGTGACAAGGCAGTGGCTGCTGCCAGAAGGATTCTGGGCTGTATAAAGAGAGGCGTAGTCAGTAGAAGGAAGAAGGTGTTGATGCCCCTGTACAGGTCATTGGTGAGGCCCCACTTGGAGTATTGTGTTCAGTTTTGGAGACCGTATCTGGCGAAAGACGTAAGAAGACTTGAGGCGGTCCAGAGGAGGGCGACGAAAATGATAGGAGGCTTGCGCCAGAAGACGTATGAGGAGAGACTGGAAGCCCTGAATATGTATACCCTAGAGGAAAGGAGAGACAGGGGAGATATGATTCAGACGTTCAAATACTTAAAGGGTATTAACGTAGAACAAAATCTTTTCCAGAGAAAGGAAAATGGTAAAACCAGAGGACATAATTTGAGGTTGAGGGGTGGTAGATTCAGGGGCAATGTTAGGAAATTCTACTTTACGGAGAGGGTGGTGGATGCCTGGAATGCGCTCCCGAGAGAGGTGGTGGAGAGTAAAACTGTGACTGAGTTCAAAGAAGCGTGGGATGAACACAGAAGATTTAGAATCAGAAAATAATATTAAAGATTGAACTAGGCCAGTTACTGGGCAGACTTGTACAGTCTGCGTCTGTGTATGGCCGTTTGGAGGAGGATGGGCAGGGGAGGGCTTCAGTGGCTGGGAGGGTGTAGATGGGCTGGAGTAAGTCTTAACAGAGATTTCGGCAGTTGGAACCCAAGCACAGTACCGGGTAAAGCTTTGGATTCTCGCCCAGAAATAGCTAAGAAGAAAAAAAAAAAAAAATTTAAATTGAATCAGGTTGGGCAGACTGGATGGACCATTCGGGTCTTTATCTGCCGTCATTTACTATGTTACTATGTATATCATGTAGGGGTCCCAGGCTATGGTTGGCTTTTGATAACTCGCTTGCCAGGGCCCCTTCTTTCTTCTTCCCTCCCTCCATCCCAGCAGCTGAAGACAGGCACCTCCCCCCAGTGGTCTGAGACAGGAGGGAGCAGTTAGGAGAGGGTCTGAGGGCAAAGAGGGGCTCAACAGCGCACAACCACCTTTCCTTCCCTCCCTCCATCAGGTGCAGTGAATCCACCAATGTTAAAAGGAGCCGCGTCGAAATCGGAGGCCTGCCACTGCCGTAGCACGTTCCCCTCTGCCTTGGTCCCGCCCCTTCTCTGACATATGGGACCGCGGCAGAGGGAACGTGTTACGGTGGCGGCAGGGCTCCAATTTCAAAGCAGCTGCTTTTAACATAGAAGGAGCTGAACTGACGTGATGGAGGAAGGGAAGGAACGGTGGGGCAAATTTCGGCAACGGCAGGAATTGTTTGGCGGGCCAAGCACCGGTTTCTTTAGGCAGCCCCGGTTGTTTACTTGGATTAAATGTGAGCCGTGAGAGGAAGGCCGCCGCAGCCTCGCAGCTAGGTAGGGGGACAACAATGGCGCTTATGCTCAAGCCCCCGCCGCAGCTCCTCTCTGGATCCTGGTGCGGTTCGAGAGAGGAGTCGTGGCGGCGGCTTGAGCATAAGCACGATTGTTGTCCCCCTACCTAGCGGTGAGGCTGCGGCGGCCTTCCTCTCACGGCTGGCGGCCGGCGAACCCTAATGTTGACATTGAATCCAAGTAAACAACCGGGGCTGCCTAAAGAAAGATGGTAATCATATTCTGTTCTGAAAGCCCCCGCCGCAGCTCCTAGGCGGTTGAGGGGGGAAGGTTGTGGTCGGAGTTGCTAGGCTGCAGCGGATGTGTGAGTTGCGAGTGTGGGGCCTGTAGCGGCGCGAGGTGGAGAGCAGGCTGTGGTGACGTAGTAGGCGCGCATGCGCACTCGTGTTTCTGTGACGGGACCAGGGAACACGATTTTTTTAGTGCGCATGCACGTCCTACCATTTTATTATATTAGATAGAGAGTAATGTGCTGTGGTGTCCAATGGTTTTAACTGAATAATTGACCACTAGAGGGTGATAGGTAGACAATCAAAAAGAAAAGTAGAATTTCAGTTCAGAAATTTGACGCGCTTCTTAGCAATGAATGCACCCTTTCAATTTTTATTTAATTTTATTATACTTATTGCTCACTTTTCATAATCTATTTGTACATTTTTATCAACTATACAAGGAAAAGAGATTTACAGGACTTAGATTCTTACAGTGACATACAACAAACCATACCATTCTTCCAGCCATTTCCTTGTTCACTCTATGGTTACCTTGAGATTATTAGACATACTTGTCCCAATTTCACTCTCTCTTTTTCCCCGTTATTTATTTATATTATAATCACAAGTAAATTCTTGCTACAGAAAAGAAGTTTAAGGACACTAAATATGTTTTAGGAAAACAAGAAATTAAATACACATCCAAAACTTCATTAGTCCTCAGATAAGAAGGAGGTCCAATTCTCTAATTACAGGAAACAGAGGAAAAAAAGGGAATAGGACTATATGTAGAATTTCTATAGTGGTAGTGTTTACTTAAAACGGTCACTAACGGGACAGAGTAAAACGAGGATCCCACGAACTCCATGGACCTTACGGATCTCTTACAATGAAAGCGGCTGTGGCATGTGGTCTGCAGGGATCCTTGTTTTAGCTTCTGCAGACCTCACAAATCCTGCTCATCCTACATATTCTCATCTTACCCCCTTCCGGCAGGATCCGTGAGGTCCATGGGAATTAAAACAAAGATCCATAGAGTGAGCAAGATCTGTGAGGTCAGCAGGAGTTAAAACAAGGATGCCTGGGGACCCCATGCCATGGCCATTTTCTTTTGAAGGCCATGCACTTTTAGTTCCATGAGGTTCATGTTTTAACTTCTACCCTTGCTGGTTTCTTTCTGTTTGAGATTGGGATTGCTGGTGCTGAATACTGCACGGATTTCCTGGTGTCTTATCCTAATGCTCCCTTTTGTTGTACTCAGCTTTTCTACACCTAAGTGCCCCAAATGCCTTCTACCTGGGGGCCCCCACAGATCCTGTGGAGTTAAAGCGCACAGCCTTAAAAAGAATCAGCTGCCATGGCGTGGGGGTCCTCATTTTATCCTTTCCTGTTACTAACTACCTGGCTAATAAGTATGAGGGGCGGCTGAAAAGTTCTCAGCTCATCCAACAAAGTTGGGACAGTCTCCATCGAGAGATGTACATATAGTCCAGTGATTTTTTCATTTTTTTGTTTCATCGGCAAAATATGGAAAAAAGTGGAAAATCACTGGACTACGTGTACAGCTCTCGATGGAGACTGTCCCATTTTTGTTGGCTGAGCTGAGAACTGAGATTAGTTACAGGAACAATAGCAGGAGCTGCCACTTCCAGAGATTTGGAAGCCACAAAGGTAGTCAAATGTTATGATAAAAAAAATATATATATATATATACCCTCCCATTTATCAGTCTGTGATGCTGAGCAGCACGAACTAAATGCAAAGTCACCCTTAGGAATAGAATGGGCGGCTCAGCATTTAGATCATGATGAAGCTGTCCGCGCAATGTGCGGCGGCGGCGAAAAGGGTGAACAGAATGCTAGGAATGATTAAGAAGGGGATCACAAACAGATCGGAGAAGGTTATCATGCTGTTGTTCCAGGCCATGGTACACCCTCACTTGGAATACTGCGTCCAGCGCTGGTCACCATACATGAAGAAGGACATGGTACTACTCGAAAGGGTCCAGAGAAGAGCGACTAAAATGATTAAGGGGCTGGAGGAGTTGGCCTTACAGTGAGAGATTGGAGAAACTGGGCCTCTTCTCCCTTGAAAAGAGGAGACTGAGAGGGGACAAGATCAAAACATTCAAAATACTGAAGGGAATAGACTTAGCAGATAAAGACAGATTGTTCACTGTCTCCAAGGTAGGGAGAACGAGAGGGTATTCTCTAAAGTTAAAAGGGGATAGATTCCGTACAAACGTAAGGAAGTTCTTCTTCACCCAGAGAGTGGTAGAAAACTGGAACGCTCTTCCGGAGTCTGTTTTAGGTGCTCACTAACCCCCTTTTTTATCAAGATGTGCTGCCAAGCAACATAAGAACATAAGAATTGCCGCTGCTGGGTCAGACCACTGGTCCATTGTGCCCAGCAGTCCGCTCATGCGGCGGCCCCTAGGTCAAAGACCAGTGCTGTAAATGAGTCCAGCCTCACCTGCTCCAGGCAAATCCAAAGTCATCTGTGCCAATGTACCCTGAATTGGTTGCCTTGGGATGGATTGCAAATAGCATTGGATTACTGCCCAAAATCTCTGGACCAACCAGCAATCCCACAAGGGGTAAAATAGGCTCTGTAGAGCACCCAGATATAGCACTCTCAATATTGCTCCTATAATCAACACTCTCTCAATATTGCTCCTATAGTAGGCCCATGACAGTATTCAAGAGGTCTCATTGGTCCAAAGAGATCCTAAGTTGCCTTTCCCAGGCAGACTTGATAGACTGAACATCTCCCCAGCTCGCAAGGGGGACCAGCACCCTATGCAAGGAAGACACAAAGGTATTGTGAAGCGCCACTCCCAAAATAAAGTGGCAAAGTTTATGCCCCAATCCCTGACTCAACTATATAGTGCCGAGATAGACGCTATTTAGTGTTTGATTTGACAATAAGCATAGGTGTTTCCCCAACTCTCGCCCAACTGGGGTGCCAGAGCCCCAGGGCATACAATTTACCTTTATCGTCCAATAAGTGTGCTAATAAAGTTATGCCCTGTGGACCCCACATTGAGAATATTATGCTTGTTTCTCCTCAGAGAAAGCAAAGATACTTACCTGTAGCAGGTGTTCTCCGAAGACAGCAAGCATATGTTCTCACAACCCGCCCACCTCCCTTAGTTGGCTTCTTAGCTTTGTTTCTGAACTGATGATCCTACGAGCCGAAGTTAGACAGGTAAGCACTTGCACATTCGAATTATGGGCACTGCCTAAAGATTTAAAGTGATACTGCACTTGATAGTGTCTGTACCGGGTTTTGTGGAGAACATCACCCATCTGTAAGAATATATGTCTGCTGTCCTCAGAGAACACCTGATATAGGAAAGTATCTTTGCTTTACCTACAGCAGATAAATTAGTGACCTCTTTCAAACATAAAATAACTAATATCTGATCACAATTGGGGCCTCCATCAGTACAGTATAAAAGCAGATACATCTCAAGTACAGAGACTTGTGATAATATCTCAGTAAATAGTCTTTGGAGTGCATTCAGTCAGGTAAAGTTACAGGAAATTCAATTACTACTGAAGCAATTTTCATCTTCGTATTGTGATCTTGACTCCTATCCTTCACGTTTGATATATGAACTACCAACAATGTTTCTATTATGGCTTCATAAATGGGTCAATAAAACTCTCGTCTCACTAGGAGACATTTTACTGAAACCTATTCTTAAAAAGGCAATTGGTAATAAGACTGATTTACTGAACTATAGGCCTATTGCAAATATTCCTTTATTTACAAAATTATTAGAAGTAATAGTAACTGAACTACTTTCTATTTGAACCAGATTGATCTTTCCAACGCAGTCAGGTTTTAGACAAGGATTTAGCACAAATACTCTCCTGGTAACCCTAATTACAGATGTTCAGCATCTATTAAGTAAAGAACACCAGACAAATCTCTTACAATTTTATCTATCAAGTGCCTTTGATTTAATAGACCACACTTCTGGAGATAATGGATGATAATGGTATTTCGGGAAATGTTTTAAGTTGGCTTAAGGGCTTTTTACAATATCGATCTTACAGAGTAAAATGTATGGACAACATATCCCGTTCTTGCTTATTAAATTGTGAAATATCATAAGGATCTCCTTTCTCTCTAACCTTATTTAACATTTTCACAAGTACATCAGGAAAAGCTTTACAAACATAACCAATCAAATATTATGCATTTGCAGACAATATACCGTATATACTCTAATATAAACCAAGATTTGGGGGCCAAAATAATGACCACAACGCAGCAATCCTCACTCAACAGGATTAAGTATAGGATGGCAAATGGGCTCATAAAGTTGATTACATCAATACAATCCAGTGCAGATGTTTTAACTTGGCTCATATCATTGCCTCCTCTATCAAATGCAGCTTATTTATTTACTTCTGTATTATTTTTCAGAAATAAGAACTAATTGACAGCGCAATATCTTTTTTCTTATCGTTTTTAATGCAGTGTCTCTAGCATGCCCTGACGGGACCCGTTTCGCCCACAAGGGCTTCCTCAAGGGTTCATAAAGGAGCTCTGTATGGTACAAAAACATTATTTGCAAAACTAATTATAGCATACATTATTATCATCCATTAAAAAGATATTGCGCTGTCAATTAGTTCTTATTTCTGAAAAATAATACAGAAGTAAATAAATAAGCTGCATTTGCTAGAGGAGGCAATGATATGAGCCAAGTTAAAACATCTGCACTGGATTTCTGTATTGATGTAAACGACTTTATGAGCCCATTTGCCATCCTATACTTAGTCCTGTTGAGTGAGGATTGCTGCGTTGTGGTTGTTTCCATTTAGCCTCACTTTTTCATCTTCTCCATCTTTGTAGTGCCAAAATAATGACCCAAAAATGGGGGTCTTGGTTTATATTGGGGTCAGCGCCAACCTGCCCCCTTCCCAGACCTGCTGCAGGCCTCCCCTGGGCCTGCCATAAGTCCTGTTGGTCCAGCAGTGGACCGGGTAAGAATGGATCCCTCCCGCCTAATTTCCTTGTTGACTCTGACACATCCCACTTCCTTCCCGTCTCCCAGACTTAAAAAAAAAAAACCTTCCTTTAAAGCCCTGGTGGTCCAGCAGTGAACCGGGGCAGGAGCGATCTTCCTATGTTCCTGCCCTGTGCAGAGCCGCTATCTGAAATGGCTGCCGCAAGTTCTTGCAGCAACCTCACAAGGCCACAAGAACTTGCAAGTTTGCTGCGGCTTTGTAAAAAAGGCCCATATTTTGCAACTTCAGTTGCTAAGATGCAAAAGAAAATTTTCCCCACTGAGATCAGTTTAGATTGGCAACTTGGGCATTAATTATTCTGCAAATAGATTGTTGTATATCCTAGTTGTTCGAATAAAGAGGGCTTCAAACACTTCAAAATACTACTGCCACATTAACCCCCCCCCCTTTTTATGAAGCCATGTTAGGCTTTTATATCATCGGCCAAGGCGGTATTAGCTCTGATGCTCATAGGAATTCTATGAGTGTTGGAGTTAATACTGCTGCAGACGGCAATAAAAAAGCCTAACGCAGCTTCATAAAAAGGGGCTTAATATACTTGGTTAGGAAATGTCCTTATGTCTCTGCTTCCTTGATGATTGATCTTCATTAGTTGCCAATAAGAGCACATATTAAATTCAAATGTTGCATGTTTGTACACAGAATTCAACCAATGTATATGAATCAACTTATAATCATCATTCAAATTGTAAGGTTATATAGAATCTGTTTTTTGGTTTGTTTTTTTTACTGCTGTTACTGTCTATTGCTTGCTTCACTATGCATGCTAACTTTTAGAAACATAGAAACATGATGGCAGATAAAGGCCAAATGGCCCATCCAGTCTGTCCATCTGCAGTAACCATTATATCTTCCTCTCTTTAGGAGATCCCATGTGCCTATCCCACACTTTCTTGAATTCAGACAGTCTTTTACGCTAGAGTTTTTGTGGCCTAAATGTGTTTGCTTAAGTTAGGCGCACCATGACGGCTAAGTCAAAAACAGGCACCTGTAAGGATGGTTGCGCCCCCACAATGTAAGGTTGTAGGGGTTATGTGAGGCGCCCTTACAAACACCAGGTCCCAAGTTCAATACCCTCACAGAAGATTCACCAGGAGTAGAATCAAATGAGAAGCACAGCCAGAGGTGATGGCATAAAGAATATATTATAGAAATAGGCTTACAGAAAAGCAATCTTCATAAACATTACAATTAAACATTACAATTAAGGAGAGAGCAAAGCAGTTTCCCTGCCTTACAGAGTCCAGAGAGAAGTGTGAAGCTCTAGGGAGAGGCAAAGAGAGAGAGAAAAGGGGGATGGGATTGATGGTCTAAGCTTTGGGTTTCCAAGATAGAGCAAGAGATAGAGAGATCGACAGCCATGTGTGTTGCAGAGAGGAGGCTTTTATAGCTTGGAATCTTATTCTAAATATAGAAACTATTGTATTTCCCAGTATCTTTCTGTTTATAATTTGTAAACTGTTTGACACAATGATTAGTTTCACTGATCAGGAAAGTTAGTGAGGTGTGCTAAACTGGAGAAGAATAGACTGGAGTCAAATGTAATTTCCAGTATGCCTCTAACAATATCTGTACACCTGGATCCATTGTACATCCTAAGCTGTCCATCCTAAGCATCAGACATTAATACATCTTCTTAGCACCTCTTCGCACCTCTTAGCTGAAGTTCGTTTGTTACCTTTTAAGCATGATTTAATTAGGGCTGTTTGAAACAGTCTGCCTGGATGCTTTCTGTATGTGAATTCTGTGCATGAGCACTTAGGGTCTATCTGCATCAACATTCCAGAGTCAGATTGATATAATATCCCATAGGCCTTTGCTGACATTGGTTAGGCTAACCGAAAATGCTGAATGCTAGCAATGCTAGGGCTTACAGCACCTAACCTGAAAAAGTGCCCAAGATCTATGCCATAACCATGCCCACTTTTAGGTAGGCACTTTGGACCAGGTGCATACTACTTTGTGCTATGCACCAACAAGCTGTGCACCTAACTTGCAATTAACTCCAATTAATGCTAATTACAAGGTTTTTCTCGGCATTTAAGATTATTTACATTTCCAACTGTATAAGGTTGCTTGTATAAAAGATATTTCATTAGAATTCCATCTTTTCATGGTCAAGATGTTAAGCAGATGTTAAGCAAATGATGTAAGATGTTAAGCAAATGAGCATTGGCCATTAAAAACATTCTCCATTGCTGGAAAGATCTATCCAAAGTGGAATTCATTGTATGGGGGAATACAGTATATACAACTATCAAAATTTGAAAGTGTTATTGCTGAGAAACATAATTCTACTAGTTCAGGGGTGCCCAAAAGGTCGATTGCGATCAACCAGTAGATTGCAAAGGCAACGCGAGTCGATCGTAAGTCGCTCGCGTTTTCCCCATTCCCTGATGCTGTAAGAGGCCAGACTGTAGAAGCGCCAGGCACACCAGCCTTCCCCCCTCCCCTGATATCAATTCTGATGTCGAAGAGGAAGTTCTGGGCCAGCCAATTGCTGCCTGGCAGGCCTGGAACTTCCTCTCCAATGACAGAATTGCTGCTGGCCTGTTACAGCATTGGGGAACAGGGAGAACTTGGCGGCAATGGCAGCTTGGGGGCCTGTTCCTAGACGACGGCGGTGGCGGCGGCATGGGGAGAAAAAAAGGACAAACAGAAAGACAGATAGGGAGACAGAAAGACAGACAGAGAGAAAGAAAGAAAGGGGAGACAGGGAGACATAAAGAAAGACAGAGAGAGAAAGAAACGGGGACAGTGAGAGAGCAAAAGGAAAGAGAGAAAGAAAGCGGAGGGGGCAGGGAGAGAGGAAGAAAAAGTTGGGGGAGGGAATGGAGTGTGGCAGTGGGCAAGCAGGGAGAGAGGAAGAAAAAGTTGGACAGTCAGAAGAAGAAAGTGCAACCAGAGACTCATGAAATCACCAGACAACAAAGATAGAAAAATGATTTTATTTTCAATTTAGTGATCAAAATGTGTCCATTTTGAGAATTTATATCTGCTGTCTATATTTTGCACTATGGCCCCCTTTTACTAAACTGCAGTAGTGGATTTTAGCACAGGGAGCCTATGAGCATCGAGAGCAGCGTGGGGCATTCAGCGCAGCTCCCTGCGCTAAAAACCGCTATCATGGTTTAGTAAAAAGGGAGGGGGTATATTTGTCTATTTTTGTGTAGTTGTTACTGAGGTGATGTCATCTGCCTTGATCTCTTTGAAAAAAAACCCGAATAGAAATGATAATTAACATTTTATCTGCTTTGTGTTTTTTATAATTTTATTGTTGGTAGATCATTTTGACTTGGTCATTTTAAAAGTAGCTCACAAGCCAGAAAAGTGTGGGCACCCCTGTACTAGTTAATTTCTTAGAGTATGGAGCCCTGTTCAATCCTATTATGCTTTAGATCGTTGACATATAGAATTTCATGTTGTATTGTATAGATATATACTGAAATTATCACTAGCTTAGAAATAGCTATTTTGTAGTGCTCATTGGGAACACTCTTCTATGCTTTGCATGCATATCCACTGCTGAAAGTCTTTGTATTGGTTTTGTCACATATGATTGACATAAGACAGTCGGTTGTATTGTTTCAAACTCATCACTCTTTACTTGTATATTATTCATGGTTCATGCAACTAGATTGTATCATGTCTTAGTTACCATTTGTATACTTTTGTTTACTTATATCATAAAATTAATAAAACATTTGAACTAAAAAAAAAAAAAATTCTATCTTTCCAAGCTGGATCATAGAATAAGCCCTTTTCTGTTTTGATAAACTCTAACTTTGATCTTTCCTTTAGAAAATTCTTCTGAATGGGATTATAATACACTGTGCCTGTACAGTCTCTTAATTGTTGTTAACTGCGTTGAACTGAGAGGTTACTGTGGTATATAAGTGAATTTGTTATGTTATGTTTGACTTTTTCTTGCTTTACATCACCTTGAGTGAACTCCTTCAAAAAGGCGGTAAATAAATCCTAATAATAGCTTAGAAATCAAAATTTTTTGAATTGTCTATCTGTTAAAAACACAGTACAAGCATTCATTTTCATCTTCTTATTCCTATCAGGCCATAAAGTTCTGGAATAATAATAATAATAACAGCTTATATACTGCAATACCGTGAAGTTCTATGCGGTTTACAGACGATTAAGCAAAGGTAACAAATTGATTGGCTTTAAGAGGGGAGGAAGAAAGAGAATTAATAGGACAGGAAATTCATTGTTGAGGAGAGAGTGATCAATAGGATAAGTTAATCTCTATAGAGGGGAGAGAAAAGAGAGGATCAGTTGTCTAGATGCTTTAGGAACAAGTGTGTTTTTAGACGTTTCCTAAATTCCTCATAAGTAATGGGCGAAAGCAATTGTTCTAGGTCTTTACCCCATGATGCTGCTTGGTGTGAGAGAAGGTGTTCATGGTGTTTTTTCAGTTTACAACCTCTCACTGGGGGGGGAAACAAAATTGGAATGTGAGCTTCTCTTGTGTCTGTTGGCTGAGAAGAAGAAAAGGTCAGTTATGTATTTAGGGGCAAGTCCATGTGGTGCTTTGAAGCAGAAGCAGGCAAATTTAAACTTTACGCGTGCCTCCATTGGCAGCCAATGCAGCTGCCGGTAGTAGGGTGTCACGTGGTCAAACTTCCTCAGCCCAAAGATCAGTCTGACTGCTGCATTTTGCATCAATTGTAAACATTGCATATTCTTTTGGGAAATTGCTAAATAGGCGATGTTACAGTAGTCAAGTAGACTTAGTACGAGGGATTGGACTAGGGTTCTGAATGCCGATGTATCGAAATAAGCTTTAATGGATCTGAGCTTCCAGAGAGTAAAGAATCCCTTTCTGATTATGGAGTCTACCTGGTCTTTCATGGTTAGGCATTGATCCAAAGTTACTCCTAGTATCTTTATGGTGGGCTGGATAGGGTAACTAAGTTTATTGATACATAGTGATGATTTGGTGTCAAGCGGAATACATTGCTTTCTTTTTATTAGACTTGCAGCAAATTGTACTCTCTCTCTCTTTTTTTACCATAAACTAAAAACATTCATTTTTCTGATAAATTTTAACTATATATTGATATTTGTAATTCTTATTCCTAAAAATGGTTGGTTAGTCTTTTGTAAATCTGCACTAAATTAAATGTTTTTGGCTGTTATGGTATAGAAATAACTATCTTGTGTATTGTAACTGTTGACTACTGGCCTCCAGAGCAGCAATTCTTGCACACACATGTTCTCTATTCTCTCACCCTCTTCTTCTGCACACCACTACCACTGCTGTTGTTGCCTCCCCTGAAGATGTGAAATGGGGTGGGGGGAAGTTTGGTTCAAGGCTGAACTTGAGTAGCAACACCAGACTGCTAAAAGCACACAGACCGGAGACTGCCAATGCCTGAGCATCTGTAGATATTCATGTAGCTGAGTCTGGAGAAAATTTAGATTCAGGCCCTAACCCTTCCTGTCTCTATTTGGAAGCTGAGAGCCTGGAAACAGGATATGCACTACCACAGCCTGTTGCTATTATTGCTGTTGACAGTGATAACACAGTTGGGCCTCAGAGGAACCTCCTCCTCCCTGCTTTAGGTAAGAAAAAGACAGTGGGGGGAAGAACTGTGGAAGAAAAGGGGTGAGCATTCTAGAAGAGAGAAGATAAGGTGATGGGGGAGAGAGATGAGTGTGTCCTATGGTGGGGGAAACTGCAAGAGAAATGGTCTGTATGCATTTGTGGATTAGAGAAGAGGGGTGGGAGAGGCTGTTGTCACACCCCTCCCCAAGAAATCCTCACTGGATCCCACAAATTCCTCTATCGCCCCATCTCCCTCCTCCTCTTCTTACCCAAGTTACTTGAACATGCTGCTCACCGCCGTTGCCTGGACTTCCTCTCATCCCATGCTATTCTGGATCCGCTTCAGTAAGGCTTTTGCCTGCTGCATTCCACGGAAAATACCCTTACTATAGTTTCCAATTATCTGTTCTCAGCCAGATCCAAAGGCCTCTACTCTATCCTCAACCTTCTCAATCTGTCTGCTGCCTTTGATACTGTTGATCATCGCCTACTCCTTGATATGTTGTCCTTGTTGTGATTTCAGGGTTCTGCCCTCTCCTGGTTTTCTTCCTATCTCTCCCATCACACCTTCAGCATATGCAGCGGTGGTTTCCTCCTCCACAATCTTCCCACTATCGATTAGTGTACCTCAAGGCTCTGTCCTGAGATCACTCCTTTTCTCAATCTACATTTGCTTACTTGGAGCGCTGATCTCCCACGGCTTCCAGTATCGCCTCTATGTTGACGACTCCCAGATCTACCTCTCTGCACCAAATATCTGTACTGAAACCAAGACCAGAGTCTCAGCCTGCCTGTCCGACATTTCCACCTGGATGTCTCATCATCATCTAAAATTGAATATGGCTAAAACAGAGTTGCTTATATTCCCACCTAAACACACCTCAGTCTCCGCTTCCCTCGTTCTCCATCTCTGTAGACAACACTCTTATCCTTCCTATTTGGTCTGCTTGTAATCTCAGTGTCATCTTTGACTCCTCTCTCTCCTTCACTGCCCAGATACAACATATTGCTAAAACCTGCCACTTCTTCCTCTATAATATTACCAAAATCTAACCCTTCCTCTCTGAGCACATTATCAAAACACTTTTCCATGCCCTTATCATCTTGCGCTTAGATTACTGCAACTTGCTACTCTCAGGCCTTGCTGCACGACTCATATTCTGGGAGAGCCACTATACTCACGTTAACCCTCTCCTAAAGTCACTTAATTGGCTTCCCATCTGTTTCTGAATACAATTCCAACTCCTCTTACTGCACTCACTCTTTATCTGCCCCTATGTTCTCCCCCCCCCCCCCCACATACACGTGAGCTCTGCTCAGCTGGTAAGTCCCTCCTATCTGTGCCCTTCTCTTCAACTGCCAACTCCAGACTGTCCCTTCTAACTTGCTGCACCATATGCTTGAAACAAGCTGCCCGAATCCCTACAGCAGGCTCCATCTCTGGCAGTGTTCAAGGCCCAGTTAAAAGCCCACCTCTTTGAGACTGCTTTCGACTCCTCGCACCTTGGGTTCTGCATACCCAATTCTATATGTCATTTCTGTCTGTCCAAGTTAGATTGTAAACTCTTTCGAGTAGGAACTCTCTATAAATGTCAAAATGCACAGTGTTGTGTACGCCTTTCAGTGCTATATAAGTGATTATTAGTAATAGTAGTAGTTGTGGTGTTCAGAGAGAAAGTCTTAAACAACCCCTGGTCTGTTGACTTGCCAGGCTGTGGGACAGGATCAGAGCTGATCTTTCCAGTAGGCAAACAGGTCTAAGGCTTTAGAAGCTAGGGACAGCAGCACAGCACCAGTATGGCTAACAAGACAGCAGTGGGCCTTTAAGTGCCTACACATGCTCAAGACATGCTGTGTCCTTTCCTCTCTTGACAGAAGTCTTGAGCATACGTGAGTACTCAAAGTCCCCAAGTTGCTCTTGAGATGGACAGTAGAGGGAGGGTAGAGGTGGTGGAAGCAGCAGAAGTAGAAAGAAGCAAAGGGAGAGATGGATACCTTGGGAGGGTTAGGGAAGGAGAGGTGCTAGACACCTAATGGGATAGGAAGGGGAAGAGGATATGCTGGACACCTGGAGGAGGGGAATAGGGAAGGGAAGATGCTGGACACCTAAGGAGGAGAGATAGGAAATGGAAGATGTTGGACACTTTGAATAGAGAGTTGGGAAAGAAAGATACTGGGCACCAGGGGGGGAGGGGGGGTGTAGGGAAAAGGAGATTGGGGAAAGGAAAGTGGAGATGCTGAACACCTATGGAGGGAGTAGGGAAGAAGAGATGTCGGAATATGGATGAGGGGTGCATGGTTGGTGGTTTGCCTATGGTATCAGATTCCCTTAGGCTGGCCTTGAACAGACAGAAATAAGGGGAGAAAACAGAACAGACAGCAGCAATAAGGGAGAGGAAAAACACAATTATGAAGACATGAGTGAAGAGAGACTGACAGGAGGAGAAAAACATGTCCAGAATTAAGAAGTACAAGAGAGTGCAAGTGAAAGAGAAGAGGGCCTGAAGTCTGGGTAAGATCAAGAAGAGAATAGCTAGAGGAAGGACTAGTGCAGTGAGGAGATTTAATGTTTAATAAAACTTGCTATACTGCCTTTTCTGGCAAGTAAGTCAAGCTGGTGACTGGCAATGGAGGCTAAGAGGACAGACTTATGGGTTCTAAGAAGAAATACAAGGCTTTAAATCTGCTGGACATCCACAGAGTTCTCTTGCATTACCTAGAAGTGACTAATGAGTTTTGTTTCTCGGACCATCTCTTTTGTCCTAACCAAAAAGTCAGCCCACATCAGACCAGCCTCCAAGGTTACAATTTCCCAGTGATTTGCGGCAAACAGCCAGTGCTGTTGAAAGCACATTTGACCAGATGAGTAACCTCCTCGGGCGGAATCAAGGGTGATACCTCTGGAAGAGATATGTAGATCTGTGACATGGTCTTCCTTATACATTTTCACTAAATTCTATAGGGTGGATATGGCAGTGCACAAAGATTCCACTTTTGGATCCTCAATACTGAAAGCAGGCTCATCTCTCTCACTCGGGACTTCATGGACTGTCTCTAAGTTTCAGCATACCATTCTTATTGCACCGGAAAAAAGAGATTAGGTTTTTACCTCAATAATATCTTTCCCAGTAGATAGGAATGGTATGCTGAATCTCCCACCACTAATTTCTGATGCGCTTGTTTCTGACTTATGCTTCATAGTCCTCTCCATAGCTAAGACTTCTCTGCCAATTGATTATGGGCTCAGAATAAAGTTTGTAATTAGAATCTCAAGATAATTGAGCTTCACTAATATTCAAGCTGTTGCTTATATTTGATGTGTTTATTGTTCAGTGATAAAGTTTGTTCATTTATACATTACAGTTCATTATTGACCTCTATAACGTTATATGAACAGATCAGAACCTTGGTTTTGAGGAGTTCCGGGTCCCTCCTTCTACTACATGTTACAGTATATTTATAAACGACTTGGAAACAGGGATGAAGTGTGAAGTTATAAAATTTACGGATGACACCAAACTCTGCAGCAGAGTTAGGACCACAGAGGAGTGCGAAGACCTGCAAAGGGACCTAAGCAAACTGGAACAGTGGGCAAATAAATGGCAAATGTGCTTTAACTTAGAGAAATGCAAGGTCATGCATATAGGGAAAAGGAACCCGATGTTCAGCTACAAAATGGGGGGAGCATTGCTGGGGGAAAATAATCTTGAAAAAAACTTGGGTGTGCTGGTGGATACAACAATGAAATCATCGGCACAATGTGCAGCAGCCTCAAAGAAAGCAAACAGAATGCTCGGCATCATTAAGAAGGGTATCACAACCAGGACGAAGGAAGTCATCATGCTGCTGTATCATGCAATGGTGCGCCCGCATCTGGAATACTGTGCCCAATATTGGTTGCCGTACCTCAAGAAGGTCCTCGAGAGCCGTATTCCAGTCGGGTTTTCAGGATTTCCCCAATGAATATGCATGAGATCTATTTGCATGCACTGCTTTCAATGCATATTCATTGGGGAAATCCTGAAAACCCGATTGGAATACGGCTCTCGAGGACCGGAGTTCCCTTCCCCTGACCTAGTCCCTTATCTTTTAATGCATTTTGCTATTTCCCCCCCTATTTTCAAAGATCAAGTGTATTTTCCCCTTTATGGAGCACCTCTTTACCCCCTTTGCAAGAGGCTAGGCTGCATATGCATGCCACTTCTATTCTGCATGGAATGACGATCCCACATCAGAATGCACAACCTTTTATTCCCACCTTTCAATCTTTGACAGCGCACTCTGTAAGCAGTAATTGTGGACTCCCTTTATTTTGCCCTTTATAACAGTGGTTCCCAACCCTGTCCTGGAGGAACACCAGGCCAATTGGGTTTTCAGGCTAGCCCTAATGAATATGCATGAAGCAAATTTGCATGCCTATCACTTCCATCATATGCAAATCTCTCTCATGCATATTCATTAGGGCTAGCCTGAAAACCCGATTGGCCTGGTGCAGTGGCGTACCAAGGGGGGGGGCGGTGCGCCCCGGGTGCCAGCCCTAAGGGGGTGTTCCCGGCCTTGCCGTTCAGTCCCCCGCCATCCCCGAAGGACCGCTCGCCCCACTGACCTTCCTGCACCACCTGTGAAGCAGCCCGCAGCAGGATCGCGAAGTCAGCGTCAGCGATCCCTGCGCTGCTTCCTGCGCCGCGATCCCGCCCCTCCTCTGACGTCAGAGGAGGGGCGGGACCGTGGCGCAGGGATCACTGACGCTGACTTCGCGATCCTGCTGCGGCTGCTTCATAGGTGGTGCGGGGAGGCCAGGGGGGCGAGCGGTCCTTCGGGGTGGGTCGGGGCATCAGGCCTTCAGGGTGGGGCGGGCGGGCAGGCAAGCAGGCTTTCAAGGGGGAGGGGGTGACAGGCAGGCAGGCAGGCCTTCAAGGGGGGACAGGCCTTCGGGGGGGGGGTGCAGACCTTCAAGGGGTGCAGGCCTTCAAGGGGGGCAGGCAGGCCTTCAGGGGGGTGCAGGCCTTCGGGGGGGTGTAGGCCTTTGGGGGGGTGCAGACCTTCAAGGGGGTGCAGGTCTTCAAGGGGGGGAAACAGGCCTTCAAGGGGGGAAAGGCAGGCAGGCCTTCAAGGGGGGGACAGGCCTACAAGGGGGGGACAGGCCTACAAGGGGGTGGGACAGGCCTTCAAGGGGGGTGCAGGCCTTCAAGGGGGGGAAAGGCAGGCAGGCAGGCCTTAAAGGGGGGACAGGCCTACAAGGGGGTGGGACAGGCCTTCAAGGGGGGGACAGGCCTTCGGGGGGTGCAGACCTTCAAAGGAGTGCAGGCCTTCGGGGGGGGGGGTACAGGCCTTCAAGGGGGTGCAGGCCTTCAAGGGGGGGAAAGGCAGGCAGGCAGGCCTTTAAGGGGGGGGACAGGCCTACAAGGGGGGGAGAAGCTACAAGGGGGTGGGACAGGCCTTCAAGTGGGGGACAGGCCTTCGGGGGGGGGTGCAGACCTTCGAGGGGGGGTGCAGGCCTTCAAGGGGGTGCAGGCCTTCAAGGGGGGACAGGCCTTCAAGGGGGGGAAAGGCAGGCAGGCAGGCCTTCAAGGGGGGACAGGCCTACAAGGGGGGGAAGAAGCTACAAGGGGGTGGGACAGGCCTTCGGGGGGGTGCAGGCCTTCGGGGGGTGCAGACCTTCAAGGGGGGGACAGGCCTACAAGGGGATGGGACAGGCCTTCAAGGTGGGTGCAGGCCTTCAAGGGGGGACAGGCAGACCTTTAAGGGAGGACAGGCCTTTGGGGGGGGACCATGATTTAGAAGTACACGGAGGGAAGGGGGTGTTCAAAGAGACGTGCATATGCCAAACTTTGGGGGGGGGGGAAGAAATAATGGGTCTGAAAATAGAGGAGAGGGAGAGAGATGATGGACCATGGGATTTAGGGAGGGAAGGAACAGAAAGGGAGAGAAATTGGACACAAGGGATGGTGTGGAGGAGGGATAGAGATACTGGATAGGAGGGTAATTAGGAAAAGAAAGGGAGACTTCCTGGGAAGGGAAGGGAAATGGAAAGGGAGGACAGAGTTGGCAGATGGATGGTTAGCATGCAGAAAGAAGGAGACCCTGGCAAGCAAGTTATCAGAAGAAAACCAGAGCCTTTGACCAACAAGATTTGAAATATAACCAGACAACAAAAGGTAGAAAAATTAATTTTATTTTCTGTTTTGTGATTATAATATGTCAGATTTGAAATGTGTATCCTGCCAGAGCTGGTGTTGGACTGCAAACGTGAGCTAGGATTTAACAGAGAGAGGAAAAGTCCTTTTTGTTTCTTTATTTTATTTACACCACAGCGCCAGTGTGGTTAGGAGAAGCCAAAGGGGGTGAAAAAGCTATAAAACCCACCAGGAGTTTTGAAAAAAATCACCCAACTGGGCAGGAAAATCGAATTGAAAAACCAATTCAATAGGGCTGAATCGAATCAAAATTTTTTTTCCTGTATCTGGCAGCATTATTTTGCGCTACTGTCTTAGACTTTAGGACCTGGGATTGGGGAGAGATGGCATCCTCTGTACTTTATAATGCAAGTGAAACGAGGATTTGGTCAGACTTTTGAAGGGTCTGCAGAAAAAAAATATTGTATAGGCCGGGGACATGAGACAGCAGGAAATGGGAACTTTTCTTCCTTCTATTTTTGTGAATGGAAAGGCTGAGGATGTCAGAGAGTTCAGTTAAAATATGTGCTTTATAAGAAAATATAATAATGTGTTTTATAAAGTTTATAGCATAGCTGGCCTACCCAGTGAGGTGTTCCTAGTGGTGATGGTGGCAGCGTGTCAATGTGTTGAGAGGAAGAGGTGGTCTGGGAAATTCTGCTGAGCAAACTCCGGGCCCATTTCCACCCCCCAGTTAGTCCACTTCACTCAACTGGTTCACACACTGAGTGGGTCTTTGGGTGTTATTTTGGGATCTCTTCCAGTGGTTTATCTCCTTCTGGTCCAAGGAAGGAAACTTTGTTATCCTTAGCATTGACCTACAGAATATGTTTGTAACAGCGCTGCTTGTGTGGCATTAGGCTATGTAGTGATCGAAAGAAAAAAACAGACCTTTGCACATTTTTGCACTATATGGTGGGTGTATGAGGAGATTCACATTTCCTGCACAGCTAAGTCCATGTGAAGTTACCTTGTGCTGTATTTGACATCTAGCAAGGTCTCTGTTTGAAAGGAAAGATCTAAACTTAAAAATGAAGTGGCCAGAAGTTATGGTAAAAGCAGATAGTTTTAAGAAAGATTTGGACAAATTCCTGGAGGAAAAGTCCATAATCTGTTATTAAGACATGGGGGAAGTGTCTGCTTGCCCTGGATCGGTAGCATGGAATGTTGCTACTCTTTGGGTTTTGACCAGGTATTAGTGTCCTGGATTGGCTACCATGAGAATGGGCTACTGGGCATGATGGACCATTGGTCTGACCCAGTTAGGCTATTCTTATGTTATGTTCTCATCTGTAGGGGCCTTTGTTTTCACTTCTTATTTTAATGTATTTTTTTTCTAGGAACTTATCAGTGTTTTTTATAATGGGAACAAAAATGGAAGAGAATTAATGTGTGTGGGATGAGGGGGTAACTAATTTCTTCAGCTAAATAATTCAATCCACTTCAAACAGACATAGGAGAACTCACGCACCATTTACACACCCTCCAACCAAAAACGTCAAAAGAAAAAAACTGTTCGACAGCCATTCGAGCTGCAACACTCGACCCCCAACTCTACAACCAATTGACATCGACCACAGACTGCAAAACCTTCAAAAAGAAATAAAAACCCTTCTATTCAAAAAACACATAAAACCGAACTAACACAATCAGAACTGTCCCAAGTATCACCTGCAACTACTCTATATGTACTTCTGATGTCATGACAATTCAGACATAATTTATGTTATGTTATGTTTGGAATATAAGAAAATTTTCACTGCCTGTTTCTATTCTGACCATTTATTCTGTTTCATGGTCATTACAAAAAATATTTTTTTACATAGGGGGGGGGGGGGTGTCAAAAAATGATGGGCCCCGGGTGCCACATACCCTAGGTACGCCACTGGCCTGGTGTTCCTCCAGGACAGGGTTGGGAATCACTGCTTTATAACATAGTTTACAACAAATTAAATATAGATACAAGGCCCTTCCCCAAACAGCTTAAATTTGTGGATACCTGAGGCCACAGGAGTTAGGATGATAAGGTGTGCTGATGAAAGAAACAAAAGCAGAACTTCCTTACAGGTGTACTAGCTGGCAGCCCATTAAATGAACCCTTAGGGTACATTTTTCCTCTAATCCTTGTACTACAAGACAGAGAGATAGGTTACAAATTTGAAGTGAGGTGTCAGTTCACAATACTTGCACTATACAGAGATTTCATCTCTGGAAATTTGAGTCTCAGTGATTTTTTTAACCTCTGAATCAGCAGTTCATAAAGAGTTCATTATAAAAGTAAATTCCTTATAATCCAGATACATTGTGAAGCAGCATGAATCAGTTGATTTTACTCTTGCCCTGGGCAAGGGCACATATGCATGGACATCTTGTACTGTCTTATAGAGAATTCTGAACTACAAATACATGCATGCAATGGGGCATAAGCAGAACTCATTGAGCCTGCAGATGACATGGAGTCATCCGTAACATGGCTGCCACTACCCACATGTGGAACACTTCTGGGAGAGGCCATGGTTTGTAGCAGGATTTCATATCACAGCTGCACTTGTGGAAGCTTTTAGTTAAATACAGGCTGCTTTCCCTTAAAAGATTAATCTAAACTCAGCACTCCAAACCGATGCAGGTTTCCCTGATCCTTAGTGACAATTCTTTATCTGACCGCATGAGAGCTGCAGCAAACAAGGGAGAAAATGTCTCCATTTTCTTGTTGGTTTATAAAATGATTTACAGAAACTTTTTGGATAATGGAAAAAAAATGGTGTGCACATTGAGGGAATAAAAAGAAGCATGGCATTACAAAAAATTGGACTGTTAATTTTATTCTGTTTCTCTTTCATTACGAGGGGAAGATCAGTGTTTAAAATTTAGAATACAGTGTCCAAAACTACAGCCTAGAATTAACTGTTCTAAATTTCACTTTCAGTCAAATACCACCCTACGAACTCACTGCACCAAAACTCTATGCCAGGAACAAAACCTGAACTGTCTCCGCACTGTTTATCTTTGGCGTGTATTGAAATAATTGCTACTGAAATATTTTACACTGCACCAATTATTTTTTGCTTGTACTTAAATAATTACTATTGTATTGTTTCATGTTGTACTGTTTATTGTAACCTGCCTCAAACTCCACATCGGAGGAGGTTGTGGGATATAAGACCACAAATAACATAACATTGTAAGGTTGTTCTGGAATTTGAGTCAACACTGGAAAGGTGATGCCACGGTGATAATGACTTTGCAATTTTGCCTGTTTATTTGTGGCCATATTGTTTTGCATGATGTTTTACTACAGCAGTGATACAATCAGACATCCTATTTTGGGTGGGTCTCAGCCCGAAGTGGGTGAGCCAAGACCAGCCCAGCTGGCAGCAATACTTGTGATGTGGCTGGCAGGGATCCCCAAGCTCCACCAGTTACTCTTGGCATCTCTCTCCCCCCCCCCCCTCTCTACATAGGCAATGTGGCAATTCTCTACCCCCCACTCATCTCACATGTAATTTAAACACTTCAGTTCTTGCTGGCAGTAAACAGCAATCCATATATGCTGCTATGCTGGTCCTATATCCTTCTCTCTGATGCAACTTCCTATTTCTGCATAGGTGGGACTAAATCAGAGGAAAGGCTCTAGGGTGGGTACAGCAAGATATGAGTCATTGCTGCCACAGAAGAACAGAAGTGTTTAAAACAGAGGTGGGCAACTCCGATCCTTGAGGACCAGAATCCAGTCGGGTTTTCAGGATTTCACCAATGAATATGCATTGAAAGCAGTGCATGCAAATAGATCTCATGCATATTCATTGGGGAAATCCTGAAAACCCGATTGGATTCCAGCCCTCGAGAACTGGAGTTGCCCACCCCTGATTTAAAAGGTGAATGGGGAAGGGAGAGACAGACAGACATTTCCTGCAGGGAAATGGAGGGAGAGATCTACGAGTGTTTAGCTGGCAGAACTTGGGAATCCCAGACAGCCTCATCACAGATGAATTGCTACTAGTTGGATCTGGGCCCACCCATGGGTATGTTACTGGGCTACAGCCACCCTCCCTTTGACTACAGTATTAGATATTCATAGAGCTGGGAGAGATGTTTCAACTCATCATCATGCAAGGTGGATCCATAGGCAGAATTGTGATGCTGGACCTTGTCATGTCAGCACAGAAAAGGAGCATTCCTGTGCGGCAGTGGTTCTGAACCCTGTCCTGGGGACCCCCTAGCCCAGGGGTGTCCAATGTCGGTCCTCGAGGGCCGCAATCCAGTCGGGTTTTCAGGATTTCCCCAATGAATATGCATGAGATCTATTTGCATGCACTGCTTTCAATGCATATTCATTGGGGAAATCCTGAAAACCCGACTGGATTGCGGCCCTCGAGGACCGACATTGGACACCCCTGCCCTAGCCAGTTGGGTTTTCAAGATATCCCTAATAAATATGCATGAGAGATTTGCAGATAATGGTATGCAAAGCTCTCTCATGCATATTCATTAGGGATATCTTGAAAACCCAACTGGCTGGGGGGTCCCCAGGACAGGGTTCAGAACCACTGCTGTAGGATTTCCTGCACTTCTGTCATTCACACTTCTTATCCCATAAGAACATAAGAGTTGCTATACTGGGACAGAACAAAAGTCC
Organism: Geotrypetes seraphini; assembly: GCF_902459505.1. NCBI lineage: Eukaryota > Metazoa > Chordata > Amphibia > Gymnophiona > Dermophiidae > Geotrypetes > Geotrypetes seraphini. The sequence continues at coordinate 72,177,398 of NC_047094.1, read as the reverse complement.
ATCAAGCCAAGTATCCTATTTCCAACAGTAACCAACCTAGGCAACAAGTACCTGGCAAGATCCCAAAGAGTACAACAGATTTTATGCTGCTTATTCTAGGAATAATCAGTGGATCTCCCCAAGTCCATCTTATTAGTGACTGACAGACTTTTGTTTTAGGAAATTATCCAAACCTTTTTTAAACCCTTCTAAGCTAACTGCTTTCACCACATTCTCTGGCAATGAATTCTAGAGTTTAATTGCAAGTTGAGTGAAAAAATATTTTCTCGTTTGTTTTAAAATCTATTACTTATTAGTTTCATCACATGCTCCCTAGACCTACTGTTTTTGGAAAGAGTAAATAAATGATTCACAACCTGTTCCACTCCACTCAGTATTTTATAGACCTCTATCATATCTTCACTGAGCTGTCTCTTCTCCAGGCTGAAGAGCCCTTGCTGCTTTAGCCTTTCCTCATAGAGAAATCATCCCAATCATTTTCATCCCCCTTCGCTATACCTTTTCTAATTCCACTATATCTTTTTTTGAGATGCAGCAACCAGAATTGCACACAGTATTGGAGGTACAGCCGCACCAGAGTGATACAAGGGCATTATAAAATTCTCATCTTTGTTTTCCATTCCTTTTCTGATAATTCCTATTTGCTTTCTTAGCCGCTGCTGCACAATGAACTGAGAGTATCAATGTATCCTCGATGTTGACACCTAGATACTTTCTCTGGGAAATTATTTCTAATGTTGAACCCTGAATCACATAGCCATAGTTCAGATTTCTCTTTCCCAAATTCATCACTTTGCACTTGTTCACATTAAGCATCATCTGCCATTTTGATGCCCAGTTTCCCAGCCTTTCAAGGTCCACTTGCAATTTTTCCTCGTGATTTAACAGCTTTGTGTCATCAGCAAATTTAATTCTCTCACTAATTATTCCCATCTCTAGATTATTGATAAATGTTAAAAAGCAGCAGTAATTGGATTATGTTGCTTATGTAGCTAAATGGACTTCCATTACAGTAGACTTGTTGAAACGGAGTTTACGCTTAGGTGCCAATTTGCTGATATCTGCAGTAGAAAGGGAAAATTACTACAAGTTTGTGTTGAGACCCCTTTTTTGCACCTAATCGGGCGTTCCGGGCACACCTAATACCAACAGATGCTTGTCCTAAATGTCTGGCTCCTCATCCCACCTTAGGTCACATGTTCTGGACTTGCCCTTCCATATTGACCTTCTGGGGTCAGCTCATCCAGGGGATTGGCCATCTCTGGAATTGTACCTGGACTTTACACACTAGCTCTATTCACTTTAACTTTTTTCATGGTTCTGTTGCACTGCCTTTACCCACAAAGCTATTTATGTGGATATTAAAACAATCTTACAATGTTGGTTGACACTGCTTGCATCCACCTTAGCCCAATGGCGGATTTTGATGATTCAATTGGCTGGAATGGATTGGCTGGCTGTTGGACACTTGGACTCTAGAAAGGGGAATTTATATATAAACTGCTAGTTACCTTTTTGCAAGACCTTAACACACAGGGCACGTAGCTGCTAGCTGAACTGAACATGATGTCTTTCTTGTTTTGGTTTGACAACTGCTGTTCTGGGGTGGGAAAGATGGTAAAGGCCTGATAAAGGACTGCATCATCGATCACCTTGATGGACACAAACTGATGAGGACCAGCCAGCACAGCTTCAGCAAAGAAAGATATTGCTTGACAAACTTATTGCACTTCTTCGCAGGAGTAAATGGGCAGATAGACAAGGGTGACCCGGTCAACATCGTATATCTAGATTTTCAAAAGGCATTTGACAAGGTTCCCCATGAACGTCTACTTTGAAAAATTGCGAGCCATTGAATCAAGGGTGATATACTCATGTGGATTAAAAATTGGTTGGCGGATAGGAAACAGAGAGTGGGGGGGGGGGGGTGAATAGACAATACTCGGACTGGAAAAGCATCACCAGTGGAGTGCCGCAGGGTTCAGTGCTCGTCAACATATTTATAAACGAGCTAGAAATTGGCACGACGAGTGAGGTGTTTACAAGAGACATAAATATGCTCGAGAAATGGGCTGTGAAATGGCAAATGAGGTTCAACATGAATAAGTGCAAGGTGATGCATGTCGGTAACCAAAATCATATGCATGAATACAGGATGTCCAGTGCTATACTCGGGAGAGAGTCCCCAGGAAAGAGACTTGGGAATACTTGTGGACAAGCCAATGAAACTGTCCATGCAATGCGCGGCGGCAGCGAAAAAGGCGAACAGAATGCTAGGAATGATTAAGAAGGGGATCACGAACAGATCTGAAAAGGTTATCATACCATGGTATGCTCCCACCTGGAATACTGCATCCAACACTGGTCGCCGTACATGAAAAAGGACATAGTACTACTCAAAAGGGTCCAGAGAAGAGCGACAAAAATGGTTAAGGGGCTGGGGGAGTTGCCGTACAACGAGAGGCTAGAGAAACTGGGCCTCTTCTCCCTTGAAAAGAGAAGACTTGAGGACATGATAGAAACATTCAAGATATTGAAGGGAATTGACTTAGTAGAGATAGAGAGATTGTTCACCCTCTCCCAAGGTGAAGAGAACGAGAGGGCACTAGCTAAAGTTAGAAGGGAAAAGATTCCGTACAAATGTAAGAAAGTTCTTCACCCAGAAAGTGGTGGAGGTCTGGAACGTTATCCCGGAGGCTGTTATAGAGGAAAGCACCCTTCAAGGTTGGATAAGTTCCTACTGGAAAAGAACATATGCAAGTAAGGTTAGGCTCATATAGGACCTAAGACCTGCCGCGTGAGCGGACTGCTAGGCACGATGGACCACTGGTCTGACCTAGCAACGGCAAATCTTATGTTCTTATGTTGCCATGTTTGTATTGCTTATTGTTCTCCTATTGGCTGAAAATAGATAAAAATGATTGAATATAAAAAGCAGCAGTCCCAGCACAGACCATTGGGGAACCCCACTATTTATTTAAGATTTGCTACACCACCTTTAACTGAAGTAAGCAGAGCAAGGTAGTGTATAATCTAAAAAATTTGGAAAAATAGAGAGGAACTACAAGCCAATGGAAAGGATCATTCACCATAAAGTTTTCATTCAATCTTAACAAAGAGACAGAAAGGGTAAGAGGAAAAAGAAACAGTTGGGAGGCGGAGGGAAGGGAGTATAAATAATTACTATCTGCTTATTCAGAGAAGGCTTGTTCAAAAAGGTAAGTTTTAACTGCTGTTTTGAATTTGTTGAGATTGGATTCCTTATGAATATTTAAAGGCAGAGAGTTCCAAAGAGTTGGGGCAGTGAAAAAATGCAGACTGTCTTGTGGTTTCCAGGTGAGCTTGCCGAGTTGAAAGGAGAACTAATCAATGGTCATTTAGGGGGAAATTCTAAAAACGGCACCTAAGTAACAAACGCCATTTAAAATGGCAAAAAAACAGCATCATTAAAATGTCTACTGGTGCCTAAATAATATTATATTACATTAGCAACTTTCAGTCCACCTTAACCTTGCAGTTCTAGGCGGATTACAACAGGGGTAATCTGGACCTTTCCAGGTGAATTACATGATCAAGAGTAAATTACGAGAATTAATTGCAGGTCTTAGAGTTGTTCTGAAGCTCGCAGGGTCAGGGATTATTAAGATATAGCATTAGTTTGTCTTGATGAATTTCCTGAAAAGCAAGGTTTTTATTTCTATTCAGAGGGTTTGGTAGTCTGGATTTGAGATCAGTAGGTTGGAGATTTGGTGGTCTAGTTTTGCTGCCTGAGTCGCTAGTAGACCATTGTACATTTTCTTGCACTGTGTGCCTTTGAATGGAAGGTGGTTTAATGTTTGGTTTCTCCTATTTGCCAGAGTTGCACCTAAATAGGCACTTTAGGCTGCCGAATGCCACTATGAGTATGGCTAATGCCAGAAGTGGTGTTAGGCAGCCAAAAGTGCCTAAGTAGGCATGATTCACAACACAGATAGGCGCTGTAGGCCCAGAAAACCTTAGCCTACATTTCTGGCCCCTTATGCAGAAGCGCAATTCTGTATAGAGCACCATCATATCATGACATGCGATCGACAGCCGCTTTTTAGGCAGCCGTCGATATCGGCGCTCTATAGAGAATCCAGGCCTTAGTGAATGTAGAATATGAGTGGGTGTATGTGGAATAATCAAGAAATCCATAATGTAGAGCTTTAAAAGTCAAAAAGATAATTTTAAATTTAATTCTAGAATGAACTGGAAGCCAATGGTGTTTCTGAAGTAGTGGTGAGACATGGGTATATCTGTTCACTCAGCATAGAAGACAAATTGAAGAGTCTGAAGTTTGCGTAAAAAGTCTTGGGTGATTCCTGAGTAAACGATATTACAGTAATCCAGTTTTATCATGAAGAAAATGAGAATTAGTATTGAAAATGTAGCAGTATCAAAGAGACTTCTAACTTGGGGCTAGATTCACTAAGCAAACCGATCGGTTTGTGACCCCTTTGTGACCCGATTTCCCTTCGACCCGATTCACTAACCTCGTGGCCAATCACCTCCGATCTGTGCATGCAAATGAGGGGAAATGCCATGCAAAGTAGGAAGGGCTGCGATTCACTAACAAAAAGCAGGCACACCGACTGGGCTGGTCGATTCAAAACAAGCTCAGGACCAGTCACTTGTGTAAAAACCCTGCTCTCGCCCCGAATCTCTCCTGCCCTTCCCCACACTGCGAGCCCACGGTTTTAACCCACGGGTTTAAAGTGGGTTAAAACCACAGGCTTGCAAAAAAGTTTAACAAAAATTTTGTGCTGCTCTGCTGGGCACGTAGGGCCAGCGCATGCATCGGGATTGCTAGAGAGCAATCCTGGCAGTCGGTTGGGGGCATGATTCTAATTGCCCTCATTTGCATGAGGGCAATTCGTGAATCAGCTCCCGGACACGGATCAGATCCGATCCATGCCCTTAGTGAATCTAGCCCTATATGTAATTGTCTGAGGGTGAAAAAATATAATAGCCTTACTGGGTCAGACCAATGGTCCAACTAGCCCAGTATTCTGTCTTCATGGTGGACAATCTAGGTCACAAGTACCTGGCAAAAATCAGACAGAAGCAACATTCCATGCTACCAATCCAGGGCAAGCAGTGGCTTCCCCCGTTGTCTGTCTCAATAGCAGACTATGGACCTTTGCTCCAGGAACTTACCCAAATCATTTTTAAAACCGGCTACATTAACCGCTTTTACCACATCCTCTGGCAATGCATTCCAGAGCTTAACAATGTTCTCTGAATGAAAATATCACCTAAAAACAATAGGCTTTTGTTAATAATGACAGGAGTCGCCATACAACAAATTACAAGCAATTGGAAGAATTGGAAAAGGCTTAATTATAGTTTTTGGTGGAATTCATTGTGTCATATGTATAAAATGAAAAGGACATTGGCTATTCAGAAAGGAAATTTTAAGAGGTTGCAGGAGATTTGGGAGCCATTAGCAAAATATTGTGACGTTTAAATAGCGTTTTCACCTTTAAATATGCACATTTGGGAGGGGGGAGGTGGGGGGGATGATAGGTTAATGAATTTTGAATAATTGATATGGGATGATAATATATATTTTATATATAGACATGGTATTTGATAAGGGGTTGAGGGGTATTCAATTCTTAAATGGTTATTACAAGAATATTAAGTATGATATTTGAGTGTAAAATGTATTTATTGCTACACTTATTGTAAGTATTGAAATTAATAAAGAATTGGAAAATAATATATATTTTTTTTCTTCCTATTAGTTTTAAATGTATCTCACTGTAACTTCATTGAGTGTCCCCTAGTTTCTAATTTTTGATGGAGTAAAAAAAAAAAATTGATCCACTTGTACCCGTTCTATGCCACTCAGGACTTTACAGATTTTAATCATACCTCCCCTCAGCTGTCTCTTTTCCAAGCTGATTTACTAAGGTGCGCTAGCGTTTTTAGCGCACGCACAAGATTAGTACGCGCTATAGTGCGCGCAAGCTGAAAAACTACCGCCTGCTTAAAAGGATGCGGTAGCGGCTAGCGCGCGTGGCATTTTTGCGCAGGCTAAAGCCGCTAGCGCACCTTTGTAAAAGGAGCCCTAAGTGCTGAGATTTGAGGGACAAAAGATAACTGAGAGTCAAAATGTATGCCAAGATAGCAGAAGGTATTAGTTGGGGTAGTTTTAGTACCTAGAAAGGAGAGTTGATCTGTAGAGTATGGTAGGTGACCAGAGCGCCAACATGCCACTGTTTATTCAGGGTTAAGAACTAGGTGATTATCAGAAAGCAAGCCAGCTATTTTATTAAGACAATCCTGTAGGGGTTGAAGATCAAGTTTGGTGAAAATAGTGGGATACAGTGGTGAAAGAATTGAGCCTTGAGGTACCCCCACATATAAGTTTCTGAGTGGATGAAAGATTAGGAAATGAGGTTGTCTGAACTCTAAAAGTGATTTTGAAGAAATGATGAAAACCATGATAACTGTTCTGGAAAGTTGTGACAGTAAAAAGATGTGATTAACCAAATTGAAAGCAGCAGAAAGGTCAAGTGAGATTGTTAGCACAATATATTATCTCTAGATGATAGTATATTTTGCTGATAAAAAAATGTGATTACTCTTTCTGTACTGTGGTGAGGTCAAAATCCCAGTTGCCGAGGATGTAGGGCCATCGTTTGGTCAATAAGTTGCAAAAAGACAGTTTTTTTCAGCAATCTTAGAAAGACAACAGAGGTTTGAAATTGGCCTATAGTTATTGGATATGGTGCAATCTAGGCAGCAAGAAAGACTTTTTCCACTGAGGAAGAAGTAGTAAGACTGTGATTTATCAGACAGAACAAATGGGATCACACCATAGTCTGGGTTTTTAATCCAGGAGGAGGGAAAGGGATCTAAATAGCAGGTTGTCAGTCTCATAGAAGAGAGAACCTTAAAAATAGAGACGGTAGTCTGTGTCTGAAAAGTAAACCATTTGGAATGCACAGTAATGGATGATGTTTTGTAGGGTGAAATATTACAGAAAATAGGACAAATAAACATTTATTATTGGAAGTTGTTGGACATTGTGGCTGAGCTGATTAATTTGATTAGGGTTATTAATAGCAGATAATAGCAAATCTGTCTTTGAAGTGAAGAGATTTGCTAGCACCTCTGTAAAAGGTGAAGAGTGGTTACAAAGGGATCGATAGATTGAGTAGAGTTCTCTTGTGGGATTGAGTGATTTAGAAATGCATTTACTAAAGTATTCACGTTTGGCTTTTTAAACATTTTTTTTTTTAGTAAGAGAATTACAGAGCTGATGGCAATAGTCGCAGAGTCGCTTGGCTAAAGGAGTAAGCTCCTTTCTCAAAGTACAGTCAAACCTCAGTTTGCGAGTAACCCGGTTTGCAAGTGTTTTGCAAGACGAGCAAAACACTCAGCAAACTTTTGACTCACAAACAGAGTGTTGACTCAATTTGTGAGCACACCCTCCCGATAATCGGCATCACTCCCCCCCGCTCGCAAAGGCCCCCTCGCTCCAACCGGCCCCCCCCCCCTGGTCTGGCACCGGCACGCAGGCACAGATCGTGCCGGTGCCTAGAAGATCTTTCGCCTTCTGCCTGCCTTGAGCATGCATCTGCGCATGCTCAAGGAATCTCAGCGAGAGGGAGAATTAGAAGTCCTTGAGCATGAGCAGATGCATGCTCAAGGCAGGCAGAAGGCGGAAGATCTTCTAGGCACCGGCACAATCTGTGCCTGCGTGCCGGTGCCAGATGGGGGGGGGAAGTTTAAGTTGTTCGGGCGGGGGGGGGCCGATTCACGAGCGAGGGGGGCCTTTGTGAGCGGTGGAGAGCGATGCCGGTTATCGGGGGGGGGGGGGGGGGGGAACGTATCAAAGTGAGTTTCCATTATTTTCCATGTGGAAACTCGCTTTGATAAACAAGCATTTTGGATTACGAGCATGCTCCTGGAACGGATTATGCTCGTAATCCAAGGTACCACTGTACATTCCATTAAGAATATTAACCATTTAAACCTACTCTGTTTTCTATCTTTTAATCAGTTCTTAATCCATGATAGGACATTACCTCCTATCTCATGACTTTCCAATTTCCTCAGAAGTCTTTCATGAGGTATTTTTTGTCAAATGCCTTCTGAAAATCCAGATATACAATATCAATCAACTCACCTTTATTCATATGTTTATTAACTCCTTTGAAGAAATGTAGTAGATTAGTGAGGTAAGATTTCCCTTGACTAAACCCATGTTGGCTTTGTTTCATTAATCCATGCATATGTATATGATCTGTAATTTTGTTCATTATAACAGTATCTTCCATTTAACCCAACACCCACGTCAGACTCACCAATCTATAATTTCTCAGATTACCTATGCAACCCTTTAAAAAAATTAGCATTGTGTTAGCCACCCTCCAGTCTTCTAGTACCATGCTGGATTTTAAAGAAATTACTAATTACTAACAATAGCTCTGCAAGATAATTTTTAAATTCTATCAGTACTATGGGAGGTCCAAATGATTTGCTGCTTTAACTTGTCGAATTGCCCAATTACATCTTCCAGTGTTACAGAGATTTGTTTCAGTTTTTCTGACTCATCAGCACTGAATACCATCTCTGGCACTGGTATCTCCCCCACATCTTCCTCAGTGAAGACCGAAGCAAAGAATTCATTTAATCTCTCCACTAAGGTCTTATCTTCCCTGGGTGCCCCTTTTACACCTCGGTCATCTAGCGGTCCAACCGATTCTTTTTCCGACTTTTTGCTTTTAATATACCTAAAAACAGTATTTACTGTGTTTTTGCCTGCAATGCAATCATCTTTTCATAGTTTCTTTGCCTTCCTCATCAGCAAATTGCATTTGACTTACCATTCCTTATGTTGTTTCCTATTATTTTCAGTTGAATCCTTCTTTCACTTTCCAGCTTGCTAAAATACTTTCTATATCAGGTGGAGAAAAAAAGAAAACTTCTCTGCACTCTGGTTACGCCAGTGGCAGTCAGGATTGGTAGCATCATGGAATGGTTGCTACTCTTTGGGTTTCTCCTAGGTAGTTGCGACTAGAGGTCTGCACGGGAAACTGGATTGCGGGAATCCCATGGGTCCCCCACAGGGATCCCCTCCCCCAGGTCTACAATACTCCCCCAGGTCTACGGGACTCCCATGGGGATGAAACTGGGGTTCCTAAGGCCTACCTAATGTTCCATCGATCCACTTGCTGATTACCATGCACTCACCAGTTGGGGAGACAAAGCTGGAGCTTGATGTTTTGGAGTTTCCAGTTCAGTTGTGATATTCATATTTCTATTTTGTGATCCATTGTTCTGTATTTGGTAAAGGTCTGCTGTGTGTTCTGGCAGATGTCTGACTTTGTTTTGAGTTTTCTGTAAAACTCAATTAAACTAAACTCAAAACGGTCAGAAGTAATTGCTGCTTTTTATGGGGACAAGTAACTTTTATGGGGGAACGAGTGGGGACGGAGGGGATTCCTCATGGGGATGGAGGGGATTCTGGCAGGGACAGCCAGGATACTGGTGGGGACTGGCGGGATTTCTGTCCCCATGCAAATCTCTAGTTGTGACCTGGATTGGCCACTGTGGAAACAGGATTCTGGGCTAGATGAACCACTGTCTGGCCTGGTATGGATGTTATTATCACATTTGGGGCAGTGGTAGTACTTCCACTGGTGCAGGCATCAGTGGTTCATAGACAATGGCGCGAAAGGCATCAGTAGTTTTCCAGTTCCTCTGTGGATAGGAAAGCTCTCCCACACTCACTTTCATCAACATGCCTCCCTTCCATTTGCTCAGAAAGGTGTTTTCTCAGTTTACTTGATAGAGGAGCCCTATCTACTCTCTGAGCAGATGTAGGTTCATGTGCATATGACAGGGATGAATCTCACGTCTAAGCCAGGTTAGGTGAAGTGGGAGATAATCCGAGATTTGCTGCTAATGCTTGTTAGAAACGCTCCTTCTGGAGTTCATGAGATAGAATATATACAGACAACATATGATGTGCTTGGAAATTCTTTCCATTCAGGCCAGTGGCACCCAATACAATTAGGATCATTTCTGTACCTCTTCTGCCACATTTTCTTGGTAATAGAGGCTGGTTTCTCTATACATGGTACAGAATAGCTGCTTAATGCTGACACTTCCACTGGTGATGCCCTTCTTGTACTCTGGATAAACAGGAATATCCTAGGTACAGCTGACAGTGGTCCAGGACATAAGCTGCAGCCATTTGGGGCTGAGTGGTATTTCTTGTGCTTCCTTACCAGCATAACCTTGATAAAATCCTTGCTACATTATGAACGCTTATGTGGCTGCTCAACTCACTGGTAACAGCTGGTGGATCTGCAGGGAGGGTGGGCAGTTGGTAGCACATACCACAGATGTTATGGTATTAGGAAGATTTCCCCCAGCCCTAGCATTCTTCTTTCTGATGATGAACAGTTAGCTTTGGAATGCTTATGTGGCTTTTGACCCATAGCTGGTTCCTGGGTTATTCAACATTTCTCCCATACAGAGATTCATTAATAAATGCATGTGTCGGATATCAAGGACAAGGAAAGAAAGAAATTGAAAAGAAAAAAAAAGCCCCCAGCTGCTCAAACCTTAAGTACTTCTACCATAATATCCCTAACCCCCTTTCAATGAGAATTACCTTACACTCTTTGGGCAACCACTCAAGAACTCCCCCCTCCCCAAACTCTCTTTTCCATTCCTGCACATACTCAAAGGAACTCTGCTGTTAAATTAACTCTTTTACCTGATTTGGTATTGTGAACGGGCCGAGTGGTCACCACCCATCACTTGATCACTCCCAGGCACTTCTGGTCTTCCTTTTGTTTTTTTGTACCAGGTTCTTCCCCACACTTCACTGACATATTGTTAAAAACACAACCAAATTCATCCAAACACTCCCCTGGTTTCTCTGGCAGCCAAAGATTGTTTCAGCCTCTGCTGGTCCCTCTGGTCAGTCTCAGTCATCCCTGGATATTCAGGTAGCCCGTCCCTTCTGGTCACCACCGGTCACTCACTCTGGGGTCACTACTGATCACTCTGGTTGTCGGGCTCCTGGGTCCACACTGGTCCTGAACACCACTGGTCCCTCTAGTTGCTGGCATCTCTGGTCCTTCAGCCACTGTCAGTCAGGACTCCACCGGTACGTAGGTCCCTCTGGTCAACGGTCACTCTTCTTCTGGACACCCTTCCTGAAGACTCTCCCAGTCACTCAGTCTCTCTCCACCAGGCCCTCTGCTAGTTGTCAAGCTTGACTTTCTCTGGCCACCCCTAAGTGCTACCAGACAAGCCGGTGTAAGTCAGACTTACTGAGGGTTAGGCCAAGCCAGCATTCCTCCCCTTGAAAGTTGCCTGGTTCCCGAAGGAGCTCTTGTTTTCCCCTGCTCTCTGTTCTGAACTGTTCTTTTCAGCACCTTTGTCCACTCTGGGTGAGTGGACAGCTCCCAGATGCTTTTGTACAATCTGTATGCAAATAAGCTCCTTCTTCTCATGCCACGATTTCCTTCTACTGGTCAGTGACAGGATCTTCACCCTACAATTTAAGCTGGTCACCAAATTTCCAAAGGCAAAAAAATAAATAAATAAAACTGTAAATTTACCTAGGCTAGTGCTATGCATTACATAAGAAAGGTCCAGCTTCTGCTCCCATCTGTGGATACCTGAGGCAGACTGGCTGAAGATGCTGCAGAGATAGCATTCACAGCCCCTGCAGAGAGGGAGTCTTAGATATCACTGAATAATGACATCTTAATGGCTAGGCTAAAGGAGCACACATAATAGGTTTGAAAGGGACCCATCAACTATGGCTCCGCTTAAGGACTACAGTTCAATGGCTAGACTGAGGTAAAGGATTACTAAATAGGGATAAATCCTCTGGTCAATTGCACATGAAGATGCTAGCACCAAAGCCTAACAGAGATTGGTTCTAACTGATCTGAAGACCCAAAAGGAAAAGAAAACTACCTGGCCAAAAAATTAAAATTAAATTTTATGATAAAGACTCCTGCCCTCTATCCCTAGTGCTTTTCTTCCAGAGACAATATGGTAGGCTTTCACATTCTATGACATTTATCATGGTGAAAATCTGGAATGATCTCCCTTCAGAAATTAGACTTCTTTCCTCTTTGACATGTTTTAGAAAAACCCTGAAGACGTATCTGTTTAAGAAATTTTTAGCTGACAAATAAGGGATGGCAATAGATGAATTTCCTGTCCAATTATTGTTCTCTTATGTTTCTTTGAGTTAACTTTTGTTAATCGGTTCAAGACCTTTTGGGGAATGACCTGGTATATAAGACTAAGGATTGGATTGGAAGATGGGCGGACCAAAGTGTTCTATGTATAGCAATCTGGGAGATAAGGCATTTCCAGAGTTCCTGGGAAAAAAAAGAGAGGGATCGTCACTGTACTACAGAACCTAACAGGGGCTCACACATTGGTAGAACATTTTTCAGCTTTCTGAAGACCTCTCATCACAACTCTTGTACCTGAACCTGTACCACTAGTAGTTACCCATTTCTTAGTACGTTAAGAATCCAGTCTGCGGGAGGAAGTGACATCATCGCCGCGGATGGGAGCTTGATCTGAGAGCTCCGTTCGGGCCCGGCGTTCTAACTATCTAAAGCTGTGTAAAAAGCGCGATTTTTCTGTCCCCGAGTGCTGGCGAGGTGTGTGAAGGGTTGGAGAACCCCATGGCAACGCGCAAAAAATTGCTCGGCGATAAACCCGGCCAGCACACGATGGAGCAGGCGCTGGGCCGGGCTGCACGTGGTGGGGCAGGCCCGGAGACCAGCAGTGGGGAGGCGGCGAGATTGAGTGGCGCCATCGTGGCGGTGGCCGACAAGGTGGCAGAACCCATGCAGGAGGATGCCTCGCCGGAACCGCTTACGAAAGCGGATATGCAACGCTGGATTATGGAAGTAAAATCTGAAATCTCGGCTGTGGCTGTGCAAGTCCGGGAAGCGGTGCAAGAGCTGCGCACTGACCTGGTGGAGGTGGGCACGAGGGTGGAAGTGGTGGAGATGCGGCTGGATAGCTGCGAGGAAAATGTGACTGGTGTGCAACGATCCCTGGAAACTGCATCTGCTGATTACCAACTCCTCCTGGATAAGGTCGAGGACCTGGAGAACCGCATCCGGCGTAATAACTTGAGGGTGCGGGGCCTACTGGATCTACCGGAGTATAAAGATGTTCGTGCCACTACTATTAAGCTACTCCGTTGGCTTCTACAGGATGACTCTCTGGAGCCGGGTCTGGAGCGGGCGCATCGAGCTCTGGGACCCCGGACCTCAGATCTACCTAAAGATATTGTGCTTTGCCTTCAGAGCTTTGTGCTTAAGGAACAGATCTTCCGCAGAGCCCGGGAGCTGGGCATGGTCACCTGGGAGGGGCATCGATTGGAGTTCTATCAGGACTTGGCTGCGGGCACGCTTCAGAAACGTCGGGCATTCAGGGAAGTGACTAAAGCTCTGCAGCGCAGCAATTTGCGCTACCGCTGGACTTACCCCTTTGGGGTGGTTATTTCTATCAATGGAATACACACTAAAGTTACCACCGTGAGGGAGGCCCGTGGTTTGCTGCAACAAGCGGGTATTGAAGTCCCGGAGGAGGCTGTTCCTCCGGGGGGAGCGGCGTCCAACCGAGTGGGGAATCCCGCCTCCTCCCGATGGCAGCGTGTGGAGAGTGGATCCAGGAGCGGGAGGGGAGGCCGGGGGGGGGAGGACCCTCTCTTCGAGCTACCGCTTCTTCCTCGAGTGGCCCCCCCTGAGAATTGACTGACTGTGTTTGTTTCATTACTATTTTCCTTCTTCCCTTCAGAATGGGAGGGATGTTTTTGGACACTCTCCTTGAGGATGTATTTCTGGGTTTTGGGTGAGGGTTGAGTGGGGGAAGACCATGGACTGTTCTTGGGGTGTGGTGGGAGGGGGAAGTGGGGGAATTGTTTCTGTGATGGGTGGGGGTATAGTGCTGGGTGGGGGAGGGGGGATTGAGTATTATTGTGTGGAGGGCTGTTGGTTGGAAGAGTTTGCTTATGGGGATTGTTGTGGGGGATGTTTTGATAGTTAGTATTTGGTTGTGGGGATTGAGCAATGGGCCGAGGGGATGGTTCACTTCCTTGCACGTTGGTGGGAGATCTGTGGACTCTCACTTTGGGAGAGGGAGGGGGAGGGGTGGGAGGGTGGGGGGGAGAGGGGGGTATGGGGACGAGTATGGAGGGGTTGGGTCTGCATTGTCCTTTGCTTCATTTAGACTATGGAGGGGTTTAGGTTGGTTTCTTATAATATTAGGGGTCTTAATTCCCCCAATAAGAGACGGGCTTTCTATAGAGAGCTGCTTCATCTGAAGGCAGATGTTTGTTTTGTCCAGGAGACTCATCTACTTCAGTCCCATGAGTCCCTGGTCAAGGACACTAGGTTTCCTCTGGCCTTTTGGGCTTCCCGGGTAGGTACTTCCAAGAGGGGAGGGGTGGGCATTCTCATTCGTAAGGGGGTTCGCTGTGAAGTACATAGGGTGGTGCGGGATCCCCAGGGTAGATATATAATGCTGGAGGCTCTGATTGAGGGGGTCTTGTACTCCCTGGTTAATATCTATGCCCCTAACGAGGGTCAGGGGGCCTATTTCCGAGAGTTGGTGCCTCGAATCCTCCGGGTCAAGGGGGGCGCCCTGGTTTTGGGTGGGGATTTCAATCTTACCGTGACCCCTCATCTGGATAATTCTGGACGGGCGGATCGCTATGGGAGAAAGGATCGTAAACTGTTGCGTAAGGCTTTGACTACCCTTAATTTGGTGGATAGTTGGCGGTGGTTACATCCCGTGGTTAGGGACTATACTTACTTTTCAGGGATACATTCCTCTTATTCTAGAATCGATTATGTATTCGTAGAGCGGGGATTGCTCCGTCGGGTGGAGTCCGCGGGGATGGAATCACTCACGTGGTCGGATCATGCACCTGTTTGGGTGAGGTTCTTGGGGGAGGGGGGTGGTTCGGGACAGAAATTTTGGCGTTTCAATGATAGCCTTCTTGATGACCCGGAGGTGGGAGCGCAAATAGAGGGGTGGCTGCAGGAATATTTGGATGTGAATGAGGAGTGTGGAGCATCATTATGTACATCGCTTAGAAACTGTTATAGGCGATCCATCAAAAGATTGAATAAACTTGAAACTTGTTGGAAGCGGTTTGGGAGGGATTAAAGGCTACCCTTCGGGGCAGATTGATTGCTCTGGCTTCTGCCAGGCA
The DNA here is from genome assembly GCF_902459505.1 of Geotrypetes seraphini. NCBI lineage: Eukaryota > Metazoa > Chordata > Amphibia > Gymnophiona > Dermophiidae > Geotrypetes > Geotrypetes seraphini. Next base: position 72,162,145 of record NC_047094.1, on the reverse strand, counting down.
GCGCAAACGGTGGGAAGACGTGGCGGAATTGTTGATTCTGATTGGTCGGTTAGAGCATTTACACAAGCGCAACCCTTGGGATACTGAGTTACGTGGGAGGTTGTTTCAGGCGCGCCGTGATCTCCAGGCTTTAGACTTGGAGCGCCTGCATCATAATTTGCAGCTTCTCCAACAGAGATATTTTGAGTTTTCTAATAAAGCTAGTCGACTGGTTGCCCATCATCTGAAGGTGCGGTAATCAGATTCTCTCGATTCGGACGGCCTCTGGGGAGCTGTTGCAGAAAGAGGATGCTATTTGGGCTCGTTTCGTGGAGTTTTACTCCCATCTCTATACTCCTGAGGCCCCCGGGTCCTTGCAGGATCTGGACGCCTATCTAACTTCGGCGGCACTGCCCAAGATTACAGGTGATGATGTGGTGTGGTTGGACCGTCCTCTCACGCTGATTGAGGCTCGTGGAGCGCTGTGCTTGATGAAACTTGGTAAATCGCCTGGGATGGATGGATTCACTGTTTGGTACTATAAACGTTTTCAGGATCTTTTGCTGCCTCCTTTGTTGCGCTTTCTTAATTCTCTGCAAGAGAATAGTGTTCTCCCCTACTTCATGCGCTTGGCGGGGGTTACGGTGCTGGCTAAGGAGGGGAAGGACCCCCTTCAATGTGCTTCCTATAGGCCGATTTCGCTGTTGGGGGTTGACACTAAGATCTTCACGCGAATTTTGGCGGATAGATTGATGAGTTGGATTCCCCGGTTGATCCACCCTGATCAGTCGGGGTTTGTAGTGGGCAGACAGGTGGGCGATAACACTTGTCGGGTCTATAACTTGTTTGATTGGGCCAGGAGGGGTGTACGGGACACGGTGTTTTTATCTATCGACGCTGAGAAGGCTTTCGATAGGGTCTCCTGGCCTTTTTTGTTTCGGGTCTTAGATTCTGTGGGTTTGGGTCCGCGCATGCAAGATTGGATTTGGGTCCTTTATACTTGCCCTCTTAGTTGTGTTAAGGTTAATGGGGGTTATTCGGAGACTTTTTCATTAGCCCGGGGAACGCGGCAGGGATGTCCTCTCTCCCCGCTTCTTTTTGCCTTGACGGTAGAACCCTTGGCACAGTGGGTGCGGATGAACCGGGATATCAAGGGGGTTACGGTGCCGGGAGGGGATTATAAGTTGACCCTGTTCACGGATGACCTTTTGTTTACGGTAGAGGAGCCTGAGAGTTCTTTGCCTGCTATATTGCGGGAGTTGGAAGATTTTGGTCAGGTGTCGGGGTTTCGCGTTAACGTTGGTAAATCAGAGCTTCTTAATATTAACTTGACTGGAGAGCGAGTGACTTCTCTCAGGGACCGTTTTCCGTTTCGGTGGGTTCAGCATTCTCTACGCTACCTTGGGGTGTATTTTTGACCGCCGGGAGTGGCACTTTATGATCTTAATTTCCCTCCGCTCTTTCGGCACATTCGCCAGGATTTGTTTGGCTGGAAAGATCAGTATTTTTCTTGGTTGGGCAGGGTGGCTGTTGTGAAGATGATGATCTTACCCCGTCTCTTGTTTTTATTTCAGGTGTTGCCGCTATGGGTGAGCAGGAGTGCGTTGGAGGGGGTTCAAAGGCACCTTTTTGATTTTATATGGGCGGGCAGGAGACCCAGAGTAAGCAGGAAGGTCTTATATTTGGGGCGGAGTGATGGGGGACTGGGGGTACCCAACGTGGTGAAATACTACCAGGCTGCTCAGTTACGTTCCCTTTAAGAGTGGCAGACGCAAGTACCGAAACCGTGGGTGGAGATAGAGCAAAGTTTAAATGATGGAGTGCCCTAGATGCATCGGCCATGGCTGACGGGCAGGGTGCGACTAGTGGGTGGGGTGACTTCGGTTGGAACTTCTCTGAGGGTTTGGAATCAGACCAGAGGGGGCTTATTGCAGGGCAGGTGCCATTCCTGGTATACCCCGTTGAGACATAATCCAGATTTTTTGCCGGGCATGGATGGGGGAGTGTTTGCTGCTTGGGAGGCTAGCGGCTTGGTATGTGTGGGACAACTGTGGGATCCGATTTTGGGCCGTATTCGACCCTTTGCAGAGCTCCGGGGTAGGTTTGGCTGGGGGGTCCGGGATCTGTTTCCTTACCTCCAAGTTATTCACTATATTCGGACTTCGGGTCTCCTGGGGGATTTGAGGGGGGGCAAGACTCCCTTTGAGTTGTTGTTGGGTCCAGTGCTCCGGAAGGGAGTTCTAGCTGTTATATATAGGTGTCTTAATCGCAGGGAGGCCCCACATCCCTATATGAGGGCTTGGGAAGGTGATTGGGGAGCTACTATTTCTTGGGACACTTGGGGGGATATCTGGACAGAAGTTTCCTCGGCGGGTATATCTGCTCTGCTGATTGAGAATGGTTATAAGGTCCTCATTCGTTGGTACTATACTCCTCAGGCTGTGGCACGTTGGCAGGGGGGTGCGAGTGTACTATATTGGCGGGGCTGTGGGGAGGTGGGTACCTACCTTCATATGTGGTGGCAGTGTGGGCGGATGCGTTGGTTCTGGAAGGAGGTTTTTTCTAGAGTGTCCCAGATTCTTGATATCCAGATCCCAGAGGATTGGCGACATGCCCTATTGTATTGGCATCAATTAGACCTTGCCTGGGGAGATTCTATGTTTTGTAAGCTAGCATTCACTGCTGCTAGGTTGGCTTTAGCCTCCTTGTGGAATCATAGAAACATAGAAATAGACGGCAGATAAGGGCCACGGCCCATCAAGTCTGCCCACTCCATTGACCCTCCCTATCTATCTTTGCGGATAGATCCCACATGTTTGTCCCATTTGGCCTTAAAATCTGGCACGCTTCTGGCCTCAATAACCTGAAGTGGAAGACTATTCCAGCGATCAACCACCCTTTCGGTGAAGAAGAACTTCCTAGTGTCACCGTGCAGTTTCCCGCCCCTAATTTTCCACTGATGTCCCCTTGTTGCCGCGGGACCCTTGAAAAAGAAGATATCCTCTTCCACTTCGATGCGACCCGTGAGGTACTTGAATGTCTCGATCATATCTCCCCTCTCTCTACGTTCCTCGAGTGAGTAGAACTGCAACTTCTCTAACCGCTCCTCGTATGGGAGCTCCTTGAGTCCCGAGACCATCCTGGTGGCCATTCTCTGGACCGATTCCAGTCTCAGTACATCCTTGCGGTAATGTGGCTTCCAAAATTGCACACAGTACTCCAGGTGCGGTCTCACCATGGATCTATATAGTGGCATAATGACTTCAGGTTTACGGCTGACGAAACTCCTGCGTATGCAACCTATGATTTGCCTTGCTTTGGATGAAGCTTGCTCAACTTGGTTTGCAGACTTCATGTCATCCCTGACAATCACCCCTAAGTCTCTTTCTGCTTCAGTTTTTGTCAAGATCTCGCCATTTAGGGTGTAAATCTTGCATGGATTTCGGCTTCCCAGGTGCATGACTTTGCATTTTTTGGCATTGAAACTGAGTTGCCAGGACCTAGACCAGCGCTCCAGTAGAAGTAGGTCATGCATCATATCATCTGCCATCGAATTATTGTCTGTTGTGCTCTTGTTCACTACATTGCTTAGCTTGGCATCATCGGCGAATAATGTTATTCTTCCTCGGAGCCCTTCTGTCAAGTCTCTTATGTAGATGTTGAACAAGATTGGGCCCAGGATGGAGCCCTGTGGCACTCCACTTATCACCTCCAACATTTCGGAGGGGGTGCCATTCACCACCACCCTCTGAAGCCTACCTCCAAGCCAGTTCCCAACCCAATTTGTCAATGTGTCGCCCAAACCTAAAGAACTCATCTTGCTTAGCAACCTGCGGTGTGGTACGCTATCAAATGCCTTGCTGAAATCTAGGTAGACAATGTCCAGGGACTCACCAGCATCCAGCTTCCTCGTCACCCAGTCAAAGAAGCTGATCAGGTTGGATTGGCAGGATCTCCCCTTAGTAAATCCATGTTGGCGGGGATCCCGTAGTTTCTCCTCGTCCATGATTCTATCCAATTGGTGTTTGATTAGGGTTTCCATTAGTTTGCTCACTATCGATGTGAGACTCACTGGTCTGTAATTTGCCATCTCCATCTTGGAGCCTTTCTTGTGGAGTGGGATGAATCAAGCGCTCTCTCCCACATGGGTTATGGTGGAGCAGCGCTTGCTTTCTTGGCAACTTCTTTACCACTTAACGGCTTTGCGGCATGGCAAACAACATGGCTATGCTCGCATTTGGCGTAGATTTTGGGCTTCTGTGGAGGTTGGGGGTAGGGGCGGACCGGGGATTTGAGCTACATTTGGGGCTGAACTGGGAGAGCTGGGACGTGGGGGATTTTATACTCATATTCCTCTTCTATTTTCTGCTGTGTATGGGCTTTGATGGTTCTCAACCTTTTCAAGTGTTGTGGGTACTGTGTTTTGTCCTTGGGGGGGGAGGGGCTACATCTTAGTGGGCATTGTGGTTTGTTATTGTTTGATTATAGGAATTGCACATGTTTTTTGGCTGGCAGCACTTTGGGTGTTTTCTAGAATGTTGCGTATTGTTCCTTGTTTTACTGCTGCTGCATCTACTATGTATATTTTATGCTGGGTGTATATCTCAATAAAAGCTTTATTTGAAAGAAAAAAAAAAAAGAATCCAGTCTGCTTCTCCATAGAGAATTGTGGTTTTGTTTTGCAAAAGTACATCAATAAAAATTGTTTGAATCTAAAAAATTATTTGTACGGTTTTCGGGTTTAAAAAAAACCAAAAAATAACTTGGTCAGCTGAAGGCTTGTTTCATCACCCAAAGGGAAAATTGACTCCCACACTGCAAAAACACAGAGGATTATAAAGCAGGCAGCTCCAGTTTCCGTGCCATGTAGTTTTATCTGTTCAAAATTAAGAAAGGCAGACTCTAAAGGTGAAACAGCTTGGCTTTCATAAAGTGCAACTAAAATATTAGTAACTATAAATATAAATTAGACCTCCTTTCTCCTCAGCTTGGAATCAGTTTGTGCACATTTCAAGGAAAATGATCTTGATGTAATCATATATTAAGCACTGCTAAGAACAAAGTTCTCATTCAGCACTATCCAGATTACAGCCTGAAAGAAAGGCACATCTCCTTTGACTAAGTGGAAAACTTGGCTATTTTCAAAAATGTAAATTTCTGCTTCCCCCTACCACCAACTCCCCCTGTACTTCCCTTTTAATTTTTATAAACCGTGTCGAGATCTATATTTATAGAGAAGATGCGGTATATAAGTTTAAGGTTCAGTTTAGTTTCGGAATCACAGTTCCTTGAAGTCATGGCCACCAGGAAGCCAAGATGAATACTGGAAGCTTTTCCATGTTACTACAGATCCCCCCTGGCATGCAGCATAAAATGTTCATGGAGCTGGGAAAGGTCTTTGAACTCTTCCTCACACTCTGTGCAGTTGTAAGAAGCATCATGATGATGATTCCTCTCATGTTGGTACAGCAGAGATGCTTTGCCAAAGTGCTTTCCACATTTTCGGCATTCATACTTCTTCTCCTTGGTGTGCACAACCTCGTGTTTCTTCAGTGTGCCCAGCTCACTGAATCGCTTCCCGCACTTGGTGCAGAGAAAAAGCTTTTCACCGGTGTGGTTGCGCATGTGCTGATTCAGGTGAGAGAGCTGGGTAAAACCTTTGCCACATTCTAAGCAGCGGTGTTGGGATTTTCGCAGGTGCAGATCTCTGTGATCTTCCAGTTCTCCCACCGAGAGAAAGGTCCGACCACATTCGGTGCAACGGAAATTTCTCCCCTCAAAGTGATGCAGGCGATGGGTTCTCAGATTGGCTGAAAAAGTGAAACTCTCCCCACATTCGGGACAGATGTAGGGTTTTTCACCCGTATGCAGTTTCTGGTGCTCTTGCAGGTATGTGGCTGTGCTGAAATTCTTCCCACACATCTTACACATGTTGGCAGCTGAATGTCGCTTTTGGTGCTTCCTCAATAGCACGGCTGTAACAAAGCCCTTGTCACAATCCGGGCATTTGTAAGGTCGCTCACCACTGTGATACAGCCGGTGGACCTGCAGAGAACGGGGCAACTTGTAATACTTTCCGCAGACATCACAACAGTATGGAAAGGAGTTTCCTCCATCGGCCCCTTTCTTTGAAGGTGGTACTTTGCTTTTGGAATGCTGTTTATCCTCAGAGCCTGGATTGTACTCTGGATCATCCTCTTCCTCCTCCTCTTCCTCCTCCTCCGTTAGCATATAATCAGACTCAGATGTATGCTCCAAGCCTGAAAGGAAAACAGAAATTGTTAGGACATTCTGGCATTGATAGCAACTTTTGCAGCACCGTGTGAGCAATGAGTTCTGTTTCAGAATTAAGGTGATCTGTAGTAGGACAGCAATAGCTTCAAATTGTGTAAGGACAGAATAGAGCTATCAAACCCGAGATCCTCCCAAGAAAAACATATCACTTAATTTGAAAATAAAGAGAGAGCACCATTTCAGGACTATAATGTCACTGTTCTATGTGGCTTACTGGTAGAGCTGCTGCCTCTGTACCCAAAGGTTGTGAGTTCAAATCCCAGAGCTGCTCCTTGTGACCCTGGGCAAGTCACTTAAACCTCCAGTGCCCACCGCTTTGAATGTCAAAGCCACAAGGTGGTATACAAGACCCCATTCCTTTCCCCGTCTCTGAAGCAGAATTAAAGCAGTCTTCCTTCTTTACAACAGAACTATGCCATATTGCTATAAATGTCTAAGGGAGAATCCTCCAACAGTTGTTTCAATCACAGTAGCTGCTTAAGCCTGCAACAAGTTTTGGGTTTAGCTCACTCCCTTTTCAGTGTTAGCTCAAGATAAATAATATTCAGGTACAGAAAATCATTTTCTGTTTCTGGAGGGCTTACAATGGAAGTTTAATTTGTAGGATCTTACTGCTCTCCTGTCATAGATGTGCATGGTTACTTGTGTGATTTAGAAAAGTTTATGGTTTTAATTTTATTTAAGATACCACCCTTCCTTATGCAAAAACAGCAGTTTACAAAATTACAATTCAAATGGAAAAAGAAATGAATTCCATTCAAAAAAGTATAAAGGACAGCATAGATTAGGAAAAACAGGAAACATAAAATTGCTGCTCTAGTAAACCCTCACAACTCCAGAGTCATCTAAATGAATAAAAAAGCTTTTCAAAAAGAAGCATCTTCAGAAGTGTTCTAAATTTCAAATAAGTTGATTCGAGGTATACTGTATTTGCAAGAGCTGCTGATCTAAAATCACACCGAGATATTTAAATTCAGTGACTAAAGAAAGAGATTTATTCATAAGAATAGGAGCTAAGCTAGGGACAGGAGCTAGTGTCTTACAGAAGTCTGTATGAAAAAGTATGATCATTTGTTATTTATTTTTACTTGGGGATGTGTGAGCACTCACCAAGTGGGACATGCTCCTCTTCAGAGTTGACGGACTCGATTCCTGTAGCACTGGCTTGGTCAGGAATCTCAGACATTGTAGTGGAAATAAAGAGCTGCTATGGGCAAACCGAAGAAAGACATAATTCTAAAGACTATAGAGAAAAGAGATGTTGCAAAATAAAATTATCATTTAAAAATGTTTGAGGTAGGTTTTGTTAGAATGTCAACCAATCCCACAAGTTTTGCTCCCTCATTCTTATAAGAACAGACCTACACATCCCACAATGCTTTGTTAAGAAGGTGGGACTTGGGAGAGTTATCAGAAAAAAAAAAGGGAAAAGGGCAACAAGCAAACAAAAAAGACCACACTAAAAATCTATGAACCAAAAAGTCAAGGTTGGTCAGAGAGTGATCTATAAAAATAGTAAACAGAGGGCATCATAAATAATCTTATACTATGTTGAACAGGTCAAGAGACCTCTTATAGTGCAAGCTATTTAAGGCCAGGATCATTCATCTTGTGCACCTCCATTAAAGTATAACAAAATCAATTGTCCATATCAGCCACCTCTGTGATAAAACTATAAAAGTATCCTTCAAGTGTCAAAACTTCTGCAAACCAATAAACCACAATCACTTATCTGCTTTAAAAGTCCATGGCTGGAACACAGAAAAACTTGATGCCACACATAAGAACATAAGAATTGCCAAACTGGGACAGACCGAAGGTCATTCAAGCCCAATATCCTGTTTCCAACAGTGGCCAACCCAGGTCCCAAGTACCTAGCTAGAACCAAGTAGCAAAACAGATTCTATGCTGCTTATCCTAGGAATAAGCAGTGGATTTCCCCAAGCCATCTCAATAGCCTAAGGATTTTTCTTTTAGGAAAGTATCCAAACCTTTTTTAAACCCTGCTAAGCTAACTGATTTTACCACATTCTCCGGCAAAGAATTCCAGAGTTTAATTACAACTCAGGAAGCAGATGCATCAATGCTGCTGAAACACCATTTCACATCCATCATTTTGAGTGGGCATCAGGTTTTTCTGTGTTTCAGTGCTGGACATTTAATACAAATAGGTGATTGCAGTTTATTGGTATATAGAGGCTTTGACACTTGAAGAATCCTTTTATAGTTTTGTCACGGAGGTAGCTGATTATGGACAACTGATTCTGATATACTTTAATGGAGGTCCTCAACAAAAAGAATACCAACAAATTCCAGGATACCAAGGGAGAGCCAAAAACAAAACTGTGGAAATGAGGTACTTGATGTCAGGAATTTATTTAAATGATTCTTCTTAAACTAAACTAAACCTTTTACCACCAGCTCCCACTGTACTTTCCTTTTAATTTTTGTAAACCGTGTCGAGCTCTATATCTATAGAAAAGATGCGGTATATAAGCTTAAGGTTTAGTTTAGTTTTCTTAAATAATTCAAATGATGCAGGTATAGCAAAAATAATCCATATAACACATCAATGAGTTGTGGTGCGGGCCTAACACGGTCCGTGTTTCTGCTATGAACGCCTTCTTCAGGGGTCCTAAGAAAATATGTATGTACATAAATACATACATAAAAGGAGAGGTTAGAAGAAAATAAAAGATGAGAGTTAATTGTGAATGAGAATGAAGGACATGTGTGGAATATCCATGGGAAGTGAATAATGAATGTGAAACTTAATAAAAAAGCACTGTGCTTTGAGATAATTTGGCTCTTGTCATCTATGTCAATATACGAGAAATTAAAAGATCTCTGAGTAGTAAAGAAGAAAGTGAATGCTGATGCAAATGGCATGCTGAAGAATGAATACTACAGGAAAAATTTGTATTATGAACCACACAGAAATGCCAAGAGAAGTGAATAAAATAAAGGTAGATAGGAAGCTATATACAAAAACATACCAAATTCCACAGGCTTAATTATACTCGAAAGCATACAAAAGTGTGTGAATGCTGAAAAAAATAAATGAATAAAATATGGAACAAGATAAAATCTAAAAGCGAAAACAACAAGTACTGTGAAAACTGTGCTAAACAAAGCCGTGAATGATGCATTTTAAAGTCATCTGACATAATTGATGGTAAAACCACTTAGAAAGTGTGCGAAAGAACGGTAAGAGAACCAATGAAACTATATATAAGCAGCAAATTAAATGAGCAATACAAGATTGAAAATCTACTATGATGAGAATAAATAATCATTAATAATGAGCGGTAGGAGGACAAACCAGACCGATGCAGACGGCTTGCAAAGGAGGTAAGAAGACGCTGGTATAAAATAAGTTGTCCAAAAAGAAACATGGTTAAGTAAATAAATGAAACAGCGATATAGGAGAAAACAACGAATACCGTATTTCCCCATGTATAGGCTGCAGTTTATACATTGATTTTACAAACATGAGTACTGGGTGCGGCTTGCTTAAATGGGGCAGCCTATCTAAAGACATCCCCTCTGTAAATCATCCCCCCTGTACCTTTTTAAATCCCCCTTAAATACCTCCCTCGCTGGATGGCTGCCAGCTGCCTCCTCCAATCTTGCGGCCAGCGGTGCAAAGCAGGAGTGATCTTTTTGGCATCCAGCCTGGCCCTGTGAATGGCTGCTGTCAGTTCTCGTGAGTCCTGTGAGAACTGATGGTAGCCATTCAAAAAGATCACTCCTGCTCTGCACCGCTGGCCACAAGATTGGAGGAGGCAGCTGGCAGCCATCCAGCGAGATAGGTATTTAAGGGGGATTTAAAAAGGTATGGGGGGTGTGATTTAAAAAGGTACAGCTACTCCAGTAATGCCGCAGCTTATAGACTGGGGCGGCTTATCTAACAGTTTTAAAACGTAAATCAGCATTTTCTGCGGCTTATAGAATGAGGCGGCCTATCATGTGGAGCAGCCTCTTGTTGGGGAAATACAGTACATATATACAAAACAATACTGATTGCCTAAAATCTTTATGAACATAGTATGAACTGTCTGTGAACTTATATTAAGGTAAACTAATTTTTTTATATACATAGCAAATCTAAGAGTAGATTAAAGCATATTTATGTAAAACTAGTCAAGTGACATTGTAAAGTATAAAAGTGTACTAACACAACTCTAAAAAGCCCAAAAGTGAAATAAACATATGTGTCAAACAGTGAAAAATATCCAATGGCAATCAGTAATAAGTGAAAATATCAATATTAACCTAACAAGACAGTGAAATTGCTGTAAAGGAAACCAAGAAGAATAACCCCATTAGGAACAAAGTAAATGAAAAATACAACAATATGAAAGCAAACAGTGTAGTGAAAGACAGAAAACTGCCAAATCAGATGAGTTTAGCAAGTGTGTTTCTTTCAATACTCAAAAACGCCATGGGAAGGCTGGAGTCATTACTAATGGATCCGAGGCAGTGAAGTAGACAGAAAGCGACCAACTACTGATTGTCATTGGATATTTTTCCCGCTTTTGCACATATGTTTATTTCACTTTTGGACTTTTTAGAGTTGTGTTAGTACACTTTTATACTTTATAATGTCACAGTACTTTTTGTTTTTGCTTTTACATTTATTTTGTTCCATATTTTATTCATTTATTTTTTCACCAGTCACACACTTTTGCATGCTTTTGAGTATAATTAAGCCTTGTAGCATTCGGCATGTTTATGTTTTTGTATATATAACTTCTTATCTACCTTTATTTTATTTTATCCACTTCTCTTGGCATTTCTATATGGTTCATAACACAAACTTGTTCTGTAGTATTCATTCTTCAGCATGACATTTGCATCAGCATTCACTTTGTTCTGCTCCCACTTTGTGTGGGGCATTTGTTCAGTTTCTTATATAAGAACAAGTTAAGTGTTTTATGTTAAGAAGATGTACGAGTAAAGTGTGCTTGGTGGACTTAAATCCCCAGAGGGCTTTGCTTCTCCCAGAGAGCTCGGTTGCTTCCACAGAGCTGAAGCCCCGTAACTTCTTCTCCAGTGTGAGAGAGAACTATTGCCACATTTGAGACTGCATGGCTGCATGAGAACCTTAGTTTAGCATTATTTCCCCACCAGGTTTTTTACCCTGGCGGGCTGCTGGCAGCTGGCACTGGCCCCAGGGTCAGCATGGGAGTCGGGGTGAGTCCGGCAGGGGTAGGGCGGTGGCGTCTGGGGGTGGCTACGCACATGAACGGCAAAGCCAACAGTGCCTATCTGGGCTTGGTGGTGGCGGTGGTTTGACTACAACCAGCGCCTTTCACTGCAGTTTTGTTGGATTTTTCTTTGTTTTGTGTTTATTCTTTATTTCACGTTATTAAAGAAAGTTGCTCAACAAATACAGTCTGGTTGGTAACACTAACCCCCTCTTCTACAAAACTGCGATAGTTCCTATGAGCATCGGGAGCAGCGTGGCTCTCTGCTATTGCAGTTTTGTAAAAGAGGGGGGTAAGATTAAAGAAATAAAGGATAGCTGTATGGGAACCTCATATAATTGCCAATAACTTCAGAGTGAGTTAGCAATATTTGGCATTTAAATGAATCTCTGTATAGCAGCACAAAAACCTGAGAAAATCCATGGTCAAGACTGTACAGTGAGTTGTAGTAGATATAAAGTTTCAAGTTTCAAGTTTATTAATACATTTGATGAATCGCCTATTAAAATTGCTAAGCGATGTCCAAGTAAATCCAAGTAAAAAGTAATAAAGAGAAACTAACATTTTAACGATATAATTACATAAGATATAAACATGAGTCGGGAGGGAAAAAGTAAAAGTTACAATTTTCAATTTTTGGTAGAAAAAAGGAAAAAACAAGGAGGTAAGGGGTAATTAAACCATAGCACAATTAGAAACCTCTCTAAAAAATTTAAAACATTTTAGGTATTAAAAGCATCTTTAAACAGGTAGGTTTTTAAAGATTTTTTAAATATTGAGAGATTCAGTAGCACACACTTTCTTCTTTACTACTCACAGATCTCTTAATCAGTAAGGGGGGTTGTGGTCTGCCCCAGGAGCGGTCTTGGTAAGGGTGCCGGCACCTGTCCTCCTCTCCGCCCCCCCTGCTTCTTCCCTACCCCCCATTGCGCTCTTTCCCTCGTGAGCAGCATTATGAACTTACTGCCCGCCTTGGTGTCACCTCTCTCTGATGTCACTTCCAGGCCCCGCGCTTAGAAGTGACATCAGAGAGCTAGCCAACATGATGCGGGCAGCAAGTTTGTGATGTTGCATGTGCTTGAAAAATTAAAAAGGTACTTGGGAAGGGAAGGAGGCGTGCGCCCGGCGGGAGGGGGGGAAGAGGGCAGGGTAGGGGCGCCACTCCCCCTTGCTATGCCACTGCTCTTAATTTCTCATATATTGACATAATTCGGCACAGTCTCTTGTCACCTATCTCAAAGCACAACTCATTGATGCATGTTATATGGATTATTTTTGCTATACCTGCACCATTTGAATTATTTGAGAAGAATCATTTAAATAAACTCTGACATCAAGTACCTCATTTCCATACTTTAATGGAGGTACATGTGATTAAATACATAATGAATGGTCTTGACCTAAAATAGCTGGTTCTATAAGAGGTCTCTTGACCTGTTCACACAGTATAAGACTGTGCCATCCAATTCAGGGAAATTTTTTTTACATTTGATTTGGCCTATTGATTTTTCAATTCAATTCACTTTTCCCGCTCAATAGGGTGTAAATTTTTTCAAATGTCCTGGCAGGTTTATTTTGTAGCCTCTTCATCCACCGCACTGCCATCTCCAACATCATGCCAGCGCTGTGATGTAAATAAAATAAACAAAAAATGACTTCTCCTCTCTTTCAGGTCCTAGCTCACGCTCATCTCTAACACCAGCTCTATTCTGTTTATCTTCTGTTAACTTGCTCACCAGGGTCTCGTGCCCATTTGACGCTTTCTTCTTTTTCCGTGTTCACCATCCATCTTCCATCTCTGTATTTTACCTTCCACTGCCATATCTAACTGTTCTTTCCCAATGTCTACCACCTCTTTCTCTCCCTGCTTTGTGCCCTGGGTCAAACCTCTCTATTCTTGCAGCATCTCTCCCTTCCTCCCCTCCATTATCATGTGCAACATTTATTTCTCTCTCTCCATGCACCATCTCCCTGCCCTCCACCCTATGCTCAACATTTCTCCCTCTCTCTTCTCCATGCATGTCTACCTCCCTTCACCATATGCAGATTTCTCCCTCACCCCTTTCTACCTCTGTTGCATTTCTCCCTTCCACCCCATATCCAACAATTCTTCCTCTCTCCCTCCATGTGCAGCAGCTTTCCTCCCCTCCCATCCCCCTGAGCAACAGCTTTCCTCCCCTTCCACCCATCACCCTATACAGCAACTTTCCATCCCTCCCTCCTTCCTATCCCCCTGTGCAGTTAGCTTTCCATTCCTCCCTCCCATCCCCCTGTACAGCAGCTCTCCCGCCTCCTTCTGTGAGATCTGAGATACCTCTGGGCCTCCCAAAGCAGCAGCAGCGGTGGTCAATGAGCAGAGGCAGCGTGGTGAACAGGCTGCTTCTGGCTTGTCCCGCCAGGACTTCCCTCTGCCACATCATCAGTGATGTGACAAAGGGAAGGCCCTGGCAGGCCAGGCCAGGAGCAGCCTATTCAGTGCATTTCCTCTGCTGGCTGGCCACTGCCATTGCTGCTGTTTTAGGACAATTTTTCTCAACTCAGTACTGGAGAATCCCCTTGCCGGTCAGGTTTTCAGGATATCCACAATGAATATGCATACACTTGATTTGCATACACTGCCTCCATTATATGCAAATTTCTTTCATGCATATTCATTGTGGATATCCTGAAAATCTGACTGCAACCAGGACTGAGTTGAGAAACACTGCTTTAGGAGACCCAAAGGAATGTTAGGACTCATGGAATTGGTGAGTGATTTTTTTTTTTTTTTTTTCGAAAACAAATCGATTCACTGAAGTGAATTGATTTGAACCGGCAAATCAGGCAGCAGTTCTATCTATCTATCTATCCATTTTTTAATTATACATTTCTGTTATCACTTGGGAGAGTTAGATATTCTGGAGCTGAGGGCAAAAAAAAAGGGTGTCCCAAAGACCACTTACAGGCTATACAACCATCAATTTCAGACAGATTTGGAACTGGCTGTGTCATGTTAGCATGAGCAATTAGTACTCCATTTGTCCCCCAACTAATACCGGTCATGGAAGCAGTGCTCTCCTTCCCATCCTGCATAGATCTTTACATCTGTTTTACAACAAGCAGATCAGACCAAGGTATGGTCTCAGCACCTCAAAACAGGAAACACCAGTGATGGCTTTTAAAGCTGCAAGAACTACTTTCTGAGCACATGTAGTCATGTATACCTTTCTCCTTCCCAGATACAGCATGACCCTGCAGACCTTCCAAGTTACCCAGCTCTAGGATGGAAATTTTAGTTCAGTTCTGAATTTCAGATAACCTTATCCCAATGCATTATGAAACTTAAAGCACTAATTTCAATCGGTAGAATCACATAAACCACATTGATTTGGGAATGTAATCTGAAAACTAGACCTGGCCAAAATGTCTAAGTACATTGGCAGCTTTCATTAGGGCAAACACACTGCACACAGTATCTCCTCCTCTTCTCCGTCCTAAACCTCTTCCTTTGATTCATTCCCAACCTATGAATGAGCTTTCAGTTTCTCTAGCTCAGTGCTCCTTAAATTTTATCCAATAGGACCCCACTTTAATAAAGTTTCACATGACCCAAATCATGACAAAAAACAAATAACAGTCGGTTCCTCTCATTTCTCATTCCCCTCCCCCATACATCGCCTGAAGACTGCAGCAAGGGGGCCTTGTGTTTCAATGTGTTGTCCCAGACCCCAATATTCTAAATAAGTCCAGACTAAAAGGAAGCCAACGCATACGGAGGGCGCAGGGCCTCTTAACTTTAATTTAACTTATAGCAGAAGTGGAGGTTCAGAAAGAAGAAGAGCAGCTGTTTCTGTGACCCCCCCCCCTCCCTCCCCCATCTATTGATGTGACACCAGAGTCGCACCCTACAGTATGGGAACCACTACTCTAGCTTTTCACTGGCCATACGAGTCCTCCTCCATATCCACACTGCCTGCTCTACAAATGTGATATGTAGGCGTGCCTTGAGCTTAAAAGGTTGGCAAACAGAAAGGGATTACCTTTTGGTGGGGGTGGCCTAGATGAACACAGAACCCAGATCCATTGCAGCAACCAAAGAAAAAGGGAGGGAATTAGTTATGACAATACCTCCCAGCAGCAACAAGCAGCATTTCCCGCCTCCTTCCGGGTCACGCATACGCAACAAGGCTCTGGGCATCTCTGACCAATCACGAGGGAGGCTTTGCAAATTAAGAGACAACCCACTTCCGGGTCCAGCGTTTCAAGCCTCGTTCGTTCGGCTTTTGTAGTCAAGCTTTGCTCTAGGTCCGCCCCATTTTGCCAGTCAAAAAGAGTGTGTACAAGCCATAGCCATCTTAAGTTCTGACAACTGGGAAAGCGCCTACTTTCAGCCAGTAGGTTTCCAATGTCAATCCCGCCCCACCCTAACCAATCAGAATATAGAGACCTGGGAATCTCGAATGTGAGGCTTGGAACGCGACGGTCATATTTTCTGTGTTACTTTTTGTTGGAAGGGAAAAAAAAAGGGGTGCTGGCGGCTCAGCTGGAAGTGAGCAGGTGAGAGCTCGAGAAAGAACAGCACTAATCTTTTCTTGACATTAATATTCTTGGGAGGGAGGAAGATGGGGTCAGCGTCCATCCTGAACATTAATACAGCTTTGGAAAGGGAGATCGGGAGCAGTTCAACCTTAGCCATTAATACAGCTATGAGAGAGATCGGGAGCAGCTTCCACCTTGAACATCAGTGCAGTTGTAACGAGGGAGATCGGGAGCAGCTTCCACCGTAAACATTAATGTAGCTGTGAGTGGAGGGAGAGAAGAAAGGAGAAGGCGAGCACTGATCCTGAATATTAATATATCTGAGGATGCGGTGGGAAGATTGGAAGCAGCTCCGACTCAGCACATTAATATAACTAAGAGGGAGATAGAGAGAACACCTACGACTCATTAATACAGCTGGTGGAGGAGGGTAACTGCTCTTATCCTAGACTTTTGCACTGCTATTTGGTTTTGATTGGATTATCTTCTTCCTTTCTAAAAGTTCCCCAGGCTATTTAAAATGTGGCTGCGCACCTACATAAGGGTGGTTGGCGTTTTAACTATGTAGACTCTTTCTTGGCTGGCAGTGGTCTGGGATATATAATTTAAGGATGTCATAGAGGTGAAAAAATAAACAACAACAAACAGTTCACAGACAGAAAACAGAGTTGGAAAAAAAAATTAAGAAAACAAAACAATGTGGTAAGAAATCTTTAGTAAAGTATAGTTCCTTTTGCTGGTATAAAAGTCATCTGCCCAACATGGCCAGTTTCATGTTGTGCTGGCTTCAGAGGCATATAATGAAACCTTATTAGGGAAACTCAAAATTTTAATTGTCAAAATTTAAAAACATCCAATAATGAGATCCAGTCAATTCCCTTTCTTGCAGTTCCAAAACTGTATTGAGCAAATGGGCAAATAGGCATGTTCTTGATTTTTTTCCCCCAACTCTTAAGCATCTAAGCCTGGATTCTGTATTGGACGTCCGGTCTCAGAAGCCAACAGGCATCCTATATAGAATCGGGCCTAAGGCCGCATGAAATAAACCCGATTCTGTAACCGACGTCCATGTCCGGTTAGACAATCGGGTTATTGTAGACGCGGCCGTTTTACTTATCACGGCAAGGGATCTTCCTGCCGTGATAAGTATAGCAGCTGCCAGTCCCCCCCCCTCCCGAACGCGGCAGGAGGGATGCCCAATTTCTCCTGCCCAGAAGACCTCCAACGTGCCCCGAACGAACGCGGTAGGAGGGATGCCCAATCCCTCCTGCCTGGAGACCCCCAACGCCCCAAAGACACCGGCAGGAGGCTGCCCAACCTTTCCTGCTGGAAGACACCCCCCCATGAAGATCTTCAGCAGGAGGATGCTCAGCCCCTCCTGCTGGAAAATGTCTCCCACCCATCCCGCAAAGATTGCCGACAGGAGGGTGCCCAACCCCTCCTGCCAGAAGATGTCCCCCTACCCCCCAAAGATTGACGGCAGGAGAGTGCCCGACCCCTCCTGCCGTAAGACCCCACCCCATGGACCCCCCATTAACCTTAAATGTTGGCCAGCCAGGTCTTCCTACTGTCTGTTCAGCATGTCCGTCTCCGTCGAAATGAGGTGGACCTGCCCCTTCCCAGTGTATTGTGGGATGCATCGGGGAGTGGCCCAGGCACCTAAGGTCCCTCCTATGGGCGGGGCCTTAGGCACCTGGGCCAATCATGCCATTCAAAGGCCATGCAATAGCCAACAAACAACAAAACAACTGTTCTAAAATCCCCAAAAATAATAGGGCTCAAAGAAGCAACTTTGACCTTGCAAAATAATACAACTGGGGGAGAGGATAGTGCCAATCCTACACATTAATAAAGGATGGGGGAACCAGGCCAGCCTTATATGTGAATATAACTGCAAGGGAGGAATCAGAAGCAGCTCCAATCCATGGACACAGTGGTGGTGGGGGGAGATGGGGATAGCGCCAATCTGGTACATGAATACAGCTGAAGGGGGATTGAGAGCAGGTCCAATTCACTGCATGAATATACTTGGGGAGGGAATGGGAGCAGTTCTAATCCTGTACATGAATACAGCTGGGGTGAGGTGAAAGATTGGGAGCAGAGTTGATCCTGCCCATTAATGAGATCAGAAACAGTGCTGAAGAATTTCATTGATCACATTTCCTTCCTCTCCTTTCCCATAGACCAGTGCTTTTCAACTTAGGTCTCAGGACAGTGAATTTACATGAGATAGGTTTGTATGCATAGCCGCCATGATATGCAAATGTGTTTCATGCATATTCATTATGGATATCCTAAAAACCTGACTAGCATGGTGTGCCCTGAGAACTGGATTGAGAATTTTGCCATAGACTGTGGATTAAACAAAGTACAGTATTTAACTGCTGTCTTTCCCCCTACCCGTAATGTTTTATTATGTATACCCTGTTATGTTTTATTATATATGTAAACTTGTAACCCATTCTGAGCTCTTGTGATAGGATAGAATATAAATCCAAACAAATAAATAATGAAACCTGTGCTGCTTTCCAAGCCTAGTGAAATAAGTCTGAAGAGATTTCAGGTTCCAGCTTGTGAATGCTTTAGTGCTTTCTTCTTCACTGTGTTACAGTAACATATCTGTCCCAGGCAGTGTTCTACCAGCAGTATGTTGCATTCAAGTATACCTCCAGGGACAGCCAGTCCCAGCAATGGAGAGAAGTGGACTGTGCCTGCTTGCAGTGAAGGAGCCCCTCACATAAAAGCAGAAGAAGCTGATACTGAAGAGGAATCTAATGGACAAGATGCAACCGCCAATGGAGAGCAGAAGTGGACTATGCCTGTCTGTAGTGAGGAAATTCTGTGTATAAAAATAGAAGATGTTGATGATGAAGGGGAAATTGCTGAACCCAGTAGAACCCCAGCCAAAGAAGATAGAGCATCAGAGGTCACTCACTCCACTGCTGAAGATGAGACAGGTAACACCTCTCACTCTTAGCTGCCAAGAAATCGTGTTGGGACTAGTGCCAAGGGGAGTGGGATCTGATTAGTTCATACAGTGTGCAACTAATATTAATATCCAATAAAACCATTTGAATTTTTCTTAACTAGCACGGCGGCCCCTAGGTTCCTAGATTTATTTAGACCAGGGCTGCCCAAGTCCGGTCCTCGAGATCTACTGGCAGGCCAGGTTTTCAGGATATCCACAGTAAACATGCCTGAGAGAGATTTGCATACCAAGAAGGCAGTGCAGGCATATTCATTGTGGATATCCTGAAAACGTGGCCTGCCAGTAGAGGACCGGACTTGGACAGCCCTGATTTAGACAATGGCAGAACAGTAATGGGCAGTGATTGATTGAGGATTTGCTTTTGCCAGGGCCCCATTAGTGCTGCTGCATCCCCTTCTTTCTTAAATAGCTCAGACATGACCTGAGCTCACTAACCTCCTAATTCTATAAACTTGTGAACAAATTTGCATACATAATTTATATTGTATTATATATGTGTCTTAAATTTTGTCTTTAACTATAAGGATGTAAGGCTAATTACAAATCAAGAAGCCTTATCATCAAAGGGAATTAACATCTATTTTTATTAACCTGAAGCAAAGAAATGATCATTGTTTATTTAAAAATAAGTTTTTAGTGTCTTTTTTAAAAAAAAAGAAAAGATAGAACTTGGCAAATTTGGTAAGGAACGTTATTCCAAATTTTAGCATTCTGATAAGTGAATGATTGGAGTTAACACCAGTCCAAGTCAATAACTGGCTGTTAACTGGTGCTTATTGCACCCATTAGGAACTGCATTCTCAGCTGTCCTTAATTGCTATTCTAGAAGTTTCATGTGCTGATTTCATCGCATGCAAATTCTAGGGGGATGTGGACATGGGAGAGCATGGATGGGCCTAGGAGTTAAGTTTTATCTATTAGGATTCTATGCACACATAACTGCTAACAGTTAAGCACAAGCACATACACTAGCCTTTGATATGGCATAAGTGCTCACAAACTAAAGCCAGGTGCAAGACTGCAGACTTATATTAGTATTCTATAATGTCAGGTCAACATGGATTTGCAGTTATAGAATTCACCCTTAGTGCACATCTTCCCAGTGCCTAAATTATGACAATCTTTCTTGAACCTACCCCTAATAGCCTGTGCTGCACAGTGAAAACTGCACAGAAATGAACTGATAGCACCAAAATCTGCCTGGCCTACTGAAGACTGCTAGGGCAGTAAAACTTTGCATTACAGTACTATTCATTCAACACCTTGGTATTTGCTTCCGGTGATTAATGACCACCAGTGGGGTCAAGTTTTCAGGTTATCTCTCATGAATATGCATGAAAGAGATCTGCATAAATGGCAGTAATAGGCATGCAAATCTTTTTCATGCATATTCATGAGAGATATCCTAAAAACCTAACCCATTGCTTGCCCTCGAGAATTGTGTATGAAAACCAAAGATCTAAAACTATAAGATCTGTTTGACTGCCTCCATTTATGCAAACAGATCTCATACATATTCACTGTGGAAATCCTGAAAACCTGACTAGGTTGGGATAAATATTAGGGTGCTTCTGCCCAGATCCTCACAGCATTTCTCCCCCAATTCTATAAAAGGACTAAAAGTTGTGTGTGCAAATTTGGGCACATGTACAATTTAATTCAATAATGAGCCAATTAGTGGTGATAATTGGGATCTTAAGAAGGAATTATTGGTGCTTATTGGAATTAATTAAAATTTATGCATGTAAATTTTACATGTGTTCTAAAAAGGGGGCATGGTGATGGGAAGCTCATGGGCGAATAAGTGCACAGTTATAGAATAAGGGGGATCAGTGGCCATACCTAAAGATAGGCATGGTTCCCGGTACCAAGCACTGTTCTGTAAATGACACCAAACTTTGAGCGCCAAACACTATCTAGACCTGTAAGACTACTTCCTTCAGAATTTTATTGCTCTAGGGCAGAGTTGTCAAATGTCGGTTCTCAAGGGCCGCAATCCAGTCGGGTTTTCAGAATTTCCCCAGTAAATATACATGAGATCTATTTGCATGTACTGCTTTCATTGTATGATAAAAGATCTCATGCATATTCATCAGGGAAATCCTGAAAACCCGACTGGATTATGGCCCTCGAGGACCGACATTTGACATCCCTGCTCTTGGTTACCATAATGGCTCCAGAAAAAGGAGGACGGATTGAGACATCCAGGTTTTACCTCCATTGCTTTCAGTGAAAGTAAAACCCAGAAGTCTCAATCTGTCCTTATTTCCATTGCTTCAATGGAAGTAAAATCCAGATGTCTTAATTCATCCTTCTTTTTCTGGAGCCATATGGTAACTCTAGACCAGTGCAGAAATGCAGGCCTGCAATTAAGTTCAGGCGGTTGCAGCATTCTTTTCTGTGCTTTTAAAATCTCATCTTGTCCACAGAAGCTGTTGCTTATTTTAAAGCACGATTCTTTACTTGTATCTTTTTCTTCTTTCATCCAGACTCTCTCCACTGCTTCGAATGCCATATTATATTCCCAGATATGAAGGCCAAAGGGCGGCACATGAGGAGGAACCATCCAGAAGAACATCATCCTCAACACAGAGAAGGTCAACAGTCTGTCAGTTTATTTCCTTGTGCTTTCTGTGCAAAAACTTTTCCCACGCTGGAGATACTGCACATCCATCAGGCCATTCATCCCAGGAAGGGACCTTTTGCCTGTTCCAACTGCAGCAAAAGCTTCAAGAAGCTTGGCAACCTGAGGATCCACCAGCTGGTGCACAAGGGAGAGGAGGCATATGAATGTGAGAAGTGTAACCGAGCCTTCATTCATTACGGAAACTTTCAGACACATCTGCGGAAGCATGAGGGTGGGCCATTCTGGTGCTCTGACTGTGGGAAGTCCTTCCAGGACCTGAGGCGCCTCAACAACCACCGCAAGACCCACACAGCTGAGAAAATCCATGAGTGCAAGGAGTGCGGGAAGTGTTTTGCTCGGGTATCCCATCTGACCCGGCACCTCAGGGTGCACACTGGGGAGAAGCCCTTTATTTGCGAGGTGTGTGGGAAGGGCTTTGCGCAGCCATCTTCGCTGAAGTGTCACCGGCCGGTGCACACGGGGGAGCGGCCCTATAACTGTGGAATCTGTGGGAGGAGCTTTAGCCAATCCTCTCAGTGGTACAAGCACAAGAAAGCACACAAGGACGAGAAGATGGGGGACACTACAGGTGATATTGTGTCATAAGAGTGACAGATTAGCGTGAGGTGGACTCAGGTTTAGATTAATCCAGTGCTGACTATAGTGCAGGACAGGATTTGAATTTGAGACATTTCTTCTTATTTGAAGGGGAAGAATTGAAATTGTAAACATAATGAGACAGAATGCCTTCACGGAGGCAATGATAGCTTTTTAGCATTTAAGGACATAAGGCTCCTTTTGTACGCTGATTATGTTAATAAAAATAAATTTGAGAGCCATTGGGAATCGGCTCTGCCTTCTTCAGCGGTCACTCTTTTGTCTTCCTGAGCAGGCTTCCAAGTAGTTGGTTAAGTTGTTAACCTTACTGATGCAGATTGATAACACTTTTCATCCAAAGAAGAGATTCAGGCGCCATACACACACTAGCAGCCCTTGGGAGCATGCTCTGGACGAGTCTTGGATGGAAAGGGTGAGCCAAAAATGATTTTACATTAAATGAACTGCCCTGTCATCTGAGTGTTTAGAATGTTTTATATTTGTTTATTATCTGTTTATTATCTTTGCATTGATCATAAACAATATACATAGAAAAAGCAAATTCATTTTTTTTCTTATTCTGACATTTCTGATAGAAGCATACATGCAAAGATTAATAGTCTAATCATATGAACTTCCTTGGTTCAAATCCCTCTGAACTCAATTGTTCTTTTTTTCAAACCAATTACTGCATACTAAAATAAGAATTATGAGATGTTACATGTTGTTAAAATTAAGATTACAGGTTCAATGTGCTCATAAAGGTTAGACGTACCCTTTTCAGGTAACATGTTCAAATAGGGTAGCCATATTTTAGAAAATGTTTCTTATCTTGTCTCCTGCTTTCATCTATAGATAATTGCTCCAAAGTCAATATGTCATATGTTTGATTACCAAAACTCAGCTAGCCTGAAAAATTCCGAGGAGGCTGAAAAATATAGAGCTCTAAAAAAAGCCTGCTTCAAGTCTTCTAACAATCACAAAAAGCATCTCAATTTGCAAAGGGTGGTCAACTTAGTTATAGGGAGACTCATATATTTCATAAAAATCCACCAGGGTTTTTTCCACATCAATTGTGCACCATAAAGTACACCGTAGGTTTTACCCCCCATATCATTTATATCCACCCTGCGAATATATGTTTTCACTAGTTTTACAAAACACTCTTCTAATGTGAAAGGAGACTTCAAAAAAGTATTCTATATGTGACACTAAAACACCCTTATTTACAATGAGTGCTCTAAAATTCCTTGATTAAGATAGAAAAGAGAGCGAGAAAAAAAATAAAGTGCATATCTTAGAGAGTTTGAAGGAGCCATTAATCCTTCCATGACAGGTGTGCCAAAATTGATTACCCTACAGAGTACCCCGTTTCGTATCCTTCGTCAGGCAAATTCAGGCTCACAACCCGCTTTCACCGATCATCCCGATCTCTTTCTGCTCAAGGCTTCAATTACACATTTGATTACACCATAATGGAAGACTGGGAAGGGAATCCCCTACCCAGCACAGTAACATACTTGTAATCTGCTTTGGATAAAAGTGGAATAGAAATAATAAACTATAAACTTCTTTTTGCAATCAACATTGCTTTTCTTAAGAATAGGCATGACATCCTAGTTCCTTCGACAATATCTGCTATGTTGTCCAGTAAACAGTTTTGGAATGTGGCCTGCCACTTTCTTTTATAAATATATCCAAGATAAGTCAAAATTTGAGTTCAATCATTTCATATAGTTGGACAGTCCCAAATACGATGAGGGCCATAATCAAAAGAAACATCTAGTCGCCCAAAGTCAGCAGCGGCAAAATGTCCATTCTTGAAAAGTATGTCTAAAATTTTTTTTTCCCAAAAAATCATCTGTGTACATCCAGGCGTTTTATCAGCCACTACATCAATCTTTATACTACATTTTCGACCAAAAATTTGTCCAAGTCCCAAATGCCCAGAACAAGACTTTTTGGACGTGGGAGGGGCCAGCATTGTGATGGACTGGCCACCCAGACATGGCAACAGAGCAGAGGGGCACTGCTGTGAACTTCACAAAAGGTGCCACATAAACATCTTAGTAGAACTCCCTTATAGGTTATGGTGAGCTCCAACCCACTATACCCAACTGCCTATATGGCAGTACAGTAGGGTTTTGGGTTTTTTGGTGGGCTCACATTTTCCACCATTAATGTAGTGATTAGAGTGGCTTATGGGCCTGGGTCCTCCTCTCTATGGTTCAGTAGCCCCCCCCCCCCCCCCCCCCCCCCCCGACTACTTAAGCCATCTATGTGCAGCTCTACTAAGCTTTCCTATAGCAAGTGTTGATGTTCTGGAGACAGGTATGTACATTTTTATTCCGATCTTTGCAGGGAAGTGAAGAGGTCAGTGAACACTAGGGAAGTGTGTGTGGGTCTTTACTTTGTCTGCAGTGGTTATCTAGTCACTTTGGATATCTTTAAGGCACTTATACCTGTTTTTACATTGTCTAAGTCGCAACATATAAGTTCCATCCAGGAAGTCTCGTAAAACCTTTGATTATCCCTGCAGGATGTCTACGTTTTGGTCGCCCCACATCCCATCCTAACCACTCCTCCAGATACGCCCCTTTTAGCTCTGGGCGCATGGCATTCAGAGGCCTAAAAAGTCCCTGGATACGTCCGAAAAATAGTTTTGATTATCGGCACTTGGACGATGTCACCTGCCGGGGTCTCGGTAAGGTTAAGAAGACCTCCGGTAGAGGGTAGCACACCCCTGACGTGGCTCCCAAAGGGGGAGACCTCACTGGTGTCTCACTATCTTGGGCTTTGCTAAAAATAAAGCACCGTGAGTCAAGTTGAACAAAAAATAATGTGTAAAGTTTAATTAGTCACTTAACACATAAATCATATCAGATATTATTATAGTCCAAGTTTCCTTTCTTCCCAACCAAGGGCAAAAAGAAAGAAAACAGAAAACAAAAAGACTTTTAACTTTCACCCAGTCCAGTGAAAGCACAGCAAGCTTTCTATCAGGTATACTTCCAGTCCAGGTTTTAGGGCTTGCTCTACCTGATCACACAGTCTCTGAAAAACACAGCACAATTAGTCTCTTAGGCAATTATCCAGCCTTGAGCTGGAGTCCTGGGCTTACTAACCAACACAGTCCAGTTTCTTCACCAGGTATTTACATTCTTGAATATAAAGTAAACTTTAAGCAAAAACAAAAGACAAAAACTGAAGCCTTACTGCAGGCTCCTAAACTTCCAGCCCTGATTAGCTCACAGTCCTTTGGGCTTCTCTTGAGCTCCTGCACAGCTGCAGTGTAGCCAGATAATCAGGCTGCTGCAGCACTGCTCTAAGCTTGTGTTACAGCACAAACAATCAAAATCAGTTCTGCCAAAACTCCTCTCCACTATTATTCCTGTACCGCCTTGTACCTGCAGTGTTTAGTGAAAAGTTGCCAAGCCCACATCCATGGCTTCTTCCATAACGGTCTCAGACATACACCCTTCATCCAGGTCCATGCTTTCTGGTGTATCCAGCGGCTCTGCTGGCTCCTGAGGCATTGGAGCCTCACACTCCATTGGCTCTGGAGTGAGGTCTGGCCTTCTCCTGGCCCGGAGAACTCTCTCCGCCAGCCTCTCTTGGACAGCCTCCTTTAATGCTCTGGAGAGCTGCTTAACAGGCTTAGGGCCACGCCCTACACTGGGTGATTGTGTGCCTAGCTTGTGTGTTCTTGGGCTCCCCCTCAGGCTACAGGGCAGAATATCACTGGGAGCTTGATTAAACCTCTTAGTGTGACTGGAAGCTTTTCTGGTCCGTGCAGTTAACCTATACTCAGGGTACTGCTCTAGGCTAGAAGAGTCAGGATAGGCAGCTAGGCTTTCAGGATCTTCTTTCTGATCCTTCTCAGGGAGAGTCTGGTCTCGAGTAAGAGACTGAGACCAGGGTTTCACTCTGACATGACCGTCTCGGGGAGCGGAAATGTCACAAAGACCTGTCTTTTAGGTCGTCCAAGTGTCAACTTGGGCAGGTTTTTAATGTGTTTAAGTTTTGATTATGAGCCCCAATGTTTATACATTGCCTCCTTATGGCCACATTTTTGACTGGCTCCATCTGTAGGGAAGTCCATCTTTTTGGCTTGGGTGGGATTATTATACATCTTTGTTAAAAAATTATAATGGATATCTGGATTTGAATACTTACAGTGATTAGATGGTCCTTATTCAAATTCTCGAGAAGGTCCTCCAAAATAAAATCTCCAAAATCTGCCCCCCCATCGAACCACTATTGAGCTTAAGGCCAAAATTCATCACAGTCTTCAAAATCTATCCAATTAATTACGAAACAAAAACTTCACATAATGTTGCAATTGCTAAGTACAAATACCAGTCACCTCTTTATAGTTTATACTCTTGCTTTAAAAGGTCATGAAAGCATCTGAGGTTCATCCTGCGCTACTAAATGCTACAGAAGAGTTATGCTTTTATCAGCCCATCTATGCCAACCTGTCCCATCAAGCTCGGCACAAAATGTTTGTTACCCAGTATATGAAGATAGCGAGAACAGCATGCATGAAGGTCATGATATTTCCTAAGTTGGTGCCAGGCCCAGAATACTGGGTGTATTAAAATATTATGTTTAATGGATTTGAGCAACTCTCCCACTCTAGCATGGAGAATATATGCCCGGTTAAAATGTCCTACCCATTTTTATTTGAGGATGCTTTCGGATAAAACTGTCCTTTTTAGGGCTAAGCCAACAATAGTCCTTTCCCAACCTATTGTTTTAATCCTTAAATGTGCTTTATTTTAAATATTGTAATTCAATCCTACTTTCCTAATTGTGTGTAGTTCGTATATGTGTCTTATGTCAAAGTCTACTTACCTAATATAGTATTGTGTTATATTTTAATACCCACTTATGTTGTTTCTTTTTAAGATATCTTTTTATTAATGTTGTACACCGCTTTGAAACTTGAATTAGCGGTATAAAAAATGTTTTAATAAACTTAATCTTGTTCATAGGCAACATCACAAAATTCAGAGGACTGGTATACCCAGTCCCTTGCATATTTTAATTGGCAGGCTATATTATGGACTTGAAGATCAGGGAGCCCTAATCCTCTCTCTCTACAAGGTAACTGCAATTGTTGTATAGTGGGCCAGGGTCTTTTAACTCTCCAAATGATTGTATTCCATGTTTGTATGAAAGTAAATCAAAAAGTAAAGACAAAATACATTTCCAGTGCAATAGGTGAGACATGTTTGTATGAAAGTAAATCAAAAAGTAAAGGCAAAATACATTTCCAGTGCAATAGGTGAGACATTCTAGACCAGCGGTCTCAAACTCAAACCCTTTGCAGGGCCATATTTTGGATTTGTAGGTACAGTACTTGGAGGGCCGTAAAAAAAATAGTTAATGTCTTATTAAAGAAATAACAACTTTGCATGAGGTAAAACTCATTATAGTTTATAAATCTTTCCTTAATTTCTTCTGATAATTTCAGCTATACACAGTTGAAAGCAGTGCAACATGCAGAAAGTGAAAAACTATCAAAAAGTATCATCTGCAAGAGACAAGATTTTGGACCAATTATTTTGAGGCCCTCAGTGTTATAAAGAATGATTCTTTATGGAAAACTTGTGCCTTAAGTGTCCTATGGTCGTGTCCGCAAACGCCTTCAGCTCTCACCTCCTCCAGCATCGAACATATGCACAAGCTGCACTGCCTCCAGTGGTTACCTTACGTTCTGGAACGTTGCCCACTTCTCTGCTGTAACCTCATGCAAGCGCTTTCCTGCTTCTGTACGCAATTGTCTTCTCCACTCCACCTCACAGTCACGTACAGATGCAGGAAAGTGTGTGAGGTTATAGCAACCACCGGACGCGATTGCTGGACACTTAAGGCACAAGTTTTCCATAAAGAATCATTCTTTATTTGTATTTCATTATTTATACCCAGCCTTTCCCAAGGCGGGTCATAGTAAATTACATACACAAATAGAATCACATACAATACAACAAATCAGACAATAATATAACATAATAATAATAATGTAAAGCCTCCTAAAATTATAAAGAGGCTATCAGCACCTCACATCAAAAAACTATAATACCAAGGACCTCAAAATAGTACTTGGTGGGCTGCATGCAGCCCGTGGGTCGCGAGTTTGAGACCATTGTTCTAGACCATAGGGTAATTTCCCACTACTCGCATGATCTGCAGAAGAAATCCATTTCAGGTTTTTCACTCTGCCTCTAGTGTAATCACAGGCTAGTTTAGCGCCTTCTAACAGTCTTTTCTTCTGCATGCATGACTGCAGCTGTGTAGATTCTGCTCTCCACATTTTATTAGGCTCATTCAACTCGGGGTCATAGAAAGTAGAAACATAGAAATAGACGGCAGATAAGGGCCACGGCCCATCCAGTCTGCCCACCCTAATGTCCCTCCCCTACCTTTGCCCTGTGAATAGATCCCATGTGCCGATCCCATTTGGCCTTAAAATCAGGCACGCTGCTGGCCTCAATCACCTGTAGTGGAAGACTATTCCAGCGATCAACCACTCTTTCAGTGAAAAAGAATTTCCTGGTGTCACCTCGTAGTTTCCCGCCCCTGATTTTCCACGGATGCCCTCTTGTTGTCGTGGGACCCTTGAAAAAGAAGATATCTTCCTCCGCCTCGATGCGGCCCGTAAGATACTTGAACGTCTCGATCATGTATTCCCTCTCTCTGCGCTCCTCGAGCGAGTATAGCTGTAATTTGTCAAGCCGTTCTTCGTATGGAAGATCCTTGAGTCCCGAGACCATCCGGGTGGCCATTTTCTGCACCGACTCCAGTCTCAGCACATCCTTGCGATAATGTGGCCTCCAGAATTGGATACAGTATTCCAGGTGGGGCCTCACCATGGATCTATACAATGGCATAATGACTTCCGCCTTACGGCTGACGAAACCCCTTCGTATGCAGCCCATGATTTGTCTTGCCTTGGACGAAGCCTGCTCCACTTGATTGGCAGACTTCATGTCCTCACTGACGATTACCCCCAAGTCTCGTTCTGCTACCGTTTTTGCTAGGGTCTCGCCATTAAGGGTATAAGACTTGCATGGATTTTGGCTGCCCAGGTGCATAACTTTGCATTTTTTGGCATTGAAGTTGAATTGCCATGTCCTAGACCAGCGCTCCAGTAGGAGTAGGTCGTGCATCATGTTGTCGGGCATTGAATCTTCGTCTGTTGTGCATTTGCCCACTGCATTACTTAGTTTGGCGTCATCGGCGAATAATGTTATTTTACCTCGAAGCCCTTCTGCCAAGTCCCTTATAAAGATGTTGAATAGGATTGGGCCCAAGACTGAGCCCTGTGGCACTCCACTGATCACCTCCGTCATTTCGGAGGGGGTGCCGTTCACCACCACCCTTTGAAGCCTACCTCCAAGCCAGTTCCCAACCCATTGCATCAATGTGTCACCTAATCCTATAGAACTCATCTTGCTCAGCAACCTGCGGTGTGGTACGCTATCGAATGCTTTGCTAAAGTCCAGGTACACGATGTCCAGGGACTCCCCAATATCCAGCTTCCCCGTCACCCAATCAAAGAAGCTGATCAGATTGGATTGGCATGATCTCCCCTTAGTAAATCCATGTTGTCGGGGATCCCGTAGATTCTCCTCATCCAGGATCTTATCCAATTGGTGTTTGATTAGAGTTTCCATTAGTTTGCTCACTATCGATGTTAGACTCGCTGGTCTGTAGTTTGCTGTCTCCATCTTTGAGCCTTTCTTGTGGAGTGGAATGACGTTAGCCGTCCTCCAGTCATAGAAAGAAACATAGAAACATAGAAAGATGACGGCAGAAAAGGGCTACAGCCCATCAAGTCTGCCCACTCTTCTGACCCACCCCATCAAGTCTGAGTGCTAATGACCCAGATCCTTAGCTCGACCCCCACAGGGATCCCACGTGGATGTCCCATTTATTCTTAAAGTCTAGCACGCTGGTGGCCTTGACCACCTGCACTGGAAGTTTGTTCCAGTGATCTACAACCCTTTCTGTGAAGAAATACTTCCTGGTGTCACCATTAAATTTCCCTCCTCTGAGTTTGAGCGGGTGCCCCCTTGTGACCGAGGGTCCCCTGGGGAAGAATATATCGCTTTCCGCCTCGACACGACCTGTATAATAAAATCACTGTTCCCTCTAAGCTGAGCAGGAGTCCTCCACCCACAGTCTCACCAATAGAGGGTGCTGTTTTACTGTCACATTTTTCAATTGTGAGGGACAGGCAAGTTCTGCAGGACTCCAGGGAACATACCTGTCCTTAGCGACTGAAAATATTCCACCCCCTAGTGGTAGCAATGCAGCTGGAGGACACCTGCTCAGCTTAGAGGGAACACAATGTCTCAATCATGTCTCCCCTTTCTCTACGTTCCTCAAGTGTGTATAGCTGTAGTTTGCCCAGTCTTTCTTCGTATGAGAGACTCTTGAGTCCGGAGACCATTCTAGTGGCCATTTGCTGGACAGATTCAGCTCGAAGCACATCTTTTTGGTAGTGTGGTCTCCAAAATTGCACACAGTATTCCAGGTGAGGTCTCACCATGGTTCTGTAAAGCGGCATTATGACTTCAGGTTTGCGGCTGATGAAGCCTCTATTGATACATCCCAACATTTGCCTTGCCTTGGATGAGGCCTGCTCCACTTGTTTGGCAGCCTTCATATCTGCACTGACGATTACTCCCAAGTCCCGTTCTTCTGAAGTCCTAGCTAGTGTTTCCCCATTTAAGGTGTAAGTTTTGCATGGATTTCCGCAGCCGAGATGCATGACCTTACATTTCTTAGCGTTGAAGCCTAGCTGCCATGTCGAGGACCAGTTTTCCAATGTGATCAAATCCTGCGTCATATTATCCTTGAGATTGCTTTCACTTACTATATTACACAGTTTGGCGTCGTCGGCGAACAGTGTTACTTTACCCTGAAGCCCTCGGGTCAAGTCCCTTATGAATATGTTGAAAAGGGATGGTCCCAGGACCGAGCCCTGCGGCACTCCGCTAGTCACTTCCGATGTCTTAGAGAGGGTGCCGTTGACCACCACCCTCTGAAGTCTTTCACTCAGCCAATCGTTGACCCATGCAGTTAGTTTCTCACCTAACCCCATCGACTTCATCTTGTGTAATAGTCTGCGGTGTGGGACACTGTCAAAAGCTTTACTGAAATCCAAGTACACTATGTCCAGAGACTCTCCCGAGTCTAACTTTCCCGTCACCCAATCAAAGAAGCTGATTAGATTGGATTGGCATGACCTACCCCTAGTGAATCCATGTTGACAGGGATCCCTTAGGTTCCCCTCGTCCAAAATCGTGTCTAGTTTCCCTTTAAGTAAAGTTTCCATGAGTTTACATACTACTGATGTGAGACTTACTGGTCTGTAATTTGCAGCCTCTGCTCTGCAACCTTTTTTGTGCAGAGGAATGACGTTGGCTGTTTTCCAGTCCAGGGGGACTCTCCCCGTACTTAGGGAGAGATTGAAGAGTACTGCTAACGGTTTCGCCAGAACATCGCTTAGCTCTCTGAGCACTCTTGGGTGCAAATTGTCCGGTCCCATGGCTTTGTTCACCTTAAGTCTTGACAGTTCACTGTAAACATCAGCAGGTGTGAACTCAAAATTCTGAAATGGATCTTCCATGCTTTGCTTCATTTCCAGCCTTGGCCCGTGCCCTGGTGCCTCGCAGGTAAAGACCGAGCAGAAGTAATCATTCAGCAGTTTGGCTTTATCGGAATCTGTTTCCACATAATTCCCGTCTGGCGTTCTAAGGCGTACTATCCCATTTGTGTTCTTCTTCCTGTCACTAATGTACCTGAAGAAGGATTTGTCCCCTTTCTTAATGTTCTTCACTAGAGTTTCTTCCATTCGAAGTTTGGCCTCCCTGACTGCTGTTTTGACCGCTGCAGACTTTGTCTTGTATTCAATGTTTGCTTCCTTCTTCCCGGTGCGTTTGTATAAGAGAAATGCTCTTTTCTTCTCCTTGACGCGGTACGAGACCTCATCAGTGAACCATTTGGGTCTCTTGTTTCTTTGTTGTTTATTTACTGATTTAATGTAGCGGATAGTTGCCTCATGAAGGGTCGACTTCAAGGTTGACCACATAGCTTCCACATTATCAGTTACTTCTTGAACCTGTAGTGTCTGATGAACGAAATCTCCCATGCGTGCGAAGTCAGTGCCCCGGAAATTGAGTACCCTTGTTCTTGTTTGAGATCTAGGGAAGCCTTTCCTAAGGTTAAACCATACCATATTATGGTCACTGGTGGCTAGCGTTTCTCCCACCGAGACCTCCGAGACGCTTTCCCCGTTCGTAAGTACCAGGTCCAGGATGGCCTGGGCCCTAGTAGGCTCTAGCACCATTTGTTTGAGCTGTACTCCCTTCATGGACGCTAATATCCTCCTGCTATCACAAGTAGTCGCTGAGAGTGTGTTCCAGTCTACATCAGGCATATTGAAGTCTCCTAATAGAACAACATCCCCCCGCAAGGTGATATTCTCAATGTCTTCGATTAATTCTGCGTCTTTGTCCTCCGATTGTCTAGGAGGTCTGTATACCACACCAAGGTATAGGCATTTTTCTCCGCCTCTGGCCAGGTTTACCCAGATAGATTCCCCAGTATACTTGACATCCGTGATCCTGGTTGTCTTAATGTTCTCTTTGATGTAAAGTGCTACCCCTCCTCCTAACTTACCCTCTCTGTCTTGGCGAAGCAAGTTGTATCCTGGTATAGTCATATCCCACCCATGAGAGTCCGTGAACCATGTTTCGGACACAGCCACCACGTCTAAGTCTGCATTAACCATTTCTGTTTCCAGTTCTAGAAGTTTATTCTCCAGGCTGTGTGCGTTAACATACATAGCTCTCCACTCTTGGTGTTTACTAAGCTCCTTATGAGTTAAGGTGTCTCCTAGCGAATCTTTTGCAGTAAGGGTATTTACCTCGGACTTAGAAGCGGAGTTTTTGTTCGCCACCTCAGGATTGTTACTTACCGCTCCGGTGTAAAAGTGGGTACCCACCCCCGACTTACCTAGTTTAAAGCCCTTCGAAGTAGGCGGGCTAGTCGGTGTCCGAAGACGTTCTTACCTCTGTTGGTCAGGTGGAGTCCGTCTGGTCCCTGTAGTCCCTGTAGTGCCTCACCGTGATTCAGGAATCCGAAGTTCATTTCCCGGCACCATCGTTGTAGCCACTCATTCGTCTTCAGGATACGTTCGTCCCTGTCCCTTCCTCTGCCCCTAACAGGAAGAATTGAAGAGAATACTACCTGTGCCTCTGTCTGCTTCAGCCTCCTTCCCAGAGCTCCGAAGTCTCTAGCTATATCCTCCAGGGTGTTCTTGGCAGTGTCATTTGTTCCGATGTGGATGAGTAGCATTGGGAAGTGATCCTGGGGCCTGAGAAGTCGATCAAGACAGGCGGTCACATCTCGTATTCTGGCTCCGGGTAGACAGCAGACCTCCCTCGTCTGTATATCCGGTCTGCATATTGGTCCCTCGGTGCCCCTCAACATGGAGTCCCCGATGGCTATCACTCTACGCTTCTTTTGGGGGTGTCAATCCGTTGTCCCCGGAGATGGGGATGTGTGTTGATCCTGGTCCTGCTCTACGTCGGTAGTCTCTTCCTGCTCTACGTCGGTAGTCTCTTCCTGCAATACCAGGAATCTGTTCTTCAGATTCAGATGTGGAGTCGATGTGAAGCTGCCCTGGTGAGAGAAGGAGTGAGAAGGTGAAGAGATTGTAAATGGGGGGGGGAGAGGGGGGGTTTCCTACGTTTACCTCTGGAGGAGGTCACTAACTGCCAGGAGTCAGTGTCTCCATCCATCTCCTGAACTCCAGCAGTTGGTTTCTGTGTCGTCGGCCCTGGTGTCACCATGGGAGATCCGTCACGGGCCTGTTCCGTGATTTGGGATAGTTCCTGCACTATCCCATCGATATAGGCCTCATCCTCTTTGATGCCTCTCAGACGTTTCACCTCCTCCCTGAGGCTCCTTAGTTCCTGGATGATGTCATCATCCTGCAGGCCGACCTCCTCTGTCTGTGTAGAGGCCGTAATGTACTGCTGTGGGATGGTCTCGGTCTGCACGGAGACGTCCTTTCCCGGTGCTGTGTTCTCCTCCGTCTGTATGTAGGCTGTGGTCAGCTCCCGGATCATCTCAGTGCAGGGGATGCCGATCTTGCTTGTGGGTTTCACACTCCTTGTCCGCCCTGCCATATCAAAAAAAGGGAGAGAGTGAATGAGAGAGAGTAAATGAGAGAGTATGAGAGATAGTATGAGAGTGAGGTTAGGGCCTCTGAAGGGTAAAGTTGAAAAGATAGATGTTAGAGAGATCTGAGCAGTAGGTGTTTAGAATGTAGGATTTGCCCTACGGTGTCCTGTTGCCCTGGATTAGGCTCTTCTTAAGGCTCTTCGCAAAGGCGCTCTCGCTAAGGCGAGCGCCTTTGCCGCTCGCCTTCGCTGCGCGCCGAACGGCTGGGCGCCGTTGGCTCCCTTCTTCTTAAAGGGGGAGCCCGGCACCAATGCGACCTCTGACGCGGTGGGGGTGGGCGGAGCTTCCTCTCGCCTCGACCCCGATCAGGCTTCCGCTCCTCTGCCTCTCCTCGCTTCGGCTGTCTCCCCTCTGCCTCTCTGGATCAGGCTATCTCCCCTCTGCCTCTCCTGCTGATCCTGCAAAGAAAAAGAAACAAACGCTGCCGGGGTCTGCCTCGTGGTCCGGCTCCCTTCTTCTTAAAGGGGGAGCCCGGCACCGATGCGACCTCTGACGCGGTGGGGGTGGGCGGAGCTTCCTCTCGCCTCGACCCCGATCAGGCTTCCGCTCCTCTGCCTCTCCTCGCTTCGGCTGTCTCCCCTCTGCCTCTCTGGATCAGGCTATCTCCCCTCTGCCTCTCCTGCTGATCCTGCAAAGAAAAAGAAACAAACGCTGCCGGGGTCTGCCTCGTGGTCCGGCTCCCTTCTTCTTAAAGGGGGAGTCCGGCACCGATGCGACCTCTGACGCGGTGGGGGTGGGCGGAGCTTCCTCTCGCCTCGACCCCGATCAGGCTTCCGCTCCTCTGCCTCTCCTCGCTTCGGCTGTCTCCCCTCTGCCTCTCTGGATCAGGCTATCTCCCCTCTGCCTCTCCTGCTGATCCTGCAAAGAAAAAGAAACAAACGCTGCCGGGGTCTGCCTCGTGGTCCGGCTCCCTTCTTCTTAAAGGGGGAGCCCGGCACCGATGCGACCTCTGACGCGGTGGGGGTGGGCGGAGCTTCCTCTCGCCTCGACCCCGATCAGGCTTCCGCTCCTCTGCCTCTCCTCGCTTCGGCTGTCTCCCCTCTGCCTCTCTGGATCAGGCTATCTCCCCTCTGCCTCTCCTGCTGATCCTGCAAAGAAAAAGAAACAAACGCCCTGAGGAACAGGCAGGTTCTTGACTGAGTGTTCTCTGGTACCTCCAGTGGATATCTGTAAGGTCGCAGTTTGGTCTTCTCTGAATTCATTTGTGCAACACTACCGTGTGGACGTCTAGGCGTGTCCGGACGTGGTGTTCAGTTAACGTATTCTGGTGGAGGCCCTCCGGGGTCCCACCCATGATGGGTTCTGCTTTGGTATGTCCCATCAGTGAACTGTACCGGTCTGGAGAGATGCTAAAGAAGGAGAAATTAGGTTCTTACCTGCTAATTTTCTTTTTTTTTTAAGACTCTCCAGACCGGTACAGTCCCCACCCTGTCTGTCTGTTCTTACGGGATTTGGATGGAGTGTCTTTTTCTGCAGGTTCTAGTATTTTTATAGGGTCGGGGAGATCAAAAGAAGAGCGGCTTTGGCTCAGCTGGCGTAGCTATGAGGACATTTTGCTGAAGGGGCTTCTATGCAATTTCCAATAGTATTGCTCTATGTTAGTTTTCTGCTTGGCTATTCAGTAGACTGGTTAGACTAGAGGGAAGCACAGCTATTAGTATTACAGCCAAAGTTTTGTCTGTCTCCACCTGCTGGTCATGGTGAGCTGTTACCCATCAGTGAATTGTACCAGTTTGGAGAGATGCTAAAGAAATGGAAATTATCCCTGACTGAAAAAAAAAGGATGGGAGGAAGTGGGGGGGAGGGGAATGAATCAAACAATATGACAGGACAACACTGCAACTCTAGCCTTGAACAGCTAGATTGGGAGTAACAAACAGCAGAATGAAAACCCTACAATAAGTTAGGTAATCCTGGAAGCTTTCTTTAAAAGGTATGTTTTTAAAGCAGCCTTAAAATTGGGAAGAGAGTTGAGTATAAAAGTTAAATGGCATAAAATTCCACTGGGTAGATAACACAACAAGTAGAGAAACACTGGGTAGATAACACACTGGGTAGAGAAACAAGTTGATCTTGCATGGTAAGAGTGAATCTGTGAATGGGAGGAAATAAATGTTGACTAGAAGAGTGCAAAGTATAAGATGTAAAAACTGTGGTATTCCAGAATGAAGAATTTGGTGCGTTAAAACTAAAATGTTAAAGAAAATATGGGAGTGGATGGGAAGCCAAGCCAATGTTCAGCCTGTAAAAGAGGAGGAACGCTATCACCATTAATAAGTTTAACTGCAGTGTTCTGAATTAACTGTAAGCGATATAACTGATAAAGTGGGAGACACATTGCTGTACTGCTTGAATTACACGTACTGGATATTTTAGTATCTGACTTAATAAAGATATAATTAGAGTATCTTTTATCAGCTAGTAATTAGTTCTTAGAAATATAGTCTACTTAGGTCCATAGAGGGGAACCTACTAACAACATTTATAAAAATAACAAATATTAGCATAGCTTAGCATATAACTAGCAATCTTAAGGGACATAGTTTATATACATTTACTTCATTAGCAACCTAATTAAGAAGTCACCAATAATAAGATGTTGGCAGCAGTCTAGCAGCAATATGAGGGCTATCCAGTCTTTTGCACTGAATGTCACATGTTTGATTATCTCCTAATTGATGAGAAGTTGTGTGTGTGAGCTTGGTGCAAAGAGCTCCTAGCACTAATAGAATGGATGTGATCTCTGGAGAGTAGAGTAGCAGACTTGGAGAAGCTGAGGCAGAAAGAGGTCCAGATGCACAAAGCTCCGTCAACCCGGTAAAAAATACCAGGTTGGGAGCAATTTACAGTGGTGCCTCACACAACGAACTTAATTCGTTCCAGGAGCAAGTTTGTTATGCGAAAAGTTCGTTATGTGAAACGCGTTTTCCCATAACAATACATGTTAAAAAAAATAATTCGTTCTGTAGCATATAATATGCTAAGATGACATAAAAAAAGATACATTTTTTGTTATTATTTTTATTTAGATACATCTAAAAACATAATTTTTTTTTAAACAAACACACATTTTTTAAATTTTAAGACAGACTAAGTAGAGTCTACCGAATCTTGCACATCTTCATCCATTTTCTGCTTTTTGGCTGATGGTTTCATGAAAAACCTGTCCAAAGTCATTTGTTTTTCTCTTTTCTCCAACATCTTTTTTTAGAAGCCATGATATACAGTATATAAAAAATATTGAGTTTATCTTAAAAGGACGACTGTATACAGTGAGAGAGGGCAGAGTCTCAGCGGCAAAAACTGGGACTTAACTCTTCTTTTTTTTTTTTTTCTAGCATCGGGGAAGCGGCGAGAGTAGCTCCGCCCCCCTCCCCCCAACGCATCAGCAGTAGGCGCCGGGCCCCTCCATAAAAGGAGGCGAGCCGACGGTCCGCCACTGCACAGGGAGCTGTGAGAGAGGGCAGTTAAGCGCAGTGAGTAACGCAGCTCGGGCGACTTCGTTGTGTGAAACGAAGTTCGTTGTATGAATCAAGACATGAAGTTCGTTGTGTGCAGCGTTCGCTGTGCGAGGCGTTCGTTATGCAAGGCACCACTGTACTTTTATCTGCCTATGCTCACACAAATAGCATGCAAATCATATGCATGCTATTTGTACAGAGCAGCCCGGTGAAAGGAACTGTGTCTGGGATCTGTTCAGATGAGCAATCGCTAGGTATCGCTCTTCTTCCTGCCTGAAGCCACCGTTCTCCCCCTCTGCCCAGCTGATGGCAGCTCCAGAGCATCATCTAGATAAGATTTTAGACAGTGCTGGAAAGAAGCCTGCTCTTTTGGTACATCTGGGTACCACCGACATAGGAAAATATGGGAAGGAGGTTCTGGATGAAGTCAAATTTAGACTCTTAAATAGAAAGCTGAAGTCCAGGGATAGCATTTTCAGAAGTGCTCCCCATTTCACTCACAGGACTTAACAGATGGGCACAGCTCTGCGTGAATGAGACAATGTGCTGCAGGGAGGAGGGTTTTGGGGAGCCTATTCTGGAAAGATGGGCTCTACCTTAACCATAGTGGAACCAGGCTGCTGACATCAACATTTAAAAAGGAGCTAGAGCAGTTTTTAAACTGGGGGAAGGCTGACAGTCGTTCAAAAGTGTGTGGTACAGAACAAGGTATCTTTAAAAGGTATCACCAAAATAGGGCAGCCCAGTAGTGAGATTGCAATAAAGATCATAGTAGACCAGGTGTCTAAATAAAAGAGCAGGCCAATTTTAAAGACTGCAAATTATTACTCATCCATGCCACCCAAATCAGCTAAATAACCCCTTTACTCATTAAATATCAGTGTCTCCCAACAACATAAAATATTTACCTTAATCCATAAAGTGTTCTCGGGAATCCTCTCTCATCTTTCCTCCCACTTTATTCCCAACAACCATTCTAGGACCCTTTTTAACACTCAGTGATAATTGTCTTCAGATCCCACCATTCAAACAAGTTCATTATGAGTCAACAATCGATCCATTTTTGGTTTGTTCCCCTCTTTTTGAAATTCCCTCCCTTCCTTTATCCAATTTGAAGCTCACTACCTAAAATTTAGATCCCTTTTGAAGAGATATCTCTTTGAAAAAAGTCTTCAGTGTACAGTTAGCTTGACAATTACTTGGGAATCTACCAGTTTCTGCAGTATTAAGCCTTGTTTTATTTATTTGTTGTTTTTATAATTTGATTTTATTGCTTCTTTATCTTCTCCTCTTTCCTGTCAGATATGGCATTCCTTTCTCTCTAAAATGTATTATACTGTATTTGTACATCACTTTGCTATCCTCCTGAGGAAAAGCAGTTTATTAAATATCAAACCTTAAACCATAACTGCTGAGCAAGTTATAAATAATAACAAACATAATTTGAAATATCTGTGTGCAAATGCCTGAAGCCTAAGAAATAAGATGGGAGAGTTCAAATGTATTGTACTAAATGAAAAGATATTATAGGCATCTTTGAGGCCTGGTGGAAGGAAGATAACCATTGTCATGCTAGGGTAGAAATTATATGGTAGTGATAGACTAAAAATTCTGCAGGATGCAAAACACACCTTGGAATCATTAAAGATAGAAATTCATTGTGAAAAGGGGAAAAAGGATAGTGATAGGAGTGAACTACTATTTAGCAGGCCAGGATGAACAGACAAATGCAGAAATGTTATCAGAAAATAGAGAGGCTAACATATTAGGTAACACAATAATAATGGGTGAATTGAATTACCCCAATAGTGACTGGTTGAATATGAAATCAGGTTATGCTAGGGAGGTAAAGTTTCTAAATGAAATCAAGGACTGCTTTGTAGAGCAGCTGGTTCAGGAACCAACAAGAGAGAGAGCAATTCTAGACCAAGTCCTTAGTGGAGTGCATGATCTGGTATAGAGGTAGTGATGCTGGGGCAACTTGATAACAGTGATCATAACATAATCAGATTTGATATAATATTGGATGTAAGTACACACAGGAAGTCCAATATATTAGCATTTTAACTTTCAAAGAGGAGATAATAAAATGAGGAGAAGGTTAAGAAAAAACTTTATAGAGGAGCAGCTACAAAAGTAAAACATTTGTATCGGGCATGGATGTTATTCAAAAATACCATCCTGGAAGCCCAGACCAGCTATATTCCACACATTAAACAAGATGGAAGGAAGGCGAAACAGCTGGCATGGATAAAAAGTGAGGTGAAGGAAGCTATTAGAGATAAAAGAACATCCTTCTGAATTTCTGTATTGTGATGGATTATTTTATTTTTTGGGGGTCTGATTCTATGTGGATAAATTATGGATATATTTTTGTACACCGCCTAGGATTTAAGATAGAACAGTACATAAACTGTGTAATAAATAAATTGGAAACAACATAAGGAATGACAAGATCAAATGCAAAGCACTGAGAAGGAAGGCAAAGAGAGACTTTGAAAAGAAGATTGCGCTGGAGGCAAAAACACAAAACCTTTTTAAGATATGTTGGAAGCAAGAAGCAAGTAAAAAGAATCATTTGGCAACTATGATAAAATAAGGAAAATGGTTAAAAAGAAGCTAAAAAGATTGGTGATAAAGGTTAGGACTATCAATTAGGCGTGGACGTTATTTAAATATACGATTGTATAAGCCCCAGATATATTCTACGTATTAACAAAGGTGGAAAGAAGAGGAAATGAGAGCTGGCATGGTTAAAAGGTAAGGTGAAAGAGGCTATTAGAGTCAAAAAAATATCCTTTAAAGAATGGAAAAAGAACCAAAATGAGGAAAATAAGAAGAGACATGCACTGGCAAGTTAGATGCAAAACATTGGTAAAAAAAAAGCTAAAAAAAGAATATGAAGAGAAACTTACTATGAGTTTTGCCTCTTTAACAACATTTTTTTTAGGTACATCAGAAGCAGAAAACCTATGAGGTAATCCGTGGGACCATTGGATGATCAAGGAACAAAACGGGTGCTCAGGGAGGATAAGGCCATAGCAGAGAGACTGAATGAATTCTTTACTTGGTCTTTATGGAAGAAGATGTAAGAGATCTAACTCAACCAGAATGGTTTTCAAGGGTGATGATGCGTAGGAACTACAAGAAATCTCTGTGAACCTGGAAAATGTACTAAGCCAAATTGA
This sequence comes from Geotrypetes seraphini, assembly GCF_902459505.1. Lineage (NCBI taxonomy): Eukaryota > Metazoa > Chordata > Amphibia > Gymnophiona > Dermophiidae > Geotrypetes > Geotrypetes seraphini. Next base: position 72,121,019 of record NC_047094.1, on the reverse strand, counting down.
CAAGTTAAAAGATTGATAAATCACCTGGACTGGATGGTATATATCCGCGGGTACTGAAAGAAATCAAACATGAAATTAGTGATCTGTAACCTGTTGCTAAAATCATCTGTAGTACCTGAAGATTGGAGAGTGGTGAATGTTACACCAATTTTTTAAAAAGGTTCTAGGGGAGCTTAGGAAATTACAGACCAGTAAGCCAGACTTCAGGGCCAGGCAAACTAATGGAAACAATTGTATAAAAAAACAAAATTGTGGAACACGTAGACAAACATGATTTAATGGGACAGAGTCAGCATGGATTTAGCCAAGGGAGGTCTTGCCTCGCCAATTTGCTTGACTTCTTTGAAGGTGTGAATAAATACATGGATAAAGGTAAGCTGGTTGATGTAGTACAGTGGTCCTTTGCGGGGCCACATTTTGGATTGTAGGTACTTGGAGGGCCTCAGAAAAAAAATAGGCCCTGATTCTGTATAGGACGCCCAGGAGAGTTGTCCTATACAGAATCGGGCCTACACTAAACCCCGATTCTTTAACTGGCGTCCATGTTACAGACGCCGGTTAAAGAATCGGGTTAGATTAGACACGGCCGCTACACTTATCATGGCAAAGGATATGTATAGCGGCCGCCTGTCCAATCGCCGACAGGAGGATGTCCAACTCCTCCTGCCAGAACCCCCTCCCCCCCAAACTCGTAATCGCCGGCAGGAGGATACCCAACTCCTCCTGCCGGAAAGCCGGACCCCCTCCGGATCCCCCATGCTAACGACCCCCTCCCCCAACTAACCTTTAAATGTTGGTCGGCTGGACGGGTCTTGCTGCCATCCAGCCGACAGGCCCGCCTCGTGGAAATGAGACGGGCCCGCCCCTTCCCGGCCCATCCCCGCTAAATATAAGGCCTGATTGGCCCAGGCTCTAGAAGCCTGGACCAATCAGGCCTTAGGCATAGCGGGTCCGCCCATCCCCACTAATCCTAAGGCCTGATTGGCCCAGGCTAGGCTAAAAACACTATCGCAGCTTAGTAAAAGAAGCCCATAGAGTCTCATTCACATGTATTATGAGGCCAAAAACTAGGTAAGAAGATACAAAGGAATACTTCTGGCGGAATTCTGCAAGTGAAGAATTTGTACAGAATTCCTCATCTCCTCAGGATGCATAGAATTCTGCACATGCTGTGCAGAACTTAATGTAGACACAGGTAGTAGAGAAGGAAGTGAACAGCTGCACAGTGGGTCATTTCCTCCTCTTGTGTTGGCTAAGACTTGACTGTGTATGTCAGGGGTGTCCAATGTCGGTCCTCGAGGGCCGCAATCCAATCGGGTTTTTAGGATTTCCCCAATGAATATGCATGAGATCTATGTGCTTGCACTGCTTTCAATGCATATTCAGTGGGGAAATCCTGAAAACCCGACTGGATTGCGGCCCTCGAGGACCACATTGGACACCCCTGGTTTATGTGAACCATTATCTGGCACTCACATAATTCTGCCAGGAGTAGAGGATGTACAAGCTCTGTTGTCCTAGTTTATTCTAGCATGGATCAGAGAGTGGTAGAAAGCTGGAACGCCCTTCCAGAGGCTGTTATAGGGGAAAACACCCTCCAAGGATTCAAGACAAAATTAGACAAGTTTCTGTTGAACAAGAACGTGCGCTGGTAGGGCTAGTCTCAGGGTGCTGGTCTTAGACCAGAGGGCCGCCGCGTGAGCGGACTGCTGGGCATGATGGACCACTGGTCTGACTCAGCTGTGGCAATTCTTATGTTCTTATCATTGCTTCAGGTCAGGAACATGGTGGATAAATATCAATGATTTTTTTAAATCAGATTTTTTAAATTTAAATTGAATTTTTTAAACATTTAAATTGGATTTTTTAATAAATATATTTTTGAGGAAAAATCTGTCTAAAGATATATTTTCTATTTAAGATACATTATAGTCTAAAAATTATTCATCATGAAATAAGAATTAGTTTTTAATTATGTAGCATGAGGCTGCATATTCATGCAATATTTACATTTTCTGGTAAATGAATTTCATTAATCTATTCATAATGTCATGGGAAATTTTTCTGTCTAGAAGATATTATCACAGATGCTTGGTTTTGCATTTCTCAACAACTGTAAATTTGGGTCTGCAGAGATAACATGCTTCTTCTCCACAAAAATGTTATAAAATATACAGAATTGAGAAAAATACCTTAGCCCCATTGTTCCTTTGCAATTGATATACACAAAATCAACTCCTTCTTTAAGTGCTTAGTTTATATATCTGCACTAGGAGCTAAGTGTGAGAAGGGAGGGGCAAGCAGTAAAAATTAAAGTGAAACCTTTTGAGCAGAATACTCCATAAGTCTTGGGATCTTTGTGTGTGTAGCCTGAGGTTTATCATATTATTCTCAGAGGAGAAAACCTATAATGGCAGCAGGCCATAAAAGAGACCCATTTGGGGAATATTTTAATAAAGTTCTTCTACCTATGGGTAAGGCATTCATGTGTGCAAAATGCAAATAACAGCAACAAGAAATGCAAGGCCTGGGGCCAAATGAAACAACATCATTAGAAGTGCTTTGATGAAGATGACAAAAGGAACATGTTTGAACAGGCAGGATCTTCAAATTGGTAAATGTTTTGATTTCATCATATTTCTTAAAGACTGTCTTGAGGAATTGTCATATTTGAGCAAAAATATTATTACTGTTCATTATTGTCATTTTGATACAGTTATGAAGAAATAAAGAATTGAAATAAAGAGTTTAAACAAGCAACTATTCCTTTTTTGGGCAGTACTGAGTGGCAGTGAATACAATGAGTAATACGAATAAGTGGAAATAGTATCAATAATAAAATAACAGCATTGACTTTTTTGTTTAGGGGAATCTATCATCAGTCTAAAGGATTCTGGAAAATATCTACTTTCAAGTCAAGATCACCATCCTCCTGTTCTACAGTTTCAGAGTTATCTGTCCAGGATAGTGTTTCAGTCATGTCATATACAGTATATCACCTAAAAGAAAGAAAAACTACAGTATATCACCTAAAAGAAAGAAAAACTATGACCATCCAGGAACCACCATAGATATGTTTCTACTTTAAACCAGCAGATTAAAAAAAAGATGTAACTGATGAATAAATTGACCAGTTTATTTTTACAACAAACTCTTCTTTCCATCTGATTGAAAGCACACATTTCATTAATATGATTCAGTCACTGAGACTAGGGTACAGTTCACCCAGAAGAGCGGATATTGTAGGGAAACTGCTAGATAAAGTGTATGACAGACCTGTATGTGCTTCTATAGCAACAGAAGAAGGAATATCTTCCTTGCAGAAACAATTGATACCTCAGAACAGCAGGTACCATATACAGCAGAATCAGGTCATAGCAGCAAAAGCTATAATAAAATGTGAACAAAAATTAAAATGTCTAGTCACAGACAATGCTACAAATGTATCCAAGATGAGAAGAAATTTAGAAAACCATGAAGATATCTTTAAAACATATGGTTGCAGTGCTCATTTACTGCACCTTTTAGCCAAATATCTTGATGCCTCAGAAATAAAAGACTAATATTGCTAAATACTTCTGTAACAATCATTTTGCAGCAGCTCTGAAAAGAATGGGTGGAACCAAGCTAACGTTCCCACAAGATGTTAGATGGAACTCTGTAGTGGACTATTTTGAGCAGTATATCAATAAATGGCCTATTTGATAACAGTTTATGAACAAAATTGAGAGAAAATAGATGACACAGTTACGGCCAAAATCCTCAACATTGTGCTTAAGTGAAATGTTGAAAATATGCTGAGAATCCTGAAACCCAGTTTTGAAGCTTTAAACAAAATACAGAAAAATAGCTGTTTTATTGCTGATCCTGTTGAAATTTGGAACAAACTGAGTGAGCACTTAGAACTGCACAATGACAGAATTAAATTACAAGCATTAAAAAAAACCAAATGGGATAAGCACTGTTTCCAGCTCATTGTCTTGCAAATATTGTCAATATCTGGTACCAGGATCAAACCTTATGTGCTAAAGAAGAGGAGTTAGCTATGACATGGATATCCAGGAATCATCCATCTGTAATGCCAACTATAATACACTTCAGAGCTAAGGATAAACTATTCAATAAATATAAGTTTGCTGATAATGTTTTAAAGAAATACCAGTGAACTGGTGGAGATCACTTATTAAGCACTTGGATTTAGAGGCTGTTGAAATAATAATTTTACTTTTAACAGCAATAGCTTTGGTTGGTAATGAAAGGACTTATTTATTCCAAATTGAGAAATTGTTTGGAACCCAATAAAGTAGAAAAGCTTGGGTTTTTCCCATATTATGAACAAATCAGAAGATGAAGATGAGTGAGCTACAGAAGATAGTATATTGGTTTTCATCTGTGGACTTGGCTGATAGAATAAATTTTTAAAAAATATTTTGTTTAATCACATCAGTTAATATGGATGTTTAAGCAAATACAATAATACATATGCTATAATGTTATTTTGGTTAAATAAAACTATTTAAATTGTTATTAAGGTAATGATTAATTTTTCTCCTTTCAATAAAATACAACAGAAAAGTTGTCCAATTATGAATGATTAACCTATCAGTTCACCTTGCAATTTCATAATTATGTATTTCTAATATATTAAAAAAAATGACTGATTTGGTTATACTAACTGTAAAATTAATCTGTAAAGTTATTTTTCAAAAACTGAAACCTTCATCGGGTTGTAAATATTAAGATTATACCAGCAAGAAAGAGTCTTTCTGTAGAAAACCATGATTTAAATCAAGTCTTTCTGACTAGTGATTCAAATCAATTTGATTTAAATCAAATCCACCCTAGTCAGGAAATGCATTCTTGAAGCCTTTTCTCAGTCACTCTCTCTTTCTCAGCCTTTAAAAATGTATTAATCTTTCTCCAAGCAAGACTAAGGGCTCCTTTTACAAAGGTGCAGTAGCGGTTTAACGTGCGGAATACGGTGTGTTAAACCGCCTGCCGCGCTATTACCTAACGCCTCCATTGACGAGGCGTTAGGATTTTAGGCTGCCGCGGGGGTTAGCACGTGATGAAATGTCCAATGCGCTAACCCCTGTAGTGCGCCTTGATAAAAGGAGCACTAAGGGCTCCTTTTACAATGGTGTGCTAGGTGTTTTAGCGCGTGCTTAGCTAAAATGCCACATGCGCTAGCCGCTACCGCCTTCTTTTAAGCAGGCGGTAGTTTTACGGCTAGCGCACTATAGCACGCGCTAATTGTGTGCTTGCGCTAACGCCTCCATAGAGCTTGCGTTAGCATTTTCTGTTTAGCACGGGGTTAGTGCGCACGGCATTGTAGTGCACGCTAAAAACCCTAGCGCACCTTAGTAAAAGGAGCCCTAAGTCCTCATCTATGCATGATTTTTCCAACAGAGACCATCGCAGGAAGTAGTACCCCAGCAACTTTTTCTAGAAGTCTTTGGGTAGGTTCATCACATGGGACTGCTTCAGTCTAATCTTTTCCATGGAGTTGATTGGAGCTCTTTTCCATTGCAGTTTCCTCAGCTTCTTAGATGTTGTACAAAGTCTTCTTTTGAGTTTATAAATCCTTTTGCATAATTTTTTCACAACTACCCTATAGTTTCTTAGTTTTTTCATCAAATTTTAAGTTTTATTTATTTTTTTTCCATGTAAGCTTAGGGTGGTATGTTTTAGGCCTCAAGCTTCTGGCTGGGCTAGTTTTGTCACCTTTGAGCCATTTGATTTTGCTTCAACTGTTTATCCAAATGAAAAGTCCCAAATTAACACCCCAGCAGCTTCAAGAGGTGTTCCTGGTACAACAGGACCATATCTATCATGGATACCAATTTGTGGACCTGCAATGTATAGGATCCAACCATGATCCCTCATTGTATTCTCTGTTCAGAAATATTATTGTAGAGAAAGGCAGAGAGAAAAGCTATTCTTTGGATCTTGCCAGGTACTTGTGACCTGGGTTTGCCACTGTTTGAAAGAGGATGCTGGGCTTGATGGTCCTTTGGTCTGTCCCAATATGGCAACTCTTATGTTCTTCATTCAGTCTTCAGGCTGCTGGCAGAATCAGCCAGGCGAGCCTGCTGAAGCCTTCTCTCTGCAAGACTTCCTGTTCCTGTGTAGGCGAGATGCTGAAGATAGAAGGCTTCTGTGGCACGCCGAAGACAGCAGGCTGACTGCCAGTGGTCTGAAGATTGAATTGCAGCAGCGGAGGTAGATGGGGACAGGGGAGATCTATACCCAACTCTGGGGTGGGGCCTGGAGCTAGAGAGAGGCCATGCCACTGGATCCTGATAGGGGAGTACTGAGAAAGCACCCATGAGAGAGGGGGATTGGAAGTACAGAAAGAGGGAGAGAAGCATCTCTAAGGGAGGGGTGGGTTGAAGGGAGAGAGAAGTACCTGTAGGGGAAGGAGGGTTTGGATAAAGAAACATCCACGGGATAGGGGATTGGAAGTTGAGAGAGAGAAGCACCTGTGGGAGGGGGGAGGGTTGGAAGACAGAGAAAAAAAACACGGGGGAGAGGGTCAGGAGAGAGAGAGAGAAAGAAGCACCTTTTGGGAGAGGGGAGTTGGAAGGAGAGACAGGGAGACAAAAAGAAGCACCTGCGGGAGAGGGGGGTCAGAAGGAGAGAAAGAAGCACCTGCAGGAGAGGGAGTTGGAAGGAGAGAGAGAAAGAAACACCTATGAGAGAGGGGGGATCGGAAGGAGATAGAGAGAGAAAGAAGCACCTGCGGGAGAGGGGGTTGGAAGGAAAGAGATAAAGAAACACCTATGGGGGGGGGGGGTTGGAAGGAGAGAGATAAAGAAACAACTGCGTGGGAGGGGGGCTGGAAAGAGAGAAAGAAGCACCTGTGGGAGAGAGGGCGTCGGAAGGAGAGAAGCATCTGGGGGGCAGGGGGTTGGAGGAGGAGAGACAGAAAAGCATTAAAAGAGTACAGAGGATGGGAAGGGGGACTAAGGAAAAGGGTGAAAGGGGTGGGGCGGGCAGGATCATGTGTCCTCTTTTATGACTTCTCAAATAGGGCAACACTATGTTTGACCTTTCCATCAGAAGAACTATGAGACTGAAACATTTTCCAGTGTTGGTCATATAGAAATGGGATACATTGTTGTCCCTAAACCTCACAGCTTGGATGGTGAGAGGTTGAACTCTGGCTTCCCTGAACTTGCCTGACCATCTCATAGGTCTTGCTAAATGCCAGAAAGGATTCCACTAAGATGGCATATTGAAGGAAGAGGTTTACCGTCTGGTGTGAGGACCAAAGGGTAAAGCCACAGATCCCTTTACCTGCCTTACACAAAACTGCTTGAATATCCTTTACATCCATCAGAAGCAGGTCTCCAGGCCAACTCTACAAGGGTACTCCTTACTGTCATTGGAAGTTATCATTGGGTAAAAGGTAAGTCCCCTAAAACTAATAAATTATGCCCTATTGGAAACCATAGGAGGGACCTACCTAGACACTACCAGGTCTACCCACTGCACTCATACAAAGTGATTTCCTTCACTCGCCGGCACTCCGGCTTCTCTCTCCTGCATCTCCCGCTGCCCTCTCCAGTCTCCCCCATGAAAAACCGTATTTGCGGTTTTTCAAGATTCGTGAGGGTTACTGGAACGGAACCCTCGCGAATATCAGGGGACCCCATTCCTGCAGAAAAAGTTTTGATTTTCGCAAGGAATGATACACTCAACCCCTCAAGCAGCATCAAAGCATGTAAACGATTACACCAAGCCCAATAAGGGGCACAATCTGAAACCCACTCCCCCAAAATAATTTTCTTAGCCAACAGCCCTGCCTTCCACAGAAAAAGCCAGCCAACATCAGGGGGAAAGCGAAAAGCTTCATATTTATCCAAAAGAAACATCACTGGAGTTAGAGGTATAGAACGGCCCAGCAAGGACTCCATATAACGGATCATCTGTTTCCAAAAACATTGACTGCTGGAGAACTCCAAAAAGCATGGAAAAAGGACTTGGGAACACTTCTCGCACTGTGCCGACTCCATGTAACCAGAGTGAAATAATTGAACCCGCGTAAGATATGCATGATGCAGCACCTGAAATTGGCATTCCCGGAGTTCAGCCAAGACAGAAAGGGTCGGGATGCGGTTAATAAAACAGCCCATATCTAAATCAGTCGGTTGCAGATTCAACTCGGGAGCCCAACGAGCACACAAAGATTCCCACGACCGAGTCAAAGTAAGGAGGCACAAAGCTCTATGCAACGCAGAAACAGAGAGGCCCTCATTCTCAAATGGATCAAAGAAAGCGCGGAGCTTACGCCCCAATCTCAACCACAACCCTTCCACCTCCAAAGAACATACATAATTATGTAATTGAAAATAAGCAAAAAAATCAGTAGCCAGAATACCCTTGCGAAGTTGGAAAGTATGCCAAGAAGGAAGCATGCCATCAGGAGTGAGAACATGTTCCAACACTGTCAAGCCCAGCTGGATCCAACGTTGAAAAGGAGCAAAAGTCTGGCCCAGCAAAAACTGAAGATTCCCTTGAATGGGCAGTAAAACAGACACCCCTGACCTCTCCCCCAAGCCCATCACCAAAACCCTCCAAATATCACATAAAGAGCCCAATAAAAGAATAGAGCGCAAATAAGAAGGAAGGGACGCGCGAGGAGCATGCAACAAGGAAGATAGATGCCAGGGGCGATAGAAGGCCAATTCATAATCAAAACAAGTACATTCATGTTGGTCAAGGAACCAGTCCCCAAGATAGTGAAGTAAACAGGCCTGATTATATTTCTGTATAAGAACATAAGAATTGACGCTGCTGGGTCAGACCAGTGGTCCATCGTGCCTAGTCTGCTCACGTGGCGCCCTCGGGTTAAAGACCAGCACCCTAACTGAGACTAGCCCTATCTATGCCCCCCTTGACCAAGACTCCAACAGGTGACGAAAAGCCAGATGAGGTTTCTTCCCCCCCTCCCAAAGAAACCGAGATAAAAGCCTATATTATGCTCGAAGATATTTTTGCAAAAGATGAATAGGTAACAGCTGCAGAACATAAAGCCATTTGGGAAAAATGATCATATTAAAGAGCTGAATACAGCCATGTACCGAAAGGGGAAAAAAATTTGAAACTGATCCTTCAAATAATTTGTCTTACAGCCTCCAGCTTCACAGACTTCTTCCTCGGGTAAGTATATTTGATGGTTTTCTGTCTTTTCTGTATAGGGGTACCACGTTGGCGCGCTGTTGCTTATAGATCACAGGAAATCCTATTACTCTGTCTTTAACAAATCAATAAAAGAAACTACAACCCTAAAGCTATTTAATCAGTAACTTTTTCTATCTAAGAAAAATTAAAAGATAATTAGAAAAATCCCTAAACTATTCCCCTCCCAACATTTTCTAGACTACTACAACAATCACAATCATCATACAACAACCACAATAATCTCACTCAATATCTCACAGAATAACTTCACAGAATATGTTCACCAAATAGTTTCACAGAATGGCTCTCAGAATACTTTCACAGAATAGCTTCCAGATCTGCTTCACAGAATCTCTCAGAGAACATCTCACAGAACAATACCAGCATCAATACCAAACTTCAAACCTTAACCAGAATTTCACAATCCTTCTCAAATTTAAATAAAACCACCATATTTATCTTCTCACAAGGCATAGAAACCATACCACCTCCACATAGATCCAAGTAACCCTCCCAACTGTCAAATCTGACAGTTGGAATGTTCACCAACTGATGCTGATCTCTGCACTAGGACAGCAAACCTGTGCAGGAGATAGCAACAGAATAGCAAAACTTAACAAATACAAAAGATACACAAACCAAACTTCTCAAAATAGGACCCCCCCCCCCCCCCACACACACACACACACAAAGATCTTACCTTCCAGATTTTCTTTACTTTAAAAACCCTTTAAAATATTCTTTAAACCTTGTTTTTCTCACTCAGGTAACTTTTAAACTTTTAACCCTGGTTACATTATGAAACCTTCCACCAAGCTCTTCAGTATTCTTACCCAGTTTGATCCCGATATGGAAGGTCTTATATTTTGGGTGGCAGTAACAGCACCAAGGTTAGTGAACTCCAGCCTCTTTCACCTTATACTAAGAATAGTAGAGACAGACTGGATAGGCTGTATGATCCTTATCTTTATCTGCCCTCATGTTTATGTAATCTTATATTCTCACAAGTATTAGCAGCTGCAGGAAATCAGCTTGGAGTTTTGCAACTTCTTGGACTCTTAGCAGGGACTGCCAAACAAACAAAAATCCATCAAAACCAGAAACAATGGATATGGTGCATGATTTCAGTACTTCTATTATTTAACTAATACCAGTCCAATAAAAATATCACAGAATACAGAAGCTTATAAATACCGGCAGAGTGGTAATTGGGAGGAGGGGGAGGGTAAGAACACTATGTTAAAGGTACGGGAATCCTGCTTAAATAAACTACAATTCCCATCATTTCAAGCATACATTATTAGCATTTAATAACATCACTGCCTGCCTCTGTGTGGCCTCTGGCCAAAGATTCTGCTGTTTCCCTGAGAGTGAATTATGGCGGCCTCCTACCGGCGCAATCCATAGATTGCATGTGCTTGGGAGCAAAAAGACAGGTGCCGACATTCCCTGCTCTTCGCACATTGGTATGACATCTGTAAGCAGTTAAAATTGGTTTACTGAGTAGCTGCATGAACAGTCATATGAACAGGAGGAATCTGCAATATTTTTTTTTTGGGGGGGCTCACTTTGACTATTTATTTTCTGTTTAAAGGAAACTTGCCAAATTTATAAAAGGAGTCTTTCCCTAATCCTATCTGTAGTCCATTTATAAAGCTATGATAACTATTCCCAGTACAAAATGCACCAAAGAATTTGGTGCATTTACCCCCCTTTTACAAAACCGTAGGCAGTTTTTAGTGCCAGCCATGGAAGTAACAATTCCAACGCTAACCCCCAAAGTGGACTCTAGCATCTGGTAACTGTCATTTGGGTTATTCTTCCCAATGTGCATCACTTAGCATTTGTCTACATTAAATGTCATTTGCCACTTGGACACCTAGCCTTCCAGTTTCCTATGGTCTGCCTGCAATTTTTCACAATCTGCATGTGTTTTAACAACTTTGAACAATTTAGTGTCATCTGCAAATTTAATCATCTCACTCGTCATTTCAATTTCCAGATCATTTATAAATAAGATAAATAGCACCAGTCTCAGTACAAATCCCTGCGGCACTCCATTGTTTATCTCCTCCATTGAGAAAAATTACCATTTACTACTCTCTGTTTTCTATCCAATAACCAATTCCTAATCCGCAACTGAATTTTGCCATCTGTCATAAGAACATAAGAAGTTGCCTCCGCTGAGACAGACCAGAGGTCCATCTTGCCCAGCGGTCCGTTCCCGCGGCAGCCCATCAGGCCTATTGCCTGAGCAGTGGTCCCTGCCTATTTCTATAACTTACCTCTTACTCCTATCCCTATACCTACCTCTACTCCTATCCCATGACACTAATTTTTTCAGGAACTTCTCATGAGAAATTTTGTCAAAGGCTGTCTGAAAATCAAGATACACTACATCAACCGGCTCACCTTTATCCACATGTTTATTCATACCTTCAAAGAAGTCAAGCAAATTGGTGAGGCAAGATCTCCCTCAGCTGAACCCATGCTGACTCTGTCTCATTAAGGGCTCCTTTTATTAAGGTGCGCTAGCGTTTTTAACACACGCTAGCCGAAAAATTACCACCTGCTTAAAAGGAGGCGGTAGCGGCTAGCGTGTGCAATTTAGCGTACGCTATTCCGCGCGTTAAGGCCCTAACGCACCTTTGTAAAAGGAGCCCTAAATCATGTTTGTCTAGGTGTACCACAATTTTATTTTTTATAATTGTTTCTACCATTTTGCCCGGCACTGCTGTCAAGCTTACCAGTCTATAATATCTTGGATCTCCCCTGAAACCCTTTTTAAAAATCAGCGTAACATTGGCCACCTTCCAATCTTCAGGTACTACAGACAATTTTAGCGAAAGGTTACAGATCACTAACAGCAATTTCATGTTTGAGTTCTTTTAGTAGCTTTGGATATATGCATGTTACAGTGCATTCTTGCTATTCACTCGTCAATTCCATGGGTCTGCAAATTGTGACTGCTGTTCGCACCGCTGTGTTTGCATATTTGTAGACCTGTGCATCTAAAAATTTTTGCTTTCACTTTTGAAAATGGCCATCAAGCATCCAAGGAGTGAATTGCAAACAACTAATGCAAAAAGGAAGAAACATTTGAAGTGTCTTAGTGATAAAATATGTGTGTTAGGCTTCATTCACCATATGGCTCCAGAAAAAGGAAGACAGATTGAGATATATGGATTTTACTTCCATTGAAAGCAATGGAAGTAAAACACGGATGTCTCAACCTGTCCTCCTTTTTCTGGAACTAGCAATTTTTTGGAATACAATCGTAATAATTAATAAATGTATATTTAATACGTATTGTAAAGTATAGTTAATAGCAGAGGCTCATTCAAACTGCATCCGACAGAAGCATTGATATCACTGAGAACATATGGAAATCATAATAATAATAAGAAGAAGAATACGGAGAAAAATAAACCTCAATTGTGGGAGGTTGGGACTACACAAGTACCCAGCCCTCAGCACATCATCACAGGTTTATAAAAAAACTCCGTTTACGTTCATATAGACAAAATTTTCATTCACTCAAGATCACTTTTTTCCATTTTTCAAATTATTTTTTTAGAAAAGGTCTCATTATAGGTGAAGCAACTGTCCGAATGTCAAAATCTTAATGATATGAACCCCAAACTTAACTAAATTAGTAATGAAGGCTACAGCTCGATTTCATTTGTGCAGGAATTTTCAGAGGCACAATATGCAACAAAACCACACTAAAGGGAAAAGAACACTCATCTGAAGAGGTGAAAAATTCCAAGGAGACCATCCGCTCCTAATCCCGACAGAAAAGACTTTCTGTTTCGCCTCAACTGGCTACTTCAGGGGATATCTGCCATCTTCAGGTGTCTCCTTCTTTCCTGCAATCCCTACAAACGCTGGCTCTTCTCAAAATGGAGTCGGGACTGTGAGACGCGCCCAGTTCGAATATCAAACGAACTGGGCGTCATGACGTCATCACAAAGCGTGATGCGTGATAGGCCAAACATCGGCAATTAAACAGACCACCCTGTCAGCTGTCATAACAAGAAATTTTAACTAGTTCAAAGGAACGGTTGCCACTCATAAGTTGTATTCAGCCCTAATGGTTCAATTGTCTGTAACCTGTTGATCCAACGTTGTTCTTTCTGCCATAATATTCTTCTAATGTCCCCTCTTCTTTGAGTCAAGGGCAGTTTTTCAATCACCCAACATTTCAAATTTTCAAATTTGTGATTGCACTGAATACAGTGAGCTACCATAGGCGCTGTTAACTTCCGGGTATTAATACAACTTTTATGTTCAGTCATTCTGACTGTTAGAGTCCGTGATGTCTGACCTATGTATAAAAGGTCGCATGGACATTGAACTGTATAGATGATATTAATAGATTGACATGAGGATATATGATATAGAGTATAATTTTTACCATCAGAAGGATTAATAAAAGAAGAAACCTCAGCCATTATCTTGCAATTTGAGCAATGGCCGCATGGCTTATGCCCCGGTGTGTTGCTAAGATCTTCTTCTATAAATTTCTCTTTAGCAGTATGACACAGCCAGTCACTTAAATTTTTATTCCTTGATTGAGAAAAAATAAATCGTTTATTCTCAAAACAGGGTAAAGTTTGAAGAAGAGGAAGATGTTTTTTATATCTTCTAATAATCTGAGGTGACATACGAGTTTGTTTAATCACACAAGGGATGATTGTTTCTTCAACTTGAGATTTCTTATAATCCAGCAATGTTTCTCTAGGATTGTGTAATGCTCGTTTTCTAGCTCTTTTAACTAACTTAGCAGGATAATCTCTTGATATCAATTTATGTTCTAATGTTTTTGCTTCTTGTATAAATCTTTCTTTAGTATTGCAAATCCTTCTGTATCTAAGAAATTGTGCAAAAGGAATGCTCGTTTTTAGGTGAACTGGATGCATACTATCAAATTTTAATAGTGTATTTCTATCAGTTTTTTTATGAAAAACCGAAGTCTCCAAACTGTTATTTTTCTTCTGAATGAGCACATCTAAAAAACTAATGCTCTCATTACTGTGTGACATAGTAAATTTGATAGATTGATGACATTGATTTATTTTTTCGGCAAATTCAAAAAGTTGTGGTAAAGTACCCGACCAAATGACAAAAATGTCATCTATGAAGCGCCACCATTTGGCAACATATCGAAATTCAGGCAGTGAATAGACAAAAACTTCTTCGAACCAGGACATATAAAGATTGGCTATTGTTGGTGCAAACGACGCGCCCATTGCTATCCCTGTAAGTTGTTTAAAGAATTCTCCATTGAAAATAAAATAATTATTTTTCAACGCTACTGTACATAGATCTCTCAGAAAGATAGTATGTGTAGTATTATGAGAAGGTTGAGAGTTCCATAAATCTACAAGTACTGATAGAGCTTCTTCTTGCGGGATACTAGTATACAATGAGCAAACGTCGAAAGTTGCCAGTATATAATTTGTAGATGTTCCAGATGTAAACTCATTCAGTTTGTTTAAAAACTGGGTGGTATCCTGTAAATATGATTTGATCGTTATAAGGAAACATTGAAGTTTTTTATCAATATATTTGCTTGTTCTTTCTAATAAAGAATCCCGGGCCGAAACAATTGGCCTTCCGGGAGGACATTGGGTATTTTTATGAATCTTTGGTAAAAGATAAAATATGGGTATTTTATAACATTGGGGTGTGAGAAACGCATGTTCTTTTTTAGTGAGAAAGCCACTTTTCATTGCATCCTTACAGATGTCTGCAATCATTTCAAAAATCTCCTGAGAGGGATCTTGATCTAATTTAAGGTACGTGTCCTGATTTAACAGTTGAATGTTTGCTTCTGCAATATAGAGGTCACGACCCCAAACCACTACAGCACCTCCCTTATCCGCCCTTCTGATTACTATAGTAGGGTCTTTACTCAACTTCTGGAGGGCCTCATGTTCTGAAAAAGATAAATTGTGAAACCCTCTTTGAAAAATAAATCAATGTCATCAATCTATCAAATTTACTATGTCACACAGTAATGAGAGCATTAGTTTTTTAGATGTGCTCATTCAGAAGAAAAATAACAGTTTGGAGACTTCGGTTTTTCATAAAAAAACTGATAGAAATACACTATTAAAATTTGATAGTATGCATCCAGTTCACCTAAAAACGAGCATTCCTTTTGCACAATTTCTTAGATACAGAAGGATTTGCAATACTAAAGAAAGATTTATACAAGAAGCAAAAACATTAGAACATAAATTGATATCAAGAGATTATCCTGCTAAGTTAGTTAAAAGAGCTAGAAAACGAGCATTACACAATCCTAGAGAAACATTGCTGGATTATAAGAAATCTCAAGTTGAAGAAACAATCATCCCTTGTGTGATTAAACAAACTCGTATGTCACCTCAGATTATTAGAAGATATAAAAAACATCTTCCTCTTCTTCAAACTTTACCCTGTTTTGAGAATAAACGATTTATTTTTTCTCAATCAAGGAATAAAAATTTAAGTGACTGGCTGTGTCATACTGCTAAAGAGAAATTTATAGAAGAAGATCTTAGCAACACACCGGGGCATAAGCCATGCGGCCATTGCTCAAATTGCAAGATAATGGCTGAGGTTTCTTCTTTTATTAATCCTTCTGATGGTAAAAATTATACTCTATATCATATATCCTCATGTCAATCTATTAATATCATCTATACAGTTCAATGTCCATGCGACCTTTTATACATAGGTCAGACATCACGGACTCTAACAGTCAGAATGACTGAACATAAAAGTTGTATTAATACCCGGAAGTTAACAGCGCCTATGGTAGCTCACTGTATTCAGTGCAATCACAAATTTGAAAATTTGAAATGTTGGGTGATTGAAAAACTGCCCTTGACTCAAAGAAGAGGGGACATTAGAAGAATATTATGGCAGAAAGAACAACGTTGGATCAACAGGTTACAGACAATTGAACCATTAGGGCTGAATACAACTTATGAGTGGCAACCGTTCCTTTGAACTAGTTAAAATTTCTTGTTATGACAGCTGACAGGGTGGTCTGTTTAATTGCCGATGTTTGGCCTATCACGCATCACGCTTTGTGATGACGTCATGACGCCCAGTTCGTTTGATATTCGAACTGGGCGCGTCTCACAGTCCCGACTCCATTTTGAGAAGAGCCAGCGTTTGTAGGGATTGCAGGAAAGAAGGAGACACCTGAAGATGGCAGATATCCCCTGAAGTAGCCAGTTGAGGCGAAACAGAAAGTCTTTTCTGTCGGGATTAGGAGCGGATGGTCTCCTTGGAATTTTTCACCTCTTCAGATGAGTGTTCTTTTCCCTTTAGTGTGGTTTTGTTGCATATTGTGCCTCTGAAAATTCCTGCACAAATGAAATCGAGCTGTAGCCTTCATTACTAATTTAGTTAAGTTTGGGGTTCATATCATTAAGATTTTGACATTCGGACAGTTGCTTCACCTATAATGAGACCTTTTCTAAAAAAATAATTTGAAAAATGGAAAAAAGTGATCTTGAGTGAATGAAAATTTTGTCTATATGAACGTAAACGGAGTTTTTTTATAAACCTGTGATGATGTGCTGAGGGCTGGGTACTTGTGTAGTCCCAACCTCCCACAATTGAGGTTTATTTTTCTCCGTATTCTTCTTCTTATTATTATTATGATTTCCATATGTTCTCAGTGATATCAATGCTTCTGTCGGATGCAGTTTGAATGAGCCTCTGCTATTAACTATACTTTACAATACGTATTAAATACTCCTTTTTCTGGAGCCATATGATAACCCTATTCATTCTGGCAAGTCTGTTTCTGTTATTAGCCACGAGTTCAATGTTACTGAATCAACCATCCAGCAGAAAGAGGAAGATATTCATCATTCTGTTTGTGAAGCCGCACTGGAAAGTTCCAAAACAACATCTGTGGTTCGTGATGAGTTAAAGGAAAAGGTGGAGAAGCAGCTAAATTTGTAGATAATGCATATGGTGGATGAAAAAAAGCACTGGCATTATGAGGATGAAAGTCGAAGAGATTTATAAATACATCACCCAGGGCCAGGAAAATGTGAAACCCTTTTCTGTGAGTTCAGGTTGGATAGTGCATTTTAAAAAGCAATATGTGCTAAAAAATATTGTAAGCCTTTCTGGGAAGTCAGGTTCAGCTAACAACGAAGCTGCTGAAGAATTTAAAAAAGTACCTGCTAACTGTAATTGAAGAAAAGGGATATGTGCCAGAACAGGTCTTTAATGGTGATGAGACTGGCTTGTTTTACAAGCAGACTGAGAAATGAACATACTGTATATAATGAAAATGGCAGAAAAAGTCCTAGGATTAAAGGCATTTAAAAATTGTGCCTCCCTGTTATTGAATGCCAAAGGTGATTTCAAATGCAAGCCTCTTATGGTCTACAGCAGTGGTTCCCAACCCTGTCCTGGAGGACCATCAAGCCAGTCAGGTTTTCAGGATAGCCCTAATGAATATGCATGGAGCAGATTTGCATGCCTGGCACCTCCATTATATGCAGATTTCTCTCATGCATATTCATTAGGGCTATCTTGAAAACCCGACTGGCCTGGTGGTCCTCCAGGAGAGGGTTTGGAACCACTGGTCTACAGAGCCTAAAATCCATGCACACTTAAAGGAAAGAACCTGAACTCAAGGTTTCATCGTATTGTCTACAGTGACAGAAGGCTGCTTCCCCTGTCACTCCTGTTAGGACTGTGCGCATGTGTCAATCACTCACGGAGCGATTGATCGGTTGTGTTTGCTTGCAAATGATTTGCACACAAACTTGATAGCGCATTGATTACTGCTGGAGAATCGGCCAGAGAATTGGCCAACAGCGATCGAGTCAGTATCTTTAGTGCATCTAGCCCAGAGTGACTTACCCTTCTAACCTTTTGTTTGAACAGTTTGTCTCTTAATGTAAACGTGTATTTGATATTAATGTAAATATAAAATTTTGTATTGATTCTAGTCTGTATATCACAATTTTATAATTTTACTATTGTAAGCCACTTAGAAATCCAATAAGTGGGATAACACATTTTAATAAAATTTGAAAACTTGAGCTGCAGAATGAATGCACTTGTAGGTCAGCAAGAGGAGTTTGAACTGTATATGAAAATGGATAGGATGCCAATGAAGTGACTTAAAAAAAAAGGTTACGTGAGTGTAGTGACAATCTGTAACCTATCATTAAAATCATCTACAACAGGGGTGTCAAAGTCCCTCCTTGAGGGCTGCAATCCAGTCGGGTTTTCAGGATTTCCCCAATGAATATGCATGAGATCTATTAGCATACAATGAAAGCAGTACATGCAAATAGATCTCATACATATTCATTGGAGAAATCCTGAAAACCCGACTGGAGTGCAGCCCTTGAGGAGGGACTTTGACACCCCTGCCTGATCTACAGTGTCTGAAGATTTCAGAGTTCAATAAAACACCAATTTTTATAAAGTGTTCTGAGGGAGATATGGGAAATCACAGATCAATAAGTTTGATGTCATTGCTGGACAAAATGGTAGACTACTATAAAAAAAACAAATTGCTGAATAAGAACATAAGAATTGCCGCTGCTGGGTCAGACCAGTGGTCCATCATGCCCAGCGGTCCACTCACGCGGTGGCCCTTAGGTCAAAGACCAGTGCTCTAACTGAGACTAGCCTTACCTGCGTACGTTCTAGTTCAGTAGGAACTTGTCTAACTTTGTCTTGAATCCCTGGAGGGTATTTTCCTCTATAACAGCCTCCGGAAGAACGTTCCAGTTTTCTACCACTCTCTGGGTGAAGAAGAACTTCCTTATGTTTGTACAGAATCTATAGTGATAGTTTGATAGTTTAATGGAACAAGAGCCACATTCTTTGAAGGTGTAAATAAATGTGGATATAGTGTATTTAGATTTTAGAAAGCTTTTGATAAAGTGCCTCATGAGAGACTCCTTAGGAAACTAAAAAGCCACACAATAGGAGGCAATGTTCAGTTGTGGATTGGGAACTGGCTAAAAGACAGAAATCAGAGAGTGGAGTTAAATGGACAGTTCTCAGTGGAAGGAGATTCTTTTGTAACATTTATAAATGATCTGGAAATAGGAGGTGATCAAATTTACAGATGACACAAAATTGTTAAATTGCTTGCAGATTGTGAGAAATTGAAGGGAGACTAGAAGATGATAGCTGAACTAGTTCTAACAGGATCAAACTGGTTCTGACTAATTTGTTCAGTTGAAACATCCTAACCAGTTCCAACCATTCTAATTCCATCCCAACTGGTTCCAATCATTCTGATTCCAACTGCTGACCAGTTTAATCTGGTTTTCAACAGGTTCAAAACAGTTTTGACTGGTTCCAACCAGTTTAAACATGTCCCGACCGGTTCAATCTGTGGGTTCAATCCTATTCCAAACAGTTCTGACCAGTTCAATCTGGTGTAAACTGTTCTGACAATCTTCTCACAATATGGAATAAAACTAGAGACAGTCCTGGTCTCTGCTTAATTCTGAAGTTGGTAGACAATTTTATATTGTACTTTGAGTATTTTTACTGCTATAATTGTTTGTTGCTTATGTGGCATTCCAGGCAGCCTTACATGATAAAGAATTTTGATTATTATTGGTTGGAACCTATGCATATAAATACTTCAGAACTCAACTGAAAACATATCTTTCTTCTAAATATTTGATCAATTAATTTTCCTTCACTTATCCTTAATTTGTTCTTATTTTTTAACCATTTGTAAACCGCGCAGAACTCATGGTTATGCGGTTAAGAAGTACGATGTTATGTTATGTCATCCAGACTAGTTCAGACCAGTTCTAAATGCTTCTGTTCCAACTGGTTCAAACCAGTTCCAGCCTGATTGTATTTTGTGGAAAGATTAGTTGGTATTTCAATTTATTTGATGTTATTTATTATGTGTGTTTACTGTAATCTGCCTAGGGTTTAGGCAGACTAATGGTTTTAAAATAACATTTAAAATAAAATATCCCAGAAGCCACAGGTCACCTGGGAGCTTAAATTTAAGAAAAGCAAAGAAAAAAAGCTCTAAAAAAGGTACAAATTAGAAAAACCAAACAAAATAAAACCGCAGCTCTTTGTTTTCTAAATATGTTTGAGTTCCTTTTTAATGTCTTTTGTTTGTTTTCAGATTTCAGATTTAACAACTGTTTGAGTGGTTGTTACCACTCTACTGACCCATGTGGTTCATAATTCATTCTCATGTTCTGCAAGAGTCAATCTGCTCTATAAGGGCTTCCAGTTACACAATCAGGCACACTGGTAGCAATTCTGCAAAGTGCAGGAAACCCTTCTATAACCTTGATGTCACTTCTACTCTGCTGTTTGCCCTAATCTTGTAGAATTGTGGGGTAACATCTAGGCATGAGTGAGTATATGAGACAGGTGTGGAATGGGTTACAACTGCCATTTATTTGGCTTGCAGGAAACCAACGGATGACTCATGATTCGCTACAGTGGAAAGATATGCTCCAGATATCAAATGTGAAATTGATCCTAGAAAAGATAAGACAGGAAGTTTGTAAAGAGGCTTCAGAGAGTTGTTTACTATAAAAGAACATTTGCAGGGGGGCATGTCTAACATGCTGCTATGGTGTTGACTTAGGTCCTAATAGGTTCTTCATTCCTGTGACAATTAATTCTCCCTTCATCTCTATGACTTGAGAGCTCAGGGAATTAGTACAAGGATGCAGAGGTTGTCACCTCTAGACCCAAGTGGCTCAATATTGACATATGAATAGAGAATCTGACATCTCTTGAGCCAACTAGTTCATGGGGTAGTTGCAGGACTATAGAACCTGTCACATCTAAGATTTTGGCATGGGAGATGGACATAATGTCCCTGATCCTTAGGAGTGCAAGGCTGTGGGACACAGATTCTTGTGCCTTAGATCTACGTCTGCAGAAGTGTTACCCTCACTCCTCTGTTATCATTTAAATGCCAAGATCAGTTTTTGCCTTTTTTGCTCCCATTCTCTGTACCAAACCCTTAAATATGATTGTTACGTTGTGAGTGTAATATGTAGAAAGCCCTTTGTGCAGGTGTACTCAGCCAGAAGAAACAAGCAATGCATCTTCTCACCAGTGTACATTTTCTTGCTGTACACTGCCTTGAGTGAATTCCATCAAAAAGGCAGGAAATAAACCTTAATACATAAATAATTAAAAAGTGTACAGGTGTGGAGGAATCCTGTTGCATTTATGTAGCACATACTCTGTAATATGAGATAATACTGTCGTTAACAGAGATATAGTTCTACATTTTATCTGCTGTCATTTTCTATGCTTCTACGTTTCTATATTTTTGATGACCTTTCCTTTTCTTGGTAGGCCAAGCCACCTCATCCTCATCCCAGATGGCATGCCTGGGCAGCGTCCTCTCTGGCCTGCAGCCATTCTCTGTGCTTTTGATCAGCCAGCAGCTGCCTGCCCACACAGTGACCAGGCCTGACCATCCCTGATGGTTAAGGGACTCTGTTTCAATGCTTGGCGCTGTGGATGACTTGGTTTGAAGCTGGCTCCCTTTTCAGTCTGATCTGATGTGAACGTGCATGGATGGCTGTTTGTTGACCTGTGACTCTGTGGTGCTGCCATCAAGTGGAGAATACCTAAAACAGCACAACAAAGGGAGAGGAGATGTATTTGTGGAATCTAATGGTTGGATTCAGTTATATAACTGACTATATTGTAATTTGGATATGCTTTTAATTTAGTTTATTGTTACTAGTTTCTTGTGTCTTTAAATATCTAGTAAGGCAAGCAATATGTACTGTAAATACATGATTCTACTGTTATTGCTATATCAATCTGTTTGTTAACTGCTCTGGGTTGAATTATATCTCAGGAAAGCAGTGTAAAAATATAGCTTAACATATTGTGACAAAACAAGAAAATTGTATTTATTTAGAAAATTTATATACCGCCTGAAACTAACGGCCTCTTTTACAAAGCTGCGCTAGTGGCTGCCGCGCGGCAACAGCCCCGAAGCCCTTTAAATCTCTATGGGCTTCGGGATCATTAGCGTGGCTTTGTAAAAGAGGACGTAAGTGGTTTCTAATAAAACATACATATCATTAAAACAAGTATCATTACATAAGACAAGGACATCTTTCTTTGCATCTTCATGGCTGTCTGCTAAAACATACTACATGAATTCACTAACCAATAGCTGTGTTTTCAACAAATTCAGCAGAAAGTCGCAAATTCCCTGATAATATATTCTACAATTTCACTCCAGCTATTGAAAACATTGTAGCCCTCGTCACAGCATAGTACACTCCCAATTAATTATCTGGTCGCTGTCAATCTCATCCCGCCCTCGGACCGCAATACTCTTCCTCCTGGTCGATATATTTCCAATAATGTTTGAAAATATACTGGGACTATCTGATACAAAACTTGATGAACTATGGATAACATCTTGTATTGCACTCTCTGTTGTACCGGAAGCCAATGTAACTGTTTCAAAATGGGTGTTATATGGGTCATTCTAGAAACCATAATATTAAACCCAAATTCTTCTAGCATTCAGGGGGATAACTTAGGATCAATAGCCAGCTCAAAATAAGTGGAGAAAAAGACCTCATTAAAGCCAATATTAGCTAAGACCTTACTGCTAAAGCAGGTACTATCCAACGTATAAGCAAACGCAGTGGTCCTACAACAGTCATAGATCTAAAAAAAAAAAAAAAACTTCACTTTCTAATGTATCAGGCAGTGATCCAATTCTTCCCCGAGTAACAGGAAATGCAGAGTCTTAAACACATTTACAGATAACCACAGCAACAGCAAAAAATTAAAAGACCACTTATCTTACGCTGGTAATCCCTGTAGTTCAAAAATCAAATCCCAGCGGAGTACCCTGTTTCACTGGACGCATCGTCAGGGGAATATACAGAAAATGCTCCGCTGTAATGGAACAAATGGCAAAATCTCCAGCTTCAGCGTTTCTCTTCATAACCCAGTGCATAAACACACAATAGCATACCAACCGGTGTCTTGACATTATCCTGAAAAATTCACCTGTAGAAAAAAATTAATCAGTCAGAGAAAATCCACCAGAGAAAGGTGTGCCATTCAATAGCGGAATTGAAACCGCCAGGATGAATAGTTTGCAAAGTAAATATTAATCGTTGCTCACACTGATGTAATCTGCATCTTATATCCCCTCTATGGAGATCAATACGAAGAACAAAACATTTAAAATCTGAAAACACATGATCATATGCCAAACAATGTTTCACTAGTGGTTCCTTGTTCTTTAGTAGATATGCAGGCCCAAATTCTGTAACCAGCGCCTATTTCGGAGGCACCCAACTAGATAGGCACCTCTCTAAATTGAAGAACAAACTCAATTAAGCTTTTTAATCAGCACTGATTGAAACATAGGCGCCTATCAAGAAAGCGCAATTCTGTAACAAGGCGCCTCTAAAAATTTAAGCGGCCTTCAAAAAAAAAAAAATAGGCATTAGGCATGGGCGTAGCTACGTGTTAGACGCCTTGTTACAGAATCGCTGCTCTTAAGCATGCTTAAGCGCTCGCACGGGCGCCTAACTTTTTGTTGTGCCTAGAGCAGGCCTATTTATTGGGCACCTCCAAAATAGGTGCCCAAATAGGTGCCGCTCAGCGCGATTCACTAAACAGTGCCCAATTTTGAATCGCGCTGAACAGTGCTTAAGTTTTGGGTACTTCTTATAGAATTTGTCCTACAATGCCTGTGTTCAAACAAACGAGTTTTCAGCTGGCAGGACGTCTGCCTGATGTACATCAATTTACATGGGCAAATCTAGGCATAGATTACATTTGCAGATGTGCATGTTGTAAAGGACTTTAAAGATATAATACAATTCAATTTAGGATCTTTAAATCTGTAATGTCCCAACATCAAGTCACATACAGCATGAATGTCTTCCTGAGGCCACCCTCCTCTGTCCCTCACCCTTACCCACCTTCGGGACAGATAGGGAAGTTCTAAGTACCTAATTTTATTTTATTGTAACCCGTTCTCCTGGGGAGGACAGCCTGTAAAAAATGAACAAATAAATAAATAATGGTGGGCAAATTTATGATTAATTTATAAATATGAGAAAGTGAATGCTGATTTGTCGGGAAACATAAAAATTTTTTAATTAATATGGGGCCCATTGATGTCATTTGTAGATTTATTATAGTTTTGAATTTGTTGTTATATCAATTGCACATCCAGAGGGGGGGGGGAGATTTTCTTTTAATTTCATTTTTTTTTTATTGATTGGGTGATAGGGTGGGTGGGAGGGATTGGGTTGAGTCTTGAATAATTAAATATTTATATAGGTGCTTACTATTTCCTTATAAAGATGAAATTTGACATTTGCACTTTTGGAAGGGTATAAATATACTTTATCAATAACTATATCTATAATAATTTTTAATGGGGAAATATGTTGTTCTTATTATATATTCTAAGGATTTTAAGTGATGTATAAAGTGTAAAATGTATCTTTTTTCTTGTATTCACTTAATAAAAGTATTAAACATGAATAAAGATTTGAAAAAAAAACAAAAACAAAAACACAAAGCACACTGTACACACAGAAATGTTTAATTATCATTTATATTCGGGTTATGGGTTTTTTTTCCCCAAAGAGGTCAAAGCAGATGACTTTAAAATATGCAAGCAGTAACAACTATAGAAAAATAGACAAATATAGAGCAAAATATAGACAGCAGATATAAATTCACAAAACTGATACATTTTGATCACTAAATTGAAAATGAAATGATTTTTCCTACCTTTGTTGTCTGGTGATTTCATGAGTCTCTGGTTGCATTTCCAATATTCCTTCCTTTCTGCCTCCCACGCTTCCTCTTCTCCGGACCCCATTCTCTCCCCCAACCAACATCGCTCTCTCTGTCCCTTCATATGCCCAACTTTTCTGCCTCTCTCCTCCACCCCTATTGGCAACATTTCTCCTCTCATCCCTCGGATCATGTGCAGCATTTTTCTCCACTGCCCACCAGCCCCATGCCCATTTCTCCTTCTCCAACACAATGCCACATTTTCCCCTCCATCACTATGTCCAACATTCCTCCCCCTTGCATCCCCTTCAATCTTCTCTCTCCATCACCATATCCAACATTTCTCCCTCTCATCCTTCTATTCCTCATGCATCTCTACCTCACTCCTCTCTCTCTATACCCAATTTTCCTTTCTTCCTTTCCCCATGTGCTCCATCTCTCACTCACACACTCATGCCCATCAATTCTCCCTTTCAATTCCCTCCCCCTAAGCCGACCTGTCCACAGAAGCCGCAGGCACCGCAGGGGATCCATGATGTCCCCCGCTGAAGCCACCGTAGGCGGTGATGCCTCCCTGCCTCCGTTTGCCTGCTTGCTGCACCACCACCCACCCCCGAAGCCGACATGCTCCATATCCCCCAGTAGCAACTCCATGCAGGGGATGGTCCATGGCGTGTGCAGTGGCCAGCCCACAAGCCTTTCCCCCAACGTCAATTCTGAAGTCGGACAGAAAGTTCCGGGCTAGCCAATCGCAACGTCAGAAGGAAGACTTCTGGTTCAGCCGCAGGACGTGTGAGGAGCTGCCACTCATGGCTTTGTGCAGAGAAACAAGTGCAGCAGTGAGGAGGAGGAAGCTGGCCAGAAGGTAAACAACTGGGAACGGCAATGAGCAAAACACCGCATTGCCTTCAATCCAGCTGCCTGTGAGTTGGACGCCTCCAATGTAGTGTAAAGCGCGCAGTCACCGCGGGCCGCATAAAACAGACAGGCTGGATTCGGCTCAAGGGCCTTGTATTTGGCACATGTGCCCTATAAGGAAAAAGAATAAAATATCATCAGTGTACAATCTATACTGAACCCCCAATTTTTGAAATACCTTTCCTAATGTTGCCATGTAAATATTGAACAACAACACTGATAATGCTGACCCTTTGGGGGACACCTTTCTCCACTGATATTTTTTTAGTCACCATCTGGTCTCAACATTTAATAGCATCCTGGACACCTTTGGTAAACATTTGATTATTAACACTAGACATCCAAGAGCTAAGCACAACCTAAGCCCACCCATGACATGCCTCCAACACGCCCCCCTTAAACTTTGTATGCACTGTTGACAAAAAGCCTAGCAAGATGTCTAGGAAGTAAGTTTCTAAAATTGGCACTTGGACATTTTGGCGATTAAAATGTCCAAGTGCCGGTTTATGCCATCTTTTGGACATCTTTTCTGAAAATGAGCCCCTTATTGTTTATCTTCTTAAAATTCTGGGCATTGTCAGGATGGAGCAGTCCTGGGAGGGCTTAGACTTTTCTGCCTGCTTTGTTCACATCTGTTATTTTGTGATGTGATTTGCAGTCCAACAAAAAGGCTCCTGCCCCTCTGCCTCTTGGCCTTTGCCAGGGACTTTTCCTCTGTGATTGGTCTTGTTTCTTCAGAGTGATTTTGGATTTTCTTCCCTTCTTACGTAATTCCAAGAGCCCAATTAGGACTTTCAAAGACCTTGATTTTTAAGTTAGACTTAAGAGTAATTTTTTTTTCTTAAACTGCTCTTTTCATCTCTGCATTTAAGGATTTGCTTTTTATTAGGGTGTGTTTGCTCTTACTGGAATCTCTGTAGACTATGGGGCTCATAATAATAATTTAAAAAAAAAAACGTCTAAAAAGTGGCCTAAATGGGTACTTGGACGATCAAAAAGCCTGATTGTCCAAGTACCCATAATCAAAGCTGGTTTTAGACGTATCTAAAACCAGCTTAGGCCTTTCCCCTGCCTCTAAATGCATAGAGTGAAAAGAGGCATTTATAGAGGAGGGGAAAGGGCGGGGGTGGGCCGACCTACACCTAGACGTACAGCAGGTATAACCAAAAGTTTAGGCAGGTTGTCTAGTCAGCACTTATACGTTTTGACTTAGACCAAGTCAAAACAGGTATAAGTGCCGAAAAAGGGGCCGCTGAGCTGATCGCTGCAGCTCAGTGGCTACAGCAACCTGCCTACCGTAACTATTGCTGCAGGAGAGATGGCTCATCTCTCCTGCTGCGACAGTGATCGCCCACCCCCCTCCGAACCATGGCACTTCGGGGTGAGCATTGAGACAGGGCATCTCCCCTGCTGGCGATACTCACCCCGAAGTGCCGGGGTTCGGAGGGGGGTGGGCGATCACCATCGCGGCAGGAGAGATGAGCCATCTCTCCTGCAGCGATCAGCCCTCCTCCTCGACTACAATCAGGCAGGAGGAAGCCCAAGCCCTCCTGCCCAGCGGCACTTCCACCCGCCGATTACAATCGGGCAGGAGGGAGCCCAAGCTCTCCTGCCTGGCGGCACCCCCACCCACCGATTACGATCGGGCAGGAGGGAGCCCAAGCCCTTCTGCCCAGGCGAAGCGCCTACCCCCCACCCCCACTAAGATATGGGCAGGAGGGATCCCAGACTCTCCTGCCTTCGACGCACCCCCCTCCCACGATCACCCCCCTGAACCCCTGATCATTGCTAACCCGCGAGACACCCCCCCGCTGACACACAGGACGGGCCTAAGGCTACTGGGCTGATTCCGGTTGGCCCAGGCACCTCAGGCCCCACCTGTGGCCAAGGTTTGAGGCGCCTGGGCCAATCAGGCTCTAAGACCAGCCATTCGTAGGACGGCTGGCCTGCCGGACAGACGGGCTTAGCACCCGTCCGTCCGGACATCTACAGGTACGGGGAGAGGGATTGGGGGTGGGGGGGTCGAAGGGTTGGCGGGGGTGGAGCGATTGGGGGTTCGGGGGGGGCGGTAGTGGGAGGGAGTGCGTCGAGGGAAGGATGGCCTGGGTTCCCTCCTGCCCGTAACTTAGTGGGGGTGGGGGGTTCGCCTGGGCAGGAGGGCTTGGGCTCCCTCCTGCCCGATTGTAATTGGCGGGTGGGAGTGTCACCGGGCAGGAGGGCTTGGCTCCCTCCTGCCTGATCGTAATCAGCGGGTGGGAGTGTCACCGGGCAGGAGGGCTTGGGCTCCCTCCTACCCGATCGTAATCGGTAGGGGGGGGAGTTCGGAATTTCCGGGGCAAGAAGGCTTGGGCTCCCTCTTGCCCCGATTGTAATCGGCGGGGCCAGGAGGGCTTGGGCTATCTCCTGGCCCGATGTTGTTGGCGGGGGTCAGGGGTCTCCGGAGCAGGAGACCTTGGGCTCCCTCCTGCCCTGATCGTTGTAGGGGGAGGGGGATTCTGTAACCGGTGTTTTTTTTGACAGACACCGGTTACAGAATCCAGCTTTTAGGCAAAGGACTGGCTCCTCCTTCGTCTAAAAGTCCTTGTTTTGGGCGTTTGGGACTTATGCTTTTTTTAGGTTGATTATATGGTGTAAGTTTAGACGTAGTGGTGGTCTGGGCGTTTAAACAGCTGAACGTAGAGGCAGGCCATTATAAAAAAAAACTCCTTTTGGACGGTTTTTTTGATAATGGACATTTTCCCTGCTTCTACTTTCCATGTTTAAAGCCTTAGGCCAAAAGGGGACTTAGACTTTTTTTTTTATTATGCCCCTTCACAATATCATATCTGCAAAGAATATGGGGATTTCCCCTCACCCCTGTGGCTGAGAACAGTTCATTTTTTATTTTAGTTTTAGATTGCTTTCCCCAATTTGCCATACTGCATCTGCCCCATTTTGATACTGTTACTTATTTATTGTCCTAAAACAAGAGGGATACATACATTTTTTTTTTTTTTTACAGAAACAGACTTTTGCTGAACTTTCAGTTTCATTCTGAATCAAGGAAGCTATTCTTGTAAATAGAACGCGTGAACTTTGATAACAAGCCTGGAGTTTCAGGGGAAGCTCTGCTTGATGCGTGACACCGAGTTGCTTGGCTATAAGATCCCAGCTTCTCTGGAAGTTCCCCACTTGTCACCGTGACTTTTTTTTTTTTTAATTGAAAATTATATAATTATATTCCAAGACATTCAGGCTTGATACAGAACCAGAGTTACTAAATAATCCAGGAACAAGGAGAAACATATTAAATCACACAAATCTTAATTCCTTCAACAAAGTCCAAAAAATAAGCCTGAAACCCCCCTCCCCTTTTGCTATTTAGATAAACTGTAGCGTAGACATCCAAATTCTACCTTTTGAAAATCACAGAATATTTCTGGCAGATGGAACTGTTTTGGGTCATTTTGAGACTTCCATCTGATTTAAAATTGAGCACCATAGACTGTTAAATCACCTCCACCAAACTCCTGATGTTTTAAAGTTTAAAATGCAAAAAGTCTATTGGCCTGTGGCTTGCTGTTCTTTTGAGTGATAGTCTGACCCCCAAAGCTACCACCTCCCTAGGGTCCATTGAATAAAGACACTGGAACATGTTCTTCTGCAAAAATGGTGAATGCCATTGTGTTTTGTGTTGGTTTCTGCAATCCAGGAAGATATTGAACAGCAGGTGAAAAGTTCCTTTAACCCATCTTTTTCAATGTTGAAGAATCTAAATTTATCACTTTCTACAGGTATTTTCCCTGAGAGCGTGAAGGAAGCCATTATTACTCTAATTCGGAAAAAAAGGCAATATTGAATCTTTGTTGTTGGATATTATTGATGATATCTTGGTAAAAATGGAAAAAGGTTTGGATGTTTTGTGGATCCAACTCGATGTAACAGTTACTTCTGACAGTTTCCCCATTTGTGTTTTTGCTATAGATCAGATATGACATATGAAGGGGGCCAAATTCCACTACTCAAAGATAGAATTCCATGAGGAATAATATTCAACTGAATTGCTGATTTGACGATTTTCTCAATTTCAGCCACAGAAATGGGTCTAAATTGATCACATTTATAAACAGTCACAGTGGACTCTGTCATTGCCTCATTATTCATCCAAGAAGATGGAAAGTTTATTTCTTCCACTGACATAGAATGTTTATGGAGGGATCAGGTCAAATTTGATCAAAGAGTTGCAGTGGAATATAAATCTTGGTGCCCTGGATTACAGTCCACTGCACTGGCCACTAGTCTACCCCTCTGCTCTGCAGGGCATAAGAATATTACATTACATTACATTAGTGATTTCTATTCCGCCATTACTTTGCGGTTCAAGGCGGATTACATTCAAACTAAAAACAAGAATTACATTCAAAAATTGAAAGAATAGAATAAGCGATGATATAAAATTTTTAAGATAATTAAAAAAAAAAAAAATGCCTTACTGGGTCAGACCAATGGTCTATCTAGGCCAGTAGCCCATTCTCACGGTTGCCAATCCAGGTCACTATTACCTGGCAAAAAACCAAATAGTAGCAGCATTCCATGCCACCAATCTTGGGCAAGCAGTGGCTTCCTTCATGTCTTTATCAATAACAGACTATGGACTTTTCCTCCAGGAAATTGTCCAAACTGCGACAGAGAGAAAGTGCAGTGGAGACCGGGGGCAGCTTGTTAGAATCACTGCAGCACCGGCACCGTAATTGCTTTTTTAAATTAGACTGGGAAGGCCAGGGGGTGCCGGACCAGTGTGGAAAAAAGGGGGAAACATGCCGGCCTTTGGGAGGCCCCCTATTGCTGCAGGGACAAGGGAACTGCCCTGTTTGCCTCCCTAACTCCAACCCTCTCCCTGCAGGTCCAGCACTGATCCCTCATCTCTCTCACTCCCTGCGGTCCTTTAAGGTTTATGTTGGTCGCTGCTTTCAATCAGGCCCTGGGTCTTCCCTCTGCCACATTCTACCTCTTCTGGCTGAAGGCAGCTGTCATGCTACTGCTGCTGCCACCAGCAACTGCCGTAAACTTTACAGGGCCACAGGAAAATGAGAGAGGTGAGGGCGCAGTGCTAGACTTGGGGGGGGGGGGGGGGGAGAAATGCCGGCCCAGGGATAGGAAAGATGCCAAATCTGCGAGAAAGTGAGGTGCAAGAAGCGATACAATGGAGAAGTGGCACTGCTAAAGCAAGTTGGCTCCAGGTGCCACTATCCTTTAAGCCAGCCCTGTTAGTCTGATCTACCTTTAATAAAATCATACTGCCTTGGGTATGAGATTTAATCATTTCCACTGAAAAGAAATTGCTACATTTACTATAGCTTAACCAACAGGAATGCTGCCTTTTGGCTTTTTGGTGGTGGGCTCCTGCATCTTGTTCTGGCAGTGGTTGAGATGTTTCCTCACATACTGCCACCTAGGACTAATGGTCCAACTAAATTCGGCCCCGTTTATCCCCCGTTAGACTGTATTAGTCATGCAATTATGTACCCACATAACTGTGCAGATGCTCAAATCACACTACAGTATTTGCATAATCTACCAGAGGGCTGAATGAGGGGTATTTAACTGGGGTACACAGATGGGCAGTAGGAATAAAGGACTGAGGTGTCAGCTGGGTAGTAGGAAAGAGGAAGCTGGCCCAGGTGGGCCATGCATGCTGAGCGCTGATGGGGACAGACTGGAGGCAATAGCTTAAACTTTGGAGATTTAAGGCTTGGATTGTGGGGGGAGGAGGGAAAAAAAGAGAGCGCTGGGAATCATTTTGCAGAAAAAAGGGATCAAAGTGAGTTGTGGCAGTGTGAAATTTGAAAAAGTTGGAAAACCCAGCTATGGACTTTCAACATATCATCCATAAAACAAAAATAAATAATTTTGCATAACGTAGGCTTCTTTTAAAAAGAATACTAAAGGCCTACGCAGTGGCGTACCTAGGGGGGGGGGCGGGGGGGGCGGGCCGCCCCGGGTACCCGCCCTAAGGGGGTGTTCCCGGCCTTGCCGTTCAGTCCCCCGCCACCCCCGAAGGACCGCTCGCCCCCCTGGCCTCCCCGCACCACCTATGAACAGCCGCAGCAGGATCGCGAAGTCAGCGTCAGCATCCCTGCGCTGCTTCCTACGACGCGATCCCGCCCCTCCTCTGACGTCAGAGGAGGGGCGGGACCGTGGCGCAGGAAGCAGCAGGGATCGCTGACGCTGACTTCGCGATCCTGCTGCGGCTGTTCATAGGTGGTGCGGGGAGGCCAGGGGGCGAGCGGTCCTTCGGGGGTGGCGGGGGACTGAACGGCAAGGCCGGGAACACCCCCTTAGGGCTGGTACCCGACGCTGACTTCGCGATCCTGCTGCGGCTGTTCATAGGTGGTGCGGGGAGGCCAGGGGGGCGAGCGGTCCTTCGGGGTGGGTCGGGGCATCAGGCCTTCAAGGGGGGGACAGGCCTACAAGGGGGGGGACAGGCCTACAAGGGGGGGGACAGGCCTTCAAGGGGGGGTGCAGGCCTTCAAGGGGGGGTGCAGGCCTTCAAGGGGGGAAAGGCAGGCAGGCCTTCAAGGGGGGGACAGGCCTACAAGGGGGGGGGACAGGCCTACAAGGGGGGGGACAGGCCTTCAAGGGGGGGTGCAGGCCTTCAAGGGGGGGGTGCAGGCCTTCAAGGGGGGGGGCAGGCCTTCAAGGGGGGTGCAGGCCTTCAAGGGGGGAAAGGCAGGCAGGCCTTCAAGGGGGGGACAGGCCTACAAGGGGGGGGACAGGCCTACAAGGGGGGGGACAGGCCTACAAGGGGGGGACAGGCCTTCAAGGGGGGGTGCAGGCCTTCAAGGGGGAGACAGGCCTTCAAGGGGGGGGAATGGCAGGCAGGCAGGCCTTAAAGGGGGGACAGGCCTACAAGGGGGGGGGACAGGCCTACAAGGGGGGGGACAGGCCTTCAAGGGGGGGTGCAGGCCTTCAAGGGGGGGTGCAGGCCTTCAAGGGGGGTGCAGGCCTTCAAGGGGGAGACAGGCCTTCAAGGGGGGGAAAGGCAGGCAGGCCTTAAAGGGGGGACAGGCCTACAAGGGGGTGGGACAGGCCTTCAAGGGGGGGACAGGCCTTCGGGGGGGTGCAGACCTTCAAGGGAGTGCAGGCCTTCGGGGGGGGGGTGCAGTCCTTCAGGGGTGGGGTTTAGGCCTTCAGAGGGGGACAGACCTTCGGGTGGGAGGTAAAGTCCTTCGGGGGGTGCAGGTCTTCAGGGGTGGGGTGTAGCCCTTCGGAGGGGGGACAGACCTTCGGGGGAGGGGGGTCCTGGTGTAAAAGTACACAGAGGGAGAGAGGGAAGGGGGGGTTCAAAGATACATGCATATGCCAGACTTTGGGGGTTAGAAATAATGGGTCTAAAAACAGAGGAGTGGGAGAGAGATGGTGCATAATGGGATTTAGGGAGGGAAGGAACAGAAAGGGAGAGAACTTGGAAACAGGGGATGGTGTGGAGGGGGGATAGAGATACTGGATAGGAGGATAGTTGGGAACAGAAAGGGAGAGATGGTGGATCCTGGGGTGGTGGGGAGTTGAGAAAAGGTGAATCTGTGGATGGAGACAAAAAAAAGGAAAGATGCCAGATCTCCGGGAGAGGGAAGGGAAACGGAAGGGGAGAACAGAGATGGCAGACGGATGGTTAGCACGGAGAAAGGAGACCCTGGCAAGCAAGACAACAAGAGCCTGGGACCAACAAGATTTGAATATTGATCAGAGAACAAAAGGTAGAAAAAATAATTTTATTTTCTGTTTTGTGATTACAATATGTTAGATTTGAAAAGTGTACATGAGACAGCTTGAAATGGGAACTTTTCTATTTTTGTGAATGGCAAGGCTGAGTTCAGTTAAAATATATGCTTTATAAGAAAATATAATAATGTGTTTTATAAAGTTTATAAGCATTGCTGGCATACTCGGTGAGGTGTTCCTAGTGTTGGTGGTGGTGGTAGCATGTCAGTGTGTTGAGAGGAAGAGGTAGTCTGGGAAATTCTGCTGAGCAAACTCTGGGCCCATTTCCACCCCCAGTTAGTCCACTCCACTCAACTGGTTCACACACTGAGTGGGTCTTTGGGTGTTATTTCTGGGTAGTTGTTTTAGAATCTCTTCCAGTGGTTTGTCAGTATCTCCTTCTGGTCCAAGGAAGGAAACTTTGTCAACCTTAGCATTGACCTTCAGAATATGTTTGTAACAGCGCTGCTTGTGTGGCATTAGGCTATGTAGTGATCGAAAGAAAAAAACAGACCTTTGCACATTTTTGCACTATATGGTGGGTGTATGAGGAGATTCATTTCCTGCACAGTTAAGTCCATTTTTTCTACTGAATAATAGTATAGGTACAATGAAAGTAAATAGCAAAAATGTTTGAGTAGATAATTAAGGAAATCTTTTTCATATTGCTTGCTTATGGACTGGGAAAAAAGACTGTTCAAGCAAATGTCTCCAGAACTGCTTTAATGGAAAAATGTGATTTTTTTTTTTTTAAGTACTTTGTGAAATTTATTGTTGTTGTGAAATTTATTGTTATACTTTGTTTAAACTTAAAAAGCGGTGTCATTAACAGTGAATCTAATCGAAAAATCGATTCAACAGGGTGAATCGGATCGAATGAAATATTTTTCTCTGAATCGGGCAGCACTATTGGCTACCATGAGAATGGGCTACTGGGCATGATGGACCATTGGTGTGACCCAGTTAGGCTATTCTTATGTTATGTTCTCATCTGTAGGGGCCTTTGTTTTCACTTCTTATTTTAATGTATTTTTTTCCTGGGAACTTATCAGTGTTTTTTTTATAATGGGAACAAAAATGGAAGAGAATTAATGTGTGTGGAATGGGGGGGGGTAACTAATTTCTTCAGCTAAATAATTCAATCCACTTCAAACAGACATAGGAGAACTCACGCACCATTCACACACCCTCCAACCAAAAACGTCAAAAGAAAAAAACTGTTCGACAACCTCCTAGCCATTCGAGCTGCAACACTTGACCCCCAACTCTACAACCTATTGACCTCGACCACAAACTACAAAACCTTAAAAAAAGAAATAAAAACCCTTCTATTAAAAAAACACATAAAACCAAACTAACATAATCAGAACTGTCCCAAGCATCACCTGCAACTACTCCATATGTACTTCTGATGTCATGACAATTCAGACATAATTTATGTTATGTTATGTTTGGAATAATGGTTACATAAATGAGGTTCAATAAAAGAAAATTTTCTGTGGGAGCATTTGTTGGAACTTCTGTTATCCTGATTTCTTCTATCTGTGGGCTTTCTTTAGCTAACCTACTTATCTGGGGCTTTCCACTTCTGCAGCTGCCCTTTTCACGGTCCACTTTGCGCTTGCACTCTCTGGGGAGGGGGGGTTGGGTCTGGGCTTGGTGGGGTAGGTGTGTCTGGTAGTTTTGTCTGGGTGGTGGCTGGGTGTTTCTTGGGTGCTTGTTGTGCGGATTGGTGTGTCTGGTGAGCGGTCTGGGTGTTGTTGCTTGTGGGGGTTTTTTTCATTATAAAATATGGCTGAGGGTCTAGTCCGGCTTATTATTCTTGTGGGTTCTGGGGTGGGATTTGTTTGCTTGCCCCAAGTTTTGGCCTTTTGTTGTGTATTGCTATGCCTCTCATTGGCAATTTTCTCTTGGGAGAGGCTTGTTCATGCTTGTTGTTGCTGTTACTCTCATTCTGTGTTCTTTTTGATAATGTATAAGTTTCTGTACAGACCATGGTTGCTTGTCTGGACCTTTTGCCATTCTCAATAAAAATACTTTGGAAAAAAAAAAAAAAAAAAAAAGAAAATTTTCACTGCCTGTTTCTATTCTGACCATTTATTCCATTTCATGGTTATTGCAAAAAAAAAAAAAAAAAAAATTTTACATGAGGGGGGGGGGGGGTGTCAAAAAATGATGGGCCCCGGGTGCCACATACCCTAGGTACGCCACTGGGCCTACGAATGATCCGAATTCATTTGCTGCCTTGTCTAACAAAGGTCGTTCCCCTGGATACATATGATGTCACAAGTGCCCTGTGCCGATTGGTTTTTGGCGGAATTCTGAGTCCCCAAAGAGGACAATTTACGATCATAGCAGTAAGTGGGGCCCGGGACAACGTGACCCCCCTTTTCCCCGAAAAGGAGAACTGGTGGAACCCCTGAAGCCCCGTTTCAAAACAAAGCGCAGTTTCCGTTCTGTTGTGCAAACCCTGATAAGCCCTTCCCGCGCTTCCCATTCCTTTTATTCCACATGACATTCCTGCCAGTCCACAGTCATATTTGAAGTGATTTTTAACTAACCAAGGACGATAAAACAATAACATTTCAGGGGTCACAAGGAACAACCAACCAAACCTTGCCTGTAACCTCGCTACACAAAAATGAACAGAGCGGCTTTTGTTTTGAAATACAAAACATTGTACAAAAAGGGAGGAGCAAGGAAGAGAACCGCCTCCTCCTCGCCCACCGGGACTCCACCCCCAAACTCTCCTCGCTTCTCTGCTTTTGGTGCTTTCTTCCTGCTCTCAGCTGCTTACTTCTATCTCTACAAGGAAGTGATAGCGAAAACTAAGGGAGTAAAGATCAGAAGACAACACGGACACAAACGGCAAGATCTGCAGACATGTTGCTGACTCTCTTCGGCCTCTTCCTCCTCCCCTCGGTCCTCACAGGTGCTGCTCACTATTCGTACAACTTTCTAGTTTCTCCTGAACTTGTGATCGTTTTCTTTCTCGCTTGGTTCTGTCTCTCCTCACTTGTTCTCTCTCTTCCTGTGTTGTGTGCCTCCTGTTTCTCTTCTCCCTCAGTGTCCTCTTTCTTCTCTGCCTCTCTACTTTTCATCTTCTCTCTTTACTTCGTCTCTCATGAGATCTCTCACTCTTCCTTTTTCAATGCTGAAGTCTGTTTCTTGGGGTTTCTTTTATTTATTTTTTATGGGTGCGTGTGTGTAAGAAAGGTGGGACAGAGAAGGTAACAATTGTGAAAGCAATATAAACTTTAAATTTTGAATCTATTAATCCATTTTAATTGTAGCAATTTGTAGGATTTTTAATCATTGTAAACCGCATAGAACTTCACGGGTCCTGCGGTATATAAACTGCTATTATTATTATTATTATTATTATTAATAAAACGAAATACAATATGGAAGGGCCCTCAAGGTATTTCCTTTAATTCCAGCACTGTCTCCTTCCTCCCTCTGACTCTCAGAAAGGAATTTTATTGGGATGACAAGTTTGTACCTGTGTGGCTAAGTATTATATAAAGTTAAATATAAGGGTGGAAGGGTTATATAATTAAGTTCTTTATATTAAAATAAGAATCCTGT
The DNA here is from genome assembly GCF_902459505.1 of Geotrypetes seraphini. NCBI lineage: Eukaryota > Metazoa > Chordata > Amphibia > Gymnophiona > Dermophiidae > Geotrypetes > Geotrypetes seraphini. The sequence continues at coordinate 72,083,795 of NC_047094.1, read as the reverse complement.
TCCTAGGTTTTGATGCTGGGTCCATATTGTTTTTGACTGTACAGTATTAGGATACAAGTGACTGTTGCTATAGCTGCTGTTTCCTCAAGGATTATACGTCTCTTTTCCTGCTCATTGTTTTAAAGGAAGTCTTTGGTTTTGGGAAATGTGTCTTTTGGATATTTTTGGATTTTATACAGTGCAGCAGGCAATGTCTTTCTCCAATGTTGTTGCACTGCGAGAAGTCTGATTTTGTGGGGCTTCCATTTCAGTTGTCTGTATATTTCTATTCTGTGTTTGCTGAAGGTTTGTCTTGTGTTCTGCAGGTATGACTGAGATGCAGGTATAGGTCCCATCCCTTTTACCCTTTGTTTTCCAGTCTGCCTCTCCTCAGTAGGAGGTTTATTGGTGTTGCAGTTTTGGTATAGTAGGTTTTTCATAAATGCTGAATGCTATTGTAGAATATCATTTATGTCACAAGGTTCCTGGTAATGGAGTGAGTTTGCATTGCTATTTATTCGTGTTTGCTCATCCATCCTTACTGAACACACAGATCAAAGCAAATGCATATTATTCAGAAGCCTTTGGGGGGGGGGGGGGGAAAGAGTCTTCAGACTTGTCCTAAATCTCTGGTAAGATTTCTCAACACACAAGGATTTAGGAATTTTATTCCACAAATTAGGAGCCAGAAAAAAAAGAAAGCACTCTTGTCTAGTCGAATCCAAATGAGCCTGTTTAGAGCTTGGGACAATAATCTGTAATCATTAAGAGATCACAAACAAATGGGTTGGTACATAAGAGGACAGTGAGCGAAACAAGATAAGATAGAATGCCTTTTTATAGTGTCCTAAAGGCTAGAGCCAGTATCTTGAATTTAATACAGAATTCAATAGGAATCTAATGCAAGCTTTTTAGAAGAGGCATAGCATGGTCCTGCTGAACTGCAACGGGTACCTGTGTAGAACCCAGATGCTAGCTGAATTCCTCTCCTTGACAGGGCTGCTCTGCTTAGGAAGGCAGAATTTAGGAGGCAGCAGCAGCAGCACATCTTCCATGTACCTTTCACGCAGTAAGTAACTACGACATTACCCTTCTAGATTAAAAAAAACCTCATGATCAAGACCTGCCATGACCTGATCCCTTGAGCAGGAGTCTACATTAGAAGGGGCAAAGGAAACAAGTAGCTGTATTCTGTAGGGGCTAGGAACTGCTGCATATAGACAATGTTATTATAATCCAGGTGTATAAAAAAATAAGTAATGCATTATCATTAAAAAAGAGAGAACATTTTTAAAACCCTGAAATATTCTTAAAAGCCCTGATGCACAAAACCTAACGCCGGCATTAGGAGCGATTTAGCACTGGAAATCTTGTATTTTATTTTTTTTTAATCTTTATTAATTTTCCAAACTGAAGAAAAAGTGCATACAGATAAACATACAGATATAAACAATTAATAGCACTTATAATTGCATAAATATAAAAACCAAAATACCTTATACCCTCCCCCCATAAGGATGTGTGTGGAAAAATAAAAATAAAAAATCCAAAAATTAAGGATTGTTCCAATTAATCAATCTACAATTTAATAAATGTTTCCAACGGACCCCATACTTCTTTGAATTTTTTATTATTTCCCACTTGTTCCGTATACATTCTCTCGTACCGATAGTATAAGCACAACATTTCCCATGGTTTTATTTGGAACATTATTGAAACTGACGAATCCAGTTGACAAACATAAAAGCAGACTTCTTTTAATTATAATGCTCCAGTGCATGTGCTAACACATGTGCTGAAAATAATCACAAATTGTATTTAAATGCATTGAAATGGATTCAAATGAGGGTGATTGGGTATTCACTCCAAATGCTTAGAAGACAGCCTAGAAACTAATGTTGGCCTTAACACCGAAAACACACCTACAGGTTAGGATGGCATTCATATTTTGGGTAGAGGATTTCGTCTGCATTTTTTTTCACATTAAATTGCTGATTTTTTTTTTTTTTTTGGCTTATTTTGGAAGGAGAAAGAAGCCCATGCAGCCTGTAGTGCTGATGGTGAGGTACTTGGCGGTACTTGGAGAGACCTCTCAGGAAAGAGACTTGGGAGTTGTGGTCGATGAAGCCGTCCGTGCAATGTGTGGCGGTGGCGAAAAGGGCGAACAGAATGCTAGGAATGAGAAAGAAGGGGATCACGAACAGATCTGAGAAGGTTATCATGCTGCTGTACCGGGCCATGGTGTGCCCTCACCTGGAGTACTGCATCCAGTACTGGTCGCCGCACATGAAGAAGGACACGGTACTACTCGAAAGGGTCCAGAGAAGAACGACTAAGATGGTTAAGGGGCTGGAGGAGTTGCCGTACAGCGAAATATTAGAGAAACTGGGCCTCTTCTCCCTCGAACAGAGGAGATTGAGAGGGGACATGATCAAAACATTCAAGGTACTGAAGGGAATAGACTTAGTAGATAAGGACAGGTTGTTCACCCTCTCCAAGGTAGGGAGAACGAGAGCGCACTCTCTAAAATTGAAAGGGGATAGATTCCGTACGAATGTAAGGAAGTTCTTCTTTACCCAGAGAATGGTAGAAAACTGGAACGCTCTTCCGGACTCTGTCATAGGGGAAAACACCCTCCAGGGATTCAAGACAAAGTTAGACAAGTTCCTGCTGAACCGGAACGTACGCAGGTAAGGCTAGTCTCAGTTAGGGCGCTGGTCTTTGACCAAAGGGGGCCGCCGTGTGAGCGGACTGCTGGGCACGATGGACCACTGGTCTGACCCAGCAGCAGCAATTCTTATGTTCTTATGTCTGTGAGCCGAGCATAGGCAGGTGAGGGAGGGCATTGACAACCGTTTTCCTGTACTTTGTGTAGGTGTCTCAGGGATTTAAACTGCAAAATATATGTTAGTGGGGCTTATATTCCTTGGGAATCTCGGAAGTTGTTCTCCAGTGGTTTCAATCATATTTCAACGAAAGATCATCTAAAGTAATATTCAATGACTCCTCAGCAAGTATAAATTCAACAAATTTTGGGATTCCGCAGGGATCAATTTTATCTCCATTATTGTTTAATGTTTTTCTGGCACCACTATTAACTCTTAGCCTGTCAATTGGGTTTAGACCCTTTGCTTATACAGATGACGTACAGCTTTTGTATCCTATAGATCAGAGGTGTCGAACTCAATCAGAGAAGGGGCCAAAATCTAAAATCCAGCCTAAATCGCGGGCCGAATGGTTTACTGAACAGTCATAAACTGACAATGTTAACCAGAAATGTGAATTTAAAATGAGTGGAACAATCTTTTCCTTAACAGTGCTGTTAACCAACTCACATGCTATCAAGCAAAACAGTAATATTGGTATCAAGCAAAACAGTAATATTGGAATGTACCTAAAATGCTCATTGTTTTGTTTTCTGGCTAGATGTCTGACACCGTTTTCCCCGTATCAATGAGTCAATGTTCGGTTTTATTTCTTGGGCTGTAGCAACCCGCAAAACAGCATAGAGGTTGTCATCGGTAATGCGTAATCTGTGCTTGTTTTTGTTCAGATTCATTATTGAAAACATCTGTTCACAAAGATAGGTGCTCCCGAACATGGATAGAATACGGGCAGCATGAAGTCGGAGCTCTGGCATTGAGTCAGGGGGCAGTAGAGGGTAGAAGTCCTCAATTTCAACATCCTGAAACCTTGATTTCAGGCCACTGTCAGACTGAAGCTCAATTATCTCCATCTGAAGGTGATGGGGCACATTGTTGACATCAACTGTAAAAGGATTGGCAAAGATGTCAAAGCCTGAGTGCTGTGTTCTAAAGTCAGAGAAGCGCCGCTCAAATTCACTTAGTAAACGGCTAACTTTGGTAGCCAGCCGACTGCAAGGAAAAGTACCAGAAATAGTGGTTGAGATACTCAAACAAACGGGAAAGTGGGCAAGATTGTCCTGTTCCAGTTGGGACTTCCATAGTTGAAGTTTACGCTGGAATGCTGTGATCATGTCAGACATCTTCGTGATGACTTGTTTGCGTCTCTGCAGCTTCAGATTCAGTTGGGCGAGATGCTCGCATATGTCACACATCATAGCAAAATCACATAGCCAGGCATCGGGATCCGACAGTTCAGGCAAGGGCTTTCCTTTACTTTCCATGAAAAGAGCAATTTGTTCTCTGGGCTCAAAAAATCTTTTGAGGACTGCGCTCTTGCTCAGCCATCTTACTTCTGTGTGGTATGGCACGTCTCCATGCTCTGCACCCACCTCCTGTAAAAACTGCTGGAACTGGCGATGATTCAGGCCACGTGCCCTTATAAAGTTAATAGTTTTAATGACTGTGGTCATTATGTCATTCATGTCCAGAACTTTTCCACACACAGCCTCTTGGTGGATAATGCAATGATAAGTAATCAAGGGTGTGTGGCAGTGACTTTTTTGCATTCTTTCCTTCATTAGTCCAACCAAGCCTTTCTTTTCTCTGCACATTGAAGGTGCGCCATCGGTAGTTAGCCCCACCAACTTTTCCCAGGGTAATTTAAAATTATTTATAGATTTCTCCACAGCCTCAAATATATCTCTACCAGTCGTCGTCCCATGCATGGCAGCTACATCCAAAAGTTCCTCAGTGACAGAGAGGTCGGTCTTCGTAGCACGTATAAAGATGGACAGCTGCGCTGTATCAGTGTTGTCTGTGCTTTCATCGATAGCAAGTGAAAAAGCGAGATAACTGCATGCCTGTTCGGCCAGCTGTGATGATAGATTTCCTGAGAGTTCTTGAACTCTGTCTGCAATGGTGTTTCTTGACAAACTGACAGTTTGAAAACTCTGTATCTGGTCTGGGCATACTTTCTCACACACTTTTAGCATGCATTGCTTCAAAAAGGCACCCTCTGAAAAACACCTTGAAGTACGGGCAATTTCTTCAGCCACTATAAAGCTTGCTTTCACTGCAGCATCATTTTTCGCTGTAGCCTTTGTAAACATTTGCTGCTGTGATTGTAGTTTGCCTTTTAGTTCTTTAACAATTTTATGCTTTTCTTCCAAAGTATATTTGCCATACTTAACATTATGTTTGGTGTCAAAATGACGACGTATATTGTACTCTTTCATCACCGACACTGTCTCATAACACAATATACACACTGGTTTGCCCTCACTAAGCACAAACATGTATTCATTTTCCCATTTGTCATTAAATTGTCTGCCTTCACCGTCAACTTTTCTTTTCCTGGACATTTTGGGATCAATATTGGCAGTAAAGATGTAGTTTATTGGAAATCTGCGTTAGAATGAAAAAGTCAGTCAATAAATGCCTGGCTGGGTACAGATAGCAGATTCTGTTGCGATTTTTATGCCTACACTTTATGCCAGGAACTGGCAGCTTCTGCTGTGTATTTTTTTTACATAGTTCCCCCCCCCCCCCGACGTCCGATTCACCCCAAGCAGGACCGCTCGTACGCACCTGCACCCCCACCCCGAAGGACCGCCGACTCCCCGACTCCCAACACGATCGGGGCAAGAGGGAGCTCAAGCCCTCTTGCCCCCCCCGACTCCCCGACACGATCGGGGCAAAAAGGAGCCCAAGCCCTCTTGCCCCGCCGATTCTCCAACTCCCCAACAATATCGGGCCAGGAGGGAGCCCAAGTCCTCCTGGCCCTGGCGACCCCCCCCCCCCCCGCTAGTTGTTCGGGCCAGGAGGGAGCCTCCTGACCACGGCGACCCCCTACCCCCACCCCGCACTAGATTACGGGCAGGAGGGATCCCAGGCCCTCCTGCCCTCGACGCAAACCCCCCCTCCCCCCATCGACCGCCCCCCCCCCAAGAACCTCCGACCCCCCTGGCCGACCCCCACGACACCCCCACCCCCCTTCCCCGTACCTTTCTGTAGTTGGCCGGACAGACCGGAGCCAAACCCGCCTGTCCGGCAGGCAGCCAACGACGGAATGAGGCTGGATTGGCCCATCCGTCTCAAAGCTCCGCCTACTGGTGGGACCTAAGGCTCCCGGGTCTATTCTGATTGGCCCAGGCGCCTTAGGCCCCACCAGTAGGCGGAGCTTTGAGACGGATGGGCCAATCCGGCCTCATTCCGTCGTTGGCTGCCTGCCGGACAGGCGGGTTTGGCTCCCGTCTGTCCGGCCAACTACAGAAAGGTACGGGGAAGGGGGGTGGGGGTGTCGTGGGGGTCGGCCAGGGGAGTCGCGGGTCGGCTGGGGGGGCGGTCGGAGGTTCTTGGGGGGGGCGGTCGATGGGGGGAGATAGATAGAAAGTACGGCCGGCGAGATCACAAGCCTCCTATGTCACCGCGCGTCATTGTGATGGAACGCAGCGGCGTGCAGTGATGACAGCGCGGTGCGGGCCACATTGCAAGGCCTGGCGGGCCGGATTTGGCCCGCGGGCCTTGTGTTTGACACATGTGCTATAGATACTAGTTCAGACGTAGAAATCGCAGAAATTAATGAGAAACTTTTGAAAATAGCTAGATGGTTACATGACAATAAGCTGTCGCTTAATACATCCAAAACAGAAACTATACTTTTTCCATGTAGGGAGGGCAGGAATTAGGAACAAACATAATTATGAACACATCTAATCTTAAAACAGTTACTAAGGTGAAGATTCTTGGGGTCATATTAGACCAAAAGCTTAGTTACCATGAGCAAATCAGTTCACTTGTAAGAACCTGCTTCTATAGGTTAAGACTGATCAGATCATTATCTGCTTTCCTCAACGAATCATCATTAAATATATTAATACAGTCATTAGTCACATCAAAAATTGACTATTGCAATGCCCTGTACAAAGGGTCCACCCTAAAAGAAGTACGCAGAATGCAATTTCTTCAAAATATTGCAATAAAAATAATTATGAAAAAGAAAAAATTTGATCATGTAACACCACTTCTAAAGGAAAAACATTGGTTACCAGTAAACTACAGAATCACATACAAAATAACATTACTTACACATAAAATACTTGTAAACAAAGCCCCTACATTCTTAGAAAGATATTTAACACCGTTTGCTCCTATAAAATCTTTAAGATCTGAAGAAAAATCTTTACTAGTAGTTCCTTCATTAAAATTTATATATTCTAGGAGAGATATGATCTTTTCTGTTACAGCCCCTCAAATTTGGAATTCACGCCTGTGAGGCACCGGGACACGGTCCGCAGTTGAAGGCAACACAAAGCACAGAAGACCCGTTTCAGAATTTTGAGTTCACACCAGGTGAAGTTTACAGTGAACTGGCAAGACTCAAGATGAACAAAGCCATGGGACCAGACAATTTGAACCCAAGAATGCTCAGAGAATTGAGCGATGTCCTGGCGAAACCGTTGGATGAGCTATTCAATCTCTCCCTAAGTAAGGGGAAAGTTCCCCTGGACTGGAAATTAGCTAATGTCGTTCCTCTGCATAAAAAGGGTTGCAGGGCAGAGGCTGCAAATTATAGACCGGGAGTCTCGCATCAATAGTGTGCAAACTCATGGAAATACTAATTAAAAGCAAATTGGACACGATCTTGAATGAAGGGAATCTTCAGGATCCCAGTCAGCATGGATTCACCAATCCATGCTGCCAATCCAATCTCATCAGCTTCTTTGACTGGGTAACAAGAAAGTTGGACTTGGGAGAGTCTTTGGACGTCGTGTACTTGGACTTCAGTAAAGCTTTTGACAGTGTCCCACACCGCAGGCTGCTAAGCAAGATGGAATCGATGGGGTTAGGAGAGACACTAACTGCATGGGTCAATGATTGGCTGAGTGGCAGACTTCAGAGGGTGGTGGTTAATGGTACCCTCTCTAAAACATCGGAGGTGACCAGTGGAGTGCCGCAGGGCTCGGTCCTGGGTCCACTTCTTTTCAACATATTCATAGGGGATCTGACTCAAGGGCTTCAAGGTAAAATAACACTATTCGCCGATGACGCCAAACTATGTAATATAGTAAGTGAATGCAGTTTACAGAATTATATGGCGCAGGACCTGCTTACATTGGAAAGTTGGTCCTCAACCTGGCAGCTAGGCTTCAATGCTAAGAAATGTAAGGTCATGCACCTCGGAAGCGGAAACCCATGCAAGACGTACTTCTTGAACGGAGAAACTTTAACTAGGACTTCAGCAGAACGACATTTAGGAGTAATCATTAGTGCAGACATGAAAACTACCAATCAAGTGGAGAAGGCTTCATCTAAGGCAAGGCAGATATTGGGTTGTATCAATAGAAGTTTAGTCAGCCGAAAGCCTGAAGTCATAATGCCGTTGTACAAGGCCTTGGTGAGACCTCATCTGGAGTACTGTGTGCAATTCTGGAGGCCACATTACAGTAAAGATGTGCGCAGAATTGAATCGGTTCAGCGGACAGCCACCAGGATGATCTCGGGGCTCAGGGGTCTCTCGTACGAAGAGAGACTGAACAAATTGCAGCTCTACACTCTCGAGGAACATAGGGAGAGGGGAGACATGATCGAAACATTTAAGTACCTCACGGGACGTGTCGAAGTGGAAGATGATATTTTCTTTCTCAAGGGACCCTCGGCCACAAGAGGGCACCCGCTCAAACTCAGGGGCGGAAAATTTCATGGCGACACCAGAAAGTATTTCTTCACAGAGAGAGTGGTTGATCATTGGAACAAGCTTCCAGTGCAGGTGATCGAGGCAGACAGCGTGCCAGACTTTAAGAATAAATGGGATACACATGTGGGATCCCTACGAGGGTCAAGATAAGGAAATTGGGTCATTAGGGCATAGACAGGGGGTGGGTAAGCAGAGTGGGCAGACTTGATGGGCTGTAGCCCTTTTCTGCCGTCATCTTCTATGTTTCTATGTTTAAAAGTCTCCTAAAGAGCTGGCTATTTAAGGATGCTTTCTAATGGATTCATTCTAAGCTACAATAGACTAGGAAGACGATCTAGTAAAAATTAAGCAGGTATTTGTTCCCCAACCTTTTGTGTCACTAGACCTTCCATTTTTTTCTATTTTTTTAGAATTGTATTTAAGCCAAGTGTTGTCTGCCTCCTATTTCCCTAAATGTATCATTGTAATTAGTATTAATTGTTATGTTTGCTTGTCTTTTATTTTAACCTAACTTTTAACTTATGTAAATCGCATTGGATTTGGAGTATGCGAGTAAATCAAAGAATTATTTAACTTATATTTCACGGCGCTGATGTGCTATTGATGCTTCCTGTTTTGCCTGGTGCAAAGTACTGGGGATTTATCTTGATCCTAGTTTAACTTTTTAAGTATAAATGAAAAGTTTGATAAAGAAATTGTTTCTTGAAGCTGTGGCAACTTACCCCCTCTATGGCCGCGTTAGCATTTAGCGCATGCTAAATCGGCTACCGCACCTTAGTTATTAGATTGTCTCTGACTGAGCATAGTTTTAGAATTGTCACTCAGACTATCCTAATGCCACAGTTGAATTATTGTAATTCTTTTTGGATCAATTTCACTCAAATAATTGGATAGTCCTCAACTTTTACAAAATACAGCTGCTAGGTTAATTTTTTTTCTCTGAGTAAATCTGAGCAAGCTTCTCCAGTATTAGCTAAGTTGCACTGGCTCCCAGTTCATAAGAGAGTGGAATTTAAGAGTGCTTGTTTAGTTTTCAAAACTTTATCTGGTCTTATTTCAGGGGGGGGAGGGGTCTTGAATATATTTTACTACCATCTAATTGGGTGATTTCAAGGACTGTTCAAAAGTTAAAGTTTAGTTTTCCTTCAGTGAAAAATACCAATTCTAAAAAACATTTGAAGAAATCATTTACTTTTTTGGAGTGCCAGAATTTGGAATAATCTTCCATCACAAATCTTTTACTTTACTAGGTGCATAAAATTTGCATCCCATGCTTTAAGGGAGCTAGCTTTCAGCACTGTTCTTGCACTATGGGATGGTGCTCTTGCCTTGAGCGCCCGAGTTTTGAGCAAAGGAGTCAGAGCGCACAAAAGCATCAGTTTTAACAGCAGGGGATATCTGATGGCTAAAAAATAGATGATATCTAAATGATTTGACAAACTGGATAGGGGCATCCCCTAAAGTAGGAACTGAAAAAGATAGTCGGCCAGGGTAAGGATTTTATTTTTAGGTTTAAAACTAGTACCGTATTTTCACGCATATAACGTGCGCGTTATACACGATTTTACAAACCGTGTATAACCATGCGCGTTATATTCGTGAGCGCGTTATCCCCTTTTTTTTTCCATAGTTCCCCCCCACGACGTCCGATTCCCCCCCCCCCCCCCCCCCCGCAGGACCGCTCGCACCCGCACCCCGAAGGACCGCTCGAACACGCACCCGCACCCCCACCCCGAAGGACCGCTCACACCCCCACAGCCTCCCCCCCTCCATCATGTAGATGTTTACCACCGTTGTCCTGCTGCTTCCTCTGCCGGTGGTCCTGCCCCTTCTCCCTGGACAGGGATCTTACAGCCACACATGAAGGTGACGTCCCCGTGACGGAGCCAACCCGGCAGTCTAAAAGCTGCAAAGCTAAAGAGCTTTGTGCATGTGCCAGCCCTCCCGCCCTAAAGTATCCCACCTGGCCCCTATAAAAGCACACCCCCAACCGGCAAACACAGTTTTAAAGTTTCCGCGATCTATCCGACTCGGTAGTCTGAACGGTGTCAGCCATTTTTATATCGCTTCAACTTTTAATTAATCAACATTTAACTACAAAGATTTCGACTTGGCAGCGCTCTGGATCAGCATGTCAGAAAAAGCCAAACCTGGTTTCAAACGCTGCTCCACGTGCTCTTCGAAGATGTCGGCGACTGACCAGCACGCCTCGTGCATCCGATGTCTGGGCCCCCACCACCGGACTTCTTCTTGCGCTCACTGCGCTAAATTAAACAAGCGCTCGCTCAAAATCCGAGCGCTTAAACTTAAGGAATTCGAGCTCCCTAACGTGGCCTCCGCTCCCCCCTCCGCCTGCCAGCAAGGGGCATCGGAAACGCAGGGACCGCCTCCCAAGGTGCCGAAGCTGGTGATTCGCAAACCAGCTCAGGCACCAGCGTCTCCTGCGTGTGATTCGTCGGGGCCGATGACGTCACACGCAGGGACGCTGCCTATTGGCTCCCTTGTTCCTCCACTGCCTATTGGCCCAGTGACTGCTCCCACTGGCCAATCCCAGCAGGATCGCTCCCTCTCGGTCCCGCCCTCGGCACCGACTAACTCCAGCCGTCGGCACCGTGCTCCTTTGACTAAAGAGCCTGCAGCCCAGCGTTCTGCCTCCCCAGACCGGCATCTGCACTCTGCTTCAGCCAGCCCACCCAGGAAACTGAAGAGGAAATCTAAACACCTTCTTTCCTCTAGTTCCTCCTCCTCCTCGGGCTCTCCTCCTACACTGTCTGCTGCTGCTGCTGCTGCTCCAGCCCAGGATCCTTCCCAGCTCTCTCACCAGTCTCAGCCTCTGATGCAGCCTGCACTTTTTCAACTTTTCCAGCAGTTCCAGCTTTTTCAGCAACAGCAACTACTTTCTGCATCTCCTCCGCTACTCTCCGCTCAGCCTATTGTACAGGGCACTCAGCTTACATCCTCACCTCATCTGGTCCAGCATGATGCCCATCTCTCTGACTCTGTCTCCACTACCTCTTCTATGGTGGCGGAGCTGGAATCCTACTATGCTTCCTCCTCGCGCTCACCCTCGCCTGATCTGCAGACGGATCCCCTGCTCTCTTCTCTGGCTCATGATGACACTCCATCTGAGCGAGATAGGGCGTCACCCCCGGAAGACACCTCCTACCCACGCTTCCTATCCAAGATGGCGTCCTCTTTACAATTGACCACCATGGCCCAGCCGTACCCCCGGGAACAGAGACTTCAGGTCCTTAAGTATCTTCACATTCCAAAAGAAGTGGTCTCTTTGCCCCTTCATGCTACTCTGGCTGATTCTCAGAAAGCTATCTGGAACACTCCCTACTTGTCCCGGGTCACGAAACGCAGTTTGGAACATAAATACAAAGTCCAGGATGTGGTGGGGTTTGGCAAAACTCAATTCCCTCATCAATCCCTGGTGGTCCGCTCTGCCTTGCGGAAATCCAAATCCTCCAAAGACTTTGCATCTACTCCACCTGTCCGCGAGATGCGCATCATGGACTCCATGGGTAAACGAGCTTACCAAAACTCCATGCTGTCTGGGCGGATTGCCATCCATCAGTTCTTCTACACCCAATACCTCTATTCTAACATGGAGGATATGAGAAAACTGGTCGAGACCTTACTGGTGCCCACGCAGGAGGCTTTTAATGCCGTCCTCTCCAACTTCGAAGAATGCTCCAAGAACCTTATCCGGGCAGCTGATGATGCCTTTGATACCGCCATGCGGGGAGCGGCTACAAGGATCCCCTCTATCGCCCATACTTTTCAACCTCTTCATAGCATCCCTAGGCACGGCCCTAGACGCCCTAAACATTACATCCTTCAGCTACGCGGATGATATAACCATCCTCCTTCCCTTCGACATCCAAGACCCCACCTCCAACGGACGCCTGAAAACAACATTAGAAACTGTAGAAAAATGGATGACGAACCACAAGTTAAAACTGAATGTGGAGAAAACCAAATTCCTACTACTAGAGAAGGAACAAAAACCATCCCTAACAGAACTAGATGTAAACACAATCAAATATCCAATACAGAATACTCTCAAAATTCTGGGAACACACCTAGACAGAGGCTGCACAATGCAAACACAATACACAAAACCATAAAAAAAGCATTCTTCACCATGCGAAACCTAAGAAAAATAAGAAAATTCTTTTCCAAAGAACACTTCAAGATCATTGTACAATCCCTCATACTCAGCTCCTTAGATTACTGCAATAGCCTCTACCTACCTTGCCCAAATACTATGATAAAACAACTACAGACCGTTCAGAACACAGCTATCAGACTCATGTACTCGCTCAGCAAATTTGACCACGTCACACCCGCCTATGTAGACTCTCACTGGCTTCCGATAAAAGCAAGAACTCAATTCAAACTCTACTGCTTACTTTTCAAAGTAACCCATGGTATGGCCCCCAATTACCTGAACAACCGTCTTTGCCGCTACCGACTACCCAGATCAAGAAGAACTCAGAATCTTTTCACCTTCCCCCCTCATAATGGTACCCGACGTAAGAAACTTTACGACAGCCTTCTAGCAACTCAGGCAGCGAAAATTGACCCCACCATCACCAAACTGATGATCAAAACAACAGACATCAAAGTGTTTCGGAAAGAAATCAAAACATTTCTTTTCAAAAAACACGTCCTTACTTAATATTCCCCTCCCCAATCGCACATGCACTCTCCCCAGCAAATAACACACTAGTCATCCCCTTGAACCTCATTTACGAAAATATCCAAACTCCTAAATAAGCATCTCCCTTAGGTATCCATTTAACCTTCTCCTAAAAAAGCATCTCCCTTAGGTATCCACTTAACTGATTCCTTCAAAGTTAGATATCTTTCTTCAGTTGCCTATATTGTTTTCCCCACTGAACCTTGTAACTACTTGAACCCTGTCAAGTTATTCTATCGATAAATCCAGATATCTTATACTTGTATTTCTATACCACAACATGTAATTTACTTAAATCGTTGTAATGTAATTCTCTCGGTAATGTCCTGATCTCTTTTAACTGTAATCCGCTTAGAACCGCAAGGCATAGGCGGAATAGAAATCACAAATGTAATGTAATGTATTTCCACCCGCAGACTGGCATGGTTGCAATGCTCTAAACTGGGGGTGGACATTCATGCGAAGGTGGCGGATGCTCCTTGTCTCGGAGACAGCTTGTTTGGAGACAAGGTTAAGGATCTTATTGAGGGGCTTAAAGAGGATTGCACCACACTGGATGCTCTGGAGGAAGATACCGCACATCACTCAAAACAGCCCTTTAAGAAGCAGCTACCCTCTCAATGGCAGTTCAATCCCCGGAAGTCGTTTTCTTCTGCCAGACAGTTTGCTCCATATCCGCAGAAGCAGTTTCGGCCCTATCGGCAACAATCCTCCAACAGAGCCCCGCGAGACCGTCGCTCTCCTAAACCCGCTCAACCTGCGGGCCAGAAGCCCCAACCCTCTTTTTGACAACCCTCCCCTTCCCGCTGTTCCGGTGGGAGGTCGGTTGAGGTTTTTTCTCCAGACCTGGCGAGCTATAACCTGGGTCTTGCGCATCATTCAACATGGATATCGCCTTCGCTTCTTGGCTCCTCCACCTTCGTGCCCCCCTTCCCACCAGTCACTTTGACCATCTCACCTGCTTCCTTTGCAACAGGAGTTGTCTCGGTTGCTGGATATTCGGGCCGTAGAGCCGGTCCCCGAACACCAGTGGGCCAGGGATTCTATTCCCGATACTTCCTCATTCCGAAGAAGACGGGAGGCGTCCGCCCGATTTTGGACCTACGGAACCTAAACAAATTCATATTGAAGGAGAAGTTCCGCATGCTCTCGATCTCCGCCATTGCTCCACTGCTCCAAGTCGACGCTTGGCTCACGTCCATAGACCTTCAGGATGCCTATCTCCATATTCCCATACATCCCTCACACAGACAGTATCTCCGTTTTGTGTTTCAGAACCTTCACTACCAATACACAGTTCTCCCTTTTGGCCTCTCGTCAGCACCAAGGGTCTTTTCCAAATGCGTCATCCCCATAGTGGCGCACCTGCGCAAACAAGGCCTGTCCGTCTTCCCCTACCTGGACGACTGGCTCATTTCAGCTATGACGCCCTGCCTCACACGCCAGGCTTTGAGCCAAACCATCAACCTCTTTCTACAGTTGGGTTTTCTTCTCAATTTTCCAAAGTCTCATCTCCTCCCATCTCAATCCCTTCAATTCATTGGGGCAACTTTTCAGACTCGGCAGACTATGGTTTTTCTCCCGTCATTGCGGGCACATGTCATCCAACAGCTGATTTCAGCCTGGTACCCAGGGCTCTGGGTCACGGCCGGAGACGTGCACACCTTGCTAGGACACATGGCGGCCACAGTACAAGTGCTACAGTTTGCTCGCCTGAAGATTATTATTATTATTATTCTTTATTCTTATATACCGCCATACCCAGTGAGTTCTAGGCGGTTTACATCAATTAGCAAATGATCTGCATTGAATAGCAGATTTACAACAAAATTAGAAGTAGGTTTACAAAATTAGAAGCAGATTTACAGCATGATTAGAAGTATTTTTAACAGCAAATTGCAGGCTGAATTACGGTAAATTACAGTGATTTGCCGCAGTCAGCCGTGAAATTACAGCGATTCTTAACTGTCTGCAAAGAGGGCAGGTTTACAACAATATTACAGAAATTGCAGGTTTGATCGAGCTAGGTAGGGGAGGTAGAGAGTGGGGGAGGGAGGGACTGGTGAAGGAGGAAGGGGGCAGGGGTGGGGTAAGTGTCATGTGAGGCGAATGGATTATTAAGGGTCGTGTTTGCTGAAAAGGTACGTTTTTAGTAGTTTTCTGAATGATAGGTAAGTGGGGGCCTCGAGTATCATCTGTGCTAGCCATGGGTTCGACTTGGCTGCTTGGAAGGCAAAAGTTCTATCAAGGAATCTTTTGAGAGGACAGTGTTTAGGCGAAGGGAAGGCGAACAATTGAGTTCTCCGTGATGTCCTGTTGCTGCAGTAAAGGTTAAAGTGTGTGTTTATGTAACTTGGGGAGGAGCCGTTAACCGATTTGTAGCAGAAGCATGCAAATTTAAAAAGAATTCTAGATTCAAATGGTAGCCAGTGTAGTTGGTGATAGAAAGGGGTGACATGTTCCCATTTCTTTAGGCCTAAGATGAGGCGCACCGCGGTATTTTGGACTATTTTTAGTCTCCTGGTAGTTTTCTTAGTGGCGTTAAGGTAGATGATATTGCAGTAGTCGAGGATGCTGAGGATGGAGGATTGTACAAGTAGGCGGAATGCATTGTCATAGAAGTGTTTTTTTATGGTGCGAAGTTTCCAAAGTACCGAGAAGCTTTTCCTAATTATGAGGTCGGTATGGTTATCTAGAGATAAGTTTTTGTCCAGCGTGACTCCCAGAATTTTTATGGTCGGATCAAGGGGGAAGGTCTTTCCTTTTAGTTGAATTGTGGTTTCCTTAATTTTATCTTTGGGGGAGGCTAGGAAAAATTTTGTTTTGTCTGGGTTTAATTTCAGTCTGAATGAAAGCATCCAGAGTTCTATCTGGTTGAGAGTGTTTGAGATGTGGTCGAGTAGTTCTTGTGAAAAGTTGGTTAATGGGATGGTTATTGTGATATCGTCTGCATAAATGAAGAATTTGAGATTTAGGTTGTGTAAGAGTTTACCTAGTGAGGCTAGGTATATGTTGAATAGGATGGGGGATAGGGGGGAGCCCTGTGGGACCCCGCAGGTGTTGTCCCAGCAGTATGAGAAAGAGTTATTCTTGAGTACCTTGTATGATCTATTTTGTAGAAACCCCTGAAACCAATTGAGGACCTGGTCTGAGATGCCTATGTGCGCTAGGCATTCCAGGAGAATGGTGTGGTCGACCAGGTCAAAAGCACTGCTCAGGTCGAGTTGTATGATCAGGGCACTTGAGCCCTGACTGAAGAGTGTGAGGAGGTGGTCGAGAAGGGAGGCTATGATGGTTTCAGTGCTGTGGTCCGCACGAAATCCTGATTGGTTGTCACTTAGAATGTTGAATTTTTCAAGGTATGCGGAAAGTTCCGCTTTTACCAACCCTTCCGCTATTTTGGTAAATAGGGGGATGCTGGCGATCGGCCTATAATTAGATGGGGAGTTTGGTGGTTCTTTCTCATTTTTTAAAATTGGGGTGATCATTATTTGACCCTGCTCCGACGGGAAGTTACCTTTGGATAATAGGTAATTAACCCATGTCATCATTTTTGCTTTAAAATGGGGGGGGCCGTTCTCATGATTTTTGGTGGGCATGTGTCCAGATGGCAGTAGGAGTGAGTATACTTGTAGTAAGTATTGAAGGTTTGCCAATCGGTTACTGCGAATTGTTTCCAACTAAGGTCGACTTTGGCTCCCGGGTCTGGGTTTGGTGGATTCATGTCTGTGAGGATGGGGAAGAGCTCGAGGGGGTTGGGCTGGCTGGTAGAGTTGTTCTTATTTTTTGGATCTTGGTATTGAAGAAGTCGGCAAGGGTGTTGGCGGTTAAGGTGGCTTCTTCGTGTAGGTTTGTGTAGGTTTCTATGTTGTAAAGATCGTTGACCAATCTGAAGAGGTTATTGCTATTGGTTTTAGGATTACCGATTTTGTGGGAGTAGAATTTTTTTCTTTTTTCACTAGTGAGGGTTTTGTACTGTTTTAATTTTTGTCTCCATGCCAGTCTGTGTTCTAGCGTTCCGGATTTTTGCCATGATCTTTCGGCTTTTCTGAGATCCTTCTTGCATTGCAGCAGTTCAGAATCGAACCAGCCCTCTTGGTTGGGGGTTCTTATTCTGCGGGTTTTTTTGGGGGCAATCTCATTTAGTATATTGGTACTATCTTGTATCCAGGAGGTCATGATTTGTTCCGTATCTTCTATTGGATTGGTGTTGATTTCGAAGTGGGACCAGAATTCCATTGGGTCAATCTTTCCTCTGGTATTGTGGGTTTTGACGGTTCTTGTTTTTTCGCTTTTAGGAGGTTTAAGTTGGCATCCAATGGTGAAGCTACATAGGCGGTGATCGGACCAAAGGGAGTCTGACCAGTTGCCTTGTTTCCAATAAAAAGTGGGATTGGTCTGTTCCTTGGAGGATAGAGTTACCAGGTCTAACTGATGTCCTCTTTGGTGGGTTTTGATCGGGGGGTGTTTGTCAAAGCCTAGTTGTGAGAGCAGTGACCAGAAGTCCGCGGTTTCAGGTTGGTCAGTTTGCTCGAGGTGTATGTTGATGTCCCCACACAGTAGGTTGTATGGGCTTGTTAGAGAATTGGTAAGAAGTGATTCAGCGAAGTCGTCTTTGGTCGTGGTCCATTTTTTGGGGGGTATGTAAATTAGAGTGATGGTTAGTGAGGAGGGCAGAGATGTTGATGCTAGGGCGATGGTTAGAATTTCGGAATTAGGTGAAGAGGTTGTGTTAAGAACGGAAGCATTGAGATGGTCTCGGAAGATTATTGCTAGGCCTCCTCCTCTTCCCCATGTTCTGGCTAGGGAGAGTATCTTGAATCTTGGTGGTAGACAATCTTTAATAATGATGTCTTTGTCTGAAAGCAACCAGGTTTCTGTGAGAAGGACAAAGTCGGGGTTGTTTTCAGTTAGCCAGTCTTTGATTAGTGTGGATTTATTCCTCATAGATCTGATATTCAGGTAAAAGCCCTGCAGGGACTGGTGGTTGGTGTGATTGGGTGGGGAGTAGTGGGAGTACGCCAGTTTTTTTAGGGTTCTTAGTTTTTTTGGGTGGGGCTTGGTCGGTTTGTAGTGGTGAGGGGGGTTGTTGGGCAAGTGGGCGTGCGGGTGGTCTTGTGTGGTGTGGAGAGTGTATGTAGTGGTTCTGGGTTTTACCGATCGGTGCAGCGTGATGTGGATGGGAATGGGGGATGCATTGGAGTTGTCTGCATTGCAGAGCCTGGAAGAGAGCAAGAGGAGTATAAGTAGAGCTACGCATTGTTGTGTATTTGGCTTGGCCATTGTGAGGGGCTTGTCCCAGCTGTGGTTGGAGACGTTGGGGAGTTTCCTGCGATTGAGGTCAGGGTTAGTGCAAGGGGGGAAAAACGGAAGTTGGGGTTTCTAGATTAGTGGGTCAAAGGGCGGTTTAGTAGATTCCTGTAAGATGTCCTGAAGGTTAAGCAATGTAACAAGGATAAACAAAGTGGTTTCAATACAGTGGTGCTATGATCTGTATAGGTCCGGCAGGGTTATACACTTGAGTTTTATGTAACAGTAAAACTTATCCGGATTGGGGGTATCAGGGTTATATCCACGAGACCCGGAGTCGGTGCTGTTGGATCTGTCTCGTGGGAAGGAGTTCCTTTTAGGGTTGAGACGGTTGTGTCTTTGTCGGAGTGCTGGGGCTGTGACTGTAGTGGCGATCTGTGGTTGTCTCTGTGGTCTGGGCAGGCTCTGTGGTCGGTGGGCTGGTATCGGAGGCTGCCTGTGCGGGTGTCTCCCGCAGGTGCTTCGCGGTTGGGTTCCTGCTGGTTCGGGAGGGGTGTCCGGCTGAGCAGGGTCGATTCTTGGCGGTATGTGGTCCACCGAGCTGCGTCGGGAGAGGGGTGGAGCAGTGCTTTCACGCTCTTCACGACTCGGGCCGGGGGTCTCCTCTGTGGCTTTGGCGGTACCTGCTGGTTCCCGTCGTTCTCTCCGGCGCGATGCCCAACAGGTTTGCTTGAATTTTTCAGATCACCGCAGCCTCCCGTAAGAGCGAGAGAGAGCAACGTGAAAAGAAGAGAGAGGAGATGGCAGCCCAGTTGTTAGTAGGCTGGGTGTTGCTGGGATCCGGGTGAGGGGGTCGGGCTCGCCGGTACAGGAGTCGTTCGCAGTCGCTTTGCAAAGGCGCGTGCTAAGGCGCACGCGCCTTAGACGTGCGCCTTAGACGTGCGCCTTCGACGGCACGCCGAACGGCTGCACGCCGTTGGCGCGGCGGCTTTGAGGCGTCGGGTTCGGGAGGGGGGCGGAGCGGGGCTCACACGCTCCTCTCCTGCTGGTGCCCGGCTGAAGAAGGCCGCTCTCCGGGGGCGCGGCGGCTTTGAGGCGTCGGGTTCGGGAGGGGGGGCGGAGCGGGGCTCACACGCTCCTCTCCTGCTGGTGCCCGGCTGAAGAAGGCCGCTCTCCGGGGGCGCGGCGGCTTTGAGGCGTCGGGTTCGGGAGGGGGGCGGAGCGGGGCTCACACGCTCCTCTCCTGCTGGTGCCCGGCTGAAGAAGGCCGCTCTCCGGGGGCGCGGCGGCTTTGAGGCGTCGGGTTCGGGAGGGGGGCGGAGCGGGGCTCACACGCTCCTCTCCTGCTGGTGCCCGGCTGAAGAAGGCCGCTCTCCGGGGGCGCGGCGGCTTTGAGGCGTCGGGTTCGGGAGGGGGGCGGAGCGGGGCTCACACGCTCCTCTCCTGCTGGTGCCCGGCTGAAGAAGGCCGCTCTCCGGGGGCGCGGCGGCTTTGATGAGACCTATCCAATGGTTTCTCAAAACCCATTGGAACCAGTTCCTTTAGCCTCTTTCCACGAAACTACAATTAACGTCCCAAGTGCTTCAGGACTTGCAATGGTGGTTTCATGTGGATCCCCTCTCTCACGGGCTTCCGTTTCATCCTCCTCAGCCTACTGTCACCATCACAACAGATGCCTCCAAGAAAGGCTGGGGCGCTCATCTCCTCTTTTGGTCCACGCAGGGCACCTGGTCCCCAGCATTAGCTCGCTGCAGCATCAACGTCCTGGAACTGCATGCCATCCATCTAGCTCTGCAGGTGTTCCAACATCACTTGCTCAATCAGATCATCCGGATCCGTACCGACAACCAGGTTGCCATGTTCTATGTGAACAAACAAGGGGGGATGGGCTCCTCTCGCCTATCCCGCGAAGCAGTCTCCATTTGGAACCTCGCTCTCTGGCTCCACTCCACCCTGCAGGCGGTCTACCTCCCGGGCACGGACAACCAGCTCGCAGACAGACTCAGCAGGCAACTCAGTCCTCACGAATGGTCGCTTCGGAACCCAGTTACGCGAAAATTTTTTTGCAACTTGGGGCACTCCTCACGTCGACCTCTTTGCATCCCAGACGAACGCCAAATGTCCCAGATTTTGCTCCAGGTACGGAGAACCAACCTGTCTGGCAGACGATGCGTTCCTCCTCCACTGGTCCCAGCATCTCCTCTATGCGTTTCCTCCGATTCCTCTGATTGGAAAGGTTCTTCAAAAGGCCATCGCAGACAATGCCTCCCTGATCCTCATCACTCCGTATTGGCCGCGTCAAGCCTGGTTCCCCGTCCTCCTCAACCGGGCTTCTCAGGCTCCTTGGATTCTCCCGCAGTTCCCGGATCTTCTCACACAACGCGACGGACAGTTGCTACACCCCAGTCTTCCGTCTCTCAAATTGACAGCCTGGCTACTGCTCCCACGCTGACCGGGGACTCTGCCTTCCCTCCGGAGGTCCTACACATCCTTCTTGCCTCCAGAGCTCCTGCGACTCAACGCTCCTACTCCGCCAAGTGGACCCGTTTCCAGCGCTGGTGCTCCACCCGTCTTGTTCACCCCAGCACCTCGCCCTTGGCTCAGGTCCTCCGCTACCTTACGTCTTTGCAAGTCTGCGGATTATCCTACAACTCCATTCGCCTTCATCTGGTGGCCATCTCAGTGTACCACGACCCTGTGGACGCGGTCTCTCTGGCACGCCATCCTGTGGTCAAGCGCTTCTTCAAAGGACTTCTTCGTCTACATCCCCCCCTCCGACCTCCGGTGCCGGTCTGGGATCTCAACCTCGTGCTGCAGGCTCTCATGGCTCCCCCATTTGAACCTCTCTCTGTTGTACCACTCAAATTCCTTACCTGGAAGACTCTATTCCTGGTAGCTATTACTTCGGCTCGCCGAATTGGAGAACTCCATGCCTTGGTATCCTATAGTCCCTATACCCAATTTCTTCATGACAAAGTGCTGTTACGGACTCATCCTAAATTCCTGCCCAAAGTAGTCTCGGCCTTCCATTTGAACCAATCCATTGTGCTGCCTACTTTTCATCCGCCCCCTCACCCTTCGCCAGAGGCCAAACGACTCCACACACTGGACTGTGCCAGAGCTCTCCGCCTCTATTTAGACAGAACTGCGACTCCTCAGCGCCCGTCTCAGTTGTTCCTCTCCATCCGTCCGACTTCCTTTCCTAGACCAGTTTCGAAGTTGACATTATCCTCTTGGATTACCCAGCTCATTGCGTACTGTTACGCCTCCGCCCCCGGGCCTGCTCTTCAGGAGATCCCTCCGCATGTCACGGCTCATGACCTCCGAGCTATGGCTACCACCTGGGCTAACCTTCGCCTCGCGCCTCTCCAAGAGATCTGTCGAGCGGCTACCTGGTCCAGGATTCATACCTTTGCCAAGCACTACTGCCTTGATGTGGAATCCGGCGCAGATGCATCACTGGGTTCTACGGTCCTGCAAGCGGCTTTATGAGGCGTCAACTTCCCTCCTCCTCTCTGTCTCAGGTAACAGATCTTTATTATTATTATAATAGCATGTTGTTATTCTGTTACCTTCAGCTCGGGAGGCACCTTCATGTGTGGCTGTAAGATCCCTGTCCAGGGAGAAATAGAAGTTGCTTACGGTAGTTCTCCTTGGACAGATGGATCTTACAGCCACACAATCCCGCCCAGCCTCCCCTATGGTTGCCGCCAGCTTTGTACCTAACTGTGTTTGCCGGTTGGGGGTGTGCTTTTATAGGGGCCAGGTGGGATACTTTAGGGCGGGAGGGCTGGCATATGCGCAAAGCTCTTTAGCTTTGCAGCTTTTAGACTGCCGGGTCAGCTCCGTCACGGGGACGTCACCTTCATGTGTGGCTGTAAGATCCATCTGTCCAAGGAGAACTACCGTTACAGGTAAGCAACTTCTATTTCTCTTAGCCCTGCGTCTATGCTGCTTCCTCTTCTGGCGGTCCCGCCCTTTCTCTGACGTCGGAGAAAGGGCGGGACCGCCGGAAGAGGAAGCAACGTAGACGCAGGGCTAAGAGAAGGGGCAGGACCGCTGGCAGAGGAAGCAACAGGACGACGGTAGGAAACTTCTACATGATGGGGGGGGTGGTGAGGCTGTGGGGGTGCGAGCGGTCCTTCAGGGTGGGGGTGCGGGTGCGTGTTCGAGCGCGAGCGGTCCTTCGGGGTGGGGGTGCGAGCGGTCCTGCGGGGAGGGGGGGGAGGTGAATCGGACGTCCGGGGGGGCATCAGGCTTTCAGGGTGGGGACAGGACTTCAAGGGGGAGAGGAGAGTCGGGGCTAAAGGAGTCGGAGCTAAATGAGAGTGGGCTGGCCAGAGGAGAGTCGGGGCGGGCGAAAGGAGAGTCGGGCAGCGACGGGAGAGTCGGGGCGGCATGCGCGGTATACAGGTGTGCGCGGTATATAAAAATTTATTTACATAAATTACAGTTCCCCATGCGCTATACCCGTGGTAAATATGATTCAAACAAAGATGTCCCAGCATTTAGGCATGTTTACACAGTATCCAAGTTAGGGAAAGAGTTGTCAAAGGATACACCAAAAGAATATAATCAGCATAGATGAAGGATAAAATTCTATGTTCATGAATTAAAGTAGCAAAAGGACTGAGGGGAAAATTCTCAAAACTAAAATCTGGCTTTAATGTGCTCGCTAAACCAGTTCTAGCTGGTTTAGCATGCAGGTATTTTATCAAAATGACTTACCAAGTTCTTTTCCAAATTCTCTAGCAGTTTCTGATACTGCCATGCAAATGTCATTGATATAAAAAAATAAAAAAATAAGTAAAATAAAATAAAATGATCACTCCAAGCGATTCTCTATAATCGCCCTGTGCCACATTTGCAGTCAAAATTTACCGACAGATCTGAATGCTGATTGGCTCAGGCACTGACAGGAAAGTAAGGTTTGACAGCTTAGACACCCCCTCCCCCAAATGCAAATTAAAATAGTAATTAAAAAAACAAAACAAAAAAATTGAAGATCGGCAGGAGAGATGCGCACTCTATCCTGCCACCAAGCAATGCACCCCGACACCCTGTCGGCGGCGGGAGAGATGCCCACTCTCTCCCGCTGCCACATAACTCCCACTCCATACCTCCGACAACCCTTACTTAGGAGGGGCCTTAAACAACCTGGGCCAATCAGAGCCTCAGGCCCCCTCCCCAGTGTATCCCAGGATGCACCGGAGAAGGGAAGCCCTGCCATTTTGAAGGGGCCCTTATGCGTGTTGCTTGGCAGCGGGGGAGAGTGGGCATCTTCCTTCTGCCGGGGATTTGTTGTTTGGTTTTTTTGTGCTTATTTTGTGCATGTGCCTATCGCTATCACCAGCGATGGGCACTTGCAAATTTAGAGAATTTTTGCTACTCTCCATCAACCTCATTTGTATGAGTGTTTTTTGGAGAATGGCTAGCTTTTTTAAAATTGCTACTATAATGGCTATGATAGCGGCCCATCGTTTTTTAATGTGAATCTAGCCCTGAGAAACACATGAAACAACAAATGGGACAGTAGAAAAATCCACTTGTCAGTCCTTATGGTTGAACTCCTAGATTCAAATTGGCGAGTCTAAGATGCTCTGAAAGCATTGGTTGCAGGCAGGCATACGTACGCTAGATGATGTGTTATCAGATGGAAAAATGCTTGACTTTTCACAACTGCAACAAACATTTGGTATTGCAAAGTCTCAAGTATATTATAAGTGGTTGCAGTTGAAGCAGGCCATTCAGAAGGGGTTTCCTGAATGGTGTAATTTAAAAACTCAGTATAGCCTGCCGGGTCTGTGCTTCCAGACAGATTTGCTGGGGCATCAGGCAGCCAGGAGGTATAAATTAATATCTGAATTTTTGAATAAGAAGCCAAAAACTAGTCTTAAAAACATTTGGAGCATTGAGATAAAGCAGCAGATTTCAGCGTCTTAATGGCCATGAATTTGGACTTGGAGGATGAGATGTACAGTGTCGGCATCTATGAGACAAACATATTTTTTTCTGTTGCATCAAAGTTTTTGGGCCCCTGTTCGATTACAAAAATTAGATAGTTCTAAGTCTAATAGATGCTGGCACTGTCATCTCGATATAGGGATAATGGATCATCTGCTCTTCTTTTGTCCCTTGATACTTAACTTTTGGCGATCTATTTGGGGGGGTCAAATTAATAGAATACTGGAAGTTCCATTGACATTGATGTATGACACAGTGCTGTTTGGTACAAGGGCCAAGTGTCCAATAACTCCACATAACAATAGACTACTTTTTATCATGAAAGCTTATTTGGAAAAATTGGGACAGGTTAAACTATAGTTTTTGGTGGGAATCCTTGTGCCAAACTTATAAATTTGAACGTATGAGTGTGATACAATTGGAAGCAAGTCCACTTATCAACAGATCAACAATATGTTCAGGACTTGTATACAAAATATCCACGATATATATATGTTTTTCTTTACCAAAGAGCTCTCAGATGCCTGCACTGTTAAATCATACTTATAAGTGCCGTTTCTAGTTATATTATTAGCACTATAGCACTTTATTTAAGTTTATTGCACAAAGCATTAGCACTTTTTTTTATAAACCATAAAGCTCAATGAAAGATATAATTTGCCTGCATAAGCTGTTAGGAAAATCTAGTATGATTTAAATAAGCGATCCATCAAATACTAATAAAAAAAAAAACTTGAACAACGCAGGTATCTGAGAGCTCTTTGGTAAAGAAAAACATATATATATTGTAGATATTTTGTATACAAGTCCTGAACATATTGTTGACCTGCGATACAATTGGGACATTATAAGAAATTCAAGGAGGTTTGGGACTCATTGACAAAATTTTGTAAAGATTGATTACTAGTTTCCCAGTTGATTATACACATCCAGGAAGGGTGGGTGGGGGATTATGTGCTTAATTTATTTTTCAATTGTAATTTGCTTATCTTGGTCATTTGTATTACTCTTGATTGTCTTTATACTGTATGAAAGGGTGGGTGGGGGGGGATGGGATATGTACTTATTATATCAATTGATGGAATTAAGGCCCAAATTCTGTAACCAGCGCTTAAAGATAAGCACCTATTTCGGAGGCGCCAATTAGATAAGCGCCTATCTAAATTGAATAACAAGCCCAATTAAGATTTTTAATCAGCACCAATTGAAACATAGGTGCCTATCAAGAAAAACATGATTCTGTAACAAGGCGCCTCTAAAAATTTAGGCAGCCTTCAAAAAAAATAGGCGCTATGCATGTTAGGCGTGGGCGTGGCTATGTGTTAGGCGCCTTCTTACAGAATCACCGCTCTTAAGCGCTCATCTAGGTGCCTAACTTTTAAGTATGCCTAGAGCTGGCCTATTTAATGGGTGCCTCCAAAATAGGTGCCCAAATAGGTGCCGCTCAGCTTGATTCACTAAACAGCACCCAATTTTACTTGAATCGCGCTGAACAGTGCCTATAGAGGCGCCTAACTTTTGGGCGCTCCTTATCGAATTTGCCCTTAAGTGCTGCTTTATTTTGTAAATTGTTTGATAATATATTGCACTTGATGTTGGTTTTTAAAATGAATAAAGATTTGGGAAAAAAAAAACCCCAAAACAACCAAAGGGGACAGAATAGATAAGTGAGTGAGTAAACAGCAGAGGATCTGGAAGCAGAAGTGATGGTCAAAGAATGGTTCTGCAAAAAAACAAAGAAGTTGAACCAGTTAAAAGCTGAGCCCTAAACTCCCAGCCCTGCAAGGCTGTTGAGTTGAAGGCTATGATCCATTAAGTCATCGCCGCTGTCAAATCAAGTGAGATGACCAAAACAAACTGTCTGTCATCCAGCCTTGTGTAAGTTTCACTCAGCAGGGATGTGATAACTGTTGCTGTAACGCGGCCTGAATGGAAGCCCGACTGATGGGGATGGTGTGTTGAAATTGCTGAAATGACAACGGAATTTGAATGTGGTTATTTGTTAGGTTAAAGGTCCTCATTCTGTTATACACCCCATCGGAGGGTCTCTTTGCCAAACTGGAGGTACAGAGATTTTATTGAGGTTCTCTAGGCTGGGCTTAAAGTAACATGGTATGTTCCCAATCAATCTTTGCATTCTCAAGGGGAGAGACTTGTTCTGCCTCCGACCAGATCTATTCATTTTAAACAGGCAGGTCTCTGCGCTTAATCCCATCTTTTCGTGGAATAAGCTCCCTTTTTCTCATTGATCTATTGGTGAGCTGTGAGGGTTTAGGAAAGAAATAATAATAAAAACAGCAAAACCGTAACAAAACAATACAGTTTTTATTGATTTACTATGTTTGATCTTTTCCTGATTTATTTATCAATTATGATTGTTTTTGATTTCTCCATTAACCTGATTATGTAGGTTTTGTTGTAACTTGTCTGCAATTCCAGATCTGTTTTACCCCTTTTGATCTGCCAGTGACCCCCAGTAAACTCCTTTCATTACTTGGGAGTATGAAATTTTTTGATTCCAGACTCTCCTTCTCACAATAGACTTAATCAGTTTTACGCACAGGTTTTTTTGCACTTAGACGACTGATCACTAGGTAGTTATCTGGATAACGATTTCCTTTGTACTCTCTTCCTTGCTTCCATTGCATCCCATCTTGACTATTGTAATTCTGTTTATGCAAGGATCTCAAATTGTGAGTTACAGAGATTGCAAACCTTTGACAACATAGCACCTTGTGTCATCTGTCATGTTTAGATGTCCAGATTATTCTATCCCATTATTGCTTTGTTTAATTGGTTACCTCTGCACACTTGCATTTCAGAAAAAATATAATAATAATTGGTTACCTGTAAAATATAGACCCAAACTTAAAATTTTGATACTTACACACAAAGCCTTTCATACTTGTGTTCCAACTTAGCTTCCTTCATTATCCCTTTATGTGCCTACCCACTTTCTTTGCTC
The DNA here is from genome assembly GCF_902459505.1 of Geotrypetes seraphini. Classification (NCBI taxonomy): domain Eukaryota; kingdom Metazoa; phylum Chordata; class Amphibia; order Gymnophiona; family Dermophiidae; genus Geotrypetes; species Geotrypetes seraphini. The sequence goes on along the minus strand of NC_047094.1, from coordinate 72,056,367 downwards.
CATAAATGACTTTAGGTTGGTGCTTCCTGGTCCTTCTAAGGCCAGTTGGGAATCCACAAGGCACAGTATTGTGGGTTTGGGGTTTTTTTTTTGGCTCTGGCCTTTTGTGGTGCTGAGCTGAGCCCTCCTATGTGCAATTAAGAGCAAAGATAAAAACACATCTGTTTCAGACTACCTTTGAAAACTAGACCTTTATTAAATCATTGTTATTGTTATTCTTTTATCAGGAAGTGACACGCTGTTTTATGGGTGGGTCTGGAGTCACAGTCCAAACTCTGAAAAAAATGAATGGAATGCGTGTTCTAGTTGAGTGTACCCTTTCCTATTGACAATATGGAGTTCTTTTCTTTTAAAGTTCTTTTATATGTTGTAAATCACCTTGACATGCCCCCCCCCATATAAGGTGAAATATTAAACCTAAATAAATGATAAACTTGTTCTGGGCTTTACTGGGAGGACAGATTAAATAACAAATAAATAAATGAATAAATGACAGTGGTGGTTAGAGCAGTGGACTGTGAACTAGGTAAGTCAGGGTTCAAATCCTGGTTCCATAGACACTTCTTGTGACCTTGGACAAGTCATTTACCTCCTCATTCTATAACAGGGCATCGAAAGATAGATGCCATTTATCTGTGAGTGGTAGAATATTAGCACATATGTGTGTATACTGTACATATGGAAGTGTGAGTTCTGCACATGTAGAGAACGATATGGGGATTTGTCCCCATTCTTGTGGGATCTCAATTGCCCATCCCCCCTCCCAAGATCTGTCCCTGCCCCTGCCCCATTCCTACAAGTTCTGTCCTCATCTGCACAAGCCTCAAGCACTTTAAAATCATAAGTGTTCGAGGCTTGTGCAGTTAAGGCAGAGCTTGCAGTAATGGGACAGGGACAGAACTTATGGGGATGGGACAGGAATATTGAGATCCCACAAAGACGGGGACAAATTTGTCCCCGTGTCATTCTGCATATCCATACTTTACGTTGGTATATAAAAGCAAAAGGCTGTACACGTGAGTGGAACATGGGCCTGTCTCCCTCTTGTGTACTCAAATTACAGAATACTGTAAGACATATGTGTAAGTTCTGTACTTGGGTGTGCCCATTTGCACCTTCCATAGACCCGACATAAGTCAGTGCATCCATACCTAAATGTTTGTGCATTTCTGTTGACTTACACTAGTACTGTATCTGTGTACACAGAGGATAGAGGATACATATTCTCCATGCTGCATCCAGATGCCCAGTTATAAAATTGTCCCCTTTACTCACAATTCCTGAGGTAGAGATTTAGGTTGCATGCGTTCTTGGGCAAAGAACTACGACCAGACCGGAATGCATAACATAACATAAAACTCACTTCTATACCGCAAATACCGTTAAGTTCTATGTGGTTCACAAAAGATAAAGAATACAAGTGTATACCTAATTCCCAAAAGTTTCAATAAAAAGATGCATTTTTAAGGCACGATGAAACTGTTGGTAAGAGTAGAAAGACGTAAATAAGTGATTCAAATCCTTCGCCCATTAAGCCGCTTGAAAAGATAGCATATGCTGTTGGAATTTTTTGAATTTACAGCCCTTAGCAGATGGGAAAGAAACTGGCACGTGAGATTTCCTAGAATGTTTGGTATTGGTAATGATAAAATATTCCATAAAGTAAGCTCAGATTGGAAAAAATGAACAGCGTAATCTAAACATTCCAATCTAAGCAGATCTTTGCTGCCTCTTATCTTCTAGCCTACAAAGGTTTCAGATACAGCCTATCACCAACATCCTCCTTGCCTGAGCCCCCTCTCACATCTTTCTCAAGGTTGCCCAAGATATTCACAGTGCTGGCCTACCTGACCTTTCTTATGTTTTGTGGCGTAGTTGGTTTAATACACTGCCCTTCATATACATATATCAAAGCGGTTTACAAAAAATAATATAAAATATTCTAAAATGAAGGCAAAAACACCATGATTGGATGGGAAAGGGGTAGAGGAGGATCATTTGGATTATGCAGATAGTCACTCTGAAGCCTGTCATCACTGGACATAAAAACTTACCTTTTTTCAACAGGTAAATTCAAAGCTGCTTTAAATTTGGAGAGGGAAGGTTCCACATATAAGGTTGATGGAAAAGTATTCCATAGTTGAGGCAGCACAACCTTGATGCACTCATGCCTTTGCTGTTGAGGACTGTAACTCACTTCTTGTGGGTTATCCCAATTCAATTCTATTTTCTTGGTACCATGGACCCAATTCACACTGTTGTAGTTAAATGTTGCTATCCTCACAGGGGTGGGTAACCTGTGGCCCACCGTTGAATTTTATGCTGCCCATGACACCATGGGAAATATACACAGAAAACATCATTAACCAAAGTTTTTTTTAGAGATTTTAAATACTATATTTCATAAATATTTTCAGAACAGCCACTCTGTGTGCTTCTGTCATTTTATAGTGACATTTTTACTTATTTATAACAAGATCTTTGGGGGCTCTGTGAATTTCTGGTTCCAACATTGTGTAATGTTGCAGTCTGCTAGGGATCGTATTGACATTGCATTCAGCTCTCTGTATATGAAGATTATCTTCTGTGCTATCAGATAGTTTATTGAAGAGGGGAGCAGTGCTCCCTCTAAGGATTGACCTGGTGCATGCAAAATATTTTTGTGTGAGCAACAAATTAAAAAAAAACAATTTTTGATCCCAATCAAAAAAAACTCACATATGGTAATTGATTTGATTTAGTTTAAATTCATTTTTATAGTTTAATTTTGTTTGAAAGTCAGGTCAGTATTTTATGAGAACGACGTATGTAAAATGTATGAGCATTTCCTCACGCACTCTGCTTAGACTGGGAACATAGGAGTGGAGTATATTTATCCAGACATTTCTTTACTGCATTGAGTGCTCTTTGAGCTTTTTCATGTAGTATCTTTAAAGCTAATTTAAAAAGCTCTCTCTGTCTTCATTTCTCTTTTTTATTTATTTGCTTTCTGGGCCTGACAGCCAGTGATTCTCTCTAGGGCCCAGGGTTTCTCAGTGCCCTGGGCGATGCAAATCATGTATCCTGTTCACCTGATTGAAAAATTAAAAAGAGAAGAACGAGATGACAACCTGAGCCTAAGAAATGATAAAAAATGCTTATTACACTGTGATTTATTTTGAACAATTTCTTGTGGGATTTCTCTGGAATAGCTTTACTTTGAGATTCGAGTTGCAATGCATTTTTCTTCACAGCAGGGCCCAGGGGTTCTCTTTTACCCCAGCTGTTTTCTTCAGCTTCAGGGGGAGAGGCACTTTCTAGCTAACTCGCTGACAAAGCATGGAACAGAAAGGCACCCAATCATAAAAATGGATCTTAAAAGTAGTAAAATATAGAGGGAGCCATACTGCCTGTACCTGTGCTATCAAAGTCAATAACCAGTAAGTCACACACATAAGGACTAACATCAGTTGCATACACTGTAGCATGATTTGCTTATCCACTCCTACTCTAGCTGAAATCATTTTCTGACTTCATGTGCAATTTTTCCTTAACTTAGTCACCCGTATTTATATCTAAATCCTGTTACTTTCACTTATGTCTAGATTTTCCACCTCAGTTTCCACTCTTTGCTGTCAAATTCAAAATTCTTCTCCTTGTGTACAGAGACCTTCTACCAACTGTCCTAGCCTACGTAATCTGCTCATTCCCTAAAACCTCCTTGTACTCTCAGTTCCTCTGACAATCTTCTCAAGCTCCCCTTTCTTTTGCCCTTTTTCTTAATATCTCTTTTGAAACTGCTTTCAGTTATCTAGATCCCAAGCTATGGATTTATCTCCCTTCTTTCCTCAGAAAACAATCCTGCTTTTCTTCTTAATTCTTTCTCCCTTATGGCCAAAATCCCCTTTCCTTCTATCCTTCCCTCTGCCTATTTTAATATTACCTTGTAAACCACATAGTTGCCTGCTAGCCCTCTTGTGGTATATCAAGCGTCATGTTTAAAATAATAATAATAATAATAAAAGTTGTTTTAGGGGAGTGGGTGTGGTGTTTACTGGAAGGAGCCATATGTTATTGGGTACTAAACATTTCTCCTTCAGGGGGTTGAGAACTGGAGAGTAACTGTTACTGTGGTTGATGGTTTCCTTATCTTTAAATCTTGCTGTAATGTATGCATAAGAATTAGAAACATAAAAATATGACGGCAGATAATGGCCCATCCAGTCTGCCCTTCCCCACCATCCATGGATGAATTTCTTTTGTGCGTGTCTGTTGGTGGGCTTTGCATGTTCTGTGGTGGAACTGTGTATATGTGTGGTCGACCTAATGTCTTTTGCAAGCTGTACAAAGCAATAAAGTAGAACACCTCATGTATGATTAGGGCCTGACCAAAATATTGGTTTCAGTTTCAGCTTTAGTATTCGGTTTTGTTTGGTTTCAGATGTAAATGCTGATGCCATTGCAACTGAAACCAAAGCTAGGCTATGCAACCCCACTCCCTTCCCCCCCCCAGTTTACCATTTTTTTGGAGGTGTCATGACTAACTGTGACAGGAGCAATCCCCAATTGCTTCTGCCCATGCTGGATCCAATCTAAAAATGGTTGTTGGAACCTCCCAGTATCAGTTTTGTGAGAATGTTGCTGGAGGTCCAGCAGCCATTTTCACTGAGGAGCTGGCATGGGTAGGGAGTGACCAGGGATTAGTTCTGCCCTGGCTAGCCATAATACCGTCAACAATATGGAAGGTTGGGGAAGGAGGTTATTCCCTTTTGGAGCGCAGGGCCAGTTTCGACTTTGATTTCAACGGGTTTTGGCCATAGTTGAACCTGAAAACCTCCTGGTTTTAGTCAGCTCTAATGTATAACATGGTCCTTGCACTGGCTTCTCTCCATTCCTAGAGGTGCTGCTGAATCTTCTGTAATCCCTTTCTGCTGATGGGGACTGGGGTAGTTGGGATATTGTTTATTTTTTGGAACAGAAGGCTGCTGGTCTGGAGAAGACATATTAAGAGAAGAATCAAGCACTTGATTCAAGTCTCCAGCCAAAATTAAGTGAGAAGCATCATGCTCTAAGATCGTTTTAATTAGATACTGGAAAAAAGCATGTTCATAAGTAGTGGGAGCATATACTACTAAAAGGTTAAACTAAATATACTAAGGATCACTTTCAGAAGTACAAAGCAACCATAAATATCTGTAGCAAGCAGTTTAGTTTGCACAGCAATCTTTTATTAACCAATATCGCTACCCCACCTTTTTTACAATTTGTGGAAGAGTAAAAGATCTCACCAAGCCAACCAGTTTTAAGTTTCAAATGTTCTGCATCAGATAGATATTGCTTGTTTGCAAGAAACTAAACTACTTCTTTGCGACATAAATAAGAGAGCAATTTGGTCCGTTTGATAGGCGAGTTTATCCCAGACACATTCCACGTGGCTATTCATAACAAGGAAAGAGATTTAGCCCCAATCATCCCAGGTAGCAAAGAAAGCAATTGACAAAAAAACATGAAATTTACACCAGGGTGCCCAGCCTTCACCACAGGTGTCAGGAGATATTAACTATCGTGATATGTATAAATAAAAATAAAGAACAATTTAATGTACCATCAATAATAATTTTTGGTAACGAACAAAAGGTTAAATCAAAGAATAGAATGACTAATACAATAATTGATGGAGAGAGGACGGATGAGATTAAACACAACTGCAAGGGAGGCAACGCAGTTATCATGGGTGACTTCGATTATCCGGGGATAGACTGGAACCTAGGCACCTCCAGCTGCGTTAGGGAGGATTGCTTCCTGGAACAACTTGTCAAGGAAAATATGAGAGAAAATGCAATTCTGGACTTAATTCTAAATGGACTACGAGGACCGGTGCAAGGTGTAGAAGTAGAGGGGACGCTGGGAACCAGTGATCACAATATGATCTGCTTCGACCTGGACACAGGGGCGAAACATCAATGCAGAACGACGGCCATGGCACTGAACTTCCAAAAAGGTAATTACGAAGGGAGGAGGTGAGGAAGAAGATTTAGAAGGGGTTAAGCACTATAAAAATGCTAGAGCAAGCATGGTCCTTTTAAGGACACAGTCACCGAGGCACAAAATCTATATATACCGTGTATCCACAAGGGATCCAAGAGGAAAAAGAACAAGGAACCGGCATGGCTCACTGTAGCAGTGAAGGAAGCGATCAGAGACAAGAAGACTTCATTTAAGGAATGGAAAAGGTAAAAAATGGACGAAAACTGGAAAAAGCACAAACAGCATCAAAGCAGGTGCCATAAGGTGGTAAGAGGGGCCAAAAGAGACTACGAGGAAAAAATAGCCAAAGAGGTGAAAAACTTCAAGCCTTTCTTTCGATATATTAAGGGGAAACGACCCACGAAGGAAGTGATGGGGCTGTTGGATGACCATGGAATAAAGGGAGTGCTAAAGGAGGGCAAAGCCATCGCCGACAAACTGAACACATTTTTTGCGTCTGTATTTACCGAAGAGGATGTACACAATATACCGGAAGCCGACAGGCTATACACAGGAAACGAAGACGGGAAACTGACAGGGTTGATGATCAGTCTAGAAGAGGCATGCAGGCAGATTGATAGGTAATCAAGGGGCTATAGCTGAACTGCTTCAACTAATAGCCAATCTGTCAATCAAATTGCGAAGGATTCCAGTAGACTGGAAAGTGGCAAATGTTATGCTGATCTTCAAGAAAGGTTCGAGGGGAGATCCGGGAAACTACAGACTGGTGAGTCTGACCTCGGTACCGGGAAATATGGTAGAGGCGCTGATAAAGGACCACATCATTGATCACCTTGACGGACACAATCTGATGAGGACCAGTCAGCATGGCTTCAGCAAGGGAAGATCTTGATTGATGAACTTGCTGCACTTCTTCAAGGGAGTAAACAGGCAGATAGACAAGGGTGAGCCGGTCGACATTGTATATCTGGATTTTCAGAAGGCGTTCAACAAGGTCCCGCAAAAGGGGAGGTAAAAGAACTAATATACACAAATGAAACCCTAAGATGCCAGACTCTACATTTATTAAAACTCCAGAGAAATAGAAAGTAATTAATTCTTCCTGAATAGTGCAAGATATAGACAGCAGATATAAATTCTCAAAACTAACACATTTCAGTCACTAAATTGAAAATAAAATCATATTCCCTAACTTTGTTGTCTGGTGACTTTATTTTTTCTAGCGCAAACAAAAACTCTGTGGAGATGGTAATGTTTAAGATGCAGGCTTTATTTGAAAATATACAAATTAATAATCCACATAAAATATATCTAGGACCCAAACCGCAGAGTTACGAATCACTACTGTTTTTAGTTTTAATCCATGTGTTTTTATATCAGGACTTTTAGGGACCCCTGAGTAAGACAACATTGTCGAAACACGGACCATGTTGGGTCCATATCTCCCAACGGTTTGGGTCCTAGATATATTTTATATGGATTATTAATTTATATATTTTCAAATAAAGCCTGCATCTTGAACATCACCATCTCACAGAGTTTTTTTGTTTTCGCTGGATTTGCATTTTCCTGTGGAATTAAGGGTCAATCTCTTGCTTGTTTTCCTGTGACTTTATTTTTCTTCCAAAAAAGGGAGCCCAAGGGAGCCTCAACGACGAGATAATCGAGGCAAAACAAAGGAGTCATGAGTATGAGATGTCAATAATTCAGCCACGGGTGTAAAGTTCTAAGTTTAAAGTATATGCACACTGTAAAAGCCAAAGCGAGGAGGAGGGACATGCTTGGTGCATGCACAGATAAGTTTTACAGTAAGTGCAACTCTTGTGCACATGTACCAGGCAAACCCGAAAGCATATGAACGTAAGAATAGCCATACTGGATCAGACTACTAGTCCATCTAGCCCAGTATCGTGTTTCCAATCCAAGCACACATTGGCGCCACTCTTCTGTGCCTTTAAATATAAGCTTCCCAGGTTTTATTTTTTTAACTTGAAAGGCTTATATTTAAACGCAAAAAACAGGTACCAATGTCTGCTTCCGGGTTTGTTTGGACTCACAGAGGCTTACATGGTCTTCTTTCTACTTCCAAAACAAATGAAAAGTGGCAGATTTTAAAGAGAAAATCACAAGAAATTTCTGGTAAGAGCCGAGTTTGCTATACACTGTCCTCTGAGCGTTGGGAAGGAATAGCAAATAACTTAATTTACATCTGTTACATTTAAATACAATTTGCAGTCATCTTTGGCACATGGTATTTCTGCACTGGAGCTCTCTGAGTTTTCTGCACAGATCATCACCAGCAATAATCCAGAGCTACTTGGCTCTAACACTGGCATTTAGGCTTTGAGCATCAGGCTCCAAGATCACGAGCTGAAGTGGGATTTGAACCCTAGCTTCCCTAGTTATCGGCCTGCTGCTCTAACCACTCCTCCACTTAAGGGGTGTATTTTAAACCTCTCTCTCCCCCTCCCTTTCCAAAATAAGAAACGATCCTAGTCAAGCCCAAACTCCTGGAAAGGAGGTTAAAAGTGTGTGAACAGACGGAGGAGACTGGATTGGAAGGCTTCTTGTCTAACAATGTAATGGGAAACGGTGGTTGTCTTCTAGCTCAAAAGTCTATGCTGATGTAAAGCAGAAGATGAGGTGGTAGAGATGGGCCCTGTGCCCATTGATTCAGCATTGTTTGACTGCTCTGGGACATGGAGTAGCATTTTTGGTTGGTCACTGTCATCCCTGAGTAATAAATTGATGTCTAGCTACTGACATTGACACCCTTGAGAAACTCCCTAAGCCCCTACTTGTCCTGTTGGCTGTTAATTTAGATTGTAAGCTTTACTGAGCAGGAGCCGTCTCTTAACTATGTTGTTCTACAGCACTGCGAACGCCTATCGGCGCTATAGAAATGTTAAGTAGTAGCAGAGAATGATTGACAGGGAAAGAACCCATCCTGTACTTCCCGCTATATTTTCATTCCGTCTACAGCAATTCAAGTCTGAATGAACAGGAAGGCAACAACAAGGCCTGAAGAGATTGTTTTGTTTTGATTGTTTTTCCTTCATCGTTTGAGGATCACTTTGAGGAAGTGGAGTCCTTGTTGAAGTGACATGTCTTTCAGCTTCTTTGGCTGGTGACTCATTGTCTGTCTTTTTTTCCTTATATTTACACTGACATTTGAAAGAGTTTTTCTGAATTCCTTTAACTTCTTCCTTTCTATGCTGTAGCAGATTCAACTCCCTGTCCCACTGCTGTTACCGTACTCCAGGGGTGTCCAACCATTTGGCTTTACTGGGCAGCATTGGCCGAAAAAAATGTTTCTGACACAGGAGGGAGCCGGCAAGACGGTAAACACTCAGGGGCAGCAAAGGAAAACACTGCATCGCCCTCTACCGGGGCCACACAAAATACTTCACTGGACACCCCTGCCGTACTTGGTGGACTCAGCCATTCTCTGCATAAACTTTTCCAAAATGCTATTATTTGTGATTAAAGCTGTAACTAACTGGAGGGTGTTCTTGTTTCTCTCCTGATGTCAGGACACCTCACCATAGTGGTGCAGAGAACTGTCAACCCAGTGCTGGAAGGGACTGACATTACATTGGAGTGCTTGTCTGATGTTGATGAGGATATGAGTGGCTATGTGTTCCAGAAATACAGTAAGGTAAGGCCCTGAGATTCTGCTCCACTATCCCAGCTAGAACCTGATGCCCTGAAATTTGGAGGGTCCTGCATCTCCTGAGCCCTGGTTACAGCTGTGTGCTAAAGTTTAGGCACACACAGACAAATAGATTCATTAAAATAATCCATGTGACTAGAAGTTGACACAACCTATGCATGGTACAAAGTTAAACACACACAAACTTAAGGTACCAGTATAAATTTACCAAATGCATTGCAATCTTCCAATTACATATCCAATTTTTTCTTTTAAATAATTATACTTTATTTATTAATATTGTTATTATGATTATATGTATTCAAAACTCCATCTATATTGTTAATTTACTGAAGACATGTGATAGAGGAACCATAAAAACAGCACAACGTTACTCCTAAAACCGAAAGAAAAGTTCAGCGCTTTTTTTTTTCAACGTGGTTGGGTAAACTCCAGCTTCAGAGAGGTGTGTGTTTTGCTGGGGTGCTGAGAGAAAAGTTCAGTGCGAATATGAAGGGAAGGTTTATTATTAGTGAATCTACAGCAGGGGTCCCCCAAAGTCACTCCTTGAGGGCCGAATCCAGTCGGGTTTTTAGGATTTCCCCAATGAATATGCATGAGATCTATGTGCATGCACTGCTTTCAATGCATATTCATTGGGGAAATCCTGAAAACCCGACTGGATTCGGCCCTCAAGGAAGGACTTTGGGGACCCCTGATCTACAGTATTCGCAAGGGCTATACCCTCAAACCCTGCGAATATGAAAGCAAAACGTTATTCACAATATTTTGGTATTCATGGGCTGGCTTTGTCCCTAAACCCCGTGAATAAGGAGGGAGAAGTGTATATACAAATCCACATCACATATATAAACAACACTATTGATTTATCACTGAATCGCTAAAAAAACCCTATTATGTACTAAATCACTTAGCTGTAATGCAGCAAAGATGAATATTTTCTGTGATGTAATTAGAAATAAATGTTTAATCCATATAGAAGTCTTGTTATCCAGTATCAACATCCAGTATCTATATAATAAAACCGTAGGCGGCGCATGCGCAGTCTTATCAGCGTGCTTCCATGATCCGTATGTCCGTGGCCGCCAAGACTGCAACATGCCCCGCGCTTACTACGGCCCCACGCGCAGCTCAGTTCGGCACGGCGGTTTCCCCAGATAGGGGAAGCCGAAAAACTCAATCCTGCCTCATGGTCCTGCCGCCGCTCACGAATTCCCCCCCCCCCCAATCCTCCTGCAACAGCCGCTACCGATCCTGTTCAAAGCGGCCTGCTGAGGTTCGCGGCCGCTGTAACGAACCTCGCAGGCCGCTCTCCACATGGTAGCACGTTCCCTCTGACGCAATCGCGTCAGAGGGAACATGCTACCGAGTTGGAGAGCGTCCTGCGAGGTTCGTTACAGCGGCCGCGAACCTCAGCAGGCCGCTTTGAACAGGAGCGGTTGCGGGAGGAGGAGGGGGGGAGTTTTAACAGGAGGAGTCGCCGAAAAAAACCTTCAGCCGCAGCAGGCCAGCACACGGGAAGGGAAGGGGGAGGGGCCGAACGGAGCAGGGCAGCTCAAGGTAAGAAGGGAATGGGGGGTGGGGGAAAATGTTTCTACTACTCAGCAGGGACCTGGAGGGGAAGGGAAAACCGCTGCTGCTTCTGCAAAGGAAAGTGGTGGTAGGGGAGAGAAGTGAATGGGGGGTGGGTGGGGGAAAATGCTGCTACTACTTCACAGGGATCTGGAGGGGAAGGGAAATATCACAGCTGCTTCTGCAAAATAAAGTGGGGGGGGGAGAGAAGGGAATGGGGGTTGGGGGAAAATGCTGCTACTGCTTCAGCAAGGACCTGGAGGGAAAGAGAAATACCACTGCTGCTTCTGCAAAGGAAAGTGGGGGGGGAGAGAAGGTAATGGGGGGGTGGGTGGGGGGAAATGCTGCTACTACTTCACAGGGATCTGGAGGGGAAGGGAAATAGCACTGCTGCTTCTGCAAAGGAAAGTGGGGGGGGGGGGGGGGGAGACACAGAAAGAAATACAGACAGACAAAGGAGGCTAGGGAGAGAGACAGACAGAAATAAAGACAGACAGGTGACCAGAGAGACACAGAAATAAAGACAGACAGGCAAAGGGTGCCAGGGAGAGAGAGAAAAAAATTGCAGGAGGGAGAAAGACAGAAAGAAAGGAAGAAAGAAACAGGAGCAGGGAGAGAGACATAAAGAAAGAAAGACAGACAGCCATATATTATCCCAGGACAAGCAGGCAGCATATTCTTAACACATGGGTGACGTCACCGACGGAGCCCTCGGTACGGACCTTTTTAACTAGAAGTTTCTAGTTGGCCGCACCGCGCGTGCGCGAGTGCCTTCCCGCCCGACGTAGGAGTGCGTGGTCCCCAGTTTCTTCGTTTCCGCGGAGCGAAGAAGACGCGTGTGTTTTTTCAACGGCCGTTGAAACCACTTTTTTGCCTTCCCGCTCGCGCTTTTTTCCATTTTTTTATCTTCCTTTGCCTTCGGGTTTCTTTTTTCGTTTTGCCCCGGCGGGGCCTGTTGCCATTATACAGGCCTCGGGGTTCGATTTTGCGGAGGCCGTTTTCCCCTTCATGCCCCCGCAGGTCGGTTTTAAAAAGTGCCAGCGGTGTGCACGCCCGATCTCCCTCTCTGACCCACACAATTGGTGTTTGCAGTGTTTGGGTCCGGAGCATCGGGCGGACTCCTGCACCCGCTGTGCCACTCTTCAAAAGAGAACCCTTAAAAACCGAAGAATTCAACAAACTCTCCTCTTCGGCACCGGGTCGGCGATGGACTCCTCGACATCGACAACGGTACCACAGAAATCGGCACCGTCTACCTCGACACCGCCCGACCCCACATCGGCGTCTCTGGCGCCAGGTAAGCCGGCTAAGAAGCCTTCCTCTTCCCTCGAGCGCCCTCCTACTACGGTGGCGACACCGACCTTGCCGGCATCGCACCGGTCCCGCAAGCGCTCCGCCCCGATCTCGGTGAGTGCCTCGTCATCGGCCTCCTCATCGCCGGGGCGTGGAGCGGCATCTAAGGAACCGAAGAAAAAGAAAGCGGTTCCGATGCCACCCCTAGATGACCGTATCTCGGCCATCTTAAAGGCTCAACTCCAGGAACAATTGCAGCAGCAGCTCAAACACCTGTTGCCCACTATCCTGGCACCGCTCCTTCCGGTACCAGACCGGCCCGAGCCCCGTACCGAGCCCCCGGTATCCACCCCTTCGGTACCCATCAATACTTCCATGCCGATTCTTTCGGCTGAGCAGCTTCATGCCCATCCAGTGGTGCACTCCCATACCACATCGGATCCTCCTCGGCACCAAGCAGTGCGTCATTCTTCCCGGGACCGGGATCGACGCCGGTCTTCCTCTCCTGGTACCGTTTCGGTGCGTTCTGGAAAATCTTTATCCAAGACCTGCCATACCTCACCTTCCACCCCGGTGTCTCGACATGCACCAGAGGTCCGGGACCCTGACTTATGGGAGGAAACCCCTCTCGGTACCGAGGAGGATCCCTCCTCATCTGAGGAGGACCCGTCGGCACCCGATGCCACCTCCAAACCGGAGCAGTCCTCGTTTTCTAAATTTCTGAGGGAAATCTCTGCAGCCCTGTCCCTTCCTTTAGAATCTGACTCAAAGAAGTCTCAAGCCTTCCTGGAGGCTTTAGATTTCGAACAGCCTCCTAAAGAGTTCCTCAAGCTCCCCGTGCATGACATCCTACGGGAGACCTTTTACAAAAACTTAGAGAATCCCCTTACGGTACCGGGGGCTCCACGTAAACTGGACAACCTCTATCGAGTCATCCCTATTCCAGGGTTCGACAAGTCTCAATTGCCCCATGAGTCCCTTCTTGTTGAATCCACCTTGAAAAAGACTCAGGGCTCCAGTGTCTATGCCTCTACCCCTCCTGGCAGAGAGGGTAAGACCATGGACAAGTTTGGCAAGAGGCTCTACCAGAATGCCATGCTGGCCAACAGGGCGAACAACTATTCCTTCCATTTTTCGTTCTATATGAAACATTTGGTCCAACAACTGTCTGCCCTTCAAAAGTACCTGCCGGAGCGCAAGGTCCCGCTGTTCCAACAGCACATCTCTGGCCTTCTTCAGCTGCGCAAGTTTATGGTCCGCTCGATATACGACTCATTCGAGCTCACCTCCCGTGCCTCTGCCATGGCCGTTGCCATGCGCCGCCTGGCCTGGCTGAGAGTCTCCGACCTGGACATCAACCACCAGGACCGTCTAGCCAATGCCCCCTGTCTCGGGGATGAACTTTTTGGAGAGTCACTGGATTCCACCACCCAGAAACTCTCCGCCCATGAAACAAGGTGGGACACCCTGATCAAACCAAAAAAGAAGGCTCCGCCTGCCCGACCTTATCGACCTCAGTCATCTTATCAGCGTAGGTTCTCAGCCAGGCCACTCAATCCGCCTCCTCAACAACCTCGGCGGCCCCGTCAACAGCAGCACCATGCCCAGGCTCGTTCTCAGGCCACTCAACCCTCCAAGCCTCTTCAGCCTGCTAAGCAATCCCAGCCCTTTTGACTCTTCTCTCCAGGGCATAGCCAGTCATCCACCCTCGCTACCTCTTCCACAACCAATCGGAGGTCGTCTCACCATTTTCTCCAGCCGTTGGGAGGTCATCACATCGGACCAGTGGGTCCTCAACATCATCCGCCACGGCTACTCTCTCAATTTCCAGACTCTTCCACCGGACAATCTTCCCGTAGAGTCTGCTTCACACTCATCTCAAACCCCCCTCCTCCTGAGGGAGGTTCAATCCCTCCTCCTTCTCAATGCCATCGAAGAAGTACCTCCAGATCAAAGGGGTCAGGGATTCTACTCCCGCTACTTCCTGGTACCCAAAAAGACGGGAGACCTCTGTCCCATTCTCGATCTCAGGGACCTCAACAAGTGTCTGGTCAAGGAGAAGTTCAGAATGCTCTCCCTTGCCACGCTCTACCCTCTTCTTTCTCAACACGACTGGCTATGTTCCCTGGACCTCAAAGAGGCCTACACTCACATCTCCATCAATCAGAATTCTCGCCGCTACCTGCGGTTCCAGGTGCTGCACCACCACTATCAGTACAAGGTGCTACCGTTCGGCCTCGCTTCCTCACCCAGGGTCTTCACCAAGTGCCTTATAGTAGTGGCGGCCTTTCTCAGGTCTCACAACCTCCAGGTGTTCCCCTATTTGGACGATTGGTTGGTGAAAGCACCTACGTCTCAACTTGTGCTACAGGCTACTCATCACACCATCTCTCTCCTCCACCTCCTGGGGTTCGAGATCAACTACCCCAAGTCGCATCTGCTTCCCACCCAGCGACTTCAGTTCATTGGAGCAGTTCTGGACACCACACTAATGAGGGCTTTTCTCCCCTCCGATCGTCAGCAAACCCTGCTCCACCTCTGTCGTCAGGTGCTTCTGCATCCCTCCATTCCTGCCCGTCAGATGATGGTCCTCCTGGGTCACATGGCCTCGACGGTGCATGTCCTTCCTCTGGCACGTCTCCACCTTCGCACACCTCAGTGGACCCTCGCCAACCAATGGTCACAGACTACAGATCTTCTTTCTCATCCCATCTCTGTGACATCATCTCTTCAGCAATCTCTCCAATGGTGGTTGAACTCCTCAAATCTTTCCAGGGGTCTTCTTTTTCATCTACCCCCTCACTCTATGATCATCACCACGGATGCATCCCCCTATGCGTGGGGAGCTCACCTGGGAGATCTACGCACCCAGGGACTTTGGACCCCACAGGAGCGCCGCCATCACATAAATTTCCTGGAACTCAGAGCCATGTTCTACGCCCTCAAGGCTTTCCAACATCTCCTCTGTCCTCAAGTCCTCCTCCTGTGCACAGACAATCAAGTCGCCATGTACTACATAAACAAACAAGGCGGCACCGGATCTCGCCCCCTTTGTTTGGAGGCTCTGCGCATCTGGACCTGGGCCACAGACCGCAATCTCTTTCTCAGGGCGGTATATATCCAGGGCGAACAGAACTCCCTGGCTGACAATCTCAGCCGCATCCTTCAACCTCACGAGTGGACGTTGGACCCTCCGACTCTGCTCTCCATCTTTGCTCGATGGGGCACGCCGCAGGTGGACCTCTTTGCAGCACCTCACAATCATCAACTGCCCCTCTTCTGTTCCAGACTCTTCTCTCCTCACCGTCTGTCCCCGGATGCATTCCTGCTCAATTGGAGGGACCGGTTCCTGTATGCCTTCCCTCCACTTCCTCTGATGTTGCGGACCTTGTCCAAGCTCCGCAGGGACAACGCCACCATGATTCTCATCGCCCCTCGGTGGCCTCGACAACACTGGTTCTCCCTCCTGCTCCAACTCAGCTCCAGGGAGCCCATTCCTCTTCCTGTGTTTCCTACTCTACTTACACAGCAGCATCAGTCTCTACTGCATCCCAATCTGTCTTCGCTCCACCTGACAGCTTGGTTTCTCTCGGGCTGACCTCTCCAGAGAATCTATCTCAGCCGGTCCGCCTCGTCTTGGACGCCTCCAGGAAACCGGCCACCCTCCAATGTTACCATCAGAAATGGACCAGATTCTCCTCGTGGTGTCTCCGGCATCATCAGGAACCCACCTCCTTAGCGGTGGAAACTGTATTGGAATATTTGCTCTCGCTGTCCAACGCTGGCCTCAAAACTACCTCCATCAGAGTCCACCTCAGTGCCATCACTGCGTTTCATGAGCCTATCCTCGGAAAACCCCTCACGGCTCATCCTCTGGTTTCCAGATTTATGAGAGGGCTCTTCAATATCAAGCCGCCTCTCAAGCCTCCTCCTGTCGTCTGGGACCTGAATGTAGTTCTCTCAGCACTCATGAAACCTCCGTTTGAGCCTCTTGCCACAACTTCGCTCAGGCTTCTTACCTGGAAGGTACTTTTCCTAATTGCCATCACCTCTGCCAGGAGAGTTAGCGAACTGCATGCACTGGTTGCTGACCCACCGTTCACTGTTTTTCACCATGACAAGGTTGTTCTGCGTACCCACCCTAAATTCCTTCCCAAGGTGGTCTCGGCTTTTCACCTCAACCAGTCCATTGTGCTGCCCGTCTTCTTCCCTAAGCCTCACTCGCACCCTGGGGAACAGGCGCTGCACACGCTGGACTGTAAGCGTGCCCTTGCTTACTACCTTGATCGTACCAGAGCTCACCGTACATCCCCTCAGCTATTTTTGTCTTTCGATCCCAACCGTTTGGGTCGTCCTGTCTCCAAACGGACACTTTCAAATTGGCTTGCTGCCTGTATTGCATTCTGCTATGCTCGGGCCGGTCTCTCACTGGAAGGTGCTGTCACGGCCCACAGAGTCCGAGCTATGGCTGCTTCTGTAGCTTTCCTCCGCTCCACGCCCATTGAGGAAATCTGCAAGGCTGCCACTTGGTCCTCAGTTCACACGTTCACTACTCACTACTGTCTGGATGCCTTTTCCAGACGGGATGGTCACTTCGGCCAATCGGTGTTACAGAATTTATTTTCATGATGGCCAACCGTCCCCCCTCCCTCTTTGTTAGCTTGGAGGTCACCCATGTGTTAAGAATATGCTGCCTGCTTGTCCTGGGATAAAGCACAGTTACTTACCGTAACAGGTGTTATCCAGGGACAGCAGGCAGATATTCTTACGTCCCACCCACCTCCCCGGGTTGGCTTCTTAGCTGGCTTATCCTAACTGGGGACCACGCACTCCTACGTCGGGCGGGAAGGCACTCGCGCACGCGCGGTGCGGCCAACTAGAAACTTCTAGTTAAAAAGGTCCGTACCGAGGGCTCCGTCGGTGACGTCACCCATGTGTTAAGAATATCTGCCTGCTGTCCCTGGATAACACCTGTTACGGTAAGTAACTGTGCTTTCTAGCACCCGTTAATGTAACGGGCTTAAACACTAGTGGATAGATAAATCAGTAATAAGTCCACAACCCTCTAGTCGAGGTCATAAAAATAAAAACATCCAATCCTCATTTTTCACTCCATTGCCCCTCTTCAACTCGGTGTGAATTTCACTGTTCTTCAGGAGAAAGGAACATAATACCATTCTAAGCTTATTTAACATTTTATAATTTATTTGACACACACAAAGATTCTATCAAAAAACAAACTCTCCGAAAAGCTATACTACATTAACCCCCTCCCCCTTTTTACAAAGGCGCGGTAATTGCTGCTATGCAGCAAACGCTCTGAAGCCCATTGAATCCCTATGGGCGTCGAAGCGATCACCTTGGCCTGCCACGATAATCGCTTTTGTAAAAGGGGGCCTAAATTATAGTCATACCAATCAAATACATAGAAAGCAGCATACCAGATGAGAATAAGTTGTAACCAACAGTTTTCCATTAACGATCGAAAGACGCCATGTCTCGCATCGCCATACTCTGTTCACATTTCATGTGATACCTGATACTCCTCCTGCACATGCGTATTAACTGGATACCTCAATACTTGCTGTACCCATTTTATATATCTTAACGCACGCTGTTCTACAATTGTGCATATTCACATTTGTGAGTAAGTATAAATGACACAAACATCAGTTTACACTGTAGGTCATTCTGTCTCCCTATTTAAGCCATTGGGGTATACTGTTCACCACATATAAATGAATCGCTGTTCTTTATATGTGAGTATACATGAAAAATCACCCCCTCTGGGTAAATAAACTTGGATTAAGATCACAAACCATAATTCTGATATCACATGACCACATTGTACCCAGTGTTGACTGAATGGGGCATCCAATTTGTGTCCTAATATTACTTAAATGTTCAGCAATACATGTCTTTATCTTATGTTGTGTGTATCCAATATAATATTTCCCACATGGACAAACTATACAATACACTATCTGTGTGATACTTTAAATAAAATAATTTCTATTTGCTGACTTCTCAGAATAAGAAAACAATAAGGCAGGTGCAAATTGTGGGATACTTTCCAGTTGGTTCATTATTACTTTTTAAAAGTGTAGACCCAAGAGGTTTAATGACTCATTAAGCCTTCAATTAGTCAGGCAAAGACAGTTTCATGGTTGAACAAATATTGTGACCCTTTTAACCTCTCAGCATGTGTTTGTTGTTCTATCTACTTTTTAACAGCCATGGGCTCCTCTAAACAGCTGTCTGAGCATTTGAAAATTAAAATAATTCATTTTTGCAAAGTAGGTGAAAGCTAAAACAACATCTCCTAAGTGCTTCTAGCTGTCAGTTTCTACTATCAGAAGCATTTTTAAGAAATAGCAGTTAACTGTTGAACTCAAAGTATGATCTAAAACAGTTTTCTTCAACCGCCGGTCCGTGGACTGGTGCCGGTCTGCAGAAAATTCCTACCGGTCCGCGCAGGGCCAGCGAGCCTCTGACAGTGGCTTTCTCCCCTCCCAGCAGCTGTCGGTATTTGCCAGCGCAGCGATTCACGAAGGCAGCCTTGGTGTTTTTGCTGAGTTGCAGCCGCCTCTGATGATGCAACTTCCTCTTTCCTCAGAGGCGGCGTGATCCATCAAAGGACCCAAGGCTGCCTTAGTGAATCGCTGCACTGGCAAGTACAGAGAGCTGCTGGGAGGGGAGAAAGCCGCTGCTGGGCAAGGAAAAAAAAGGGACAGCTGCTACTGGACCTGGAGGGAGGAAGAATGAGAGATGCTGCTGGGAGGGGAGGAGGGAAAGGAGTCTGGGAAGCTGCTGGACAAGGAAAAAAAAGATTATGTCCTTGGCATCCATAGGTAAGAGCATATAGGATATCCCAGGGGAAAGGGGGGGTCAGAGGATAATTGGAGAGCTAGACTAGGAATAGAGAAAGGCGGAAGTGCCACAGTGAGTCTCCTTTGAAGCAGCATGCATATGATCTAAAGTAAGCAGGAGCAGGTTCATATTTGGTGCCCTAGGCAATTACCTGTGTTGCTTAAATCTGGGCCTAATTTGGATGATTCAACTATACCTCCATTAATCCTTGAACCATGATGTAGTGCAGGGAGTAATTGTGGTGGGGTCTCTAAGCAGTAGTAATCTTGGATAAACTTGGACGTATTCGGCCTCTTTTATAAAGCCGCGCTAGCGGTTGCCTCAAAGCAACTGCCCGAAGCCCTTTAAATGTCTATGGGCTTTGAAAAAGAGGCCAGTTGTGGTCAAATTTGTCATTATTGAAAGGAAGACTGATAAAAGACTACTGTGTCTATCCACTCCGTTTCAAGTTTATTTAAAATTTGTTATACCGCTTATCAAGCTTCTAAGTGACGTACAAAGGTAAAATAGATAAAAATATGGATAAAATACATACTGATCTCATTAACAGGCATACACATTATCATACTATAGGTTAGGGGGCCGAAATATAATAATAGATAAGACAGAGAGGCGTAAATGGTAAATACAGTAGGGAGGGAGAGATTTCATATGTGTAGCAAGGGGGAATTAGGGAATTATAATTTGAATGCATTATTAAATAAGAAGGTTTTTAAATTCGATTTGAATCGATCCAGCGAAGGTTTCTCCTGAAGATGTGTTGGCACAGAGTTCATAATTGGGGGGCAGTTATGGAGAAAATCGATGTATGGGTGGTATCGTGTATAATTTGACGCACTGAAGGTATAACTAAGGTGTTGATTATTTGATTGGAGTTTTCTGGCTGAGTTATAAGGGATGAGTAGTCTATCGATAAATTTGGGGGTATGAAAAATTCTGGATTTGAATGTTAGAAGTAAAATTTTATAAGTTATTCTATGGGAAATTGGCAGCCAAGGTGCATTAATTAAAAGCAGAGTCGCATGGTCAAATATTTTGGCCTTAGATAAAAGTTTAAACGCAGTATTTTGGATTATTTATAATCATCTTTGAACCTTTTCTAGCACCACTATATCTTTCTTGAGATAAGGAGACCAGAATTGAACGCAATACTCCAGATGAGGTCGCACCATGGAGCAATACAAGGGCATTATAACATTCTTAGTC
Source organism: Geotrypetes seraphini (assembly GCF_902459505.1). Taxonomy (NCBI): domain Eukaryota; kingdom Metazoa; phylum Chordata; class Amphibia; order Gymnophiona; family Dermophiidae; genus Geotrypetes; species Geotrypetes seraphini. Next base: position 72,035,786 of record NC_047094.1, on the reverse strand, counting down.
ATGTTAACCATACCTTTTTTAATAATTCCTAGAATCCTCTTTGCCTTTTTGGCCGCCGCCACACATTGGGCAGAAGATTTCATGACACCCAGATCCTTTTCTTGGGCGCTAATCCCCAAGGTGGACCCTAGCATCCAGTAACTGTGATTCAAGTTATTCTTCCCAATGTGCATCACTTTGCATTTGTCCACATTAAATTTCATCTGCCATTTGGACGCCCAGTCTTCCAACTTCCTAAGGTCCGCCTGTCAGGATAGTAAAACCCAATTCAAAATAGCCAAACAAATGTTAGTGAATCAATTGCTTGGCTGTTTTGCATGGGTTTTTACTAATTTGCATGGGTTGGGTCTGATTGAACAACATGTGGTGGGCTGTTTAGTGAATTGTGTGGGTAGCAGCGATCGTATTTTGGTGACAATCGCTGACTTTATTGAAATGGGGCCATAGTTCTCTGTGAACCATGTTTCTGTGATTGCCACTAAATCCAACTCAGCCTCTACCATCATAGTCTCTAGATCCAGAACTTTCCCATACTTCGAGCATTAATATATGGTACTTCTTTTCAGACATTGCCCTTTTTTCTAAATTGTGCAGAAGTATTTATTGATTCACTTCCTGAGGGCTTATACTTACCTGGAGCCTTTGGTTACTCTGCCCTAATGATTTTAGTTTAAAGCCCTCTTCAGTAAGTTAGCTAGTCTGCTGCTGAAGACACTTCTTTCCTTCTTTGATAGATGTGCACCATCCCTACTTAGCAGCCCTTGGAAAATCTTCCCATGGGCTTGGAAGCATCTCTCTTCATTCCTTCCAGCTCCCCTCCTCTGCAAGTCCAGCATCTCTCTCCATTCTCTCCAGCCTCCTCCTCTGCAAGCCCAGCTCCTCTCTCCATTCCCTCCAGCCCCCTTCTCTGCAGGTCCAGCATTGGTGCTCTCCCTGTTCCTCCCTCGACCTCTGACATGGTGCTTTGAACTTTACCTTGCAAGCGCTTCCTGACTGCAGTTCAAAGAGGCCTGCGCCAGGGCCTTCCATTGACTGTGTCCCAATCTGCTGATGCAACTTCCTGTTTACTCAGGGCAGAATGTGGCTGATGGAAGGCCCCAGAGCAGGCCTCTTTGAATTGCTGTCGGGCAGCGCCAGCAAGTTAAAGTTAAAATTGCCATAGCAGGGGTTGAGGGAAGAAAAGAGAAATCACAGATGCCGAACCTGCGGTGATGTGGGGAGAGTGGTTGAGTGATTCAGGGAGTGATGCATTTTTACGACTGCAAATCACAGAGATTTACAAACTCTTTAAACTCTATTCTGAGATGAGAATTTTTAAAAGTTTCTATTGGGTCTCCTGAAGCAGATCTCATTGGGACCCGCCAGATCATTTTCAAAGCTAAGTAAAGAGTTAATTAATCCAGTGATTTTTTTTTTAGCTATTTGCATTTAAGATAATTATGAATCATTTATGAAAATGAAGAAATGAAAGAACTTAATTAAACTAAATTACAGTTACATACTAACATCAAGTCTCAAAGAGTGATTATATATATATATATATAAGATCGCAATGACTGGACGGTGAACTCTTACTGCAAGGGTGGTGATACATACCCCCTTTTTTGGAGTTTCATATCTCTGAGCGCATTATATAAAATTTGATTACTCCCTGGATACTGTATCTGTATTTATCTACATCCTTCTTTGGCATTAACTTTTAACATTAAAATTTCTTCCATTTTTCTGCTTTCCTCCTCAAATCTATCTATTTTTCTATGTCTTCCCTTTCCATCTAACCATGCACATTATCTCCTCCCTTTCTTTGCCCTTCTGCATCATCCATGGGTAAGCAAACAGAAAATCTTGCCTTACTATAATAACAGTGCAAAGAAAAAAGTATGCATTTTAAAGAATAAATTTTGTTTGGTGGAAGGACATTTCTCTTGCCTTTTTTCTTTACACTGTCACCATCCATGTGTGCTATCTCCTCCCTCTTTCTTCTCTCCTATTCCCTTTTATCTATAAACAACATTTCTTCCATCTCTCTCTTCCCTTCCCTTCCCTACCCCTCCCATCCCATTCCTGTGCACCTCTCTATCCCTTTCCCCTCAATCCTTGTGTACCATCTCCTCCCTCTCCTATGGTCTGATTTCTCTTCTCCCTTTCCCCCTCCTATGGTCTGGGATTTTTATCCTCCTCTTCACACAGTCTGGCATCTTTCTCCCCTCCTTTCTTTCCATCCACCCACTTTGTGGTCTGGTATCTCTGTATCTTTCCCTTCCCCTCCACCTACCTTTGGCTGGAATCTATCCCTCCTCTTTCCTTTCCCTGGTATGGCATCTTTCTTCTCTTCCCCCCCCCTTCCCCATCCAGTGGTCTGATATCTTTCTCCTTCGCATCTCCCTGGTCTGCCAACTCTGTCTGCCCCTTCTCTTCCCTTTCTTCCTCTGGAGGTCTGGCATCTTTCCTTCACTTTCCTTCCCATCCCCATGGTCCAGCATGTCTCTTACCCTCCCTATGTTATCCCCCCAAACACGCGGGATCTTGTGCTTGCTCACCTGGTGCTGCTGTAACTCTTTGGCCATCAGCAGCAGCATGAGTGAAGTAAATACACTACCTTCGGCAACCCAGAAGCTTTCTCTCTGCTAATGTTTCCCGCTTATATGGGAACAGGAAGCAGTAGCAGAGAGAAAGCTTTGGGTCGCCAAAGGCAGCATGTTTACTTCACTCATGCTGCCGATGGCCTGGAGAGTTACAGCAGCGCCAGGTGAGCAAGCAACGGATCCCGCAAGGGGGGAGGGAGGGAGAACTCTTGATAGGTGCGGGGAGAGGAGGAGGATTCCAGATAGGTGCGTGAGCTGGACAAAAGTTGTAAAATTGATAAGCCACCCGGACTCCCGACACAGTCCTCAATAAGTGGACATGTCTGAGGAAATCTGGACATCTGATAACCCTAGGTTAGGACCATTGTATTACAAATTGTTAGTTCTAACAGAATTTATTAAAATCTTATTTTTTGGTTTCTGGTTTTAATCACCTTTTCCCAGAGATGGTCACAAATAGGTTACTGAATTTTACCAAAACATGGGACATTTATAGTAATGGAAGGAGTGAAAATGGAGCTAGGTTTCTGCTGGCTTTTGTTTCTCTCCTGGGCATAGTATGGTTTTTTTTTTTGGTTGTTTTTTTCTATTAGCTCAGTGTTACCTGATATGTTGGATAGGCATCGGAGGTTGGGAAGAGGGTCAGCTGGAGTGGGAGGGGATGAGGGGATTTGGTTTATTGCTGTTTTGCTTGTGCCTATAGCTCTATACCGAAGAAATATAGTATGTATTTTGAATAGCTTGTTTTTTAATTTAAAAATAAAATGGGGAAAAAAGGAAATGGACACACTGAGGATTGGAGGGCAGCCCATGTAATGCCAATGAGAGTTCAGATGTTGATGTTGATGCCAAGCAAAATGGTTGAAGTTCTACTAGAAAAATAACATCTTTTGATGAATCCTTTCACCATCTTTTTCTCTCTTCATTCTCCCTTCCTTCCTTCCTTGTCTGTTTTCCTCAGTGGATGCAGTCCTGGGTGGAGCTGGACCAGCCTAATGCATTCCGCTGCTGGTACTACGATGTGAATATCACGCGGGATGATGGACGACTGATGTTGAATGTGAAGGACTTGCATTCCTGGCATGCGGGACCTTATCGCTGCATTTCAGTCAACAACAACAGCAGCAGCATTAGCAGCAGCAATGCATCCGCCTCTGAGAGCTTTACTATCCCCATCTACTGTAAGTTCTAGGGTAGAGAAGTGGGGCTATCTCTCTGGGAAGCGCTGGCATTGACTCTTGTGCTCTTGTCTCTCAGACCTGCGGGACATCTTATTGAGCCAGATGAGCACCTGGTGTGGAACAATGGGCAATAATCTGGTTGTTAAGGAAGGGTCCGATGTTGAGATCCGCTGCAGTGCCACGTCATCACAGACTCCCGACTATGAATGGAGCAAGGAGGTTGGTGCATGGATCCCTGTGGATGGGGGAGACATAATCAAATCCATGTGGGGGAGAATCTAAGGGGTTCACAATCCAGTCCTGGGGACACATCTAGCCACTATCATTCCACTGAGAGAATACTATCATATACCCATTAGATATGCTAACTTTACTATTTCAGTTTCTTCTATTTAGTGGTGGAATAACCTCAGACTCAGAGCGAATCCACCATCAGGTGTTAGTATCCAGCTGTTTGGATTCTCTTATTTGTAATAACCAGCTTCCAACCACCTGCCTTCCTTCTTATTTCTATTTCTATTATATTTTAGTTTTTTTATTCTTTTTCCTTTTTCATTTATTAATAATATTTTCTTCACACCTTCTTACTAACTTATAAAACTTAACTTAAATCTTTCAACTTTTCTCCTTTGTTTCTTTAGAGGCCACACTGTTTCCTAACTAGTATACTGCGCTTCTCTATCTCAGGCACTAGCATTTTCGGGTCTTATGATAGTAGGTCCGGAAAACACTTGTTGTGGAAAACTCTTGTTATAAAGAATGCGCTTCTAGTTATCATGCGCTCATATTATTCCAAACATTCAGTACTTATCTTGTGCTAATCAACTTTTTAAGACGCGACAATTTCAGCCGCTTCTAATCACAAGACATCTTTCACGCTGTGGATAGCCGCCTCACTGAACACCAACGCGGTCAGCGTTTCGTGGTTAACCTGTTCATTAGAACTGCTGCTTCAGGGTTTTTCACTTGGAACGGATATCTCAATACAAGTAAGAGATATATAGGGCTCCTTTTACTAAGGTGCGCTAGCGTTTTTAGCGCGCGCTGAAGATTAGCGCATGTGCAAACTCCACGCTAAACAAAAAATACTTACGCAAGCTCTATGGGGGCGTTAGCGTCTAGCGTGCGCGCAGCATTGTAGCGCGCACTAAAACCACTAGCGCACCTTAGTAAAAGGAGCCCATAGACTGTAATCATCTCTTATCTTCTTTTAAATAAATATTTAAACTGCTACTATTCTAATACTCATACCTTTCTCCAATACAGACTAACAGTCCTTTCTGTATACGTTCGAAAATTGCGGCAGCTTCTTTTTTATAGCTTAGTGACATCAAGTCAATCAGAAAAAAGATTTGTAGCCTTCAGGGACAAAACTGGAACTTTTTCAAATTTAAAATTTTCTTGCCTTAATTAGCAAACGCTAGTAAAAATGTTGCCATTCCATACAATTATTCAGGCCCTTAGATCCATTTTTGTTCTCTTTGTGCCAGAAACCTATTGTAATCCCCACCTCTCCTCCCCTTCTGTACTTTTTCTAAAACTAGTGCTTTTAGAGAAAAGAAATCGTGTTGGTTTTCAGTACAGTGTCTGGCTAATGGAGCCATTACTCTTTATATTACTTTTATGCTCCGTAAGCCTAACATTTAATTTACATGCAGTCTGTCTGATATATATATATATATATATATATAAGATTACATGGACATTTAATTACATAGATCACCCCTTCAGACTTACAATTCGTACTGTGAATCAGATCATATTTTTTATTATCTCCAGGATTTTGGAACATCTAGCCAGTCAGGTTGTCAAGATACCCAAAATTAATATGCACAAGAGAAATTTGCCTATGCCACCTCCAATCTATTCAAATCTATGCCATATTATGTGGGTGTCCTGAAAACCTGGTTGGTTGGTTGCTGCTATTTGGGTTTCTGCCAGGTACTTGTGACCTGGATTGGCTACAGTGAAACCAGGATATTGGGTGACATGGACCATTGGTCTGACCCAGCATGGCTATTCTTATATTCTTAACCCCCTGATCTAAGAGGATGGTGAGATAAGGTCATGATTGATCCCCAAGGATATTTTTTTGTTCTAGGGGTCCTGGAGCTGACTCCAGGATGGAAGTGATCTCTCTCCTTCTACAATGTCTCTCTACCTCAGGATTTTAAGCATCTTGTTCCCATGGTAGGGAGTTTATGCCAATTTTCCAGCTTTATGGAGGATAGATAGCATGGTTTGATAGATGTGAAAACTCATTTAAATAGAACATTCAGATTGGAATTGAGACCTCCAAGTTGGGATGTTCACAATTCCCCCAGTATTTTACAAAAGGCTCTGCTAAATGCAGAACCTTCTATAAAATATTTATAACTAGTCTTTAAGCCCGTTACATTAACGGGTGCTAGAATAGGTGTGTGTGTGTGAGTGTCTGTCTTTCTCTCCTTGGCCGCTTTCTGTCTCTGTCTCTCTTTCTGTCTCTCTCTACTTGGCCACTGTCTGTCTGTCTGTCTTTCTTTTTGTCTCTCTCTTTCCTCAGCTGTCCACCACCACCCCTTGCCTGCTCCCCCTGTCTAGCAATAGCCCTTCTCCCTTCGTTTTACCTCCCCCGTGTCCAGCAGCAGCCCTTCTTCCTTCGTTTTACCTCCCCCCTGTCCAGCAGCACCTCTTGCCTGCTCCTCCTTTCCAGCAATAGGCCTTCTCCCTTCCTTTTACCTCCACCCTGGCCAGAAAACCTCTTCCCTGCACCCCTTGTCCAGCAGTAGGCCTTCTCCCTTCCTTTTACCTCCCCCCTGTCCAGCAGCACCCTTTCCCTGCTCCCCTGTCCAGCAGCACCCCTTCTCCCTTCATTTTACCTCCCCCCTGTCCAGCAGTACCTCTTGCCTGCTCCCCCTGTCCAGCAGTAGGCCTTCTCCCTTCCTTTTACCTCCCCCCCTGTCTAGCAGCACCTCTTACCTGATCCCCCTGTCCAGCAGTAGGCCTTCTCCTTTCCCTGCTCCCCCTGTCCATCGTCCGCTAGCCCGAGTAGCCTCGGGGCTTTTGCTAGGCCGGCCCACCTCACATTATCGAAGTGGGCCGGCCTAGCAAATGCCCTGCGGCTGCTGCGTTTGCTGGTCTGGGGGTGAGAAGAGGCGTCCTGGCAGTGGCAGAGCAGGAGTCAAATCACCACCGACACTCAATCGTTGCACGCACCTCAAGCCGCCCCACGCACCTGAAATCGAATTCAGCACGAAGGCACACATCACGCTGTCAGGGAACACGGCGTTGTAAGTGCGCATGCGCGCTTAGGGTTTTATTATAGAGGATGATGTGGAAAAATGCACATGTATCTGCCATCAGGTCCAGCAAGTGCAACAATTTTAAAAAGCTGCACATGGAGAAAAGGAGCATTTTCAACTTCTCTGAAATTGTTCCCTATATCATCAATTCATAATCCCCCCAAAAGCAACGTTATTCATCCCCCCTTCTAATAGTAGGGGTCAAGCTGCCAAATAAGGGCTAGGAAGTGAATGCTATATTGAACTTGGCAGCAGAAGGCACAGGAGTGACTGGGGATTGCTTCTGCTTCCCATTAGACACCAAGGAGATCTGCAGTAGAACATGAGGGAGGGTTGGGAGTGCATGGGGGTGGATTTGGGGATGTAGGTACTGATTTTGATGGGTGAAGGGGGGTTCCATCAGCCTTTGAAACTGCCCCCTCGGGTTGGAGCTTGTGTGTACCTTTGAGCAGGTATAAAGACTGATGTGGCAATGTTTTCCTCTTGTAAAATGGGAAATATGCATGTAGATGTTTTGGCCACCCAAGCGCACGTTCTATCCACATCCAATCACACCTTAAAATCGTATATGATGTGAATCTCCATTTATAAATAGCTGCTTTCTAAAATCTCTCTTCGAATATGGAGCCAAATCTATATGTGTAAGAGTGCTTGATGTTTGTAAAATAATCCCAAAAGTGACCCCCCAAGTGGCTTGTAAAATAACCCCAAAACCTGACCCAGTGGCTGAGATGCAGCATGGCTGGCTCAAGGGAAGGATTATTCTGACTTGCCTCAGGGGTTCAGGGATTAGGCAGAAACTTCCTGGAGTCTGAAATTTCATCTAAAGCTCATAGAGGATTGGAATTAAATTCCCAAGTTAGGTTTTCTGCTCCCTGGACTGGCCAGGACTGTGGATGCTATGGAAGAATTATTCATAACACTTTGGAGGGAGGGAAGCCCAGTCATTTCATAAAGGTGACGCGTAAGGGCTAGATTTAGGCTTATGATTGTGAGATTCTGGAAAGAGTCCTTCTGCATCAATTTATTAGTTGACTCCAGGGTTGATCCAGTCCTTGGTTTACTATGCAGAGACTTGTAGTTCTTTACTTCCTAACAAAAGCGAGGCTACAAGTCTCTCCATGCAGTGGGGTAAATCTAGGACTGGATCAACCCTGCCTGATGAATCTGGAGCCAGCTGGCAACTCTGCTTCTGCATGGTTCTGACTAAGGCCCTGATTCACTAAAGTCAGCGATCATCGCTAAACCTGTGAAAACAGATTTAGCGACAATCACAGCTACCCACCCGATTCACTAAACAGCCCACCATGTATTTTCCTTAGGGAGAAAGTCCCCGATTGGCTCAGGCGCCTCAGGGACCCGAGGCGCCTGAGCCAATCAGGGCCTTAGACCCCTCCCCGTGTATCACATGATGCACCGGGGTGGGGCCTAAGGTCCGCATTGCATCGGAGGAGGCCAGAGGAGCAGGAGGGACTGAGTACCCCTCCTGCTTCCAACTTAAAAGTACGGGAAGGGGAGGGGGCATCCGCTGTCCGGTACCAGGAGGGAGTGGGCATTCCCAGGGTGGGGGGAAGGAGAGGGGCTGATGGCAGGAGGGAGTGAGCATCCCTCCTGTTATAAGTTTGGTGGGCCGTGGGGAGTGTTCAGGGGAAGTTCTGCTGGGGGGGGAGGGGAGTGGGCCGATGGAAGGAGGGAGTGGGCATCCCTCCTGCCATAAGTTCGGCGGGCGGGTTCAGGGGAAGTTCTGTTGGGGGGGGGGAGTGGGCAGATGGCAGGAGGGATTGGGCATCCCTCCTGCCATAAATTGGGTGGACGGGCGACAGAAGCCCTGACAGCAGTGACAGGAGGCTGCTTCTACTGTCAGGGCTTTGCACCAACTCAATCGCTCACTGAGCGATTGAGTCGGAGAGTTTGCATGCAAATGATTTGTACCTCTGTGCAAATTATTTGCATGCAAACAAGATAGTGAATCAATCGCTGCTTAAAAATTGGCCAGAGAATCGGCCAACAGCGATTGAGTCGCTATCTTTAGTGAATCTGGGCCTAAGAACTTTCACTATGATAGCTGATAAAGGGAAATTCCTGAGTAGATGATTGGCAGTAGATATCGGCTCTGGTTGTGGTCAAGTTGGACCAAAGGTAACAAGAGGAAACTGGCAGTCATTGTAAATAAAAAGAGAACTTTCCGTACCTCCATACCCCATTGACTCTTCCTTTTTCTTTTTTTAATGGTTTTTGTGGCCTTTCCTTTTGCTTCTTTGGACTTTAAGTTAAAATTGAACTAGCCATTTTTGGGCTTTGGCACTACCAGAGGTCTTTCCCTTATTTCTCTAAACACTCCCTCCTCCCACTCAGTCACTGCTGTGACAGTTCTTGGCTGGGAACCAGAATCCATGGCTCCCTGTGAAACCCAGTCCGCATATACCCTAGTTCAGTCAATAGATGTCAACACTGAGCAGTGAGCACTGTTGAGACTTTTTCCTCCTTCCTCTTTTCACCCCTAACCCCAGGAGCTATGAACACTGCCTTTGCCATATCACCAGCTGCAGTTGTCCAGGGAGGAAAATCTGGGCCTGAAATGGAATCTTGCTTTTCCAAATGATATTACACAGCACTTGCCATTAAATCCTTGGGCTGATGACTTCCAATTCATAGAGATTAGTATTCATCTATCCAGGTGAATAACTCTTTTCCATAACTAATACTTCCCTGCAGGGAGAGGACTGGATTATAGCCTCGGACACCCTGAAGTTGGTCAAGGTGCTGAAGGAGCAGTCAGGTACTTACACCTGCCAAGCAAGGAACCCTGTTGTGTTCAGTCTGGTGAAGAGGAAGTCGGTGCAGCTCACAGTGATCAGTAGTGAAACCCGAGCTGTCTATGGTAAGTCTCATCACAGTTTTGCATTTAGTTGTTTTGCTGGAATCCTTTCTTTCTTTCTTTTATGTCTGTATTAAGAATGAATGAACAGCAAGAAATGGTTGGGTTGGAAAAATGTGACTAACTCCAGACTCTCAGACAGGGTATTTATGGACATGTTTATGTTTATTAAAATCTTTATATACCGCATATACAGCCAATATAATTCAATCAAAACTATTAAAAGAACTCCATTTAAATAGAAAAGAAAAAAAAGAGAGAAAAGAAAAGTAACATTCCTAATACTATATAACAATATAATATTATATAACAATCTAAATTAATAAAATTAAATGAAAAATTAATTAATTAAATGAAAAATATATAAATGCAGATTGAAGTCCCGCATTCACAACCCTTCAGTTCAAAAAGGCCAGTTGAAAAAAAATGTGCCTTTTAAAATTTTGGAAAGATTCTTCCTTTCTCAATTCTACAGGCAACTATTCCATAAAATTGGAACTAAATTAAAAAAAAAAAATGCACAATTCCTGGTTGAGGCAAGATGAGCCTTTAGAACATGGAGTAAATAATTGCCTAGGCATATAAAATAAAACTAAATTAGAAAGATATAACAGTTATAACTTAAATAATATTCTATGTGCCAACATCAGAATCTTAAATTTAATCCTAAATTCCATTGGTAACCAGTGTAATTTCAAATACAAAGGAGTCACATGATCACAAATATGTGCATGGCCTAACAGTGAATCGCAGCATTTTGTACTGTTTGTAAGCGCTTTAATTGCCCTGCTGTTATTCCTGCATATATTAAACTACCGTAATCTAATTTAGATAGTACAAAAGCATGAATTAAGGTATGTAAAGATTTCTCATCCAGAAAATCTCGAATAGCTGTAAGCTGTCTTAATGCCCCAAATCCTTTAGCAACTAAGAACGAGACCTGTTCTTCAAAATTCAAATGACAATCAATTATAATTCCCAGATTCTTAAAGCTATTTACCATCTTCTAGTGTAATGGGGTCAAACCAGGATTGGTTCCTCCTGTCTTTGGTGATCCATAGTTAATTACACTTCACCCTCCGCATCCGCGGTGATAGGGGAATGGCAAGGCAGCGAATAGAGAAAAACCTCAAATAACTTTTCGTATGTTTTTCGTGGGTTCTTTGTAAAAAAACAAAAAACAAAAAGACACAAAACCGCAAATAACATGACCTGTTTCAGTGAAGAAAGTGCGGCTAGGAGCAGCGATATTCCCTGTGCAACGCCGGGCAGCGATTTTTCTCTGTGCAGTGCCAGGAGTAGTGGTTTCCTGTGACATAAATTTGGGGGCGGGGCCTTCAATTGAAAAATCGTGGACCGTGAAACCGCGAATATGGAGGGGAAGTGTAGTTACCTTAGGCAGAGAAAGAACCATATTTGAATAAACCCCAGAGAATCCAACCACTGGTAGGTAGCACCTGTTCTTTTTCAGATCTGTGCTCTTGGGCTGTTGCAGAGCTGATGACATCACAGGTGGTTCTTTTTGTCACTTTAGAAGATGTCATTAGCTTATGACAAATTGCTTTCTTTTACATTTGGGCTTTGATAATTGGTGATGGAGTGTTCACAACTCAAAAATGTACTGTATTTTTCGCTTCATAAGACGCATTTTTTTCCACCCAAAATTGGGTGAAAATTTCGGTGTGTCTTATGAAGCGAAGGTAATTTTTTTTTAAATTTTAAACACTCCTACCCACCCCGTTGTACCTTTTCAAAATGTCCCACTCGGGGGTACGTGGGCTGACTGTTGCCCTCCTGCCGCCACTGCTGCCTGCTGGCTGCCACTGTGCTGCAACTCCAGGAAGGGAAGGGCCAGCGTGCTGTGCTAGGCACTGCTTTCCTCCCTCCCTGCCGCGCTAAAGCCTGCCTACCCTCCACCGATTCCTCCTTCTCCTCCTCTGGCCCAGGTCCGCCGTTGCTGCTGCGCCGCAACTCAAAGAAGGGAAGGGCCAGTGTGCAGCAATTGCATGTCGCTGGCTCACAAGCCTTCTCCCGACGTGAGCCGGCGACATGCAATCGCTGCACGCTGGCCCTTCCTTACCTTCTTTGAATTGCGGCTTCGGCGGACCTGGGCCAGAGGAAGAGGAATCAGCGGAGGAGTAGGCAGGCTTCATAAGCGCGGCAGGGAGGGAGGAAGGCGGTGTCCGGCACGGCAGGAAGGACAAAGGTTTGGAAGGCATTGAGGGGGAGGAGGTACGAACTCGGACATGGTAGGGAGGGAGAATGAAGGACAAAGGCTGGAAGGCAGTGAGAAGGCACAAACTCTGGACATAGGAGGGAGGTAGGTCAAAGAACAAAGGCTGGAAGGCAGTGAGTGGGATGGGGCACGAACTTGGGACATGGGAGGGAGGAAATAGAAAGGGACAATTGTTGGGCCTGAGTGAAGAAAGAAAGGAAGGAAGGAGACTCATGAAATCACCTGACAACAAAGGTAGGAAAAACGATTTTTATTTTCAATTTAGTGATCAAAATGTGTCAGTTTTGATAATTTATATCTGCTGTGTGTATATGAAAAATAAAGGAACAGCCTGGCAGGGAAGGGGGAGACAGGGTGCAGAGCCTGGCAGGGAGTGTGGGGTTGGGTGCAGAGCCTGTCAGGGAGGGAGGGGGCTGGGTGCAGAGCCTGGTATATATTAGTACATAATTTGGTTCAGAATGTTTTATTTTCTGGTTTTCCTACTCTAAATCTAGGGTGCGTCTTATGGAGCGAAAAATACGGTTTATTTTAAAACTCTTTTGTTGAGAGCCATTAACAGAAATTTTTGGGCCTAGTAAACATAATTTTTTCAGGCCTCAATTGATTCATCCCAACCCTAGTGACCTCACTTCCTCTGCTTGTCAGCAGGAGAGTAGCTTTTCATACGTGCCTCCTCAGTATGAGTCGGTTTCATGGTTTTGATTCACATTGAAGAGATAATTTACCTGCTGGCTGGGTAGGTGCAGAAGGCAAGAGAGCTGGGAACTATGACATTGGGTGGGAGAGGGAGCGTAGATGTGGGATCAGGATGGGAAAGAGGACCACTGAGGGTGAAAGGAGAAAGGACTAGTGCTATTGAGGGAGGACAGAGAAAAGCCTTGCCTTCCTTCTTTTGTAGTCTGCAGAGTCAGTTCTAGGCCTGTGTATTCTGTCCAGTCATTACAGTGCAGCTATAGCAGTGTCTCGCAAACTTTGTCGAGCTGCAGCACACTAAATGTAGTAAATGAAGCATTCTGGAAGTGCATGTCGTCGACGTGATGATGTCGGGCGCATGCACAACATCATCATGTCTGGCCCTCCAGACAGACCCTGAGCCGCCAGTGGGGGGTGCCAGTAGGGAAGACGCGTGGAGAGGGGAGTCACTGGTGCCGGCTGATTGCCTATAGGATGTGCCTCTCACTGTGAGAGGCAAGTCCTCTAGTGAGTCAGCTGGTGCCTTTCCTCCCCAGCGTTTAGCAGCACACCTGAAATTTCAGGAGGCACACAGTTTGCGATACACTGAGCTATAGGATTCAGTGTGGTTGCATTGGCCTAAAGCCAGCCCTGCATTTCTGCCCTGACCAGGTCTTGAGCTCCAGGCAGCTTCCCTTTATGCTCTGCACTGGACAAGAGGTGCAGATATTACCTTCTTACATTCCTTTTCATTTCAAGCTCCTTTAAGAGCTGGTGCCCGTAAATCATCATTGGATCTAATGCCCTGTTTGTAATGTAAAATTCCTTTAGAAGCTTCCCTAAATCTGCCTAAGCTCCTCCTCTAGTCCCCCAGGTGAGGAGCCAAGGTAGTCAAAGAATGTTGCAAATTGACATCACATGCACTGGTATTTAATTGGTCCATGTGATAACATCACATGGCAATATGGACCAATTGAGCTGTTAGGAAATAGTTTTCAGGTCTGCACAGCATTACATTTTTTAGAAAAGATGGAGTGGTCTATGACGTTCTACTAACCAATCATTCTTTAGCCCTGCAGATAACAGCTAATTCTTTCCTTTATTTAGGGTCTCTGTCGCTCTTCTCGATGAGTACCCCTCATTTGGTGATGGCAATTGCTGTGCCTTCTTTGGCTTTGCTGGTAGTCACCATCATCATTGGCATCTTCATCAAGAGACACAGGAGCAGCCAGAAAGAGAAGAAGATGACCCTGTGAGTATGACTTACAACAGGGGTGCCCAACGCGTCGATCGCGATCGACAGGTCGTTCGCTCAGGTGACCCCAGTCGATCGCACAGCAGGTTCCCTTCTTCCCTTCTCTTTTTTTCCCCTCCTGACTGGCCCGCCTCTTAAAGAACGCTGGCCAATCAGAGTGCTGGAAGGGCGGGGTGAAGGTCGGTGGGGGATGGAGCTCAGCGCATCACAAGAAATAGAAGCGCCTGTAATGATTGATGTAAGAGCGAGGCCTAATGCTGCCCGATATATAATTTAAAAAACCCCAAAATCGGCCTCCCAATCAGTGGCGTACCGAGGTGGGGGCGGTCTGCCCCCGCCCCGGGTGCACGGTTTGGAGGGATGCACAGCCGTCCGGGTCCTCCTGCCCTTCCTTTCCACCGGTCTGCGCACGGGGCTCGCACCCGCCGCCCAAATGGTGCTGTTGGTTATCGCGAAACTCGCGGAAGTTGACGGCACCATTCGAGCGTCAGCGCGGGACCAGGCAGGCGCAAGCCCCGAGCGCGGACCGGGGGAAAAGAAAGGCAGGATGACCCGGACCTGGCCGGCTGTGCACCCCTCCAAGCCGTGCACCCGGGCGGATCGTCCCCCTTCTAAATCCATTGTACTTGTCTTTTATTCAGTTCCACTAATGAGCATTGTGACAGGCAGTTCTTATGGGGCAGTTCTTGGAAGTATTTCTTTGTTTTTCTGTGCCTAAGTATTCTATTAATTTAACTTCCTTATTCCTGTGGGGATCTCCAAAGGGGACGAATGGGAGACGGCGGGTGGCAGGTGGTACTTTAGCAATTCTTACAGGTTGCCATAGGCCTCAGGAGCTGTCTTCCCTCTGCCGTGGTCCTGCCCCTCCTCTAAGTCAGAGACAGGCTTGGGGCAGAGGGAAGACAGCTCCTGAGGCCTATGGCAACCTGCAAGGATCGCTAAAGTACCAGCGATCCTCTCTGCAGACTGCTCCCTGCTGGAATTAGGTAAATGGATGTGGGGAGGGTAGGCCTTCGGGGGGGGGGGGGGGGGAGTACAGTCCTTCAAGGGATAGTGCAGGCCTTCAGGGGGGAGTCAACCTTTGAGGGGGAAGGTGCAGACCTTCAGGGGGGTCAGGCCTTCGGGGGAGGGGGGCTGTATAATAAAAAAATATTTGAACATAAATACAAAGTACACTCGGTGTGTGTGTGTGTGTGTGTGTATATATATATATATATATATATATATATATATATATATATATGTTTAGCATTTTTATTGTTGGTAGATCATTTTGACTTGGTCATTTTAAAAGTAGCTCGCAAGCCCAAAAAGTGTGGGCACCCCTGACTTACAACATTACTTCTAGGGTGAGCAATTCAAGGGAAGAGCAACCAGAGACCTTTGTGTGCTTCCCCAGGCCATCATCTTTCATGTTCACCCTTGTCTACAGCTCATAGAAACATAGAACATGACGGCAGAAAAGGGCCACGGCCCATCTAGTCTGCCCACACTAATGGCCCACCCCCTAACTACCTCCATGAAAGATCCCACATGCCAATCCCATCTTTTCTTAAAATCTGGCACGCTGCTGGCCTCAATTACCTGTTGTGGAAGATTATTCCAGCGGTCAACCACCCTTTCGGTGAAGAAATATTTTCTGGTGTTGCCATGAAATTTCCCACCCCTGATTTTCAACAGATGCCCTCTTATTGCCGTGGGTCCTTTAAGGAAGAAGAGATCCTCTTCCATCTTGATACGGCCTGTGACATATTTGAACGTCTCGATCATGTCTCCCCTCTCTCTGCGTTCCTCGAGTGAGTACAGCTGCAACTTACCCAGTTGTTCCTCATATGGGAGATCCTTGAGACCTGAGACCATCCTGGTGGCCATTCACTGAACCGACTCAACTCTCCGCACATCTTTTTGATAATGCGGCCTCCAGAATTGTACACAGTATTCCAGATGGGGTCTCACCGTGGATCTGTACAACGGCATTATGACCTCGGGCTTACGGCTGACGAAACTTCTACGGATACAGCCCATGATTTGTCTAGCCCTGGATGAAGCTTTCTCCACTTGATTGGCAGTCTTCATGTCTTCGCTAATGATCACCCCCAAGTCACGTTCTGCTAAAGTCCTTGCTAGGATCTCACCATTTAGGGTGTAAGTCCTGCATGGATTTTTGATGCCAAGGTGCATGACCTTGCATTTTTTGGCATTGAAACTTAGTTGCCAGAACATGCTTCAGTTCAGCATTGGTTGGCCAATCAGGTGCTTCATAACCATTCAATGACATTGTCATTGAGCCTGCATGTGGGGAATAAATCTTTGACTATATTATAATTGAATACTATACCAGGTCATAACACCATTCAGCCAAACTCAGCTGCACTATGAACCCTTTAGATGTGTTCCCATTGGCCACCCAAATCTGTGCTATTTTACCTAACCAGGTAGTTGCACACTTTTAGGGCAATTCTATAAAAGCCTGTCTTCAATTATGCTCTACTTGAGCATATAAGTAAAGGGAAAGTACCACTGAGCACCCTTGTGCAATTGCAAGGGGGAGTACATATGGGCGAGGCATGGGTATATCTGCCAATAAGGGAAGATTAGGTGCTTACATCAATTTAGAGAATGACACGGGGACAAATTTTTTCCCCATCCCTGCAGGAACTCAATTTCTCTGTCCCATCCCTGCGAGTTTTATCGCTGTCCCTGCCCCATTCCTGTAACCTTAACCGTACAAGCCTCAAATACTTATGAGGCTTGTGGAGATGAGGACAGAGCTTGCAGGAATGAGGCAGGGACAGGAAAAGAACTTGCCGGGACAGGAAAATGAGTTCCCACAGGACTGGGGAAAAATTTGTCCCCATGTCATTCTCTAACCTCAATAGTCTTTCTAGTAGAAAGGCTTGTGAGTCTTGAACCAGGGGTTATTCACCTCTAATTGTGAGTTGTGTAGAAGGCATTATTTGCATTTTTTGTCTCAACCTCTTGTATCACTGGGCTGGGCTGTAGCTCCTCAGTTTGTACCAAAGCAGTTGACAACCACTATAAGAGGAGACATAAAAAGGAGGGGCACAGGGAACTCCCCAACAAAGGCAAAGCTGCTCTGCTCTTAAACGATTACAATCAAAGAAAATTGGAACATAGCAAAAATAACAAGGTGGAACTGAACAAGCCACCTGCCTGAATTTAATCAGCATTAACACCTTTCTACTAGAAAGATTGAGGTAAGAGCTTAATCTTCCCTTCTAGTGATAAGGCATATGAGTCTTGAATCAGTGGGCCATACCAAAGCAGTCCCCTGAGTCTAGGGCAGGGCAAATAAGCCTGCTGCTAGCACTGAGGACCTAAAAGCAGCGTCCAGTCGTGCTACTATATCCACCTTGTAAAATTTTGTGAAAGTATGGAGGCTGGACCACATGGCTGCACTACAAATCTTTTTGGGTGGAATTTCCCCGGACTCCGCCTATGAAGAAGCCACACTTCTAGTAGAATGTGCTCTTGAAATGGGTGATTGTTTTCCACACCCAATATACACTGAAGAAATAGCCATGTGAATCCATCTGGAAATGGAAGTCTTAGAAGCTAGCTTTCCCAGGCAACTAAGACTCGTTAGAGCAAAGAGATGATCTGAGAGATGAAAATCTTTTTGTTACCTCAAGGTAACAGAGAAGAATTCTCATAATATTGAACACAGCCAAAACTTTATCCTTTCTCTTTGAACCCGTGGTAAGGAATGTGGGCAGCCGGACTTCCTAATTTACATGGAAGACCAAAACCACCTTTGATAGAAAGGAAGATTACTGTGTGCAGCGAGACTCTAGCCTCTTTAAACATGAGGAAAGGCTTCTCTGTATGACAAAGCCTGTAGCTCCAAGACCCCGCTCACCGAGGCGATATCTACTAGGAAAACTGTGTTAACGGTAAGATCCATCAGTGACGCCTCATGTAAGGGCTCGTACAGGGCCTTACTAAGGGCAGAACAGTGTTAAGGTTCCAAGTCGAAAATGACTGATGCGCAGGAGGATGCAGCCTCAACGCTTCCTTTAAAAATCTGGTCACATCCAGATGAGAGGCCAAAGAAACTTTCTCCACTTGATCCCTAAAGCACAAAAGGCCTACCACCTGTACTTTGAGAGAACCAACTGCAGGTCCTTCTTGAGCCCGTCCTGGAGAAACACCAGGACCACTGACATAAGGGCTTTAAAGGGCTTTGGCTCATCACTATCCAAGGGCTCTGGAGGGGATTTTTGCCCCCCAAAATGAGCCATCTGCAACTCTTCTGCCCTAGAGGGATCCGAGGGGGCAAAGCCCAGTGCTCCCCATGTGCTGTGCGGCAAATGGATCATGGACCCTCCTCAGCCGGCCATCTAGCACAAATCTGGCATGAATCAGGGGTAAAACAGCCTGAGGACTTCATCTCTATCAATTTTAATCCAAATTGAGGTGTTTTTGAGGCAGATAGAGGCTTTTAAAATCAAATTGTGAAATCTAAGTTGGCCATGCCAGCAGCATTTTGGCACCAAAAACTAGCCTGGGAGAGCTAAATAAAAAAAATTCAGGGGTTTTTGGAGGTAGGGTACCCCAAACCTAGCCCCACAGCAGTGGCGTGGGAGGCACCTGGATGATGACCCCTGCCCTCTTCTCTGATCCCCCTCTGCTCCTTCTCTGTCCCCCTAAGCTGCACACACATCCCTTCCCAAGCACAGCACTAGGCAGAGCTTTGGGTTCTTGCCCAGAAATAGCTAAGAAGAAAATTTTTTTTTAAATTGAATCAGGTTGTGCAGACTGGATGGACCATTCGAGTCTTTATCTGCCGTCATCTACTATGTTACTATGTTCCCCCCGTACCTCTTTAATTTCCCCGGTGCAAACAGCACCTCTAACTTGCTGCCCGTGCCAGCCTTGGCTCTCCCTCTGACATCACTTCCTGGTTGCAGAGGGAGAGCCGAGGACCAGCGCGAGCAGCAG
Organism: Geotrypetes seraphini; assembly: GCF_902459505.1. Lineage (NCBI taxonomy): Eukaryota > Metazoa > Chordata > Amphibia > Gymnophiona > Dermophiidae > Geotrypetes > Geotrypetes seraphini. The sequence goes on along the minus strand of NC_047094.1, from coordinate 72,016,736 downwards.
GTTGGAGCTGCTTCTCACACTGATGAAATTCTAGAGGTATAGGGGGTAACTGAAGGCATGCACGCACGGTGAGGGAGGAGTGGGAAGCAGCAAGGGGTGGAGAGAAGGAGAGGTGCCAGTGCCGCCACAAAGACGGCACTCTGGGCAGTTTGCCCCTCCTTACTTCGCCACTGCCTCAACGACCTCCAAAATGCTATTAAAGGACCCCGCTGATGTCTCCCATAGACTAATGGACTGTATTCGTAATTCAGTTGGTGCTGAGCCTGCTTCAGCTTAAACAGCAGCTGGAAAGTGGAGAAGATTACTTCCTCAGCAAGCATGTTATAAATATCCAAATGCTTGTTTCTTTGTGCTGCCAATCAGATCATCAAGTGGACTGAACCCACAGTACCACATTTGTCGTGGGGACTGGTGGAGCGCAGCCAGCACCCGATAAAGTCCTCAGGACTGATACGGTGCTACACAGCCTGTGCTCAAGCCCTGGTAAGAAACAGGGGCGATCTGTGCTACTAGGGAAGCGGACCCCAAGCCTTCACAACGTGTTAGTGCAGGCTGGCTAGGTAGAGCTCGACTCGGTTCACATATGATATATTTTATTATTTTTTTTTTTAATCTTTATTCATTTTAAAGCCAACAATAAGTGCAACATATTAATCAAACATTTTACATTTCAAACATTTTTCATAAGGTATATATATCCCTTCCCCCCCTTAATATTACTTAGAAACTTTCAAGAAAGAATATAAATGATCTTACATAAATTGCAATCAAATAATAAATTATATTAAAGATATATTCCCACCCCCCTCCCACCCTGGACGTGCCTACTCAAAGGGAAAAAAAATCAATAATCACTCCTTACAAAATTTTGTCAATGGTTCCCAAACATCCTTAAATTTCCTGTAATTCCCTTGCTGTGAGGCAACCATACGTTCCATTTTATATGTGTGGCGTAAAGATTCCCACCAGAAATTATAATTTAATCTGTCCCAGTTTTTCCAGTTCTTCAAGATGAGTTGTATGGCAACTCCTGTCATGATGAGAAGCAGCTTATTATTACATCATGTTATTGGGCTCTTGGCCCTCAATACTGTGCCAAAAAGCACCACATCGTATGTCATTTCCAGAGGGACACATAGTATTCTATTTCTTTGACCCCATATGGATCTCCAGAAGTTAAGTTCACATATGATTAAGACTAGAGTACATAGCAAAAAAAACATAGGAGAAAGAAGAGCTATAATTAAAAACTAGAGTATATAGTAAAAGAGCATGAGAATAATATTATCATTTTGTTGAGACTGTAGTTAAACCATTTAAAAATTGCGAGAACAACAAAGTTTTCAAGGATTTACGGAATAATTGCAGCAGACCTAAAAGCCTAATGGAGTCAGGAAGTTCATTTCAGATCTCTACAAACTTAAAAGCAAAAGATCGACTAAGCTTCCCAGCAGAAGAGTCTGTCTTCTCCCAGGCATAGCTTCCTCAGTAACCCTGGGGATCTCTAGAGCACCAAGAAGCCTCAAATTCAGGATAAAAACCCCAAAACATGAGCAGCCCAGTGATATAAGAGGCAGAGCCAAAAAATGTAGATAGTATTGCCTTCTACACTACTCGTGATTAGAGGTGAATAACCCACTGGTTCAAGACTCATATATCTTTTGCTCTAGAACATGCTACTTATAGAATATTGTAAGTTGCACACATAAGTGGGAGTGCCTACATTTAGGCACTCCAATCCAGGTTTATGAGAGTATTGTATATTGGAATCTGGGTGGCCCATTACAGAACTGGTGCCCCTGTGTTGCACTTAAGTGACCCTCTATTGAAAATGGGCTGTCATTTGAAATGAATGTCATATGCTGATCGTGTTCACTCTTTCCTGGTAGTGTGTAGTACTATGTGCATATACCCCCATATTCTATATAGGGCACTGAAAGTTACCGTATTTTCACGCATATAACGCGCGCGTTATACGCGTTTTTACCTACCGCGCATACCCCTCGCGCGTTATATGCGTGAGCGCGGTATACCAAAGTTTTAAAACATAGTTCCCGCCCGACGCCCGATTCACCCCCCCAGCAGGACCGCTCGCACCCCCACCCCGAACGACCGCTCGCACGCGCTCCCACCCGCACCCGCATCCACGATCGGAGCAAGAGGGAGCCCAAGCCCTCTTGCCCGGCCGACTCCCCGACGTCCGATACATCCCCCCCCCCCCGGCAGGACCACTCGCACCCCCACCCCGAACGACCGCTCGCACGCGCTCCCACCCACACCCGCATCCACGATCGGAGCAAGAGGGAGCCCAAGCCCTCTTGCCCGGCCGACTCCCCGACGTCCGATACATCCCCCCCCCCCGGCAGGACCACTCGCACCCCCACCCCGAACGACCGCCGACTTCCCGACAATATCGGGCCAGAAGGGAGCCCAAACCCTCCTGGCCACGGCGACCCCCTAACCCCACCCCGCACTACATTACGGGCAGGAGGGATCCCAGGCCCTCCTGCCCTCGACGCAAACCCCCCTCCCCCCCAAGAACCTCCGACCGCCCCCCAGCCGACCCGCGATCCCCCTGGCGACCCCCACGACCCCCCCACCCCCCTTCCCCGTACCTTTGGTAGTTGGGCCAGAAGGGAGCCCAAACCCTCCTGGCCACGGCGACCCCCTAACCCCACCCCGCACTACATTACGGGCAGGAGGGATCCCAGGCCCTCCTGCCCTCGACGCAAACCCCCCTCCCCCCCAAGAACCTCCGACCGCCCCCCAGCCGACCCGCGATCCCCCTGGCGACCCCCACGACCCCCCCACCCCCCTTCCCCGTACCTTTAGTAGTTGGCCGGACAGACGGGAGCCAAACCCGCCTGTCCGGCAGGCAGCCAACGAAGGAATGAGGCCGGATTGGCCCATCCATCCTAAAGCTCCGCCTACTGGTGGGGCCTAAGGCGCGTGGGCCAATCAGAATAGGCCCTGGAGCCTTAGGTCCCACCTGGGGGCGCGGCCTGAGGCACATGGGCCCAACCCGACCATGTGCCTCAGGCCGCGCCCCCAGGTGGGACCTAAGGCTCCAGGGCCTATTCTGATTGGCCCACGCGCCTTAGGCCCCACCAGTAGGCGGAGCTTTAGGATGGATGGGCCAATCCGGCCTCATTCCTTCGTTGGCTGCCTGCCGGACAGGCGGGTTTGGCTCCCGTCTGTCCGGCCAACTACTAAAGGTACGGGGAAGGGGGGTGGGGGGGTCGTGGGGGTCGCCAGGGGGATCGCGGGTCGGCTGGGGGGCGGTCGGAGGTTCTTGGGGGGGAGGGGGGTTTGCGTCGAGGGCAGGAGGGCCTGGGATCCCTCCTGCCCGTAATGTAGTGCGGGGTGGGGTTAGGGGGTCGCCGTGGCCAGGAGGGTTTGGGCTCCCTTCTGGCCCAACTACCAAAGGTACGGGGAAGGGGGGTGGGGGGGTCGTGGGGGTCGCCAGGGGGATCGCGGGTCGGCTGGGGGGCGGTCGGAGGTTCTTGGGGGGGAGGGGGGTTTGCGTCGAGGGCAGGAGGGCCTGGGATCCCTCCTGCCCGTAATGTAGTGCGGGGTGGGGTTAGGGGGTCGCCGTGGCCAGGAGGATTTGGGCTCCCTCCTGGCCCGATATTGTTGGGGAGTCGGCGGTCCTTCGGGGGGGGGGGAGGGATGTATCGGACGTCGGGGGGGGGGGCATCAGGCTTTCAGGATGGGGACAGACCTTCAAGGGGGGACAGTGCACGGAAGTCAGGGGGGGTGAACGGAGAGTCGGGACAGCGCACGGAAAGTCAGGGCGGGCGAAAGGAGCGTCGGGCAGCATGCGCGGTATACCCGTGAGCGCGGTATATCAAAGTTTTTGTGCAAATCATCGTGATTTCTGCTCGCTATATTCGTGTGCGCGTTTTATACGGGTGCGTGTTATTTGCGTGAAAATACGGTACATAGAAACATAGAAACATAGAAGATGACGGCAGAAAAGGGCTACAGCCCATCAAGTCTGCCCACTCTGCTTACCCACCCCCTGTCTATGCCCTAATGACCCAATTTCCTTATCTTGACCCTCGTAGGGATCCCACATGGGTATCCCATTTATTCTTAAAGTCTGGCACGCTGTCTGCCTCGATCACCTGCGCTGGAAGCTTGTTCCAATGATCAACCACTCTCTCTGTGAAGAAATACTTTCTGGTGTCGCCATGAAATTTTCCGCCCCTGAGTTTGAGCGGGTGCCCTCTTGTGGCCGAGGGTCCCTTGAGAAAGAAAATATCATCTTCCACTTCGATACGTCCCGTGAGGTACTTAAATGTTTCGATCATGTCTCCCCTCTTCCTACGTTCCTCAAGAGTGTAGAGCTGCAATTTGTTCAGTCTCTCTTCGTATGAGAGACCCTTGAGCCCCGAGATCATCCTGGTGGCCGTCCGTTGAACCGATTCAATTCTGCGCACATCTTTACTGTAATGTGGCCTCCAGAATTGCACACAGTACTCCAGATGAGGTCTCACCATGGCCCTGTACAACGGCATTATGACTTCAGGCTTTCGGCTGACGAAACTTCTATTGATACAACCCAATATCTGCCTTGCCTTAGATGAAGCCTTCTCCACTTGATTGGCAGTTTTCATGTCTGCACTGATGATTACTCCTAAATCTCGTTCTGCTGAAGTCCTAGTTAAAGTTTCTCCGTTCAAGAAGTACGTCCTGCATGGATTTCCGCTTCCGAGGTGCATGACCTTACATTTCTTAGCATTGAAGCCTAGCTGCCAGGTTGAGGACCAACTTTCCAATGTAAGCAGGTCCTGCGCCATATAATTCTGTAAACTGCATTCACTTACTATATTACATAGTTTGGCGTCATCGGCGAATAGTTTTATTTTATCTTGAAGCCCTTGAGTCAGATCCCCTATGAATATGTTGAAAAGGAGTGGACCCAGGACCGAGCCCTGCGGCACTCCACTGGTCACCTCCGATGTTTTAGAGAGGGTACCATTAACCACCACCCTCTGAAGTCTGCCACTCAGCCAATCATTGACCCATGCAGTTAGTGTCTCTCCTAACCCCATCGATTCCATCTTGCTTAGCAGCCTGCGGTGTGGGACACTGTCAAAAGCTTTCCTGAAGTCCAGGTACATGACGTCCAAAGACTCTCCCAAGTCCATCTTTCTTGTTACCCAGTCAAAGAAGCTGATGAGATTGGATTGGCAGGACCTACCCTTGGTGAATCCATGCTGACTGGGATCCCGAAGATTCCCTTCATTCAAGATCGTGTCCAATTTGCTTTTAATTAGTGTTTCCATGAGTTTGCACACTATTGATGTGAGACTCACCGGTCTATAATTCGCAGCCTCTGCCCTGCAACCCTTTTTATGCAGAGGAACGACATTAGCTAATTTCCAGTCCAGGGGAACTTTCCCCTTACTTAGGGAGAGATTGAATAGCTCAGCCAACGGTTTTGCCAGGACATCGCTCAATTCTCTGAGCATTCTTGGGTGCAAATTGTCTGGTCCCATGGCTTTGTTCACCTTGAGTCTTGCCAGTTCACTGTAAACTTCACCTGGTGTGAACTCAAAATTCTGAAACGGGTCTTCTGTGCTTTGTGTTGCCTTCAACTGGGGACCGTGTCCCGGTGCCTCACAGGTGAAGACTGAGCAGAAGTATTCATTCAGTAGTTCGGCTTTATCGGAATCTGCTTCCACGTAACTTCCGTCCGGTCTTCTAAGGCGTACTATCCCGCCTGTGTTCCTTTTTCTGTCACTAATATACCTGAAGAAGGATTTGTCCCCCTTTTGAATGTTTTTTGCCAAAATTTCTTCCACTCGAAGTTTTGCCTCCCTAACTGCCATTTTGACCGCTGTAGACCTGGTCCTATATTCTACTTTTGCCTCTCTTTTCTCCGTGCGCTTGTAGGAGAGAAACGCTTTTTTCTTCTCCTTAATGAGGTGCGAGATCTCCGCGGTGAACCATTGGGGTTTATTGTTTCTTTGTCGTTTATTTACTGATTTTATGAAGCGGCTAGTTGCTTCATGTATGGTTGATTTCAGTGTTAACCACTTAGCTTCTACATCATCGGTCTCCACTTGGTCCTGCAGTGTCTGATGGACGAAATCTCCCATGCGTGCGAAGTCTGTGCCCCGGAAATTGAGTACCTTTGTTTTCGTGTTTGATCTAGGGAAGCCTTTCCTAAGGTTGAACCATACTATATTGTGGTCGCTGGAGGCTAGCGTATCTCCTACTGAGACCTCTGAAACGCTTTCCCCGTTGGTGAGTACCAGGTCGAGGATCGCCTGGGCCCTAGTGGGCTCCGTTACCATTTGTTTGAGACGTGCTCCCTTTATGGAGGTTAAGAGCCTCCTGCTACCGCTGGTTGTCGCTGAAAATGAGTTCCAGTCTGCATCAGGCATATTGAAGTCCCCTAGCAGTACAGCTTCTCCTCGTAGAGTGATATTCTCTATGTCTTCAATTAATTCTGCGTCCATGTCTTCCAGTTGTCTTGGGGGTCTGTAAACCACACCTAGATACAGGCATTTTTCTCTGCCTCTTGCCAGGTTTACCCAGAGGGACTCCCCGGTGTACTTGACATCTGTGATCCTGGTGGTTTTGATGTCCTCTTTAATGTATAGAGCTACCCCCCCTCCTAACCTGCCCTCTCTGTCCTGACGAAGTAGATTGTAGCCCGGTATAGCCATATCCCACCCATGTGAGTCCGTGAACCAAGTTTCAGATATTGCCACCACATCTAGGTCGGCATTCCTTATTTCAGCCTCCAATTCTAGAATTTTGTTACCTAAACTGTGTGCATTGACATACATGTACACAAATTTGGGCATGGATCCCAGATCTGCTCATAAACTAATTTAGTTTATGAGCAGTTAACAATCACTAATTTGTGTTAATTAGCAATTGGGAGTTAAACCTGGATCAGCCTTGTGCCCTATTCCACAACATGTATGCCTAGATTTTATGGTACGATACTCCAAAGAGGTGTGTCCTTGGGATGGGCATGGGCAGGTAAGGGGTGTTCCAGAAATTGGGTGCGACAATTCAGGTGTTTTATAATATCGTGCCTAATTTCTGTTAGGTGCCAACATTTATACCAGCTTTTGGCAGACCTAAGTGCTCGCACTCAAGATTAGGTATGAGATACAGGCTGAGCCAGTATTCGGCGAAGAACATCCTTTGTAAAATTTGAGCTTAGTGCGGGTCATCCCATCACCTCATTTTGAATTCCACGCATTGTGCGCACTTTTCTTAGAGTGTGCACTTTAAAACACTGAATTGTAGTTCTGATCCCTCTTACCTTGTGTATTAGTCGGTCTGTAAGTCTGTTTGTCTAACCCATTATTTTAAATTGTATGTCTAAATATATGTTTATACTTTTATCAATTTTGTACCTCGTTTAGTAAAAACTAAATAAGTGATTCATCAAACTAAAATAAAACTTGAACTTGATTTGCACATGCATTCATTAAAGGGAAAGAATGTGCACTATCTTCGTGATCCTGAAATGCTCACACAATGCTAACGAGCCATTAACTAGCAATAATTTGCCACTAGCTACCAATGATTGATGTTAATTGGCACCAGTTAGGATTTGTGCACTCATCTGACTGCATGCTATTTTATATTGCAAGATGCCCAACTCCCATTGTGTGCAGTTTAGGAGGAGAGGCATGAGCATGTCAGTGGCATTCCAAAATGTTGCTTGAGTAGTTATAGAATACTAGGTCAGTGTGCTCAACATGGGCACCATCACTTACACCAGCTTTCAGCAGGTGCAAATCTGACGCTTAAAGTTTGGATGCACTGATTCTACAAAGGGCACGTGCCTTTTATAGAATCTTGTTTGGCGCCAATCAGTGTCATAGCAAGGGAAGGAGGCGCCAGGGGTGGTGGCGCCCAGCATCACCGTGCCATGGACCCCCTCACATGCTTCTCCACTGCAGCTCCCCCTCTCTTGCATTCCTTCCCCACTGCACAACCCCCCCCCCCCCCAGCGTACCTCTTCAAATGATTGCCGGCAGTGAGCAGCCATCTCTAACCTGCCAACACTGAGCAGCCATCTCTATCCTGCCATCTCTAACCTGCTGCTTGCAACAGCCTCAGCTCTCCTTTTGGCATCACTTCCTGGTCCTGTAATCAGGAAGTGATGTCGAAGGGAGAGGTGAGGCTGGTGCAAGCAGCAGGTTAGAGATACTGCTTGCTGCCAGCGATCGTTTGAAGAGGTAGGTGGGCGGAGAGGAGGAGAGTTGCTGGCAACCCCCACCAAGATAATGCCCAGGGCAGTTCACCCTCCTCGCTATGCCATTAGTGCTAGTCTTTTCCAGCATATATTTTTGATTGTGTGCTTAGGGCCGGATTCTATAAACTGCAAAGGGCCTTAAGAATTGCCATACTGGGACAGACCGAAGGTCCATCAAGCCCAGTATCCTGTTTCCAACAGTGACCAACCCAGAACCCAAATAGTAAAACAGATTTTATGCTGCTTATCCTAGGAATAAGCAGTGGATTTCTCCAAGCCATCTCAATAATGGCCTATGGACTTCTCTTTTAGGAAATGTTCCAAACCTTTTTAAACCCCGCTAAGCTAACTGATTTTCACCATATTTTCCAGCAACAAATTCCAGAGTTAAATACATGTTGTGTGAAGAAATATTTTCTCCGGGTTGTTTTAAATCTGCTACTTAGTAGCTTCATCGCATGTCCCCTAGTCCTAGTATTTTTGGAACGAGTGAACAAGTGATTCACATCTACCCTTTCCATGCCATTTATTATTTTATAGACCTCTATCATATCACCCCTGAGCCATCTCTTCTCCAAGCTGAAGATCCCTAGTCGCATTTAGGATGACTTTTAGTGTGATTCTATAAACCGCCTGAAGAGCTTGTAGTCACACACACAGGCACACTGCATGAGTGACATTTAGGCGCAACCATTTATGCCACTGAAAACTAGGCCTAAATACCCTCGCCTAAGTTGTTTGCAAATTGGGCATATTCTATAACAGCGTGCCTAACTTAGGAGAGTGCCCAGGACCCGTCCCTTCTTCTCTGGATATGCCCCCTTTTGAGATCTGCACACCACTTTATAGAATAAGCTTGGAAAGTTATGTGCATAAATTCTAATTAGTGCCAATTTACTTGTTAATTGGCAATTATCAGCACTGATTGTCTTGTTAAACAATTAAGTTGCATGTGCAGCTTTGATTGCTCTAAACATAGTGTATACTATTAATAAAATAAAAATTTTCTGGCTGCCTTATCCCTTCCCTTTATAGAATTGCCGCTTCTGTGCTATTCTGAGCTTTATCTGCTTGTCTTTGCTTTTTTATAGGGAGGAAGCTGGGCAACGCAGCCCTATTTATAGAGGGAGCCTGGAGTCTGTGCCTTCTGTGGTGGGAGACACCCAACCACTGGTTAAGTGACCTGCAGTTCACACAGGTTGGTACTGGAGCCCAGCGAACTCTGTACTCTTTCCACATTGTCTCCTAAACACAGATAAGTTGTGTTGAAAATCCAGCATGGGATGCTTCACCATATGTCCAGTGCTGTCACTAACAAGGGAAGATAAGGTTGCAAAGGAAGTTGGTTGAAGTTTCTGGCATCAACATAAAAATGCAAGTGAGATCCATAGTCAATAGTGGTGAAAGAAGAGAGTAGATCACAGGCGGTGAAGTAAAAATGCTTTTATTAAAAATAGCCCAATGTGGTCACATTTTGCCTATGGAAGGCTGCTTCAGGCTAAAAACACGGGCAGGGTCAAAGTACACCAATAGAACACAGAAAAATGAAAAAAGCACCAAGTGCTGAAAAATTGGAACTAGTTTTTATTAAATAGTTGTTTCAACACTTGCATTGTGTTAAAAACCCTCCAAGTGTATGATACATACAGCAGTGGCATAGCCACAGAGGGGTCTGGGGATGGCCTGGCTCTCCCAATGTGTGGTTTGGCCCCACAAAAATGAAGCATCTTCTTTGGCTTGTGGAGGTCCACACACTTCTCCAGCAGAAGCGCTTCTCTCCATAGCCAGTTAGTTGGAAGCATTTAAGTTGGGCCACTGCTGCACCCCTTCCCCTCCAGCAACCATGCTTGTTTTTTGCCAAACTGAGCATGTTCGAGAGAGACTTCCCTCCTGTACATGAGTCGGAGATCTTCTCCCATGCAATGGCATAGCAAGTAAGGTTGGCACCCAGGGCATTGGCGCACAGCATCGCTGCGCTGTACACCCTCCCCACTCTTCCCTGCCGCTTAAGCGTCCCTCCGACCCCACATACCTCTTGAAATGTTCGCCAGTGCAAACAACATTTTCCACCTGCTGCTTGCATCGGCCTCAGCTCCTTCTGACATCACATCCTGGTCCCGTGACCAGGAAGTGACATTAGAAGGGAACCGAGGCCTGGGTGAGCAGCAGGTGGAAGATGCGCAGGGGACGGAGAGGAGGAGAGGCACTGGTGCCCCCCCTTTTACAATACTACTGCTCCCATGTACATTCAGTTTTGGAGAAAACAGTCATGATTATGTGGGGTGGGAGGAGCACAATGGTGGCTTGAGGGAAGCACCACCGTCTGCCAAGCAGTTGATAAGGGAGTGTTTAGGACTCCTGCCATCTCAGTATGTGGGGGAACAGAGAGCAAGGGGATGGAGCAAAATTTTGTCTCTCCCCTCCGCCAGCCCAAAGTCTAGCTACACAGCTAATGTATAGGAATCATAAGGTGCACATGGGAGCTCTTTAATCAGGCTAGTGGCACCATTCCTGGATTTTGGAACCATTTTTTGGATCCTTCTGAACCTGTCTGTTGGTCTGATTGCAGCTCTTCAGTGGGAGGAGTTAAATCATCACCCATGAAAACAGGAGGTCAGATTAGTTTATATGATAGCCATTGGCTTTGTGACTCTTGGATATGTGCAGTACTGAAAGCTGTTACGTCAAAATTCAGGGATTGTTGCCCAGGGCAGAGGGGGGAGAGCAGGATGGGTTTAAACATAAGGTAGACTAGATATTGGCACAGAGCAGCTGTAGTTAGACGGCCATACAATCTCAACCATTGACATATACTTGTACCTAAGGGTAGGAGGGCAGTTACACTTTATTCCGGGATCAGTGGGTTGTTTCCATCCACCCATCAGGATCTGTAGGAAGCCTCAAAACTTCAGAGGCTTTTCCCCCCTCTCCCTCATACCTCTTCACTGAGCATGTTCCTCTGCTCACCAGTCTTTCTTCCTACAAGCTAGGCTGTAGGAACTTATCTTTTCTGCTCGTGTTTTTTCGTGATATTTTAGTATTTTTCATTTGCGGTTTTTGCCCTCGTTCTGTGGAGGTTCCCTGTGGGGACATCGTTGACTGTGGGTGATCATAGACCATTGGAGAACATCTGCTTCTGGGGCGGTTCCCTGCTTAGCAGTAAGTCCCTTGGACAGCCTGCACATCAGATCGGGGCTCAGGGACCATTCCCTTGGGACCTTGCTCTCCCCAAGTTCGTCCGCTAATGGATGGAGCGCAGGCTGAACGGTTTCATGGAGGCACAACCGGGATCGGAGCCTCCACCAGGCGTTTGCTCAACGTGTCCAAGGGTGGCAAAGGTCTCTGACTGGTGGTCAGGCTGGTAGAGTATCAGAAGACTTGAAATTTGGTTTTTCAAGTTCACTGAGGAACATGATCTCCTTGTGAGCTTTTAGCTCTGTCTGCAGTTTCATTCAGTACATGTCACAGTGAGTAAAGTCTGACAACCTAAATCAGCAATTTGGGGGGGTCTTAAAAAGGGGGTTTTGAATGGTTTCCCTGCATGCCCTACCCCTCCCCACTTCTAAATTGCTGTTTTTGTAGGTTCTTGTGATTTTCCTGGGCAATTTTTGATCAAAATCAGCACTCGCATGGCCATCTTGGATTTTTCCCAATTTGAATTTAAAGTTATTTTTCATTCTTTCCAGCTTTGTTTTTGCAAGAAAACCTCATAGATGTCCTCCTCAGGGCAGGATGGGATGGATTCATGCTTTATTTGCAGTAGATGGCTGTTGGATGCTCAGCCGTGTTCCATGTGCAGTGCGGCCGGCAAGAGGGGCAAGGTTTGCCCAGATGCGGTACCTTCAACCTCCAAGGAGGATCTTCAAGTGCCTTTTGCCCCAACACCCACGAAAATGGCATCAGGGGGCCCTGGGAAATGCGCTGGCGACATCTCATTGAAACGCAAGTGCGACTCTGGTGATAAACCTCTCAAATCTTCCAAGCATTCCAAATTTGAGATGTAGAGGTCAGCTTCCGCTGCGGAGGATGGTTCCCCCCTTCCCTCTCCCCCTGGAATTTATGAATATGTGTTATTAGGCATAATTAGTTAAAAAGTTTCTGCCTGTTTCCCTTCCGGCCACTGTGCCGGTCATAAGGACCCCTGCTCCAGGAGACCAAGGTCTTTCTTCTGGCCTTCCAGTGGGGATACCGGGGAGTAAGATGGCTGTGCCCACAATTGTGCCAGACAATCTTTCCATCCCTCTGCTTTCACAGGGCAGTTCTGCAGCAGCCACAAATGTGGTGGATCTGGCGGATCTCCACAGTGGCAGCCTATGTGAAGGCTTAGAGGTGGTTACCAGGCCTGGTGCACCTTGAGACAGGTGAACCCTTCTCTTCCATCGATTGTTCGTGTCTTGGAGTTTCTGCAGGATGGCCTGAAGAAAGGTCTAGCAGTAGCTTCGCTCTGGGTACAGATTGCTGCTCTTTCGTGTGTAGGCTCTTCCTTCCCTGAGGGGCTCATTGGCAGTTCATCCAGATGTGGTTCGTTTTCTACAGTTGCGTTGCAAATAATGTCTCCCTTGCGTCTTCCCTGTCTGACCTGGAACCTTAATCTGGTTCTTTGCTCTCTGGCTCATCCCCCATATGAGTCTCTAGAACAGGCATCTCTGATGGATCTCACGATTAAGACGGTCTTCCTGGTGGCTATTACCTCAGCCTGCAGGGTTTTGAAGCTTCAGGCTCTCTCCTGCAGGGATCCCTTTCTGCGTGTTATGGATTCCACTGTGATGCTGTGTACTGTTCCTTTCTTCTGAAAGTGATTTCTGCTTTCCATGTGAATCAGGAAGTCCGGCTTCCTGCTTTTGGTTCCTCTGGTTCGAGGAACCAGGATCGGGTATTATAGTCCTTGGACGTGCACAGAAGTTATTGCAGTATCTGGAGGTCACTGATGAGTTTCACCTCTCTGACCACCTGTTTGTTTTGGCAAGTTCTGCCTGCAGAGGGAAGCCAGCTTTTAAGGCTATCATTTCCAGGTGGATTCGCATGGCCATTTCCATGGCTTACGTGGCGGCTGGAAAGAAACCCCTCCTCGGGGTGCAGGCTCATTCAACCAGAGGTGTTTCGTCCTCTTGGGCAGAGTCGTCGGCTGTTTGTCTGGATGAGATTTGCAGGGCTGCTACCTTGTCCTCCTTGCATACATTTACCAAGTTGTGACAGTCAAGCAGGATGCTGCTTTTGGTACCTCTGTTGTGGCAGCGGGCTTGTCAGTCTCCCCTTGAATTTTCAGGACTACTCTGTTACGTATCACTGGTTCTGGAATAAAGTGGGATTGTACAAGAATGAAAGATTAGGTTCTTATCTCTGCTAATCTTCTTTTGTATCGTTTGTTTATTTATCCCCCACCCTTATCCAGGGCGAGTTTCATGTTAACATACAAAATAAAATATAACATTTATTGTACAAAATACATCAAGACCAACCCTATAACAACTACATAAATACATATAAAATCAGATTGCATAAAACATACTAACCAATCCTAACTTACATCAAAATATAAATCCACACTTTATTCCGGGAACCTGCCATATACTTGCTGATTTGCCGATTGTCTGCCTTTACAAGTACTGTTAAGCTGGATTTCTGTTTTCTGACCAACCTTTATAAGAGTGCCATCAGAATGGGTTTAACACTTGGTTTTGTGGGGGTTCCTAGGTCAGGTGCCCCCTTCTGACAGTGCAGGCTGTGTCTCCCAATAGCACTTTTTTATCGTACAGGTTTCTAAAGTTTCATAAACTGTTTCATTTTTCATTGTTGCATTTGGTCATATGAGCAGAATTGATATAATTGCCGGGGAGTTTCCCCGTTCCTCTCTCTCTCTCTTGTTATTATCCTCTACAGATGTTCTTGGCTGCTTTAAGACTGACTGGTGAGCATAGGAGCATGCTCAGTGATGAGGTATGAGGGGGAGAGGGGAAAAGCCTCTGAAGTTTTGAGGCTTCCTACAGATCCTGGTGGGTGAACGGAAATAACCCACTGGTCCCGGAACAGAGTGTGGATTTACAAGAAAGAAGATAGCAGAGGTAAAAACCTAATCTTTTGTTAATATTTAAAAGTATGATGTCCAATTGTTTCTTCACAGACTCATTCTGGAAAAGGTGGTATTGGGTGATGAATGAATTTTGAGGTTATTTATCAAAATCTTCCTAAATTAATTTTGGAAGAGGGGAGGATGCAAAGCTGAAAGTTCACTGAGGACACCTAATATTCTTGTACTAGAATTGGATGAGGAGGGTATTAATATGAAGCTCAAATATGAAAACCCCAGAATTGCTGTTCTTTATGCTTAGCTGCTATAAGAAGGGTCACTTGTGTTCACTGTGTATAAGTTTAAAACACTTTGATGACAATTCTATGTGATAATAGGCAAGGAATAGTATAAGTGTGACATCATAAAACAGTCCACTCATCTAGTTCCCTTACATGTTTTGCCCATGTTGTAAAAATCAATTTCTTTCTTTCTTTTGAAGGTCCAAAGATGCTTAACTCTTTGAAACTCTTTGATTCTTCATTATAATTCTACACAGTGGCTTGGTTTCTATATGCCTGACACGCATTTCTGCTTCCACCGAAATAAAATGTGCCTTCTGTACTTCTGCAGCCCTTCCTTGAAAAATCATTTGTAGGAGGGGGATGGTAGAAAGGTGTGATCTGGGTCTCATGTTTTCTGATTCTTATTACGGATTGAGCCTTCAAAGAGCGAGGATGCAAGAGAAGCCTCCAACAGCAGTATTACAAGACAGAGCAATGCCAGTGGTTATCAACAGTCATGGACCGCAGGTGTTTTCATGGCAGGCTTCTGAGCCATTCTAACAAGAAAAACAAGACTTTTTAAACTGAGGGATAATTATAGAATAAACCGTAGGTGGGCATGGTGTCTGTGATTTGGGGGGCGGGCAGGCAGGAATGTAACTATATTACTATGACTGCAATAGGCAAAAGCTATGTCGGAGCTAAATCGTTATGCCTTTTCCCATTGCATTCTGGGACTTGTAGTCCAGCATTTGTCACACTGGGTATGTACTGCTGTGATTCACAACTGAGAAGAAATCTGATTATTCCAAAGTGATTTTAGCAGTTTTAAATAAACACTGCTCTTTCTCTGTTTCTTCTGTTAACTCTCTGTAGCAGGACCTTTTGGGTGCTGTTGGGTAAGCTGATGCTAAAGCAGAACTATTTTTTGGGGTTTTATATTTTTACACTGTAGTTAAAAATGGTGAAATTAAAAAAAAAAATTGTGTGTGTTGCTGAATGGATGCACAGTGTGATGTAAATCAATTAAAATGTTTCATAAGAGGATATACTGTATTTGGAAACTTAATGCCTTTGTGTTGCTTTTCTGGGGCTTCCAGCTTACTTTTATTTAATAACTTAACACTTATTTACTACAGTAAAAAGATAGAATCTGAAGTGGAGAATGAACTTTTCTACTAACAGTTAATGCAAGAACAATTTATTTGTATAGTGCTACCAGGCGCGCACAGCGCTGTAAATTATACATGTAAGAGTCCATGCTCAGAAGAGCTTATAATCTAATTATGACAGACACACAGAGGGGGCTAAAAGGTGGTAGGGAATTATTAATGGAATGACAGACAAAGAAAATTACATTATTTATTCCATAGGGATTAAGGCATGACCTCCCCTTACTCAACCAGTAGTTACCAGCCATATCCCACCACCCAAAGATATGAAAAAAACAGTACATTCTAGCCTGTATTATGAGGGGGTGCTGAAAAGTTCTCAGCCCAACCAACCAACTTTCTAAATTCTGAGCATTATTTTGCTACTATAGCTGAAAAGAGTGTTATTTTATTGCCTAAGCGCCAATGTTAAAAACAAAATTCTATGTTTTGATATTATTTCAGATCATTGATTGAACTATATCCATGTCGTTCTCTTCTTGGTTGGGAACCTTTCAGCATCCCCTCTTACGGCTTTAAACACAGACAACTGAACCCAGCAGAGAAGAGCAGAGGGGTACTCTTAGGAGGTACGGCAGTGAATTTCACATTTAAAAGTTCCCAGGTGGGAACAAAATACTTTACAGGCCCTTTTGAAACTAAATATAAATATAATGAGATTTCCTCACAATTGGCTAGGGAAGATTTGTTTTCTCAGCAGGCTCTGTATTATGGAAACTCGAATAAAGCAGGAAGATTATTGGCCAACTATCTTAAAGATAAAAAAAAGGAAAGTAAAGATTGCGGCCATTAAAGATGAGAACAGTAAAATTCATACTCAAATTGCAAATATTTTAAAACAATTTTTGGAATATTACAAGCTTTATATTCCTCTGAGCTTTATTCAAATAAAGAAATTGAGGGTTTAGAATTTTTTAAATTTAATTCATGGGCCAAAAATTCCTGAGCATATAAAAGGAAATCTTGAAGCGCCTATATCACTTAAGGAACTCCAGGCAGCATTGAAGTCCCTCAGAGTTGGATCTGCTCCGGGTAGTAATGGATTTACAGTGGAGTTTTTCAAATCATTTCAAATTACACTTTTACCTCATCTTCTAAATTTATATCAAGCACAACTGACTAAGGGTACTATGGCGGAATCTTTAACCATTGTTTTGCCGAAGCCAAATAAAGATCTCATGTTGGTTTCAAACTACAGGCCTATTTCTTTAATTAATGTGAATGGAAAACTTTTGGCTAAGTTATTGGCTCTAAGATTAGCTAAGGCTCTCTCTCCCTTGTATGATTGGTATGCACCAAACGGGTTTTGTTGCTCTAAGACATTCTTCCAATAATACCAGATTGGCATTTCATATGCTAAATTTAGCAAAAACTATGGATGATCCAGCCTTCTCTGTTTCTTTGGATGCAGAGAAGGCCTTTGATCGTGTAGAATGGGCTTTCATGTATCAAGCAATGGATTGGTTTGGAATAGGATCCAGATTTATTCAAATGATAGTTCTTCCCTCAGCTATATTATATATTGATAATACATTTTCAGAGCGTTTTTGTCTGAAGAGGGGAGTTAGACAAGGATGTCCCTTATCTCCTTTGCTTTTTGATATTGTTCTGGAACGCTTGCTGTTGGCTATATAACAGGCAAAGGAGATACAGGGGATTCCTTATGCAGATCGGGAATATAAGAACTCTGCTTATGCAGATGATATCTTGCTTCATTTGAAAAATCCTGAATCCACCATTCCGCATTTACTAGAATTGATTGATAGATTTGGTAAATTTTCTGTGTACAAAATAAATTGGAGTAAATCAGAGGTTCTTCTGTTAAATGTGCATTGTGCAGGAGGACTATTTGATCCATTTCCATTTCTTTGGAAGGAAGAGGGTATAAAATATTTAGGTATCATGATTCAAAAAATATTGGAAGACACAATGACAGCAAATGAAAAATCTTTATTGCTGAAAGTCAAAAAAATGTGTGAGCATTGGAACCCATTACATCGTTCTTGGTGGGGGAGAGTCCAAACTGTCAAGATGATGATTTTGCCTGTAGTTTGCTACCAAATGAGTATGTTGCCAGTTTATTTTCAGGGGTCCTTTTATAAGAAATTGAATGGAATTCTCACTAAATTTATTTGGCTGGATAAAACAGCTAGAATAGCTTTAATATCTTTACAAAACCAATTGCGGTGGGTGAGGTAAATTTCCCAAATTTTTATAGATACCATCAAGCTTTCATACTGCGTCAGGGTATGTATTGGATCCTCCCTGAAGTCTTGGAGCATCTTCCGGACTGGCTTTACTTAGAATGGCAACTTATGTCCCCATTAAGGTTATCAGACAAAACAGAGCCTCAGTTGTACCTTCAATATAATCAAACAACTATATTGGTTGTCTCAGTAATTTTTATATAGCTTCGCTATAATCTTTTATCCAAACCATAAGGGTAGATGCCCCTGGCCTTAAATCTCTTCGTTGGTCCACCTTTTATTAACACATTTGTTTTTTCTTCTTTACATCGTGAATTAGTCCCTGTTGTAGTTCCCT
Source organism: Geotrypetes seraphini (assembly GCF_902459505.1). Taxonomy (NCBI): domain Eukaryota; kingdom Metazoa; phylum Chordata; class Amphibia; order Gymnophiona; family Dermophiidae; genus Geotrypetes; species Geotrypetes seraphini. Next base: position 71,998,496 of record NC_047094.1, on the reverse strand, counting down.
CGACCCTGAAGAAAGTTTCCTCTTGTGAAACATGCATGTTGGGAGAGGTGGAGAATGGACAACATCACTATAAGCCAGAGCTAAGTTTCATTAGTTTTAAAATATTTAAATAAGATTAAAGTATTTAAAATAAGTTTGAAAAGAAAAAAGTAATAAAGAAAAAACAAATGTGTTAATAAAAGGTGGACCGACGAAGAGATTTAAGGCCAGGGGTATGTACCCTTATGGTGGTCTGAAGGTCCATACATTTGGATAAAAGATTATAGCGAACCCATTACGGTTATGTCATATATTGAGTATCAAGTTACCCAGAATTTATAAGGACAATAGCATTCTTTTTGCCACCTGGAAAACCTTAAAATTTATTGATAATTTAACATCAATCTTTATGGTTGAACTCCAAGATTCAAATTGGCGAGTCTAAGATCCTCTGGAAACATTGGCTGCAGGCAGGTATACGTGTTATCAAATGGGAAATTGCTTGATTTTTCACAACTGCAACAATCATTCGGCATTGCAAAGTCTCAAACATATAAGTGGTTGCAGTTGAAGCAGCTATTCAGAAGGGGTTCCTTGATTGGCGCAACTTAAAAAATCTGTACAGTTTGCCGGGCCTATGCTTCCAGACAGATTTGCTAGGGCATCAGGCAGCCAAGTGGTATAAATTAATATCTGAATTAAAAATAAAACCTAAAACTAGTCTAAGAGACATTTGGAGCATTGAGATAAAGCAACAAATTTCTGCTACTCAATGGCCACGGATTTGGACTTGGAGGATGAGATGTACAGCGTCGGCATCTATGAGACAAACTTGTTTTTTTCTGTTATATAGAATTTTTTGGACCCCAGTTCATTTGCAGAAGTTAGCTAGTTCTAAATCTAATAGATGTTGGCACTGTCATCTTGAAATAGGGACACTGGATCATTTGTTGTTCTATTGTCCTTTGATACTCAACTTTTGGAAATCTATATGGGGACATATTAATTTGATTCTGGAGACTGCGGTTCCGCTGTCATATGAAGCAGTAATCTGTGGAACATTGTTATCTCCTACACCTCCAATAGATAGACATAAAAGCAAATTACTTGGTATAATGATTGGGGTAGCTATGCAAATGGTCACTAAAAATTGGAAGAATTTTGACAGATTAAATTTCACTTTTTGGTGGAATTCATTATGCTTGTGTTATAAATACGAGAAAATTAATTCTGAACAAATGGGTAATAATAAGTTGTTTAAACTGATGGGTCCATTGACCAATTTTATCAATTTTAATTAAATGGTTTATTCCCTTATTTCCAGTTTGATTTGCACATCCAGGGAAGGGGGGTGGGTGGGTGGGAGAGGGATATTATATTAGGATTTGTTTATTAATTACATGTTGTAATAAAAACATACTGTTGTATGGTTTTATTGAATACATTGGAATTAGGGTGGGTGGGGGGGTGATGAAAATGGTTTCTTATATATTTATTGATGGATGTAAGTGCTGTTTTTCAAATTACTTATATGTATTCCTTTATGCACTGTTTTTAGACTGAAAAATTAATAAAGATATATAAAAAAAGGAGGTACGGCAGTGAATTTCAAATTTAAAAGTCCCAGGTGCACGTGTCACTATAACCCACCCAAAACCTACTGTACCTACATAAAGATCACCCCTGCAGGCATAAGGACTATTGCTGTGGCGTACAAAAAGTTTTGGTTGTGTTTTGGAAGGCTCACCATACAATATAAGCAGGTTATAGTGACGTGTATCTGGGACTTTGAAATGTGACATTCACTGCAGTACCCCTAGAGTGCTCCTCTGCTATGCTCCGCTATCTGTGAACAGTTTGTTAAGAATGCTGGCTGCTAGCATGTCTGAAAACTGGCTTTTGTGCGTTTTTCATGTGGCTGTCTTTATATTAGAGAGAGCCAAAAAAAGATCAATGCACTAAGGACCACAACGTCTACATAGGTCATTTAAAAAAAAAAAAAAAGATAGGCGTCTTGCTGTTTTGAGAATGGATGTTTTCTCTACTGGATTTCTGGACGTCTTTCCTAAGTGGTGTAGCAAGGATAGGAGGCAGCTAGGGCTGTGGTGCCCCTCACGCCCTCCTCTCCTTTTGCATCACCCTGCTGCTTCCATACCCCCATGCCACACTCATGCCCTCCCTTTCCATTCACGTACCTCTTTAAATCTTCACCAGCATGAGATGCTTCTTTGGACTGCTGCTTGGCCCGCGTTGGCTTTCCCTCTGATATTTCTTCCTGGCTCCGAGACTCGTAATTGATTTCAGAGGGAGCTAGGCTGGTACGAGTAGCAAGCTAGAGTAGTTGCTCGCTCTGGTGAAGATTTAAAGAGGTACGGGGCTGGGGGCGGGGAAGGGAAGGCACAAGCATGGTGCGGGGGGGGGGTGTAACAGTGCCGGCACCCCCACCAAGATGGCACCTGGGGTGGTCTACCCCCACGCACACCCCCTTACTACACCACTGTGTAGACCTGACTGCTTAACCTCTCCCAGAGCCAAAGAGTAACTTTTGATACTTTTGGAGGGGTATATAGTAGTATCATTAATGCCAACATGGATGAGCAGCATTGGATAATAGTCATTAGGTTTGATGAGTCTTGGCAAGCTCTTCATAACATCTTGGATTTTGGCACCAGGCAGACAACATACCTTCCAGGACATCATGTCTGGTCAGCAGATGGATGCCTCTGTGCCTCTCAGAAGGGAATCATCAACCACTACTACCTTATGACTCTTGGTGGTCATGGATCCAGCAACTTTGGGGATTTTGAGCTTTGGTCCTTCCTCTCCCTGGTATGCTCTTATCTCCACTTCCAGGGATGCATATCGGTTCTTCAGTTCAATGGCAGGTAGAGTCACAGTATCAGTCCTTCAGGGTCTAGTAATCTGAGTCTATCTTTCCTCCCTCAACTTCCCCACTGCTGGAAATCTTGGATGCATCATGATGCATGGCCTCTTCTCCAGTGCTGGAAATCTTTGATACCTCGTGAAGCATTTCATTGATGTATCGCTCATTCCCACATATGCTTCTCAGTCTTGCTGCCTCCTCTCTCAGTTCATTTACTTCATGATGGATTCAAGCTGAAGACAGTTTGCACATGGAACCACTCTCTGCTTGGGTAACATTTTCTGTCTGCACAGAGACAGAAGCTGTAACTTGAGCAACAGCTTTGGTCACACGATGCTTCCTAGCCATATTGTGGTTGCAGAAGTACTTGCACCTGATGAAAAAAAAAAATTCCTACACAAGCAATGCCCTATTCTTAATTGGCTGAAGGGCCTATAAATCAAAAGATCAGTCCTGGGGTAGGGAATTAAAAACCTAAACAGAGACTTTCCTGCTATTTGTGCCCTAATCTGATCTTATGTTTTGAAATGTAACCTAAAATACTAATCTAGATTAAACACATTTTATATGAAACCCCAACAGAGACTCTAAAAGCTACATTATTTCCTAAACTGGTTTTGCTGAAAAATCAGAGTACTGAACTAAATAAGTGCGTTTTTTAGTGCCGGCCACCACGGTAACAGCTCCAACACTCATAGGAATTCTATGAGCGGTTTTGTAAAAGGGGGGGGGGGGGGTGGAAGACAAGGACATTAAAATAGACTACTGAAGCCCAAGTTTACCTTTTCCCAAGTTTGAGTGCTAGGAAGTAAGATATTCTAAAGTAGAGTTTTTCTTCCCCTTAGCAGATCATCACTCAGCACCTCTTCAGGACAAGGAGCAATAGAGGTCTGGGTTATCTTTTTATTAGCTGTGCTTCTAAAGTGGAAATGATGTCGGCTACACCTGGATGAGCACCCTGCACTGATCCTGATCTTTTGACTTTTCTCTTTAATCAGGCACTATTATTTAATTGAAAGACAACTCTTCCCAAGTTTTGAATGCCAGCAGGTGAGATATTCCAATGGAGTTTATCTTCCACTTAACAGATCATCACTTAGCACCTCTTCAGGACAGGTAGATTAGATAGATTGTGAGCCCACTGTGACAGATTGTAAACCGCTTAGATAACCTTGGTAGGCGGTATATACATAATAAAAATAAAAAGGTGCTACCGTGTTAGCGTGTGCTAAGTGTTAAAGACGCCCATAGGAATAATGAACATCACATCTTTAATGAACATTTTTATTGTTTAGCATACGTTATCTCTGTAGCGTCCTTTGAGAAATTCCCCTCGTAATGTTGAAAAACAATTTTAAGCTCCATTTTTTACCTACCCTAAATCTGCCCCCATTGCCACACACTTCTTGTGCTGCTAAATTTAAGAGTTTAGTATAAAATTAGGCCCTCGGTCCTATTGTGAGCATAAATCTCAAAGTTAGAAACATAAATCCTTTGAAGATTGGACCCAATGTATTTTGCTTCCTCATTAAAGTATGCTAATCAGTCCCTCCACCTCTTTTCTTCCTTTTAGACCTCGTATTAAGAATTATAAGCAGAGCAATGCGGTGTTCCTTTTAATGGGGGAGGGAGACCTCTTTCTCTTTCAGGTTGGTGTCAGCATGCATTAGATTAAAGGAAACTTGCCTTTCCTTCAGGCTCTGCAGTACATGCCTTTTTGTCTGTAGGAGTACTTGGATATTTCTGGCCCAGGAGATGGGGAGTACACCATTAATCAAAAGTTAAATAATGAGAGTTGCAGCCCAAGCAAAAATTATTATGCAAGCTAAAATCACAGAGAGAGAGAGAGAGAGAGAGGATGAGATGGTCAGAGACAGAGGACTTTAGAAGTAGGTCAGGCGAGAAACTAAAGCTATTGAAGTTGACCTGTTACAGAGCCGGAGCACATGTCCAGCCCACTGCTTACATTTCATCTTCCAAAAGGTGCTTTTATCATCAGAGGAGCTGTCAGATTGTACTCCCTGGTAACCTGCTTCTATCAGGCCATCACTGGCCTCCAGAATGTTTAATTGAACTGCTCACAGGAAGCAGCAACTGGGAGATGGCACAGGGGCAGACTGCAGAAATGCAGATCACTGCTCCAACAGAGCTCATCCAAGCAAAGCTCTACAAGGGGGTGACAGAAGGGCCTGGGAACCAGAGAAGAAGGGATGGGGAGGGTCATGAGATGGACCTAGAGGAGAAAAAGGAAAACATTTCAAAAATGCTCCTGTGAATTTTATCATAAAATCTCTATTCTTCTTTGTAGGGTTACCATGCATTGTCTTTAAGGAGGACAATCAAGACATGTCCTTTTGGATTTCTTCTAAGGCCTCCAGGTTTTCTGATTTCTTAGGAAAATATCCTTTCTCTTTAACGTGCTTAAGATGCAATACATCTACCCACACAACGAGAGAAACCACATCTTACGTTCCTGTGCCCAATCTGCAGATTGTCACTGGCTGAAATCCCGTGCTCACACTGACTTTGTGCTCTTCAAATTTCTGCTAACCTCCTTCCAAACCACCCTTTTGCTTGCAAAAGAAGACTACTATGCCCGCTTGACTGATTCTTTTGGATACAACCCTTGCCATCTCTTTGCCATGCTCAACTGTCTTCCCAACATGTCCTCACTTTCAACTCCTCCTTTGCTTGCTCCCCAAACTATGGCTGAGTACTTCCACAACATAGTTCACAAGATTAACCTTCAGTTTTCGACCGTATCACCTCCACCTCTCACTCCTCCTGTCTGTACTGCTGACCCTCTGTTGACCCCTGCTGCCTTTTCTTCTCTGGAATCACTGAGGAGGAAACTGCACATTTCCTCTCCTCCTCCAAACTCACTTCCTGTTCCTCTGATCCCATCCCCATCTGACTCCTGAGCACCATCTTTCCTTCTATCTGTCATATCCTCAACCAATCGCTCTGCACTGTGACTATACTCAATGCCTTCAAACATGTTGTAGTTATGCCACTCCTCAAAAAACCTTTGTTTTATCCTTCCTGTCCCTCCAATTATTACCCCGTCTCCCTCCTCCCCTTCTTATCCAAGCTACTCGAATATGCTGTTTCACCACCATTGTCATGACTTTCTTTCGTCTTGAACTATCCTTGATCCACTTCAATCCAGCTTTTGCCCTCTTCATTCTATGAAAACTGCCCTTGTTAGAGTCTCCAATGACTTACTCCTGGCCAAATTCAAAGGCCTCTTTTCCATCCTCATTCGTTTTGATCTATCTGCAGCATTTGACACTGTAGATGACTGCATACTCATTGATATGCTGTCCTTGCTCTGTTATCTCATGGTTTTCATCCTATCTTTCCCATTGCACTTGTAGTGTATGCTCTATCAGTCAGCATACCTTAGGGCTCTTTCCTGGAACTTCTTCTTTTCTCCATCTACACTTGTCTTGGTGCTCTGATTTCCTTCCATGGCTTCCAGTACCATTTCTAATGCTGACAACTCGCAAATCTATCTCACTACACCTGAAATTTCTACAGCAATCTAGGCCCGAGTCTTAGCCTGCCTGGCTGACATTGTTACCTGGATGTCTCGCCGCCATCTAAAATTAAACATGGCCAAGACTGAACTCCTTATCTTTCCTCCTAAACCTTCCTTTCCCCTCCCTCTGTTCTCCATCTCAGTGGATAACACTCTCATCCTCCCTGTCTCGATAGCTCACAACCATGGGGTCATCTTTGACTCATCTCCTTCTTTTTGCATATCCAACAGACCACCAAAATTTGTCGCTTCTTTCTCTACATCACTAAAATCCAGCCTTTCCTCTCTGACCACACAGCCAAGACCCTCATCCATGCTCTCGTCACCTTTTGCCTAGATTATTTCAACTTGCTTCTCACAGGTGTTCCGCTAAGCTAGCGGTCTCAAAATCGTGGGCCATGGGCCATATGCGGCCCTCTAGGTACTATTTTGCGGCTCGTGATCTGTACATGATCTCAAAAGTGCCTTCTGCCACCGATCACCGATGCCAGCATCAGCTGACTTTCTGCCTTCTGCCACGATTGCTGGCGTTGGCGTCAGCTTATTTCCTGCCTTCTCCATGGATGTGCAACATTTGCTTTCTCTTCCTGCCTTCTGCCGCCAATCACCGGCACCAGCATCAGCTGACTTCCTGCCTTCTGCCAGCGATACGCTGCTGGTACTCCTCTTCTCACCCCTGGACCAGCAGCAGCAGCTCAGTGTGATTTTAACTTAGTCACACAGCTACCTCTAGCTTTAGTTTAGCTTTAGCCATGGTTTCATCAGGCAGCCATGGGGCCTTTTCTAGGCCGGCCCACTTCGATGATGCGAGGCGGGCCGGCCTAGCAAAAATCCCGAGGCTGGCTGATGAAACTGTGGCTAAAGTTAAACTAATGCTAGTGGCAGTTGTGTGACTAAGTTAAAAGTACACAGTGAGCTGCCGCTATGCTACAGAAAGGAGAGGCATTGCTGTACAGGGAGGAGGGAAGGGGTACTGCTGGACAGGGGGAGCAGGGAAGGGAGAAGGGGTACTGCTGAATATGTGGGGAAGTAAAAGGAAGGGAGAAGAGGTGCTGCTGGACCTGGCAGAAAGGGAAGGAAGGGAAAGGAAAGGTGCTACACACTGGAGGGGAGGGAGAGATGGTGTATGGGAGAGAGCATGTTGGGGGGGAGGGTGGGAAAGAGGGATGCCACTCGAGGGAAGAGGCAAGGACAGAGAGAGAAAGCGTGCAGGAGGCAGAAAGTGTTGAACTCATGCAGAGGGCAAGATGGATGGGAAGGATAAATGTTACACTGGGGAAGGGGAAGAGGGCAGGGAGTGGACTCATGGAGGGAGGGAGAGAGAGATGTTGGTTGGGGGAGGGAAGGAGGACCAGAGGAGAAGCATGCAGGAGGAAGAGATTAAAAAAATGTTTGAGTGGTGGAAAGGAGGGAGAAATGTTGGACTGGGAGGGGGGCCAGAAAGGTGGAAGAGAAGGGAGATGGACTGCAGGGGGCAGAAAGGAGGAAAGGAAAGAAAAATGTTACACTGGGGGGAAGGAGAGAGATATCAGACCATGGAATTAGGGAGGGAAGAAGAGAGAGATAGGAAGGGAAGGTAAGACATGGAAAAGTAGATTTTGTGAAGAAGGCAGAAAAATGGAAAAATTGAATGTTAAGTTAATGCCAAAGATGGATGCAAGGCAGAAAGTGAAGATGGAGAGAAAACCAGTTAATAGACAAGAAGGCCCTGGAAACATAGTTAAAAGCACAGAAAAATAAAGTCACCAGCCAACATAGGTAGGGAAGAGTGTGGCGCAGTGGTTAAAGCTACAGCCTCAGCACCCTAGGGTTGTGGGTTCAAACCCATGCTGCTCCTTGTGACCATGGGCAAGTCACTTAATCCCCCCATTGCCACAGGTATATTACATAGATTGTGAGCCCCCTGGGACAGACAGGGAAAAATGCTTGAATACCTGAATAAACTCATGTAAACCGTTCTGAGCTCTCCTGGGAGAGTGGTATAGAAAATTGAATAAATAAATTAAAAAAGATTTAATTTTCAATATAGTGATTGAAGTGTGTCAGTTTTGAGAAAGGAAAGATGTTCAACTTTAACTGTGAGGGCCGCAGAAAAAATAGTTAATGTCTTATTAAAGAAATGACAATTTTGCATGAGGTAAAACTCTTTATAGTTTATAAATCTTTCCTTTAACTGTTAAAGGAAAGATTTCTAAATTATAAAGAGTTTTACCTCATACAAAATTGTCATTTCTTTAATAAGACATTAACTATTTTTTCTTTTCCGAGGCCCTCCAGTTCAGAATTCTACTGCATGGCTTGGATTCTACTAGGGTCATTATGTTCACATTACTCCTCAAGTCATTTCACTAGCTCCCTGTTCATATATACGTACAGTTCAAACTCCTCTTACTGACCTACTCTGTGGCTCCTCAGTATCTTGCCTCTCTTATCTCTCCCTATACCCAGCCCCAGAAATCCGATTGTCTGGTAAGTCTCTCTTGTCTGTTTCCTTCTCTATTGCCAACTCCCGACTCTGGGATAGATTCACGAACCTGCCCGATCGGGACCGACCCGTGCCCGATCTGGGCAGGTCCGATGGATTCTTGAAACTCTAATATGCAGATGGGGTGATCAGAGGAACGCCCCCATCTGCCGGCACGGATCGCTAGTGTGCGACCATTTGTATGTGCAGACCATTTGTAGATTAGCAGCACGTTCTCTCTGCCGCGATCCTGGCCCTGACATCAGAGCAGGGGCAGGACTTAGCAGAAAGAATGTGCCGCTGAGGACCACGGGCAGCTGCAGAGATCGCTATAACACCAGCGAGCCTGCAGGCTGCCCTATTAGCCTTAAGAAGGTAAGAGCAGGGAAGCTGGGGGAGGCATGAGCAGGCAAGCTGGGGGGGGAGGCCTTTCTGACTGACTCTCCCCCCTCAAGCAGGAGCAGCAGTGAATGGCCAGCATGAGGCAGCGCTGCAGCTCCTGCTTTAGGAAGGCATGGGGGAAAGGGTCGTCCATTGAATCGGGAGGCCGATTTTTTAAAAAATTGAATCAATTCAAATCGTGAATCGGGCAGCACTAGTGAATACCATTAACAAAACACAATAAAGCCTGCTAATTAGAACGAACAGGAAAGAAATGAATGGAAGCTCCATATTCTCCACCGAGAGAGTCTAAGGGAACTGATGCAGGATCAGTCATGGGTGAAAAAGCAAATCTGGAAGTTTTTGAAAAGTTATTGTCTATTGCTGTACTGTAAGTCAATTACTGTTTGATGTGTGCTCATTAACTAAAAACAATTTACACATTTGCTATGATTAATTATTTCTTTAGCAAAGGTAGCAATCATTTTTATTTTTTGTGTCCTCTTTATTGTCTTCTTTGCAATCATTGAACATAATTGGTTTCAAGTTTCAAGTTTATTTAAAATTCTTATACCGCCCAATCAGCCTTCTAGGCGGTGCACAAATTTGTAAAAACAAAGGACAAACTTTAACTAAAATACAAGTTGATATTCAAAAGCACTTATGAGGTTGGTGTCTGGTGCCAACTAATGAGCACTCTTAAAGAATTTGTGGTATTTCCTTGTATGAGTGAGCAGCTGGCCATTTGTGTTTTTAAAAGGGCAATTCTGTAAAGCAGGCCCTAACGTTTACTTGCCCATTATATAAGAATATTTAGAACACTAGAATATGTGTGTATGTGGGCATGTAGGCATTTATATGACCAAATGCCACCTACGCACCAAATGACTGAGGTCTATACAATCCTGAGTGGTGTAGAATGAGTAAAAGTATATCAATTTTTGTACTCTTTCAATCAGAACAAAGACTAGGGGACTCTTAATGAAGTTACATGGAAACACTTTTAAAACAAATAGGAGGAAATATTTTATCACTTAATGAATAGTTAAATTCTGGAATTCTGCCAGAGGATGTGGTAACAGCGGTTAACAAAGATGGATTTTAAAAAAAGGTTTGAATAAATTCCTGGAGAAAAAGTCTATACAATGTTTCCCCACGAATTCGCAGTTCGCGAATCGCAGACTCACAAAGCTGTGGAAACAAGCAATGTTCAAAAAATCTTCGTTTTCATACCAATGTGGATAATGTTTTTAGGTTTTTGAAGAAATAAAATGAAGATTTTTTTTGAACATTGTTTCCACAGCTTTGTTTTTGTTTGGTTTTGCCTTTGTTTTCTGTGGAAACTTGGGTCTCTTCTTTTGTTTCTCATTGGCCTGTTTTTAGAGGCCCCCCCACCCCTAACCTGACCCACTACCCGCCACACCCTAGTAGTCTATTGGCCCCTGATCCCTCTCCTGATCCTGACCCTAATACCAGTTTGGGGGGTGGGGTTAATCTAGTATATAAGGGATTTTTTTTTTTGTTTTTTGGATGTCTCCACCAAACTATCAAAGGGAAAAATTCCGTTCTATGGCAGACTGACCTTGCTTAGTGCATCCAAGGATGTACCAAGTAGGGTTGGACATTCCATTTTTGAAGATGGCATAACTCCTGTATAAACTGGTGGTGGGGAGGTATAAACTGGTTATAATAATAATAATTTATTTTCTTATATACCGCCAAAGCCATGGTAGTTCGAGGCGGTTTACAATAAGAGGAGTTGGACAGTCAGCGATAAGTTACAAAATAGAATCAATGAATACAAGTACACTGAAAGCAAGTACAAATAAGAAGTGCTGGACAGTCAGCGATAAGTTACAATATAGAATCAATGAATACAAGTACACTGAAAGCAAGTATTAATAAGAAGTGCTGGACAGTCAGCGAAGTTACAATATAGAATCAATGAATACAAGTACACTGATAGCAAGTACAAATAAGAAGAGCTGGACAGTCAGCGACATAGCTATGAATTTGGTATACAGAATACGATATACAGAATACGAGAGATAATGAACTGGTTATGGTGGGGCTGGGGGTGGTATCAATGGTGCTTAGGGAAGGAGTTGGGGGTACACTAGACATCAGGGAAAGGTGGGTTTTTTGAGTTGAGTCAATTGGGATGGGGTGAGGTGCACTATGGATTCATTTTAATTTGGGGACTAGGGGTGGTTTGTCATCGAGGGTGCTTGTGGAAGGGGTGGTGGTGGGAGGTGAACTAGACACCAGGGAAAGGTGTTTTTATACAGTTACCCCCGCTTCTACAAAGCTACACTAGCGACAACAGCCCCTTTAAATCTCTATGGGCTTCGGGGACATTACCGCGCGACAGCCATTAGCGTGGCTTTGTAGAAGAGGGGGTTAGTGTTGGGATCTGTAACCTAGGTAGTAACATTTTTTCGCCCACTGACTGAGAATATTTAGAACACTAACACATACAAGGGGCCACTGAAAAGTTCTCAGCCCAACCAAGAAAAGAATGATGTGAAACCATGAAATTTACAAGTTATATCACACTTTTCATTTCAATGATATGAAATGAAACAAAAAGTGTCAAGAAAAGTGTGGAATAACTTGTAAATTTCATGGCTCCACATCATTCTTTTCTTGGTTGGGCTGAGAACTTTTCAGCGGCCCCTCATATGTGGGCATGTATATGACCAAATGCCTTATCGCCTTAGTAAAAGAGGGGGAATGTTTGCCATTCCATGTCTTCCATGCTGTTTGCCATGAATGCTTACTATACTATTTTGCCAAGTCATGTCATACTATATTAACCATGCTTTGTAAAACTGTTTGCGACGCTGTTTTGCCGAACCATACTTACCATGTTATGTCTCACTATTTCATGTTTTTACTATATAATGTTTTACCATGCTTGTAATAATAATAATAACTTTATTTTCCTATACCGCCATAGTCAAAGTGACTTCTAGTCAGTTCACATAGAAAGAAGGCTGGACAATCAGCGAATTACAAAATGGAAGAAGAAGGATGTTACATAATAAATTGGAGAAACATGGGGAAAGAATACATGAGAGAAGAAAGATGTTACATAATACATTGGGGTTATAAGGGGAAAGAATACCTGAGAGAGGTCATCTGATTAGGCAAGGAATTTGTAAAATAGAGCGGTTTTAATTGATTTTCAGAATGCGTTGTAGGTCTATCTGGCTTTATTTATGTGGTTTCCCAGCCAGGATTGCTGTCTGTTTGCTTGGAACATGAAGGTTCTGTCTAGGAAGGATTTGTATTTGCAACCTGTGATCTTTGGGTATGCAAAGATGTTTTTGTTTGTGTGGTTGTTTGTGTGGGGTTGTGTAGAGTGAAGTGTGTTTGCAGGTAGGAAGGTGCTAGGCCCCAGACTTGTTTAAAACAGATACATGCAAATTTGAACAGTATTCGCGCCTCCACTGGTAGCCAGTGCAATTTTTTGTAATAGCGGCTAATGTAGTCTTTTTTTCTCAGTCCGAAGATCAAGCGATTAGTGTTTTGCACTAATCTTAATTTTTGTACTGTTTTTTTTTTGGGGGGGGATACCCAGGTAGGCTATGTTTAGCCTACCTGGGTATCCCAAAGCTATGTTTAGCCAGCTTGTAAGTTTACCATGCTACCTGTTATCATACTATGTCTAAGAATCCAACACCATAGTTGGAGCTGCAGCCTAGGCACCCTGAGGTTCTGCGTGTAGGCCCCATGCTGCTTCTTGTGACTCTGGACAAGTCACCTGCTCCCCCATTGCCCCAGGTACATTCAACTGTGAGCCCACCGGGACAGACAGGGAATTATGCTTGAGTACCTGAATAAATTCATGTAAACCGTTCTGAGCTCCCCTGGGAGAACCATATTAAAAAAAATGTAATAAATAAATCTTGGAACATAATTTCACAATTCTATGGGGCTCATTTTCAAAAAAGGAAAACATCCAAAAGACGGCATAAATTGGCATTTGGATGTTTTAATTGCCAAAATGCCCAAGTCCCAATTTTTTGAAACTGACTAGTGCCCAATCATATGGCAACAGGCAATTTACAGTTTTATAATAAACAACAGCAATTGACCTATAAGCTAGCAATGAAATATCAAGAAATAATACATAAAGTCAATTACAGTATCTTAATAGAACTGAAGTAGGAAATGTCCTAGTTCTTCTTTTGCCAGTTGTATTTCTTGAGAATTTCACAATGAATATTCATGAGTTACATTTGCATACACTGCCTCCATTGCATGCAAATCTAACTCATGAATATTCAACGTGGATATCCTGAAACCTGGCTGACGGGGGTTTCCACAGGACAGCTTTGGAAACTACTGAGCATAATAGATAATTTGATATGTTCTTACTAGGCAGCCTCGGTCCTCAAGGGCTGCAACCCAGTCATGTTTTCAGGATTTTCCATTAATATGCATGAGATTTATGTGCATGCAGTGTCTACATTGTATGCAAATATATATTATGAATATTTATTGGGGAAATACTGAAAACCTGACTGGGTTGTGACCCTCAAAGACCAGCACTAGAAACAGAAGATAATTTAAAGCACTGCTACCATCTGTCCAGACTATTAAATTGTTAATCTGAAAGAGAAGGTCCATTAAGGTCTAAGGCAGGGGTGTCCAATGTCGGTCCTCGAGGGCCGCAGTCCAGTCGGGTTTTCAAGATTTCCCCAATGAATATTCATGAGATCTATTTGCATGCACTGCTTTCATTGCATGCTAATAGATCTCATGCATATTCATTGGGGAAATCCTGAAAACCCGACTGGATTGCGGCCCTCGAGGACCGACATTGGACACCCCTGGTCTAAGGTATCTAGAACTCTGGAATTCACTCCCTTTATTTTTGTGTAAACAGATGAAATACATGTAATTCTGTTATTTCTTAAAAACATGGTTGTGTATGAAATATTATAATTCTGCTTAGATTATTTTATTTGAATGATTTCAAATATAGCCATTGTATACTGAACCTGAATTGTACAAGTGATAACTGTCTGATTATAATCTGCTTTCTGGTGCATTAATCATGAAGCAGAATATAAATGTGAAATTAAAGAGCAGGAGAAAACCTTTCCATTTTACAGTTCAGCTTTATTGTACCAATCTTATCATCTATCAGGTGTAAGCCAATCTTGAACCTGTGACCATAGTATTAGAAGGCCTATCAGGAAGAGCTATTCTGATTTTCGGGAGTGCTATTGTTGGTCTAGAAGACTAATTAAGCATTTCTTTCCTGCCTCTCTGCTTGTTTCTTGTGCTGCAGTGTCATCAGTCCTCCATTTGGTTCCTGTTTGGGTTTTTTTTTTTAATCTTAATTCCTGAGGGCTCAGGATTGCAGCATCTAGTCAATCTGATTACTTTTAGTAATTCTTGGTTGTCCTTTTATGTTGGATGCACTTTGTGGATGCAGTGACATCAAGGGCTCCTTTTACGAAGGTGCGCTAGCGTTTTTAGCGCACACACTGGATTAGCGTGCGCTATAGCATGAACTAGCCGAAAAACTACCGCCTGCTCAAGAGGAGGCGGTAGCGGCTAGCGCACGTGGCATTTTAGCGTGCTCTATTCCGTGAATAAAGGCCCTGACATGCCTTCATAAAAGGAGCCCCAAGTCTTACCATAAGCAATCCTAGTTCTTGTCTTGTTCTAGTCTAGTATTTAAGCCTAATATTATAGGTACTGCAATATCGATTTACATTACCTAAATTTAAAAAATCTGATTGAAGAATTCAGTTAAATTTGAGTCTAACTGGAATAGAGAGGAAAAGTACCCCAAATGACAGTTTATTTCCAATGTCCTTAAATTTCAGCACTTTCACAGTGCTAAAAGCTACCATGCACAAGCCTGTCTTGGACTTGTGACTGGCTAGAAGGCAACCACCTTCTAAGAAGAGCTATTCTGCCTCTTTAGAGTCTGCTATAGCCAACCCATTCCTAGCTGGTTCTTTTGTTTCAGGTTATCTTAGTTTGTGTCTTTTGACTGGCGCAGAATGAACCAGATCAGGTTTGGGCAATTCTACCCTACTTCTGGGCTTGTTTCTGCACTCTTGCCCAGTTGTGCCCTATAAAAAACCCAAAAACAAAACAAAGTGAAAAGTTCTGCAAACGACTCAGGAAACTAAACAAATTTTTTTTTTTTTTTTTATTGCAAATCCCTAGTGCAGAAAGCTTCCTAGTATGCAACCTTCTGATGTTTTTTCTAAGAATACTTTTTTGGTCACTAGAAAAGTGTTTTTCTAAACATTAAAAACCACAATAAAGTTTATCTTTTTCTCACAACCATTCTGTGATTATAGCTGCTACTTGACCTAGGTCAACCCAGAGATGTTTATTTAGTCTTGCTTTTGCCTCATGCATGCATGGAATTGTGGGAAAGACAGCAGCCAGTGTGTGACAGCTCCCAGCTTGAGGGTGCACAGCAGCCAGTGTGTGACAGCTCCCATCCTGGGGGTACACAGCAATCAGTATGTGACAGTTCACATCCTAGGGATACACAGCAACCTATGAATGAAAGTTCCTAGCCTGAGGGTACACAGGAGCCAGTGGGTGGCAGCTCCCAGCTTGGGGGCACACAGGAGCCAGGGTGTCACAGCTCTCAGCCTAAGGATACACTGCCGCCAGTATGAGACAATTGCCAGCCTGAGGGTATACAGGAGCCAGTGTGCGACAACTCTCAGCCTGGGGACACACAGGAGCCAGTGTAGGCTAGCACTGGGATAAATCTGTATGGAGTGGCAGTTATGACCCATAAGCAACAAATGTTTGATCAATAAGCATCAGTAAAACTGGTGTTAGTGATTACCAACAGGATGAGAGCTCCCTGGTATAATGCCAGGATGATATCTGCTAAGCACAACAATTAGCAGGCCAAGAGAAAGTGGAGAATATCCTCCCTGGAAGCTGATTCATTTTTTATCCCCCACCCCCAATCTGTATGAAAAACATGATTTTCAGTAACAATCCACAAGTCGTACAACAAGAGTGTACCTAGGAAAAGGCAGCATCTTATATACTGCAGTGAGCAGTAGACCATCAATACACCCATTGTAAAATTAAAAAAGCCAGACTAGTACAGATTGAGCCTGCACAGTCAATGCTAACAGAGAATCATGTCTTTCATACACAGAAAACACCTTTGCCTAGTATGGAATATGTAATTCCAAACTAACTCCTCCTCTGTAGTGCGGTGTTTCACCACAGTGGTAACAGCTCCGATATTCATAGAATTCTGAGCGTCAGAGCTGTTACCACCATGGCCGGCGCTAAAAAACGCTCTATGGTTTTGTAAAAGGGGGGGGGGGGATAAAATAGAAATACGTAGACAAAAATTAAACTGAACCACCAAGAAGCTGGACTCTGCATACAATGCAACACCATAGAAACAGTGACGCATGTCTCCTAATATTGTGCAAAATATAAAGATAGCAGATGTAAATTTAAAAAACAGAGAAATAGAAAAATGATTCCATATAAAGACCAAATTGCCCATTTACTCTGCCCATTTGCAGTAACCATTATCTCTTCCTCTCTCTAAGAGATCATCACTAGGGTTTTTTTTATTGCAGGATGTGGCGGTAAAAGCTCTGGCGCTCAAAGAATTTCTATGAGCGTCGGAGCTAATATCGTCATGGCTGGTGATATAAAAGCCTAATGCAGCTTCATAAAAGGGGGCCAAAGGGGGGGGAGTAATAAAACAAAAATGGAAAATAAGATAATTCCATTTTATTGGACTAATACAATTTTCAATTAGCTTTCAGAGGCCAGAACCTCTTTTCTCAGGTCAGTAAAGTATACTGCTGTTACAGTATCCTGTCCTGACCTGAGGAAGGGGGTTTTGGTCTCTGAATTAGTCAAAAATGTATTACAATTAGTCTAATAAAAGGATCCATGTTATATTTATAAATATTTATCAACACAGCTACAATACTACTTTATCCTAAAGCAAAAAATAAATATAAATTTTTTTCTACCTCTGTCTTCTCTGGTTTCTGCTTTCCTCATCTTCTTGTCACTCTCTTCCTTCCATCCACTGTCTGCCCCTTCTATATGGCATCTCCTCTCAAGTTTCAAGTTTCAAGTTTTATTTAAATTTGATGATTCGCTTAATATTTCTAAGCGAATTACATAAATATATAATTGGGATAAAACTTTAAAATTAAATTAACATTACTACATTAAATAAGTAAACAGGGGAATATTAAACTGACAATACAGACATTATGGACAGTACTGGAATACTTTGGTAAAAACGTAAGGGAAAAAAGTTACAATATTTTATATCTTAAAAGAAGAAAAAAGAACGTTGGTAGGGGAGGGATAAAACACTAGGGTAGGGTTTAAAATACTGAAGTTTTAAATGATCATGAAAAGGAAGAAAATTTTAGAGGCTAAATGAAGCTTTGAAGAGGAATGCTTCTATGCCCCTTCCAAAAACTGTATTCCTCCCCCTTCCATCTCTCTATTCACCCCCATTGGTCTGGCATCCATCTTATTGTTTTGTTTTATTCTTATGCTTTTGTATTTGTAAAATTTCAATAAAATTTCAATTAAAAAAAAATAAAGAATAAAGTAAATATGAAAATACAAAGAAATACAGGTATGATATTTTAATAGGTCAATTGGAGACCCTGGGGATGTCTGGCACTATTTTACATTTGTTTACATCATTTTTGTTGAGATGATAACAGCAGATCTGGGTGAGCAAAAATTGTTCTTTATCTCCAGTAATGCTGGTTGTGATTTGGCAAGCTGTTTGGATATGAATAAGAATTTGAGACAAGTGGAGTCTGAACTGATATCACTGACTATTAAAGTGTCTACATTGGAGAAAGACTACCTAACTGAGGTGCACAGTGTGGATAATATTGAGAAAAAGATTGAAAGATAGATAAGTGGTGCACAGTAAGATTATCTGAGACTGTATGTTATTATAGCAGCTTAGTAAAAGGAGCCCCAAAAATGCTATAATGCCTCTGTATCGCTCCATGATGTGACCTCACCTTGAGTATTGCATTCAATTCTGGTTGCCTTGTCTCAAAAAAGATATAGCGGAACTAGGAAAGATTCAAAGAAGAGCGACCAAGATGATAAAGGGGATGGAACTCCTCTTGTATGAGGAAAGACTAAAGAGGGTAGGGCTCTTCAGCTTGGAAAAGAGACGGCTGAGGGGAGATATGATTGAAGTCTACAAAATCCTGAGTGGAGTAGGACAGTACAAGTGGATTGATATTTTACTCCATCAAAAATTACAAAGACTAGGGGACACTCAATGAAAATACAGGGAAATACTTGTAAAACCAATAGGAGGAAATATTTTTTCACCCAAAAAAATATAGTTAAGCTCTGGAATGCATTGCCAGAGGTTGTGGTAAGAGCGGATAGTGTAGCTGGTTTTAAGAAGGGTTTGGATAATTTCCTGGAGGAAAATTCCATAGTCTGCTATTGAGACAGATATGGAGGAAGCCAGTGATGTAGTAAGGGGGGAGGAGGCGTACTGCCCCAGGTGCTATCTTGGTGGGGTCGCCAGCATCTCTCTTCCTCCCTTGCCGCACGCACTTTCACTTCTCTCCCATTGTACCTCTGGCTCTTCATTGGTGTGAGCAGTAGCTCCAACCTGCTGTTTGCGCTGACCTCAGGGCTCCTCTCTGATGTTACTTCTGGATCCCGTGACTAGCAAGTGATATCAGAAGGAGAGTCGACATCGGCATGGGCGGCAAGTTGGAGATGCTGCTTGTGCCAGAGAAACTAAACAGATATAGGGGAAGGGAAGGAGTGTGTGCATGGCGGGGGTGGGGGTGGGGAAGAAGAAGGGTGGCAATGAAGAGGGCGAGGGGGTGCACTGCTATCCCGGGCGCCTCCCACCCTTGCTATGCCAGTGGGGAAGCCACTGCAAGCCCTGAATCAATATCATGGGATGTTGCTGTTATTTGGGTTTCCGCCAGGTACTTGTGACCTGGATTGGGAGTGAAAGGGGAGTGTGTGGTGCAGTGGTTAAAGCTACAGCCTCAGCACCTTGAGGTTGTGGGTTCAAACCTACGCTGTTCCTTGTGACCCTGGGCAAGTCACTTAATCCCCCCATTGCCCCAGGTACATTAGATAGATTGTGAGCCCGCCGGGACAGACAGGGAAAAATGCTTGAGTACCTGAATAAATTCATGTAAACTGTTCTGAACTGCCCTGGGAGAACGGTATAGAAAAAATTGAATAAAAAATAAAAAAAATTGGCAACCACGAAGAAGGGCTACTGGGTTAGATGGACCATTGGTCTGACTTACTATGGCTATTCTTATGTTCCTAACTTCCTCAAGATGGTAGCAATGATAGCTAGAGAGTTACTAAAGAAATATATGACTGAGATTCTTAAAATACTGCTAGAAGCTGTTCCACCAATTAGTAAGGTCTATTATTTACTATCTAAAAAGTGGAGTTCTTGTGGCTGACATTTGAATGGGGATCTTTCATCTGGATCACCAGAAAGTTTAAATGTGAGAGAGTTATATAGACCAGTGTTTCTCAATACGTGGTATGTGTACCCTTGGGGGTACGCGGGCCCATCTGTTGGGGTATATGGCCTGGCTGCCGAAAGGGATCACTCCCTGCTCCCATCGGGATCCCTGCCTGCCCCCTGCTGAAACTGCCACTGCAGGGGATGCCTCCCTGCCTCCTGCACCACCCTCCTCCCCCAAAGCCAACCCAGAGCCGGCACATGATATAGAAGTCTGGATTGCATGAGAATACATGTTTTTTTACAAAAAATATTTATTTGAGCATGTTAGAAAAAACACACAAAAACTGATAAAGGCACTTTAAGAAATTTTATGTTTAAATGATTTTTATGGAGCCAAGAAAAATACACAAAGTCCACCTACACATCCAGTAAACAGAGCTCAAACAATTTTTTAAAAAAATACAGACTTCCCCCACCCCACCCCCTTTCCGGAGTCCCACCGCAACTAAACAACAAAGAGCAAAACAGTATACTGGGAGACATAAAAGAGGAGTACAAATACAGAAAAACAGCACAATCAAGCAATTCAAAATCCGACTCCTAGCCAAGGGAGTCATGGTATTTCAGAAGGGCTCCCAGGTAGCTGTGAAACTCAGGCTACGTGCCGAAGAGAGGTCCAAGATGCTCCAGTGTTCCAAAGTGAGCAAGGTAATCATCTGGATCCTCCACAACAAAAGAGTGGGAGCATCCGACTCCAACCATTTCAATAAAATGCATTTTAAGGCAGACAGTATTGACCATCTCAGGAAAGCCCTCATGCCCAGCTGTCGGGGTTGGTGAGGAGGAGGAACTCCAAATATGAGAAGAACGAACAGTCATCCTTCAAATGCTTCCGATGAAGGGAAACAGGCCAGTCCAAAAGGCCTGAACAGCCTGACAGGACCAAAACATATGGCCAAGGGTAGCCTCCAAATGACCACATTTATCACAAACTGCGGATGGTTTAAACTTGGCACGATGTGAGACATAAAATGAAATAACAGTTTATATTGCATTTCAAAAAAAATACAAATATTTCTGTAAAGCAGGCAATCTAGTTACAGCAGTTAAGATAATATCATCAGGCAGTGTTACAAGGAGATCCTGGGCCCAGGATGTCTGGTATTTAGCATAGTCATGCAAAGGGGTCGCAAAATTCAAATATCAATGATGAAATTTGAGGGGTACCTTCATCTGAGAACCAAGGGTATAGGCCGTAGACAGTAATTCCTGTCTACCAAGGCACAAATTTTCCTTCCGAAGGGAAGCCACATAATGGTGGATCTGTAAACATGCAAATCTATCAACAGCAGTCAGGCCATAGTTCAGACACAGCTGTGCAAAAGATTTCATCGTGGCAGGGGCGGAGCTTGACAAGATGGCAGCTCAAAGCAGCATGCCGACACCATAGCAGACTTTGATTGTTTTTCCTACCCAGAAATGGTTACAAGAAAGTCCAAGCGCCTGGGCTTACCGGGTGAGCGATTACCTATAGTTGGCCCGATGGACGAGTTCGTGCAGCAAAGCAATGGGACGCAGCAGTATCTGGAGAGTAATGCCTCGGCTGGAGGGGAAGCGCTGGCTGAGACGTGTCAGCTTCTCTCCTGATACAGCGAAAGCAGCAGCTGGTGCAGTGGGAGAGGAGCAGCCGACGCCGAGTGGTATCCAGGACGCCTTCCTGCTTGCCCGGCAGGGTGAAGTTCCCAGAACCGTATGGAAGCAGGGGGAGTGTGTAGTTTCATCTAAGCAGCCACGAGGAGAAGAGGATAAGATTAAAGCTGTTTCAGGAATATCTGCAGCAAACGCAAGTACTTTGGCTTTACCAGGGGCAACCAGAACTGAGTTTTTGCCCTTACCTAAACCTAAAGTCTTCAATATGGAAACAATTTGGGAGGCTATTTCTAATCTCCAGTCTACTCTGGGAAACCAGATACAGCAGCTTTCTCAAAATTGTACTGTGGTACTATCAGAAAATTTGGATTTGAAGAATAGAGTCTCGGAATTGGAAAATAAATCAAATGACTGTGACACTAGAATAAAATCATTGGAAGCGCAAGCACTAACTTGGGTTAAAGATAGTGCAAGTTTACATTTCAAACAAGAAATGGTGGAAAACTCCATCAGGAGAAGTAATTTGTGGATTATTAACTTCCCAAAATTATTTTTCATATCATAAAAGATATGTTTAAGCATTACCTAAGTGAAGTTTTGAAAGTACCTGATTCCTCATATCCACCTCTCTCTAAAATATATTATTTACCTCTGAGATCTAGGTCTCAAAATCCCAATCAGCAGAATTTATCTGCAGATAGTTTGGATTTAACTGATTTCCTAGAGAGGTCGGAAAGTGAGACTCAGATACCAGCTACACTATTAGTACAGTTTGCCATTGTTTCAGTTAGGGAATGGATGTTAAAAATATTCTTCAAATATAAAGATGTTCCCTTTTCGTCTAACATTATAAGAATGTACCCAGATGTTTCACATCCAACACAGAGGAGAAGGAAACAGTTTCTCATACTGAGACCTAAGGTGGTTCAGTTGGGGGGGGCGACCTTTGTTCTGAAATACCCCTGTAAATGTGTAATGATTTATAAAGAGAACAGATATGTTTTTTTATGAACCGCAGCAGTTATCTAAATTTATTACTTCTCAGGATAGTAAGTGATAACTAATCCTGATTCTCAGACCGTTTAGATAAGGAATGTTCCATGGCAGTCAAGCCTCCTTTTGGTTTTCCTGGTTATATAATTTGTTTGTTAATTTTCAGCAATTTCAGCACCGTCTCTTTCTGATTGTGGACTAACTATATTGTGTATTCAAAAAATTTCCTTGAATTATGCGGATTTAATGATATTTCCAATTTCATGATATTTTTTCTTATGTTTTGATTTTGATTGTCAAAATTATAAAACTAATAAAGAAATAAAAGTTAAATAAATGATTTAATCGTGCCATCCCTATGGACTTTAAGAAATTTATTAGAGTAGAATAGATAAAAGAAAAAAGATTAATAAAGATTTTTGCCAATGATTGAAACGAGAGCCAAGTGAAA
This sequence comes from Geotrypetes seraphini, assembly GCF_902459505.1. NCBI lineage: Eukaryota > Metazoa > Chordata > Amphibia > Gymnophiona > Dermophiidae > Geotrypetes > Geotrypetes seraphini. The sequence continues at coordinate 71,975,670 of NC_047094.1, read as the reverse complement.
TTATCACCTGAGACTCATATGGGTCAGAAGCTCTAACTCTCAGGCTTTTTCCCCTTGTGAGAATAGTACTTAAGATCTACAATTTGAATAAGCTTCTGGAGTAAAGACTGCTTAGCAATATATACACAATTAGAGTGGGTTTATTCAGTGGCGTACAAAGGGGGGGGGGGGGGAGGCGGACCGCCCCGGTTGCACACCCTTGAGGGGTGCACAGCCAGCTGGGTCCAGAACATCCTGTCTTACTCTTCAACCTGCACCTCACCTCAGCGCGGCTGCTGACTCCTCATACTTATTCTGGAGCAGAGTTGGCAGCCACGCTAATGTGCAGGCAGGTACCGTGGTCACTACTTCTGCCACATCTACTCCGGAAGAAAAAAAATCGATGAGAGTAAACATTGGGAGCATAAATAGAACAAAATGCATACTTTTTCCCCAAAAACTCCCCTGCCCATAGTGACCCTCAGGGTCCTGAACCAATTCGTGTAGCGTGCAGGTATGTTTCTTGTGGAAAAGCACAGCAACGCCCCTTTGTCTGCTGTTTTACGAGGCATAGACAAGCTCTCCTACCCAATCCCTGCACAGTTTGGCATGCTCGGAGGCACTGCAGTACGTTTCTTGAAGGAGCAAAACATCAACCTGCAGTTTCCTGCAATATTGGAGCACCATGTTGCGCTTGACAGGAGAGTGCAGCCCATCTACATTAAAGCTAGCAATTTTAACACCACTCATCGGAGGGGGTGGGGGGGGGTAGGTCTGCCCCGGGTGCACAGCTTGGGGGGGTGCACAGCAGGCCAGGTCCGGGTCCTCCTGCCCTTCCTTTCCCCCAGCCGCGCCGCTACAATCCTACCCCCCCCACCGACAAGAAGTCTTTCCGATGTCAATTCTGACAGTGATTGGCTGGCCTGGAACGTCCTCTCCAACGTAAGAATTGAAGTCAGAATGACTTCTTGTCGGCGGGGGGAGGTAAAATTGCAGGCGCAGACTGGGGGAAAGAAAGGGGAGAAGCGATTTTTTTTTTCCGCAGCAGGGAGGGCAGGATGTAGGCAGGCAAGCTGGCTGGCTTTAGCGCAGCAGGGAGGAAGGGAGATAGGTAGACAGACAGGCTGGCTTTGGGGATGGCCAAAATCTTGAAGGTAGTGGGGGGACACGGGACGGAGGCACTGGGGGCACTAAGGACATGGGACGGAGGCACTGGGGGCACTAAGGACACAAGACGGAGGCACCGGGGGCACCAAGGACACAGGAAGGAGGCACTGGGGGCACTATGGACACAAGACGGAGGCACTGGGGGCACTATGGACACAGGACGGAGGCACTAAGGACATGAGAAGGAGGCACTGGGGGCACTAAGGACACGGGAAGGAAGCACTGGGGGCAATATGGATACGGGAAGGAGGCACTGGGGACAATATGGACACAGGACGGAGGCACTAAGGACATGAGAAGTAGGCACTGGGGGCACTAAAGACATGGGAAGGGGCACTGGGGGCATAATTGATACAGGAAGGAGGCACTGGGGGCACTATGGACATGGGACGGAAGCACTGGGACACTATGGACACGGGACGGAGGCACTGGGGGCACTATGGACACGGAACGGAAGCACTGGGGGCACTAAGGACACAGGACAGGGGCACTGGGGGCACTATGGACACAGGACGGAGGCACTGGGGGCACTAAGGACATGGGAAGGAAGGAGGAAGGGAATAGAAAGGGACAATTGTTGGGCCTGAGTTCAGAAAGAAAGAAATGAAAGAAAGGATACACAGTCAATTAATAGATGTCCCCTTTTGATGAAAAAAATAAATGGTCACGTTACCTCTGACTTACTTTCTCTGCAGCAGAGTTGGCAGCTGTGCTGAGGTGCAGGAAGGTCCCGCGCTGCCTCATCTGCTGGCTCTGCTCCGGAAGAAGTAAGTTATGTCGGAAGGGGTGGACCCGGCAGACACAGTCATTGTGGGACTTTACCACAACTCCCTGCGTCTGCTGGGTCCACCCCCTCCGATGTAACTTACTTCTTCTGGAGCAGAATCAGCAGACGAGTCATCGCAGGACCTTCCAACATGCGGCTGCTAAGTCCGCTCCAGAGCAAGTACGTCAGAGAGGGGTGGACTGGCAGCTGGCAGCTACAATCATCGTGGGACCTTGCTGCATGAAGGGAGAGAAAGGAGCAGGATTGCTGGAATGGAAGAGTGGTGGAGGGAAAGAAAGGGGGCAGGGTAGTATGGAAGGGTGATGCTGATAGAACTGATGTACAGAGAAAGGGGAGAGACATAAAGGGGAAGGATATTGGAGAAAGAAAAAGGGGGCAGATGCTGATTGAAGAGGGGTGGATGGTAGTGGGGAGCCTATACTGGATGGAAGTGCAGATGGGAGAGATAAGGGAGCAAATGCAGGAAGGAAATGGGAGGAGAGAAAGATGGGAGCAGACGCTGGATGGAAGTGGACAGAGAGAGGAGAAGGTACTAGATGGAAGGGTTGGAGAAAGAGGGTACATGATGGAAGGAGGGGATAAATAAAAGGAGGGCACATGATGGGGAGAAAAGGATTAGGGAAACACTGGAGGGGTGAGGGAAAGAGGTGGCAAGCTTTAGGTAGACAGTAAAAAAGGACATTGATGAGAGGGTAGTAAGAACGTAATCTAGACAGATGCAGAAAATAAATTGAAAAGGAAAATGAGGGGAAAAAAGGGAAAGGGATTGCAGAGGAGAGGTGTGGAAGAGGAAAGGAGAGGAGAGAGATGCTAGACCAATGAGGGTGAAAGGAGAGATGGAAGGGGGAGGCATACAGTTTCTGGAAGGGGCATAGAAGGAGAGAAGATGCCATATAGGGGAAGAGAGACGGCAGACAGTGGATGGAAGGAAGAGAGTTACAAGAAGATGAGGAAAGAAACCACAGAAGACAAAGGTAGAAAAAAAATTTATATTTATTTATTGCTTTAGGAGACATGTGTCACTGTTTCTGTGGTGCACTGTATGCAGAGTCCAGCTTCTTACTGGTTCAATTTAACCTTTGTCTATGTATTTCTATTTTATCCCCCTTTGTCTATGTATTTCTATTTTATCCCCCCTTTTACAAAACTGTGGAGCATTTTTTAGCGCCAGCCGTGGTGGTAGCAGCTCTGATGCTCAGAATTCTATGAGCATCAGAGCTGTTATCACCATGGCTAAAATTCACACTACAGTTTTGTAAAAGGGGGAGGGGTTAGTTTGTGATGACATATTCCATACTAGGCGAAGGTGTTTTCTGTGTTCTGTGTGTTCGAAAGACATGGTTTTTTTGTTAGGATTGATTGCAGGATTGATCTGTACTAGTCTGGCTTTTTACAAATGGCTTTACAAATGGGTGTATTGATGTTGTACTGCTCACTGCAGTATGTAAGATGCTGCCTTTTCCTAGGTACTCATGTGTGACATGTGGCTTGTTACTAAAAATCATGTTTTTCGTAAAGATGGGGGGGGGTGTCAAAAAATGATGGGCCCCGGGTGTCACATATGGTAGGTACGCCACTGCCACTCATGAGGATGAGGCGTAGCACAGGTGTATGTGAAAAACCACAGTCCACATGGGGCAGCAACAACGACCTCCCAGCCGAGCCGTGCTGCCCACTCACACAGTGAATCAAGCTGAGACAAACTCCTAGGATGCAGCCCACCCTCCCCACCCCCCCAGCAAAACTTCCTGTTCCTTCAGACAAACCCCCCAGCCCCCACAGACACTCCCCCCTGCCCTCCCCCCCCACTCAGCAACCTCCCATCCCAAATCCTCACTCTCATCCACAACCCCATCACAACCACCAACCCCAACTTTCAGGCATACACAGATACTCACACTCCCTCCCAACACCTCTCCCCCATCCAATGCCCAAGGTCAACTACAACATCAAAAACCAGTCCAGTCCATGACCAGTGGATTAACGAGACAAAAGAAAGAAAAATACATAGAACTAATGGAAACATCACCACCCAAACTGTATAGGGCATTCAGCCCCCAGCACTAAAACCCAAAGTGGTCCATGAAGTGTCCAACATAGCTCCAGAGGGGAGGCAGCCCCGCAACAAAAGCCTGCTCTCCGAACACCACAGGAGCAGCCCCACCATCCAGGACAGCAAGTAGAGAAGTCAAGTTCCTCCAGGGAGTCACTCCCAAGGTGACACAGGAGACATCCTCATGGACAGGGATGTTCCCCTGCAAGGTGGAGATGCAGGGAGGAAAGGAAGATCAACCATCATTTCTCCAAGGCAATAATTCCCATTGTCAACCACCATGCAGTTAGCAACATGGGTCCCATAGTTCTCCTACTGGGCCGGGAGACTCTCAATAAAACGATTCAGCTCCTCCACTTTAGACATAGTAAAAGTGCGATTCTCGTGGGTCAAGCGCACCTTAGCAGGGTATAAGAAGGCAAATCTGATCCCTCTCGTGACCAGCTGAGAGCAGTAAGGTGTGAAGGTTCTGTGCTGTTCGGCAACCTTAGTAGAAAAATCTTGGAAGATCAAGATCTGTGTGCCCTCATATGCCAGGTGTCGTGACTTCTTAAAGAGATCAAGCAATCGAGCCTTAATGGCATAGTTGTGGAAACTGGCCAACACGGCTCTCGGTCTACCACCATGGCCCTCACTCTATTGATGTTGCCCCATGCGGTGCACGCGTTCCACCACCACAGGGTCCGCCTGCTTCAGCAGGCCCAACTTCTTCGGCAGCCACCTCTCCACAATGTGCAAGAGCTCAGGATCCTTAACACTCTCTGGAATACCAATGATCCTGAGATTCTTCCAGCGAGCTCTGTTCTCCTGGTCCTCGACCTTCTCCATGAGCTTGGAGACTCGTGTTTCCAGAGAGTCCAGCCTGCCATCTGCTGCCACCGCGTGATCCTCCTGAGCCAACAAACGCACCTCAACCTGTTGAAGTTACGCCGTTTGCCCTGCCATGACATCTTTCAGTTCATCCATGGAGGCATGCAATCTGGCAAGTTTGTCATCTAGTAATTGGGACAAATGCTTCATGGACACCTGCAGCACATCGTCGGAGGAGTGATCCACTAGGGCGTCTGTTTGCATCTCCACCATCTTGCATGCTGGACCCCCACTAGTTTTTGCTGGCCGGGAAACTTTAGGCGGCATCCCCGTAGCACAGAGAATAGATCGTTGCCTCCACAGAGCACACTGATCATGTTCCCCTTCACTAGCCTGCTTAAATGCTTCTGAAAATAAGTCGCCACCAGCCATGAACAAAGAATAATAGGGAGAAATCGGGGAAGTCGGAGTGGAGCTCTGTGTTAAGATGTCCGCTCAGGAACCAGCTATCATGTGATCCCCGCTCTTTCCAAGTTTAACACATAATTCAATCACACAGCTCCGGCGTACTCTCATAGACACATCTTCCTCATCTGCCATGACCAAACGTACAAAGTTCTTCCTCTCACTGTCACCCAATACTGAAGACTACAGCAGTCTCATTACTTTTCAATCAGCCCTTGTATATTCTTCCTTGATTTTTCTGCCTTCTCCCTTTTATGGAGACTAAGAGAATTGCTTAATATTTTTTTCTTTTGTATGTTATTAACATTAATATCTCTGTTTTCTGTTTGAAGTGGAAATTCACTTGAATTGCATTTTTGAAAATTCAATAAATGCAAAGTTTGAAAAAAAAAATTGCTCATCATAGAGAGAAATATTTCAGGGCTCTGCTCTGCTGGCTGTGTTATTTAACAGTTCTATGCAACCTTGACACAATATTGCAGTCCTTGGATGCTCGTTATCATATCTGTACTATTGATGTTCAGTTATTTTTTTTATTTTCCAGCAACTCCAGGACTTCTGGAGGTCAGATTTCCTGAATGTATACTTGCTCTCTGGATTTAGGTGAGTCAAAATACATTATTATTTCATCTGCAAAAGACATGGCTTTTTGGATTTGTCAGTCATCTACTAGTGCCCAGCCTGGAGTTGTTGCTTTGTAATCTTTCTACTCCATTTAGAGATGAAATTTATCATTTCGGGGCTCTCTTCAATTTGAAGTTGAATCTTAAACAGCAGTGGATCTATACCACTATGTAATAATTTTTTTTAATTTTTTTATTCCTGGGTAAGAAGTATTCTTTCATAATTGCTTATGCCACAAAAGTATAGAAAATGGCTATCAATCCCCTCAAACTTTGCTGTATGATCAGGACATTGATATTTTGAAGCTTACCTTTTTTGCAGAACATTCCAGATTGATTCCAAGCTAGGCGCCCTTTTACTAAGGTGCAGTAAAAAAAGATTTAGCACACGACAATTCAGGTGGTAAGACTTACTGCGGCTGTGGATGAAGGGGCGTTTTGTGGGCATGCGTACTCACAGTGCACTGGAGCTTCTTACCACCAGGTTAGTGCATGAACATTAATTACTGCCTGAAAAAGGCAGATGGTAAGGGCTTTTCAGATATGCTGTTACCGCTGAGCATGTAGGCAGAAACCTGCCTCTTGACAGGTATACCTACGATGGTAATTCTGAATTGCCATGGGATAAAATCAATGGTAGGCGCCTGCTGTGTTAATTATGGCCATAGGCCTTAGTAAAAGGGCCCCTTAGAGTAACTTCAAGAATTTTTCATCAATATACAGTATAACTATAGGATCTTAAGCCCACCAGCTCAGTTCAGTTCCAACTGCCTAAGTGGTAACATATCTGTATTGTTTTAGAAGGCATCCAGAGGCTGCAAACATCCAGCAGATGCATTTTACTATGTATGCAGCCAATCTATGAAGACAAAAAGGAAAAAGTACTCCATAGAAATATTCGCTATGATGTGTGATGCCTACAAGGCATATTTTGGCTTGTCTGTTGGGGATCTAAACAAACCTTGGGCACCTCAATTCACATGCAAGCACTGCCATAAAACTCTGCAAGGAAAGACAATTTTGTTTTTCACTAGGATAGCAGAATTTTCTTTTATAAAATTTTCTTAGAATATTTAATTAAAAAAAATATTTAAATTTTCAATGTTATTTGAAAATATATCATATATGAAATATTTTGAAATAATCTCATACATATCAGTCATAGATGTAAAAAATTTTGTTCTTCTACAGGATGGTATAGAGGGGAAAAGAGAGCTATGAAGTTTGCTATCCCAAAAATTTGGCAGGAACACACTGACCACTTAAGCAACTGCTATTTCTGCATGGTGGACCCTTCCAAACGTCAAACTGGCAAGCATACAGTACATCTACATTCACATATCCAAACATTCCTTCATCCATTGCCCTGATGCTACTTTGCCTGAGTTCACCATACCCACTTCCTCACAGAGAGCAGCTGTCTTCAGAAGACAGCAGCAAATCATAGAGTGAGTGAGATGTAGATCCAGTTTACAATATCAGTGGTGCAGCTGATGAAGAACCTCATACTATCTAAACCAAAAAGACCTCAACAACTTGATCAGAGATCTTGGTCTCACCGTCCAATGCCGAGCTTTTGATATCCAGGCTCAAGCAGTGGAACTTGTTGGATGAAAGTGTGCAAGTCACAGATCAGAAGCGTCACCAAGCTTTTTCCACTTTCTTCACCCATAAGATGGGCTCTGCTTCTGCTACAATGTGACCAATCTGTCTGAGGCAATTGGAATTGCCTGGAACCCAAAAAAGTGGTATCACTTCATTGACAGTTCATCCAGAAGCATCAAAGCTGTTCTGCTTCATAATAGGAACAAGTACCCATTTCTTCCACTGGCTCGCTCAGTGAATCTCAAAGAGGATTGCAACAGAATCAAAACCTTACTAGGTGCCTTGAAGTATGATGAGTACAGCTGGGAGGCCATCAGAGACTTCAAAATGTGGCATTCCTAATGGGTCTCCAGGACGGTTTTACCAAGTTTCCCAGCTATCTCTGCCTTTGGAACAACAGGGACACAAACACACACTACCAAAGCAGGGACTGGCCACAGCAGACTGAGTTCTCTTTTAGAGTACTGGTCTTTGAATGTCACTACCATGGACAATATAATGAGAACATGATGAGTGACTACATATGTTTAATTTTATGACTTTATATGAATGAAAAGGTGAAAATTCAGCACTTTAATGTTTTAAGTAGGTAAATTGCAAAATTTGACTATCCTGGTCACAAAAGCAAAATTTTATGGAAATATGACATTTTCTATAATGCCATTTTTGAAACTGGTGAAACCGCTAGATGTCCAAATTTTTTTGAAAATCATCTGTTTAGACATCTTGGCCAATAGGACATCCAACTTTAGAACACCTAACTTCATTCGCCTTTTTCGACCACAGAAATGTCCAAGTGCAAAACGTCCAAATGCAGACCATTTGGATGTGGGAGGGGCCAGAATTGTAATGGACTGGCCACACAAACATGCCAACAGAGCAGTGGGATGCCTTAGAAGGAACTGCTGTGAACATCAAATAAAGTAGGATTATGGTGGGTTTTGGTGGCCTCACACTTTCCACCATAAATGTAGTGGTCAGAGCATCTTGTGGGCCTCGGTCCTCCTCTTTATGACTCACTAGCCCACCCACCAGGCTATTAGGCTTTCCCAAACTAGGTGCTGCTGTTCTAGAAACAAGTATGTACTGTTTCATTCAGGTTTATTAGGGGTGGGAGGGAGGTCAGTGATCACTGGGCGAGTGGGGAGAGTGGTCATTACTTAATCTCTCCAGTGGTCATCTGGTTAGTTTAGGCACCTTTTTGGCACTTAGATGCTTTGAAAATAGGTCTAGCCTCAGACGTCTAAGTTCCGTCCAGGATGTTTTGGAAAACATTTGATTATTGCCACAAAATGTCCAAGTCAAAGCCCACCCAGAGCATGCCTCCAACACACCCCTTTTAGTTCTGGATGCACAGCAGGTAGAACACCTCACAAGACATCCAGAAACATGGTTTCAAAAATTGGCCCTTGGACATTCTGGTGATCAGGACATCCAAGTGCCAACCTATGCCATTTTTTGGATGTCTTCGTTTTTTGATAATGCCCCTAATAGTGTATTTAGTGCACCCTAATTTGTAAGTTTCCTGGAAATGTCCAGTTATCTTCTTTTGTAATCCGCCCAGAACTGCAAGGTGTTGGCAGAAGTCACTAATGTAATGTAATGTTTAAGCAATTTAAATTCAAGAATGTTTTAAGCAACACCAATAAAAAAAATATGTATAATATTATAGGAGACACAGTGGAGAGGAGGTAAAATTTTGCTCATATTATGCTCTTATCGGAACTTGGAAAGGACCCAGAACAGGTTGGGCCATATAAACCTGATTTGTCACTATACATCTGTGAATCTATTATAGTGCTAACAGCAATGAGTGACCTTAAGAATTGTGTCAACAAAGCTGTTATTGTGGGCCACAATACTGAAAAGGCTTTTGATAGTATATCTTGGCAACACCTTGTGGCCATTGGCAATACCTTGTGGCCTAAGGAAGTCCCTGATTGGCTCAGGCCCCTCAGGCCCCTCCCAAGGGAGGAGCCTGAGGCACCTGAGCCAATCAGGGTCATAGGCTCCTCCCTGTGCATCACATGATGCACTGGGGCAGGGCCTAAGGCTCACATTGCAACGCAGGAGGCTGGAGGAGCAAGTGGGACTGAGTACCCCTCCTGCTTTCAACTTTTAAAGGCACGGGGAAGGGGAGGGGGCAGGGGCATCTGTTGTCCAGTGGCAGAAGGGAGTGGGCATCCCTCCTGCTGTTTGTTTGGGGGGAGGGGGAAGGAGAGGGGCCGCAGGCAGGAAGGAGTGGGCATCTCTCTTGCCATATTTTTAAGCCTGGGTGTTCGGCTGGGGGGGGTGTTCGGCAGGCCTTGGGAGGGCGGGGGAGGAGGGGGATGATGGTGTTGATGGCAGGAGGGACCAGGCATCCCTCCTGCCATATTTTTCAGCACGGTAGAGGTAGCGTGAGGTGGCAGGAGGGAGTGGGCATCCCTTCTGCCATTTGTGGGTTGTGGGGCGGGGCGCGGTTTTTTGACAGGTCTGCGTGTTTTTTATTTTTTTAATGGGGGTAGATATTTTGCGTGTGTAATATATGCAAAATATCTGTGCCATGGGAAAAAATGAATACAGCAAACAGGCAGACCTGTCAAAAAACCGGCAGACCTGTCGGTAACACCAGTCTACAGCAGTTGGGTTTTAGGATAGTAAAACCCAATGCAAAATAGCCAAGCAAATGTTAGTGAATCAATCGCTTGGCTATTTTGCATGGGGTTTTACTCATTTGCATGGAATGGGTCAGATTGGATCGGAAAATGTGCGGTGGGCCGTTTAATGAACTGGGTGGATAGCAGCGATCGTCACTAAACCTGTGGAAACAGGTTTAGTGATGATCGCTGACTTTAGTGAATGGGGGTCCAAATTACCTGTAGGGCTTCCCCCCCCCCCCCCTATTGGGAAGCATGCTGAGTTATTGTTTGTTGCCAGACAGGGTCCTCACCACACAGTCTATGACCCCCTGCGGTAACAACCTGTTCTGGATCCTAGAGAAGTATGGAGAATATTTGTGGATCATATTAAAGTATTGTATAGACAAGCAATGGCAAAGTTAATTATAGATGGAAAATTAGCAGGGAAGCCCTTAATACCTGCTATTGTTTCTAATGGCCATTGAACCTCTGGTGGTGAAACTGTGATAAACCCTTTCATTGGCAGATGGTGAAAATGGCTGCTTTATGTAACTTGTTGTTGAATGAGAGCAACAGTGCCAAGTAACAGGCATTTGGAGATGTAGGTCTTCCCTAAGAGCCTTAGAAGACACATGTTGCTTCTGAGCAACAATGCCAAATAAAGGGTTAAAGGAATTTTACTGGGAAGTCAGAAATATCACATTAGTCTCTTTGCAGATGACATGTTTTTATATATAGATACCTCATGCATCCTAATAAATAAATATATAGAACAAACACCCATTTACATGAAGGCGACCCTGAACATAGTACAATAATTTGGAAAATTTTCAGGGCTTCAGGTCAAATGTGATGTCAGAAATGTTACCTCTAATAAAGGGAAAGAAAACAGTAGCACAGAGAAAATGCCTGTTCATTTTGGTGCAGAATGAGTAAATGTGAATCGATTGTTTATTCTTTTGAAAAGTAATGACTTAAGGACCTCAATGAAGTTATACGGTTATACTTTTAAAATGAATAGGGGGAAATATTTTTTCACTCAACCAATAGTTGAGCTTTGGAACTCAATGCAAGAGGATGTAGCAACAATAATTAGTGCAACTGGGTTTAAAAATGGATTGGAAAAGTTTCTGGAGAAAAGGCCATGTCTGCTATTGTGATGAAATTGGGGAAAGCCATTGCTATCCCTGGGATTGGTAGCATGGAATCTTGATACTATTTAGGATTCTGCCAGGTGCTTGTGGCCTGGACTGGCCACTGTTGGAAACAGGATGAGTTAGATGGACCATCAGTCTGACCCACTATGGCTATTCTTATGTTCTTGTATTCATTTGATACAGAGGACTATGTGATATTTAGGTATTCAGCTGAGTATGAACACCTTAGGGCCTGTTTTACAAAGCTGCGCTAGCGGCTGCCATGTGGCAACAGCCCCGAAGCCCTTTAAATCTCTGGGGGCTTCGGGGCCATTACCGCGCTGCAGCCACTAGTGTGACTTTGTAAAACAGGCCCTTAGTTTTGTATCAATGGAATGTAGTGGTTATAATAAAGAAAATCAAAAAAGACTCTGTACCCTATGGCAAGATCTACCAATGTCTTTTATGAAACATATGGCATTAGTTAAGATGAGAATATTCCTCAGAATCCTTTATCCCCTACAGACCATGTCAATTTGGTTTAAAAAAGAGGTGAGTTATAGTTTAGGACAATTATTATGAATTTCATATGGAAAGGAAATATCTCTAGAATTAGCCACCAAAAAGTACTGTTAAACAAAGAACATGGGGGATTGGGATTGCCAGATCTATAATGTGGCTGCACTGATGAGATGGATCTACTAAATCTACAGTATATGCATATGCCCAAATTTGCTCCTGCAGATTTTTTTTAGTTGGTGCTTGCATATACATTTATTAACCTATTACAATTCTTCCAATTGGCCTGGAAATGGTAGAGAACCAAGAACTGTAAAACCTTGAAGGCATCTCCTTTTCTTCAGATTGTGGAGAACCTAGAGTTTACACCAGGAATAGGGGGGGGGGGAGATCTGGGGTTGGGGGGAGGGGTTGGCATTGGGTTGCTCAGAGTTGCAAGACCTTGGGTCAATTATTGATATAGGTAATTGGCAGTTTCCATTTGCTCAATTGCAGGAGAAATGGCATTCTCCAACCTCACATCTATTATACTATTTCCAAATTAGGTGTCGCTATGCTGTCTTTGAAGAATTTTAAAAGACAACTTAAGGCACATTACTTTCAATTGGCTTTTACTAAAGATTAAAGGGACTTAAGATTAAAGGGACTTCATAGATTGCAACTGATTCAAAATACTGCTGCGAAATTGATCTTTGGGAAACGTAAATTTGATCACGTAACTCCGTTGCTCCAGAGTCTCCATTGGCTCCCGGTTTATTTTAGAGTTCAATTCAAATGTGCTTGTGTCGTTTTTAAAATCCTATATGGTATCTTTACTCCTCTCCTTCCTTTATCTTGGAACGTTTACAGATTTTCCTTTTCAAGAGGTTATCAACAATTTAAATTATCTTTTCCTTCCAAGAAAGGGATAAAAGGAGTCAAGATTTTTACTCAATCTCTGATTTTTAAGCTTTCTCAACTTTGGAATGATCTTCCACTCCTTTTAAGGAGTTCCGGTTCACTTCAACTTTTTCGTAAATCCTTAAAAACTATTTTCTTTGCTAAACACTTTGAAAATTAATCTTCCGAAACTTAGGGCTCCTTTTACAAAGGTGCGCTAGCGTTTTTAACGCACGCACCGGATTAGCATGCGTTATAGCGCGCGCTAGCTGAAAATCTACCGCCTGCTCAAAAGGCGGTGGTAACGACTAGCGCATGTGGCAATTTAGCGCACGCTATTCTGTGCGTTAAGGCTCTAGCGCAGCTTTGTAAAAGGAGCCCTTAGATTAGATTAGACTTGACGCCAGAGATATTTATTTTATTCTATTATTTATTGCTTTTGGAAACTGCTTTGATCGCTTTATTTAGCTAAGTGATATATCAAGTGTTTTAATAAGCATAAACATAAACCTGTAGAAGGCAGCATGGTTCCAAATGGGAAACAGCTACTTGGAGGTAAAGTTTACAAAGATTCCGCTCCTTTTTAATAAGTTGTTCATTTGGTGTAAATTGACCAAATGGATTTACATGGATTTAATAGCCTGTCAACTTTCAAGCACATCACTCAAAGGAACACTAACATGCATACTCTGCTACATAACCCCAAGTAATTGGATCACAGCAAAACCAATATTTGAAGAATTTATATATTGAAACTCATTAACGACAATCTACAACCTAATCTTAGGAGACCTCAACTTCCACCTCGAAAACCAATCCTGCAAACATCTAGGAACTTTACTATCATACCTTGAGGCCTTAATATTTAAAATATTAGACCCTTAAACCACACACGAAAAAGGACACCAACTCGACATCGCAGCCTACATGTCCCAACAACCCACACAACCAGAGATCCAAACATCAAACGGAAAATGGAACCGTTCCCTCTGGCCTGATCACTACACATACTCCTTCGAAATCAATTGGTCCAATAACAAAAGCACTCCAATTACTCAAAAAACAACGTACAACTCAAGCAAACACATTGATCCCACCATATTCTGGACAAAAGCAGACAACATAATCCAACACTACACACCCAAAGACTTCATCTCCCAATGGAACCGTCTAAGTACTGCAACCCTGGACAAACTAGCCCCAGAAAACCCCAAAACCAAAATCCATAGAAAATCAGACAAGTGGTTTGACAACGAACTACTCCAACTCAAAAGGTAATGCAGACAACTAGAAAGAAAATGGAGAAAAAGCAGCCAAGAAGCCACAAAAACAGCATGGAGAATAATGAACCAAAAATACAAACAAAAACTGAAAGAAAAAAGAAAGACCTACTACTCATAGCAAATAGGAGAAGGACCCCAAGATACAAAAAAGCTATTCCTGCTACTAAAAGTTCTCACAGACACCACACCCTACCTAGCCAACAGCAACTCCCCCCTCCCTTAGCCACTCTCTTAGCCACATACTTCAAAAACAAGATCGCAAACATCAGAGCCACGTTCAATGGAATTCCCACTCACGCAGAAGAGACCTCACTTCCCCCCACAGAAAAAGAATCAGTTGCAGTAGACAGAACCTGGTCCCACTTCTCACCCATACAATGGTCAGACTTCAACAAACTATACAATAAATACAGCCACGCAGCCTGCGACCTCAACCACTGCCCCCCATACTTATTGAAAACCTCGAGCACAATATTCCGCTCCCTGCTCCTACAATGGATACAATCTCTACTCATAGATGGACAGTTCTCACAAGACCTCAGCGAAATCATCATAACTCTGATACTAAAAGACCCCAAAGGAACAATGGACCAGCTATCCAACTACAGACCCATAGCCTCAATCCCATTGTACGTCAAGCTGATGGAAGGCCTAGTAGCCAAAACCTTAACTTCATACCTACAAAACCACAACTTACTCCACCCCACACAGTCTGGCTTCAGAACAAACTACAGCACTGAGATCCTACTAGGAAAACTAATGGACACAGCTAGACAACATCACTGTACAGGCAAGAAAATCATGCTCATACAACTAGACCTCTCTGCAGCCTTCGATCTGGTAGACCATAGCATCCTCCTACAAACGCTAGACTCCATAGGAATCTCAGGTAAGGTTCTCTCATGGTTTAAAGGCTTCCTACAATCCAGAACCTACAGGGTTAAAACATTTAAAGAAAAATCAGAACCATGGTCCAACCCTTGCGGAGTTCCCCAGGGATCACCTCTATCTCCCACACTATTCAACCTATACATAGCCTCCCTCAGCTCCTGCCTAAACAAACATGGCATAACCTCATACAGCTACGCAGATGACATCACCATTCTCCTCCCCTTCGACCACCCAGAACCCACCATAACAGGCACAATATACAAAACACTTGAAACAGTAGCAACATGGATGACAACCCTGACAAAACAAATTTCATCCTCCTAGAAAAAAGCAAAACTCCAACCTTAACAAACATAGTAATAAACTCGATCTCATACCCCATTCAACCCACACTAAAACTTCTTGGAGTACTGATTGACAGAGGCTGTACCATGCAACCTCAAATCAACAAAGTAATAAAAGCATCATTCGTGACTATGAGAAACCTATGACAAATCCTAAAATTATTTGACAAGAAACAATTCCAACTTTTGGTACAATCTCTCATCCTTGGACTAATTGACTACAGCAATATACTATACCTCCCTTGCCCAGCGACCATGATAAAGCAATTACAAACAATACAAAATACAGCCTTAAGACTCATCTACTCATTGAAAAAATGAAGATCTAAAGGCGAAAAAACAGTGTGAGAAGGCAGTGGCGGCTGCCAGAAGGATGCTGGGCTGTATAAAGAGAGGCGTAGTCAGTAGAAGGAAGAAGGTGTTGATGCCCCTGTACAGGTCATTGGTGAGGCCCCACTTGGAGTATTGTGTTCAGTTTTGGAGACCGTATCTGGCGAAAGACGTAAGAAGACTTGAGGCGGCCAAGAGGAGGGCGACGAAAATGATAGGAGGCTTGCGCCAGAAGACGTATGAGGAGAGACTGGAAGCCCTGAATATGTATACCCTAAAGGAAAGGAGAGACAGGGGAGATATGATTCAGACGTTCAAATACTTGAAGGGTATTAACATAGAACAAAATCTTTTCCAGAGAAAGGAAAATGGTAAAACCAGAGGACATAATTTGAGGTTGAGGGGTGGTAGATTCAGGGGCAATATTAGGAAATTCTACTTTACGGAGAGGGTAGTGGATGCCTGGAATGCGCTCCCGAGAGAGGTGGTGGAGAGTAAAACTGTGACTGAGTTCAAAGAAGCGTGGGATGAACACAGAAGATTTAGAATCAGAAAATAATATTAAATATTGAACTAGGCCAGTTACTGGGCAGACTTGCATGGTCTGTGTCTGTGTATGGCCATTTGGTGGAGGATGGGCAGGGGAGGGCTTCAATGGCTGGGAGGGTGTAGATGGGCTGGAGTAAATCTTAACAGAGATTTTGGCAGTTGGAACCCAAACACAGTACCGGGTAAAGCTTTGGATTCTTGCCCAGAAACAGCTAAGAAGAAACATTAAAAAAAAAAAAAAAAAATTTAAATTGAATCAGGTTGGGCAGACTGGATGGACCATTCGGGTCTTTATCTGCCGTCATCTACTATGTTACTATGTTATGACTACATCACAGAAGCATACCACGATTCACACTGGCTCCCAATACAAGCAAGAATACACTTCAAATTCTACTGCTTACTGGAACAACCGACTAACTCAATCCACCTCAACCAGACACAGGAGAAACCACTCACTATTCACATACCCACCAACCAAAAATATAAAATGAAGAAAAAACTATATGACAATCTAATGGCCTCCAAAGCAGCAAAACTAGACAGACAAATCACCAATTTGCTGTCTTCAACCACAGATTACAAAACCTTCAAAAAAGAAACTAAAACCCTACTCTTCAAAAAATACATAAAACCTATTTAACACAACCAGTTCCTTCCCAATCTCCACCCACCATACTCACTACCCCTTTCAAATCTAAAATGTCTCTAATTACCCAACATGTATCGCCTCAAGTTCCCGACAATTCTTATATAACTCCTATGTAATTCCTATGACAATTCTTATGTAAAGTTACAATTCTTGTAACTCCTGATAAATCTTATGTAATCCGCCTTGAACCGCAAGGTAATGTAATGTAAATGTCTAATGGATTTGCAGCATTTAGATAAGCTGACTACACCAGTGTTCTTCAACTGCCGGTCCGCAGAAATTTTCTGCCGGTCCGCAGGGCCGGTACGTCCATCGGGCAGAAGACAGTGTTCATCAGCCACTGGTCCACAGTGCGATCAACGCAGCATCTTCGGGCAGGCTCCCTGAGTGCTGCAGTGCACAAAGCCATGGGAAAAGGCCATGCACATCCTGCACCTGAACCAGAAGCCTTCTCTCTAGCTGGCCCGAAGACGCCATGTTGATCGCATCATGGACCGGCCCGAAGATAACACTGGGGGGCAGGCCAGAAGGCAAGGCACAGCATGGAGGGAGAGAGACAATTACGGTAGGGGGAATGTTTTATTTTTTATTTAGTGATTGATTTACATCTGGTGTCTGTCCAGGAAGAAATGCATTTGTTTCTTTTCCTCTGGGGTTGTACTGCTTGCAGAGCCTTGCATCGTAGGGTTTGTTTGCAAATATTAGTACTTTTAGTTTTTGGTCCTGCATTTGCATTTGGTTATCTGTTTTCTGGTAGGAATGAATGTTAAAAAGCATACAGTGTGCTTTGTGTATTTTAATTTTGTGGTTAACCATTATATTGTGTGTGTGTGTGTGTGTGTGTGTGTGTGTATATATGTATATGAAAAATGAATGGAAAAAATGGTGTTACAATTATGCTATTATGGGGGCGGGGTCTGGGGTGGAGATGGGCAGGACTTAGCCCAGTGTTCAACTGCCGGTCCATGGACCGGTGCCAGTCCACAAAATAATTATTTTATATTCGCTGGTCCATAGGTGTCAAAAGGTTGAAGAACACTGGACTAAACAATGGGAGCCAGAGGTAGGGAAGATTTGTGAACGTGCCTAGTTTGTAGAGTCGTTTGTTTGCCAATCTGCAGGAAATGCAATTTAGACTGCTCCATAAAGCCTATCTAACCACAGAGCGAGGAGCTGCTATGCATTGTGGGAAGAAGGTGATTGTATCAAATGCAAAAAAAACTACACTTGTTTACACTCCCAGGTAGAGATCTTAGATTAGTTATAGGGTGGACAAAGGCTTTGTCAGTTATCGAGTGAATTCTTCAGATACCAATTACCTGGAATTACAGTACATTACTGAAAGGGGACAAAGAAACACTGATGGAGCAGAACTTATCGTCTGTGAATCAAAAGTTTATATCTTCTTATTGGTATTACTGGTCAAGAAGATAATTTTACAATATTGGCTTCTGAAGAGGAATTCCTATGGGAAAACTGGTTGCACATGAGTAAACTGGAACGTTTTGAGATATTGAGTTATAAATCTAAGACCAAGCCGGAAAGTGCCTCTTATAAGAAATTATAGAAATATTTCCTAAATGCCTACCCAGGCTCTGATAATTATTTTCATGCAATTTAATGAATCCTACAACACTGATACCCTTCACATGCTCTGGCTGTTTTTGGGGTATAGGCAGGGTAAGGAATACTGTGAATGTGAAGAGATGACAAGGAAGCGTTTGTGTATAGAAGGGGGAGTAGATGAGTGAATGGAGGGGGAGATGGGGGGATATATTTAAAAATACAGGAAAAGTGATCTTGGGGCTTGAGAACTGTACCATCTATATTTTAAGGATAACTGTGCTCTTTAGGTGTAAAGAATTTACACACTGTCAGATAATAAATAATAATGATAATAATTTATTCCGCCAAATCGTCAGTTCAAGGCGGTTTACAATAACAAAAACTGGACAAACAGCGAATTACAAAACAAATATCAAGTACTTCTCAGACAAATACAAATTGCGATTGGATCAAATATTTCTCAAAAATGGTTCACAGTAAGAAAAGGCTGGACAAACATTATATAGCAATCAAAGTATCAAATGTTTTTGAAAAAATACACATTGCAAATAAGTCAAATATTTTTCAAACAAATAAGTTTTAAGAGTTTTTCTGAATAGATAATAAGACTGAGTTTGGGTAATAAGAACATTACAACATGAATTCATTACACTAGCCTGAATGCCAAGGATTTTCCTAAAAATCTCTTATTACGACATGCTTTCACTGATGAAACATAAACCAGCAGGTTCTTCGTATATTCTTGTTTGAATTATAAAATTCAAAGTGAGAAGAGAGGTAGGTTGGGGTCAGTCCAAATAAAACTTTAAAACAAATACAACCAAATTTGAACAAAATTCTGGCCTCGAATGGCAACCAATGAAGCTTTAAATAGTACGGACTTACGTGATCATATTTTTAAGGCCATAAATCAGGCGAACTACTGCATTCTGTACTATTCTAAGCCTACTAAGAGTTTTTTTAAAATAAGAACCTAGATAAATAATATTACAGTAGTCCAGAGTGGACAAAATTGATGACTGAACCAGTATCTTAAAAGATGTTGAATCAAAATATTTTTTGATGGTACAAAGCTTCTATAGAATTGAGAAACATTTTTTTAATCAATAAGTCGGTATGATCATTGAATGATAACAAACGATCTATTTTTATCATAGTATTTTTATCATAGTAGCTATAGAATAGTCTTGACCATTTAAATGAAGTACAGCTGAGCCTGATGAACTGTCAATGAAAGGAGAGAAGAGGTGGGATTTATAAAAAAAATGCTTGCCACTCAATCTCACTATTGAGCCCGCCGGGGTGAAGTGTGTTAAGTTTGAAAATCAGTCTCTGCTCCCGTACCCATAATGTCCATGCCAAATCTCCTCCTCTGTTCGAATGGGGTATACCCAGAATAGAAAACCGGAGGACATCAACTACATGATTTGTGTCCTTCCAATGTTGGACCATTGGGACATCTAGTTTGCCCAGACATATTTTACTGAGATGTTCTGAAATACACAATTTGATAGGTATAGATGTTTGACCTATATAATGCAGGGTACAGAGGCACTGTATGATGTAAACAACTCCAGATGTATTACAATTGGAGGACATATTAAATGCTTTCTTTTTGACCCAATCAGGTACTGAGAAGGAAGCCAAAGCACTACTGTACTGCCAAAATTTACAATGGCTAAGTCACAAAGTGATTTTTTGAAGTTTTTTATAATGTTATGATATTTATAATTGAAAAATTCACAGTTTGATATAAATTATTATAAAATATTCCATACACAGTGATCGGGTGGTGGGTTTGGCTATAAGGACTTCGGTCCTTGGCTGAATTACACAATTCTGAGTGCATGAGAATTTAAGGTTAAATTAACATTTATGTTAATAGACATTTAACTGGAGATCTTTTGTTGGTTAGGTTTAAAGATTTTGATCTCCACATTCCACACGTTACTTTTCACAGATAGTTTCCCTACAACTTTCTTTTCTCTTCAGTAGGAAAGGTGCATAATTGATTTGGTTGATCGATGCATAAAATCTCAGTATTAGAGACATTCAACTTCAACTGATTTTTGCGCATCCAATTTTGGATAACCTGAAAAGACTTACGGAGCTCACTCAAGGCCTCAGGCATGGAGTGATGAATTGGAATCAAAAACTGAATATTGTCAGCGTAAAGATAAAAATTTAAACCCAAGTCCCTTACCATCTTACACAGAAGTAACAGATATATATTGAATAACATTGTGGACAACGCTGATCCCTATGGGACCTCACACCTCAGTGATGACCAACTGGACTTCACCTGTTCGGTTTCCACACAAAACAATCTTATGGAGAAAAGAACGGAACCAATCTAATACCACCCCACTATGTCCAAAGCATGTAACCTAGCCAACAGAATACTATGATTAATAGTATCAAATGCTGCTGAAACATCCAGCATTATCATGAAATAAGAAACTCCATGATCCATACCCAGACATACTGTATCAACCACCGACAAAAGCAGTAATTCAGTTGAATGCTTTGGTCTGAAACCAAATTGAGAACTATCCAGCATCTGATGACATTCCAGAAAGTCATGCAACTGTTGTAACACAACCTTTTCTAATACTTTGGCCATATAATTCAACAAAGAAATCGGGCAAAAATGATCTAGTTCTGTTCTACTCTTACAGATCTTTAACAATGGGTGAACAACAGACCTTTTCAAAATGGGAGGAACACATCCTACCTCCAATGATTTTGTCACAATCTGTAGGATTGATGGCACTATAGCGTCAACAACCATAGAGGCTAAAACCCCTAAAGGACATGGATCCAATGAAAACGCCGCTTTATTTAGACAGTGAATAATGTGTTTCATATCCTCTCCGGACACAGAATCAAACTCAACCTATAACTGCTCCCACGCAGGATCTATAGCTGGTAATGATGCGACAACAAACTCACCTGATATTGAATGCACCTTTGCAGTAAAAAACTGATGACAAGAAAAAGGGCAATCAGTATTCTGCACAGGAGCAGCTGTAAGTTTCTTCACAATCTTAAATAGTTCACGTGATGAACTAGATGCAAGCACAATTTTACGATCAAAATACTTCTTCTTAGCATCTAACGTTGAAGTCTCATAGACCTGCAAATGTTCCTGATATAATATCAGCATCACGCTGTCCGGCTTCTTACACCACTTACATTCCTCCTGCCGTAGTTCTTGCTTGGTTATCCAAGAAGCATCAGAGAACCAAGGTGCAAGCCAAGTGCGCTGAGTACACCTTACCTTCAAAGGAGCAACTTCATCTAAAGCTGAAGACAGAGAGGTATACCAACAATCAGCAGCATCTCCAACCTCCAGATGAAGAATATCATCTAAATGTGGCAACCACTTTGCCTTCGGATGCCCCAAATCAACCTCTTCTCTAAAGCAAAATGGTACCACCCCAACTTCAAACGTTGGAAAACAAAACAGAGGACATGATGGTTCTTACAAAGCTACATACTTTCCTTAAATCTCTATATATCCCCCTCAATGGCCACTCCCATACACCCCACAGGCTCCTATATATCACCACCAACCTGTCTTCCTAGTCTGTGCACACTCATATGCACATGCCATGTATATACCTACCCCCAACACAGAGAACCACAACCCACTTTATACTAACCTTCTACACATATCTTCTCACAAATCCATGACCTATACACTACCACAACCACAAATATCCCCCCCACATACAAATCCATCTGCCCTACTATTTATAATTTCTATAGTGCTGAAAAGCATATGTATTGCTGTACATTCAACATGCAACAAATGGTCCCTTCTCAGAAGAGCTTACAATCTAATTTGGACAGAGAGGACATATAGGGGGTTTGGGGAGTTTCTTGCAGAGAATGATAGGATGGATATAGGCAATTATTTTATGGTGAGTGGGAGTTAGGAGTTGAAAGCAGCATAAAAAACATGGGCTTTTAGCTTGGATTTGGATTTGAATACTGCCCTCACATAATATGTACTCCCTCACACACTGGACTTGTGCCTCAGCATCCTAAACACATATAAATGCTTTCTACAAAACATCTTGGAAAACATTCTCTAAGGCTACTAACTGGATCCAGATTTTCAGGACAGAGTTGATCCAGTCCTGGGTTTACCTAATGGCATGGAGGGACTTGCAGTTCTGACAAGTCCCAGCATGCAGTGGTCAATTATGTCCTACAAATCTGGATCCAGTTGGCAGTCTTACCTAAGTCATATCTTTGCATGCTTCCCCTACTTGGTTATTACTGGCAACAAAACAAAGAAAGGGGCCTAAGAATTTGGGTTTTGGCTCTGGTACTGGTTTTCTAAGAGAGCAAAGTTGAATATGACCAAGCCTAGGATAGGCTACCAGTGGAAGTGGTGGACCCCATCTCTGTGTGAGATATTGAATCATGGAAAAGTGCTGAAAAGATGAATAAAACATCCAGAACACAAAGTGAACTTCTTTTTTTTGGATTTAATCCATGCCTTTTCAGTGGTAGTTAAAAGCAAGCAAAATCAAATATAGTGAGTATTTTTCCTTTTCCTGGAAAGCTTTAAATATTAAATTATAGTGTTTATCTGCTGTCATTTACTAGAGTTAAGATAAGAGTAAGAGCAATGCATTGATATACTGCCTTTCTGTGGTACAAGCAAAATGGTTTACGTAAACTTTACGTAATATATGCAGGTACTTTTTTTTGTCCCTAGTGAACTCACAATCTAAATTATGTACCTGGGACAATGGAGGAACGAGTGTCTTTGCCCAGGGTCACAAGAATCTACAGTGAGAAACAAACCCAATTTACTAATCAGTTCCTGGTCCAGAGGCGTGCACCAGTCACTGTTTTAACAGCTCCCAGCTTGGGGGAAGTGAGGTGGGGAGTACTCAGCATCCAAGGTGTAACAGCACTAGACCTCCCTGTCTGGGACAGTTCCTGGCTTAGGGGCATGTTTGTGACATTTCCCAGTCCAGGTGCATACATCAGCTAGTAAGCACTGTTCCTGTGTCCTGGGTATTGCATAGCCAGCAAATGACAACTGAGATTTGGAGCTGAATGCATTCTCATTACAGGTGACATTAGAAAACATCAATGCACTTATGCCACATTAATTAGTCTTAGTGCAGGGAGTGTCTGATGCTGCATGGGAGGAAACAGTTTCTGTAAGATTAGTGATTTGTGAGACTTGGGGCGGGGATTCCTAATTGTAGAGGTCTGGTAATAGGCTAGGTTGAGCCTTTTAGATATTTGGTGAATGAATCTGGGACACCTTTAACCTATAGATTCAGTAGTAAGTCAATACTTCATTTGCAAAGAAGGGGAAAATATTGTAATGAAATGCTCTCAAAGTATGCCATTTCCTGGTACTAAAGAGCACTTGCTTTAAGATTTTCCCAACTATCAGAATTATTTTAAACTTTTCCACATTAATTTGAATCTATCTTTTAGATTCCCAAGATCTTTCAACAAATTATGTGTCCTTTACAAATTTGATCACATCACTTCTCATTCTTGTCTCCAGATCATTTATGAATGTTAAGCATCATTGCTTCCAGTACAGATCCTTGAGGCACTCCACTACTGACCCTTTTCCATGTGGCTAAAAACAACAAAATCCATCATATAAAAGACCCCAGTAAGAGCAGAAAGGCAGGTACAAAGGAAACAGCTGGGGAGATGATGATCTGGATCCAAACTTTATTCAAAAGGTGCAGTCCAACAACCAATACAGAAATACACAGTAGATCAATAGTGGTATAGACCTGACTATGGATGAATAAGATGATAAACAATACAAAGTACTATGTATTAGAAGCATTGCTGATCAAGCATAGTCACCTAGTCCACAAAGAGGCCCTGATTGGCTCAGATGCCTAAGGCCCCTCCCATAGGAGAGGTCTTAGGCACCTGGGCCAACCGGAGTCTTAGACCTCCTTCCCAGTACATTCTGGGATGCACTGGGAGTGGCTTATGACTCTGGCCAGATACCTAAAGCCCCTCCCATAGATGCTAGTTAGGCAGGATTAGACGTGGTTAGGTGATTTTGTATAGGACACCCATCTGCGATTCTTAAAAACCACTTAGGCGGCTGCTGAGACCAGATGTCATATACAGAATCAGGTCTTTATCCAATCAACTTTGGGATAATTGAAAACTTCCATTATTATTGTGTTGTCAGATTCTTATACTAAAGATGTCAAGAAAAGTGTGGAATAACTTGTAAGTTTCATGGCTCCACATTATTCTCTTCTTGGTTGGGCTGAGAACTTTTCAGTGGCCCCGCGTAAAGTACCTTAAATTTATTAGTTATATTTTATGATATAAATTTTTTTGCTTCTCAATGAACTGCCGAAGTCCTAGAACTAACCTATTGCTAAAGGTTAATCACATGCTGATTAAAATCTTTATTTAAACTATGTGCTTAAAACATTTTTCCTTTCTATCCTACTGTTTCACTTTTTAAAAGTATAGTAACAGGAACTTTTAACTAGCCTATTTCTACACATTAAATTCTGTTTATTGAAAAGTATCAGTTTAACCCATAATCTCCCTTTTCACTATGTTTAAAGCCACAATTTTCTAGCAAACAAAAACATGGGCTGATTTCTTACCACTAGAAGCAGGTTCTGTCTCAGCAGTTTCCTTCTTTGTTTTGCACTACCGGCTCAGTTGGAAATAAAGTGGAGATCTGGCACCATGTGACTTTATTTACAACAATTTGAGGATTTCTCTCCCACTTTATTTTCTTTTCAAACTTACAAATATCTCAGTCCAGATATCTCAGTCAATGTCCTCAGCTGGGACCAGGCACCAAATCTCTTTCTGGAACCCTATATCTAGCTACTAGATGTTAACCATCATGCCATGGCGTAGTCTTTCTTCTCCCCACTCCTTTTGGGACGTGAGTGTTACCTCCAGAACCAGCCCAACTGATCTGAGAAGCAGATGACCTGAGGAACTGGGAATCCCTCGGTTCCTCCATATAGCAGCACCGAGCAGTCACTGAGGTACCAGGCTGGTCCACAAACTCCTATCAGTGAGCTTACAGATGGTGAAGAGGAGGGCCAATGCCCGTGCATATGGAAATAATATCAAGCAATTAAAGACAAGTGGAGATTGGCTTTTATGTAATCATTATGGAACGATTATCTAAAATGTAATAAAAATAAAAGTTGTGCTCTTTGGCTTAATGAAATGGCATTCTATGCATGGGAGTTTGCTCTGCGACTGCGTGGTACATTAAAGTGTCAGGGAACTAATTATCTTCTCCATGCCCCCCCGCCTTTTATGACTGTGTGCATCTGAATTTTTATTTTTTTTAAAAAATTATTTATTTATTGAATTTGCAAATAATGTACAAGATAACTCTTGCAAAAGAAATACAGATGGAAAAAACAAGATGAGGTATATATTAAACATAGGTAGCAAAAAGAAATATCTTCCTCAGACCACAATAAAACAATCCAGGGAAAGAAATCAGAAAATGGTGAAGAGAAAGAACCCTTTTTTTTAGTATAAACTTTTTATTCACCAACATGAAAGATATACACAGAACAGAGAGAACACAATCATTTTCTCAGTACAATGCCACAATACAGATGAACATGGTAACACCCAACTAGAAATCCCAAATATCAGCGAGAGTCCAGGCCTGTACTCTGATAGCCTGGAGCCCTCCAAATCCATACTAGACACAACCCCCCAACCGCTCCCTCCCAACACCCCCCACCCCCAAAACCCCACCCTCAACCCACTGGCAAGACAGGGGCAACTGGCTTCCGCAAGCGATTGACCACCTGGCTCTTTATCACAGGGGGCAAAGTATCCAAATAAGAAGCCCAAACAGACAGAAAAAGCTTGCTCCGAGACCCAGAGAACCGAGCGGACATGGACTCCCAGTCCATTAAAAGATGCAATTTATTGCGCCAATACCAGATGGTGGGCGGGGAGTCCTGAAGCCAAGTTTCAAGTTTCAAGTTTATTGGTTTTTGATATCCCGATCATAAAATAAATATCTGACCGGTTAACAATAAAAAATAAAATTTTTTTTTAAAATAAGAGTAAAAACTAGTTATGGGGGTGTAGAAATATATTGGTAAAACATATTAGACATATACAGACAGACGTGACTGTGGGGTTAAAAGAAGAAGGAGGGAAAAAGTTACATAAGATAAAAAGAAATGGGATAGAGGGGAGGAATGAACATAAGGACAAGGGTGCTTGGTGTGAGTGGTATCCTCGAGGAAAATTGGAATGAAAAAAGCAAGAAGTAGGATTTCATTCCCACAATATAGCCCTTACGAATGAGCTGGCTATCCCCTGCAGAACGGCCGCCTAAATAGCCCTCCGCCAAAAAAATAGTCCCTTCCACCGATGAGGGGAGCCGATAACCTACCAAAGATTCCAAATAACAGCGGACCTCCATCCAAAAGGCAGAAATGGAAGTACACAGCCACACCCCATGTGCCAAAGAATTATCAACCCGGTGACATTTCAGACAAATAGCCGTAGGGGCACATCCGAAATAAAAGGCCCGCTGCTGCGAGACATATCCCCGATGTAAGACCCGAAAGTGACATTCCCGGAGCTCGGCGCTCTGCACCACCCGAGGTATCCGGCGCACCAGAGGAGCCAAGGACGCCACCCGCGGGCGACATCCCAGGTCCCGGGCCCAAGATGCCAAAAGCCGCTGATAATCCCTCCGAGGCCGCAGAGCCACCAATCGGCGATGATATTGAGAGATAGAAAGCCAATCCCACTGAGCATCAAAGAAAAAATCGCGTACAGTGATAGCAAAAGACTGGGTCAATGAGTCCCTGGGCAAGGAGGCAACATAATGTGAGAGCTGCATATAAGCAAACCGATCCGTCGCACCCAAAGACCAGGACGCCTGGAGAGTCAAAAAAGGAACAGCGCTACCATCCATCTGGAGAAACTGCTCCAAAGTTCGGAGTCCCTTCCTCGCCCACCTTTTGAAAACAACATTGTCCTGTCCCGGACTGAAGGCCGCATTGCCCACTATGGGCAGCATAATAGAGCTAAAAGGCGAGTGACCCCACATCCGCGAAACACATCTCCAAGCCCGACGAAGCGGCTCCACCAAGCAGCTACGGGCCCCAGGCCCCAATCTCACCTTCCCGTCCCACTGTAAAAGATAAGGCAGAGCCCACGGAAAAAAATAATCAACCTCCAACTCCCGATCAGTATGCTGAGAGCCAAAAAAGAGCCAATCCCGGACATGCCGAAGCAAGCATGCCAAATTATACAAACGAATCGAGGGAAGACCCAAACCTCCCTGTGCCCAGGACCCCTGAAGGAAAGAACGATGCATTTTACCTTTCTTACCCCCCCAGCAAAATGAAATCACCAGTCTCTGAAGACCCAAAATATCTTTTTCCAAAAGAAAGAATGGAAGCGTTTGCAGGACAAATAACCATTTCGGGAAAATAATCATGCGAAAAAGATGAACACGGCCCATCAAGGAAAGCGGTAGATTCAACCAGCGCCGTAAAAGCCCCTTAGTTCCCTGCAACAAATGCTCAACATTCAAACGGTAAAGCGCGGAGACATCCATAGACAACAAAATACCAAGGTATCGAAAAGAGGATCCCGCCCAGCGCAAAGGAAAATCCGGCCCCCATTCCACCCGCAAAGATTCCGGAGACGCCATAGCCTCCGACTTCTGCTTATTTAAACGGAAACCAGAAAAATCCCCATACTCACGAAAACACTCCAAAAGAGCAGGAAGGGAGGCCCGAGGATCCGTCAAATAAACCAAGAGGTCATCGGCAAAAGCCGCCAGTTTAAAATGATGAGCCCCCACGACCATTCCCATAATGTCTGGGTTATCCTGCACATCCCGAATGAGAGGATCCAGAGTCAGGACAAACAACAAAGGTGAAAGGGGGCATCCCTGGCGAGTACCCCTACAAATTGGAAAAGGATCAGAAAGGGTATCATTGGCCCACACACGGGCCACCGGGTTTTCATAAAGAGTCCGCACCGCCTGAATGAACCAGGGGCCGAGACCGTACACTCGCAGGACCTCGAACATAAAGCCCCAATCCACCTGGTCAAAGGCCTTCTCGGCGTCAAAGCTGATCATCAAAGAAGGCACCTGATCCTGTGCGGTCCGCTCCAAAGCCGCCAATATACGGCGGACATTCTTAGCAATCGCACGTCCCTTCACAAAACCCACTTGCTGATCAGAAATAAGACTCGGGAGTACCAAGGCAAGACGGGTGGCCAAAACTTTAGCAAAAAGCTTAGCCTCAAAATTCAATAAAGAGATCGGTCTGTACGACTCGGGTCTAGTCGAATCCTTCCCAGGTTTCAACAGAACAATAATCTGTGCTACATTCAAGTGGCGAGGGAGCTCCCCCAAACCGACCGCCTCGTTAAACACCGAAGCCAACAAAGGCGCCACCTCAGCTCGCAATATCTTATAAAACTCGCTACGTAGCCCATCCGGGCCAGGAGACTTACCCAAAGCGCTAGCCTGGATCTCCCGCTCAATCTCCCCTGCAGTAACCTCCGCCTCCAACTGCTCCCGAGAGGAAGCTGAAAGAGTCGGGAGATCCCGTCCAGCCAAATATACCTCCCCATCTAGCAGAGGGTCAGAGGGAGCAGAATACAAGTTCTCAAAGAAATCCCGCAACTCCCTGTTGATGTCTCCATCAGTATGCACTATCTCCGAGTTCCGCGTCTGAAGAGAAGCAATACGCGAACTACCCCGCTGCTGTCGAACTAGCTTTGCAAGAAACTTACTACTCTTATTCGCAAAACGATAAAGATGATACCTATAATGCTCCATAGACCGACGAGCATGTTGGTGTAACAGAGAGTTAAGCGCACACTGAGCCTCCAGCAATCTAGCCCTATCCGGGAGTGCCCGAGTGGTGCCGTAGCGTCGACGGAGAGAAGAAACCAGTCTCTCCAGCCGAAGCAGCTCTCGCGTGCGCGCTTTACGCTGAAAACTAGCATAGGAAATAATCTCACCCCGAAGGACCGCCTTTGCCGTCTCCCAAGCCAACGAAGGAGTACCAAAATGAGCTGCATTGGTATCCTGAAAGGAGCGCCACCGGGCTACCAGATGTTCGTGAAATTTACTATCACGATATAGGTGGCAAGGAAAGCGCCAACCCCGAGGGGTCCCCGGCGTCCGAGATAACTGCCATACCAACGCCACCCAAGCATGGTCCGATACCTCAATAGGCCCCAGCGTAGACTCTACGACCTCTGCAAACACAGAGCGGGAACAGAGAATATAGTCTATACGAGATAAGGAAGCATGGGCCCGAGAAACGTGAGTGAAATCCTTCTCCAAGGGATGCAAGACCCTCCAGGCGTCCACCAAGTCAAGGGAGGCACAAAGAATCTCAATTCCAGTAGCAGATTTCCGAGACTCCCTCCCCACCCCCGACGATCTATCCCAAAGAGGATCCGCCACCTCATTGAAATCCCCCCCCACCAACAGAGGAACATCTCCATAAACCGACAAAAGGTCTGCTAAATGATGAAAAAAACCCACGCCCGGGCTATTGGGAGCATAAAGGTTGCAGAGAATGTAAGGTTTAGAGTTCAAACTAACCGAGGCTATCACATACCTACCCTCCGGGTCCCTAAGGACAGTCTGTACCTCCAAATGAAGATGTTTACCCACCAAAATAGCCACTCCAGCCCTCTTACCCAACGCCGGGGAATCCAGGACATCCCCCACCCACCAGGTGCGCAGTTTGGCATGCTCCGCAGCAGTCAAATGCGTCTCCTGCAAAAAGGCCACGTCCGCCCGGCTCCTCCGCAGCTGTCGAAGCACCTTCTGTCGCTTTATTGGGGAATGAATGCCCCCCACATTCCAAGATAATAACTTAAGGGACATAAAAATGAAACAAAAATACCCAACAAGGAATCAAAAAATTCAAAAGCCCAGGAAGAGGCGTCCCAGCAAGTCCCCCTCCTAAGGCCACAGTCCTGCGGAAGCCAGTGCCTGCGGTCACCATGGGACAAGAACAACAACCCTCCCCACCCTCCCCTCCCCTCCCCCCCAACACCAACCCACCCCCACCCACCCCCCACCCCAACCCAACCCCCAAACCCAACCAGACCAATCCTACCCCACTAAACTCCTCCCATCCCATCCACCCCAACCCTTCTGGTCCCCACAGGAACCCAATCACTACAGACGCCCCCTCCACAGAAACCCCCCCAAAATAGCGAATAGAACTGGACAAACCCCCAAGAGCAACCTAGCAGAATTTGAACCCATCTCCCGATCTCAAGACAGCCTCATATAATGCCTCAGTGTCCCAGGAAGGGCCCCCCGACCCAAAGAAACCTAATCCCAGACCCTATCCACCCCCTAATATCCCTTGAACATGAAAAACCAAGAACCCCAAAACTCATACACAACCGGAACCCCAAAACCCCCACTCTAACTCTCCTCCCCCCCTCGCATCAGACACTCCACCAACCACTCGTCCCCATGCACGCCCCTCACCCCAGTCAACAAGCGCAACAACACCCGCTCCAAAAGATGGATCCAGGCCACCGTCCACCCAACACAGCCTGGGCCGTTTAGGGGTAGAGAGAGGCCCCGTCCACCCGTAGGAAACAAGAAAGCCCCACACATCCAAGGGCCTGGAGACCACTGAAAGTCAAAAGCACAGAAGCTGAGCAGCGCCCCAGTCAAAGACCGAAGTCCAACCAAGGTCCCAGCCAAATCCAAGAAGGAGTCCCAAGTTGTAGTCGAGCCAGAAGAATGAGGAGCTCCGAAGAGAGAAATCCAGCAGAAGTCCAGGGACACCGCGGCATCTGGAAGCACAGAATCCGAGCGGTGCCACCATCAAAGACATAGCCGCACAGGGCCATCTAAGAACCTGACAAAGATCCAAGGAGGAGACCATAGTTGCACCAACTCCAGAAGAAAGAGTGTCTCGGAAGACCGGCAGCTATCAAGCCGGACCAGCAGTAGAGGAGATCACACCAGCGGCACTAGTAGAAGGCAGGTCCACATTCCACGCATCCAACATGCTCTGCGCCTCCGCTACGGTAGAACAAAACTGAGTAGTGCCATTGTGATGGACCCTCAACCTCGCCGGGTAGAGGAGGGCGAAGCGAACATGGCGAGCCGCCAGCGTAGAGCACACCGGAGCAAATGCCCGCCGTTGCTGAGCCACTTTTGTAGAATAGTCCTGAAAACAGAGCACCCTGCCGTTTTGATAGGTGAGAACGCGCTCGCCCCGAGCCGCCTGAAGAATAGACTGTTTGTGAGCATAGTTCAAGATCTTTGCTATTACCACCCGTGGCCGGGCCTGATGAGCTGAACTGAGACCCAGGCGATGCGCCCTCTCGATACGAAGCGGGCCGAGATCCGCAGGAAAGGTAACGGAGGCAGCTAACCAGGCTTCCAGCGTGCCTCTCAAGTCCCGCTCCGCTACAGCCTCTGGAAATCCGATAAAACGCAAATTGGACCGGCGTGATCTATTTTCCAGGTCTTCAATGCGATCCTCGAGAGCAGAAATAAGGCGCTGCTGTGTTGTCTGGACATCCTCCACGTGCTGCAGGCTATCCTCCACATCGCTCACCCGCTGCCGGAACGCCGCCGTCTCCTGGCCCATAGCATCCAGCGAAGCCTGGACCACCGCCAGCTTGTGATCCAACGGCAGGAGCTTTTGTTCCAACACGAGCTCCATCGCCGCCGTAACTCCGGCCGTGATTTCAGTTATCCAAGCCGGCCCCCCCGTAGCAGCTCCAGGACTCGGCGGCGCCGCCATCTTAACTTCCCCCTGCTTGCCGCGGTCCTTTTCTCTGCGGGCCGACTTCAGCGACATGCCCCTGCACAAGCCGCCCGAAACTCGCCCACAGCGACCGGAGAGGGGGGAGATATCGGAGGGTCCGGTCCGAAGGCTCAATGACAGAGAGTGCCTGTTAAGGGAGGAGAAGCTGCGAGGGGCCACGGGAGAGCGAGACACAGACCAGCTCTCAGGGCCAGATCACCATCTCTTCCAGTAGTCCCCAGAAACTCCGTTTGGAGCGAGTCCAACCTCCCCTCTCCTGATCGCCCCCCGTTTCATGGGCAGGAATGCTCCCTTGCTGACCACTGGAGCTGCGATCCCGGGACTGCCGCTGGACTCGGCGGCGCCGCCATCTTGGCTTCTCCCTGCCTGCCGCGGTCCCGTTCTCTGCGGGCCGATTCTAGCCACACGCCCCCGCGAAATCGGCCCGAAACTCACCCACAGTATCCGGGGGAGAGGAGGCAGCGGAGGGTCCGGTCCAGGGCTCAAAAGCCGAAGGATACCCGACAAGGGGGGGGAATCCGCGAAGGGCAGCGGGAGAGACACAGACTAGCGTCTGTCCCGCCGCATGGCGTCACGTGATCCCCGAAGAGAAAGAACCCTTTAAAGCAAGCATACAGGTATTGGTTTCACAGAAAATTCCAACCTTTTACATTGCTGTGTTAAAAACACTAAACTCCCTGTCGACAGTTTCTTCATATCTATAAATGCACGTAATTGTTCAGGTGAAAAGAAAACATATTTTGTCCCCAAATACTTACTAATACACTTACAGAGGTAAGCCAAAAGAAAATTTCCACCCAGGTTTACCACTTCTACTCTCATAGCAAGAAATAATTTCCTGCGCTCTTGCGTCTGTCTGGTAACATCTGGGTAGATCCAAACTTTTTCCCCAAGAGAGAGGATTACGGAAATATTGCCAAAGTAAAGCAGACATGTCCTGCTCAAAAACAAAAGAAACAATTTACGTGGCATGCTCTGAAGTATCAATTATTGAGTTCTCAAGAAAATCTGTGAGATTCAAAACACCTTCTGATGGATTCTGGACGCCTTTATCTGGAGTTGCTCCCATGTGCATCTGAATCTTTTAACAATTAAACCTGTTCATTAATGAGGATGTGAGGTCCAGTGCAAATGCCTAGTTGTTATTTATCAATCCGCCTGGGCTCTGAGCCAAGTACTGTTAACTTGGATGGAGATGTGCGTGGAGGTAGCACTTAAGCAAGAGGGCATTAGTGTAGGCAAGAGCCTAGAGCTGTGCTGTACCTCCTCCTCTTCTCTCCCTCCACCTCCAGCAACTGACTCAGCTCCATCTGTGCCACAGCATCTGGGATGGAAGCATCAGGCTGTATCTCATACCCGTGTTTTGTGGATGACAGTATATCAAATTATTGAACAGATGT
This sequence comes from Geotrypetes seraphini, assembly GCF_902459505.1. Classification (NCBI taxonomy): domain Eukaryota; kingdom Metazoa; phylum Chordata; class Amphibia; order Gymnophiona; family Dermophiidae; genus Geotrypetes; species Geotrypetes seraphini. The sequence continues at coordinate 71,942,191 of NC_047094.1, read as the reverse complement.
AGAAATATGGGAGTACTGGTTGACAAGTCAATGAAGCCGTCCACGCAATGCACAGTGGCAGCGAAAAGGGCAAATAGAATGCTAGGAATGAGAAAGAAGGGGATCACGAACAGATCTGAGAAGGTTATCATGCCGCTGTACTGGGCCATGGTGCGCCCTCACCTGAAGTACTGCATCCAGTACTGGTCGCCGCACATGAAGAAGGACACGGTACTACTCGAAAGGGTCCAGAGAAGAGTGACTACAATGGTTAAGGGGCTGGAGGACTTGCCGTACAATGAGAGATTAGAGAAACTGGGCCTCTTCTCCCTTGAAAAGAGGAGACTGAGAGGGGTCATGATCGAAACATTCAAGATAATGAAGGGAATAGACTTAGTAGATAAAGACAGGCTGTTCACCCTCTCCAAGGTAGAGAGAACGAGAGGGCACTCTCTAAAGTTAAAAGGGGATAGATTCCGTACAAACATAAGGAAGTTCTTCTTCACCCAGAGAGTGGTGGAAAACTGGAACCCTCTTCCGGAGGCTGTTATAGGGGGAAACACCCTCTAGGGATTCAAGATAAAGTTAGACAAGTTCCTGCTGAGCCAGAACGTACGGCAGGTAAGGCTAGTCTCAGTTAGGACACTGGTCTTTGACCAAAGGGCTGCCGCGTGAGCAGACTGCTGGGCATGATGGACCACTGGTCTGACCCAGCAGTGGCAATTCTTATGTTTAAAAGAAAGGACAGCATTTCCTATTGCCCAGGCAGAGAGAATAGAAATGTTACAGCAAGAGAGGAAAGAAAGAGACACACATATGCAGACAAAGACAAGAAAGAAGGAGAGACTCAGTCAGGCTTTGAGAAAGAGACCAAATTCTAGCACTTGGTGGATGCTGCCAACCAGCCTGTAGCCTGATATGTGCAGGGGTGTTAGGGGATCATTTACTAAGAGTATGTGCTAACACTATTTGTGTGCATTCTTTACCGCAGTGCCCTTTGCATACAATGGCAGTGGCACAGGGCCTGAGTAGGCAGGGGCCCACCCATTTTGGATTCAGTTCCATCCATCAGTAGTCCACCTTTCCTGTAGCTGGTAGAGATCCTAAAGCCCCACCAGCTGAAGAGCTCCTCAACGGCATCTTGAAGTTTCTCCCTTGCAGCTCGGCAATTGGCGACAGCTTTAGTGAGCCTCCTACTGCCGGCATCCAGCGAATGCTGCTTTTGTGTAACCAAACATGTGCTAGATGCTGGCATCAGGCAGCTCGCTAAAGCTTCCATTGAATGCTAAGCTGCGAGGGAGAAAGTTCAGGATGTCTTCAGCTAGTGGGCTTCAGGATCCCTGCCAACTCAGCTATTTAATATTGACCTAGAGTGGGCTGTCAGGAGGCTACTGTGGCTGCTCATTTTGGCGGTGGACTACACTACTGTTGAGAAAAGTCACAGTCAGTTTTGCTGAATGTCCCTTACAGCCTTCTTAGGGAGTTTAAGAGTGTCATGTGTCTTGCATTGTCTGTTCCCAATTGCTGTGTTTGCATATGGGAGTAGAGGAGGGATTGGAAACTAGATAGTTCCATGACATCAGAAGCAGGCTAAACCACTCCTCACTTTGTCCCCATTACACCTATTGACATAGAAAGAGCAAACAAAACCAGTAGAGTCACCTTCATGGGCCAATGACAGGCAAAGAGATGTCCAAAAATACCAGTGCACTCGATTATTTCAACTCAATTATTTCTGCTTTATTTATGCAATGACTCGACACGCACGTGTTTTAGCCCAAACGGCCTGCCTCAGGAGTCTTCGGGAGCACAGCTTGCACAGCTCAGAGTTGAAATAATCATGTACACTGGTGTTTTTGAACATCTCCACTGCCTGCCCTTGACATAGATAGAGCCCCTTGAGGAAAGGGAGTAAGGGTTAGAAAACCATAATGCCATATTACCTAATTTTAATCAGACCTTACGTATAGGTCACAATCTTCTTGACCTTCTCTTCTAGGCTTATCCATGCTTTCATGATTATTCTTTGTTACCCTCCAGATGTATTTTCCCTAAGGGCTCCTTTTACGAAGGCCGTTTAACATGCGTTGAGCAGGTGGTAGTTTTTCAGCCAGCGCGGGGGTTAGCGCGTGATTAAAAGTCACGCGCACTAAAGCCGCTAACGCGGCTTCGTAAAAGGAGCCCTAAATGTCTCTTTATTTTCTTTAAAGATTGTAGTTCATCCCCCTTTCCTTTTGCATCAGTAATTATTTGTACATATATACTGTATGTTTATTTGTATAAAATTGTTTTATTTTTTGTCTCCTATTTTTAAATTGTTATACGCATTGAAGTACTTGACATTGCGTGTACAACAAATTTGTAATAAACTTGAAACTTGGAAAAGCTATATTCTTAGTGATGATGTGAAACAGTGGCATCCCAAATCGTACAGAGCGCAGGGATCAGGGCTGAGTAGTTAAAGAATTTCCCGCTCATCTTTTGACCCACTTTACTCAACAGGAATCAGACACAGTAAAGAGTATTAACATTAATTATTTTTTATTAGTTTTGTTCACGCCATTTTGTTTTTTTGTTGGTTTTTTTTTTATACATTTTTATTTGGTAGTTCCTGTACAAAATGTTTTTTTTGTTTTGTTTTTTTACAAGAAAGGGTTTAGAAAATGGTGGATGGAAGCAGACCCAGAGAAGAAACAATTGTAATTATAATTTAAATAAACAATACGACAAGAAAGGAAACTACAATTAACAGAACAATATGAAAATATTCCTGGCAATGATCGAAATGTTACAAAAAATACTTTTATAGAACAACATGATGTCATATCGAACCTTAGTTCCAACAGGAGAAGGTGGGAATGAAACTGGGAGGGGAAGGAGAGGAAGGATGGATTATTACCACTGGCACAAAGTTATCTTACAAAGAAAACCAAATGATTTCAGGAGATGATGGATTTGAAAAACTCCACCTCTCTTCATGGCTTATCAGATGGTCTGCATTATTAACTCATCTCTACAAATTAGATCAAAAGTCAAGAGAAACAGGCTTAATCTTTGACATCCTTTTTTAACCCAACTTCTTTTGTTTTCTGGGCTCAAATTAATCTCAGCCCAATTTAGTGAAAAAAAAAACCCCCAAAACATCTTTTCAGTCCCATCTCTTGACCCCCAACACAAGAAAATCACAAAGCAGACAGTGACAGACAGAACAAGAATGGATCAGGAAAAAAATCAAGCAAAAGACAGATTTTAGGCTCACATGAGAAAGGTAGGGTCCTTAATATGAGCCACTTGCTTCAGAAGGTCAGAATTCTCAGTAATCTGAAAAAGGCCCTCATTCAGGCACCAGAAAGTTTGCTCCCTTTTATGTTGTTTTTGCTATACTATGGCCCTTATTTTTGAAGCTCTGTTCATGTTTTAGATATCCGTAAACTGGCATTTAGATGTCCGTCTGTGGTCTTGGCATGTTCTAGGTATGATCAAGGTGAGGCTAAAATATGGACATCCCATCCCCCATTTCAGAAAGGGAATGGACATCTATGTCTTGGTGTCAGAAAAGTGCTTTGATTGAGCAGCGCTTCACTGGAGAGATAAAGGGAGGTCACCCCCTTAATCCCCAAAAGCAAAACTTGCAAAGCATATTGGTCTGTTGGGAAATGGTGATAACTTTGGATAACATGGATGACCATGGCACTAAAATGGCTGACAAATGTCCATGTCTCGGCACATGGATGTCTATGTGGCTATTTCATAATATGACCAAAAAAAAAAAAAATCAAAATTTTAAATGGTTATCTATTGATTAAGGGCTCCTTTTACGAAGGTGCGCTAGGGTTTTTAGTGCACGCACAAAATTACTGCGCGCCTTTGTAAAAGGAGCCCTAAATAAATATACAAAAAACCACTAAAAGAATCAAAAAAGACTGAAGTCTCGAGATTATAGTAATACTTAATACTTAATTGAAAATTTGGTTTAAATTTAATTCAAAGTTATATTACGGACAAGCCTCAGATAGTGGAGTACATCCTCCCATGCTGGGATATCTTCAGGAGAAAAAAAACATCTGTTCTCCAACTCCTATAACATCATCGGCTTAGTCTCACCTCCCTGCCAGTATTTATTCATTTTCAATTAAGTATCAAGTATTAAGTATTACTATAGTTTCGAGTCTTCAGTCTTTTTTGATTCTTTTAATGGTTTTTTGTATTTTTAGTTCATAATATGGACATTCATGTGCTGCCATACTGACATCTGTGTTCTTGTTTAGCCCCTTTCATATTTTAGATGTTTCAGTTTGTAAAGTGAAGGCTCATTCTGGATGTAACCAGCACATGGTACCAGCCTTGATGTTCATATTCTGAGTTGCACAAAAAGACAGGAGAGACCACCTTCACAAACCGTGAAAGCAGAAAACAAGCAACGAAGGTGACTGATCGATGTTCAATTTCCTTTATTGAAAAAAAATGACTCGCCAAGTTCATTTTTTAGAGACAGTGGCATACACGGTTGACAGCACATGTCTCTGATACTTGCAAAACACATATGCAGCAGAGTCCAACTGTCATTTTGAACTTGGCGCCATTTCACCTTTAGGTTTCATTTTCAATTTCTAGAGACAGTGGCATACAAATTTGACAGCATATGTGGTGTTTTTATAGATGTTTTAGATTGCATAAGAGAACTGCAATAGAAAACTGTACACCTTTATGATCATTGATTCGTCAAACAGATTCCAGACTCCTGAGGCAGGCCCTTTGGGGCCAAAACACGATTGTGTTGAGTCATTTTTTTCAATAAAGGAAATTGAACATCAATCAATCATCTTCGTTGTTTGTTTCCTCATATTCTGAACTGGACATCTTTTTTAAATGCCATTTTACATTTCATCTTTCTTGTGTCAAAATGTTATAGAGACTGATCCACCCTCTGGGTACTAGACTGCACTGGAAATTTCCCCCCAGGAAACTGCATGTTAAAGTTTTCAAGATATTACAGAATTCAGTCTTTTAATATCATCTTTAAAAAAGCTTCCTCCTGTAAAAGGTTCAGTTTATTAAAAAAAATAAAAAAGCAACACCAAACAAACAAATAAACCCCAACAACAACAAATCTCTTTCTCTGGTGAAAAAAGTAATTTTGTGAAATTGGTACTTATGGACAGTATCTCAAACAAACAGGCTTATTTTGCACATTTCTTCCTTTTGCATACTGACTGGTGGTGTCTATGATCGGTAATTCTCAACAATGATTACTGCTTAAAGTCAGGTTTTTCATACACTGCCACTGCATAGTGACAATAGATCATAAAGCTCAAGATGTGTTTTGATTTAAGGCATCAGCATTCTACATATTAATTTTAGCATTTATATAGTGCTCTACAGCAGGGCACTGTGCAAAAGCTTATATACAAATACAAATTGTGCCCCAAAGAGATTTCAACAATGTTTCTGAAACCTGTTCTTTTGAACCCACTGCCAGGTGGGTTTTCTGGATCATCACAATGAATATGCATTAGCTAAAGTAATATATACTAGATCTGTTGGTGTATTCATTATGGGTAGCTTGAACATGCAATGTCAACAGAACAGGTTTGGGAACCACTGGTTTATAATAGGGGTGGGTATATGACGTAATGAGAGATCCTACTGCAATCATTAGACATGCTTTTTGCCACAATGTCAGCTTATTTTCTCCCCTCTCTCGAGAACTGATTCAGAAAGAACACAGATTGAACTTTCTGCACTATTGCTGCAGTGCAGTAACTTGTGTTTATGTATTTATTTTAAATCTGAATTTAACCAGTAAGGTTACAGAGCAGAAATTCACATATTCAAATATATAGAAGGAATGTTAATGAGCATTCTAATTTTTCTGATGATAACATTTTTCCCCTTGTATAAGAGAAAAAACAAGTATTACTCAAGCAAGAATATCTTTGTCCCCAAATGGTGCAGGTTCTAGGCAGTTGAGGGGGGCATGAAGATATCAGAAGAGTATTAACACTGATGTTTTAGAGACCTGAAAGTATTCTAAGGGCATATTCTGAAATAACTTTTGGCCAGTCTGTCTGTGACAAATCTGTATGGAAATATGTCTCTTAGTTTACTGTTTAGTAATAGTTTCAGGGGAATTACACGTTGTCAGGAATGATATGGAGGTGAGGGCATCAGAATCCTAACAAAATACAATGTATGTTACCAGGAAGTGCTCTCTTGTGTGTGGATAGAGCACTCCCTTCCTCCCCTCCTCTGCTTCTGCTTGCCTTGTGATTTATTTCTGTCTTAAAACTGTCAAATTTTTATAAGTCTGCTGAGGAAAGGGAAGGAGTTTATGTGACAGGTGAAGGGGTATAAAAATAAGGCAGGGAAGTATTGGAGAAGGGCAGAGATGGGGATGATTCAGCCTCTGAGAGATCTGTCGGCAAAGTTCAGGATTACCATGCGAGGAACCTTGGGGTAAATGGATTTCTGTTAGAGCTCCCTTGGAGGACACAATGCAGTATTCCCCCCCCCCCCAAAAAAAAAAAAAAAAAAAAAAGGAGGAAAGATTTTTATTATGGTGAGATTGTTTTATATGGTACAAATAGTTACTGATTTACTGTGAAGCTGTGTAGTACTAGAACCTTCCACTGCTGGAGAAAATGATGCTGCAGGGAAGGGTTGCTTTTGGGTTTGTGTTTGCAGACTCACAAACTGAGTCTAAAGGGTGAAATGTTGCCCTCCTCCGCCAACTTGGCACCCAGGGCAGTTGCTCTTCTTGCACACACATTGAAGCAGCCCTGAATATTCATGTATGTATCTGTGAGGGCAGAATCTCTTCTGTGGGAGATGGATGAACTGGCTCATACCATGGACTTCTACATTCACCAGATCTTTAAAATGACTAGCAAGTACTTTACTTAAAGCATGAAATCAACAGAGCCAATATTTAATGAAATTTCTTCAAGCCTTCCTCATTGCCAGCACTACAGCCTCTCTAGCTTTCAGACTTTGGGGGTACTTGCAATACTTGGAGGCTGCAGCTCTCACCCTGTTTCAGAGCATTCTGGGATTGTAGCTGCTGCATTTCCTTGGGGAAGGTGGGAATACACAACCCAGAATTCTTTGCCACAGAATGCCACAAAACATTCCACTGCTTTTGGATGAATCTCTGAAAAGGCCACCTCTTCTCTCACCTCACCTAAAGGGGCAGAGGTTAGTAAGTTTGAGGCCTAGCAATGCCAGTGCAATTGCCATGCTGTTTCAGTACATTTTAAATTATGTAACTAGGGTGCAGTATGCACTCATTTAGCACTGTACTGGCTGCAGTATTCTTCCTGTGTTAATGCAGTGCCTTTCCAGTGTGATAAGAAAGCACTGATTTAAGACTACAAGTCCCACAATGCATTGGGACTCTAACTGTTGTTCATAGGAAATCAAGCATTACCCTACCCCTATCTTCCCTCTCCCCACCCCAGAACTTATCTTTCATTAACCCCTTAAAGACCTCAAATCTCCCCACTATTACAGGCCACGGATATATAGCAAACAACAGAGCAATATAAACCTTGTTAAAAGAAATACATATATAGTAATATTCAGACCCTCTTGTCCCTCTGCCAATATATTAATTGCTTTTTACTTTTATAAATAATAAAAATATTAAGCACAGACAAGACAGAATTAATACACACAAGGGAGGGAAGGGATTGCCACTTTTCACATATGCCATGAAAGATGGATTAGGTACAGACTGAAGGCCGAAGGCAGCTGTGGAGGCTTGGTTTGAGATGCCTCAGTCTCCCGTACCTTTTTTCTTGTTTGCACACCATCTTTAAAAGTCTGAATAAGTTACATGGAGGGCAGTACCACTATAGCTTAGGACTATGTACAAAAAACATCCCCTACACCTGCCCCAATTATTTAAACTTCTTTACACAAGAGCATACAATCTGATGTATGCGTGCACACAGTCTCAACCACTGCCCCAATTATTGTATTCAGACAAAAGTGTACACACAAGAGCATACAATTGGACATGTACTCAGTTGCTTCAATTATTGTATTCAGACAAATTTGTACACACAAGAGTATACAATCTAACATGTACATACACTCGGTCTCACACAGCCACCTCGATTATTGTATTCAGACAAATGTATACACATAAGAGTATACAATCTGACATGCACACACACTCGGTCTCACACAGCCACCTTGATTATTGTATTTAGACACGTGTATATACAGATAACCAAACAATCTGATGTGTCACACACCCATAGCCTCACCTAGCTGAAGGAGGGGGTCTGTGTCTCTTAAATCCTTTTTTATTGTTTCTTTAAAACATTCCTCTCTTGGGAGTGCCAAAGTGGCCTGATTTTAAGGAAATTCAAAATGATTAAGCACAAGATAGATTTGCATACATCAGAGATACAATATATGCAAATTTAACCATTATATTTCTTCATCACTTTGTATAAAACATCTCAAAGTGATGTCCGAAAAGATGAAAACATACAATGCACAAAACTCGTAAAATGGAGAAACCATATCAGAAACATAAAACATATGACTGTCTACTCTAGGCTTTACTCAACCAAGTAGCTGAATATGGAAAACTACAAACCTAACTATTAGCACCATATGTCTTATAAAATAATGAAGGGCCTTATTATATTCAGATGGTGGTAATCAGCATTTTGCTGACTGCTACCAGCATTATCCCTGGAAAGTCAATGCTGGGCCATGTGAAGGCTCTGGCGTTGAACAGCTACATATACGGAGCTGGCAAAAGCATAGCCAGTTAAGTGTGATATTCAGCATGTAACCAACTACAGTGAAGCACATAAAGGTAAGACTATTTATGCAGATACCTTGGCCGGTTAAGTGTTGAATATTGGCACCTCTGGAACACTCCCAAAATAGTTCATTTTGCGTAGGTGCTAATTAGACATTTTCAGTGGCGCTATTTAGTTAGGGCCAGATTCTATAATTGGCACCTAAAAAGTAGACGCTGAGTAAGGTGGCGCGGAGCATAATTCCATAAACATAGGGGTTCACAGTCATTCACGCGCAGGACAAAGGGCGCCGACATTTCAGCACAGACAATTGGGCGCAAGACTCTAGCGCGCCGCCGAAAAAGTTATTTTTAAAGAGCTCCGATAAAGGGTATGAGGGGGAACCCTCCCAGTTTACTTAATAGTGTTCACGTTGCCGTAGGGGGGTGGGTTGGGTGGTTGGAACCCTCCATTATAGAGGAAACTTAACTTTGAAACTTAACTTTTTCCTGATTTTTTAGGAAAAAGTTAAGCTTTCTGTATAATGTGGGGGGTTCCACCCCCACACTCCCCCCCAAGGGCAGTGCGAACAGTACGAAGTAAAGTGGGGGGTTCCCCCCCACACCCCCATCGGAGCTCATTAAAATTAACTTTTTCAGCGGCATGCTGGAGTCTTGCACCCAACTGTCTGCGCTGAAATGTCTGCGCGCCTTTGTCCCGCGCTTTTGTCCCGTCACCAACATAGGCACACTTTATAGTATCGCTCCCAGCGATGCCTAAGCAACCCTAGTGTGCCTATGTAGCTTAGGTGTAACTAGGCATCCTTAGTTGTGGCGCCTTTCTCATTGTGCACCGTATCGATAGGTGCCTACCTTTCAATTAAAGTTCGTTAACAGTACTGATTAGGCTTATCATCCAATTAATGTAGACACCTACACAAGTAGGTGCCTCCATTCTAGGCACCTACCAGTATGCGCTGTTTATGGAATCTCAAGTTTCAAGTTTATTTAAAATTTGATATACCGCTTATCAAATATCTAAGCAGTGTATATAATTACAAAGTTAATATAAATAGGGGTTCACAATATGCAGATAGACCGCAATCAAGACAGACTAGCAAAATAATAGGGAAGGGGGAGAAATGCAATAATTGAAAGGAAAAAGAAACATTAAGAGGGAAACACAATCGGAAGGGTGTTAAAATCTAATAAGATGGTAAGATTATGCAGACGACATTAATGTTCAAATGCATCTTTAAATAAAAAAATGTTTTAAAATTTGATTTAAATTTGTTAAGAGAAGATTCTTCACTGGCCCTTAGTGCTACTAAATATGACTGGATAGCCCCAAACAAGAGATTTAACTGGTCAGGAGCTTTTTCTATCCAGTTAAATTGCTTTGAATATTGGCCTCAAAGTCTTTAGACTTTTGCCGCAACCAGGAAATGACATGAGAAGGAGAGCTGAACCGGTGTGAGCAGCAGGTTGGATATGCTGCTCGCTGCTGCCAGCAAAGATTTCAAGAGGTACGGGGGTGGGGTGCAGAGAGGAGAGGTGCCGTGCCACTGCCAAGATGGCGCCTGGGGTGGTCCGCCCCCCTGCCCCCTTACTATGCCACCGTGCAATGACATATCCCATGTAGTTGCACATTGTTAACAAATGAAAACAACCATATAAAGCATGACATTTTGGGGCCGGTATTCAAGTTTTATTAAAATTTGATTTGATCGCTTATCACGTGTTTCTAAGCGAAGTACAAGATAAAAAATTTTTTAAAATAAAAACAAAAAGAGTCATACAACTTAAAAACTATTCTCACTAAACTATTTTAGACAATGAGTACGTATACTAACTGGTACATAAGGGCAGCGGGGGTAGAACTACAATTTGCTTATAGAAAAGAAAGAGATATCATATAAGGCAGTGGCCTCAAACTTGTGGCCCAGGAGCCACATGCAGCCCGCCAGGTACTATTTTGAGGCCATCAGTGTGTTTATCATAATCACAAAAGTAAAATAAAACAGTTTCTTGATCATATGTCTCTTTAGCTATAAATTACAATATTATTATTAAGACTTAGCCAAAAGGAAAGATTTATAAACTATAAAGAGTTTTATCTCACGCAAAATTGTCATTTCTTTAATAAGACATCAACTATTTTTTCTGAGGCCCTCCACAAGTACCTACAAATCCAAAATGTGGCCCTGCAAAGGGTTTGAGTTTGAGACCACTGATATAAGGGAAGCACAATAAGGATAGGGGAGGGAAAATGTAAAGAAAAAAATAGAGTTAATTTTTTTTTCGGAGGAGGCATCTATATATAAAAGGCATCTATATATAAAAAGCTTTTCAGGGAATTTTTAAAACATGTTAAGCTTTCTTCCTCTCTCAAATATGTTGGCATAGCGTTCTGGAGCCTAGGTGCTTTCAGTGCCAGAAATGGCTGCTCATTGGTCAAATTATCTGTTTGGGATTAACCGCTAATTTTCTGCAGCACTTAACCGGTTTTTGCTATTGGAAAATTAGTAGTTTGCACCAAACTGAAAACCAACTATTGTGGGGCATTCTGGAGGTGGAGTTGGCACGTGGCCAGCTAAGTGCCAATATTCAACAGTTAACTGGCCAGGTTAACCGCATAAATGGGAACCCCCCCTAAAAGTCAGGCCTATATTTATGTGGTAACCCGTGGCCAGTTAAGTACTTAATATCGACTTAACCACTACATATGTTAGGCAGTGCCGCATAAACTAGATACTCAATGTCGAAGTCTGGACATGGCCCATCACGGAAAATCGAGGAATAATGTCAGAGGCAGTCAGCAAAATGCTCACCACCACCAGCTGAATATTTATCCCTTTATATTTTTTTGTTGTTGCCAATAATAACGTGCATTCTTTACCAAAATGAATCTTCATATTCTTTTCTGGATATTATAGGCATGTGTGAACCACTGTACATGCGTGCACTATTAGGAAAGAAATGCGCCCTCTTTGCCATGAAAGCGCACTCTCAACAACATAAGTTTCATAATAAACAAATACCCGGAAAATAACAAGCGGAATGAACGTTTCCAGAAATGACATGGGAAATGACATGAAACGAAAATCTTCTGGCTGTCCACTCCTAAAAGGAATGCTTTCTGCATGGTTCAGGTATCTGATCCTGAAAAGATGTCAAAAGTCAACACTATCCTCAGGTCCTGCACTTTCCCAGTGGAGCTCCCTCCCTCACTTGTGGCTATCCTAAAATGGTTAGGTCTGCATTGAGGATCAGATTGGGCAACAGTGCTTTACAGGATCAGCAAAATGTATATACTGTATAGATCCCACTTGGCTGTATTTTTGCCAACAGAAATTTCAGTATGCCCTGAAAGTATATCCAGTGCACTGATATCATCCTGGGATGAGTTCGAGGCAGCTTGAATCTCGGGGCAGCAGGCAGCATGGCTTCGATTTGAATCGGAGCAGTCCTGAGTTGGTGCTGCTAAGATGGCCAGCGGAGGGGATAGGAGACTCTCGGCTGTTGCTGCCACTGTGTTTACCCCTGTGGTCGGCCTAGACCGCAGAACAGCCGTTGGAGAGACTTTCATTAAGCCGGAAAGTTTCAGGAGCAGTCTGCTCTGTTCTTGCTGGACTTCCTGAGGCAGCAGGTAAGCAGGAGCTGCCTTGATTGCTGTTTGGGGTCCCGGGGAAGTTCTTCTTTGTGTTGGGTGCTCCGGAGGGGTCTTGCCTGTGGTTTTTGGCTGCATTTTTTCCTTCCTTCGCTGGTCTTCCCCCGTGTTGTGCAGCGTTTGGAGCCGATTTCTTCTAGCCCTCAGAGACATTTTTAGGCACTGAGGGCAGGCTGCCATGAGGTGTGCTTCTCCTAGGCAACGGACACACACCTCATGTGGGTCCGTGGAGCTCATTTTTCGTTCGCAGTCCGGGCACTTCTTGAAACCCGGTTTTGCTGTAGGCTTTTCATTTTTTCTGCCATTCTTCTTTTCTTTTCTTTCTTTCTGGGTGTTTTTGTTCTTGTTTTTTTTGGGGAGGGTTTTAATGGAGAGCTGTGATCCGTCCGTTTGTGAAGGGCGGATGAACTAAACTGGATTAGTGAAGGCCAGCACAGGTATATATAGGGCTACCTGCACATGCTCAGATGAGGCTCCCAAAAGCCTCACCTGAGCTCTGGGAGAGCAATTCCGAATTGGGAACGTAGATGACGTCACCAAAAGTGGGGCTGATTTATACTGCTTGTCCTTGGAGAATTTCTGTTCCTTCTATCTCATTGTTTCACATATTGTTTTATCCCTTCTATCTCACTCTTATCACATGGTGCACAGGGAAAAAAAAATCACTCTCAGTTGCTTCTATTTCCCTTCTTTCTCATTGAATTACATGGTGCAGGGAATAAAGATCATCCCCAGGTATTTCTATACCTTCTATATCAGTATCACACAGAGCAGGGAACAAAAAATCATCCTCAACTGCTTCTAAACCTTCTATCACTGTATCATACCCTGCAGGGTGTTTCTATGCCTTCTATCTCACTGTACCACGCAGTGCAGTGAATACAGACCTTCCCCAGGTCACAAAGGACTAAAGATTCACTAAAGTCCACAAATCGATCCTATTCGTGTCCTATCTGTTTCCAAGTCATTCTGGCCGATCGATTCAGTAAAGCTTGTCCATGCAAATGATCAAGTCGTAAATACGCCCCCATTTGCGCACACGTCTCACTGTAACATCGACTGACGTGCGTGCGCACTGTATCCTTGTTGGTTTTGAAGCACATAACGCATGTGCTAGCTCTTTAGGACTTCACTGCGTAGAAATGGGGCGAGATTTAATCGCGGATGTCATTGGCGGGCTCCGAATGCGCCTACCGCAAAGCATTGTTGTTGTAAAAAAAAAAAAAATGCAATATAATTACTGTAGTTTTAACCAACCTCTCCTCGGCATACTCGTGTTCCAAAAGAAGCAGATAGCGTAGCCAACGAGCGCCGTCCTTTCTCTCAGGAAAAGAACTGTTAAGTTGCTACATATTTCCACTTCACAGCTCCAATTCCTTTCTCTCCCCTATCTCTTTCATCTCCCTCTCACCAATCTTAAGTAGCTGTGATTCTTGCTTAATTAACGGGATTAGCTAAGTCTCCTGGGCTCTTAGCAGGGAATGAAGGAAAAACCACAGTCAGCTCTCAGAGAGACTGTTACTGCTGTATCTCCGTTCTGCAGAATGCTACTAGAGCTGCTTACAAGGCTTCTGGAGACCTTGTGACTTTTCTTGTGTTCAGTTGTGGCAAACAAGTTTAGGAGCCGGGAGTTCTATCCCCTCAGCACTTTTCCCACTATTGTTCCCCTTTCTTTCCTCCTCTTCGGTCCTCATGCGTAATCATTCTCTTTCCTCTCCTGTATCCTTCTGTCTTTTCCTTGTCCCTACCTGGCCGACAGCGATTTTGAGGGAGGCTTTTCAAAACCCAGACAAAGTGCCAGGTTTTGAAAAGCCGTCCAGACTCCCGGACATGTCCTCAAAAGGAGGACATGTCTGGGAAAATCCAGACCTGTGGTAACCCTAAGTATTGAGAAAATGCTGAGCTTCTGTTAGTCTCCTAAATTTGTGCTCTAGTTTCAGCCAAACTTCAGAGTATACTGTATTTTTTGCTTCCTTAAGACACACTTATTTTCCCCAAAAAAAGTGGGTGGAAATAAGGGTGCGTCTTATGGAGCGAATACCACAACCCACCCACCCCCGTACCTGTATTTAATCACGGCACAACCTTAGCCCCCTTCTTTACCCTTCGTCCTCACACTTCTCCCTACCCCCTCCTCCATTTCCCTGGAGACCAGGGCACACAGAGGCTACGCATTCCATAAACACAGCGTCTCCCACTGCCACTCGAGCACCAGTCGAGGAGCCCCTGACCTGTTCAATACCCACACACAGCACTGCTGGCACGAACTGCTGCAGAAGAAAATGCACACGAGGCTCGCCTGGAAGGTATAATAAGGCCAGGACTACCTGAGAGTGGGGGTTCCCACTGCCGTTGCTGCCCGCAAGCAACGAGAAATCCCCGTCATCGTCAAGCACAGTCTGCCCGAGATCGGTGCCACCCAGACGCAAGCCCCAGAGGAGAAGGCCAAGACCCGTGCTCCGTCGCTGCAGGAGCTGCTTCCATCAAACCCAAGGAGTTTGGCATCGACATGAGATCCCCATTAAAGCTCCTCTATCAGGGCCTTGATAAAGACAGCTCGGGAAGGCAGCAGTACCTGGAGCGCAGGAAGCTGAAGGACCCAGAGGAGAAGTTCCAGTTCCGTCTCATTTTCTCCTGGCACATTGGTAAGCCTGGCCCAAATGCCTCCAGCGTCTGACAGGAGGCTTTGATATCAGCTCTCGGTTATAAAGTGCCGCCCTGCTGCATTGTGGAATTTGTGGTCCTGTATAGGAACCTTGATGCATTCCTGCACATTGTCTATAAAAGACGAAATTGACCAAGTGACTCCCCCTAGTAACTGGGACTCTTGACAGCCTTCGGAGACTTGAGGTTGGAAATAACTTTGTTGGGCAGTGCTGAGGGACAGCTTGGGTTTATCCAGGTTTTAAATTACTATCCCAAGATCTTTATATGCTTCTTAAAAAATCTGAACTAATTGGCCCCCTCTATAGTAGGAATAGAATCTGAACTGGCTCAGCTGATTATGAACTGGAATCAACTGGTAACTTTAGGAAGCTTCAGTGCTGAAGGGGGGGGGGGGCCCTGCCTGCCTTGTCAGCCACTAGGCCTACCTGCCTGCCAGCCACTAGGCCTGCCTGCCTGCCCTGTCCATGCTTGTCCTGTCCCGGCCTACCACTAGACCACCAGATGGGGGACAGGGTGCAGAGCCTGGCAGGGAGAATTTGGTTCAGAATGGTTTTTTTCCTCTTCTAAATCTAGGGTGCGTCTTATGGTCAGGTGCCTCTTATGAGCGAAAAATACGGTAACTTCTCAGCTGAAAATTCATCTTACTGTAGGAGCTTATAAATTTAGGTCTGCCATTCATTTGCTTAGATTTATAAGCCTAGTACTTAAAATCAGTACTAAGCTCTTAACTTTTTTCTCCACCCTAAATCTGCCCATTACCATTCACTTTTTATGCTCCTAAAGTGAAATGTTGAGTAAAAATGTATGCATTTAGCCCTAGTAAATATTCAGAGGCTAATTCATATGCATAACTCTCATATCCTCTCCTTTACTAATGCGTAGCGCTGGTTTTAGCGCTGGCAGCGGCGGTAACTGCTCCGAAGCTCATAGAATTCCTAGTTAGGAGTGGAAATTAGAGAATGACACAGGGACAAATTTTTCCCCGTCTCCACGGGAACCTATTTTCCCGTCCCATCCCAGCGAGTTCTTTTCCTGTCCTTGGCCTGTTCCTGCAAGCTCTGTCCTCATCTGCACAAGCCTCAAACTTTAAAATCATAAGTGTTTGAGGCTTGAGCAGTTAAGGCCTAGCTTACAGGAATGGGGCAGGGACAGGGACAGCAACAAAACTTGCAGGGACTGGATGTGAAAATTGAGTTCCTGCGGGAAGGGGACAAATCTGTCCCCGTGTCATTCTCTAATAGAAATGCTTTGAAGATCAGGCCCAAATTTACTGCAGTTTATAAAATCAATCTATTCTCTCTTGATCAATAAGAGGAGGAAGGGTCTATAGTGATTGCCTCTCTGGGTTTTTTTTCTTATTTATTTTTCTCATCTCTTATGTCTATTTGTCAGCCTGTGGTTTGATATACAGATATTAAGAGCCATGCATACCTTTGGATGGGCCCTATGGGAGTATCTGACTAAGCTGTTTCTGTTTAAAAGTTAAAGATCTCTTTTTCACATACTTTTGGCTTCTTACATGGTAAAAATAGTAAGCAGACTATGTAACATCTCTAGAAGGATGTTGCTTTTCAACACTTCTCTCTCCAATGCTGGCAGTGGCTTGGGATGGCAGTACAGCTCTCACATCAAAGGATATCCCTAAAACAGAACTCCATAAGCCATTATTAAGATGGAAAAATCCACTGCTTATTCCTAAGATAAGCAGCGTAAAATCTGTTTTACTGCCTGGGATCTTGCCAGATACCTGTGACCTAGGTTGGCCACTGTTGGAAACAGGACACTGGGCTTGATGGCCCTTCATTCTGTCTCAGTATGGCAACTCTTATGTTCTTATGAGACAGCATGGTAAGAGAGCTCAAGGATCTCTACTAAAAGTACACATATATGCAAACCTACACAGATATGAAACACATTCAAACATGTGCAAACCCACATGCAAAAAAATACATTTAATCTCACATTCACACCCAGACCTCATAAACATATGTACGTGCTGCTTGCATACCACCATGACAGTCGGGGACCCTTTTCTACCTTCTTGCCCCCCCTACTCATAATTTTATTAAGTGCTGAGCCTGCTGTACCCCTGTGCCCTCCTCCCTCGTTGCGACTCTGCACTTATTCTCCTCGGCACTTGCGTTCTGTCCCAGCACAGGCTCTTTCTTCTCTGTATGGTCTCTATTTTTCTTCACTGTTTACATTTTTTCTTTTCTGTTAAAAAAAAAATAACCCCACTTAAAAAAAAAAAAAAAATCGAAAGTTCTTTATACGATTAATCTTCTTTAATTGCCTTAAATCTTCGGCTCCTGTTGGAGGGTTTAATGTGTTCATTGTTTTGCTGTAACCTAGTCCCTCCCCTCCCCCCACCCCACAAAAAAGTCTGCTCCTTCCCACCCCCTCAAAAAAAAAAAAAACCTTTCAGCAATGTGCTCAGTTTCTCTTTATGGGGTTTTTTTTTTTGTTTGTTTTGATTTTTTTCAAATGAAAAACTCTTCTTTACGCTTGTGGCTGTCACCGCCATTCAGAAATGCTTCTCGCGCTTCTCCATGTTCATCAAGGCCGCTGGCTTCATGCGTCAAGTATGAACCTGGGGGAGGGGGCAAGAAAGGGAGAAAGTTAAAATACATACCTGTAACCACTGTTCTCTAGTAACAGCAAGTTATCGGAGTTAAATGTGACAGAGCTGTGCATGTAGGAGAAATGTCAAGAGAGCTTTCTAAAAGAGGTTTTTGTGCCAGTGTGGCACAAATCTTGGTTGCCTTCCACCACCACCAATTCCTTGTTTATCAATTTAGAACAGCTAGAAAAACAAACCCTTAAAATCAGAGGAATGGATTGTTCCCATAAGGCAGTAGTGTGCCTACTAGCCTTGCAATTTTTTTGGGGGGGAGGGGGCTCTGGAGTAGACTGGGAAAGGCAAAGTATTCCAACCCTCCCCCCCAGAAGGTGTGTACTAAAAGTTCCTTTTCTGCAGGGGGATGCCAAGTCCCACCAGCAAAACCAGTACAGTGCCACCGCTCCCTGCTATTTCCTTTCTGCTCTGAGCATGCTGGGACTTCCTGTGCATGCTAGAAGTCATTGTTGCAAGGAAGGGATTTATGAGGGATGAGTTATGAGGAGCTGTAGTTTACAGTCAATTCATAAGTTAAGTTCTCAAGTCTTCGGAAGTAACTTGGTCTACTGAAAATCCCCTCCTTCACTTTGTCTTTCACTAGTAAGACCCAGCCAGCTGATTAACCATTCCCCTTAAATGTATCCATGACATCCTGTTTGTATGTCTTGCCTGTTTAGATTGTACAGTAAGCTAGAGAAACTGGGCCTCTTCACCCTTGAGAAGAGGAGACTGAGAGGGGACACGATCGAAACATTCAAGATATTGAAGGGAATTGACTTAATAGAGAAAGAGGGATTGTTCACCCTCTCCAAGGTGGGGAGAACGAAAGGGCACTCTTTAAAGTTAAAAGGGGATAGATTCTGTACAAACGTATGGAAGTTCCTCTTCACTCAGAGAGTGGCAGAAAACTGGAACACTCTTTCGGAGGCTGTTATAGGGGGAAACACCCTTCAGGGATTCAAGACAAAGCTAGACAAGTTCCTGCTGAACCAGAACGTACACAGGTAGGGCTAGACTCAGGGCACTGGTCTTTGACCTAAGGGCTGCTGTGGGAATGGACTGCTGGGCACAATGGACCACTGGTCTGACCCAGCAGTGGCAATTGTTATATTCTTATAGACTCTGTACAAACGTAAGGAAGTTCTTCTTCACCCAGAGAGTGGTAGAAATCAGGAATGCTCTTCCAGAGTCTTATAGGGGAAAGCACCCTACTGGGATTCAAGAAAAGGTTATATAAGTTCCTGCTGGACCAGGTAAGGCTGGACTCTAGTAGGGCACTGGACTTTGACCTAAGGGCCACTGGTCTGACCCAGCAGCAGCAATTCTTATGTTCTTAAGAGAAGAAATGGGCATGAAATTCTAACACTGATCACAAATGAACTTCTCTGCATCTGCATTGAATAGCTAATAACTTCATTAGCCTGGATTTAAATGTGCTGTGCACTGATGTCTATGAGGATTAGCACATAATTTGCACATGCATAAAACCTGTTTTTGCATGGGGCACCCAGGAAATTGCGCACCCTCTAAAATTAGTTCATTGATACACAAAGCCTCACACATTCTTCTGCATCAGTCCTTGAATTCCAAGCTGTGGCCTTGCAAATCTCTTAAAGGTGAAATATCTCTTAAAGGTGGCTATCACAGCATGGACTGCGATATGCTCCAAGATCAGATCCATTAGATCATACCAATGAAAGAGGCAATCTGTTACCCGATGATAAATGGTGTTCTGTCATGCAAAGGTCTGGAGTAGAGAATGGCACAGGGACAAAGTTCATCCCCATCCCTATCATGTCCACCACACTAGTATCATTTTTGATAAAAGACAGTTGTCTGCTTTTTGTTCAAATGAGCTTTTGTACTGTTGCAAGAACAGAGTGGGGATGGGGGACAAAGTCTGTCCTCATGTCATTCTCTAGTCCTGGCACCGAAAGAAACAAGACACTGGATGAACTTATTCCCGTTAGTTCACTCCAGACATGAAAATGTAGAAGACAGTTACAAGAATGATTGTTTAAGCTGGAAGTGTGCCAGTACCTTAGGCAGGAAATTGCCCATCAGAAAGCCCTACCTTTGTTGGATGGAATTTAGCATATGGTTGGTAAGTCATTTGTGGAGTAATTCTGTATCTATGTGCTTATACATAGCCACCCAGAACATGTCTACTTGGTACATTTTCTTTATAAAGTAGGTGCCTGCTGCGTCATGAGGACAGGAATCTGGTGTCCCACGAAACAAAGCTGTCCTTGTAAAGTGTTTTGGGCTGGTGCACAGCTGAATGTGGCCTGGAGGAGAATTTTGTTGGAGTGAGTTTGGTCTTTGTTTCTTTGGAGTGCTGCTGCAGTGGAAGAATTGTACTCGCTGCCTCACAGACCTAGCTCAGAGAAAGTGACAGCTATCAGCTGAGTGCCTGTTTTTTCCAGCAGTATGTTTAATTTATTTTGGACTATTTGAGACCAGAAAAAAAAATCGTTTTCATATATTACTGCTTTTTGGGGGAGGTTGATCTTATTGGTTTGATTGTTTGGGGGTTTTTTTTGAGCAATTTTCCTCACTTTTTTGAGGTTTTTGTTTTTTGCTCAGATTTTTCCTGTGTAACCTGGTCAATGATAGGACTGCTCTATAAGAGCACCGCTGTGGCAACTTTGAGTTGGATCAGTGCTCATTGAGACTTTGAGGCTACGTTTATAATTGTAATAAATGATTGCCCCCCAATCAGTAATATTTTATTATGTTAGTGTTTGTAAGCCAGCTGTATTTTGTTTTGTGTATGAATTACTATATTGTAAAACTACTATTATTTGAAAAGAAAAAAAAAAGGGGGGGTATCAGCTTACTGTTAATGGTGCCACAGGATGTAGACTTTTGTCTTGAGAGCAATATTAAGAGGCCTATCACAAGCTCCATCCAAAGCCACAAACAATTGCCAAACTCAAGGAAGCTCTGCAGATGATCTGGGACAGTCTGCCACAGGGATCGATCAACAAGTCTATTAAGAACTTCTCATAGTGACTAAAGGCCTGTTTCAAAGCTGGGGGCTGTCACTTTAGGGGAAATTCTATAAAAGGCGTCGCTATAAGTTAGGTGTCGGCAGGCACCCTAATTGGGGACACCTAGCCGAGTTCCGTGTGGAACTCAAAATTAAATAATGAGCTTAACTAACGTGGTATTTGACTGCCATTAAGAGCTCATTAAAAAAAAACCAATTAATTAAGAGTTCCATGCAGACCTTGGTGTGATGCTTAGTGATGCCTAAATCAAGGTGCTTAATGATACCTACCTCAAAAGTGGGCATGGTTGGTGTACAGAATAGGCATAGTATACTGGTGCCTAATATTAGGACACCTAGTGAAACCTAAGTTGAGTTAGGTACCATTAGGTGTAATTCTGTAAATGGCGCCTAGTGGTTGATTGACAGCTGTGCCAAGTGGTGCCTAGGAGCTAGGCCTCATTAGGCCCCGTTTGAACATTCACAATGACTATGAAATTCTGACACATTGTTAATTGTATCATTTGAATAATATTATTTTACTGTGTTTTAGCTCAAACATTTTTAACGTGCAAAATTTGCTAGGTAGTAACACTAAAATGTCAGGAACATGAACATAGCTTGAGATAATTAAATGTTGTTTAATAGTAATAAATAAGTATGATGACTAAATAAGTATGCAAAATTTCTCAATGAAATTCAAAGTGGTAGTTGAGAAAGCTGCATAGAACTGTAAAGATTTACTTTTATTTGCCTTGCCCAGTACATGTATATGTGCATATATGATAGTAATCTGATCATTTACATTCATAAATGGCACACAAATGTTAGTGCTGATTTTATAGAATTAACTCCTTGAGCAGAAACTCACTGACTCTGTAGGTTGAAATGATGGCTACTACAAAAAAAAACAATCGTATAGCTCAGGTATGTGAGCTTACAGGACATGAAAGGCTCATAAGAGGATTTTATCAACTGATTTAATATCATATTTATAGCCCATGACACCATAGAAAGCTTCAAGTGAAGCAAAGCCTAGATAAATCTAAATGTATATGAGGCAGGCTAAGAAAATGTGCTTTCCATGCATTAACAGAAAGAACATTCTGGATCCCTGCTTCAGAGTGGTACCATTCAAAAATACTGAGGGGGTGATCCAGTTTGGAAAAAATTAGGTATTCCCCAAAATTGAAGGGAAGAGTACAAGTGAGTGCAGGGAGCATAGAGGCCAAGGGTGGCCTCTGAAAGTGCAATCTCCTACTTCAAAGGGGGAGATTTATTTTTCAGACGATGTGTCCGGAGTATACATCTAGACAAATATAAGTGTCATATTGCTTTTCAAATATAAAAAACCTGCAACTTAAAATGATATCTGCTTTTCTTTGGTGCCATAGAAAGGATATAGACAGAGTAGAGGGACTCCACAAACAGCAGTCATAATTTAAAAGACAGACCTTGTCCATTTTAGTTTAGAACCACATACTGAGGCTCCTACTTACAGATGGGAATTAAGTGTAGGATCAGGAGTAAAGCTATATGGCATTTCATATTTGTAGAGTTTATTTAAAGTCACAGTGTTCTATTTATAACATTTTGGGTATGTGGTACACCTCCCCCTCCGTATTTGCAGGGATTAGGGGCAGACAGGGTCCTTGAATATAAAAAAAACGTGAATAATATTTGGGCCGGTTCTGCCTCTAACCCCCGCTTCCCCTGGCTATTTTAAGCCATGAAAGCACCCCCTTAAGCCTTACTGGTGGTCTAGCGGGTTTTCGGGGCAGGAGCGATCTTCCTACGCTCCTGCCCCGTGCAGATCGCTCACAGGAAATGGCTGCCTTGAGCTCCTGTAGTCTCTCGATCCATTTCCTGAGAGCGATCTGCACAGGGCAGGCGCGTGGGAAGACCGCTCCTGTCCTGAAAACCCGCTAGACCATCAGGTAAGGCTTAAGGGGGGACTTAGAGGGCTTAAAATAGCCTGAAAATGAAAATAAATTTTTAAATTTAAAACCGCGAATAAGCAAATCCGTAGATACGGAATTTGCGAATACGGAGGGGGAAGTGTAATATGTTTTGGTATCTGAGATGGTAAAGTGTATTTTTAGTTCCTTCAAACAAAACAAAGAGACAGTCCAACCAATCTGCAGTAAAACAGTCAAACGACCAAAACAAAGTGAAAAACAGCAGAAACGATGTACAAGATATAAAAGTCTTACCTTTATTGAAGAAAATGCAATGTACACAGGACCCAGCACGGTCCGTGTTTCGGAATACACTCCTTCCTCAGGGGTCCGGGATGTAATAGTACATCAATGCAGAGAATCTTATTAATAACAAATAATCCTTGTAAGAACTATTAAAGTAGAGTTCTTTGCATTGATGTACCATTACATCCCAGACCCCTGAGGAAGGAGTGTTTTCCGAAACACGGACTGTGTTGGGTCCTGTGTACATTGCATTTTCTTCAATAAAGATAAGACTTTTATACGCTGCACATCGTTTCTGCAGTTTTTCTCCTTGTTTTGGTCTTTAGTTCCTTCACCAATGGATTACCACTACAACTTTGTGATTTGGAGTCGATGCTGGAGGAGTTGCCGTTCAGTGAGAGATTGGACAAACTGGGCCTCTTCCTTGAATAGAGGAGACTGAGAGGGGACATGATCGAAACATTTGAAATACTGAAGGGAATAGACTTAGTGGATAAAGACAAACTGTTCACACTCTCCAAGGTAGGGAGAACGAGAGGGACACTCTTTAAAGTTGAAAGGGGATAGATTCCGTACAAACGTAAGGAAGTTCTTCTTCACCCAGAGAGTGGTGAAAAGCTGGAATGCTCTTCCGAAGTCTGTTGTAGGGGAAAACACTCTCCAGGGTTTCAAGACTAAGCTGGACAAGTTCCTGCTAAACTGGGACATATGCAGGTGAGGCTGGACTAATTTAGAGCACTGGTCTTTGACCTGGGGGCCGCTGCGTGAGCGGACTGCCGGGCATGATGGACCACTGGTCTGACCCGGTAGCGGCAATTCTTATGTTCTTATATATACACTTTAATATGCGCAGAATTAGAGGCTGACCAAGTTTCAGTTTCAGCATTGAAACTGGCCTGAAATCCAGATTGAGCCATGTTTTGGTTTTGGCTAAAAATGCTGATCCATTTTTGGCTGATACAAAAACTCCCCCCAAAAGTGGGCTGCATGGTCCCTTTCCGTCCCCTCCCCCTGGATCTTTTTTTGCAATCATAGCAAGTGCCTGTAACTTTAAATGGCAGAATGGAAGTAACAGCTATGCACGAAAGTAATAGCGGCTTTGCTGTGTGTGTCTGAAGAAAGTGAAAATACTAGCACACATCTGCACATTTTATTCTACTCATAAATATTGGTCTCACAAAACTTTCTTGCACATAAAATGTTCATGAGGCTAATATTTATGAGCAGAATAACATACATGTATGTGCTGATTTTCATTTTCCTTGGACATGAGCCCGGTGAACCATCCTTACCTCAGCATCTTTGTGTGCATGTTATGTTATGTGCAATCTTATATCCCGGTGAATCAATCCTCGTAAATGGCGTTCTAGACAGGTTACAAGCAGCATAATGCTACATAGAAATTAAACATAGAATCATACATGTTCCATCTAGTTATATATGCTACTTAAGTCTATACATGAAATGTAGGATAAAGACATCTAAGTCTGCAAGCTATTTCTAAACATTATCGTTCTATACAGCGAGTATTCATTACAGAGTCTGAGTCTCCTAAAGCCCCTAACATGACTTCTTGAAAAGCCATGATTTCAGTACATATACAGTAGTTGCATGAATTTCTTAAGGCAGTGAATTTCACACCTTTGCAATTTGATAGCTAAATGATTTACTATGATGCAATTTGTATTTTGTATCTTTCAGAGTTGAGAATGACATGATCAAGCGGTCAAAGTTACGGTGATTAGCAGATCTAACTAATAGTTCCAGAAATCTGGGGAAGCTGTTATGAGCGTCACCTGAGGTTGGGAGTTCAACCCATGTTGCAGCGTTTTGTATCAACTGGAGTTTTTTCATTAGTTTCACGGAAATTCCTGAGAACAGTGCATTGCAATAGTTCAGTGGAGATAGTATCGTAATAACTGTACCAGTATCTTGTTATGTTGCTAGAAAAAGTAGGATTTGACCCTTCTTAACTTCTGTAGTATAAGAAAGCATTTCTGGACTAAATTGTTATCATGGTCCTCAAAGCCCAGTGAACTGTCTAGAATGACTCCCAGAACTTTTGAGGTTTTCTCAGTGTTAAAGCTAGTGTCATTTGTCAGATCTATGGTGGATGGGATTTGGTATGTGCTTCACCCAAACCATAATAATTTGGGGTTTTCTACTCTTCTACTTTATTTAATGTCCGGCAGACTTCCACTGATTAGCGTGTAAGTTCTGTCTGTGTGCTTTAAATTTACATCTCATTTGTTTACTCCATCAATGCAGAATATCTTCTCATTAATCTCAGTCATTGGCCAATGGCTTTCGCCATTGGCCCCTTTGTCAGGGTCCCACTCGACCTTGCCTTGTCTATTAGGTCTCAGGTTTCAGCTGTCATAAGTTCATCCTTTATAGTGCTCCACAGGATCAGATCCTTGAAATCCTGGTTGGGGCCTGCTGACTTTAAATTTCTTCTTCATACTCTATTCCTCCCTAAATTGAATTATTCTAACCCTCTTTATAAAGGCTTTACTATTAACATCACTCAAGCACCTTCACCTTATACAAAATATGGCAGATCAAGTACAAGAACTTTCTATTAGTGCATAAGGCCCTTCAGTTGGACTGGCCTCTATATTTGGCTCTCTCACTCCTTATCAGTTCACATGAAACCTTTGCTCTTCCCAAGCTTTGTAGCTTTGACTCACATCAGGAATTCAATTGGAGTTTTTATACAGATCTTCCTTATTTAGAGCACCAGCCTTGTGAAATTCTTCACCCCTAAACCTGTGCCAGGAAGCACTACTGCATAAATTAGCAAAAAAGCTCTTTTCCTTTGGGCAGGCTTTTGAGAGGATTGTATATTCCCAGGGATTCTCTGAGTGAACATAACTATTACTTTGCTTGACTATTTATTTTATTTTTTTGTCTTCTTTTCTGTTTTTTAGATCAATCCTCCAGTTTCCTTGCCAGTGCGTCTGCTTTCCCGATCGAGGCTCTGCCTACTTAGTCTGCTGCAAATTAATCCTCTGCCTACTTAATCTGCTGCAAATTAATCCTCTGCTCTCCTGGCCGAGGCTCCATTCACCAAGTCCATTGCAAATGAATAGCATTGAACCCTCCCCCCTCCCAAAAGAGCACACCCAAGGAGCAGGTCTGCTCCTTGGCTAAGCTCCTTAAGGCAACTCATGGATGACGACTTTGCCTCTTTGTCTTTTAATTTGGGTTTCAATGTTCTCACACTACTATTCTTTGCTTCATTTATTTGCAGTCCTCTCCTTTCCTCAATGTCTGCTATTCTTGTGGTTTGGGTACATCATCCCCTTCCCCAAATTTCTTTTCAGCCTCAGTTAAGTGTTCTTAAGTCTTGTCTCCTTATTATTCAAGCCTTGGATTCCCTCAGTCTACCTGTCTTTCTGTCATCTGATATTTATTCTACTGCCCTACTTCTTTGATAAAGGCTCCTAATTCTATCACCCTTCTTTCAGTTTCAGTTTCAGTTTTGCTTTTAAATGTAGATCGCTTCGCACCAAGATTGCGCTAAATTGCGCTAAAACACTGTCAGTTAATCCTCACTGAAACTTGGCTCAGAGAGGGTGAGGACGCTATTCTCACTGAATGTTTACCTCTAGATTTTTGAGGCTTTTCCACCCCTTATACTTCAGGTAGAATAGGTGGCAGACTAGTATTACTAGCCCCTTTGGATTTACCTATTATTCAGATTTCAATTTCCCCTCCTTTTCCCACTGAAGTTGCTCTCTTTAGTTTTCCTTCAGCCTTTTTATGTTTTGCTGTTCTATCTACCCCCAACACTTACTTTCCCTAAACAAGATGCTTTCCTCACTTTTCTCTCAGAAATGGCCCCTCAGTATTCTAAACTTATTCTACTGGGTGATTTCAATGTGCATCTCAATAATCCTTCTCGATTGTTTGACAGCCGTTTTTGTTCACTTCTTACTGATTTAGATTTTGTTTAATATATTAACTTTCTCGTGCGTTTAACTTGTCACACTATAGACCTTCTTTTGACTCACCTACCATCATCTCACTCCGTTTCTGTGCTAGCACCTCTTGCCTTACCCTAGACTGATCACTATCTACCGTAATCAAATTTATACTCAGTCATATTAAACCAGCAGTTTTATCCATGTCCAATTCTTCCTCTGTAGTCTCTTATAGGGATAGGGACTTTCATCCTTGTGACCTAATGTCAATATCACCACTTTTTCACAATTTCCACCAACATTTATTTTGCTACCTCTTCATATTCAGTCTTTCACCTAGGACTTAGGCCAAGATTCACTAAAGATAGTGACTCAATCGCTGTTGACCGATTCTCTGGCCGATTTTTAAACAGCGATTGATCCAATATCAAGTTTGCATGCAAATGATTTGCATGCAAACTCACCGATTCAATCGCTCAGTCCTGTCACTGCTGTCAGGGCTTCTGTTGGGAGGCTTTTTTTTCTTTTCATTTTTTTTAATGGCACAGATATTTTGCACACAAAATATCTGCCATGTAGTTCTGTACTGAACTGATATTTTTGTTTTTGGTTTTCGCTCTCCTATCTTTTAATGGATTTCCTTTCTGTATTTTTAACTGCCTTGATGTTTGTCAAAGGGCAGTCTATAAAATTTTTTAATAAACAAACATTTTTTAAATTCTGATTTTAATATTTGATTGAGTTTTCTTTTCAGATACTGTCATTTTGATTGTAAATTTATTTATTCAATTTTCTATACCGTTCTCCCAAGGGAGCTCAGAAAGGTTTACATGAATTTATTCAGGTTCTCAAGCATTTTTCCTGTCTATCCAAGTGGGCTCACAATCTATCTAGTGTACCTGGGGCAATGGGGGGATTAAATAACTTGCCCAGGGTCACATGGAGCAGTGTGGGTTTGAACCCACAACCACAGGGTGCTGATGCTGTAGCTTTAACCACTATGCCACATTCTCCCCCCTCACCTAGTTGGACTCATTGTTCAATTGATTTACTCAATCTATGTAAATAAACAAATAAAATCAATATATTATAAGCATGGAATACTTCCTTGTGTCAAGAGTACTCTTAAAATCTTGTCATGGTCAAGGAAAAATCAAACTAATATGACCCATATGCACCTTCTGCTAAAGCCATGACCTGAAGTGTTGGGAGAGAATCACCCAAGGAAGTCAGCAGAGTTGTAGTACAGTGGTCTTCAACCGCCGGTCCGTGGACCAGTGTTGGTCCGCAGAAATTTTCTGCCGGTCCACAGGGCCGGTACATCCATCGGGCCCAAGACAGCGTTCTTCAGCTGCCGGTCCACGGTGCGATCAACACGGCGTCTTTGGGCTGGCTCCCTGAGTGCTGTAGTGCACAAAGCCATGAGAAAAGGCTCCTACGCACGGTCTATGCCTGAACCAGAAGCCTTCTCTCTGACGTCGCAACGTCAGAGGGATGCCTTCCAGATGAGGCGCGGGGCGCGCATGAGGAGCCGCTGCCCACAGCTTTGTGCAATGCAGAACTCGGGGAGCCACCCCGAAGACGCTGCATTGATCGCTCAGTGGGCCAGCCCAAAGATAACACAGGGGGGCAGGCCAGAAGGCAAGGCACATAGGGAGAGAGACAACAACGGTAGGGGAAATGCTTTTATTTTTTTTATTTAGTGATTATTTAGTGGTTATGTATCTTTTCTCGATAAATATTGTAGTTCTTTCCCCCCCCTCCTATTGTACCACCGTGGTCTTAATAGTTAAGTAAGAAAAATTGTCTGACTTTTTTGCCTGTCTATAAAAGTTTTTATTATTATTGTACAACGCTTAGTATCTTAGGATAAGCGTTTAATCAAATACATAAATAAACTTGAAACATGATTTGCCTGGTTTTTTTTTTATTTAGTTATTGATTTGCCTATTCAGGAAGAAATGCATTTGTTTCTTTTCCTCTGGGGTTGTACTGCTTGCAAAGTCTTGCATTTTAGGGTTTGTTTGTAAATATTAGTACTTTTAGTTTTTGGTCCTGCATTTGCATGGGCTTATCTGTTTTCTGGTAGAAATGAATGTTAAAAAGCATACAGTGTGCTTTGTGTATTTTAATTTTGTGGTTAACCATTATGTATTGTTAATACAACTATATTGTGTGATATATGAAAATGAATGGAAAAAATGATGTTACAATTAGTACTAATATGGGGGTGGGGTGGAGATTGAGTGGACATGGGCACGACTTAGCCCAGTGTTCTTCAACTGCCGGTCCGTGGACCGGTGCCGGTCCACAAAATAATTATTTTATTTCCACCGGTCCATAGGTGTCAAAAGGTTGAAGAACACTGTTGTAGTACACCATGAGTGTTCTGAAAACTTTCTGAGAAAGCCTCCGGTGTCATCTGGTTGAACTGTATACAGAATGACTCCCCTACCAAAACTGGGAATTGTTGCAGAGTGGACTGCACCACAGAGAAGGGCATCATGGAAGAAAGAGCCGGGTGTCACTGCTGGGAGTACTGCGAGGCTCAATGAGAGGGTAGTGGTCTAATAAGCATAGCCACTCCAAAGGATAAGGCACCTCCATTATGCTCAAACTTTGAGCTGAGCATCAACAGTTAAAGCTGAGACATCCAAGTGCTCAAGTGACATGCCAAAGAGCTGAAGCACCTGAAGTCCTTTTTAGTTGGGCCTGGCCACCTAACTGCTGGGACCTTAATAAGTTTAATAAGTTTAATAAAATTTTGATTAATCGCTTTATCTGGATTCAAAGCGATGTACATCATGATAAAATTACATTATTAAAATTATTACTACAATAGATAAAACAAACTCAACTTTAGACAAATGCGACAAACTGGAAACATAAGGAATTAAGGGGAGAATTTACATTGTATTAAAAGTCTGGAGAGACATATAGGGAAAGAACATGAGGAAGGGTAGGGTGATTGAAAGAAGAGAAAAAAATGATTTCTGATTTTTTAAAAATCAAATTATAATTAATTTATAAATGCATCATTGAAAAGAAAAGTTTTCAATTTACTTTTGAATTTTTCTATATTAGATTCTTCTCTTAGATAAATAGGGAAAGAATTCCAATTTTGGGGAGCAATAACGGAGAACATAAACTGGCGGCGCGTATTTATTATTTTTAAAGATGGGATAGATAATAAATGTTGTTCTGCAGATCTTAAAGTTCTGTTGGTAGTGTAAGGTATTAATAATTTGTGAATGAAAGCTGGAGTTTAAA
The DNA here is from genome assembly GCF_902459505.1 of Geotrypetes seraphini. NCBI lineage: Eukaryota > Metazoa > Chordata > Amphibia > Gymnophiona > Dermophiidae > Geotrypetes > Geotrypetes seraphini. The sequence continues at coordinate 71,912,108 of NC_047094.1, read as the reverse complement.
AAAAAAAGGGATTTGAAAGTAAGCAGACCAAGTTTGTATATTATTCTATGGGCAACTGGTAGCCAATGAGCTTCTTTAAGAAGGGGCGTTACATGGTCACTAGCCCTTAAAACCAGCTGGTAGCTTGGCTCGTGATGCTTAATAAGGTAGAAAAAAGTCTTTCTCTTACTGGGCCCAGATTGCTCTGAGTTACTTCACAGTGAAGATGCCTTTGCTCTTGTCTAGTTTCCTTAACCACTCTTGGACTGATTACCCTGCTTAAAGATGCTTCTGGGATACCTCTAATTGAAATATAAATACTAGAAGTGAGTATGAAGAAAGAATTATTCCAGAAATAAAGATGACAATGCCAAAGGAAAAAAAATCTGTACCAGCCACAGGTCAAGGTTGATGAAGGTCAGTGAAACAAAATTGCTTCAATTGCACAAATTGACTAGAGTGCCAATGACAAAAGCTAAGAACATGAATAGATTTTTAAAAAACCACATCAACCAGCAATGCAAAAAGAGGACCATGAAGAGAAATGGTTCAGCAGATAGCTAGCACCACAGCAAAAAAAGAGTCAAAAATGCAGCTTGAAAGCTCCTCCAGCACTGACATGGAAAGGCAGCTGAGGTGGTAACATAAGAGGTGGTAACATAAGAGCTTCTTACAGAAAGCTCTGTAAACATTCCTCCTGTGATGCACATGTATGATTCCTGTTGCAAAGACTGGTATGACTCAAAGCATGGCTAAGATTTAAGCATTTAAGAAAAATAGAGTTTTAAAATCCTGAACATTATGACTGGATGCAGTAGGTGCTTCACCATTAAGATGTGAAAAAACCTACCTTAAGAATGTACTGCATGGCCACCTAAACACCACATAAATTGAGCCCTGTTGGCTGGGATGGTCCATGAACAAGATGGACTAGGTGACGGCCTAGGCCAGCATAATTTAGGAAGTGGTACTGGTATTTGGTCTCCAGCATCCCTCTCCCCTCTTCCCCCCTCCTTCTTTCCATCCCTCCACGCCAAGGTGCTCTGCATCTTACCTACGTTCTGCTGGGGAAGCAACATGGTAGTCTATAGTGGATGCATCACAGCCAGGGAAGGGTCTTGAGCATTCGCACATGCTCAAGGTCCGCTGGCTCCCATCATTTCTGAAACAGGAAGTTCAGAGGCAGCAGAAGCCAGCACGCTTTGAGCATACAAGGACACCCAAGACCCCATGCCAAGTCCTGATGTATCTACCACCCTGGAGGAAATATTTTGCAGGTCCTTGATTTGAATAAGACCGCCAGTGCACAAAGTAATGGGGGTTAAAGGACGCACAAGGCAGAAGGGTACTTGAATAACAGTGAGTTCAGCAGCAGGTGGAGTGCAGTGGCCCAGCTAAAAGTGGACTTACCTTTCTGCCGAACAGAACACCAGACCATGACGATCAGTACACAGATAACCAGAAATACCAGGATGGCCAAGATTCCCCCGATAATGGCGTAGGGGACAGACGTGTGAGCCTCAATAATAGCCCCAGGGTCTGTAGATGAGGGAGAAAAACATAAGAATATGAATGTACCACACTAGATTAGACCAAGGTTCACTGAGCTCAACATTCCATCTTTAATAGTGGTAAGGCCTGGTCACAAGTACCTTGCAGAATGCTAAAGAGGAGATCTGATCCTTGTCACCACACCCAGAGACAGCCAATGCTTTTGTCAAGTCTACAAAATTCATAATGGTTTATGGACTTTTCCGCCAAGATTCTGCCCAAATCCCTTTAGAAACTCAACAATGCAACTGCCTTGACCACATCTTCAGGGAACACAGCTAGATTGTGTGTTGAGCAAAAAAAAAAAAAAAGAGAGAGAGACCTTCTATAGTTTGATATTTGCTACTTGCTAGTTTCACGGAGTGTTCCCTAGTCTTAGTACTATTCTGGTGGCTCAATCTAAAATATTATCTAGCAGAAGTAGAAAGAGAGAGAGAGAGCATAGCACTATGTATGTAAGCAGGGTTCAGTCTTCAAGGATGGGGCAGAAAGTGGGTCACAAGGATCAGAAATGTAAAATTCTTGAGCAGCTAAAGCCAAGAAAGAGGTCTTTTCTTTCAGCTCTCTCACCCTACCTCTCTTAGGTTTACCCTCTGTCCTTTTCTCTCCTGTAAAAGTCTGAGAAACTATTTGAGATGTGACAAAGCTGTTTGCACTTCCAAAGTAATGAATAAAATGAGCATAACAAAAGAATTACAAAGTCAGGCGCACATTCTCCACAGTTTCCTCACATCACATCCATCACTCCCTGTGCTTCTGAAAAGTAAGTGCAGCGGGTACTGAAATCATAGCCTTTATAACCCATCGGTATTAAGAACATCCCATAAAGCTCTCATTAGAGTCTGCTCTTATCTAAAAAAGTAGCTCCTGGAGGCCACATTTCAGCAAAGTATTCCTGGGACACCACCTCTATCACTTCTCCTGCCTCTGTCCATGGTCCTTACCTCACTTCCCCTTTTTCTTGCATTCAGGGATGCAACAAACTTAAATTGGCTCGATAGTGTGTGCGTATTACAAAAGTATTATATTGGGTGGAGGTAATTTCTCTGCATGTAAAGTCTTAACACCTATAAATGGTCCTGCGAGAACTCACGGCAGCCAATTAGCTAGCGTTTCTGCACGGGCAGGAGCGAAGGAAGGTCGCTCCTGCCACAAATCACTGATGGACCACCAGGGATACTTAAGGTATGCAGGTAAGGTGGGAGGGAGATAAAAATAATTAGAATTGGGCTGGGACAGGAGGTGGGAGGGATCCCTCCTGTCTCGTCCACCGCTGGACCATCAGGTTTCACAGCAGGCCCGGTGGAGGCCTGCAAGGCATCGGGAGGGAGGGGGGGAAAGGGTACCGAACCTGGCAGGGAGAAAGGGGAGCTGGGTGCAGAGACTGGCAGGGAAGGGGAATGAGTGAGGGGGCTGGATGCAGAGCGTGGCAGAGGGGGAACAGAGTGCAGAGCCTGGCAGGGCAAGGCAAGGCACTGCACTTGAATATTAACCCACCATCACCACCGGTTTGTATTCGAGTCAACCTTTTTTCCTCCTTTTTTGGGGGAGGGGAAAGGTTACCTCGGTTTATATTTAGGTCGGTTTATATTCAAATATATACAGTATATTTTATGAAAACATATAGATACATGCATAAATTACATACAGAAATTTTACTTCTGCTTCAGAGCAGGGTGTCCAAACTTGTCCATTTTGTCTGGGTTCCCATGCTGTTTACAAAAAGTTTCATTTTGTTTGGGTTTTAGAATTTTTCTTAATTTCAGGGGCAGAGTACAACAAATAAGATTTATACTATATACTATTTATAACACAGGAAAAAGCTGGCATTTATTTCCTGTTGTTTTGGGCTAAAGTATACAAGAATTGGCGGGGAAAATGTCATTGATGCTTCCCATCTGGTTTCATGTGGACGCACATCTGTGATAAATGTATGCACCGGTATTTATGCACTATTAGGGCTGGACCTGAGAGTCTATTTTATAAAAGCAAGTGAAAGGATAAGAAAGCAAACAGGAAAGCTCAGGAGTTTACTTAATTTCTTATATACCGCATGTAACCCCAAAGGCTGTTGAAGAGGAAGAACAATTGCTTTCGCCCACTACTTATGAGGAATGGAATTCTTTCCCCTTTTTTTAAATTTGGATTTATGTACTGAATTCAGCCCATGGTGCTTATATTTAGGTGCTAAGGTTGTAGAATGAGGGGGTTAAAGGGCAGGTCTAGAAACTAGGGCCCAAATTCTGTAACCAGGGCCTTAACGCGTGGAATAGCGCGTGCTAAATTGCCGCACACGCTAGACCTTAACGCCAGCATTGAGCTGGCGTTATTCTAAAAGCATACCGTGTGGTAGAAACATAGAAACATAGAAAATGACGGCAGAAAAGGGCCATAGCCCATCAAGTCTGCCCACTCCAACAACCCTCCCCTAATCTACACTCTATCACTCATCCCCAAGCTGCCCTCCTCTATGCTACCCTCGTAGGGATCCGACGTGGGCATCCCATTTATTCTTAAAATCTTGTATGCTGCTGGCTACGATCACCTGCTCCGGGAGCTCATTCCAATGGTCCACCACTCTTTCAGTGAAGAAGTACTTCCTGGTATCCCCATGAAATTTCCCCTCCCTGATTTTCAACGGATGTCCCCTTGTGGACGAGGGTCCTTTTAGAAGGAAAACGTCATCTTCCACCTCTATGCGACCAGTGATGTACTTAAATGTCTCTATCATATCTCCCCTCTCCCTACGTTCCTCGAGAGAGTATAGCCGCAACTTGTGCAGCCTGTCTTCATACGAGAGATCCTTGAGCCCCAGGATTATCCTGGTGGCCATTCGCTGAACCGACTCAACTCTCAGCACATCCTTACGGTAGTGCGGCCTCCAGAATTGCACACAGTACTCCAGATGAGGTCTCACCATGCTTCTGTACAACGGCATAAAGACCTCTGGCTTCCGGCTAACAAAGCCTCTACGGATACATCCCAGCATTTGTCTAGCCTTAGATGAAGCCTTCTCCACTTGATTGGCTGATTTCATGTCTCCACTAATGATCACCCCCAAATCCCGCTCTGCTGTAGTCCTGGACAAGGTTTCACCATTCAGTGTGTATGTCTTACACGGATTATTGTTACCAAGGTGCATGACCTTGCATTTTTTCGCATTGAAGCCCAGCTTCCAGTTTGTGGACCAATGTTCCAGTAAAAGCAGGTCCTGCCTCATGCTGTCGGACAAATCATTTTTACTTGCGGTGTCACTCACAGTGTTACATAATTTGGCATCGTCGGCGAATAATGCTATTTTACCTTGAAGCCCCTGAGTCATGTCTCCTATAAATATGTTGAAAAGGATCGGGCCCAAGACTGATCCCTGCGGCACTCCACTGGTCACCCTCGACGTTTCAGAGAGGGTACCGTTAACCAACACCCTCTGAAGTCTCCCGCTTAGCCAGTCGCTGACCCATGCAGTTAGTGTATCACCTAATCCCATTGATTTCATCTTGCTCAGTAATCTACAGTGGGGGACGCTAAAACACCTTAGTGCCCTAAAAACACCTTAGTAAAAGGAGCCCTTAGATCTTGCACTCTGAATAATAATAATAATAATAACAGTTTATATACCGCAGGACCGTGAAGTTCTATGCGGTTTACAAAGATTAAAAGATGGTACAAATTAATTGAACTTAATAGAGGTGAAAGAAAGTGGTTATTCCTCAGCTATAGTAAATGGAAAGATATATGTTTGGACCCAAGTATATTAGGACCTAACATGGTCTGTGTTTCGGCAACTCATGCCTTCATCGGGAGTCCATATATCCAATATATACATTAATCCAACATCCACATCAACTAGATGTAAAAATTTGTAATCCACCAAAATTTCTATAGTAGAACTTGCTGTAATGTACATCAAGGCAGCAGCGAGCTCTTCTGTAGAAGTTTTGGTGGATTACAAGTTTTTACATCTAGCTGATGTGGCTGTTGGATGCATGTTTCATATACAGTTAATGTTTTTATTAGATATATGGACTCTTGATGAACGCATGAGTTGCCAAAACATGGACCATGTTGGATCCTAATATACTTGGGTCCAAACACATCTCTTTTCCTCTTCTATAGCTGAGGAACAACTGTTAAATCATCATTGGACTTCGCAATACATTGAATTTTTACATCCCTCGCTTCGCCTATAGCCGAGTTATAGCTACATAGCAATTACTGAACGTCTCAATAAACTGATTTTCATCCAGATACAATTGTTTTCTTGTTCCACTGTTTGGGTTTTTGTTTTATTTTTTGGCTTTTGTGGTGTGGAATTCTTTCCCCTCTTTTTTTATTTGGATTTATGTACTGAATTCAGCCCATGGTGCTTATATTTAGGTGCTAAGGTTGTAGAATGAGGGGGGTTAAAGGGCAGGTCTAGAAACTAGGGCCCAAATTCTGTAACCAGTGCCTAATGTTAGGCACCTATTTTGGAGGTGCCCAACTAGATAGGTGCCTATCTAAATTGAACAACAAGCCCAATTAAGATTTTTAATCAGCACTAATTGAAACATAGGCGCCTATCAAGAGAGAGCGATTCTGTAACAAGGCACCTCTAAAAATTTAGGCGGCCTTCAAAAAAATAGGTGCTATGCATGTTGGGCGAGAGCATGGCTTCGTATTAGGCGCTGCTCTTAAGAATGCTTAAGTGCTTGCATGGGCGCCTAACTTTTAGTTGCGCCTAGAACTGGCCTATTTATTGGGCGCCTCCAAAATAGGTGCCCAAATAGGTGCCGCTCAGTGCGATTCACTAAACAGCACCCAATTGTTCTTGAATCGCGCTGAACGGTGCCTATATCAGCGCCTTACTTTTGGGCGCTTCTAATAGAATTTGCCCCTGCTAACGCTGTCATGTTCATCGTGCATGTAAATGTTAGAATACAAACATATATTTGGGTAAATGTGCACTTATACACGTATATGCCAGTTTGCCACCTAAGCCCTATTCTCGAATTATACACTCCCACTTATACTCATAACTTACAGAATACTGTAAGTCAGGGGTGTCCAACCTTTTGGCTTCCCTGGGCCGCTTTGTCCTAAAACAAATTTTTGGGGGCCGCACACACGCATAAACGCTGCAGCAAGACAGAGGAGGGAGCCGGCAAGATGGTAAACACCCGGGGGCAGCAGAGGAAAACACTGCATCTCCCTCAACCGGGGCCGCACAAAATATTTAACGGGGCCGCATGCGGCCCTCGGGCCACAGGTTGGACACCCCTGCTGTAAGTTATGTGGGTCCGTGTCCACACATGCCAACTCTATGGCTAGTGTATGCCAGTACTGAGTTACACTGATACTGTATAATGGAACTCAGTTGCCCAGGTTCTGTTACAATAAAGGCTCCTACCACACAGCCTCGAGGCACCTACATAGAGGCTCCCAGTTATAGAATTGCCTCCTATTTTGGGCTTATGACAGATCTCAAACTTCACTCTTTTAAAGAAACAAACAATACTATTGAATCTCAGCAATAGTTTTACTGTGGGGAAAGAGAAAAGTGTGATTGGCCAGGGGTTTCTTTCATTATCTCTGGGGCTCTTAGAGATCTTTCTGTATAGTGTCTTATAGTCAAGTTTAAACTCCAAGACGTTAGGCCAAAACAGGCCTAGTCTAGAGTATTCTCTGTTTCATGGTTATTTGAGTTACATTTAAGTTGACCTTGAAGAGGTTTAGACTTTTTCAAGAGAATCATAATTTGTGCCTGCTCTTGTCTTCACTCGTAGGGTCATGATTTGTATTAGATCTTCAGCAGGTTCAGGTTCTCTGGCAGATCATCTCTCTCTCTCATTTCCCTTCCCTTTCACTCACTCCTCATTCTTCTCCTGTCACACTCTCAGTGTTGGCACTGATTCCCTGACTTTTGCAGAGGGTTAGATATTTCTAAGAGTAGTATCCAGAAATTAATTCTCAGAGTCAGCAGTAAATGACGGAGATATGAGAGAGAAGGGGGATGGGGAATAGGCAAGGAGGGAGTGGCAAGATCCCCTCTCTGAATTCTACATGCAAACTTTGTAGTAGCACGGGAAAGAGTCTGATCACGGACAGCCAAAGACAATAAAGCATGCTGTCTTCCACAAAAAGCATAGAATGACTCATGTTGATGACTTCTAGATATAGGGGATATTAACCTGACATAGGTTTACCCTTATCCCTTATATGGGGAGCAATCAGACTCTGCCTACGTGCAGGCCCTGAGCTTAAGCCTATTTAAGATAGCTTAAGAAGTATGCATTATAACCTTTGGACTGTCACATGCTTATCTTATTTGAGCAGTCCTTATTAGGAAAGGACATCAGCTGACAGGCCTTGAGGACGTGCAAAGACTCAGGCTCTGTCCACGTGTTAATCAGGCCCTTGTCTAAGTGCTGAGTTGGATGATGATCACGAGGTAAAAGCACGAGGTAAAGGGAGGGTGATCACGAGGTAAAAGCATGTACCTATCTTTGTATCCACCAATGTAAAATCATGTACCTTTGTACCCACCAATCATGAGATGTGTAAACGAGGGAGTTACTATGATGTCATTAGCTTAGAAGCATAATAAATAGGGACTCGGAGCTAGTACTTACTAGCGCCGCCTCCCGATTCTAAGACTGTGGTGTGTGTGTTTCCTTTGTGGGGCATTCCTACAATTGAGAAAGTCATGGGGGAAGCCACTGCTTGCCCTCGATCGGTAGCATGGAATATTACTACACTTTGGGTTTTGGCTAGATACTAGTGACCAGGATTGGCCACCGTGAGAATGGGCTACTGGGCTTGATGGACCATTGGTCTGACCCAGTAAGGCTATTCTTATGTTCTTATGTTCACGGTTTCTGGTCTCTCTGGCTTATACGTATTCCTTCTCTCTCATTCCTGGGTATGTTTTGGCTGAGCCCCAGGATCATTATATGGTGTCAGAAGTGATCAATGAGAATATTAGTGGAGAGAATTTGAGATCCAACTGTTCTGGAAGCTGAAAGCAGAGGGTACAGGAGCCAGAGAAGAAGAAGCTGCTGAATTTGCACCCAGGTAATACAGCAGCCTGACATACTTAGAGGGAAGAAAGGTAAACACAGAGGTTTTGTAATCACTTCATTCCCTCATCCAGCCTAGATTGTCTGGCAATAATGCAGAGAACTAGAGAAAATTCAGGCAGTTTTGAACTTGTTGTTATAGAAGTTGAGCAGAAACATGGTAAAAAGTCATATTTTCTGTACTTTAGCATACTGTGTGTGTGTGGGGGGGGGGGGGGGGGGGGGGGGAGGGGAATAAGCACCAGAGTGGAGAAGTAGTTTAGAGGTAAGAGCACTGGGCTGACAACCTTGGAAGCCAGAGTTCAGATCCAATTGCTGCCTCTTGTGATCTCAGGCAAGTCATTTAACCCTTTATTGCCTCAGGTACTAACTTAAGCTATAAGCTTTCCAGGTATAGGGAATACCCGAGTGTAACTCACCTTGAGCAACTAGTGAGAAAGATGTGAGCTAAATCCAAATTAAAATAAAAAATGTCTTTCATGTTTGCAGAAGGATAAAGTATGAAAAAAAATACAACAAATATTGGAAAGGTACTTCAGCTAAAATGAATAAAGAGCTTTCAAAGGTATTGATTTGTTTTACACACATACAAAATATGAATGAAGGCACAGAGCAATAAGCTACAGTTCTAAAGAGTATCAGTCAGATCTGTGCCTTTGGGGACTTAAACTCTCTGTTCAGCGAAAGGAGTACTTGAGGCATTAGAGACAATGCAGTCAGCAAGAGGAAAATTACTCCAGATACGCAGGGCTGCAAAACCAGTGAAGGCCCAGGCCAAAGAGCTATAAGTATTTGAAGAGGCACTCCAGGCATAGACATGAAGGAAAATGAACTGAAAAAAACAGTGGTCACCAAACAGGAAAGCTGCCATTAGGGCAGCAAGTGGCAGGCTGTGTTAAGACATTTTGCAAAATATGGCAGATCCCATGTGTGACAAACTACAAAGCTGAGCATAACCCTGAGGAGTTCTGGCAATGATCTCTAAACCCCTCAAGTTGCTTGCTTTTTAATTGTGAGCTTGCAAATGAAGAATGTTCACAAAACTACTCCCTGTGGAATTTCCCTAGGACAATTTGGTGACTGGTCAGTGTTGCTCCTACTTCTATGCCTGTGGTAAAGTCTGCATGGGATTCCAAAAATTGTATCCTATGTAATGTTTGCTAGCTTTGCCTCTGGGATCAACAGCATGGAATGTTGTTGCTCTTTGGAATTCATGAAGCTTGCTACTCTCTCAAATTCTGGAATCTTGCTAGGCTTTGGGATTCTGCCAGATACTTGTAGCCTGCATTGGTAACTGTTTGAAGCAGGATACTGTGTGAAGGGCTCGGAATATACAATCCAATATAATAGATGGCTTTCCAATCCATGCACACAGTGAGGGAAGAACTGTGTGCTAAAACGAGCTGACTGATGTTGGAAGCACTACAAGATATGCAGAAAGTTCAGGCAAGCTCCCTAATTTCTGTGGAGATAAATAATGGTAGCTATGTGTATATTTAGATCCAAGAACCCATAAGTTTATAAGAAAAAACATTATAGCTCATTTTGTAAATGCCCCTTTTTTCAACAACTTAGATGCCTCCTCAGGATCTTGGCAGCTAAAGCTGACAGAGGAATGCTCAAAAATTATCTACATTTAACACTGAAGAGATGAACCCTGACAAGAAGGGGTGGATCAGGCTATTGGAATAACGTCGCAGCCCAATTTAAAGAAAAATGCGCAGCAGCTTTCAAAAATGGTGAATTAGCTGAGAAAATTGATATCTAATTTGTCTACAAGGGCATTGCTTCTAAAGACAGCTTCTGAGAAAAAGAATGAATGCAGGGCACGAATAAGGAAGGATTCCCTTGAAACAGGAATTGATGCAGGTACCAATTGGATGTGTCACAGCCTGAGAGGGGTGCAGTGATTTTACTATACTTGAAGACTATTGTCAAACAGCAAAGTGGTTTATGTTTGCAAAGCGGTGAGAGGGGCAGAAAAAGTATCCAAAGAGCTTGTGGATCTCTGGTCTTTAAAGGTTCAGATGGGCCAGGGGAACACATAACAGAACATAAGAATTGCCACTGCTGGTCAGACCAGTGGTCCATCATGCCCAGCAGTTTGCTCGTGTAGTGGCCCCCAGGTCAAAGACCAGTGCTCTAAATGAGTCCAGCCTCACCTGCAGTTTAGCAGGAACTTGTCCAACTTTGTCTTGAATCTCTGGAGGGTGTTTTCCACTATAACATACTCCAGAAGAGCGTTCCAGTTTTCTACCACTCTCTGGGTGAAGAAGAACTTCCTTATGTTTGTATGGAATCTATCCCCTTTCAACTTTAGAGAGTGCCCTCTAGTTCTTCCTACCTTGGAGAGGGTGAACAATCTGTCTTTATCTGCTAAGTCTGTTCCCTTCAGTATTTTGAATGTTTCGATCATGTCCCCTCTCAGTCTTCTCTTTTCAAAGGAGAAGAGGCCCAGTTTCTCCAATCTCTCACTGTACGACAACTCCTTCAGCCCCTTAACCATTTTAGTCGCTCTTCTCTGGACCCTTTCGAGTAGTACCATGTCCTTCTTCATGTATGGCGACCAGTGCTGGATGCAGTACTCCAGATGAGGGTGCACCATGGTCCGGTACAGCAGCATGATAACCTTCTCCGATCTGTTCGTGATCCCCTTCTTTATCATTCCTAGCATTCTGTTCGCCCTTTTCACCGCCGCTGTGCATTGCGCGGACAGCTTCATCGACTTGTCGATCAGAACTCCCAAGTCTCTTTCCTGGGAGGTCTCTCCAAGTACCGCCCCGGACATCCTGTATTCATGCATGAGATTTTTGTTACCGACATGCATCACTTTATACTTATCTACGTTGAACCTCATTTGCCATGTCGATGCCCATTTCTCAAGCTTGATTATGTCACATTGCAGTATTCACTACTCTGAATAACTTCGTATTGTCTGCAAATTTAATCACCTCACTCATCGTACCAATGTCCAGATCGTTTATAAAGATGTTGAAGAGCACGGGTTCAAGCTGTTTGCCTGGATCTATGAGTAATCCTAAAAAAAGGGCTGTCTGCGAACAGTTACCAACTCTTCACCAGAACAGAAGAACCACAGCTGTATCTTCCACAAGAGAGGATGCAGACTCTGACTATAAAGAAAGATGAACGATCCCAAAAACCTCCTTGTTAAGGACTAGGGTTCGATGGAAGGAAGCTCCGGTGGTGAATAACAAAAACATACCAGAGTGAAATACTGGTAACATCTCCTGAAAGTGCATCTACTGAGCTTAGTCATAATTTTAAGAGGGGCAACACTGAAATGTAGTGTGGAGACACCCCTCCTGCATGTAACACTGTTATACAGAGGGCAATTAAGGGACTAGAGACTCCCCACCCCTGAATAGGACAGTGTTATTCATAAGGTAACCATACGTCCCGTTTTGAATGGGACCGTCCAGTTTTTAGATCCCCTGTCCCGTTGTCCCCACACACAGCTTCGGGATGCCGAAATGTCCCATTTTCAGGGACAGCGTCCTGAAGCTGTGCGCTGGGACAACAGGACAGGGGATCGCTTCCCCTACCTCACTGCCGCACCAAAGCCAGCCTCCTTCCCTCCCTCAAGCGCCGATTTATCCTCCCTGGTCCGCTGCCGCTGCTTGTCAGCCTCCCTCCCTCCAACGCCGACACTCGCAACCCGGAAGTACAAGCACCTGAGACATGACGCGAAACGCAGGGGCACACCAGCTACTGGCTAAAACACCGCCCCCTTCTGCACAAGGGGGCGGGCAGGGTCCCGGACTTGCATGGTGGCTGTGGCAGCAGCAGCATAGGGAGCGAGCGCTGACGTCATGTGGTTTCCCCGCCTTCTTCGTGGGGAAGGGGACGAAGCTTAGGTTGGGTAGAGGAGGAAGTAGTGGGATTGCCATCGGCTCGTGATGGTTTTGCAGTAGGGAAATTAGAAACTAGGCGGGTTGGTGTATTTTCAGGTGAAATTAAAAAAAGATGTAAAAGAGGAGTAAACTAATTAGGCTAAGTTTGATGGAGGTGCCCTGATGCAAGGCGAAGATGGGCATGGCCGATGCCAGCATGCAGTTGGGTCTGGTGTGGTTAGTGGCTCGGGGTTGGGAAGGATTGCGGGACTTAAGGCTGTGCTAGATAAAGCAGAAACAAAGATTGGGTCCGGAGAGCAAGGCCGGCTTTTTTTTTTTTTTACTTTAATTAAGGCAACTTGAGACAAGGTACAAGCAAAAACATCAGTCCACTTTACAGACACCAGAAAATACTAAAAACCGAACCATACATCATGAAAGGGGAGATTCCCCAAAACAAGCAGCCCCAGCCTCAAACAAACCCAAGTTTTTACATTTTTCCACCCATCCCCCTACCTAACAAAGCTGTAGACAAAACTTTGTAGAGAGACCTAAACCCCTCTCTCCCTGCCGCGCCAAAGCCAGTCTCCCTCCAGCGCTGATTCAAACCTTCTCCCTGGGCCGTCACTGCTGCTTCTTGCTGCCCAGAAGCCTTCTTCCCAACATCAATTCTGACGTCGGAGAGGAGGTTCCAGGCCATCCAGGCAGGGTTTGGCCGTCCCGGAACTTCCTCTATGATATCAGAAATGACGTTGGGGGTGGAGCGGAGAGAAGACTTGTAGGCCTGGTGCTTGTGCAGTGCAGTCACTGCACATACCTTGATGTTGCTGGGTCAGGGAAGCAGAGTGCGTGGGGGCAGGGGAAGAAGGGTGACGATTTGTCGGGGGGCAAGGGAAGCAGGCTGCATCGGGGAAGTAGGGTGGCTTGGCTAGGGTGCGTTGGGGAAGTAGGCTGGTTTGGCTTATTGGGGGGCAGGGAAAGCAGGGTGGCTTGGCTTGGCGGGGGGCAGGGAAAGCAGGGTGGCTTGGCTTGGCGGGGCAGGGGAAGCAGGGTGCATCAGGGAAGCAGGCTGGCTTGGCTTGTCAGGGGGCAGGGGAAGCAGGCTGGTTTGGCTTGTGGGGGGCAGGGGAAGCAGGGTGGCTTGGGGGGGGGCAGGGAGACAGAAAGAAATGAAAGAGAAGATGCGCAATCAGAAGGAAATGCAACTACTCAGATCGAATTGGAGAACCAGTCTCCCCTTCCGCAGTAACCATTAATCTCTTCCTCTCTCTAAGAGATCCCAAGTGCTTATCCAACACTTTCTTCAATTCAGACACAGACTCTGTCTCCACCACCTCTTCCGGGAGACTGTTCCATGCATCTACCACCCTTTCTGTAAAAAAGTATTCCTTAGATTACTCCTGAGCCTATCACCTCTTAACTTTATTCTTTGCCCTCTCATTCCAGAGCTTCCTTTCAAATAAAAGTAACTCAACTCATGCGCATTTACACCACGTAGGTATTTAAATGTCTCTATCATATCGTCCCTCTCCCACCTTTCCTCCAAAATATACATATTGAGATCTTTAAGTCTGTCCCCATATGCCTTATGACAAAGACCATGCACCATTTTAGTAGCCTTCCTCTGGACTGACTCCATCCTTTTTGTATCTTTTTGAAGATGTGGTCTCCAGAATTGTACACATAAACAATAAAAGTTCAACAGGACAAGAACCCACGAGTTCAAAATCACACAAAGAGCAGTGGGAATGGACAATGAACACTCCACAAAAAAATCAAGAATGTAAAACCAGACTTGTTTATTCCAATACAAAGGGACAAACATCAACTGTGGGCCCGACACAGTACTGTGTTTCGGCAAATCAAAATGCATGCATCAGGGGGTCACTGTAATGTTGTAATACACTAAGAAGCTCGAGTTTTTGTTGGTGTGTGATTTGACTGAACCTTGTATTAACAAAGGACATGCTCACCTGTGTATGAAAACATTACAGTGACCCCTGATGCAAGTGTTTTGAAACACAGTACTGAGTCGGGTCCACAATTGATGTTTTTCCCTTTGTATTGGAATAAACAAGTCTGTTTTTACATTTTTTATTTTTTTGTGGAGTGTTCATTGTCCGTTCCCGTTGCTTTTTGTGTGCTCCAGAATTGTATACAATATTCTAAATGAGGTCTCACCAGAGTCTTATACAGGGACATTTTACCTACTGGCCATACCTCTCCCTATGTACCCTAGCATCCTTCTAGCTTACACCGTCACCTTTTCAACCTGTTTGGCCACCTTAAGATCATCACATACAATCACACCCAAGTTCCGTCTTCTGTCGTGCACATAAATTCTTCACCCCATAAACGGTACCGTTCCTTCATGTTTTTGCAGCCCAAATGCATGACCTTGCATTTCTAAGCATTAAATTTATCTGCCAAATTTCAGCCCATTTTTCAACCTTTGCTAGATCTTTCTTTATTCACACCATCTGGGGTGTCTATTTCAGATTTTGCTATTATCCGCAAAAAGGCAAATCTTACCTGACAGCCCAGCAGCAATATCACTTATAAAAATATTAAAAAGAACAGGCCTATGAACAGAATCTTAAGGCACACCACTAGTAACATCCCTTTCCTCAGAGGGATCTCAGTTAACCACTACTCTGTCGTCTTCCACTCACCCAGTTCTTGATCCAGCCCATCACTTTGGGGGCCATCCTGAGGGCACTCAGTTTATTTATTAGATGTCTGTGTGGAACACTGTCAAAGGCTTTGCTACATTCTAAATACACCACATCTACTGCACTCCCTCCATCCAATTCTCTGGTCACTCAGTCAAAGAAATTGATCAGATTTGTCTGACAAGACCTACCTCTAGTGAATCCATGTTGCCTCCGGTCCTGTAATCCATTGGATTCCAGAAACATCACAAATCATTTTGTTAGTTCTTTTGGGGATCCATGGCATGCATAAAATCCTTCTCCAGAACCAAAGCTCAAATGAGTCAATCTTCTGTCTTGTTTCCGTAGTGTCCAGCTTCGCATCAATAATTGACCACTGAGAAAATGAGTGCTTGGCTAAGTTTGATCTTCATTTGGAGTATTATTTTCTTCCCTTTGAATACTTTGTCAAGAGCCTTCATTGAAGAGCGACCCAGTACTATTTCGGCCCTGCTAGTTGCTTCTTTGTTTACAAAAGAGCCCAGGAGATTGAAATCCTTTACAACTTCTATTCTATTGCCTTCAAGCTCAAAATCTTCTTCATTTTCCGTGTTCATGATCATCATCTTATTTATGTTCAGTTCTAATCTCATATTATGATTTTTGGCTTTGACTTTTCTCAGTAGATATAGCATGTCTTCTTTGCTGCTGGTGATGAGTATTGTATCCAATTCAAAGTGTTGTCACTGGTACATCAAATAGTATACCACACTGTACCACTTTGGTTTCAATCTCTCTGGGAGAAATGAAATTGGTAGCAATGACAGCTGATAATGTAAGATATGTGGCAACTCAACTTCAAATGTTTTCCATCGCTGGAATATCATATTGGAATAAGCTTAGTGGGCAACTGAGACTATCCCCCTCTTCTACAAAGCCACGCTAGCGTCTGCTGCGCAGCAACAGCCCCAAAGCCCTTTAAATCTCTATGGGCTTCGGGGCCATTACCATGAGGCTTTGTAGAAGAGGGGGTATCACTACAGCTTTAAGAAGATGTTGAAAACCAAGCTGTTTGTAGACGCATACTTGTGATCTGTTTTGCCTAATGTTATTTGGGCATTTTTGTAACTTTTTTTTTTTTTTAAATACATTATTGAAGAATATGTAGATCTTGCTCTCAAATGTGTTGATATTATTTAGAAGAATCATTTGTACTGTTTTTGTTTTTAAGTATGTTTATTTGGAAACCGCTGACTCCAGGCGGTATATTAAGTTTTTAAATAAATCAATCATCTGCATAGTGCCGGAACAAACATGGTAACTGCACAAATTCTGGGTAACAAGTAGAGCCTATAGAAACAGGAGGTGGGGTCAGAGCAGACAGTGGAGTGGCCCTTCTCTGCTGCTTATGTCAGTAGAGGGAGGCAAGGAGGTGGGAGAATCAGCAGTTTCTCTGTCTTTACCCCATTCAATGCAGTAGGAAAGGAACAGGTGTAGTAACTGATTAGTGGGGAAGGGGGACAGAATAGCTAAGAATTCTCTGGGCGTTGACAAATCCAACATTTCCACCACTGATGGTCTTACACAGTGTCTGACATCTCTGGGTCAAAGGAGCAAAATATCTAAGAATGAGAAGGATGGATAGATGGATTGTTCTCTGACTCCACAATTCATGGCTCTCAGCTCTACTCAGTGGCATAGTACGGGAGGGGTGGGGTGCCCTAGGAGCCTCCTTGGTGGGGTTGCCAGCACCTTTCCTCCTCTCCGTCCCCCCCACACCCGCACCTTCCCACTCCACTGCACACATGTCTTCATTTTCCCCCCCACCGTACCTCTAGCTCTGGTACGAGCAGCAGCTCCAACTTGTTGCTCGTGCCGGCCTCGGCGCTTCCCTCCATTACTTCTCGGTCTCACAACTAGGATGTGATGTCAGAGGGAGAGCTGACGCCGGTGTGGGCAGCAAGTTGGAGATGTTGCTCATGCCGGGGAAGCTAAATAAATATGGGGGAAGTGGTGCATATGTGGCGGGGGTGGGGCAAGGGGCATGGCACCGCCTCGGGCGCCTCCTACCCTCACTACGCCAGGGGCTCTACTCCAGGATTTACTCCCAGTGCTCCAACAGGAATTGTAGTTCCAATGTCTCACAGAAAAATTTAAGTTTTATAAATAGGTGAAGTGGGAAATTATAAATATGCTACTACAAATGACTCCACATGTGTGAAGCTGAGAGTCTACTCAAATGGAAGAAAAGCCTCAGGTTTTATCAGCAGAGCTCAAACCACCACCATCACCATCACATCATTGGCAAAAACTTCCACAGAGTGGCGATCCGCTATTGAGGTTTAAAAATTGTTAAGGACTGAGATTTTATGCAGCTATAACAACTGTGATTGTATAAAGCAGTCTGATATGTTGCCGACGTTTCACGGCACTAAGCTGTTTCTTCAGGGCTTATCAACCTCACTTTGAGTCTCACAGAGTGACAGCGTTGTGCTTATGATCTCACCGGTGTCACCAGTGAGCACAATGCTGTCACTCTGTGGAAGTTTCTGCCAATGATGCGGTGGTGGTGGTGGTTTGAGCTTGAGCTCTGCCGATAAAACCTGAGACTTTTCTTCCATTTGAGTAGACTCTCAGCTTCACAAAAGTGGAGTCATTTGTAGTAGTATATTTATAATTTCACTGAAAAACTACCCTGGTGAAAGCTGGACTGCACAGCCTGTCCTCCCTGACGTTCACAGAGATGACACTCACTCTCACACTTTTTGAACCCTATTGCTCACTCAAAGCTTCAGTATAAGCTCATTGATCTTGATCACTGTTTTCATGAGAGGCAAACCTTAGAGAAAACCAAGTAGTTCACCAGTTTGAAGAAATCTGAGAACACCTTCCTGCCTACTGCTTCCCCTTGCCTTATCCCTTTTCCCTTTACTGCTCTGAAGACAATTTTAGCTCCTAAAATTTACCCAACTTGCTCCTCACTTGGTCTGTATTTTTTTCAGAGGCTCCAAAGAAAATCCAGTATCATTTAATGCTGCTTTGATTCATTTGCAAAGCAACACAATACTGAAATCATTCCAGATTTATACCCTGGATGTGCTGCCTGAAAAATCTCACTCTTTAGCCTTCAATCTCACTCCTTGCCATGGTAAATCTTACTCCTTTGGGTTAGTTCACTCATGCAATCTCTGCATTCAGATGTTGACTCACACCGGTTTATAGACACATAAACGTAGACACTTACCATACACCACCAACACATACTGGTCTGAGGCGCGGCCGTGCTTGTTGCTTGTAGAACAGATGTAGGTGCCGTTGTCTACCATGTTCAGTGAGGGAATGTTGAGCATATCACCATGAATTTCCACCCTGTCTGGCAGGGACTCATTCAGTCGACTCCAGATGATCTCAGAGGGCCTAGGAATGAAAAGCAGAGAGATGGAGGTAACAGGAGGGACTGAAGGTCCAGTGCGTACTAGTCAACTATTCTGTCTTTCTTTATCTGTCTCTTTCCTTCTTTCTCTCAGTCTCTTCATCTTTTTCTATCTCTTGCTCTGTGTATGGATGTCTCCCTCTGTCTCTCTTTGTTTCAAGGTTATATGTCTTCTGGGCATTGCTGTTGTCAGTGATATATTATGTCAGAAAGCAGCTGCCCAGTGAGATGAGTTAAGATGAATCTGGGGACATTATGGCACAATAACTCGCCCGGGGGGTCTCCATCAATCACAGGAGATGCTGCACCCAAACCTGGTTCTAATTCAAGGACGTCCCAAGTCAGCCCCTCTCATACCCTTTCAGTCTATCTGTTTTTCAGATAGGATTTTGGGGATGGGGGGAAAAAGGACCCTGGAGGAAAATGCAATGGGGGGGGGGGGGGTGAGCGAGACCCTGGGCTTCACTTGATGGCTTTCTGTGCATCAGCTGCATACTATGATCCATCTGCCCTCCTGTGTCTCTGTTGGAACAGGACATCTGTGAGTGACATGCTCTCTTAGAAAGAAAGGTGGGACTCTTCTTAGGGGTGGGAGGCAGGGGACCCCTCCATCAATGATCCATTCCTGACATGTCCAGAACAGCTCACTGGGATTTTATTTTAGCTAGTTGTATTCCAGGGCACAAGAATGGGATGTTACTGTGCTTTGGTTTAGCTGAAAACCTTTCAAAGATTTGACAGGAATTTATTAAGCATTTGCATGCATATATGTGTATGAGAGCTCCTGTGTGTGTGAACACATGCATGTTTATGTGAGTTGGGATTACAGGCAATGCAGTTATTTATTTATTAGCCTCTGAGGAGGATGAGTGATACTTATGAGCCTTAGAACAGGTCCACAGTCTTTCCCATGCTCCTCTCCTATCTCCAACCCAGTGGTCTCCCTCTCAATGGTGCCAACAGCAGAGCCTCTTTCCAGCAGTGCCCCCTGCCAGAGGGAGTTTCCTCCAGCATGATGGATAGGACTCCAGTCGCCTTGCCTGTTCCCTAGCATGGCTCCTGCTCACTTCTCTGACCGTGACTTCCGAGGAGAAATAAAAAGCACATAATTGCTGTGGAATTGAAGCTCTGATTAGCTGCCGTCTCCCTGACAGGCAGAGATTGCTGGCACTCCAACGGCACATAAAAGGGCAGATTAGGCATTCCATCAGTGTGAAGGATGTGGCTGATTGCTGCTAGGGAACTGGGGAAATTAGGAGCTTGTGCTCAGGAGAGAAGCGGTGTGCACAAGCTACCGGAGGAGGATGGAAGCCCCTTGTGGGATGGTTCCCTAACGGGGAGATAAGAAGAGAAGCGAGAACCATGCCTAATAGCTCCCTGATGAGAGATGGATGGGAAGATTAGTAATAACGGTCAGGTATGAGGACGCCTGAAGAAGGCCAGGGGCAGGAGAAAGGCTGCAAGCGGTGATTCCTTGGGAAGAACTGGCAGAAGGCAAAAGACCACACCGTCTTAGTCTGCCGGGACTCCTGCGCAAACATTAGGGGGACTTTAAAGCCTGCTAACTGGCTGTGCCTACTTCAATTTCAGGCAGGCTTGGGAGCTCCCTGTTGCATGGGGGGATGGGGGGGGGGTTAGGGCAATTGCCTGACTGCATCCTCCTAACACCAGCCCTGGTGAAAGCAGGCAGCGGTGTGATACTCACAGTGGGTTTCCTGTCATTGCACATGTCAGCATTAGACTGTCTCCTTCCCGCAGGACCCCCTGTGATGGCTGGATCTTGACTGTGGGTGAATCTGCAACAAGAAGACAGGGTTGATGGGAGAAAGCCCCAACCGCAGTAGTGAAGTGCCCAGACACCCCCCGCCCCGTGCTTCCCTGTGCTGTACTGCTGGCTCAAATGTCCATTCATTAAATAATAGATCAATCAGTTTCAGCTGAAAGGACTGGAGGCGTTGATCAGTCCTTCTCCCTGCCAAAGAGAGAGAGGGATGAGAGAACACAGCTGCAGCTTCCCTGCAGCTAGTTCCCAACTAGCAGCTGTCAGTCCCACTGCAGGGCTCTCTGTGCTCCATTAGCTGATTAGCAGGTTGGGGAGGAGGCTAAGGGCAGGCTTGGCACTAATGCACAGATATTTACATATGTGGGCTGTAAATGGCTCTCCTAGGGCATGGCCTCTCTCTCTGGCTGAGAGTGCGTGGGAGGGAAGGACAGGACCCTTCCTGTCAAAAGTCAAAAATAAAAATCTAAGGAAAATAATTTTGACTAACAGAAAAGACATGACAGAATACAATGGATATAATTGCAAAATGCATATATTCAAGCTTGCTGAATAACTGAAAAAAACCAACAGCAATACCTAAAACTCCAGACTCCCATCCCACCCATAACACCACAACAAGGTTGACATTTTGGAAGGCTCTTGGAAGGTTCTGTGACCTCATCTCTGGATTTCTTGTAGATTTGAGATCTCACTGTCATCTGCACCATTGGATCATGTTCATTCAAGACAGAGAATGAGCATGAGCTTAGTTTGTCAATGCGGTGCCAATGATTGGCTGCCCGTAATTAGGGATAACTGACCATGTCATGGCAATGTTGGCTGATCATGGCTGGGAATGACAGACAATGCTATGGCTGTGGTTCATGACTGGCAGTGGCTGAGCCCACGGAACTGGATGTGTATTCATTCAGAGCTACAACTGATTAAGACATCCGCTATTCACATAATTTTAATGTAATTAGAAGATCACTAATAGAGTGATGTTGGAATCTTTCCCATAACATTAACGCTACATCTATTTTCCAGATGTCTTGATTCAACTATATCATTAGCAGAAATATTTTTGATGTGTTGAAAGCGTGCAGTTTCAGGATGTGTTCAGAAAGGGAAAGAAAAACATTGGTAAAGAAATCTAAGACAAAAGGACCAACTGAGGATGTGACAGCCAAGGAGCCAGTAGGGTGAGATTTAGAGTGATTGGAGGCATTTGCTGCCTTGCATTTAGCCATTTGACAGGCTCTACAAAACAACTTACACTGCACATCCAAGACATACTGCGTCTGCTTCTTCTGTCCCTTCAGTGCAGGGTGTGTAGCTTCGCAGGTCACGATGGCGCCATTATCTTTCCGATCCACATTGAACTTTACCGTATTGGTGACACTGAATGTTTTGCCATTTTCTTGTTTGCTGCTAATGCCTGCAGATATAGAATAAACCATGAGTCAAAGAGATTGTGCTGTTCAACTTTATATTAAGGATAAGATGCCTGCCAGTTCGCCATGATATATGATGCTATGTAAGTTCAGATTTGGGATAAAATTCTGTTCCCTTGACTTCCTCCAGAGCCGGCCATCCTAGATCAGGGGTTGGCAACCCGCAGCCACATGCGGCTCTTTGACCACATGACTGAAGTTCCTGCTGTGTATACTAATCTCCTGGCCTCTTCCTTCTTCCTTTCAGACAGTTCTACCTGTTTCTTCACAAAGCCGTGGGAAGCTGTTCAA
The DNA here is from genome assembly GCF_902459505.1 of Geotrypetes seraphini. Classification (NCBI taxonomy): domain Eukaryota; kingdom Metazoa; phylum Chordata; class Amphibia; order Gymnophiona; family Dermophiidae; genus Geotrypetes; species Geotrypetes seraphini. Next base: position 71,890,078 of record NC_047094.1, on the reverse strand, counting down.
ACATGCTGCCCGTGACTGACCCGGAAGGCTTTCCTCTGACATTGGAGACTTTGACGTCAAAGGGAAGCCTTCTGGATCAGCCATGGGCAGCATGTTCAAACAGCTTCTGCGGCTTTGTGAAGAAACACTTGCGGCTGCCTGGAAGGAAAGAGGAATAGGCCATCACCAGAAGACAAGTTCAAACCTTGAGAGGGGGGCACGATCTTGGAGCACAGAAGGAAGGGAGAGAGAGAGGGTGAACTTGTGACACAGAATGGAGGGAGGGGGCATGAACTTGAGACGGAGAATGGAAGGACAGAGGAAGGGAGGGAAAGAGATGATGAGATGGGGGAAGGAAATAGGGAGAATTATTGAGTACTGGTGTCTGAATGAGAGGGAAAGAGAGATAGTACACATGGGAGAAAGAAGAGAGGAGAATTGTTGGGTATAGGGAGGAAGAGAGAATTATTGGACATGGTGGTGGGAGAGAAGTGAGGTAGAGATGCACAGGGAAGAGAGATATGTTGGATGTGGTGGTGGAAAGGGAACAGTGGGACAGATGGTAATGATTGCAAGAGGGAAGAATTTTGGCATGGTGTTGGAGGAAATGGAGGGAGAGGAGTGATAGAAGGAGAAATGTTGGGCATGGGGCTGGTGGGCAGAGGCAAAAGATGCTGCACAGGGTCCGGGGGATGAGAGAGGGAGAAATGTTGGACATGAAACAACTCTGTGGAAATACAGTGTCAAAAGTGTCATTAAATTGTCTTTCATTATTTTTGTAAGCACTTGAAGTTTTGTGCTAAATTCATATACTATATACCCATATTGCATTAAAAAAAATCATATCCCTTGTCTCTTAGAGCTCGGAGTTTGGTGCTGAACTCTTTCTAACTGGTCTTTTCCTTTTCTTTTCTTAGCTGTCTGGATATGCTCGGCCACCCCGGAGCATCGAAGGGTGGATGGATGGGTGTGATTGGGCATATGACTGGATTCTTTAGTGGGTAGGATACAGGTTGTGGTAGCGGAGGGATGTTTGGGATCCTGGGGGGCTGGTGGGTGTTGGGGTCTGGATGGTAGGAAGATATAAGAATACAGCCTTCTGCTGTTTGCTCCGACTGGTACAGTGTTGGGGGGGGGGGGGGGCGTGGATATGGGAAGGGAGTCTTCTGGGGTACAGGAGGGGGGTTGGTTCATGGTGGGATGAAAAGTGAAAATGTTGTACTTGTTGAAATGTCTTTGTTTGCTCTTGCTTGCTGTGTATTTCTGCTGTTGTGTGATATTCAACAATAAAAATGATTTACACTAAAAAAAATTATCTCTCAAACCCTCTTCTTTTTATAAATTTTGGATCAAACACGATAAAATGGCTCTTTGCTTTAAAATGGTTGCAGACCCCTGTCCTAGAAAAACCTTCAGTCATGCTGATGCCATCTCCTCCTCCATTTCTCTTTCCTCTCTGTACCCCATGTTAGTGGCCAGCATCTCATGCATTATTTTCTTTTCCATCCACCAAGAGTTGTAACTTTAAAAGATTTCAACATCGTCTGATGTCCTTCCAAGCAGCATTATGGGATAAGGATTTGAACCACCCAATTATGTCAGCTGATTCTTATCAACAATTTTGATGTGCTTTAAAAACATATCTCTTCATAGAATCTTTTGGAAATTAGGTATGCTTCGCTATTCATGTCCATCTTTTGTATTTACAATCTTTTGTGAACCACAAAGAACTTGGCGGTAATTGCGGTATAGAAGTGAGTTTTCATGTTATGTTATTACCCTTTTCCCTCTGTGAACCCAACCCAATGGACAGCGTCTCTCCTCTTCCCATCTATCCCCCACCCAAGCTGGCCAGATTCTCAACTCCCTTTCCTTACCCCCACCCTAGGTCCAGTATTTCCACCGCTTCCCTTTAGCAGTCGGTCCTGCTGCTGAGACCCTCTCACCCCTACCCCATCCCTCCAACTCAGCAGAAAGACTAAAGAAGCATTAGTGCTGTACAGGCCTTGTGTAAGCACAAGCCTACATTTTGTCGCCCTCCCACCCCCAAGGACAGGAAATTTGCCTTGGAGGGGGGCAGGACAAAGTGATGGTTCAGGACAGATGTCTCTTTAGTCTTCTGACTGGCCTGGAATAGGGTAAATGGACAATACTCGAACATGAAGAGCGTCACCAGTGGGGTGCCGCAGGGCTCGGTGCTTGGACCCATGCTCTTCAACAGCTTTATAAACAATCTGGACATTGGTACGACGAATGAGGTGATTAAATTTGCGGATGATATGAACTTTTCAGAGTAGTGAAGACAAAGGGGGATTGTGAATATCTGCAACGTGACATAATCAAGCTTGAGAAATTGACATCAACATAGCAAATGAGGTTCAACATGGATAAGTGTAAAGTGATGCATGTCGGTAACAAAAATCTCATGCATGAATACAGGATGTCCAAGGCGGAAAGAGACTTGGGAGTTCTGATCAACAATGTGGCAGCAGCGAAAAGGGCAAACAGAATACTAGGAATGATTAAGATGGGGATCACGAACAGATTGGAGAAGGTTATCATGCTGATGTACCGGGCCATGGTGCACCCTCACCTGGAGAACTGCATCCCGCACTGGTCGCCATATATGAAGAAGGACATGGTACTACTCAAAAGGGTCCAGAGAAGAGCGACTAAAATGGTTAAGGGGCTGGAGGAGTTTAGAGAGATTAGAGAAACTGGGCCTCTTCTTCCTTGAAAAGAGGAGACTGAGAGGAGACATTATCGAAACATTCAAAATACTGAAGGGAATAGACTTAGCAGATAAAGACAGATTGTTCATCCTCTCCAAGGTATGGACTTGTGTCAGTTAGAGAAATGGACAGAGAAATGGCAGATGAAGTTCAACATGGAGAAATGCAAAGTAATGCATTTAGGCAGTAAGAATAAGGAATACGAGTATAGAATGTCAGGTGCAACTCTGGGTAAGAGCGAACAAGAAAAGGACCTGGGTGTACTGATAGATAGGACCCTGAAACCGTCAGCACAATGTGCGGCGGCGGCAAAGAAAGCAAATAGAATGTTGGGCATGATAAAGAGGGGAATCACAAGTAGATCAGAGAGGGTCATAATGCCGCTTTATAGAGCAATGGTCAGACCCCACTTGGAATACTGCGTCCAACATTGGTCTCCCAATCTAAAGAAGGATATAGAACTGCTGGAGAGGGTGCAGAGACGAGCAACAAAGCTGGTAAAGGGTATGGAGAAACTAGAATACGGGGCTCGACTAAAGAGACTGGGCTTGGTTCTCCCTTGAGAAAAGGAGGGGATATGATCGAGACCTTCAAAATATTGAAAGGAATCGACAAAATAGAGCAGAAAAAATTATTTACATTGTCCAACTTGACACGGACAAGAGGACACGGAATGAAGCTAAGGGGGGACAGGTTCAGGACAAATATCAAGAAATTCTGCTTCATGCAGAGAGTGGTTGACACCTGGAATGCCCTCCCGGAGGAGGTTATTGCGGAATCGACGGTCCTAGGATTCAAAAGCAAACTGGATGCACATCTCCTTACGAGAGGCATAGAAGGATATGGGTGACTAAAATTACGCCTGGTATACACTAGGCAGGGCCTCCGCGTGTGCGGCTCACCGGACTTGATGGACTGAAGGTCTGATCTGGAGATGGCGCTTCTTATGTTCTTATGAGAACGAGAGGGCACTCTTTAAAGTTAAAAGGGGATAGATTCCGTACAAACGTAAGGAAGTTCTTCACTCAGAGAGTAGTAGAAAACTGGAACACTCTTCCGGAGTCTGTTATAGGGGAAAACACCCTCCAGGGATTCAAGACAAAGTTGGACAAGTTCCTGCTAAACTGGAATGTAGGCAGGTGAGGCTGGACTCATTTAGAGCACTGGTCTTTGACCTGGGGGCCACTGCATGAGCGGACTGCTGAGCATGATGGACTATTGGTCTGACCCAGCAGCGGCAATTCTTATATTCTTATGTACCATATGGCTCCAGAAAAAGGAGGATGGATTGAGACATCCGGGCTCTACTTTCACTGAAAGCAATGGAAGTAAGGAGGACAGATAAAGACATCTGGGCTTTACTTCTATTGAAACAAATGGAAGTAAAACCTGGATGTCTCAATCTGTCCTCCTTTTTCTGAAACCATATGGTAACCCTAGCCTGGAAGAATGTCAACAACAGTAGCAGACCCAGAAGTGAGAGGGGACCTGGGGGAAGGCTCTTGTATACCAGAAACATGCTGCCATCCCAACATGCTGCTGTTCTAATTGGATGCCTAGTTTCCCCTCTAAATAACATTATACAGTGTAATGTTCCAAAATATTTCCATAGGTCAAGGGTAGGCAATTCCGGTCCTCGAGAGCCACAACCCAGTTGGGTTTTCAAGATTTCCACAATGAATATGCATGAGATTGATTTGCATACAATGAAAGCAGTCCATGCAAATTAATTTCTTGCATACTGATTGTGGAAATCTTGAAAACCCGACTGGGTTGTGGCTCTCGAGGACCAGAATTGCCTACCCCTGCCAAAGGTAAAACAGCACCTTTCTTATCAGAATGGGCTTTAATAAAACTGCTCACTCATTATGCAAAAGGCTGCACCCGTGTAAGTCCATCATTCTTTCCAGACTGGATTACTGTAACTCCATCTACCTAAGCCTAACAAAGAAAAGCCTTCTTAGACTCCAGCGGATTCAGAACACCGTGACTAAACTAATCTTTGCAAAAAGCCAATTCGACCACGTCTCCCTGCTTCTGTCTAAGCTTCACTGGCTCCCAGTAATCCTTAGAGTTCACTACAAATGTGCCTGCCTAACCTTCAAGTCTCTACACGGCATCCTTCCTCCCCTTTTTCCACTATCTTGGAACTCCTCGAATCCCAACACCACCAGATCTACTCAAAAATTCAAATTATCCTTCCCCTCTTTAAAAGGCATATCCCATGCAGGAAAATTAGGGACATCCCTCTTCTTCAGGATCACCGAACTCTGGAACAGCTTTACTATCCCGCTTCGGAGTCTGACCTCCCTCCAACTCTTCCGAAAACATTTAAAAACATGGCTTTTCTCTAAAATGTAACGACCTCTCCCTCTTCGATATACTAAGTCTCTCTAAACTTCTCTGTAACAAGTTCTTCTACTTTTCTTTGGAGTTCCTTTCTATATCAATTCCTGTAAACCGTGCCGAGCTCTACTTCTGTGGAGATGATGCGGTATACAAACTTAAGGTTTAGTTTAGTTTAGTTTAGACTGAGCAGAGGTGCTTTCTGAGAATGGGGTTAGGGAGGGGTTTGCCTTTACATGCATACTTTTGGAAAATTCAAGCATTTGTGCCTCAGTTAATTCTGTAAAACTGTGCACTCCACGTGAGCATGCAGCTACCTTGGGGGAATTTTCAAAGTGGAAGTTCAGATAGATTTTCATTTCAAAAATCCAATAAAGCTTGTACAGAAAAACACACATGTGTGAACATTTTAATGCAGTTATACAAAAATAACCATCAAAAGATCTGCTTCCTTCACATTCCTGATCCAAGAGTTACACTGAAAACACTTTAACCTACTCTCTGTTACCCAGTCACAGATGGGCTTTTTATTTCCAGATCCATCAGCAGAAGAACATCTTCCCAAGGTACAAGTTCACCAATTTGACCCCAAAGCTCTAAAGCAGGGGTGTCCAACCTGTGGCATGCGTCCCCGTGAAGTATTTTGTGCAGCTCCGGTCGAGGGCGATGCAGTGTTTTCCTCTGCTGCGTCCGGGTGTTTACCATCTTGCCAGCTCCCTCCTGTGTCTTGCTGCAGCGTTTGCACATTTGTGCGGCCCCAGAAACATTTTTTTCGGCCAATGCGGCCCAGTGAAGCCAAAAGGTTGGACACCCCTGCTCTAAAGCTTTCCATGGCAGTATGACTCATAAAAGCAGTCTTACTGGCACGGAAAACTCCCTCACGATGCACAAAAGGGTTCACCATGGTTGCTAATGATCCTCGTAGCAGCCACTGAGAATCTTATACTAATGCATTAAAAGGAGCTCATTAGCCAAAATTTTCCATCAGCTCTGGAGATGCTGGTAGCTGTTGTGCGAGTGCATTTTTTTTTTTTTTTTAATGGGCGCAGCTGTTATGTGAGTGTTGTGCACTCATACAAAATGCACAACAGTTGTGCCCATTAAAAAAAAAAAAAGTTTGCAGCTCACCACTATCCGCTGATTGCAGCAGGGGAATTCCCTCAGTTCAATAATTTTTATTAAGTATTTTAAAGGATACAAGAATCATTTAAAGTACATAGAAACAAAATAAAGCTTTCTGTATATAAAATATATAAATCTATGTTTAACTGTATAGGAGCAAAGGCTCCAATTATTAAAAATGTATGTAAGGGATATATAAGATAAAGATGAGAGAGAGCAGAAAAGAAAAAGGAAAGAAAAATGAAAGAGAGAAGAGAGGAGAAGAAAAGGATAACAGGAGTGTCTAAGAAGATGAGCGTACATAGGAGTCTAAGAATGACCATGGAGATTTGTTGTATTTCAAGTTCATGCAGGTTCGGAATGTAACTCTCTTCTCATATGCATAGGATTCAAATCTATGATACATACTCAGAGAGTTCCACCAAAAGGTATAATCTAATAGCGAGGGTGATTTCCAATTTTTTAGAATGTGCATGAGAGCAGTCACCAACATGGTATCAATGAGTTTAGGTGGACAATTTGATTGTGTGAAACATGGGTGTTGAGATCGAAGGATTACAATGTCTATAGAGATTTCTTCTGAGCAGTTAGTAATAGATTGTATGGTGTTCCAGACATAGGTCCAAAAAGAGCGGACTAGAGTACAATGAAATAACATATGATCAAGAGTTCCTTCCTCTTTCAAACAATTCCAGCAAACAGAGTCTTGCTTTAAGTTAGCTTTCCACATGCGAAGTGGGGTCCATATTGCCTGCCACATAAGAAAGTACATTGATTGTGATACTCTAGAAGATAAAAGCGGGCGATTTGTTGATGACCAGAAAAGCTCCCAATCAATGTCAGAAAGCGGAGTGGTAAGTATAGCGTCCCAGTGCTTCATAGAGTGAGGTGAAAAAGTGAAGGAGTGATCTCTTAAAATGCTGTAGAAGGATGATATCGCCTTGCCTTTTAATAGAGACAGAGAAGACCAGTTGTAAATAGTATTTTTGGAAGTCATATAGTCAAATCGTATATGCAAAGAAGGCAACACTCCAGTGAGAGAACGCCATTGTGAATAAGTAGAAGGAGGCAGCGAGTATGTAGAGCACAGTATATCGAATGGAACTAACGAGTTGAGGGTAGACAATTGATGGACAAACCATATATCTGCCCGCTGCCACCTTTTCCATGATAGAGATTTATTGTGATTTTGAATTTTGGGATTGTTCCAAAGGGACATGAGTGGACTAACATTAACTGAGATTTCAGTCAATGTATCTATAAGATAAAGAGCATGCTGCGTTGCACCCAATAAAGAGTATCTCTTTAAGTGCCTTGGTATTGACACCGTTAGTAAGCATGAGATGTGTAAAGGCGTACATAAAAAACATTCCATTTCAAACCAGGCAGGAAGATCTTGAGTGGGAAGATTTTGAGTGGTGGAGTTAGTGAGCCAGTAAGCTCCATATTTGGCTAATGAAGCAATATAATAGTGATAGAAATCAGGAAAGTTGAGACCACCGTTGATCTTAGAGGCTTTCAGTTTGGCGAGAGCAATTCGAGGTTTTTTCTTGTTCCAAATGAATTCAGATATTTTCATATTTAGCCAATTAAATAATGATTTCCGGCATAACAGAGGGAGCATAGAAAGGATATAATTAATTTGAGGGGCCAGAGTCATTTTGATGGATGCAATTCTACCCCACCAGGATAAAAAGAGTGGAGTCCATCGAGATGTAGTGTTTAGAACTAGATTTTTGACTTTAGATATATTAAGATCTTGAGCATGAACCGAATCTTTATGTATTAAAATCCCCAAGTATTTCACAGCTTCATGTGACCATGAGAAAGGAAAATGAGCCAAATCTGATGGAAGTATATTATCATTTAGAGGGAAGATCTCTGATTTCTCCCAATTAACAGAGTATCCGGAAAGGAGGGAGTATTGAGTGATAATGTGAATAAGATTGGGAAGGGAGAGTAAAGGGTCTCTCAGAAAAAGTAAAACATCATCAGCATAAGCTGCTAATTTGAAATCTCGATCAGAGGAGGGAATACCTTTAATTGAGGGACTTTGTCGTATAGCTGAAAGGAGTGGCTCTAACACTAAATTAAATAGCAATGGTGAGAGAGGACAGCCTTGTCGAGTACCTCTATGGAGGGGAAATTTATTAGATAAAGAATTGTTAATCCTAATACGAGCTGTGGGTTGATGATATAGTGTTTTTATCCAGTTTGTAAAAAATGGGCCAAAATTATACCACTTCAGGACATGGAAAAGGAAAGGCCACTCCACTCGGTCAAAGGCTTTTTCAGCATCAATAGCTAGGCCTATTACAGGGTCTGACATTGTGGATATTATGACTTCCTCCACTCCACTCCGGACAAGCAATTCAATTTCACCGAGGCCACCATTGTAGTAATCCCTAAACCTGACAGAGATGACACTTTAGTTAAAAACTTTCGCCCCATCTCTCTCCTCAATTTAGACTACAAGATAATGGCAAAATTACTTGCATTAAGACTTACCAAAATAATCCCATTGCTTATACATAAAGATCAAACAGGGTTCATTAAACAAAGATATATAGGAGACAACCTGCGCCTATTTCACTATATTAACGCTCATGCTAAAACAATGCAGCAGGGGAATTCCCAATCAGCTGAGCCAGCAGGACTCCCTGAAGCCACCAATCAGCAGCTTCAAGGAGTCCTGTCAGCTCAGTTGATCATGGATTCCCCTGTCACAATCAGATGAGCTGGCAGGGAGAGCAGCAGTGGGGCAGAAGAAAATTTTGACAGAAGGGATGGGGGGGAGGAGTTTTGCCTTGCAATTGCTCTAATGAACAGGCATTAGGCACAGTTCCTTCCCCTTTTATTGGGGCTGCATATAATTTGTATGCTATTCATGCAGAGCATCACCCGTTCCTGAAAAATTGCTCCCACCACATGGTGCTTTTTACCATGGTGTCAGAGCTTTCTGCACCCTGCCCTTACTACTGTGTGGGTTTATTTACCGTATTTAAACAAACTTACAGACAGCACATCCTGCCAAGACTGATCTGAATTACAAAAAGTACAGACACAATAAAAGATAAAACTCATTAAAACAAAAATTTTAAAAACAAGCCTCTAGTATCTTATAAAATTCCCAGACCCCTAACAAAACCCGTGACTACCCAAATGCTTCCACAAAAGACCTTCAGATGTCTTTGAAAACTCAGGGTTTTTTTTTTTTTACTCAACACTTAGAGATTCAGACAACAAATTCCAAATCATAGGAGCAGCAGATATTAAAGCTGCATCGTGAGTGGAACACAACTCTCATCCCTTGAAGATATCAGAAAAGTCTTCAGGCAGGAGAGAGTCTTGAGGCCAGTCTTGTATTCTAAGGGGGCGAAAAGGAGCTCACATGAAGCTTCAAAGTAAACTGCACTTCCTGAGGTGGTCTGTTTTAAGCCTCCTAAGTATTAAGATTGGAGAGGGCATCCAGGCTTAGGGCTAGATTCACTAAGCCCACTGATCGTGTTTGCAATCCTGCACTGACCCGATTTTCCTCCGACCCAATTCACTAACCTCTGTGCCGATCATCCTCCGATCCGCGCATGCAAATCAGGGGGAACGGTATGCACAGTAGGAAGGACGCGGTTCACAAAACAATTTCAGAAACACCGACTGGGCTGCCTGATCGAATAACAAGCGACTGCTGAGGACCAGTCACCTGTTTAAAAACACCTGCTCTCTGCCCCGATCTCCTGCTCTCTACCGCGATTCTGCTTCTCCTGCTCTCTGCCCCAACTCCGTGGTTTTAACCCGCGGTGCAGCCCCGCTTTAAAACCACAGGCTTGCAAAAGTTTCCAGCTCTTGTGATAACAAAAAAAAAAAAAGAGAAAAGTCTCAAGTTTTATCTTTGCGGTGAGCATGCGCAGACCGTCTACTGGCAAAGGAGATGGCCTGCACATGTGTCAGGATTGCTGGAGAGCAATCCATGCGGTCGGTGGGGAGCGTGCCTACGATCGCCCCCATTTACATGAGGACGCGTTGAGAATTTGGTGGCCTGCCACGGATCGGACACGATCGGGCAGCTTAGTGAATCTAGCCCTTAATACTTAATGAGGCCAATGTAATGAAGTGTTTTTGGACAGGGCTTTCCTTTGCACTTGTATTAGCTTTAACTACTGAGGAACCAGCAGTAACAGTAACCCTAATTTGTAGGCAGCTCATGCAGGTTAATAACCTGGTACACATGTTAGCTAACATCACCTTAATGCTAATGGCTGTCAGTACATCAAGTCCTTGGGTTTTTAGAAACAACATCTTGTGCAAGCCACAGGAGGAGGAAAAGTTCAGCTATCTTTTTTGTTGTACTAGGTCCAACTTCTTTAATTGTATTTCTCTTCCTGGAAATGTCCAGTTATCTTTTTGATGTAATCCGCTTAGAACTGCAAGGTACAGGCGGAATATAAGCCATTAATGTAATGTAATGTAATGTAATAACAAACCTTTGCCTCATGACTCTTTATTTGATGTCTAAATTGCAGTTTATAACCATCCAGGACAGTTTTCAGCCAGTGTGGTGACCAGATTATTCAATGCAATTATCTGTTAAACTTAGGGTTACCATATGGCTCCTAAAAAAAAGAGGGTGGATTGAGACACCTGGGTTTTACTTCCACTGAAAGCAATGGAAGTGAGGATAAGCGAAGTTACTTACCTGTAACGGGAGTTCTCTGTGGACAGCAGGATAAGTCAGCCACACGTTTGGTGACGTCATCTACGTTCCCAATTCGGAATTGCTCTCCCTGAGCTCAGGTGAGGCTTTTGGGAGCCTCATCTGAGCATGTGCAGGTGGCCCTATATATACCTGTGCTGGCCCTCACCCGCTAAGCTGCGCTGGGGTGCGCTGGCGCACAAAATATTACCTCGCAGCGCACAAGTTTCTCGTCACAGCGCACACAGTGTAGAGCACAGTTCTTCAACCGCCGGTCCGCAAACAAAATCTTGCCGGTCCGCGAAGGATTCGGTCCCCGCCGCAACGAAAGGCCGGCGTCAGCTGACTTGCAACTTCCTGTTGCAGTCGCTGTGCCGGGACTCCTGCCTTCGCCGGGACTCCTGCCTTCCACCGCGTTTGCCTCCTGCCTTGTCTCCGCACCTCCAGACCAGCAGCGGCAGCTGTGTATGCTTTTAACTTCGGCACAGAGCTGCCCCTAATCAATAGTTTAGCGCGGTTTCATAAGGCAGCCTCGGGGCCTTTGCTAGGCCGGCCCACATCGCATCATCGAAGCGGGCCGGCTATCAAAGGCCCCGAGGCTGCCTCATGAAACCGCGCTAAACTATTGATTAGGGGCAGCTCTGTGCCGAAGTTAAAAGCATACAGAGCTGCCGCTGCTGGTCTGAACTCTTGGGCCGCTGAAGGAGGGCAAAAAGCAGCTGTCCTGGAGGTTTCCCTTCCTCTCGCCTTTACAGGTTCCTTTTTTCCACCTTTTTTTTTTTCCTTCAAACGGCAACGGGCCCCAGCATCGACATCAATCAAGTAAGTTCCACTGTCAATCAAGCGGTTCTGCTCGGCCAAAGCTTCCCCTGTGACATGAGCCACCCTCAGGGGAAAGAAAGTGACCCACAAAGGTGAGGGGAAGGGGGGCAGATGATGGAAGTTGGGGGGGGGGAGAGAGAGAGAGAGAGAGAGAGAAGGGGCAGATGATGGAATGGATGAGATGAGAGAGAGAGAGAAGGGGACAGATGATGGAAGTGAGAAGAAGGGAGAGAGAGCAGAAGGCAGATGGATGTCAGTTGAGAAGGGAGAGCAGATGCTGAATGGAAGTGGGGAAAGAACACATACTGGATGGAAGGAGGAGATAAATAAAGGGGGAAGAAAATAGTAAGATAATGGAGGGGTGAGGGAAAGGGGTGACAAGCTGTGTGTAGACACAGTGAAAAGAGGGAAACGGGACTAAATAGTAAGAAAGAATTTAATTTAGATGGAGGCAGAAAATAGAGAAGGAAGACCAGAGAAGAAAAGGGAAGAGAGAGCAGAGAATGATCAGATCTGAGTGGAGGAAATGAGAAGAGAGATATGCTAAAAACCACAGGGGGGAGGGAAGGATAGAGATGCCAGACCATGAGGGGAACAGAAGGAAGATGATGGATGCTAGACCAAATTGGGGGGTGGGGGGGGCAGGAGGAGAGATGGCAGGGAAAGACAGACAGTGAATGGAAGGGGCAGATGCTGGACTGAAGAGACAGAGAAGGTTATCATGCTGCTGTACCGGGCCATGGTACGCCCTCACCTGGAGTACTGCGTCCAGCACTGGTACTTTAAGAAGGACACGGTACTACTCGAAAGGATCCAGAGAAGAGCAACTAAAATGGTTAAGGGGCTGGAGGAGTTGCCGTACAGCGAAAGATTAGAGAAACTGGGCCTCTTCTCCCTTGAGCAGAGGAGATTGAGAGGGGACATGATAGAAACATTCAAGGTACTGAAGGGAATAGACTTAGTAGCTAAGGCAGGGAGAACGAGAGGGCACTCTCTAAAGTTGAAAGGGGATAGATTCCATACAAACGTAAGGAAGTTCTGTGGTAGAAAGCAACATATTTATTTGGCTCATAACTTGCTGGCGCCCGATATTTTTAGCTCACAGTGAAAAAAGTTTGCTCACAACACCCGCCCGCTTAGAGGGAACACTGCCACTAATCCAGTGATTTCCCTAGCTTGAGTCTTAGGGCAGCGTCACCCAAAGGGGAAGGAATGGAATGTAAAACCTGGATGTCTTAATCCATCCTCTTTTTTCTGGAGCCATATGGTAACCCCTGAAGCCAAAATCTCTTATTCCAGGGACCCTGTTCTGGGGAATGAGCAAGCCCTAGAGCGAGTTTCGATGGGCGCAATTAACACTGGGCTGGGTGGACCATGTTGATAGCCCATTAAGACAGAGACAGGAAGTCTAGGAAGGGGGAGAGGTGCAGGCTGCAGGAGATAAGGGACTGGTAAAAGGGGGCAGGATTGATGGAGGAATAACTTTAAACCTGAGTTTCCCGCCGAATGTGAGGTTCAGGATAGGGCAGGGTAGTTTTTCGGGGGTGAGTTGGCTAGGAGGGTATTTAAAGGCCAGCTTCCGGGCAGGCCTTTTCCCCTTTCCATCAGAGGGAGATTGTCATCCACCCACCCACCCTAGATTGCATGAAGGCATTAATAAAGGAGTCCAGAGGGGGTAACTGTCACAGCTTGCGGTATCCCTGAGCTACAAGGTTATGTGTTAATTGGGCGATGAGCAATATCGGGTCTTAAAGCTCGCTGAGTATTATCTTGAGGGTTCGGGTGACCCAAAATGGTATGGAGGTCCATGCCAACCTCAGGTCCTAGCTGTCAGGATGGAACCAGGGGAGTTATGTCAAAATGCAATGTATGGTTTCTTTTTGTAGCTTGGGGGTGGGGGGATGAGGGGGGGTCTGTTAATTGTTTGTAAACTATGTAGTGACGTTTCTGCTTAATAAACAAAGCTGTGACTTAGTTTTACAACCACTTAGAATGTGTTTGGTCAATATTAAATCTGACGTCAAACGAGTATTATGAAGGATGTAAGCTGGGGGGGGGGAGGTTAGTGGGGAAGGGCGAGAGCAGGGCCAGTCCAGATCCAGCTGTTAAAAAGTTTTTGGGTTTCATTATACCACTGAAATGTTAACATATGTCAATTTGGACTCTGACAATAGACTGCGTATATGAATTTGCTCCGGAATGCTGTGATTAAATGCCACTGATTATGGCAGTCTCCCAACCTTTAATGTACAATACATCATTATAGCCCCCTTTTACTAAGCCGCGGTAGAGGTTTCTACCACAGCCTGGAGCGCTAAATACTCTGACGCTCACAGAATTGCTATGAGCATCGGGGCAGCTTTGGGGCATTTAGCGCCCTGGGCTGCGGTAGAAACTTCTATCATAGCTTAGTAAAATAAGGCCTATATTCACTAAGATATCTCAAAGTTGATTCTTCATTGATTAATATTTGTTTTTGATGCATCAGCTGCAAGGTTTTTTGTTGTTGATATATGCAGCATTGTCCTAGCTGTTCTCTGGAGTTTTACTGCACCAGTGTCCACTGGTCAGCTATACAAGTTTGCGGATAGGATAGACAACACTCCAACAACACGGTAATAAATACCATGTTGGGAGTGATTTTCATTTACAGAGTGATGCTCAGCAAAATAATATGCAAATTATATGCGTGCTATTTGCGTGGAGCAGCCCCAGTAAAAAGGGGAGGAACTGTGCCTAGTGCCTGCTCAGAAGAGCAAACGTAGTCACAGCTCTTCCTCCTTCTCCGGGGTGGTACTTGGAGAGATCTCCCAGGAAAGGGACTTGGGAGTTCTGATAGACAAGTTGAAGAAGCCGTCTACACAATGTGTAGCGCCGGCGGCGAAAAGGGCGAACAGAATGCTAGGAATGATAAAGAAGGGGATCACGAACAGATCAGAGAAGGTTATCATGCCGCTGTACTGGACCATGGTGTGCCCTCACCTGGAGTACTGCATACAGCACTGGTCGCCGTACATGAAGAAAGACATGGTACTACTTGAGAGAGTCCAGAGAAGAGCGACTAAGATGGTTAAGGTGTTGGAGGAGCTGCCTTACAACGAAAGATTAGAGAAACTGGGCCTCTTCTCTCTCAAACAGAGGAGATTGAGAGGGGACATGATCAAAACATTCAAGGTACTGAAGGGAATAGACTTAGTAGATAAAGACAGGTTGTTCACCCTCTCCAAAGTAGGAAGAACGAGAGGGCACTCTCTAAAATTGAAAGGGGATAGATTCCGTACAAACGTAAGGAAATTCTTCTTCACCCAGATTGTGGTGGAAAACTGGAATGCTCTCCTGGAGGCTGTCATAGGGGCAAATACCCTTCAGAGTTTCAAGACAAAGTTAGACAAGTTCCTACTGAACAAGGACATATGCTGGTAGGGCTAGTCTCAATTAGAGCGCTGGTCTTTGACCAAAAGGGCCTCCGCGTGAGCGTACTGCTGGGCATGATGGACCACTGGTCTGACCCAGCAGCGGCAACTCTTATGTTCTTATAGGAGCATCACAGGCAGAGCTTCCGTACCAGTAAGGCTGATTTAACGAGTCTTACCAGCATGGTACGCTTTTGAGCATCTGGGCCTGACTGCACATTCCTCCCCTTCTGTGCATAACCCTTCCTCATCATCACTCCCCGCACTAAGCATTAAGGATGTGCAACTGCTTGAAACAACAAAGCATATCCCATGAAAATGTGCAGAAAAACATACAATTTTCTGCCTGATATTCAGCTCTAGTTAACCAGCCAGGAATGGCTCTTGGCTGGTTAGATAGCTTTTGGCTGGCTGGCTAAGCACAAATATTCAGTAGGAGATAGCTGGCTACCTCCGCTGAATATCGGCATTTAGGAGCAAAAACTTAGCTGACTATATTTTGTGCAATAGCCGCCAATTTTAAATGCTGACTGATCAAGTTTAGTTGCCGAATTGGGCTGCCCAAATAGCTGGTCTATCTTTGGCCGCTATAACGTCACTGGCTAGCACTTAGAATTAACTTACCCCCCCCCACCCCTCCTTTTACTAAGCTGCGGTAGAGGTTTCCATTTTGGTCCAAGGCACTAAATCAGGGGTAGGGAATTCTGGTCCTCGAGAGCCGTATTCCAGTCAGGTTTTCCCCAATGAATATGCATGAGATCTATTTGCATGCACTGCTTTCAATGCATATTCATTGGGGAAATCCTGAAAACCCGACTGGAATATGGCTCTCGAGGACCGGAGTTCCCTACACTTGCACTAAATGTTCCAACGCTCATAGAATTCTATGAGCATCGGAGCAGCATTGGAGCATTTAGAGCTCCGGGCCCCAGTAGAAACCTCTACCGTGGCTTAGTAAAAGGGGGGGATAGCCGGCTAAGTTTGAGCCGGCCAAAAATAGACTGGATATTCAAATAACACTAATGTTCCTGGTGACCTTGGTAGAATAATTTACCTCTCTGTTGCTTTAGGGCAGTGTATCGCAAACTGTGTTCAGTGGCACACCAGTGTGCCTCCTGAGATTTCAGGTGTGCCGCGGTACACTGGAGAAGAGGAGAGGTGCCGGTGCTGGCTGACTGTCTACAGGACGCCAGTGCACACTAGGTTTAGTGTGCCCTGGCTCAAAAAAGTTTGCGAGACACTGCTTTAGGTACAAACTTAGGGTTAGATTTGCTAAAGTGTAAATGCCATTAATATATGTTATTAGTAAATAGTCCCCACTGCATAAAGTGGGACCTGCAGTATATAATGTATATCAGCATGTGATACAGGGCTAGATTCACTAACCTTACTTTCCGTGTTCGATTGCATGCAGGCCGACGAATTCACAAAAGGCCTGCATGCAATGGGGATGATCGTTGGCACGCCCCCCCCTCCCCCACCGACTGCACGAATCGCTGGAGAGCGATCCTTGAGCATGCGCAGACCATCTTCCTTGACTGTAGATGGTCTGCGCTTGCGCTGGCCCTCCGTGCTTGGCAGAGCAGAAAACTTTTTTTTTTTTTTTTTGCTATTTTTTTCTTTGCGGGTTAAAACCATGGGCTTGCACTGCGGGGAAGGGCAGGAGAATCAGGGCAGCAGGAGAGATTCGGGGCAAGAGCAGGAGATGGGACAGAGAGCATATCGTGGCTGAGAGCAGATCGTGGCAGGCAGGAGATCGGGATTGAGAGCAGAGAAGCAGGGCAGAGAGCAGGGTGGCAGAAGGCAGGGCAGTCGGAAAGGACCTCAGCAACTGGTCCTCAGCAGTCGCTTAATTTTGGATCGGTCAGCCCAGTCGGTGTCCCTCTTTTTTTTTTTTTTTGTGAATCGCGTCCCTGCCTACTTTGCATGCTGTTTCCCCTTATTTGCATGCACGGATCAGAATCGGATCGGAGGAGAGGTTAGTGAATCGGGTCGGACAGAAAAGCGCACCGCGACAAAGGCGCGCCCAGACAATTGAGCGCAGCGCGGAGGAGCGCGCCGCTCTAAATTATTGTTTTTAGGGCTCTGATGGGGGGGGTGTGGGGGGGAAACCCCCCCCACATTACTTAATAGACATCGCGCCGCGTTGTGGGGGCGTTGTGGGGGGTTGTAACCCCCCACATTTTACTGAAAACTTAACTTTTTCCCTGTTTTTAGGGAAAAAGTTCAGTTTACAGTAAAATGTGGAGGGTTACAACCCCCCAAACCCCCCATAAATCCGGCGCAATGTCTATTAAGTAAACTGGGGGGGTTCCCCAACAAAACCCCCCATCGGAGCCCCTAAAAACTGTAATTTTGTGCGGCGCGCGCCTCCACACTGCGCTCAATTGTCAGCGCGCTCTTTTGTCTTTCGCGCCGTTGTCTATGAACCAGAAATCGGGTCGCAAAGGGGTTGCAAAACGATCGGTACACGATCGGTTTGCTTAGTGAATCTAGCCCCAAAGTCTTTTAGTGAATCTAGCCCTTATGTGGAAGGTCTTCCTTAGGTGGAAAATACTGACTGTACCTGAATGTAACTTGTCCTGAGCTACCTATGAAAAGGTATAAGCGAAATATAAATAAATTCTAATAGATACTGGGTTGTGCAAGCTGTGTTCACACTGGTGCTTGCAACTCAAATTAAATAATATAGTTCTTCTTTATTTGCCCAACTCAAATATTTACAGTCTATTGTTGAGGCACCATCCTCAGGTTTACTTTGACCGTCTTTCCTTTGCTTTGTTTGGAGAAAGGAAACTTCTTCCCTGCACATTACAAGCAACTCTCTTCATTCCATGTGATCTGAGCCGAGTCTGTCTAACCTAACTGCTAGACAACAAATGAAAAAGCCTACAGCAACTTGTAATAACTGGATTAACTGGATCGTTCAAAGATTTTGGAACCAGAGACTGCAAAATGAACTACAGTCTGTGAGTTGACATTTCATTTTAACTACATAACTATCTTTAAGATTCTGATTTTGTTGAAACTAATGACGATTTTGAGCTTGAAGGCAATAGAATAGAAATTGTACAGGATTTTAATCTCCTGGGCTCTTTTGTAAACAATGAAGCTACTAGCAGGGAAGAAATACTCTGCAGAATAGCACTTGGTCATTCTTCAATGAAGGCTCTCAAGAAAGTATTCAAAGGCAAAGAAATAACATTCCAAACAAAGATCAGCCTTGTCCACGCACTCATTTTCTTGGTGGTCAATTACGGATGCGAAAGCTGGACACTATAGGGATCATAGCCAAAACAAAAAATACATCCCAAAACCGGCCTAAAAGACAGGTCGTCCATGTACCGATAATCGAAACTGGTTTTTTGGACGTATTCAGATACTTTTTATGCCTCTGAATCCCGCTGTGCACCCAGAGCTCAAAGGGGCAGTTTTGGAGGAGTGGTTAGGGCAGGAGGTGAGCAGGATGTGGGCCGACCTAGACTTAGTCGTCCTGCAGCGATAACTGAAAGTTTTACGAGGCTGCCTGGAAGGAACTTATATGTTGTGACTTAGATGAAATTAAAACCGGTATAAGTGCCAGATCAGGTTTCCAAGTTTATTATTTCTTTGATATAGCGTCCATCAAAATTTATCTAGCCGGTTTACAGCTAATAGAAATATTTAAAAACAAGTTAAAAAGGACTGAACTGATTGCGGCTACTGCAGGGAACCCATCCCCCCTGTGAAGACTTTGGAACCCACAAAGCC
This sequence comes from Geotrypetes seraphini, assembly GCF_902459505.1. NCBI lineage: Eukaryota > Metazoa > Chordata > Amphibia > Gymnophiona > Dermophiidae > Geotrypetes > Geotrypetes seraphini. The sequence goes on along the minus strand of NC_047094.1, from coordinate 71,871,224 downwards.
GCCCCTCCCACCCCCGAATGTCTGTGGCAGAAGGAGTGCCTAATTCCTCCTGCTAACACTCCTGAAGACATCCCCTGGAAGACAGGATTCCCAGTCTCTCTTGCCGGAAACCCCCTGCCCACCCCACAAAGATCACCAGCAGGAGGGATACCCAATCCCTCCTGCCGGACTCCCCACTGAAAGTTAGGCCACCGGAACCTCCCCCCCAAGCCCACCCAGATGGATCCCCCCCCGAAGCCCACCCAGACTCCAAAGTACCTCATTGTAAGTTGGCCTGCCGGCCCCGGATGCTTTCTCCATCTGTATGTCAGGCCTGCCTTCACTGAATGGCAGAACTGCCCCTTCCTGGTTAATCGTGTGATGCAATGGGGAGGGGCCTAAGACCCTGATTGGCCTGGCACCTAAGGCCCCTCCCATATGAGGGACCATAGGTGCCTGGGCCAACCGGAATCTTAGGCCTGTCTCCCAGTGCATTCTGGGATGTACTGGGAGTGGCCTAAGATTCCGAATGGCCAGATCCCTTCCAGCTAAAAGTTACATCGGAAGGAGGGACTTGGCGGCAAGAAGATTCTGGTTGGAGCAACTTTGCGTGCAGGAAGCTTTTAAGAGGGTGGTAGGCCCACCCCGGGAGGTGCAAAGGGGCTGACCCAGGAGAGTCGCAGGGTTTTTTTTGTCACCAGCATTCAGGAGGGAGGGTGCAAGGGTGGGGAGCTGTTGGACCCGTGATAGGAAGGGGGCTGCTGGACTCGCAAGGAGGGCACTGCTGCTGCACCTGCGAAGGGGGGAGGGAGTTGCTTGGGCTGCTAGATTGGCTGGAGCTGAAGGGACAGAGAAACAGGTGCTGGGCCCATGTGGCAGATGGAGTGGAGCTGGAGGGAAGGGAGAGGTGCCAGACCCACACCTGGGTGTTGAAGTGAGGCGATAGTGGTGTTGGACCCATGGGAAGGGGGCTAAAGGGAAGGAAGAAAGCTATGGGACCTGTAGGGAGGAAGAGAGAGAAGGTAAGGGAAAGAGAAAAGCTGAACCAAGGGGATGAAGAAAGAGTGAGTGAAATATTAAACATAGCGGAAGGGAGGGAGGAAAGAGAGAGTGTGAGAGACACATTGGTGTAAGGGAGTAAGAGAGGGGAGAAGGTGGACACAGGGAGATATACAAAAAGAGGGGAGATGGTGGGCATTGATGGGATCATAGGAACAGAGACAAAATGGGGAATGCTGCATCTGCATGGGGGTGGTATATGGACACAGAGAAGATGGTTAGACATGGGGGAGAATAAGAATGCAGAAGGAAGATGCAGGACAGGGAGGGCATCGGGATATAGAGGAATGATACTGTATACAGGAGGAGGGGATCAAAGAATGGTGAGATGAAAGCAGGAAGACAGGCACAGGGGAAATACTAGAAAGGAAAGTATAGGAGACAGAGAAGGGAGATGCTTGCCGAACATGGGGGGAAAAACATACACAAAGATGGAAGATGAATGGTGAGCATGGAGAAAGAAGACATGTAAAATGGTCAGGAGACCTTGGCAAATGAGTTAAGAGTAGACAGACGGAAACAGAAACCAGAGCCTGAGATCAATGTGATGTGAAGAATAAAATGACCAAACAAAAGGTAGAGAAAAAAATTTTCTATTTTGTGATTAGAATACTGTATATCAGATTTGAAATATGTATCCTGCTAGAGCTGGTGTTAGACATAACTGGGGACTGCAGAGCCCAGGCTGTGCTTCTTTAGCTTCCAGCTAGCTTAGGGCTCTCTCTGACCAGGGGGTAGTTGCCTTAGTTGCACTCCCCTAACACTATTCCTGCCATGTGTGACTGAAGTATTCTGTTAGCTTGATTTTTCTATGTAGCATTCTGTAGTAATTTGACTTCAGTTTTCTCAATAGTGGAGGGAATATTTGTGAGGGAGAGGAGAGGGGAGGCAGGGATTTTGTTGATCTTTGCTCAGTATTATTTTTGATTTATAAAATGACAATTGTACAGAATATTGTTTCTTTTTATACTTTAATAAAATAAGTTCAGTATAAAAATATTCGAGCTTTGCGCGGATGGGATCAGATGGTTTGCGGGGTGGGGACGGGGACCAAGCTTGTGGGGACAGGGACCAAGCTTGCAGGGACTGGACAGGGACAGGGACTGAGCTGGCGGGGCAGGGACAAATTTTTCCCTGTGTCATTCTCTAGATGGCACCTAACAAAAAGTTCCTCAATCCCCACTGTATTAAAATTCAAGAAGAAGCTCACATGGAAGTGTGAAGTACAGTCATTGGATCTTTAGTCACAGAGGGGGAGGAGTCTCAAAACTTACCGTGCCTTTAACAATGATCGCTAAACCAACTCCAGCTGGTTTAGCTTGGCAGTATTATACTGGCTGATTATCAGAGTGGCTCACCGTGGTCTTTTCCGAGCTTTCTGGCAGACTCCAACTCTGACATGCAAACATATAATAATAATAATAATAACAGTTTATATACCGCAGGACCGTGAAGTTCTATGCGGTTTACAATGGTTAGAAAGATGCTACAAATTGAATGGAACATATATAGTTAGAGATTAGTGGCTAACAGATTAAGGGATCAGATTTATGGGAGAGATTGTGATGGGAACGATTCTCCAGATTCGTTACCTAGGTACTTCAAGAACAGTTATGTTTTTAGGTGTTTCCTAAATTCACCATAGTTATTTGCGTGTATAATTAGTTTTTCCAGGTCTTTGCCCCATAAGGCTGCTTGATACGATAGAAGATGTTGATGGTGTCTCTTAAATTTACATCCTCTAGCCAATGGGGAGACGAACTTCAGGTGTGTACTCCTCGTATGTCTGTTGGTTGAGAAGGAGAAGAGGTCAATTATATATTTAGGAGCTAGACCAGATAGTACCTTGAAGCAGAAACATCCCAGCTTGAAGTTCGCACGTGCCTCCATTGGCAGCCAGTGCAGGAGTTGGTAGGAAGGGGTTATGTGATCGGACTTCTTCAACCCAAAGATCAGCCTGACTGCTGCATTTTGTACCAGCTGTAGTCTCTGCATGTTCTTCTGGGAGATTGCCAGATGGGTAATGTTACAATAATCGAGATGGCTTAGTATTAGGGATTGTACCAGAATTCTAAATGATGTAGCATTGAAGTATGCTTTAATGCAGTGATTCCCAACCCTGTCCTGGAGGAACACCAGGCCAATCGGGTTTTCAGGCTAGCCCTAATGAATATGCATGAGAGAGATTTGCATATGATGGAAGTGATAGGCATGCAAATTTGCTTCATGCATATTCATTAGGGCTAGCCTGAAAACCCAATTGGCCTGGTGTTCCTCCAGGACAGGGTCGGGAACCACTGCTTTAATGGACCTAAGTTTCCAGAGAGTAAAAAAACCCTTTCTGACTACGGAGTCCACTTGGTCTTTCAGTATTACCCCCAGAACCTTCATTGTAGGTTGAATAGGGTAGCTGAAATTGTTGATGCATAGTGGAGTTGTATTGACAGGTGGGTGTGGCGAGACTATGAAGAATTTAGTTTTTTCTGAATTCTGCGTGCCGTTGTTCCATCAGGTTTAGTGCTTCTGTTGCCTTGGGGGTAAATATTACAGTGGTAGTAAAATGGGCTCATCAGTATTTAGAGGAGCACTCCAGGCAATCCGCTATCATCACTGGGTGATTCCCCAAGCGAGGCGCTGGTTTTTGATAACCAAAAACTACCAGCTGGTCCTGGGGTGCTGGTACTGTGCACAGCGCATCTCAGGCATGTGTTTCTGTCTGTGGCACATCATAAAATAAAAAAAATACACCATTCACATAAATTATAGTAGTTCTGGGGGGAAAAAAACGATCTCAAAAGCACGCTTCTCGAGGGCTTGTATTACGTGTCTTATGCCCGCTTGTTAAAAGTTGACACACTTTCCCTCCTTTCCCTTCCCTTCATCCAATATCACTGGCACATCTATGATTGACACAATGACATAGCATTTGCTGGTGACTTGTGGATATATTGTGCTTCAATAAGGCACACAAATGATATGCGTGCCTATGGCATTTTTTTTCGGCATATGTACACATGTACGCCTCTTACCATTCTGCGCATGTGACGATCGCTATCACCAGCGACTCATCTCGCGTAAATTTGGCAATCCTCTCTGAATGTCCGCAAACCTCATTTGCATGTGTGGTTTTTCAAGAATGACTCATCTTTCTGAAATTGTTACATTTATGGCCACAATAGCGGCCTGTCAGATTTTACTGCCAATATTAGAGAACCTTCCTCGGAAAGCCTTTGGCCATGTAGCCTGCTCTGAATTTACAACTCTGAAAAGTCCCAAGGCAGATGCAGCAAGCCTTGCAGGAGAGCCACAGTTCTACCACATAACATCACACAAAAGGAAATATCATGGCATGCAATAATCAATGAGCAGGCAAATTACTGACATGTTACAATTGCAGCTGTAATCCACAGCTTATTGATAAATGTCATGACATTTTGACTCCACTTCCTGTCTTGACCCTTTTCCCAAACAATCCATGGTGTCTAGTGGCACCAACCCCTCTGATATGACTGCTCTCTTCTCTCTCTCACTCCGAAACCCCAAATGATCCCTGGTGTCTAGTGGCACCCACCTTCCCCGACATGACTGCCTTCCTCCTCTCACTCCCAATCCCTGAACAGTCCACACGGTCTAGTGGAAACTTCCCCCCCCCCCCACATGACCAGTCCCCCTCTCATCCTGAGACCTGAACCAAATAGTGGCACCCTTTTATCCATCCTCCCTCTCTATTCCTCCACCACACCCTGGCTCAATTAAATTTAAAAAATATATCCTGGTGGTTAGTGGGTGCCCCCCCTCACCAAAGATGGCCTCAGCCCTGTACCTTACATGAGGCAGGAGCTGAAACCCATTCACTCCTGCATCTGGGCACCATCATCTGCAAAATGGTGGTGCAGTGCCCTGCACAGTGCATTCTGGGATGCACTGGGCATAGCCAAAGTAACAAATAAGGAAACATTTCCCTTTTCTGGCATCCTGGTTCCATGCAGGGCAGGGCACTGCCATTTTGAAGAGGGTGGTGCCAGAGGTAGGATTGAGTAGGCATCACTCCTGCCACTTTTGAGGTACAGGGGCCTGGGGGCCTTGGTGAGGGGTCAGATGCTGGATGTATGCTAACAAACACCAGGGAGTGTGTTTTTTCCTCTTGGGGGTGGGGCAGAGTGGTGCCCGAGAATAATTAAAAAAAAAATTCAGGTCAGATTGGGTCAGATGGGGGCTGATCACCTGGGGTGTGTGACAATCATGTCAAGGATCTGGCCCTACCGAGGTGGGGGAGGGGGACGGTGCACCACTGATGTTGGGGATTTGGAGGATGCCAAGTGGAGTAATGGCCTAGTGATATTTGCCTAAGGAGCATCTGACACCAAGAATGTGCCCTGACCCAGTAGACCAGATCTCTGGAATTCCAGTGATATGTGAAAATGGTAACTATAATCCTCAATCAAAGAGAAAACCCTTAAATGTGAAGGACAGTAACTGGAAAGAAGATGGCATAAATCTCTCCTGGATGAGGACAGGCTAAATTGTAGGAAACACATGACGATATACCGCCAAGCCTTAATAGCAGCCAAAAAACAATATTTCTCTCAGTGCATTGAACAGGCTGCCAATTCAACCAAGCACCTGTTCAGCATAGTAAATAGCCTGCCGCAACCCCCACAACAGAACCAGCCTGTCCAGTCAAAAATGAGCTGCAATGGTTTTGCTGCATATTTTGCCAACGAAATGTAAAGTCTCTGCCAGGATTTATAGGCAGACCACCCAGTCTCCAGTCAGCTATCCAGGAGCACCCACAAACTTGCCCCCTCCTCACTCTCACATATGCGACTCTTTTAATCCAATAACAAAGGAGGGCCTTGACAAAATGCTGAAAGGCCTTTGACCTTGACCCTATTCCCTTGACCCCTGCCCATCAAAAATAGTATCGTTGGCAAGCAGGGGCCTCATAGAAGGGGCCCCAAAAATCATGAACTTTTCTCTTTTTAGTGGGCAACTACCAACAGCATTAAAAAGGGCAGTGGTATATCCTATACTAAAGAAGAATAACCTTGATCAGGACAAGCTCGAAAGTTACCAGCCAGTATCTAACATCCCATTTCTAGGAAAGTGTATAGAACAAACAGTCTGAGTTCAACTCAGTGAATGACTAGAAGATGGAAACTGGCTAGAATCATGTAAATTTGGATTCAGACCTGATTATGGAACAGAAATGGTCCTTGTATCCCTACTAGATGATCTTCATATCAGCCGAGATAAGGGATTTTCCTTGGTGTTAGTCCTACTGGATTTATCAGCAGTTTTATCAGTGTGAACCACAATATCATGTTAGCATGACTGCAGAAGTAGGTATCAGAGGCACAGTATTTGCCTGGTTCAGATCCTAATAGACCATATCGTCTGGCAGCACCTCATTTCCACAATAGACACTGATCTGAGGGGTAGAGTCTGATCAAAACCAGGATCTTCGATTTCCTCTGAAACCAAATCTGTGATAGAAACTGGCCACTCAGTTTTGGCAGAAACCAAACCTGAAAACAAAATTGGTCCCGCCCCTGAACAACCCCCACCAGACCAAAAAGACTTCTTTTTCCCCCCCCCCCCCCCCAGCAACAGCAACTTCCTGAACCTATCTTCCAGATTTGTTGGTGACTAGCAGTGGCAGAATTGATTCCCACTCACTTCTGCTTCAAAGTAGCTTCTAGGATTTTGGGACTGTATTGGAGATTAACAGGAACACTGTCAGCGCCTCTACTGTACCAGACCCCCTGTTGACACCGCTCAGTACTAAGTTTACTGGGAGTTAGGCCAAAGCCAGCATTTCTCTTCCTGAGGGTTGACTTGGGGACTGACCTTTTCAGCACCACTGTTCCCTCAGAGTGAGTGGACAGCTCCCAGCAGCCTTAGCAGGATGGTATGCAGATTAACTCTTTCTTGCAACTGCCCAGGCTCCCTCTGCAGGCCTGGGAGAGAAACTTTACCCTGTCACATTCCTCCCCCCTCAAAACTGGGCACATCCAGACAGCATCCTGCATTGACTGGTCCTATCTTGAGCGGGTAACTCCCAGAAAACAAAAACCTGCTTGTACAGCTCTAACTTGCTCACGTTGTCTTCCCTCTCTGTTTTTTGCAGATGAGGACAGCGCTTGCAGGGATGGCGCAGAAACAGGGACAAAACTCATGGTGACAGGGTGGGGATGGAAATAGATCCTTTGGGGATGGGGACAAATTTGTCCCCATGTCATTCTCTATAGCATGCCCCATAATTTTGAAATGTTGGCACCTATGGTTGTAACTGTTGCTCTATGTAGATTTTGAATGGAAAAGCTCTATGGTTTTATTCCAATTTTTTTGCCATATAGGGATTGAACATATTTTTATTATGCCTTTCTGAATTCTGTCACTGTGTATGTCCCTATCAGGCATCCACCACCCTTTCTGTGAAAAAGTATATCCTGATGTTACTTTTAAGTTTCCCTCCCGGCAGCTTCACTTTATACCCTCCAGCCCTGTAACTTCTCTGTTTTTGAAAAAGGTTTGCTTGTTTATTAATATTATCAATAAGAAATACATTTAAACACGCTTTTACCAACTGGAGAAGCTCCTGCCCACTTAAATCACCCGTGGCCGCTCACCCCCCTTCCTGATTTTCAGCGGCACTAAACTGGGCAGATCAGAGGGCTGTACAGGGGGTGACATTAGGAAGAAGCCCGGCGTTATACGGATATTCAGTGCCATTACCCACATAACTATTCAGATGAATTTAAGACAGCTAAAAAGTTGTCCTAATTCTGCCCGCTTAGCTATGTGGGTGCTGGCTGAATATTGGCTGGCACCTGCATAACTTTTTTTTTTTGCATTTTAAATCCCCTGAGCCCCCTCTCAGCCTCATGAAAATGTCCCACTTTCCCTCCTCCTCCCAGCCCACCACCATGAAGAGGGCCCCCCATCAGATTGGAACACCCTCAAACCCCCAACCCCCTGAGCCCATCTGGACAGAAATGAAGTTTCCTCACCAGTGGCATAGTAAGGGTGAGTGGCGCCTGGGGCGGTGGTGATCCTCACCTGCCCTATTCCCCGCCCCCCCTTCCCTTTTCCCCATACCTTTTTAACTTATCCAGTGTGAGCAGCATGCCCATGTCGGTGTCCCGGAAGTGAAGGTGCGGGTCCCGGAAGTGACATCAGAGAGAGCGCTGATACCGGTGCAGGCAGCAACCTCGTGCCGGGGAAGTAAAAAAAGTATGGGGGGAGGGGTATCGATCGCACCCTTAGGCAGACTGTGCCCTGGGCGTACCTCCACCCCCGCACCCCTCTTACTACGCCCCTGCTCCTCACGCCTGCCCCTTGTGGCTTCCCTAAGATAATTTTATTTAATTCATTTTATATCCCATTCTCCCCAGTGAGAGCTCAGAACGGGTTTCCTAAAAAAACGTACTTACCAGGTCTACAGTAAAGGAACCTATTCTCAAGCTCCCCACTCTCTCCCTCACTTTTCAATATCTACTTGGCATCACTGGGAAATATGTTATCCAATTTAAAACTGAAATTGTACGTATACGCGAATGATATAACAATTATTATTCCCATAACCTCTTGACCCAAGAGACAGAACAACTCATCTCATCCGTCCTTACCAAGGTTGAACATTGGACTATGCACTCCAAACTAAAACTAAATCCCGAAAAAACCAAGATTTTCTTGGCAAGTCCCAATAACAAGATTGTGAACACCTCCTTGAGACTAAATGGATCAGACTACCCAATTAATCCCACAACCAAAATCCTTGGCATCACCCTGGACCAAAGCCTGATGTTTGAAGATCACACTAATGCTCAAGTCAAAAAATGCTTTCTCACTCTATGGAAACTTTGTACCAGCAGTATTGCTGTTCAATACTGCTGGTTCAATCCCTGATCTTAAGTTCCTTAGACTACTGCAACATCATATACTTGGGATCTCTCAAAAAAAACATCAAACTAGTGAGAGTCGTCCAAAATGCTGCAGTCCGTCTCATTTATGGCCTCAAGAAATCAGACCATGTAAACCCATATTACAGAAAACTACACTGGCTGCCTGTGGAAGCAAGGGTCATTTTTAAGTTTGCTTGCCTTTGCTTCAAAACCATGACAGGTTCATCCCCAACCTATCTGTCTCACCAATTCGAATTCCCAGGCACAACTAATACACACAGTACCTACTTGTTCGCTTTTCCATCCCTAAAGGGCTGCACCTACAAGAGATACCTCGACAGAACACTATCATTCCAAGCAGACAAATGGAACAAATGTTTAACCAACTTCATCTCAAACGCACTCTCGTACCAAACGTTTAGAAAGTCAATAAAAACCTATCTCTGTGACAAATTTCTCTGATCCCACCTCAACCTGATGTACTTTCAATACACTTCTAGATAAACCTGACTAAACTTAACAAGCCAATGTAAATTTGAAAGTTCGCTGTAATGTCGCTTTCTGTATACAGTCTCTTCCCTTGTAAACCGCGTAGAACTGTTTGTGGTATGGCGGTATATAAAAATAAAGTTCTTCTTCTTATTATTATTACTACATAAAATAGACAATTGAGTTAAACTTTGCCATACTTATACAGTGTGTTCTTCCTAATTGACACTTTTTATGTTTATTGTAGCTCAATATACTGCTTTAAATATCAAACAGGACAAAGTGGTAGCCCCTACAATTCAGTTCCAGTGCCTGGACATGGCCTGGCACTGAATATCCACTGGTCAATTTATAACAAGAGACTCGCACAAAGACAGATGTAGAAATTTGCAATCAGCAATGACTTGAAGCCTCCCTCAGAATAAGCAGTGAGCAAGATGTGGATTTCCCTTCTCCCCCAAGAATTTTGCAGAGCCATTATTCCCTCGCTTTCTCTTGGCACCTGGGGAGCAAGACTCCAAGCTCCACACTGTCCCTCCAGTAGAGGGCACTAGGCATCTTGGTGGAAGCTTTAAATTGTCAGTAAGAAATCATTTAGACATATCTTTGCCAGCTGAAAATTTCTGTTTCATTATGGAGACTGACCACTAGAAAGCAGCATATCATACATACATATTACAGCACGCCACTGAAACTCTGACTTCAAGATTCCATCATGTTGTGTGCCTTTTTATATGGTTTACAAAGGAGCAGCTGTAGTTTCTACCAATTAACAATACAAAGTAATCTCATCTATTTGCCTTTGATATTAGAGTAGACAAGAAAATGCACTCTCTTTGTCAAATTCAAAATTCCTGTCTCATATGAAACGACCATGACCGGGGTATACAGAATATTTCTAGCTGCTACATTAATAAGCCTATTTCCAACTACTTCCTATCTCCTACTATACTATGTCTGAGATTGTGGTGCAGGGGTTGGAACTGCAGCCTCGGCACCCTGAGGCTATGTGTTCTGACACGCACTGCTCCTTGTGACCTTGTACAGGTCACTCGGTCCCCCCAATACCCCAGGCATATTAGATTGTGAGCCCGGGATAGACAGGGGAAAATGCTTGAATACCTGAATTAATTCATGTAAACCGTTCTGAGCTCCCCTGGGAGAATGGTATAGAAAATTAAATAAATAAAATTTCCTTTTAAATGCTTTCTCATTTAATCCTTGTTTTTACATATGGACACTGGGAGCTGAATTCACAGCTATTTCCCAAGGTCAGTAGCAAACCCAGAAATTCAATGCCGGACCAAATCCGGCAACCAGCTCTGAATATCCTTTTTTTTTAAGCACTACAAATAGTACAAAGCACTCCAATTGGAAAAACCGGACCCCCCTAGACCTGCTCCCATTCTAACAATAGAATTAACATCCTGTTCAAATACGAAAGATACTAATAGGGTCATTCTCTTAGTATTTTCAGTAATAGTTGAGTCCAGTATATATGTAACATTTAAAGGATCAAGAATATTTGCTTATGAAGTCCCTGGTTCAGGTTCCATTGCTTTTTTAAAAGGTAGATAATAGACATGATTTACTGGCGAAATATTATCAGAAGAAAATCCTAACACTTCAATCAAGTATTTTTTTAAGCAAATCAATTGGAGTCATCACCAAGGATTTAGGAAAATTTAAAATTCTTATGTTCAATCTACGATTGAAATTTTTAATCTGTTCAATCTTCCTATCAAGAGCAATCCTTTCCTTCACCATACTGGATGTTAACTCTTCAAGTTTATCTGTCTTGTCTGAGACTTTTTGTAGTTCAGAGGAAAATTCCATTTTTTGTCCCATCCAATTTCCTCCCCAGGTTCTCAACTGTACTTACAAGCAATACAATCTGGGTAGAAGATCTTGAAACTGTAGTATTCAATGTCTGGAGAGCTTCCCAAATGCTCTCCAGAGTTATTGCCGCAGGTTTCTCTAGCTGGACAGTGGGGAGTAGTTTGCACTACCCCTCCCAGCTCTCCATGCTCCTCTATAGATCTCACGGCAGTTGCCCCTTAGATTGGGGTTTCCCGGATTGAGTGGTCCTCGTTTGGGACTCCCAGGAGTGCCGCGGATGGGGCTGGAAGCGGCAATGGAAAATAACCCGGAGGCGAAAAAGATGTTTCAAGGTCCAGCTGTTCGGTGGCTCCTCCCGCGGATGAGACAGCAGACTGGGCTCCTTGCAACAGTGGAGATGAAATATAAAGAAAACTCCGTATAGACCGCTGAGCAGGTAGGGAAGTGCTGGACGCCAAGGGCTCTGACCGCACCGTTCCTTTTCTCATTATTTTGCTGAAAAATCAGAACGCTCCAACCTAGTACAGGAACGTTGCACTAAGCTGCCGCCATCGGGCAGAATATCTTTAAGTATTTAAAGGTCTGTATCATATCTCCTCTGTCCTCTTCCTCTCCATGGTATAAATATTCTAGTCTCATACATCATCTGGTGCAGACTCACAGTGATAGGGTAGATCAGACTGATGGAGGGGTAGCACGATATGTCTTTGACTTAAAAAGACAAAGTTCTGCAGGACACAAGATACTCTTTGGAATCTTCATGGATAGTAAATCCACGTGACAGGGGAAAAGAATAGCAATAGGAGTGTACTACAGTCCATCTGGCTGGAATGAACAGATGTTGAAATTTTAGCAGAAATTAGGGATGCTAACAAATTAGGTAATGCAATTAAAGTGATTGATTTCAATTACCTCAATATCGACTGGATAAATGTAACATTAAGGCATACTAGAAAAGTAAAGTTTACTAGAAAAGTAAAGGGCTGCTTTATGGAACAGCTGGTTCAGGAATCAACAAGAGGGACAACAATTCTAGATCTGGTTCTTAGTGGACAACCTGATCTGATACTAGATGTAACAGTGCTGGGACCATGTAACAGTGATCATAACATGATCACATTTGATTTAAGAACTGAAGTAAGTACACCCAGGAAATCCAGAATGTTTGTATTTAACTTTAAAAAAGGAGACAATGAGAAAATGAGAAAAATGGTTTAAAAAAACAACAACAACTTAGAGAAGCAGCTGTAAAGGTTAAGAATTAACATTAGGCATGAATGCTGTTCAAAAAATACTATACTGGAAGCCCAGACTGGATATATCCCATGTATTTAAAAAGGCAGAAGGAAGGCCAAACAACATCCAGCATTGTTAAAAACTGAGGTAAAGAAGCTAAAAGAAAATCTTTCAGATAATGGAAGATGGATCTAACTGAGGATAATAGGAAACAGCATAAGGAATGGCAAGTCAAATTCATATCACTGATAAAGAAGGCAATGAGAGACTTTGAAAATAAGTTTGCATCAGAGGCATAAAAACTTTCTTAGGAACATTCAAAGTAAGAAGCAGGAAAAAGAATCAGTTGGACTACTAGATGATTGAGCAGTTAAAGGGCACTCAGGAGGACAAGGCCATCTCTCTAAATTTGGAGGATGTAATAGGGTAAACTGATAAATTATACGGTAGCAAATCACCTGGACCAGATGGTATACATCCCAGAGTACTGATAAAATTATTTATTATTAGTAATTTGTAATGCATCTTTAAAATCAAGTATAGTACCAGAGGAACTGGAGAGAGGCCAATGTGACACCATTTTTAAAAGGGTTCCAGAGGTGACCTGGGAAATTATAGACCAATGAGTCTGATTTCAGTGTCAGGCAAAATGGTAAAGACTATTATAAAGAACAAAATTACTGAATATATACAAAAAGCATAGATTAATAGGACAAAGTCAATATGGATTTAGCCAAGGGAACTCTTGCATCACCAATCTGCTACATTTCTTTGAAGGGATGAATAAACGTGAAGAGATGAATAAACATGTGAATTTTCAGAAGGGTATTTGTAAGGAAATTAAAAAGTCATGAGAAAGGAGGCAGTGTCTTTTGCACATGGAAGAGAGGGAAAGGGAAGAGACAAAGGAGATGTGCACATAAGGGGAGGGGAAGGGGATAGAGAAAGGAGATATGCACATAGAGGGAAGGAGAACAGAGAGGGAGGAGATGGGCACATAGATGGGGAAGATAGGGAACAGAAAGGGAAGAGAGATTGCACATGGATAGAGGGGAGGGGAAGAAAGAAGAAGGTGATGCTGCACATGATACATGTAGATGAGGGAGTAAATAGTGCACATGGATGGAAGGGAGGGGAAAGGAGGAGATGGTGCACATGGATGAAGGGAATAGGAAGAGAAGGAAAACAGTTCAACAGAAAGCGAAGAAAGGAGGAGAAAACAGAAATAGCAAATAAACAAGAGGCATTGGAAACAAATACAGAAGTAGAACCAAAGACTGTGAACAAGGCAGGAAAAATTATTGTATTTTCAGTTTAGTAACTGATGTAATGTCCCCTCAGGAACATCTCTGTTTTCAGGTGGAAGGGGAAGGGGTTGAAAGGAGCCCTGGTCTGTAATAATAATAACTTTATTCTTCTATACCGCCACAGTCGAACGACTTCTAGGCGGTTCACATTGAAGAAGGCTGAGTGAGGGTACAACTTATTACATAAGAAATAGATAAAAGGAAAATATGAATCTTAAGTATGTAGTATAGATCTCTTGTATGCAATCCAAGGAATAAAGCTGGACAATCTGTGAATTTTAGAATAGAGCTGGACAATAAGGCGAATTGCAGAATGAAGCGAATTAAAGAATAAAGCGAAATACTGAGGCCAGGTATTCTGGTGGAGATGGATATTGGCATGATTGATCGGTGATGTAGCTACATGTAGAAGGAGGAGCCCATTTGCACCCAAGATAGCCCTGATTTTAAAATGAGTGAAGATCACGTCCATAAACATTAGTAAGGTAGACTTGTGAAAATATACTGCTTATTTCCTGGAATAAGCCGCATAAACTCTTTTGTGATCTTGCCAGGTACTTGTGGCCTGGATTAGCCACTGATACCGTGTTTCCCCAAAAATAAGCCCTACCCCGAAAATAAGCCCTAACATGATTTTCAGGGTAGGTCTTAATATAAGCCCTATCCCCAAAAATAAGCCCTAGTCGTAGGCAGCCGCGCTTCCTCCCCCCCCCTGCCCCGCCACACAGCCAAACCGCCGCTGACCCTCCATCCTTCCCTCCCAACCGTCCCTGCCAACTGCGACCATAAATACTTTCAGCAGAGGAGCGTCGGGCCAGCAGCCTTCTCGCTGGGGCCTTCTGTGTACTGATGACATCATCAGTAACACGGCACACAGAAAGCCTCAGCGAGAAGGCTGCAAAGCAGTCTGTGAGTGCTGCAGGCCTGACGTTCCTCTGCCGAAAGGTATTTATGGTCGTGGTCGGCAGAGATCAGTTGGGAGGGAAGGATGAAGGGTCAGCAAAGGTTCGGCTGCGCAGCGGGTGCGGTGGCAGGTGCTCAAGGGTTCTACTGCACAAGGGATGGGAGGGAGGGAAGGATGGAAGCTGGGCAAAGGGTTCTGCTGCATGAGGGATGGGAGGGAGGTAAGGAGGGAAGCTGGGCAAGGGTTCTGCTGCACAGAGGAATAGAGAGATAGAAAGATACTGCAGAGGGAAGGCACAAGGGAATGGGTAAGAGGGGAGGAAAGATGTTGCACATATGGGACAAAGGAAGGAGGAAGAATTGGAGTGAAGGAGAAGAAGAGAGAGAAGATCAGGTACATGAAAAAAATAAGCCCTACCTGAAAATAAGACCTAGTGCTTTTTTTAGGCCCCAAATGAATATAAGACACTGTCTTATTTTCAGGGAAACAAAGTAGAAACAGGATATTGGGCTCAGTGGACCTTTGCTTTGTCTCAGTATTTAGGTACCATTCTCCACTGAACGGCTTTGAGTATTAAAAAACCCCCACATATGAGAAGGGCTAGGATGGGTGTTTTTAAATTTCAAGTTTTGGTTCAATTTCTTTCTTTGGGATTAGGCTGGCTGATAGGGCGTGCAATTCATCTAGGCCTGAGGTCTAGGAGAGCAGAAGAATCCAGAAAACCCCTGCTTCCATGTGAAGGCAGAGGGTACAAGTTCCCAAACCCTCTGACAAAGTTTGTTATGGGAGTTGGAGGTGTGATTTTCCAAAACCATGGTGAAAGCAAACGGTGCTTAGGATAGGGCTGGAGAGATGTGTGTTCCCAGAGCCAATCCTGAAGCGAGGTTGAGGGAGAGAAGAGAAGCCGGCTATGTTTTACAAACATGAAGATGACAAAGCAGAGGAAGAAATTGAAAACAACATCCAAGAGACCTGTGGAACATTGTTGACTATTCTGGTCACAGAATACAAACAAGGGACACAGAGAGAAAAAAAAATATTAAATCTACACTCTTTTACTGGAAGATACAGTGGTGCCTCGCATAACGAACGCCTCGCACAACGAACGCTGCACACAACGAACTTCATGTCTTGATTCACACAACGAACTTCGTTTCACACAACGAACTTCACACAACGAACTTCGTTTCACACAACGAACTTCGTTTCACACAACGAAGTCGCCCGAGCTGCCGATGTATTGCATCCTTCCGCGCAGGCACTGCAGGCAGTCGTTAGTCACTGCGCTTAACTGCCCTCTCTCACTGTATACAGTCGTCCTTTTAAGATAAACTCAATATTTTTTATATATCATGGCTTCTAAAAAAAGCAGGAAGGTGATTTCTGTTGAAATGAAACGGGAAATAATTAGAAGGAGTGAATGTGGGGTAAAACAGTGTGACCTCGTCAAAGAGTTTGGCCTCAGCAAGACCACCATTTTCACCATTTTTACAAATTTATCTTTTTTTATGTCATCTTAGCATATTTTATGCTGCAGAATGAATTATTTTTTTTTACATGTATTGTTATGGGAAAACGCGTTTCACATAACGAACTTTTCACATAACAAACTTGCTCCTGGAACCAATTAAGTTCGTTGTGTGAGGCACCACTGTATGTTTGAAATCCGCAATGTGCCTTTTTATCTTTAAACAAATTAGAGCGATACATTGTCGAGCTCATATTCAAAGTAAATTATGGGCTCGTCAGCAGGGCTGGTGCAAGGTTATTAGGGCCTAAGTGAATATTCAGTCTTGTACCCCCTCAATTCCTTTCAAGACCCTTAGGCACCTCCCTGAGATTTTGATAAACTCAACAATCATAATCATCTCAATGCCATGTCTCTCAGAACAATCCTGCTAAACTGCATGATTGGGCATCGCACATTAAACTTCATTTAGCATATACCTAATGAGGGCAGTTTCCAAAAGCCATTTACATGGATAAATGACCTATTTGGAAATTCCTAATTTCCCCATGTGTGAAAAGTACCGGCTAATGGTTCTTTGAGTTTGTATGGCTGTCAGGAATATTGCTTTGTTCTCAGCTGCTCTTTGCTGCTCCATCAAAGCCGCTGCCCTAGGTGACCACCTAATCTTGACAAATGGTTGCGCCGACCCTGTTCACCAGCTGCTTAATAGTATCCATACAAATGTAAACTGGATAAAGGCTGGAGAAGAGGATGCCCTAAAACGTATCAGGTCACACTTCATCTGCAACAGTCAGTGATATGCAGATAGGTGTGCTGAATATATGGATTAAAGGCCTGATTCTATATATGGCACCTAAAAAATTGGTGCTGACTAGAACGACGCTTAGGGGTTACCCGATTTTCCATTTGGAAAGTCCGGACCCCTAGACCGGCCCCCGAGTTCCACCCATTCCCGCCCCATTACGCTCCAGTCCTGCCCCCAATCCCCCCTAGCCCCCCCCAGCTCCCACCCCCGCTGCCTGCTCTCGTCGGGTAGGAGCGCATCCATGCATGCGCGGATGCGCTCCTGCCCGACAGTGATTTGTTCCAAGCTTTTCAAAACCCAGACAAAGTGCTGGGTTTTGAAAGCCATTCGGAGCCCCGGACATATCCTCAAAAGGAGGACATGTCCGGGAAATCCGGATGTCTGGTAACCCTAGCTTAGTGTGATTCTACAAGGTATGTGTAACATTTAGACACACCCATTGAGGCCAGCAAAAACCAAGCTTAAATGCCTCTGTGCCTAAGGTGTGCGTGGATAGGGTTAGGCATATTGTAAGCACAGAACTATTAGGAATGCCCACGATCCACCCCTGTCCATGCCCCCTTTTCAAATTCACACACCGCAATTGGCGCATACTTTTTATAGAATTGCGATTTCCAAGTTGCAAATGTAACTTTTATCTAGTGCCAATTGGTGTCAATTAAGACATGCTAATTGCCAATATTAGGGCTAGATTCACAAAGCAAACTGATCCCTTAGCGACCCCTTAGTGACTAAATTTCCCTCCGGCCCGATTCACTTACCTCTCTGCCAACCATCCTCTGATCTGTACATGCAAATGAGGTGAAACACAAGCAAAGTAGACAGGGACGCGATTCACAACACAAAATTTCACATCCGACCGGGATGGCCGATCAACTGAAGAAGCGACATCCGTGCACACGCGAAGGCTTCCAAATGCAGCCTTCGAGCTCGGGGATGTTCATGTGGGGGCGGAGCTGGGGGAGGAAAGGGGTGGAACTAGAGGTGGAATGGGGCATGACTGGGGGAGGGGGCAGAAAGGGGTGGGGCCATGCGTCCTTTTTTTTTCAAAGAGGAAATCTGGCCACCCTACACATATACATGTGTACAGATATGTGCACAAGGATTTGTGTACTGTGTACTGTTGATGCTGCTTTTGTTTTTACAACTCATAGGTATCTAAGATGCTGTTACACAATAAACCACCTTTCCAGCTCTGACCTAATCATTGGTTAAAGTTTGATAATTCGACTATTTTAAAATGTTAAAAACATCTAGAATCTCTTAAAAAATATTTAGAAATTTCGAATTAGATTCAGGAAGAATTAGCTTCAAGAAGTTCTAAATATTTGAGTATTTAAAAGTGTAACTAGAAGTAACGCCATGGAGCCTTTTTTAGCACAAGCATTTATCACAAGTTTGATGTTGAGTATATTAGTTAGTGATACATTTTGATGTATTATGCTTTATTCACAGTGCTACTGTCGGCGCTTTCCCTGATGAAGCCCTTCTAAAAGTAATAGGAGCGAAACGGAGATCTTCCGTCGTTAAGCATATTTGTTGAAGCTAAGTACTTCATGATTATATTCCATAATGGGAGAGTATTGCATAAGAAATTAAGTTCATTAAATAAGATCACTAAACTATTTAAAAATAATTAAAATCACCTAAGAAGAGAGTGTATGGGACCGATGATAGCTCACTTTGTGTTTATTAGCCTTGAAAAGTATGTTGGGCTTATAGCTGTGAGCGCTTGAGACCCCCAGTACCTCTCTATAGTACCTAGTTTGGGTTAATACAGACTTGTGTTTTAGCCAAGTCTCAAAGATTTTAGTGTGTTTCACAAGAGTTTGAAGAATTACTTGTATTATTAAATTTTCCCCCAGATGTAGACCTGTTCTCTTGTTATTTATGAATCTCCCTTAATCCTCCCACATACACCCTCCCCCTGCCCAAGCTCTGTCTTCTTGTTATTTCTGGTCTGGAGAGATTTCCATCTAGAGTTGCTTTTTCCAAAATTTTACATTTCAAAGCAGTGTACACAGTAGTTTAAAAAAATGAAAGGTGGAAACAGAGACACAGGCTGAATCCCAATAGCATTCATTGAGAGAGGGAGAGAGAGATGGCTGTAAAAGTGGAGGAGGAAAAATGGAGGCAACCTTCAAGACTCCTCAGTACCACGTGAATGCTGAGAGACTTTCTTATTCTGGGGGAAGTGCAAAACCAAGAGAGAAGAGAAAAAAAAAAAGACATGAGAAAGCAAATGCCAGGAAGAAAAAGAGAGAGAGAGAGGTCATTGATGAAGCCCCACTTGGAGTATGGTGTTCAGTTTTGGGGACCGTATCTGGCGAAGGGTATAAGAAATCCAAAAAAACTCTGTGGAGTGATGATGTTCCTAAATGGACTTTATTTGAAAGTGTCAAAGTTCCAAAGGTACACTGAAATCATCCACATAAAATAATTCCATCCACATAAGAGCCTTAAAGGACTTAGTCCGCTAGGGATACAGGACCCAACAAGGTCCGCGTTTCAACAAAAAGTCTTCTTCAGGGATACCTGGGGGTCCTATAAAGGTGAGTACATGGGAAACAATTGTGTGGTGAGCCAGAAGTGAGACACTGCTTGCATTTGCATAAGAAGACTTGAAGCAGTCCGGAGGAGGGCAACGAAAATGATAGGAGGTTTGCGCCAAAAGACGTATAAGCAAGGCAGGATTAATTCGTCGAGGGCCCCTAGGCACACAAGTCCACTGGGCCCCTTGCCCCACCCCATCATGCCCCACCCCCTGTTCCACCCCCATTTATTTACTTACTTCTTTGTTTCCACTTTCTTTTTTTTTTTCTTTCTTTTATTTTAAAATTCAAAACAAACAACAAAGATTACCATACCAGTGCCAGTGTACAGTTTTTCTTCTATGCAACCTCCAAACATCTCTGAACAAATCCCCCTTTCCTTCCTAGATGAAGAGATCTTCAGCTGGCAGGGCTTTGGGAAGCCCACCAATTTATATTTTGCATATGGGTAGGAGGCATGGGGCATAGCAGGAAGAAACTTTAGTGCCCGTCATTTTAATGGGCTAATACATTTCTCACTTAGCTTTCAGAAGTTAAAACCTCTTTCTTCAGGTCAGTAAACTATACTGCTGTTACAGTATCCCGGTCCTGACCTGACGAAAGGAGTTATGGTCTCTGAATTAGTAAAAAATGTATTTAAATTAGTCCAATAAACAGGATCACCTTATTTCCATTTTCTATTAATAAATAAATAAATTAATTAATTAATCAAAACAGCTACAATAATACTTTATCCTAAAGCAAAAAGAAAGAAATAAAACAAATAGAAATATTTTTCTACCTTTGTTGTCTGGTTTCTGCTTTCCTCATTTTCTCATCATTCTCTTCCTTCCATCCACTGTCTGCCATCTTTCTGCCTCTCCCATATGGCATCTGCTCTCTTTCTATGCCTCCCAGAAATTGTTGGTCTCTCCCTTCCATCTCTTCTTCAAGCCCCACCTCATTGGTGTGGCATCCATCATCTTCCCTTCCCTCCTCCAATGGTCTGGCATCTCTCTCCTCTCCTTCCCTTCCCTCTCCCACACCCCCATGGTCGGGCATTTCACTCTCTCCTCTCTCTTCCTCCCACTTCCATCAGCATCTGTCCAGTTTTTTTCCCTTCAACCCAATTCCATCCAGTATCCTTCCCCTTTATCTCTCTCTCCCCTTTCCCTGCACCCCAATTCCATCAGCATCGGCCCCCTTTCTTTCCCTTCAACCCAATTCCATCCAGTATCCTTCCCTCTTATCTCTCTCCCCTTTCCCTGCACACCAATTCCATCAGCATCTGCCCCTTTCTCTCCTTCCATCACCCTTCCATACCACCCTGCCTCCTTTCTCTCCCTCCACTACCCTTCTACGTCAGAGGGGGCCTGCTGAAGAAACAGAGGACTCAGGTGTTTGTTTGTTTTTTCCTTTGGCAACGTGGGCCCCCTGGGAAAGAGCGGCAGTGCTGGGCCCCCCCGGGAGATCGACAACACCGCCCTCCCAACCCCCAGCATCAACATCAATGAATCAGAATAAGTGACGTCAGAGGGGGTGGACCGGCAGACACAAGGAGTTGTTACAAGGTCCCACGATGACTGCGTCTGCCGGCTCTGCTCAGGGAAGAAGTAAGTGATGTCAGAGGGACGCAGTCATCATGGGACCTTACAGCAACTCCTTGCGTCTGCCGGTCCACCCCCTCTGATGTCACTTATTCTGGTTCGTTGATGTTGATGCCAGGGGGAGGGCATGTTGTCAATCTCCCGGGGGGGCGGTGCTGCCGATCTTTCCCGGGGGGCCCGCATTGCCAAGGAAAAAAAAACACCTGAGTCCTCTGTTTCATCAGGCCCCCCTGACAACTTCCCACCCTAGGCACGTGCCTACTGGGCCTATTCATTAATCCAGCCCTGCATATAAGGAAAGACTGGAAGCCCTGAATATGTATACCCTAGAAGAAAGGAGGGACAGGGGAGATGATTCAGACATTCAAATACTTGAAAGGAATTAATGTAGAACAAAATCTTTTCCAGAGAAAGGAAAATAGTAAAACCAGAGGGCATAATCTGAGGTTGAGGGATGGTAGATTCAAGAGCAATGTAAGGAAATTCTTCTTTACGGAGAGGGTGGTGGATGCCTGGAATGCGCTCCCGAGAGAGGTGGTGAAGAGGAAAACGGTGACGGAGTTCAAAAAAGCGTGGGATGAACACAGAGGATCTAGAATCAGAAAATAATAGTAAATATAGAAGAACTAAGGGCAGTACTGGACAGACTTGCACGGTCTGTGTCCATATATGGCCATTTGGTTGAGGATGGGCTGAGATGGTTTAGATGGGCTGGAGTGAGCTTTGAGGGAGACTTAAGCATAGTACAGGGCAGAGCTTTGGACTTTTGCTCAGAAATAGCTAAGAAGAAGAAAAAAAAAATTAAATTGAATCAGGTTGGGCAGACTGGATGGCCCATTTGGGTCTTTATCTGCCGTCATCTACTATGCGAGAGAGAGAGAGGAGATTCTTGGTTGCAAGAAGGTAAGAAGAAAACTGGAGGTAGTGCAGTCTCTGAGGTCCTGCAACAGGCAAACTAGACAGGTTTTACTATCTTTATCTACCGTCAGATTCAATTTATGTTTAAATAGAAAAGGGGAGACAGAGAGGAGAGAGGGGAAGGTGAGTGAGAGAGGGAGCGAGTAAAGCAGAGAGATTGAGGAAGAGAGAAAAATTATGGATGAGATACCAGCATTAAGAATTGTATGCATTAAAAACAGAATGGTGCTGGGGGATGCTAAAATCCGGAGCAGAGGTATAATGTTCCAGCTACAGATGTCAGCTGCAGCACGAGATTCATATACATGTATCAGGGAGAGAAGAGGCTCCTACCTCATCTATTTCTGAGACACGATTTCTCAGTTACCACAGAACAGGGAGGAGGCAGCTTTGTGACTTGGCCCTTCTAACACCCTCCCTCTGGATGCTTCTTCCCAGAGACAGAAAAAACAGAGGCACTTCTCGTTAGTGCTGCCCGATTCACGATTCAAATCGATTCAATTTTTTAAAAAATTGGCCTCCCGATTCAATGGCCAACCCTTCCCCCGTACCTTCCTAAAGCAGGAGCTGCAGCGCTGCCTCTTGCTGGCCGTCCGCTGCTGCTCCTGCTTGAGGGAGAGGATCAGTCAGAAAGATCTCCCCCAGCTTCCCCGCTCTTACCTCCTTAAGGCTAATAGGGCAGCCTGCAGGCTCGCTGATGTTATAGCGATCCCTGCAGCTGCCCATGGCCCTCAGCAGCACGTTCTTTCTGCTACGTCCTGCCCCTGCTTTGACGTCAGGGGCAGGATCGTGGCAGAGAGAACGTGCCACTGACAACCACGGGCAGCTACAGGGATCGCTATAATATCAGCGAGCCTGCAGGCTGCCCTATTAGCCTTAAGGAGGTAAGAGCGGGGAAGGTGCAGACTTGCGGGGAGCAGGCGTTTGTTCGCGGCGGAGAGGAGGAGAAAGAGTGTCTTCGCAGCGGGGGGGAGCAGGCCTTCGCGGTGGGGAGGAGTAGAAAAAGTGCCTTCGCAGCGTGGGAGGGGGGAGCAGGCCTTCGTGGGGGGAACAGGTCTTTGCGGCAGGGAGCAGGCCTTCAGGGCAGGGAGGCAGGCCTGTGCAGAGGGAGGAAAAGTTCCTTTGGCGATTGGGAGGCAGGCCTGTGCAGAGGAAGGAGTAAGAGAGGGGAGGGGAGATGCCAGACCTGGGGTGAAGTGAAGGGAAGAGAGAGACTAAACCAAAAAGAGGGGGAGGAAAGCAAAGGAGAGGTGCTGGACTAATGGAGAGAGGGGGAGAGAGAGAGAGGGAGAAAGAAATAAAAGACCACAAGGGGAAGGGTTCATGAGGGACAGATGCTGCTCCAAAGTAGGTGGGCAGGGTGCAGGATGGCAGGAGAGATAGTAGGAGAAAGCCTGTACTTGGGGAAGGGGATACAGGAGGTAAGGAAGGGAGAAAGAAGAAACTGGATATGGGGGAGAGATAAGATGCTGGGCATGGAGGGAGCATAGGAACAGGGACACAAGGGGGACAGTACTAGAGAGGAGAATAGGGACACAGAAGAGAGATGCTGGATGAAAGGGTAGATGAGAAAAGGAGAGATGGTGGGGTCCATTGCTGCAGCTGTGGAGGGATGGAAATGAAAAAAAGGAAAGATGCCAGACCTCCAGGGGAGGAAAGGGAAACAGAAGGGGAGGACAGAGATGGAAGATGGATGGTTAGCACGGAGAAAGAAGAAAGAAGGAGAGCCTGATCAGAAGACAACCAGACCAACATGGGACCAACAAGATTTGAAAAATGACCAGACAACAAAAGTAGGAAAAATAATTTTATTTTCTGTTTTGTGATTACAATATGTCAGATTTGAAATGTGTAAAAACAAAAAACAAACAACAAACTGCAGGCAACTATGTACGAGATGCAGGCAATGTTTATTATACCAAATATTTAATTTATGCATTTAAAAATACCACCTTATAACAAACCAAAGGACCTGACACGGTCCGTGTTTCGGAAAACACTCCTTCCTCAGGCTCATTTATATTTATAACAATATAAACGGTATACGCCACCATAGAAGTGTTTTTATACATATGATGTAATGCAGCGATAGTTTTCCTTTTATGACACCTAGAATGTGTAGCGGTGCTAATTATTTCTCTTCATTTCTCTCCCCGTCTGTGCTTAGGACGTAATACGTTTGGGCTAATGTGATGGGTTATGCTTCATCTTTTTAAAATTACCCCCTTCTTTTAACTTACCCCTTTTTATTAAACGTTTTATATGTTTTAACCATTTCTTCTTATTATTTTTTGTCCTTTTACAAGAATTAAAATTATGACTTGTATTTTATTCATTCGGTTCTTTTCTTTTCTTTTAGTTTTATACCTTTTATGCAGCTTATTTTATACCAGTGTTTTTCAACCGCTGTTCCGCGGCACACTAGTGTGCCGCGAGATGTTGCCTGGTGTGCCGCAGGGCCGCCATCAGGGCAGTACTACCAGTCCTGCATTCAGGGGCCCGGAGCTGACAGGGGGCCCGAGGCAGGGGCGCCAGTAGCTCGCCAAGGCAAAGTGAGTCGATCACCCAGGACTCACTTTGTCTTGGCGATCTAATCTATCGAGCCGATAAGTCTTCTTCTCCCCGACGTCAATTCTGCAGTCGGAGAGGAAGTTCGGGCCAGCCAATCGCTGCCTGGCTGGGCGGAACTTCCTCTCCGATTGCAGAATTGACGTCAGGGAAAGCATGCGTCGGCGTCGGCTTTGGGGCCTGTTATCCATTGGTGGGTCCTGTTCCCCGATGGCAGCAGCAGTGGCAGTGGCTTGGGGAACGGCAGGGAGAAAGAAAGAAAGGGGGCAGGCAGGGAAACAGAAGGAAAGAAGAGAAACAGAAAAAAAGAAAGAAAGGTCAGGGAGAGAGGAAGAAAAAGTTGGGGGAGGGAATGAGGTGTGGAGGAGAGAAAGCATACAGGCTGATAGAAGGGAAGAAAGATTGGATGCACAGTCAGAAGAAGAAAGTGCAACCAGAAATCACCAGACAAGGTAGGAAAAATGATTTTATTTTAAATTTAGCAAAGTGGAGGCAGTATTACCACAGTTTTCAAAGGAATTTGCCCAAATAACTTAATAGTTAACTGGGTAAATTCCCAGAGATGAAAACTTCCCTTCACTTACTATGCACAGTTCTGAATTTATATCTGCTGTCTATATTTTACAATATGGTCACCTTTTACTAAACCACAATAGTGGTTTTTAGCGCAGGGAGCCTATGAGCGTCAAGAGCAGCGCTGGGCATTCAGTGCAGCTCCCTGCGCTAAAAACTGCTATTTTTGGTTTAATAAAAAGGATGGAGGGTATATTTGTCTATTTTTGTATTCTATAAAAACCAAATACAGAGAGAGACTGAGAGCTGTTGACGAAGAGCTACGTGTGTGTATTTCTTCGATTCCAGCCAGAATATCAGCTTTGTGTTCAGCCAAACAGGTCCAGGTTTCGCACTGAATAAAGTATTTTATAATTTTTCACTATTCTGTTTACTTAATATTTCATAATAAAGTAATTATAAAATACTTTCTTTGTGTTTATTTGATTCCTATTCAAGAGAATTACTTTATATATAGTCAATATAGGCACAGAGTTAAATTTTTTAACATTTTCTAATGGTGGTGTGCCTCGTGATTTTTTTCATGAAACAAGTGTGCCTTTGCCCAAAAAAGGTTGAAAAACACTGTTTTATACCTTAGCAACCATGGTAGGTCATTATCTGTTTCATCTTTCTTTCCCCTTTCATCCTTTTACTTATTTATTGGTAGTCCTTTACGATTTGTTTTCATAGTCTTCTTTAGTTTTGTTTTCACTCACTCTTTTGTGGTCTCTCTTTGTTTTAAGTTTAGCATATGTACATGCATTTTTTCCAGTCACTTTCTCAATATATTTTTGTCACATCACATTTAAGCACACGTTTGTACTAGAGAATGACATGGTGACAAAATTCATCACCGTTCCTGTCCCCGCGGATAACCGCGGGAAATAATCCCATGTCATTTTCTAGTGTCTATTTCAACCTCGGTCCTTCTACACCAGCATTCTTCAAAACAAAGCTTGCGGGTCAGTGGTTGTGGCCATTCATACTCTGATTCTTCACTCTCTCCTTAAAGAATGGCATGAAGATAGTATCCCGCGGTTATCCACGGGGATGGGAACGGAGATGAATTTTGTCACCGTGTCATTCTCTAGTTTGTACCTCTTACAAGTCTCAGTTTCTGTTCACATTCATCAACATTTCTGGTATTACTTATTTAAAAATTTTATGCATGAAATATTAAAATTTTCTCTTCACTATTCACGATCTAATATATTTGTTCACATGGATTTTTATCTTAATTTTGCACACCATTTCACATGATTTATACATATCCCCTTATTATACATATCCCCTTAGCTTTCTTATTTATTTTTATTAGGACCTCTGAGGAAGGAGTGTTTTCCGAAACACGGACCGTGTCAGGTCCTTTGGTTTGTTATAAGGTTGTATTTTTAACTGCATAAATGAAATATTTGGTATAATAAACATTGCCTGCATCTCGTACATAGTTGCCTGCAGTTTGTTTTTTGTTTTTACTTTGGCTGGCGGTACTGCAGTTTTCGTTGGATTTTGTTTTTGTGTTAGATTTGAAATGTGTATCTTTCCAGAGCTGGTGTTGGACCACAAACGTGAGCTAGGATTTAACAGAGAGAGGAAAAGTATTTTTTGTTTATTTTGTATACACTACAGGACCAGTGTGGGTAGGAGAGGGCAAAGGGGGTGAAGAGGCTATAAAATAAACCCACCAGGATGTTTGGAAAAAACCACCCAATTGGGCAGGAAATTCGAATCGAATCAAAAAATTTTTTTTCCTGAATCGGGCAGCACTACTTCTTGTCCCCTACAGAAAGAGAGAAAAGGAGGGACACTTTTCTCCCTAAACTGAATAAAAAGAAATAAAACTGCAACCTAGCAAAAAGAGGAAATAATAGGGTACCTTTTTTATTGGACTAACTTAATTCATTTTTGATCAGCTTTCAAAAATCAAAAAATGGTATTAAGCTTATCTAATAAAAAAAGGTATCTTATTTTCTTTTTGTTCTCTTTTATTTCTGTTTACTACCTTTAAAAGTGGACTAACATGGCTACCACAGAAGATACTTCTGTCCTAGCTGGGAAAGAAACAGATGGGGGGGGGGGGATTGTTTCTCTTCCCAGATAGAGAGAAGGGGGTAGAGAGAGAGAGAGAGAACAAGTAAGACAAAGAGGAGGACACTTCTCTTCCTGAACATGGACACATGGACGGTTTCAGGTAGGAGTGAGGAATAGCAGGAGCAGATGCTCAAAAACTTACAAGGGCTTCATTTTTTTTAATGATGTTGTGCTTGTGCTTATGTGCACACAACACATGCACATTAGTTACCGGCAGCTCCAGAGCCGCTGGTAATTAGTGACTGGAAACGATGGGGGATTCCCTTTTGTGCATCACTAGGAGAGCTTAATGAACTCCTAGCGATGTATTTGCAGAGCGGGCGCACATTTGGGAAGAAGGGGGCGCACATGCGGCGGGGGAGGAGGTGTACGCACGGCAGGGAGAGGGGTAGTATGCCTCCACCCCGGGCACCTCCTACCCTCGCTACACCACTATATATGTGTGTCCCTCCCAACCCTAACAGCTGCATGTAAAATCACTGTGGAACTCAAAAATTTTTTTTAAAAAAAAGACTCCCAAACTCACCTTAGCAACAAAGCTTCAGCTGCAACTGGAAGGAAATTGTTTTTGCTCTTGCTGCTGCTTGCCTCTTGTTCGAAGCTCCGGCTATCATGGCCCTGCACTCTACTGGGCCTGCGCACAAGATCTTTGCCTACCGCTCAGCTCTTGAATGCAGGCGCTAGGCATGTCCCTCTCCCTTTTACCACAGATCCTCAACACATACAACGTGCATATAATTTGCATGCTGTTTGTGTTGAGCATCGCCCGGTAAATAAAATTGCTTTGTAACCGAGTGTTTTGTACCAGTTTGAGGAGTTCTGTGCATCTGCCCCTCAGTTATTTCCACCAGTGATCCCCCCCCCCCCAGCAGGGCTGCTGCAAAGGTAAACCTTAAGCCATGGGCTTCTCTCCATTAAATTCTAGGTCTGTAGGCTTCTCCCCTCCCTTCCCCTCCCTGAGATTTTGATAAGCTCAACAGTTGTTATCACCCTAATACCACCCCTGCTAAAACAATCCTGTAAATATAGAAATATAAAATTATATGTTGCTGGTTCTTTTAGTCTGTATGACTGTCGGGACTATTGATTTGCTTTGACTATAGCTGCTCTTTGTCACTCCCCACCCCCCTGCAAGGTGCCACCTTAGGTAACTGTCTAGTCTGCCTAATGATTAAGCCAACCCCACTCCACAGTCCTGGAGAGATCCTAAACCCAAACACTGAAATTAAATCACTCAAGATATCTAATGCTCTATGGGCTAGATTCACTAACTTGCCCGATCATGACCAATCTGTGTCCGATCCAGGCAGGTCCGATGGATTCACAAAAGAGCAATATTCAAATGGGGGTGAATGGAGGAACACCCCCATCTGCCGACACGGATAGCAAGTGTGCGATCCAGATGCATGCGCAGACCATCTGCTTTCCCTGTAGATGGTCTGCGCATGCGTTCTTGTTCGTTTCTGCTCCGTTTTTTGTTTTGTTTTTTGGGGCGCCAACTCTCTTGAAGTGCGATCACCAGTGGCAGCAGCCTTAAACCTACTGGCCCTACTCTCCTGCTCTCTGCCGCCTTCTCTGCAGTGTGAGCCCGCATATTTAAAGCGGGACTGCACTGCGAGGAAGGAGGTAGAGAGCAGGAGAGTCAGAGCAGAAAGCAGGGCGGCAAGAGGAGAGTCGGAGCGGCGGGGCTGAAAGGCAGGAGAAGGGCAGAGAGAAGGGCGGCGAGAGGAGTAAAGGCAGTGAGATCGGGGCAGCAGAGAGCAGGGTGTGCAGAGAGCAGGGCAGAGAGCAGGATGGCAATGGAGAATCAGAAAGAATGTTTACGAATGGTCCCCAGCAGTTGCTTCTTGAGTTGATTGGCCAGCTCAGTCGGTTCGCAAAATTTGTTTTGTGAATCACATTCCTGCCTACTTTGCATGCCGTTCCTCTCATTTGCATGTACGGATCGGTAAAGAGGTAAGTGAATCGGGCCGGAGTAAAATCGAGTCGCGTCTGGTTTTCCTGGAGGCACAGCTAGTGAGTTAGACTTCTAGGATTGTTACAAAGAATATGCATCAGGTATCCCAGGGTATGCAAATATATCTCATGAATATTCATTGTGATACACCGGCTAGGTGTGCCCTGCTCTCTGTAGGCCAGTAGTCTTCATTAATGGTTAAGCTGAGGCCATTTTGGATTCTAATTATTTGAAGGA
Source organism: Geotrypetes seraphini (assembly GCF_902459505.1). Taxonomy (NCBI): domain Eukaryota; kingdom Metazoa; phylum Chordata; class Amphibia; order Gymnophiona; family Dermophiidae; genus Geotrypetes; species Geotrypetes seraphini. The sequence continues at coordinate 71,841,764 of NC_047094.1, read as the reverse complement.
GAACCGCCAAATATCTTCCCAGGTGGGGCCACAGCACTGTTGACCTGTGTGTGTTAGTGTCTTCTATCCCCCACCAGTCCATGTTCACACTTCATTTGAGGGCGGGGTTATCCTCAAGGATGTGAGCATTTCTAAATGAATTCTCTTTTGTCTAGTGAGAAATGTTTTAACCTTCAAGTATGTGGCTCTTCCTCCACCCACTTTCCTCTTTTTGTCTAGAGTAGCAGAAAAAAAACCCATAAAGTGGGGGCCACCATAGAGTCTCTGGGGGCCGCTATTTGCCCCTGTGACTTGCACTGAAGAACACTGCTGTAGGCAATCTGGCCATTTTTTACCCTACACATAGTGATTTTCAAGAGAATCTAAACATGCAAATCATGAGCCCTGCAGGTGAATCTTCTAAAATAAAAATGATGATTTTTTTTTTATAAAAGTTAAATCCTTTCCAATACTAAATTACATTTTACCTAACTAACCAAGATGTTGAGCCAGCCAGTTGAATTACCCAGATAAATACAATGTACTGATCTGCATATAGACTGTATGCTAAATCTATCTCTTGAATATTCATTGTGGGTATCTTGAGAACTTGACTGGCTGGGTGTGTTTTAAGGACTGGGTTAAGAACCACAGAATATTGTACCTTAAACTACATACGAATAGCCTTACTGGGTCAGACCAATGGTCCATCTAGCCCAGTATCCCGTCTTTGCGTAGGCCAATCCAAGTCACAAGTACCTGGCAAAAACCCAAATAGTAGCAGCATTTCATGCTACCATCCCATGTCTTTTCCTCCAGGAATTTGTCCAAACATTTTTTTTTAAACTAGCTACATTAAATGCTCTTACCACATTCTCTGGCAACACGCTCCAGAGATTAACTATTCTCTGAGTGAAAAAATATTTCCTCCTATTGGTTTTAAAAGTATTACTCTGTAACTTCATCGAGTGTCCCCTAGTCTTTGTAAATCTTGATGCAGTAAAAAAATCGATCCACTTGTACCTGTTCTACACCACACAGGATTTTGTAGACTTCAGCCATATCTCTCTTTAGCTGTCTCTTTTCCAAGCTGAAGAGCCCTAACCTTTTTAGTCTTTTATCATATGAGAGAAGTTCCATCCTCTTTATCATCTTGGTTGCTGTTTGTACTTTTTCTACTGCCGCTATATCTTTTTTGAGATAAAGAGACCAGAACTGAACATAATACTCAAGGTGAGGTCGCACCATTGAGCGATACAGGTAATTCTTAGTCTTGTTAACCATCCCTTTTCTAATAATTCCTAGCATCCTGTTTGCCTTATTGGTCGCTGCCGCATATTGGGCAAAAGGCTTCAGCATATTGTGCATGATGACACAAAGATCCTTTTCTTGGGTGCTGACCACAAGGTGGTCCCTAGCATCCGATAAGTATGATTTGGATTATTCTTCCTAATGTACATCACTTTGCATTTGTCCACATTGAATTTAATCTGCCATTTGGATGCAGTCTTCCAATTTTCTAAGGTCTTCCTTTTCTCTTCTCTCTCCTCCCCAATCCAGAATCTTTTTTTTGTCTTCCTTCCCCTCCTCCCTGTCCTGCATTACTCCTTTTCTCTTCTCTTGTCGTCCCTTCCTTTCATCTACCCATTCAGCATCACCCACTCTCTCTACCCCTCCTATCTACCTTTCCAGAACCACCCCCTCTTTCCAACATTGCCTTTACTCTTTTTCCTCCCTGCAACCCATCCAACATCAGCCCCCTCATCACCCCTACTCTCTTTTCCTCCCTATCCAGCATCATATCTTCTCTTCCCTCCCTTCTCACCCCCTCTTTCTTCTACCCTGGTACATCATTGCCTTTACTTGCTTTCCTCCCTCCCAACTGCCAGCATCATGCTATCTCTTTCCCCTCCTCAGCATCCAGCATTCTCCTCTCTCTAACTTCCCCCATCTAGTATCCCTACTTCTCTCTTCTATCACTTACCACCCACTCATTCAGCATCACTCCTCTCTCTCTTTCCCGACTTACCAATCCAACATAATTCCCTCACTCTGCTTCTCCCCATTTCCAGAATTTACCTTCAAATCTCCCATCCTCCATTCTACTGCCACCACTTCTGCTGCTGTGCTTGCAAGCCCACAGTGACAATCAACACAGCATCAGATGCTATAAACCCATCTTAGCCTTCGAGTTCATGTGCCCTGTTGGTCCCACCCTCTCTGATGTCTATAGTTGCATCAGAGAGAGTAGGACCAGCAGGCCTTCCTGAGCATATTGGCAGGAAGATTCCTCAATGCTTCATTTTCTCCTAGGAAAAGCAGGATGAGTCAGCCATATATGGGTGTTGTCCCAACAGCTCCCAATTTGCGGATAAGCTCTCCAATAGCTCAGAGAGATTTTTTTTCTCTCTCTCTCTCTCTCTCTGAGTACGTGCAGTGCCCGGGCTCCACCTATTTCCCCCTGCTTCCCCCTAATCCCCAGTCTTTAGTCGCCGCCCGTTCCCATCGGTCAGATTTTCTACATCTTTCCATTACAACTTTTCTACTCATCACTTGAAGATGCCTGAATCATCAAAAGAAATGACTGGGATGCAGGAGAAGGATGAATGCACTGGATCCTCATGAACTGTGCGTCCGCTGATTGGATCTGGCACACGAGGACCAGTGTTGCTTACATTGTGCCTGCCTATATCCGCACGCACATAAGCCGAACCAGCCCTCCTGGCATTGTGCCCACCTGTTTCTGTAAGCACGCCAGCTGAGGAAGAGGGGCACTGAGAAATTGCATGAAATGGAGTGAAGCCTAAGAATCAGCCTGCACAAGCCAGCCTGATCAGAAGGCAGTAACGGGGAATGTAAAATGGGCAGAGGTAAGGAGCCTTCAGGATGCTCTGGCCCAGGAATTCCTCCGTCTGCGTCCCTGCATGCAGCCGATCAAGGTAAGTCCTATCTGCTTGCTTTGGGAAACTTCTGATAATCTCCTGTAGCCATGAGGGCTCTGCCCCTCCCACCTCCCGTTCTGAAAAAGAAAAAGAAACTCAATGCTTCTTTCCCTCTTGGGGACCTGCAGACCTCTCCCACCTCCCTGAAACCCCCCCTGGGATGACCCTCATGTTAAGAAAAACCTTTGCTGCACCAGGAGTCTGCCTTTCAGTACTGCTCCCCTCTCTGAGAACTCCATTAAGCTCCGGAGTTCAGGCATGTGCAGAGCAGTTGGCAACCAATCCCAGAAGTGTCCCTCCTCCCTTCCTCAGCAACCAGCCATGATGGAAACCGCTGGCAACCAATTGCAGCACAGGCTTTTCCTTCCTCCCCGGAAACAGGGGCAGTCCTAGGGAACTCTTCACAGAGTGTGGGTGCTGATGTCATCAGTGATGCGGCATGTCAGACCACGCCTCCTCAGACTCAGGAGCTGTTCACTGCACTTCAGGAACCTAGGCAGAGAATGCTTTCCACAGTTCACAGCCAGCATGAGAGAACTGCTACTATTTATCATTTCTATAGCGCTGAAAGGCATATGCAGCGCTGTACAGTTTAATATACAATAGACAGTACAGTAGGAGAAACCCATACAGGAGACATCATCACCACTCCTCTTCCTCTGCCTCCAGGCACAGCGAGAAACGCAGCCAGGAGCACTGGCACAGATGAAGGGATGCATCCTACCCCCTCTCTGCAGGCTCATCCCCACCCCCTCTCAAGAAGGGGCCACCCAACCAGTCAAGTGGAGTAGCACCAGGGTTGGACGAGCAGCAGGAGTTAATCCTCCTGCTGACCCAGCTCCTCTCTCAGCAGGCAACCCTCCCCCCAATGCCCCCTTTAGAGAAAGCCACGCACAACAACATGGCGTGTTCCAGTGGCATGCCATGCACCCAAGCAACGAGGAACAAGCAGCAAACCAAATTTCAGCCACGCCCCGAGTCACCACCCACAAAAATAAATAAATAAATAACTATGAAAAAAACAAAAACTCACAGCCCTTCTCAAGATCCACGTGGATGGACCACCAGTACCCAAGACAGATTACTACAATGCCTGGACTACTTCAGGCAGGCGGTGGCGATTCCAGTCCACAAGAACCTCCTGGACTGCAAAGACAAGATTAGGCAGAGTCCCTCCTCAGTGCAACCAACATCAAGGAGACTGAAAGTGAAGTACCAGATCCTTCCGGCCCGGGGGTTCGACAACCCGCAGCTGACACACAAGGACATTGCGGTAGCCTCGGCGCTGAAGAGAAACAGGCAGCATGAACCACCCCCCCCCCCAAACACAAACGCCCCACCAGGGAAGGACCTGAAAAACCCTGGATTCCACGGGGAAAAGACCTTCGAGGGCGCAATGCTGAGCGCATGAATTGCTGCACTCCAGTTCCAGATGCTGCTTTATCAGGAGGCCACAGAGAGAAAATAAATAAATAAATAAAATAAAACAGGGACTCCAGTTCGCCACCAAGCCGGTCTCTCTCATTCCTCATCCATGATTTAGAGGAATGCAGAAAGCACCTTTCCAAGACAGCCTTTGAATTCTTTGAAACATTGAGCCACACTGGGGGAACAGCCTTCCCTGCCCAGCGCTTAGCCTAGCTTTGTGCCTGGGCGCTCCATGATGAGAGTCTTTGGCAAATGCACCATGCACAGAGGTTAACCTGTTCAGGGACAAGGTTATGGAGACAGTCAACGACACCAAAGATGACTTCACCACCCTCAAAACCCTCTCCTCCAACGGCTTAGAACGCTGGGCACACCCATGAAGACACCAGAGGAACCAACCTTGCATGTCTTTTACCGCCCCCAAGTGATACCCCAGAACACCACACTGGCAACAGTCCGTGCCCCAGCGCTCGCAACAGTAAAATAACTGCTACGCAAACAAGCGCTGCCCAAGGAACAGGGGCAACCAAGGGCAGTCCTCTCCCCAAAATAAAAACAGAACCTTTGGGGCCGGGAGTGGCAGGATCAGATTGTCTGCGAATACGTGGCCCAGGATCACCACCGACCAGTTGGTCCTCAGCATCATCAAGCAGGGATACCAAATTCATCTCTACTCAAGCCCCCCGAGTGGGCGGGGCACCCTTCATCTGACGACCCCATTTTTCCTGCAGCAAGGAGAGGATCTGCTTCGGGCAAAATCAATAGAGGCGGTGCCAACCAGAGGAGATCACCAAGGGGTTTTTACTCCAGAAATTTCCTCATCCCCATGGACAAGGACAAACGCTCGATCCTGGATCTCTGCAAGCTCAACAGGTGCATACACAAGGAACGATTCCGGATGCACTATCTGGGTAAAGTCTTGCCCCTGGTATAGCCCGAGGATTGGCTAGTATCCCTGGACTTACAAGACGCATACACTCATGTGCCCATGCACCCAGCCCACAGGAGGCATCGTCGCTTCAAAAGCCAAGATAGACACTTCCAGTACAAGGTCCTACCCTTTGGACTCTCAACGGCTCCAAGAGTGTTCACAAAGTGTGTGGCCATGGCAGCAGCACATCTTCGCCTTGAGGGGGTGTGCATCCTCCCTTATCTCGACAACTGGCTGATAGTGGCCCACTCTCCAAGGGAGGCACAGGCGTCCCTGACAAACATCATAACCCTCCAAGAATTAGGGTTCCTCATCAACTACAAAAAAATCCCACCTGATACCCACCCAGAGGATATCGTTCATCGGGGCAGTCATCGACACCACACAGACCAAGGCCTTTCTACCGGACTGCCGGATCGACGCCATGACATCTCTGGCCCAGCGCATCTCTGCCAGCAGTTCATCGTCAGCATGCTCCCTCCTGCGTCTCATGGGCCACATGGTGGCTGCGGTCTTTGTTGTCCAGCACACCAGATTACACATGAAACCCCTGCAATGGCACCTCAGACATCACTGGAAGCAGCATACCCAACCACTGACCACCCAGATACCCATTTGCCAACCCATACACAAGACGCTTCACTGGTGGATAGCCCAAGATAACTTAGTGAAGGGGAAACCATTCAGACCACCACCTCACTAGCTGGTGGCACCACGGATGTCTCCAAACATGGATGGGGGCACACCTTCTCCATCTTCGCACAGGGGACACATGGGTTGCCCAGGTGTCCTCACTCCATATCAACCTATTGGAGCTCAGGGCCATAGGGAATGCCCTCGAAACCTTCAAACAATGGGTGACAGGCAGGACAGTCCTCATCCAAACACACAACCAGGTGGCCATGTACTACATCAACAAGCAGGGAGGGACAGTGTCAGCCTCGCTCTGCAAGGAAGCTTGCCACATTTGGGAGTTCGCCAATTCCATTTAATGCCCCATCCAGGCAACTTACCTCCTGGGGGAGTAGAATGACCTGGTAGACAGCCTCAGCTGCCAGCTGGATCCCTAAGAGTGGTCTCTCAACCTAGCGGTGACGAAAAAGATCTTCAGCACCTGGGGCACACCGAGCATCGACCTGTTTGCAACAGAACTGAACTCAAAATGCACAACCTTCTGCTCAAAGAGACCGACCCATCGCCGTCTCAGCCCCAACGGTCTGTCTCTGAGTTGGAACCATGGACTCTTATACGCCTACCCGCCAACACCTCTCATATCCAAAGTCCTGCAGAATATCCTTCAGGACAGAGCAACGGTGATCATGATTCCCCCGTTCTGGCCCCGGCAACCATGGTTCTCGTTCCGGCAACGGATAGCGATTCACCCACTTCTCCGCCTCCCGATCAGCACATATCTCATAACACAACACGGGAGCTCTACCCTCCACTACGACCTGCGTTCCCTAGCCCTGATTGCATGGATGTTGAGAGGATGAACCTACCACAAGACGTGGAGCACATTCTTATGGCAGCCAGAAGACCTTCAACCAGAAAATGCTATGGGTTGAAATGGAGAAAGTTCCACTACTGGTGCACAGGCATGCAGCGAGACCCCTACAACTACCCCATACCAGTCATCCTGTAGTACCTACTGAGCTTATCTCAGGGGGGCCTAAAACCCACTTCCATCAAGGTCCACCTAAGTGCGATCGCGGCGTACCACACTGGCTTAGACAACACACCGGTGTCAGGGCACCCAGTAATCGCAAAATTCATGAAGGGACTGTCCAATCTGCACCCACCGGTCAGACCACCACCGCCCGGATGGGATCTCAACTTGGCAGGCTGCCTATATTGAAGGCGCCTCCGGGAGCCTAGGGAGGCCCGCAAGCCCAACTAAGCTTACCTAAGGCTAGGCGGCCCTACGCCTCTCCCTAGTAGAGCGGGTGTCCTATACAGAATACGGACAATAATGTCAAACCATCAGCATTAATTCCCCCAAATTTACTAAATAAAAATGTTTTTAACATATGCCTATAATGAAGATAAGATGTAGAGGTTTTTTTTAATCAGGTTCCCAATTAACTGCCTGATAGGAAAGCATTCATCCTAAATATCTCTTATGAGTACAACAAACTCTTGCTGAAGGAAACACAAAAACATCGGAATTACGTAAGAGTCGAGCAGGAATATTAAATTCCAAATTATCTATTAAATAACTTGGCAGCAGACTATGAAGCATCTTATAACAGGAGCAACCTAATTTAAAAACAACCCTTGCCTGTACAATGTAATCTACCCTTGCCAATGTAATCTACAAAAATAAGGGGTCACATGATCTGTTTTGTGCAAATTAAAAATCAGACGCACTGCTGTATTTTGTATCATTCTTAGTCTGCACAGATGTTTGTGGTAACCATCAAGATATAAACGATATTACAATAATCCAATATACACAAAATCAAGGACTGAACTAAAAGCTGTGAAAAACTGCATCTATTTGCGCTCCCATTATTAAATTCCTATCCAATTGTATACCTAAAATCTTTATAATGGATTCTATCGAAAATGATGTGCTTTTCAATATCAAACTAGCCTCTTTTAATTTTGTGGGAGTGGCAAATTAAAATTTAGTTTTCTTAGAATTAAACTTTAATTTAAATTCTATTGTCCATTCTTCCACTCGAGTTATCTGTGCAGTTTTATTAGAAGGTAAGGTATCAATTGTTAACACAACTATAATGTCATCTGTATATACATATTCAGTGATACCTTGGAATCCGTTCCAGAACCCCGTTCAAGGTCCAAAGCGTTCAAGTTCCAAGACAATTTTTCCCATTGAAAATAATAGAAACTGGATTAATCCATTCCTGGGTCCCATAAACTCTAATTGTAACAGGAAATACATGGATTTTAAGGTAAAATATTAACAAATATTCCAAAGCAGCATTCAGATTCTGGGGCACAAACACACACATACAAAAAAAAAGTTTGGATTATAAGTCGCTCGAGTTCTGGGGCATTCGGATTCCGAGGTACCACTATATATATATATACTAGTGTTTAAGCCCATTACATTAACGGGTGCTAGAGTACATGTCTGTCTGGTGTTTTTTTTTTTAATTTGTCTCTCTCTCCTTGGATGCTGTCTGTCTGTCATTCTTTCTGTCTGTCTCTCCCTGGCCCCCTGTCTGTCTATCTTTATTTCTAACTCTATCCTCTTCCCTCAATCCTGCATGTGCCCTTTTTTCTTTCTCTTCCCCACTTCCTTCCAACGTCTGCTCCCCCTGTCCCTCAGACTTCCATTCAGTGTCTGTCTCCCTCTCTCTACCCCTTCTATCTACTGTTCACCCTCTATCTTGCCCCTTCCATTCACTGCCCTCTCTTCTCATTCCATCCAGTGTCCGCCCTCTCTCTCTCTCTGTTCCATATGGCATCTTCTCCTTCCTTTCCCCCTTCCTTTTCCCTTGGTCTGGCATACATTCCTCCTTCCCTCCATGCCCTGCCATCTCTTCTTCCCTCCAAGCCATTCTCTCCCTCTCTGCTCCCTTTCCTCCTTGAACTTCATTGGGCAGCAGCAGCAGCATTCACAATTCATTGCTGTTGCCGCCTAGTCCCTTTCTCCTTTCAAACCTACTTCGGCAAATTTCCTTCTGTCCGAATCAGTAACTTCTCTGCGCGTTCCGTAAGGAACGCAACTTGCGGCAAACATCGTACCCAGAAGAATACGACCAAATACATAAATTTTATGGAGGGGAAAAAAAAAAGACAATAATGATCCAAAGTCTATTGTGCTCACAGCGACAGCGCCTAAATCTCCAAAGCAACCGCCAGCCCCTCCTGACACTTCCGTGTCGCAACCGTAAAACCCCTTCTTATTGGTCAGCCGCTGCCGGTCCTTCTTTGACTGTGCTGAACGATTGGCTGAGCGGCTGGGAGCGTGAGGCGGGGAGGGCGGGCGTTCTGAGGTCGACTGTGTGTGTGGTTTTTGCTCCTCTTCAGGTCTTCCTCTCTGTCGGGTCGTCTTCCTGAAACAGGCCTGAAACAGAAAGTAGGCAGGACCCGCCAGAGAGGAAGGCCTGAAGCCGGCAACAGCAGCGAATTGTAAACGCTGCTGCTGCCCGAAGAAGCCAGGCCTTGAAAAACCCGAGGCAGACTGCTTCTCTTCCCTCCCAGCCCAACCCCTGCTGACTCGGCTCCCTTACTCTTACCCTGCGTCGCGGAAGCGTGAAGACTGAACGCCGGCAATCGGGGTGGCAAGGACGTGGCTCAGGAGACTGTGAGGTGTTGGCGTGTGGCGGCGTTCCACGAAGCCCTCCTCCCGGCAGCCGCCGCCAGCACCAATCGGGACCAAGCTTGCCTGCGCTTCCTCCAGCGGTTGGTGAGTGAGGGCGGGAGGAGGGGAGTGGCTAGAGTGATCCCTGCCTCCGCGTTCTAAAATGGAACGCGGCCACGGATCAGAAATCACAGCGGCAGGGATCATGAAATTTCAAGAGCGCATGCGCGCTCTAGGGTTTTATATATATATACACATACAACTTGATCCCTAAATTGGATCATCTAGTACCCAATGATGACATATAAATATTAAAAAGCAACAGAGACAAAGGGGAACCTTGTGGAAACCCACAGGGGTTTCTCCAAATGTGAGAAAGGACTGCATTAGATAACACCTGATAGGTCCTTGAAAACAGAAAATCACAAAACCACTGATAAATATTAACGGAGATTCCAATAGAATCTGCGGACAAAATATGCAGACAAAAACTTAACTGAAACTCTAAGACAGGGGTCTCCAAAGTCCCTCCTCGAGGGCCAAATCCAGTCAGGTTTTCGGGATTTTCCCCAATGAATATGCATGAGATCTATGTGCATGTACTGCTTTCAATGCATATTCATTGGGGAAATACCGAAAACCTGACTGAATTCAGCCCTCGAGGAGGGACTTTGGAAACCCCTGCTCTAAGATGACTGGCTCAGGATGCAATGAAATACCAGAGAAATATAAACAGAAATGTATTTCCTCCTACACTATGCAAAATACAAAGAGAGAAGAGATGAACATTTCCCAAAGCTGACAGAAGAAAAATCAATCTTTTTACAACATAGGAGCAGAGAAAACTCTGTATAATATTAAGGGGAAAACAGGAGACACAGCAGCTAGGAGTAGCCTAGTAATTACAAGAGCAGGCTGAGAACAAGGGATACCCAGGTTGAAAATCCTGCTTCTCCAGACCATGGACAAGTGCACAGATAGGCTCTACGAAGAAGGGGGTTTGCAAACTTACCTGAATCAGTAACTTGCCTTGAGCTCAGACAATCTAGAATTCAACCCAAATCTGAAATATGTTTATCCTGCTATCAGGCCAGAATTGTGGCACAAAAAACATCCCCAGAACCCGAGATTTAATCAATAATTTGTAATCCTTGCATTTGTCCCACTTTGGGGGTCCTTATCTTTATTCAAATATTTATATACTATCAATACCAGCATCCCTTCTTTAAGCAAGTTTACATAATAACATTCATAAAATTAACAAATCAGAAGAGAGAATGGCACAGTGGTTAGAATTACAGCCTCAACACCCTGAGGTTGTAGATTCAAACCCTATGCTGTTCCCTGTGACCCTGGGCAATCGCTTAATCTTCCACTACCCCAAGTACATTACACTTCTCCCTCCTTATTCGCGGTTTCAGCAATTGCGGTTTCGATTATTTGCGGTTTTTAGCTTGCTGACTCCTCCCCCCAAATGACGTCAGCTTGCATAGAGAAATCGCCAATTCCAAGCGTTTACAGAGAAAATCGCCAATTCCCAACACTTTCTTCACCATGTTTTGCCTCTCCTTCAGGAATAGGCCAGGTCTCCCGCCATGTTATTCGCGGTCTCACATATTCACAATGGTTTTTAATAGAAGCGAATAACATATGAAAAAGTTATTTGCGGTTTTTCTGTATTTGCGGTTCTGTTAATCCCCTATCACAGCGAATCCGGAGGGAGAAGTGTAGATAGATTGTGAGCCCACTGGGATAGATAGAGAAAATGCTTGAAGTACCTGTATGTAAACTGCTTTGAATGTGGTTGTAAAACTACAAAAAGTTGGTATAGAAGTCCTAATCCCTTTCCTTTCCCTCTACTAAACACATATACACCGAAATACACCTTAGTTAAGTATACATACATATACTCCCAAAGTCTATAGATGAAGTTCAAAACAGCAAGCAGAAATAGGGGCACATGCAATTTCATTGAACATCAAGCCAAATAATAATAATAACAGTTTATATACCGCAATACCGTGAAGTTCTATGCGGTTTACAAAAGATTAGAGAAGGTACAGAATAATTGGATTTGAGAGCGGAAAGAGTGAGTGAGTGAGTAAGGGGGAGAGTAAGGGGGAGAACACGTCAGTTGTCTAGGCATTTCAGGAACAGGTATGTTTTTAGACGCTTCCTAAATTCTTCGTAAGTAGTGGGCGAGAGCAATTGCTCTAGGTCTTTACCCCATAGGGCCGCCCAGTGTGAGAGAAGGTGTTTGTGGTGTTTTTTCAGTTTGCAACCTCTAACTGGAGGGGAAATGAAGTTTGAATGTGTGCTTCTCTTACGTTTGTTGATAGAGAAGCAGAAAAGGTCCGATATGTATTTGGGGGCTAGTCCATATAGTACTTTGAAACAGAGGCAGGCGAATTTAAACTTTACGCGTGCTTCCATCGGCAACCAGTGCAACTGCCGGTAGTAGGATGTTACATGATCGAATTTCTTTAGCCCGAAGATAAGTCTGACCGCTGCATTTTGCATTATTTGAGGACGTCGCATGTTCTTTTGGCAGATTGCTAAGTAGGCGATGTTGCAATAGTCAAGCTGACTTAGTACGAGGGATTGCACTAGGATTCTGAATGCTGACATGTCGAAATATGATTTGACGGATCTAAGTTTCCAGAAAGTGAAGAAACCCTTTCTGATTAAGGAGTCTACCTAGTCTTTCATGGTCAGGCATCGATCTAGAGTTACACCCAATATCTTCATGGTGGACTGAATAGGGTAACTAAGTTCATTGATGCATAGTAGGGTTTTGGTGTCAAGCGGGTGAGGAGAGGCAACAAAGAATTTTGTTTTTTCTGGGTTGAGTTTGAGCTTGAAATCTATCATTCATTGTTCCATCACATTTATGGCTTCTGATGCCTTGGGAATGGTTTCCGAAATAGAGTTAGCAAATGGGATGATGATCGTGAAATCATCTGTGTAACTGAATAGTTTTATTCCCAGTTGGGTCAATTGCACACCCAGTGAGGACATGTAGACATTGAAAAGCAGTGGGGATAGCGGTGACCCTTGTGGCACACCGATGAGTTGCTCCAGATATCGGAAAGATCATAATTGAAATGTACCTGATAGGTACGGGAAGTAAGGAAGCCGTGAAACCAGTTCAACACCTCACCCTGATACCAATAGCATCTAGGCATTGTAGCAATTTCCCATGGTCTACCAGATCAAAAGCAGAGCTCATATCGAATTGCATGATCAAGGCATTGAGGCCCTTGCTAAACAGTAAGTGTAAATAGTCTAAGATGGCTGCGATTACTGTCTCCGTACTGAATAAAGGTCTAAAACTGGATTGAGTAGGAAAGAGAACTGATTAAGATATTCCATCAATTGGGTGTGAACCAATCCTTCCATGATTTTTACGATGAATGGGATTGATGCTATAGGTCTGTAGTTGGTTATTAGCGCTGTAGATTCTTTTCTATTTTTTGGGATAGGGGTTATTATTATGTGACCATTATTAGTGAGGAAATTCCAATTTTTTAGGTTGTGGGCTAAGTATAGGATAGTTTAAATTCTAATGGCGCCGCTTTCATAATATCCAGAAGACATGTGTCTAGAAAGCAGTGAGATTTAGAGTATTTGTTGTATAGTTTGGTGTAGTTGTTCCATTCTAGATTATGAAAGGAACTCCAGATCATGTCTGTTGGTATTTCATTATCTTGTAAGTTAGCTATTTGGTGATCACTAGGGTTGTTTGTTAAACAGTTATTTCTTAGGTTTTTAATTTTTGAGTCAAAATGTAGTGCTAGGTCTTTCGCAGAGGGTAACTTCTTGTTGTGCACAGGTGTAGTGTAGCGAGTGGTGTCGAATAGATTTGTGATCAGGTTGAACAACTCTTTTGTATTGATAGTGCCAATAATTAGGCATTAGCGAATTATTGGAGCTACAATAGGCAGCAATTACTGTAGAATTTATGCAAGCATCTTCCTAGTCAGGATTCTATAAAGATTTGCATGTAAATTTTCTGAGTAGATCCAAAAAGGGGTGTGGCCATGGGATGGGCCTAGACAGATCATGGGTGTTCCTAGAATTTGCACTCAGTGTTATAGAATATGGTAGATCTGCGCCTAATTTAGGTGCAAGGATTTACTCCAGGATTCAGTTGGTGTAAATCTAGGGCTACCATTTTTCAGGCCACAAAAATCCAGGCACACGGCCCCCACCGTATTCCGCATTTGGCTCTACCCCAGCCCCTCCCAATTCAGCCTCCAGCCCTGCCTCCACAAACCTCTCCTTCCCCGACAAGCTCCAGCCACGTATGCAAGGCCTGGAGTATGTGTGGATGTGTGTGACATCATCCACGCAAGCTCAGATGTCCTCCAGATGTGGCTGTAGCTCATCAGGGCTTTCTAAAACCCAGACAAACTGCCAGGTTTTGGAAAGTCCATCCAGGACCCTGGACAGTTCTCTAAAAAGAGGACATGTCTGGGTTTTTCTCAGACATCTGGTAACCCTATGTAAATCCTCACGCCCAAAACTGGGCATGGATCTTGGCACCAGCACTATTCTACAAAACGGCACCCAACTCAGAGCACCATTTATAGAATAGCACTTAGAACAAATTTTTTCATTGTCCAAATCTGGGTGCCACCTACAGAATGTAGTCCATAATGCATTTTCTAGATGAAAAGCAGGGCTGCTTCAAGAGGTTGTGGCAACAACAGCCAGATTTTGATTTGGCACCCACATCTTGAGGTCTTATCAGCTCTCACCTGCTCCCATCAAGCCAACTCCCTGCCTTCTTGTCAGCATTTATTAGCTCCCATCACATCCTTTAAACAGTGGCGTGAGTGCATTGCTTTGCTCTTGTTGCAGTGGTCTTTTCCCTGTCCTGCCACTGGCACCGTAGCTTTAAACATAAGGACAGGCACTTCCTGTTTTTCATGAGAACAGAAGTACTTGTCCACCCATTAAAACCAGTTATTGTGCTGACGGCAGCGCAGGGAGGACAGCATGCTCTTGCTGCTGTAAAGGGTGAGCCATTGAGGCAGACTTTTGGCACCCTTGAGCTTGCCCTGAGCCAGTGCTTCCCCTGGCTCACACCTTAAGCCAGCCCAGATGTTAAGCATGTTTCAACACATGGAAAAAGATGGAGCACACAGGTATCTGTGCTTTGTGTAGGTGTCCATGCATTCTTCAAAGCAAGGTGTTATGTGCAACTGAGGGGCAATGTAGAAGCAGATTGGAAACAAATAAAAGAAAGGGCTGTGGATTTGGTTGCTGGAGAATATAATCAAGGCAATCTCATTGGATTAGATAATGACATTAAAAATAATTAATAGATAGACATGGGAGAGCCATTGGTGATCCCTGGAAATAAACTATGGGAAACAGGTAAATTTTTTGGAATCTGCTGAGTACTAGTGACCCTGACTGGGAGGATGCTGTGCTCGAATGACCTTGGTCTGACCCAACACAGCTTTCCTTATGTTCTTATAAAAAGTATATAAGAGCCTATGTTGTTTTTATAAAATCAGTTTAAAATGGACACCATTTACACGGAGATACCTTGTTAGAAAATTAGCGCCTTTGTTCTTGATTTTATAACAGGACATCTATGTGCAATGTCAGTAGGAAAAAAGGAGGTCTTGATTCCCCTGTATAAGACTCTGTTGAGGCCTCATTTAGAATACTGTGTACAATTCTGGAGGCCGCACCTTCAAAAAGATATAAACAGGATAGCGTCAGTCCAGAGGAAGGCTAATAAAATGGTCAATAGTCTATGTCTTAAGGCATACGGGGACAGACTTAAACATCTCCATATGTATACTTGGAGGAAAGGCATGAGAGGTGAGATATGATAGAGACCTTTAAATACCTACATGGCATAAATACGCATGAGGCGAGTCTCTTTCAATTGAAAGGAAACTCCAGAGTGAGAGGGTATGGAATGAAGTATAGAAGCGATAGGCTCAGGAGTAATCTAATGAAATACCTTTTTTTTTTTTTTTTTTTTTTTTACAGAAATGGTGGTAGATATGTGGAATAATCTCCTGGTAGAAGTGGTGGAGACAAAGACTGTGTCTGAATTCAAGAAAGTATGGGACATGCGCGTGAGATCTCTTAGGGGAAGGAGGAGATAGTGGATGCTGTGGATGGGCAGACTGGATGGGCCCTTTGGCCCTTATTTGCCGTCATGTGTCTATCTTTCTATTTAGTAAATAGCGTCCAAATCTGGGTGCTGGAAAAATTAGCACAGGGCACTAATCTATAAAGAGCACTCCATATTGAGCACTTTTTATAGTATAGTGCCCAGAGGCCATTCCTGTGCCCAAATTTGGATGCCAGTCTTTGGGCCTGCTGAAACCTGATATAACTGTTGGTGCCTAACTTTTGGCATTTGGGTGTGGGACTAGCACTAATCTATAACTGTGCGAAAGTTTTTAGAATGCCCTTCTCCCACCCCTAGCCATGTCTCCATTTGAGATGCAGGCTAGGGGATTTAAGTGTGTGGGGTTATAGAATAGCGACCGGAAGGATGCGTGTGCAAATATTTAATAATGCCAATTAACTTAGGTTTAACATATTTTTCTCTGAGAAACCTCAGACACATGACTCCGCCCCATTCCAGTTCCAAGCCCTGCCTGCAACAAAGCCTCCTCTTTTCTTCCGGACAAGCTCCAGCCTCATCTGGAGGGCCTGGAACATGCTCGGATGTTTGTGATGCCATCGGTGCATACTCAGAGGCCCTCCAGATGTAACCGGAGTTCATCAGGGCTTTTCCAAAACCCGGACAAATGCCAGCTTTTGGAAAGTTCGTCCGGTAGCCTAGACAGTCCTCTAAAATGAACTGCAACACTACTACTACTTATCTAGGTGTATGCAAAGCTGTATATTAAAACATTCAAGAGACAGCCCCTGTTCAGTAGAGCTTACAGTCTAATCAAACAGACATATAGGACAAGTAGGTGGGTCAGGGAATGACTCCGGCATGGGTACTTTACAAGCAATTGGAGGTTAGGAGTTAAAAGCAACCTTGGAAAAGTGGGCTTATAGCCTGGATTTGAATACTGCCAGGGACTTGGGCAGTGTTAATAATTGATTGTTAACATTACAGTTGATTGTCTTGCAAGACAATTAATTTGCACATGCATCTTTGTACAGTGCCTAAATTTGAGCCCTATGTATAGAACCCAGGAGATAATGGGAACCTACATACCTTTTTTAAAATAGGCTCCCAGAACTATCCCTAATAGTGCAAACCTTCCCGCACCAATTTACACCTATTCTGAACATGTATGCACGCTCCCTATGTGTGCAGCGGGTAAGGGAGCCAAAAATGTTTGTAATGTTGCTTTCCAGGTTTTTTTCTGCTCCGGAAAGAATGTCATCAAAAGTGCACGCTGGTGGAAAGAGGGCATACTTTTCTGAAATAGTGTAAACTACGTGCAAAGATGGAGCACTTTTCCGAAATGGTGTGCACTACGCAAAAGGATGCATTCCTCTTAAAGTAGGGTTACCAAATGTCCGGATTTCCCCAGACATGTCCTCCTTTTGAGGACATGTCCAGAGGTCCGGACGGTTTTTGAAAAGCCTCCTCTCAATCACATTGGGCAGGAGGCAATCCGTGCATACATGGATTGCCTCTTGCCCGACCAAAGCAGGCAGCGTGGGACAGAGCTAGGGCGGGCTGGGGCGGAGATGGGTGGGCCTGGGGGGAGGATCTAGGGTGTCCGGATTTTACAATCGTAAGATCTGGCAACCCTATCTTAAAGAATCACACATTTGTGCACTGTCTGGAAAGAGTGTGCTTTCTTTAAGAAGAGTATGCACTATTAGTGGTGAGCAATATTTTGTCGCAAACCCCATTCCAGTCAACTCCATCCCTGGGAACGCCTGTGCAAGTACAAATGAAATTGTCAGTTCACAAGAGTCCTTTTCTTCTCCATATGTAAAACCTGATTTATAAAATTCCCCATCCCCCCATCCTCTCTATACAACCTACCTTGCTCAAACAATTTCTTGATCCTTGAAACTTTGACAGAGGAAGCCTGGGCACACCCATCTAAACTGCAGAATTGACTTCTCCCCGCTGCAGATCAGTTCTGACAGGCTGATCTGGTTCTGGTTTTGCATTTTGCTAGGAAAAGTTAGGGCTAATGCTACTTCTTATTTCTAGAGTTCTACGGGGCATAAACCAGGACTGAGAGCAATTCAGACATATAAAGAGAGATTTTCAGAGATGTCAAGTTGCCCAGTTTCAGGTTGGAGATTTTGGGACAGTCCTGGATTTCAGGTCACCCTTTCATAGGGTTACCAGAGATCCAGATTTACCTGGACATGTTCTCTTTTTAGAGGATATGTCTGGGTGTCCGGATGGCTTTTCAAAACCCGACACTGTGTCTGAGTTTTGAAAAGCTTTCAGCTGAAGAACAGGTAAGGGCATCTGCGAATGCGTGGATGCAACGCAGTGATGCGCATGTGTGTGATGTCATTGCATCACACCTGTGCATGCGCAGATCCCTCCCGATGTGGCTTTGAGCACGAGAACAGGTTGAGGGGGCGGGGTTGGGGGCGTGACTTGGATGGAATGGGGTGGGCCTGGGGGTGGGACCATGAGTCCAGATTTTACAGTACTAAAATCTGGTAACCCTCCCCTTTCATGATGCATTATGGGACTTGCAGCATTGATTTCAATGGGCAGGATCAGGCACTACAAATCCTACACTGCTTTGCAATGCAAGTTCAATGCCAGGTCTGGACAAAAAGTCTCTAGCCTAGAACTGGGTAACTTGGCAGCTCTGGATTTAGGTGGGGGTGGGGGGAAGGGGGGGAGGAGATTCAAAGACTCTCTCCGTCTTTCTGTCTCTTGAGGTACAGGTTTCAGGCCACTTGGCTGTAGATCTTTCAAGTTCTCATATCCTCTTTCCCTTTTGAGATTTCACAGCACCTATAGCCAGTGTCTTCCTATGCCAGAATCCCCAGCTTTCCTTGTGTTCTGGGATACACTAGCATTATGGTGCCCACAGGAAAAGGACTGGTAGGATGAGGAGTTTCCTAGAGAAGAGCTTACAAAATTGTGGGTTGAGACCCCCAAATGGTGTCACAAAGCACACATTTGGACTCACAACTTGAGCTCTCCATAGGTGCATCATTATTCTGCACCCTGGGGGGGGGGGAGAACATACAGTTTTATTTAGCCATTATTATTGCACAGCCACAAACAAATTGATAAGCAAGAGAGTACAAAGTGTTAGGGGGGGGGGGGGAGATGAGGATCTCCAAGCCCCAGTTTTTGGGCTCCCTCAGAATTTGGCGCCCCATGCACGTGCCTCTGTTCCCTAAATCTAAATCCGGCCCTGATAGCGCCTTGTTTATTTTATACATTCGGTAACCAGGAACCTTTATCTAAATAGGATTTTATTAATGGACAAAACACAAAAGAATTACAGCCCTCTGCAGTCCCCCCTCCTCTGCCGCCCCGTCGCTGTTAATCTGACATACACACAGCCAGGGCTTTTAATAAAAGGTTATCACTGCATGGTCGGAGGAGTGTGCATGCTGTGAAGCAGGAGGGCTGATCAAACCCTCACCAGTATCCCGCCTCCACACTGGGTCAGCTGTGTTACAGATCCCCAGGGGGATTGTCACAGCTAGGTTTATGTATTATTTTTCAGCATTTACTGCTGTTAAATATATTGGTGCATAGTGTGGAGAGGTGCAATGATATATGATAAGGCATATGAAAAAAATCTATTATAATTTCACTGAGATAGCTCAGTGACAAAGCAGAACAGGTAGAGAGAGAGCCAGGAGATACAGTCCTCATACACAGCATTTTGGCACTTTTTCTGTGGTTGAATAAGATCTTTAAGGAAAAAGCTTTTTTTGCTGATTTCACAAGTAGAGATACGTTGAGAGACATGAACAGTCCTCTGTATGACAGTTACTCACCTTTTAGCTCTCGTCGGTCTCGAGACCACCGCAGAGTGGCCGCAGGTTTGGTTCTGGGTGCAACACAGGTCAACTCCACCTCATGACCTTCTACAGCCTGTTCTTTGACCTCCACCAGCGGATTCTCAGGGGGCACTGTGGGGGAAAGTTAGGGGTCAAGGTAATATACTGGGGATCAGAGGGATTTGAAGAAAGACAAGGATCAAAGTGTCAGGGGGAGACATCTATAGCTGTGATGCCTCTCTCCTTAATGGTGCTTTGTTGTGAGACTCACCCAGCACGGTCAGCGTGGCAATCTGATGGTGTGTATCTTCCATGTAGAGCTGGCAGAAGTAGCCGCCCTCATCTTGCAGTGTCACATTAGAAAGACGCATCTTAACCTGCTTCTGGGTGAATTCCTCAAGCTGGAACCGATCATCTTTCAGTGCTGAGGAGAGAGAGAGGGAGACATGTGAAAGGTAATTTTATAACCGTGCACTTGTGGAGGGGTATTTTCAACAGGACATCTAAGTCTGACTTTAGACGTTTTGAGAAAAACGTCCCAGAATTGGGTGGAGAAAATGTCAATTTTTGAACCCATAAGACATCTATCTTTTTTATTCTCTAAAATGGCCCAGCTAGATGTTTGTCCAGCTAGACGTCTAAATTATTTTGCCATTATCAAAAAAATTTCCAAATTAAAAACATCCAAAACAAGCCAAAATGGCGTGCTCCAACTCTGACAGTATTCAGGGCCCAGTTAAAAGCCTACCTCTTTGAGAGTGCTTTCAACTCCTAACTCCTTTCACCTTACACATTCCCAACCCTATATGCCATGTCTGTCTGTCCAAGTTAGATTGTAAGCTCTTCTGGGAAGGGAATGTCTATTAAATGTCAAAATGTATAGCGCTGTGTATGCCTTTCAGTGCTATATAAGTAATAAATAGGAGGAGGAGGAGGGGATAGCATTTTTAATAGACTGGCCACATGCCAGCAGAGCAGTGGGGTACTCTATGGGGCACTGCTGTGAGCTTCACATTAAGGGTATCAGGTATACATCTCACCTCCAAAACTCCCACAAAACCTACTGCACCCACCTTTCTACCACCCCAATAGCCCTTATGCCGGCAGGTGTCACTTATATGGCAGTACAGTGGGTTTTTGGTGGACTCACACTTTCCACCAGCAGTGTACTAGTTAGGGTGTCATATGGGCCTGGGCCCCCTTCTCTGCAGTCCACTGCACTGCCCACCAGGCTACTCCAGAGACCTGCTTGTAGCTCTACTAGGACTGGCCATAGTATCTGAGGTTGTCATATACTGTAGACAGATATGTACTGTTTCATGCATATATTTGGGGGTTGGGAGGGGGTCAGTGACCACTGGAGGAATGTGTGGAGGCCACATTTACATCCCTCCAGTGGTCATCTGATCAGTTTGGGTACCTTTTTGGCCCTCATTCATTCTAAAAACAGGTCTAGTCCAAATTATGCCCTGGACATTTTGGAAAATATTTGATTATTGCTGTAAAACATCCATGTGCTAAGCCTGCCCTAATTCCACCCAAAACATGCCTCTAACACCCCCCCCCCCCTTAAGATTTAGACACACCGGAGACAAAACGATTAGAAAGACGTTTATAAAGTTAGTTTCAAAAATGCTCACTTGGACGTTTTGACCAGTAAAATGTCCAAGTATCAGTTTATGCTGTCTTTTAAAAAAATAAGCCCCATATTCATGCACACCTCACATGTATAAATGCAGCAAGAAGTGCTACTTATGTATGCAGAAGCCCTAAACATTATTCTATAAGGGCACAGAGAAGTAGCTTAAAAGGCATTTCTATAACTTTATGCTTATAGTCATGCATGCTAGAGGGTGACCAAAACCAAGGTGGTTTTTATGTTTCAGCCAAAACCAAATCTGCATCCAAAATTCATCACACTGTCTTGGCCAAAACTAAAGCTGAAATTATAACTGGGATGGAACGACACTCCTGCAATCAAAAGATGGGCTTGAGGCTTCCTCTGCCCCTCCCCCCCCAAAAAAACTGGTCCTCAACTCCCTCCAACAGAAACATGCTGTTCCCCCTCCCCCTGATTAGTTCCAGCAGCCATTATGAAATTATAGCTCGTGTGAAACTAGTCACCACTGAGGCTTCTGAAGATTATATCCTGCATGATGATTGTAGCTGTTTGTAAAGGTGTAGCTGTGCTGTTCATAATTTCACATTGAGCGTTGAGCACATGTAAAAGGTTTGGAAGTAATTGCTCCTGCTAGTAAGAAAAATTCTTTGACCTGCTCAGCTTAATAACTTATATGCACAAGCACACTAAGCACTGTTCTATAAGGATGCACGTAAGTATGGGGCATACACATGGATGCAGCATGGTAGTATATGGGCGTGTCTCACACATATACAGTTAGGGAATATTGTCAGTTGTCCATGCTGCTGACTACACTTAGGTGTTACTATTTATAAATGCGATAGTCCCGGTGCTAAGTGGGCACGCCTGTATTTAGGAGCACCAATGTAGGTTTACACTAGTGTTCTAGAATAGAATCTGCGCACTCAGATGACGGCACATAATAGCAGAATCCTCAATAGCAACAAGAATCCTCATGACACGAGCAACAGTCACAGAAGCTAAGGTGAATTTAGTGCCAGTAATAAAAGTAAAACAAAGGCACATAGCTGTAAAGTAATTTCTGGTTAGTAAAAGCCAGCCTGAGCATCGGCGCCTCTGCTGGCGAGCTCTAGCTTTGCAGTGCTCAAGAACTGCTACCTACATCTTGAGATATAAGAGGGCATTTCGGCATGGGTTTGTCCAGTTGTGCATAAAAAGCAGCAATAAAATGCATGTCTGTATAAAAGGTGGTTGTAAAAATCTGGAAGATCATCAGTAAAAAAAAAAAATTACATCGTCATAAACTGACTACTGTGACCCTCTGCTTTCACACCGTAAATCTACCAGGCAGGGCTATCTAAGAGATCACTGATGTATCTCATTAGTGCATCAACTCCATGCCACCATTGTGCAACAGTAGGTTTCAGCACTTACATAGCCATTGGGAAACAGCCATATCTTTGGAAGAGGACCCTATCCCAGCGAGGATCTAAGAAAGTCCTGCTCTGTGTTGCTGGTCATAAGGCTCCCCTGTGCATCTCAATCCTCCAGGCTGCTGGGGGCGATGGTATACCTGGTGATGGGCGAGCCACCAGGATCCTTTAAAAGGTAGGTTGCAATACACATCCTAAACTGCAGGATCCCTTAAGGAGGAATATTCAGTATAAACCCTCCAGGATCCCTTTCAGAAGGACTGAAAGTCTGGATAGTTGAGCTATTTTGGAAACATCTATGGAAGAAGTCCAAGAGAAGGCCACTTTATTAGTCAATGTGCTCATTGAACAGGACTTGAATATACTGTACTTATGCAATTCTAGTTCGGGAAGGTTGCTGTTTTTCCTTATGGAGCAAAGAATACAGATAAATTTAGATTTTACACGCGCAACACATTATTTCTGTTTATGCATATAGAACATCTTTTTCCTGTGCTACATTTTTAAATGCCTAATTATTTGGGTGTGAAATCTCTTTTTTTGTTCCAGAACAATTACATTCCTTTTTAGATCTGAACAGTGTCTGGTCTGACAGAATCTCCAGGTGGCTTAATTGTAAATGATGAATATCTGCAATCGCGTAGCGATCTTGCTATAACGATTTTCCTTTAAAATTTTTTTTTTTTTTTTTAACTTCATTTTGGGGACCTTTTCCTAAGAAGTGTTATGAAATGGGTAGTAGTGCATTGTAACACAGGACTCTCCTATACCTTACTCTCATTTCTTACGTTGCCCCAAAATAGGGCTTTATCCTTTCTACAGGCCCTGGGCTAATTTTTCCATTAGTATGCAAGACTCCTAAAGGAGTCTGCGTTATCCAGTTAGACCCAAATTCTTTATATGGCATCCTAAGCTGCATATGCAAATTGGTGCACACAGCCAATTTGCACACAAAACTTAATTGTTTAACAAGCCAATTGGTGCCAATAATTGGCAATTATCTAATAATTGATACTAATTGGCGCATTCAATAGAAGTTAGGCGCACAATTTTATTGGTGCATTCTATAAAGGGGTGCACAACACTTCTAATGCGCAGATCTCAATAGGAGGAGTGGCCAGGGGAGAAGCATGGGCAGATCGTGGGCATTCCTAAAAGTTAGGTGCACTGTTAAGGAATACATTCGATCTGCACATGTTCAAGGCCTTCTGGCTCCCCCCCTCTCCGAGATTCTCATGAGATCCCAAGGCCCAGTAGCAGCCTAGCAAGGAAACTGGCGGCAGGCACTTTCGACACCAGCGGCGCACGGGTAAGGACAGGGCCGATCAGTGGGGGGGAGGGGGAGGAGGCGATC
The DNA here is from genome assembly GCF_902459505.1 of Geotrypetes seraphini. Lineage (NCBI taxonomy): Eukaryota > Metazoa > Chordata > Amphibia > Gymnophiona > Dermophiidae > Geotrypetes > Geotrypetes seraphini. Next base: position 71,817,876 of record NC_047094.1, on the reverse strand, counting down.
ACGAAGGGAGGGAGCAGCGCCGGTGGCTTCGGGGGAGCAACAAAGCCAGTTCCTGGGGTCGGGTGTCGACTTGGGTCGGGGATCGGGTCAAAGAGATGTACCTACCGGTATTCAGTCAGTGGAACAAATCATCCTAGTTGCCATTATGGCCTATGAGTAAAGTTGCTTTGATATACAAGCACTTTGGATTGCGAGCATGCTTCTGGAAAGAATTATGCTCGCAAACTAAGGTACCACTGTATTACCATCTTGGGAGCACTGGGCCTCACAGTGTGGTCTCATGCTCCCAGTTCACATCTTAAAGGGGCTGTAGTGCTGTCCCCCACCCTCTCCCCTGATCACATCTGATCAGGTCTCTACTCTCCCAAAGAATCCCCACCTCCTACTAGCCCATAAGTGGTGCTATAGTCAGTAGCATAGTAAGAGGAGGGGGCGGTCTTCCCCAGGTGCTGTATTGGTGTGAACGCTGGTATTCCTCCTCCTCTACGCCCCCTGTTCCTTTCCTGCTCCCCACTATGACACACATGTACCCCTTCCATTCCCCCGTACCTCTTTAATGTTCCTAGCACGAGCAGCAATCCCAACCTGCTACTCGCGCCAGCTTCAGCTCTTCCTCTGACATCACTTCCTGGATCCGAGCCTAGGAAGTGACATCAGAGAAAGAGCCGATGCTAGCACAAGCAGCAGGTTGGGGTTGCAGCTCACGCCATGAACATTAAAGAGGTGTGGGGAAGGGAAGGGGCACACGCCTGCGGCAGGAGGAGGCAGGGAAGGAGCAGAAGGAGATGGGGCAGAGAAGAGGGCAGAGGAAGGGCACCACCTCCCCGGGCTCTTCTCACCCTTGCTACGCCACTGATTATAGTGGGTCCCTGGGCAGGAGTGATCCCTAATCACTCCAGCCCTTGCCAATTACAGTTCCTAAAACGGTGCCCCTAGTAGCAGCCTCATGGTACTTCCCTTAGGAGGTTATGTTTCTGTATGATGCCATTTTGAGAGGTAGTGTGGACAAGGACAGGAGCAATTGGGATCATTCCTGCCCAGAACCAAGTATACTATTTATTTATTGAGATTCATTTATCAGTGACGTACCAAGAGTGGGGGCGGTCCACCCTGGGTGCACACCCCAAGGGGGTGCACAGCCGGTCACCCTCCCTATTCTGCCGCTGCTGCTTTCCTTAACCAGCAGCAGCAGCAGCAGTAAACAGGGGTGTCCGCGGGTGCTCACTCCGGCAGTTGTTCAGCTTCTGCCCGGCTCCCATGCTCAAAACCGCGGGTGTCGGCTCCTCGCGCAATCCGCGGCTGTGTCGGTAACCTCTCTGCATAGACAAGGGGGAGGGAGAAATGCTGCTACTGCACAGGGAAGGGGGAAGAGGAATGCTGCAGCTGCAGCACCCAATTGGGGAGAGAGAGGGAAGGAGGGAGAAGGAAGACAAGGGAGAGGAACCAGAGATGCCAAGTCCATGGGAAGGAGGGAAAGAAAAGGAGATACCAGACCATGGAGGGGGAGGAAAAGATGCCATGGCATGGGGGAGGGAAGGGAAGGAGAAGAGAAAGAGAGAGATGCCAAAGCATAGGGTGGGGTGGAGACAGAAAAAATGGAGAGGGGGTGAAGCTGAAATGAATCATGTGCAAAGGAGAGAAGGGACCCCGGATATACAGTTTATTGAAGGGACATAGAAAGAGGGAAGATGCCATATGGAAGAGAGAGAGGGTGGACAGTAGATGGAAGGGGCAGAGAGAGTGTGGGCAGTAGATGGAAGGGGTAGAGAGAGAGAGGGCAGAAGCTGGGTGGAAAGGGCAAAGAGAGGGCAGATGTTGCATGGAAGGGAGAGAGGACAACGCTGTATAGAAAGAAGAGAGCAAAGAGAAGATGATTAAAGCAGAACGACAAAAGGTAGAAAGATTTTTTTGTTGCTTTACTTAGAATCAATAGTATTGTAACTGTATTGATAAAAGTTTATAAATAGGAAATGGAAATAAGGCAATTTTTTGGACTAAACCCCTTTCCTCAGGATAGGATACCATAACAGTATACTGTACTGTTCTGAAGAAAGATTTGGCCTCTGAAAGCTAATTGAAAAATGGATTAGTCCAATAAAATGGTATTTTCTTATTTCACATTTTTTGTTTTATTTTTATTTGTTAATTTGTAAAGTGGTGATTGTTATGTATCAGTTTTTTCAAATTTACATCTACTGTCTTTATATTTTGCACAGTATTAGGGGAAAATATAAGAAGGATATGGCGATACTCGAGAGGGTCCAGAGAAGAGCGACAAGGATGATTTAGGGCATGGAAAACCTTTCATATGCTGAAAGGTTGAAGAAGTTGGGGCTCTTTTCCCTAGAGAAGCGGAGACTTAGAGGGGACATGATAGAAACTTATAAAATCATGAAAGGCATAGAGAAGGTGGATAAGGACAGATTCTTCAGATTAACAGGGCCAACAAAAACAAGAGGTCTCCCTTCAGATAAATTGAAGGGAGACAGATTCAAAACGAATGCTAGGAAGTTCTTCTTCACTCAGAGGGTGGTGGACACCTGGAGTGTGCTCTCAGTGGAGGTGATAGGGCAGAGTACAATATTGGGCTTCAGAAAGAGATTGGATGACTTCCTGAAGGAGAAGGGGATTGAAGGGTACAAATAGAGGGTACAGATAGAGGGTAACTATACAGGTACTAATGAATAGGGAATAAAGAATTTAAGTAAGGATTTACAGGTCACGAACCTGGGGGCCGCTGCAGGAGCGGACTGCTGGGCACGATGGACCCCTGGTCTGACCCAGCAGAGGCAATGCTTATGTTCTTATGTTCTTAAATGTGTCACTGTTTTTGTGGTGTTGTGGTGTTGCATTGTATGCAAAATCTGGTTTCTTGGCAGTTCATTTAACTTTTGTCTACATATTTCTATTTTTAGTTTGTGATTATTCCATATTGGGCGAGGGTATATCTCTGTTCTGTGTGTATGAAAAGGACATAGTTTTCAGTTGGCATTGACTGCAGGATCAATTGACTGTACGGGATCTGGCATGTTTAGTTTTACAATGTATGTGTGTTGGTGTTCTAGTGCTCACTGCAGTGTTTAAGATGCTGCCTTTTCCTAGGTACACTCTTGTTGTGCGATATGCGGATTGTTACTAAAAATCATATTTTTTATATAGATGGGGGGTGTCAAAAAATAATGGGCCCCGGGTGTCACATATGCTAGGTATGCCACTGTTATTAACCTTTCATGAAGAGACTCGACCAAAGCAGTTTACAATACTTTCAATAGCAATCAAGTACTCTTATGTATTTTCCTCAGAATTTCCTCAGGCTCGGAATTTAACTGTGGTACCTGGGGCAATGGAGGGTTAAGTGACTTGCCCAAGGTCACAGGGAGCTATGCAGGCTGGGATTGAACTCACAACCTCTGGGTGCTGAGGCAGCAGCTCTAACCACGAGGCCACTCCTCCCCCAGGTATGGGTCAGTAGGCCCACGGTGGTGGTGTGGTGGTGGTGGGGGGGTGATTGCAGAGTTATGATCAGTGAAGGGCTGATTGGAGAGGTGGTCATGTGCTGCCAGGGGATGGAATGGGTACTGCTCAAGGGAAAGCATCAACACTGTAGCCCCTTTAAGATGCAGTCTGGGAGCATCAGACTGAAGCTTGGTGACCTGGTGCATCCAGACTGATGGACTGTGTGTGAGGTGGCTCACAGGCAGTATTAGTCCTTTACCATGAGATTCAGAAAACTATAATACAGAGATACCGCAGATTGGGGACTCCCATGATAAATCAAGGTGTGATAAAAGCTCGCTTTTTATTGAAACTTGCTAACTTTCCCCTAAATGTCTTTTAAGGACCACAAAGGATGAGTAGCAGGCAGGTAAGAGTGGATAGCGTAGCTGGTTTTAAGGAAGGTATGGACAAGTTCCTGGAGAAAAAGTCCATAGTTTGTTATTGAGAAAGACATGGGGGAAGCCACTGCTTGCCCTGTATCGGTAGCATGGAATATTGCTACTCCTTGGGTTTTGGCCAGGTACTACTGACCTGGATTGGCCACCGTGAGAACCAGTTACTGGGCTTGTGGGCCATTGGTCTGACCCAGTAAGGCTATTCTTATGTTCTTATGGCATGGAATAGCTTACAGGCAGCGATGGTGCAGGCCAGCACTATAGCAGAACTTCAATGTGCTTGGGAGACATGATACACGGGGCAGTAATGGGAACAGGTCTGAGAGGTCTGTGAAACATCTGGGAGGAAGCTGGGATTTCTTTCAGTATGGGAATGTGCTTATCTATCCAAAGTGCTACAGAACCAGAACTGGTTCTTAACGTAGAAAGAGCTGGGTCATCAAGCCCAGCAATCTGTCTGCAATTGTGCCCACCGAATGCTGGTCATTAGGAAGAACCCTGAAGATCACCTTGAGTATATACATTCTGCCTTCTCCCAAGTAGGTGCAAGGTAGATTCCATTAGAATTCCATTAGGTTAGAAAAGCAAAAGGGAAATACGAAGAGGGGCTGGCCAGGGAGGCGAAAAACTTCAAAGCATTCTTCAGTTACATAAAGGGGAAGCGACCAGCGAGAGAGGAGGTGGGGCCGTTGGACGATGGGGATAGGAAGAGAGTGATAAAGGAGGATAAAGAGGTAGCTGAGAGGTTGAACACGTTCTTCTCGTCGGTCTTCACGAGAGAAGACACATCTAATATACCGGACTCAGAGGAGCTCATGAGTGGGGAACAGGCCGAAAAATTGGAGCACATAGAGGTAAGTAAGGAGGATGTCCTCAAACAGATAGACAGGTTAAAATGCGGCAAATCACCGGGCCCGGACGGGATCCACCCAAGGGTTTTGAAGGAACTAAGACAAGAAATAGCGGGCACAATCCAGCATGTTTGCAACCTATCCTTGAAAACTGGAGAGGTACCAGAGGACTGGAAATTGGCGAATGTCACACCTATCTTCAAGAAGGGATCGAGGGATGACCCCGGGAACTACATGCCAGTGAGCCTGACTTCAATTATAGGGAAGATGGTGGAAGCTATGATCAAGGACGGCATTTGCGAGCACATCGACAGAAATGGCCTACTGAGAACAAGCCAACACGGATTCTGTAAGGGAAGGTCGTGCTTAACGAACCTTCTGTATTTCTTTGAGGGAATAAGCAGTAGGGTGGACAATGGGGAACCCATAGACATCATTTACCTCGATTTTCAAAAGGCTTTCGACAAGGTGCCACATGAAAGGCTGCTTAGGAAGCTGTGGAACCACGGGGTGGGAGGGGATGTGCACAGATGGATCAAGCACTGGTTGTCGGGTAGACTGCAGAGGGTCGGAGTAAAGGGCCAATATTCTGACTGGCGGGGAGTCACGAGCGGTGTGCCACAGGGATCGGTGCTGGGGCCGTTTCTCTTCAACATATTTATCAACGACCTGGAAAAAGAGGCAAAGTGCGAGGTTATAAAATTTGCAGACGATACCAAACTGTGCGGCAGAGTTAGGTCCAGGGAGGAGTGTGAGGACCTGCAAAGGGACCTGGACAAGCTGGAAGACTGGGCAAACAAATGGCAAATGTGCTTTAACGTGGAAAAATGCAAGGTCATGCATATAGGGAAAAAGAACCCTTTGTTCAACTACAAATTGGGGGGGGGGCATTGTTGGGAGACAGCAGACTTGAGAGAGACTTGGGTGTGCTGGTGGATGCATCACTGAAGCCATCTGCACAGTGCGCAGCAGCCTCGAAAAAAGCCAACAGGATGCTGGGCATCATAAAGAGGGGCATAACAACCAGGACGCGGGAAGTCATCATGCCATTGTATCGAGCGATGGTGCGTCCACATCTGGAATACTGCGTTCAGTATTGATCGCCGTACCTCAAGAAGGACATGGCAGTACTTGAGAGAGTCCAAAGGAGAGCAACGAAACTGGTAAGAGGGCTGGAATACTGCCCATACGCCGAGAGGTTGGATAGGCTGGGGCTCTTCTCTCTGGAGAAAAGGAGGCTCAGGGGAGATATGATAGAGACCTTCAAGATCATGAGGGGCATAGAGAGGGTGGATAGAGACAGATTCTTCAGACTGAAGGGGACAACAGGTACGAGGGGGCATTCAGAGAAACTGAAGGGAGATAGGTTCAAAACAAATGTAAGGAAGTTTTTTTTCACCCAAAGGGTCGTGGACACTTGGAATGAGCTACTGGAGGACGTGATCAGGCAGAGTACGGTACAGGGATTCAAACAGGGATTGGACGGATTCCTGAGGGATAAAGGGATTGTGGGATACTGAGAGAGGTATCCAGGTAAAAAGTATAGGACTTCGATGGGAAGATAGGACTTAAATGGGAAACCAAGGTGGCAAGGGGCCCCTTCTGGTGATTCAGACAGGTGACCTGTTTGGGCCGCCGCGGGAGCGGACTGCTGGGCAGGATGGACCTATGGTCTGACCCGGCGGAGGCACTGCTTATGTTCTTATGTACTCAGAAATTACAAGGTTAATAATATTAAAATAACTGGAAGCTCCAATAAAAATGACCAACCATAACTCATCCTGATTTAAATATTTGAAAACATCTTCAACTGTCTATGCAAGGAAAAGTGTCTGCAATCTAATATACAATGAAAAAACATTCCAGGCCTGATACAAAATGTACTTTCTAGGATGCACTTAAAATTTTCCTTTTGCTCTTTCCTCAGATTTAGAAGGTGGTGATCCCTAGGCCTGCCTTGCAAATACTATATGTATTAATAGGTCATTCACCAGAAGCTTCTTCTTTTTAAAAAAAACTAGCTCTGCTTCTAACTCTGGCCATGCCATCAGGCAAAAAATCTCACAGTTTAATTGTGTGTTGACTGAAATGACACACTTTCTGAAATGTATTTAAAATCTGCTACCAGTGACTCATTTGAGCCTTGGTGCTGGAGAAGAATTTTAGGTGTGCCATGGACCTCCAGAAGAACCAACAAATCGATTCTGGAAGATACCAAACTGGCTATGTTACTCAAAGCCCAAATGATGAAATTACGACTGCCTTATTTTGGTCACACCTTCAGAAGAGAGAGATCACTGAAGAAAGATATCATGTTTGGGAAGATAGAAGGAACCAGGCAAAGAGGGCGACCTGCAATCAGATGGCTGGACATGTTGAAAACAACCATGGGGATGACGCTGGAGGACCTTTCTGGACTAACAAAACCGATTTCTTTTTAGATCCACAATTCATCAAGTCGCTAGAACTCGAACATGAGCTGATGGTACCTAACAACACCCAGTGGCTACTGGTATCAACCGTGTTTTCTTACTGGACTGCAGTTAAGAGTTCTTTTACATTCTAGAAAAGTATCAATAGAACTGTGACCTCAGTGGTAGAGCCCGCTGGACTCCCCATAAGGTCAACCTCAGACCTCTCCCAATAAAGTTCTCATAAACGAGATTTCATTGATCCTCTGTGCCAAATGCCAGAATATTTTACTATGTCAGGGATGCATAGAGATTCTCCTTATTATGGTTTATTAAAAAATATTTTTAAGAGGTCATCATCCCTATAATTATAGTCTGCTCCTATGAATCAGGGCAGACTGGAAATACATGGGACAAGCGGCAGACAAATCTTCCCACACCCTCCTTGTGATAAATAATTTTCACCAGCAGCTTCCAAAACCCCTCCCTCCATGTTGTATAGACAAAGTGATCCTCCCCCCCTCCTTTTAATAGCTTCCTAAGGCATGCTGGGAATTATGCAAACAAGAGAAGATAGGGAAATAAAGTGAAATCTCATCAGGGCTCAACAGCATCTGACATAAATCTGAATTCCTGGAAGCAGCTTCTGTAGATGCTTCAGATAAAATCAGAGCCGGTGAGGGAATAACAGGAGAAAATGTTAAGTGATTATGCTACTTCAGGCTGTGTCACTGTTGGAAACATATCTAATTATTATTATGGTGTCTCCGGTTCTGTTATTATGATAATATACCAGGCAGCACTCAGCCAATCAGAACACAGAGTTGAATGACTTCCTCCCTCCCCCTTTCCCCATCTTTTAATTTATGTACAGTGTCATCTCATGCAGCGCGACCTCTAAATTAGCTCCATTCACTGCCTACAATGAAGGTTTTGTCCCAGATGTAGTCCTCAGCTTGGGTTTATTTAAGGGTGTATCCACATTTGTGACCCTGAGTTGCTGCTTTGCCAAAAGATGACAACCTATTTGCATTGGTATTGCACATATACAGACTCCTGTTTATGCGTTATATCCAGACATGGTGCTAGGGTTAACAGATTTGTTCAAGAGAAAAAAGAGGACCCTGTTCTGCCTCCCAGTCCTGTCCTGTTCTGCCCCAGCCCCGCCCCCACACAGACCTTGTCTCTTATCCTTCCCCGAGTCCGGGCCATGTCTGGAGGGCCTCCGAGCATGTGCGGATGTGACACGACATCACACGCATGCACACGGTTTTCCTGGACATCTATGATGCTAAAGGAAGAGAGGCAACAAGCAGTGCAATGCATGAGCAGATCACAAGTAACGGGGTCAGAGATACCAAGTGGGTCCACAGCTTCTGCTTGTGTCCTTTTCTGAAATAAACAAGTTGGTCTTACATCAGTGATCTTCTGTGGAGTGTTCATTATCCATTCCCACTTCATTTTGTATTGTTTTATACCTGTGAGTTCTCTGTCCTGTTGGACTTTTTGGTGTGTACTCAGTACTGTCACCTTTTCCATTGCTTGATAAAAGTGACCCAGTGGTCCCCAAGTATTAAGAGTTCAGGTTCTGTAGACTCAATACTGTCTTTTCATGGATACTGTAGCTGGTTGCAAGGGACCTGGTTATTGGTCCCTCAGTGATCATCACAATCCTGAAGAATGACCTGGTATTTGAGTACTGGCACCTTTTTTTGCTAGAAAAAAAATGCACGGGTGAACTCTGAAGCTACCTGTGTTCACATGCAGGCAGAGAAAAAGCAACCAGCTGGTTCTTGAGCAGACCTGCCAAATCTCACATATTTAGCTGGAGACTTCTGTTTTTTACAGGTCATTTCCTGAACTCCCACGGGGAAATGAAGAACGTCCACTCAGCAGCCTTTCCCTCCATCATCTCCAGCTGCTGTAGGGCCAGTCTTGTCTTGTGATAAAAGCTGTACGATTTTGTAGCTCGTTTTGCAAGACTGGTCCCATGGCAGCAAAAGATTACCGGTATATCTTATTAAGGCATCTCCTGCTGCCAGTAGGAGAGGTGGTTTGTTGGTGCTGCAGCCTCAGAATTGAGGTATGCTAGGAAGTGGAACTAGGAGATGGAGTGGGGGTGGGGTGAATTTAGATGCAGTGAGGGAGGGATGGGGACATGTCCTAAAATCTCCCTCTCAAAAATCGGGCTCCTATGGCTGCTCTTCCTGAATCTTCCACCTTCCTCGGGAGTCTCCTATCAGAGCCAGTGGACAAGCCACGTAAGTGTGGCAGGAGGTTGCTTATGTTTGAGGGACACCATGCTTATCTGGCTCACCATGGTACCAGGCCGCCGTCCCAGCAATGTGCATCCCACCTCTTCCAATAGGGGACAGGAAGTAGCAGCACTGCAGTATGGGCTTGTGGAGAAAGGAGGCCTAGCATCAGTGCTGTGGTGGCAGTACAGGGAAGAGAGGGCACCAGCATACAGTTGCGGGAGAGAGCTGGCAACCTTAGCTCCAGCCTTGTCCCTTGATATGGGTGGGGGGAGAAGGAGATGGCCTTCCAAAGCGGAAGGCTTGACAAGTCTGTAGGGTCAGTCTGTGTCAAGCAAGGCTGAGCCTGCAAGTTCTGTTCTTCTGGCCTGGGCCTGACCCAAGAGAGACCAGAGCAGAAGTCACAGCAGAAAAGCATAGCAGCAGCATTCTTATTATATTTTCCTTTCTTCAAAACTCTTGTAAACCGTGCCAAACTCTATTCTTATAGAGATGATGCTTAAGGTTTAGTTTAGATGAGGCCAAGGACCTTCAAAGGCATTTTGCTCTCCCAGGCCACCTTCTGCATCAAAAACTAAGAGTTTATAACCTTCTATGTGTGCTTCCTCCCTCTGCACAGAGGTAAAGACCAGTGGTGTAGTAAGTGGGGGGGGGGAGGGGGGGGAGGGGCGGATAGCCCCGTGCGCCATCATTGTGGGGTTGTTGGCACATCTCTGCTCCCCCACATACCACATTTGTGCCCTCCCTTCCCCGTACCTATTTAAATCTTCATCAGTGCGAGAAAATTCTCTGGCTGGCTGCTCAAGGTGGCCTCTGAAATCACTTCTGGGTCACAGAGCCAAGAAGTGAGAGAAAGCCAACGCCAGCACAAGCAGCAGGCTGGAGAAGCTGCTCGTGCTGGTGACGATTTAAAGGGGTACTGGGGGAGGGAAAGGGAGGGGAGTGGAAGGAGCGGGGGGGGGGGCAGAGAGGAGGTCACGGAGGGTGTCTCCACCCCAGGCACCTCCTACCCTTGCTACGCCACCAGGCAAGACAGATTTGTGTTATTTTATTCTGTATACAGATGCTATTGCTGCCATGAGTGCTGTAATTCCAAAAGAGATTGGTGTAAAATTGTTTACCAGAAATCTGATATTACTTTCTAGGGCTGAAGAAAAACAAGATAACAAACTGAAGAGCACAAATTACTTCGTGCTTCTTCTCATTAGAATTGTCTTATGAAGGTTCTGGTATTGCTGGGGAAATGGCTATGATCAGTGCTTGCCTGGTTATGGGATACTAGGAAATGCATTCTGTGCCATGATTATATATCATTTCTCTGACGCTTCTGCAGCACCTCGAGTCTGTAAGGCTTCTCACCGACAGTGAATCCTGAGGTCTTATTAACAGGACACAAAGGAGAAGAGGGAGTGAAAAAGGCCAGAAATGTTTTACACATCTAACCTAGGTTTTTCAGCTCCAGGATCTGTAGCCTGGCATTTGGTACTGGCATTCAAGAATGCCAAGAGATGGGAATTGAAAACATGGCATCGGCTGGATGACCTGGTGTTCTCAAAAAGTATCCATGCAGCACAACTGCCAAACTGGATTATCCCAGGGCATAAGGCATCAGAAATCATTTCTTATTTCTTTTAATATACAGTATATTGGTTCTTTTTTGGTATGCAAATAAATGTACAGTAACACAACCAACAACACATTTTGCCCAATATTCAAAATGATTTAAATAGCCCACAGAGGTTCCCATCCAAGTCTAACTCATCCAAAGCCCGCCCATTACAAGCCTCCAAACCAGCCCCCTGGAACTCTGGATGCACAGCGGGCAAAAATGCCTTGCTAGAGGTCCAGAAAGCCGGCTTCAAAAATCAGCGCTTGGATGTCCTGGTGATTAGGGCTAATGACGGTTTTTGGACATCTTTATTTTTTGATTATGAGCCCCTGGAACAGGCTGCCTGAATCAATACGTCACGCTCCATCCCTAGTAGTATTCAAATACAAGCTAAAAGCCCACTTTTTTGAAACTGCTTTCAATTCTTAACTCCCACTCACTGCTGTCAGATACCTATACCCACTGTATCATTTCCTCTACCATTATCTCCCCCTACCCTAAAATGTCCTGTCTAAATTAGATTGTAAGCTCTTCTGAGAAGGGACTGTCTATTGCATGTTAAAATGTACAGCGTTGCCTACACCTATCAGCGCTATAGAAATAATAAATAGCAGCAGTAGTAGTTTGAATGTTTGTGATTCTTTACCCCACTGCCCTTCCATCTCCTTCTTACCACGGTCTCTGTTGAAAAAGAGCGTTTGCCTGTGGGGATTCTGAATCACTATGGTGGAGCCTTCATTCTGGCGAAACATGCAGGTGATTTCCGCTGTGCCTCCTTCCACAACAGTGACATTCTCTGCTTGTACCTCCTGTGCCAGGGCTAAAACAGAGAGTAAACACGCCGTCAGAGCTATCAAAACAACAGTAGCAATAACCTGCACACATAATAATGACCTTAATCTTGTTTCACTGGCGTCTTTCCTTTCATACATTTTACAGATGCAGGAGGGCAGACCTCAACTTGCAGAAATGTACGCAACACGTCGTCAGCTGCTCTGGTTCATTCTCTCTCCTTGGATGGCTGGTCTCCACTGTCACTTCTCTTACACAAAATTAAGCTTTCATGTCTCTCTTCTCTTTCTATTGTTTATCTGATCTTTCTTGTCTCTGGTGTGGGGTTTTTTTTTTTGCATTACTATTTTCTTCTCTTGTCTCCATTTTCTTTTGTCTTTTCTCTTCTCTCCTTTCCTCTACTATTTTCTTGTCTCTATTCTCTTTTGTCTTTTCTCTCTGCTTTTTTGTCCTCTCATCTGTTCTTCTTCTTTGCTAGGTCCTGATTCTTTTTTTTCCTTCATCTTTTCTCTCTCTCCCTTTTCTGCCTCTATTCTTTTTCTGTTTTCGTCTTTATATCTTCCTCCTCCTCATGAGAAATGATTTAAGGAGGCTAGAGAAATGGTCTAGAGAATTTGATGACTCAGTTTTAATGCTAGAAATGTGCCCAGTGAAGAAGTACATAATACCATATTGAAAATAAGGGAAGAAATGTTGATGTGCATTAAACAACAGAGGCAGGTCTGGGGACTATCACACACAATCTAACATTGATCAAATAGAGGAGTGACAAGGCAGCAGCAAAACCAGAATGATATTAGGGTCCCTAAAAGGAGGAATAACCTGATGAAAAAGAGGTGATAATGCTTTTATATAAACCTCTGGTAAACCCCTGGTGGATCCATGAAGATCTCTACTGCATAAGGAAATAGAGAGGATGGAATATGTTTCCCCGAAAATAAGACACTGTTTTATATTAATTTTGGGCCCACAAAAGGCACTAGGTCTTATTTTCGGGGTAGGTCTTATTTTTTTTTTTCATGTACAATTATCATCTCTCCCTTCCTCTCCTCCACCCCAATTCTTCCCATTTCCTTTCTCTCCCCCACATGTGCAGCATCTTTCCTCCCCTCTCACCCATCCCCTTGTGCAGTATCTTTCTATCTCTCCCCTCCCCCATCCCTCTGTGCAGCAGAACCCTTGCAGCCTATATCCCTCCCTCCCCTTGTGCAGCAGAACCCTTGCAGCTTCTATCCCTCCCTTCCTCCCATCCTCCCGTGGAGCATTTTTAAAATCCCTCCCATCCTCTCCCCCCGCCACCACAGCTCACCCTTCCTCTCCCTGCTGACCCTTTCATCTCTACCACCCATCCAAACCCCAACCGCGAGACAGAAATACAGTGCCTTATAACAAACCACACAGGCCCCATTGTGGATTTCGAACGCCTGGGCGTTCCTCTGCCGCGTTGCTGATGACGTCTCGTGATCGAGGTTCGGATGGGTGGGAGAGATGGAAGGGTCAAAGGGGGAGCGCTGCTGCCGCCAGTGACTAGGGCTTATTTTTGGGGGTAGGGCTTATATTAACACCTACCCTGAAAATCATGCTAGGGCTTATTTTCATGGAAACACGGTAATTATCAACATGGGCTACCATTAAGATGTGTTCTTTTACCGCTTATGCTGTTTTAGCACAGGCCCCTTTGTATGCAATGAGACCTAGTTATTAATAACTGGAGTTAACAGTAAAATAAAATGTCCAATGGCATAGCGAGGGTTAGCAGTGCCCCTCCCCGCCTCCCTGCCGCATTCACGCTCACCCCTTCCCAGCACCTTTTTAACTTCGGCATGAGCAGCCACTAACTTACCGCCCACATTGGCTTCGGCGGTCTTTCCGACGTCACATCCTAGGCACGGGTTCCGGAAGTGACGTCAGAGAGGGCGTCGAAGCCGGTGGCAAGTTGGTGGCTGCTTGCGCCACAGTTAAAAAGATATGTGGGAAGGAACGGGAAGGGGGGTATGCACGGCAAGGGGAGGAGTGAGAAGGGGCAGAGAGGAGGAGGGGTGCCGGCACCCTGAGCAAGAGGGCGCCCGGGGCAGACCGCCCCCCACCCTTACTACACCACTGAACATATCTTAACGGTAGCCCTTGTTGATAGCATCCCCCCTAATATTTCTACTCCTTGGGTTTTGGCCAGGTACTAGTGACCTGGATTGGCCTCCGTGAGAATGGGCTACTGGGCTTGATAGACCATTGGTCTGACCCAGTAAGGCTATTTTTATGTTCTTAACTTTCTACACTCTGGAAGAAAAGAGGGAAATGATAGAACTTTCCAAGCATATTTAAGAAATGGAGGAGTAGCCTGGTGGTTAGAGCAGCAGGTTATGAAGCTGGGAAACTAGGGTTCAAAATCCCACTGATGCTCCCTGTAACCTGGTTTAAGTCTTTTTTCCCTCATCTCCCCTGGAGGCAACACCTTTAAAAAGATATCAACAGGATGAAGTTGATCCAGAGAGTAACTGCTAAAATAGTTGGAGGCCTTTGTCATATAGCAGGCCAGATGTAAAAATCTTAATATGTATACTTTAGAAGGGTAATTTGATAGAGACATAGAAATAGCTCTGTGGCATAAACACAAAGGAGACAAGCCTCTTTCAGTTAATAATGAGGGAGCGCATGATGAAAGCGAAAGCGGAAGATTCAGGAATAATCTAAGGAAATATTTCTTTACTGATGGGTGGAGGTGCTGGAGATGTGGATTGTAGCGGAACTCAAGAAAGCATGGGACATGCATAGAGAATGTCTAAGGGAGAGGAAAAGATGGTAAAGCATATCAGTTTATATATTTATTAGGATTTATTTAGTGCCCCTTTTGAAGAAATTTCCCCTAGGCCGTGTACAGCGAGAACAATCTGGACACAGGCAACAGACAATTACAGTAGGGAAAAAAATATTCAAATGATAGTACATATTACAGCATAACACACTACTTGTAATGTTGACACAATACGCAATAAAACATCTTAAAAACAGCATAGAGTGTAAGCAGAGGTGTAGTTGGTATGGAAGGGCAGACTGGATAGGCCGTATGGTCTTTATCTGCCCTCATTTTCTCTATTTTATTGATTCAGGTACAAACTTGTATTATAAGTCCACTTGCATGGGAAAATAACTTAGGTGCTTTGAGTTAAATGGTGTGGTGGGTCTGTTAGTCCACTTTTCAAGCACATATATAGAAATAAAACAAAAACAAAAAGGAAATAAGGTGATAGCTTTCTTATTGGACTAACTTACCCACCCACCCCTTTACATAACCGCAATAGCGGTTTTAAGCGCAGGCTGGCATGCTAAATTCTCTGCGCTGCTCCCGACACTCATAGACTTCCTATGAGCGTTGGGAGCAGCATAGAACATTCAGCGTGGCGGCCTGCACTAAAAACCGCTATCACGGTTTTGTAAAAAGAAGGGTCAATGCATTTTATGATTCCAAAGGGGCAGGCCTGCTCCAAATGAAGGGAAAGTTGTGAAGAAGATCTTTCCCAGGAAAAGAGTAATGAGGAAAATACTTAGGACTAATCTGAGGCAATATTTATTGCTGGAAAGAGGGATGGAACTGTGGAAGAGTCTCTCATCAGAGGAGCTGGAGAAAGCATGGGACCTCAGAAGGAGGGAGCTCAGGCTGGCACAAGCAGCTGACAGGAGATGCTGTTCGCTGCCAGTAAAGATTTGAGGAGGTACATTGGTGGGGGGGGGGGTACAAGAGGGCCCTGGTAAACCATGGATAAGTGAAACCATGGATACAGAATCCGTAGAAATGGGGGCCCCCTGTATACAATACCAGATTTACATGGGTATCTGTACATTTACAGCAAAATCAAAAACATTTACAGTATAGCACAAGAGTTACCCCAAAATAAATACAACTCATAAATCTTTCATGAAAAATGTGGAGAAATAAAGACCTCAAAAACGTCACTCCTACATACACCAACAGGAATTCTATGAGTGTCAGAGCAGTTACCGCCACTGTCGGCGCTAAAACCCGCGCTACACGTTAGTAAAGGAGGGGGATAGTGTCATATATCGGACCTAAATATTAAAATCCGAACACCACCATTGTTGGATTGTATCGGATCCGCCAACGGTGTCACTCTGGAGACTCTTGATGCTTCGTCAAGCATCGATGGAACGTCTGTCCTTGACTTCTATGGACACTCCTAAAGGCCGTACATTTTGTTCCGTTTGGGAACCCTTTTGGTTAACGTTGACTCATAAAGCTCGAAGTAACCTGTTGAACCCGTAATAACTTGATTGATGGAGGATGGAATCTTGATACTTAAGGATGTTGGGGAGGTGGGGTGTTGGGGACAGGGAGGGAGGGGGAGGGAGGAGGGATGATACAAGTTTGAAATGTGTGTATAATTCTATTTCTGGTTTATTATAAAATTCAATAAACATATTTAAACATAAAATCCAAACACCACTTAGCTGCACATTTGGATAATACTTTTGTTGTATTTTGGGGACTTTCTGGGATAATGACTATATGGAGTTATCTTCAGCATGGCATTTTAAAGCTTATTTCATGTATCAATGATGTGGTGTTTTGTTTTGTTGCTTGTTTTTGGGGTTTTTTTTAACAATGGCTGAAGTAGCTCCAATATATGACACTATCCCCTTCTTTTATGAAGCCTGTTAGCTTGGGGGTGACACGGTAAATGCTCTAACGCCCGTAGGGATTGAATGGGCATCAGAGCATTTGCCGCGTGTCTTTGTAACAGAGGCCCTATATTTGGTGTATGCAGGAGTGATGTCTCTGAGGTCTCTTTTTCTCCACATTTTTCATGAAAGATTTATGAGCTGTATTTATGTTGGGGGTAACTCTTGTGCTATAAATGCTTTTGATTTTACTGTATAAGCTAACTGTACATTTACATGTACACATGCAATTCACTGAGCATATAAACACAAGAGGTGTGCCCAGGGGAGGAACATGGGTGGGGCATAGAATACTGTAATCATTTACAGGTGCCCACTTATGTCTGCCATTCACATGGTGTAAGTGGGTGTGCCTACTAGATGTAGGCACCTTGATGCCAATTTACGCTAGTAGCCTATAATAGAATCTTGGTGCCCAGATGCCATTATACTGCAAGTGCTGACCATGTGGCATCTAGACACCCAGTTATAGAGTTGCCCCATCTGTGTCTATGCTAAGGAAATGGAAATGTGCAGACTGAATGGTTTTAGGGTCTTTGCCTACAAGTTTCTCTATTTCTAGTTTTGCTGCTCAGTATAACTGGCCTTGTTGGAATGGCAGAACACAAGTATTGCCGAAGCAATTCATAATAGAGGACAGGATCTATATACTGCATCTATAATCTTTGCTTTTGGAAATAGAGACATCTCCAAGGGGCAGGCTCTGCAGTATCTGTGTCTATGCACAGTATGTAATCCATAGTAGCTGGTGATAGTATCTTACAGGACATATGATATATATAGTTAAATTATAGCAAAGCTAAACAGAGCTTATATATTCTATCTTGTTGTCTTTATACATTCCTTCTTCTTCATAGTTGTCTGACTTTTTTCACATCTCCTTCCCTTCCTTTACAGGTATGTCTCAAGATCCTTCATGCCAAAATAGCAATGAGATGGACAGGACAGGATTAATTCGTCGAGGGCCCCTAGGCACACAAGTCCACTGCCTATGATATGCAGATGTCCACGCCCTGTGAACACCCCCCCACACACACACACACCTTTTCAAGTACACATTAAGGACTAAATTCTATATGGATGGATGGATCATGCCACCGGAGTCACCCACTGACTCATGGCAACATGCACCACCCGGTATTCCCAGGTCTCCCATCCAGGTACTAGCCAGGACCAACCCTGCCTAGCTTCCAATAGTTACAGTGAGTCTACTCAGGGTGGCCAAAAATTGCACCTAAAAAATTGCCTAAGTGCTATTCTATAAATGGCGGCTAGAGTTAGGCGCAGCTTACAGAACAATGCTTACATCCAAAACTGCGCCTAACTTTAGGTGTGACCATTTGCATCAAGAAAAATGTGGTGTAAAACCTCACCTCTAAAGTTAGGCCCGGAGGCCACGTATTCTATAATTATGCACGTAACTTTGAGGCATGCCCCTGATCCACCCATAACCCTCACATTTCCATGTCCCCTTTTTGGTACCATGTGTAAATTTTAGGTGCGGATCCTGAGCCTAAATTTATGTGCATAAATTTAAACCAAAAGCAATTAACAACAACAATTGCTTGTTAAGGAGTCAATTTCAGTGCTAATTGGCTTATTATTCAATAAGTTGCATCTGAATATTGGGCACGTGCCCATATCTTCACGCACAGCTCAAAGCACCATTTATAGAATTTGCGAATAAGGAGAAAATTCTGTATAAGTTGACTACAGTTAGGCACTGGGATGATCTGTGCTAAGCCAGGATTCTATAAAAGTCGTTCCAAACATAACAGCCCCTATAGAATATTAGCGTAGCAAGCATTTTCATGCCTAATTCTGGGCGTGAGCATTTAAATCTGCCAACGGCTGGTGTAAATGCTCACACCCAACCAATGGCAGCTGGGTGTGGAAATTACAGTATTCTATAACTCTTTGCCTAAATCCTGGGAACACCCGGGACCTGCCCATGACCCTCCCATGGCCACGCCCCATTGCACGCTATGAGGGAAAAAAAGGCACGCATGCTATAGAAAAGGATGTAGGGCAGATCCATGCATAACTCCTAAAGACTTCCGATTAAGTGCTTGTTAACACCAGTTATTGATTGTAATCACCAATTAAGCCAACCACTTTGCACATAGATCTTCAATCCAGGCACAAAACTGAGTGCTTAACGTTGGATACCTATACAGAATTCCCCAGTAAGCTATTTTAGTGCGTAATTATGGAGTAACAGACACACTTCTACTATTTTACACATGTAAGTTATACACTTATGCACATATATGGCAGTATTTTATAAACTTAAGCATGCTAATGGTGCTTAAATTTAGATGATCTATTACAGGAGTGTCAAAGTCCCTCCTCGAGGGCTGCAATCCAGTCGGGTTTTCAGGATTTCCCCAATGAATATGTATGAGACCTATTAGCATACAATGAAAGCAGTTCATGCAAATAGATCTCATGCATATTCATTGGGGAAATCCTGAAAACCCGACTGGATTGTCGCCCTCGAGGAGGGACTTTGACACCCCTAATCTATTATAAAATCAGGAGATTTATACAGAGATGTCAAGCTACCCAGTCCCTAGGATGGAGATTTTGGGACAGTCTGGGATTTGAATGGGCAGAATCAGGCACTACAAATCTCACACTCCTTTGATGTAGGTTCAAAACCAGGACTGGCCAGAAAGTCTTCAGCCTAGAACTGGGTAACCTGGCTTCTTCTGTTAGTGTCTGCTAAAAAAAAAAAAACTAGCGTACATTAAAATTTTTTTCCATTAAAATGAATGTGTAAAACACTGAAAAATTAACAAATGAACCAAAAATGTTTGATTTGTGCACATCTCTAAAGTTTGGTTAAAAGAAGCTACGTAGATCTGATATAATGCAACAAGTTTAATATCATCCTGTATGCCAAGTTATTGTTATATTGTTGCTCATTTGTTTTCTTTTATAATTACAACGAAATTAATAAAGATATATATATTTTTTAAAAAGCCAGGTTAAGCTCAAAAGCTTTGTTCTCTGTTCTTGATTTTTGTGCGTCAGCGCTCTACAGGTTAAGAAGTGCAGCTATGCCTGCCAATCACTGGCTGACTGGGAACCAAGTTGAGGCATACTGCTCATCGATTGATCAGGATCCATACGGCAGGAAGTATTGGGGCTCCCTGATTAGCCAAGGTACTCAGGGTGGGACTAGCCAAGATATGCCCATGAATATAGGCAGCAGCCTAGTTCTGATATCCTGAGGCTCCTGGCACTGACCGGTATGCGGGTGGAGGGGCACACCCAGAAAGATATTGTGAGGGTGCCAATTAAAGCCTTTTCATCAAACCTGTTCTGCCTGCTTAATTCTGAAATGACAATTTAAGTGTTTAAACAGCGCAGAGTAGAACCACTTAAACTGTCATCACAGAATTTACTATATTGATCGAGCAGCTATTGTTTGAAGCACTTTTTTTCACACTCTGAAAAATTGTTCCACCTATTAAGATGTTCAATTTTGTAAAAGAAAAATCATTAACATTGTTAATGCAGGAAGGAAAGGGGGAACCTCGTCATCTTTGCAGAGCTGTGCCCCCCAGCTCAGCAAGGCATCCTGTGTTGTAATGAGAGCCTCTTATACTCCTTACTCCCCTGGTTTACTAGGGCTTCCATTAGGTGATGTAAGCAATCCCCTTGACAGAGCACTCAAATTTTTGTCGGGATATGCAGTTCCTCCTCCCCCTCTTCCCAAAACCAAACCCTAATTCCCACTCTCTTTCCTGCCCTGATTATTCACTCTCCCAGGGCTATTCCATGAATTCCATCTCCAAGTCTCCACACAATCCCCCAGTTCGTCTTCTCCCCCTCACCAATCTCTTAGTTCTCACTCTCCCTCATCCTGTCCTCCCCTCTATTCTGAGTCCTTACTCTCCTCCGGTCAGCCCTGGAGTTTCTATTACCTTGTTCGTACCTGACTTAATCCCAGTCCTGGTGCCACGTCTCATCTAACTTCACAGCTGCTTTTTCTGCATTCCTGTGCATGTCTTCCCCTCAGTTCCGTCCCATACTCCAGAAATCTAACCCTGCTGCCCCTCCTATCACCAGCCAAGACCAGAGCAAGGGAACTGGGCACCCTAGACAAGCCTACGGTCATGATCATTTCCTATGAATTTTCTGTCAGAACATATTACTTTATTTTGATTTCACTTGCTTTTTGCCATCGTCCCCCTTTTCAGAAGCTGCTGCCCTTACCTCCCTCCTGTATTGGTTCAGAGAAGCGCAGAAGACCCTAACTACTGAATAAAAAACGAGGGGGTAAAAGTAATGCATTTGATATTCTACCTTTCTGTAGCACAACCACAGAAGACCTACCAACCCAGCACTGCCATCTTTAAACTCCCCCTCCCCATAATAGTTTGTCATAAGACAGGAAATTAATGCACATAAATAAGAAGAGTCCCCTCCAGATCGATGAAAAAGATGTCTTCCTATCCATCTTCTTACCTCCTGAACATCCTCCCTTCATAAAACAACAGACACACCAACTCAGTTGTTGCTGCTGCATCCCATCATCACTTATTTTATACAGCTTTATCAACTGAATTTTTTTTTTTTTTTTAAAGGCTGGTTGCCACTGCCTTCCGCTCTGCGGCTGGGGCCAAGTCAGAGGTGCCCCCCAGGAACAGCCAGAGAATAGGTCCTGCTCCTCCTGCCTAGCTTTTCTGTGATGATCTGAACTGCACGGGAGGGAGAAGAGAAATACCAGTGACAGGGCCAGGTTCACCATGACACACACTGGACTTCCACCTAGGGAACCAGCTTCTGGGAAGAGGAGAAGGATAGCAAAGAACAACTGAAATTAAAGCAAAGCAACTGGTCCAGTAGGCAGGAGGAGCAAAATGCCAACTTCTGCCAGCTGAATATTAGGCCCAAATCTTTTATTTACTCAGATTTATGGAGTTACAGCAATTTATCCAAAGAGTCCATATGAGGCCTATACTCGTGGCATGTGCCAATGCATGGTGTTCTCGTTGGCTTGTCCTTAGGGTGGTTTATTGGGACGGTGGGGTGGATGCAGACTCTCTCTGCCCCTCCCCCCCTTTCCCTATCTCCTGGTGTGGGATGGAGATGGTGGATTTCTTGTCCATAGTTCACACATGTGCTTTTGCTCTGTCTCTCATCTCCCTCTGTCATGACAACCTCCCTGCCTGTCTTGTTCTAATACTGGCCATCGTACACACACAATGGTCAACATCAAAGCTTTAAGCCTTTCTTTCCCACAGTCCACTGTGACTAAAAATGGTTTACTGTGCTCGCTGAATATGGACTGTCCCACTCCATTCTCTCCTCTCCTGCTGGTTCCTGTCTTCCTCCCTCTGTTGTCAGTTGACAGGGAGGGGCGAAAAGGTGCCCGATCCTGCTTTAAATTCCAGGGCTGATGCCCCTGATGGACACTCCGAAAGGTCATCTGCAAATGTCAGCAAAATTCATCAGAGCTCTGCCGCCACAGCTGAAATTGCATTGCATATTAAAAAAAAAAAAAAACAGTGATAAATGCTTAAGGTCTGAGAGGGAGTGAGGGCTTTTTCTTTTTATCATCATCTATATGTTGGAGTTTTTTCATTGGCCGGTCTACTAGCCATGATGGCAAGAACATCTCTGGGAGATGCTACAGACCGCTTTGGGATTGGAAGGTAATCGGATCCAGTGACTGACAGGCCAGGGGAACCTCTCGAGTTAAAAAATGCAGGGGGTAGGGGGCTTTAGGAGCACTCACTCCTTTAGAATCACAGCCCTACCACTTTTCACTCACACAATCAGCAGAAGGTGCATTTATTTAATTAAGGATGATTCCGTATGGAAAGTTACATAAGAAAAAAATGTATCACCTAATCAGTCACACGAAGAATTTTATACAGTAACATCAAGCTGAAAATGTATTCATTAGTGGAGTAATACTCCATAATTAATTATGATAAAGGACTTATGCCCCTCACATTCCCATCCACCATCTTCTATTAATGAGATGATCTGTCCTCATGGAGTCTCTATACAATCTGTAAGGTTACTCTGTAAATCACATGACAAAAAGCAGGTTTGCCCTGCCTTTGGGGCCAGTTAATAACTGATTTTGTTTTTTGGGGGGCGCTTTATCTTACCCTAAACTGTCTCGGAGAAATCATAGTTAAAGAAATGGGTTAATCATCTATGCAATTCCCTCGAGTGTAAGCCGTGCTTCTGAATACTGTCTCGTGTCTTTGTGAAGAAATGTACTTATGCTGCATGACCTCATATGTGCTTTGATTCTCTGCAACAATGACATGCACCGTCTGTTCACAGCAAATGGGGGTGGAGGTGGGGGGGTGCTACTGGGGGAGGGTCTCTGTGTGTATCTGCTGTTTTGCCCTCATCGCTTAGGATGAATTTTCACCATATTTACTGACTACAAGAAACGATGCATGTGACTGAGAATACAGAGTGTGAAGAAATGAGAGAACCAAGTTATCCTGCCCTAAAAAGAATCAGCTGAAAGAAACCCAGCAAGCTAGTGGGTGCAGCAGAGAGATCGTTTGCAAGACTAAAGAATTTTGAAAGGTACAAACCCAGGGGATTACCATAGTTCCTTCCACAGTAGGGGTATGAAACATTAAACCCAAGATTCTATCTATAGTGCACAAAACTGTGCGTGCAAATTTGAGTGTGCACTGAATTTGCAAGTACAATTTGAATAATAAACCAATTAGCACCGATAACTGGATGCTAATTGACAGAAATCAGAATTTATGCATGCATTTTGGTAGGTGCAATTCTACAAAGATGTGCGCATTAATTCTTATATGTGGATCAAAAAAGGGGGCTTGGTCGTGGGAGGGATATGTCCGGGTCATGGGTGTTCCAAGAATTTGCAGTGTTATAGAATATGGCAGATCCACACCCAATTGCATGAGGGTTTATACCAGATTTCAGTTGGTATAAATCCCATAGGCGTCAGAATGGGGGGAGGCCAAGGGGGCAATGGCCTCCCCCCAAATTGGCAGTCAGAGTCAATTATGGCTCTACTTCCCCACCCACCTCCTCCCGAACGCTGTAATTTTAAATCTTCTGGCAGCCACCGTGCAGCGTCACTTCTGGGGCAGGCCTGCTCAGTGATGCTGCGTGGCGGGTGCTGAAAGATTTAAAATTACAGCAACCAGAGAAGGTAGACGGAGGAGTCGGGAGCTGAAGAGAGAGGTCATGCCACAGGATCCTGCTGGGGTTAGGGTGGATCCTTTGGGCCCCCCCATCCCCAAATGAGAAAGCATTCCACTGCCTATGAATCCTCATGCATAAAAGTTAGGCACGGATCCCAGGCTTGGCACTATTCTATAAACAGTGCCCGACTCAAGCACGCCATTTATAGAATAGCAGCGCTCATTTTTTTCCGTGGCAATTTTTCAGTGCCATATATAGAATTTGGTCTTAAGCATCTACAAATTACGAAAGTTTTAAGCCGTAATTCTATACATTCTATACATTCTATACATTTGTGCCTCGTTTTAGGCACCCTAAAGGGGCTCACTAAGCGCCAATTCTATAACAGCTTAAAAGTGCACCGTAGTACACAGCTATATTGGTGCACCAAAAGTTAGATGTACCTACTGATAACAGATCAGTGGCTGGTGTAAGTGGGTGCCCCTATGTTTGCCATTCAGTGGGTACAGCTGATAGCAATCTGTAAGTTGTGCGTGTTGTTTGGCAACACAACCATGACACACCAATGTACCACGCACATGTACACCCTCCAGACAGTCATGCATTAAGTGATTTAGGCGCATTCTAGCCGATATTCAAAGCGAGTTAACCAACTAGGAACAGCCGCTGACTGGTTAATCGCTTGTTCGTGGGTTATCTGGTCATTTTCAGTGGCACTTAAAGCCAGCTATGTTGGGGGCATTCTGGGAGTGGAGTCAAGTTACATTCAGACGTAACCGGTCAGGTCTAGTGGATAAATAAGACCTCATAAATAGCGGTCCTATCTTTATGCGCTAACTTATGGCCGTTTACATCTGAATATTAACTTAACTGGTCATTTTCTAGCCAATGTTATGAAAGTCAGAAGTCTGTACAGGGCCTAATGTTGAATTTCAAATTTTAGTGCTGGTGGTGGACAAAAAAAAAAAATACTATGTGCCACCAGCTGAATGTCAAGGGGACCGTTTTTAGAACAGCACCTAGCACTTATGCATCTAACTGGCAATTATTGGCAAGAACAAAAGACTTCCTACCTAAATTAAAGATAAGTTTCCTGTTTATTGTCTATTTATTCAGGTTTTTTTTGTAAAACTCTATGGGAAATTGCATAATTGGAGACTGTAATGGGGAATAAGTTCAGCTGGAGTGAACTGTTGTAGCTTGGAAGGATTTCGGTGTGGCACATTTTGTTCCAGTGCTGAGCACGAAGAGGCTCTCTGAAGCAGGAAGAAGGATTTCAGTGTGGCACATTTTGGTTCAGTGCTTGGCACGAAGAGGCTCTCTGAAGCGGGAACAGAAGACTCCCTATGTATATTTAAGATAAGTTCTACTGTTTTGCTTAGTTTTGTTTATTCTATAAAGACAAGTCTTCTCTTTTTTTTTTTTTATATCTCTGCATTTTTTTTTTTTTTAGTTTAGAAAACCTTTTGCATACAATTTTGCTTTCCTGGCTGGGGTGTGATTGATAAACTACTTAAATACTGTAGTATTGCCAGGTTTTGTTTTGGTTTTTTTTGGAGTACTCTGTTTTTTCCTACAAGAAAGCGGGCTTTTAGTAACGCTCTTTATTTCTGGCAACACCAACCAATGATAGTTTTCTGTGCTCCAGAAAAGCATAATTCATTTGGCCAGTTTTTCTGCTCTTTCTGCTTGTTGAGCCTTTGAGGCTGTTTTTCTATATTGTTATAAATATATGCCATACACTCAGCAGGAAAGGAAAAGAATAAAATATACACTATTTGTTTTATATAATTGTTAGGTTGAAGTGTGTTCCCTCATTTTTTGTAATTATTGGTGCCAATCACACACATCAGCACTATTATTGTATAAATTAGGCACCAGCTTAGAAAATTGCCCTTTTAGGGTCTGATTCTGTTTAGTGCGATCAATGTAGCATGTGGAAATCTGTGTGCATTGCTGATTTGCCCGTGCAACTTAATTGTTTAACAAGCTAATTAATGCAAATAATTGGCAATTAACAAGTAGCAATTAGCACTGATGGGCACTATTTAGAATTTAAGCATACAACTTTTGAAGTATATTCTATAAAGTGGTGCACAGATCTCAAAAGGGGGCGTGGTCATGGGAGGAGCATGGGAGAGTTGTGGGCATTCCTAAAAGTTAGGTGCACTGTTATAGAATATGCCCAATCCACGCATCACTTAGGCCTGGTTTTCATTGGCCTAAATGGGTGGGCCTAAATGTTAGTCACGTGCATGGATGCTAAGCATGATTCTATAAACTAAATCTAATTTTGGTATCCTTTTCAACACTAATTTATTAGGCATTATATATAGAATATGGCTCTTACTGTTTAATCACATAAACCAGGGGTCCCCAACGTCCCTCCTTGAGGGCCGAATCCAGTCGGGTTTTCAGGATTTCCCCAATGAATATGCATTGAAAGCAGTGGATGCACATAGATCTCATGCATATTCATTGGGGAAATCCTGAAAACCCGACTGGATTCGGCCTTCAAGGAGGGACTTTAGGGACCCCTGACATAAACATTCAAAAGCCATAGGACTCGTTGCTGACTTCTAGGTTCCCCTTCCCCTGTTGTGTAGTTGCTTACTGTGGGTCCTCTGGGACACTAACAGCCAGCCTGGGGAGTGCATATATGGGGAAAAGCCTTCCATCCCCACACGGCAAAAAGAGGGCATATTCTAACCCATGACCTTTACAAAACGGTGTACCCTGGATGCAGATGAAGATATAGGCATACACCCCCAGATTCTATAAATTTACATGTTCAAATTTGTGCACACAAGCTATAGAATAAGGACAGTTGAGTGCACAACTTAATTTAATAATTGATTGTTACTTGGAGTTAACAGCCAATTATTGGCTTAAATTGGCGCTAATTAGCAGTTCTGCATGCAACTGCCCTTGCTCATATCTAGAAGCTGCATGAGCCAATTCCACTGCACATAACTTCTAGGGGCCATGGATATGGGAGGGGGCACGGATGGGTCAGCAACATGCCTAAAATTTAATCATGCAGGTTATACAATACTAAGAATTACCAGCGATTAGGCGTGAGTACTTATACCAGCCTTTGACAAGACTTAAGTGCTCATGCCTACTGTTAGGTGCAAAACTGTGAACTTATGACTAGTATTCTGTAACTGCCTCAGATTTCTACTGTTGTTCAATGACACTTTAATACTATGGCTCATGCGTTCCATTCATAGTCTTCTATAGCCTTCCACTTTAAAATGTTCTGGTTCATTCCTCAGTCATCAGTTACTTACATAGATTACGATAACTATAAAGGCATCAGAGTGAAAGATTATAAACGACTTGAGATCATACAAAACACTGCCATAAAATTAATTACTGGCCATGTCACCCCACTACTTAAATCTACTCACTGGCTCCCCATCTCTCTTGACATTACATATAAGATCCTATTGTTTGTCTTTAAGGTCTACACTACCGAAAACATTCCTCTTTCTTTACAGCCATTTAACCTCCTACTGTCCCCACTTGGACCCTTAGATCCTCAGATCAAAGGAAAAAGTTCTTACCCTCGATAATCTTCTTTCCAGTATAAAAAGACACGAGTCTTAACAAGTGTATTTCTTCCCTTCACCAGCGAGGATTGTAAAAAGCATCATCTACATTTTTCAACTCCGCCTCCTTGTATCACTGGGAAGTACCTCAGCTCCTCAGTTCGTACCAAAGCAATGGATAACCCCTAAGAAGGAGAAATAACAAGGAAGGTATGGAGAACTCACCAACAAATCAAGTCTTTTCTGCTCTGCAAAAAACATTGAATCAATTAATTAGACATGTAGCCTAAACAAGGTGGACTCAAACAAGCTACCTACCTGAGTGCAACCAGCACTAACATTTATGCAACTCCTATAGTTCCCCTAAAGATTGGTCTACAATTGCCCGGAATTCTGCCCATGAAAAGGCCACACCTCTGGTGGAATGTGCTTTCTAAGATATTGGTGGCTGTTTACCACAGCCAATGTATGCAGATGAAATAGCCATGTGATTCCATCTGGAAATAGATGCCTTCAAGTCAGTCTTTCCCCATCTGCTAAGATTGGTTAACACAAAAAGATGATCTGTAAGACAAAATTAATTCATCACTTCGTGATAACAGAGAAGAACTCTCTTCACGTTCATTAACGTCAAAACTATGTCCTTTTTCTTTATGCCTGTAGCATGGAATGCCGTAAGCTGAACTTCCTGATCTTCATGGAAGGCCAAAACCGCTTTTGGTAGAAAGGAAGGCAGTGTGTAGGAGAGATGCCTGCCTCCATAAATCTGAGAAAAGGCTCCCTGAAAAATAGAGCCTGAAGCTCCGAAACCTTTCACACCGAGGAAATAGCCACTAGGAAAAAACTTATTGACTTTAAGATCCATTACCAAGGGCCCACAGAATAATATTAAGATTTCAAATAAGGCATGGTTATCTCATGAGAAGATGCAGCCGCAACACTCCCTTTGGGAATCTGATCTTGTCAGGATGGGAAGCTAAGGAACCTTTCTCCACTTAGCTCTAAAGCACAAGAGGCTTACCATCTGCAAACCGCCAGGCCTTTTTCAAGTCTGTCCTAAAGAAACACCAGAATTACAGATATGGGAACCGCATATGGCTCCATCTTCTGATCAGCACACCAGTGATGAAAAGTCTTCCCATACTTAGCATAGGCTGTGACCGTCACTGGCTTCTAGGATCATAACAGAGTAATTATGACTATCTCTGAATATCCTTTCTATGCTAAGGCTACACACTCGAAAACCATGTCATAAGACCAAAGCATTCCAGATCCTCCTGGGCAATTCATTCTTGTGACAGAAGTGCTGGAAGTGGTGACAGTCTGAGGCATCTGTCTTATTGTAGTCGCACTATATCCATGTACTGTGGAAGAGACAGCCAATCTGGTGCCACCCGAATCATCAACCTGTGATGAGTCACTTTTCTTTGAATGACCTGGCCTACCATTGGCCACAGGGGAAACATACAACAGTTCTCTTGTTGGCCAAGGCTAGACTAAGACGTCCATGCCTGCACTTCCCGGCTCAAATTGCTAGCTGAAGGACTGAGAGACTTTCTTGTCCGCTAACACTATCAGATCAATTGTCAGTCTTTCCCAGTGCTTTACAATTTTGTTGAAAGCATTCTGGGATAAAGACCACTCTCCTGGATCCAGGATCTGTCGACTAAGAAAGTCATATTGCACATTGTTCACTCCCGCTAATGTGCCGCCAAAATGGCTTCTAGATGAGTTTCCACCCAATGGAACAACAATTTGGTCTCCAGTTTTAATGGAGCACTCTTGGTGCCTCCTTGTCTGCTGAAGTATGCCATTCTGTAGCATTGTCTGAGAAAACCCTGACCACTTTGCCTTCCAGGGACTTTTCAAAGGCCCGCAGTGCTAATCAAATGGCCCTCAGTTCCAATCCATTGATGGACCAGCGGTCCTGAACTGGGCGACCCTCGCAATAACCTTCCCAGCTGTACAGACTAGCATCCATTGCCAGTATCTTCCAGGAGGAAATACGGAAAGGTAAGCCCTTGGACAGTGTGTCCGCCCGGAGCCACCAGTGCAGACTTTGATACGCTTCCGCCATCTAGGGAAACTACATCTGGAGTTGATCTGTTTCTGGAGACCAGCGGAACAGTAATGCACTCTGAAAAGGATGTAGGCAAGTTTTGCCCAAGGCATCACATCTATGGTTGCTACTATGGACCTCAGGAACTGCAGGTAGTGCCAAGCCATAGGAGCATAGACAACAGTGGCTTATAGACTGTAGCATCTTTTGCAATTATTAAGCCATAGGAGCTGACATTGCCAGCATCTCTAAAATCTGGCATCTTAGCTTTAGTTTGCACGCTTCCAGAAGGAACACAAAGCCTTCTGCCATGTGGAAAAAAATCCCCAAGTACTCCAGGGATTGGACTGGGTCCAGATGACTCTTCCAGAAATTGATAATCCATCCCAGGTCTTGCAGGAGATGGACAACATGTGCCACTGCCTAGCGACTTTGGCTTTGGATTGGGCTCTGATTAGCCAACTGTCCAAATATGGATGAAGCTGAATCCCTGCTTTGTGCAAGTTTGCTGCATCTACCACCATCACCTTTGTAAAAGTGCGAGGCACCACTGCTAACTTGAAAGGGAGTACCAAAAATTGGAAATGCCTCTCCAGTACATTGAACCTGAAAATTTTCAGTGCTACCGAGGCTATAACCAAGCATATAATTTCCATTCAAAATCTAGGCACCTTAAATGCCGCATTGACAGATTTCAGATCAAGGATGGACCTCCAATCATTTGAGTTTTCTTGGGAACAATAAAGTATATCAAGTATCTACCAAGCCCAATTCTGTGTTTGGTACTGACTCCATGGCTTGGATCTCCAGAACCCGATTCACCATCACTCTGACTTTGACTGCTTTCTCCGGTCTTCCTGCCGAAGAATCCTAAATTTTGGAATCTACCCCCCATAGTTTTTATGTGCCCATTTTTACCCATAACGATCCAAAGCATTCCCACACTTGGTTAGGGAGTGGGAGTTCAGTTACGCACACAGTTTTGAAAATTTGAGGATATACAGTATGGGGCTCATAATCGAAAGAGAAAAACGTCCAAAAACCGGCCTAAGTCGGCACTTGGATGAACATTTCTCAAAAACGTCCAAGTGCCGATAATCAAACCTGGTTTTGGACGTATTTCTAAACGACTTAGGCCCTCATAGTGCCGCTCAATGTCCAAAGCTAAACGGGGCATTTCGGGAGGCGGGAGTTGGGCTGGCTTAGACTTAGTCGTACAGCATGTATAACCAAAAGTGATGCAGCCCACGATCAACGGAACTTGGACGTTGTGACTTAGACCATTTGAAACATGGTCTAAGTCACAAAAAACCATCTAAACTCACCAGATATGCACTGAAAACACATAAAATAGACCCCCATACACTACCCCAGTGGTCACCAACCCCCCCCCCCCCTAAAACTTTTAATCACAACTTTAAAATTCAGCCTCCAGACCATCATCACCTGGCCGCCTGGCATAGGAAAGCCTAGTCGACCAGCACAGAGGCAGCTTAAGTCATCTTGGGGGTGGGTTAGGGACCCATAGAGAGGAGGACCCATGCCCATAAGCCCCTGTAATCACTGCATTGATACTTAAACATGTGCACTGCCCTATACACCCCCAAAACTCTTTTTTACTGGCATAAAAGTGGCTCCTGCAGCCATAAGGGCTATTGGGGTGGTAGATAAGTGGGTCTAGGGGATTCTGGAGGTGGTTTGGGGGGCTCACCATCACCTATAAGGGAGCTGTAGTGAGGAGAAGCCATGGCACCCTGTTTGTGAGGTTCACAGTAGTGCCCTGTAAGGTACCCCACTATTTAGGTGCCCTGTCCGGGTGTTCTGTCCATCACTTTGCAGGTCCCTCCCACGACCAACAGGGCTTGTTCTAGATGTTTTGGACTTGGACGGACAGTTGGACGAAAATGTGCTTTAAAGATCGATGTTTTAGCGGCTTGGACGATCAGATCTTCAGGACGTATTATTGGACGATTTTCGAAAGTCAAAAGACGTTGGATGTCTCTTTCGAAAATGGGACTTAGGCTCTTTTTGACTTTGAACGACTTGCGAAATGGACGATTATGCCCCTCCACATGTATACTCAAAACACATCTGCCTTAAACATGGGCATAAACATACAGCATCTTGGTTTCCTGAAGTAGTTTCCAGCACAGAAGTGCAAGTGATTGTAGACTATTGCTTTGAAAACCTGGCAAAGAAAAATCTGGGCATAATGTTACCCACGCTTACAGTTATAAATCACCCCCTGATGGGTTAGCTATTCAGATTTCATCTAGGATGTAAATATTTAAAAAGATAACCAATTCTTTAGGCAGTGCGACACCTCTGAATACCGCTCAGCCTTATAAAAGGATAATGTACTTGGGGATGTGCAAGCGGTACAGCCACAAATAAGAAGCGCAAAAATTGCTCCCAGCTCCCAGTCTCCTCTTTTTGGCGATGGCACAGCGGGCAGGATGGGGGGTGGCACCAGTGGGTGATTCGCACAGGGCAGAACTCTAGCTCAGTATGGTCTGCTTGGGCCAGAAGCAAACCTTTTGTCAAATAATCTTTTCCTTTTATTTTAAACTGATGTCAATTTCTGG
Organism: Geotrypetes seraphini; assembly: GCF_902459505.1. Classification (NCBI taxonomy): domain Eukaryota; kingdom Metazoa; phylum Chordata; class Amphibia; order Gymnophiona; family Dermophiidae; genus Geotrypetes; species Geotrypetes seraphini. The sequence goes on along the minus strand of NC_047094.1, from coordinate 71,786,008 downwards.
TTAAGTATTTTACGGTCTCAGTTCAGAAAAAGAAGACATTTTTTTTGCATGTTAATGTAAGAGCTGTCTGTGTCACTTCTGGATAACACATTCCTGTGGCAGACAGTTACCAGGTGCAACAGGGCTCAGAAGAGGCAGCGCTCTCTGTATGTGTGAGGCCTCCCAATCACCTCTGATTATACTGTAACTTTCATGCCAGATTTCCTCCATCTCCCTCCCCACATGGAACAGAGGTAGGACACCTTTGGCTGTAAAGACGGATGGCGAAGAAGTGAAAAATGTTGACTCGCTCCCCCTCCCTGTTCTCGCACATTCTAACTTGTCTCTCCAGCTATTTCTGGAACCATCACATCTCTGGGTGCCACATGAAACAGCAATAACAGCAGACAGACACACAGATATTTATATATCAGGTTTGTACCAGCTCTGTACAACATTCTAGGTCTTGGTGATGAAAGATAAGTACCTGAGGGAATGCCAATGTCTCCTGCTCCTTGCAAGCATTTTCTCTCCCCCCAAATATCAGAACACTTTCCAATGCTAAACATGCAAATGGAATGGGGTTTAGAGAAAAGAACTCAATTTTCCTCTCCTTGAAACACTATTAAATCTTCAGGAGTTTAACTTTTAATACTTCTTTTGGAAGATGAATCCTCTGTTCCCTTTAAATATATGCAGCCTTGTGGCAGATTAATCCTGCATTTGTAGAAAGAGGTAAAACGGGAACAGCAGAAGGGGAAGGGAACCTGCGGGAATGAGATTGTAACAAACATGCATGCGGATTGTGAAAAATTGCAGGCAGGCCTTAGGAAATTGGAAGACTGTTCATCCAAATGGTAGATGAAATTTAATGTGGGAAGAATAACTCAAATCACAATTACCGGATACTAGGGTCCACCTTGGGGGTTAGCGCCCAAGAAAAGGATCTGGGTGTCATCGTAGACAAGACGATGAAACTTTCCGCCCAATGTGTGGCTATGGCCAAAAAAAAGCAAACAAGATGCTAGAAATTATTTAAAAAGGGATAGTTAACAAGACTAAGAAAGTTATAATGCCTCTGTACCGCTCCATGGTGCGACCTCATCTGGAGTATTGCGGGTACAAGGGGATCGATTGTTTATTCTGTCAAAAACTGCAAAGAGTAGGGGACACTCGATGAAGTTACAGCGGAATACTTTTAAAACCAATAGGAGGAAATATGTTTTCACTCAGAGAATAGTTAAGCTCTGGAATGCGTTGCCAGAGGTTGTGGTGTGAGCGGATAGTGTAGCTGGTTTTAAGAAAGGTTTGGACAAGTTCTTGGAGGAAAAGTTCATAGTCTGTTATTGAGAGAGACATGGGGAAAGCCACTGCTTGCCCTGGATCGGTAACATGGAATGTTGCTACTCTTTGGGTTTTTGCCAAGTACTAGTGACCAGGATTTGTTGCTGTGAGGATGGGCTGCTGGGTTAGATGGAGCATTGGTCTGACCCAGTAAGGCTATTCTTATGTTTTTATGACAAACCAGTAGAGGCGGCAAGACTGAAAACTCACCACAAATTACATTTAGGTTGGTTATTGTTCATGTTTTTACAGTAACTGTTGGAGGAGAGTTATATTCAGGTACAATATTTCTTTGTCCCTGGAGGGCTTACAATGAAAGGGGTTGATGCAGTCTCCTTGCATTACAACCATGAGCTATAGCTCAGTACATGGTTTTCTAACACAATTTAACACTAAAACTGGCCAAGTGCAAAAAATGTGCACTAATACAGGAGAGCACACTAGACTCATGTGCATATGATACTGTGCTAGTGACAACTGTGTCTTGCACACCTTGTATTGACACTCATTGGATTGCCTGTGCATTCATCCACACTTATGATGGAATGCTATCTAATATAATAAAACACTAGGCCGCGCATGCGCACTTCCTATGTGTGCGCCGGTTTTCCGTGAGCTGTAGCGACACATAGGAAGTGCGCATGCACGGCTTACGGTCTGTCCTGTTGAAAGACGCAGCGGTGGCTATTCGCACGATCCCCACCTGCGTTCCCTCCCTTTCTGTAAGTTGGCCGTCCCCGCCGCCGTCGCACCAGTGCTCCATTACAGTAACTTTGCCGTCGCCACCTCTCCGCTCTCTCTCTTCCTCCCCCCCCCGAGACGGATGTCGACCGCGGCGGTACAAGAATGCAGGGTGGAAGAGGCGCTTGCGCTGGGTAGAAGAGGTGCTCGCGCCGGCGCAAACAGGTGGCTGAGGCCCGCAGCCAGTCTGGGAGAAGAAGATGTGCATGATGAGCTCGCTGGCCAGAGATGAGGCGCCCACTGTCCCCACAGGAAAGGTTCCTCGGCCAAGAACACAGCAGCCCGGCCCGCCAACAGACCACCACGTGCCTGCATCAAAATCTTCAGCAAGACTGCTGGAAGGGGGCGGAGCTCCTCTTTTGAGTCTGCCCTGGCAGGGAGAAGAGGTACTACTAGACAGGGGGGATCAGGTAAGGGATGCTGCTGGACAGGGGGGAGGTAATTCTAGCACCCGTTAATGTAACGGGCTAAAAAACTAGTTCTCTATATAAAAATACCCGTGTTTATTTCAAGTGTGTGCATGCAATTGAATGCATAGATGCCAGCTCTGTGGGTGCAACAGGTGCTGAGCACCCTCAATACTGACCAAGTGCCTTCATTTTTACAGGGAGGGGTAGCAATTCAGCAGTGGCATAGCCGGGACTCAGTGAGTCTTGGGCAGGAGCACCGAGATAGTGCTCCTTCCTCCCCCATGCGAACCCCCCCTGGATCCAGCAACTCTCCCTCCTGCCCTCCTACCCAGCTGCTTACCTGCCTGCTGGGTCTTTCAAATGCTACAGCAGCAGAGACAGTGATAAAGGTTGACACTCTAGCCGGCAGGGCCTTTTCTCTTCTGCGTTTGATTCAACTTCCTGTGGGCAGGACATGGCAAAGGAAAGGCCACACCAGCTGTAGCATTTGGAGGAGCCAGCGGGTGGGAAAGCAGTTGGGTGGGGGAGATGGAGGTGCCATGTGCGGGCACACAGAAGAGAAGATTCAGCAGCAGGTGGAATGGCCCTGGGCATTTTGTCAGACTCACTCAATGATAGGTATGGCCCTGCTGTTTAGCACCTCTAATCATTTTCAAAAGTTAGCGCCTATAAAGAATGTTACTGTTCCTCAGACCTTGTCCTAGAGCTCCAATACTGTGCTCAGCCTTCCTGTCCTCCGTGCACTTCTCTGCATCTGTGCAGAGTAGCTAATGGGGATGGACTATTGTTTGCAATGAAATGTCCTTTGCCAATAACAGTGCAGACTTTTCTTAAAGAGTGCGTAGTATGGGCCAGATTCTGCAAATGGCGCTCAGATTTCAGCACCAGAAGAAAAGGGTACTATGTGCAATTTTATGAAGGGTGCTTAATTCCAATTCCTGCACCTAACCTTGGTGACAGGTCAAAAGCGCGCGCCAACAAAGGCGTGCCCAGACAACTGAGCGCAAGGCGGAAGCCCGCACTGAAGAAAAACAGTGTTTTAAGGGGCTCCGACGGGGGTGGGTGTGTGTGGGGAACTTCCCCATTTTACTGAATACAGATCGCGCCAGCGTTGTGGGGGGTTTGGGGGTTGCAACCCCCCACATTATACTGAAAACCTCACTTTTTCCCTAAAAAACTGGGAAAAACTGAAGTTTCCCGTATAATGAGGGGGGTTATAACCCCCCAACCCCCTCACAACGCTGGCGCAATCTGTATTCAGTAAAGTGTGGGGGGGGGTTCTCCACGAACACCCCCCGTCGGAGCCCCTTAAAACACTGTTTTTCTTCGGCGTGGGCTTCCGCCTTGCGCTCAGTTGTCTCAGCGCACCTTTGTCGGCGCGCGCTTTTGTCTATGAACCCCTAACCTTAGGTGTCAGACTTACGCCTGCTGAAACCTGGTATAAACGCTGGCGCCCAAGTTAGGCATGCTGAGGCAGTATACTGTAACTATGCACGTAACGTTTTGGTATGCCCCTCCCAAGGTCATGCCCCCTTTTAGTTACATGCTTTTAAGAGTTAGGCATCATGCATTACAGAATAGCATGCAGCTAGATGTGAGTGCAGGTTTTAATGAGAGCCACTTAACTTCATTAGTTGGTCATTGACATTAATTGGTTCATTAGCCAATTAATTTGCATGTACATCTCAGGAGCTAGCCCAAATTTGGGTGCATAAATCTATGCGCCATATATAGAATCTAGGGGTGTGCAAAGGGGGCACTCTCTTTTTAAAGAATGCGCACTCCCAACAGTGCGTGATGGTTTGTGTGTGCGTGCCCTCTTTAAGAAGAGTTGCAATGTTATTGGCAAATGACACCAGAACAAGGAGAGAAGGGAGGTCCCAACCTAACCTGCAGTAGAAAACCAACCAAGAGCAAACAAAACAAAACTGTAGATCTTTACAAGACGTAGGCAAAATTTATTGTGACAAAATAATTATATGCAAACCCTTTTACCAATCAAGGGACCCGACACGGTCCGTGTTTTGGACAAACCTTCGTCAGGGATCTATGGTAAAAAAGGAAAAAGGCTCATTGCAGTTAGTGAATCTCGACGTCGCTAAAACCTTGCTGCTACCCTACAATTTTTTGTGACTTTTTTTGTTTTCCTTTTTTACCATGGACCCCTGACGAAGGTTTGTCCGAAACACGGACCATGTCGGGTCCCTTGATTGGTAAAAGGGTTTGCATATAATTATTTTGTCACAATAAATTTTGCCTATGTCTTGTACAGATCTGCAGTTTTGTTTTATTTGCTCTTGATTGGCAAATGACACTTCATCATAGAAAAAAAAAATCAGAAAGAAAAGACATGAAAAATTTTGGGTTGCCCATCCCTAGTAGCTTCATTAGCATGGATTTAAAGGTGCTGCGTGCTAATTCTAATCAATGTTTTGTAATTGCTTCCTTCATCAGGTGCATACAAAATTCTGCATAACAGGTTATGACGGTGTTTCCCAAGTTGGTCCTGGAGTACTTCCTTGCCAGTCAGGTTTTCAGGATATCTGCAATGAATATGCATACAATGGAGGCAATGTATGCAAATCAATCTCATGCATATTCATTGCGGATATCCTGAAAACCTGACTGGCAAGGAAGTACTCCAGGACCAACTAGGGAAACACTGTTCTATGACACTGGTGTTTAATTTTGCACCTTCAGCAAGGTTTACCCAAGATCACAAGGAACCGCAGAACCTCTGATGTCAACCCACTGCTTTAACCACTAGTCTAATGAACTAGTCAGGGGTAGGCAATTCCAGTCCTCGAGAGCTGGAGCCAGGTCAGGTTTTCAGGATATCCACAATAAATATGCATGAGCTAGATTTCCTTTGCATCTCAAGGAGGCAGTGCATGCAAATCCATCTCATACATAATTCATTGTGGATATCCTGAAAACCTGACCTGGCTCCGGTTCTCAAGGACCGGAATTGCCTACCCCTGAACTAGGTTAATGCAACCTGCTCTGAGGTCTGACCCATAGCTTATTTGTTCATCTTTCTTTCTATACATCCAAGTGAACACAGCAGGCACCCTGCTTCCTATTTGCATTTGGAGAATTACAGCCCTTTTTTCTCCCCACCTGCTCAAACCATAAATCCAAGGCACAAAGCACCCTTGAAAAGTTCTGGGGCTGTATGTTCAGCAGACTCTGAGGCTGCAAACACCCAGCGTGTGTTTTTCTAATGTGCTCATATATCAGAGGAATGAGCTGTGCATTATGTGGAGTGGGGAGAACTGACAGAGAGGGAACGAGATGAGAGAGTCTGAGAGGAAGGAAAGAGAAAGAGATGGCAAGGAAAAGAGAGAGACAGAAAGGGTAGACAGAATTATGTAGCTGCTTGCAAGGTGTCACTTTGGGTGAGACAGGTGGTCAGTCTATTTCTTTGTCTTTGGTTGTGTGGGTCTGGATCTGGCAGCCAGACATCTCCATTCACAGATGTGAGCACCAGAACCCAGCAAAGATAACTACTAGGCTCCCTTCACGGCTGGAAGCCTACAATTTTTTTTTTCTCTCTCCAAAGAAAAGGATATATTTAAGTTTCATTAGAGATACTTTAAAGAAAACATTGTCAGACGTGCCCAGAATTGGGACTGATTTGCAGAACCAGTCTCTCTGAAGTGAGCACAAATGAGGAGCTTGTCCCTGTGCAGCTCTGGCAGCTGTGTTGGCGAGAGGTGGTTAACCAGACAGCCCTCCTGCTCCTGAGATAGGGAGAGAGCTACTGCTTTGGAGAGTAAAGGATTTCTGGGTGTCATAGGACAAGAGGGCAAAAATGGGGATTAGTGCAGATGAGGTACAGGACGGTTTCTGGATTGATTATTGTGCATGTTATCTTGGAAATTGCCTAGAATTATAAGACAGAGCAGTCTATAAATTTTTATTAAATTATATGGTGCCCCGGACTTTGATTCCCAGGGCTGGAAGAGTCTCAGCTATTGTAAATGGTGACACCTACTGGCCAGACTTAGGTTAAACACATACTGGGTTCTCTTGGCCAAGGATTGGGCTAGATTGGGGCTTGTAGTTGTAAGACAAGTTGCAAATGAAGGATCATGCATTTTATCCAATACAATATGATTCTGGCTGAGTTGGAAGCCAGAGAAAACTGTTGAGCTAACAAGAAAATAAAGGAATGAGGCACAGGGAGATGAAGGGGCACCCCTGATGTACGTTGATCCAGTCCTGGGTTTTACCTCCAATGCATGCAAGAATTCGTAGTCTTGCTTTTCTTAAGGAATGCAATGGGGAAATCAGAACTATAAGTCCCTGCACACAATGGGGTAAACCCAGGATTGGACGAATCTGAAGCTAGTTGGCAACCCTGCCCTGATATGACAGAGCAACGGAACAGAAATGGAAGACTGTGTCTCATCCAAGGCTTGTTCTGCAGCTGTGACCTTCAGCTTCTCCAATCCCCCTTTAAAGTGCAAAAAATAAGAATCTATAAAACTATTTCACTGTAAAGCAACTTTTTGTTTGGGCATATTTAAATATTACACAATGCAGAGCAGTACTGTGCATGCATATCTTACCCAGACCCCATAAATAGCTGTGGGGAAGGGGGGAAAGTGGGCAAAAGATAGCAGCAGACATGACAACCCCTATGCCTGTATAGATGCCAAGATCAAGATTGCATGAGCCTGTTCCCAGGGCTGGGGCCTAGGGGAGAGACTAGGGAGAGGGTTTGTGCTGGTTTGGGGCCTCCCTATAGCATGAGGCCCCAAGGCAATTGCCCTGTGTGCACCCCCTGAAAACTGGCTCTGCCTGCACCCACTTACCCAAGCGCCTTGATAACTTACAAAGCAAGTGAGAGCTTCCAAATCCTCTCCTTCAATCCCTGAACCCTAGCTCTTCTGTGTTCTAGTTCCTCCTCCCTCCCCCCCCCCTTCGGGGGTTTGAGATAATTAGTACGACTGATGAGATGTCCCTAATCAGTTGCTGTTGTTTTGTGTTGGACGCAGTTCCAGATTGGCAAGCTGGCACAGACAACCAAAGGGAGGATGGGCACAGAGGGGAGGAGAGAGCCTAGGAAGACAGGCACAGGACATAGCCGACTAGTATCTTCCCAGCAAGATGCCTGTGCAAATAAGGAGCTATTTAGGGGAGAAGGAGTGATACATGTTCTGACTTAAGTGTATTGATGAACACGCTTACATGGATCTGTCTTCAATTTATGCAACAGTGTGGACTAGTTAATATAACACACACATGCAGTTTGGCAAATGTATGCAGCTACAGACAGTCAGAAAAGACTGCACAGCTCATCCTTGCCATGATCTCACTGTAAGCAACAGCTTTAGCTCTCCTCCGAGGGCCCTTATCATTTTTAATTTCAGGTTTTGTTTTTCTGTTTCCATAGGAGGACGATGAATCCCATCTGCTGATGCCAGCTGAATACCATTTTACAATCTCTCATCAAGGAGACGGCGGGTGGGGAGGAACTTCAAAGAGACACTGCTGTGGCTCCATCTCTGGGAGGCTTCCTAGCACAATACAGTACTGATTTTCCATGACTCCCAAGAACAAGGCAAGTCTCCTTTACCACTGTATCTGCAGGCTCCATACTGAAGGAGAGGCAGATCTCCTTTTAACACTGCACTTGCTGATTTTGCACTAAAAGAAAGGCAGGTCTCCTTTAACAATGCATATCCTGACTTCATACTGAAGGAAAGACAGCTCTCCTTTAATACTGCATATGCTGACTCCACAGGGAAGGAAAAGCAGATCCCCTTCACATCCTGACTTTACATTGAAAGGTATGTCTCCTTTCTTTGTTTGAGCCCACAGTTTCTTTCTTCTGGCTCCTTCTTTCTCCATCAAAACCAGAGTTGGGAGCTGGTGCCATGCGCCTTCATCAATCAGTGGTATAGCATGATGGCCAATTCTGGATGGGTGAGCACAAAATTTTCCATCTCACCCCAGGTCAGCCTATTGGTCTCTCTCTCTCTCTTCCACTTCTCTCCCACCTAGCAGATGATGTGGCATCTCTCTCCTCCTTGCCATCCGCCACCAATTCAGTGTCTCAGTCTCTCAATACCCTTCCCCTACCTTGTGTATCTTTTAAAACTTCTCATTCCCTCTGGAAATCACCAGCAGCAACTCACAAGGGCCCCAGCTCTTGCTCTCTAACCCAGTCCTGCCTATGCGGAAACAGGAAATTGCATCAGAGGGAAGGTCCTGGGGCTGGTCTGAGCCACTCGTCTGAGTTACTGCTAGTGACTTCTGAAAGGAGAGGTTTAAAAAAAGTACAAGGAGGAGGTGGATTGAAAGACTGAGATGCTAGATCATCGAGCAGGAGTAGGGAAGGGAGGGTGAAAGGGATGGCCGGGGTCTTCAGCTGGCAGGCCTTGGGGATCCCCACTAGACATAGCAAGGTCCACCACTGCTTCATCCAAAACTCTCTAGTGATTTTCCCCATGTTTTATATCCTCACTCATCTTTTCAATCATTGCAGCAGCACCTTAAGCCTGGGACCATATGCCAAATAAATAAAAAAAGGTAACTTGGCAGGTTGATGTAGCTAGACTGATATCACCTTCTAGCTACAAAGTACTGGAGTATCTAAAAGTTTTACATCTATAACCTGGGAGGAAGCACTGTTGTGAAGCGCCCCAGCCCCAGCCGTCTCTAGCAGCAGAAAATCTGAGACAGGATTTGAACCCAGACCTTTCACTGCACTGTTGAGTTTCTTCAATGCTATGCATACAATTTCTAGAGTGAAGGACAAACATTTGCTTTTCACTATAGATTCAGCAGCACAAGTGTCTTTCAACACCCTCTCAAAGATATTATAAAGTATCTCTTCAGACTACTATATCCTCTTGATTTATTATAAATACTTTTATTTTGAAATCCAGTTCCCCAGATCAATTCGACACAGCTTTCATGGGAAAATATACACCTTTGCAGTGACTCTCCAATCAATAACCTGCTGCAGACAAGTACAGTTGTAAAGTAACCTCATTTCCCTCCATATCTTCCTGTAGAAAGCAAGGGGGTCCTGAGGAGCCTGACAGTGACACTCAAAGTATAGTACAGCTATCCTGTGATGTCATCAAATATTGTTAGATCCTCAGGGTGTGATGCAGCTCTATGGTGATGCCATCAAATGTAGTTAGATCCTTGGAGTAGGGAGCAGCTGTCCTGTGATGTCACCAAATGTGGTTAGATCCTCAAGCACTGTGCAGCTTTATTGTGATATGATAAATAGAAAGGAAAACAAGAAAAAAGTTGGAGAAGAAAAAAAAAAGAGAGAGAGGAAAGGATCCAGACAGAAGGAGAGTGAGAAAGAAAGTCAAAGTCCCCTTACTTTGTAAGGTAATAAAAAAACAAAACAATTTAATTACAAGTCTCTAGCAGTATTAGGGCAGCCAGAGTCAGTGTGGGTGTCAAGAGGAAGAAAAGAGAGACTGTCACAGCAGCAGCACATGGTCTGGCTCCCTCAGCTACATGCCCTTTACCATACAAGAGCAAAAAGAGATCCAATTAAAGGAGAGAGGAGAACTGAGGACAGAGAAGGGAGGGGGGGAGGGTGTAGAAGAGATGCTCTCTGCTCATAGGCTGATAAAGGAAGGGAGAACAATTCCTTGGTTCTCGGTTCATTGCTATAACTGCTAGGCAAGGGTTATAGAGTGTGGACCATAGGCTGAGCCCTGTCCTCTGAGAAAGAAAAGACTCCACAGCTTTGTCTTCCAGTGCGGAGCTATATTCTTTATAAATCACTGTCAGGGTGTGCTTTGAGGTAAGTTTCTACCTGGAGGGCTTCCAACTCCCAGCACAAGAGAGCTACACAATTCAGGGCTGAAGGTCACACAATGTGCTCATTTCAGTAGTGGAATTTGCACCTGCATCTCTGCAAACAGGCTGAAGGGCTTAATGGGTTCATTGTGACCCTTCATCCCACTACATGATGTTAGTTGCTCTGAGAATGAAAATTGCCAATGAGCTGTACTGACCAGAGTGAGCAAAAGAAAAGATATTACAAGATAGAGGTGCAGTCTTCCTTTTCCCACCAGACCCTCTTCTCTTGGAGGAATCATTTGTACTGCATGAACAGTTGTCACTTATCAACCTCCAATAAATGTGCGGTGATTGGTTCATAATTACTTGACACTTCAGTACCATTAAATCACTGGCAGAATGGATCTGTGAGGACCAGATAAAAGGTCTGCCCGCCTGAGAGAAAGAACAAGTGTTCCTTAGGGTGTAAATGACTTGGGTCTAAGCCATAGTTTTGCACTAACTCAGCTTGTGACCTGGGGAAATAAATGTTGGGGAAGGGGCAAGGTAATAAAAAGCATTAAAAAATGGGTTTAGTGTGTTTTAATGCGGTATTTTCTTGCACACTAAAGGCCATTTCTAATGTGGCCAAAACATACGTTTTTTTTTCTTTATGCAGGTCCTGCCCTAATTTTTCCCCATTAGCACATAAGACATGTAAAAACATTAACATGGAATCACTTATCACCTCTTATTTTGGAGGTTCTAAGTCAGGGGTAGGCAATTCCGGTCCTCGAGAGCCGGAGCCAGGTCAGGTTTTCAGGATTTCCACCATGAATATGTATGAGATGGGTTTTCATGCACTACCTCCTTGAGATGCAAATCTATCTCATGCGTTTTTATTGTGGATATCCTGAAAACCTGACCTGGCTCCGGCTCTCGAGGACTGGAATTGCCTACCCCTGTTCTAAGTGCTACCATGTTAAGTCTGCATTATCCAGTGGCAAGCACCAATGCAAATGCGCAGGCTGGATAATGATTCTCAGCCTATGACATGTCCTCCTGAAAAATAACAACCAAAATATATTGTATGATTAGTGTGTGTTTAATGGCAAATTACCACAAAGGTCCTGATTCTACTAATGGTACCTAGATTGGTGGCACCTAGCCAATTTCCATCCGGAACCTACAATTTTTTAATTGGCTTAAATGGCGTGATAATTGAAAATGCCATTAAAAAACAATTAAATTCTTTTGTGGAAATTGGTGCAGTGTCTACAGGCGCCTAGACTGACGTGACTATATGAAAAGTAAGTGTGGTTACGGGCAAAGTGGGCATGAAAAATGTTAGGCAACAGTTTATTAGGGTTTTCCTGGCCTTAAATGCCGGTGCCTAAGTTGAAGATGCCTACTGGTGCCTAACTTGATTTAGGTGCCAGTAGGCATGATTCTATAAATGGTGCCTAAATTTGGTCAACCAGCCTTCATGCTCTTGAGATAAGCACATCACTATTTTATTTTTTATACACAGCTTGCACATTAACATAATACAGTGATACCTTGGAATCCGAACTTAATCTGTTCCAGAACTCAGTTTGAGTTCCAAAGTGTTTGAGTTCCAAGACAATTTTTCCCATTGAAAATAATAGAAACTGGATTAATCCATTCCTGGGTCCCACAAACTCAAATTTTTACAGGAAATACACTAGATTTTAAGGTAAAATATTAAGCAGCATTCAGATTCTGGGGCACAAACACACACATACAATGTGCAGGGCGTTCGGATTCCAAGACAAAATTTACTACAAAAAAAGGTTTGGATTCCAAAACGTTCAAGTTCTGGGGCATTCAGATTCCGAGGTACCACTATAATTGGATATATTTGTTTTCAGTGATTACTTTTTTCTTTTTGAATCTCTTCACTTTATTTGAGTCATAGATAGGATAATTCATCTATCATTAATCCCAGGCTCAAATACCTAATTTTAACCAGACCTTATGTATAGGTTACAATCTCCCCCATCCTCTTTTTGGCTTAGCCATATTTGTAAAACATTCTTCATTACCCTCCTGATGTTGTTTTTTCCTTAAATGTATTTTTACTTTCCTTAAAAATTGTAGTTCACCCCTCTTCCCTTATGTATCACTAATTACTTGTGTACATACATTGTATGTTTACTTGTACAAATTGTTTTATTTTGTCTCCCAATTTTTTTATTGCCATACGCATTGAAGTATTTGATATTGCGTGTACAACAAACTTTTAATAAACTTGAAACTATATATATACAGTATACTTGTACACATACCGTAGATAGGGTTACCATATTTTGCTCAGGGAAACCCCGGATACATGACCCTGCCCAGTTCCACCCTAAGCCCCGCCCCCACAAAGCCTCCTTTCTTCTTCCGGTCGAGCTCGAGCCACGTCTGAAGGGCCTGGAACATGCGCAGATGTGTGTGACATCAATCCACACATGCTCAGAAGCCCTCCAGATGCGGCCAGAACTCATCGGGACTTTCTAAAACTCAGACAAATGCTGGGTTTTGGAAAGTCCATCCAGGAGCCCGGACAGTCCTCTAAAAAGAGGACATGTCCAGGTTTTCCCAGACGTCTGGTAACCCTAACTGTGGAAGAATATATGATTTACAGAATATACCTACTATATGCCTTTGTTAGGTACACTTGCTGTAGGAAATAACCCCTATGGACTTTATTTTGGTTATTTATTAAGGTCCCCTGATTACTGATTAATCGTCCATGTTGTGTAAAAGAAAATATACAATAATTATTGTTGTATAACACCTCACAACATATTCACCTACAGGGTTTTTCTATCTGGATTATTGTTATAACCTCCCTGCATATTTATTGCTTGATTTAGGCTTTTTTTGGTCTAGAGCCTAAATTTGATTGACATGCATTAGGCACCTGCTGATTTAGGGACCGTTTATAGAATCAGGCCAAAAATGCTGTAACATGTTTTTTCCTCATGCTAGCACTTAGGGATTCTTTTACAAAGGTGCATTAGGGCCTTAACGCGCGGAATAGCACGCGCTAAATTGCGAATGCGCTAGCCCCTACCGCCTCCTTTTAAGCAGGCAGTCATTTTTCGGCTAGCGCACCTTAGTAAATGGAGCCCTTAATGCGGTTTAGCAAAAGAGACCCTCAAAGCGATTTTACTACAACCACTAGAGCAGTTCTCAGGGCACACCCAGCCAGTCAGATTTTTCAGGATATCCACAGGGAATATGCATGCCCTAGATTTGCATATAATAAAGGCAGTACATGTAAATAATAATAATTTATTCTTATATAACGCCAAACCGTCAGTTCAAGGCGGTTCACAGCAAGAAAAGGCTGGACAAACAGTGAATTACAATCATAAATATCAAATGTTTCTCATAAAATACAAATTGCAATTAGGGCAAATATTTCTCAAACAGAATAAGTTTTAAGAGTTTTTCGAAACTGATAATAAGATTGAGCTTGGGAAATAAGAACATTCCAACATTAATTCATTACACTAGCTAGTTCATGCATATTCATTGGGAATATCCTGAAACCAGACTGGCAAAGTGTGTCCCAAGGACAGGGTTGAAAACCTTTTGCACTGGAGGAATACCAAGTGGGTAGACAGATGAACGGACTGATTGTTTTTTTGCTGTCATCTACAAAGCATGTTTTCCTGTGTCTCAGTTGTAAACCTGCGGTCTTTCACTCATTCACATTCAAGAAACTTTACTGACAAACAAACCGAACCACTCAATGGTCAGACTGAATGGGCTGCTTTGGCCTTTATCTGTCACCGCCTACTGTGTTACTATGACAACTTATACATGCGCTGCCAAAGTGATATATTGAGGACCTGATTCTCTAGGGCAGTGATCATCAATATTTTTCAATGGAGGCCACTGTGGCAAAAACCTTCAAGAACATTCAAGAACAGTGTTGGACAAAATGACCAGCAGCCTGAATAAATGAAGAAATCCCCTTCCAGTAGCAGAGCCAGCCTAGTAAGGAGGAGTAGCTTAATGGTTAGTGTAGTGATCTGAGAACTAGAGCGACTGAGTTCAATTTCCACTGCAACTACCTGTGACTGCAGGCAAGTCACTTAATCCTCTATTACCCCTAGATCCTATATACGGTGCTTTCAAGTTCAAGTTCATTTTATTTAATATACAAATATAAAACCAGAAGGCAAATCTAAGCGGTTTACAATTAAAGAAAATTTTAATAAGGTAAGAACAGAAAGAAGACAAAACGTAAAGGAAAACAATTGAGAACATGGGGAAAGAGGGAATCAGGGATTACAATAAAAATAAAAAGGTTGGGGAAAGGGATGAACAATATGGTAAGGGAGGGAACAAAGACTTTAAGTTGTATGTGCTGGAAGCATGCACTTGAGTAACAAGCCAATCAGTGCCAGGAATTGGGCAGTAGCATGCAATAGTTAGAGCAATGATTCTTAATCTTTTTTGAGTCATGAACTCCTTTAAGAATCTGATGAACTCTATGGACCCCCTTCCTCAGAAATATTCACATAAACACACTTTGCATGCAATGAATATAATGTACTTTATTTATCGAGATTTGATTGTCTCATACATATATGACATACACAAAGTATTATTAAACTTTAAAGTAAACAATATTTAAAAAAAGCACTCCTTTTTATGCAAGATGTAATGGCCACTCATTATAATTATGAAATACAATCCTCTTGTGCAAATGAAAACAGATCTACTACCATGTTTCCCCGAAAATAAGACCTAGCATGATTTTCGGGGTAGGTCTTAATACCCCCTAAAAATAAGCCCTAGTAACCTGCAGCAGTGCTTCCCCCCCTGCTGACCCTTCCATGTCTCCCTCCCATCCAAACCCTGACCGTGAGACCAAAATACCTGGTAACAAACAGCAGTGCCGGAAGCACAGGCTGCATCACGGCCTCCTCACGCCCGGGCGTTCTGTGCCACATTGCTGATGACATCATCAGTGATGCAGCAGAGGAATGCACAGACGTGAGAAGGGCAGGCCGCGAAGCAGCCCATGCTGCCGATGCTGCCGTTTGTTACCAGATGAAAGGGCTGGGGGGGGGGGGGCGCCACGGTGGTGGCGGGGGTATGGGAGGGATAAAAAGATGCTGCATGGGGGAGATGAGAGGAAGGGAGCGATAGAAGCTTCAAAGCTGCCTTCTCTCTTGCTGCACCATGTGCCCATGGAACAGACTGCCTGAGCCAGTATGTAAAGCTCCATCCCTGGCAGTATTCAAATCTAGGCTAAAAGCCCACTTTTTCAAGGTTGCTTTGAACTCCTAACCCCCACTCGCTTCTAAAGTACCCATGCCTGAGAAACTTCCTCACCCCCTACTTGTCCTTTATGTCTGTTTGATTAGAATGTAAGCTCTACTAAGCAGGGACTGTCTCTTGAATGTTTTAATGTACAGCACTGCATACATTTAACAGTGCTATAGAAACAGTAGTAGTAGTAAGTTGCAGTAGTAAAGGAGCTTAGTCCATCCTTACATGGGCCTTTCCCCACGCACAGTCCATTTCTAGCGCAGCTGTCATAAACAGCTCTTTTTCTATTGTGCCAAATTTCTGTCTGTGCACGAATGCTGGCTGAATTCCATGCGCTAATCCTAGCATTAGTGAGCATCCATTTTTTAAAAATGAATGCAGGAGCACTTACCACCTCCTGTTTAGCATTTGCTAAGGGCTCTCCTGTTACGAATGTGCCAACCAGTTAGCGTGGTGGTAATGTCAGTCTGCTAGCTGATTAGCATACCCACACCTATCCCCCCCTCAAAAAACGCAGGTGGCAAAACTAATGCAGAATTCTGTAGCATGTCCTGTGTTAGACCATTTTGCTGTATTAGGCACGCCTTAGCACCTAACACAGCTTAGTAAAAGGGCCCCTCGGTTTGCTGGTATTTGGGGGAAAGGAAAAGGTAATCAAAATTCCTTCATCTTCTCAAGTTTCAAGTTTAATATGTATTTGATTAATCGCTTTGTCATTTTTCAAAGCGATTTACACGTAATTAAAATTACAATATAAAAGAAATTTTAAAATAGATAAAGACTAACAGGACACAGACAATTACAACACAAACTGGAAACGAAAGGATAGGTAGGGGAAGAAATTACAATATATTATAGCAGAGTGGGAAACAAAAATGGAAAACACATATGGAAGGGGTAAAAATAAAGATGATTGAATAAAGGTTGTGGAGAAAAGAAAAGGTTAGTTCCAAGTCTTATAAAGTATTATTAAAAGAAATCAATAGTGTTAAATTGCGAAGGCATCGTTAAAAAGGAAAGTTTTCAGTTTACTTTTGAATTTTTCTAAATTAATTTCTTCTCGTAGATAAATGGGGAGAGAATTCCAGGTTTGGGGAGCTGTAACTGAAAAGATATACTGCCGGCGCGTATTTATTATTTTTAGCGTCGGGATCATTAATAAATGCTGTTGATCTGATCTTAAAGTTCTATTAGAAGAGTAAGGGATTAATAATTTGTGCAGATAGTGCCAATACAGGTACAAGTTGTCATAGTAACACAGTAGGTGACAGTAGATAAACACTGAAATGGCCCATATGTGGGTAATTCTAAAAAAATGAGTGCTAACATTCACAAGCTAGCTACACATATAAATGTTTAAAATTTAGAATCATGGCATATTTTACTACTACTATTAATTATTTCTATAGTGTTACCAGACACACACAGCACTGTACAGTCACAAAAGAAGACAGTCCCTGCTTGAAAGAGCTTACAATCTAAACAGACATTAGGACATAAGAATAGCCTTACTGGGTCAGACCAATGGTCCATTAAGCCCAGTAGCCCATTCTCACAGTGGCCAATCCAGGTCACTAGTACCTGGCCAAAACCCAAGGTGTAGCAATATTCCATGCTACCAATACAGGGCAAGCAGTGGCTTCCCCCATGGCTTTCTCAATAACAGACTATGAACTTTTCCTCCAAGAACTTGTCCAAACCTTTCTTAAAACCAGCTACGCTATCCGCTCTTACCACATCCTCTGGCAACGCATTCCAGAGCTTAACTATTCTCTGAGTGAAAAAAAAATTTCCTCCTATTGGTTTTAAAAGTATTTCCCTGCAACATTATCGAGTGTCCCCTAGTCTTTGTAATTTTTGATGGAGTGAAAAATCGATCCACTTGTACCTGTTCTACTCCACTCAGGATTTTGTGGACTTCAATCATATTTCCCCTGAGCCGTCTCTTTTCCAAGCTGAAGAGCCCTAACCTTTTTAGTCTTTTCTCATACGAGTGGAGTTCCATCCCCTTTACCATCTTGGCCGCTCGTTTGTATCTTTCTTGAGATAAGGAGACCAGAACTAAACGCAATACTCCAAATGAGGTCGCACCATGGAGCGATACAGGGGCATTATGACATTCTTAGTCTTGTTAACCATCCCTATTTTAATAATTCCCAGCATCCTGTTTGCTCTTTTGGCCACCGCCGCACTTTGGGTGGAAGGTTTCATCATATTGTCTACAATGACACCCAGATCCTTTTCCTGGGTGCTAACCTCCAAGGTGGACCCTAGCATCTGGTAACCGTGGGAGTAGGGTTAAGGATTGAAGGCTATATAAAAAAATAAAAAAAAAAGTGGGTTTTCAGTCTGCTTTTAAACAATGTAAGGGAAGGGGCTTGGTGGACAAACTCGGGTAATTTATTCCAGGCATAGGGGGCAACTAGATGAAATGAAAGAAGTCTGGAATTGGCAGTGGAGGAGAAGGGCAAAGCTAAGGGCAACTTATCTGAGGAATGGAGTTCTCTGGGAGGTGCATAATGAGAGAGAAGAGAGCAGCTGAAGTTTTGAGCTATAAACCTGCTTATTAGAAACCTAGTTTGAGGAACGGGTTTTAGAGCGCAGCTGAAGTTTTGAGCTATAAACTGATTAGAATGAACGCACTTGTAAGTCAGCAGTAGGAGCTTGAACTGTATGCGAAGGCGGATAGGGAGCCAGTGAAGTGATTTAAGGAGAGGGGTGGCATGAGTGTAGCGAGGTTGGCGGAAGATGAGTTGTGCAGCAGAGTTTTGCACAGATTGCTGGGGGAGAGCCAGCACTGCGGGAGACTAGTTAGAAGTAGATTGCAGTAATCTAAGCATGAGGCTACAGGTAGGTGAAGCGTGGTCGGGACTCCCCGTTACAAGCGTATCCTGTTGTAGCTACCACATTGTGCAGGCTACTTTCCCCATGCTTGCAATGCAAGGGTGGTACCTGATGCACAGTGTAGAATCCTGTGCTTGTGTTGTTGGGGGCTGTATCTGACTCACAGTGCAGGTTACTTTCCCCGTGCTTATAGTGCTAAGGTTGGATTTGCACAGTACATATATTTTCCCCATGGTTTCTTAGAAATGCTGTCTGCTCAGTTATTCCTCCTGATGCCACTAAGGACAGATCCCAGTTGCCGTACAGTGCAATGACTTGTACGAGTGGTGCCACTTTGGGAACAGCTGTTTGGCTTTCTCCTGGTACCATATGTCTCTCAGTGAGCTTAAACTGCACAGCATCAGGACTCACACTGTGTCCTCTGCCCTCCAACCCAGCCTGCTGATTGACCGTTCCCTTTGACTGTATCCATGACATCCTGTTACCTGTTTAGATTGTAAGCTCTTTCGAGCTGGAACAGTGGAGAGTTTGTGCAACAGGTAACTCAGACTGGCAGCCAGCTGTGGGGTGCAGGTAGGAAGCTACATCATTCTTGTCGAAGCAGCACTGGCTGCGAGTCTCTGGCAAAGGTGTGAGGAGGTCGGCGGAAGGGGGAGTGTAATAGGGCTCTTCTGCCAGTTTTTGTTTATGGGAAAAGACCTTGATAAATCAAGCCTTTGGTGACCTTGGGTGAGTCACTTTCTCTCCCTGTGCATATCAGCAGATACCCCACCATATAAATAATTTCTAGCAGACAGCTCAGGCACTCTGCTCTTGTTATACAGAATGTGTCTGAGTGGTACTTGCCTTATCTAACAGACACACACACACAATCTTTGTTATAAACAAGGATTGAAGTCCATCTATACTGGCCAATTTGACAATAGATTACAGAGGATACTAATATTTGCTGGAGTCTGTAAATCTGATTTACCATTAAATCCTAATAGATTAAAAAAATAAAATGTTCACCCCTCCCTGAGTTCATTGACGCTGACACTGCCCAATTTCACCCTTCCGACATTTGATAGCAGGATGGGGTCCATCCTTCCTTAAACACCAGTAGTAATAAATGGAAATCAGTACTTGGGCATGGGACGCAGAGGAGTCTCTCTTCCTGACTTCTGTCCCAAAACTCTTGTCCTTCCTAGGTTTCCAGGCTTAGCAGAAAGTGATGTATAAGTGGAGAAATAGCCTAATAGTTAACTCAGTGGACTGAAAACCTGTGGGTCAATTCCCATTGAGCTTTTTGTAAAACTGGGCATGTCACTTAACCTTCCTTTGCCCCGGTACAAAAAAAACTTAGGTGGTGAGCCCACCAGGGACAGAGAAAGTACCTGCAACTGCAGTACATCAAATGCATGACCTTTTATATTTTGCAGAATATAACTTTGCTAGCTGCCTCCCTTCTGAGTTCCTCACTGGGGCCACAGCTTCTCTGCTCATAAACATCTGTTCATATTACAATTAATTTCAGTTTCATGAGTATGAAGGGATGCTTGTGCAGGGCTTCCTAAATCTATCATGGGAAATCCCACAGTAAGCATGTGTGAGAGAAAATATGCAACACTGGAAACCCAGTGCATGCACATTTTCTCTCATGTAAACTTAAATGTGGCGATCCTAAAAACCTAGTAGCTATGGGATTCCCAGAACAGGTTTGGGATAGGGATAGGAAATGAACGAAAATGAGCAGAAAAATAACAGCATTTTTTGGTTTTCTGACAAAGGCCATTGAAACTACCGTGCATGTATGAACCACTGAGCATGTATGAATAATACTGTGCATAGATACAGTATGTACTATGGGGAAGAGTGCACACGCAATGACTTGCTTCCATGACAAGATAGCCACACAAAAACCCACCAAAATGAACATTCTCAGAAACAGCATACACAAAAAAAAAATTCTGTCTTGCCTCTCCCTAATGTGGGATGCTATGATCTCACAATTCTTTATTCCACCAGAAATAAGTTCCATTCACATGTTAAATATGAAAAAGTATTGGCCATGTGGTCTGCAGTGTCCTTAAGGGAATGGGGACAAGATCTCAATACTTGTATGTGTACTTTTGAAGAAAGGCGGGGGGGGGGGGGGAGATATACTACTAACCACAGGCCTCATCTAGGGCAATCTCCTTGGAGCAGCCGTGCAGGGTAGCAGCTGGAGCACGGGCAGTGTGTAGTGGGGAGGATTGCATGGAGGAGACCATCGCAGAGGAGGAGACATGGGCATCCTGGGACTATCAACCATATCTCTTACCTAAAGAAGTCCTTTTTCTGGGAACATCATCGTTCTTCCAAAACTTACTTGCTCCACTTCATCACTGAAGCTGAAACCGTGGATTGAGGACAATGTTTTTATTTTTCTTTTTTTCCAGTTTATGAATTATTTTTAATTTTATTCATTGTTTTGCCACTTGTTTTTGTTTTGTTCTATTTCTATCATTTAAATTTCTGCAAAATTCTTTTGTTCAATGGTTCCTCCTTCTGCATCTATTCTTTTCTCTCCCCTATTTTACCTTCCAAAGTACTTAGTTTAATACAGACTTGTTAGAATGTTTATTTTCCTATTTTTCCTCTATCTCCACTTTTTATTTCTTTATTACTATCTAGGTACTTTAGTTAGATTGTGAGCCTTCGGGACAGTAAGGGAATTTCTAAGTACCTTTCTTATTTCTTATTTATAATTTTAATGTATATTTTCTGTAAACCGCTTAGAACTTAACTGATGTAGCGGTATATAAGAAATAAATTACATTACTAATTATTTCTATAGCCCTACCAGACGCACGCAGCGCTGCACAGAGTCACAACGAATAAGAAAACAGTCCCTGCTCAAAAGATCTTACAATCTAAACAGGCAAGACAGACAAACAGGATGTCATGGATACAGTTAAGGGGAACGGTTAATCAGCAGGCTTGGTTGGAGGGCAGAGGAGTAGGGTTAAGGATTGAAAACGCTATATCAAAAAGGTGGGTTTTCAGTCTGCTTTTAAACAAGGGAAGGGGCTTGACGGACAAACTCGGGTAATTTATTCCAGGCATAGGGGGCAGCTAGATGGAAGGAACAAAGGGCTCCTTTTATCAAGCCGTGCTAGCGGTTTAACGCACATAATAGCGCACGTTAAACTGCCAGCCACGCTAGCCGCTACCGCCTCCTCTTGAGCAGGTGGTAGTTTTTGATGAGCGCGGGGGTTAGCATGTGATGAAGAGTCGCGCGCGTTAAGCCCGCTAGCGCGGCTTGATAAAAGGAGCCCAAAGTCTGGAATTGGCAGTGGAGGAGAAGGGTAACGCTAAGAGTGACTTATCTGAGGAACTCCAGAGAAGCTTCCGCTCTAGTTCAGTAACTCCTATGCACCTTATCTCTAAGTCCTGACTCCATGACCGAGTGTGCCCTTCAACAAGATCTGCCTTCCAAAGGAAATGGCCTGTGATACCTTTCTACCTCTCCTCCACTTTTGGAAAATGTCACAATCAGGACATTGTGCCTGTCCCTTCACCCTAAAGATGGCTGCACAAATACACCTAAACGATTAAACATTCCATCCAGTCCCCCACTTGCCATCTATTCACCTGCTTCCAGAACCAATGCAATAAAGTGTGCATGACTTTGTGCAGAGCTAGTATAGAGTGAGCACAATTTTGGGAGTGTATAGATGCAGAAAAGGACTTTGAGTGGAAGATAAGCCATGCGCCAAAACCTAGTGTCAGACACCCATGCGCAGACTGAGGACCCCATGCTCTGACTCTTATTGGAGTGGCTGTCGCTCTCTCCTTTTCACTCTCCTGGGTGGCTGCACTAGTATGTTTGGTTGTTTGGAGGTATGTATGTGGGGTGTTTGAGGCATGATTATTGTGACTTGAGGCCTAGTGTTTGGAGTTTATGTGTGTTTGCTTGGGGGGGGGGGGTATTCTGCTACTTAAAATGTCAATTGTGTAGGGCGTCCAGCCGAAGGATTTCTGTATTATGCCTCATCTGGTGTCATGTTTTTTCACTTGTTGCTTTCCCTGGTTGTTATGTGTATTTCTGCTTTATTCACTTCTGGTTGTATGTCCCTTAGCAATTACTAATAAAGATATTAAAAAAAAAATATATATATATATATATATAATAATAATGAGATTATCAGCTGTTCTGCGCAGATGCAGAGAAGCGCCCAAAAGACAAAAGTTTAGCACAATGCCAGGGCTTTAATGCTAAGTCTGAGGGTGTGAAGAAGGGTTAGCTCGTTCCTCTGCCATAGCATCTGTGAAAATGCCTTTTTTTAAAAAACATGGTCTCCATAAAGAACAAGGGTAAAAGGCAGAACATGGAGGTGTACTGGGAGAGCTAGTTTTGTGCTAAGGGCAGCTAGAGCTGTGCACAGAAAAAAAAATTGTGTTGGCACCTGGATCTGCACACCTTTTATGTGCATGCGCTGAACATAAAAGTTGGCATTGCAAACATTTTGGACTAGATTCAGTAAATGTCGCTCAAAAAGCAGTGCCCAAAAATCCCTGTGGGCCACTGTTCTATATAAATGGTGCTCCAAGTTATGTGCTGTTTATTAATTAGCATTTAGAAACAATTTCTATGCCAAACACTGGGCACGAGGATTTACATCAACTGAAGCCTGGTGTAAATCCTGGTGTGTAAGTTAGGCGCGGATCCCTGGTATTCAGTAATTCTGTGCACACCATTAGTAAACACCCCTGACTCGTCCATGCCCCCTTCTGAGTTGTGCACTATAAGATTTACACCTGGATCTTTAAAGAATAGTGTAGAGCAAGATGTGTGCGCAAATCCAAATTGTTGCCAATTAATGCCAATAATTAATTGTCAGCACCTGATGATTGGCACTAATTGGCTCATTAGCCAATTTATTTCCATGCACATCTCAGGATAGCGTGCAATTTTACACGCCATACAGTGGCATAGTAAGGGGGTGCAGGGGAGGGGTGTGTGTGGACTACCCCTGGTGCCAAGTCGGTGAGGGTGCTGGCACCTCTCCGCCCCACCACACCATGACACGCTTGCACCATCCCTCCCCTTCCCCTGTACCTCTGTTTTATCTTTGCTAGCGCAAGCAACTTCTGCCTATTGCTCACGCCAACCTGGTTCCCCTCTGAATCACTTCCAAGGCATGGGGCCAGGAAGTGACATCAGAGGGAAATCCAATGTTGGTGCAAGGAGCATGCTGCAGAAGCTACTCAAGCTGGCAAAGATTAAGAGGAACAGGGGTGGTGGTGGGAAGGAGTGGGGGCACAGAGAGGAGGCACTGGGGGCATGGGAGGTGCCACCGCCCCACGCACCCCCTACCTTTACTACGTCACTGATGTATATATAGAATTTGGGCGGTTTATGTACAGATAGTAATCCAGCACATATGCTGATATGTGCCAATACAAGTTTTCCTATTCAGAAATGCAAGAAAGGCTAGCTGCCGTGAGCGCAGAACCATGTACGCATGCATTTGGAGTATTCTTCCTGATTAACAAGCAAGTTTTGTGCACAGTTATAATTGTCTGTTGCCTGTGTTGGGCACTATAAGATTTACATCTGGATCTTTAAAGAATAGTGTAGAGCAAGATGTGTGCGCAAATCCAAATTGTTGCCAATTAATGCCAATAATTAATTGTCAGCACCTGATTATTGGCACTAATTGGCTCATTAGCCAATTTATTTCCATGCACATCTCAGGATAGCGTGCAATTTTACACGCCATACAGTGGCATAGTAAGGGGGTGCAGGGGAGGGGTGTGTGTGGACTACCCCTGGTGCCAAGTCGGTGAGGGTGCTGGCACCTCTCCGCCCCACCACACCATGACACGCTTGCACCATCCCTCCCCTTCCCCTGTACCTCTGTTTTATCTTTGCTAGCGCAAGCAACTTCTGCCTATTGCTCACGCCAACCTGGTTCCCCTCTGAATCACTTCCAAGGCATGGGGCCAGGAAGTGACATCAGAGGGACATCCAATGTTGGTGCAAGGAGCATGCTGCAGAAGCTACTCAAGCTGGCAAAGATTAAGAGGAACAGGGGTGGTGGTGGGAAGGAGTGGGGGCACAGAGAGGAGGCACTGGGGGCATGGGAGGTGCCACCGCCCCACGCACCCCCTACCTTTACTACGTCACTGATGTATATATAGAATTTGGGCGGTTTATGTACAGATAGTAATCCAGCACATATGCTGATATGTGCCAATACAAGTTTTCCTATTCAGAAATGCAAGAAAGGCTAGCTGCCGTGAGCGCAGAACCATGTACGCATGCATTTGGAGTATTCTTCCTGATTAACAAGCAAGTTTTGTGCACAGTTATAATTGTCTGTTGCCTGTGTTGGGCTTATTCTTGCTGTACACTGTTTTGGATGAATTTCTTCCAAAAGGTGGAAAAAAAAAATCCTGATAAATAAATCAATCCAATTTGTTACTTCATTGATGCACACAATTCGGGTGTTATATTTGCTTTAGAAGTCATGCACTATGCCATCAGTGTACAGGCTCTAGTACAAGCTTACTGCATTCCATGTCTCCTACAGCAAATCTGTTGCAAGAGAGTTCAGTGTTAAGAAGTGTGTCTTAATGAAGTCACTGACAAGGTGTCTCACGGAGAGCGACAGGGAGAGGGGATGGAAGGCTCCAGCTGAAGTGACAGAGAAGCCGCTGCTATCTTTTTCTGCTCTTTTTCCGATTATGTTCTTTCCAGGAAGCCCTGGTTCTGAAGTCAGCAGCAATTATTCTAAAGCAAGCAGGTCATGGAGGGAGGGATGGGGGTATATTTCAGTTTTCTCAGCTGTTCTTTCATCATATGGAGCGTCTTCTGAAAGTAAAGAAAGGGAAGGAGCCAGTCCCTGCTCACTGCTGGCAAGATGCACATTTCCTTGCTAGTGCCTGATCTTGAGCAAACCACTTAACCTTCCGCATTAAAGCACCCTGCCTTCTTCTTGAAGCCTGTACTCCCAAGGTGATGCTGGCAAGGCCACTTTTATCAGTGTGCAAAGGGGGCAGCTGACCTGGGCCTGCTTAACAGGTGACCTATAAGGAAAAAGAGCCCTGAGCACAGGGCCTTCTTTGATCCAGCATATTATTTCCATTCCCTCAGTACAGCCTCTTTCCAGAATAAGTGGCATAAAGATGCAGAGCCACTCTTGGTCCACACTAATGAGGCTCTTTTATCCTGCCTCCTTCTGAAATCGCTTTCTGTTTCTGAGGGGCAGAGCCAACAGCAGTATGGACTGATGGTGGCTCTGCACCTTTATGCCAGTTGTTACCCTAGAAAGCAAGATAAGCTGGACTGAGGGAGGGGGGTGTTGATAATGTGGCCCTCTGGGTGCTGGCTATTTCCAATAGTTGCTTTCCTTCTGGAGAGCTGAATTTTTAAGTCGTAAAATAGTTCAGTTCTTAGTAGTATATTTTTAATGCTTTTTTATTTTTCAGTGAAAGGTTGCACTGTAAAGTGGGTAGGTTTTGGTAGAAAATAAAAATGGAGGGGGTAGGGTTACCATATTTGCTAAGTCAAAAATGAGGACACATGACCCTACCCATGCCCTGCCTATGCCCCACCCCATCCCATCCTCTGTCCCACCCACAGTGCCCTGCCCCACTCCTGCCTCCTGCTAGTCTCACCCCTAAACTGCCCCCCCCCAACACATAAGAGAAAATATTTTTCACTCAACATATTAATTAAGTTCTGGATCTCGTTGCTAGATGATGCCAGCAGCAGTTAGCATATCTGAGTTTAAAAAAAAAGTTTGGACAAATTCCTGGAGGTAAAATTCATAAACTGTTATTAAGATAGACAATGGGAAAGCCACTGCTAATCCCTGGAATAGGTAACATGGAATTTTGCTACCTTTTGGGTTTCTGTCAGGCATAGGCAGCGGAGCGTTGCTTTGGTTTTTTTTTTTTTTTTGGGGGGGGCCAGGGCCCTGGTGCATGATCTCTACATAGCTCCCGAGTCCCCCACCCACTTCCTCCCTGCACTTTAGTTTTAAATCTTTAGCAGCTGCCGTGCAGCACCCTGAGCAGGCCTGGCCCTGGAATTAGATTCCGGGGCCAGGAAGGATGGCCCTGGAAGGATTCCGGGGCAGACCTGCTGTTTGACGCTGCATGGCAGCTACACAGTAGCTGCTCGAAGATTTAAGAAAACACTGGAAGAAGGGTGGGCTGGAGGGCCAAAAACACAGCGACCAAGACTTTTGGGGGAGGCCATGGCCCTTGTATCCTCCTCCGTTCCGACACCTATGCTGTCAGGTACTTGTGACCTGAATTAGCACTGTTGGAAGCAGGATGAACCTTTGGTCTGACCTAGGGGTCGATACAGAAAGGCTCACAGTAGAGCTGAGTATGGATGTCTGAGCATGTGGCTTCAACCACAAACGTACTACTACCATGCTATGCAGAAAATTAAATATACTCAAATTTTTTGTGTGGAAAACTTTCAGTTAATGGTGGGATGGGGTGGGGGGCTGGGAGGGAGCATGCTGGATACATGCATATAGGGTTGGCTCAAGGGACTATGGCACCCTGAGCCAACTTTTGCATTGGTTCCCCCATCAAAATGTGGTATCTCTCTCCTCCCCCCCCACACACAAATTGTAAGCTGGTATCTCCCCCCTCTTAAGTCTTTTTTTGCCTGCTGGACCAGGCAATGCACTGGCGATAAAGGGTGCTGAAATCCCAGTTCAGCATCTATCCCTCTAGAAGTTTAAAAGTAGACCAGACTGGAATTTTGGCACCCTTTATCACCGGCAACCTAAGCCAGAGTCTCACCTGGTCCATAGGTGCGTATGTCCAACAGAAAATAGACGTGCCAGCACATAGCCTATTCTTCTGTGCATAAATATGACCCTCACAAATTTTAGCACAGAACAAGCGCTGATGCGTATTTTCACATTTGGTTTTGTTTGGACACTTGCACATGTCTGTCTGTTACCCCTCATCTGCTTTTGAAACTTGCACACATGCTTCCTTCTGATTGCAAAAGGAGACAACACTAGCAGTTCAATTTCAAAACCTGGCATGAAATTTGCTCTACAAACCACTCACTGCTGCCCTGGACCCGTCAAAACAAATTCTCATGCTGTCTGCATGGCAAAAGCTTTCTGCATTGCATGGAATACTTAAATGAGCTAATTACCACATTTTAATACAACATGTGGCCATGTCTTCCACACAGGTTAACTCATATACTCAAGCCCTTTCTGCATTCTGTGCTTCATAATACGTATATGCACTCACCCCACAGAAACTATGCAGTTGGGCTCGTGGTGGCTTTCTGCATCAGCCCCTAATATGGCAATTTTCATGTGTCTTTTATTCTTATGTAACAAGCTCTCTTCCACTAATGCTACCATTCCACCTCCATATAGCAGGGGCTGCTAACCCAAGACTGAGCGGACTACATGTCCCAGATCGCACTGGGCTTTACAGTTCAGTGCTGAGCCACCTTAACAAAATAACCCTGCTGAGTCAGGGGGCAGGGTTCAGCAGGGAGGTGTTTATCTGCCACAGAGGAGAATCATTAAGGAGAGGTCCCCATGAGAGGAAAAAATCTCTGAGGAAGGAAGAAATCCCGGGGAGGGAGAGACTTCCCCTTTCCTAGCTGTAGGCTGAGGGAGCCTTGGAAAGATTTGGGACGTGTGCAAGAACCTTCAGGGGTAACTGGTCTCTACTGAAACAAGGTAAGCCAAGCCCATAAGGAGAATAATTGTGGAAGTGACTTAAGGCTATGAAAACTAAGTGATTGGTTGTGCCTTACCTGAGTTTGTGAGGAAACAGACTCAAGTCTTTTAGAAAAATAAAAGCTTTTTTGTTGTTGCACCTTTTTACAGTGGTTGTTTGTGCTATTTTGAGTGCTTGTGGGCAGTGCTTCGCGTGAACCTGGACTGGACTCTGCCACACAGGCATTAAAATCATGCAAATGCCTCATTCAGCAAACAAATCCAATGCAAATAAGTTGTACGCATAATGTTGCGCAGACATAGGAGAGGATGTTGTTTGCCGTGGAAACATGTTTACATCCGGTATGCAGACTCAATATCTTGTACAGAGATCGTACTGGGAGCTGGAGGAGCAGGTGTATTAGAAGTGTGTTATCTATCTGCAATGTATATTCTGTATATAAATTATCCTTTTCATTTCTGTAGCCAAGTGCATTTCCCATCATTTCACAGCTACCGCATATCCCCCCCGAACCCTGCATTCAGCAGCGTATTACAATACTTCCTTAACCCCCTGCCATTTTTTAAAATTGACCCATTCTCTTTATAGCTGCTCCTGAGGTGACATTGCATATTTTAAAGTCATCTGCCTTGACCTCTTTGGGAAAAAAAAACAACCCCCCAATGAATATAAATGATAATTAACATTTTCTCTGCGTACAGTGTGCTTTGTGTTTTTTAATTTTGTGGTTACCATTATGTATTGTTGATAAGATTATATTGTGTGTATATGAAAATTAAATGAAAGACATTGCATTATAACTAGTATTAATTATGGGGTGGGGTCACTCGGTTGATATTTGTTAGACTTAGGGGGTACTTGGCTTGAAGAAGTTGAGAAACACTGTGCTAGGACATAAGAACATAAGAAATGCCGGTGCTGGGTCAGACCAGTGGTCCATCATGCCCAGAAGTCTGCTCACACGGCGGCCCTTTGGTCAAAGACCAGCGCCCTAAATGGGACTAGCCTTACCAGCGTACGTCCCTGTTCAGCTGGAGCTTGTCTAACCCAGCCAGATGCATGTGCAAATCCTAATCACTGCCAATTAACATCAATAATTGGTTGTTTGCAATTATTGACAGTTAACAGCTCAGCCAATTAGGGGCTAGATTCACTAAACCTCACCTTGTTGGGCGATCCGTGGCCGAGTCTTCCTGGGCGACCGATTCGCAGTGTGTCCTCATGCAAATTAAGGCACTCGGAGGCAAGCCCCACTGCGATCCTGACACATACGCAGACCGAACAAGTGAGGTCAAAATAAACGGCAGGGGGGGGGGGGGGGATTGGCAGCCAGATACAACAGAACACGCTGCAGTCAGATTAGAACATGCATTTAACCTGCAGGTTAAAACCACGGGCTCAAAGGGCGACAGAGAGGCAGGGCAGCAGAGAGGCATGGCGGCAGAGAGCAGGGTACTTATACACAAGGGAGATGTTTTATTTCAGGGCAGCAGAGAGCAGGACAGTCGGAAAGGACGTGAGTGACTGGTCCTCAGCAGTCGCTTCTTTTTTGATCGGCCAGCCCAGTTGGTGTTCCTTCTTCTCTTTAGTGAATCGCTGGCTTCCTACTTTGCATGCCATTTCCCCTCATTTGCATGTGCGGATCGGATCAGGAGGAAGGTTAGTGAATTGGGTCGGGGTCGCAAACTGGTTGGGACACGATCGGTAAGCTTAGTGAGTCTAGGCCTGAGTCGTGTGTGTACATCTCAGTAGCACACCCAAAGTTGGCACCATATGGAATCCAAGGGTTAGCGTGTACCAACAAACCACCAGTACAGTAATATATTAAAGTATTTGGTAGTATTTTGCCTGCTGGTGTGCACTAGCCCTTTTTATTTATTTTCAATCCTCTTTTATTATTTATTCTTAAGAAAGCAAGAAAACAGTAAAAACAAAAACTGTTACGACAAAATGAGCATATGGATGTACTAGTCAGATCACAAAAATTGTATCTATTGCCTCAACAAATTACAGAAATATAATCTAGTGAATTCCCTTTATGAAGCCTTGTAGAGTGGCTTGGACTTTTAAGTACTAACACCTATGTGGACGGCACTAAACTTTGGTGGTCAAGAAGGCGCACACCTGACTCTGTAAATGGGTATAAAATAGGCACATGAAAATGTTCATTTTCTAGGAGCAAATGCAGTGTGCTGATATCTGCGCAGGTTTATGCAGCCATAAGAGTGCAGAAAATTGTACGCAGAACCCACTCTAAGTTTTGTGCCAAGCCTCCCACACTTTAATAAACAGGGCTCTTAAAATTATCAATACGAGGCGGCAGTCTATTTTTTCTGTAACGGCTCCCCAATCCTGGAATGCCCTTCCATTATATTTAAGAGAGGAAAAGAATCTTGAAAAATTTAAGAGCAATTTAAAGAGTCTTCTTTTTAAAGATGCATTCAACGATTAATTGAATTGCTTACGGCTCTGATTTTAACCTAGACCATTTTGATTTTTGTTATTCCCTTCCCTTTTGTTTTTAACCCTAATTGTACTACTTTATAATTAAATTGTAATTCATTCTCAAGTTTCCTAATGTTTCTACTTGTATGTGTAATTTAATTTATTCTTATGTTTTAGTTGTTTTGTTACTTGTCATTTTAAGTTTGTCTTCCTTTACGCTGTAATTTTTATTAATCTGTACATCGCTTAGAATTCGGATTAAGCGATTAATCAAATGTAATAGTAAACTTGAAACTTGAAGGAGAGGTGAGAGTGCCAAATTCCTTCCTTGTCCATTGTCTCTTCATCTTGGCTGTGTTGAAGTGGGAGGGGCAGGAATGTCAGGGGATGTGCCATCCAGGGCTTGGGTCCGGCTGGGTATGTCCTGCTGTTTCATCAGCACCCGAATGGACACTTTCTTTTTTTTTGAGAAGATCAGGTCCGAACAAGCCCAAGGATTGGATATCTCACTATTGCTAATGTTTCTTGAAGGGGAACTGCTCTTTGCTTAGGCCAGGATCAGTGTGTGTGGTGGATAAAGGAGAACTGCTTTTCGTTCAGTGTGAGCATGCCTCAGACACAGAGAGAGAGTCCCTGAGATTTGGGAAACCTTAATGGTGTGAGGATTTGTACGAGTGTTGCCAAAGTAACACATAAAGCTGAACCCTGTGTGAGACTGTAGGAGCTCAGTAATTAAGATGCTCCATCTCCAAGCCTGGCGTAGGTTTAGGGTTTAATATAGTGGAAATCTGCACCTCAGCATGCTGCATTGGACAAGTCATTAGGCATCTCAGCTCCTGAGTCAGGAATTCAGCTGTTCCAGAATACAAACCCCAGTCCAAGGTCCTTCAACACACCAGATCAGGCGCACAAACCAATACCCACAACCACCCATGGTTAGGATCCCCTCAGCACACAAACTAATGTTATGATACCCCAAGTATAAACTCATTCAGGATCCCTAGCATACCAGAATGCCTACTACATAAACCATAGCCAGGAACCCCTGACAAACAAGCCATGCTTAGGATTCCCTTTCCCCCCCACCTCTGGCGTACAAACCATGCCTATTGTCCCCTCCCCCAAGTTTATTACTACTACTACTTATTATTTCTATAGCACTACCAGGCACAAAAAGCACTGTTTATTAAACATGCAAGAGACAGTCCCTGCTCAAAAGAGCTTACAATCTATTATGGATGTTGATGCCCGCCCTGCTTTCCATCTTGTTGATCTTCTTCTTCCTTTCCAATCATCTGGTTTAACTGCTTCATATAACCTGATCTCTTCCTCTTTCTTCTTTCCTCCTCCTCCTCTCCAGGATTAGGATACATTTGGCATTGAGATATCATGGTACCTTATTATTGTTAAGACACTCTACCCCACTCCTCTATGTTATGGCTCTAGAGTGTACTAAAGCATTATTTTTGTCAGTGCATATTTATATTTCTCAATGTATTCCTTACCGAATACCTTTGTGTTTTTTATTGTATCTTTGAAAATCAATAAACATATTTGAACTCGTAATTATGACAGACAAACGTGACAGAAGGGTGAATCTATACACGTTGCTCAGGTAGAAAATCATAAAGGGAATGATGAAATAGATAGGGCAGGGGACTATAGAGGGAGTGACAAACAGATATGGACATTTTTTAAGTGGATTGGGGTTAGGACTTAAACGCAGCTTCAAAAAAGTGGGCGTTCAGCCTGGATTTGAATACCGCCAGACATAATGACTCAGGCAGTTTGTTCCAGGCATACAGTGCAGCAAGGTAGATGAGACACAGGTGGGAGTTGGCAGTAGAGAAGGGTACAGACATGGGTTAGTTACCCGATGAACAGGGGTAGAGTATAGGGAGAGATAAGAGAAGGAGAGGTAATCGAGGAGCTGCAGAGTCAATAGGTCAATAAGAGGAGTTTGAACTTTATACGAAAACAGATGGGGAGCCAGTGAAGTGATCTGAGGAGAGAGGTAACGTGAGCATAAGGACACTGGCAGAATAAGAAGCGGGCAGCGTCATTCTCTGAACAGATTGAAGGGAAGACAGATGGCTTAGCAGAAGATTTGTGAGAAGCAGGTTGCAGTAGTCCAGGCGAGAGGTGACAAGAGCATGGATGAGGGTGCTCAGAAAGGAAAGGATGGATTTTAGTGACATTGTAGAGAAAGAAACAGCAGGTTTTGGTGGTCTGTTGGCTATGCAAAGAGAAGGAAAGAAATGAGTCAAAGATGAGCCGAGGTGGCGAGTCGATGAGATAGGGAGGATGAGAGCGTTATCCAAAGAAATAGAGAATGGAGAAAGAGGCGAGGAGGGTTTAGGAGGAAAAATAAGTAGCTCAGTTTTGGCTGTGTTCAATTTTAGATGGTGACGAGACATCCAGGTAGCAATGTCAGTCAGGCAGGCTGAGACTCGGGCCTGGATTCCTGTAGAAAATTCAGGTGGAGAAAGGTAGAACTGTAAGTTGTAAGCTTAGAGGTGATACTGGAAGCTGTGGGAGGAGATTAGAGCACCAAGGGAAGAAGTATAGATGGAGAAAAGAAGAGGTCCCAGGACAGATCCCTGAGGTACACCGACTGATAGCAGAATGGCAGTGGAGGAGGATCCTTCAGAGCTTGCACTAAAAGTGTGATGGGAAAAATAGCATATCGATGAGTAGGCAGTGACAGTAGGCTCGGAGCCCCCCCAAGTCATCTTCCCCTTGCCCTCTCTTCTCACATCCATACCTCTTTAAATCTTCGCCAGCATGAGCAGTTTCTCTGGCCTGCTGCTTGTGTTATTCTAGGCTTTCTTTCTGACTTCACTTCCTGGGCTCGCAACCCGGAAGTGATTTCAGAGGGAGCCAGGCTGGTGAGAGCAGAAGAACAGAGTAGTTGCTCGTGCTGGTGAAGATTTAAAGAGGTACATGGGGGCAGTGAAGGGAGGGTGCGAGCATGGAATGAGAAGACGGACAGGTGCCGGTGTCTCCACCAAGTCACTGCCCGGGGCGGTCTAACCCCCTCCACCCTCCCTTACTATGCCACTGGGCGGTGATCTACAGTGTCAAAAGCTACAGATACATCAAGGAGGATGAGGATGGAGTAAAGGCCTTTGGATTTGGAAAGGAACAGGTCATTGGAGACTCTAGTAAGGGCAGTTTCCATAGAATGAAGAGGGCACAAGCCTGATTTGAAGTGGGTTGAAGATAGCTCAAAAAGAAAGAAAGTCAAGACAATGGTGGTGAATAGCATGTTCAAGTAGCTTGTATAAGAAAAGGGGGAAGGAGATAGTTGTTGGGGCAGGTAGGATCCAGCAAGGCATGTTTGAGGAGCAATGTAACTACGGCATGTTTGAAGGCGTCGAGCACAGTCACAGTGGATAGCAATAAGTAGGAGAGATAGTGATCAGTAGACAGGTGGGGATGGGATCAGGAGGAAAGAATGTGCAGTTTCCTCTTCAGTGATTTCAGAGAAGGAAGAAAAGGCGGTAGAGGTCAATGGAGGTTGGCAGAATGGACCGGAGGAAGGAGAGATGGAGTTGATTTGGTTGAGAACTCAAGGTTAATCTTGTGAACCTTGTCATGGAAGTATTTAGTTACAGTCTGGGGAGAAAGCAATGGAGGGCACTTTAAGAAGAGAGTTGAGTGTGGCGATGAGACAGCGAGGGTTGGATTCAAGAGAATTAGACAAGCAGGTGAAGTGGTCTTGTTTCACAAGCGAAAGGGTGGATTGGAAAGAGGTTACCGGAAATTTGAAATGCGCGAAGTCAGCATGAGTGTGGCATTTCAGTCAGTGATGTTCTGCAGATCAGGCACAGGAACGTAAGTAGCGGATTGTAGAGGTTAGCTAGGGCTGGGGTTTTGCATGCCTTACAGAACATGACATGGAAGCAGCAAGGGTATCAAGAGCAGAGGAGAGAATAGTATTATAGGAAGAGATTGCCTCATTGACAGACTTAAATAGCATAGTGTTTGAGAGGAGAAGGGTAGACAGTGGTGGAGAGAGTGCATGAAGATTTCTGAAAGTATTGGTGAGGACTGGTCGTGTCTGGGGGGGGGGTTGGGTGATGAGTTGTGAAGGTTATGAGATGATGGTCAGAGAGGGGAAGAATTAAGGTAGAGAAGTTAGGGTCCATAATACATCATATTCCTTGGCACACACACTCAGGTTTCCTTCCTCCCTCTGCAAACAATGCCCAGTATCCCCTGGTACAAAAAACAACAAAATCACCCCAGTATAAACTCATTCAGGATCCCTGACACACCAGATTGCCCAGTACACAAACCACCCCCAGAATTCTCAGTGCAAAAACTATGCCCAAATCTGGGATCCTCAGAATACATAACCAGTCCAGGATGCCCAGCACAGCAGATGCCCCAATACATACCTGAGCTGGGATGTCAGATGTCCTAAAACATCTGAGGGTATTTTGAACTAGGGCAGATTAAAGAGGCCCCAGGGAGAGCAAGATCATGCAGTTTCCCCCTCCCCCTTTTCAATGTTCTTATAGCAAAGTTATCACAAGGTCACAGAAATCATTCACCATCAAACTGGGTATGTATATTTCACTGAAATGACATGGGGAACATTGGAGATATTTCCCATATCATTTCACCTTGTTTTAGCCTGAAATGGCAAGAAAAATCCTAAAATGTCAAGTTTTCCCCTGTCATGAGGGCTGTACACTCACCATGAATAAACTGTTCACAGAGAGTGCACACGATTTGTGAAGCACTATTTATGACATTGTGTCCCACCCCCTTCAAAGCAAGCCCCCCCCCCCACATAAAAAACCCAAAACCAAAACTAAACAAAACAAACAAAAACTCCAAATGACATGGGACACAAAAGAGAAACAAAATGTTTGACCTGCACACCCCCCTACATCACTCCTTTTTATTGTTAAAAAGCTCCTCCAGTCTCTACATCTGATATCGCCTCCCCCCCACCCACCCCCACACACACACACTTGCAAAGCACAGCTGAATGGGCTGAAAAGTCCCTCTTTTGCAGGATAAAATGCTCTCAGGAAACCTCATTAAAATATAATTGACTAAGGGTAGGATAGTTTCGCATTTAAAGATGTCCCACTCTAAATGATGTCCAGGGCTGCCTCTCCCTATACCTCTTCCATCTCCTCTCCCTCTGTCTTGATCTGGATACGGCCTTATTGACCTGCTTCAGTGAATGGCCAGGGAGCCAGGAGCAAAGATCAATTAAAGCACTTGAGAAGCTTTTAAGGCCTTGCTGGGCATGCAGACAAAATAAGCCTTAGAAATCAGGATTATTGGCTGCCTGCTCAAAATGGGATATGGACATGGAATGTGGTTTTCTTTGACCCTTTTACCCAATAAACAGTCTCAAGGCACGAGTTCATTACATGCGACCATAAATTCTTCATAAACACAACTTCTTGGCTTAGTTTGGGAGAGCAAACAGTAAAAATATATAGCACAGACAGTTTGTGACACCCAGCCCCACTCCCACCTCATTCTCAGTATCTGCCTTACCTTTCCCTGAGATTAAAAAAACTAAAACAAGCCTAAAAGACATTTGGAGCATTGAGATAAAGCAGCAGATTTCTGCTACTGAATAGCCACGGATTTGGACTTGGAGGATGAGATGTGCAGCGTCAGCATCTAGGAGACAAACCTGGTTCTTTTTGTTACATAGAATTTTTTGGACCCCCAGTTCATTTACAAAAGTTGGACAGTTCAAAGTCTAATAGATACTGGCATTGTCATCTTGAAGTAGGGACACTGG
Organism: Geotrypetes seraphini; assembly: GCF_902459505.1. Lineage (NCBI taxonomy): Eukaryota > Metazoa > Chordata > Amphibia > Gymnophiona > Dermophiidae > Geotrypetes > Geotrypetes seraphini. The sequence goes on along the minus strand of NC_047094.1, from coordinate 71,749,699 downwards.
ATCATTTGTTGTGTTATTGTCCCTTGATACTCAATTTTTGGAAATCTATATGGGGACAAATTAATATGATACTGGAAACATCGATTCTATTGTCCTACGATGGGGTCATATGTGGGACATTGTTGAAAATCAAAAATCCAATGGACAGGTATAAAGGCAGACTTTTTATACTTATGACAGGAATTGCCATGCAAATGATTGCCAGGAATTTGAAAAACTGAGACAGGCTAAATTGTTCCTTTTGGTGGGAAAAATTTGTATCAATGTTATAGATTTGAAAAAATGAATTCGGAAATATTGGGCCATAATAAAATATTTAAAGCAACATGGAGTCCATTAATGAAATTTGTTAATTCAGATTCATTGTATAAGCCTTCAATTTCTACTTGATTTAGCACACACATCCAGGGAGGGTGGGAGGAAATATATTTTGTATTATTATTTGATTGACTGTAAGTGCTGTTTAAAGTATTACTTGTTTGTATAATTTTTTGCACTTTGTACTCTCCAAGGTAGGGAGAACAAGAGGGCACTCTCTAAAGTTGAAAGGGGATAGATTCCGTACAAGCGTAAGGATGTTCTTCTTCACCCAGAGAGTGGTAGAAAGCTGGAATGCTCTTCCAGAGGCTGTTATAGGGGAAAACACCCTCCAAGGATTCAAGACAAAGTTAGACAAGTTTCTGTTGAACAGGAACGTGCGCTGGTGGGGCTAGTCTGAGTTAGGGTGCTGGTCTTGGACTAGAGGGCCGCTACGTGAGCGGACTGCTGGGCATGATGGACCACTGGTCTGACTCAGCATTGGCAATTCTTATGTTCTTATGTTCTCGACTTGAAAATCAATAAAGAATTACCAAAAAAAAAAAAAGGAAAAAGAAATATATAGCACAGACAGTTTGTGACACCCAGTCCCAGTCCCACCTCATTCTCAGTATCTGCCTTACTCTTCCCTGAGGGAGAATCTTATAATACAGAGTCACATTGACATCAGAGTGGCCTAGTGGTTAGAGCAGCTGCCTCAACACCTTGCGGTTGTGAGTTCAATTCCCACTGCAGCTCCTTGTGATGCTGGGCAAGTCACTTAACACTTCATTGTCCCATGTAAACCCCACAGAAAAAGCAAGTCCCATTCCCCTCTACCTTTAGTAGTTCTGCAAAATAATTAGGCTGCAGCTTTATTAACATGCACCTGGTAGATTTCAGGTTTGTAGCTGGTATATAAGAAATGGAAAATAAATAAATATATTCATGAAACAAAACATACCTGAACTCAAGATAGCTAATTACGAGGTCCTTTTATATAGCTAAATGCTAAGGCATCCATTATATTCTGTGGGTGCCTTAGCATTTAGCGTGCGCTAAATCAGTTAACGTGCCTTAATAAAAGGACCTCTATGATAGTTAATAATTAGTAGCCTGTTGTGGGACCAGCTGGGCCACTATCATCCCAGCTCTGGGGTCCCTGCTAGAGAATGACATGGGAACAAATTTTCCCCTGTCCCTGCAGGAACTCATTTTCCTGTCCTGTCCCGGCAAGTTCTTTTCCTGTCCCTGCCCCATTCTTGCAAGCTCTGTCCTCATCTGCACACTTTAAAATCATAAGTGTTTGAGGCTTGTACGGTTAAGGCAGAGCTTACAGGAATAGGACAGTGTCATACAAACATGCAGTGTGCACCTTGCAACATTCTATGGTGTCCCAATCTCAACCTGGCATCTTTAGGAAACAAACTTCCCTGGTAGTCTAGTGACCCCAATCCATCTCTGCCCCAACATTTAAAAAAATGATATCCCTTCTAGTCTAGTGTAACCCCTAAAACCCACCCCATGCACCACAAAAAGTGGATAGACAGGAGGCAAGCCTACTCTCTTCTGCTCTGGCACTGCCAAGATCCACTAGGATCAGTTTACCAAATAGGGCATATTGATTGCAATGCCTTATTTGGAAGCTGATCTCTAATGGTAAAGGGTAAAATGTAATGGACTTGTTATACTGCCTTTCTGTGGTTCAACCAAAGTGGTTTACATATTCTGTGCAGGTGCTTTCTCTGGGCTGGGCTCACAATCTTAAGCTTTTGTACTTGGGGCAGAGAAAGTACCTGCCCAGAATATATAAACCGCTTTGGCTGAACCACAGAAAGGAGGTACAGTTGACTCCACTTAAGTGCAAGGCCTCCGGACTAGACCACCACGTGTTCTTAAATGAAGTGTGCACTTAATCAGAGAACCATTTTTTAGTCATGAAAAATCACAGTACGCTGTAGTCAAATGCAATAAAACTTTTATTCAGCAAAAAACACACAGAAAACAATTTAACACGGTTCAGTTATAGAAACATTACTGTTCCGTCTAATGCAATACACTGTAAACCTTTTTTTAAACCAACATTCTACTGAAATAATCAGTCATTGTTTTCTGCACGCAGATTGCACGATTCAGGCTGTGTATCTGACTACTGATGCTGTAAACTGTCCGTAGTCGTGACATCCATTTATCTCCAGAGAACAATACAGTGTGTGTAGGGTCTTCAACGTGTCCGAGAAGGAAACGATCTGTGCAGGTGTTTCATTAGTCGTGATGACCGCAGCAGTATCTCCATCCTAATCAGACTCTTGGTTGTCTGCAGTGTCCTTTATGACTGTACAGATATCAGAATTAGTGCTATCAGATGATGTGGGCACATCGTTGTTAACGGCGACATACAGCTCAAATTCTTGTGGCGAGAGACCAACTAGGAGTTCAATGGATGAAGTGTCAGCTTCAGTTGTCTCATCAGATGCGTGAATGAAGCTCGCCTGTCGATAGCAATTTGAAATCAATGATGATGAGACTCGACCCCAGGCCTCCCGTACCATGTCAAGTACCGTCATTTTTCTCACGAGCTCAGCAGCTCGGGGGCTGGATTCCGTGCTTGCATCAATCACCGCCATCACATATCTTAAGATGAGCGACCTGTAATGACGTTTGAAGTTTGCGATTATCCCTTGATCCATCGGTTGGATCAAAGAAGTCGTGTTTGGCAGAAGAAACACGAGTTTGATGTTGGTTAGTCTTACGTCATTGCTGTGTGCTACACAGTTATCACACAACATTACAATGTACCTCCTACGCCTTCTCATCAGATAGTCAAGCTTCTGCAACCATTCAATCCACAGTGTCACTTTCATCCATGCGTTTTTGTTGCTTTCATATCCAACAGGCAGACGTTTAATGTTTTTGAAGCACCGAGGATTTCGATTCTTCCCAATCACCAGTGACCCGAGCTTTTCACTACCATCCATATTGCAACTGAGCAGCAATGTCAATCATTCCTTTGGCACCTTGAAGCCAACAGTTTTGCTGCGTTTGAAAGCCAATGTTTCATCAGGGATGGCATGCCAGTACAGGCCCGTCTTATCGGCGTTGAAAATGTCGCATGGTTCATATCCACCAATTACTGATGGCAACACTCAGGGCCGGATTTAGATGAAAAGAGGCCCTAGGCTATTCCACTTAGGAGGCCCTTTCACCTCCCATTTTTAAGTTTGTAAATTACATGAGAGATAATAAAATACATCATTACTGTGATATATATCAATATGTTAAATGAAACATGTTATTATTGGTATTAACCTTTATAAAAAAATGTGACACGGATAATAAATAAAAAAAAGTCGAGAACACTTATTTGGACATTTATTCTCAGCACCATATATAGTACTTGTAACAATAACTAATCAAACATAACACAGAAAATTGCCCCTTCCTATGTCCATGTTGCCCCCAGTGCGTCCTTCCTCACCTCACCCCCCCTCCGATGCCCACCTGCCTCCCATCCTCCTTCCATTGAACACTTCCCCCATGCCATCCTGCCTGCCTGCCTTCCATTAAATTCCCCACCCCCCTCCGATACCAGCCTGCCTGCCTCCCATCCCCCTTCCACTGAAACCCCCCCCCCCCGATGCCAGTCTGGGCCGCCCTGTCCTGACGGATCCACGTTTTGCCTCTCTCCCCGCGGGGCTGGGCTTTGCCCAGCTGTTTCCAGACAGACGTCTTTCCCTCCCCGATCCTCCTCCCAGGGCGAGAAAAAGAAAGGGAGAAGCCGAGTCAGCGCCCCGTTGCGGCCGGAGCCGGTTCCGATCCCGAAGAGTAGAATTTCTCCTTATTTTCGGTTCAGTGTTTTAGTGTTCACTGTTTTTAGAATCGTGTAATTTTAATTTTGCTAACAATTTGAATGTAGGCCCCTCTTGATCTTGAGGCCCTAGGCTGAAGCCTAGTTAGCCTATAGGAAAATCCGGCCCTGGCAACACTTCTATGACCCATCTTTCTGCACCAAACTCATCCTCATCTTGTTTTTTGCCATGCTGCTTCTTAAATTTTATGCCGTTATGAACTTTCCACCTCTCTAGCTATCCGTTTGTTGCTTCTAAGTCTTCTACGCTCTGTTCTTCGGATAGCTGTGCTGCTTTCTCCATCAGCAGAGGCCCACTGGTTGGCAGTTGTTGACTTCTAGCTTCAGCATACCATCGCAGCAAAGCCTGTTCAACGTCTCCAGCCTTGCCAATTCTTTTCCATTTTCTGGTAGGATTGCTGTTGTTTTGCCAGTCTTTCAATATGGCTTGCTTTTTTTTGTAAATCCGACAAATCTGGCTAAGATGAACGCTGTAATGTTTTGCAATAGAGACCTGACTCTCCCATTAGTCAAGTCTCTTTAAGACATTGACACGTTCAGCCAAAGACAATGATTTTTGTCCATGTGACACCATACTGCAGTTCTGAAAGTTTGAACACCTGGCCAGGCCTAGACTGCTGTTCCAAAACATGTGGCTCATCCACGTGAGAACGTGATTGCTTTTAACTGGAGTGAACGTAATGTGAACGAATAGAGGTGGGACCTATAACATCAGTGCGCATAAGCGGATTGTGTGCTTATCAGAATTGCAATTACCTGGAGTTTACATCCATTGACTTTAATGTAAAAAATAAATCGGGACCATGGTGGTAAGCTGCGGATAACCGAAATGTGCACTTAGGTGGAGTCGACTGTATAATAAGTCCATGACATTTTACACTTTACCACTAGAGATCAGTCTTCCAAATAAGATATTACAATCAATATGCCTTATTTGGTAGAATGACCCTTAGTGGGATGTGACAATTATTTCTATAGGGATCAGGCACTGCCATTTTGGATCATGGCAGGAACAAATGAGCATTGCTCCTGCCTGTCAACTTTTGAGGTATGTGGAGCTGGTCTAGGAGGTTGGGAAAAAGGAGAGGGTACATAAGACCAGTGGTTCTCAAACCTAGCCATTCGGGTTATCAGGATATCCCTAATAAATATACATGAGTCAGATTTGCGTGCCTGTCACCTCCATTGTGTGTAAATCTGTCTCATTATTCATTAGGGATATCCTGAAAACCCAACAGGCTGGTGGTTGTCTAGGACAGGTTTGAAAACCTTTGCACTAGACTTCAAGGATTTTTTTTTTAATGTTGGAGTGGTAAATGGGAGGATCAGGTCAGGGAATCTAGACTATCAGGGAATTATTTTCTTAAGTCAGAGGAGGGGGCAGTCATATCAGGGGAGAGAGCACTGGATTAGCTATCTTATCAGGGTAAGGAGAGGGTCAAGTCAGATCATTGTTAGGGGAGACCATTAGACTAAAGAAAGAAGCTGATGCAGACCAGGCCACTGTTTTTTGTTTTAATATCCCCCTTCCTGTCAGTACATGAGCCAATCACCGCTCACATACTGACAAGAAGGGGGACAGTTTGGCAATGATCTGTAGATTACAGTGTTGCAGTAATTTGTAGCAGTAATTTGCATGCTCATTGCTAATGGCATTGCCACAGTATATTTTGGAATTAATTTTGCAGTAGGATCTGTACGCAAAGCCGTTGTGTGGCTTTACCGCATAGCTTTCTACATCGGCCCCTCAGTAATGAGATAATATTTGGCTCCCCTTCCCAAGTATAAGTGATTGCAGACAATTTACTGTTTATAATCCCTCAAAGGTAGTCTTCTTCCACCCCCATCTACTGACTAAAGATTGAAAAAAAAAAAAAAAATAAAAAGTCACACTGAAATAGCACCTACCAAAGTGCCAGACATGAAACACAGTTCACAAAACATAGACTGAGTGTACAGACACTTCAAGGTCCCAGCTGTGTGGAGATAGATGAGTTTGCAATGCTTTCACAGCAGGAGGCAGAGTGAGGAATAGAACCCAGATCTCCTCCTTGGCGGTATAAGGCTAGATGCACTAAAGCGGGGGGTTCTTAACCTGGGGTCCATGGATCCATAGGGGGTCTGTGAGGGTCAGATAACAATTCACATTTATATTCACTATACAGCATCGTACTGTTGATTTTTCTCGCAGATAACGAGAGAGTAGATGTAGTAGTAGTAATGGTAGTAGAAATATGGATTGTATTTCATAATTATGAGTGGCCATTACTTTTTGCATAAATAAGTGCTTTTTTAAGACTGTTTACTGTAAAGTTTAATAATACTTTTGTGTATGTCATATATGTAAGAGACAATCAAATCTAGATAAATAAAGTACATTATATTCAGTGCATGCAAAGTTGTGTTTATGTGAATATTTCAGGGGAAAAGGGTCCACGACTCAAAAAAGGTTAAGAATCACTGTACTAAAGTCTCCAATTGTCTAACGATCATCACTAAACTGGTTTGACTGGTTCAGAGAATGATTGACTGGTTTAGCGAATGACCCATCTTGGCTCACCATGTGGTTCTCTGTGCAGTTGTACATTCTCTGATTCTGGCATGCAAATGAGGTCATTAATATTAAAACCAGCCATCCAATCGATGGCCTAACGTTACATGCTGGAATTGGATCAGTACTACCGCCCTGAAAAAAAACAATAGGTCTAGCGAGACCTTTCGGTAACAGTGTTACCAACAGGACTGCCTGGGGTTTTTTTCATTTTTTTTTTCTATGGGCACAGATGATGGCCCCCCATGTCCCCCTGACACCCCCGCAGAGCCAAAAATGGAGGTAGAAGGGATACCCACTCCCTCCTGCTGCCGTGAATCCACCCCCTTGCCAGCTAAACAGCCCCCCTTTTGCACTTCAATAAAAATCGGCAGGAAGGATGCCCACTCCCTCTTGCTTCCATGACCCCCACTGAACTGACCTCCCTGCCTGGACTTCCCTTGAACTGACCCCTCCCCTCTCCGTCTTTACCAAACATCAGCAGGAGGGATGCCCACTCCTTCCTGCTACCAGATGTCTTCCCCCCATCCCCCCAAACCTCCTCCGTACCTCAAATCAGGATAACAACAGGAGGGATGCTTGCGGGCCCGCCATTCCACATTGGTGGTCCTTCTCCTACCTGGTGCATCTTGTGATGCACAGGAAGGGGCCTATGGCCATGATTTGCTCAGATGCCAAAGGCCTCTTCCAGGGGAGGGGGGACTTAGGCATCTAAGCCAATCAGGGCCTTAGGCTCCTCTCTCTGTATCCCAGTAGGGGAGGGGTCAATTTATAGGATCCTAGTGATGGGGGGTCAGTTCAGCGTGCGGGGGTTCACGGCTGCAGGAGGGCACAGGCATCCCTCCTGCAGATTTTTATTGAAGCACGGGGGCCGGTTGGCTGGCATGGGGGGGTTGTAGTGGCAGGAGGGAGTGGGCAGCCCTCCTGCCTCTATTTTGGTACCGTGGTCATTGGGGGAGGGGGTCATGGGGGCATCATTGGGAAGGGGGCTGCTTGCTTTTTTTAATGGGGCATATATTCTGTGTGTGTAACACAAGCACATCTGTGCCATTAAAAAAAAAGAGAAAAGCCCTGAACAGCTGACTGGCAAGAGGCTGTTTTGGGGTTTGTCCTGCTGTTCAGCTGTTCAGGCTTCCCCAAACATGTGCTCTGCACATGTGTCAAAGCCGCTCTCAGAGCGATTGATCGGATGGGATTATGGCAAACCACTGTGCAAATCATTTGCATGCAAACTTGTTGGAACATTGGTCACTGTTTCAAAATTGGCCAAAGAAATCAGCCAATAGCGACCTGCACAGTCTTAGCAACCGTGTTTAGTGCATTCAGCCTTTTTGGAGGACAACTAGGATGGGAGAAGGCCTGTGGCAAAACAGCTCTTAGCTGCCTTCCTAGTCAAGTATGTATAACACCAAAGAATGAACAGAAAATCTCAAAGCCTGCTGTATGAGATTAAGGAGGCCGCAGGAAAGATAATCTCCAGAAAAGATTGAAGCTTTAACCTCCTGATGGCAAGCTATAGGGGAGGGGTATTCTGAGCTGCCCTCCCAGGACAGGCCAAGGGCTCAGGGATGGATAATTCTTAACACAGATGGTACCTTTGTGAGAAAGGATGGTGGGTATTGTGTGTCCTGAGATACAAAACAGTTTATCTTATTTCTGCAGAAGGAACATCTTTCAGGTTCTATGAAAGGAATAAACCTCATTCTCATCAGATAAACCTACTCCCTCTACTGCAAAGTTTTCCAACTCTTGTTCCTGGGGAAATTCTGTGCAAAAAATGACAATAAACGATGTAGAATTTTCCTGGGGTCTCCATCTCCCACATACATACCCCTCTCCTGCTTTCTTCACCCAACATATTCCCTCCCCCATAGCGGAAGGATTGGCTCACTGGTACAGCTGCTGCCTCTGCACCCACAGGTTGTGAGATCAAATCCCAGTGTTCCCTTACCTACTCCTTTCCCAGGCACATTCCACCTTACCTTCCTTAACTTAGGTTTTGACCCTTTACTCTCAAGCTGGTTTCTCTACACCCATGTCACATCTTCAGGGAGCCTGATTCAAATCTCTCTACTGCGATCTTTGTGAACCTCGACAAGTCACTTAACCCTCTATTTCCCCAGATACAAAAACTTAGATTTTGACCCTTACACTCAAGCTGGCTCTCTGCACCCATGGCATATCTTCAAGCTTGCTGGGCTCTGCCCATCCAACATGGTACACCCCTAAGCATGCCCCCCCCCCCAGCCTGCTCCAGAAACCCTCCTCATGGCATCCCTCCCCATCCCACACAGCCTGGTCTGTCTTCACTCCCTGGCCCAATCACTAGGTGTAAAGAGGGGGCACATAGTGCATATCGTGCAGTGTTCTTCTCCTCTATCATCCTAGGCCCGACATCACAGTAGCCAACTGGTTTCAAGTTTTATTAAAATTTGATATACCACTCATCAGGTTACTGAGCGGTGTACACATTTAAAATTATAAATATGACGAACTAACATATGGTAACGATAGGTATGGAGGGTGGGAAATACAATTCAGATAGGATAGGAAGCCATCTAGGGATTGAACAGAAGGGAGGGATCCTGTTTGTAAGTGGAGATCCAAGACAGAGAGGTTAAAGGCGTCTTTAAATAAAAATGTTTTTAATTTGCCTTTGAAATGTTCTAGTCTTGCTTATTCCCGTAGTTCAGTAGGCATTGCGTTCCACAATGTAGGGGCTGTAACCGAGAAAATTGCTGTTCGAGTTATGCTAAGGAGTTTGATTGATGGATCAGTTAAAAGGTGTTGAGAATGTGATCTGAGCGTTCTTAATGGGGTATAGGGGATTAGAGCACTATTCAAGAATTCTGGAAGGTTAGAGTTGCGTGTTTTGAACGTTACGTGTAGGGTTTTATATGTTATTCTGTGTGTTATGGGTAACCAAATAAGCAGTTAATTCTTGGATGATAAAGGAGGACAACACAACCTGAGATGCACCATGTGCTGTCTCCTTTTGCTGCACAATAAGGGAAGAAATGGAAAAGAGCCACTGGTGCTAGTGCCTAAGCAGAACTTTGCGTAGCAACTGTAGGATTTGAAAGGACACATTTTAATGGATAAGTTTCTGTCTCTGTCTAAAAGGATGTCTTTTGTTCCTGCCTGTGCTGGAGGTAATCAGATGCAGAATGTTTTGTGTTTACTCTCTCCATGATTTGGGAAGAGGTCATTTAATCATGTTAATGAAGTTTCGTCTTTAAAACAATACTGGCTCAAACCCTCTGCCATGTACATATCCTGCTCACACACCCCCTCCCCTCTCTTGTCCATCCCCCTTTTCCTGTGATGGTTACCACTGACCCATGTAACAGATATATAATGAATGCAGACTAATAATAAAACAGGCAAAATCTCTTTAGAAAACTGTCTACCTATCTTTCTTTCTAAGGGGAATTGCCTCCAGATGACAGAGTGTTTTGCAGGGCAGTTTCGGGACCAAGAAACGGATCCTGTTCGTTTCAGGATTCTGCGCAAATTCTTCACTGCGCTGTTGCACAGAATTCCACCAAGATTGAACTTTCTCCTGGCGGCACACTTAACCAGTTGACTATTTAGGATTGCCACAACGAATTTGCATGAAATAAATCTGCATTTGTTGGAAACTGATGTATGTAAATCTCAGGCATTTTCACTGCAGTAATCCTGAAAACCCAACTGGCTAAATGTGCCTCCAGAAGAGAACTGGGAATCGTTGATCTACTGCAGGCCCTGGGGATTGAAACCATGTTCTTCAGAAGCTGGCATCAAGTAATAATCCTAGTGACTGAGAATGCCCAGCATCTCTACAGCAAGGATGCCAGACTCTGCGCTGACAGCCAGGAGGACACAGAGCTATCTTAATTGGAAATCAGCTCAGCTGTCCCTGGGCGTGAAGGCGTGACAGCACAGTCAGCCTCTTATCTTAGGGTCTTGGGGGTGGGGGTGGGGGTGTAACGGAGAGAGAGAATGTGTGAGAGTGACAGACTGAAGAGAGAGTTGTTTGCATTTTGTGAAGATGAAAGTTATTGAGCACAGATCACAGAAGCCTTGAACTAGATATTTCTGTAATTAAGCGGCAGAAACAAATCCTTTCCATATAGGTGCTCTGCACTCAGCTTTCTACATCTGAAGGGAGGGCAGAAAAGTGCCTTCACAGGATGGGTTATGTTACATCTTATGAAACCCAGAGGAAAACTCTATTTGACACCATGCAAGTACTACTGTGAACCTTAGCAGTATTTGAAACTGGGAACATAGGGTTAGATTCACTAAGCAAACCAATCGTGTACTGATCGGTTTGCGACCCCATTATGACCCAATTTTACTCCGGCCCGATTCACTTACCTCTCTGCCGATCCGATTCCAATCCGCACATGCAAATGAGGGGAACGGCATGCAAAGTAAAAAGGGACCCGATTCACTTATGATACCTTGCAAACCGACTGGGCTGGCCGATCAACCCAAGAAGCGACTGCTGGGGACCAGTCGCAAACGTCCTTTCCAACTCTCCAGCTCCATTGCCGCCCTGCTCTCTGCTCCCCTAAAATCTCTCTGCTCCGAATCTCTCCTGCCTGCTGCCCCAAATTGCCGCCCTGCTCTACCCCGAATCTCTCCTGCCCTTCCTCACAATGCAAGCCTGTGGTTTTAACCCGCGGGTTTAAAGCGGGTTAAAACCACGGGCTTGCTGGGCTAGTAAGTAAAGTTAAAAAAAAAAAAAAAAGTCACAGCTCAGACGGGTCGCGTCGGGATCACACACTAGCGATCCGTGCGGTCAGAGGGGGGCGTTCCTCCGATTGCCCTCATTTAAATGTTTTTGTTTGGGGAATTCGTCGGGCCTGCCGGGATCGGCCACGCAATTGAAGTTAGTGAATCTAGCCCAAACTGATGAAGCAGTGAGGGTTATTCCATGTTCAAAAACCCCCCATATAAAGACATTCCATTGTGGGTGCTTGAAAACCCCAAAGATTGAGTAAACTCATTGACAGTTTCCAGGAAGGGGTTGGGTTTAGCACCCCCACTCACTTTGCAAAATTGGCTCTTATGCCCAGGAGATCTGCCAGGGGAGATCTGTGGTGACAGGATAAAATGGGGCTGTCAAGTATACCATGTCATACCATACCATATAGTTTCTTATATCCCACTATTTTCAACAAGGAATCATTGCGGCTTACAATAAGATTGAGATCAGTTATTACATTAGCAATTCGATTCTAGAGAGTGAATTGAGTAGAGATCAGTCATTATGAGCAGAAAAGATAAGTCATTAACATTATTCTGAAGCTGTAATAGGAGGGAATTTGACATCAGTATAGGGGCTATTCCAGACTCTGGGGCACAGGGATTCGAAGGTGGACTTGAATAGTTTTTTTTGCTGAACATGATGAAGAGAGGGGAGGGACAGCTTAAGTCCAAATTAGTGCGAATAATTGGTTTGTTATATAATTAATTTGTGAATTTGCCCTGCCCATATTTGGGCGACCTATATAGAATCTGAGGATAAATGTTTTGAGTTAATCACATCCCTCCCACTGCCTCTCGGCATGACCAAGGGCCAGATTAACTAACCTCCCTTTCCCCATCCGATCCGTGGGCGATCAGTAGCTGGGTGCTCGATTCACAATGCGCCCACATGATGCGCCCACATGCAATGTAGGCTGATCGGAAGCACGCTTCCCCCCAGACTACAGGGATCGCTGGAGCTCGATCCTAATGCATGTACAGACCATCCTGTTTGCCTGTAGATGGTCTGCGCATGCTCTCCATGCACGGAAGAGCTGGAAACGAGCTGGAAACTTCTTGTTTTTGCAGGCTGAAACTTACTTTTTCACATGCCCATTTTACTCTCCCGTGTCCCAGGCTAGCCTGCCCTTCCCCGCAGTGCAAGCCCGTGATTTTAACCCGCTGGTTTAAAGCGGGGCTGCACTGTGAGGAAGGGCAGTTGTTCCAATGTACTCTAGAAAGGAAGATGAAGGGCTTTGACTGAAGCAGGGAGTGGAGCTGGGGAGCAGTTTGTGGGGCTCAGGCTAGCCTGGGACACGGGAGAGTAAAACGCAACGTATTCTGCCCTTACAGCTTGGCATTCAAATCCCCAGTGGCTGATTGCTTCTTCTCCTTTTCGCGAGCTCATGCCGCCTTGACTCTCCTGCTCTCTGCCACCCTTCCTTGCAGTGCAGAGTTGGAGCAGCAGAGAGCAGGAGATGTGCCTCAGCTGGTTGCTTATTTTTAGGCGAGAATGCGCAAGAGAGTCAGCAGGGACATGAGCAACTGGTCCCCAGCAGTCGCTTCTTTTATGATCGGCCAGCCTAGTTGGTGTTCCTGATTTTTTTTAGTGAATCACTTCTTTCCTACATTTGCATGCCATTCCCCCTCATTTGCATGCTTGGATCAGGAGTACGGTTAGTGAATCGGGTCGGGGGTCGCAAAGTGATTGGGACACGATCGGTGTCCTTAGTGAATCTAGCTCCAAGTATGCTCAATATAAGAAATTTATGAAGATTTAATCTCTGCTATCTCATTTCTATCAGACTTCAACAGCGTTATGATGGAATTCTTCCCCTCCCCCCAAATGGTGAGCAATAACTACAGCAAGGAAAGATAATCAAGGTATCACAACTTGTCCAAGAACACAGTCTCCTTGATTCGATTGTAACTAAGCTCTACTGAGCAGGAGCTGTCTCTTGAATGTGTAATGTACAGCACTGCGTACATGTAGTAGCATATGGAAATTATAAGTAGTAGTAGTAGTAGTTCTGGTTGATCAGTGAAGCTACTGACATGAGAATGTCCCTGCTTCCTCATAGTATCACTCTTGGATATCTCTCCCCTCTAGCATTTATCTCTATGAGATGAAGCTGCGCCATGCAAGTACTGTATCATGTGCATCGGGTCAGCGTTGCATGCATCTAGCCTCACTGTGGGAAGGATTAGTCTCAGTATTATACATCTGAGCTAATCCTATTGTAATTAATGGTCTCCCGCGTAGTGACTAGCAGGGAGAGAAATGAGCATTCGCTTTTTCCTGTTATCTAAAATATTCTTATTTAGGGGGGGCGGGCATTGGTTGGGGGGAGCATAATGTTGGGGAAAGAGAGAGTGAAACATCAATGACCTTGGTGCAGAGCTCTGCAGAAACTTAAATCACATGGGGTAGGGGAGGGGAGACTGCAGAAGCTACCCCTCCGGCAAGCCATTCGCCAACTGCTGGGCATCTGAGCAGCTTTTAAGAAAGCATTCCATAAATACTTTAAAATAACAATAAAAAGCCCCAGCTAATCAGCGCCGTTCTAAATTATAAACCTTGTAAATTATTAAAAATACCTAAACAGGCAATTGCTTCTAGAGTAGTGACACACGGCCACTAATAATGCCACAGATGAGAGATGGTTCTTGAGCGGTGTTGAATATTGTATGAACAGCGACTGCCAGGTTTCAGACACCATGTGTGATGTTTGCATGCAAGACAGCCAAAGAAGCAGATGAGATACCGTTAACATGGAGTTATATATTCTGGTTGGCCTAAGGGGGACCTGTACCCTTCACCTAAACTGTAACCCGTGTAAGGTAACTAGCTGGGGAAAGTGAGGGGAGCTGACAGCGGCTGACCCCTCGCACTCCCCGAGCACCACAATCATTTTCATTCATGCTGACTGATGCTGGAGCATCTCACACCCCAGCACTGCTTTGATTGCATTACATATTTATCAGTTTGCAAATTAACTACAATTATCTTCCAAGGCCTGTGCTTTTCTGCATCTTCCCAACATTTGTGGGCCAGCTTTGCCTTCATTTTACAGGCCTATTATTCCCTTGGTGTTCGTTATGGGATGATCTGATGGATATACCAGTGCTTGGCACTGATGGGCTGTGGCACTATGAATGAGGGAAATAAGAGGATGTCACTTTAAATGTTAAGGATGGTGCCAAGGCTTCAATGCATCTCTTCCCATTCTCTCCTTCCTCCTTCAACTCCAGTATGGACTTACTTCCCCTTCCCTCTCTGCAGACTCGCAGCTCTGCTAAAACATATCACTTCTGATCTATGCCATTGCCAATGCATCTTCTTTCTGCCCCATAGCACACCCTGATTTTTTTACCGTCCAAACCCACTCTGCCAATATACTTTATTTCTGTAGCACCTTTTGCTCCGTTACAGCTCTGCCAATGCACCTCAGGTCTGATGTGGAATATTCCCTGCTATTCCAATACTGAAAACCCCCTCCTCCCCCAACAAAAAACAGCTCACTAAAGTGCACCCCAATGCTGCTCTGGAAGAGAGAAGAATAACAGGAATTAATACAGGCACACAGTGAAAGGATAAGTTAGTGTGGAAAGATAATTGAATAAATTCTGAGTTACATTTACTGACTATGTCATAAAAGTTGTTCCAACGACAGCTGCAATCACAAATCTGAATTAAAATGAAGCATTCCATGCCAGTCCTTCAGTCCCTGCAGCGGGAAACCACTAGGGGTCTATATGTTCCAGAGCAGATGATGAATGAACAGCTCAAGGATATCAGAAGAGAAAAAACTTCCAGTACCTAGGGACTGCAGAAGGCGAGCAGGAAGAGAAGAGGAAGGGATGACAGCTAGAGGATCTCATTCAGTACAGACACAGAATAAGAAGAACTCCTTCAAAATAAGGCCCAAAGAGAGGAAATAATAAGGAGAGCAGAAAGAGTGGCCTCCAGGTTAAAACTGGGAACCTAGAAAACTGGAGCTCACACTCCACTTCTCCCTGTCATTCACTGTGACCTTGATCAAGTTACCGTACCTCTCATCACTTCAAGTATTTGCATAGGGATAAAATCATGGGTGTAGTTTGGAGGGGGCATTGCCCCCCTCTCCCCCATGAACTGTCTTCTTCACCTATATCGACACCCCATTTTTTTTCATGGCCAGCCGTCCCCTGAGTGGTGCAGCATCTTTCTTTTTTCTGAACCCAGGCTCAGTACTACTCCTGCTCCCCCTGTGATGCAGTACTCTAATCTTTTGGCCAATGGCAGCCTCAGCAACAAAGACACGTTGTCATTGGCCTTTCCCAAAAGCCATTCTCTCTACAGCTTCCTGTCCTGCATAGGTGGGAAGTTTTAGAGAAGTGGTCTAAAACTCGTGGCCCAGGGGCCACATGCGCCAGGTACTATTTTGAGGCCCTCAGTATGTTTATCATAATCACAAAGATTTCTTGATCATATGTCTCTTTAGCTATAAATTACAATATTATTATTGAGACTTAGACAAAAGGAAAGATTTATAAACTATAAAGAGTTTTACCTGATGCAAAGTTGTCATTTCTTTAATAAGACATTAACTATTTTTTTCTGCGGCCCTCCAAGTACCTACAAATCCAAAATGTGGCCCTGCAAAGGGTTTGAGTTTGAGACCACTGGTTTAGAGAGAAGGGCTTCCAACAGCAGCATACCTTCATTACTGAGGCTGCTGGCAGCCAGAAGATTAAAAGACTGCAGCATAGGGGAGTGGGGAGCAATATTAGGTTCCACAGGGCTTAAAGGAGAAAAAGAGAGATACCACACCCATGGTTTGGGGGAGTATAGAAAAAGATGAGACATCATGGGGAGGGGTGGTAAGCTGTGTTCCCGCTGGGGTGCGCTGGCGCACAAAATATTACCTCGCAGCGCACAAGTTTCTCGTCACAGCGCACACAGTGTAGAGCACAGTTCTTCAACCGCCGGTCCGCAAACAAAATCTTGCCGGTCCGCGAAGGATTCGGTCCCCGCCGCAACGAAAGGCCGGCGTCAGCTGACTTGCAACTTCCTGTTGCAGTCGCTGTGCCGGGACTCCTGCCTTCGCCGGGACTCCTGCCTTCCACCGCGTTTGCCTCCTGCCTTGTCTCCGCACCTCCAGACCAGCAGCGGCAGCTGTGTATGCTTTTAACTTCGGCACAGAGCTGCCCCTAATCAATAGTTTAGCGCGGTTTCATAAGGCAGCCTCGGGGCCTTTGCTAGGCCGGCCCACATCGCATCATCGAAGCGGGCCGGCTATCAAAGGCCCCGAGGCTGCCTCATGAAACCGCGCTAAACTATTGATTAGGGGCAGCTCTGTGCCGAAGTTAAAAGCATACAGAGCTGCCGCTGCTGGTCTGAACTCTTGGGCCGCTGAAGGAGGGCAAAGAGCAGCTGTCCTGGAGGTTTCCCTTCCTCTCGCCTTTACAGGTTCCTTTTTTCCACCTTTTTTTTTTTCCTTCAAACGGCAACGGGCCCCAGCATCGACATCAATCAAGTAAGTTCCACTGTCAATCAAGCGGTTCTGCTCGGCCAAAGCTTCCCCTGTGACATGAGCCACCCTCAGGGGAAAGAAAGTGACCCACAAAGGTGAGGGGAAGGGGGGCAGATGATGGAAGTTGGGGGGGGGAGAGAGAGAGAGAGAGAAGGGGCAGATGATGGAATGGAGGAGATGAGAGAGAGAGAGAAGGGGACAGATGATGGAAGTGAGAAGAAGGGAGAGAGAGCAGAAGGCAGATGGATGTCAGTTGAGAAGGGAGAGCAGATGCTGAATGGAAGTGGGGAAAGAACACATACTGGATGGAAGGAGGAGATAAATAAAGGGGGAAGAAAATAGTAAGATAATGGAGGGGTGAGGGAAAGGGGTGACAAGCTGTGTGTAGACACAGTGAAAAGAGGGAAACGGGACTAAATAGTAAGAAAGAATTTAATTTAGATGGAGGCAGAAAATAGAGAAGGAAGACCAGAGAAGAAAAGGGAAGAGAGAGCAGAGAATGATCAGATCTGAGTGGAGGAAATGAGAAGAGAGATATGCTAAAAACCACAGGGGGGAGGGAAGGATAGAGATGCCAGACCATGAGGGGAACAGAAGGAAGATGATGGATGCTAGACCAAATTGGGGGGTGGGGGGGGGGCAGGAGGAGAGATGGCAGGGAAAGACAGACAGTGAATGGAAGGGGCAGATGCTGGACTGAAGAGACAGAGAAGGTTATCATGCTGCTGTACCGGGCCATGGTACGCCCTCACCTGGAGTACTGCGTCCAGCACTGGTACTTTAAGAAGGACACGGTACTACTCGAAAGGATCCAGAGAAGAGCAACTAAAATGGTTAAGGGGCTGGAGGAGTTGCCGTACAGCGAAAGATTAGAGAAACTGGGCCTCTTCTCCCTTGAGCAGAGGAGATTGAGAGGGGACATGATAGAAACATTCAAGGTACTGAAGGGAATAGATTTAGTAGCTAAGGCAGGGAGAACGAGAGGGCACTCTCTAAAGTTGAAAGGGGATAGATTCCATACAAACGTAAGGAAGTTCTGTGGTAGAAAGCAACATATTTATTTGGCTCATAACTTGCTGGCGCCCGATATTTTTAGCTCACAGTGAAAAAAGTTTGCTCACAACACCCGCCCGCTTAGAGGGAACACTGGACTGGTAAGGAAGAGAGATGCCAGACCGCAGGAGAGAGGAAGAGCATGGAGGGGAAGAGAAGCTGGACATGCATGAGGAGGGAAATAAAGAGAGAAAAGGAGAGGTATTTTAGAGTTGGGGGGAGCAGAGAACATTGGGATGTGTGTGGGGTGTGGGGAAAGATGCTGAATTCACAGAGTGGGAGAGAGAGATATGCAGGGCAGGGGGCAGGGAAAAGAAGAGGGAGAGATGCTGGGGTGGGAGAGGGGTACAGGAGAAAGAAGAGAGAAAAGAAAACAGGGGGAAGGATAGGGGACTCAGAGGGCAAATACTGAATATGGGAGGGAATAGGGATCAGGGGGAGGTGCTGGACAGGACAGAGAGGGACACAGAAGAAATGGTGGTGGATATGAGTGAGGAGAATGGACAGGAGATACTGGAAGGCAAAAGATGGACGGGACTAAAGGGAGGGGGAAGTACCAGAAGATGGTTTGGACTAAGGGATGTGGGTGGAGGGGAACAAAGTAGAAGATGGATGGGACTAGGGAAAAGGAGCAGGAAGGAGAAGATGGTTGGGGCTAGAGGATCTGGGTGGAGGAAAAGAAGTATGGAGCTGAAGATGGATGGGGCTTGGGGGAGGGGAAACAGCAGTAAATGGATGGAAATGGGGGTTGTGTTTGGGAAGAAGAGAACAAAGAAGATGGATGGCACTGGAGGGAGGGAGAGGGAAGGAGCAAAAGATGATTGGGACTCAGGGATGTGGGTGGATGCAGAATAGAACAGAAAATGGATGGGACTAGGGGATGTTATTAGAGGGAGGAAGGGGGAAGGAGCAGAAGATGGTTGAGACTAGGGGATGTGGGTGGAGGAAAGGAGGTATGGAGCTGAAGATGGTTGGGGCTTGGAGGGGGAAAATAGAACAGTAAATGGATAGGACTGGGGGTTGGGTTTGGGAGAAAGGAACAAAAGATGGATGGGACTAGGGGTGAGGGAAGGAGAAGTGGGACTAGGGGATGTTATTGGAGGGAGGAAGGGGGAAGGAGCAGAAGATGGTTGAGACTAGGGGATGTGGGTGGAGGAAAGGAGGTATGGAGCTGAAGATGGTTGGGGCTTGGAGGGGGAAAATAGAACAGTAAATGGATAGGACTGGGGGTTGGGTTTGGAAGAAATGGAACAAAAGATGGATGGGACTAGGGGTGAGGGAAGGAGAAGAGGAACAGAGCAGAAGATGACTAAGGGGTGGAGAAGAGGGACAGATCAGAAGATGGATATGAATAGGAGATGGGGTAGGAGGAAGGGGAACAGAATAGAAGATGACTGGGGTTTGGTAACTGAATGGGAGATTGTTGGGGAGCAGAGCAGAACAGGGAATTATAGATAGGAGAGATGGAGTAGGAGTTTTGAGGAGATAGTGAGTACTTGGCAATTGTAGGTATGGGGGTGTATTGATGGGCTGGAAGAATGAGTGAGGGTGTTAAATGAGGGATAAGAGAAAAGGAGCAAGAAAAAGGAGATGATGCGGACACAGGTTGAGTCATAATGTGAATGACCGAGAAGACTGGAGAGAGGATGGGAGGCATTGAAAAGGGATGGGGGTACTGGGGAGGGGGGGTCTCTGAAGGGGTAAAGGTAGAATTGGGGTTGAAAAGGTTGTGAAAGAGAGAGACTGGAGAGGGAGATGCTTAAGGGGCACTGGGAGTGCTGGAGAGAGAATAAGAGGTTGATAGTAAAAACTAGTAGGTAGATGAGAAATGAAATGGAGACTAAAGACTAGAGGGTAAGAGAAAGGGAGATAAATGCAAAGAAAAGAAAAGTGGTTGCACCATGGAGTGAAACAGAGGCATTATAACATTCTTAGTCTTATTAACCATCCCTTTTTATAAATACCGTAATTCCTAGCATCCTGTTTGCTTTTATGGCCGCCACCACACATTGGGTAGAAAGTTTCATCATATTGTCTACGATGACACCCAGATCCTTTTCAGGGGGGCTAACCCCCAAGGTGTACCCTAGCATCCGGTAACCGTGATTCGGATTATTCTTCCCAATGTGCATCATTTTGCATTTATCCACATTAAATTTCATCTGCCACTTGGATGCCCAGTCTTCCAATTTCCTAAGGTCTGCCTGCAATTTTTCACAATTCGCATGCGTTTTAACAACTTTGAACAGTTTAGTGCCATTTGCAAATTTAACCAGGTTTGTTTTTGTTTGGAAGGGTGGGCTTGAGAGAGGGGCTCCATTAAGTATATAGGGCATGTAGTTTTGAGCTTTAGCGATTTTAATTACCCCAACATTGACTGGATAAATGTTACATCACGGAGTGCTATTGAGGTAAAATTCCTAGATGTCATAAGTGATTGCTTCTTGGAGCAACTGGTCCAGGAACTGACAAGAGGTGGAACTATTTTAGATCTGGTCTTTAGTGGAATGCAAGGCATAGTACAGGAGGTAACCAAATTGGGCCTGCTGGAAAACAGCGATCATAAGGTGATCAAATTTGAGCTGATATCTGGAGTGACGTCAGAAAAGAAATCTACTGTAGCTTCATTTAATTATCAAAAAGGCGATTATGATAAAATGAGGAAAATGGATAACAAGAAGCTAAAAGGATCATTACAAAAGTTAGGACAGGTGTGGATGTTTTTGAAAAATACCATTGTGGAAGTTCAGACCAGATGTATTCTACGTATTAACAAAAAGGGCCAGCAAGGTTAAAAGGTGAAGTGAAAGAGGCTATTAGAGCCAAATAAATATCCTTTAAAGAATGGAAAAAGGATCCAAATGAAGAAAATAAGAAAAGACATAAGCACTGACATGTTAGATACAAAGCATTTATAAAGAAAGCTAAGAAAAATAATATGAAGAGAAACTTGCCAAAGAGGCATAAGGTCATATGTAGTAACAATTTTTTAAGGTACATCAGAAGCAGAAAACCTGTGATTGAATCTGTGGGACTGCTGGATGATCAAAGAGCAAAAGATCATAGGAATGTAAGAATTGCCGCTGCTGGATCAGACCAGTGGTCCATCGTGCCCAGTAGTCGGCTCCCGTGGCAGCCCTTAGGTCAAAGACCAGTGCCCTAACTTAGTCTAGCCTTATCTGTGTACGTTCTGGTTCAGCAGGAAATTGTCTAACTTTGTCTTGAATTCCTGGAGGGTATTTTCCCCTATAACAGCCTCCGGAAGAGGCTCTCTGGGTGAAGAAGAACTTCCTTATGTTTGTACGGAATCTATCCCCTTTTAACTTTAGAGAGTGCCCTCTCGTTCTCCCTATCTGGAGAGGGTGAACAACCTGTCCTTATCTACTAAGTCTATTCCCTTCATTATCTTGAATGTTTTGATCATGTCCCCTCTCAGTCTCCTCTTTTCAAGGGAGAAGAGGCCTAGTTTCTCTAATCTCTCACTGTACAGCAACTCCTCCAGCCCCTTAATCATTTTAGTCGCTCTTCTCTGGACCCTTTCGAGTCCTTCTTCATGTACGGCGACCAGTGCTGGACGCAGTATTCCATATGGGGGGGCGTACCATGGCCTGGTACAGCAGCATGATAACCTTCTCCAATCTGTTTGTGATCCCCTTCTTAATCATTCTTAGCATTCTGTTTGCCCTTTTTGCCGCTGTCATGCATTGTGCGGATGGCTTCAATGACTTGGTCGACCAGTACTCCCAAGTTTCTTTCCTGGGGGGTTTCTCCGAGTACTGCACCGGACATCTTGTATTCGTGTATAAGATTTTTGATACTGACATGAAATTCCTTACACTTATCTACATTAAACCTCATTTGCCATGTCGCAACCCATTTCTCGAGTGTGCTTATGTCACATTGCAGGTCTTCGCAATCCTTCTGTGTCTTTACTACTCTGAATAATTTTGTATCGTCTGCAAATTTAATCACCTTACTCGTCGTACCAATTTCTAGATCATTTATAAATATGTTGAAGAGCACGGGTTCAAGCACCAAACCCTGCGGCACTCCACTTGTGACGCTTTTCCAGTCCAGAGGCATTCAGGAAGCTTAAGGCCATTGCAGAGAGACAGAATGAATTCTTTGCTTCAGTCTTTATGGAAGAAGATGTAAGAGATCTACCTGAACCAGAAATGGTTTTCAAGGGTGATGATGTGGATGAACTGAAAGAAATCTTGGTGAATCTGGAAAATGTACTAAGCCAAACTAACAAGTTAAAAACTGATAAATCACCTAGACTGGATAGTATACATTCCAGGGTAATGAAAGAACTCAAACATGAAATTGCTAACCTACTGTTAGCGATCTGTAATCTGTCGCTAAAATCGTCTGTAATACCTGAAAATTGGAGGGTGGCCAATGTCATGCTGATTTTTAAAAAGGGTTCCAGGAACGATCCAGGAAATTAAGCCTTACTTCAGGGCAAAACAGTGAAAGCAATTTGGGTTCAGCCGAAGGAGATCTTGCCTCACCAATTTGCTTGAATTCTTTGAAGGTGTGAATAAACATGTGGATAAAGGTGAGCTGGTGTATCTACATGTTCAGAAAGCTTTTGACAAAGTTTCTCATGAGAGGCTCCTGTGGAAACTATAGAGTCATGAGATTGGAAGCAATGTTCAGTTGTGGATTAGGAATTGGATATAGGATAGAAAACATAGGCTATGGTTAAATGGCCATTTTTCTCAATGGAGGAGGGTAAAGAGTGGAGTGCTGCAGGGATCTGTGCTAGGGATCTGGAAATTGGAATGACGAGTGAGGTGATTAAATTTGCAGATGACACTAAACTGTTCAAAGTTGTTAAAATCCATGCAGATTGTGAAAAATTGCAGGCAGACCTTAGGAAATTGGAAGACTGGCCATACAAATGGCAGATGAAATTTAATGTGGATAAATGCAAAGTGATACACATTGAGAAGAAAAAGATCTGGGTGTCATCGTAGACAATATGATGAAACCTTCCACCCAATGTGCAGCAGCGGCCAAAAAAGCAAACAAGATGCTAAGAATTATTTAAAAAGGGATGGTTAACAAGACTAAGAATGTTATAATGCCTCTGTATCACTCCATGGTGCGACCTCATCTTGAGTATTGTGTTCAATTCTGATCACCTTATCTCAAGAAAGATATAGCGGAACTAGAAAAGGTTCAAAGAAGAGCAAGGACGATGATAAAGGGGATGGAACTCCTCTTGCATGAGGAAAGACTACAAAGGTTAGGGCTCTTCAGCTTGGAACAGAGATGGCTGAGGGAAGATATGATTGCAGTAAAAACAAACAAAAAAAAACCACTGAGTGATGTAGAACAGATACAAATGGATCTTTTTTATACTCCATCAAAAATTAAAACACCAGGAGACACTCGAAGTTACAGGGAAATACTTTTAAAACTAAGAGAAGGAAATAATTTTTCATTCAGAGAATAGTTAACCTGTGGAATGCATTACTAAAGATTATGTCAAGAGTGGTTAACATAGCTGGTTTTAAGAAAGGTTTGGACAATTTCCTGGAGGAAAAATTCATAGTCTGTTATTTAGACAGACATGGGCGAAGCCACTGGTTGCCCTGGATTGGCAGCAAAGAATGTTGCTACTTTTTGGGTTTCCCTCCCTCCACTCCCAGGTCCAGCATATCACCTCTCTCTCTGAACCTTTCCCATCATGTTGTACCTTAAATGGACTCATATTTCTTCCTGAGTACAATTAACTATCAGCAGCAGCGATTCACCTGCACTGCCAGGAGCTGGTCCTGGAAGGAACCCTCCTTCTGTGGGGTTTTACCCTTGCATAACCAGGAAGTTACATCAGAGGGAGGTGTGACATCACAGAGGGAGGATTCAGGGACTGGCGCCCGGTAACACAGGTGAATCACTGCTGCCGCCAGTGAGCTGTAGACTCGGGGAGAGACACCATAAGGTAAAATGTGTGTGTAAAGGGGGAGGGAGGGAGTATCAGAGGGAGGGGGAGATGTCAGAACATAGGGACGGGTTCAGAGAGAGGGAGAGATACAGACTATGGTGATAGTGGTGGTTCATTTGAAATGTTAAATTGGGGGGGGGGGAGGGTTCACCAAACTTGTCAATTTAGGAGGACCCTGCCAAACCTGTCCCCACAGGGCCCTACAATTGCTAAGGCTGGCCCTGCAGGTTCTGCTGGTATTCTATGATGGAATCTGGATGCTCAGATGGCATTTAAAATAGGCTCTCACTGTGCAGCGTTGGGGTGCTTCAATAGAGGTGCCCAATTATAGAATTGCCCTCTTACAGTGTAACCTTCTTTTGGCTCTCGATTAGGGAATTTGATCATGTTACTCCTTTTCTTATTGACTCTCATTGGTTACCTATCACTCATCGACTAACATTCAAAATTTTGTTTCTTACATTTAAATCTAGACATCATTCGCCAGCTTTTATAGACAGATTACTTCTTCCCTATGATCTTTCAAGAACATTGCGCTCCAGTCATCAAAATCTTCTTACTGTCCCTTCTTTATGTCATATTGTTTACGACAGAACTCGTATATCTATTTTCTCAGTGACAGCTCCTACACTATGGAATGCTATGCCTCTCTATCTTCGCCAGGAATCTTCCATAGCCTTTCCTATTTAAGGATGCCTACAACACATGACAATAAGAGATTTCTCTTATCACTCTGCTTTTTTTTTTTTTTTTTATTAAGAATGAGATTTTTTTTTTTTTTAAATCCAAACTTAGACAAGTCTAGACAATTGTAATCATTTTTCCCACATGAAATTCGTCTCCCCACCGGCTAGAGGGTGCAAATATAAGAGACACCATCAACAACTGCTATCATATCAAGCAGCCATATGGGGTAAAGACCTAGAAAAACTAATTGCACAAACAAACAACTATGAAGAATTCAGGAAACACCTAAAAACCTACCTATTCTTGAAATACCTAGGCAACGAACCGGAACATTAACCCCCCTCGTAACATCATCACATACCTGATCTTGCAAACTGTTAACCCCAACCCCTAACCACTAACTATGAACACCCTATTCAATTTACGGAACATTTCTACTTCTGTGCAAACAGCTTGGCACTTCCTGGCCTTGCAACACACAAACTGTTGCTAACATTATTAATATTATCAGATGTATACTGCTATACTCTTTAATCCATTGTACGAGATGTATACTGCTATACTCTTTAATTCATTGTACGTAAAGTTTCTCTTTATTGTATTTACATTTCCTTCATTGTATTCACAGTTTCTTTATTGTAAACCGCCTAGAAGTCGCAAGATAGCTGGCGGTATATAAAAATAAAGTTATTATTATTATTATTATTTATGTTATAACCTTTGTATTCTTTTCCTTTCAAATATTGTAGTTCTCCCCCTCTTTCCTTATGTATCAAGTCGATTGTCTTTTGTATTCCCTGTAATTGTATTTTAACTATTTTCTATTTTATTTTTATTGTAAACCACTTAGACATTTGATGTGGTATATCAAGATTTGAGTAAACTTGAATAGAGGTGCCCAGTTAGAGAATTGTCCTCTTACATTGTAAGCTTCTTTTGGCTCTGGATTAGGGAACTAAGATCAGTGCCAGAAAGACTTCTACAATCTTGTGTCCTGCAAATGAAAAAAGAAATGTGTGGATTAGGGAACTAAGGCCTAGATTCACTAAGCCCACTGATCCTACCTGATCCATGGCAGGCCGACTGATTCTCAACGCGTCATCATGCAAATGGGGGTGATCAGAGGCACGCCCCCCCCACCGACCACGCAGATCGCTAGAGTGATCCTGACACATGCACTGACCATCTTCTTTGCCTATAGATGGTCTGCGCATGCTTACAGAGCTGGAAACCTTTTTATTTTTTTTTACTTTTACTTCACGAGCCCATGGTTTTAACCCGCTTTAAACCCGCAGGTTAAAACCACAGGGAAGGGCAAGCAGGACAGTCAGGGCAGAGAGCGGTGCAGCAAGAGCAGGAGAATCGGGACAGAGAGTAGGGCGGCAGAGAGCAAGAGAATCGAGACAGAGAGCAGGAGATGCAGTTTACTGAAGTCGGCAGAGAGCAGGGCAGCAAGAGCAGGAGAGTCGGGGCAGAGAGCAGGGCAGTCGGAAAGGACGTGAGCGACTGGTCCCCAGCAGTTATTTCTTTGTTGATTGGCCAGCCCAGTCGGTGTTCCAGATTTTAGTTAGTGAATCACTGTCTTCCTACTTTGCATGCCGTTTCCCCTCATTTGCATGGGCAGGTCGGATTGGAGGTTAGTGAATTGGGTCGGTACACGATCGCAAACATGTTTGGTGGGCTTAGTGAATCTAGCCCTATGACCAGTACCGGATGAACTTCTATGGTCTGTGCTCCGCAAATGATAATAAGAGAAGTATAGATTAAGGCAGTGTTTCTCATATACATAAACTTTATTTGCATATACTGCCTCCATTATATGCAAATTTATTTCATGCATATTTATTGTGGATATCCTGAAAAGATGACTGGCGGGGGGGGGGGGAAAACACTGGATTAGGGAACTAAGGCCAGTATTAGAATAGATTTCGATGGTCTATGTCCCGCAAATGGCAAAAGACACGTAGAAACATGATGGCAAATTAAGGCCAAATAGCCCAACCTGTCTGCCCATCCACAGCATGAAATATCTCCTCCTCTCCCTCAGACAGGGGTGGGGAGCGAGAGCTGCAATCCAGTCGGGTTTTCAGGATTTCTCCAATGAATATCCATGAGATCTATTTACATACAATGTAGGCAGTGCATGCAAATAGATCTCATGCATATTCACTGGGAAAATCCTGAAAACCTGACTGGATTGCAGTCCTTGTTCCCCACCTCTGCCCTAAAAGATCCGTTGTGCCTGTCCCACGCTTTCTTGAATTCAAACACAGTCTTTGTCTCCACCATTTCTACCTGCATATTGTATATCACTTTATCATATACTATGAATGAGGGTTCTGTGCGTCTCAAGGGGGAGGGGTGGGAGTGGGAAGTCATCTTAATGTTGAAGTTAGCAATTTAAATACATTTAGAAATATGTTTGGTTCTAAAATATTGTTCCAAGACTACATCGTATTTAACTACCTATATGAGCTTGGTATGATGGCAAATTGCCAACCAGTGTTTAAGCATCTTGTATTGCCAGCACAGAGTGGCGAGTGCAGTTTTGCTTTTGGTGGACAGACTAGATAGATGGGGGCCTTTAACTGCTTGAATGTTCTGTGGAAACATCAGCAAAAACTCTAAATTATTATTATATTAAACCAATTGAGGTTGCCCCTATGCCTGGAATAAATTACCTGAATTTGTCTGTCACGCCCCTTCCCTTGTTTAAAAGTAGACTGAAAACCCAACCTTTTGATATAGCCTTTAGTTCTTAACCCTACTGCACACTGCTCACCACACTAGCCAGCCAATTAACCATTCCTCCCAACTGTATCCCCCACCCTGGTATCCTGTTTGTCTTGACTAGATTGTAAGCTATTTTGAGCAGGAACTTTCTCCTTCGTGACTCTGTACAGTGCTGCGTACTTATGTTAGCATTCTAGAAATAACTAAAAGTAGCAGTAGTCGAAAAAGACAATCACAAGATCATCCTTAAGTTCTTTACCTCTCCCATCCTTAAATCCCCATCTTTTGCCCTGACGCTCTATCACTTTCTTGTCTTCTTCTTGTGATCCCCGCTCTGCACATGACACATATCTGGAGACAGTCCCAGCTTTTTAGGAAAATTACAGTAATGAGAGCAGACGTTTTGTGAGAGATAAATCAAACGTCGCTCTCCAGTTTTTTCTAGGTTTAAAATGCACTTTTTCTCATCACTGCCAGAAGTCCTTTCAAACCTGACATGAAAAAGATGGCAAAGTCCTTGACTTCTGGGCCTTGTTCAAACCTCTGTCTCTACTAGAAAGACATGGGTTGAACGTGGTTAAATTTTGAGAACAGAGAATGATGCAGGCGACTAAAATGGTTAAGGGACTGGAGGAGTTGCCATACAATGAGAGATTAGAGAAACTGGGCCTCTTCTCCCTTGAAAAGAGGAGACTGAGAGGGGACATGATCGAAAAATTCAAGATAATGAAGGGAATAGATTTAGTAGATAAAGACAGGTTGTTCACCCTCTCCAAGGAGAGAGAACGAGAGGGCACTTTTTAAAGTTAAAATGGGATAGATTCCGTACAAACGTAAGGAAGATCTTCACCCAGAGAGTGGTGAAAAACTGGAACCCTCTTCCGGAGGCTGTTATAGGGGAAAACACCCTCCAGGGATTCAAGACAAAGTTAGACAAGTTCCCGCTGAACCGGAACATACTCAGGTAAGGCTAGACTCAGGGCACTGGCCTTTGACCTAAGGGATGCCGCGTGAGTGGACTGCTGGGCATGATGAACCACTGGTCTCACCCAGAAGCGGTAATTCTTATGTTCTTACTTATCCTGGGATGTGACTCTAGCATATTCTGGAGATGAGGTCTGCATGACATGGTTATGGCAGGATGTATTTTTCAGGATAAAACTTGGGCTTAATACATAGGTATCTTGGTATTCTCCTCTATTCCTCCTGGAAGTAGAGTGTAGAACTTGTGTTAGTCTATTTTTAAACAGGGCTTTATTTTCAGGGGGTGACTGGGAGTACTGAGTACTGGCACCTTTTCTTTTGCCTGCTAAATTTGACCCCTGGTTTCCAAATAATACTAAATGATCTCAAGTTCTTTCATTTTCATAAATAATGTGGCTGGTTGCAGGAGGCCTGGCTATTGTGTGGCAGGACCCTCAGTGATCACCCCACCTCTGAAGGATGGCCTGGCATTTGAGTACTGGAACCTTTTTTGCTACAAAAATCTCACTGCTTTTAAAAGGTAATAACAAAGAAAAAAATAAGATGAAACCTATTTTATTGGACTGAGTACATTTTTTGACTAGCTTTTGAAGGAACCGTAATATCTTCTTTGGGACATAAATGAACAAAAGATGAAACAAAGTATTCCAATGATAGACTCAAGGGGAAAGGTAGCAGTGGGGGGCGAGAAATAGGAAGAGATGGATGGGTGACCAGGTGACAAGCAGTATAATTTTATGGAGCTCTAATGTTTTGGCATCTTCTGATCACCCATCCATCTCTCCTCTTTCTCATCATACCTCCTCCCCCATCCCTACATTTCCCTGTGAGACTATCATTGAAACACTTTGATATTTCACTTATATATTCTGATATAATTATCTTTTGCTCATTCCTGACCTGAAGAAGAAGGTATTGCCTTTAAAAGCTACTTAAAAATATATATTTAGTCAAGTAAAATAGGTATCTCCTTTTATTTATTTTATATTTGGTTTTATTTCTATTCATTATTCCAGAAATAAGATTTAGGGGCCAGTACAGAAACCTCACATCAGAGCTGTGAGTTGACATTGAGCACACAGCTTCCTAACACAAGAGTACCGGTAATGCCAAAGTTTTGCTCCCAAGTATGGTAACCAAATAATATGGAAATAGGCCTGGTGCAAAGAATGTGCACTATGATGGGAGAGGGCACATGTGTACACAGATCTGTGCTAGAAGCAGCTATTCTTGTTTTGCTCCTGCTCTTTGTGAAACTCAGATAAAACTGGAAGTTTTTAAATGTGCTGTGAACTGGTGTCTAGCTTTGCAGAGAAAACTCATTTTTGCATTGAGTATCCATGAAATTGTACACTAAAGGCAAGAATGTGCACAGTCTACCACACTTTTTCTGCATTGGCCCCTTTGTCTCTAGATTGGCCCCACAACCTATGGCAGGGTCCTGGTCTGACCATGTGACCTGGTTCCCACCTATCATTACAGATTTTTCCTGGCCTATAGGAAAGAGCCAAAAACAAGCCGATCACACATGGAGACAGAACAGGGCATGAGGAAAGCAAGAGAGAGAAGCAGTGAGACAACAATAGAAAACAGCAGGACATAGGACGGGGTAATAAGAGATGGAAGCGCGCTGTCCTTCCTCCATTGGGGGCAGCTGCTGCCCTTCTTCCGCTCCTCCCCAGTCTCATGCCTAGGCAGGGGTGAGAGCACAGGTTACCATAGCAACTACGGGCTTCTATTTGCATGTTTTGCATAGTGCTGCCAAGTGTCTCAGTTCCTGGTGCATCATCCCCCAAAATGGAGTCTTCCACTATACAGCCACCCCTTGTCTCACAAAATACACCACCCCAATTAGTATCCCGTAAGACATAGTACCTCTCTTATACCAGCAATCCCAATGAGATGTCCATCCCATCTCTGCTCCAACTGGCATACTAGAAAGGGTTAAAAAAATAACCAAAAATCCACCATCCTGCAGCAGGCAGGACAACAGCAAAGCCTGAGGCCAGATAAGTGTGCTGGGTGGAGCTTACATGGGTGTGGCAGCTCCACTCAGAGTCTAAGAGAGGGTGAAAGGGGATGGATTAGCCTAGCGATTAGAGCAATGTTTCTCAAGTTGGTCCTGGAGTACCCCTTTGCCAGTCAGGTTTTTAGGATATTCACAATGAATATGCAAAAACTTGATTTGCATACACTGCCTCCATTATATGCAAATTGCTTTCATGCATATTCATTGTGGATATCCTGAAAACCTTACTGGCAAGGGGGTACTCCAGGACTGAGTTGAGAAACACTGGATTAAGAGCATCAGACTGATGCTGTTCAAATTCTGCCATGGCTCTTTGGGGATCTTAGGCAAGTCACTTAACCCTCCATTATCTCAGGTGCAAATTTAGACTGTAAGTCCTTCCGGGAAGGACACTGAAACATGTAGTGCATCTGAGTGTAACTCTTCTTGAGCTATTGCTAAAAAAGGTGTGAGCTAAATCCATAATAACAAAAAGAAGGCTATTTCCATGGACTATGGCTGATTTTTATTAGGGCATTTGTTTAGGTGCGGCGATTTCTGTGTGTAATTTTGTGTTTGTGTTCAAGTCAATTGGTACAAATCAATTCATCCAGAAAGAGACCTAGCAGGCAGAAGAAAGGAAAAGTGTCTGGCTTATTCATTGTTTAGTAAATCTTTGCAGGAACATCGTTGGCTGCCAAGCACTCCCAGGGAAGAAAGGTTAATGGTTTGGGGATCTGGGATTTAATTTAATTTTACCAATTTTTACAAGATTGCCTCATACCCAACTGGAATCTGGGGAATGACTTAAGAGTGTGGACTGAGACAGAAGGGATTTCTTCTGCTATCAAACCCTCATGGATTACAGCTGGAGTTTGTAAAGATGGAACATCTGAACTTGCACATTGGTAGATCTGTTTGTTACTTGTCAAATTTAAGAAGGAAAAGTGATTTTGTTAAGAAACTATTTCAAAAGAAGATTCTTAAAAGACACAGAGATCTCTCAGTACTTACTCTGTTCTGACAAGTGGCTCAATCACCCCTATTATAGCACCTTCTTACACAGTGACCTGCCAATACAGCTAAACATGATGCTGACAAGCCAAAAGCAGTTCCTTGTTACAGCAAAGTAATCTCCCAATACAACTTTACACAGAGCTTAATTCAAAGTTAAATGAGTGCATGTTCTTTATTCCCTGCAGCACTTGACACAGCGAGATAAGAGAAGAAACACACAGGTTGGTAGCACCTTATAGGCCAGTGGTGTAGCCAGGAATTTTCAACAGGGTATGCCTCTCTAGCCTAGCTCAAAACTCTGCAATCCCCTTCCTCCCCCTCTACACTCCAGTATCTCAATTCTCTCTTCCTTCTCCACAAACCTCTCACAATTTCCTCCCCCCTCCCCCCCCTATTTATAGTTCAGTATTGATTCTCTCCCTTCCCAGCCTTTTTGTAGTTACACCACCATATTCAAAGCGGTTTAGATACTGGTATTCAAGCATTTTCCTATCTATCCTGGTGGGCTCACAATCTATCTAATGTACCTGGGGCAATGAAGGACTAAGTGACTTGCCCAGGGTCACAGGGAGCAGCGCAGGGCTTGAACCCACAACCACAGGGTGCAGAGGCTGTAGCTCTAACTATTGTGCCATACTCTCCCATTAAAACTTAAAATCACCTCTGGTCCTTGCCTGGAAAGACGCAGCGGTAATGGCACTCACAGGCTGCCTACAGACTGCACTGGGGCTTTCTCTCTGAATTGTCCTGCCCTGCAGAAATAAGGAAGTTGGGTCATAATTAATGTGACCATATGTCCCATTTTTAGATTTGTCCCGTTGTCCCCATGCACATCTTCAGGACGCCAAAATGACCCGTTTTCAGAGAGAGCATCTCGAAGCTGTGCATGGGGATGATGGGACAGGCAATTGTGGAGCCTGGGATTTCTCCGACACAGCTCAGATCAGGTGCGTGTAGCCGCGACTGCACAGGAAGTTTTGGGCCAGCCAATCGCTGCCTGGCTGGTCTGGAACTTTCTCTCCGATGTCAGAATTGATGTCGGCTTGTGTAGTTGCGGCTCCATGCACCTGTTGCTGCATCAGCTTGGAGAAATCGGCAGCAACAGCAGCGGCTTGGAGGGGGCAGGGAGAGAGAAAGAAAGAAAGGATGCACAGTCAGAAGGAAATGCAACCAGAGACTCATGAAATCACCAGACAACAAAAAAATGATTTTCTTTTCAATTTAGTGATCAAAATGTGTCAGTTTTGAGAATTTATATTTGCTGTCTATATTTTGTACTATATTTAACAGGGTCCGGGAAGGGTCTGGGGGGGTCCTGTTTTGAGAAAAAAAAATGTCATAAAGGTTAGTCATAATGGTTGGAACTGTTCAGAGAAAAAGCCCCAGTGCAGACCGCAGGCCACCTACGCGTTCCATTGTCACAGCTGCTGCTTCTGCTCAGGCAAAGACTGGAGGTGATTTTAAGGTACGGGGAGGGAACTGGCAGAGCTTTACAGGGCTTGGAAGGTAGAGATGCTGGACTGTGCATGGAGGGCAGGAGGGAAATGCAGCATGGCTAGTAGGGTTACCATATGGCTCCTGAAAAAGGACGATGAATTGAGACATCCGGGTTTTACTTCCATTGCTTTCAACGGACATAAAACCCAGATATATCAGTCCATCCTCTTTTTTTCTGGAGCCATATGCTAACCCCAACATAGCACCATTATTAGTAATTGACTAACAGGGGGTGCATATGCAGCATATGCACTTTGAATGGCTATACCACTGTTATAAGCTAATCAATTTATCTTATGCCTAGGGGACAGGGAAGTACCTACTGCACTTGATTGTAACTTATCTTGAGTTATCAGTGAAAAGGTGTGAGTTATCGTATTCAAACACAACTACAGCTCAGGATATAAGGTCAAAGGGATAGAATCACCTTTGAATAGCATTTATTCCCTTCAATTTGTGATAAAACAGTTCTGTTCCTTCTCTCTTGAATTTAAAATTCCCCCTTTTTTGTCCTAGTGCCAGGGCCAGTGTTAGGGGCCCTGACATAGGAGGCCCCAAGCTTGCACACCTACTGACTGACTTTGGGACCCTCCTCCCGAATCTCTGCCCTGGGTTCCAGAGACCTTGGAATAAATCCTTCCTATTTCTTAAGCAACATATAAAGTTTTTCCACTCTCCAACCTTCCCCTGAGGAATGTGGTCTTGATCTCCTTTCCTTCAACCCTTCTTCTCTGGTGGTCACCATGTAATTTTGCTATATTTTTTCAATGGTTTTGTGTCTGCAAGACCATAATCACACAAACTGTGCTAGGCTCCCTTGTGTTCCAAGAAAGTTATTCTAGAGTGTTACAGAGAACAGTGTATCCTGTCAAATCAAAAGTACATGGAAAGGGCATATATACACAGAGATTAGTCTGGTACATGACATTTTCCAAAGCACTTGTGCTGTGCTGTACAGAGGATAACAGCAATCCACTCCATAGAAAACTCTGAGGACTGACTGATATATTTGCTATAGCCAGAGGCTGGCCCCCTCCTCCCCATGTTCCTGCATTAGCTTAGGAGTACTGAATAAATAATTAAATTTCATAAAAAGTATATATTTCTTTCATCTCTCTTTCCCCGACTATATTCACACATATATACACACACACACACACATATATATATATATATATATATATATACGTATATATATATATATATATATATATATATATATCGTATTTCCCTGAAAATAAGACAGTGTCTTTTATTAATTTTGGGTCCCAAAAACACACTAGAGCAGGGGTAGGCAATGCCAGTCCTCGAGAGCCAGAGCCAGGTCAGGTTTTCAGGATATCCATAATGAATATGTATGAGATGGATTTGCATGCACTGCCTCCTTGAGATTCAAATCTATCTCATGCATATTTATCGTGGATATCCTGAAAACCTGACCTGGCTCCGGCTCTCGAGGACCGGAATTGCCTACGCCTACACTAGGGCTTATTTTCAGGGGATGTCTTATCTTTTTCATGTACAATGATCATCTTTCTCTTCCTCTTTACTTTCTCTCCCCCCACATGTGCATCATCTTTCCTCCCCTCTCACCCATCCCCTTGTGCCTTCCCTCTGCAGCATCTTTCTATCCCTCCCTCCCATCCCCCCAGTGAAGCAGAATCCTTGAACAGCATCTTTCTATCCCTCTCTCCCATTCCCCCGCGTAGCAGAACCATGCCGACCCTCCCACCACAAGACTGACATACCTCTCTGCCAACAGCAGTGTTAACAGCACTTTAAACAGACTGCATCACGGTATTTTCCCACCGGATCCTACCCTCTACTACATTGCCGCGAGACCGACATACCTCCCTCCACACAGCAACGTCGGCAGCACTCTAAACAGGCTGCTTCATGGCCTTCCCTGCGCTGTGTTGCTGATGACATCATCAGTGATGTGGCAGAGGGTAGGACTTGTGGGAGAAAACCACGAAGCAGCCGCCGTGGCCGACATCCGCCTCGGGGGGGAGGGAGAGAGAGAGAGCTTCGGGCGGCCAAGTATATTTTTCAGTTGAAAGACGCGGCAGCTGCGGCTCCTCTTAAGATCCCCGACTGCATCGGACTTCAGGCAAGGAGCACGGCAGACCGAAAAACAGCACAGCCGCCGTGTCCAACATCCACCTCGGGGGAGGAGAGAGAGTGTTTCGCGCACATGCGCACTCCTATCTGCGGTGCCCTACAGCGCACGGAAAACGCGATGGGAGTGCGCATGCGCGGCTTAGCCTTTTATTGTATTAGATTATCTACATTTACATGCCACATGGAATGAGATTATCCTTAGACATAGCAAAGTTATAGACTTTTTAGCATGACCACCCAGTTTTATGTTTACACTGTAAAACTACCATTATTTGAAAAAAGAAAAATGGGGTACCAGCTTACTGTTAACATCATAGTGATATAGACTTTTGTAAACAATAATTTGAATTTGAATTATTGGTATTTAATTTTGAATCAAAACGGAAATCATGGACTACTACTTATTTCTATAGTGCTGAAAGGTGCACACAGCTCGAGTAGGTATTTTTCCAATGAGCTGTAAACAATTTACTGTGAGACCAATTTTGAAGCAGAAATGGTTTGATATGATAACTATGAAGAATTTCAGATCAATTTCCATAGTACCATTTTGGGGTAAAATTATGGATATAATCATGCTGTTACAGTTTAATAATTTCATGCAGAAGGTTGATTGCCTGGATTGCAATCAGTTTGGCTTCCGTAAAGCACAGAGGGGGGTCTTTTACTAAGGCATGCTAGTGCGTGCTAAATGCTACAGCGTCCATAGAATATAATGGGTGTGTTAGCATGTAGCACATGCTAATATTTAGCGTGCGCTAAATCGGCTTGCGCGCCTTATAAAAGACCCCATAGTGTTGAGCTACTGTTTATATCTTTATTGGACACCTTACAGTTGGGGATAGTTCAACGGGTGACATATTGTTTGATATCATTAGATGTATCTGGAGCTTTGG
This sequence comes from Geotrypetes seraphini, assembly GCF_902459505.1. Classification (NCBI taxonomy): domain Eukaryota; kingdom Metazoa; phylum Chordata; class Amphibia; order Gymnophiona; family Dermophiidae; genus Geotrypetes; species Geotrypetes seraphini. The sequence continues at coordinate 71,713,778 of NC_047094.1, read as the reverse complement.
ATTGCGTGGATCTTCAAAGATTATTATTGAGACTTGAAAATCTGGGTACAGTGTTAAATTGGTTTTCTACCTATTTGATAGACCATTCCTTACAGGTAAGGAATGGATATAGGGTATCAAGTGAATATGTTGTACGGAGTAGAGTCCTTCAGGGCTCAGCGCTATTTTTTAATATCTATTTGGCCCCTATAGGTGGATTGTTTCAATCTTTGAAGGTCAATATGCGGACAACATTATTTTCTTTTTCCCAGTACAAGTATGGGGAAATAATTTGGAAAAGGTTTTGAATGATTACATGAAACACAATGTTGAATGGATGAGAAAGCAAGGTTTGAAACTGAATGCTGATAAGACAGAATTGATGCTTGTGACATCAGAGGAGGGGCGGGACTGCGGAGCCGAAGCAAGCAAAGATCGCTGGCATCGCGATCTTGCTGCAGGCTACTTCAGATAAATGGTGAGGGGAAGCTGGGCGGATGAGCGGTCCTTCGAGGTGGTGGTGGGGGAGGGGTCCTTCGGAGGGGGGTCAGCAGGCCTTCAGGGGGACATGCCTTCAAGGGAGGGGCAGGCCTTCAAGGGGAACAGGCAGGCAGGCCTTCAAGGGGGGGGGTACAGGCCTTCGGGGGGGGTGCAGGCCTTCAAGGGGGGGGCAGGTCTTCAAGGGGAACAGGCAGGCAGGCAGGCCTTCAAGGGGGGATGCAGACCTTTAAGGGGGGGGGGACAGGCCTTCAGGGGGGGCCCTGGTGTAGAAGTACACGGAGGGAAGGGGGAGGGGTTCAAAGAGACGTGCATATGCCGGACTTTGGGTGGGAAGAAATAATGGGTCTGAAAATAGAGGAGAGGGATATAGATGATGAACCATGGGTTTTAGGGAGGGGAAGAACAGAAAGGGAGAGAAGTTGGACACAAGGGATGTTGTGGAGGGGGGGAATAGAGATACTGGTTAGGAGGGTAGTTGGGAAAAGAAAGAGAGAGATGGTAGACCTGGGGTGGTGGGGAAGGAGGGAGAGATGCTGGATGAAAGGGTAGTTAAGAAAAGGTGGATCTGTGGAGGGAGATGAAAAAAAGGAAAAATGCCAGACATTCAGGGGAGGGAAGGGAAACGGAAGGGGAGGACAGAGATGGAAGATGGATGATTAGCACGGAGAAAGAAGAAGGAGACCCTGGCAAGCAAGTTATCAGAAGACAACCAGAGCCTTGGACCAAGAAGATTTGAAAAATAACCAGACAACAAAAGATAGCAAAACTAATTTTATTTTCTGTTTTGTGATTACAATATGTCAGATTTGAAATGTGTATCCTGCCAGAGCTGGTGTTAGACTGCAAACGTGAGCTAGGATTTAACAGAGAGAGGAAAAGTCATTTTTGTTTCTTTATTTTATTTACACCACAGCACCAGTGTGGTTAGGAGAAGCCAAAGGGGGGTGAAAAATCTATAAAATAAACCCACCAGGATGTTTGAAAAAAACACCCAATTGGGCAGGAAAATCGAATCGATAAACCAATTCAATAGGCTTAATCGAAAATTTTTTTTCTCAATCTGGCAGCACTAGTTTGTGATACTGTAGTAGACTTTAGGACCTGGGATTGGAGAGAGATGGCATCCTCAATACTTTATAATGCAAGTGAAACGAGGATTTGGTCAGACTTTTGAAGGGTCTGCAGAAGAAAAATATTGTATAGGCCGGGGACATGAGACAGCAGGAAATGGGAACTTTTCTTCCTTCTATTTTTGTGAATGGAAAGGCTGAGGATGTCAGAGAGTTCAGTTAAAATATGTGCTTTATAAGAAAATATAATAATGTGTTTTATAAAGTTTATAAGCATTGCTGGCCTACCCGGTGAGGTGTTCCTAGTGGTGGTGGCAGTGTGTCAATGTGTTGAGAGGAAAAGGTGGTCTGGGAAATTCTGTTGAGCAAACTTCGGGCCCATTTCCACCCCCCAGTTAGTCCACTCCACTCAACTGGTTCACACACTGAGTGGATCTTTGGGTGTTGTGCCTGGGTAGTTGTTTTGGGATCTCTTCCAGTGTTTTGTCAGTATCTCCTTGTGGTCCAAGGAAGGAAACTTTGTTAACCTTAGCATTGACCTTCACAATATGTTTGTAACAGCGCTGCTTGTAATGTAATGTAATATATGAGGTTCAATAAAAAAAAATTTTCACTGCCTGTTTCTATTCTGACCATTTATTCCGTTTCATGGTCATTACAAAAAATATTTTTTTAACATGGGGGGGGTGTCAAAAAATGATGGGCCCCGGGTGCCACATACCCTAGGTACGCCACTGTTACAGAGTGAATGCACTTGTAAGTCAGTAAGAGGAACTGTATTCGGAATGGATGGGGAGCCAATGAAGTGACTTGAGGAGGGGGGTAATATGAGCATGGCAGCTTTATGGATTATGAGTCATGCAGCAGGATTTTGAAAGTGTCGGTAGCAGACAAAATGAAAATCCAGAGACAGCATGAACAAGGTTTCGGAACAAAGACGATAGTGGCAGCATATCATCTCGAAAACTGGAAGCTCAGCACTGTGAAGAAAATTTGGTGGGGTGACTGCAAAATTCTGTAACATTATTAATTGTGGATGCCTTTCAAGAGGCTCTGCTCAGACAAATGGTGACGGAACCCACAAGGGAAAAAGCGATATTGGATCTGGTCCTCACAAATGGAGAGAGTATCTCTAATGTTCGAGTGGGTGCTCACCTGGGAAGTAGCGATCATCAAACGGTTTGGTTTGATATAATGGCTAAAGTGGAGAGCGGCCGCACGATACTTAAAGTCCTAGATTTCAAACGTACAGACTTTAATGCAATGGGAAAGTACCTGAAGAAAGAGCTGTTAGGATGGGAGGACATAAGAGAAGTGGAAAGACAGTGGTCTAAGCTGAAAGGAGCGATAAAAATGGCTACGGACCTTTATGTGAAGAAAACCAATAAAAACAAGAGAAAAAGGAAGCCGATATGGTTCTCCAACCTAGTGGATGAGAAAATAAAGGCGAAAGAGTTGGCGTTCATGAAATATAAAAAAAAACCAAGAAGAGGAGAGCAGAAAGGACTACAGGGTGAAACTGAAAGAAGCCAAGAGAGAGATACGTTTGGCGAAGGCACAGGCAGAAGAACAAATGGCTAAAAATGTAAAAAATGGAGATAAAATTTTTTTCAAATATATTAGTGAAAGGAGGAAGATAAAAAATGGAATTGCTAGGCTAAAAGATGCTGGGAACAAATATGTGGAGAGTGATGAGAAGAAAGCAAATGTGCTAAACAAATACTTCTGTTCTGTGTTCACAGAAGAAAATCCTGGAGAAGGACCGAGATTGTCTGGCAAAGTTACGCGAGATAATGGAGTAGATTCTGCGCCGTTCACGAAGGAGGGTGTTTATGAGCAACTTGAAAAACTGATGGGACTTGAAAAAAGCGATGGGACCAGACGGGATCCATCCCAGGATACTAAGAGAGCTCAGAGAGGTTCTGGCGAGTCCTATTAAAGACTTGTTCAACAAATCTCTGGAGACGGGAGTGATTCCTGGGGAATGGAGGAGAGCGGATGTGGTCCCTATTCATAAAAGGGATGAAGCAGGAAACTACAGGCCGGTGAGCCTCACTTCAGTTATTGGAAAAATAATGGAAGTGTTGCTGAAAGAAAGGATAGTGTACTTCCTTGAATCTAATGGGTTACAGGATCCGAGGCAACATGGCTTTACAAAAGGTAAATCGTGCCAAACGAACCTGATTGAATTTTTTGATTGGGTGACCAGAGAGCTGGATCGAGGACATATGCTAGATGTAATTTACTTGGATTTCAGCAAAGCCTTTGATACAGTTCCTCATAGGAGGCTGTTGAACAAACTTGAAGGGCTGAAGTTAGGACCCAAAGTGGTGAACTGGGTCAGAAACTGGCTGTCGGACAGACGCCAGAGGGTCGCTCGAAGGAAGGAAAGGTAGGTAACTAGTGGAGTCCCTCAGGGTTCGGTGCTGGGGCCAATCCTGTTGAATATGTATGTGAGTGACATAGCTGAAGGGTTAGAAGGAAAAGTGTGCCTTTTTGCAGATGATACCAAGATTTGTAACAGAGTAGACACCGAAGAGGGAGTGGAAAATATGAAAAAGGATCTGCAAAAGTTAGAGGAATGGTCTAATGCCTGGCAACTAAAATTCAATGCAAAGAAATGCAGAGTAATGTATTTGGGGATTAATAATAGGAAGGAACCGTATATGCTGGGAGGAGAGAAGCTGATATGCACGGACGGGGAGAGGGACCTTGGGGTGATAGTGTCCGAAGATCTAAAGGCGAAAAAACAGTGTGACAAGACAGAGGCTGCTGCCAGAAGGATGCTGGGCTGTATAAAGAGAGGCGTGGTCAGTAGAAGGAAGAAGGTGTTGATGCCCCTGTACAGGTCCTTGGTGAGGCCCCACTTGGAGTATTGTGTTCAGTTTTGGAGACCGTATCTGGCGAAAGACGTAAAAAGACTTGAGGCGGTCCAGAGGAGGGCGACGAAAATGATAGGAGGCTTGCGCCAGAAGACGTATGAGGAGAGACTGGAAGCCCTGAATATGTATACCCTAGAGGAAAGGAGAGACGGGAGATATGATTCAGACTTTCAAATACTTGAAGGGTATTAACGTAGAACAAAATCTTTTCCAGAGAAAGGAAAATGGTAAAACCAGAGGACATAATTTGAGGTTGAGGGATGGTAGATTCAGGGGCAATGTTTTGGAGACCGTATGATTCAGACTTTCAAATACTTGAAGGGTATTAACGTAGAACAAAATCTTTTCCAGAGAAAGGAAAATGGTAAAACCAGAGGACATAATTTGAGGTTGAGGGGTGGTAGATTCAGGGGCAATGTTAGGAAATTCTACTTTACGGAGAGGGTAGTGGATGCCTGGAATGCGCTCCCGAGAGAGGTGGTGGAGAGTAAAACTGTGACTGAGTTCAAAGAAGCGTGGGATGAACACAGAAGATTTAGAATCAGAAAATAATATTAAATATTGAACTAGGCCAGTTACTGGGCAGACTTGCACGGTCTGTGTCTGTGTATGGCCGTTTGGTGGAGGATGGGCAGGGGAGGGCTTCAATGGCTGGGAGGGTGTAGATGGGCTGGAGTAAGTCTTAACAGAGATTTTGGCAGTTGGAACCCAAGCACAGTACCGGGTAAAGCTTTGGATTCTTGCCCAGAAGTAGCTAAGAAGAAAAATTAAAAAAAATAAAATAAAATAAAAAATTTGGGTTAAATCAGGTTGGGCAGATTGGATGGACCATTCGGGTCTTTATCTGCCGTCATCTACTATGTTACTATGTTACATTTGAATGATACTACTTTATTGTTTTTTTAACTTAGGGCTCCTTTTACAATGCTGCAGCAGCGGCTTTAACACGCGTGACTTTTAATCACGCGCTAGTCGAAAAACTACTGCCTGCTCAAGAGGAGGCGGTAGCGGCTAGTGCGTCCGGTGGTTTAGCGCGCACTATTATGCGCGTTAAACTGCTACCGCGGCTTCGTAAAAGGAGCCCATAAACATTTTTAATGTGAAAAAATTGCTAGGTAGTTAAGCTCAAATGTTAGTAATATCAACATAGCTTAGGATACTTAAATGGTGTTTAATAGTAATACATAAATATGATGACTAAATAAATATGTAAAATTTCTCATGGAAATTCAAAGTGGTTAATGAGAAAACTACAAATAAATCTGTAAAGGTTTTTGTTTTGTTTTTTTGCCTCACCCTATATATATCTCAACTCGGAGGCTGGTGGTACTTTATTGACTAACAGATTCTTTTGAGACATGAGCAAATGCTTAGGTATAACTTCTATTGCAAAGATTATTTATTAAAATTTGGATATTTATTTGCATAAATTTACATTAAAACATTCAAACACATTTTCTTTTAAAATAAAAAAGAAAGCTTTGAGATATGCATATTTGGTTCCTTCTTTTGGGGTGGGGGGAGTTGTTCACATTTTTTCCATTTTCCTTTCTTATTTTTATTCATTCCGAATATGATGGTGGTTGAAGATCATGTGGTCTTCCCATCTTATCTAAGGCGCCTCTGTACTTATCCCAGGCTTTCACGAATTAAACTATAATTTACTGCTTTGTCCTGCCATATAGAAATAACATGAATTCAATTACTGCTTAGCTCCCACCTCACCTCCCTGGGGAGGCTGCTCCTTGCATCTATCACCCCTGCTGTGAAGAAACATTTCCTAATGTCACTCCTGAGTCTACAACCCCTGAGTTTCATACCAGAATCTCTGCCTCACTGAAAGGTTGACTTCTCGTGCTTTATTTATTTACTGTTGTGGAATATGAATGTCTCTATCATAAGCCCTCTCTCTGCTCAGGTTTACATTTTTTTTTAATGCTATTTCTTTCATCTCTCAGTTCCCTACTGTATATTGACTTATTTTTCAAGTTCTTCTCATGTATCACCCATCTTACTAACAAGAGCTCAAGCTTAAATATAAAAATAAAAAATACAGTAATAAAAAACACATCACATACATTATACACTTCTTAACAAAAACATAATAAAACAGATAACAACAGATTTTATCACATTGTGCCAAAGCATCTCTCCTACCTTCCCAAAAGAAACTTCTTTTTACAACCGCTTCTGTTTTCTTCTTTTCATTGTTTCTCTGTGATCTCTTCTGCAGTCTATACCATCTAGCATCCTTCGCATTGCTCTCTACCTTCAGTCTCTTATGCCTCCCCTTTTTATTTTTTTTTCCCTCATTGGTCTCCTCTCTCAAACCTAATCTCCTTTTTCTAGTTTTGCCTTCTAGATCAGTGGTTCCCAACCCTGTCCTGGAGGACCACCAGGCCAGTCGGGTTTTTAGGATAGCCCTAATGAATATGCATGAGAGAGATCTGCATATAATGGAGGTGCGAGGCATGCAAATCTGCTTCATGCATATTCATTAGGGCTATCCTGAAAACCCGATTGGCCTGGTAGTCCTCCAGGACAGGGTTGGGGATCATTGTTCTAGATCAGGGGTAGGGAACTCCGGTCCTCAAGAGCCGTATTCCAGGCGGGTTTTCAGGATTCCCCCTATGAATATGCATGAGATCTATTTGCATGCACTGCTTTCAATGGATATTCATTGGGGAAATCCTGAAAACCCAACTGGAATACGGCTCTCGAGGACCGGAGTTCCCTACCCCTGTTCTAGATGGTCATGCTCACAGAACTCCAATCCCTTTTTCCCAGTGTCCTTGCTTTGATCCTGAATGACTGTTCCTGTGGATGCTGTAGGGCTCTGTGGACCAAGCAGCACTACCAGGAGAGTAGTAGCAGTTACTTCCCGAGGCCAACATCACTAGTATACAAAAGACCGCAGCAACACCTAGGCATGGCAGCATCGAAGTAAGCAGCTCTAGCCTCACTGGCAAAATCAAAGTGAAACCAGCCTTGGTAGCAGCTGAAGATAAGCAGCAGTCAACGTATGGAAAGCCCTAGTGGGATTTAGGTCCACCGGGACAAGAGGATGGAAGCCATGAGTGGTAATTGGAGACCAGAGATAGAGATGTAAAGAAGGCAAAAGAAAATATCTCTGAGGAGAAACAGGTTGGGAAAATGGGAATATCAATGCATATGTAAACATTTTCTGCCCTTGATTGCCAATTTATGTCTAGTATTGTTAATTGTACAGCATATTCCCTGTTGTGTTTATTTTATTGTTGGTTTTTAATTATTTCCCTTTGATTTTTATCTATTGTTAACCGCTTTGATTTGACCCTTTTTTTTGTTAATGGCGGTATATCAAATAAAATAACTAACTGGGTGCTTTATTTCTGCAAGATCTAGGCCACTGTGAGGATGAAGGGTGACAGAATACTTGTGTGGGCAATTTTCATTTAATACCCATTTTTCCTACACACAATGAAAATTTAGGTCTGGCTGAATTAAAAGATAAATATTTATTAAGATTAAGAAAATTGAAAAAGTTCAGTATAGTAGAAAAAAGCCTGAGGTACACAAAAATTAAGCAAGTGGTTAGAAGGCAAGCTGGAGTACAAGTAGGCCGCTCTTCTCTCTTCAGAATCGTTTCCTGTGCTAACAGTTTCCTCTTTTTCTCCTTCAAACTCACCTAGTCCCGTCTTCTCATATTAGGGTGTTGGAACCTCCAGGGACCTGTAAAGATGGCTTCCCCAAAATAAGACATACTCTTTACTTCTTCATAGACTCACTTGGGCATGTGGGAAAACTCCTCCTCTCCCATACATAGGACACTGACCTTGATGGACCTTTGGTATGACATAGTATGGCAACTAGTTCTCAAATATATTGCCTGTAACCCGCCTCGAACTCTAATTAATAAGGATTTGGTAGGATATAAGATTGCACATAACACATAACATTTCCAGATCACAGAAACCCAAAGAGTAGCAAAATTCCATATTGTTTACTCTCAAAGATAAGCAGTGGATTTCACCACTTGTTAAGAATAGTTCATGGACTTTTCCTCCAGGATCAACTCTACTTTTTTTAAATCTAGGTATGCTAATTGCTTTTACCAGAATCTGCAACAAATTTCAGAAGGTAGCTGCTCTTTGACTAAACAATTTTCTCTAATTTGTTTAACCATGTTATTTGCAACTTTATGGTGTGTTCCCTTTACCTTGCAATTTTTCAAAGAGAAAACAGTAGATTCAAGCTTCATTCAGGATTTTATAGACCTTAGTCATGTAACCCCTCAACTGTCTTTTCTCCAAGCTGAAGAACCCTAACCTCTTAGACTTTTTCTCTTAATGAAGTCACTCTATACCCCTTTTCATTTTGGTTGCTTTCTTTGTACCTTTTCTAAATCTGAGATGTGACCAGAATCACAAACAATTCCTCTTAATAATTCCTAACATTCTCTTTGCTTTTTTTTTTTTGCTGCACACTGAGCAGAGATTTTCAACGTACTGTCCACAGTGATACTTAAATCCTTTCCCATCATGGTGACTCCCAATGTGGAACCTAGCATCTTATGACTATCACCTTGGTCATCAGGATTCTGTTGTCCAGATATTCCTCTCTTACTTGCTGACATGGTTCAGAAATGCTTTCAGAAGTAGGTAAACTTTTAAAAAAGACCCTGGCCCCAGGAGCACATTTCAAGTATTCTAAGCCTCAGTTACTCTCATAGAAGATCAGTAGAATAGGGACCCCCCCACCTCCCCCTCAGTCCAGAATATACTCCCTGAGTACTTGTAGCTCTGCAAGAAGGGCAGAAAGAATCCTAAAAACAAAATACTCATACTCAAGGGAGTTTTATACTCATCTCCCGCCATTCATTCCAAGTGGGGAACACATTTACATAATCACTCTGTCATTCATATTTCTAGCAGGAACAGTAATATCCCTAAAGTCACAAAATTCACTATGTCTGCATAAACTTAATTAATCTCTGAGGCCAACAATTAATTTGTATAGATATTCTTCATTCCCTCTACAAACACTAAAAGTGGATAACAGCAGAAAAATATCAATGTAGCCCATCCAGCCTGCCCAAGTGAGGCAGTTTGGGTTAGATCTTGGTTAGTTCATGAGTTCATTAGTTCATGATCATCTAGGCAGAGAGGCTTCAAACTGAGAGTTGCACAACAGTCTAACACATGAAAATCACAGTTTCTTAAACATAATTGGCAGGCCTCTCTGTCCTCATGATGGTCCTGTTCTTCAATTCATAAAGCATTCAGCTCAACACAAGACTGTGTTTCGCCACATGATCATTGACTAATGATCTTATGAACTAACCAAGATCCAGTTTTGGATAAAAGTAATCACAATGAATGTAGTATGTGTGTGAAAGTTGGGAAGTGAGTGTGAGTGATGGGGATTGGGTTTACTGACTAAATTATTCTGATATTTATTAATAAATTAAGTATTGGTAAGTTGTAAAAGTACTGTAATGAAATGAACTGTGAGAGATAAGATTAAAATTGAATTGATTCAGATAATACTTGTTTGTATTAAATATTTAATAGCTGGGTTTAAGAATTTGAGTTATGCATATTTATTAGGGATGTCCTGAAAACTCAATTGGCTTGTAAACCCCTCCCCCCTTCCTGGAAAGTTTGAGAACCTCTACTCTAAGGTATACATATTTAGGATCTCCATTTTCTTCTGATGGTTACTTTCCTCTGTACTGATTCCAGCCTCTTGATATCCTTAGTGAGATATAGCCTCCAAAACTGAACACAGTTCTCCAAGCGAGGCCTCACAATTGTTTTGTACATGGGAATTATCACATCTTCCCTTCTGCTGGTCATGTCCTTCTCAATACAACCTAGCATCCTTCTGGTTTTGGCCACTGCCTAATCACATTGTTTCACCACCTTGATATCCTCAGACAATATTACCCTATAATGGATTTTCTTAAATATAAAAATTCTTTCATAAGGAGGACCCCAGGAATACTTTTTCTATATTTAAAAAGAGGAAAATATTGGAGTCTCTGCTCCTAATATCATCTGTGAGTGCTGCAATGTAAAGTGATGGAGAGTGGGCCTACATGTCTAACACTGGCCAGTAGGGGGCTCCTGGAATGGAAGAATAGTCTATTGCAGGGGTGCCCACACTTTTTTGGCTTGCAAGCTACTTTTAAAATGACCAAGTCAAAATGATCTACCAACAATAAAAAAAACACAAAGCACACTGTACGCAGAGAAAATGTTAATTATCATTTAGATGAAGAAATGAAAGCCGAGATGAAGCGAGAATGCAAAAACGGTAACATGATTGTTATGGGAGACTTCAACTATCCCGGAATAGACTGGAGTCTTTGAAACTCAAAATGCACTAGGGAGACCGGATTCCTGGAGGCTATACAGGACTGCTTCATGGAGCATCTTGTCGGAGAACTGACGAGAGGGAATGCCACTTTGGATCTAATCCTCAAAAGAAGTGGAAGTAGTGGGGCCGTTGGGAAACAGCGATCACAATATGATCAAGTTCAAAGTTGAAGTAGGAATATCGAAGGGGAAGAGAACCACAGCGACATCTTTTAACTTCAAGAAAGTGATGAGAGTAATGGTAAGGAAGAACCTTAGGAACAGTTCAATGAAATCGAAGACTGTAGAGCAAGCCTGGTCTTTATTCAAGGACACGATGAGCGAGGCACAAAATCTGTATATCTCCAGATTTAGAAAAGGATGCAAAAAGAGCTGAACAAAAGACCCGACGTGGATAACTAAAGAAGTAAAGAAAGCGATAGGCGATAAGAAGAATTCATTCTGGAAATGAAAAAAGGACAAAACCGAGGAAAACTGGAAAGAGCACAGGAAGCATCAAAAAGAATGTCACCTCGTGGTCAGAAGAGCAAAAAGAGAATATGAAGAGAGGCTAGCCAGAGAAGCAAGAAATTTCAAACCGTTCTTCAGATATGTTAAAGGGAAGCAGCCGGCTAGGGAGGAGGTGGGATCGCTGGATGACGGAGATAGGAAAGGAGCGGTGAAGGAGGAAAAAGAAGTGGCGGATAGACTAAACATGTTCTTTTCGTCAGTATTTACAAAAAAAGGACACATCCAACGTGCTGGAACCTGAAAAAAATCTTCAAAGGAAATCAAGCAGAAAAATTAACATCCATGGAGGTAAGCCTTGAAGACGTACACAAGCAGATAGATTAAAAAATGATAAATCTCTGATGAATCCACCCTAGGGTATTGAAAGAACTAAAGGAGGAAATAGCAGAACTACTACAGCAGGTTTGTAATCTATCCCTGAATACAGGCGTGATCCCGGAGGATTGGAAGATAGCTAATGTTACGCCCATCTTTAAAAAAGGATCGAGAGGTGACCCGGGGAACTACAGACCGGTAAGTTTTGACTTCGGTTCCGGGGAAGATGGCGGAAGCACTGATAAGACAGCATCGATGAATATCTAGAAAGGAATAAACTGATGAAACAAGCCAACATGGCTTCTGCAAGGGAAGATCGTGCCTAATGAACTTACTGCACTTCTTCGAAGGAATTGACAAACGGATGGACAAAAGGGACCCCATAGACATCGTATACTTGGATTTCCAAAAAGCCTTTGACAAGGTACCCCATGAACGCTTACTACGGAAACTGAAGAACCATGGGGTGGAAGGAGACGTACATAGATGGATCAAAAATTGGTTGGCGGGTAGAAAGCAAAGGGTAGGAGTGAAGGGCCCCTACTCGGACTGGAGGAGGGTCACTAGTGGTGTTCCGCAGGGATCGGTACTCGGACCGCTGCTGTTCAATGTATTTATAAATGATCTAGAACAGGGACGAAGTGCGAAGTAATAAAATTCGCAGACGACACCAAACTATTTAGTGGAGTTGGGACTAAACAGGACTGTGAAGATTTACAAAGGGACCTGAACAAACTAGAAGAGTGGCCGAAGAGATGGCAGATGAAGTTTAATGTAGAGAAATGTAAAGTCTTGCATGTAGGAAACAGAAACCTGAAGTATAGCTATACGATGGGAGGGCTGGGTAATGGGTGAAAGTACCCAAGAAAAGGACTGGGGGTAATAGTGGACAACACAATGAAGCCGTTAACAGTGCGCAGCGGCCTCTAAGAAGGCGAATAGAATGCTGGGTACTATCAAGAAAGGTATTACAACTAGAATGAAAGAAGTTATCCTGACGTTGTATCGGGTGATGGTGCGTCCAATATTGGTCACCGTACCTTAAGAAGGATATGGCGATACTCGAGAGGATTCAGAAAAAAGCAACACGATTGATAAAAGATATGGAAAACCTTTCATATGCTGAAAGATTAGAGAAACTGGGGCTCTTTTCCCTGGAGAAGTGGAGACTTAGAGGGGTCATGATAGAGACTTACAAGATCATGAAGGGCATGGAGAAAGTGGAGAGGGACAGATTCTTCAAACGTACGAAAACTACAAGAACAAGAGGGCTTTCGGAAAAATTAAGAGGGGACAGATTTAGAACCAATGCTAGGAAGTTCTTCTTCACTCAAAGGGTGGTAGACACCTGGAATGCGCTTCCAGAGGGTATGATAGGAAAGAGTACGGTTTTGGAGTTCAAGAAGGGATTAAATAATTTCCTGAAGGAAAAGGGGATAGAAGGGTATAGATAGAGGATTACTATACAGGTCCTGGACCTGATGGGCTGCCACGTGAGCAGACTGCTGGGCATGATGGACCTCTGGTCTGACCCAGCAAAGGCACTGCTTATGTTCGGTTTTTTTCAAAGCGGTCAAGGCAGATGACTTTAAAATATGCAATGTCACCTCAGTAACTATACAAAAATAGACAAATATACACCCTTTTACTAAACCGCGATAACGGTTTTTAGCGCAGGGAGCTGCGCTGCTCCTGACGCTCATAGGCTCCCTGAGCTAAAAACATCTATTGCATTTTAGTAAAAAGGGGGCCATAGTGCAAAATATAGACAGCAGATATAAATTCTCAAAACGGACACATTTTGATCACTAAATTGAAAATAAAATAATTTTTCCTACCTTTATTGTCTGGTGATTTCATGAGTATCTGGTTGCACTTCTTTCTGACTGTGCATCCAATATTTTTTCCCTTCTTTCTGCCTCCTGCATGCTTCCTCTCCTCCAGACCTCATTCCATTCTCCAACCAACATCTTCTCTGTCCCTCCATGAGTCCAACTTTTTCTTCCTCTCTCCCTGCCTGCCTCCTGCCACCCGACACATTCCATTCCCTCCCCCAACTTTTTCTTCCTCTCTCCCTGCCCCTACCTCTTTCTTTCTCTCTCTCCCTGTCCCCCTTCTTTCTGTCTTTCTTTCTCTCTCCCTGCCCCCCTTTCTTTTTTCTTTCTGTCTCTCTCCCTGCCCCCCCCTAAGCCAACTCCACCATTGCAAAATGCCCCCAGCAAACACTTTCTCCTGTCTGCTCTTACTCTTATTTCCCAAAGTATGTATTTTTCTCTCAGTTCCCTTCCCATATTACAGCGCATGCTCCCTCTCTGATTAGATTAGAACCTTTCTATATGGGCTGTGTGTTCTCACTTGGAGGTTGCTGGGAGGAAGACCAATGGATTCAGGAGCAGCTAGGCCTGGTGCCAGGGGTTGCACTGCCCTAGACCAGCATGGCCTAATCAAAAGAGGGTCTGCAGAGAAGAATCAGTGTGATTGCTGAGTTACCCTCATGAGCAAGAGGAACTAACAGCTCATTTTGACCCTCTGGGAAGTCCAAATGCCAGTGTATCCCTTGCACTCAGAGTAGGAGTGTTAAAAAGTGTTTTTGAGAGAAATGCTTTAGGAAGGAGAATAGTTTTCCCTGTTTATAGTTCTCCAAGAGAAATACGTTTAGGTTCTCCAAGAGAAATACGTTTAGGAGTATTTTGATATTTTTTCGTTGAATGTCCAGAGACACAGACTCTGAATGAATTTGGTCTAGGTACAGGGAGGTATGGTGATCTTGCAATGTGCAAGTGTGTTGTTGTTGTGTTGTTTTTTTGTTGTTTTTTTTGAGAGAGTCTTGCAGGAAAATATAGAAGGGCATGAGGCCTCTGAAGAAAAGTACTGTAAAGGGGGAGTCTGTCCAGAACTTCAGAAGAGGATTATAGGGGAAGAAGGAATTAATTTTACCAAACATTTAAGAGAAGAAATCTGGGACTTTGGCACTTGCTATTGTTGTTTTGATTTATTGTTATGTGTGGCTATACCTAATAAACCTCCTCTTTTACTTAGGTGCGATAAATATCAGTGCACGCTAAACACTAACACACCCATTATATTCTATGGATGTGTTAGCGTGCACTAATATTTAGCAAGCACTAAAACAGCTAGCGTGCCTTAATAAAAGAAGTGGATAGTTTTTTGGGTTGGTTTTTTTTTTTTTTTAAATTATATGAAAATATTCCTTTGGTGCATCTAGATTTATTGTAGCACTTTTGGGGGTTCTGTGGGAGTTTTGGTTTCAATTGGTGAAGACCTTGCAGCATTTTGCCTTTACCAGAACCCTTAAGTTTGTGTTTTCCTATGTTGTTGTTGTTTTTTTTCATATACCTCCAAGGCAAACCATACCCCACTGAAGGGGCCATTGCACTTTGTGACATTTCCGCTCCCCGAGACGGTCATGTCCGAGAGAAACCCCAGCCTAAATCCTGTGCCCGAGACCAGGGAGTGACCGAGAATGATCAGGCAGGGGATACTGGAAGCAGGGCTGCCTATCCTGAGCCATCTCAACCTGATTAGGAGCCAGAATCCAAGTTAGCTCCACGGCCCAGTAAAAACCCCAGCTACATTAAGAGGTTTAATCAGGCTCCCAGTGGTATTCTGCCCAGCAACCTGGGGGGGAGCCCAAGAGCACGAAAGCTAGGCACACAGACACCTAGTACAGGATGTGGCCCAAAGACTCTTAAGCAGCTCTCCAAAGCAGTAAGAGAGGCTGCACACGAGGACCTGGCAGAGAAGGATCTCCGGGCCAGGCAAAGGCCAGACCTTGCTCAGGAGCCAGCAGAGCAGCTGGGTATGCCAGAAAACATGGACACGGCTGAATGGTCCATGCCTGAAGCTGACAACGAGGAAGCCATGTATGTGAGCTGGGCAGCCTCTCACTAAGTACTAGAGGTACGGGGGGGGGGGGGGGTATAAGAATATAGTTGTGAAAATTGATAAAAACTATTCTTGTTTGGTGTGCAAAGCCAAGCTCAGAGCATGCTGCAGCAGCACTGATTACGTTGCTGCACTCCAGCTGTGCCAAAAGCCCAAAGAAACTGAAGGAAGTTTGCTGGCTTGTGAAGCAGTTTCCCAGTTACCTATTTAAGTTCAAAGGACTTACAGAATTGGGATTGGAGCCCCGAAGACCTAAGGGTGCGATTCAGAGGGAGCTGGTTAAAGCTATGTAATAAAAAGGGGAACCAGCAATTCTGTTGCCCAACAGTGGGAAAGACTGTTGCTGGAATGACTAGAGCCTGCAGTAATGTTTTATTTTTTCTTTTCATGATTGAAGTTTGTTTTACAATGTGAAATTTAAGTGCCTGGTGAAGAAACCAGATTATATGATTAAAAGTCCAGGACTCAAGAGTATTCTTAAGGACTTTTACTTTTTGGGACTAATTTTGTGTTCTCTTGCTGAGACTGTGGTTCAGTGCGGGGTGGAGCCCCTAGAACCTGGACTGTGAACTTACCTAACCTAAGAACTGCTGTTCTTTCATTGAACTGTTTGAAAGATAGAAATCTGGTTTTTTTTGTGTTTCTTTTTGGAACTAAAGGAAGAGTGTACGCTAGTGCTTCCTTATAGGATTTTTAGTTTTCTACTCATTGGGTTTTGGAGACAAATTAAACTTTGAACACTGTTTTTGATTTGACTTGGCTCGCTGTGCTTTATTTTAGCAAAGCCCAAAGTATTGGGACACCAGTGAGGTCTTCCACTTTGGGAGCCACGCCAGGGTCGTGCTGCTGCCTGTTGGTGGTCTTCCACAAGCTTCCCAGGACCCCGGAAGGTGACAACTTGGAGAAGTAGCCTAATGGTTAATACAGTGAGCTGAGAACCTGGGGAACTGAATTCTATTCTCACTACAGCTCTCTGTAACCCATCATTGCCCCAGTTACAAAAAAACCTAAGATTATAAGCTCACTAGAATATGAGAAGGTACTTACAAATAAATGTAAACTGCTTTGGATGTACCAATGAAAGATGGTATATCAAATCCATGACCCTCTTACCTTGTACATATTTCTCTAGATCAGGGGTCTCCAAAGTCCCTCCCTGAGGGCCGAATCCAGTTGGGTTTTCAGGATTTCCCCAATGAATATGCATTGAAAGCAGTGCATGCACATAGATCTCATGTATATTCATTGGGGAAATCATGAAAACCCGACTGGATTCGGCCCTCAAGGAGGGACTTTGGAGACCCCTGCTCTAGATTATTAAAATAAGTAGTGTAGCTTCTGAAGAGTACTTTAGAAGTTCAGAAAATTATTAAAAGTTATGTATGTGCTGGCAGGGAATGTGGAGCAAACGGTCAGTCACTTCTTCTACACAGTGCTGTCTCTAGGGCAGGGGTGTCCAACCTTTTGGCTTCCCTGGGCCACATTGGCCCCAACAAATTTTCTGGGGCCACACAAATGCGCAAACGCTGCAGCAAGACAGAGGAGGGAGCTGGCAAGACGGTAAACACCCGGGGGCAGCAGAGGAAAACATTGCATCGCCCTTGACAGAGCCACACAAAATACTTCATGGGGCTGCATGCCGTCCTTGGGCCGCAGGTTGGACACCCCTGCTCTAGGGACTCAAGCACTTTCTCATATCCACTTATCATTTCTCCTCCTTTTACTGACATCTCTTCTCACATCTTTCTGCTCGTACCTCTCCTTTCCACTCCATTTTCTCCCTCCTATCTTTCCAACTTTTTGTCTCCCATCTGCTGTCTCTGCCTCCATCACCATCCCATTCCTGTACCTTTTCCATTTTCACTCCTTAATCGCCAGCTTTCAATTTCTCTCTTTTCTAGCACCAGCCCTCTGCCTCAGCTTCTCTTCCATTCAAATCCCTTCTTTTCTTGTAAATGAGTGGTAGGATCCCTCAGCTACCAATCTGTACACACAGTTTGTGCCAATGTGGCAAAACTCCTAGGCCAGCACTTCTCGTGCATCATTTGTGAAAGAGCCTGATCTCGTGCATCATAAGATCAGGCTGTTTCACAAATTGGGACCAAGGCTTCAAACTAAACTAAACCCATTTATTAACACATTCTTGTGGAGCTTAGGGTCAGGATAGCTGCTGCCATGCTCTGTCAATCTGCCTGTGCGATAGGGGCAATATTTCAAAATGATTGGGGATGTTGAACAGAATACAAATTACCCCTCCTGGATGCAATGAAGGAGCCTTCTCATCACGTACAGAGCTGGCTCCTCGGTCAATCCAGAATCTTTCACCCCTGGCAGATTGGTATGGCTGATCTCAAAACCTGCTGGGGTGGAGCACAAACAGAACGGAACTAGCAGAAGCACAAATGAATCTTGCTCAGGAGGTATTGCAAGGACATGACAAATCAGCAGCCAGGAAGTGCTGGACTGAGTTTTGAAAGTGCTCACAGTCCTGGCACAGCATATACACAGCTTTCATCTGCTCCGTCACTGCTTCTGCCAGGCCCTGACTATGATGGTGCAGCACCCCAGCTTACAGCATGCCCAGACTTAGAGGACTGCTGCGTGGCTGTACGCACCTGAGAAGGAGCATTGAAAAACGTTGAATATTAGGGGTTAGGCTCCTGCTGGGTCAGTCTGGAAGCAGGAGGCAGACAAGAAGAAAAAAGCGAGAACACGGACTCAATCAGGGAACAAGAGCCTAAGAGGAGCACACATTGCAGTAAGTAAAGGAGTTCTGCTTCTAAAACCATCTAAAGAAAATTAAATCCAAAATATCTGCATGTCCAGAGTGGTTAACATAGTAAACATATGATGAACATCAGAGCTTCCAAAATTACCCAGTTCCAGGAGAGAGCTTTGAGGACAGTCCTGCATTTCTGATAACCTTATCCCAATGCAGCGCTGATTTAAATGGGTAGAATTAAGGACTATATAAATCCCATACTGTTTTGGGATGTACGTTTAAAACCAGGACAGCCACACAGTGACGTAACGAGGTTGAGAGGCGCCTGGGGCAATGGTGCCCCCCCCCCATCTTCTCCACCACCACCCTACTCCTTTCCTGCCTCCCCTGTCATGCATGCACACCCCTTCTCTACCCTGCATCTTTTACCTTCCCCGGCATGAGCAGCATCACCAACTCACTGCCCATGTTGGCTCTCCCTATGACATCACTTCCTTGGTGCTGGACCTGGAAGTGATGTCAAAGGGAGAGCCGATGCTGGCACAAGCAATAGGTTGGAGTTGCTGCTCGAGCCAGTGAAAAGATAGAGATATGGTGGTGATGGGGGAGCGAAGAGAGGAGGAGGAGTGCCAGCACCCTCACCAAGACAGCACCCAGGGCAGACCCCCCTCCCCCCCCTACTTACTACGCCACTGAGGCCATAACGTCTCTCTCCTGGAACTGGGAAACTTGGCAGCTCTGGAATATTTTGTCTTGGTTTTTTTCCTGGTGCTATTTTGACAATTTGATAAGAACTGTAAGTTGAATTTTATACAAGAAAATTATCAAGAGACAAACTTAATATAAAAATAATATCATTTGTTGGTTAGAGCTAGAACCTTAGCACGGATCAGACAAAAGGCCCTGCCTGTGCTGGCTGTGAGTAGCATGTTTTGAGGCTGCCTCCTGCTGTCCACTGCACTTCAGGTAAGGGAGGGATCAAGGGAGGGAGCGAGGGGGTTCACAGTTCAGGACCACCGCCTGCTTTTGCCACTAAGGGGCTTGAGGGAGGGAGGAAGGAGGGCTTTGAAGTTCAGGACCACTGCCACACTGGTGCTTTGGGGCAGGAGGAAGGGGGTTAATCTTTCAGCTGCTTGGGAGAGGGGGAAATGAGGGGGGATTTGCAGCTCAGGATGCTGCAGAATTGGTGCTTTGGGTCAGGAGGGAGGTGGGGTTCATGGCTCAGGACTGCCACCATTTCTAGTTCTTTGGGGCTTGAGGGAGGTTTGAGTCTTAGGACCGCTACCACTGGTGCTTCGAGGTACTTCTTTTTTTCATAAGAAGTTGCCACCACTGGGTCAGACCAGAGGTCCATCTCGCCCAGCGGTCCACTCCCGCGGCGACCCATCAGGTCTGTGACCTGTGAAGTGGTTCCTGACCATTTCTGTAACCTACTTCTACATCTATCTGTAACCCTCAATCCTATCTAAACCTTCCTTGAAACCCTGTAGTGTGCTCTGGCCTATCACAGCCTCTTGAAGCGCGTTCCATGTGTCCACCACCCTCTGGGTAACAAATAACTTCCTTGCATTTGTTCTAAACCTGTCCCCTCTCAATTTCTCCCAGTGACCCCTTGAATTTGTGGTTCCCCACAGTCTGAAGAATCTGTCCCTGTCCACCTTCTCTATGCCCCTCAGGATTTTGAAGGTTTCTATCATGTCTCCTCTAAGTCTCCGCTTTTCCAGGGAGAACAGCCCCAGCATTTTCAACCTGTCAGCGTATGAAAAGTTTTCCATACCATTTACAAGTTTAGTTGCTCTCCTCTGGACCCCCTCAAGTACTGCCATGTCCTTCTTGAGGTACGGCGACCAGTACTGGACACAGTACTTCAAATGTGGGCGCACCATTGCACGACATAGCGGCATGATGACTTCCTTCGTCCTGGTCGTGATACCCTTTTTAATGATACCCAACATTCTGTTTGCTTTCTTTGAGGCTGTCATTGAAAGCATTGTGCTGATGCTTTCAATGTTGTGTCCACCATCACCCCCAGGTCTCTTTCAAGGTTGTTCACCCCTAGCAGTGATCCTCCCATTCACTAGCGATTTTTTTTGCTGGTTGGGTGAGAGTCCTGGTTAACTGAGATTTTACTGTATATGCTTTGTCGATGCAGAGAATCTTTATGCAACTACTGATTTTGTCATTGCTGATTTACTTTTAAGACCGAGGTCTGGTTGTTTATTCACTTGCAACGTTAATCCTGTCTTTATACAAAGCTAAAATTATACCCCTGATGCAGGCAACTGACGAAACGTGGGCACATTGGGTCTGTGTTCATTTTTGGTGTGCCACAGTGTGTTCTTTTGTCCATAATTGTTTATTATGGACAGTCTATACCAGGTTTGTTTGTTGATCACTGATCTTGCTTTGCTTCTCTGACTTGGAGAGAATAGGGATGAGTTCTGGGGGCCAATCTGGAGAAGTAGAGGAAGAGCTCTGGGGTGGGACTGGGGCCATATATCCTTCAGTGTGAATTTTCAAAGTGTTGCGGCTAGTGCAGTGTGATTTTCTTAGCTCACAGAAGCAGTTTAATCCAGGGCTATGCTGAATGTGGCGTGTTGTGGAGAGGAGAAGTAGCTTAGTGGATACTGGTTAGAGAAGCAGATTGCAAATTAATAAAGCCAGAGTTCAAATTCCACATCACCCAACAAAACTCTCTGTGACCTTGGACAAGTAAATTTACTCTCTGCCTCATTTACAGCTTAGGGTTGTTAAGTCCATTTGCGCAGAGAAGTAACTCTTGTACCTAAATGTAATTCTCTTTGATGCTAGAATTGGAAAAGGCAAGTAATAAATCAAATCCATGTGTTTAACAATTACAGCAATATATTATGGCCTAAAACCCATTTTACATAAATATATTTTATCAGTGCATTAATTTTAGAACAGCTGCTTTACAGACAGATTTCTTCATCATGCAAGCAAAAAAATATTTAATAATATGCTACAGGGAGGTAGATTCAAAGCAACATCAGGATTTTTTTTCTTTTTTCATGGAAAGAGTGGTGGATGCTTGGAACACCCTCCCAAATGAGATGACAATACAATAGAATCTCAGCTATCCAGCACCCACGGGGATTGGTGAATACCGGATAACTTTTCTGGTTAATTGAGAGTGTGTTAGAAACTTTGTTTAACATAATCTCAATCCCCCCCTCCTGCCCCATAGCACCAGTGCGGCAGCGGTCCTGAGTCACAAATCCCTTAATGCCAGAAGCAGGGGGAATTCTGAGCTGCGAATCTCCTCACTCCCTCTATCCCTTCCTTACCCCAAACACAACCAGTCAGCAGGAGGTAACCTCAAAACAGGCTGCTCGTGGCCAGCCCTGGCAAGGCCTTTCCTCTGATGCGTCACGCGTTGGAGGAAAGGCCCTGCCAGGGCTGGCCACGAGTAGCCTGGCTTTGAGGCTGCCTCCTGCTGACCAGCTGCGCTCAGGTAAGGAAAGGAGAGAGAGAGAGAGGGAGCAAGGGGATTCACAGCTCAGGACCACCACTAAGGGGCTTGAGGGAGGGATGAGGGCTTTGCAGCTCAGGACCACTGCCACCTGGTGCTTTGAGGTGGGAGGGAGAGGGGTTCCTCTCTCAGCTGCTTTGGGGCTTGAAGGAGAGGGAATTTGCAGCTCAGGACACTGCTGCACTGGTGCTTTGGATCAGGAGGGAGGTGGGGTTCACGGCTCAGGACTGCCACTGCTTGTAGTTCTTCAGGGCTTGAGGGAGGAAGGGGGGTTTGTGGCTCAGGACTGCTGCCACTGGTGCTTCAGGGGTCTTATTTTGCTGCTGGCGATTTTTTTTTTGTCTGTTGGTTGAGAGTGTCGGTTAACCGAGACCCGGTTAACTGAGATTCTACTGTATATAGAAATAAAAACAAAGGAAATAAAGTGATACCTTTTTTATTGGACTAACAATGCATTTTGTGATTAGCTTTTGATGGTAACCCTTTCTTCCTCAGATCTGATCTAAGGAACAAGGGGTTACTTTTGAAAGCTAATCATAAACACTGGCTTTTACAAAGCCGTGGTAGAGGTTTGTACCATGGGCCAGCAAGGTAAATGCTCCGAGGCTCATAGAATTCCTATGAGCGTTGGAGCATTTACCTCGCCAGCCCGTGGTAGAAACCTCTACTGCGGCTTTGTAAAAGGATCCCAAAATGCATTAAGGCCCTCTTTTACTAAGCTGCGTAGAGGTTTTTACAACAGCTCAAAGCGCTAAATGCTCCGACACTCATAGGAATTCTATGAGCGTTGGAGTATTTAGCGTTCTGGTAGAAACCTCTACCATGGATTAGTAAAAAGGAGAGGGTGGGGAGGAGGTAAGTTAGTCCAATAAAAAAGGTAACACTATTTCCGTTATGTTTTTGTGTTTTATTTCTATATATTACCTTGAAAGTGGACTAACATGGCCACCACACCATTTCACAAAACAGATGGTGAAGGCAAAAATCAGTGCAGGAATTCAAAAAGGAGTGGGATAACCACAGGTGACCTCTAACAGGAAAGTAGGCAAAGTCAAACAGAAGAGCCAGCTCTATGGGTGATTGAACACCCCCAGTATTGAACAAATTCCTCAACAGTGTCCAAGGGTTTGGCACCCCCAATCATTTTAAGAAGTTGACTCACAAGAAACCAAACATGCAGCAGTTCAGCTACAGAAGGACTTTTGCACTTTTATGAAATCAGGCTGAAAGTTAATATATATATGATGAGGCAGGTACTCCCCCAATACCACAAGCATGGAAAAAATAACTTGCCCTGCGCGGCAGATACGCCTCCCAACACCACAGGCATGGGAAAAGCAGTCCGCACTGTGCAGCAGGTACCTCCCCCCCCCCAACACAAGCACAGGGAAAATAACCTGCACTGTGTAGCCGGCACAACCCTAACACTCTTCCTGGGAGATTGTATAGGCCCTGTTTGTCTTTCTCTGCTGTCATTTTACTATGCTATTATGTATGTATAAGGTGACAATACATCCCGTTTTGAACGGGACAGTCCCTTTTTCACATCCCCTGCCCCGTTGTCCCCACTCACAGCTTCGGGACGCCCGAAATGTCCCGTTTTCAGAGAGGGTCCCAAAGCTGTGAGTGGGGACAACGGGACAGGGGATCGCAGCCTCCTATCTCTCCCTCCCGACCCTCCCAGCAAGTTGACAACCTCCCTCCAGTAGCGTCGGCAGCCGCAGCAAGCTAAACAGGCTGCTTCGCAGCTTTCTATTGCCGGTGAAGCGTCACTGATGATGTCATCGGTGACGCGGTAGAGGGATTCGCGGGCAGGAGAAAGCCGCGAAGCAGCCTGTTTAGCTTGCTGCGGCTGCCGACGCTACTGGAGAGAGGTTGTCAACTCGCTGGGAGAGTCGGTAGGGAAAGATAGGAGGGTCAGCGGGGGTTGGGCTGAGAGGGGATAAAAGAGTCTGCCTCAGGTGCTTCAGGCAGCAGCAGCAGCAGCGTTTATAATTCGCTGCTGTTGCCGGCTTCAGGCCTTGCTCTCTGCCAGGTCCTGCCTACTTCCTGTTTTCATGAAGACAGGAACCGACAGAAAGGAAGGCCTGAAGCCTTCAACAGCAGTGAATTGTGAATGCTGCTGCTGCCCGATGAAGTTCTTGGGTGACAAGGAGGAAAGGGAGCAGAGGGGGAGAGAATTGGGGAGAGTGTTGAAGGAAGATGAGGGATGGAATGAATGAAAGAAAATGCCAGGGCTTGGAGAGGAGGAGGAAGGTATGCCAGCCCAAGGGAAAAGGAAGGAGGAGGTGTCAGAGCATGGAGGGGGTGGGAGAGATGGAAGAAAAGGAAAGGAGAGAGATGCCGGGAATCAGGGAAGGAATGATGCCAGACCATGGGGGAAGGACAGAAAGGAGACGAGAGAGATGCCAGAGCATAAGGGAGGGGGTGGAGACAGAGAGAGAAAAACGGAGAGGTGACAGAGCTGAAATCAATCATGTACAAAGGAGAGAAGGGGCATGGGATAGATAGTTTATGGAAGGAGCATAGAAAGAGGGAAGATGCCATATGGAAGAGAGAGGGCGGACACTGGATGGAAAGAGCACAGAGGACAGTGAATGGAAGGGGAGATATAGGGGTGAACAGTAGATGGAAGGGATAGAGAGAGGGAAACAGACACTAAATGGAATTGTGGGGGGAGAGGAGGGACAGCCGCTGAATGGAAGTGCGAGGGACAGGGGGAGCAGACACTGGAAGGAAGTGGGGAGGAGAAAGAAAAAAGGGCACATGCAGGATTGAGGGAAGAGGATAGAATTAGTTACTGGAAGGGGTGAGGGAAAGAGGTGGCAAGCTATAGGTAGACAGTGAAAGAGGGAAATTGAGGACTGAATAGTAAAAAAGAATTTAGACAAAGGCAGAAAATAAATTGAGAAGGAAGACCAGGGAAGAACAGGAGGAAGGGAGCGGAGAGAGAGATGCCAGAGCAGGGGGGAAGGAGAGGAGACAGATATCAGACCTGGGAAGAGGAAAAGAGGAAGGAGACAGATACTAGATCCGAGGGGGAAAAAAGGAGGAGAGAGAGATGCTAAAATCTGCTGGGAGGGAAGAAGGAAAGAAGGAGAGAAAGAGGCAGAGAAAGGGAGGGGGTTGTAAGCACATTAGAAAGACTACAGAGAAAAAGGCTTTGACGAAAGTGGAAGGAGGCAGATGCATGACTATTGGAGGTTCAAACAGAGGGGGAGAGAGAGGGAGACCTGGAACAAAGGTAGAAAGGAGAACTAACACTGAATCTGGAGAGGGTAACAGAGGGAAAAGAGAGAGAGTCCTGGACCCAAAGGGGATGGGGCTGGATTCTGAAAGAAATGTTGAATGCAAAAGAAAGAAAGATTGGATGCACAGTCAGAAGGAAGTGCAACCAGAGACTCATGAAATCACCAGACAACAAAGGTAGGAAAAATGATTTTATTATCAATTTAGTGATCAAAATGTGTCTGTTTTGAGAATTTATATCTGCTGTCTATATTTTGCACTATATTTGTATATTTTTCTATAGTTACTGAGGTGACATTGCATATTTTAAAGTAATCTGCCTTGACATCTTTGAAAAAACCCTGAAACTCGTAAATGATAATTAATATTTTCTCTGCGTACAGTGGTGCATTGTGGGTTTTTAAAAAAAAATATTTTATGTTTACCATTATGAATTAATAAGATATTGTGTATACAAGAAAATGAATGGAAGAAATTTGGGGCGGGGCTAGGGTGGGATTGGGGGCAGGACTGAATATTATAGATGTCCCGTTTTGATGAAAAAAATAAATGGTCACATTATGTATGTACCATGTAGTATATTATCATTCAAGTACAATTATTTCCCCTCAACTCCAAATTTCGAGGAAATTTCCATTTCTAGCCAAAGGTCAGTTTGGCACTACTGAGTGGCCTGCAGCCACTTCATCAGGCTGAGACCAATTTCATGACACAACAGCAGCTGCACTGCTAGATGAAATCTCTGGCTATAACTAAGGGCCGCAGTCCAGTCAGGTTTTCCCCAGTGAATATGCATATTGAAAGCAGTGCATGCAAATAGATCGTATGCATATTCATTGGGGAAATCCTGAAAACCCAACTGGATTCTGGCCCTCGAGGACCGGAGTTGCCCACCCCTGTTCTAAGGGGTTTCAGAGAGCTGCTCTGCTATGTTAGAAATATGTGCGCTGCTCTGTGGGAAAAAAGAGACTCTTTGCTCCATAAGAGCACATTTCAAATAACTAGAAAACAGACTGGTGGGTATCATCTCTATCAATGATGCACCTTTGTTACTGAAGTCTGGGAGTATAATGCAGATACAATGACAAATATGAAACAGTCTAAACACTGTCCGCTCCAGACAAATTCCTTTGGTACACTCTGCAAAGTAGAACTTTCAGAGAGGATTCTGTTTTGAAAGTCCTCCGAGTGGGTGACATTTTACTGAAATAAGAGCTCACTGCTGGCTAAAGTACTAATACTCCCCCCTCCCCAACCAATTTTGTCTAGAAAAGCAAAGTCACACATAGGGGCTGCTGACTGACCTCACGGCAAGTAGGAAGGATGGGCACGTGTGGGAATTGGGAGTCTGAACGCGTACAAGCTCTAAATGAAAAAGCAGTAGCCCTTGAGGGATGTGCGCACGAAGCCACAGAACAGCAAATGGCTTTCTCTTATAGACCGTTACAGACATGGCTAATGCAGTGCAGACTGCGTTCTGGGAAAAACGATGCAAATCGCTGCTGAGGCGTTAAAGCTGGGCTGAGTGCTGAGAGATGCCAATTAAAGTCTTTATAATTAGAGAAAGTCAAATCCCTGCTCGCTGAGATCGTACACTGCTAGGCTCCCTGCAGGGTCCACTGGGAGAGAATAAGGATTACTGAGAGAGAGCAAGGGAGGGAGATGAAAAAAGCCGAGAGAGAAATGCACACGAGACAGGGAGGGAATCTGGAAAAAAAAGACACAAAAAGTTATGATTTTCTAGGAAAGGCCAGAAAAAGCTCTGCTCAAGCAATCACAGCTGCTATTAAAAAATATGGTTGCTCAGGTTAGATACTAGGGAGAGATCCTTAAGTTCTCTCTCTGTGTCATTACTCACTTTTTCCTAAAGGTGCCCCTGCCTTGCCATGAGTTACCATACGACTCCAGAAAAAGGACAGATTGAGTCATCCATGTTTTACTTCCATAGCTTTCAATGGAGGTGAAACGTGGATATCTCAATCCGTCCTTTTTCAGGAGCCATAGGGTAACCCTAAGCCATTGTCTTTTATTGCCTCAACTGAAATCAAGATTGCAAGAAATAGTTCATATTTTAAACTGGGCCTAACAATAATAGTGGAATGAACAAGCCTTTGTTATTTAACCTAATATAATGATAGAAATAAACAGCTTTACAATAACAGACTGGGTAGGAGCACCAGGGGTATCACTATTTTATTCAAAAAATCTACACCAGCTTTTAAATGAGCAAATCCAGGGTGGTTGATAAACCTCACTCCTGCTATTCAACAGATCCAGCAGACCCAGGAGGACAACTATCCCAAGCTATCTGTTAGTCTCAAGCTTCAAAACAGTAAGAGGCTGATATTCAAACCATGGGTGGCAGCCTGGCTACCTCCTGCAGTCAATGGCAAACCCAGAAATTCAATGCCAGGGCTGTATCCGGCAACTGGCATTGAATTTCTGGTCTATGTGCAGCTGTTCAAGCAGATATTCATAGGCTGAAAGGCTAACTCAAAGTGGCCAAAGACAGACTTGCTATTTAGGGGGTCTTTTTGGACAGTAAACCTAGCACTGACCAGCTATGTCACATGACATAGCCAGTGACTGGGCTAGTTGCAGACCGGGATATTCAGCAGGAGACAGCCAGCTATCTCCCACTCCCACTAAATATCGACAGCAGGCCTAGCACTATTTAGTCAGCCAGGAACCGTTCCCAGCCAGTTAAATATTTTATTTATTTATTGAATTTTCTATACTAGAAACATAGAAGATGACGGCAGAAAAGGGCCACAGCCCATCAAGTCTGCCCACTCCAACAACCCTACCCCCTTGAATTTACCCCCCTAGAGATCCCACATGTGTATCCCATTTCCTTTTAAAATCCTTCACGCTGCTGGCCTGAATCACCTGAGGTGGAAGTTCATTCCAACGATCGACCACCCTTTCGGTGAAGAAGAACTTCCTGGTGTCGCCATGAAATTTCCCACCCCTGATTTTCAGCGGATGGCCTCTTGTGGCAGAGGGGCCTTTAAAAAAGAAGATATCATCTTCCACCTCAATACGGCCTGTGATATATTTAAACGTCTCTATCATGTCTCCTCTCTCTCTACGTTCTTCAAGTGAATATAGCTGCAATTTATTCAGCCTTTCTTCATACGGGAGGTCTTTGAGTCCCGAGACCATTTTGGTGGCCATTCTTTGAACTGACTCAACTCTCAGCACATCCTTTTGGTAATGTGGCCTCCAGAATTGTACACAATACTCCAGATGAGGCCTCACCATGGATCTGTACAATGGCATTATAACTTCGGGCTTCCGGCTGATAAAACTTCTTCGGATGCAACCCATCATTTGTCTTGCCTTTGATGAAGCCTTCTCCACTTGATTGGCAGTCTTCATGTCTTCGCTAATGATCACCCCCAAATCACGTTCCGCCTTGGTCCTAACTAAGGTTTCACCATTTAGTGTGTAAGTTTTGCATGGATTCCTGCTGCCGAGGTGCATGACCTTACATTTTCTAGCATTGAAGTTTAGCTGCCAAATCAAGGACCAATGTTCCAATAGAAGTAGGTCCTGCGTCATACTGTCTGGTAAAGTGTTCTCACTTACTATGTTGCATAGTTTGGCGTCATCGGCGAATAATGTGATTTTACCCTGAAGCCCCTGAGTCAGATCTCCCACAAATATGTTGAAGAGGATCGGGCCCAAGACCGAGCCCTGAGGCACTCCACTGATCACCTCCGACGTTTTTGAAGGGGCACCATTTACCACCACTCTCTGAAGTCTACTGTTTAGCCAATCACCGACCCATGTAGTTAACGTCTCTCCCAGTCCCATTGATTTCATCTTGTTCAATAGTCTGCGGTGCAGAACGCTATCAAAAGCTTTACTAAAGTCCAAGTAAACTGTTCTCCCAGGGGAGCTCAGAATGGTTCACATGAATTTATTCAGGTACTCAAGCATTTTTCCCAGTTGGCTCACAATCTATCTAATGTACCTGGAGCAACGGGGGCATTAAGTGACTTGCCCAGGGTCACAAAGAGCAGCATGGGTTTTAACCCACAACCTCAGGGTGCTGAGGCTGTAGCTTTAACCACTGTACCACACTCTGGGCAGCACGTCTATTTGGGCAGGTTACTCTACTTTCTCCATGGATAAGCAGGCAGAGTCAGCCACATATACATGATGTCAACCAATGGTGCTATGACAGGTTCACTCTCCCATAGCTCAAAGGCCAGTGGTCCAACCCTAGAATCCAGCCCACTTTGTCCTCAGTCTGACAGATTTTTTTCTCCTCTTCTTTGTCTCTAGTCCCTTTTTCCTCTTTGCGTTGGTCTTTCACTCAGCTAGAAATCCAAGACCGAATCACTAGCAGATCATCGAAAGAGTTTTACCCTCACATGCAGTGGCCGTACCAGGCCCATAGCCACTTGAGAAGAAGAGCCATTGAAATCTGCAGTCTCGTCTCAACCATCCTTGTGCAATGCCGATGACCTACTGTCTACTGCTTCTAGATGTGGAATATGTCCTGCAGTCTAACCTGGAGATTCCATCCACGTATATATGGTGAGATCTTAACATGTGCTGTGCGCTCCCATTTCCCCGCTGCTTGAGCGCCCCCCCTCCTCCACATACCTCTTGAAATATTCACTGGTGTGAGCAGCAGCATCTTCCACCTCCTGCATGCGCCAGCCTCAGCTTCCTTTCTAATATCACGACCTGGTCCCGTGACCAGGAAGTGATGTCAGAAGGGAGCCAAGGCTGGCGCAAGCAGGAGGTGGAAGATTCTGCTTGCGCCGGCAAACATTTCAAGAGGTATGCAAGGAGGAGGAGAGCCACCCCCACCAAGACAGTGCCCAGTGCAGTTTGCACCCCCATGCCCCCTTACTATGCCACTGGGTGAAGTACTTCTGTGCATGAGAGAGGAGCAGGACTTGAAGGTGATCATATGTAATGATCTTAAGGTGGCCAAACAGTTAGAAAAGGTGACAGTGAAAGAACATAAGAGCATAAGAATTGCCGCTGCTGGGTCAGACCAATGGTCCATCCTGCCCAGCAGTCTGCTCACGCGGCACCCCTAGGTCAAGACCAGTGCTCCACCAGTCTCGCCAGTTTAACATGAACTTGTCCAACTTTGTCTTGAAACCCTGGAGGGTGTTTTCCCCTATAACAGACTCCAGAAGAGCGTTCCAGTTTTCTACCACTCTCTGGGTGAAGAACTTCCTTACGTTTGTACGGAATCTATCCCCTTTTAACTTTAGAGAGTGCTCTCTCATTCTCCCTACCTTGGAGAGGTAAGTCTACTAAGTCTATTCCCTTCAGTATTTTCAATGTTTCGATCATGTCCCTTGCAGCTAGGAGGATGCTTGGGTGCATAGGTAAAGAAATGGCCAGCAGGAAAAAGGAAGCAATAATTCCCTTGTATAAGGCTCTAGTGAGACCTCATTGAAAGTGTGTGTTGGTCTAGAAAGCAAATACTAAAATGATCAGTGATCATCATAAAGCATTTGGAAAAGAATTAAAGATTTATATATATATATATATATATATAAGAAAGGAGATATAATAGATACATTTAAATACCTCCATGGGATAAATGCATAGGATGCATCAAAACATAAGAAGTTCTTGTTCAGCAGGAATTTGTCTAACTTTGTCTTGAATCCCTGGAGGGTGTTTTCCTGTATAACAGACTCCGGAAGAGCGTTCCAGTTTTCTACCACTCTCTGGGTGAAGAAGAACTTCCTTATGTTTGTACGGAATCTATGCCCTTTCAGTTTTAGAGAGTGCCCTCTCGTTCTCCCTACCTTGGAGAGGGTGAACAACCTGAACTTATCTACTAAGTCTATCCCTTTCAGTACCTTGAATGTTTCGATCATATTCCCTCTCAATTCGAGGGAGAAGAGGCCCAGTTTCTCTAATCTCTCGCTATACGGCAGCTCCTCCAACCCCTTAACCATCTTAGTCACTCTTCTCTGGACCCTTTCGAGTAGTACCGTGTCTTTCTTCATGTACGGTGACCAGTGCTGTAAGCAGAACTCCAGGTGAGAGTGCACCATGGCCCAGTACAGCGACATGATAACCTTCTCCGATCTGTTTGTGATCCCCTTCTTTATCATTCCTAGCATTCTGTTTGCCCTTTTCACCACCGCTACCGCACATTGCATGGAAGGCTTCATCGACTTGTCGATCAGAACTCCCAAGTCACTTTCCTGAGAGGTCTCTCCAAGTACTGCCCTGGACATCCTGTATTCGTGCATGAGATTTTTGTTACCGACATGTATCACTTTACACTTATCCACGTTGAACCTCATCTGCCATGTCGATGCCCATTCCTCGAGCCTGATTATGTCATCTTGCAGATCTTCGCCATCTCCCTGCATCTTCACTACTATGAATAACTTCGTATTGTCTGCAAATTTAATCACCTCGCTCGTCGTACCTATGTCCAGATTGTTTATAAAGATGTTGAAGAGCACGGGTCCAAGCACCGTGCCCTGTGGCACCCCACTGAAAAGAAGCTCTAGAATGAAGAGGTCTAGGATGAAGGTGCATGGGGACAGATTCAAGAGTAATCTAAATATATACTTCTTCACGGAAAGGGTAGTGGATTTGTGGAACAACCTCCTACTGGAGGTGTTGCAGAAGACTGTATCTAAATTCAAGCAAGCTGGACACAACTACATAAGATCTCTAATGGAGAGGAAGGGATAGTCGAAAGCATGGTTGGGTAGACTAGATAGGTCACATGGTCTTTATCTGCCTTCAATTTTTTTTTTTTTTTTAAATCATCTTTATTAAATTTCAAGGGAACATATTCACACCGTAAACAGAAAATCTCACAAAAAGACCATCTGGTCAACAAGCAGAATACAAACTGAAACAATTCAAATGAGATACAAGTCTAATAACATATGTTCACCTATCCAGGGGTAGGCAATTCCAGTCCTCGAGAGCCGGAGCGAGGTCAGGTTTTCAGGATATCCACAATAAATATGCATGAGATAGATTTGCATCTCAAGGAGGCAGTGCATGCAAATCCATCTCATACATATTCATTGTGGATATCCTGAAAACCTGACCTGGCTCCGGCTCTCGAGGACCGGAATTGCCTACCCCTGAGGTCCTATACCAATAAATACCCACAGTTCAAACCTTAAACTAACCCACCCAACCCCACTGTTGC
This sequence comes from Geotrypetes seraphini, assembly GCF_902459505.1. Classification (NCBI taxonomy): domain Eukaryota; kingdom Metazoa; phylum Chordata; class Amphibia; order Gymnophiona; family Dermophiidae; genus Geotrypetes; species Geotrypetes seraphini. Next base: position 71,681,624 of record NC_047094.1, on the reverse strand, counting down.
CTTCATTTTTTTAAATGTTTCAGTGTTGCTATATTCAGTTCTCTACTCACTAGTTGTCTAGTGAGACCTTTCTGCCTCCTTCAACATCATGGACTTCCAAATTGATGAATGGTCTAGGGTGGGGATTAATGAACTAGAGCATGATCAAGGAATGGTTTATGTCTATTTGGATCAAAGCACTCAGTAAATGAAGGTTGGCTTTGATCTATCTGTATTCTGGAAAGCTGGGATAATGTCTCTCAGGGGTCTCTTCTTTGCCTCCTGCTATTCCATTTATACATGCAACCTTTGGGAAAGTTGATTAGCAGTGCAGAATACGCACTCCCTCCTGCCACCAGATGTCCCCCATTGCCGCCGATCTTAAATATGGCAGGAGGGATGTCCACTCCCTCATGCCACTAGATGCTCCCCGCCACCATCGATCTTAAATATGACAGGAGGGATGCAGAGGGAGCCTAAGGGAGTCTCTGATTGGCTCAGACACTTAAGACCCCACCCAAGGGGAGGGGCTTTAGGACCATGAGCCAATCAGGGCCTTAGGCCCCTCCGTGCATTAGATAATGCACCTGTGAAAACAGGTTTAGCAACTATTGCTGACTTTAGTGAATTGGGCCTAAGTCTCTTAACCCTCCATTGCCTCGGGTACAAAATAAAATTATGAGCCCTCCAGGGACAGGACAATACCTAATGTATCCGAATGAGCTACTACAGAAAATTCTTACTTACAAACGCGGTTGCAGCTTCCTTTGAGTTCACTGAGCAGTATTTCCAGTGGAACAGACTCCTACACTTCTCCTGCGGCAGATTCAGACATGATGCATGGCCACATTAAGAACAGTGTGTGGTTGTGCATGCTGTACCTTACAGGGAACACTGGTAGGGACAGTTGACCCTTTTGACAGCTGGGAGCTGAGGTAAGCAGCAAGAATCTTAAAATCTACAAGTTTGAGTTACATACAAAGCTGACTTAAAAACAGCTTTAAAAACGTACCCTTAACTCAGGGGTCTCAAAGTCCCTCCTTGAGGGACGCAATCCAGTCGGGTTTTCAGGATTTCCCCAATGAATATGCATGAGATCTGTGTGCATGCACTGCTTTCAATACATATTCATTGGGGAAATCCTGAAAACCCGACTGGATTGCGGCCCTCAAGGAGGGACTTTGAGATACCTGCCTTAACTCATTCTTAACCCGGGGACTGCCTGTATTTAAATAAATAAATTGACACATGTCTAGACATGATCAAGGTTAATCACATGCTTAGAAATGGTACAGAGCAAATTTCAAGGTTAATCACATGCTTATCACAGCAAGGTTAATCATATGCTTAGAAATGGTAAAGAGCAAATTGTTGCTAAAGCCAACCCCCCAAAAAAATTTTTTGTGGATTAAGTGACATTATTTCCTTTGCAAAGGAGGTCTAGAAAGATAGTCATTATTAAATTAAAATAGGTTAAACCAGGGATCTCAAAGTCCCTCCTTGAGGGCCGCAATCCAGTTGGGTTTTCAGGATTTCACCAATGAATATGCATTGAAAGCAGTGCATGCACACAGATTTCATGCATATTCATTGGGGAAATCCTGAAAACCCGACTGGATTGTGGTCCTCAAGGAGGGACTTTGAGACCCCTGGGTTAAACCATGCAAATCCGTATTAACAGTGTGGCCAAGAAAGTCAATTTTTTAACTGCAGAGTGATGTGCAGCTTTATTGACAGAAGTACTCTGCACTGGGCTGGCTGGGTTATTGCAATCACTTCTTTATGGATCTCCGCAAGAAAACATATCTCCAGCCTGCAACAGAGCCAGAATACAGAAGCTCAAATTCTGCTGGACTTCAAGTTGCATGGCCGCACACCCCGGTCCTTGATAGCCTTCAGTGGGCAATAACTTTAGATTTATTTTATAATTAATCTGAAAATAGTATTAAGATTAATGTTTAAAGCTATTTTTAACCTGGACCCTGAGTATGTGAGGCGGTGTTTACAAATTTGTGTTCATTGTAGAATGCCTTACTATGCATTCCATCTGAGCTTGATGTAAAATACAATGGCGTTTAAAAGAATTTTAAAAAACAGAAAAAATTCACCATCAAACGAAGATAAGTCTTACTTGCAATTAGTTGCTTTGAGTGTTTTCTTTAATTTACCCCCCCCTCACCCTTTCACAAAACCGTAGCGTGGATTATAGCACCAGCCGCGGCAGTAACAGTTCTGATGTTCATAGGAATTCTAGGAGCATCGGAGCTGTTACTGCCAGCGCTAAAAAACGCGCTACGGTTTTGTAAAAGGGAGAAGGGGGAGGTTAGTTTTTGTCTAGGTGGCCTTATGTCATTTGAGTTAAGCACTCTGCTGCTTTAATTTAGTTGGCTGTTTCTCTTCTTTTTTTTTTTTGCGCATTTACTCAAGTTTTAGGTATATAAAAATGAATTCTTTTGATGGATATTTATGTACTGCTTATCTAGGTATATGGCAGTTTATGGTTCTAATTGGGCTGTTTTATTTTTTATGTTCGACGGTAGCATTATGTTATCTGTGATAAAATGTAATTGTGCAGCTACTAAATTTTATGTTCAATGTTTTGGCTTTTATATCTTGTTAGCTGGATATGGGTTTGCTCTGTTCTTGTTTAGTTTTGAGTTTATTGTACTGGATTTTTATGTGATACCTTTATTGTGCCTAGAATGTCTCAGTAGGGCAAATGCCATAAACATGTAAGTATGAGGGGCTGCTGAAAAGTTCTCAGAACCAACAAGAGAATGATGTGGAGCCATGAAACAAGTTATTCTACACTTTTTGTTTCAATGAGACAAATGCATCTAGGAAATGGGCACAGGTATAGGGAAACCAAGCCATTGTGACATCACCATTGATGTTGGTTCTTAGGCATTGGTGGAATGAGGCGTTATGACATCACAATAAGAGGAGCCGCTGAAAAGTTCTCAGTCCCACCAAGAAGAGAATGATGTGCAGCCATGAAACATACAAGTTATTCCACACTTTCTTGACACTTTTTTTTTCAATTACGTGAAATAAAACTAAAAGTGTCAAGAAATGTGTGGAATAAACTCGTAAGTTTCATGGCTCCACATCATTCTCTTCTTGGTGGGGCTGAGAACATTTCAATTGCCCCTCATACCTAAATACTAAGGGTAGATTTTCAAAGGCACTTGTCCTGTTAGCAGCTAACACATTCAGGTAACACAAAAAAACATTTTTTTTTAATGCACATTAATGTTAGGAATGCCGAGTTCAAAGCCATGATCCCATGGTCAAAAGCTGCTAACCTGGGGGTGACTCACAACTTCTACACAATCCAGTCCCAGAGCTTTCAGTGAAGGTGGTAGGAGGCCCAGACCAGGAAAGGGTGTGCCCACCATATATAAGGAAGTCAGCCCAGTACATCCTTGCCCAGTACATCCTGGGCCCAGAAAAGTTACTGTACCTTTTTTGCCAACCCCTAATGCCAACTGTGACTCCTGGTCTGTCAGTCTTTCCACCCTGGCCCAAAATTTCCTCTGCCTCCTGCTTGAACCATCCTGCCCTGGGCTTAGCCTTTCTACCAGTCTTGGCCCTTGCCCTGCCAGTTAATTGCTTTGCGGTTAGCTACGCCTGTTCAGGTGGCATTAACTGAGCCACATTACCTACCATGTTGAAAGTTTATGTACAGTATAGTAAATCCCTCTGTGTTAATAGGCACAGGTTCCGTCCATTATCCACCCTATTCCATATTAGCTGTTAATGTGGCAACTACCATGAATTATACCATGAAGACAACAAGACCTGTTAGAATGCAATAAATTGCCACATTAGCAGCTAACACTCCTTAACAGAGCCCTTTATGAAATTACAAAATGCTAGAAAAACCAAAACCCAATGTAGCAAACCTGCCATACCATAATTGCGTCACACTGGGTTACAGCTATAGCCTCAGCACCCTGAAGTTGTGGGTTCAAACCCATGCTGCTCCTTGTGAACCTGGGCAAGTCACTTAATCCCCCCATTGACCCAGGTACATTAGATAGCTTGTGAAGCCACCATGACAGACAGGGAAAAATGCTTGAGTACTTGAATAAAATTCATGTAAACCGTTCTGAGCTCCCTTTAGGAGAATGGTATAAAAAATTTGAATGAATAACAATCATAAGAACATAAGAATAGCCTTATTGGGTCAGACCAATGCTCCATCTAGCCCAGTAGCCTGTCCTCATGGTGGCCAATCACTAGTACCGTATTTTCACGCAGATAACGCGCACACGGGTATAGCGCGCAGAAACCACGATTTTATGTACAAAAACTTTGGTATACCGCGCATGCAGCCCGACTGTCCTTTCGCCCGCCCCGACTCTCCTCTGGCCACCCCGACTCTCCTTTCGCCCTCCCCGACTCTCCGTGCGCTGTCCCGACTCTCCGTTCACCCGCCCTGACTTTCCGTGCACTGCCCCGACTCTCCGTGCGCTGTCCCGACTCTCCATTCACCCGCCCTGACTTTCCGTGCACTGCCCCCCCCTTCCCCGTACCTTTGGTAGTTGGCCGGACAGACGGGAGCCAAACCCGCCTGTCCGGCAGGCAGCCAACGACGGAATGAGGCCGGATTGGCCCATCCGTCCCAAAGCTCCGCCTACTGGTGGGGCCTAAGGCGCGTGGGCCAATCAGAATAGGCCCTGGAGCCTTAGGTCCCACCTGGGGGCGCGGCCTGAGGCACATGGTCGGGTTGGGCCCATGTGCCTCAGGCCGTGCCCCCAGGTGGGACCTAAGGCTCCAGGGCCTACTCTGATTGGCACACGCGCCTTAGGCCCCACCAGTAGGCGGAGCTTTGGGACGGATGGGCCAATCCAGCCTCATTCCGTCGTTGGCTGCCTGCCGGACAGGCGGGTTTGGCTCCCGTCTGTCCGGCCAACTACCAAAGGTACGGGGAAGGGGGGTGGGGGTGTCGTGGGGGTCAGCCAGGGGGGTCGCGGGTCGGCTGGGGGGGCGGTCAGAGGTTCTTGGGGGGGGGGGGCGGTCGTTGGAGGGAGTGGGGTTTGCGTCGAGGGCAGGAGGGCCTGGGATCCCTCCTGCCCGTAATGTAGTGCGGGGTGGAGGTAGGGGGTCGCCGTGGCCAGGGGGGGTTTGGGCTCCCTCCTGGCCCGATATTGTCGGGGAGTTGGGGAGTTGGCCGGGCAAGAGGGCTTGGGCTCCCTCTTGCTCCGATCGTGGATGCGGGTGCGGGTGGGAGCGCGTGCGAGCGGTCGTTCGGGGTGGGGGTGTGAGTGGTCCTGCTGGGGGGGGTGAATCGGGCGTCAGGCAGGGTGGGAACTATGTAAAAAAAATTTTGTATACCGCGCTCACGCATATAACGCACGAGGGGTATGCCCGGTAGGTAAAAACGCGTATAACGCACGCGTTATATGCGTGAAAATACGGTAACTGTCAAAAGCCCAACGAGTAGCAACAGTCCAAGCTACCAATCCAGGGCAAGCAGTGGCTTCCCCCATGTCTGTTTCAATAACAAACGATGGACATTTCCTCCAGGAAATTGTCCAAACCTTTCTTAAAACCAGCTACACTATCCGCTCTTACCACAACTTCTGGCAATGCATTCCAGAGCTTAACTATTCTATGAGTGAAAAAATATTTCCTCCTTTTGGTTTTAAAAGTATTTCCCTGTAACTTCATTGAGCGTCCCCCTAGTTTTTGTAAATTTTGATGGAGTGAAAAATCGATCCACTTGTACCTGTTCTACTCCACTCAGGATTTTGTAGACTTCAATCATATCTCCCCTCAGCTGTCTCTTTTCCAAGCTGAAGAGCCTTAATCTTTTTAGTCTTTCTTCATTTGAGACGAGTTCCATCCCCTTTATCATCTTGGTCTCTCTTCTTTGAACCTTTTCTAGTGTTGTTATATATTTCCTGAGATAAGGAGACCAGAATTGAATGCAATACTCCAGGTGAGGTGTTTGCTTTTTTAGCCACTGCCGCACATTGGGCAGAAGGTTTCATCGCATTGTATACAATGACACCCAGATCTTTTTCTTGGGCGCTTACCCTCAAGGTGGACCCTAGCATCTGCTAGCTGTGATTTGGGTTATTCCTCCCAATATGCATCACTTTGATTGTTATGGTGACGATCCAAGTGAAAGATTAAATGTAATGTGGACAAATGCAAACAGCAACATCCCCCACCTATCAAAACACATTGCCACAAATATTTCAGAGGCCCTAGACTAGAACATAATATATATCCTCATGGCAGATGCAGATTGGAAAACAGAAGAAGCAGGACTGTTACAGATTCCTGCATATGCTGACAGAATCCCTCACCTCGGTCACATATATAGAACAGACAGTCCCCAACCCAGTGTGAGACAAATGGCCATTAATTAGAACTAGAAATGTGCAGAGAAAAACTGAACTGGAACCTCCACTCAGCCCCATTCAGCATACGGTGCAACACTGAAGAAACACACACAGGAATGCATTTCATCTTGTCCTGTGCAAAATAGAAAGAGAGAAGAGATTTCACAAAGCTAACAGAGAAAAATCAAAGACTTCCCACAAAGGAATTAGTAGAAAACAGCTGCGATACAGCAGAAAATTATGTTGTCTCCCACTAACAGACCAGAAATGTAATTTGACCAGAAAGAAGGCTGAACATCACCTCAACCTGGGAAATGTCTTTCTGATTTCTCTGTGCTCTGTATTCTTTCCTTCTTATGACTTTGGGGATAATTTTGTAAAGGTTTTTCTGCAAGGAAAGCCTGTTTTGCACACAGAGAAAGAGGATTATGACACAATTTATATGCACACTCTGTGTAGGTATTCCCAGGGATGTAGTTTTGGAAGGGGGGGGAGGGATGGGAAACAAGGGTGAAGGTACAATTAGAAGGTGACCGATAAAGAATCTGCAACTAAATTTGCCACTCGGTTTCAGCTAAAACCGAAACTGAATACTGGCCCAGTCCCCAACCAAGATTATTTAATGTCATTTATTTAAACTTGATATACTGTCTTAGCTAACTGGCAGAACAAAGTGGTTTGCAAATTAGAAAACAATATCAGAGAAAAGAAAATGAACCACAATAATTGGATAGGAAAGGGACATCCACTCAAGATCAAATTTTATAGCAGACTCTGGCAAGGCATCCTTGCATATAGAGGTAAAGGAGGTCCCGTGAGAAGGTAATATCAGGAATGGGGAGGTAGGAGAGAGACTAAGGCCCAAATGCGCTAAACTCCCTGATCGTCTAATGATCATTGCTATACCAGTTTGACCTAATTTGCCGACCCAATGTACACAATGGCCCACCGCGTGCTTTTCCGAATGTTCGTACATTCTCCAACTTTGCCATGCAAATGACCTCATTAGTATGAAAATGAGGTCATTAATATTTAAAAAAAAAAAAAAAAAGCCCTCCGATCAATGCCCATAACATTGCTAGGGAATGCCTTAAATCTAGCGACAGCTGCTAAGAGTCCGAGATTACCAATAGATCTAGACCTGTAACTGTAACAGTAACTGTATTACCGACAGGTCTGTCATATTTTTTTCTTGGGCACAGATGTTTTTGTGTTACATATGCACAATATCTGCCCCATTAAAAAAAAAAAGTTGTGATGGGCTCCACGATGACACCTGCCTCAGCCACCCAGACCCCTCCACAAGGATCACACAACCCGGTCCCAGCCACTCCTTCCCATGAAGACCCTTGGCAGGAGGGATACCCCATTCCCTCCTGCCTCAGCCACCTGGACCCCTCCAACAAGATTGCACAATCCAGACAACACCCCCATCCTGCAAAAATTGTGGCCATCTGGCCACTCTCCCCATCCCCACGGCCACCCGGACACACCCCACGAGATCTTCAGCAGGAGGGATGCCCACTCCTTCCTGCCTTTTCCACGGCTCCCCCAAGTCCTCACCCCACCTCTTACCTTAACAAGAAGATGACAGCAGGAGGGATGGCCAGTCCCTTCTGCCTGCAGCCTGCCTCTTCTATATGGTGGACCTTCCCCTTCCCAGTGCCTCCCATTTCAAAGAGGTGGGCCTGCAAGAAGCAGGGACTGGGCATATGGGAGTGCATGGGGGAGCTGAGTGGCAGAGACAGGAGGGAGTGGGCATCCCTCCTGCTAAGGATCTTCATTGCGGGAGTGTTCAGGTGTTTGCAGAGGGTAGAGTGTCTTGGTAGCCACAATTTTTGTAGAGGGGTCCAGTTGGCTGAAGCAGAAGGGAGTGGGCATCCCTCCTGCCTCTCTTTTTTTGTTTTGAGGATGTCGGGGGGGGGGGGGGAGCGGGATCACAATTTTTTTTTTAATGGGGATAGGTATTGTGCATGTGTAACATACACACAGCATCTGTGCCCATTAAAAGAAAAAAAAAATCTCCTGCTCCAAAAAGCTGAGTGGCAGGAGGCTGCTTCAGGGTTTCCCCTGATGCTCAGCTGTTCGGGCTTCCCCTGCCAGCTGTGCGCATGTGTGAAAGTCACTTTTTCAGCGATTGGTGGGGGGTGAAATTATGGCCGACCTCTGCAAAAGTAATTTGCATACAAAGTCGGTTATGCAAAGATCACCATTTTAAAAACCGGACAATGAATTAGCCCACATCGACCCGCTCAGCTAGAGATCTCAATTACACTGGTCAACAAGCATTTTGCTACATGAGTTCTGTCACCTGTACCTTAATGAGGGCCACATGCTGACTCTAAATCTGAAAACAGTTTTCATCTATCACATTCTATTTTTAAGTTACGCGACAGTTTGTGTTTATATCATTTTCATCATAACGCTGCCCTGAAGCGTCAGTATTTTACTGTTTCTGTAACACAATATTGCATTTTAGGACAGCTCATCGATCACATATAGTCATTTGAAAGTTTATACTAAAAAGTGATTGTGCTGCTTTTTCTACCTGTGAATTTTTATATTTTGTTTGTTTTTGTCTAAGATATTATAATTATTAACAGACGAGGTTGTGTTAACCATCCTGATAATTTCTGTTATGTCTGTGGACAATTTACTGCACAAGATCAGTGAAAGAATCTGTCCTGCAGACTTCAAAGTGCATACAAGCATTATTTTGGCTGTAAAGCTGGCAACCAAGATAAAGCATGTAGCCAGGGAGCAGCTATATAAAAAAAGAGTGAGAAAGAAGGTGACCAAAACTTAGATGTTCCCAGGTATGTGAGTAAAGGAGCCTGTGAACCCTTCATTAAGATGGAAAGAGAAAGGAGATGGGGATGAGACTTTGTGGTTATACAAGCAGTGTATATATATGTATCTGGAGCAATGGATAATTAAGTGACTTGCCCAAGGTCACAAGGAGCAGTGCTGGGATTGATCCCACAACCTCAGGGTTCTAAGGCAGCAGCTTTACCACCAGGCCACTCATCACCTCCTTTGAGCAGCCAACATACTGTGATCGTTAAGGGTAGTAAGTGGCAGTGGTGGCATAGTCCAGGATGGTTCAGAGACACGAAAGAAAATTGTATTCAAGAGTTTAAAGCGGTGAGAAGTTCAATTCTTCATCTTTCACTGGAGAGGACTTGCCTTCCATCTCTAGCCTGCAGTTATTTCACCCTATGGCGATACTTCTGGCCTTTCCCTGTAAATAACTCTTCTAGAGGGACCAGCAGTGGAGTGGAATGGGTCCACATTCTGAGGCAGTAAATCTCCCTGGTTCTGACTTTCACGAGAAAAGAGGATTTGGATCCAAGTCTTCAGGAGGGAACAAAGATTATCACGGGAGTGGCGAGAAGCGTATGTCAGATTTGTAACTAGAGGTGCCAAGCCATGCAAAAAAAGTAAAGGAAGAAACAAAGAGAAAGAAATAAAGAGAGAGAGAAATAAAGAGAGAGAGAGAGAAAGATACTCTTCTAATACTCTGGTCCAAACGCAGTAGGGATTCAAGCATATGGGAGAAAAGCTAGAGTAACATTGTTAGGAGCTCAACCACCAATCCTAAAGTACCTGAAGGAGGCGAGTGTGCCCTAGCAGGGTATGAAAGCAAGGTTCAAAAAAACTAGGAACGGTTTATTTTGGAAACAGCAACAAAGACAGTTGCAAGTGGCTTTCTTTGAAGACATGTAGATGTTTCCCAGTAAAGACTTAGGGCTCCTTTTATCAAGGTGCGGTAGGGATTTAACACGCGGAATACCGAACGTTAAATCGCCTGTCGCGCTAGCCGCTAATGCCTCCATTGACGAGACATTCGTATTTTGGCTTGCCGCAGGGGTTAGCGTGTGATGAAATGTCCGACGCGCTAACCCCTGTAGTGCACCTTGATAAAAGGAGCCCTTTGCACTAGTATTCGACAAGGGCAACCTGATTTTATAAAGTCCACCTAAAGCTAGGTGCCTAATTTATTTGAGCAATAGGCTTAACCAGTGCCGATATTGGCACTTGACAACTCATAATTAGCTTCAATTGGACTTAATTGAAAGTTAGGCGCCTATCTCGAAAAGCTCAAGTCTACAAAAGGTAGGCACCTAGCCTAGTGCCTATACTAAAAGTGGGTAAGGTTAGGGGCGGATCATATGCATGTTTTCGAGTTAGGCACCTCATTGTGATCAGGTGCTGTTAGGCTCCAATATCGGCGCCTAACTTTAGACAAAGAAAGCCCTGGCATAATTTGGAGATGCTGAGCATGATTCTATAATGTGGGGCCTAAGTTTAGGCGGACTTTATAGAATCTGGGCTAAGAGCTGTTGCAGAACAGGCTCACAACTCACATAATTTGGGCACCTGAATTTTGGCACCTTGTTATATAGAATTGTACCTCAACAGTCTTAGATCCTGAAGGTGAATCCTTACGTCCCTTCTTTCCATTGGAAAGTTTAAAGGAGCTGTCAGGATTAAGCTTTGGAATTATTCAGTTGTTTTCCCTTCCCCTCCAGTTTAAATGTATACCAAGGGGGGAGGAGAAAATATTTGTGCATTTTCAATATGTATTATTTTCCTTGGAAAAATAGGCCTATATAAAAACTTGAAATTCCCTTCTACCCCCCCTTTCCTAAGAAGTAAGTCTTTTATAGTGAATCTGGCCCAGAGAGGGAAAAATGGAAAGTAGTAAAGGGGGAGGGTGATGAAGAATCTATAACATGTAAAGAAACCCAACCCCCCCCAAACAAAATTGAATGTGATGACTCCCCACAATTCTCTGTGCTCGAGATAATACTGAGGTTTGATGGACAAAGGCAGCATTGGGCCTGGAGGGCATTTCTCCGAGCATCAATTATATATATATATATATATATAATATATATATATATATCATTGATGATGTCATCAGGGACGCGGCAGAGGAAATTAGGCCAGTAGAAGATCCGAAGCAGCGTTTAGTGTGCCTGGGACGCTGCTGCTCCTGCCGGGTTTGTCAGCCCTGTAGCGGTGGTAGGGTCAACGGGGGTTTTAGTTGTGGTGGGTAGGGTTGGCGGGGGAGGTGGTGGGGGGAGTCAGGCAGGCATCGGGGTGGGGGGGAATTTCAGTGGAAGGGGAATGGGAGGCAGGCAGGCTGGCATCGGAGGAGGGGTGGGGAGGTTCAATGGAAGGCAGACAGGCAGGATGGCATGGGGGGGGGGGTTCCATGGAAACATGCTGCTAAGAGGGATGGGAGGCAAGCAAGCAGCCAGCATGGGGGTATGGGGTGTTTCAGTGGAAGGGGAATGGGAGGCAGGCAGGCTGGCATCAGAAGGGGGGTGGGGGGTTCAATGGAAGGCAGACAGCCGGGATGGCATGGGGGGTTCCATGGAAACATGCTACTCAGGGGATTGGGAGGCAGGCAGGCAGACTGGCATGGGGGGGTTTCGGTGGAAGGGGGATGGGAGGCAGGCAGGCTGGCATTGGAGGGGGATGGGGGTTCAATGGAAGGCAGGCACGCAGGATGGCATCGGGGGGGTTTCCATGGAAATATGCTGCTCAGGGGGATGGGAGGCAGGCAGGCTGGCATGGGGGGGTTTCAATGGAAGGGGGGATGGGAGGCAACAGAGGTGGTGGGGGTTTTTCAATGGAAGGCAGGCTGGCATCAGAGGGGGGAGGAAGGAGGCACTGGGGGCACTAAGGACATAGAAAGGGGCACTATGGACATAGGAAGGGGCACTAAGGACATAGGAAGGAGGCACAGGGAGATTCACATACAGAAAAAATGACAGACAGGCAGCATGCAAGGAGAGAGAGACAAAGGAAAAAAATACCCAGACAGATAGACATGAAGGGAAGGGGGGGGGGGGGGGGGGGGCGACAAAGAAGAGGACTCGAGCTGCAAGGAAGAAGCTGGGCCTGCCTGCCTGTGGGGAATGCTATAAGGGAAGGGGGGCCATGGAGCAGGCTAGACCACGGGAAGGGAAGGGAGAGGAGCCGAATGGAGCAGCCAGATCGCAGCAGGACACAACGCGGGGGAGGGGCCGAACGGAGCAGCCCAGATCGCGGTAAGAGAAGAGAAGGGGTGGGGGAAATGCTGCAACTGCTGCACAGGGACCTGGAGGGGAAGGCAAATACCGCTGCTGCTGCACAGGGAAGTTGGGGGGGGAGGGAAATGCTGTTGCTGCTCCACAGGGAAGTGGGATGGAAATGCTGCTGCACAGGGAAATGGAGGCAAAGAATGACAGACAGACAGCAGGAGGGAGGGAGACAGACAGAAAAAGGGAGCCAAGGAGAGAGAGAGAGAGACAGCGGGAGAGAGACAGAAAGAAAGAAAGAAAGAAAGACAGACAGAAATATATTCTAGCACCCGTTAATGTAACGGGCTTAAAGACTAGTAATATAATATATAAGAGAGAGAGAGAGAGAGAGAGAGACTATTTTGTCCTTGGTGCTTGATTGATTTTTATTTTCTATCCCTGAGAGAGCTAAAGCAGGAGGGTGGGGGAGCAAGGGTGGTAGGATTTAATTCTTAGCAGTGAACTACATGTCCTCCATTAAAGCTTTGAACAGGTAAAAGACCTTCAGGCCCTGTCCTCTGTAAGTTCTTTCCTACTGCCTCGTACCAATGCCATCTAATTTCCAATTCTCACCACTGAGGAACTTTCTGTGTCCAAATTTCCTGAATACTCTGGTTTGAAAGCAAAAACCCTATGGTTAAACACTGCTAAATATATGTGCCAATGACTAGCTTATATTTTTGCTGGGGGTGAAGGGAGTGTTTGCATAGACAAATTCCATGTTTTAATGCAAGCGCTCTCAACCCTCCCCTGGAGGCACTTCTAGTTAGATTTTCAGGATTGCCACAATATATATGCATGGCAAACATTTGCATACATCAAAGATTCACAGTGATAATCCTGAAAATGCAACTTGCTAGATGCAACTCTAGGAGAGTGTTGAGAAGCACCGCTCTAATGCAGCTGTTCTTAATCCAGTCCTCAGGACACATCCAGTCAGTCCAGGGTATCCACATTAAACATTCATGAAACCTGCACTGCCTCCAGTGTCTACAGGCAGATTTCTCTCATGTAGGATTACCAGACGTCCAGGAAAACTCGTACATGTCCTCTTGTTAGAGGACTGTCAGGGGTCCCAGATGGACTTTCCAAAACCTGGCAGTTTGTCTGGGTTTTGGAAAGCCGCAATGAGCTTCAGCCTTATCTAGAGGGCATCTGAACATGTTCGAGGCAGACTCACCATAAACTGCAGTCATGCATTCATGGATCTTCTTTGGCTTTCTCCCTTCTTTTGTGAGAAATTTTATCACTGAATAAATCTAGCAGTTTCTTACTTGATTTGCATGAGGTCTCTCCTAACATCCTGCCTCTTGGAATGGTAGACTCGCACTGAGCCGCAACTGTACATGAGTAGCCTTGAGACACATCACAACATGCAAAGACTTGTTTCAACATGCTTGCTACTTTCTTTCATACTCAAATAGTTAAATTATTGAACACTCCTCGTACTATTGCTGGTACCTTTTCCAGCTGAATTAGATACATACATTTGTGCAGTTGAGAAGCTATCAGCGTAGAAATGGTACAAAAGAAAAAAAGAAGAGGATATGGGATCCCAGAGAGACAAAGAGAAGAGTGAGAAAGTACTAGGGCAATTCCGGTCCTTGAGAGCCAGAGCTGGAGCCAGGTCAGGTTTTCAGGATATCCACGATAAATATGCATGAGATAGATTGCATCTCAAGGAGGCAGTGCATGCAAATTCATCTCATACATATTCATGTTGGAGATCCTGTAAACCTGACCTGGCTCTGGCTCTCGAGGACCGGAATTGCCTACTCCTGTACTAGGGGAAGTCAGATTGTCTGGTCTTCATCCAATAAACACCTATTTAAAATTTGTTTGCGTTAGGGGTATTTTGTTGGTGTTTATTAAACCCTAAAATTAGAAGCCATAAACATACTCTAAACTTTCAATGTGAAGAAAAATTATAGAATTAGAAACAAAAACAAAATACATCACTGATTGTATTATAAGCCTTCACATTCTTTCACTGCAAACACAAATTAGTTTTGTTTCCAAATATTGTTTTAACAAAGTCCATAATAGGCTTAATGGAAACAAGTGAGTTCTAGTCACAGTAACTGATTTAATCTGACTAACTCCGAATGAAGACCCAAGCTGTTTCTCTTCATGAAGTGAATTTGAAGCAAAGGTCTAAATATGCCAAACAAGAGCTTTTGAAAGTATTCTGGGATAAGTTATTCATGAGGTACAGACTTTAGGGAGGCTATAAGGAAATCTCAATGTATTTGACTCTTCCAGGAAGCATTGTTCTTCCACTGTTGTAAGGTAGAAACAATTTGACACCATCAAGACATTACATCGACCAGGCCTTTCCTCCAACATTAATTGTGGTTTAGGAAACTGTTGAGGTAAGTCAGTGTGAGCTCCAAGATGACTACAGATCTCTTTTGGCTGAGACTGGGAAAATACTCCACAGACAAGGCCTGCACAGGAGGATGCAAGAAGGAAGCCACTGGTGTAGAAAAGCCATAAGATGTGTCATGTGGAGGGGCATTTTCAATAAGATATCTAAGTCTGACTCTGGACTTCCATCATCTGCCCTGCCCCTTTCTTCCCACATCCATCATCTGCCGTGCCCTGCCCCCTTCTCTTTCTCCATCCACCCTAGGCCCATCTCATCACTGACCTTTCACTCCGACTTTTTTTTTTTTTTTGTCAAATGGCGATGCCCCCCCACCCAGCATTGATCGGCAACGCAGGCCCCCCCATCGACGGACCAATCGGCAACGGACCCCTCCTTCCCCATCGACGGAAAGTAAGATAAGCAAGGAACATGTGTAAGAAAGGCAACAGCAACTGTAATTTTCCAAGCGGTGCTGCTTGCCCAAAGCTTCCCTCTGACACAGCTTCCTGTTCCCACTGTTGCCGATTGGTCCATCAATGGGGAGGGGAGGAATCCACGTTGCTGATCGATGATGGGGGGCCCATCGCCATTTGAAAAAAGAAATACTCTCCTTCATCGGGCCCCTCTGACTATTTCGGGCCTTAGGCACATGCCTACAGGCCCTATTCGTTAATCCGGCCCTGGACCTATGGAACTTCAGCCTAGAGTCAAGGTTTGTTTGTTTTTTTTACACTGCTCTGCACCTATTGAATGTTGGAGATTTTTTACATTGACTCTTTACTTTTCTACTGAATTGTATTTCTTTTCCCTCTTTATTAGTTTTGCAAAACCACTCTGTCCTACTTATTAGCAAAAGTGGTATAGAAAGTCCTGAATAAATACATAAATACTGAAAAAAATCACCCAGATCTATAATGGAGTAACTATGGGGAGCACCCAGCATGCTTACCATTTATCAATTAAGTACTCACATATGCCCTCCCCATTTCTCTCTCTACCATGTGAAATTCAGCTCAAATTCCAACTGCCCACAGCCAGTGGAGTAGCCTGTGAAACATCAGCTGGAGTCCAGAGCTTTCCATCAGCTCCCCCTTTTCTTCATCCCTGGTTTGCTCTCCTTCTCTTTGTCCCCCAACTTTCATATGATCTCTGTATAAAGCCAATGCAGAAAACAACCATAGGCTTAGCCAGAGGGTTAATAGAGGGTTAAAAATTGACTGTATGCACTGAGCAATGCAGAAGGATTTGTGTGCGTATGTTAACTCACACAGAAGACACAGCTGCAAGTGATATTAAAATTTATGCCTATGAGCTGATTTAGGTATTTCATGCAATGCAAAGTACCCCTTCCACTTTAGATTCATGCACAATGCGAGAATTTCCCTGCCAGGATCCAGGGTAGCAAAAAAGGTGTGGCAGACAGGATTTCTTTGTCAATTTTTCACATTAAAGTGCTGGTTTTGTCTTATGCAAGAAGGCATAGTAAGGGAGGGAGGGGCGGTCTGCCCCCAGGTGCCATCTTGGTGGGGGCGCCGGCACCGTCCTCTCCGCCTCCCCCACTCCATCCCCCTCCCTCCACTACTGTGTGCGCCCCTTCCCCGTACCTCTTTAACATTCCTGGCACATGCAGCAACTGCAACCTGCTGCTCACGCCAGTGTTGGCTCTTCCTCTGATGTCACTTCCTGGACCCGCGCCTAGGAAGTAACATCAGAGGAAGGGCTGACTCTGGTGCAAGCAGCAGGTTGGGGTTGCTGTTCACACCGAAAATGTTAAAGAGGTACGGGGGAAGGGATGGGCCGCATAGCAGGAGGGGGCAGAGAAGGGGCGGATGGGGGTGAGGGGTGGAGAAGAGGAGACGGGAGGGACACCACCGCCCCGGGCACCTCTCACCCGCGCTACGCCACTGCTTGTATGACCTGATCTTGTGTAAGTCTTTTTCTGTCCAGTTATTGTAGTTCTTTTCCTTTCTCTTGAATTTTATTTACTATTATAAACCACTTTGTTCTACCAGTTAACTAAGATGGTCATATCAAATTTAAATAAATGAAATGAGCATCTCTTCTTTTAATGAGGGCTAGATGAAATTTCTGATTTTATAATGATAATGATTTGTTATGTTTCCATATCCTGTTATATTTCTTTGTAAACATTATTTGAAATTTCAAAATTTTAAATGAAATGAAATTAATTGTGCGCTTTCTGGAACAAAAGTGAAAGTGAAAGTACACATCAGCACCTAAATATAACATAACATCGTACTTATAAACCGCGTAATCGTAAATTCAATGTGATTAACAAAAGATTAATAATAAAATAACATAAGAAACATATAGCTTAATTCACCAGATACTTTGAAAAGCTTTTCCTCCTGAGCTCTTTATAAAACCAGTAAACCTAGGTTTTTCTGTATTATTCTGTATCAGAATACCCCTCCCTAGCCATATACTGATGAATACAGCATGGACAAATGAAGAGCAGATCTATATCACAGTCTCATTCAAGGAATATATGCAACCAAGGAAGGAGATTTATCAAACCAAAAGAAGAGTAATGCAGCCCTAATGAAAAATGTTTCCTTTCATTGGAAAAGTGAAAATAGGTCATTTCAAAATAAAGAAGCCCCATGGGACAGAAAATCATTGTCCCAAGAAAATTCTGTGCAAACTAAAAACTCCTGTTTCTTCAAGAAAGGCAAAGCAGCCTCCTTTCTCTCCCCCATCATTCCACAAACCAAATCAAAAACAGCAGAGAAATACTTCCCAGGAGAAGCTGAGACATTTCCAGGGTTCCTCCTCTTCCAAACACATTTTATTGCTAGACAAGCACAAGCTAATTAAAACCAGCAGACAAAGCATTAAGAAGATAGCAAATAACAAAGTTTGTGAACCAGGCAGTTCCCAAAGGATTTTAAATTCGATATTCAGAATAAATACATTTCACCTGCAAAGAAATACGCAAGACTTTAAAACTTGTTTTTAAAGATGGGAATTTTCTTTTTATCATGGAGAGGTGTATTGTAAGGTGAACCCAACAGAGGGAATCAGACAAAAAAACTATGGGCTAGATTCACTAAGGAAACCGATCCGCTAATTTGCTCCTGCTGGCCTGCTCTGCCCCTGACTCTCCTGCTCTCTGCCCCCAGGCGCTGCCCTGGCCTTCCCCCGCAGTGCAAGCCCATGGTTTTAACCTGCGGGTTTAAAGTGGGTTAAAACCACGGGCTTGCTGGACTAAAGTTTTTTAAAAAGTCACTGCTCTTCGACGCATGCGCAGACCATCTACAGAGGGTCTGCACATGCGTTGGTATCGCTACAGAGCCTTCTGAGATTCCAAGTGTGCCGCAGCACACTGAGGAGGAAGAGAGGCGCCTACCAGCTGACTTCCCACGTGGTACAGCGCCAGCGCTGCCTGATTCGCCGAAGGCCTGCATGTTTCCCCCCTTCTCTGTAGCGTCCTCGGATTCCCCCCTGGCCTCCCGGTCTCACCTTTAAAGCTAATTACAGCAACCTGCAGAGGATCACCAGTAGGTAAAATGATTTTATTTTCAATATCGTGATTGAAATGTGTCAGTTTTGAGAATTTATATCTGCTGTGTATATATGAAAAATGAATGGAAAAAATTGCATTACAATTAGTAAAGGGGATGGGATCTAGGGCAGGGCTTGGGTGGGCCTAGTGAGATCTGTTGCTGGGGTACTCAGTTGATATTTGTTAGACTTAGGGGTACTTAGCTTGAAGTAGTTGAGAAACACTGCTGTAGGCAATCAGCTGGCGCCAGTGCTTCTCCTTCTCTCTGGCCACTTTTATGTATTCGCGGAAGAGTGGGGACCCTCCTTAAAATTGGACCAGTTGACATGGAATTACCCTATATCATTTTTTCATATGCGGAGACTCAAGACTCCATGCCAGCTGCAATGACTTTCTGCAGCATCATCGCCACCCTCAAATTCTGCCACCTAGGTAAATGCCTAGTCTGCTTAATGGGCACCAGGAGACCAATGCTACAAGACTAGAGGGTTTCCCAGGCCCCAGAGCTGACAAATCATTAGATGAACTAGGCTATTGCCTAGGGTGGCAGATTTCTGGGGGCTGGAAAGAGCAGCTGCAGTCAAGGCAAAACAAAAGCTGGAAGGGGGAGAAGGGGAAAAAGGAGTGAACACTAAGGTGAGGAGGAAGGAAAGTGAATGTTGGGGACTGGAGCAGCAGCAGACCAAAACTTAATTATTGTCTGGGACCTAAAGCTGAGCTGGGGGGGAGGGGCAACAGGGCTGGGATTTCAGCAGCATTTGAGAAAGCTAAATGTCTTTATGTTGCTCCTTTCATTTGTAAAACAAGACACCTAGCAGATATTTTTCTATTTGAACCCCAAATTCACTGTCAGTGGGGGGGGGGGGGGGGCTCTCTCTTTGACCTTCATTCTCATTCAGTGGAATGGCCAGTCTCTCTTACTGGCTATCTTTGGTATCTCTATGATTATATATTATATATACGTATACATATATACACACAAACACACACACACTACTCGTATCCCCAACCCAGGTGGGGTACCTTCTAATTTAAATGCCACCCTCCTGCCTGCAATGTATTTAATGGATTATTTCCCCATCCTATCTACAGTGCTTCTTATAGTACCTACAGGTCTTCTCCTGGTCCTTGGAATCTCTTATACATACAGTCCATTTCTTCCCACTCTCCTGTCTGCAGTGCTTCTTTAGTATATACAGCTCCCCTGTCTCACTCTGCTGCATCCTCCCTATTGCCTTGTTTTCAGGTTATTTAAGCTTTGCTGTGTTTTCTTATTTTATTGGTTCTCATTATGTCCCCCCGGCTGTGACAGCATTGTGTGAAATAAATCTCCGCCGTGGTCCCTGGGCCATAGATGGAGGGGGCTATACCGCTGGCTCCTGGCGGGACATTTATCAATTTGGTTCCGTTTCATTATTTGTCGAGCACTTGGTTTCTTTTGAAATGTTCATTTCTCTTCAATGAGGTATTGGATGTGGGGCGAAAAGAGCAGATAGAAGGAGAAAGAAGAGATGAGAAAAGGGAAGAAGGCTGGAGGCTGGATCCACAGGAGGCTGGATCTGTCCAAGTTGAATCCATCATAGAAACTAAGACTAAGTCCTATCAGACCTTTTTCTCAGGCCTGCTGCCTGTATCTCATTCTTTACTCCCTTCACCCTTATCCTTAAACTTCCACTGTATGGAATTCCAAGTAGGCTTGGTTCTGGGCAACTGCTCTATCCATTCCCTCTTAATCAATGACTGGCCTCATTCAGGTATGGCTGTCTCCCTGCTGCAGTTCAGCTGCAGCCTCTTTTCCTAGTATTGAACCATAAAGAAGAATGTATCCCATGTGGAGATGGTACCCCAGTGCTGTGCACGGTTTTCACTGATGATTTGGTGCTGTAATACCAACAGGCTCGGGCTGAGCTAGTCATAACACATAGGGTTTCTTCTGAATCTCCAGTTGGGTCAGTTTCATATAGAATAAAAGACCAGATTTGGAAAATTAAGCCATACCTATTAATTTCTGTTCCTTTATTCCAGTCACATAAATCTGTACAAATGGGCCAACTTGGCAGAGGAGCTGCTCTTTATAGGTGTTTTGACCCTGGCCCTTAATTAGGAGAGTACTATGCAGGGTTGCTCTCCAGCCCTAGCTGGTCCTTCTGGTCACTCTGGACTCATCTTAGATACCCTGGTATCCAAGTTTTATTAGAGGCTTCATATCCCACCTATCACAACATGTCTACGCGGCTTACAATTTTAAAATATGGGGGGGGGAGACATCTCACATGACGTGAATGTGAGGCAAGGGGGGGGTGGTAAAACTACAATATATGATAGAAAAGTGGGGAAGAAAAAATGAGAGAGATAATCTTCATGCTCAACCAGTCAGACATACCTGCAAGCTCTTTTGTAAACTTTTAGAGATCTAGGAAAAAAGAATTAGGTATAAGCATGAGTAAAGAGAAATAATTTGAGCTCTTTCTTGAATTGGTTTGGTGCCTAAGATGAGATGGAAGATTCTAATGTTCGGGTCCCTGTACAGAGAAGATGGAACTTTGGGTAGTGTCCAATTATTTGGTGAAAAGTGAGAACCATTAAGCAATTTTGGTTAATAGATCTAAGAGATCTGGATGGATAGTATGGTGCTAAGTGTCTGCTTAAGTAGAGGGGAGTTTCAGAAGCACAGGTTTTTCAATGAGTAATAAGATTTCTGCAGATTAGCCGGTGTGAGATTGGGAGCCAGTGTGCAGATCTTAATAGGGGAGTTATGTGCTCAAACTTCCGATGTCCAGTAATAAGGGCAGTATTTTGAATGAGTTGTAGTCTTTTACGATCTTTGGACCCTAATACCTTTGTATAGGGAACTACAATAGTTTATGTGACTGATCACTAGGGAGTGTATTAATACATTGAGAACAGATGGGTGTAGTAGGTTGCAGAAGGACCTTGGCCTTGGGGTTTGCATGCCCTGAATGGATCAGCTTCAACTGAAGCTTGCATACCCACTTCTCTGTAGGCAATGTCTAACATAACTCCCAGATATTGCAACCATTGAACGAGAACCAAATGGTTCTGGGCTTGGTTCACCACCCGTCCCAAGCTCTCCAAAAGTTGAATCACCTGGGAGCAACGTTCCTCTAAGCTGCGCAGCCGCACACCTTTTGAAGACCCTGCACAGCAGTTCAGGACTGTCATGCACCAGGAGCAGCACTTCCCCACCTCCTTTTGCCGCCATTCCTGCTGCTGCTGTTTCTCTAACCAGGGCACAGCAGGAGCAAAGTAGCCTGCCTTACTCTTAACAGGGGACACATTTGCAGCCTCAGTATGATCAGCGGCTGGTTCTGCCCTGGAACCAGAAGAGAATGTCTTAGGAGCATGACTGGCAGTTGTGCTGACTGCGGCTGTGAGAGCGACTTCGCAGGAGAATGAGGTAGGCTGTTTTGTCACTGCTGCTGCTCATTTGGAGAAGAAGCAGCAGCATCTGGGGTAGCCATGGAAGGAAGGAGGGGGAGGTGCTGCTCTTGGTGTGTGGCGCAAGAACCAGCAGTAGCAGCAACAGCTGCCGGGGTATCAGATAGGGAAAAGAAGAGACAGAAGGGAGATGTGATGAAATATATTCCCTTTTTAGTGTACTTCGCCTAGAAGTCACTATAGGAAATTAATCAAAATTTTAATAAAACTTGAAAGTGGGGAGGAGTTGAGAGAGAGAGGAAGACACTGGATGGAAAGAGAGAGGGGCTGATGCTGTAAGGAAGGGGGAAGTCACTAGGAGATACTGATGGAAAGGGAGAGAGGGGGCAGATGATTTATAAAAATGTGTTAGGGGGAGACAAGAAGGCAGATACTGGATGGAGACGGGGAGTAAAATAGGGCAGATGGTTTGGAGAAGAGACAGAAGTGGGAGATGATGGAAGAGGGAAGTGAATGTGGAGATGCTGGATATAAAAAAGAGAGGGGGCATGGCAGACCCTGTATGGAAGTGGGGGGGGGGGAGACAAAAGAGGTGGCCATCACTGGATGGAAGGGCTGACAAATGAAAGGGGAAAGAGAAGGGGGGGGGGTCTAGAAGTAGGGAAGCCAGATTCTGGATAGAGCATGGGAGAGAGAGAGCAGTTGTTGTGTGTGTGTGAGGGGGGGGGGATGGGACAGAGAGGAGGGAGATGATAGAAGGGGGAAGCAAAAGGGAAGATGCTTGAAACCAGAGACTGGTACCAACACAACTGGAAAAAAGCGAATAGCCAGACAACAAAGGTAGAAAAAAGAATTTTTTATTTTTTAAGATAAGTAGTGTGGTAGCTGTGTTAAACATTGATAAGTAAAAATGGAAAATAGAAATTATCTTTTTATTGGATTAATTTTAATACTTTTTTGCTTAACTTTAGAGACCAAAACTTCCTTCCTTAAGGCTGGACAGGATACTGTCCTGACCTGAGGAAGGAAGTTTTGGTCTCTGAAAACTAATAGCAAAATACATTTCGTCCAATAAAATGGAATCATGTTCCATTTTTTGTTTATTTGCATTTGTTAAGTTGTAATGTAGTGGTTAAAATATAATGATAGCAGACAGACATATTCCAAACAGTACAGGGAGACATACACATTGCTTTCTCTTTCTTTGGTGTTGCACTGTATGAAGATTCTGGCTTCTTGGAGATTCAGTTTAATTTTTATTTCTATTTGTATACTGTAGTTACTTATTCTATACTGGGTAAAGATCTGTGTTCTGTATGTTTGAAAAAGACATAGTTTTCTCTTGGCATTGATTGCATGATTGATCTGTTTTAATCTGGTTTGTTTAGTTTTCTAATAAGTTTATTGATGTTCTCGTTGTCGCTGCAGTGTTTGTGGTACTGCCCTGTCTTAGGTAGATGCATGTTGTGCGACTTGTGGAAGTTACCGATAGGCCCTGAGTGACATTTGTAGTGTTTTGTATTACTTAAGTTCACACTGCACCAACTGGTATTAGATCTGGATTTAGATCATATCTTTCTCAATAATGGTTCAAGGCAAGTTCCATTCAAGTACAGTCGGTACTTTTCATGTCCCTGGAGAGCTTATAATTTTTACATTTTGTATCTGAGGCAATGGAGGGTTAAGTGCAAGTCCAAGATCTCAAGCGATACCATTGGGATTGGAGCCCTGGCTCTGGTTTCCCTAGTTCTCATAAGAACATAAGAACATAAGAACTGCCATCTCCGGATCAGACCTTCGGTCCATCAAGTCCGGCGATCTGCACACGCGGAGGCCCTGCCAGGTGTACACCTGTCGTAATTTATAGTCCACCATATCTTTATATGCCTCTCTTAAGGAGATATGCATCTAGTTTGCTCTTGAAGCCTAGGACGGTCGATTCCGCAATAATCTCCTCTGGGAGGGCATTCCAGGCGTCAACCACCCTCTGAGTGAAGCAGAACTTCCTGACATTAGTCCTGAACCTGTCCCCCCTTAGCTTCATTACATGTCCTCTAGTCCGTGTCAAATTGGACAATGTAAATAATCTTCTCTGCTCTATTTTGTCGATTCCTTTCAGTATTTTGAAGGTCTCGATCATATCCCCACGCAGTCTCCTTTTCTCAAGGGAGAACAATCCTAGTGTTATAAGTCTATCCTCATATTCCAGTCTCTCCATACCCATCACCAGTTTTGTCGCTCGTCTCTGCACCCTCTCCAGTAGTTTTATATCCTTCTTTAGGTAGGGAGACCAATGTTGGACGCAGTATTCCAAGTGTGGTCTGACCATTGCCCTATAAAGCGGCATTATAACTTTCTCCGATCTACTCGAGATTCCTTTCTTTATCATGCCCAACATTCTATTTGCCTTCTTTGCCGCTGCCGCGCATTGTGCCGACGGCTTCAGGGTCCTATCTATCAGTACACCCAGGTCCTTTTCTTGTTCACTCTTCCCCAGAGTTGCACCTGACATTGTATACTCGTATTCCTTATTCTTATTGCCTAAATGCATTACCTTGCATTTCTCCACATTGAACTTCATCTGCCATTTCTCCGCCCATGTTTCTAACCGACACAAGTCGCTCTGGAGTTTCTCTCTATCCTCCTGCGATCTGATCGCCCGGCATAGTTTTGTATCGTCTGCAAACTTGATGATCTCACTGGATGTTCCTTCCCAGTGGCGTACCTAGGGTATGTGGCACCCGGGGCCCATCATTTTTTGACACCCCCCCCCCCCCCCATGTAAAAAAATTTTTTTTTTTTTTTTTTTTTGCAATAACCATGAAATGGAATAAATGGTCAGAATAGAAACAGGCAGTGAAAATTTTCTTTTATTGAACCTCATATATGTAACCATTATTCCAAACATAACAAAACATAAATTATGTCTAAATTGTCATGACATTAGAAGTACATATGGAGTAGTTGCAGGCAGTGGCGTACTTAGGGTATGTGGCACCCAGGGCCCATCATTTTTTGACCCCCCCCCCCATCTATATGAAAAATATGATTTTTAGTACCAATCTACATATCGCACCACAAGAGTGTACCTAGGAAAAGGCTGCATCTTAAACACTGCAGTGAGCACTAGAACACCAACACATACATTGTAAAACTAAACAAGCCAGATCCCGCACAGTCAATTGGTCCTGTAGTCAATGCCAACTGAAAACTATGTCTTTTTCATACACACAGAACAGAGATACACCCTCGCCCAAAATGGAATAATCACAAACTAAAAATAGAAATATGTAGACAAAAGTTAAACTGATCCGCCAAGAAACCAGACCCTGGATACAATGCAACACCACAAAAAACAGTAACACATGTCCTCTAATACAGTGCAAAATATAAAGACAGTAGATGTAAATTTGAAAAAACTGATACATAACAATCACCACTTTATAAATTAACAAATAAAAATAAAACAAATAATGAGATATAAAAAAATACAATTTTATTGGACTAATCCCCGTAAGCTCGGTCCCCATCCCCGCAAACCACCTGATTCCATCCACACAAGCCTTGAATTGTTTATATTAAAGTATAAAAAGAAACAATATTCTGTACAATTGTCAATTTATAAATCAGCGTCTTCTCCCCACTCTCTTCCCCATTTCCCTTCAGCATCCTCAGCCCACTCTCTCTCCACTTTCCTTCAGCGCACGCACATAAAAACAAGCAAGTAATTTTATATCATTTTCATTCTATTCATTCATAGAAATTAAAGTCTAGATAATGCCAGTCACATAACAAAACATGATTTTACAAAAATAATTCCCTGCAGTCAAGCCTGCAAGGATTATTAGATGTCTTTCAGCAGTTCCCCTCCCTCCCTCCCCCTTACCTTTGTGGCCAAGTCAAAATGATCTACCAACAATAAAATTTTAAAAACACAAAGCACGCTGTACGCAGAGAAAATGTTAATTATCATTTATATTCCACGGGTTTTCAAAGAGGTCAAGGCAGATGACTTTATGCAATGTCACCTCAGTAACAACTATACAAAAATAGACAAATATTCCCCCTCCCTTTTTACTAAACTGCGATAGCGGTTTTTAGCGTAGGGAGCTGCGCTGAATGCCCCACGCTGCTCTCGACGCTCATAGGCTCCCTGCGCTAAAAAACTCTATTGCGGTTTAGTAAAAGGGGGCCATAGTGCAAAATATAGACAGCAGATATAAATTTTCAAAACGGACACATTTTGATCACTAAGTTGAAAATAAAATCATTTTTCCTACTTTTTTGTCTGGTGATTTCATGAGTCTCTGGTCCTTCTTCTGATCCTTCTTCTTTCTCTCTCCCCCTGGCCCCCCTCTTTCTTTCTGCCTTTCTTTCTCTCCCCCTTGACCCCCCTCTTTATTTCTGCCTTTCTTTCTCTCCCCTTGGTCCCCCTCTTTCTTTCTGCCTTTCTTTCTCTCTCCCCCTGGCCCTCCTCTTTCTTTCTGCCTTTCTTTCTCTCCCCCTTGACCCCCTCTTTATTTCTGCCTTTCTTTCTCTCCCCTTGGTCCCCCTCTTTATTTCTGCCTTTCTTTCTCTCCCCTTGGTCCCCCTCTTTCTTTCTGCCTTTCTTTCTCTCTCCCCCTGGCCCCCCTCTTTATTTTTTCCTTTCTTTCTCTCTCCCCCTAGCCTGCACAAAGCCATCGTGCCGATTTCTCCACTTCTACGATTCTTTCCCTACCCTCACCCCCAAGCCAGCAGCCGATTTCTCCCTGCTCCTTCCCCGATGTCCTGATGTCCTGAACTTCATCGGGCAGCAGCAGCATTCACAATTCACTGATGTTGCCCGCTTCAGGCCTTCCTCTCTGTCGGGTCCTGTCTTCATGAAAACTGGAAGTAGGCAGGACCCGGCAGAGAACAAGGCCTGAAGCCGGCAACAGCAGCGAATTGTAAACGCTGCTGCTGCCCGAAGAAGGTAATGGAGCACCGAGGCAGTCCGCTTCTCCCCCCTCCCAGCCGAACCCCCGCTGACCCTCCTATCTCCCCCCCCCCGTGAACCTTTCCGACCTTCCCAGCGAGAGCAGCAAACCTCCTTCGCGGCTTTCTCCTCCCTCTGCCGCGTTACTGATGACGTCATCAGTGATGCGGCAGAGGGAGGATAAAACCGACGCTACTGGAGGGAGGTTTGCTGCTTTCGCTGGGAGGGTCAGAAAGGTTCACTTGGGGGGGGAGAGAGATAGGATGGTCAGCGGGGTTTCGGCTGGGAGGGGGGAGAAGCGGTCTGCCTTGGTGCTCCAAGGCCTGGCGCCATTACCTTTTTCGATAATGGCGCCGATGCTGCTTTCGCTGGGAGGGTAGGAGCGCGATAGGGACCGGGCCAGCTGTGCACCCCCCCCTAAGGCGGCACCCGGGATGGACCTCCCCCTCGCCCCCCTTGGTACGCTACTGCCCTGGGGAAACAGCCTGCAACAAGATCGCGCGATGCCAGAGATCTTTGCCTGCTTCGGCTGTTTCCTCCGCCGCGGTCCCGCCCCTCCTCTGACATCAGAGGAGGGGCAGGACCGTGGCGGAGGAAACAGTCGAAGCAGGCAAAGATCTCTGGCATCGCGATCTTGCTGCAGGCTGTTTCCAGACGCGACACCCGGCGCAGGGGGGGGTAACTGGACCGGACCGGACCGGACCGGGAGCACCCCCCCCCCCCGCCCCCCCCCCCCTTGGTACGCCACTGTTCCTTCCTCCAGGTGAGATCATCAGCCAGCTACTCTATCCATGTTTAGTAATCAGAAAACTAGAGGCTGGTGGAGCTGGAGCCTGGTGACCCTTTGGCAACCTACTAAAAATATTGCTAGGTAAATTATTTTACCGTTGCAGTGCAGTGCGACATATTGCAGTGATAGGGGAAATCAGAATGGAGGGGGTAAAACTTTTTCACATCACTGTATTCCTATTTAAGTTACTTTTTAATATTGTTTTAATATATATGAGTATACATATATTTTATGTACAACTTTATATTTTCTTTTCAGTTCGATACAGTATAATCCCGTTATACCGGACTCGCTTATAACGGAACCTCGCATCTAGCGGACGAGGCCCGCTGGTCCCAGCCGAGCGCCATTATAAACATACAGAAAATCATCGGATATATGCGGACTCGCATATATGGGACTTTCGGATATACCGGACAACTATTTTGGTCCCCAGAGCCGCTTTTAGCTGTAGTTTTATTCAGCTATAAGAGACATGCATGCTCCTCCTACAAGGCACGTGGCATGCCGGTGATACAGTATCAAAATGCAGCCCAGAAAAAAAAATGACAGAGTTTTTTTCTTTCCGGTACAGTGTTCTGGTTTGCAATCATTTTGTGCCATACCAATATTTTGCTGAGTTTTGTTCTTGATGTTGCTGATATGCTTGTGCAGTGACTGTTTCTCATTGATTTACATTGTTTCAAGTTGCCCTAAAGTTTTTTTAAAAAATGCAACTCTGGATATAACTACTACATACCAGCTCAGCCCAAACCAACTGCTGCTCAGAACACATCATGGCTTGCACATCTGCTTCCCTGACTTAGAGGGAACATTGCCTTGGAGGTGGCTGCATTTATACAAAAAGAGATCCGCAGATTACAAATCTTACAACACACTGCCATTAAATTTATATACCACGCAAAAAAATTTGACCACGTCACTCCGTTTCTATGCGATGCTCACTGGCTTCCAATCCCACACTGCATCACATTCAAGATCCCACTTCTCATCTATAAAAATCAACCCTGCCTTTATAGACAAATATTTAATCCCCCTATGCGTCAACCCATACTCTACGCTCAAATTATCGAGATTTGCTTGTTGTCCCTTCCATCCAAGAAATTTTTTACGACACCACTAGAAAATCCATCTCCTCAGTTATAGCGCCCTCGCTCTGGAACTCTCTTCCCCCTACATATACAACAAGAATCTTCTCTTACATTATTCAAGTCAAAACTTAAAACTTTTTATTCAAGGATGTTTAGAATAACTTTTAGGGCTCCTTTTACAAAGGTGTGCCAGCGTTTTTAGCACGCGCTAGCTGAAAAACTACCACCTGCTCAAGAGGAGCCGGTAGCGGCTAGTGTGTGTGACATTTTAGCGCGTGCTAAAACCACTAGCGCACCTTTGTAAAAGGAGCCCTAAGTTTCTCAACACCAAATGCTTCTTTAGAGGTGAATTAACTCCTAAGGTTTTATCCATATCCCCTCCATCGTTTATATTTTATCTCAATATATTTTTTTACCACTTCCCTCCCCTGTTATGTTAGTCTTGTACGGTATCTGTAATCTCCCCCCCCCCCCTCCTCCACATTTAATTGTCATGTGGTTGCTATTTTTGTTTTTAAATATTTTTATTGTCTAGATAAATTTTGATGGACGGTATATCAAAGAAATAATAAACTTGAATGCTAAAGAAACTAAGGTTTATGCTTTCCCATAGACACAGGTTGGCTCAATCATTAGGGCAGACTAGCCAACTGTCTAGAGCACATTCTCCCAACCTTTTTGGTTGCATGAACCCCTAATAACCTTCAAAAGGTTCAGGGGGCCAAGTTCATCCCCACTATTTTTCACGATTCCCCCTCCCCATAGCACAAAGCCTGTTCTCATTATCCATTTTTACCTCCCCTTCCCGTCTCCACCAATCTCTCTTTCCCCAAACCAGACTGTCTTCCTCTCTCCAGTCACTAGCCACTCCCTATCAGTCTTTGCCCACTCCTAGCCACTATATATAAACTGGATGCCAAACTTTGTACGGTGAGCATAAAGTTGAGCCCCCCAGGTTTATGAAATTAGGGAAATAGCATGCGATTTTATAGGATTGTTCTGTTGAAGGTTGGTGTCTGAATGATCATGATTATTGCATTTAATTATCAAAGTTTTTCCTCCTCCTCAAACTTATGGACTTGAAAATTAATTGAGGGAGTGCAAGGTTGAAAGTTTTGTGTAGGGCATCTAATACTGAGCATCAATCCTGGAGAAGGCTCTGGATAAATCAGACCCTTTGAAGTCAATTTCCAAAAAATCAGTCCAGTTGATATTCAGACCATAGGAGGCAGACCAGTTAACTGTCGTGGTTGGTGCTAACCGCAGATAGTCAATTTCAGGTTCTTTCCGGTGACCGACATTAAATATCTGGATTCTATTTTGGCAGTTAAAAAGTTAACTGGCTAAGTCAAAATTCAGCACTGGCCAGGTAAGTTTATAGCAGCCAAAGAAAGGACTACTATTTGTACAGCCCGAACTGGTCGCTAAATTTGGCTGGTCAGCAATGAAAATATACCTGTATATGATATAGCTGGTTAACTTTTTTAACAGCTAGCCAGGAATATTCAATAGGGCATGCCCTGAATTTCATATTTAACCAGCTAAGTGCTCTTTAATCAGTCAGTGCCATTTCTGATTGGCCAATATTCAGCCATATTTAACCAGTCAGTCATTCACTTGAGTACTTGAGCTTTGGACACCTAAAGGGGCATAATCAAAAGAAACATCTAAGTCTGAGTCGGATGTATGGTGCTAGACGCCCAAAGTGAGCAGTAGTAAAATGTCCATTCTCAAAAAATACATCTAGAATTTTTTTCCCCAAAAAATCATCTATCTGGATGTCCAGGTCATTGATCATCCAGACTGCCAATACATCTATCTTTATACTACATTTTTTTTTTTTTAATTTATAAAACTTTTTACAATATTTCCAAGCGTATACATCTTGTACAGCAAAGTGAGATCAAACAACACACCAAATCAACATTCCAAAATCAATATTACTACAAGGAACTTCTAATCTAGCTGATCTCACACTAGTCCTCAATATTATTGGATCCATAATTAAGAGTAGAACATATATAATTCAAATCAGTTAAATAAGAAAAATCCTTATCTGACTAAAGTGCAGGGAACTAACTTTCCATAGACGTTGTTATGTTGTTATTCCTTTTTCTAGACGTTTCATTGAGAGAAAGCTAATCAGTTGAGATGGCTCTGTAAATATATACTTAAATGATAAATATCTAACTACACATTTACATGGATATCTCAAAAAGAAAATACCCCCTATTTGAGTCACTCCAGGTTTTAGAATTAAAAATTCTTTCCTTCTTTTCTCTCTAGAGACATCAGGAAAAATCTGAATATGCTGCCCCAGGAAGTCTTTGGATCTATTTTTAAAGAAAAGTTTTAATATCCAATCCTTGTCTGGAGCCAAAGCAACAGACAACAAGAGAGTAGCTGGAACAGCCAGTTCCCTATCTGATTGTTCCAGTATTGCCGAAATGTCCATTGATCTCTCCTGGGGTTCCTCAATTTTTTCTTCTTCTTTGGATTTGGGCTTAGCAGGTAGGTAATACACTCTTGTAAGAGGAGGTAAGGAGTTTTCAGGAATTTCCAAAATTTCCATAAAATATCTTTTCACCATTTCTCTAGGAGAAGTTGACAGGATTCTTGGAAAATTTATAAATCTCAAGTTATTTATACAACCATTATTCTCCTGCACTTCCAACTTCTTCCTGAGTAATATATTATCTTTAACCAACATATCTTGATTTTGTTTCAGTAGCATTAGCTCCTTATTTGTATTTTGTGTCTCAGTTTTAAATTGTATAAGTAAATATTGAGTCACCTTCTTCACATCAGTCTAATTCCAAAGAACTTTCTATCTAACTGACCAATGCATAAAACATTTCTTTAGGGCTTCAGACATGCCAATCGTTGTTCGCTATTATTTTTGCGATACAACCAAACATTTTTTAATATTTGGCTATGGCTGTGGCTTCTTCATTTGCCCATATATTCTATAAATAATTTTTGTTTTATTTTAAATGTTTTTTAACCTTTTTTTCCCCTCTTTTTTTAAAGTGTTTCTCCATACATATATATTTGTAAAAAAGTTCACTTAGCTTTTCCTTAATAGGATCGGGTCGGGGTTTGTCACATCGACATGTTTCGCCTAAACGGCTTTTTCAAGATATCAACCCCTATTAGAAATAAAAGCAGATATTACCACACCAATCCATATTTAATGATTAATATCCCTTAAGGGGACCACACAGCATAATCTTCATAGCTATATGCTCACCCTTCGTTTTACTACCAGACCATCCCGATATTCACTGCTCTTTTGATCAAAAGAGCAGTGAATATCGGGATGGTCTGGTAGTAAAACGAAGGGTGAGCATATAGCTATGAAGATTATGCTGTGTGGTCCCCTTAAGGGATATTAATCATTAAATATGGATTGGTTTGGTAATATCTGCTTTTATTTCTAATAGGGGTTGATATCTTGAAAAAGCCGTTTAGGCGAAACATGTCGATGTGACAAACCCCGACCCGATCCTATTAAGGAAAAGCTAAGTGAACTTTTTTACAAATATATATGTATGGAGAAACACTTTAAAAAAAGAGGGGAAAAAAAGGTTAAAAAACATTTAAAATAAAACAAAAATTATTTATAGAATATATGGGCAAATGAAGAAGCCACAGCCATAGCCAAATATTAAAAAATGTTTGGTTGTATCGCAAAAATAATAGCGAACGACGATTGGCATGTCTGAAGCCCTAAAGAAATGTTTTATGCATTGGTCAGTTAGATAGAAAGTTCAGTTTTAAATTGTAACATATCCTGCTTTAAAACTTTTATTTCTTCCTTTTGTTCTTTTAATTCTTTATCCAAACTTTTTATTTGAGGATTTAAGGAATTCCCCAGATTCACTACCAAGTCCCATAATGCTTCGAGTGTGACTGTAGGAGGTTTTGTAGGTGAGAAAAGTTGTAATGGTGTAGTATCTAAATGTTCTGAAATTAGCTTTACCTCAGTGACGTCTTGTATTCCTCCAACCTCTGTTGTCCCGGTCGCAAGTCCCGTTGTCATATTCAGCGAGCCCTCCATACTAGCCTCTGTGGACAAAGAAATAACCACCTCCTCAGGTGGATTCTGGTCCCGTGGCAGCTTGCGGCGTAGGTTGGAAGGGTGGATATACTACATTTTTGTCTAAGTCCCAATGCCCAGAACAAGACCATTTGGACATGGGAGGGGCCAGCATCTTGATGGACTGGCCACCCAGACATGGCAAAAGAGCAGTGGGACACCTGCTGTGAATGTCACAAAAAGGGTGCCACATAAACATCTCACCAGAATTCCCTTATAGGATATGGTGAGCCCCCCCAAAACACCAAACACCCACCTGTCTACAACCCCAATAGCCCTTATTGCTGCAGGTGGCAGCTGTATGGCAGTAGGGTAGTACAGTAGGGTTTGGGTTTGGTGGGAGCACATGTTCCATCATGAATGTAGTGGTTAGAGTGGCTTTTGGGCCTGGGTCCTCCTCTCTATGGTTCAATAGCACTCCCCTAGGCTATTTAAGAGACCTGTGCGCAGCTTTACTAGGCTTTCCTATACTAGGTGCTGATGTTCTGGAGACAGGTATGTACGTTTTTAGTCTGATCTTTGTGGGGTGTGAGGAAGTCAGTGAATACTGGGGGAGTTATGTGGGGGTCTTTACTTTGTCTCTGCAGTGGTTATCTGGTCACAATATAAGTTCCATCCAGGAAGTCTTGTAAAACATTTGATTATCCCTGATGGCGACTAAGTCTAGGTTGGCCCCCATCCCTCCCTAACCACTCCTCCAGATATGCCCCTTTTAGCTCTGGGTGCACAGCAGGATTCAGAGGCCTAAAAAGGTCCTGGATACATCCAAAAATAGGTTTTATTATCGGCTGCCAGAAGGATGCTGGGCTGTATAAAGAGAGGCGTAGTCAGTAGAAGGAAGAAGGTGTTGATGCCCCTGTACAGGTCATTGGTGAGGCCCCACTTGGAGTATTGTGTTCAGTTTTGGAGACCGTATCTGGCGAAAGACGTAAGAAGACTTGAGGCGGTCCAGAGGAGGGCAACGAAAATGATAGGAGGCTTGCACCAGAAGACGTATGAGGAGAGACTGGAAGCCCTGAATATGTATACCCTAGAGGAAAGGAGAGACAGGGGAGATATGATTCAGACGTTCAAATACTTAAAGGGTATTAACGTAGAACAAAATCTTTTCCAGAGAAAGGAAAATGGTAAAACCAGAGGACATAATTTGAGGTTGAGGGGTGGTAGATTCAGGGGCAATGTTAGGAAATTCTACTTTACGGAGAGGGTGGTGGATGCCTGGAATGCGCTCCCGAGAGAGGTGGTGGAGAGTAAAACTGTGACTGAGTTCAAAGAAGCGTGGGATGAACACAGAAGATTTAGAATCAGAAAATAATATTAAAGATTGAACTAGGCCAGTTACTGGGCAGACTTGTACGGTCTGTGTCTGTGCATGGCCGTTTGGAGGAGGATGGGCAGGGGAGGGCTTCAATGGCTGGGAGGGTGTAGATGGGCTGGAGTAAGTCTTAACAGAGATTTCGGCAGTTGGAACCCAAGCACAGTACCGGGTAAAGCTTTGGATTCTCGCTCAGAAATAGCTAAGAAGAAAAAAAAAAAAATAAAAATAATAATTTAAATTGAATCAGATTGGGCAGACTGGATGGACCATTCGGGTCTTTATCTGCCGTCATCTACTATGTTACTATGTTACTATGGCACTTGTCTAAGTGCCGACTTGGGTGGGTTTTTAGATGTGTTTAAGTTTCGATTATGAGCCCCTTAGACACTAGCGGGTTTCCAACCAAATTTAGGTGCCTCTCTCTCTTCTCCTATCCTCTAGTCTCCCACTTTGTAGGCACAGAGTCTATTTTCCAAGGGGCTATTTTAGACACATAACTCCAAGGCTGTGGAGTACACGTCAGAAACAATTTTGGGTGGAGCTCGTCGGTATAAATGTACCGACTCCAATTCCAAAATAAAAACTTAAAAACATTATGGGCTTAATATTTAGTTGGTGGTGGGCAACATGGTTAACGCCTGTCGTCAGCACTGAATTCAAAAATTCAATGCCGTGCTGCATGCAGCGATCAACATTGAATTTCCGGTTTTGGGCTGCAGGAACTTAACCGGATAAGCCAATATCCTCAGGATTTATGTGGTCCTATTTAACTGCTAAATCTAGCTCTCAATATCAGTGCTAACCAGTATGATATAGGTAGTTAGCTGCTATGTGCCGAGAATATTCAACGGAGATAACTATTGCTGACTGATTAAATAGCGCTGAATATCAGCATCCCGACATGTGTTCTTCTATGCAAAGATCGGGATGCTGTGGAGCAAAACAAAAGGGGGGGACCCGTTATTGAAAAAGCCTTTGGGCGAAACTGGTTGAACCTTAAGGTCCTTCCCGAGGTTTAAAAAAGAATGAAGAAATAGCTAAAGCTAAGTACAAAAGTTTTAAAGCTGTATAAGAAAAGCTTATTGAATATAGAGAACAAGCACTTTTAAAAAAACCCTAAGGTCTGATGATGAATAAAAGCCAGAAAGAGAAACAAGCCTTCAAATAATTTGGTTGGTGGTTGGCTGGAACTGAAGACCATAGAGGTATTTAGAAAGGTATTATCTGAAAAAAGATCACTTAGAAATCAGGCACTTTGAAGTTTATTATATGCCGTTGTGGATTGATGGTGTATATTACATAGACAACGTCATAAACAACATTGGGTTATTTTAATACATCATAGACTAACATGCACACATTAGCGTTCAGCGCATGGTTAGCGCGTGCTATGCTAAAACGCTTAGCACACCTTTGTAAAAGGAGCCTTAAATCCAGAACAAAAAGTTTAAAGCCTAATATCAGTAGCAATCAGAGCCAGAGCTGAAGTCAGAGTTAGAATTGTATGGTAGAAAAATAGTGAAGTCGGACTCAGAGCTGATGATCTGGTGTACAAACTCCACAGCCCTGCTTAAGTCCCCGACACTTTGAATTTATTTAATTATTAGGATTTAATTTACTGCCTTCTTAAAGGAATTTGCTCCAGTCAATGTACAGCAAGAAAAAGTCAAACATAGGCAATAAACAATTACAGCAGTAAAATATTCAAACAACACAAAATATGGCAAAGTATGTTTCATTACAATGTCAACACAATGTTCACCGTCACTGAGAGGCTCCTTAACACCACTGTATTAACAGAAGAAAACATCTAACAATCAAAAGCAACAGCCGACACACAAAGGTTGCAAAGACATTCAGAAAAGAAAATCGGAAGAATTACCAAAATCGAGAAACCCCAAAGCAATTCTACAGGCAGAGATTATTGTTGTGGTTGAAACACCATCAACCAAGATTTTGGAGAAGCTTAAATGAGATTCCATAAAGACT
The DNA here is from genome assembly GCF_902459505.1 of Geotrypetes seraphini. Taxonomy (NCBI): domain Eukaryota; kingdom Metazoa; phylum Chordata; class Amphibia; order Gymnophiona; family Dermophiidae; genus Geotrypetes; species Geotrypetes seraphini. The sequence goes on along the minus strand of NC_047094.1, from coordinate 71,645,678 downwards.
AGGAAGGTTAGTGGTCTTCAGTTTGAAAAAAAGACAGCTGAGGAGGAATGAGATAGTTTATAAAATCTTGAGTGGGGAGGATTAGGAATGATTAAATAAGTATCCCCCCCCCCCAACTGTCTTTTTGAAATTGAAAAATCCTAACCTGTTCAGCTTTTTTTCATAAAAGGCTGGAGGAGTGGCCTAGTTGTTAGAGAAGTTGCTTCAGTAACCTGAGGTTGTAGGTTCAATCCCAATGCTGCTCCTTGTGACGCTGGGCAAGCCGCTTAACCCTCCATTGTCCCAAGCAACATAGACTGTGAGCCCACTAGGAGAGAGAAAAAAAAAAAAACAAAAAAAACTTTATCGTATTTTTTGCTACATAAGACACACTTTTTTCCCCCGGAAAAAAGGGTGCGTCCTATGGGGCTAATACCAAATTACCTTATTTAGACCGCCGACCGCCCCTCACCCACTGCCACCACTGTTGCTACTGGTCGATCGCTGCCACCGCAAGTAGAGGAAGGGAAAGGCCAGGCGGGTGCAGCAATTGCACGCTGCCGGTCTAGAAGCCTTACCTCCGACGTCAATTCTGACGTCGGGGGGTAAGGCTTCTGGGCCAGCGGCATTCAATCGCTGTACCCACCTGTCCCTTCCCAGCAATTTGTTCCGTTCGGAGGGAATGAAACGCCGCTGTCTCCCCGCTCATCCCTCGCTCTCGGGTTGCTCTCGGTGCCGCGCTGATGAGTTCGACCTACTGCATCAGCCAGGAGTCCCCCCCCCCCCTACTGCTTCGTCAACATGTCCTCACAGTGGCAGCAGTGGGAGACAATTAAAACCAGCGGGCGGGCAGGCTTGGGGGGGGGCGGAAGAGGACAGAGGCTGGAAGGCAGTGAGGGGAACATAGGAGGGAGGGAGTAAGGGACAATTGTTGGGCCTGAGGAAGGAAAGAAGAAAGAAATCACCAGACAATGGGGTGAGGAAGAGGACAAAGGCTGGAAGGCATTGAGGGGGACATAGGAAGGAGGGAGGGAAGAAGGGACAATTGTTGGGCCTGAGGAACGAAAGGAAGAATGAAAGAAAGAACAAAATCACTAGACAACAAAGGTAGGAAAAATGATTTTATTTTCAAATTTAGTGATCAAAATGTGTCAGTTTTGAGAATTTATATCTGCTGTCTATATTTTGCACTATATTTGTCTATTTTTCTATAGTTGTTACTGAGGTGACATTGCATATTTTAAAAAGTCATCTGCCTTGACATCTATGCCCTGTCCTTGCCTGCCCAGTGCCCTGTCCCACCCTACCACTAGATCACCAGAGGGAAGACAGGGTCCAGAGCCTGGCAAGGAGTGTGGGGTTGAGTACAGAGCCTGGCAGGAAGAATTTGGTTCAGAATGTTTTTTTTCTTGTTTTCCTCCTCTAAATCTAGGGTGCGTCTTATGGTCAGGTGCATCTTATGGAGCGAAAAATACAGTATACACCACCCTGAGCTTCTCCAAGATGGGGAATTACGAGGGGGCCACTGAAAAGTTCTCAGCCCAACCACGAAGAGAATGATGTGGAGCCATGAAACTTACAAGTTATTCCACATTTTTCTTCATATAATAAACATAAGGGAGGTGTTCTATCCCCTACTAGAATTTTTGTTACCCTTCTCTGAATATCTAGCTGTAGTTGATCATTTCTGAGACCAGAACTGTACTGAATATACAGTGCAGTTGCACCAGGGACCTAGAGACAGAATGCTAGTCTCAGTTTTGTCCTCCATTCCTTTACAAATAATTCCAAAACATTTTCTAGTCCTTTTACTAAGGTGCAGTAGCCATTTTAGCGCATGCTAAAAATTAGCGCGTACTAACACACCCATAGGATATAATGGACGCATCAGCACGCCTTAACATTTAGCGCACACTAAAATGGCTACCCCACCTTAGTAAAAGGACCTGTTTATTTGTCTTTTTTGGCAGCTGTGTCACTCTGGTCTGAAAATTCAGCACCTTATCCAACATACCTTCATGATGGGTTTTTGTGTGTGGGTTTTTTGTAGACATTTTTTAAAGAGAGAGTTTTTATAATGTGCAATTCTGCTATCTTTATTCATGAGCTACAACACATTCTACCGTCTTATTTTCAAAGTCTTTTTTCTTGGGTGGTAAGAACTCAGAATTCAAGCATTTTGCACCTGCAGTTGAGTTTATGGTTTTTGTATCTGCATCCCTTTGCACTTGTCCATATTAAATTTCAATCTATCATTAAGATGCCTGGTCTCTTAGTCTCAACTAGATCCTTCTGCAATTCCTCCCAATCCTCTGTTATTTTAACAACCTTAAATGATTTTGTGTCATCCGCAAATTTGATCATCTCATTCGTTGTTCCTTTATCTAAACCATTTGTACAGTTTATTAAACAGCACGGGTCACAGTACAGATTTATTTATTTTAAAAAATTATATACCGTTTAAAACTAAACGGTTTACATAATTTATATACACAGTATTTAAAATAATCATATAGTCCAGGGATCTTCACATTATAGCCCACAGATCAAGACTGGCCTGCAGCTGCAATTTCCCCAGCCCACTATTATCATCCCGATGCCAAATGGACTTTGGCCCAATCAAAACTTAAACCCTTTGCTGCAGCTGCCACCAACACTATATTCTTGTGGTCCACATAACACATTGACAGCAATTATAGGCGCTACTGTGTGCACTCTGGAGCTTTCCCTGACCTCTGCCATGTCCCACTCCAAGCCTGTAGTAATAAGATAAATTATAAATTCCTATGTAGAAGAAATAATTTTGTCCTGCCTTGGAGATGGTAGGGCTCAAAGAGAGCACCTGATCTTTCAGAAGAGGGTCTTAAAATGTCAAGATGGTGCAGGGACAGGAAGGAAGTGCCCACTGTGTTTGAGGTCTGTTCTCCTAACAGGTCCCAGGAGTGGAGTGCAGAACAAGGAGTGCCTGGTCATTAGGAGGCAGATGCAGTAAAGCGAGGGCTGACTTGGAGTCTGAAGAGAAGGCTAGTGACTGATGCTTGCTCACTAGCCCATTAAAACAGAGTTGTCAAAAAGAGTTTCTCCTTTGTCCAGAATACTTGAAATCTATAGGAGTGGAGAGGAAGCTGGTGTGGAAGTCTAGCCAGTGGCCTGGAAGAAGCCATATGCACACTGAAGAATAAGGAGTCTGCCATGGGAGAACGGAGAATCACCGAAATCACCATTTTCTTGTGTGTCACTGGTTCTTATTATTAAGGTTTAGTTTCTGCATACCTAGGGTTACCATACATCTGGATTTACCTGGACTGTCTGGGTGTCTGGACAGTTTCCTGTACTCACTCTCTCCAGCCCTCCACCCCAGAGTCAGATATTGCTCTCCCCTGTCCCCCACCTACCTCCTCTGGGCTCCTGTGCTATAATTTTAAGTCTTCGGGTAACCAGCAGTGTCAGCAATGTGAGCCTGCTGCCTTTGGCCCTTCTCAGAAGCCTTCTCTCTGCAACATCCTGTCTACATGGGAACAGAAGTCTCTGCAGAGAAAAGGTTCATATTGGGGGAGGTTGGTGCCCAGCATCACCATACTGTGCGCTCTCCACTCTTTTCTGCCACTTGAGCAACCCCCTGCCCCAAGCATACCTCTTCAAATGTTCGCCTGCAAGAGCAGCATCTTCCACCTTCTGCTCGCGTGGCCTCACTCTTTTTCTGATGTCATATCCTGGTCCCGTGACCAGGAAGTGATGTCAGAAGGGAGCTGAGGCCAGCATGAGCAGCAAGTGAAAGATGTAGGCTCTGCTGAAAGTATACTCCAGGGCTGCAGTAGTGACCAAGATGTAGAGAATGTTTCTCTCTGTGAAGCTCAGCACTTACCTACTCCATTCACTGGAGTGCGGGAACTCCAGAGCAAGGCAAGATCATAGTTGACCTTTAACAACTTTAAGATCATTAGAAGCCTTTAATGAGATGATAAATCCACTTTTCAAATGTGTTAGTTTTGCATATACCATGACAGGGTATGTTGGACATGATCTCAGATTTATTGACAACAGAGCCAGCAATAACGGTGATGCTTCATAAATACAAGAGGAATTTAGTACCCTTGTCACACTGATAACATGAATTTATCTGAGAAAGAAAGAAAGAAAGAGAGAGAGAGAAAGAGAGAGAACAAAAAAGAAGGAGGGAGAAATGCCTGCTTCTGGTCCTTCCTTTACATTCAGTTGAATTTTAGATTTAAATTATTCACCTATTCAAATGGGATCCCATGGTAAGTTACTTTCAGAGACAATTGGTATCTTGTCTGAGTTTGTACCTGAGGCAATGGAGGGTGAAGTAACTTTGTGAAAGGTTACAAAGGACCATCTGTGAGAGTTTTACCCTGGCTTCCCTGGTTGATAGTCTAACAATCAGGCTACACCTTTGAGGAATCTCCTACATCAAATTCCGCCTTTAAATTAACAGCATAGGTATGTATTAATGCAAACAAGGAACTGACGGCTCTCTCCCATCACCTAACTAATTCATTCTCGACTCCATCCCTGTCACAGCACACGCGCGTGCATCAGTGCTACAGTGTGCAACGCGAAGGGGGCACAGGGATGGAACATGGGCAAGGTGCTAAGTTACACATGCCCTTGCCACATTTAGGTACCCACAATTATGCCAGCTCTATGGCTAATATAACTGTGCGCACCTAAATATAAGATGTACCAGTAGTTATATTGTTATTCTATAGAATAGGGATTCTTAACCTAGTCCTTGGGACATACCTATCAGCCAGGTTTTCAGGCTACCCACAATGAATATGCATGAGATAAATTTGCATACAATGGAGGCAGGGCATGCAAATTTATCTCATGTACATTCATGGTGGATATCCTGAAAACCAACCCGAGGACTAGGCTGAGAACACCTGCTATAGCAATATCTTGGCTCTCATATGTTGTTACAGAATAAACATTCACGGTGCTGCATCAGAGCACCGAAAAGGAAGCACCCATATGGAAGTGCCACCATACTGTGCTGAAGCAAGAAAGCAATGGGTTCAATTCATAGTAACATATAAGACCTATATGGTCCATCCAGTCTGCCCAACAAGATAGCATATGATATATATGCATTATTACATAAGCATACTTGATCTGCTGTTGCCATTTTCAGGGCCCCAGTTGTAGAAGAGTGCCCAGCTATTGGAGTTGCCATCAAAGCTCCACTCCAGCCCATCCAGATCTGTCCAGCCAATTGTCTGCCCAGCCCTGGCCTTTTAACCCAATTAACAGTTCCCTGGTTGTCCTAGTGACCTGTTCCTATCTTACCCTTCACCATTATTTGTAGGAAGTGATACTAAACCTTAAGTTTGTATACCGCATCATCTCCATAAAGATAGAGCTCGACACGGTTTACAGGTAATTCAATAAACGAGGGAAGGACATAATAAGAAATTAGAGGTTATGAAGAGGATAGCTAGCTTTATATTTTAAATAGATAGCTTTACGTTTTGGAGAAAAGCCAGATTTTAAGATGCTTTTGGAATAATTGGAATGAGCCTAAGTTACGCAGCGGGGCAGGGAGGTTATTCCAAAGCTCAGTGAATTTGAAGAAAAGGGATTTCCCTAATTTACCTGCATACATGATGCCTTTTAACGAGGGGAAAGATAGTTTGAGTATGTGGGCGGATCTGGTAGTGTCAGATCTCGAAGAATTCCAGGATAGTGGGATTAGGGGAGGAAGAATGCCATATAGGATCTTGAATATTAAGCAGGTGAAAGGTCACTTGGGCACACAAAGTCAGAGGCGTGAAGAAAGTACAAGAGGTTTATTCACAGCATGCCGGACTCTAGTGCAGTTAACAGCCTGCCTACTAGAGTGTCAGAAACAGGAAATACACGGAATTTAATGCCCTTTTCGGAAACTAATATATGCAAAAACTACAATTTTCATTTGTTACTTCTATAACTTTTCTACAATTATTATTGGTCTTAAGCCAGCACTTATGATAGGTTCAGGGATACAACTTATAGTCCTATAGGAAACTAGCTCATTTCTCTGCTTATCTAAATCTTACATGTACAGAAGGGCAGGACACATCATGGCTCAAACTCTTTATCTATTCAGCTTACAATGTGGTAAGGCAGGGACATACATTTCAGGCAGATGAAGTCAATACACTGTTTTCAGCTATGTAGGCCAGAGCAATATTTTAAACAATGGTTAACCATTTCATGACCCTACATTGGTACATTTAAAATGAATCCTAGAAATCACCGGAAGCCAGTGAAGTTTTGACAGAAGCGGGGAAACATGATCGATACCCTTTACTGAGTTAACAAAATCTAAAGCTCTTGTATTACTTCAGCTTCAGACACCATGGTGGCAATTGTATAAAATAAGTGCTCACATTTGTGCACAAGTTACATGCGTACATGCTTAGATTAGCATACTACCTGCTTAACTCCCATAAAGCATATTTGTAATGGTTGTTGACCGGCGCTATGTGACCTACTTGTTTTAGAATCTTCATCATTCTTTACTGCATCTCATTTTCAGCTGGAGGAAATTTTTTGGACTGTGATTCAATGGTCTCGCTGAAGCAACTAAGGCACCAGGAACCAGGAAGTGCTCTTTAGAAACATAGAAACATGATGGCAGATAAAGGCCAAATGGCCCATCTAGTCTGCCCATCCGCACTAACCATTATCTCTTTCTCTCTCTGAGAGACCCCACATGCCTATCCCAGGCCCTCTTGAATTCAGACACCGTCTTTTTGAGACAATTGTGGTCCTTTGTGATTTGGAATGTTTCAAGATTCATTTGTTTACGAGTATCTCCGATCATTATCATTGAACACACAGCTTGGCATGCCCGACTCTGCTACTCACAAGCACCTTAGATAAGTACTATTTTTAAACATACGATATAGACAACCATTGTTTATCTGTCTGAACACTTATATTTTCAAGTTCCATTTTTTGGGTTTTTTTTTAGTAAATACAATGATGGGATTTTTTTTTTTTTTTTGTGAGATGGCTATCTTGTGACACTCAGTGCTGAGGCCATCCATAAATTCTGAGCACACACAAAACTTTCTTAAAGTGCTTGTTGATCATTAATTTTTGATTATATCCTTAGACGTTTGCTTTGCTTTACAGTTGGGTAGGAGAGTGTGGCGTAGTGGTTAGAACTACAGCCTCAGCATCCTGAGGTTGTGGGTTCAAACCCTACGCTGCTCCTTGTGATCCTGGGCAAGTCACCTAATCTTCCACTGCCCCAAGTACATTAGATAGATTGTGAGCCCACCGGGAAAGATAGGGAAAATGCTTGAAGTACTTGTATGTAAACCGCTTTGAGTGTGGTTGTAAAACTAGAAAAAGGCAGTATACAAAGTCCCAATCCCTTTAATTGTCTTAATATTGGGCCCCTAATGTTTAACGGTTTTAGTTGCATAGTAAGGGGGGGGGGGGCAGTCTGCCCCAGGTGCCCTCTTGGTGAGGGCGCCGGAACCCCTCTTCCTCCCCACTCATCCTTCTGCTGCATGCCTTCACCATACCTCCTATCTCTTCACCGGCATAAGCAGCAACTCCAACCTGCTGTTTGCACCATAAGCTCTCCCTCCCTGGTCTGCAACTAGGAAATGATGTCAGAGGGAGAACCGACACGCGCAGCAAGTTGGGGATGCTGCTCTCACCGGGGATGTTAAAAGAGGTACGGGGTAGGGAAGGGGTGCGCATGCGTGGCGTGGGGAGGCAAGGAATGAATGGGGAGGGGCAGAGAAGAGGGTGGGAGAGGGGCTCCACTGGCCTGGGTGCCTCTCGCCCTCGCTACACCACTGACTGGTTTCCCTAGTATTTGTAAGGATAGCACACTCAGGCAAGAAGTATGGACAGGACATTGGCTGAGGTCACACTCACATACATAACCCTAAAGTCTATGAATGGCATGCAAATTTTCATGCCCAAAATTGCACGCTATCCTGAGATGTGTGCCCAACTAAACTGGCTAATGAACCATTTAGTGCCAATAATTGGTGTTAACTGGCAACATTTTGGATTTGCACTCACATCTTGTTGAGCACTTTTCTAGAAAGATCCACAGCGCACAACTGAAGGTGGTGAGGCCTCGGGAGGGTCATGGGTGGATACGTAGTGTTCACTAAAGATGTGCACAATATTACTGATTATTAGGGAACCATGCCTAATTAATGTGCCAAGATTTACATCAGGTTTTAGTTGATGTAAATCCTCACGCCTAGCTCTAAGCACTATTCTATAAACAGTGTGTGACTCAAAGCACTATATATAGAATAACACTCCATGTGGATTTTTTTCCGGGTCATATTTTGAGCACCATTTACTGCATCTAATTCATAATGTATAGCATGTCATAAGTTTATGTTTATTAAAAACTTGATATACCACTCACCATAGTCTGACCTGGTGTCAGGTCAAAAGCGCGCCCGGACAAAGGCGCGAGCAGACAACTGAGCGCAGCACGGAGGCGCGCGCCAAAGAAAAAGACTGTTTTTAGGGGCTACGATGGGGGGTGTGGGGGGGAACCCCCCCACTTTACTTTATACAGATCGCGCCGCGTTGAGGGGGGTTTGGGGGGTTGTAACCCCCCACATTTTACTGAAAACTTAACTTTTTCCCTGTTTTTAGGGGAAAAGTTACGTTTTCACTAAAATGTGGTGGGTTACAACCTCCCAAACCCCCCACAACGCTGCCGCGATCTGTATTAAGTAAAGTGGGGGGGCTCCCCAACAAAACCCCCCGTTGCAGCCCCTAAAAACAATATTTTTCTTCGCTGCGCACCTCCGTCTTGCGCTCAGTTGTCGGCGCGCGCCTTTGTCTTTCACGTTACTGTCTATGAACCATGCCACAGAGCTAGAGCCAACCAAAAGAAAGTCCTTTCTCTAGTTGTACTCCAGTGGGCCTTGGTGGATAGTCGGTAGTCCTGTAAAAATCTCAAGCATTTTCACAGTGTGTAAAGAATTTCCATCTACAGTAGACTCTCAGTTAGCCGGCACCCATGAGGATTGATAGATGCCGGATAAATGTAGGTTCTGGTTGCTTGAGAGTTACTATTAAAAATAGGCCTAACTAATACTATACCCTATACTATGCCACAGTGGCGTACCTAGGGTATGTGGCACCCGGGGCCCATCATTTTTTGACCCCCCCATGTAAAAAAATATTTTTTGTAATGACCATGAAACGGAATAAATGGTCAGAATAGAAACAGGCAGTGAAAATTTTTTATATTCCAAACATAACATAACATAAATTATGTCTGAATTGTCATGACATCAGAAGTACATATGGAGTAGTTGCAGGTGATGCTTGGGACAGTTCTGATTGTGTTAGTTCGGTTTTATGTGTTTTTTGAATAGAAGGGTTTTTATTTCTTTTTGAAGGTTTTGCAGTCTGTGGTCGATGTCAATTGGTTGTAGAGTTGGGGGTCGAGTGTTGCAGCTCGAATGGCTAGGAGGTTGTCGAACAGTTTTTCTCTTTTGACGTTTTTGGTTGGAGGGTGTGTAAATGGTGCGTGAGTTCTCCTATGTCTGTTTGAAGTGGATTGAATTATTTAGCTGAAGAAATTAGTTACCCCCTCATCCCACACACATTAATTCTCTTCCATTTTTGTTCCCATTATAAAAAACACTGATAAGAACATAAGAACATAAGAACATAAGCAGTGCCTCCGCCGGGTCAGACCACAGGTCCATCTCGCCCAGCAGTCCGCTCCCGCGGCGGCCCAAAACAGGTCAAGACCTGTCTGAATCATCAGAAGGGGCTCCCTTGCCACCTTGGTTTCCCATTTAAGTCCTGCCTTCCTATCGAAGTCCTAGCCCTCCGGTCTTGCACACGCACGACCAGGTTAGTTTATACTCATTTCCTGATTTACTTCCTATACTTGTGTTATTACCCAGCTCCTCCCTCAGTATCCCACGATCCCTTTATCCCTCAGGAATCCATCCAATCCCTGTTTGAATCCTTGTACCGTATTCTGCCTGATCACTTCCTCCGGTAGTGCATTCCAAATGTCCACGACCCTCTGGGTGAAAAAAAACTTCCTTGCATTTGTTCTGAACCTGTCTCCCTTCAGTTTCTCAGAATGCCCCCTCGTATTTGCTGTCCCCTTCAGTCTGAAGAATCTGTCCCTATCCACCTTCTCTATGCCTCTCATGATCTTGAAGGTCTCTATCATATCTCCCCTGAGCCTCCTTTTCTCCAGAGAGAAGAGCCCCAGCCTATCCAGCCTCTCGGCGTATGAGCAGTGTTCCAGCCCTCTTTACCAATTTTGTTGCTCTCCTTTGGACTCTCTCAAGTACCGCCATGTCCTTCTTGAGGTGCGGCGACCAATACTGAACGCAGTATTCCAGATGCGGACGCACCATCGCTCGATACAATGGCATGATGACTTCCCGTGTTCTGGTTGCTATGCCCTTCTTTATGATGCCCAGCATCCTGTTGGCTTTTTTCGAGGCTGCTGCGCACTGTGCAGATGGCTTCAGTGATGCATCCACCAGCACACCCAAGTCTCTCTCGAGTCTGCTGTCTCCCAACAATACCCCCCCTAATTTGTAGCTGAACAACGGGTTCTTTTTCCCTATATGCATGACCTTGCATTTGTCCACGTTGAAGCGCATTTGCCATTTGTTTGCCCAGTCTTCCAGCTTATCCAGGTCCCTTTGTAAGTCCTCACACTCCTCCCTGGTCGTAACTCTGCCGCACAGTTTGGTATCGTCTGCGAATTTTATAACCTCACACTTTGTATCCTTTTCCAGGTCATTGATGAATATGTTAAAGAGTAAGGGCCCTAGCACCGATCCCTGTGGCACACCGCTCGTGACTCCCCGCCAGTCAGAATATTGACCCTTTACTCCAACCCTCTGCAGTTCCCAGAAAAAAAATACATTAAAATAAGAAGTGAAAACAAAGGCCCCTACAGATGAGAACATAACATAAGAATAGCCTAACTGGGTCAGACCAATGGTCCATCATGCCCAGTAGCCCATTCTCATGGTAGCCAATCCAGGACACTAATACCTGGTCAAAACCCAAAGAGTAGCAACATTCCATGCTACCGATCCAAGGCAAGCAGACACTTCCCCCATGTCTTAATAACAGATTATGGACTTTTCCTCCAGGAATTTGTCCAAATCTTTCTTAAAACCACTATCTGCTTTTACCATAACTTCTGGCCACTTCATTTTTAAGTTTAGATCTTTCCTTTTAAACAGAGACCTTGCTAGATGTCAAATACAGCACAAGATAACTTCACATGGACTTAGCTGTGCAGGAAATGTGAATCTCCTCATACACCCACCATATAGTGCAAAAATGTGCAAAGGTCTGGTTTTTTCTTTCGATCACTACATAGCCTAATGCCACACAGCAGCGCTGTTACAAACATATTCTGTAGGTCAATGCTAAGGATAACAAAGTTTCCTTCCTTGGACCAGAAGGAGATACTGATAAACCACTGGAAGAGATCCCAAAACAACACCCAAAGACCCACTCAGTGTGTGAACCAGTTGAGTGGAGTGGACTAACTGGGGGGTGGAAATGGGCCCGGAGTTTGCTCAGCAGAATTTCCCAGACCACCTCTTCCTCTCAACACATTGACACGCTGCCACCACCACCACTAGGAACACCTCACTGGGTAGGCCAGCTATGCTATAAACTTTATAAAACACATTATTATATTTTCTTATAAAGCACATATTTTAACTGAACTCTCTGGCATCCTCAGCCTTTCCATTCACAAAAATAGAAGGAAGAAAAGTTCCCATTTCCTGCAGTCTCATATCCCCGGCCTATACAATATTTTTTTTCTGCAGACCCTTCAAAAGTCTGACCAAATCCTCGTTTCACTTGCATTATAAAGTACTGAGGATGCCATCTCTCCCCAATCCCAGGTCCTAAAGTCTAAGACAGTAGCGCAAACTAATGCTGCCAGATTCAGGAAAAAATATTTCGATTCGATTCAGCCTATTGAATTGGTTTTTCAATTCGATTTTCCTGCCCAGTTGGGTGATTTTTTTCAAAACTCCTGGTGGGTTTTATAGTTTTTTCACCCCCTTTGGCTTCTCCTAACCACACTGGCGCTGTGGTGTAAATAAAATAAAGAAACAAAAAGGACTTTTCCTCTCTCTGTTAAATCCTAGCTCACGTTTGCAGTCCAACACCAGCTCTGGCAGGATACACATTTCAAATCTGACATATTCTAATCACAAAACAGAAAATAAAATTAATTTTTCTACCTTTTGTTGGTCCAAGGCTCTGGTTTTCTTCTGATAACTTGCTTGCCAGGGTTTCCTTTCTTCTTTCTGCATGCTAACCATCCATCTGCCAACTCTGTCCTCCCTTTCCATTTCCCTTCCCTCCCCAGGAAGTCTGGTATCTTTCCTTTTTTTCATCGCCCTCCACAGATCCACCTTTTCTTAACTACCCTTTCATCCGGCATCTCTCCCTCCTTCCCCACCACCCCAGAGTCCACCATCTCTCCCTTTCTTTTCTCAATTACCCTCCTATCCAGTAGCTCTATTCCTCCTCCACACCATCCCTTGTGTCCAATTTCTCTCCCTTTCTGTTCCATCCCTCCCTAAATCCCATGGTCCATCATCTCTCTCCCTCTCCTCTATTTTCAGACCCATTATTTCTCCCCCCCCCCCAAAGTTTGGTATATGCATGTCTCTTTGAACACCCCCTTCCCTCTGTGTACTTCTAAACCAGGGTCCCCCCAAAGGCCTGTCCCCCCTTAAAGGTCTGCCTGCACCCCCCTTGAAGGCCTGTCCCATCCCCTTGTAGGCCTGTCCCCCCCCCTTGAAGGCCTGCCTGCCTGTCCCTCCCTTGTAGGCCTGTCCCCCCCCCTTGAAGGCCTGCCTGTCCCCCCCTTGAAGGCCTGTCCCCCCCTTGAAGGCCTGCACCCCCTTGAAGGTCTGCACCCCCTAAAGGTCTGCACCCCCCCAAAGGCCTGCACCCCCCCAAAGGCCTGTCCCCTTCTTGAAGGTCTGCAACCCCCTCCGAAGGCCTGTCCCCCCCTTGAAGGCCTGTCTCCCCCCCTTGTAGGCCTGTCCCCCCCTTGAAGGCCTGCCTGCCTGTCCCCCCCTTGAAGGCCTGCACCCCCTTGAAGGTCTGCACCCCCCAAAGGCCTGCACCCCCTTTGAAGGCCTGTCCCCCCCTTAAAGGCCTGCCTGCCCCTCCCCTTGAAGGCCTGTCCCTCCCCCTTGAAGGCCTGCACCCCTTGAAGGTCTGCACACCCCCCCGAAGGCCTGTCCCCCCCCTTGAAGGCCTGCCTGTCCCCCCTTGAAGGCCTGCCTGTCCCCCCTTGAAGGCCTGCCTGCCTGCCTGTCACCCCCCTTGAAAGCTTGCCTGCCTGCCCGCCCGCCCCACCCTGAAGGCCTGATGCCCCGACCCACCCCGAAGGACTGCTTGCCCCCCTGGCCTCCCCGCACCACCTATGAAGCAGTCGCAGCAGGATCGCGACGTCAGCGATCCCTGCGCTGCTTAGGCGCTGCTTCCTGCACCGCAGTCCCGCCCCTCCTCTGACGTCAGAGGAGGGGTGGGACCGCGGCGCGGGAAGCAGCGCCCAAGCAGCACAGGGATCGCTGAAGTTGCGAGTCTGCTGCGGGCTGCTTCACAGGTAGTGCAGGAAGGTCAGTGGGGCGAGCGGTCCTTCAGGGGTGGGGGGGGACTGAACGGCAAGGCCGGGGGCACCCGGGGCGGACCGCCCCTCCCGCCTCCCCCCTTGGTACGCCACTACTATGCCATACCATAAACTGTCAGCAGATATCGGAAGTTCACTGAAAGCTGAATTGCAAGCTAGACCAGAGACTGACACCCATTCTGGAAGACTTAAGAGTCTTTCGCTGTTACCAAAGAACTATACACAAAAGATAAGTGCTTTTTCAATAATACAATCTTTCAAGTCATGCACATATAAAAGTGTGTTAAGGTGGAAGTTTTGCAATGATTGGGTGGTGAGGTTTTTTTGGGACTTTCTGTCCCCTTTTTCCTCCATGTCTCTGAGCACAATCTATCCACTGATTAAAGTATAAGGAATATGGAGTTTCAAGAGGACTTTTAAGAAGTTACAACAATTACACTAGCATGTTTTTTGTTTATTTTCTTGAATTTTTTCACACTGTTTGATTTTTGAAGTTATTTTTCTCCTGTGTAGTTTTGATACCATAAACTGTTGCAGACAAACTACCAGACATATGGTAGGCAAAGTGTGGGCATACTCAGGTGTGGCGTGCCAAGTTTACACTTAAATTTCATCCATAAATTGATTTTATTTCATTTTTATTTAAAGTATTACAGTATTTATTTAATTTTTTTTGCTGGCTGTTTAAAAGTTCTGGTTACTTGAGTTCCGGTTAACAGAAAGTCTACTGTATTTAGATATGCCCACACTTACCCTAGTTCTAAGGCTGATATAATTGTTTGCAACAAAATTATAGGTGCTATCGTAACCTGGTTAGATTAGTATTCTGTAAAGGAAAGTAGGTACCCTTTTAGAGAATTGCTCTTTATATTTCTTTCTTCCACAGAAGCTTTGAAGGTCCCATCTGAAGGAAGGATGTGTGTAGGAGATTTCATGACCTGACTACACATCAGTGCTGAAGAAATCTCACATTTGTCCAGCCTCCAAGGAATTCCATTTTCCAGGGCAGTTACGGATTACAAGAGCTGCTTTGCAGTCTAGAGTGCTGGGGTAAAAGCAAGGGTGATAAGCTTAAAATTATAGCAGCAACAACCGAATATAGCAGCAACAAATGGAATTTCTAGAAAGAGTTCCACAAAAGCGGGAGCCTCACACTTTCACATACTGTATATGGCAATTGCAGAATTAGGTGTGTAACCACCTCTGGAATGGAAAGACCGATGCAGTGACTCACATGCTATTTACTGATAGAAGAAAGACCAGTATCATTAATATCTAACTATACCTAGCTAACTGGATGTGTGGGGAGGTAAAGTGACTTGTCCAGAAGAATTTCTGGAAGAAAAGATCATAAATCATTTTTAAAGTGGACCTGGAGAAAATCCACTAAGGACAGTACCGGGTAGACTTCTAAAGTCTATGGCCCAGAAATAACAGAAAAAAAGACATTTAATCATGAAACTGTAATGCGATTACAGGGCAGACTGGAAGGACCATTCAAGTCTTTATCTGCCATCATTTACTATGTTATGCTTACTATGGTGAGTAAATTAATGGAAAGACTTCTATAACAAAGGATGGTGAAGTTTCTAGAATCCATTGAAATACAGATTTTACTAGAGGTTGATTTTGTCAAATAAGTCTGGATAATCAAACAGCTGGATCGCTAGATATGGTGGTATACTTAGATTTTTGAAAAGCCTTTGACACTATTCCACATAGGTTACATATAGAGTACCCTTGTGGCTGATTAGGTTAGGAACTGGTTGAATGGAAAAAGAGAGGGTGGTGGTAAATGGAGCTCACTCTGAGGAAAAAGGATGCCATCAGTGGTGTGCCACAAAGACCAGTTCTTGGGCTGGTTTTATTAAACATTTTATAAGTGATATTGCTGAAGGCTGTTTGGTAAGGTTTGCAAGGGGTGGTGGTATGAACATGATGATGGATCTAACAAAGCTTAAGAATGGTCCAGATTTGCAGGGTCATGCATTTGGGTTGCAAAAACTAGAGAGAAAAGTACAATACAGGGGGTGAAGTACTTCCGAGTACAAAAGAGGAGCAAGACTGTGGGTGGTCATATCAGAGCAACTTAAAGTAACCAAACAGGTATAAAATGCAACAGCCAAAGCCAGAAGGATGGTTGAGTACATAAGGAGAGGAATGGCTTGCAGGAAAAAGGTGACAGTACCTCTATATGTATTTTGTAAGACCTTATATAGAGTACTGTATGCAATTCTGAAGACCACACCTTCAACTAGAGTCAGTTCAAAGGCTGGCTACCAAGATGGTCAGTGGTCTTTGTAATAAAGTGTATGGGAACAGACTTGAAGATCTCATTATGGAAGAAAAGTGGGAGAGGGGAGATGATAGGGACATTTAAATACCTCCATGACATAAATGCACAGGAGGGGGGTTTTCAATTGAAAGGAAGCTCTGGAATGAGGGGACATGAGACAAAGGTGAATGAGAGGAAGGTAAAAGACACAGGAGTAACTAAGGAAATAGTTCTTCATAGAAATGGTGGTGAATGCATGGAATGACCTTCTTATGGAGGTGGTGGAGAAGGCTATATGTGCATTCAAGAAATCTTGGGACAAGTTCCTAGGATCTCTAAGAGAGAGGAAGGGATAGTTGATTGAACATATGGGCAGAGCAGATAAAGACAAGATGGCCTATCTGCCTTCATTTTCTAGTTTCAAAATTTATTCTTGGGATAAACAACTTATCATCTGCTACTCTGTTGGGAACCTCCAGGTACTTGGAAACTGGATTGACTACTGTTGGAAAAAGGATACTGGGGGCTAGATGCACTGAAGCCTCCGATTGTCTAACGATCATCGCTAAACTGGTTTGACCGGTTTAGTGACTAATCATATTTGTCAACCCAATGCACAAAATGGCTCACCGCGTGTTTTTCGTGTGATCACTTATTTTCTGATCCGGCCATGTAAATAAAGTTGTTAATATTAAAATGCCATTCACAGTAGCTGACCGATCAATGCTCTAACTTTGGTTCGCCATGCACAAAAAAAGTAGCGATCACCTCTAGCGATCCAAAAAACCCAACAGGTCTGTCTGGATTTTTTTTCTTTTTCTTTTTTTTTCAATGGGCACAGATGGTTGTGTGTGTAACACATGCACAGTATCTGGCCCATTAAAAAAAAAATGCTGTGCCGCCTCCCCCGATGACAGCCCTCCCAAACAACCCACCACAACCCTGCCCCCACACCAGCCAAAATTGGCATGAGGGATGCCCACTCCCTCCTGCTACCATGAAATCTCTCCCCACGCCAGCCAAAATCAGCAGGAGGGATGCTCACTCCCTCCTGCCATCGTGAAGCAACCCTCCACACTGACCCCCCCCCCTTTACCATGCCTCCCCAAATGACTCCTCATCTTCTCCGTTCTCCTTTATAAAAAAAAATAAATAAATTAAAAAAAAAATCAGAAGGGATGCACACTTCCTCCAGCCACCATATTTTCCCACCCCTCACCCCCCCATACACCCCCAAGCCTCCCCTGTGCCTTAAAAATAGATGACAGCAGGAGGAATGCCCAGTCCTTCCTGCTCTCCAGGCCCGCCACTGCAAAATGGTGGGCCTTCTCTTTCCCGGTGCATCCTGCATAAGTCCCTGATTGGCTCAGATGCCTAAGGCCCGTCCTCTGGGGATGGGCCTTAGGCATTTGAGCCAATCATGGCATTAGGGCCTTTCCAGTTCACCCCAGGATGCTCTGGGAATGGGGAGGCCACCATTTTGCAGTAACACATGCACAACATCTGTACCATTTAAAAAAAAAAAAAGAGAGAGAGAGAAAAAAAGCCCCGAACAGTTGAGTGGCAGGAGGATGCTTTGCGGCTTCCCAAAACTGGCTCTGCGCATGTCAGTTGCTCTCAATTGCTTGCACAGCGACTGATCAGATGGGATTACAGCGAGTCTCCATGCAAATCATTTGAATGGAAACTTGTTGGAACATCAGTCACTATTTCAGAGTCGGTCACCCCCCCCCCCAAAAAAAAAAAAAAATTGGCTAACAGAGACTCGCACAGTTTTAACGACCATGTTTTGTGCATCTAGCCCTGGGTCTGATGTACCTTTGATATGTCCCATGCTTATGTAGATATTAAAGTCAAACTTAAGAGGAAGAGAAAAGGTAGGACTGGAAAAAAAGTAAGAGTAATCAATAATATCTCTCCTAAACCTGAATACTTGACAACTCCAATTTATAGTTTGCAAAGTTACAGTTCTGAAAACCCAACCATGTCTTCTAAGATAGGCAATGTCCCAATCAGTTACAGGGTTAATCGTATAATTCCCAAAACAACCCTTCATTTCTTTTTGGGGATTTTATGGAGACTTTTTCATTTGTGTTTCTGGTTGCTCGTGCTAATTAATTCTACATCTCTACAGCAATTTGCACTTCTTCATGATTCTATAGCCGAGTCTTCAAAACACCTGCACATGTTCCTATCCCCTTAATTAAACTAAACATCGCAGCTTTCCCAGGCTGTGAATTCTTCTTGCAAAATGAATTGATGGCCTCACATGATTATTTTCTCATTTCTACTTTTTAATCCTTCCCAGAATCCCTGGATTTACGCTGTTTTTTTAAAACTTATTGTTGAGATATTCACTTAAGCCCTCATCCTCCACTGCCTTAAGTTCCCTACAAAATGCAGATCTCATCCATCATCCCTACAGCCTCCCCTCCCTCTGCAGCTGGTTCTTCGCCATGAAACCCTACAGCCTCTTTCACCACTGTGTACCAATCCTCCTCCTTTGATAGCTTCAGCACCCCCAGTCGGTATGCATCCACCAGTGCTCTTCCACTATTTTCTGTGCCCCCATGCCCAGTGTTGCCTAGAACTGCTCCCTATTCAGTACTCCATCTGTGCCTATAGTCCCCACCCCAAACTGCTCTGCTGTATCACTACCTTCAGCTCTCCCCACAGCCAGCACTCCACCAACCCATACAGCATCCCCCAAAGCCAATATTCCCCACCCCAAACTACTCTGCTGTATCACTGCCCTCAGCTTTCCCCAGGGCAGGATTAATTCTTCAAGGGCCCCTAGACACACAAGTACACTGGGCCACCTAGCCCTGCCCCACCCACACCCACGCCCCACCCCTGCCACGCCCCCAATTATTTACCTGTTTTTAAAATTTACTTCATTTCCACTTATATTTCTTTTTTTTTTATTTTATTATAAAATTCAAAACAAACAACAAATATTACCAAACCCATGCCAATGTACAGTTTTAGTTCTATACAAGCCCCAAACAGCTCTGAACAAATCCCCCCTTCCTACCCTTCCCACCTACTTGCCCAGGACTTCTGAACCCTTTCCATAAGTACATGAAAGTGTTCAAATGCATTGAAAAGCAATAAAGCACAGTTACTTACCGTAACAGGTGTTATCCAGGGACAGCAGGCAGATATTCTTAACGTATGGGTGACGTCACCGACGGAGCCCCGGTACGGACCTTTTTAACTAGAAAGTTCTAGTTGGCCGCACCGCGCATGCGCGAGTGCCTTCCCGCCCGACGGAGGAGTGCGTGGTCTCCAGTTAGGATAAGCCAGCTAAGAAGCCAACCCGGGGAGGTGGGTGGGTCGTAAGAATATCTGCCTGCTGTCCCTGGATAACACCTGTTACGGTAAGTAACTGTGCTTTATCCCAGGACAAGCAGGCAGCATATTCTTAACGTATGGGTGACCTCTAAGCTAACAGAGAGGGAGGAGGGATGGTTGGCCATTAGGAAAATAAATTCTGAAGTACAGATTGGCCGAAGTGCCCATCCCGTCTGGAGAAGGCATCCAGACAGTAGTGAGTAGTGAATGTGTGAACTGAAGACCAAGTGGCCGCCCTGCAGATTTCCTCAATGGGCGTGGAACGGAGGAAAGCCACAGAGGCAGCCATAGCCCTGACTTTATGGGCCGTGACAGCTCCTTCCAGTGACAGGCCGGCCCGAGCATAACAGAACGCAATACAGGCAGCAAGCCAATTGGACAGCGTTCGTTTAGATACAGGGTGACCCCGACGGTTAGGATCGAAGGTCAGAAAGAGTTGAGGAGAGGTGCGGTGCGCCCTGGTACGGTCAAGGTAGTACGCCAGGGCACGCTTACAATCCAGCGTGTGCAGAGCCTGTTCCCCAGGATGAGAATGTGGTTTAGGGAAGAAGACAGGCAACACGATGGACTGGTTGAGGTGAAAGGCTGAAACCACTTTAGGAAGGAATTTTGGATGGGTACGCAGAACCACCTTGTCGTGGTGAAAGACAGTGAACGGTGGATCGGCGACCAGTGCATGTAGCTCACTAACCCTCCTGGCAGAGGTGATGGCAATGAGGAAAAGCACCTTCCATGTGAGAAGCTTGAGCGAGGTAGTAGCAAGCGGCTCAAAGGGGGGTTTCATGAGGGCTGACAAAACCACATTGAGGTCCCAGACAACCGGGGGAGGCTGAAGAGGTGGTTTGATATTGAAGAGGCCCCTCATGAACCGGGAAACCAGAGGATGAGCCGTGAGGGGTTTTCCAAGGATAGGCTCGTGAAAAGCAGTGATAGCGCTGAGGTGGACTCTGATTGAGGTAGACTTGAGACCAGCGTTAGACAGAGAGAGCAAATAGTCCAGTACAGTCTCCACGGCCAATGAGGTGGGATTGTGATGATGTAGGAGGCACCAAGAGGAGAACCGGGTCCATTTCTGATGGTAACATTGGAGTGTGGAGGGTTTCCTGGAGGCCTCCAAAATGCGACGGACAGGCTGAGACAGGTTTCCTGGAGAGGTCAGCCCGAGAGAAACCAAGCTGTCAGGTGGAGGGAAGACAGATTGGGATGTAGCAGAGACTGACGTTGCTGTGTAAGCAGAGATGGAAATACAGGAAGAGGAATGGGCTCCCTGAGCTGAGTTGAAGTAGAAGGGAGAACCAGTGTTGCCTGGGCCACCGAGGGGCGATGAGAATCATGGTGGCTCTGTCCTTGCGGAGTTTGAACAGAGTCCGCAACATCAGAGGAAGTGGAGGGAAGGCATAGAGGAACCGATCCGTCCAGTCGAGCAGGAATGCATCCGGGGCCAGACGATGTGGAGAGAAGAGTCTGGAGCAGAACTGGGGCAGCTGATGGTTGTGAGGAGCTGCAAAGAGGTCCACCTGCGGAGTGCCCCAGCGAGCAAAGATGGAGTGGAGAGTGGGAGGATCCAGGGTCCACTCGTGAGGTTGAAGGATGCGGCTGAGCTGGTCGGCCAGGGAGTTCTGTTCGCCCTGGATATAGACCGCTTTGAGGTAAAGATTGTGGGCTGTGGCCCAGGTCCAAATTCGGAGGGCCTCCTGACAAAGGAGACGAGATCCGGTGCCGCCTTGTTTGTTGATGTAGTACATGGCGACCTGGTTGTCCGTGCACAGGAGAAGAACCTGAGGATAGAGAAGGTGCTGGAAGGCTTTGAGAGCATAAAACATGGCTCTGAGCTCCAGGAAATTGATGTGATGTTGGCGCTCCTGAGGGGTCCAGAGTCCCTGGGTGCGTAAATCCCCTATGTGAGCTCCCCATGCATAGGGGGAGGCATCTGTGGTGATGATCATGGAATGAGGGGGTGGATGCAAAAGGAGGCCCCTGGAAAGATTTGAGGAGTTCAACCACCATTGAAGAGATCGCTGAAGAGACGATGTCACAGAGATGGGATGAGAAAGAGGATCCCTGGTCTGTGACCATTGGTTGGCGAGGGTCCATTGCGGTATCCTCAGATGGAGTCGCGCCAGAGGAACTACATGGACTGTCGAGGCCATGTGACCCAGAAGAATCATCATCTGGCGAGCAGGGATGGATGGTTGTAGGAGCACCTGTCGACAGAGGTGAAGGAGTGTCCGGTGCCGGTCGGCAGGGAGGAACGCTCTCATGAGGTTGGTATCGAGAAGTGCTCCGATGAACTGAAGGCGCTGCGTGGGAAGCAGATGCGACTTGGGATAATTGATCTCGAACCCCAAGAGATGGAGGAAAGAGATGGTGTGGTGAGTTGATTGCAGCACAAGTGGAGAGGTTGTTGCTTTCACCAACCAATCGTCCAAGTAGGGGAACACTTGAAGGTTGTGGGACCTGAGACAGGCCGCTACCACAATCAGGCACTTGGTGAACACCCTGGGTGATGATGCGAGACCAAAGGGTAGTACTTTGTACTGATAGTGGTGATTCAGTATCTGGAATCGGAGGTAGCGACGTGAAGCCTGATGGATTGGGATGTGAGTGTAGGCCTCCTTGAGGTCCAGGGAACATAGCCAGTCGTGTTGAGACAGAAGAGGATAAAGTGTGGCAAGGGAGAGCATCCTGAATTTTTCCTTGACCAAACACTTGTTGAGGTTCCTGAGATCGAGGATAGGACGAAGATCCCCTGTTTTCTTGGGTACCAAGAAGTAGCGGGAGTAAAATCCCTGACCTCTTTGGTCTGGTGGAACTTCTTCGATGGCATTGAGAAGGAGGAGGGATTGGACCTCCCTGAGGAGGAGAGGAGTCTGGGAGGAGTGAGAAGCAGACTCTACGGGAGGATGGTCTGGAGGAAGAGTCTGAAACCTTAGTGAGTATCCGTGACGGATGATGTTTAGAACCCACAGGTCTGATGTGATGGCCTCCCAGCGCCGTAGAAAGATGGTGAGGCGGCCCCCGATAGGTTGAGGCAGAGGCAGCGAGGGTTGAAGACTGGCTATGCACTGGAGAAAGGAGTCAAAAGGGCTGAGGAGGCTTAGTTTGAGGGAGAGGCTTAGCTGTCTGGTGAGATTGCGAGCGAGCCTGAGAGTGCTGTTGTTGTTGTTGGCGAGGCCGACGAGATTGCTGTTGAGGAGGATTCAGTGGCCTAGCAGAAAAGCGACGTTGGTAAGAAGACTGAGGTCTGTATGGTCGTGTCGGCGGAGTCTTCTTTTTAGGCTTAATGAGGGTGTCCCATCTCGTCTCATGAGCCGAAAGTTTTTGTGTGGTGGTATCTAGAGACTCCCCAAAAAGTTCATCACCAAGACAGGGCGCGTTGGCAAGGCGGTCTTGGTGGTTGACATCCAGGTCAGATACTCTCAGCCAGGCAAGGCGTCGCATGGCAATTGCCAGAGCAGAGGCACGGGAGGAGAGCTCGAAGGAGTCATAGATTGAGCGTACCATGAACTTCCTGAGCTGAAGGAGGGTAGAAATTTGTTGCTGAAACAATGGGACCTTGCGTTCAGGGATGTACTTTTGCAGAGCAGAAAGTTGTTGTACCAGATATTTCATATAAAAAGAAAAATGAAATGAGTAATTGTTGGCTCTGCTAGCCAGCATGGCATTCTGGTATAGGCGCTTTCCAAATTTATCCATTGTTTTACCCTCTCTGCCAGGAGGGGTGGAGGCATAGACACTGGAACCATGAGATTTCTTGAGAGTGGATTCTACCAGGAGGCTCTCATGTGGCAACTGGGGTTTATCAAATCCCGGAATAGGGATGACCCGGTATAAACTGTCCAGTTTCTTAGGGGCACCTGGAACAGTAAGGGGGTTCTCCAAGTTTTTATAAAACGTCTCCCGCAGAATATCATGGACGGGGAGTTTGAGAAATTCCTTGGGGGGTTGGTCGAAATCCAAGGCTTCTAGAAAGGCCTGGGACTTCTTGGAGTCGGACTCAAGTGGGATGGAAAGAGCCCCAGACATCTCCCGAAGGAATTTTGTAAATGAGGACTGCTCGGGTTTGGAGGTGGATTCAGCCATGGAGGGTTCCTCATCAGTGGAAGAGGCATCCTCCTCGGTACCGAGTGGGGATTGCTCCCATAAGTCAGGGTCCCTGATGGCCGGCTCAGCATGGCGGGTTTTAGAAAGGGACTTGCCAGATCTCATGGATACGGTGCCGGGGGATGAAGACCGGTGCCGATCTCTGTCCCGGGAGGAGTGGTGTCGATCCCGGTCCCGAGACGATCGATGTCGATCTTGGGTTCGGGATGGGTCCTCCGACGTGCAGGTCTGTAGTGTAGGCTGTGCCGATAAGACCGGCATCGAAGTGTTCATCGGTACCGAGGGGGTGGCCACTGGCGTAGTGGTGCGAGGCTCGGGCCGGACCGGTACCGGAAGGAGCGGTGCCAGCAGGGTTGGAAGCAGTTCCTGAAGCTGGTGCTCGAGTTGTTCCTGTAATTTAGTTTGGAGGATGGCCGAGATACGGTCCTCCAATGGGGGCACCGGTACCGTTTTACTTTTCTTCGGTACCATAGGTGCCGCTCTACACTCCGGTGATGAGGAGGCCGATGAAGAGGCACTCACCGTTATCGGAGCGGAGCGCTTACGGGACTTGCGGGACGTCGGAAGGACCGGTGTCACCGCCGTGGCTGGAAGGCGCTCGAGGGAAGTGGAAGGCTTCTTAGCCGGCTTACCTGGCGCCGTCGACCCCGCAGAAGGATCAGGTGGTGTCGATGTTGACGGTGCCGATTTCGGCGGTGCCGTCGACGTCGGGGTCGGATCCATAGCAGAACCGGTGCCGAAGAGGAGATTCTGCTGAATTTGTCTATTTTTAAGTGTGCGTTTTTGAAGAGTCGCGCAGCGGGTGCAGGTGTCAGCCCGATGTTCCGGACCCAAGCACTGTAGGCACCAGTTGTGTGGGTCCGAAAGGGAAATCGGGCGTGCACACCGCTGGCACTTCTTAAAACCCGGCTGAGGGGGCATGAAGGGGAATACGGCCTCAGCGAAATCAAAGCCGGAGGCTTGTATGATGGCAACAGGCCCCGCCGGGGCCTGTTGAAAAATAAAGGAAAAAATAAAGTTTTGTTTTTTTTTTTTTTTTAGATTAGAAAGAAAACAGAAAAACCCGAAGGAAAAAAGCAGAAAAAATCAGAATAACGCGAGCGGGAAGGCAAAAAAGGAGTGTTCAACAGCCGTTGAATACCACATGCGTCTTCTTCGCTCCGCGGAAACGAAGAAACTGGAGACCACGCACTCCTCCGTCGGGCGGGAAGGCACTCGCGCATGCGCGGTGCGGCCAACTAGAACTTTCTAGTTAAAAAGGTCCGTACCGGGGCTCCGTCGGTGACGTCACCCATACGTTAAGAATATGCTGCCTGCTTGTCCTGGGATAATACTATATATTAATAAGCAAATTTGCAACTCTTCTCAGCTGCCTCACTCTATATCATGCAACTTTAATCCATATGTATGTATAAACAACCAAATCTGTATCTCCTTTGGTAAGTTCCACTCCATGTATGTTAATTTGTAACAAAACAACAATGCAAGCGGTCCACCAAAGAATCCAACGTAGAACAAAAGAAGATCAGCTGACAATAAGGAGATTCAAATCAGGTTTATTCAAGGTGCTCCCAGGAACCATGCATGATGCATTTTGCCAAACAAGGCTGGTCAGTACTAACAGAAAACCATGTGTTTCATACACACAGGACACAGAGCCACCCTCACCCAGTATGGAATAAGTAATCACAATCTACCCCCACCCTTTTTTTTTTTTTTTTACAAAAGCACGGAAGAGGTTTTTAGCGCTGGCTGGTGGGCTGAATGTTCTGCGCTGTTCTGACAATCATAGGAATTCTATGACCATCGGAGCAGTGCAGAGCATTCAGCATGCTAGCTTGTGCTACAAACCAAAGGAACAGTACAGTTTAGGGGGGTGAGGAAACAGTGGTGCATATCCCCCCAATACTGAACAAAATATAAAGATAGCAGATGTAAATTTGAAAAAAGAGAAATAAATCACTTTACAAATAAAAATAAACAAAAAATGGAAGATATCATTTTATTGGACTAATACCATTTTATTGGTCTAATACCATTTTTAAATTAGCTTTCAGAGGTCAAAACCTCTTTGCTTAGGTCAATATCCTGTCCTGACCTGAGTAAGAATTTGGTCTCTGAAAGTTAGTCAAAAATGTATTAAAATTAGTCCAATAAAAGGATCACCATTTCTATTTCTAACCATTTATCAAAACAGCTACAATACTACTTTATCCTAAAGCAATAAAATAAAAAAAATTAGAATTTTATTTCTACCTTTGTCATGTGTTTTCTGTTTTCTTTATCTTCTTGTCACTTCTTGTCATTCTCTTCCTTCCATCCAGCGTCTGCCCCTTCCAGAAAATATCTACCTCCCTCTGCCATCTCTCCTCCTGCTTCCCCCCCCCCTTGGTCTGGCATCTATCATCTTCCCTCTGTTCCCCTCATGGTCTGGCAACTCTCTCCTTCCATCTCTTCTTCTCTCCCCCCCCTGTGGTTTTTAGCATCTCTCTTCTCATTTCCTCCACTCAAACCTGATATCACTGTCTCCTTTCCCATTTTCTGGCAACTCTCCTCTCTTGTCCCTTTTTCTTCTTTGGTCTTCCTTCTCTATTTTCTGCCTCCGTCTTACTATTCAGTCCTCAGTTTCCCTCTTTTCACTGCATCTACTCACAGTTTGCCACCCATTTCCTTCACCCCTCCACTATCTCACTAACTCTATCTTCTTCCCCCCATCTAGCATATGGGAAAGCAGCAGCAGTGGTGAGGAGGTAAAGGAAAAGGGTGGCACCGCTGCTGCTTTCCCATATATGCCTGATGCTGTCAGGAAGTTATCCCAACTTCCATCATCTGCCCCCTTCTCCAGTCCCCACTTCCATCATCTGCCCTGCCCCGCCCCTCTCTCCTTTAAGTTCTCTCCACTTCCATCATCATCAAATCCCGACTGCAAGCCTTTTTCAAGGCTGCTCTTAACTCCCATTCACTTATAAATTACCCATGCCTATTTTCGCATTCCCTCTGTCTGTTTTAATTAGATTGTAAGCTCTACAGCACACGATAGAAATGTGTGTATGCTTGCTGTACTGGTAGAGAGGTTAGGGGGAGATGCTTGGTCAGTACCCTACTGTACCTATTTTTCACTGCGCCATAATTCATTTAACCATCTTGATGCCTTCTCCATCCAATCCAGGATTGCTTACCTCCCCACCCAGATCTTCCACTATCCCTAGGAAGGTGCATGCAAGCTCCCCTCCCCTTGCAAGTCTAAGAGTCCCGGGCCCCTGCCCTGTCTAACCCCTAATGCTTGCTTTAGGTCCTGGAGTGGTTCCCATAGGCCTCCCCCCAGTTAACTTGCTTGTTGGAGGGGTATCCGGCTTTTATTTTCTTGTTTCTGAGGCCAGGCTGAGAGATCAATTCCCAAATCAGATGACAAAAGCAGCTATGTACCGGAACCCTGCCAGGGGATGTGCTGCAGAATTTGCTGCCCCTGAGCCCAATACACATGGCCACTCCAGCGTCTGCACTTGGCTTGTGCACCAGCTTCCAGCAGTGACGGAAATGTGAGGAGAGGGGAAGGGGCAGGACGGAACGAGGCTCCTCCTCCGATAAATTTCTTCACCTCGGACACCACAACGAAAGTTCGCAGCTGGGCCAAAATGGAGGTAATACTGGGCAACTGGGATATCCGCGGGGTGAGTCCCGCCCCGGATTGGGAGAGGTGCTAAAGGTGCTGTGTTGGAGCGTTTGGACGTTTTGTTTTTGTTATGTGCATAAATGTGCATTTTCTGTCTCCCCCCTCCCCCGAGCAAAGAAGAGTCAAAGAAGAGGGAGGAAATCCGGGGTTTGCTTTCAGAGAATGCCGGGGGGAGGAGGGGGGCATCGCTGTTTAAAAAAAAAAAAAAAAAGCTGAGTCGGTTTTGTTACTTGTTTCTTCAGCGGGCCCCCCTGGCAAGTTTGGGCCCTAGGCACGTGCCTACTGGGTCTATTCGTTAATCTGGCACTGGCTTTCCCCATGCTTCTTACACCTCCCCTGCTGCGTACAGATCCCAAAGTTTATGGTTTTCCTTATCACCTCCAGTGCTCCTCTAGCACACCCTAGAGCTCATCAACCTTTCTGTTTTACCTCTCCTGACTCAATTCTTAGAATTCCCACCACACTAAGCACCAGAGCTTCCTCAATGCCAGCATTCCCACTGGTCCTTGCACTTTCTCTCACTGCCAGCATTCCTTTACAAGTCCTAGAGCCTCTCCCATGCCCACAGCCAGCACCTCCTTCACCATTCCTTAGAGCTCCTCCTCACAGCCAAGGTTCCACCACCAACGGTTGCCTCCTGCTTGGTTTAACAGCCAGGAATCCTTCAAGAGATTCAGCTTGTGCTGGACAAGTTTCCAAAGTCAGCTGAAGTCTTTAGTAATTCAGTGCAATTTTCAGCAAATGCAATGGCAAAGAAATGAGACTGCGTAGCAAGGGGCTGTTGTATGCAGTCACTCTGCTGAAGGTGTGGTCTCAGAGCAGAAGTCTCCGACTCAGTGCATGTACAGGGTTACCAGACATTAGTGGCGTACTAAGGATAAGTGGTGCCCGGCGCAGTGGTGCCCTCTTCCCCACCTCCTGCCACATGCATGCCCCTTTCCCCGTACCTTTTTAACTTCACTGGCATGAGCAGCATGCCAACGGCTTACCCTTTGAAGTCATTTCCTAGGCGCGGGTCTTGGAAGTGACATCAGAGAGAGCACTGATGTTGACGTGGGCAGCAATCTCACGCCAGGGAAGTAAAAAAAGGTATGGGGGAAGGCAAGGGGTGAGTGGCAAGGAGGGTGGGGGATGGAGAGGATTAGGGGTGCCATGCCCTTAGGAAGACCGCACCCAAGATGGTACGTCCCCTCCTGCACCCCCCCTTACTTCGCCCACTGCCAGATATCCAGAAAATCTGGGCATGTCCTCTTTTTAGACTGTCTGGATGCCCGGGCAGTTTTATTAAAAGGGGAATCTGTCCAGGTTTAGCCAGCTCTCCTGGCTTCCCCACCTACCTCCTCCTCGGCCGCTGCATTAAATCTTCGGGCAGGCCGGCAGCAAGGGAGGCCTGCTGCCGCTGGTCTACCCCAGAAACCACCTCTCTGCACCTACGTGGTAACAGGAAGTCGCTGCAGAGAAGCCACTTCCAGGGAAGGCCACCGGCAGCAGGCTTCCCTTGATGCCGCAGTCAGCCTGCCCAAAGATTCAATGCAGTAATGTGGGGGGGGGGGGGGAAGGGGGGAGTCAGGAGCTGGAGTGAGGTCTGCAGATCCCACTGAGGGGTACGGTTTGAATTGATGCAAGCTCTGGTGTTGGAAAGCAGTTGGGTAAACAGGGAGGGAGCAGCAGATGCTGGAAAGAGGAGGGGAGAGTTGCAGTACCATGAGGAGGGGCAGGGGGGGAGAAGAGATATTGATCCTGGGGTGGGGTACAGGAGAAAGGGTAAAGAAAGAAGAGAAGCTGGACGGAGGGGGGGAAGAGAGAATATAGGGGCAGGGATAGAAAAATGGCCTTGGAGACAAGGGAAGGAAGAACAGATAGGGATGGAGCCTAGGACTGATGAGATGCAGTGGAGGATAATTGAGAGCCAAAAAGGGTACAGAAGATGGGAAGGGGGGGGGGTCTAAGGAAATAGGTGAAAGGTGGTGGGGTGGTACAGTGGTGGGACTGGGACCAGGACCGGTATGAGGCAAGGGCAGGACATGGTGGAGGAAGGATGTAGGCGAGGTCAGGGACAGGGTCATGTGTCCTCTTTTTTTATCTTCACAAATATGGTAACCCTAAGCATGAAAGACCCCAGGCCACCATTATCATTCTCTGACTGTCTACCATGCCCTGCTTCTTTCCCTCACCTGATCTGCTCTTGTATATTTGATTCTCTCTTCCCACCCCCTGTCTCTCCCCCACTTTCTCTCTCTCCCCTTACATCTCTTTAAAGTCTCATTTTTTTTTCAGTGCTGTTTTCTCCCTTTCAGCTAAATGGATTCTTTCATTTTTGCTGTTCCTTCCTTTCACATCCTAATAATCCACCCCTCTCTCTGTTAATTTTCAGTGTCTTTTCCTCTGTTTTTTTGCTCACACAGGGTTCAATGCTCTAAAAGTTGTCCTTAAAATCCTGTGTGCTGTTGCAGTTCCAGTAAATTGTCCGATTTATAAAAGATGAGCGATGCTCCAAAAACTGCATGCAACGGAGGTTTGCGGTAATCTCATAAAATAAGTTGTTGGAGAAAGTGACTGATGCGCGTGCAGAATAGTTCACGAAGAGAGGCATAAATGCATGCATGTGCCAGGAAATGCTACGTTGTAGGTATGCATGAGCATCAATCATAGGCGTGCCTTACTTAAGCATGCGTCACAAGGGCGTGTAACATGCATTGATAGCCAGGCACTCATTTCGCAAAATCAATTTAAAAAACAAGATATTCTTTTTTCTACACTGCTTCGGCGGGACATAAATTGTGCTCACTCTCATGCAATTGGCAGCCCTCTATGCATTTTTTAAACACTACCAGCACATCCAAACCTGCTGGTAATTTTGGAGTGTTACAGGTTGGTGCTTCATTTTGTGCATCATCCAGCAATGTCTGGGCATCACCTGGAGTGCACAGTTTAAATTAATGAGGTCACTGGAATACAACTGCATTGTATTCTCAGAGGCTGCAACAGAACACAGAAAAGATGGCGGAGAGCCATTTTGTGCATCAGAAGCCAAAATGCCTGCACGCTAACCCAGTTTGAACTGGTTTAGCATCAAACATTAAAGATAAGTTAGAGCATCGAACCCTCACTCCCCTCCTGTTTTTAACCCCTGCTGTTTGGCTGGAGCTGGGAAGAAGCCAGTCAAGAACTAGTAAGAAAATTCAGAAAACCTGAAGGAATCTTGGGGTTGGTCAATGTTCAGGGCAATAGGTTTATCCACCCCCCATGCCAAAATGCGACCTCAGAGTTCCCCTTTTATACCCAGCTGCTGCAACACCCCCCACCCCCCCATGCACTGCAGTTGCCATGGTAACTTCTTCCCAGCTATTGCCAGGCAGCAGAGAAACCTGACATTGCTCACTAACTGTGTGTGTTTGGGGAGAGGGAGAGGTAAGGGCCAGATGTGCAGGGGAAAATCATGCTGCGTGCTCGCTCAGCACTTTCTACCACTCCTGCAACACATGTGGCAGCAGTGGCCATTCCAGTTGCTTCAAGGTCACTCTGTAGCAGTGCAAGCATCCTGCAAAAGGAAACTGGAGGAGCTGCCACCTAGGTTTAGAGCCTACAATGTGCGGCCTTCAGAGAAAGTCATTCCCCATGTTCTTGTGTCCCAGGTCTAAGCCCAACTGTCACCGACTGTGTGTGTGATTACAGAAGAGTAATTTTATTCCTCTGCGACTCAGATCTAATCCTAGCTGTGCCACTGGGTAAGTCACTTTACTTCCCCGCACATCCAGTTTGCCCACTGTAATTAGATATTAATGATTCTGGTCTTTCTGCTATCAGTAAGTAGTTATAAAGCATGCAAGCTACTCCATCAGTCTTTCCATGCTTAATTCTGCAACTGCCATATATATGAAAGCGCGAGGTTCCCACTTCTATAGAAGTCTTCACAGAAATCCCACTGGTTACTGCTGTATTCTTAAGTTTATCACCCTTGCTTTCACCCCAGCACTTCCAGCCTGCAAAGCAGCTCATTTAAATTTATGCGCTCATTAAATAAACACAGTATTAAAAAAACATAGGTAAAATATTACTCTGCTATGAAACAATTTTATGCATCGCTTAAGTACAAAGCAGTAGCCAGCCTCACATTCCAAAACATAAATTCAGTTGAAATCAAGAGGCTGCTCAGTACCTGCTTTCTACATTAAAGCATCTTATAGCAAGGAGAAGGTGGGTCATGGTGTCCTGACATGTTAGCGAGGAATGGCCCGGAACAGTACCTTGGAGCAGCAGAAGGAACGCCAGCCGGATCATCGCAGGAAAGGCGCTATCTGCACAGCCGCGACAGAGAGATTCCGACAGAAAAAGAGCGACCCAGAGAGGACCAGAAAGGGAACGAGAAACCAGCAGAAGAAGAAAGAGTAGGAGAGGCACAGACTTGGAATGGGAAGAATGAAAAGGAGATGTGAACTAAGATTCTTGACATTTTTATGCGATTATTCCAAAATTCTCTGAACATGGCACCCCCTTTGAAACAAATGCCTGGCTTGGAGGCACAATAGAGTGACTATTCTGTCCCAGACAAGCCCTTCAAGTCACCATAGGCAGGCACATTCCACAGCATTAACCCCTACCTATCTCCCCCACTAGGCAAGAGTGGGCTAAGTGTCTCACTCACTACTCCCTCTCCTAGGAGAAAATGGAATATTGGTACCTAACTACTGTGATAAGCCATATATTATGGCTGAAATTATGAAGTTGACAAAGAAAGGAAACTAGAACTTTCAGGGATGTATGTAAATAGATTATATTATAGTTGAAATGGCCAACCTCCTTAAGAGTAGGGTTGCCAGATTTGACAATTGTAAAATCCGGATACCCTAGATCCACCCCCAGGCCTGCCCTAGCTCCACCTGCCACTCCCTGCTTTGGTCGGGCAGGAGGCAATCTGCGCATGTGCGATTGCAATGCGCATGTGCAATGCGATTGAGAGGAGGTCTTTTCAAAACCCAAAGTGCCGGGTTTTGAAAAGCTGTACGGAGCCCCGGACATGTCCTCAATCCGGACGTCTGGTAACCCTACTTAAGAGGTATTTAAAAAAAAAAAAAAGTATTGTGGGGTTTTTAAAAAAAAAAAAAAAAATTCTTTATTGATTTTCCAAACATCAAAAGTGCAAATCACAAATATGTATCCATATAATGTCAATAAAAGCACATTCATCGTATAAATACACATGAACAACCATTTTTTCCCACCCACCCACCCAATGATAAATCAATAAAAATCAATAAAAACATAGATTCTTTCAATAACCTTCCCCTATTTAAAATAGTAATGTCATCTCACCCACCCTGGATGTACAGAAATAGAAATAACCTCCCCCTCCCACCCTTCCCTGGATGTGTATGAAAATAAACAAAAATTAAATTATAAACAAAGGACAACTATAGTGACGTAACAAAAGATGTCAAAAGGCCCCAAACCAGCTTAAATAAATTGTTATGCCCCAACATGTCAGCACTCATTTTCTCATACCTATAGCTGGAGCATAAAAAAGGAAAATTCAGGCGATTGTAATTTTTCCAATTACGGTTATCATCTGCTTGGCTAGTGTATTTAGCTGCAATAGTAAACCTAGTATTACATGTACAGTGCTCCCCCGCAAATTTGCGGTCCGCGGTTCCGGTCATTCGCGGTATTAGTACAGGAAGAGATGGTCGGAGCATACAGCGAGTGATTTCCTTCACTTGCCGGCACGCTGGCTGCCCTCTCCTGTCTCCCCTACCTAAAAACCATATTCGCGGTTTTTTGACATTTGTGGGGATTCCTGGAACAGAGCCCCCGTGAATATCAGGGTGTACTGTATACATACATAGAACAACTGATTTGGTATAAACATGTGCATATAAGTAGGATGATGGATTATGGCATAACCATGCCGGTATTAATAACTCTGTAACACCACTACAGAGCTCTGTATTTCAGTATAGAGCCCATGTATAGTAACACCTCACAACTCCTTATGGTAACATCTTTACAGAAGCTCATGTAGACTGCTCTGAATCGACTCCTCAGTCATTAGTAGCAGTATAGAAGCTCTCAGTCATCAATAATCAATCAATATAGTTAACTCTCCTCAGGATCTGCTCTTTCCCCACAAACTATTCCCAATGGAGACAAAATGGCTGCAAGGACTGAGAAAGCCCCAAGAAGCACATCAGATTAGAAAGAATATGCATGGATGCCCACTTTTGTTTTGTTAACTGTGTGCCAATTAGATTGTGCATCTCACAGATAATGCTTTACAGCAGGTAAAGTATTCTACTACTACTCTTAATTATTTTTATAGCGCTACCAGACACATGCAGGCAACCAGGCGGTCTCTACCTAGTCCTACAGCAATATGGCAGATTTCATTTTTATCTCCAGCTTTACTCCCTCACTTTCCCATGCTAAAGACCCTCTGTGTTAATCCCAGGCGATGTCCCTTGCTGACCCACTGCTGCTGTCTAAAGATTCTCTCTGCATCTACTCTAGATTTTCCCCCCTCACTCTATCATCTCAGAGGATTGCTTGTTCTTGATCTAGGATTTATATCTTATTTCCTCCTAACACCGAGGACCTTCTTGCTTTTCCCCATACTCATTTGAATTCTAATATTGATTTGCCCCACTACTTTGGCTGAAAGACCACACTGTTAATCCATTGCCTTTACTACTTCCAGAGAAAATGCAGATAAAAAAAATGAATAAAGATATGAGATGATCCAGTGATGATCCAGTGTTACTCATTCTAATTAAGAAAGGAAGCTAAGACATTTGCAGATTTCAGTTTTAATGAGGTGGCAGTGTCAAGCACCACTGATTAAATCATTTCTTCCATGGTACTTAACAGAGTTCTCTCTAGCGGGGGCTCAAATGAAACCCAAACCCCCAAACCAACCTAAAAGGAAAATGACAGATCTTTTCCTATGCTGCTAAAACAAGAGGTGGACAATCAGTCCTTGAGAACCACAATCCAGTTACGTTTTCAAGATTTCCACAATGAATATGCAAGAGATCTATTTCCACACAATGGAAGCAGTGCATGCAAATCAATCTCATGCATATTCATTGCAAAAATCTTGAAAACTTGACTGGATTGTGGACCTCAAGGACCATGGTTGCCCACCCCTGTGCTAGAAACCCAACACAATCCATTTGGGGGGGTGTTCTGGGAGGAGGCATTTTCAGACATGGCTTCATGCTCTCGGTGGCCATTTCATGCCCTTGCGAGAATTTGTTTTTAAAGGGACTATAACATTGGTTCCCAATCTTGGTTCTGGAGGCAATCCAGCCAGTCAGGTTTTCAGGATATCCACTGCCCCAATTGCATGCAAATATCTCTTATGAATATTCACTGTAGATATCCTGAAAACCTGACTAGCTGGGGTACCTCCAGGACCAGGTTTGGGAACCACTGGACTCAAACATTTGGGTACAGCTTTTTGTCCTGTTCCTGCACTGGCTGGTTGGCTCATTAGGCTTCTATGTTTGTGAGGTTTAAAAAATCCCATCTGGGGTTACTGGGGTTCTTAGAAGAGTGGCTGAGCAAAAGGTGTAATACATCATGCTTGAGTGGATTATTTCAAATCCAAATCCCAGAAACACATTCAGTCCAAACTACGGAATGGTGGTCCCAGTAATGCCAATTTTACACATCACTAACTTGGGATGTTATCAACGAGTTCAAATTCTGTGGAATTCCACAGAAAAAGTTCAAGAGACAATAGCAGTAAGTAGATCTGCCCATCACCTTGAAAAGGTCTTCTGACACATCCAGTACAGTTCACCAGAACTAATGGATGACCCATTTACTCAGGGATGACAGCAAGAATTAATGAGGTTTCTAACCTAGGCGGTGTCATTCTGGTGTGTCCATAATTCTCCCAGAAACGCCTCACATAAAGAAAACCCACAGGCCTAGGAACAAGCTATTTTATTTGTCTCTGCCTTTGAAAAGCTTATGCCTGCCCTGGATTTTTCAGCATTAAGCAAAAAGGGGAATCACCAAGAAGAATTTAAAAAATAATCCAACCCATGGTAAGTTTGAGTATTTACAGCAAGGAGGACATCAATATTCAAAAAGATTCATCCTGGTACCTTTAGGAAATATTTTAAGAAATCTTTGGTTTTTAAATCTCACCTTTCCCCTGACTCAGTATTTAAAGATTTTGGGGTCAATAATCAAAGTGATTTAATTGACCAGAAATGGCTCCTGTTCGGCAAAATTTTTTGCTCGGGTCTAACTAGTCATTTTCAGCAACACTTAACTAAATAACGCTACTGAAAATGACAGGTTAGCGCCTAATACAAAAATAACTATTTTGGGAGTGGAGTGAGCACTTGGCCAATATTCACCACTTAACCAGCGCAAGTCACCGCATAAATGGGACTGCATAAAGTTAATCCTACCTGTATGCGGTGCCTCATGGCTGGTTAAGTGCTGAATATTGAAATTAATTGGCTATGCTTTAGCTAGCTCTAAAAACATAAGAACATACGAATTATCATAAAGAACAGACCAAAGGTCCATCAAGCCCAGTATCCTGTTTCCAACAGTGGCCAACCCAGGTCCCAAGTACCTAGCTAGACCCCAAGTAGTAAAACAGATGTTATGCTGTTTATCCTAGGAATAAGCAGTGGTTTTCCCCATGCCATCTCAATAATGGCCTATGGGCTTCTCTTTTAGGAAATTATCCAAACCTTTTTTAAACCCTGCTAAGCTAACTGATTTCACCATATTTTCTAGCAACAAATTCCAGAGTTTAATTACACACTGACCTCTTATCATATCACCCCCCAAGCCCTCTCTTCTCCAAACTGAAAAGTCCTAACCATTTTAGCCTTTCCTCATAGGAAAGTAGTCCTATCTCATTTTTATTGCCCTTCTCTGTACCTTTTCTAATTCTGCTATATCTTTTTTGAGATGCAACTAACAGAACTCACACAGTATTTAAGGTGTGGTAAAAGGAAGCAGCTAGATACCATCAAGAATGATATGGGAATGAATATCAAGCAATTGAAAGAAGCTGTGGAAAACAGGGAAGCATGGCGAAGACTGGTCTACAGAGTAGCCAACAGTTGGATATGACTGAATGGATAGTTGTAGTATTCAAGGTGTGGGCACATGCATATGTAGGAAATCTTCGCTGCTATCCGCCAATCTTATTTGCATGTGCGATTTTTAAAGAATGTCTCGGATTTTCAGATTCGGTATCAAATCGGCTGCATTAGCAGACCGTCGCTTTTTAACGCGGGTTTTTGAAAATCCTGGCCTCAGTCTCTACTGCCTACCTATATAAACCTCTGCCTATTACAGTTAATGATGCAAAGTCAGACACTTTTGGGACCAGGGTCACATGTAGAACAGTGTGAGAGGTCTTGCTAAATGCCAGTAAGAGACAGAAGATCAGTAAGGCAAAGGGTTTTGGATTTACCTCACACCTTTTTCAGTTGTAATTAATGCTTCCTTTTAAGGTGTGGTCGGGTGCGTGTAAATTTGTTTTCATATAGATAAGTTCTAAAAACCAACACTTTTGATCTTCATATTAGCAAGTCACAAAGAGAAGAATCCAACAAATCTGCAGTAAGGCCCAAATTCACTAACCCTCCAAACCGTGTGCAATATGTTTCTATTTGCATGCCGGCCGACAAATTCACTAAAGGCCTGCATGCAAATGGGGACGATGGTTAACACGCCTCCTACCCATGGCCAGGATCAGTAGAGAGCGAGCCCCGCTCATGTGCACACCCTGACAGTAGGGACAGGAGAAGCAACCTCATGTCACTGCTGTCAGGGCTCATCCCCGATCTCTCCTGCCTGCCTGCTCTTCCCAGATCTCTCTTGCCTGCTCCCGGACTCTCCTGCTTTCTGCCGCCCGTGCAAGCCCGTGTCTTTGAATTACTGTAAACCACTGTGAAAGCGATCTCACTGGGCGGTATCTGAATGGGCCATTTAACCCCTTCTGTCATCATGAGTCTATGTTTCTATTTTAAGCTGTATTAAACTTGACCTGGCTGCTGGAGCTTATGCATATAAGAACATAAGAGTTGGGGGGGGTCACCTAATGCTACCGACCTGGCTAGACGTGGGAGAGCAGAGCTCCGATTCCCCATGCTAAAAACAGCTTATTATTGCTACATAACCCAATCTTTTGTAAGCTCTTTGGACCCCAGTGTGCAGTGGAGGGTGTCCTACCTCATTTACCGATTTCCTGAGCAGTTGGGTACTCAGTATGCCGGTGAAACCTATACGAGGCCCGAAGGAAAAACCTAAGTCGCCGCAGGTTAAAATGGTGGAGGAGCCAGTCTCATTCACTGTACTGGCGGGTGAGTGGATTCAAGAAATTACAAAATCCGTGATGGCAGCGCTGGCAGATAGGCGGGTATGTATGCATGGATCTGGGGCTGGAGGGGGGATGGGCTGGGGCAGAGGTATGCAGTGGTGGGTCGGGGGGGGGGGAGATTTTGACTGCGAGGAACATTTAAAGCTGCTGGGGAGCCTAGCTGGGGGGCTCTTGGCTAGTGAATGAGAGGTCATGTCTATCTTTTGCTCTCTGGGCATGGCTGATCTGACTGATTTCTCTTAATGTGGATGGCAGTAGATCTCCAATTAAGCATACAAAAATTTTGAGCAGCTTAAAGAAGGCGCAGGCTGACATTGCATTTGTTCAGGAAACCCATCTATCTCAGGTGGAACATGGGAAACTCCGGAGACAATGGGTGGGGGAGTTTTATTCTTCCTCCTTCTGGGGGAGACGACGAGGGGAGTGGCAATCTTAATTCATAAGAAATTACCTTTTACGTTCCATAAGCAAATTCAGGACCCGGAGGGACACTTAGTGCTAGGGGACTTGTGGCGGACTAAACCAATGTTTTGCAATGTATATGCCCCTAATCTCTACTGTCATAAGTTCTTCTCCACTGTGAATACTGATCTTTCAGGGTATCCCGACTATAAACTAGTGGTGGGGGGAGATTTCAACATAATTTCGGAACCCACGGTCAATTGCTGCCCATCCAGGAAGAGAGCTAGGGATTTTGACACTAAGGGGGTTAATTTTATGCTCCAACAGCTGGATCTCCTGGATGCGTGGAGGACCTTGCACCCCTATGATCAGGAGATTACCTTTTTTTCTCATGCCCTTAAGGCACATGCTCATTTACTTGTAGCAAGAACCATGTTCTCCTCTTTGCGTGAGGCGATATTATTGGAACCTACAGTGTCTGATCATGGTATAGTGAGGGTCTGTTTTGCGTTCATGACATCCAGCAGAACACCCTCTTGGCACCTTTCCCCTTATCTCTACAATGATCCAGAGTTTCGAGTATTTCTGAGAGCCAAATGTCCTTCAGGGCCACATTATCTCTTATGTGGTCCGAAAGAGGAAGGAAAGGAAAGGGATGGGAAGGTGCTTGACTTAACTGCACAGCTTCAGACATTGTGGAAACAGTATGTTGCCTCTCTGCTCGAGGTGAATAGAGTGCGTTATCGGGAACTTAAACGCCAGTTGGAAACCCTTCTTAAGTCCAGGGTGGAACAATCCTTGTATTTCCAAAAATATCGCCTTTTCCGATGGGGAGGAAAGGCGGGAAAAGTGTTGGCCAATTTGATTCACCCACATAGGAAAACCCAACTTATCACTAAAATTCGAAATGAGAGGGTGTGCGATTTGACACAGCAGATCAGATTCAGGCCCAGTTTGTCAGCTACTACCAATCTCTTTATGCTAAACGGGAGTTGCAGGAGGCGGACCTTCGCTCTTTTTTCAGCAGCATTTTTTTACCCCAGATTTCTGAGACACAGCAAGACCTGCTGAATGCCCTGTTGATGCCCGATGAACTAGCACTTAGCATCAAGACCCTTAAGCTTGTAAAGTCCCTAGGCCTGGATGGGTACGGACCTGAGTACTACAAGATTCTCCAAGATTTAATATCACAGCCATTGTGCGATATGTGCAATGCTCTGGTGACTGTTCCCGATCCTTCCAAGGAGAATATGGCCTATGTGGTTCTTCTAGCAAAGCCTGGTAAGGACCCGGAATTGATCAGCACTTACAGGCCTTTTTCTCTCCTAAATCAGGATGTGAAGTTTCTGGCAGCTACGTTGGCGTGCCGCCTCAATACATTACTGCCTGCTGTTATCCATCCTGACCAGGTGGGCTTCGTGCCCGGCTGCTATGCTTCAATTAATTTGGTAAAGGCTTTAGGAGCGTTGCATGAACATCAGGGGAGGGCAGGCACATCGGCCACAGCGGGTCTGGACTGGAGAAGGCCTTTGATAGTATATCATGGGAGTACTTATTCTGGGTCCTGGGCCAATATGGGATTGTGGGCACGTTCTTGGGTTGGGTTAGAGCACTTTATGTGGGCCCCAGGGTCAGGTTGCTGGTTAACGGTACCTTGAAGGACAGCTTTCAACTAGAGAGGGGCACTCGACAGGGATGCCCTCTTTCGCCACTGTTGTTTTTGCTGGCTATGGAACCCCTGGCTATCAAAATCCGGCAAATAGGGACTGTGAAGGGGATAGTGGTGGAGGGCACCAAATGTAAAATCAGCCTTTTTGCTGATGACATCCTTTTATACCTTGATCAAGTACA
Source organism: Geotrypetes seraphini (assembly GCF_902459505.1). Lineage (NCBI taxonomy): Eukaryota > Metazoa > Chordata > Amphibia > Gymnophiona > Dermophiidae > Geotrypetes > Geotrypetes seraphini. The sequence goes on along the minus strand of NC_047094.1, from coordinate 71,606,023 downwards.
AGTACACTTAGCTGCAGCATTGGATTTGGTGCGAGCTTTCGGGAACATCTCAGGGTTACAGGTCAACTGTAGTAAATCTGAATTACTACTACTCGCTGGGGGCCCGCGAGAACCCTGGCATGCGCAGCTAACAATACCCCTGACCCTGAAACCTATGCAATACTTGGGTATTTTCCTCAGTACTAACTCTGCAGTGATTTACCATGCAAATATCGTGCAAAATTTGGAGAAGATAGATAAATTATGTTCTGCATGGCAAAAATTACCGCTCTCTTTGCTTGCCCTGATTAAAATGATTATGCTCCTTAAACTCTTATATCCTCTGCAAACTATACCAATGTGGTTACTTCGCAGGGTTGAACAACGATTTAAGACCTTAATCACCCGTTTTATTTGGCGCGGGAAGGCTCCTCGCATCAGCCTGACCAAATTGGATGAGCGACAAGGATAAAGGGGAACTTAATGTTCCTGACATTTGCCTGTACAATGTGGCAGCCTTGATGTGATGGATCCATGAAGGGTTCACCTGATGGGCTCATTTCTTTCCCCCAGGATGGCTTGATGGTTAGAGTTCCCCATTCAAATTTTTTAATATGCTACATGCTCAAGGGGGCCGAGCGCTTAAATATAAGGACAAATTTCAATTTCTTGCGCCCTTTCGACAGGCATGGAACTGGTGGAGACACCGGCAGAGCTTAAACCTGGATTTTTCCCCATTTTTACATTTTGAGGGTAACTCAAATTTTTTACCGGGATGGGGCAAGTCTGTGTTCCGAGAGCGGATGGAGAGAGGGTGTATGATGCTGATGCATGTCTTACAGCTGTCTCCTAGCGCCTTCCCATCCTTTTCTCAGGTCCAGGAGTGTTGGGGATTGCTTCTCAGTCATGGGTTCTCCTATCTTCAGGCCCGCCACAACTGGAGCACTAGGGGAGCATGCCACGTTAATTTAAGCGGGAGTGGGACTTTGGACATGGCATTTGCCAAGACTCCGACTTCCCTAAATTCCTTATCTTATTGGTACAAACTTCTTAAGCGGGCGCCTGGTTGCTCACCTCTCTTTAAACTCTGAGAGATTTGACAACTAGACCTCGGTGTGGATATATCAGAGGCCCAATTTGAGGATTTATTCATCACCCTCTATGACTTTGTGAAGTCTGCCGATCTCCAGGAGACTCAATTTAAGATTTGAGGATTTATTCTTCACCCTTTTTGACTTTGTGAAGTTTGCTGATCTCCAGGAGACTCAATTTAAGATTTTACACAGATACTATATCACCCGCCAGAGGGGGCTCAGATGGGTCTCTGGGATCAAGATACCTGTATCAAATGTAAATGTCAGCCTGGTACTTATGTGCATTCCTTTTTGGAGTGTACCGCCCTTCATGTTTGAGGGAGGTCTTGCAGAGATTAGACACTATACTAGGTAGAGAGGTCGAATGGGGTTATGGCACTTTACAAGTTTCAAGTTCAAGTTTCAAGTTTTATTGAATTTGATAAATCGCCTATTTTGTACTAAGCGAGCAACAAGTTAAAAAAGAAATGCTGTACATAGCTTTACAAGAGGTACATAAAAAAAAAGAAAACTTCAGACAGACAAAACAGACACACTAGAGAAACAATGGGAAGGGGTAAAGTAGGTTAAAGTTACATAGTGCGTTTCTCGGAGGAGAAGAAAGTGAAAATATGATAGGGGAAAAAACATTAGGGTTGGGGGTTTAGAAAGTCATATTGAGAAAAGTTAAAAAGAAAAAGGAGTTATTTAAAATTGCTGATTAAAAATTAAGAATAATAATAAGTAAGAAGGTTTTAAATATTAAAAGAAGTTTTAAAAAGGAAAGTTTTTAAGTTAGATTTAAATAAGTTCAGGTCTTTAATTTCTCTAATGTATAAAGGAAGGGCATTCCAGGTAAGGGGAGCCATGACTGAGAATATGTTGTGACGTCTGGTTCCGATGATCTTTAGGGAAGGTACAGTAAGTATTCCTTGAGCAGTTGATCTTAATGCTCGGGACGAGCTATATGGAATTAACAGTTGATCTATAAATAAGGGTTCATTATTGAATAGAGTTTTGAAAGTTAAAAGTGATATTTTATAGGTTATTCGTTGATTAATTGGGAGCCAGTGTGAGTCTATTAAAAAAGGAGTTACGTGGTCGTATTTTTTGCCATTATGAATGATTTTAACTTTGGTATTTTGTATTATTTGTAGACGTTTTTTTTTCTTTTTGTGTGATGTTTAATAAGAGTGAATTACAATAGTCTAATTTGGACATGACCAAAGAGTGTATTAAGATATTCAATGATTTAGGTTCCAAAAATTTAGACATCGAGCGAATTAAGCGCAATCGAAAAAAACAGCATTTTACCACATTGCTGATATGTTCGTGGTACGTGAATTTATCATCAATAGTGACGCCTAATAACTTTAAAGAAGATACTATGTTAATTGGTAGGTTGCTTATTAGAAAAGGCGCTGACAGTGTTAATCCTTGCTTCGTTGGAAAGAATAAGGCTTTGGTTTTGGTGATGTTTAATGCTAATTTGTTTTGCGAGAGCCAATTTTTTATTTTTTCAAGTTTTTGATTAATTGAAAGTATTTCATTAATGTTTTCAGGATTACTTTTGGGGATCCAGGGTCCACTGATTTCCCAGGGGCTTTCTGCACCCCCAAAGACGTTTTTTGTATAACTTTGTCGTGTTATTTAAGAAGGTAATCCTGGCCTATTGGATCTCGGATGATGTGCCACCTATCCAACACTGAGACTCATGCATGCAGGAGTTGGCAGGTTTTGAAATCCGGGTTTATGGGGCCTCCCTATACCCTGACAGAAAAAGTTGTTTTGCTCTTTGGACTCATTTCCTTGCCAGCCCACTAGGCAATTGCTAGGAGACCTTTTTTCTCACCACCTGACCTGCCGCTGCACTTGTAGCAGTTCAGCTTTGGAGGGGGAAGGAAACGGGAGGAGGGTTTGGATGTGAAGTTTGGGGGGAGGGGGGAAAGGGTGGGGTGGGGAGGGAGTTTGAATGAGTGGTGTGTCTATTGGCTATGCTCTTGTTAGGGGAAGGTGGAGAGTGAGGCTAACATGTTAGACTGTGTTCACAATTCAAAAATTTGGTGTGTAAAGAGTAGTGCAACATTCCTACTTTGTCTTATGACTGACTGGGGTTGTTTTGTTGTTTGTTTTTTTTCTTTCATCTGCTTCTTTGCTTTCTCACTTTGTTACCACTTTCAATTAAAAAAAAAAAAAAAGAGTTGCCAAACTGGGACAGACCAAAGGTCCATCAAGCCCATTGTCTTGTTTCCAACAGTGGCTAACCCAGGTCACAAGTACCTGGCAAGCTGGAACCTGCTTAAGGGATTCATACGCCCTCTCCTCCAATTCCCCTCCCTCCCACACCCTGAAACTTCAACCAAGTCCCCAGCTCCTACCCTCTCCCACCTCTGTAGGCCTACCTAATACTCCTGGTAATCTAGTGAGACCTACCTAAGTCTAGTGGGGTCTCCAAAAGGCAGGAGCGATGTCCACTTGTTCTTGCCCATCATGCGCTCCTTTTACAAAATGGCTGCTGTGACCTCTAATGGTAGCTTTGTGGTACTTTATCTGGACCACCTCTTTATATCCTTACTGAGGTAGGACCTTAATATCTGAAAACAGAATTCCATGTGAGGCCTCACCAGGAAGAATTATCACCCTTTTTTTTCTCCTGGTTATGCCTCTTTGCAGCACAGCATCCATCTGGATTTGCCTGCCACACTGTTTCATCACTTCAGGGACTCTATTCTGGCCCGTGTACATCAGTCTCTCACTCCCTGTCACATATACAACCCCCATGGATTTCTATACCCTAAATACATTAATCTGTACTTCTCCACATTAAAGCTTAACTGCCAAGCATTCGATCAGTCTCCTAATTTTTGTAGATCACTTCCCATTTTGCCTACTCCCTTTGAGGAGCCTACTCCACTGCATACCTTCAAGTCATCCATCAAAAGGCAAACTTATTTCTAATCCGTTGTCAATACCATTTACACAGACTGTACAGAAGATTGGTCCTAAGGGCACTCCACAGCTCACTTTTCTCTCCACCATCTGAACTCCATTCACCATCACCCGCTGGTTTTTTGTCAGTCAAAACTTTTTTTAAAATCTAGTTTACTACCTTGGGTCCCATCCACAGGCTGCTCAGTTTATTCCCGATCTAGTTCTCTAACCACCCAACTGAAGAAATCAGATTAGTTTGACAAGATCCGCCTTGGATCTTGCAACCCAGGGATTTTAGGTGGTGGTAGTCTCTCCTTTCTTTCAGTAGCATTTCCATTCTATATACAGAGGTAGCAACAGCCGGGAAAAGGAAACCTTATATAGGATAATAGTGAGACCCCCCCCCCTCCCCCTTTAATATAATTTCTAGAAATGGTAACCTTGTGAGGATATCAAGAGGATGGAAACTGTTCAGAGATTGCTATGACGGTGCATGTTTGGCACAAGCAGAAAAAAGTGAGGACGGAAGGATAGTCTTTCCTTAGGAACATACAACTTATTGGAGAATCACATGAAAAGGATTACAGCTCAGCTCTACATGGCCAGTGTTTCGACATATAAACAATGGGCTAGATTCACAAAGCAAACCGATCGTGTACCGATCGGTTTGCGAGTCCTTTGCGACCAAATTTCCCTCCAACCCCATTCACTAAAGCCTGTAGCGATCCGATCCCGACCCTCCCATGCAAATTAGCAAAACCCCATGCAACAATTGCTCGGCTATTTTGAATTGGGTTTTACTATTGGCAAACCTGACTGCTGCAGACCTGTTGGCAATTGCCTTTTGTGGGCCATCAGCTGCGGTGGTGGCAGTAGGGGGGGCGCATTTTTTTTAGGGGTTTGGGGAGGGAGGAGGCACTTCAGGAAGGGGGCTTTTTAATTTTTTAACCGAGTGGTTATTTTGCGCATGTAATACACGCAAGCTATCTGCCCGATTAAAATAAAAAATAAAAAAGCCGGCAGAAGCCCTGACAGCAGTGACAAGAAGCTGCTTCTCCTGTCAGTACTGGTAGGGTCTGCGCATGCTCCAGGATTGCTCTCTAGTGAACCTGGCCGTGGGTAGGGGGGCATGTTAACGATCGTCCCCATTTGCATGCAGGCCTTTTGTGAATTCGTTGGTCTGCATGCAATCGGGAACGGATTGGACAGGGAATCGGGGGTTAGTGAATCTAGCCCAATGTGTCTGCATCAAGAGTCCTTATGAAGCCTCTCAAAGGCGTGAGATTGACAAACAATAGGCAGTAATCAACAAACAGAGATTCACCAGAGCAGCAGGATACAAAAACCGCTTGCAAATGTGCAAGTGAAAAATAGAACCCTCAAACATTTGGTCCTAATAAAGACACCTTGCTAGGCATGAACGAAGGGAAAAGAGAATATGACAAAAAGGCATAAACATATTACAGCCTGTTAAATATTTGAAAGAAGATGCTCATTTTAGCAGAAAAAATATTCAAGGACAAGAGGTCATGATACAAAGCTGGAAGAAGGAAGGTTCAAAAGGAAACACTTCCTTAACAAGAGGCTTGCAGAAGCCTGGAGCAACTTATAAGCAGAAGTGGTAGAAACCCAAACTGTGGACAAATTTAGGCCTACCCTGGAATGGATACACACAGTGGGCAGTAATATGAATAGGCCAGAGCTGAGAGACTGGATAAAGTCTTGAGTGTATATTGATTTCTTTAATGTTATTGGAGGCAACTTCTCAATTAATGGGGGCTGTTTTGGTATTTCTTTTCCCTTGCATAATTGAAATGATTACCATTTTTCTTTTTTTTTTTTTTTAACTTTTTTTTAACTTTATTACCATTTTTCTTATTAGCTTTTTGGATTGTATGTTACAATTTGAAAAATTCAGTAATAATAATAGAAAAACACGAGTGAACTGGGAGTGGGGAGGAGACTGCATATTGTTATCTCCCCCAAATTAACCAATGAATGCTGATAACCCTCTAGAGTAGGACATCTGCAGGCCACCAGGACTTATCCTTCGCTAGAGTGGTGTCTGCCAACATTTATTGCAGGAATTCTCAATCCAATCCTTAGGATACACTCATTCAGTATGGATACTCTGAAAACCCAACTGGCTTTGTATGAGATAGAATTACATTCAATGAAAAACAGTGAATGCCCATCTCATACATATTCATTGTGGATATCCTGAAAATCCGATTTCCCATGTAAGACCTGAGAATTGGGGTGGAGAACCTCCACAATACAATGAAAGCACAAAGTTACAGAAGGATGCATCGAGTCAGTCTTGATTTCCTCCTGATCCACACCCACAGAGGTAATGAAGGAATCGGGGCTGATTCCACCTTGCCCTGCTGACCTGGAGCCATCTGGTGAGCCTTGGATAGTGGGATACAATGTGACATGGTGCCTGAATGAACATTATGATCTGTTTTGCAGTGATGAGTACCCTATTATGGTTTTTTTTTCTCCCCCCCTTCCTTTTTTATTTTTTGAAACGATGTAACCCTTGCAGCTTCCCTCCTTTCTCCTGTGACGTCTCCCCCTCTATTTTTAATGAGTTTTGTGTTAACTTCCCTTGTAAATACTTTTTTTTTTTTTTTTTACTATGTTTTAATGTAAACCGCTTAGGTTGTTGTAAGTGTTATATCAAGCAATAATAAACTTGAAACGAGCTGGATAATTGTGAACTGTCAGCACCACAGAAAATACAATTCTACCGAATTGAAAACAAAATGCAGTGTGGCAGGAAATCTACAGAAAGCAGTTTAAATGCTAAAACTGTTTGCACAGTCTCTAAGTCAAGTTGGTACCTCTTTAAAAACATTCTTGTGGGTTTACACGTTTTCCAGAATACAAAGATAACCTTTCCTTCTGAGTTAATGGCATTCATTCCTTTTTCTTTGAGTCTCCAAGCTGAAGGAGACAATGAACTGCTTCTCATAATCTTTGGGAAAAGAATGCTGCCTGGTTAACCAACCAGTCTCTGCACAGCTGTGGTTTCTCTCACTCCTCGTACTGTATGCTCAGTAGTGCCCATCACTGTCCAGGCTCGACTGGATGTCTTTCAGCTTTCAGGGCCTCAAATTCCTCACCAGCATCCCCAGGAGACACAGGGTTACCATCTCCCAGTCTCCCTCCCCGGCATATAAAACATGCACATTGTTTGCAAATAGGAGGATAGACTTAGTAGATAAGGACAGGTTGTTCACCCTCTCCAAGGTAGGGAGAATGAGAGGACACTCTCTAAAGTTGAAAGGGGATAGATTCCGTACAAACGTAAGGAAGTTCTTCTTCACCCAGAGAGTGGTAGAAAGCTGGAACACTCCTCCGGAGGCTGTTATAGGGGAAAACACCCTCCAGGGATTCAAGACAAAGTTAGACAAGTTCCTGCTGAACAAGAACGTGCACTGATAGGGCTAGTCTTGGTTAGGGTGCTGGTCTTTGACCAGAGGGCCGTCGCGTAAGCGGACTGCTGGGCATGATGGACCACTGGTCTGACCCAGCAGCGGCAATTCTTATGTTCTTATGAGCTAACCATGAGGTTTAAATACTATTAACTGTTCTGCTTCCTTCTCAGCCCTTTGATGACCTGATTCCTGATTCTCCTTTTGTCTTTGGCAGATAGCTAGGAGAGGACTTTGAATGCATTGGAGTGGCAGTGGGGGAGGAGTTAGGAAAATGTAGAAATGCCTACTTTCTGCTGACCTCTACAAGCAGGAAGGCCAGAGACACAGAGCAGTTCCTTGGTACAAGCACGATGTCTCTGCCAGCCGCTGCACCAATTACAGCCATAAGGAGAACTAGTTAAGTGAATACTAATGACACTGTCACCTTATTAGTTTCATACTTACAGATCTGCCAAGCAAAACGTGCCAGCCAGGAAAGGGAGACAGAGATGACGTAGAGAGTCCCACGCTGTAGCTCTGAATACATAAGGGCCATGCAGTGCGAAAATTTTCTCTTTGTTTGCTTTTCCTTTTTGTTTCATGGGAATTTTTGATTTGTTCAGGTTTTTAAACTTTTTTTCTTCATTTTGACTACAATATTGTTATTAATGCCCACTCTTTCCTGAGAGCATGCAATCTGCAAACATTACACATTATTTCTCTTTCAGAAGAGTGTGCACTATTTATGACTCAGGAAAAAAATAAATAAATCTGGGTGGGGGGGGGGGGTTCTCCATCATTATAGGCAATAAATAACATTCCCCATGTAGTTTCAAATGAATGCACTTCCCTCATAGATATCTAAATATGCAGTTATAAAAGTGTTTATCATTTCATTCCTTTCTTCAGTGCCTTCTCCCTACCACTGGGGCTGACTTGGTATCTCAGGCCACAAAATTATGCCCCCCAGATGTGTAACTTGACAGCCCAGTTCTACTTGTAGTGCAGGTTGAACCTGAGCATACTGTGGAGTTGATGTCCTCAGGCCCAGGAGAGAGAGGATACCAATGTTGATGCTTTGGAGGTCCCTGTTAGCCAATGAACAGGCACTATGCCATTTCCTGTAGGAAGTACTCGGTAGGGTTGCCAGATTTTACGATTATAAAATACAGACACCCTAGATCTGCCCCCCAAGCCCGCCCATCTCTGCCCCAATGCCACCCTAGCTCCGCCCCTGCTGCCTGTTTTGGTCAGACAGGAGGCAATCCACAGATGCCAAGTGATGATATCACGTGCACACGCACATGCGCATGACATCATCGCATGGCACCCACGCGTGCACGGATTGCCTCCTGTCCAAAACGATTGAGAAGCATGGAATTGGATGCATTAGTTCAACTGTGGCTGTAAAAAGGGCTCTTATTAGAACGAGTCATCCAGGCTTAGTCCGAGTGGTGCCCCATGGACTAGACTATGAGGACCTAGTCAACCTCCAGAGGGACAAAAGCCTCAGACTGATGGTCCAAGTGGATCTTCTCACTCAGAGACCTGTCCCTATCAAGAATTCAAACCACTTGCTATATGCTCCGACCGCCTCTTCCTGTACTAAAATCGGACCTCACCAATTAGGAGCTGCTTTGACAGCTGATTGATAAGGCCCGATTTTAGTACAGGAAGAGGCGGTCGGAGCATACAGCGAGTGATTTTCTTCACTCGCCGGCGCTCCAGCTGCCCTCTCCTGTCTCCCCTGCCTAAAAACCATATTCGCAGTTTTAAGTTTCTGCTTGAAAGCAGGACAGGAAAATAGCTACAGTGCTACTTGATAGTTTTTGTACAAAGTAAGATCTAGAGCTTCCGCTAGATGGAGACAGCATATGCTGATAACTTGCTCATAACTCTGTGAGCAATTGTGAAAGATCATAAAGGCCCAAAAGATATCCCCTCCAACTACAGACCCATCACTTCAATACCAATATATGTTAAATTAATAGAAGGACTAGTTGCACAATACTTCACTAACTACCTGGAAGACCACAACCTACTTCGCCCCTCACAATCAGGGTTCAGAACCAACCATAGCACGGAGACACTACTAGTAACTCTACAAGACACAGCCCGACAGCACCTTAGCAAAGGCAGAAGGATGTTGATAATTCAACTTGATCTCTCTGCTGTATTTGACCTGGTAGACCACACCATACTACTACAGATACTAGAAGCCATAGGGATCTCAGGCAGGGTATACAACTGGTTCCAAGGATTCCTTAAATCAAGAACATACAGAGTAAAGACAAACGATCTTAAATCAGACCCCTGGTCTAACCCCTGTGGAGTACCACAAGGGTCACCATTGTCGCCTATGCTCTTCAACCTCTTTATAGCCTCCCTTGGGACCACTCTAGATAACCTAGACATAACTTCATTCAGCTACGCAGATGACATCACCTCCTCCCCTTCGACTCACCTCCTCCCCACTCCTCCTCTTCGACTCACCAGATCCCACTTCAACAGAAAAACTGAAAAAAACACTAGAAGCAGTGGAAAAATGGATGATAGACCATAAATTGAAGCTGAATTTGGACAAAACAAAATTTCTATTGTTTGAAAAGGCCAAAACCCCATCCATTATAGAATTAGAAATAAATGCCACCAAGTACCCTAAACAGTCCGCTCTTAAATTCCTAGGAGTTATGATAGATAGATGCTGCACAATGCAGGTCCAAATCAACAAGACTACCCAGAAAGCATTTTTAATCATACGCAATCTACGAAAAATAAGAAAATTCTTCGACAAAGAGCAATATAGGCTCATAGTCCAATCCCTAGTCCTAGGTCTAGTGGACTATTGCAACATCCTCTACCTACCATGCTCCGCAAACATGATAAAACAATTACAGACTATAAAAAAACACAGCCCTCAGATTGATCTATTCACTAAGCAAATTTGACCACATCACCACTGCCTACCTATACAACCATTAATTCAATTCAAATTATACTGTCTATTATTCAAATTAATAAATGGCACTGCCCCCCTTACCTAAACAATCGCCTAAATCAGAACCATATAACTAGACAAAGGAGAACTCAGACCCCATTTACCTACCCCCATTCAAAGGTACTCAACGCAAGAAGATTTATGACAACCTACTAGCGACACAAGTAGCAAAACTTGACCACTCCATCACCAACTTGCTGACAGCAAGCAACTTCAAATCATTTCGAAAAGAAATCAAAACCCTGCTATTCAAAAAATTTATCCAGATATCTTAACTCATCCCCTTGTCCATCTTCTCTCTTGTAAATTTCCCCCTCAAAGTCTCTACCACTCTTGTAATTTTTCTCTTCAAAGTCTCAATCATGTAAACAGCTCCCTAAATTGTAATTTTCCTGGAATTATCCAGTTATCTTCTTTTGTAATCCGCCTAGAACTGCAAGGTACTGGCAGAATAGAAGTCACTAATGTAATGTAATGTAAGTAATGTAATATCCTAGAGAGCATCCGCTATATAATCCACCCCAGATAGGAGCATTTGGAGATCTTTGTTGTCCTCCAAGGCCGGGACTCGAGACAGATGGGTGTGGAAAGCACGTGCCACAAAGGAAGCTGCAGCCATGGGGTAGACCTTGGCCATAGTTTTGGCCACTTGCAGGGGCCATTCTGGTGACTTCCAGCTTTGTGATGTCTGGATGCGAGGGAAAGAATGCGGTCAGATCAACCGAGCTGCTTACAATTGAACATTACAATGAGGGCTGAAGGAACTACCAGCTTCAATTCTCATAGTGCTTTAGATATAATGCCCAAGAGCGCAGAGGCGTTGACCACCCAGCACACTGTGGGGTCTTCCCCCTGGTCCAGGGCCACTACTGCTTCTTGATTGCTGCTCTCATGCAGAAAAACTGCATCCTGGGCCAATAGTGGCATGGAATTGGACTTTCCATCCTCCTATTCCATGTCAAACTGAACCTCCTGGTCCAGCTCTGTGTCCTTGTCTGCTCAGGGCACATGCTGAGGGGAGATCCCCTGTGCCACCTCCTCCGACACACTAAACACAGAAGCCGAGAACCCTTGGCAGTTCAAATAGGCATTCCACATAAATGCTCACAAAATCTGGGGTGAAGCCTTGTACTGGGTGTCGAGGATCCCGGCAGGGTCCCCCTGCTAGTCCTCCTGGGCTCTGCAGCCACTACATGGTCTTCGGGCTGCCAGCTGGACCAAGGTCGGACTGAGTCTCAACCCCTCATAAATCTCACATCACAAAGGGGAGAGGACCATGCAGCTGGCCCACTATTAATTCTGACTAAGCCAGGGAGCCAAACAGCTTGTGCTCATGCTCCTGATAAATCAGGGATGTGAGTAGCTATGCAGGGGATGGTCCTTGAGCTCAAAAAATACAAAAGCAAACTGGCTAGCTAGATGGCCCCGAGGGCTGATCCTGTTAGCAGCAGACTTCCACAGCATGAGTTTGTGTCTTCTCCTAGGCAGATGTCCCAACAAGTAGGAGCCTCTGGGCACCGAGCCTCTGACCAAACATTTAAAAATATCCGAAAATAATAAAACTGCAGAGCAGAGCACAGCAGTGCAGAAACATTTCTGAGCAACTTGCTTGCAGAAAAAAAAACTGAGGGGGCAGGAGCAGCTCCCTGGGAAGAAGGTGGAGTTCAAAAGATGATTGACAGCATTCTACAAGCAACTTGCAGGTTCAGATACAAAACACTAACGTTCAGGACCACTAGACACATTGCACTAGAATGATAAACTATGAAGTAAATCAAATATAGGGAGGAAAATGAGGACCCCCCCATAAGCTTATTAACTGTGGACATTTTTAGGTCTGTGTGTGACTGGTTTCTAGATAACAATTGCAGACTCCTCTTACAAATGTTCAGATATTACGGTAGTATCAGAGATTTCAGTGTCCTTATATAATTAGTCCGTACCCTCCCCTCCCCCAGCAGATGATACTAAAACATTGCTGCACTCTCACCCAGATCCAAGGAGTCTCAGATGGCAGGAATTTTCTCCCAGCACTGCTGCCATGCTCTGCTGAGTACTGGAAGGGCTTTGTGGTTCAGCTTGGAGGAAAATCACTATAATAATATTACAAAAGGTGATTAGTGAAGTTCCAGCTCACTGGTTTCTGAAGCAACTGTGATTTCAGCCTATTTTTTTGTCAATGTAATTGGGGAAGAGTAGAACAGATGGTGAAAGTTAGTAGATATAACCTGGATACTCAGCGATTCCTCACCATGCTGTAAGATTTATGCAAGGTGACAGCAAAATGCATTCAGGACAAGAAGGCGACTTAGGCATGACAAACTGTCATACATGTATGGTCTATGTCATGTGAGAAGGGACTGACTAAATTCCTCATTGGTTGCCTAAGGGTCTCCGAGTGCAACAGCTCGTAGCTGGGAGAACAGCTGTCGTACTGATTACAGCCAATCAGGAATCAAGGTTCCAACTATGGCTTGCCAATAATGTAAAACATGGATGTATCTACTCCAAGCCATAAAATTGTTGCCAGTAGGGGACTTCAGTTTTGAGGTCATATTGACTAATGATCAGTTAATAGTTCACTATGTATAGAAACATAGAAACATAGAAAGATGACGGCAGATAAGGGCCATAGCCCATCAAGTCTGCCCACACTATTTACCCACCCTCTTAAGTCTACTGACCCCCTAAAGAATAATTGTAATTATACTGTCACTCTACTGACCCGCTCATTCAGTCCTAGTGACCCTATCCCTTGGCATGACCTCGTAGGGATCCCACATAGGTATCCCATTTGTTCTTGAAGTCTGAGATGCTGCGTGCCTCGACCACCTGCACTGGAAGCTCGTTCCAATGCTCAATCACTCTCTCCGTGAAGAAGTATTTCCTGGTGTCTCCACGAAACTTCCCTCCCCTGAGCTTGAGCGGATGTCCTCTTGTGGTCGAGGGTCCCCTGAGAAGAAAGATATCATCTTCCACCTCTACCCGTCCCGTGATGTACTTAAATGTCTCAATCATGTCTCCCCTCTCCCTACGCTCCTCGAGAGTGTAGAGCTGCAATTTGCTCAGTCTTTCTTCGTACGGGAGACCCTTTAGCCCCGAGACCATCCTGGTGGCCATCCGCTGAACCGATTCAACTCTGAGCACATCCTTACGGTAATGTGGCCTCCAGAATTGAACACAGTATTCCAGATGCGGTCTCACCATGGCTCTGTACAGTGGCATCATGACTTCAGGTTTCCTGTTGACGAAGCTTCTCTTGATACAACCTATCATTTGCCGTGCTTTAGATGAAGCCTTCTCCACTTGAGTGGCTGCTTTCATGTCAGCACTGATGATTACTCCTAAGTCTCGTTCTGCCGTAGTCCTGGCTAAAGTTTCTCCATTCAGGGTGTAAGTTCTGCAAGGATTTCCGTTGCCGAGATGCATGACCTTACATTTCTTGGCGTTGAAGCCCAGCTGCCAGATCAAGGACCAACTTTCTAAAGTACGCAGGTCCTGCTCCATAGCATCCTGAAGATTACAGCCGTTTACTACATTGCATAGTTTGGCGTCATCAGCGAATAAGGTTACCTTGCCTTGGAGCCCTTGAGTCAGATCCCTAATGAATATGTTGAAGAGGAGTGGGCCCAGGACCGAACCCTGTGGCACTCCGCTGGTCACCTCCGACATTTTAGAAAGGGTACCGTTGACCACCACCCTCTGAAGTCTGCCACTAAGCCAATCTTTAACCCATGCAGTTAGAGTCTCTCCTAATCCCATAGATTTCATCTTGTTCAGCAGCCTGCGGTGTGGGACGCTGTCAAACGCTTTGCTGAAGTCCAGGTACATGACGTCCAAGGACTCTCCTGAGTCTAGTCTTCTTGTTACCCAGTCAAAGAAGCTTATTAGATTGGACTGGCATGACCTACCCTTGGTGAATCCATGTTGGCTGGGATCCCGGAGATTACCCTCGTTCAGGATCGTATCTAATTTGTACTTAATTAGTGTTTCCATGAGTTTGCACACTATTGAGGTGAGGCTTACCGGTCTATAGTTCGCAGCCTCAGCCTTGCAACCCTTTTTATGTAGAGGAACGACGTTGGCTGTTTTCCAGTCCAACGGAACTTTCCCCGTACTTAGTGAGAGATTGAAGAGCACCGCCAACGGTTCTGCCAGGACATCTCTCAATTCTCTGAGCACTCTTGGGTGTAAATTGTCCGGTCCCATGGCCTTGTTTACCTTTAGCCTTGCCAGTTCGTTGTAGACGTCCCCAGGAGTGAACTCAAAATTCTGAAACGGGTCATCCACGTCTTGTATTATCATCAACTGTGGTCCGTGTCCCGGTGCTTCGCAGGTGAAGACTGAGCAGAAATATTCATTTAGTAGTTCTGCTTTTTCTGAATCCGCCACCGCGTAGTTTCCGTCCGGTTGTCTAAGGCGTACTATACCGTCTGTGTTCCTTTTCCTATCGCTGATATACCTAAAGAAGGATTTGTCCCCTTTTTTAATGTTTTTTGCCAGAGTTTCTTCCACTCGACGTTTGGCCTCCCTAACTGCTGTTTTGACCGCTGCAGATCTGGTCTTATATTCTACTTTAGTTTCTCTTCTCTGGGTGCGTTTGTAGGAAAGAAATGCTTTTTTCTTCTCCTTAATGAGGAGTGAGATCTCTTCAGTGAACCATTGGGGTTTGTTGTTTCTTTGCCGTTTATCTACTGATTTTATGTAGCGATTAGTTGCTTCGTGTATGGATGATTTCAGGTACGACCACATAGTTTCCACATTGCCGGTCTCTGCTTGGTCCTGTAGCGTCTGATGAACGTGATCTCCCATACGTGCGAAGTCGGCGCCCCGAAATTTGAGCACCTTTGTTTTTGTAATTGATTTAGGGGATCCTTTCCCAATGTTGAACCATACCATGTTATGGTCGCTGGAGGCTAGCGTATCTCCTACCGAGACCTCTGAGATGCTTTCCCCGTTTGTGAGTACCAGGTCTAGGATCGTCTGGGCCCTAGTGGGCTCCGTTACTATCTGTCTGAGATGTACTCCTTTTATGGAGTTCAGAAGCCTCCTGCTGCTGCTGGTTGCTGCTGAAAATGTCTTCCAGTCTGCATCAGGCATGTTGAAGTCCCCTAGCAGCACAGTGTCACCCTGTAGAGTTATATTCTCTATGTCTTCAATTAATTCTGCGTCCATGTTTTCCGGTTGTCTTGGAGGTCTGTATACCACACCAAGATACAGGCATTTTTTACTACCTCGTGCCAGGTTAACCCAGAGGGACTCCCCGGTATACTTGACATCAGTGATCCTGGTAGTTTTGATGTCTTCTTTAATGTATAGTGCTACCCCTCCACCTAACCTGCCCTCTCTGTCCTGACGAAGTAGATTGTACCCCGGTATAGCCATATCCCACCCATGTGCGTCAGTGAACCAAGTCTCGGATATTGCCACCACGTCCAGGTTGGCATCCCTTATTTCAGTTTCTAGTTCTAGAATTTTATTGCCTAAACTGTGTGCATTAACATACATGGCCCTCCACACTTTGTGTTTGCTGAGTCCCTGTAAGGCTATTCCTGACTGAGTCTGTGTGGCTCCAAGAGAACTGTTTGATTATTGGGTCCTTACCTCGGAATCTGAGTGTCGACTCGTCCCATCAGGATAGTTCCTTTCCACCCCAGTATATGAGTAGGCCCCCTCCCCCAACTTACCTAGTTTAAAGCCCTGCGAAGTAGGCGGGCTAGTCGGTGTCCATGTAATGGGTCATGTGACTGCAAAACCCAGTAGCACATGCTGCTACAAAATACAAGACATCACATAAAAGAAGCAGAAGAAATAACATAATAGTGGTAGGTATGCGATATGTTATAAGTGAGGGTCTGCCTATATCCTACTCTGGCCTCCCTTCTGATGATCTGCGTGTGCCCTTTGCTCTTCCAAAGTGTGGCAGTAGCTACCACAAAAATGTTAAGAACAAAATATTAGGAATTATTAGGAAAAGAACAGAAATTTAAAAAAAAAAATATATATATATATATATATATATATATATATATATATATATTCAAATGCCTTTATTGCTCCATTTCGTAATTGCAATTTGAGTACCGTGTGCAGTTCTGGTTAAAACAACTCATCTGAGGTAAGGGGCTCTTTAGCTCAGAGAAGAGAATACTGGAGGTGGGGGTGAGGTTTAATATAACAGAGGTCTATAAAATCCTGAGTAGAGCACAACGGGTAAACACAAAATGCTTGTTCCCCTTTAAAAAGTACATAGACTGACGAAACAAATAGGATAATTTTTGCATTCAGTGCAGCCCTGGTACTCATTGCCAGAGGATTTGGTAAAAGCAGTTAGTGTAACAGGGTTTAAAAAAGGTTTTGACAAAATTTGTGGAATAGAAGTCTATTAACCATTAAAGTAGACCTAGGATTGGTAGAATGGAATCTTGATACATTTTGGGACTCTGCCGGTTCTTGTGACCCAGATTGGCCACTGTTGGAAACAGGATACCCAGTTAAACGCCACTTTTGTCTCGCCCATTATGCAATGCTTATTTATTGCCCTGTTATTAATTACTGTATTATTTACTGACTGTTCCCTCTTGTTACTGGACCACACCTTTCCCTCTCTGAAAGTGCCATTCCACCCAGCTACTGAACTGCACCCTGTGCCCATCCCCTCCTCTCATGGTCTGATTAACCACACTGCCGAGCTGCAGCCTGTCCTTTTCCCAATGGACCACACCTTTCATCCCTCTGCCTGGATGTGCCACACATTGCCTTCTTTCACGGAGCCCACACTTCTCCCTGATTAGCAAAAAGGTTAACTACTGCCATCTGACAGAGACTTCATTCTTAAAGGAAACAATATGAGACAGAAAACAAAAGGGCACTAGCTAAGCCGAGCTTTCCGGTGCCACTCACATATCAGATCAGGGAGCGAGAAGAAGTGAATAACAGTATTAAAGGGCAGGGTGGGGATGAGGTTCATTCTTGTTATGGTATGCACAAAATTAGCCCATTTGGAGACATTATTCCGATTGAGTAATAATTCCTGGTAGCCCCGACACCTCCTCCCAGAGCTGGATATGGCAACAGAGCTGGACACAAGGAGCCTCAGCGCCAGCAAACCAAGGAAGAATGTCTGTGTGAAACGAGTGTCTTTCAAACTACCCTCCTGCTTCTTAACTCTCCCCCAATGTTGCCGTTTCTGTTCTTTGTTCTGTCCACTTTGCAGCCATTGCTCTCCCCTCTGAATCTTCCCACCACAAGCCTGCCACCTCCTTCTTTCGTCTCCTTCTAACACTGCATAGCCTTATCCACTTCTGTAGGATTGCCAACTGACTCCATTTTCATTAGGGAAGCTGATTCAGTCCTGGTCTTACTCTTGCATTCATAAGTTTTAGGTTTCTTAGGAAAACTCATTCGCAAGTCTACTGAACTCTGTCTCTCCTGCATCTCCCCCACCTATTAGTTAACTAATTACAGCTTTGAGTCAAGGGGTGAAAAGGAGCAGCAAAAGGAGACAGAAAAAAATCTCTAATCTTTAAATTTATGGATGTCACTATGCCTATATAGGTTCAAGGTGATTTACAAGTTAAAAAAGCCCATGGGGAGCTTACAATAATTGGCTTAAATTTGTTATACATATTACATAATGTTGGGTGTTGCTGAAACAAATCATGATCCCCGTCCCTAAAACAAATACACAGAAGCTATAGGCTTCTGTTCTGAAAATTTTAGTTACCAAAACCCTGTTTCCTTATCATTTGCCAAGCATACTATTTTTAAAAAGGTACTGTATATACTCGAATATAAGACAATCTGAATATAAGTTGAGGTACCCTATTTCCCCCCATAAAGGAGGAAAAAAGGTTGATTTGAATACAAGCCGGAGGGGGGGGGGGGGGCTAATATGCATGTGCCCTGCCCGGATCTGCACCCGGCCTCCTCTCATTACCTACCAGGCTCTGCACCCTATCCCACCTCTCTCTCCTGATGTCCTGCAGACCTCCACCAGGCCTGTCATATGACCTAGTGGTCCTGTGGTAGACTGAGACAGGGGGATCCCTCCTGTCTCTTGTCCCTGCCAACTCTGACAATTCTTTTACCTCTCTCCTGCCTCCTCCCATGTACCTTTTTGAATCCCTGGTGATCCAAAAATCTCATCTTATATTCGAGTATATATAGTAAGTTTTCTGGTTCACATGGGGATTTTTCAATATACCTTATATACTCAAATATACACTGAGATTTTTGGGCCAAAAAAAAGGCCCAAAAATGGGAGTCTCTGTTTATATTTGAGTTGTGCCCCTCCCCCCCGGACTTAGTGCACCCTCTTCCAGGTCTATTGTAAGCCCTGGTGGTCCAGCAGTGAACCAGGGCAGGATCTATCTTCCTATGCTTTTGCCCCGCCGGAGCTACTATCTAAAATAACAGCCGTTAGTTCTCATAAGTTACCGTGGTCTTGCGAGGCTTGCCACAGTAACACAAGGCAGCCATATTAGAGAGCAGCTCTCATTGGGCAGGAGCATATGAAGATCATTCCTGCCCTGGTTCACTACTGGACCACCAGAGCTTTCAAGATAGGCTTTCTAGAGTTCTGAGAGGCAGGATGGAGCTAGGACATTTTAGAGTCAGCTGGGACAGGAGGCGAGAAGGATCCCTTCTGCCCCGGCTCACCAGGCATGCAAGGCATCCGGGGAGGGAGTGAGGACAGAGTGCAGAGCCCGACAGGGGAGGGGAGGGCAGGGCACTTGAATATAAGCCCTCGGTTTATATTCAAGTTAATCTTCCTCCATCCCACCCACCCCCTTTTTCTTTTTTTAAGAAAAAAAGCTTATTTTGGTTTATATTCGGATCGATTTATATTCAAGTATATATGGTAACATTGACCATACAGTCTGCAGCAGAGGTTCTACAACAGTGATCTAAAGACATTATCTAAATCCCCTCACTCAGAATCCTGGTGAATAATATTTATATTTTTCAAAATGTTATAAATTTTGTATACAGCCTCTCTGCATTAGGGAAGGACAAGACTTATATCAAACCACAAGAATGCAGTTCAGCCCGACCCAAAATAAGAGGTAGAGCTGTATGTGACAGAGGGAACCTCCCTTCCCTCTCCACCCTGCAGTCACCCAAACCAATTTTGCATACAGACTGAACAAAGGTGTAAATCATGCTAAGGATGGTAGGTCAATGGTGCAGAGTATTCATGTAACCCAATTATCTTCAGTCCTTAGTAAGCAGAATATAATAGAGCTCCAGCTCCCTCTCCCTCTGTTAGTGAAAGTGGAAAGAGTTATTTTTTCTTTGTTCTGTGGGAAGCAGCTGTAAACATGCCTCAGGGTGAAGCACAGTGATTAGAAAATGTTTCTACACACCTCAGACTCATGCTCTCTCTCTGCTTTGCTTTCTTATACAAAGAAAATTAAATGGAATTTGGCAGAGGAACATAGTCTTCCACCTCCTTGGATTATGATGACACAATGCTGCCTGCAACGTCACAATCCCCACTTACAAGAGGGGTTCTGAAAAGTTCTCAGCCCAACCTGCTTCCTAAATTCTGAGTGTTATTTTGCCACTGTAGCTGAAAATAGGGTTATCAGATTTTTGCATGAAAAAAAAAAGAAAGAGGGTGCATGGCCCCGCCCCGTTCCACCCTGGCCATGCCCTGTTCCATCTGGCCACACCCTATTCCGTTCACAGCCCTGCCTCATTCTGCTCCCCAAACCCAGCCCCATACAAACCTTGTCTCTTTGGGGTCGCATCTAGAGGACACCTGTGCTTATCTCATAGCCGAGGGGGTCAAATGCCGATATTAGATGGGGACAGGATAGGTGATACAGCATGGGTTGGGATAAACAAAAGAGAGGAAAAACTCTTCCTAACGAAAATGCTTAGGCACGGTGAAGGGTGACAAGGATAGTTGTTTTGTCTCCTTTCTTAGCTCAGCACTGTATACCCACAAAATGTTCTTAATAAGTAAAGTTCCAATTTAAAAAAAAAAGTTATTACCGTATTTTCACGTAGATAACGCGCACCGTGTAAAACGCACACACGGGTATAGCGCGCGAAAAACACAAAATTATGTACAGAAATTTTTATATACCGCGCACACCCATATACCGCGCATGCTGCCCGACTCTCCTTTCGCCCGCCCCGACTCTCCTCTGGCCACCCCGACTCTCCTTTCCCCCGCCCCGACTCTCCTCTCCCCCTTGAAGACCTGTCCCCACCCTGAAAGCCTGATGCCCCCCCCGACGTCCGATTCACCCCCCCTGCAGGACCGCTCACACCCCCACCCCGAAGGACCGCTCGCACGCACTCCCACCCGCACCCGCACCCCCACCCCCACCCTGAAGGACCGCTCGCACCCCCACAGCCGACCCCCCCCCCCATCATGTACAAGCTCCTACCGGTGTCCTGCTGCTTCCTCTTGGCGGTCCCGACTCCCCGACACGAGACACGATCGGGGCAAGAGGGAGCTCAAGGCAGGCAGCCAAGACAGAATGAGGCCGGATTGGCCCATCCGTCCCAAAGCTCCGCCTACTGGTGGGGCCTAAGGCGCCTGGGCCAATCAGAATAGGCCCGGGAGCCTTAGGTCCCTCCTGGGGGCGGGGCCTTGGGCACATGGTCGGGTTGGGCCCATGTGCCTCAGGCCCCGCCCCCAGGTAGAACCTAAGACTCCCGGGCATATTCTGATTGGCCCAGGCGCCTTAGGCCCCACCAGTAGGCGGAGCTTTGGGACGGATGGGCCAATCCGGCCTCATTCCGTCGTTGGCTGCCTGCCGGACAGGCGAGTTTGACTCCTGTCTGTCCGGCCAACTACAGAAAGGTACGGGGAAGGGGGATGGAGGTGTCGTGGGGTCGGCCAGGGGGGTCGCGGGTCGGCTGGGGGGGGGGCGATCGGAGGTTCTTGGGGGGGGCGGTCATTGGGGGGAGGGGGTTTGCGTCGAGGGCAGGAGGGCCTGGGATCCCTCCTGCCCGTAATGTAGTGCGGGGTGGGGGTAGGGGGTCGCCATGGCCAGGAGGGTTTGGGCTCCCTCCTGGCCCAAGCAATTAGCAGGGGGTGGGGGTCGCCTTGGCCAGGAGGGTTTGGGCTCCCTCCTGGCCCGAACAACTAGCCGGGGGGGGGGGGTCGCCAGGGCCAGGAAGACTTGGGCTCCCTTTTGCCCCGATCATGTCGGGGAGTCGGGGGGGGGCAAGAGGGCTTGAGCTCCCTCTTGCCCCGATCGTGTCAGGGGTGCCGCGGTTGGCTGGGGCAAAAGGGCTTGAGCTCCCTCTTGCCCCGATCGTGTCGGGTGTCGGGACCGCCAAGAGGAAGCAGCAGGACACCGGTAGGAGCTTCTACATGATGGGGGGGGGGGGGGGTCGGGAGGCTGTGGGGGTGCGAGCGGTCCTTCAGGATGGGGGTGGGGGTGCGTGCGAGCGGTCCTGCGGGGGGGGGGGGTGAATCGGACGTCGTGGGGGACTATGTAAAAAATTGTTTGTACAACGCGCTCACGCTTATAATGCGCAAGGGTATGCGCGGTACGTAAAAACCACGTATAATGCCCGCGTTATATGCGAGAAAATACGGTACTGCTTTCTTTCTGGTTTTCATTTCATAGAGGAGGAGAGTATGGTGCAGTGGTTACAGCTACAGCCTCAACACCTTTAAAAAAAAAAATAAAAAAAATTTGCATTGTTCATCACCAGATCTTGCTTCATCTGACTATTTTCCGTTTCCGAACCTTAAAAAGAGTTGTAAAAGGCAACGATTTTTGAGTGATTCAGAGGTGATTGCAGCAGCGATGTAGCATTTCAGTGACTAGACAGAGTATTTTTTTGGAAGGGTTCCAGAAACTTTATGTCGAGTGTGTTGAACTTAGGAGTGAATATGTGGAATAACATGTACCATAAGTTTGATAGCTCCACATCATTCTCTTCTTGGTTGGGCTGAGAACTTTTCAGCAACCCCTCATATAAACATATTTATTTATTGGCCCTGCAGTTTTTTCTGGCTCTCTTCATCAGTCAGAACCAGCGTTGGGATCTAGTGCCATGTCCCTTTATTCACAACTACCTAGGGATCTTTCCTGCATAGGGAAGATGGTGGAAGCTATGATCAAGGATGGTATTTGCGAGCACATCGAGAGAAATGGCCTACTGAGAACAAGCCAGCACGGATTCTGTAAGGGAAGGTCGTGCTTAACGAACCTTTTGTACTTCTTTGAGGGAATAAGCAGTCAGGTGGACAATGGGGAACCCATAGACATCATTTACCTCAATTTTCAAAAGGCTTTCGACAAGGTGCCACATGAAAGGCTGCTTAGGAAGCTGTGGAACCACGGGGTGGGAGAGGATGTGCACAGATGGATTAAGCACTGGTTGTCGGGTAGACTGCAGAGGGTCGGAGTAAAGGGACAATATTCTGACTGGCGGGGAGTCACGAGCGGTGTACCACAGGGATCGGTGCTGGGGCCGTTACTCTTCAACATATTTATCAATGACCTGGAAAAGGAGGCAAAGTGCGAGGTTATAAAATTTGCAGACGATACCAAACTGTGCGGCAGAGTTAGATCCAGGGAGGAGTGTGAGGACCTGCAAAGGGACCTGGACAAGCTGGAAGACTGGGCAAACAAATGGCAAATGCGCTTTAATGTGGAAAAATGCAAGGTCATGCATATAGGGAAAAAGAACCCGTTGTTCAACTACAAATTGGGGGGGGGCATTGCTGGGAGACAGCAGTCTAGAGAGAGACTTGGGTGTGCTGGTGGATGCATCACTGAAGCCATCTGCGCAGTGCGCAGCAGCCTCGAAAAAAGCCAACAGGATGCTGGGCATCATAAAGAGGGGCATAACAACCAGGACGCGGGAAGTCATTATGCCATTGTATCGAGCGATGGTGAGTCCACATCTGGAATACTGCGTTCAGTATTGGTCGCCACACCTCAAGAAGGACATGGCGGTACTTGAGAGAGTCCAAAGGAGAGCAACGAAACTGGTAAAAGGGCTGGAACACTGCCCATACGCCGAGAGGTTGGATAGGCTGGGGCTCTTCTCTCTGGAAAAGAGGAGGCTCAGGGGAGATATGATAGAGACCTTCAAGATCATGAGGGGCATAGAGAGGGTGGATAGGGACAGATTCTTCAGACTGAAGGGGACAACAGGTACGAGGGGGCATTCGGAGAAACTGAAGGGAGATAGGTTCAAAACAAATGCAAGGAAGTTTTTTTTCACCCAAAGGGTCGTGGACACTTGGAATGCGCTACCGAAGGAAGTGATCAGGCAGAGTACGGTACAGGGATTCAAACAGGGATTGGACGGATTCCTGAGGGATAAAGGGATCGTGGGATACTGAGAGAGGTGCTGGGATGTAATACAAGTATAGAAAGCTAACCAGGTAATAAGTATGGAAACCCAACCAAGTCGTGAATGTGCAAGACCGGAGGGTTAGGACTTCGATGGGAAGATAGGACTTCAATGGGAAACCAAGGTGGCAAGGGGGCCCCTTCTGGTTATTCAGACAGGTCGTGACCTGTTTGGGCCGCCGCGGGAGCGGACTGCTGGTCAGGATGGACCTATGGTCTGACCCGGCGGAGGCACTGCTTATATTCTTATGTTCATCTTATATCCTCACCCAGCTTTCTAACCATTGCAGTAAAATGTCTTCTTCCAAGACCACTGGGATGACGAGTCCTACGCAAGATGGTTGTGATCAGCACTTCCTTTGTGGTATCCCAAGTCCTGGTTGACCTGGGCAGTAGAAGACAAGGAATCAAGCCCATGTCCCGTTGAGCCACCAGTTTGGCCTCCTCTGTACAGTTCTGCTCACATGCCAAGAATATCTCTCAAATTATAATTTTAATGTTGAGTGTTTTGAATGGTTTGTTGGCCATGTACCTCAGTTCCTGGCCGTTCTTGCAATGGAAGTAAAACTCAGATGTCTTAATTCATCCTCCTTTTTCTGGAGCAATATGATAACCCTACAAGCCTAGGGTCAATAAACTGATGGGCAGGGCTGTTAATGTTTAACATCAGGAAGGACCAGCACATGATTCTTCTAGACTTTTTACACCATCCCCCAGCTTCTACTAAATATAAATGCATATAAAACACACATAACAGCAATATGCACATACTTAATTCTACTACACTTACTAGTTAGTAAGTAATAATTCTACTAGTTAATATCTAATAAGTTATAAATAGATAGATATAAATAAATAACGTCTGTCATTAATTGCTCTAGAGCAGCAGTCTCAAACTCAAACCCTTTGCAGGGCCACATTTTTGATATGTAGGTACTTGGGAGGGCCACAGAAAAAATAGTTAATGTCTTATTAAAGAAATGACACCTTTGCATGAGGTAAGTATTTACAAATCCAAAATATGGATTATCTGAAATTATCAGGAGCAATTAAGGAAATATTTATAAACTATAACTGTTATAAATTTTTCCTCAGTTGCTTCTGATAATTTCAGCTATATACAGCTGAAAGCAGTGCAACTTGCAGAAAGTGAAAAACTATCAAAGTATCAACTGCAAGAGACAAGATTTTGGACCAACTAGTCTGAGGCCCTCGGTATTATAAAGAATCTTTATGGAAAACTTGTGCCTTAAGTGGCCGGTGGTTGTGTCCTCAACCGCTTTCAGCTCTCACCTCCTCTAGCATCGGACACACGCACAAGCTGCACTGTCTCCAATGGTTACCTTACATTCTGGAACGTTGCCGCCTCACTGCTGTAACCTCATGCAAGTGCTTTCCTGCATCTTTTCCCCGATTGTGGGGTGGAGTGGAGAGGACAATCGCGTAGATGCAGGAAAGTGCTCATGTGAGGTTACAGCAGTGAGGCAGGCAATGTTCCAGAACGAAACCACGGGACATGACTGCCGGACACTTAAGGCACAAGTTTTCCATAAAGAATCATTCTTTATAATACTGAGGGCCTCAAAATAGTACCTGGCAGGCCACAAGTTTGAGACTACTGCTCTAGAGCAAGAGTGGGCAACCACAGTCCTTTGAGGGCCACAACCCAGTCAAGTTTTCAAGATTTCCACAATGAATATGCATGATATTGATTTGCATGTACTGCTTTCATTGTATGCAAACAGATCTCATATATTCATTGTGGAAATCATGAAAAACCAACTGGGTTGTGGCTCCCATCTCTGCTCTAGACAACCTTTCTCATGTGATGGCTAGAGTTGTCAGATAACTCCAGGTTCGTCTGCCGAGGTCAATTAGTCGCAGCTTTACCTCACTACATATTGGGACTTACAGCCTTGCTTTTCTTAGGGAATGCAATTGAGAACTCAGAACTACAAATCCCTGCATGCAATGGGGGAAATCCAGCACTGAAAGAGCTCTACCAGAGAAAGCTAGAGCCCAATGACAGGATCCTTCTGAAGTGGCCTCTCTCAGCACTAGCACTGTTGGCAGCTCCCGAACAGAGACAGGACCCAGGCAATGTGGCAGATCATACATATACGCTTGCCCTTTCCATGACAAACGCATTGCATTAAAACTGAGCCCTGACAGGAGCTGTCTGAGAAATCCCTTGAGGCTTTCAGCAAGGATGCAGACATGAGTAAGCCTGGCATTAAAAAAAACATTGCAGTGAAGGACTCGCATTCCAGGGAACCAGAGGGAGGCAGGCTAAGCCTTGAAGATTTTAGCATTTGTGATAGTTATGGTCACTGCCAATGCACAGTGATCTCAATATACTATGATCCGTTCCTGGCTCTGGGGGCTCCAGGCCCATACCCCATACATTTGGCACAATTATCATCCCTTCTCTCAATCTCTTCCTCTAAGTACCGGTAATACCTGTACACAAGGGTTCATCTGTCACACAATCCATAAAATTAAAATCAATAGCACTTATCAGTCAATCCAACATTACCAATGAATTTGCAACACACACACACGCACATGCATTCATCCCACACAATCCAACACTGCCAGTGTTTGTGATACACACTTAACAGCTCAGGCACACTCACACCCCCATCCAGCTGCTCCCAGCCTGCTCTGCTTGGCAGCCTCTAACATCTTGTTTATTTAAATCAGATTGAAATAATTCACATCTATCCAAATTATTGAAGGTTATGAAATCAATACTTGGCTGGCACTCAAAGTGAGGAGCAATCACCAGCATTGCTCAGTGGGTTTTAACATTCTCATATACACAGGAGTCCAAATGATTGCTCCTAACAGAGCAGAATCAAAGAAAACTCATTGCAGATGTGACCTGAGCTATAAATGCAGTATGTGTCTGGGCTATAAGCTCCATAAAACAGTGCTTTGCACATCTTGTAGGACCATGGGAGTAATGCTATAACTGGGTCATTATAGCTATGTGATGCTGGGTTCTATGTTAGGAGTCACTGCCCAGGAAAAGGATTTTGTGTCATTGTTGAGAATGGTTCATAGACAAGTCAGCGAAAGACGGAGGCGCGCGCCGAAGAAAATTACAGTTTTTAGGGGCTCCGACGGGGGGTTTTGTTGGGGAGCCCCCCCAGTTTACTTAATAGAGATCGCGCCGGCGTTGTGGGGGGTTTGGGGGGTTGTAACCCTCCACATTTTACTGTAAACTTAACTTTTTCCCTAATAACAGGGAAAAAGTGAAGTTTTCAGTAAAATGTGGGGAGTTACAACCCTCCCACCCCCCCCACAACGCGGCGCAATCTCTATTAAGTAAAGTGGGGGGTTCCCCCTCCATGCCCTCTCCGTCGGAGCCGTAAAAACAGTAATTTTGTGCGGCGCGCACCTCCGCACTGTGCTCAATTGTCTGCGCGTGCCTTTGTCCTGGCGCGCTTTTGACCTCACACCGTTGAGGATACGTTGAAACCCTCAGCTCAATGTGCAGCGGCAGTTAAGAAAGTAAATAGAATGTTAGGAATTATCAGGAAAAGAATGGAAAACAAAGATGAAAATGTTATAAAACACTTGTATCATTCTATGGTATGGCCGCCAACTTGAATACTGTGTGCAGTTCTGGTCTCCGTTATCTCAAAAAAGATATAGCGGAATCAGATAAGGTACAGCGAAGGGCAACGAAAATTATAAAAGGGAAGGGAGGCTAAAGCGGCTAGGGCTCTTCAGCTTGGAGAAGAGACAGCTCAGGAGTGATATGATAGAGATCTATAAAATAATGAGTGGAGTAGAAAGGGTAGATACAGAAATGTAGCCAGATGGCTCGTTTACTCTTTCCAAAAATACTAGGACTAGGGGGCATGCGATGAAGCTACTAAGTAGTAGATTTAAAACAAACCAGAGGAAATATTTCTTCACATAATGTGTAATTAAACTCTGGAATTCGTTGCTGGAGAAAGTGGTGAAATCAGTTAGCTTAGTGGGGTTTAATAAAGGCTTAGATCATTTCCTAAAAGAGAAGTCCATAGGCCATTATTGAGATGGCTTGGGAAAATCCACTGCTTATTCCTAGGATACCCAGCATAAAATCTGTTTTACTACTTGGGATCTGGTTAGGGGCCTGAGCTGGCTACTGTTGGAAAGCGCATACTGGGATTGATGGACCTTTGTTCTTTCCCAGTACGGCAATTCTTATGTTCTTATGGGTTTCTCTTATTAGGTGCCCTGAAGGTGTGTAGGAGCCTATTCTATGAAGGAAAGCAGGTGATTACTTTATTTTATAGAATACTAGCATAACCTGGTATATACACATCTACAATTTAGGTGTTTACACGTACACCAACAACTGAGGAGAATAAGTGGTAGCACCTATATATGCGTAACTTTGGGGTTACCATTTTTTTGACCTGATTTAAAAAAAAAAAAAAAAGAGAGGACAAATGACCCTGCCCCCACCCCTGGCTCTGCCCCCACCCAACCCTTGGTCCAGCCATCCAGAAGCTAGTCTGGCAGGGCTGGCTTTCAAGGAATCCAGTGGCTCTCCTCCTCTTACCTCCTCTGTGCTGCAGTTCTATTTTCTTCGGGCCACCAGCAGCTCAGCAACACCAGCCTGCTGCCATCGGCCTGCCCTGGAAGCCGCCCCTCTTCAGCGACTTTCTGTCCCTGTGGAGGCGAGACCGGCAGAGAGGCGGCTTCCAGGGCAGGCTGACGTTGCTGAGCTGCCGGTGGCTTGAAGAAAATATATAATTGCAGCGCCATGGGGGAAAGAAGGGGAGAGCGACCGAATTCCTTGTAAGCTGGCCCTGCGAAACCTGGACAGACTCCACAATTTAAAAAACCCGTCTGGTGTCCGGGTTTTCCCGGAGCAATGGTAACCCTAGTAACTTACAGTATGCTGAAAGTTACATGTGTAATTGGGAACCCTGCCCTTGTCCTGTCCATGATCTGCCTCTGTGTACACTCCCTTGCAAATACATGCTACGGAAGTCAAGTGATATTTTCAGAATTGTGTTTAGGCAGCATGC
This sequence comes from Geotrypetes seraphini, assembly GCF_902459505.1. NCBI lineage: Eukaryota > Metazoa > Chordata > Amphibia > Gymnophiona > Dermophiidae > Geotrypetes > Geotrypetes seraphini. The sequence continues at coordinate 71,577,247 of NC_047094.1, read as the reverse complement.
TAGCATATGCCTCTGTTAATGTGCATATATGCTAGGTTTTAAAACACTGACTTACCTAACACATCGTTAAAGGTTAGCACCTAGATTATAGAATTGCTTCGTCTATGATTAATAGCAGTAACAGAGAAAAAGTATCTGTGTCCTTGTTGTGATAAATAATTGGGATCTCAACTTTACTGGTAATACCATAACTATAAAAACTTATATTCATTCAGTCCTGCTCCTGACACCAACGCCTACTGTGTGACCTTCAGAACTGAAAGACCGCTGTAATAAGTGCCAAGCTACATGCATTTCTTGGGGCTCCTTTTATCAAGCTACGCTAGCATCTTAACACGTGTAATACCGCACGCTAAACCACCGGCCGCACTAGCCGCTACTGCCTCCCTTGAGCAGGTGGTAGTTTTTAAGGCCAGCACGGGGGTTAATGCGTGAAACATCGCGCGCGTTAACCCCGTTAGCGCGGCTTGATAAAAGGAGCCCTTAGTTCCAGGCTGTTCACAGAGCTTTGTTCATACAGTTTTAAGGATAAAAAATGTGCATATAGGAATATATTCTCACATTACCACATTGTGCTATGTAAATGCAGGCATTCGCTGTTACTCAACGCCATGGACGTGCGCATAAGTCTAAAGGCTTAGGGGCTGATTCTATAAACAGCGCCTAAAAAATAGGCACTGGCCACATGTCGATCGCACTTAGGTGCAGTTTACAGAATTGTGGCTAGCGGCACCTATGTAAAAACGTAGGCACCTGAAAATGTAGGCAAAGGTTTTAAAGGCCTACATTTCAGGCACCTACTTTTTTGGAAAATCGCACTTAGCAGTGCCTAAGACATGCTCCACCCATAAAAAAAGCACACTTAGGCATTAGGCGCTACTAAGCGCCATGCGATAGGCGCCTTTCTTTTATAGAATTGGATAGGCACCTTTCGCACAATCACAATCTTTTTCCCCAATTATTAAGCCTATTATGCTAATTAATTCCCCCTTTTACTAACTTGTGATAGCGGTTATTAGTGCAAGAGAGCCACTTTGAATGCTCCGTGCGTTGGGAACAGCGCAGATCCCTGCGCTAATAACTGCCATCACAGTTTAGTAAAGGGGGGTGTAAGTTAAGCGTCTAACTTTAAGAGCCTTTTATAGAATTTCCCTGTTAATACACATTATTTTAATACTGAAAATTTAACTCCTGGTGGTCTACAATATGTAAGTCGCAATACCAGCTTCAGGTGCCAGCGTGACTTAACCGATTTTTCTTCTTGCCCACCTACTTTTCCCAGGTGAGGTAGGTAAGCAAGTGGTGGACTTTCCCCATCCACGAGCTTGCAAAATGCCCAGTTATGTTAAGAAATCATATGCTGACGTTCAGTGCCTATTTTTAATGCAGTGGCTCTCAAACTGTGTGCTCCGGTACAATGGTGTGCCCCAAAGAGATTCCAGAATTTTACTTTATTTTTAAAAATTCCCTTCATAAGTCTACACTAAAATAAATGACGTGTATGTTGCATGTGTACGAGTCTATCAATGTTATGAGCGTCTGTGAGCAAAAGGATATAACCGCCCACACAAGCAACATTCTTTGATGCGATTGGTTCTTGAAAACTAACAGCAAGTAAATTTTATTTTTATTTTGTAAGCAGTAGTTATCCTAACTTGAGCAATCAAGGCTTTGTTACCGTTTGTATCTTCTTATCATTGCAAACTTAGATTTTCAGCTCCGATAGAAATTAAATTTAAAAAAAAAAAAGAGAGAAAGACTGCAGATGGTGGATGATGAAATGCGTTGTTTGTTTGTCAACTATCGAGCTGCATTTTGAGTTAATTTACACTCAAAAACAAGCACATCCATTGCATTAATTAGCAATTCTAGTCTATCTACTTCGGTTTCACCATTACAATTACCCATACATAGTTTAAAGAATTTTAAATAAATAAATCAAATTTAACTTTGTTGGTTTTGCAATTTTATAATTACAGCATTATAACATTTGCTCCAATTAGTGTGCCAGAGCTAAAAAAGTTAGAGAGACACTGTCTTAATGCATGACTTCTGATTTTAGCCTCTAAGGTACAGATTCTCAAAACTTTTAACGCCATCGCTAAACTGTTTTCTGACGGTTTAACCTACACGCCTTTTATCGGCAGATTATCAAAACAGATTATCTCTGTCTTTAGTGACATTTCTAGCAGTCTCCAACACTGAGAAGCAAATGGGCTCTTCAACATTGAAATTGAGCACTCCAATGCATTCTTAAAAAATGCCAAGCCATTTTCTAAAAGTGTTGTCAGCTTTTGGCAACAAAAATAAGCAACTAGTACAGGGGTGCCAGTACAGTGACTGCACTGTTTTAAACCTCGGCATGGCAGTGCCAGAGACTGCTAGAAAAGTGGTGGCGATGACTCCCTACCCACCCCCCAGCAGCAGAAGAGATGCCCACTCTCTCCTGCTGCCATACAATACCCCCTCCCTCCAACGCACCCCTCCTACCTCCATGTAGATGTCTGACCAGAGGGACACGGATTCCCTCCAGCCAGCTGGCCCGCCGCTTCAAAATGGGCCTTTCCCTCCTCGGTGCATCCTGGGATGAACCGGGAAGGGGCCTAAGGCTCTGATTGGCCCAGACACCCCATAGGGGTTAGGCATGATAAAGAAAGGAATCACGAGTAGATCTAGGAAAGTCATAATGCCGCTTTATAGAGCAATGGTCAGACCACACTTGGAATACTGTGTCCAACATTGGTCTCCAAACCTAAAAAAGGATATAAAACTGCTGGAGAGGGTGCAGAGATGAGCAACGAAGCTAATAAGAGGTATGGAGAACTTGGAATATGAGGAACGACTCAAGAAACTGGGACTGTTCTCCCTTGAGAAGAGGAGGCTGTGAGGAGACATGATCGAGACGTTCAAAATACTGAAAGGCATCGATAAAATAGAGCAGGAAAATAAATTAATTACATTGTCCAACGTGACAAGGACAAGAGGATATGGTTTGAAGCTAAGGGGGGACAAGTCTAGGACAAATGTCCGGAAGTTCTGCTTCACGCAGCGAGTGGTAGACACCTGGAATGCTCTCCCAAAGGAGGTTATTAAGGAATCCACTGTGCTAGGATTCAAAGGCAAATTAGATGCACATCTCCTTACGAGAGGCATAGAGGGATATGGGTGACTAAAACTACATCAACCTGACTGGGCCTCCGCGTGTGCGGATCGCCGGACTCGATGGACCATGGGTCTGATCCGGAGAAGGCAGTTCTTATGTTTGAGCATTTACACCAGGTTTCAGTTGGCGCAAATCCTTGCGTCCAAAAGTGGACAATGATCTCGGCACTAAGCCCTATTCTATAAATGGTGCCCAACTCAAAGGCCCAGATTCTCTAACTGGCGCAGACTTTTTAGGCACTGGTAGACACCCAAGCTCAGTTAAAAAAAAAAAAATTTCACTGCTCAAATGATGTTTTTAACTGAGTTTATGATGCCTACCAGTGCCTAAAATAAATCGGCATAAGAATCTCATCTCCGTAGGCACTTTAGGCTACCTAACGCCACTGTGGGCGTAGCTAACGTTGAAAGTGGCATTAGGCAGCCTAAAGTGCCGTTTATAGAACAGTGCTCGGCATTCATTTTTTTTTGTACCCCAATTTGGATACTATTTATTGAATCTAGTACCTTATACTTTTTCTGGTAGGGACTAACGAGTAGCTTTAATCGCGTAGCAGGCTGCACTGTAAGGCAGGAACTTTTCAGGAAGCTTGATAATTATTTTAGATAGATGAGGAGTTTTTACAATATATAGGATTTATTGTTAAATATGTCTCAACAATGGTTGGCAGCCAGAACATTTGAGGGCCTTAAGTCATCTCTGAGACTTGCCAACTTGATTTAGTATAAAGCAACAGCTTACTTCGCCCCCCTACACACACATGCACACACTAATCGCCATCAGAAGTTAAGCAGGAAATAAATTAGTATAGATGTTATCCAATGGGATAAAGAGAAAATCCAGCACCTTACACCTTTCTTAAAGCACTTTACAGAAAGACTCCAAGCATAGCTTCCTTATTTCCTCAGTTTCTCTCCTTAGAAACCTCTCCTTATTCTTCATTCAGCATAATGCAGTTCTTCCACTTGAAGAAAGCTCACACACATACACCCAGCAATCTCTTCTCATTAAAATCTCATCTGCATTTTTCTTACCCTCATATATTTTTTATTTTCTGTTTTACACACTTAAAATCGCTTCATGAATAAAAAATTAAACTGAAAGAGGAACATCTTCTACTCAAGAATGGGTTTATATCAGAATTTTTCTTAGTCCTCTTCGGTCTTCCTACTGGCTCCCATCTGGGAGCCCTTGCATGCAAGGCCTCAGGGTCTTTCTCTCTTCTTATCAAAGGAAAGAAATAGAAAGCAACCAGTGAGTGCAATTGGAGAAAACTAACAGCATGTTTGAATGAATAAACAGATGCAACATTGGTGGGATGAGGAGGATAACTCTGCCCTTGAACAGGTCACTCCGAGAGGCCGTCTTTTGCTCTGTTCTGGAGGACAGATCTCCCTAAGGGCACTGAGAAGACAGAATCAGTTCAAAGAAGGGCTGCTAAACTGGCACAGAAGGTGCCACACTGAGAAAGGCTTCAGATACGCAAACTATATTCCCTGAAAGGGGGAAGGGGTGCTAGAAACAAGCAATCAAATATCTGACAGGCTTGAATAAATCACAGGAAGAGGGGAAAAAAAAAACCTTTTCATAGAAAAAGAAATTGAAAAAGAAGAGGTCACAAAATGAAGCTGGAAAGAAAGGAAGACTCAGTTAAAAAAAGAAGAAAACCTTCTTAACGGAAAAGGTGATGGATATTTGGAATAATCCAGCAGACTAACAGAAGTTAAGGCGGCATAGAACAGATACACAGGTGGTAAGTAAAAGCCTGGTTGAGGGAAAGATTTTGTGTTGATTTAGGGATGGAAACGTGCATGTCCAATGACTTGAACAGAAAGTCAAAGAGGGGAGTAGATAAAGCTAGCCTGTAGAGACCACCTGTGTAGCTGCTATAAGCTCCACAACTGTCAGCCAGCGTGGAGCAAAGAAAGACCTCTGGACATATTAGGGAGGGGGGAATTACTTAGTATGGGCAGCAAATTGACTTGGCCAAAGCTTAATGAAGGGTAGGATGACCCATTGAGACAAGGGATACCACTGGGCTCTGAGCACCAGTATATACCAATGCACACAAACCAAAAAGTAACACAGCTTCTCACCAACCTACTTGCCTCCATCAATATGCCATCTCTCTGGCAACGTGTGTATGTGGGGAGGGGGGGTGTTGGTAAGGCTAAGAAAACTTGACAAGTGCAGCAGAAACGGTGCAGGTTGTCAAACCAACAATTGGGAGTTATTCCCAACTAGTGCAGGAGAGCTTGGGATAGCCTGGTTTCCAAAGTATATTATTATTGATTGATTTGATATATCGCCTTTACCAATTAAGGACCTAATATATAAGAGAAATTCTATAATCAAGGTGCCTGCATTTACGTGAACCTTGTACATGCAAATAGGTTATATGCCAAACTTCCAGTATAGAATAGGCCCCTATAGTACATCTTCTGGGCACCTAAACAGAGACCCCTAATTAGAAAATGTCTCCATATGACTACATCTATCATGCAAGTCAGCTATGCTAGATTCTTCCCATCCAGCTCCCATCAGGGAGTTATCACTTGTGCTTTCTCTTTTCTCTCATTTGACTTTTTATGTAAAACCCATCACATACAGCCTTTCACTCCCTCTTCTGTACTATGGCTTTTAGCTAATGAGTTTCTGCCTTTCCTCACCCCTCCTGCTACCCCTCCCAGACATTTTTGGCAGGCGGGTCTGTGAATGGTTAAATTTATGTATGTTCTGCACTGGATAGCGGCTACCCTGCAGGAGGTTAGGCCAGCCTTTGCTGTTTATTAGAGAGAACAATTATGGAAATGAGTCTGCAATACCTGACTTCATTCAGCAAAGTGCCCTAGAGGCAAGGGCCAAAGCCCCGGCTGAAGGACATAGAGTGGGGGGCAGGAGATTCAGATCCAACCTCAGCTCTGAGATCAAGTAAAGGCAGAAACTGATGGGGGGGGGGGTAGGATAGGGAGGCAAGGAGAAGCTGCAGACAGGAATGAACAGAAAGAGAAAAGGAGAGAGCTCAGAAAAAAAAATACACTGAAGGAAGGAGATTAAAATCAAGAATAAATCAAGCTCAGTAATATTTTGATGGCTGACAGAAGCTGGTGTGCACGCTGTCAAGCCCATCACCCATTGTTTATTACTAGGGAGGGTCTTAAAGACAAGTTTTAGATTCAATCTCTCCCAGTGTTTCTACTCATAAAACCAGAACACTTCTTTTAGTCATATAAAATAGAATTTTTTGTGTCTGCTCTGGGATATGGAATAAAAATGTTTTATTTAAAAAAGGTAAAAAGGTCTAATAACCAAGTTTTATTTCATACCATTCTACAAAGATAATAATAGAAAATATGTCTATCTGTGTAAATGGGGAGGAAGGTGCAGATACCTAGTTTCTAATCTTTAATTCACAGTGGGTGGTTATCTGATATAATATGAATACGCATATATATTTTCATTTGCACTACTCATTCACAGTATAAAATTGATATAAAATATCAATCATTATCTTACACCATCTAAGATACAAATCATTTAGTCAGCTAATCCAGATGCATGCTGGAGAGGCTGCACATGTAAAAGATACCTTTAAATATTATTTGGTGGGATTGTAAAGTCAGAGAAACTTTTTGGACACAGGTGTTAGGTTGCTGTACTATTATTGTCAAACCAGCAAAATGGCGCAGGGTAAATATGTGAATCAAAGGAGATAAGAAACGGTATACAAGAAGTAGACCAAAAATAATACTTATACAACGTATCTCCTACTACTTCAAACCATGATATACCAGGTTATCAATAACTGACAATGCTTCCTATTAGGGGGTTTGATCGCCCCCTTATTATTGTCTGCAGAGACGGACCTCTGCTCTGTTCCGGACAAATTAGTAAAATTCTGGAGAAGAAAAGTCTGGAAAATTATTACTGGAGGGTAAGCTGGCTTTAGTGTCAAAGTGGAAGAAGGTTTGCTCAGGGCCATAGCAAGTTATAATTATACTCTGTATCTCTCACCCACTGTGGCACTCCACCCTTTTCTCCACCCCAATGCATCCATCCTGCTCATAAACCCTTCCTCCAAAGACACATGTGCATTCATCCTCCTTCTACAAACTCCATCCAGAAGAATCCCCCCAAAGACCCTCCCTCTAACTATATCCACCCTCTTCCCACAGACCAACCCATGTCCCTAAGGCCTACCTGAAGCCCTGGTAGTCTATGATGGGACAAGTAGCAATGATCCTCAATTGCTGTGCCTGCTTCAAAATGGTGGCCACAACTGAAGCCAGCATATGCAGCAGTGACTGTGGATAGCTGCTGCTTTCTGCTCTACCCCACACCACCAGGTAAGCCCAAGGGGGCCTTCCTGAGAGGGGGGACTTTCATGAAGGGTTTTGATGTATATGGAGAGGAGTGTAGGGAGAAGAAGCAGAGATGCTAGCCACCTTGGAAGCATAGGGAGGGGAATGGGATATGCTGGCCATGCAGAGGAAGCAAATGGATCTGGCACAATTTTGGCACCCCTTGTTTCCTGTGTGCCCTGTGCATCCACAGATACCTCACTAAGGTTTCATGTTTGCTCCCTCCCCCCCCCCCACCCCCACCGGATTGCCTTGCCAAATCTTGATGCATACTTGAGATGGAGCATTTGATACATCTACTTAAGGATCGCCATCTTCCTGAACCACCTGGTCTCTTCTGGTCGATTATGAGGAGAAATGGGCTCGCAGTAAAAACATGTTGTAACCAGGATGAGAACAGATAGTGTTAAGAGAGAACTCCTTGGATAAATTGGTGCTTCCCTTTCAACCTTCTGTAATAGTTTCATTATGACAGAGATTGCCTCCCAGTGCTTGATACGGTTGTTTCAGTTTTGTTATTGTCAGGTAAAGTTATATGCTGTACAAATTAAGAGAATGACATGGGGACAAATTTTTCCCCGTCCCCGCAAGTTCTTTTTCTGTCCCTGCCCCATTCCTACAAGCTCTGTCCTCATCTGCAAAAACCTCAAACACTTTAAAATCACAAGTGTTTGAAGCTTGTGTGGTAAAACGCAGAGCTTACAAGAATGGGGCAGGGACAGCGACTAAACTCGCAGGATGGAACAGGGAAATTGAGTTCCTGCGGGGACAGGGAAAAATTTGTCCCCGTGTCATTCTCTACTACAAATTTTTTTCCAGTAATCTTGAAAAAAAAAAAAAAAAAAAGGCAAATGAAAGAAAAATAAGTTAAAAAAAGAAAACAGAAAGGTGAGTCATAACGAAGATTCACACTTCCTATTCCTCTCCAGCCAAAAAATGCACAATTAAAACTAAAAGGAAAGGAGACACGAGTAGAGCACAGCACAATCAAGAAATAGGCAGGCTGATATTTTTGAAGAATCCAGTCATTGCTCCTAGTTTTTAACTAAGATTTAGAGTTTATTCAAACCAAAAGGTTCTTCCTCTGTGCCCAGACCTTTAAATCACTTCTGGCAGATTAGCAGGAGAGATTTCTTTCAATTATTTCTATTTCTAGGCATTGGAGGAAAGTATCATGCAGACTTTGCTAACTTGCTGCCACACAGACCTGTGGCTTTCCATCGCCATTTCAGCGCTGCACTCTGTTTTCCTGTACATCTGCCTCAGGCACCCAAGACAGATGACTCCATGAGGTTATAGAAGAGCTTCAGATGCCATCATGTGCAGTGGCATTATCAAACGGATCTGACAATAACCAATAGAATAGTTACCGAAAATGTGCTATAAACTTCCATTTCAGACTGCATGGAAAAAATATGCAAAAAAAAAATTGAATGGAATCCTTAATGTCAGAGGAAAAATAAATGCATGTTATAGGGAAAGTCATGGGCAGATTGAGGTTTTGGGATATGGGAATTTTCTAGGCTAATTCCTGCCAGTGGCAAGACCCATATCAGGAAACCCAGCACCATACTGGACACATGAGACAAGTTGGTAGGACACACAAGAGCCTTCCCTTCTAGCTTCAAGTATGTATTTGAGCCTATCCCAGGTTTTAACCACCAGGATTATAGTCCTGCTTTGGGCGATACAAAGTGCAGGATCTAATTACAGAACTCGCGACTATGACGAAATGTAGGTCTGAACTCAGAGTGGATGATGGTCTCTTTTGCATTGAGGCCAAGACCCTGCACGATGAAGGTGGCTAAAGCTTTGCTACCCAACACTTCTGGGGCCACAAAAAACATACAAAACAAAAAAAAGATTGACCATTGTCCCAAACAGGAGTTTTAAAACTTGCTTAAAACAGTAAAAGAGAATGTTACTGGGGTTAACACAGATCTGGAAGAGATAAAGACATTGTTGGAGACTGGTGAAATGATACGCCCTCACCTGGAATACTGCGTCCAGCACTGGTCGCCATACATGAAGAAGGACACGGTACTACTCGAAAGGGTCCAGAGAAGAGCGACTAAAATGGTTAAGGGGCTGGAGGAGTTGCCGTACAGTGAGAGATTAGAGAAACTGGGCCTTTTCTCCCTTGAAAAGAGGAGGCCGAGAGGGAACATAATCGAAACATTCAAGATAATGAAGGGAATAGACTTAGATAGAGACAGGATGTTCACCCTCTCCAAGGGCTACCGTGTAAGCGGACTGCTGGGCACTACGGGCCACTGGTCTGACCTAACAGCGGAAATTCTTATATTCTTATGAAGCTATGTAGAACAGCAAACAAGATAAGTCCATTTTTCAACTCAGAAGTCATTATCCTCCTCCCTAAGAGACACAAAACTAGCCATTGTGATCCTACTAGCCATATCAAGAAACATAGCAGAGATGCCACTCTGAGAAGGATACCTGTGCAACTGTTGGAGAATGACACAGGGACAAATTTGTCCCCGTTCCTACAGGAATTTAATTTTCCCACCCTGTTCCCGTGAGTTTTGCGACTGTCCCTGTCCCGTTCCTGTAAGCTCTGCCTTAACCACACAAGCCTCGAACACTTATGATTTTACAGTGTTTGAGGCTTGTGACGATGAGGACAGAACTTGCAGGAATGGGGCAGGGGCAGGGACAGGAAAAGAACTCGCGGGGACGGGGAAAAAAATCTGTCCCCGTGTCATTTTCTACTGTTCACCTCTCCTGCAGCTAAATCACCCATTTCCCTGCAGGTGACCTAGCACATCCCTCCCTATCACAGTTTCAGATACAGTATACTAGAAATTAACTAGATCTACCTATTATGTGTTGCAATGATATAGAATTTACAGCACACTTTATATGCAAACAGGACCGAGGCACAGCAAAAGAAGAGACTCCCTTGAGGTGACATGCGGAGAGTTAGTGATAGAGTGGATAAAAAGTAAGATACAGGGAAGATATATTTCCAAATACAGTGGTGCCTCACACAAAGAACTTAATTCGTTCCAGGAGCAAGTTTGTTATGCGAAAAGTTCGTTATGTGAAACGCGTTTTCCCATAACAATACATGTTAAAAAAAATAATTCGTTCTGTAGCATAAAATATGCTAAGATGACATAAAAAAAGATAAATTTTTTGTTATTATTTTTATTTAGATACATCTAAAAACATAATTGTTTTTTAAAACAACACACATTTTTTAAATTTAAAGACAGACTAAGTAGAGTCTAATTTTACAGTGAGAAAGGGCAGAGTCTCAGCGGCAAAAACTGGGACTTAACTGTTCATTTTTTTTTTCTAGCATCGGGGAAGTGGCGAGAGTAGCTCCGTCCCCCCCAACGCATCAGCAGTAGGCGCCGGGCCCCTGCGAGCCGACGGTCCGCCACTGCACAGGGAGCCAGGCGGAGAGAGGGCAGTTAAGCGCAGTGCCTGCGCGGAAGGATGCAGCTCGGGCGACTTCGTTGTGTGAAACGAAGTTCGTTGTAGGAAGCAAGACATGAAGTTCGTTGTGCGCAGCGTTCGCTGTGCTAGGCGTTCGTTATGCGAGGCACCACTGTATAAGAATATACACCTTTTCACAATGCCTATGAGCTTCTTCCTTGCCCACTGACTGCTGACTCAGGTCTTTACAATTCCCCTGGCTCCCAGGGCCAGTTTTAGTCATTAAGGAGCCCAGGGCAGAAATTAAGGAGGGGGCCCCTCTTCTACCTATGTCTCCCAATTTCCCCACCCAAATGATTTCTTCATACACAAAAACAGAGACATTCACCAAATGCAGAACAATGGATCACAAATTAGAAATAGAAATATTAATACCAAAACTGAATTGGAAACCCAAAAATTAACTCTACAAGTACTTCATTTTGTACTGAACACAATCAGTAGCATAACCATGAGAAGGGGCTGGGCCCCCCCACTTTGAGCTTAGGCCTCCTCAAAATGAACAACTCCCTTGATGTAGCTAGTGAAGATCCCCAAGCCTCATCATCTGATGACCACATCCTTCCCTTCCTCAGGTCCAGTGACCAGAACTTTTAAAATTCTGTAGCTGACAGCAGTATTACAGAGCCACTGCCTTCCCTCCTGGCTTGGCTCATATATGCATGAAAAATTGGCAGCTTGAGGATACTGCCACTAGCTGCAAAGTTTGGAGACTTCCGGTTGCCAGACTAGAGGAAGAGCTCTTCATTGCCAGTGCTTGGGGATCTCCACCAGCTCAAGTATTTATATTTTGCATTCAAGCGGGGAGAAAATTTGGTGTCCATCCACCCATTTTGGGCTCCAGCCCCTCTCCACAAATCAGCTGCATGGTTATGCCACTGACTACAGTAAAAAATATTTGTGATGCACATATCTAATCTAATATTTGCATACAAACCTAAACAGGCTCTTAGGCGACTTGAAAAGGAAAAGGGTAGATTGGGCAAGAGGGGAAGTAAAGAGGAAAGGAAGGGGAAAACCTAATCGTAACATATTCCACTTAATACATTCAAAATAAAACACTTTTTTCTACCTTGGTGTCTGGACATTTTGGTTTTCCATCATCTTGGTCCAGTTTCTCTTTCTGACTTTTGTCTATCTTTTACTAATTCTCTTTTCAGTGTCTGTTCATTTTTTTCCTCCTCTCTTGCTCCATTTCCCTCACTATGCCTGTCTCCAACATATTGATTTTTTTCCCTTTCCCATGGGTCATCTCTCTTCCTCTTCCCCCATGGTCCAACATTTTGCTCCCTCTCTTTTCTAATGCTGTGTTTTTCCCTTCCCCCTTAATGCTGAATGGGTTGGAGGGAAAGAGAGATGTTGCATCTCTCTCTCTCTCTCTCTCCCCCCTTCCATCCCCAGACCTAACATTTCTCTTTCTGTGTCTTTTTTCAATCTCCAGGTCCACCATCTCTCCCTTTCTCTTCCCAACTAGCCTCCCTCCTAACTTTCCCTCCCTCACCAGGTTCACAATCTCTACCTTTCTCTTCAAGTATTTTTCCCTTTCCTTCACTCCACCCCACCCCACATCCAACTTCTGTTTCTCTTCTCTCCTTTCAGATCACTGCCCACCATCTCTCTCTGCCCCCCTTCCTTCCTCCCTCCCTCCCTCCTCTGTTTCCAGTCCCATAAGCTCTTCCACTTTACCTACTCCCACACTCAGTCAGGCACTTCTTTTAACTCTCTCCCCCAGTCCCCCTTTCTACTTAAAGAAAAATTACAGCTAGTAACGGGGATTTCCTCACCCGTAAGTCTTCCTCCTTCTATCCACACCGGTCTAATGTTGCTCTTACCTTCCATCGCTGAAAAATCCATTTTTACTGCAGGGGATTTTCAGCCGCGGCAGCCAATCTGAAGCCCTGCTTACAGCTCCCCCTCCCTGCTTTCCTTCTGCCATGGTCCATCCCCAATGACACAACTTCCAGTTTCCTCCTGGGAGGACCAGGGCAAAGGAAAGAAGGGAAGGAAGCTGGAGGTAGCTGTTCAGATTGGCTGCAGCGGCTGGCGACCTCCTGCAGCAAAAATGGATTTGTCAGTGACAGAAGGTAAGGACAGTATCAGACCGGTGCGGATAGAAGGGGGAAGACATGCTGGTTCAGAGGGGGCCCGCCCGAGCCAAAGACCCCAGGGCAGCTGCCCTGCTGCACTCACCCTGTTTTAGCTTAAAGGTCCTAACTGTTGTCCATTTTTCTGGTCTGCCTGTCTTGTTAGATTGTAAGTTTCAAGAGCCAGGGACTGTCTATATACTGTATATCTTTAATGGGTTGTGGGCACTTGGTAGAACTCTTAACAACCCTGAATTCAGGGGGGAAAAAAAAAAAAATAAATCAGCAAAAGACAAAAAAGGAAGGGGAGGACCTGAAAATAGATGATTCCCCAGGGCCAAGAATATATATATATATATAAAAAGAAAACTCAACAGTAGCTCCAAATATACTGCGGTACAGGCTCATGCATCTCTCTCTCACTGGTCTCATCCTGATGTTTCCTCTTCCACTTCACTTCAATAGCAGTTGGCAGGATGCCTTTCTCTTTTCTGTTTGCTTTCTGTTAAGTAAGCCACAAGTGATGCAGCAATTCAGGTTTTTTCAGCTGTTAAAAAGACACTTCAGACACCTGGAGACAGGCAGTGTGTAAATAACCGACTCTCCCTGGTCCTGCAGTGCAGAGTCAGCTAGAGGTGTACCAAAGTATTACTCAAATCCTGTACCTTCAAGACTACATATGAGATACTCCTTCAACCAGAAATGCTCCACTGATCAGCCTGGTTTAAGGAGCAGTGGCACCCCAAACTAACATTTCCTTTTATGTCTCCCCTCTTCTCCCATTGTCCAGACTTATTTTGTAGTATTTGCTGTATAAATAGGGCATAAGTGGTTAGTACAGCCATTTAACTTAATTCTTATATTCAGACACTTTCTCTGCATAGGGAGCAGTACTAACACACGGGAAATACAGTGACCACCATGTGTGCAATTCAACAAGGCATCTCCTTTGGAGATGCCCCAATGCAGTTTGGAGAGCGCCTAGTCTATAATGTGATCTGGGCACCCCAATTCCACTTTACAGATCAACATACAGAAATAAATACACCTCATCAGCAAAACAAACTGTAAAGACCTAGAACAATTACTTTCGTCCTCTACTTATGAGGAATTTAGGAAACGTCTAAAAAAACACACCTGTCCCTAAAACATCTTGACAACTGATCCACTTATCTCTTTCCTCTCAATAGCGACCTACTGTCCTCTTGATCACTTTTCTCCTCAACAATGAATTTCCTGTCTAATTACTTCTTTCTTCTTCCCCTCTTGAAGTCAGTCAATTTGTACCTTTGCTTAATCTTTTGTAAACCGCATAGAACTTCACGGTATTGCGGTATATAAGCTGTTATTATTATTATTATTATATTGTCTGAAGTAACACAAAGCTCATCAAATGGATATTCAGAAACTTAACATCAAAATCCAAGAACTCAAAATGCAACAACCCTACCTAAGTAAGGTCAGCACTACAAACAGTCTAGAACAGTGTTCTTCAACCACCGGTCCATGGACCAGTGCCGGTCCACAGAAATTTCTTGCCGGTCCACAGGGCCAGCATGTCCATCAGGCCCAAAACAGTGTTCTTCAACCGCCGGTCCACGGTGCAATCGATGCGGCGTTATCTTCGAGCCAGCTCTCTCTTCCTAACTGATTCAGTGCACAAAGCCACAGGCAGTGGCTCCTACGGGCATCCTGCGCCTGAACCGGAAGCCTTCTCTCTGACGTTGCAACGTCAGAGAGAAGGCTTCCAGATGAGGCACAGGACGTGCAAGGTGCAATTGGTACTATTATGGGGGCGGGGTCTGGGGTGGAGATTGGGTAGAGATGGGCAGGGTCTGGCCCACGACTTAGCCCAGTGTTCTTCAACCGCTGGTCCACGGGCCAATGCCAGTCCACAGAATAATTCTTTTATTTCTGCCAGTCCAAAGGTATAAAAAGGTTGAAAAACACTGGTCTAGAACACCAGTCCACCGCCAGTTGGGAAAAGAGAAAAGGCCGGACTGCTATAAATTTTTATATAGAGCCTACAGTCACACATGGAAAACACAGGCCATCACCTAGTAAAGAATAAGAAACTGCAAAATTAGAAATCAATATGCAGCCAAAAACCCTTTTCCCCATGAAAAGCACAGACTCTGTGAAATATGAAACACTGAAGAAACAGGAATGCAATTGACAAAACTATAAGAACTACACCTTTTCAAAGCCGACACATTTATTTTCTAAAAATTGACAAGACAATTCTTGTGGTCCTATATAATCATATTATATTTCCAATTCAGTAGCTCCTGGTTTCTTTTTATCACTTCCCCTTGTTATTTTTCTCTTAATTGCTTTCAAAAGATCTCATTTCCATATTTCACTTTTTTTCTCCCCCTCCTTCTTTAATTTAATTTATGAATTTCTATTCTACATAACCAATAAACAATGGCTCATGGTAGATTAGAACAAAAAACAAAACATCAAACAAAATGAAATTGTACAATAATTGTTTTTAAAAAAGATATTATAAAAACAAATCAACAAAAATAACATTAAAATAAAAAAAAATAAAATAAAAACCTTGGCTGTTTAGGATGCAACATACTACAACGTTGTTTCATAATACTTTGTTGGTATCATAAGTCAAGTGGTATGGAGCTCCAAAGCCCTGGACCAATTCTATCTATACATAGCTTTTTTGAAGACTGCATTCTGGAATAGCTGACAGCTGAAGTGTGACTTTGTATTAATCAACTGAACACAAATGTCAAGAGAACATTATATGAATACAGTATACAGTAAAACCTTGGTTTGCAAGTAATTTTGTGTGCGAGTGTTTTTGCAAGATGGGCACAACATTTTATTAAATTTTAACTCAATAAACGAGTGTTTGTCTTGCAAAAATGAGCACGTCAGGTACGCACAATATACACACGTCGCACTGCTGAGCACATCAGGCACAATTTACCCGCAGCTCGAGCGCATGCAACATACGCGCCCAAAAACTGGTTCTTGGCTCTTAGTGCTTTGATTTTCCAACCCTGCCACCCCACGATTTCTTTGACGTACTCTGAGCTGAGCACTGTGACGAACTCATTGGTGTTTACGCTCTGTCTGCGGAGCAGCGAGGCCTGTTCTACTCCTCCACCACCACCGTTATAGGCCTGGGAAAGCATGGCAAACACCGCCTGCGGGTCCACCACTTCTTCTCCACACAGCAACGTCATGCCAGCTTCTTGCGTCTTGATGGCGACGGCAGAGCAGTACCGAGCCCAGCCCTGGAAGCAGCGGCGGCTGCTGAGACAGGGGCAGTGACACTGGGGAGCCACCCAGGCTGCGGCTCTTCTCCTCTTCCTCTAGCAGTTTAGCGTCCACCTTTTTATTTTATACAGTAAAGTATTATTAAAGTTTTTGGGTTGTGGAATGAATCATCTGAGTGTCTATCATATCCTATGGGGAAATTCACTTTGATATACAAGTGCTATGGATTACAAGCATGCTTCCAGAACGAATTATGCTTGCAAACCAAGGTTTTACAGTTTAGTTAACTTGATATATCTTAAAGAGAAAAAAAGCAACCACTGAAAATAATCCCTAGCCTTAACAATCAAGGGGCTAAAGGAGTGACTTGCCATATTCAATCTTGATCCTCTAAATCAGCTTTTCAGTATTTGGCAATTTCCTAAATCCAACAGAAAAACATTCTAATGGAGGATAAAATTATGGCTTGGACAATCATTCTTATATTGTTCATCTATATAAGCTCATATCAGCCTGATTTGCTGCAACTGACCACAGGCTTTCTTAGTTAAGAAATGTAAATGAGATTCTGTTGTAAAGGGAACATCTATAAATGCTTCTAGTATTTTGATTTCATATTTCAATACCAAGTTTCAAGTTTATTAGATATTTGATTAATCACCTATCACAATTACTAAGCGATGTACAAATAACATAAATTTCTAAAATGTACAAAAAATAAGAGGTAAACATTAACAATATAAAAATCATTAAAAACAGACAAATTAAAACAAGGTAATTAAAACTATAACAAGGAAAACAATGGGGTAGAAGGGGAAGAAATACAATTTATGATAGGAAAGAGAAAACGATTAAAGGTAAAATCCAAAAGGAATGGGAAAACAAATAAATTATTGGAAATAAAAATGCACAAAAGAATAAATAGAGAGCAGATAGAAAGAGCAATTAACGTTTCAATTAGATATTGAAAGCATCTTTAAAAAGAAAGCTCTTAAGTTGGCTCTTGAATTTATCCAAATTCTTCTCTTCTCTTAAATAAAGTGGGAGTGAATTCCATGTCTGTGGTGCCGTAACTGTAAAAATGTATTGTCTTCGAGTATTTATGATTTTAAGAGTAGGAATGACCAATAAAAGTTGTTCATTAGATCTTAAAATTTTAGGAGAAGTATATGGAATTAAAGCTTTGTAAATAAAAGCTGGGGTTTTGTATAGTAATGATTTAAATGTGAGTAGGGATAACTTATATAAGTAGGTTCTTAGATGTCATCACAACTAATTTGTCTTCCATCCATAAGATCTCTAATACTGATCGTTTTGTTTCATCTTTCTTTCTCCATTTCTCTCATTTGCCTTTTAACCTACCTATTGCTGAATTTTATTCCTCTGGATTTCCTTTCATTGCTTACTAGTACTCTTACTTCCCTTGTTCTCCCATTGCCCACATCTGTCCTTTTCCAGCCTTCTATTCCCCCATCTTTCACCCACTTTCTAGTCCCCCATTTGATCCCTCTGTACATATCCCCTCCCCAGCCTCGTCTACTTTCCTCTGCCTTTCATCCCCCAGCTGTCACCAGTTACTTCCCTATCACTCATCCACTTGCCACCTCCAGTCCTTTCCCTATATCTTACCCCCCTATCCAGACTCCCATATCTTACTTCCTCCATATTTATCCTCTCTCACCTTCTTCAAAAGATCCGTCTCCTAAATCTGTCTCTCACCCATTTCATAATCCTCTGTTCCTTTTCATCTACCTTCCAATTCTTCCCCAAACCATATTCTTGCACTTGTTCTCATATCCCTACTCATACCCCTTATCAGGACTTAAATTTGCAGATAAATAGTGAAATTGAGGAGCCAAAAAAGGCTTGGGTGGGCCAGAAGTAACTGGCTCACAACCTACCCCCCTCTTCTCTGCAGACTGCTTGGAAGGGAGGAGCTAGAGAAGAATGTCTTTGCTTCTCTGGAGTCTTAAAAAAAAAAAAAAAAAGTGGTGGAACTATGTTCTAAATATATAGCACAAGATACTCGGATATGTGAAAAATCAATAATATGATGAAACACAATTTCACAAAAAACGAAAACGAACAATGTCATATATGAATGTAGGCAGTGCTGCTTTAGTTCAAAGGAGAAAGTTCAAACTAAACTGGAGGAAAAGCCTCAGACAAAAGCCCTCCCACCACCACAATGGTGGATAAAGGTGGTAGGGTGGTAACCTCACTGGCAAAAACCTCCGTTATACTCCCAAAGTAAAAAACTATAAGCAGGGCTGTCTATGCTTGATAGAAGAAAAAACTTTCCACTTATCTCAGTTGATCGGTACACCGACGATGGCCAGCGTTTCACTAACTTGCTGCCTCAGGGTGTATCAAAAGTCCGATCAAAACTAGGGCCAGAAAAGAAAATTACATCAGTATACTGGACTTAAGCATGACTTCAAGACAATCTTAGGAAGCCACTATGACATACCTTTAAGCAGGACACCGCAACGTCTCATCTGATCAAAAAGATGGCTGCACCATAACTGTACCGGGTTATGAACTCCCGGGGAATGACGTCAAACCCCGGAAGTGGCTATGCAGTAAAACAGCTGACTAGACTACTGACAGGGGACTATTGTTCTAAGCCATTCCCCCCCTTACACAATCACCTAGACCCCATTGTTCTAAATCCAGGTCAGTTTCTTAGTCCCCTCTATCTTCTCAGTTATTCCCCTGTTCTTCCACCCTATCCAGTCTCCAAGTCTTCACTCACAATCCCATCCCCACAATGACCAGTGATCTCCACTTTCTCCTTTGCTTTTCAATATCTATATGGTATCATTAGGCGACATGTTATCTAATTTAAACTTGAAATCATATCAATGCGGATGACATTACGATTGTTATTCCTATTATCTCACTGTCCTTAAAGACAAAATACTGTCCTTAAAGACAAAACAATTTATTTCATCAATACTTAGTCAGGTAGAACAATGGACCACAGAATTTAAATTAAAATTAAATTCTGAAAACACAAAAATATTTCTAGCAAGCCCAAATGCTAAGATCAATGAGACCTCTTTGAGATTGAATGGACTGGACTATCCAGTAAATACCACCATCAAAATATTTGGTGTTATCTAAGATCGTCATCTACTGTAACTTTTGATGATCATATCAGTTCTCAGGTTAAAAAAATATTTTTTCACATTGTGGAAACTCCACACTATCAAAAATTATTTTGACTTCTTATCGTTCAGATTATTAGTCCAGTCTTTGATTCTAAGTATCTTAGATTACTGTAATATTATATACTTGGGATTTTTTAAGAGAACTATCAAGACACTAAGCATTATTCAGAATATGGCAGTCCGTCTCATTTTTGGCCTGAAAAAGAAGAATCAGATCACGTTAGTCCCTACTATAAAAAAAATTACATTGGTTACCTGTGGAAGCCAGAATTATTTTCAAGTTTGCCTGCCTATGCTTTAAAACTTTAACTGGTTCTACTCCAAATTATCCCCTATACCATTTTGATCTCTCCAGTACTACCAGCTGAACTCGTAAAATGTATTTGTTTTCCTTCCCAAACCCGAAAGGTTGTATCTACAAGAGGTTCCTAGATAGGACCCTATCATTTCAAGCTGATAAATGGAACAAATGTTTAAGCGAATTTATCTTAAATGCCTTCATTATCAAACTTTTAGAAGATTAGCAAAAACTTATCTTTTTGATAAATTTGTTTAATTCTTTACCCTCGCTGATGTATTTCTGAATCTCTCTTGTAGCATCGCTGTTTGTATGCAGTCTATTTTTGCTGTAAACCTTTTTGAACTGTTTGAGGTACTGCGGTATATAAAAATAAAGTTATTATTATTATCATCCAAGTCCCGAGTCCCTGTCTACACTCCCAATACCCAGTTTGTCTTTTTCTGGTCTCCCATCCAATCATGGACTCCCCACTATGTCTTAATCCCTTCTCTCCTGCATCTTTGTATCCCCAGTACCCAGAGAACTACAAACAGGTCAATTGCTCTCTGGGCCCCTATGTCATAAGAAGCCCCATAGCCTACCAATAGATTTATCTTCTTGAACTTCGGGCAGGCTTGGAGCCCTCTTACAAATTTCTCCCTTGGATCCCAACATGTCTTTAACATCAGCCCTGCAGATATCTCTGCCTTCCTGCTTATTTTTCCCATTCTCCAGCACCTTTCCCTAACCTCTGCCCTCTGAACCTTCCCTTGTATTTACTCTTGCTTCTCCCCTGATCCCACATACAATATTTGTCCATTTCACTCTTCTCACTTGCCCAGCATTTGTCCCTTTCTGCCACCTTTACTGTAGCATCTGCCAGCATTAGCCCTCCTTTTTCTGGAGCAATAGGGTAACCCTACCCATAGCCCCAGTTTTTCTTTTTCTGTCACTCCTCAGAGGGTAAATGAAAAACAGAACTCTCCCTGGCTTTTCATTATTTGCTTTCCTATAATTGCATTTCAGTCCGTTTTCCTCTCCAAAAAGCTCTGCACTCTGGACAGTTGCCCCACTCATCCACTTCTAGTTAAGGCTCCAGGAAAAGTCAAGGCTGAATCAGACTCTAAAGTGCCTGGTCCGGCGGCAGCAGGTAGAGTAGAAGGCGATGCCTCTTTCATGTTAGGTCAAGGTAGTGTCTCAGTGTTCAGACTCTAATAATATGAATTAAGTTATAAACTTGTATGAATCAGCAGCTCTTCCTGCCCCAAGGTGTAGAACATATAGAAAAATGTACCTCTTCACCTTCTGCTTCACTTTTGAAGAAATTTGACAAAACTGGGCTTCAGAGACAGTGGCGGAGGCAGAGCAACAGCAATCCAATCATTTACCATAACTTTGGACTTGTAGCAACGTTCAGGCAAAGCAAACGAGATAGAAAGATAAACTGGATTCTTTTAGCTTGGAAGAGAGATTATACAGTAAGACCTTGGTTTGCGAGCATAATTCGTTCCAGAAGCATGCTTGTAATCCAAAGCACTCATATATCAAAGCGAATTTCCCCATAGGAAATAATGGAAACTCAGACGATTCATTCCACAACCCAAAAACTTTAATACAAAATACAGTATGTACTTGAATTGCAAGACCTCACTTGTTTAGAACAGTCACTACACTCCTGCAGCGTCAGAGAGGGAAGAACCATCGGCTCAGTTGTAGTGATGCGACACGTGTATACTGTATGTACTCATATTGCAAGACATTGCTTGTTTAGAAGTCACTACACTCTTGCAGTGTCAGAGAGAGAAGAACCATCGGCGGGCCTTCCTTGCTGTCGGGTCCTGCCTTCGCGGAAACAGAAAGTAGGTGGGACCCAGAAGCGAGGAAGGCCCGAAGCAAGCAGGAGCAGCGAGTTGTGAATGCTGCGCTGCTGATGGCTGAGACAGGGAAGGGGGAAGAGAAATTCTGCTGCTGCTGCACCCAGCTGGGGAAAGAGAGGGAAGGAGGAAGAAGGAAGACCAGAGAAAGGAGAGGAGTGGAAAGAGAGATGCCAAGCCCATGGGAGGGAAAGGAAAGGAGGAGCATGGGGGGAGGGAAGGAGACAGATGCCAGACCAGGAGAAAGGAGGGAAGGAGAGGAGATGCCAGATAATGGAGGGGGAGATGGAAGGAGAGCTTTCAGGCCCACTCAAACAAAAAAGTGTTCCGCTGCCTATGATTTATTTATTGAAACACTTATATACCACAAAAACATTAATCTTCACTGGATCTAGTTAAAATAAACATCTAAAATACAAAACATTATATCACTAAAAACAATGAATATACTTAGTACAAAACAGTATATTTTATGACCAGTTAAATAGTGCTAAATATCAGAGGGAGGAGGCTATTTTCCATGTTTCAGACTACCTTTAACCCCGAGCACATTAGTTAGTTGCGCATGGAATACCATAAAACCCTCAAATCTCTTATCTCAGTCTTACAAGATGAAGTACTAACCTACCACTGCATAATTTGTTCAGAGCATGAGGTTCCTCAGAAACGATATCCAAAATGTAGCAAAGGTACAGAGCTAATAAATGGAACACTGAGGCTCACTACACATTCTGAAAGATTGTTCACAGTTGAGTTGTCCACAGTGGGGTTTGCATTAGAAAAAGAAAAGATGTTTAAGAGAAGATTTAGTTACATTACACAACCATAGCAAAAGACACTCCAAGGATCTCAGAGATGATAATAGAGAGAGGCAATAAAGGTAGTACAATTATCCACTGGAAATTGTGTAAAGCTTGTATATAATAGTGATATACCATAAAAAAAACACACTGGGATCGTGACCTGACAGAACCGTGAAGAACAAAGAATTTGTGATCACCTGGAACATTCCCACTGATTAAAAAAAAAAAGCTCAATGCAAAAAAAAAAAAAAAATCATCATTGCGGTAAAAGAGAAAAATGCAAGAATGACATTACTAATGGAAATATCAGTATAAAATGACTGTTTTGCACTATGAGCAGAGAAAGATTTGGATCCGAGATTGAATTATTTTAGTATTTATATACCACTTATAGCCTAAGTGGTTTACATTCAGGCACTCATGCAAGTTCCCTATCCACTCTGATGTACCTGGGGCAATGGGGAAATTAAGTGACTTGCCCAGGGTCACAAGGAGCAGTATAGGATTTGAATTCAAAACTTCAGGGTGCTGAAGCTGTGGCTTTAACCACTGCCCCACACACTCCTCTTTCTAAATCCAAGTTCAGGTACGCATGTTAGTCCCTGTCCAAGTGGACTTACAATCTACATTATACTCGAGGCAATGGAGGGTAAAAGTGATTTACCCAAGGACAGTTAGGGCTCCTTTTACAAAGCTGCACTAGCAGTTTTAGCGCGCACTAGACGCCAACGCCAGCATTGAGCTGGCGTTAGTTCTAGCTGCGTAGCGCGGGTTTAGCGTGCGCTAAAAACGCTATCGCAGCTTTGTAAAAGGAGCCCTTAGTGGGACATAGTGGTTAGAGCTAGAGCCTCAGTATCCTAAGATTGTGGGTTCAAACCCTGTGCTGCTCCTTGTGACCCTCGGCAAGTCACTTAATCCTTCAATGCCTCAGGTACATTAGATAGATTATGAGCCCATTGACACAGAGAGGGAAAAATGCTTGAAGTACCTGTATGTAAACCGCTTTGTGTATCTGTAAAATTACAAAAAGGTGGTATACAAGTCTCAATCCCTTTCCCATTTGCTGAGAGAGCTGGCTATGACCCCCTAACCTTCACTGCTTCTACTGCACTAGGCTACGCCTCAAATATTAACAAATGTGGTGAAAGGTTTTAGAACTTGTTCCAGTTGCGAGACTGAAAAAGAGTTTTCAATTGCATCTTGATGTACTGTACATATCAGACCTTATGAACTTCAGAACAAGGCAAGTGTTTGAGATGAGCACTATCAATGAATCCGAGACTGATTTAATCTCCACCAGACCCTGACTTAGAAAAGAGGTTCACTCTCATCATGGTATGCATTAAAAAAAAAAAAAAAAAAATCCCAACCTATCCAGAGTGACCTTTTTGTCAAAGAAGCTACAATAAAGCCACAGGAGACCACTCTAAAACCGTGGGGTAAAACAGATGTTATCACATCGACAGGATGGAGCTTTACTCAGAGGGTATTGCTATGGAAATGTTGCCAACTGAAATATATATGACTATGATGCTAAATCAATTGAAAAGTAAACTGGACAATATTTTAGAGGAAATAAAGATATTAGTGAAGATAGCTTCACTTCAGAGATTGAGCCGATTGCCGGATTTAGGGTTAGAAAGATAGGTAATTGGTTTTTTGGTTTTTTACAGATGCAGTGTTTTTCACATTCCCTGGATTACCACGCAGGAGAGCTGTGAGGCAGCCTGAAGGCAGATCTCCATGGACCTCTGGTCATCTTTTAGCTTAAATGATGTAACTAGGAGATATGGCAAGTACATAAGTAAGAGGGAAAAAAAAGGCTGAAACCAACCAGCATGCCTTTCCCAGGTGAGAGAAGTTCTTACGGTCCCAGATGGTGCCAGATTAAGAACAGCTGTACTAGTCCCAATTCTATCCCAATGCATATTTTTGTAGTTTTGGCTTCTAATTACATTCACTAATAAAATCAGAACTACAAGTGTAGCATATGATGTGATTAATTTTGCTGGAGTTAAAATATAACTTTATTGCCTGAACCAAGATTTAGTGAGTATGAGATGCGCTTCTGAAAGACTTAAGCCTGCACTGCTTCCAGCCATCTGCCCAGAAAGACAAGACAGCCAGGGTAGATACCAATGCTAAACAGAACTTTAGTGCACCATAATAGAAGGTGTATAACTGGAGAGCAAAAGATGGCAGGGTGTGTGCTAGTATCCTGTCACACCACATTCAACTAAGGACAGTGTGAAATACCCCCAATCTGCAAAGACAATGTATTGGGACACAATACATAGCAGGACTTAAGCCACTGAGACAAAATTTCAATCAGATGATGCAGGCAGAGGAAAAAAAAACTGTTCTGCGATTGGAGAAAATGACAGCCTCGGGGAAGAGACATAGTCCCCCCTCCCCCCAAGTCCCTGCCTTGGGATTGGACAATTGCTCCTGGGTTCCTGCCTCATTGGAACAGATTTCAATCCACCAAAATCCATAAAAACAAGAAGATTCACCCCAGCTTTCTCTCTGTTCTCTTTGGACTATTGTTGAAACATGTGCTGTGCTCTAGACCACAGTTCTTCAACCGCCGGTCCTCAGAAAATTTCTGCCGGTCCGCACAGGGCCGGCAAGATCAATTCGGCAGTTAAATTTCCTACCGACTGCGGTTCCTCCTCACTAATGTTCCTCCCAGCCTTAGGCGATTAAGATAGGCTGCCGACGTCGGGGCCTTCCCTCTCTGAGTCTTGCCTGTTCGGAAACAGGAAGTTGAAACAAAATAGGCGGGATTCAGAGAGTGAAGGTCCCGACGTGGCAACCTGTCTTGATCGCCGCCCCTGCCGAGTTGCTGAAGAGGGCTGCAGATTCAGGTGCAGGTGGAGGGAGATAGTCAGCGTGTGCGAGCAAGATCCTGGGGAGCCTTCACAGTGACTTCCTCCCCTCCCACCAGCTCTCCTACTTGCCAGGGCAGTGATTTACCGGCAACTTCCTGCAGGCAAGTACTGAGAGCTGCTGGAAGGGGAGACAGCCACTGTAGGAGGCAGGGAAGCTGCTGGATAAAGGGAGAGCTGTTACTGGACTTGGAGAGAGTTAGAAGAAGAGATGCTGCTGGGAGGGGAGGAGGGAAGGGAGAAGAAGGAGAGATGCTGCTGGGAGGGGAGGAGGGAAAGGGATGGGAAGAGAGTTAATGTTGGATAGAGGGAGGAGGGAAAGGGATGGGAAGAGAGTTAATGTTGGATAGAGGGAGGAGGGAAAGGGATGGGAAGAGAGTTAATGTTGGATAGAGGGAGGAGGGGAGATGCTGCTGGGAGGGGAGGAGGGAAAGGGATGGGAAGAGAGTTAATGTTGAATAGAGGGAGGAGGGAAGGGAGAAGGAAAAAAAGGAAGGAGGGAAGGGAGAAAGAAAAAAGGAAGGAAACAGCTGGCAGGGAGATTACAGGAGGGGAAGGGGGTCAGGGTGGAATGGAGAGATCAGATGAGGGAAAGGGGAGAGAGAGGAATGAGAAAGTAGAGAGACATTGATGCTGGAAAGAGGGTCAGCAGAGAAATGAGAGAGGGATAAAGATGCTAGATCTGGTGTAGGAGAGATAAAAATGAAAAAGGCAGTGAAGCTGGAATGAATGATGTCAAAAAGGAGAGGAGGAACAGGCTGGATGGACAGGGAAGAGGGGCATAGAAATAAGTCAGATACATAGGGAGAGAGGGCAGACATTGGATGGAACGGGCAGATGCTGGAAGGAAAAGAGTGAAAAGAAGATGAAAGCAGAAACCAGAGACAACAAAAGGTAGAAAAAAAATAATTTTATTTCTATTTTGTCATTAGAATATATCAGATTTGAAATATATATCCTGCTAGAGACATAACTGGGGACTGCAGTATTCTGTTAGCATGATATTTCTATGTAGCATTCTATAATAACTTGGCTTGTTCAGTTTTCTTGATAGTAGAGGGGATATATGTGAAGGAGAGGGGAGACAGGGGTTTTGTTGGTCCATGCTCTGTATATTTGTATTTATAAAATCACAATTGTTCAAAATATTGTTTCTTTTTATACTTTAATAAAATACGTTCAATATAAAATCAGAATTGTGGCTTGTGCAGATGGGATCAGATGGTTTGCGGGGATCGAGCTCACGGAGATGGGGCGTAAACGGGGTTTTTTAATTTTAGTCCTAATAGTTTGCCGATCCACAAAATAATTTTTATTTCTGCCGGTCCACGGGTGTAAAAAGGTTGAAGAACACTGCTCTAGACCAGTGTTTTTCAATCTTTGTACACCTATGGACCGGAAGAAATAAAATAATTATTCTGTGGACCGGCATCGGTCCACGGACCAGCGGTTGAAGAACACTGGGCTAAGTTGTGGGCCAGACCCTGCCCATCTCTAACCAGTCTCCACCCCAGACACCGCCCCCATAATAGTATTAATTGTAACACTATTTTTTCCATTCATTTTTCAAAGATACATAATATAATCTTTTTAACAACACATAATGGTTAACCATAAAATTAAACTACACAAAGCACACTGACAGCAGATGTAAATTCTCAAAATTGACATAATTCAATCACTAAATTAAAAATTAAAATCATTCCCACCCCCTACCTTTGTTGTCTCTCTCCCTCTATGCTATGCCTTACCTTCTGGCCTGCTCCTGCCTGGCCATTTTATGCCGCCCCGGTATTATCTTCAGGCTGGCTTCCTCTTCCTCACTGATGCAGTGCACAAAGCTGTGGGCAGCGGCTCCTTGCGTGTCTCGTGCCTCATTTGGAAGCCTTCCCTCTGACATTGCAATGTCAGAAAGAAGGCTTCCGGTTCAGGCGCAGGACGTGTGTAGGAGCCACTGCCCGTGGCTTTGTGCACTGAATCAGCGAGGAAGAGGGAGCTGGCTCGAAGATAACGCCGCATCGATCGCACTGTGGACCAGAGGTTGAAGAACACTGTTTTCAGCCTGATGTACGTGCTGGCCCTGTGGACCAGCAGGAAATTTCTATGGACCGGCACCAGTCCACGGACCGGTGGTTGAAGAACACTGCTCTAGACAACCAACATATCATCTGTATCATTGTGAGTAACTTTTGAACCCAGATAAATTAATCATGCTGCTTTAGCAATATCTTATGGCACATTTCCATTGTTTTTAAAGATCCTATCTGGAACAGCATCTACTGTATTGCCTGTTTAAATTTATAATTAACTAGCAGATTACCCGGCATTGCCTGGGTGGTTTTTTTTTATCCCAAAATGTCCCACCTACCACATGTTCAACATGAATGCCCCTCTCTATGGGGCTGAACTTGGCATCAGGAGTGTCAGTATTCATCTCATTGAGCTCGAAAACTATGGTTTAGACACTAATCTGTCGTTTTCGATAATTTTTACACGTCACCCCCTTCCCACCCCCACAGTATTTTTCCAAGTTTGGTTGAAATCTCTCCATGCATTTATGGATTAGACACCAATATCTGTCGTTTTCGATGTCACCCCTTCCCACCACCCCCATAGTATTTGTGCCCAGATGGTAAGTCTTATATATACCAAGTTTGGTTGAAATCTGTCCATGCATTTATGGATTAGACAACTGGGTTAAATTAACATTTTATTTCAGTAACCATTAGGGTATTTTTTCATACATATTCTCCCAAAACAAAGCTATGATGGTTTGTATGCACTTTGTGGGTACGACTCTATGGTAAACGATGCCCTGAGCAAAACTCAGTGCCTTCCTCTGATCTCTGGATCTTGGTTTGGATATATAGGGAGGGATACAAGCAAGATTTCTCTACACCCCCCCCCCCCCAGCCTAGACTAGCACAGAGCAAGGGTGGGGGAGCGCTTTCTCTCCCATTATACTCCTCTCCTCCTTCTGCTACCTGTAGTACTGTGGTAGGAGGAAGGGGGTGACATAAAAAATGGCAGATATTAGACACTAATATCAGTCATTTTTTATGTCACCCCCTTCCTCCTACCACAGTATTTTTTCCCAGATAGTAAGTGAAATGTATACCAAGTTTGGTTGAAATATCTCCATGCGTTTCAGAATTATGCTGATTATTCATCTCAGCGAACCCAAAAACACAATGGGGTAGAGAGACACTAAAATCTATTTTCAATCATTTTTACATGTCACCCCCCTTTCCACCCCCCTCCCCCCCAGTATTTTTCCCCCTTCCCACCTCACAGTATTTTTCTCCATATAATAAATGATATGTATACCAAGTCTCCATCTTTTCAGAGTTATGCTGGAACATACATACGATATATATCTATATCGAGAGAGATCTGTAAGAAATAAAATTCCAATTTGCTTATAAATGTTCTGAGTTCCAGTTCTTTTAATATATACATACATATACCCACATATATATATTTTATAAAGAGATTTAGTCTGGGGAAAAGCCCTGCCTGTATAAATAATAGAGCTAGGTTTTATACAGGTAGGGCTTTTCCCCAGACTAAATCTCTTTATAAAATATATTTCTCTGTCAGAGAAATATATTTTAAGGTAGAGAATTAATCTTATAAATTGATCCCAATAAAAGCTCACACATACAATTGGACAAAACCAGATCTGGAGTCATGTAGAAACTAACTGAGCCAAAGCAGTGCCACTCAGGTGCTTGTAGGTTCAAGCTCTCCAAAATAAGCAGGAATTAATTCATGGACACGTGAATAGCAGGAGTGAGGAAGGGCAAAACAAGGCTCATTACAGATGACTTGAATCAAGCAATCTAGTTTTTGGAGGGTCACTCAAGGTCAATTCAGATTTCTTAACCTTCCATCCTCCAGGGCACTGTAAGATTTGCAATCCCTGCTTCTTTTTTGTAAAAATCACCACCTCAAGGACATTAGACATGAAGGAAAGGGAAGATAAAAAAAAACCAGGATCGATCTAGAGTTACCTTTCCAAGACCTGGGTCAAATGGCAGCTTTGCATTCTCTAAAGACTATGAAATGCAAACCTCTGAGGAATTCACACAGGCAGAAAAAAAATGCTAAAAATAGAAAAATCCCCAAAGATTAAAAAAGAACAGAGATCACAAGAAAGGCACTAACATCTGTCATGCCCCACCACGAGAAATGGTGCAATTTAAAAGGAAATTTGTCTTTTTCTCTTTTTTAATTAACTCAGCAGAAAAATACAGAAAGGAAGGGGAGATAGAGAGCAAACCATTTCACTTGCAATAATTCTGCTCTTCCAATCCCCATCAAAGTTGAACTGAAGGGATTATTAAAACAGATGCTGAAAGGGTGGGAGCGGGGGAGGGAATGGAACCTAGTCTGACCCTCTCCAAGATGTTTTCAATTACACTTATGAAACCGGCTGCACACAATTATCAGCTTTATTAAAAATACATTTGATAAATCCCATGTTCTGCTTTGGTGGTATTTAAATCGAAGCATTACAGGGGCTTTCACTTACAAAGGGTTCATCTTCTCTGCCACTATTTAATTGAAGAACAACTGGGTTAAATTAACATTTTATTTCAGTAACCATTAGGGCATTTTTTCATACATGTTCTCCCAAAATACAGCTATGATGGCTTGTATGCACTTTGTGGGTATGACTCTAAGGTAAACAATGCCCTGAGCAAAACTCAGTGCCTTCCTCTGACCTCTGGGTCTTGGTTTGGATATATGGGGAGGGGTTCAAGCAAGATTTCTCTAGCTCCCAAGCCCAGACTAGCACAGAGCAAGGGTGGGGGAGCGCTTTCTCTCCCATTATACTCCTCTCCTCCCTCTGCTACCATTATATTCCTGTCTGAAACTGAACAGTGGTCCTCATTACCAGTGGTGTCTTGAGGCATTTAGGGAACAAGTCAAAGTGACATTTCTACACATCGTACCTACCCTCACACAGTCCACTGCTTTTAAATTGGCTATAAAAATAAAAAAAAAGACACTAGAACAAGCTACAAGGGCCTTGTATGCATCAAGAAGCCTCACTAGCCAGTTTCAACCACCTGGTAAAAATCCCATTAATATGGTTTGATAGCATCATTCAACCAGTTCTTCTGTGTGGGAGTACCTAAAAAAAAAAAAAAAAAACACACAAAAAAAAACAACAAAAAAAAAACCACCCTGCATTTTCAATTCTATAAATAAGCTCTATATTCCTCCTTCCAGTAGTGGGAATAGTGAGTTGTTCTTACAACTTACCCTACAGAACAAGTCTTGCAGAACACAAGTACTTTTGCCCTATATTTGCCATCCATGCACTCTCTTCCTCCTGGTTTCAGGGTGGAAAGTGTCAGCTAAAGGCTGCCCAGTATGGAAAACGATGGCTCTTCTGGGCCTTCCCCTGTGGTGTCCAGGCTCCTTGCTAACTCTGGCATCTCAGACTTGCCTAACAAGTGGTAGGCAAACTCATCAAAAGAGCCAACGATTAAGATTTCTTTTGAGAGCCAAATTTATTTTCAAGAACCATGTTTTTAGGAGTCTGTTTAAACTAGCTACTAACATTAAATAAAACCAAATATCATAATAATAATAATTTTATTTATTGACAAAAAATTATTTCTACATTTTGTCATTTCTGCTTTAATCATCTTGTCTTCACTCACTTTTTTCTAGCCAGCATCTGTCCTCTCTCTGTCTTCCATGCAGCATCAGCCCTCTCTCTCTCTCTCTCTGCCATCCACTGTCCGCCCTCTCCCCATTCCATATGGAATCTTTCTTCTTTCTATGCTCCTTCCATAAACTGTCTATCTTGTGCCCCTTCTCTCCTTTGTACATGATTCATTGCAGCTCTGCCACCTCTCCATTTTTCTCTGTCACAACCCCCTCCCCTATGCTCTGGCATCTCTCTCTCTTCTCTTTTCCTTCCCACCCCATGGTCTGGCATCTGTATCCTTCCCTTCCCTGATTCCCTGGCATCTCTCTCATTTCCTTTCATCTCTCCCTCCCCATCCATGCTCAGACATCTCCTCCTTCCTTTTCCCTTGGTCTGGCATACCCTTCCTCCTTCCCTCCATGTCTTGGCATATCTCCCTCCCTCTCTTCCCCCATGCCCTGGCATCTCTTCCTCCTCCCTTCCCTCCAAGCCCTGACATCTCCTTTCATTCCTTTCCCTCCAATTGGGTGCAGCAATTCTCCCCCCTCTGCTCCCTTTCCTCCTTCTGTCACCCCATCCCCGGTTGGCAGTGCAGCCCCTAAGCAAGTGCTCCAAGGTCTGGCATCATGGAATTTCTTCAGGCAGCAGCAGCATTCACAATTTGCTGCTGTTGCTGGCTTCAGGCCTTATTCTTTGTTGGGTTCTGCCTTCATGGAAACAAGAAGTAGGCAGGACTTAGCAGAGAGGAAGGCCTGAAGCCGGCAACAGCAGCTAATTGTAAATGCTGTTGCTGCCCGAAGAAATTAAAGATGCCAGGCCTTGGAGCACCCAGGGCAGACCACTTCTCTCCCTGTAGCCAGGGCCCCTCTGAAAAGGAACATTTAGCTCTCCCTCCCATGCGAACCTCACTGACCCACCCCAAGACGATCGACAAACCTCCCTCCAGCACTCATCAGCATTCTAAACAGGCTGCTTCGCAGTTCGCGGCCTTCTGCAAGCGATTCCCTTTGCTGCGTCACTGATGATGTCCGGGACGATGATGCTAGAGGGGGGGGCCGGGCAATGACTCTGCTGCGAATCCAGCGAAGGTGAAGGAGATGCTCAAACGGTCTTAAAGCATTGCACCGGCGGGCCCCTCACTGACCATTTTGAGCCCTATCTTTTAATTAGACTCTGATGGAGCCATTCTCACAAACTGCCGGCGGCTGCCCCGAAGCTTTCCCTCTGCGGCGATCTGCCCTGTCAGAAACGGGAAGTTGCAGCAGAGGGAAAACTTCAGGGCAGCCGCCGGCAGCTTGTGAGAACAGCTGCTGTGTCGGGGCCCTTCTGTGCAGGAAAATTTTGGCTACTGGCAGAGCCACACTCAAGAGGCTAAAGAGTCACATGCGGCTTGTGAGCCATGGTTTGCCGACCACTGGCCTAACAGATGATGCCAGAAGCCCCCATCATTTTAATGCAATTTTTCAAGTTTATTCAACATTTAATATACCGCAATGGAAGAACATCTATGCAGCTTACACATAAAATCAATAAAACCAATGGTTAAAATAATATATGTAAAGGAAGAACTACAATATGGCTCATACTGACTGCCAGTGGTCGACCTGTTTTGCAGGGGCAGGTTTGTGCACCTTATGGCGCCTATCATAAAACTTAGGTGTTGACAATGTAGGCCAAGGTTTTACTGGCGCCTAAGTTCTTTTCAGAATCGTACCTAATGGGGCCTACCTCTATCTATACCCCCAAACACTCTCATTTAGGCGCCTAATGGCCAATTAAAATTTTTTTCACAATTATGAGCTTGTTAAAGCTCGTTTAGGTGATTAATGTAGGTGCCGATTCAGGTGCCTAGCGGCACATAACATAGGCGTCCTTTATAGAATCTGGCCCTTAATGTACATTTATTTATTGGATTTATATTCCACACTATCAGTCAGTTTCTAGGTGAATTACAGAATAGTAATCAGATATTTTTCCCTATCTGTCCTGGCAGGCTCACAATTTACCTGGGGCAGGGGTAGGCAATTCCGGTCCTCGAGAGCCGGAGCCAGGTCAGGTTTTCAGGATATCCACAAAAAATATGCACGAGATAGACTTGCCTCTCAAGGAGGCAATGCATGCAAATCCATCTCATACATATTCATTGTGGATATCCTGAAAACCTGACCTGGCTCTGGCTCTCAAGGACCGGAATTACATACCCCTGACCTGGGGCAATGTCAAGTTAACCTCCCCTCCCCTTTTACAAAACCACGCAAGAGGTTTTTAGCACCAGCCGGCGCACTAAATGCGCTGTGTTGCTCCAATGTTCATTGGAACTCTATGACTGTCAGAGCAGCACAGAGCATTCAGCGTGCCAGCTGGCGCTAAAAGCCTCTTGCGCGGTTTTGTACAGGAGCAGGCTGGGATAGAACTTGCAACCTCAGGGTACCTTTAGCAGCAGCTCTAATCACTAGGCCACACCTCCAATGGGAAGAAAATTTTTCTCTTGTCAAATTCTCCGCTCAGGTGTGTCCAGAGGCAGCACACTGGGTATGAGTAGCAGGAAACACCACATGAACAGGCATGCTCATTATTTATTCTCTGGAATGGAATGGGGAGGCAGACATTCTCTCAGGAGTTTTCAAGTCCCAGAGAGGGCCTTCATAAATTCTACAACCTTGTATAGGTCAAGCTTTAATGCAAGCAGCTGGGTGTGTTGGTTCCATTTTGCTCCCTTTCCTCCTTCCTACATTCCCATAATTTCCCCAGAGTCCCCACTTAAAGCCACAAACCTACAGTCAGTTAGTTATCTTTCTGTTGCAGTCAAGAACTCCATTCTGCTTTCCCTTAAAATTTCTGCCTATACCAGTACTGAAGATCTAGATAAGATTGCTTCTCCCTGGCAGCAAACATAACTGAGGCAGCAGTGTGTTAAAGGAGACATAAGAACTACTACCTTAAAAAGGGCGAGATCTGAAAAGAGAACAGAAGCCTTGTCAGTACAAAACCTCTCCTTTCCGATAGTAACTGCAGTCACTACTGGCAATACATTTGTTCCCTAATTTTATAACTTGAGCACTCAAAATTTCTGACTAGCATACACTTGTGCAAATAAGTTTTAGAATAAGGGAAACCATAAGAACTGCCATACTGAGACAGACCGAAGGTCCATCAAATCCAATATACTGTGGCCAGCCCAGGTCCCAAGTGCCTAGCTAGATCCCAAGTAGTAAAACAGATTCTATGCTGCTTATCCTAGGAATAAGCAGTGGATTTCTCCAAGCCATGTCAATAATGGCCTATAGACTTCTCTTTTAGGAAATTATCCAAACCTTTATTAAACCCCACTAAGCTATCTGATTTCACCACATTCTCTGGCAATGAATTCCAGAGTTTAATTACACATTGTGCGAAGAAATATTTTTTCCAGTTTGTTTTAAATGTACTATTTAGTAGCTTCATCGCATGTCCCCTAGTCCCCTAGTAGCTTCATCGCACGTCCCCTAGTTATTTTGGAAAGAGTGAACAAGTGATTCACATCTACCCTTTCCACTCCACTCATTATTTTATAGACCTCTATCATATCACCTCTGAGCCACCTTTTCTCCAAGCTGAAGAACCCTAGCTGCTTTAGCCTTTCCTCATAGGGAAGTCGTCCCATCCATTTTATCATTTTTGTTGTCCTTCTCTGTACCTTTTCTAATTCCTTATATAACTGCTCACTTCTGTCACAGTAGCTTTTTGCATCAGCCAGTTGGCACCCTGCATCGCGGTGCCAACTCTTCCTGCTGCTTGAGCACCCCCGGCCCCCCCATGTATCTCTTGAAATGTTCGACGGTGTGAGCACCATCCGCCTGTTGCTCGTGCCAGCCTCAGCACCCTTCTGACGTCATGTCCTGGTCCCATGACTAGGAAGTAACATCAGAAGGAGCTGAGGCCGGCACGAGCAGCAAGTGGAACATGCTGCATGCGCTGGCAAACATTTCAAGAGGTAGGCGGGGGAGAGGAGGAGGAGTGCTGGCGACTCCCACAAGGACAGCACCTAGGGTGGTCCACTCCCTCTGCTCCCCTTACTAAGCCACTATAAACAGCGCTCAACTCGGAGCACCGTTTATACAATACAATAGTTATGAGCGTGATTTTTGTTTGACACCATTTATAGAATTTCCCCCAATATGGACAATTCTAGAATCTAGCTACCCACATTTGCATGTCCTTAACTAATAGAATGGGTATTTGCAAAAGGGGGGGAGATACACATAGGTGGGACATAGGCAGAGCTCCCACACATGCATGCAACGCACAGAATACCGTTAATAAATTAGAAATAAAAAGAGAATAAGAAAAATGATGACAATTGTAATTGTCAGAATCATCATACTTCTGTTAAGTATCCTTCACTATTGTCAGGTTTGTCCTTCTATATATGGAATCCTTCCTTTCACTGCTTGAATTCTGTGCTCACACTTTTATCACTATTAGATGTCCTTACGTTAACTCTTTCTACCTAATGATTCCAGAAAACACTTCCAGACTTTCTCATTGCCAGCTTTTATTATGTATGTAAACTTGTAACCCATTCTGGGCTTTTCTGGGAGGATGGGCTAAAAAAAAAAAAAAAAAATAGAGAAGATAACTTCTTTTATTGATGTAACTTAATACATTTTCTCCTGGATTCTACATATGGTGCTAAAAATTGCATGCACAAATTTGGGCATGCATCCAATTACTGCGTGCAAACTGAGTAACACACAACTGGCATTAATTAGCAACAATTTGGACTTGCACACGCATCTTGCTAGGCGCTGTTAAAGATGTGCGAGTAAATTCTTCAGCGCACAGCTGAAAAGGGAGTGTGACCATGGGAGGGTCAGGGGTGTTCCCTTATGATGCACACAGTATTATAGAACGCAGGGGATCTGTGCATAATTTGTGCATGAGGATTTACACCAGGTTTCAGTTGAGCCAAGCTCCCAGCCCTACATGCTAGTCTGTACACAATGCCCAACTGAGAGTACCATTTATAGAACAGCATTCAGCAAAATGGCGTAGTGAGGGGGGTGGTCCACCCTGGATGCTGTCTTTGTCAGGGCGCCAGCACCTGTCCTCCTCTCTGCCCCTTCTCACTCCTCCCCCCCCCCCCCCACTGCACACATTTCTTCACTACCCCTCCCCCCACCATACCTCTAGCTCTTCGCCAGTGTGAGCAGCAACTCCAACCTACTGCTCATGCCAGTATCGGCTCTCCCTCTGATGTCACTTCTGGGTTCTGTGCCTAGGAAGTGACATCAGAGGTAGAGCCAACGCCAACATGAGCAGCAAGTCGGTGATGCTGCTCGTACTGGTAAAGTTAAAGAGGCATGGGAGATGGGAAGGGGGCGTGCACAAAACTTGGGGGGCAGGAAAGGAGCATGGGACGAACACAGAGGATCTCTAATTAGAAAATAAATGGTATTCAGGCAGTCCCTGGGTTAAGAACTGGTTCCATTTTTTAAACCGTTTTAAGTTGAATTTGTATGTACAGTGCTCCCCCGAGATTCAAAACCGCAAATACGGTTTTTCATGGAGGAGCCTGAAGATGGTAGTGGGAGAGGGCAGCAGGAGTGATTTCCTGCACTCGCGGCACTCTGGCTGCTCTCTCCTGCCTCTCCCGCTGCCCTCTCCTTGTTGGCGGTTCGCGGTCCAAAAATACCGTGAATGACCGGGATTGCGAACAACCAAGGGAACACTAACTCAGATCCTAGTGTTCTTCCCACTTTTTCTACCTCTTTGAGGCCCCTCTTATATTCCTTTCCATCCATCCCATTGTTCCCTCTCCACCACCACATCCAACGTTATTCCCTCTCTCTTCCCCATGCATTTCTACCTCACTCCTCTCCCACCACCATGCCCAATAATTCTCTCTCCCTCCCTATGCCCAACAATTATCCTTTTTTCTTCATCTCCCCATGTGCACCATCTCTTTCCCTCTCACTAAGTCACCCAATTCTCCTCCTCTATTCTCTCCCCACCTCAGCATCTTTCCCTCCCTCCCTCCATCCTATGGCTCATGCTCCCCTCCCTCCCTGTATAGAAGAGGGCAGGGAGGGGTGCCATTCACCCTCATATGCCACTGGCTTAACACATTTTTTTGCACTGTCCATTCCTCACCCTGGCTCCTCCTGCTGTTAGGAGTCATCCGAAAGCAGCATTCGTCAGCTAGATCCACCTCCTCTGCTGGCTTCATTCTGAAGCCTGAGTCACAAAGTGCACCAAAGAAACATTAATGTTCTAAACTGTTTAGACATTGTTATTTGGAATATCCGATTTGAAACTTGAAAAATATAGAATGTGCTGGTAGCTAAAGACCCTGTGACCCTGCCGATCTGCCCATTCTCACCTCCCGCTCACCAGTCCTAACTCTACTCCTTCCCATTCTTCAAAAATCCTTTGTGCTTATTCCAGGTCTTCTTGACTGTTCCATATGCCCCTGGAACCCTATGGGGCCTTCCATCTCTGTTTGGACATAGAAGACAAGTCGTTATGAATATGCAGAAAGAGGGAAAAGCAAGAGCAATGATTGTACAGAAGTGGCTCATACACCCCCTCAAACTCAGGATTTAGCCCTGGTCACAGTGATATCCTCAGCAGGGACTGCGGCCTGCAGATGTCTTACCCCCCATCCTTCCCAGGAGAGAGCAACTGAGATTTTAGCACTGTAAGCCTGCATTATTGATGCAGGTTATTAATTGACTAACTTCACAGAGATCTCAGCTTGGCAGTGAACTGGGCTCCTGAGACACATTCAGTGTTACTGGTGTATCGAACGGATTTCTCCACGCTACAGAGGGCCTGCCTGATAATACAGCCGCAGTACATGAGTTGGAAAAATAAAGGGTGCAGGAAGTAAGGACCAGCAGTAAAAAAAAAAAAAAAATTAATTGGGTACCACACTGCCCCTTTTTTTATTCCAATTGTGTTTTTGTTATTTTAGATGGATGGAAATTTTGTTACTGCAATTTTTATTTGTGTTATTTTAGAATATTACTACCTCGGGCTTTTGATGAGGTGAGCAATTAAATTAAAGTAAAAGTAATCTGTTCAGTCATTGGGGTAATAGTGTCTGAGGATCTGAAGGTCATGAAACAGTGCAACAAAGCGGTGGCTATAGCCAGAAGGATGCTGGACTGTATAGAAAGAGGCATAACCAGCAGAAGAAAGGAGGTCATTGGTGAGGCCCCCACCTGGAATACTGAGTTCAGTTTTGCAGGTCATATCTGGCTGAGGATGTTAAGACTTGAAGCGGTCCAGAGAAAAGCGATGAAAATGGTATGGGGCTTGCACCAAAAAACATACATGAAGAAATTGGAAGACCTGAATATGTATACTCTAGAGCAGGGGTGTCAAAGTCCCTCCTCGAGGGCTGCAATCCAGTCGGGTTTTCAGGATTTCCCCAATGAATATGCATGATATCTATTAGCAGACAATGAAAGCAGTGCATGCAAATAAATCTCATGCATATTCATTGGGGAAATCCTGAAAACCTGACTGGATTGCGGCCCTCGAGGAGGGACTTTGACACCCCTGCTCTAGAGGAGAGAGGGGACAGAGGATATATCATACAGACATTTAAATATGTGGAAGTATTAATATAGAAACAAATTTTTTCCAGAGAAAGGAAAATGGTAAAATTAAAGAGCATGAATTGAGGTTGTAGGGTGGCAGAATTGGGAGTTATGTTAGGAAATTCTTTTTCACAGAGGGTGGTGGATACCTGGAATGCCCTCCCAAAGGAGCTGGTGATGAAAATGGTGACAGAATTCAAAAAAGTGTGGGACGAGAACAGAGGATCTCTAATTAGAAAATAAATGGTATACAGGCAGTCCCCGGGTTAAGAACTGGTTCCATTTTTTAAACCGTTTTAAGTTGAATTTGAATGTAACTCGGATCCTAGTATTCTTCCCACTTTCTCCACCTCCTTGAGGTCCCTCTCAGTGTTCCCTCTAAGCGGGCGGGTGTTGTGAGCAAACTTTTTTCACCGTGAGCCAAAAATATCGGGCGCCAGCAAGTTATGAGCCAACTCGCCCGATTCTCCTCTCGCCGCCCTGCCATCTGCCGTACGCCTCTTCCGATTGTGCGCTGTGACGAGAAACGTGTGCGCTGCGATGTAATATTTTGTGCGCCAGCGCAGCTTAGCGGGAACACTGGTTCAAATGGTTTTATTTATTTCCCCAAATTTATTTTTGTTATACGCATTGAAAATATTTGATATTGCGTTTAAATCAAAATCTCAATAAACTTGAAACGAGTGCCCGTGAGATTGTGGGAGGGTTAAATACTCAAAACTTAGAAGTTTTTGCTACGCCAGCTTTCTGGTATCTTTACATACAGTGGCGTACCTAGCATATGTAACATCCGGGGCCCATCATTTTTTGGCACCCCCCCATCTGTAAGAAAAACATGATTTTTAGTAACAAACCACACGTCACACATGAGTACCTAGGAAAAGGCAGCATCTTACATATTGCAGTGAGCAGTACATCAATACACCCATTGTAAAACTAAACAAGCCAGACCAGCACAGATCAATCCTACACCGTCAATCCTAACAGAAAACACACAGAACACAGAAAACACCTTCGCCTAGTAAGGAATATGTAATCACAAACTAACCCCTCCCTCTTTTACAAAACTGTAGTGTGGATTTTAGCTACGGAGGTAACAGCTCTGATGCTCATAAAATTCTGAGCATCAGAGCTGCTACCACCAAGGCTGGTGCTAAAAACGCTTCACAGTTTTGTAAAAGGGGGATAAAATAAAAATACATAGACAAAGGTTAAATTGAACCAGCAAGAAGCTGGACTCTGCATACAATGCTTCACAGAAACAGTGACACATGTCTCCTAAAGCAATAAATAAATAGAAATTTTTTTCTACCTTTGTCTTCTGTGGTTTCTCCTTTCCTCATCTTCTTGTAACTCTCTTCCTTCCATCCACTGTCTGCCGTCTCTCTTCCCCTATATGGCATCTTCTCTCCTTCTATGCCCCTTCCAGAAACTGTATGCCTCCCCCTTCCATCTCTCCTTTCACCCCATTGGTCTGGCATCTCTCTCCTCGCCTTCCCTCTCCCACACCTCTCCTCATAGTCTGGTATCTCCCCTTCCCTGATTCTCTGGCATCTCTCTCCTTTCCTTTTCTTCCATCTTTCGCTCCCCCTCCATGCTCTCACATCTCCCCCTTCCTTTTCCCTTAGACTGGCATACCTTCCTCCTACGCTCCAAGCCCTGGCATCTCCTTTAATTCCCTCCCTCATCTTCCTTCTCCCTCCAGCTGGGTACCGCAACACTCTTCCCTGCAGCTCTGCACTTCCCCACAATTGCCATGCTTCGGTTCCTCTTCTTCCTTCCTTCCTCCCCCCCCCCCCCCCGCGGGACCCTGCGGCACCATCAACTCTTACTCCCTCTAATGTCGGCCCTGCAGCTCCAGACTTCCTCGCACCTTCTCCCCTCCCCCTTTGGATCGCTATTATTTTAAATGTTATAGCCGCAGAGCTGTATCCATCAGTGGAGATGTCTAACCTCGGCCTGCCCCGGAACTCTTACTGCAGCAGCCGCCCGTCTAGGCAGGAACAGGAAGTCACTGTTGCAGTAAGAGTTCCGGGGCAGGCCGAGGTTAGACATCTCCACTGATGGATACAGCTCTGCGGCTATAACATTTAAAATAATAGCGATCCAAAGGGGGAGGGGAGAAGGTGCGAGGAAGTCTGGAGCTGCAGGGCCGACATTAGAGGGAGTAAGAGTTGATGGTGCCGCAGGGTCCCGCGGGGGGGGAGGAAGGAAGGAAGAAGAGGAACCGAAGCATGGCAATTGTGGGGAAGTGCAGAGCTGCAGGAGCTGTTATAGCCTCCCCTTACCTTTGCGACGCGTGTGTGCGCTGTGAAGAGAAACTTGTGCGCTGCGATATAATATTTTGTGCGTGAGCGCAGGCCAACGCAGCTTAGCGGGAACACTGGTCTTATATTCCTTTCCATCCATCCCATTGTTCCCTCTCCACCACCACATCCAACATTATTCCCTCTCATCTCTCTCTTCCCCATGCATCTCTACCTCACTCCTTTCCCACCACCATGTCTAATAATTCTCTCTCCCTCCCTATGCCCAACAATTATTCTTTTTTCTTCATCTCCCCATGTGCACCATCTCTTTCCCTCTCACTAAGTCACCCAATTCTCCCATTCTATTCCTTCCCCCACTCAGCATCTTTCCCTCACTCCCTCCATCCTATGGCTCATGCCCCCTCCCTCCATTCTATGTCCCAAATTCATGCCCCCTCCCTCCTTCCTTCCATCCTTTGTCTAAAGTTTGTGCTTCCTCCCTATTCCCATCACACCCCTCTCCCTCCCTCCCTCTTGTGCCCCAAGTACGTGCCTCCTTCCAGCAGGTATTTACCTTCTGGCTGGCTCACTCCTCCTTCCAGCCGCAGTCGTTTCTCTGTACAAAGATGCGAGTGGTGGTTCCTACGCATGTCCCACGACTGTCGGAGGAAGCTCCTCCCTTGGCTATCTTGAACAGGAGATCCAAGCCCTTTATGGCTTCTGTGAACCAGGAAGCAATCTATGCAAGCACTCCAGTACAAGTACCAGTAGTTGCAAATGCTGGGACAGAATGCAATACAGCGCAAGAGGAAGGGTTGAGTACTTGCCGTCAAGCAGCTGATGTTGAGTCAGGATTTCTAGTAGTGACGTTTGCTGTTGTCACACTTATAAAAAAAAAATAGGTTTCTAGTACAGATTTAGTGCAGGGAGCAGCTCTCTTACCAGGATAAACACCAGCTGTGCAGTTTGGCTCTACGTTTTTGGAGAAAGAAAGAGTCCAGGCTGCTCCCAACATGACATGTAGAGAAGGAGGATCTTCAGGTAATCAGATTAGCCAGGGATTCTGAGAGGAAGATTCTCTAATATTGCCGGAAAAATCCACGGCCATTATTGTAACGATTTCAAAAAAGATGAATCATTCTCAAAAAATACATGCATGCAAATGAGGTGTGCAGCGTTTCGCAAAGTGTCGCTAAATTTACATGTGATGAGTTGCTGATAGCGATCGGCACATGCGCAGAATACACCATGAAAAGAGGCTTAAGTGTGGGCATGTGCCAGGAAAAGCAATGCCGTCATCATCATCTTTGGGCCTCATCGCATATCTTATCAGGACTACATGGAAAGTACGAGGATAAGAACCACCATCCATAATACCATCCACTATTATAGCACAAAACACACGCAGCTCACAAATGCCAATAATTTTGTTTGGTTTTTTTTTAATGTCCAATTTTATCATGAGCCACAGCCAAAAACACGTGAGACACACCTATAATACACACATTCAAGAAGCGAGCTTTTGAGAATCTTCCCCTGAGGCAATATCCTCAGATAATTAGATTACTCAGGAAATCCCTTTCACAAGAATTATCTGAGAAGTGTCAGCATTTGGTTTGGGATTGAACTTCAGAAAGGACTAATAGGTATTTAGGCCTAGATTCACTAAACTCACCGAGCATGTCCCGACCAGTTTGCGATCATACTCCGACCCAATTCACTAACCTTCTGGCCGATCAATCTCCCACCTGATCTGATCCGCCCATGCAAATGAGGGTAAATGGCATGCATAAGTGGGAAGCCATTGATTCACTACGCAGAAGAAACACCAATTGGGTTTGCTGATCCGAAATGAAGCGACTGCTGAGGACCAGTCGCGTACTGTCCTTGCTGATTCTCCTGCTCTCTGCCACCCTGAAATCCCAGTATCGAGGTTACAAAACAACCATCAAAATAAAAAATAAAACTGTACATATACATATTCCTCCCTTTTTATATATTGTGCAAAAGTGCAGTGCGAGCCCGTGGTTTTAACCTGCGGGTTTAAAGCGTGTTCCGTTCCATAATCTGGCTGCTCTCGCCCAGCCCCTATATTTTCTGTCCTACGGGAGACTGCAGCCAAGCTCGAGAGAGACGGAGGAGGAGTTAACAGAAGTGGGCTGAGAGCCACATGATTGGTTGCACAACTTTCTGTGGGCTGAGAACTCCTTCCCCCTGTAGTGCTGATTGTGTGGGCATTATGAAATAGAGAGTAGGCGGGGCTTCCCCGGTCCCTGCCTAAACGCAGAGCGGGAGCGGGGCTCCTGAAGTTTAGTGTGGATGGCTTTAAAGCTGCTGCTGTTAAGAGGTCCTGTCGGGGGCTGGCGGTGGGTACTTCAGTGTCTCTTGCAGGTAAAGCCCGTTTCCAATGTTGTGTAGGCACACGTTAGCTCTTCAACTAGACATGCGAAAACTATTCAAAGCATCATAATAACTTGACATTGCATAAGGAATCAAAGATGTGGTTTGTTCCATTCTATTAAATAATGCACATGTGTCTCGATCGCTCTACAGTGATCCATGGGATCGCTGTGGGGCATGCGTCCAATCAGATTATTTGCATGCTGAATCTGTAGTGAATCGGTCGCTCAGCAGAACTTGGCCACAAATCGCCCAACAACGATACAGATCGGTTAGTTTAGTGAATCTAGGCCTTAATCATTAGCTGTTGTAAGGCTTTATGGGAACCGTAAGTCCATGCTTTCTGTGTAGGACCCGGTGCCGTGGAATGATTTACCTCTATCTCTGTGCCAATCTAACCTGCTCTGGCAATTTAGAAAGGGAATGTGCTGCTTTGAGCGCTTCTTTGGTGTGGCCTGGATAAGAATTTAACTGTGAAACTATTTACAAATGCCTTGGTTAAAAATCTTTCTTCACTCTTTGGAAGTTACATACAATTAAGTCTTTTAGTCCCATTGCATTTAGAATACTTGTGTAATCTCTGGTATTTAGTATACTGGATTACTGTAATTCAGTTCGTTTGGCAGGTCTTCAGTCAAATTTGCATAGATTGCACATAATCCAGAATGCGGCTGTGCTAGACGTTTTTGATTTGAAAAAAAAAAATT
This sequence comes from Geotrypetes seraphini, assembly GCF_902459505.1. Taxonomy (NCBI): domain Eukaryota; kingdom Metazoa; phylum Chordata; class Amphibia; order Gymnophiona; family Dermophiidae; genus Geotrypetes; species Geotrypetes seraphini. The sequence goes on along the minus strand of NC_047094.1, from coordinate 71,533,309 downwards.
GGATCATGCTACTCCATACTACAGACAACTCCATTGGTTGCCTTTTGAAGCCAGGGTTTGGTTTAAATTTGGGACGCTCTGTTATAAAACCATATATGGTCAGGCACCTGGTTATTTAATAGAACAATTCACATTTTTTAAGGCAGTTCATCCACTAAGGATAACTTCATTGTTTGTGTTCCCTCCAGTACGAGGATGTCTTTACAATAAATATTTGCATTGAACAATTGCATATCAGGCTGTTAGTTGGAATTCGGAACTGCGTATTTTGTTCGCTTCTTCTATTTCATATATGTATTTCCGAAAACTATTAAAAAGTCATCTCTTTTTGTAAAATTCTTAGGAAAGTAAGGAAGATGATATTTCTCTTGTATTTCACTGTGATGTACATCTCTTGATGATGTAAACCGCAACGATCTGGAAGGTATTACGGTCTAGAAATGTATTTTAATGTAGTGAGCCCGATGACAGTTTGAGCTAGGGTAGTTCTTTTTTATGCTGTTTCTCTTTGGTTGTTGTGTATTTGTTTGTATTATTTGGTGTGATTGTATGTAATTTTTGTTCCCCGCTTAGATTTGTGGATAGGGGGGTTATAAATAATTTTAAATAAATACAGTGGTGCCTCGCACAGCGAACGCCTCGCACAGCGAACGCTGCGCACAACGAACTTTATGTCTTGATTCGTACAACGGACTTCGTTTCACACAATGAAGTCCGGGGTTCCTGCGGGGTTGGATCGCAGCGGGGTTGGTCGAGCCGCGAGGGTAGTCTCCTTCTCCTTACCTGCCCTGTCGCAGCACACAGCCGAACGGAAATCTTCCCGATGTCAGCGCTGACGTCGGAGGGAGGGCTTAAGCAAAGCCCTCCCTTCCTCCGACGTCAGCGCTGACATCAGGAAGACTTCCGTTCGGCTGTGTGCGGCTGCGGCAGGGCAGGTAGGAAGAAGGCAATGGCGAACGAAAGAGGGGGGAGGGGGCGGTCCGCCCCGAAGAATGTGCACAGCTGGTCAGGTCCCCCGATCGACCGACAACAGGCCCGGCCGACAAACCTCCCTGCCCTGTAGCCGCGAATCTAAATTACCTCTTACAGCAGCTTCAATAATCCAGCTGCTGTAAGAAGGTAATTTAGATTCGCGGCTACAGGACAGGGAGATTTGTCCGACCGGGCCTGTTCTGTTGTCGGTCGGGTGCAAAAGCGCCACAAAGGTGGAGGCAGGGAGGGAGGAAAGGTGGAGTGGAGAAGAAAAGACGCTTAAGGGGGGAGAAGGCCGCTGAAAGCACATGTTGGAGCAGGGGATGAGAGGGAGGGAGAGAAGGGGAAATATTGGACAAGGGCAGAAGGGATGCTAAATCATAGGGTGACAGGCAGAGAGAACAACAGGAAAAAGAGTGGAAGCAATCTTGAACCCTGAGGGTGAGGGCAGAGAGAGGTGGTGAGATGATTGATCATGGGGAGAGGGACAAAAGGGAATAGAGATGGGATAGGAAGATAGTGGAAGTAAAAGGACAGGGAGATGTATGTTTTTAGATGTATCTAAATAAAAATAATAACAAAAAATTTATCTTTTTTATGTCATCTTAGCATATTTTATGCTGCAGAACGAATTATTTTTTTTTACATGTATTCCTATGGGAAAACGCGTTTCACATAACGAACGTTTCACATAACAAACTTGCTCCTGGAACCAATTAAGTTCGTTGTGTGAGGCACCACTGTAAATACATAAATATCCCACATTTTGGCGCCAATTCTATAAATGGTACCAAAGAGTGCAAGTGTCAGCCATAAATTAGAATCGTGATGCCTAGTAGCACCTAAAGTGTCCTTAGGTGCTGGTAGCCAACGAATCCTTAGGCGTACTATCTCTGCCAGGGTTTTCTTGCCTAAAACTTGATAAGAAAATTACAGACCATTCAAAACACAGCCCTCAGGCTGATCTATTCACTTGGAAAATTTGACCATATCACTAATGCCTACCTAGACTCTAACTGGCTACCGATACGAGCCCGAATCCAATTCAAATTTCATTGTCTATTATTCAAAGCAATAAACGGAACTGCACCCACCTACCTCAACAACCTTCTGAATCGTAACCGCACATCCAGACTAAGAAGAACCCAGATCCTATTCTCCTACCCACCACTCAAGGGAACTCAGCGCAAGAAGATGTACGACAGCCTCCTAGCGACACAGGCAGCGAAGCTGGACCCCTGCATCTCCAACCTGTTGACAACTACATGCGACTATAAATCATTCTGAAAAGAAATCAAAACTCTGCTATTTAGAAAAACTATACAGCCTTCTTATCCCCCCCTCGCATCCTCTCCCCTTCACGCAAACTACCAGCTGACCTCCTACCACCCTACTAATATCTCCCCAATGACCCTATCAAGTATCCTACCCCTAATTTCTTCTTCCCTACTAGTAACCCTCAATTGTAATTCCCCTGCATCTACTGTGTAAGCATCACCTAAATTGTAACTTCCTGGAAATGTCCAGCTATCTTATACTGTAATCCGGTTAGAACTGTAAGCGTCCACCAAATTGTAACTTTCTGGAAATGTCCAGCTATCTTATACCATAATCCGCTTAGAACTGCAAGGTACAAGCGGAATAGAAGTCACTAATGTAATGTAATGTAAAACGAATGTGCCCAAGTCAAAACACACCCATATTCCACCCCTTTAATGTAAAACAAGCCCATTATCTTCCTTGTATTCACACCTATTTTCTTGAAGTAGATGCCTACCTCGAAGTGGTAGGTGCCTACCATCTAATTAATTATGATTTCATTGTAATTTAATTGCAATTTTCAATCAACTGCAATTAAGACTTTTTAAAAAATTAAGTTATGTGCCTAGGCATCATTTATAGAATCAGGGCCTTTATACATAGTTACCGTTACTTGTAAAAGTCTACACCCCTTTATTTAGAAGAGCAGAATATGAAAAATGTACAAATTCAGTTGAAAATACATTACAGTAGGAATTTGTTTCACTGGCCTATACAACATACTCTACGCATTCAACATGAAAGCAAATTAGAGAAAGTAATTAAGAATACAAAAAAACAAAAAGTCTTGATTGCATAAGTCTTCCTCCCCTTTATCACAGCAAACCCTCTCAAGACAAATTTTGGAACAAGGCCACAGTACATTACAGACCACCTGTGTTCAATCACAGTAGCCAAGTTGATTCAAAATACTCCTGGATTAATAAAAAAAAAATAAAAAAAGCTGTTTTGTATAAAGTGAATATGAAGCAAAGGTCTCTAAACATGACAAATATGGAGTTGCTGAAAGAAATCCAGGACCAAGTTATTTAAAAAAAGCACACTGTAGAAGGCATTTAGAAAATTTCAATGTACTGTATCTCAATATCCTCTGGATCAATGTCATGTCCATCATTAAAGTGAAAACAGTTTGGCACCATCAAGACACTGCCTCAATCAATCTGTCCCTCTGACGTCAGTAGCTGTGGGTTAAAGAAAATGCTGAGGAAGGCCATTGTGAAGCCTAACATGTCTTTAAAACAGACTAGAGAAATCTATGGCCAAGACTGGGGGAAGCCCCCCCATAAAATCAAGATTACTCCTCAGACATGACCTGTACAGGAGGATGGCAAGAAGAAAGCCACTGGTGAATTAGGGAAAAAAACAAAGGGAGGGGAAGAAGAAAAAGAAGAGGAAAGAAGGAATAATTAATATCTTTTTTCCTTCTTTCCTCTTCTTTTCCTTCTTCCCCTCCCTTTGTTTTTTTCCCTAATTTATGTTATTTTCCTCCATCAAGAGAAAAAAATTTGTAACTTTTCCCCCCTTTCCCTCTTTTCATGTTTGTTTTTAACAATATATATAGGGATCTTTTCTGTTTTATGTAATTATTTAACAAATATTTATTTAGCTGTTATTAATGTACTACTAATATGACTATGTGTTCCCTTATAATCTGTTTTTAACTGTACATCACTTAGAATGTTTTAAATAGGCGATTCATCAAAAATAAAGTGAACTTGAACTTGAAGAAAAGCTCTAGGCTGTGCCGCATAGCATTTGAAAAGAAACACTGCATGCAGGTGAGGAGTCTCTGTGGCTTGATGAGACCAAAATGGAAGTCTGTGGCGTTTGTGCTAAACATGTGTTATCATAAAACAAAACGTGGTACAACCCTCTGCTAACACCATCTCTTCAGTAAAGCACGGTGACGGCAGCATTACCTTACGGGGATGGCACAGAGTACAGGCAAAATCATAGAGAAAAATCTACTCTAGGCCCTGATGCTCAGAGCCTAACGCCAGTATTAGTGCAGATTAACACAAGACTAGCACCTGCACAAATCTGCGCAGAATGTTCAGAGGGCTTTAGTGCAAAAAAAAACAAACTTGAGTGCCAAAGATGGCTGCAAACTGTATTAAAATATAATCAAACTGATGTTAGTCATTTGCTATGCCTTCCCAATGTTCAGAACAGCACACAAACAAACCCTGCTCTTAATTCTAGAAATCTACTGCCAGTTCAAAGCTGACATTGGGGGGGGGGGGGGGAGGTTTAAAGAAAGGATTTCTTATGATTTTCAGTTTAAAATCTGCCAGTTTTGATTTGGAAGCAGAAGGAAGCCCGTGCAAGCCTCTAAGCAACAAAACAGAAAAAAAAAAAAAAAGTGTGCAAGTCCAAACAAGCCCACAAGTGAAAGTATACACCGGTGCCGGGTTCCACCAACCTGGGCGCCTCCTTCCCTCGCTATGCCGCTGTTTTGAATCAGCCCCCCTGCAGTCCACAGCAGATGCCTAGCCAACTTCAAAGACTTCCAGTTCTGCTGCTAAGAAGCATGGGAAAAACTGTACCATCCAACTGTGCAAAGCAGATTTGTTTATTAATTTTTCTATACCATTTGCCCAGGGGAGCTAACGGTTAATTCAGGTACTCGAGCATCTTTCCCTGTCTGTCCCAGTGGGCTCACTTGTCTAATGTACCTGGGGCAATGGGGGGATTAGATGACTTGCCCAGAGTCACAAGGAGCAGCATGGGCTTGAACCCACAACCCCAGGGTGCTGAGGCTGTAGCTTTAACCACTGCACCACTCTCTCCCCTTTAGCTGTTATTGCTGCAAAGAAGCTTCCTTCCAACCAAGCATTAGGTCAAATGCATGAAGTCTTACGCAATCAAGAATTTTGGTTTCTTAATTGTTATCGCTTTGTGAATATTTCTATAAATTGTTCTATTCAACATAGTCTACGTTTGCAATGTGAAAGATCAGTGAAACAAACCCCTACTTTTGCGCATTCTGAATTGTAGCTAAAGACAGCAGAATTTGAACAATGTAAAGGAGCATTTTACAATACACAGTACCTAGTAACTACAGTACAATCACTGTATTGTAAACATTTGTTCACCTATTCCTATTTCTAAGCCAAACTCCAAAAATCAATGGCTGCTCGATGCTCACATGTTTTTTTCCTCCCATTCTAGATGTATGAATATATTTTTCCTGTATTGATACTAAAAAAAAAAAAAAAAAAAAAATTAGGACCAGATATTCAAAATAATTTTAAATGACCTGTTTAAATCACCAGATTAGTGCCTCTTAAAATGTTTGGTTAACACTTAAGCCAAAACTGGCTATTTTGGGGATGTTCCATGGGTGGAGTCAACACTTAATCAGTTAAGTGCGATATTTGCATAAAAAACGGTCCTATCTTTATGCGCTTCTTCAAAGCTGGTTATGTGCATATCACACTTTACTGGCTATCAGTTAACCAGATCTTTATACCCAAAAATTCAATACCAGAGCCAAGACATGACCCGACATTGAATTTGTGGTTTCAAGCTAACTGCAAAATTCTGATTACGGCTGGGTGAATATCGGGATCTTACTCTTTTAGTATATTGATATTACTAAATCAAGAGACCAAAGGGATTTTCTGGCTCCGATAATCTGCCATGGTTTGGTGTCTGGCGATTGGGATTTGATATACTGCTTGGACAAGATGTATAAGTGGTTTACAATTAGGTACTCAAAGCATTTTCCCTATCTCTCCTTGTGGGCTCACAGTTTATCTAATGAACCTTGGGCAGGAGAAGCTTAAGGGCAGGATTCACTAACTTTACCGATCGTGTTCCAACCAGTTTGTGCCCCCAACCCGATTCACTAACCTTCCTCCTGATCTGATCCGCACCCGAACCGATCCACGCATGCAAATGAGGGGGAATGGCATGCAAATGTAGTAAGGCGGGGATTTACTAAACAATTTCAGGAACACCGACAGGGCTTGCCAATCAAAAAATAAGCGACTGCTGAGGATCAGTCGCTCACGTCCTTTCCAACTGAAATAACATCTCTCTTGGGCAAAAACCCTGTCACTCTGCTGCCCTGCCTCTCTGCCGCCCTGCTCCCCGTGAGCCCGTGTTTTTAATCTGCGGGTTTAAAGCGGGGCTGCACTATGGTTGCAAAGCGTGTCGCTGTGATCAGGTTGCTGCCCTCGCCTGCTGGAGAAGGACGTCGGCATGTATCCGAGCTTTCTGTGCGCCCCCACCCCCACCCCTCCTTGCAGAGCTACCCTGGCGCTGCCCAGTATCCCAACTATGGAGGTAGCCTTCCTTCCTCGCTTGTGCAGAGAGCAACAGCAAGCGCATGCACAGACCATCTACAGGCAAAGAAGATGGTCTGCGCATGTGTCTGGATCGCTCTGCAGCAATCTGTGCAGTCACTGTGGGGTGTGCCTCTGATTGCATTCATTTGCATGAGGAGGCGTAGTGAAATTAGTCACTTGGGAAGACTCGGCCTTGGATCAGAAAGGGATCGGATCAGTGAGTTAGTGAATCTAGCACTAAGTGACTTGCCCAGGGTTACAAGGATCACAGGGTTTGAACCCACAACATCAGGGGACCGAGGCTGTAGCTCTAACCTCTATGCCATATTCTCCTCTCCCTTCTGGTCCTTGTTCTGTATTTTTTTAGCCATTCTGGGAAGGTTTTTCATATCTTGGTGCCCATTTGATGCCAGTTGCACTTAGTTTTAGGCTCTCCAGGCACCACAGAATCTCAAAAGTAGGAATGTGTATAGTCTCTCAGCGAAAAACCATTTCCCACCTAATAACAAAATCTCAGTTCAATAATAATGTGAGGGATCCTCAGACTGCGTCAGGGATTACTAGTTCCATTTCAGACTGCATTCATTTACCATTTTTTAAAGGTAAATTGCTGTGAGCTAAAATGAAAAAACTAATCCAATGCAATTTATGAAATTGGCACTAAGTTGGATGAATGAGTGGGTTCCAGAAATCCTGGAGTGAGCACAGTTACATCCAGATAAGTTCCTTTACAATACTAAAATATTTTTGCTCAAGTGATACTAAAAATTATTTTGATTCATGTGTTCTCACAATGATCTAAGTGAACAAGAGCCTGAACTTATACAATAGTGATTTTGTCATCAGATACTACTACTACTATTAATTATTTCTATAGCGCTACCAGATGCACACAGGGCTGTACAGAGTCAAAGAGTAAAAAAAACAGTCCCTGCTCGAAAGAGTTCACAATCTAAACAGGCAAGACAGACAAATAGGATGTAATGGATATAGTTAAGGGGAACGGTTAATCAGCGGGCTGGGATGGAGGGCAGAGGAGGTACAGGACAATCAAGCCATTGTGACATCACTGATGAGATTGGCTCTTATTGGTGGAAGAGCCATTATGACATCAGAAGCTTCCCAAAGACAAACAGGATGTCATGGATACAGTCAAGGGGAACGGTCAATCAGAAGGCTGAGTTGGAGAGCAGAGGAGCAGGGTTAAGGATTGAAGGCTATATCAAAAAGATGGGTTTTCAGTCTGCTTTTAAACAAGGGAAGGGGCTTGACGGTCACACTCGAGTAATTTATTCCAGGCATAGGGGGCAGCTAGATAAAAGGAACAAAGTCTGGAATTGGCAGTGGAGGAGAAGGGTAATGCTAAGAGTGAAATATCTGAGGAACGGAGTTCTCTGGGAGGTGTATAAGGAGAGAGAAGCGAGGACAAATATTGAGGGGCAGCAGAATGAACACACTTGTAGGTCAGCAATAAGATTTTCAACTGTATGTGATGGCAGATGGGGAGCCAGTGAAGTGACTTAGAGGCATGATAGAAAAATATATGCTTTTAAAATTTCACATTATTAATCTGGGATGTCAAACAATCTCATGCTCGAGAAGGGACGCTTTGGCAAATGGAATGATATGCACCAAGGGGGAAATTCTAATAAGTGGAACCATCAGCATAGTAAGTGGGCAAGGGGGGATAATCTGCCCCAGGTGCCAAGTTGGTGAGGGTACTGGCACCCCTCCTTCTCTCCACGCCCCCCCCCCCCACCTTTTCCCATTCCTCCCCTCGCCACCCTTCCCTTTCCCCATACCTCTATTGAAGTTGTTGTTCACAACTGTCAAGGTGCTCCTTGCAACCCCATCGGCTCTCTCGCTGACATCACCTTCAGGTGCTGCACAAAGGAAGTGATGTCAGAGGGAGAGCTGACTGGGTCACGAGGAGCATGTTTACCACCGCAAGCAGCAACTTCAACTAGAGGTAAAGGAGCAGGAAAGGAGTGGTCAGGCGGAGATGAGGATGGGGGAGGGGCACCACCGCCCCAGGTGCCTCTCATCCTCCCTATGCCACTGAGCGGAACCTACAATATAGGCGACTTCAATGTATGCGCCTACAATAATAAATATCAGTGTCAAAATTAGAGTTAATGGCATCATTAATGAGCTTTAACAAACAATGACAAAACAATTAAGATTAATTGGGTGGTAGGTGCCTACATCTAGGTGCCTAACACCATATAAGCGTGGTTAAGGACAGAACAGGGGCATTTTTTAAAAAAGTCAGGCACTACTAGGCATCATTAGGCACCTAAAATGTAGGCAAGGTAATCCTTGGCCTACATTAGAGATGCCTACAATATAGACGTGATTCTGTTAGTGACGCCCAACTTGTGATTTACCTGTCTAGGCGTCATTATCAGAATCTGGCCCTTAAATGCAAATTTAATAAATTGGCAATTATGTGCATAATTTCTGCTATAGAATACCAGTGGCATACCTAGGGTATGTGTCAACCGGGGCCCATCATTTTTTGATACCCCCCCATGTAAAAAAATATTTTTTGTAATAACCATGAAACGGAATAAATGGTCAGAATAGAAACAAGCAGTGAAAATTTTCTTTTATTGAACCTCATATGTAACCATTATTCCAAACATAACAAAGTACATATGGAGTAGTTGCAGGTGATGCTTGGGACAGTTCTGATTGTGTTAGTTCGGTTTTATGTGTTTTTTGAATAGAAGGGTTTTTATTTCTTTTTTGAAGGTTTTGTAGTCTGTGGTCGAGGTCAATAGGTTGTAGAGTTGGGGATCGAGTTGGGGAGGTTGTCGAACAGTTTTTTTTCTTTTGACGATTTTGGTTGGAGGGTGTATGAATCCACCTCAACCAGACATAGGAGAGTTCTCCTATGTTTGGTTGAGGTGGATTGAATTATTTAGCTGAAGAAATTAGTTACCCCCCTCCATTCCACACACATTAATTCTCTTCTATTTTTGTTCCCATTATAACAAACACTGATAAGTTCCTAGAAAAAATATATTAAAATAAAAAGTGAAAACAAAGGCCCCTACAGATGAGAACATAACATAAGAATAGCCTAACTGGGTCAGACAAATGGTCCATCATGCCCAGTAGCCCATTCTCATGGTAACCAATCCAGGTCACTAGTACCTGGTCAAAACCCAAAGAGTAGCAACATTCCATGCTACCGATCCAAGGCATGCAGACACTTCCCCCATGTATTAATAACAGACTATGGACTTTTCCTCCAGGAATTTGTCCAAACCTTTCTTAAAACCAGCAATGCTATCTGCTTTTACCATAACTTCTGGCCACTTCATTTTTAAGCTTAGATCTTTCCTTCCAAACAGAGACCTTGCTAGATGTCAAATACAGAAAGAACAAGGTAACTTCACAAGGACTTAGCTGTGCAGGAAATGTGAATCTCCTCATACACCCACCATATAGTGCAAAAATTTGCAAAGGTCTGGTTTTTTTCTTTCGATCACTACACAGTCTAATGCCACTCAAGCAGCACTGTTACAAACATATTCTGAAGGTCAATGCTAAGGTTAACAAAGTTTCCTTCCTTGGACCACAAGGAGATACTGACAAACTACTGGAAGAGATCCCAAAACAACTACCCAGGCACAACACCCAAAGACCCACTTAGTGTGTGAATCAGTTGAGTGGAATGGACTAACTGGGAGGTGGAAATGGGCCCAGAGTTTGCTCAGCAGAATTTTCCAGACCACCTCTTCCTCTCCACACATTGACACGCTGCCACCACCACCACCACTAGGAACACCTCACCGGCTAGGCCAGCAATGCTTATAAACTTTATAAAACACATTATTATATTTTCTTATAAAGCATATATTTTAACTGAACTCTCTGAGATCCTCAGCCTTGCCATTCACAAAAACAGAAGGAAGAAAAGTTCCCGTTTCCTGCTGTCTCATGTCCCCGGCCTATACAATATTTTTCTTCTGCAGACCCTTAAAAAGTCTGACCAAATCCTCGTTTCAGTTGCATTATAAAGTACTGAGGATGCCATCTCTCCCCAATCCCAGGTCCTAAAGTCTAAGACAGTAGCACAAACTAGTGCTGCCCGATTCAGGAAAAAATAAATAAAAAAATAAAAAATTTTTTTTTCGATTTTTCCTGCCCAATTGGGTGTTTTGTTTTTTTTCAAACATCCTGGTGGGTTTATTTTATAGCTTTTTCACCCCCCTTTGGCTTCTCCTAACCACATTGGCGCTGTGGTGTAAATAAAATAAAGAAACAAAAAGGACTTTTCCTCTCTCTGTTAAATCCTAGCTCACATTTGCGGTCTAACATCAGCTCTGGCAGAATTCACATTTCAAATCAGACATATTGTAATCACAAAACAGAAAATAAAATTAGTTTTTCTACCTTTTGTTGTCTAGTTATTTTTCAAATCTTGTTGGTCCAAGGCTCTGGTTGTCTTCTGATAACTTGCTTGCCAGGGTCTCCTTCTTCCTTCTTTCTGCATGCTAACCATCCATCTGCCATGACTGTCCTCCCCATTTCACTTCCCTCCCCAGGAGGTCTGGCATCTTTCCTTTTTTTGTCTCCCTCCACAGACCCACCTTTTCTTAACTACCCTTTCATCCAGCATATCTCCCTCCTTCCCCACCACCCGAGGGGCCACCATCTCTCCCTTTCTTTTTCCAACTACTCTCCTATCCAGTATCTCTATCCCCCCCTCCACATCATCCCTTGTGTCCAACTTCTCTCCCTTTCTGTTCCTTCCCTCCCTAAAAACCATGATCCATCTCCCTTTCTGTTCCTTCCCTCCCTAAAAACCATGATCCATCTCTCTCCCTCTCCTCTGTTTTCAGACCCATTATTTTTTCACACCCAAAGTCCGGCATATGCGCATCTCTTTGAACCCCCCTTCCCTCCGTGTACTTCTACACCAGGGCCCCCCTCCCCTGAAGGCCTGTCCCCCTTAAAGGCCTGCACCCCATCCCTGAAAGCTTGTCCCCCTCCCAAAGGCTTGCACCCCCCCTTGAAGTTCTGCCTGCCTGTCCCCCCCCCCTGGTAGGCTTGCCTGCCTGTCCCCCTTGAAGGTCTGCTTTCCTGTACCCCACCCCGAAGGACCGCTCGCTCCCCAACCCTGAAGAACCACTCATCCCCCTGGCCTCCCCACACCACCTACGGTAGAGAAGCAGCCCGCAGCAAGATCGCAATGCCAGCGATCCCTGCACTGCTTTGGCACTGCTTCCTCCACCGTGGTCCCGCCCCTCCTCGAAGTCAGAGGAGGGACGGAACCGCGGCGGAAGAAGCAGCGCCGAAGCAGCGCAGGGATCACTGGCATCGTGATCCCGTTGCAGGCTGCTTCTCCACCGCAAACGGTGCGGTGGGGCCAGGGGGAGAATCTGGACGTCGGTGGGGGGGGGGGGGGATCCAGATACAATGGCTTCAAGGCCGGGAGCACCCCCTGGTGGTCTAGCAGTGAAGTAGGTGCAGGAGCAATCTTCCTACACTCCTGCCCTGTGCAGAACTGCAGCCATTTTTGTTCTCGGCTCTGCATGGGGCAGGAGCATAGGAAGATTGCTCCTGCCCCGCTTCACCGCTAGACCACCAGGCTTTAAACAAGAAGTACAGTGGAGAGGTCTGGGAGGTGGGAATGGGTCAGAGTTGGTCCTAAAGTTATTTATGATTTTTCTAAATTTGCTGGCCAATTCTGCCCCTAACCCCCGCAAATATGGAGGGAGAAATGTAATAGTATTCCATAATCCACAGATATTAAATGCTAGGCATGCCCCCAACCTTACTATGCTCCGCATGCAGTTTCACAGTATGGATTTTGCACATACAATTTGTAGAATGCTGACTAAAGGCAGTTACGAATGTAGCTGCTAACAGTACCAGTTGTAGCCAATAATTGGCTGTTAATTTAAAAATTAACTGCTAATTGGCACTGAGTTATGTACATAACAGATAGTATTCTATAACTTGTAGGGACAACTTTGCACATCAAGGACTAGACTCTATAAATTGTGCTTAAAAATGAAAAACAGAAAAGATGGTGCTAAGCACGATTCTGTAAATGGCATATACTCTTTATAGAATTACACTTAGCTCCGATTCCCATGCCTAAAATTTCAGGCCATATTCTATAAATGTTGCTGGGGTTTAAGTGCTGGTAGGTGCCCACAGGCACTTAAGGTAAGTGAAAAACGGCATTTAAACATTTTAAACTGATTTTCAAGGTGCCTTCCAGTGCCTAAAACACCTGCACCGGAATCACACCTCTGTAGGTGTCCTATAGTGCCTAATACCACTGTAGGTGTGGCTAAAGCTGGAAGTGGCATTAAGCCTGATTCACATCAAAGGCAGGTGCCAGAAATGTAGGCCTTAAAGACCCTGGCCAACATTTCCAGTGCCAACCTTTACCAGAGGCAAGATTCTTTAAACGGCCGACAGCACAGTGCGCAGCTGCCGCTAAGAAAGCGAATAGAATGCTAGGTATAATCAAGAAGGGTATTACAACCAGAACGAAAGAAGTTATCCTGCCGCTGTATCGGGCAATGGTGCGTCCACATCTTGAGTACTGCGTCCAGCATTGGTCACCGTACCTTAAGAAGGATATGGCATTACTCGAGAGTTCAGAGGAGAACGACACGACTGATTAAGGGGATGGAAAGCCTTTCATACGCTGAGAGATTGGAAAAACTGGGACTCTTTTCCCTGGAAAAGAGAAGATTAAGAGGGGATATGATAGACTTACAAGATCATGAAGGGCATAGAGAGAGTAGAGAGGGACAGATTCTTCAAACTTTCAGAAAATAAAAAAACAAGAGGGCATTCGGAAAAGTTGAAAGGGGGCAAATTCAGAACAAATGCTAGGAAGTTCTTCTTTACACAACGTGTGGTGGACACCTGGAATACAATTCCAGAGGACGTTATAGGGCAGAGTACGGTGCTGGGGTTTAAGAAAGGATTAGACAAATTCCTGCTGGAAAAGGGGATAGAGGGGTATAGATAGAAATTTACTGCACAGGTCCTGGACCTGTTGGGCTACCGCGTTGAGCGGACTGCTGGGCGCGATGGACCTCAGGTCTGACCCAGCAGAGGCATTTCTTATGTTCTTATGGCACTGACACGTGATCGGCGATCGCTTTTAAGGTGGCCCCCGACCATGGTACTGTTCAGAGAATCCAGGCTTAAGTACCATACTTAAGCCCTTGGCCATGCTCCCTTTTGGAGTTATGCGCTATGGGAGTTAGATGTGCTGCCTTATAAAATAGCACATAGCCAGATGTGTGTGCAAATTCTAATGGATGCCAATTAACTTCAATAGTCGATTGCTAGTACCCAATTATTAATGTTACTGAATTGTTGGTGTGTGCACAATTTGGGAGCAAATCTGGGTGCCATATATAGAATACACGGATTAAGTGTCAAATTGTGCACGCAAGTTTTTGAATTATTTTATTTATTTAAAACTTTTAATCCACCTTTATCCAAGGCGGCTTACAAGTTTCCATACATAATAAAAAGGCAAGAACGACATACATCGATTAGAGGAAAATAAAAAAATTGCAATATTCTATCTCGGCATAATTACATCCAATCTAATTCTTTTTAAGTACCATCATTCTTCAATTTAATAAACCATTTTTCAATAAAGACATTTCTCGACAACTGTTATATTCACTTTAAAAAGGATTGAACAAAACAGATGGGTTTTTAAGCAACTTCCTAAATTGCAGGAGATTTCTACAAAGATGCAACATTCCTGACAAGGTATCCCACATCAGTGGGCTAGCTAAAGAGAAACAAGAGCTCATAGTGCGTACATACCGGATATTACTCTCTCTTTGTGTCTAGCACTAGATGATTCTCAGATCTCAACTTCCGCAGTGGAATATACATCAAAACATTTTTCCAAATAATATGGCAGAGAATCATAAACACCCCGATGTAATTAGTGAGATAGGCTTGATGCACCCTTGCAATGATTATCATTCTAGGCTGGCACGTTAATCACAAATGCCATCTAAGTCACAGATCGGCACTCTCCAGGAATGAGTAGTCTGCTGGCCTCACACAAAGCTTCTGTACCCACTTCAGCAGGTAGGAATCAATCGGTACGTGAATGAAAATACATCCAAGCATTCTCCCAAATCCCTTCTGACTGGTAAGGCAAATATTTACAAGAGATTTCTAAATATTAATCAAACAAACCACTAATCAGTTTCAACTTGTCTATTTATATTTGGCCCCTTCCCTTTGGAACGTACTTCAAAGTTTTGCGAGCAGAATCATTGACATGGCTTATACATCTCAAAACCAACTGCCTTATGACGGCTTTTCATATTCCTCTTTCTGAAGATTAGGGCTTCTATCCTTTGGGGGGTTGTGGGGAGTTCATTTTATTATGTCTGGGCATGTGTTCTTGGACAAGTATGCCTTCCTGTCGAATATTGTACTTCCTTTCTTGTATTTCTCATATTTTACTTTTTGTTACTTAACTGCTGTGGTCTTGGATAAAGCCAAGCAGTATAGTAAATTTAATAAACTATATGCAGCCCTTTCTTGTTTCCACTGTTCCTCAAAGCTGAGCGGGAGTCCTCCACCTACAGTCTTGCCAGTGGGTGGTGCTGTTTCACTATCACATTTTCAATAGTAGGGGCAGGCAAGCTCTGCAGGACTCCAGTGAACCTGCTTATCCCTAATGAATGAAAACACAATATTGAAGCACTACCACCCACTGGCAGCAATGCAGTTGGAAGACTCCTGCTCAGCTTAGAGGTAACTGTACTCATTTCCATCCTTTAACTTGGCCAGCTGTAATAGCTGTAAACATACTGCACAGCCATGGTTAAACCAATTGAAAATGGTACTTTTGTTTGTTTAATTGGCAGGATACAGTAATTATCCACAACAAAACAAATTTCCAGTGCTCCCTGTTGTGTTTAAAAAGAAAAACAAAAAATGGAAAAGGTTCATACAAAGTGATGGATGCAGGAACAGATCACCTGAAGCAGACATGTTCTGAAATTTATGTCCCATCAAACCTATTTGATTTTATTTCCTCAGAAGGTGATGCCAGTGACATAGAAATGGAGTGGGGGTGGGCAGACTGCCCCAGAGGCCATCTTTACGTGGGCACCGGCACCTCTCGCCTTCTCTCCCCCCCCCCCCCCCCCGTGTATCTCCTTAAAACATTTGCCAGTACAAGCAACATCTTCCACTTGCTGCTTGTGCCGGCCTCAACTTCCTTCTGATGTAACATCCTAGTCACA
Source organism: Geotrypetes seraphini (assembly GCF_902459505.1). Classification (NCBI taxonomy): domain Eukaryota; kingdom Metazoa; phylum Chordata; class Amphibia; order Gymnophiona; family Dermophiidae; genus Geotrypetes; species Geotrypetes seraphini. The sequence continues at coordinate 71,517,456 of NC_047094.1, read as the reverse complement.
GGACCAAGACGTGACATCGGAAGGGAGCCGAAGCTGGTGCGAGCAGCAGATGGAAAATGCTGCATGCACCGAACATTTCAAGAGGTATGTGGGAGTGGGGGGGGGGGGAAATGCTCAAACAGGAAGAGTGGGACAGCGCAGTGATGCAGAAAGCTACCAAGAGAGATGTACACAGTTACCAAGAGGAGTTTGTCCACATAAGGTTTCAGTGCAGATATTAATTCACTTGGTACACATGGTAGAAAGACCATTAGTTATTCCACCACAATGCACAAAAGCACATGGTATTTTAAAGAAAGCACAATGCAAGAAATTTAGCACGGGTTAGTCGAGAGGATTTAATGCCAATATTTTTCTCTTATTGTTGCGAGCATAACAAATTTGTGCAACTTTAAAGGCAGAACAGGAGGTAACATAGGCCCATTCAGAAATAAAAGTTTATATCTGTGCATGAACTGAAATATTGTTCTGTGTATAAATATCAACATCACAAAAATTTGATATACAAGCAATATTTGTGAGGCTAATATCTATCTGAAATTTCAACATATGCTTTAAAAGCGTACGTCTAGCAGGCTTTCCCTGATTAGCGCACATCTTCATGCTTCGAGTTTGCACAAGTTGTGCACTAATCATAGAATAGGACATAATGAGCTTCCTGCATCGCCATGGCATATTTTCTTGCTAATTTTGTGCTACAGAATTGACCCCTCACATTGTGAGAATTATATGTATTGGAAGGGGGGAGTCAACTCTTAATGTAGTAACTGTTGCATACTTAACAGGGAATTTCTGAATAAGTGTCCTCCTTGCCTGTCCATTAACCAAATAGCACCTGTGCTATCTTGGCTTGATTTCTCCTAGGCTGGTCTGCCTGTGCTCTGAACACCTGCTGGGAGATCTACAATACACAGCATCTCAAGTTGACAGCAGCACTTGCAATAACAGAGCTGTCAAGGGGGTCCAGGTTTTGAGCCCTACCCACTCTATCTCATGGCTCCACCCCCTACTGTGTTGCTTATGAAGCATGGAAGTCAGCAATGCTGTATTGCAGGGGAGAGACAATACTCCAGCACATTTTATTTATTTATTTAAGCATTTATATACCACTTATAGTCTAAGTGATTTATATTCAGGTACTCAAGCATTTTTTCCTATCTGTCCTGGCAGGCTCACACTCTATCTAATGTACCTGGGGCAATGGGGGTCACAAGGAGCAGTGTGGGATTTGAACCCACAACCTCAGGGTGCTGAAGCTGTGGCTCTAACCACTACACCACACACTCCCCATTTGACTAACTTTTAGAGACCAACATTTCCTTCCTCAGGTCAGAAAAGGATACCATAACAGCAGTATACTGTCCTGAAGCAGGAAGTTATGGCTTCTGAAAGCTAATTAAAAAATGTATTAGGCTAATCCAGTAAAGTATCACCTTATTTTCCATTTTGTGTTTTACTTGTATTTCTCAACCTTTATTCACACAGATACCACATTAGTTTATCCTACATTAAAAATATAATTTATTTTTGGGCCTTTGCTATCTGACAATTTTCTTGTGTTGGTCCCTTGACTTCTCCTCTTTTGCCTAGATTTCCTGTCCATCTGTCATTTTTCTCACCTACTTTTCCTTTCTGATTTTTGATTTTCTGCCTACCTGTTTAAATTTAATTCATTCTTAATATCCAGTCTTTAATATCCCTCTTTTTACTTCATCTACCTACAGCTTTTCATCTTTCCTTCATCCTTATCTCCTATGCCCCTTCCTTTTATTCTCCATTCCTTCATCAATTCTATCCTCTCCCCTCTTTCTTCCCACCCCTCCATCCAGTGTCTCCCCTTTCATCCCATCTTTTTATCCAAACTGGGTTCAGTTGGCTCAGTCAGCTGACAACTCCTGCCCCTACCCCACCCTGTCAGTCCAGATACCATAGGAATTATGTGTCAGCATAAGTAAGTAACCAGTAATGAGGGGGAGGGGAGAAGGGCCACATAACTGGTTAATAACAGCAGCCAGAAAGCCTTGTTGAGGGAAATGCATGAGAAAGTGATCAAGGACAGACTCCATAGAGCTTGTGTACAAAGACATTTTTCAGTTCTTTTGTTATCCCAGACCCAGACCAGTATTCCATTATCCAAATTCATTATCTATAATTTCAATTAGATGCCAGGCATCACAGAGCAGATCCCTGACCTTGGATAACGGAGCACAAAATGTAGAATCATCCACTGAACAGAAGTCTCAAGAGGACGCTAGAAAAATGTTTTTCAAATGTTTCCTCTGTCTGGGGAGCTCTGACAGCTGACCGGTGCAATTCCCAAGGTGTCTATGCTGAAGAATTAGAATAAAGCATCATTAATCTAAATAATTCTAGGCTACAAATAAACTTTGTGATTGGTATGTTTGGCCTTACCAGTCTGCATCCCTGACCCCCAAGCTCCTTAATTTCTGATGTTGTGTGGGACAAAAAGCTGGTTGAGTTGGCCCTAGTTGGTCCACCTCATACTACTGCCCATGGGCAAGGTTAATATTTTTCTGTTTTAACTCAGGGCAAGCAGGCAAACTTGCATTTTCCATGCTTAAACCTCTTACTACAAGTGTGGCAGCTCCTGACATGAGTAAGAGATTGTTGAAGGGAAAAACCTTTAAAGAACAGACTGATTTTATGTATTTCTGTGTCAAAAGACTTCACTTCCAAAACGTCTTCCAACGTGCTTTTAAATGTGTCATTACTGGGACATTTTGTTCCAGATTGCAGGAAGTGAAAAGGTTAGGCTGCAAAGCTCCCCAGGCTCAACAGCTCTTTTCCCCCCAAGCCTAACATAAAAAGCAAAAATGCCTGCAAAGCCCAGGATAATGAAGTTTTGTCTGGCTCCTTTCAGCCTCAAAGATCCAAATACTCTGTGTCTCTTTTCCTCTCCCACAGTATCAGATGAGGCTGTGCTTGTCACTCCCCTGAGAGACGCAGGTATTCTCAGCACTGGAGACTATTTTGCCAGACAGATGGAAAAGGAGATAGCAGGGGAGAGACAAGACAGATGGAGAGGGAAATAGCGGGGGTGAGACCAGGAGAGGCAGTGAAAAATGAAGAGGAAGAAAGAACGATAAAGGGGAGGTGACAAAAAGAGAGCTCATATGTGCATGTGTTCAGCATTGCCCATATCTAGAAAATTAAAGGGAGGAGGGGGAAAGGAAGGTGAACGAGAGGAAACAGCAGGGATGGGCAGCGAAAAACATTATGTGCCTTTCATGCAAGAGTATGCACTCTCAGAAAAAGACAATTCTACAACTGGAACCCAGCGGTGGGCACCATTAATTGAAATTTGGGGGGGAGGGGGGAATTCCTGAAAGGGCACTAACCACTAAAGACGCCCATTATATTCCCATGGGCGTCTTTAGCAGTTCACGCGCACTAACACTTGTAACAACCTTTGACTTCCCCCCCCCCTTAGGTGCCTCTGCACCAGGTACCACTCTATAAAAACATAGTGTCTTAAGCACAAAAATGGCATACATGTGGGTAGAACATGGGCATGTCTCCCAATTAAGCACTGACGGAATGAGGGACCATGGGGTGATTGTATCTGAGGATCTAAAGGATTTGGCTGTAGCAAGAAGGATTCTAGGATGTATAGAAAGAGGAGTAACCAGCGGAAGAAGGGAGGTGTTGATGTCCCTGTATAGGTCATTGGTGAGGCCACGGAGTATTGTGTTCAGTTATGGAGGCCATATCTGGTGAAGCATATTAAGACTTGAAGTGGTCCAGAGGAAGATAACAAAAATGGTAAGGGGTTTGAACCAAAAGAAGTATGAGAGGAAACTGGAAGACCTAAATATGTATACTCTGGAGGAGAGGAGGGACAGGGGAGATTGATACAGACGTTTAAATACTTGAAAGGTATTACTATAGAACCAAGTCTTTTCCAGAGAAGAGAAAAATGGTCAAACTAGAGGGCATAATTTGAGGTTGCAGGGAGGAAGACTCAAGAGAAATGGTAGGAAATTCTTTTTCACGGAGAGGGTGGTAGATGCCTGGAATGCCCTCCCGAGGGAAATGGTAGAGAGGAAAACAAATTTTGCAATCTGACTGGGCTGGCCGATCAACCCAAGAAGCGACTGCTGGGGACCAGTCACAAACGTCCTTTCTGACTCTCCAGCTCCACTAAAGCCCTGCTCTCTGATGCCCCGAATCTCTCCTGCCTACCGCCCTGATGCTCTGCCCCGAATTTGTCCTGCCTGCCGCCCCGAATCGCTGCCCTACTCTTCCCCGAATCTCTCCTGCCTGCTCCCTCCCAAATCGCCGCCCTACTCTTCCCCGGTTTTCCCTTGCCTGCCACCCCGAATCTCTCCTGCCCTTCCCCGCACTGCGAGCCTGTGGTTTTAACTACAGTAACGTAAGTTAAAAAAAAACAAAAAACAACTTGCTGCTCAGATGGGTCTTAGACGCATGCACAGACCATCTACCGATGGTCTGCGCATGCATTGGGATTGCACACTAGCGATCCATGTCAGCAGATGGCGTTCCTCCAATTGCTCCCATTTGAATATTGCCAGTTTGTTAATCCATCGGACACGGATCGGTCAGGTTAGTGAATCAAGCCCTAAGACAATACCAGGTGGACTTTACAGTCTATGACCTTGAAATATCAAAGAGACGACAAGTTAAATTTAATCATGTATTTGTAATGGGTATAATTAATGGGCAGACTGGATGAACAGTTCAGGTCTTTATCTGCCATCACCTATGTATCAAGAAAGAGGGCACATTTATTTATTTTAGTATTTCTATACCACTTATAGCCTAAGTGGTTTACATTCAGGTACTTAAGCATTTTTCCCCATCTGTCCCAGTGGACTCACACTATCTACAGCCTCAGCACCCCAAGATTGTGGGTTCAAATCCCACACTGCTCCTTGTGACTCTGGGCAAGTCGTGCCGGTGAACATTTCAATAAGTGCGCAGATGGCTGGGAGGCCCAAGTGGCCCAAAAGAGTTGTAGGGGACGGAGATGTCGAGCACCACCGCTCTAAGCACCAACAACCTTCGCTATGCCACTGGGCCCATCAAATGTATAAATTACCTGCTTATCATTCTGGTGGTACCCGCCCCACTAAATAATCATCCCCGGAATTTCCCAAATCTGGATCACAAGAGTTGCTGCTCTAAAGTCACTGCATTTCCTGGGCAGAAAAGGTCTTGCTTCCTTCATCTCAGAGGAGTGACATATCGTTATAATAGCCCTGCACACTGTCACAGACTGGAGAGAGAAACAGCATGGGTTTCCTTGTACAAAGCCCAATTTAAGCTCTCTGTGCCAAGAGCTCTCCAGGCAGGGAAGAGGTCCAGAGAAGGAAGTTAAAAGGATCAGGGATACACACACACACACACACACAGTGCTGGCGACTGAAAGGCTTTGGGGCATAATTAGTTTCGAGATGGGGTTAGTAAAAGGCAGCCAGGAAAGAGCGATCATCTCTGCTATGGTACAGTAAGACGAAATAGATAAGTTGATCCCCCCTTCCCTCCCCCCAACCTGGCTACAGTACCGACCTGCCAGACATTACACAAGCAGATGTGCGGTGGAGATAAATGTTACTGAGTCCATGAAGAGGGAATGCCAGCTTTATCACAGCTAACCAGCAGTGAAACTGTGGCTCAGGTGCTAAGGGGTGGAAGGGAGGGGAGGAGGATTGGAAGCTCCCATGGAAAAAAAGTCATTCCATGCTGCATTAGGTACCTTTTTCCTCTGGCCAGAACTGCCTCACCAGAGTAGAGGAATGGAAAGGCATCAGAGAACCAAGTCTGAGACTATTTTGAAGGGGTTTAAATTTAAATGACCATTGCTAATAACAGGAGGGTTTATCATTGTCATTCCCTACCCCTATGGGATTCCGCTGGCAGCCTATTCAAGGGATAAAAATCTCAGACAAGCTTGTATTATCCAGACTCCCCAATCCTACAAATATGGAGACTTCAACTCAAGAATTCTGATATCATCTTGGACCACACAGCATGTGGTAAATATTCAGTTTGTACACATTGCCTTGAGATTCAGGAATTAATTCATCCAAAGACCAGTTATAAATACAAACTACACCATTGCAACTCATGTGGAGTCATTTATGTTATCCAATGTCCATGCCAATTATTATACATAGACAAAACCAAAAGAATGATCAAAATATGGATCATAGAACATCACAGAAATATCAGGAGAGGAGTGTTATCAGCTCCGCTGGTCTCATTGGGAAACACCATCAGTACCATCAGTACCGTAACTTAAAATTCTTTGTATTTAAGAAGATTAAAGCCAATCCGAGGAGGAGATCTGGATACCACTTTATTACAAGTAGAACAACTGACTATGCATGATTTAAATACTTTACAACCCTGTGGTCTAAATACCGAGACTAATTATAGTGGTTTTCTCTGAAATGTATTGACAATTGTTCCATTTTCATCTATGCCCTCTTTTTCGGTTAAAGGGCTAGATTCATTAAAAACTCACCTTTCCAATCCGATCCATGGCCGAGACTTGCCAGGTGATCGATTCACTAAATAGTCCCCATGTAAATGACCTGATCGGACAGACGCCCACATGCGCAGACCATCCTCTCTTCCTGGAGATGCAATCCGCACATGCGTTTGCAAAATGTGGGCGTGGCTGCACTTGCTGGCCCCACGAGAACCCTGAAGCACTGAAAGGCAGACGGAGTCCCTAATCCCCTCCCCAATAAGCAGTGGCGTACCTAGCATGTGTGACACCCGGGGCCCATCATTTTTTTGCAAACCACCCCCCCATCTGTACGAAAAATATGATTTTTAGTAACAAGCCACACATGAGTACCTAGGAAAAGGCAGCATCTTATATACTGCAGTGAGCAGTACAACAGCAATACACCCATTGTAAAACTAAACAAGCCAGACCAGTACAGATCAATCCTACACCATCAATCCTAACAGAAAACCATGTCTTTCGAACACACAGAACACAGAAAACACCTTCGCCTAGTATGGAATATGTCATCACAAACTAACCCCTCCCCCTTTTTACAAAACTGTAATGTGGATTTTAGCCACGGTGGTAACAGCTCTGACGCTCAGAATTCTATGAGCATCAGAGCTGCTACCACCACGGCTGGCGCTAAAAAACGCTCCAGTTTTGTAAAAGAGGGGATAAAATAGAAATACATAGACAAAGGTTAAATTGAACCAGCAAGAAGCTGGACCCTGCATAAAATGCAACACCACAGAAACAGTGACATGTCCCCTAAAGCAATAAATAAATAGAACATTTTTGTTCTACCTTTGTCTTCTCTGGTTTCTGTTTTCCTCATCTTCTTGTTACTGTCTTCCTTCTATCCACTGTCTGCCATCTCTCTGCCCCTCCCTATATGGCATCTTCGCTCCTATGCCCCTTCCCGAAACTGTATGCCTCCCCCTTCCATCTCTCCTCTAGAACCCCCCCCCCTTTGGTCTGGCATCCATCATCTTCCCTCTGTTCCCTCATGGTCTGGCATCTTTCTCCTTTCATCTCTCTTTCCCTCCCACCTGTGGTTTTTAGCATCTATCTCTTCTCATTTCCTCTGCTCAGATCTGATATCTCTGTCTCCTTCCCCGTTCTCTGGCATCCCTCTCTCCTCTCTCTCTTCCCTTTCCTTCTTTATTTTCTGCCTCCATTTAAATTAAATTCTTTCTTACTATGCAGACCTCAGTTTCCCTCTTTTCACTATGTTTACCCACTGCATGCCACCCCTTTCCTTCACCCCTCCACTATCTCAAGAACTCTATCTTCTTCCCCCATCCAGCATATGTCCTTTTTCTTTATCCCTCCTTCCATCCAGTATGTGTTCTCTTTCTCCACTTCCATTCAGCATTTGCTCTCCCTTCTCCCCACTTCCATCATCTGACCTCTTCTTTCTCCCCTTTCTCCCCACTTCCATCTTCTGCCACCTTCTCTCAATCTCTTCATCACCACAGGCCCATCTTTCTCCCTTCCTCACCTTTCTGATTTTGGCAACAAGATCTGCAATGCGCCCCCCCCCCCCCCAGACAACAGGCCGGATTGACAAACCTCCCTGCCCTGTGGCCGGCGATGTCTATACTGCCTTCTTACAGCAGCCGGAGCATTGTAGTTGCATATGGCTGCCGTAAAGGTCGTCTCCTATGCAACTTCCAGTTGTGTCAGAGATGACCTTTAAGGCAGCCACACGCAGCTTCAACGCTCTAGCTCAAGGGTGCCCACACTTTTTGGGCTTGCGAGCTACTTTAAAATGACCAAGTCAAAATGATCTACCAACAATAAAAAAAATTTTTAAAAAACACAAAGCACACTGTACGCTGAAAAAATGTTAATCATCATTCCTATTCTGGGTTTTTTTCAAAGAGGTCAAGGCAGATGACTATGCACTGTCACCTCAGTAACAACCATACACAAATAGACAAATACGGTACTCCCCCTCCCTTTTTACTAAACCACAATAGCAGTTTTTAGCACAGGGAGCTGGGCTGAATGCCCAGGGCTGCTCTCGACGCTCATAGGCTCCCTGCGCTAAAAACCGCTATTGTGGTTTAGTGCAAAATATAGACAGCAGATATAAATTCAGACACATTTTGATCACTAAACTGAAAATAAAATCATTTTTCCTACCTTGTCTGGTGATTTCATGAGTCTCTGGTTGCACTTTCTTCTTCTGACTGTGCATCCAATCTTTCTTCCCTTCTTTCAGCCTATATGCTTCCTCTCCTCCAGACCTCATTCCCTTCCCCCAACTTTTTCTTCCTCTCTCCCTGTCCTTTCTTTCTTCCTGCCTCCCTTTCTTTTTTTCTCTCTTCATGCCCCCTTTCTTTCTTTCTCCCTGCCCTCCACCAAGCCACTGCTGCCACCATCGGGGAACAGGCCCCAAAGCCGCCGCTGCGGCTGCCCCAAGCTCTCTCTGCTTCCCTGCGTCGGGCCGACCAGCATTCCTCTCCCCGAAGTAAATTCTACCATCAGAGAGGAAGTTCCGCCCAGCCAGGCAGCGATTGGCTGGCCCGAACTTCCTCTCTGACGGCAGCCTTAGAGAGGGTGCACAGCCGGCCAGGTCCGGAAAATGGTCGATCGCCAAGGCAAAGTGAGTTTATCACGGAGCCCAGGATGGGCTCCGCGATCGATTCACTTTGCCTTGGCGATCGACCATTTTCCGGACCTGGCCAGCTGTGCACCCCCCTAAGGCTGCACCCGGGGCAGACCTCCCCCCCCCCCTTGGTACACCACTGCCGATAAGACACTAGATATGGCAGCTAAACAGGCTCAATAATTGCCCAGATCCTTCAGAGCTGTCAGTGTATGTGGAGCCACACATCCCTCATCAGTGCAACACTTGACTTCTCCTCTGCTTCAGCTCTAAAAGAGCCAGCAATATTCAATCAAGGAGAGACAAACAGAGGGGAAACGGTAGGAGCAGAAAGTGTGAGAGTGAAATACGGAAAAAACATTACTGAACGGGGTGTGACGGCCAGAAAGCAAGAGAGGGGGGGGGGGGGAGAGGTAAAGAGAAACCAAAATGATCGTACCCCATTTTTTATGCCATAGTGCAGCCCCACTTTTAACCCACGGGTTAAAAACACAGGCTCGCAGGGCAGCAGAGAGCAGGGTGCTTTTTTGATGGTTTCAGGGCTGCATGGCTGGGATTTCATGGCGGCAGAGAGCAGGACAGTCAGCAAGGACGTGAGTGACTGGTCCTCAGGAGTCGCTTCAGTTTGGATCGACCAGTTCAAATCGTGTTCCTTTTTCTCTTTAGTGAATCGAGGCCCTTTCTACTCTGCATGCTGTTTCCCTTCATTTGCATGGGCAGATTGGATCAGGTGTGGATCAAATGGGGCAGAAGGTTAGTGAATCGGGTTGGGGGTCACAAACTGGCGAGGACACGATTGGTGTGTTTAGTGAATCTAGGCCAAAGTTTTTTAATAATAATTTATTTTCTTGTATATCACTCCACCAGTAGATCTAGACAGTTCACAACAGCGATAAACCCTGGACATTTCAATTGGAAATACAATCTTGAACACACTACATTCTAATACATCAATTAAAATAACAAATAAAAATACACCAGTAACAAAAATTGCTATGATAAAAGTTTGGAGATAAAAACTGTTAAAAAGCACATTCTAATAAAAAAGGGACCATGATAACATATACTCAGCATTCTTGTTTATCAAATAGATGCTGATACTTTTACCTTTGGTCATGTTTGCTGCCTAGGATACATTTGTCATACAATGTTTATTTTGGTTTGCTTCCATCTCCTCTGGATTACTTTGTTCTCTATTCAATACCTTTTTAATTGGCACCATAGGTCTGGTAATATGCACACATTCCCTGGCCAACATGGTAAACTCACATTTTACTGATTCTCCACACAGCCCCCCTAGCCATAAAGTATCTTCTGGTGGCCCTGTGGCATTTTACACAAACACTACGTTCAATCACTGAATCTAGTGCCAATGCCAATTTCCATCTCTTCTCTGGTATAAATCTGACATACATAGCCTCCAAGTCTTAATCAGATTCTCAGTCTCTTTTTTTTTTTTTTAGGAAAAAAGAGAGACTGATATGCTTAGCCAGTACTTTGACAATATATTACCCCTTACAATCAGTTTATATAGATTCACTTTACATAAATTATGGCCAGCATATTACTGTGTTTTATATTAATCCTTTCACCTTTTTGCTTTCTTTATCCTCGGTTTCTTTGGTATCTATTTCTCTTTCTCAACTTTGCACTTTATTACCCTTTTTTTACACCTGTTTAGCTTCATGACTGTTTCCTATTTCTTTTTAATTAGTCCGTTTATAACCAGGAACATTATAGGTTTATTTTTTGCGCCCATTTGAACTTTCTGATGTGGTCATGTGACCTTTTCCATATTTTCGCAGCGAGCGTGTCTTTTCCTTTCACTTCTAAGCACTTTACATTCTGTTTTCTATTTCTTTTCAATGTGTTTATAAATATTTTTGCTATTCTTTATTTAGTCTAGTCATGTGACCTCGTTCATACTAACACGGCTATCGTGTCTTTTTCTTTCATTTTCTAAACGCTCGGTCATATGACTTTCAAATTTCTGCAGCATTCGTGCCTTTTTCGAACTCTGCAGTCATGTGACTAATCTTTCCTCCCTGTTTTTTAAAACATTCGCGTTGCTCGCGCCATTTTTACTTTCGGTTTTATAGTGCTCTGAATTCTGTTTCCTGTTCACTGATGGTAAGATTTTGTTTTCTTCTCGTTTGTTGTTGGTTTTTTGTTTTTTTTTAATTTGTTTATTGAGAACGGCAAACTGTCTTCTATATTTTGACTTTTTACTTCACTGCCTTCAGCGTTCTTGGCTTGTTTTACATTTCCCTTTTGCTGCATTGCTTATTTAATATATACAGTATATATATTTTCTTTGTTTTTTTCAGTGTTTTTAGCCTCAGCGTTTTTCAGCTCAAGCACACTTTCAGGTTTGGTACTATCTCTCATATACTGGGCCAACAGTGAAACTAAGGAGTAAAACCTGCTCAATGGTAGAGATGAAGACTTAATTTCTTAAGTGCCCAAGGTCAGCAGCCAGAACAGATCATAGTTGCTGAGCCAGTAACTGGGCTATCATCGAATATTGTCTTATTTTCTCTATAAGCCTTTTTGTTTTTTTATATGTATTTTATACTGTTGATTGTTTTATAGCAACTTTATTTTTACACTAGTTATTATGCTGTAATAACTAGTGTAAAAATAAAGTTACTATAAAACAATCGCTATCTTCTTTGCATGCAAATGATTTGCGCATCATTTGCATGTACACTCCTGACTCAAAGCGATTGAGTGACAGGAGAAACAGCCTCCTGTTACTGCTGTCAGGGCTTCTGCCGGCTTAAAAAAAATTTTTTTTTTTAATAGGGCAGATATTTTGTGTGTATTACACTTGTAAAATATCAGCCCGATTTTTAAAAAATTTAAAAGCCCCCACCCTCTCCTGACAAATGCCCCTTTCCCCCCTCCTTCCCTGAATCCTGCCAAAAATGTGCCCCCCTCAGACAATGCCACTTCAAAAATTATGGCATGAGGGATTCCCACTCCCTCCTGCTATCGGTCCTACTCCCGACTTCACTCCCCCCCCCAAAAAAAAATACAAACACACAAAAACACAAATAGCAGGAGGGATGCCGCCTCCCTCCTGGCACCTGATGCCTCATTCCCGGTCCCCTCCCCACCCCCCTCCCTGTACCTGAGCAGGAGGAGTGCTCAGTGCCTCCTGCTCCAATGACTCCAGCGACACATCTGAGGCCGTAGGTCCCGCCTTGGTGTATCATGTGATGCACAGGGAGGAGCCCAAGGCCCCTATTAGCTCGAGACACCCAGAAGTGTGCCAACATCAGCGCAAGCGCAAAGACTCTTCAAATGGGCCTTGAGACGAGAGAAGGGCCTGCACTGGAGAGAAGGGCCGGCAGAAGGAAGAGGGGCCAGCATCAGGCGATTGCTTACAGGACGTGCCTCTCTTCGCGAGAGGCACATCCTGTAAACCAGGGGTGCCCACACTTTATGGGCTTGCGAGCTACTTTTATAATGACTAAGTCAAAATGATCTACCAACAATAAAATTTAAAAAAACCACAAAGCACACTGAAAGGCAGAGAAAATGTTAATTATTCATATTCCGGGTTTTTTCAAAGAGGTCACGGCAGATGACTCTATGCAATGTCACCTCAGTAACAAAATACAAAAATAGACAAATACACCCCCTCCCTTTTTACTAAACCACTATAGTAGGTTTTAGCACAGGGAGTTACGCTGAATGCCTCGTGCTGCTCTCAATGCTCATAGGCTCCCTGCACTAAAAAACGCTATTGCGGTTTAGTAAAAGGGAGCCATAGTGCAAAATATAGACAGCAGATATAAATTCTCAAAACCGACACATTTTGATCACTAAATTGAAAATAAAATCATTTTTCCTACCTTTGCTGTTTGGTGATTTCATGAGTCTCTGGTTGCACTTTCTTCTTCTGACTATGCATCCAATCTTTCTTCCTTTCTTTCAGCCTCCTGTATGTTTCCTCTCCTCCAGACCTCATTCTCTCACCCAACTTTTTCTTTCTGTCTCCCTGTTCCCCCTTCTTTCTGTCTCCCTGTCTGCCCCCTTTCTTTCTTTCTCCTTGCCCTCCCCCAAGCCACTCGGTTTGCTGCCACCGCCATCGGGGAACAGCCCCCAAGCCACCGCCGTCCCAAGCTTTCCCTGCAGAAGCATCGCGCAGACCAGCATTCCGCTCCCTGATGTCAATTCTGACATAGGAGAGGAAGTTCCGGGCCAACAAGGCATTTCTCCTCATTCCATCCAGCCTGAGCCCCATCTCTCCTTGATCCGGCATTTCCCTTCTGTGTCTGTCAGAATTACCATTCCACCTATTTTCCAGCATCACCCTTCTTTGTGTCCATCTCATCTATATCCCTATCTCACCACTTTTTCAGAATCTTCATTTGTCTCTGTCCTTGTCTATACCCCATGTTCACCATTTACCCTTTCAATGTCTTTATCTCACCCCCCACACACTTTTTCAGCATTACTTCTATGTCTCTATTTCACCTCCTCTTCATGTCCCCTCTGTATCTCTATCCATATTCAGTAGGTCCTGCTTACTCTTTCTCTTCTTTGTGTCACTATCAAGACAAGCTGCCGACATCGAGGCCTTCCCTCTACAAGTCCCGCCTTTGTGGAAAAAGGAAGTTGAAACAAGCGGGACTCGCAGAGGGTAGGCCCCGACGTCAGAAGCTTGTGTCGATCGCTGCTGCTGAGTTGCCGAAGAGAGCCGCGGAGCAGGGGGTGTGGCCGGAAGCAGGTAGAAGGGAGAGGGCTGCTGGAAAAGGTAGAAGTTCCGGAGTATGACACCGACCCGGGCCAGGATGATTTCTTTTTCAGGCTGTTGCTGCCACCACGCCACCATACCACGCCCCCCCCCACCACGCCACCATACCACGCCCCCCCCCCCCAAATGACAAAAACAGCCTAATGCCCGGCGTCGGCGTCTTTGACTTCGAGAAGAGGAAGGCTGATAGGCCCGGTAGATCGGGACGGCAACACGAGTCTATCACAGAGCCCGGGATGGGCTCTGTGATCAACTCGTGTTGCCTTCCTGAGCTACCGGTCGATCGTGATCGATGCGTTGGGCACCCCTGCTGTAAACAGTCATCCGGTGCCGGCATCTCTCCTCTTCCCCAGTGTACCGAGGCACACAGTTTGCGATAGAGCAGTGTATGTGATCACTGACTTGTCCACATTTAACTTAATCAGACATTCAGATGCCCAGTCTCCTAGTCTCACAAGATCCTTCTGCAAAATCTTTGCAATCCTCTTGCCATTTTAAACAACATTGTATCATGTGCAGATTTGATCACCTCACCCAGCACTCTTACATCCAGATCTATACCGGCCTATTCTGCTTCCTCTCTTTTAGCCAGTTTGTGATCAACAAAAGAGCATTCTCTCTTAACCTATGACCTCCCGAAAGTCTCAAATACCTTCTAAAAACATACACACTACCCATCAACCAATACATTATTTATCCCAGGACAAGCAGGCAGCATATTCTTAACACATGGGTGACGTCACCGACGGAGCCCTCGGTACGGACCTTTTTAACTAGAAGTTTCTAGTTGGCCGCACCGCGCGTGCGCGAGTGCCTTCCCGCCCGACGGAGGAGTGCGTGGTCCCCAGTTTCTTCGTTTCCGCGGAGCGAAGAAGACGCGTGTATTTTTTCAACGGCCGTTGAAATCACTTTTTGCCTTCCCGCTCGCGCTTTTGTTCTAAATTTTTCTCCCTCTACCTTCGGGTTTCCTTTTTATTTGAATTGCAAAAAAAAAAAAAAAAAAAAAAAAAACTTTGATTTTTTCCTGTTTCTTTCGTTTTTGCCCCGGCGGGGCCTGTTGCCATTATACAGGCCTCGGACTTCGATTTTGCGGAGGCTATCTTCCCCTTCATGCCCCCGCAGGTCGGTTTTAAGAAGTGCCAGCGGTGTGCACGCCCGATCTCCGTATCTGACCCACACAATTGGTGTTTGCAGTGCCTGGGTCCGGAGCATCGGGCGGACTCCTGCACCCGCTGTGCCACTTTGCAAAAACGAACTCTTAAAAACCGAAGAATCCAGCAAACCCTTCTCTTCGGCACCGAGTCGGCGATGGATTCCTCACCTTCAACGGCGGTACCACAAAAATCGGCACCGTCAAGCTCGACACCGACCGACCCCGCATCGGCGCCACTGGCGCCAGGTAAGCCGGCTAAGAAGCCTTCCTCTTCCCTCGAGCGCCCTCCTGCTACGGTGGCGACACCGTCCCTACCGGCATCGCACCGGTCCCGTAAACGCTCCGCCCCGATATCGGTGAGTGCCTCGTCATCGGCCTCCTCATCGCCGGGGCGTGGAGCGGCATCCAAGGAACCGAAGAAAAAGAAAGCGGTTCCGATGCCACCCCTAGATGACCGTTTCTCGGCCATTCTACAAACTCAGCTTCAGGAGCAGTTGAAGAAACAACTTGAACAACTGCTACCCTCTATCCTGGCACCGCTCCTTCCGGTACCAGACCGGCCCGAGCCCCGCACCGAGCCCCCGGTGTCCACTCCTTCGGTACCGGTAAACACCTCGATGCCGATCCTTTCGGCCCAACAACTTCATGATGATCCTGTGGTTCATTCTCAACCCACAGTGGATCCTCCTCGGCACCAGGCGGTACGGCACTCTTCTCGGGACCGAGAACGACGCCGATCGTCCTCCCCTGGTACCGTTTCGGTGCGCTCTGGTAAATCTTTGTCCAAGACTCGCCACACCGCACCCTCCACCCCGGTGTCCCGACATGCACCAGAGGTCAGGGATCCTGATTTATGGGAGGAGACTCCTCTCGGTACCGAGGAGGATCCCTCCTCATCTGATGAGGAACCATCGGCACCTGATGCCACCTCTAAACCTGAACAGTCCTCTTTCTCTAAATTTCTGAGGGAAATGTCTGCTGCTCTGTCCCTTCCCCTGGAATCTGACTCCAAAAAGTCCCAAGCCTTTTTAGAAGCCTTAGACTTTGAGCAACCTCCTAAGGAGTTCCTCAAACTTCCCGTGCATGACATCCTACGGGAGACATTCTATAAAAACTTGGAAAATCCCCTCACGGTACCGGGAGCTCCCCGTAAACTGGACAACCTTTACCGTGTCATCCCTATTCCTGGATTCGACAAATCTCAATTGCCCCATGAGTCCCTCCTGGTGGAATCCACCTTAAAAAAGACTCAGGGCTCCAGTGTCTATGCCTCTACCCCTCCTGGCAGAGAAGGTAAGACCATGGACAAGTTTGGCAAGAGGCTTTACCAAAATGCCATGCTTGCCAACAGGGCAAACAACTATTCCTTCCATTTTTCCTTCTATCTCAAACACTTGGTCCAACAGCTGTCTGCCCTCCAGAAGTACCTACCTGAGCGCAAGGTCCCGCTATTCCAACAGCACATCTCTGGCCTTCTCCAAATGCGCAAGTATATGGTCCGCTCGATATACGACTCCTTCGAGCTCACCTCTCGGGCCTCTGCCATGGCTGTAGCCATGCGTCGCTTGGCCTGGCTCAGAGTCTCCGACCTGGACATCAACCACCAGGACCGTCTGGCCAACGCCCCCTGTCTCGGGGATGAGCTTTTTGGAGAGTCACTGGATTCCACCACCCAGAAACTCTCTGCCCATGAGACCAGGTGGGACACCCTGATCAAGCCGAAAAAGAAGGCACCGCCTACCCGACCTTATCGGCCACAAACATCTTATCAACGGAGGTTCTCAGCCAGGCCACTCAATCCGCCTCCCCAGCAATCTAGGCGGCCCCGTCAACAGCAACATCACGCTCAGGCTCGATCTCAGGCCTCTCAACCCTCTAAGCCTCCTCAGCCTACTAAACAAACTCAGCCCTTTTGACTCTTCTCTCCAGGGCATAGCCAGTCATCCACCTTTGCTACCTCTTCCACAACCCATCGGAGGTCGTCTCACCATTTTCTCCAGCCGTTGGGAAATCATTACATCGGACCAGTGGGTCCTCAACATCATCCGCCACGGCTACTCTCTCAACTTCCAGACTCTACCTCCGGACAACCTTCCCGTAGAGTCTGCTTCAAACTCATCTCAAACCCCCCTCCTCCTGAGGGAGGTTCAATCCCTCCTCCTTCTCAATGCCATCGAAGAAGTACCTCCAGATCAAAGGGGGCAGGGATTCTACTCCCGCTACTTCCTGGTACCCAAAAAGACGGGAGACCTCCGTCCCATCCTCGATCTCAGGGACCTCAACAAGTGTCTGGTCAAGGAGAAGTTCAGAATGCTCTCCCTTGCCACGCTCTACCCTCTTCTTTCTCAACACGACTGGCTATGTTCCCTGGACCTCAAAGAGGCCTACACTCACATCCCCATCAATCAAAATTCTCGCCGCTACCTGCGGTTCCAGGTACTGCACCATCACTATCAGTACAAGGTGCTACCGTTCGGCCTCGCTTCCTCACCCAGGGTCTTCACCAAGTGCCTTATAGTGGTAGCGGCCTTCCTCAGGTCTCACAACCTCCAGGTGTTCCCCTATTTGGACGATTGATTGGTGAAAGCACCTACGTCTCAACTTGTGCTACAGGCTACTCATCACACCATCTCTCTCCTCCACCTCCTGGGGTTCGAGATCAACTACCCCAAGTCGCATCTGCTTCCCACCCAGCGACTTCAATTCATTGGAGCAGTTCTGGACACCACACTAATGAGGGCTTTTCTCCCCTCCGATCGTCAGCGGACCCTGCTCCACCTCTGTCGTCAGGTGCTCATGCATCCCTCCATTCCTGCCCGGCAGATGATGGTCCTCCTGGGTCACATGGCCTCGACGGTGCATGTCCTTCCTCTGGCACGTCTCCACCTTCGCACGCCTCAGTGGACTCTCGCCAACCAGTGGTCACAGACTACGGATCCTCTTTCTCATCCCATCTCTGTGACATCATCTCTTCAGCGATCTCTCCAATGGTGGTTGAACTCCTCAAATCTTTCCAGGGGTCTACTTTTTCATCTACCCCCTCACTCTATGATCATCACCACGGATGCGTCCCCCTATGCGTGGGGAGCTCACCTAGGAGATCTACGCACCCAGGGACTTTGGACCCCACAGGAGCGTCGTCATCACATCAATTTCCTGGAACTCAGAGCCATGTTCTACGCCCTCAAGGCGTTCCAACATCTCCTCTGCCCTCAAGTCCTCCTCCTCTGCACGGACAATCAAGTCGCCATGTACTACATAAACAAGCAAGGCGGCACCGGATCTCGCCCCCTCTGTCTGGAGGCTCTGCGCATCTGGACCTGGGCCACGGACCGCAATCTCTTTCTCAGAGCGGTCTATATCCAGGGCGAGCAGAACTCTCTGGCCGACAATCTCAGTCGCATCCTTCAACCCCACGAGTGGACGTTGGACCCCCCGACTCTGCTCTCCGTCTTTGCTCGATGGGGCACTCCGCAGGTGGACCTCTTTGCAGCCCCTTACAATCATCAGCTGCCCCTATTCTGCTCCAGACTCTTCTCTCCTCACCGTCTGGCCCCGGATGCATTCCTGCTCGATTGGAGGGATCGGTTCCTGTATGCCTTCCCTCCACTTCCTCTGATGTTGCGGACCTTGTCCAAACTCCGCAAAGACCACGCCACCATGATTCTTATCGCACCTCGGTGGCCTCGCCAACACTGGTTCTCACTCCTGCTCCAGCTCAGCTCCAGAGAACCCATTCTACTTCCTGTGTTTCCTACTCTACTTACGCAACAGCATCAGTCTCTGCTACATCCCAATCTGTCTTCGCTCCACCTGACAGCTTGGTTTCTCTCGGGCTGACCTCTCCGGAGAATCTATCTCAACCGGTCCGCCTCATTTTGGACGCTTCCAGGAAACCGGCCACTCTCCAATGTTACCATCAGAAGTGGACCAGATTTTCCTCCTGGTGTCTCCGGCATCATCAAGAACCCACCTCCTTAGCGGTGGAAACTGTCTTGGAATATTTGCTCTCACTGTCCAACGCTGGCCTCAAAACTACCTCCATCAGAGTCCACCTCAGTGCCATCACTGCGTTTCATGAGCCTATTCTCGGAAAACCCCTCACGGCTCATCCTCTGGTTTCCAGATTCATGAGAGGACTCTTCAACATCAAACCGCCTCTCAAGCCTCCTCCTGTCGTCTGGGACCTGAATGTGGTTCTCTCAGCTCTCATGAAACCTCCGTTTGAGCCTCTTGCCACAACTTCTCTCAGGCTTCTTACCTGGAAGGTGCTTTTCCTAATTGCCATCACCTCTGCCAGGAGAGTTAGCGAACTGCATGCACTGGTTGCCGACCCACCTTTCACTGTTTTTCACCATGACAAGGTTGTTCTGCGTACCCACCCTAAATTCCTTCCCAAGGTGGTCTCAGCTTTTCACCTCAACCAGTCCATTGTGCTACCCGTCTTCTTCCCTAAGCCTCACTCGCATCCTGGAGAACAGGCGTTGCACACGCTGGATTGTAAGCGTGCCCTTGCTTACTATCTTGATCGTACCAGAGCTCACCGAACAGCCCCTCAGCTCTTTTTGTCTTTCGACCCCAACCGTTTGGGTCGTCCTGTCTCCAAACGGACACTTTCAAATTGGCTTGCTGCCTGTATTGCTTTCTGCTACGCTCGGGCCGGTCTCTCACTGGAAGGAACTGTCACGGCCCACAGAGTCCGAGCTATGGCTGCTTCCGTGGCTTTCCTCCGCTCCACGCCCATCGAGGAAATCTGCAAGGCGGCCACTTGGTCCTCAGTTCACACGTTCACTACTCACTACTGTCTGGATGCATTCTCCAGACGGGATGGACACTTCGGCCAATCTGTGTTACAAAATTTATTTTCCTAATGGCCAACCATCCCCCCTCCCTCTTTGTTAGCTTGGAGGTCACCCATGTGTTAAGAATATGCTGCCTGCTTGTCCTGGGATAAAGCACAGTTACTTACCGTAACAGGTGTTATCCAGGGACAGCAGGCAGATATTCTTAAGTCCCACCCACCTCCCCGGGTTGGCTTCTTAGCTGGCTTATACTAACTGGGGACCACGCACTCCTCCGTCGGGCGGGAAGGCGCACGCGCGGTGCGGCCAACTAGAAACTTCTAGTTAAAAAGGTCCGTACCGAGGGCTCCGTCGGTGACGTCACCCATGTGTTAAGAATATCTGCCTGCTGTCCCTGGATAACACCTGTTACGGTAAGTAACTGTGCTTATTCATTTGTTTATTTATACCTTTAAAAAAAAAATTCTAATTGGTAAGATAAGATGTATCTAAGTAATATAGCAGTAGTGTTTTATTATCTCTTTTTTTAAGTGATGACAAATTTGATTGCACTGTGATCACTTTTACCTACCAGCCCCAACACTATTATCCTTTGTAACAGGTCCTATGTACTAGAAGAACTAAATCTAAAGGATTTCCTTCTGCTCAGTTCCTAGACTAGCTGCGCCATGAAACTGTCATAAATGGCATCTAGAAACTTTACTTCTCTAGCATGTCCTGACAAGACATTTGGGGGTAACTGGAGTCTATTACTGCATTACCAAATTTGTTAGCCTTCCTGATTTCTATTAGCATTTCATCTTGTCAAGGTAGATGGCAGGAAACCCTACCACTGTACCCCTCCCCATCACACAAGGAATTTCTATCCAGTTGGACTCCAAGCCATCCTTAACATATTGTACCGATGTTTCACCAATCTTATTTACCCCCTTGTTTTCATAAAATTGTACTCTGGTATTTTGGTGTCCCATTGGATGTCCTCTTTCCATAAAATCTGAGATGCCTAAGGTCTAACTTTTCATTTACTGTCTTATTTTGTTATACTTCTGGCATTCACATACAGATAATATAAAGTCTGACTTTTTCTGGTGTTTATCAACTGCATAGCAGCCGATGTCAATCAATCAGCTTCAATACATTCGCCTATGCCGACGACATACAACTTCTGCATCCTATAGACTCTAATAACTCCTCTGACATAACTCTAATCAATACAAAACTCGAAAAAATACACCACTGGTTAAACAATAACCGACTTGCATTAAACATCAATAAATCTAATGTATTGCTCTTCCCCTGGAAAGATAATCCTAAACTTATCTCACCAATCTCTATTAATGGTCTCCCTTTACAAGTTGTACAAAAAACCAAAATACTGAGTAATTCTCGATCACAAACTTTCCTTTCATGACCACATTAGTAGCGTCATTAAGTCTTCATTCTTTAGACTTAGACAAATACGCTCTATTTCTCAATTATTTAACACTGACTCTTTGAAAATACTCATCCATTCTCTCGTTATATCGAAATTAGATTATTGCAACGCATTGTTTAAGGGTATAGCACAAAAGGAAATCAAACGTTTACAGATCATACAAAATACAGCTATCAGACTTATCTCTAAAGCTAATAAATTTGATCATATAACGCCTCTTCTTAAGGAAGCCCATTGGCTCCCAGTGGCCCACAGAATAATTTACAAACTTTGCTTACTCACATTTAAATCCCTTCTATTTAACCCTTTCAGGACCAAGAGACATATTTGTCCCATAACTTTAAAATCCTATACATTTTGATTGGGATAGTCTACAGTTCTAAATTTGATATGTACGGATTCCATAGGATACTGCCTTTATGTAAACAAACTGGTTCCGACATTCATTCATTAGCGTCGTTGCCAGATTGACGAGAAGATTCACTTGCCACACTGTCCCTAAGCCAGAAGTGTGATTTTTAAAAAAAAAAATAATGATATTTCACAAAAAAAAAATCAATTTTTTGGCATCTGCAAGCCCTTTTTACCATAAAAATGTCGTCAAAACCACAAAAATTGGCCTACGATCCTTATGGTCCTGAAAGGGTTAAAACTCCGGCTTTTATTCATAAATTATTAATCCCTTATTCCTCTAATAGAACTTTAAGATCAGATGAACAGCACTTATTAACAATTCCCTCGCTAAAAATAATCAATACACGTCGGCAGTATATCTTCTCAGTCACAGCTCCCCAAACCTGGAATTCTCTCCCCAATTATCTACGTGAAGAATTTAATTTAGAAAAATTTAAAAGTAAACTTAAAACTTTCTTATTTAACGACGCCTTTGTTATTTAATACTATTAGGTCTCATTTAATATATTTTTACAAGTCTTCGAACTAATCTATTCTCCTCTCTATAACATTTTTTCAATTATCCCTACTCTTATCCTATCCATATGTGTTTTCCTTTATTTGTTTCCCACTCTGCTTAAATATATTGTAATTTCTCCCCCTACTTATCCCAATGTTTCCAGTTCATCTCGTAACTGTCTATGTCTCGTTTGTCTTTAATTATTTTTAAAACTTCTTTTATATTGTAATTTTAAACATGTGTAAATCGCTTTGAAACCGATAAAGCGATCAATCAAATATATATTAAACTTGAAACTTGATGGGGTAATCTGGAATCATTTATCTCTGTTTGTTCTTCATTTAGATTCCCCCAGGCTAGTTCAGTTTTTAATCATAAACTATCGGAATATTCTAATTTCCATATTTTGCCAGTATCTTTCAAACGATACCTTATAACGAATCATTTGCCTCAGAGAGTCTGCATTGACATTCCCCCAAGCTATAGCTTAAGCTGCTCCATCTCCTTTTTAAAGTCAGTGCCAGCATCTTGATGAAGATAGAATTGGCTTCCTCTTCCCAGAATTTTACCCAGTTCCTAACAAAGTTAGACCTCTCCTCCATGCGTGATCCTGTGTATGGAATGGAGAGCATTTTTGGATTTCAGCTTTCTACCTAAAAGCCTAAATTTGGCTTCTAGAACCTATGTCACTGGTACGCATATGACCCACGACAGTTGACCCTTCCCCAGCACTATATGAAATCCTAGCTCAGTGACACATGAGTTCTATCAGCTTTGCACTAGTCATGCAAGTTACCAAGGGATCCTTATGGCCACCAGCTATCCATATTACTAATAATTGTGTTGCTAACTAAAATGGCCATTCAAATCCTTGCTTCTTAGGCGCATGTGGTTGGAGACGTATCCTCAATTCAAGAGGATGCTGCATCTCTCAATGGGCAGGTGAGGCTACAAGATCACTTCAAGGCAATGCTCTGCTTCTAGATGACCTCTCTCCTCCAAGGCAGTAGATTAGTGTCTCTCAAACTTTTTAGCTCCGGCACACTAAACAGAGCAAATATTTTTCGCAGCATACTAACAGCAAATATTTTTTTACAGCACATTATAATGATATAATTGCAAAACCAACAAAAAATTAATTTATTTAAAGTTCTTTAAGCTATGTATGGCCAATTGTAACAACTGTGAAACTAAAGTAGATAGACTAGAATTGCTAATCAATGCAATGGATGTGAAAATGCAGCTCGATAGTCGACAAGCAAACACACATTTTATTATCCATCATCTGCAGTTTCTCTCCCCCACCCTCAATTTCTGTCAGAGCTGAAAATCCAAGTCCGCAAAGATAAGAAGTTCCAAACGGTAACAAAGCCTTTTTGCTCAAGTTAGGATATCTACTGCTTAAACAATAATAAAATTACTCACCATTAGTTTTCAAGGACCAATCACGTCAAAGAATGATGATTGTCTCGGTGGTTGTATTCTTACGCACACAGACACTCATAACATTGACAGACTCTTGTGTACGCAACGTACATGTCCTCTGTTCTAGTGTATACTTATGAAGGGAATTTTTTTAAACAAATTAAAATTCTGGAATCTCTCTGGGGCACACCATTGTGCCTTGGCACAAAGTTTTGACAGACACTACAATAGAGGCTGCCAGATTGGAGCAGGGTTGTGGAATCAGAGTCTGAGATAATTTTGGGTACCTGGAGTCGGAGTCGTGAGTACCATAAACTGAGGAGTCGGAGTCGAAGGATTTATCTACTGATTCCATAGCCCTGGATTGGAGGTAGGACTGCTCTTATGTCTCTGAAGGTCTCCTTTATAAACCTATCTATCTACCTGGGCTCCTTCAATTCTTTTACTCTGGTGTCTAAGAGTTTGGACACTTGCTGCAAATGTGACTTCTTACCAACTGGAGATAATCATATATGTGGCACTCTGGATCAATGGAGGCTTGACTATTACATTCATTAACTTTTGGGCCTGAAAAGCATTCATAATAGCGAAGAAGCTGACTTTTGCCTATTGGCAGGGCATAGAAGGCCCATCCTACTGGCAATGGAGGGATATTTTTTCCATTTGTAGCAAACTGATAGTGAATGAGGGGAAGGAATTTGTACAGGTCCACTTCACTGTTGATGTAGTTTCTTCTGCTAATACTGTATATGGAATTGCCATATACAGTCAAACCTCGGTTTGCGAGTAACCTGGTTTGCGAGTGTTTTGCAAGACGAGCAAAACATTCTCGCAAATCTTGTCTAGCAAACCGAGTGTTGACTCGATTTGCAAGCACCCCCCCTCGATAACCAGCATCGCTTCCCCCTCCCCCCGCGTGAACCGGCACCACCCGAACAACTTCAAACTGACACCAGCACACAACCCACAGGACGTGCCGGTGCCGCTTGAAGTTCCTGTCTCTTGCTGGGCCGAGAATCTTGGCGAGAGGGAGAACTAGAAGGCCTTGAGCATGCACAGATGCACGCTCAAGGCCCAGCAAGAGGCAGGAACTTCTTCAAGTGGCACCGCCATATCCTGTGGGCTGTGTGCCGGTGCCAGTTTGAAGTTGTTCAGGTGGTGCCGGTTCATGCGGGGGGGGGGGGGAGCGGTGGAGAGGGCGGTGGAGAAGCGCTGCTGGCCTCGGGGGCGGGGGGGGGAACGTATCAAGCAAGTTTCCCTTAGTTCCTATGGGGAAACTCACTTTGATATGAGTATTTTGGTTTACGAGCATGCTTCTGGAACGAATTATGCTCGGAAACCAAGGTTCCACTGTATACTCAAATATAAACCAAGATGTTTGGCCTCAATATGGGGGTCTCAGTTTATATTCGAGCCAACCCCCATCCCACACCCACCACGGGCCTCCAGTACTATAGGGAGTTGGCGCTGCCGTCAATCCCTTCCTCCCTCACAACAACTAGCTAACTAGCCCACCCCTCCCCTTCTCTCCTGATTCCCCTGCAGATCTACCTTAGTGATCCAACAGTGAGGCAGGGCAGGAGTGATCCCTTTACACTCCTGCCCAGCAGTCTTTGTAGTGAAAAAATGGCTGCTGCGAGATCCCACGGCAACCTTTGAGTCTCATGAAGTTTGCCGTGGGATCTCGCAGCAGCAATTTTTTCCACTATGGAGACTGCCGGACAAGAGCATAAAGAGATCACTCCTGTCCTGCCTCACCGCTGGACCACCAGGGACCTAAGGTAGACCTGCAGGGGAACCGGGAGGGGAGAGATGCGCTAGTTAACTGGATAGTGCTACTGAAAATGTCCAGTAAGCACCCAGTTCAAAACCAGTTATTTGTTTGAAGGAAGGGGGTGGAATCAGAATTTAACCGAACAAAGTAACTGCAGAAATTGGACTGCATAAAAATGCCAGTCTTATCTTTATGTGGTGCCCCCTAGCCAATTATGTGCTGAATATGGCACGGTTTCACCAGCTCCATAAACTCAGAAATTTAATGCTGAGCCCAGAAATGGCCCAGCACTGAATTTCCGTGTACATTGGCAGCAGTCAACAAAATGCCAAGCACCACCAGCTGAATATTGGGTGATGGGACAAAAGCGCACAAGACTTTGGCGCGCCGACATTGCAGCGTAAGCAGTTCAGCGTAAGACCCCAGCGCACCACCTAAAAAGTTACTTTTAAAGAGCGCCAACGGGGTGGGGGGAACCCCCTATTTACTTCATACTCTTTGCGCTGTCATTGGGGGGTGTGGGGGGTGTAACCCCTCACATTATAGAGAAAACAATTTTTTCCTTATTAAAAAAAAAAAAAAAAAGGGAAAAAACTTAAGCTTACTCTATAATGGAGGGTTCCAACCCCCCCAAACAGCAGTGCGAAGAGTATGAAGTAAACTGTGTGTGTGTGTGGGGGGGGGGTCCCCACTCACATTCTGCGTCAGAGCTCTTTAAAAGTAACTTTTAGGCAGCGCGCTGGGGTCTTGCGCTGATTTCTCTGCGCTGCAATGTCAGCACGCCGAAGTCCCGCGCGTGAATGACTATGAACCGAATATTGACCCCTACAAGTGATTTCATAGAACGTATATCCAGAAGAAAATAGGATATCGTTTTGAGAGGGAGTCGGGGAAGGAGATTCAGAAAAAACTAGTAATACATGCTGCTATTGAGAGAATATATTGGGTAGGACTAGTAATGGAAGATGAAAGGAGGTACAACTTTAATCTTCCTTGCCACCCCCACCATTCTAGTTTGCAGCAGCTGTTCATACACTAGAATGAAATTTAAAACAGAAGTTTTCTGTCTAGAGATTTTCCTTTTTTTTTATTAGAACACCCACATCTGGATGCATGGTGCAGCGCTGCATAGGTACAATCCATAAGCTCCAACAGCCATCCTAATAATCGTACAGCAAAATCATTATTTATGAAATCTGTTCAGAGAAATGTCACGCCTCACTGGATTAGGTGGTGTGGGTGTCTTGATCGCTTCCTGGCCTTTCGACTAAGATCCAAGAGCAGTGTCTGAGCTCTCAGCTGAGGATGGTCACTTCTTGGCTTTTTGGTGGAGACTGAGAGCCTGTAACTAGGGAGGGTGCTTAAACCTCTTATCACCCCACCACACTGTAGACATGCTGATGGCTGGAAAATATAGTCAAAGTAGGATTAACCTGGCTGCTTATTTGTTACTTAAAGAATTTCATTATTTTTGTCGTACAAAAAGGAAGAAAGGCTTTATGAACAGGCACCAACATGTTTACACATGGAATATTTATGCCTTCTGATAATTATCTGATGACAGAGCTTAGTTAAAAACAACAACAAAAAAAAAAATTGTTGGCCTGGATCCTTTTCATAAAATTTGGAAACCAGTTTACAAGGGCTGTTCTTCAATACGAGTACTGAACACATTATTCAACCGTTCATTCATCTCTACTTGTAAACTGCCTTTCCAGTTAATCATTTCTTTTATAGCCAAACACCCCGACCTCCCCCTCTTCCAGAAAAAAAAACAACCAAAAAAAGCCACATAACATTTGCATTTTGTGTTTAGGGAAGAGATACTTCTATTTAATATAAAATTAGAGGAAAACTCTTCCTGGATCCTTAAGGATTCAAAATTTGATTCCATATCCGCTGCAAAATGTGCAAGATGTAATTTGTAATATCGGAGTCGGAGTGGCCAATGGAATCCAGCGAGTATGTGAAATAATAAGCAGCTGCTTCCAGGGTTCAGAAAAATTCTGGGGTAGATAGTTGAAAACTTTTAAAATGCAGAAGATGTTAGATGTTTTCTTCATTGCTAGCACACTCCTTTAATTAGTGGCTAGAAGTCCCCCCTCAGGTATGCCGAAGTATGATTCATGTACTTATAATTTCTGATTAGTATACACAGAGATCCCTAGAGGGTCAATCACAGAAGCAGCTCCAGCT
Organism: Geotrypetes seraphini; assembly: GCF_902459505.1. Taxonomy (NCBI): domain Eukaryota; kingdom Metazoa; phylum Chordata; class Amphibia; order Gymnophiona; family Dermophiidae; genus Geotrypetes; species Geotrypetes seraphini. Next base: position 71,489,877 of record NC_047094.1, on the reverse strand, counting down.
TCTAAACAACTACCAAGACTGAGGGGAATAGAGCAATATGAACATAATTCTTTTTAGTGTGTGTGTGTGAGAGAGAGATATGTGCATTTTTTGCTTTGTTTTCATTATTATAATGTTTACTGTGAGAATAATATTAGGGTACTGGGGACAAGCCTGCTGTCATCTGGAAGGACTGAGGATTCAATTCTTGATTCAGATTTTCCGCTCCTTGGGTTTGTGGAGGAGGGGGGGGAAGGTCTGAGTTAAATAACAGCAACACCTAGGCCCAGATTCTCTATACAACGTTGATATTGGCAGCAGCCTAAAAAGCTGACACCGATCGTGTGTCAATCATGCAATGTCACTGTATAGAGAATCGTGCCTCCAGGAAAGATAGGCACCGGAAATGTAGACCAGGATTTTCCAGGCCTACACTTCTGGCACCTATCTTTGTCGTGAATCATGCCTGCATGGGCGCTTTACTCTGCTTAATGCCACTTCCAGCGTCAGTCATGCCCACAATGGTGTTAGGTGGCCTAAAGTGCTTATAAAGGCACAGATTTTGAAACTTTGTTAAAAACGTTGTCGGCACCGATATTTGTCCTAAAAAGCTGTATAGAGAATTGCACCTCTGGGAAAGATAGGTGCTGGAAATATAAGCCAGGGTTTTCCAAGCCTACATTTCTGGTGCCTATCTTTGTCGTGAATCATAGGCACTTAGTGCCGTCTTAATGCAACTTCGGGCATTAGCCATGCCCACAGTGGCGTTAGGTGGCCTAAAGCATCTACGGAGGCACAATTCTGGCATTAATTTTTTAGGCACTGGTAGGCGCCTTGAAACTTAAGTGTCACTTAAATGGCATTTTTTTACACAGCTTGGGCGCCTAAAAAAAACCTCAGCGCCAATTAGAGAATCTGGGACCTAGTGGCCAAATTTAAGAGTCATGATTACAGGCCCCTCCTCTACACTGTCATGATTGCACCAAATTGTGAATGAATATTCGTGGCAAATGTAAATCAAAGGAAAGGGAACAGAAACCCCACGTAAAATCCAACAAAAAAGAGAGCAAGTGGGGAGAGGGATAGAACACGTCAACCTTGAGACAAACACATGAATATAAAGTCCTATAAATGTAATGTTCTTGTTGTGGAATGATCCAGTTGATCATTGACAAGTGGATCTACAAGAGCACTAAAGGTTGACTTTACTTTTACCTAACATAAAAACATAAGCATTGCTATACTGGGACAGACTGAATGACCTTCAAGCCCAGTATCCTGTTTCCAGATCACAAGTATCTGGCAAGATCCCAAAAGAAGTAAACCAGATTTTATTCTGCTTATCCTAGAAATAAGCTGTGGATTTTCCCCAAGACCATTTTATTAATGGCTTATGGACTTTTCTAATAGGAAATTATCCAAATCTTTTTTACACCATACTAAGCTAACTTCTTAGCAGTTTCCAGAAAGAAGAAGCTTCTCCCAAGACCAACATTATAATTAGAGGAGAGGATTAGTTTTGGAGGGTACTAGATGAAGTATAAAATCTTGAGCACAATTCAGAATTCATCTTTGGCTCCTTCCTCCTTGGCCACTGATCTATTTCAGAGGTGATAGCCATTTCCATCTAAACCCTAAAGACAGAGATGCCTGGCTGCCTAAGCCAGGACAATCTATAAAGAGAAACCCAGGAGCTGTTTCATGCTCTGTACTATCACAAGGTCAACTGGAACAAGAAACTTGCTGTACTCGCTTCTGGATTAAAGGAGAAGGGTAGAAGCTAGGCATAACCACCTGTCATCTGTACTGGATCAGCTCCAGAGGCTTAAGAAACAAAAACATTTACAGCTCCCAGGGACCATCTTGCATTTAACTAAGACCAGGCTACCTGAAGCACTGCTTTGGAGCCTCAGAATGCCCAAGTCTCTCAGCATCTCTGGCAAAGAGAGGTTAGAGACACTAGGCCTCTTCTCCCTTGAAAAGAGGAGACTGAGGGGACATGATCGAAACATTCAAGATAATGAAGGGAATAGACTTACCGTAGTAGATAGACAGGTTGTTCACCCTCTCCAAGGTAGAGAGAATGAGAGGGCACTCTCTAAAGTTAAAAGGGGATAGATTCCGTACAAACGTAAGGAAGTTTTTTTTCACCCAGAGAGTGGTGGAAAACTGGAACGCTCTTCCGGAGGCTGTTATAGGGGAAAACACCTTCCAGGGATTCAAGACAAGGTTAGACAAGTTCCTGCTGAACCAGAACGTACGCAGTTAGGGTTGGTCTCAATTAGGGCACTGGTCTTTGACCTAAGGGCTGCTGCGGGAGCGGACTGCTGGGCACGATGGACCACTGGTCTGACCCAGCAGCAATTCTTATGTTCTTTAAAACTACTTTACACTACCTGCTATTTCCTTAAAGAAAAAGAGCAAAAGAGAGAATATAGAAAAATACTAACAGAGGAAGGTTGAAAAGGATAGAGAGACTTTGTATAAATCTTTTTTTTGAATACTGCCTTGGCCATTTTTGATGCCTCTGCTGCTGTTTGTGTCCCAGTTGTTTGCACCAACACCCAAGTAAATTTATTGCTTCAGAGCACCAGACCTGGAGAGGTCTACCCTTACTGGCTGCATGGAATGAATGTACAGTGTGTGAGCTAAACAGCTTTCCAGTTTCTGCCAGTCCCAGCCCTAGTCCTAGTCCTGAACCAACAAATTCTTTGTCAGGCCCCGTCCCCACCCCTTACAATATCTAGGCCTATACTGGGTTCCACTGTTACACACACTCCATTTGATCTGTTCATTGCATCCATTTATCCAGCACAAGGATCTATAGATGTTAATTCATGCACTTGTGCTCAATCGATTAGATTATTGTAACTCAATTTATCAGGGCCTCCAGTCTACCCAGATTAGGTGCATTCAATTGATACAAGAGACAGCAGTTTAATTATTATACAATGCTAAAAGATATGACCATATGACATGGATACTTGCAGAGCAGCACAGCCTTCCTGCTTTGCTTCAGTCCCAGTTCAAAATCCTGATACTAACTGTCCAAGTCATACATCAAGCTGTGCCGCTGTTTACTGATAATCTCATTGTGCCGAATAGTCCTGTAAATTCACTAAATGTCATTACAGTACAATCTATTCCATCCTGTCCCCCATCAAATTAGAATCAAGACAAAATGCCTTCTGCTCTGTGCCCTCCCTTTAGAATGTGCCAGCATTTCAAAACTGGCCTCAAGTATGGTTTTTTGAAGCATAGAGCCATTTTATCCTAAACGTTTGACCCAAGATTTACAAAGAGCCACAATGGGCAGAGAAGGTGGTTTGAGAGATGATTTTTAATGTGATACAGGTATATATGCATTTAACACAAATACAAAACTTCAAGTACTTACAGAAAATAAAGAAAAACAATTTTATGAGACTTAATGCTCTTTCTTGCTTCAACCGGTCAGTGGCAATTCCTACAGCTGCCTTCCACTAATCCAGAAACCTCTCCTCTTGTTGCATCCCGCCCAGGCAGAAACAGGAAGTTCTCACAGAGGGTAGAATGTGGCAGAGGAGAGGCTTCCTGGTTAGTGGCAGGCAGCTGTAGGAATCACTGCCGCTAACCTGTTGAAGCAAGAGGAAGTGTAGGGAGATGACAAAGCTATGCCTGGCAATCAAATCACAGAAGGACAGTGAGGAACTCCACAGCGACTTGAGTCGATTGGAAAATTGGGCAGATAAATGACAGATGAAGTTTAATGTGGAAAAATGCAAAGTCATGCACTTAGGCAGAAAAAATAAGAACACAAGTACAGTATGTCAGGTGCAACTCTAGGAAAAACTGAACAGGAAAGGGACCTTGGCTTATTAATCGATAGGACCCTGAAGCCGTCAGCGCAATGCATGGCGGTAGCGAATAAGGCAAATAGAATGCTAGGCATGATAAAGAAGAGAATCACGAGTAGATCGGAGAAAGTAATACTACCGCTATATAGAGCGATGGTCAGACCACATTTGGAATACTGCGTCCAGCACTGGTCTCCATACCTATAAAAGGATTTAAAAGTACTTGAGAGGGTGCAGAGACAAGCAACGAAGCTAATAAAGGGCATGGAGAACTTGAAATATGAGGAACGACTTAAGAGACTGGGATTGTTCTCCCTTGAGAAGAGGAGACTGCGAGGGGATATGATCGAGACTTTCAAGATACTGAAAGGAATCAACCAAATAGAGCAAGATAAAAAATTATTTACAATGTCCAATGTGACTCGGACAAGAGGACATGGACTGAAGCTAAGGGAGGTCAGGTTCAGGACAGATATCAGGAAGTTCTGCTTCACGCAACGAGTGGTGGACACCTGGAATGCTCTCCCGGAGGAGAAAATTGCAGAATCCACTGTTCCAGGGTTTAAGGGTAAGTTAGATGTACATCTCCTTATGAGTGGCTTAAGGTGACATAGGTAAGGTTAAGCTAGATGCACATCTCTTATGAGAAGCTTAGAGTGATATGGGGACTAATATTATGCCAGGGTACACCTGGCGGGGCCTCCGCGTGTGCGGATCGCCGGACTTGATGGACCTAGGGTCTGTTCCCGAGATGGCACTTCTTATGTTCTTATAAATAATTGGCAGGGGCGACGGCAACTCCACAAACAAGTTGAATGTGTCTATCATTCCGAGAAGAGCCGCAGCCATGTGGTCAAAGAGCTGCATGTGGCTCACGAGCCACGGGTTGCCGACCTCTGGTCTAGCATATAGGAAGGCCTGTTAGTAGATGCGTGGTCTAGAGGTTAGAACTACTGTCTTAGTATAGGGTTACCAGATTTTCCGTTTGGAAAATCCAGCCCCCTTAGACCTACCACCAGGCCCGCCCAGATCCACTTATCCCCGCTCCAGCCACGCCCCCTGCTGCCTGCTTTGGTCAGGCAGGAGGGCATCCGTGATGCAATGACGTCGCATGCATGCGCATGACATCATCACATTGCCCTCCCTACCCGATGGCAATTTTGAGGTTTGAGGCTTTTCAAAACCCGGACAAAGTGCCAGGTTTTGAAAAGTCGTTTGGACCCCTGGACATATCCGGGGAAATCTGGACATCTGGTAACCCTACCTTAGTACCTTAAGGTTGCGAGTTCAATCCCAGCCTGCTCCCTGTGACTGTGGGCAAGTCGGTAACGGGACTAAATCGCGTGCCGACAACTGAGCGCAAGGTTGACGGCGTGCCGAAGAAAAGCACTATTTTAAAGGGCTCCGACGGGGCCCCCCACTTTACTTAACAGACATTGCGCTGGCGTTGTGGGGGGTTGTAACCCCCCACATTATACTTAAAACTGAACTTTTTCCCTAAAAAACAGGCAAAAAGTTCGGTTTCAAGTATAATGAGGGGGGGGGGTTACAACCCCCCACAATGCCAGTGCGATGTCTGTTAAGTAAAATAGGGGGGTTCCCCCAAAACACCCCTCCGTCGGAACCCTTTAAAATAGTGCTTTTCTTCGGCGCGCAGTCAACCTTGCGCTCAGTTGTCGGCGCACCGTTGTCTCACGCGATTTTGTCTATGAACCGGGCAAGTCACTTAACCCTCCATTACCCCAGATACTTCAGTTCAATTGTGAGCCTGCCAGGACAGAGGGAAAATACTTGAGTACTTGATTACTACTCAGTGTATTGTAAACTGCTTTGGGTGAATCTCTTCATGAAAAAGGTGGTTAATAAATCCCAATAAATAAATAAAATTAGTTGTAGGTGTGGGCAAGCTGAGCTACTAAGGTGTGAGGAATCTGCATTTGTCCCACTGCCTCAAAGCTTTGGGGATGAATATCTAAGAGTCTTATTGCCATTCATTTTAATATGCTCTGTGCCGGTGAGTAATGGGAGGTTTTATGATGGGTTAGCTTCTGCGCAAAATCCTGTTCTGCATCATACACCAGAACCTTGTGCACAGATAGTGGGTCACTTGTATGCTATCATCTGCATGAGCCCCTTAGGATATAAGCTCTCTGAGGACAGGAAAACCTGAGTGTAACTCACCTTGAGCTACAACTGGAAAAAAAAAAAAAAAAAAGTGTGAGAAATCCAAAATGTCAGCAGAATAGGCATGGAGCTCTATTGTCCTAGAGCAGGGGTAGGGAACTCCGGTCCTCGAGAGCCGTATTCCAGTCGGGTTTTCAGGATTTCCCCAATGAATATGCATTGAAGCAGTGCATGCTACTAGATCTCATGCATATTCATTGGGGAAATCAAAAACCTGACGAATATGGCTCTCGAGGACCGGAGTTCCCAACCCCTGTCCTAGAGGTACAGTGTGCTGAGACAAGAGCCACGGAGTCAGTGGGACAAGCCTTGCTCTGTTTATATTTTATTATCGGGTGTGGGGGGGAGGGTTTATCTGAATTGTAAGGCTTTTGGTGCCCAGTAGCCTTGTGGCATCTCTACCTGAGAGAAGACACAGACTCACTACACAGAAGTCTATAGCTAGCAGAACAACCTTTTAGGGAACCTGTTTAGCCGACCTGCATTTTCATTTGTAGAGCTCTGTGTCCGTTCCTCTGGAAGCTAGGTGTGCACCTGATTTATCAGGTACTTGAGTGCAGGCTGTTTAGCCTCATGTCAGTCCAGAAAGGGCTTCGGAAGGTACCAGCAGTGTTTCAGCCTTGCTCTCTTGCCATGAAGATCGGAAATGTGGCCAAAAGTGAGAGCCAGATGGTAAAGTGGGGGGGGGGGGGGGAAGAGTCAATTCAGCTGCTTGTCACTAGCCAGGGTATTACTGTTCATAGCAATAATGTCAAAATTTCAGAGTATAGGGTTATGGCCATTTCTTTCTAGGATAAATCAATCCCTGCAGTCTTAAAAAAAGTCACGAATGAAAATAAACGTGTTTGGCAGATGGAGGAACTCAGAGTCTGATTTGACTTTCAAACGCAGATGAGATTCTACAGAGAAGACAAGTTACATAAAAAAAAGAAAGAGAGAGATCACCACTAACAATTTTTAAAATAAGTCATAGCTCCTGTGCAGGGAGAACAATTCTGGGTTTAACGGTGTGCCATCTGTGCCCTGCTGCTTCTACAATGCCCCTGTTTTTGCAGTGAAGTCATGCTAAATTACCCTAACCCCAGACCCAGTACGCAGCTTTGCCTTGGAAGGTGCAAGAATCCTTTTCTTCACGGAGACAGGAGCCCCCCCAAACCCATTACTTACTGGAAGGAAACAGAGTAGTCCTTTACTAAGGTGTGGTAGCCGTTTTAGCGAACACTAAATGCTACCACACGCTACCGCATCCATAGGATATAATGGATGCGTTAGCATTTAGCGCTCGCTAAAATGGCTGAAGCGCCTTAGTAAAAGGACCCCAGAGTAAGGTGCAATAGTTTTATACAGAAATTCTACTGATAATAATAATAACTTTATTCTTTCTATACCGCCATAATCTTGCGACTTCTAGGTGGTTTACAGTGAAAGAGAGCTGTACAGTCAGCTAATTACAATGTGAGAACAGGTAGGAAGTCACTGAGTAATCAGTGTTTATAAGTTACAAATAGGTTACAGTATAAACTTGAACATTTTACATCAAAGGGGCTGGATGGTCAACGAATTACAGAATACAGATGGTGAAGAAGACACTGAATAGTCAAGAGAAGAGCAGAATACATTTGTGAAAAAGCGTAGTATCAGCATAAAAAGAAAAGTTTTAGGATGGGGGGCTGTGTCTGGCTGGGAAATAAATCTATTGAATAGGGCGGTCTTGATGTCTTTCCGAAAGGCGCCATAGGTCTGCCTGGCTTTGTCAGTGAAGCTGCCTAACCAGGTTTGCTGTCTGCCAGCTTGGAACTTGAAAGTTTTATCCAGAAAGGTTCTGCATTTGCAACCTATAACCTTCGGGTAGGCAAAGAGGTTGCGATTTCTGGTTATCCTTTTGGGGGTGTAAAGTTCGAAGTGAGGTAATAGGTAGATTGGGGACATTCCTCACACCAGTTTGTAGCAAAAACAGGAGAACTTGAATAAAATCCGTGCCTCAATTGGCAACCAATGCAGCAATTTGTAGTAGGGACTAATGTGGTCACTTTTCCTTAGTCCGAATATTAGTCGGATGGCTGTGTTTTGCACTATTCTTTATTTTTTTAAGGTTTTTTTGGGTATACCCACATAGATAATATTGCAGTAGTCTAAGGTAGATGGGATCAGTGACTGTACCAGTAGTCTAAAAGATAGAGGGTCAAAATATTTTTTTTTATAGTTTTTAATTTCCAAAGTGTGGAGAAGCATTTTTTGGTCACCGAGTTTGTGTGTTCAATCAAGGTCAGGTGGGTGTGTAGGGTGACTCCTAATATTTTTATAGTTTTGGATATTGGATGATCATGACCATTTAAATGTATTGTTGTTGTGTTGATTTTGTCTTTTGCGCTTGCCATGAAGATTTTTGTCTTATCTGAGTTTAGTTTTAGTTTAAAATTAGACCATTGTTCTATTTCGGTCATGATGTGGGAGATTTGTTTTGAGGTGTCATTGGTCACTTTGGTCACTGGGATTAGGATAGAGATGTCACTAGAAAATGACATGGGGACAAATTTTTCCCCGTCCCTGCGGGAACTCATTTTCCTATCCCTGCCCCATTCCTCCAAGCTCTGTCCTCATCTACACAAGCCTCAAACTCTTTAAAATCATAAGTGTTTGAGACTTGTGCAGTTAAGGCAGAGCATACAGAAATGGTGCAAGGCCAGCGATAAAACCCACGAGGACAGTACAGGAAAACTGAGTTCCTGCGGGGACAGGGACAAATTTTCATAGTCACCTGTGGAGTTCTGAGGTCTCTTCATGTTGACCAAGCATCAGGGATCCATGGGACTAGAGAGTGCTTAACCATTTGGCAGACAAGGCAATCGCCTAGAGCAAAAGCTTCTGGGAGGCAGCAAAGAGCTGCTGCACTGAAAATACTAGGTAGCGCCTGACAGTATCACACATACAAAGAGCCAGAAGAATGAACTTTTACCTGCAAGGAGGGTAGACAATTTTCAATTAGCCTATTTACCTGGCATTTGGAACCTAACCTTAGTGGAGTAACTTTTTGAAAAAGTTTTTCCCATGTGTAAATCCTATTTTAGGCATGTGAACAGCCTCTTATAAAATTGCCCCACTGTTTGCCTGAATCTTGTTCCTGGGGTTTTATTCCATTTAATGCATCCACTACCCTGTCTATGAAGGAATATCACCATGACTCCTTGTTCCTCCAGAACAGTGGTTCCCAAATTTGTCCTCATTTTGTAGGTCAGCTGTAATGAAAATGCATGAGATATATTTACATACAGCTATATATGAATGGAGACCTCCTGAATATTCATTGTGACTATCCTGTAAACCTAACTATTTGGGGTCTCTTAAGGACTGCTTTGAGAACTGTTTGAGTGCTCTCTCGCCAGGCATCCTCTACATATTACGGAAACACATTTCCTTCAGAACATGATGTATTAAATATTAAAATTCTAATTTTCTCTCCTCCTCCTAGAATATCATTGGGCCTCGGTATAGGACTCTCGTGCATCCACACTGCGTACTGTGTGCAGTTCTGGTCATCCCTTCTTAAAAAGGATATAGCAAAATTCAGTGGGATAGCCAGATGGCTAATTTTGGTTAGGCAAATAGAAAAAATGGGCATGAAATAGCCTTTTCGCACCCTAGGCTATCTTACTCCTCCTCTGGCACCTACCCCAACTTAACATAGGGAATCCCTGCCAGCTCAGGTATTTATAAGTCCTGCCAGCTGAAGGCCTCCTTACAAAGATACCCAGAACTCCCTGCTGCTAAGCTTGGCAGACAGTGCCACCTTCCTGAGCTGCCAACATTGGTGGCCCACATAAAGCTCAGTTTTTGTGTATGCGTGTGCAGGGTGTTGGCACTGGTAGTTCAGGAACACAGCCACCGACTTCTAAGCTTGGCAACAGAGAGTTCTGGGTGAGCTTGGAGGAGGTCTTCAGCTGGCAGGACTTGAGGATCCTGGCCAACTACTACAAGGGATCACCAACTTTGCGTGGGCCTCTGCTTACCTGGGCATGCCCATGACCACACCATGGGTAGAATCAGAAAAAGCTCAGAGAAGGATAACAAAACTGATAAAGCTGCAGTGGTTAGAGCTACAGCCTCAGTACCCTGAAGTTGTGGGTTCAAATCCCCCACTGCTCCTTGTGACCCTAGGCAAGTCACCCAATCCCCATTGCCCCAGGTACATTAGATAGAGTGGGAGCCCACCGGGACTGTTAGGAAAAAATGCTTGAGTACCTGAATAATTTGTAATCTGCAAAAAATTGTAGTATATGCGGAATATAAATTATTATATATATATTTTTTTTAAGTGTTCTAACTTGTTTAGCCTTTCACTTGGCAAAGAAAGACAACTGATGACAGTTTATAAAAATCATGAGTCTAACATTTAAATAGGGAATGGTTGTTTAAAAACTTCCTAAATCAAAACCAAAAGGACATGAAACTAATGGCCAGCAGACTGAAAATAATCACTAGAAGTTTTCTTCATGAGGCATTTAATCAAGATAAGGAATTGGTTGCTGGTTGGCATGGACATCTGGAAAATATTTGTCTTGCAACATTTCCAGTAAGAGTGTGTGTGTTATTTAGCCAGTCAGGGATGACTAAATGGCATATAGCTGGCTATCTGCCGATATTCAGTGGGAAATCGTCGGCTATCTCTCCCTGAATATCCCATTCAGTGGATAGCCTGGTAACTGGCTATGTCATGCAGTATAGTTGGTCACCGCCAATATTCATTGGCTGGCTGGCTAATCAGTAGTCAGATATAGACCTGCATTAATAAACTGGTCTACCTTTGGCCGCTATGACTTAGCCATCCAAACTGAATTTCCAGGTTCACTGCAGACCATGAGACAGCTGGCTATCTCCCATAGTTTGAATATCAGGCGGACTCACTATCCAGAAAAAGCACACTATAGTAAATGGCATGGTTAGGGAGACTAGATCGAGAAAAGAAGGCAGATAAAAACCATATGGCCTATGTTAAATGAAGAAACACAAAAATTCCATGTTTGTTATTGACATGCAATAACCTGGGATATGCTGTTGATAAGTCCCATGTTGTTGGGAATGACAGCCCATATCTAGTTGCTGGAGGATGTGGTCCAGATGACCAACACAGCAGAATTCAAAAAGAATTGGGCAAGTTCCTGGAAGAAAAGTCCATAAATTATTAGCTGTATAGACTGGCGAGAACCACTACTTATCTCTGGAAATGAGCTGCAAGACAAATCTACTTTTCAGTACTCATAACAAGGACTAGCCACCATCAAAGACATAATGTTAACCTTGATGAACCTCAGTCTGACTTTTCCTTTGTTCTCACTCTCAGCTAGGAGAATCCAAGAACATTAGAAACTAAAAATCTCCTAAAACTCCTAGCTCTTCATACACATATTTGGTATTCCCCCACCAGGAGAGATGTTTTTAATCTGCTTGTCCCATATCCTTGTGTCACAGACCGTGAGAAATCTAGAGTCTCTCATGATCTTGTTTTAAGGGCCACAGGGGTGGAAGAGAAAAGAGCCAACCAAAGAAATACAGATAAACAATAATGAAAGGCAAATTTGACTTCAAAAGCATTTGAACCATTCAAAGGACAAAAACAAAAAATGTTCTGTAGAAAAATAGGGGAAAGCATGGGGATAAGTTTCTTGACAAGTGATCCTGTTTTTTGGAGGAGGGGCAGCGTGGCCTCTTCTGTATTCTCCACTGTATACACAGAGGCTCCTCTTTCTAAGAGCCGGGCCGGGTGCCAGTCACGGTGCTCTGTACAGTATTTGTCACTGCAGGAACATTCTGCTGGTAACAGATCCTCTTTGTGACAGGGCTGCTCTGAGTGACAAGGGCTGCACTTTGTTAGAAGGAAGCCTTCTTATAGAGAGGGAGCGCTGCCTTACAGCACCAGCCACTCCCCTCCGCTCTGTGCCAGCTCTGGCCTGATGCTCGACCCCTGCCACAAATTGAGCTGCACCTCACTCCCAGTATACATCTGGCAAGGGATGGGGTATTACTGGCTGACAGACACTGGGCATGTAGGTGAGAAGCCACAGGGGAGCTCAACCTGCACCCAGGCATTTATGTAAAATATTCTTTCTCCAGGGCTCCAAATAAAAGCAGATAACAGACTTTGCTTTTTTTTTTTTTTTTTTTTTTTGTCTTTCCCCAGGAAGGGCTGCCTGGCAGAATCCCAGTTCTGTCACCGGACCAAACCAGCATGTGAAGCTTTACACAGTGCCTTGGCTCAACTAGCTTGGAAAAATGTGTCCCCACAGGGCAGTGCAAAACTGACTTCCCCCTCCTCAGTCAGAACGGAACCTTTTTAATTCCACTCAGAGATTCTGGTTTTCCCATGCAAGTAATTCAGAGCTGGGACTGTGCATACTAATTGGAAGAGTCACCTCCATTTACATAGCAGGTCCATCCAAAGCCCTCCTCCATCACCCTGAGGAAGACTCAATGGGAATACTTAAAGACCATCAACTCATTCCACAAACTGATGGAGAACAAGCAGGGGGGACAGAGATGTTTTCCCTCAGTCCTCTTGTATAAAAGACACATAAAACATGGGAAGGGGGGGGGGGGGGAGTTTGCTTACAGATGTCATCCTCTTTCCTTCAAGGGACCTTAGCTATTGATTGTAAAAAGAAAATATAATCATCACAGAGAGAACCCACTTTCTGAGTTCAAAAATAATTAAAAAAAAAACCCATTTTGACTTTCACTTTCCACAACAAAACAACTGCAGCCCGCAGCGCTTCGGTTTGCTCATTGCAATCCAGCCAGGCTTTACTTCATGCTCCACGGATCCGCAATGTAATGAGTCGCAGTTTGCTGAAATGCCCGCGAACCGCCCTCCACCCCACGAACGCACACTGCCTTTCAAATGCCCTTCTCCATCCCATCTCCCAAGACTTTCGCTCCTCCGTGAATCACCACATAAAAGAGGCGACTTCCAACCCGGACCCTGTGAAATCAGTTCCCCCCTTTCGGTAGCAGAATGAGGGCTCTGCTTCTTTAAAAAAAAAAAAAAACCAAAAAAGAAACAAACCCCAAACCCAAGAAGCCTTGCTTTTTTATTTTCAAACAAGAAACTCGTGTTTTTCCTCTTTAAACGTTCACTAAAAGTGGCGCGGACGTCGGATTTTTAAGGACGTGCGGTTTTAGATCCGCGGGGTCCGCGTTTTACCCCTTCCCCGTTAACTCTCGTCTGTTGACTACAATTTAATTAGCAGAAGGAATTCCCCTACCATTCCAGCAGCCGTTCAAGAGCGACTGTGTTTGTTTTGTAGCTCTGACAACAGAGATGAGCTTTCCCCCCAGTCCCTTAAGTGAAAGCCGGACCCCGGCGCCGAAGCACCAGCTGAGGGATCTCAAGTCCCGGCCCCGGGTTGGGTCTAGAGGGGACGGTGTCGTGTTCGAGGCCATTACTTCTATACAAAGAAGCATTATGGGCTTTGTTCAGTATCCGAAACTAAACAGGAGACCAATTCACCATCTGCGTGTTTTCTTTAAAACTATAATAGCCGTACGAGCTCTTTGGGGCAGGGGGGGGAGGGGGGGTCTGACTTCATGCCTTACACACAGAAAGCAAAATGGCAATTTAACAAGAGCAATGTCAAGTATAGAGCAAAGAGGTTTTCGTCTAGTGTCACTTGCTGCGGTGCCCCACTCCCTTGCCAGAGTATATTGCAGTGTATCGAAAAGAAAAAAAAAAAAGACAACCCCCCCCCCCCCTCCTCCCAACACACACTCTTTCTTTTTCCCTCCCACAGCACCAGCCTAATCCGGCTCGCATATAAGAGCAAAAACATGACCGACAAGAAATGAATGAATGAACCTCTCTTTCATTCCTCCTTCCTGCGTGAGTGAAAGCCTACAGCCCATAGCAGGGCAAAACCACGTTACACCTTCTTGCCCCGAGCCTAGGCAGATCAGGTTACAAGGGTACGTCGCGCAACAAAACGTGCAGTTCGAAGCACCGCACTCCATACCACGCGTTCTTTGACCGATCTCGCGGCTAAACACATATCGTCTCTTTTTTTCTTTGTGAACTACAGCAGCTCCCTTTGTTAGGCAGTGATGCAACAATCCCGTGTGCAGCACAGATAATAATACAACCTCCCCCCCCCCAATCAACTGGCGATTCGCGAGCGCATTATTGTCCCTGTTGCAAATCTCTGCTTCCGCCTGTCACACTGCACAAAACAGATCCAGCGAGACACACAAAGCCAGAGAACCTGCGCCGAGGTTCAATGTCTGTTTAATCGAAGCAGCACCAGTGCAAGGATGAGCAAACGGAGAGTCCCCAGCGAATCTTCCACATGACAGCCAGCACTGAGATTACGACCCCCCCTTCCCCATCCTCTGCACCCCAGAGATGGGATCTGATGAGGGGGGGGGGGCGTATTGCTATCCCCTGCTCCAGGACCGTGATCTAGGAACAGTGGGGGAGAGTCTCCCCCCCTTTTCTGTGATTTGGAGCCGATATATCTGCAAGAGCCTAACTGCAAAGGGCACAGAGAGATCGAGAGCCAGGCACCTACCTGTACTGGCGAGCAGGAGCAGGATGCCAGCAGCATGGATATAATCCCCTTTGAAGCCTGCAGCCATGGAGCCCGAATCTCCAGCCCCGTCCCTCTGCCTGTACATCGATTTCTCACTGACTTTCTCCGCACCTGCACTCCTCCGTCTCTGCAATTAATATATGCTAATAAGATACGCAGGAGGGGCGGAGCCAGCACGCAAGCCCCGGCCGGCCGGCAGGGCTGGAGGGAGGGGACTGTTTACAAGTCCCATGCGGGTGACGGGTTTAAAGGGGTGGCCGGCTGCTGCTGGCTCCTGCCAGTTACTGGACCAGGCTTTTGATTTGGTAGAAAGAGATCTTATTTAATGCCATAAATGGGGCTCTAGAGGGCTAAAAGGGAGGGGAGACGAATCAGGTTGAAAGGATTATTTCATCCTTCCAGGTAGAAGTAGCTGCTTTGTTTTATACAAGGGTTGAGAAACAATACTGTCTAAAATAAATCATGATTGAATGGGGAAGGACAGCTCCTCTGTGATCACTGTGAGCAGTATGTGCATCTGGAAACCATAGCTCTCCAACAATACGAGCAAAACAGGCAGATTTCTATTTTTGTTCTGTCAGTAAGTGAGGCAAGAATTTGATTTAGGCAGCACTAACTGTTCTGTATTAGAATATATCACCAAACAGAGCAAAAATAAGGGGATAAGAACTTGGGGGGGGGGGGATGGTTCAGATTCAGATTCAGAGCCTAATTCTATATATAGCACCTAAAAAATTGGTATCAGGTGCTTCAAGGTGTGCAAATCTTTTACAGAAATGTGTTAAACACCAATGTGTCACAAAACTTCTAAGTAAACCCATTTAGGCCAGCTCAGACCAGGCCTAAATGCTTGTCTAAGTTGTGCGCAGATCAGGTGTATTCTATAATAATGCGCATAACCTTTAGGAACACCCACAAGCTGCCCCTGGCCACACCTCCTTTCAAATTTGCATACTTTTCATAGAACTGTGCTTTCTAAGTTGTGTGCCTTTTTAATTAGTCAAGATTATGCAGCATATTGTATATTAACTTGCTGGTTGATTATTAATAATAATAGTGAAAAGTGTTCAGTATCAAAATGCTTCCTACAGTTGTGAACAGATAGGGAAAAAGATTGGGACCATCATCACACTTTTCTTCCAAGTCCCATAATAGCGATATTATATTTTATAAGCATACTGATCTGCATTACTATATGTATGCACTAATATAGATGCTCGATTCATCATATATTATTATTTCTTGAAATTTTATCTTAGGATTCCTGACACTGGAATCCCGCACAACCCTTTCAAACTGCCTTTTTTACCCATATGAACAATGAATTATACATAAATTGAACTAATGGTAAAAGTTAGTGAAGGGCGATTATTGCCGGTATCTTTCTATGGTTTTGTATCCGGTGTGTTTTTAATCCTATTCACTTATTTCATTGGTTGTAGATATCGACATACACTCCTCCTGAGGAAGCCATTCCGACGTAGGTAGGGGAGTGATATGATGTTTTAACCTCACGGAGCACTTTATCACACAGCACACACCATGCAAAAAAAATAAAAATTGAAAAAATAGAACCTCCTGAGTGGACCGATTGGGCTGAATAGTGATACAACTTTCATCATCATTCAGAAGATAAGTGATAGTTTTATAACTGTTTATATATCTCCATTGCATTTATATTAGTGCGTACAGATCAGTATGCTTATACAGTATAGTATAATATGTGCATTCAAAGACTCCGAGTTATTCATAATTCGGCAGTTCGACTGATTTTTGGGTTGAAAAAATGGGAACACATAAGTCCCTATTATCAAAAACTAACTGGCTGCCCCTGGAAGCACGAGTTTTGTTTAAATTTTTTCTCTTTGTTTTAAATCAATATTTGGTCTGGCCCCTATGTACTTGGTTTCTCAATTTAATTTGGATAGTTCTATTAGGCCCACACATAGAATTCATATGTTCACCTATCCAACAATAAAGGCCTGCCGTTAAAAAAGATCCCTGGACAGAACTCTTGCTTTCCAGGCAGGTAAATGCAACGATTGGCTGGGTAATGTTATTATGCACTCCTCATCCTATTTTACTTTTAGAAAATCCGTAAAAACGAAATTGTTTAATCGATTTGTAACCTAAGAATTTTATAGTTTTTCACTTCTATTCTGTAAGCATGTATTCGATGGCTTTGTATTGTGACCATTTCTCTGATTGTCCAGCACTTCTTGTTGTAAACCGCCTCGACCAACTCCCAGTTTGAAGAAAAAACAAAAAAAACTCTGTGGACTGACGATGTTCCTAAATGGACTTTATTTGAAAGTGTCAAAGTTCCAAAGGTACACTGAAATCATCCACATAAAATAATTTCATCCACATAAAAGCCTTAAAGGACCCAGTCCGCTAGGGATACAGGACCCAACACGGTCCGCGTTTTGACAAAAAGTCTTCTTCAGGGTTTGAGCAGGAGTTCAGGCTGCAGCCCTTGAGGGCTTCAAGCCAGTCAGATTTTCAGAATATTACTATGAATACTCATAGAATAGATTTGCATACAAAATCATGTGCGAGAGATCTTCAAAAAGTTTCCACACTTTTATTTCTTTAAACACTATTAAATATCTCAAAAGCAAATTACATCATTTTTCCACAGGTGAGCTGGCTTGCCTGACTGAGTAGTCACATGACATTCTATGACACACCCTTTTATCCAATGGCATGCCTACTCCCTCTTCTACCAAGCCACGCTAGCTGCTGCCGTGTGGCAACAGCCCCGAAGCCCTTTAAATCTCTATGGGCTTCAGGGCCATTACCGTGCGGCAGCCACTAACGTGGCTTTGTAGAAGATGGGGCTAGGGTATGTGACATCCAGGGTTGATCATTGTGTAACACCTCCTCATATAAAACAGAGTTGGAGGAGCACCCCCTAGCAGCTGCACCTAGAGTGGACCACCCCCTTCTCCTCCTCACTCCCCATTCCCCCCCCCCCTCCTTGGTATGCCACTGCCCGAGGAAGGGGATTTTGGACTCCAAAATATAGTAAAAAGTGTTTTAAAATTAATCCAATAAAAATATTACCTTATTTCCATTTTCTGTTTATAAATGTTTATCAATACAGCTACAATACTGCTTTATTCTAAAGCAGGGATCTCCAAAGTATGGCCCGTGTGATATGATTTTATCCGGCCAATGGAAGAATTGTGCAGAAATGCCACCAAATAAACTAATTTTCCAATGAGAATCCATAAAAAAAACCACGGGGTACTGATAGATTTCAAATGCATTAATTAAATTGTGTTCAAAATATATTGATTTCCATATTATGTCAATATTAATATTATTTAATACTGAATCGTAATTGTATACTTCATGGTATTTATTCGTACTTGTTCGGCCTTGATCGATAGTGTCAATTCGCGACATTGTAGGTAGCTCTGGCGCTGTGACTAATCTTTAAATTGAATCTGGAAGTTCATTACTAGTCATTATGGTTAATTGTCCATAAGAATACTTGCAGTGGTGCAGTGTAATTTGTGATAAAAATATGAGAATTTGCTGGTAGTGTTCGTCATCATTAATATATGATCATTTAATCTCACATACTCTGCAATTAGTTTATAAAATTTTCTGCGTTCAATAAAACTCATATATCTAGAGTTATTCATCTTTTTTTTTTTTTTTTTTACTGCGGCCCGCTGAAAAGTGCTGAAGTACTCAATGTGGCCCTCATGGCGAAACGTTTGGAGACCCCTGTTCTAAAGCAACAACAACAACAAATCTTTTTTTCTACCTTTTGTCATCTCTGGTTTCTACTATCCTCATCTTCTCTTCACTCTTCATTCCATCCAGCATCCGCCCTCTTTCTCTGTCACTTCCATTTTTCTCTTTCTGTCTCCACTCCTTCTCCCATGCTCTGGCATCTGTCTCTCTCTCTCTCTCTCTCTCTCTCTCTCATCTCCTTTCTTTCCCTCCTTCCACACCCCATGATCTGGCATTTGCTTCCCTTCCCTTCCCCCCCCCCCACATGCCCTGTGATCTCTTCCTCACCCTCCATGCTCTGGCATCTCCTTTTTTTCCTTTCCCTCCCTCCCTTCCTTCCCGATGGTCTGGCATCTCAGTCTCCTTCCCTTCCCTCACCCCATGCCTGGGTATCTCTCACCTCTCCTTCTCTTTCATCTCTCCCTCCCCTCCATGCTCTGGTATCTCCTCTCTTTCCTTTTCTTCTTTCCCTCCTTTCTCCCTGGTCTGGCATCTCTCCCCCACCACATGCCCTGGCATATCTTCCTCCCCCTCCAAGGCCTAACATCTCCTTTCCTTCCTTCCTTTTCTTCCCCATGGTCTGGCATCTCTCTTTCATCTCCTCTCCCTTCCCTGGTCTTTCTTCTCTCTCCCTCTCCCCAATTAGGTGCAGCATTTTTCTCCCCTCCCTTTTCCTCCACTCCTCTCTTTGTCACCCTCCAGTCAGCAGTGCCGATCCCACCTACTTTCCTGTTTCCACAAAGGCAGGATCCGGTAGAGAGGAAAGCCCGACACCGATGAGAGCAGCGAATTGTGAACGCTGCTGCCAGGAAGAAGTTCTTGATGCTGGCGCTGGACCTTGGATGTCAACGCTGGCACTCCCTTAAGGGCTGCACCTGGGGTGGACCGCCCCCCACCCCCCCTTGGTACGCCACTGCTCTTATCACTTCTAACCCGCCCCAACCATTTCCCATGAAAATATGAAAGTGTGGAAACTTTTGAAAAAGCCTCGTGTATATTCCTTAGGGTTATCCTGAAACCTGTCTGTGACCATCCAGGATTGCAGTCTGAACCACTGACCTAGGGTGTATAAAATCTTTTCTGCTAATAGAGTTAAATTGTGGCATCTGTGCTGTGACTGTCTTAAAATAGGTAACTTTGAGATGGTAATTTTAAAGACAATTCATTCTATCCCTATATCAATTGTGCTTTGTTCTGTGCAGGTTTGTTTCATCGGCAGGAAGGATCAATGGTTAATCTCAGGAAAAGTAATTTCTGTTGAACTGGATAAATAAAGTCTGTGGCCACACAAAGGAGAAAAAGATCCTCATGGCATGAAATGGCAAATAATAAAGTAAGATAACAAAAAGGAGACATCCAAGTAGACGAACAATAGTAATCTATATTTATTGCAACTTCAAAAGTAATCCAGGCTTCCTCAAAGCATGCATGAGTAGACCCAGGCCATGTTTCAGCAAATATGTCTGTGTCAGGAGCCTGAGTGTATTATTACAGTACAATATCTGGCAAAACAAACATCAGTGCTAACCAGAATTGTTTAAGTAAGACAATAAGGCAGTTGCCCCTGAGTCATAAAATCTGCCTTCTCATGCACTCAGACTCCTGACGCAGGCATATTTGCCGAAACACAGCCCATGTTGAGTCTTTCATGCTTTATGAGGAAGCCTGGATTGGTGAAACATAACCAATGTTTTTTTTAATTCATCTAACCCTTTGGTGTACTTAGTATCCTGGCATATCTAAGCCTGGTGCCAGTGTCTTTCGAAGACTCTTTCAAGTCACTTTACAGATAAGTGGTTTTATTTTTTCTGAAAGAATATGAACACTGTTTTACAATCAACAAGGATGTTGATTCATATGGAAATATTTTGGGGGAGAAATGGATTGCACTAGGGCCTTATTGAACATTACAGTTGCTCTATAAAACCACATTTGAAATCAACATAATTTTATATTTTTATGATGTCTTGATATATCCTAATTTGTAATTTTTCAAGTTTGAATTTGTTTGTGATTTATTGGTCCTTTTAACTTAACCATTATGTATCTCTCATTGTTCCTTCTTCAACTCAATAAACAAGTTATGTTCCTTTGAAACAGTGGCAGTGGATCTTTTGGGGGTGATAATTCCAAATGAGTTAGTTTTGGGCATACCATGACAACAATCAGGGCCAGTCTTAGCAACTGTGGGGCCTTGTGCAGATCAGTTCAGTTCCCCCCGCCTGGCCTCCCCCGGCCCTACCTCTGCTTCACCTAGCAGCTTCCTACTTAGCCCTGCTCTACCCTCTACTGACAAGAATTTTTAAATTTTTTATTTATGAAATCTCAAATAAAAACAAACCAAGCAAACAAATAAGCACAATGCTATAATAAGAAACCTAGTATAAAGGCTCCCGCCATCAGCTATCTGACTATGCCACTGAATATAATATAAAAATGTCTGTGATGCACATATCAAAAAGCTAACATTTTCCAGTTAATAAATTCAAAATAAAACAATTTTTTCTACTTTTGTTGTCTGGACATTTTGTTTTCCATCATCTTGGTCCCAGTTTCTCTTTTCTGCTTTCTTGTTTAACTTCTGCTAATTCTCCTTCCAATGTCTGCTGTCCATTTTTCTTTTCTCTCATGTTCTATTCCCTCACTACTCCTGTCTCTAAAATATTAATTCTCTATCAGCTCTTTCCTCCCTTTTTCTGCCCCTATCCACCAAAATTTCACATTTTTCTCATCCTTCTCCTTTTTAGTTTTCAGCTACCTATCTCCTCTCAGTCCTTAGTGCTCCCATTTCCCATCTCACTCCTTTCCCAGTCTCCTATTTCCTTCCTTCTACTTCCCATTAGCACATTTCTACCTCACTACTCACTACTGTCCTCTCACTCCTCTTCATGCTACCCCCCTTTTGAACTCTCCTATATGATTCCATCATTTTCAGAATTCCCTCTCCCTGTCTCCACTCATGGAGCCCACCTCCACTTTCAGTCTAGCATCTCCCTGTCCCTTTCCTTCCACCTCCTAGCGTCTTCCTGTCTCATCTCTCTTTCCTCTTGCCACCATGGGTTATCTTTTTCCCCACCCCCCATGTTCCAACACTACTTTCTCTCTTTTCTGTTCTTCTCTCTTTCCCTTTGATTCTGAACAATGGGATGGAAAAAGAGATGCTGCATCTCTCCATCCCTTCTACCCCCAGACCAAATATTTATGGGATGGAAAAAGAGATGCTGCATCTCTCCATCCCTTCTACCCCCCAGACCAAATATTTTTTTATTTCTCTTCCTGCATATAAACTACACACTAGCAAAAAACCTCACAGAAAATATATGCTAGCAGAATACTGCACCTTAGTCATATGCACAAAACATGACAGACCCTCA
Organism: Geotrypetes seraphini; assembly: GCF_902459505.1. NCBI lineage: Eukaryota > Metazoa > Chordata > Amphibia > Gymnophiona > Dermophiidae > Geotrypetes > Geotrypetes seraphini. The sequence goes on along the minus strand of NC_047094.1, from coordinate 71,468,184 downwards.
AAAAATCTTAAACAAGAAACCAAAGAGATATAAAAGCAAAAGAAAAAATAAACTGGAATCCTCAAGAAGTCAGACTACCTGAACAGAACTAGTAGAGGAATAAAAACTGAAATGTGAAATATCAGAGAATATTTGCCAAAGCTGACACATTTCAGTTACTAAATTCAGAATAAAATATATATTTTTTACCTTTGTTGTCTGAACATGTTATTTCTCCATTTGCTTTAGTTCCAGTGTGTCTCCTCTGTTTTTCTCTAATTCTCTTACAGGATCTCCTGTCCATTTGACAAGTGTTCTCACTTCATACCTACCATCCATCTTTTCTCTGCATCCCTTATCTGTTCTATTATCAGTGTTCCTCTTTCTTATCCTCCTCACATGTTCCTCATGTCAGTAACCCTATCCCCCATGTTCAACTTTGCACCTCTTTGTCCCTGTCCCTCTCCCTAGGCTCCCTCCATGCCTAGCTTCTTTTCCCTGACCCATCCCCTCTTTTTTCGCTCCTAAGGCCCCCCCTACCCTGTGGCTAGTATATCTCTCTCTATGTCTCCCCCTCCACCATGGTTTGGCATTTCTCTCCTTTCCTTCCCTTTTGCCCCTCCTGTAGTTTAACATCTTTCTTCTTCCCTTTCCTCCCTTCACCCTTCCCCATAGTCTGGCGTCTCTACCCTCATACCCTCCCCATGGTCTGGCATGTCTCTCTTCTTCTTCCCTTCCCTTAATCCTCCCCATTGGTCTGGCCTCTCTTTTTCCTTCCCCCCTCCCCTGTAGTTCTAACCACTAGGCTACTCCTTTCTCTCTCCACATGATGTACAGAATAATTATTTGACACTGACACATTTGTTGTCCCTCCTTTACCACCAAGCCCAATTTTCTTGCCACAAGCTTCTTATTGGTCAGAACCGTACCGAATAGGATATTTTATTATTCAGCCAAATACGAATAATGAAAATATTATTTGGCTGAATACAAATACCACATACGAATAATGAGCAAAATAACAAATAATAAAAGAGCCACATGAAATCAGAGATCAAGTGTTTATTTCAGTAGGATTTAGCACAGCAGATTTCCAGATTATTTATCACTATTTGGCAGAATAAATTTTTGGAACACTACTCTGGCCCAAATCGAATATGAACATTTGGTACAGCCCTAGCTGGAAAATGGAATGATGTGGGTGAAACCTAAGCTCTTTGCAGTCTCCACATTCTCAGGGTTGTGAACCAAGTACTTTTCTGCAGGTCTGGCCTTACCATTGAGCAACTGTGTTCTTCACACATAGTCCCTCTTCTCTGTCTTGCTTTATAGCTCCTACTGGCTTGTCCATATGAGGCTTCACAATGAGACTCTTCCCATAGCCCCAGACAGTGGCATAGTGAGGGTAAGAGATGTTCGGGGTGATGGTAGCCCCTGCACTCTCCTCTCCACCCCCCCTGTTTCTTCCACATTAAGCCCCCTGTTCCCCACATCACACTTGTGCCCTCCTTTCCCACCCCCGTACCTTTTAAAATCTTCATCAGTGGGAGCAGCTTCTCCGGCCTGCTGCTTGCATTGGTTTACCCTTTGATGTCACTTCCTGGCCCTGCAACCCAGAAGTGATTTCAGAGGGAGCCAGGCTGGCACGAGCAAAAGGCTTTGAGTAGTTGCTCACACTCACAAAGATTTTAAAGAGGTACGGGAGTGGAGAAGGGAGTGTGCAAGGGTGGCATGGGAGGGCAGAGAGGTGCTGGCATACCCCTCCTCCAAGACGGCGCCCAGGGCAGTCTGCCCCATTACTATGCCATTGGCCTCCTATGCTTTCCAGTTATACAGTTTACAAAGTTTCCAATGAATGTGATGTGTCACCTTCACCTGTCTTTGTAGAAATTTTCTCCAATCAAAACTCTGCATCCAGCTGCAAGATGAGTAATTGTTTCCAGCTTTTCCTTATAAAACCTATATTTGTCTGTTTTACTAGTTTTTTCTATATTTACTATGATCTGTCTCATCCATAATGCACTGTTTTGGGCCAGGAGTATCACACTTTCATCCTGGTTCAGTTCACCTCTTCTTAATCATTCATGTGTCCAACTTTGACATCTAATTCCTTGAGTAATATTTTGTACTTTTCACTCATTCAAGGGTAAATTGGGATCAACAATTTAACACAAACTAAAAACCTGAACAACCCAAGTGTTCAAATGAAAAAAACTTTTAAATAGCAATGTCTTCATTCAAGGAAACCTTGATGGATTGTATGGTAAACAGATAGCAGCAGCAGGATGGTTTCACTAAAGCGAAGATGAAACCACAGAACAGCTGCTGGTGTTTGCTTTTGAGAGCTAGGGGTTTCCCAGTAAGGCACCACTAACCGTACTGTACATAAAGGTGAGTAGGGAGTTTCCAATAGCCTTGGACAGGTCTCCAGGCTGTAGCTATCAGGGAGGGAATGGCATTCAAAGAGCTTCTGTATTCTACAACAAAAAAGAAAGCACAACCCTATGTATGGCAATGCAAGACAGAAAGAGTGGGGAAGGGGCACCACACTTCAGCCTCAAGGACAATCAATTATTAAGAACATATAAATGGTAAAAACATATACATAAAAATAGCTAGAACATAAGGCAAGCCTTATAGAGAGTCTGTAATCTTTTTTGTACTGGACAAAGCTTCTCCGGTTCTGCCCCTCTAATTGGTGTCTTTCACAGAGTAGCAGAGCATAGCAGAAGCCTAATTTGCATAAGTCTCCTGGGTAGAAAAAGCGACAATTTAGCAATAAATATGTCTGACCAAGTGGTCAAATTAATACTATTTCTAGATATAATACTCTGAAGAAGTGACATCAGAGAGGATGGGCCAGCAGTCATGGAAGAGGGGGTGCCAATTACATTTTGCCCTGATGCAACAGATCTAGAATAAGGAGGACATCTGCGAAAAGCTGGCTACATTGTCTTTGATGTTAGCGACACAGGTAACCCGTTCTGTCTGAAACGGCATAAGAAGCTCGGTCCAAGGAAGAGTGTAGCTCTCTGGATACAAAGGGCTCCTTTTATCAAGCCGTGCTAGCGGTTTAACGCGTGTAATAGCGCGCACTAAACCGCCGGCTGCGCTAGCCACTACCGCCTCCTCTTGAGCAGGCGGTAGTTTTTGGCCAGCGCAGGGGTTAACGTGTGATGAAAAGTCGCGCGCGTTAACACCCGCTAGCGCGGCTTGATAAAAGGAGACCAAAGTTGCAAGATATGGTAAGTATTACTTTAAAAGTGATTAATTGTGCAACGGTATAAACTGTTGATAATAACAAGCTGTATTGGCCCCTTTTGGCTATAAGAAAATATAACAAAAAAATGAAAAAAGTTCTGATTTGATTCAACTGACAGTAAACGCTTTAAAATAACTTTTGAACAGCGATTTTTACAGAATATGGAAAAATTAATTAAATATTCAAGTAAATAAATAATTTGAAAAGAAGAAAAAAAGAATCATAAATACAAAAATAAATGGGGTGGGGTTTTTTGCCAATGACTGCAAAATGGAGCAACTTAAGCAAACTTTGCTGAATATTCTGACAGCACAGATTGAATATCTTGACTGTGCAGAGGGCTCCAGGATCTGAGGCTTTTCCCCCCAAAACTATGGAAAGATCAGTTTAATAAGATCAATAAGATTTATTAGCCAAGAGACCCTACAACTTGAGAATGGGTATTATATCTAGAGATAGAAAAAGGGACAGTCAGGACATAGGCAGTGTGTATATTTTACAAAAAGCTCACTGAACGTGAAGCCTTTTCCAAGGGTAGTACAACATCTGTTGGGGGCCAAATAAACCTGTCTACTGCCTCCCCAATCTCTCTAGTCGCTGATGCTATGTTGGGCAAATACAGATGAGAAACAAGCAGACCAGAGGGAAGCAACAATACAAACGTAATAGGCCAAAAGCAGCAGCATAGTGGTCCTCAGATGGAAATAGAAGCAGAGAACAAAGTCAAAAAAGCCAAATTTTGTTGAAGGAGACTTTGGCCTCTGCCTCTATTTCCATCTGAGGACCACTATACTGTAAATATGGTGACAAGTCAAATGCGCGCAAGACAAACACGCACGGACAAATGCGCGAAGACAAGTGAGCGTAAGACATTTGAGCGCAACAACAATTGAGCCCAACGACAATTGCGCAATGATAATTACGCGCAAGACAATTGAGTGGAAGGACAAATCAGTGCAATGACAATCACGCGCACGTTCACATTACTATGGTTACATTAGCTCCTTTTTTACGTGTTCAGAACAGCCCGCCTTCATTTCGCTAGCCTCTTTGTGATTTGTTACGTTAGCTCCTTTTTTACGTGCTCGGAACAGCCCGCCCTCCCTTCGCTAGCATCTTTGTGATTGGTTACATGTGCTCCAGGACAAAAGCGTGCAGGTCAAATTATGAACCAGTCATAATGGGACAAAACGTGTGGGTCATACGCGCGCCGACATTGTGTTCCCGCTGCCATTATTACTGAAAACTGAACTTTTCCTCAGATGTCTTGCGCTCACTTGTCTTGCACTCACTTGTCTGCTCTCAGATGTCTTGGCTCACTTATCTTGTGCTCACTTGTGTTCATGCTCATTGTCTGCTCCCATTTGTCCTCGCGCTTATGTCTTGCGCGCAACTGATTATGAACCATAAATATAGATGGGGCCATGCCCTATGGCCTTTAAATATATTTATCTATTGCTGTGGGGGAAAAAAAAGTGTACTTCATGGTGCATACAATGGAACATACCTTTTACAAAAATTCACACTCAAAAATGGTGTCACCATTCCAGGTCCTGCCTATGTAAATGCTGGCATTAAAAGGCATAAGAATATAAGAATTGCCGCTGCTGGGTCAGACCAGTGGTCCATCGTGCCCAGCAGTCCGCTTACGCGGTGGCCTTTAGGTCAAAGACCAGTGCCCTATTTGAGTCTAGCCTTACCTGCGTATGTTCTGGTTCGGCAGGAACTTATCTAACCTTTTTTTGAAACCATGGAGGGTGCTTTCTCCTATAACAGCCTCTGGAAGAGCGTTCCAGATTTCTACCACTCTCTTGGTGAAGAACTACTTCCTTACATTTGTACAGAATCTATCCCCTTTTAACTTTAGAGAGTTCCCTCTCGTTCTCTCCACTTTGGAGAATGTGAACAATCTCTCTTTCTCTATTAAGTCTATTCCCTTCAATATCTTGAATGTTTCGATCATGTCCCCTCTGTCTCATCTTTTCAAGGGAGAAGAGGCCCAGTTTCTCTACCCTCTCATTGTACGGCAACTCTTCCAGTTCCTTAACCATTTTTGTCGCTCTTTTCTGGACCCCTTTCAAGTAGTACTTTGTCCTTTTTTATGCACGGCGACCAATGTTGAACGCAGTATTGCAGGTGGGGGAGCACCATGGCCTGGTACAGTGGCTTGATAACCTTCTCAGATCTGTTTGTGATCCCCTTCTTAATCATTCCTAGCATCCTGATCGCCCTTTTCTCTGTCGCCACACATTGCGTGGACGGCTTCATTGATTTGTCTACATGTACTCCTAAGTCTTTCCTGGGGGCTCTCTCCAAGTACAGCACTGGACATCCTGTATTTGTGCATATGATTTTTGTTACTGACATGCATCACCTTGCACTTATCCACATTGAACCTCATTTGCCATTTCGTGGCTCATTCCTCGAATGCGTCTATATCTCGTTGTAGGTCTTCGCAATCCTTCTGTGCCCTCACTACTCTGAATAAATTTGTATCATCCACAAATTTAATCACCTCACTCGTATCAATTTCCAGGTTGTTTATAAATATGTTGAAGAGCATGGGCTCGAGCTCCAAACCCAGCGGCACTCCACTCGTGACGCTTTTCCAGTCCAAGTATTGTACATTTACCCCCCACTCTCTGTTTCCTATCCGCCAACCAGTTTTTAATCCACGTGAGTATATCACATTCGATTCAATGGCTCACAATTTTTCGAAGTAGACGCTTATGCGGGAACTTGTCAAACGCCTTCTGAAAATCTAAATATACAATGTCGACCGGGTCACCCTTGTCTATCTGCCTGTTTACTCCCTTGAAGACATAGTAACAGTAAATGTCAGCAGATAAAGACCTTCATGGTCCATCCAAGTCTGCCCAATAAGGTGGCTAGAGTTCAGTCTTCATGATTAACCCTTTGTTTGGCATTGTTGCTCAGAGGCAACATGTGTCTTCTATGGCTCTTATGGGACATCTGCATCTCCAAATGCCTGTTTACTTGACACTGTTGCTCTCATTCAACATCAAGTTACATAAAGCAGCCGTTTTGACCCTCTGACAATCAAAGGGTTAAACATTGGTATTCGTGGAGGAGCATTTAAAAAAATGTCTAAGTCCAACTTGATTACTAATCTATCACAGCTCTGCCTGTAAATATAATTTTTTCATTAAATAGTGAAGTGCTCAGACCACATAACCATTAATTAGATGATAACACCTAACTGTGGTTATTATAGGGACCATCATTGCCTTTACTGTCCCTTACCCAACCCTAAATATAAAGAACAATTATAAAATAACTTATCTGGAATCTCCATCGGGTTGGGAATTTGATAACCACAGTTTTTCAAAGTGCTGTGTCGTGCCCAAAAAAAGGTGCAACATGCCAATGTGAAAACTTAAATCACCGCATTAAGATCTATGGCCCCCCGACTCGAGTTTCGGCTCTTCATCAGGAGGGGTCACTGTTAAAATCATTAAAACTAGTGAACATCATCTTTATTCTAACTAAATTTACGTTATCAATCTTATAAACTTTATCACTTCTCCATACTTTAAATTGCTCATCCTAGGTAAACTAAAAAACTTAATTTCATACTTCATATTGGCAACAAATGCCTGGAATGGAAGTACGATAAAGGGGCTCCTCTCTAAACTACGTCTCCTAATCCACTCTTATAAGGCTGTGCTTCGGGAACCCGGAAGTGACATAACCCGGATATAAAATAGTTTATAAATTAAACCATTCTATATCCAAATTTAAACCCAAAGGTGTAAGGGTTTTCCAATTGTATATAAATCTCTATTCTTTCCGTTCTAGAAGTTTAGATAAATCAGCTGAATAGACCTTAATCTGGAGCAACACTGTGTATCTTAGAGCTTCTATAGTGTGAGCTTCCTGCAGCCAATGGGCTACTAGGGGGGTGGTGACCTGGCCTCTCCGGATATTACAGAGGTGTTCCGTTATCCGTGTTTTAATTTTTTTGATGGTTTGACCAATATAGAACTTTCCACAGGGACTGCACCTTACTAGATCACATAATGTATAAACTCTGAACAGACTTATCTTTGTCTCTTAACCTTGCCAGTCTTTAAATGATTGATATAGCTCAAAAAACTGGAAGGTTTTTTAGAACATAAGATAGAAAGCCGGAACCGATAAGTCTCAGACTAAGTTTACCTTGAGTCGGATTCTGAGCGGGTTTCTGAGGTTCTTTTCCTTCCAGCAATACAAGCTTGTATTCTCAGTGCTGTATATAAGAACCTCTATTGATCTGTGCATTGTTAGATTTGGGGTTCTTCTTCCATCTCTCACTATACTGTCTCTAATCTTTAGGGCCCCACTCTATACAGGGCTGGAGATTCCTGGGACAGAAAAAAGGCATCCCCCTTTTTTCCCTCCCAAAACTGGGGCATGAAATAACCTACTGAACCCATCTCATTCCTCCTTTAGGTACATCCCAGTTGGGGACCCAGCTTGAACCATCCTAGGAGTTTATCCTGTTATGCTGCTTCCAGGACAGTCCCACCCCTGCCCAGGCTTAACAGAGAAATTCCACCTTCAGCTTTCATGACAATTGGGTCACACATGTATAGCCACTTACATATGTAAATCAGCTTTTTACCTGTGTAAATGACACCTAATCCTTCTAAAATGATCTCCTTGGTATCAGACTATAGAAAACAGAATTAATGAAAGTTGTGCACTCCTCGGAAGCATTGGTGTTCATTTTATAAGGGAGAGGTTGCCCTCTATAGTTTTGACTACACCCTTTTTAGTACTTTGCTTATTCAGCAAGTTTCAGGATCCAATATTCTTTCTCTGGTTATCTTTCTGATATTGTCAGCACCTTCAAAGCCTATCCCTTCTGAATTGCTGTGCACTGAAAATGTGGTTAAGGTCACATGTTCTGCTAACATATTAGGAACTGTACAGAGCCACAACCATAGATCTGCAAACACTGTTACACTTTACATTTAAAATTTCCAAATTTATATTCTGCCTTTTCAGTCACCCAGTGCACAGCAGCGTACAAGAAGAATAGCAAACAGTGAAAGCATAATGCAAGTAAAAACTGGTTGAAAAGTACACACTTAGGCCCAAATTCTTTAAATGTTCCTTGAATGCATGCACAAATCTGTACAAATTGCTGATTTGTGCACACATCTTAATTGCTTAAGCTAATCAGCACCAAGTTTCAAGTTTTATTAAAATTTGATAAAATGCTAATCATAAATTCTAAGCGTTTAACAATCAAAAAATTAAAATGGGAAACAATTAACATACTTATTAGTGACACGACATTACTAATTGATGCTAATTGTCACTAATTAGAAGTTACGTGCTCAGCTTTCTAAGGGCTAGATTCACTAAGGACACCGATTGTGTTCCGTCCACTTTGCGACCTGTTTGTTCCTCAACCCGATTCACTAACCTTGGTACTGATCAACCTCCGATCTGATCTGATCCATGCATGCAAATGAGGGGGAATGGCATGCAAATGTAGGCAGGCAGCAATTCACTTAAAAAATGAGGCATACTGACTGGGTTGGCCGATCAAAAAAGTAAGTGACTGCTGAGGACCAGTTGCTCAGGTCCTTTCCGACTGCCCTGCTTTCTGCCGCCCTGCTCTCTGCCCCGACTCGCCTCTCGCCGCCCTGCTCTCTGCCCCGACTTGCCACTCTGCTCTCTGCCCCGACTCACTTCTTGCCGCCCTGCTCTCTGCCCCGACTCGCCACCCTGCTCTCTACCCTGACTTGCTTCTTGCCGCCCTGCTCTCTGCCCCGACTATCCTGCCCTTCCCTTCAATGCGAGCCTGTGGTTTTAACCTGCAGGTTTAAAGCAGGTTAAAATCATGGGCTCTCAAGATGAGTGAAGTTTAAAAAAAAAAACTTCCAAAGCTCTGTAAGCATGCGCAGACCATCTACAGGCAAAGAAGATGGTCTGTGCATGCGTCGGGATCGCTATTCAGCGAGTGTGCGGTTGGTTGGAGGCTTGATTCTGATCACCCTCATTTGCATGAGGACGCTTCATGAATCAGCTCCCCGGCCACAGATCAGATCGGATCGGATCGGATCCATGGGCTTAGTGAATCTAGCCCTAAGTGTATTCTATAAAGTGGTGCATGTAAATTCTAGTACACAAATCTCAAAAGGGAGTGTGGCTAGGGGAGGAGCATAAGCAGATTGTGGGCATTCCTAAATGTTAGGCACTGTTATAGAATATGCCCGATCCACACACAACATAGGCTCAGGAATTTAGGCCTGGTTTTCATTAGCCTGAATGGATGCACCTAAATTTTAGTCACATGTACAGGCGCTAAGCTTGATTCTATAAATTGCATAACTTTGGAGGTGTTTTATAGAATCACGCAAAGCACTGTCCTTTTCAGCACTGAATTTTAAGGTGCCCTATATAAAGTATGGCCCTTACAGTATAACAAAATGTCTCCATCCTCCAGAGATAAGTGGAGAAAATTATTCACACTATACAGAAATCAAATTAAGCAAAAGCAAATTCTATTCGGACCTAAAGAAATTGTTTAAAACCCTGAAAAAACTAACCGACTGTTCCCCTATGCATGATCCAAATGCAAATTGACTGACATCTAACACCCTGACACTTCATTTCTCAATGAAGATTGAAACTATACATTCAGAAACACTAAAGACAATCTATCAGGCAGTGAGACTTTCAAAGATAACACAGATGATATATCAACAGATAGAATTTGGGCAGCTTTCAACGCTGTCACATAGACAGAAGTAAAACAATTAGTGAACAGATTATCCAGACAGGATGCCAACTAGACCTATGCCTATCATATTTATACTGAGATATGCTAGAAAACATTCAACAGGCTGGACAAACTGGTCAATTCCATATTGGCACAAGGATGGCTCTCCAAGGAGTTCAGAGAAATATTATATCCATCCCTAAAGAAGAGAATCTAGATCTATCCCCGGGCCGCTAACTACAGCCCCAAAGTGGCAGAAGCAGGCAGCGGTCTTGAGCCATGAAACTCCTCGCTCCCTCCCTCCTTTCTCTTCCTTACCCGAAGCACAATGGTCAGCAGGAGGTGAGTAGTGGCACTGGCTGGCTGGTAGGGGGTGCTATAATGCTGCAATGGAATGGATAGTGTACAAGACATGTTTGTGGAGTAAGTTGTAGATTTTTCTACATATGATGCCTCCTTTTCATGTGATTCTGGGTAAATCTAGTTAGATGCATATGTGATAGTTAAGGCCACGCCCAATAGAAACTTATGAAAAGTTGGTGCATAAATACAAAAATAAAATTCTGAATATGGAATGCAGCCAAGGCCAGAAAAACACTATAGATTAATATTAAGGAAAAGCATAATAATATTCTCTTTATGTATTTTGCTGGATTAAACCAGATCTAAAGAGGTATTAATCAGACTCCATTTTGTTTTCTGTCGTTCTTTGTGTCTCTTCTTGGTGTAAAACATACTGAAGGTTTCCTGCTTAAAAAAGGCCTGAGTTTCTAATGTTCTTTGTCTGGATTGTCATGAAACCTCATGGCTTAAGTATTAACAGATGGTCCTGGCATTCCAATGCTGGGTAGAGAAGAATCTTTCTTTTATATGTTTTAAAGAATTATGAAATATGACTGAGATATGAATGAAATATGAGTTTAATGTAGAGAAATGTAAAGTCTTGCACGTAGGAAACAGAAACCCGAGGTACAGCTACACGATGGGAGGGCTGTCATTGAGTGAGAGTACCCAAGAAAGGGACTTGGGGATAATAGTGGACAAGCCAATGAAGCCGTCGGCACAGTGCGCAGCGGCCGCTAAGAAAGCAAATAGAATGCTAGGTATAATCAAGAAGAGTATTACAACCAGAACGAAAGAAGTTATCCTGCCATTGTATTGGGCAATGGTGCACCCGCATCTGGAGTACTGCATCCAATATTGGTTGCCGTACCTAAAGAAGAATATGTCGATACTCGAGAGAGTTCAGAAAAGAGCAACACGCTTGATAAAAGGTATGGAAAACCTTTCATATGCTGAAAGATTGGAGAAACTGGGGCTCTTTTCCCTGGAGAAGCGGAGATTTAGAGACTTACAAGATCATGAAGGGCATAGAGAACGTGGAGAGGGTCAGATTCGTCAAACTTTTGAAAACTACAAGAATTTGGAAAAATTAAAAGGGGACAGATTCAGAACCAATGCTAGGAAGTTCTTCTTCACCCAGACACCTGGAATGCACTTCCAGAGGGCGTGATAGGACAGAGTACAGTTTTGGGGTTCAAGAAGGGATTGGATGATTTCCTGAAGGAAAAGGGGATAGAAGGGTATAGATAGAGGATTACTATACAGGTCCTTGACCTGATGGGCCGCCGCGTGAGCAGACTGCTAGGCATGATGGACCTCTGGTCTGACCCAGCAGAGGCATTACTTATGTTCTTATGTTATGTTCTTATGTGTTGCTTGTGTATGGATGATGGGATCCCATGAGTGATTATGAATGTAAATGTATATTAAACATAGAATGGGTTTTGAAAATTGTATTTTTATATATTTTAAACCTGAAGAACCCTGAAAGACAACATCTGCACTTTGACCTATTTGACTTTTAAGCTAGGCAATTCTCTGTGTTTACTCTGTGACATTCCAGGAGGCCTGTTAGCTGTTTCAGGGCTCCTTTAAGCCCATATTAGAAAATTCTCAGTAAGGGGGGTATGGGTCTTTCCTTTCTTGTGTGTGTTAGTGAAATTTGAAGGTGTCAGCGTTGCTGAGTCTTGGTCAGAAAGCTGGTTTGAGCTAAACTGTTAAAGAATTACTGAGAGAAAAAGTGTTCACAAAAATATGATTCGTAAAACTTTTCTTAAACCTGGTAACTATGTTAAAAGGAATTTTCTTTGTTCATACCTAAGGACGGCCTCCTCATGGCTGATTGATTGACAGGTGTGATGTCATACTAGGCATTGCAAAAGTATATAAGTGAACCAGGTGGCAAGGGTTTCCCGGAGACCATGTATTGCTTCAGAAGAGATGCAATTTTCATGCCTGACGGGTCTCCCTTGCCCAAATTACCTAATGAAAGTTGAATTATGATAAAGCTAATAAAAAAAATAACCGATTGGAAAAGATTTGTGCAATTGTCATTATTCCCGGGCAACTAAGGGCAGGGTTTGGTAAGTTACCCTGTTCAGAGGCAGCCTCAAAACAGGCTGCTCACAGCAAATCCTGGCAGGCCTTTCCTCTAATGCCTTGAGGATGGTTGATGCACTCGTTTATTTCATTGGCTGCCTTTGGAGGCAAGAGTATTATTCAAATTTTCCTGTATCTGCTTTAAGCTGAGATCGGGATTGTCTCCAGCTTACCTTTTTCCTCATTTTGTGTTGCATAGACCATCAAAAGAAACAGAAACTTCTACTTATTTGCTTATCCAAAAATTAATGGGTGTAGATATAAGACTTTCTTAGATAGGACCCTAGCATTTCAAGCTAGTAGGCAACAATCTTGGTTAGATAAATGTATTCAGCAAGCTATGTTATCCTATTGCTGTTTTTGGAAATTAATTAAGACCAAATTTAAATTCTATTTTACAAATGTTTGTATTTCTTACTGTATTATTGTATTTCGCTGATTGTCCAGCTCTTTTTAGTGTAAACCGCCTAGAACTTTTGGTTATTGCAGTATAAAAGAATAAAGTTATTATTATTAAACAAGCGAGGGATGAACACGGAGGATCTCTATTCAGAAAATAATGGGTATATATTGAAGGAGCTAAGGCCAGTACTGGGCAGGCTTGCACGGTCTGTTTCCTGTACATGGACATTCAGTTGAGGATGAGCTGGGGAGGGCTTCGATGGCTGGGATGGTTAAGATGGGCTGGAGTGAGCTATGACAGAGACTCCAGTAGATAGAACCTAAGCACACTATTGGGCAGGGCTCTGGGTTCTGGCCCAGAAATATCTAAGAAAAAGGACCATTTAAATTAAATGATTAATTTATGGAGCATGTATGGTTGGGCAGACTGGATGGATGGACCATTTGGGTCTTTCTCTGCCGACATGTTCCTTGCTTCAGTGCTGATTTTCATTTTTGTGCTGCAATATCACAGACTTTTCAGACAAAGGAGCTGGGTCACACTGCTCTCTTTCTGCTTTTCTAGCCAAGTCATTGCTGTATTTAAACATTCAAAGGCTTCTGTATGTGTTGGTCCCATATCAGCAGTAACCTGATGGTCATCATCAGTTTCTGATTCCTCCTATTCCTTATCTTGTACTGATTCCACAATTTCATCATTTGTTATGATCTGATCATTGGTGTCACTGCATGTCCATTTGCTGACATTTTCTACATCACAATCAGAGCAGCCAGGAACCCATAGAACATCCTTTGCAATGTTTTTAAGGACATCATCATCTTCTCCTTCTCCGTGTCTTTCTGATTTGTTTAGAATGATGTTCCATGCATTTTTGGGGGTTTGATTTTCAACTGATTTCCAAGCACCAGCACCCATGTATGAACAATCCTTTTTTATATTCAATTCTTTTATGAATTGGATCATGCCACATTCATCATCAAAATCAGCCAATAAAAGTTTCTGCAACAATTGTTTCATGTAAAGTTGTTTCAAGGAAATGATAACTCCTTGATCCGTTGGCTGCATTACAGATGTCACATTTGGAGGAAGAAAAAGTATTTTGAATACACCGTCCTTTCACTCTAACCTTTCAGCCATAGGAAGTGATAGTGAGTGTGTGGCACTGTGGTTAGAGCTATAACCTGAGGTTGTGGGTTCAAATCCCAAGCTGCTCCTTGTCACTCTGGGCAAGTCACTTAATCCCTCATTGCCCCAGGTACATTAAACAGAGTGTGAGCCTACCAGGATATATAGAGAAAAATACTTGCGTACCTGAATGTAAACCACTTAGGCCAGGGGTAGGGAACTCCGGTCCTTGAGAGCTGTATTCCAGTCGGGTTTTCAGGATTTCCCCAATGAATATGCATTGAAAGCAGTGCATGCAAATAGATCTATAAGTGGTATATAAATAAATAATGTCCAACAATAAAATGACATTTCCTTCTTTTCCTGTATGAAGCTGAAATCTTTTCTCTTCTGGAATGAAGCAACTGTGGTACCAGTTGAGGAAAATTTCACAGTTCATCCAGGCTTTCTTTTGGCTTTTGTATAGCAGTGGTAGCTTATGTACATTTTTGAAAGCATGAGGGTTTTTAGGTTTACTAATTAGCAATAACTCCAACTTATGACTTCTGGTTGCATTTCTCCCTACCAATAGTGTGACATGTTCTTTGGATGACTTGAACCCAGGAGCTGGTTGCTTCTTACGACTAACCAGAGATATACTGGGAAGTGATTTCCAATTCAGACTCTCTTCGTCTGCATTATAGACACAATCAGGATCATAGTTTTTGATAATATCATTAAATTGGACAAGAAAGTCATTAGCTGCCGGTAAATTTGTGGAAAGTTTTTCACCATGAATTTCAACCTGCCTGATTCCATGGTGTGTTTAAAATTTTGAAACCATCCAGTGCTGGCTTTGAATTCAGAATCTCCATGAAGTTGCTGATTGAAAAATATTGCCTTTTCAGCTAATATTGGCCCAGAAATTGGATGAACCAATGATTTTGTTGGTGGTGGTGGTGCAACCATAGATATAGAGATTGATCTGTTCATGGTTTTTCTGAAACAACGCCTTCTTCTTTTCCAAGAACTGAAACGTAGTTGACAATAGCATCACTTTGTCTTTTTATGTCAGATATTGTTGATGTTCCTAAGCCATATTCTGCTAATTTTTTTTCCTGACAAGCCCTTTTTAAACTTCTCCACAATGTCTGTTTTGCCTTTTAATGACAAAACAACCCTTTTCCGATTTACTGCCATTTTCATTTTCTTGTTTTTAGAAAGAAGCAGAGCATTTTTAATTCTTATTGTTTGATTCCAGGCGACAGATCACGCAGTAACTAAATTACTTATTTTTTTTTTCTCTATTATCTGTCCTATAAATATTGGCGTTCTTTTCCTTTAAATCATTGTACACCGCAACGATGTTGTAACGAAGAGCGGTATGTAAATACTAATAAGCATAAACACTGTACTGTAGAAACCTTTCCCCATGGGAGTTGGAAAGAAAAGGAAAAGGCAGGAATTTCCTCTGTCATGTCCCTGTTCTCACTCACGTCCTCGCTCTCGCTGACATCATTTCCTGGTGGAGTCTTCAGAGGTCAGCACAGGCTGCGAGGCTGAATCGCTACAGCTGCCGGGAGCCTCCAAGGTACACTGGGGAGGATGCCGGGTCATTGATGGAGGGGAGGAAGACAGGGGAGTGAGTCGCTGTTGCTAAATGGGCCTGGGTCAACCCAAAGCTACACCACTGCAGTACAGGTACTGTACTGTATACTATAATTACATTATTACATTACATTGATGTCTTCTATCCCGCCAATACCTTTCAGTTCTAGGCGGTAATACATAGCATACAGTTCTTTTGTCAAAATTTCTACATAATCTGTGTTCTGTATGTATTTTTCTTTAATAACCTGTCTCTAGTATGCACACTATAGTATTTGTACTTTCCCTTCCCTTTCATTCTTCCCTCCCTTTCTTTTCTTTCCAAATATCGTAGTTCTTCCCCTTTTCCCTTTCGTTCCTGTTCCGGTCTGTGCGATTCGTGTTTATCTGTAATGCGTATGTTTATTTTAATATTTTATGTATCCGTCTTTTGTTTTAATATGTAAACTGCCTTGAAGTCCGATCAGGCGGGATATCAACTTTTTAATAAACTTGTAAACCTGCTGGCACCTCAAAGAAAATAGAATTGCAGCACTGAGGAGGTAAGAGAGGAAGAGCCACCGGATTCCTTGTAAGTCGGCCCTGCCAAACTAGCTTCTGGGGTGCTGGGCCAGGGGCAGGGTAAGGGCGGAGCTAGGGGTGGGATGGGGCGGAGCCATGTGCCCTCTTATTTCAGATCAAAAATATGGTAACCCTAGTCCTAACACACACTTGAAATTTAGCAGTGCTTTCTATCCTACCAGCCAGACCAAAAAAAGTATGATACTGTCTCTCACCCTCTGGATGCACTTGGGAAAAATCCGTTGCTCCCCTGGTGTGGTGTGGTAGGCCACACCTCTCTCCCTCTCTTGGACTCCAAACTGATGTTTCACAGCTGGCTCCTGGACAAGGAGTATGCCTCGCTCCACTGCAGAAGGCTTTCTCAGCATTGAAGCTGGAATGGACACAGCACTTCTCTGGAACTAGTCTTAGCTGAGACTAATGTGCTACATAGTATTGGTTCTTATTCAGTACAGCAAATACTTATGAATTCTGGTTCATGAGTACTGAGTGCAAAGCACTCAGCCCATTTTCTAGAACTACATGTTGGCTAGTGAAATAATACCCATTAGAGAAAAATCTCTCTTTGCTTCCTAAGACTCTCTCTTTCTTTCTGGAGCTGTACCATAACAGGGGCAAAGGGAATCCTCCTGGGATCATTGCCAGGTCCAAGGGGATCCCTTCTGCACTTGCTCTCTTCAGGCTGCTGGCAGTGTACTTTCCTATACGCTGCAGCAGCCTGAAGAGAGCAAGTGTGGAGGGTATCCCCTTGGACCTGGAGAGAATCCCTGTGGGATTCCCATTGCCCCTGTTCCGGTGCAGCTCTCCGGGGAGAGTCAGGAGCACCAGATAAACCCAGACAGACTCTTCCATTTAAAAAAAATGTCCTGGCATCCGGACAGCCTCAAAAAAGAGGACATGTCTGGGTTTTCCTGGATATATGGTAACCCTAACCTAGTTATGACCTTAGCTTTTATACTTCCTGGACCATGACCTCCTGGATCCACCCCTTTTGGTTCTACCCTTTCTGTGCCACTTTCTTCCTGGGTGGGACTGTAAGTTTTAAGATGGCTCTGACACTGTGAGGGAGTGCTATCATGGAAGGGGCAGAGTCCAATAGACTCCATCACACTGTCCTTGAGGGCCATTAACAAGCTTGATTTTCAGGATGTCCCTAATAAATATTTATGAAAGAGATATACTGTATATATATATGTATATATAATGGAGATAACAGACATGCTTTTCTCTGTCATGCATATTCATGGCAGTGAATACCAAGGCCCAATAGGGAGTGCACGTATGGGTGTGCACGTAGATAGTAGATGAGGTAAGGCCTTGGCTAATTAAGAGCACTGAACTGGCTAGATAGTGAATGTTATCAGTATAGTCCAGGAAGGCTGTTCTGCAAAAGGTATAATGAGGTCTCTGGCCTTGCAGATGGCCCACCTTATCAGAGCTGGTACTGCTGGAGCCCCTCTGCTTCTGTTACCTTATTCCATGTAATTAAATCTCACTCTGTAGGATTCATACCACAGAGAAACAGATGTTCTTTGGCATGTCAGTCTGGGCAGTGCCCAAAGGAAGGCATGAAATAGCCATGACATGTGTGATTAGCCAGTTCACAGTCATAAGCGCGCCAGACATTGGCACGCCAACAATCCCATGGTGACAATTGCGCATAGGACAAAGGTGTGCCGCCACGTCTGCTGGTTTGAGGCCTTCCCGTTTGCATTGTGAGTGTGGGTGTGGTGTGGGTGGGTGGCACTCCTATTGGGGGGGGGAATTCCCTCAGTACACAGAAAACACCCGTTGTCCTTCCCGTTTTCACTCTTTGGGAGTTTTCTGTATAATGGGGGGGGGGGGGTTTCCCCCCAATAAGAGCACGAGGATTTGTAAGTTTAGTGTGGGGGGGGGGAAGTTCCCCCACACCCCCTCACAGTACAAATGGGAATGCCAGAAAGGTAGCGTGCATCTGTCCTGCGCGCAAATGTCACCGCGGGATTGTTGGCACACCAATGTCCGGCACGCTTTTGATGGGTTACTGATTAAGCCACATAGTGTGATTAAAGAGCCACAAAGGGGCCAAGGAGCAGGACAGGTTCCAGAGTGTTTGAAACTGCAGACATTTCCTTGCTGGAAAGTTGTGGGCAGGAACTTCTACAGAGGAGAATTACTAGTTTAAAGGCAATGAAGAGTTCACCATACCCTTTGCTGCAGCTCGTTCCCTTCATTCATTGAATGACCACTGTCCAGTTCTACCCGGTCTCAGGAGCGCTCAGCTCGAATCTATGAGACGAGACACAGCCTTTTTCTTTGCTATGCCATCATTATAGAACTCCCTACCTCTTTTCATCAGGCAAGAATCATCATATAAAAAAATATGACCAAATTAAAAACCTGGCTTTTCCAACAGGCTTTTTAGGCGGCCTCTGTAACATCACTGATGAGGTTGGCTCTGAGGCACTGTGGAATGAGGCATTATGACATCACAATCTCAGCTCTGAAATGTTGCTCTCATTGGGGTTCCAGAATCTTGCTATTCTTTGAGATGCTGAAATGTTGCTATTCCTTGGGTTTTAGCCATGTATTAGGGATCTGGATTGGCCACCGTGAGAATGGGCTACTGGGCTTGATGGACCATTGGTCAAACCCAGTATGGCTTTTCTTATGTGTGCCAAGTATAGGACAATCAAGTCATTGTAACATCACTGATGAGGTTGGCTCTGAGGCACTATGGAATGAGGCATTATGACATCACAATCTCAACTCTGGAATGTTGCTCTCATTGGGGTTCCAGAATCTTGCTATTCTTTGAGATGCTGAAATGTTGCTACTTCTTGGGATTTGGCCAGGTACTAGTTGACCTGGATTGGCCACTGTGAGAACAGGCTATTGGGCTTGATGGGCTATTGGTCTGACCTAGTAAGACTATTCTTATGTTCTAAGTTTCTGTTCTTTTCTGGTTTTATTATTGAAATGTAAACTGCTTTGACCTGACAGTTAGTGTAAGGTGGCAGAAACTTAGTAAAGGGTCTCTCCGGGCGCTGTCTTGGTGGGGGCGCTGGCACCTCTCTACATCCCATGCCACTCTCGCACCCTCTCTTCCCAGGCCTCCACATCTCTTTAAAATCTTTTCCAGTGCAAGCAACTTCTGTAGCCTGCTGGTCGCACCGGCGTGTCTCCCTCTGAAATCATAAGAACATAAGATAGCCTTACTAAGTCAGACCAATGGTCCATCAAGCCCAGTAGCCCATTCTCACGGTGGCCAATCCAGGTCACTAGTACCTGGCCAAAACACAAGGAGTAGAAATATTCCATGCTACCGATCCAGGGTTGTGGGGCCAGGAAGTGATGTTAGAGAGAAAGCCAGGACGAGCAGCAGGCTGCAGAAGCTGCTCATGCTGGCAAAGATTTTAAGAGGTACTTGGTGGGAAGGGAGGGCGAGTGTGGTGAGGAAGGAGTGGGGGGGCAGAGAAGAGGGTATGTGGGGGTTGTGTGGAAGGAGCGGAGAGGGCAGAGAAGAGGGTATGTGGGGATTGGGTGGAAGGAGCAGGGGGGCAGAGAAGAGGGTGTGTGGGGGTTATGTGGAAGGAGCGGGGGGGCAGAAAAAAGGGTGTGTGGGTTGTGTGGATGGAGCAGGGGGGCAGAGAAGAGGGTGTGTGGGGGTTGTGTGGAAGGAGCGGAGGGGGAAGAGAAGAGGGTGTGTGGGAGTTGTGGAAGAAGCAGAGGGGGGCAGAGAAGAGGGTGTGTGGGTTGTGTGGAAGGAGCGGGGAAGCAGAGAAGAGGGTGTGTGGGTTGTGTGGAAGGAGCGGGGGGGGTAAAGAAGAGGGTGTGTGGGGGTGTGGAAGGAGCGGGGGCAAAGAAGAGGGTGTGTGGGGGTTGTGTGGAAGGAGCGGGGGCAGAGAAGAGGGTATGTGGGGGTTGTGTGGAAGGAGCGGGGGGCAGAGAAGAGGGTGTGTGGGGGTTGTGTGGAAGGAGCAGTGGGCAGAGAAGAGGGTGTATGGGGGGTTATGTGGAAGGAGCAGGGGGGCAGAGAAGAGGGTGTTTGTGGGTTGTGTGCAAGGAGTGTGGGGGCAGAGAAGAGGGTATGTGGGGGTTGTGTGGAAGGAGCGTGGGGGGCAGAGAAGAGGGTGTGGGTGTTGTGTGGAAGGAGGGTGGGGGGCAGAGAAGAGGGTGTGGGGGTTGTGTGGAAGGAGCAGGGGGGGGTCAGCGGAGAGGAGGGCACACGGGGGACGCCTCTTACCCTCGTTACGCCACTGTAAGATGGTATATCAAAACTAAATAAACCATAAACCAAAAGAGTGAAAAGTTATTGGTCTAGTCAAGGGTATCTTAGCACAGGATTTCTCAACCCAGTCCTCAGGGTACACCCATCCAGTTGCGTTTTCAGGACATCCATAATGAATATGTATGAGCAAGATTTGCATCCATTACTTCCTTGGTTTGCAAATCTATCTCATGCGTATTCACCGTGGATCTCTTGAGAACCCAATTGCATGAGTGTGCCCTAATGACTAGGTTGAGAACCACTTCCTTACCTATCTCTACAACATCACCAAAATTTGCCTCTTCCTCTCTGAGCACACTACCCGGATCCTTATCCACACTCTCATAATCTCATACTTAGATTACTGCAATCTATTTCTAATTGATCTCCTGCAGTGCCGCCTCTCCCTGCTGCAATCCAAGTTTCCAAGTTTATTTAAATTTGCTATCCCGCTCCTAGTGTCAAAGCCATCTGGGTGGCTTACAATCTAAAACACCAATCAATAAAGGTTTGCATAAATCATATACAAAATTTAAATTAATTTAAAATAAAATTAGTTTAAATGTACACAAACCAATGATCAATACAAACCAAAAAAATACATTTTTTAATAGTCTCTCCATACCACAGTGCTGCTAATCTTTCCTATGCATATAAAAAAAAAATGTTTTAAATTCAGTTTTAAATTTAATTAAATTCCCTAACAATCTGATTGTTAACAGAATACCATTCCAAAGTTCGGGGGCCCTTTACATAAAAGTTGTGGATCTAATATGTTCATGAACTATTTCATGATATGATGGTACTATAAGACGTTTTTTATTTTCTGATCATAGGGCTAGATTCACTAAACAAACCGATCGTGTACTGATCAGTTTGCGACCCCTTAATGAGCAAATTTCCCTCCGGCCTAATTCACTTACCTCTCCTGCGATCCACTTCAAATCCATGCATGCAAATGAGGAGAAACGCATGCAAATTGGACAGCGACCCGATTCACTACACAAAATTTCACATCTGACAGGGCTGGCAGATCAACGGAAGAAGCGATGCTGGGGAGCAGTCGAAAATGTCCTTCCAACTCTCCTGTTCTCTTGCCCTGCTCTCTGCCCTGTCAGGCCCGATCTCCTGCAGCCCCGAATGCCTCCTGCAGCCCTGATCTGCCTGTTTCGATCTGCCTGCCCCGGCTTTCGCGGCCCTGCACCCCTGGGCTTGCCTGCCCCGAATGCCTGCCTGACATGTCCTATCTGCTCCCCCTGGCTCTGCCGCCTTCCCTCCAGTGCAGCCCCGCTTTAAACCCACGGGCTCGCACTGAAGGGAAGGAGGGAAGAAGCTGCCGCATGTAACAGCACTGCCCCGAACACGTCTGCCACGACAGTAACAGCATTCCCCCAACACTGCCCCAGTAACAGCACTGCCCCGAACACTGCCCCAGTAACAGCACTGCCCCAACTGCCTGTGCAAGCCCTTGGGTTTAACCCGAAGCGGGTTAAACACACGGGCTGCAAAAGTTTAAAGTTTTTTAAAAAAAGTCACGGCTGGGTTGGGTCTGCGCATGCGCGAGCCATGCAGACAGATGAGGGCATTCCTCCGATCGCCCCCATCTGCATATTTTTGTTTTCTGAATTGGTCGGACCTGCCCGGATCGGGCCCAATCTAGCAGGTTAATGAATCCTGGCCTAAGTAATCTTGATGGCACATATAAATTCAAAAGATGTGTCAGATAAGGAGGTTCATCTGTCAATATAACCTTAAAGGTTAATAGAAGTATTTTGTAAACAATGCTGTAGTTAATTGGTAGCCAATGTGCTGTTTTCAAATACTGAGTAATATGATTAAGTTTATGCAGATTATATATAAATTGAATTGCAGTATTTTGTATGTTTAGCAATTTCCAAATCTCCTTTTGCCTAATAAAGACCATTACAATAGTCTAATTGATGGATGACAAGAGAATGGACTAATAAATTCAAAGCCTCAGGATATAATAGATCTCGAATTGATCTTATTAGTCTCTGTGCAAAGAATGAACGTTTTACTACACTAGAAATCTGCGGTTAGTACTTCAAATCAAATATTACCCTTAGAATCTTTATAGATATCACTATAGGCACCTCTATATTAGTTATTTTAATTTGTTGTGGTAGACTAACATCATCAGTAGAAGAAAATATCATAGTCGATGATTTATCTGGATTCAATTTAAGTTGATGTTCGGTTAACCAATTAGAGATTTGTTCGAGTTTTCCATTTATAGCTATTATCTCAGGCAAGGAATTGTAGTCAAGCATATATAAAATTTGAATATCATCTGCACAGAGTGAAGCTAAATAGATGTTGAATAGTAATTGTAATAATATAGAACCCTGGGAAAGACCCGTTTCCAAAGGAAGATGTTTTATTTTGCATAACAACAGAATATGTGTGGTTTGACATGTATGAAGTAAACCAAGTTAGAACATCTGAGATTCCAATTTCTTGAAGGCGTTCCAACAACAGTGAGTGACCTATAACAGTGTTTGTCAACCTTTTTATACCTATGGAACGGCAGAAATAAAATAATTATTCTGTGGACAGGCATCGGTCTGTGGACCGGCGGTTGAAGAACACTGGGCTACGTCATGGGCCAGACCCTGCCCATCTCTACCCAATCTCCACCCCAGACCCCGCCCCATAATGGTACTAATTGTAACACTATTTTTTCCATTCATTTTTCACAGATACACAATATAATCATATTAACAATACATAATGGTTAACCACAAAATTAAACTACACAAAGCACACTGAAAGCAGATGTAAATTCTCAAAATTGACATAATTCAAACACTAAATTCAAAAATAAAATCATTCCCCCTATCTTTGTTGTCTCTCTCCCTCCATGCTATGCCTTATCTTCTGGCCTGCTCCAGCCTGGCCCTTTTATGCCACCCCCGGTATTATCTTCAGGCCGGCTCCCTCTTCCTCACTGATGCAGTGCACAAAGCTGCGGGCAGCAGCTCCTTGCACGTTGCAACGTCAGAGAGAAGGCTTCCGGTTCAGGCACAGGACGCGCATAGGAGCCACTGCCCTTGGCTTTGTGCACTGAATCAGTGAGGAAGAGGGAGCTGGTTCAAAGATAACGCCGCATTGATCGCACCATGGACCGGCGGTTGAAGAACACTGTTTTGGGCCTGATGCACGGGCTGGCCCTGTAGACCGGCAGGAAATTTCTGTGGACCGGCACTGGTCCACGGACCGGTGGTTGAAGAACACTGACCTATAAGATTGAACGCAGAGGATAAGTCAAGAGAGACCAGCAAAACATTTTTATAACAATCAAAAGCTCTGTGAATGTAGAATGTAATACATATCAATGTGGTCTCAGCACTTTGGTGATGATGAAAAGCTGTCTGATGTGGGTGTAAGACATTTGTTATATCTACAAAATCTTGTAATGTATATATATAAAATCGGAGGTATGTATGTGTGTATGTGCCGCGATCACGCAAAAACGGCTTGACCGATTTGAACGAAACTTGGTATGCAGATCCCTCACTACCTGGGGTGATATGTTCTGGGGGTCTCGCGGCCCACCTGCACACGTGGGCGGAGCTACAAACATAAAATCAGATTTCACCCATTCATGTCAATGGGAAAAATGTAAAAAGCTGCCATTCTCACTGTAATTCAAAAACGGCTTGACCGATTTGAACGAAACTTGGTATGCAGATCCCTCACTACCTGGGGTGATATGTTCTGGGGGTCTCGCGGCCCACCTGCACACATGGGCGGAGCTACAAACATAAAATCAGATTTCACCCATTCATGTCAATGGGAAAAAATGTAAAAAGCTGCCATTCTCACTGTAATTCAAAAACGGCTTGACCGATTTGAACGAAACTTGGTATGCAGATCCCTCACTACCTGGGGTGATATGTTCTGGGGGTCTCGCGGCCCACCTGCACACGTGGGCGGAGCTACAAACATAAAATCAGATTTCACCCATTCATGTCAATGGGAAAAATGTAAAAAGCTGCCATTCTCACTGTAATTCAAAAACGGCTTGACCGATTTGAACGAAACTTGGTATGCAGATCCCTCACTACCTGGGGTGATATGTTCTGGGGGTCTCGCGGCCCACCTGCACACGTGGGCGGAGCTACAAACATAAAATCAGATTTCACCCATTCATGTCAATGGAAAAAATGTAAAAAGCTGCCATTCTCACTGTAATTCAAAAACGGCTTGACCGATTTGAACGAAACTTGGTATGCAGATCCCTCACTACCTGGGGTGATGTGTTCTGGGGGTCTCGCGGCCCACAACTCTATGTTGCTTGCTCAAGGGTGGGTTCACCCAAGAATTTATATGTTCTTGCTCCAGGAGGTGAAACTAAAATTGTTGTTTATAATCACGTTTTGCGTTAGTTGTATTGTATTCATTTTGTCAAATATTTCACATTATAATTTGAATATTGTACTTTTTATTAAGCTGTAAAAAAATAATTTCATTCACCACTATAAAGTATCTTTATTTGAATCCATTTACAGTGTTATTGCTATAATTAAAGACCCGTGCAATGCCGGGGTATCAGCTAGTTGTTGATAAACAACTGATTCAACGATTTTAGACATAAATAGTAGATTTGCTATAGGCTGATAATTACTTGGGTCTGATATAAGCTCTCCTTTCCCTCAGTTAAGGGAATAAAATCAACTAGGAATCTCAGTCAATCCTTTACTTTCAAACTAACAGAATTATGGAATGGAATTCCCCATATCATAAGGGTCTCTAGTTCCTTTCAATTCTTTCGTACAGCTGTAAAAACTGTTTTGTTTTCTAACCACCTTAGAAATCTTTCCTAGCTTTGCTTTCTCTCGCTCACTGGCTTTTTTCCCTTCATATTGATTTTCTGTTTTTAAATCCTGTTAATCGAATCGAGCTCCTTGTTTGGAGATGATCCGGAATACAAAGCTAAGTTTTTAGTTTAGTTTTAAACCTCCTTTTAATCTTGGGCGTAAGAAAACATGTTTCCATTGATCAGGGAAAGTACTTGTTTGAAGACTAGTTAAAACCATAGAATGTATAAATGGTAATAATGACTGGAGCGATTTTTAAAGAATACATGAGGGAATAGGATCCAAAGGTAAGGTTGTAGTTTGTAATTTAGTTGTTTCACTTGACCTGTTTGCTCTGTTCATCAATAAAAAATTGTTTAAAGATAATTATAAGTCTTGATAATTGTTCCTGATTTGGCAGATTAAACCTTACCATAGTAATACTCAAGGAATGTTTTGAGGTAGTATCTGAAGAATGTACAATTTCAGAATTTCCCTTGAGAAACATCTTCCTTAGTTTTTAAATTTTAGTTTTGTAGAAGTCTGCTAATTCTTGAGCTGTTGGTAGTTTTCCATTTTGCTGTTTTGATTCATGGTATGATAATGCTTTCAGTGTTCTATATAAAGCCGATGTATTAGGTGCTTTTTTAATCTCTTCAGAATAATAATATTTTTTTGTTAGTTTAATTGCTTTTTTATATGCATTAGCTGTTGATTTAAATACAAACAGAGTATTTTGTGTTTTATATCAATGCCATTTACATTCTGCTTGTTGGACTTGCTTTTTCATGTCTAATAAATCCTTTGTAAACCATGGATTTTTTTTATTTGGTAATCTTTTTTGTGTAAACGGTAATTGTGGAGCAACCTCGTGTAGGGCAGATTTAAGGGTATTATTCCATTTTGTAATCTGTTTATGGAGTGAGAGTCTGAAATGTGTTCAGATTCAGCTGAGACTGTTCAATTAAAGATGTAGGAGTGATTACACTCAGATCTATATTGTTTATAGATACGAACTGGTTGAAAATTATTTATTTTGAAAGTAAAAGTAATGAGTGAATGTCCTCTAGTCAGGTTGATGTCCTGTACCCATCAGCCTACACCCATTCAGGTACTGCCTCCATCCAGCCTTTCTGGGTGGCACTGACTACCTATCCCTTGGTAACTCTGCACCTCCATAGTGAGACCTCTCAGGAATCCATCTTATTGGTTCAGGAAACCCACGTCCCAAGCCATAACCAAGACTTGGACTCCCAGGTCTCTCCTTGCCAAGTTAAGGGTGGAAGGGTAAGAGAAGGAATGGAAAAGAAGTCAGGCCACTCTATTCACTGTCCTTTAAATCTCACCTACTGTCCCACCTCCTAGCTTGTTGGGACCACCCTTGTCCTTTCCTATCACAATTTCCAAGCGATGAAGAGAAGCCACCAGAGGGGATGAAGTGGGGAATAGACTCCTTCTCCCTTGAGGAGAGGAAAATGGCATCATGTTACCTTTACTTCCTGGGTGCTCCAGCCCAGGACACCTCAGTACGAACAAAAGGAACAAAAGGGTTCTCAAAGTTTGGAAAGAAGCTTGAAGAGGTATTTGGATTCAAGGGAAGCCCAGCACACTTATCACTTCATAGATATTTCTCAAAGGAAATGTGCTATTTGTCACCTTAACACCATTCAGCAAGTTTGTCAGTGAATTATTTTATTTCTGGAACACTAACTGGTGTGAATGCATCTGTTTTTACACTTCAGGAGAGCGTCCTTAGCCATAAGGTCTTTGAAGGAAGACTTCACCTGCTAGAGAAAATCCTGGGAGTTCCATGTGATGACCCAGCTGCTCCTAGGCATGCCCTTCTCTGGTCCAGGTGTGGAGGGTTTCACGTTATATTTATTATAATTAATGTATTATTATCATCATTGTGATCAGGCTTTACAAACAAGAATTGTTAAATAAAATTTTATATCTTTTTCACAAATGAGACCAGAGAGACATCTGAGGAAGGGGAAATCTGCTGTTGTAGTAGGAGACTCAATCCTGCGAGAAGTGGACAGTCACATTGCCGGAGGAAGGGAGGACCGACTAGTGACATGTCTCCCGGGGGCAAGAACAACGGACGTCATCAGCAGAATTGATAGAATCCTGGAGGGAGCCGAGACAGAGGAGACGGCAGTTGTAATCCACATTGGAACCAACGACGTCAGCAGGAAAAATTTCAACCGGACTACACTGACTGAGCAGTTCAGGATCCTGGGGCGGAAACTGAAGCTGAGATCAAATAGGATAGCCTTCTCGGAGATCCTACCAGTACCGAGAGCAGACACAAGAAGACAGAGCGAACTACAAGTAATGAACGGATGGCTGAGGAGATGGTGCGAGGAGGAGGGATTCCACTTTGTTCGAAACTGGACGACCTTCTTGGGGAAGAACAAGCTCTACAAGAGAGATGGACTGCACCTGAGCACAGCTGGGACGAGGCAGCTGGCAAGAAACATCCTAAACGCCATAGACCTAGCTTTAAACTGAAGAGAAGGGGAAAGCCGGAAGTCGATCTGGCCTCGACACACCGGACATTGGTATCAAAAAATGATACCGAACAAGGACATTGCAAAAGAGAGCTTGGGACCGAGTGGGATCTTTTGGACAAAGGGACTGAGAGAAAATTCTTGGGCAAAGGGACTATGAGAGGCTTCTTGGATAAAGGGACTGAGGGGACACTTTTGGGCAAAGGGACCGAGTGGGAACTCTTGGACAAAGGGGCTGAGAGGGACTTTTTGTACAAAGGGACTGAGGAGACACTTTTGGGCAAAGGGACCGAGTGGGAACTCTTGGACAAAGGGGCTGAGAGGGACTTTTTCGACAAAGGGACTGGGAGGGAACTTTTAAACAAAAGGGTTGAGTGGAAATCTTCAGAAAAAAGGCCCACAGATGCAATGCAGGGGCCCAGTGCACAAACGAGCCTAACAGGCATGGTTGAAAGAGAACAATGGGAGCAAGAGGACCATCCAAAAAAGGAGATACTGGATGGGGGCAAAACGGACACGCCACGGGAGGTGGATGACCGAGTAAAGGCAAGCCAGGTGGGAGCGCCGAGCCATGGAAAGAAAACAGCAGGGCGGGCGACAAATCAGGACCTATATTGCCTCTACACAAATGCAAGGAGCCTCAGGGCCAAAATGGGAGAGCTGGAAATTATAGCCAGTCAAAAAGCCCTGGACATAATTGGAATCACAGAAACGTGGTGGGCTGATGATAATAAATGGGATGTGGTCATACCAGGGTACAAACTTTACAGGAGAGACAGGACACACAAGAAGGGTGGAGGAATAGCGCTATACATAAAAGACTCCATACCCTCAACCAAAATGGAAACAGCAGTAAGGTCGGAAGGCTTGGAATCAATATGGGTTAAGCTACCAGGAGGATCTGGAGCAGACATCAAATTGGGTCTATACTATCGTCCGCCTGGCCAATCGGAAGAAATCGACCGGGACCTGGAGACGGAACTGCGGCAGGTATGCAAGAATGGAAGTGTGGTGGTGATGGGAGACTTCAACTACCCTGGGATAGACTGGAGTATCGGGCACTCAAGTTGCGAGAGAGAGACCAAATTCCTGGAAGCCACGAGGGACTGCTTCCTGGAACAGCTGGTCATGGAACCTACACGAGGAGAAGCTACTCTTGATCTAATCTTCAGTGGACTGGGGGGACCTGCAAAGGAAGTAGCGGTATTAGACCCACTGGGAAACAGCGATCACAACATGATCCAGTGCAGACTAGAACTGGGATCATCCAGGGTGAAAAGAACCACAACAACAGCGCTCAACTTCAGAAAAGGGAATTATGATGCAATGAGGAAAATGGTGGGGAAGAAACTCAACGGCAGCACAAGGAAGGTAGAGTCCGTAGAAAGCGCCTGGACCCTGCTCAAGCGTACGGTGCACGAAGCACAGAACCTGTACGTCCCCAGGTTCAGAAAAGAGTGCAAGAAAAATCGAATAAAGAACCCAGCATGGATAACGGCAGCTGTAAAAAAGGCGATCAGTAACAAGAAAGCATCGTTCAAAAAATGGAAACAGGATCAAACGCAGGCCAACCAAAAGGAACACAAGGAAAGCCAGAAGGAGTGCCACCGAGTGGTTAGGAGAGCAAAGAGGGAATATGAAGAGAGACTAGCGGGAGAGGCAAAAAATTTCAAATCATTCTTCAGGTACGTAAAGGGGAAGCAACCAGCGAGGGAGGAAGTGGGGCCCTTGGATGATGGGGATAGAAAGGGAGTAGTGAGGGAGGAAAAAGAAATAGCTGACAAGTTAAATGACTTCTTTACGTCGGTCTTCACGAGGGAGGACACATCCAACATTCCGGAACCAGAGGAAATAGAAAATGGAGATCAAGATAACAAGCTGGTCAAATTAGAGGTGAGCCAGGAGGATGTCCTCAGGCAGATAGACAAGCTAAAGAGCGACAAGTCGCCAGGTCCGGATAGCATTCACCCAAGGGTGCTCAAGGAATTAAGGAATGAAATAGCAGAGACACTTCAGCAAATATGCAACCTATCCCTAAAAACTGGAGAGATCCCGGAGGACTGGAAAATAGCTAATGTCACGCCCATCTTCAAGAAGGGTTCGAGGGGCGACCCGGGAAACTATAGGCCGGTAAGCCTCACATCGGTCCCGGGAAAGATGATGGAGGCACTGATTAAGGACAGCATCTGTGACCATATCGAAAAAAATGGACAGCTAAGGTCGAGCCAGCATGGGTTCTGCAAGGGTAGGTCGTGCCTCACAAACTTGTTGTACTTCTTTGAGGGGGTAAACAACCAGGTGGACAAAGGAGAACCCATAGACATAATTTACCTAGACTTCCAGAAAGCCTTCGATAAGGTACCACATGAGCGGTTGCTCAGGAAGCTATGGAACCATGGGGTGCACGGGGAGGTCCACCGATGGATCAAAAACTGGCTGGCAGACAGGAAGCAGAGGGTTGGTGTAAAAGGCCATTACTCGGACTGGCAAGGGGTCACGAGCGGGGTTCCTCAAGGATCGGTGCTGGGACCGCTCCTGTTTAACATATTTATTGACGACCTGGAGGCGGGAACAAAATGCGAGGTCATCAAATTTGCAGATGACACCAAACTATTCAGCAAGGTTGAAACCACGGTTGACTGCGAGAATCTCCAAAGGGATCTTACGACATTGGAAGAATGGGCGAAAAAGTGGCAAATGAGCTTCAATGTAGGGAAATGCAAGGTCATGCATATAGGGAGAAGGAACCCGATGTTCACTTACAAAATGGGGGGATCAATGCTAGGGGTCAGTAATCTGGAAAGAGACTTGGGAGTGATGGTAGACACGACATTGAAGGCGTCGGCACAATGCGCCACAGCCTCGAGGAAAGCAAACCAAATGTTAGGTATCATTAAGAAGGGTATCTCGACCAGAACGAAGGAAGTCATCCTGCCACTGTACCGGGCTATGGTGCGCCCGCATCTGGAATACTGTGTACAGTACTGGTCACCGTACCTCAAAAAGGACATGGCAATGCTTGAGGGAGTCCAGAGAAGAGCAACTAAACTGATTAAGGGTATGGAAAACCTTACATACACTGACAGACTGAAGAAGCTGGGGCTGTTCTCCCTGGAAAAGCGGAGACTCAGAGGAGATATGATAGAGACCTTCAAGATCCTGAGGGGCATCGAAAAGGTTGACAAAGACAGATTTTTCAATTTGAAAGAAACCACAAGAACAAGGGGTCACTCGATGAAATTGAAGGGGGACAGGTTTAAAACAAACGCAAGGAAGTACTTTTTCACACAGAGGGTGGTGGACACATGGAACACCCTTCCGGAGGCCGTGATAAGAAATAGCACAGTACAGGGTTTCAAGGATGACCTGGATAGGTTCCTGGAAGACAAAGGGATTGAGGGGTACAGATAAGACCTGGATAGGTTCCTGGAAGACAAAGGGATTGAGGGGTACAGATAAGAGCAGTGGAAGGTTTAGAGATAACTGTAGAGGTAGGCAATAAAATTAGTCAGGGACCGCTGACCAGGCAATATGCCTGATGGGCCGCCGCGTGAGCGGACCGCTGGGCTGGATGGACCTCTGGTCTGCCCCGGCGGAGGCGACTACTTATGTACTTATGTACTTATGTACAAGACATATGGTCCTAACCGCTTCGGGAAGATTCCTGAATGTTGAGGGATTCATGTCTTTGTTTATTAAGAAACTATTAATGTACATAGCAGTGTCCAGGTGAAGAAATATAACAGGGAGAAAATATAAGATATGTTTAGGATACAGAAAGAAACTGCATGGTCCTTCTTTTATTTTTTTTTATATCTTTATTAAGTTTTCAAAGCCAACAAAAAGTGTAAAACAATATACATACAAATAATAATAATAATCAAATAAGCACTTATAATCAATCAGTATTCATACAATAATAAACCCCCTCATCCAACCAACATTTTCATCAGAGAATCAAATCACACAAAATATATATTCCCTCCCTCCCCCCCCCCCCCCACACGGATGTGTGTGTGATCCTTCTTTTAAGAAATTAAGAAATAGATTTTATAATCACGCTAATATAAAATGAAACGAATGTACAAGTCAATATTCTTACACAGTTTGGACACTGTGGGGCTCATTTTCAAAAAACATAGATGTCTAAAAGACAGCATAAACTGGCACTTTGATGTCTTATTAATCAAAATGTCCAAGTGGACATTTTCAAAATTGATTTTTTAGACATCTTTCTAGTCTTTTTTGCCTCCAGTGCATCTAAATCTTAAGGGGGCATATTAGAGGGATTAGGGCAGGCTTAGCACGTGGATGTTTTATAACAGGGGTGCACAATACGTCGATCGCGATCGACCGGTAGATCGCCAAGGCAAAGTGAGTCGATCGCAGAGCCCATCTTAGGCTCCATGATAGACTCGCGTTGCCTTCACAATCTACTGGACTGATCAGCCTTCCTCTCCCTGACGTCAATTCTGCCATCAGAGAAGGCCCGGAACTTCCTCTATGATGGCAGAATTGACATCGGGGAGAGGAATGCTGGTCGGCCCGACGCAGGGAAGCAGGGAGAGCTTGGGGCGGCGGTGGCCTAGGGGCCTGTTCCCTGATGGTGGCGGCAGTGGCTTGAGAGAGGGCAGGGAGAAAGAAAGAAAGGGGGCAGGCAGGGAGACAGAATGATATATATTCCTAATGTGATGTATCTAAGATCTTTTCCTCCACCTAGGCACTATATTTATTGTCATTGTGTTGTGGTTCTATCTGTGGTTTAGCCCAGGGATCTGATTAATATGTTTCTTTCTGCTCATTTTGTGCTAAGTTACTAATTCAGATAGCACATTATTTTATGAGGTGCTGAAAAAATAACTAGCTAATCCTTTGGACTTTAGCATTATTAATTCAGAATAAATTCAAACAGCTGTCCCTCAGATTTTCCAAGGTGCACTTTAAAAACAAAGTGCAGTAGAGTCTCAATTATCCAACTCTCTTGCATGTACAACCCCCCCCCCCCCCAGTGATATTATTGAGGCTTTTTCTCACTTTCCTGATGTCTAATTCAATGAAAGGGCAGGAAAGAAGGGAAACAGAAAGAAAGAAAGAAAGAAAGGGGGCATGAAGAGAGAAAAAAAAGAAAGGGAGGCATGGAGAAAGAAAGGGCAGGGAGAGAGGAAGAAAAAGTTGGGGGAGGGAATGAGGTCTGGAGGAGAGGAAGCATATAGGCTGAAAGAAGGGAAGAAATATTGGAAGCACAGTCAGAAGAAAGTGCAACCAGAGACTCATGAAATCACCAGACAACAAAGGTAGGAAAAATGATTTTATTTTCAATGTAGTGATCAAAATGTGTCCGTTTTGAGAATTTATATCTGCTGTCTATATTTTGCACTATGGCCCTGTTTTACTAAACCGCAATAGCATTTTTTAGCGCAGGGGGCCTATGAGCGTCGAGAACAGCGTGGGGGCATTCAGCGCAGCTTTCTGCGCTAAAAATTGCTATCGTGGTTTAGTAAAAAGGGAGGGGGGTATATTTGTCTATTTTTGTATGGTTGTTACTGAGGTGACAGTGCATAGAGTCATCTGCCTTGACCTCTTTCAAAAACACTGGAATATAAATGATAATTAACATTTTCTCTGCGTACAGTGTGCTTTGTGTTTTAAAAATTTTTTATTGTTGGTATATCATTTTGGCTTGGTCATTTTAAAAGTATCTCACAAGCCCAAAAAGTGTGGGCACCCCTGCTTTACAACTATAATCAAATGTTTTACAAAATGCCCAGGACATAATTTGGATGTTTTGGGCTAGACCTGTTTTTAAAATGAATAATGGCCAAAAAGATACCAAAACTGGCCAAATGAAAATATGGCCCCCACATATTCCCCCAGTGGTCACTGACCCCCCCTCCCCCTCCCACCCCCAAATATCTGAATGAAAAAGTACATATCTGTCTCTGACAGCTGCAGATACTACGGCCAGTCCTAGAAGAGCTGCAAGCAGATCTCTGGAGTAGCCCGGTGGGCAGAACGCTGGACTGCAGAAAAGGGGACCCAGACCCATTTGCCACCCTAACTAATGCACTTGTGGTGGAAAGTGTGAGCCATCAAAAACCCCTCTACTGGCATATAGGTGATACCTACAGGCATAAGGTAGGTTAGGGGGGAGTTTTGGAGGGCTAACCATATAATGTACCGGAGTTATGGTGAGATGTGTACCTGGCACCCTTAATATGAAGTTCACAGCAGTGTCCCGTAGGGTGCCCCATTGCTCTGCTGGCATGCCTGTGAGGCCAGTCCTTTAAAAATGTTGGCCCCTCCTACATGTAAATGTATTGTTTTGGACATTTTAAATTTGGATGGGTTTTTTTTTTTCCGATAATGGCAAAACAATTAAACATCTAACTGGACAAAACATCTAGCTAGGCCATAAAAAAAAAAAAAAAGACATCTTGCAGGTTTGAAAATGTACATTTTCTCTACCTGATTTTTGGACGCTTTTCTCAAAACATCCAAAGTCAGACTTAGACATCCTATCAAAAATGCTCCCCATGCCTCTTAGGCCCAAGGTCTAAATTTCCACACCAAATTGCTTTCTTCCAAGGTCTTAATTTCTTGCAATTGATGGTTTAAATTAGGGGTCTCCAAAGTACGGCCCACAAGCCACATCTGGCCTGCGATATGATTTTATCTGCCCATGAAAGAATTGTGCGGAAATGCCAGCACCTAGTGCCCACCTGCCCCCCTCCCAGACTTATTGCAGGCCTCCGCCGGGCTGCCAGGCTCTGCACCCTGTCCCCACTCCCTGCCCTGTCCATTGTACCTTCTCTGCTACTGGAATCCTTGGTGGTCCAGAGGTGTAGCAGGCAAGAGCGAGCTTTCCGTGCTCCTTCCCTGCTGCTAACCCGGTCGGTCGCTGCCGCGAGTTCCGGTTTCAGCCGCTGAGCAGTGCTGAGCAGGAGCGCTCTGGCTCTGCCGCTTGGCGTTGAGCGGCTTCCTGAATGGCTTCTGAGAATTCGTGAGAACAATTCAGAAAGCCTCCGATGGACCTCACTCACTCTGTAGAGCCAATATCTCTTACCTGCAGCTCTCCAGGTAAGAGATATTGGCAGGGCCTTTCCTTTGCCTTCCCCGCAAGCAGCCTTACAGCACTGCCTCTGCTGACTGCTGCTTCAGGTGCTGGAGGGAGGGGGGTTGTCTGGTCAGGCCTGGCTACTGCTCCTACTTCAGGGACTGGAGAGAGGGAGGGGGTTTATCGTGTCAGGAACTTGGGAGACAATATTTTTTGACGGAAATTGTTTTCATGCTAGTTGATTGAGAGTGTCCGTTGGTTGGGTACCGGTTAACTGGGATTCTACTATATAGAAGCTGCTTTTATCAAAATTTACTAAAATATGAGCTTAGTGTGTTTTATGTTTAAATGATTTTTATTATTCCAGCAGTAAGAAGCAAATACAAACAGTAGTACCATTCAGGAAATAACATTTTCAACAATATAATCAGTTCCCCTCCCATCCTCCCCTCCCCCCCAAGAATCCATGGCCAGTCCAACAGCTGAGAGTGGGAATAAAATCTTAAAGATTCAAAAGTCTACTGCAAGCACGCGGTGTGAGGTCCTGCCATAATGTGGACTTTCCTATGTGATAAGCCCAGATTTTTTGTGCCATTGTATTCGGGATGTTTCTTTTTTTTTTTTTTTTCTCCTAGGCCAATTTTTCTATTAGCATGTGGGATTTTCAGAAAAATAATATGGGGGAACGTATTGCTTCTTATTCAGGTTGCACAAAGCGCTCCCATGTTATTCACACCAATCAGAATAGCTGGATAACACTGTCATGCCTATTCCCTGCCCTTGGCATGCCCTCCCACCTGAAAAAATGAGAAAGAATATAAATAATGTATGATTAACGCATGCATATAAGCAAATTACTGCAAAATGCTTTAACATGTTTTGCAGTAAGCCTTTTTTTGGTACACTAACTGCATAGCAGGGCTTAACACTATTTAGTAAAAGGGCCCCAAAGCAAGCAAAAGTTGGGGCAGAAAACACCATGGGATGTCTATCCCCAAATCTTAAATTTAGCCCCTGACCAGCTGCTCTCTTTGCAATTTGTTCTGCAGAAGTTAGTTCCAGAAAACAGGAAAACCTTGCTTTAAAAATAATCCTTTTTTGTCTTGCTTTTTATTTGATCCTGTTCCTTAAATCTGGCCCTCAGAGTCGCAGACAAGGGTTGAGAGCAAGTACTGTTGTTTCTCACATATATGCTGCTCCTCAGTGACCTACCTTCTGCCCTGCGACAGCCCTCCAGCTCTGAGGACTCTTT
The DNA here is from genome assembly GCF_902459505.1 of Geotrypetes seraphini. Classification (NCBI taxonomy): domain Eukaryota; kingdom Metazoa; phylum Chordata; class Amphibia; order Gymnophiona; family Dermophiidae; genus Geotrypetes; species Geotrypetes seraphini. The sequence continues at coordinate 71,432,201 of NC_047094.1, read as the reverse complement.
CTAAAATTGTCACTTGGGTGGGGGAAGAGTGTCCTTAATTTAGAGTTACTATATTTGTGAAGACAAAAACGAGGATACGTGCCCCTAGCCCCTCCCACAGCCACCCCACCATTCCCTACCCCACTTTTCGCTCATTTCCTTAGTCCCCTTTCCCATCTATTGCACCCCTTTACCTAAATAGAATGTGTAATAACGCTATAAAAATGATGATTAGTTTTAGCAGTATTATCAGTCCCAGCTCTATCCCTATCTCTTCTTCCTTCCCTTGCCTCCAAGGCCAGCCCCATCCAGCTTCTCTTCCTTCTTTACCCTTTCTCCTGTACCCTACCTCAGGACCAATATCTCTCTCTTTTCTCACTTTCCCCCTCTCCATGGTACTACATCCCTCTCCTCTCCCCAAATCCACCATCTTTTTCAATCTACCCCCAACCCAGCATCTGCCTCTCTCTGCACCCTATATTCCCCAAATGCTATCCATAGTAGCATCTTTCCATACCCCCCCCCCCCCCCAGCTATGGGTGCTTCACTCTCTCTTCAGAGCGTCCAGTCTAGGGAAGAGGGCTAAAGGGTCTCCAAAACCCGCTTGATTAAACACTAATGGTGTAGTTCCAAAGCAAATGCACAGGAAGACCTCTTCCAATGGAACCAGGGGGGGGGGGGGTCACAGGATGAGGGGAAAAGGTGGTAGACTCGGAAGTATTTATTTACATTAAGGGTGAATGCATCAAACTACATCCCATTTCAGGTGGTGGAGATGAGGGTTTTATCAGAATTCAAGAAACAATGGAACAAGCCCAGATGACCTCTGAGGGAAGAGGAAGGGATTGTGCAAACTATAGGGTTGTCTGCTGTCATTTTGTTTCCATGCCTCCACTAGAACACAGTCCTTGCTTACTTTTTCCCCTGCAGACTTGTCACAAAGTTCAAAAGGGAAAGCACACAAGTGTTTTCACTTTGAAAACTGTCCTGGATACAAAGTCTCTGTGGAGATTTGCCCCTATTTTTTTTTGTGTGTGTATGTGTGAATCTTTGCCACTGCAAACATGCAAGGACTTGAAGATAAAATCCATATGTGCTATTCCTCACCAACCCTCCTTCCTCCTCAAAGGAATATCTCTAAATGCAGATACAAGTCTGCTATTTAGCTGCTTAAATGGCTTTGAAAATGTTCTTCCCCATGGCAAAGCAATGTGGAATGTCTGTGCCTGAGGAGGGAGCGAGGAATGAGTTTAATGAGAGCTATTCTGAATGAAGAAGAATCAGAAAGGGCATAGCAGTGCTGCAGTCAATCTTAGAGACAGACAGATCTGTCAACATTTTAATGTGTTAGTATGTACCATCTATTTCTAGACATATAAAAGATACCTACAGAGAGAATGTTTCTTCCCTGAGGATCTTTTCATAGGTTTACCCCCATCCTGAAGTGCTCAGGAGTGTCAGATTACCCCGTTCCAAGTTTGAAACTTTTTGACTGATCCTGGAATTGAATTTATATCCCAGATTTGTAGTCCCTGGTTCCATCCATTGAGATTAGTGCTGCAGATCCATAATTCATTACGATGTGGTTGGTAGAAATCCAGGACTGTCTTCAAATCTCCCTTCTGAACCTGGATATCTTGGCAGCTCTGGGCATTCTTGGATAGAAAGTGGGCATAAGATCAGCCTTACTGGGTCAGACCAATGGTCCTTCAAGCCTAGTAGCCTGTTCTCACAGTGCCAATCCAGTTCCCTAATACCTGGCCAAAACCCAAGGAGTAGCAACATTCCAGCATCTCAAAGAATAGCAAGATTCTGGAACCCCACTGAGAGCAACATTCCAGAGTTGGGATTGTGATGTCATAATGCTTCATTCCACAGTGCCTCAGAGCCAACCTTATTAGTGATGTTACAATGACTTGATTGTCCTATAATTGGCTCACGTAAGAACATAATAGCAGCTTTACTTGTCAGACCTATGGTCCATCAAGCCCAGTAGCCCGTTCTCACGGTGGCCAATCCAGGTCCCTAGTACCTGGCCAAAACCTAAGGAGTAGCAACATTCCATTCTACCGATCCAGAGCAAGCAGTGGCTTTACCAATGTCTTTCTCAATAACAGAATATGGACTTTTCCTCCAGGAAATTGCACAAACTTTTCTGCCAGTGTCACTATGCACACACTACCCTTCTCCTCAAGTCCATTCATTGGCTCGCTCTCTGTTTTCGCATACAGTTCAAACTCCTCTTACTGACTTACAAGTGTATTCTCTCGGTAGCTCTTCAGTATCTTTCCTCTCTCATCTTTCCCTATACTCCTCCTTGGAAATTCTGCTCATTGGGTAAGTCTCTTCTATTTTGCTGCACCGTATGCCTGAAACAAACTGCCTGACTTGGAACATCCAAACTCCATCTCTGACAGTATTCAAATCCATGCCCACAGCCCACTTCTTTGAAGCTGCTTTCAGTTCCTATCTCCAACCCATCTGCTAGCACCCATCTATCTTGTGTTCCCTTCCCTCTGTAATTCCCCATCTTATCACTATATAGAGATGCACATTTTTGTCCAATCAGATGTGAGGGGTAATCAATGCATAACTGGTTGAGGAGCTGACGGATGGGCAGCAGACATGAGGCTGACTTAGAGGTAGCAATAAGAGTGCAGAGAGGCTGTGTAAGGGCTCCCAGGGTATCATCTGTTCAGATAACCTACAAAGTCAGTTCTGCCTGGATTTTGTTTTACTCAGATGCACAAGCAAAAAATGTTGAACATGCCTACATGCTTTAATGGTTATTAGTCCAACTCGTAGAACACATATTGTAAGTGAACAAAACAAGATAGTCTGTGACAAAGGCATAGCCAGACAGATAATTTTGGGTGGGTCTGAGCCCAAAGTGGGTGGGCACAAAGTTTTCTTTGCCCTGCCCTACCCTCTCCTTAAAATATAAATACTTTAGCTAATGAGTATCCCTAAACTCAGTAGGCCAAAGACTTTCTCTGAAGGTGGCCAGAACTCCCTTTTACCAAGCTTGGCAGGCAGCAGCAATGTCCCTAAGCCACTGATGCCGGCACCCCCACAAAAGTTTAGTTGTCAGTGGCTCAAGGATGCTGTCACCAATTGCAGAGCTTGGTAGAAGAGTAATCTGGTTGTCTTTGGAGGAGGTCCTCAACTGGAGTTGTTGGGGATCCCTACCAGCTATGCAGCAAGGGTCAGGACCGGTGTTAGACCTGCTAGGGAATAGATCATAGAAAAAAGGAGGGCTCCCCTCCCTGATCCCCTCTCCGCCCTGCCTTCCCTACGATTTCTCCATCTGCCTTTGCTATCACACCAACAAACTCTCACCAAATACAGAACAAAAAATCACAAATTTAGAAATAAAAATATTTAGACAAAAATTGAATTGGAAACCTCAATAAATTAAACTTAGCATGTACTGCAACACTGAAGACATAAAAATAGAAATACATTTTCTTTTCTACAGAACAGAGTACAAAAACATTTTCTATATCCATTTCCCAAAGCTAATATATTCCACATATGAATAGCCATACAGGATCAAACCACTAGTCCATCTAACCCAGTATCCTGTTTCCACAGTGGTCAATCCAGTAGCAACATTCCATGTTGCTGATCTCAGGGCAAGCAGTGGCTTCCCTATGTCTGTCTCAATAGCAAACTATGGACTTTTCCTCCAGAAACTTGTCTAATCCTTTTTTAAACCCAGCTATGCTAACCACTGTTACCACATCATCTGGAACTTATTCCATTTAAAGCATTCAAGTTTCAGGTTTATTTAAAATTTATTGTACTGCCTAATCAGGCTTCTAAGTGGTGTACAATAATCATAAAAACATACATTGACTAAAAATACAGAATGCATTTTTTCTACCTTTGTTGTCTGGACATTTTATTTTTCCATCATGTTTCCAGTTTTTCTTTTCTGCTGTCCTGTCTGTCTGCTAATTCTTCTTCAAGTGGCTGCTGTCCATTTGTCTTTTCTCCTCTCTCTTGTCTATTCCCTCAATATATCAGCCTCTGACATATTGATTATTCCTTTTTAGTTCTTTTCTGCTTCTTTCTCACCCTTCTCTTTTTTTTTTTTTTTTAACTTTTCAGCTAACTATCAAATTTCCATCTTCTTCTTTTACCCACTAGCTCTTACATTCCCTAGCTCTTACATTCCCCATCTCACTCCTTCTTCAATTCTTTTATCTTTAATGTACTCCTCATTTCTATCCTCTGTAACCACTATCTTCTCATTCATTTCCTTGCCACATCTCCCCTCCCCTCCCCCCCTTCCTGGCCTCTCCAATTGAGTTCCCTCCCCTCCACACCATTTTATCCTGACATCTCTCTGTCCCTCCATCCTCCTGGCATGTTCCTGTCCTTTCTCTGTTCCATCCTGCCCTATCCCCTATGGTCCAGCATTTCTCCCTCTCTCATCCCTCACTCCCATTGTCTGGCATCTCTCCATCATTCCCTTCTGCTCTTGGATCCAACATCTCTTTTTTTTCTCCCTTTTCTCCCTGCTGTTTATCTCTCCTTCCCTCTTATACACCCCATATCCAACTTCTCTCTTTCTCTCTCTCTCTCCCTTGCACATTTGATTCATCTCTCTTCCCCTTCCCCCATGCAGCATATTCTCCCTTTCTCTGCTATGTCCCACATTTCCGCCTGTCTCCCACTACCCATTTCTCCCATGACCCTCACATTTTTCTTTACAGCCAGCATTCACATGACGGCGTTCTGATTTATACAGTTTTCTTGAGTGGTCCATACTAGAGGTTATTTACACTCAAAGATCTCCAAGACTCCTGACGCAGGCCGTAGGGCCGAAACATGTACATGTCGGGTCGAGTATTATTGGAAGAATAAAGAATAACCTGATTGTCCAGACGGTTTGAAAGACATCTTTATTTGTTGCACCTTATCTTTATTGGACAATTCCACTTGTATTGATCATTCTATCTTTTGTGGATTTGTTTCCCCTGTGTTTTGCGCTAGATTTTAGAGATGAAAAATTTCTTTGGAGCTCTTTTTTATTTTCTTTGTCTTTCTTTCCTGATAATTCCATATCTGTGCAAAGTGAGACCTAATTGCTGTCTCTGCAGGCAGACCTTTCAAATTGTCCACTCCCTGTGCACGGGAGGTTACAGACTGAATACTTTCCACCTGAAACTAGAAGCAGTATGAGTTGATCATTTTGCTGCTGGCATCATATTAAAGGTATCTATCACATCCTATGTGATATGTGAGTTTGTAGACTATGCATATTTGTCAACTAAAAATATAAAGGAACCTGCGGGAACAATCTAGATCAGTCACTATATTTATTTATTTGGTTGGATTTATTAACCACCTTTTCACGAAGAGATTCACCCAAAGTGTTTTACAATACACTGAATAGTAATCATGTGATAAAACTGTCCTACTACATTATTGGTTGCTGCATGCCATGATACCTGGTATGTTAAGGCCACAGACTGTACAAGACTTAACTGGTTTAGGAACTGACATCCGCCTGGACTTAACTGATTTTGGAAACAAATCTTATATTAACTTGACTGCAGGTAAATGACAAACACATTTTTCATCTTAACAATTCATTATACTGCTAGATAACAATATCCTTTGTTTATACAAAACTATAGCTAATTTTTTATCTAAAGTGGGCTTAATGATTTTTGGAATTAAGCCCTTCAATTCTTTTTTAATGACTCTGAGGCATGATATATATCATTAGATGGGCAAATGGGGGATAAGAAACAAAATGGGAAAGGAAGAAGCTGAAATTTGTATTTCTTAAGAAAGCCCATCTTAAGTCTTAAGTTTATTTCACTATACCCAAGTTTTCATTACAGTCCATTCTTTTAAAATACATTTTCTATGTAGTTTTAACAGTTCAACATGTAAACGATTTGTACTTCCCAAAAGGAGTTAATACCTGGCAGTGACCATATTTAAGGAATGTCTGTATCAGGATACATGATCCAAAAAAGATGCTCCAGTACTCAAAGCTAAACTTCTAGTGATGATGGTCTATGTAATAAAAGGTAAAATCATGTTACCAGTACTCACACGTAGCAGGCATTCTTTGTGGACAGCGGATACAAGACTTCACAGACGGGTGACATTATCTGGCAGAGCTTTTGCCCAGCTTAGGTAAATCTGGAAGCTTCTGAGAAGCCAGACACGCATACAAATTCCTGCTCATCTCTGTTGTACAGGAATTGCTTCAATCTCCACTACTAGAGTAGAAGATGATTAAGGCCCACTGGCTACCAATGCAAGCCTGTGTTATTTTCAAAGAATGTATTACAGTCTTTAAGATTTTATATGGCCAAGCCCTGTAATATACAGGAGGATTTCTTTGATATCTTTATTTCATTTTCTAATAGGGTAACAATTAGATTTTCCATCAAAGGGGTTAAATATTAAAAAAAAATAATTTTATAGCTTAATTTTCCTTTTGTAGTTGCTATGATGTGGAATGAACTTTCCCGACACGCTGGTAACATTCCTCAACCCTCTCCTTGTTCCAGGAATTCCTTAAGTCCCATTTTGAGAACTCCTCCCACTTTACCTAGGGTTCACCCTGTTAAGGGTGATTTGAGGGTGGTACTTTCCCTTCGGGTGATGTTTCTTCCTCTGGCCTAGTATTGCTTTCACCCTGGATTGTCCGTGACAGAACCTCTATCAAAACCTATTTCTTTTTCAATGCTATTAAGACTTCTACTGTTGAGAGTGAACCTTGAGGTTCACTATAAAGGATATCAGGGTTTTTTTTCAAAATACAAATGAATATTTGACTGGAACTATTAACCAGACGATGAATTTTTCTGTAGATATAGTAACATATATAGTAACATAGGGCTCCTTTTACTAAATTGCGATAGCGGTTTTAGCAAGCGCTAGACGCTGACGCCAGCATTGATCTGGCATTAGTTCCAACCGCATAGCTTGGGTTTAGCGCACGTGGCAATTCTGTGCGCGCTAAAAACGCTATTGAAGCTTAGTAAAAGGAGCCCATAGTAAATGATGACAGATAAAGACCTGAATGGTCCATCTAGTCTACCCAACCTTGCACACTCTATAAATTTATAATTTAATTTAAATTGTCCTTTTTCTTAGATATTTCTGGGCCAGAAACCCAGAGCCCTGCCTGGTAGTGTGCTCAGGTTCCATCTACTGGAGTCTTCATCAAAGCTCACTCCAACCCACCTTAACCATCCCAGCCATCGAAGCCCTCCCCAGCCCGTCCTCAACTGAATCTAAATTACAAGAACAGGATGCAACACACAGAAAAAATATGGGGGAGGGGGGGAATAATGTTTCAAGTAGAGAATGATACAGGGAACGCAGTTTCCCTGTCCTGTCCTGTCCCCACAAGTTTTGTCGCTTCCCTATCCCTGCCCCATTCTTGTAAGCTCTGCCTTAACCGTACAAGCCTTGAACACTTATGATTTTAAAGTGGTTGAGGCTCGTGCCGATGAGGATGGAGCATGCAGGAATGGGTCAGGGACAGGAAAAGAACTCGCGGGGACGGGATGGCAAAATGAGTTCCTGCGGGGAGGTGGAAAACTTTGTCCCCATGTCATTCTCTAGTTTCAAGCAATACAAGCAGAGGGTGTGGCCCAGACAAAGGGTACCTGGGGTTTGCATATATAAGTGGAAAATTAAGGGAACTTTTTACTAGGCTGTGCTAAAAAGTGGCCAGCGCTATTACTAGCGTAGGGTTTTCCCACACGCTGAAGTCACATTTAGCATGGTAGTAAAATGGCCCCATTCTCCATTATTCCCATTATAGCCATTTGCTAATTTCCCCATTATTGCATGGCCATTAACGCATGAGCACTTACCTATACCTATTTTCTAGGCGGTAAGGGCTCATGATCTAACACTGCGCTAATCGGTTAGCAGATGTAGCAGCACTAACAATTAGCATAGTACATTTTTATTCTCCGTCCCCAGGGCTAAAAAATAAAATCCATTTTTTGTCCCATGGGAAGCATGCACAGCCATAGTTTGTGATCTGTGATAAGCAAGCATTAGTGCTTACCGCAGCTGAGTAAAAGAGTCCCTCAGAACAAGGAACCAGCAGTTTTTTGAATTCCTCTAAAACTCATCTTCTTTTGCATATGATACTGTCAAGGTCCTGTTTTAAGGACATTTGCAGCTGGTTAACGCTGATCTAATAATTATTTTTAAATTGTGCTATTTCTGCTTCCTCTTTCCCAGAGATTGGTCAATCAGACGTAGCTCAGTGGGGTCAAAGTCCTTCAGTTTCTAATTTAACAGATTTCCTGAAGTCTTCACAGGATTTTATATCCTCTTGAGCTATCCTGGTAGCGACCTTTGGAGTGAAATGCTTTCTGTTCTTAAAGCTTTCATGTTAAAAACAAATGTTCTTTATTGTGCTCAAAAGATAAAAGTTTTCCCACAGTTGAGGAGGAAGCAGTCATCAGTGGTGTAGTGAGGGAAGTAGGCACTCAGCATCACTACCCCGTGCGACACACCCCTTACGTTCTTCCTCACCACCCTGACATCACTGCTCCTCCTGCTCTGCCCCACTGCTCCAAAATTTCCTTCTTCGCTGGCAGCAAGCAGATTGGAATAGCCACTGCTCGTGCCAGCTGAGGCTTCTTTCTGACACCACTTCCTGGCTCCATGCATGGGAAGTGACATCAAAGGAGGGACAAGGCCAGCACGCACATAGAACAGCCTGTTCGCTGCCAGCAAAGTTGCAAAGAGATACAGGGAAATGCAATGATTTCAGGGCAGCAGGGACAAGTTGGAGGGCAAAGAGGAGAGGCGCCAGTGCCCCTGCCAGGCAGATGTTTAATTTTTTGCCAAGATGTCAATTACAGTATGTTTACACTGATCCTTCTCAGCTGAAAGCTTTAAAAAAAAAGTAGATACACTGTTTTCTTACCTTTTCTGGGGTCCCGCCCTTTGTGCAGTCTTCCCAGTTTCATGAATGTCTTTTCTTTTTTCTTCTTACTTTTTAGGTGAAGATGTAGTCCTTGCATAATCAGAACTCAGTTACTATGGTACTTCCTCCAAAATGTGGTCTGTATGAATGTGGTCTGTATGACTGCCCTCCCCCACACACATACACTTTTATCACCAGCCATGGCAATAACAGCTCCGGCACTCATAGGAATTCTATGAGCGTTGGAGCCATTTCCGCCATGGCCAGCGATAAAAAAGCCTAACGCGACCTCTTAAATGGGGGTGGGGGATTTGTAAAGTGTTAATAACAATACATTTTTAAAGAAAGAAAGATATAACGTTTGGTTATTAGATTTCACAGTAGAATTTACAAGGAAAAATTGAAATTCACTTCTGAATCACTAAGGGCCCTGTGGTAGCGATTCCCATGTGGCAAATGCAGCACAACCCATTCGGTTCCTAAGGACTTTGTCGTATTTCACTCACCAAGACCCGCTACTGCAGCTTAATAAAAAGGGCCCTAAGAGTCAACTCAGCAGGGGTAAGGGTGTGGCAACAAGAAAGAGGAGGGACAATTCCAAAAAATATTAGGGCAGAGACGAATATAAAAGTTTTCAGAATGCTTCTCAAAGCACATTTTTTTTTTCTACAAGCTTTTGGGGCAGATTCTCTAACATTAGATCATATCTGATGAAGAGTTCAACAGATTTTCCTTAAAATTCACAATGTAATTTAATTTTGAGTTATTATGTAATTTGTTTGGCTTCTGTTTGCTTTTCTATTTTTTAAATGCATTCCTTTCTTATTTTAATTTACACATTTGAGGTTTATGTAAACCACTGAGAACTCCGTTAAGATTTGACGGTATATCAAATTTTGATAAACATAAATATGTGTGAATGTATGTGTGTATATATGCAGGGCTGTGGAGTCGAAGTTGGAGTCAATTTGGGGCACCTGGAGTCGGAGTCGTGGGTACCAGAAACTGAGGAGTCGGAGTTGAAGGATTATCTACCGACTCCACAATAGAGAGTTGCATGGGGACAGAAATCCCACCCATCCCCATCAGGATCCTCTCCGTCCCCACCCATCCCCGCAAGAAATTACCTCCATCCCCGCCCGTCCCCTTAAAAAGCAGCAATTACTTCTGACAGGATCATCAATTCCACAGTTTCTTTTGTGTTTGTGCTGCTGTTTTCCTTGTGGAACCTCTTTGGTGGAACCCTTTTTTTGTTTTCTGTTCAGGTAATTAACTTATAAACCCCCTCTTTTATTAAGGCTGACGTGTCCATTATAATATATGGACGAACCCTGCTTCCAAAGCCTTCCATCCCTGTAGGAGTCCCGTTGGCTAGAGAGGGTCCCCGTGGGAGTCCTGTGGGCCAGAGGGGGGTCCCCGTGGGAGTCCCATGGGCCAGAGGGGGTCCCCGTGGGAGTCCCATGGGTTAGGGGGGATTCCTGCGGGACCCCCGCGGAACCCGCAGAATTCCCACGATCCTCGTTCCCGTGCAGACCTGTACTCCACAGCCTTTAGCAGGACTGTGGAGTTGGAGTCGAGGAGTCGGAGACAATATTGGGTACCTGGAGTCATGGGTACCAGAAACTGAGGAGTCGAAGGATTTATCTACCGACTCCATAGCCCTGTATATATGAGGGTTGATTCATAAGTCATGACAACTATTTTGTTTCTCTCAAAAATGTGCCAACACTGGAAATCTAATATATACTGTATGTTTGAAAGTGACATGTACTTCTTAATGTTGCCACCAGATGAGAGATGAGTGCAAAGGTCTCTAGTAGGGGAGAAGCAAAAAACATGACAATCGTTTTATTAATAAACAAGTAATAAATGTTAGCTGTTTCACTAACTAAGCATGCAATCAGCATGAGAGTGAGTATGTTTAACTGTTAACATCCTTAAAAGTTTTGTCATGTAGGATTATGGCGCTGTGCAACAGTTCTGGCCATTTCTCCCGTGTTGCACAACGCAGGCGGAACTACAGAAATGACTTGTAATACTGTGCATTCACAATGTCCCTCATGAACTGGATGACACACAAGACAACCTGGGAGACTATGTTGAAGGATGTTAACAGTTAAACAGTCTATTCTTGTACTTTCTTGTTCGTTTTGTGCACTGTATGCCATAATAAAACAATTATTAATATCATGTTTTTTTGCTTCTCCCCCTACTAGAGACCATTGCACTCAGCTCTCATCTGGTGGCAACATTACAAAATATATGTCACACAAGAATCAGAAAATAATATTAAAGATTGAACTAGGCCAGTTACTGGGCAGACTTGTACGGTCTGTGTCTGTGTATGGCCGTTTGGAGGAGGATGGGCAGGGGAGGGCTTCAATGGCTGGGAGGGTGTAGATGGGCTGGAGTAAGTCTTAACAGAGATTTTGGCAGTTGGAACCCAAGCACAGTACCAGGTAAAGCTTTGGATTCTCGCCCAGAAATAGCTAAGAAGAAAAAAAAAAAAAAATTTAAATTGAATCAGGTTGGGCAGACTGGATGGACCATTCGGGTCTTTATCTGCCGTCATCTACTATGTTACTATGTTACAGTATACAGTATATTAGATTTCCAGTGTTGGCGCATTTTCAAGAGAAAAAAAATAGTTGCCATGACTTATGAATCAACCCTTGGTATATATATTTGTATCTGTGTAACTAGGGCAGGAGAGGGAAGGGCAGTTTGAAAGGTGCAACTCCCTAACCACAGTGAATTAATATCTATTGCAGCTACCGGAACTCTTTCTCCCATAGAAAGGGATTGGGACTCGTATACCGTCTTTTTGTACAACCACATTCAAAGCGATTTACATACAAGTACTTCAAGCATTTTCCCCATCTGTCCCAGTGGGCTCACAATCTTATCTAATGTACATGGGGTAATGGAGAATTCATTGACTAGAATTAAGTGACTTGCCCAAGGTCACAAAGAGCAGAGTAGGGTTTGAGCCCACAATGCATAGAAGTGCATTTGGCAATTTATTTTTTTTTGGGGGGGTGGGGGGAGAACTTTGAGCAAGACCCCTTGTCCGATTTGGTCTATTCTCAAACTTTATATGCCTGTTCACCAATTTTTCTCCCATGCCAAATTCAGGGGCTTTTATTTTTACTAAGCCAGGCTAAAATCCGGGCTTAGTGTGTTCTAATGCAGGACTTTCCTACATGTTGAGCCCAGATTTAGCCCAATCTTTAATTAAAGCTTCCCCCCCCCCCATCTGAAAAATTTGGAAAAAAGTTTTAAAAAATTCCCAATAACAAACTGAAGATTTTTCATATGACAGTTGGTGATCTCATATACCCCGTGTTATTCCCTGTGTTTAGCAGGGTCATATTTGCTAGTGGTTCATTCTATATCTGAGGTGAGACTGTTGTGGAACAATTTACAATAGGGGCTACAAGAGGAGATGGACTTACTAGGCCCGATATTCTAATGCTATTTAGATGGCCAGGAACAACTCCAAGCTGTCTAAATAATACATAGCCAGCTATTTACTGGTATTCAGTGGGAGAAAGCCACCTATCTCACGTCGAATATCTGGCTGATGACCAGCTATGTCACATGATATAGCTCAGTGGTCTCAAACTCATGGCCCAGGGATCACATGCAGCCCTCCAGGTACTATTTTGAAGCCCTCAGTATGTTTATCATAATCACAAAAGTAAAATAAAACAGTTTCTTGATCATATGTCTCTTTAGCTATAAATTACAATATTATTATTAAGACTTACCTCCTCTTCTACCAAACTGCGATAGCAGTTTTTAGCGTGGTGAGCTGTGCCGAATGGCCCGCGCTGCTCCTGATGCTCATAGAGTTCCTATGAGCGTCGGGTGCAGCACAGGCCATTCAGCGCGGCTCTCTGCGCTACAAACTGCTAGCGCAGTTTAATAGAAGAGCGGATTAGCCAAAAGGATTTATAAACTATAACGAGTTTTATCTCATGCAAAATTGTCATTTCTTTAATAAGACATTAACTATTTTTTCTGAGGCCCTCCAAGTACCTACAAATCCAAAATGTGGCCCTGCAAAGGGTTTGAGTTTGAAACAACTGATATAGCTGCACTGCCACATTTCAGTGGCTCGCCGGCTAGGTTTTGCAGCCAGATACGACCACCTAAAAGGGTGGTATATCTTTGGCCGTTGAAACTTAACTGGATAGCCACTGAATATTAGAATAGGTGGCTTTGCCTCAGCCAACCAAAAATAGACCAGAAATTCAATGCCAGTGGCAGGATATGGTGCCGGCACTGAATTTCTGGTATCACCGCAGACTGCAAGAGATCACCAGTGAACTCCTGCAGTCTGAAAATGAGCCTGACTGTGTTATAGAAAAAAAGTTGAAGGCACTGTGTTTTATGAAGCATACACTTTCTGAGAGTTGTTTAGTAGTTTTATGTAAATTTTGGTATGTATGTTTTAGATCTGTACCACTTGTGTTATTGTCTGTGGTATTTTTTCAATGTTGATGTATTGATTTTTAATATTGTAATCCCCATAATAAATAACTAAATAAAATTATTATATACAGCTATCTTTTGTTATGTTGGTAGACTTATTCTTCATTCTCACTGGTTACACATATGAAAATGCATTTAATGGATATGTAATTAATGTTTTCATTATTAAATTAGCCTCGTGTAACTTTAACACTGCCCGTGTCCCAGCCTGATAACTGGTAGCACTGTGTACTGCCATGTGGAACTTAGATGAGGGCTGGAATCCCAGCTCAACCTTTTGCTTCATGGGTTAGCAGGGTTTGAGATGCTGTGGGAGCCAAGCCATTGCAGAATGGTGACATCTAGTAGCAATTTAAAGCTCAGGATTGCAGGATTCTGAAAGAAGTCCTGGGGCCTAGCCAAGAACTGTCATTACAATGACCTGACTAAAGTAAATTGGGAGGGGGATAAGAATTAAGAAAAGCACTTCCAGTTAGGTGAATAAAGGCTCATGGTATCAGATCTCATTCCTGGCTCTGAGTTGGAAGCCCAAACAATCAAGAAGAAACAATTTGGTTGGAAAAAAAAGTATCCATTCATCAAATGCACTAGCTAAGTCGAACTGTAGTCCAAGGACGTGTTGCCCATTGCTCATGCGTGTTCTAATCTCAGATGTCAGGGCACTGAGTAGTGTTTCACTCCTGTAGTGTTTACTGTTTAGACCACGGTTGTCCAACCTTTTGTCTTCCCTGGGCCGCATTGGCCCAAAAAAATGTTTCTGGGGCCGCGTAAATGCGCAAATGCTGCAGCAAGACAGAGGAGGGAGCTGGCAAGACGGTAAACACCCGAGGCAGCAGAGGAAAACACTGCATCGCCCTTGACCGGGGCTGCACAAAATACTTCACAGGGCCGCATGCGGCCCTTGGGCCCCAGGTTGGACACCCCTGGTTTAGACCATTACTGATCCTAAACTTTCTAGGGATAAGCGGCAAAGTGTACTCTTGACTAGAAGGATTTCTAACAGAACATACAGTGTAAAAATTAATGGAGAAAGATTGGAATAATGGTCAGCATCAAGCAAAGTACCCCAACACTCACCATTCTACAAGAAAGAAAACAAGATCAACAAATCAGTAGAGGAAGTCACTCTAGTTTCTGACTGGGCTGACAACATGAAACTGAAACGAAATAAAGAAAAAAAAACAAATTTTACTGATAATCCTGTCCAGAATGACCAACTATGACACTCAAGTAACACTATACAATGCTCTCTGAAACTGGAACCAGAACTGAGAATTCTAGGGATTATATTCCACAAGAACCTATTTTAGGAGACCCAAACGTGAACATAAACCAATGAAATATTCACAGTACTAAAATCCAGCATTGCTTTGCCAAAGAAAACTTTCAGATCTTGGTTCAGTCACAGGTACTATCCCAACTAGTTTACTGCAAAGAACATACAGTGGTACCTCGGTTTACGAGTGCACAGGTTTGCGAGTGTTTTGCAAGACGAGCAAAACATTTGCAAAATCGGCGCCTCAGAAACCGAGCGTGTCTCGATTTATGAGTGGCGCCCCCCGCGATCCGGCACCCTCCCCCTGTGATCCGGCACTCCCGCCGCGATTCAGCACCCCCTGCCGTGATCCGGCACCCCCCACCGCCGCAATCTGAAATCCCCCAGACCCACCCGAACAGGCTTCTTACTTCCATCTCGGCACCGGCATGTCCTGTGCGTTGGTGCTGGTGCCCGAAGATCGGCCTCCTCTTCTTTGCTGGGCCTTGAGCATTTGCGCATGCTCAAGGCCTGTGAGTTCACGCTCTCTCTGAGATCTCAAACCTTCAAAATTACAAGGACCAAGCCACATTTTATAAAGCAAAAATTAATCAAGCCAAAACCAATTATTACAAAAATAAAATGTCCAAAGCAAAAAATCCTTCTATTTTATACTCCATTTTAAAATCTATCACGTCTTCCGCACACAGAGAACCTACCAAACAAAAGTGCAACCTTTCAGCTCAAGAATTTGCGAATTATTTTTGTTCAAAAATAAGTAACATCCGCAACTCCTTTTCGCATAACTCAACCAACAATTACAACTGACTGCAAATTGGAATCTGTCTCAACGTCTAAATGTACTACATTTAAAATACCCACTATAAATGATATACAACTCACTATTCAAAAAATCAACATAAGAGGGTCGCGTTCAGAAATCATACCTCCGATTTTTTTGAAAAAATTTTTTCCTGCTTTGGTCCATTCATTCACTCCCTTGTCCAAAAAAGTTTAACTGTGGCACTTGTCCCTCTTTAGTGGAAAACTGCTTTCATTACACCTATATTGAAAGACCTTAAAACCAGTCCGGATGAAATCTCCAACTACCGTCCCATAGCAAACATTCCATTCCTAGCAAAAATAACTGAAAGACTGGTCTTTAACCAACTGTCAGACTTTATCGAAGCCTCAAATGCTCTTCATCCAAACCAAACAGGATTCCGAAGATTTCATAATACAGAACTTTCATTGATCAGAATGATAAATAATATTCATTACTTCTTAGACCATCAAAAATCAGTAGTTTTATTTTCATTAGACCTGACAGCGGCTTTTGACACTATCGATCACGTCCTGCTACTAGAACGACTGGAATCTTTCGGCGTCAATGATCAGGTTCTGAATTGGTTCGAATCTTCCCTTTCGAATCGATCCTCTATAGTCTTCTTTAACAATAAACAATCTAAACCTTTTTCATCAACTTATGGCATACCACAAGGTTCCATTTTATCACCTCTACTATTCAACATTTTTCTGTCCCCACTTCTAAACCTATGCCAATCCATTGGATTTACAGCCTTTGCATAAGCTGATGATATACAGCTACTACCCCTATCGATCCGGTAAACCCAGTTGAAATCCGGGCAATTAATAATAAAATAGACACGATAAAAAATTGGCTTAAATCCAATAAATTAGCCTTAAACATCAAAAAAACAAAAACAATGTTTTTCACTTGGAAAAAGGATATTACACTGAGCACCACATTTATCATAGACAATATCCCTTTAGATACCGTCTCATCGCTAAAAATCTTAGGCATCACCATCAGTGGCGTACCTAGGGTATGTGGCACCCGGGGCCCATCATTTTTTGACACCCCCCCCCCCTCATGGAAAAATTTTTTTTTTTTTTTTTTTTTGCAATAACCATGAAATGGAATAAATGGTCAGAATAGAAACAGGCAGTGAAAATTTTCTTTTATTGAACCTCATTTATGTAACCATTATTCCAAACATAGCATAACATAAATTATGTCGGAATTGTCATGACATCAGAAGTACATATGGAGTAGTTGCAGGTGATGCTTGGGACAGTTCTGATTATGTTAGTTTGGTTTTATGTGTTTTTTGAATAGAAGGGTTTTTATTTCTTTTTTTAAGGTTTTGTAGTTTGTGGTCGAGGTCAATAGGTTGTAGAGTTGGGGGTCAAGTGTTGCAGCTCGAATGGCTAGGAGGTTGTCGAACAGTTTTTTTTCTTTTGACGTTTTTGGTTGGAGGGTGTGTGAATGGTGCGTGAGTTCTCCTATGTCTGTTTGAAGTGGATTGAATTATTTAGCTGAAGAAATTAGTTACCCCCCCATTCCACACACATTAATTCTCTTCCATTTTTGTTCCCATTATAAAAAAACACTGATAAGTTCCCAGGAAAAAAAATACATTAAAATAAGAAGTGAAAACAAAGGCCCCTACAGATGAGAACATAACATAAGAATAGCCTAACTGGGTCACACCAATGGTCCATCATGCCCAGTAGCCCATTCTCATGGTAGCCAATAGTGCTGCCCGATTCAGAGAAAAATATTTCATTCGATTCGATTCACCCTGTTGAATCGATTTTTCGATTAGATTCACTGTTAATGACACCGCTTTTTAAGTTTAAACAAAGTATAACAATAAATTTCACAACAACAATAAATTTCACAAAGTACTTAAAAAAAAAAAAATCACATTTTTCCATTAAAGCAGTTCTGGAGACATTTGCTTGAACAGTCTTTTTTCCCAGTCCATAAGCAAGCAATATGAAAAAGATTTCCTTAATTATCTACTCAAACATTTTTGCTATTTACTTTCATTGTACCTAGACTATTATTCAGTAGAAAAAATTTAGTTTGTTCAATCAAGCAGAACATTCACTCATAGAAGTCCAATGTCCACACAGGATTTGATTGAACAAACCATATTTTTTCTACTGAATAATAGTTTAGGTATACTGAATAGCAAAAATGTTAAAGCCACACAGAAAAGCAGTAAAAGTCAATAGGTTCTCCAAGTGGGAACAACCTGATGTCTCAGCACTTGAGGAAAAGACCACGTAATAATGTTTATAAGATAAATCATATAAATGATTATACTGAAGCAGGGTGTCCTCAGCGTGAGAGGTAAGCGAGAGGAGATAATTCTCCAGTGCTTTACACAATAAGGCTCCTCTGCCTGCAGTGCACACCATCATAGGACACCTCAGGTGTGCTCAAATTAATCAATGTGATAAATTAAACAGTGATAAACAATTGGTCAATCACAAGAGTGCAAGATCAAACAGGTTGTTCCCACTCAGAGAACCTATTGACTTTACTGCTTTTCTGTGTGAGTAGATAATTAAGCAAATTTCTGATAGCCTACAGAACTGATTCTCACCTTCCATCCCCAGCCCCCAAGACTTACCAGACCCCCCCTGCCGATGCATTTACTTACTGCCTGAACTGGATATTAAATCGTGGGGAAGAGAGGAGAAATGCGGGGAAAGAGCCAGCCAAAACTAGTATTTGTTGCTGCTGAGTGCACCAATCCAGGGCAAGCAGACGCTTCCCCCATGTCTTAATAACAGACAATGGACTTTTCCTCCAGGAATTTGTCCAAACCTTTCTTAAAACCAGCTACGCTATCTACTTTTAACATAACTTCTGGCCACTTCATTTTTAAGCTTAGATCTTTCCTTCCAAACAGAGACCTTGCTAGATGTCAAATACAGCACAAGGTAACTTCACATGGACTTAACTGTGCAGGAAATGAATCTCCTCATACACCCACCATATAGTGTAAAAATGTGCAAAGGTCTGTTTTTTTCTTTCGATCACTACATAGCCTAATGCCACACAAGCAGCGCTGTTACAAACATATTCTGAAGGTCAATGCTAAGGTTGACAAAGTTTCCTTCCTTGGACCAGAAGGAGATACTGACAAACCACTGGAAGAGATTCTAAAACAACTACCCAGAAATAACACCCAAAGACCCACTCAGTGTGTGAACCAGTTGAGTGGAGTGGACTAACTGGGGGTGGAAATGGGCCCAGAGTTTGCTCAGCAGAATTTCCCAGACTACCTCTTCCTCTCAACACACTGACATGCTACCACCACCACCAACACTAGGAACACCTCACCGAGTATGCCAGCAATGCTTATAAACTTTATAAAACACATTATTATATTTTCTTATAAAGCATATATTTTAACTGAACTCAGCCTTGCCATTCACAAAAATAGAAAAGTTCCCATTTCAAGCTGTCTCATGTACACTTTTCAAATCTAACATATTGTAATCACAAAACAGAAAATAAAATTATTTTTTCTACCTTTTGTTCTCTGATCAATATTCAAATCTTGTTGGTCCCAGGCTCTTGTTGTCTTGCTTGCCAGGGTCTCCTTTCTCCGTGCTAACCATCCGTCTGCCATCTCTGTTCTCCCCTTCCGTTTCCCTTCCCTCTCCCGGAGATCTGGCATCTTTCCTTTTTTTTGTCTCCATCCACAGATTCACCTTTTCTCAACTCCCCACCACCCCAGGATCCACCATCTCTCCCTTTCTGTTCCCAACTATCCTCCTATCCAGTATCTCTATCCCCCCTCCACACCATCCCCTGTTTCCAAGTTCTCTCCCTTTCTGTTCCTTCCCTCCCTAAATCCCATTATGCACCATCTCTCTCCCACTCCTCTGTTTTTAGACCCATTATTTCTAACCCCCAAAGTCTGGCATATGCACGTATCTTTGAACCCCCCCTTCCCTCTCTCCCTCTGTGTACTTTTACACCAGGACCCCCCTCCCCCGAAGGTCTGTCCCCCCTCAGAAGGGCTACACCCCACCCCTGAAGACCTGCACCCCCCGAAGGACTTTACCTCCCACCCGAAGGTCTGTCCCCCTCTGAACGCCTAAACCCCACCCCTGAAGGCCTGCACCCTCCCCGAAGGATTGTACCCCCCACCCGAAGGTCTGTCCCCCCCTGAAGGCCTGCACCCATCCCGAAGGCCTGCACCCACCCCGAATGCCTGCACCCACCCCGAAGGCCTGCACCCACCCCGAAGGCCTGCACCCCCGAAGGCCTGTCCCCCCCCCTTGAAGGCTTGACCCCCCCTTGAAGGCCTGCCTGCTTGTCCCCCCTTGAAGGCCTATCCCCCCTTAAAGGTCTGCCTGTCCCACCCCCTTGTAGGCCTGTCCCCCCTTAAAGGTCTGCCTGTCCCACCCCCTTGTAGGCCTGTCCCCCCCTTGAAGGCCTGACCCCCCCTTGAAGGCCTGCCTGCTTGTCCCCCCTTGAAGGCCTGTCCCCCCCTTGAAGGTTGGCACCCCCCCAAAGGCCTGCACCCCCTTGAAGGCCTGTCCCACCCCCTTGTAGGCCTGTCCCCCCCTTGAAGGCCTGCCTGCTTGTCCCCCCTTGAAGGCCTGTCCCCCCCCTTGAAGGCCTGCACCCCCCCTTGAAGGTTGGCACCCCCCCAAAGGCCTGCACCCCCTTGAAGGCCTGTCCCACCCCCTTGTAGGCCTGTCCCCCCCTTGAAGGCCTGCCTGCCTGTCCCCCCCTTGAAGGCCTGCACCCCCTTGAAGGTCTGCACCCCCCCCCGAAGGCCTGCACCCCCCCCGAAGGCCTGTCCCCCCACTTGAAGGCCTGCCTGCCTGTCCCCCCCTTGAAGGCCTGCACCCCCTTGAAGGTCGGCACCCCCCCTGAAGGCATGCACCCCCCCTGAAGGCCTGTCCCCCCCCCTTGTAGGCCTGCACCCCCTTGTAGGCCTGTCCCCCCCCCCTTGTAGGCCTGTCCCCCCCTTGAAGGCCTGCCTGCCTGTCCCCCCCTTGAAGGCCTGCACCCCCTTGAAGGTCTGCACCCCCCCCCCGAAGACCTGCACCCCCCCTTGAAGGCCTGCCTGCCTGCCTGTCACCCCCCTCCCCCTTGAAAGTCTGCCTGCCCGCCCGCCCGCTCCACCCTGAAGGCCTGATGCCCCGACCCACCCCGAAGGACCATTCGCCCCCCTGGCCTCCCCGCACTACCTATGAAGCAGCCGCAGCAGGATCGCGACGTCAGCTATCTTTGCGCTGCTTAGGAGCTGCTTCCTGCGCCGGGCTACCTTAAGCTACTGCCCCCCCCACGCCCGAAGGACCGCTCGCCCCACTGACCTTCCAGCACACCTATGAAGCAGCCCGCAGCAGGATCGCGACGTCAGCAATCCCTCAGCTGCTTGGGCGCTGCTTCCTGCGCCGCGGTCCCGCCCCCTCCTCTGACGTCAGAGGAGGGACGGGACCGCGGCGCAGGAAGCAGCGCCCAAGCAGCTGAGGGATTGCTGACGTCGCGATCCTGCTGCGGGCTGCTTCATAGGTGTGCTGGAAGGTCAGTGGGGCGAGCGGTCCTTCGGGCGTGGGGGGGGACTGAGCGGCAAGGCCGGGAACACCCCCTCAGGGCTGGTACCCGGGGCGGCCCGCCCCCCCCTAGGTACGCCACTGATCACCATTGATGACAATCTTTCATTTCACGAAAATACAGGGAAAACAATTAAATCTTGTTTCTTCAAATTGCGAATGATCCGTTCTATATCTAAGTTTCTTGAACCGAAGTCGATTAAGATTCTGATACATTCACTGATCATCTCCAAAATTGACTACTGTAACTCTCTTTTTTTCAATATTTCACTTAAAGAAAAAAGGAGGTTGCAAATCGTCCAAAATACAGCGATCAAATTGATCTATAATGCCAAAAAATTTGACCATGTCACTCCCCTGATGATCGACTCTCATTGGCTCCCCATAAGCCATCGGATCACTTATAAAATAATACTTTTAGTTTTCAAATCTCTAATTTATAATGAACCACATTTCATAACCAGATTGCTCACTCCTTATAAAACTCTTCGGACTCTCCGATCATCTTCTAATAACCTGCTAACAGTTCCCTCTTTGAAAATAATTGGAACCAGAAGACAGGATATGTTCGCAGTTATTGCACCTATTTTATGGAATTCTCTTCCTCAGTACTTAAGAGACGAAAAGGACCTTGTATCCTTCAAAAAAATTTTAAAAACCCATCTTTTTAAAGACGCTTTTAGTCTATGACCCTCTGATTTAGAATTTTAATTTTTAGACTGGATTGCTTATTTTAATCGTTGCCTCCCCCCTGTGTTAACTTTCCTTCTATGTTATTTCACACCTTGAATTGAAATTGTAACTTTCCCTCCTATCCCTCACTTTTCATGTTTGATCTAACTAGTAAGTCTGTTTTACGTTATTGTACTCACTCCCCATTTCTTAATTTGTACTGTTCATCGCTTAGGAAATTAAATAAGCGATTTATCAAGCTCTAATAAAAACTTGAAACTTGTAGCAGCCAGACTTATTTTCTCAGCAACCAAAAATGCTGATGTCTCTAAAGTGGGTGGGATAGGAGCACACCGTATCAGTTGGGGGTATGTCGCACAGGGCACATTTGGTGCTTGTGATGTTTCTGCTGGGGGTTCTCTATCCAATTGGCTAGCATTTCCTTTGCTTATGTCCAGACAGGTTTGTCCTTGAGAGTCATGGCTCATAATGGCATAACTATGGCTACATTAGACCTGAAAAACCTAAACCTGAAACCTGAAAATTAGCTCACTTAAGATCAATCTATAGAGGAAATTTGCAAGGCTGGAACACTGACATCTGACCACACATTCACATCACACTGCTGTTTAGAAAGAGACTCCCAATGTGATAGGAAGGGCTCCTTTTACAAAGGTGCACTAGCGTTTTTAGCACATGCACCAGATTAGCGCACACTACCCAAAAAACTACCACCTGCTCAAGAGGAGGCGGTAGCGGTTAGCGCGCGGTATTTTAGCATGCACTATTCTGCGCGTTAAGGCCCTAATGCACCTTTGTAAAAGGAGCCCTAAGTTTCGAGTCTATTCTGCAAAATCTTTTTGGGGATTAGAATCCAACTCCTACCCCCTAAGGCTCATTCTATGCTGTCTTCCTATAAAAAAAAAAAAAAAATAAAGCAGATAAAATTTATAAGGATCATTGCTACCAAAAATATCTTTGGTGTCTGTTAATGCGTTTTTCATATTCTATTTTTTGCCATGTCTGTTGAAGGCAGCCTGTAGCTAGAGAGCCCCATCTGTGAAGACTTGCTCTCTTGTTTGTCCTGAAAGAAAACCAAGCTACTTGCCTATAGCAGATGTAGAAAATAGGATTCAGTTCTCAAATATCTAAGGAATTATACCAATGCCAATACCATTACATCACTTATAGTCCAAATCTAGCATTTAGAGTTCAATGTGGATGACGATATTAAATAAACCAAGCTATATCTGGGGAAGATACAATGATATCACTTACTTTCCATAGGCTGAATCATAACAAGTATTTTTGAAATAGCCAAGACTTAAGGCACTTATGAAACTAAATAATTTGCTATTAATCTGATAAAGGACCATTAATCTAAATTAATCAAAAGGAAAATTAATCTAAATTAACTGTGGTGTAAATACACCTCATGAAAAAGTATTTCCTGATGTTGCCTTTACCGTAAGCTTACTTACCTCTTGCAGTTTCATTTCATGCCCTCAGCTTTCCTGCCTTTGAAAAAGATTTGCTTATTCATTAATACCTTTCAAATATTTAAACATTTATATCATATCACCCCATCTTTCTTTGCCTCTAGGGTACACATGGAGGGGCATTTTCGATATGAACTCCAAGTCCGACTTCAGACATTTTTGCAGAAGACACACAAAAATCCAGTACCAAACATGTCCACTTTTACAACTGTTATCTCAATACAAGCTGAATATCTTCAAAGATCATAAGCCACACAAAATGATATTCATAAATTTCCAATACCAGAAAGCAAGTGCTAATGCTCTTCAATATATGATTGCGGAAGAGACCTCAGTGTTTCTCAGGAATAACCTGTGAAACTATCTATGGCAATATGCATATTGTCATAGAGAAATACATCCCTGGTCTCATCTACTTCCGCTGCCAATACACTATTTTCACTTAATTTTATCACTCTTTACTCTTTTATCACTCTTTTGATTTTCAAAGTATTATCTTGTATAAAAAAAGGAGAAGAAGAAGGAGCACTTATCTTAGTAGTTTCTTCTGGTAATGTGAAATCACCGCAGAATGCAGTTTGCAAAAATCTAGCGCGATAGTAAACTATCTCGCTTAAAGAAGTCGGTCTCCTTTTCCAGAGTCAACCTCTTTCTCACAAAGATATCCCGACAGGCCCTTTTTAGATGTGCATCTATCTTTTTGAACCATTTTCAAAAAAGTACAAGTCCAAAAGAAAAATTCATAAAACAAGTCATTGGGATATAGGAGGGGCCACCATTTTGAGTAGACTGGCCTCACAGACATCCCAGCAGAGCAGTGGGGCACCTTAGGAGGCACTTCACATAAAAAGTCCCATTTTATCATAACCCTCTTATAGCATATGGTGAACCCTCTAAAACCTACCCAAAACCTACTAGACTCAACTGTACACCTGGACAGTAGCCCTTATGCCTGCAGGTGTCACTATATGGAGGTATAGTAGGTTTTGGCATGCTGGTGTGCTGTGGCACACAGTTTGTGATGCACTGATATAGATTATGGCAGAAAAATGTCCAAGTCATAAGCCCACCCTAGTCCTGCCCACACCATGCCTCCAAAACACGCCCTTGAGACTTAGATGAACTGCAGATGAACAGCATAGAAATCTGTCTTGAAAATAGCAAATTGGAAGGGTCTGGTGAGAAAAATGTCCATTTGCATTGTGCCACTTTTTGGACATTTTTCTTTTTTGAAAATCAGACCCATACTGTATTCAGGACTCAGATCGCTTCTCAGACAGCTTCAGGGTCCTCAACTGTCTTTTTATGGCTTGAAAAAAATGCCTTACAGTGAATTTAATTTTTTTTCTGATTGTTATATGGGTGGGAAGAGTAGTGGGTTTATTTCCTGACTCTGTTACTGTTTGACTGGTGAAACATAGAAAGTAGAGAATGACACGGTGACAAAATTAATCACCGTTCTCGTCCTTGCGGAAAACGATCCCATGTCATTTTTTAGTGTCTATCTCAGCCTCAGTCCTTCTACACCAGCATTCTTCAGTGCAAAGCTTGAGGGTCAGTGGTTGTGCCCATACATACTTTGATTCTTCTTTCTCTCCTTAAATAATGACACGGGAGATGATTTCTTGTGGTTAACTCCAGGGACAGGAATGGTGATGAATTATGTCGATGTGCCATTCTCTAATAGAAAGGACATTAGATAAAGCCAAGTGGCCCATCTCCTCTCGAGTGAGAAGTCTGTGATTGGGGGATAACTTGGGGGGGTAGTTTTGAGGGATGGGGAGAAAGGTTTCAGTCTTTTAAATAGGGCACATTTTAATTATTTGGAATTCTCTGTTTTTTTGAATGTTTATAATTTGCTCATATTTAACTTGCATGTATGTGGTTTACTTATATATATATATATTTTAAATCTGATTGTGACTGTTGAACTGTATTACTTTTAAGTGTTATGGTTATACGTTGAGTTATGTACCTATAATCTAAGGACAGTCTGCCAGTTTCTTTAAGAGCACTTTCCATTAATGGGATTGCAAATACCTTTTGTACATGTGAACTGCAAGCTATTTGTGTTGTTGTATGATGGGTTAAACGGACTTGCTGTGGTCTTTGGCTGTAGTGAGGCAGCACCGTTGTTTAGACTGGCTGACATGGATTTTACATTACCCATCCCAGGATCAATTGTCACATCTATTGTGCAGATGTTACCTTCTTAAAGAGTTTGCAGAAGGTGCTGTTTCTTCATATTCTCATATGCACAGCTCTTTGCTATTGCTGGTTCTACCTGGACACTCATCACCTTCACCTGATGGCTATGCCTGATAATGGTCACCTGCTCTTAGACACATGTTTATGTGAGAATATGATTTATATGTAATAGTGCATTGTTTTGCTGCTAATTTGACATGTGAATATTGCTCTCTTGTGGAAAGAAATACAGAATAGAAGAAGTAATGGTAGTTGTTTAGATCATACTCTAATGATCTGTCTGGCAAGCTGCCATGGGAACTCATGAAGACAGGTCGGTCTGGCAGGCTACATAGTGGACCCAGGAGACGGAATGTCTGGGCAATGGATGCATCATTGTAATTCTTTACCCTGTGCTGGGAGGATTTAGGGGTATGTCTGAGATTGGAAGCAAATATTCCATGCTTCCTGGTGGTGGTGGTGGGGGGGGGGGGGGGGGGGTGAAGGGGTAGGGTAGAAAAGTATTTCAAGGCCTGAGGATTAGAATAATATTGTTGCACTTCCCAGTAGAAATAAACATGCAGCCAGACAATAGAGTATTGCTTTCAAATACATGCTTTAAGGCAGGGGTCCCCATTAACTACCAGGTCGCAGACCAGTACCGGGCCATGGGCTATGCCAAACCGGGTTGCACAGAAATTTTTATTTTATTTTTTTACAGGCAATCTCCAGGTTCTGACCAGCTCCCTCCTCCCAGCTGCACTTCTTGTCACAAAGCTGCGAGCAGCGGCTCCTAAAGGCTGCCTGCGGCTGATTTAGAAGCCTCTAGGCTACGAATAGGCGGAGCATAAAATTTTTTAATACATAAGATACCTCTGGAACTAAAGCAACTTGATTTTTGACGTGCAAAGCTGGGACACACGTCCCCTGCAATGAACGAGTGGGCAGAAGGGAGCAGCATCCCTCCTCATGTGGGGCAGCTGAAGTGAGAGAGTCTCGTGCCATCTTCATCCTGGCTGCCTACAAGCATCAACCACAAATAGTTTGTGTTTAAATTCACTGCATCCAAAATGGAGCAGTATCAATTTGTTCTCTGAGAAGCAGACTAATACCAGATAAGTCAAGTCAAAGCGACGGGTCTATAATTTTCGTTAGGTGGCATACAGTAATTTGGAAAGTTTAAAATAGACAGTACCAGCTGTTCTCAAGTTATAAGCATACATACATACATTCTTTGTTTAAGTATACATACGCATACGCCATACGATCTTTAACTATACTGAAAAATTTCCCAAAACTTCCATTCTTTATTTCAGAAAAGAAATTAATTCTACATTTTTTTTCTCTAGCAAGTTTCAAGTTTATTAAAAATTTGATAAAATGTTAATCATAAATTCTAAGCGTTTTACAGTAAAAATGTAAAAAGGGGTCCAGTTAACAAACTATTAATGACATAACTTTACTTACATGAGACAATAGGATAGTGGGGAGAAATACAATTTGAAAGAAAGAACAATTAAGGATAATAACATAGGGAAAGGGAAAAATCAATTTTAGTATAGAAAATAAACTTGGAGAGTTCATTAGATCAATTAACAGTCATATGCATCTAATATAATAAAGCCCTAAGCGCGCATGCACACTCCCATCTGCGTGCTCTCGTTTTCCGTGTGCTGTAGGGACCCGCAGGTACGAGTGTGCATGCGCGCGGCGGTGCAAAGCCTGTCGGCCGTGGCGGCTCTTGCCGTCTGAAGGATGTGAACTGGCCAGAACGACGTCAGCGAGGGCCGGAACGGACTTAAATTCCTGCCTCCCAGGCGTCTCCTCCTGCTCCAGCTGGGCCCGTGTAAAAAAAACAAAAACCCCCAGAGCTCGCTTCAGGTTCGGCAAGGGCTGCGGGTCCTGAAACCTTCCGATTCAAGCAGCATCTGCAGCACTCTACACACGCTGCTTCAGGGCCTTCTACTGCCCTGATTTGCTGGGCAGTAAAAGGCCCCGAAGCAGCAGTGTGTAGAGTGCTGCAGACGCTGCTGGAATTGGAAGGTTTGTTGAGACCGCGGGAAGGGAAGGGGGGGGGGGGCGGTAAGGGACTAAGGGAGCCGGCCAGACCATGGGAAGGGAAAGGGGGGTAGGGGAAACGCTGCTGCTGCACAGGGAAGTGGTGTGGGGGAGGGAAATGGAGGGGGAAGGAATGCTGCTGTGGCTGCTGCACAGGGAAGTGGTGGGAGAGAAATGCTGCTGCATAGGAAGCAGGGAGAGAGACAGATAGAAAGAAAAGAAGAAAGACACAGGGGCAGGGAGAGACACAGAAAGACAGACAAAGGGGGCCAGGGAGAGAGACAGACAGCGGGAGGGAGAGAGAGACAGAAATAAAGACACACAGACATATATTCTAGCACCTGTTAATGTAACGGGCTAAAATACTAGTCTTTAAATAAGAAGCTTTTAAGGCCACCCTTGAATTTATCTAAATTCTTTTTGGATCTTAAATATAATGGTAACAAATTCTATATTGTTGGAGCAATCGTTGCAAAAGAAGAAGCCCTACAGGTACTAATGATTTTTAGGAATGGGACATGAAGAAGATGCTGTGATGCAGATCTTAAGGTTCTCGGAGGATCATATGGAATCAGGTATTTATGGATAAAAGCAGGTTCCTTGGTTTTCATTGTTTTGTAGGAGATCAAAGCTATTTTGTAAGTGATACGGTGATGGATAGGTAGCCAGTGAGCATTTTTTAACAGGGGAGTAACGTGATCTCCCCACTGGTTCCACTGCCTCCTGCCCTCCTTCCCCTCCCCAATTCTTTTGCTCTTCTTCCAATTACACCTTCCCAAGTTTCTAAGACATTCCCTTTCTGTTTCCATTGCCCCATCTTACATCTCCCCCTTCTAGTACCTCAACCTTTCACAACACCAACACTCACTTTTCTCACAGCTCTCCATACTTAGATTATAAGCCCTCCAGAGACAGGGAATGTAAGAGAATGTAATTCACCTTGAAATGCTAAATGTAGAACTTGTGCCGCAATGCCGATCTCCACTCCTGCTCCAATGTCCTTGTGCAGCCACTGTTGCCTTGTCCTACCAAGGTTGCTATCTCCTAGTGTGTCCTGCTACTGCTGCTACCATGGCAGTTCTGTGTGCCTCTTGTTCAGGCTGCCTCACTTGCCAGCATCACCCCAATAACCTACAGTTCATCTGCCTTCTCTCTGCTCAGAGATAACTGTGGTAAATATGCTTGCAGAAAGGGAGAAAAAGTGCATTCAGTCAAGACGAGGAGACTTACAGCAAAAGGAATAAAGGTATCAAAAGCTGTCCAGCCTTAAGAAAAGTGAGGGCAAAGATCCTAGCGAATGTGGGGCTTGGAAAATGAAATTTGTACTAAAAATGTTTTTATCCTGAAGGTTAAAAATGTAATCTGCATGCTAATAAAGTAAAAGAGGAATCTAATAGAGCGGCAGGCTAAGAACCCAGGTACCTTGTGATCTTAGGCAAGTCATTTTACCCTCCATCGTCTTGGGTACAAACAGGATCCTTTTACTAGAGCTTAGCACATGCAGTGCATAGTAAGGGGGGGGGGGGGGAAGGCGGGCAGACCGCCCCAGGCGCTATCTTCGTGGGGGGGTGCCAGCACCTCTCTTCCTCTCCACCTCTTAAAATGTTCACCATGCAAGCAGCATCTTCCACCAGCTGCTCGCACCAGCATCCGCTCCCTTCTGATGTCACATCCTGGCCATGGGACCAGGACGTGACATCAGAAGGGAGCTAATGCCGGTGTGAGCAGCTGGAAGTTGCTACTTGCATGGTGACCACAAGTGTATGTCACAGTCACTGGCAGCTTTCTGCCATGCAGATTGTTTTTGCTCCTTCATATTGGCTAATTTTCATTATACACTTCCCCCTCCTTATTCGCGAATTTCGTATCTACGGATTCGCTTATTCGCGGTTTTAAACCAAAAAATGCATTTTCATTTTTCAGGCTATTTTAAGCCCTGTAACCCCCCCCTTAAGCCTTACCTAGTGGTCTAGCGGGTTTTGGGGGCAGGAGCGATCTTCCCACGCTCCTGCCCCGTGCAGATCGCTCACAGGAAATGGATTGAGAGACTACGGGAGCTCAAGGCAGCCATTTTCTGTGAGCGATCTGCACGGGCAGGAGCAAGGGAAGATCGCTTCTGCCTGAAAACCTGCTAGACCACCAGGTAAGGCTTAAGGGGGGGGGGGGGTTTCAGGGCTTAAAATAGCCGGGGGAAGCGGAGGATAGGGGCAGAACCGGCCCAAATATTATTTGCGGTTTTTTAATATTCGCGGGCCGGCTCTGCCCCTAACCCCTGCGAATATGGAGGGGGAAGTGTACTGACCAGAAGACTATCGATATTTGACTCTTGATAAAGGCAATTCCTGCCGAAACACTGTCAGTGTCAAATCAACTATTGCAACTATCAATAAAGTTTCTCCTGATTGATCCAAGTTTGAGATGGTGACATCTCTCCCTCACAACTCCTGTGTTTGCGTATTCTGTAACACAGCATACAAATTCTAGGAATGCCCCTGACCCCCCTTGCACATAAATTCAAAGTATCGCCAATTAGCAGCAATAATTGATTGTTAGAGCCCAATTAAGGCCCTTTTTTACTAAGCTGCAGTAGAGATTTCTACCACGGTCCGGAGAGCTAAAAGCTCTGACACTGTTCCGACACTCATAGGAATTCTATGAGCATTTGAGAAATGTTGGAGCATTTAGGCCTAGATTCACTAAGGGCATGGATCGGATCTGTGTCCAGGAGGCTGATTCGCCAATCACACCCTCAACCGACTGAATCGTATCGCTGAACAGCGATCCTTGAATATGCGCAGACTATCTACAGATGGTCTGCGCATGCTTAAAGAGCAACAACTTTTTAAAAAAACTTTTTGGTTTTACTTTTCTTCGTGAGCCCTTAACCCGATGGTTAAAACCATGGGCTCGTAGTGCAGAGAATGGCAGGAGAGTCGGGGCGGCAGGAGAGATTCGGGGCAGGAAAGCAGTCAGGCAGGAGAGGGGAGCAGGGCGGCGAGATGAGAGTCAAGACAGGAGAGTAGAGTCGGGCAGGAAAGCGGAGCCCCCGACCCCCCCTTCCCCTGCCGACCCCTCGACACCACTGGGTTGGGCCCATGTGCCTAAGGCTCCACCCAGAGAAGGGACCTAAGGCTACTGGGCTGATTCCAGTTGGCCCAGGTGCCTCAGGCCCCACCTGTGGGCGGAGTTTGAGGCACCTGGGCCAATCAGGCCCTAAGGCCCGCCATTCGACGGATGGCAGGCCTGCCGGACAGACGAGCTCGGGACCTGTTCATCCATCCAACTGTTTTGAGGTATGGGGGGTGTCGAGGTATCGAGGGTGGGGGGTGGAGTCAATAATTTATTTAAGGGGATGGTAGGAGGGCTTGAGCATAAATGATTACAATACTCAATTCAGGATGTAGACCTGGAATGATATACAGTATAGATCATAAGAGGTCCTATGATCTGGTCATTCAGTATGTTATGATATGCTTTTTTGATGGGAAACTTCATATAATTGAAACAAAAGGAATTTTTAGATAGTTTTGAAAAATTTGTTCAGAATGTATTAGCTGATTTCAGCACTTAGAAGGAACTTTTCAAAGTTTTGCCATAAAAGCTAACGGCCTCTTTTACAAAGCTGCGCTAATGGCCCCGAAGTCCATACAGATTTAAAGGGCTTCGGGCTGTTGCTGCGCGGCTTTGTAAAAGAGGCCGTAAATCCTGTTACTCAATTTTCTTTATACACTATTTGGGGTTTTGCCAGGCACTTGTGATCTGGATTAGCCACTGTTGGAAACAGGACTAAATGGACTTTGGTCTGACCCAGTATGGTGGCTGTTATGTTTCATGTTATGTTAAAAAAAAAAAAAAGTAATTAAGTCCTTAGAGTCCAAAACTAGGAGAATGTAATCATTTTGATCAACAATGTGATCTTCAAATGACATGATGGCTAAAAGCAAGAATTAAAACCAAACCCCTTGATACAGTGCTACCATGTGAAATGTGACTCGAGTGGAATAACTCAAATAATACAAATCTGTACACATCATCCCTCTAGCTTTGATTAAAATATTTTAAACATAAAACAATCTTGCAATAATGATGTTTTGGATAGGGCTATGAAAATGCTGACATAAGTAACCACATTGGCCTTGTACCTCTATAGTGCTAGCGTCGGTTCTTCCTCTGATATCACTTTCTAGGTGCAGGTCCAGGAAGTGATGTCAGAGCAAGAGCCAACGCTGGCACGAGCAGAAGGTTGGGGTTGTTGCTTGTGCCGTGAACGTTAAAGAGGTATGAGGGAAGGGAAGGGGCACGCCTGTGCAGTAGTGAGGGTGGGGTGGGGAAGGAGTGAGGGGGGCAGAGAGGAGACTGGGTGCTGGCACCTCAACCAAGATGGCGCCCAGGATGGACCTCGTGGATCCTAACCGTACGTTCTTAAAAATCTTCATTTATTTACAGCCGAGGTTTCAGGTCTGCAGGTCTGCATTTTAACCCCTCATTCCACCATTGTAACTGTTGCCGTTTCTGACCCCACGGATCTATGCTGACAGTCTTATTAATAATAATTAATTTCAGGAAATACTTCAGCTAAGGGCGGTCTGCGTTTTACCCCAGAGCTGTGGCAGGAAAATATATTTTTGTTTGGTTCAAGCCGGCCTTGAACCCAAATCAGCAGGGCCCAAGACAGCTATCCCTCTAGGCTACTTTCAGAGCTTATGAAATGCTAAAGTTTTACCTCTTGTAGTCGCAGCATAGGTCATGGCTCTGACAGACCTGCATGACACTAGCTCTGACGGACCCTAATGCTTCTCCCTCCCTATTCTGAGACTAAAAGTGGCAAAACTTTTGCCGTGAGGTCCATGCCATGAAATCTAAAACCTCAGCTGTCAATAAATGAAGATTTTGAAGGATGTGCAGTTAAGGTCTGCGAGGTCTGTACGGTCCGTGTTTTACCCCTTCCCGCTTTCTCCAGACATAGCAGATTTTTCTTTTTGGTCCTAATACTGTGGAACTCACTTCCACTATCTCTTCAGCAAGAAACATCGTACTTTAAGTTTTAGGTCAGCACTAAAAGCACACTTTTTCTCCTAGGCCTTGCTTGGGTCATGAGTAACTGATTGAATTGGGGGCTCACCTGTGCTAGCCTGTCATCAGTCTGCTTGATTTCATTCTTTTAGCTTTGCTACCCTGTCAATTGACAACGTTCTTTTTCCCTTTTCAATAATATGAGATTCTTTGTACAGCGCTTTGCTTTGCTCTGCACGGAAGATGGTAGATTAAGTCACAATAAACCATGAACCATTCCCACAGAACCTCTGTCATGACCATTCAGGTTTTTAATATTTTGCTTTATTTTCATTTGGAATTCATGTTTCCTGATGTGGTTTTGATTAGTTTGCATTTTTCTGGGTCCATGACATTTATTTCATAAATCAGTTTTTGCAGGGCTAGTAATATGTGCAAACTCTTTTTGCTCCCAGTTAGAGCCTGTTTGTTGTGAAAATGATTGAGCTCGAATCTGTCCGCAATTTTGGTTTCCAATAATTTAGACATATATAGGTTGTATATTTCTGGGGCAGTTCTATAAATTGGTTGCAAAATGTAGGTGCCACAATGGGACACATTTAGGCTCTGATTCTATAATGTTTATGTTTATTAAAAGCATGATATCCAGCAACAGGTCATTGCGGCTTACAAAATTAGAATAAAATCAAAGTACAGAAAAGAACACCAATTGTAAAAGGGCAAAGTTCTCATCAGTCACTCAGGCAAAACATTCATACAGAACAGTCAAAAGATATTACAAGGGCTTAACCGAGTTTGATGATCGTCCCTAAAGCCTCCCAACCAGAGCCACAAAATATTATGAAGAGAGCGGAATATTAAAGGCTAGTTGGAAAAAATAAGCCTTTAATAACGATTTAAACTTTGGGAAAGTTGGCTCAGCAACAAGATGTGAAGCAAGATTATTCCACAATAAGGGGGAAAAGAAAAAAGTAAGCTGCATCATGGGTAGACTCGTATTGAGCTACCTTAGGGGAAGGGAACATAAGAATAGCCATACTGGGTCAGAACAATGGTTCATCTAGCCCAGAATCCTGTTTCCACAGTGGCCAATCCAGGTCACAAGTTCCTGGCAGAAAGCCAAATAACAGCAGCATTTCATGCTACCAATCCCAGGGCAAGCATTGGCTTCCCTCATGTCTGTCTCAATAGTACACTATGGACTTTTCCTCCAGGAATTTCTCCAAACCCTTTTTAAACCCAGCTACGCTATCCGCTCTTACCACAACCTCTGGCAATGCGTTCCAGTGCTTAACGATTCTCTGAGTGAAAAAAAAAATATTTCCTCCTATTGGCTTTAAAAGTATTTCCCTGTAACTCCATGGCGTGTTCCTTAGTCTTTGTAATTTTTGATGGTGTAGAAATTCAATTCACTTGTACCCATTCTACACCACTCAGGATTTTGTAGACTTCAGTCATATCTCCCCTCAGCTGTCTCTTTTCCAAACTGAAGAACCCTAACCTCTCTAGTCTTTCCTCATATGAGGAAGAACCAGTTTGTTTAAATCTAGGGAATGTAAAGGGGTATAGGGTATTGTTACATGTGATAAATAGGATGGAGTCCCAAAATTTAGAGCCTTAAAAGTCAAACATAAAATTTTAAATTGACATCTGTAGTGTATGGATAGCCAGTGCAGGTTTATCAAAAGTGGAGTAACATGATCATGGAATTTTGCTGTACATAATAGTCTTGTAACAGAATTTTGTAGTGTTTGTAATCAATGAATTAGGGAGGCATTGATACCACAATAGACCAAATTCCAATACTCTAATCTAGAAATTATAAAAGCGTGAAGAAAGTGTGAACAGCAGAAGAGACCAGCATAGACTTTATGGAATGCATTCTTCTAAGCCAATAATAATCTCTTCTCAGCTGGGACACTTGCGCTTCAAATGACAATGCTGAATCAAACATTACTCCGAGATAACGGAAGGATTTCACTGGGGTTAATTCAGTACCTAGAAGCTTAATTTGTACTGTAGGGATGGAAAGATAGCCCATTATCCAACATGTTGTTTTGGAGAGATTGAGAACAAGTCCCCGAGAGGTCAACTATGAAAAAACTGAATCAACACAATGTTGGAGAGGCCCTAAATCTAACTTGTAAAGTGAGACTGGAAAGATCAAAAGAATATTATCTGCATAAATAAAAACTTTTATATTGCAATTCGGTATTAAAGTTGTTAACGGACTAGGAAAAATGTTGAATAGGATTGGGGATAGTACTGAACCTTGTGGTGCCCCACAAACCAAAGGGATGGATGAGGAGATGGAAGCAGGTGAAGTTGAAACTTTATATGATCTGTTAGTCAGAAATAAATGCTCGAGAGCGTGTCTTGATGGGCGTCAGTAATACGGGGCTGGAAAGCTTCATTGGCACCAGTTGAGATGTAACAGAGGAATTTCGTGTGTGTGTGTGTGTGTGTGTGTATGGGTGGGGGTAGGAGGGATGTTGATAAGTGGCAGGTGTGGTAGAAGAGATAGATAAGGTAGATGGAGGCGCGAATAGGAAAACTAGCTTCCCGCCTGTGGAGTTTGAATCGATTGGTTGGGGGCGGTATGGGAGGGGTGGGTTTCTTGGAGGGGAATAAAAGGCCAGAACCTTTGAGGCTCAGGGCCTGTTCCTGATCCTTGGAGGCAGTTTTCCCTCCCTCCCGCCCTTCTTCTTATAGGGTGGGGTGTATATGGACGCTTGGGTCCAGGATGTCGAAGAGGCAGTAATCCCGTACTACTGGGTTCTGGGCTCATCTGACGATGAGCGGTTAGCTATGGGAGCTAATGCTATTGGGTCGAGTGACCCGGAAATGGGGCATGGAGATCCATGCCATCCCCCAGGCCCTAGCTGACATGACAGTGTGGGGGCCATATTTTAGTTTCTTATGGCACATATGTTGTAGCTACTGTTAATGTTTGCACCAAATTTGGTTTCCAATAAATAGAGCTGCGACCTTGCTTTTCCCAACAGAAAGTGTCTGTGTTTTGATTACTGCATGTACGTTGGCAGATGATATATAAGTCTACCATGAGGGTAGGGGTAGGAAGTGAAGGGAAAAGACGCATAGTGAGGATAAGTGTTCATGGGGGGGGTACAATGGTGTGGGTTGAGAAGCCAACAGGGCTTTTCCAGATCCCGATGTTAATGAAGTAAACCACTGAACTGCTAAACCTGTGAAAATATAACCCACCAAATTAAAAGCAGCAGAGAGGTCAAGCTAGACCAACAAAACTATCTTACTAGCGTCTAAAAAGGAATGAAGTTCATTATTTAAAGTTGTAGCTGTAGTCTCTGTACTGTGATGTGAACGAAAGCCGGTCTGACGAGGATGAAGAACTAAAACTTTATTGATAAATTTAGATAACTGATCAAATATTGTTGTTCTATAATTTTAGAAAGAATGCATAAACCCTCCTTTTTACAAAAGTGTAGCATGGTTTATAGCGCTGGCCACAGCGGTAACAGCTCCGACGCTCATAGAATTCCTGTGAATGTAAGAGCTGTTACCTCCATGGCTGGTGCTAAAAACCACGCTACACTTTTGTAAAAGGGGGGAAAGTTAGGCACCTAGATTGGCATGCCCAGCTGATCTAGGCACATAACATAATTATTTAAAAAGTTTAATCGACACCAATTAGAAGCAATTAGCACCTCATAACTGGCTTAAATTAAAATTAATTGGATGGTAGGTGCCTACCACTTTCAGGTAGGTGCCTAATCTAATCCAAGGCGCCTCCCAGAAAGTAGGTATGGTTAGGGGCGGATTGTGGGCATGCTGGACACGTAGACGTCCATTTTGGACTTAGGTGCCAGTATTTAGGCCAAGAAAACCCTGGCATAAATAGGATGTGCCTAGGATTAAGATGCCTACCAGCGCTTAAGTCTACTTTAGACGCCGCTAGGTGAGATTCTATAAAGGGCACCTAACTTAAGATTGACCTGCGCTAAGTGCCACACTCCTCAGCACCTATGTCTTAGGTGACATTTATAGAATCAGGGCTTTAGTGCCAATAGTATAACAGCTGCTGGATGCATCTAATCTCTTATAAAATATCAGCATACAGCCACATTGGCATGCTGGGAGTAAGGTGTGCCAACTTATGTTATGTCAATATCTGGTGTAGGTTGGCACGCCTAGGTGCACCATGCAATTCACACAACCAGTAGTATTCTATGTATACGTTGCATATGTTTGGCGACATGCTCATTTGACTACAAATTAGAGAGATAAATTTCTTTGTAATCTGTGACGAAAATTACTATATATTAATATAATCACAGCTATAGTCCAATTAAAAGGTTAACCATTTATAATTGTGCAAAACAAATTATTTGTATATGTTTGTGAAGTGCTCAGACCAATAAACCCATATAATAGTGATGTCACTACAATGAGGTTTTCAAGGGGACCATCATCGCCTTCACAAGTCCCCTGCCCTCCCTAAATACTGAAACCTAACTTGTAGGTCCATCCAACTTATTATACTTATCTGTATTTGGGGGCAATTAGTATTGTTAACTCTCACTGGTGACTTATTAAAATTAAAGTGCAGGTGTTTCAGTAAAATCCTGAAAGTTTTTTCTTTTCTGAATTGATTCCCGTCCCCCCCCCCCCCCCCCGATCCGGATTTCGTCTCTTCGTCAGAGAGGGACACTAAGAAAAAATCAAATCAAACAAACAGTATATGTCAACTAAACTTAACTTAACAAATTGAATCGTAATAACTTTAAGATCTAAACACTATTAATTTCCTGAAAACCTATATAATCAAGTTCTTATGAACCTTTTAAATTCTAATATTACCTAGTGAAGGCTCGCTGAGTTCAGGAACAATCAAAATGGACGGGCCGTCTGAAACTCTCCACTAAATGCATGCTATTTATAGTAACTAACCGGAACTGATAGTCGACCCGACTGCCGGAAGTGAACGCAACATCGAAGAGTAACCTCCAAAAGTTATATTGCTAGCCATTCAATATCTAAATTTAAACCCATTGGCTCCAGAGTCTGCCAGTTATATATCAAACGCTGCTCTTTTTGTATTAAAAATCTCGATATATCACCTTCATTTTTGCGTGTTTGAATTAAGACTGTGTATTTCAAATCCTTTAGTTTCAGACGGCCCGTCCATTTTGATTGTTCCTGAACTCAGCGAGCCTTCACTAGGTAATATTAGAATTTAAAAGGTTCATAAGAACTTGATTATATAGGTTTTCAGGAAATTAATAGTGTTTAGATCTTAAAGTTATTACGATTCAATTTGTTAAGTTAAGTTTAGTTGACATATACTGTTTGTTTGATTTGATTTTTTCTTAGTGTCCCTCTCTGACGAAGAGACGAAATCCGGATCGGGGGGGGGGGGGACGGGAATCAATTCAGAAAAGAAAAAACTTTCAGGATTTTACTGAAACACCTGCACTTTAATTTTAATAAGTCACCAGTGAGAGTTAACAATACTAATTGCCCCCAAATACAGATAAGTATAATAAGTTGGATGGATCTACAAGTTAGGTTTCAGTATTTAGGGAGGGCAGGGGACTTGTGAAGGCGATGATGGTCCCCTTGAAAACCTCATTGTAGTGACATCACTATTATATGGGTTTATTGGTCTGAGCACTTCACAAACATATACAAATAATTTGTTTTGCACAATTATAAATGGTTAACCTTTTAATTGGACTATAGCTGTGATTATATTAATATATATGGCGACATGCTCATGACATGCGCATGCTCCATTCACATGTATGTCACCCTGGATTCTATAAAGGTTGCCCAAATTTGGGCACAGATCCCAGTTACACATGCAAACCAATTAGTTGATGAGCTGTTAGCAATAAGGTCATTTATGCACCCACCAGGCATAAGTTGGGCGCAGGAATCTGCACTAATCGCTATTCTATAAAGGGTACTCAACTCAGAGCACCCTTAGAGAATAGCCTGGATTCTCTAAACGGCACTGTTTTTTTAGGTGCTGGTAGGTGCCCAAGCTCAGTAAAAAAAACACCATTTAAATGATGTTTTTAACCAAGTATCAAGGTGCCTACCAGCACCTAAAAAATTGGCACCGGAATCATGCCTCTGTATGTAGGCCCTTTAGGCCACCTAACGCCACTGTAAGCTT
The DNA here is from genome assembly GCF_902459505.1 of Geotrypetes seraphini. Lineage (NCBI taxonomy): Eukaryota > Metazoa > Chordata > Amphibia > Gymnophiona > Dermophiidae > Geotrypetes > Geotrypetes seraphini. The sequence continues at coordinate 71,393,556 of NC_047094.1, read as the reverse complement.
GACTAATGCTGGAATTGTTGACAGGCACTTACGGAGGTGTGATTCACATCAAAGGTAGACGCCGGAAATGTAGGCCTGGAAAACCCTGGTCTACATTTCCGGCACCTACCTTTGCCGGAGGTGTAATTCTGTAACCATTACCGTCACGTGACATGCGATTGCAAGCTGCTTTTAAGGTGGCCGCCAACAAAGCCACCAGTTAGAGCAGTGTTCTTCAACCTTTTTACACCTATTTAATTTTAATTTAATTTAATTCTTATATACCGCTAATAACCGTGAGGTTTCTAAGAGTTTTACAAAAATGATGCATTAAAAGATACAATAAATAAAAATAAATAAGATAGGTACTTGGAAATTCCCTAACTGTCCCAAAGGCTCACAATCTAACTAAAGTACCTGAAGAAACAATTTATGAAAAGTAAAGATAAAAATATAAAGACAGAGGTAGAGATAGAGATAGAAATGAATATTCCAACAAGATGGCGGCCAGTTAGGTCATCTTCTGTGCTGTCTCCCTTGTCCTGCTTTTGTTTTGTTTTATTTTGCCTTTGTTGAGTTTTCTTTTAAATTTCTTTTTGTTGGTTTTTTGTTCTGTCTCTGCTGTTTTCATTTGGGACTTCCAGTCTCGTTGGTGTTTGCTTCTTTTGAGTTCCCCTACCGATTTCCAGTTTGACAGTTACTCCGATCTGGCAGCTGAGGGAGCCGTTGCCTGATGCCTGAATGGTTCTATGGTGGCGGTTAAGAGTTGAAGAATTGGGTCCTGTTTCTTTTTGTGGTGGATGAGAGAGTTCTGGCTTTCGGCTCCTTGTGTTCATGTCCAGCCACTAGCGGAGAGGAGTGTGGGAGCACTGCTTCGCCCCCTCCCGAACTAGCATAGGACCAGCTCCACTGAATTCAAGCTGCAACAACGGCATGCTGAGGGCAGATGAAGGTGGGAGCCAGCCCACGCTGCCACGGAGGGACTGCATCGGACCGGCATGCAGGTCGGTCGAGCCAGCTCGACTTTCTCCCCGTTACCAGCAGGACCGGCGGAAATGAAGGAATTATTTTGTGGACCAGCACCGGTCCGCAGACTGGCAGTTGAAGAGCACTGGGCTAAGTTGTGAGCCAGACCCCGCCCATCTCTGCCCCCATAATAGTACTAATTGTAACACTATTTTTCCCATTCATTTTTCATATATACACACAATATAATCTTATTCACAACACATAATGGTTAACCACATAATTAAACTGCACAAAGCACACTGTATGCTTCTCAACATTCATTCCTATCAGAACAGATTACCCCTATGTAAATACGGGACCAAAAACTAAAATTACTAATATATTCAAACGAAACGCAAAGATGCCAGGCTCTGCATGCAGTACAACCCCAGAGAAAAAGAAACAAATACATTTCTTCCTGAACAGTACAAAATATAGACAGCAGATGAAAATTCTCAAGCATGACACAATTCAATCACTAAATTGAAAATAAAATCATTCCCCCTACCTTTGTTGTCTCCCTCCCTCAATGTACCATTCCTTTATCACGGCAGTTGGGTGAGGCTGGGTATCTTGCCCTCTCTTGTTTACAAACAATGCCTTAAGAAAGTCAGCTGTCTCTCTTGTCATCCTTCCCTTCTGCAAGAAACATGCCAGCGCTCCCACCTGGACGTTTTATGCTGCCCGCAGCTGGCTCCCTTACTTCCCCTCTTCCTCACTGCCCGGTCCGCGGCCAGAACGTGCCTCAAGCCTGAGGAGATCAGTGCACAAAGCCACGTGCAGCGGCATCTCACGTGTCCCGCGCATCATTCGGAAGACTTCTCTCTGACATTGCGACGTCAGAGAGAAGGCTGCCAGATCAGGCGCAGGACGTGCGTAGAAGCCGCTGCACGCAACTTTGTGCACTGATCTCCTCAAGCCCAAGCCACGTTCTGGCTGCAGACTGGCAGGAAATTTCTGCAGACCGGCACCGGTCCACGGGTTGGTGATTGAAGAACACTGGGTTAGAGAATCCAGCTCTTAGTGCAGATTCTTCCCAGTGACTAACTTTGGCCGCCATTTACTGAACCTGAATTTTAAGCAACTTATGCGTGCTGTCACTTATACATGTAATTTTCAATTCTTAGCATGAATTATACATGCAAGTGTTACTGTTCTATAACATTCAGACACTATTGGTGCCTTAACTGAGGTGCCAGCTCATAAAATTGCCTTCTTTAGAGTCATCGTTTTCTGATGTTGGCACAGCTTTGGTGTTTTATTTTGAAAAGTGGATTATTGACTGTCATTAAACTAATAAAATAAGCCTGGTGTCAACATAACACACACTGGTAGAACGGAGATGCAGGGTAGACTTTGGTCCCATCTAGTGGTGAGAAGTGCATATTTATGGTTTCTGAGGTGGCTATGATTTATAATTGTACTTTTTATTTACTTTTCCTACATAATTCACACTTTTATTGGCATCTCTTCTGGCATGTTAAGATTGATATCAAGTAAATGTAAAAGGAAAATCAATCACTTTCAAAATAACTAACGTGTGCAACCTAATTTTAAAATCACACTGGAAACCACCTTTAAATTCACTGAAAAGAACACATTTTGTGAGCTTTTAAGTGACTAAGGCCTAGATTCACTGACCTCATAGATCCGATCCGATCCGTGGGCGATCCAATCCAATCCGTGGCCGGCCGGGTGGGCGATTCACAACGCGTCCTCATGCAAATCGTGGCGATCAGAGGCATGGCCCACACCAACTACACGGATTGCTGTGGAGCGATCCTGATGCATGCTCAGACCATCTTCTTTACCTGTAGGTGGTCTGCGCATGCTCTCCGCGCAAGGAAGGAAGGGAGGGGAACATAAACAGAACATGCTGCAAGGGGAGGCTTGTACAATCTCTTCAAATGACGAAGTGTGGCACCCTACATTACTCCCTTTTCGGAGTTTGCAGGAAAACTCAGGAATGCCGAAGTGCATCCCCGCTTTTAACCCACGGGTTAAAAACACAGGCTCGCAGGGCGGCAGAGAGGCAGGCAGGGTGGCAGAGAGCAGGACAGTTGTAAAGGACGCAAGCGACTGGTCCCCAGCAGTCGCTTCTTTTTTTGATCGGCCAGCCCAGTCGGTGTTACTGAAATTGTTTAGTGAATCGCTGCCTTCCTACATTTGCATACCATTTCCCTCATGTGCATGTGCATTGGGTCGGGGTCGCAAACTGGTCGGGACACGATCGGTGGGCTTAGTGAAATCTAGCCCTAGGCCCTGTAGTGTATCACAATATTCAGTGACTAGGTCATGTCTGTTAATTCAGAATATTGTGACACACCACAGCTTTCTGGGTTAATGATGGTTTGCAAATTTTTACCTTAATACACTCGGGGAAGGTAGAATTCAAAGCGGTTTGCCTGTGTAGAAAGCCCACTCCTCTCTACCATCAGGGGTACTCCTACCCCTGCTCTCACAGTGTGGGTTCTTTCAACTGCCAGCAAAAATATGCAGGAACCTTTCATATTGACAGCCCTGTGCCTACTTTCACTGCAGTGGCTTAGTAAGAGGGGTGGCGGGGGATGGCACCCACTTCTTCCCACTCCTCCACCGCACATATGCCTTCATTTCCCCCCACTCTACCTCTAGCTCTTTGCCTGCATGAACAGCAACTCCCAGTGGCGTCGTAAGGGTTAGCGGCGCCCGAGGGTAGTGTCGCCCCTCCCCCACTCTCTTCACACCACCCTGCTGCATGCACATCCCCTTCCCTTTCCCCGTATCTTTTTAACTTCTCCAGCATGAGCAGCATAACCATATCGGTGTCGGCTTGCCCTCTGCCGTCCTAGGCATGGGTCCTGGAAGTGCAGAAACCTCATGCAGGGAATTAAAAAAGGTACAGGGGAAGGCAAAGGGCGCATGCGCGCAGAGAGGAGCGGTGGGGCAGAGAGGTGGAGGGGTGCCACACCCTGAGGAAAACTGCACCCTGGGTGGAAGGCCCCCACACCCCCTTACTATGCCACTGGCAACTCTAATCTGCTGCACATGCTAGTGTCAGCTCTCCCTCTGATGTCACTTCCAGGTACTGTATCTAGGAAGTGGCGTCAGAGGAAGAGCAGACACCAACGTGGCAGCAAGTTGGTGGTGCGGCTCATGCTGGGGAAGTTAAAGAAGTATGGGGAAGGGAAGGTGCATACGCACATGGCGGGGGGGGGATGGAGAAGAGGGTAGGGAAGGGGTGCCTTTCACCTTCGCTTCACCACTGTTTCATTGTATGTTTTAGCAATCGCTTTAAGGCAGCAGGTGCAAATGTCGGCAGCAAAAAAGGGGAGCCCCGTTTCTTCAGCTGGCACCATTTTACAAGGAAACACCATGTGGGATCTCTATTTGAAAAAGGGCATGTGAGTTTCAAAACCATCAGTTTTTTCAGATAAATGTCCACAAGTGGACATTCGAGATCCACAAACACAAGTGTGGAAGGACAATATAATACTAAATACAACACCCTTCTACTGAATAACACACTCCACAGAAAACAGGACAAGGTGAAAATAAATGTCAAAATCTCTGTCAGTGTGAAGGCTTCAGAAACATCTTAGCCGAACCAATTTAAAGGAAAGAGCCTCAGAGGTCTCGTCCCCCACTACACACACACACATACACCATCTTGATTGAAAAAAGTGTGGGAAAATTTGCCAGGGATAAGTCACGTCATTGGCATAAAAATCCTTTCACATTGGGAGAGGTTGAAAGCCTTAAGCAATGCAGGGAAAACACAAATTTTATCCTCAAGCACTCTCAGTTATATGCTGTCTTCATTCAAATAATCATGAAGAAAAATATACTTATCCCACGCGATAGTAAGTATGTAGAGCAGGTGTCACATCAATGCGGTACCAAGTGTTTCACCGGAAACGGCTGCTTCAGGAAGTGTTGGCTCCCAACTACTTGAAACTCCTCAGCTCTTTTTTGGCCTTCTAAACCCCACATAGGCGCATTCTTCCTAAGTGTGTGGCACCCTTCCTTCTCTTCCCCCTCCCCCTTTCCTCTCTTTGCCATGCACATGTGCCCCTTGCCTTCCTCCATACCTTTTTTACTTCCCCAGTATGAGGTTGCTCCCCACATCGGCATCATTGCCCTCTCCGATGCCACTTCTGGGACACATGCCTAGGAAGTGACATCAATGTGTGAGCCAACACCGAAGTCCAGGGAAAGGGAAGGTCCAGCGAAGGGGACGGGGGTGCGTTCAGCAGGGGAGGGGCACCACCGACCCAGGCACCGCTCATCTTTATTAAGCCACTGATGGCAACTCCAGCAGTGGGATAGTGTCCTGTATGTGGAAGACAGATCAGGAGCTGCTGGAGTAGATTTTGACAGCATCTCAGTAACTGGGGAAATAGGGCCAATGCAGGGCTGACTTTTTTACGGACTTAGCCCTGAAAATGGCAAGGACGGATCAGGAGCAAGTATCATCTGAGCACAGGTCTTGCATATCTCGGGGGAAGGGGAAGACATCTTTAAAAAAAAAAAATCTTTATTGATTTTTAATCTAAAACAGTGTCATACAGACATCTTATAATGGAACTTAGCAAGTAAAATGTAATAATATACTAGATTGGTTCAACATTGCCTTGTGACTGTTGGGCAGACTGAATGGACCACACTGGTTTTTAACTGCCATTATTTACTATGATATTATGTGATAACGTAAGAAAAGCCATGTTGGGTCAGACCAAGGTCCATCAAGCAGAGAACCCTTTCTCCATCAGTAGGTAGTCTGGGTCATAAGTACCAGCAGATCTCAAGAAGATCAATTTTGTTTAAATTGTCCTTTCTGGTGGGCAACTCTTTGCTCCAGTTATAGATTTGAAAGGATGAACACTGATAGTTTGGGGCATAGTAATATATTTAAATTGGTATGGGGCCCGTTGACATCTTATGTTACCTCACTATAATAGGTTTTTGATTGTGAGTCATAAGAACATAAGAACATAAGAAGTTGCCTCCACTGGGTCAGACCGGAGGTCCATCTCGCCCAGTGGCCCGCTCCCGCAGCGGCCCACCAGGTCCTTGACCTGTGAAGTGAATTCTTGACCTTTATAATCTACCTCTACTTCTATAACCTACCTCTGCTGCTATCTGTACCCCTCAATCCCTTTATCCTTTAGGTACCTATCCAAACCTTCCTTAAACCCCTTTACTGTGCTCTCGCCTACTACAACCTTCGGAAGAGCATTCCATGCGTCCACCACCCTCTGGGTAAAAAAGAACTTCCTAGCATTGGTTCTAAACCTGTCCCCTTTCAATTTCTCCGAGTGACCCCTGGTGCTTGTGGTTCCTCGCAGTTCGAAGAATCTGTCCTTATCCACTTTCTCTATGCCCTTCAGGATCTTGAAGGTTTCTATCATGTCTCCTCGAAGTCTCCTCTTCTCCAGGGAGAACAGCTCCAGCATTTTCAACCTGTCGGCGTATGTAAAGTTTTCCATACCTCTTATCAGCTTAGTCGCTCTTCTCTGGACTCCTTCGAGTATTGCCATGTCTTTCTTGAGGTATGGCGACCAGTACTGGACACAGTACTCCAGGTGTGGGCGCACCATTGCACGATACAGCGGCATGATAACTTCCTTTGTCCTGGTTGTGATACCCTTTTTGATGATGCCCAGCATTCTGTTTGCTCTCTTTGAGGCTGTCGCACACTGCGCTGATGGTTTCAAAGTTGTGTCCACCATCACCCCCAGCAATATTCCCCCCATTTTGTAGCTGAACATCTGGTTCTTTTTCCCTACGTGCATGACCTTGCATTTCTCTATGTTGAAACTCATTTGCCACTTTTTTGCCCACTCCTCCATTCTCGTCAGGTCCCTTTGCAGGTCTTCACAATCCTCCATGGTTTTGACCCTGTTGCAGAGTTTGGTGTCATCAGCAAATTTAATGACCTCACATTTCATCCCCGTCTCTAGGTTGTTGATAAACACGTTGAATAGGAGCGGTCTTAACATCGATCCCTGTGGAACTCCGCTCGTGACCCATTGCCAGTCTGAGTAGTGCCCTTTTGCTCCAACCCTCTGTTTTCTGCCCGCCAGCCAGTGCCTAATCCATCGGTGGACATCCCCTTGCACCCCGTGATTCCACAGCTTCTTTAGCAGCCTTTCGTGGGGTACCTTATCGAAGGCTTTTTGGAAGTCAAGATATATGATGTCTATGGCTTCCCCTTTATCAATCCGGCTGCTTATCCCCTCAAAGAAGTGCAGTAAGTTTGTGAGGCATGACCTACCCTTGCAGAAGCCGTGTTGGCTCTCCTTCAGTTGTCCATTTTTTTCTATGTGCTCGCAGATTTTGTCCTTGAGTCGGTTTTGTTTATTTTGGTACACATCCAGGGAAGGGGGGGTGGAGGGGAGGGGGTTATTTCTGTCATAATTTGATTTTTAAATATTTACACGGGATGGGTGGGAGGATGAAAGGATATGGCTACTACTGTAAGATTATTGGGGAAATCTATGTTTATGTGTTTTATTAAATTATCATTTGGTGGGTGAGTGGGGGGGGGAGAGAAATTGGTTGGATATGTATATTTGAAAGTTAAATGTGCTTATATTGACTTATTATATATGATATATTTATGTATTGCACTATTGAAGACAGGAAAATCAATAAAGATTTTTTTTTAAAAAAGATCAATTTCCCATAGTTCCTTTCCAGAGATGGATATGGGTAGAGTTACCAGATTTGCCAGGACATATCCTCTTTTTAGAGGACTGTCCAGGCGTCCGGACAGGTTTTCAAAAACCAGCAGTTTGGGTTTTGAAAAGCATTGATCTAGGGGCCGCGTCTGGATGGCATCTGCACATGCGCGGATGAGAAGTGATAACATAACATGCATGTTATGTGTGCATGCATGTGACATCATTGTGTCGCATCCGTGCATGCACAGGTGCCCTTCAGATGTGGTCCTGATTAAGAGATGAGGTTTGGGTGGGGCTGGGGTTGGGTGGCAGAATGGTGCAGGGTTGTGGGAGGAACGGAGCTGGGATGGGGCAGGGCCACATGTCCTCGTTTTTGTGAAGGAAAAAATCTAGTAACCCTAGTTATGGCCTCTCCCAAGTTTACATTACATTACATTACATTAGTGACTTCTATTCCGCCTGTACCTTGCAGTTCTAAGCGGATTACAGTATAAGATAGCTGGACATTTCCAGGAAGTTACAATTTACAGTATAAGATTGCTGGACATTTCCAGGAAGTTGTCATTTAGGGGACGCTTACACATTAGATGCAGGGGACGCTTATACAGTGGATGCAGGGGAATTACAAATTAGGGGAGTTGAATAGTAAGGCAAAGGGGAGAGATAGGATCACTAGAAGGGTTGGTTTCTTGAAAGGGTCATAGTGCTGATAATAGTAGAAGGGGAGAGGTTAGCTGGTAGTTTGCGTGGAGGAGGAGGAAGCGAGGGGGGGATAAGAAGGTTGTATAGTTTTTTTGAAAAGTAGAGTTTTGATTTCTTTTCGGAATGATTTAAAGTCACTTGTAGTTGTCAGCAGATTGAAGATGGAGGGGTCCAGCTTCGCTGCCTGCGTCGCTAGGAGGCCGTCGTACATTTTTTTGTGCTGAGTTCCCTTGAGTGGTGGGTAGGAGAATAGGGTCTGGGTTCTTCTTGGTCTGGATATGCTGTTATGATTTAGACGGTTGTTGAGATAGCTGGGTGCAGTTCCGTTTGTTGCTTTGAATAAGGCAAATAAAGGATTTCTCTTGAGGAACTTGCCCAAACCTCTTTTGAACCCTATTATCTTAGTTGCTTTGACCACTTCCTCTGGCAACAAATGCTGAAGCTGTGATTTGTTTTCAGTCTGCTGCTTGTTACTTTTATGGGGTGTCCTCATGTTTTAGTGTTGCTTGAAAAGTTAAACAACCGGGTTTCCCATTTAATCATTCCACCCCACTCATGATTTTATAGCTTTCTATCATTTCCCTTCCCAACAATCATGAGAAATATTAGGAGGAGATACTGATCAACTCTGGACATATGCAATATTTTTAATGATGAATTTTATTTTTTCCCCATCAGAAAGGCAAAAATGTTTAAATTGGCTGCATCTCTGCTACTGAGTGAACAATGGCGGCCTCTGGTGGTGAAAGAGAAACATGGGCCTATCATACATCGATTCAAAAAAAGTGTGCATCGTATATCTCATCTAATTGCAATACAGCTCATGTTATCCATATTATTAAAGCACGTTATCTATATTATTTAAGCACTTATGAGCAGATAAATGTGGGCAGACCACATGATAGGTAAAATCTGAATTATAGAACGCAGAAGCTGCATTAGGCTGACACTGGGAACAAAAGAAGCAAAAGCCATAAAGGAGCTTCAGTTATGTGTTATTGATCGATTTTAACTCATGGAGGGTGTCAAAACATTATCACCATCCTACATAGAATAGAATAATATTGGCTGTTCACTTTGGAGAGTTTATATCCATTTGGTCTCAAATTTACAAATTTTAAGATGTTTGTATGGATATTTACACAACTGGTTTTTTTCCCCCCATTTTCTCATTTTAGGTACATTTCAAACAAAAAATATATAGTAGCTGTTGTTGAAGTCTATATGTCCAAGCATCTGTACACATCTGTTTATAGTTTACATATATGCTTAATAATGTGGCTCAATCCTCACTGGCAGGAGGCCTGCAAGGTGAGAGGAGACAGAAAGGGGGGTGGGGTTAGGTGAAAGGGAAGAGAAATAACAGAAAAGAGAATGCAAGGGCTGACTCATCTCCAAAGATTTCTACCCTCTTGGTTCCCCTACTCACGTGCATGCCTAGCCATTCATAGAACCCCTCCCCCTTTCAACACACTCACAACCTCCACTCCAGTTAGTCAATATTCATTCACAGATTCACAACCTACAAAAATTGAGTAATGTAATATAATGTACCCATTCACTCAGCAAATTTTAAATATATCCTGTGCAATGCTTAGAGCACACAGTTTTATTTTCACTATCAAAATAGGTCTCTAAGTAGGGTCTGCTCACTTGAGTGAATGTATGTTATTAGAAAGAATAGAGTTACAATCTTAACATGAACTGGAGAGCTGTATTGTGTTTGATCCTCAGTCTGATTTTATTAAGATGAGATGGTTTCTCATTACTTCTTCTCGTAAAGGAATTGAACTCCCTGGAAGAGGAACCCGCAGTGAAATGAATTTGGACATGTTATGGTAAGCTTCATTCTGTGCGAGTATGCGCTCATGGGAATAGTTATCTGATAGCTATTTGGAGAAATCTACATGGTTGGTTTCACATGCCCCTGCTGGATGCATATTGGATATATTCTCACATTCTTAATCACACTGAGCCATAGATGTAACACAGACACACAGTGTAGCTAGCAAGTGTACAGGCAGCTAAAGTTTTTCCCATGCGGCAGTATTAGAACCTTCTGCATGTCTTATATTTAAAATTATATTTGGTTTGGTCTCAAGGTAACTGAATTTAGTTACTATTCCTTATAGTAGAAGGCCTTCTCATACAGCAAGGTTTCAGCTGAGATTCCCTACTTTTAGGGTCCTCCACTTTAAGGAAGTTTTGGAAGGTTCTTTCTTTTTTTTTTTTTTTCAAGCTGTTTCAGCCTGGAGCAGCCTCTCGTTATTTAAGAAACAGTCGTCTTATTTTTTGTTCCTAAAGTATTTGGAAACAGTATATATATATATTTTTTCTAGCAAAAAAGGTGCCAGTATTCATTGGCATAGTAAGGGAGGTGCGATGGGAGGGGGCAGTCCACCCCTGGCGCCATCTTGATATGGGCGTGGTTTCCGTCCACCAATGCCGCACACTTGTGCCGCTTCCCTTCCCTGTACCTCTTTAACATTCCTAGTGGTGAGGAGCAACCCCTAACCTGCCTAGGAAGTGATGTTAGAGGGAGAGCCCAAGCAGGCATGACAGCAGGTTGGGAGTTGCTGCTCACGCCAGGAGGTACAGGAGGTACAGGAAGGGAAGCGGCATGCGCATATGACAGTGAGGGGGGATGGGGAAGGAGCGTGGAGGGGCGCTATCGCCCTGTGCACCTCTTACCCTTGCTACACCATTACCAGTATTCAAATAATAATAATCTATAATAATAAAATGCTAAGTGTGCTTGCGCACTTTCACCGCGTGCTTCCTTGATCCCTGTTCTGTCGGGCTGTGGCGGTAGGAGTGCGCATGTGCGCCAGACAAGCTTCCCTGCTCTCCACCTCTCCACTTCGCGGCTGCAGAAATGGCCTCACACTCGCGGCTTCAGGCTCATCCAGCTCCATCACAGCAGAGTCGGCAGTACAGACTAATCAGTTTCTCCTTCCTTCCCGCGAACCAACCGGCTCCCTTAGGCCCTTCCCGACACCCCCCCTTCCCTTCCCACGGTCCCGACTCCAAACCTGCCAACTCCAGCAGCCTTCAGCACTCTACACACGCTGCTTCGGGGCCTTCTACTGCTCTGATGAGAGAGACAAACAGAAAAAAAAGACAGGGGCTACAGAGACAGATTAAAAGAGACAGACACCAAAACAAAGACAGACATACAGCGGCCAAGGAGACAGACAGCAAAAAAAGACAGACAGACATACAGCGGCCAAGAAGAGAGAGACAGAAAGAAAGACAGACACACAAATCTATTCTAGCACCCGTTAATATAACGGGCTTAAAGACTAGTAATAATAACTTTATTTTTATATACCACCATACCACAAACAGTTCAGAGCAGTTTACAGGGGAAGAGACTGTATACAGACAGCGACATTACAGAGAAGTTTCAAATTTACATTGGCATGTTAAGGTTAGTCATGTTTATCTGGAAGTGTTTTGGAAGTACATCAAGGTTGAAGTGGGGTCAGGGAAATTTGTCAAAGAGATAAGTTTAGATTAACTTCCTAAAAGTTTGGTACGAGAGTGCGTTTGAGATGAAGTTGGTTAAACATTTGTTCCATTTGCCTGCTTGGAATGATAATGTTCTATCAAGGTATCTCTTGTAGGTGCAGCCCTTTAGGGATGGAAAAACGAACAAGTAGGCACTGCGTGTATTAGTTGTGCCTGGGATTTGAATTGACAGATAGGTTGGGGATGAACCTTTCATGGTTTTGAAGCAAAGGCAAGCAAAGTTAAAGATGACATTTGCTTCCACAGGCAGCCAGTGTAGTTTTTTTGTAATACGGGCTTACATGGTCCAATTTCTTGAGGCCATTAATGAGGTGAACTGCAACATTTTGGACAATTCTCAGTCGTTTGATGGTTTTCTTGAGAGATCCCAAGCATATAATGACAAACTAACACAGCAGGATCCATCTCAAGCCCCATTTGCAATCCACTTCACCCTTTAGCACCTATGAAAATGTCCCGACAACTCATATGTAATCCGCCTTGAACCGCAAGGTAATGGCGGAAAAGAAATCACTAATGTAATGTAATAATATTGCAATAGTCTAAGGTACTTAAGATCAGAGATTGAACCAACAGTCGAAAGAAGAAGAAATCAAAGTAATGTTTAATGGTACGAAATTTCCATAAAGTGTGAAAACATTTTTTGACTTGAGCGTTAGTATGATCTTCAAAAGTCAGGCTTCATCCAAGGCTACTCTTCAGGAGTGAGGTGGTCACTAAAAGACCCACCCCACAGTAGCCAGACCCTTGCAACCAGCCACAAAATCTATGAAAGGCAGTTGTGCAGAACCGTCCTGAGCTCTTTTATTAATATTTGGGGATCATGGGTCTTTTCTAAACAGCAATGGAAAAGGTGCCAGTGCTCAGAACCCTAAGTACGCCTTCAAAAAAGCCTTGGAAAACATATTTATTCCAGAAGCTTTTACTTCATAATGTGGGTTAACTGGATATTTGTATTTTGCTTCAAAATTGGTAACTTGTTTTTAATTCTTTTGTCAACTGTACATTGCTCTAGAGCAGGGGTATCAAACTGTGGCCCGCAGTGTAATTATATTTAGCCCATGAGAAAATACCAAGGGCTCCTTTTACTAAGCCGCATTAGGGCATTGAGCTGGCATTAGTTCTAGCCTCATAGCGCGGGTTTAGCGTGCGCTAAAATGCCAAAAACGCTAATGCAGCTTAGTAAAAGGAGCCCCAAATATCTACTAGAGCTGGCCCGCCGGTAGACAGTTTTTTGACACAATTGGCTCACGACCCCATTAGGCATGTCATCAGGTTTGACGCTTTTACAAGTTCCCACGGCATTCTCCAGCTCTCTTCATAGTCTCACACTGCGTCGCAGTAGCACTGGACTCTTCTGCAATTGCTTTTTTGGTAAGTATTGATTTTTTCATCATTTTTTCTTCTTTTTAATCCCTTATTGTATATAGAGCTCCTTTTATCAAGCCGCGATAGCAGTTTAACGCGCATAATACCGCACGCTAAACCGCCGGCCATGCTAGCCACTAACGCCTCCCTTGAGCAGGCGGTAGTTTTTAGGCCAGCGTGAGGGTTAACGCGTGATGAAAAGTCACGTGCGTTAACCCCACTAATGCGGCTTGATAAAAGGAGCTCTTAGTCTTTTGATCACGTTCTAATTTTGATGTTTTGTTTTCTGGTACTCATTCTTTTCCAATGCTAGTGTTTATCCGATTCCTATTCATTTTCTCTGCTTCATGTAATGGTTTTTATTATGATTATATTTTTACGCTTTTTTCAAACATTTGTTGCTAATTCATATGGTATTTTATTTCGTCCCTTTTTGGTTTTAATCCCTTTATAGTTTTTCCGTTTTAAGTTTGGGCTAGTTGTACCTTGCGTCATTATTTTTTAAAGATATCGTTTTTTAAAAAATATATTGTTTTTAAACATATTGTCTACAGTTTCCTTTTGGAGTTGTACAATTATTATTTGGTTTATCTTATTATTTTTTATTAAAAATTTTCTTTTTTTATCTTTCAAGATTTGTTGTACATTGTTTTTTCAGCCTTCACATGCTGAGGAAAGTTAGATCCTGCTTCCATCAAAAACATTTTACCCTCCTTGTCCAATCCATCATCCTCTCCAGATTGGACTATTGTAACTCTATCTACTTAAGCCTAACTAAGAAAAACCTCCACAGACTCCAACGGATTCAGAATGCTGCGGCCAAGCTCATCTTTGCTAAAAGTAAATTTGACCATGTCTCCCCGCTCCTGGCCAAGCTCCACTGGCTTCCGATAATAGCCAGGGTCCACTATAAATGCGCCTGTTTAACTTTCAAAATCCTATATGGTATCCTCCCTCCCTTTATCCCTCTTTCTTGGAATTCCTCAAACCCTAATACCACCAGATCCTCCCACAAATTAAAACTATCCTTCCCCTCGCTAAAAGGCATTTCCCACACAGGAAAGCTAGGGACCTCCCTCCAATTCAAAATCACTGAGCTCTGGAACAACCTTACCTCCCCTCTTCGGAACTTGAGCTCTCTCCAAGTTTTCCGCAAACATCTGAAAACCTGGCTTTCTCAAAAAATGTAAGTCTCCCTCCAACTTAGGAATCAAGATATCTTGGCATCCCAAGTCCTCTAAATTTTCTTCACACTTCTACCTCTAACCCTCTGTTGTAGTTCCTTCCTATTTCTCCTACTGTAAACCGTGTTGAGCTCTACGAACGTGGAGATGATGCGGTATACAAACCTAAGGATTAGATTAGATTAGATTAGATTGTTGATACCCAGGTTCTCAACATGTGCATTTCCCACATACTTTGGTATATACAATTTCCTTTTTTGTCCCCTACCTCTTTTTCCCTCTCACCATATTGAGCATGGCCTACATTTATCAACTGTGCCCTATTCATCGTTAGATCTGATGAGAAGGAAAAACTTCCTCAATTGTAGTCATTTTTTCAATAAATATCAAGGTTGGCCCACGACTTTGTCCAAGTTTTTAATTTTGGCCACTGTGCATTTGAATTTGACACCCCTGCTCTAGAGTGACCATTTTTGAGAGTAAGCCAGTGGTTCCCAAACCTGTCCTGAGGACTCACCAGTCAGTCAGGTTTTCAAAATCTCTACAATGAATATTCATAAGAGAGATCTGCTTGCAGTGGATGCAGTACATGCAAATCTCTTTCAAGAATATTCATTGCACAAACACAGACGGGATTTATAATATACTTTCAATAGCTCTAATTAATTAAACAATAATTTAATACACAAAAGAGCTATGCTGTTAATCCATATATAAATAATCATTTATTTTTTGGTTAACTTACTCATAATTTTATTACATCATTTATCTTAAAATTAATTTAAACAATATTCATTCATACATAAATTTCTTCTTCTGAAGCCCTCCCAATCTACCCAAATAGTTCTAACTAAGGGCTCCATTAACTAAGGAGTGCTAGCGTTTTTAGCGCATGCAGGAAATTATTGCACGCTACGCTTCTAGAACTAACGCCAGCTCAATGCTGGCGTTAAGGTCTAGCGTGCACGGCAATGTAGCACGCGCTTTTCTGTGCATTAAAACCCTAACGCAGCATAGTAAAAGGAGCCCTAAAAGTTCATTTACTATGCAAAGCAATGTCCAATTATCAATACACCAACTTTCACTTTGCTTATCTTCTCTTTCCAGTGTCAGTTCTTCTCCTATGCCAACCACCTCGAATAGACTGAATAGTTAAGGGTTTCATAATTGGGCATTGCTTTGCATAGTAAATTAACTTTTAGTTGGAACCATTTGGTAGATTGGGAAGGCTTCAGAAGAAGAAATTTTTGTATGAATGAATATTGTTTAAATTAATTTTAAGATAAATGATATAATAAAATTATGAGTAAGTTAACAAAAAAATAAATGATTATTTATATATGGATTAACAGCATAGCTCTTTTGTGTATGAAATTAATGAATATTCACTGTGGATATCCTGAAAACCTGACTGGCTGGAAAGTTCCGAGGATAGGTTTGGGAACTACTGAATTAAGCGGTTTATAAATGCTTAAGATTACTGTATATACTCGAATATAAACCGAGATTTTGGGGACAAAAAAATATCCCAAAGATGGGGGTATCTGTTTATATTCGAGTCTACCAGAAAGCCAACGCTTTTGTACTCCCTTTACAATGACTGGAGCTGCTCTCCTGCAATCTCCTCCCTCGCCATGACTGATGCTATTTTTCTGTACACCACCCAATGACCAGCACTGCTGCAGTATCCTCCACTGTATCCTGCCGCCATCGCAGCTTTCTCCTTACCAGCTCCGGCGCTGAATAAAGACCTTTAGTAGCTGTTCAGCTAAGGCATCTCTCTACTGACATCAATGCTCCTGGGCCAATATTGGGCCTTGAGCATCTGCACATGCTCAAGGCCTGACGGCTCCTGCCCCCTCTGAGAATCTTAGAGAAGGTGGGAGCCAGTGGAATTGGAGGCACCTCAAGGAACTCCAATACCTGTGCACCTCCTTTTCCTGACCGCCAGCCACATTTGCCCCTCCACCAAGCAGCGTGTAGCATTCCAAGCACACCGTCCGTAGCTGACCCAGAAGCCTACCCTCCAACAACAGATAGAACATCAGAGAGAAGGCTTCCGGGTCAGCCAAGTGCAGCTGGAAGGCAAGTGCAACTGGAAGGCAGGAAGGAGGCGGCTGACCTGGACGGTTCCAGTACAATCTTGTGGGAAGGGGGCCACCAAAGTAGTTGGGCCACAGAATGCACGCGCGCGTTGGACCAAGGAAGGGGGAGAGAGAGGGCACAAACTTGATATATAGGAGGGCACGTGTTGGGACATGGGAGGGGCATGAATTTGGGACAAAGGCCGCAAGGAGGGAGGGGGCACAAACCTGGGACACAGAAGGAAGGGGGCATGAACTTCGGACATAAAAGAGAGAGAGGAAGGGGGCACGAATTCAGGACATAGGTTGGAGGGAAAGATATTGAAGTGGGGGTGGAAATAGAAAGGGAGAATTGTTGGGCATGAGTTGATGAGTGAGAGTGAAAGAGAGATGTGCACACGGGGAATGAAAGAAAGAGGATAATTTTTGGGCTTAGGTACAGATGCATGGGGAAGAGAAAAATGAGAGGGAGAAATGTTGGATATGGTAGTGGAGAGGAAACAGTGGGTCAGATTGAAAGGGATGCAAGTGGGAGGGATGTTGGACATAGTGGTGGAGGGAATGGAGGGAGAGATATGGCATGGTGCTGGAGAGGGGTGATAAGAACATAAGAAGTTGCCTCCACTGGGTCAGACCAGAGGTCCATCTCGCCCAGCGGTCCACTCCCGCGGCGGCCCATCAGGTCCGTGACCCGTGAAGTGGTTTCTGACCACTTCTATAACCTACCTCAAGTTCTATCCATACCCCTCTATTCCCTTATCCTCCAGGAACCTATCCAAACCTTCCTTGAAACCCTGTACAGAGTTCTGGCCTATCACATCCTCCAGAAGCGCGTTTCATGTGTCCACCACCCTCTTGGTAAAAAAGAACTTCCTAGCATTTGTTCTAAACCTGTCCCCTTTCAATTTCTCCGAGTGACCCCTAGTGCTTGTGGCTCCCCACAGTTTGAAGAATCTGTCCTTATTCACTTTCTCTATGCCCTTTAGGATTTTGAAGGTTTCTATCATGTCCCCTCTAAGTCTCCTCTTCTCCAGGGAGAACAGCCCCAGCATTTTTAACCTGTCAGCGTATGAAAAATTTTCCATACCTCTTATCAGTTTAGTCGCCCTCCTCTACACTCCCTCGAGTACCGCCATGTCCTTCTTGAGGTACGGTGACCAGTACTGGACACAGTACTCCAGGTGCGGGCGCACCATTGCGCGATACAGCGGCATGATGACTTCCTTCGTTCTGGTTGTGATACCCTTTTTGATGATGCCCAGCATTCTGTTTGCTTTCTTTGAGGCTGTCGCATACTGCACCGATGGTTTCAATGATGTGTCCATCATCACCCCCAGGTCCCTTTCAAGGTTACGCACCCCTAGCAGTGTTCCCCCCATTTTGTAGCTGAACATCGGGTTCTTTTTCCCTACATGCATGACCTTGCATTTATCTATGTTAAAATTCATTTGCCACTTATTTGCCCAGTCTTCCAGTCTCGTTAGATCCCTTTGCAGGTCTTCACAGTCTTCCGTGCTTCTAACCCTGCTGCAGAGTTTGGTGTCATCAGCAAATTTGATAACCTCACATTTTGTCCCCAACTCCAGATCGTTAATAAATATATTGAACAGTAGAGGTCCCAACACCGACCCCTGTGGAACTCCGCTCGTGACCCATTGCCAGTCTGAGTATTGGCCCTTTACTCCAACCCTCTGTTTCCTGCCTGCCAACCAGTGTTTGATCCATCGATAGATATCCCCTTGCACCCCGTGATATCCCCTTGCACCCCGTGATAGAAGGAGAAATGTTGGGCATGGGGCTGGTGGGCATGGGTGAAAGATGTTGCACATGATCCAAGGGTTGAGAAAGGAAGAAATGCTGGACGTGGTAGTAGAGTGGGTGAGAGAGATGCACCCTGGATTCCTCTCGCTCTTTCTTTCCCCACTCCCTTTGCAGCAAGGGAATGAGAGATAAAGAGATTGTGGGCAGTGAGAGGGAGACGCATTGCACTTGGGGGTGGAGGAAAGAGGAAGAAATGCTGTGCAGGAGTGGGGAGAGGAAAAAGAGGGAGATTGATCCAAGACAGAAGGGAATGAGGATTCTGTACAATGGGAGAAAGGGAAGAGAGGCAGAAATGCTGGACCATGGTAGGAGGAACCAATGGGCAACAACAGAAGAATTTGCAGAAGATGGGAAAGTGGAAAAAAGAGAAATTGGGACCAACTTGATGGAAAAAATAAATCTCCAGACAACAGGTAAAAAAGAATTTATTGACTGAAATATGTTAGCTTTGGGAAATTTATACAGTATAGCCAAAAAAAAAGGAAATACATTTCTGGTTTTATTTCTCCAGTGCTGAAGTAGACTTTCTCACCCAAATTTTTAATCTAATATTAAAAACAGGGAGATGATTCCTAAAACTGCTAATATAACACCCAGAGCAGCTTCCAGGAATATTCAGAGGCAAAGTGTTCCTTCAATAAATCCATCTCAAACAATGCCCAGAAAGCACAGTTACTCACCGTAACAGGTGTTATCCAGGGAAAGCAGGCAGATATTCTCACAAATGGGTGACGTCGCCAACGAAGCCCCGGTAAGGACATTTCAAAAGTGCATCGCCACTTTAAATCTTTAGAAAGTTCATGATAGCCTGCACTGTGCATGTACAAGTGCCTTCCCGCCTGACATAGGCGCGCGGTCCCTCAGTTCAGATAAGCCAGCTAAGAAGCCAACCAGGGGAGGTGGGTGGGTTGTGAGAATATCTGCCTGCTGTCCCTGGATAACACCTGTTACGGTAAGTAACTGCTTTATCCCAGGACAAGCATGCAGCACATTCTCACACATGGGTGACCTCCAAGCTAACCAGAATGGGATGGTGGGAGAGTTGACCTTTAAGAAAATAAATTTTGTAAAACTGACTGGCTGAAGTGCCCATCCAGTCTGGAAAAAGACTCTAGACAATAATATGAGGTGAAGGTATGAACCGAGGACCAGGTGGCAGCTTTACAGATTTCATCAGTAGGAGTATATCTAAGGAAAGCTACAGAAGCTGCCATAGCTCGGACTTTGTGAGCTGTGACACGACTCTCCAGTTGCAGTCCAATCTGAGCATAGCAGAATGATATACAGGCAGCCAACCAGTTGGAAATTGTTCTCTTGGAAATAGGACACCCCAATGTATTAGGATCAAAAGAGAGAAAGAGTTGGGGAGATGTTCGATGTGGCTTTGTCCTGTCAACATAATAGACCACAGCATGCTTACAGTCCAGAGTGTGAAGTGCCGTTTCTTCTGCATGAGAAAAAAACAGGAAGAACAATCAACTGATTGAGATGAAACTCAGTAACAATTTTCGGCAGAAACTTGGGATGCATGTGCAGAACCACTTTGTCATGGCCCTAAAACTGTGAAAGGTGGATCTGCCACTAATGCTTGTAACTCGCTGACTCTCCTGGCTGAAGTGAGTGATATGAGAAAAACAACTTTCCAGGTAAGGAACTTGAGATGAGCTGTAGCCATTGGTTCAAATGGAGGCTTCATCAACCTGTAAAGAACCACATTAAGGTCCCAGACTATAGGAGGAGGTTTGAGAGGTGGTTTCACATTGAAAAGTCCCTTCATGAATCTGGAGGATGAAGGGGAAGGCTTCTTAGCCAGCTTACCCAAAGAGATAGTATACTGTGACACCGGAGTTGACATTGTTGGTTCCATCAGTGTTGAAGGTTTCAGTGTCATCTTAGCCGGTGTGGTCGGTGTCAGTGACGATGTCAGCTCCCCTTCCAAGGCATCACCGTTTCTGGACGGTGCTTGGGTCCCAAACACTGGAGACACCAATGGTGAGGGTCAGTTACAGAAATAGCCCGAGCACAGCAACCACACTTTTTAAACCCGTTGGCAGTGGTGACATCAACGGGAATACCACCTCAGCCAAATTGAACGCTATGACTGAGGTGAAGGAAGAGGCCCCGCCGGTCCAGAAAACCACCAACAGTGAAAAAAAGAAATATTTTTTTTTTTAACTTTGCTAATTGAATATAAAAGAAAAAAAAGAGAGAAAATGACTGAAAAGTCACAGGCGTGAGAGCGGGAAGGTAGAAAAAAATTTAAACAGTTGTTGAAACGCAACTTCTTAGCTACGTGGAAACTAAGAAATCGAGGGACCGTGCACCTATTTCTGGCGGGAAAGCATTCACACATGCACGGTGCAGGCTATCGCAAACTTTCTAAAGATTTAAAGTGGCGATGCACTTTTGAAGTGTCCGTACCGGGGCTCTGTCGGTGACATCACCCATGTGTGAGAATATACTGCCTGCTTGTCCTGGGATAAAAGCCAAGACTGGTTTAGCTTTTCTTAAACCAGCTGTAGAAACTCAGCAGAAAAAAACTACCTTTCCCAGTAGCACAGAGGCTGGTGAGGGAAAAAAGCAGGGTTGGAGCACAAGCTGTCCCTAATATGCCTGAGACTGGTTTTAAACCAGATTAGAAGGCGCCAGAGGCCAGGCTCCACAAACTCACCTGTAGTGAAAAGTAATCAACTTCCTGCAGGCAAAGAAAAGAGTGTGTCTCACAGCCACAGGCAATTCCAACAACCAAGAGCTGCACTGAAGTTGGAGGAGAGCAGTCCTCAGCTACTAGAAACCAGCAATCTCCTTTATGGCAGCAAGCTCAGGTAAAAGCTCTTAATGAAGAGGCTATTGAAAGTTTTGATACATCATCTGTAACTGAAATGGAAGATAATGTGAGTTCCTGTGCCATGGACACAGAAATGACTAATTTACCTAGTATAGAGAATATGGAAATGTGCTACTGAGAATAAATGGTTGAAATGAGGTAAATGTCTGTTCTTGTTTATTGTGAAGCAGAAGGAAGTTTTTTTAACTTTAAGATATGTGCCATTAAATGAATTGGTTTAAGCAGGAATGCAGCCAGGGCAAGTGGAAAAGCCCTTAAACCAAGAAAGAATATTTGTTTTCCTATTTTTCTTTGCTCTTTGGCCATTCTTTTATGGTTTAAGTACTGTGGGGATGTTACTGTTTGAAGTGAATGCCCTATGATACAAAGCCAATGAGAAGTTTCAAGTTTCAAGTTTTATTAACGTTTGATGAATCGCTTATACAAATTTTCTAAGCGATGTACAATTTAAAAGCCACTAGATAGTGGTCTCACATACAATTGGACAAATCAAACACAAAACAAACTACATGGATCAGTTAACATTTTAGCAATCGAAATAAAGACAAACATGAATGAAGAGGAAAGGAGGGAAAAGTTACAATTTCATTTTCTGTTGGAATTTACATAAAAGGGAAAATACAATGGGGAGGGAAGGGGATTAATGAGTTTGTTAATCGTAACAAAATGTAAAGATATGCCATATTACACATCAAAGCGTCTTGAAACAAAAAGGTTTTTTAAATTTTTTTAAAAGATAAAAGATCTTTTTCATTTCTAATATAACTTGGCAGAGAATTCCATAATTTAGGGGCCATAATGGAAAATATATAATTTCTTCTTGTGCCGATGATTTTCAAGGAGGGAATTGTTAGTAGGTTTGAAGAAGATGATCGTAGAGAGCGTGGGGCATTGTATGGGATAATCATTCTTGACATAAATTGTGGTTCAATGAAGATTAGTATTTTAAATACTAAAAATAGAATTTTAAAGTTAATTCGATGGGAGATGGGAAGCCAATGTGATTTAATCAATAGTGGTATGACATGATCATATTTTTTCGCTTTGTGGATTAGTTTTATTGCCGTATTTTGAATTATCTGGTCGTCTTTTTTCTTTCTGAGTTATATTGATTAGAAGAGAATTACAGTAATCAATTTTAGATATGATCAAAGAATGGATTAATATATTGACAGATTTAGGATCTAGGAATGTGGAAATTGAACGGATAAGACGTAATTTGTGGAAGTAAGATTTAACTATTTCACTGATATGACTGTGAAATGATAAGTCGACGTCAACGACTACTCCGAGAATTTTCAGCTTAGGTACAGATTCTAGAGGGGTACTATCAAGAATAAACGGTGATATTGGTGTTATGTTTCCTTTCCAGGTAAAAAACATGGTTTTAGATTTTTGAATGTTCAGTGCCAATTTATTACAGCTTAACCAGTCTTTTATTAATTCCAGTTTTTTATTGATGGCTTTTATTTCTTCATCCTTTTCTGGGTTGAAAGGATGTAGGAGTTGAATATCATCTGCATAGGAAAAAGATGTAAAGCCCAGTGATTGCGAGATAGTGAGAAGAGGAGATAGAAAAATGTTAAATAAGAGAGGTGACAGAATAGACCCTTGTGGAACCCCGTAGGTTGAGGAATAATATGAGGAATAGTCATCATTGAATCTGACTCTAGAGGAACGATCTGATAGAAAAGAAGTTAACCATTTCAGGACTTGACCACCTATACCTAAGGATTTCAACCGATTTAGTAAAAGTTCGTGGTCAATGGTATCGAATGCGGCAGATAAATCTAATGAAAAAAGGGCAACGGATTTATGATGGTCTAAGTAGTAGTGGATATTTGTTATAAGACAAAAAAAAGCCAAAGGACTTCAAGGCAGCAGCTTGTTGGGATCTCGGGAGGGGGTCTTCCACACTGATCCATTGGGGAAAAATTGTACACTTCTTCCATATTTGTAGTTTTAATTATTCACAGTTTTTAGCTTGGTGGCTCCTTCCCCCCCCCCCAAATTACATCAGCTTGCATAGAGAAATCGCTGATTCCCAGCACTTTGTTCACCTTGTTTTGCCTTTCCTTCAGAAAAAGGCCAGGTCTCCCACCATGATGTTCACGGTTTCACCATGTTCACGATGGTTTTTAATAGAAAACAGCAAATATCATATAAAAAAAAGTTATTCGCAGTTTTTCAGTATTTGTGGTTCTGTTAATCACCTATCACAGCGAATATGGAGGAAGAAGAGTAGTGGGCCTTGGGGGTTGGTATTTGGACCCCAAAGAATTTGCCTTCAAAGCAAAGCTTTAATTGTTTATAAGGTTTTTGTGCCTTTTTGCTTAAGTTTTGGAGTTGTGTGTTGAAACTTAAGTGAAACTGTGCTACAAACCTGAAAGCCACTTTTAAGTTTTATTTGAACTGAATCCTTTGTTGCTGCTGAAAGAATAATGAATTCTAACAAATTTGATCATGTAACTCCTCTGTTACAAAAGGCACTTTGGCTTCTAATAAAGCACAGGATCCCCTATAAAATTTCTTTATTAACCTTCAAAACATTACAACTAAAATCCCCCCCGCCCCCCCATTTATAGAAAAATATCTCATTCCTTTCCAGCCCTCTCGCACACTTAGATCTATGGACCTTGGTTTGCTAACTATTCATCGTTAAGAATAATTGGTATTAAATGTCGGGACATTTTCTCTGTAGTTGCTCCTCAGCTCTGGAACATGTTGCCTATCTTAAGAGAAAAAAAAAATCTTGACCGTTTTTAAAAGGCTATCTCAAGCGTCATTTATTCAAGGAAGCGTTCAGTACATATTGTGACCATCCAGGCATTCTCCCTGCCAAGGTCCCAGTTAGATCCCAAGGCAGACCCAAAAGAAATCCCGGAGAGGAATCAGGAATGTACATGTGGTTCCTGATTCTGATCATTTTCCTATTGGCCACCAGAGAGAGCTTGAGCTTTCTGACAGTGAGGTAGATGAGCTGTATCCAGGTCACCACCGAGGGAGCCCAAGAGCCTCATTGCACACTGTTGACTCAGCCAGGGTAGGGCGTGTCCCTAGAGTATTTAAGCCAGCAGTGGAGAACAGACAAGTAGGCTGGCTAGGGAGGAGGTTTAGGCCTTGTCTCCCTGAAGTACTCCCTGGGCCAAGCAGGTGCACTAACCCTACACCGATGGAAGTGGAGGAGTCTGGACCAGCTGAGGAGCTGTCTTTGTTGGATGCTGAACTGCCCATGGAATGCCAAGAGAGTTTTCCTGAAGGGGATACCAATTTTCCTGAGGCCATGCAGGTGGGCCTGACTGACAGCTGCAAACAGTGAGTTTTGGTTTTCAAGAGACTGTTTGCCTGTTTGGACTATTTTGATGTTTTTGGAAAGCTAGGAGTGTCAGGTTGGGGAGAGGTTTTGTTGTCACCTTGGGTGGGAATTTTTGAAAGCCATTTCTGAGGCTTTAAATTTGCAAAACCTAAGATACTCTCCTTTCCTGGCAATGGACTAAATCTGCCAGAGGCTTTATTTGAATTTAAGCACAGTGAATTGCTGGTACCAGTGCTCTGAACTGTATTGGGATAGATTGAACAACCTGCTTGGGAGCAGGCTTGTGCTGGCTCTGAGGAGAGCTGAAACCTCAGCTGCCATTTTGACTTTATTTTGTGCTGCTTTATTTTCCTGCCTTTTTTGCATTTTGGTTTTGCTGTTGTTTTGCCTACTGACATTTGCATTTTTATTTATGAACTGCTTATCTTTATGTTTGGAACAGTAAAGCTGAATTATGTTCCTATAAACCTAGTTTGTGTGACTTTGATCTTTGGTTCCTGCCTGGAGTCGAGTCCAGTCCTGCAGGGTGACTCCATTTCGGGTCACACGCTGGTGTAATTCATCCAGGTAACCTCTTGGAGCGCTGTGGAGTCCCGCTCGGGCCACAGTGGGGTTACAATATCTTACTTTCACTCTCATCTTTAACCTTCATAAGAAACAATCTTCAGCAATCCCGAACCTCTCAATTGTATTTCTACCCATATACCTTTAGAGCTCCTTTTAGGAAGGTGCGTTAGGGCCTTAACACGCGGAGTAGCGCGTGCTAAAATGCCACCCGCGCTAGCCGCTACCGCCTCTTGAGCAGGCGGTAGTTTTTCAGCTAGCGCGCACTAATCTGGTGTGTGCGCTAAAAATGCTAGTGCACCTTCGTAACAGGAGCCCTTAGTCTGATCTTATTCATTTAATAATTATTTTATTTTTTATATACCGCCAAAGCCATAGTAGTTTGAAGCGGTTTACAACAAGAAGAGCTGTTTTAAAATTTGTGTTAAATTTAAATTGTATTTTTTTGTTGATGATTATTTTAATCCTCCTTTTTTTTTTACTTGTAACTCGCTTAGAAGTCCAGATAAGCGATTGTATCAAATTTTTAATAAAACTTAAAACTTGAAACTGTATTACATCAATACTTATTTGAACTCTTTATTAGTGTATACCAGGTTATTAAACAATCTCGCTTCCACTTGGCCAAGGTCAATGCTTGCTGGATCTGGTCACCTGCAGTGCCCAGCAGGGCCTCATCTGGCCACAATATATCACAAACTAACCCTCTCCCCTTTTACAAAACTGGGGCATCGGAGTTATTACCACTGCGGCCGCACGAAAATCCACACTATGGTTAAACTGAAACACCAAGGAGCTGGACTTTGCATACAATGCAACATCATAGAAACAGTGATGCATGTCTCCTAATACTGTACAAAATATAAAGATGTGAATTTGAAAAAACAGAGAACTAGCAATCATCACTTTACAAATGAACAAATAACCCCTCCCCCCCTTTTTAATGAAGCTGCGTTAGGGTTTTTTATTGCAGGCCGCAGTAGTAAAAGCTCTGACACTCATATGAATTCTATGAGAATCGAAACTTTTACCACCATGGCTGGCGATTTAAAAAAAACAACAAAAAACCTAATGTGGATTCATAACCCCCTCTCCTTTTATGAAGCCGCGTTAGCTTTTTTTTATCGCCAGCAGTAGCAGTAAAAGCTCCAGTGCTCATAGAATTCCTATGAACGTCGGAGCTAATAATGCTGTGGCTTCATAAAAGGGGCCAAAGGGGGGGGGGAAGGGGAATAAAACAAAAATGGAAAATAAGATACCATTTTATTGGACTAATACATTTTTCAATTAGCTTTCAAAGACCAAAATCTCTCTTCTCAGTCAGTAAAATATTACTATTACAGTATCCTGTCCTGACCTGAGGAAGGTGGTTTTAGTCTCTGAATTAGTCAAAAATGTATTACAATTAGTCCAATAAAAGGATCACCTTATTTCCATTTTCTGTTTACAAATATTTATCAACACAGCTACAGTACTCTTTATCCTAAAGCAAAAAATAAATATAATTTTTTCTATCTTTGTCTTCTCTGGCTTCTGCTTTCTTCATCTTATCACTCTCTTCCTTCCATCCACTGTCTGCCCTCTCTCTGCCCCTTCTATATGGCATCTTCTCTCCTTCTATTCCCCTTCCAGAAACTGTTTTTCACCCCTATTAGTCCAGCATCCATCTTCCCTACCTTCTATCCCCTCCCTCAATGGTCTGACATCTCTCTCCTCTCCTTCCCTTCTCTTTCCCATACTCCCATGGTCTGGCATTTCACTCTCATTTCCTTGTCTTCCTTCTCATTTTATTTTCTGCATCTGTCTAGATTAAATTCTTACTACTCAGTCTTCAATTTCCCTTTCCACTGTGTCTACCTATAGCTTGCCACCTTTTTCTCTCACCCTCTCTAGTATTTCACTAACTGTCTCCTTCTCCCCCCATCCAGCATAAGCCCTTATTTATTTATCCCCCTCCTTCCATCATGAGTCCTCTTTCTCTACCCCTTTCCATACAGTGTCTGTCCCCTCTCTCCACTTCCATTCAGTGTCTGCTCCCCTCTTTCAATCTCTCCTCCCCACTTCCATCCTGCATAGGCTCCCACTTCCCACTAACATCCAATATCTGCCCTTTCTCTCTCTCCATCCACCCAAATGACATTGAATATCTTGCCCCCCCCCCCACCTCCTCACCGCTGCTGTATGCGTTCCTAAACCAGCAGCAGTGGCTTAAATGCTGCTAGTTTAGGAAATGCCCCACTGCTGCTGTATGCTTTCCTAAACCAGCGGTGGATTAAATGCAGTCATTGTGGGACCTTGCTGCACCTCCCTGCAGCTGCTGGCTATGCTCCAGAACAAGAAAGTGACATCGGAGGGGGTGGACTGGCAGCCAAGGGGAGGTACAGGAAGGTCCCGCAATGACTGAATTTAAAGTTTACTGCTGCTGGTTCAGGAAAGCAGCAATGGCAGAGTAGGGCAGGAGGTTCTGGACTCAATGTATGGCTGTGCACCCCCTTAGAGCATGCACCTGGGGTGGTCCGCCCCTCCCACCTTGGTACACCACTGGGAGGAAAGGCATAGAGAAACTTGTCTGTCCAGTCTAGGAGAAAGGCATTGGATTCCAAACAGTGCTTTGAGTGCAGTCTAGAGCAGTAATGTGGGAGTTTGTGATTGATGGGATGCAAACAGATCTATTTGAGGAGTTCCCCAAATTAAGAACATAAGAAGTTGCCTCCGCTGGGTCAGACCAGAGGTCCATCGCGTCTAGAAGCCCGCTCCCGCAGCGGCCCATCAGGTCCATGACCTGTAAGGTGATCCTTGTTTAAATCATTTGAGCCCCCCTGTCCTTCTGTCTATGTCCTATCATAGCTGTAATTAAGAGACTGACTCAAGTCAATTAAACCAGCATATGAGAAGGACTCATTATACTGTAACGTAGCTCAGAGACATATAACTCTGAAGGGGGGGAGGTAACCCCCTCTTAGGTTAAGAGTTTTTCATCCAATCATAGCATGATATTTAGTAAAAACGAGTCCAACTCTTGAAGGTATAAGTTAATTGATAACTGTATTCAACACTTGAAATAAAACAGCTTTCAAAATTTTTTAAAGAGTACAAAAAAGTGACTGCATTCAGGTTGTACTGAAGGTGTGAGAATGTACTTAGCTGAGATACAACTTCTCAGGGTCCCTGAGTTATATGTCTCTGAGCTACGTTACAGTATAACGAGTCCTTCTCATATGCTGGTTTAATTGACTTGAATCAGTCTCTTAATTACAGCTTAGCTACTTTTCTGACTCCTTTTGCTACGTTGTCCCTGTCTATTGGAAACATAGTATGTCCTATCATAGCCTATTTCTACCTCTATCTGTATTCCTAAATCCCCTTATCTTTCAGGAACTTATAATAATAATAATAACTTTATTCTTTTATATACCGCCATAGTCGTGAGACTTCTAGGCGGTTTACATTGAAGAGAGATGAACAGTCAGCGAGTTACAATATGCAGAGATAAGAGAAATACAGCATGTAGAATACATTTTTGTCTTGTACGCAGGAGTGGACATGTTTGAAATATTAGAAATTGATTTAGTGTTTTGTGTAGATACATTTTAGGTGATATTTCTGTCGAATAAGGCAGTTTTTATGGCTTTTCTTATGAGCTATTTCCTCACTAATTCTAGAAAGTTGCAGGTGACTTGTCCTTCCTTGAAACCCGATAGTGTACTCTATCCTATCACAACCTCTGGAAGTGCATTCCAGGTGACCACCACCCTCTGAGTGAAAAAGAATTTCCTAGCATTGGTTCTAAACCTGGCCCCTTTCAATTTTTCTGAGTGCCCCCTTGTTCTAGTGGTTCCCAGTAGGCTAAAGAATCTGTCCCTTTCTACCTTCTCTATGCCCTTCATGATCTTGAAGGTCTCTATCATGTCTCCTTTGAGTCTCCGCTTTTCCAGGGAGAAGATTTGATATACGGTTGCAGTGGCGTACCTAGCATATGTGACACCCGGGGCCCATCATTTTTTGGCACCCCCCCCCATCTGTACGAAAAACATGATTTTTAGTAACAAGCCACATGTCACACATGAGTACCTAGGAAAAGGCAGCATCTTACATACTGCAGTGAGCAGTACAACATCAATACACCCATTGTAAAACTAAACAAGCCAGACTAGTACAGATCAATCCTAACAGAAAATCAGTCTTTCGAACACACCTTCGCCTAGTATGGACTATGTCATCACAAACTAACCCCTCCCCCTTTTACAAAACTGTAGTGTGGATTTTAGCCACGGTGGTAACAGCTCTGACGCTCATAGAATTCTGAGCATCAGAGATGCTACCACCACGGCTGGCGCTAAAAAATGCTCCACAGTTTTGTAAAAGGGGGATAAAATAGAAATACATAGACAAAGGTTAAATTGAACCAGCAAGAAGCTGCATACAATGCAACACCACAGAAACAGTGACACATGTCTCCTAAAGCAATAAATAAATAAATAGAAAATTTTTGTTCTACCTTTTGTCTTCTCTGGTTTTTGTTTTCCTCATCTTCCTGTTACTCTCTTCCTTCCATCCACTGTCTCTCTTCTCTCAGCATCTTCTATTTGCGCTGTTACTGTGCCTCTCCCTTTCTCCCTCCTTCCAAATGGGTCTGGCACCCATCTTATTCCCTCTGCTCCTCACATAGTCTGGCATCTCTGTCTTCTTCCCTGCCAGCGTCTTCTCCCAACTCTCTCTTCCCCATTTCCCTTCAGCGTCTTCTCCCTATTCTTTCCCCATTTTCCTGCAGCATCTTCTCCCCACTCTTTGTTCCCCATTTCCATTCAGCGTCCTTCTCCCCCCTCTGACTTCCCCATGTGCTTTCAGCGTCCTTCTCCCCCCTCTGTTTTACCCTGTTTTCCTCTCCACCTCACCTTTTCTTCCTTTCTCCCTCCCTGCCCTTTACCTTCGTGGTGCTTTCTCCCTCCCCCCCAGCCCGGACAACAGGCCCGGTCCAACAAACCTCCCTGCCCTGTGGCTGGCGATGTCTAAACTGCCTTCTTACAGCAGCCAGAGCGTTGTAGTTGCATATGGCTGATGTAAAGGTCGTCTCTGATGCAACTTCCAGTTGCGTCAGAGATGACCTTTACGGCAGAAACACGCAGCTTCAACGCTCTAGCTCAGGGGTGCCCACATTTTTTGAGCTTGCGAGCTACTTTTAAAATGGCCAAGTCAAAATGATTTATCAACAATAAAATTTTTAAAAAAACACAAAGCACACTGTACACTGAGAAAATTTTAATTATCATTCCTATTCTGGGGTTTTTTCAAAGAGGTCAAGGCAGATGACTCTATGCACTGTCACCTCAGTAACAACCATACAAAAATAGACAAATACGGTACTCCCCCTCCCTTTTTACTAAAGCACAATAGCAGTTTTTAGCGCAGGGAGCTGCGCTGAATGTTTAGGGCTTCTCTCGACACTCATAGGCTCCCTACGCTAAAAACCACTATTGTGGTTTAGTAAAAGGGGGGCCATAGTGCAAAATATAGACAGCAGATATAAATTCAGACACATTTTGATCACTAAATTTAAAATAAAATAATTTTTCCTACCTTGTCTGGTGATTTCACTGCACAACAAAGTTTTTGCTTCCTGACACTGCTGGGTGTTTCTTATAGAATTTTGGGTGCTGATCATGAATATTACATCAAAAATTACCCATCACGTACCATTTCAGAGAAATCTTCAATTTTGTCGTGATTTTTTCTTATATTTGGATGCAAACAATTTTTTCTCCCATAAGTGTCTTATCAACAACGGTTTGTGCCGCCTGGGTATGTCCATGCATAAAATCTAGCCAGGTTGGAAGCTGTTTTATGGAAGATGACATCCTGGGCATGTCTGGGCAGGTCTGAACGAGCTTGCGCTGTCTCACCATGCTATAATGGTGGCTTCCATACACCGATCCTGCTCATTTGGTTAATATAGATAGTCCGTGTGTGTATATAGTATCAGTATAGTAAAGTATAGTAGTATAGTAGCTGTAGCAATATAACAGTAAGTAAGCTTGATGCTATAGACGTTTTGGTGTCGGGCAATATGTCTCGTCGGTGTCGTAACAGCCGCGACACATTCTGCTATATCTGTGGGGAATATACACTTACGCCTCAGAGACGTTCGATGACTGCCCTTGTAAAGAAAGCCTATCATCTGTATTTTGGCTGCAAAATAGGTGATCAAGACAAGCAATGGGCGCCTCACATTTGCTGTGCGACATGTGCTGTTAGTCTGAGAGCCTGGCTCAGAGGTACTCGAAAGACGATGCCATTTGCTGTTCCGATGATATGGCGAGAACAGAAAGACCATGTGACGGACTGTTATTTCTGTTTGACTAATGTGTCTGGTTTCTCTGCCAAAAACAAGAAGTCAATTGAATATCCTAATCTGCCTTCAGCAATGAGACCCATGCCACATGATGACAGTCTTCCAGTTCCGAAACCACCAGAGGATTGGACCTTAGACGAACCAGATGAAGAAACTGCAGTGCAGGGTTCTAACAGTGACATTGACCCGGATTTTGAACCATCCTCATCAGGCGATCCACATCTGATAACACAGTCCGAATTGAACGATTTGGTCAGAGATTTGGGTCTGTCAAAAGCAAAAGCTGAGCTGCTAGGTTCGAGACTGCAGGAATGGTGTTTGCTATCACCAGGTACGAAAATTTCTGTGTTTCGAGACCGGCATCATGATATAACCAAATTTTTTGCACAAGTCGACAGTCTCTGTTTCTGTTGTGACATTGAAGGATTGTTCTCGGTCTTTGGTTGTGATCACAACCCGGAAGAGTGGCGTCTTTTCATTGATTCGTCAATGTTAAGCCTGAAAGCTGTTCTGTTGCACAATGGCAACGTTTATCCTTCAGTACCTGTTGGCTATGCAGCACATATGAAAGAAACATATGAGAATATGGAAATGTTACTAAAGTATGTCCAGTATACCAGGTATAACTGGAATATCTGTGGAGACCTCAAAGTCGTTGCTCTGTTACTAGGACTGCAGCTTGGCTATACAAAGTACTGCTGTTTCATCTGCGAATGGGACAGCCGAGACAGAGAGTCGCACTATTCTAGAAAGAACTGGCCACTCCGTAAAAAGTTAGTTCCAGGACAGAAAAATGTAGCACATGAATCGCTTGTTGACCCGACAAAGATATTTTTGCCTCCTCTTCACATTAAACTGGGACTCATGAAGAATTTTGTGAAAGCAATGAACAAGGAAGGGGAAGGTTTTCGTTATTTAAGACAGATGTTCCCAAGAATAACTGATGCCAAGATCAAAGAGGGTATTTTTGTTGGCCCCCAGATCAGACATGTTATGAGTGACAAGCGATTTGAAGATCTCTTAGTTGGGCCGGAAAAAATTGGCTGGAAAGCCTTGAAAGACGTTGTTGACAATTTTCTGGGCAATTACAGAGCCCCAAACTACATTCAGCTGGTAGACAAACTTCTCAAAGCATACAAGAGAATGAAGTGCAATATGTCACTCAAGATTCATTTCCTCCATTCACACTTGGACTTCTTCCCCGCAAATCTCGGTGCTGTGAGTGACGAGCACAGTGAAAGGTTTCATCAAGGCATAGCTACGATGGAGAAACGATACCAGGGCAATTGGAATCCGTCAATGCTTGCCGACTATTGTTGGATGCTACAACGTGATGCACCAGACACTGAATATAAAAGAAACTCGGGAGCAAAACACTTTTAATTCTGTTTCATTTAGTCGCTTGTGCGAAACGTAAACTTGACTATATATTTTATTGTCAGTAAACATAAAAATGTCTATTTCTCATAGTTCTTACGTGATGCAGTAAAACCAAAACCATATTTGAGCATACCAAGTTGGTACCTGTCATAATCACCAAAAACTTTTCAGGAATCAAGACTTAACCAAAAAATTGTTGTGCAGTGTTTCATGAGTCTCTGGTTGCACTTTCTTCTTCTGACTGTGCATTGATATTTTTTGCACCTGCGTTGATGTTTTTTGTGCTTGTTCCAGTTTTCATCCGTTTTTTACCTTTTCCATTCCTTAAATGAAGTTTTCTTGTCTCTGATTGCTTCCTTCACCTCTACAGTGAGCCAAGCCGGTTCTTTGTTCTTTTTCCTCTTGGATCCCTTGTTGATACGCGGTATATATATATTTTGTGCCTCGGTGACTGTGTCCTTAAAAAGGGACCAAGCTTGCTCTAGCGTTTTTACAGTGCTTATCCTCTTCTTAATCTTCTTCCCTACCATGAGTCTCATCCCTTTGTAATTCCCTTTTCGGAAGTTCAGTGCCGTGGCTGTCGTTTTGGACCGATGTTTCTCCCCTGCGTCCAGATCAAAGCGGATCATATTGTGATCACTGTTTCCCAGCGTCCCTTCTACTTCTACATCTTGTGCTGGTCCTCGCAGGCCATTTAGAATTAAGTCCAGAATTGCATTTCCTCTAGTATTTTCCTTGACAAGTTGTTCCAGGAAGCAATCGCCTACAGCATCCAAGAACTTGGTCTCTCTAATGCAGCCGGAGATGCCTAGGTTCCAGTCTATTCCCGGATAGTTGAAGTCACCCATGATAACTGTGTTGCCTCCCTTGCAGTTGCGTTTAATCTCGTCTGTCATTTTTCCATCAATTTCTTTGGACTGCCCTGGGGGTCGGTAGTAGATGCCGATCTTCGTTTCCAGGCCATTTGTTCCTGGAATTTTGACCCATAGAGACTCTAACTTATCCGTCAGTTGTGGCGTGTTCTCTCCAGCAGATTCAATTTCCTCTTTGACGCCCCCACCTTTTTGAACCACTCTGTCTCTGCGGTATAGTTTGTATCCCGGTAGCACAGTGTCCCAGACGTTTTCCTCAGTCCACCATGTTTCCGTGATGCCTATGATGTCAACGTTATCTTTTTGTGCTATGGCTTCTAATTTACCCATTTTATTTGTAAGGCTCCTTGCGTTTTTCCTTTCTTGCATTACCTTCCCTCTTGTGTCCTTTTCAATCTCTCTTGCCTGTAATCCGGTGAGTCTTTCCCTCTATCTTCTTGCACGGTATCCTCTGGGTATACCGGTTCCCGAACCATCGACTCTCTCTCTCTGTCGACTGTCGGCTTTCCCCTTCTTCCCAGTTTAAAAACTTGTCCACTTCTCTCTTGATGTTGCTTGCAAGTAGCCTCGTTCCGTCTCTGCTGAGGTGGAGTCCATCCTTCCTATAGAGCTTGCTCTTCCTCCAGAATGTTGTCCAATTGCGCATGAAGTGGAATCCTTCTTCCTCACACCAGCGCCGCATCCACGCATTGACTGCTTGCAGCTCAATCTGCCTCTTCTCATCTGCCCTGGGTACCGGCAGGATCTCTGAGAATGCTATCCTCTGCGTTCTGGTCTTCAGCTTCCTTCCTAGCATCCAGAACTGGTCCTTCAGTACTTCCCTGTTGTAGTTCCTATTGCTCACGTTGTTCGTCCCCATATGGATCACCACCGCCGTATCTTCTTCTTCCACACTGTTGAGGATTCTGTCGATGCGGCTCACTATGTGTTCTACCTTAGCTCCCGGTAGGCAGGTCATCAGCTGATCAAGTCTTCCTCCCGCTATGTGGCTGTCAACTTGTCTGATGATGGAGTTGCCCACGACAATTGCTGTCCTCTCTATCTTCTCCTGATTCTCCAGCCTCAGGTCCGTGTCCCTGATGTATGTCCATCTCTCCTGCCGCAGGTCCGTATCCTTCGTTCTTGCTACTGTATCACCCATTTCTTCCTGGTGGTTGTCTGTCGGGTGGTCCACACTCTCTGTAGGTGTCTTTTGGCAGTTCCACTGTTGCTAGTGATTTTCCACGGCCTCCCTGTATGCCTCCTCTATGAACTTCTCCAGCTCTCGGACTTCTTCCTCGATGGTGTCTTCTATCTTGTTCTCTGCTTCCTCTGTCTGGACGTTCTCTCCATCTCTGTCTCCCTCCTCCCCTGCTTGAAGTGCCTCCAGTTCCAATATTCTGCCCTCCAGGAGTCTGACTTGTCTCTTCAGGCTCTCCAGTTCTCCGCATCGGGCGCATACGTAAGACCGCCTCCCAGAGGGGAGGTAGTCATACATATGGCAGACGATGCAGAAAACTGGGTAGCTCAACATCTTGCTTCCGTCTGCTGCTTCCATTGCTGTCTGCTTGCTGGTCTGCTGCGGATGCCTTCTGGGTCTGCTGTGGTTGCGCCTGCTCTTATCTGCTTTTTTCCCCCTTTTGTTCTCTCTGCCTCTCTCTGTAGCTGCTTTTCTCCTGCTCAGACCAACTCTGCTCCGTTGGCCCCTCCCCTTTTTAAGGTGGAGCTTCGGTGGTGGACGTCGGGGGGGGGGAGCTAATTCTCACCGATTCCCCTCTTGGTCTCCTGCCTCTGCTTCTCTCTCCTGCTGTTTTATCTGCTTTTTCCCCTTTGGCTTCTCTCTCCCTCTGCCTCTCTATGTAGCTGTTTTTCTCTGCTCAGATCAGCTCTGCTCCGTTGGCCCCTCCCCTTTTAAGGCGGAGCTTAGGTGGTAGTGCCTGGAATAGAGGCTTACCAATGACAAAACCAGCCCAAAATCCATGTTTGGTTTAATTTTAGCGTTGGCCCATAATATTTGTGCATTTTTGACTGGAACCCAAACTATTCACAGCCCCTCCTGGCCTACCTTAGTAGTGAGTACAGCAGGGTGTGAGGGCAGGAAAAGGGGTCAGATGCCTTGGGCCCCACAGTTCTTAGGGGGGCATGGGCTGGCATGTCTTCCCCCTTCTCTCTTCACCTGTCTAACATTGCCTTTACCTCTATCTTCCTGTCAAAATACAATTTTTGTACCCAGGGGTTCACCGGCCACTGCAGCAATTCTGATGCACTGCCTATGGCCCCCTCCGGGCTTTCCTGTCAAAATACAATTTTTGTACCCACGGATTCACCAGCCACTGCAACAATTCTGATCCACTGCCTATGGCTTTCCTTCTGCCATGGTCTGCCCCAAATTTCCTGTTTTTGCCTGGACAGACTATAGCAGAAGGACACCTGGAGACAAAAATGGAAGTTGAAGGTGACGTCAAGCAGGCACAGAGAAAAGGGGGAATACATGGCAGCCCATGGAAACCCCTTGGAGAAGCTGTTGTTTTTTAAAAGTAGAACAGGAGGAGATGAAGAGGAAGAAATTATAGGCTTGGAATCAGAAGAGAAGGGGATAGAGATGGTGGGTAATTGTTGGGAGGGGAGGGAAAAAGTTGGATGTGGAATGATGTGGAAGGAGGGGGAAAAAGATACTTGGAGAGAGAGCTGAGAAGAGAAAGGGAGAGATAGTGGACCTGGGGGTGGTGTGGAAGGAGGGAGGGAGAGAGAGAGGAGGGTGAAGTAGTTGGGAAGAGAAAGGGAGAGATGGTGGACTAGGGGGTAGTGAGCAGGGAGAAATATCAGAAGAAAGAGAGATGGTGGACCTGGGCTGGTTGAGAGGGAGGGAGATATGCTGGACAGGAGCGCAGTCTGGAAGCAAGAGAAGGAAGTTGGATCTAGGAATGGAAGGAAGAGAGAGGGAGAAATGATGGGTCTAGGGGTTAAAGTGAGAGAAACGCACCGTCTTTCTTCCCTCCATCCCATTGTTCAGCATCAAGGTGGAAGAACAGAAAAGAGAGGGAGTAATATTGGACCATGGTGGGGAGGAGGAGAAATGGACCTATGGAAAGGCAGAAGGGAAGAGGTGTGGGATAAGATGCTAGAGGATGGGGAGATATAGCATACCCCACTCTCATTGCCTGAGAAGAGTGGAGAGAGGGAAGAAATGGTAGAGCCATGTCGAAGAGATCAAAAGGTGGATGACAAGAAGATGAGTGAGAGAACAGTGAGTACAGAGGTAGAAATGTGGTACTGGGGAATAGAAAGAAGAAAATAAGAGGCTGGGAAAGGAGTGAGATGGGGAATGAGAGAGCTAATGACTGAGAAATGGAAAATTTGATAGGTAACTGAAAATTTAAAATGAAAAAGGGTGAAATTTGAGTGGACAGAGGCAGAAAAGAGCTGAAATGGAAAAATCAATATTGGGTAATTCCATATCAAGTAGGCCAGGGGTTCACATTCAACTTTCTCCAAACTGAACAAAATTTTATGCTGATGTTCCCTAGCAAACTTTTTTTGCTGTATTTTGGTTTGAGACTTACAGGCAGCTGGATGGAGGTTACCTTCAGAGTGCCACGCTCCACATAACATATACAGCTACTTTATTCAAGTGCTGCAACCCAACAAAACCTGTCGGGCGGAGATTGAAATTTTTTGGATTAGTACAACCCTTGGTACTAAGTTCCTATGCAAAGTCTAGTACCTAGCATGAGTTTGGCTCCCTTTTTATGGGCCAGCAAGCTATGGCCCTCTTATACTAAGCAGTGGTAGAGATTTCTACCACAGCCCGGAGCGTTAAATGTTCCAATGCTCATAGGAGTTTTGTGAACGTTGGAGCAGCCTTGGAGCACTTAGTGCTCTGGACTATGATAGAAACCTCTACTGCTGCTTAGTAAAAGCAGGGGGGGGGGGGGGTAAGGTGAATAATGTTACAATAAGAAATCTAGGATTTGCAATACGAGGCTTTGCAGCCAAGTGGAAATAAAAGATGTGAAGTAACTTTTTTTTAATGCAAATTTTACCATTTCTGTGTACAATTTTATGTCATTTGAAAGTGCATCTTATTTACTACAGAAGTCACTCTGTTTAATCTTGGACTCGGCCTAGCTTTGGTCAGAATTAAGGTCCCAAAGACATGCATCATTTACAGGGGAATATACACAGTTTTATACAGAGCCATGTTGGTTCCTTATTATGCATCATGCAAATAAGCTAGAGATGTGACATTTTACAATGCAGCTAAGTTTGTTCTCCTAACCTTGTTCTCCTTACATGCTTTTAGCTTACTGTATATACTCGAATATAAACCGAGGTAACCTTTTTTCCCCCCCAAAAAAGGAGGAAAAAAGTTGACTCGAATATAAATCAATTTGTTTATATTCAAGTACAGGGCAGAAGCGATACCTCCTCCCAGGGGCCTGCAGTACTGCCCTGGTGGTCCAGTGGGGCAGACAGACTGCCAGTCCATCCTCCTTACCGGACCCCCTGTGGATCTTCCTTACTGCCTTGGTAGTCAAGTGGAGCAAGGAACCGGAGCTGGCATCGATCCCTCCCTCTTTTTTTTTTTTTTTTCCTTAAATTTACTGGGTCAGATCAATGGCCCATCTAGCCCAGAAGCTCATCCAATCCAGGTCGTTAGTACCTAGCAAAACCCAAAGAGTAGCAACATTCCATGCTACCAATGTAGGGCAAGCAGTAGCTTCCCCCACGTCTGTCTCAATAACAGACCATAGACTTTTCCTCCAGGAAATTGTCCAAACCTTTCTTAAAACCAGCTATGCTATCCGCTCTTCCACAACCTCCTGCAATGCATTCCAGAGCTTAACTATATTCTCTGGGTGAAAAAATATTTCCTCCTATTGGTTTTAAAAGTATTTCCCTGTAACTTCATTGAGTGTCTCTGTAATTTTTGATGGAGTGAAAAATCGATCCACTTGTACCCGTTCTACTCAATTCAGGATTTTGTAGACCTCAATTGTCTCTTTTTCCAAGCTGAAGAGCTCTAACCTTTTTAGTCTGTCCTCATTCGAGAGAAGTTCCATCCCTTTTATCATTTTGGTTGCTCTTCTTTGAACCTTTTTCTACTGATGCTAACTTGCTTAAGACCAGAATTGAATGCAATACTCCAGGTGATGTCGCACCATGGAGTGATACAGAGGCATTATATTATTCTTAGTCTTTTAAACCATCCCTGTTTAATAATTCCTAGCATCTTGGTTGCCTTTTGGGCCGGTTTCATTGTATTTCAATGAAACCTGTGTTGGGCAGGTTTCATTGTATTGTCTACAATGACACCCAGATCTTTCTCTTGGGTTAACTAGCCCCCAAGGTGGACCCTAGAATCTGGTAACTGTGATTTGGGTTATTCTTCCCAATGTGTATCCCTTTGCATTTGTCCACATTAAATTTAATCTGCCACTTAGACATCATCTTCCAATTTCCTAAGCTTTGCCTGCAATTTTTCACATCTGCATATATTTTAACAACTTTGAACAGTTAAGTTTCAAGTTCAAGTTCATTAAAATTTGATAAATCGCTTATAACATACTAAGCGAGTAACATTAAAATATAAGATAGATCAAGACTTCATTGTACATCATAGAAGTGGGTTAAAAACAAACAGACATGATACATAAGGGGATGGAAAGTAAGAGAGAACAGTTACAATGTTAATATTTATCATAATTATGAAGAAAAACAAATAGGGAAAAAACACCTTGCTTGTCATTCTAATTTCCAGATCATTTATAAATAAGGTGACTAGGACTGGCCCCTCCCCTTGGGTCCCTAGTGGTCTAGTGGGAAAGAGCGATTCCTTTATGCTCCTGCCTTGCAGTCTCCATAGTGAAAAAATGACTGCTATGAGATCCTGCAACAAACTTTGCGAGACTGCGAGTCTCTCATTTGCCATAGGATCTTGCAGCAGTCATTTTTTTCACTACAGAGACTGCCAGGCAGGAGCATAAAGGGATTGCTCCTGCCCCTCCTCACTGGCAGTAGCGATCCTTTTATGCTCCTGCCCAGCAGTCTTTATAGTGAAAAAAATGACTCGTGAGATCCCACAACAAACTTTGTGAGACTGCATGTCTCTCGAAGTTTGCTGCAGGATCCTGTAGAAGTCATTTTTTCCACTATGGAGACTGCTGGGCAGGAGCACAAAGGGATCGCTCCTGCCTTGTTTCACCACTGGGGACCTAAAGTAGACCTTCAGGGGGACTGGGAGGGGAGGACCGGGCTAGTTGTACAAAGTAGGAGGGCATGATTGACGGCAGCTCCAGCTCCCTAAGCCAGTGGACCAATTTGTAGAATATAAGTCTTGCTGCTGTGTTCTGTTAAAGTTTCTTTGTTAATTTCTTCAGAAATCCTGAGAGAACTACATTGCAATAGTGTAGTAGTAACATGATCATCGACTTGTATAATGCTGGTGAAGAAAATATATCCTATAATGCTGGTGAAGAAAATAGGGTCTAACTCTCCTCACTTTTGTAGTGTGGCAAAGGATTTCTCTAACCTGGTTGTTCATATGATTTTCAAATATCAGTGAACTGTCTAGGGTGACTCCCATAACCCTGGATGATTTCTCGTTGTTGAGGTTGATTTCATTTGTCAGTATGATAGGGAGAAATCAAGTGAGTCTGCAGCCTGAACCATAATAGTTGAGTTTTTTCAGCTTTTAGTGTATGATGGTGTTTTGTTGCCCACTTTTGTACTCTACAAAATTTTCCCAGACTCTAATTAATGAGGTTAGTTAGGTTCAAGTTCACAGGAATTGCAAGGAAAATGTCATCTTGAGGAAAGATTGAGAAAGAAGATCCTCAGGAGAGATATTGTGTTAATGAGACATGACTTATAATGAGAACTATAAGTTAGACAGAACATGCATTTCTTTCAATACAAATGAATATTTCTGCAGGAGAACTTCATCTTTGCCCTAGAAGCTGATGGCAATCTGCTGACTGTGACACTTAATAGTTATTCTATTAAGATAATTTCCAAGATATGCTAGGGCCACAAGAAAGCCACAATATCGGGTCAAGAAGACATGGTCAAAATGACATGAACTGTAGATAAAGCTACTGACAACTTCAATCAAGCTTAGGAGGGAGGGAAAATAGAGAAGTCATATTTGACAGCAAGTGGCACCAAGCTTCATTATGACTCAACTGCAATTATGTATATCATCCAATCATTAAATATGATAAAGTGTGAAAAAACCAATAGAAATTAAGTATGTAATTAGTAGCAAGACTCTGGACCCCAGGCTACTAAGCTTGGTTACAAAAGGTCCAGCTAGTTCCTTAAAAGAGAATGGACTGGACAGCACTCCGTTAGCCTAACTGCTGTTACTGTATCCTATTTGGATACTTTTTTAATGTAAGCTGTCTTTTTTGTTTATTACTATTAAACATATATTATATACAGCAATTGGTTTGTTGGTGTGATATCATTTAAATACACTGGAGGGGCTAGCAGCATCCCCTTCAATCTGCATATGATAGCCATTCTCCAGGTTTTAGTATAATTGTGTTTAGAGTAGTCATGAAAATGTTATGGAGTAGCAGTAAGATAGGGAAGCCTTGTGGTACTCCACATGGCGGGGTCCAATTGTCAGAGTAGGTTCTATCTTTCAGTACTCTATTATCTATTTGTAAGAACATAAGAACATAAGCAATGCCTCCACTGGGTCAGACCCGAGGTCCATCGTGCCCAGCAGTCCGCTCACGCGGCGGCCCAACAGGTCCAGGACCTGTGCAGTAATCATCTATTTATACCCTTCTATCCCCTTTTCCAGGAGATTGCAATGCTTTTTACAATCCAGTACTATACTCGTTCGGGCACTTGTTTTTTCCTTTAATGCTGCTGCAAAACCCCATCCACCACGGACCCCCGAGGAAGGCCTGCCGTCCGAAACACAGACCGCGCCGGGCCCCCTGGCTGGCAACAAGGTCACATACACCACCAGAATCCGAAACAAACAGCGCCTGCATCTTGCACACAGTCTGCAGCCGCCCCTGGTTCCTACCCATGAAAATTTATACATCCTTATGGCTGAGCACATGGCGCCTAACAAAAGTTGGCATGGCTATGGGTACCTCAGGGACATTCTTATTCTTAAAAGTTATGGGTTTTGTTACCAAAAACTGCCTCAATGCACCTAATCTAGGCACCAGCATTTATACCAGGTTTCAGCGGGTGTGAGTCTGGCATCCTTGAAACCATTGTAGGACATGTCCTATGATTCCTAGTTCAGATAACCTGTTTAATAATAGACTGTGACTTACCATGTCAAATGTTGCTGAGACATCAAATTGTATTAATAACATCTGTCGGCCTTCACTTAGTGCTAACCTTACTCTGGACATCAGATCTATTAAGCATGTTTCAGTGCTATGGGAGTTTCTGAACCCATGTTGAGAGGTTAACAGCAGGTTCCAACTCGTATTATAATTTTTTAGTTGGGTTGAAACTGTTGTATGTATTCTCCACCAATAAAATATATCACTCTTAAAGAGAGGAATATATTTTATATTAAATAGATGATAATTTGGGGGAATGCACTACCTATTTAAAGCTTAGCTCTGTATAATATTAAAGAACAGAAACATAGAGCATTTAAAGACAAACTAGAATTATATTTTTACAGAGCAAAATTAAGGGCTCATTTTACAAAGTCGCATTAGAGGTTTAACTCGCGCTAATTTGCCGGCCATGCTAGCCGCTACTGCCTCCTCTTGAGCAGGCGGTAGTTTTTTCGGTTAGCATGCGCTAAAAAGGTGTGTACGATAAAGCTGCTAATGCGGCTTCGTAAAAGGACCCTAAATTATAAGATTAGGCAGGCAAGCAGTAAAAAATATTGCTAGAGAAGCAGAATGTTAGTTTGTTTTTGTTTATTTAATTTGATCTACCACTCCTGCATTTTACTGACCTAACCGGTTTATAATGTATCAAACTAAAATGAAATTAGGTACTTGAGAAAAACTACCCTATCTGACCCAAAGGCTCACAATCTAGCTAAAGTACCTGATAAACTAAAAATATGTAATAACAACATATAATACATTTCCAAGATCAAAAATCAAAGAGATAGAAATGAAAGAAGATAAAAAAAATAAAACAAATTTAAGAGATAGAAGTCTCTGAAGTGGCCTGATAGCAAACAGTCATATTTTAGTGCAGGTCTTAATACAACTCCCGGCATAGCACACTTCACAGATCCGTCACTGGCAGAGCTTGAGAGCATCAAAGAATGATTAATTTTAAGCTGGATTAAAAGTAACTCGCTATGATGCAGGGCCTTGCTAGTGGAAAAGTTCTTCAGGAGCACATGGCATGATGGATGAGATATTGCAGTAAGATGTGGTGCCCAATGTCCAGCGATTATCCCAATAGAAAAAGAATAGGTGAATTTTCCTCTTTTAT
Source organism: Geotrypetes seraphini (assembly GCF_902459505.1). Taxonomy (NCBI): domain Eukaryota; kingdom Metazoa; phylum Chordata; class Amphibia; order Gymnophiona; family Dermophiidae; genus Geotrypetes; species Geotrypetes seraphini. Next base: position 71,350,465 of record NC_047094.1, on the reverse strand, counting down.
GGAATCTGGTAGGCAGGAAACGTCCGATCCCTGAGGAGTCTGGCATAGTATCCAATCACAGCTCAGAAATTCAATTCAAAACTTTTTCTGTTTCTTAACAGGGCAGTGCCTGATTTTAATAGTGTCTTTGTTAAGTATTGATAAGATCAAAGACAGTCATTGTTTTGAAACTACAGGTGAATGGTCATCCTTTCAGTCTTGAATGGCTTAGGTTCTTGCTATGTATCATAGCTGGGCAGGGCCTTACTGAATTTTAATAATGTCCCAATACTAAGGGCTCCCTTTATGAAGGTGCGCTAGGGCCTTAATGCGCGGAATGCCATGCACGCTAGCCGCTACTGCCTCCTCTTGAGCAGGCGGTAGTTTTTTGGGTAACGTGCGCTAAAAACACTAGCGCACTTTCGTAAAAGGAGCCCTAAGTATTGTCCTTGCAGACTGGGGGTAGTTCACACTGCTGCTTAGTTGATTGTGGTCTGAGGAGATTCTGGGCTACACATCCTGCCATCTTCTGTAATCCACTCAACAGGTGCACTTAATACTTTTCTGAAAGCAAATGGCCAGCCAGAGTCTCCTTTAAACACACTTTGGTTCAGGCAATAATTTTATAATTCTTAAATTATTAAATCCAGCAAAAATTTTGTAAGGTTCTGTTTTCTCCCTAAATACTGTAGTTGTGCATCTATCTTCCCATAGATTTTGATTTGTTTTTCCTTTGGGCTTGGGTTTGGATTTATTTAGGTTGGCGGATCTACAGTTTAGAGTGAATCTGCATAGGAAATGGTCTGTCCATATTAGAGGAGACCATGCAGGAGAATGGGTTAGGATTATTTACTGTGACCATATCCAGCAAGCGGCCCTTCTCATGAGTAGCACTGGCTATTGTATATAGAAAGGAGAGTAGTGCTGCTCGATTCAGGAAAAAAAATTTTGATTCGATTCAGCCTATTGAATCAATTTTTCGATTCGATTTTCCAGCCCAATTGGGTGTTTTTTTTCCAAACATTCTGGTGGGTTTATTTTATAGCCTCTTCACCCCCTTTGCCATCTCCTACCCACACTGGTCCTGTAGTGTAAACAAAAAATACTTTTCCTCTATCTGTTAAATTCTAGCTCACGTTCGCGGTCTAACACCAGCTCTGGAAGTATACACATTTCAAATCTGACATATTGTAATCACAAAACAGAAAATAAAATTATTTTTCCTACCTTTTGTTGTCTGGTTATTTTTCAAATCATGTTGGTCCCATGTTGGTCTGGTTGTCTTCTGATCAGGCTCTCCTTCTTTCTTCTTTCTTCCATCTCTGTCCTCCCTTTCCTCCCCCAGAGGTCTGGCATTTTTCCTTTTGTTTATCTCATTCCCTCGCAGCTGCAGCAATGGACCCCCACCATCCACAGACCCACCATCTCTCCTTTTCTCAACTACCCTTTCATCCAGCATCTCTCTTCTGTGTCCGTCCCTATTCTCCTCTCCAGTACTGTCCCCCTTGTGTCCCTGTTCCTATGCTCTCTCCATGCCCAGCATCTTATCTCTGTTTCATGTCTCTCCCCGTATCCAGCTTCTTCTTTCTCTCTTTCTTACCTCCTGTATCCCCTTCCCCATGTACAGGCTTTCTCCTACTATCATCCTGCACCCTGCCCACCTACTTTGGAGCAGTATCTGTCTCTCTTGTATCCTTCCCCTTGTGGTCTTGCATTTCTCTCTCCCTCTCTCCATTAGTCCAGTACCTCTCCTCTGCTTAACTTCCCCTCTTTTTGGTTTGGTATCTCTCTTTCCTTCACCCCAGGTCTGGCATCTCCCCTCTCTTCCTCCTCCTCCTCCCTCTGCGAAGGCACTCATCCTCCTCCTCCTCCCCTTTGCACAGGCCTGCCTCCTCGCCATGAAGGCCTGCTCCCCCAACTTCCCGTGTTTACCTTAAGCTAATATGGCAGTCTGCAGGATAGCTGGTGCTATAGCGATCCCTGCAGCTGCTGTCATCCTCAGCAGTACGTTTCCTCTGCCGCGATCCTGATGTCAGACGAGGGGCGGGACTGTAGCAGAAAGAACGTGCCACTGAGGATGACAGGCAGCTGCAGGGATTGCTATAGCACCAGCGATCCTGCAGGCTGCCCTATTAGCTTAAGCCGATAAGAGCGAGGAAGCTGGAGAAACATTCAGGCCTTTCCGACTGACCCTCACCCTTCAAGCAGGTGAGGGTCGGCAGCAGTCAGTAAAATGCAGCGGCAGCAGCAGCGGATGGCCAGGAAGAGGCAGCGCTGCCACTCCTGCTGTAAGAAGGCATGGGGGGGGGGGGAGGAGGGAAGGCTCAGCCATCGAATTGGGAGGCTGATTTTTCTTAAAATTGAATCGATTCGAATCGTGACTCGAGCAGCACTAAAGGAGAGGTTGTCAAGAAATTATCTAAGGCTCATTTGAGTAGATTAAAATCACCTAGCAACATTGGGGAAGAGCATGACAGTGCGGCAGTTGATATGAATTCATATACCATTGGAGCACATTTGGACTAGGGTCTATGTCAGGGGTGTCATAGATGCCTGGATCTCTTAAGATAGATGGACAGTGAGAGAGAGGGAGACATGTTGCCAATGGAGGTGGAGGAGAGGGGAAGAAAAGTTGAACTCGTGGAGGGACAGGGTTGGGAAGGGGATGAGGTCTCTGGAGAGGAAGTGTGCAGGAGACAGAAAGAAATATTGAATGCACAGTAAGAAGGAAGTATAATCAGAAATCACCAGACAACAAAGGTAGGAAAATGATTTTATTGTCAATTAATGATCAAAATGTGTTGGTTTTGAGAATTTATATCTGCTGACTATATTTATCTATTTTTCTATAGTTGCTACTGAGGTGACATTGCATATGTTAGTCATCTACCTTGACTTCTTTGAACCCCCCCCCCCCAAATATAAATGATTAAGATTTTCTCTGCATACTTAATCATGTGCTTTGTGATTATTATTTATTTTTTAAAAATTTTATTTTGTGGTTACTATTATGTATTAAGATTATATTGTGTGTATATGAAAAAATCAATAGAAGAAATTGCATTACAATTAGTACTATTATTTGGGTGGGTTTGGGGTGGAGCCTGGGTGGGTCTGGGGCAGAGCTTGGATGGGGGTACTCTGTTGATATTTGTTAGACTTAGGGGGGTAATTGGCTTGAAGTTGAAAACACTGGCCTAGACCCTTTGATCTTCCCATACATGATGTCCTTTTCCATTGATCTCTCTTCTAATGATGTATCCAAATGATGTGGGCTTTGAGTGACATAGTTAGTGTGATCTTTTCCAAAAGCAATTTGTTCTTCTGGTAGTCCACAGCACACGTGGAGAGGCAAAATAAAAAAATAAGTCTTAAGTCCGTTTTGAGCCTAAATTGCTAGTCACCCAAAGTCAGACACATCCAGTCCATTCTTGATAAATATGTCCAAAATATATATATATTTTTTGAGAACCGTCTACTTGTACATCCAGCAGTTTGATCGTCCAAACCGCTAAGTCATCTATCTTTATACCCCATGCTCATCAAAAAAAATCATCCAAGTCAAAAACGCATACAACAGGACCTTTTGGATGTGGGAGGGGCCAGCAAAGTGATGGACTGGACACCCAGACATGGCAATAGAGTAGTGGGACACCTTACAGGTCACTGCTGTGAACTTCACAAAAAGGGTGCCACATAAACATCTCACCATAACTCCCTCATAGATCATGGTGAACCCCCCAAACCTAGTATACTCACCTGCCTATAACCCCAATAGCCCTTATGGCTGCAGGTGCCACCTATATGGCAGTATAATAGGGTTGGGGGTTTGTACATATTTCACCATTAATGCAGTAGTTAGAGTGACTTATGGGTCTGGTTCCTCCTCTCTATGGTTCACTAGCCCTCCCCCAGACTACTTAAGCCACCTCTGTGTGGTTCTACAGTACTAGGCTTTCCTATGGCAGGTGCTGATGTTCTGGAGGCAGGTATGTACGTTTTTATTCTGATTTTTATGGTGATGTGGTTGGGTGTGTGTGTGGGGGGGGGGAAGTGTGTGTGGGGGTCTGTATTTTGTGTCTATAGTGGTTATCTGGTCACTTTGGATACCTTCTGGGCACTTAGACCTGTTTTTAAATTGTTTGTCACAAGTTCCGTCTAGGCAATCTCGTTAAACGTTCGGTTATATTTGCAGTACAACTAAGTCTAGGTCGGCCCACGTCCTGCCCAAATCCTACCCTCACCACTCCTCTTAAAATGCCCTTTTCAGCTCTAGGTATACAGCGGTACTGAAAAGGCCTAAGTTGTTTTTAGATGCATCTAAAACCTGTTTCGATTATTGGCACTTTTGATCATCCAAGTACTGACTTAAGCCGGTTTTTGGACTTTTTTTATTGAGCCCCATAGACTCATTTGAACTTTTGTGCTGGAGAAGGATTTTATCTCCTTTCTATCTTACTTCCATAATGTCCAACTTTTACATCCATAATTGTCCACTGAAAAAATGAGTGCATGGACCAGCCTGATCATAGTTATAAGTGTAATTTCCTTACTTTTAAATACTTTGTCAAGAGCCTTCATTACAAAGTGACTAATTGCTATTTTGTGGAGTATTTCTTTCCTACTAGTTGCTTCCTTGTGTACAAAAGAGCTCAGAAAATTAAAATTCTTTATAACTTCTATCACCTTGAACTTCATAATCTTCATTTTTCCATGTTCATAATCTGTTTATATTCAGTTCTAATCCCATGTTATAATTTCCGTCTTTAACTTTTCCCAGTAGATATAACATGTCTTCTTTACTACTTGCGATGAGCGTTGTATCATCTACATAATGCAGGTTGTTTATATTTTGATCACCAACTCTGAAATCAAACACTTTCTTCTTCCAAATGTGCTTTTTTTAAAAAAAAAATAGCTTTGCCATAAAGATTAAACAAATAGGGTGACACATTACCATATTCAGTTCTTAATGCAGCTTCTTGGTTTTCATAGAGGTTCTTTATCAGCTGAATTAAGGTTTTGATATTCCCATTTGTACTAGAGTTCTCCATAGTTTGTGATCCACACAACTGAAAGCTTTGCTATAATTTAATGAAGCAGAAGTATACAGGACAGGATTTTGATAGTCTTTACTCTTCTCCAATATCCACCTAATATTGGCAATATCATCTCTGGTTTCTCGACCTCTTCTGAAGCCAGACTGAACTTCAGGTAGCTCTTGCTAAACATGACTGTAACCTTCGTTAAATTTTCAGAAATATATTGCTGCATGTAGAATTAACGCAATCATTCTGTAGTTGTTACAATTTGTGGCATCACCTTTCTTTGGTATAGGTATAAAAAGTGATCTTAAATCAGTGGCCATATTTTCTCCTTCCAAATCTGTTGACACAGTCAAATGAGCACCATGATAGCTTCTGAGCCTTTAATTCAACTAGATTACACAGATGCCAGGTGACTTGTTTATTCGATAAAGCTTTGAATGCTGCTATAACCTCTTTAAAAATATCAGATTATTCCTCTGCATCGGTGTCCGTTTTCAATTTCCCCATTATCATCAGCCATAGACTTGCAAATAATAACCAAATCATGTTGGACAAGTTCATATAGGCAGCTCTTGGGTATAAAATTAGGGCTGAAATTTTAGGGCTGAAAATGGGGTAAGTTATTACCAGCTGTGGTAAAGTATACACATTTACAAGTTGTTGGAGGTTGGGTTGGTAAAACTCTATTGTGCAGGTAAAACAGTCTTGTTTATTTTTCAAATTTTCACAATACTTATTTTAATAGAAATTTAACATTCATCATACATAGTGTTAAATCAGTTTAGCGCATTAGTCTTCACTAATTTTTTTTTTTTTTGTTATTTAATATTTATTGAATTTTTCAATATAATCAAGCATAAAACTTGTACAGAAAGGAAATTCAGCATGAAATTAATACAATTGAAAAGATATATAAAAGAATATCAAATATAAGCATAAATTTCTACTCAAGTTCTCAATCAGATCCAAGAGGGGTAATAGGCGAATCAAAGTAATTATATTTAAACCAAGCAATAACTAGTTGAATGAGATTAAAGCACCCTTTCTTAAACTAAGCACTTTCTTTCTCCAGAGATGCAGTTGAGAGAAAGGTTGTCAGTTGAGATGGCTCAAAGAAAACATATTTATTTTAATAGAAATTTAACATTCATCATACATAGTGTTAAATCAGTTTAGCGCATTGGTCTTTACTAATTTTTAAGCAAGGGCTGTTCTGGGTCCAAAAGGGCTAAAGGAGAGATGACAAATAACTTCCTGTTTGGGGCCATGAAACCCAAAATGCTTCTCCATATTCATTATTACCAGAACATCTGACCTCAGTCACACATGCAGAACACAGATAAATCCTAGGTTCATAGTCAGTGGCGCACGAGACACCAGCGTGCCGACAATTCAGCGCAAGAAAGAAGTGCACTGTGGTAAAACTTATTTTTAAAGAGCTCCGACGGGGTGTGTGTGGCCCCCCCCCCCACTTTATTGCATAGTGTTCACGCTGCTGTTGGGGGGGGGGGTTTGGAACCCTCCATTATAGAGAAAATGGAACTTTTTCAGATTTTTTTCGGGGAAAAGTTCAGTTTTCTCTATAATTAAAGTGGGGGGGCTGCACCTCCATACCTCCCCCCAATGGCAGCGCGAACACTATGCAGTAAAGTGTGTGGAGGTTCCCCCCACACCCCCGTTGGAGCTCTTTAAAAATAAGTTTTTCCACGGCACACTTCTTTCTTGCACTGAATTGTCAGCGCTGGATTGTGGGCGCTGGTGTCTGGTGCGCGATTATCCCGTCACCAAATCCTATGCAAATACAGGACCACAAGCTGAAAGTACAGGCATTCCATTTTTTAAACCATTCTTAAGTTGAATTTGTATGTAACTTGGATCCTGTTCAGTACAGTCTATAAAAACATTAAATATTAAACAGTCCTCAAAATAAAGTACAGTACTGTAGTTTATATAGAAAAGATAGGTTTTGTTCTTCATCTGTTCCCTCTCCACTATATCTCCCTTCCCCATGCATGTGTACCTCATGCTTCTCCCATTACCATGCTCAATATTTCTCTCTCCTTCCCTATGCCCAACAATTCTCCTTTCTTCATTTTCCCCATGTGCACCATCTCTTTCCCTCTCTGACAACCATGGCCAACAAGCTCCCTATTTCCTCCCCCACCTCTGCATGTTTCTCTCTCACCCTTCATTCTTCCATTATGTTTCTTCCATCCTTTGTCCAAAGTTTGTCTGACCTTGCTTCTCCCTTCCTGTGCCAATGTGCTTCCTCCCTCCCATGCGTGTTTATCTCCTCTGGTTGGCTCTCTCCTCCCAGCTGCACTTGTCTTCACAAAGCTGCAAGCAGTGGCCCCTGCACATGGCCTATGGCTGACCTGGCTTTCCCTCTGACGCTAGAAAGCACAGTTACTTACCGTAATAGGTGTTATCCAGGAACAGCAGGCAGCTATTCTCACATATGGGTGACATCATCGACGGAGCCCGGATGCGGACGCCTCACAAGCAGATTTGCTTGAAGAAACTCGAAGTTTCGAGTCACCCGCACCGCGCATGCGCGAGTGTCTTCCCGCCCAGCACAGGGCGCGTCTCCTCAGTTCAGATAGCTAACAGAGAAGCCAACCAGGGGAGGTGGGTGGGTTGTGAGAATAGCTGCCTGCTGTTCCTGGGATCTCTTCAAGGAGGATTCAACAAGCAGGGATTGCTGAGATAACTGTGAGTTGTCAAACCCTTTGCGATGCACAGTTTTATACCTAGAGTCCAATTTTCCTGGAATAGCTGGTATGGAAAAAGGTGTTTCCATGCATCGACCAAAAGTCTGATTCAACAGCTTATGAAGTGGAAACTTAAGACACTCTGCCAGAGGTTGAGGAAGATGCATGACTTCTAGATACTCCTTAGAATACTTGGAGCCAGTATCCAATTGAATATCCAAGTCTACAACCATCTGTTGCAGGAAAGACGAGAAAGATAGCTGATCTGCCAATGCTTTGCCTCGAGGACGTCGAGGCAGCCTGTGTCGAAGAAGAAGCTTCAGCATGGAAAAAGCATCAAAGGAACCTGGTGACTTGGACGAGGCAATCGAGACCGGAACATCCTCGAGGTCCGGCATCGGAGACCTCGAACGAGGAGTCGGTGGTCTGGTCAAGGTTGGAGTAGATCGAGGCTTCGAGGAAGATGGTCTGTCATGAGAATAACAACTATGCCTGGAAGGATGCCTCGATGAAGGCCTCGAATGTCAGTGAGAACTGTGTCTGGAACCAGATCTCGAGGGTCGAGGAGATTTCGCCTCGGAGACGAAGGCAGCCGATGCCGATGTATGAATAGGACTAGAGGCTGTAGATCGAAGCTTCGGAGGCATGGTGGATCAACCTCGATGCACTCTCAAAGACTCTGCTCCTTGTTTAAAGTGTGAGGATTCTCATTGAGGCACTTGCAAAGAATCTGCTCCTTGCTTTTCGTGCTTGGATGGCAGACCAGACACTCGCAGAGACTCTGCTCCCTGCAAAGAGTGTGTAAGTTCAGACTGGGGCAAAGGAAGCAGCTTGACCTCACGGGAGCCTTATAATGCCCAGGCTGGATAAGAGGAAGTAGTTTAAGTCCCATGTTAGTAAGGAACTGAATAAACTGCTTCTCTAACATTGTCTGGAAAGAAACCGGCAAGGATGGATCCGCGTCTGAAACCGGACCACCTGCTTTGGCTGGAGACTCCTTCGAGGTAGTGCGAGTGTGTTTCGACTTAGGAGTCTTGGACACTTTAATTACCACCGGCAGAATCGACTGCTGAGCTATCTGATCTGAGGAAACTGGGGAAGATACAGAAGATGATGTCGAAGCAAGAGCCGCTGCAAATGACGAAGGTCTGATGAGGCTCAAGGTGGAAGCAGGAGGCGCAGAAGGAGCCTCGATGGAAGTCGAGGCCGAAGACGCCTTCGAAGTCGAGGGATCAGTAGGAGACTCCATCTCGAAAAGCTTGTCCACCAGAATGCAACGACGCTTGAAAGCATGAGTCTGAAGTGTTTGGCAAGGCAGACACGACCTAGGATGATGTTTCGGCCCAAGGCACTTGAGGCAGCGTCCGTAAGAGAGATCACACACTGACACTTGCTACACCTCTTAAAGCAGGGGTGCCCAACACGTCGATCGCGATCGACTGGTCGATCGGGAAGGCAACGCCAGTCGATCTCGTGTTGCCGTTCCAATCGGCCGGCCGATCAGCCTTCCTCTCCCCAAGGTTCCCCATCGGAATCTCCCCAAGGTTCCCCACGCACACTCATTCTTGCTGCGCCCTTCCTGCCCGACTGCCAGAACCCGTCGTCCGACTGGGGGATGATGTCACTTCCTTCGGGAGAAGGCGGGAGGGAGGTCTAGGGAAGTCACGACCCTTGAGAGCTGAGCGCCGGCTGCCCCTGGCGGAATTGACAAGCCAGACTGGAGAAAGGCAGTCGGGAGCAGGAGGTGCTCTGCCCAAAAATGCCGGAGCTGCTGCTGCTGCTCTGACGTCTTGAACCTGAAAATGGGAAGTAGAGTGTCGTGCTAAAAAGAGACTGGAACGGCTCTCGTGGAAGACTGGCTTTTTTTCTTTTCTTTTCCTCGGCCCTGGGGATCCAGAGATTTGGGCCTGCAGAAGCCTCACGCTGACCAGCATTCCTCTCCCCGACATCAATTCTTACATCGGAGAGGAATTTCTGGGCCAGCCAATCGCTGCCTGGCTGGCCCGGAACTTCCTCTCCGACATCAGAATTGAAGGGGAGCAGAATGCTGGTCAGTGCAAGGCTTCTGCATGCAGAGCTTGGGGGGCGGTGGCTTGGAGGCCTGTTCCCCGGTGGCGACGGCAAACCTAGTGGCTTGGGGGAGGGCAGGGAGAAAGAAACAAAGGGGGCAAGCAGGGAGACAAAAAGAAAGTGGGCATGGAGAGAGAGAGAAAGAAAGAACAGGAGGCAGGGAGAAAGAAAGAAAAAGTTGGGGGAGAGAATGAGGTATGGAAGAGAGAAAGCATATAGGAGGCTGAAAGAAGGAGTGGGCTGAAATCAGAAGATGTCTGAAGAAGTGCAGCCAGAGTGAAGTGAGAAGAAGTGAGAAGAAGAAAGTGCAACCAGAGACTCATGAAATCACCAAACAAAAGTAGGAAAAATGATTTTATTTTCAATTTAGTGATCAAAATGTGTCTGTTTTGAGAATTTATATCTGCTGTCTATATTTTGCACTATGGCTCCCTTTTACTAAACCACAATAGCGGTTTTTAGCGCAGGGAGCCTATGAGCGTCGAGAGCAGCGTGGGGCATTCAACGCAACTCCCTGCGCTAAAAACTGCTATGTGGTTTAGTAAAAAGGGAGGGGCTATATTTGTCTATTTTTGTATGGTTGTTATTGAGATGACATTGCATAGAGTCATCTGCCTTGACCTCTTTGAAAAAAACCCGGAATATGAATGATAATTAACATTTTCTCTGCCTTTCAGTGTGCTTTGTGGGTTTTAAAAATTTTTTTTATTGTTGGTAGATCATTTTGACTTGATCATTTTAAAAGTAGCTCGCAAGCCCAAAAAGTGTGGGCACCCCTGTCTTAAAGCCTGTAGCAGGCCGGGACATAGACGGAAAAATAGCCGCCGCAAAGTCGAAGCCCTCGGGCTGCGCCTGTCCTGGAAAATGAACGGAAGAAGAAAATTTTAAAGAAATAAAATAAAACAGCAATTCGTGAAGAAAAAAAACACAAACCGCGGTTGAGAGAAGGCACAAAGTGAACGAAAATAAAAGAAATAAAATAAAACGGCAATTCGTGAAGAAAAAAACCACAAACCGCGGTTGAGAGAAGGCACAAAGTGAACGAAAATAAAAGAAATAAAATAAAACGGCAATTCGTGAAGAAAAAAAACACAAACCGCGGTTGAGAGAAGGCACAAAGTGAATGAAGTTAAACACAGAAAGTCAAAGACGGACTTCTCGGCTCTGTGGAGAACTGAGGAGACGCGTCCTGTGCTGGGCGGGAAGGCACTCGCGCATGCGCGGTGTGGGCGACTCGAAACTTCAAGTTTCTTCAAGCAAGTCTGCTTGTGAGGCGTCTGCATCCGGGCTCCGTCGATGACGTCGCCCATATGTGAGAATACCTGCATGCTTGTCCTGGGATAAGAAAGACTTCTGGGTCGGCTGTGGGCCACGTGTACTGTAGATGCTGCGTCTTTGTGAAGAGAACTGCAAGTGGGAGAAGGGAGCTTGCCAGAGGAGGTAAACGCACAAATTTGTGTCACAGCACAGGGGAAGGATAACGAGGGTTGTGTTAGTATATGGAAGTGAGGAAGAGGGTCGTGTTGGGACAGGAAGGTTGAAGCAGACCCTGGTTCATAAGTACAAGTCCGACGTAAGTTGGACATTCTTAACCCAGGGACAGCTTATACTAATATACACATACAAACCCTAAAATGCCAGACTCTGCATGTAGTAGAACACCAGAGAAATAGAAAAAAATGTATTTCTTCCTGAACAGTGGAAAAATATAGACAGTAGATGTAAATTCTCAAAACTGACACATTTCAATCACTAAAATAAAATCATTTTTCCTTTCTTTGCTGTCTGGTGAATTTTTTTTTCTAATCATCTTTTCCCAGTCTCTGGTTGTACTTTATTCTATCTGTGCTTTTAACTCTGTTTCCAGGATCTTCTTATCCATTTGTAGTTTTTTCTTTACTTTCTAAACTATATCCATTTTTGGCATTAACTTTTAATATTCAATGTTCTCAAATCTATTTCCAAGTCTTCCTTTCCCTTCCCATCTATCCATGTGTACCATCTCTTCCCTCTTTCTTCTCTATTCATATTTATCCATAAACAGCATTTCTTCCATCTCTTACCTTCCCCACCCCTTCCTGTGCACCATCTCCTTCCTCAGTCTTCCCATTTCCTATGGCCTATCTTTTTCTCCTCTTCCCACAGTATGGCATCTCTCTGCTTTTTTCCTTCCTTCCTCCCCCCTACCAAAGTCTTGCATCTCTGTTCTTCCCTTCCCCTTCCAGTGTTCTGGCATCTCTCCCCTTCCCATGGTCTGCTATATCTCTCCTCTCCTTCCTGCAGTCTAGCTTCTCTTTCTTCCCCAAAGGTCTGGCATTTTTCTTTCCTTTTCCTCATCCCCACAGTGCAGCATCTCTCCAGTGCTCTCCCCTTGCGATTTCCTCCTTCCCACCCCAAACTAGCAGATGCCCCCCCCCCCCGACAGGCTCTTCTTGTTCCCAGTAGCACTGCACTCTTTCACTCTTCAGGCAGTCCTGTACTGTATTTATGTACTGGTATATGGTAGGTTAATTACCTGAAATTCTTTGCATATTCACTGTAGGCAGAGTTTTTCCCCAAGGTAGCAACTTTAAATGAGCTAAATTTGTATATACAATGACGTGAATTGATCTCATAGGCTAGGCATATTGAAGTTTATTGCAGTTTCTCAGATTCACTGCTAATGGTAAACTCCAACTCCAAAATAATACTTCTTTAGCAACAAATCCTCATTTCATATATCATTTAGCAATTTTCTCATATCTAATGTACTCAGAATGCCACACTAAAGCATTTAGATAATGTAACCAGTATGGTAGCACTCCTCCGAACCTTTGGATCCGTGTGTATTATTTTTAACTTTTTATATGACTTTTATAGCTTTGTTTTCTTTTAAAGTGACAGTGCTTACACCTAAATGGAGAGTTATTGACACTGTGCATGTTGGGTGGGAGGGTGGCAATACCGAGCATACTCTGAATCTTAAAGAACTCCACTGGATGTTTGAATTAAATACTAAGATTCCCCAAGGGTTGAATGAAACTAGTGGATGACGTTAGCTGAATAGATCTTCTCTGGGAGTGTGTATTAAGATCAAAGAACGAGTTTGCCTTGTTCTGATTGGTGGTTGGGCTCCCTGCAGGTCAAGGGAGTATTCCCTTCTTTAGCACTGTTAGTAACGCCCTGGCCATATTGACAGCCTTGGCAGAATCTTTAAATGGAGTAAGCTAAATGCTAAACGCTTGAACATTTTGGTAAGTTAGCATTATATATTTTGATAGGTGAGGCTTAGGAAATCTAATATCCCCGACCCTGAGGAAGAATGAAATGCGTCGGAGGGGATGGATGCAAAAATGTTTTGAAGCTAAGTTTCACTTTAAACTAAATTATTATCAACTGTTTTAAGTGTAAGCACTGTCACTTTAAAAGAAAACAAAGCTATAAAAGACATATAAAAAGTTAAAAATAATACACGCCGATCCAAAGGTTCCAGTGAGGAGTGCTACCACACTGGTTACATTATCTAAATGCTTTAGTGTGGCGTTCTGAGGACCTTCGGTGTGAGAAAATTGCTATATGATATATGAAATGAGGATTTGTTGCTAAAGAAGTATTATTTTGTATTTGGCTATTTTTGATTGTTTTCTGGTGCCTCATATGATTTGAAACTCCAACTCCAACACTTATTGCATAAAGAGACCCTCTTGAAAGAAGCAACACATCAAGATGCACTTGAAAATTTTCATGTTTATCAGGTCAGGTGCCTCCAATATTATTTGGATTAATAAAGATCCTTTTATACCAAGAAAATTATCTACACATAGAACAGACTAGTCCCTGGGCACTAATACTTTTTATTAGTAGTGGTGGCGTTGTGATTGTTTTCCATTTAGCAAAGTATCCAATTCTCTGGCATTGCATTTTTTATCCCTGGTATGTATGCACTGGTGTGTGGTTAGGTTAGAGAGGCGACTGAAATTCTTCCCACACTCCTTGCATGCATGGGGTTTCTCCCCTGTATGCGTGCGCTGGTGTATGGTTAGGCTAGAGCGGCAACTGAAATTCTTCCCACACTCCTTGCATGCATGGGGTTTCTCCCCTGTATGCGTGCGCTGGTGTGTGATTAGGTGAGAGCGGCGACTGAAATTCTTCCCACACTCCTTGCATGCATGGGGTTTCTCCCCTGTATGCGTGCGCTGGTGTATGGTTAGGCTACATCGGTGACTGAAATTCTTCCCACACTCCTTGAATGCATGGGGTTTCTCCCCTGTATGCGTGCGCTGGTGTGTGATTAGGTGAGAGCGGCGACTGAAATTCTTCCCACACTCCTTGCATGCATGGGGTTTCTCCCCTGTATGCGTACGCTGGTGTATGGTTAGGCTAGATAGCTGACTGAAATTCTTCCCACACTCCTTGCATGCATGGGGTTTCTCCCCTGTATGCGTGCGCTGGTGTGTGATTAGGTGAGAGCGGTGACTGAAATTCTTCCCACACTCCTTGCATGCATGGGGTTTCTCCCCTGTATGCGTACGCTGGTGTATGGTTAGGCTAGATAGCTGACTGAAATTCTTCCCACACTCCTTGCATTCATGGGGTTTCTCCCCTGTATGCGTGCGCTGGTGTATGGTTATGCTACATCGGTGACTGAAATTCTTCCCACACTCCTTGCATGCATGGGGTTTCTCCCCTGTATGCATGCGCTGGTGTGTGGTTAGGTGAGAGCGGCGACTGAAATTCTTCCCACACTCCTTGCATGCATGGGGTTTCTCCCCTGTATGCGTGCGCTGGTGTATGGTTAGGCTAGAGCGGCAACTGAAATTCTTCCCACACTCCTTGCATGCATGGGGTTTCTCCCCTGTATGCGTGCGCTGGTGTATGGTTAGGCTAGAGCGGCAACTGAAATTCTTCCCACACTCCTTGCATGCATGGGGTTTCTCCCCTGTATGCGTACGCTGGTGTATGGTTAGGCTAGAGCGGCAACTGAAATTCTTCCCACACTCCTTGCATGAATGGGGTTTCTCCCCTGTATGCGTACGCTGGTGCTTGGTTAGGTGAGAGTGTTGACTGAAATTCTTCCCACACTCCTTGCATGCATGGGGTTTCTCCCCTGTATGCGTACGCTGGTGTGTGATTAGGTTAGATAGCTGACTGAAATTCTTCCCACACTCCTTGCATGCATGGGGTTTCTCCCCTGTATGCGTGCGCTGGTGTATGGTTAGGCTAGAGCGGCAACTGAAATTCTTCCCACACTCCTTGCATGCATGGGGTTTCTCCCCTGTATGCGTGCGCTGGTGTATGGTTAGGCTAGAGCGGCGACTGAAATTCTTCCCACACTCCTTGCATGCATGGGGTTTCTCCCCTGTATGCGTACGCTGGTGGTTGGTTAGGTGAGAGTGGTGACTGAAATTCTTCCCACACTCCTTGCATGCATGGGGTTTCTCCCCTGTATGCGTACGCTGGTGTATGGTTAGGCTAGAGCGGCAACTGAAATTCTTCCCACACTCCTTGCATGAATGGGGTTTCTCCCCTGTATGCGTACGCTGGTGGTTGGTTAGGTGAGAGTGGTGACTGAAATTCTTCCCACACTCCTTGCATGCATGGGGTTTCTCCCCTGTATGCGTGCGCTGGTGTATGGTTAGGCTAGAGCGGCAACTGAAATTCTTCCCACACTCCTTGCATGCATGGGGTTTCTCCCCTGTATGCGTGCGCTGGTGTGTGGTTAGGTGAGAGCGGCAACTGAAATTCTTCCCACACTCCTTGCATGCATGGGGTTTCTCCCCTGTATGCGTGCGCTGGTGTATGGTTAGGCTAGAGCGGCAACTGAAATTCTTCCCACACTCCTTGCATGCATGGGGTTTCTCCCCTGTATGCGTGCGCTGGTGTATGGTTAGGCTAGAGCGGCAACTGAAATTCTTCCCACACTCCTTGCATGCATGGGGTTTCTCCCCTGTATGCGTGCGCTGGTGTATGGTTAGGCTAGAGCGGCAACTGAAATTCTTCCCACACTCCTTGCATGCATGGGGTTTCTCCCCTGTATGCGTGCGCTGGTGTGTGGTTAGGTGAGAGCGGCAACTGAAATTCTTCCCACACTCCTTGCATGCATGGGGTTTCTCCCCTGTATGCGTGCGCTGGTGTATGGTTAGGCTAGAGCGGCAACTGAAATTCTTCCCACACTCCTTGCATGCATGGGTTTTCTCCCCTGTTTGCGTGCGCTGGTGTATGGTTAGGCTAGAGCGGCAACTGAAATTCTTCCCACACTCCTTGCATGCATGGTGTTTCTCCCTTGTATGTGTGCGCTGGTGTATGGTTAGGCTAGAGCGGCAACTGAAATTCTTCCCACACTCCTTGCATGCATGGGGTTTCTCCCCTGTATGCGTGCGCTGGTGTGTGGTTAGGTGAGAGCGGCAACTGAAATTCTTCCCACACTCCTTGCATGCATGGGGTTTCTCCCCTGTATGCGTGCGCTGGTGTATGGTTAGGCTAGAGCGGCAACTGAAATTCTTCCCACACTCCTTGCATGCATGGGGTTTCTCCCCTGTATGCGTGCGCTGGTGTATGGTTAGGCTAGAGCGGCAACTGAAATTCTTCCCACACTCCTTGCATGCATGGGGTTTCTCCCCTGTATGCGTGCGCTGGTGTATGGTTAGGCTAGAGCGGCAACTGAAATTCTTCCCACACTCCTTGCATGCATGGGGTTTCTCCCCTGTATGCGTGCGCTGGTGTGTGGTTAGGTGAGAGCGGCAACTGAAATTCTTCCCACACTCCTTGCATGCATGGGGTTTCTCCCCTGTATGCGTGCGCTGGTGTATGGTTAGGCTAGAGCGGCAACTGAAATTCTTCCCACACTCCTTGCATGCATGGGTTTTCTCCCCTGTATGCGTGCGCTGGTGTATGGTTAGGCTAGAGCGGCAACTGAAATTCTTCCCACACTCCTTGCATGCATGGTGTTTCTCCCTTGTATGTGTGCGCTGGTGTATGGTTAGGCTAGATAGCAGATTGAAATTCTTCCCACACTCCTTGCATGCATGGGGTTTCTCCCCTGTATGTGTGCGCTGGTGTATGGTTAGGCTAGAGCAGCGGCTGAAATTCTTCCCACACTCCTTGCATGCATGGGGTTTCTCCCCTGTATGCGTGCGCTGGTGTGTGGTTAGGTGAGAGCGGTGACTGAAATTCTTGCATGCATGGGGTTTCTCCCCTGTATGCGTGCGTTGGTGTGTGGTTAGGTTAGAGAGGTGACTGAAATTCTCCCCACACTCCTTGCATGCATGGGGTTTCGCCCCTGTATGCATGCATTGGTGTGTGGTTAGGCTAGAGAGGTGACTGAAATTCTTTCCACACTCCTTGCATGCATGGGATTTCTCCCCTGTATGCGTGCGCTGGTGTGTGGTTAGGTTAGAGAGGCAACTGAAATTATCCCCACACTGCCTGCATGCATAGAATGTTTGCTGGGGCAACATCTCTAAATGTACACACATGCTCTGGTTTTCAATCAGCTCTGACGGTGTTCTATAAGACTTGCTTGCTCGGCACTTTCTTTGGGGTGTTATCAGATTTGATAGTGTAGAGAAAACCTTTCTATATTGGCTTCCATGGAACCTCTGTTTTTCTGTCACAAAAGTAGCTGTAGCCATGACTTTTTTTATACAGATAGATTCCTGTTCTGTAGAGACTTGAGATTTGCTGTTTTTGGTTGTAGGCCCACCTCTAACTTTTGTACTTGTCTTAAAATCTGCGGATAAATGTTTTAGGTTAAAATGTTTACTTAGATAGTCCTGATTACTATAACTCATCTTGCAACAGGAACAGGTGTAAACCATTATAGGTTTAGAAGGCACTGTTAAAGAATAGAAGGGAATAGACATTAGATATACTGGTAATACTATATTTAAATCTTATTCCTATGAGAATCATAATGCAGTAAATGTTACAAACTGAAAAGCACAACTAAGGTTAACTTTAACCAGATAGTTACAAGATTAATATTCATCTGTGTCCTATTTTCCAACGGATCCAATTTTTCTTAGACCATCAAAATTAAAATGTTTTGGGGCTGGGTTGGTCATAACTAAGGTTTTGAACGGGATTGTCCCTTTTTCAGATCCCCTGTCCATTTTCCTCACACATAGCTTTTCGACACCGAAATTTCCCATTTTCAGAGACGGCGTCCCAAAGCTGTGTGTGGGGACAACAGGACAGGTGATCGCAGGAGAAAGCAATGTTACTTACCGTAACAGTTGTTATCCACGGACAGCAGGCAGCTATTCTCACTAGTGGGTGATGTTATCCGACAGAGCCCCGATACGGACGTCTCACAAGCATTCTTGCTTGCAGAAACTCAGAAGTTTCGAGATGCCCGCACCGCGCATGCGCCAGTGCCTTCCCGCCCGCTGCATCGGGCGTGTCTCCTCAGTTCAGGTAGCTAGCAGAGAAGCCAACCCAGGGGAGGTGGGTGGGATGTGAGAATAGCTGCCTGCTGTCCCTGGATAACAACTGTTACGATAAGTAACATTGCTTTATCCCAGGACAAGCAGGCAGGTATTCTCACTAGTGGGTGACCTCCAAGCTAACCTCAATGGGATGGTGGGAGAGTTGGCAACTTAGGAGAATAAATTTTGTAACACTGTTTGGCCAAACTGTCCATCCCATCTGGAGAAAATATCCAGACAATAATGAGAGGTGAATGTATGAACCGAGGACCAAGTGGCAGCCTTACAAATCTCCTCAATCGGTGTCGATCTGAGGAAGGCTACAGAGGCCGCCATTGCTCTGATCTTATGGGCTGTGACCAATGTTCCCTCTAAGGATTGATGAGGTGTGTGCAAAAAAAAATATGCATGAGCGACAAGTTACATACTCCACAAATTTATGAGGAGGCACGGAGGACGCATTTTTAAACAAATGTAGTTTATCCTTGTACTCCTTATGTAATTTTAATCATCTATGGATATGTTTGTATATTTATTGTTAAAATGGTTTTATTTATTTCCCCAAATTTATTTTTGTGTTATGCATTGAAAATATTTGATATTGCGTTTAAATCAAAATCTCAATAAACTTGAAACGAGTGCCCGTGAGATTGTGGGAGGGTTAAATACTCAAAGCTTAGAAGAATAACAATTTACTTAAAGTTTTTGCTACACCAGCTTTCTGGTATCTTTACATACAGTGGCGTACCTAGCATATGTAACACCCGGGGCCCATCATTTTTTTGCACCCCCCCCATCTGTAAGAAAAACATGATTTTTAGTAGCAAACCACACGTCACACATGAGTTCCTAGGAAAAGGCAGCATCTTACATATTGCAGTGAGCAGTACATCAATACACCCATTGTAAAACTAAACAAGCCAGACCAGCACAGATCAATCCTACACCGTCAATCCTAACAGAAAACCATGTTTTTCGAACATACAGAACACAGAAAACACCTTCGCCTAGTATGGAATATGTCATCACAAACTAACCCCTCACCCTTTTACAAAACTGTAGTGTGCTACTACAATGGCTTGCGCTATAAAACGCTCCACAGTTTTGTAAAAGGGGGGATAAAATAGAAATACACAGTTTCTTTTCTTTTTTTTATTATTTATTTATTGAAATTTTACATAATTCACAAGAATATTCCTCTTGTACAAGTCAAACAGAAAAGAAACAAATTAAATAGACTCACAATTACTGCTATCAGGAAAATTTCATTCTTTCTTAGACCACTAACTCTGGAGGGAGAGGAGATGAATATATTGAAGAGATAACAAACATAAGTAATAACTGTATTCTTGAAAGGCTTAACAGTCCTCTTTTCTTCCTACTCTTAAACATTCCGGGTAGCAAGATTCTTTAAATCTAAAAAGGTTCGTAACTGTTCTGGTGCATAGTAGACATATTTAACACCTTGATATTTAATTAAAATTTGCATGGATATGCTAATAAGAATGTCGCTCCAAGGGTCAAAGTCTCTACTCTCATTGCTAAGAATAATTTTCTTCGCTCCTGCGTTGTTCTCGTGACATCTGGAAAAATCCATACTTTCTTTCCAAGAAACATTTGTTGAGGATTTCGGAAATATAAACGCATAATTGCATTCATATCTTGTTCGAAAACAAAAGATATGAACATTGTGGCTCTCTCTGTGGATTCGGAAAGAGTAGTTTCTAATAGTTCAGTAACATTTAAAGCGCCTATTGTCAAACGTTCCTCTGCACCTGGGTCGGTTCCTTCAATTTTTTTTTTTCGGCAAATAATAAATTCTATTAAGTGAAGGTATATGTTCAGGGGAAAACTTTAATACTTCAATAAAATACCTTTTCCACATATCTATAGGTGTAACCCCCAACGCCTTCGGGAAGTTCAACAGACGCAAATTCAATCTTCGGTTGTAATTTTCTATTTGTTCAATTTTTTTACTCAAAATTATAGCTTGCATATTTACCACATTGTCCTTAACCTCTTTTATCTCCGTTGAAAATTCATCTTTAGTTTTCTCCAAGGATTTCCCCAAAGCGTCCACAGTACTTACAAGAGTTGTCAGGTCACGTGAAGATCTGGCTACCTGGTTGTTTAGCCTCTCGAGAGAATCCCAAATCTTCTCGAGGGTAATCGCCTCCGATTTAGGTGTTTCAGAGCCAGTAACAATACTGGCTCTCACTTCCCCCTGTTCTCCTACTCTCGCGATTCCGAGCCCCTGAAACGGGGTCTCCCCAGCGTTCACTTCCGCAGAGGAAGCCTCCATTCGGGCTGCAAATTGAGCAGGGTGCGGGGGCGGAGCAGGCTCCGGAGGGGAGAGAGAAACCTCCTGCCCAAAATCCCCAGCCGCTCTTCCGGCAGGAGAGAGCCCGAGACTACCTCCTGGAGTTTCGGGGCCAAAAGAAGCTGCAGCAAAGTCCAGGATAGAACGCTGAACGGGGGTAGACGTCCGGGCCACAGAGGGCTCGGCTCGGATGCTATCCTTCCGTTTAGGGTGAGGCATCACGAAGTAGGTAAAGAAACTGTCCCGGACCACTGGTGTAATCGCAAGCTTCACGCTGCCGCCATCTTAACTCCTCCCCCCAGAGCACCAGAAATACACAGTTTCAACGCTCTAGCTCAGAGGTGCCCAAACTTTTTGAGCTTGTGAGCTACTTTAAAATGACCAAGTCAAAATGATCTACCAACAATAAAATTAAAAAACACAAAGCACACTATACGCTGAGAAAATGTTAATTATCATTCCTATTCTGGGTTTTTTTCAAAGAGGTCAAGGCAGATGACTCTATGCATTGTCACCTCAGTAACAACCATACAAAAATAGACAAATATACCCCCATCCTTTTTATTAAACCACAATAACAGTTTTTAGCGCAGGGAACTGCGCTAAATGCCCAGCGCTGCTCTCGACGCTCTTAGGATCCCTGCGCTAAAAAACACTATTGCGATTTAGTAAAAGGGGGCCATAGTGCAAAATATAGACAGCATATATAAATTCAGACATCATTAAATTTAAAATAAAATCATTTTTCTTACCTTGTCTGGTGGATTTCATGAGTCTCTGGTTGCACTTTCATCTTCTGACTGTGCATCCAATCTTTCTTCCCTTCTTTCAGCCTGTATGCTTCCTCTCCTATTCCCTCCCCTAACTTTTTCTTCCTCTCTCCTTGCCCTTTCTTTCTTTTTTTTCCTCTTGATGCCCCCTTTCTTTTTTTCTGTTTCCCTACCGTCTCCCTGCCTGCCTCCTCTCTTTCTCCCTACCCTCCACAAAGCCACTGCTGCCACCATCAGGGGAAACAGGCCCCAAAGCCACCGCCGCAACCATCGGGGGAAACAGGCCCAAAAGCCACCGCCACGGCTGCCCCAAGCTCTCTCTGCGTCCCACCGGGCCAACCAGCAATCCCCCGACGTCAATTCTGCCGTCGGAGAGGAAGTTCCGCCCAGCCAGGCAGCGATTGGCTGGCCCGAACTTCCTCTCCGACTGTAGCCTTAGGGCGGGTGCACAGCCGGGGTGGACCGCCCTCCCTCCCCCCTTGGTAGGACACTGAAGACGTGGCAGCGGCTCCTCTCACGAATCCCCACCTGCGTCGGAAGTCCGATGCAGTCGGGGATCTTGAGAGGAGCCGCCGCTGCATCTTTTAACTTTTTAAAATACAGGCCGCCGCCGCCGCTTCCTCTCCCCTCGAGTGAGCGACAGGGGAAAGCGTATGAGCGACGCCACTGAAAATTGTGAGCGATCGCTCATGCGCTCACCTTAGAGGGAACACTGTGACCTTACAGGGAAGGGGTAATCCAGCCTGGGCATAGCTGAAAGAGATGCAAGCCGCCATCTAGTTTGAGAGGGTACGCTTCGAGACAGGGCGTCCCAACTTGTTCGGATCAAAGGAGACAAAAAGTTGAGGAGCAGTTCTGTGTGGTTTGGTGCAATCCAGGTAGAAAGCCAAAGCACGCTTACAGTCCAGAGTGTGAAGAGCAGATTCTCCAGGATGAGAATGAGGCTTTGGAAAAAACACAGGAAGAACTATGGATTGGTTGAGATGAAATTCAGTGGACAACTTTAGGCAGGAATTTCGGATGAGTGTGAAGGACCACCTTGTCATGATGGAATACTGTGAAAGGTGTATCTGCCACTAAGGCCTGAAGCTCACTGACCCTGCGAGCAGACGTGAGGGCCACTAGAAAAACCACTTTCCAAGTGAAAAACTTGGTTTCATAAGGTGAGAAAGGACAACGTTGAGATCCCAAACCACTGGAGGTTTGAGAGGGGAATTGACATGGAAAAGTCCTTTCATAAATCTGGAAACCACAGGATGAGCAGAGAGAGTTTCCCTTGTAGAGGCTGATGGAAAGTCACAATAGCACTCAGGTGGACTCGAATCGAAGTAGACTTGAGGCCAGACTGAGATAGGTGTAGAAGATAGTCCAATACAGAAGATAGGGAGGCACGCTGGGGCTCCTTACGATTAGAAACACACCAGGAAGAAAATCTAGTCCATTTTTGGGAGTAGCATTGTCGAGTAGCAGGCTTCCGGGAAGCCTCCAACACATCCCTCACCGCCTGAGAAAACTGGTGAGGAGTTACGTTGAGAGGAACCAAGCTGTCAGGTGGAGAGACTGCAGGTTGGGATGAAGTAGAGATCCCTGATGCTGAGTAAGCAGTGAAGGAAACACTGGAAGAAGGAATGGCTCCCTGCTGCTGAGTTGAAGTAGAAGGGAGTACCAAGGCTGTCTGGGCCACCAAGGAGCTATCAGAATCATGGTGGCACGGTCTGACTTCAGCTTGACCAGAGTCTTTTGAATGAGCGGAAACGGAGGAAATGCATACAGAAAGCGATTCCCCCAATCCAGCAGAAAGGCATCCGCCTCGAGTCGATGAGGAGTGTAGATCCTGGAGCAAAATTGAGGCAGCTTGAAGTTGTGGGGAGCAGCAAAGAGGTCTATCTGAGGCGTCCCCCACTGAGAGAAGATCAGATGAAGGGGCCTGGAATGGAGTGTCCATTCGTGAGGCTGGAGGAGACGACTTAAATTGTCCGCCAAGACATTGTCCTTCCCCTGAATGTAGACAGCTTTGAGGAAGGCGTTGTGGCGAACCGCCCAATCCCAGACTCTGAGAGCTTCCTGACAGAAGGAGGCCGATCCCGTGCCCCCTTGCTTGTTGACATAATACATGGCGACCTGGTTGTCTGTGCGAATGAGGACCACCATGTCATGAAGCAGACGCTGAAAAGCCTGAAGAGCATTGAAGATGGCTCTGAGCTCCAGAAGATTGATTTGATGGAGTCTGTCCGCACTGGTCCAGAATCCCTGAGTGCGAAGCCCATCCAGATGAGCTCCCCATGCATAGGTTGAGGAATCGCTTGTAAGAACCTGCTGGTGGGGAGGAGTGTGAAACAGCAAACCTCAGGAGAGATTCGAAGAGGTCATCCACCAAAGCAGAGACTGCTGAAGAGCAGGAGTGACAATGATGTGACGAGTCAAAGGATCCGACACCTGTGTCCATTGAGAAGCCAGTGTCAACTGAGGAATTCTGAGGTGAAGTCTGGCAAAAGGCGTCACATGAACTGAAGAGGCCATGTGGCCCAGGAGAACCATCATGTGTCTCGCCGAGATGGACTGGCGAGAAGATACAGACTGGCAGAGATGAAGAAGAGCCTCCATGCGCTGAGGGGGAAGGAATGCTCTGAGTTGAATGGTATCCAGAACCGCCCCCATGAAGGGAAGAGACTGGGTAGGCTGCAGATGAGATTTGGGAAAGTTGATCTCGAAGCCCAAACTCTGCAGGAACCAAATGGTGGTTAAAGTCGCTGAGATGACCCCTGGAGCCGAGGCGGCTTTGATGAGCCAGTCGTCGAGATAGGGAAAAACTTGAAGATCCTGGCTCCGGAGTGCAGCGGCCACTACTACCAGACACTTCGTGAAGACTCTGGGAGATGAGGACAGGCCGAATGGAAGCACTCGATACTGCAGATGTAGATGTCCCACCCGAAATCTGAGGAACTTGCGAGAGGCCGGATGAATGGGAATGTGGGAGTAGGCCTCCTTGAGATCCAGAGAGCATAACTAGTCGTTCTGCTCGAGGAGGGGGTAGAGAGAAGCAAGGGTCAGCATGCGAAATCTCTCCTTGACCAGGAACTTGTTGAAGATCCTGAGATCCAGAATGGGACGCAGATCGCCCGTCTTCTTCGGAACAAGGAAGTATCGGGAGTAAAACCCCCGGTTGTGTTGGTCCACAGGGACCGGCTCGACGGCTCGACGGCTCGAAGCCAGAGCAAAGCTGAGCTTCCTGAAGAAGAAGGGCAGTCTGGGTCAAATTGGAAGGATACTCTCTTGGAGGGTGGTCTGGAGGGACCCGATGGAATTGAAGAGAGTACCCTTCCCTGATGATGGTAAGGACCCAGAGGTCGGTTGTGATAGCCGCCCATCGATGATAAAAATGATGGAGGCGACCCCCAATGGGGAAAACAGGCGATGGCAGAACGAGGTTGGTTATGCTCCCTAAGAGAGAGTCAAAAAGGCTGAGAAGCCTTGGGGACAGTAGAAGGCTGAGGTTTTTGTTGAGCCTTCTGTGGAGGCTGTCTCTTCGCAGGCTGTCTCGCAGCCGGAGCCTGCCTAGGTGTGTAACGCCATTGGTAGATCAAAGGCGGTCGAGAAGGTCGAGACTGCGTCGGCTTAGGTTTGGGATGGAGAATGGACTGGAAGGACTTCTCATGGTCAGACAGTTTCTTCGTCACAGTCTCAATAGATTCGTCAAATAAATCCGCCCCTGCACAAGGAACGTTAGCAAGTCTGTCTTGGAGGTTCGGGTCCATGTCAATGGTCCGAAGCCATGCCAATCGACGCATAGCCACAGAACAGGCGGCAGCTCGGGCCGAAAGCTCGAAGGCATCGTAGGAGGATTGCATCAATTGGAGGCGAAGCTGGGACAGCGAGGCCACCACTTCCTCAAATTCGAAGCAAGCCTGCGACTCGATGTAGGGTGTAAACTTCCGAAGCACAGGCAGGAAGAACTCCAAATAAGTGGCAAAATGAAAAGTATAATTGAGAACTCTGGAGGCCATCATAGAGTTCTGGTATATGCGCCGTCCAAACTTATCCATGGTCCTGCCCTCGCGGCCCGGAGGTACCGAGGCATACACCTGGGACGGATGAGACCTCTTGAGGGAGGATTCGACCAGTAGGGACTGATGAGAGAGTTGAGGGCCCTCGAATCCCTTGTGACAAATGCATAGTGTCGAGGTATTCCTTGGAGTACCGAGAACCGGAATCCAGGGTAATGCCAGGTCATCCGCCATTTGCCGGAGGAAAGACGAAAAGGACAGCTGGTCCGCCAGCACAGGCCTGCGAGACGGACTGGATGAAGTCGAGGCCTCGGGATCCACAGAGACCTGCGATCGACAGGGCGAATATGAGACACAGGGATCCTCGAACTCCGGTCCCGGAAGAGGAGACATATCCGACGAGGAATACCCCACACGAGGCAGCTTCTTCTGCGGTGAGACCGTAGAGTGTCGAGAGGAGTGCCTCGAAGAATGCCTGGATCGATGCCCCTCCCGGTGCCTGGAAGGGGATCTAGAGCGGCGATGTTTAGAATGGTCCCCAGAAGCCTCCAACGAGTAGATGGGACTCGAGGCCGTAGAGCAAAGAGGTGGAAGATTCGACGCCTCTCGAGACGCAGTCCAGGCCTGATAAGGAAACATAGAAATAGACGGCAGATAAGTGTGCGGATAAGTGTGCGGATAATAGACGGCAAATAAGGAGTGCGGAAGAACTCCTCCTGTTGTTTGCGATGCCCAGGGCTTCGATTACCCGAAGAGGGATTCCACACCTCTTCATCAGGGGGCGTAACGGGCTCTAAAGGGGGCATGTCACTAAAAGAGGCCCGCCTCGAGGGACTGGCCGCCAAGCGCTGCTCCTCCTCGCCGAGTAGCGAGAGCGAACGGCGAGGAGGAGGAGGAGGGGCGGTCCGCCCCCAGGAGGCGGAACCGGCTGGTCACCCTGGATCGTGGCTATCAACTTGGGTCCCATGCTGGTCATGAGCTCGACAAACTGAGCCTCCAAAAGGGACCGCAACGAAGCCGACAAGGAGGTTGCCGCACCTAAAGTGGGGCCCCCTGCACGGTCTTCGCGCTCCTTCGTGGTCGAATGCTTTTGCTTGGAAGTCTTCGGCACTTTGAGAACCACAGGTGGAATGGGAGGAGGAGGTACCTGATCTGAGGAGACGGAGGAAGGCACCGGTGCAGCAGGCGGAGTCGAAGCCGGGACAAAAAAAGCCGGTTTCAGGAGACTCGATGCCGCAGAAGTGGCGGGAGGCTTCACCGGAACAGAGGAAGCGCTGGCCGAAGTCAAAGCTGAAGGTTCCTGAGCAGCTTCCATCTTAAACATCGACTCCCACAAAAAACAGCGACGCTTGAACGCACGTGCTGTGAGAGTGGAACAAGGCCGGCATGATTTCGGGAAATGTTCTGGACCAAGACACTGCAGGCAGCGTCGATGCAGGTCCGTCAGCGAAATCGCGCGATGGCACTTGCTACACTTTTTAAAACTGGTAATTGGCCGGGACATAGGCCGAAAAAGCTCCGCCGCGAGATCGAAGGAGCGGGGCCTGAGCCACACGGCCGACCCGGTCGACGTACCAGAAGAATTTTTTTTTTTTTTTTAAAATAAGAATAAAAATGAAACAAGCACATGATAAAGAAAAAATAAACTCAAAACCGCAGCGAGTAAGAAGGCAAAAAACGGGTTCAATTGGCGCAGAATTGAAGTAAACTTCTCAGCTCCGCGGAAAGAAAAGAACTGAGGAGACACGCCCGGTGCAGCGGGCGGGAAGGCACTGGCGCATGCGCGGTGCGGGCATCTCGAAACTTCTGAGTTTCTGCAAGCAAGTATGCTTGTGAGACGTCCGTATCGGGGTTCTGTCGGATGACATCACCCACTAGTGAGAATACCTGCCTGCTTGTCCTGGGATAATGGGCTCTCTCCCTGCTTTCCTGCCCGCCCCAGCAACAACTGCAAGAAAGGAAGGTCCAGGCGCTGGCCCAGAAGCCTTCTCCCAGACATCAATTCTGATGTCGGAGAGGAAGTTCCGGGCCAGCCAGGCAATGCAACATGCTATTGCTCCCTTTCTTCTAGTTAATGTTATCTTTCCTGCTATGCATCTGGGCTGTTCAACTTTCCCTGGGACCGTCTCAGCACACAAAGAATGAGAGAAAAAAGCTTCAGCAACTGCGACCCGGAATTTGGCCAGTCAGGCTCCCCGCAACAGGTACACACAATTAGGGCCCTGAGTCAGCTCGGGGGGGGTGCTCCTTAAGCTCCTGCCCCACTCGCCGCTGCAACTCAGGCCCTGCGTGCTTCGAGCGCACCTGCCTGCCCTTCCTGGACACATTTCCTCCATGCAGGAGGCTGGATCCAAGCAGCTCGGCTCTCCATGCCTATGTGAGCAGCCGGCACCCCTCCTTCACGGTGCCGAGGCCACAAACAGGCTAGGAATATGCGTGGTGGATGTGCTGCCTGCCGGAGGCAGCGGCGAGAGGATGGGAGGAGGGACCCCTAAGCAGTTTTGCAATATCCTGAAAAGACCACTCATCAGTTACACTGTGCAAACCTTTGAGAGGTAAGGACAAGCCCCCTAGCGCTTCCTCTTGCTCTCCTCCCGGATCAGGCACAGCCCTTTCATTCCTTCCTCCCGGCTTATAGGCAGTCTCTTTTCCCTCTCCTTGGTTGCATGCACAACCCTCCACTGTCTACACAAGCTGCTTACGCTGTAAGAAGGAGGAGCTGCAGTGCAGCAGCACAAGAGTATTGCGTGATCTGTTCTTTATGCTTTGGCAACTCGAGTTTTAAACAACATCCTCCTCAAAGTAATAAAATAAAAATAGCCTGTCTTGGTCTAAATTGGAGAAATGTTGCTATTTGCTTCTGTTCTCATGCAAAAAATTTCCTGAGGAACATGGCCTTTCTAAGGGGCCCTTTTCCAAGCTGCTTAACATGGCCGTTAATACAAAAAAAAAAAAAACCAAAACAACCAGACAAAGATGGCCTTAGCATGTGGGGAAAACCACGTACATGGATGCACTATGGCCACTTTTTGCTGTCCCTGACTGGAGTTACCATAAGGCTCCAGAATAGGGTTACCAGATTTCTTCATGAAAAAAACAAAAAGGACATTCAGCCCTTCCTCAATCCGCCTCCAATCGCTGCCTGGCTGGCCCAGAACTTCTTCTCAGACGTCAGAATTGATGACAGGTCGAAGGCTTCTGGGCCAGCACCTGGACCTTCCTTTCTTGTGATTGTTGCAGTGCTGGGCGGGAAGCCTTAGCTCCCCAGTACAGCATCTTCCTGTTGGCCATGTAAACGGTGATGTTCAGCAGCACTGTAACAGAAATCTTGAGGTTTCTAGCAACTGTAAAATAATTCACCTATTCATGTTTTTGGTAGGTTGCCAAATAACCACCATGCTTCAGCTAAATTTTAGTAAGCACTTGAATTATCAGAGATTAGGTAATATAGATAACGTGACAGATTCTGCAAACGGTACCTAAATCAGCAGGTGCCTTGAAAAAAGCGCTGGCAGCATGTCAATCACACTTAGGCATCACTTACAGAATTACAGAACGTAGGTACCATTAATGTAGGCCAGGGTTTTACTGATGTACATTGCAGGCACCTAAGTTCTTCTGAGAATTGCACCTATCTGTTCCTACCCTAAACATACTCAGTTAGGTGCTCTAGGCGCCATGCGATTGGCGCCTAACTGATTCTATAAAAGGTAAGGGCCTATCAGCCAATTTAAATTTTTTTTTCCAATTATGACCTTGTTAAAGCTCATTTAGTTAATTAAGGTAAGCACCTCTTATAGAATCTGGCCCAATAATCTGTGTTAGCAGTACCTAATATACCTACTACTACTACTTATTCTTTCTATAGTGCTAGCAGATACACACAGCACTGTACATTAAACACAAGCGACAGTCCCTTCTCAAAAGAGCTTCCAATCTAATTATGACAGACAAATAGGTCAAAAAGGGATGAATCTATACATGCTGCTGAGGTAGGGAATTGGGGAGCGTGCAGGCTGAAAACCAGGAAAGGCACTGTTGCCCCCTGAAATCTTTGACAACTCGCTTAACCCTCCCTCGAATCAAGTACAAAACTTAGTGTAAGCTCTACAGGGAAAT
Source organism: Geotrypetes seraphini (assembly GCF_902459505.1). Classification (NCBI taxonomy): domain Eukaryota; kingdom Metazoa; phylum Chordata; class Amphibia; order Gymnophiona; family Dermophiidae; genus Geotrypetes; species Geotrypetes seraphini. Next base: position 71,321,039 of record NC_047094.1, on the reverse strand, counting down.
AGCTACAGTAACTGAATGTAACTTGTCTTGAGCTATTAATGAGAAAGATGTAACAAAATAAATGACGGCAGATAAAGACCTGAATGGTTCATCCAGTCTGCCCAACAGTTATTCATTATACAAATTTATAATTAAATTGAATCGTCTTTTTTATTTATTACTGGGTTCTAGACCATAGAAGTCTGCCTGGAACTACTGGAGTTAAGAGTAGCCCGGGAGCTTGTTTTAATGGGCGGATAGTAACACGGGGCTGGGAAGCCCTCGTGTTGCCCGCAAGGCAAGCTGGGAGGACCGTTAGGAAGGTAGAATTAGAATAGGTTCTAGGGGAGGAGCTCTCGCCAAATGGCGAGTTTTTAATTGGTTAGATTAGGGAAAAGGGGCGGTTTGAGGGTGCACATAAATCAGGACCTTGGAGGACTCGATTTGTTGCAGGTCCTCCAGGGCGGTTTTATCCCACCCTCCCACCCTTGGTTGGTGGCCCTAGTGGCTTGGGAAGGCGGGTATCCTGAGCTACTGGGTGCTGGGGCTCATCCGGCGATGAGCAGTGGGCCGGCTGGGAGCCGTGGCTTGGGGTCAGGTGACCCGGGTTAAATGGGCATGAGGTCATGCCACCCCTCAGACGCTTGCTGTTGGTGGCGGGGTCAGGGGCAAATGGTAATGTTTACACGGGGTAGCTTGGGAGGAGCTTGCTGATGTTGATTTTCAATTTAAGGTTCATTATGTTAATGATGTTATTTATGCAAAGGTAATTTATTGGTTATTGTGATTTAAATAAAGAGCTGTGGCTATTATACCATAATAAAGCGTGTTGGTTTTATTTAGGGGAGGGTAAGGAGAAAAAGGGGGGTTTAGGGACAGCAGCAGGGACTATCCAGATCCCGCTGTTACTGTTAAAGCTTGATATCACTCCAGCCTGCATTCTTTCTAAATCCAAAATCCAGTACCAGACATACTTGGAAGTAACACAAAGGCAATATTTCTCAACTTTTTTTTTTTTTAAATTGTTTATTCAAAATGTAACCAAGACATACAGGCAGAAAATGATTCATTATAACCAAGTCACACATCTGAAACAAAATACAGTAATTGAAAATCAAAAGCAAGGAACAATTCTGAGACCCTTTACAAAAAGGACAGTTTGCCTGACTTTGTACAAGTCAAGCCTTATTTTAGAATAATCCCTATCCAGTCCTTTCAAACATTCACAAAACACCCATCACCACTCCAAAGCAAACCACTCCAGACCCATCATACATATCCATGCATTTCTACAACTATCACATACTCAAGCCTTCCCCCCTCCCCACCCCGACTGCCCCCTCGATACTTAGAAAAAACAGCACCTTCACTCTAGCCTCTCAAAAGGCATAGCATATCAAGAATGCCCAGATGTCAGGGTTAGTATAGCTCTCCACAAGGCCACATAGTTCAGTTTGTCCAGGCGTGTCGAAGACTGAAATACTGTATCTGGATCTCAAAATGAGCAACCTCACACAACTTAACCAGCCATTGTGAAAAGGATGGAAGCCCTTTTGGATACTCAATGTTGTAACAAAAACTTTTTAACCATGACAAGCACCAGGAAACAAATCTCCTATGGGGAAAGGAACCCCCCCAACTAATTACCTCTAATCTCCCAACAATAACAAAACTGTAGTCCCAGGAAATAGAACATTATAAAATTTGCTCCAGGAGGGGAAGAACCCGAAGCCACAACTCCGTATGCATGCACTCCAAAAAGGTGATGGGGGACCGTTTACATGTTGTACATAAATGCTCATCCCATAAGCTCATTGTTACCACCCATGTGTGTTCTCCGTTATAACACTGAATCCCAGGAGATTTCTGATATTATTAGAAACCATTGGAGGATTTTTCAAAGGCACCCTTGTTTTGAGAACACCAAATTACGATTAGCCTATTCAAGAGCTCGCAATTTGAAAGAACTGTTAAGCCGGATGGGCCCCCTGAGGTGGGTAGGTTTAATGGGACCCACTTAAGTTGTGGTAAATGTCAGATATGCCCTCTTACTTTACAGGGTCCCTCTTTTGTTAATCTCCTTAACAACAAAACGTATTTTTTACGTCACCGCACAACCTGTAGATCTGACCATGTGGTGTATTTTATACTATGCCCCTGCCAAAAAATATATGTAGGCAAGACGATCAGGCCCTTTAATATCCGTATGACTGAACACAAATCCTGCCTTCATCTAAACAGGTAAGAAGCTCCACTGGTTTCACATTGCGTATCTTGCGGTCACCTTTTTGAGCAGCTACGCTGCATGGTCATTGACAAAGTTGTTTCATCGATTCGGGGTGGTGACAGGGGGAAGAAATTACTTCAGTTGGAATTAAAATGGATAGACCGTTTACAGTGCATTCAACCTATGGGTTTAAACTTCACTATGAATTGGCAGTCCTTTTTCAATTAAATAAATTTCAAAAAAAATTTTCTAATAATTTACAAAGTAATATTTACGTTTTTTGATTTTGATTTTTGACTTAATTTCGGGTGTATGACGTATTGTGCTCCACTAGATGTTGTCACTTCCGGTTTTCACTAACCGGATGTGACATAGAATGCCATTATAACAGGAGACAACGCCCGCTTTAGTTTGGTCCTGCATTTGAGTTTTGCGCCATAGTGGTGATTCGATACTGGTGCTGAGTAACCTGTGTAGGTTGTAGCTGCACAAAGAGGTAATCTGTGCGGTTCCTTGTAGCAACCGTTTCGCGGTTTTGCTCTTGGGACCGTTGTAAACTAGTGGTATTCTGATAGATCAGAGATATTGTTGTAATGTCTTAAGGGTGGGTAGATTCTCATTCTAAATTTAATTTAAACTAAATTTAAATTCAATTTTAAGTTTATATTTAAATCTAACTTTGTCCTTAATTTTGATTTTAAATAAGGGCTGAAGATTTGAAAATGTGAACAGTCCATTTGTAAAGCTCATCTAGACTTCCAAAACATTTTTTGAAATTCTTCACAATTCTTTAAAAGTCTTTTAATATTTTAAAGATCTTCACTTTAATGATTAAATGATTTATGATTAAGATAAAGATAATTTTGAGTGATTAATAAGTATTTTGTGACACGATGTGTCTTATGCAGTTGAAGGTGTATCTCTAACCTAGGGGGTCCAGGGGTGTTTGCTTGGAACTCTCGTGGTTTGTTTAATGAGTTTTAAGTGATATAGTAGCTTTTTATAAGAATATTGTAATGATAGCATGGGATAAGTGCTTTTTAATGTTGGAGTTGCTTAATGGTTCTATTTTTTGCTTATAGTGATTAACTTCTTGAAGAAGCCTGATGTAATATATTGACTCGGGCAAAACGGAGATCTTCCGTCAAGTTAAGTACTACTTCACTTCACTCTTAAATATAAATATTTAATTAAACTATAAAATTATAAAAAATTCAGACTAAAACTGAGATATAAACCATCAATGATAGTCTGCATTGAAGTTTGTCCTCAAGATTTGTTCTAAGGTCTGACTGCAGACACTTGAGATTGGCTTTCTCAGGAACAAATGTGTTTGATTTTGCTCTTAAACAAAGTTTTTTCTTTATGGTATTTTTGTATTTGATATACGACATTTGCAAGGTGGTTTTGAGATATATAAGCAACATGTAAAATCTTATATTGCATCTTTCATATCCACTGTGCCCCCCATGTCGTGAACATGAGCAAAGAGGTAAAAAAAATTGTGGTCTCTCATAAGGAATCCCCAAATCTCTCTGCTACCCCTCCAGTAGTTTATCCATAAGACTCATCTTAGTACCTATTTTCAGCACCCTGTACCATGTGGAGAGTATATTCATTTCTGGGGTAACCTGGGTGAACTGGATGTCCAGAGGACCACAGAGCCACGAAGCCCCTCATCGTTTCTACAAGGTATCATCATAATGTCAAACCTGATATGCCCATAAATGAGCAGGGGGAAGAGACCATTTAGCCTGTACCTGAGCAAAGGTAGGAACCCCCCCCTCCCAAGTCCCACAAAGCCCTCAAATTACCATAACCCCTCAAATTACCACAACCCCTCTAACCCCCACATCCAGAACAAGGATCCCCCACCCCTGGCAGGAACTCTGTATTGCCCAACATCTTAAGCAGCTAGGAGGCCTCCGGCATCTTCCCCTGACTCTGCAACCACCAGCGCCAAGCTTGTCTAAGTGGAGTCAAAATTTGAGGCTTTGAGCCCCCACCTGGACAAGACTCTAGAACTTGTGTGGCATTTTGGTTATACTGTACTTTTCTAAATAAACTTAAATTTCTATGAAAAATGATGTTTTTTTGCTTTTTTGCAGCTCATATAAACTTAAACCTTGCTTATTTGGCTCATGTCAGCCTTTGAGTTGGACATGCTTGCTCTAGAGCAGGGGTGTACAACCTGCGGCCCAAGCTTCTCCCTCCCTCCCTTCTGTGTCTCCCTCCAGCAGGTATTTAGTTTTCTGGTCGGATCCTTGCAAGCGATTCACAGCTGCTTCAAAAAGCTTTCTCACATTGCCTTTTTCTTTGCCTCCCGGTGAGTGTTTATTTTAAGGTCAGCTCCCTTGCTGCAATCCTCTGCGTGCGGCGTTGTCTCCTCATGCACGATCTGCGGCTGTGTCAGAAGCATTCTCTCTGACGTCGCGACATCAGAGAAGGCTTTGGAAGCAGCCGTGAATCACGTGCGATGAGCCGACGCCGCATGTGGAGGACTGCAGCAAGGGAGCTGGCCATAAAGTAAACAGTCGCTGGGAGGCAAAGAAGGAAGGGAACGCTTCTAGTTCAGGCGCGGATCGCTGATGGCCATAAAATAAACACTCGCCGAGGCACAGAAGGAAGCCGTGGATCGTGTGAGGATCCAGCAACCACCGCCTGCAGCTTTGATGAGAAAAATGATTGCATCAAGGGAGCTGGCCAGAAGGTAAATACCCGCCAGAGGGAGACACAGAAGTGAGGGAGGGGGCATGAACTTGGGATACAGAATGAAGGAAAGGAGGTAGGGGAGTATGAGCCATAGGATGGAAGAATGGAGGGAGTGAGGGAATAGAAATGGAGAACTGGGTGTCTGAGAGAGGGAAAAAGAGATGGTGGGGAGATGAAGAAAGAGGAGAATTGTTGGGCATAGGGAGGGAGAGAGAATTATTGGGGGAAGGGCTAGAACGCGGCCCTCAAGGACCTCAAGCTACCAAAGTAGCCTGGAGGTTAGGGTAGCTGTCTTGGGCCCTGCTGATCTGTGTTCAAGAACTACTACTACTAGTAAATATTTCTATAGTACTACCAGATGCACGCAGAGTCACAAAGAATAAGAAAACAGTCCCTGCTCGAAAGAGCTTACAATCTAAACAGGATTTTATGGATACAGTTAAGGGGAACGGTTAATCAACAGAGGGCAGAGGAGTAGGGTTAAGGATTGAAAGCTATATCAAAAAGGTGGGGTTTCAGTCTGCTTTTAAACAAGGGAAGGGTAGGGGCTTGATATAGGGGGCAGCTAGATGAAAGGAATGAAAGTCTGGAATTGGCAATGGAGGAGAAGGGTAACGCTAAGAGATACTTAACCAAGGAATTGAGTTCTCTGGGAGGTGTATAAGGTGAGAGAAGTGAGGAGAGTTATTGAGGGGCAGCAGAATGAACACACTTATAGGTCAGTAATAAGATCTTGAACTGTATGTGATGGCAGATAGGGAGCCATAGAAGTGACTTAAGGAGAGGGGTGACATGAGCATAGCGAGGTTGGTAGAATATGAAATGCACAGATTGCAAGGGGTAGAGGCGACACTGTGGTATACCAGTTAGGTGTAGATTGCAGCAATCTAAGCGTGAGGTTACAAGAGCTTGGATAAGGGTCTGAGTAGTGTGCTCAGAGAGGACGGGGCGACCGGCTTAAACCAAGCAGAAATACATTTTCTGGCTGTAGCTCTGAGGTAAAAGGCAGACCTCCCTTAGCTGAAGTGTGTCCTCAAATTAATTATTATTAAGACTGTCAGCACAGATTTACAGCAGTGGAATGAGGGGCTAAAACGCAGTCCTGCAGCCATGAAATCTGAAACCTCAGCTGTCAATAAATGAAGTTAAGGTCCATGAAGTCTGCATTTTACCCCTTCCCAATTATTGAACATGGTAGTGGAAGAGGAGTGAGGTAAAGATACATGGGAAAGAGAGATGACAGGCAGTAATGTTGGATGTGGTGGGAACAGTGGGATGGATATACCACGGCTTCACAGCACTAGAGCACTTTATTCTCACTCTTAACAATAGCGATAAAGTTTTAAGTTTGTTTTTACAACTGACAGTTCATTTTAGTAATTAATTGACTGTTTTATTTGTTTTATTTTTATGTATCTTTTATTTCTCAACTCTAGATCTACTTAAACCTTTCTAAGATCTGCTGCCGCAAAGCCGACACCCTTACCAGCTGACTTCCGGTATATGGCATTTAAATTGGCCTCCTTTGCGGCTCAGAAAAGATTAGTGGTAATATCTCATGGTGTTGCTAAAATAGGGACCCAGCCTTGAAAAAGCATTTTTTAACGCGAAACATATTGGCATAAGAAAGTCCCTATGCTGACCACAAATATAAGATAAGTTCACTTTAAAGTATTTAATATATTAAAAAATATTTAAGAGCTAAAAAATGGTTTAACTAAAAGAAAATAATTTAATAAAACTGATCCAGGGAAGATTTTGCACATCAAGCTTAACGTGGTGATAAAAGTTTGAACGTGGAGTGGTGCATCTGAGGATCACTATAGTATTCCTATATGATGGATTTATAGATCTGAGTCTATCAGTAAAATATATTTTGGAATTGAATACTATATGAATATTGAGTGCCTTTCATTTGATAGAGCTGCAATCTGACATTCAACTGAAAGAAAAATTTGTTCACGTGTCTTTAATGGACTTTTATAGGTCCTATCTTCCCAGAGAGAAATATCCCTCGCTTCACAATCACGCCTTATTCATGTCATCGCTTTTTGGCAGCACCTACACTGGTGAGCAACTATTTTCAAGAATGAAGCACACTAAAAGTAAAATTAGAACTAAGATATCTGATGAGCACCTTGAACACTAACTGAGAAGTGTAACTACTTCCATCGAACCAGATACTGATACACTGGTTTATCAAACTCAGTGTCAAAAATCCCACTAGTTTTGTTGCCCTCTGTTCTATTACTTAGACTGGAACAATTTATTAAGATTTGACGAGGGTGTGAGAGCTGAGTTTAGAGAGCCTTGGTGAACCTAATACCCAATAAAGCGCAAAAAGTCATTTATAATAAAAACAAATCTCCTGCAGCTGATTGTGATTTGTGATGGGGCAGTTCTGCAGGTGAGGGGTAGATTTATTTCAGTAAGATTAAGTGTTTTGTTTTGGGTTGTTTGTTTTTTTTTTTTACAAATTTGTAAATAACAGCAGCCTATGAGATATTCAGTAAATGGAGCCATCATCATGTTGACCCTAAGCATTTTAATGAATATCTCATTGAAAGAAATCTACTGCTCACCTGCAGAACTGCCCCATCACAATTCACAATCAGCTGCAGGAGATTTGTTTTTATTATAAATGACTTTTTGCGCTTTATTGGGTATTAGGTTCACCAAGGCTCTCCAAACTCAGCTCTCACAACCTCGTCAAATCTTAATAAATTATGAGTGAGCTAGGTAGGGAGGGCCATGGAAGTGACTGAATCTGATTTTTGAAACCTCTGCTATGTGCAATTAATGACAAGCGAGGACCCATTCAACACAGCAGTGTAATTAAAAACTTCCCAGTTCAAGGAAAACCAAAAGCAGCAAGTAAATTTTCTGGCATTGGAGCTAAGATGTACAGATGGAAAAAGACAGAAAGATGCATGGTTGATTTTCCACATTTTGGATGGCTGCAGATTGAGAAGGAAAGGTAATTTTTAATAACATGAAATTGCCAATTGGCTTGCACCTCAGTTATGTATGTTTTTAAAGGAGACATTACTTAAAAAAAAAAAAGTAAAAAATATCAAAAACAATTTTAAATGGACACTGTGGAGAGGAACCCAAAAAAGCAGTAATACCCTGACTGAGCGATCCTCCACGTGCGCAGCTGACAGCTGCTTTAGCATCTCTGCTCTGATGAGGCTCGCCTCTGAAGAGGCTCACTGTAGCTGTTATAGAAGTGAATGGGAGAACCAGGCTTATGCTGTCAGCGGAACACGTGGAGGATCGCTCAGTCAGGGTAAGTAGTACTGCTTTTTTGTTCCTCTCCACAGTGTCCCTTTAATGAAGGTTTATTATTAGATATGTACATCTTCTTTTGTTCATCAGCTAGCGTTAGTGTTTGTGCGGTCACAGACAAATTTTTTTCTTCCAATGCGGTCCAGGGAAACCAAAAGGTTGGACACCCCTGCTCTAGAGCCTCTCATACTTGCAATTAATTTACATTCTGATATCTCTAATATATTCCATAATCAAAATGAATATGCTGATGATTTATTATTATACATCTCTAATCTAACAACCTTGCTTCTTAAGCTTTTTCATCTAATTCATAAATTCTCTCTATTTTCAGGTTATAAAATCAATCAACAAAAAACTGAAACTCTTCCTCTTAATATTTATGTACACCCAGATTTAATTAATCCGTATAATTTAATTTGGGCCTCAAAACACATCTGATACCTTGGTATAGACTTATATAATATCTCAGGTACTGCCAAATACAACTGTGAAAAAAATGATTACTTTTCTGAAATCACTTTTAAATACTTGGCATCCCCTTCATCTTTCCTAGTGGGAATAAAAATGATGGTGGCTCCTAAAATTAACTTTATTCTTAGCATGATACCAATCCTATTTCATAAAACTAGTCAACAAAAAAAAAAAAGTTTTTCTTTGCTACTGAGAACTTATGAAGCGTCCTTAGTTAATTTAATGATGCTGATTTCAGATCTGTAATTGAAATTCAGCTAGCAAGTCAGGTTTCTGAAATACACACTACTGATTTTTTAGACAGTTTGCCATATCGGCACAATACTGCGAGTATGAAGTGTGTCCCACCAAAAGTGTGTTTAGGAGTTTACTCTGAAAACAAACACGAAGACAATAAGGAGACATATATTTACCCCTCTCCTAACTCGCACAAAAGTGATGTCAGCATGTTCAGAAATGTTTGAGACACTTGCTTTTATGCTTGTACTGTACATTTGTCTCTCTTTGCAAGGTCTCCAGTTATACCGGGATTGAACTTTCCCTGATATCTGCTTTCCAACACTTTGATATCTTGATGAAATCTTTTCCCATGCCAAGATTGGATGGGAAGCATTTGAGATTTGAATATAAGTGCATTTTAATTGACATTCTGGTACCCATTAGCTGATATGCTGTCAGCTTGTTCTCCACAAGCTCAGCATAATTCTCTGATCTGTGATTACCAAGAAAATTCTGAAAAACCACCACGAATGTTTCCCAAGCTGCTGGGTTCAGCTTCTGTTTGAATGCATCACACTGGTCAACAAACATTTTGCTACTGGAGTTCTGTCACTTGTACCTTAACAAGGGCCACATGTTGACTCTAAATCTGAAGACAGATTTTGTCTTTCACATCCTGTTATTAAGTTATGCGTCAGTTTGTGTTTATATCATTTTCGTCAATAACGCTACTGTTTCTGTAACACATTATTGCATTTTAGCTCATCGATCAGATAGCAGTAATCTTTTTTTGTTTGTTTTGATAATTTTTTTCATATACAATTATACAAACTATACATCACAATTGGTTAACAAATCCCCCACTACAAAAGTAGGGGGGGGGGGAGAACACAAGCTAAAGCAACATATCATCAGAAAAATATATACATGTGGGCCTGGATTCTGTATAGGATGCCCGGGACAGGCATCCTATACAGAATCGAGCCTATGCTCGCCTAAAATAAACCCGATTCTGTAACAGATGTTTATGTTACAGACACCAGTTACAGAACCGGGATAGTGTAGACACGGCCACTACACTTATCGCAGCAAGGAATCTCCCTGCCATGATAGGTATAGTGGCCACCTGTCCCCCCCTGATGATCACCGGTAGGAGGGTGCTCAACCCCTCCTGCCAGAAGGCCCCCCAATCCCCCCCCGAAGTTCACCGGCAGGAGGGTGCTCAACCACTCCTGTCGGAAGGGCCTCCCCATAGAAGGGGCCTTAGGCGCCTGGGCCAATCGGGCCTTAGGCTTCTCGGGGAAAGGGCAGGCCCACCTCATTTCGACGGAGGCAAGACGGTAGGAAGACCTGGCTGGCCAACTTGTATGGGGGGTTGGTCCAGAGGCGGGGTGTTAGCAGGGGGGGGGGGTTGTCTTCCAGCAGGAGGGGTTGGGCACCCTCCTGTGGGCTATTGTCAGGGGGGTGGAGTCTTCAGGGCAAGAGGGATTGGGCATACCTCCTGCCTCATTCGTTCGGGTGGGGGGGGGGCTGTGTCTACTTACAATGTAGGCCAGTATTTTGCATAGGGCTGCCTAAGGCTACTGCCTAGCCTTAGGCGGGCTTGCGGGCCTCCCTAGGCTCCTTGAGGCATCTTCAATATAGGCGGACTACAGCTTTTGGGATGGCTCTACCATCCCAAAAGCATATCTAAGAAATTAGGGCTGATGCAGTCTATCCAATGCAATTTTCTGAATCGGAGCCCCCCTAGTTACAGGTCAAAAACCCAAGGCACCAAGAATTTTTTTTGTTGGCCTGTGTTATCTTTATGAAAATCTTACATTTTTTCATCCACAAAGGAAAATTGCACCTTGCCCCAAAATGCCTAGTGATTCTTTACTTCATACTCTAGCTCCAGCTCAGGAGCATAGACCTTTAAAAAGATACCCCTCTGCTCAACAGAAACCCTGTTTTCCCACTGGGTCTGAAGCTCTCACAGTAAGCAATCCAGACTTGGGTGTGTCTGTGATCAGGGCCGGATTTAGGCTATTCCACTTATGAGGCCCTTTCACCTCCCATTTTTTAAGTTTGTAAATTACATGAGAGATAATAAAATACATCATTACTGTGATATATATCAATATGTTAAATGAAACATGTTGTTATTGGTACTAACCTTTATAAAAAATGTGACACAGATAATAAATAAAAAAAAGTCGAGAACACTTATTTGGACATTTATTCTCGGCACCATATATAGTACTTGAAACAATAACTAATCAAACATAACACACAACATTTACAAATTCAAATAATGAAAATCTTTGACTACGAAAATAAAATACGCAATAAAAATTATCATATTTTCTATCAAATTAAATTAAATATATTCAATACATTGAAGATTAAACCAAATTCAATTCAGATAAATTTATTTCATAATAATTTGCATTTAAAGTTTAAGCATGAATTATTATGAATTTTAAGTCTTAAACTAAACCAAAAATGGAACTTTATTCGAACAAATTCCAGATCACAAAAAAGAAAATATCAAATTGTATATCATATTAAAGTTTATGTTAATAGTTATTCTATTTAAGAACTGATTCAATCCAAGTACACATATAAAACGAAATAGTAAATTAGAAGAATTTCTTTCTAAACTTTTTCACACAGAATTCTTCTATAAGTTCATCAAAATCTATTTTTCTGAAGGTCTCATTTTCGATGCACAAAATACTTAATAAAGACAACCTCGTCTGGGTCATTGTGCTTCTTACTTGATTTTTGATATTTTTAAGTTTTGAAAATGACCTTTCTCCAGTACAATTAGTGACTATTAAACTGAGAAACAGCCGTAAGATTGATTCCATATAGGGGAAGGCCACTTGAATATTTTCTTTGAATATTATTTGATACAAGTCTGTATGCAACAATGTGGAATTTTTTGAAGGTTTATGTATTTGTCTCATCTTTTCTAATAACATTAACACGTGTTTCATATTATCGAAGTAACACGAATATAACCCACACTCCTCTCCGCTAGTGGCTGGACATGAACACAAGGAGCCGAAAGCCAGAACTCTCTCTCATCCACCACGAAAAGAAACAGGACCCAATTCTTCAACTCTTAACCGCCACCATAGAACCATTCAGGCATCAGGCAACGGCTCCCTCAGCTGCCAGATTGGAGCAACTGTCAAACTGGAAATCGGTTGGTGAGCTCAAAAGAAGCAAACACCAACGAGACTGGAAGTCCCAAATGAAAACAGCAGAGATAGAACAAAAACCCAACAAAAAAGAAATTTAAAAGAAAAATCAACAAAGGCAAAATAAAACAAAAACAAAAGCAGGACAAGGGAGACAGCACAGAAGATGAACTAACTAGCCGCCATCTTGTTGGAATATTCATTTCTATCTCTATCTCTATCTCTGTCTTTATATTTTTATCTTTACTTTTTATAAATTGTTTCTTCAGGTACTTTAGTTAGATTGTGAGCCTTTGGGACAGTTAGGGAACTTCCAAGTACCTATCTTATTTATTTTTATTTATTGTATCTTTTAATGCACCATTTTTGTAAACCGCTTAGAAACCTCACGGTTATTAGCGGTATATAAGAATTAAATTAAATTAAATATATTCCCTTGGAGGCCAATCTTTTTTTGCCCAATATCCATCTACAATCGGGACGCAGTTTGCAGAATCGGGTCGGTGATGTCCAAGAAGTAAATCAAAAGAAATTGGAAACAAACAAAACCCCAAATCCTTTTCACCTTTTGCCCCCATTTAACCAACATAGCTGGAGTTTGGTATAATGTAATGATCATCAAATCCCAGATACAAGTCAATGCACTTCATTTTTCCACTCAAGATAAGTATCCCAAAATTTATGGAAGGGTACCACTCTACCATATTTGTATGCAGTCAATTTGGACATGAGACATATATAATCTAATTTGTGCAGCACCTTCTTTATGGCAGGAATCTGTCTGCTTCCATGATTGGGCCAGTGTTAGTTTAGCAGCTACAAAGAGTGCCATAGCCAATTTATGAACCTGAAATGTAACCTCAGGGGGCTTATGCAACAGACAGCATTCCTGTACTTTAGGGTAATCTATAGATACCAGTAATTTGAAAGTTTATACTAAAAAGTGATTGTGCTGTTTTTTCTACCTGTGAATTTTTGTCTAAGATATTAATTATTAATATCTTAGATAAAAATTAACAGGTGGAAAAAGTAGCACAATCACTTTTTAGTATAAACTTTCAAATTACTGGTATATGTGATCGATGAGTTGTCCTAAAATGCAATATTGTGTTACAGAAACAGTAAAATACAAATGCTTCACAGTAACGTTATTGATGAAGATGATATAAACAGAAACAGTAAAATACAAATGCTTCACGGTAACGTTATTGATGAAGATGATATAAACAGAAACTTACGCATAATTTAATACCAGGATGTGATAGACGAAAACTGTTTTTAGATTTAAGAGTCAGCATGTGGCCCTTATTAAGGTACAAGTGACAGAACTTCAGTAGCAAAATGTTTTTTGATCAGTGTAATTCATTTTACAAAATCATAGAAAAATTCCTCTCCCTTTTTCTATGGAAAAACAAACCTACAAAAATTATTTAAAAACCTCAAAGCTTCCAAAGAGAATGCTGGAGTTTTTCTTCCGGATTTTTTCTCTTTCTTAAACCATTAATAATAATAATAATAATTTATTTTCTTGTATACCGCCCCACCAGCAGTTCTAGGCGGTTCACAACAGAAAAACTGAGACATTTCAGTTAAAAAATACAATTTCAAAAACACACTACTATGAATACAACATCAATTAAATATAACATGAGTTAAAAAGGTACAATTTAAAATACTTAGCCTAATAAAACACCATTTTAAATATATAGTTTAAAATAAACATTCTTGTTTATCAAATAGGTAAACCTATTTGATAAACAAGGTTTCAGTAATTTCCTAAATATAAAATAAGAATAGGCTTGGGCAATCAATTCATTTTCCCTACCTGATCTTCCAATGTCCTGTCCAAAAAAATCTTATAACGACAGGCCCTTGTGGTAGGGAAGATGAACATACCTGAATTTCTAGTACATTTTATTGAATTAAACAATCTCAGGTAAGATACCAAATAAGAGGGTAATAAACCAAAAGAACCTTATAACAAATACACCCAAACTTAAAAAATACTCTAGCCTCAAAAGGCAACCAATGCAATCTAGCATAAAAAGGACTAACATGATCATATTTCTTAAGACCAAAGATCAAACGAACTGCAGCATTCTGAATTAATCGAAGTCTTAATACAATCTTTTTTGGTAACCCCAAATAAACAATATTACAATAATCCAAGGTAGACAGTACAGTAGACTGGACCAGCAACCGAAAGGACGCTGTCAAAATACTTCTTAATGGTCATCAATTTCCACAATATTGCATAACTTTTTTTAAATTAACGAATCCGTATGTATCCTAAAAGTTAAACTGCAATCCAGAATTATTCTCAAAATTTTCAGGTTTGGCACTATCTCAAAACGTTGACCCTTCCATTGAATAAATATTTCCTGAATTTTATCATTAGGGCTAGCTAAAAAAAAACAACTTAGGGCTCCTTTTACTAAGCTGCAATAGCGGTTTAGCGCACACTGAATTGCCACATGCGCTAGACCTTAATGCCAGCGTTGAGCTGGCGTTAGTTCTACCACGTAGCGTGGGTTTAGCGTGCGCTAAAATTCTGCGTGTGCCAAAAACGCTATTGCAGCTTAGTAAAAGGAGCCCTAAGTTTTTTTTCAGAGTTAAGTTTCAACCTGAACTGTAACATCCACAATTCTACCTTTTCCAAAACATTAGAGATTTGAATAATCAATTCATTCAAGATAACCTTACAGGGGAACAATATAGTAATATCATCTGTGTGTATATAAAACATCACATTTAAACTTTGAAGTAAATATGCCAAGGAAATTAAGTATATGTTAAATAGTGTTGGGGATAAAGGAGAACCCTGCGGGACTCCACACGAGTTCTTCCAAGAAAAAGAATATTTATCTTCAGTGAACACTTCATATGTTCTATGTTTCAAGAACCCACTAAACCAATTTTTTTATATTACGTCTGATCCCAATTGAATCCAAGCAGCTTAATAATAGATCATGATCCACTAGATCAAAAGCGCTGCTCAAAATAGTAAGCTGATTTAGTAGTGATGCTATTACTGTTTCTGTACTATATCCTGAATGGAACCCTGACTGATAATCATGTAAGATGTTAAATTTATCCAAATATTTTACTAATTCCACATTTACCAAACCCTCCATAAAGCATTCATTACTCAACAAGCTTGTTGGTGATTCGCACCATCTCATGCTTATTGCCAGATCTGGCTGCAATTTGAACTTTCTTTAATTTCACCTTTTTCCGCCTCTCAGTATATTGATTAAACCCCTACACACACTACATAAGCAACTCATTAATACACAATTCAGTCTTATGTACCTTAGAACTAGACAGGGTTCTTGAACAATTCCTCATATGCTTGTGGTATAATAACAACACTAAAATTGATAGTTCCACAATTTATTGGAAAACTTGGGCACAAAAGACAATCCCCCCCTCTAGGAACTCTATGAGCATCGGGAGTAGGGTGGGCCATTCAGCGCGGATCACTGTGCTAAAAACTGCTAGCGCAGTTTAATAGAAGAGGCCCTATATGGTATATTAAAGATGTTTGTGACTCATCTTTGAATCTTTTATCCTTTGCTGATCTACAAGTCAAATATACCCTTCTAAACTAAACTAAACTAAACCTTAGGTTTATATACCGCACCATCTCCATAGTCGTGGAGCTCGGCACACTTTACAGGAATTGTAATGAGAAAGGAACTCCAAGGAAAGGGCTAGATGAAGATCGGAGGAAAGAAGGAAGTTAGAGGGCTAGGATGTCAGATGAGGAGGGAGTGTTAGATTTTTGAGAATAACCAGGTTTTCAGATGTTTACGGAAGGGTTGGAGAGCACTCAGGTTCCGAAGAGGGGAGGTAAGGTTGTTCTATCAACCTATTTCTACCAATGGCTCCAGTTATCCAGTGTGATAAAGAAATCATAAATACAGTATACACATCACATCATCACAACTGAGCCGAATACAAGTATATACAGTATACACGTGTCACATCATTACAACTAAGCTGATAGTTCTCTCTCTGACGCTGCGGGAGTGTAGTGACTGTTCTAAATGAGCGAGGTCTTGCAATACAAGTACAGTGGTACCTTGGATTACGAGCATAATCCGTTCCAGGAGCATGCTCGTAATCCAAAATGCTCGTTTATCAAAGCGAGTTTCCCCATAGGAAATAATGGAAACTCGCTTTGATAGGTTCCCACCCCCACCCCCACCCCCCCGAGGCCAGCAGTGCTGTTCCCCCCCCCCACGAGAACCGGCATTGCTCCCCCAAAGGCCCCCCTGTGATCCGGCACCCCCCCGCCGCGACCTGAGGTCCCCCAACCCACCCGCGTTCCGGCACCCCCCCCCTGCCGCCATCGGACATGTGCGCATGCTCAAGGCCCAGCACAGGAGGCAGATCTTCGGGCACCGGCAGGACATGCTGGTGCCGGTACCGGTGCGGAGGCTACACTGAAGTAAGAAGAGGGTTTGGGTGGGTTGGGGGACCTCAGGTTGCGGCGGGGGGGTGTGCCCGATGGCGGCGGGGGGGGGGGGGCTCGCAAATCGAGGCGTGCTCGGTTTCCGAGGCACCAATTTTGCAAATGTTTTGCTCGTCTTGCAAAACACTCGCAAACCGGTACACTTGTAAACCGAGGTACCACTGTACATATAATATTTGGCATTAAAGTTTTTGGGTTGTGGAACGAATCGTCTGAGTTTCCATTATTTCTTATGAGACAATTCACTTTGATATATAAGTGCTTTGGATTACAAGCATGTTTCTGGAACGAATTATGCTCACAAACCAAGGTTTTACTGTACTTGTTAATATTAAGGTAGATAAGCCTTCTTTGTTTTTACTTCTTTCTTCACTTACAGCAAAAGGTCACATAGCATCTTCTATATATAAACCTTTCACTAACTCCTTTTGTAATAATCAAGTTTCAATTCAAAAATTGTGGGAGTCCAATTTGAACTGTCATCTCAATAAGAGCTCCTGGAATACTTTTTGGTCCAAAACACTCGAGTAATTTCTTCTCCAAGCTCTATGCAATCCATGTATTTCATGCATTATAAAGCTGTGTAGACTTCTCAAAAACTACATCTGACTGGACTTTTACCCAACAATCATTGTTGGAATTGCAATTCACAACCAGGGATGTTAGTACATATGCTGTTTGACTGTCCTTTATTACAATCTTATTAGTCGGGGGCGTGGCTTGGACGCGCATGAGGAAGGTCGGCTAATAAGTGAGCTCCAGAGAAAAGACCTTGAAAGTCCGGAAAAAGTCAAAAAGATTTAAAATTGGATTAAAAAAAAAAGTGCTTAGACTAAATAAAGAAGATAAGATAAAAGGATGGCAACAGGAAAACAAAACAAGAATGACTTTGCGATGTCTGGAAGCAGTAAGAGAGCAAAACCGGAACAGGAGTCAGGCTTAAAGATGGCAGATGTAGAAGTAATAAAAGAACTGAAAGAAATAAAAGAAATGTTATCAATTTTAACTAAAAAAGTAACGAATATATCGGAGGAAGTTTCCACATTAAACAAAAAAATGGATCTCCTGGAATTAAAATCTAATAACCTAGAAGAAAGAATGATGATTGTAGAAGAAGAAGCATGCTGCAGTCGAGCAGATAGGAAAAAAATAGATCTACTTACTAAAGAAATTGAAGATTATTCGAACCGAGAAAGAAGAAGTAATGTCCGTTTGATTGGATTACCAGAAGGAGCAGAGAAGGGAAATCCGGTAGCCTTTATTGAAAATCTGCTTCCCAAACTACTTCCGATAAAAACAAACTATCCCATAGAGGTAGAAAGGGCACATAGAGTGCCTATGAAAAAAGGAGAAAATCAACATCTGCCAAGGCCATTTATATTCAAACTATTGCGCCACCAACAGGTCTTAGAAATACTTCAGCTAGCAAAACAAAATAAAGGACTTAAATATCAAGATGTTTACATCCATTTTGTTCCTGACTTCGCTAAAAACACAGCAATAAAAAGAAAAAAGCTGTTGGAATTGAGACCAAAGCTAAGAGAATTGGGAGCAAAATTTGGTTTAATGTATCCTGCAAACATGAAGGTTACCATCGGAAACAAAACTTTAACATTTGATGATGCAGAGAAACTAGAAAGATTTATTCAAACTCAAGAAGTGCCTATGTCATCCTAATTTGATTAACATGTCTTTAAATATATTGATTAGAAATGATGAAAATTGAATTATATTAACATATATTGATTATATAGCATATATTGATTATATAGCAAAAAAAAAAAATGAATGATTTTATTTTATTTTATTTTAAAGGAAAAGATTTCTGTGTTTTAAAATACAACGATTTAGAATGCTTAGATTAGCTTCAAATGTATTCTTTTCTAACGTCTCTCTTACAGTAGAACTAGAATGTAATAAACATTCTAAAATGCAAATGAAATTTATTAAAAGGCTTAAATACAATTTATATAATAGAGAGTTAACAAAATAGATGTTATAATATATGATATGAAAAGAAAGAAAATAGACAGGAAATTGAACGATTTAATATAAAAAATATTTAATTATATTTAAAAGACTATTCTGCAAATTGATTTCTGATAAAATAGAATGATGAAATATGGGGGAAAAAAAAAAAAAATGAATGAGGGGAGTGGTTCTTCGTGTGGGATTTCTCTCTTCTGGGGGGGGTTGCTGCGGAATTACGCACCGCAAATAAGAAAAGGTTTTAAGGTCTTCTTGGAGTGTATTATTGCTGATCTTGATATGCGTGAGGCCAAGTGTACACAACTTTTGTTAATTGGGGAGGGATGGGAGGGGGATGGGAAAAGGGGAATGGAATTAGATATAAATAAGGAATTGATAATAAGAAAAGGAATAAATATTAAACATGTGTGGATGTCTGATCTAAACTTTTATTATAGAGTTCTAATTCAAACATTACTTATTAATTTAGATGGCTCTTAAAATTTATTCTCTTAATGTCAATGGTCTTAACCATCCAATCAAAAGAAAGAGAATACTGAATTTTCTTCATAAGCAAAACGCTGACATATATTTCATACAAGAGACCCATCTGACAGGACTTGAATCTAATAAACTAATAGGGGGTTGGGTGTCCAAATGTTTTTTTGCACCTGCTATTGGTAAAAAAGCGGGAGTAGCTATTCTCATAAATAAGAAATTCATAGCAGATTTCAAATTAATAAAATTTGATCCACTAGGAAGATGGGTACATATTAAAATGAATCTGAGAAATACAACCCTGGATTTATTTAATTTATATGCTCCTAATTCAAATCAAATGGAGTTTTTCAAAAATATTCAACAGATATTACTACCACTGGCTGCTTCTAATTTAATAGTAGCTGGAGATTTCAATGCTGTAATGGATCCTATTTTGGATAAAAAACCAAGTAAAATTATGAAATCATTAGGATTAGACAATTTGATACAATCTTGTGATTTAGTTGATATATGGAGTATCCTTCATTTTAATGATCAGGAATATTCTTTTTGTTCTCAGGTCCATAAATCCTTTTCAAGAATTGATTATATATTTGTTTCTAATAATATTGCACAAAGAGTGATAAAAGCAATTATTGATCCTATAATTATTTCAGATCATGCTGGGGTGTGGGTTGATCTGCAGGATGATATATCAGTTTTTTCTAAACCAATTTGGAGATTTGATAATGCTTTGCTTGCAGACATGAACTTTATAGAAGATATTAAAGTAAAAATGGATGAATTTTTTCAAATTAATAATTCAGACAACATAAATATTGAAATTTTATGGGATGCTTATAAAGCAACAATGAGAGGAAATATTATATCATATTCCGCATATAAGAAAAAACAACTTAAAAAACAATTTATAGAATTGGAGCAAGAAATTAAATTACTAGAACATAAATTAATTATAAAATGGGAACATGATACATTACAGAAATTATTAAAAACAAAAGTTAAATATAATGAGATTTCTTCTCAATTTGTAAGAAAAGATATGTTCTATAGACAAGTACAGTATTATGGAAATTCAAATAAGGCAGGAAGATTGTTAGCAAATTTTATTAAAGCAAAAAAAAGAAAAACTAAAATAATTGCAATTAAAGATAAGCAGGGCAATACACACACCAACATTGAAGAAATTATAAAACAATTTCTTGATTTTTATAAGGATTTATATACTTCTAATACTTATGAAAATAAAGAACAAGATGGTTTAGAGTTTTTAAAGTCATTTATTGGACCAAATGTTCCGGATCATATAAAAAGAAGCTTAGAAGAACATATATCTTTAAAAGAAATAGAATCAGCATTGAAGGCTCTTAGAGTTGGATCCACTCCAGGTGGAGATGGATATACTGTTGAATATTATAAAACATTTCAAAATACTTTATTACCTTATCTATTAAATTTATACCAATATCAAATGAATAATGGAAATATATCAGGAACTATGGCTGATTCTGTTATAATTGTCTTGCCAAAACCAAACAGGGATCCGACATTGATAACAAACTATAGGCCTATATCTTTGATGAATGTAGATGCTAAATTAATTGCTAAAGTGCTAGCTATAAGGCTAGCAAAAGCTCTTCCTTTTATCATTGATGTACATCAAACAGGATTTGTTGCTAAAAGACACTCTTCACATAACACTAGATTAGCATTTCATTCTTTAAATTTAGCAAAAAATTTGAATGATCCAGCTTTTCTAATATCATTAGATGCAGAAAAAGCATTTGATAGAGTAGAATGGAAGTTTATGTATCAAGCTCTAGAATGGTTTGGTGTAGGACCTGGTTTTATTAAAATGATTCAAACATTATATAGCTCCCCTGGAGCAAGATTAAATATAAACAATAACTTATCTGATAAATTTAACTTGCTAAGGGGAGTTAGACAAGGTTGTCCTTTATCTCCCTTACTTTTTGATATCGTTCTGGAACCCTTATTAATTGCAATAAATCAAACTAAGGGAATAAAGGGAATCACATTTTCTAATTGGGAATTTAAATTATCTGCGTATGCAGATGATATTTTATTATATTTAAGAGAACCAGAAGACACCATTCCAGATCTACTTAACTTAATAGAAAAGTTTGGAAAGTTTTCTGGATATAAAATCAATTGGGAAAAATCTGAAGTTCTTCCAATTAATATCCATTGTACCAAAGGATTATTTGATTCATATTCATTTAAATGGAAAGAGGAAGGACTAAAATATTTAGGTATTCTTATAAAAAATACAATTGATGACACAGTAAAAGAGAATGAAAAACTTTTATTAAAAAAAATAACAGAAATGTGCGAGCAATGGAATCCTTTACATCTTTCTTGGTGGGGAAGAGTTCAAACAATTAAAATGATGATTTTACCTGTGGTTTGTTATCAAATGAGTATGATCCCAATATTTTTTCAGGGGTCATTTTATAAAAAGTTAAACAGTATACTAACAAAATTTGTTTGGTTTGGGAAAAGACCCAGAATCGCTTTAGCATCATTACAAAAAACAATTAAGGAGGGAGGGGTAAATTTTCCAAATTTCTATAGGTACCATCAAGCCTATATTTTAAGACAGGGTATGTATTGGATCCTCCCAGATCTCATGGAAAATGTACCTGATTGGTTATATTTAGAATGGCGCCTCATGTTCCCTTTACATCCAGAACATTTCATTAGTATAACAATGCCCAGGAGTTATAAAGATCATAGAATTCTAATAGATACATGGAAAACATTAAGATTTATAAGCAATTTATCAACAAATCCATTGGCTAAATCTTTAAATCAATCTATTTGGGTAAACTCCAGGATCAAAATTGGTGGATTTAAAATAGTATGGAAACAATGGATAATAGCAGGTATACGTACTTTAAAAGATGTAATAATAAATGGATCACTGCTTAGTTTTTCACAATTGCAACAAAAATTTGGATTAGAAAAAACACAATATTTTAAATGGATGCAATTGAAGCAGGCTATTCAGGAAGGGTTCCCTGAATGGAAGAATCTTAATAATCAATATAGTTTGCCAATCCTTTGTTTTCAAGCAGATTTTCTAGGACACCAAGCTGCAAAATGGTATAAGATTATATATGAATTTTCAAACAAAAAAAAGAGAACAGGACTTAGGGACATTTGGAGTATTGAGATAGGACAGACAATTTCTGCATCTCAATGGCAAAAATTTTGGTCCTGGAGAATACATACTACAAGGTCAGCATCTATGAGTCAAACATGGATGTTTTTATTACATAGAGTTTTATGGACCCCTACAAGATTACAGAAATTAGATAGTAGTAGATCTAATAGATGCTGGCATTGTAAGATAGAAGTGGGGACATTAGATCATTTATTATTCTTTTGTCCCTGTATTAATTCCTTTTGGAAATTAATTTGGCCCCAAATTAATAAATTATTAGAAAATCATGTTGGACTATCATATGATACAATATTATTTGGAACAACAATGAGAACACAGAGTCCGATATCAGCTAACAATAATAAACTTTTATTAATTCTAACAGGGGTCGCCATTCAGCAAATTACTCAGAATTGGAAAGATTACACTAAATTAAATTACACTTTCTGGTGGAATTCAATTTGTCATATATATAAAATGGAAAAAGTAATGGCATTACAACAAGGTTATATTAAAAAATTTAATAAAATATGGGGACCATTGACAAATTATTCTACTGATCAGATATCATAACACATGTATAGAACATATAGAGAGGGTAGGGAAGGGAAAAATATTGTAATAATAATATGATATAAAATTTTGATAAAGGGTTTCTTTAATTTACAATGTAAGAACATTTATTGATAATTTCAAGTGTTTCTTCATAATTGAATGTAATACATGTATTTCACTTGATGTAAGAATTTAAAAAAGAATAAAAATTATTTACAAAAAAAAAAAAACAATCTTATTAGTCTGAAATATTCATTTATTTTTTAAAATTTCTATACATTTAAAACTAAACAGTTTACATGAATTACATACATAAATTATAAAAGAACTTAAAAACAATGTAGCCACTGGGGTCCCAAGGAAATGGACAATAGTGTCCCTGGTGGCCACAGCAAAAACTGAACCAGGTGTGCTACTCAGTAGGGAGCTAGCCCTGCAAGGTTAAGAGAAAAACAAAAGCAAAAACTGAACCAGGCCCACTACTTAGTAGGGAGTTAGCCTTGCAGGGTTAAGAGAAAAACAAAAGCAAAAACTGAACCAGGCGCGCTACTCAGTAGGGAGTTACCCCGGCAGGGTTAAGAGAAAACCAAAAGCAAAAACCACAAAATTCTTACTTCAAGCAAGTTTCAAGATAGTTTGAATGTTCAGGATGTGCCAGAGCACCTCAATGCACTCCAGAGCCATAAAAACTAACACTAGGGAAAATCCTGGGTAGCTTTTAGGATTTCACAGCAAACAGAAAAGCTTTGCTTTTCTAACAAACAGGTTTTTTCCCCAAAGTTCTTTTCACTGAGACTGCCTAATGTAGGCTCCAGGTAAGTCCTTTATAGGCTTTAATAGTCCAAGTACTCAAAATCAACTTGCATCCGGAAGCCTCCAGCTAAAGAAAAAAACAGTGCCGGGGCCGAGAGAATTGCCTCAGTTCCAAAATGGCCACCCAGATAGTGGCAAACCTCTCCCTTATTCAGGCAAGACTCAGCTTCTTGAATAGTTCTGACTGCCAGGCAAAAACAAACCTTTGCAATCAGCACACAGCAGTGCCCAAATCATGAAGAAAACCAGTTCTTTTCTTCAGGACACATGCCAGTGCCCCACCCCATATAAACCCAGGGAACTAGATTCTGTCCTCACAATCACTCCAGCACAGTGAGAAAAGAAAAAATGTCACCAAAGAAAAACAAAGGCAGCAAAAGCATAATTACTTCAACAAGTTTCCCAAAGTTCAGCATTACGCACATAGCAGTGGCCTCAGCAGTGCTTAGTAATTATACTCACATCCATTACTTCTGGCTCCTGGAACAAACTTGTAGGAATCAGTTCTTCCCCTAATTCCATCTGCTCCTCTGGAGAAGTTGCTGCTATGTCCATGGTGCCCCAGTGCCTCCTTCCTGTGCCTCCTTCCTAGGTCCTTGGTGCCCCTTCCTATGGCCTTAGTACCCCAGAGCATCCTTCCTATGCCCCCAGTGCTTCCTTCCTAAGTCCATGGTGCCTCAGTGCCTCCTTCCTATGCCCCCAGTGCTTCCTTCCTATGTCCTTGGTGCCTCCTTCCTCCCTCCCCTCCCAGCTGACCTGCAACAGCTGCATTTAATTACTTCCCGCCATCCCCCGAAGCAGCACCAAAGCCTGCCTACCCCCACGCCAACCCGCCGCCAATTCCTCCTCCCCCCTCCAGGTCTGGCACCCGCCCGTCTGTCCGTCCACTCACTCCCTGCCCGTCCGTCCACTCACCATCGCCGCTTGCCCACTATATTTACTTACAGTCCCGCTGGTGCCACAACGAAGGGAAAGGCCAGGTGCGTACCCACAAGCCTTCTCCTGACATCAATTCTGATGTAGGAGAGAAGGTCTGGGCCAGCCAATCCCGGACCTTCTCTCCAACGCCAGAATTGACATTGGGAGAAGGCTTGAGGGTACACACCTGGCCCTTCCCTTCCCTTCATTGCGGCACCAGCGAAGCTGTAAGTAAATATAGCAGGCGAGTGGACGGATTGGTGACCCGTGTACAGAACATTTAGAAACCCTGCCTTATGCTGCAGGACCAGGTTAAAAAGCTAAACAGGCCGTAGTTTGCCCATGTCTGTTCTAGCTTATGGCTGTCTTGGGCTCCCCTGGTGGACACAAGGAAAATTACAGGGACCACAGTCAGGCACGGAGCCTGCTTGGTCACAACAGTCAGTGGCGTACCAAGGGGGGGGCAGGGGCGGAGGTCCACCCCAGGTGCAAGCCCTGAGGGATTGCTCCCAGTCCGGTACTCCCCCCCGGCATCCGATATCCCCCTCCCCGACATCTGGGTCTCCCGTCTGGATTCCCCCCCGGCCTCCCTGCACCATTTACCTAGAAAAGCAGCCTACAGCATAATCGCAATGCCAGCGATCTTTGCTGCTTCGGCGCTGTTTCCTCCATTGCGATCCCGCCCTCTCCTCTGATATCACTGCAACACTCGACCTCCCCAACTCTACAACCTATTGACCTCTACCACAGACTACAAAACCTTCAAAAAAGAAATAAAAACCCTTCTATTCAAAAAACACATAAAACCGAACTAACACAATCAGAACTGTCCCAAGCATCACCTGCAACTACTCCATATGTACTTCTGATGTCATGACAATTCAGACATAATTTATGTTATGTTATGTTATGTTTGGAATAATGGTTACATATATGAGGTTCAATAAAAGAAAATTTTTACTGCCTGTTTCTATTCTAACCATTTATTCCGTTTCATGGTCATTACAAAAAATATTTTTTTACATAGGGGGTGTCAAAACATGATGGGCCCCGGGTGCCACATACCCTAGGTACGCCACTGCAAACAGTCCTAAAAACATATCTGCAAAATAGCAGCAGTTATGGTCAGTTATGAAGGCAATATTTGATTTTCATAATAATGATCTGTTTCTCTGGTAATTATTAAAGCCAAATGTTTCAATCTCAGTATCAGTTTTAATGCAATTACTATAAGAATATTAAATAGTTTGCGATGATTCGCTATCTAATTGGAAAAAATATGATCTCAATGTGCACTATTGGTGACAATCTGTCCTACAACAGCATAAATATGAGATGTTGATGTTATTATCTACAACTCTACATATTCATACCAATATGAAATTGATATGGGCCTCATTAGAAAAATATTTAACTCATCTTACTTCTACTTAACTAATATGAACCTTTATATTCATTACTCTATTTTTTTCATGTGTGCTGTTTTTTTCATGTGTGCTGTTTTTCATGTGTGCTGTTCAGTAAGCATCTGAAATGCTGTTTTCTCTTTATTACTACTACGTTATCTTTTTTACCACACTTTGATTTATTCCCCCTTTCTTTGGATTTGCATATTCTTTCATGGATGTGTTATTTCTTATATATGATGCTATTGAGAGCTTATGCTCCGTTTTTCTTTTTTCAATATATTCCTCTATATAATTCATTGTTCTGATATTCCTTTTGTATACTTTAAGGGCCATATTCTATAAATGGCATCCTGATTGTAAGTGGCAGTAGGCATCCTACTGCTGTCTAACCAGCCAATCGGGATGCACATTAAAAAAACACAACACCCAAGGCAGGCTACCTACATTGTAGGCGTTTGTTGTGGGTGCAGGGAGGCGCCTAGAGCCGCTTAAGCTCACCCAAGGCTGGGCACGGGTATGGTTTCACCCAGAAGTGGCCTTAGGTGAGCTTAAGCGGCCCTAGGGTCACAATAGGAGCCTGAAATGTACATTTCAAATAGACGTGGCTGCTAAATTGATCATGGCAAGGAAATCAGGCAGCCCCCATGGGAGTGGCTTTAGGGATTTGGCCAATTGGAGTCTTAGGCCACTTCCAGTGCATCCCAGAATGAACTGGGTAGGAGACCTAAGACTCCGGTTGGCCCAGGTACCTGAAGCCCCTCCTATAGGAGGAGCTTTAGGCGCTTAGGCCAATCAAGGCCTTATGCCCCTCTCCGGTGCATCCCAGGATGCACAGGGAAGGGGAAGGTCCACCATTCTGAAGAGGCAGGCCTGCTGGCCGGAGGGAATAGGCATCCCTTCAGCCAGCTTTCCTGTTAAAGATACGCGGGGGGGGGGGGGGGGAGGAGGTTTCAGGGATATTGGAGAGAGGTGCTGGCAGGAGGGATTGGGCATCCCTACAGCTGTGGGCAGGGGGGTGGTTTGGAGGTTCCCTGCTGCTGCTCAGCTGATCACAGCAGAGAGATTCCCTTTCTGTGATCAGCTCAGTGGCAATGCAATTTTGTAAACAGCATCTATGACATGGCAGCCAGTTAGAAAATTGGGGTGGATAGGAGGGGTTAGGCGTCTGTCCATTAGGACAGACGCGATTCTATATAGGACGCTCATGTGCGATTCTCAAAAGCAGCTTCGGCAGATGCTGAGACCGGGCGTCCTATACAGAATCAAGCCCTATAAGTTTAATAAAATGTCATGAACCCTACTACTATAATGCCTCATTTGTTACCTTCTGATGTCAGTTCTCTCTTCCACATAATGCTCCACTTGATGCCAAGCTCCTTGCCATATTCCTCTCCATACCAGACGAGAAGCTCACAGTGTGGAGGGATCACTTTGCAAGATCTATAGAAGATTTTTCCATGATACTGAAAGGCCACCAGATTTTGTTCTTCCTCATTTCTAGCACAATTTACATATCTGCAATATATAAATATATATATAAGCATTATTTTATTTATTTAAAAATGTATATACCGCATAAAAACTATGCGATTTACAAAATTACATGCATACATATTAAAAATACTAGAACATGTTTCAACAGAACAAACACAATAAAAACATTAACTAATAGTATCATTATTAAAATACTCAAGCACAAGTTTTTATTTTTATTTCAATCTAAGCTATTGAACAGATTTTCCAAACATAGATGTAGCATCTGCATCAAAGAGGCAAGATTTTAATGAGGAACTTGCTATTGAGTTTTGTAGCAGAATATATTTTCTGTGTAAAGCTCTATGGCAGCGGTCTCAAACTCTTTGTAGGACCATATTTTGGATTTGTAGGTACTTGGAGGGCCGCAAAAAAATAGTTAATATCTTATTAAAGAAATGACAACTTTGCATGAGGTAAAACTCGTTATAGTTTATAAATCTTTCCTTAATTGCTTCTGATAATTTCAACTAAACACAGCAGAAAGCAGAAAGTGAAGTTTAGATAATTTTTCACTTTCTACATGTTGCACTGCTTTCAGCTGTGTGTAGCTGAAATTATCAGAAGCAATTAAGGAAAGATTTATAAACTATAAAGTTTTACCTCATGAAAAATTGTGATTTAGACTAAGTATCAACTGCAAGAGACAAGATTTTGTTGTAGTCCTCTAGCTTTTTTGTAGAGGGGAGAATCAATATTCGACTTGTGCCTGGAAAACTTGTGCCTTAAGTGTCCGATGGTCGCATCTGCAACCGCCTTCAGCTCTCACCTCCTCCAGCACCGGGACATAACCGCCATCTTACATCAAGCAGTCACCGCCAGGAGAGGTGCCGAATTTTGCGAGAGTTCAGAAGATTACGTACACATGAACAAGCTGTGCTGCCTCCAATGGTTACCTTATGTTCTAGAACGTTGCCCGCCTCACTGCTGTAACCTCACGCAAGCACTTTCCTGTGTCTGTACGCAATTATCCTCTCCACTCCACCTCATAATCATGTACAGATGCAGGAAAGCGCTTGCGTGAGGTTACAGCAGTGAGGTGGGCAATGTTCTAGAATAATGGTAACATACCGAGGGCCTCAAAACAATACCTGGCAGACCGCATTTGGTCCCCAGGCCACGAGTGAGACCACTGCTCTATGGTGTTTGTTGTTGTTTTTTAAAGACTTTTATCTGCTGTGGATACACAGGAGCCATACTTGAGCTGTTGATTCCTATTTCCCATGAACTTAGGACATAAGAATTGACGCTGCTGGGTCATACCAGTGGTCCATCATGTGCAGCAGTCCGCTCACACGGCAGCCCTTAGGTCAAAGACCAGTGCCCTATTTGCGTATAGCCTTACCTGCATACGTTCTAGTTCAGCAGGAACTTATCTAACCCTTTCTTGAATCCCTGGAGGGTGCTTTCCCCTATAACAGCCTCTGGAAGAGCATTCCAGATTTCTGAAGGAGGATATCCCTTTAAGAATTTGAGAACTCCTCCCCTTCTGCAGTGGAGCACAACACTCTCCTCAGTAATTCCTTCTGCATGTGAACTCGGGTGTGTTTTGCTCTGCTCCATTTTTTTGGTTTTATTTATTTTTGCTTGAATTTTGATGCTTTGTGGGTGCTCAGAGTTCTCTTCTTGGGCATACTCTGCCAGGAAAAGGATGTAGTCCTGCATGGAAGGACTGCTGCTCCCACGGAGCCAGCTTGCTAGGGGTCCCTTCAGGAGCTCGGGGTTCGTCCCCCTGGGAGTGACTCACCTGCTGATTTGGTCAGAGGCTTGAGTGCAGACTATGTGGTTGCTGTGTGAGGAATCCTTGGGGGATGGGAGTTGGTGGTTGTGGTCCAATCGGCCACCAGCCAGATTTCTTTCAACGGTTGAGGATCTGAGCAATTTCTGAGGCAGAAATCCTTTCCCTGCAGACAGACTGATTCAGACACAGGCACCTGACGTCACAGTGAGTACTCCCATTATTCCCTAAGGGAAGCATCAGGAGAGGGGGGTCAAAAATTTGGAGTTTTTGTGGTTTCTGGGGTTAGTACTTGGGTCCCCCTCCTTTAAAACCCTAAGATCACTATTTTATAGTTTTGCATGTAGTTTTTAAGGCCAGTTTTTGGTGAGATTTATTTTTTTTTTTTTAAATGGCAGCCATCTTGGATTTTTAGCAATTTGATTTTAAACTCCTTTTTTTCTACTTGAAAACCACTCGTTTTGACAAGTGACTGATGGATGCATCGGTTGCGCAGGGTTGCCAACTGAGAAGTGGCCATATTCCATGTATTATGGGATGTGGGAGGAAGGGGTGGGAGCCTTGGTCTCGACCTCCAGTCAGTCTTCCAAAGCCTTGGAACCGCTGAAATCCTGGAAGAAATGGTTGAAGGGGAAAAGATCCTGGTCAGACAAACCGAACAGTGATGAGGGGAAATGCAACTCTTTTCTCTAGTCTGGAGTAATGCAAGAAGCCTTAGTTCCCTGATCAAGTCTTCTCAGAGTTTGTCAGCCTTTTATGGAAAGCCTATTGCAATAGGGATGGTATGCTGAACCAAGGGTCTTCCATTTGCTCCTGTGAGTCCATTGCAAGACATACTGATTACTGTTTCAGTACCTCCTCCTTCTCTCTGCTGCCTCCAGTAAGTTACTTCTTCTGAAAGGTGAGCATGCAGGAACAACTTTGATCTGCTTGGTCTTATTTTTTTGTTCTCCAAGTATTTTTGCAGGGTTTTTTTGTGTGTGGATTGTGTTTCTGTTCAGCTTCAGTGACTGCCTAGCCTGTGTGAGAGGAGCAGACTTTGGTCTGCAGCTGACAGGTGGATCCTTCAGGGACCTGCTCAGCCAGCCTGTGTGAACTGTAGAGCTCAGGAGTTTCCCCTTCTGTTTGCTCACTCCTTGACTTGATCAGGAGTGCTAGTACAGGCACCAATTGCGTTTCTTTGGAACACACATGGTGTCAGATGAACTTACCTCCCCCTCCTCATGGCGTTTGAATTCTGATCCATGGGGTTAGGGCTCAGTCTAGCTGTGGCCCGACTGGCAGCTGAAGAGTCGGAAGAGGTAGCTTTCCTGATGGCAGAAGTCCTCTCCAAGTTCCAGCTACCCTGAGAGGAGCTGTGGCAGGCTGTAACATGTCTTCTCAACATCTAGTCTGTGAATAGGGCTGACACAGCCCACAGGGCAGTTTTGGGGGGAGGGGATGAGGTGTCTGAATTTTGTTACAATTTGTTGTAGACTTGTTTCCCCACCCCAAAAATCCTAAAATTGCTGGTTTTGGCTATCTTCCATTGGAGTTACAGCCAGTTTTTTCAGTGGCTATCTTGGATTTTTCCCGATTTAATTTCTAAGTTCTCAAAATTCTTGAAAAACCCTCATTTTTGATTATAACCACTAGGGATGGAGTCCTCCTGCTCCAATAACATGAATTCATGCAAAGTGTGTGCCATTTGGACACCACAACATAAGAACATAAGACTTGGCCTGGATGAGTCGCAATTCTCCAAAGAACCCTGCCTATCATTGGCCAGGGTGGGAAGATGTAGAGAAGAACATCCGGAGGCCACGGCTGTATGATGGCATCAATCCTTCGCTTCCGGGCTTGAATTTGCAGCTAAAGAAGCGCAGCACTTTCCTGTTGTTTGATGTGACCATAAGATCGAGGCGGGGTGGACCCCAACAGTCCATAATCTTCCAAAATGCCTGAGGCGACAGGGTCTACTCGCCAGGATTCAGACTCTGCCGACTGAGGAAGTCTGCTTGAACACTGTCCACTCTGGCCACATGGGACGCCGTCAGTGCCAGGAGATGACATTCCGCCCAAATGAACAGAAGCCATGTCTCCTAAGCCAGAAGAGAGCTCTTGGTTCCTCGTCGATTGGCATATGCCACTGCCATTGCATTGTTGGGAAAAACTCAAACAGCTTCTTCTCCAGACGAGTGTGCAAAACTCTCAGGGCTAGCTAAATGGCCCTTAGCTCCAGCCTGTTGATGGGTCCTTCCTCTGTGACAGGGTCCAACAGCCCTAAAGGGGATGATGATCGCAGTGAGCCACCATGAGCCCCCCAGCCCCTAAGGTTGGCATCATTGGTTACTACAATCCAAGAGGCAATCTGTAATGGGACGCCCTTACTGAATGATTGTGGGCAAAGCCACCAGGCCATGCTTGCTCTGGCCTCCAACATCCAGGGCAGAAGCATCCACAAGGCATCCTGGTGTGGCGCCCACTGAGAAAGCAAGGCATGTTGAAGTGGACACCCTTGCCCAGGGGACCACATCCAGCGCGGCTACTATGGAGCACAACACCTGCAAGCAGCCACACGCTGACGGCGCAGAATTCTTCAACAAAGCTGAAATTTGCACACACAGCTTTTGTCTGCGAGGTTCGGGCAGGTAAACACGATTCTCTGCCGTATTGAATAGAATTCCCAGGTATTCTAGGGACCGCATGGGCAACATGTGGCTCTTCCGGAAGTTGATGATCCAGCCCAAGAATTCTAGTACCTGGAGTACCCTTTCCACCGTAGAATGCCCCTCATCCAAAGAGGGCGCTCTGATCAACCAGTTGTCTAGATACGGGTGAACTTACAACCCCATCTTCTTCAGATGAGTTGCTACTACCACCATCACTTTGGTGAATGTCCAGGGTGCCGTTGCCAGGCCAAAAGGCAGAGCTGAAAATTGGTAATGCTGACCCAGCACATGAAACCTCAGAAACTTGCAGTGAGCTGGAAATATGGGGATGTGCAGGTACGCCTCTGTAAGATCCAAGGAGGCCAGAAACTCCCCCGGAGACACCACTGCAATGACCGACTTCACAGTCTCCATCCTGAACCGAGGAATCTTGAGGGGCTGCATTCACATGTTTCAGATCTAGAATAGGTCTCTAATCTTCTGACCCTTTCTTTGGCACGATAAAGTAAACAGAGTATCTGCCTGAGCCCGAAAAATCGCTTAGCACTGGTTCTATTGCTCAAATATCCAGCAAGCACTGAACTGTAGCTTGTACTCTGCATGCTCTGGCATGACCCCTTGCAGGAGAGGTTACAAACCAATTGGACAGGGCAGTGGCGTACCTAGTATATGTGACACCTGGGGCCCATCAGTTTTTGGAACCCCCCCATCTGTACAAAAAATATGATTTTTAGTAACAAGCCACGCGTCACACATGAGTACCTAGAGTACCTAGGAAAAGGCAGCATCTTACATACTGCAGTGAGCAGTACAATATCAATACACCCATTGTAAAACTAAACAAGCCAGACTAGTACAGATCAATCCTACACCGTCAATCCTAACAGAAAACCATGTCTTTCGAACACACAGAACACAGAAAATACCTTCGCCTATAATGGAATATGTCATCACAAACTAACCCCTCCCTCTTTTACAAAACTGTAGAATTCTGAACATCAGAGCTGCTACCACCACGGCTGGCGCTAAAAAATGCTCCATAGTTTTGTAAAAGGGGGGGGGGGGGGAGATAAAATAGAAATACATAGACAAAGGTTAAATTGAACCAGCAAGAAGCTGGACTCTGCATACAATGCAACACCACAGAAACAGTGACACATGTCTCCTAAAGCAACAAATAAATAGAAATTTTTGTTCTACCTTTGTCTTCTCTGGTTTCTGCTTTCCTTATCTTCTTGTTACTCTCTTCCTTCCATCCACTGTCTGCCATCTCTCTGCCCCTATATGGCATCTTCTCTCCTTTTCCTTTATAATTTATTTTCTGCATCCATCTAGATTACGTTCTTACTACCCTCTCATCAATTTCCTTTTTTACTGTCTACCTACAGCTCGCCACCTCTTTCCCTCACCCCCTCCAGTATTTCCCTAACTCAATCCTTTTCCCCCATCATGTGCCCTTTTATTTAGCCCCTCCTTCCATCCTCTGCCCTCTTTTCTCTCTCTCTCTCTCTTCTCTCCACTTCCATCACCTGCCCCTTCTCTCTTTCCTCCACTTCCATCATTTGCCCCTTCTCTCTTTCCCCCACTTCCATCATCTGCCCCTTCTCCCCACTTCCATTATCTGCCCCTTCTCTCTCTTCCCCCCCACTTACATCATCTGTCCCTTTCTCTCAAACTCTCCATCCACCACAGGCCCATCTTTCTCCCTCACCTCCCCCTCTGCGATGGCATGCAGCGGCATCGGCGCCCCCCTCTGATGGCACTCAGCGACAGCGGCATCCCCCACTTCGCGACGGCACTCAGAGGCATCGGCGCCCCCCTGCCCCGCCGCAACGGCACTAAGCAACATCGGCGCCCCCCCTCCGACGGCACTCAGCGGCAGCGGCGGCCCCTCCCATCTGCGATAGCACTCAAGTTCGGCCTCCTATCCCGGCATCAGCAGAACTTCAGATCGGCAACAGGTGCTCAGTCAAAAGCTTCCCCTGACTCAGCTTCCTGTTTCCGCCCAGGCAGTTCAGTCAGGGGAAGCTTTTGACTGAGCACCTGTTGCCGATTTAAAGTTCTGCTGATGCCGGGAGAAGGAGGCTGAACTTGATTGCTGTCGCGGGGCAAGGGGGGTGCCGATACTGCTGAGTGCCGTCACAGCCCAGGAATTTTCCGGACCTGTCCGGCTGTGCATCCGCCCCTAAGGCTGCATCTGGGGCGGACCACACCCCCCCCCCTTGGAATGCCACTGGGACAGGGTTTGGGCAAATTCGAGCTTGTAGCCCAAGCGAATAATGTCCAAAACCCACTGATCTGTGGTAATGCGCATCCAGGCAGGCAGAAACTCCGACAGCCAACCCCCTATCTTTAGAGGGTTCTCAGACTCCCTGGCATCACTGCATCTTGCTGGTAGGACAGGCAGGATGGGTGGTGGCAGGCCTGTAGCCTGCATTTCGACACCTGAAGTCAACAAGGAGGGAGAAAACTGTAGTCCCGAAAGGTTCTTCTGGAGCCACAAAAAGAACTCCCAGACCCCAAAGGTCTGGCCCGACTATCCAGCAAAGACTTAGGGCATTGGTCCATCACTGCATCCATGAGATCATCCAACCCTTTGCCAAATAATAACTGTCCCTTAAAAGGCAGGGTTGTCTTGGAAGTGGAATCTCCAGCCCACTGCCGAACCCAGAGCATTTGGCGGGCCGATATCGAATAGGCCGAGACCTTTGCCATTACTCTCACAGGGTCATATAAGCCATCCGCCAAATAGTTCATCCCAGCCAACAGAATCTGGGGTGGAGGATCTACTGCCTCAGTCTCGAGCATATGCAACTGAGCCATACAGGCCCATACCACAAATGATATAGCCACTTCAGCTTTGACACCTAGATTAGCTGTCTCAAAATTTTCCTGAGGATCATATTCACCTGGCGATCCTCCATATCTTTTAACACAACACCCCCTTACTAGGTAGCAACAACCTTGGGTTGTCCCAGCAGCTGCTGACACTCCTGTGCCAGTGGATACAAACGAGGCAGGACCCGAGCATTCTGCAAGAGACCTTCCGGAGAGTCAAAATGTTCTATGATCAAAAAACTCAAATCCGGATGCCAGGGAGAAATGGAAGATTGGGCGTGTGTACTGCAGAGCCATGGAGAAGACCTGGAAGAAGAGGAAGGAGGGGGCTGGTCATCCAAGCTCAATTCCTGTAAAGATCCAGCAATCAAGTCAGGGAGTGCCGCAACTTTACACAAGTGCACCACAGTCGGATCTTTTCCAGGATCCGGAGCCCCTAAGGGATCCTCCAATTGGGGAGAAAATTATCAGTGAGGCCTGGATCTGCCTCCATAGTCTCCTGAACAGACTGTGAAACAGCCGGTATGGTCTGAGAAACGGACACCCCCAAAGAACCACCCTCACAGATGAACATCCAGCAGCAACATCCTGGACTGCAACTCGGACCATAAAAATTTCATGAACTCCAAGAAGGACTCTGATCCCTAGGGCATAGAGGACTTAGACTTGCGTTTCTTAGGCTGCTGAGAGTCCATCTCTCGGCTGGCCAATAAAGGCGCGGATCCAGATTCGAAAATAAAGGCGGCTGCCCCAATTTTATTTATTTATTATTATTATTATTATTTATATACCACATACTGTATATCCTAAGTGGTTTACATTCAGGTACTTTATCATATTTCCCTATCTGTCCCGGCGGGTTCAAAATTTATCTACCTTGGGCAATGGGGGGATTAAGTGACTTGCCCAGGGCTAGCTGAGTGTGTAATCACCTACTTCTGTGGTGAGGAGGATGAACCTACAGTTACCTCCTCCGGACGCTCCAAAAGCGGCAAACTTGTGCAAATTTTACATGAATCCACACCAGAAGACCCTGAGGACTCCATCCCAGCAGATTTCTTTACAAAAGTCTGAATTTTGAAGAAGCAGGGAAAAGTTGAAAAAAAGATTGCTAAAAATCCAAGATCAAATTCGCACCAAAAAACACAAAAAACCCCCAGCCGTCCCAAAGTTAAAAAATTCCGAAGTTTAGTAAAGTTCAGGAGGGGGTGGGGGAACACTAGAAACCCCCCCAAACCCCTCAAAATTCATTTTTTAAAATCACTGATAGAGCCTGTCATCTCCTCTTACTCACATTACTGGAGACAAACGCACCTGCTTTCTAGACTCTGTGAGAAAACAGACTCAGAATTCATTGCTACACTGCCGGGAAAGCTGCTAAAAAGCTGATTCTTCGTGCTACCGGTCATACCCACTGTCTTGACTATGCCTCCACCCCTGCAGACCATAACTGCAGACCAGGACGGGCGGAGGCACGAAACGCAGCCTGCATGCTGCGGAACACCGCTGAGCCCCCTAAGTGTGCTGAACGATCTGCGGCCGAGTTCCCCACTTAACAGGGATTCAGGCCAGATCAGGGACAGCCCTGAGCTCCAAACAAGACTAGCAGACTGGCTAACAGGTACCCCGAAGGGATTGGCCTGCCAGCTACAGACCAAAGTCTGTGAATTCTCAAGCAGGCAGCTTTTAAAAGTGCTTGACACGTGAAATAACCGCGAAAGGTAACGAAACTACACCAAATTAAAAATAATAAATGTGGGAGAGCAGAACTCTTAATACCTGCAGCCATGCAGAAGGGAAAGGCTGATGGGAGAAGCTCATCTAGCCTGTGAAGTACCCTAGAGGTGGAGTGGAAAACCTGGAATGGTTCTCTTCCGCAATCCATGTGGGTAAAGGGAAATAACCCTGTAGTCTAGAATGTCTCACTTATTGCACTGGAAATTGCATTATAATTAGTACTATTATTATAGGGGTGGGGTCAGGAGCGGAGCCTGGGTAGGAGTACTCGGTTGATATTTGTTAGATTTAGGGGGTACTTGGCTTGAAGAAATTAAGAAACACTGATCTTTCTGTCTAGGTCAGGGGTGGCATATAACACCATTGTGCCCATTGTGTTTCCTACTTTAAGCAGTAAACATTCTGTTCCTGTTTAGTGATTTTCATTTGCTGGAAACCCAGGTTGGATTTGTGTATAACTGTTATCCCCCTCCCCACTCCTCTCTTTCTTGTCCCATTTTGGAGCATGATGTGATTGTCTGGTAGGTACGCCTCATTTACGATGACCCCACTGTTTCTGTGAGCCAGGATTCTGTTACCGCTAGGCACTCCAGTGTGTCTTCCTCTAGTAGGTCTGCGATCTAGATTATTTTCTTGTTCATGGATTTTGTGTTTAGTAGGCCTCCTTTCCATGATGTATTTTGGTTGGTGTCTGATTTTTGCCTGGTTCTTCTTTTTGTATGTTCTTTTGTTCCCCACCGTCTCCTTGGTGGTGTAGATCTTTTGGGGCCCTTTTCAAACACTTTTTTTTTTGAGGAGGGTTCCTATTTTCATTCTTGTGTTTAAGTTATAGGAGTGCCCTTTTTATGCTGTGATTATGTGCCTTTGTTGTGATGTGTGGTGATGTGTGGTGTATACTGGTTAGATAGTATACAAAGTAGTTAAAATTGGAGGCCTACAAGTTACAAGCAGAACATAATAGTCTGGTTTTTTTTAAATTAATCAAGCTTACTTAACTTGAAACTGATCAGAAACATTAGTAAGGAAAATCACATAATTATACAAACAAATGTATTTGGAAACATTAGCTAATATTTAGTCCACAATTACGAAAATCAAGAAAGGAAATTTTCAACAATTTGGAAAAAAATTTTCTATATTAGAATGATGGCAATAGATGACTCAACCTACAGCCGGATGGCAGGTCATTTATCATTAGACTAAGATACCAACCCTTCTTTTGGTCCTATAAAGTCTAAAAGCTGTTTGGGCTAAAAGAAAATTTTTACTTTGATAGGTAATATAACATTTTGCTGGAAATTTAACCAAAAAAGTAGCTCCAAGAACGAGGACTATTGGCCTCAGGGCCAAGAACTCCTTCTTTCGCTTCTGGGTTTTCTGAGCCAGATCTGGGAAAATTCTAACATTAGAGCCCATAAACTTATTATTAATATGTTGGAAATACAAATGAAGAATATATTCTCTATCGCTTTCCAAAGCCAGTGTCAGCAACATAGTGGTTCTATCAGTTATCACCTCAAGGGAACTTTCCAGAAATAAAGACAAATTCATGTCCACTTTATCTATTGGATTTTCAGTAGGAGTAGATTCCCCTTGAGGTTTCTTAATACTGAGATAATAAGCCCTAACAATTGGAGGTAGATTTTCCAATGGAATGTTAAGAACCTCTTGAAAGTATTTTCTCGCCATCTCTACTGGTGAGTTGACGGGACATTTAGGAAAATTCAAAAAAAGTCTTAAGTTATTCTTTCTCAGAGAGTTTTCAAAGTTCTCCAACTTGCGAGAAATAAATGATTTTTCTTTAACTATTTCAATTTGGACAGTTTTTATTTCCTTTTAAATTTTCCTCTTGTTTCTCCAATTTTTCAGATAAATTAGACAGTCGCACTACTTGCTGCTCTACTTTGGAGTAGATAGTCCCATAATCAGTTTTAATAATTGAAAGGCTCAACTTAAGGTTGGCGTCCATGATATATATGGCCTGCAAGAGCGCTTCCATATCTATTTTCTTCGGTCTTTTCAACTCCGCAAAACAAATGGAATTCCCTCCCGAAGCACCTCTTGCTCTCCTTACGTGGTGCTAGGAGATAGCTGGCAAAAATCACCTGCACCTTCCTCCCGAGGCTCCAGTGCTGGCGTCTCTCCTCTGCTGGAATGCAGCCTTACCTCAGCGGGCAGCTGAACTCCTGCGTCTCCCTGCACCTGATCACTTCCGGGTTGGGGAAGGACCGACCTCTGCTCCGGGCTCAGAATTGCCTGTGCAGCTCCAGCGCTGAGTTCCCCCGATGAATCCGGGCTCACCCCCAAGGTAGGAAAAGTTCCTTCAGCTGGAAAGGCAAAAGCGCTTGTAATTGTAGTTTGGACCAAGTGCTGGGGGACCCAAGCACCGGAGGGTTAGGGTGAGATCCCTTTCCTCTTTCCCATTCTGTTGGGAGTCACTGCTCAGTGCTGGAAAAGCACAGTTACTTACCGTCACAGTTGTTATCCAGGGACAGCAGACAGATATTCTCAACAGTGGGTGACGTCACCGATGGAGCCCCGTAGCGGATAGCCTCGAAAGCAGACTTGCTTGAAGATCTTTGTAGAGCTTCTGAGTGCTGCACTGTATATGCGCGAGTGCCTTCCCGCCTGAGTTAGGGCGTGCGTCTCCTGTGAAGTACCTCAGTTCAGATACCTAGCTAAGAAGCCAACCAGGGGAGGAGGGTGGGCTATGAGAATATCTGCCTGTTATTCTGGATAACAACTGTTACGGTAAGTAACTGTGCTTTATCCCAGGACAAGCAGGCAGCATATTCTCAACAGTGGGTGACCTCCAAGCTAAGCATAATGGGATGGAGGGAGAGTTGGCAAGTTAAGAAAAGAGATTTTGCAAAACAGATTGGCCAAAATGGCTATCCCTTCTGGAGAAAGTATCCAGACAGTAATGAGAGATGAATGTATGAAACGAGGACCAAGTGGCAGCCTTGCAGATTTCCTCAATAGGAGTTGATCTGAGGAAAGCTACAGACGCCACCATTGCTCTAACTCTGTGGCCCGTGACTCGACCCTGCAGAGGGAGACCAGCCTGAACATAGCAGAAAGAGATGCAAGCATCCATCCAGTTGGAGATGGTTCGCTTTGAGACAGGATGCCCCAAATTATTTGGATCGAAGGAGATGAAAAGTTGTGGGGCTGTTCTGTGAGGTTGAGTGTGTTGCAAGTAGAAAGCCAAGGCATGCTTGCAGTCCAAAGTATGGAGAGCGACTTCTCCAGGGTGAGAA
Organism: Geotrypetes seraphini; assembly: GCF_902459505.1. Taxonomy (NCBI): domain Eukaryota; kingdom Metazoa; phylum Chordata; class Amphibia; order Gymnophiona; family Dermophiidae; genus Geotrypetes; species Geotrypetes seraphini. The sequence goes on along the minus strand of NC_047094.1, from coordinate 71,281,367 downwards.
TGAGGCTTTGGAAAAAATACTGGAAGAACAATAGATTGATTGATGTAAAATTCTGACACAACTTTTGGCAAGAATCTGGGATGAGTACGGAGGACCTCTTTGTCATGGTGGAAAACTGTGAAAGGTGGATCCACAACCAAAGCTTGTAACTCACTGACTCTTCGAGCAGATGTGAGGGCAATCAGGAAAACCGCTTTCCAAGTGAGATACTTGAGATGAGCTTTATCAAGTGGTTCAAATGGAGGTTTCATGAGTTGAGCTAAAACAACATTGAGGGGGTGTGACAAGATGGCGGCGGTGTGTGAGTCACAGTGAAGCGGAGCAGGAAGATCGGAACGATTGCAGGCGTCTTTTTTCTTACCTTTTTCCTGAGCACAGATGCCGCCGAAGAGGAAAGGGGTGTTGAGGGCCGTTCCCTCGCCGGCCCTCTCTTCGACACCCATTCAGCAAGCCATCCAGCAAACGGTTGACCGCTTCCTTGCAGCTCAAACGACGGCAACCTGAGTTATCGGAGGAGGTGACCCGGTTTGGGAGAAGGCGGTGGAGAGCTTTTCCCCCTTTCGGGGAGTGAAATATCTTTGTCCCTGTGATACAAATGTGGAACGGTGTGAAACGGATGGTATGAGAGAATTATTAATATTGAATGACACTGCCTTGGATCCGGGGCAGACGTTAAAAGAACAGGTACTATGAAAACAAGTCGTAATCACGAGGCAGGCTAGGAGTTTCTAACACATACTGATTGGTAAACATCCCCCCCGGCATTCAGTTAGCTCAATCCACAAGGAGGGGATGTGTAGTCAGACAGGTTAGGAGTTTCTATTGGTAAACATCCCCCCGGCATTCAGTTAACTCAATCCACAAGGAGGGGATGGGTAGTCAGCTCACGAGGCGGGCTAGGAGTTTCTAACACATACTGATTGGTAAACATCACCCCGGCATTCAGTTAGCTCAATCCACAAGGAGAGGATGGATATAAATAGTGCTTCCCCTAGAATAAGGTAGGGACTTTTTTCCACTGCTGACGAGCTGTGTGATGACATAATGATGAAGCCTCTTGTTCGTGGTCCCCCGACAGAGTGATGATGCAGTAACCGGTAACGTATTGATTTAAACTCTGTAATTAATCAATGATTATGGCTAAAAAGACTATATTTATGTAATAAAACTTAATTTGTATACTATTTTGAATTCCTGGCATTCTTCCCAGTGAGGAAAGTGACCGAAGGCCTTTTATTGCCTTTTTAAATAGTAATACATTAATTGGCGTAGTCGGCAGGATTTCTCGAAAGAAAACTTGAACGCTCTTGTGATACAGGAATGTTCAAGAAAAAAAAAAGAGAAATCCTCAAAAGAACCTATAGAGGTGCCCAGCTGGACTGAGGCACCGTATAATTTGATAGCACAAGAACTAGCCAATAATCATGGATTAGCAGAGTCATGGGAAAAGGTTCTGGGAAGGGCAGAACCACTTGATCTTGTACAAGCTTTAGAAAAATGCCCCGATAAATCGGGTGATGTAGTTGCTCTGGGTTCTGGGAAGGGCAGAACCACTTGATCTTGTACAAGCTTTAGAAAAATGCCCCGATAAATCGGGTGATGTAGTTGCTCTGGGTTCTGGGAAGGGCAGAACCACTTGATTTTGTACAAGTTTAGAAAAATGCCCCGATAAATCGGGTGATGTAGTTTAGAAAAATGCCCCGATAAATCGGGTGATGTAGTTTAGAAAAAAAAAAATGCCCCGATAAATCAGGTGATGTAGTTTAGAAAAAAAAATGCCCCGATAAATCGGGTGATGTAGTTTAGAAAAAATGCCCCGATAAATCGGGTGATGTAGTTGCTTTGGCTCGAAGGAGCTGGGTATTAACTTCTGCATACCGTATAGTGCACATGCGGTTGCAAACAGCAGTTAAGGAACAAATTAAAACAGAACAGGCGCAGGTGGAAGTAGAGAGGCGTTGTCTTATGCTGGAATGTAGTGGTAAACTTTGAAGAGATAAGTTAGATCACTATCAAAAGATAGCTGAGGAATCTGCAGTTCATATTGCTGCCACAAAATATAAGAAAAGGCGCGGTCGAGTAAATAGGATAAAGGTGCAGAAACATATGGCGGCCGCTACAGTAAAATGGGACCCTAGTAAGTGGAATGGGGATGTTTGGGATAGTATTGATTTGGATGATGGGTGGGATTGGGACGATTGTCCAGGAGGACCACGGTGTCCTGACCCAGAAATAGATCCCCTCCTCCACCTTCTCCCTCAGTGCATTTTCCATGCCTGTCTGAAGTAAAGCTAACTAGTAGCTTTGTCTTTCTAAACTCCAGTTTCTGTCTCTCTGTCTCTTTGTCTCTCTGAATTAAATTTTTTTTGGTCTCTGCGAAAGAAAAGTTAATGGCGTCTCGTTGGAGTAAAAGTTCCTTTTGTTTGAAAGAGCGAACTGCAAAGGGGGGGATTTTCACCCCCACCTTTTTCCTCCTTCGATGCTATCATGTGAGCTTGACGGCGGGCTTTTTGAGTTTCTCCTTTGTTCACTACCAGGCAGAGGGGAGGGGGAAGGGGGAGGAAAGAGGAAAGAGACAGCATGGAGTCTGTCTGCAATTCTACGAATGTTGCAAAAACAGGTATCGATATTTAAAATATGCTTAAATATTAACAAATTATGGATTTAAAATGTAGGAACTTGTAATGAAATTAATAATGTAAGCAAGGAACCAAAGGGTTTATGGATAAAACTTTACCAGCCTTATGCTATTTGGAGTTCCGATCAGCTAATATAAGGTACTTGAAGTTAATTGAAAATTGTTTTGCTGTTCAGGAAACAAAGAAAGTTTGCGTATGTTGATTTAAGTTTGAAAGAGTTTTTGCAGGGTAGATCTATGCTGTTAAGAACAATGGAGGTAATTTAGGAGCTGTTTGCCTGATGTAGCCTGAATTTTTTTCTTTCTCCTTGTTTAAGAGTGGTGAAAGAAAAGAAATATAGGATCAGAAGGGATTGGAAAGTGATATTTAAAAGAGATGGTTCAAAGCAGGGAGATAATCTGTAGAACGAACGTACAAGAATGTGGAGGAAAGCTTTGTGAGACGTGTTAAGGAAGGATGTGCTATGAATTATGACCTGATTATAAGGGATATTTTAAGTGGGAATCGGGCAGCAGAGGAGGAGGAGAGCCCCTCCTTGCCCTTTGTTGTAGTGACAAACAGGCTGACTAATTTTCAGCACTGTTTGTAGGCCGGCTGCGAACTTTTCAGCAGCCTGATTGATACATAGATAAATTGTCTGAAATAAGTTTTTTAAGAACGATAAAAGAATATTGGAAATGTTATAAAATGTTAATGTATATTCCTGTAAGTAAGGTTTCGGGTTTGTTTGAACGTGCCCAATCTCAATTTGCATTCACATGGCAAGGGAGGCAATTTACTTTTACTAGGCTACCACAGGGATGTTTACATAGTCCTACCATTTGTCCTCAAATAGTAGCGGAACATTTAGATGAATTTCAGAAATTCACATCTATACAAATTTCTCATTATATTGATACAGGGAACAACGAAGGAAGAGGTGCAAGGGCAGTTAGATTTATTAATTGACCATATGAAAAAGAAGGGATGGGAAATAAATCCAACAAAAATACAAGGACCGGCAACATCGGTAAAATTTTTAGGAATTCAGTGGAATAGAGGACATAGGGAAATCACAGAGAAAGCAAAACGAAAAATATTAGATTTTCCTACTCCAAAGAATAAGCAGGAGATGCAATCATACATTGGTTTATTTGGATTTTGGAGACAACATATTCTACATTTGAGTCAACTACTGAGCCCATTATACAAGGTAACTAGTAAAAAATATGAGTTTATGTGGGGAGAAGAACAGCAGGTTGCTTTTGGAAATGCTAAACTAGCCATACAGACAACTGTAGATTTGTGGCCCATGAAAGAAGGGGAAGTGGAATTACATGTATCTATTAATCAAATGCATGCTAATTGGTCATTATGGCAAAAACAAAGTGGGAAACGGGTACCATTAGGATTCTGGAACAGGAAATTCCCGGAAGCAGGTGAAAAATATATTCCCTTCGAAAAACAACTTTTAGCATGTTATTGGGCGATGGCTGAGACAGAACAAAGTATTATTATTCCTAACGGAGAGCTGGAAATCATAAAGCCAGTATATGCTCATGAATCCCCAGTAAAATGGGGAGTGGGATTTGATAATCTCACGTCAGAACAACAAAAAACATGCTTGGTTCACAGATGGGTCTGCCAAATATGTGGGGGGAGAGCAGAAATGGAAAAGTGTGGCCTATAACCCTAAAACTGATACTACCCTGGTGATGGAGGGAAAAGGAATGAGCAGTCAACACGCTGAATTGATGGCGGTAGTCACTGTTTTAAGGAAAGAAAGAGGAGGGGAATGTCATCTTTTTACTGACTCCTGGTTGGTCGCTAATGGTCTTGCTACATGGTTAATGGGGTGGAAGTCCCATAATTGGTTAATTCATGGTAAGGAACTGTGGGGTAAAGAATTGTGGCAAGACATAGAAAAAATTGTACAAGAGACAATAGTGTCAGTATTTCATGTAGATGCACATATGCCTGTTGATTCAATGGAACGATTGTTTAATTCCCAAGCAGATGCTGCAGCTACCATTTCTGTAACAACTACTAATGAAATTCCTAAGGTGGAAGAATGGTTGGAAGGTACAGCCATTTGGGCACATCAGAAAAGTGGACATCTTGGAGAAAAAGCTACTTACAGGTGGGCTCAGGAACGAGGGATTCCTTTGACGATAGATGTGATCAAACATGTGATTGGAAAATGTCCGGTGTGTCAACATATCAAGAACGGGAAGTACCACATAAGGTAATGGGGCACATAGGCAGGGGGCGATTTGCCAGCCCAGATTTGGCAAATGGATTTCATAGGACCGTTACCCGAAAGTCGTAAATGTAAATATATGTGTACTGCTGTAGATTATTACTAGCATTCCCTTGTGCTTCTGCGTCACAATGGAGCACTCTAAGGACTTTAGACATGATTATTCAGTATTATGGTATGCCCTTACAAATACCAACTGATAATGGATCACATTTTGCGGGAGGGCAGATAAAAGAATATGCTAAGGAAAATAATATTGAATGGGTATATCACATGCCCTATTATCCCCAGGCAGCGGGATTAATTGAACGGATGAATGGACTTTTGAAGGAGGCCCTTAAAAAACTAACTACAGATGGTAAATATGGGCAGTGGAGGGATAATGTATCTACAGCATTACAAAAATTAAATAATCGGCCTTTAACGGAATCAACTACCCCGTTAATGAGAATGTTAACCCCCAATTTGACGATTGGGAAACTGTCCATAGCTGCCATGGAATATTGGAAAATACACCCTGAAGCCAATATTCCTTACCAGGCCACACCATTGGCTGCGGGATTAGATATGTACAGTCTGGATACATTGGTTATAAATCCCCAATCGGTAAAAGTTATTCCTACCGGAGTAGGAGTAAAAATTCCCACAGGGCATTATGGGCAATTAGCTACCCGTTCCAGTTTTGCTATAAGAGGAATTATCACTTTAGGGGGAGTAATTGATGCTGATTATCAAGGGGAGGTTAAAGTCATATTGATAAATTTAGGAGAAAATGATGTAATAATTGCGAAGGGGGAACGAGTAGCTCAATTGTTATTGATACCAATCTATATCGTGCCAATTAGGGAAATAACCCCTCCTTCTCAGTTGACTGTAAGAGGGGAAGGGGGGTTTGGAGCTACAAATACCGTAAACGTAGGAGCCAAAATCTGGATTAGCAATCCTAAAGGACCTCCGGAACCAGCGGAGGTGATTGCAATCGGGAAAGATAAGGCTCTCCTTGTAATGAAACCGGGAGTGGAAAAATGGGAATATGTCCCTCAGGAGAAATGTTATTTGAGAGAGTAATAATGTTTTCTGAAACTTGCAGATATACGTGTGCCTTGGAATTCTTGGAATATGGTATGGGGTAAGAGGCGCTGCCCCCGGGCGACGTATTACAATTAAAGAAGGGGTCGTTACATCATGGAGATGGAAGCATTCTTCAATGAATCGGAAGCAAGATAACTTCACTTGCAGTGCTAACTCCAGATGTATCATTGCAAATGTGACAATAAAAGACCGTACATGGATTACAGAAATTAAAAGCAATGAAAACACTAGACCAATCGCCCAATACGTATTATATGAGGGACTAAACACTACCTTGACATAAGGCGGGAAGTAATATTAATGATGCTTTGACTGTAGCTGCAAAATGGATGCCTACCATATGGCAATCTGCATTATTACAAACAGGGATTGATAATCAATTACTTAACCTAGCAAATGCCACAGCAGATATTGAATATATAATTGATCAGAAGGTTTCCAACATAATTAATTGGACTCTATGTACGTTACAAACCATGCAGCAACAACAACAAAAAGGAATTTTTCAATCTAAATTAATGACTGGAAATGAGCAGATATGGAGGACCGTGTTTAATAAAACTATACCAAAAACCTTTTGGATACAATTTCAAGCACCAGAAGTACAATGTAATGATACTCACTGCATAGGAATGTTTAAAATGTATAATGTTACAAAAAAATTATTATGTGTAAATATGTAGTGTTACCCCTCATACTAGGGGAACCTCAGAAGCAATTTTTCTGGGCACCTAAATTTAACGGACAAATGATTGATATGAATAACCAAACTCATGATTTAACATTTTGTGACTCCACATTGCAAGGGCGAATTTATAAATTACAATCAATAATATATGAACCATGTTTATTGTGAATGGACTATATTATTGAAATAGCACCACGCGTAATATGTGTGGTGACTAACGAGCCAATAATACCAAAAATGATAGTACCCTTTGCAGGATGCTTACACAATATGTCAACACTTCTTTGGCAGAATCAAACTTGTTTTAACACCTGATATAGGATTTAGAACAAATGTATTCTGGGAGAACAACTTTTCCGTTCCAAATTGGGATTTAAAGTTGGGAAAGTTAAAAGCTAATACTAGGATCACTTTGAATTGGTTAATTCACCCTTTAATTATACTAACCATAATAGTACTTGTTCTGTCCTTGTGGAATTGTTATGTGGTTTATGGACTATGCTGTAAATCAACACGGCCCACGATGGTATCCTATGGCAGTATCACTCAATAAGGACCGAATGTGATACAAATGTGAAACGGATGGTATGAGAGAATTATTAATATTGAATGACACTGCCTTGGATCCGGGGCAGACGTTAAAAGAACAGGTACTATGAAAACAAGTCGTAATCACGAGGCAGGCTAGGAGTTTCTAACACATACTGATTGGTAAACATCCCCCCCGGCATTCAGTTAGCTCAATCCACAAGGAGGGGATGTGTAGTCAGACAGGTTAGGAGTTTCTATTGGTAAACATCCCCCCGGCATTCAGTTAACTCAATCCACAAGGAGGGGATGGGTAGTCAGCTCACGAGGCAGGCTAGGAGTTTCTAACACATACTGATTGGTAAACATCACCCTGGCATTCAGTTAGCTCAATCCACAAGGAGAGGATGGATATAAATAGTGCTTCCCCTAGAATAAGGTAGGGACTTTTTTCCACTGCTGACGAGCTGTGTGATGACATATTGATGAAGCCTCTTGTTCGTGGTCCCCCGACAGAGTGATGATGCAGTAACCGGTAACGTATTGATTTAAACTCTGTAATTAATCAATGATTATGGCTAAAAAGACTATATTTATGTAATAAAACTTAATTTGTATACTATTTTGAATTCCTGGCATTCTTCCCAGTGAGGAAAGTGACCGAAGGCCTTTTATTGCCTTTTTAAATAGTAATACAGTCCCCTCCGGATCCATTCACCCCCGTGTGTCCAGCTACTGCCGGAGTTCAGCTGCGGGAGAGCCATGACCCCGGAAGGGAATCCATGGGGCTGCCCAGTGAGGGCGTTGAATCGGAACCAGCAAGTGCAGGGAAGCTGAAAGAACTAACAACAAGTACATCTACACCAACATCAACGGAGGCTTCCTTGGGAGACATTTGGTTGCTTCTACAATGTATGGAGGCTTCTATGGCTAAAAACACTGAGGAGGTAACAAATATTAACTTTAAGATTGATACTTTAACTAAAACTATTGACTCAGTTAAATTGGATTTCTCAAGCCAAAACAAACAGATACAGGGGGATATACAGCAGCTTCAAATGTTTAAAACAGCAATAATTAAAGATAATTCCTCTATACATAGGAAATTAGAGCAATTTGAAAATTATAACAGGAGATTGAATCTTCGTATACTGAATTTCCCAATTTCACCTGGTATTCCGCCTATTGATTTCTTCAAAAGATATTTGATTGAGAACTTGGGAATTTCTTCTGAAAATATTCCTCCTTTAAATAAGATTTACTATTTGCCAAACAAAAAAATTCCTCTGGAGAAAAACGTTGGACAAGAGAAAAATAATGGACAAGAGGAACAGATTGATTTCGCTAATGTTACTGCTCTTATAGAACAAACTCTGAATCCAGATACTGCGAGAAGTACACTTCTAATATCTTTTGTTTTTGAGCAAGATTTAAATATGATCTTAAGATTATATTTTAAAAATTCTCAAAAATTATTTGGAGCACAACGTATTTGGATTTATCCAGACGTCTCTAAAGTGACTCAGGAGCGAAGGAAAGATTTTCTTTCCTTACGACAAGAAACTCTTAAATTGGGTGCTACATTTCTACTAGCTTACCCTTGTAAATGTTTGGTAAGGTACTTGGGAGTCAAATATGTTTTCTTTTCTTCAGAACATTTAAAGGAGTTTCTAAGAGTTAAAAAGATTACTAAGAGTTAAAAGATTGCCAAGGTATGATGTAGAATGGAATGTAATATAATTAGAGGGTAGCCGTGCCTCACTAAGCCTTTTCCTCTGAATTAAATTCTTTAATTCATGTCTCCAATATTATATGATTATCACACCCCTTTTATTGTGGTCTAAGGAAGGGATAAAATGTTTTATTTCAAATTTGAAATGTTTTGTTCAAATCTGATATATTGTTTTGGTGAAATTTGTTTTCTTTCTCTGTATTGCATGGAACAAGATTACGCTTGTGAATTGTTGTTTAAAATTTAAATAAAGAATTTAAAAAAACCCAAAAAAAAAACAACTTCCACTTGCCTGTATCCAAAGCCTGTCTGCAGGGAAGTCTGCTTCAGCATTGTTGACTCCCGCCACAAGTGCTGCAGAAAATGCCTGCAGATGACATACCACACACAGAAATAGAAGGTGAACTGCCTGAGCCATAGAGGATCTCTTGGTCGCTCCCTGGCAATGGACATAGGCTACTACTGTTGAAGTGTCAGAGAAGACTCTGACCACTTGGTCCTCTAGAAACTTTTGGAATCACACCAGAGCCAGCCAAATGGCTCTCAGCTCCAGCCGATCGATTGACCATGTCTTCTGGGAGAGATTCCAACTCCCTAACCCCAAAACTGGTATGTTAATACTATGATCCAGGAGTCAATCCCCAGGGTACGCCCCTGCAGAGCAACTGAGGGAGAAACCAAGCCATGCTGGCCCGAACCTCCAGAGTCCAGGAAAGACGGGACAGTAATGCATCCTTGTGCAGAGCCCAACAAGAGAGTAAGGCATGCTGGAGAGGTCACCTGTGTGCTCTCGCCCAAAGAACCATATCCAGAATGGATGCCAGGGACCCTAGGACCTGAAGACAGTTCCATGCCAATGGAGCTGGCTCCTTCAAAAAGGAAGAAACTTTGAGGACACAGCTACTGTCTGCTTACCTCTGGAAGATGGATGCATCCCGCTGCCGTGTCAACAGAGCACACAGATATTCCAGTGACTGTAATGGTCGCCCTTGCTGAGTGATTGTAGGTGAAGCCACCAGGCCATGCTTGCTCTGGCCTCCAACGTCCATGGCAAAAGCATCCACAAAGCATCCTAGTGTGGCGCCCACCGAGAAAGCAAGGCACGTTGAAGTGGATGCATGTGTGCCCTCGCCCAGGGGACCACATCCAGCGCGGCTACCATGGAGCTCACAGTCTGTCTGGAGCTCACAATTCAACCAAGGTCCTTCAGAATGGTGATAACTGGATCTACTGCATGTTGACCCTCAGACAACGAGGGAGTTCTTATCAGGCAAGTAAGGATATACTGTCAGATCCATGTTCCAGAAATAAGCTGCCATGGTCAGGGAAGTCATTACCAATCTGAAAGGTAGAGTCAAGAACTAGCAATGATATTTTATGTTTTTGTTTTTGTTTTTTTTCAACATGAAATCGCAAGCATGTGCGGTGGGCTGGAACAATCAGAATGTGCAAGGAATAGAGAATGTGCATGAGAGGCGAGGAATGACAGATTGCACTATTTCCATGCAAAAGCAGGGAATCATGCAAGCCGCATTTACGTTCCAGAGATCCAGAACAGTCCTTCGATCGTCGGAGACTTTCTTTGGCACAGTGAAATTTATGCAGTATCTGCCTGAGCATGAGAGATTGGGTGGCCCCGGCTCCATAGCAAGAATATCTAGCAAGCGACATACAGAGGCTTGTACCTTGAGATTTGTGGATGGTTGACCTGCGCCTTACTGAAGAACATCCAAGACCTACTGGTCAGATGAAAGTGAGCCCAGGCCGGCACCAAAAAAATTGAGAGCCTGCCCCCTATCTGAGGGGCATACCTCTGCCTGGTATCATTGCACCTTATTGCGTGGAACAGGAGGTAGATGGCTGGATTTGCCTGCAGCTAGAGTACCGTTGCCAGGAGCTCTGAGAAAATCACTGAGAAGTGGCAGTTGTATAAGGGCAGAATCTCATGGAGCCATGAAAAATAGAGTATCCAGAACCTGTACAGGTACTAGGTTTGCTATCAGGCAAGGACATAATTTATGAGGTCATCCAGGTCCTTGCCAAACAAAAACTGCTCCTTAAAGGAAAGTTTAGCCAAAGGAGCCTTGTAACATAAGAACATAAGAATTGCTGCTGCTGGGTCAGACCAGTGGTCCATCGTGCCCAGAAGTCTGCTCACACGGCGGCCCTCTGGTCAAAGACCAGCGCCCTGTAAATAGAATCAGGAACTAATTGTCAGATCCAGAGCATCCTGCGAGCAGAAATAGAGTACACTGGCATCTTAGCCACAAGAAACCAAAAGAAGTTGAAGAGTAGGCTCCACAGCCTCAGTCTCTAGAGTACACAGCCGACATACAGGTGTGAGTAACAAAGAACGCCGCCAAAGCAGCCTTAATGCCTAAAGCAGTTGCATCAAAAAGCCTCCGGAGATCCATAAGTATCACACCACTTGCACTGGGAAAAGAGGTTCATGGAGGCACCTTCTCAACTAAAAAAAATCCACCCTAGGCTGACCCAGAAGCTGCTGTGCCAGTGGATAAAAGCGAGACATGGTCCATGTTATCCTACAAGAACCTCCCAGAGACATACTGCTCTGAGATTTAAAGCTCATATCAGGGTACCAGGGAAAGGTGGAAAACTGAGAGCACATTCCACAAAGCCAGGAGGAAAAAGTGCACAGAGTTGGCTTAGTGACCAAATACAACTCCTGCAGAGACTCAGACACAAGATCCAGCAAAGTTGCTCCTGAGAATGCCAAAGAGCCAGAACACAGTCTCTTATCTCCCGTGCCTGGAAGCACTGCATTGGAGAACAAAGGGCCAGCAGCTGGACATCATTCAAAGGATCACCCAGATCAGGATCAGGCAGTGCTGGAATAGTGGCGGACTGAGAGGAAGATGTGCCCATAGAGGCAACGCCACTTAGAGACAGTACAGAGGCAGAGTGGGACAGTGCAGGGGAAGAACGCCTGCTGTGAAACGCATTCCACAAATATGCCATAAAGTCTGAGAAGGCCCTCGGCTCCTGGGGTGCAGAGTCTCCCTGAAATAACTGAAGCATGCGATTCTTGGTCTGCGGAGGGTCCACAGCCTTGTGCATAGAACCATTAGCCATGCCAAGCTCCAAAAACAAAATAGGCCACTCCGCTGGGCTAGCTGAGCATTTAGTCACCTGCTTAATCAGGGGAGAGGCTAAACTTTCATCTGCTACCACTCCCGGCTGCACTATACAACCCGTGGCGCAAAAACGCTCCAAAGGCACCTAATTTGCGCAAACCTGGCAAGAATTCACACTAGGAGAGCCCAAGGACTCCATCCCAACAAGTTTTGAGGCAAAAATTGCAGTTTTGGAGAAGCAAGGAGCATTTGAATGTTTGTATGTTTATATTTTCGGTTCACGCGCACGCGGACCGTATATTTTTATGTCACTCCTTTTGCAAGCTATATAAGATACGCGCTACACAATTGCAAGAAAACCGAGGGTATAATAATAAAACTTTGAGCGCAATTGACTATGAACCGTGCAAACTCCTACTGGACACAACCTACTGGACATTTGTGAAAGAGCCCCTAAGCTTTTGGGCAGTGCATTAAAAATATTACAATCATGACCTATTCCTGTGAGTGATTAATAGGGATGATAAAAGTGGTACCTTAATCTGTTCTGCAGTCTGCAAAAATTAGCTCGCTATGGTACAGCGGCACTAGAAAAGATTCAAAGAAGAGCGACCAAGATGCTAAAAGGGATGGAACTACTCTTGCATGAGGAAAGACTAAAAAGACTAAAAGATCTCTATAAAAATCCAAGATGGTCACAGCTAAGAAATGTGTGCCAAAATTGTGATATTTTTTATATATAGCAACCAGAAAAATTGGTGATCTTAGGATTCTTCAGGTGGGAGAATAAAGGGGGACATGCAGAAACCTTCAAAACTGCAAATTTCAGACACTCCTCCCCCCCTCCCCTGATTCACCTCACCTGTGACCTGTGCTGAAAATGTGCTGCAGCCTGCCACAGCTCTCTTATAGTAGCTGGAATCGAGAACCACTGCCTAAATGTTTCTGCTGCTGGGAATGCCTCCATGATACTGATCTTCTGATCTTTGGGCTGCCAGTCAGACTCCATGCCTGACTGCACCTCCACCCCTGTGGACCGATGGACGTGCTTAGGAACGGGTGGAAGAGCGAAATGCAGCTAGCACCCTACAAGACACTGAGTCTCCTAGGTATGCCCAATAGCTTGCACCGAATAACATAACATAAATGTTTATTTATATACTGCATTAGCCTTTTGGTTCAAGGCAGTGTACAGGGTAGTATAAAAACATCAGGAACAGTAATTTTTAACAAATTAGAATAATATAGTTTTACAAATGCATAAAAACAACAAATTAAAAATTGAGGTTTGCGATGGGGTAAGATGATGAAGTGTAAGTTGTCTAGTTTTGGGTCAACAAGGGTTAATTTAAAACTTGGTCGTCAGATTTGGGGAAGAGGTGTGTTTTCAGGAGCTTCCTAAAATGCATGTAAGATGTAGAAAAACGGACCAGATGACTCCATTCTGGATCTTTAGAAGTTGCTTGGTAGGATAAGAATTTATGAATGAATCTCTTATGTGAGAAACCTTTAACTGATGGGAAGGAAAAGAGTGACTGGGGTTGAGAGGTCCGCCCAGGTCTGGAAAATGAGAAATGATTGGTGAGGTAATCAGGCAATAAACCATATGGGCCTTATAGAAGAGACAGCAAAATTTTAAAAATACCTGATTCTCAATTTTAACCAGTGGAGTTTGTTGTAAAAAGGGGTAAAGTGATCAAATTTTTTCAAGTTAAATATCAGCCTTACTGTGGTGTTTTGAATTATGCTTAATTTCTGGAAATGTTTGCGAAGTCCAGATAGGTAGATGATGTTGTAGTAGTCCAAAATACTGAGAACTAGTGAATTGAGAACTAGTGAAGTGATTACTCAGGAGAGTAAATGGTGCTTGGTCGAAGAATTTCCTGATGGATCTAAGTCTCCAAAGAGTGGAAAATCCTTTACGGGTAATATGATTGATTTGAGCAGTCAATGATAGCTATCTGACCAAGTGCACTCTTAAGATTCTGATTGTTGGTGATAAAGGATATATGATGCCCCTCAAGGTTATGGAATGTAATGTAGAGTTAGAGGCTGTCACTAGAAAGAATTTTATTTTTCGGTGTTTAGCTTTAATTTGAAACATCCAAGTGTCAACTGGCAGTAGAAGTGAGGACGGCTCGAACTCTATAGAACAGCGGTCTCAAACATGCGGCCCACGGGCCGCATGTGGTTCTCCTGGTTTTATTTGCGGCCCGCAGTCTGGAGGCCATCATTCTCTTTCTTTTGGAGCAGCAGCTGGCTCGTTCGCTTAAAGCGGCGGGTTGGCGGCTCCTTGCGCTATCCGCGCCTGCGTCTGAAGCCTCTCTGATGTCACAACATCAGAGAGGCTTTAGATGCAGGCGTGGATCTCGCAAGGAGCCGCCACCCGCGGCTTTGAACGAACGAGCCGCCAGACACGCTGCTGCTCCAGTGGCGTACCAAGGGGGGGGGCGGTCCACTGTTCTCTTCCCTGCAGGGCCGACCAACTCTGGCGGCCCGACGTCAATTCTGCCTGGCTGCCCAGAACGTCCTTTCCGACGTTAGAATTGACATCAGGCAGCGAGAGTTGGTCGGCCCTGTGCAGAAGAGAAGCAGGGAGATGGCCTGTTCCCGATAGCGGCAGCAGCAGCAGCCTATTCCGCGGTGGCGGTGGCATGGGGGAGGGCAGGAAGGAAGGAAGAAAGAAAGAAAGAAGGTGGGGTGGAGACAGGGAGCAAGAAAAAAAGCAAAAAATGGGGCACGGAGGAAGGAAGAAAGAAGGAAGGGGACAGGGAACCAGAAACAAAGCAAAAAATGGGGCACGGAATCAGAGAAAGACAGACAGATAAAGAAAGAAAAAGTTGGGGGAGGGAATGAGGTCTGGAGGGGAGGAAGCATACAAGAGGCTGAAAGAAGGGAAGAAGTATTGGATGAACAGTCAGAAGAATAAAGTGCAACCAGAGACTGATGAAATTACCAAACAAAGGTAGGAAAAGCACAGTTACTTACCGTAACAGGTGTTATCCAGGGACAGCAGGCAGATATTCTTGACTGATGGGTGACGGCACCGACGGAGCCCCGGTACGGACAATTTTAGAGTGATTGCACTCTAAGAACTTGGAAAGTTCTAGTAGGCCGCACCGCGCACGCGCGAGTGCCTTCCCGCCCGACAGAGGCGCGCGGTCCCCAGTTAGTATAAGCCAGCTAAGAAGCCAACCCGGGGAGGAGGGTGGGACGCAAGAATATCTGCCTGCTGTCCCTGGATAACAGGACAAGCAGGCAGCATATTCTTGACTGATGGGTGACATCCAAGCTAACAAAAAGAGGGATGGAGGGAAGGTTGGCCATTAGGAAAACAAATTTTGCAAAACAGATTGGCCGAAGTGTCCATCCCGTCTGGAGAAAGCATCCAGACAATAGTGAGATGTAAAAGTATGAACTGAGGACCAAGTAGCAGCCTTGCAGATTTCCTCAATAGGAGTGGAACGGAGGAAAGCTACAGATGCTGCCATAGCTTGAACTCTATGGGCCGTGACAGAACCTTCCAGTGTCAGTCCGGTCTGAGCATAACAGAATGAAATGCACGCTGCCAGCCAATTAGACAACGTACGTTTAGAAACAGGACGTCCCAATTTATTCGGATCAAAGGACAGAAAGAGTTGGGGAGCTGATCTGTGGGGCTTAGTACGCTTTAAATAGTAAGCTAGAGCCCTCTTACAGTCCAAAGTATGTAGAGCCTGTTCTCCAGAATGAGAGTGAGGTTTCGGAAAGAAGACAGGCAGAACAATGGATTGGTTGAGATGGAATTCAGAGACAACCTTCAGGAGAAACTTTGGATGTGTACGCAGAACCACTTTGTCATGATGAAAGACCGTAAAAGGTGGATCTGCAACTAGTGCATGTAGCTCACTGACCCTCCTGGCAGAGGTAAGAGCAATAAGGAAAAGTACTTTCCAAGTGAGAAACTTGAAAGGAGTGGTAGTCAAAGGTTCAAATGGAGGCTTCATTAAGGCGGAAAGAACCACATTGAGATCCCAGATTACAGGAGGGGCTTTAAGAGGTGGTTTCACATTGAAAAGACCCCGCATGAATCTGGACACCAAGGGATGAGCCGAGATAAGTTTTCCATGAACTGGCTCATGAAAAGCAGCAATAGCACTAAGGTGGACTCTGATGGAAGTAGACTTAAGGCCAGAGTCAGACAAAGAAAGTAGATAATCCAACAAAGTCTCCACAGCAAGGGAAGTGGGATCATGTTGATGAAGAAGACACCAGGAAGAAAATCGTGTCCACTTCTGATGGTAACATTGCAGAGTGGCCGGTTTCCTGGAGGCATCCAGAATGGAACGAACAGGCTGAGACAAAGAAGTATTATGAGAAGTCAGCCCGAGAGAAACCAAGCTGTCAGGTGCAGAGACGGAAGGTTGGGATGCAGAAGTGTCTCCTGATGTTGCGTTAGCAGAGAAGGAAACAGCGGAAGAAGAAAAGGCTCCCTGGCACTGAGTTGAAGTAGAAGGGAGAACCAATGTTGCCTGGGCCACCGTGGAGCAATCAGAATCATGGTGGCTCTTTCCCTCTTGAGCTTGAACAAGGTTCGCAACATGAGAGGCAGAGGAGGGAAATCGTACAGGAACAGATTGGACCAATCGAGGAGAAATGCATCCGCTGCCAGACGGTGAGGAGAGTAGAGTCTGGAGCAGAATAGGGGCAGCTGGTGATTGTGAGGAGCTGCAAAGAGGTCTATCTGAGGAGTGCCCCACTGAGCGAAGATGGACTGTAGAGTTTGCAAATGTTTTGCTCGTCTTGCAAAACACTCACAAACCGGTGCACTCGTAAACCGAGGTACCACTGTATATATATTTTTTTGATAAATGTATTTAAGCATATTTAAAACTCTTATATGAAAAATTTGACGTATGTGGAATAGCCAATGATGAAGGTTACCATGTAATTCTTCCCGCGGTTGGAAAAGTAACAGCGGTGGAGTGGTGGGACTGAGGCTTTCTCATCTATAGATGTATAAGTCTACAAAAGTTAATATTTAGTTCTATGTGATTTCTATAAGACCAATCTAGGGGAAGCAGTGGTTTCCCCTATGTCTGTTTCAAAAGCAGACTATGGACTTTTCCTCCAGGAACTTGTCCAAGTTCATCCCCCATTACCACTCCCCATTGGTTGTTGTTCTCTACTTTTCATTAATTCAGACATCATCCATCTCATTTCTTTTTTTATATTTTATATTTTTATTGAAATTTAAATTTTACTTGAAATAAACATATCATTCAGAAAACAGCAAGGTACAAAATATTCCAAAGAAAAGAAGAAATAAACAGGCAATACATTCCAATTATCACCTTGCTAATTAGTCCACAAATTGGGGGAGTGCTAAAGTAAAACAGATTTAATTTTCATATGATTACTATTAAGGAAAAGAAAGAAACGGTGCCTATCATAGATCCTTCTTAATTACTTCGAAGTACTCGGTTAAATTTGTTTCTGGAAAAGCGGTGGTAACCTCAAGTACTCCCTCCAATGTTCAGACAATTGTGTGGGTTCGAAAAACACATATCTTACTCCCTGAAATATAATTACACATTTACAGGGATATCGTAGGAAAAACTTAGCACCCAACTGTAGTACTTGAGGACGTAACAATAAAAATTGTCATCTCTTCTTTTGGCTAACCCTAACTACGTCAGGGTACATATAAAGTTTTTGATTTAGAAATAGAACTTTCTGATACTTGAAAAATAATTTCAATAGCCATTCCCTGTCATAGTCCAATGCCAGTTGAATTAACAATGTTGCTGGTACAACTGCCTCAATCTCCAATCTTTTAAGGAAATTTGTTAAGTCCAGACTGTCTACTGATAGACCTTGCTGGGCTGGGGAGCTTTTCTTCTTCCCCGAAGAGATATAGCATATTTTTGAGATCGGTGGGTATGAGGTTTCTGGAACTTTTAACACTTAAGATAAGCATCTCTTAAACATGTCAATTGCTGGTATAGATATCATTTTTAGGAAAATTTATTATCCTTAAGTTATGTCATCTGACTATATTTTCCATAGTCTCTAATTTATAATGGATATTCCCACTGTCTTTAATCCAAGTATGTCCTTGGGCCTCCACTGTTTCTAGACGATTATTTTGTTCACTGGCTTTATTTTCCAATACTTTAATTTTTTCTTTTGTTACAGTTGAGTCAGTCAGTATTTCTTTACATTGGGAAGAAATTTGTTGTATTTGGGTACCCAATGTCAATTGTAACGCTCCTATTGAGTCCCAAATAGTATCCAAGTTTACAACAGCTGGTTTGGTAATAAAGTTAATGGGACTTGCAAATCCGAAGGGGGAGGGGGAATCAAAACTTTTAATCTGAATAAAGTAAAAAGAAATATAAAATTATGACTAAAATGAAGAAAAAAATGAAATGGGAAGGCACAAGAAATACAATTAATTTGACATGCTTACAGACTCTAAATAAAAGCTTCTCAGCTCCACGGAAAACTGATAGTCCCACAAGCCATCGGTTGGGAAGGCAGCAGCAGGTACATGGTATAGGTGGTCTTAAAAGTTTTAAAGTGATAGTGCACTTTTTGACTGTTCGTGTCTGATTCTGTAGATGATGTCACCCACATGTGAGAATATAATTCCTGTTTATCCTCCCATAAAGATTGTTATAAGTCAGGAAGGGAGAAGAGTATGTTTAGGAATAGGAGTGCCATGACCCTTACCTCATCCAGTTTGAATATGATTCATTGACTGCATCAATGTACTCATAATAGTTTCTCCCTTTGGTTATCTGTGGATTAAAAACACACCTAAAATTGTTAATGAAAAGTAGTATATTTTAAAATTTAATAAAGCAATATATGAATTCATAGCCTGAAAACTCGGATACAAAACATTTAGAGTATATTTGATCCATAGTATTTATAGTAATATTTGAAGCAAAGGAGAAATGTACTCTTATCTGTGAATTTTCTGCTAGACATTGTTCCTTCTAAACTAGTGGTCTCAAACTTGCAGCCCGGGGGCCACACACGGCCCTCCAGGTACTATTTTGAGGCCCTCTGTATGTTTATCATAATCACAAAAGTAAAATAAAATAGTCTCTTTAGCCTTTAGCTATAAATTACAATATTATTATTGAGACTTAGCTAAAAGGAAAGATTTATAGACTATAAAGAGTTTTTTATCTCATGCAAAATTGTCATAAGACATTAACTAATTTTTCTGAGGCCCTCCAAGTACCTACAAATCCAAAATGTGGCCCTGCAAACGGTTTGAGTTTGAGACCACTGCTCTAACCTGAGGAGTCCTCTACCTTTAGTCCTGCCAGTAGAGGGTGCTGTTTCACTATCAATAGTGAAGAATAGGCAAGCTCTGAAGGACTCCAGAGAACCTGCCTGTCCCTAGAGATTAAAAACACAGTATTGCCCCCCGCTCTCCCCCCATTTGGCAGTAGTGCAGTTGGAGGACTCCTGCTCAGCTTAGAGTGAACAGTGCTGCTAGACCAGTCCAAATATTTAGGTTTATGTTGTGCAATCCACAGATGGAAACACAACTTACCAGTATATACTTGAATATAAACTGAGATTTATATTCGAGTATACACTTGAGTACTTCCCTAACTAAAAAAAAAAAAGTTTTAAACCTACTGGGGAACTGGCTGTGGAGAACAGAGTCGCAGGGGGACTTTCCCTCTTGCCAAGTCACTATAGGCTCTGTCGGTCTTGATCCTTCCCCCCTCTAGTTATGTCCTGATTTTTATTAGGGTTTTTTTGGGTTTTTTTTTTTTAATATACCGCCTATCAAGGTTATCTAAGCGGGCTTACAATCGGGTACTCAAGCATTTTCCCTATCTGTCCTGGAGGGCTTACAATCTATGTAATGTACCTGGGGCTATGGAGGACCGAGTGACTTGCCCAGGGTCAGGATCAAGACCAGCAGAGCCTATAGTGACTTGGCAAGAGGGAAGACCCCCCCACGACATCTAGCTTCTTCATTGCCAGCTGGTTTAGCGAGACCATGAGCGAAGGCAGGACTCATCACAATCCAGATGCACGCCACTGCTGAATCCTCATTCACCCCTCCTCCTGGCGGCCAACAAACAGCATGGATGACCGCTATGACTACTGCTGGAAAGAATCAGCTGCCTCCCTCGGACCCATGACTCTATTTCCCACAACCAGAGCCCAGGCAGGTAGTGCTGGAAGTGGCAACGGGTGATGGGGAGAAATCAACGGGTGATGGGGAGAGATCTTGGATGGAGTTGGAGGGAGAGAGATGAGGTGTTGGAGGAAAGAGGGAAAGGATATGCTGGACGGTGGGAGCAAGACAGTAGATACTGGTTAGAAAAGTGAAAATAAAGGGGGAAAGAGGGAGAAAGAAGATGCTGGAAGGGGGAAAGAGGAAAGAGCAAAAAAACCCCAAAAAACTGGAAAATAATAGGATGAGGGAGATAGAAAGCTGTAAATAAAGCAGACAGAGTTGCAGAAAAATAAATGGATGTAGGAGAGGAAGTGGAGAGAAAGGGCAGAAAATTAAGAAAAGACAGAAGAAAGCAAGAACTGGGATAAACATGAATAAAATAGCCAGACAACAAAGATAGAAAAAATATATTTTTTTAATTTCATGAACAGAAAATGCAGTTTTACTGTAAATTTACACTATTTTCTTTTTATTTTCCAAAGTGTAGAGTGCTGTTTCTCTTTCTCTGGTGTTGAATTGCATATGGCTTCTTGAGGTTTATGTTTGATTTTTGTCTACATTTATTTAAGTTTGTAGTTGCATGTAGTTGTGTTTTCCTATGTAGGAGCCTTGTTGTGAATATGTTAGCTTTGGGATATATGCATCACAAGATATTTGTATTACGTTTAGTGACAGGAGATAGCTGATGGGGAGGGAAAGTGAGCAGTCTTTATAGACTGGGTTAACATGATAACCCAACTCCGATTTATATTCGAGTCAACATTTTTCCCCTTTTTGAAGGGAAAAAAGGATATCTCGGTTTATATTTGGATCAATTTATATTAGAGTATATATGGTATATGAGCATGGTGTAACCCTGCACTAGTTGCCACACTAATGTCAAAGCCAAGATAACAGGAAAACTATAAAACATATTATCCAGAAAAAAACCCTTAAATTTCTCTGCCTGGTTTCCTCTCCTCTTTGTTCTGCATGGAGAATCATTCAAGACCAATTACTGAAGGACAGATAGAACAAATTGCACAAGAATATATTGAGAACAATGCTGTAGACATGCGTTATCTCCTCTACAACAGTCACCATCTTTCCAGGAGGGCTCTGGATTTATCTAGCATGACTCAAGAAATAAAAATTGACAATTAGGAGTAAATTTCTCCTTAATTATCTTCCTGCTAGACAACTCCAAATGCCTGGAAAGTACCTAGGTATTTTCACTGAGGGCAGCTGGAAGAAAAGCTTGTGGTGATTATGAACAAATTATGCAAGGAAAACCAGGTTTCTACCCAACAAATATTTTCCGGCATAATAGGGCTATATTCTCTGTTCAAAATATGGCATGAGCCCTAGTTGAATGCACTCTAATTCTTTCAGGCACTTAGTGGCAGATTCTGTAAAGGACATCTAACAAAGGAATGCAGAGAAGACCAAACTGCAGCCTTGCAAATATCCACTGGAGGCACCAGAGAAGATTCAGCCCAAGAAGCTGCTTGACCCCTTGTGGAATGAGCTTTAAGATATTCTGGAACAGGCTTCTTCAGAAGATAAGTGGAAGCAATAGTCTCCTTGATCCAGGGCACAATAGTAGCCTTAGAAGCGTACTTTACGAGTACCTGCTAGAAGGACAAAGAGATGATCTGATTTCCTGATCTCCTGGGTCCTCTGCAAATAAGAACGAAGGACCCGACTGACATCCAACTTGCGCAGCTGTCTTTGCACGGAAGAGCCCTCCCAGCTACCCAACAAAGGGAGGACCACTGCCTGATTGACATGAAAAGGAGAAACTGCCTTTGGCAGAAAGGAAGGAACAGGTCTCAAGACAATCCGCTCCCTATAAATCTCCAAAAAGGGAGCCCTACTAGAGAAAGCTTGCAGCTCAGAAACACGTCTAGCTGAAGTAATAGCCACCAAGAAGACCGCTTTAAGAGTAAGGTCCCTCAAAGAGCAGTCGCCCAACGGTTCAAAAGTAGGGCACACTAAAACTGACAGAACCAGATTTAGATCCCAAGCTGGAACAGAGGGTCGTACGGGAGGCTTGAACAATTTGGCCACCCGCAAGAAGCAAATCACATCAGGAATGGCAGTCAAATGCTGACCTTTCAATAACCCCCGAAAGGCTGACAAGGCTGCAAGCTGAACCCAGAGAGAAGACCAAGCCAGTCCCCTATCCAGGCCATCCTGCAAGAACTCTTAAGATGTGAGGCAGGGAAGCATGAAAAGAGGTCACTCCACGCGCATCACACCACTCCTCAAATAGACGCCAAACCCTCACATAAGCCCGAGAGGTGGAAAGCCTCCGGGATCCCAAGAGAGTTGAGATCACTTTATCTGAATACCCCTTCTTACCTAGGAGACCCCTTTCAAGAGCCAAGCCGTAAGACAAAAGGGACCCAGATCAAACATTGGAATGGGACTCTGAGTTAGAAGGTTGTCCAAGAGAGACAGGGGAAGAGGATCCGCCACCAGATGCCTCACCAGATCCACGTACCTCGGTCGTCGAGGCCAATCCAGAGCCAACAGAACCACGAGGCCCGGATGGTGAATTATGGGGAGAAGAACTCTGCCCACTAATGGCAATGGAGGGAACACATACAACAGCCCTTCCGTTGGCCATGGTTGAACCAGAGCATTCAGTCCCTTGGCCTGACCGTCTCTGCGACGACTGAAGAAGCGGGTTGTTTTGGCTTTGACACTTGTGGCCATCAGGTTCATGAGGAGCTGACCCCAAGACAGCACTATCAACTGAAAAGCCACTGGGCTGAGACACCACTCTCCGAGATCTGGCATGTGACAACTGAGGAAGTCTGCTTGATCATTCTCCACTCTGGTTAAGTAGGAAGCTGATATTTCTTGAAGGTGCGACTCCACTTAGACCATGAGCGGAGTCGCCTCCTGTGCCACCAAAGTACTCCTGGTGCCCCCCTGATGATTGACATAGGCCACCACCATGGCATTGTCTGACAGAACCTTGATTGACTTGCCCATCAAAAAGGACTGGAAGGCTAGCAATGCCAGACGGATGGCTCTGGTCTCCAAGACACTGATCGACCAAGAAGCTTCCTCCGTGAACCAGGTGCCCTGAGTTGAGTGACCTAGACACTGAGCTCCCCAACTGATAAAGACTGGCATCCATGAGTAGCAACGTCAACTGCGGCTGATCCAGACTCGCCCCTTGTACAAGATGGGGGTAATCCAGACTGTGCCTCTGAGGCGACCACCTTCAAAGAAGAGCATACTGAAGAGAATGCATGTGGGCCCGCGACCACCTCACTACATCGAGGGAAGCTGCCATCGACCCCAAGACTTGGAGAAAATCCTGCACCCAAGGACACCGGGACACCATAAGCAGGGGAATCTGAAATTGCAATTTGCTTACCCAGGTCTCCAGAAGGAAGACCTTCCCCAAGGAGGTGTTGAACAGCACGCCTAGATACTCAGGCGCTGAGAAGGAGACAGCTGGCTCTTGGCAAGGTTGACTACTCATTCCAGTGACTGCAGAACCTCCACCACCTGAGCCGTGATCCAGGTGCTCTCCTGTAACAACTTTGCTCGAATCAAACAGTCCAGGTAGGGATGAACTAGAATGCCCTCTTTGCGCAATGCCATTGCGACGACCACCATCACCTTGGTGAACATCCGCGGAGCCGTAGCCAGACCATAGGGAAGTGCACAGAACTGATAATGCCCCAAGATCGCAAAGTGCAGAAAGCAATGATGGGAGACCCAAATAAGAATGTGCAAGTAGGCCTCAGTCAGATCTAGAGGTCAGAAACTCCCCCGGCTGAACCGCCAGAATTACAGACTGCAGAGTTTCCATGCGGAAGGAAGGCATGTGAAGAGCTCTGTTGACTCCCTTCAAATCTAGGATGGGCCGAAAGGCCCCTTCTTTCTTTGGCACCACAAAGTAAATCGAGTACCAACCTGTGCCACACTCCTGCGGGAGAACTGGAACCACCGCGTGGAGATCCAACAATCTTTGAAGGGTTTGGTGAAAGGCCAGCTGCTTCCACGCCACCTGCGAGGGAGAAGTGAGAAAACAATCTGGCAAGGAACAGGCAAACTCCAGAGCATAACTGTCCTGAATCACCTCTAGAACCCACTGATCAGACGTGAAGTCTGCCCACTTTGGATAAAAATCCCTCAACCGGGCACCCACCGGAACCAAGACGGACAAGGAGTCATTGGGCAGGATAGGCAGCAGGGGACCCATTACCCACACCCCAGTGGGCCCCACGAAAGGACTTCATGCACTGGAAGAACCCGCCTCTAGAGAGCCCAGGGGACTGAAAAGAGGCAACCCCTCGACCACCTCAGAAATCACACCCACGCCCACGAACAGTGCCACCTTGAGCCAGCGGCCTAGGCCTATCCGCAGGCAAGTAAGGCACTTTAGAATCAGTGAGAATCTGAACCACCCTGTCCAGATCCTCACCAAACAAGAAAGATCCTTTAAAAGGAAACTTTCAACTTAGCTTTGGATGCCATGTCCGCCAACCAAGCACGAAGCCACAAGGTATGGCAAGCTGCCCCTGCAAACGCCAACGACTTGGCAAAAGCTCGCAAAATGTCATATATGGCATCTGAAAGAAAATAAGCACCCAATTCAATCTTTGCCACCTCGCGCTTGAGCAATTCCCAATCCTCAGTTTTACAGTCAACGACATGCTCGGCCCAGCGAAAACACGCCCGAGTCACAAGCCCGTCACACATCGCTGCTTGGACTGCCAGAGCTGTCACTTCAAAACTCTGTTTAAGGAGTGACTCCAACTTACACTCCTTCGGGTCCTTCAAGGCCGCACCGCCCTCAACAAGCATGGTATGCCTTTTAGAGATGGCCAAGAATACCGCATCCACTACAGGTGACTTCTGAGTGTCCTATCCCCTTCAGGAATGGGATACAGGTGGGCCAGTAAGATCTTCCCCTTGAAAAATGCACCCCACAGATGCATCTTTGCCAGCTGGGGGGTGCTTGAACCCCTCTATGGCGGAATCCGACCCCCAAGAGGATCCTGGAAATTTCTCCAAAGGTACAGGTAGCCTGTTCCAAGGGTACAAATAACCGTAGAGAACTCGTTCCAACACCTATCTGCAAGAACTCCTTTCTCATCGGCTTGTACTGTACTCGTCTCTCTGCAGTCATCTAGTGTATGGTGTGACAAACCTACATCAGACCCGAGGTTTATCACAGGAAAATATAGGAAAACATATAAACCCCAGTGCAGAAGGGCAGACCAGGTCAGATCACAGTAATTTGGCTTACTACCCTATGTGCAGTGAAGGTGAGACTGAGACAGAACAGGAAAGGTTTGCCTTACCTGAGGCAGTGCCAAAGCAAAGTAAGAAATCTCTGCTCTACTATTATCCAGTTCCTGTAAGGCAGAAAACAGAAATACAGTTTTCCCTCAGAGAAACGTCCCAGGCAGAGGAAGGAAAGCCCTTCCCCTCACTGAAGCCAAGGGTGTGTGGTGTTTTTACCTCACTTAAAGCGAGGCTCAGCAGAGAGCAGAGGAGGGCAGGACGGGAGGAGAGACAGGAAGCTCAGAACGGGACTGAGCTTATCCCAGACCAGGCAGGCAGCCCTAACTGGGAAATGAGAGATGAGCAAGGTGAAGGAAACCTTCCTTCAGGTTTCTTTTCCTCAGAGCCAGATGAAGCTATGATCATAGAGGACCACAGTGCTGCTGCTGAGGTTTGGCCAGAGCAAATGGAAGTGGCTTCAAACAAACATGAGTCTATTGGATGTTTTCCATGGCTGTTTTTTTTTCCTCTGTTAAGCAGACTGTGTGGGCTTCCAGAGAGGGTAATTTTGGACTGTAAAGTTTTCTACATTTTTCCTCTATGCTTTAAGCAAAGGGACAGTATCCTTCACTGTACAAAACAGTGACTAAATTAAACCAAACGCTGAGCAGGAAAACTCAGCCTGTTTGTTTCTCGGATTCACTGTTAACAGATCTCCATGTGAGAACCCCAGCTGATAGTGGTTACTTTAGCAGCCTGTTAATTGAAGTTAGCCTGCATGCTTCTCAGTAACGTATTGAAAATCTCTGAGTGTAACACTGCTATGTTGCCTCTGTTAAATACCATCTCAGTTTTGGAGTGAGTTCATCTTTGAGAACCAGTATTTACTGTCTCCTGCCTAATGCTATAAAACTGTCTGTGTACCTTGCTAAAGGACTTGCTGCACAAAAGTATAAATTGTTCTGTCTCATCCTCATGGTTACCTGTACAAGCAGCCCATTAGTGCTGGCTCATTAATTACTGCCATAAACTCCCCTCCTGCAGCTCAGGAATAGGGAACTGCTTATTTCAGATGTTGTACAACAGTGAAGCATTTAAGATAAAGGAATGTATTCTTTTTGCCTGCATAAAGTATGCCTAGCCTTAGACTCTGGTAAAGAGGACTGTATATAATGTGCCTAATAAAGTCCAGAGCTGGCAATTGAGTTAAAGTTTGTTTTGAGGAACCATTTCTTTTGGTTATATTTTCATGCTCACGTTAAAACCTGTGATGAACTATGATTTTGAGGCCAGTGGCCAAATAAAGCTTATGATTTTCACCAAGGCCATTCTGACTACATGGTGTTCTTTAAAGGAACCTTGGAGATAAGCTAAGATAGGCAACTGCCTTGTGTTAACCAATTTAAAAGGCACCCTAATTCTAAAGGGACCACGCCAGATTGAAGCAACATGTCACTACCTGACTGCCCACTACGCTCTTTGAGAGCACAGGTGTGACAATGGGTAAATGATTCTCTTATGGTTCTGATCTTGTTCTGGAAGTAGTTGGCTAGGCTATCTTCATCATGTTGTTGAGTAAAGGGGTCTGTGGTAATATCTTTAGTGGATTTTAATTAAGTAAAAGGAGATTATGTACTTACCCTGGTAAGCTCTCTTCCAGTAGATAGGTGAGACATTCTAGACATCTGGGTTATGTCCTTATGACTGCGTGCTTGTGAAGAAGGAATCCACTCTGGATTTTCTTTCTGTCTCTCCTTACTTCACTAGGCTCCTTAGCTCCACCTATAGTTAGTATCCAAGCACAGAGAGCCACCAAATAAACATGAAGTAGAGATATCCATGGTAGTGAAGTAAATAAATCACTGTTCTGCTCAAAATATAACAGGAAAACATCAACTTCAAAAAGTCAACAAATACTTCATAAGAGCTCAGAAACTACTCCTGCAGAAAAGGGCAACATATATACAGCAGTCTTCCCAGCCAGCAAGAGCTGACGGGCATCCAAGAAACAACTTGGAGAAACATAAACAAACAGACTGAGACATTAGGCAGGCGCAGGAAGGACAGAGCAAGAGTCTAGAATGTCTCACCTATCTACTGGAAAAGAGCTTACCAGGGTAACTACATAATCTCCTTTTCCAGTGCAATAGGTGAGATATTCTAGACAGCTGGAACATACAAAAGGAGTCCCCAAAAACTAGGAAAGGCTTGCTGCGCCGGCCTGTAACATCAAGGACCCAAAGGCAGAGTCCTGTCTCACTACTAAATCCAATCTGTAAAATTTGGCAAACGTGTGAATAGAGGACCACATTGCCACCTTGCAGATTTCCTCAAGGGAGATAGCTCTAGCTTTGGCCCACGAAGAAGCTACACTGAGTGTAGAATGAGTCTTGATGGAAACAGGAGACTGTTTCCCTAAAAGAATTTAGGCTGACAAAATGGCCCTCTGGATCCATCTGAAAATTGTGGCCTTGGAAGCGGGAGCACCCCACTTAACAGAATGAGTCAGCACAAAGAGATGGTCAAAGTGACTCTAGATAGAGAAGAAGCACTCTGCGAATATCAAGTTTCTTCAAAAGGTGATCCTGTGACTTGGAACCAGTAGGCTGAAAGCCAGGCAAACACACTTCCTGATTAACATGGAAAGCCAAAACCACCTTCAGCAGAAAGGAAGGAACCATTCGCAGGGAAACACTAGTCTTTGAAATACATAGTAACAGTTCCCTTCAAGTAAGAGCCTGGAGTTCCGAGATATGCCATGCTGAGGTAACTGCAACCAGAAACACAGTCTTGAATGTCAAGTCCAAGATAGGAAGAATTTCAAAGGGGCTCAAAGGGAGCATTGGTGAAGCTAGATAGCACCAGATTGAAGTCCCAGGAAGGGAACAGCAGCTTAACAGGTGGTCTAATGCAAAGAACCCCTTTCAGAAATCGAGTGATCATCACGATGCGATGACAAAGAGGAACGACAATCTCAGGCTCCAAAGCAAAAGCTCCCGGCCATTTGGACCCAAAGTGACGCCACAGTAAGGTCTTTATCAAGATCAGCCTGAAGAAAAGCAAGAACCACCAGGATCAGAGCCGAAAAAGGCTTCATCTTATCCTGAGTGCACCAATATTGGAAAGCCTTCCATGCGTTGGCGTAAGCAGACACAGTAGACGACGACTTAAACTGGAGAAGATTGGCAATGACATCACAATAGTCTTTGTGTTCTAAGGTTGTGCGTTCCAAGAACCATACCATAAAAGCAAAGCAACCTGGGTCCTCCATGGAGACCAGGCCCTCTGTTAGAAAGTCCGGATGGGCTCTCAGCTGAAGGCCAAGACTCTTGCGAAGATGCATGAGATATGTATACCACGGTCTACAAGGCCAATCTGGAGCCACCAGAATGACGTGGCCCAGATGAGCCGCGATCCACTGAATGACTCGACCTATCATGGGCCAAGGAGGAAAGACATACAGGAGAAGCTCCTGAGGCCACGGCTGGACTACAATGTTGAGACCCTCGCTTCCGGGTTTGTATCTTCGACTGAAGAAATGATCCACTTTCCTGTTCTTTGCTGTGGCTATGAGGTTGAAGCAGGGCCGGCCCCAGAGTGTCACAATGGACCGGTACCGCTAAAGACAGCTCCCACTCACCCAGATCCAAAGTCTATCTGCTGAGGAAGTTGGCTTGAACATTGTTGTCTTCCGCCACATGCGCTGCTGATAGCACCTGAAGGTGACGTTCTGCCTACAGGGGTGCTCATGGTCCCTCCCTGGTGATTGACATAGGTTACTGCCGTTGCATTGTCGGAGAAGACCTTGACGCTTAGCCCTCCAGAGTCTTCTGCAACCACACTAGAGCTAGACGAATGGCTCTCAGCTCTAACCAGTTGATCGACCATTTCCTCTGCTAGGGAGTCCCAACACCCATGGATGAGATGATTGCAGGTTGCACAGTTCTAAAACCTTCTGCCCTTCTTGTGTTCTTAGAACAGGCCTCAATTCTCCAAAGACTTTTAAATTAGGCAGCAGCCTAACACAGAATCTCACACATAGGCATTTAGAATTCAAATAAATGGTGAAAACTGCATTTCAGATACCATAATCTTCTATCATCATTCTGCCTCCCAGAATTATTCTGATGTAACTATACCCGCCCAAGAACCCTTCAGGTTATAAACTAGGTTGCATCAAATTACTCAGCTGAACCTTCTGGTCATATCATCCATCTTCATCACAGCATCCAGACAGGGTCAGCTGGTTTCTATAAGCTGCTTTTAAAAGGAAAAAAAAAATAAAAACCTTAACTTCAGGAGCCCTTCAGGTTTCACTTTTAAATCAAACTCCCAACTTCCAGCAGTTTCTACAGTTGCAGCCCTTCCCCGTCAACCCTGGGCTTAAACTGCAACTTAACTGCAGTGCAGCATAGCAGCAACTAAATTCACCTTCCTAAACAGTATTTTAGTCCAACACATTTCAATTCCTCAGCCCTCTTAAATTTCCATGGAATCATTCATTACAGCATTGTCAGCGCAATTCATAAAGCTCATTTTCAGAATCCATTTCTATTTCAGCTTGTTAAAGTTCATTCTGATTTATTGCCTCTGGGTAAGTGATCTCGGGCTCAGTTAGGTACCTGGGTTGTGGAATCTCTTTGTCTTCCTGTCTGACCTGGGTTCTGCATGGCTTGGGCTATGGCTACTTCACCTAGAAACGTTTGCTGGGAACTGCTGCTCTGGCTGTGATTCCTCCTCTAACTCCCATTCTCTGGCTTGCACTGCTGGGATACTTATAGCCAGCCTCAGGTTTCTGCCTGCTCCTAATTGGTGCCGTGCAAGAAGGCGTGTCTGACTTCTTTGGTTTTTCTGCCTGTGATTTGTATTTAACTTTGGGACAATAGGTTCTGGCTTTAATTTCCTTTTCTGACACAAACTTGGTTGTTTAACCTTCCCCTCTTGTTGTGTCTCTTTGGAAAAATATAAATAGGAAGTGCCAGTTTTCTAGTTTTTCTTCTTCGGCAAATGTCTAGGCTTAGCAATGAGTAGTGAACAGCTAGCATTTGGCACTTCTGAGCGAAACTCAGTTCACAGGGGCTTCCCTGTGACAATATACAAGATGGCCTTTCTGCTGGTAGGATAATTCTCAGGCCTTAAAGAAGAAATATCTGAGGCCGAAAAATGCAGATGATACAGTCCTCCTCTGTCTATGGATTCTGTATAATAGGTGTTCAATCCGAACCCACAAACTGGATCTTGCAGAAGTTACACTCAAAGTTTTCTGCACCTCCCACATAGCAGTGAAGTATAGTGCCTCCTTCAGTTTAGTCTCAAAGCAAATTGAATATCACTGGAATAAAGCATATACAGAAGAGGGGGCTATGGGGGACTTCCCCATCAACATAGCACAATGCTGTTCTGCTCTGCAACATAGAAGATAATAGAGTAGACAGAGGGCTGGCTCTACAGAATCTGTAGTTGACTAACAGAAAGAAGATTACCAAAGGTAAGAACCTAATCAAGTTTCAAGTATATTTTTAATTTTATATACTGCCTATCAGTACATAAAAACATAAGAATAGCCTTACTGGGTCAGACCAATTGTCCGTCAAGCCCAGTAGCCCGTTCTCACGGTGGCCAATCCAGGTCACTAGTACCTGGACAAAACCCAAGGTGTAGCAATATTCCATGCTACCAATACAGGCAAGCAGTGGCTTCCCCCATGTTTTTCTCAATAACAGACTATGGACTTTTCCTCCAGGAACTCGGCCAAACCTTTCTTAAAACCAGCTATGCTATCTACTCTTACCACATCCTCTGGCAATGCGTTCCAGAGCTTAACTATTCTCTGAATGGAAAAAAAATTTCCTCCTATTGGTTTTAAAAGTATTTCCCTGTAACTTCATCGAGTGTCCCCTAGTCTTTGTAATTTTTGACGGAGTAAAAAAATCGATCCACTTGTAACCATTTTACTCCACTCAGGATTTTGTAGACTTCAATCATATCTCCCCTCAGCTGTCTCTTTTCCAAGTTGAAGAGCCCTAACTATTTTAGTCTTTCCTCATACGAGAGGAGTTCCATCCCCTTTACCATCTTGGTCGCTCTTCTTTGAACCTTTTCTAGCACCACTATATCTTTCTTGAGATAAGGAGACCAGAACTGAACGCATTACTGCAGATGAGATTGCACCATGGAGTGATACAGGGGCATTATAACATTCTTAGTCTTGTTAACTATCCCTTTAATAATTCCTAGCATCCTGTTTGCTTTTTTGGCCGCACATTGGGCGGAAGGTTTCATCTATGATGATACCCAGATCCTTTTATTGGGCGCTAATCCCCAAGGTGGACCCTAGCATCCGGTAACTGTGATTCAGGATATTCTTCCTAATGTGCATCATTTTGCATTTGTCCACATTAAATTTCATCTGCCATTTGGATGCCCAGTCTTCCAATTTCCTAAGGTCCGCCTGCAATTTTTCACAATCCGCATGCATTTTAACAACTTTGAACAGTTTTGTGTCATCTGCAAATTTAATCACCTCACTTATCATTCCAATTTCCAGATCATTTATAAATAAGTTAAATAGCACCGGTCCCAGTGTAGGGTCATGAAATAGTTAACTGTTGTTTAAAATATTGCTCTGGCCTACATAGCTGAAAACAGTGTATAATCTATTGACTGCATCTGCCTAAAATGTATGTCCCTACCTTACCACATTGTAAGCTGAATAGATAAGAGTTTGAGCCATGATGTACCCTGCCCTTCTGTACATTTAACTGTAAGAGTTAGATAGGTGTCCTGCTAGTGACCTGCTAGTGTGAGCTTAGAACCAATGAGTGTTAAGAAAAGTAACACGTGAAAAGCTTTTTCTAGAATTCAGTTGTATAGCCAGAAAAATGAATAAATATCTCTGTAACTTCCTGGTTTCGGCACTTCTGAGCCAGCTTGAAGCTCAGGGGTCCAACATGCATGCTGTGAATAAATTTCTTTTACTTTCTTCACGCCTCTGACTTTGTGTGTCCAAGTGACCTTTCATTTGGCTTCCGAACAGGGACTTGAAGGTCTCTTGACCACTGGTTACTCGATTGGTCACTTGTTTCTGGTCCTACGGCTGATATGTCTGCTTAGCCGGCTGCCTTCCTTTTGGGGGGTTGGCAGACCTCAGGACGTTGGACCGCTTCAACTGACTTATCTAGTCTCAGTTTAAAGTACAAGAATCTGTATCTGTATCTGTACCTGGAGTGGCCACTATCTGGTAAGTGGGGATTGATCATCCCTATCCTGTCTCTCGTCTCCTGCCTAGTAAGCCACGTGATCTGTCGCTGAAAAGTTGTGGGGAAGGATTCTAGGAACTGTTATTTTCTGGTTGAGTAACTGAACTGAAATCTGTTGTGTTTTGTGTGTTTGAGAGTGTCTGAGACGTCCTTGAGGACGAAGCGAGTGTGGACCTGTTAGTACTGCGTTTCCCTAGTCCAGAGATGGGCGGGGCCAGGAATTCAGGGAAGTGTTTTTATCCTCCATTGCACAATGGGGGGATGTCTGTCTACCTGTGGGGATCCCTTGATATGTTAGCTAATTTTAAAAAAGGAATTTGTCTTTGATTATACTTAACAAATCAACCCTTATTTGTCTGTGCCAGTTAGAATGGCCGATATTTGGTGTGGGCTGGCCCCCTCTGGCTCCCTGGAAGAGGACATAACCCGTCAAGTTTTTATGCATTCGTTTGCTGTCAGCCTATTTTGCATTCCAATTGGAAAATCCTTCACCGTCCTTGCTTCAGACCTTGCCAAATTCTTCCCTTCATCTGATTCCCAAGTCCTGCAGTATCCCGGGTTTTTTATGAGTTCTGTCTGTCCAAATGTATTAGTGAAGTTTAAACTGTCAGTTGTTCACAGCATGAGAGGAGAGTACTTTTCCTTTTGTGCTGATAAGGGCCATGAAGTGTTTAGCACTTCAAATGTGGTTTCTCCTGAAACAGATAAGTGGTTTTGCATTTGAAGTTTTTGGCTATGTTATAAAATGTATATGCATATTCAGAAATGCATATAAACGAAAAATATGATTTCTGGAACTTATATTCCATGCTAAAAAGAAGTTCTTTGTCCAAATTTAGTAGTTATTTGTCTAAATTTAAAAATTCTGAAAAGGACTACATCTGTAATTTGATCTCTTTGATCTTTATGCACTTCTCTCTCTCCTTTGTGAAATTCTGTAGGAAGGGGGAGTAAGTCTCTACTGAGACCCATGTTGATTGTAAAAAAAAATAAAAATGAACAGTGTTTAAACTTGTGAGTACAGTAAAACTTTGGTTTGGGAGCATAATTTGTTCCAGAAGTATGCTTGTAGTCCAGGGCACTCGTGTACAAAAATATACATACTTGTATTGCAAGCCCTTGCTCGTTTGGAACAGTCACTGCATTCCTGCAGCGTCATATAGAGAGGACCCATTGGCTCAGTTGTGAAAATGTGATGCTTCTATACTGTATGTACGTGTATTGCAAGACGTTGCTGGTATAGCAAGTTAAAATTTAATCATTGCTTGTCTTATAGAACACTTGCAAACCAAGTTATTTGCAATCCAAAGTTTTACTGTATATTCCAATCTTTGTTTTGTATTTCTGTATATAAAAATGTAAGTTTAGGTATAACAATGTAATTTTTAGGAATGCTTTTGTATTGAAGTAAATATTTTTGCCAGTCAGCTGATAGTGAAGGGACTGCTGCTTTAGAGAGCGCTTGTGTCAGACTACCCTGCTTAGTGGGTGGATCCAGAACTGCATTTAACTTAATTTTTACAAGTCAGCTCTTTGGGATAGGAACCTGATATAGAATAGGGATTGAGAACAATTCCTATGTGTTAGTAGACATCTTAAGTTCAATTATTTTGTACCTTCTCTAATCTTTTGTAAACCACATAGCTCTTCACGGTATTGCGGTATATAAACTGTTATTATTATTATTATTTATCTGAGTCTTTCAGATAGAGGATCTGCCTTTTAAATTTTCCTGTGGCCATATTTCCACTGATTCCAAGTATGCCTTCCTCGTGTCACCTACCTTGGCTTTCAAATCTCCCAGGGTACCAGGTCCCTTCCTACACCCGTGTCCAGGCTGTCTGTAGTCTCCCTGTCCCTGATAACTGCAAGGCTCTGAGCACCTTTCTCAGTATTGCAGGATACTGTCCCATCTGGATCCCTGATTTCTCTACTATTGCTCGTCCTCTGTATGATTCCACCAAAGGCGCTGACTCAGCCCCTTTTGTCTGGACCCAACTTCAGGAGCGGTCTTTTCGCTGCCTCCAAAAACTTCTGACTCAGGCCCCTGCCTTCTGGCCCTTCTGCCCAAGAAGCTGAGCTTTATGCCCTCACTTCTGCCCTGCGCCACTCTGCCTCTCAGTCTTGCAATATATATATACTGACTCCAAATATGCTTTCCTTAACTTGCATTCCCATAGGGCCATCTGGAAATATCGAGGTTTCATTACAGCTTCCGGCCGCCTGATCCATCATGCTCCCCTCATTCTTGACCTTCTTGAGGTTGTACAACTACCCTCACGTGTTTCTGTTATGCACTGCCATGCTTACAGACGCGTGACGGACCTTGTCTCTCGTGGCAATGCCCTTGCCGACCGCACAGCCCGAGCTGTCAGTTTCTGCCCCTTCCTTCGGCTCCTCTGTTCACCATCATTCCTTTTCTGGATTCCCTTACACCCCAGTACGCTTCTCAGGAACAGACTTGGGCATGCACTATTTTGGGCCAGTCTGTCCTGAAAGGGGGGTGGATACAAAATGCGCCAATTCAAGTGCCAATCCAGACCCACACACTGATACTTCAAACGCAAGTACAGCACCCTCATATTCATTCCTCAAC
This sequence comes from Geotrypetes seraphini, assembly GCF_902459505.1. Lineage (NCBI taxonomy): Eukaryota > Metazoa > Chordata > Amphibia > Gymnophiona > Dermophiidae > Geotrypetes > Geotrypetes seraphini. The sequence goes on along the minus strand of NC_047094.1, from coordinate 71,246,070 downwards.
ACCTGGCCCTCATGATTGTCAAAAGATGCCATGATTTGGCACACTCTGGAGAACCCGCTATGAAAATTGACTCTCAAGAGACATTTCTTTATCAATCACCTTGATCAGCTAGTCCGGAATATGGTCCGACAGTGTGTTGTCGGTTCTAAAATAAAATTCCCAATCAGATGACTGCCACCTCTTGGATACCAACCTATTGGAACATATCCGATGCAGGTTCTGTCTGTAGATTTTACCCACATGCCCATTTCCCGTTCCCTCAGTCACTTCCTAGTCTTCACAGACACCCTGACTAGATGGGTCAAAGCCTTCCTTACTTGCACTGAACGCGCCAGAGACGTAACCAAACACCTCCTGAATAATTCCGTGCCTTGATCTCCTTGTTTTTATAGGCAGTGACAATGGCCCTGCTTTCATTGCCGATGTTGTCCAACAAATTGCTCAGGCCCTCCAAATTGAATAGAAATTATATGCTGCTTACCATCCTGAGAGCTCTGGTCAGGTCGAAAGAATAAATAGAACTCTTAAGACCCTTCTCACAAAATGAATTGAAAAAACTAATCTGTCCTGACCTGTCCTGCTGCCTTCTGTTCTTTTTCAGATTAGATGCATCCCATCTAAGCCCCATTTGAGCTCATGTCCGGCCGGCCACCACCCATTGTGAACCCAGATCCTGGTTCCTTTGCTACTCTGGGATCAGATATCCTCCAGAGTCAGGTCCAGTCTTTAGCTAAAGCCCTTTAAGAGCTCCACAAATGGGTCCTGGAAAGGGCCCCACTATCGATAGCTACACAAGTCCATGGGTATGTCCCTGTAAATACAGTATGGCTAAAACTTGGAAGTCAGACCCCCTGAAACCTAGGTGGATAGGTCCTTTTACTGTCCTAATTTCTTCTCTTACAGTTGTCAAGGTGTCCGGACATGAAACTTGGTTCCACTACAATACGGATCTTCAGCTGAAGCTTTCTAAGACCTCAAAAGTTCTGAATATTTACCATTGTACTTAGCAGGTGTTCTGAATATAATTCTTTATAAGTGTTTGAGTTTAATTGACTGCCTGTGGTTCACCACTGCTTTTAGCAAGTGTCTTGAGTATAACTGTTTGAAGTTTTCTAAGTTGTGCCTGAAAGAAAAATGAGTTTCCCCTGTTAGTATATATATATCTGATATTTGTGTTGCCCTTACTTATGCTTCTTTCTTCTGTATTTCTTTCCTATTGTACTTAACAAGTGCAGCCCCTTTGCCTGATGTTTGTTTGCATGAAGGAGTTAAGTACAGAAAGTGTCAAACATCAGAGAGTATTTTCTGTTTCCAACCTACTGGTGATGAAGTTTAAAAGTGGACGGAAATCTGCATTGATGATGTTGAGGGTCCACTTATCAACTAGACTCTTATTGTAGACCCCACTCGCCCGGTGTCTTTGTATTGTGATACATGTGTGTTATTTGATGTTTCTCAAGGTCATGGTACTACCCCTAATTCAGTTTTGTGTGGCTCCCTAGATTGACAGCGTTATTATACCAAATGTGCTAAGTATATAGGTCTGTATAACCTGATGCCTTTAAGAACTGCCCTTATGAGGAAACCTTCACTAATGGTGGAGCCTGTCCTTTATGAGAAAGAATACCCCGTCTGCCTCCCTTACTATAGGTCCTAGCTCCGGCCCCTTGTGTACTACAGGCTACTGTAATCCCATGGTTTTCACTCTCACTGACCCACATAACTGGAATGCCAATGTCCAAATCCAGAAGGCCAGAGACCGTATGGTATTGTATATTGATGGTAAAAGGTGAGACTAAGGTACTGATGTATATGTCCAAATTGTATCCCACTGATGTGCTCCTGTCTATCACTCTGTGGTGTTTCCCCAGTTTTATGAAATTATGAAAGAAGATACTAATATCCTGTAATCACTAGAAATCTGTTTATATAGTTTGCTGAAACTATAGGTCAGACTCTTAATGTTAGCAATTATTTTGTATGAGGAGGGACTGGTATGGGAGAACAGTGGCTATGGGAGGCAATGCAGCTGGACATGTTAAACCTGACTTCACAGACCCTCACTTTTACGTCAGGTCCACAACCTTCACGATGGGCCTTGTGAACCTCCATTGTTGCTTCCCACTGTCTTCAGCGCCCTTCAGACACTGCTTAATGGAACTTCCTATGAATGATGGTCAGCTCCTGATAGTTGATACTGGCTCTGTGATCTGTTTGCCTACTCTTGATTGCCTGCTAACTGGACTGGTACATGTGTACTTTGCATGATCCATCCCAGCTTCTTCCTGTTACCACTAGCCGATGGTGAACACCTGGGAGCCCCTGTATTCAACACCAGAGGTCGCCAAAAGCAGTCTACTTCCACCAATTCCCTTAAAATAGGTGAATGGGGTGATGACTGGCCTGCAGAACGGATCATTGCTGCTTATGGACCTGCCACATGGACCGAGGATGACACCTGGGGCTATCGGACCCCAATCTATATGCTGAACTGCATTATTTGTCTATAAGCTGTACTTGAACTGATAACCAATGACACCTCACGAGCTTTGAGTACCATTGGCAGAGAGAATGCTAAAATGTGCACTGCTATTTATCAGAATCGTCTAGCTTTGGACTATTTACTAGCTGCTGTGCCTGTGATAAATTCAACCTCTCCAACTGCTGCCTTGAACTTGAGTAAAATGATCGAGGACATTGTGGATCGTATCACCAAACTGGCTCATGTTCCCTGACGTGACCTTACTGCAGACTGGATCTCTGGTACCTTCAGCTCCTGGTTGCCCTCTGGTTCAGCATTGAAGATCATCTTGCTGGTTGCTGCCCTGTCTTCTCTGCTCCTTTGCTGCCTGCCCTGTATGGTCCCCATAGCCATAAAGCTGCTCCACTGAACTATGGACTCTGCTGTCAAACGTTCCACTGCTGCATTGGCCCTCTCCCAGTATCGTCCCTTACCCACTGGGAACCCCGACTTTCCTGACCCCTAACTTTATTTTGTCAGGCTTGGCTCCTTAGGTACGCCAGCCTGAAAGGGGGGAATGTAGGGTCATGAAATAGTTAACTGTTGTTTAAAATATTGCTCTGGCCTACATAGCTGAAAACAGTGTATAATCTGTTGACTGCATCTGCCTAAAATGTATGTCCCTACCTTACCACATTGTAAGCTGAATAGATAAGAGTTTGAGCCATGATGTACCCTGCCCTTCTGTACATTTAACTGTAAGAGTTAGATAGGTGTCCTGCTAGTGACCTGCTAGTGTGAGCTTAGAACCAATGAGTGTTAAGAAAAGTAACACGTGAAAAGCTTTTTCTAGAATTCAGTTGTATAGCCAGAAAAATGAATAAATATCTCTGTAACTTCCTGGTTTCGGCACTTCTGAGCCAGCTTGAAGCTCAGGGGTCCAACATGCATGCTGTGAATAAATTTCTTTTACTTTCTTCACGTCTCTGACTTTGTGTGTCCAAGTGACCTTTCACCAGTACATACCCCTGCGGCACTCCACCTTTTACTCTCCTCCATTGAGAAAAGTGACCATTTAACCCTACCATCTGTTTTCTACCGATAACCAATTCCTAATCAACAATTGAACTTTGCCACCTATCCCATGACACTTTAATTTTCTCAGGAGCCTCTCATGAGGAACTTTATCAAAAATTTTCTGAAAATCTAGATACACTATATCAACCAGCTCACCATTATCTACATGTTTATTCACACCTTCAAAGAAGTTAAATAAATTGTTGAGGCAAGATCTCCCTAGGCTGAATCTATGCTGACTCCATCTCATTAAATCATGTTTGTCTACATGTTCCACAATTTTAATTTTATAATTGTATCTACCATTTTGCCCGGCACTGAAGTGAGGCTTACCAGTCTGTAATTTCCCGGATCTACCCTGGAGCCCTTTTTAAATATTGGCATAACATTGCCCACCCTCCAATCTTCAGGTACTTCAGGCGATTTTAGCAACAATTACAGATCACTAACAGCAGGTCAGCAATTTCATGTTTGAGTTATTTTAGTACCCTGGGATGTAAACCATCCGGTCCAGGTGATTTATCACTTTTTAACTTGTCGATTTGGCTTAGTACATTTTCCAGATTCACCAAAATTTCTTTCAGTTCTTCCACATCATTACTCTTGAAAACCATTTCCAGTTCAGGTAGATCTCTTACATCAGGGGTGCCCAATACGTCGATCGCGATCGACCGGTAGCTCAGGAAGGCAACGTGAGTCGATCACAGAGCCCATCCCAGGCTCCGTGATAGACTCGCGTTGCCTTCAAAATCTACCGGCCAATCAGCCTTCCTCTCCCCGATTGCCTGGTGAAAAGACAGCTTCCCTCCCTTCCACTCACTCACTGCCCTCTTGCCCACAAGCAAATTGAACTCAGGCTGTGGGGCTTTAACACTGCGTGCGCTGGCTTCCCTTCTTCGAAACAGGAAGTTATGTCATTCCTGTTTCAGAAGGGAAGCCGGCGCGCGCAATGTTAGAGCCCGCTCCTCCTGCCTAGGTTCAGTTCCTCTAACAACGCGTGCAAACTCCGGCCTTGGGACGCGACACTCTGGTAGCTGGCTGCAGCCGCAGACGCGTCCCGCATGGCCACAGCGGCAAGTATTTGGACTGCCGAAGGGGCAGGACGCGGCAGCCATGCTCTGAGCATTGCCTTCCCTCCCCCGTGGAACGTTTCCGTTCGTGTCCGCCCCCGAGGAGAGCACCGCCGAACATAAATGTGTGAGTGCTGTTCTCCCCACATATTTTTCTGTCACCTTCTCCCACTCCAGCATCCCCAGAGCCAGAGAAGGCAAGTGGCTGCGTCCGTTCCTTCACTGGGGCTTCTCCAGAAGGCAGGACAAGTAGGGATTCAAAATAAAACAAAAAATATTATAATGCATCTATATTGCTTGGCCACTAGCCGGCAAGTCTGAGAGGCCCAAACCGGACATTATAACTGTGGGATGATGCCGCCCTTTATCTCCAGCCTGTCTACCAAACATGGAGGCGGCAGCAGACGCACAGTAAATGCCACGGGCTTCCAAGAGAAGGGAAGGAAAAGAGAAACCAGACCATGGAAGGAGAGAGAAGGGAAGGAGACAGATGCCAGACCAGGGACAAGGAAGGAGAGAAAATGCCAGATAATGGAGGGGGGAGGGAGAGATAGAAGAGAAGGAGAGGAAAAAGATATCTGGGCATGGGGGGAGGGACGGGAAATTAAGAAGACAGATGCCAGACCAGAGAGAAAGGAAGGAGAGGAGATGCCAGAGCATGGCAGGGGAGGAAGAGATAGAAGAAAAGGAGAGAGATGCCAGGCCATGGGGTTGAGTAGGAAGGAAAGGAGGCATGAAGAGAGAGAGAAAGAAAGGGCAGGGAGAGAGCAAGAAAAAGTTTAGGGAGGGAATGAGGTCTGGAGGAGAAGAAGCATACAGGCTGAAAGAAGGGAAGAAATATTGGATGCACAGTCAGAAGAAGAAAGTGCAACCAGAGACTCACGAAATCACCAGACAACAAGGTAGGAAAAATGATTTTATTTTAAATTTAGTGATCAAAATGTGTCTGAATTTATATCTGCTGTCTATATTTTGCACTATGGCCCCCCTTTTAATAAACCACAATAGCGGATTTTAGCGCAGGGAGCCAATGAGCATCGAGAGCAGCGCTGGGCATTCAGCGCAGCTCCCTGCGCTAAAAACTGCTATTGTGGTTTAGTAAAAAGGGAAGGGAGGTATATTTGTCTATTTTTGTATGGTTGTTACTGAGGTGACAGTGCATAGAGTCATCTGCCTTGACCTCTTTGAAAAAAACCCGGAATAGGAATGATAATTAACATTTTCTCAGCTTACAGTGTGCTTTGTTTTTATTTTTTTAATTTTATTGTTGGTAGATCATTTTGCCTTGGTCATTTTAAAAGTAGCTCGCAAGCCCAAAAAGTGTGGGCACCCCTGTCTTACATCTTCTACCATAAAGACAGAAGCAAAGAATTAATTCAGTCTTTCTGCTATGGCCTTATCCTCCCTGAGCACCCCTTTTGCTTCTTGATCATCCAACGGTCCCACAGATTCCCTCACAGGTTTTCTGCTTCTGATGTACCTAAAAAAATTGCTATGAATTTTGGCCTCTTTTGCAAGTTTCTCTTCATATTCTTTCTTAGCTGTTTTTATCAATGCTTTGCATCTAACTTGTCAGTGCTTATGTTTCTTCTTATTTTCTTCATTCGGATCCTTTTTCCATTTTTTTAAAGGATGTTTTTTTGGCTCTAATAGCCTCTTTCACTTCAACTTTTAACCTTGCCATCTCTCGTTTCCTCTTCTTTCCACCTTTGCTGATACGTGGAATACATCTGGTTTGGGCTTCCACGATGGTATTTTTAAATAACATCCACACCTTGTTTACAGTCCTAACCTTTGTAACTGATCCTTTTAGTTTATTTTAAACCAGTATGTCTAGATAGTTATTTGGTAGGGGTGGGGGAAAATAGTTGTACATTAATGTCTATAAGTTTAATGTGCATTTCGTGTAAACTTATGCATATTGAAATTGTTTGTTTGCACTATGGTAGTTTGGAAATTTAATAAAGATTTAAAAAAAAATTTTTTTAATAGGTATATATTAAAAAGGGATAAATACACCAACACAAAGTACATAAAAATAATGACTAGATATAGAGGAGAGGATAGAGAAAAGTACAATTTTTTTTTTTTTAAAAAGGGCCACACGAATGGGAGGGAGTAAACCAAATGATGCTTGCTTGCTGATAATGGTTAAATCCTCTTAGAAACTGTAAGCATCCTCAAACATACATGTTTTAAGATTTGATTTAAATTTTGGTAAAGAGGTTTCTTGTCTAAGATGGCTAAGGAGAGCATTTCATAATGTAGGTGGAATTACAGAAAAAATGATTTTATGTGTGATGTCGTAAACAATATGACGAATTGATGGAATTGAAAGGAGATTTTGTTGAGTGGAACGAAGTGATCTGCAAGTAGCGTAGGGAAGTAATAATCTATCAATAAAGGCCAGCGAGTGCTCTAGTTTTGTTTTGAAAGTGAGGAGAAAGATTTTGAAACTGATATGGTGAGATATGGGCAGACAATGAGTGTTTTTAAGAGTGGAGTGACATGACCACATTTTTTGGCCTTGTATATAATTTTTGCAGCTGAATTTTGTATAAGTTGGAGTCATCTAATTTCTTTTTGGGTTATACCTTATTAAAAATAATTACAATAGTCTAGATGAGAAATAACTAGTGAGTGAATAAGGATGTTGACAGATTTTTGTTCTAAGAGACCCAAGATAGAGTAGAAACATGTTTTGGACCATGAACTTATTTGTTGATGGTAAGTAAGTTTATCATCTAGAATTACACCAAGTAATTTAATGGCAGTGGCGTACCAAGGGGGGGGGGGGGGGGGGGGGCGGTCCGCCCCGGGTGCCAGCCCTGAAGGGGTGCTCCCGGCCTTGCCGTTCAGTCCCCCCACACCCCCGAAGGACCGCTCGCCCCACTGACCTTCCTGCACCACCTGTGAAGCAGCAAGCAGCAGGATCGCGAGGTCAGCCATCCCTGAGCTGCTTAGGCGCTGCTTCCTGCGCCGCGGTCCCGCCCCTCCTCTGACGTCAGAGGAAGGGCGGGAACGCGGCGCAGGAAGCAGTGCCTAAGCAGCGCAGGGATAGCTGACGTCGCGATCCTGCTGCGGCTGCTTCATAAGTGGTGCAGGAAGGTCAGTGGGGCGAGTGGTCCTTCGGGGGTGGTGGGGACTGAACGGCAAGGCCGGGAGCATAGGTAGTGCTGCTTCATAGGTGGTGCGGGGAGGCCAGGGGGGTGAGCGGTCCTTCAGGGTGGGGCGGGTGGGCAGGCAGGCAGGCATTCAAGGGGGAGGGGGGTGACAGGCAGGCAGGCCTTCAAGGGGGGGGGACAGGCCTTCGGGGGGGTGTGCAGACCTTCAAGGGGGGGGCAGGCAGGCCTTCAAGGGGGGGGCAGGCAGGCCTTCAAGGGGGGGGCAGGCAGGCCTTCAAGGGGGGACAGGTCTACAAGGGGGGACAGGTCTACAAGGGGGTGGGCAGGCCTACAAGGGGGTGGGACAGGCCTTCAGGGGGGGTGCAGGCCTTCAGGGGGGGTGCAGGCCTTCAAGGGGGGGACAGGCCTTCAAGGGGGGGACAGGCAGGCAGGCCTACAAGGGGGGGGACAGGCCTTCAGGGGGGTGCAGGCCTTTGGGGGGGGTGCAGACCTTCAAGGGGGGGGACAGGCCTTCAAGGGGGGGACAGGCAGGCAGGTCTTCAAGGTGGGGGGACAGGCCTACAAGGGGGAGGGACAGGCCTTCAAGGGGGGGACAGGCCTACAAGGGGGTGGGAGAGGCCTTCAAGGGGGGTACAGGCCTTCAAGGGGGGACAGGCAGACCTTTAAGGGGGGACAGGCCTTTGGGGGGGACCCTGGTTTAGAAGTACACGGAGGGAAGGGGGTGTTCAAAGAGACGTGCATATGTCAAACTTTGGGGGGGGGGATGAAGAAATAATGGGTCTGAAAATAGAGGAGAGGGAGATAAATGATGGACCATGAGATTTAGGGAGGGAAGGAACTGAAAGGGAGAGAAATTGGACACAAGGGATGGTGTGGAGGAGGGATAGAGATACTGGATAGGAGGGTAATTGGGAAAAGAAAGGAAGAGATGGTGGACTCTGGGGTGGTGGGGAAGGAGGGAGAGATGCCGGATGAAAGGGTAGTTAAGAAAAGGTGGATCTGTGGAGGGAGATGAAAAAAAGGAAAGATACCAGACTTCCTGGGGAGGGAAGGGAAATGGAAAGGGAGGACAGAGTTGGCAGATAGATGGTTAGCACGCAGAAAGAAGAAAGATGGAGACCCTGGCAAGCAAGTTATCAGAAGAAAACCAGAGCCTTGGACCAACAAGATTTGAAATATAACCAGACAACAAAAGGTAGAAAAATTAATTTTATTTTCTGTTTTGTGATTATAATATGTCAGATTTGAAATGTGTATCCTGACAGAGCTGGTGTTGGACTGCAAACGTGAGCTAGGATTTAACAGAGAGAGGAAAAGTCCTTTTTGTTTCTTTATTTTATTTACACCACAGCGCCAGTGTGGTTAGGAGAAGCCAAAGGGGGTGAAAAAGCTATAAAACCCACCAGGAGTTTTGAAAAAAATCACCCAACTGGGCAGGAAAATCGAATTGAAAAACCAATTCAATAGGATGAATCGAATCGAAATTTTTTTTCCTGAATCTGGCAGCATTAGTTTGCGCTACTGTCTTAGACTTTAGGACCTGGGATTGGGGAGAGATGGCATCCTCAGTACTTTATAATGCAAGTAAAACGAGGATTTGGTCAGACTTTTGAAGGGTCTGCAGAAAAAAAATATTGTATAGGCCGGGGACATGAAACAGCAGGAAATGGGAACTTTTCTTCCTTCTATTTTTGTGAATGGAAAGGCTGAGGATGTCAGAGAGTTCAGTTAAAATATGTGCTTTATAAGAAAATATAATAATGTGTTTTATAAAGTTTATAGCATAGCTGGCCTACCCAGTGAGGTGACCTTTGCACATTTTTGCACTATATGGTGGGTGTATGAGGAGATTCACATTTCCTGCACAGCTAAGTCCATGTGAAGTTACCTTGTACTGTATTTGACATCTAGCAAGGTCTCTGTTTGAAAGGAAAGATCTAAACTTAAAAATGAAGTGGCCAGAAGTTATGGTAAAAGCAGATAGTGTAGCTGGTTTTAAGAAAGATTTGGACAAATTCCTGGAGGAAAAGTCCATAATCTGTTATTAAGACATGGGGGAAGTGTCTGCTTGCCCTGGATCGGTAGCATGGAATGTTGCTACTCTTTGGGTTTTGACCAGGTATTAGTATCCTGGATTGGCTACCATGAGAATGGGCTACTGGGCATGATGGACCATTGGTCTGACCCAGTTAGGCTATTCTTATGTTATGTTCTCATCTGTAGGGGCCTTTGTTTTCACTTCTTATTTTAATGTATTTTTTTTCTGGGAACTTATCAGTGTTTTTTATAATGGGAACAAAAATGGAAGAGAATTAATGTGTGTGGGATGAGGGGGTAACTAATTTCTTCAGCTAAATAATTCAATCCACTTCAAACAGACATAGGAGAACTCACGCACCATTCACACACCCTCCAACCAAAAACGTCAAAAGAAAAAAACTGTTCGACAACCTCCTAGCCATTCGAGCTGCAACACTCGACCCCCAACCCTACAACCAATTGACATCGACCACATACTGCAAAACCTTCAAAAAGAAATAAAAACCCTTCTATTCAAAAAACACATAAAACCGAACTAACACAATCAGAACTGTCCCAAGCATCACCTGCAACTACTCCATATGTACTTCTGATGTCATGACAATTCAGACATAATTTATGTTATGTTATGTTTGGAATATAAGAAAATTTTCACTGCCTGTTTCTATTCTGACCATTTATTCCATTTCATGGCCATTACAAAAAATATTTTTTTACATGGGGGGGGGGGTGTCAAAAAAATGATGGGCCCCGGGTGCCACATACCCTAGGTACGCCACTGTTTAATGGTAGTATCTATTTTAAGTGGTGTTGATCTTATGCAGATAGGAGTCTTTAAGTTTCCTTTTTCATTGCAAGGAAAAAGCATGCCTTTAGTTTTGGAGATATTCAGTGAGAGCATATTATTGTTAAACCATTAGCTAATTTTGTCCAATTTTTGATTGATTTCTGGGATTTCTCCTGAATTAAGCTTTTGAATGGGGTGTATGAGTTGTATGTCGCCGGCATAAGCGAAGACTGTGAAACCTACTAATTTGAGCCAGTGTTAATAATGGGGATAGAAACAGATTAAATAGGATTGGTGAAAGTATTGAGCCCAGTGGAACACCAAAGGCTCCTTTTACTAAGCTGTGTTAGGCATTAACGTGCAGAATAGCGCTCGCTACATTGCTGTGCGTGCTAGACGCTAATGCCAGCATTGAGCTGGCGTTAGTTCTAGCCGCATAGCGCGTGGTAATACCCTGCATGTGCTAAAACCGCTAGCGCACCTTAGTAAAAGGAGCCCCAAAACTTTTGGTGTATGGTTTTGATGCGGAGTTTTCAAGATTTACCTTAAACCAATCTAGGACTATTCCCGAAATACCTGTGGTTTGAAGAAGTCTATTTAACAGTAGATAGTGGTCAATAGTATCAAATGCTGCTGTGAGATCTAGAGAGACTAAAAGAGCAGATTTTCTGTTATCTAATTAGTATCTGATCAAGGTAGTGAGACCTAGCAATGAAAGTTCAGTAGAATGATGAGGTCTAAAACCAGTTTGGTTTGGATGCAAAGCATTTGTTTTTTGAGGAAAGACGATAATTAGAAACATAAAAACAAAGAAAATGACGGCACAAAATGGCCATGGCCCATCATGTCTGCCCACTCTAATAACCCACCCCTATCTTCCTCCATGAAGAGATCCCAAAAGCCTACCCCATTTTTTCTTAAAATCTGGCACACTTCTGGCCTCAATTACCTGTAGTGGAAGATCATTCCAGTGATCAACCACCCTTTCGGTGAAGAAGTACTTCCTGGTGTCGCCATGAAATTTCCTACCCCTGATTTTCAACGGATGCCCTCTTGTTGCCGTGGGTCCTATAAGAGAAAAGATATCTTCTTTCACCTCGAAACGGCCCGTGACATATTTGAACGCCTCAATCATGTCTCCCCTCTCTCTGCGTTCCTCGAGTGAATATAGCTGCAACTTACCCAGTCGTTTCTCATACGGAAGATCCTTGAGTCCTGAGACCATCCTGGTGGCCATTCGCTGAACCGACTCGACTCTCAGCACATCTTTTTGGTAAATATGATTTTTTTCTGCGAGTTTGGCTAAGAATGGAAGATTGGCTATTGGCTGATAGCTTGAGCATTTTTCAAGAGGAATATTTGTTTGAGTTTAGGTTGTATAGATGTTTCTTTTCATAATTTAGGCATGATACCTGTAGAAAAACTATGGACAATCATATTGTGGACAAACGTACTGAAAATAGAGAACTAGCATTTTATAAATGTTGGGGGGATTATGTCATGAGAACTACCTGACATTTAAAGTTTGTATAGTCTGTTAAATCTCCGTAAGTGACAGTTTTATGAAAGCTGAAAAAGTGTTAAATGATAAGTGTGAGCGTTTGAGTGGTGAATTAGGAGATTGTATTGCAGTTATTGCGCACAATTTTTATTTTATTTTTAAAAGTAGTTTGCCAGATCTTAAGCTAGGAGGATAGAAGCATCGATTAATTTTTGATTATCTTGTGATGTGAGTGATCTAACTATTGCAGAAAGGACTGAAGTATTGTTAGCATTAGCAATACGTTTGGAATAATATATATATTTTCTTCTTATATTAAGATTTTGTAGAGGGATGTTTTTTCTTTGTAGTGGTTCAATGCTGAGAGGGAATGGTGACATCTCCACCGTATCTCTGAAGAACACAACTGTTGTCGAAGTAATAGGAGTTCTGATGTGTACCAAGGTTTCTTTTTGAATGATGTAGAAGACTTGTGATGTTCTAAAGGTGCAATTTTGTCTATCAAGACTTGCATTGTTTCTGTCCAAAGGTTTGTTTGGTCTTCAATTGTTAATGTTGCTAATTCATCTAGAAGAAGTTTAAAATAATATTTGATTATAGAGGTATTTATTTTACTGAGATCTCTAAAAGAATAATCCTTGTTGGTGGTTGAAAGATTGTTGAAGGGTATTTTGAGGGGAAAAACAATCAAAGAATGGTCTGTCCATGGAAGAGAGAGGTTGTGTTTCAATTTAAACAGTTGGGTAAGAGACATGGGAATAAAGACCATATCTAATGTATGCCCTGCGGAATGCTTAGGGCTGGTAATTAATGGGGATAAAGAGAGGTCGGATGTAAGAGTAAAAACATCGGCTGTATGGGAATTCTTTAAATCATAGAAGAGGATGTTAAAATCACCTAGAATTGGGTTATTAGTTGAGATACAGAAGTCAAAGATGGATGATTGTAGATACATAAGGAAGTCTTTTTTGACTGGAGGAGAGAAATATAGGAGGAAATTAAATGTTGGAGAGTTGGATAGTGTACATTGAAGAAACTCATGATGACGATTGTTGAAAGTTGTTTCAAATTTAAGAGCTAGCGATGAATTATAGATAATCACAATGCCACCACCTTTCTGGCCATGTGGTTTTGAAGCTGGAAAAAGTAACCTGGGGGACATGCTTGGGACAAATAGGCTTATTCTCCCTCAGATAGCCAAGTTTCTGTAAGACAGAGGATGTGAAGTTGAATTTGGATAATGAGGTCTTTAGTCCAAAAGATATCCATTGTTTGATGGAGCAGGAGGGTGCACTAGAGAATTAAAAGACATCAAAGCAATTGGTTGAAGACATCTTGTATTAAATATTGGTTTTGTATAAGGATTTTTGGGGTCTGTACATCGACCCCAGTAAATAGGGATTTGAGATTCTAGTGTCAGAGGTAGTGTAATAGGGTAAACTGGCATTGGAGAAGTAATGTAGAGTGATTAACTGCGCTCTCAGCTTGCGCATGGTGGACCATTTTAAGGAGCACTGAATTAAGTGTGCCGCAAAAGGAAGCTAAATTTGGCAGCTAAAATTTAATGCTAAGAAATGTAAGGTCATGCATTTGGGCTGCAAAAACCCGAGGAAATTGTACAATTCAGAGGGTGAAGAACTTATGTGCATGACAGAAGAGCGGGACTTGGGTGTGATTATATGTGATGATCTTAAGGTGGCCAAACAGTTTGAAAAGGTGACTTCAAAAGCTAGAAGGATGCTAGGTTGCATAGGGAGAGGTATGGCCAGTAGGAAAAAGGAGGTATTGATGCCCCTGTATAAGACTTTGGTGAGACCTCATTTAGAATATTGTGTACAATTCTGGAGGCTGCACTTTCAAAAAGATATAAAAAGGATGGAGTCGGTCCAGAGGAAGGCTACTAAAATGGTATGTGATCTTCATAATAAGGTGTATGGGGGCAGACTTAAAGATCTCAATCTGTATACTTTGGAGGAAAAGTGGAATAGGGGAGATATGATAGAGACGTTTAAATACCTACGTAATGTAAATGCACATTAGTCGAGCCTCTTTCATTTAAAAGGAAACTCTGCAATGAGAGGGCACTGCATGAAGTTAAGAGGTGATAGGCTCTAGAGCAGGGGTGCCCACACTTTTTGGGCTTGCGAGCTACTTTTAAAATGACCAAGTCAAAATGATCTACCAACAATAAAATTTAAAAAAAACACAACGCACACTGTACGCATAGAAAATGTTAATTATCATTCCTATTCCAGGGTTTTTCAAAGAGGTCAAAGCAGATGACTCTATGCACTATCACCTCAGTAACAACCATACAAAAATAGACAAATATATCCCCCTCCCTTTTTACTAAACCACCATAGCAGTTTTTAGAGCGCAGGGAGCTGCGCTGAATGCCCAGCATTGCTCTCGACGCTCATAGGCTCCCTGCGCTAAAAAACTCTATTGTGGTTTAGTAAAAGGGGACCTTAGTGTAAAATATAGACAGCAGATATAAATTCAGACACATTTTGATCACTAAATTTAAAATAAAATCATTTTTCCTACCTTGTCTGGTGATTTCATGAGTCTCTGGTTTCACTTTCTTCTTCTGACTGTGCATCCAATCTTTCTTCCCTTCTTTTAGCTTGTATGCTTCCTCTCCTCCAGACCTCGTTTCCTCCCCCAACTTTTCCTTCCTCTCTCCCTGCCCTTTCTTTCTCTCTGCCTCCCTTTCTTTTTTTTCTGTTTCTCTTCTTTCCTTCTGTCTCCCTGCCTGCCCTTTTTCTTTCTTTCTCCCTGCCCTCCCCCAAGCCACTGCCACTGCCATCGGGGATCAGGACCCAAACCACCACCAATAACAGGCCCGAAAGCCGACGCCGCCCCAAGCTCTCCCTGCTTCGGCAGACCAGCATTCCTCTCCCCGACGTCAATTCTGCCGTCGGGGAGAGGAAGGTTGATTGGCCCAAGATCGCGATCGACCTATTGGGGGAAATGCTGCCGGGTCCTGCCTTCGCGGAAAGAGAAAGTAGGCAGGACCCGGCAGCAAGAAGAGCAAATGCTTCACTAACCTGTCTCCCGCCTTAGCCCATAGCGAACGCTTGCTTCAGGGCTCTCAACATGTGCGTGCCGGCTTCCCTTCTCCCCCCCCCCGGATATAACTTCCAGTTTCGGAGGGAAGAGAAGGGAAGCCGGCACGCACACGTTAGAGCCACGGAGCATAAGTTCGCTACTTGCTGAAATCTCCAGGCCGGTTTTTTTTTTAATGTTCAGCAGTGGCGGCAGCAGCAGATGACAGCTGGGCGGACCGCTCAGCTAAAAGGCCCTAGAGAGAACACTGGAGAGGAAGGCTGATCGGCCCGGTAGATCAGGACGGCAGCACGAGTCTATCACGGAGCTCGGGATGGGTTCCGCGATCGACTCGCGTTTCCTTCCTGAGCTACTGGTCGATCGCGATCGACGTGTTGGGCACCCCTGCTCTAGAGTAATCTAAGGAAATACTTTTTTATAGAAAGGGTGGTAGATGCGTGGAACAGTCTCCCAGAAGAGGTGGTGGAAATAGAGACTGTGTCTGAATTCAAAAGGGCCTGGGATAGGCATGTGGGATCTCTCGGAGAGAGAAAGAGATAATGGTTATTGTGGATGGGCAGACTAGATGGACCATTTGGCCTTTATCTTCCATCATGTTTTTATGTAAATTTAAAGGAGTTACTGGTCAATTTCGGCAACGTTCTTCTGATCAGTAAGCTGACTGGAGCCTAGAAGACGAGCAGGGAAAATAAGAAAAAACTAGCAAGGGGAAAAATGAAAGGAAAGAAGAAAAAAAAAAAAAGGATAAGTCTTCCATTCTGTTACATCCATGATAGATGATGTACCAGAGCAATAGCAACATCTAGGGTAGGACAGAAGAGCTTGCCCACAATACTGAAGCCCGAAAGGTGGTGTCTGATCAAGCAGCCACATCTACTCCGCCAAGACAATCAGCACTAGGAACACTGCCTTGACTAAAAGGTCCAGAAGGAATGCATCCTTAAGCGGCTCAAAGGGGAGATTCATTATTTATTTCAATTATTATCCCGTCCTCCCAGAAGCTCAGAACAGGTTACAAGCCAACATTCACAATAGAAAACATTTTGGACAGTACAAGACTATAAAGCAACTGAAGTACAGGAGAGTGCAGAAAGGAGGGAGAATATAAGGGTCAAGAGGTAGTTTGCAGTTAGAATTTCAGTTGAAGAGGTGGGTCTTTACTGCTTTCCGGAAGGTCATCAGAAAGTTCTGTAGTCTGATTTGTGGGGGGAGTTGGTTCAAGAGATGGGGGATGAAGTCTCTTCAACATCATATTAAGGTTGCACATAGGAAAGGACTGCCATGGTGGTGGCCTCAAGCAGAGCGTACCCCTTAGAAATCTGGTCACATCCAGATGAGCTTTACCTATGGATTTCTCACACAGGTATCTTGTTATATAATCAAACCCTAAGAGGTCAATTTTGAAAGACTCTAGATACCTGACTTTCAGAAAGATTACTGATTATCGGGGATATTAATCTCCACCTTGACGACATCACCTGCAAGGACGCGTCTGAATTTAACAACTTCCTCTCCTCTCTAGGTTTTTCCCCCCCTGCTCCCTCCCCAACCCATGAAAAAGGGCACAAACTAGATTTCATCAGTTTCCTCGATCTTACCTCTTACAAAACTTCAGTCGATGACGCTCGCTGGGAACACGTCCCTTGGTCAGACCACTTCTTAGGGGTTTTCTCTCTCCCCATTTTCATGTCGCATCTTGGGGCCCCTTCCTGTTCCCCCAATTCCATTACCTTCCGCAAAAAAATTACGAGCGATCTGTTCTGGACCAACTTCCTTAAACATCTTCCCTCCGTTCCCAAGCCCACAGATCCAGAAACCAACTGGCACAACTGGATCGCCCTCTCTGAATCCACCTACCACTCTCTTGCTCCATTATCCACTAAAACCATCTCCTACCCCCGTAAGGCCCCCTGGTACCTTCCATCTCACAGAGAACTGAAGCAGAAATGTAGAGCTTTGGAGCGCAAATGGAAAAAATCGAATTCCCCTACAGACAGACAGACCTGGAGGGTCAATATCAAGCTCTACAATACAATATTAAAAAAAGCTAGAACTACTATGGAGATAAGATCTCCAGATCCAACAACCAGAATAGTGCATTGTTTAACATCTGGCGCTCCTTAACCTCTAAAAACGACTCCACCCCACTCCCCTCTTCTCTGTCAGCTGATGTTCTAGTAAAATTCTTCAATGAAAAGGTTACTTCTCTAAGACGCTCCTTCCCGCCTACAATCTCCTACAACTCCCTGGCACCCACCGATTCCATCCCTACACTACCTATCTCCAACCCCATCCCAGCTGACAGATCTTGGTCTGCCTTTGAGCTCGTATCCGAATCGCAGGTCTCTAAACTCTGCCTCAAATTAAAAACTTGCAACTGTACCTTGGACCCATTCCCCATCTACCTGAGAAAATTCCCACACAGGCTATCACATCTCTCACCAAACTTATAAACTCTGCTCTTTTGTCGGGCCTATTCTCTTCTGAAATGGGACACATCGCTTTGACCCCACTACTGAAAAAAATCTGATCTTGACCCCTCCACTCCTTCCAGTTATCGTCCAATAGCAAATATCCTTCTCCTAACCAAGATGCTAGAGTCTATCTTCCCAACTCTCATCCTATTTAGAAAGATTCTCTATTCTCCTTCCTTACCAATATGGATTCAGACCCAATTTCAGCACCGAATCCCTATTGGCCTCACTAATCTCTAAGGTTCAACAACTTCATTCTCGTAATAAGTTCGCTATTCTTCTACAATTTGACCTTTTTGCGGCTTTTGACGTTGTCCATCACGATATTCTAGTTTTCCAACTCTCCGAGATAGGCATCAACTCCACAGTTCTAGATTGGTTCTCAAAATTCTTACGTTCCCGTTCTTACACCGTTTACATGAACAGCACCTCATCCTCCCCTTGGAAACCGACATGTGGAGTCCCACAAGGTTCACCTCTATCTCCTATTCTTTTCAATATCTATATGTCCTCTCTAAAACTCCTCCATCTATCCCCCCTTGAAACACTTTAAACTTATGCTGATGACATCCTTGTCCTCCTCGAGACCGACTCAAACCTCACTAACCTCTCCGAGAACATATCCTCATGTATTTCGAACCTCCAAACCTGTTCAAATGAAATTAAACGAGTCCAAAACAAAACTACTTTAGCTTGGTCCAATATTAGACCATTTACCCACCTCCATTCCACTGTCCTCCGGCCCCTCACTACAGCTTGAGTTCTCAAGCAAAGTTCTGGGCATCATCGTGGATTCCTCACTATCCTTCAATGACCACCTCCACTCCCTGGTAAAAAAATGCTTCTTTAGCCTTCATATGCTGAGGAAAGTGAGATCCTGTTTCCATCAAAAACACTTTGCTGTCCTTGTACAATCCATCATCCTCTCCAGATTAGACTATTGCAACTCTATTTGCTTAAGCCTAACTAAGAAAAGCCTCCTCAGACTCCAGCGGATTCAGAATGCTGCGGCTAAGCTTATTTTCGCAAAAAGTAAATTTGATCACGTCTCACCACTTCTGTCCAAGCTTCACTGGCTTCCAATAATCTCCAGGGTCCACTTCAAATGTGCCTGCCTAACTTTCAAGATCCTTCATGGCATTATTCCTCCCGTTATTCCACTATCTTGGAATTCCTCTAATCCTAATTCTACCAGATCCTCCCAAAAATTAAAACTATCCTTCCCTTCGACAAAAGGTATATCCCATGCTGGAAAACTAGGGACATCCCTCCCCTTTAGAATCACCGAGCTCTGGAACAACCTTACATCCCCTCTCCAAAATTCGAGCTCCTTCCAACTTTTCCGAAAACATCTGAAAACTTGGCTTTTCTCAAAAATGTAACACCTCCCCCCTCTCTGTTGCCCAAAACCCCCCTTTTTCTCCATTATTCTCAACCCACAACCATCCTTTGGAGTTCCATTTTATCTTAGTCCTGTAAACCGTGCCGAGCTCTACGACAGTGGAGAAGATGCGGTATACAAACCTAAGGTTTAGTTTAGTTTAGAAAGAGGAATCTAAACTTTATTTGTGAATTTAAAAATCTGGTAGTCCTGAACTCCTAAGTTTTGAAGCCTTATATCACAAGACTCCTTCAAAAGAAGTTGGGCCAAAACTGAAACTAAGGCAGAGTAATGAAGTAAGTAGTTCAAAAATAATTTCCAGTGTTGGGCATCTACCTTAGGTACTTAATTCAGGCATTCCTATAAGTGACTTAACTTTAGGAACCTCTGCTTAAAGAACCAAAATTTCATGTTGGAGACTTTTTTTTTATTTTTTTCCTGAATATATGTTCCTAACCTTAATGCCTAACTTAAAAACTGCTATTGAGGCACTCAGCCCTATTTGAAAACCAGCCTCTAAGGGCTCCTTTTACAAAGCCGTGATAGCGGTTTAACGCACGTAATAGCGCGCGCTAAATCACTGGACGCACTAGCCGCTACCGCTCCTCTTGAGCAGGCGTTAGTTTTCAGCTAGCGTGTGATTAAAAGTCGCCCTTGTTTTTACTCAGTATTACTGTCTCTTGATTCTAGGGCTAGCAGGTATACCAAATTTATAGCTTACCACCCATGAATAACCACTGTTAGCAGCCTCATCTTCATCTGTTGTTATTCCTTCATAGGGTCCAAAATGAACACCTTTTGGTAACGTTGTTGTCTCATTCCAGATTCCAAGCCCTGCTTGTGGGATATTTGAAGATCTGATGCTCATTCCCAGTGGTAGGGTGAGGGTGGATCTATTTGACGACCCTGGATCAATTTTAGTGTCTTTAATAAACATTGGAGGCCCATGAATCAAACACTGCTCAACAAAAAGTTCCTGGCACTCCTCACAAACTAAAAAGAAGGAACAAAGCAAGAAAACAACAATTACTATATACTTTCTTTTTATATCTATTCACAGCCTCCAAGTTACCCAGTTCCAGAAGGGAGACCTTTTGGTCATTCCTGGTTTTAAACTTAAGTCCTAAAGCAGTGTAATATTTGTAATTCTTAATTCTACCCATTGAATTCAGTGCATCATGTCCCATAATGCATCAACTAGCAATTTTCTGAGGTACAATCGTAATAATTAATAAATATATGTTAAATACGTATTGTAGAATGTAGTTAATAGCAGGGAAACATTCAGGCCATATATACATAAGGTGCTGACATAACATCAACTGTATGAAAAATCATAATAAAACGGAGAAAAATAAACCTCAATTGTGGGAGGTTGGGACTACACAAGTACCCAGCCCTCAACACATCATCACGGGTTTATAAAAAAACTCTGCATACATATAAATAAGTAGATAAATCACTCATTTCCATTCATACAGAATCGTGTTTTTTTTCAAAAGCTTTTTTAAAAAATATAGTGACAGCTGTGAACACGAAATTCCATGTGTTATTTGTGTCAAACACTGAAGACCAGAATCCCAAACTTAACTAAATTAATAGCGAGGGCCACAGCTCAGTTTCATTTATGTAAGTAGTTTTTGGAGGCATGGAGCACAAAATCTTAATTAAGGAAGGAATACACTCATCTGAAGGTGTGAAATTTCAAAAGAGGCTTTCAACTCCTAATCCTGACAGAAAAGGCTTTCTGTTTCGCCTGGAAAGGGCTACTTCAGGGGATATATGCCATCTTGCTTCTTACAATCCAATGGTAGTGAAGCCGGCTCCTCTCAAAATGGTGCTGGGACTGTGAGACGCGCCCGGCTCGAATAAAAACAAAACGAACCGGGCGTCATGACGTCATCACAAAACATGATGCGTGATAGGCTAAACAACGGCATATAACAAAACCACTAAATGATCATAAATTGACAAGTTCAGTGATAATATTCAATTTCAGAAAAAAGGTTGCCATTCGTGTACTGTATTTAGACCCAACGGTTCCAAAGTCTGTAATCTATTGATCCACTGTTGCTCCTTCTGCCACAACACTCTTCTGATATCTCCTCTTCTCTGGGTAAAAGGCAATTTCTCAATTACCCAACATTTCAAGTTTTCAAATTTATGACCAAATTGGATGCAATGAGCAACTATGGGAGCTGTTAATTTACGGGTGTTAAAACAACTTTTATGTTCAGTTATTTTTTGTTGGCCTGTGTTATCTTTCTGTAAATCTTACATTTTTTCATCCACAAAGTAAAATTGCACCTTGCCCCAAAATGCCTAGTGATTCTTTACTTCATACTCTAGCTCCAGCTCAGGAGCACAGACCTTTAAAAAGATACCCCTCTGCTCAACAGAAACCCTGTTTTCCCACTGGGTCTGAAGCTCTCACAGTAAGCAATCCAGACTTGGGTGTGTCTGTGATCATTCGATAGGGACAGAGAAATACTGATAATCTCAAGCTGTACGGTACCCTTACAGTGAAGCATGCTGGATGTTTTTGCTTTTCTGTCTCCATCTGCTGGTCAATGGACAGAACACACAGGTTCTGGACAGGTCTGGTGGAGATAAGGAATTGAATCAAATAAAATAAAGTAAACATTCTGCATGACATAGATAGCAGTGTGGAATGCATAAGGATAGAAATTCCATGTGTGAAGGGAAGAAATATAAAGGTAGGGTTTTACTACCATCCCCTGATACAAAATGAGCAGACAGATGAAGAAATGTTTTCAGAGATTAGGAAAGCTGGACCATTGGGCGATAGTATAATAATGGGTGATTTCAATTACTAGTCCAAATTGGAGGAGCACAATAATCACATAGAGAAAGTAAAGAGCCTGCTCCTAAGAATATATATTGTGACAGGGAAGCTCCTGTCACGTTGAAAACTACTACTAGAACTCCCCAGAATGCAGCACAAGGCTGGATAAAACCAGGCATGGAGTCAGGACAGCTGGCTCAGGCAAAAGAAAGCAAGCCCAGGCAGGTTCCAGCACAGCTGAAGAGCCAATTAAGAAAGGCTCTGCAGACCACTGATTTCCCCTATCACTCCTTTCCTGAAGTCAGGGAGAAACCTGAGGCTAATTTAGAAGGGGGTGGAGTCAGACCCCGGGGTTGGCCTTATAGGAAAGATCAATTTACTACAGAAGGAGGAAGGGAGGAAACGAGAGAAGGAACGAGAGTGAGGAGAGAGGAGAACCAGAAGGAGTGGTTGAGAAGCCAAACTACTCACGTGGGTTCCAGGTCACAGAGGGTGCCTCAAGCCCAGCAGGAACGTAGGGCAAGAAGCCCACACCTAGGGAAAGGTGTTACTGGCCTGGAGAGGTATTGTGACTGGCAACTCAAGTCCCAAAGAGCAGGGCTGGGAAAGTCTCCCCAGAGAAAAGCTGCAGATAGTGTTGCAGACGTACAGAGAGGGGGAGGGGAAGCACAAACAGAAAGAAGTGAAGAAACTTCAAGCCAGAGTTCCCGGGAGTGTGAATGGGAAATGGGCAGCGTGCTAAGTAATGAGATAAGTGAAGAGGGCATGGACCTGGGAGAATATGATGTTTGCATGTCCTAAGTTAAACTCCTGAAGAACGGTCTCCTATTGTTTGTATACCCGCCAGCATGAGCAGTGCGGGCCAAGTTAACAAGGTGCTAATAAAGTGTTAAACAAATGCAGAGAGCTGAGAAGGAAAGGCTGGACGCAAGCCGTGCTCAGCTAACTAGGCTCGTAAAAGGTGAAGACCAGAGTGAGAGCAATCAAGCCTGGCAGGGGCTACGAGCCAAGGAAAGCATTAACTGACTTATACGTTTGCTGGTATTTTACTTGTGATAAGGAAGTACAATCTTGCTCCTTAATAGCACCTGGACTGTAAGAGTATAATGTGGGAGAAGCACTCGAAGCACTGTAACCAACTGAAGTGAATGTTTTATGTTTTTCCTTCTGCTGTTTTATTTTCTTTGAACTTTGGGTTAGTAATAAACCTGATACTATATTCTAAAGAATCCGGTATCCGGGTCTTCCTTCCACTGCCATATAAAAGGCGTATCAAAAATCTTACTTGTGGTCCGGGCTGCAGTTTCCCCCTTACTCAGGGACGGGCCCGGCCACAATATGCATACAAGGGTTCCCGGCAGATGCTGTATACCCTCGGAACCAAAAGGACCCCACCAGTTAGCACAAAACGAGCAACAAGGTCATCAATGAGGGCCAGCGTCATTTCTAAAGCCTTGACTGATTTAAACACTGTGGACTACAGTTGGATTGCTTTGCTGGATTTTGCTACACTCCTGACAAAGAGATCGAGCGAAACTGAGATTTTCGTAGTCTGGTTTACAGGACATTGTGTTCCCATGCGATAGCCTGGATTGAGTCTCTGCATGGATGGATACTGGTGCTCAGCCAGGAAACAGATAAGTCCTTTTTGATACCAACTTCTTTCATATCCACAGTGGGTTACGTCTGTGCTTTGTGATGGGGTTTTCCCGAAGTAAGTTGCCTCTTCTAACCCTAAATTGGGTCAACACTCTTTAGAGGGAGTGGAGTGGGTTTTTTTTTTTCAAACCCATGAAGCCTGAGGTTTTTTCTCCAACCTTCATTGTTGACCTTGTTGCTCGTTTTGTGCTAACTAGTGGGGTCCTTTTGGTTCAGAGGGTATACAACATCTGCCAGGAACCCTTGTATGCATATATATTCTTAGGAGCAGGCTCATTACTTTCTCTACGTGATTTCAATTACCCCAACATTTCTTTGGGGAGTGCTAGGAAGGTAACATTCCTAGAAATCATAAATGACTGCTTCTTGGAGCAACTGGTCTGGGAACTAACAAGAGGGGGAGCTATTTTAGATTTGGTCCTTAGTGGAATGCAAGGCATAGTACAGGAATTAACTGTGTTGGGTCCACTGGGAAACAGTGATTATAATATGATCAAATTTGAGTTGATACTGGAAGAGACGTCGCATAAGAAATCTACTGTAGAGGCATTTAATTTTCAAAAGGGCGACTACGATAAAATAAGGAAAATGGTTAAAAAGAAGCTAAAAGGATCAGTTGCAAAGGTTAAGACTGTAAACCAGGCATGGATGTTATTTAAAAATACTGTCGTGGAAGCCCAGACAAG
This sequence comes from Geotrypetes seraphini, assembly GCF_902459505.1. NCBI lineage: Eukaryota > Metazoa > Chordata > Amphibia > Gymnophiona > Dermophiidae > Geotrypetes > Geotrypetes seraphini. The sequence goes on along the minus strand of NC_047094.1, from coordinate 71,221,934 downwards.
ATGTATTCCACTTATCAGCAAAAGTGGAAAGAAGAGGAAATGAGAGCTGGCAAGGTTAAAAGGTGAAATGAAAGAGGCTATTAGAGGAAAAAAACAACAACAGCCTTTAAAGAATGGAAAAAGAACCTGAATGAAGAAAATAAGAAGAGACACAAGCACTGGCAAGTTAGATGCAAAGCATTGATAAAGAAAGCTAAGAAAGAATGAGGAGAAACTTCAAAAGTGGCCAAAACTCATAACAATTTTTTTAGGTACATCAGAAGCAGAAAACCTTTGAGGGAATCTGTGGGACCGTTGGATGATCAAGGAGCAAAAGGGGCACTCGGGGAGGATAAGGCCATAATAGAGAGACTGAATGAATTCTTTGCTTCGGTCTTTAAGGAAGAAGATGTAAGAGATCTACATGAACCAGAAATGGTTTTCAAGGGTGATGATGCAGAGGAACTGAAAGAAATCTCGGTGAATCTGGAAGATGTACTAAGTTAAAAAGTGATAAATCACCTGGACCAGATGGTATACATCAAAGAGTACTAAAAGAACTCAAACATGAAATTGCTGACCTGCTGTTAGTGATCTGTAACCTGTCGCTAAAATCATCTTTAATACCTGAAGATTGGAGAGTCGCCAATGTTAACGCCGATTTTTAAAAGGATTCCAGGGGAGATCTGGGAAATTACAGACTGGTTAGCCTGACTTCAGTGCTGGGCAAAATGGTGGAAACAATTATAAAAAATAAAATTGAGGGACACATACACAAAAACAAAAGCACAAGCACAAGCAAAGCAAGCAAAAAAATAAAACAACCTGCAGACAGGAGTACAAGATGCAGGCTAAGTTAATTTAAACAATTATTTGTTGTGGTTAGTGTCACTACCTGTATACAAACCAGAGGACACAACACGGTCCGTGTTTTGATCAACACGCCTTCATCAGGAATTTGTAATGGTATTAAAATTTGTAATGGTATTATTTGTAATAGTATAAAAAAATGCAACAGAAATAAACGTGTCTGTGTCTTATAACTGAAAAAGCTGGAAAAGTCTCTTCACATAAGAATTGCAACATATGCAATTCCTATGGAGGACAAGTTCATAGTCAGTTATTGAGAAAGACATGGGGGAAGCCATTACTTGCCCTGGATCGGTAGCATGGAATATTGCTACTCCTTGGGTTTTGGCCAGGTACCATGATTACACAAAATTAGATCCTTCTATCATATCTTCAAACTTAAACTTGACAGAAGAAACTTTTAAACAACTCTCGATAGAGGACCAAAATAACACATGGAACACCGAAATTAACACCCTTTTGAATACAATAACTCCTCTTACACAACAAACCATCTCAGCCTGAAGTACCGTATTTTCACGTAGATAACGCGCACCTGTGTAAAACGCGCACACGGGTATAGCGCGCGGGAAACCGAAATAGATGTAAAACAATTTTTATATAGCGCGCTCACGTGTATACCGCGCATGCTGCTTGCCTCCCCGACTCTCCTGTCGCCGCCCCGACTCTCCTTTCCAGCCCTGCCCCGAGTCTTCTCTGGTCCCGTCCAAACCTTGCCAGCCCTGCCCCGAGTCTCCTCTGGTCCTGACTCTGCCCCGAGTCTCCTCTGGTCCCGTCCAAACCTTGCCAGCCCTGCCCCGAGTCTTCTCTGGTCCCGACTCTGCTCCGAGTCTCCTCTGGTCCCGTCCAAACCTTTCCAGCCCTGCCCCGAGTCTCCTCTGGTCCCGACTCTGCCCCGAGTCTCCTCTGGTCCCGTCTAAACCTTGTCAGCCCTGCCCCGAGTCTCCTCTGGTCCTGTCCAAACCTTGCCAGCCCTGCCCCGAGTCTCCTCTCATCCCGACTCTGCCCCGAGTCTCCTCTGGTCCCGTCCAAACCTTGCCAGCCCTGCCCCGAGTCTCCTCTCGTCCCGACTGCTCCTTTCGCCGCCCTGTCCTGCTTGCCGCTCTGTAAGCATGCGCAGACCATCTACAGACAAAAAAGATGGTCTGAGCATGCTTGCTGCTCAGTTTTCTGCGCCGGGTTGTCGGGGCGCGCTTTTGACCTGTCACCAAGGCAGGCCTTTGTAGCGGCGTGCTTTTGACCACGTGGCTTTGTCCCCCCTTTATCTGGCCTAGTAATTTGCCCAGTGAATACCATTTTGCCTTTACAACAGCATCTCAGCCTTTGGGTAAGCCTATAAAAGATTAATGCTGCATGTAGAGCCCACATTTCAGTAATTTGATCTCTTCAGATTGGTATTCTGCATTTATCTACCCGGTAGTAGAGTTTATCAATTAAATTTAAATTTACCGCCATAATGGCAGGAATGAGACGAAAGTCATATACAGCGGACTTTAAGCTTCAAATCGTTGCGAAAGCTGAGGAAATAGGCAACCGGGCCGCAGTGAGAGAGTTTGATGTTGGAGAAACATCGGTGCGTGAATGGAGAAAAGATAAGAAGGAACTGGAGAAATGCAATCCGCGAAAACGGGCACGTCGTGTGGCCAAACCAAAATGGCCTCAGCTGGAGGATGACTTGAAGCAGTGGATTCTGGCGAGAAGGGAGCAAAATCAATCAGTCTCTACTGTTGCGATTCAGATGAAGGCAAAACTACTTGCCAATGGAAGAGGAATACCCGACTTCAAAGCTGGCTTCACATGGATCTCAAAATTTATGAAAAGGAACGGACTATCAGTTAGAATGAGAACAACTGTTGGCCAGCAACTTCCGGATGACTGGCAGCAAAAATTGATTGATTTCCGTGACTTTGTCGCCAAAGAAATATCTGAACTTGGCATCACTGCAAAGGACGTCATCAACATGGATGAAATTCCAATGGCATTCGACATTCCAGCGACAAGAACCGTAGCCCCCACAGGTACTAAATCTGTTGCCATCACCACAACTGGGCATGAAAGAACGTGTTTTACAGTCGTTCTTGGTTGCTCAGCTAGCGGGGTTAAGTTAAAGCCCATGCTCATTTTCAAAAGGGTCACTATGCCCCGTGAAAAGCTACCCACCAGTGTGGTTGTGCACTGCAACAAGAAGGGATGGATGGACTGCGACATAATGAGATTGTGGGTAGATAAATGCTTTAGGGCAAGACAGGGTGGATTCTTTGCAAAAAAATCCTTGTTAATTTTTGATGCCATGGCTGCCCACAAAGAAAAAAATGTTCAGGCCTATATTAATTCTACTCGTGCCCACATAGCTGTGATACCTGGAGGCCTGACGTGTAAGCTGCAGCCACTTGACATCGCAGTGAATCATCCATTCAAGACTTTTATTAGAAAAGAGTGGGAGGAGTGGATGCAGAGCGGCACGCACGAGTACACACCTGCGGGGCGGCTGAAGCGGGCAACTTTCACAGAAGTCTGCAAGTGGGTGGCTTCAGCATGGGACAAAATAACACCAGATACCATTCGAAACGGATTTAGAAAAACGGGCATTGTTTATGAAACCAATGACACTATGGCTACTACCAGTGCAGCGGAAGGAGGCAACAACATGGATATCAGCGATGATGACGATATCACTTCGGAAATAAACAAGGATCGTCTGCACGCCGTGCTCACTTTATTTAATGACGATGATGACAATTCGGATTTTGATGGATTCAAGGATTCAGATGACTGTGATGATGATGACTGAATAAACCTGTAAACTTTGTTTATTTACAACTTTACCGTAACTACGGTAACTGTATTTAGATTATTTTGTCCTCGATACTTTGTTTGATCTACCGGTTAATGTTATAGTTTATAAGAATGAACATGTGATTTCTGTTCTTGTTGCTGAATTCATACTCACTAACTCTAGATTAAAAGTTATACGGTTGTTTATAAGAATGAACAGTTTTTTTCTTTTCACGTGCTTGGTTGGAGGGTGTGTGAATGATGCGTGAGTTCTCCTATGTCTGGTTGAGGTGGATTGAATTACCGATATTTAGCTGAAGAAATTATGGTAGTTATACCCCCCCCATTCCACACACATTACGGTAATTCTCTTCCATTTTTGTTCCCATTATAAAAAACACTGATAAGTTCCCAGAAAAAAGTACATTAAAATAAGAAGTGAAAACAAAAGCCCCTACAGATGAGAACATAAGAATAGCTTAACTGGGTCAGTCCAATGGTCCATCATGCCCAGTAGCCCATTCTCATGGTAGCCAATCCAGGTCACTAATACCTGGTCAAAACCCAAAGAATAGCAAACATTCCATGCTACGGATCCAGGGCAAGCAGACGCTTCCCCCATGTCTTAATAACAGACTATGGACTTTTCCTCCAGGAATTTGTCCAAACCTTTTTAAAACCAGCAACGCTATCTGCTTTTACCATAACTTAAATCATTCCTTCCAAACAGAGACCTTGCTAGATGTCAAATACAGAAAGAACAAGGTAACTTCACAAGGACTTAGCTGTGCAGGAAATGTGAATCTCCTCATACACCCACCATATACCTAGTGCAAAAATGTGCAAAGGTCTGTTTTTTTCTTTCAATCACTACATAGCCTAATGCCACACAAATATATTCTGAAGGTCAATGGTAAGGTTAACAAAGTTTCCTTCCTTGGACCACAAGGAGATACTGACAAACCACTAGAAGAGATCCCAAAACAACTACCCAGGCACAACACCACTCAGTGTGTGAACCAGTTGAGTGGAGTGGACTAGGGTAACTGGGGGGTGGAAATGGACCCGGAGTTTTCTCAGCAGAATTTCCCAGAACACCTCTTCCTCTCAACACATTGACACGCTGGTGGGTTTATTTTATAGCTTTTTCACCCCCTTCGGTCTGCCTGTCCCCCCTTGAAGTCCTGTCCCCCCTTGAAGGTCTGCCTGTACCCCCTTGAAGTCCTGTCCCCCCTTAAAGGTCTGCCTGTTCCCCCTTGAAGTCCTGTCCCCCCTTGAAGGTCTGCCTGTCCCCCCTTGAAGTTCTGTCCCCCCTTGAAGTCCTTTCCCCCCTTGAAGGTCTGCCTGATCCCCCTTGAAGTCCTGTCCCCCCTTGAAGTCCTGTCCCCCCTTGAAGGTCTGCCTGTCCCCCCTTGAAGTCCTGTCCCCCCTTGAAGTCCTGTCCCCCCTTGAAGGTCTGCCTGTCCCCCCTTGAAGTCCTGTCCCCCCTTGAAGTCCTGTCCCCCCTTGAAGTCCTGTCCCCATCCTGAAAGCCTGATGCCCCCCCGACGCCCGATTCATCATCCGGAAGGACCGCTCGCACCCCCACCCCGAAGGACCACTCGCACTCCCACCACGATGGACCGCTCGCACTCCCACCCGAAGGACCGCTCGCACCCCCACAGCCTCCCCCATGGAGAAGCTGTCTACCTTTTTTCCGGATGCCAGTGAGCCCAGCTGCTTCCTCTGCCGGCGGTCCCGCCCCTTCTCTGAGCCCTGCTGCGCTGCTTCCTCTTCCGGCGGTCCCATCCTTTCTCTGACGTCAGAGAAAGGGCGGGACCGCCGGAAGAGGAAGCAGCGCAGCAGGGCTCAGAGAAGGGGCAGGACTACCGGCAGAGGAAGCAGCTGGGCTCACTGGCATCCGGAATCAAGGTAGACAGCTTCTCCATGGGGGAGGGGGGAGGCTGTGGGGGTGCGAGCGGTTCTTCGGGTGGGAGTGCGAGCGGTCCATCGGGGTGGGAGTGCGAGCGGTCCTTCGGGGTGGGGGTGCGAGCGGTCCTTCCGGATGATGAATCGGGCATCGGGGGGGGGGGGAACTATGTAAAAAATTTTTATATAGCGCGCTCACGCGTATAACACGCAAGGTTATGCACGGTTTGTAAAATCGTGTATAACGCAAGCGTTATATGCGTGAAAATATGGTAGAAAGAATCCATGGTACACACCTGAACTAACTCTTCTAAAAAAAACAACAAAAAACAAACAACTAAGATCATTAGAGAGAAAATGGAGACAAGATAAAATCCTGTCCACCTTAAATAGATACATTGAGCAAGCCAACTTTTATAAACCCCAAATCACCCAAAGAATTACTACACAAAACAAATAACAAAAGCCAGAAACAAACTATATGCCATCGTCAAATTACTTACCTCAACTAAGCAACCTAATCAAACAATTGAGAAAGCACCAAGAGCACAAGAACTATCAACATACTTCAACAACAAAAAAATGTCTGAATTCAATTCACACAAATAAAGCTGGTTCCAAGATATGTATTTCTGAAAATCTTTCAACCTACACCGTTCAAATGTTCTTATCTCGTCTAGTTAACTTTACTTATGCCACAGACCTCAGAAACACCCCTCCTCCGACCCATTTAGGCTATATTTTTTTAACGGGGAGAAACAAGTGTGAACTCCTCACTGGTCATGGCTCAATTTTCCATTGATTTGCTCATTTCATTCAAATGTTTTATAAATCTCTTAAAAAACTACTGAAATATAGTACTTATCTTCATAAGTGCTTAAATGCTTAAGCGTGTGGGTTTGATCATAGTTCCAAGAAAAAAAGTAGGTGCCTTCACTGATTGTTTTGAATCCAATTCACAGCATGTCCCTTTCCCAATATCTCATCTCCATTGGAAGAATCTAACATCACATTTTCAAAATGTTCAAAATTCTGTATTCCAAATGTAGCCGAAATATAAAGAATAGTCCAAAACATGAACCCATCAGGATCTATCACTGACCCAACCCCCCTTATCTGTTAAATCGCTACTACTCAATTTTCAGGAAATACATTCATCACATGATCACTAATAGCATCTCAATAGGGACCATCCCCCCAACATGGAAGGAATCCATCATACATCCAAAAATCAAAGACCTAAAAGGTAATAAAATGGACTGCTCAAGCTATCACTCTATTGCCAATCTCTCCTTCATTGCGAAAATAACAGAAAAAATAATATTCAATCAGCTTTCTGAATTCATAAAAAAAAACCCAAAACAAAACCCAAATGTACTACAACTTTCTGAATTCGTAAAAACACCCCAAATATACTACATCCAAACCAGACAGGATTTAGAGCTAACCTACCAAAGAACACTCACTAATTGGACTAACTACCACAATTCTATATCATATTGACCATAGGAGATCAGTACAACTAAACTCTCTTGATCTTTCTTCAGTATTCGACACAATTGACCACTCACTCCTCATACAATGACTCAAAACAATAGGAATCAAAGATACAGCATTAGACTGGTTTATCTCCTACTTTTTGGACCAGTCATCCAAAGTAATCAAAGACAAAACCACATCTGACCCCCTTCAACAGAATTATGGTATTCCACATGGATCGATTCTATCTCCTCTACTTTTCAACATCTTTTCTACCCTTCTACTAACACTAGGACAATCCATAGGTTTTACAATTTACACATATGCAGATGATATACAGATACTCCACCCCATAGATCCAAATGACTCAAGTGCAATTCAAAACATCAATAAAAAATTAGAACAGATAAGTCTATGGTTTGATAGAAAAAGCCTGGACCCTACTCAAGGGCACTGTGCACGAAGCACAGAACCTGTTCAGGAAAGGATGCAAAAAAAATAGAACAAAAAACCCAGTGTGGATAACAAATGCAGTGAAAAAGGCGATAAGTGACAAGAAAGCATCGTTCAAAAAATGGAAAAAGGACCAAACAAAGGACAACCAAAAGGAGCACAAAGAACACCAAAGGGAGTGTCACCGAGTGGTTAGGAAAGCAAAAAGAGAATATGAAGAGAGACTGGCGGGGGAAGCAACAAACTTCAAATCATTCTTCAGGTACGTTAAGGGGAAGCAACCAGCAAGGGAGGAAGTGGGACCCTTGGATGATGGAGACAGAAAGGGAGTGGTAAAAGAGGAAAAAGAGATAGCTGACAAGTTAAATGAGTTCTTCACGTCAGTCTTCACGAGGGAAGACACAACCAACATTCCAGAACCCGAAGAGATCGTAAATGGAGATCAGGATGATAAGCTGGTCCAACTAGAGGTAAGCCAAGAGAATGTCCTCAGGCAGATAGACAGGCTAAAGAGCGACAAATCGCCAGGTCCGGACGGCATTCACCCAAGGATACTCAAGGAACTAAGGAACGAAATAGCAGAGCCACTTCATCAAATATAAGAACATAACATAAGAACATAAGCAGTGCCTCCGCCGGGTCAAACCACAGGTCCATCCTGCCCAGCAGTCCGCTCCCACGGCGGCCCAAACAGGTCACGACCTGTCAGAATCATCAGAAGGGGCTCCCTTGCCACCTTGGCTTCCCATTTGAGTCCTGCCTTCCTATCGAAGCCCTATCGTTAAAAACTGGAGAGATCCCAGAGGATTGGAAAATAGCAAATGTCACGCCCATCTTCAAGAAAGGTTCAAGGGGTGACCCAGGAAACTACAGGCCAGTGAGCTTGACCTCGGTCTCGGGAAAGATGATGGAAGCGCTGATTAAGGACAGCATCTGTGAACACATCGAAAACAATGGACAGCTAAAGTCGAGTCAGCATGGCTTCTGCAAGGGTAGGTCATGCCTCACAAACTTATTGTACTTCTTTGAGGGGGTAAACAGCCAGGTGGATAAAGGGGAATCCATAGACATCATTTACCTTGACTTCCAAAAAGCCTTTGACAAGGTACCACAAGAAAGACTGCTTAAGAAGCTATGGAACCACGGGGTGCAAGGGGAGGTCCACCGATGGATCAAAAACTGGCTGGCAGACAGGAAACAGAGGGTTGGAGTAAAGGGCCATTACTCAGACTGGCAATGGGTCACGAGTGGAGTTCCACAGGGGTCGGTGCTGGGACCGCTCCTGTTCAACATATTCATTAACGACCTGGAGGCGGGAACAAAATGTGAGGTCATTAAATTTGCAGATGACACCAAACTATACAGCAGGGTTAAAACCACGGCAGACTGCGAAGATCTCCAAAAGGATCTGACGACACTGGAAGAGTGGGCCAAAAGTGGCAAATGAGCTTCAACATAGGGAAATGCAAGGTCATGCATGTAGGGAAAACGAACCCGATGTTCACTTACAAAATGGGGGGATCACTGCTAGGGGTAAGTAACCTTGAAAGAGACCTGGGAGCGATGGTAGACACAACATTGAAGGCGTCGGCACAGTGCGCCACAGCCTCAAGGAAAGCAAACAAAATGTTGGGTATCGTTAAGAAGGGTATCACGACCAGGACGAAGGAAGTCATCCTGCCACTGTATTGTGCAATGGTGCGCCCGCATCTGGAATACTGTGTCCAGTACTGGTCGCCGTACCTCAAGAAGGACATGGCAGTACTTGAGGGAGTCCAGAGAAGAGCAACTAAGCTTATAAAGGGTATGGAAAATCTCTCATATACTGACAGACTAAAAAAGTTGGGGCTGTTCTCCCTGGAGAAGCGGAGACTTAGAGGAGACATGATAGAAACCTTCAAGATCCTGAAGGGCATAGAAAAAGTAGACAGGTTCAGATTTTTCAAATTATGGGGAACCACAAGTACAAGGGGGCACTCGGAGAAATTGAAAGGGGACAGGTTTAGAACAAACGCTAGGAAGTTCTTTTTCACCCAGAGGGTGGTGGATACATGGAACGCGCTTCCGGAGGCTGTGGTAGGCAGAAGCATGTTGCAGGGCTTCAAATAAGGTTTGGATAGGTTCCTAGAGGACAAAGGGATTGAGGAGTACATATAGGAGTAGAGGTAGGTTATAGGGATAGGAGTAGAGGTAGGTTATAGAAATAGTCAGGGACCACTGCTCAGGCAATAGGCCTGATGGGCCGCCACGGGAGTGGACCGCTGGGCGAGATGGACCTCTGGTCTGCCTCAGCGGAGGCAACTTCTTGTGTTCTTATTAACCAAATCAAAAAAATATGATCACCATTACTTATAAAAGCCCACTGATTGCCAATTTCATACCGAATCACATATAAAATCGTTCTACTGACATTCAAGTCTAAAACCTCCAATAAATCAGAATTCATAAACAGATTAATAATTCCTTATACATCTAATAGGGTACTCAGATCTCAAAATCAACATCTTTTAGTTATACCATCACCACAGCAGATAATACATGACACTATGGGGCTCATAATCGAAAGAGAAAAAACATCAAAAAACCGGCCTAAGTTGGCACTTGGATGAACATTGTCAAAATACGTCCAAGTACCGATATTAAAAACAGGTTTTGAACATATTTCTAAATGACCTAGGCCTTCATAGTGCCGCTAAACGACCATAATTAAACGGGGCGTTTCAGGAGGAGTGTTGAGGGTGGGATTTGGGCAGGTTTAGACTTGTACTATATGTATAACCGAAAGTTATACAGCACAGGATCGACGGAACTTGGATGTTTTGACTTAGACCAGGGGTCTCAAAGTCCCTCCTGGAGGGCCCCAATCCAGTCGGGTTTTCAGGATTTCCCCAATGAATATGCATGAGATCTATGTGCATGCATTGCTTTCAATGCATATTCATTGGGGAAATCCTGAAAACCTGACTGGATTGCGGCCTTCAAGGAGGGACTTTGAGATCCCTGACTTAGACCATTTAAAACATGGTATAAGTCACAAAAACCCACCTAAAGTGACCAGATAAGCACTGCAAACACATAATGCAGACCCCCACACACTACCCCAGTGATCACCGACCCCCCCACCCCCATAAAAATATTAATCACAACTTGAAAATTGTGCCTCCAGGACATCAACTGGCAGCCTGGCATAGGAAAGCCTAGTCATGCTGCACAGAGGCGTTTTAAGCCATCTTGGGGGTTGGTTAGTAACCCATTGAGAGGAGGACCCATGCCCATAAGCCCCTGTAATCACTGCATTGATATTGAAACATGTGCACTCCCCTATACACCCCCAAAACCCTTTTTTACTGACATATAAGTAGCTCCTGCAGCCATAAGGGCTATTGGGGTGGTAGATAAGTGGGTCTAGGGCAGGGGTCTCAAAGTCCCTCCTTGAGGGCCGCAATCCAGTCGGGTTTTCAGGATTTCCCCAATGAATATGCATGAGATCTATGTGCATGCACTGCTTTCAATGCATATTCGTTGGGGAAATCCTGAAAACCCGACTGGATTGCGGCCCTCAAGGAAGGACTTTGAGACCCCTGGTCTAGGGGAATTTGAAGGTGGTTTGGGGGCTCACCTTGACCTATAAGGGAGCTGTAGTGAGGAGAAGACATGGCACCCTTTTTGTGACATTCACAGCAGTGCCCTGTAAGGTACCCCACTATTTAGGTGCCATGTCTAGATGTTCAGTCCATCACTTTGCAGACCCCTCCCATGTCGAACAGGGCATTTTTGACTTGGACGAAAAGTTGGACGAAAATGTGATATAAAGATAAACGATTTAGCGGCTTGGACAACCAGATCAGCAGGACTTATAGTTAGACGATTTTCGAAACGAAAAATAATTTGAATGTATTTTTCAAAAATGTGTCCTAAGCTATTTTTTACTTTGGACGACTTGCGACTTGGACAAAAACGGACTTAGGCGTTCCTTTCGATTATGCCCTTCCACACGTTCATCTATATTCTGCATTACAACCCCTCAGTTATGGAATTCAATGCCTACTCACCTTCGGGAAGAATCTAAAACCAAATGATTTAAATCAAATCTAAAGACATTTCTCTTTAAAGATGCGGGCGAAGTAAGTCGGCGGCCGCGTGGTGGAGGCAGGCAGAGCAAGCGGCTGAGGGCAGACGGAGGAGACTGCAAGCAGCAGGAGAGCGGGGCCGAGATAAGCAGGAGGAGGCAGGAGACGGTAGGAGCGAAGAGCGGGTAGCGGCAAGAGTTAGCTCCGCCCACCCGCTCCGCGTCACCACCGTCAGCGCCCGGATTCCCCCTTAACCAGGAAGGGAGCCGCGGGCGAAGTAAGTCGGCGGCCGCGTGGTGGAGGCAGGCAGAGTAAGCGGCTGAGGGCAGACGGAGGAGACTGCAAGCAGCAGGAGAGCGGGGCCGAGATAAGCAGGAGGAGGCAGGAGACGGTGGGAGCGAAGAGCGGGTAGCGGCGAGAGTTAGCTCCGCCCACCCGCTCCACGTCACCACCGTCAGCGCCCTGACTCCCCCTTAACCAGGAAGGGAGCCGCAGGCGAAGTAAGTTGGCGGCCGCGTGGTGGAGGCAGGCAGAGCAAGCGGCTGAGGGCAGACGGAGGAGACTGCAAGCAGCAGGAGAGCGGGGCCGAGATAAGCAGGAGGAGGCAGGAGACGGTGGGAGCAAAGAGCGGGTAGCGGCGAGAGTTAGCTCCGCCCACCCGCTCCACGTCACCACCAACGTCAGCGCCCGGACTCCCCCTTAACCAGGAAGGGAGCCGCGGGCGAAGTAAGTCGGCGGCCGCGTGGTGGAGGCAGGCAGAGCAAGCGGCTGAGGGCAGATGGAGGAGACTGCAAGCAGCAGGAGAGCGGGGCCAAGATAAGCAGGAGGAGGCAGGAGACGGTGGGAGCGAAGAGCAGGTAGCGGCGAGAGTTAGCTCCGTCCACCCGCTCCACGTCACCACCAACGTCAGCGCCCGGACTCCCCCTTAACTAGGGGGGGCAAACGGCGCGCAGCGAGAGCGCCTTTGCGAAGGGCCTCAAGAAGGGCATCAAGAAAGGGCTATCAACTATAGCCGGACTCCCAACTTATAAGACTAGCTAACTAATAAATTGTCTTCAGTCTTTCTTTAGCATTCTACCAAGTCTTTAACTATCAATCTACAACTTTCTACCAAGTCTTTAACTCTCAATCTTACAACTTTCTATCTCACCAACAAGCTAATAAAATCTTTCTCACTAAACAGGCAGACCTCACCAATCACTCTATTCCCAAACCACTTTAACAGGCAGACCTCTCCAGCACACTAACAAACAGACATTCTTAACTGACAATTAACTAACTGTTAACTAACTAACTACTACTATTAACTAACTAACTAACTAACTACTCCATCCCTCAGACCAAGAACTAACTAACTACCTCTATCCCTCCCTCAACACTTACAGCCCCCACCCTAACAAACATCCTAAAAAAAAAAAAAAATTTTAAATAAAGAAATAATAACAATAAACCTTTGTAATGGCAGGTAGGACTAGAAGCAGCAAGACTTCAATCAAAACAGGCAGTTCAGTCACCGAGAGCACCCAGGGGATGGCTATGGTCCAAGTACAGATGGAAGGAGAACTAGGACGGAGGGCAGAGGTCTCTGTACAGACCGAGGCCATCCCCTCAAAGATGTCTACAGTCTCAACGCAGACAGAAGTAATGGATCAACCGGACGAAAGCCTTTTGATGGAGCTGAAGAGCCTGAGAGAGGAGGTTCAGCGCTTAAGGAGCATCCGAGACGACAAGACCTTCATTGATGGAGTCATCCAGGAGCTGTCTCAGATCACTGAACAGGAACCTGACAAGACCACCCTGGGAACACCCATAGCATCCAAAACGGCCACCTTGAGACAAACTACCGGAATGCAGGAAGTGGTTGGAGACGCTGACTCCTGGCAGCTGGTGACTTCCTCCACAAGAAAATGCAGAGGACCTAACTCTGTCTCTTTTTCTCCCATACAGTACAGCTCTACATCGACACCTCATATCGCCCTGAGGAACAGATATCAGCTGCTACAGGAAGGTCCGGAGAAAGAGCTATAAGAAGTTGTTCAGCAGACGGTTCCAGCTCCGGAATCAACAGTACATCCCACTCCTAAGAAGCGCAGAGTGGTGGTCATCGGAGATTCGCTGCTGAGGGGCACCGAGGGACCAATCTGCAGACCAGACCTACAATCAAGAGAGGTCTGCTGTTTGCCAGGGGCCAGGATACGGGATGTCACTGCTTGCCTTGACAGACTCATCAAGCCCCGAGACCACTTCCCCATGGTTCTAATCCACGTCGGAACCAATGACACCGCAAGGAGTAGCCCGGACAGCATACCTGAAGACTTCAGGGCCCTGGGGGAGAAGCTGAGGAGGATGGATGCGCAGGTAGTCTTCTCCTCGATTCTCCCAGTGAGGGGCAAGGGCAGAGCCAGAGAGGATCGAATACAGAGGGCGAACGACTGGCTGCGAGGATGGTGCAAGGAGATGAACTTCGGGTTTCTGCACCACGGAGAAGCATTGCAAGGACTACAGGGACACGACGGGCTACACCTGACCAGAAGAGGGAAGAATGTCCTTGGACACCGCCTAGCCCGCCTACTCCACAGGGCTTTAAACTAGGTAAGTCGGGGGAGGGTACAGGCACAAACAACATACCTGGCGAACTAAAATGCCAATACATTTTTGAGGCTGAGGAAAGTAGTCACCGAAATTCTAGGTCTGGGTCAGGGGTGAGTGCACACACTTTTGAGTCGGGAGTAGGGTTACATCATATTTATGGGTCACATTGTAATTCCGGGTGTAGTTCTGGGTATATGGGGAGTACACATTGTGGTTCTGGGCATCAGGAAAGCACAAATAACACAAATAATGCTAAAGGTGTTCAAGTAGCTCAAGCAGGAATATCCCCACTGAGACGTAACAAAAATACAACATGGAGGGCTATGCACGTCAACGCACACAGTTTAGGAAACAAGATCCTGGAATTGGAAACAGAAATAAGGAATGCCGACCTGGATGTGGTGGCGATATCCGAAACCTGGCTCACAGACTCCCACGGGTGGGACATGGTCATACCGGGTTACAACTAGCTTCGCCGGGACAGAGAGGGCAGGATGGGAGGAGGTGTAGCATTATATACTAAAGATGACATTAAGGTCACGAGAATCTCAGATGTCCAGTATACTGGGGAATCCCTTTGGGTTAATTTGGCCAGAGGGAAGGACAAATGCTTGTATCTTGGCGTAATTTACAGACCCCCAAGACAACAGGATGACCTGGATATGGAAATAATCGGAGATATAGAAAATATCACCTTGCGTGGGGACACAGTATTGCTAGGTGACTTCAACATGCCTGATGTGGATTGGGTTACACTTACCTCTGCTTCCGGCAGCAGCAGGAGGCTATTAAACTCTATGAAAGGAGCAAGCCTCAGGCAACTGGTGTTGGAACCGACAAGGGATCAGGCAATACTGGACCTGATACTTACCAATGGAGAAATTGTCACAGAGGTCTCGGTGGGCGACACATTGGCCTCCAGTGACCACAACATGGTATGGTTCAATCTCAGGAAAGGTTTCACTAAATCTACTACACTAACCAAAGTCCTCAAATTCAAGGACACAAATTTCAAAGAAATGGGAGACTTCGTTCACCAGGCGCTACAAAGCCAAGAAGAAACCGATAACGTGGAAGACATGTGGTCGACTTTGAAAGCAACCATACAAGAAGCAACAAACCGCTATGTTAAATCAGTAAGTAAACGGCGAAGGAACAATAAGCCACAGTGGTTTACTGCGGAGATCTCAGACCTGATCAAGGAGAAGAAAAAAGCATTCATCTCTTACAAACAATCAGGGAAGCAGGACTCTAGAGCAGACTACCTGACCAAATCAAAAGCCGTAAAAACAGCAGTCAGGGAGGCTAAATTCCACATGGAGGAGTCTCTAGCAAAGAACATCCAGAAGGGAGATAAATCCTTCTTCAGGTATATCAGTGATAGAAGAAAAAACTCAGGTGGGATTGTATGTCTTAGGAATCCAGACGGAGACTATGTGGAAAAGGATTCGGAAAAAGCCCAACTATTAAATGAATACTTCTGCTCAGTCTTCACCCGAGAAGCGCCGGGGC
The DNA here is from genome assembly GCF_902459505.1 of Geotrypetes seraphini. Taxonomy (NCBI): domain Eukaryota; kingdom Metazoa; phylum Chordata; class Amphibia; order Gymnophiona; family Dermophiidae; genus Geotrypetes; species Geotrypetes seraphini. The sequence continues at coordinate 71,206,296 of NC_047094.1, read as the reverse complement.
TCGGCCCTCAGCTACAGACAAGGGTTGGCTCAGTTGACCCGTTTAGTAACTTTGAGTTTACGCCCAGCAGTGTCTACGGTGAGCTGTCAAAGCTCAAGGTTAACAAAGCAATGGGGCCGGACAACCTGCACCCCAGGGTGCTTAGGGAGCTGAGTGATGTCTTGGCGGAGCCACTGTCCGCGCTCTTCAACCTCTCCCTTAGTACAGGCAGCGTCCCCCTTAGTACAGGCAGCGGAGTACCACAAGGATCACACTATCGCCCATACTATTCAACCTCTTCATAGCTTCCTTAGGCACAACCCTAGATACCCTAAATATAACCTCATTCAGTTATGCGGACGACATAACCATCCTCCTTCCCTTCGACATCCAAGACACCAGCTCCACAGAACGCCTGAAAACAACACTGGTAACAGTAGAAAACTGGATGACCAACCATAAGCTGAAGCTAAACGCGGATAAAACAAAATTCCTATTACTAGAGAAGGAAAAACTACAATCCGTTACAGAACTGGAAATAAATGCAATCAAATACCCTATAAAGACCACTCTCAAAATCCTGGGAATACAACTAGACAGACGCTGTACAATGCAGACACAAATTCACAAAATCATCCAAAAAGCTTTCTACACCATGCGAAACCTTAGAAAAATAAGAAAATTCTTCGACAGAGACCAATACAGAATCATTGTCCAATCCCTGGTACTTAGTATTTTAGACTACTGCAACAGCCTCTACCTATCATGCCCAAACTACATGATAAAACAACTACAAACCGTTCAGAACACAGCCCTCAGACTCATCTACTCGCTTAGCAAATTCGACTACATCACAAATGCTTACTTAGACTCTCACTGGCTTCCAATAAAAGCAAGATCACAATTCAAATTCTACTGTCTTCTATTCAAAGTAACCCACGGAGCTGCACCAAGTTACCTAAACAACCGCCTATACCGCAACCTCACACACAGAACAAGGAAAGCTCAAAGCCTATTCACATACCCCCCTTTCAATGGTACCAGACGAAAGAAACTCTACGATAACCTTCTAGCGACACAGGCAGCGAAAATTGACCCAACAATCTCCAAACTGCTGACCAAAACATCAGACATCAAAGTTCTCCGAAAAGAAATCAAAACGCTTCTATTTAAAAAACACCTACCATCACTCTAACCTCCTGCCTACACATTCACAATTACTCCTTCATATTCATCATTCCTACAACATCCCTCAACGCCATGTAAGCAACCTCCATATGTAACCAATATTTCTTCTTCAGCGCTATGTAATAATCTCCTTAACTTGAATGTACTGCTATCCTTACCTGTGATTTAAACCTGATATGTAAACATATTATATTCCTGATATGTAAACTTCCTGGAAATGTCCAGTTCTCTTCCAATTTTGTAATCCGCTTAGAACCGAAAGGCACAGGCGGAATAAAAATCTCTAATGTAATGTAATGTAATGTCCCGTTGGACTGGAGGACGGCTAACGTCATTCCGCTCCACAAGAAAGGCTCAAAGATGGAGACAGCAAACTACAGACCAGTGAGTCTAACATCGATAGTGAGCAAACTAATGGAAACTCTAATCAAACACCAATTGGATAAGATCCTGGATGAGGAGAATCTATGGGATTCCCGACAACATGGATTTACTAAGGGGAGATCATGCCAATCTAACCTGATCAGCTTCTTTGACTGGGTGATGGGGAAGCTGGATATTGGGGAGTCCCTGGACATCGTGTACCTGGACTTTAGCAAAGCATTCGATAGCGTACCACACCGCAGGTTGCTGAGCAAGATGAGTTCTATAGGATTAGGTGACACATTGACAAAATGGGTTGGGAGCTGGCTTGGAGGTAGGCTCCAAAGGGTGGTGGTGAACAGCACCCCCTCCAAAATGACGGAGGTAATTAGTGGAGTACCACAGGGCTCAGTCTTGGGTCCAATCCTATTCAACATCTTTATAAGAGACTTGGCAGAAGGGCTTCGAGGTAAAATAACATTATTCGCCGATGACGCCAAACTGAGTAATATAGTGGGCAAATGCACAACAGACGAAGATTCAATGCCCGACAACATGATGCATGACCTACTCCTACTGGAGCGATGGTCTAGGACATGGCAACTCAACTTCAATGCCAAAAAATGCAAAGTTATGCACCTGGGCAGCCAAAATCCATGCAAGTCTTATACCCTTAATGGCGAGATCCTAGCAAAAACGGTAGCAGAACGAGACTTGGGGGTAATCGTCAGTGAGGACATGAAGTCTGCCAATCAAGTGGAGCAGGCTTCGTCCAAGGCAAGACAAATCATGGGCTGCATACGAAGGGGTTTCGTCAGTCGTAAGGCGGAAGTCATTATGCCATTGTATAGATCCATGGTGAGGCCCCATCTGGAATACTGTGTGCAATTCTGGAGGCCGCATTATCGCAAGGATGTGCTGAGACTGGAGTAGGTGCAAAGAATGGCCACCCGGATGGTCTCGGGACTCAAGGATCTTCCATACGAAGAACGGCTTGACAAATTACAGCTATACTCGCTCGAGGAGCGCAGAGAGAGGGGAGACATGATCGAGACGTTCAAGTATCTTACGGGCCGCATCGAGGCGGAGGAAGATATCTTATTTTTCAAGGGTCCCACGACAACAAGAGGGCATCCGTCGAAAATCAGGGGCGGGAAACTACGAAGTGACACCAGGAAATTCTTTTTCACTGAAAGAGTGGTTGATCGCTGGAATAGTCTTCCACTACAGGTGATTGAGGCCAGCAGCGTGCCTGATTTTAAGGCCAAATGGGATCGGCACATGGGATCTATTCACAGGGCAAAGATAGGGGAGGGACATTAGGGTGGGCAGACTAGATGGGCCGTGGGCCCTTATCTGCCGTCTATTTCTATGTTTCTATAACATATGATAACCACAGACGTTAATTCCCCCACCTAACTGTATTACCCTTTTATGTCTTCCTATCCTATTTAAAATTGTATTTTCCCCCTGCCTACCTCCTTTAATTCTCATTAGTCCATAGTGTCCATGTAAATACATATAATGACAAATGTTTGTCTGTCCCCCTTTTGTTATTTTCTTTTTTGGTTTTTTTTTAGAAATTGTATTGTAAAACCGCTTAGAAATTTGATAAGCAGAATAACAAATTTTAATAAAACTTGGAAATTTGGAAACCTGGATTGGCCACCATGAGAACGGGCTACTGGGCTTGATGGACCATTGGTCTGACTCAGTAAGGCTATTCTTATATTTTTATGTTCTTAAAGTACTATTCTGGGCAGACCGGAAACTCCAAGTGAATACATTTTGGTCAAGGGACAGTCATTTCAGGATGACAGTGTAACAGCAGTGCTACATCGGTAGGCAAGGCAGCACCAAGTCAGCTGGTGGTCAGAAGAGGTAAAGATGCTCATGTGGTAGACAGAAACATATCTGTGGCTGGAATAGGCAACATCCAGGCAGACTTCATCAGTAGAAGCAACTTCGAGTCTAGCAGAGGAGATCTTCACCTACACTATGCAATATTGGAGAAGGCTGGACATGAATCTAATGGCAATGGTGGAGATGCCAAGGTACTACCTTTGATCTTCTGAAGGGAAAATTTTAGAGTATTTGCAGGATAAATTGGACAAAGGCTTGGCCCTCACTTCCCTGAGAGTGGTTATAGCACATTAGAGTATTGATGGTAGGTCACCTGTTGGTACTTCATCCTGATGTGTCTTTCTGAAAGGAGGAAAGCACTTGAGGCCCCTGGGTGTTACCTGGGATCTGAATTTGGTGTTTTCAGTTTTAGTTCAGGTACCATTTGAACTGCTGAAGAAAGCGTTTCTGAATGGTATTTATGCTGAAGAGAGTATTTAATGGTCATTTGCTTGGCTTGCAAAATTTCAGAACTACAAGCTCTTTCTTGTCAAGAGTCATCCCTAGTTATTTCTCAGGGAAAATAGTTCTCCATCCAGTTCCTTTCTTTTTGCCTAAGCTTGTATCTCCCTGCCACATAAATCAGAAAGTTTCACTTCCACTGTTTCAGGCAGGAAATAGAGCAGAAGCAAAATGCCTGAATCATCCTGACATTCATCTAACACAATGTTTATTGAAGAAGACTGGAAAGGACGAGCAGCTCTAACACAACTGTAGCTTGTTAGCTTAAGAAAGCCATAGCCTAAGCTTAATAATGCAGGTTAGGCTAGTGCCCACAGATCTGAAAGGACATTCTACAAAGGTGCAAATTATCCTAGATGGAGCATAGCCTGATTCTACTGCAGAACATTTACAGGAAGGCCACTTAATTGTTGCTGCATTTGTCTTCACAGCACTACAAACTGGATATAAAGAACTGTCAAGATCTTTGGGACTAGCATTGTGATGGTAGATTTCTCTGGAACCCTCCCATAATGGATACTGCTTTGGTACTTCCAATTTGTCTGGACTAGTCTCAAGGGACAAAAAGGAAAGAGAAATTAGGACTTACCTATTACATGTAATTTTCTTTCCTTGAGTCCCTCCAGATCAGCCCAGTATCCACCTTGGAGGAAGAGAAGTTGGTAAGAAGAATGAGGTTGCAGTATTACTATGGTTAAGATCTGTATTGACTGTTTCTTACCCTTCGATTATGAGGGGCTGGTTACTACTCTACTATGTTAGATAATGCTAGCTGGTTGTGGACTGCACAGGAACTTTTAGGGAAAGGACTTTGAGCCAGTGCTTCTTATTTTCCATCTGCTGGCAGAAGAGCATATAACCATACATCTTTCCTTGAGTCCCTCCAGACCAGTCCAGAAAATTAGCAGCTAAGACCTAATTTCTACTTAGATGTTTGACTTATCAAGAAATGCCCACATAGGATGGGTTACGTACACAAGTAGTCATCATCTTGAAGTTCACTGATTTCTGCATATATCTTTCTCTCTCTCTTCCGGAAACTGTATGTATCATTGCTTTTGGAGTCCTGCTCATTCTTTTCAGAAGGCACTTCACTATTGGATCCATCTGTAAAATTAAAAAAAAACAAACCAACTGCAAAATAAATAACCTTGTGACAGCTTAAATTGATAAGAGCATGTACATTAAACCAAACTATCACAAACATTTTATAAATAGCTAGAGCAAGAATATCTATCACAGTGTGAACAACAAGCTGAAAATATGAGCCACTGTCAGGGTGGAATTAATTTAAATTAAATCAATTTAAATTACTAGTCAGAAAGGATTGCTTTAAATCATGTGTTGTTTTTTTTACAGAAAGACTCATTCTTGCTGGTATTGTAGCTAGTGGTTACAAATAAATGAAATCTACCAGGCGGAGGGGGTAGAGAGCCTGGGAGCAAGCTCTGGACACCATTCAAAGGTCCGGAATTAAATCCAATGGATTTGCAGTTGTTCCCGGACCATTTTGAGAACCAGTTAGGGCCAGAAAGAGCACGAGAAGTGTTCCCTGAGCCATGGAAGGCTCTCTCTGGGCTGGGAAGAACAGGTGTGAGTTCTGCTAGATTCAGGGCTAGATTGAGTGATGTTCATGCACACATGTGACATGGTGATGTCATTGATGTGCACATGTGCGAACGGCTCAAAATAGGGCCTGATGTTGATGAAGTAAGGGAGCTAAAAAATAATAAAATTATATTTTTTAAGGAGGTTATGGGGGGCGGGGACGTGGCTTGGCTGCGAGTCGGGATGGATGGATGATCGCTGAGCTCCTCCATTAAATGCCTTTTTCAATTTAATTTTAATGTTTTTTTTCTAACCCATTTTGCTTTATTTTGCTGTAATTCCCTCTTTAATGAACGGGATTGAGACGGAGAGAATACATCTTTTAGTCTGACATGATGAAGCTGACAGGACACGTCTGAGCAAAACTTTTCCTCTCAAAGACTGGCATTTTCTTGGTAACAGTATCCCTGGCTTTATTCATTTATTTATTTTTTCAAAAGCACTTTATTAATAATTTAAATACTTTTAAAAACATCAATCTTGTATAATCAAGCTTTTAACAATATATTCACTCATTATATATCTTATTTCTTAATACATACTAAGAATATCAAATTATCTACATATCTTCTATTACCCACCCTCCCTTTCTCCCCCACCTCCCCCTTCTCACCCCAGTGAGAGGATGTGTGCAGGAGATTCGTAAGCTATAAAAGTGTGAAAAGCCATAATTCAGAGATCAATGGGACTACTCTTTTGGGAGCTGATCCAAGTTTCATATGTACCCCAAATGGTGTTATATCTATGTATCTGGTTTCTCTGGAGAGCAGTTCATTTTGACATTTGTTGTTTAAATTGGACTTAGCACTCGAAACACCAGAAGATCTGGTTGTTTCCAAGTCGATGCCAAAACCAGTTGCCCTGCTGTCATTATCAAGTGTATCAACCTCTGCTGTTTAATTGGCAAGGCAGCTGGTCCTACATTCAGCAGACAGCACTCCATAGTCTTGGGTATTGAAATTCCTAGCACTGCATCAATGAAGGATATCACTTTATCCCAATATGTTTGTGCATTTATACAATACCACCATATATGTTCAAATGTAACCACTTCCTCACATCCTCTCCAACATTTATCCGATCCTTTCCCATACATAGCTCGCAGTCACACTGGAGTATAACACCAGCAATAAAACAGCTTATAATCATTTTCTATCATATTGCTAGCTATAGAGCCATAGAGAAGGAAATGCATTATTTTAGACCATTCTTTATCAGTATAGCATTTACCAATGATCTTTTCCCAATGACGCATGTACTTCAAAGGGGAGTGAAGATGCTCCAATTGTGCATTATATAATCTAGTAATACTACCTCTCTCACTTTCTTTTACCATAGCCCTCTTTAAATTTGACTGTTCAGCAATGGCTTCTTTAAGGACCACTTTTTTTTTTATAAGAACATAAGCATCGCCTCTGCCGAGTCAGACCATGGGTCCATCATGCCCAGCAGTCTGCTCCTGCGGTGGCCCCCCAGGTCCATGACCTGTAAGTGATCTTTTACCTAAAACATTTTATCATGTATAGTAGCCCTCTATTTATACCCTTCAATCCCCTTTTCCTTCAGGAAATCGTCCAATCCCATTTTGAAACCCAAAATCGTATTCTGCTCTACCACCTCCTCTGGAAGCGCATTCCAGGTGTCCACCACCCTCTGAGTGAAGAAGAACTTCCTAGTATTTGTTCTGAATTTGTCTCCTTTCAATTTTTTTGAGTTCCCTCTTGTTTTTGTTGCCCCCGCCAGTCTAAAGAATCTGTCCCTCTCTACTTTCTCTATACCTTTCATGATCTTGTAAGTTTTTATCATGTCCCCTCTAAGTCTCCGCTTTTCCAGGGAAAAGAGCCCCAGCTTCTCTAGCCTTTCAGCATATGAAAGGTTTTCCAAGCCTTTTATCATCCTTGTTGCTCTTCTTTGGACTCTCTCGCGTATCGCCATATCCTTCTTAAGGTACAGCGACCAGTACTGAACGCAGTACTCCAGATGCGGGCGCACCATCGCCCGATACAGTGGCAGGATAACTTCCTTCGTTCTGGTAGTGATACCTTTTTTGATAATGTCCAAAATTCTGTTCACCTTCTTTGAGGCCGCTGCGCATTGTGCCGCCAGCTTCATTGTATTATCCACCAAAACCCCCAAGTCCTTTTCTAGTTTGCCTTCCCCCAGTACCATTTTCTAATAAAGCTTTCAATCTAATATAATAAAATGATAGGCCGCGCATGCGCACTAAAAAAATCGTGTTCCCTGATTTGTCGCGGAAAAACGATTGCGCATGCGCGGGTTTTACGTCACCACAGCCTCCCTGCTCTCCACCTCGCGCCGCAGTTTTCAAAATTCCCTGCTGGGAGAGCACGGATTAGCGAGTGTGAGCTACTGGAGGGCCCGGTAGAGGTCGGAGTCGTTCCGGGGGAGGGGCCGGCTGCTGAACAAAAACTACTGGAGGGCCCGGTAGAGGTCGGAATCGCTCCGGGGGAGGGGCCAGCTGCCGAACAAAAGCTACTGGAGGGCCCGGTAGAGGTCGGAGTCGTTCCGAGGGAGGGGCCGGCTGCCAAAGAAACAAGATGAAGCGGCTCGCGTCTTGTGCCTCTTTCCCTCCGTCGATGGCGCCAAAGCCCCGGGTCGGCAAAAACGCGTGGCGGTGCGCGTCCGAACCTTGCTGCCCAAGGAGGTGTCTACACGGCTAACATTCGGCCCGACGGGTTGAACCTACCATCCAACCCTCCCACCGCCACATGAACACAAACCTCCGGCCTGCAGCAGCTCCACAGCACTCTAAACATTCTGCTTCCAGCCTTCTACTGACTTGATTTTCGCTGTGGAGCTGCTGCAGGCCAGAGGTTTGTGTTCGTCTCACGATGGGAGGGTCAGTGGGGTCAGCTGCATGGCATTGAATGGGACATTAAGGACATGGAAGGCGGCACTGGGGGCACTAAGGGAAGACAGAAGGGGTCATGAGAGACAGTGAGAGGGAAAGGGGGCTGCTTTTGGGGGGGAAAGTGTGCTGGGGACAGACAGCTTTTGCTGTGGGGGAAAGATAGAAGGGGCCATGGAGAGACAGTTAGGGAAAGGGGGCTGCTTTGGGTGGAGGGGTGTGCTGGGGGCAGACAGTTTTGCTTGGGGAGGGGGGGAAGATAGAAGGACACAGACAGTGGCCAAGGAGAGAGAGAGAAAGAAACACAGACAGACAGACACATCTATTCTAGCACCCGTTAATGTAACGGGCTTAAAGACTAGTTTGTTTATAATAAAATAGATCTCTCGGTAAGAGATCATATTCTTCCACCAGTACTTCAAAAGGGGTAATTTTCCCATCCTCCAATAATTGATCCTGGGTTTTAAGACCTTTCCTACCCCATAGGTTGAAGGCCACATCAACCTTACCTGGAGCAAAATTAGGCATATATATAATAGCTGCCCCCATAATATAGATCTTATCTCCAAAACATCGCCGACGCACTTAGGTCCACAAAGCAAGAGTATGTCGTATTATAGGGTTAGACCTCTTAGCTATAGCAGAAAGTTGTGAGTATTGGAGCCAGGGTATTGCCCGTCCCTGGCTTTAATGTAACCATTTCCATATGTTGTCTCTGGAATTTCCAAAACCTTAAATTTTATAATAATTTTAAATGCATATTTTATATGTAAAGACACACCCAAAATTCACACACATAATCAAACAAATTCTGGGATCCCAAACATTCATACACAAGCAACACATCATATCTTAATAATATTGTTAAGATATATATAAACTATGGGGCTCATAATAATAAAAAAAAAAGTCTAAAAAGTGGTCTAAATGGATACCTGGACAATCAAAAAACCTGATCGTTCATGTACTCATAACTAAAGCTGGTTTTAGATGTATCTAAAACCAGCTTAGGCCTTTCCTCTACCTCTAAACGCATAGAGCAAAAAGAGGTGTGGAAAAGAGGAGGGGAAAGGGTGGAAGGTGGTCTGACCTATACCTAGGCGTACAGCAGGTATAACCAAAGATTTTGACAGGTTGCCTAGTCGGCACTTATATGTTTTGACTTAGACCAAGTCAAAACAGGTATAAGTGCCGAAAAGGGCCCGCTGAGCTGATGGCAGCTGGCGCGATCAGCTCAGCGGCCTGGCACCTATCCACCCCCCCACAGCAACCATCTCAGCAGGAGAGATGGCTCATCTCCCCTGTCGCGATGTGATCACCCCTCTACCTGAACTACTGCAACCCCGGCAGGAAAGATGCCCAATCTCTCCTGCAGTGGTTTGTGACAGTTTGGGTAGAGAGGTGATCGCATAGTGGCAGGGGAGATATTCAATCGCTCCTGCTGCAATGCCTCACCCCCCCCTACATGATCGGGCAGGAGGGAGCTCAACTCCTCCTGCCCAGTGACTGCCGACACCCCCCCAGCAATTACGATCGGCCAGAAGGGAGCCCAAGCCCTACTGGCCCAGCTACCCCCACCCCACTGACTATGATCTGGGCAGGAAGGAGCCCAAGCCCTCCTGCCCAGGCGACCCCCCTATCCTCCACCCCCACTAAGATCCGGGCAAGAGGGATCCCAGGTCCTCCTGCCCTCGGCACACCCCCCTCCCACTATTGCCCCCCCCTGAACTCCTGATCGGCCCTCCACCCGCTGACCCCGCGACCCTCTGCCAACCCTTCAACTCCCCCCAAACCCAACCCCCCTCCCCGTACCTGTAAATACATTGGCCGGACGGATGGGTCCCAAGCCTGTCCGTCTGGCAGGCCTGCCATCCGTCGAATGGCGGGCCTTAGAGCCTGGTTGGCCCAGGCGCCTCAAACCCTGCCCACAGGTGGGGCCTGGGCCATCCGGAATCGGCCCAGTAACCTTAGGCCCCTCCTGTGGGCGGGGCCTTAGGCACCTGGGCCCAACCCAGCTCATGTGCCTAAGACCCCACCCACAGGAGGGCCTAAGGCTACTGGGTGGGATTTGAGGCGCCTGGGCCAATCAGCCCTACGGCCCACCATTCGACAGATGGAAAGCCGGACGGACGGTCGGGCTTGGGACCCATCCATCTGGCCAACCTATTTACAGGTACGGGGAGGGGGGTTTGGGGTGGGGGGTTTGAGGGGTCGGCAGGGGGGTCACGGGGTTGGCGGGTCGATCTGGGGTTCGGGGGACGATCGTGGGAGGGGGGTGCACAGAGGACAGGAGGGCTTGGGCTCCCTCTTGCCCAGATCGTAGTCGGCGGGGTGGGGGTTGCCGGGCCAGGAGGGCTTGGGCCAATCATTGTGGAGGGGGTTGCGGCTCGCCGTGGCAGGAGGGCTTGGGCTCCCTCCTGCCCTAATGTTGTCAGGAGGGGGGGGTCGCGGTTCAACAGGACAGGAGGGCTTGGCCTCTCTCCTGCCCGGATCGTTGTAGGGGGGGGTGTGGCTTCTGTAACCGGTGTTGTTTTTGACAGACACCGGTTACAGAATCCATCTTTTAGGTGAAGGACTGGCTCCTCCTTGGCCTAAAAAGCTCTTGTGTTGGGCGTTTGAGACTTAGGCTTTTTTTGCTTGATTATATGTTGTTAGTGTAGACATAGTGGTGGTCTGGGCGTTTAAACAGCGGAACGTAGAGGCAGGACATATCAAAAAAGCCTCCTTTGGGACTTTTTTTTGGTAAGGGACATTTTCCCTGCTTCTACTTTCAACGTTTAGGATCTTAGACATTTTTTTTTATTATGCCCCTCCACCTGTATTCAAAAATGTGAAACCCTATATCTTCCCTCGAGCTACCACAAGCCAGACTGAGAGGTCTGGCATTAATTAAAGCCGGGAAACTGCAGTAGTTTAGACAAAGAAAAACACAAAGAATACTAAACAGAGAGAGATATAGAGAGATTAATACCGCCAAGTATTATATATACATATACCTGATTTCTGTTATGGTCTTGCTTCATCCAGCAAAGTACATAAAGAGAACATTATTATGCTTTTTCTTCCGAGTGTTTTTCTGTTAATCTGTAGTTTTTTTTCTAGCCTTGGCTGCAATCCATATTCAAATTTTTATCTCTTTGTACCAAAACTTTTCATAGGCTTCTAATTGGGCATTGCCCTAACTATCACATGCACATTACTAACTAGATTTACCCAGAATCATATGAAAAGTAGGTATCTTGCATGTATTCTACACACTATCCATTCTAGTACAGCATGCCACAGTGCCCCCTGTCTGCCAGTGCCATGCCCAGGCCCCTTATGTAATTGAGTTTGACACCCCTGTTCACAATCCGGGAGTTGCAGAAATCCAAACACTTTTCTGAGTATGTGCTCCTTCTACCTTAGAGAGAGAATTAAGAGCCCCCTGCAGTTCAGTCCCAAAGCCAATCAACCATACTGGAACAAATCCATGACAAAATAAGGGGGCACAGGAAAACCGCCCATCAAATAAATAATTTCTATTATGGTCTGTCCTGCAAAATATAAAAACAAGTAATAAATAGGCAAAAGGCAACACAGAAAAACATTGAGGAACAATGTAAAACTAACCTGCTGTGTGCAATGAGCACCCAAATGAAACTGCCATTGGTAATATGCATACTCACAGAAAAAGAAAACCCCCCATAGGATCCGTTGACTGGCTGGAAGATCCTTAAGCCTGTAAGGAGAATAACAGAGGCAGAAAGAAACCAAGCAATTCCAAACAACTGAGCTTACACAGAGATGGCGGGGCCATATGGAATCCTACAGGGACTAACAGAAGATTTTCGAAGGTATAAACCTAATCTTCCATTCTGTTACATCTCTTCCGGATTCCATACTTTGGGTGACATATCAAAGCAATGGCAGCATCAAGGGAGGGACAGAAGAGCCAGCCCTCAATACTGAGATCCTAAAAGTGGTATCGGAGCAAGCTGCCACATCCACTTGGTAAAACCGGGTAAAGGTATGAAAGGGATGACGCTGCGGAGAGAAGACGGACTCCTGTAGAGGGCACATGTGTGATCCGCTTCCAGCTAGGCCGCCCATGGACCCCAGCACCTGCAAATAATGCCAGGCTGTGGGAACTGGAAGATCCAGAAGATCTTTGATTTGTTTCTGAAGTTTCTATCTTCATGGCTCGGGAAGAAACACACATCCCTGCAGGGTGTCAAAAAGGAGGCCCAGATACTCCAAGGTCTGCAACAGCGTCAACTGACTCTTCTTGAAGTTGACAATCCAACCCAAATGTTGTAGCAGAGACACTACCATCTCCAGCGCTCACTTGCACTCTTGTCGAGACAGAGCCCAAATCAACCTGTAGCAAGTGTTCTCCATAGACAACAGGGGAAAGCAACCAAACTTGTTGGTGAAGTCCTCTGACTGAGCCTGTGTGTTGGTGCTCTCCCCTAGCTATAGTAAACTTTGAACTTACTGAGCATGTGAAGGATGCCCTACACCTGCAGCCCCTCCCCTCACCCTGTTAGTTTTGTCTCTAACACTAAATAAGTCGAGATGAGGGGTTGGGTGGGGGGCAAGTGTGGCTGCATTCCCCTGCTGTCTATGAAGAACACTTTGCTTTCTTCGAAGACAAGCAGGGGATATGCAGGCACACTTGGTGAGTCAAGCTGATAAAACAGACGGGAGGTGGATATAAGTTACAATGCAAATAAGTTACGTTATAACTGATTGGCCAAAACGAATGTCCTGTGCTAAGCTTTGGTCTAAACCAGTGATTCCCAAAGTGGGCGCCACCACCCCCTGGTGGGCGCTGCAGCGATTCAGGGGGGCGGTGATGGCCACAGGTGCATTTGGGGGGCGATGAATAACTGTAAGGAGGCGGTGATAGTATAAAAGAAAGAAGAGAAGATTTAGAAAAATTGATTTATGTATTCCGCTCATAACGCTTAATTTTTCTTTGAACAACGTACTGGACATTGGCTCGGTTCCCGCATACTCCCTCACTTGCATTGAGGTATGTGCAATCGCGCACTGCTACTGTTCATGTGGTGCCACTGAATTGCCATTCCAAAACACGTGAGCACTACGAGCATTGCTGCGGGTAACTGCTACTCGTGCGATTGGTCGATCGCAAGGCCAAAGCCTGGAACGGCAGCAGTAGTACTGGCTACTGGCAGTATTACCAGCAGATTTTGAAGCACGCTGTGAATTAGGAGATTTCTCCGTAATTATTACGCGTAATATAACTCAAACAAAGGTTAGATTGTTGTGATATGATATTGTGACAAGTTAAAGTTAACTAACAAATAGTGCGACTATAATTGGTGAGTATTATTTATTTATTTTGTAATAATTATATGTGCTTTACAATTAATATCATGTTTATTTATTTCATCAGTATTCATTTTAGTTTGTTTTTTACAAAAATATTTCAAAAAATTACTAAAAAAATATTATTAAAAATACCCCCTTAACCCTTTGAACTCTGACCTCCCTCCCTTTTCTGCTCCACTACTAGGCTCGGTTTTAGGCGTAGGGCCTATGCCTAAAACCAAGCCTAGTAGTGGAGCTACGTCTAAAATCGTCTACGCCTAAAAAATTGTCTACGCCTAAAATCGGGCTTGAATTAGACATAGAAGATTTGATAAAAGATTTTGTAGAATTAAAAGCTAGGAAAATTCACTTTTAATTATGATATATTTACGTTATTTTTTATTTTTGCATAATATTTATTTACCTTATTTTTCTTAACGAAATATAATATTTTCTAATGCAATAAAAAAATTAAATTTGTATTTTCAGTATTTTTTTAATTTTTGTTCAACTTAAAAATTAATTCATTTTTGTTTGGGGAGGCAAAGTTTCATCTCGCCTACACACAGAATTCAGTAGAACTGGGCCTGTTTAACGGCCCCACAGGTAGTGGTGACAGATAGGCAGGCCGGAAAACCGGCCCATAGGATTCAAAGGGTTAAAAAAATTATTTTTTTCTACAGATAATAATGGCTCAACCAAAGAAAAAATGTAGACAATATAATATCGAATATTTGAAATATGGCTTTATTCAGTCGCTTGTAAACAATACATTACCAATGTGCCTGATTTGCCAGAAAGTTTTATCAAACGAAGCTATGAAGCCTTCCAGACTACAAGAACATTTGACTAAAATTCATGGTGATAAAAAAGATAAGGATTTATCTTATTTTAGAACACTAAAAGAAAAATTTATCAAACAACCGACATTGGCAAAACTCTTTTCAACCGCAACCACACAAAATGGCGATGGCTTGCTTGCTTCTTACAATATTTCGTTAATGATTGCCAAATCGGGAAAACCTCATACTATTGGTGAAGAACTAATTATACCTGCTATAAGTGAAGTAATACGTACTGTGCTACACAAGCCAGCATCTGATATTATCAAGAAAATTTTGTTGAGCAATAATACAGTGCAAAGAAGAATTGATGAAATGGCTTGAAGATTTATTGTGTGGATATTTTAAAACATCTCGGTTTTTTATTCAGCTTGATGAGTCAACTTTGCCAGGAAATGAAGCTTTACTTTTAGCAAACGTGCAGTTCACAAAGGAGGAACAAATTTGCCAAGAATTATTATTTGCAAAATATTTGCAAACTGATACTAAAGGAGAATCAATATTTCATGCATTGGATGAGTTTTTTAAAGAAAAAAAAATACCTCTGAGTAATATCTTATCAGTAGCCACAGATGGTGCTCCAGCGATGGTAGGGCGCTACAGAGGTTTTCTTGCATATTTAAAAAAGGAGGTGCCGAATGTATTCACAGTACATTGTATCATCCATCGTCATCATCTAGTTGCCAAAAATTTAAGCGCACGCCTACATAATTCATTACAATATGTAATTAAAGCTATCAACATAATCAGAAGCAAATCATTGAATGACAGATTATTTAAACAGCTTTGCATTGAAAACGATGAAGAATTTAATCGTTTGCTGCTTTATACAGAAGTTCGTTGGTTGTCAAAGCGTACCTGTTTAAATAGGTTTTATAAACTGTTTAACTCGGTGCTGGATTCTTGAAAGATAAAAATGATGCTTTACGATCCAATTTAATTCAATCCAAAAGTGACATTGCTTACTTGACAGACTTGTTTCAAAAATTTAATGAACGCAATCTCCAGCTTCAAGGTGATGAAGTGAATTAAATAAAAACAAAATCTGTTATTTCTGCATTTGTGACAAAACTTCTGTACAAACAAAACTTTGGACGAGGGGAATTCAGCCAGTTCCCAAATTTATCAGAAGCAGAAAATAAAGATGAAGACATACTTTCTTATTGTGAGCACTTGGATGCTCTCCATTCAGATTTTAATCAACGATTTGATGATATTTTGAAAATGAACATACCTGATTGGATTTTGGATCCTTTTTCAAGTGTAAACACAGAAGAATTTCCACAGTTACAAGAAGAACTGATGGAAGTACTACAAATGATGAATTGAAATTTAAGTTCAAAAGCGGCTACCAACAATTCTGGCTGCAAAAGGAGATCCCTACGGCTTATCCTGAAATATGGGCTGTAATTCAAAAGTTCTTAATTGCATTTCCTTCATCATATTTAGTGGAACGAGGGTTCAGTGCGGTAACCAATTTATTAACAAAAAAAGAAACCAATTGCAAATAGTTAATCGCGGTGATTTAAGATTACTGCTGACGAAAATAGAGCCGAGGATTACTAAATTGGTAGCAGCACACCAGGTTCACCCTTCTCATTAAGATGATTTTGAATGATTTAACTTTTTTTGTATTACATTCTATTCTGAGTTCAATAAATCTATATATATAAAATCGGAGGTATGTATGTGTGTATGTATGTGTGTATGTGCCGCGATCACGCAAAAACGGCTTGACCGATTTGAACGAAACTTGGTATGCAGATCCCTCACTACCTGGGATGATATGTTCTGGGGGTCTCGTGGCCCACCTGCACACGTGAGCGGAGCTACAAACATAAAATCAGATTTCACCCATTCATGTCAATGGAAAAAATGTAAAAAGCTGCCATTCTCACAGTAATTCAAAAACGGCTTGACCGATTTGAACGAAACTTGGTATGCAGATCCCCCACTACCTGGGGTGATATGTTCTGGGGGTCTCGCGGCCCACCTGCACACGTGGGCGGAGCTACAAACAGAAAATCAGATTTCATCCATTCATGTCAATGGAAAAAATGTAAAAAGCTGCCATTCTCACAGTAATTCAAAAACGGCTTGACCAATTTGAACGAAACTTGGTATGCAGATCCCTCACTACCTGGGGTGATATGTTCTGGGGGTCTCGCAGCCCACCTGCACACGTGGGCGGAGCTACAAACAGATAATCAGATTTCACCCATTCATGTCAATGGAAAAAATGTAAAAAGCTGCCATTCTCACTGTAATTCAAAAACGGCTTGACTGATTTGAACGAAACTTGGTATGCAGATCCCTCACTACCTGGGGTGATATGTTCTGGGGGTCTCGCGGCCCACCTGCACACATGGGCGGAGCTACAAACATAAAATCAGATTTCACCCATTCATGTCAATGGAAAAAATGTAAAAAGCTGCCATTCTCACAGTAATTCAAAAACGGCTTGACCGATTTGAACGATACTTGGTATGCAGATCCCTCACTACCTGGGGTGATATGTTCTGGGGGTCTCGCGGCCCACCTGCACACGTGGGCGGAGCTACAAACAGAAAATCAGATTTCACCCATTCATGTCAATGGAAAAAATGTAAAAAGCTGCCATTCTCACAGTAATTCCAACCACCTGGGGTGATATGTTCTGGGGGTCTCGCGGCCCACCTGCACACGTGGGCGGAGCTACAAACAGAACATCTGATTTCACCCATTCATGTCAATGGAAAAAATGTAAAAAGCTGCCATTCTCACAGTATTTAAAAAACTGCTTGACCGATTTGAACGAAACTTGGTATGCAGATCCCTCACTACCTGGGGTGATATGTTCTGGGGGTCTCGCAGCCCACCTGTACACGTGGGCGGAGCTACAAACAGAAAATCAGATTTCACCCATTCATGTCAATGGAAAAAATGTAAACAGCTGCCATTCTCACAGTAAATCAAAAACGGCTTGACCGATTTGAACGAAACTTGGTATGCAGATCCCTCACTACCTGGGGTGATATGTTCTGGGGGTCTCGCGGCCCACCTGCACACGTGGGCGGAGCTACAAACATAAAATCAGATTTCACCCATTCATGTCAATGGAAAAAATGTAAAAAGCTGCCATTCTCACAGTAATTCCAACTACCTGGGGTGATATGTTCTGGGGGTCTCGCGGCCCAACTGTACATGTGGGCGGAGCTACAAACAGAACATCAGATTTCACCCATTCATGTCAATGGAAAAAATGTAAAAAGCTGCCATTCTCACAGTAATTCAAAAACGGCTTGACCAATTTGAACGAAACTTGGTATGCAGATCCCTCACTACCTGGGGTGATATGTTCTGGGGGTCTCGCGGCCCACCTGCATACGTGGGCGGAGCTATAAACAGAAAATCTTATTTCACCTATTCATGTCAATGGAAAGGATGTAAAAAGCTGCCATTCTCACAGTAATTCCAACTATATAACACTTTATATGACACTATAACCACTAGGGACATCTTTTCTATTCTACCACGGACACCATACATATAGAGTTTGTATGTTCTAACTGTGTTTGTAACTGTTTCCTTCATGCACCCCAGTTCATAATGTTATTACATTACATGAGTACTCACATATGCTGAACTAGGCACACAGGTTCCATTCTGAACCGGGAAAAAACTGCATGGAGTTTCTTTTCAACCTGAGTTTCCACATATTGAGTTGTTTAAATCAATACTGAAACTTTTGGATGCCACTTATTCCAACAGATCTTCCTTTTCAGTTTAAGAGATTGCTAATTCCAGTGAGACTTGCATTCATTCACCACTATAAAGTATCTTTATTTGAATCCATTTACAGTGTTATTGCTATAATTAAATACCCGTGCAACGCCGGGGCATCAGCTAGTAGTTTCATAATTTCAAAGTTCGATGTTTCTAATTTACACCTTTCTTTACTATATTTTACGAAAAAGGTAGAAACATTAATACATATATATTTCCTATTAATTGCTATTAAAATTTTAAAAAAATTAATTTCCAGAGGGCGCTAAGTAATATTTTTTCTGGAAAGGGGGCGGTAGGACAAAAAAGTTTGGGAACCACTGGTCTAAACAACAGTGCTTTGTAAAAGTATGCAATGAAGACCAGGTTGCTACTCTGCAGATAATCTGTTTTGGGATTGATTTCAAATTTACTATTGAAGCAGCTGTAGCACGTAGTTTACATGCCCCAATTAACTAGGGCAGGGGTAGGAAATTCCGGTCCTCGAGAGCCACAGGCAGGTCAGGTTTTCAGGATATCCACAAAGAATATGTATGAGAAATGCCACTTTCCAAGTAAGGTACTTGAGTTGAGCCATAGACATTGGTTCAAAAGACGGCTTCATCAGTCTAGCAAAAACCACATTAAGATCCCAAACTACTGAAGGTGGCTTGAGAGGTGGTTTGACACTGAAAAATCTTTTCATGAATCTGGACACAAGAGGATGAGCCATGAGAGGTTTACCATCAATTGGTCTGTGAAAAGCATTGACAGCACTGAGATGAATTCTAATCGAAGTAGTTTTGAAGCCTGAATCAGATAAATGTAGAAGATACTCCAATACTGAAGATACAGAGATGGATTTAGCCTCAAGATGATGAAGAGCACACCAGGTGGAAAACCGTGTCTATTTTTGCTGGTAACAGTGCTGCGTAGACGCTTTTCTAGATGTTTCCAAAAAACATAGAAACATGATGGCAGATAAAGGCAAAATGGCCCATTTGGTCTGACCATCTGCAGTAACCATTATCTCTTTCTCTCTCTGAGAGCTCCCACGTGCCTATCCCAGGTCCTCTTGAATTCAGACACAGTCTCTGTCTCCACCACCTCTTCCGGAAGACTGTTCCATGCATCTACCACCCTTTCTGTAAAAATGTATTTCCTTAAATTACTCCTGAACCTCTTAACTTCATCCTATGCCCTTTCATTGCAGAGTTTCCTTTCAAATGAAAGAGACTCAACTCATGCGCATTTACATTACGTATGCATTTATATGTCTCTATTATATCTCCCCTCTCCTGCCTTTCCTCCAAAGTATACAGATTGAGATCTTTAAGTCTGTCCCCTCATGATGAAGACCACACACCATTTTAGTAGCCTTGTTCTGGACAGACTCCATCCTTTTTATATCTTTTTGAAGGTGGGGGTCTCCAGAATTGTACACAGTATTCTAAATGAGGTCTCACCAAAGTCTTATACAGGGCCATCAATACCGCCTTTTTCCTACTGGCCATATCTCTTCCTATGCAACCTAGAATCCTTCTAGCTTTTGCCATCACTTTAAGATCATCACATACAATCACACCCAAGTCCTGTTCTTCTGTCATGCACATAAGTTCTTTATCCCCTAAACTGTACTGTTCCCTTGGGGTTTTGCAGCCCAAATGCATGACCTTGTATTTCTTAGCATTAAATTTTAGCTGCCAAATTTCAGACTATTCTTCATGCTTCGCCAGGTCTTTCTTCAGGTTATTCACACCATCCGGCGTGTCTACTCTATTGCAGATTTTGGTATCATCCGCAAAGAGGAAAATGTTGTCTGACAACACTTCAGTAAAATCATTTATAAACATGTTAAAAAGAACAGGCCCAAGAACAGAATCTTAAGGCACACCACTAGTAACATTTCTTTCCTCAAAGCGATCTCCATTGATCACTACCCTCTTGCTTTCCACTCAACCAGTTCTTGACCCAGCCCTTCACTTTGAGACCCATCCCGAGTGCACTCAGTTTATTTATTAGATGTCTGTGTGGAACATTGTCAGAGGCTTTGCTAAAATCTAAATACACCACATCTAGCGCACATCCTCTATCCAATTCTCTGGTCACTCAGTCAAAGAAATTGATCAGATTTGTCTGACAAGACTTACAGATCTGGCTGGGAAAGATGAAGGTGAGCCAACGTCGGGCCAAGAGGTACCAAGCTGTCAGGTGCAATGACTGAAGATTGGGATGCAGAAGAGATTTGTGATTCTGAGTGAGAAGAGATGGAAAACTGTGAAGAGATATTGGTTCCTTGAGACTGAGTTGAAGTATAAGGGAAAACCAGAGTTGTCTGAGCCATCGAGAGGCTTTAAGAGTTATGGTGACCAATTCCTCCTTGAGCTTGACAAGCGTCTTGAGGATGATAGGGATTGGAGAAAAGGCATAGAGAAACTTGTGAGTCCAATCCAGCAGAAAAGCATCTGCTTCCAGACGGTGTGGAGAGTACAGTACTGCTGGGAGCAAAACTGGGGCAGCTTGTGGTTGTGTGGGGACTCAAACAAGTCTGAGGAGTCCCCCATTTAGAAAATATGGGACGCAGAACTGCAGAGTTGAATGTCCACTTGTGTGGCTGAAGAAACCTGCTGAGTCTGTCTGCAAGTGAATTTTGTTCCCCTTGAATATATATTGCTTTCAGGAATATATTGCGAGCAACGGCTTAGGTCCAAATCTTCTGGGCCTCCAGAGAAAGATGGAAAGAACTCGTGCCTCCTTGTTTGTTTATGTAATACATTGAGACCTGATTGTCTATGAGAATGAGAAGGATGGTGTTGGTCACAGTGTGCCGAAAAGTTTTGAGAGCCCTGAAGATCGCTCTGAGTTCCAACAGATTTATATGACAAAGGTGGTCCTTGGCAGACCAGTGACCTTGAGTGTGAAGACTGTCCAGATGAGCTCCCCAAGCGTAACTGGACGAGTCCGTGGTTAGAACTTTCTGATGCGAGAGGTATGGAACAAAATACCTCTGCACAGATTGGAAGAGTTCAGCCACCACTGCAGTGACTGTCGAAGTGAAGGCATGACTGTAATGTGTTGGGAGAAAGGGTTGAGAGCTTGAGACCACTGACCACTGAGATGCGAGACTCCATTGAGGTATCCTGAGATGAAGTCTCGCAAATGGAGTGACATGCACTCTGGAAACCATGGGGCCCAGGAGTACCATCATTTGTCTGGCTGAGATTGATGGCATATAAGTCTGAGTGCAAAGTTGAATCAAATTGTCTTGTCTTTGCTGCGGTAGAAACACTCTAAGATGAATGGCATCAAACACAGCTCCTATGAATTGTAGTCTGAAATGGTTGAAGTTGGGATTTGGGAAAATTGATTTGGAAACCCAACTGTTGAAGGAAGAGAACTGTCATGTAAGTCGCTACTGACACCCCTTGCAAAGTAGGGTCTTTGATCAGCCAGTCGTCCAGATAAGGAGGCCCTGAGACCGTAGTGCTGCTGCCACTAAAACCAGGTACTTGGTGAATACTCTGGGAGAGGATGCAAGGCCAAAGGGTAGTACTTTGTATTGATAATAGTGGTGAGCCACCTGAAATCAGAGGAATCAACAGACCTGATGCACTGGAATATGAGTGTAGGTTTCTTTAAGATCCAGAGAGCATAGCCAGTTAAGAACATAAGCGGTGCCTCTGCTGTGTCAAACCAGAGGTCCATCGCGCCCAGCAGTCCATCACATGGCAGCCTGTATAGTAATCCTCTATCTATACCCTTCTTTCCCCTTTTCCTTCAGGAAATAATCCAATCCCTCTCCGGCGATATAGTTTCATCACGGAGTTTAAAAACATATAAGTTTTGAATCATTGATTTTCACCACAAGTCATGTTTCGAGTCTCCTGAAGAAGGAATCGAAACGGGGCCACGTAGAGACCCCTCACCTGTTATAAAGCCAAGTTGAAGCTAAGTTTTAAAATCTCTATAGCTCATAGAGTGATGTTTGTATAAAAAGAAACAAGACAAAAGAAAGCAAGCACTCAGATAGAAGATTGCAAGACTGTAACCTTTATTTACTTATTTACTTGGAATCTAACATGGAGCGTGACCAGCATTGAAACAGTTGCAATGACTGGAAGGCAAACTCTGGTTCTTCTCTAGGGGGGAGCGTTTCCTCCTTGTAGAGTTTCACGTCTCTGAGTGACTAACAATTTGTTGACCACAATCCATGTTTAGGTTACCTGCTTGAATGAGAGGTCAGTTTATATATATTTTTGGATCCAAGTTTCTGCTGCTGGCAGATGTAAACACAGCACAAGAAATAGAAACTTGTGGCATTCTGTGTGGAAAGCTGATGCATAATGAATTTACTATTACCCATGTAATAGTGCCAAAGCAGTCTGCTGGACCAGACTACAGTACAGTGATATGGAGAATGTGGAAGAATTATTCAGTGTTCAAGATCAACATGATCACCTCACAGAAGAAAGACGGAGAGAAAGAGAGAGGCCTGGACCAAAGGGGAAAGACAGGAGGCAGATACTGGAGAGGGGGGTGGGGGGAGAAGGGAAGGAGACAGAGATGTCAGACCATGGGGTGGAGTGGGAAGGAAGGAAAGAAGAGAGAGATGCCAGAGCATAGGGGAGGGGTGGAGACAAAAAATGGAGAGGGGTTGAAGCTGAAATAAATCATGTACAAAGGAGAGAAAGGGCACAGGATATAGAGTTTATTGAAGGGACATAGAAAGAGGGAAGATACCATATGGAACAGAGAGAGGACAGACACTGGATGGAAAAAGCAGAAAGGGTGGACAGTGGATGCAAGGGGCAGAGATAGGGTGGACAGTAGATGGAAGGGGTAGAGAGAGGGTAGAGGCTGGGTGGAAGGGGCAAAGAGAGAGGACAGATGTTGCATGGAAGAGAGCGAGGACAAATGCTGAATAGAAAGAAGAGAGTGAAGAGAAGATGACTAAAGCAGAAACGACAAAAGTTAGAAAATAAATATTTTTGTTGCTTTAGGTAGAATCAAGTAGTATTGTAACTGTATTGATTAAAATTTATCAATAGGAAATGGAAATAAGGCAATTTTGGGGGGGAATAAACACTTTCCTCAGGTCAGGACAGGATACCATAAAGCAATGTTACTTACCGTAACAGTTGTTATCCAGGGACAGCAGGCAGCTATTCTCACTAGTGGGTGATGTCATCCGACAGAGCCCCGATACGGACATCTTGCAAGCATGTCTTGCTTGAAGAAACTCAGAAGTTTCGAGATGCCCGCACTGCGCATGCGCCAGTGCCTTCCCGCCCGATGCTCCGGGCGTGTCTCCTCAGTTCAGGTAGCTAGCAGAGAAGCCAACCCAGGGGAGGTGGGTGGGACGTGAGAATAGCTGCCTGCTGTCCCTGGATAACAACTGTTACGGTAAGTAACATTGCTTTATCCCAGGACAAGCAGGCAGGTATTCTCACTAGTGGGTGACCTCCAAGCTAACCTCAATGGGATGGAGGGAGAGTTGGCAACTTAGGAGAACAAATTTTGTAACACAGTTTGGCCAAACTGTCCATCCCGTCTGGTGAAAGTATCCAGACAATAATGAGAGGTGAATGTATGAACCGAGGACCAAGTGGCAGCCTTACAAATCTCCTCAATCGGTGTCGATCTGAGGAAGGCTACAGAGGCTGCCATTGCTCTGACCCTATGAGCCGTGACCTTACAGGGAAGAGGTAATCCAGCCTGGGCATAGCAGAAAGAGATACAAGCCGCCATCCAATTGGAGATGGTGCGCTTCGATACAGGTCGTCCCAACTTGTTTGGATCAAAGGAGACGAAAAGTTGAGAAGCAGTTCTGTGTGGTTTGGTGCAATCCAAGTAGAAAGCCAAAGCACGTTTACAGTCCAGAGTGTGAAGAGCTGATTTTCCAGGATGAGAATGAGGCTTTGGAAAGAACACTGGAAGCACAATGGATTGGTTGAGGTGAAATTCAGAGACCACTTTAGGCAGGAATTTCGGGTGAGTGCGGAGGACCACCTTGTCATGATGAAATACTGTGAAAGGTGGGTCCGCCACCAAGGCCTGAAGCTCACTGACCCTGTGAGCAGATGTGAGGGCCACCAGAAAAACCATTTTCCAAGTGAGAAACTTTAGTGGAGCCTTGCTCAGAGGCTCAAAAGGAGGTTTCATAAGCTGAGAAAGGACAACATTTAGATCCCAAACCACTGGAGGCGGTTTGAGGGGAGGATTGACATGAAAAAGTCCTTTCATAAATCTGGAAACTACAGGATGAGAAGAGAGAGGTTTCCCTTGTAGAGGCTGATGGAAAGCCGCAATAGCACTCAGGTGGACTCGTATAGATGTCGACTTGAGACCAGACTGAGACAGATGTAAAAGATAGTCCAAAACAGAGGATAGGGAGGCTCGCTGAGGCTCCTTAGAATTGGAAATACACCATGAAGAAAATCTAGTCCATTTTTGGGAGTAGCATTGACGAGTAGCAGGCTTCCGGGAAGCCTCCACGACATCCCTCACCGCCTGGGAAAACTGGTGTGGGGTTACGTTGAGAGGAACCAAGCTGTCAGGTGGAGAGACTGCAGGTTGGGATGAAGCAGAGACCCCTGATGCTGAGTACGCAGTGAAGGAAACACTGGAAGAAGGAATGGCTCCCTGCTGCTGAGCTGAAGTAGAAGGGAGAATCAAGGTTGCCTGGGCCACCGAGGAGCTATTAGAATCATGGTGGCTTGGTCTGATTTCAACTTGACCAGAGTCTTCTGAATGAGAGGAAATGGAGGAAACGCATACAGAAATCGATTCCCCCAATCCAGCAGAAAAGCATCTGCCTCGAGTCGATGAGGAGTGTAGATCCTGGAGCAAAACTGAGGCAGTTTGAAGTTGTGGGGAGCCGCAAAGAGGTCTATTTGAGGCGTCCCCCAATGTGCAAATATCTGATGAAGGGGGTTGGAATGGAGAGTCCATTCGTGAGGCTGGAGGAGACGACTCAATTTGTCTGCCAAGACATTGTCCTTCCCCTGAATGTAGACAGCCTTGAGGAAGGCATTGTGGCGAATTGCCCAATCCCAGACTCTGAGAGCTTCCTGGCAGAGAGAGGCCGATCCCGTGCCCCCCTGCTTGTTCACATAATACATGGCGACTTGGTTATCTGTACGGATGAGGACCACCATGTCGTGAAGCAGATGTTGAAAACCTGAAGAGCATAGAAGATGGCTCTGAGCTCCAGAAGATTGATCTGATGGAGGTGGTCCGCACTGGTCCAGAATCCCTGAGTGCGAAGCCCATCCAGATGAGCCCCCCAGGCATAGTTCGAGGAATCGGTTGTGAGAACCTTCTGATGAGGAGGAGTGTGAAACAGCAAACCTCTGGATAGATTCGAAGAGGTCATCCACCAAAGTAGAGACTGCCGAAGAGCAGGAGTGACTATGATGTGTCGAGTCAACGGGTCTGACACTTGAGTCCATTGAGAAGCTAGGGTCCACTGAGGAGTTCTGAGGTGGAGCCTGGCAAAGGGGGTCACATGAACTGTAGAGGCCATGTGGCCCAGGAGGACCATCATGTGTCTCGCTGAGATGGACTGGCAAGAAGACACAGACTGGCAGAGACGAAGAAGAGCATCCAGGCGCTGAGGAGGAAGGAATGCTCGAAGCTGAATGGTGTCCAGTACCGCCCCGATGAAGGGAAGGGACTGGGTAGGCTGCAGATGAGATTTGGGAAAATTGATCTCGAAGCCTAGGCTCTGTAGGAAGCAGATCGTGGTCAAGGTCGCCGAAATGACCTTTGGAGCTGACGGGGCCTTGATGAGCCAGTCGTCGAGGTACGGAAATACCTGAAGACCCCTGTTCCGGAGTGCAGCGGCCACCACCACCAGACACTTCGTGAAGACTCTGGGAGACGAGGACAGGCCGAATGGAAGCACTCGATACTGCAGATGTAGATGTCCCACCCGAACTCTGAGGAACTTGCGGGAGGCCGGATGAATGGGAATGTGAGTGTAGGCCTCCTTGAGATCCAGAGAGCATAACCAGTCGTTCTGCTCGAGGAGAGGGTAGAGAGAAGCAAGCGTTAGCATGCAAAACCTCTCTTTGACTAGGAATTTGTTGAGGGCCCTGAGGTCCAAAATGGGTCGCAGGTCGCCCGTCTTCTTCGGAACCAGGAAGTACCGGGAGTAAAACCCCTGGTTCAGTTGGTCCGTCGGGACCGGCTCCACGGCACGAAGCCGGAGCAAAGCCTGAGCTTCCTGGAGAAGAAGGGCGGTCTGAGTCAAGTTGGAAGGATACTCTCTTGGAGGGTGGTCCGGAGGGACCCGATGGAAATGAAGAGAGTATCCCTCCTTGATGATAGTAAGGACCCAGAGGTCGGTTGTTATGGCCTCCCATCGATGATAAAAATGATGGAGGCGTCCTCCGATGGGAAAAACAGGGGGAGGCAGAACGAGGTTGGTTATGCCCTCGACAATACAGTCAAAAAGGCTGTGTGGTCTTAGGAACAGCCGGCGACTGAGACTTGGGCTGACCCTTCTGGGGAGGCTGACGCTTCACCGGTTGTCTCGCAGGAGGAGTTTGCCTCGGCTGATAACGCCTCTGATAAATCAACGGTGGACGAGAAGGTCGAGACTGTGGAGGCTTGGGCTTCGGCCGAAGGATAGATTGGAAGGACTTTTCGTGATCAGACAACTTCTTCGTGACAGTCTCGATGGATTTGTCAAAAAGATCCGCCCCAGCACACGGGACGTTCGCTAGGCAGTCCTGAAGATTCGGGTCCATATCAATGGTCCGCAACCAGGCCAACCAGCGCATCGCCACCGAGCAAGCCGCCGCTCGGGCAGAGAGCTCGAACGCATCATAGGCAGATTGCATCAACTGAAGTCGGAGTTGGGACAACGAAGCAACCACTTCCTCAAACTCAAACCTAGCCTGGGACTCGATGTATGAAGTAAACTTTCGAAGCACAGGTAGAAAAAATTCCAAGTAGGTTGCAAAGTGGAAGTTGTAATTCAAGACTCTAGACGCCATCATCGAATTCTGATAGATGCGTCGCCCAAACTTATCCATGGTTCTGCCCTCGCGGCCCGGAGGTACGGAAGCGTAGACCTGGCCAGGATGAGACCGCTTGAGCGAGGATTCGACCAGGAGGGACTGGTGCGAAAGCTGAGGACCCTCGAAGCCTTTATGATGTACCGTGCGGTACCGTGAATCCAACTTGCCAGGGACCGCAGGGATAGAGTAAGAAGACTCAAAGCAGCGCATGAAGGTCTGGTCGAGGAGCTTGTGCAAGGGAAGCCGCAAGGACTCCGCTGGAGGCCGAGGCAAGTGCATGGTATCGAGATATTCTTTGGAATATCGAGACCCTGCATCTAGAGTAATGTCCAAGTCATCCGCCATCTGCCTGAGGAACGATGAAAAGGACAATTGGTCCGCCGTCGCCGGTCCGCGAGACGGACTAGAAGAAGACGAAGCCTCATGTTCCAAAGAGGCCTGTGAACAACAGGACGAGTAGAAAACTTCGGGGTCCTCGAACTCCGGGCCCGGAGGAGGAGACCCAGTCGAAGCAACATACCCCAACCGAGGCAATTTCTTCTGAGGTGAGACGGTCGAGTGTCGAGAGGAATGCTTCGAAGAATGCTTGGACCGATGCCCCTCCCAATGCCTGGAAGGAGATCGAGTCCTTCTGTGCGAGACTGGGTCAGACGCTTCCAAGGAGCAGATCGGACTCGATGCCGTCGATCTCAAAGGTGGAAGAGTCGGTGCTTCTCTGGACGTCGCCCAGGCTTGATAGGGAGTTCGGAAGAACTCGTCCTGCTTCCTGCTATGCCCCGGACTGGATGGCCCTGAAGGTGGACGCCACACTGAATCATGGGGCGGAGTAATCGGTTCCAAGGGAGGCAGGTCACTAAACGAGGGTTTCCTCGAGGGAATGGGCTCCAGAGGAGGCATCTCGCTAAGAGAAGCCCTCCTCGATGGAATCGGTTCTAAAGGAGGCATAGCATTCTCGGAGGACCTCCTCGAGGACCCGGACACCACTCGCCGCTCCTCCTCGCCGAGCAACGAGGTCGTGCGGCATGGAGGAGGAGGAGGGGGCGGTCTGCCCCTCGAAGCCGAAGCTGGGAGGTCACCCTGGATGGTGGCAATCAGACGAGGCCCCATGGTTTGCATGAGCTCAATGAACTGAGCCTCCAGAATGGACCGCAGCGAAGCCGATATGGAGGGATCCGCACCAAAAGGGGGCCCTTCCGCACGGTCTCCGCGCTCTTTAGGTGCAGTGTGCTTCTGCTTGCCAGCTTTCGGCACCTTGAGCACCACTGGTGGAACTGTAGGGGTCGAGACCTGCTCCGAGGGAACGGAGGAAGGCACCGGCGCCGAAGTCGGGGCCGAAACCGGGGTGAATGATGCCGGTTTCAGAAGGCCCGAAGCAGCTGGGGAGGTAGCGGGCTTCGCTGAAGAAGTCGAAGCCCCCGTCGATGTCGATGTCGAAGCTGCAGGCGCTGACGAAGCATCCATCTTGAACATGGACTCCCAGAGCAGACAGCGGCGCTTAAACGCTCTCGCCGTCAGAGTGGAGCAAGGCCGGCACGATTTCGGAAAGTGATCCGGTCCCAGACACTGTAAGCAGCGTCGATGAGGGTCCGTGAGCGAAATCGCGCGCTGGCACTTGCTACACTTTTTGAAACCGGTAATCGGCCGGGACATAGGCCGAAAAAGCTCCGCCGCAAGGTCGAAGGCGCGGGGCCTCAGCCACGCGGCCGACTCGGAGTCGGAAGGAAAAATTTTTTTTTTTTTTTTTGAAAAAAGAAATCAAAGAAAGAAATAAACGCACAGGAGAGCCCAAAAGAACTCAACCCGCGGCAAAAAGAAGGCAAAAAAGATATTCAATGGGCGCAAATTGAAGATAGACTTCTCAGCTCCGCGGAAGAAAAAGAACTGAGGAGACACGCCCGGAGCATCAGGCAGGAAGGCACTGGCGCATGCGCGGTGCGGGCATCTCGAAACTTCTGAGTTTCTTCAAGCAAGACATGCTTGCAAGATGTCCGTATCGGGGCTCTGTCGGATGACATCACCCACTAGTGAGAATACCTGCCTGCTTGTCCTGGGATAACAGCTGTATACTGTACTGTCTTGAAGAAAGATTTGGCCTCTGAAAGCTAATTGAAAAATGGATTAGTCCAATAAAATGGAATTTTCATATTTCTCATTATTTTATTTCTATTTGTTAATTTGTAAAGTGGTGACTGTTATGTAGAAGTTTTTTTCAAATTTACATCTACTGTCTTTATATTTTGCACAGTATTAGGGGACATGTATCACTGTTTCTGTGGTGTTGCATTGTATGCAGAGTCTGGTTTCTTGGTTCAGTTTAACTTTTGTCTACATATTTCTATTTTTAGTTTGTGAATATTCCATATTGGGCAAGGGTGTATCTTTGTTCTGTGTGTATGAAAAGGACATGGCTTTCTGTTAGCATCGACTACAGGATCAATTGACTGTGTAGGATCTGGTTTGTTTAGTTTTACAATGCGTGTGTTGGTGTTCTAATGCTCACTGCAGTGTTTAAGATGCTGCCTTTTCCTAGATGCACCCTTATTGTGTGACTCATGGATTATTACTAAAAATATCTTTTTTTATATAGAGGAGAGGGTTGTTAAAAAAATGATTAGCACTGGCTGTCATATATACTAGGTACACCACTGGATTTAATGACCCTATTCTAACTTTACTGTTGACGTAGGTGTTGTCCCCCCCCAACACACAGACACACACATTATAAATAATTAAATTAAAGTTGTATTATCATCAAGCAGCTTTCAAATTACATTATAAGCAAATAAAAATAAAATATTTTTAATACATTGCTAATTATTACCTGCATCTTTACCTATACTGTTTTGCCCTAGCTCTTACTTTGCACTACAGCAAAATAAAAAAGAAGCAGATAAAGATCAATCACACAGGTGTCCTTCAAGGCTCAGTAACATCTCTCCATAAATTATGTGGAAGAAGTCTGGAAGTGGGGATAGCATCTATTTCATATCCTCAGTGAGACCTCAGGAAGGAACCTAGTGATCAAAACATTATTAGAGGTGTTGTACAGCCATTTCTTGTATGACTGGATGAGCTATATTTATCTTTTTTTTTTTAGTTGTTTAAATTCATGCAGAAATAAATGGTTAGATTGAACCTAATGACTTCATTAACTCATTTCCCTTTTTTAAACTTCTATACTGTTTGAAAGAGGGTGAATATCTAATTATTCACTTCTAGAATTGGATACTTCTTAAATTTAGTAAAAATATTCTGGCACAAGTGACAAACCTTAAAAAAGGAAGTCATATCGAGCATTGGAAAATAATAATAATTAACTAATAAAAATAGTATACATTTAATTTTCCCCACTACCAAATTTCCCTGCCCTGCCCTGCCCCGCCCCACCCGGCTACTTTTTCATGCCACCCGGCTGGAAAAAATTTCTGGGGAGAACACTGGGGTCCCCTTTGTCCATTTGTTTGTTAATTCCTTCGAAAAAGTGCAATAAGTTCGTTAGGCACGATCTTCCCTTGCAGAATCCATGTTGGCTTGTTTTCATCAGTTTATTCCTTTCAAGATGTTCATCGATGCTTTCTTTTATTAGTGCTTCTGCCATCTTCCCCGGAACTGAAGTCAAACTTACTGGTCTGTAGTTCCACGGGTCACCTCTTGTAACCCGCACACTCCAGGCAGAGGGCCTGGGAATACTGGCCACAATTAAACTCTTGTGAGTTGCTGCATGTCTCACAAGGATGACTTGTTTTCACGTTTCAGAAAAAGGGACAGCTTTCAAACAATAATTCAGGTTTTTATTTAATTGTTCAAAACAAAGAAAAAGAATAATTTGCTTGTCAGGATTACAAAATTCTCATATCATCAAGCACAAAGTTCCAAAAAAATAGTCTTTGGTTGAGAACTTAAAAAGAGTTCAACTTAAACAAACTCTCATTTAAATTATAGTCACCATAGAGTTCAAAAGCAAAGAAGAAAAAAAAACTTTTCCTCCCAAAACTTAAAATAACCAGACAATATAGAAGTACTGGCTTCTTCAGCCACTTGAGGCTGGAAGGACAGTGTGCACCGTGTGGTCTTATTCTTGCCTGAACTTAGGCCCGCTATCCCACCACGTAACACGGGGCTTACCCCACTGTCTCCGCACAGCAAGGAGGCTTCATTTCAAAAAGAAGAAAAAAAAACCACCATTTTCCTTTCAAGGAAGAAAACTACAAACTTCCAAAAAGAAAAAGTCCTTGCTTAACTTAGCATAGTCCCATCCACTCTTTAACTTGAGTAAGATTAGATCAGACAGCAAAAACCCAAAGAAAAGTCCAAAACAAACTCCAGCAAAATTCAAATAGTACTTGCTTTTGTGGTGCAAACTTCCATGGGAGTATAATCAGGGGTCATTTCAACACAGGCTTCAGGGCTTGTTTCTAATTCCATAGCCAACGGTTCCTCACTCAGGCTGGTAGGCAATTCTCCTTCAGCCTCAGTAATCTCCATGTCCTCTGGAGCTGGTCTGCCATCAGGAGCTCTCTACCCCGAGCCTTGCGACCTTCCCTCTTGCTGTTCCTCTCCCTTCTGTCTCCCTAAGAGCCTGGCCTTCAGAGAAAATAGCTTGCAGCCCCGCCCCCAACCTTATTCTACTAAAAGAATTTTAAGATCTAGCGAACAAAATCTGCTAACAATTCCATCATTAAAAATTATTAATACTAGGAGACAATTTATTTTTTCCTGTATGGCACCGCAAACTTGGAATGCCCTTCCTATTGTGCTGCGGGATGAGAAAGACTTGGGTAAATTTAAAACTGCGTTAAAAACTTTCCTTTTTAAAGACGCTTTTTTTACATAATTTATTTATTTTATAAATTCTGTTTATTGGTCAATTTATTGGGTAAATTTAAATCTGTGTTAAAATTTTACCGTTTTAATGATGCCTTCTTCACATAATTCTTTTATATTTTAAGAATGATGATTATTTGATCAATCCTGTTCTAATTACATTATTTTGTGTTTTCCTTCATTGTCTTATCTTTATTTAAAATTGGATTTCTTCCCTTCTTTTTCTTTGTTTAACTATGCTTAAATTTATTGTTTTTTAGTTATTACTTAAATATATTGTCTGCATTGTAATGTAATGTATTGTTACCGTATTTTAGATTTATATTGTAAATTTTAATGTACATCGCTTAGAATATTTGATTAAGCGATTTATCAAGTCCCATAATAAACTTGAAACTTGAACCCTCAGGTGAAAAGGATTTCCTGAGATTCATCTTGTGACTCAGAGGGGGATGGGAATTCAGCACTGCTGCTTTCTTACTCCCTCTACTGGCCCTAGCAGGATATTCAGACAGAGTGGCAGAATATGGGGAAAAAGGCAGATTCTGGACTGTGGCAGGACTTAACCTAGAATCTGAGCTAGGGACACTCCTAGCAGGCATAGTCCGCTTATCACACTCTTGATCTTTTTTTAAAGATGGGCGTAACATTAGCTATTTTCCAATCCTCCGGGATCACGCCTGTTTTCAGGGATAGATTACAAACCTGCTGTAGTAGTTCCGATACTTCCTCCTTTAGTTCTTTCAATATCCTAGGGTGGATTCCGTCCAGGCCCAGAGATTTGTCAGTATTTAATCTATCTATCTGCTCATATACGTCTTCAAGGCTTACCTCTATGGATGTTAATTTTTCTGCTTGATTTCCTTTGAAGATTTTTTCAGGTTCTGGCAATTTGGATGTGTCCTTTTTTGTAAATACTGACGAAAAGAACATGTTTAGTCTATCCGCCACTTCTTTTTCCTCCATCACCACTCCTTTCCTATCTCCGTCATCCAGCGGTCCCACCTCCAACCTTGTTGGCTGCTTCCCTTTAACATATCTGAAGAACGGTTTGAAATTTCCCTGGCTAGCCTCTCTTCATATTCTATTTTTGCTCTTCTAACCATGCGGTGACATTCTTTTTGATGCTTCCTGTGCTCTTTCCAGTTCTCCCCGCTTTTGTACTCTTTCCATTTCCGGAATGAATTTTTCTTATCTCCTATCGCTTTCTTTATTTCTTTAGTTATCCACGCCGGGTCTTTTGTTAGGCTGTTTTTGCGCCTCACCACCATGTCCTTGAATAAAGACCAGGCTTGCTCTACAGTCTGCGATTTCTTTGAGCTGTCCCTAAGTTTCTTCCTCACCATTTTTCTCATCGCTTCGTAGTTTCGTTTCTTGAAGTTAAAAGTTGTCGCTGTGGTTCTTTTTCCCTTTGATATTCTTACTTCAACTTTGAACTTGATCATATTGTGATCGCTGTTTCCCAACGGTCCCACTACTTCCACTTCCTTTGCAGGTCCTCTTAGCCCATTAAGGATTAGATACAGAGTGGCGTTCCCTCTCGTCGGATCTCTGACAAGCTGCTCCATGAAGCTGTCCTGTATAGCCTCCAGAAATCCAGACTCCCTAGCGCATTGTGAGTTTCCAAGACTCCAGTCTATCCCGGGATAGTTGAAGTCTCCCATAACAATTGTGTTACCATTTTTGCATTCTCGCTTCAATTCGGCTTTCATGTCTTCATCGTTTGCTTCGGTTTGCCCAGGTGGATGATAGTACTGGCCCATCTTTATCTCGGGCCCTTTCCTTCCGGTATTTTAACCCATAGCGATTCCAATTTGTTAGTCATCGCTGCTGTGTCCACTCTGGTCGAGTGTATGTTTTCCTTTATGTATAGGGCTATTCCTCCTCCTTTCTGGCCTGGCCTGTCTTCGTGATAGAGTTTGTACCCCTGCAGTGCTATGTCCCATTTGTTTTCTTGTTGCGATCTGAGAGGATATAAAGTTGCCAGAGATAGCATAAGAAACTTTTCCTTCACTAGAAACTTGTTGAGACCCCTGAGGTCTAAAATTGGACTAAGATGAGAAAATATTGGGAGTAAAACCCCCAGTTTCTCTACCAAGAAGGAACCTTTCGATGGCATTGAGAAGGAGAAGGGATGCTATCTCCCGAAGAAGAAGGGACGTCTGCTGAGGGTTGAAAGAAGACTCTCTTGGAGGATGATCTGGAGGAATGTTGATGAAGTGAACAGAGTATCCCTCTCGAATGACTGTGAGGACCCAGAATCTGTGGTAATCAGTTCCCAGCGAGGATAGTATAGTTGAAGACGAGGAAGGGTCTGGGATAGAGGAATAGTGCCTATGCCCTTCAGAAGCGCTTCCAAAAGACATTGTATATCTGGATTTTCAGAAGGCATTCAACAAGGTTTCGAATGAACGACTACGAAAAATTGCGAGCCATGGAATCGAGGGTGAAATGCTCATGTGGATTAAAAACTGGTTGGCGGATAGGAAACAGAGAGTGGGGGTAAATGGAGACCATTTATGTTTAGATTTAAGATTTTTTTTATCTCCACATTCTTACACGCCATCTTTCCTAAAACATTTCCCTACTTTTTCTATTTTTTCACTGTGTTCTCACCTTACACTTATCCATGTTAAACCTCATTTGCCATGTCATGGCTCATTTCTTGAGCGTGTTTATGTCACGTTGCAGATCTTCGCAATCCTTTTGCGTCTTCACTACTCTTAATAACTTCGTATCGTCTGCAAATTTAATCACCTCACTCATCGTACCAATTTCTAGGTCATTTATAAATATGTTGAAGAACATGGGTCCAAGCACCGAATCCTGCGGCACTTCACTCGTGACGCTTTTCCAGTCTGAGTATTGTCCATTTACCCCCACTCTCTGTTTCCTATCTGCCATCCAGTTTTTAATCCAAGTGAGTATTTCACCCTCGATTCCATGGCTCGCAATTTTTCAAAGCAGTCGTGGGAGGGCCCTTTCTGAGGCTTTTTCCTTCATTTTTTGGATTGAGTTAAGTCTATGCTGTTCCTGTCTTACATTTTTGGAATCTTCACATTCAGTGTTGAAAGTGTTTACTCTATCATACATTGGTTTTTCATCACATCTGGGCTACCAGCGGGTACCTAGCATATGTGACACCCGGGGCCCATCATTTTTTGACACCCCCCCATCTATAGCAAAAATATGATTTTTAGTAACAATCCACATATCGCACAACAAGAGTGTACCTAGGAAAAGGTAGCATCTTAAACACTGCAGTGAGCACTAGAACACCAACACATACATTGTAAAACTAAACAAGCCAGATCCCGCACAATCAATTGATCCTGTAGTCAATGCCAACTGAAAACTATGTCCTTTTCTTACACACAGAACAGAGATACACCCTCGCCCAATATGGAATAATCACAAACTAAAAATAGAAATATGTAGACAAAAGTTAAACTGAACCGCCAAGAAACCAGACTCTGCATACAATGCATCACCACAGCACCACAAAAACAGTGACACATGTCCCCTAATACTGTGCAAAATATAAAGACAGTAGATGTTAATTTGAAAAAACTGATACATAACAATCACCACTTTACAAATTAACAAATAAAAATAAAACAAATAATGAGAAATAAGAAAATACCATTTTATTGGAGTAATCAATTTTTCAATTAACTTTCAGAGGCCAAATCTTTCCTCAGAACAGTACAGTATACTGCTGTTATGGTATCCTGACCTGAGGAAAGGGGTTTAGTTCAAAAAATTGCTTTATTTCCATTTCCTATTTATAAACTTTTATCAATACAGTTACAATACTACTTGATTCTAAGTAAAGCAACAAAAAAATCTTTCTACCTTTTGTCGTTTCTGCTTTAATCATCTTCTTTGCTTTCTTATATACAGCATTTGTCTTCTCTCCCTTCCATGCAACATCTGTCCTCTCTTTGCCCCTTTCACCCAGCTTCTGCCCTCTTTCTCTACCACTTCCATCCACTGCCCACACTCTCTCTGCCCCTTCCATCTACTGTCCACCCTCTCTCTCTTCCATATGGCATCTTCCCTCTTTCTATGTCCCTTCAATAAACTGTATATCTGGGGTCCCTTCTCTCCTTTGCACATGATTCATTTCAGCTACACCCCTCTCCATTTTTCTGTCTCCACCCCCTCCCCTATACTTTGGCATCTCTCTCTTTCTCTTCTCCTTTCCTTCCTTCCTTCCCACTCCACACCATGGTGTGGTATCTCTATCTCCTTCCCTTCCCTCATGTCATGGCATCTCTTCCTCTCCCTCCATGGTCTGGTATCTCCTCTCCTTTTTTCCTTTCCCTCCCTCCCATGGACTTGGCATCTCTGGTTCCTCTCCCTTCTCCCTCCTTCCCTCTCTCTCCCCAATTGGGTGCTGCAGCAGCAGCATGTCTTCCCCCCTTGCCTGTGCAGTATTTCTACCCTCCCTTCCCTGTGCAGCAGCAGCAGCAGCAACATGTCTCCCCCTTGCCTTTGCAGCATTTCTCCCCCCTTTCCTGTGCAGCATTTCTACCCTTCCCCCTTCCCTGTGCAGCATTTCTACCCTCCCTCCTTCCCTGCCTAGCATGTCTGGCCAGCTCCCCTGCTTAAAGCCGCGGGCATCCACTCCCCGCGTGATCCGCGGCTGCATTGGAAGCCTTCTCTCTGACATTGTGATGTCAGAGGGAACGCTTCCAATGCAGCTGCGGATTGCGCGAGGAGCAGACGCCTGTGGCTTTCAGCAGGGGAGCTGGCCAGAAGATGAGCAACGCCGGTGAACACCCATGGACACCCCTGTTTACTGCCGCTGCTGCTGGTTAAGGAAAGCAGCAGCAGCAGCAGAATAGGGAGGGTGGCCGGCTGTGCACTAGAGAGTTGCGCAGGGACAGAAATCTCACCCGTCCTCGTGAGGAATCCCTCCATCCCCACACATCCCCGCGAGGAATCCCCTCCGTCCCCACCCGTCCCTGCAAGGAATCCCCTTTATCCCCGCCCATCCCTATAAACTTCAGAAATAGTTATTTCATTTAATTATGCTACTGAATTAAAGGCTCTGTTAGAGACCCATTTACAAATAAGCAAAGACACTTTATTAATTTGGAAATATTAATTGGGAAGAATACATACTTTTTAAACGGGTCTCTACCAGAGCCTCTAATGTAAATATAAAATATAAATACTCAGCTGATGAGAACTCCCAAGCTGTCAGCTGAGGACTTCCTTTGCAGTTGGCCGGGGGTCCCTTTTGCCAAGCTTGGCAGGCAGCAGTAGCGTGCCTGAGTCATAGATGCTGGCACCTCAGTGGCTCATGGATGTTGCCAGTGACTGCTGTGCTTGGTGGAGGGGAGTTCTGGCCGTCTCTAGAGGAGGTCCTCTGCTGGCAGTGCTTGGGGATCCCTACCAGTCACAGCAACGGTCTTCAACACTGTAGAAATAAAACCAGAAATGCATTTCCTTTTCTTTTGAACACAATACAAAGATATCTGCTATATACATTTCCCAAAGCTAACATATTTTAGTCAATAAATTCCATTTTTTACCTTTGTTGTCTGGAGACTTATTTTTCCATAAAGTTCATCCCAGTTTCTTTTTTCTGCTTTCCCATCTTCTGTAAATTCTTCTGTTGCTGTCCATTGGTTCCTCCTACCATGGTCCTGCATTTATCCCTTTCTCATCTTTCGCCCCTGCCCACCAGTCTCATGCCCAACATTTATCTTTCTATCACCCCTCTCCAGCACCATGCCACATTTCTCCCTCCATTCCCTTCACCACTATGTCCAACATTCCTCCCTCTTGCATCCATTTCAATCTGTCCGTTCCACCACAATATTTCTCCCTCTTATCTGTACCTCCCTCCCTCCCTATGACCAAAAATTCTCCTTTCTTCCATTCCCCATGTACACAACCATCTCTTTCCCTCCCTTCATCTTTCCCAAGTCCATACCTTCTGTGTCCAAAAACGTATTCCTTCCCCCACCTATCTCTTTCCTTCCCTTCCTCTCTCCCAAGTTCATGCCTTCTGTGTCCAAAAACGCACTCCCTCCCTTACCTCTTCCCCTCCCTTCCTCCATCCTCTTTCCCAAGTTCATGCCTTGTGTCCAAAAACGCACTGCCTCCCTTACCTCTTCCCCTCCCTTTCTCCATCCTCTCTCCCAAGTTCATGCCTTGTGTCCAAAAAATGCACTCCCTCCCCCACCTCTTTTCCTCCCTTCCTCCATCCTCTCTCCCAAGTTCATGCCTTGTATCCAAAAATGCACTCCCTCTCCCACCTCAGCATCTCTTTCCCTCCCTTTCTCTCTCCCAAGTTCATGCCTTCTGTGTCCAAAAACGCATTCCCCCACCTCAGCATCTCTTTCCCTCCCTTCCTCCATCCTCTTTCCCAAGTTCATGCCTTGTGTCCAAAAACGCACTCCCTCCCCACCTCATTCCCTCCCTTCCTCCATCCTCTCTCCCAAGTTCATGCTTTGTGTCCAAAAATGCACTCCCTCTCCCACCTCAGCATCTCTTTCCCTCCCTTCCTCTCTCCCAAGTTCATGCCTTCTGTGTCCAAAAACGCATTCCCTCCCCCACATCAGCATCTCTTTCTTTCCTTTCCTCCATCCTCTTTTCCAAGTTCATGCCTTGTGTCCAAAAATGCACTCCCTCCCCCTTTTGTGTTCCACGTTTGCCTCCCAGCCCTCATCTCAGCAACTTTCTCAGCCAAATGGAGCTCGAGTCGCGAGGCTCGTCTTCTATTTCCTACCTGCCCTACACACATAGCTGACCGGAAGTCTTTCCCAATGTCAGCACTGACGTTGGAGGGCAGGCTTTGCGTAAGCCCGCCCTCCGACGTCAGCGCTGACATCGGGGAAGACTTCCGGTCGGCTATGTGTGCGCAGCAGGGCAGGTAGGAACAGAAGATGAGCCTCGCGGCTCGAGTTGTATTTAACCCCGCAGGATCCCTGCAGGTCCCCCGTCATCCCCGTTCAGCTCTCTCCTGTGCACCTCCTTAGGGTGTGCACCCAGGGTAGACCCCCCCCCCCTAGATACGCCACTGAGAAAATCCAAGATGGCCACTGCGGGTGCCGATTTTGCATTAAAACTGCCTGGGAAAAACTCAGAGAATCGCAAAAAAACGGCAATTTTATGATTTTACAGGGGACGACGACCAGGGCATGCAGGGAAACCACCTAAAACCCCAATTTCAGCACCCCCCAAAATCAGCAAACTCTGACTCACAGACACCACAGAGAGCTGTGCTGCAATTAAAGTCTATGGCAGCCTGCAATACATAGTACAAGCAAGGAGATCAGTACCTCAGGAGCTGATTAAACTTGATTTTTCAGGTCTTCTGATCACCTCACCTTCCCTGTCACCGCAGATCATGACCACCAGGACCCCTCAGGGAAATTAGGGAAGACACGCAGTTCAGTTCCAATCCTGGCGTACCTCCACGGAACTGCAGCAGCCTGTGCTCCACCCCTTTGCGGACGAACCAAGGGAGAGATGGCTCCTGATCCCAGAGACCCGATTCAATCTGCAGGCTGTCTAGAGGGCTTACTACAGTTTAAGCTTACACAGCACACTCCAGAAGCAGACAAAATTTAAAATGTCTGCAATCTTCCACCGAAGGATCACTCCCACAGAGTGATCAAATAAAGACTAGGAATTGAAAACAAATCATGAGCAGAAGAGACTGATTTCAACCATGCAGCGAGAGTGCAGGAACAAATTGAGCATGACAGGAAGCTCCCAGGCAGGTAGCCTGAATGGGTGGGAACAAGTTTTATTAGCCCTGCAGCCAAGGCTACAAAGGATGCAAGATCCCTCGAGTTTAGCTTCTAGAAGGATTGTACAAGAAGTGAGGGAGTTCTGGTTGAGGTTTTCCTGCTGGTTCAGAGGAGTTTGGGAGTAAGGTTGGGCACTGCTGCTTGGTTGGGAGTAGGTATCAATGTTTGGGAAGGCCAGGAAAGAATTGCTGTTCAGGGTGGGGGGAAGTTAGAATAGATTGGGTGGGCCTGAAAAGGCAGGGGATGGTCATCCAGTTGGTGACTTGGAAGTTATATGGGTGCTGGCTGATGTTCAGTGCTGGCATCCACATAGCCAAGCAACCAAAGTTAAGACAGCCTTTTGTGTAGCACTGAATATTGCCTAACTACGGGCTTCTCCCCACCACTCCCACCTCGGAATTCCCTTCTCATGCCCACTTTCATAATGCTGATATTCAGTTACAATGCCTGGTAAAGTGCTTCTGAATATCAGTGATTGGCCCACTGAGCATGACTTAAGTGGGCAGGAGCCTCTCTTGACCACTGAAATCACTTTGAATGAAACCTCAATTTTTTGGGACTTCCAGATGCTGTCTCAAAATGTCTGTTCTAGTATCTAGCTATATGTTTGTCCTATGCTAGGATAACAAAATTAAGAAAGAGCCCAAACAACAATCAAAGTAATACGTATCTCAAAAAGATTAATTGATGAACAAAGATCCAGCTTGAGGTGGCTGGACAAGAGTTCATCTGTTTTATTATTGCTGCCTCAAGGAATTCCACAACATGTCTTCTTCTCAAGGCTCTTAAAAAATGGCTCTACCTGTTACCTGGTCTTGTGTGGCTAGCTGTGAAAGCAACCCTGCCTACAAGACCAGGTGACTCTTGAAGTCATTCTTATCTTGTCAGCACCCAGGTTCAAAATAGCAACCAA
This sequence comes from Geotrypetes seraphini, assembly GCF_902459505.1. NCBI lineage: Eukaryota > Metazoa > Chordata > Amphibia > Gymnophiona > Dermophiidae > Geotrypetes > Geotrypetes seraphini. The sequence continues at coordinate 71,165,488 of NC_047094.1, read as the reverse complement.
AGGCCATTAGCTAAATCTAGCAATATTACCACTAAAGTTCAAGCTGCAATTAAATTTGTGGCATATAAGTAATGTTGAATAAATTTAAAATGAATAAATACTGTATGTGACTAGAGTCTCAAAGAAGACTAGAGTAACAAAGAAGTTCACTCTTTACTTGATTTTCTGGGTGTCCATTCTTCATCAGAATCACTGGAGTTATGAGCTTGCTTCTGATGATGCCAACTATAAAACATGAAGGCTGGTTTAGGTACAGTCAGTCCTGAAAAACAAAATAATCTATATAAGAAAAACAAATGAACATACGGTACTACAACTCAGTTCCTTGCAATAACTCCATTTTGCATGTTTTCCTATTTTTCAAGAAAAGCTGTTGACAACAGAGGTCTGGTTGGATTCTTTGTTGAATTTTGGCATGCATATTTCAAAGTTGAGCCAAAGGGTGCTAGAGCAGCTGAGTTTGATTAAACAACTTACACCAAATCTATCATCCAATAATTTGAAGTCATTTGTGCAGGTCCCAGTTTTGACTCAGAAAACAGGAATGTCATGGTATGCATGAGTTTTCCCAAAAAACATGCATCCGTGGTTCTCTTTAAAGACTAGACTGCAGTGAGCAAACATTTTTTGTCATGTGCAAAATGTTTCCAAGTACATTTCCCTGTGGACGCTACGTACTTGCTATTATATAATATAGACCACATTGGAACATGTATTTATTCAATTGGTATATTTATTTGAACTATTCAGGCTCCACAAATGTAAAATAAAAACATTTCCATTTTCAGATGACACGTACAACTTAAATTTTATTTATTTATTGGGATTTAGTAACCACCTTTATGAAGAGGTTCACCCAAGGAAGTATTCAGCAGATAAAGTTTGACATAGAACTTAAAGTTTTGTAACAGCATAACAACTGTAAAATGACCAAACATAGGAATAAATACAATCGATGAGGTAAACTTGGGGAGATGGCAAACTGAATCCTAGTAATAACAGTAATATAGTAAAAGACGGCAGATAAAGACCTGAATGATCTCAACCAGTCTGCCCTGTAATCACATGCATTACAATTTCATGATTAAATTAAAATGTCTTTCTTTGTTGTTTCTGGGGCCATAGACCTTACAAATCTACCTGGTATTGTACTTAGGTTCCAACTACTGGAGTTGCCGATGAAGCTCACTACAACCTATCTAAACCATCTCCTTTGCGGGATTCAGACCATGAAAGTTTGCCCATTCATATTGTGAGCGGGAAGTTCCTGTCACAGTGAAAACTACTGCTAAAACTCCCCAACATGCAGCACAGGGCTCTGTAAAACCCGGCCTGGAGCCAGGACAGCTGGCTCAGCCAAGAGAATGCAAGCCAAGGCAGGTCCCAGCACAGCTGAAGAGCCAGTTAGGGAAGGCTCTGAAAACCACTAATTTCCCCTAGCACTCCTTTCCCCGAGTCAGGGAGAAACCTGAGACCAATTTAGAGAGGGGTGGAGTCAGACCCTGGAGTTTGCCTTATAGGCAAAGTAAGTTGGGGTGGAGGAGGGAGGACACAGCTGACTCTGATGAGAGAAGCCAAACCACTCAAGGAGATTCTAGGTCACAGAGGGTGCCTAAGCCCCAGCATGATCGTATGGCAGGAAGCCAGCTCCTAAGAAAAGGTGGTACAACACTTGGGAGGTACAGTGACTGGCAGCTTAAACCCCAGAGAGAAGGGCTGGGAAATTATCCCCAGGGAAATGCTGCAGGCATTTTGGCAGACCTGCAGAAAGGGGGATGGGATGTACAGCCTGGGAGGAATGAGGAAATGCTAAGCCAGAGTTCCCATGAGGGTGAATGGGAAATGTGCAGTGTCCCGAGTGATAGTGTAAGTGAAGAGGACATGGACCTGGGAGTATACGGTATGTGAAAGTCCTCAGCTAATCTCATGAAGAAAGTTCTTCAATTGTTTCTTTGTTTCACCCGGAAGCCAGAGCATTGCTGGCAGAGTTAATTAGGTGAGAAAAGCTTGTCTGAAGATAAAGAGAGCTGAGAGGTGAAAAGGGTTGACATAAGCTGTGCTCAGCTATAAAGCCAGAAGTTGTTGGGGTCCAGAGAGACCAGTAAATCCCAGTGGGGATATGAGCCGATGAAGGCATTGAACTGATGCAATATTGTGAGTTTATAGTATTTTTTCTTTTGATAAGGAGGAGCAATCCAGCTCCTCAGTAAAAACCCCTAAGACTCACCTGGACTGTGATATAGTAGCGTGCAGGATGCACCCAAAGGACTCTAACAAACCAAGGTGAATGTTTTCTTTTGTTTTGTTTTCTTTTTACTTTGGGACACTAATAAACCTGGTACTGTTTTTCAAGGAATCCGGTATCCGGGTCTTCCTTTCACAACCATATAAAAGGCGTCCTAAAATTCTTGCTTGTGGTCCGAGCCTGAGTTTCCCACCTACTCGGGGATGGGCCCGGCCACAAGAAGTTGGTGGCAGTGGTGGGATTGCGCCGCCCACAGGTTAGTGGAGGAAGTACGCCCAAAGACTTGGAAAAAAAAAACAACAACAAAAAAAAAAAAAACGAACTTTGGTTTTTGTTTTTTTGACAAAGCAAGCTGCTGACCTTTGGGGTGAAGACTAGTGCCAGAAGAACTGTGTTCAAAGGCTGGCAATACAGTATTTGGGGGGAGTGGAATTTTGGAGCGATTCGAGTGTTTTTTTTTGAAGGCCATATTTATCCTAACCTGACTTTATTTGAGCCCGTGGATTACAAATACCCAGAGGCAAAGCAGGAAGAAGGAGCAGCATCCGGTGAGATGTGGTTCCTGGTGGAGTACAAGGCAGCATCAAGGCGTCCGGAGGACACAGTCTGCTGAGGAGTGGAGCGGAGTCCGGAGGAGCAGTTCAAGGTTCCTGAGTTCCTGGTCGGAGGAGTAGCTGGGGAGGCCCTAATATCCCAAGGCTGAGACACATCAGTCCCTGAGGTAAAGGTGCTTAGGGGGTAGCTGATGTGGATTGGTGGGTAAGGGGACCAGAGGCTCGGGGCTAGTGAGGGGAAAACCCTAGCTTTGAAAGTCCGCACTTGGGTTCCTGTTCTCTGTTGTTTGTGTTCCCAGGATGGAGGCGTCCAAGTTCCTGACTGGACTGGAAGGGGAGATGCACAAACTTCAGCAGCGTTTCCAGGAGATGCTGCAGTCGCAGGCGGATCTCTGGAAAGCGGACCACCAGGCACAGCAAACTCGGCACACGGAACTTTTGCAGCAGATGTCAGTCCAGATACAGGCCATAAACAATCTGGCACAGAGGTCTGCAACGCCGGTGGCCAGCAGCGTTGGTGCAGTCGTCGGGCCGGTAGGCGCTCCTTTTGGGGAGCCGATAAGACTGCATAAATTAAATGTAGATGATGACATACAAGACTATCTTGTTGGTTTTGAAAGGGTGGCCATGGCTTCGCACTGGCCAGTGGACCAATGGTCCGTAAGACTGATTCCCTGTTTAGGAGGTAGAGCCTTAGAAGCCTATCAGACTTTGAGCGCTGAACAAGCGGCTAATTACCAAACTTTAAAGCAAACCCTGCTGGACTATTTGGGCTATAGCCCAGACCATTATCGGAGACAATTAGGAGCAGAATATGTGGCTCTGAATGAGCGCCCGGGAGCCTTGAAACAAGGCCTGGGAAAATGTTTCAGGAGATCCGGGGGAATGTACCAGGGACGGGGCAGGGTTCCTCTTGCTAGTAAGTGTTTTTCCTGTGGTAAGCCGGGACATTGGAGACTGCAATGCCCGGTCAAGAGGAACCTGACAAACAAGGTTGGGTCCTCGGTACTGGGTCCCCAGAAAGAATGCATGGTCAAGATAAAAATGGAGGGAATCCCGGTGGTGGCCCTATTAGACTCCGGGGCCGATCAGTCCATCCTGGCCCAGAAGGTGTGGCAGAGGATCTTAAGTGCTCGGGGTCAGGAAATTGATAGACCCCAGGGACAATTTGAGATACAATGCATGCATGGGACCTCCTTACCCTATGAAATGAAGAGAGTCTGGGTAGAGTATCAAGGGAGGGAGGATGCTCTGAAAATGGCCCTGATGCCTAGGCCCCCATATGACGTGATCCTGGGACGGGAATGGCCCTACTTCTGGGAATGCTTTGGCATGCGAGGGGTGAAGGCTTCCCCAGTGCAGGAGGAGAAGTTAGCTCAGATCTTCCCCCTGGAAGATGATGTCCTAGAAGAACCGTCCCAGAAGAGAATTAAGAGCCGAGCAGAGAGGCGGGTGGACAAAGGATCTTGCTCTCAAGGCAAAGGTGGGGAAAGTCACTTATCTTGGAGACCCTGGGTGCCTTACGAGGTGGCCCAACGATTCCCTACTCTAGGCCGGGAACAAAGAAAAGATCCTTCGTTAAATTTGGCTATAGAGCAATGGGAAGACGCTGGGAAGGGAGCTTGTGCGTTCCAGGTGGTAGGAGGACTCCTCTATAAGAGGGGATGGAATCCTAAGGTCCGAAAAACTCAAAGGCGCTTAGTAATACCGGCCAGCTTTAGAAAACAAATATTTTGGTCCATCCATAGATTTGACCCAAGACCCGACCCTTAAAGGGATCCAAACGAAATTCTATTGGCCCGGACTAGCCCAAGAGGTAGCGGCCTGGTGTAAGGAATGCCCGGGGTGTAGTCAGGGTGGGAAGAGTCCGCCAACAAATTATGAAGAGGTAGTCCTGAATAAGGACATCAAAGAGGTCCCCTGGGCAAGGGTTACACTGGACAAGGAGAAGCCCATTTTAAAGGTTATGCGGCTATCTCCCAAGGCTAAACTGCCAGTCCGCGTGACGCCAGGGTCTGTGGGCTGGGACTTAAGTAGTATCCAAGAGATAAAGGTGCCAAAAGGGGGCAGGAAGGTCGTGGATACTGGTTTAGTGATAGCCCTACCAGGGGAATGTTATGGGCGCATTGCGCCAAGATCGGGTTTGGCCCTCCGGCATGCCATACACATAGGGGCTGGAGTGGTTGACCCGGATTATCGGGGAACCCTTAAGATTTTGGTAATGAATATAGGGGAGAAAGAATATGAAATAAAGGAGGGAGATTGTATAGCTCAATTAATATGTGAGCGAGTGATGATTCCTGAACTGCGAGAGGAAGAGATAAATACAGACACTGCTCGGGGAGAGCAGGGCTGGGGCTCCTCAGAGGAGAGAGAAGAGGTGGTAAAGAAACCCATACTCCAAAGAGTTTTGTCTCGTTTAGGGGAAAAGTCCTCTGAGAGTTTAAAGAAAGAAAGGACCGATAGGGGTTTAAGTAGGGGGGTATGTGACCGGGAAGCTCCTGTCACAGTGAAAACTACTGCTAAAACTCCCCAACATGCAGCACAGGGCTCTGTAAAACCTGGCCTGGAGCCAGGACAGCTGGCTCAGCCAAGAGAATGCAAGCCAAGGCAGGTCCCAGCACAGCTGAAGAGCCAGTTAGGGAAGGCTCTGAAAACCACTAATTTCCCCTATCACTCCTTTCCCCAAGTCAGGGAGAAACCTGAGACCAATTTGGAGAGGGGTGGAGTCAGACCCTGGAGTTTGCCTTATAGGCAAAGTCAGTTGGGGTGGAGGAGGGAGGACACAGCTGACTCTGATGAGAGAAGCCAAACCACTCAAGGAGATTCCAGGTCACAGAGGGTGCCTAAGCCCCAGCATGATCGTATGGCAGGAAGCCAGCTCCTAAGGAAAGGTGGTACAACACTTGGGAGGTACAGTGACTGGCAGCTTAAACCCCAGAGAGAAGGGCTGGGAAATTATCCCCAGGGAAATGCTGTAGGCATTTTGGCAGACCTGCAGAAAGGGGGATGGGATGTACAGCCTGGGAGGAATGAGGAAATGCTAAGCCAGAGTTCCCATGAGGGTGAATGGGAAATGTGCAGTGTCCCGAGTGATAGTGTAAGTGAAGAGGACATAGACCTGGGAGTATACGGTATGTGAAAGTCCTCAGCTAATCTCATGAAGAAAGTTCTCCAATTGTTTCTTTGTTTCACCCGGAAGCCAGAGCATTGCTGGCAGAGTTAATTAGGTGAGAAAAGCTTGTCTGAAGATAAAGAGAGCTGAGAGGTGAAAAGGGTTGACATAAGCCGTGCTCAGCTATAAAGCCAGAAGTTGTTGGGGTCCAGAGAGACCAGTAAATCCCAGTGGGGATATGAGCCGATGAAGGCTTTGAACTGATGCAATATTGTGAGTTTATAGTATTTTTTCTTTTGATAAGGAGGGGCAATCCAGCTCCTCAGTAAAAACCCCTAAGACTCACCTGGACTGTGATATAGTAGCGTGCAGGATGCACCCAAAGGACTCTAACAAACCAAGGTGAATGTTTTCTTTTGTTTTGTTTTGTTTTGTTTTCTTTTTACTTTGGGACACTAATAAACCTGGTACTGTTTTTCAAGGAATCCGGTATCTGGGTCTTCCTTTCACAACCATATAAAAGGCGTCCTAAAATTCTTGCTTGTGGTCCGAGCCTGAGTTTCCCACCTACTCGGGGACGGGCCCGGCCACAATATTTTAATTAGCAATCCTCAGTGCTCATCCTGCTTTTTTGAATTTTATCAGTTTTCCTCTCCACCATCTCCCTCGGGCATTCCACCATCCTTTCTGTGTAAAAGAATTTCCTAACATTACTCTTAAGTTTACCACCCCTCAACCTCAATTTATGTCCTCTAGTTTTACCAATTTCCCTTCTCTGGAAAAGATTTGGTCCTATATTAATACTTTTCAAATATTTATTTTTTTTGTAATTTGAATTTTTATTAATTTTAACATTTGACAATTTTACAATTTCAAACGAAGAAAATACAATGTAATCACCATAAGCCATAGGATCAAAATATAGGAATTTAAACAAGATATTACAAAGTATAGTTAGTCCACAATTTAAATGAAGGCGGAGCTGGTGATAAGCTGAAATTAAAATTAAATAGGCAAATGGCAAAAAGGAAAATAAAATGCAGTCTGATTGCTCTCAAACTATTTTCTTTCTTTCTGAGCTATCTAAGAGCCTGCCTTACTCATGGTTAATCAAGAATTACTCTTAAAAGATATAAATTTAGATAACTGCTGTGGATCATAGAAGACATTCCTGTCCTCCTTATAAACCAAAACACATTTACAAGGGAATCGTAGAACAAAAGTTGTCCCCATCTGATCTATTTTGTGTTTCCAAGTGATCGTATATATATGGGGTGGGAAGGGAGGGAAAGGGAGGGTATTAAATTTTAAGGGTACGGACAAAATAGGAAATTCTTCAAACTATCTTATATATGGGAAAATGAAGTTTATTAAAAACACTGAAGATGGGATTGTTATATTACAAATTACAATAATATATAATGGATCTTAAGATAATCTCTTTAAATGTTAATGGTCTCAATCACCCGATTAAAAGAAAAAAGGCATTATTATTTTTAAAAAGACAAAACGCTGATATATGCTGCATACAAGAGACCCATTTGTCAAATAATGAATCCATAAAGCTAAAAGTTAATTGGGTCAAACAATGTTTCTTTTCTGCAGCAATAGGAAAAAAAGCTGGTGTTGCTATATTAATAAATAAAAAATGTACTGCTTCATTTAAATTTAAGGCAGCTGATCCTCTTGGAAGATGGATATATGTAGAAATGGACTTGGGAAATACCACCATGATGCTCTTTAATATATATGCCCCTAATTCGAATCAAAATGAATTTTTTAAAACTCTACAACAATTAATTCTTCCACTGGCTACTTCAAATTTAATAGTAGCAGGAGATTTCAATGCTGTGATGGATCCATTGATGGATAAAAATCCGAGAAGATTTATAAAATCATTAGGACTTGATAATTTGGTACAATCTTGTGATTTAAAAGATATTTGGCGCATACTTCATTTTAATGATCGAGAATTTTCGTTTTGTTCACAAGTCCATAACTCTTTTTCTAGAATAGATTATATTTTTGTTTCTAATCAATTAGTACATCAAGTCACACAGGCTATCATTGATCCAATTATATTATCAGATCATGGTGGAGTGTGGATTGAAATTAAAATAATAGATCAAAATAGAAATAAACCTATATGGAAATTAAATAATGCACTGCTTGCAGATACTGACTTTTGTACAAATCTTATGGAAAAAATGGAAGAATATTTTCAAATTAATGATATAGAAGAAATTTCAATAGAGACTTTATGGGATGCTTTTAAAGCATATATTAGAGGACAAATTATTTCTTATTCAGCAATGCAAATAAAAAAAGAAAAAAAACAATTTACAGAATTAGAAAAACTAATAAAGTCTCTAGAATCAAAATTAATTGAAAAATGGGATTATTTGACACAACAAGAATTGTTAAAAACTAAAGGAAAATATAATGAAATTTCTTCAAAAATCATTAGAAAAGATTTATTTGTACAACAAGCTCTGTATTATGGAAATTCAAATAAAGCGGGAAGAATGCTAGCAAATTATCTCAAAGCAAAAAAAAAGAAAACAAAAATAATTGCAATTCAAAATGAGAATAGAGAAATGTTATCTCACAATGATCACATAATGAAACAATTTTTGAAATTCTATAAAAAATTGTATTCTTCCGAGCCTTATTCAGAAAAGGAAAAAGATGGTTTAGAATTTCTAAAGTTAATAAAAGGACCGAAGATTCCTGAACATATAAAACGAAGTTTAGAAGAACCAATATCCTTAAAAGAATTAGATACAGCATTGAAATCCCTTAGGTGTGGATCCGCTCCAGGTGGAGATGGATATACAGTAGAGTTTTATAAATCATTTCAAAACATTACAATGCCCTATTTATTAAAATTATATCAGACACAACTAAATAAAGGTTATATCACAGGTACTATGGCTGAATCAATAACTATAGTTTTACCTAAGCCAAATAAAGATCCCACTTTGGTTTCAAATTATAGACCTATTTCTTTAATAAATGTAGATGGAAAAATTTTGAACAAGGCATTAGCATTAAGATTGGCTAAAGCTCTCCCTTTCATTATTGATATGCATCAGACAGGTTTTGTAGCTCAAAGACATTCATCTCATAATACTAGATTGGCACATCACATGTTATATTTGACAAAATCCATTAATGACCCAACATTCTCTATTTCATTAGACGCTGAAAAAGCTTTTGATAGAGTGGAATGGAACTTCATGTTTCAGGCAATGGAATGGTTTGGTATAGGATCCGGTTTTATACAAATAATAAAAGCATTGTATAACTCCCCTGTTGCTAGATTACACATCAATAATAATATTTCAGAAAAATTTATTTTGCAAAGGGGAGTTAGACAAGGATGCCCACTATCTCCACTGCTTTTCGATATCGTATTAGAACCCTTGTTATTAGCTATAGAACAAACAAGGGAGATACAGGGTATTCCATATTCAGATAGAGAATATAAATTATCAGCATATGCTGATGATATTTTACTTTATTTGAGAAATCCGGAAACAACCATTCCAAATTTGCTTGAATTGATTGAAAAATTTGGAAAATTTTCAGGATATAAAATAAACTGGAATAAATCAGAAGTACTTCCACTCAATGTACATTGTACAAAAAGTCTATTTGATTCATTTTCTTTTATTTGGAAAGAAGAAGGAATAAAATACTTAGGAATTTGGATTACAAAAACTGTAGAAGAGACAATGAAAATTAATGAAAAAAATATATTACAAAAAGTGTCAGAAATGTGTGAGCAATGGAATCCTCTGTGCATATCCTGGTGGGGGAGAATACAAACTGTAAAAATGATGATATTACCAGTAGTTTGTTACCAAATGGGTATGATACCAATTTTTTTTCAGGGGTCATTTTATAAAAAACTGGATAAGATGTTAACAAAATTTATTTGGCTTGGAAAAAACCCCAGAATTGCTCTAGTATCATTACAAAGACCAATTGCGGAGGGAGGGGTAAATTTTCCAAATTTTTATAGGTACCATCAAGCCTATATTATGCGTCAGGGTATGTATTGGATCCTCCCAGAGCCCATTGAACATATACCAGATTGGTTCTGGTTAGAATGGAGATTAATGTTTCCTTTACATCTAAGTCATGTTATCAGTATTCAAATGCCAAGGTTATATAAGGATCACAAAATATTAGTTGATACTTGGAAAACTATAAGATATATAAGTAATCTAACTCCTATTCCAATAACTAAATCAACGACTCAAACAATATGGCTCAATCCAAAGATCAAAGTTGGCAGTTTTAAAATTATCTGGAAACATTGGATGATTGCTGGAATTCGGATTTTAGAAGATGTAATAAATAAAGGTAAACTGCTTGAATTTTCACAATTGCAAAATAAATTCGGTTTGAATAAATCACAATATTTCAGATGGATGCAATTGAAGCAGGCCATTCAGGTAGGGTTCCCTGAATGGAAAAATCTTAATAATTATCATAATATAGAATTCTTATGTTTTCAGATAGATTCCATGGGTCACCAGGCTGCAAGGTGGTATAAATTAATATCTGAATTTGTACATAAAAAGAAAAAAAATGGTCTTAGAGATATTTGGAGCATTGAGATTAAGCATCAGATTAATGCATCTCAATGGCCACGACTTTGGTCTTGGAGGATAAGATGTACACTGTCAGCATCTATGAGACAAACTTGGTTTTTTATTTTACATAGAGCTTTATGGACCCCTACACGTTTACATAGAATTGATAGCTCTAAGTCTAATAGATAGCTCTAAGTCTAATAGATGCTGGCATTGTCATCTTGAAGCAGGGACATTAGATCATCTTTTATTCTATTGTCCATTCATATTAACATTTTGGAAATCAATTTGGCCCCAAATCAATAGGATGTTAGAAAATCCTGTAGCCTTGACATACGATACAATTCTATTTGGTACTGCAATGAGATCTCAAAGTCAAATTTCATCAAATAACAACAAACTTTTATTTATAATGACTGGAATAGCAGTACAACAAATTACACACAACTGGAAAAATTGTGACAGATTGAACTATAATTTTTGGTGGAACTCAGTTTGCCATATATATAAAATGGAACATACATTTGCAACACAAAAAGGATATATGGATAAATTCAAAAAAATTTGGGGACCATTAACAAAATATTGTAATAATTAAATTTCATTTTCCCATGATAAGAAAATAGTTAAAGAAGAAAGGGAGGGAGGGGATATGGGAGGGGGATTTATACTCTTTATTATAAATTAATAAATGATATTCATACATGAAAACAATGTAATAAAGAGAGGGGAAAAAGGTTAATAATTTAAAAAATAATTGATAAAATCATTACAATATATATGTTGTATAACTTTATAAGAAAAATAATTACAGTTATATGATATATAAAATCATAAGAAATATAAGATAAGAAATGTTATGTACAAAATATATTATAGAAATATCAAGTGTATTATTAAGATAATTGTATGAAAATTTATGACACTTGTTGTTAAATGAAAAAATCAATAAAAAACTTAAATCGTTAAAAAAAAATAAAAAAAATATAGGAATTTAAACAAGATATTACAAAGTATAGTTAGTCCACAATTTAAATGAAGGCGGAGCTGGTGATAAGCTGAAATTAAAATTAAATAGGCAAATGGCAAAAAGGAAAATAAAATGCAGTCTGATTGCTCTCAAACTATTTTCTTTCTTTCTGAGCTATCTAAGAGCCTGCCTTACTCATGGTTAATCAAGAATTACTCTTAAAAGATATAAATTTAGATAACTGCTGTGGATCATAGAAGACATTCCTGTCCTCCTTATAAACCAAAACACATTTACAAGGGAATCGTAGAACAAAAGTTGTCCCCATCTGAATGACCTGTGGTCTCAAAATAAGAAATTGTTTTTGTATTTTCTGGGTATAACGAGATACATCTGGAAACATTCTGATAGTGTTAGTCAAAAATAGAACATCTTTATATTTAAAAAATCAACTTCAACACCCATGCTCTATCAGAATCAATGGCAAACTGAACCAACAATTTTGCAGAAGCCTGGACCTCAGTCTCAAACTTCTCAAGGAAATTAGTTAAGTCCAGACTATCCAGACTATCAGCAGATAAATTCTGCTTTAGTTATGTTTAAAAAATAGATGAATGAAATTTTGAAGGTGCCAGAAAGCAATGTTACTTACCGTAACAGTTGTTAGGGACAGCAGGCAGCTATTCTCACTAGTGGGTGATGTCATCCGACAGAGCCCCGATACGGACGTCTCACAAGCATATTTTGCTTGAAGAAACTCAGAAGTTTCAAGATGCCCGCACCGCGCATGCGCCAGTGCCTTCCCGCCCGATGGTCCGGGCATGTCTCCTCAGTTCAGGTAGCTAGCAGAGAAGCCAACCAGAGGAGGTGGGTGGGACGTGAGAATAGCTGCCTGCTGTCCCTGGATAACAACTGTTACGGTAAGTAACATTGCTTAATCCCAGGACAAGCAGGCAGGTATTCTCACTAGTGGGTGACCTCCAAACTAACCTCAATGGGATGGTGGGAGAGCTGGCAACTTAGGAGAATAAATTTTGTAACACTGTTTGACCAAACTGTCCATCCCTTCTGGAGAAAGTATCCAGACAATAATGAGAGGTGAATGTATGAACCGAGGACCAAGTGGCAGCCTTACAAATCTCCTCAATCGGTGTCGATCTGAGGAAGGCTACAGAGGCTGCCATTGCTCTGACCTTACAGGGAAGGGGTAATCCAGCCTGGGCATAGCAGAAAGAGATACAAGCCGCCATCCAGTTGGAGATGGTGCGCTTCGATACAGGTCGTCCCAACTTGTTTGGATCAAAGGAGACGAAAAGTTGAGGAGCAGTTCTGTGTGGTTTGGTGCGATCCAGGTAGAAAACCAAAGCACGTTTACAGTCCAGAGTATGAAGAGCTGATTCTCCAGGATGAAAATGAGGCTTTGGAAAAAACACTGGAAGTACAATGGATTGGTTGAGATGAATTTTGGATGAGTGCAGAGGACCACCTTGTCATGATGGAATACTGTGAAAGGTGGATCCGCCACTAAGGCTTGAAGCTCACTGACCCTGCGAGCAGACGTGAGGGCCACCAGAAAAACCGCTTTCCAAGTGAGAAACTTCAGTGGAGCCTTGTTGAGAGGCTCAAAAGGAGGTTTCATAAGCTGAGAAAGGACAACATTGAGATCCCAAACCACTGGAGGAGGTTTGAGAGGAGGATTGACATGGAAAAGTCCTTTCATAAATCTGGAAACCACAGGTTGAGCAGAAAGATGTTTCCCTTGTAGAGGCTGATGGAAAGCCGCAATAGCACTCAGGTGGACTCGTATAGATGTAGACTTGAGACCAGACTGAGACAGGTGAGGAAGATAGTCCAATACAGAAGATAGGGAGGCTCGCTGAGACTCCATAGAATTAGAAATACACCATGAAGAAAATCTAGTCCATTTTTGGGAGTAGCATTGATGAGTAGCAGGCTTCCTGGAAGCCTCCAAGACATCCCTCACCGCCTGAGAAAACTGGTGAGGAGTTACGTTGAGAGGAACCAAGCTGTCAGGTGGAGAGACTGCAGGTTGGGATGAAGTAGAGACCCCTGATGCTGAGTAAGCAGTGAAGGAAACATTGGAAGAAGGAATGGCTCCCTGCTGCTGAGTTGAAGTAGAAGGGAGAACCAAGGTTGTCTGGGCCACCGAGGAGCTATTAGAATCATGGTGGGAGACTAGGACAGGCCGAATGGAAGCACTCGATACTGCAGATGTAGATGTCCCACCCGAAATCTGAGGAACTTGCGAGAGGCCGGATGAATGGGAATGTGAGTGTAGGCCTCCTTGAGATCCAGAGAGCATAACCAGTTGTTCTGCTCGAGGAGGGGGTAGAGGGAAGCAAGGGTCAGCATGCGAAACCTCTCCTTGACCAAAAACTTGTTGAGGACCCTGAGGTCCAGTATGGGTCACAGGTCGCCCGTCTTCTTCGGGACGAGGAAGTACCAGGAGTAAAACCCCCGGTTGTGTTGGTCCACAGGGACCGGCTCGACGACACGAAGCCGGAGCAAAGCCTGAGCTTCCTGAAGAAGAAGGGCGGTTTGGGTCAAGTTGGAAGGATACTCTCTTGGAGGGTGGTCCGGGGGGACCCGATGGAACTGAAGAGAGTACCCTTCCTTGATGATGGTAAGGACCCAGAGGTCGGTGGTGATAGCCGTCCATCGATGGAAAAAATGATGGAGGCGACCCCCAATAGGGAAAACAGGGAATGACAGAACGAGGTTGGTTATGCTCCCTAAGAGAGAGTCAAAAAGGCTGAGGAGCCTTGGGGACAGTAGACAGTTGAGGCTTTTGTTGAGCCTTCTGTGGAGGCTGTCTCTTCGCCGGTTGTCTCGCAGCCGGAGCTTGCCTCGGAGTATAACGCCGCTGATAGATCAAGGGCGGTCTAGCAGGTCGAGACTGTTGAGGCTTAGGCTTGGGCCGAAGAATGGACTGAAAGGATTTTTCATGGTCAGATAACTTCTTCGTCACAGTCTCGATGGACTCGTCAAATAAATCCGCTCCCGTACAAGGAACATTGGCAAGTCTGTCCTGGAGGTTCGGGTCCATGTCAATGGTCCGAAGCCATGCCAATCGACGCATAACCACGGAACAGGCGGCAGCCCGTGCCGAAAGCTCAAAGGCATCGTAAGAGGATTGCATCAACTGGAGACGTAGCTGGGACAGCGAGGCCACTACTTCCTCGAATTCGAAGCGAGCCTGAGACTCAATGTAAGGTGTGAACTTCCGAAGCACAGGCAGGAAGAACTCCAAATAAGTTGCAAAATGAAAAGTATAATTTAGAACTCGGGAAGCCATCATCGAGTTCTGGTATATTCTCCTCCCAAACTTATCCATTGTCCTGCCTTCGCGACCCGGAGGCACCGAGGCGTACACCTGGGACAGATGAGACCGCTTGAGGGAGGATTCGACCAGCAGGGATTGGTGAGAGAGTTGAGAGCCCTCGAACCCCTTGTGATGAACCGTGCGGTACCGGGCATCCAACTTGCCAGGGACCGCAGGAATAGAGCATGGTGATTCAAAACATCTCATGAACGTTTGGTCGAGAAGTTTGTGTAGAGGCAGGCGGAGAGACTCCGCAGGAGGATTAGGCAAATGCATGGTGTCGAGGTATTCCTTGGAGTACCGAGAACCGGAGTCCAAGGTAATGTCCAGGTCATCCGCCATCTGCCTGAGGAAAGAAGAAAAAGACAATTGATCCGCCAGCACAGGCCTTCGAGAAGGACTGGACGAAGTCGAGGCCTCGGGATCTATAGAGACCTGGGATCGACAGGGAGAATAAGAGACACACGGTTCCTCGAACTCCTGCCCCTGCGGAGGAGACATGTCCGACGAAGAATACCCCAGGCGCAGCAGCTTCTTCTGCGGTGAAACTGTAGAGTGCTGCGAGGAGTGTCGTGATGAATGTTTGGACCGATGCCCCTCTCGGTGTCTGGAGGGGGATCTAGAATGACGATGCTTAGAATTGTCCCCCGACGCCTCTAACGAGTACATAAGAACATAAGAAATGCCTCTGCTGGGTCAGACCCGAGGTCCATCGTGCCCAGCAGTCCGCTCACGCGGCGGCCCAACAGGTCCAGGACCTGTGCAGTAATCTTCTATCTATACCCCTCTATCCCCATTTCCAGTAGGAATTTGTCCAATCCTTTCTTGAACCCCAGTACCGTACTCTGCCTTATAACGTCCTCTGGAAGCGCATTCCAGGTGTCCACCACACGTTGGGTAAAGAAGAACTTCCTAGCATTTGTTTTGAATCTGTCCCCTTTCAACTTTTCCGAATGCCCTCTTGTTCTCTTATTTTTCGAAAGTTCAAAGAATCTGTCCCTCTCTACTCTCTCTATGCCCTTCATGATCTTGTAAGTCTCTATCATATCCCCTCTAAGTCTCCTCTTCTCCAGGGAAAAGAGACCCAGCTTCTCCAATCTCTCAGAATATGACAGGTTTTCCATACCTATTATCAGACGTGTTGCTCTCCTTTGAACCCTCTCGACTAACGCCATATCCTTCTTAAGATACGGCGACCAATATTGGACGCAGTACTCCAAATGCGGGCGCACCATCGCCCGATACAACGGCAGGATAACTTCTTTCGTTCTGACTGTAATACCCTTTTTGATTATACCAAGCATTCTATTCGCTCTCTTAGCGGCCGCTGCACACTGTGCCGACGGCTTCATTGTCATGTCCACCATTACCCCCAAGTCCCTTTCCTGGGTACTCTTATTCAATAACATCCCTCCCATTGTATAGTTGTACCTCGAGTTTCTGCTCCCCACATGTAATACTTTACATTTTTCAATGTTGAACTTCATCTGCCATTTCGCCGCCCATTCTTCTAATTTGTTCAAGTCCCTTTGCAGATGGGACTCGAGGCCGTGGAGCGCAGAGGCGGGAGATTCGATGCCTCTCGAGATGCAGTCCAGGCCTGGTAAGGAGTGCGGAAGAACTCTTCCTGTGACTTGCGATGCCAAAGGCTTCGATTACCCGAAGAGGGATTCCACACCTCTTCGTCCGGAGGCGTTATGGGCTCTAAAGGGGGCATGTCACTAAAGGAGGCCCGCCTCGAGGGACCGGCCGCAAACCGCCACTCCTCCTCGCCAAGCAGCGAGATCGACCGGCGAGGAGGAGGAGGAGGGGGCGGTCCGCCCCCCGGAATTGGAACCGGGAGGTCACTCTGGATCGTGGCAATCAACTTGGGTCCCATGGTTGTCATGAGCTCGACAAACTGAGCCTCGAAAAGGGACCACAACGAAGCCGATATGGAGGGATCCGCACCAAAAAGGGGCCCTCCTGCACGGTCTTCGCGCTCCTTCGTGGTCGAGTGCTTTTGCTTGGAAGCCTTTGGTACTTTGAGAACCACGGGTGGAATGGGAGAAGGCGGTACCTGATCCGAGGAGACGGAGGAAGGCACCGGTGCCGAAGTAGGGGTCGAAACTAGGACAAACGAAGCCGGCTTCAGGAGACCCGGTGCAGTAGGAGTGGTGGCGGGCTTCGTATGTGCAGGCGAAGCGCCAGCCGAAGTCGAAGCTGAAGGTTCCTTCGCAGCTTCCATCTTGAACATCGACTCCCACAAAAAACAGCGACGCTTAAACGCCCGCGCTGTGAGTGTGGAACAAGGCCGGCACGATTTCGGGAAATATTCCGGACCATGACACTGCAGGCAGCGTCGATGCGGGTCCGTCAGCGAAATCACGCGCTGGCACTTGCTACACTTTTTAAAACCGGTAATTGGCCGGGACATAGGCCGAACAAGCTCCGCCGCAAGATCAAAGGAGCGGGGCCTGAGCCACACGGCCGACCCAGTCGAATCACCGGAATAAATTTTTTATTTTTTTTTAAAAGAAATAAAACACATGATAAGGAGTAAAATAAACTAAAAACCGCGGCTATAGAAGGCAAAAGAACGGGAATTCAGTCAGCGCAGAATCGAAGTAAAACTTCTCAGCTCCGCGGAAAGAAAAGAACTGAGGAGACACGCCCGGACCATCGGGCGGGAAGGCACTGGCGCATGCGCCCACTAGTGAGAATACCTGCCTGCTTGTCCTGGGATAAACCTCTTATCCACCTCTCTCTAAGATATATTACCTTTCAAAGAGAACTTTTCAAATATTTAAATGTCTGTATCATATCACCCCTGTCCCTCCTCTCCTCCAGAGTATACATGTTCAGTTCTTCTAGTGCTTCTCCAGGATTTTCTTCCTTGAACACAGAACAGAATATAAGAACATAAGAAGTTGCCTCCGCTGAGTCAGACCAGAGGTCCATCCTGCCCAGCGGTCCGCTCCCGTGGCGGCCCATCAGGCCTAATTGCCTGAACAGTGTCCATGACTAATTTTGTAACTGCCTCTGATCCTCTAATTCTATCCCTATTGCCTACCTCTACTCCTATCTGTACCCCTCAATCCCTTTGTCCTCCAGGTACCTGTCCAGACCCTCTTTGAAGCCCTGTAGTGTGCTTCTGCTTATCACATCCTCCGGTAGCACGTTCCATGTATCCACCACCCTCTGAGTGAAAAAGAACTTCCTAGCATTTGTTCTAAACCTTTCCCCTTTCAGTTTCTCCGAGTGCCCCCTTGTGCTTGTGGTTCCCCGTAATTTGAAAAATCTGTCCATGTCCACTCTTTCTATGCCCTTCAGAAGTATTTGTTTAGTACATTTACTTTTTTCTCATCACTCTCCACATAACAGTTTATACCTTCCTTCAGTCTCGCAATTCCATTTTTTAACTTCCTTCTCTAACCATTTGCATCTCTCTTGGCTTCTTTCATTTTCATCCGGTATTCCATTTTGTCTTCCTTGAGTATTTTTTTATTTCATGAATGCCTACATTTTTGCCTTTATTTTCTCTACCACTAGTTTGGAGAACCATATTGGTTTCTTTTTTCTCTTGTTTTTATTTATTTTCCTCATATACAGGTCTGTAGCCATTTTTATTACTCCTTTCAGCTTGGACCACTGTTTTTTCCACTTCTCTTATGTCCTCCCATCATACTAGCAATTTTTTTTAGATACTCCTCCATTTTACTAAAGTCCACATGTTTGAAATCCAGGACTTTGAGTTTGTATGGCTGCACTCTGCTTTAGTTACTATATCAAACCAAACTGTTTGATGATTACTACCGCCCAAGTGGGCACCCACTCAGATATTAGAGACACCTTCTCCATTTGTGAGCACCAGATCCAGTATCACTTTTTCTCTTGTTGGTTCCGTTACCATTTGTCTGAACAGAGCCCCTTGAAGGGCATCCACTATCTCTCTACTTCTTTCCGATTCTGCAGTCGGAATTTTCCAATCCACATCCAGCTGGTTGAAATCACCCAGCAACAATGCTACTCCTTCCTTCACCAGCTTTTGGATATCTGCATCAAGATCTTTATCAATTTGCTCCGCTTGAGTCTGAGGTCTGTAGACAACACCCATGTAGATAAAAGTTCCATCTTCTCTTTTCCCAGGCCCCCTGCATTTCAGTCACTTGGATATCTGTCTATATATAGAGAGCTACTCCTTCACCCTGTGACCATCTCTGTCCTTCCTAAAAAGATTATAGCCTGGTATGTTTGTGTTCCATCAATAGGAATGTCTCTGTGATCACTACAATGCCCAGACTGTGAGCATTTGTGGTCATTGCTTTCCAGCTACTTTTCTGTTGCAATTTTATTTTTTGTCTAATTTTTTGTTTAGTCTCACTTCCTGTTGCCTTGCTATGAAGTGTGTTGCTAATATTGTTGTATACATTGCTATCTTTATTACTGTCACATCTTGTCTTATGCCACCCCTACCTTCAAGTTTAAATGCCTAGAAACATATTGCCTGAATTTCTCAGCAATCTAATCTAATCTAAATCTTGGGTTTATATACCGCATCATCTCCGCAGATGGAGCTCGACACGGTTTACATGGTTAGGGAAGGAACGGAACTCCAGTGGAATTATATAAGTATGAGAGAAGAGAGGTTGGTGTGAGAGTGCAAGGATCCTTTTTCCTGTCATGGTGAGATGCAATTCATCATTACAATATAGTCTCTTGTTTTTCCTGTATTACCCCCATCCCCAGCCTTCTTGATGACACCAGGCTCTGAACCACCTATTGAAGATCTCAGTATTTATTCTTTCCTCTCTTTTTCTATACGTATGTAGGCAGTAATTCTGAAAAAGCTTCAGTCTTTATAAAAGGTTTCAACCCCTCCTCCAGCTACCAAAAAGCTTTCTGCGCCGCAAGTGGGGTAATGCTGCCTAGATAATTTTTTCCTCAAGTGGATAACAACATCAGTTTTAGAATTCTTAGCTTCTTCCCTAATTATAGACAATATTTGTTTGGTATTCCTGGTAGCAGAGGAGCCTGGGAGACACTTCACTATTTTAAGTTCCTTGACTTGTGTGCCAAGGTTAATGCCTCTCATGATGGAATCCCCTAACAGCAATAATGTTCTTGTTTGAGCTTTCTTATTTTTCCTTTTGGGGAGTTTTTCTTCTTTACCTTCATTGGTTCCGGTTCCATCTTGTGACAAACCCAGGTCCGTTTCGGGTTTTGGCCAAAACAAACCCGAATCCGTACCGGGTTTTGCCCCAGTGATCAGGAGTATTCACAGTGCACCTAGATGCAGGAGGGCTGATCAGGTGACCTGCCAATTGATTGATGAAGCTGACTTCTGCTCTGATTCTGACATGTAGGTAGAAGAGACAGGGCAGGATAAGATTAAGAGAAAAATCCTACACTCCAAGCAGACCTGCCACTGTCAGAAAGCTTATTCAGTTTGAACAGCCTGTTAAAATCAGGGCTAGGGAGAAACCTGCCTGTAATAAAAACGACCCAGCGCACCACTTCACAGAAGCCAGCCAGATCGGGCCGGCGTGAGAGCCCTGCTCCGCCCCCCCAATCCAGCCGGAGGACATATTACATTTAAAAACGACCCAGCGCACCACTTCACAGAAGCCAGCCAGATCGGGCCGGCGTGGGAGCCCTGCTCCGCCCCCCCGATCCAGCCGGAGGACATATTACATTTAAAAATGACCCAGCGCCAACGGCGCGCCGCCGTTCGGCGTGCCGACGAAGGCGCACGACAAAGGCGCCTGCGCCTTAGTGAGCGCCTTCGTGGAGCACCTGAGAGGAGCACTTGCGGACCTTGGAACCGGGAACACCTACGCCCCAAAGACCACTCCACAGGACCTCCTGCCGACTTCCAACATAAGGTAAGGAGCGTGAGATCCCCGCTCCTCCCCCTCCTCCCAGCACGAAAAAACCAGCCACTCCCGATCCAGCCGGGACTCAAAGGGAGAACCATTCCTTCTACCTAACACTCCGAACCAGACATCAAAAATGAAGCTCTCCCTGCATACACACACACTAGCCACCCTTTTGATAATCCTCCTCATTTCTAGTTGGAAAGCAGCAGCAAACAACTTACCCACCACAACCACATCCTCCAGTACAACCAACTTCCAACTTCCCAACAGAAGAATACTCACATCAAGAAACTCGAACCACCACGCCAGCACTCAACACTCCATCACTGTTACCTGGAGAAGAAGATCAACACTTCCGAAAACAAAATCTCATCCATCTCCCACAACACTCATATACCCGGAAACAACTCACATTCCCCAGACTGACACGACCTCCCTTACATGTGCCTATGTTAACATCAGAGCACTAGGACCCAAAACAGAAAACATAAAAAATTGGATAAAAACAGAAAAACTTGACTGCCTATTCCTCACTGAAACCTGGTTAACCTCAGACACAGACCCTAGAATAAAAGAAGTATGCCCGCCGGGATACAAAATAACAGTAACCTGCAGAGAAAAAAAAAGAGGAGGAGGACTAGCAATAATAATCAAGAACTCCCTAACTCTAAACATACTTGAAAAAACATCCACTCCGCAAATGGATTTCCTAGCGTGTCATCTCACAAACCCAACACTAAAAAACTCACTAAACTGCTTGCTCTGCTACATAACACCAGGAAACTGGACCACAGTGAGACCTGAATTTGAAAACTTCATCTACCAAAACTCATTAACAGCAGAATATAACCTCATCCTAGGAGACCTAAACCTACACCTAGAAGACACAACCTCCACACCAGCAAATAACTGTCTATCCTTCCTCAATGCCTTATCCTTCCAGATCCTAAACCCACAAACCACCCATGAAAAAGGTCATCAACTGGACATTGCTGCATTCATGACTCACCAACCATCCAATCCAGCAATCCAAACTCCTAACGGAACATGGTCCCCATCCCTATGGTCAGATCACTACACATACAACTTCAACATCAACTGGACCAAGACCAAACACACACCTCAATCAAAAAAAACCACATATACCACACGCAAACATATCGACCCAACCATTTTTTGGTCAAATGTAGACGAAACAATCCAAGACTGCGACCCAAAAAACTTCATCTCCCACTGGAAAAATGTGTCCACCAACATCCTTGATGATCTGGCCCCCCTACAAACCAAAACCAGAACCAGCAGGAAATCAGACCAATGGTTTGATAATGAATTACTCCAACTCAAAAGACAGTGTAGAAGATTAGAAAGAAAATGGAGAAAAAAGAACCAAGATAAAAAAAAAACCGACTGGAAAAAAATCAACAAACAATACAAAAATCTACTAAGGGATAAGAGGAAAAGCTACTATACTAATCTCATAGGCACGGAAACCCAAGATTCCAAAAAAATATTCCAAATCCTGAAAGAATTAACAGACACCAAACCATACACAACCACCACGAACACCCCTCCACCATCACCCACCCTCTTAGCAGAACACTTCAAGAACAAAATTACCAACACCAGAGCCACTCTCATCCTTAACCCATCCCATCAAAACCCAATCACAATCCACCCTTCAGGAAAAGAGGCAACTGCAGCAGACAGAATTTGGACTCAATTCCCCAACATACAATGGTCAGAATTCAACAAATTCTACAAAAAATACAGCCATGCCTCCTGTGACCTCAACCATTGCCCCTCATATCTCCTTACCACCTCTAGTGTAAAATTCCGCACCATAATTCTACAATGGATTCAATTCACGCTCACAGAAGGCACATTCCCTGCTGACCTCAGCGAAATCGTCATCACCCCAATCCAAAAAGACCCAAAAGCACCACAAAACCACCCATCTAACTTTAGACCTATAGCCTCAATTCCGCTATATGTCAAAATTATAGAAGGCCTAGTAGCCAAACTCCTCACCAATTACATAGATGACCACAACCTACTCCACCCCATGCAATCAGGCTTCAGAACAAACTTCAGTACAGAGACACTACTAGGCTCCCTTATGGATACCGTCAGACAACACCTTAGTACAGGGAAAAAAATGCTTCTCATACAACTGGACCTAACTGCGGCATTCGACTTAGTGGATCACAACATCCTTCTACAGATCTTAGACGCAATAGGCATCTCAGATAAAGTATACTCTTGGTTTGAAGGATTCCTAAAACTCAGAACCTACAGTGTAAAATCAAACAAAGAAAAGTCAGAATCCTGGTCAAACCCCTGCGGCGTACCACAAGGATCTCCACTATTCCCCTACCCTCTTCAATCTCTACACTGCTTCTCTAGGAACGCATCTGGACAATCTGGGCATAACCACCTATAGTTATGCTGATGACATCACCATCCTCATCCCATACGATCATTCTAAACCTACCATGACAGACAAACTTCACCAAACACTTGAAACAGTCACAACCTGGATGAAAAATCACAAACTTAAACTCTACCAAGACAAAACCAAATTCATCCTTCTCGAAAATGACAAGGTCCAAACCACAACCAACTTAGATATAAACGCAATCAAATATCCCATCCAAACCACCATAAAACTACTTGGCATGACCATAGACAGATGCTGCACTATGCAACCGCAAATAAATAAAACAATTCAGAAATCATTCGCAATCATGAGAAATCTGAGACAAGTCCGAAAATTCTTTGAAAGAACACAATTCCAACTTATAGTACAATCCCTAATACTAGGTATATTGGACTACTGCAACATCCTCTTCCTTCCTTGCCCTGCAACTACGATTAGACAACTCCAAACAATCCAAAATACAGCTTTGAGACTCATCTACTCATTGAAAAAACATGACCACATCACTGAAGCCTTCATCAACTCACATTGGCTTCCAATCCAAGAAAGAATCCAATTCAAATTCTACTGCATATTATTTAAAACCCTACACGGAGACAGCCCATCATACTTGAACAATCGCCTCATCCAAGCACCCACTACCAGACACAGAAAAACGCACTCCCCATTCATAGCCCCCCCAATCAAGGAAGTAAAAAGAACAAAACTACACGACGGCCTCCTAGCCACTCAAGCCGCAAGGCTAGACAACCAGATCTCCAACCTTCTGATGACCACCCCAGACTATAGGACGTTCAGAAAAGAAATAAAAACCACACTTTTCAAGAAATTCCTGAAGCAGCAATAACATCACGACTCTGACGTCAGAGAAGGGGCGGGATCGCGGCGCAGGAAGCAGCGCAGGGATCGCTGACGCTGACTTCGCGATCCTGCTGCGGGCTGCTTCACAGGTGGTGCAGGAAGGTCAGTGGGGCGAGCGGTCCTTCGGGGGTGGCGGGGGACTGAACGGCAAGGCCGGGAACACCCCCTTAGGGCTGGCACCCGGGGCGCATCGCCCCCCCCCCGCCCCCCCCTTGGTACGCCACTGCATGCTGATAAGTTTAGAATGTGCCTGTTCTAAAGACCTGAAGGATCCCTTAGTGGAAAGGGACACGCCGGGTTTCAGCTTTGGTCACATTCCCAGGTGCTCGCTGCGCCTTACAGGAGCCCGGGTTGTGACAATCTCAATTCTTCTTTGAAACAAAATAATTCCGTAGGTGCAAAAAATTGTGAGGGTGGATGTTTCTGTGCAACATGCTGGTCTACCAGACCCCACTGTGATCCATTTATTCCTGGATTGTTTTATTCTTTGAGGCAATGGTGATAAATTGGTATGATTCTGTGGAGTGATGGAAGCTGCTTTAATTGCATCCAATTCCTGCTTAAGCTTACAGAGTTCCTCTTTAATACCTGAAAGCTGAAGACAGATGGGGCAGACCCTAAATCTCTAGATGGTATGACTTGGAACTAAAGCACCACAATGATTGCAATGAATAAGTCATCCTGATTGGCTGGTAAGACAATTGACTGAGAAATATTCTTGATTATTGGGTTGTCTATAAATCAGTAGCAAACCATAGGGTGGGTGGAGTTTGCTACTGATATATAGACAACCCAATAAGTTTGAAGTTCTGACACTCTCCAGGCAGAGGTGATCGCCAACAAAAATGCAGTCTTGATGGTAAAGTCCCTCAAGGAAGCTTGATCCAAAGGCTCATAGGGTGGTCTTTGCTAGTGCCCGGAGAACCAGATTAACATTCCATGTCAGAAAAGGCTGTCACACTGGAGCCAGAACTCATCCTTCAAAAATCTGGCTACATCTAGATGTGCAGCTGGATACTCTATTGGCCCTGGGCCCAAAACAAGACAGCCCTGTAATCTGAACTCTCAAGGAGCTAACTGCTCTTTTTTTTATTATTGTAACCTACCGACTCCATTTTTTCCTCTTATTCCTCTTGTTTAATTGTATTTTATGTTCTTTACCCTTTTTAATTTTTATATTTACTTATTTTAAACTTTTATTGTAAACTGCTTAGATTTACTCTTGGTTTTATGTTTGCAGTATATTAAATAAATTGAACTTGAACCTTCCTGGAGGAAGGCAAGTTGAACCAAGAGTGGAGCTGATCTTGAGTCTTCGCTCCTTTGAGCACACCACGTTTGGAAACACTTCTAGACCTTCGTGTATGCTGCTACAGGCAACTTTTCTCCGACATCTCTGCATGGTGGAGATCAACTCCATTTAAGTAGCCTTTACACACTAGCACCGCACACTCAACAGTCATGCTATAAACCAAAGCGCTCTAGATCCTGCAGGGCAATTGGACCCTGTTAGTAGCCTGGAATGACAGGAAAGATTGAGACTTTAATCCCTTTGCAGATGGACCAGGTCTGCATACCATGGTCGTCTTGGTCAATCTAGTGCCACTAGAATCATTATCCGGCACAGAACTTGGCCTATCATGGGTCATGGAGGGAAGGTATATAGAAGACCTGCTTTTGGTCAGGGTTGAACTAGGGCATCCAGGCCTTCACTTCTCAGCTTGCATCTTTGACTGAAGAATTGATCTGCCTTCTTGTTAATAGCTGACACCATCAGGTCAAATGTTGGTCACCCCCTCCGATTCACTCTATAGGTGAAGGTTTCCTGAGACAAGTACCACTCCCCGGGATCCAGGGTCTTCTGGTTGAGGAAATCCATGTGCACATTGTCCACGCCTGCTACATGTACCATGGAGAGTGCCAGAAGATGGGCTTCCACCCATCAAAACAGCATTGGGGCTTCCAAGTGCAGAGGAGTGCTCTTGGTGTCCTCTTGGCAATTGACATAGACTATTGCCGTTGTGTTGTCCTAAAAACCTCAAATTGTTTTATTCAGTAATGCACTCTCTAACTCCTGGAGTGCCAGGTGGATGGCACGAAGTTCCAAGTGGTTCATCAACCACTTCCTCTAGGAAGGGGACCAGCGCTCCTGATCTGGACACCCCTTGCAATATGCCCCCCATAAAAACTGGCATCTGGCATCAGAATCACCCATGAAGAGATGCGGAGAGGAGCCCCTCTGGTGAGAGAGATGTCAACCACCAGACTAAAACGTGACAGGTTTCCAATGTCCAAGGAAGCTGCTGGTGCTGCATATCCCTCTGTGGGTAACATCTGGAGTAGATGCAAATGTCCCCTTGCTAAGGGGACTACATTGCAACCATAGATCCCAGTACCTGCAAGTACTATTAGGCTGTCAGAACAGGCATACTCCAAAACTCCTGTATCTGATGCAGAAGCTTTTCTCTGCAAGCATCCAGAAGGAATGCTTTGTTTCCCTCGTCTCAAACAATTCCCAGGTAATCCAAGCTCTGTGTCGGTTCAAGGTGGCTTTTCCAGAGGTTGATCACCTACTAAACTTATGCATCAATTGGAGCAATCTGTGAGCCACTAGTCAACCCTAGGATTCAGACTGGACTCTGATTAGCCAATTGTCCTGGTACGGATGGACTTGTATGCCCATCCTGCGTAGGTGAGCTGCAACCGCTACTATCACCTTAGTGAAGGTCCCTGGCGCCATGACCAGATGTAAGGCAAGGTCGCGAACTGGAAGTGTTGCTCCAATACATGGAATCACAAGACTTCATGTATTCTATAAAAATGGGAATGTGAAGATAGGCCTCCGTCAAATCCAGTGAAGCAAGAACTTCCCCTGGCGCCACCGATGCAACTTCATTGTTTCCATTCAGAAACATGGTATCTTGAAGGGCGCATTCACTGCTTTGAAGTCTAGAATCGGCCTCTAGTCTTCCAAGCCACTCTTGGGCACAATGAAGTAAATCGAGCATCTGCCGGAGTCCAAGACTTCATCTGGTACAGACTTTATGGCTTCCAGATCTAGAAATCTTTGAAATGTCGCCCTGATTTTGGCAACTTTTTCTGGTTTCTCTGCAAGGGCATCTAGAAAAAGGTCCGGCAGTGGATTAAAGTGTTCTTCAACCTTTTTACACCTATGGACTGGCGGAAATAAATTAATTATTTTGTGGACCGGCACCAGTCTGCGGACCGGCAGTTGAAGAACACTGGGTAAGTCGTGAGCCAGACCTCGCCCATCTCCACCAATCTCAGCCCCAGACCTCGCCCCCATAATAGTACTAATTGTAATACCATTTTTTCCATTAATTTATCATATATACACACACACAATATAATCGTATAAACAACACATAATGGTTAACCATAAAATTAAACTACACAAAGCACACTGTATGCTTCTCAATATTCTTGCTTTCTGGCCTGCCCCCCGGTGTTATCTTCGGGCCGGCTCCCATTTCCTCAGTGCTTCAGTGCACAAAGCCGCAACATCAGAGAGAAGGCTTCCAGTTCAGGCGCAGGATGCGCATAGGAGCTCTGCCCACGGCTTTGTGCACTGCAGCACTGAGGAAGAGGAAGGCGGCCCGAGGACAACGCCGCATCGCTTGCACCATGGACCGGCGACTGAAGAACACTGTCTGGAGCCTGATGCACATGCCGGCCCTGTGGACTGGTAGGAAATTTCTGCGGACCGGCACCGGTCCACAGACCGGCCGTTGAAGAACACTGGATTAAAAAACTTGAGCTTGTACCACTATCGTGTAATGTCCAATTTGTGGTGATCTCCACCCACGCCCCTCAATAGGCCGATAACCTCCCTGTGGAGACTCAGCTGACGGCTTGGCATTATAACTGCTTCTTTGGAGTTGTAGTGGGATCTTTATGTTTGAGGGCACCTGCTCCCCTCACCCCCCCCCCCACCCCACACACACACACACACAAACACACAATCTTTATCTGGAGTTTTGAAGCAATCTCTGGCCTGAAGGTCTTCCTGAGAACTGGTGATATCGCCTGGAAGCCCGAAAATTACCATGACCTGACCTCCTAGGGGTTCGAGACCTGCTGTCCAGTAATGATTTTGGCTTGTGGTCCTGCACGCAGGCCATAAGATAATTCAGGCTTTTCCCAAAAAGTAACTGTCTCTTGAATGGCAGTTTATTCAGGATTGCCTTAGTGGAGGAATCCCCCACCCACTGTCTGAACCATAGCATCCTGTGGGCAGAAATGGAGTAAGCTGACATTTTGCTCACAACTCTGAAAAGCTTGCACATGGCATTGTTGCTGAGGAACTGCGCTCTTGGTGGTGGTGGTGGGGGAACCCCCCGGCACCAGCAGGGCTATGATCTCAGAGGGTTCCATGCAGCCCTTGATAATCATCTTCTTCAAATATCATATTAATGATGTCAGGGGGTAAACCCTGACAAGGACATCCAGATAGCCCCTGGGGATGCTGCCTACTTCCGGGATGCTGCCTACTTCCTTTTTGGAGATTTCAGCCGCATTGCAGCTGTGTTTCACCAGGAATGCACATGCGCTGCTCCCTGGGTCAAACTTAAACTTTTTTTCCTGGTTCCTCAGACTAACTGGGTACTGACATCCCCTGAGGGACCAGAGGAGGCTATGTAAGCGACTCCTGTCTCCCTCACATGCTACGTGACACATGGAACACAGCAGCCCCTCAGATGGCTATCAACTGCAAATTGGGCATGAATCCAAGGTATCTTGGCCTGAGGAGTCTATCCCTCCTGTTTTTGTTTTCAAATAGGGAAATCCAAGATGGCCGCTGTGGCAGAGATTTTAGTGCCAAAAAAAGCCCAGGGGAGCTAAAAAGCACAGTTACTTACCGTAACAGGTCCAGGGACAGCAGGCAGATATTCTCACATGTGGGTGACGTCATCTACGGAGCCCCAGCGCTGACAGTTTTTCAAGCAAACTTGATTGAAGTTTCAAGCTTGCTATGCTGCACCACGCATGTGCATGCCTTCTCCCTCCACTAGAGGGCGCATCCCCACCTCGTGGTCCTCAGTTCCATAGCCAGCAAAGAAGCCATCCCCGGGGAGGAGGGCGGGTTGTGAGAATATCTGCCTGCTGTCCCTGGATAACACCTGTTACGGTAAGTACCGTATTTGCCGGCGTATAAGACGACTGGGCGTATAAGACGACCCCCCAACTTTTACAGTTAAAATATAGAGTTTGTTATATACTCGCCGTATAAGACTACCCCTTCTTCTGCACACCTTCTGCACAACAAATAGTTGCACTATGTATTTTATTACACACTGCCTTTAATGTAAACTGTAAAATTGCAGGACATCAATGGGACAGGAGTGCCAGCCCTACACAGCCATACACAGCGGCACGCCTCCTGCTCGCCCCCGCAACTTCCTTAAGGGCTAGACTCCACACACGGCCGCATGTGCGAGAGACGTAGTAAAGAGAAAAGGGGTGGGGCCAGAGCGCCGCTGCTTCCCGCTGCGCAGGATGAAGGAGCTGGCACCCTTGTCACACTGATGTCCCGCCATGGCCCCGCTGATGTCCCGGCAGGTTTACTAGTACCGTAAGCACCATAAGGAGGTAAGGAAGGAGATGTTAGGGCATGTAAAGTAAGGGCATGTAAACAGTGGCGTACCTAGGGTATGTGGCACCCGGGGCCCATCATTTTTTGACACCCCCCCTATGTAAAAAAATATTTTTTGTAATGACCATGAAACAGAATAAATGGTCAGAATAGAAACAGGCAGTGAAAATTTTCTTATATTCCAAACATAACATAACATAAATTATGTCTGAATTGTCATGACATCAGAATACATATGGAGTAGTTGCAGGTGATGCTTGGGACAGTTCTGATTGTGTTAGTTCGGTTTTATGTGTTTTTTGAATAGAAGGGTTTTTATTTCTTTTTGAAGGTTTTGCAGTCTGTGGTCGATGTCAATTGGTTGTAGAGTTGGGGGTCGAGTGTTGCAGCTCGAATGGCTAGGAGGTTGTCGAACAGTTTTTTTCTTTTGACGTTTTTGGTTGGAGGGTGTGTGAATGGTGCGTGAGTTCTCCTATGTCTGTTTGAAGTGGATTGAATTATTTAGCTGAAGAAATTAGTTACCCCCTCATCCCACACACATTAATTCTCTTCCATTTTTGTTCCCATTATAAAAAACACTGATAAGTTCCCAGAAAAAAAATACATTAAAATAAGAAGTGAAAACAAAGGCCCCTACAGATGAGAACATAACATAAGAATAGCCTAACTGGGTCAGACCAATGGTCCATCATGCCCAGTAGCCCATTCTCATGGTAGCCAATCCAGGACACTAATACCTGGTCAAAACCCAAAGAGTAGCAACATTCCATGCTACCGATCCAGGGCAAGCAGACACTTCCCCCATGTCTTAATAACAGATTATGGACTTTTCCTCCAGGAATTTGTCCAAATCTTTCTTAACACCAGCTACACTATCTGCTTTTACCATAACTTCTGGCCACTTCATTTTTAAGTTTAGATCTTTCCTTTCAAACAGAGACCTTGCTAGATGTCAAATACAGCACAAGGTAACTTTACATGGACTTAGCTGTGCAGGAAATGTGAATCTCCTCATACACCCACCATATAGTGCAAAAATGTGCAAAGGTCTGTTTTTTTCTTTCGATCACTACATAGCCTAATGCCACACAAGCAGCGCTGTTACAAACATATTCTGTAGGTCAATGCTAAGGATAACAAAGTTTCCTTCCTTGGACCAGAAGGAGATAAACCACTGGAAGAGATCCCAAAACAACACCCAAAGACCCACTCAGTGTGTGAACCAGTTGAGTGGAGTGGACTAACTGGGGGGTGGAAATGGGCCCGGAGTTTGCTCAGCAGAATTTCCCAGACCACCTCTTCCTCTCAACACATTGACACGCTGCCACCATCACCACTAGGAACACCTCACTGGGTAGGCCAGCTATGCTATAAACTTTATAAAACACATTATTATATTTTCTTATAAAGCACATATTTTAACTGAACTCTCTGACATCCTCAGCCTTTCCATTCACAAAAATAGAAGGAAGAAAAGTTCCCATTTCCTGCTGTCTCATGTCCCCGGCCTATACAATATTTTTTTTCTGCAGACCCTTCAAAAGTCTGACCAAATCCTCGTTTCACTTGCATTATAAAGTACTGAGGATGCCATCTCTCCCCAATCCCAGGTCCTAAAGTCTAAGACAGTAGCAAACTAATGCTGCCAGATACAGGAAAAAAAATTTTGATTCGATTCAGTCCTATTGAATTGGTTTTTCAATTCAATTTTCCTGCCCAGTTGGGTGATTTTTTTCAAAACTCCTGGTAGGTTTTATAGCTTTTTCACCCCCTTTGGCTTCTCCTAACCACACTGGCGCTGTGGTGTAAATAAAATAAAGAAACAAAAAGGACTTTTCCTCTCTCTGTTAAATCCTAGCTCACGTTTGCAGTCCAACACCAGCTCTGGCAGGATACACATTTCAAATCTGACATATTATAATCACAAAACAGAAAATAAAATTAATTTTTCTACCTTTTGTTGTCTGGTTATATTTCAAATCTTGTTGGTCCAAGGCTCTGGTTTTCTTCTGATAACTTGCTTGCCAGGGTCTCCTTCTTTCTGCATGCTAACCATCCATCTGCCAACTCTGTCCTCCCTTTCCATTTCCCTTCCCTTCCCAGAAAGTCTGGTATCTTTCCTTTTTTTCATCTCCCTCCACAGATCCACCTTTTCTTAAATACCCTTTCATCCGGCATCTCTCCCTCCTTCCCCACCATCCCAGAGTCCACCATCTCTCCCTTTCTTTTCCTAATTACCCTCCTATCCAGTATCTCTATCCCTCCTCCACACCATCCCTTGTGTCCAATTTCTCTCCCTTTCTGTTCCTTCCCTCCCTAAATCCCATGGTCCATCATCTCTCTCCCTCTCCTCTATTTTCAGACCCATTATTTCTTCCCCCCTCCCAAAGTTTGGCATATGCACATCTCTTTGAACACCCCCTTCCCTCCGTGTACTTCTAAATCATGGTCCCCCCCAAAGGCCTGTCCCCCCTTAAAGGTATGCCTGTCCCCCCTTGAAGGCCTGTCCCATCCCCTTGTAGGCCTGTCCCATCCCCTTGTAGCTTCTCCCCCCGCTTGTAGGCCTGTCCCCCCTTGAAGGCCTGCCTGCCTGCCTTTCCCCCCCTTGAAGGCCTGTCCCCCCTTGAAGGCCTGTCCCCCCCCTTGAAGGCCTGTCCCACCCCCTTGTAGGCCTGTCCCCCCCCTTGTAGGCCTGTCCCCCCTTGAAGGCCTGCACCCCCCCCCGAAGGCCTGCACTCCCTTGAAGGTCTGCACCCCCCCGAAGGCCTGTCCCCCCCCCTTGAAGGCCTGTCCCACCCCCTTGTAGGCCTGTCCCCCCCTTGTAGGCCTGTCCCCCCTTGAAGTCCTGCCTCTCTCCCCCTTGAAGGCCTGTCTCCCCCTTGAAGGCCTGCACCCCCCCTTGAAGGCCTGCACCCCCCTTGAAGTTCTGCACTCCCTTGAAAGTCTGCACCCCCCCCGAAGGCCTGTCCCCCCC
Organism: Geotrypetes seraphini; assembly: GCF_902459505.1. Taxonomy (NCBI): domain Eukaryota; kingdom Metazoa; phylum Chordata; class Amphibia; order Gymnophiona; family Dermophiidae; genus Geotrypetes; species Geotrypetes seraphini. The sequence goes on along the minus strand of NC_047094.1, from coordinate 71,132,913 downwards.
TTGAAGGCCTGTCCCACCCCCTTGTAGGCCTGTCCCCCCTTATAGGCCTGTCTCCCCCTTGAAGGCCTGCCTGCCTGCCTTTCCCCCCTTGAAGGCCTGCACCCCCTTGAAGGTCTGCACCCCCCCAAAGGCCTGAACCCCCCCGAAGGCCTGCACCCCCCCTGAAGGCCTGCACCCCTTGAAGATCTGCACCCCCCCCCGAAGGCCTGTCCCCCCTTGAAGGCCTGCCTGCCTGCCTGTCACCCCCCTCCCCCTTGAAAGCCTGCCTGCATGCCCGCCCGCCCCACCCTGAAGGCCTGATGCCCCGACCCACCCCGAAGGACCGCTCGCCCCCCTGGCCTCCCCGCACCACCTATGAAGCAGCCGCAGCAGGATCGCGAAGTCAGCGTCAGCGATCCCTGCGCTGCTTCCTGCGCCACGGTCCCGCCCCTCCTCTGACGTCAGAGGAGGGGCGGGATCGCTGACGCTGACTTCGCGATCCTGCTGCGGACTGCTTCACAGGTGGTGCAGGAAGGTCAGTGGGGCGAGCGGTCCTTCGGGGGTGGGGGGGGGGATTGAACGGCAAGGCCAGGAGCACCCCCTTAGGGCTGGCACCCGGGGCGCACCGCCCCCTCCGCCCCCCCCTTGGTACGCCACTGCATGTAAACAGTACCTGGCGTATAAGACGACCCCCGACTTTGGGGAGGATTTTAAGGTACTGAAAAGTCGTCTTATACGCCGGCAAATACGGTAACTGTGCTTTATCCCAGGACAAGCAGGCAGCTTATTCTCACATGTGGGTGACCTCCAAGCCAACCAAAAAAGGGCAGGTGGGAGGATGGCAATTTAGGAAAACAGATTACGCAAAACCGACTGGCCAAACTGGCCGTCGCTTCTGGACAACGTATCCAGACAGTAGTGGGAGGTGAAAGTATGAACCGAAGACCAAGTGGCAGCCTTGCAGATGTCCTCCACCGGAGTAGACCGGAGGAAAGCGACAGAAGCTGCCATCGCTCGGACTTTATGTCCCGTGACCCGACCATGCAGCGCGAGACCAGCCTGAGCGTAGCAAAAAGAAATACAAGCAGCCAACCAGTTAGACAAGGTGCGCTTGGAAACAGGACGTCCCAATCGATTAGGGTCGAAGGACAAAAATAATTGAGGAACCTTCCGATGAGACTGAGTGCGTTGAAGATAAAAAGCCAACGCCCTCTTACAGTCAAGCGTGTGAAGCGCCACCTCACCAGGATGCGAGTGGGGCTTCGGAAAGAACACCGGAAGAACAATGGACTGATTGAGGTGGAAATCAGACACAACCTTTGGCAAAAATTTAGGATGGGTGCGAAGAACCACCTTGTCATGATGAAACACAGTAAAAGGCGGGTCCGCAACCAAAGCCTGCAGCTCACTAATCCGACGAGTGGACGTGAGCGCAAGTAAAAAGATCACCTTCCACGTGAGAAACTTAAGATGAGATTTGTCAGTAGGCTCAAAAGGAGGCTTCATCAGCTGAGCCAAGACCACAATGAGATCCCAAACTACAGGAGGAGGTTTCAGAGGAGGATGAACATTCACAAGACCCCGCATGAAACGAGTCACCAGAGGATGAAGAGAGAGAGATCGACCCTCAAGGTGCCGATGGAAAGCAGCAATAGCACTGAGATGCACCCGAATGGAAGTTGTCTTCAGCCCAGACTTGGACAGATGCAACAAATATTCCAGAACCGAAGACACCGGAACCGAACCCGGATCCAGATGGTGCGAAGAACACCAGGATGAAAATCTGGTCCACTTCTGGGAATAACAAAGCCGAGTCGAGACCTTGCGCGAGGCTTCCAAAACCTCCCTGACAGACTGAGAAACAGAAACCGAAGTCAAGGGGAAAGGAACCAAGCCGTCAGATGTAAGGACTGAAGATTGGGATGCAACAGCGAACCCCGACTCTGAGACAGCAGAGAGGGAAAAACAGGCAGAAGCAGAGGCTCCCTGACACTGAGTTGAAGGAGCAGGGAGAACCAGTGCTGACGAGGCCAACGAGGCGCAATGAGAATCATAGTGGCTCTGGTCGACTTGAGATGTACCAACGTCCTCAAGATCAGAGGGAAAGGAGGAAACGCATAAAGGAACCTCCCTCCCCAGTCGAGAAGAAAGGCATCGGCCTCGAGACGGTCCGGGGAGTACATCTGAGAACAATAGAGGGGCAGTTTGTGAGTCTCTGGGGAGGCAAACAGATCCACCTGAGGAGTCCCCCAGCGGTCGAAGACTTCGTGCAGAACTCGGGAGTTCAGCGACCACTCGTGTGGTTGGAGAAGACGACTGAGTTTGTCGGCCAGAATGTAAACCGCCCGAAGGAAGATGTTCTGGGAGGCCGCCCATTCCCAAAGGCGCAGGGCTTCCCGGCACAGAGACCAAGAGCCCGTCCCCCCTTGCTTGTTCACATAGTACATCGCCACTTGGTTGTCCGTCCACACGAGGACTACCTGATCGTGCAGCAGGTGGCAGAACGCTCGAGCCGCTAGAAAAATGGCACGAAGCTCCAACACATTGATGTGACAAAGACGGTCCTTCGCCGACCATAGACCTTGAGTCCGCAGACCGTCGAGATGAGCCCCCCATGCATACTCCGAAGAGTCCTTGGTCAGGACCTTGCGATGCGGAGGGACGAGAAAGAGCAAACCCCCGGAAAGATTGGAAGAATTGGTCCACCAACGGAGCGAGCGTCTCAAGGAAGGAGTCACTGTTATAGGGCAGGAGACTGGGTCCCGATCCTGATGCCACTGGGAGGCCAAGGTCCACTGAGGAAGTCTCAGGTGCAAGCGGGCGAACGGAGTGACATGGACCGTCGATGCCATGTGGCCGAGAAGAATCATCAGGCGCTGTGCCAATACTGAGGGCAGCAGCGAAACCTGACGACTCAATCGAAGCAGGGCCTCCAACCGAGGCGGTGGGAGGAATGAACGGAGGCGAACCGTGTCCAGAACGGCCCCGATAAACTGAAGGGATTGAGCCGGGCACAACTGAGACTTGGGAAAGTTCACTTCGAACCCCAGACGTTGAAGGAAGATGATAGTCTGTCGGGTCGCTGAGATAACCCCCTCCCTGGAAGAGGCCTTGATCAGCCAATCGACCAGGTAGGGAAAGACCTGCAGACCCTGAGAACGCAGGGCCGCCGCAACCACCACCATGCACTTCGTGAAGACTCGAGGGGACGAAGCCAAGCCAAAGGGGAGGACCCGATACTGAAGGTGCCAATCCCCCACCTGGAACCGTAGAAACTTGCGGAAGGCAGGATGCACAGGTCCAGAGAGCACATCCAGTCCCCTTCGTCCAACAGTGGGTACAGGACCGGAAGCGACAACATACGGAACTTCTCCCGGACAAGGAACTTGTTGAGCTTCCGGAGATCCAAAATGGGGCGCAAGTCCCCGGTCTTTTTCGGGACTAGAAAATAACGGGAGTAAAACCCCCGTCCCCGTTGATCTGGGGGAACCCGCTCCACCGCCCGAAGGCTCAACAGGGCCTTGGCTTCCGAAAGAAGAAGGGGAAGCTGTGCTCGGTGTGACAGAGACGCGTCCGGCGGATTGTCCGGCGGCGTAGTCATGAAGTTTAGTGAGTAACCCTCCGAGATGACAAGGAGCACCCGGCGAAGAGCGACCCCGCCGCCGAGGCGACCCCCGAGGGCGCTTAGGCTTACGGGAACGATGCTTCGCCCGAGGCCGACCCGAGGCCGAGGATCCCCGGGAGGACCTCGACGAGGAAGAAGAAGAGGAAATCCGTCGGACCCTGCGCACCTTGTCCCGAGGCCGCACACTCCGCTCAGGCTGGTCGACTACTGAGGTCGAGGGCAAGGTCAGAGTCGAGGTCGGGACCCCCGGAGCCGAGGCCGAGGCTGCCGAGACCGAGGTTGCCGAGGCCGAGGCTGCCGGGGCCGAAGTCGGCTGCAGATGGGCCAGGGCACAGGACAGCTCCGAGGCGATCATCGCCCGGAGCATGTCCTGAAAGACGGGTATTGCCATCATCGATGGCATGTCCGAAGTCGGTGGGTGCTCCCTCGAGGGCGACCTCGACAACGAGTATTCCCGCGGGGCACCCGACTTGGACACCCGGGGCGGGGCCAAGGACGACCCACCCGCCCCCGTTGAGGATCCCGAGGATGGCTTCTTCGAAGACCCTGGAGCAGAGGAAGGAAGCGAGAACTTACCCATTGTCGGCTTCGAGGTCGATTTCGAGGAAGAAGTCGGCCGCGGCGAGGTCGAGGGAGTCGAGGCCGAGGTCAAGGCCGGGGCCGAGGCCAAGGCCGACGTCGAGGCCTTCCCCGCCGCGGGATCCACAGCAAAGAGCTCCGCCATACGGGCACGCCGGCGGCGGAGAGCACGAGGTTGAAACGTGGAGCACCGAGTGCAGGAGTCAGTAGGGTGATCTGCACCCAGGCAAAGCAGGCACCACCGGTGGGGATCGGTGATAGAGAGCAACCGATCGCACCGGGTGCACTTTTTAAAGCCCGTCAAGGGACGGGACATGAACTCAAAAAAAGGCCGGGAACGAGCGAGGTCCCGCGGCCGCGGCTGCCAGGAGCCCCCGGAGCCGAAACAAAACTTTTTTTTTTTTTTTCCGACGATAACGAACACACGAACTAAGAAAAACAACAAATCACGCACAGCGACCGAGAAAACACACCCAGCCACGGTGTCAGAAGGCAAAGGGCACGGAGCACAAATTCCACAGGGCTTCTGGCTCCGCAGAAAAAACTGAACTGAACTGAGGACCACGAGGTGGTGATGCGCCCTCTAGTGGAGGGAGAAGGCATGCACATGCGTGGTGCAGCATAGCAAGCTTGAAACTTCAATCAAGTTTGCTTGAAAAGCTGTCCGCGCTGGGGCTCCGTAGATGACGTCACCCACAGGTGAGAATATGCTGCCTGCTTGTCCTGGGATAAATAGCGATTTTAGAGGTGGGGAGACCTATATCTAACCCCGAAACCCCCCAAAAATCAATTTTGAGGACCCTACCCTCCCTGACTTAGGTTATCAGGCTCTCAGCCTGTTACTCACTATGCCATGCTGTGTGCTGGGAGCTGCAAGTGTAGAAACTGCATACAGTTTACAAAGAGAACTTCTGAGAGCTCAACCCCCACCAGAACCCGTGCATGCCAAGTGAGAGTAGGAAAGCAGTCAGGCCTAATCCTGGAAAAACCACCATAGAGCCACTCAGCGTGCATGCAAGCCCACTGCGGATGAACCTGGGACGAGCCTTGCTCCCAAGGGAATGGTTCCTAAGCTCCTGAACTGTTAGTGCAGAGCAGGCTGTCAAAGTGGATGCACTGCAAAAAAGTCTGCCCCTTGGAAGCAGATTCTCTACCTTAGAGTCTGCGCTCTCCCACAGCCAGACCTATCCCACAAAAGGGATTCTCTGCAGCACCAAAAAGCCTCGCAAACAGTTAGCAAAAAACCGAATTTAAAGGAAAAGAAACACAAGCAGAAAAGACAAGCTCCTATAATAATAATAATAATTTATTTCTTGTATATCGCCCCACCAGCATTTCTAGGCGGTTCACAACAGAAGAACTAAAACATTTCAGTTAAAAAGTATAATTTAAAAAACCCCCAACTATTATAACTACTACATCCATTAAATACAGCATCTGATAAAAAGTACATTTAAAATACAGAGCCTAATAAAAAAATACCTTCTTTAGATATCAACATTCTTGTTTATCAAATAGGTGAGTTTTCAATAATTTCCTAAATGTAAGATAAGAATAGGCTTGAACAATCAGCGGACTCATCCAGGAGTTCAACTTCCCCGCCTGATATTCCAATGTTCTGTCCAAAAAAGTCTTATAGCGACAGGCCCTTGGGGTAGGGAAGACAACTGAGGAATTGAAGGACAGCCCAGAGGGATAGAAGGAGAAGCAAAAGAATGTAAATAACGATCCCTAGAAGAATTTTCAGAAGAAGAGATTGACTACCCACAAGTTCAGGAATAGTTTGGAGACATTATGGTGTGACCTGCACAGGTAGGGTGAGAGTTGATTTGGTGGGCCAGAATTAGGACTGGTATCTCCAGCAAAGAGTAAGAGAAGGAACAAGAGAGTATAGAGAAGAGTAGGGGAGGATTGGCAAAAGTGATGAAGATGAGATGTGCTCAGACAGAATGGAGATGGATAAATGAAAGAGAAAATATTGAAACTTGAGAGCTGAGAATTTAGAAGACAAAATGGATGATTACATGACAAAATCAGGAAGTAGTCCTTGTGGTATGCAGTGCTCAGAGAATTGAGCGATGTCCTGGCAAAACCGTTGGCTGAGCTATTCAATCTCTCCCTAAGTAAGGGAAAGTTCCCCTGGACTTGAAATTAGCTAATGTCGTTCCTCTGCATAAAAAGGGTTGCAGGGCAGAGGCTGCGAATTATAGACCGGTGAGTCTCACATCAATAGTGTGCAAACTCATGGAAACACTAATTAAAAGCAAATTGGACACGATCTTGAATGAAGGGAATCTTCGGGATCCCACTCAGCATGGATTCACCAAGGGTAGGTCCTGCCAATCCAATCTCATCAGCTTCTTTGACTGGGTAACAAGAAAGTTGGACTTGGGAGAGTCTTTGGACGTCATGTACCTGGACTTCAGTAAAGCTTCTGACAGTGTCCCACACCGAAGGCTGCTAAGCAAGATGGAATCGATGGGGTTAGGAGAGACACTAACTGCATGGGTCAATGATTGGCTGAGTGGCAGACTTCAGAGGGTGGTGGTTAATGGTACCCTCTCTAAAACATCGGAGGTGACCAGTGGAGTGCCGCAGGGCTCGGTCCTGGGTCCACTCCTTTTCAACATATTCATAGGGGATCTGACTCAAGGGCTTCAAGGTAAAATAACACTATTCGCCGATGACGCCAAACTATGTAATATAGTAAGTGAATGTAGTTTACAGAATTATATGGCGCAGGACCTGCTTACATTGGAAAGTTGGTCCTCAACCTGGCAGCTAGGCTTCAATGCTAAGAAATGTAAGGTCATGCACCTCGGAAGCGGAAATCCAGGCAGGACGTACTTCTTGAACGGAGAAACTTTAACTAGGACTTCAGCAGAACGAGATTTAGGAGTAATCATCAGTGCAGACATGAAAACTGCCAATCAAGTGGAGAAGGCTTCATCTAAGGCAAGGCAGATACTGGGTTGTATCAATAGAAGTTTCGTCAGCCGAAAGCCTGAAGTCATAATGCCGTTGTACAGGGCCATGGTGAGACCTCATCTGGAGTACTGTGTGCAATTCTGGAGGCCACATTACAGTAAAGATGTGCGCAGAATTGAATCGGTTCAGCGGACGGCCACCAGGATGATCTCGGGGCTCAAGGGTCTCTCGTATGAAGAGAGACTGAACAAATTGCAGCTCTACACTCTCGAGGAACGTAAGAAGAGGGGAGACATGATAGAAACATTTAAGTACCTCGCGGGACGTGTCGAAGTGGAAGATGATATTTTCTTTCTCAAGGGACCCTCGGCCACAAGAGGGCACCCGCTCAAACTCAGGGGCGGAAAATTTCATGGCGACACCAGAAAGTATTTCTTCACAGAGAGAGTGGTTATCATTGGAACAAGCTTCCAATGCAGGTGATCGAGGCAGACAGCGTGCCAGACTTTAAGAATAAATGGGATACCCATGTGGGATCCCTACGAGGGTCAAGATAAGGAAATTGGGTCATTAGGGCATAGATAGGGGGTGGGTAAGCAGAGTGGGCAGACTTGATGGGCTGTAGCCCTTTTCTGCCATCATCTTCTATGTTTCTATGGTTTGAAATGGGGAATAAGACTGAGAAAAGTCAGTATTAAGATTTAGTGTAGTGGAGCCATTTGAAACAGAAGAAAGGAAAATAAAAACTTGTGGAATTAGACTAATGCGAGCCATCAGGCAGCTGGAGGGAGAACAGGGTAGCCAGAACAGATTAGAGTGGAACTGGAAATCACTCCTGAATAAGCAGATGGGCTGCAAGAACTCCCAGGCACCTGGCAAGCAGCCAGGGTAAGCACTGGGTAGGGAGAGAACAAGCTCAAGTAGATTAGAGTGGACCAGGAAGTCATCCCAAAGAACACTGAGAGAAATATGCAGATGAGGTTCAAGACCTCCCCTTAACTACATGTCACATCATCCACAGTTAACAGATTGCATTTTTCAGCAATGGTGTAGCCAGTCAATTCAAGCAGAAATTCTTATTCTGCAATCTCACAGCTATGAAGGCAGATTACACTGGTCAACAAAAAAAAAAAGTTTTTCTTTGCTACTGAGAATTTAAGAAGTGTTCTTAGTTAATTTAATGACGCTTTCAGATCTGTAATTGAAATTCAGCTAGCACGTCAGGTTTCTGAGATACATGTTACTGATTTTTTAGACAGTTTGCCATATCGGCACAATATTGTAAGTATGAACTGTGTCCCACCAAACTTGTGTTAAGGCGTTTACTCTGAAAACAAACACGAAGACAATAAGGAGATATGTTACAGCATATATTTATGCCTCTCTTAACTCATACAAAAGTGATGTCAACATCTCATCATGTTCTGAAATGTTTGTGCTGTACATTTGTCCCTCTTTGCAAGAACTAACAATAGTCTCCTATCATACTGGGACTAAACTTTCTCTGATATCTGATTTCCATCACTTTGATATCTTGATGAAATCTTTCCCCATGCTCATCGCTGACATCACCAAGATTGGGTGGGAAGAAGTTGAGGTGAGAATGTAAGAAGTGCATTTTAAGTGACATTCTGGCACCTATTAGTTGATACGCTGTCAGCATGTTCTCCACAAGCTCAACACAATTCTCTGATCTGTGATTAGCAAGAAAATTCTGAACCAGTACAAATGCTTCCCATGTTGCTGATTCAGCTGGGTTTAGCTTCTGTTTGAATGCATCATCAAGGATCAATTCACAGATTTCGGGTCCAACAAAAACATCTTTGATTTTTGGCTTCTTTTTCTCAAAACCAAACATACTTTTTAGGTGCTGAAATGCATCACCATTTCTGTCCATTGCCTTGACAAAATTTTTCAGCAGACCCAGTTTTATGTGAAGTGCTGGAAGACAGATTTTCTCATGATGTACTAACGGTAGGTGCTTTCACATTGTATCTGCCAGGTATTGATTCAACTTGGTTTGGCCATTGTTTCTGCCTGTAGTGGTTGACATCATCATGACTGTTCCAAAGACACAAGAAGCATATGTAGTTGGTGTACCCCAGTTGCAGACCCAGAAAGAGTGACACAACTTTGAGATCACCATAGAGGTTCCACTGGTGATCTGCATAGCATATGAGTTTTAAAAGTGTCTCCACTGACTCATATGTTTCCTTCAACCCAACTGCATGAGCAACAGGAACAGATGGCTTCTAGTTTCCATTGTGTAAAAGTATCGCTTTAAGGCTTGCTTTACTTGAATCAATGAATAGTCTCCATTCGTCAGAAATATGTTCATATACCAGTTCCTGCATGAGACCATTAATATCAGTACAGAAACAAATGTTTCATTCCATTTGGTAAAAGGAAGCCAGGATGGTGTGATGATCACGGAAAAAAGATATTTTGGTGGCCTGCCTTAAAATATTCCATTGCTTTAGCTTTGAACCCAACAATTCTGCTTTATCCTTTGATAGTGACAAGTCTAACCAGATCATTAAGATCTTTTTGAGTTAGCTGGTGAGGTTGTTTTTCATCCACTTCAGGTTCATACAATTCCTCCACAGCAGCAGAGGCACATTCTTCATCTGAACTTTCGGCACATTGTGCTGCAGATGTGGAAGGAAGAATTGGAACTGGATTTTCCAAGTCATGAGGAATGGGTTTAATTGCAGATGGGCAACCAGGATACACAAATTTTGATTTATTCCTCTCTATGAATCCAGTAATTTTTGTCATACAAAAATAACAGTCTTGAGTGATGATTTGTTGGTTCACACCACACCATGTGTACAGCGAAAGGCATCTTCTTCTGTTTCCCATTCAGCCACTGTGTTAATCTGGAATAGCAGACAGTGCAGCACACATGAGGTGCCCACGCTTTATCTTGGTTGCCAACTTTACAGCCAAAATAATGCTTGTATTGTGACCAAGCAGACACAAGGCCTGCCATGGTCCCAGATAAGCTGGGGGAAAAAGTAAAAACAAAACCCCGAAAGGAAAAACCCAGGATCTCCCAGAGGTATATTGTGGGAGATAATGCCAGTGACCACCAGGAGGAGCCAGTTTTATCTGGGGAAGAAGGGAGTGAGTTTGATCCTAGTCACCACCAGGGGAGCTCTAGAGGCCCCTGGACTTCTGCTGACACTCCCAGAATAAGCCACGCCCCTAGAGTACATAAGCCAGCAGTGGCATTCAAGCCAACAAGCCAGTTAGGGAGGAAGTTTAGGTCTTGCCTCCCTAAGGATTCACCTGGGCCTAACAGGGACAACAGGCCTATACCGATGGAATGGACTGAGGCTGAACAAGCAGAAGGCTTACCATTCCTGAGCGAGGAGCTTATGGACTTCCAAGAAGCTGGTACTGGCTGTGAATCCAATTATCCTGAATTAATGCAGGTGGACCTGGCTTCAAGCCACAAACAGTGAGTGTGATGTGTTTTGGACTGTTTGTGTGCTGTTTTCTGGAATGTTGATTTTGAGGAAGCTGTGAGAGAGTGTGGGGAGAGGTTTTGCTTCCACCTTGGGAGGGAATTTGTGAAAGCCTATCTTAAGGCCTTTATTTTGGCAAAACCTATTGCACTCTCCTGTTCCTGGCAGACATATACTGTTGCCAGAGGCTATCCTTATTTTCTTTAATGACTGAGAATTAAGGAAACTAGAATGCTGAACTTTAGTTTTGATTTAATGAAATACCTGCTTTGGAGCAGGCAGAGCTGGCTCTGTAGCGAGCTGAAGTCACAAGAGTAATTGAGACTTATTAAGCAGTGGAAGAAAGTTTGGACTTTATTTTTGGACTGCTTTATTTTCTTGCCCCTTTTGGCAGTTGTGTTTTTTTTTTGTCTTTAATGCTGTAAGGAATCCTGACGAATGTAGCAAAGTTTGAGGAATTACTTACCTGCCTTAAGAGTTGAGTAAACTGAACTATTGCTCTAAGCAACCCTATTGTTGGGACTTTATTTTTGAGTTTAATTTTGAGTGCTGTTGAAGAGTCCGGTCCTGCAGGGTGACTCCATGTCGGGTCACACGCTGGTGCACTGTTGGTTGTAGCCACCAGGATTTATACAGAGCCATGCCCTGGGCTATAGTGGTGGTCACAGTATGCACTTTGAAGTCTGCTGAACAGATTCTTTCGCTGATCTTGTGCAGTAAATTGTCCACAGACATAACAGAAATTATCCGGATGGTTAACACAACCTCGTCTGTTCATAATAATTATAATATCTTAGACAAAAACAAACAAAATATAAAAATTCACAGATAGAAAAAGCAAGACAATCACTTTTTAGTATACACTTTCAAATTACTGGTATATGTGATCGATGAGCTGTCCTAAAATGCAATATTATGCTACAGAAACAATAAAATACCAACGCTTCACTGTAGCGTTATTGATGAAAATGATATAAACACAAACTTAAACACATAACTTAAAAATAGGATGTGATAAACGAAAACTGTTTTCAAATTTGGGGGTCCTTTTATCAAGCTGCGGTAGGGGTTTAATGTGTGTAATATCGCGCGTTAAACCACCTGCCACGCTAGCTGCTAATGCCTGCATTGAGCAAGCGTTAGTTTTTAGCCGGCCATGGGGGTTAGCACGTGATGAAATGTCTGACGCGCTAACCCCGCTAGCGTGGCTTGATAAAAGGATCCCTTAGTGTCAGCATGTGGCCCTTGTAAGATACAGGTGACAGAACTCCAGTAGCAAAATGCTTGTTGACCAGTGTTATAATTTGGATGTCCAGTGACACTTCTTTGCACTAGGACACAGATAAGGTGTCATCAATGAAATGGGAGAATTCTGAAGAGAGTAGTATGGAATGATATTAAAAGTGGAAAATATATTGCTATTGTTCAAGTTGCTGCCTAAACAGCATTTGCAGTCATGGTTCTAATAGCCACTGCAGAGAAAAGTACACAGCCAGCGAGACAAGTTGGATCAGCATTGGAATAGTATTGGGGTATTCTGCGGCACAAAACATATATACTGTTTCATACCAAATAGTGAGTATTGTGTTTATCAGCAAGCAATAACAGTGATGCTTCTGGTAGCTTTCTAAAAACTATTAACAGTCTGAAATAAACACAGAAGCACTGCAATTAAGGCCAACAGCAATTATAAAAACCATATGTTGATCTATACAGTGGTCTCAAACTCGCGGCCTGCCAAGTACTATTTTGAGGCCCTCAGTATTATAAAGAATGATTCTTTATGGAAAACTTGTGCCTTGCGGCGGTTGCGTTCTGGAACATTGCCCGCCTTAATGCTGTAACCTCACGCATCTGTACGCAATTGCCCTCTCCACTCCACCTCACAATCACATACAGACGCAGGAAAGCGCTTGCGTGAGGTTACAGCAGTGAGGCAGGCAACTTTCCAGAATGTAAGGTAACTATTGGAGGCAGTGCAGCTTGTGCGTCCGTCCAGTGCTGGAGGAGGTGAGAGATGAAAGCGGTTGCGGACGCAACCACTGAACACTTAAGGCACAAGTTTTCCATAAAGAATCATTCTTTATAATACTAGGGCCTCAAAATAATTGGTCCAAAATCTTGTCTCTTGCAGTTGATACTTTGATGGTTTTTCACTTTCTGCATGTTGTACTGCTTTCAGAAGCAGTTGTACTGCTATCAGAAGCAATTAAGGAAAGATTTATAAACTATAACGGTTATAGTTTATAAATATTTCCTTAATTGTTTCTGATAATTTCAGATTTCAGATAATCCACATTTTGGATTTCTAGGTACTTACCTCATGCAAAGTTGTCATTTCTTTAATAAGTCATTAACTATTTTTTCTGCGGCCCTCCAAGTACCTAGAAATCCAAAATGTGGCCCTGCAAAGGGTTTGAGTTTGAGACCACTAATCTATACAGATATATCACTGATGTAATAAAATTTTGCAGAATGGTAGTCCCTTTGCTATTCCATTACTCATGGAAGTGCCTTCAGAATTCACCATATGCAAGAACTAGAGCTCTTTCCATGACAGAACCATCTTTGTGGAATAAGCTTTCTGAAGCTTCCCTCTGTGAAAGGAATTATCTACTGTACATTTTTGTAAGGGATTAAAGCGTGGTTATGGGGGCTGCTTTTCAGATAAGGAATCAATTTATTGATTTAGTAGAGAATAGTCTGTTTGTATTATTAAGATTTTGTTGCAATTGTGCAACTTCTTATCTTTGTACATAGCCTCAAGTTTTGCACCAGAAGCAACAGAAGTGATTTACTAAGTGTTATGATGATATCACCATCATCATCATTAACAACATTAGTACAAACAAATCAAGGAACAGGACACTATAGTGAGCTTACCTATCTCAAGCATGGTTTCATAATTTCTTTTCATGTTTCTGTAGCGGACTTTTTCCCAGTTCCCCATCTCTGCCCACTCCTCTTTAGTGAAATAAGCTGAAATGTCTTTAAATGCATCATACATCTACCAGATAGAAAAGACAAAACAAGTCTGTTAATTGTCCAATTAGATATTTTTCCTTACCTAATCTCACCTATAACCAACCTAGTGTAGTTCTTCCCAATCATTGCAATTTTACTCTGTAAACTGATCAGAGACTTGCTGATGGTCGGTATATCAAATATAGAATAAACTTGGAAACTTGAAATTAGGTTCTTACATTGGCAATCTTCTTTCTTGTAAATCTTTTTTTTTTTAATATCTTTATTCCTTTTTACATTATACAAACAAGTGTACAATAAATCAAGTCATACTATACATTCTTCACTTGAAACTTTACAATCATCTTGTACCATAAATTACCTCCCCTCCCTCCCTTTCCAAATATTTTTGTAACTACTCATCCTAATGTCATAAAACCCACCCATCCACCCTCCCACCCTATACATACTAAATGGGAATAAATTCAATTATTTATTATAGTAATCAATTAATGGTCCCCACACATCTTTAAATTTCTTATAATATCCTTTCTTAATTGCCAATGTTTTTTCCATTTCATACACATGACACACCGAACTCCACCAGAAACAGTAATTCAACCCCCTGTAGTCTTTCCAGTTGTATGTTATTTGTTGGATGGCAACTCCTGTTAAAATCATTAACAGCTTATTATTATTCGAGGAGATTTGACTTTTGGCCCTCATAGACATCCCAAACAAAACTGTGTCATATGACAGGGCCACATGATTCTCTAACATACAATTTATTTGTCCCCAGATCAATTTCCAAAAATTATTAATAAGAGGACAATAAAATAATAAATGATCTAGGGTTCCAGCCTCAAGATGACAATGCCAACATCTATTAGACTTAGAGCAATCCAATTTTTGTAAACGAACAGGGGTCCAGAGTGCTCTATGCAACAGGAAAAACCATGTTTGCCTCATAGACGCAACAATGTACATCTTATCCTCCAAGACCAAATACGTGGCCATTGAGATGCATTAATTTTATGCTTAATCTCAATGCTCCAAATATCTCTAAGTACAGTCCTTTGTTTTTTATTTAAATAGCCAGATAATGTTTTATACCACTGCACGGCCTGGTGACCCAGAAAATCTGCCTGGAAGCATAAGAATTCTAGAGTAAAATGAGTATTTAAAGACTTCAATTCAGGGAACCCTGCCTGAATGGCCTGCTTCAATTGCAACCATTTATAACTTTGTTTTTTATCAAGACCAAATTTATGTTGCAATTGTGAAAACTCCAGCAGCTTACCATCATTAATAACATCATTTAAAGTACGTATTCCTGCCTCAATCCAATCCTTCCAGACAATCATAAAACCGCCTATTTGTATCTTGGAGTTCAGCCATATGTTTTGACAAGTAGATTTTTGAATAGTAATAGGAGTTAAATTGTTAACATATTTTAATGTTGTCCATGTGTCCATTAATATCCTATTGGTTTTCCTTATTCTAGGCATTTTAATGCTAAGCAGATGACGAAGCCTGATAGGAGACATGAGCTGCCACTCCAACCATAACCAATCTGGAAGCTTCTCCATGAGTTCTGGGAGGACCCAATACATACCCTATAAACCTATAAAAATTTGGAAAATTTACCCCTCCCTCCTCAATTGGTTTTTGTAAAGTCACTAGAGAAATTCTTACAGCTTTACCCAGCCAAATAAATTTACTAAGAATATTGTTTAATTTTTTATAAAAAGACCCCTGAAAAAAAACTGGTATCATTCCCATTTGATAGCAAACCACAGGCAATATCATCATTTTGACAGTTTGAACTCTTCCCCACCAAGATAATTGTAAAGGATTCCATTGCTCACATAACTCTGTTACTTTTTGCAATAAACTTTTTTCATTCATTATAATTGTCTCATCAAGTGTGTTTTTTATCCATATACCTAAGTATTTTATTCCTTCTTCTTTCCATATAAAAGGGAATGAATCGAATCCTTTTGTGCAATGCACATTTAAAGGAAGAACTTCTGATTTAGTCCAATTTATTTTATATCCTGAAAACTTTCCAAATTTTTCTATCAAATCCAATAAATTTGGAATGGTTGTTTCAGGATTCCTCAAATGAAGTAATATATCATCCGCATATGCAGAAACTTTATATTCTTTAACCTTATGCGATATACCCTGTATCTCCTCTTCCTGTTGAATAGCTAGTAATAAGGGTTCAAGCACTATATCAAAAAGTAAAGGAGATGGAGGACATCCCTGTCTCACTCCCCTTTGCAATTTAAAACAATCAGAAAAATTATTATTGATATATAATCTAGCAACAGGAGAGCTATACAGTGTTTTAATCATTTGTATAAATCCCGAACCAATAACAAACCATTCCATGGCCTGATACATAAATGTCCATTCCACCCGATCAAAAGCTTTCTCTGCATCTAGAGACACAGAAAAAGCCGGATCTCCAATTTCTTTTATTAAATATAACATTTGCAATGCCAATCTGGTATTATTAGAAGAGTGTCTCTGAGCAACAAACCCTGTTTGATGCATACCAATTATGTGAGGAAGAGCTTTTGCCAAACATATAGCCAAAAGTTTGGCTAATAATTTACCATCCACATTTATCAAAGAAATAGGCCTGTAATTTGAAATCAGAATGGGATCTTTATTTGGCTTCGGCAAAACAATAGTTAATGATTCTGCCATAGTGCCTGTTATACAACCTTTCTTTAGTTGATTCTGATATAAATTTAATAAATGGGGTAAAAGAGTATTTTGAAATGCTTTATAAAACTCTACCGTAAAACCATCATCACCTGGAGCGGTCCCCACTCTAAGAGACTTCAATGCTGTTTGTAATTCTTGTAAAGATATTGGATTTTCCAAACTTCTTTTTATATGATCAGGAATCTTCGGACCTTCAATATTATTTAAAAACTCTACACCATCTTTTTCTTTACTTAAATAAGACTCAGAAGAATACAGGTTTTTATAATAATTTAAAAATTGTTTTAAAATAGGACCAATCTGAGAATATCACCTTTTTCATCTTTTATTGCATTCATTTTCATCTTTCTTTTTTTCACTTTAAGATAATTAGCCAATAATCTTCCCGCCTTATTTGAACTACCATAATACAAAGCTTGCTGACAGAGAATATTTTTTTAGCCAATTTAGAAGAAATCTCATTGTATTTATATTTTGCTTTTAATAAAGCTTGTAACATAGAATTCTTCCACTTATTAATTAATTTCGATTCTAAGTCTTTTATTTCTTGTTCCACTTCAGTAAATTGCTTATTTAGTTGTTTTTTTTGAATAGGCTGAAAATGATATAATTTGCCCTCTCATCGTTGCCTTAAAAGCATCCCATATTATTTCTAAAGACACTTCCTCTGTAATATTATTTTGAAAATATTCATCAATTTTTGATTGAAATTCTTCACAAAATTTTGGATATGCAAACAATGCATTATTAAATCTCCAGACAGGCCTAATATTATCTGGATCATTAAAATTTAAATTAATCCACACTCCACCATGATCTGATAAAATTATTGGTTCTATAGAGGCTTGAGTAACATCTTGTATTAGCCCATCAAAAACAAAAATATAATCAATTCTGGAAAAAGATTTATGAACATGTGAATAAAATGAAAAATCTCGATCATTAAAATGAAGAATTCTCCAAATATCCTTTAAATTACAAGAATTTATAAAATTTTCCAACCCTAAAGATTTTAAAATTTTACTAGGTTTTTTATCCTATAAAGGGTCCATAACAGCATTAAAATCTCCTGCCACTATCAAATTATTTTAAAGAAAAAATACAGGGACTAATATATAAAGGTCCAAGTCAGTAAAGATGATTATGATGAAAAATAAAGACTGACTGCATTGGTAATAAATATCAGCGGTAAGAGGGCTGATGACAACTTAGAAAAACGCTCAGAAAAAGTGAAACTCTGAGGGGGGTGAATACCTCCCCTTGGGCAAGAGTTTACAATCCAATCATTGCATTTGCTGTTTGAAGCATCACTCTCTGACCGCTGGTAAAGCTTAATCAATTCAATAATTTTAGTTGACAAAATTTTTGTTCAAAAATCTATCATACACGAACTCTCTTGCTCTTTAAACGATACTGTACACTTATCTGTGCAAGCTTGTAAGGATTATGGTAGTAAGGGCTCTAGGGGTCTCAACGTGGCCCCGTTTCGATAATCTTCTTCAGGAGACCCGATACTGCACACTCTGAGACCTTGTGCTAATCGTATCTTTGCAACAAGAGATGATCTAAAATTACAACAGACATTTATCAATCACAGCGCACAAAATATACTTGCAGTGCGCTGTAAAAACTTATACTTGTTTGTAGCCTGGTTAAACAGTTGTGATGTTAACTTGCATTTCACGCTGACGAAAGACTACCACCAAGTGCCTCTTTTGGATATCAATATCCGGTTGATTGATGGGAGTTTTCAAACGAGCATCTACCGAAAACCCACTGATCGTAATAATTTACTTCAATATGACAGTTTTCACCCAAAACATCTAAGGGACAATATCCCTGCCGGACAATTTCTGAGACTCCGGAGATTGTGTACTTCTACACAGGATTACATCTCTAAGGCAGAAACCATGAAAACTAGATTTGAAGAAAAAGGGTATCCTGGCACTGTAATTAAGAAAGCATATAAGAGGGGCTTGTATGCCAATCGTACCTTACTGTTAGAACCACATCCTAGAAGGGAAGACCAACCTCTAGTATGTGTGTTACCCTACTCTCACCTGGCATTCCACATCAAACGCACTATCAAACAACATTGGCATGTGATGCAGTACCATTCGGAGTTTCAGGAGCCCCCTCGGTTTGCGTTTTCCAGAAATCAAAACTTGAAGCAAAGGCTGGTTCGTTCCCAGTTTTTATGCTGTCAACGGAACACCCCCACCGCCACGAGTGGGCATAATCCGTGTGGTCACTGCAAAATGTGCCAGTATAGTGTTCCTTTACAGGATATGAGTCTCAACATCAAAAGAAGACCAATTTCTTTTGTCTCAGATTGCAACACGAAACAAGTCGTGTACATAGTACAATGCCCTTGTGGCTTATGTTACGTGGGTTGCACAGTGCGGAGTGTCAAGACTAGAATAGGTGAACATATAAGTAGAATAAACTCAGGCATACAAGAAGCCCCCCTTGTACAGCATTGGATGCAACAGCGTCATGACATCTCTGGTTTAAAATTTTCTGTGTTAGACACAGTACATTCTGTCAGAGGGGGTAATATACCTAAACTCCTCTGGCAGAAGGAACAGAAATGGATTTTCGAGTTGAACACACTTCATCCCAATGGACTTAATAACGAGATTGAGTGGGTGGCTTTTTTATGATTTCAGCTTTTGATTCCAGCTTTGCTATGATTTCAGCCTTTTTAGTGAATCTGGCCAGTAGTTTGGACATTTTGGTGTTTTTTCAAATGAACTTTATTTACAGTGATTGCACCATAATCATTACAGTAACCTTTGACGTCAGCAGTTCAGTGACGTCATCACGTTCCGTCGGAGGTCACCCCTCCTCCTCACAGTAGTATAAAACCAGTGAGGAGTGAAGCGGTCTCCGTCGTTTGGACTTTCTAAATTTGGCAAACGGTATGTGGATAATTTTCTGCTTTCATGTTCTACTTGTCCATACACAGCGCTTCTCACCTTCATGTTTGCTACAAACAAGTATAAGTTTTTACAGCGCACTGCAAGTATATTTTGTGCGCTGTGATTGATAAATGTCTGTTGTAATTTTAGATCATCTCTTGTTGCAAAGATACGATTAGCACAAGGTCTCAGAGTGTGCAGTATCGGGTCTCCTGAAGAAGATTATCGAAACGGGGCCACGTTGAGACCCCTAGAGCCCTTACTACCATAATCCTTACAAGCTTGCACAGATAAGTGTACAGTATCGTTTAAAGAGCAAGAGAGTTCGTGTATGATAGATTTTTGAACAAAAATTTTGTCAACTAAAATTATTGAATTGATTAAGCTTTACCAGCGGTCAGAGAGTGATGCTTCAAACAGCAAATGCAATGATTGGATTGTAAACTCTTGCCCAAGGGGAGGTATTCACCCCCCTCAGAGTTTCACTTTTTCTGAGCGTTTTTCTAAGTTGTCATCAGCCCTCTTACCGCTGATATTTATTACCAATGCAGTCAGTCTTTATTTTTCATCACTATCAAATTATTAGCAGCCAGTGGTAAAATTATTGGTTGTAGAGTTTTAAAATATTCAATTTGATTCGAATTAGGGACATACACATTAAATAACGCCACGGTATTATTGCCCATACTCATGTTCACATGTACCCACCTTCCTAATTTATCTGCAGCCACCATACTAAATCCTGCTGAACATTTTTTATTTATTAAAATAGCTACCCCAGCTTTTTTCCCCACCGCCGGTGCAAAAAAACAATCCTTCACCCAATTACCAATTAATTTTTTTGATTCATCTCCATTAAGGTGAGTCTCTTGTATGAAATAGACATCCGCATTCAGTTTTTTTAAATATAGCAATGTTTTTTTTCTTTTTATCGGATGGTTGAGACCATTAACATTTAGTGAAAGAATCTTTAGAGTCATTATGTCAAATCAAACCAATAAACCAAAATATTCCCAACATCAATATTATATCCTCTTTTCAAAATTATTATTAGACCCCATCCCCTCCCCTGTACCCCTCCCCATACCCTTAATCCCCACCCCCTCCCTTCCCTCCCTTAAATTACATGCCAGCTTTGAAACGCACACCTTGACTAGGCAATAGATAAACTCCCCACAAGCTATATTTATAATTTCTAATCCATTAGCCAGATCATTATAATATTAAATGAAAATCACTTTATCAAACAAGACTTCTTTATCAAGGATTACCTCCTCCTTTTTTTTTTTTTTTTTTTTCTCCTTTCTCTCATAAACCATCTTTTCCCTACTCACTCATTACAAATAAGATATCTTTGTAATAAATAAATAATCAAATAAACTTTTAAAATTACAATCATCGAAACCATATCCACCTTTTAGAGCAGATTACACCCCATACCCTCAAGTCAATTAACACCTTTAAATATTATTTAATATATATTAGAAATCATCCTTCCTAACTTTTTCTTTTCAAAAAGTATATTAAAGTCAGACCAACTTTTAGCAAAACCTACAGTATTATGACCACTGTTACATTAACAGATTTGCAAATGCAAAACCTTAGTCCATACATAATATCAAACTTCCTCTTCTTGAAATGAGGTGCTGTATGCCACATAAAGTCACATTCCAAATCTCCTCTTGCTTGCAGATTCATTCCAACTAGTGTCCTCTCACTTTCTGCTTATACATTCTCATTCACATCCTTTGGTCCATATAAAATCTCCTCTTCAAACTATTTTTCATAAAGATTTGCAGCGGCCACGATTTCAGACTTATGGTGTCAATCAAAAATCCTTCACCTCAGACATATATAATCCCTGTTTCTTTATTATTGACCACCACATATCTGTCATTTTTATTTTAATGCCAGGCCAACTATATATCAGAACCATCTTTAATAAATCCTCTGCTGCATTAATGGATTTTCCATTACAATGTCATTATTCCATATATCACAGCAGACTTCCCCTTTTATTTTTTCAGTTAAAAATTATAAGGCATACAAAGTCACATTCCAATACACATCTTGCTTGTAGAATATACTTTCTCATTCTCAGTATCATATATAACTTATCTCCTTCAAACTGTTTTCCACAATCCTCCAACATTTCCTCAGTCTGTCTTTCCAATCAGCAAGTCAATTCAGTCCATCTATTCAACCACTGTCCTTTAAAAAGTCTGTAATATTGCATCTCATATACTTTTTACAGGCTACATTCCATTTGCCTCCTGACAAGATGGAATGTGGAATGTTTTTGAATCCAACTGCAGTCCTTCCTTCAGAATTCCATTAACTTTTTTAAACATATGAATTTCTCAAACAAAAATAAACATTACAACCAAGAAAGTAAATACTTTCATCCATATCTTCTCTTAAGTAGCCATTGGTGATTCACACTGCTCCAGAAACTTCTTAAGTTTTGCTGCAGATTCAAAATTCAAAGTTTTATTCTTATAAGTGACCCGCATAATTTCCGGGTATATGAGACCATATCTAGCTCCCAGACTTCTCAGCTGTGGTCTCAGGTCCAATGACTGCTTCCTCTTTTGTGCCGTTGCTCTAGCAAAGTCAGGAACGATGTAAATCTTAGAGTTCTGACATTTTAAATTTTTATTATCTTTGGCCAATTTAATTATTTCAGCTACCTGCTGATATCTCAGTAGCTTAAAAATCAGTGGACGTGGTCCTTTCTGGCTGCTTGTCAATCTCGTTGGGACCCTGTGCACGCGTTCGATTTCCAACGGAAATTTATTTTTTATCGGGAGCACCTTTGGCAAAAAATTGAGCAAAAATCCAATCGGATCCGACTGTTCAATTCCCTCCGGGACCCCAAGCACCCTTAAATTGCTCCTTCATTCCCTATTAGATAAATCTTCCAGCTCCCTTTTCAGCGCTTCAATTTCTTTACTGTGTTCCTTATGCTGTACACTTTCCTCCTCACACTTTTCCACTCGTTTCTCTATTTGGTCCACTTTCAATTCCATCACTTGCAGTTTATTATTTAACACACCATCTCTTCCTTTACTTCTTTTATACTTTTAGCACATTCTAAAACTATTTCTTTTACCGCCTGGATTTCCTTCATTATGTCTTTATTTTCTACATCCTCCGGCGGCAACGGAACTGACAGCGGGGAAGCCGTATCAAGTTTTGACCGCTTCACACTTCCTGAGCCGCTTCCTGCTGTCAAATTTTTATTTTGCTTACCCAAAGCCATAATCAATCTCCAATTCACTTTTCAGAGCAAAATTTGAAATTTTTCCCGACTATATTATCTGTCAGTTAGCTTGCCTTCACAGAGCTACTCCATTATCCAGCCATCTTCGTCCGCTCCAAAGCCACGCCCCCCTTTCTTGTAAATCTACATTCTGTTCCTGAACAAGTGAGCAGTTAATCCCATCTTGTGAGATTTCTTATAGGGAGCTTCCTTTACATATTTTTTATCCTCCCCTCTTACCTCAGGACTGCCCTTTGACTTCCAGTTGATACAAAAGCAGACAATCATTTCTGTATAGGACACAGATAAGGAGAAGGGTACGGGGATACTCCCTGGGAAACTAGTATAATCTGCTCACATTAAGTTACATTACAACAATGAAACATGCATAATTAGCATGAAATAATTTACTAAGGAGACTGAGCCAGCACTAACAGAATGGTTGCACATGAAAGAACCTTTAGGATTAAGGCACACCTTTTGGATATTAATTTTCTAGATAAGGCTGGTCAATAACAGGAAGGTCAGCTTACCGGTGAGGCATACAATCAACGAATCAGCAACTGACAGGGTAGGTTCCAGGAATAGAGTATGGATTTACAAGAAAAAAGATTACCAAGGTAAGAATCTAATCTTTCCTTCTTGTAGAATCCCACTCTATTCCTGCGTGCTTGTACGTGGTGAGCGTGTTGTTGGGGCAGCTGCTCGCTTGGCTCAGGAGAGGAGAGGTGAGGTCGTGCGCATACTAGCACAGGATGGTGGCTGGCTTGGATTGAGAGCCGGGAGGTGCTGACGTTTAGCAGAGGCATTGGCCGAAGCAGGAGGGCAGCCGCACGGGGACCCCGAGGGAAGGAAGCCACCACTTTGAAAGCGCTGCACCACCCGCAGGCAGGTACTCACCCTGGGCCACCATTGCAAACTTTGGTTGTGGAACAAATCTTCTGAGTTTGCATTATGGCCTATGGGGAATTTTGCTTTGATATACGAGTGCTTTGGCTTACGAGCATGCTTCTGGAACGAATTATGCTCATAAACCAAGGTACCATTGTATTTGGCACATTGGACCCAGCATATTGTTACAAGTCAGGCTTCATGCCTGCCTTGGTCTCTGTTGTTTCTCTAGTATCCACTGGGGAGAGCCCAAGAGGGCCAAGGTAAGAGCAGGCTTAGTCAGAGCAGGTTGTGGCTCCCCTCATGAAAAGTCAGTAGTTTGTACTAGTTGGACAGAGGTGAGGGGGAAGACACGGGTCTCTTCCCAAAGAGAAAGTTTCAGACTCAAGTCAGGTTAATGCCTTAGACCTGGGTGTGGAAGAAGCTGGGTCCACACCACCATTTACAGCCCCAGGGCCAGGGAGTGCTGTTGGAGCTGCAGGAAGAAGCAAGTGGCATAAGGGAACCATTTGCAGAACTAATTGCAGAGCTGTGAGGGTTTTTTTCTGTGTTTGGGACATTAAGAACATAAGCAATGCCTCCGCTGGGTCAGACCTGGGGGTCCATCGTGCCCAGCAGCCCGCTCACACGGCGGCCCAACAGGTCCAGGACCTGTGCAGTAATCCTCTATCTATACCCTTCTATCTCCTTTTCCAGCAGGAAATTGTCCAATCCTTTCTTAAACCCTAGTACCGTACTCTGCCCTATTACATCCTCTGGAACCGCATTCCAGGTGTCCACCACACATTGGGTAAAGAAGAACTTCCTAGCATTCGTTTTGAATCTGTCTCCTTTCAACTTTTCTGAATGTCCTCTTGTTCTTTTATTTTTTGAAAGTTTGAAGAATCTGTCCCTCTCTACTCTCTCTATGCCCTTCATGATCTTGTAAGTCTCTATCATATCCCCTCTAAGTCTTCTCTTCTCCAGGGAAAAGAGACCCAGTTTCTACAATCTCTCAGCGTATGAAAGGTTTTCCATCCTTTTAATCAGACATGTTGCTCTCCTCTGAGCTCTCTCGTGTAACGCCATATCCTTCTTAAGGTACGGCGACTAGTATTGGACGCAGTACTCAAGATGCAGACGCACCATCGCCCGATACAGCGGCAGGATAACTTCTTTCGTTCTGGTTGTAATACCCTTCTTGATTATACCTAGTATTCTATTTGCTCTCTTAGCGGCCGCTGCGCACTGTGCCGTCGGCTTCATTGTCATGTCCACCATTACCTCCAAGTCCCTTTCTTGGGTACCCTCATTCAATAACATCCCTCCCATCGTGTAATGGAATGAAACTTTTGTTTTTACTTCTGCTGTTTTTGTTGAGCATATTTTTTGTTGCCTTTTCCATGGACTGCCAGAACTGTGGGGTTTTTGATTGCTGTGTTTTGTTCTCAGCCCATGCTTACAGGAAGCTGAGATTGTCCTGTGAGAGAAGTTTGCCACTGTCTGGGAGGGAATTTTGAAAGCTGGTTTTTGTGTTTTACTAATGCAAACGAGGCAATTCTCCTGGCCCCAGCAGTGCTGTGTTAGCTGGAGGCTTTCATGTTTGGGCTGTTTGAATGCTTGGACTGCTACAGCTAAGGAGCTGGTCTTACCTGGGACCTGCATTGAGCAGGCTAGGGGAAAGAACCTTGGATAAAGAAACTGTTTGGGTGAAAAAGTATAGTTTTGGAGTTGAGTGAACTGTGTGGAGAAATCCTGAGCACTACACAGGATTTTCCCCTAACGTCTTTTTATTTTTTTTCGAAATTACATTTTATTTTGACTTGGCACATTCTGACTATTAAAACTATTTTTTTTTTTTTAGAACTATAGCTGTTGGAGGTTTGGGGGGGGTAGTATTTCAGTCCCTGCAGGGTTGACTCCATTCTGAGTAACACACCCGGATTGATTTTTGCTGTGGCCATTAGGGGCACTGTTGAAACCTGCTTAGAGGCTCTAGTGGTAGCTACAGTGTTTGGTGTCAGAAGTGGGATCTGGCGCCCTCTGCAAGTTAAACTGGTGAACTACAAAGGAAAAAAAAATTTTTTTTTCTGACTTTATTTTTTTTGGCTTGATTTTTAGGAGATATTACTGAACTTTCCTTTTGGATTACTGAGCTGATTTCCTGGAAGACTAGTGGATCCTGTGACCTATCCGGAAGGAGGAGTTTGAGTGACCGGAACCGGAAGGAGGAGATCCAGACAAGAGGCGGCAGTCCAGTCCTGGTGGTAGAGCAAGCAGAAGCCCAGTTCCAGACTGGTGACAGCACGGGTGGTGCACCCAAACAGCAAACAGACGAAGACTCATCAGTACTTCGGATAAGAGTACCTGGGTAACTGCTGGTGAGGATAGAGTGTGCTGGTTGGGGAGGCCTGAAGTCTGGGGAGTCCACAAAGGGAGGGACACTCTCTGACCTTGTACATCCGCACTTGGGTTGTGCTTTGTTTGTGTTTACTTCAAATAATACAAAATACCACAGTAAAAATCATATTTAATGCAAAAAAAATACGATCATGTCACTCTTCTCTTACAGAAAGCTCATTGGCTTCTAATAGAACACAGGATCACTTACAAAATTCTACTACTTACCTATAAAACCAGAGCAAACAACCAACCTGAATTCATTAACAATTTACTTAACCCATACAATCAAGCTAGGACTTAAAGATCCACAGCTCACAACCTCCTTACTATCCCCTCGTTGAAGTACATCAACACAATGAGGGCCATAATTTTTTCTGTCAGTGCCCCTTCGCTTTGGAACAGTATTCCAAATCACTTACGTGAAATAACAAATCTTGCTAACTTTAAGGCGAAGTTAAAGATATTTTTATTTCATGATGCTTTTGATAATTAAACTGCCCTTTTAAGGGCGAACCAGTTTTTGGTAATGGCTTTTTACCTTTAGTTTCCCTTCCTTTCGTTTTTTCCTTAAATGTTCTTTTTCTCTCTACCAATTGTAGTTCCAACCCTTCTTCCCTAATTTTTCATTTGTCCATGTCACAAAAAAATTGTTACTTCCCCAGTTTGTTTTTAATTGTTCTGTAACTTATTCTGGTATGTTGTTTTGAGATATTTTTTATCTGTACATCGCCTTGAAGGTTTGATTAGGCGGTATAAGAAATTTTAAATAAACTTGAAACTTGAAATAGGACTTTGTCATGGAGCACACCCAGATGCTAGCGACACTGACCGTCAAGCGCTAGTGGCAGTGTGAGGATCTCAAGGGGATTCTGAAGACCAGCGAGGAGCGCTGGCAAGCGAACCAAGAAACCATGATGGAACAGCATGAGGAACTGATCGTGTCTATGAGAGAACAGACTAAACTCTTCTCATAGATTTTGCAACAGACTGCCCTATAGTCTGGGGGACAATTGCTACCGATCATGCCAGCTCTGGCTATGGTAGGATCAAATCCACTTACCAATTTGAACTTGTGTAAGATAGCACCTTGTGATGCACCTGATCACTTTCTTAACTCTTTTGAGAGAATTGCTATGGCCACAGGCTGGACTCAAGAGCAATGCTTAGCTGGTGAAACCTTAGCTGCATTCCAGACACTAAGTCCAAACCAATAGCAGCTATCCTGTATGAAAACACACATTCTAGATTCTCTAGGCTTCACTGCTGAACATTATAGGCAGAAGTTTAGAGCTACCCAGATGCTGAACACAGAAGGACCTAAGGCCTTGTTGCAAAGAATCACTAAGTTAGATTAGAGGTGGCTCCAACCTTTCCTGAATGATGCAAGAGCTCTTATTAGGGAAATATGAAGGAGCAAATGTTGGAGGCTGTCCCTAAAAATCTCAGGGCCTGGATTAGAAGGAAAAACTGTAAATCTGTAGGACAAGTCTTAGAGGTAGCTGAGGCATACTTAGACGCCCAAGAGCCCTCAGGGGAAGGCACAGGCCCCACGTAGACAGAGCCCAGTAGAACCAAGCAGTGAGTGGTTTAAGAAACCTGTTCCCAAGAATTCTAATTTCTCCTCTACTAGGCCCAATACCTAGAGTGGAGAGAGGAGGTGTTATAGGTGCGGGAAGGCAGACCATACTCAGAGGTTCTGTCGAGAAAGAAGAGATTTTGTTATTGCCTGGGGCCCTAGAGTATGGGACAAGCAGGAATGTCAAATATCAGTACTATTAGCAGGCAAAGAGGTGCAGGCTCTAATAGATAAAGGAGCGAAGCAATCTGTGATGTCTCGCCAATTATGGGAGCAAGTCTGCAAATCCCCCTTAGTAGAAAAAGTCACCAACAAAGTTCCGGTGGTATGCATCCATGGAGATACTAGAGAGTACCCATGGGCCCGGGTGTCTTTGAGACATGAGAGTAAGCGGCATATGATGCAGTTGGCTATCCTGAATTCCACCCCTTGTCCTCTGATTTTAGGCAGGGACTGGCCAGATCTGAGCAAGGTAGTAGCGCTGGCTGACCCGGTTTCATTTGAGGGACAGGGAGAGCCCCAGCAGCCTGGTAAACGGGTGTTAGGCGCCCAAGTGAGGAGGAAAAGTAACCTAGCCAGGTAAGCTTGGCAGAGAAGGCAGCCTCAGGGTATCGTTGTCTGAAAATGCCCGGACCTCTACTCATGCATACTCTAAAGTAGCCAGGTATGACTTGTATGCAGCCCATGAACAAGTAGTCCTGGCAAAAGGAAGAGCCTTGGTGCAAACTGACTTACAAGTTTCCCCTCCTCTAGGGTCAAATATGAGAATAGGGGCTAGGTCAGGGCTGGCATCACAGCACTTGCTAGATGTTTCTGCAGGAGTGATCGACCCTGATTATAGGGGTCACTGTATTACTGGTTAATCAGGATGATGCGGACTATCAGGTTCAGCCCAGGGATAAGATTGCCCAGATGATTTGTGAACGAATTTGGCATGCCCGATTGGAACGCTGGGTGCACCTTCCAGGCACAGAGAGGGGATCTAAGGGGTTTGGTTCTATTGAGTCAAGCCACCCAAATTTAATCCAGGAAGTTGATGGGAGGAATCCTCAGGTGGGTAAGGAAGACGCGCAGGTCAGGTCCCAGGGGGAAAGTACTGAACACTTCCATCAAGAGATGTTGTCCCTTAGCAAAGATCTGTGAAATATGACTGCTAATTGGGTTACCCAGTGGAAGGGGAAACTTGAGGCTGTATATAAAAAATGCGCAGATTTAAGCCTTCATCAAGCGCTGAAGGAAGAACACCTTCCTAAGGATCCCATGCCTGAATTGAGAGAGACTCTGAAGCAGGAAATTATAGTCCAGGGACAGCAACAGGCCGACACACTTAAAAAACTGATGGCCCAAATTAAAACTCAGGTTCAAGAAATAGAAACCAAAGTAGCTGGTAGTCAAACCCAACATCAGGAAATTATGCAACAGCTAAAAAAGATACAGGCAGCCCAGCAGGAGTGGGCTACCAAGAGAGCAGATCCTGGCAGACTGGCTAAACAGAGCCAGATGAAAAGTGCTCAGCTAGAGCAACAGACCCTTCAAATAGGGAAGGTTAAGGTCTCTTTGCAGGGGGTTGGAGGTGATGTAATCAGATTACAAAGCCAGATATAGGAACTGCGGGAGGGACAGTTGGAAGACATAGCTCAGGTCATTACCGCTCTGGTTCAAAAAATAGAGGGGTTAGAGGATTTGGAACCCAAAACCAGTCCTGAAAAAACAAGAAGCCATGAACCACCAATCCTACATTGACCTGAGGACTTTGAAAATCTCTGTCCTGATCTGGTCCCTGAGAAGAAATATAGGAATAGGCATCGCCATTAGCGTCTAGGCATCTGCATTTTCTTGCTCTCTGATATCCCTGTAAATTCTTCTGAGTTACATGCTTCCTGAGAAAGCAATCTTTAAGTGTGGGGGAATGTGACCTGACAGGCTCCATGCCTGCAGTGGTCTCTGTTGTTTCTCTAATGTCCACTGGGGGGAGTCCAGGTGAGAGCAGGCTCAGTCAGAGTAGGGCGTGGCTCCCCTCACGAAAAGCCAGTAGTTTGCACTAGTTGGACAGAGGTGAGAGGGAAGACATGGGTCTCTTCCCAAAGAGAAAGTTTCAGGCTAGGGCAGGAGTAGGCAATTATAGTCCTCGAGAGCCACAAGCAGGTTAGGTTTTCAGATTATCCACAATAAATATACATGAGATAGATTTGCATCTCAAGGAGGCAGTGCATGCAAATCCATCTCATACATATTCATTGTGGATATCCTGAAAATCTGACCTGCCTGTGGCTCTTGAGGACCAGAAAGACCAATTATTTACCGTAATAGTTGTTAGCCAGGGACAGCAGGCAGATATTCTCAACATGTGAGTGACGTCATCCACAGAGCCCCATAGCGAACAGCCTCGCAAGCAGACTTGCTTGTAGAACTTTCAAAGAGTTCGTGAGTGCTGCACCATGCATGCGCAAGTGCCTTCCTACCGAACTAGGTCGTGTATCTCCTCTGAGGTACCTCAGTTCAGATAGCTAGCTAAGAAGCCAACCAGGAAAGGTGAGTGGGTTGTGAGAATATCTGCCTGCTGTCCCTGGATAACAACTCTAACAGATGTAGATTTGAGGCCAGAGTGATAAATGCAGCAGGTAATCTAAAACTGAAGACAAGGAGGTAGATTGCAGCTCCTTATGATGCCCAAGTAGAAAATCTAGTCCATTTTTGGATGTAACACTGCCTAGTGGACGGCTTCATGGAAGCCTCTAGAATGTCCTGTACAGATTGAGAGAACTGTAGAGCGGCAGTTAGGTTGAGAGGTACCAAGCTGTTAAGTGTAGAGACTGCAGGTTGAGATGGAGCTTGAATTTGACAAGTCTTGAGAATCAGAGGAAATGGAGGGAACGCATAGAGAAACTGATTTGTCCATTCCAGAAGGAAAGCATCGCCTCAAGGTGATGAGGAGAGTATATCCTGGAGCAGAACTGAGGCAGCTTGTTGTTGTGGGGAGACACAAATAGGTCTATCTGAGACATTCTCCATTGAGCAAAAATGTAATGTAGAGGCGAGGAACTGAATGTCCATTCGTGAGGTTGTAGAAGACGACTCAATTTGTCCGCCAGACAGTTTTGCTGCCCTTGGATGTAGACAGCTCTGAGGAAGGTGTTGTGAAGAATTGCCCAATTCCAAAGCTTCAGAGCTTCTTGACAAAGAGGGAGAGATCCCGTTCCTCCCTGCTTGTTGACATAGTACATGGCGACTTGGTTGTCTGTGCTAATGAGGACTACCTGGTCGTGAAGAAGATGCTGAAAAGCTTTGAGAGGATAAAAGATCGCTCTGAGTTCCAACAGATTGATGTGACATTGACGATCCGTGCTGGACCAATGACCATCGAGATGAGCTCCCCAAGCATACATTGAAGAATCTGTCGTGAGAATCTTCTGATGAGGGAGCGTGTGGAATAGCAAACCTCTGGAAAGATTGGAAGAGAGCATCCACCAATGGAGAGATTGTAATGTGTCGAGAGAGTGGGTCGCAAGCTTGCTGCCACTGAGATACCAGGGTCCACTGAGGAATTCGGAGGTGAAGTCTGGCAATAGGAGTCATGTGAACTGTAGAAGCCATGTGACCGAGAAGAACCATCATTTGTCTTGCCGAGATTGACATGAGGGAAGACACTTGTTGGCATAGGTGTATGAGAGTGTCCTGACATGATTGAGGCAGAAATGCTCTAAGTTGAACAGTGTCCAGTATGACTCCAATAAACTGTAGTTTGGGAGGGATGTAACTGAGACTTTGGAAAATTGATTTAGAACCCCAGACTTTGGAGAAACGTAATAGTCCGTTGGGTCGCTACAATAGCCTCCTGTTGAGATGACACTTTGATGAGTCAGTCGTCTAGATATGGAAAGACTTGAAAGGCCTTGCGTCCGCTACCACAACCAGGCACTTCGTGAAGATTCTAGGGGATGAGGTGAGTCCGAAAGGAAGGACTCGGTATTGAAGATGGAGATTTCCCATCCGAAATCTCAGGAATATGCGAGATTCTCAGAGAATCTTAGAAAGAGTGGGAACTCGAAGGCCTTGATCATGCGCAGATGCTCAAGGCCCAGCAAAAAGAAGAGGGCAGATCTTCGGGCACCGGCACCAGCATGTCCTGTGCGTTGATGCCGGGTGCCAGATGGGGGTGTAAGCGATGTGTTCAGATGGGTGGATGGATGCGGGGGGTATGTTGGGTCGCGGCGGGGGGGGGGGGATGCCGGATCGCGGGAGGGAGGCGCTCGTACATCGAGGCAAGCTCAGTTTCCGAGGTGCCGATTTTGCTAATGTTTTGCTCGTCTTGCAAAACACTCACAAACCAGTGCACTCGTAAACCGACGTACCACTGTATTCCATATGCTTGCAGGCACGCTTGGAAGAAGGTCTCGTAAGGCCGGCATGACTGCACTCGTTGCCTGGATTGCCTGAGACTCAGCTGGAGGCTTCTTAGGTAGCGTAACTGTAAAGGAAAGAGGAGACTTGCCTGAAGACAGGACCTTAAGAGGCGCAGCAGACGAGGCCTTCGAGGTCGAGGGCGACTTGCTCGAGGTTGAGGTCTTGGAAGATGAGGCCGCCACTGGGATCAAGGCCTTTTCTGCAGACTGCTCCATAGGGCCAAAGAGCTCCAGAATTTTGGCACGACGTCTGCGAAGGGATCGTTTCTGAAGAGTAGCACAGTAAGGGAAGGACTCAGGACAATGTTCGGGTCCTAAGCACTTTATACACCAATGGTGGGAGTCGATTAAAGAAATAGCCCGGCCACACTGGCTACACTTTTTAAACCCGGTAAGAGGCTGGGACATAGAAGAAAAATACAACCACAGCCAAACGAGGGCCGGCGGCAGGGCCTAAGCCCAAGTCCTGCCGGATGAGAACCACTGAAAAAAAGAAAAAAAAAGTTTTTGGGGTTTTTCTTTTTTTTTTTAGAGACGCGCTGCACAGCGACTAAGGTTAGGAAACAAATAAAAGAAAAGCCATGGTGCGAGAAGGCAAAATTGAAAAAAACGGCAGAGCTCAGAAAAACAGAGCTTCTTGGCTCCGCGGAAAACTAAGAACTGAGGTACCTCAGAGGATATGCATGACCTATTTCGGCTGGAAGGCAATTGCGCATGCGCGGTGCAGCACTTGCGAATTCAGGAGAGAAAGCCGTACCAGGTAGCGCACCTGAAGATGACTCTAATTTGCGTCTCTTGGACTCTGTGGCTTCCATGTCCTTCTGTGCAGGATGGACGCTGTTTCTAGGTCCAGAAATGAAAAATAGCTGAACCACCAGGCTAGCCGCCCTTTTTTTCAGCCTGAGAGTGCAAAGGAGAGGCTAAGCCAGATGCTCCCGCCTCTCCTCCACATGCGGCATGGCACATGGTGCAGGGACGCTCCTGAGCAGCAATTTGTGCATTCTTGGCATGGATTAGGGGTAAAAGAGCCAAGGACTCCATCCCAACAGGTTTTGAGGCAAATGAACAGTTTTGGAACTACAGGAAACTTGAAAAAAAAAGATTGCTAAAATCCAAGATAGTCGTTATCAGGGGTTTTGAGCCAAATATCACTCAAAAACAGTGAAAGAAAAGTCAAAACCCAGCAAATTTAGGATTTTGGGGAGGGGGAACATACGGAAACAAGCACAATCCACTAAAAATCAGATTTTTAGATCCTCCCCCCTACCTGTGCTGCAGCCTGTCTCAGCTCTGAACAGTCACTAGAAAGGGAGAAGAAATCACTGCCTTATCCTGAACACTGACTGAGTCCCCACTGCCATGGACCGACGGATGCACAACTAGAAGGGGGGAGGCAAAAATGCAGCAGGCACCTTGCAAGACACTGCTGATCTTCCTACGGATGCCTGACAGCCTGAGCTCAAACCCCTGCTAAGCAGGCGTGTGTATGCTAACCGGGGACAGCCCCGAGCTCCAAAAATACTTCTGCAGTCTAGCTAACAGGTACCACAAGGGATTGGCCTGTCCACTGCAGACCTCCATTTGCTGCTTCTCCATGCAGGTAGAGCTGAACCCAGAAAGTGGAAAACTCAAATCACCAAAAGACGCAGAAAAATAATTTAAAAAGACCGATTAAAATAAAAAAAAGGCAGAGCAGAACAGAAACACTCCTTCAGGCTTGCGTGCAAAAGGTAAAATATAACTGTAGGTGGCAGTAGAGCTCCCAGTGAAGTAGGAGGGATACAGAAAAAAAATCCAAAGTAAAAAAAAATGTGTATATAAAGGTCTTACCAATAGACACATCCAGCCACGAGCATCCTCATTCAAATAATGCTGCACATAAGATGAAAAGTAAACTCATACTGATGGATTACAAACACATATTGGAAGTATGGTTTACATGATACTTATTTCTGAACGATGGGATTTGGTGTATTCTATTTTGCACATTTACTTCTGCAGTATATGACTTAAGTTTTTTATATGCTATATATTTTGGGGATATTTGTCATATATAGTATTCATTCATTTATTTATTTCACTTATAGCCCACTTATTAATGGCCCATATCAGGTTATGATGATCTCCAGCTTGATGACCCCCGATGCTTTTCTTTGTTAGGATTCTTTTTCTCCAAACGTTATATGTTCCTAGATGTTTCAATAATAATGTAAAGGAATACAACATTGAAAAAAATATAAAATATTAGTGTTGGCTTAAATGCTAATCAGAAAATGGAAAATCTGAATAAAAGTGCAAAATGTAGCCTCACCTGTGGAAACTTCTTTTTCTTACTACTTTTCAGTGCATTGCACATATTGAATGATCTTCCCTTGGTGTTACTCATACTGAAACCTATCTTCCGGATGAATGCTAGCAGCTTTCATTTGGATATTCAGCCAGCTTTGAAAAGGCAGAAATATCTAGGGCAAAAGACAAGTGTAATTTAAAATTTTTTTTTATATTTTTATTTGGATTTACCAAATATATATCAAGGGCTCTTGACAAATCAAACAAAAATATACAAATATCTATTACACAAAAAACAATGATGCAATTTATATATTTTTGATTCAGGAGCCCCTTTAAGCAGTTAACATAGTGTTATCACAACAGTAGACAGTAACACATGCCTTTATCTCCTGGGCTAAAATAGGTTTGCAGTAAAAATGCTGCGTTAACTGCCTAACACAGAAATTGCTGAACATAAGAACATAAGAAGCGCCATCTCCGGATCAGACCTTCGGTCCATCAAGTCCGGCGATCCGCACACGCGGAGGCCCTGCTAGGTATTCACCTGGCTTATTTTATAGCCAACCATATCTTTATATGCCTCTCTCAAGGAGATATGCATCTAGTTTGCTTTTGAAGCCTAGGACTGTCGATTCCGCAATAATCTCCCCTGGGAGAGTATTCCAGATGTCAACCACTCTCTGTGTGAAGCAGAACTTCCTGACATTAGTCCTGAACTTGCCCCCCCTTAGCTTCATTTCATGTCCTCTTGTCCGTGTCAAATTGGACATTGTAAATAATCTTCTCTGCTCTATTTTGTCAATTCCTTTCAGTATTTTGAAGGTCTCGATCATATCCCCACGCAGTCTCCTTTTCTCAAGGGAGAACAATCCCAGTGTTTTAAGTCGATCCTCATATTCCAGTTTCTCCATACCCTTCACTAGTTTAGTTGCTCGTCTCTGCACCCTCTCCAGCAGTTTTATATCCTTCTTTAGGTAGGGAGACCAATGTTGAACGCAGTATTCCAAGTGGGGTCTGACCATTGCCCTATAAAGCGGCATTATAACTTTCTCCGATCTACTCGAGATTCCTTTCTTTATCATGCCCAACATTCTATTTGCCTTATTTGCCGCTGCCGCGCATTGTGCCGACGGCTTCAGGGTCCTATCTATCAGTACACCCAGATCTCTTTCTTGTTCACTTTTCCCCAGAGTTGCACCTGACATTTTGTACTCGTATTCCTTATTTTTACTGCCTAAATGCATTACCTTGCATTTCTCCACGTTGAACTTCATCTGCCATTTCTCCGCCCATTTTTCTAACCGACACAAATCGCTCTGGAGTTCCTCACTGTCCTCCTGCGTTCTGATTGCCCGGCAGAGTTTTGTGTCGTCTGCAAACTTGATGATCTCACTGGATGTTCCGTTTTCCAGGTCATTGATATAAATATTAAAAAGGATCGGCCCAAGTACCGAGCCCTGGGGCACACCACTAGTCACTCTCTCCCAGTCGGAGAACTTCCCATTTATGCCCACTCTCTGCTTTCGGTTTTCCAGCCATTTGCCTATCCATCTTTGTATATCTCCCTCTATGCCATGGCTTTGTAGCTTCCTGAGAAGTCTTTCGTGTGGAACTTTGTCAAATGCTTTCTGGAAGTCCAAGTATATTATGTCCACCGGCTTTCCACTATCAATTTGCTTGTTCACGGTCTCAAAGAATTGGAGTAAATTCGTCAGACACGATTTCCCTTTCCTGAATCCATGTTGACTGGGTTTCATCAAGTCGTGTGTGTCCAAGTGCTGAACTATGCTATCCTTGATCAGTGATTCAATCATCTTGCCGGGGACAGACGTAAGACTCACAGGTCTATAGTTGCCCGGTTCTCCTCTCGATCCTTTTTTGAAAATTGGCGTGACGTTCGCTTTCCTCCAGTCGTCTGGTATCTGACCAGTTCTGATTGACAGGTTTGCAAGTTTTTGCAATAACTCTCCAATTTCAATCTTCAATTCCTTCAAGACTCTCGGGTGAATTTCATCCGGTCCAGGGGATTTGTCACTTTTAAGTTTGTCGATCTGGTAGTATATCTGATCTAAGTTCACTTCGACTGTGGTGAGGCTGTCCTCTATTTCTCCTGTAAACTGTTTCTCCTCTTCAGGTATTGTTGAGGTGTCCTCCTTCGTAAAGACGGACGCAAAGAAGGAATTTAGTTTGTCTGCGATTTGTTTATCTTCCTTGATGTACCCTTTTCTTCCCTTGTCGTCCAGGGGTCCCACTGCCTCTTTTGCAGGTTTTTTCCCTTTCACGTATCTAAAGAAGGGCTTGAAGTCTGGGCATTATAGGGATAGGAGGTATGGCCAGCTATGGCAGCTAGCACACCAGTCAATACCATGTGCTAGCTAACCTGGCTGCTGATAGTGCAGTTGATCTTACCACCACATTAAGAGGTGTTAAGTACAGATGCACTACCAGCTATCACAGTATCACATAGGGCCTTTCAAGGGAGATGCAGCAGTATCACTCCTTCATCCACCCCCCTTTGTTTTGGCTATCCTTGTCTCCCCCACCCTGATTTTGGTCAGCATCTTAGATTCCCCTCTCAATGTCCCTGGCTCTGGAAAAGCCAAATCTTCCCATCCCAGCCCCATTCCCGCTGGCTTTGTCCCCATCTGCACAAGCCTCGACAATATTCTGTACAACTGTTTGTAAATCACAAATAGAGCCTTCCATTTCGATCTGGTTTTGGTACAACCTTCCCAAAGATTCAGTTGCCTGTGTTGTTACATCATCTGGGAAGATAACTGATCATCTTTAAGACATGGGCGTAAAAGAGAATCAACACTGTGTAGTGGATGAACAGAAAAATAAGTGTCTTTTAAATGCTGGAAATGCTCCTTCATGCCAGAAACAATGGATGAATCTGTTCAACAACTGGGCATGTAAAGGAAGGATGTTGCAGGTGGTAGGAGTTTGATCAGCAGACAAGACACTTATTGCCTCATCAAAGGCAGACAAGACACAAATGATGTCATTTAACTGTACTTCATTTAAATCCAAAAGCAGTTTCTCCATTTTTTTTTAATCATTTAATTTAGCTGCCAATTGTCTAAGATGTGTTAAGTTTTTATATATTGATACCAGCATTTTACTGATGTTGTTCCATCTAGTTGGAACAGCCTGATTAAAGCTAGTCCAGGGGTTGGCAACCTGCAGCTCATGAGCCACATGCGGCTCTTCTCATATGTGGTTATGGCGCTCCAGGCCCCAACCCTTTGATATCCCTCCCAACCCCATGATCCCCCCACACCGGGACTACCAAGGTACCTGGTAGTCCAGTGGGGGGTATTGTGGCAGAAGCGTGGCCCTCTTGCTACTGCTTCATGGCTGACTTCTATAATGGCTGCCGCAGCCTCCCACTACAGCTCGTAGTACTACAGGAAAATGCCGCAAGCAGCTACGAAAGGTCACAGCAGCCATTCTAGAAAGCAGCCACGAGGAGGCAGGGGCTCCTGCTCCTGCCACAAAGACCCCTACTGGACGACCAAGGACCTCAGTAGGCCTGGGGGGGAGGGGGAATGGTGGGGTTGGGAGAAAAATCAAAGGGTCGGGGCCTAGAGAGGGGAGAGAACCTTAGCTATGGGATGGAGGGGAGGAAGGGATGAGAGGTGCAGAGATATGCGAGGGATTGGAGGAGAGAGAAGCTGAGAGACCCCCGAGGGGACCCTCCAACCACAGGCCTTGGAATAAGGCCATGATGGGACAAACACAAGATGGATTCTTCTAAGGACAAAATGACAGTTTTAAAACTTCTTTTCTGTACATATCTGCTGACACAGAACAACTTCTGTGGAAACTTTCCAAGAAGGCTGGAGACATTTCCCAACACCCCCACCCAACGGCAGCGCAAACAGTACTAACTTAACTACAGGGATTCCCTTCCCAAATCCCCACTCGAAGCACTTTAAAATTAAGGTACGATGATGTCCTGCGCGATTGTCTGCTCCGTATTGTCGGCGCTCAATTGTCTTGCGTGTTTTCAACTATGAACTGTTTTCTATAGCCACTCATTCTGAAATCTTTGAGAGCACAATTTCTGATCATGCACCAGTGGAACTCTGGTTGAGTATAGCCCCTACCTGTAGGACCTCCTCCTGGAAAATGCCTCCCCACTTATATCACAACCCGGACTTCTGTACCTTTTTGAGAGCACGTTGGATAGTCTTAAACTTACGAATGACATGTCTGATGTGGGCCCCGTCACTTTCTGGTATGCCTCTAAGGCGGTCCTTTGTGGGCACATTATCATGTACCTTGCAGGTCAACAAAAAAAAAAAAAGCAAGAGGGGAAGTTTCTGCGGCTGTCTGGGAGACTTCATGACCTTAGAAGATTCCATATCAGTACGCTGTTGTAGGCGGCTCGCTTGGAGCTTTGGAGTCAGCTCGAGGAACTTCTTAACAAAAATACGGGTGCCAGCCTCTGGATAGGAAAGCCTTGACCATTTTTTTTGCAGATCTGGAGCTGTCCCGGTTGACAGAGCACCAGGTGGCGATCTTGAATGCACCTCTTACAGCGGATGAAATGTCCACCACGATTGGCTCCCTAACTCTAGCCAAGGCACCAGGCCCGGATAGATTTGGTCCAGAATATTATGGGATGCTACGGGACTTGGTGGCGGGTCCGCTTAGCCACATGTGTAACGCTGTAGTGGGAGCTGATGGCCGATTTTCCTGAGAACTTGGTGCATATTGTGCCGTTGCCAAAGCTGGGGAAGGATCCTGAATTGGTGGGCTCCTTCCGACCCATCTCCACTAGGATATTAAGTTATTAGCTATGACGATGGCACGGTGTCTCAATTGTTTCTTGCTGGCTCTGATTCACCCAGATCAGGTGGGATTTGTGCCTCGTCACTATGCCTCGATGAATCTGATGAAAGTCCTGGGGGCCATTCATGAACATAAGGATAAGGGGGGGGAGCAGTCTGCAGTAGCGGGATTAAATATGGAGAAAGCCTTTGATAGTGTTTCCTGGGAGTATTTATTTGGGGTTTGGGAGGGTTATGTTTTTACGGTGCTCTTTCTGGCTTGGATTAAGGCATTATACACTCATCCCCAAGCTCGGCTGCTCATCAATGGGGGATTGACAGAAGTGTTTGGGCTGCAGCGGGGGACCAGGCAGGGCTGCCCACTCTCCCCATTGCTATTTCTATTGGCTATTGAGCCTTTGGCTCTTAAGAAATGACAGGCCCCTAGTGTTTGGGGCAATTGGGGGGGGGGATCGGGAATGCAAAATTAGCCTATTTGCGGATGACATTTTATTGTATCTGGATCAGGCTTCCTTCCACTTGAGCGAGGCATTGGCGATTGTGAGGGGCCTTGTTGGGTCTGCAGGTTAATTGCAGTAAGTCTGAGCTTTTGTTACTGGCTGGGGGCCCCGCAGAACCGTTGTATGCTTTGCTCCCTATACCGCCTTCGGCTGCTCCAGCCTGGTATCTGAGTACCAACCCTGCCACCTTTTATTCTATGAATGTACTTCGACACCTTGATGCTATTGGGAAACTGTGCCAGGCATGGCAGGATCTTCCACTGGGTCTGTTGGGGAGCGTGGCATTGGTTAAAATGGTCATGCTTCCTAAATTACTTTACCCCCTTCAGACGGTGCCGAACTGGCTCCTTTGCCAGGATGAACTGCGCTTTAAATCTATAATTTCTCAGTTTATTTGGAGGTCTAAGGCTCATCGGGTGGAGGTAGCCAAGCTGACCTTGGCTAAGGGAGCTGACTGACTGAATGTTCCGGATATGTGGTTGTACAATGTGGCCACCCTTATGCGATGGATCCATGAGGGCTATACAGGGTGTGATCGTTATTTTCCCTCAGGGTGGGTTGAGGGTTGGTGCTACTCCTTCAATTTCTTCAACTTACTGCACTCCCAGCTGGATCATGCTGCTCGCTCAGGGAGCCGTTTTGGGTTTTTTTGCCCTTTCGGCAGGCCTGGCGGTGGTGGCGGCGCCGACGACAGAATTTACTAACTGCGGTCTCTCCATATTTGCTGCTTGAGGGTAATCCTAGGTTCCTACCCGGTTGGGGGCGGTTGGTGTTTCGGGAGTGGGCGCAGTGAGGCTGCCATCACATGGCACAGCTGCTGGACCTCTCGGAGGCTTCCTTTCCCTCCTTTCAACAGGTTCAGGCGAAATGGACGATGCCCCATATGTATCTCTTTTCCTTCCTTCAGCTTCGATATTATTAGACCACTACCTGCCAGGAATGTGAGTGAGGTTGGGACTCTGAATCTCTGGATCTGGTCTTTGCAGCTATTCCGCCTGTACTCAATCGGTTGTCCCACTGATATGGTGTCATGTGGCTCTTTTCCCGGGTTCCTGGGATGAAGAAATTGCGGGAGCACTGGGAGGTGGATCAGTTCCTGGACCCTCTATTTTTTCTCTAAGTTAGCAGACTATCAGGAACTGCAGTATAAAATTTTGCACCGCGCTCACATTACCCGGCATAGTGTGGCACAGCTTGTATTGTGGGATAGTGATCTTTGTATCAAGTGTAAATGTAAGCCTGGCACTTACATCCACTCATTTCTTGAGTGCACTGAGATTACTCTTTGGCAGGGACTCTTGGGCCTCCTTAAATCTGTCCTCCATAGGCCTATAGGGTGGGACTATGGCACCCTCCTGCTGGGCTTCCAGGGCTCTCTGCAAGAGCAGGGCTTCTCCCCTATGTAGATTTCTGTATAATGCCATTCTAATGGCCAAAAAATTGATTTTGACCTACTGGGTTTCTGAGGACTCCCCTCCCACCACTCAATGGCGGGCCAAGCTGAGAGAGATGGTTCAATTTGAGATTTGTTCCTATAATTCCCACAGACTGGACATGAGACATTTTGTGACTTTGTGAGGGGGCTTGCTGGATCTCCTTACCACTTAATTGCTCTTTGACCATGGCACTGCCTTAGCTCTCCTGGAATGCCCGTTTGTGGCACCAATGCTTCCTTACCTGTACTCCAAAGGGGGGGGGGACTCATAGGGGAGGTCTGTTTGGGTAGTGATTGCGTTGGATTTTGTATGCCTGATGTATGTCTGTTGT
The DNA here is from genome assembly GCF_902459505.1 of Geotrypetes seraphini. Lineage (NCBI taxonomy): Eukaryota > Metazoa > Chordata > Amphibia > Gymnophiona > Dermophiidae > Geotrypetes > Geotrypetes seraphini. The sequence goes on along the minus strand of NC_047094.1, from coordinate 71,091,836 downwards.
GTGGATTGGGGTGTATGGGTTGCTGCTGGTTTGTTTGAGGATTGTTAGGTTTCTAAATGAAAAATATTATGGCTGTTGGTCTAGTCTGGAGCTGTACAAGTCACAGAGGGTGGGGATCTGGCTTGGTCCGCTGTTTGTATTTTTGCTGGACTCTGGCCTCTTCCGTGTTGGACTTACTATTTGGAGAGGTTTGGCTCTGCTAGACATTCCATTGTTACTTTTGCTAACTGTGATTCCATGTCTGGACCATTTTCAATAAAAATATATTATAAAAAAAAAAAAAAAAGAAAGAAATTAAGTATGTAACTGCAAGCCAATCAACCTTCTCACGGTGGCATGAATTTTGACTGCCTTTTCCGGGTGCACCATAGGAGAATCCACAAACCAATCCATTAGAAGCCAGGCAAATTCCAGCTTGCAGCCATGCTGAATGATATCCAGAACCCAAAGGTCAGACAAAATCTGAACCCGGTTATGTAGAAACGCTGAGATGCGGACCCCCAATCAAGAGAGGGACCTCGTCATTGCGATTTCTTGGTGGAGGGTGCAGCATGAGGTGCTGAAGTCTGGCTATGCTGGAAAACCTCTGCCTGTAGCTCTGGGAGAATTTCTGGAACATGGAACTGGAATATTGTTGAGAGCGCCTGGAGCCATGAAAATTAGAGCACCCAGAGTCTTGAGAGGTTCTAGGTCAGCTGTCAGGCAGAGTCTTATGACAACAGTCCACCAAGCAATTCATGAGATCATCCGGACCCTTACCAAATGGCAACTGTCCCTTAAAAGGGAGTCTGCTGCGAATAGCTTTAGAGGTGGAATCTTCAGCCCATTGTCTGATCCAGAGCATTCTACGAGCAGAGATTGAATGAGCTGATGCTTTATCCAGGACATGAATAATGTCAGAGAATGTCTGCAACATAAACCACACCAGATAAAAGGAGTTGAGGGGGTGGTTCATCGCCTTCACACTCCAAAATACACAGCCTGTAAAGACAGACACGTGTAACAAAGGATACCGCTGAGGAAGCTTTGACTCCCAAAGCCACTGCCTCAAAAAGTCTCTTGAGCACTCCATCCACTTGGTGGTCCTGCATATCCTTGAGCACCACACTACCTTCACTCAGAAGGGAGGTGCGCTTAGTAACTTGTGCAACCAAGGAATCCACTTTAGACTGACTAAAAGGGTGCTGGCACTCCTGTGACGTAGGATACAGCTGAGACATGGCTCTTGCTACCTTGAGACCCTTCTGGAGAATCCCACTGCTCTGAGACCAAGATATTAATGTCAGGATGCCAGGGAAATGCCGAGAACTGAACCCTCACTCCCCACGATGGAGGAGGAAGTAGAAGGAACTAGCTGGGAGTCTAAATTTAGCTCATTCAGACTCCAAAATGAGATCCAGCAGGGCAGTGGGCTTAAATAAGTGCAGAACCACAGGGTCATCCCCGGGATCTAAAGCCATAATAGGACCTAATGCGCCAGCTTGTGCACCAGCCTCCCCCGCTATGGGACAATAAGGGAATAGTGAGAGTATCATCCTCATCTGTATCCCTTGCAAACAGGTCTCCCAAATCCTGAAAATGGCAGACTGCAAAGCATACGTCCCTTGGGGGGCTATGCCCTGATGTATCAAGTCTGATGCGCAGCTGGACTGCTCAGTGGGAGCACAGCTCTCATGAAAGGCTTTCCACATTAAACTGATGAATTCTGAAGAGAAAACCATGCCTCTCTGAAGAGAGTCACCCTGAGATGCCTCTAATTTGTGTTTCTTGAGCTGCAGAGTGTCCACGATCTTTCGCACAGAATGGTCACTGTTTCCAGGCCCTGAAAAAAGAAAAGACCGCCCTAGTGGGCCATCCATTCTTTCTGCAAGATGAGAACGTACATAGCATAAGGATGCTCCTGAGGCTCTGAATTTGTGCAATTCTGGCATGTATTTGGGATAAAAGAGCCCAAGGACTCCATCTCAATTAGTTTTGAGGCAAAAGGAGAGGATTTGGAGCTGCAGGAAACTTTTGAAAAAACAAGATCACTCAAAACCCAAGATGGCCATCAGGATTTTGGCACCAAAAATCACTAAAAATGCTAGCAAATAAAAGTAAAATCAAGTGAATTTAGAATTTTTCAAGAGGGGGGAATACAGGGGAACATGCAGAAACTCTTAAAAATTGTATTTTCAGACCCCTCCCCCCCCATTCACCTCAAAGGCTATAACAGCCTGTGCTGGCACTGTGCTGCAGCCTGCCTCAGCTCTTTACAGTAGCTGGAAAGAAGAAATCACTGCCTCATGCTGAAAGTCTTCTGCAATGCTGATCTTTGGGCTGCCAGTCAGACATTGTGTTTAACTGAACCCCCACCCTCATGGACCGACAGATACACTGCCAGAAGGGGGAGGCAACAAATGCAGCTGACACCCTGCGAGACACCACTGAGCCTCCTATGGAAGCCTTACAGCCTACGCTCAAACCCCTGCTAAGCAGTAGGTGAGGGAAGGTAAGCGGGGATGCTCCAAGTTCCAAAAAATACTTGTGCAGGCTGGCTAACATGTACCACAAGGGATTAGCCTGTCAACTGCAGACCTCAGGCTGCTGCTTCTCCACGCAGGCAGAGCTAACCGTGAAAAAGCTCCGAGCACAGAAACCACCAAAATTTAACTGAAAAAAAACGAGTAAAATGAATGAAAAGGGAGAGCAGAACAGAAACTCCTTCAGGCTCGTGTGCAAAAGGAAAAAAATCCGTAGATGGCAGTAAAGTTCCCAGTGAAGTATGAGGACCACAGAAAAAATCCGGAGTGGATTCCTTCTGCAAAGCTCATGGCGATATGTTCCCATGTCTTTAGTGTGGTAGGCCCGCAATTATGGAATGCTCTTCCAGACAGGTAGACAGATCTAGTACTTCATATTTTTTTTGAAAAAAATTGAAAGCCTAGTTTTTTAAGGGCCTTCTCAAGTTTAAAGATGTAGAATTGTATGATGAAGAATAGACTGTATTGGGGAATGTTTTTTGTCCTGTTTATGTAACTTTTATGAATGTTTTTTATGCAACCTGCATAGTTCTTTGGATATGCGGGATATAAATGTTTTTAAATAAATAAATTACCTGCTTGTCCAGAATGACATACCTATTGCACTGGAAGATGCCTTCTGCGGGTGAAAAAGCACTCTGTTTAGATTGTAAGCTCTTTTGAGCAGGAACTGTTTTCTTCTTTGTGACTCTGTACAGCGCTGCCTAAGTCTGGTAGCATTATAGAAATAATTAATAGTAGTAGTACCCACCAGTTCAGGACTCATGTGCTTTTTGCATTGGAATTGTCTAGTGCAGTGGTCTCAAACTTGCGGCCTGGGGGCCACATGCGGCCAACCAGGTACTATTTTGAGGCCCTCGGTATGTCTATCATAATCACAAAAGTAAAATAAAATGGTTTCTTGATCATATGTCTCTTTAGCTATAAATTACCTCTTCTACGAAACCGTGCTAGCAGTTTTTAACGCAGAGAGCCGCGCTGAATGGCCCGCGCTGCTTCTGACCCTCATAGGAACTCTATGAGCGTCGGGAGCAGCGCGGGCCATTCAGCACGGCTCTCCGCGCTAGAAACTGCTAGCGCAGTTTAGTAGAAGAGGGGGTTAGCCAAAAGGAAAGATTTATAAACTATAAAGAGTTTTGCCTCATGCAAAATTGTCATTTCTTTAATAAGACATTAGCTATTTTTTTCTGAGGCCCTCCAAGTTCCCACAAATCCAAAATGTGGCCCTGCAAAGGGTTGGAGTTTGAGACCACAGGTCTAGTGCTTTTGGTTGACTTATTCTTGCTCTACACCACCTTGAGTGAATTCCTTCAAAAAGGTGGTACATTAAAAACTAAATAAAGAATTTTTTTTATATCCTAGAGTTCACTTATATTAATGTCTCATGCACACATTTCACTATTAATAGAATTATTACTCTTATCATTCAGAACGCAACAAGAGTCAGATACCACGCTCGAAAGTATCTCACCCGAGGCTTTATTTCATCCCTTGTAGCTAGAGATCGAACTCTTCCCTCTGATTCCCGCCTTCTTTTTTTTTTTTTTTTTTTTTTACCACAAAAATCCAATCAGAGCACTTCCTAAAACAAGTGATCAGTTTTACTGCGATCAAAGGATTCCAGCCAATCGGGATAAATAACTACGGACCCAGCCAATAGGCGGGGAGATCGGGCCTCAATTCGGTGGTGGCTGTCTGCTGCCGTCCAATGAGGTGCGCAATGTGCCCTGAAGGCGATAAGCTAGGATTTGCGCTACGAACAGGTTTTCTGCTCTTGAGATAGTTTGTGTGCTGAAAGGTGGCTCTTAAGCAGAACTTTCAAAATGCTGATACTTTCACGCTTCACGCTGTATGATAGACACACATATAAGCAATTTTTGCCAAAATTCTGAGAATCGCGTATTAAAGAAAGAATGGAGATAATGACGTAGGCTGAAACCAGAGGCGCTAAGAGAAAAGAGCACCCCCCGAATATGGCCTTGCCAGTGCGGGTAGAGAGAATAAGGGAAAGCAAGAAGAGGGAAAAACTGGAGGAAGAGTAGAACAGCGAGTGAAATTGTGAAAAGAGGGGGGAGGGGAAACCATGACTCCTGAAATGATGTGATCGTGTCTCCTCCTCCCCCCCCACTCGAGGGGACGACTCCCAATGATTTCCTGAGCTGCACCATGGCTCCTCAAATGTTGCTGTTTGCTCTGTGTAGGAACAAGCAGACAAATCTGTGAGTAGTGCTTAGCAGAACCCTCCCTACTGACCTTTCATTTAGTCCAACTTTTAAGGAGAAACAATTAAAAAGAAAGACTAGAGACACCAAATGTCCCTTCCCCCTTTTTCTCTTGTAGCAGCATGTGTCGACTACAGGATGGACACATAATTAGGTTTTCACCGTTGAGTTGACTGATGGTACAGGGTTGCCAGATAGCAAAACAAATTTCCAGCCCAACTCATGGCAAAAAGTAGCCCAACTTCTGTCGAAGTAGCACAAACAATTGCCGCTGGAAACACCTCTAATTTATCAAACAAATACAAACTGTTTATTTATACACTGCACATATCCCAAACAGTCCATAATGGTGTACAAAAGACCAAAACTCAAATACAAACCATTCAGGAAAAACACAATAAAAACAAGCATTTAACATAAAAGTCCTTCCCAAAATGAAAAGCTCTTCAAACTTCTGGACATAATGGGCTGGATTCTGTATAGGATGCCCAGTCTCAGAAGCTGCCTAAGCGGCTTTAGAGAATCGCCACGGACATCCTATATACAATCGTGTCTGTCCTCATGGACAGACGCCTAAGCCTGTCTAACCACCACGATTCTCTAACCAGCATCCATGTCACAGGTGCCGGTTAGAGAATTGGGTTGCTGCAGAGCTGATTGCAGCAAGGGAATCTCCCTGCTGCGATTAGTTTATTTACAACAAAACGAACTGACTTCTATGAAAAACTGTCTGTAGAGAGTGATCAATTATGTATATAAAGTGCTCAGAGATATGAAACTCCGAAGGGAAGGCTAACAAGCCAACCTGCAATAGGAGTTCACCTTCCAGTGATTGCAACCTCTTGTATCGTTGATCACTCTCTGAGACTTGATGTTAAATTATGTTTGTCTTATTGTTCTTTAGTCATTCAACAATGCTGAGAGTAATATCTTCTCTTTCTATTTCAAGGTATGATGTGTGACAATCACTGACTACAGACCCGTAGCCAACATCCCCTTCTTTACCAAATTGATGGAAGGGCTGATCAACACTGATCTGACAAACTACCTGGAAAAATGCTTCTGCCTACTATGGAAACTACATACAATAAAATCGTACTTCGATTTCGCATCATTCATACTATTAGTACAATCACTAATCCTAAGTTCACTGGACTACTGCAAAATCATTCACCTAAGATCCTATAAAAAAAAAAAAAAAAAAGATTGAGAACAATCCAAAACACTTCCATAATTTTTCTAATTGAAGTGATGCTTACCAGACTGTAGTTTCCCGTTTCATCTCTGTGACCATTTTTGTATATGGTGTTAATTGCTTAAACAGAAACTGTGGTAACCAGTAGTTTGAATTTCATACTCAATAGTAAAATTTTATATGAGCAGTGCTTAGAGCAGTAATGGGCAACAACAGTCCTTGAGATCCACAACCCAGTTGGCTTTTCATGATTTCCACAGTGAATATAATGAAATATATGTGCATACAATGGAAACAATGCATGCAAATCAACCTCGTGCATATTCATTGTGTGAATTTTGAAAACCTTACTGGTTGTTGCCCTCGAGGACCATGATTGCCCACCCCTGGCACAAAGACTGGTAACCAGTCTTCCTGACTGAAATTAGCTTGATGATCTAAATTAGGGGTGTGTGGGGGGGGGGAGATTCCTTTGGTGTCAATCCAAAGGATTTTTGTGAACAATAATGGTGGAAGATGTTCCAAATGCTATAGAAATAGTGGCAACTGAAAATCTTTCTAACCTAGTACATCTGAATGTAACTCATCTTGAGCTACTATTGAAAAAGGTGCAAACTAAATCCAAATACTGTACATAGATGTATAAACCATGTTGCCTCTATCCATATGGAAGAGCAGCAGAGAGAGGGAGGAAGGACAGAGCAATACTATTATTAGTGTAGTGGCAATATTCAGCTGCTGTACGGACAGCCTGTTTGGTCCTTTAGATCAGCTGGAAAATAGTCGAAGGAGCCCGAGAGCTGGTCTCAAAGGGCGGAGAGTAACACGGGCTGGGAGGCCCGTGTGTTGCTTGCAGGCAAGGTAGGGAAGAAGGGGGGGGGGGTTTGGTAGAGAAGAACAGTTAGAAGGAATTATATGGAAGAAGGGGAGGGGTTCGCGCCAAAAGGAGAGGCAGGGATTGGATAGTGCAGGAAAAGGGGGGCGTTTTACTTAAAGTTTAAGCATGAGCCTTGGAGGACTGAGTTCATTGCAGGTCCTCCAAGGCATATTTTTGTGCCTTACCGGAGCTTTGTCCTGGTTCGCTGATTCGGGGGTGCGGTTATGGAGTCCTCCAGTCGGGTAGAAGAGCGTGGAGAGGTGGAGGAAGTTGAAGTGTCCTTCTTAGCTGGGGACTCGTTCGCGGAGGAGCCGCTGGAGCAGGTTGGTGGGGGTTTGGGTGAGGAGCGTGTTCAGCCTGTCCGGCGGTCCAAGATCGAGGCAATGTCGGCTTTAGCCATGGCTGGTGCGGGGGTCAACCGAGGGACTCGTTCGGGGTTCCTTCCTGTGGCGGGGAAGGCCCGCCGTAAGAATAGGGCGTCGGGCAGTGAGTTGGGAGCTGTTCCGGCCGGCCGCAGTTCGTTAGAGGAGTCGGGGGGCGGGGCTTTTGCAGCGGTTGCCAGGGGTGATGGTTCGTGCAGGAACGTGCTGCACAGGGAGACGGGGGGTGACTTAGCTTCGGCGAGTGAGGCGGCTGTTGGGGGCAGGGACATGTCTGTTGCAGCCTCTGTCTCTGAGCCCTCTTGCTCTGGGGTTTTAGGTGAAAGCGCCGTCTCTACTGGGTTGCTGGCTGGGGGTCGTGGTGAGGCTTGTGGGTCTCCTGGGGTTTTTGGATTGGGTCGGGGGATGGGTGCACCCGGATTTATACCTGTTCCCAGTGCGTCAGGTTTTATGTCCGGTACTGGTGGGGGGTCTGCCGGGACGTTCCCTGGTTTGTTTTCAGGCAGTTGGACTCCGAGTTGGGGGGCGGGTTCATGGGGAGCTAGTTCGTCGGGGGGAGGTTTGCTGCCTTCGGTTTCCCATTGGGGAGGTGGAGTGCCGGGGAACATTCCCTTGGGGATGGTGCCTGGGGCCGGTTATGGTGCGGGATGGGGTGTTCCTGTTGGTATGCCCGGGTTTTGTTTTCCTGGTCCTGCCTCTGTTTCTTGGTCTCCACAGGTTGCGTGTATCCTTCCGGGAGGACAGCTGGTGCAGACGGATGGATTGGGAGCAGTCGGCAGTCCTGGAGTTACTGAGAGACCTGGCTGTTCTACTACGGAGCGTGGATCGACGCTGAGGGCTGCTGCAGTTGCTGGCGGGGGCACTGCGGATTCTCTGCACAGTTCATCCCAGATGCCGGAGGTTGCTGTTCGTGGCGGCTCGGTGCTCGCTTCTGAAGTTTCTTCCGTGGTGGGGACTGCTGGCCAAGGCGTCTCTGGAGGGTCTGCTGGAGTTCCGGGAGCTTCTACTACAGGTACTAAGGCGCCTGCTCAGGTTGCTGGTGGGGGGAAGGCGCGGCGTAAGAAACGCAGGCGACGGCATAGGGGTTCGTCTTCCTCGTCGTCTGGGTCTTCTTCGTCGGGCTCGTCGTCTGCCTCTTCTGTGGAAGCTAGGCCTACAGGAGGTGTGGACTCTACTGGTGCGGGTAGTGGGGAGGCATCTACAGGGGAAGTCCGGGGTGCGCCGGCTCTAGTGGCACTTACTGAATTGTGGGAAAAGGTTCCTCGGGACTTGCGGCGGAAAATTCGCCGGCGGTCTTGCTTGGATATTTTTCGCCTCATGGAGGGTAGAGCCCATAGGAAGCGGCATAGGAAATCTAAGCGGGACGGGAAGAAGGTTAAACCCTTTCCAGTTGCTCGTTCCATTATTAATTGGATACGTGCTTTTTTACGGTTAGCGAGTGTGTGGGGTCGTGCTAATCCACAGGATGCCGGTTTATTGTTGTCCTATGCGGATTCGATTTTGGATTCCTATCAGCGCTTCGGCGGGTGGGCTTGGTTGAACTATGACGAAGCCTTCAGGGACAAAATGGAAGAAAATAGTTTCATGTCTTGGGGTTCTCAGGATGTGAATCTATGGCTTACACATATGGCTTCCAAATCTATATCGGGGGCGCCGGTGCGGACTTTTGGGAGTCCTGGGAGTGTTCGGCCCTTTCGCGGGGGGTCGGGGGGGAGTCCTTCAGCAGGTTCCGACGTGTGTTGGAAATTTAATAAATCCAACTGTCCCTTCTCCGACTGTAAATTTCGTCACGCCTGCTCCATCTGTGGTCAATCCCACGCGGCCGTTAAATGTCCTAAACGGGTCAGTGGAGCAGCTGCGGGAGTTGCGAAGTGATGTTTCGGTTGCGGTGCCTACTCCGATTCGGGTTGGAGCTATGCGCCCGTGGTTGCACAGTTATAGTCGACGGAGGGTGGCGGATATTTTGGAGGCAGGGTTTACAGAAGGTTTTGATATTCCTTTTTTGGGGGAGGTGTCGGCGGCGCGGGTTCAAAACTCATCTTCGGTGTCCACTTTACGTGGTATTGTGTGGGATAAGTTGTCTGCTGAGATTCGATTGGGGCGCATTGCGGGTCCTTATCGTGTTCCCCCTTTTTCCAGCATGAAGATTTCGCCTCTGGCAGTGATTCCTAAGAAAGTGCCGGGGCAGTATCGTATCATTCATAACTTGTCTCGGCCTGTTGGTCGGTCGGTTAATGACGGTATTCCCAAAGATCTTTGCACTGTGCGGTATGCCTCTTTGGATAGTGCATTGAGGCTTATTGTCTCTGTCGGACGTGGTGCTTTGCTGGCTAAGGTGGATATCGAATCGGCATTCCGATTGCTACCCATTCATCCGCGGGCTTACCCGTTATTGGGTTTTCGTTTTGACGGTTTGTATTTTTATGACCGGTGTTTGCCCATGGGCTGTTCCATTTCGTGTGCTTACTTTGAAATGTTCAGTTCATTCTTGCATTGGGTCTTAGTTCAACAGGTGGGTGTTGACTCAGTTGTACATTATCTGGATGACTTCTTGTTTATTGGTGCAGGGAGTAGTGGGGTTTGTGAGCGTCTTAAGCAGGTTTTTGAGGATTTGGCAGAGGATTTTGGTGTGCCTTTAGCTCGTGACAAATCGGAGGGGCCGGTTACTTCTTTGGTGTTTTTGGGGATAGAATTGGACACAGAGGCGTTAGTGACGCGGCTGCCTGTGTTAAAAGTTCGTCAATTACTCGGACTCATTGAGCAGGTGATTCTTGCTCCTAAATCTACCTTGCATACGATTCAGTCTTTGTTGGGGTCTCTTAATTTTGCCTGTCGAGTTCTTCCTATGGGGAGGGCTTTTTCACGTCGGTTGGCAGCTTCAACGGCAGGGGTACGGGATCGTCATCATTTTTTGCGTCTCCCTGTGGGTGTCCGTGCAGATTTGCGTATGTGGTCAGTTTTTCTTCGGGATTTTAATGGGACTGTGCCGATGCTGGCACCTGAGATTTCTAGCGTTGACCTTGAGCTGTTTTCAGATGCGGCAGGGGGTGTTGGTTTCGGTCTGTATTGCAATGGCGACTGGTGTGCGGAGCGTTGGCCTGAGGAGTGGGTGCGGGCCGGCGTTACAAAGAATATTACCTTGTTGGAATTGTTCCCGCTCATAGTGGCTTGTGAGCTCTGGGCGGGTGTTTTGCGTAATAGACGGGTGGTATTTTGGTGTGACAATTTGGGAGTTGTGGAGGTCGTTAATCGTCAGGCGGCGCGCTGTTTGGCGGTGAATGCGCTCATGCGGGAGTTGGTTTTGCGCTGTTTGAGGTTGAATTTGTTTGTTCGTGCTCGCCATGTTCCGGGTTTGCAAAATGGCATTGCTGATGCTTTGTCTCGTTTCAATTTTTTGCAGTTTCGTCGGCTGGCGCCAGGAGCTCGAGCAGACGGTTCGCGGATGCCAGCGCGTTTGTGGAGCCTGGTCGGGAAGGAGTCTGGACGATGCTCCGTATGTCTGTAGCATCTTCTACGTGGTCACGCTATTCAGCGGGGTTTCGGGCGGTAGCAGCTTTCTTAGCTGATAGGGGTTGGTGTCCGGGAGATGTGGCCGAATCCTTATTGGAGGATTTCGTGCTGTCTTCTTTTCGGGAGCGGGTTTCTCGGGGTGTTGTGCGTGGTCAATTGGCGGGTTTTTCTTTTTTCTGCAGGGCCTTGGGTTGGGCTTGCCCAGTATCTAGTTTTTTGGTCCAACGGTTGCTACGGGCATTAGGTCGCGTTCTTCCTCAGCAGCGTGACTCGAGGTTGCCTGTTACTCATGAGTTACTTTTACGTCTGTTGGCGGTATTGCCTGAGGTTGCCAACTCGTCTTTTGAGGCCTGTTTATTTCAGGCGGCTTTTTCCATTGCCTTTTTTGGTGCCTTACGGGTTAGTGAGTTAGTCGTAGGTCCGGCTTCTGGAGGAGTCCCACGGGGACTTCGGATTCAGCATGTGGCTTTGCAGGATTCGGTGTTACGGCTGCATATTGTTAGCTCTAAGACTGATCAGTGTGGTGTTGGGCATTGGGTAGTGCTGCACGCTGTGTCTGGCTGTTTGTCTTGTCCGGTGTTGCGGATGCGTGGTTACTTAGCCATTCGACCCTCTAGCACTCAGATATTGTTTGTCCATGCTGATGGCGCCCCTTTGACGCGTTACCAGTTTCGGGCGGTACTCAATTTAGTGTTGGTGCGTTGTGGTATGAATCCGGCTGATTTCGGAACTCATTCCTTCAGGATTGGTGCTGCCACGAGTGCTAACAGGGCTGGTATGTCTGGGGAGGGCATCCAGAGATTGGGGCGGTGGGTTTCAAATGCCTTTCGGGGTTATATTCGTAGTGAGGGTGCAGGTGCTGGGGGCCTTGTTGCGCGAGGGTCTCAGTGATGGGATTTTCATAAAGGCCCATTGGTAGGGGGTTTGATTTGTTTTGTTTTATTCTCTTTTCAGCTCCCAGTTCCCGTTCCTATTCTATGTGGATCGTGGGCCATTCTTTCATCCACTGGGCTAGCGAACGTGCAGGTATCCGCCCAGGTGGTCGTCATCTCGGACTGGGGCATTTGGGACTTCGTGTTTCCTGGTGGGGACAACGTGGGATGCGTTGGAGTCAGCTGTTGGTCTTGTTGACGGATCTGCGATCCCGGACTAGTCATCCTGACATACTGCTGATCCATTTGGGGGGTAATGATGTGGATGCCTGGACGGGAAAGGACTTGGTCAATAGGATCAAGGATGATCTGCGGGTGGTCTGGGATTGGTTCCCGGGGGTGTTGCTCGTATGGTCTGACATTGTGCCTCGTCCACGTCGGATAGCGTCCCGACATTGGACGAGGGGCCTGGCCAAGCTTAACAGACAAGTTGGGAAATGGGTGGTTGGTCATGGAGGGTGGCAGATACTGCATGATTGGGTTGATGTTAATTGTTTTGGTTTGTTTCATACAGATGGGGTTCACTTGTCGGATGTGGGGTGGGACCTTTTGCTGGATGATTTTGCGTCCAGTTGTGAGAGGTTTCTCAGTGCTCGGTAGTAGTCGCTGCTCTTTTGGGGGAGGGCCTGTTTGTACAGGCCTGTGGCGGGTCTCCCGAGCTACTGGGTGCTGGGGCTCATCCGGCGATGAGCGGTGGGCCGGCTGGGAGCCGTGCCTTGGGGTCAGGTGACCCGGGTTAAAGGGGCATGAGGTCATGCCACCCCTCAGACACTTGCTGTTGGTGGCGGGGTCGGGGGCAAAGGTACTGTTACACAGGGTAGCTCGGGAGGAGCTTGCTGAGGTTCATTGTTAATTAAGGTTCAATGTGTTAATGATGTTAATTTATGCAAATGTATTTATGGGTTAATGTGATATAATAAAGAGCTGCGGCTATTTACCACAATAAGGTGTGTTGTTTTATTAATATGGGGTAGGAAAAGTAAGAGGGAGATGGACAACATGATGGGACTATCCAGATCCCGATGTTAGAAGGAGCCCGAGAGCTGGTCTCAAAGGGCGGAGAGTAACACGGGGCTGGGAGGCCCGTGTGTTGCTTGCAGGCAAGGTAGGGAAGAAGGGGGGGGGGGGGGTTGGTAGAGAAGAACAGTTAGAAGGAATTATATGGAAGAAGGGGAGGGTTTCGCGCCAAAAGGAGAGGCAGGGATTGGATAGTGCAGGAAAAGGGGGGCGTTTTACTTAAAGTTTAAGCATGAGCCTTGGAGGACTGAGTTCATTGCAGGTCCTCCAAGGCATATTTTTGTCCCGCCCTCCCTCCCTGTGGTGAACTTCGTGGTGTGTGAGGCGGGTCTCCCGAGCTACTGGGTGCTGGGGCTCATCCGGCGATGAGCGGTGGGCCGGCTGGGAGCCGTGCCTTGGGGTCAGGTGACCCGGGTTAAAGGGGCATGAGGTCATGCCACCCCTCAGACACTTGCTGTTGGTGGCGGGGTCGGGGGCAAAGGTACTGTTACACAGGGTAGCTCGGGAGGAGCTTGCTGAGGTTCATTGTTAATTAAGGTTCAATGTGTTAATGATGTTAATTTATGCAAATGTATTTATGGGTTAATGTGATATAATAAAGAGCTGCGGCTATTTACCACAATAAGGTGTGTTGTTTTATTAATATGGGGTAGGAAAAGTAAGAGGGAGATGGACAACATGATGGGACTATCCAGATCCCGATGTTACTAAAGTGAACTGCATTGGTTACTTTTTTCTTTCTATAACAGGTTGCCTGCAGTTAGGCACCAATTGGCTGTGAAAGTTATAGAATACTAGAACTTACGTGTATAACTATTACAGTTATGCATGCAAGTTCTAGCTGCACACTCAACAGTATTCTATATGACATGCATGCACAACTGCCTTAATGCATAAATGCAAGGGGTATTCACAGAGAGAGGAGCATGGGTGGGGCATGGGCATGCATATAAATTGCAGAATATTGTTATGCACATAGGTGACACATTTAAGTGCACACATTAACTTGTACAATTGACATGGTGTAAGTGGGGGTGCCTAAACATAGGCACATAAATGCCAGTGTATGCTTGTATTTTATAATGGAATCTAAATGCCCAGATACTTTTATAGAATTAATACTCAGCATACTGCATCCAGGTGCCTAATTTGTGGCATCCAATTATAGAAGTACTCCCTTTCCCCCAGATTCTATACAGTTTGGGCATGGATTCCAGATTGGCACCCAAACTAATTAGTTAGTGGGCTCCAATGATTTCATTATTGGCACTAACTTGTCACTAATTATGATGGGTGCCGATCTGATTACGTGTTATTTTGTAACCATGGATGCATAAATTGGACCGCATGCAACACAAAAAGGGGGAATGGCCATGGGAGGGGTATGGGTGGGTCAGAGGCATTCACAAGAAATGTATGCTGTGTTACAGATTAGCGGGGATCCATGCCCAATTTGAGTGCTAGGATTTACACCAGGTTTCATTTGGTGTAAATCTTTACACCCAAAGTTGAGTGCTGAATTCAGTGCTCAGTGCCCTTTATAGAATAGTTTATAGTTTAGTTTAATTTATTTCTAGTCTGGCTTTATCGAAAGCGGATTACAAAAGTAAACATACACAATAAAACCAATTAAAATACCTACCAACACTATTAACAGGTAACAAAACGTCTGCTGACTTATAAGACCAACATACTACTAGATAGAATATTTCATTTACAGAGCAGATCTCATTTTAACAGTCATTTACACTAACACAGTATCACTGAGTACCTTATTCCATAATACAAAACAAATGTTTCTTTAACAGTTTCTTAAATTCCTGCAAGTTTTTCAGACGTCGTAAATTCACAAGCCATGGGACCTCCAAATTTCCTTGTACTCTCTCATAATTCTAACTTCTCAATGCTGAAACAGTCAAACGTGCCTGTGTAGAAGATAGTATTGAGTGCCACACTTTTGGTGCCACTTATAAGATTCTGACACTATACGTATAGCAGCTGAATTCTGTCAGTATATGGATGGTGATAGCGTTTAGCACAGATTAGCTATGTTCAGTCAACCCTGGGTCCTATTAGATGCAATGTACATGATTGCATTTTGCTGTTGATATATTGTGCATTTTTTTATATTCCTGGTTTTGTGTGTGTGTGAGAATCCATTGAATATACATATTTTATTTAAACACCATAGCCAGCATTTCAAAAAGCACACTGTTGCTATGTGTCTTAAAAAATACATGAAAAATAGTGTTAGAGTAAAACCTTGGTTTGTGAGCATAATTCATTCCGAAAACATGCTTGTAGTCCAAAACACTCATATATCAAAGCGAATTTGCCCATAAGAAATGATGGAAACTCAGACAATTCATTCCACAACCCAAAAACTTTAATACAAAATACTGTATGTATTTGTATTGCAAGACCTCGCTCGTTTAGAACAGTCACTACACTCTTGCAGCATCAGACAGAGAAGAACCATCGGCTCAGTTGTGATGTGTATATACTGTATGTACTTGTATTGCAAGACCTTGCTTGTTTAACAAGTTAAAATTTAATAAAATGTTTTGCTTGTCTTGCAAAACACTTGCAAACCAACTTACTTGCAATCCAAGGTTTTACTGTATTTATTTATTTATTCAATTGTCTATACCATTCTCCCAGGGGAGCTCAGAACGGTTTACATGCATTTATTCAGGTACTCAAGCAGTTTCTTATTGGTTTAGTGATAGTATCTATGACTTTCCATAATGATTTTTCAATCCGTGCCTTATCAGGAGCAAAATTCAGCAGATGTGCAGTGTGACGCAAGTTTCCCCATCTGCTTCCTATCAGGAGCATTATTCTCAACTGCTCTCCAACAGCTAAATCGATGAAAGCCACTTACTATTCAGTATATTTATCTCATAGCTTAAAATACATAACTGTGTTTGTCAAAAGACAGCAGCAGTGGAGTTTGGGAGGGAGGGAGGGTCCCATTAGTTTACAATTCTCATAACAACACAGTAAAATTTGGATCACAAGAATGGCCAACCAACCACCAACTTCCTACCTGAAGAAACCCCACTCTCCAAGTTTCACACCTGAGAATCCTTCTCCCCCCTCAGAATTACACATAAAAAATTTTTAACCCTTTAGCAATGCTCCCCACATGAAGAATCTCTCCCCTTTCCCTGAGATCCCATCTGACAATTTGATTTTCTCAGTATTGAAATTACATTACATTACATTTGTGATTTCTATTCCGCCTGTGTCTTGCGGTTCTAAGCGGATTACAGTTAAAAGAGATCAGGACATTACCGAGAGAATTACATTACAACGATTTAAGTAAATTACTTGTTGTGGTATAGAAATACAAGTATAAGATATCTGGATTTATCGATAGAATAACTTGACAGGGTTCAAGTAGTTACAAGGTTCAGTGGGGAAAACAATATAGACAACTGAAGAAAGATACCTAACTTTGAAGGAATCAGTTAAGTGGATACCTAAGGGAGATGCTTATTTAGGAGAAGGTTAAATGGATACCTAAGGGAGATGTTTATTTAGGAGTTTGGATATTTTTGGTAAATGAGGTTCAAGGGGATGACTAGTGTGTTATTTGCTGGGGAGAGTGCATGTGCGATTGGGGAGGGGAATATTGGAATATTAAGTAAGGACGTGTTTTTTTAAAAGAAATGTTTTGATTTCTTTCCGAAACACTTTGATGTCTGTTGTTTTGATCATCAGTTTGGTGATGGTGGGGTCAATTTTCGCTGCCTGAGTTGCTAGAAGGCTGTCGTAAAGTTTCTTACGTCGGGTACCATTATGAGGGGGGAAGGTGAAAAGATTCTGAGTTCTTCTTGATCTGGGTAGTCGGTAGCGGCAAAGACGGTTGTTCAGGTAATTGGGGGCCATACCATGGGTTACTTTGAAAAGTAAGCAGTAGAGTTTGAATTAAGTTCTTGCTTTTATCGGAAGCCAGTGAGAGTCTACATAGGCGGGGGTGACGTGGTCGAATTTGCTGAGCAAGTAGATGAGTCTGATAGCTGTGTTCTGAACGGTCTGTAGTTGTTTTATCATAGTATTTGGGCAAGTTAGGTAGAGGCTGTTGCAGTAATCTAAGGAGCTGAGTATGAGGGATTGTACAATGATCTTGAAGTGTTCTTTGGAAAAGAATTTTCTTATTTTTCTTAGGTTTCGCATGGTGAAGAATGCTTTTTTTATGGTTTTGTGTATTTGTGTTTGCATTGTGTGTTTGGGTTCCAGGTGTTTGGGTTCCAGGTGTTTGGGTTCCAGGTTCACCATACTAACCATGGGGCCCAAATTAGCCTTTTGTTCACCCCTCCCTGTATTAATCAACAGATTAAGGAACTAGAGCTGTCAAAAATGCTTCTGCTGCTTTGTCTTTTCAGATCCCATACTACTGTTCTTCACAGCATGATTCTGCCTCAGTCATCCATCCTCACATCTAGGATAGTGAACTGGCAATAGACAGGGAGATCAAATTGGTAGGTTGGAAGGCCTTGGGGTCCAGATGATGCTCTCCAGTATATCCTCTTATCTTTTACTCTCTCCAAATATGATCACCTGAAGAATTGCCCCCAATTCTGATCACAAGAAGAATCCTGTCCCAAATGCTTACTGGGGTGCAGTTCTTCATATGATCCTAAAATATGATTTAAAAAAAAAAAAAAAGTGAAAAGAATGATAGTGTGATAATAATATACCATAAACCAAAAGTTTTCAGCAGACAGATTACAGTGGTTATATTACTAGGACTTGGTGATTGGGATAATCACACACTGTGTTTCTCCTGGAGAAGGATGGAGCTTTGGAAACTTCTGTAAACCCAGGGAAAGATTTGCATAGCAGTGCATCAACATTGAGGGCATCTTTACTATATGAGATCAGTATACTGTATATAGTACAGTTAGAGTAGATGCACAAAAGAATAGCCATACTGGGTTAAACCAATGATCCATCTAGCTCAGTACCCTATTTCAAAGAGTAGCCAATCCAATCACAACTACCTGGTAGAAACCCAAATAAGAGCAACATTGGTAGCATGGAATGATGCTACTATTTGGGTTTCTGCCAGGTACTTCTGACCTGGATTGCCCACTGTTGGAAACAGGATACTAGGTTAGATGGATGTTCTTATGTCCACTTCCCAGATCAAAAACAATCTTAAACATTTGGTATCTAAGGGGGTCAATATTCAGCTGCCAGTAATTAGCGTTTTGCTGATCACTGCTGGTATTATGCCTAGAAATTCAATACCGGGCCATGTCTGGGATTCAACATTCAATTTCCGGGTTTCTGGAGCTATCTACCGCATAGGCAGTTAAATGCAATATTTGCACTTAATTTATTTTATTTATTTAAAAAATTTATCAACCACCTATATCTAGGCGGCATTACAGCAATAACATGCATAGAATATGACAAACAACTTATCTGGCTATGGGGCACTGTGTAAAGAAAGGACTGAATATTGACATTTAACTGACCAAGTGTCGACTCTGCACCCGTAATGCCCCCAAGATAGCCAGTTTTTGTTAGGCGCTAACTGGTAATTTTCAGCAACACTAACCGGTTAAGTGCCACTGAAAATGACTGGTTAGCCCCAAAGAGATGATTTCACTGGCCAGGAGCCATTTCTGGCCAGTTAAATTGTTTTGAATATCAGCCGCTAAATATTCTGCACTCTTACTGTTAATTCTAAAACATGTTACAAATCAGTCCTGGAACCATAGTGATAACAGAATATCTTGGAACTTGCAGACAAATCAGTAAATACAGACACATGCTATACTTGGTTTTTATACAACACAGTATTAGAATCTCTATGTTTGGAGTCCTGGGTCCTAGTCCTATTCTGTTATCACTGGTCACCTCTCAGATCTGACCACTACTTCCTTTTCGAGCCCAGCATGGGCAGTCATGATTTAAGAAGGAGGCCTTTTATGTGATTTCATGCTTTAGGGTAGACCTTTGATCTCTGGCGGCAACTTTTCAGGATCGGCCAGCAGAGAATGTAGTGGAAAAAGACAGACCTAAGGGCCAGTCCAAAGTCTTTCTTCCGCAAAGCATAGACTAGGGGGTTTGCCAAAGAGTTCACGTGAGACAGGAGCACAGTTAGACGGATCAGGGATTTGTAAATGGTGCATCCTGGACAGAGTAGTCTCAGGCTGTTGATGACATTTATGGGGATCCAGCAGACACAGAAAATCCCCACCAAGAGTAAGAGGGTATGTGCTAGCTGCACCTCCCCCCATTTTGTCACACGGAGTGAGTGAGCCATGAAATGTCCCCGAACAATTCGAAAGAGGTCTATGTAGATGGACAACATGATACCCAGGGGTAAGAGGGTACAGGTGAAGAAAAGGAAGTAGACCAGGTACTCTGGAGTGAAGATAGAAGTGAAAGTGCAGTGGCCTAAGTGTGTTCCATGGATATCACTGTTATTAAAGCTCTCCTGGATGCTGAAGAAGACTTTAGAGAGGAAGCCAGCATAGGGAAGTCCACGGCCCAGTACAGAGACAGAGCGTTCTGAGGGTATGCTTATGGCCACTGAGTGGTTGGCGTCCACATACTGTTGGAAACCATTCCAGCCCATCATGGGAGAGAAGCCAATCAAACAGGAAAGAAGCCAGCAGGTGGCTAAAATAAACATGATGTGTTTTTTCTTCACATAGATGGCATAACTGCATCAGGAGAATGAAAAACAAAAAAAAATATTACAATATACTTTTATAGATGTAATATTTATTTTAAAACATTTTTAATCTGCCTTTATCCAAGGTGGCTTACAAATTTCCATACCTAATAAAATTACAAAATAAAAAGACACACATCAAATAGAGGAAAATACAGAGTTACAATAGTCTGTCTGCATAGCCACAATATGACTACATTCAAACTGTTCTTAAGTACCATCGTTCTTCAATTTAATAAACCATTTAACTGTAAAAACCTATCTTACTGTAAACCACTTTGATAGATCTATTTCACATTGACAGTATATACTGCTGGGATAGATAGGGAAAATACCTAAGAGTACCCAATTACTATTCAGTGTATTATAAACTGCTTTGGGTGAATTTTGTCATGAAAAGTTAGCTAATAAAATTCCAATAAATAAATAAAATAAATAAGATTTTATAAATAAATTCAAACATCATAATCTCATTATGACAAGCTCCATGGATTTCCCATTTTTTTCAGCAACTGCTGGATTATAAGTATGAGACCTTATAGATCTCCCCTTTTTTTCAAATATCTATTGGATTACATGATTATTATTATTTTGATACCTTATTGATTCCCTTTTATGCTTACCTGTTGGGCAGCCTGATCTTTAGATGGGCATTGATGGCAATGACCAGCAGCAGAAGGATAGAGAACTGAGTAGTGACCAGTGGGAAACAGGTGAGAAAGAGGCAGACATAGAAACAGAGGGTGTACTCCATACTAAGGGCAATGGAGAATGGAATTGCCAGAGCCCCCACGCCAATATCTGCCACGGCTAGACAAACAATTAGATAGTTGGTGACAGACCGCAGTTCTTTGTGCAGGTAGACTGTAACACAGACCAACAGGTTCATCCCAATGATGCCGGCAGCCAGCATGCACTCCAGAAGGATAAAGGCAAAGTAGGTATCCATCCTGAGACCTTCATTCAAATTCTGCACACGCTGAAAGATTGCACAGCCCTTGCTCCCTGTTGCTCACTTACATATAGCAATGTTTCCTACACTTATATTTAAATGAGTGTTGTTATCAAAAATAATTTATATCTTCTTTGTTGAGTATCCAAGAAGATTCTTTCTTCTTTTCCTATCAGGCACCTTCTCTTTCTCACTCTCTCTTTCTGGCTCTTTCACAGTGTCTCATTTTCTCTCCATCTAATCTTCCCTTATCTGTTCTCTTTGTTGCTTTTCTTTCCTACATTTTTAAACTGATCGGTCTCACTGTCTCTTAACAATGCTTTTTTCTTCACTTCTCTCTTGTAGAACAGAAATGGATATTTCTATTGGGCTTTCTCCCTATCAGTGTGACAATACCTGTTGATGCTGCATGTATGTCTTAAGCAAACAGATTTTTTTTGTTGAGAGGGATACTATTGATCTGTGAAGCGCTCAAGCCAATTGATTGATTGATTCAACCCACACAGAGATTACATGAAATTGCCCTGTGAATACAGGAGGGAAACAATGGAGATTAAATGAGACATTTTTTACAAGCATGAAAAAAATATGCATGATTGCTGATTTTATTCACATAAGGCCTGCCTTATTCTATATATGGTTCTACAAAATTGGCATTGATTAGTGCAATGCTATGTACAATTCTATAAAAGTTAAGCACACCTTATAAAGCACACCTTATAAATTTTAGACACACCCATTTAGGCCATGGAAAACCTGGCCTAAATTCCTGCACCTAAGTTGTGTGCATATCACACATAATCTATAAACTAGTGCATAACTCTATGCATTGCAAAATGTGCCATCAAGATTCTGGGTGTGCCACGAGACGCTGGCTGACTGCCTACAGGACGTGCCTCTCACGGTGAGAAGCATGTTCTGTAGGCAGTCAGCCAGCGCCTCTCCTCTACGTTGGTGCATCTCCTCCTCTATGCACCTCTCTTTTTGCAGCATCCCCCCCATTGGTGGCTTAGGGCCCCATCTGGAGGGCCTTCACGCATGCACAGACATCGATGTGATCATGTCACACATGCATGTGACATAATTGCATCGATGTCCACGCATTTCCGGATGTCCTCCTGCTGCGGCACAAAGTATGTCAAAATACATTCTTGGCTTTCCCTAACCATAGGATGTGCCAGTTGAGTATGGACTCATAGAAGAAGAATTCCTTAAGATCTACTGAATTGTAAGTTTATTTATTTATTTATTTTAAGTGGAGTGGAAAGATTAGATATCAATCGCTTGTTTACTCTTTCCAAAAATACTAGGACTAGGGGGCATGCGATGAAACTACTAAGTAGTAGATTTAAATTAAACAAACCAGAGAAAATATTTATTTACACGTGTATTTAAACTCTGGAATTTATTGCCAGAGAATATGGTGATATTAGTTAGCTTGGGGAAATCCACTGCTTATTCCTAGGATGAGCAGCATAAAATCTATTTTACTACTTGGATCTAACTAGGTAGTTGGGACCTTGGTTGACCACCGTTGGAAACAGGATACTGGGCTTGATGGACCTTCGGTCTGTCCCAGTATAGCAATTCATATGTTCTTAAAGTTTGTTTATGGAATCACAGAGTCCAGCCTGGTAATATTATAGGCTATGGATCCAATGAGTTTATCTGTCTGAGATCCTCTAGGACAGGGATCTCCAAAGTCCCTCCTCGAGGGCCGAATCCAGCCAGGTTTTCGGGATTTCCCCAATGAATATGCACTGAAAGCAGTACATGCACATAGATCTCATGCATATTCATTGGGGAAATCCCGAAAATCTGACTGGATTCGGCCCTCAAGGAGGGACTTTGGAGACCCCTGCTCTAGGATAAGCCTCAGAATACCATCAGTTCTCTGCAGAGTTGAGCAGTTATATTAATAGTTTTGTCTATTCGAGTCAAACTCTTTGCAGCTTCTTGCTTTCCCATTCTCTTTTGGTTTTTTTTTGCCATACTTTCTTATTTGCTTTATTTTTTGTTAGTTTGTTTAAAAAAAAAAAAAATCATTTTTGTCACATTTTCATTTTTGGGCCTTTGGGCTCTTTTCATCCCTATGGGCTCCTTTTACTAAGCTGTGCTAGCGGTTATAGCGCGTGCTTAGCGCGCGCTACATTGCCGCACATACTAGACGCTAACACCACCATTGAGCTGGCGTTAGTTCTAGCCGCATAGCGCGGGGTTAGCGCGTGCTAATATTCTGCGCATGCTAAAAACGCTAGCGCAGCTTAGTAAAAGGAGCTCTATGACTCTGATCTATCTCAGTGCTCTACTTTAGTAACATAGTAACATAGTAGATGACGGCAGATAAAGACCCGAATGGTCCATCCAGTCTGCCCAACCTGATTCAATTTAAATTTTTTATTTTATTTTATTTTTTTAAATTTTTCTTCTTAGCTATTTCTGGGCAAGAATCCAAAGCTTTACCCGGTACTGTGCTTGGGTTCCAACTGCCAAAATCTCTGTTAAGACTTACTCCAGCCCATCTACACCCTCCCAGCCATTGAAGCCCTCCCCTGCCCATCCTCCACCAAACGGCCATACACAGACACAGACCGTGCAAGTCTGCCCAATAGCTGGCCTAGTTCAATATTTAATATTATTTTCTGATTCTAAATCTTCTGTATTCATCCCATGCTTCTTTGAACTCAGTCACAGTTTTACTCTCCACCAAGAGTTTTCTGCTGAGGAATCCTTTGACATCCATTCAGACTCTTCTCCTTCTCCTCCTCCTCCCACTGCACAGGGCTTTCTAGTAGTCTCTGATACTGACCGGCACCCCTGGACCAGTCGCTTATTTTTGTCGCCAAAAGCCGACGCCGCTCTTTGAAAATGGCTAGGCATTTTTTAAGAATCCACTGGAGGGCTCATTTCAATGTTGAAGAGCCCATTTGCATGTCAGTGTTGGAGACTGCTAGAAACCTCATTAAAGACAGAGATAATCCCTTTTGATAATAATCCGCCGCTAAACTGTGTACAGGCTAAACTGCCGGAAAACAGCTTAGCGACGGCGTTAAACTTTTGAGAATCTTGCCCTGAGTGTCATGGAAAATAATGTAAACCCATGTGACACTTTCACTCTAATTGATGCATGAATGTCAAAGCTAGATAATAACAAAACAGCACAAGCCATGCAATTCGCCAAAATGAAGGAAAAAGCCTCAGAAAAGGGCCCTCCCACCTCCACTAAAAAGTAGCCTCCCTCGGAGGAGCCTGAGGTGCCTCAGCCAATCAGTGCCTTAGACCCCTCACCGTGCATCAGATGATGCGCCAGGGCGGGGCCTAAGGCCACTATTGCGCAGCGGCAGCCCGAGGAGCTCCCGAAGATGGAGGAAGCCTTATCGGAAGGAGCAGGAGTGGCCGGGCACCCCTCCTGCATCCAACTATTTTAAAGGTACCAGGGAGGGTGGGCTGGGCCCGACCGCCTGGGCCAACTGGGAGTGGGAGGCCTAGGAGAGACTGAGCACTCCTCCTGCTCCCAACTATTTGGTGCTGGGGGTGGGTGGGCTGTGCCGGGAGGGGGGGTGAGGGCTGTGCCCAGAGAGTCGTGGGGAAGGAAGAAGCGCAAGGGCCGTGCCAGTCGGGGATGGGGGCAGCCGTACTTGGGGGGTGCGTTTGTGTGTGGGGGTACATTTTTTTGACAGGCCTACCTGTCTTTTTTATTCTTTTTTTTATGGGGCAGATATTTTGCGTGTAACACATGCAAAATATCAGTGCCATGGAAAAAAAGGACAGGCAGGCCTGTCAAAAAACCTGCAGACCTGACGGTAACTCAGTTACCGACAGGTCTCAGCAGTCAGGTTTGCCAATAGTAAAACCCGATTCAAAATAGCCAAGCAATTATTAATGAATCAGTCGCTTGGCTATTTTGCATGGGGTTTTGCTAATTTGCATGGGAGGGTTGGGATCGGATCACTACAGGATTTAGTGAATGGGGTTGGAGGGAAATTTGGTCGCAAAGGGCTCGCAAACCGATCGGTACACGATCGGTTTGCTTAGTGAATTTGGGCCTATGTATATTAACCTATAACCCGTTCTAAGCTCTTTGGGGAGAACGGGATAGAAAACTAATTACCGGTAAATAAATAAATAAATGTTTCGGCAAATTAACAAACTCTCCCCATGACTGGTTTTGTCCTGTTGTTATGATGGAATCCTGACTTACCACTAGAAGTGTTATATGGATTTTCTTGTGTTTTTTTCTGCTCTTACACAGTCAATAAAGCCTTTTGCTGAGTACCTGGAAAAGGTGTGACAGAAGTGTTGAGGCAGCTCCCATGAAACAATGGTTTAGTGGCTGACATAAGCAAAGACGATAATGGTTTTAAGTAATTAATCTCTTCCTACTCTGGTAAATAGAAATGCAATGGGAGTTTTGTCTTCTTCTGTGCTGTGATGAAATAGTAGCACCCTTAATGCAAATATCAGGTGTTCTCACAGAAGATATGAATGTGGGAAGAGGAAATTAATGACCTCTCTTGTGCATGTGCTGCACAAATCCTAATCTTTCTGGATTCAGAGCTGCTGCACAGATTGGCCCTGCTATCATTTCAGCATTTGCTGGCCATAATGTTCCCTCTGTTGCTGCTCTCTAATAGACAGCCCTGTTTCTGCTGCACCACCACAGCAACCCAGCACCACCCCAAAGCACTGTCTTTCATAAATATTTGGTTTTCATTGCAAGTCACTTTTCTCATAACCCAACCTTGCTCTGATTTTAACTCAATTGAACTAATGATTCTCTCAGATTTAAACATTTCTGCTACCCTAACTTTCAGTGGTAAGATATATATATATTTTTTTTGTTCAAAAAGTTTTATTGATTTTATAAAAGATGAAATACAAAGCCAACAATATGCGTGCTCCAACTAGGAGCACATTATAACAATGTCATTAACAAATGTGAAGTGCATCCACAGGGCTCTGAGTAGGACTTTCCTTTTTCAGGCTTTATTTTATTTATTTAAAAATTTATTACCCGCAGCATCCTAGAATTCTGCATGGGATACAATAGAAACATGCACAATAACATCAAGACATACAGTCAAAAAACAACAGAAGCAAACCCTAAAAATAAGTAGCATTCTAGTGCAAAGGGGAACACTCTCTGCTGGTCTCATTGAAGCTCTCATTACTCTTATACTGAAACCCAGGAAGTCCAAGACATCTTCTGATTCTTTCCGACCCATTTCATTGATCAATGTAGATCTGAAAATTCTAGGCAAGATCCTCGCTGATAGGCTTTCTGTATATCTGCCTTGCCTGATTGGTCCTGAACAAGTGGGGTATGTGCGAGGGCAGCAATCAGTAACTAATGTTCGCAAGGTTTTACTGGCTATGTACCATGTTATTAAATATCAGATCTCTACTTTGATTGTTAGCTTAGATGTGGCTCAGGCATTTGACCAAAAGGACTGGAATTACCTTTTCACTTTATTGGATTATATTGGTATGGAGGGCTGGTACCTCCAAGCCATCAAGACATTATATTCATCCCCTGTAGTGAGGATCTTGGTGAATGATATGTGCATGGACCCTTTCCCAATTTGTTGGGCACCCACCAAGATTGTCCTAGTCTCCTTAGCTATTTTTACTTTATTTCAAACCATTTAGCCATACACTCTTAAAAGACCCGCATGTTTCAGGAGTCTTCTTATCAACCCACACAGTCAAAGTTCTGGCATTTGCAGATGATTTGCTTTTCACATTAGGAAACCCTCAGACAGCTCTTGATCATCTACTTCAGGCTCTCAAGGAGTTTCATTTTTACTCCAGTTTTACTTTAAATTGTCAAATATCATTACTTTTGGCCTTGCCTATTACCTTGCAAACAACCTGGGAGGGGGGGGGGGGTCTTTCCCTTAGCATGGGCGTAGGATTCTATTAAATATCTTGGGATCCTTCATCCCAGAGACCTATCTACCTTGTATTCTGTAAATTCTGACTCCCTTTTATTAGAAACTATACAGAAATTACGAATATGGCAATCCTTTCCCTTGTCTATTTCTGGTAGAGTGGCCCTCTATAAACATGATTATATTTCCCCTTTGGTTATACAAATTTCAAGTTCTACCATTGCTACTATTGCGTAAACATGGTTTAAAATTAACAAGGGCACTTCAGCATTATTTGTGGAATGGTAAAAGAGCGTGGCTGCTCTTCATCCGGTCCTGTCTCCAAAAGGATAGAGAAGGACTTGGACTTTTGAATGTCTGTTGGTTCGCCCTGGCTTGTCAGATGAGACACATTAATGATTGGTTCAGGGGTACCTCATATTTTTCAGACACACTGCTGGAAATGGCATTTTTGTTTCCTTACCATTTTAGTTATATGCTTTTTGTGTCTACCCTGGTTTTGCAACCCTACTTATTAGCATATCCCATTTTTGCACCAGCTCACAGGACCTGGCGGTGGGTTTGCAGATTACTTAAGGTGTCCTCTTGTGTTTCCCCATTTTTACCACTCCAGGGTAATTGTGAGTTCTTACCAGGAATGCAATGTTTGTCTATTAGAATCTGGAAAACCAAAGGACTGCAATATATTTTTCAGCTGTTCACTGATGAGGGAAATCTCTGTACTTTTGAATAATTGAGATGGACCTACACTTTGCTACCTTCAGATATTTTTTCTTACTTTCAGCTCCAACACTATATACAGTCTTTACCAGCTTGTCACATTACAGAAACATGTTGAGACCTTATCTGAAATGTTTAGCCTTTCAGCACAACAACAAATACCATTACGTTTTCATCATGTTGGACTGCAAGACTGCACAAAACCAAAGTGGAATTGTCCCAATCAGAATGGTGCGCACCAAACAAAAGTGTCCTTCAACTCATCTGATAGATCCAAATGCCTTTATTTAATACGTTTAATACGTCACCCTCCGAAATCATCCCCACGGCAACAGAAGCGCTAAACCTGATGGAACAATGGACCACAGAATTCAAACTGAAGCTTAATTCAGATAAAACTAAATTCTTCATAGCCTCGCCACATCCACCTATCACCACTACGCATTAACAATCTTAACTACCCTATTCAACCTACAATGAAGATTCTGGGGGTAATACTGGATCAAGGTCTAACTATGAAAGACCATGTGGACTCCCTAGTCAGAAAGGGGTTTTTTACTCTCTGGAAACTTAGGTCCATTAGAGCATACTTCGACGCTTCAGCATTCAGAATTCTGGTACAATCCCTAATACTAAGCCACCTTGATTATTGCAACATTACCCATCTGGCAATCACCCGGAAGCAAATGCAGAGACTTCAACTGATCCAAAACGCAGCAGTCAGGTTGATCTTCAGACTGAAAAAGTCCGATCATATAACCCCTTCCTACCGACTCCTGCATTGGCTGCCAATGGAGGCACGTACGAAGTTCAAACTGGGATGTCTCTGCTTCAAGGTATTATCCGGTCTAGCCCCTAAATATATAACAGATCTCTTCTCATTCCCAACCAACAGACATGAGAGAAGAGCACACCAGAAATTCGTTTCCCCACCAGCCAGAGGATGCAAATATAAGAGACACCATCAACAACTTCTATCATACCAAGCAGCCTTATGGGGCAAAGACTTGGAAAAACTAATTACACACTCAAACAATTATGGAGAATTTAGGAAACACCTAAAAACATACCTGTTCTCAAAATACCTAGGTAACGAATCGGAACAATAGCCCCCATCGCAATCCCTCCCCAATTTAGATCTTGTAAACTGTTAACCTCTAATCTCTAACTATGAATGTTCCTCACAATTTATGGAATTTTTCTAATTCATTGTGAACCACATGGAACTTCACGGTCCTGCAATTTATAAACTGTTGTTATTATTTTTATTATTGCTACTATCAGATATTCACCACTACACTCTGTAATTCGATGTCTGTGCAATTTATCTTCATTGTAAACCGCCTAGAAGTCGCAAGATTGTTGGCGGTATATAAGAATAAAGTTATTATTATTATTTATTCATCCAAAGCCTCATAAATTCATCCAATGACTCAATGGCCCGACATGCACATGTTTCGGCCTAACCGGCCTGCCTCAGGAGTCTTGTGAGTCTTCGACAGGTATGTTGAAAAAAACGTATAGAATATAGAGATACACGCACCCTCTAAATGCAGCTGCTAAACTTTCAGTCGATGGCCAGCTGGCCATACGTCAGGCCAGCTGATTTCACTATATTCTCCGGCAATGAATTCCAAAGTTCAGTTACGCATTGTATGTCAGTGGTAGCTCGGTTATCAAACAAAGTGCATTCTGGATAGTCCACTGCTGAGTGATCAACCTCTTTTCCTCACGACTTTCGTATTTGGATCAGTATTTGGTGGGCCCCCTCTGTTCTTGATCACCTGTCAATGTTGGCAGTGAGTGAACCAGTTTGATGAGGTGATCATAGGAGACAACATGGTTCTAGGCTGCAATGAGTGACTCAATGAACTCACATTTTGATATTGGATGTCTCTTGGATATCTCCCAGACCACCATGTGTCACAGGTTCTTGAATGAATTCAGATCCGTAGATTGGGCAGGCCAGTCAATTGATCAGGAAATTGGCCTGGAAACAGCTGCTGAGCTGATGGCACCATGCACTTTTGCAGTATTGTGATGTACTTGGTACTGTTGAGCATTCCATTAATGATATGCAGACATCCAATGCCACTTGCAGACATCCAATGCCACTAGCAGCCATGAAGCCCCTGACCATAACTTTCAAAGGATGCTTCACAGTGAGGTTGAGGTACTCAGGCTTGAGCTCCTCTCCAGGAAACCTCCTCACGTAGGTGTGGGCCTGGTTACCAAACAAGCAGATGGTGCTTTCATCGCTGAAATGCATCTTTTCCCATATTTCACATGCACAGCTTGTAAACAGCACAAGGAATGGTAAGTGAAATGCAAGGTACTAATAAGAAAGGCAAAGAAAGACTTTGAAAAGAAGATTGCACTGGAAGCAAAAATACATAGTAAAAACTTTTTAGGTATATTAAAAGCAAGAAACCAGGAAGAGAATCAGTTGGACTGCTAGGTGACCGAGGGATAAAAGGGGTTCTCAGGAAAGACAAGGCCATAGCGGAGAGATTAAATGAAGTCTTTGCTTCAGTTTCAACAGGGAAGACGTAGGGGAACTACCGGTACCAAAAATGATATTCAATTCTGATGAATCAGAGAAACTCAAACAAATCTCTGTAATACTGGAAGATGTAATGGGTCAATTTGACAAACTGAACAGTAGCAAATCACCTGGACTGGATTGTGTACATTCCCAGAGTGCTGATAAAATTGAGAAATGAATTTGCAGAGCTATTATTAATTTGTAATTTTTCTTTAAAATCCATCATGGTACTGGAAGACTGGAGGGTGGCCAACATCACACCAAATTTTAAAAAGAGTTCCAGAAGTGATCCTGGGAATTATAGACCAGTGAGTCTAATGTTGGTGCCAAGCAAAATGATAGAGACTATTATAAAGAACAAAATGACAGAACATGTATATGTATATATATATATATATATCTAATATAATAAAATGCTAGGCCGCGCATGCGCACTCAAAAGTCGTGTTCCCTGATCTGTCGCGGAAACACGACTGCGCATGCGCGGGTTTTACGTCACCACAGCCTCCCTGCTCTCCACATCGCACCGCTGCTTTGCGAGCGGGAGTGTGAGCTACTGGAGGGCCCGGTAGAGGTCGGAGTCGCTCCGGGGGAGGGGGCGGCTGCCACAGCACGATGAAGGCGGTGTGGAGCAGCGCTGGCGGCGGCGGCAGTGTCCGGTAGGGAACACGTCGACGACTCCCCCCTCCCGCTCCAACCACTGCCGCTCCTGTTTAAAACAGCCTGCTGAGGTTCAAAGCCGGCTGTAACAAACCTCGCAGGCCACTCTCCACATGGAGCACGTTCCGTCTGACGCGATCGCATCAGAGGGAACATGCTACCATATGCAGAGAGCGGCCTGCGAGGTTCGCTACAGCCGGCCACGAACCTAAGCAGGCCGCTTTGAACAGGAGCGTTTTGGTGGGAGAATTGTGTTGAGTCACATACCTCTAAACTCCCATGCAGCCGACCTTGGAATCGTGCACGGGAGCCCCACCCCGATCGGCTCCTCCAGGCCAATGATGAACACAGGGCTTAGACGGCTGACCGAAGCACTGGATCTGACGCTGCAAAAACGGCCCTGCATGCCGCTCCGAGGACCAGCAAGCCAACAAAGAGGAAAGCCCCGAGCACCGCCCATGGCATCCGAAGTTCAGAACCGGCCCTGCGTACTGCACAGGGAAGGGGGGGAGAGAGAAAGGGGGTCAGAGAGAGAATTTGCTTTGCTTGGGGGGGAGGGGTGTGCTGGCGGGCAGAGGAGTTTGCTTTGGGGGGAGGAGACAGATTTAAAGCAGTTTAAATATTTTGGTAGTGAAATTAAATAAATAATTAAGATGGGCAGAGGTGGCCAAGAGGTGCTCTGACCTTATTTTGGACTATAATATGTGAAATGGAAGAAAGAGACAGGGGCAGGGCGAGACACAGAAACAAAGAAAGAAAGACAGACATATTATAGCACCCGAGGGGGAGCAGAAAAGAGGTGCTGATGGACAGGGGGGGGGAGAAAAAGGAAGGGAGGCCTACTGCTGGACAGGGGGCGAAGGAAAGAGGTGCTGCTGGACAGGGGGTAGGTAAAACAAAGAGAGAAGGGCTGCTGCTGGATAAGAAGAGCAGTGAAGGGGTGGTGGTGGACACAGGGGAGGTAAAAGGAAGGGAGAATTGACAGGGGAAGCAGCCAAGGGGTGGTGGTGGACAGCCAAGGATAAAAAAAGACAGACAGAAATACAGAAAGCATCTAAGGAGAGAGAGAGAAAGAAATAAAGACAAACACACATATATTCTAGTACCCGTTAATGTAACGGGCTATAAGACTAGTATATATATCTATATATCTATATATATAAAATCGGAGGTATGTATGTGTGTATGTGTGTGTGTATGTGCCGCGATCACGCAAAAACAGCTTGACCGATTTGAACGAAACTTGGTATGCAGATCCCTCACTACCTGGGATGATATGTTCTGGGGGTCTCGCGGCCCACCTGCAAACATGGGCGGAGCTACAAACAGAAAATCAGATTTCACCCATTTATGGCAATGGAAAAAATGTAAAAAGCTGCCATTCTCACAGTAATTCAAAAACGGCTTGACAGATTTGAACGAAACTTGGTATGCAGATCCCTCACTACCTGGGGTGATATGTTCTGGGGGTCTCGCGGCCCACCTGCACACTTGGGCAGAGCTACAAACAGAAAATCAGATTTCACCCATTCATGTCAATGGAAAAAATGTAAAAAGCTGCCATTCTCACAGTAATTCAAAAACGGCTTGACCGATTTGAACGAAACTTGGTATGCAGATCCCTCACTACCTGGGGTGATATGTTCTGGGGGTGTCTCGGCCCACAACTCTATGTTGCTTGCTCAAGGGTGGGTTCACCCAAGAATTTATATGTTCTTGCTCCTGGAGGTGAAACTAAAAATGTTGTTTATAATCACGTTTTGCGTTAGTTGTATTGTATTCATTTTGTCAAATATTTCACATTATAATTTGAATATTGTACTTTTTATTAAGCTGTAAAAAAATAATTTCATTCACCATTATAAAGTATCTTTATTTGAATCCATTTACAGTGTTATTGCTATAATTAAATACCCGTGCAACGCCGGGGCATCAGCTAGTATATATATATATATATATATATATATATATATATATGCATGGATTCATGAGAGAAGTGTCATCAACTTGTATTCGAGTCCTAGAAACTTGATAATATCAAGTTTTCATAGCAGAATACAGAAGTAGATTACTGGGCCTTTCTTCTACACAGTGTAAATTCGTTGTCATCGCTGTTGTTGCATCAAACACGATCCTTCTCCTTCAGCACTGCCCATCTGTTGCTGCCCAGATGGGTGGTACATCGTTAGTCTGACATCCCCACTGAAACCTGTACGCCTTGGGAGACCCTGCTGGTAGTGAAACTACTGACAGCATACCTTTCAGCTTCATGGATGCGCGCAAGCCCCAGTGGCACAAGAAGCCTATGTACCATGACTGGAGAACATGGATTTAGTCAAGGGAAATCTTGCCTCACCAATCTGTTGCATTTCTTTGAAGAGGTGAATGAACATGGGGCTAAAGGTGAGCCAGTTGATATTGTATATTTGGCATTTGATAAAGTACCTCATGAAAAATACCTGAGGAATTTAGAAAGTCATGGGATAGAAGGTAATGTCCTATTATGGATTAAGAACTGGTTGAAAGACAGAAAACAGAGAGTAGGTTTAAATGGTTAATATTCTCAATGGAAAATGTATTTATCCATGATCTAGAGATGGGAATAACTAGTGAGATAATTAAATATGCTGATTACACAAAGTTGTTCAAGGTTGTTAAATCAGAAGAGGATTGTGAAAAATTGGAAGAGGACCTTGGGAGACTGGGCATCAAAATGGCAGATGATGTTTAATGTCTTTGTTGAGGATATGTTGAAACCCTCAGCTCAATGTAGTGGCGGCTAAGAAAGCAAATAGAATATTAGGAATTATTAGGACAGGAAAGGAATGGAAAACAAAGCTAAAAATGTTATAATACCCTTGTATTGCTTTATGGTATGGCCATACCTCATATACTGTGTGCAATTCTGGTTGCTGTATCTAAAAAAAAAAGGTATAGTGGAATTAGAAAAGGTACAGAGAAGGGTGATGAAAATGATAAAAGGGGTGGGATGACTTCCCTATGAGGAAAGGTTAAGTGGCTAGGGCTCTTCAGCTTGGAGAAGAGATAGGGTTAGCAGCTTTTCAGAAATAAAAATCCAGACCCATGGCCCTAATTATTGGATGTGGCCCCGGCACTGAATTTTCGGGTTCGCTGCTGACTGCGGGAAGTAGCTGGGCCGACTCCCAAGCTCTGAAAATCGTGCACTAAGGCCCTGATTCTGCAAAGTGCATCTAAAGTTAGGCGCTGTTTAGACGTCCAAGATAGGCATCATTTATCCACTTAGTTTGGATGCCTAAGTCCCGCTCAAATTAGGCATGATTTAGGCACCCTTTATAGAATTAGGGCCTAAATGTTTATCTTAAAAGACTGTTGTTATGAGTTCACATGTAAATCGTTCTGAGCTTCCTTGGGAGAATGGTATAGAAAATTGAATTAAAAAAAATAAATGTATATATAAATTTAATTTACCTTGTTTAAACAACTTCTGATAATAACAATTATTGGACATACTTATTTGGTTTTCTTTCACCCTCAATTGCTATTGTTTTTTAGTTGCAACAAACATTTAAATGTTTAACCTCTGTGTTGGCATGAATTGATTGTGATTATAACATCTCATACATTTAATTGTAATAATTAAATTGTAATGTAATTGCATCACATAATCACTAGGGGATTTTCACAAAATACGAGGTCTGACAATTACGTTCTTGAACTTGCCACTGTGCGCTTGCATTGGCAGCACTGCACAAACAGCTCAGTAAGATTTCATAACCTTCATATATCAGTATCTCACAGCTGTATTCGTGTTGACGTGTGGCGGTGTCATGCTGAGTGGTGTTCATTACTGTTGTTGCATGGTTTTGTGTGCCGTTGTGAGAATGTTGGTACTTGAATATTAGAGCAACTAACAAGCATTACATTTCTTGTTAAACTTGGTAACAGTGGAAATGAAATCGGGGACATACTGTATTAGTCCAAGTTTATGTGGATAATGCCATGAAGAAAATGGCGTGTACAAATGGGGAGGGGAGAGAAAGCATCACTGATGAAGAGAGGTCAGGGCGGCCAGTAATGAGCAGAATTTTTTAAAAACATTTAAAAAATTTGTCGAATTGTATATCAAAATCTTCGGTTGACTGTGAGACACATAGCAGACCAAGTAAACATCGATAGAGAAACAGGAAAATCTTAACTGAAAATCTTGGCATGAGAAAGGTAGTTAACCAAGTTTACTAATTGGAAGTGCTGAAAAGGCTGCGTGAAAAAGTGAGACGAAAATTACCTGAACTTTTCGCCAGCAACTCATGGCTGTTGCATCACAACAATGCACCAGCTCAAACAGCACTGTCTGTGAGGGAATTTTTAACTTTATTGGAACACCCTCCCTACGGCCTCCAAGGAAATATTGAAAGGAAGACATTTTGATGACATTCAGGACATCAAGGGTAATATGATGACAGCTCTGATGGCCATTCCAGAAAAAGAGTTCCAAAATTGCTTTGAAGGGCGGACTAGGCACTGGCATCGGTGCATAGCTTTCCAAGTGGAGCAGTTCGAAGGTATGAGGTATGTAGCACTTTTTTATAGGATGAGTTCATGACCTTAACTGTCAGACCTCGTACACATGTTGGCAAATACCTGTTTATTTGCTGGTTGTGAACATGTTGCCATCTTAAATTTTGCTAAAATGTATGTTTATGCTGCATCACCCAGCGCATAAACATCCATTTCTCCTGTAGTTTAGAAGAGGCTCTATGGGCTCCGTTTACTAAGGTGCACTAGCGTTTTTAGCACAAGCACAAAATTACCGCACGCCAAACCGCACGGTATGCTTCTAGAATAATGCCAGCTCAATGCTGGCGTTAAGGTCTAGCGCACGCGGCAATTTAGCGCTCGCAATTCCGTGCATTAAGGTCCTAACACACCTTTGTAAAAGGATCCCTATGGCGGCAGATTCTTTTCCAAAATACTTAGGAAACTTGAGATGTATTGACCTGCTAGATCTCATTTCTTTCTACCATCTGTTTAATACAGCGGCTCAAACACACGGGCCGTGGGCCGCATGTGGCTCTCCAGGTTTTATTTGCGGCCCGCGGTCTGGATGCGATCAACAGCATTTCTCTTCCCCTTTCCCTTCCTTTTGGAGCAGCAGCGTGTCTGGCCGGCTCGTTCCGTTCAAAGCCGTGGGTTGGCGGCTCCTCGCGCTATCCACTCCTGCATCGGAAGCCTCTCTGACGTCACAACATCAGAGAGGCTTCAGACGCAAGCGTGGATCTCGCAAGGAGCCGCCACCCGCGGCTTTGAACGGAACGAGCCGGCCAAACACGCTGCTGCTCCACAAGGAAGAGAACGGAAGGGAAGGGGAAAGAGAAATGCTTCTGCTACATAGGAAAGGGTGATCCTAGGGAAATGCTGCTGCTGCTGCTGCTGCTGTACAGGGAAAGGGAGAGGGAGGGAAAGGGGACGAGAAATGCCTCTCCTGCACAGGAAAGGGGGAAGGAAAATGCTGCTTCTGTTGCTGCTGCACCCAATTGAGGAAAGAGGGAAGGAAGGAGAAGGGAGAGTAGAGGAACAAGAGAAGAAGCCAAGTTCATGGGAGGGAGGAAAGGAAAGGAGATATCAGACCATGGAGGGGGAGGGAGAGATGCCAGGGCATGGAAATAGGACAGAAGAAGAGAGAGATAGGAAGGGAAGGTAAGACATGGAAATGTAGATTTTGAAAAGAAAGCAGAAAAATTGAACATTAAGTTAATGCCAAAGATGGATGCAATTGTGTTAAAGGCTTGAAAATGGTGAAGATGGATGCAAGGCAGAAAGTGAGGACAGAGAGAAAAACAGTCAAAGGACAAGAAGGCCCTGGAAACATAGTTGAAAGCACAGAAAAATAAAGTCACCAGACAACAAAGGTAGGGAAAATTATTTTATTTTCAATATAGTGATTGAAATGTGCCAGTTTTGAGAAAGAAAAGATATTAAACTTTAAATGTGAGGGCTGCAGAAAAAATAGTTAATGTCTTATTAAAGACATGACAATTTTGCATGAGGTAAAACTCTTTATAGTTTATATATCTTTCCTTTTAACTGTTAAAGGAAAGTTTTATAAACTACTAGCTGATGCCCCGGCGTTGCACGGGTATTTAATTATAGCAATAACACTGTAAATGGATTCAAATAAAGATACTTTATAGTGGTGAATGAAATTATTTTAGTACAATATTCAAATTATAATGTGAAATATTTTACAAAATGAATACAATACAACTAACGCAAAACGTGATTATAAACAACATTTTTAGTTTCACCTCCAGGAGCAAGAACATATAAATTCTTGGGTGAACCCACCCTTGAGCAAGCAACATAGAGTTGTGGGCCGAGAGACCCCCAGAACATATCACCCCAGGTAGTGAGGGATCTGCATACCAAGTTTCGTTCAAATCGGTCAAGCCGTTAATGAATTACTGTGAGAATGGCAGCTTTTTACATTTTTTCCATTGACATGAATGGGTGAAATCTGATTTTCTGTTTGTAGCTCCGCCCACGTGTGCAGGTGGGCCGCGAGACCCCCAGAACATATCATCCCAGGTAGTGAGGGATCTGCATACCAAGTTTCATTCAAATCGGTCAAGCCGTTTTTGCGTGATCGCGGCACATACACACACACATACACACATACATACTTCCGATTTTATATATATAGATAAAGAGTTTTACCTCATGCAAAATTGTCATTTCTTTAATAAGACATTAACTATTTTTTCTGTGGCCCTCCCAAGTACCTACAAATCCAAAATGTGGCCTCGCAAAGGGTTTGAGTTTGAGACCACTGGTTTAATATTAATGGCGGAGCAGGGTTTGAGTAAGCAGACCTTGCCAGGGCAGTGTTGTGAGTAGGGCCATCAAATTTCCTAAAGTAATTTCATTTTTCAGACCTCACAGCACAGTTGTGTAAGAAGGCTTAAGAAAATGTGTGTTCTCGTTCTGGAACTGTCAGTTCCACTTTGTTGGCTGATTGCCTCCCAATTGTTAACACTTTTTACAGAGGTCAAGAGGCTGTGAGTACCTCTCACAAACAGCTCTGGGGATAGTGGGACACCGCCTTGTTAACATTAGATGAAAAACATTTCATGCTTTTTTTTGTTTGTTTTTACTGTTCACAGACCTATCAGTCCTCCTTGGGTGGGGTTTGTGTCCAGGCAGGTCTATAAATCACTTCACCCAGTGCCTTGCAACATCTCAAGGATTGAGTTACAGCAAAGAAGGCAATGGGAAGAATGGCATATCTCCAGGTGCCTCTGCTATTGCTGCAGCTGCTTCTCACAGGACTAAGCTCAGGTAAGTAAAAAGGAGAAGGGGAAACTTCTGTTCTAGTCCTGGTTCTATCACAGCCTCTGTGTGACCCTCCCAGGGCCGCCATCAGAAATTTCTGGGCCCCTTACTGAGCAATCCTATTGGGCCCCCCACGCACACACACACCCCCCGACGCCCCCCCCCTTCTTCCATAGGCCGAATACACACATACTTTTCTGCTAATGCTCCACCTAAGCCAGTCCCGTAAAATCTTCTCACGTCCATTGGGTGATTTGGCATAGAGGAGATATTCATAAAAAGAACGTCCGTCAAGATCTTTACTCATAGACTGTGCCATTTGCTTTAAATCATCTTCCATCATTAATCCAAATTGCACAATTCTTTCTCTGTCTTTGTCCTGAATGGCATCTGGCCACATTGCTGGATCCTTCCAGTCAACAAATTTATGAGCAGGCGCGGAGAACGCATTTTTAAACAAATGTAGTTTATCCTTGTACTCCTTATGTAATTTTAATCATCTATGGATATGTTTGTATGTTTATTGTTCAAATGGTTTCATTTATTTCCCCAAATTTATTTTTGTTATACGCATTGAAAATATTTGATATTGCGTTTAAATCAAAATCTCAATAAACTTGAAACGAGTGCCCATGAGATTGTGGGAGGGTTAAATACTCAAAACTTAGAAGAATAACAATTTACTTAAAGTTTTTGCTACGCCAGCTTTTTGGTATCTTTACATACAGTGGCGTATGTAGCATATGTAACACCCGGGGCCCATCATTTTTTGGCATCCCCCATCTGTAAGAAAAACATGATTTTTAGTAACAAACCACACGTCACACATGAGTTCCTAGGAAAAGGCAGCATCTTACATATTGCAGTGAGCAGTACATCAATACACCCATTGTAAAACTAAACAAGCCAGACCAGCACAGATCAATCCTACACCGTCAATCCTAACAGAAAACCATGTCTTTCGAACACACAGAACACAGAAAACACCTTCGCCTAGTATGGAATATGTCATCACAAACTAACCCCTCACCCTTTTACAAAACTGTAGTGTGGATTTTAGCCACAGTGGTAACAGCCCTGACGCTCATAGAATTCTGAGCATCAGAGCTGCTACCACCACGGCTGGCGCTAAAAAATGCTCCACAGTTTTGTAAAAGGGGGGATAAAATAGAAATGCACAGTTTCAACGCTCTAGCTCAGAGGTGCCCAAACTTTTTGAGCTTGTGAGCTACTTTAAAATAACCAAGTCAAAATGATCTACCAACAATAAAATTAAAAAACACAAAGCACACTATACGCTGAGAAAATGTTAATTATCATTCCTATTCTGGGTTTTTTTCAAAGAGGTCAAGGCAGATGACTCTATGCATTGTCACCTCAGTAACAACCATACAAAAATAGACAAATATACCCTCCATCCTTTTTATTAAATCACAATAGCAGTTTTTAGCGCAGGGAGCTGCGCTGAATGCCCAGCGCTGCTCTTGACGCTCATAGGCTCCCTGCGCTAAAAACCACTATTGCGGTTTAGTAAAAGGGGACCATATTGTAAAATATAGACAGCAGATATAAATTCAGAACTGTGCATAGTAAGTGAAGGGAAGTTTTCATCTCTGGGAATTTACCCAGTTAACTATTAAGTTATTTGGGCAAATTCCTTTGAAAACTGTGGTAATACTGCCTCCACTTTGCTAAATTTAAAATAAAATCATTTTCCCTACCTTGTCTGGTGATTTCATGAGTCTCTGGTTGCACTTTCTTCTTCTGACTGTGCATTCAATCTTTCTTCCCTTCTTTCAGCCTGTATGCTTCCTCTCCTCCACACCTCATTCCCTCCCCCAACTTTTTCTTCCTCTCTTCATGCCCCCTTTCTTTTTTTCTGTTTCTCTTCTTTCCTTCTGTTTCCCTGCCTGCCCCCTTTCTTTCTTTCTCCCTGCCGTTCCCCAAGCCACTGCCGCTGCCATCGGGGAACAGGACTCACCAATGGATAACAGGCCCCAAAGCCGACGCCGACGCATGCTCTCCCTGCTTCGGGCCGATCAGTCTTCCTCTCCCCGACGTCAATTCTGCCGTCGGAGAGGAAGTTCCGTCCAGCCAGGCAGCGATTGGCTTGCCCGAACTTCCTCTCCGACTGCAGAATTGACGTCGGGGAGAGGAAGACTGATCGGCCCGATAGATTAGATCGCCAAGACAAAGTGAGTCCTGGGAGATCGACTCACTTTGCCTTGGCGAGCTACTGGCGCCCCTGCCTTAGAACACTGCCTAGGACCCTGGGGGAGCCTGGGCCCCCGTCAGCTCCAGGCCCCTGAATGCAGGACTGGTAATACTGCCCTGATGGCGGCCCTGGACCCCCCTCCCCCAGTGAGGATCTTCAGCGCTTTAAGCCCTCTTCCAACTCCCTCAATTAATTAGGCATTCATTATAACTTTGTTCAAATTACAAATTAGCAGAATGATTTAAAAGGCCTTCTCTTAAGAGGCACATTCTGAAATGTAATTACTTATAACCTGTGACTGGTATCCTATGGGAATGGAAGCTGATTCAGCTGATGGCTATTGAAAATGAACACATCTTGGCTTATTTTGATCAGAGGCAAAATCAGAAGGGAACACAAGAAAGCTATGCCCTATTGATCCTGATGGTGCCTGCTTGATAAAACCAGGGGGAAGGTGTCAGGAAATGAGAAGCATCCTTCTATTTTCACAGGGCTAGAAATAAAGATTTTGACAAAAATAGAGCAATTCCACTATAAAGAGCCTTTGTGCAACTTTGAAAATGCACATTAAAGAGATAATTTTATAAAAGTAAGCTGAGCATCAAAAGGGCTGCCTAAGTCAGAATGTAGAAAAATAGGAGGAATATTTATTTATAAAAATGCACATAATGCCAGGCAAAAATACACAAAAATAGAACCCAAAAATGTAAAGGGAGGAAAAATATATAACTGCTGCAAAACCTTCCCAACCCCAAGAAAACCAACTGACAAGGGGGAGAGACAAGAAGAAACCTCAATCTAAGTTAATCGGCAAATTACACATAGTGTGAAACAGGAGAACCCTCAGTAACACAGCCACCCACTAAGGGAAAGGCTGTCACCGGCTGACACTCAGAAAGAGTGTAAACTGTGAAACATCCCCGGGTTCTTCCTGTAAGTGAGAATAAATCAAGTGCACCCCCAAAAAGTGCTACGTGTGAAAAAAGATTCTAGAAATCAAAAAAACACACTATGAGGTTAAGAAATTCTTGTCTCTACTCCTTGCCAGGGGGGCCAAACAAGGAAGGAAAGTGTCCAAATCTGTCCAAATCAGAACCAAGCCAGTCAATAAGTGGAAGTACTTAGCTTCTTTAAACTGTAGAACAGCCAGCCGATGTGTGACATCATCCGTCCAACGGGACTCCGTTTCGGGGGTGCACACCCCCTTCCTCAGGAACAACTGGACTGTAATGAGACTGGTGATTCCTCCGGCGTGGCTTGGAAAGTAAGGCAGAAAATGGCATTTCTGCCTTACTTTCCAAGCCACGCCGGAGGAATCACCAGTCTCATTACAGTCCAGTTGTTCCTGAGGAAGGGGGTGTGCACCCCCGAAACGGAGTCCCGTTGGACGGATGATGTCACACATCGGCTGGCTGTTCTACAGTTTAAAGAAGCTAAGTACTTCCACTTATTGACTGGCTTGGTTCTGATTTGGACAGATTTGGACACTTTCCTTCCTTGTTTGGCCCCCCTGGCAAGGAGTAGAGACAAGAATTTCTTAACCTCATAGTGTGTTTTTTTGATTTCTAGAATCTTTTTTCACACGTAGCACTTTTTGGGGGTGCACTTGATTTATTCTCACTTACAGGAAGAACCCGGGGATGTTTCACAGTTTACACTCTTTCTGAGTGTCAGCCGGTGACAGCCTTTCCCTTAGTGGGTGGCTGTGTTACTGAGGGTTCTCCTGTTTCACACTATGTGTAATTTGCCGATTAACTTAGATTGAGGTTTCTTCTTGTCTCTCCCCCTTGTCAGTTGGTTTTCTTGGGGTTGGGGAGGTTTTGCAGCAGGCAAAAATACAAGCATATGTGGTGATTTTATAAACTCACCCAAATGATCTGTATTTCCAGATCAGGAAGGCATCATGCATACAGCAAAAAACAAAAGGAATTGACCCCAAAATATCCACAAAGAAGAAAATCCAGAGAAAACCAAAAAAAAAAACTCTGTGGATTGACGATGTTCCTGAATGGATTTTATTTTAAAGAGTCAAAGTTCCAAAGGTACACTGAAATCATCCACATAAAATAATTCCATCCACATAAAAATAAATCATCCACATAAGAGCCTTAAAGGACCTAGTCCGCTAGGGATACAGGACCTAGCACGGTTCACGTTTTGACAAAAAGTCTTCTTCAGGGGTCCCTGGGGGTCCTATAAAGGTGAGTATGTAGGAAACAATTATGTGATGAGCCGGAAGTGAGACACTGCTTGCATTTGCAATGGAAAGCCTTTGTGGATGGAATTATTTTATATGGATGATTTCAGTGTATCTTTGGAACTTTGACACTTTCAAATAAAGTCCATTCAGGAACATCCTCACTCCACAGAGTGTTGTTTTTTTTATCATGCATACACCACCATTTTCTTGTGTATATGGCAAATTTATAACAGGGCATACAGAAAAGAATGGAGAGAGCCTTCCTCAAAAGCGAGCTTTGTCCATGAGAAAGAGGATTTGTCGTACAGGTCTCAAAAAGCAAGTTACCGGTAGTTGGAAGATTTTATATGACTCTG
Organism: Geotrypetes seraphini; assembly: GCF_902459505.1. Taxonomy (NCBI): domain Eukaryota; kingdom Metazoa; phylum Chordata; class Amphibia; order Gymnophiona; family Dermophiidae; genus Geotrypetes; species Geotrypetes seraphini. The sequence continues at coordinate 71,049,634 of NC_047094.1, read as the reverse complement.
AGCAGGTATAAATGCCAGCAGGTAAAAGTACCCAGACACACATATATTTCTCTTATGAAAATTAGCTTCCTTGTATACTCAATGGGATCACCAGAACAACCCCCCCCCCTTTTAAAACACATAAATCTCTGCATTTATAAAATTGCTTGTACTATACATGTTGCCAGATACATTTTGTACTTGTACCTAAAGTTCTTAAAATTATCCTGTCAGAAGATCATTTTATTTCTGCTTGGCTTCATAAACATAACAACTCACCTGTATACCGCAAATACCATTAAGTTCTTAAAATTATCCTGTCAGAAGATCATTTTATTTCTGCTTGGCTTCATAAACATAACAACTCACCTGTATACCGCAAATACCATTAAGTTCTTAAAATTATCCTGTCAGAAGATCATTTTATTTCTGCTTGGCTGCATATTTAGTGCACACATACTTTCTCGTGTTCAGGACAAAAAGCATGTGCATATTCCTGTTTTAAACTTTACCCCACAGTATTTAAATGCATATATTTACACCTAGGGGTCCTTTTATCAAGGCGCGCTAAGGGGGTTAGCGCATCAGACATTTCATCACGTGCTAACCCCCGCGGCAGCCTACAATCCTAACGCCTTGTCAATGGAGGCATTATGTACTAGCGCGGCAGGCAGTTTAATGCGCGGTATTCACGTTAAACCGCTACCGCGCCTTTGTAAAAGGACCCCCTAGTTTTTGGCTTAGATAAATTTTGGGGATTAATTTGTGCATATATTTTATAAAGTATGTATGTCTTGTCAACCCCTCTCCAACCCTGCCCCCCCCCCAAATGTCTCCCTTTACTCTGGATAAATGAATGCTCATATACACTTCCTGAAGACTATTTTTACACTAACCTCGTGGTTTTGAAGTCTGGCTGCAGGTATATTGTAAGCACATTTGTAAGGGGAAACATCATATGGGAGGGTTACCTCACACAAACTTTCAGACTCCCTCTACTCGCTTTCCCTCCAGCTTCAGATAAGCCCTTTTTCTAACCCTGGTAAACAGTATAGGACAGTACATGAACAAGGTCTGGGAAGTGAGGGTTAGCTGAGATTTTCCTACAGAAGAAAAGCTTTGGAAACTTGCTCCCTATATCCTTTGTTTAGGGACTTATTTCCTCCAATGCTGCAGAAATACAGTAAAAAAAACAAAAAAAACCCCAACAAAACAACCCAACAAAAAACCCTCCATAGAATTAAAATTTCTATTAACCAAGACGTGAGCAGAAATTTAATTCCCTGAGGCAAAAGTCCACTACTAGTTTCTGCTTAGGTTTCTCGCTTGCAGATTTTGTAAGATTATTTTTAGGAAATATTTCACTTCCAGAAGTCTCTGTAAACAAATCTTGGTCAGACCAATGGTCCATCAAACCCAGTAGCCCGTTCTCATGGTGGCCAATCCAGGTCACTAGTACCTGGCTAAAACCCAAAGAGTAGCAACATTCCATGCTACCGATCCAGGGCAAGCAGAGGCTTTCCCCATGTCTTAATAACAGACTATGGACTTTCCTCCAGGAATTTGTCCAAACCTTTCTTAAAACCAGCTACGCTATCTGCTTTTACCACAACCTCTGGCAACACGTTCCAGAGCTTAACTATTCTCTGAGTGAAAAAAATATTTCGTCCTATTGGTTTTAAAAGTATTTCCCTGCAGTTTCATTGAGAAAAGATACCCCGTTTCAAAATTGTTGCTGGCATGCAGGCTTGGTAGATGTTTGCCTGCCTTTTGAATTGGGCTATCATTCATCTGTAAGATGGGAGGGCCCAGGAGTAATGCTCTGGTCTAACGTCCTGTCTTTTTATTGTAGCATTATTCTGTATTGAGATCCCGGGTAATCTGAGGCAGATTGACGCTGGCAATGGGCATGTCTTTGGCGTGAATGATGTGGACCAAATCTTCACATGGTACGAGAATAGTTGGACACAGATTAACGGTGCACTGAAACACGTCAGTGTGGGTCCTGCAGGCGTCTGGGGTGTGAATTCAGATGCCAACATCTACCGACTGGTGGGCGGCAAGTGGGCCCTAATCCCAGGTAAGTCTTTGTTAAGGAAAATATCTAAAAAACAACAACCTTGATTTGCCTCTTCCCCAGGCATTGCTTGCAGAAACCTCTGCTTGTCTGGCCTCCTGTTATAACTCTGCCTGTTTGTTCAGAGCCAGCAAGAAGCTTTTTTAACAAATCTATTGAGTGTGATTGTTGTTTGAAATGTAGTGGGGACAGTGTATCTTCCCTGATAATTTGCATAGATAGTACTGTGTACTTGGATGCAGTTTACCCTGATAGACTCACGCTAAATGTCATTCCACATTCTTTGAAACTGTCTCAAATAAGTTTTTAATTTAAAGTTATGTATTTTGTTATATGTTTGTTGTTTCTTTCGAACTTTATAGAAGACTCACTTTGCTGTAGCAAAAAGGTAGATGATTATACCCTTCTAAAGTAAACTTTAATCTGCTTAAGTGTGCTGGGCTACAGGTAGCATAATATGATACCTTCTAAATAATTCTTTTTCAGACAGAACTTTTCTATTATAACACTTAAAATATGTGTTAAAAATGTGCTATCCTTTTTATAATACTTGACCAATGTTTCCTTTTTTTGTGGTGTGATTTTGTTTCAGTACCATATAAGCCAGTTTATATCTGGGTTTCCTTTTACTCTGTGACAAAGAAGTGAGGTCTTTCAAAAATGACCCCAGTCATTTCCACTTTGCTTCTACAGGATTTCTGAAGCAGATAGATGCAGGTGGGGATCAGTTCATCTCTGGTGCAAATGCAAATGATGATATTTTCTGCTTGTCCAAGACCGGGGCCATCCCTGTGAAGTTCCAGAGCTCATCAATCCCCTGGGTACAAATCGATGGGAAACTGAAGTACTACAGTTGTGGCTTACTAGGCTGTTGGGGTGTCAACAATGCCAATGATATCTTCTACCGCTGGGAATCCTCACCAGATTTGTGCCAAGGCTCCCGCTGGCAACAGGTGGAAGGGAAGCTGTCAATGATTGAGGCTGGGACAGAGGGCACAGTGTACGGGGTTAATGCCGAAGGCATGGTCTACCACAGGTGAGAAAGAAAGTTGCCCTCTCAGATGCTAGCATTTAACTTAAGCAGGTCACTGCACTGGCTCAGATCCATTCCACAATTTGCCAACAGCTAGAAACTGAAGCCCTAATAATAATATATTGGTTGGGGGCCATCTCTATATATAGAGTGGTGTTAGGCTTATTTTATTTCTGTACCCCAGGCACATTAGATAGAGTGGGAGCCCACCGGGACAGTTAGGGAAAAATGTTTGAGTACCTGAATAATTTGTAGTCTGCATAGAATTGTAGGATATACGGAATATAAATTATTATTATTATTTTTTTTAAATGTCTTAATCTAAAGGTGGCTAGCAGTGGTGTATAAAGGGTATGAACCGTCCTGGGTGTCAAGTCCATGGGAGCGCTGGCACTTCTCCAACCGCCCCACTCGTGCCAGCCCTCCCCCTCCCAAATCTTTACCTCTGTATTATCTTTGCTAGCAAAAGCAACTTCTGCCTGTTGCTCACATCAGCCTGGCTCCCCTCTGAATCACTTCCAGATCACGGGGCCAGGAAGTGACATTAGAGGGAAATCCAACGCTGATGCAAGAAGCATGCTGCAGAAGGACGATCTTGCTTGACGAACTTGCTGCACTTCTTTGAGGGAGTAAACAGGCAGATAGATAAGGCTGATCCAGTTGACATTATATATCTGGATTTTCAGAAGGTGTTCGACAAGGTTCCGCATGAACGACTACTTCGAAAAATTGAGAGCCATGGAATAGAGCAGGGGTGTCAAAGTCCCTCATCGAGGGCTGCAATTCAGTCAGGTTTTCAGGATTTCCCCAATGAATATGCATGAGATCTATTTGCATGCACTACTTTCATTGTATACTAATAGATCTCATGCATATTCATTGGGGAAATCCTGAAAACCCAACAAGATTGCAGCCCTCGAGGAGGGACTTTGACACCCCTGGAATAGAGGGTGAAATACTCATGTGGATTAAAAACTGGCTAGCGGATAGGAAACAGAGAGTGGGGGTAAATGGACAATACTCGGACTGAAAGAATGTCATCAGTGGGGTGCCGCAGGGCTCAGTGCTTGGACCCGTGCTCTTCAACATATTCATAAATGATCTGGAAATGGGTATGACGAGTCAGGTGATTAAATTTGCAGACGATACGAAGTTATTTAGAGTAGTGAAGACGCAGGGGAACTGTGAAGATCCGCAACGTGACAAAACCACGCTCGAGAAATGGGCAGCAACATGGCAAATGAGGTTCAGCGTGGATAAATGTAAGGTAATGCATTTCGGTATCAAAAATCCCATACACGAATACAAGATGTCCGGGACGGTACTTGGAGAGACCCCCAGGAAAGAGACTTGGGAATACTGGTCGACAAGTCAATGAAGCCGTCTGCACAATGCACGGCTGCAGCCAAAAGGACGAACAGAATGCTAGGAATGATTAAGAAGGGGATCACAAACAGATTGGAGAAGGTTATCATGCTGCTGTACCAGGCCATGGTACACCCTTACCTGGAATACTGCGTCCAGCACTGGTCGCCGTACATGAAGAAGGACATGGTACTACTCGAAAGGGTCCAGAGAAGAGCGACTAAAATGGTTAAGGAGTTAGAGGAGTTGCCATAAAGTGAGAGATTAGGGACGCTGGACCTATTCTCCCTTGAAAAGAGGAGACTGAGAGGGGACATGATCAAAACATTCAAGATAATGAAGGGAATAGACTTAGTAGATAATGACAGGTTGTTCACCCTCTCCAAGGTAGAGAGAACAAGAGGGCACTCTCTGAAGGGGATAGAATCCGTACAAGCGTAAGGAAGTTCTTCTCACCCAGAGAGTGGTAGAGAACTGGAATGCTCTTCCGGAGTCTGTTATAAGGGAAAACACCCTCCAGGGATTCAAGACAAGGTTGGACAAATTCCTGCTAAACCAGAACGAACGCAGGTAGGGCTGGTCTCGGTTAGGGCACAGGTCTTTGACCTGGGGGCCACCATGTGAGCGGACTGCTGGGTGCGATGGACCACTGGTCTGACCCAGCAGCGGCAATTCTTATGTTCTTATGCTATGGATGGGAGAATGGAGAGGAAGTTGAAACGAAAGACTGGCTGACTGGGGTTAAGACCATACGTCAGAAGTACTCCCTCTGAGACTGTTTGAGAGCTCTGGTATGTATTATAAAGTGAATAGAAGCAGTGCTTGAGATTTATTGAGTGTTAAAAGTACAAGGAAAGAAGAGACAAAGTAGTACTTCTCAAGATATTTGCTGGAAAAAAGGGGACCAACAAAAAGCTGGAGCAAATGGAGATCAAAAGTTACTGAAGCAATAGTGAACGGGAGATGGAAGTAAGTGAATGCTCCTGTTAATGAAGTAAGAAAAGGAAGCCCAGAGAAGAGAATATATGAATTTATGTGAGGTGTTTGGCCTTGGGCTTAAGTGAGATATTGAGCTAAATTACTGGGCTTAGAGTCTTGAGGACTAAACAAGAGAAATTGGACCGTTTCCTAATTTAGTAAAAAAAAAAAAAAAAAATGGTAGGAAAGGCATAAAGAAAGCAAAAAGTGCGTAGAATGTACCGCATGCATGGTAGGTTATAATGTATGAAGGAGGTCATATGCCAATAATAAAATGAAGAGTTAGGTGACTTGCCCAAAGTTACAAGGAGCCGCAGTGAAAAGAAAATCACAACTCCAGGGTGTTGAGGCAGTAGAGAGACTTAGGAGAAAGTAATCAATGAAACCTAAAATTAATGAGTGAAATAACTCATTGAAAGAGTAGGAACATGCAATCAAGAAACTGGAGTTGCTGTTAAGGCAATAGGGTAGAAGGTGGCATTATTGGGCTTTGGATTTTTTTTTTTTTAACTCCATAGAGAGTAGAAAATAATGCAGAATGCTGGCTATATTCCAAAGTGTTACAGCGGAATAGAAAAATATTACTGCTCTGGAAGTATTGGAATAGTAATACTGGATAGGCAATACAGCACATAGATAGGCAGAGGTCTAGAAATCACGAGGCTAGACCATAGATCAGGGGTGTCAAAGTCCCTCCTCGAGGGCCGCAATCTAGTCTGGTTTTCAGGATTTCCCCAATGAATATGCATGAGATCTATTTGCATGCACTGCTTTCATTGTATGCTAATAGATCTCATGCATATTCATTGGGGAAATCCTGAAATCCCTACTGGAGCAACCTCGGGAGACCCTTGATAAAGTGTAACGGCGCAAAACATGTCGGGTCTGACTCCCAGGTTTTGGCTGATGCAAAAGATAAGTGCATGTAAATTTTAAAAGAGCAGTATAAGAATATTTAAGACTATTTATAAGAACGTTGAAACACTTATTTAAGAAATTATTTACACAGAATAATATATGAATGTGGAACAGCCAATGATGAATGGCACCACATAATTCTTCCCGCAGTTGGAAAAACTACAGCGGAGGAGTGGTGGGGCTGAGGCTTCCTCATTTATTCATTCATTAACTTATAAGAGGATATGATATCTAGGTCCACTTCTTGAATGTGATATCAAATCTTACTATGGCATGTGACAGTCCAAAGGTTATAATGCATGCTTCTTAAGCTCTCTTGATTAGCCTTGCTCAGGCAAAGTCTGATTGTTGCCCATATAAGGGATGCTTAAACAAGATAAGAAATAAGATAAGAGTAAACCTATGTCAGGTTAATAAGTGGCAAGAGTCAGGGAGGGGGGAATGCCTCGGCATTCTGTCTCAAGGTGCAAACCTTGTCCTTGCTTAGAATGAATACGTGACAGGAGGGAGAGGGAATGAGAAACAGGGCTTCAGATCCAAACACAGGCCTAGATCCACACACAGGCCTAGATCTGCACACAGGGCCTAGGTCAGTGTGCCGACCCTGCCTGTGTTCTGATGCCCTGGATCAGAACTTATCAGATCTCCATCCCTACAGTCGATGAGAAGCATACATCAAGTGACTCAATGCTGAAAATGCCTGCACGCTGGTGAAGATGTTGATGTTCACCGGCATTGATAAGAATCAGTACTACTAGGTACCCGACACCAGGCCTAATCTCTTCTTATAAAAATAAATATGAAGACACAAAAACAAAACATGTTGTTTGTTGGTGAGTTGTTTCATTGTTGTTTTTAGCCCTAGAAGATCAAAAAAGTTCCAGCAGGAGCACCACGGGTCGAGTAAAAAGAAGGCCGAAAAGTTGTCAATGCCGTCAGTAGGGGCAAAGGTTTCAAATTTGCCTACAGGTCCCAATGGTGAACATAAGGAAATTTCAGTTAGAAATTTAAAGGTGTAAAAGGAAAAACAACTAAGAAGAAGGAAATAAAGAAAAAAGTGAAAAGTGAAGCAAGATAGCAAACTTGACTGGACAAAGTCCAGGTATGTCTTATTCACTCCACAGAAAGCAAAAAACTGATGACCTCATGAGTCAGTGTCAGGCGAGAAAGTAATAGCACATGCACAGTGTGGGCAGTCTCAGAGCTTTTTAAAGCTTAAAGTGACAGTACACTTTAGCACTGTCCGTGCCTGGCTCTGTGGATGACATTACCCATCTGTGAGAATATGCTGCCTGCTTGTCCAGACACAGAGCAAAATGATACACTTTATACAGATCCTTAAAAAAGTCCTTATACTAAATCAGGAAAAACCATCTTACAAAAATATGTTTTAAGCATACTGCTACCAGGGCTGTGGAGTCAGTAGATAAATGTTCCGACTCCGACTCCTCAGTTTTTTGTACTTCAGACTCCGACTCCAGGTACCCGAAATTTCCTCCGACTCCGACTCCTCGACTCCGACTCCACAGCACTGGTTAATTTTCAGATCGTTAAAATGGAATGTCAAGTTGAGAGAAATGAGCATTTTCGACACCACCTTCTTTTTGCTTTTAATCAAGGTTCTAAGGCCGCAGAAGCTGCTCGCAACATTTGTGCTGTGTATATAGTGGGTGCTATAGCTGAAAGAATCGCTCGGGATTGGTATGCCAAGTTCAAAAATGGAGTCGGTAGATAAATGTTCCTACTCCGACTTCGACTTCTCAGTTTTTTGTACTTCTGACTCCGACTCCAGGTACCCGAAATTTCCTCCGACTCCTCGACTCCGACTCCTCGACTCCGACTCCACAGCCCTGACTGCTACTAATACTTATCATTTCTATAGTGCTACTAGACATACACAATGCTGTACACCAGTGTCTCACAAACTATTTCCAGCCATGATACACTAAACAGGTGGCTGTGGCTCGAGGGCACCCGGAAGTGCATGGATGTCGACGTGATGACGTCATGCACACGTATGACATTATCATGTTGATGTCTGTCCATATGCAAAGGCCCTGAAGATGGGGCCTTGAGCCGGCAAGGGGGGGGGGTCAACAGGAGAGGCGCGGAGGAGTAGAGGTGCCAGGGAGGAGGAGAGGTGCCGGTGCCAGCTGACTGTTTACAGGACGTGCCTCTGTCTGCGAGAGGCACATTTTCGGAACTACAGTAGGTGCCTGACTTTGGCTCCCAAAATTAAGCTTTCCAGTAGCAGCTCAAAATCCAGTAGCAGAACTTTCAATCAAAAGCCTCAGCACTAAGGTATGCTTGAAAATCTGCTTGAACCCAGGGCAGATTTGATTTAAATCAATCAATTTAAATTACTAGTCAGAAAGACTTGATTTAAATCCTGGTTTTCTACAAAAAGCTTCATTCTTGCCAGTATAATCTTAATATTTACAACCAGATGAAGGTTTCATTTAAAAAAAAACCTAAAACTTTTCAGATTAGTTTTACAGTTATATAAAAAAATTACTGATTTGTTTATACTATTAGAAAACATAAATAATTATGAAATTATTGCGAGATGAACTATCTCCAATTTATTAAGTTAATTTGGACAAACCAAAACAACAACATTATAGCATATGTATTCATGTGCTTAAACATCTATGTTAAGCGATATAGTTAAACAAAATATCTTTTAAAAAATATAGGGTCTCGTTTACAAAGTTGCAGTAGCAATGAAGCCCATAGGAACTGAATGGGCTTTGGTGCATTTACCATAGCAGAATAATTACCGTAGCATTGTAAAAGGAGCCTTAGAGCTATCAGCCAGGTACACACATAAAAACTTAAAATACTGTCTTCTGTAGCTCACTCATTTTCATCTTTTTGTTTGTTCATAATCTGGAAAAGAAAAACAAGCTTTCCTGCTTTATTGGATCCAAAATGATTTCTCAATTTTGAATGAATGAGTCCAAAGGAAGTGAATATTCTTTCTGCCAGCAGAATAAGCTACTGCTCTTAAAAGTAAGATCATTACTTCAACAGTCTCTGCTTAATAAGTGACCACCACTAGTTCACTGGTGTGACTTTCTTTAAAACATCATCGGCAAAGATATACTTCTTGAATGATTCCCCCTTAGCTCTGAAGTTTATTATATTTGGAATTACAGACTACCAGTAATTAATCATCCATCATGATTCTCTGTCATGATTCTGAATACCCATGTCATAGCTAACTCCTTTTCTTCAGCACTTAAGGTTTGACCCTGGATATTGACAATATTTTCAAGAAAATAAGCTGGAGACAGTGCTTGTCCCATTTGTTTTTTTAATGCTTGTAATTTAATTCCGTCATTGTGCAGTGCTGTTTTAAGTGCTCACTCAGTTCCTTTCAAATTTCAACAGCATCAGCAATAAAACAGCTATTTTTCTGTAATTTGTTTAAAGCTTCAGAAAATGGGGTTCAGGATTCTCAACATATCTTCAACATTTCTTTTAAGCCCAATTTTGAGAGTGTAGGTCGTAACATGCACAAATTTGGGAATGCAAATTTGGAAGCCATATATAGAATCCAATGGAATTTGCAAAAAAAAAAAAAAAAAGGGCATTCTTTTGGAAAGTGCACACTCTTAGCAAATAATGTGCACTATTATCAGCAAATGAAAAAAACACAAAATGTCATGTTTTTTTTCGTTTCCATGATGCTGCTATTGACTTTGAGCAGTTCTTGAAAGAGGACTGCCCCATGGAGGAGCAAGGGTGCTGCTTTACCAGTCACTATGTCAGTTTCTTTGATGGGGGAGGAGAGGTGTCTAAGGTATTAAAGAGGTAATTTTGACACTGGTGAGTAGTGGAGTCTGGTCTCTCTTCCTGTAAGAGGAGGAAAACTAGGTTGAGAGTGTGCAAATGGCTTCTTCCCATCCTCTTCTAACACAGATCTTGTTTCCTTCTCCATTCAGGGAAGGAATCACTAAGAGCAACCCCATTGGGATCTCCTGGAAGCAGGTGGATTCATGTGGTTACCAATTCAAGCATGCATCTTATGACCTGGGAATCCTGTGGCTGCTGACCAAAGATGGCACTATCCTGAAGTGCAGTGACTGTTCAGAGTGAGGTCCCTGCACCTCTCATCTATTCCTCTCTTATCAAAGAATTAACCATGTTCAGCAACTCTCTCTGTCTGTATTTCTCAACATTAGAAAAGTTGTTTATTTCTATGCTACTGAGGCTGCTGTAAAAAGGCCATAGTGATCCCCTGTCTTTCCTACAACCTCATATGTATGACTCTGTCTTCTGCAGCACTGTCCTCTGGGTAGCTGGATGTACATCAGTACTTGCATAAAAGGGGATTTCATTGGCAGATCTGGGATTTGCAAGGAAATCTAACTTTCTTTGCAATTGTGGTATAGTAGTCTTCTAATCAGACTGCCAGCTGACAGTCAGGAAAATGCAGTTAAAATTCTGCTGCCGGTCCTCAGGTACAAACTTAGATAGTACCCTTTCAGGACAGTGAAATACCTAAAGTAAATCACCTTGTGTTGCTTCTGAAAAAAAAAGTGTAAGTCTAAATATAAAATAAAAATAAAAATGTGCCAGCAGAGGTCATCATTTTCCTGTCTCTTCTCTATTGTTCATTGATCATGAATTTCAATAACATTTTCCTAAATGTCATTGACTAGGGATCCATATTCTTCTCAGCACCTGGAAATCTCAGCCAATTATGAGATAGGAATATTATGTAGGATCAGCCCCCAACCTAGGTTTTCAAGATGTTCCAGTCACAGCACACCTGTTGCTGAATTTTGACGGGTGCAGCACATCTGTTTCACATTCAACACATCTGTTGCTATAATGCCACATTCAACATGCTTTGCCCACTTTCGTTATGGCCTTCTTAATATTGTCTGCATCACTATTGCCTTTTAGTATGTGATGATTTGTATCACTCCACAGTCTACACACTGCCTTCTCTTCAGCCTTAGACACTGTCTTCATCAAATTCCTGTTCACAGTGGGTTTGGGGAGTGTCAGGATTTATACAAAATAATTCAGAATAACCACTCCTATCGATAAAGCGACATCTCCATCCATGTAGAGCAGTGGTCTCAAACTCAAACCCTTTGTCGGGCCACATTTTGGATTTGTAGGTACTTGGAGGGCCGCAGAAAAAATAGTTAATGCCTTATTAAAAAAATGACAATTTTGCATGAGGTAAAACTCTTTATAGTTTATAAAACTTTCCTTTAACAGTTAAAAGGAAAGATATATAAACTATAAAGAGTTTTACCTCATGCAAAATTGTCATTTCTTTAATAAGACATTAACTATTTTTTCTGCGGCCCTCCAAGTACTCTATTTTTTTCTGCAGCACTCACATTTAAAGTTCAATATCTTTTCTTTCTCAAAACTGGCACATTTCAATCACTAAATTGAAAATAAAATCATTTTCCTACCTTTGTTTGGTAATTTCATCAGTCTCTGGTTGCACTTTATTCTTCTGACTGTGCATCCAATACTTCTTCCCTTCTTTCAGCCTCCTGTATGCTTCCTCTCCTCCAGACCTCATTCCTTCCCCCAACTTTTTCTTTCTTTCTTTCTTTCTCTGTCTGTCTTTCTCTGATTCCGTGCCCCATTTTTTGCTTTGTTTCTGGTTCCCTGTCTCCCCTCCTTCTTTCTTCCTTCCTCCGTGCCCCATTTTTTGCTTTTTTTTTCTGGCTCCCTGTCCCCACCCCACCTTCTTTCTTTCTTTCTTCCTTCCTTCCTGCCCTCCCCCATGCCACCGCCGCCGCGGAATAGGCTGCTGCTGCTGCCGCTATCGGGAACAGGCCATCTCCCTGCTTCTTTTCTGCATGGGGCTGACCAACTCTCGCTGCCCGATGTCAATTCTAACGTCGGAAAGGACGTTCCGGGCAGCCAGGCAGCGATTGGCTAGCCAGAACGTCCTCTCGACGTCAGAATTGACGTCGGGCCGCCAGAGTTGGTCAGACCTGCAGGGAAGAGAACAGTGGACCGCCCCCCCCCCCCTTGGTACGCCACTGGAGCAGCAGCATGTCTGGCCGGCTCGTTCGTTCAAAGCCGCGGGAGGCGGCTCCTTGCGAGATCCGCGCCTGCGTCTGAAGCCTCTCTGATGTTGTGACATCAGAGAGGCTTCCGATGCAGTAGTGGATAGCGCAAGGAGCCGCCAACCCGCGGCTTTGAACGAACGAGCCGGCCAGACATGTGTTTGAGACCGCTGATGTAGAGTATGAAAAATGTGTTTTCTGTCATCCACAGGACCCGTCTTGTGATAAGAATTGCTAAATCTTATCTAATCAGGAATTCTTAATCACACTTTTCCAGTACAGGTTCAAGGCGATTTAAAGAATAAGAAGCCCATGCAGCAATATGGGGAAGTAGTTACAACAGAGAGAAGAATGTTATACTGTTTCAGGGGGAAGAGTTATAACACATTGCAAAGGAACCTCACAGCTCTAACTCTAAGACTGGTCCTGCAGTAGCAGAAGATGACATTTTATTAAGGCAACACCTGCTGCCCAAGGAGGAAGTAGCAGCTGAAGTCTAACCAGAAGTGGTGCTAGGAGGTAGAATAGGGTGGAGCTGGGGTGTGGCTGGACAGAGTGGGGCAGAGCTGGGGTGTGGTTTAAAATCTCCTTTGTTTAAATCATCTGTATTAAGAGGCAGAAAAATACAAACATAGTAACTAACAATGAACTGGTAATAGATGTCAATGTTGTATAACAATCTATTTTGATCTAATTTTGCTCCCCCCCCCCCTTTCCCCTTATTAATCTTGACACAACCCCCTTCCCCCATCCTTTGTAAACACTATTGATTCAGACCTGGTGGGGTCTTATCCAGGTCACAATGGCAAACCACCCCACTTCCGAGTGTCCAGTACGGAAAGAGATCTAAAGGGTCTCCAACACCCACTTAATTCAACACAAATTATGTAGTTCCAACGTTTAATGGGTAATGATATCAATCCTTGGCCCTTATTTTCACCTCCTCCTTGATGTCTTACTTATCACTTACTGTTGTTTCATAGTTAAATAAACCATTTCAAATGAAACATTACAACAGAAAGTGTTTTCACTTATCTTTTAATGTGCAGAATCACTAACCTGCCCCGACAGGACCTGTTTTGCCACATAAAGGCTTTCTCAAGGGTTCTTAAGGAGCTCCACTTGATCGTCCTTTCTCTTTTGGGGCTAGGAACTACACAATTTGTGTTGAATTAAGTGGGTGTTGAAGACCCTTTAGACCTCGGAAGTGGGGTAGTTTGTCATTGTGGGTGTTTCCAGTTTACCTCACTTCACCATCTTCTGTGTCTTATCCAGGTCCCAAAACTAACTGATTTGACAGGAGTGAGTCAAACAGAGATGATCAACAATTGAGAATCCAACTACATGCACATTTTAGTGTCACTGTCCAAACAGGTTCCGAAATATTCTGAAAAATCCTCCATTGCAAAGGGAGAGACCATCCAGCCTTATGATAGAGAATAACACGGGGACAAATTTTTCCCTGTCCCTGTGGGAACTCATTTTTCTGTCCCATCCCAGCGAGTTCTTTTCCTGTCCCTGCCCCATTCCTGCAAGCTCTGTCCTCATCTGCACAAGCCTCAAACACTTTAAAATCTTAAGTGTTTGAGGTTTGTACAGTTAAGGCTGAGCTTACAGGAATGTGACAGTGACAAAAATTTGCAGGGATGAGACCGGGAAATTGAGTTCTTTTGGGGATGGGGAAAAATTTGTCCCCGTGTCATTCTTTACCTTGTGACACTCCATAACCATAGTGGCATATACCAGATTCTGCCACTGAATAACATGAGAAGCCCTTACATCTCTCCAATGGAGCAATATTACCGTACATTCCATGCCCATAAAAACAAATAGTGAAGGAGAATCCACAGTTTCCACACAGTTTTGTTTTTAGTAACAGAATAAGAAAATCTGTGGAGAGAGAGGGAGGGTTATATGCAAGATATGCGCAACCTTTATAGTAATCTACTTTTAGAATCGCTGTACATACACACATGTCCAAACCATAAGGCCTAAAGAGGCAGATGCAGTACCACATTTCAAACAAGGTTTCAAGGTTTAGATTTACTATCTCCACCTATAGGGGAAAACCTTCTAAGAGCTAGATTCACTAAGAGCACAGATCAGATCCAATCCGTGTCCGGGGGGGCTGATTCACGAATCACCCTCATGCAAATTAGGGCGATCGGAATCACGCCCCCAACTGAACACCCTGATCGCTTGCTCTTGTGGAAAGCTCTCTGCCTTTATATTATTATTTTTACCTAAAGCTGATGGATGACTGCATGAATTTAATTATATCATCATTTCCCTGATTCTAGTTTACAACAGTTTAACATTGTGGCTGGGATGCCAAATAGAATCAAAAGGTTTTTTAAAATCAATAAAACATGAAAACATCTTCCCCAAGGGTGTAATGTTTAAATACTTATTGATCAGAGTCTACAAGGCAGCAGTTATAGCATCACTTCTGTACAGGTGTCCAAGGAGCAGGTGCGTAGGGCCACCATCGCTCAATGCCACAGTCACTGTACACTGTTCTGTACAACTGAAATCAGAGCACAGCTGCATTTCTGTGTATCTGACAGCACATCGTTCCAGACAGTTGAATCAGGTTAAGTCATTTCACTTTTGCTTTCCACACAAACCCCCCCCCCCCCAACTGAGAAAACTTAAAACTACCAAACACCTCTAGACACCCATACCATAGAATGGGTGTCTAGAGGTGTTTGGTAATTTTAAGTTTTCTCAGCTGAGGGTTTTTTTTGTGTTTTAAAAAAAATCTTGTGTGAGATCTTTAGTTTTGATGGTTTCATAGAGGAGTTGGAAGTGTGCAAGACAGATTGTAGTATTCTCAATTGCTAAATTGGGTTTGTTTTTTTAAGTCCCAGAAGAAGAAGCTGCCTATGGCCCTCCTCAATTTCAGAAAGCTTTTTTTTTTCACATATGCTGCCTTTATCTATCCCAAGCTTGCCTTATAATCCCTCAGATTAAGAATAGGTGCTAAATATATGCTCTCTAAGCAGCACTGTAGATTTTTCCCTTTTCCAATTGTCTCAGCACTCCGTAGACCAGTGTTTTTCAACCTTTTTACACCTATGGACCGGCAGAAATAAAAAAATTATTCTGTGGACCGGCATCTAAAAGGGGGTTATAGTGAAATATGTACTTGGCATCCTTTATGTGAAGTTCACAGCAGTGCCCCCCCTAAGACATGCCAACTGTCCTGTTGGCATGTCTGTGTGGCCAGTGCATTAAGATACTGGTTCCTCCCAGGTCCAAATGGTCTTGATTTGGACATCTTGAAATTGGATGCTTTTGTTTTTGAAAATCTAATCTAATCTACAATTTCTGCGTCGCTCTATGCCTTATTAGGTTCAAGGTGACTTAGAAATCAAGGCGAATCTAATTTGTTTAGGAGTCACAACAATGAATTACAAAAGTTAGGGACATAATAAATATTCCGCAGAGGGGAGGCATTGAGCTTGCATTCAATTATCATACAGAAGTTAGAGGTACAATGCAATTGTATGGGACAGGTAGACTTGTGAAATTGAACTGTGTGAGGCTTGAGTCATATCAGGAGGGAGATGTGCTGTGTAGGTTATTGTAAGAAGATTAATTGTCCATGGTGTATATGTCCTCAAAGAAGATAGTCTTTAGTTTCTTCCAAAATATGAGGTACTGTAATTAGGTACTGTCTTGTTGATTGTTGGGAATTGCTGGTCCATAAAATGCAATTCATCCAAAACACCGCTGTAAGACTAATCTTCAACCTGAGAAAATACAACTTGGTCACAGCCTTCATCAAACAACTACACTGGCTACCCATCCCATCACAAATAACATTCAAAATATCATGCATCATTCACCACATACTTCATGGAAACTCAGCGGCTCCTCTCATTCAGCTCTTCTCAATGGTATGGTTTATTTCACATAGAACCCTCAACAGGATACTACTAAATCTCCCATCCTCAAAAAAAATCTTCATTACAAATGTGTTTTCCACTCCATGCTTACCTTTCTAGGAGTAAAAACTTGGAATGACCTCACAGAAACAACCAGAACAGAACCAAGCTACACCATATTCCAGAAGAAATTGAAAACCCATATCTTCAACCCTTAATCTCCCATACTCTCTCTTTTTCTCCTAATTTCCACTTTCTTTCCTAACTTCCTCTTTACCCTTCTTGCCTTTCCTCTTCCCTCTCATCCTCCCCCTCTCCTCCCGACCTTCTCCCTCCTTTCCCCTCTCTCCACCCTTTAAGTTGCCTTGAACCTGTTTATGTATGAGCGACACACAAATAGAAGATTGGATTAGATTGTGGGGAGGTGAGAAGTGAGTTAAATATGCATTTATATTTAATGCCTTTGGGGGAGGGAAAGATCAATTGAAATGTTTTGAGCTTCCTGGTTGATGTTGTCCAGGAGTTGACAAAAAGGTTTACGAGCTCTACTACCTAAGACCTCTTATATGGCGGTCTGAGAGAGGGATTTACAAACAGTTTTTACTGAACAGGAGTGGGTTGAGATATCAGCTCGTATACAACACATTACCTATGCCCCTGTGCTAGTGGAGAATGCTGTGAAACTGTTGGTACGTTGGCACCTTTCTCCTGTGCTCTTTCAGAAGATATCCCGATCTCAGTCTGATGCCTGTTGGCATGGGTGTGGAGACCGAGGCACCTTCTTTCATAATTGGTGGGAGTGTCAGATGGTAGGACCATATTGGGAGCAGGTTTTTGTGTATATTGGTAAGTTGGTTCAGGTACCCCTGTCTAGATCTGCTTTGGTAGCCCTCCTGGGGGCATGGGTGGACAGTCTCACGGCTGACCAGGACAAGCATGTTTCTTTGGCTTTTATAGCTAGTGATGGCCCAACACTGGAAACAACCATTGGTGCCCTTACTCGAGCACATGAGAGATAGGTTGAGCAAGGTCTATCATCATTATCAGCTTACTGCTCTCATGGCCCGTAAGTGGGTTCTATGGAGTTCGCATATAAGATGTGGAACATTACACATGACAGTTTGAAAGTAATGCGTGTATTGATAGGTAACTAATGCAGTTTACTATATAGTATGACGAAATGAGGTAATATTTTTTCAGTCTGAATATCAATCTTATTGCTGTGTTTTGTATCAATTGTTGTTTGTGTATAAGAGTAGCATTTATGCCAGCTGCACACATAAGGATTTTTGTCCATCAAAGAGAGCCTCTTCCACTGGTAGGGCTTGGTATTCCCCAACAGATATGCCACTGGAACCCTTTCCAAATCCAACCCAAACTTGTACCTTTAAAGAAGCAGGTCCAACATGATACTACAGTTGAATTTGAAAAGTACTTGAAATAGGGCTGCCTCATGGAGGAGGAGGTGTGCTTCTTTCACTGATCACTGCTCCCAGGGGCGGCCTGAGGGGAATAAAGGGGTACCTGCAGACACTCACTGGAGGCCTTATTTGCATAAGTCAGTAGGGGCTGAAAGGCAGGACCATGTATGAAAATCTTAGCCACCAAGCTTTGACTGAGGAAGTTTATTTTGTGAATGGAATGGAAGAGAGGAATCTCCACACCTAGGGGTGCCAAAGAGGTAATTTTGACCCTGGTCAAAAGTGCAGTCTGATCTCTCCTCCATGAGAAGGAAAACCAGGGTGAGGGTATGCAAATGGCTTCTCACCATCCGCAGATAACAGAGATCTTATTCTTTTCCATCCAGGGAGGGAATCACTGACAGTGACCCCACTGGGACCTCCTGGAATGAGGTGGATTCATGTGGATATCAATTCAAGCATTAATCTTATGACCTGGGATACCTGTGGATCCTGACCAAAGATGGCACCATCCTGAAGTGCAGCCTCAACTGCTGAGTGTGAGATCCTCTATCTCTCATCTCTTCCTCCCTTTTTCTCTTTCCAAAGATTTAGCCATGTACAGTGACTCTCTGTGCCTGTATTTCTCTAAATTTAAAACAGCAATGATGCCTCCAAACCCAGCTTGATGAAATTATATATACAATAAAGTGTCCTTTTTTTCCCATGCTACTGGGGCTGCAACTGCTTGACTAAACCAACTGTCTATTCTGGAGTTTTGTTTCAAACGGTAGTGGGAAGTAAAGGTATGGATTGAGACCAAGTAGCCATGTTGCACATGTACTCAATAGAGATAGTAATAATAAAGTCAAAACCAAAAAACAGGGTAGAAAAAACATATGCAGAAAATTATGTTGATAATTAAATTAACTATGTACTATATACCTCAAAAACTAAAAAAAAAATCCTCAAAAGTAAATACTGTATATGGCAAGATACTGAATAACTAACAAGGAGAGAAACATCAGACTTATGCTTTGTTATATGATCATAGGGCCTCCTATAGCACAAAGCTATTTCAGTGTCCCCTCCACAGAGCCAAGCCTTTAATCATTTGATTCTCTTCCTTCAAAGTGCTAATACCCACAAACTGCATGCTGTTTCATCCATTTCACTACATATTTTCAATGTGTACAAAAACAAGTCTGAGGCAAAACCACTTAGCTCGTCCACAAGGACTCCAACGCTGAAAAGACTTTTCACTGTGTCTCTGATGTTTTTCTCCTTCTTGTTTATTATTCAGTGTATTGCCAGATATTTACTTTTAAGGATTTTTTTTAAAAGTTTTTGAGGTACTGTATATAGTACATACACAATTTAATTATCAAAAAATTTTTCTGCGTATAAGTTTTTTCTACCCTGTTTGTTGTTTTTTAACTTTAATTTTAGGTAGTGATTATTATACTTTCTATCTTTTGTGACTCAATAGATATAGAGCAGAAATGAGCCACTAAAGTAGCCATAGCTCAGACACTGTGGGCTGATACATGGCCCTGCATATACTGTACGTGAATAGTCTGCTAGCAAAGTGGGGATGGTTCTCTTGGTAACAGGAACTCTGAGGCTGTTAGGGTCAAAAGACACAAAAAGCTGGGAGGATCCTCTATGACAAGGATCTCAAAGTCCCTCCTTGAGGGCCGCAATCCAGTTGGGTTTTCAGGATTTCCCCAATGAATATGCATTGAAAACAGTGCATGCACATAGATCTCATGCATATTCATTGGGGAAATCCTGAAAACCTGAATGGATTGCGACCCTCAAGGAGGGACTTTGAGACCCCTGCTCTATGAGGTTTAGTTCGATCCAGGTAGTATGCAAGAGCACACTTGTAGTCCAGGTTGTGAAGAACTGCCTCTCTAGGATGCATATACAGTTTTGGAAAGAAAACAGGTAGCACAATGGCTTGGTTGAGATGGAATTCTGAGATGACTTTAGGCAGGAATTTTGGATGAGGTCAAAACACTACTCTGTCATGGTAGAATCTTGTATAATGAGGATTCAATACAAGAGCTTGAAGTTCACTCACATGGTGTGCAGAGGTGAGGGCTATGAGGAAAATAACTCTCCAGGTGAGAAGTTTGAGAGAGCAAGATGTAAGCGGCTCAAAGGGAGACTTCATGAGAGCAGATTAAGGGTGTAAAGAGAGAGGTTTTTTGGTCCAAGGAAGAGTGAAACGCACTGATAGCACTGTGATATACTTGAATCGAATTGAAAGGCACAAAAAAGGAAGACACAGCTTCTGAGCTCCACAGAAAACAAAGAACTGATGGTCCCACAAGCTGATGGGTGGGAAGACACTGGCATACATGCGATAATAGTATAGCCTAAAGATTTAAAGTGACAATGCACTGTAGTGTCCGTGCCAGGTTCCGCGGATAACATCACCCACACGTGAGAATATTAAGCCTAACAAAGAAAAATGGGGAGACCCAATGAGCCACAGTGAAAACAATCCACTGATGAAAACAAAAGCAAAAAACTGTGGATACAGATGTTTTGGAGATAATTTATTATACACTGATATACAAAAACATGAAAATTCAATGAAAAAAGTACAATGATAAAAAATATAGTGGTAAAAATCCAACCAGGCCCTACATGGTCTGTGTTTCGGCGAACACGCCTTCCTCAGAGGTCCAATTGTTTGCAAACTCACAAATAAAGAATTGGACTGAAAACAGTCTATTGTCTTTAAACACGTGAGCAAAGAACACCGCAGACAAGCTGAAGTAACAAAAAAACGCTTGGCTATTTTGCAAGGAGTTTTACTAATTTGCATGGGTTGGATGAATGCAGGTTAGTCAATATCTTCTTAGGCTAAGGCCATGTATTTCAAACTACATGTGCAAAAGAACAGATAATTCTTTTATTCTTAAACTGACCCTCCAGGACCTCTCCCCCTCCCTCAAAAGGCTTCTGATATGAAATCAGCTCACAGAGTTTCAACATACACATTCACACAATATCTGAGCCATCTCAGCTTTAGCTGAATAACCAGGAACTGTATCTTTCAGTAATTACCTCACAGCTAGAGAATGACACGGGGAATATTTCCACATCCCCATGGGAACTCATTTTCCCATCCCGTCCCAGTGAGTTCTTTTCTTGTCCCTGCCTCATTTCTGCACACTCCTCATCTGCACAAGCCTCAAACACTTTAAAATCATAAGTGTTCAAGGTTTGTGCAGTTAAGGCTGAGCCTATAGGAATGGGGCACGGACAGGGACAGCAACAAAACTTGCAGGGATGGGATGGGAAAATTGAATTCCTGCGGGGATGGGAAAAAATTTGTCCCAGTGTCATTCTCTACTCACAGCTTCCTCATCTGGAGTATTGTGTTCAATTCTGGTCTCCTTATCTCAAGAAAGATATAGTGGCGCTAGAAAAGGTTCAAAGAAGAGCGACCAAGATGGTAAAGGGGATGGAACTCCTCTCGTATGAGGAAAGACTAAAATGGTTAGGGCTCTTCAGCTTGAAAAAAAGACAGCTGAGGGGAGATATGATTGAAGTCTACAAAATCCTGAGTGGAGTAGAATGGGTACAAGTGGATCGATTTTTCACTCCTTGAAAAATTACAAAGTCTAGGGGACACTTGATGAAGTTACAGGGAAATACTTTTAACACCAATTGGAGGAATTTTTTTTCACTCAGAGAATAGTTAAGCTCTGGATGTGGTAAGAGCAGATAGCGTAGCTGGTTTTAAGAAAGATTTGGACAAGTTCCTGGAGGAAAAGTCCATAGTCTGTTATTGAGAAAGACACGGGGGAAGCCACTGCTTGCCCTGTATTGGTAGCATGGAATATTGCTACACCTTGGGTTTTGGCCAGGTACTAGTGAACTGGATTGGACACCATGAGAACGGGCTACTGGGTTTGATGGACAATTGGCCTGACCCAGTAAGGCTATTCTTAAGTTCTTATGTTCTTTACACAGAGACTGATAGCACTGTACAGTATATCAGGAATACTAACTGAAAACAGCTTTGCACCACAGAACCTCTCAGAATTCCAAGACAAAAGAGCACTCTTAAAGTTTTAGACTTTTCAGCTCTCAGAACATTTAACTTTCAAAAATAGTTTCAGATCCTCCAAACAGGGCTCAGCAAATATGTAATCAGAAAAGACTGCAAGAATGAACTCCAGCGGAAAAAAAAACTGAACACCAAATTAAATACAAAACATTTGCCTCAAACACCAATAATACTAGGCAACCTGGGCCAAACTATATAAACGGCATCCCAATTGTAGGCAACCAACTGCTGCCTAACCAGCCAATGAAACGCATGTTTAAAAAATTAAAAAAACCTTCCCAAGGCAGGCTGCCTACATTGTAGGTGCCTCCGAGAGCCTAGGGTGGCGCTTAGGCCCGCCTATGCTTGCCTAAGGCTAGGTGTGGGCGTGCCTTGGCCTGGAGGTAGCCTTACGTGGGCCTAGGAGGCCCTATGCGCCTCCCTAGGCCCGCGGTATATGCAAAATGCTGGCCTACATTGTAGGTAGATGCAGTCGCTGAGCTTATCGGGGCGATGGATCTCTCTGCCTTGATAGGTTTAGCGGCCACCTGTCCCCACCGAAGATCGCCAGCAGGAGGGATGCCTCTGGCCGGCCAATATTTTAAGGTAGGGGAGGTTCTGGGGGGGGGGGGGGGGTTGGTGGTTCCAGCAGTAGGGTCTGGTCATCCCTCCTGCCAGCGATCTTTGGGGAGGGGGGTTCCGGCAGTTGCTGACAATGTTCAGGGGGATGGGGGGTTCCAGTAGGAGGAACTGGGCATCCCTCCTACCAGTAGTCTTTACGGGGGAGGGGGAACGGATTGCCACGATAAGCTCAGTAGCAACCCAATTCTCTAACCGGTGCTTGTGACATGGACGCCGGTTAGAGAATTGGGTTATTAGATGGGCTTTTAAGTGGGCTTAGGTGTCTGTGAGGACAGAAGTGATTCTCTATAAGACACCTTATACAGAATATAGCCCTCTGAGTTGAATCAGTGGTCTTACACATTGAAGGGATTAAAACTGTCTATTTCCAAGTACCTAATACTTCCTTTTAACAACAGGAGTCACAAAAATCCAGTTTAAATTCTAAATCACACTTTAAAAGTTCTTATCAATTTTCTTTTGAAATATAACTCCAAACTTTATTTATTTATTTACACACCTCAGCTCAACAGCTCATAAGCAGTTTTAATCTCATGAAATCAAACATTTACAGGAAATATTATTTCAAAAATATCCACTTTTTCCATAAACACACAAACTCCAGAGCTGACACAGAAACTCCAGAGCTGACACAGAGCAGCTATGACTGATGTAACTAAGGGGTGGAACAGGGAAGGGCCATATGACCTTAGCTTGTACAAACCATTTCCTCACCAGTAATGTGTGCTGCCTTAATCTCTCTGCTTCCCTTTAGCTCCCAGTAATGGTTCTTGGACTCTTAATGATCAAGACTATTATGTACAGAGCTTCCTGCTGCAGACTCTCTGTCCCTCATCTCTATGATTTCCCTGCAGCTCATAGGCTCTGTGCATGGGCCCATTCTCCAAACAACACTCAGAATTTCTTCACCAATTTCTCTGCCTTAAATTTTATTGTTTTTTTTGTATTCCTGTTACAATTACAATGGAGATAGTATCCATGCATATCTGTCTCTTGCAGATTTATTAGGGATGTCCTGAAAACCTAAACTGTTTGTGGCACTTGAGGCCTGAACTCCCACCTCCCAGGCTTAGTCCACTATTGTGAATGTAACTAATATCTTATTGGAAACTCCAGAAAGAGACATGAAACCTGGATGAGAAAGTATTCTATAATCTATAATCTACCATAGAAATCCGCTGTTTACAACTATTGCAAAACACTGCTGTCAAATTAATCTATCATGCAAAAAAATTTAACCATGTCACTCCTCTCCTCCGCAAAGCACATTGGCTACCCATCACTCATCGCCTCACATATAAAATACTCCTGCTCACCTTTAAAACAAAAAACTCTAACCAACCGGCATTCATAAATTCCCTTTCCCCGTGGTCTTCCAGCCTTGTCCCAATCACTGGTTTTCTCAAACTGTATTCAGCCAGCATCTGGACCTTTTTCCTGTAGGTGAAGCATCTTACAGTAATCACTGCTGGGGACAAGGACAGAAGACTGCAGGGAAGTGGGAAAGGAAGAGACAAGATAAAAGAGATGCAGAACCTGTGGTGGTGGTTGGGGGAGGGTGAGGGTGAAGGTGAAGGTGAGGGAAGAGACCAGATTAGAGGAGTAGGGGAGAAATTCTGGACCGGGGGAGGGAGGGGGGAGGCAGAGAAAAGAAAGGGAGAAATACTAACTCTGGGGTAGCGGGAAGGAAAAAAAGAGGGGAGAAGTTGAATATCAGGAGAGATAAGGACACACGGGGCAGGAGTCTAAGGAAGCTGTGGGATGGGATGAGAAAAGGGTACTACTAGATTTGGGGGGTGGGGGGTGGAGCCCATCCATCAAAGTTTGCCCAGGATCTCATAAGTGGTTTGTCTGGCAGTGCTAGAGAAATGATAAGTAGTAGTAGGTGGTGGTTAAAGCAGTCCTGACTAGATGTACCTCAATACTTGCGAAGAAGGGGATTACATCATTAATTTTTTTGCATCAATTTTCATCTTGTGACAGGGGTGTAAAGAGACAGATTTGGAAGTCACTCTGTGCAAGAAAATCTAGGTTTTATTGCAGTTTTGGTTAGAGAAGCAGGCTGACAACCAGGGAAACCTAGGGCTCCTTTTACAAAGGCGCGCTAGGGCCTTAATGCGCAGAATAGCATGCGCTAAAATGCCGTGTGCGATAGCCACTACCGCCTCCTTTTGAGCAGGTGGTAGATTTTTGACTAACGCGCACTATAGCGCATGCGGTAAAACCCGTAGCGCATCTTCGTAAAAGGAGCCCCTAGTTCAAATCTTGCTCTGGTCCTTGTGTTCTTCTTGGGCAAGTCACCTAACCTTCCATTATCTCATGTACAAACTTAGATTGTAAGACCTCTTAGGACAGGGAAATACCTATTGTAATCCACCTTGAACTGCTACTGAAAAAGTTGTGAGCCAAATCTAAATGGGAAAAAAAAAAATAAAATGTACCAGTAGAGGGCAGTATTTTCCTGTCTCCTCTCATTCACTGATCATGAATTTTAAAAAAAAATGTTTCCTGATGACTGGGTCTTTTTATTTAAATGCCATTGATTAGAGCTCCATAATCCTCTCAGCACCTGGAACTTCCCATCCAGTTGTGAGGTAGGAATATTGTGTAGGATCAGCCCTAACCTAGGTTTTACAGATGTTCTTAGTCAGCACACCTAGCTCTGTATTTTGCAGATGTAGCACACCTGCTTCACACTTAGCACATCTGTTGCTCTATGTCACATTCAACATGCCTTGCCCACTTTCATGGTGGTTCTTTTAATATTGCCTGGTCACTATTGCCTTTCAGTGTGTTTAATGTTTTTAATCACTTTACAGTCTACACTGCCCCCATCTCAGCCCTGGACACTGAGGCCCAGATTCTCAAAACTTTAACGCCGTCCCTAAACTGTTTTTCGGTGGATTAGCCTGTACACAGTTTAGCGATGGATTATCAAAAGGGATTATCTTCCTCTTTAGCAAGGATTCTAGCAGTCTCCAAAACTGACATGCAGATGGACTCTTCAACATTGAAATGAGCCCTCCGGTGTATTCTTTAAAAATGCTGAGCCATTTTTAAAAAGCAGCATCGGCTTTTGGCGGCTAAAAAAGTGACTGGTCCAGGGGTGCCGGTCAGTGTCAAGACTGCTAGAAACCCCTGTATTGTGATACAGCAGGAGAGATGCCCATTAGAGAATGACACGGTGACAAAATTCATCACCGTTCTCGTCCCTGCGGATAACCGTGAGAAATAATCCCATGTCATTTTCTAGTGTCTATTTCAAACTCAGTCCTTCTACACCAGCATTCTTCAAAGCAAAGCTTGTGGGTCAGTGGCTGTGGCCATTCATATTCTGATTCTTCCCTCTCTCCTTAAAGAATGACATGAAGATGGTTTCCCGCGGTTAACAGCGGGGACGGGAATAGTGATGAATTTTGTCACCGTGTCATTCTCTAATGCCCATTCTCTCTACTGCATCATAACACCCCTTCCCTTCCCCCTGGAAAGGGAGCGATCCCCCACCTGCAGCAGGAGAGATGCCCATTCTCTCTACTGCATCACAACACCCCTTCCCCCTGGAAAGGGAACGACCCCCACCTGCAGCGGGAGAGATGCCCACACTCTCCTGCTGCACTAAAAACTTTGCCACGACTAAACTGACCTCCGCCCCCGCAGCAGGAGAGATGCCCACTCTCTCCCGCTGGCAAGTAACCTCCCCTCCCCCCCTGCCGCACCCTTCCCCCTTCCCCCTTCCCCACCTAACCTCAAAGTTGAAGAGTGGGAGAAACACAGACCCACTCCTGCCAGCTGCCTGCATTGTCTAAATGGGAATTCCCCTCCCTGGTGCATCTTGGGAGTCTCATCAAATTCCTGTTCACAGTAGGGAATTTATTGAAAAGCAACTGAGAATTCAGAATAAGAACCCCTGCTGGCAGAGGAATATCTCCATCTACACATAGGATGGAGAGTGAGTTTCTGATCTGTCAGTAATGGAGAATCATAGTGGATATTATAGTAAATGTACTGCTTCCAGTGCTGAGCACCCCAGGAAGCCTCCTGAACCAGCAGTTTCTTCTAATCAGTGAGACACTGGCACAGCAGCTGTTTCCTGTTCTCACTTCCCCATCATCTCAGTTTGTTCAGATCAATACTTTATTGTTTTTCTCAAAACACAGAAAAAAGAATACTGCAAAATAATAGAAACCGAGGCAGCAGGATCCAAAACTCACAAACCTCACTAAATAAAGAATTTAGTCAGTGCTGATCTTGAACAAGAAGATACAGTTTATAATGCCCGACACTAAACTTTTCCAGCTTGAAAATTTAATATAGCATATGTGAAAGGAGTGATTGTAAGGGACCAAGTGCTGAGTAAGGAGGCTTTTAATTTCATACTGATTCTTAATTTTCAGTCTGTAGGGCTGACCCTCGGATTACGATTCTGCAGCAGGAGTCTGGTCCTGGTTTTATTATGTAATTTGCACAGCCGAACACCTGAGGACTTCTGTCACCATCTCTTTTGGATATACAAATTGTGGGAGCATCTCCCACTGTGACATTAGAGACACCGTTGTTAGGACAGGATGTGGTTCCCCTATATAGGAGAATCATCCGTAAGAAAGGGTGCTAAATACATCTTTTCCCTCGAGACACAGCAAAGGCCTGTGTATAACTCCACCTCCCCTTCCTAAATAATTGATCATAAGAAAAGCGTAATCTAGTATAATAAAAGCCTAAGCTGCGCATGCGCACTCCCATCGCGTGTTCCGTTTTCCGTGCGGTATAGGGCACCGCAGATAGGAGCGCGCATGCGCGCAAAACACTCTCTCCCCCCTCTCCAAGGCGGATGTATGCCGCGGTGGCTGTCGGCGGCCCGAGGTGGATGTCAGCCGCCGCGGCTGTTGGCGGCCCGAGGTGGATGTCGGCCGCGGTGGCTGTCGGCGGTTGCAGGCCGTGGCGGCTGAGCACGGACGGCATTTCAAAATAGGGTATAGAGAGGAAGAGAGCACACTGACTACCTGAGGGTAAGAAAGGGTAGATGCTGAATGGGGGGATGGAAAAGGAGATGCTGGCTACCATGGGGGGATGGGAGAAAGGGGAGATGCTAGCTACCTTCTAGCACCCGTTAATGTAACGGGCTAAACAACTAGTAAAATAGATAATCTGAAGAGAAAGCAATGTCTGAACACTACACAGGTGATGAAGTGGGAAAGCAGGAGCACAGATACTTTATACAAGAAATCAGAAAAGGTGGGAGAGACAATGTGTGATGGACACTTTATACAGGTAGAGAAATGTCTATATCAGCTCTTCTGCCTCCTTCATGGTTTCTCCAGCTCCATATCCATCAATTTCAGGTTGGCCACATCCTGGTAGGTGGACTGCAGTCCCCTTGATATGTCTTCATACATGGAACACTCATCCAGGTTCAGGCCCTGTGGATTTAAGAGCAAAGGTCTTAAACCTATGAAAACGTTATTCCCCATCTTCTTATGTCCCTGTGAGTACAGAGCTCTTGGTCACCTCTTTTCCTCCCTTCCTCTGCTGTCTCTGTGAACACTTATTTATTTATGTCTCTAAATTTCTTACACACTCATCACCAAAACAATCAGAACATGGTAGCATAAAAGAAAAAAAAAATCATAACAAATACCAAATAATAATCAATGTACATTAAAATCACATATAACAATGAAAATACTGTACCTTACAATTTAACAATAATAATAATAAAATAATAATTAACAATAAAAATAAAGTATGTTCAAATATATTTTATTCAATTTCCAACTACAAAACCTGTAAACAGTCAAATACAGTTAGCAGATTCATCCACTAAAACAGAAATCTCAACCCCGCCCCCCCCCCTTTCCCCTTTTCCTACCCCAGGAGTCCAGAGCCATGTCGAGAAGCTTAGAGTCCATCTCATAAATTCAACAATCTACTACGGGCATGAGGCGTAAGATCCAGCCAAAAATGTTCCCAGGTCTGACAGAATCGACGGCCCGGACCTCGGTCCAGGTCTCCCACCAGTCTCCGCTCCAACGTAGCATGAATTATCATCAAGGATCTCCATTGGGCATAAGACAGGGGGTCCCGGGACAGCCAGTTAGTGAGTATTGCTTTTTTCCCCATCAGTAGCACTCTGGTCACAAAGGCTGACATCCCTTTAAGTTTTGATGTGGCTATATTGTAATAGCTAAATAATGCTCTCGGCTGCGGGAGCCATCGCCTACCCCAAAGTAATGTAGTGTAGTGTCCTAAATGTTTCCAAAACTGTAGAATTTTGGGGCAGGATCAAAGCATATGACCCAGAGAAGCATGAGCCTGATCACATTTTGGACAAGAATGATATGCAGTAATCCCCATCCGGGAAGCGCGTTCCAGGGAAATATAGAGTCTCAAAACAATCTTCAATTGTAATTCCCAGTGAATAATATTAGGAGACACCTTCTGAATGTGCTTTAGCACCCACTGCGGCTGCTGTGCCGTTAAAGCGCATTGTAAATCCTCTGCTCATGCTGCTGCCAAAATGTCCAAGTTTGGATCAGGTTGACAGTCCCGGACACCCACAATGTGAAAGCGAAGAGGAATCCTCTAATGTGCTGAAAGACTGAAGAGTTCAGAAAGGGCATCCCGGTTGTCCTCAGTGATGTGATCCACTAGTAAAGATTGAACGTAATGTTGGATCTGGTAATAGGCAAAGAGATCAGTGTCCAGTAAATCAAATGTCTGATGTAATTCCGAAAAGGTTGCCATTCTCCCCTCCTCCAAAAACAAGTGAAAGAGATATTGTAATCCATTCATACTCCATCTTTGGAAGGACATATTTTGTAATCCAAGCTGAAATGCACCATTGCCCTGAATGGGCAAATACAGAGAAACCCCAGAGGACAACTCAGCAGATTTACATACCCACTTCCAAGTTCGCCGAGCCGGAGCAAATATAGGGTATTGTAACACCAAGGGACGTATCTGAGAGTCCGCCACATGTAAAAAATAGCTGACATGAAACGGAGCCAACAGAGATAATTCTAGTGGCATAGCAGTAAAATCAGATGTCCCCGTAAATCAATCATTAATATGTCTCATCTGGCAGGCCATGGCGTACCAGCGAACATTTAATAAACCATATCTCCCCCTACCCTTGGGCAAGCACATTCGAAGAAATGGCATACGGTGTCGCTTACCTCCCCAGAGAAAGCATTGTAGACCTTTAGTTAAGCGTGCATTATGATTATAAGATAAAAGCAGAGGTAGCACCTGAAAGCGATACAGCCATTTTGGAAAGAGTATTAAAAAGGGCTACCCGTCCCGCTACCGAAAGGGGGAAAGTGGACCAGTTTTGTAAGGTGTCATGTATTAGAGGTGAAATGTTACTATCATAAAGAGTCTTAAGGTCTCTAGGAATCCAAATTCCCAAATATCGAATCGATGTCGTCGCCCATGTAAAGGGAAAGTCTCCCACCCATGTCTGCTGCAGAGCCGCCGGACTAGCTAGAGCAATAGATTTCTGATAGTTCAAAGTAAAGCCCGAATAAAATCTGAATTCATTCAGCGCTTGCATAAGGTGTGGAATGGAGCGATTGGGGTTAGTTAGCGTAAATAATAAATCGTCAGCAAAGGCTAACACTTTTATAGAGTGGTCCCCAAAGTCCACTCCTACAATATCATGGTCCAGAGACACTGTACGAAGAAATGGTTCCAAGTTCAACAAGAAAAGGAGGGGGGACAAAGGACATCCCTGTCGGGTACCTCTTTCAATCAGAATGGGATCTGTAATGATCTCATTAACAAGCAGTCTCGCCCTCGGTGTCGAGTACAACGTGCGTAACGTTCTAGCATACCAACCTGTCATTCCCATAAATTCCAACACCTCAAATAAATAAGTCCAATTGACTTGATCAAAAGCTTGGGCGGCATCTAAACTAAGCAGCATCATCGGGGTATTGTGAAATTGCGTATGGGCCAATGATAATAGGGCCTTACAAGCATTATGCACTGCCTGTCTGCCTTTCACAAAACCCACCTGTGTCGAAGCGATAATGTTCGGAAGAAGAGTTGCTAGTCTATCGGCCAAGATTTTAGATAAAATTTTAATATCCACATTTAACAGAGAAATAGGATGATAGGACTCGGGAGCAGTGCTCTCTTTTCCAAGCTTCAATATCAATGTAATTAAAGCCTCATTCACTTCTATAGGAAAGTGTTCATCCTGTATCGCCTGAGAATAATAGTCCCATAAATAGGGCCCAAGCTGCACTGATAAAAGCTTATAGAATTCTGCCGTGAAGCCATCCGGCCCTGGGGCAGAAAAATTTATTTGGCGTTGAATTGCCTTTTGCAATTCTTTAGGGGTAATGGCTGCATTTAGATATTCTACATCTAGGTCAGAGAGCAGCGATAATCCAGAATCTGCTAAATAGTCCCTAATAAGGGGTTCATCCCCCGAGACCCGGCGACCGTATATCCCCTGAAAATGAGCATGGAAAATCTGAGCTATGTGATCAGTCGTATGCTGCAGACAACCCGTATCGTCCTTCAATCCCAATACATAACGATGACCCCGGGCCTGTACTGTCAATCGTGCCAATAGCTTCCCTGCGCGATTGCCAGAACAATGATAACGATACTTTTGATATAAGAGCATTTTGACTGTATGCTCGTGTATATATGAATTAAGGGTCGTTTCCACGGAAATTAATTGTTCCCTAGAAGTTCGTGTCGGATGTTGTGTATAATGGCGTTTGGCGTTCGCTAATTCCTTTTCCAACCTAATTATTCCTTGGGACAAACATCGGTTTCGAGCTATAACATAGGCTATACAGTCTCCTCTGAGCACCACCTTAGCAGTGCTCCAAAACAGGGCTGGATTATAACGATGCTGACCATTAAATTCGAGGAATTCTTCCCATTTAGATGTTAAATAAGTTTTGAAATGGTCATCGGAAAATAAGTAACTAGGAAAGCGCCAGCGTACTGGCCCCCGTATACCAAAGCCCACATTCACATCGATCCAAATCAACACATGGTCAGAGATTATGGCCGGGCCTATTACCGCTGCATCCACATTCAAAAACGCCCTACTCGTAGTAAGAATATAATCTATTCTAGATTGTGTATTGTGTGCCCTTGAGCGATGGGTGTAGTCCCTTTCTGTGGTATGTAGAAGTCTCCAGGGATCAACTAAATCTAAGGTGGCACAAAGATAAGGAATACCTCTAGTTTGTGGGACGCTAGTACTTTGTCCCGGCATAGAGCGATCACAGTTCGGGTCTAGGATTTGGTTGAAATCTCCCGCTAAATATAAAAATAAAGTATAAACAAAAATAAAAGTAACCAACACTAGCCCCCTCTTTTACTAAGGCGCGCTAGTCGTTTTAACGTGCACTAAATGCTAATGCGTCCATAGAATATAATGGATTTGTTAGTGTTTAGCGTGCGCTAAAATGGCTAGCACGCCTTAGTAAAAGGACCCCTAGGTTTTTTGTTGTTTTTTAAAATCTAAAAATGGTCTGAAAAAGCCAAAGCTTCAACTTATTCTTGAAACTCAAGAGATTGATTACAGCACAGATCTCCGAAGGACATTTATCTTCTCTGTTACTGCTCCACAAATCTGGAACTCCCTGCCAATTTATTTAAGAGAAGAACATAATATTGATAAACCCAAGACCAATTTAAAAACATTCCTTTTCAAAGACGCTTTTGATCAATAAGTCTTACTCTTGAATTCATTAATGCTGTATTTGACTATTCATTTTAATTCCCAACCTTGTGTTTTTGCCTTACCTCCTTTTCTATAATATTTTGTAGTTCAAATCCCCTTTTCCTCCTTACTCTTGTTTTGTTAAGTTTGTATATAGTCTAGTTTATTTTAATGGTTATGTTTAAATTAATGTTTTATTTTTTTAATTATTGTAATTTTAATTGTTTCTTTTTATGTATGTTCATCGCTTTGAAGTAAGATTAAGCGATTAATCAAAAATTTTATAAACTTGAAACTTGTACAAGAGAAGGGAGCCATCTTGACTGAAGGGATAATAATCAAGATCTCTTGAAAGCCTGGATGAAAAGTAGATCACTCATCTATATTGGCACCCAATTTAGAGCATGAACACCTACTAAGAACATATATTCCTTTAACTATTACTTCATAAATTTAAGCACTGCCTTCAGATATTGTATTATTTTTCAGATTATACTTTTACACTTTTGCTGTTGCTGACTTTTAACACTTCAGATACTCAACGGCTCTGAGGGTAGGAAAAGCTTCGGAGTTGCATTAGGAGTCACAAATGGAAAAGCCTCAGAGTTGCATTAGGAATCGCACATGGAAAAGACTTTTGTGCTGCTGTGGCTAATCAAAGATGACTTTTTGAGAGACTATATTGAACTAAAACAATTTCCCTGAGGCAGCGGTATTGTTTACTGCAAAACACTGCCAGCATTGGAATATGTGCAACTGTTAAGTAACGGAAAAAAAAAGAAAGAAAGAAAAATTTTTGGAGATGGGATCACAGCAAGTATTAGTTTGATGATAAGTTAAAAAAAAATTCACGATGCCAGAGGATAGGTTTTTATGCCGATGAAAGAAACAAAAGGAGCTTGGAGAAATTCCATGTGTGACTCCTAATGCAAGTTTCAAGTTTATTTAAAATTTCATATACCGCCCAATCAGCCTTCTAGGCGGTGTACACTGTCTTGAAAACATATACAGTGGTGCCTCGCATAAAGAACGCCTCGCACAGCGAACGCTGCACACAACGAACTTCATGTCATGATTCATACAACGAACTTCGTTTCACACAACGAAGTCGCCCGAGCTTCCACGATCGCTTCCGATGTATTGCATCCTTCCGCGCAGGCACTGCAGGCAGTCGTTAGTCACTGCGCTTAACTTAAGCACGTATCGCGGCAATCGTTCTTCATTACGAATTAAATCACGCACGCACGCACGTATCACGGCAGTCGTCCTTTTAAGATAAACTCAATATTTTTTATATATCATGGCTTCTAAAAAAAGCAGGAAGGTGATTTCTGTTGAAATGAAACGGGAAATAATTAGAAGGAGTGAATGTGGGGTAAAACAGTGTGACCTCGTCAAAGAGTTTGGCCTCAGCAAGACCACCATTTTCACCATTTTGACAAATTTATCTTTTTTTATGTCACCTTAGCATATTTTATGCTGCAGAACGAATAATTTTTTTTAACATGTATTGTTATGGGAAAACGCGTTTCACATAACGAACTTTTCGCATAACAAACTTGCTCCTGGAACGAATTAAGTTCGTTGTGTGAGGCACCACTGTATGAGATAACAATACATCAGTTAAAACAATACTAGTTATTATAGCAACTCTGAGGCTTTTCCTACCCTCGGACCTGTTGAGTATCAGAAGTGTTACAAATCAGCAATGGCAAAAGTGTAAAAGTATAATTTGAAAATAATACAATACCTGAAGGCAGTGCTTAAATTTTGAAGTAACGGTTAAAGGATGTTTGTGCTTTAATTTGATGAGTGCTTTTGAATCTACTTCTCAGTTTTTTTTGTTCTTTGAAAAGTAGATATCCATCTGCTGAAGTACACAGCCCCATTCCCATACAAGGGCAACTCTATGAAATTATTATTATTATTAGTAGTAGTAACTAGCTCCCTCTTTTACGAACACATAGCGTGGGTTTTAGCGCCGGCAGCAGCGGTAACTGCTCCGACGCTCTTAGGAATTCTATGAGCGTCGGAGCAGTTACTACCTCTGCCGACTCTAAAACCCACGCTATACATTCGTAAAAGAGGAGGTAGGTGCTAACATTTCCATATTCATTGCACATACAAATGTTTAGAATACAAGCATTAGGGTTGTCCAGAAAAGCCTATAGTTGGAAAAACTGCCTTAATTGAAGTTTTTTTTATTTGAGAACTGAAGCAGCTTGCCACGCATGTGATAGAAGATAACGTCTTAACACAGCAACAATCACTTTCAGATGACTGAAACGCTCGAGTAAAAACAGAGCGTCAGGTAGCTTAAGCCTTGAGACCAGCGTTGGACTAGCAAGTTGCTATATAAGCTAAGAGCTCCTTTTACTAAGGTGCCTTAATGCACAGAATAGCGCACACTAAATTGCCATGCACGCTAAACCTTAACGCCAGCATTGAGCTGGTGTTATTCTAGAAGCGTACCGCGCGCGTTAAGGCCCTAACGCACCTTAGTAAAAGGAGCTCTAAGTTTTGCTGATTTGTAAGGAAGAAAAATGATAGTATTTATATTTATGGAGTAGTTTCACTAATGAAATTGAATATTATTAAGTAAGAGACACACATTAGTAAAAACACCTTAATGGGATTTTTGCAAGAGACACACACCAATAAAATGCATTAAAGAGATAAGGGGAGGGATGGAGGAATTGGTATAGATGATTATTTGTTGAAAATTGGACAGAATGTTGAAAATTGGACTTGGGATAACGCATGTTATGTGAGGTCCTATGCACTGAAAACTGTCAACATACTTTCCTCCTATATGACCACTTGAGGGTTGATTAACTGGGTTTGTGATGAAAAGGAGAGAGAAGAAATGAGGAATTTGATTTAATTAAATAAGGAAAACAGTTTGAAGGCATATTCAAGCTAAATATTATAATCATATGAAATGCTAATTATATTTCCGTTAACCCTGTTTGACTGAATTTGAATTGAAGTTTTTCCCATGAATTTGATTGTGCTTGATTAGAAAATAATTCTTTTTTTAAATTTAAAGTTCACCCTGGGATCCCTAAAAGCCACTAATTGCATAAAGCTCCGTTTTTCTTAAAATTTGCTATATTTTTGATTAATGAAGCAAATTTCTTGGTATTATAGCTATAACTTTTGTTGTCACATTCAGCAATGATACATTAATATAGAGACATTTTATGCAAAAAAATCTAGCTGTATTTTATTACATGAACCTTCAATATTTGCACTTGTGGAAAGCAACAGAAATTTAACATACTTTGCTAACAGCTAAACACTTGCACTTTGGATTAGTCATCTACCAATGGCGTTCCAATGTTTTCTTGAGATAGTCAGAATAAAGCCTGTGATGCTGTTCATCCCCTTGCAACAAGGCTTCATGCTGCACTGGGTCTGTCGAATGTGGTGTTAAACTGTAAACTGACTTTGCCACTGGCTTCACCATAGACCCAATGTATCATGAGGCCTTGTTAAAAGGAATTGAACAGATGTATGGCCACCATCACTTTGGTAAAGAAATGTGGTGCCGTTACTAGACCAAAGGGCAGAGCGGAGAACTGAAAATGCTGTTCCAGGATATAGAATCTTAAATGATTCCTGTGAGCCAGAAATATGGGAATGTACAAATAGGTCTCCATCAAATTCAGGGAGGCCAGAAATTCCCCCCGTGCCACTGCCACAATAACCAATCGAATGGTCTCCATGCAGAAACGAGGCACTTTCAGTGCTGAATTGACAGATTTTAGATCCAAAATTGGACTCCAATTGTCTGAGCCTTTCTTGGGCACTATGAAGTATATGGAGTATCTGCTCAAGCCTGATTCTTCGTCTGGTACAGGCTCTATGGCTTGAATTTCTAAGAGCCTTTTCACTGTTGCTTGGACTCTGGTCACCTTCTCTGGCCGTCTGGCTGGTGAATCTACGAAGAGGTCCAATAGAAGGTGATAGAACTCAATTTTGTAGGCCTCTCAAAGGATCTCCAGCAATCTGAGCAAATCTGTCCCCAACACTCCCAATAAGCTGACAACCTTCCCTCTACATAGGGGGGCACAGCCACTGACCTGGCATCATTATGCCTTCATGGAGGCTGGAGTGGGGCGGGAACCAGAGGGTTGCTGTCGTCTGCCAGTGCCAAACCTCTTCCTTGATAAGATCTCTGAGTGGTATAACCTCCTGAGTACTGTTGAAATCTTCGAGAGCCTCAAAAATTTTCTCTACTAGATCCTCTAAAGGCCTGAGGTCCGCTATCTAGCAAAGATTTAGGGTGACGATCTGCTATACTGGCCGTAAGATCATCCAAGTCCTTGCCAAAGAGCATCTGTCCTTTAAAAGGCAGCCTGCTCAGCGTGGCTTTAAAAGCAGAATCTCTCACCCATTGCCAAAGCATTCTGTGAGCAGAGAATGAATAGGCAACAACTTAGCTCATGACTCTGAATATGCCATAAAGAGTGGCTGCCACATAGTCTGCCTCCACCAGAACCATCAGGGGGTTGTGATCGTCATCATCCTCCACAGGAATCTGACATAGTCTAGCATGGCAAGCACATGCCACAAACGAGGCTGTTGCTACCACTTTAATTCCCAAGACCAAGGCTTCAAATTACCTCTGTAAGTTCATATCCACTCTACGATCCTGCATATCCTTTAACATCACTCCACCTTCGCTAGGCAACGAGGTACGCTTGGTAATCTACACTACCAGTGAATCCACTTTAGGCTGCGCAAACAGCTGCTGGAATTCCGGAGCCATGGGATAGAGCTTTGATATAGTCTTATCTACACATAGAGAGCCTTCTGGGGGCATCTCAATGCTCCTTGATTAACATGGTGATGTCAGGA
This sequence comes from Geotrypetes seraphini, assembly GCF_902459505.1. Lineage (NCBI taxonomy): Eukaryota > Metazoa > Chordata > Amphibia > Gymnophiona > Dermophiidae > Geotrypetes > Geotrypetes seraphini. The sequence goes on along the minus strand of NC_047094.1, from coordinate 71,012,682 downwards.
TGTGTGGGAAAAAATGCAGTCTGAGGTTTGGAACCACTCATAACTGAGTGCTGAGAATTTGAAGCTTGCTGGGATTCCAATTTTAATTTCTACAGTGAGTATGAAATTATTTCCAGGAGTGCTGTAGCCTTAAAAAGGTGACGCACTATGGGGTCTTCTCCCTAGTCAAGGGCTACCACTGCCTCTTGACTGCTGCTTTCCAACTGACAGCTTTAATTTCCCAGGAGATAAGCTGTTCCCTGGGACAACAAAGGCATAGATCCAGACTCCCAATCATCCCAGTATTTCACTGACTAGCCCCCTGAACTGAGTCAAGATCTTTTTCCAGGGGGAAGTGTGGTCTGCAAGAGAATCCCTAGAGGTGCTGCCCCAGACACACTTGCAGCTGGTACAGGAGGACCCCCCACAGTTTAAATAGGCTTTCTACATCAGACTCACAAAATCAGGGGTAAAGCCCAGTACAGAAGGCCTAAAAGACCCCGCAGGAATTCACTATCACTCCTCTGGGGCTCTAAGGCGTCCACGTATCTGCATTTCATCAATGCCTTCTTTGAGAGCTCGTTTTCCTCAGAAACCAGCCCCCAGCAGATCTCCAACCCTTGAGGTATCAGAAGAGGCTGTGCACAATGCACCTGTCCCCCTTGCATGCCTTGTGGCATGCAATACATGGACATTCCTCAGCTTACCATCCAGCAAAAATCTGGCATGATATAGCAGTAGAAAGGTCTGAGGAGTCCATCTCTATAAAATTTAATACAAATTGAGGGGTTTTGAGGTAGATAGAGGCCTTTTAAATAAAATTAGGAAATCCAAGATGGCCACCTTAGCAGCAATTTTAGCGCCAAAAGTTAAAACATTGAAAAAACAGCTTTCTGGGTGAGGGGACCCTATACCTGGCCCCAGAAACTCCCAAAATGCCAAATTCAGACTCTGCCAATTTTCTCCATAGGCTGTAATAGCCATACTCACTGTGCCTTGAGGTGCCTGCTTGCTTCAACTCAGAAGTGCAGCTGGGATACTGGAGAAGATTTCTGCCTCAAATTAACTCTACAATCTGTGGTCTTTGGGCTGTCAGTCGGACTGATCTATGCCTCAACCTCCTCTAATTCTCACACTATGACGGAGAGAAAATGCAGTCAGATGGACATAGGGCCAAACAGCCTGCACTCAGACTCCTGATAAATCAGAGATGTAAGCAAGCTACTAGGGGAACGGACCCCGAGCTTCAAACAATATTAAAGTAGACTGGCTAGACATGTATCTTTGAAGGTTGATCCTGCTAGCAGTACACTTCTGCATAGTGAGTTTGCATCTTCTCTCAGGCAGAAGTCTCAGTTTAGTGGGAACCTTTTGGCACCAAGCCTCAAAATTCAGATCCAAAAACAAAACCCCAGAACATCAGAGCAGATCAGAAAGGCACCTTCTCAACTTGCTTGCAGAAGGGAAAGCTGAGGGAAGATGGCTCAGCCCATGGAAGGGGGCAGAGTTGAAAGATATTATGGCATTCTTCTGCAATCAACTTGCGGGTTCAGGACTCCTACACACATTGCACTAGAATAGCTATTTACCTGCTTCACTCCCTAAGGCCTCCTTTTATGAAACTGCGATAGCAGTTTCTAGAGCGGGTAACCGTGCTGAATCGCCTGTGCTGGTCCCGACGCTCATTGAGTTCCTATGAGCGTCAAGAGCAGCGTGGGCCATTCAGCGTAGCTCCCTGTGCTAGCAACTGCTATCGCAGTTTTGTAAAAGAGGGGGTAAGTCTTTTTAGCCTGTTCTGTTTCTCATTTTACTTTGATCAAGCCTTCTATTTCCCTCTGCTCCCCAGCAAGCTCCAGTACACTTTTCCCTAGCTAGTTGCCATTCCATGCAAATTTGGCCATCCCAGTGGCCATTCCTTTACTGATTCTCATTTCTCTTTCTCCTCTATAGGTGAAATTTACTTTTCTTTATAGATTTAACTCATCTTCAATTTGTGACTTCCCCTTCACTACAGCCTTGAATTATTTTCCTGCTCTATTCTCCCTGGCTCCAGGCACATGGTCTGGGTTCCCCATCCCCTTTTGCACTACAGCATTTCCCCTAGCACGCACAGATTCCAATAGCCTGCAGAGTCAATATCAGATTATTTGCCACCTGCTCACCCTAAGCTCTGGAAGCCCAACAAGGATCAAAGTTTGAAACCTAAAAGATTACATGCTTAGTGGAAGAACATGTTCCAGCCGCTCGGGGCATAGGAACAAGCACTCATATTAAACCAGTGGTCTCAAACTCAAACCCTTTGCATGGCCACATTTTGGATTTGTAGGTATTTGGAGGGCTGCAGAAAAAAATAGTTAATGTCTAATTAAAGAAATGACAATTATGCATGAGGCATAACTCTTTATAGTTTATAAATCTCACCCCCCCCCCCCCGAAGGCCTGCATGTTCCCCCCTTCTTTGCAGTGTCCTCCACCTTCCTCCCTGGCCTTCCGGTCTTAGTTTCAACTAATTACCGCAGCCTGCAGAAAGGATTGCTGGCGCTGTAGCATTCCTTGCAGGCTGCCTTCGTCCTCTGCAGCACGTTCCCTCAGCCGCGTCCTGCCCCTCCTCTGACGTCAGGGGCAGGATCGTGGCAGAGGGAACGTGCTGCTTAGGACGACAGCAGCCTTCAAGGATCACTACAGCACTGGCAATCCTCTCTGCAGGCTACGGTAATTATCTGAAGGTAAGAGCGGGAGGCCAGGGGGAAGCCAGAGGATGCTACAAAGAGCGGGCAGCACTAGTGCAGACCTTGGGACGCAAAATAGTACCTGGCGGGCTGCGAGTTTGAGACCACTGTACTAATCCACTGTTCTCATCTGCTTGCAGGATATTGCTGCAGTGGTCAAGAAACAAGCATGCAGCTCAAGGAGAGTTGAAACCTCAGAGGTGGTTGTGGAGTTTTACCAAGAGGAAAGAGGAAAGCAAGAATTCAGCAGTTAAGCAAGAAGAAAGCCAGGGAGCCAAGCCAGGAAACACACAGAGTTTGTGAGACAGCGTGTCCCTTCTCCCTAACCCCCAACACTGCCAATGGTCTTCTGTTACTTCTTCCTGCTGCTGTACTGGTTCTTTAGGTTCACAAAGCCCAGTGCTCCCACCACTTTCACCCCCTGTGGAATGTACGAGTAAGGGAATAATATTTTATATTTTGTGAGGAATGGGCATAGTGCTACGTTTCATTCTCCATCAGTTCAATCTCTGACAATAGCTTCTCTCAGTATCAGAATAAATAATAATAACAGTTTATATACCGCAGGACCGTGAAGTTCTATGCGGTTTACAATGATTAAAAGGTATTACAGTTCGAGTGGACTAAACAAAGTTCAGAGTTAGTGAATAACAGTTCTAAAGATCATTTGTTGAGGACTAAAATTGTATAGATCAGTTACCTAAGTACTTCAGGAACAGATGTGTTTTTAGGCGTTTCTTGAATTCCCTATAGGTAGTAGGCACGAGCAGTTGTTCCAGGTCTTTACCCCATAATGCTGCTTGATGTGAGAAAAGATGCTGGTGATGACTTTTAAATTTACAACCTCTAACCGGTGGAGAAACAAAGTTTGGATATGAGGTTCTCCTGAATCTGTTGGTTGTTGGTTTGGGGGTGACTTCTGAGATAAAGTTAGTAAATGGGATAATTATTGTGAAGTCATCAGCGTAGCTAAATAGTTTTATCCCCAGTTGGGACAATTGCACACCCAATGAGGCCATGTAAACATTGAAGAGCAGTGGGGATAATGGTGATCCTGTGGCACGCCAAATGGATTGCTCCATGTATCAGAGAGATCGTAATTAAAACGGACTTGGTACCCTGTTTCCCCGATGATAAGGCAGGGCCATCAAATAAGACAGCCCCCCCCCCTTTTTAGAAAAAAATGTAAAATAAGGCACCCCCCCGCAAATAAGCCACCCACCGATACCTGCGCTTACCCGAATCGGGTGGTACGGTGGGTGACTCCGTGTGGTCCCTCCGTCTACCGTATTTGCCTCCATGACTCGTGCCGCGCCTCGTCATGAAGTGAAGAGGAGGAAGTGACAGGACTGCAGCGCGCGCACGTGACTCCGCGCAAGGAAACACAGGCAGCTTCCCTCATCCCTCCCTAACGGAGACTGCAGGAGTTTGTTCACGGCCAGAACATCCAAAAGTGAGACACGCAGACAGGTTTCTTTTGCTGTGAGCAATACCACTTACTGTATATAAAGCCTGTTTAAAATGCATACGGTATATAAACAATGGTTTCACATTGTCAAGTCCCCTCTGATGCTGCACTACAGAATAATCTCTTTACTGTGTTTCCCTGATGGAGAACATTGGGGACATTAAATGGTACAATATATGGTATGATGGATAAAGCTGGCCATACACGGTACGATTTTTCGGCCGACCGATTCTTCAGCCGTCAAATAAGACAGCCCCCCCTTTTTAGAAAAAAATGTAAACAAGGCATCCCCCCGAATATAAGCCCTAGAGCATATTTTGGCCTTCCAAAAAAAATAAGACAGTGTCTTACCATCGGGGAAACAGGGTAGGTACGTGATATAAGGAAATCTCGAAACCAGTTTAATACCTCTCCTCTGATTCTAATTGCATTTAAGCATTGTAATAGTTTCCCATGGTCCACCAAGTCGAAGGCAGAGCTCATGTCAAATTGCATGATTAGGGCATTGAGGCCGTTACTAAACAAGTAGCACACATTGTCCAAGATAGCCGCAATTACTATCTCAGTGCTAAACAGAGGCCTAAAACCAGATTGAGTTTCATGCAAGAGAGAGAACTGGTCGAGATATTCCATCAGTTGGGTATGTACCATTCAGTCCATGATTTTTACAATAAATGGGATGGATGCTACTGGTCTGTAGTTGGTTACTGATGTTGGTGATTCTTTATGATTTTTTGGATTTGGGGTTATTATAATATGACCATTATTAGTGAGGAATTTTCCATTGTTTAGGTTATTGGTTATTGGTTAGGTACCAAGAGAAAGTAAGTTTTAAAAGGGAGATTTTTCAGTTCACGGTATTCCATCTTTCCACAACTTCCTCCCCTTTCCCTTCTAATGAAATACCTGCAAGGCTTGAAGAAAAGGGCAGATACCAGCAGCTCCCAAAACATATCCAGCCCAATTTCACACCCAGTGGTTCTTGGACTCACTCAATTGTGGGGAGTGGCTGATAAAGCACTAAAAATGATCTTGTTGCTTGTTCTTATTTTTTCTTCCTAGTTTCACCCCTTCTGCTACTTCTATCCCTTTCTTTATCCCTTAGTGCTTCCTCCCTCCAACTATATCCTTTCTCTTCTCAGAACCCTTTTCTCAGCCTGTCTCCCCTATCAATCTCACAGAGTTTCTCTCTCTGTCCTCATGTTGCAGCCCAACCCTTACCCACTTAACTTTGTATCACATCCCATGCCCCCCAAGCTTGCATTCGCCTCAGTTTTGTTTTCCCTTTCATAGTCCATATCTCTTCCCTCAGCCTCTTTTCCTCTCACAACCTATTAGTGTCTATATCTAATCTTTCCTTTCCCTGCTTCTCTATTAATTCCTCATTTCTTTCCCAGTGCATCTCTCAGCATTTCTCTCCTCTCTCTGGTAGACCAAAGGCAGAGAAAACATAAGGACAGGGATAAAGAGAGGCAATAATGGACAAAAGGGGAGGGATTAGGGACATAGAGAAGAGATACTGAACATGGGGAAGTATCTCTTCTCTATGTCCCTTTGGCCAGTGGAACCCTCCCTGTGCATGTCCCATCTCTCTGATTCAACTTCATGTGGGCAGAACATGCACAGGAAAGATCCCAGCGAGGTAGGTTTCAGTGCTCTCTGCCATGTGTGGAAGACTGGTGGCCAGGGAGGGAGAGCAGGAGTGATGATGGACCTGGGAAGGGGGAGAGCTGGTTCGATGTTCAACCTGGGTATGGGGTAGGACGGGGGAGGTGCAACCTACCATTGGTCAGCCCTGGACATTTCTCTCAATGGTAGCTGTGCCCTGGGTTACATACTCGTTGCTCACGTAAATGTAGAGAAAATTAGCACTTATGTGTGTAAACACTCTACATGCTGTCCTTTTTAAGGGCATATATAATTGCTATAGCATGAAACTGAAAGTGGGGGTGCACATGTGAACGGAGCTGCAGAATACTGTAAGTTATGCACATTCCTTCTGCATTTACACAACTGCAGTTATGCCAGGTCTGTAGCTGTTGTAACTATGACCACAAAAAAGGTTTGCCAATACAGGGTTACACAAGTATTTTATAGTGCGATTTGGACACCAAGATGTTCTTATAATATATGCTTCCATCGTGTAGTGTTATAAAATTGCTACTTTCATCCAAGATCCCTCTTGTCTGTGTCTGATCTCTGTATGCCGAAATGCCAAATGTGCCCAGACAGCCGGGCAAGCAGCAGGAGAGTCGGGAGGCAGGAGAGAAGAGGAGTAAAGAAGGAGGGGACAGAGTCAGAGAAGGCAGAAGAGAGTGAGGGGCAGCGGCAAGAGGTAGCTCCGCCTACCTCTCCGACGTCAGAAGAACTCAGATCCAGAGCTTCCCTTTAAAAGGGGAAGGGCCAACGGCGCATGTCGAAGGCGAGCATTACAGGTGTTCGCATTAGCGAGAGCATCTTTTCGAAGGGCCTTAAGAAAGAAGAAACACTAGGGAAGGATACCTACACAGGCAAGTACCACAAGGGCAACAGGACAGACAAGCAGTAGATAAACAAATTCAGTAGTAGCAGAGGGCAATCACAGCAGACACAGAGGACACACACAAGCAACAAGAGTAGCAGGTTTAAAATCAGGAGAGGGACTTCACAGTAACACCAAGGATGCTACACAGATTCCTACACAAGGAGAAGCCACTTCAGACAAAGTATGAGAAGGCATATAGGGAAACAGGGAGAAGCCACTTCAGACAGCAGACCGGCAAGCAGACAGCAATGGAAGCAGCAGACAGAAGCAGAATGTTGAGCTACCCAGTTTTCTGCACCGTTTGCCATATGTATGACTACCTTCCCTCTGGGAGGCGGTCTTATGTATGCACTCGATGCGAGGAACTGGAGGACCTGATGAAGCAAGTCAGACTCCTGGAGGGAATAATAATAGAACTAGAAGCACTTTGAGCAGTGGAGAAGGAGGACAGAGAGGCAGAAAACTTCATGACAAAGGAAACCAATGAAGAAGAAGTCAGGGAGTTAGAAAAGTTCATCGAGGAGGCATACAGGGAGGCCATGGAAAATCACCAACAGTGGAACAGCCAAGATACATCTACAGTGAGTGAGGACCACCTGGAGGACAACCACAAGGAAGGAATAGGTGACACAGCAGTGAGACCTGGAAAGGTGGATGGAACCCGCAGGAAGACGAGTCCAGTGCAAGCCAATGCCAGGATGAGGGAAGATGGAAGTGCACAGAGAACATGGACCTACGGCTGGAGAGATGGACATACACTGGGGACATGGACCTGTGGCTAGAGAGACAGGAGAAGATAGAAAGGACAGCGATCGTCGTGGGGGACTCCATCATCAGACAAGTCGACAGACACATAGCGGGAGGAATATAGGATCAGCTGGTGACCTGCCTACCAGGAGCCAAGGTAGAAGATATAGTGAGCCATATCGACAGGATCATCGACAGTTCAGACGGGGATGATACGGCAGGAAACACTGAAGGACCAGTTCTGGATGCTAGGAAGGAAGCTGAAGACCAGAACACCGAGGGTAGCATTCTTGGAGATCCTGCCGGTATCCAGGGCCAACAGGAAGAGGCAGACGGAGCTGCAAGCAGTCAACACATGGATGAGGCGCTGGTGTGAGGAAGAGGGATTCAACTTTGTGCGCAACTGGAAGACGTTCTGGGGGAAGAGCAAGCTATACAGGAAGATGGACTCCACCTCAGCGGAGATGGAACGAGGCTACTTGCAAGCAACATCAAGCGAGAAATTGAGAAGTTTTTAAACTAGGAAGAAGGGGGATGCTGACTGTTGACCAAGAGTCGGTGGTTCGGGAAACTGTATACCTAGAGGATACTGTGTAGGAAGATTGCGGGAAAGACTCACCAGATCATGGGCAAGATAGAAATCCTGATGGATCGAAAGGGACACAAGAGGGAAGGAAATGCAAGAAAGTAAAAGGCCGCAAACTCAAGTGTATGTGCACGAACGCAAGGAGCCTAAGGAATAAGATGGGGGAATTGGAAGCTATGGCACAAAAAGATAACCTTGACATCATTGGCATCACGGAAACATGGTGGAACGAGGAAAACATCTGGGACACTGTGCTACTGGGATATGAGCTATACTGCAGTGACAGAGTAGGACAAAAAGGTGTAGAACTAGAAAGGATGCTGGGAAACAGTGATCACAACAACAAGAACACAGGGGCAAAACATTGATCCAGAATGACTGTCACAGCACTGAACTTCCGAAAAGGGAATTACGAATAGATGAGAATCATGGTGGGGATGAAGATTAAGAAGAGGATAAGTACTGTAAAAATGCTAGAGCAAGCATGGTCCCTTTTGAAGGACACAGTCACCGAGGCACAAAATCTATATATACTGCATATCAACAAGGGATCCAAGAGGAAAAAGAACAAGGAACATGCGTGGCTCAATGTAGCGGTGAAGGAAGCAATTAGAGACAAGACTTCGTTTAAGGAATGGAAAAGGTCAAAAATGGACGAAAACTGGAAAAACCACAAACAACATCAAAGCAGGTGCCATAAGGCGGTAAGAGGGGCCAAAAGAGACTACAAGGAAAAAATAGCCAAGGAGGCAAAAAACTTCAAGCTGTTCTTTCGATATATTAAGAGGAAACGACCTGCGAAGGAAACGGTGGGGCCGTTGGATGACCATGGAATAAAGGGAGTACTAAAGAAGGACAAAGCCATCGCTGACAAACTGAACACATTTTTTTGCGACTGTATTTACTGAAGAGGATATATACAATATACCAGAAGCCGACAGGCTATACGCAGGAACGAAGACGGGAAACTGACAGGGTTGACGGTCAGTCTAGAAGAGGTATGCAGGCAGATTGATACACTTAAAAATGATAAATCCCCGGAACCGGACGGTATCTATCCGAGGGTAAGCAAGGAACTGAAAGGGTTTATAGCTTAACTGCTTCAACTAATAGCCAATATATCGATCAAATCAGGAAGGATTCCGGAAGACTGGAAAGTGGTAAATGTTACGCCGATCTTCAAGAAAGGTTCAAGGGGAGATCTGGGAAACTACAGACCAGTGAGTCTGACCTCGGTACCTGGAAAGATGGTAGAGGCACTGATAAAGGACTGCATCATTGATCACCTTGACAGACACAATCTGATGAGGACCAGCCAGCACGGCTTCAACAGAGGAAGATCTTGATTGACGAACTTACTGCACTTCTTTGAGGGAGTAAACAGGCAGATAGACAAGGGTGACCCGGTCAACATTGCATATCTAGATTTTCAGAAGGTGTTCAACAAGGTCCACATGAATGACTACTTTGAAAAATTGCGAGCCTTGGAATCGAGGGTGATATACTCAAGTGGATTAAAAACTGGTTGGGGGTGAATGGACAATACTCGGACTGGAAAAGCATCACGAGTGGAGTGCTGCAGGTTTCTGTGCTTGGGCCCGTGTTCTTCAACATATTTATAAACAACCTGGAAATTGGTACGACGAGCGAGGTGATTAAATTTGCAGATGATACAAAGTTATTCAGAGTATTGAAGACACAGATAGATTGTGACGACCTGCAATATGACATAAACACGCTAGAGGAATGGGTTGTGACATGGCAAATGAGGTTTAATGTGGATAAGTGTAAGGTGATGCATGTCAGCAACAAAAATCTTATACACGAATACAGGATATCCGGTGCAGTACTTGGAGAGACCCCCCCAGGAAAGAGACTTGGGAGTACTTGTACTCAAGTCATTGAAGCCGTCCGCAGAATGTGCGGCAGCAGCAAAAAGGCTAAACAGAATGCTAGGAATGATTAAGAATGGGATCACAAACAGATCGGAGAAGGTTATCATGCCGATGTACCGGGCCATGGCATGCCCTCACCTAGAATACTGCGTCCAGCACTGGTCACCGTACATGAAGAAGGACTTTGTACTACTCGAAAGGGTCCAGAGAAGAGCGACTAAAATGGTTAAGGGGCTGGAGGAGTTGCCGTACGGTAGGAGATTAGAGAAACTGGGCCTCTTCTCCCTTGAAAAGAGACTGAGAGGGGACATGATCGAAACATTCAAGATAATGAAGGGAATAGACTTAGTAGATAAAGACAGGTTGTTCACCCTCTCCAAGGTAGAGAGAACGAGAAGGCACTCTCTAAAGTTAAAAGGGGATAGATTCCGTACAAATGTAAGGAAGTTCTTCTTCACCCAAAGAGTGGTGGAAAACTGGAACGCTCTTCCGGAGGCTGTTATAGGGGAAAACACCCTCCAGGGATTCAAGACACAGTTAGATAAGTTCCTGCTGACCCAGAATGTATGCAAGTAAGGCTAGACTCAATTAGGGCACTGATCTTTAACCTAAGGGCCACCGTGGGAGCGGTCTGCTGGGCACGATGGACCACTGGTCTGACCCAGCAGCAGCAATTCATATGTCTCACCTCATACAGATTCTCCCCCTCATCCAGATGTATCTTTAGTTCCTGCATCTTCTCATTCTCTGTCCGCTTCTGCAGGAAACAAAGGACAGTAGATCAGAGACTGAAAGTCACAGAGAGGGAGTATGAACTCTTCAGGCCAATGGACTATGACCAACCTTAGCAGGGAAAGTGTGAGTACCTCAGGAGGTGTGTCAATGGGAGAGGGAGTGCTACTGGGACAGTGTGAGTACTGCAAGGGTTGGTTCACTGGGGAGACTGAGTGCTAAAGGGAAAGGGTGAATACTACAAGGGATGTCTCACAGGGAGAGTGTGAATGTTACTGGAAGAGTGTGAGTACGGCAGGGGATGTCTCATTGTGCAGAGTGAATGCTAAGAGAAATGTGTGTGTGCACCATACGTAACGTGACCATTTATTTTTTTCATCAAATTGGGACACCTATTAATATTCATTCCCATCCCCAATCCTGCCCAGCCCCACCCCAATATCTTATTATTTCATAATGGTAACCATAAAATAAAAAAAAACATAAAGCACCCTATACGCAGAGAAAATGTTAATTATCATTTATATTTGGGGGGTTTTCAAAGATGTCACCTCAGTAACTATAGAAAAATAGACAAATATAGTGCAAAATATAGACAGCAGATATAAATTCTCAAAGCTGACACATTTTGATCACTAAATTGAAAATAAAATCATTTTTCCTATCTTTGTTGTCTGGTTATTTCATGAGTCTCTGGTTGCGTTTCCTTCAGACTGTGCATCCTTTCTTTCATTTATTTCTTTCTGCACTCAGGCCCAACAATTGTCCCTTTCTATTCTCTCCCTCCTTCCTTCCTATGTCCTTAGTGTCCCCAGCGCCTCCTTCCTATGTCCTTAGTGCCCCTTCCTATTTCCTTAGTGCTCCCAGATCCAATGTCAGTTCACCTTTGTTCTGGGTCTCCCTCTCTTTCCCTCCTCTGTTATGATCTTGCCTCTCTCTGCTCTTCCTCAGGGTCTCTCCCCCTCTGTCTGCACCTCCCATAGTCCTGCTTCTGCCTCCTGTCTTTCCTCTTTGGTCCAGGCCTTTATCTCTCTAGTCTTTCTTCTACTTACAACCCACCCCCCTTTCTCTGCCTTTTTCTCTCCTTCCTTCCTTCCTCCCTCCTTTCCTATGTCCCCCCTCACTGCCTTCCAGCCTTTGTCCCACCCCTTCCCCCAAAGCCAGCCTGCCTGCCTGCCTACCTCCCCCAAAGCCAGCCTGCCTGCCTGCCTGCCTGCCTACCTCCCCCAAAGCCCTCCAAACCCTATAGTGCTACTAGACTTATGTAGTCCTGTACACATTATATGCAGGTATTCTATCTCGAGAGGGTTCACAATCTAAATTTTGTACCTGGGAAATGGAGGTTAGGTGACTTGCCCAAGGTCACAAAAACCTTCACTAGGAACTGAACCTAACTGGCCAGGGTCAAAGCTTACTCCTCCGACAAATTACTTAGACTGTGTATAACTCAAGTAGTGAAAATAAACTTATTTGCTTGCTGAGATTTGACAGAAAAAAAATCAGTAAAACTTCATCTGTGGACTGGATTTGGCCCTTGGCAGGCCTGAAAAATGATCTGCATGGCCTGCAGCTGAGGGATCCTTCCCTATGTTGATTTTCCAAGCCACGTTTGTCTCCTCTCCAGATGCCAAAACAGCACATTCTCTCCTAGTCCCTTCCCACACTGGTTGCTGCATGTGCCCTCCCTACCGCGCCCGATTCCACCACCCCTGGTCTGCTGCCGCTGCTTGCCATCCAGAATCCTTCTTCCCGATGTCAATTCTGATGTCGGAGAGGAAGTTCCGGGCCAGCCAATCACGGGAAGAAGGATTCTGGACGGCAAGCAGCGGCAGCGGACCGGGTGGGGGTGGTTTGAATCGGCGCTGGAGAGAGGCTTGGCAAGCAGCAGCGGCGGTGGACCGAGGGGGGTGGAATCAGGCACGGCAGGGAGTGGAAGCGATCGCCTGTGCCTTTGTCCCCAGGCACAGCTTCGGGATGCTGTCCCTGAAAACGGGACATTTTGGCGTCCCGAAGCTGTGTGTGGGGACAACGGGACAGGGGATCAAAAAAACGGGACTGTCCCGTTGAAAACGGGACGTATGGTCACCTTAACCATACGGCATAGCCTGTCTCACTGGGGAGAGAGTGAGTAATGCAGGGAATGTCTCACTATACAGAGTGAATATTAAGGGGAAAGTGTGTGGACCACAAGTTGTAGCATGTCTCACTGGGGGAATGTTACATGGTGTGTCTGGTTGGAAGATATTACAACAGAAGATTGCTCTCAACTATTAAAGCCTCACTTCTAACCTTAAATAGACTCTGAAGAGAAAGTGAGACTTTTAATTACCTAGCAACATGCTGATTAGCACATTCATATGTAGCTTGTAATCTGCATTAAATTAGTTTCTGTGTACCACTCATTGCTAAAAACCCCTTCCTGTGAATATTGTAATCCCTCACTCTTAAATGAAATGTGTTTTTATTTAACAATGGCTTACCATTAAGTAAACTAGGTACTGACTTACGATGGCAGTTTCTGTGAAGCAGTGCTGTGCTAGTTACTGTAAAAATAAGTAGCTAGTTACCATTACTAATTACATGGGATGAAAAGTAACTAGTTACTGATTTCAGTTATTCTTACTAAATGAACATAGTTACATTATTATGTTCAAATCTATTTTATTAAGCAGAAAGAAATACATCAGAAAGAAGAACATGGTATACATTTTCAACAAACAACCGCGGAGGGCTGGACTCTTATGCCCTCCCCGGACCCACCTCACCCCCACCCCACAGCAAAGAAACCCCAACCCCCCACCCTCCCGTCCCATCCCCCCACAGATACAAAAACTCAGAGGCAGGGATCAGCAAAAACACTGAGAAACACAGAATCAAAGGTGAAGTCTATTCAAAACACGGCTACAACTCTCAGGAGTCAAAATGTTCAAATACGGAGTCCAAGTGTGAACAAAGTCTCTGCTCCGGCGTCGAGAAGAACAGGCCAAACGGGCCTCCCAACCCATAAGTTCATGAAGGCGATTCCTCCAATGCCAAAAGGAAGGGGGCTCAGGAGAAAGCCAGCAACACAAGATACATTTCTTCCCCAAAATAAAATATTTACTAAGAAATAATTTTTCATAAGAAGTGTACATACCCAAGAATGAGAAATGGGCAAACAGCATAGACTGCACGGAGACTGGCACAGGGGTCTGCAACAAGCCCTGTAAAAAGGAGGCCATATCCGTCCAGAAGGTCTGAATCCCCTCACAACTCCAAATACCATGAAAGTAAGAATTTACCTCCACCGAACAGCGGATGCATAACTGAGAATCAATACAACCCATATGGTAAGCCTGACTCTGGGAAGCATAGGCCCTCAGGACAGTGCGAAAATGACATTCACGTAACTCAGCACTATGTACCAAGCCCGCAGTTCGTGTCAGGGTTTTTAATATAAAATTGTCCCCCAAGTCCCTACCCAAGTCCCGCCGCCATGCCTCCAAAATATCAGGGAAAACCCTAGGCGGACAAAGAGCCAGGATCCGGCCATGCAGAGCAGAGATAGAGACCCTAGTATCAGGGTCTGCAGCCAAAAAAGTACAGAGCTGGGTCCCAAAATCCCCCCGCAAGGAAGTCCCTTGGAGGGAAGCCACATAGTGACTGAGTTGACAATAAGCAAAGGGAAGACCAATCTCAGGGACCCCCCTCCCCGCCAACTCAGCATACGGTAAGAGAGACCCATCATCCCGCAGAACATGCCGTAACTGTTCCACCCCCCGCGCCCTCCAACGACCGAACACGGAAGGTCCAACCCCCGGAAGGAAAGCTAAATTCCCCGCCAACGGTAGAAATACACTAGTATGAGAGTCCTGATTCCACAACCGAAGGATTTGATGCCACACTGTCCACAGGGACCGAAACAAAATACTACGCTTACAGGGTCGCGGCAGTTTAGACAACGGGGCATGAAGGAGATACAAAAGATGAAGAGGATAGAAATGATCCCGCTCCAGGGAAAGATCCGTATAAAAAGAGGTACCCAACACCCAATCACTAATATGACGAAGCAAACAGGCCTGGTTATAAACCCTGATGTCAGGCACCCCCAAACCACCCCCGTAGGCAGGCCCCACCAACAAAGACCATTTCAGTTTAGGTCTACGTCCGCCCCAACAAAACCGGATCAATAGGGAGGTGAGGGAACGAATATCCTTCTGCAACAAAGAAAGGGGAAGAGTCTGAAGAACATAAAGCCACCTCGGGAAAACAACCATACGAAATAAATGAATTCTTCCCAAAAGTGACAGCGGCAACGCCTGCCATTTGGCTAGCAACAGTTTAGTCTCCTCCAGGAGTTTATCTATATTAAGACGATACAGTTGGGCCACATCCATAGTCAGCCTGATCCCCAGATATCTAAAAGAAGAGTCAGCCCAGCGCAACGGGAAACCATTCCCCCAAAACCGCTGAAGATGAACTGAGGAAGCCAGTGCCTCAGATTTCGCTAAATTCAAGGCGAAGCCAGAGAAATCTCCATATTCCCGAAGACTTTCCAACAATACGGGCAAGGATCGCTGCGGGTCCGTTAAAAAGACCAAGAGATCATCCGCAAACGCGGCCAGTTTGAAATGGGAATCTCCCAAGACCAATCCCCGAATATCCGCATTTGCCTGAAGCTTCCGAAGTAGAGGATCTAAAGAAAGCACAAAGAGGAGCGGCGACAAGGGGCAGCCCTGGCGAGTCCCTCGGCCGATAGGAAAAACCCCCGAGCAAGTCCCATTAACTAAAATCCGCACCTCTGGATCACTATATAGTGCCTGGATTGCACCAAAAAAGAAGGGGCCCAAACCGTACGTCCTCAGCACCGCAAAAAGGTAACCCCACTGCACCTTATCAAACACCTTCTCGGCATCAAAACTAATGAGCATGGCGGGGCTACCGTCCTGTCCCACCCGTTCCAACGCCAACAAGATGCGCCGGATATTCTTGGCTACCGGCCTATCCCGCACAAACCCCACCTGAGAGTCTGAGATCACCGATGGCAAAACACGCGCCAGGCGGTTAGCCAAAAGTTTAGCCAAAAGCTTCGCCTCATAATTCAACAAGGAGATAGGGCGGTACGATTCAGGTAAGAGAGGGTCCTTACCAGGCTTCGGGAGAACTATAATAGACGCTAGATTTACGTAGCGAGGAAGAAAGCCCTTAGCAACACTCAAAGTTACATTATTAATTACAAAAAAAAATTAACTAGTTAATAGCTACTTTATTAATTATAACTATATGAACATTACAACGAGTACTTTATTTTCAAATAAGTTTCTTATTGGCTCTGAGCATTAAAAGCATTTCAAAATGCTCATCGGTTAAACTGCTCCTGCATGGTGTAAGAATCTGTTCACCAATGCTGAATAGTCTCTCCACTGGTGCGCTTAACAAAAGGCTCATATTCTTCAGAATAAACACTTCCTTCACAGTTGGATAGTGCTGGAGACTGGATATATCACGAGCAACATCATTCAAGAAGAGATCTAGTTCTGACTGCATAGTGTTGTCCCCTTTATTTGATTCATAGAAGCAGAAGCTGATGTCTTTACTGGAAGATGGTGCTTCCTCCTTTTTATCTCAGAGTGATAATATCTTATGTCCACAGTAGTCCTTCCTGAAATCTTCCTTTTAGAAGGGGTGGGAGGACTCCTCCCCTTCTGGGGTTCTCTGCCCAGTGTTTAGGGCCTCTTAGCCACTTCAGAAACCCTTTTTATTACTAATAACAGTACATGCAAATTAGTCCCTTTAAATATGCAAAAACAGTCCAGCCCTTTATGAAGCAATTATTTCAGTTCAGTAGAGCCCATTTGACTGGCTGTCACCACATATAGCCGGTACATAGGTAGTTACTGTAATGCACTGTGGCGAGGCAAGAGAAACAAGTTGATTTGGAGGCTTAATGAAATTTGTCATCAATTTTTCTGCATGCTACGTCAGGGAGAAGGCTTCCAGATGAGGCACAGGATACGACTTTGTGCACAAATTACTGCAGCAGTGAGGAGGAAGAAGCCGGCCAGAACGTAAAACACCCGGCGGCAGCAATGAATAAAACGCATTGCACCGTGGGCCGCATAAAACGGCCAGGCAGGCCGGATTCGGCCCATGGGCCTTGTGTTTGATACCTGTGTATTAAAGCTACACAATTGCAGGATCTGCATGGTAAGGAAGAGGCACTGTGGGTCAATCTGGAAAGAGGGAATGGAAAACATATTTACATTGGTGTAATATACAGGCTTCCTTCACAAGCAGAAGAATTGGACAGAGATTTAATAGACATTCAGAATACAGATGTAAAAGGGGAATTATTACTAATAGGTGATTTTAACATACTAGATTTGTGGAGTTTTCTAGATGTAGGGAGATCCTGGATTCTCTCCAAGGAGAATTGTTCTAGCAGTTGGTAATAGAACCCATGCGGGATGGAGCCATACTGGACGTAGTGCTTACAAATAGGGAAAGTATTTCTGATGTTACAGTGGGTGACATCCAGTGATCACCGCATGGTGAGGTTTAATATTAATTCAGATGTAGAGATGGCATATTCAAAAGTAAAGGTTCTAGAATATAAAACTAAATTTGTTAAGATGGGAGATTATGTCAAGGAATTTGTGTGGATGGGAACATCTGGGCAAAACTGAAAGGAGCTATTGTAAGGGCAACAAACCATTTTGTAAGGAAAGTACGTAAAAGTAAGAGGAAAAGAAGGCTGCCTTGCTTCTCAAAAGTAGTAGCTGAGAAGGTAAAGAAAAAGAGGTTAGCTTTCATAAACTACAAAAAAACACAGAAAGAGGAAGACAGGCAAAAATATCTGGAAAAATTAAGAGAAGCTGATCGAGTAGTCAGGAAAGCAAAGATACAAATAGAAGAAAAAATGAAGAGACAAGACATTTTTTAGATATATCAGTGATAGGAAGAAGTGCAAAAGTGGCATTGTGAGACTCAAAGGTGAAGGGGAGAAATATGTAGAAGCTCATAAAGAAAGGCTGAATTGCTTAACAAATATTTTTGTTCTGTATTCACAGCTGAAGCGCTGGGAGCGGGACTGCAGAAGACAAATTCGAATAGGGATGGAGGAGTGGTAGACCCTGATCGATTTTCAGAGAGTTGGTGTCATGAGGAGCTAGCTAAATTAAAGGTGGACAAAGTGATGGGGCCGAATGGTGTACATTAGAGAATGACATGTTGACTATTATTCACGAGTACCCCACAAGAAAGAAAAAAAAGTCTGGTTTCCGTGGGTATGGGGACAAGGTCATTCACCGCTCCTTGGAGTGGTGAATGGCCTTGTCCCTGCAGTAAAGTATCTGCCGCAAGTTGCTTCCCTTTCTACCACTCCCGGTCAGCAGCCCTCCTTGCGATTGTGTGGTCCAGCAGCCTCCCACCCCCCTCCTGATCGCCAGCAGCAAAAATCCCCTCAACAAATCTATGACTCTCCTGGGCTGTGTTGGCTCCTTCACGACTCCCGGGGTGGGCCTACCAGACTTTTGGTAGCTTCCGACCGGAACCTTCTTGCCACCGAGTCAAGGAGGACTTGGCGGTAAGAAGGTTACAGTTGGAGCAGCCCTATCTGCAGGAAGTTTGATAGGCCCGCTCCGGGAAGCAGAAAGGGGCAGGGCCAGTGTTAGTGGAGGACAGACAGGGCACCTGCCTTGGGCCTTGTGATCCGGGCATCTCTTCCCTTTTTGGGCCATCTCTCTCCCTTCCCCTCACCTTCGCTTGCGCTTTTTAGTTTTTTCTCTCCAAGCGGCCCGGACTCTGTAGCCTTCTTATAAGTCATGTAAGACTGCCCCGAAACATTTCCTCTGACGCAAGCCACCCAGGCAGAAACAAGAAGTTGCATCAGAGGAGAAGTTTCGGGGCAGGCACAAGCGACTTGAGAAGGCTACAGTGTCCGGGCTGCTTGGAGAGAGAAAACTTTGATTATGAAAAGTGCCGCAAATGTTTTTTCTATGATTTTATTTAAGAGTGAATGCTTTTTGGTATGTTTGTAGTTTCTGTGGTTAGATGTATCTTAGTGTGTTTGCTATTTATATGGGCCAGGTCTATCCTATCTAATAACGGAGTTATTTATATATATATAGATAGATAAATATAGTTTATTT
Source organism: Geotrypetes seraphini (assembly GCF_902459505.1). NCBI lineage: Eukaryota > Metazoa > Chordata > Amphibia > Gymnophiona > Dermophiidae > Geotrypetes > Geotrypetes seraphini. Next base: position 70,993,893 of record NC_047094.1, on the reverse strand, counting down.
TATTTTACTTTTATTGTATTCTGTAAACCACTTGGACCAGTGAATTGAACGAGCGGCATAGATTCACCAGAGGTAGAGGCAACATGGATTCACTAGATCAGGGGTAGGGAACTCCGGTCCTCGAGAGCTGTATTCCAGTCGGGTTTTCAGGATTTCCCCAATGAATATGCATGTGATCTATTTGCACGCACTGCTTTCAATGCATATTCATTGGGGAAATCCTGAAAACCTGATTGGAATACAGCTCTCGAGGACCGGAGTTCTCTACCACTGCACTAGAGGTAGGTCTTGTCAGACAAATCTGATCAATGTTTTTGGCTGGGTGACCAGAGAACTGGATAGAGGGAGTGCGCAAGATGCAGTGTATTTAGATTTTAGCAAAGCCTTTGACAGTGTTCCACACAGACGTCTAATACAGTGATTCCCAACCCTGTCCTGGAGGAACACCAGGCCAATCGGGTTTTCAGGCTAGCCCTAATGAATATGCATGAGAGAGATTTGCATATGATGGAAGTGATAGGCATGCAAATTTGCTTCATGCATATTCATTAGGGCTAGCCTGAAAACCCAATTGGCCTGGTGTTCCTCCAGGACAGGGTTGGGAACCACTGGTCTAATAAATAAACTGAGGGCCCTCGGGATGGACCCCCAAAGTGACGGGCTGGGGTCAGGAACTGGTTGAGTGGAAGACGACAGAGGGTACTGGTCAATGGAGATCACTCTGAGGAAAGGGATGTTACCAGTGGTGTATCTCAGGGTTCTGTTCTTGGACCTGTACTTTTTAACATTTTTATAAGCGATATTGCTGAAGAGTTGACAGGTAAACTTTGCCTCTTTGCAGATGATATCAAAATCTGCAATAGAGTAGACACCCCAGATGGTATGAATAAAATGAAGAAAGACCTAGCAAAGTTTGAAGAATGGTCTGAAATTTGGCAGCTAAAATTTAATACTAAGAAATGCAAGGTCATGCATTTGGGCTGCAAAAACTCAAAGGAACGGTACAGTTTAGGGAGTGAAGAACTTATAGTTTCAAGTTTTCAAGTTTCAAGTTTTATTTCACATTTGATGAATCGCCTATTTCAGAGTTCTAGGCGATGTACATAATATAATAAAGAAACTTTAACCTAATTACAATAAAATCAAATTGTGACTCACATGAGATATAGGCAGTGGCGTACCTAGGGGGGGGCGGGGGGGGCGGGCCGCCCCGGGTACCAGCCCTAAGGGGGTGTTCCCGGCCTTGCCGTTCAGTCCCCCGCCACCCCCGAAGGACCGCTCGCCCCCCTGGCCTCCCCGCACCACCTATGAACAGCCGCAGCAGGATCGCGAAGTCAGCGTCAGCATCCCTGCGCTGCTTCCTACGACGCGATCCCGCCCCTCCTCTGACGTCAGAGGAGGGGCGGGACCGTGGCGCAGGAAGCAGCAGGGATCGCTGACGCTGACTTCGCGATCCTGCTGCGGCTGTTCATAGGTGGTGCGGGGAGGCCAGGGGGGCGAGCGGTCCTTCGGGGGGGGCGGGGGACTGAACGGCAAGGCCGGGAACACCCCCTTAGGGCTGGTACCCGACGCTGACTTCGCGATCCTGCTGCGGCTGTTCATAGGTGGTGCGGGGAGGCCAGGGGGGCGAGCGGTCCTTCGGGGTGGGTCGGGGCATCAGGCCTTCAGGGTGGGGCGGGCGGGCAGGCAAGCAGGCTTTCAAGGGGGGGGGGGGGTGACAGGCAGGCAGGCAGGCCTTCAAGGGGGGACAGGCCTTCGGGGGGGGGGGTGCAGACATTCAAGGGGTGCAGGCCTTCAAGGGGGGCAGGCAGGCCTTCAGGGGGGTGCAGACCTTCGGGGGGGGGGTGTAGGCCTTTGGGGGGGTGCAGACCTTCAAGGGGGTGCAGGCCTTCAAGGGGGGAAAGGCAGGCAGGCCTTCAAGGGGGGGACAGGCCTACAAGGGGGGGGGGGACAGGCCTACAAGGGGGGGGACAGGCCTACAAGGGGGGGGACAGGCCTTCAAGGGGGGGTGCAGGCCTTCAAGGGGGGTGCAGGCCTTCAAGGGGGAGACAGGCCTTCAAGGGGGGGAAAGGCAGGCAGGCAGGCCTTAAAGGGGGGACAGGCCTACAAGGGGGTGGGACAGGCCTTCAAGGGGGGGACAGGCCTTCGGGGGGGTGCAGACCTTCAAGGGGGGAAAGGCAGGCAGGCCTTCAAGGGGGGGACAGGCCTACAAGGGGGGGGGGACAGGCCTACAAGGGGGGGGACAGGCCTACAAGGGGGGGGGACAGGCCTTCAAGGGGGGGTGCAGGCCTTCAAGGGGGGTGCAGGCCTTCAAGGGGGAGACAGGCCTTCAAGGGGGGGAAAGGCAGGCAGGCAGGCCTTCAAGGGGGGACAGGCCTTCGGGGGGGGGGTGCAGACATTCAAGGGGTGCAGGCCTTCAAGGGGGGCAGGCAGGCCTTCAGGGGGGTGCAGACCTTCGGGGGGGGGTGTAGGCCTTTGGGGGGGTGCAGACCTTCAAGGGGGTGCAGGCCTTCAAGGGGGGAAAGGCAGGCAGGCCTTCAAGGGGGGGACAGGCCTACAAGGGGGGGGGGACAGGCCTACAAGGGGGGGGACAGGCCTACAAGGGGGGGGACAGGCCTTCAAGGGGGGGTGCAGGCCTTCAAAGGGGGGTGCAGGCCTTCAAGGGGGGTGCAGGCCTTCAAGGGGGAGACAGGCCTTCAAGGGGGGGAAAGGCAGGCAGGCAGGACTTAAAGGGGGGACAGGCCTACAAGGGGGTGGGACAGGCCTTCAAGGGGGGGACAGGCCTTCGGGGGGGTGCAGACCTTCAAGGGGGGAAAGGCAGGCAGGCCTTCAAGGGGGGGACAGGCCTACAAGGGGGGGGACAGGCCTACAAGGGGGGGGACAGGCCTTCAAGGGGGGGTGCAGGCCTTCAAGGGGGGTGCAGGCCTTCAAGGGGGAGACAGGCCTTCAAGGGGGGGAAAGGGAGGCAGGCAGGCCTTAAAGGGGGGACAGGCCTACAAGGGGGTGGGACAGGCCTTCAAGGGGGGGACAGGCCTTCGGGGGGGTGCAGACCTTCAAGGGAGTGCAGGCCTTCAGGGGGGGGGGGTGCAGTCCTTCAGGGGTGGGGTTTAGGCCTTCAGAGGGGGACAGACCTTCGGGTGGGAGGTAAAGTCCTTCGGGGGGTGCAGGTCTTCAGGGGTGGGGTGTAGCCCTTCGGAGGGGGGACAGACCTTCGGTGGAGGGGGGTCCTGGTGTAAAAGTACACAGAGGGAGAGAGGGAAGGGGGGGTTCAAAGATACATGCATATGCCAGACTTTGGGGGTTAGAAATAATGGGTCTAAAAACAGAGGAGTGGGAGAGAGATGGTGCATAATGGGATTTAGGGAGGGAAGGAACAGAAAGGGAGATAACTTGGAAACAGGGGATGGTGTGGAGGGGGGATAGAGATACTGGATAGGAGGATAGTTGGGAACAGAAAGGGAGAGATGGTGGATCCTGGGGTGGTGGGGAGTTGAGAAAAGGTGAATCTGTGGATGGAGACAAAAAAAAGGAAAGATGCCAGATCTCCGGGAGAGGGAAGGGAAACGGAAGGGGAGAACAGAGATGGCAGACGGATGGTTAGCACGGAGAAAGGAGACCCTGGCAAGCAAGACAACAAGAGCCTGGGACCAACAAGATTTGAATATTGATCAGAGAACAAAAGGTAGAAAAAATAATTTTATTTTCTGTTTTGTGATTACAATATGTTAGATTTGAAAAGTGTACATGAGACAGCTTGAAATGGGAACTTTTCTATTTTTGTGAATGGCAAGGCTGAGTTCAGTTAAAATATATGCTTTATAAGAAAATATAATAATGTGTTTTATAAAGTTTATAAGCATTGCTGGCATACTCGGTGAGGTGTTCCTAGTGTTGGTGGTGGTGGTAGCATGTCAGTGTGTTGAGAGGAAGAGGTAGTCTGGGAAATTCTGCTGAGCAAACTCTGGGCCCATTTCCACCCCCAGTTAGTCCACTCCACTCAACTGGTTCACACACTGAGTGGGTCTTTGGGTGTTATTTCTGGGTAGTTGTTTTAGAATCTCTTCCAGTGGTTTGTCAGTATCTCCTTCTGGTCCAAGGAAGGAAACTTTGTCAACCTTAGCATTGACCTTCAGAATATGTTTGTAACAGCGCTGCTTGTGTGGCATTAGGCTATGTAGTGATCGAAAGAAAAAAACAGACCTTTGCACATTTTTGCACTATATGGTGGGTGTATGAGGAGATTCATTTCCTGCACAGTTAAGTCCATTTTTTCTACTGAATAATAGTATAGGTACAATGAAAGTAAATAGCAAAAATGTTTGAGTAGATAATTAAGGAAATCTTTTTCATATTGCTTGCTTATGGACTGGGAAAAAAGACTGTTCAAGCAAATGTCTCCAGAACTGCTTTAATGGAAAAATGTGATTTTTTTTTTTTTTAAGTACTTTGTGAAATTTATTGTTGTTGTGAAATTTATTGTTATACTTTGTTTAAACTTAAAAAGCGGTGTCATTAACAGTGAATCTAATCGAAAAATCGATTCAACAGGGTGAATCGGATCGAATGAAATATTTTTCTCTGAATCGGGCAGCACTATTGGCTACCATGAGAATGGGCTACTGGGCATGATGGACCATTGGTGTGACCCAGTTAGGCTATTCTTATGTTATGTTCTCATCTGTAGGGGCCTTTGTTTTCACTTCTTATTTTAATGTATTTTTTTCCTGGGAACTTATCAGTGTTTTTTTATAATGGGAACAAAAATGGAAGAGAATTAATGTGTGTGGAATGGGGGGGGGGGGTAACTAATTTCTTCAGCTAAATAATTCAATCCACTTCAAACAGACATAGGAGAACTCACGCACCATTCACACACCCTCCAACCAAAAACGTCAAAAGAAAAAAACTGTTCGACAACCTCCTAGCCATTCGAGCTGCAACACTTGACCCCCAACTCTACAACCTATTGACCTCGACCACAAACTACAAAACCTTAAAAAAAGAAATAAAAACCCTTCTATTAAAAAAACACATAAAACCAAACTAACATAATCAGAACTGTCCCAAGCATCACCTGCAACTACTCCATATGTACTTCTGATGTCATGACAATTCAGACATAATTTATGTTATGTTATGTTTGGAATAATGGTTACATAAATGAGGTTCAATAAAAGAAAATTTTCTGTGGGAGCATTTGTTGGAACTTCTGTTATCCTGATTTCTTCTATCTGTGGGCTTTCTTTAGCTAACCTACTTATCTGGGGCTTTCCACTTCTGCAGCTGCCCTTTTCACGGTCCACTTTGCGCTTGCACTCTCTGGGGAGGGGGGGTGGGGTCTGGGCTTGGTGGGGTAGGTGTGTCTGGTAGTTTTGTCTGGGTGGTGGCTGGGTGTTTCTTGGGTGCTTGTTGTGCGGATTGGTGTGTCTGGTGAGCGGTCTGGGTGTTGTTGCTTGTGGGGGTTTTTTTCATTATAAAATATGGCTGAGGGTCTAGTCCGGCTTATTATTCTTGTGGGTTCTGGGGTGGGATTTGTTTGCTTGCCCCAAGTTTTGGCCTTTTGTTGTGTATTGCTATGCCTCTCATTGGCAATTTTCTCTTGGGAGAGGCTTGTTCATGCTTGTTGTTGCTGTTACTCTCATTCTGTGTTCTTTTTGATAATGTATAAGTTTCTGTACAGACCATGGTTGCTTGTCTGGACCTTTTGCCATTCTCAATAAAAATACTTTGGGAAAAAAAAAAAAAAAAAAAAGAAAATTTTCACTGCCTGTTTCTATTCTGACCATTTATTCCATTTCATGGTTATTGCAAAAAAAAAAAAAAAAAAAATTTTACATGAGGGGGGGGGGGTGTCAAAAAATGATGGGCCCCGGGTGCCACATACCCTAGGTACGCCACTGGATATAGGAAAGGAGGGTAAAGTTACAATGGGGAAAAGGAAAAAAAACAAAAAACCAGGGAAGAACGAAAGGTAGGGTAAAAATTTATTCAAAGCACTTCTTGCATATTTGTTTGAGCCAAATCAACAATTTAGAGGATTAAAAATTAGTTAATGGCGTCCATAAGTTAAATTATAGATCGAAGGCGTCCTTAAATAAATGGGATTTTAAAAGCTTTTTGAATATTAGGATATCACTTTCTATTCTAATATAATGGGGAAGGGAATTCCACCATTGTGGACCTGCAACAGTAAACATATCAGCTCTTCTCGTTCCAATGATTTTTAAAGAAGGCACAGTTAGTAAATTTTGGTTGGATGAGCGCAAAGATCTTTGGGGTTTGTATGGGATAAGTGATTTCAAAATAAATTGTGGTTCACTGAATGTGAGGGACTTAAAGATTAGGAACATCAGTTTGTAGAGGATCCTATGGTTAATATGACAGAAGAGCGGGACTTGGGTGTGATTGTATGTGATGATCTTAAGGTGGCCAAACAGGTTGAAAGGGTGATGGCGAAAGCTAGAAGAGGTATGGCCAGGAGGAAAAAGGAGGTATTAAAGACCCTGTATAAAACTCTGGTGAGACTTCATTTAGAATATTGTGTACAATTCTAGAGATTTATTTATTTATTCAATTTTCTATACCGTTCTCCCAGGAGAGCTCAGAACGATTTACATTAATTTATTCAGATACTCAAGCATTTTCCCTGTCTGTCCTGGCGGGCTCACAATCTATCTAATGTACCTGGGGCAATGGGAGGATTAAGTGACTTGCCCAGGTTCACAAGGAGCAGCATGGGTTTGAGCTCACAACCCCAGGGTGCTGAGGCTGTAGCTTTAACCACTGCGCCACACTCTCCCCTCTCAATATGTATACTTTGGAGGCAAGGCAGGAGTTAGGAGATATGATAAAGACATTTAAATACCCACATGGTGTAAATGCGCATGAGTCAAGTCTCTTTCTTTTGAAAGGAAGCTCTAGAATGAGATGGCTCTAGAAGTTAAGAGGTGATAGGCTCAGGAGTAATCTAAGGAAATACTTTTTTACAGAAAGGGTGGTAGATGCATGGAACAGTCTCCCGGAGGAGGTGGCAGAGACAGAGACTGTGTCTGAATTAGAGAATGACACGGTGGCGGTTACCTGTGGCTAGCCGCGTTTAGCCGCGGGTAAACCGCCGAAACGGGGAAAGAAAAATAGCAGTCGCTGCGGGGACGGGGACAAGGCCATTCACCGCCCCGTGGAGCGGTGAATGGTCTTGTCTCCGCAGTGAGGTATCAAGGATCACGCGGTCCCCGCAGCCCCTGCCTGCCCGATCGATCTTAGGCAGCTCCCTCCCTTCACCTCACCTTAGTTTGCAGGCTTTCTTTTTCAGCGACCCGCACGCTATCAAAGAGGCGCGCACGCATGACTGCTCAGTGTTCAATCTTCTGCTCTGACGCAACCAGAAACAGGAAGTTGCAGCAGAGCAGAAGATTGAACACTGAGCAGCCGCGCGTGCGCGGCTCTTTGAAAGCGTGCAGGTCACTGAAAAAGAAAGCCTGCAAACTAAGGTGAGGTGAAGGGAGTGAGCTGGCTAAACGGTACGATCGATCGGGCAGGCGGGTGGGGGCTGTATGTTCCCGGCTCACACTGGAAGGAGGGAGTGAAAGGGAAAAGGATTCTGGGCCAAGGGGATGAAGAGGGAAAGAAAAACCCACAGCAGGAAATAAAGGGGAGGACAGGCAGGTGAGCCAGATGCTGGAAGCAGGGGGGGGGGGGGGGAAGAAAGAGGAAAAGAAGCTAGATGAGGTTGAAAAGAAGAGACACACTGGTATGGAAGAGGAAGATAGGGGAAATCTGGACACAGGAAGGTAACAGAAAGAGGGGAAATTATGTGCATGGGGCATAGGGACAGAGACATAAAGGGGACATGCCATGGGGATGGTATATGGACACGGGGGGGGGGGGACATGGCAGATACATAGGGGAGATATTAGAAATGGGGAAAATAGGAGCACAGAAGCGAGATGGTTTGTGGGGATGGGACAGGGACTGAGTTCGCAGGCTCCAGTGGCTTGCACAAATTACATTGTAACGTGCCACAAAAATAAGAGGGAGGAAGGTAGATAGATAGGCCATGCGAGAGGAGCTGAAGGGTAGTAGAAAAGAACAGATGGTAAAGGAAGGGTGGTGGTGGAAAGGAATAGAACAGACATTGAAGGAGGGTGGGGAGGAACAGACCCTGAAGGGAAATGTGGAAGACAGAGTGGGGAGAAGATGCTGGAAGGGAAGAAGACTATGGGAGAGCGGAGGGAAGAAGATGGGTGCCAGACCAATTGGGGGGTGGGTGAAGGGAGAGGCACAGTAACAGCAAATGGAAGACGCAGAGAGAAGACACACAGTGGATGGAAGGAATTGAATGAGAAGATGTGGAAAGCAGAAACCAGACAACAAAGGTAGAAAAAAAAAAAAAGATTCTATTTATTTATTTATTTTTTGCTTTAGAATAAAGTAGTATATTAGTTGTGTTGATAAAAATTTATAAACAAAGCCCTGCCAGCTGAACATCTCTTTCTCTAGTTCAGCAGCAGGAACTTTGATTTATAAGAAAGGAATAAGCTAAATATTACAGTACTAAGGCTTATATGGATGCTGTGGGGACGGTGACGGGACGGTGAATGGGATGGCAGTGGCAATGACGGGGCGGTGAAAGTGATGGCGGTGATGGTGACAGGGCGGTGACGGGGCGGTGCAGAGTTTGGTGGGACGGGGACGGGGCGGTGACGGGGAAATATTTTTTCCCCGTGTCATTCTCTAGTCTGAATTCAAAAAAGCATGGGATAGGCACATGGGATCTCTTAGAGATGCAGATTGGTAGACTGAATGGGCCATTTGGCCTTTATCTGCCATCATGTTTCTATATTTCTAGTTATCCAGAATCAGCTCTTTCAAGGCAGCCTCATCTCTTGACAACCTAGAAGCTTTCTCTCTGCAGCATTGTGCAGAGAGATAGCTTCCAGGTTGGCAAGAGGCATGCTGCCTTGAAAGAGATAATGTTGCAGAACTAAAGCGGCAGCATGTGGGGTAGGGGAAAGAGACACCGGACTGTAGAGAGGAAGGAAAGAGACATAGGATCATAGGAGGTGGGAGAGGGAAAAATGCATGACAACCCAAGGGGGAGGGAGTGGAGGATAGAGGCAAATGTTTGCCTCTCACCCTCCAAATTGGAGAGCTGCCTAAGCCTCTATAAAATCTCTCTCTCCATCCCATTGCCCATTGTCTCTCTCTCTCACCCCCTTTCATAATTTTTCTTCTAGTCCCTCCCCCACCTGTGGTCCATGTATTCTCCTCTCTCTCTCATCGCCTGAGCTAACAAAATAGCTCCAGGGGAACCCGTGGTCCTGGCATCTCTTCCCCTCATTGGTCTAGCTCTGTCCCTTCCCCTTACCTTCACGGTCCCTTTGAATATCAAGCTTTTCCTTTTAAGAGTTGCTCCGACGCAGCAGACTCTCTTGGAAGCAGCCAGCAGCTTTCCCGAAGCTTTCCCTCTGCTGCAATCTGCCCAGGCAGAAAGAGGAAGTTGCATCAGAGGGGAAGCTTTGGGGCAGCTGCCGGCAGTTTGTGAAAATGGCTGCTGCACCAGGGCACCTCTGAAAAGGAAAAGATTGATTTTCACAGATGACCATGAAAGTGAGGGGAAGGGAGGGCGACGGACCAATGAGGGGAAGAGATGCACGTACCATGTGGCCCCCTGGAGCTGTGGGGCCCAGGGCAGCTGCCCTGTTTGCCCTCCCCTAACGCCGGCCCTGGACAAAAGACACCCTGTTGTTTCAGCAAACTGCATGAACATTGAGTAGAAATGAAGGAAGCTGATTGTGTCACAGTCCAGTGCCTGCTAAATGTGGGCTTTGTCTGAACAACAGCAGTTACCAAATATGGAAATGTAAAATGGAGAAGCTGCTGAAGAAAGAAAGCAATAATCTTAGAGTGACCTGTAAAGACCAGAAAATGCAGGGAAGAAAAAAGACTGATATAAAGAAGCTATACTTGTCTTGTTCCTGAAAGATAATCAGCTAATATACGTCCAGTGAGAAACCATAGTGAAATTTAACGTGGTTTTCACTACAGCAAATGCATGAAAAGGCTATTTTGCAGTAATTGGTATCTATCACATAAGCTATATACAGTGAGATTCCAGAATAACGCCAGCTCTATGGAGGCATTAGCGTCTAGCGGCATTGTAGCGTGCGCTAAAACTGCTAGCACAGCTTAGTAAAAGGAGCCCTAAAATTTACCGCAGAACAAAGTATGCCTAAATATTTCATTGTTTAATTATGGTAGAATGAAATTGCCTATCTCATATTAAAAAAAACTGTATCACAAATCAATCCCAGATTTCTCACTTGTGATATAAAAATATCTTCAAATTCTGGTGTCACCTAAGTAGCAGCAACACAAAATCCCTCCACTGCTAGAGACTGAAGCAACAGAAAAACTTGCAAATATGCTACTTAGAAACTATATAGCAAATAGCAGACCTCTGACATGCTCAATTGGGGCTGGAGGTATCAGTTATTTATTGGGGGTAGTGGGGAAGCAGAAATAGGGACCAGTTACACGGAGCTGAAGATTGTTGTTCTTCCCAGCGTACAGGTAGTAATGGTTGTAAAGCAAACACAGGCTTGCGATCTACAGTCGACTCCGCTTAAGTGCAAGCCCTTCGGACCGGTTTGCCACGTGCGCGTAATCGAAGTACCATGTGAGCACCATCATTTTTCTCGCGTGATCAGCAGCTCGGGGGCAGGATTCCATGCTTGCATCGATCACTGCCATCACATATCTTAGGCCGAGTGACCTGTAATCATGTTTGAAGTTTGCGATTATCCCTTTGTTTTTGTTGCTTTCATATTCCCCCCTCCCTCCAATCCCCACCCCACCCCCCGCAGGTGCTTCTCTTTCTCTCTCTTCCTCCAACCCTCCTACAGGTTCTTTTCTTTCCCTCTCACTCTCCCTCCCTTCAAATCCCCCCCCCACACACACACGCAGGATAGTCTCTCTCTCCCTAAGGCTCTCTACTGTCCCCCACCTACCTCCTTGCTGAAAATTAAATTTTGGGCTAGCAAACAAGAGCATCGAAGTGAGCTTGCTGCCACTGGACCGCCCCTGAAGCCTTCTATCTGGAGCGATTTCCTGTACCCGCATAGGTGGGATACTCAAGCGAAGCGACTTCCAGGGCAGATGCTGCTGCCGGCTGGCTTGAAGATTAAATTTCAGGTAGGTGGGGGACAGGGAAGAATACCCCAGAAAGGGGAGAAAGCTGTCCGTACACTTGAACAGCCCTCTAAAAAGAGGATGTGTCCAGGTAAATCTGGATCTCTGGTAACCCTAAGTACTGGCCGAGAGGTCTCTGACTGCTACATACTAAACTCTTCCAGCAGCGATGGGGTACTGCACGGGGGTGTTACACTGGGTAAATGAATGGTACAGGATGTATCCTACTGGGGAGAACAACTGCGACAGGGTGTGTCTCAATGAGAAGAGCAGTGCTAAAGAGAGACAATACCATAGAGCAGGGGTAGGGAACTCCAGTCCTCGAGAGCTGTATTCCAGTCGGGTTTTCAGGATTTCCTCAATGAATATGCATGAGATATTCATTGGGGAAATCCTGAAAACCTGACTGGAATATGGCTCTCGAGGACCGGAGTTCCCTACCCTTGCCATAGAGGGATATCTCACTAAGAGCAGTGATTACTACCTGGAGAGTGTGAGTACTTCAGGGATGGTCTTGCTATGGGTGAAGGCCAGTGAGTACTATGGGAACCATTCTGCTGGACCAGTGTCTCTCAAAATGTATGCCATGGCACAATGGTGTGCCACGAAAGATTCCAGAATGTTACTTTATTTTTAAAAATTCCCTTCATAAGTATGGCCTAGAATAGATGACATTTACGTCGTGTACACAAGAGTCAGTCAATGTTATGAGCATCTGTGTGCATAAGAATACAACCGCCCAGACAAGCATCGTTCTTTGATGTGATTGGTCCTTGAAAACTAATAGCAAGTAATTTTATTTTTATGTTTTAAGCAGTAGTAATCCTAACTTGAGCAACAAAGCAATCAAGGCATGTTACTGTTTGGATCTTCTTATCTTTGCGAACTTGGATTTTCAGCTCTGACAGAAATTAAATAAAAAATAAAAGAGAACAACTGCAGATGGTAGATAATGAAATGCATATTTGCTTGTCAACTATCAGGCCACATTTTGAGTTAATTTGCACTCAAAAACATGCACATCCGTCATATTGATTAGCAATTCTATTCTATCTACCGTATTTTAGTTTCACCATTGTTATAATTACCTATACATAGTTTAAAGAACTGTAAATAAATAACTCTCAAATTTATTTTTTTTGTTGGTTTTGCAATTTTATAATTTGAGAGACACTGTGCTGGACAGAGGCTAGTTACAACAGGGAAAGTTCCTAGGTGTGGAATCTATGCAAGAGACACTCACTCTGAAGAGCAGTATGGTACCAGGGACCAGGGCACAGATAAGCAGCAGAATGCCTTCAGCAGTGATGATCTTATTCTTTGTGGACTCTTCCAGATCCAGGAAAGCTTCGGGGGCTGGTACTGTAATGCAGAGAGAGAAATAAGACTGAGAGTTAGCCCTGGGGTAAGAACTGAAATTGGAGCTGGGGTTGGGTGGGTGAATAGGAAGGAGGATGAAAAGGAATGCCTAGAGAGTAGTGAGAGCTTGCACTGAAGGGGGAGCAAGGAAAGAGAGGTCATGGTGCTCCTGGGATGAGAGCTGGAGCTGAGAGATGATTTAGAGAGACTAATGATGGTGTCCCTGGGGTGCATGCTATGAGAGAATGATATATGTACTTAGAGAAGTGTTGCTGGAGTGAATTTAGGCAGTAGAATAGTAATGTAAGGAGAGAGAGATGTTCTTGGGATGAGAAAAGTGATAGAGGTGATTAGTGAAAGTGTAGTTACTTACCTGTAACATAGGTTCTCCGTGGACAGCAGGATAGTCAGCCACATATGGGTGTTGTCCCAACACCTCCCAATTTGCGGATAAGCTCTCCAATAGCTCAGAGAGATTTTTTTTTTTTTTTTTCTCTGAGCACGTGCAGTGCCCGAGCCCTACCCATTTCCCCCTGCTTCCCCCTAATCCCCAGGATGTTCCTAGCTGTGGCCGGGTCGGCCGAATGGGGAGGCGGGTGGGTTGTGTGGCTGACTATCCTGCTGTCCACGGAGAACCTACGTTACAGGTAAGTAACTACACTTTCTCCTAGGACAAGCAGGATGAGTCAGCCATATATGGGTGACTCCCTAGCCGAGGGATGTACCGACTGGACCTGTGCCTTAGCGCTTTGTGCATCCCTCGCCTGGCTGTGGAGGCCGAGCCGGGCAGGGTAATCAGGCAAAGCAGGTAAAGTTGTGGAAACAAGGTTTTAGATAAAGTGCTGTGTTAACTGAGCAATAATACTCACAGAACAATGAACTGGTCAATGACAATCAATGAACAGTGAGAAACCAACTGGTCAACAGTGACCATTTGTACTTGCATGTGAGAATTCATACTTGCCTATTCCACATTCAGTCTAGACAGGAGTGCTGGAAGACCTACTTAACTCACAGAACAGCGAAAACTGGTCAAAGACAATCAATGAACAGTGAGAAAACCAACTGGTCAACGGTGACAATTCATAACTGGTCAATAGTGACAATTCGTACTTGCATATGAGAATTCATACTTGCCTATTCCACATTCAGACTAGACAGGTTTGCTGGAAGACCTACTTAACTCACAGAACAGTGAAATTGGTCAATGACAATCAATGAACAGTGAGAAACCAACTGGTCAACAGTGACAAATCGTACTTGCATGTGAGAATTCATACTTGCCTATTCCACATTCAGTCTAGGAAGGAGTGCTGGAAGACCTACTTAATCAATATCTATAACACCCTACTTGAACAGTGTTTGTTGATATTTATAACCCCCTACTTGATCAGTGTTTGTCAAGGCTGTGCTAGTGGTTGCTGTCCCTCCCGGGAGGGAAGAGCCACTTCCAAGACTGCTCGGCCGAATGCATTTGGAGCGTGGAATGCTATGTCGAGGCAGTAGTGCTTGGTGAAGGTGTGCATGGAGGACCAAGTGGCTGCATCGCAGATGTCCCCTATTGGTGTGTGGTGCAGAAGTGCCGTTGTGTTGGCTATGGTTCTGCACTGGTGGGCGTTGGCTCCCACCTGCGGTTGATGCTGTGCTTTTCTATAGGTGAAGGGGATGCACTCATATCCAGCGCGAGCACCTGCGTTTGGTGGCCGGAAGTCCTGGTCTGTTTTGGTCGTAGGAGATGAACAATTGAGGCTTGTCTAATCTGCTGCATAGTCAGGGCCCGCACACAGTCCAGGAGGTGTTGCTGAGGTGGCAGTGTGCCTCCCTGTGGGGAGATGTAGAGTGCCGGGAGGCACGCTGAAGCCACCTTCGGCAAGAATCGGGGGTACCACCCTGTTCTCATGAGGGAGTGTGTCGGTAGACACGATGGTCAGGGTTTTCCCAGCCAGGAATACGGGATCTGCCTCCCCCAAAGGTTTGAAGGGGTCGAGGTGAGATGATGCGGCACCAAGTTGAGGTCCCATCCGGTCGGTGGTGGTCTGGCCGGTGGGTGCAGATTGGACAGTCCCTTCATGAAATTTTATGATTACTGGATGCCTCGACACTGGTTTGCTGTCTAGGCCAGCGTGGTAAGCCGTGATTGCACTTAGGTGGACCTTGATGGAAGTGGGTTTTAGGTCCCCCTGAGATAAGCTCAGTATGTACTGCAGGATGTCCGGTATGGGGCAGTTGTAGGGGTCTCGCTGCATGTCTGTGCACTGGTAGCGGGATCTTCTCCCTTTCAACCCATAGCGTTTTCTGGTTGAAGGTCTTCTGGCTGCCATAAGAGTGTGCTCCACGTCTTGTGGTAGGTTCATCCTCTCATCATCCATGGGGTCAGGGCTAAGGAACGCAGGTCGTGGTGGAGGGTAAGGTTCTCGCGTTGTGTAATGAGAACTGCACTGATCGGGAGCGGGGAGAGGTGGGTGAACCGCTATCTCTTGCCGGAACGGGAACCATGGTTGCAGGAGCCCGAACAGGGCAATCATGATCACCGTTGCTCTGTCCTGAAGAATCTTCTGCAGGACTTAGGGTGTTCCAACTCACAGACAGACCGTCGGGCCTGAGACGGCGATGGGTTGATCTCTTTGCGCAGAAGGTCGAGTATTTTGAGTTCGGTTCGGTTGCAAACAGGTCGATGCTCGGTGTGCCCCAGGTGCTGAAGATCTTCTTCATCGCCGCTGGGTTGAGACACCACTCATCGGGATCCAGCTGGTGGCTGAGTCTTTCTGCCAGGTCGTTCTACTCCCACAGGAGGTAAGTCGCCTGGATGGGGCATTGAATGGAGTTGGAGAACTCCCACATGTGGCAAGCTTCCTTGCATAGCGAGGTCGACCCTGTCCCTCCCTGTTTGTTGATATAGTGCAAGGCCACCTGGTTTTCTGTTTGGGTGAGGACTGCCCTGCCTGTTTGAAGGTTTTGAGGGCATTCCCTAAGGCCCTGAGCTCCAGTAGGTGGGTAGTCAGAGGTTGGGTACACTGGTCCCAGTGACGTCTGAGGTGCCCTTTCAGGGATCACATGAGTAGTCTGGTGTGCTGCACAACAAAGACCGGAGCGTGCTGACGATGAGCTGCTGGCAGAGATGCACTGGGCCAGGGATGTCATGGCGTCGATCTGGTAGTCCCGTAGGACGGCCTTGGTCTGCGTGGTGTCGATGACTGCCCAGATGAACGATATCCCCTGGGTGGGTATCAGGTGGGATTTCATGTAGTTAATGAGGAACCCCAGTTCTTGGAGAAGGGTTATGGTGGTTGACGGGGCTGCCAGCTGTCGAGATAAGATAGGACGCGCACCCCTTGAAGGCAAGGATGTGCCACTGCCATGCACTTTGTGAACGCTCTTAGAGCCGTTGAGAGTCCAAGGGGCAGGACCTTGTACTGGAGGCGTCTGTCTTGGCTTTAGAAGCGACGATGCCTCCTGTGGGCTGGGTGCATGGGATACTAGCCAATACTCGGGCTGTAACAGGGCCAAGACTGTACCCAGAGAGTGCGTCTGGACCTTGTGTATGTATCTGTTGAGCTTACAGAGATCCAGGAACGAGCGTTGTCCTTGTCCATGGTGACGCGGGGGTTCCTGGAGTAGAAACCCCTTGGTGATCTCCTCTGTTCGTCACCGCCTCTATTGATTCTGCCGAAGCAGGTCCTCTCCTTGCTGCAGGAAAGTTGGGTCGTCAGATGGAGGGTGCCCCGCCCACTCGGGGGGGGGGGGGTGGGAGTGGAGACGAATTCGGAATCCCTGCTTGATGATGCTGAGGGCCCACTGGTCGATGGTGATCCTGGGCCAAGCCTTCGCAGACAATCTGATCCTGCTGGGCCGGAGGGTGATCAAGGTTCTGTTTTTGTCTTGGGGAGAGGGCTGCCCTTGGATGCCCCTGCCCCTCGGGCGGTGCTTGTTTGCGTAGCAGTTATGTTACTGTTGCGAGCGCTGGGGCACAGACTGCTGCCAGTGTGGACTGGCTCAGTTGTGAGCTGGAGTCTCTATTTTATTTTATTTATTTATTTCCTCTCACTGGCCTCCTGATAAAGCCGCATCTGGAACTGGAGAGCAGCAATTCGTGCGCTCAGCATTGCGCCCTCGAAGGTCTTTTTCTCCGTGGAAACCAGGGTTTTTCAGGTCCTTCCCTGACGGGGGTTGGAGGGGGGGGTCGTGCTGCCCTTTTTCTCTTAAGCTACCGCAATGTCCATGTATGGCTGCTGCGGGTTGTCGAATCCCTGGGCTGGAAAGATCTGGTACTTCAATCCCAGTCTCCTTGATGTTGGTTGCCCTGAGGAGGGAGTCAGCCAAATCTTGTCTCTGCAGTCCAGGAGGTTCTTGTGGACTGGAATCGCCACTGCCTGCGTGAAGTACTGGTACTGGTAGTTCAGGCCTTGTAGTACTCTGTCTTGGGTACTTGTTGTCCACCCACGTGGATCTTGAGAAAGGCTGTGAGTTTCTGGAGGGACTTGGGGCGAATCCTCGTTTGTGGGGGTTTTTTTTGTTTGTTTTTTTTTAGTAAATATTTATTTATTTTTGTGGGTGGTGACTCGGGACATGGCTGGAGGCTGGTGTGTAGCTTGTTCCTCCGTTGCTTGGGTGCATGGCATGCCGCTGAACCGCGCCATGTTGTTGTGCGTGGCTCCCTCTAAAGGGGGACAAAGTGGGGAGTGTAGCCCGCTGAGAGAGGAGTGGGTCAGCAGGAGGATTAACTGTGGCTGCTGGTCCCACCCCTGGTGGTTCGCAGGTTCATGTGCTGCTCCATTTGACTGGTTGGGTGGCTCCATGTACCCCACCGCCCTTCTCTGTCCTTCTTGAGAGGGGGGGAGAGCCTGCAGAGAAGGGGCAGGATGCACCCCTTCATCTGTGCCAGTGCTTCTGGCTGTGTTTCCCACTGTGCCTGGAGGCAGAGAAAGAAGAGTGATAATGCCTCTTGAGTGGGCTTCTGCTGCTGTACTGCCTATTGTATATTAAACTGTACAGCGCTGCATATGCCTTTCAGTGCTATAGAAATCATGAATAGTACAGAGTCCCTCATGCTAGCTGGAAAAGCACTCTGCCTAGGTTTTATGAAGAGCAAACAGCTTTTTAGACTGAGGAGTTTCAAACCCCCACCTTTGGAGAGGCATGGTCTGACATGCCGCATCTCTGAAGATATCAGCACCCTGCTGAGAAAGGCAGACTCCTCGTTAGCAACATGAGAGGGGGAGGGGGGCGGGGTGGGAAAGGTGTGAATTGTAGACTCTGCAGGACCCCAAGAGGGAAAGAAACATCGAGTTGGGTTTTTTTTTTTCTTTTCAGCATGTCCTTTATAAGCTGAACTCTGGGGCAGCATGTCTCCTACTGGGGGGGGAGAGGTCTGCAAGTCCCCTCCAAGGGAAAGAAGCATGGGAGATTCTTTCTCCTTAAATTCAGATTGGGAGGAGGGTGGGGCAGAGCCCTCGGGGCTGCAACAGATTATCAGAGGTTTTCCCAAAAACAAGCAGATAGGACTTACCTTTGAACCCCAATCGGCTCCCTGCAGAGGCTGGCTGTAAGAGGCAGCATGCCGTCTGGAGGGTGAAAGCCCCGATCTGTTGCTTGCAGAGGCTGTGGATTTACGCAGCAGCATGCAAGACTCCTATCGGCTGGCCTGCAGAGGATGGCTGTAGGTGACAACATGCAGGGATTCCTGGAGAGATCTCTCAGTCTGGCGAGACTCCTATCGGCTGCCCTGCAGAGGCTGGTTCTAAGCGGCAACATGCAGGGACTCCGGGAGATATTTCTCTACCGGGCCAAGTGCAGGCGGGGGGATTAGCTGAGCCAGGGCATCCTGGAGGCTCCTTGCCACTGTAGCTTGTGGATCCCCCGCTGCTGCATTCTGATGAGGATGGCTCTGGAGGAAGATTCTCGGGCCTCACTTCTCTTCATGCCTGGCTGTAAGCAGCAACATGCAGGATCTCCTGGAGAGATCTCTCGGTCTGGTGAGACTCCTATCGGCTTCCTGCAGGAGCTGGCAGCTAGCGACAGCATGCAGGACCTCCGGGAGAGATTTCTCGACCGGGCAAGTTGCAGTCGGGGGGGTTGACTGAGCCAGGATGTCCTGGAGGCTCCTCACCGGATTCGTCTGTGGATCCCCCGCTGCTACGCTCCGATGAGGATGGCTGCTGGAGGAAGATTCTCGGGCCTCACTTCTCTTCATGAAGTCTCTCAGTGCCCTCTTCCTTAGCTTGCGTGCACGTGGTGACATGTGCGCACAATGCAAGCCACACGGAAACCTCGAGCGCCGGATCCAATCAGTGGGCGCACAATTCATGAGGATCCAGTGTGTTCATCCTCCTCCTGCATCCCAGTTGTTTCTTTAGATGATTCAGGCATCTTCAAGTTGATGAGTAGAAAAGTTGTAATGGAGAGCTGTAGAAAAATCCGACCGATGGGAACGGGCGGAAACTAAAGACTGGGGATTAGGGGGAAACAGGGGGAAATGGGTAAGGCTCGGGCATGCCCAGTGGGGCCTGGGCACTGCACGTGCTCAGAGAAAAAAAAAAAAAAATCTCTCTGAGCTATTGGAGAGCTTATCCGCAAATTGGGAGGTGTTGGGACAACACCCATATGTGGCTGACTCATCCTGCTTGTCCTAGGAGAAAGAGAGGTTTCCTTGAAAGCTAACATGAAGGGGGGGGTGGATTCAGAGAGGAAAATAAGGACTGAGAACAGGAAGGGCAATGACATTCCGATACTCAGGACTCCAGCACTGTATGGAACAGCACGGAACAATGTTCAAAATTAATAGCATGCAAATTATATGCATGCCATTAGCATGAGCATTGGGAAATTAAGAGGGAGGAATGTGCCTAGTGTAGTAAGCACAGCTCTTGTGCGCATGCCCAGTCAAAATGGGGCGAGGGGAGCCCATGGTTAAATGAGGACTAGTACAGCTCGTCTCCCTCCCAAGACCCTGTGTTCAGTCGCACTCACCACTGATGCCTATATGAGCGGCTCCTCCACCCCTGCTGTAATAACAAGCCTGTTCTCAGGATGTATAAAGAAGGAAGGGGGCCTTATACAGTTGCAACAGCCCATCCCTCCCCCTGCTGCTCCCAGACCCACGAGACCAGTACCAACTCCGAACTGGCATTTGGTTTTCAGCAGTAAGGGCAGAGTTCGATGTGTGCGCTGTTTCTGAAAATTGGGAGGGAATAGCTAAGGACCCGATTTGCCTAGGACTGACTACATTTTAATACTACTTCTGGCCAACTTTGGCACACATTGTCCCCAGCATTAGTGACCTCTAAATATTCTGTGCACCCTAGCACTGGTGCTATTCTGGCACTAATAGCCTCTAATGTTGGCATTAGAGTCTGAGCACCAGCCTGTGAGGGAATAGGAGGCACCTGGGATGGTGGCGCCCCAACCCGCTCTCTTCCCCCCACCCCCTCACCCCCACCACACACATATGCTTCTTCCCCGCCCCGTACCTCTTTAACTTCCCTAGCACGAGCAGCATCTCCAACTTGCTGCCCAAGCCGGCCTCGACTCGCCCTCTTATGTTACTTCCAGGTCCCATGACCAGGAAACGATGTCAGAGGGAGAGCCAAGGCTGGCGCGAACAACAGGTTGGAGCTTGTACTTGTGCCAGTGAAGAGCTAGAGAAATGGGGGGAGGGGAAGGGAAGATGTGTGCATGGTGGGGAAAGGGTGGGAATGAGAAGGGAAAAAGAGAGGAGGAAAGGTGCCGGTGTTCCCACCAAGCAGGCGATTGGGGCGGTCTGCCCCACCTTACTATGCCACTATGAGGGAGGGAGAAATTATATCATGTGAGTTTCTCTAAAATGAAATCTGGCACGGGAGATGGGCTGATGTAGTAAAAAATGGGTGTCCTTCAAGTGAGAACTGCCTCTGATGGGGAAGAGACAGTGATGTAGAGAGGGGAGCTGAGGCGTGAGCAGTCATTGGATGAGTGCATCAGAGAGCTGCTAAGAGGAGTCCTTGGGAAAAGAACAGGAAATGATTGGGTGATACAGAAAGGAAAGTGAGGTGTATCTAGCATTAGGAGACTTCTGTATAGGGTGCCCAAAGTTCAGCACTCAGTTTTGCGTGTTGATCCATGATCCGCATGCAAAGTAATGGCTCCTTCCGATTACTGGTCCAGTCACTAATCCTGAGTATCCTAGACTACTGCAATATCATCTACCTAGGTTCATTTAAAAAAACCATCAAACGCTTAAGACTCGTTCAGAATGCAGCCGTTCGACTCATCTACAATCTCAAAAAATCAGACCATATTAGCCCCTTCTACAAAAAACTGCACTGGCTGCCAATGGAGGCAAGGATTATCTTCAAATTTGCTTGCCTCTGCAAAAACCCTAACAGGCTCGTCTCCAATCTACCTGTCAGATCACTTTGTCCGACCTGGCCCCACCCGCACACGTAACGCCCACTTGTTTGCCTTCCCGTCCCTAAAGTGCTGCATCTACAAGAGATTCCTTGACAGATCCCTGGCATTCCAGGCAGGCAAATGGAACAAATGTCTATCCACTCTCATCTCTAATTCTCCCTCCTACCAAACTTTCAGGAAATCAATCAAAACTTATCTCTTTGACAAATATCTCTGACTCCTGCCCTCCTTGTAACTCTACCTTTAACTATGCCTTGTACCTCCCAACTACCTGCCCCTCCTACCTACCTGCACCTCCTACCTACCTGCACCCGACTTCCTAAGCTACGCTGATTGACTTGTTTATAACCTCGCTATCTCCTTCTTGCCTGCTCCCGACTTGCTAAGCTATATTGATTGATTGACTTATTTGTAACTTCACTGTTGAAGTACAGTCTCTTGTCATGTAAACCACTTTGAACTATTCTGGTACTGCGGTATACAAAAATAAAGTTGTTATTATTATTATTATAACAGTCAATTATTGGCGTTAACAAGAACTTAAATGGCAGTCATTAGGAGTTACACGCAGGTCTGCCCAACGCCGTATTTGATAGCATGCACACCTAATTTTCATAGTGCATAACTCCAAAGTTGGCCATGGGAGGGTCATAGGGGGGTGAGGAGTGTTAAATTTGCAGACAAATCCACTCTCTTCCGCCAAGGGAGGGGAACCATACTCACAGTTCAAATCTACATCTAGATTTGAATTGTGAGTTTGGTTCTTCTCCCTCAGTGGAAGAGAGTAGATTTGTCTATGTGAATTTGATAATTGAAATCTACTCTGATCCCTGACTGGTATTTCTTGGACAAGGAGTGTTCACAGGATTTAGGCATTGTGTTTTAGAATACCTTCATTTGTGCGTCTTACTGCCATTAGTTGGGTGTGAGCCTATACACCAGCCTTTGACAGGCATAAGTACTTGCGTCCAAAGTGAAGTGTGAAATGCTTACTAAGCTAGGATTCTATAAGGCAGCTCTGCGCAGAGTGCCCTTTACAGAATACTAGCTTACCACGGATCATCGTGGCACCTAACTTTGGGTGATCTATACAGAATTCCACCCCAAGTGGGCTGGGAGAGAGCAATGTCACTAAGCTAAAATTATCTTTTTACAATGCTGACTCTGGGGAAGGACTTGTCTGGAGTTGAGTCATGTTTTGATATTAGAAACCATGACTTTGCACATTAAGAGTGATGACATCAAAGTTCTTAGGTCATCCAGCAAAGACATAAGAGCTCAATGGACAAGTAGTGATGACTTTGTATCATTGGATTATGTAGTAATGATGTAATTGTGGCTGCAGGTTGATGACATTAGTACTCTGTGCTTACATAAAAATGACATGGGGACTTGGGGTACAATGATGATAGAGTTCAGGGAAACGAAAGAAGTGGATTTTCAGATTTTGACTCACTGAGAATTTGGAGGTAGGTCCCGCAGGAGCTTTGAGAATGTCCGTTCCCTGACACCCTGCAAACATATAGCCCAGAGTCATTTCTGTCCACTTTTTGGATGAGGATTTGGGCATTGCTATTGTTCTTGTGTATCTGTATCCTGCCTTGTTGCCCTTCATGTATCATGATGACAGTCCTGTTCACGTTGCAGTCATTCTGGATTCTCATCCATGTGACATTGATGTTTTCATTGGTATTAAATCTGCATTCCAGGGTTGCATCATTCCCTACCTTGGACATCACAGAGGCAGGTACTGGGTATATCATTACTTTACAGTTCAAAGATCCTGTGGGGAAAAAAAGTCCAGAGCTGTTCATAACATTGCCACGTTGTCCACCACATCCTTATATTCTGTGTCTCCTCCTCCCCCCTCAAAAAAATAAAATAAAAATAACGGTTATGGAGGGACAGCTATCCTGATACCTTACAGGAAAGAGATATTTTAGAATACGATTGAGCCCAGACTCCTTCCCAATTTCTCTTCTAAACTGTATATACCACAGAGAGCCAAATGCTCTGCCTTTCAGGGGTCAGCCACACATCAGTGCTATGCAGGGTTTCTCACTGACTGAAGTTAAGCCAGAGACCAAACTGGTTCTGGCTTTGCCCTCATAATTTTGTTCAAACTTTTTATTTATTTTATATACCCTAATTGACAAATAAAAGATTAAAAAAACAACAACAACAACAACT
The DNA here is from genome assembly GCF_902459505.1 of Geotrypetes seraphini. NCBI lineage: Eukaryota > Metazoa > Chordata > Amphibia > Gymnophiona > Dermophiidae > Geotrypetes > Geotrypetes seraphini. Next base: position 70,970,769 of record NC_047094.1, on the reverse strand, counting down.
ATCTAAATTGTACATTGCAGATTTAATAAAGAGCAAAACAGGAAAGGGGAATGGGATCTGATATACTGCCCTTCTGTGATTACAATAAAAGTGGCTTGCATATTCGTATATACAGGTACTTATTTTATACCTGGGGCAATGCAGGGTTAAGTGACTTGCTCGAGTCACAAGGAGCTGCAGTGGGAATCAAACAAGGTTCCTTGATTCTCAGGTCACTGACCATTAGCCTAATGACCACTAACCTAGAGTTCAACAACTGATAGCCCCATTATATAGCTCAGTTGTTGAACTCTGTGTTCTGAGTGGAGTAACCAGCTTTGGGAACTGTCCGGGTTGCTTCCGCTTTACAGCCTTTATTCAGTTTGTTAAATAAATTCAATGGGGGGGGGAGGGGTTCTTCCTCCTGAAGAAGCAATTGTGAAACATGATTTCGTGTAGAGCAAGAGGGAGCTATCCTTGTTTTTGGATTGTCAAATTTTTTTGGGGGGACACACTATTTAATGGGTTTTCACTGGACTTTATCTGGGGAATTGAAGAAACTGGTAATGGTCATCACCTCCAGCTGCACCCGTACTAAGGACTCTATCTGGACATCAATAGAGATAAGTTTCTCTTTTTTCTTTTGCTTTTGAAAAGTTTCTTTTGAACCATATCAGGGTTTGGTAGGGCGGTGGTGCTGTGATGTGGCAGATGTAACCATTACCTTTTTGGGATGATGTATATCACTTACTGAGCACTTTCTAATTATTTAATCATTTTTATGAGTATAGATCCTGTATACAGATTTGTCAAATAAAATAATAAATAAATACTATGGCATCTTGGCGCTAAGCCCATGGCATTGGGGTGCCTAGACTGAGATGCCAATTTATAGCATTGTACTTTTTGATCAAGCATCAACAAGTCTGCATTTTGGAAATTCGGTCAGTTTTTCCTGGAATGTCTGGGAGCAGTCGATTTGATAAGAGCCTACATTACTACATAAACACCCACAATTAGTGCTGATTGCACTGGCTTCCAATATGCCCTTTAGCTTAGCCAAATTATGCATACCTTATTCAGCTAGTATATAGACATAACTAAAGTATAATTGTAGAAGAATGTGTACTATGACAACCTAAAGAGAGGGTTTCACTATAACCCTCCCCACGAAATCTTCTATATCCAAACTGCTCAATAAGCTTCCTTCAGGCCCTCAGAGGTGCCACCAGATGCTCAATAATATCTCATAGCAACTGGCTTTACGCCCCCTATCGTCATCGGGTCATTAATTTTTAGAGATTTTTTTGTGCAATGCTATAGTTTGCTCGTGTGTACATTCAATAAATAGTTTGTAAAATTTGTTACACTTATTCAGCTATACATATGAGTTCTCATTCAGTATATCCACCTACGTTTATTTATCCCAGTGCCTTTGTCTTACCCATTTTGTCTGCTTCATATGTCCTCCATGACAGACACACTACACAGGACACTTGAAACAGTTGCAACATGGATGAATTATCACAAACTGAAACTGAACCCAGACAAAACAAAATTCATTCTCCTCGAAAATAATAAAACCCCAACTATAACAAATCTAGTAATAAACTCAATCACATACCCCATACAACCCACTCTAAAACTTCTAGGAATGATAATAGACAGATGCTGTACCATGCAACTACAAATCAACAAAACAATACAAAAATCATTCAAAAATCTATCAAAAATCATGAGAAACTTAAGGCAAATTTGAAAATTCTTTGACAGAACACAATTCCAGCTCTTGGTCCAGTCCCTAGTCCTCGGTCTTCTAGACCAGTGTTCTTCAACCACCGGTCCATGGACCAGTGCCGGTCCACAGAAATTTCCTGCCGGTCCACAGGGCCAGCACGTTCTTCAACCGCCGGTCCACGGTGCGATCGATTCGGCGTTACCTTCGAACCAGCTCCCTCTTCCTAACTGATTCAGTGCACAAAGCCACAGGCAGTGGCTCCTACGGGCATCCTGCACCCGAACCGGAAGCCTTCTCTCTGACGTTGCAATGTCAGAGGGAAGGCTTCCAGATGAGGCACAGGACGTGCAAGGTGCAATTAGTACTATTATGGGGGCGGGTTCTGAGGTGGAGATTGGGTAGAGATAGGCGGGGTCTGGCCCATGACTTAGCCCAGTGTTCTTCAACCGCCGGTCCACAGAATAATTATTTTATTTCTGCCGGTCCATAGGTATAAAAAGGTTGAAAACCATTGTTCTAGACTACTGCAACATACTCTATTTCCTCTGCCCCACAACCATGATAAAACAATTACAAACTGTTCAAAACACAGCGCTAAGACTTATCTATTCACTGAGGAAACACAACCACATCACGGCGGCGTACCTCGACTCACACTGGCTCCCAATACAAGCAAGAGTGCAATTCAAATTCTACTGCCTATTTAAAACCATAAACGGAGATAGCCCAGCCTACCTAAACAACCGCCTAATCCAAACTATCTCAACCAGACACAGGAGAACGTACAAACCATTCACGCATCCCCCCAATCAGAGACGTCAAATGAGAAAAACTGTACGATGGCCTTCCAGCCACACAAGCAGCAAATCTAGACTACCAACTCTCCAATTTTCTGATAACGACTCCAGACTACAAATCGTTTAGAAAAGACATAAAAACCATCCTATTCAAGACATCCTTGAAGACAAACTAGCACTGCAAGACTCATCCCAATTCTCTGAAGCAACTCGCTCTACTCTTCAATTCCTCTGGAAATGGCCAGATAACTTATTTTGTAATCCGCCTTGAACCGCAAGGTATTGGCGGAATGGAAATCACTAATGTAATGTAATGTCCTCTTTCCTTTCTGCTGCCTGTTAAGATATTCATTATGTTGTACTGACATGGCAACATATTTCGGTTATATTTTATTTAAAATTTAACATAAGAATAGCCATACCAGGTCAGACCAATGGTCCATCTAGCCCAGTCTGCCAATCCAGATCACAGTACCTGGCAGAAACCCAAACAGTAGCAACATTCCATGCTACCAATCCAGGGCAACCAGTGGCTTCCCCATGTCTGTCTCAATAGCACACTATGGACTTTTTCTCCATAGTCTGTTCAAACCTTCCTTATACTGTACCTGGCTATGTTAACCGCTGTTACTACATCCTCTAGTCAGTGAATTCCAAAGCTTAACTATTCTTTTTATGAAAAAAATATTTCCTCCTATTTGTTTTAAAAGTATTCCCTGCAATTTTATTGAGTGTCCCCCTCGTACTTTTTGAAAGGGTGAAAAATCAGTTCCCCCTTATCTGTCCTACACTATGCAGGAATTTGTAGACCTCAATCATATTTCCCCTCAACTGTCTCTTTTCCAAGCTAAAGAGCCCCAGTTGTTTAGTCTTTCCTCATACGAGAAGTGTTTTGGTCACCCTTCTAATTCATCTATATCTTTTTTGAGATACGGTGACTAGAACTGTGCACAGTACTCAAGGTGAATAGTTAAGAGCTTCCCAAACGTGTCCTATGAACCCTTCAGTAAGTCAGGTTTTCAGAATATCCTCAATGAATATGTATGAGTTAAATCTGCCCTGTTGTTTTGAACAGTTTTTTATGAAGGTCTTTTGGTTAAGAACATAAGAATAGCATTACTGGGTCAGACCAATGGTCCATCAAGCCCAGTAGACTGTTCTCATGGTGGCCAATCCAGATCACTAGTACCTGGCCAAAACCCAAAGAGTAGAAACATTCCATGCTACCAATGTAGAGCAAGCAGAGGCTTCCCCCATGTCTTAATAACAGACTATGGACTTTTTCTCCATGAATTTGTCCAAACCTTTCTTAAAACCTGCTATGCTATCCGCCTTGCAATGCGTTCCAGAGCTTAACTATTCTCTGAGTGAAGAAATAGTTCCTCCTATTGGTTTTAAAAGTATTTCCCTGTAATTTTATCGAGTGTCCCCTAGTCTTTGTAATTTTTGATGGAGTGAAAAATCGATTCACTTGTACCCATTCTATTCCACACAGGATTTTATAGGCTTCAATCATATCTCTCCTCAGCCTTCTCTTTTCCAGGCTGAAGAGCCCTAACCTTTCCAGTCTTTCTGATGATTTTCTTTAGGTTGGCTGAAAACATATAAGAGTATTTTCAGATCCCATTTGAAAATAAATTTTAAATTATTGTAAACGAACAAATCTGCCTCCATTGTGTAGAGCAGTGGAGTCTAAACTTTTTCCGTTTAAGCTACCCTTAGTGTGACAGTAATTTTCGCATGGCATCCCCTTAACTGTTCTCTCCTCCTCCCACCATGGTCTGGCATTTCTCTCCTCTCCTTCCCATCCTTCTCTCTCTTCCTCCTCCCACCCCATCTGATATCTCTCTTACTATTCCTCCCTCATGGTCTACCATCTCTCCTCTCCCCTCCTCTTCCTTTCCTTTCCATCTCTGGTCTGGCATCTGGCTCCTTCCTTCTCTCCCCTCTCCCAATTTTTTTTTTTTTGCTTACTCTTCTCAATCAGGTGCAGTATTTCTCTCCCTCCCCCCCCCCCCCCCGCGCTTGATCTGGTACCTCTCTCTAACTTCTCCACAATGCAGTTTGTGATCATCAAGCTGCTGGCAGCTTAAACATACTGCCTTCAGTGGCCCTGGAAGCTTTTCTGTCTGCTTCAACTTCCTGTCCCTGCAGAGGCAGGATGCTGCAGCAAAGGAAAAGCTTCCAAACCATTAAAGACAGCATGTTTAAGCTGTCAGCACCCTGAAGATTGTAAGCTGCATCTTACTTATACCTAAACATGATATGGAGAAGGGAGAGAGGTTTTCCACTGGGGGAAGGGAGGTGGGGTGCCGGACTGGCAGCTATTTGTGTCGTCCTCAACAGTATTCCTGTGAGTTCACCACAACACACAGTTTAGGAAACACTGGTATAGAGATTTATCTCATGCATATTCATTGTGGACATCCTGAAAACCCGACCAGCTGTGGAATCTGCAGGACACGATTGGGAAGCCCTGTCTTAGTTAGTTTTAGGCCAGTGGTTCCCAAACCTGTCCTGGCGCCCTCCAGCCAAGTCAGGTTTTTAGAATATTCACAATGAATACTCATGAGAGAGATTTGCATGTACTTCCTCCATTGCATGCAGTTCTCTTTCATGAATATTTATTGTGGATATCCTGAAAACCTGGACAGGTTTTGGGAATAACAGTTCTGAATATTTTTGGAATGGTGTCCAGTGTGTGATCAGAGGAGCAATGTTTCTCAAGTGGACCTAGAATTAGCCAGTCTGGTTTTCAGGATAACAACAGCGAATATGCATGTACTGTCTCCTTGGTATGTCAGTCTACCTCTCACACATTCATTGGGGTTATCCTGAAAACTAGATTGACTACACTGGATACTACAGGACCAGCTTGAGAAATGCTTCACCAGATAATCTTTATGTTAGAGAACTGGAGCAGGGTTATCTGTCCTTTGTGCCCTGCTTCTCCCATTCTGTGTATTTACACAGAGAACAACAAGAACTGTCTGCCCCAGTGTGCTGCTGTACTTCCTCCGGACATGGTGGAGTGCTTCAGACTGGGGGCAGGAACAGAAAACAGAAATTTCAAACAGAGGTCAGTGCAACCTGGACCCTCAAGAGAATGCTAATCTTCCATCATTGCAGGCTCCCCAGTCTCAGGACAGTGAGCCATGCCTGCTATAGTCCCAGGGCAAGCTCCAACTTGCAGATTATATTTCCTTAAAAAAGAAAAACAAGATCCACAAGTCCACATGTGGAGAAGAAATAAAGCCAAGTGCATATCAATTAGCCTAAACCTGTTAGTGAAGTTCATTCATACAAGTCAGTGGTTCCCAGCCCAGTCATTAGGGCACACCCAGCCAGTTGGGTTTTCAGAATATCCGCAACAAATTTGCACATGATAGATAAGTCTGCATAACAAAGAGGCAGTGCATGCAAATCTACCTCATGCATATTTATTATGGATTTCATAAAAATCTGATTGGCTGGATATGCCCTGAGAACTGGGTTGAGAACTGTTGCTATAAGCCCCCTGATTCCCTGATGAAAGTCAGATTGTTAGTTGGCTCCAAATTTAGGATTACCAGATTTCCTCTTTTAAAAAAAGAAGATATCTGGCCCCACCCCGCTCCTCTCCCAGCCCTGCTCCAACCGCCCCCAGCTCCACCCCCACATGAACCTCATATCTCCTTCTCCGAGCTCGGGGCTGCATCTGGAGGACCTCCACGCATGCGCAGATATTGGCGCAATGACATCACGGGCATGTGTGTGATGTCATCATGTCGACATACACATATGCGTAGAGACCCTCCAGACATGGCACCAAGTTTGGGACTTTCCAAAATCCGGACAAACTGCCAGGTTTTGGAAATCCCTCCAGGCACCTGGACAATCCTAAAAAGAGGACATGTCCGGGTTTTCCCGGACCTCTGGTAACCCTATCCAAATTTAATACAGTCTGGCATGCCTGTTGCTTGCTGAAAAGTGTAGTTACTTACCTGTAATGTAGGTTCTCCGTGGACAGCAGGATAGTCAGCCACAAGTACCTTTGATTTGTTAAGTGGAGTGTAGATATAGCTTAGTTGTCAGAGCAACAGTCAGAGCAGCGAATTCAGGGTTCAAATGCTGCTGCTGATTCTTTTGACCATGTGGCAGTGGGTGCAGAGCAGGATTAAAGCACAGGCAAACTAAGCATGTGCCTAGGGCCCAAATGTTTATGAGGGACCCTTTGAGATGTGCTAATTCAGTAGCCCCTATATCCTCCAGCAGGAGGAAACAGAGAGCAGTGCTTCTTACTTGCTGTCTTCTCCTCTGCTGGTTGTCTTCTGCAGTCAGAAACTATTTGTTGGAGATTTAAAATATATCTATATTTCAAGGGGGGCCCAAAATGCTTGATTGTCTAGGGTCCCCTAGTAGATTATCCTGCACTGACTTCTCCCTCCATTATCTCACCTACAACTTAGATTCTGAGCCCATCTGGGCAGAGAAATAACCCATGTTATTTCAAACCTTTTATATAAATTTCCTAGAGTTCAGATTTTGAAAGTAAAATAAAAACAGTATGAAACAACCTTACACAATTTTCAGCAATACAACCGTCCAGGTCACTGAACAAATTCACACATCTATCATTTAGCAGTTTCTCAACATTTTCAGTACCTTCACTATCAGAAATTCAACAGACCTTACAAACTTTAAAAAAGTCTGGTAACTCTCTTGACACAATTCCATTTACAATTTTAAAATGATATTTATATTCAGTCCATGTATTCAAAATATGTTTTTTCACAGCCTATCCACTGACACTATGCCTAAAAGCTGGAAAGAGGCAAACATTAGACCAATTCCCAAGCAACCAAATATCCTCCTGGAAGAATATTCAAACTTTTGGTCTATAGCCAATCTTCCATTCTTAGCTAAACTCAGAGAAAAAATTGTATTTAACCAATTATCGTCTTTTCTAGAAAAGACAAATGCTTTGCATCCGAATCAAACAGGTTTTAGACCCCACCACTCCACTGTTAGGTCTCACAACTTCAATTAGATACTTCCTAGATCATAGAAATCAGTCCTTAGATTTAACAGCAGCATTTGATACTATCAACCACTCTTTGTTATTGAGGAGACTTCAAACAACAGGAATCTCAGGAACAGCACTAGATTGGTTTAATTCGTACTTTTCAGATCGTTCTTATCAGGTGAATCTCACAAACTCCACATCAAAACCATACACCCAACACTTTGGAGTGCCACAGAGATCAATACTATCTCCAATCCTATTTAATTTGTTTCTAGCCCCTCTATTAACCCTCGCTCAATCAATAGACAATCAATACTGTCTTTGCGTATGCAGATGACATACAGCTTCTACATCCTGTTCAAACGCAAAGCTCAGGAAACATCCAAGAAATCAATTAAAAATTGGATAAAATTAGCCAATGGCTTAACGAAAATATGCTTTTTTTGAACATTACTAAAACAAAAACCCTACTCTTTCCAAGCAGTGAAAATGAACCCTTAAAGGTTCCAGAATACATAAGTTCAATCCCAATTAAAATGGACATCACCATAAAACTTCTTGGCGTAATCCTAGATGATAAACTTACCTTCAATCAGCAAATTAGTTCATTTGTACAAAAATGTTTTCACAAATAAAATTAATCCGCTCTATCTCAGCTCTTTTGGGACCAACATCTCGTAACATCCTTATTCATTCATTAATTATTTTTCATCTAGATTATTGTAACTCTCTCTATCAAGATATCACTCAGAAAGAAATTAGAAGACTTAAAATCATACAAAATACAGGGTGTAAAAATTATCTATAAGGCCATAAAATTCAATCATGTCACTCCTCTTTTAAAAGATGCTCATTGGCTTCCCATATCTCATCGTATAACATTTAAAATCTAATTTCTTACCTTCAAAACAAAATTAGAACATTCCCTGGCATTTATTTACAAATTATTACTTCCTTATACTACTTCTAGATTGCTTCGCTCTACTCAACAAAATCTCCTTTCAATCCCTTCAATCTGCCATATTGTTTATGACACCATGTGTAAAACCATTTTCTTGATTGTGTCACCAACTTTATGGAATGCCCTACCTAATCATTTTAGGCAGGAAGATTGTATATCCAAATTCAAATCAAATCAAATCTCAAAACATGTATGTTCAAAGACGTTTTCAATATATAAAATGACTTCATCATCGATAGCAAACAAGAAACATTAGATTGTCCAATTTCAAGATTAAATTATTTAGTTATGCAGACAATATTACGGTTTTGATTCCTATCTTTACCTCTTTCTCCCAGATTAATCAAATTGTCATAGATATCATGCCAGCCACTGAATCATGGATAGTAGAATTTAATTTAAAAATTAACACCGAGAAGACTAAATTCTTTTATGCTTCCCTGAATTCGAAGGAAGACGTTACATCAATTGTCTTAAATGCTAAAACCTATATTGTTCATTCTTCTATTAAGATACTTGGTGTAATTTTGGACTGAAATTTAACTATGAAAAACCAGGTCAATTCTATTGTATGTAAGGGTTTCCACACATTCTCTTAAAGTTCAAACAATCCATACATATTTTCAAGGTTCCGGGAAGAGAATTCCATAGCTTTACTTCAGCTATGGAAAACATAGACACTTTTGATCTTACATAATGAATTCTGTCCTCCTTATGAGTAATTAATTTCATACCTACCTCGGATCTCAACCTCCTACCTGGTTGAAAAATTTTCCAGAGGTTTTGAAAACACAATGGGACAGACCAATATAAGAGTTGGTGCACAGTCAATAGCACTTTGTAATATATTCGCTGTTGGACTGGGAGCCAGTGTAATTGTTTCAAGACTGGAGTGATATGTGCTGTCAACCTTGCAATCAATTCATCAGTTGCTGCAAGGTCTTGCATTTTGTCTTAGCCAAACCAAGATAAAGCATGTTACAATAATCCAATCTAGTCAATATCAGTGCTTGAACCACAAATTGAAAATCACATGATGAGAGCATCGATTTTAATCTATATAGAATATACAATTGTGCATACACTCCCTGAACAACCTTAAGGATTACTTTCCCGTCGAAAGAGCAGAATCCAAGCAAATACCCAAGATTGTCATCTCTTTCTTCACCATTAATTGTGTTCCCAAAACATTAAAATCTCTCCAGAAAACTCAACCGGCTGTAGGGTGTCTAGGGCAGGTTTGGGAAACAATGCTCTATGAAACTCCAAAATTCATTGAATATTGGTTATTGTATGGTAAACCTAGCAGAAATGACCGACTATGCTCTTTTCTTCCCACATCACCCTATATCCCTCTTATATGGTAAACCTAGCAGAAATGACCGACTATACTCTTCTCAGTCCCACATCACCCTATATCCCTCTTGTAGTGACATAAAGATTGAGTCTCACTCATATTACCAGAACAAATTCCTTTTTAGAGATATGAAGGGTAAGGAGTCATGGATTTGATATACATATGATACAACCAAAGTGGTTTGCATTTATTATATGCAGGTACTTTCTCTGCCCCTAGTGAGCTCACTATCTAAGTTTCTGTACCTGGAGCAATGAAGAGTTAAGTGACTTGCTTGGGATCACAAGTAGCCATAGTGGGATTTGAAAAGTCCCAGTCCACAGTACTAGTCATTAGGGTGCTCCGTCACTCCTAAGGCTAGTAGGGTGAAGACACCTAACCCTCTACCAATTCTGCTCTGGCATTATCATTTGAGGACCCTCCAGTCCTGATGGAATGAAAAAGAAGCAGCCTAATGGTTAGAGCAGTGGTCTGAGAACTAAGGAAATCAGGGTTCAAATTCTGCCTATCTGTCTGATGCTTCTTGTAAGTTTGGGAAATCAACTTCACTCTCCATTGCTGCGAGTATACACAGATTTCAAGCCCTCTAGCACAGGAAAGTACCAACTGCCCCTGCATGTAACTCACCATTTGGAAAGGTGAGTAGAATCCAAATGTGTGAGGTCTCAGGGCAGGACCTCCCAGTAGTTTCAGGGTATCAGAGCAACCAAGAGTTCCCCAGGCTAGGGTTGTTGATGGTGTTTTGTCATTGTAATCTTACCTGCAAATGGTATGAAAAGGAGCAGGGGGCCCAGGAGTGAGAGACAGGCTGCCAGGCACTGCTCCATGATCTTTTTTCCTTTCTTCGAAACACTGGGCTCAGGTGTGCACAGAGATACAAGAGAGCTTCGGAGTCAGAGATGCTGGAAAGTGTGGTATCTGACCTTTGTTTATGCATAGACCCTGCAGCTGGAGATCTGTTTGCCTGACAACTTCTCTCTTTTTGGCTCTATTTTTAAATCCTGTAAGATGAGAGCAGGAAGTATGCATGACTGCACCTGAGGCAATCTTGCTTGACTTCCTTTCCAGAAACAGACAGTTCTTCTGGTTTCTGATTTTGCTGTCATCCTTTCTAAAACTGAGGCTACACAACACTAAATCATTAATATTTATTTGGTTAGCCATATGTCCTAATTTTAAAAAAAAACAACAAACCCAAGCCATTTTATAGCAAATTACTTTCAGGTACAGGTTTATTCCCCAGAGAGCTTACAAAATCAAGCTGAGGTAGGGGCAGTGAGAATGGAGACTGGATGTCATAACTTTTGACTCTGAACCAAAGGTCGAGCATTGGAAGTTGCTGATAGAAGTGGGCCAGAATTTGTATTGGAGATGCCATTATTCTGAGTGACTAGCTACTGAAGGTCATACAGCGAACACTGATGGGAGCAGTGGGACTAGAAATTAGTTTGCAGTGTCTTAGATCTGAATGATTTGCTGCTGATCATCACAAAACGAGAGTTGGTGGGAGATTGAGATTAAAACTCACAGGTGTCACAGCTGTGGTTGTCTGGATACTGAAGACAGCTGGCAGCAGCAGGGGTTCTGGAAAGTTGGGCCAAATTTAAGGAAGGATGAATGCAACAGTCTCTTCGGGTGCTGCATGACAAAGGGTGCAGCAAGAAACCCAAAGCCGGGTCTAGTACCAGCAAAGGAGGAGACAGAAACAAACAAGAAACAATAGCATGTGCAAACCAGAAGTGGAAAATCCTTTCAGTCCCACATCGATTTCCTGCCTGCCACTGGCATGTGGTAAGTGTTCACCTCAAAATAGCCCACAGCCTCTCCTGCCTTACCATTGCTGCTAGCAAATCATTTGGCCCATTTTCAAACTTACATCCCCTCCTTTACAAAGCTGCGCTAGCATTGTTAGCGCCGGCAGCACTGACGCTTATAGAATTCCTATGAGTGTCGGAGCTGTTACCACCGCTGCCGGTGCTAAAAACGCTAGCGTGCTTTTATAAAATGGGGGGTTGGGGGGGTTTAGTGTATCTTTTCTCTGTTTTTTTCTGCATGCCAAATTCAGTCCATTTCTGTTATATTTTGGGAAAGTTATTTGGTCCTCAGAGAGATAGATGGTCAATCTTGACCCCAATGTATTTCTTTACAACATACTCATGCAATTCATTCAAACCCTCTGCATTTGTGAGTGTGTATGTCTCTGTGTTGCCTTTTGTGTGCATACAAATGTTTTTTTTAAATCTGAGTTGCCTCTATATGGGTATATGCATATTTGTATGTCAGTGTTGTCTCTGTGTGTGTCTCCGATCTAGAGGAGAGAAGTGATGGATGGTTAGAATGGTGTTGTTCTCAAACATTTGGTTGGTTTGGAAAGAATAATAAAATTAAAATAAGTGTGATCCTGTATCCTTTAGCTGTTGCTGTCAAAAGAATTCAAAGGATGGATTTCCAGCCTCCACCACTAGGAGGCAGTTACCAGAGCAACCAGTAGCAAACTACAGTACATAGTTCAATCACTAGGTATCACCAAACATAGCAACTATCAAGAAAGCTCTATGCTTGTGTTTACAATTAAAATTAAAAAAGTAAAAGTTGAAATAATAACAATATGCAAAACTTTATAGCAAAAAATAGACAGCCTCCCTGTCAATCCACAAACCACCAGGAAACAGTTGTCTAGTTAGAGAGCAATTTAACTGAAATATGATTCAAGGGCCTGACTTAAAAGCCCCATTTACAAAGCATCTTGAACCCAAACCTACGAAGCCTTGCGTCTTAAATCAAAAGGCAATGGGGTTTAACTGTCCAGAAACTGTTCTTCTCCAGTTAAATCACTTGTTTGGGGCTAACTGCCCATTTTATTTATTTATTCAAACAAATGTATTACCCATTTATCCTACCAATCTAAATAGGGTCCTTAACTGGTTAGTGCTGCTAAATATGACTGGTTAGTATCTAACACAAAACTGGCAGGTGCATTCTGGGGGCAGATTCAGCTTGGCCAGTTACGTAAGTGCAATATTCAGCACTTAACCAGCCAATGTCGCCGGATAGATAGGACTGCATAAAAGTGAATCCTATCTTTATGTGGTACCCCGTAGCTGGTTAAGTGCTGAACAGTGTAGCAGGCTCCATAAACCCAGAAATTCAATGCCAGAGCTCAGACATGGCCTGGCATTGAATTTCTGGGCATAATGCTGGTGTTGGTCAGCAAAATGATGAGTGCCACTGGCTGAATATTGACCCCAATGTATCCACAGTGGTATAGGTTCAAATGAGGAGCTTCCAAACAAAATTTGTTGAGGCCACCTCTCCCCACCATGGCAACGCATGATCAGAGTGATGGAAGGGGGAGGGACTGCTCTTCCTCCATTCCTCCCACTATCCCCAAAACATAAAGGAGGCATAGCTTGGCAAAGGTTGCAATTACTTTTAAATAAGTTGTTGGCTTTCTCACTTGAAAATATTACAGCCCTGCTCAGCCCATCAGCTCCTGGTACTAAGCCAAAGTGTTCTGAAAATGGTGTCGGTTATCATGAGACTTCAGCCTGGTAGCAGAAGGTGAGGCGCCCAGGGTGGTGGCATCCCTCTCTGCCCTTTTCCCTGCCACGTGTGCGTACCCTTCCCTTTCCCCATACCTTTTTAACTTCTCCGGCGTGAGCAACATGCCCACGTTGGTGTCGGATCGAGCTGCTCCCTGAATGGCTGCCGTCAGTTCATGCAGGACTCGCAAGAACTGACAGAAGCTATTCAGGGAGCAGCGCGGGGCTAGGTAGGAGCACGAAAAGCTTTCACCTGCCTTGTGCGCCGCTCTTATGCAAGAGAAGTAGCCATCCAGTGAGGGAGGGGCAGGAGTGCAGAAAGCTCCTGCCGATACAGCACTGGAGGTAGGTGCGTCTTATGGTCAGGTGCGTCTAATAGAGTGAAAAATACAGTATATATATGTGTGTGTGTGTGTGTGAGTGAGTGTTTCACAAAAATATCTTCCTACCCCAACCTCCATCAGAAATGGCTTCAGTTAAGGTAGGTCAGGAGTAGACAACCTTGATCCTCAAGGGCTACAACCCAATAAATATGCATAGGATCTATTTGCATACATGGCAGACATTCAGATAGAGATTCTACATGGGACAGGAGCTGAACCACCAGGGATTTTAAAGATATGCTTTTTTACTAATCAGGGAGGTGGGAGGAAGGTGAGAGTTATTAGTGTCAGCCGGGACAGGAGGCAGGAGGGATCCCTCCTATCCTAGACCACCGCTTGTACACCTGGTATTTTAAAGGTATGATTTTTACTAATTGGGGAGGGGGAGGGAGGTGAGAGTTAAGCCCCTGAGACAGAAGGCATGAGGGATCCCTCCTGTCCCAGCCCACCACTGGACAACCAGGGCTTACAGCAGGCCTGACGGAGGCCTACAAGGCATCAAGATAGAGGGGGGGGGGGCTAGGTGCAGAGCCTGGCAGAGCACTGTAATATAAACCCCACCCCCATTTATCCTTTTTTTACAGGAAAAAAGGTTACCTTGGTTTATATTTGGGTTTGTTTATATTCGAGTATATATGGTAAGTTATGGATCTTGAGGACTTAGGTTGCCCATCCCCTCAGCTAGGTCATCCTGTACCTTTATTGCCTGTGGCCTAAGTCTGGCTGCTAGTTTTTTCTGTTCAGCAAGGGATGACTTTATATTCATCCCAAAGGCTTGCAATGCTGCTTGTACAGTTAGGATTGCCACCTGGCTCCAAATTCACTAGACAGGCTAAATTCAGTTCTGGGTTTACTCCTTGCATACAGATAATTCTGATTACCTATTACATTCTTTAAGGAAAGAATGACCACAAGTCCCTTTATGCAATGGGGAAAATTCAGGGCTGGGTCAACCTGTTGGCAACACTTATCTCATGCACCAGTTAGCCCATGGTATAGGAGCCAAGTCCTCCAAATGACAGCATGTGACATTACTACTGATCCATCTCCTGGCCTGTTTCGTGAAATGGTGCTGATTTTTACAGAGGAATCTACCTTCACTGACTGGAACTCTGGAAGTGATAATTTATTGTGGATCTCTCTTCCATTCCACTGAAAGTTGGAGAGTCACTTCCCTTCCTCATCTATAAATTTGATACTGGGCCTCCAAAAGACTATTTAAACTTGTCTTATAATACAAATGTTCTGTCAACATGAATCGTGGATTTTCATGGGAGTTTCTACTCTTCTGCTCAGTACAGGAGCATTAGGAACAATTTCCGTTTTGCAAACTGTTGATGGAAAATTGCCAGGCACAAGATGTAGAGTTCGTTTCAACCACCAGATGTCAGCAAACACATTCTATTTTTGTCTTTAGGTGAAACGTTGGTTTCCTTCCTGCGAAAACTCCCCCTTCTCAGATCAAAACTTTAAAGTTCTGCTGAGCCATTCATATCTCACCTCTTCCCCTCCCTGGTATGTGCCAAGTCCTGGCATAAAATGCAAGTAGTTGGTCTTCTCAATTTTTTTACAGCTTTTCACACGTAACAGGAGAGATTACAAAGTTAGAACAGCAGATGTATTACAGCTTTACAAGGATGGAAACAAAGAGGAAGTAAAATGTTACAGATCTGCATGCATTGAGACCCAGCATATGCAAATTTATTGCATCCATATTCATTGTAGAAAACCTGCAAACTCTAGGACTGATTGGATGAGATGACTACAGTAGTTCATAGAACTGCAGAAAGGAGAAAAAAAGTATAGTAGATCTGAGTAATCTGGATTTCAGTAAAGCTTTGACACCGATTCATGTGGAAGACTGGTGAGCAAAGGAGTCGGTCTGAGAGCTGGCGGACAGATAAACTGGGTGAGAAGTTGGCTGAGCAACTAGGCCAGTGATGTTCACTGATGGTCCTCAGTGGCTGCAAAAGCAGAGCTGCCAGTTTAAGGAGGAAGCCCATTTGGCAACCAACTATGTAAGCAGGTTGGTGTTTTCAGGATACCACTAATAAATATGCATGAGATATATTTGCATGAATACCCTGATAAGCAGAGTCTCATGCAGATTCATTAGGAATACTCTGACAGTCTGATCCATTTGTGGCCAAGGAGGACTGGAAGTGGATAGCATTGATCTAAACTCAAAAGTACAAACTGACAAGTTATCCAGTTCCAGGAGGAACATTTTTTGCCCAGTCTTGGTTTTTAATTTACATTCCAATACAGCATGGTAATGGTAGCCTCTGATTCCAACTGTTGAGATCAGGGCTGTTGCTTCAGTTATACATCTGGTCTGAATGTATCTTCCTCCTGGAACTAGGTAACTTGATAAGAGAGAGTGAGAAGCAGTGGAGTGCAGTCTAGTCTAGTGAAGAGAAAAGTGATCAGTAGTGTCACTAGGGTCAGTGATAGGCCCAATATCTTCAGAAGTGGCAGTGTGGAAGCACAGGGTTGCCACTTCTTTCCAAGTCAATCAAACAGGTTAGAAACATAGAAACATAGAAATAGACGGCAGATAAGGGCCACGGCCCATCTAGTCTGCCCACCCCAATGACCCTCCGCTACCTTTCTCTGTGAATAGATCCCACGTGTCTATCCCATTTGGCCTTAAAATCAGGCACGCTGCTGGCCTCAATAACCTGAAGTGGAAGACTATTCCAGCGATCAACCACCCTTTCAGTGAAAAATAATTTCCTGGTGTCCCCGTGCAGTTTCCCACCCCTGATTTTCCACGGATGCCCCCTTGTTGCCGCGGGACCCTTGAAAAAGAAGATATCTTCTTCCACTTCGATGCGGCCCGTGAGATACTTGAATGTCTCGATCATGTCACCCCTCTCTCTGCGTTCCTTGAGTGAGTACAGCTGCAACTTATCCAGTTGATCTAGTCCTGATGTTGTCCTCTTGCATGAATGGAATTGTAGTTCTGATTTTCTTATTAAGGAAGTCATTGAGAAAATTAGAATAACTCCAGCCATTCAATGGGGAAACACTCATTTGGTTGCCTTGCAGTGAGGTCCTAGTTAGAAGGGAAAAGGTGCCTGTTTGCTGATACTAGGAAGATAAATGCAATAAAGGATGACATTAAAATTTTGGGAAGAGGTATGATGGCCACTAAGCTTGAATTAAAAAAAATCACAACTTTGTGATGCAGAATTCCAAAGGAGGCAACAAGCTATTAGCAGAAAAGGAAAGACATGTGGGGATCATTATCTTCTGCAGATTTCAAGCTAAAAGCTCAGAGAAACAAAATACTTGAGAAGCAAATAACCCCCTTAGATGCTTAAAGGTATCAATGGTAGGAAGAGAAGAAATATCACCTGTATAATATTTGGAGAGACCAAGGCTGGTGTGAGAAAATTAGGCACTTTTAAACTTTCAGTCCCATGCCCCTTTCCCTGTCCACAGTTAAAAATTATGCATTTATAATCTCCACCAACCCCATCCAGACTCTCCTTTCCTTCCCTTGTACTGCAGATCACTTCCTATATTTCTTCCATAACCATGGTGTGTTATAATTTCTGGTGCTGTATTTTGGATATTGTGAAATCCATACTTCTATGGATCCTAGATGAAGCCCTCAGGACAACAGAATTTCCCTTTCCTTGGCCTTACACACAGCACAAACCTTTTTACTAAAGGTGAAAGACCTATTTGGCATGCAGACCTGGCACTCTGCCTTACTGCCATGCATAGGCTGTGAGACCTTAGTCATAGCAATTTTGTTGTTGCTAATGTCTGCAGTCATTCCTACAGAATCCCAGGCTGAACTCTTTTGCTGCCTGTTTAATCCAGGATTTCATTCATCTCACCCATAAGACTTGTCTGCTAATGCTGGATTAGAAGGTGTTCAACAGGGTGAATCACTGATTTTGCGTGCAAACTCTTCAGGCTTTTACATTAGGTAAAGGGTTCTTAGCCCATTCCGCAGGACGCACCTAGCCAGTCAGGTTTTTAGGATATCAAGTTTCAAGCTTTATTTAAAATTTGATTGAACATTCTAGCCTGGATTCTAGGCAATATACAATAATAAAAAGGGGGAATACAAAAGTTAAAACAAAAACATATACAAACAATATACGTAGACACAGCAAACAAACGAGACGGAAGAACTACAATAAAGTCTAGGAAAGAGAACATTAATGGGGAAAACAATAGGAACAAAGGGGAACAGTTTCATTATCTCTGAGTACCTTTAGGCAGAGAAAGAGAAGAAAAAAGAAAAGGGGAAAATCAGTGTTCGAAGGCGACTTAGAAGAGAAAACACTGAGATAGATTTGCATATACTGGAGGAAGTGCATGCAAACTTATCTCATACATTTTCATGATGAATATCCTGAAAACCTAACTGGCTAGGTGTATCCTGAAGACTTGGTTGAGAATCACTGTCACCCTCTTTTACTAATGCGTGGCGCAGATTTTAGCGTTAGCAGCGGCGGTAACTGCTCCGATGCACATAGCAATTCTAAGAGCGTCGGAGCACTTACCGCTGCTGCCGGCACTAAACCTGCGCTACGCATTAGTAAAGGAGGGGGTGTATTAGGTACATATGTTTTTGGTGATTTACAACTCCTGCATATATCATCACAGTGCCTGATCAGGGTCAACTGTTTCTGAATTAACTGGGATCCAGTTAATTGTTTGTCATGGGTGCCCTTGTCTTAAGGCAGTGATACTTATTGACCACCAAGTGTTTTTTTACCCCGTGTTAGCACTGCAGAAAACTCTGTCCGCATCTGCACAAGCCTCAAACACTTTAAAGTCATAAGTGTTTGAGACTTGTGCGGTTAAGGCAGAGCTTACTGGAATGGGGTAGGGACAGGGACAGCAACAGCAACAAAACTCATGAGGACGGAACGGGGCAATTGAGTTCCTGCAGGGACAGGGAAAAATTTGTCAGTGTGTCATTCTCTATTGGGTAAGTCTCTCTTGTCTGTACCCTTCTCCTCTACAGCCAACTCCTGACTCTGCCCCTTCTGACTTGCTGCGCCGTATGCCTGGTAAAAACCTGCCTGACTCGGTATGATGAGCTCCATCTCTGGCAGTATTCAAGTTCAGGCTGAAGGCCCACTTTTCCAAACTGCATTTAAGTCTTAATCCTATTAATTTGTAAAGCACCACATTTGTTTGTCATTCCCTCTGTAGCCCCAGGGCCGCCATCAGGGCAGTACTACCAGTCCTGCATTCAGGGGCCCGGAGCTGACAGGGGGCCCGGGCTCCCCCAGGGTCCTAGGCAGTGTTCTAAGGCAGGGGCGCCAGTAGCTCGCCAAGGCAAAGTGAGTCGATCACCCAGGACTCACTTTGTCTTGGCGATCTAATCTATCGGACCTATCAGTCTTCCTCTCCCTGACGTCAATTCTGCAGTCGGAGAGGAAGTTCGGGACAGCCAATCGCTGCCTGGCTGGGCGGAACTTCCTCTCCGACGGCAGAATTGACGTTGGGGAGAGGAAGACTGATCGGTCCGAAGCAGGGAGAGCATGCGTCGGCGTCGGTGTTGGGGCCTGTTATCCATTGGTGGGTCCTGTTCCCCGATGGCAGCGGCAGTGGCAGTGGCTTGGGGAACGGCAGGGAGAAAGAAAGAAAGGGGGCAGGCAGGGAAACAGAAGGAAAGAAGAGAAACAGAAAAAAATAAAGAAAGGTCAGGGAGAGAGGAAGAAAAAGTTGGGCGAGGGAATGAGGTGTGGAGGAGAGAAAGCATACAGGCTGATAGAAGGGAAGAAAGATTGGATGCACAGTCAGAAGAAGAAAGTGCAACCAGAGACTCATGAAATAAGCAGACAAGGTAGGAAAAATGATTTTATTTTAAATTTAGCAAAGTGGAGGCAGTATTACCACAGTTTTCAAAGGAATTTGCTCAAATAACTTAATAGTTAACTGGGTAAATTCCCAGAGATGAAAACTTCCCTTCACTTACTATGCACAGTTCTGAATTTATATCTGCTGTCTATATTTTACAATATGGTCCCCTTTTACTAAACCGCAATAGTGGTTTTTAGCGCAGGGAGCCTATGAGCGTCAAGAGCAGCGCTGGGCATTCAGCGCAGCTCCCTGCACTAAAAACTGCTATTGTGGTTTAATAAAAAGGATGGAGGGTATATATGTCTACTTTTGTATGGTTGTTACTGAGGTGACAATGCATAGAGTCATCTGCCTTGACCTCTTTGAAAAAAAACCCAGAATAGGAATGATAATTAACATTTTCTCAGCGTATAGTGTGCTTTGTGTTTTTTAATTTTATTGTTGGTAGATCATTTTGACTTGGTCATTTTAAAGTAGATCACAAGCTCAAAAAGTTTGGGCACCTCTGAGCTAGAGCATTGAAACTGTGTATTTCTATTTTATCCCCCCTTTTACAAAACTGTGGAGCGTTTTTTAGCGCCAGCCGTGGTGGTAGCAGCTCTGATGCTCAGAATTCTATGAGCATCAGGGCTGTTACCACTGTGGCTAAAATCCACACTACAGTTTTGTAAAAGAGTGAGGGGTTAGTTTGTGATGACATATTCCATACTAGGCGAAGGTGTTTTCTGTGTTCTGTGTGTTCGAAAGACATGGTTTTCTGATAGGATTGACGGTGTAGGATTGATTGGTCTGGCTTGTTTAGTTTTACAATGGGTGTATTGATGTATTGCTCACTGCAATATGTAAGATGCTGCCTTTTCCTAGGTACTCATGTGTGACGTGTGGTTTGTTACTAAAAATCATGTTTTTCTTACAGATGGGGGGGGTGCCAAAAAATGATGGGCCCCGGGTGTTACATATGCTACGTACGCCACTGTATGTAAAGATACCAGAAAGCTGGCGTAGCAAAAACTTTAAATAAATTGTTATTCTTCTAAGTTTTGAGTATTTAACACTCCCACAATCTCACGGGCACTTGTTTCAAGTTTCAAGTTTATTGAGATTTTGATTTAAACGCAATATCAAATATTTTCAATGCGTATAACAAAAATAAATTTGGGGAAATAAATAAAACCATTTGAACAATAAACATACAAACATATCCATAGATGATTAAAATTACATAAGGAGTACAAGGATAACTACATTTGTTTAAAAATGCGTTCTCCGCGCCTGCTCATAAATTTATTGACTGGAAGGATCCAGCAATGTGGCCAGATGCCATTCAGGACAAAGACAGAGAAAGAATTGTGCAATTTGGATTAATGATGGAAGATGATTTAAAGCAAATGGCACAGTCTATGAGTAAAGATCTTGACGGACGTTCTTTTTATGAATATCTCCTCTATGCCAAATCACCCAATGGATGTGAGAAGATTTTACGGGACTAGCTTAGGTGGAGCATTAGCAGAAAAGTATGTGTATTCGGCCCATGGAAGAAGGGGGAGGCATCAGGGGGGGAAGGGGTGTGTGGGGGGCCCAATAGGATTGCTCAGTAAGGGGCCCAGAAATTTCTGATGGCGGCCCTGTGTATCTCCCTACCCTCTCTACCTCTTCTCCCTTCGTATTTTCCCAAATGAACAGCATACCATTTTTGTCCAGTGTGTCTTTCATAATTAGATTGTCAGCTTTTTTGAGCAGGGACCTTCTTTTGTGTGTTTAATGTACAGCGCTGCATGCATCTGGTAGCGCTATAGAAATAGCACCAAAAAGTTCAAGAAAGGAATAAAGACAATGCTCTTCACAGAACACTTTAGCAAATAAAGAAACAATTAGAGGGAATAGCAACATGGAGGAAACAACATGTAATGGTGAACTCACGAAGAAAGATGAATACAGTAAAACCTTGGATTGCAAGTAACTTGGTTTGCAAGTGTTTTGCAAGACAAGCAAAACATTTTATTAAATTTTAACTTGATATGCAAGCAAGGTCTTGCAATACAAGTACATACAGTATACACGTGTCACATCATCACAACTGAGCCGATGGTTCTTCTCTCTCTGACACTGCAAGAGTGTAGTGACTGTTTTAAACGAGCGAGGTCTTGCAATGCGAGTGCGTATAGTATTTTGTATTAATTGTCTGAATTTCCATTATTTCTTATGGGGAAATTCGCTTTGATATACGAGTGTTTTGGATTACAAGCATGCTTCTGGAATGAATTATGCTCGTAAACCAAGGTTTTACTGTATATGACATACAGAAACTATAATAATACTATATGTACATAGATGGTATATACAGATAAGATATACATATATTTAACTCATATATTGTAACACCTTTACTGAAGCTCATGCAAACTGCTCTGAATTGATTCCCCAGTCATTAGTAGCAGTTTAGAAGCTTTCAATAAATGGTTCATAGACAACCCAGCGAAAGACAAAGGCGCGCGCCGACAACTCAGCGCAAGATGGAGGCGCGCGCCAAAGAAATTTACAGTTTTTAGGGGCTCCGACAGGGGGTTTTGTTGGGGAGCCCCCCCAGTTTACTTAATAGAGATCGCGCCGGCGTTGTGGGGGGTTTGGGGGATTGTAACCCTCCACATTTTACTGTAAACTTAACTTTTTCCCTAAAAACAAGGAAAAAGTGAAATTTTCAGTAAAATGTGGGGGGTTACAACCCCCCACACCCCCCCACAATGCCCCCACAACGCGGCGCGATCTTTATTAAGTAAAGTGGGGGGGTTCCCCCACACACACCCCCGTCGGAGCCGTAAAAACAGTAATTTTCTGCGGTGCGCACCTCCGTGCTGCGTTCAATTGTCTGCGCGCGCTTTTGTCCCGGCGCGCTTTTGACCTGACACCCAATAGGTTCATAGACAACCAACCTGACACCCAATAAATAGTAATAGTAAACTTCGCACAGGCTTTTTTCCATGTTCTAATCAGACTGCTAAACAAGTAAGCAGGACATTTGGGATAACTTCTTCAAGTAAACCTGTAACAGACTGCACTCTGATTTGTGAATAAATTTTTTGAGAGCAAATTGAGAACGTTCAGAAAATCTCATATTACATCCAATGGAAAATGAGTAAACAGAAGGAGATAACAGAGCTTGGGTAACCTGCTTGGCACATTGCCAGGAAGAGCAAAGGAAACAGGGTCACAAATAATCCAGACATTAACATTTGGCAAGCAGTAACTGTGCTATGCATGGGGCTACTGGATTCCCCTCTTCCCCTTTCTCCTTAGGTTTGATAGGATACCCTGATTACCAGTGGGTGTGAAAATACAATGATCTGTAATGTGCTCAGAGAGGAGAATGGTGGTGATAGTAATGATGTTGTAACTTCCCTTTTGAAGAATTTACATGAGGCTTATACATTTACTGTATCCATTGTTTAGAAAAGAGAGATTTGCAGTCATCATCCAAGCAACTCTGAGCTCTATGAGGGGCTGCTGAAAAGTTCTCAGTGCAGCCGAGAATGATGTGGAGCCGTGAAACTTACAAGTTATTCCACACTTTTCTTGACACTTTTTGTTTCAATGAGGCAAATGCATCTAAGAAATGGGCACAGGTATAGGGAAACCAAGCCATTGTGACATCACCATTGAGGTTGGCTCTTAGGCACTGGTGGAATGAGGGGCCGCTGAAAAGGTCTCAGCCCAACCAAGAAGAGAATGATGTCGAGCCATGAAACTTACAGTACAAGTTATTACACTTCTTTTTTTTTTTCTTATCATTGAAATGAAAAGGATTGAAAAAAGTGTGGAATAACTTGTAAGTTTCATGGCTCCATGTCATTCTCTTCTTGGCTGGGCTGAGAACTTTTCAGAGGTCCCTTGTACACATTCTGTACTTAGGTCTACCTCAGGAAATTCTAAGAAGGGTACAGACTGCACAAAATTTGATGGCTGTTTGTTGAGTGGACATAGTGTAAGTGCTTGTGACTAAATTATAGGAATGTGCCTTTGCTGTTTTCCTTTAGAGAAAACGCACCACATAGATACCCTATGGGTACCTATGGGTACCTAAATGTAAGCACACTGTTCTAGAAATGTTTCATAAGTGTAAAGGTAGATACTTCAATGTGCAGGTCGCAAAGTTTGTCATCTCCACATGCAAGTGCTGTGCCACATGTACAGAGCCCCAGGTGAGGACGCTTTTTTCTGAACATATTTTGTTGTAAAATGCTTGTTCCTGTTGTAGCTGTCACCAAATATACATGTTGTTCTTGGGCCTTTTTGAAAAATATGTATGAGGTAACAACATTCACTGAGCCTTTTATAAAATGTACTGTTCCAGCCTGAGCATCCTATTTCTTACCTACATATACCTGTGCAAAATTGAGCTTATATCTCTCCAATTCTGGAGGTGGGGGGAAGGATTAAGAAGAGAAGAGGGTAGGATAAGGAATCTGAGCCAATGTAGGGGAAAGACTGAGGAGAATGGGGGGTAGGAGGATGGGAAATTTGAATAAAGGTGGAAGAGATAAAAACAGTGATAAACTTAGGTGTTGATATTTTTTTTGCAAGTTCCCACTTGTAAATTCATCCTCCTGGCTGATTTCATTCAAGCTTATGTATTGTCTAGTTTAGTAAAAAGTGCATTTCATAAAATTACTCACAAAAGGCCTTTTGTAGTGAAAGCTTACACTTTTCTGTGAGAGTTTTCTGAAATGTATTTTCTCTAAATTAATAGAAAACCACTGAATTTCAGCAGAAGGACCTAGTCATTAACCTTGACAGTGGGAGCTAAGCTTACCCACCCCCCCTCTCCTTCACTATCACACACGCTCTCTCTCAATCTGGCCTCATCTATCCCCAGCACTCTCTCTGAATACTACATTCTTCTGCCTAGCAGTCACACTCTTTCTATCACGGCTCCTTTCAGGTTCTCTGTCTGTCTGCCTGTCTCTCTTCTGAATGATCACATTCTCTCAGTGTTGAAGCTTGTTCAGGGGACTTACCACTAGGAAAGCACCACAACCTAAGCTGAGTTCATGACCTATGAAAGATTCCTGAGAAAATTAAAAAGAGCTTGGTGGGCAAGAGATGGTACATGATGAAATGTGTGATGAGTGAGGGAGAGCGAGGACTGTATGGTGGGTAGAATATGTGGTGAGAATGAGGGACAGTATGATTTGAGTGGTGGATGAGGAGTGTTCAGAGTGTGTACTCCATGAAGGAGTGTATAGTTGTGTGTGGTGGGAAGAGGATAAAAATATCTGGGCTGGTTTGTGGCAGATGAATGGTTATGTGGTGGGTAAGGGAGGATGTGTTGAGTTTGTAGCAAGTGAGGGGTGTTATGTGGTAGATGAGGTAATGGATACCTCCTCTTTTCCCATTTTCCTTCCTACATGTATGGACATTATTTCTCCTTCAATTATTTCCCACAGAACTACCTCCACTGGAGGTTGCCAACTGGCTGGTTTATGTATGGCCAAGCCATCTGATGGGCATCATTTAAAACTGGCAATAGAAAAGCTGGTTTTCTTAGTATAGTAACAGAAAGTAGGATGCATAGGGCTGCAGCCTGCAGCAGCAGGAGGACTCAGGAGCCAGTGGTCCTACAGTTATAGGCCTTGGCCCAATTCAGCCCAAGTGACCCAGTCAGCATTGGGTTGGCTACCCATCCCCTAAAAGCACCTATATTTGAGATCCATAAAGATCAGCACTCAAACAAGAGGATGGGCCATGGATTCTCACACTTGACCTCTCTTTAAGGTGCCACTGGTTCTTGCATCCCCCCAGGTAGCAGAAAGTGTAAATCAGAGGGGGAAGGAGTAGCAGAGCCTTACAACATACTTGTGCATGAGTCTCTGTGACCTGTTCCCTTTCATTTTAGTGCAGACACATGCAGCCACCAATGAATACAGAAGGTTTGAGAAAGGAAAATGGAACAAGGAAGGAAGAACTAAGATATATTGGTGGACCATGACAAAGTAGGAGGGAGGCACAAGGGGTTGAAGGAGAGCAGAAAGAGATGGAGGAGGCTAGACTACATTGGTGAAGAGGAAAGAAGAGAGAAGCAAGACATGGGGGATATATGCACAGAGGAAAGATGCTGGACATGGGAGGAGCAGAGGGACAAGGAAGCAGGTTGATGCTGGGCATGGGGGGCATAATGTCAGAGAAGGTCATGCAGATCATGGAGGT
Organism: Geotrypetes seraphini; assembly: GCF_902459505.1. NCBI lineage: Eukaryota > Metazoa > Chordata > Amphibia > Gymnophiona > Dermophiidae > Geotrypetes > Geotrypetes seraphini. The sequence continues at coordinate 70,944,968 of NC_047094.1, read as the reverse complement.
TGATAGGCACAGAGGACCAATGCTAAATGTGAGTAGGGGGATGGGGTTAGGGATACAGAGGACTGATACTAGACACAGGGAAGGGGGTATACTGATAGAGAGGACTGATGCTGGATGTGGAAAGAGGGACAAAGAAAGCTGATGTTAGACATGCATGATGCTGGACATGGATGAGATAGGGACACAGGGCAAATCCTGGATATGGTAGAGATAATAAGAACATGGAGGTCTACTGCTGGACATGATGGGGTATAGGGACACAGAGGGTTGATGGACATGGGGGGGGTGAATAAGGACTGATAATGGTTGGGGGAATTAGGGCATATAGAGCTGATGCTGGACACTGGGGGAAGGATATGGAGACAGAGGGGCAATGCTGAAAAGATAAAGATAAAAACAGAGGGGAGACACTGAGGAGAACATAAGAACATAAGCAATGCCTCTGCTGGGTCAGACCTGAGGTCCATCTTGCCCAGCAGTCTGCTCACGCGGCGGCCCAACAGGTCCAGGACCTGAGCAGTAATCCTCTATTTATACCCTTCTATTCCCTTTTCCAGCAGGAAAATGTCCAATCCTCTCTTAAATCCCAGTACTGTATTTTGCCCTATAACATCCTCTGGAAGCGCATTCCAAGTGTCCACCACACTTTGGGTAAAGAAGAACTTCCTGGCATTTGTATTGAATCTGTCCCCTTTCAACTTTTCCGAATGGCCTCTTGTTCTTTTATTTTTTGAAAGTTTGAAGAATCTGTCCCTCTCTACTCTCTCTATGCCCCTCATGATCTTATAAGTCTCTATCATATCCCCTCTAAGTCTCCTCTTCTCCAGGGAAAAGAGACCCAGTTTCTCCAATCTCTCAGCGTATGAAAGGTTTTCCATCCCTTTTATCAGACTTGTCGCTCTTCTCTGAACTCTCTCGAGTAAAGCCATATCCTTCTTAAGGTATGGCGACCAAAACTGGACACAGTATTCCAGGTGTGGGCGCTCCATCGCCCGATACAGCGGCAGGATAACTTCTTTCGTCCTGGCTGTAATACCCTTCTTGATTATACCTAAGAACATAAGAACATAAGAGCATAAGAAGTTGCCTCCACTGGGTCAGACCAGAGGTCCATCCCGCCCAGCGGTCCGTTCCCGCGGCGGCCCATCAGGTCCGCGACCTGTGAAGTGGTTACTGACCATTTCTATAACCTACCTCAAGTTCTATCTGTACCCCTCTATCCCCTTATCCTCCAGGAACCTATCCAAACCTTTCTTGAACCCCTGTACAGAGTTCTGGCTTATCACCTCCTCCGGAAGCTTGTTCCATGTGTCCACCACCCTCTGGGTAAAAAAGAACTTCCTAGCATTTGTTCTAAACCTGTCCCCTTTCAATTTCTCCGAGTGACCCCTAGTGCTTGTGGCTCCCCACAGTTTGAAGAATCTGTTTTTATTCACTTTCTCTATGCCCTTTAGGATTTTGAAGGTTTCTATCATGTCCCCTCTAAGTCTCCTCTTCTCCAGAGAGAACAGCCCCAGCGATTTTAACCTGTCAGCGTATGAGAAATTTTCCATACCTTTTATCAGTTTAGTCGCCCTCCTCTGCACTCCCTCGAGTACCGCCATATCCTTTTTGAGGTACGGCGACCAGTATTGAACACAGTACTCCAGGTGCGGGCGCATTCTATTCGCTCTCTTAGCGGCCGCTGCACACTGTGCAGTCGGCTTCATTGACCTGTCCACCATTACCCCCAAGTCCCTCTCTTGGGTACTCTCATTCAATAACATCCCTCCCATCGTATAGTTGTACCTCGGGTTTCTGCTTCCCACATGCAATACTTTACATTTCTCAACGTTGAACTTCATTTGCCATTTTGTCGCCCATTCTCCTAGTTTGTTCAAGTCCCTTTGCAATTCCTCACAGTCCTCTTTAGTCCGAGCTTCCCTAAATAGTTTGGTGTCATCTGCAAATTTTATTATCTCACACTTCGTCCCTGTTTCTAGATCATTTATGAATATATTAAATAACAGCGGCCCGAGCACCGAGCCCTGCAGAACACCACTCGTGACCCTCCTCCAGTCAGAGTAGTGTCCCTTCAACCCTACCCTTTGTTTCCTACCTGCCAACCAGTTTCTGATCCATCTATGTACGTCTCCGTCCACCCCATGGTTCTTCAGTTTCCGGAGTAATCGTTCATGGGGCATCTTATCAAAGGCTTTTTGGAAATCAAGGTATATGATGTCTATGGGGTCACCTCTGTCCATCTGTTTGTTAATTCCTTCAAAGAAGTGTAGTAAGTTGGTTAGGCACGATCTCCCCTTGCAGAAACCATGTTGGCTGGTTATCAGAAGTTTGTTTCTTTCCAAGTGATCATCGATGTTTTCTTTTATCAGTGCTTCCGCCATTTTTCCGGGAACCGAGGTCAGACTCACCGGTCTGTAGTTTCCCGGGTCACCTCTTGATCCCTTTTTAAAGATGGGCGTGATGTTGGCCGTCTTCCAATCCTCCGGGATCACGCCTGTTTTCAGGGATAGATTGCATATTTGCTGCAGTAGTTCTGCTATCTCCTCCTTTAGTTCCTTCAGAACCCTTGGATGGATTCCGTCCGGACCTGGAGATTTGTCTATTTTTAGTTTATCTATCTGCCTGCGCACATCTTCAAAGCTCACTTCCATGAATGTTAATTTTTCTGCTTGATTTCCATTGAAGAATTGCTCAGGTTCCGGTATGTTGGTTGTGTCTTCGTTTGTAAATACAGACGAAAAGAACATGTTCAGTCTTTCCGCGACTTCTTTCTCCTCCTTCACTACTCCCTTCCTGACTCCATCATTCAGCGGTCCCACCTCCTCCCTAGCTGGCTGTTTCCCTTTAACATATCTGAAGAACGGTTTGAAATTACGAGTCTCCCTGGCTAACTTCTCTTCATACTCTCTTTTGGCTTTTCGAACCACACGGTGACATTCTTTTTGATACTTCCTGTGCTCTATCCAGTTTCCTTCAGTTTTGTCCTTTTTCCATCTCCTGAATGAATTTTTCTTATTACTTATCGCTTCCTTCACTATTTTAGTCATCCATATTGGGTCCTTTATTCGACTCTTTTTGCTCCCCTTTCTGTATCTGGGGATGTACAGATTTTGCGCCTCGCTCACCGTGTCCTTGAAAAAAGACCAGGCATGTTCTACCATCCTCCATTTCTTGGAAGTGTTCCTGAGTTTCTTCCTTACCATTTTCCTCATTGCTTCATAGTTTCCTTTTCTGAAGTTGAAAGTTGTCGCCATGGTTTTCTTTCCTTTTGGTATTCCTGCTTCAACCTTGAACTTGATCATGTTATGGTCACTGTTTCCCAACGGTCCCACTATTTCCACTTCCTTTGCAGGTCCCATTAACCCATTTAGGATTAGATCCAAAGTGGCATTTCCTCTCGTCGGTTCTCTAACAAGCTGCTCCATGAAGCAATCTTGTGTAGCCTCCAGGAATTCTGTTTCCCTAGCGCATTTTGAGTTTCCAAGACTCCAGTCTATCCCGGGGTAGTTGAAATCTCCCATAATAACTGTGCAACTGTTTTTGCATTCTTGTTTCATCTCGGCTTCCATTTCCTTATCGATATCTCCGGTTTGCCCGGGTGGACGATAGTATAGGCCCATTTTTATTTCATGTCCCTTTCTACCTGGTATTTTAACCCATAGCAATTCCAGCTTGTTGGTCATCTCCGCTGTGCCTATTCTTGTCGATTGTATGGTTTCTTTTATGTATAGGGCTATTCCACCTCCTTTCTGTCCTGACCTGTCCTGGCGATAGAGCTTAAATCCCGGCAGTGCTGTATCCCATTTGTTTCCTCATTCCACCATGTTTCAGAGATTCCAATGATGTCTAAGTCTTCTGCATTGGCCACGGCTTCTAATTCCCCCATTTTGTTTCCTAGGCTCCTTGCGTTAGTATATATGCAGTTTAGATCCTGGCATTTAAGTGTCTTCATTTCCTTTCCCTGTGTTTCGGTCTTTAGTGTCTTCTCCTTTGGTACACTCCTTCTAACCTCTTCTTCTGGGTTAGTCGACTCCTGTAATTTGTCCTTTGTTTCTTCCGAGCCTTGCATTCCCTTAGTATCATCACGTGATACCTTCTTCCGAATCATCGACGCTTGGTCGACTGTCGGCTTTCCCCTTCCTCTTAGTTTAAAGCCTGTTCTATTCCTCTCTTGACGTTGTTTGATAGAAGTCTTGTTCCCGCCGCGCTCAGGTGCAGTCCATCTCTCCTGTAGAGCTTGCTCTTGCCCCAGAACGTTGTCCAGTTCCTCATGAAGTGGAATCCTTCTTCCTCACACCATTTCCTCATCCACGCATTTATTGATTGTAGTTCCTCCTGCCTTTTCACATCTGCCCTCGGTACCGGTAGGATCTCTGAGAACGCTATCTTCTGGGTCCTCATCTTCAGCTTCATTCCCAGGATCTTGAATTGTTCTATCAGCGTGCTCCTTCTGTAGTCTCTCCTGCTGACATCATTCGTCCCGATGTGGATCATCACTGCGGTCTCTTCCGTCTCCGCTCCTTCCAGGATCTTCCCAATTTTGTCCACGATGTCCTTGGTTCTTGCTCCTGGGAGGCAGGTCACCAGTCGATCCTCTCTCCCTCCTGCTATGTGGCTGTCCACATGCCTTAGGATCGAATCTCCCACTAGGATTGCTGACTTTCCCTTCTTCAATTTTCGCTTCGGTCTCAGGTCAATATCCCCGGCGTGCTTCGCTCTTTCTTCTTCTGGGCATCGATTAGCCAATTTCTCTCCCTCTTGTGGTGTTCCTCTGTGGGTGTCTTCTTTGGGGTCATCTGCTTCTTGTTCTCCCTTCCGTGTTGGTGTTGGTATATCTTCATCTTTCATCTGAAGTTTATCCTCTTCCACCTTCCTCCTGTATGCCTCCTCAATGAAATTCTCGAGTTCTCTGACTACCTCTTTGATGTGTCTCTCACTCATGAAGTCTTCAGCTGTCTTGACTGGGTCCTCCATGGTGTAGAGTTCTTCTAGCTCCTGTATCTTGTCCTCTAGTCGCTTGACTTCCTTCTTCAAGCTTTTCAGCTCCTGGCACCGACCGCATACATATGACTGTCTCCCCGAGGGGAGGTAGTCATACATATGACAGTCCGTGCAGGATAGGAACAAGATTACAGAGGAAAAATAGATGGATGCTGGACATGGACAGAAAAAAAAATGTCAAATGGGCAGGAGATCCTGGCAAGAGACTTAAGAGAAGACATAGAAACACAAAAGGCAGAAACTAGGACTAATATAATTAGAAAAGTAAAATAACCAAACAACAAAGTTGGTAAAAATAATTTTATTTTCTGTTTAGTGAATAGGATTGTCAGTTTTGGGAATTATACTTCTGCCAGCTGGAGAACCAAGGTCTAAATATGGGAGGGGACCCAGATCCTACTACCAGGCTGTGCCTTACTCAGCTTCAAGCAGGCTACAGCTTTCTTTGCTGGGGATGGGGTGAGTGGGAGCAAGTGCATTTGCCTTGGTTGCACCCTCTAATACCATTCCTGATATCTGCCCTCTTTATATTTTGCACACTATAGGGGGGAAATACATGTCCTTCTATTTCTCTAGTGTTGCACTACATGAAAAATCTGGCTTCCTGAGATTTCAGTTTAATCTCTGTCTACATATTTCTAGTACATGGCCATTTATTCTGTATTTGGTATTTGTATTCCATGTGTGTGATCAAGTCATCTGTTTGCATGAGTTTTCTAGGTAACTATCTGTAGTAGGCATCCCAGACGGGGTGAATAACATGAAGAATGGGGAGTGTGTGGTGCAGTGGTTAAAGCTATAACCTCAGCACCCTGAGGTTTTGGGTTCAAACCCACGCTGCTCCTTGTGACCCTAGGCAAGTCACTTAATTCCCCCATTGCCCCAGGTACATTAGATAGTTTGTGAGCCCACCGGGACAGACAGGGAAAAATGCTTGAGTACCTGAATGAATTCATGTAAACCGTTCTGAGCTCCCCTGGGTGAACGGTATAGAAATTGAATAAAGAAAAAAAGACCTAGCGAAGCTTGAAGAATGGTCTGAAATTTGGCAGCTAAAATTTAATGCTATGAAATGCAAGGCCATGCATTTGGACTGCAAAAACCTGAAGGAACAGTACAGTTTAGGGGGTGAAGAACTTATGTGCATAACAGAAGAGCAGGACTTGGGTGTGATTGTATGTGATGATCTTAAGGTGGCCATACAGGTTGAAAAGGTTACAGCAAAAGCTAGAAGGATACTAGGGTGCATAGGAAGAGGTATGGCCAGTAGGAAAAAGGAGGTATTTATGCCCCTGTATAAGACTCTGATGAAACCTTATTTAGAATATTTTGTACAATACTGGAGACCGCATCTTCAAAAAGATATAAAAAGAATGAAGTCGGTCCAGAGAAAGGCTACTAAAATGGTGTGTGGTCTTCATCATAAGGTGTATGGGGACAGACTTAAAGATCTCAATATGTATACTTTGGAGGAAAGGCGGGAAAGGGGAGATATGATAGAGATATTTAAATACCTACGTGGTGTAAATGCGCATGAGTCGAGTCTCTTTCATTTGAAAGGAAGCTCTGGAATGAAAGGGCATAGGATGAAATTAAGAGGAGTAATCTAAGGAAATTAAGAGGAGTAATCTAAGGAAATACTTTTTTTTACAGAAAGGGTGGTAGATGCATGAAACAGTCTCCTGGAAGAGGTGGTGGAGACAGAGACTGTATCTGAATTCAAGAAAGCGTGGGATAGACACGTAGGATCTCTTAGAGAGAGGAAAAGATAATGGTTACTGCAAATGGGCAGACTGGTTGGGCCTTTATCTGCCATCATGCTTCTGTTTCTAATTTATCTTGTTCAGTTTCCCCAATACTACTACTATTAATTATTTCTATAGCACTACCAAACGAACTGAGAATGGGTCAAGCAGTCACCACCCATCACTCCCAGGCACTTCTGATCTTCTTTTTGTTCTTCTACCTGGTCGTTCTCCACACTTCACTGACACACTGCAAAAAGCATGACCAGGATCCTCCAAACACTTCCCTGGTCTTTCTGGCTGCCAAAGATCACTCCAGCCTCCGCCGATCCCTCTGGTTGCTACTGGTTATTTCTGATCACTCTGGTCAGTACTAGACATCCCTGGATATTCTGGTAGCCAGTCCCTTCTGATCACCATGTTCACTCTGGTTGTAATTCTCCTGTCTCCCCACTAGTCCTGGATACCACTGTGGTCCTTCCTGGTAAATCTGATTCCTCTGCTAGTCACCACTGGTCTTTCCCACTGGTTTCTCCACCAGCCACTGTTGCCCTGGACGTCCTCAGACCCTCTGATCACTGGTCACTCCCTAAGAACTCTCCAAGTTGTTCAGTCTCTCTTCATCAGGCCCTCTACTGGTTCTTAAACTTGCACTCACTGGTCAGCTCAAACTCTACTGGACAGGCTGGTCTAAGTCAGCTTTACCAAGGGTTAGACTGAAGCCAGCATTCCTCCCCTCAAGGGTTGCCTGGTTCCCAAAGGAAACCTTGCTTATGCAAGCTCTTTGTGCTGGAACTTTTCTTTTCAGTGAGTGGACAGCACCTAGGTGCCTTTGCAGGAATTATATGCAAATAAGCTCCATTACCATTGCTGAGGCTTCCCTCTGCTGGCCAGTGACAGGATCTTCACCCTGTCACACATGTATAGCGCTAGATAGTCACCAAGGAGACAGTCCTTGCTCGGAAGTGTTACAATCTAAACAGACAAGACAGACAAACAGGATGCCATGGGTACAGTCAGTGGGATTGGTTAATCTGCTGGCTAGTGTAGAGTAGGGTTATGAATTGAAGGTTACATCAAAAAGGTGGGTTTTCAGTCTGCTTTTAAACAAGGGAAGAGGAGTGGCAGACAAATCCAGGTAGTTTATTGATGTATTGATATTCTTTGGCCTTTGTAATATTTACAGTGCTGCCTATTCATAAGTAGTGTCCTTGTTTTGGAAGATAGTGCTGGTATGATAAATTTGCTATAGGTACTGAGGGACTATTTTTATAGAATTTTGTATTACTTCACAATATGCCTGGTATTGGGAGGGTTTATATTGCTGTTACTGAGATTACACTAGAATCAGAAATGTGTTTGTACAGTGAATTATATAGGGAAAGATCCTAGCTATATTGAGTCTGCACCCATTGTTGGGGGAGGGCTGGAGAGGTTGTATGGATACAGAATTTTATTTGGCTTTAATACCATATGGGAGAGGCACATATGTATTGGAGGACTGTGTCTCAGTGGGTTTGAAGAGTGCAATGTCTTGTACTTCTCTCATTCCCCAGCTCTCAATATGTCCTGCAGGCACTGAAGCTTGCAATGCCATTCTCACTGTAGTTACTTGTTATCAATGGGGCAGGAAAAGAGCATGGCCACAGCAGATAGTGGGTATTTTTCCTCAAAACGTTGGAAACCCTGCTCCCCTACCCAATCTACCCTGCTCCCCAATCTCGTTCAGCAACTTTCTCTCCCCCCCCTCCCCATTCACCATCTGACCTATGAGCGTACAGGAAGCAACCAAAAATAATTTTTCATGGCTCCACCTGCTCTGGGCTGCAGTGGTTTGACTTTGTGTGAGACATAGTTACCAGTGTATGCCCAGAAGTGCCCAGGGGTGCAGTGCCAATGTCAGCCATGATTCTGGCATGTTGGCAGGCATTATTTACTTATTAATTTTTATAGCCCGTCCTCCCCAGGAGCCAAGAACGAGTTTCAAGGATACATACACATAGTTTTTAGGAACAGAGCTATGTAGGGTGTCAGAGTCCCTCCTCGAGGGCTGCAATCCAGTCGGGTTTTCAGGATTTCCCCAATGAATATGCATGAGATCCGTTTGCTTGCACTGCTTTCATTGTATGCTAATAGATCTCATGCATATTCATTGGGAAAATCCTGAAAACCCGACTGGATTGCAGCTCTCGAGGAGAGACTTTGACACCCCTGTGCTATAGGATCAAAACACAAAGCTATAGAACCAATTACTTACAACTTATAGAGAATGTGACTAAGAACACATGCTTTGCAGAATCTAAGAAAATAAATCATAGATTCATGAATGGGTATTAACATATCTGCAGTGAATGGTAGAACTGGTTGGCAGGCACAGGTGTTCTGAGGTAAGGTACATTGAAGCAAGGTCTGTCAAAGTTTGAGACCAGAATTGATCCGGTCCATGAAAAGAAGCGTCTTTACTGCTTTCTGGAAGGTCAGTAGGTTATCAATTGCCCTAATGGCAGGAGGGAATTGATTCCATAATTTAGGCATGCTATAGGAATATGATCGCTTTCAGGCTGTCTCCCGGTGGAGGCTGTTTGCTGGAGGGTTGGAAAGTCTGAGTTCCCGTTGCGAACAGAGGGCCCGCTGAGTGGTATATTGGGAGTTTCTTCGCTAGTCAGGTGTCATGTCATGGAAGCGTTTAAACCCTAATACTCGTTGTTTGAAAATATTGTGTTGTTTTATTGGAAGCTAGCGGACCCCTGGATCAGTGCTGGGGAGATATGGTCGAAAGGGCCAAGGTTTTTTAGGAGTAGGGAACAAAAGGAAAGCTCCTGCTGATGTGTTGCATTGCTCTGATGAGACCAGGGGCAGATTTATCTGTATTGTGGCCCCTTAAGCTGAAACATTTAAGAGACCTCCTTTGATTAAGTAGGGTGTAAATTTTAGGTTTAATACTTTTCCATGGTAGTGAAGCATGAGGCCTTTAGAAAGAGAGGCCCTAAGCTGTAGCTTGTCTAACTTATATGTAAATCTAACCTTGGACAAGCCAGTTGGTGGAAAGGGCCAAGGCTGCAATGATGAGCTGGACAGTATTCACAGGGGCTGGAGGAGCCAGAATGAGTGTTTTTCCTAATCTAAAACCTTAGCATCTCTATGCTAGTTGCTTCTTTGCAAACAGGGCTGGTGTTAGTCATGCAGGAGCCCAAGGCAGAAAATGGGGATGACACCCCAAAGCCCATCTTTAGGTTATACTTCTTTCAACTTCAGGCAAGCTTGAAGCCCTCTGTAACATGGAGGCCAAGGGCAATTGCCTTCACTGTCACCCTCTGATGCCAGCCCTGTTTGTGAGTCTGAGCATGGTAGATATAGGGTTACACAGCCATCCAGATTTACCCAAACATGTCCTCTATTTAGAGGACTGTCTGGGTTTCCGGATGGATTTTTAAAAAGCAGCAGTTCTTCAGTGTTTTCAAGTTTGGGGCTGCATCTGCAGGGCCTCTGAGCATGCATAGGTGTGGCATGATGATGTCACACACATGCGTGCATTCATGTGACATCACTGCACCACACCTGTGCATGCTCGGAGGCCCTCCAGACATGGCTCTGAGCTCAGGGAGAGAGGAGAAGTTTGGGGGTGGGGCAGAGCCATGTGTCCGAGTTTTACCTTAAGAAAATCTAGTAAGCCTAGGTAGATATGCACATGTACTCTGCTTCCATGTACAGACAGACAGATGGACAAAGCCCTTCCACCATATAAAGGTAGAAAGCATAAACAGAATTAGCCAGTTTTAGAAATTTTTACAGGAAGAAGGCAGGGGTTATTGATATGTGGTACTATGTGGTTTTCTCTCTTTCCTAAAATGGTTTCCTATTTATTGGAAACCGGTGCCATCCCTCTCCCCTGTAAACTTTCCTTCCCCATTACTAAATTCCCTGGTGTAGCCTTCAAAAGCCCAGAACCGAGTTCTTGACTTCATTCACCCAAACATGCTTTAAGCATAAAGTGTGGGAATGCATTTTTTTTTCTTGAAAAAATGAACAGTTCAGACTGTGATGACTGGCTTCACTGCTCACAAATTTAGTCTGGTGTGCATTAATCCATGTTTTCTCTAAGTTACCATGTGTCCAGGCATTCAGAACAGCATTGCTGTGCATAAACTGGGACAAAACCAGAAATGGCTCAGCCAGTCCTTGGTGACCTGGAGTCATTTGATACCCCTATTTGCAGTCTCCTTGCCCTGGATTTTGTATCCCCCGTATAGCACCTGAGTGCAGGAAAGGAAGCAGGTTTGCTTGTCATGTGACCCAGCGGTGGAGTGCAGTTAGTGCAGGAAGCTGAGAGAAAAGCTCAGGGTCCGGAAAAGAGACTTGCGCCTGCTTCCTGCCTTGAAGCCAGCTCGCGTACTGTACCAGCTGCAGTAGAGACAAAGAAAGAAATTCAGCCAAGGATAACTGAGCCCAGGGGCTGCAGGAGGCAACAGCTGCTTCCTGCCTGACACTTACCTGCAGCTGGGACTGAGACATCAGGTAACATCTCAGCTTCATGAATTCAGTAGCTGCTGAAAGTGAAGAGAAGGGGCATTGGCAGTACTGATGTGTTGCAGTGGCTGCAAAAGGGAGATGAGGAGTAAATCTTCCAAGAAGGGGCTGGAGAGTGTTATAGAACCTAGGGTATCCACAGATTGGTAATGGGCTGCTAAGGCAGATCCTCCTTTTGGGGTTTTGTTTGTATGTGTAGGATATTCATTGTCCTAAGCTTTCTAATAGGTGGAATTTCTCAGTGTATAGTAACAAAGATGATGAATTTTTTTGGTTGTGAAAATGGTATCTATGGCTGGCAATTGTAGTTAACTTATGATTCTCTTCAGTCACCTGGGTAGGGGTATATGACTCTTTTTTTTTGTTATTCAGAGGTGATACCTATTCCATCCTAAAGGCCATTGGAAGGCACAGGGCTTGCCAATGATTCTATGTCATTTATAATAGACTGAGCAGTCCTACTGTTGCCCCAGTGCATCTATGGACTTGCAGTTCTGATTTTGATTAAGAAACAGGATCTATATTTCCCATACACAGAGTAAACCCTGTCCAAGGCAATCTGAAGTACAGTACTTTGGTATCATGTGTGAACAAGTAACAGTAGAGAAGTATAATTTCTGCCAACAAGGTCACTGAATACCTATAGAGGCAGCAGGTGGGGACTAGTGCCAAATTTTCAGCTCCTATCAGGAGGAAACATTTTCTCTTGCAGAAAATGAACAGCTTCATCTGCAGAAAGACACAGGTGCATTGCTTAGGCCAGTGGCTCTCAAACCTGTCCTGGGGGACCCCCCAGCCAGTCGGGTTTTCAGGATATCCACAATGAAAATTCACAACAGAGATTTGCATGCACTGCCTCCAATACATATAAATATTTCTCATGAATATTTATTAAGGATCTCTTGAAAATCTGACTGGCCGGGGGTCTCCCAGGACAGGTTTGAGAACCATTGGCTTAAGCAACTGGTTTTCAATGCTGTCCTCAGGGCATGAATATGCATGAGATAAATTTGCATGCACTTCCTCCATTGTAGACAAATTCATCTCATGTATATTAATTGTGGGTATCCTGAAAACCTGACTGGCACTGGCAATGGGATACGCCATGCTCGGCTTAGGAAAAATGGCTTAGGCCAATGGCCTTCACTCCTAGCCCTTGAAAGCTGCCAACAGGGCATAAGCTGGCAACAAGATGCCTGCAAATCTCTGATGCATATTTATTAAGGCTATCCTGAAAACTCACAAGTCAGTGGCCTTTGAGGACTGGGAATGAATATCACTGGCTTTTGGATGTTGAGTGTATGCTATGTATGTACTGAAACCTATAATATACACAAGGTAGGGTTAGGGCGGACTGCTAGGCCTGTGCTTAGGGCCCAAATATTTAGGAGGAGACCTTGATATATATATCAGTGTTTCCAAGGTTAATGATTTATTGACTGACTGACTAATTGGGAAATTATTAACAATTTTTATGAAGAGGTTAATCCAAGGCAGCATACAGCAAGACATAAAACTTATGATTTTACTAACAGCATAACAATAGTAAAATGACCAAATATAAGCAAAAATATAATCAATGAGGAAAACTTGGTAATGGCAAATTGAATCCTAGTAATAGGACTAACATGATATGGTATCAGAAATAGCATTTAATAGCACTGTAAAACAATAATATAATCAGCCTACTCAGTGCACTTTTATTTGCTACACCAGGCCATGTGTCTACACCATCTGCTAGAGCAGTGTCCCACAAACTTTTTAAAGCTGCGGGTTGTGGCTGGCTTGCATCTGGAAATGCGCGGACGTCGACATGATGACATCATGCGCATGGTGATATCATCTCGTTGATGTCCGTGCATGCGCAGAGGCCCTGCAGACGGGGCTCTGAGCCTGCAATTACTATGCCGGTGGGGGTGCTGGAGGAGGAGAGATGCCAGCAAGGAGAAGCGCCAGTGCTGGCTGACTACAGGACTTGCCTCTCGCTGTGAGAGGCACGTCCTGTAAGCAGTCAGCCGACACCGGCACCTCTCCTCCTCACCGGTTTCTCGCAGTACACCCAGAATCTCACCGTGGTACACAGTTTGTGATACACTATGCTAGAGGCAGAGAAATACTGAAGAGCTGAAGGTATCATCATCCCCCTCTAAGGAGAGTGAAGTCAGCTCTGAGCTGTCTTTCTCTAGCTCCATCTGCTGGCAGAGGGACATAACCCCAATTGCCTGGATTGATCTAGCGTGGATGATAAGGAAACATGATAAATGCCAGCTGAATATGAATGACACCATAATAGGAAGCATGGAAGAACATTCAGATAATAGATACAATACAATGTCAGCACAATACAATGAAAAACCTTGATAGACGCATATTAGAATTAGAATATTAAAATAATATAGATATGATTCTAACACTAGTCACATAACACAAAGGAAATGCCTTATTGGCACACATTAGAATATTCAAATCAACAGGCTTGATACTGTCAGTAGAATACAATAAAACATTTTTCGAAGTGGCTGAGGGAGCAACTTCAGTTGAGATATACAGGGTGTCCCAAACGTCACTACACACCTTTAAAAAATTCTTAAAAATTACACAAGAAACTGAGTTTATTCATATTCTTAGCATCAACAAAAGAAGGATATGGCGAAATTCGAGAGGGTCCAGAGAAGAGCAACAAGGATGATAAAAGGCATGGAAAACCTTTCATATGCTGAAAGGCTAGAGAAGCTGGGGCTCTTTTCCCTGGAAAAGCGGAAACTTAGAGGGGACATGATAGAAACTTATAAGATCATGAAGGGTATGGAGAAGGTAGAGAGGGACAGATTCTTCAGACTAGCGGGGGCAACAAAAACAAGAGGGCATTTGCAAAAATTGAAAGGAGACAGATTCAAAACAAATACTAGGAAATTCTTCTTCACTCAGAGGGTGGTGGACACCTGGAATGCGCTTCCAGAGGAGGTGGTGGGGCAGAGTACAATTTTGGGTTTCAAAATGGGATTAGATGATTTCCTGAAGGAAAAGGGGATTGAAGGGTATAGTTAGAGGGTTACCATACAAGATATTAAATGATTAGGGAATAGAATGTTTTAGGTATAAGATCGCTTACAGGTCATGGACCTGGGAGAGCCGCCGCGGGAGCGGACTGCTGGGCATGATGGACCCATGGTCTGACTCGGCAGAGGCCATGCTTATGTTTATATTCATTGCAATTTTACTTGTTAGGCTTGCCATCACGTTCCAACATCTGGAAGACTAATTGTATACCCCCACACGAGCGCCTCCATTTTCGATTACTTTCAGCTTTGGACGCAAGCCTCTCCGACGTTTTGCAGCATCTCTTCCCTGACCTCGCTGCAGGCCGTGCATATTCTTTCCTTGAACTGTGACAGGTTACGAGGCTTATTCTTTTGCTGATGGCCTAGAGTCTCTCCGAATGATACCTGGAGTGAAATAGAAAAAAAAGTGTGTAGTGACTATTGGAACATCCTGTATAGACTGGACAAGATGCGTGGAGCGGCATAATAAGAAAAAAAAGTCTAAGTCTGTTTTGGGCCTAGAGCGCTAGTCACCCAAAGTCGGCAGTGTCCAAAGTCAATTCTCGAAAAATACGTCCAATATATATATATTTTTTAGAATCGTCTAATTATATATCCATCCGTTTCATCGTCCAGACCGCCAAGTTGTTTATACCACATTTTCATCCAAAAAAATCATCCAAGTCTAAAATGCCTAGAAAAAGACATTTTGGACATAGGAAGGGTCAGCAAAGTGATGGACTGGCCACCCAGGCATGGCAACAGAGTAGTGGGGCACCTTACAGGGCACTGCTGTGAACTTCACAAAAAGGGTGCCACATAAACATCTCACCACAACTCCCTTGCAGGTCATGGTGAGCCCCCCAAAACCTACTATACCCACCTATCACCCCAATAGCCCTTATGGCTGCAAGTGGCACCTATATGGCAGTACAGTAGGGTTTGGGGTGGGGTGTGGGGAGGTTGGTAGACTCACATTTTTCACCATGAATGCAGTGGTTAGAGTGGCTTATGGGCTTATGAGGAGGTTGGGTCTTCCTCTCTATGGTTCAATAGCCTCCCCCTCCCCCCCCCCCCCCGAAAGAGAGAATGGAAGCTGTACAACAGCTCCAACTGAACCCTTGATAAACCCAATTTATGGCAAAACGGGTCCTGTCGGACTGGCTAGTAAGACTGCACAATAAAGATAAGTGACAAAACTTACTGTGAATGAATTTAATTATAAAATTAAGAAATAACAGTAAGAATTTTCGCACAACCTTCAGGAGGTGCTGGCATAAAGGGTTTTTACAACTAAATAGTAACCCTTGGGACTTATATATTATAAAAATTTGCCCGCCTTCTGTTGTTAATCCACTCAGAAGTGAGTCCATTTATATTTGTGGAAGATTTCATTTTTTCTCACTTATTCATCTTCTGCACCTTGGTAGTGATTTACTAGGTGGAGCTAGAGATACTGCTTCATGCAGAGGTCTTTCTGCTCTCCCCATTCCCTGTACACTGATCTCCAGGCAGCAGATGTTGGTGAGTGGCATTTCTTACCTGCTGCTTCTTCTTCTGCTGGTTTTCATCAGCTGTCAAAACCAATATTCCATTTGTGAGGGTTTTGAAATTCATTTCTATTTAAGACAGTGATGGTGGTTTTTTTGGGGGGGTAATGCACTTGTTTCAAGTTTCCATGTTTATTCACTATTTGATATACCAACCATCAACAAGTATCTGGTCGATTTACAATGCTAAAATTTAAGATAAAAAGTAAAAGGGGGCAATATGTAAATAACATACCCCCTCTTTTACTAAGGCACGCTAGATTATTTAGTGCGCGCTATACGCTAACGTGTCCATAGAATATAATGGGCGCGTTAGCATTTATCATGCCTTAGTAAAAGGACCCCATAGTTATTAGACAAGACGTAGACTAATTTGATACGAGAGGGACTGGGGTAAGGGTAAGATTCAAAATTTTATCAAAAATTAAATAAAATTTAAAGGGAGGTAAGTAGGGGAAGAGGATGAGAAAAAGGGAGGGGAAGTCGCTTCTTAAAAGCGTTTCTCGTGCATCGTTAATGTAAGCGGAGAAGGGATCTTAGCTGAAATAGGAAGGTTTTAAGTTTGATTTTTAAATGTGTCGAGGGATTCTTCAAGGCGGAGGTGTAATGGCAGAGAGTTCCAGAGAGCAGGGGCTTAGCGGAAAAGATGATGTTTCGAGTAGAGAGTTGCGCGGGGACAGAAATCCCACCCATCCCTGCCAGGACCCTCTCCGTCCCCACCTGTCCCCGCAAGGAATTACCTCCATCCTCGCCCATCCCCATAAAAAGCAGCAATTACTTCTGACAGGATCATCAATTCCAGTTTCTTTTGTGTTTGCGCTGCCGTTTTCCTTGTGGAATCTCTTTGGTGGAACCCTTTTTTTGTTTTCTGTTCAGGTAATTAACTTATAAACCCCCTTTTTTACTAAGGCTGACGTGTCCATTATATTATACTAGTATTTTAGCCCGTTACATTAATGGGTGCTAGAATATATGTCTGTGTGTCTTTATTTCTGTCTCTCTCTCCCTCCCGCTGTCTGTCTCTCTCCCTGGCCCCCTTTGTCTGTCTGTCTTTCTGTGTCTCTCCCTGCCCCTGTGTCTTTCTTCTTTTCTTTCTATTTATCTGTCTCTCTCCCTGCCTCCTATGTAGCAGCATTTCTCTCCCACCACTTCCCTGTGCAGCAGCCACAGCAGCATTCCCTCCCCCTCCATTTCCCTCCCCCACCACTTCCCTGTGCAGCAGCAGCAGCATTTCCCCTACCCCCCCCTTTCCCTTCCCGCGGTCTGGCCGGCTCCCTTACCGCCCCCCCTTCCCTTCCCGCGGTCCCGACAAACCTTCCGATTCCAGCAGCGTCTGCAGCACTGTACACATGCTTCTTTGGGGCCTTCTACTGCCCAGCAAATCAGGGCAGTAGAAGGCCCCGAAGCAGCGTTTGTAGAGTGCTGCAGATGCTGTTTGAATCGGAAGGTTTCAGGACCCGAAGTGAGCTCTGGGGGTTTTTAAGTCCGTTGGGGGGGGGGAGGGGAGGAGAGCAACTCCTCTCCCTTCCAGCTCCGTGCTTCTTTGCTTTATCCTTCAAACGGCAAGAGCTGCTGCGGCCGACAGGCTCCGCGCCGCCACGCGCATGCGCACTCCTACCTGTGGGTCCCTACAGCGCATGGAAAACTGGAGCACGCAGGTGGGAGTGTGCATGCGCGCTTAGGGCTTTATTATATTAGATGGACGAACCCTGCTTCCAAAGCCTTCCATCCCTGTGGGAGTCTCTTTGGCTAGAGGGGGGTCCCCGTGGGAGTCCCGCGGGTCAGAGGGGAGTCCTGTGGGAGTTCTGTGGGTTAGGAGAGATTCCCGCGGGACCCCCGTGGGACCCATGGGATTCCCGCAATCCCCATTCCCGTGCAGACCTCTAGTTTCGTGTATAGTAAAGTTCATGATTGGGGGAACAGTCAGCAGATTCTGATTGGTGGATCTCAGGGCCCGTAAGGATGCGTAAGGGATGAGATATTTGTCCAAGGCTGGGGAGTGAGTGTTTTATGGCAGTGTTTTGGATCAGTTGTAGTGGACGGATTTCTTTTTGAGTTATACCATGATTTAATGAGTTGCAGTAATCAGTATGCCTAGAACCCACCAAAGAGTTAATCCTGCCCTACTCCCCCCCCACGTGGCCTAGAACCCACCAAAGAGTTAATCCTGCCCTACCCCCCCCTCCACACACATACACGTGGCAGAGGGTTGCTAACTAGCTTTATTTATTTCAGGACAGGTTGAGCCAGTACTGGTTTTACCACGTTACATGCAGGGATTTGTAGTTTTAATTACCATAAGGTCCAAAAAGGACTACTAGTCCCAGGACTGCATTAGGGCAGTGACTCCCAAATCAGTCCTGGGGGACCTCTGGCCAGTAGGGTTTTCAAAATATTCACAATGAATATGCATGAGGTGTGTATTCAAGGATATCCTGCAAACCTGTCTTGATTATGGATTTCTCAAAATAGGTTTGGAACTATCAGTACACTAGACTGGCTTGTCCTGAAACATTGGAACCAGTTAGCAACCTGGAGCTGTACATATAAAGGTCCACAGTTCTGTAATATAGCTCTATGCATCTGCCAACACTAGGAATAGCATATTTTTTTCTAGAATGGGGGAAGGTATGACCACATCAGTTCTCTAGAGCAACTTAGCATATGAAGGACAGGAGTCTGTCCTTGATAGAATATGAAAACAAAGCTTTCAATTCTCAAGGCAATACTTTAACAGTTGCTGTATGAAGGTATTAGTTCCAACGATTCTCATAACATAGTAGCAGAGTAAATGACAGTACTGTAGATGAAAGAGAAAGTCCTGATAGCAGTTAATTGAAAGATGAAAGAGCAGCCTGGAAAAACTGGACACTTCTCAAACATCTGTGGGTGAGCTGAGCACAGAACAGTGTGGACTTGGAGTTCTGTGTCCTACAATGAAACTTAGTTAAAAGTAACAGGTTACATAGTATGATATCCTATTATATATTAACCAGCTACATTCCTTTATATTTTACTTACTAGCCTAACAGGAAGGTAATGAATTTTGGAAAGGAGTGAGCAATATCACCCCCTACGCACACATATTTATTTTACAGTAGCTAAGCAATCTAGTTTTGGTCTTCTCCTAGTCTTTTTTTTCTTTTCAATCTTTATTTACTTGAGTGTTTAGTCTATTCATTTTGAATAATTCAGTGTTGGTTACAACAAAACATAAATATTTCCAGAAATTTAGTAACAACCCTCGTTTATTACACACACACAAAGTAGTCAACAACAATTTTAACAGTACAGAAGAGCACTAGAATGGATAAAGGGAGAGTTGCCTACAGACTTTCCCCTCTAACCAGATCCAAAATAGAAAAGTCCTTAAGGGTTCATCTTTGTCTTTGGGGGATTATTCACAAGGATTTAATTTTTATTGTTTGGACTTTATATCATTGTTATTCTAAGATATAAGCAGTGATCTTTATTAATATTGTTATTGCCTTGGTTTTACTGAATGATCACAATTATAATTGGAAAGTTATGAGAAATATATTTATTATTATTTTATTGGGATAACATTTTCTTTCTTATGGACTAGGAGGGGGTATTGAAAAGTTCTCAGCCCATCCAATCAACCTCCTAAATTCTGAGCGTTATTTTGCTACTGTAGCTGAAAAGAGTGTTAGCTTATTTCGCTAAGTGCCAATTTGCAGAAACGAAATTCTCTGGGTTTTTTTTTAAACATTGTTTCAGATCAGAGATTGAACCATGTCCATATCCACATCATTCTCATCTTTGGTTGGGCTGAGAATTTTTCAGCACCCCACCGCTCGTATTTTGGCAGTTAACTTGGCAACTTTCTCCTGTTTCTTGGGGGCTGTCAATTCATTCGGAACCAGACTATATTGGTTTCCCCACTATTTTTATTACCCGCCATACCCGGTCAGCGATCGGAAGCGGGAAGCCAGAAGCCTCAGATGTGGCTTGAACCCAGTTAACGGGGGGACACAAAGTTTGTCCACTTGGTGCCACTGTTGAGCAACATCTCAGATTCCCTTTCTAGGGAAGGGCTGTGCGTTGCGGCCCCTCTACGGCACCCCAGTTTCCAGTAGCCAGGGGAAAGGTGACCCGAAAACGAAGTACAAGTTCCCAATATGTATTATGAAGTGACGGGGATCCATCACAAGCACATATAGATTTGCTGTGGCTACCTCCGACCCCAGCATCAAATGGTGCTCAAACAATACATCCTGCACACACAACCATTTCCCTACCGGGCAGAAACGCGCCCAACTGCGCCGAAGCGTGAGGTGGGGGCGTGGCCACAGGGAGGGGCGGAGCGTCGGGTGGGGCAGCGCGCAGTGGTGGACGGGATTGTGGCAGACTGGACTTCCAGGTCGCCGAAGGAAAGTCTGCGGCTGGCGAGGGAGGAAATAGCGGCGCCCCCGGCCTGGGGAGCTGACCCTGGACTGGGAGAGTGCACGGTATGGAGTCTTTTCCGTATAATAGCACGGGCGCTGTGCGGAGTGTTAGGATAGGCGGTACTGTGGACGGGGTGCGGGACGGTGATATGCTTCCAGCGGTGTTAGACTGTTATTATTGCATTGAGTGCTGGCAGGATGAGGAACGCTGGATCAGGCCTCGTATTTATTCCGTGTAGTATAAAGATGTTTACAGATAAAGACCTACTTTGGCCTATCTAGTTGTCTTGGGCAACACTTCTCTAGCCTGGGTTATTTCTCTGGCCAGCTCTTTACCCTGCCCATCGAGGAAGTCTCCCAGCTGGCAGCTGTATAACTTGACCGTCAGTTAGGGATTGCTTTTTAGTACTATTAGTTGAAAAGTGTTACTAAGCCATCCAGCTGTCTATTCTAGGCAGTTTGCCACCTCAGTTTGTTACTTATAGACAATTGCACATGAGGCTGAACCAGTGCCCTGCTGTCATTCATACTAGTCACCCTTGCCACACATTCCTGGAATCTTGATGCAGTTCTAGCCCTCCACTGGAAGTCGTGAGTGCATGTATGTATTGGTAATGTCCCATGCTTGGCCACTCTATCAATCTGAGTATTTGGGAACATTTGTTTCCATAGGTGGCATGTATGGGGAGACTAGATAGCACATGACAGCAGACTATAAATCCTACATCTGTTTCATAGTAACATAGTAGATGACGGCAGATAAAGACCCGAATGGTCCATCCAGTCTGCCCAACCTGATTCAATTAAAAACATTTTTTTCCTTAGCTATTTCTGGGCAAGAGTCCAAAGTAAAGGTCTGCACGGGAATGGGGATTGCGGGAATCCCCCCTAACCCATAGGACTCCCATGGAGACCCCCCTCTGGCCCACGGGACTCCCACGGAGATGGAAGGCTTTGGAAGCAGGGTTTGTCCATATAATATAATGGACACGTCAGCCTTAGTAAAAGAGGGGGTTTATAAGTTAATTACCTGAACAGAAAACAAAAAAAGGGTTCCACCAAAGAGATTCCACAAGGAAAACAGCATCGCAAACACAAAAGAAACTGTGGAATTGATGATCCTTTCAGAATTAATTGCTGCTTTTTATGGGGACGGGCGGGCATGGAGGTAATTCCTTGCGGAGATGGGTGGGGACGGAGAGGATCCTGACGGGGCCGGGTGGGGACGGAGAGGATCCTGATGGGGACGGGTGGGGATGGAGAGGATCCTGGCAGGGATGGGTGGGATTTCTGTCCCCGTCTCTCTAGTCCAAGCTCTACCCGGTATTGTGTTTGGGTTTCAGCTACTGAAGTCTCCATCAAAGCTCACTCCAGCCCATCTACACCCTCCCAACCATTGAAGCCCTCCCCAGCCCATCCTCAACCAAAAGGCTATATAAAGACACAGACCGTGCAAGTCTGCCCAGTACTGGCCTTAGTTCTTCAGTATTTACTACCCTGTTTCCCCCCAAGTAAGACCTATTCTAAAAATAAGCCCTAGCGTGATTTATAAAGATACTCCTAATATAAGCCCTACCCCAAAATAAGATCGATCCCTGACACTCCTTGACTCCATCCCTGACACTGGTGCTGCCTGATTCACTGAAAAAATCAGACTCGTAAATTCAGCAACCCCCACCCCTGCAGCTTTAGGAGGCCTTGGAGTGGAGGTATGTCAGTCTCACGGTGGGAGGGTCAGTGGAGTTCTGCTGCATAAGGGGATGGGTGAGAGGGGAGGAATGATCCTGCACATGGGGGGGGGGGGGGGAGAGAGGGAAGAAAGGAAAAAGAAAGAATTGGGATAGAGGAGATGAAGGGAGAGATGATTGTAGTAAAAAAATAAGACATCCCCGAAAATAAGCCCTAGTGCGTTTTTGGGACTCAAAATTAATATAAGACACTGTCTTATTTTCGGGGAAACATGGTATTGTTTCAGATTTTATCTAGATCCTCTGTGTTCATCCCATGCTTTTTTGAACTCTGTCACCTTTTTCCTCTCCACTACCTCTCTTGGGAGTGCATTACACCTTAGTCCTTGCTCTTTTCTTTGCCCTACCTCCTCTTTGCTTTCCCTTAGCAGTAGTGGGCCTGTTTGTCCTAATCATGTTTATTAATTCCACTTTGATATACCGCATGTTGGATGGGCTGTGCTGCTTAAAATCATCTTTCCTATTTTTTACACTGGTTGCTCATACCTGGCGTATCAAATTTAGACCTGGAGTTATTAAAGGTGTGGTAAAATGACATATTACTAAAGAGTTCACTAATCTGTGGTATCTCAATACTGCAGGTTAGTGATTTCTGTAGTAAATATAATTTTGTGTTGCTGTAGCCTTGAAAATCTTGACCTCTGCAAATATAGTGGGTCCACTATCATTTTAAAGGACCAGAACAGTGCTACTAGTACCTCCACACTCCCTTCCTCATTCCCTTGTACATCCCAGCATCCTGTCACACCTACATGTACTCTCCCTAGTGCAATGTTTTTCGGTATAAGGCCTGATGACCCCCCCCCCTCATCATTCTGGCTGTTTTTCTGCTACTCTTTGCCTCTCTACCCAAGCTTATGGCACAAAGAGGAAAGTGGATGGGAGGAAAAGCCACATGCTTGAGGGAGAAGGCATTTCTCAGTAGATGAAGAAAATTCATTTCAAAATGCCTAATTTCTTCAGCATGCGCACAATAAAAAGTCTGAAGACAGGCTTGTGGGGTAGATGTCACTGACACACAGCAGTGGTCAGCAGTGTCATAGCCTCACATGGGAAGATAGTTGACGGCTCTCCTGCTCAGTTGGATCCAAAGTGGCTCCAGCTTAAAAATTAATGAAGTTTCTCCATACAGTCTGTGTCTTAAGTTTAGCTATCAGATACTCTCAATGAGGAAATATAACCACTTCTTGGTTATCTTTTCTGTGAATAACGCTGTTTACAAGATTTAATGCAAACTGTGTTATTCATCTTGCATAATGAGCTGCTTTGCATGCATTTGCTTGTTTTGGATCTATGATTTTTTTTTTTTTTAAATTACAATGCAATCTATAGCAAAAAAGATAAATATAAATTCACCCTTACCTGTTCATAGCCCAAAGCAGTCATGATTACTGCCACTTCTGCAGGGCATTCTCCACCCTCTCAGCTTCCAAGTTTCATTAGTTATTCCATTGAAGCCTGCTAAATATTTAGCTCTTCTGTTGTCTTCTCCCTGCTGTCTTTTCTCACTACATTTTTAGGGTTGTTTTTTTTGTTGTTTTTTTTTGAGATCATGCCTTTCTCAGTACTTTAAGGCAAGTTATATTGAGGTAAAGTAGGAACAGTAATTTCCTGTTTCTGTAGCATTGCATCTGAGATAGTGGAAAGTTAAGTGACTGCTCAAGATCGCAAGGAACTGCAGAGGGATTTGAACCCTAGTATCCCTGGTTCTCCATTGAAGTCTGCTAAATATTTAAGTCTTCTGTTGTCTCCTCCCTGCTGTCTTTTCTCACTACATTTTTAGGGTTTTGTTTTTGGTTGTGGGTTTTTTTTGTTGGTTTTTTTTTTTAGACCATGCCTTTCTCGGTAGTTCAAGGCAAGTTATATTGATGTAAAGTAGGAACAGTAATTTCCTGTTTCTGGAGCATTGCACCTGAGGTAGTGGAAAGTTAAGTGACTGCTCAAGATCGCAAGTAACTGCTGAGGGATTTGAACCCTAGTATCCCTGGTTCTCAGCACACTGCTCTAAACATTGAGCTCCTCCTCCTCCACTCTCTATGTAAGGTTTCTGTTGCAGATCCATCTCTGTTTCAAGACTAGATGTACTCAAACCCTTTGCGGGGCCACATTTTGGATTTGTAGGTACTTGGAGGGCCGCAGAAAAAAATAGTTAATTTCTTATTAAAGAAATTACAATTTTGCATGAGGTTAAACTCTTTATAGTTTATAAAACTTTCCTTTAACAGTTTTACCTTATGCAAAATTGTCATTTCTTTAATAAGACATTAACTGTTTTTTCTGCGGCCCTCCAAGTACTCTATTTTTTCTACAGCACTCACATTTAAAGTTTAATATCTTTTCTTTCTCAAAACTGGCACATTTCTATTACTAAATTGAAAATAAAATCATTTTCCTACCTTTGTTTGGTACTTTCATCAGTCTCTGGTTGCACTTTATTCTTCTGACTGTGCATCCAATATTTCTTCTCTTCTTTCAGCCTCCTGTACGCTTCCTCTCCTCCAGACCTCATTCCCTCCCCCAACTTTTTCTTTCTTTTTCTATGTCTGTCTTTCTCTGATTCCTTGTCCCATTTTTTGCTTTGTTTCTGGCTCCTTGTTCCCCCCCATCTTTCTTTTTTCCTTCTGGCTCCCTGTCCCCCCCCCTTCTTTCTTTTTTCCTTCTGGCTCCCTGCCCCCCTTCTTTCTTTCTTCCTTCCTGCCCTCCCCCATGCCACTGCCGCCGGGGAATAGGCTGCTGCTGCTGCTGGCGCCATCGGGAACAGGCCGAGATCTCCACAGGGCCGACCAACTCTCGCTGCCCGACGTCAATTCTAACTTCGGAAAGGACGTTCCGGGCAGCCAGGCAGCGATTGGCTAGCCAGAACGTCCTCTCGACGTCAGAATTGAGGTCGGGTGGCGAGAGAAGCAGGGAGATCAAAGAGCATGGTGCCAGCGGTGAGAAGGGAAGGGAAGCAGTTGGGCACCCCTGCTCTAGACGAGCTGCGAGCCGCACTCTATGAAGAACAGTGGAGGGTGACCAGTTGTGCGGACCGCCCACCCCTTGGTACGCCACTGGAGCAGCAGCGTGTCTGGCCGGCTTATGCAGGAGCGAATAGCGCAAGGAGCCGCCAACCCGCGGCTTTGGGAACGGAACGAACCGGCCAGACCCGCTGCTGCTCAAAAAGGAAGGAATTATCCAGTCCAGACCGCGGGCCGCAAATAAAACTTGGAGAGCCACATGTGGCCCACGGGCCGCGTGTTTGAGACCGCTGCTGTAGATCAAGGTTTCTCAACCTGCGGTACATGTACCCTAGGGGGTACGCAGACCGCCTGTTGGGGGTACACAGGCTGATCCGATTCCTCTTCCCTCCCGGTCCGCTGCTGCCCCCTGCCACCCGCATTTAATTATCCCCCGCCGCAACTCTGGGAAGGGAAGGGCCATGCGCGTGCAGCAATTGCATGCCGCCGGCCTACAAGCCTTATCCCCAACATAAATTCTGACGTCGGAGAGAAGGTCCAGTCCAGCCAATCTGCTTGGCTGGCTCAGACCTTCTCTCTGATGTCAGAATTGACATCAGGGGGGGGGAAGGCTTGTGGGCCGGTGGTGTGCAATCGCTGCACATTCCTGGCCCTTGCCTTCCTGGAGTTGTGGCGGGGGATAATTAAATGCGGGGGAGGGGGGGAGGAGGCGGACTTGGGGGAGGAGGAATCGGAGAGAGGCAGGCTGCGGCATGGCAGGCGGGCAGGCTTTGGCGAGGGAAGAAGGACAAAGGCTGGAAGGCAGTGAGGGGGAGGGGGCACGAACTCGGGACATAGGAGGGAGGGAGGAAGAGGGCACTATCTTGGAACATAGGAGGGAGGGAGGAAGGGGGCACCAACTTGGGACATAGGAAGGAGGGAAGGAATAGAAAGGGACAATTGTAGGGCTTGAATGTGTGAGTGAGATGGAAAGAGATTGTGCACATGGGGAAAGGAAGAGGAAAATTGGGCATAGAGGAGTGAGGTAGAGATGCATGGGGAATAGAGGGATGAGAGGGAAAAATGTTGGATATGGTGGTGGAGAGGGAACAGAGGAATAGATTGAAGAGGATGCAAGGGGAGGAATATTGGGCATAGTGATAGAGGGAGAGATGTGGCATGGTGTTGGAGAGGGGTGATAGAAGGCGAAATAGGCATGGAGCTGGTGGGCAGTGGTAAAAAATTATCTGGGGAATGAGAGAGGAAGAAAAGTTGGACTCATGGAGGGCAGAGAGAGATGTTGGTTGGGGAATGGAATTAGGTCTGGAGGAGAGGAAGCATGCATGAGGCAGAAAGAAAGAAATATTGGATGCACAGTTAGAAGGAAGTGCAACCAGAGACTCATGAAATCGCTAGGCAACAAAGGTGTAAAAAATGATTTTATTTTCAATTTAGTAATCAAAATGTGTCAGTTTTGAGAATTTATATCTGCTGTCTATATTTTGCACTATATTTGTCTATTTTTCTATAGTTGTTACTGAGGTGACATTACATATTTTAAAGTCATCTGCCTTGACATCTTTGAAAACCCGCCAAATATAAATGATAATTAACATTTTCTCTGCATACAATGTGCTTTGTGTTTTTTTAATTTTGTGTTTACCCTTATGTATTAATAAGATATTGTGTGTTTATGAAAAATGAATGGAAAAAATTGCATTGCAATTAGTATTATTTTTATGGGGGTGGGTCTGGGGCGGAGTTTGGGTGGGGTACGGTATTTGTTAGGCTTAGGGGGTACTTGGCTTGAAAAGGTTGAGTAACACTGCTGTAGATACAAACTGGGAACAATTCTTTATTGCATCTGGTCCTTTAAGGGGAAAATGTTTAGTACCAAGTCCCTAATAACAAAGGTACAATCTCTAGAATCAAGTTTGGTGCACGAGATGGATTCTTACTAGTGATCTAAACAGGGGCATTATTAGCTCCTTTCCCATAGCTTTCTTTATGCAGGCGGTTGCATTTAGCTTTCCTTCTATCATTATGACATTGATTGACAATGTTCAGCCACCACCTAGGATGAGGAATTAAGATTTTGTGTGCTGGTGCATACTGTGCCCTGAAGGACAGTCTCGGCACCGGCTCAAGGGGCTGTGGCATCCTGAGTTATATTTTGGTTTTGTGCTCCATCTTGGTGTCAGTTTTGCAGTATGAACCACAGCATCAGCCCCACCCCCACCTAGTATAATCCTCTCTTCAAATCCTTCCCAAAGTCCTCCCCTTTCAATCCTAGTATCAGCCACCTTTCCTAGTCCCCCAGTATGAACCCTCCCATCATTAGCTCCCAGCCCAATCCCAAGCATGAGCTCTGTTTCAGATAGCATTAGATCCTCTTCAGCATCAAACCCCTTCAAGTCAGGGCCCCCTAATCATTAGCCCCTTCCAATCAAAGCTCCCTCCCATTAAGCCTTTACACAGTGGTAGATGTATACTCCTTCACTTATGCCACTGTGCTGTTCTGCATTGTGCTAGTTTTAAACACGAGAATCAGCACTTTGTTGTCTTGCCAGAATACAGGAAGTATTTTTCATGTTTAAAATCAGTAGCAATGCTGGTACCTGCACCTACACCAGCATAATACAGAAGAAGAGTCCAATAACAGGAGTGAAGGAATCAGCTCCCACTCGTGACACTTTTCCAGTCCGAGTATTGTCCATTCACCCCTACTTTCTGCTTCCTAGCTGCCAACCAGTTTTTAATCCACGTGAGTATATCACCTTCTATTCCGGGCCTCGCAATTTTCTGAAGTAGACGTTCATGTGGAAACTTGTCGAACACCTGAAAATCTAGTTATATGATGTCGAATGGATCACCTTTGTCTATCTGCCTATTTACTCCTTTGAAGAAGTGCAGTAAATTTGTCAATCAAGATCTTCCTTTGCTGAAGCCGCGCTGGCTGGTCCTCATCATTTTGTGTCTGTCAAGGTGATCGATGATGCAGTCCTTTATCAGAGCTTCTACCATCTTTCCTAGTACTGAAGTCAGACTCGCTGGTCTGTAGTTTCCTGGATCTCCCCTCGAACCTTTCTTGAAGATCGGCATAACATTCGCCACTTTCCAGTCTTCTGGAATCTCTCCTGATTTGTTTGACAGATTGGCTATTAGTTGGAGCAGTTCAGCTATAATGCCTTTCAGATAATTACCCTCGGGTGGATGCCGTCCGATCCCGGGGATTTATCATTTTTAAGCCTATCAGTCTGTCTGCATACCTCTTCTAGACTTACCGTCATCCCTGTCAGTTTCCCGTCTTCATTTCCTGTGTATAGCCTGTCGGCTTCAGGTATATTGGATATATCCTCTTCGATAAATACAGACGCAAAAAATGTGTTCAGTTTGTCGGCGATGGCTTTGTCCTCCTTTAGTACTCCCATTATTTCCTGGTCCTCTAACGGCCCCACCGCTTCCTTTGCGGGTTGTTTCCCCTTAATATATTGAAAGAATGGCTTAAAGATTTTGGCCTCCTTGGCTATTTTTTCTTCGTAGTCTCTTTTGGCCCCTCTTACCGCTTTATGGCACTTGCATTGATGTTGTTTGTGCGTTTTCCAGTTTTCTTCTGTTTTTGTCCTCTTCCATTCCATAAACGAAGTCTTCTTGTCTGTGATCGCTTCCTTCACTACTACAGTGAGCCATGCCGGTTCCTTGTTCTTCTTCCTTGTTGATACGCGGTATATATAAATTTTGCGCCTCTGTGACTGTGTCCTTAAAAAGGGACCATGCTTGCTCTAGCTTATGTACAGTGCTTATCTTCTTCTTCACCATGGCTCTCGTCCCTTTGTAGTTCCCTTTTCAGAAGTTCAGTGCCGTGGCTGCCGTTCTGGATCGATTTTTTGTTCCTGTGTCTAGGTTGAAGTAAATCATGTCTTTTATTTAAGTTCCGTTTGCTGTCTTGCTTATAAAAGTATTGAATAGGACTGATTCTAGCATTGAGACCAAAGTGCCTACTGGTCACTCATCAGGTGAACTCCATTACCAGAACCTAATGTAAAATTTTGGTGTCAATAGGCAACAAGGGCTTCCCTCTCTTGAAGTTCGGAAAACAGGAGAAATCATCCCCTCCCCAGATGTGAGAAAAGGCTCATCCTTAGTCC
Source organism: Geotrypetes seraphini (assembly GCF_902459505.1). NCBI lineage: Eukaryota > Metazoa > Chordata > Amphibia > Gymnophiona > Dermophiidae > Geotrypetes > Geotrypetes seraphini. The sequence goes on along the minus strand of NC_047094.1, from coordinate 70,915,860 downwards.
ATCAGCACTGCTCCTTGTCCTAAGCGTTTGGTACCTTCAAAATTTAGAATCCAAGGCAATTGCCTACCTTCAGACCTGTCTGTTTATTCAGCCTTCTGATTCCTCACCAAGTTAACAGCTTTCTTTTGGTCGCCTTCTGATTAGAGTGTTTATTAGTGTTCTAAGAGAAACTTTGTGAAAGACCTTCAGGCCACATTCATTGCAGTCCCTGATCTTTCATTTTTATCAGGTCATCAGAGATCACATTCAAGTACTTCTTCCAGTGTATCTTGGGTCTTGTAATTTCTTGTTTCAAGATACTATACTTTTTTTATTTAGTAGTGTTTGCATAGGTCTGTAATTATCTTTAATCTGCACCACTGTAGTCCACTCATGATTCCATGGTTTATTGTTTATCATTTTTTTCTAGTTTGCTAAACTGCCGTATTTGTAAAACAAGATGGTTTTCAATTGTGAAATGGAATAAGGAAAAGAACTCCATAACAAGGGCTGTAGAATTATTCTCTTCCTGCAGAACTGTGTGATCACTTACCGAATCATGGGAGCTGAGGGTTGTCAAGCATGCAGGTAGGCACAATCCCACCCCCTTCCCACACTGAGAGATTGGGAGGAGAGAGCAGTGGTGCCTCAGATTGCGTCTTCCTTCTCTAATGCCCAACCAGTTTAATTCGTTTTCCTTCTCTAATGTGCTTCTGTTGAGGATACACAGGAGTTCATACTTGAGCTATTGATTCCCATTTCCCATGAACTGCAGAAGGATATCCATTTAAGAACTTGAAAACTCCTTCTCTTCTGCAGTGGAGCACAGCACCCTCCTGCAAGTGAACTCAGAAGGTGTGTTTTGCTCTTATGGCAGTCATCTTGGATTTTTAGCAATTTGATCTTAAACTCTTTTTTCCTACTTCAAAACTGCTCGTTTTGACTGCCTCTGTTGGATGCCCTAGGCCTTTCTAATCCCTGATCCTGGGTCGGTTGTGCAGAGTTGCCTTTTGAGAAACGGCCATGTTTCACATGCTGAGGGATGGGAGCTTCAGGCTTGGCCCCCAGTCAGTCCTCCAAGGCCTTAGAACCCCTGAAATCTCAGAAGAACCGGTCTATAGGGAAGAGATCCTGCTCGGAGAAATGGACAGTGATGTGACAAAATGTAAGCGTGTGGTGGCAGAAGATGCATCTCCTCTCCTCAAGTCTGGAGTTACACAAGAAACCTCAGGTCCCCCAATGCAAGCCTTATCAGACTTTATCATCCTTTTATGGAAAGCCTATTTAATGAGATCAGTAAGTGCTGCCTATAGGCATGCCTTCTTTATCTAAAGGGGATCCTTTTCCATGCCTCATACCATGCTGGCTCCCAATGTTAGTGACCCTTCAGAGCAGGATTAGGATGATTGAAAGTTCCTTTCCATGCCTTTGTTTTTGCAGGACTCTTCTGTGATTGTGGATGATGTGGGATCCCTTTTGGGGTCCAATATCCAGTAGTGCTGCCCAATTCAGGGAAAATTTTTCATTTTGATTTGGCCTGTTGAAATGATTTTTCGATTCGATTCACTTTTCCTGCCCAATAGGGTATTTTTCTCAAATGGATTTATTTGAGAAAAATAAATCTGGCGGATTTATTTTGTAGCTTCTTCACCTACCTGGAATGGTTCTCTTCTGCAGTCCATGCGGGTAAAGGGAAATATCCCTATGGTCTAGAACAGTGGTCTCAAACTCAAACCCTTTACAGGGCCATATTTTGGATTTGTAGGTACTTGGAGGGCCTCAGAAAAAATTGTTAATGTCTTATTAAAGAAGTGACAATTTTGCATGACGTAAAACTCTTTATAGTTTATAAATATTTCCTTTTGGCTAAGTCTTAATAATAATATTGTAATTTATAGCCTAAAGAGACATATGATCAAGAAACTGTTTTATTTTGCTTTTGTGATTATGATAAACATACAGTGGTGCCTCACACAACGAACTTAATTGGTTCCAGGAGCAAGTTTGTTATGTGAAACGTTCGTTATGTGAAACGCGTTTTCCCATAGGAATACATGTAAAAAAAAATAATTCGTTCTGCAGCATAAAATATGCTAAGATGACATAAAAAAGATAAATTTTTTGTTATTATTTTTATTTAGATACATCTAAAAACATACATCTCCCTGTCCTTTTACTTCCACTATCTTCCTATCCCATCTCTATTCCCTTTTGTCCCTCTCCCCATGATCAATCATCTCACCACCTCTCTCTGCCCTCACCCTCAGGGTTCAAGATTGCTTCCACTCTTTTTCCTGTTGTTCTCTCTGCCTGTCACCCTATGATTTAGCATCCCTTCTGCCCTTGTCCAATATTTCCCCTTCTCTCCCTCCCTCTCATCCCCTGCTCCAACATGTGCTTTCAGGGGCCTTCTCCCCCCTTAAGCGTCTTTTCTTCTCCACTCCACCTTTCCTCCCTCCCTGCCTCCACCTTTGTGGCGCTTTTGCACCCGACCGACAACAGAACAGGCCCGGTCGGACAAATCTCCCTGTCCTGTAGCCGCGAATCTAAATTACCTTCTTACAGCAGCTGGATTATTGAAGCTGCTGTAAGAGGTAATTTAGATTCGCGGCTACAGGGCAGGGAGGTTTGTCGGCCGGGCCTGTTGTCGGTCGATCGGGGGACCTGACCAGCTGTGCACATTCTTCGAGGCGGACCGCCCCCTCCCCCCTCTTTCGTTCGCCATTGCCTTCTTCCTACTCGTAGACACTTCTCAATTCTTATAAAGCAAAAAAGTATTTGGCTATTAGTACTTAGCTTTTATCCGGGGCCCAGGGCAACTGATGATTAAACGCTCAACGGAGCGTCTCCGTTTCGCTCTAACTGTAGGTTCCTCGAGAGATGAAGTCTTCCTGATGTCAGCGCTGACGTCGGAGGAAGGGAGGGCTTTGCTTAAGCCCTCCCTCCGACGTCAGCGCTGACATCGGGAAGATTTCCGTTCGGCTGTGTGCTGCGACAGGGCAGGTAAGGAGAAGGAACCCCGGAAGGATGCAGCTCGGGCGACTTCGTTGTGTGAAACGAAGTCCGTTGTACGAATCACGACATAAAGTTCGTTGTGCGCAGCGTTCGCTGTGCGAGGCGTCCGTTATGCGAGGCACCACTGTACTGAGGACCTCAAAATAGTACCTGGCGGGCCGCGATTTTGAGACCACTGGTCTAGAATGTCTCACCTATCTACTGGAAAAGACCTTACATAATGTTTTACATAAATATCTCCAAGCTATAAATGCACAGGAGGTGGGCCTCTTTCAGTTGAAAGAAAGCTCTGGTACAAGGCGTTATAAGATGTAGGTGAAAGGGGTAAGGCTCAGGAGTAATCTAAGGAAATAGTTCTTTACTGAAAAGGTTGTGGATGTGTGGAATAATAGCCTTCTAGTAGAGTTGGTTAAGACAAAGACAGGATCTGAAGTCGGAAAAGTATAGACAAACAGAGATCTCTGAGGAAGAGGAAGGGATTGTAGCGCTTTAGTAGTGGTGTGGACCGGCAAATTGGATAGGCCATATACTGTACTCTTTCTCTGCCATCATTATTCTGTTTTCTAAGTTATGTTTTAGGTAGCAGAAGGTGACGGACACAGGCTAAGACATTATCTCTCTTCCTCCTGCTTGTCTGTAAAGCATAGGTTAAGAGAGGAGAGAGCAGAGTGAGTTTGGGAATTGGCAGGGGAAGATGACGAGGAGGAAGAAAAGGGGATAGGTCACACACGATGATTGTGTGAGAGAGGATGGTCTTGAGGGGGAGGTGAGAGAGAGAGATGGTAAGTGGTAGTGTGTATGTGTGCATGCTTCTGAGAGAAAGCGTTTGGTTCCAGTCTGTGTGTGTGAGGGGATATCTACCCTCTGTCCTGTTTTCTCTTTTCTGACACTATTCCTCTATCTCCAAGCCGATTCTTCTCCTTATCCCTGATATCCCAGAGAGCCCATTCTTACGTTAGTTCACCTTATTCCCTTCACCGCATCAATCACTACAAGCTTATTTAATCTATCTAACCTACCCTCCCTGTCAAAGTCCAAATTAACAGAAGAGGTCCGAGAGGTAAGGAATGTTGTTTTTATCAAGTAAAATAGTTTGTTTTTAATAAGCAAGTATACTGACTAATTGTATATATTTTATACATATTTGTTGTGGTGAAATCTGTTTTCATGTGCCTTCTCTCTGAGGGAACTGTATTGCCCTACGAGACTGGGTTGTTTTATATCCATTGCAAGGTAATTATTGATTTGTATTTTATTGCCTTTATTGTTTAAGATAGGTTGCTTATTAACTACCAAGAAAGGAAGTGAGTTGAAATGGTTGATTGTCTGATGAATTTGTTAAGGTTTTATAAAACTATCGGCCTTTTAATGGTCTTTACAACAAGACATTCTTGTAGTACTCACTTACCCAAGTATTCCTTGATTTCTAAGTGGAGTGTGTACCAGTGTTGTCATGTTGTCTCTATGTTTTTGAGATTGTGGAAGCAGGTGAAAACCAACCTGATTATTTTATAAAGCATTTAGGGGTCCTTTTACTAAGGCACACTAACCGTTTTAGCGCGTGCTAAACACTAATGCGTCCTTAGGACATTAACGTTTAGCGCACCTTAGTAAAAGGCCCCCTTAGTTATTTTTTATGATTGTATTAGAATGGCAGTGAGATAGGTCAGCACAATTTTATTTCTGGAAGGGGAGAACAGCAGCAGGAAACAGCCTGGTGGTAGGAGACATGGCTACATGAACCCTGACACCTTACAGGTACACACTTTCTTATCTAAAATTCTGAAAATCAATAAACTCTCCAAAATTATTTCCAAGGAAATGCCAAGAATGGGAGAGCTGTAGGGAAGATGCCTGGGGGATTGTTAAGGAGATGAGAGAGAGGATGAAGCCGAGTATAGAGGGTAGAAGTACAGTAATGGAACGGAAGAAGGGAAAAGACAAATGAACAGCACTCACTGGAAAAAGAGTAGAAGACAGGAAAAGAGAAACTGAGAGCATGATGCTTGGAAAAATAAAATTACCAGATATAAAAGGAAGAAAATATGTTTTATTTTGAATTTAAGTGGAATACATTAGATTTTGGAAAACTTTGAGAAATGTGCATCGTGGATTTCTTTTTGTATATTCGTTCAGTAGAAGAGGAAATGCATTTGTTTATATTTCTCCCATTTTTTGATACAAGCCTAGTTTGAATACTTTGGGTTCCCATGTTAATTCTTGTCTTCATATTTCTAATTTGTAATGCTTGGTTCTTTATTTGGTGAGGATCTGTCTGTAATTTGCATGTGAGCTAGGTATGGTATTCTGTTCATATGTAGTTTCTCTGTAGAACTGTGGAGCAGTTCCTCTTCTGTTTTATCAGTAGTAGGTGTATTGGTGTTTTAGAGCAGTGTTCTTCAACCTTTTTACACCTATGGACCGGCGGAAATAAAAGAATTATTTTGTGGACCGGCAAACTACTAGGACTGAAATTTTAAAAACACGTTTACGCCCCGTCCGCGAGCTCGGTCCCCGCAAACCATCTGATCCCATCCGCACAAACCTCAGTTATTTATATTAAATGTATTTTATTAAAGTACTAAAAAAAAACAATATTCTGTACAATTGTCATTTTATAAATACAAATAATACAGAGCAAGGATCAACAAAACCCCTGTCTCCCCTCCCCTTCACATATATCCCCTCTACTATCAAGAAAACTGAATAAGCCAAATTATTACAGAATGCTACACAGAAATACCATGCTAATAGAATACTGCAGTCACACATGTTAGAGGACTGCAACTAGGGCAACTGCCCCCTGGTCAGAGAGAACTCTAAGCCAGCTGAAAGCTAAAGAAGCATTGCCTGGACTTTGCAGTCCCCAGTTATGTCTAACACCTGCTCTAGCAGGATATATATTTCAAATCTGATATATTCTAATCACAAAATAGAAATAAAATTATTTTTTTCTACCTTTTGTTGTCTCTAGTTTCTGTTTTCATCTTCTTTTCACTCTCTTCCTTCCAGCGTTTGCCCTCTCTGTCTCTTCAATCCAGCATCTGCCCCTTCCATCCAATGTCTGCCCTCTCCCCCTTCCATATGGTATCTGTCTTCTTTCTATGCCCCTCTCCCCTTTCCATCCAGCCTGCGGCCCCTTTCTCCTTTTTACATGATTCATTCCAGCTTCACTGCTGTCATTTTTATCTCTCCTACACCAGAGCTAGCATCTTTGTCCCTCTCTGCTTATTTCTCTGCTGACTCCCTTCCCATCATCAAGCTCTCTACTTTCTCATTCCTGTCTTTCCCCTTCCCCTCTTCTAATCTCCCTGCCAGCTGTTTCTTTCCTTTTTTCCTTCTCCCTTCCCCCCTCCTCCTGTCCAGCAGTAACTCTTTTCCCTTCCCTTCCCTTTCCCTCCTCCCCTCCCAGCAACATCTCTCCTTCTCCCTTCCTCCAGGTCCAGTAACAGCTATCCCTTTATTTTCCCTTGTCCAGCATCTTCCCAGATGCCTTTCCCTCCTCCCCTCCCAGCAGCATCTCTCCTTCTCCTTCCCTCCAGGTCCAGTAGCAGCTGTCCCTTTTTTTCCCTTTTTCCAGCAGCTTCCCAGCCTCCAACAGTGGCTTTCTCCCCTCCCAGCAGCTCTCTGTACTTACCAGCGCAGTGATTCACTAAGGCAGCCTTGGGTCCTTTGATGGGTCGCGCCGCCTCTGAGGAAAGAGGAAGTTGCATCATCAGAGGCGGCCGCGACTCAGCAAAAGCCCCAAGGCTGCCTTAGTGAATTGCTGCGCTGGCAAGTATTGAGAGCTACTGGGAGGGGAGAAAGCCACTGTCGGAGGCTCCCCATGATCTCGCTGGCCCTGCGCAGACCGGCAGGAAATTGCAGCTCGTCGATCTCGCCGGCCCTGCGCAAACCGGCAGGAATTTTCTACAGACCGGCTCCAGTCCACGGACCGGCGGTTGAAGAACACTATTCTAGAGCCCTGTGTAACATTTGTAGTCTGACTTTAATAGGTAGGAGGGAACTGTTGTATGAATCAAATGAGCTAGTGCTACAGTTGTATGATAGATTTGGTACATATAAGTTCAGTTAGGATACTTTGTGACTTTGTTTATCACAATGTGCCTGTTAGTGGTGAAATTTGTTATTAATCAGAAGACATTTATTTATTAAGATTTATTAACTGCCTTTTCGTGAAGAGATTCACCCTAAACAGTTTACAATATATTGAATAGGGAAAATACTTGAGTACCTATTACTATCTGTCCCGGCAAGCTCACAATCTGACTGTGGTACCTGGGGCAAATGGAGGGTTAAATGACTTGCCCAGAGTTACAGGGAGCAGACTGGGATCAAACTCACAACCTCAGGGTGTTGAGGCAACAGCTCTAATCACTAGGCCACTCCATCCTCTATGAGACTCAGAGTGTGTCACACACATACAGCTGAAGCTTCTCTTTTCATTTCCACCTTATTTTCAAGCCTTGCTCAATTGAATAGATGTCCACACCACTGACACAGAGGGAGTGTGGTGGTATTTCTCAGTTTATCTGTGGGTTTTTGGTTTATTTTTCAGACTGCTTCTAGCTCTCTCCTCACATCATTTAAGAATCTCTTCTTTGGTTGTCATGCCTGATCTCTCTTTTTAAGCAGTAGTTTTCAGACATTTTTCCATATAAGAGCATTGCCGCCTTTCTCCACCCTCACTTCCCATTCTTGGCATCCTGCTTCTCTCTAACCCCCCCCCCCCCCCCAATTCCCTGTTACTTCAGGCTTCTGCAGCTCAGCATGGCTCAGTCACTTGAGCTGCACAGTGTCTGTATCCTTGTGGTTCTTGTCCCTCATCATGAGAGCAACCCTTAGTACTGCAGGCTCTAAATTCCTGAAAACCATATGGAACAAAAACTTGGCAGCTGAAGCTACACTTTGCTCAGCAACAGTAACCTAGTCACCAAGTGTGTCTTGATTCCTGGGTTGAACACCACTGTTTAGTGTAACATTTCACACTTGGCCTACCTACCCTGTCCTCTAGATTTGTGCATCCACTTACCACTTAAACTGGTCCTCCTGTCACCCAGAGCAGATGGCAGAGGAGCTGGTTTTGTCTGGGACTTTCAAGACAGCCTGAGATTTTTCAGCCTTAAGGAGAAATCTGTGGAAACATTAAGAGCTGAAAGCAGGAGTTAGCATCAGCTGGGGAAATACAAGCAGCACATTTCTTGTGAGTGAACTCAAATTCTAAGTACCTCTGTTTGCAGTGCTGCTGGGGTGGGCCGTTGCTGGGTGTTTCTGGAGTTTTGAATATGTGTGTGTCCATTGACTGGCGTCCTGGCAGCTGAGCTCTGAATGAACAAAGGTGGAAAAAAAGGCTAATGTTGATCCAGAAATAGCATATCATCTGGGGACTGGGAAGGGATTTCTCAAAGCAGGGGTCTCTTAGACTCTGTCACCTTTGTAGTTTCGTTAGGGTCCAGGTGGGCTTGGGGGGGGATGGTAGCTGTATCAGACTTATATGATTCCTCCCTAGAATGTTGATTTGCTAAGCACCGTGGCTGGAATTCTATAATTGACATCCAAAGTTAGTCACTGGGAAGATTCTTGCTAAACTAGTGTTCCGCAAAGGATGCTGTCCATAGATTGCCTTTTGCAGAATACTAACTTATTGTGGATTTTGTACCTAACTTTGGTTGCGAGCACTTACTCCTGCCGAAACCTGGTGGAGATGCAGGACTAATGTCAGTTAGGTGAATAAATAACCATATTCTGTAACATTATGCCTCAAATTCTGGGAGCACCCCTGACATGGCCAAGCCCCCTTTTGAATTGTATGCTACAAAATTTAGGTGCGCATTTTATAGAATGGGGCAGATCTACTAATTATTGTAAATGGCTCATTAAAATTAACTAGTTTGCATGTCAATCTGGGATCCATGCCAAAATTTGGGTGACTTACATAGAATCTGGAGGCTAGTTTTCTACTCCCAAGCTAACCTCAGATTTCTAGTCAAGAAAGGGTGGCCTGAGTGCCTATGTGTACCCTGAGCATCTAAGCTGACCTTTGCTCTCTGCTTGAAGGCCAGTGACCTGCTGAACTCTCAGCTCTTACAGTTCACTTTTATTTCATACTGGCTGATCACCCGGCGCTGCCCGGACATCCCAATCTCAGCAGCAAGAATGGCCCTCTCTAAGGGGCTGAACTTGGACTTAAACGACATTGGAAGAGTCTCAGCGAGCCCAAAAACTATGGATTAGACACTTATCTTTCATATTCTGTAGTTGGGCCTCATGCTGCTGTACTGTCTCTGAAGCTCTACATGTAGCAGCTCTCTCTTTCATATCCTGTAGTTGGGCCTTATGTTGCTGGACAGTCTCTACATGTAGCTGTTGGAAACTTGCTTTACGTTTCTTTGGAGGTATTGTTATAGAAATGAAAAAACAGCACAATGTGACATCATTCCCCAAGCTTCACACAATTGGTCAAAGCAATATCTCTCTTTTTCGATGATTCTTTACATGTCACTCCTTCCCAACCCCACAGTATTTTTTCCCAGATAGTAATTGATATGTATACTAAGTTTGGCTGAAATCTGTTTATGTGTTTTGGAGTTATGCTGGAACATACATACATCTGATTTTATATACAGTCAAACCTCGGTTTGCGAGTAACACGGTTTGTGAGTGTTTTGCAAGCAAAACACTCGAGCAAACTGTAACTTGCAAACTGAGCGTTGACTCGATTTGCGAGCCCCCACCCCGGGAACCGGCTTTACTGCTCCCCCGAGGCCCCTGGCGCTGCTCCCTCCCTTCGCGACCACGATCTCCTCCTACCCCCCCACTGACTAGACTGGCCCTAAAAGTGCCTGCCGCTGGTTCTCTGCTGGGCTGCTGCAGGGCCTTGAGAATCTGCACATGCTCAAGGCCTTCTGGCTCTCACCGTCTCTGAAATTCTCATGAGATCTCAAATCATAAGTCAGTGAAATGAATCATCTGAGTTGCCATTATGGCCTATGGGAAAATTGCTTTGATATACGAGCACTTTGAATTGCGAGCATGCTTCTGGAACAAATTATGCTCACAAACCAAGGCACCACTGCATATATATATAGATACTGTACTGCCCTTCAGATTTTGTTATAGGTTCTACCCCAGCACCAGTTTTGAGGCTATAAGAGTAATTTTAGACTGATAGAAAAATGAAAACGAAGTTCTGGTATAGATACCTCTAATGTAGTTTATGATTGCTTTATATGTGGTAGAGTGACTGTAAGCACAGTTACTGTTCTTGAAGTGAAGCAAGAGTGCTATATATTATGGGATTTTTTTGATGGTGGGGAAAGGGAGGCTGGGAATTAGTTTGCCTGCTGTGCTGTATTTGACACCCTTTGCTTGCTCTGGAGGCGTAGCCTAAAGCTTAGTGCAGTGGGCTGAGAATTATGGCAACTAGGTTTGGTTTTCACTCCAATTCCTTGTCTGTAACCCTTGGCAAATCACTTAACCTTGCATTGCCTCAGGTACAAAATTTAAGTTGTGAACCCACTAGGGACATAGAAACATGATGATAGATAAAGGCCAAATGACTGGATAGTCTGCCCATCTGCTGCATCCACTATCTCCTCTTCCTAAGAGATCCCACATGCTTGTCCCACGCTTTCTTGAAGCCAGATAAGCAATGGAAGTAAGGAGAACAGATTGAGACATCTTGGTTGCTTTCAATGGAAGTAAAACCCGGATGTCTCAATTCGTCCCTTTTTTTCTGCCATATGGTCACACTAGGTATGCTGAACCATAGGGTTATCCATCTGTGCTCGCAAGCATACAACAAACGATGTCAATCACAGATTTTCAACTCCTCCTCCTTCTCCATGATCTCTGTTGCCCCCTTCAGTTCTTCCTTCTGCAGGTGAGCATGAAGGTGATTTGATCTGTTTCTTGTTATTTTGGGGGGCTTTGGGGGGTTTTGGGGGAGCTTTTTTGTGAAATTTTTGTGCATTGTCAGAGATCCTGGTTCAAAGGATCTACTCTGCCTGCTCAGAGAGGAGCAGACATTTTAGTCTGCAGCTGGCAGATGTATCCTAAAGGGACCCATACAGCCAGCTTGCTGAAGATTTGTGGATCTCAGGGTTCAGGGATCTCAGTGCTTGCTTCCTTGACTCAGCCAGGAGCTGAGTATAAGATGTTAGGCATCAATAGCAGTTCTGTTATATCCCTTCTGGATTCCATATGCTAGGTGTTCAATCACAACCTGCAGTCTGGGTATTGCATAAATCTACAACTTTTTTGAGCACATGCTCCACCCTCTTAGCCTGAGAGCTGTTAAACCAGGGTCTCAAAGTCCCTCCTCGAGGGCCGGAATCCAGTCGGGTTTTCAGGATTTCTCCAATGAATATGCATGAGATCTATTAGCATACAATGAAAGCAGTGCATGCAAATAGATCTCATTGGGGAAATCCTGAAAACCCGACTGGATTGCGGCCTTCAAGGAGGGACTTTGAGACCCCTGTGTTAAACAAATCCAGTTTCACTTTCTGCAAGCAGTCTGTGCAGAAGTCTTTTGCAGTTGCTCTGCTTCTATTTCTTATTTTTTGCTTAAAGTTTGTTTCTTGGTGGCTTCAGTACCTTGAGACCCCTTCCCAGTGGTCCCCTGTCGGAGCAAAGAACGCAGTTCCGTGGTGCCAGACTGCAGTTTCATTGAGAAGCTTTGGTGGTCTGTGGAGCCAGCCTGCTGTATGCCACCATTTACAGTCGATTGCACTTAAGTGCATGTTGGTTAAGCGCACGCTTCGGTTATCCGCACCTGACCACCAGGGCCAGTAGTTTTTTTGATTTTTTTTTTACATTAAGGTCAATTGACGTAAACTCTGGATATTTGCAATTCTGATAAGCACACAATCTGCTTATGCACACTGATGTCATAGGTCCCACACTATTCTTTCACATTACATTCACTCCGGTTAAAAGCAATCATGTTCTGACGTGGATGAGCCATGTGTTTCAGAATAGCAGTCTAGGCCTGGTCAGGTGTTTGAAATTTTGGAACTGCACCATGGTGTCACATGGCCTAAAATCATTGTCTTTAGCTGAATGTGTCCACCATAAGGCTGGAAAAGTTCAACAGGCATTGCTGCGATGGTTTGCTGAAGCTAGAAGTCGACAAGCTAGAAGTGGACCTCTGCTGATGGAGAAAGCGGCACAGTTATATGAAAAACTGAGCTTAGAAGACTTCAAAGCAACAAACGGATGGTTAGAAAGGTGGAAAGTTTGTAAAGGCATAAAATTTAAGAAGCAGCATGGCGAAAAGCAAGACGCGGATGAGTTTGATGCAGAAAGATGGGTCATGAAAGATATGTCATTGGTGGATATGAGCAAACAAAGCAAAAGCCCAGATGTTCCAAAGTCAGAGTGAATACTGACCAGGACCCCTGAAGAATGCTTTTTGCCGAAACATTGGCCGTGTAGGGTCTGTATCAAACTACACATCAGTATTCATGAAGTGGAGATTATTTCAGTTTGGATTTGTACTTTTATCTGATTCGTAATAATAAACGCCTCATCAAGATCATTGTTTTCCGCAGTCTGTTCTTCTTTTTTGTGTATTGGTGGATAAGAACCATGTGATGTTTTCAACACCGATGAGATGGGCCTGTACTGGCATGCCATCCCTGATGGAACATTGGTTTTCAAATGCAGCAAAACTGTTGCTTCAAGATGCCAAAAGAACAATTGACATTGCTATTTAGTTGCAATTTGGACAGTTGTGAAAAGCTCGAGCCACTGGTGATTGGGGAGAATTGAAATCCTTGGTGCTTCAAAAACATTAAAACGCCTGCCTGTTGAATATGAAAGCAACAAAAACGCGATTGGGAAGAATCGAAAACCTCGGTGCTTCAAAAACATTAAAACGCCTGCCTGTTGAATATGAATGCAACAAAAACGCTTGGATACAGAGACATTGTAGATTGAATGGTTGCAGAAGCTTGACAATCTGATGAGAAGGCGTAGAAGGCACATTGTAATGTGTGATAACTGCACAGCACATAGCAATGATGTAAGGTTAACCAACGTCAAACTCGCCTTTCTGCAGCCAAACACGACCTCTTTGATCCAGCCGATGGACCAAGGGATAATCACAAACTTCAAACGTCATTATAGGTCACTCGTCCTATGATATGTGATGGCAGTGATTAATGCAAGCACGGAATCCAGCCCCCGAGCAGCTCAGCTCGTGAGAAAAATGACGGTGCTCGATTCTCTTCATATGGTACGAGGGGCATGGAGTCGAGTCTCATCAACGATTTCAAATTGCTATCGACAGGTGAGTTTCATTCATGCATCTGATAAGACAACTGAAGCTGACACTTTGTCCATTGAACTCCCAGTTGGACTCTCGTCACAAGAGTTTGAGTTGTATGTCGCCATTGACAACGATTTGCCCACATCATCTGACAGCACTAATTCCGATATCTGTACAGTCTTAAATGACACTGCAGACAACCAGGAGTCTGATGAGGATGGAGATACTGCTGCTGTAATCACAACTAATGAACCACCTGCAGAGATTGTTTCCTTCTCGGACGTGCTGAAGTTCCTACACACGCTGCGTTTTTCTCTGGAGATAAATGGATATCACAACTATGGACAGTTTTACAGCATCAGTAGTCAGAAACACAGCCTGAATTGTGCAATCTGCGTGCAGAAAATGACAATTGATTATTTCAGTAGAATGTTGGTTTAAAAAAAGGTTTACATTGTATTGCATTAGATGGAACAGTGCTGTTTCTATAACTGAACCGTATTACATTGTATTCGGTGTGCTTTTGTTGAATAAAAGTTTTATTGCATTTGAATACAGCGTACTGTGCTTTTTCATGACTAAAATGTATTACTCTGATTAAGCGTACACTCCATTTAAGAGCACATGGCGATCCAGTCCGAAGAGTTTGCACTTAAGCCAAGTCAACTGTATCTGCAATCAGGTCTTTATCAATTTGCTGCGATTGAGTTGGAGGTCTGTAGACTTAGATAGAAGTTCCATCTTCTCTTTTCAGATTGATCCATATCACTTCTTTCTCTCCCCAGGTCCCCTGCATTTCTGTCGCTTGGTTATCGATCTTTACATAGAGAGATACTCTTCTACCTTTTTGACCATAATATGTAAACCACTTTCATTGTACCACAGAAAGGTAGTTTATCAAATCCACAACCCTTACTTTCTGGCCCTGGACACTTCTCTGTGTCATGGGAACTGCTCCATCCTTTCTAACTCCAACAATGGTTCTTTCAGCACCATTATTGGAACTTCTGTGCATATACATCCCACTCAGCCTTTCCTCTGCTGAGCCTGGAATTATTTTTAATGTTATTTTTATTATTTTTTTTAAACTGCTTGATATAGTATTGTAGCCCTTTATTTGGCATTGTTGCTCAGAAGCAATGTGTGTTTTACATGGCTCTTATGGGAGATTTGCATTTTCAAATGCCTGTTACTTGGTACTGTTGCTCCCCTTCATCAAGTTACGTAAAACAGCCATTTAAACATCTGCCAATTAAAGGGTTAACCACAAATAATACCAAGGTAAAAAAATGACATGATGTGAAATGATGTTGGGCAGCCAGTGCCAAGTTTAAAGTGTTTGAGTGTCCTGGTACCTAAGCTCTGAAATAGCACCTGGCAGATGAAGTAGGATAGTTTTTTTGACTGAGTGATCATAGGCTTGAAACTAGGGAGGGCACTAGATATGGAATGCTTAGATTTCAACAAGTTCTTTGCACAGTTCTGTATAAGATGACATAAATAAACTTTTCTGGGCCCTAAAGTGACTTACTGACTGGGAAGTGACAAAGTACTCGTAGTAGTAAATGGAATTCATGCCAAGGACAGGGAATTACTGGTAGTTTGCTGCAGGCATTGATCCTCAGTTTGGATCTTTTCAACATTTTTTAAAAATTTTTAGGAAAAAAAAATAAAAAACAAGCTAAAAACTTGGTGTTTGGTACAGTATTGGGAGGGGGAGATAGGAATGAGATTGGGATGAATATATTTTGACTTTGAGTGGGACTGTTTATGCCTGAGATTTTTACTAATAATATTTTTATAAACAATATTACAGAAGGGATTTTTGCATCTGATACCAAAATCTGGAAAATTTGGAAACCATGAAGGAGAATCTTACAAACCTTGAGGAATGGTCTATAGCAGAGGTGAGCAAATTATGGTTTGCATGCGAAAATCAGCCCATGGAATCTGACTTGTCCATCATAAAAAAATCATTCAGATAAATAGGGTCATTGGTCTGTAAACTAGTAGCTACATGACTGTTCTTAAAGGCCTAACAATGCCTAATTAAATCTCTCTCCATTTCTTCTGGTTGTGAAACAGATCTGCATAGCATTCTAAGTTGTATATATCATTCCCTGGGGTGCTACTTTCTTACTTCATGAGGTCTAGAATTCTGTTGCTTTAGTATTATGTTTAATATAAAATGACGCTCCTCCATCTTTTTTTTTTTCTAATCTGATCTGTTTTTTTTTTTTTGTATACCATGTCTGTGTAACCACTGTTAAATTCAAGCCATCCTTTCTTATTAGGAACATAATAAAAAAAATAAATTATGTCCCAAAAAAACCCACTAAAATTGGCATTTGGACATCTAATTGCTGGGATGTCTAGACTGTTTTCCTGGAAATCTAGCAAGACATTTCCTCCGCTGTGCATCCAGAATTCAAGGGGTTGAGGTGCTTTGGGTAGCTTATGGGCATGCTAGACTTGAACTTCTCTTGTTAGGATAATCAAACCTTTCCCAAGACTTCATAAGCGTAACTTAGACGTTTGGGCTAGACCTCTTTTTGGAAGCATCTAAGTGCCAAAAAGATACCCAACAGGTGACTAATGGAGGGATTACGTAATGATCTTCGCACTCCCCCAGTGGTTACTGACCCCCCTACTACCACCCCAAAACTCTGAATAAAACAGTATATACCTGTCTCTGGAACAGCAGCATCTTCTATTGGAAATCCTAGTAGAGCATCACACAGGTGTCTTAAGTAGTCAAATGGGTGGGCTAGTGAACCATAGAGAGGAGGAGCCAAACCCATAAGGCACTCTAACCACATCTATGATGTTAATTATGACCCCATTAAAGCCCACCAAAACCCTACTACTGTATACTGCTTGTGATGGGGTATATATCCCATCACCAGCCAGCAGAGGGAAGTCTCGGTATTAGAAGAAGGAGCTCATTTGCATAGAAATGCTGCAAAGACACTTGGGAGCTGTCTAAACCTTGAGTGAAAAAGAGAGCTGAAACCAAATGTCCCAGAACAACGAGATGGGAAAAGCAAGAACTCTTCCTTAGGTGACCCTCGAGGGGAGGAATACTGGCAAAAGCTTAACCCTCAGTAAGTCTAACCTTGGCTGGCCGTGCCTGATAAAGCTTGGAGTAACTAGGGAGCGCTCAAGCTTGATGATTGACCATGTCTAGAGGAGAGTGTCTGAGTGACCAGGAGTGTCCTCATGGAGTGACTAGCGGCAGGAGGGTCCTCATGGAGTGACTAGCGGCATTTGGGTGATAGCCCAAATGACAGGGGCTGGTGGAATGACCGTTGGGGAGATCAGTGATGACCAACGGAGGAATTAGAGTGAGTGACCAGTGGGGATCAGAGTGGCTGGCAACTAGAGGGACCATTGGTATCTAGGACTGGTGGGGATCCGAGGTTGTGACTGAGAGTGTAGCGGCTGCTGTGTTTGGGTCCAGTTCTGCCCTGTGCTCTCTCTTCTCATCTTCTGCTTGTTGGCTGCGCTGTGGATGCCGCTGTATGCATTGAACACTGAGTTGGAGTGGTTCTTGGGGACTGCAGCTTCCCTTTCGTGCTGGTGGGACTGCGTTGTACCTGATGGCTGCACTGTTGGCTCCTTCCTTCTTGTGCCAGAGATTGTTGTGCACCACTTTTCTGGTGGGCTGAGACCAAGGACAATTGACGGAGGCTGTGTTGTTGGCTTGCATCGGTGGGGCCTGCCTGGATGGTGTGTAGTGAGTTGGTGACAGGGTGGGATGACTTTTCATGGCCTGCCTCTTCTTCCTGGTTTCTTTGCCTTCTGCTCTTGGGCCCAGGTTGCAGCTGTTGATTCCTTCACCTCTTGCAGGGATGGCCCCACAGCCCACCATCACTTTTCTGTGTCGATCCTTCCTTGCAGATGTAGAGCTCTATTGTACCGGATTGATGATTGAACTTAGCACCAGATTGGAATTTATTTTGCTCAATCTCCAATCTCTTAAACTTATTTGTATATTTAAATTTTATTCTTTTTAATTTAATTTTTTTTATTTTTTATCTTTATCTTTTTTATTATTTGAATTGTACCTTTCCCTCACAATTCTTGGAATTTTGTTATATCTTTTCTATTTTAATAATTGTTTAAATTAGATTGTGAACCTTCGAGACAGATAGGGAAGTTCTATAAGTACCTGTATTTTATTGTAAACTACTTAGATCTGTAATATGCTTAAGCGGTATATCAAATATTAATAAAACATAAAATTAGCAACTAGAGTGACCAGCAGTGGCCCCAGAGTAAGTGACCGGTGTTGATCATGAAGGGACTGGCCACCAGAATATCCAGGGATGACCACCAGTAGTGCCCAAAGTGACCAAAATAACACCCAGAAGTTCCATGAGGCTGGAAAAGGATCTGGTGACAACCAGAGGAGCCAGTGGCAACTGAAGCGATCTTTGGTGGCCAGAGTGACCAGAGAAGTGAGTTCGGAAGAGCCTGGTCTTATGGAAAGAAAAGAAGACCAGAGGAACCTAATGGTGGTGAAGTGATGGAAGTTGACCGCTCGACCCATTCACACAACCATATTACCGTATTTTCGCGGATATAACGCGCACCATTGTAAAACGCGCACAGGGGTATAGCGCGCAGAAATCACGATGATATGTACAAAAACTTTTCTATACCGCGCTCAGGCATATAACGCGCATGCTGCCCGACTCTCCTCTGGCCACCCCGACTCTCCTTTCGCTCTCCCCGACTCTCCTCTGGCCACCCCGACTCTCCTTTCGCCCTCCCCGACTCTCATCTGGTTGCCCCGACTCACCCTGACTTTCGGTGCACTGCCCCGACTCTCCTCTGGTTGCCCCGACTCACCCTGACTTTCGGTGCACTGCCCCGACTCTCCTCTGGTTGCCCCGACTCACCGTTCACCCGCCCTGACTTTCGGTGCACTGCCCCGCCTCTCCGTGCCTGTCCCCCTTGAAGTCCTGTCCCCCCTTGAAGGTCTGCCTGTCCCCCCTTGAAGGTCTGCCTGTCCCCCCTTGAAGTCCTGTCCCCATCCTGAAAGCCTGATGCCCCCCCTCGACGTCCGATTCTTCTCCCCCCTCGGCAGGACCACTCGCACCCCCACCCCGAAGGACCGCCGACTCCCCGACAATATTGGGCCAGGAGGGAGCCCAAATCCTCCTGGCCATGGCGACCCCCTAACCCCACCCCGCACTACATTACGGGCAGGAGGGATCCCAGACCCTCCTGCCCTCGACGCAAACCCCCCTCCCCCCCAGCCGACCCGCGACCCCCCTGGCCGACCCCCACGACCCCCCACCCCCCTTCCCCGTACCTTTGGAAGTTGGCCGGACAGACGGGAGCCAAACCCGCCTGTCCGGCAGGCAGCCAACGAAGGAATGAGGCCGGATTGGCCCATCCGTCCTAAAGCTCCGCCTACTGGTGGGGCCTAAGGCGCGTGGGCCAATCAGAATAGGCCCTGGAGCCTTAGGTCCCACCTGGGGGCGCGGCCTGAGACACATGGTCGGGTTTGGCCCATGTGCCTCAGGCCGCGCCCCCAGGTGGGACCTAAGGCTCCAGGGGCCTATTCTGATTGGCCCACGCGCCTTAGGCCCCACCAGTAGGCGGAGCTTTAGGACGGATGGGCCAATCCGGCCTCATTCCTTCGTTGGCTGCCTGCCGGACAGGCGGGTTTGGCTCCCGTCTGTCCGGCCAACTTCCAAAGGTACGGGGAAGGGGGGGGTGGGGGGTCGTGGGGGTCGGCCAGGGGGGGCGCGGGTCGGCTGGGGGGGCGGTCGGAGGGTCTTGGGGGGGGGGGCGGTCGTTGGAGGGAGGGGGGTTTGCGTCGAGGGCAGGAGGGCCGGGGATCCCTCCTGCCCGTAATGTAGTGCGGGGTGGGGTTAGGGGGGCGCCGTGGCCAGGAGGGTTTGGGCTCCCTTCTGGCCCAACTACACAAAGTACGGGGAAGGCGGGCGGGGGTGTCGTGGGGGTCGGCCAGGGGGGTCGCGGGTCGGCTGGGGGACGGGCGGAGGTTCTTGGGGGGGGGCGGTCGTTGGGGGGAGGGGGTTTGCGTCGAGGGCAGGAGGGCCTGGGATCCCTCCTGCCTGTAATGTAGGGCGGGGGTGGGGTTAGGGGGTCGCCGTGGCCAGGAGGGTTTGGGCTCCCTCCTGGCCCGATATTGTTGGGGAGTCGGCGGTCCTTCGGAGTGGGGGTGCGAGTGGTCCTGCCGGGGGGGGGGGGGATGTATCGGACATCGGGGAGTCGGCCGGGCAAGAAGGCTTGGGCTCCCTCTTGCTCCGATCGTGGATGCGGGTGCGGGTGGGAGCGCGTGCGAGCGGTCGTTCGGGGGGGGGGGTGCGAGCGGTCCTGCTGGGGGGGTGAATCGGGCGTCGGGCGGGGTGGGAACTATGTTTAAAAACTTTTGTATACCGCGCTCAGGCATATAACACGCGAGGGGTATGCGCGGTACGTAAAATCACGTATAACGCGCGCGTTATATCCGCGAAAATACGGTACATCCATAAGAGCTATTGGGGTGGTAGGCAAGTGGTTATAGTAGGTTATAAGGAGTATATGATGAGATGTATATCTAGTACCATTTTTGTGAAGTTCACAGCAGTGCCCGACTGCTCTGCTGGCATGTCCATGTGATATGGCCCTTCCTCTGCAAGGGTTTGTTTGCCTACCTTGCAGCTATGTCCACCCAGCCCTAATAATTCTCAGGGAGCTTGCCAATCTGTTGTTGGAAGATGCTTCACCTCTTTCAACAGGTAAATTCCTCCTCCTCCTCTGCTTTATTATCTTTGGAATATCATTTCAGGATTCAGGAAACTGAGATGAGCTTGTTTATACCATCTATGCAACCATGCATTTTTCTTTACCTTCTGTGCCTATTCTTTTTCCTTGCCTAGGGTATTAAGAAGCACACCATTTCTGCACCTATGTACTTCATCTTCCCTCCCAGATTTGTGAAGTCACTTGTGATAATGTTTGGGAGATACCTTCTCAATAATGCTGTCTCTCATTGTTAGGACTCAAACAAATTATTCCCGTACTTATAATTACCTTAGATGTACTATGCTCTGGTCATTTGTGTTCTTCTTTTGTTTTCTTGTTGATAACTACGAACTCTGTACAGCGCTGCACATGTCTGGTAGCACTATAGAAATAATTAATAGTAGTAGTAAAACTGGGGAACTTACCAGTGTCCTCAGGAATACTTGGTAAGAGGGGAAGGTAAAGAGGGAATAGTTATGGATTGCATTGCTAGAGCATTGGAGTGGTTTAGAACTCCATGGCAGTTATGATTTGATACACAAACAGAATTCTGGGACTACGGAGGTCCTGGACACCATAGCTCAATGGAGGGAGAATAAGGGCTGGGGTGTTAAGAAATTACCAGGGTTTATGTCAGATAGGTGCTTGGTAGAGGTAGAAGAGGGTGGACGAGAGCTACATGATTGTGAGTATTATTTTCCCAATTAGTGATTTTCTACCTTGGCAATTCAGGCTCAGAGAGATATCTTTCCCTAAAGATTGAGAATGTGGTCGATCCTACACTAGGCTAGGGATTATTAGAAATAGAGCAGGGGTGCCGAAACTTTTTTGGCTTGCGAGCTACTTTTAAAATGACCAAGTCAAAATGATCTACCAACAATAAAATTTTTAAAAACACAAAGCACACTGTACGCAGAGAAAATATTAATTATCATTTGTATTTGGGGTTTTTTTCAGAGGTCAAGGCAGATGACTTTAAAATATGCAATGTCACCTCAGTAACAACTATACAAAAATAGACAAATATACCCCCCTCCCCCTTTTACTAAACCGCGATAGCATTTTTTTGCGCAGGAAACTGCGTTGAATTCCCCTTGCAGCTTCTGAAACTCATAGGCTCCCTGCACTAAAAACCACTATCATGGTTTAGTAAAAGGGGGCCAGAGTGCAAAATATAGACAGCAGATATAAATTCTCAAAACGGACACATTTTGATCACTAAATTGAAAATAAAATAATTTTCCCTACCTTTTTGTCTGGTGATTTCATGAGTCTCTGGTTGCACTTCCTTTTTCTGTAAATCCAATATTTATTTATTTCTGCCATTCTTCCCCCTACCCTTTCCTTTCTGTCTCTCTTTCTTTCTCTCTCCCCCTGCCCCCTTCTTTATTTCTGTCTTTCTCTCCCACTTCCTGCCTGTCTTTTTTTTTCTCTTCCCCTGCCCCCCCCCCCCAAGCCACCACACCAATTTCTCCCTGCTTCCCTGAGCCAGGCCAAGTGCGTACAAGCACTGGACCCACAAGCCTTCACTTCCGATGTCAATTCTGGCCAGCCAGGCATCAATTGGCTGGCCCAGAACTTCCTCTCCGACATCGGAAGTGAAGGCTTGTGGGTCCGGCGCTTGTATGCGCCTGGCCAGGCTCGGGGAGGCAGGAAGGACAAGATCAAAAAGGCAACACGATCGACTTGCGTTGCCTTTGCGATCTACTGGTTGATCGCGAACGACCATTTGGGCACCCTTGTTTTAGAGGATAATGAGGTGTTGATGCCAAACTGTGAAAGTTTCAGTGACATCTATAATAAACTGTTTAATGTGTTAAAACGCAAGCAGATTGTGAAAAACTGCAGGTAGACCTTAGGAAATTGGAAGACTGGTTGTCCAAGTAGCAAATGATATTTAATATGGACAAATGCAAAGTGATGCACATTGGGAAGAATAATCCTAATCACAGTTACTAGATGCTAGGATCCACCTTGGGGGTTAATGCTTAAGAAAAGGATGTGGGTGTCATAGACAGTACGATGAAACCTTCCGCCCAATATGTGGCAGCGGCCAAAAAAGCAAACAAAATGGTTAACAAGATTAAAAATGTTATAATGCCTCTGTATTGCTCCACAGTGTGACCTTACCTGGTGTATTGCGTTCAATTTTGGTCTGCTTATCTCAAGAAAGATATACTGGCACTAGAAAAGGTTCAAAGAAGAGCAACCAAGATGATAAAGGGGATGGAACTCCTCTTCTCTATATAAGTAAAGACTGAAAGGTTAGGGCTCTTCAGCTTGGAAAAGAAGGCTGCAGGGAGATATGATTGAAGTCTACAAAATCCTGAGTGGAGTAAAACGGGTACAAGTGAATCGATTTTTCACTCCATCAAAAATTACAAAGACTAGGAGACACTCGATGAAGTTACAGGGAAATACTTTTAAAGCCAATAGGAGGAAATATTTTTTCACTCAGAGAATAGTTAAGCTCTGGAACGCTTGTCAGAGGTTATGGTAAGAGCGGATAACGAAGCTGGTTTTAAGAAAGGTTTTGGACAATTTCCTGGAGGAAAAAGTCCATTGTCTGTTATTGAGAAAGACATGGGGGAAGCCACTGCTTGCCCTGGATCGGTAGCATGGAATGTTGCTACTCTGGGTTTTGGCCAGGTATTAGTAACCTGGATTGGCCACTGGGCTTGATGGATCATTGGCTGAATCAGTAAGGCTATTCTTATGTTCTTATAAAGTTCAAACTCTTACTGTTAGATTCACTAACTTTCCAATCCGTGGGCGATTGGAGGCAGGCCAACCGATTCACCAACCATCTTCATGCAAATGGGGGTGATCGGAGGCATGCCCCCCAACCGACTGCACGGATTGCTAGAGCCTTGACAGCAGTGACAGGAGAAGCAGCCTCCTGTCACTGCTGTCAGGGCTTCTGCCGGCTTTAAAAAATTTTTTTTAATCGGGCAGATATTTTGCGTGTTATGCACACGCAAAATAGCCCGATTTAAAAAAAAAAAAAAAAAAAGATTATACCCCCCTCCCTCTCCTGACAAGTGTCTTGTCCCCCCTGAACCTCCCCAAAAATGTGCCCCGCCGCAGCCCTTTAAAATTATGGCAGGAGGATTCCCACTCCCTCCTGCCATCGGTCCCACTCCTGACTTCCCCACCCACCCACCAACCAAAAAACAAATTGCAGGAGGGATGCCAATTCCCTCCTGCCACCCACCTGATGCCCCGTCCCCTCCCCACCCCTCTCCCCATATCTTTAATGGAGCAGGAGGGGTACTCAATCCCTCCTGCTCTAATGCCTCCCGCAACGAGTCTGAGGCCTTAGGCCCCCCCCCCCCGCCTTGGTGCATCATGTGATGCACGGAGTGGGGCCTAAGGCCCTGATTTGCTAAGGCACCTCAGGCTCCTTCCTTGGGAGGGGCCTGAGGTGCCTCAGCCAATCAGGGACTTCCTTAGTGAGTACCTTAATGAGACCTCACCAGGTCGCTTGTTTTTGGGTTGGTCAGCCAGTCGGTGTTCCAGAAAAATGTTTAGTGAATCAAGCCCCTTCCTACTTTGCATGCCGTTTCTCCTCATTTGTGTGCATGGATCGGAATCGGATCAGATCGGAGGAAAATGGGGTCGCAAACTGATCGATACATGATCGGTTTGCTTAGTGAATCTAGCCCTTAGCAGCTAGGAGTTTGTAGCAGTTAGAGTTAAGTTAAGTTAATTAGAGGCATAGGTGGGGAGGGGTGATAGACTAGTGACTCTTTATATCAGAAGAAGGTTTAAGAACCTAATTATATAGGTGAGGCTAATAGGGTGTATATTTGGATGCAGTTCCTGTGACCATAGTTATCACTATTTGGTACAGCAAATCAGGGTCTTTTCCCTTTTCTAGAGATGAGCTGATAAATTTCCTCTTTAAACAATTTGGCCTGGCCAAGAGCAAATTCTTTTAAGACCAAAAATGAAGTCACATTGGCAGATAAAGCAGAGTGTGAAAAATGTAGACCCATCACTATCCAGCTCTTTAAAGCCAAATTCTTAGAATAGTATACGTTCAATTAAAAGACTTTTTGGATAAATCACAGGGACCAGGTGTCCATCAAGTCAAGATTTAGGAAAAGTCATAGCATTGAGAGAGTACTAGTAGCAATAATGAATGTGGTGATATGTTTGATCAAGGAAAGAAAGTATTGATGATACCTCTCCTCCACTATGTTATCCAAGTCTGTTGATGAGACTGCTCGTCGTTCAACTCCATTCTCTCCTCTGCTCTAGATACCCTTGCTCCATCTGTTGTCCGCTCTGTCAAGCATACCAAACATCAGTCTTGGCTCATTCCCAGTATCTGATACTTAGGTTCAAGTACCTGCTCTGCGAAGCACTTTTGGCTTAAATCTCACACACTTGCTGACTTCCTTCACTTTAAATTTATGCTGACCTCCTTCAATTCTGTTCTAATGCTGGCCAAGCAAAACTGCTGCATCCAGTTAACTAACTACTTTTCTTCCAATCCCTTCTGTCTCTTTGCCACGCTGAGCTCCCTCTTCAAAGCACACCCTTCTCTGTCTCCCCAGACGATGTCGGAATTCTTACATGACAAGGTTCACAAGATTGCCCTTGAATTTGCTGCAGTCACATCCTTCTCCCCAGTGGTGTAGTAAGGGAGGGCGAGGTGGTGGTCCGCCCTGGGCACCATCTTGATAAGGGCATAGGCACATGTGCTCCTCTCTGCCCCCCCCCCCCACCACCACCGTGTGTGTGCACTGCTTCCCTTTCCCGTACCTCTGTAATGTTCCTGGCACGAGCAGCAACCCCCCAAGCTGCTGTCGCACCAGCGTCATTTCCTGGACCTGTGCCTAGGAAGTGATGTCAGAGGAAGAGCCGATGCTGTCGTGGCAGCAGCTTGGGGGGTTGCTGCTCATGCCAGGAACATTACAAAGGTATGGAGGAAGGGAAATGGCATGCAGCAGAAGGGGGTGGGGAAGGAATGTGAGCAGGTTGGGGGGTGTAGAGAAGAGGGCGAGGGAGGAGCAACACTGCCCTGGGCACCTCTCGCCCTTGCTACGCCACTGCTTCTCCCCTTTCCACCATTTGTTCTCATGACCTTCCAGCTTCACCATCTCCTCTTCCATCACTCAAATAACTCAGGAGAAATGTGCACATCTTTCTTCTCCTGACCCACCTCCCCTTGCCTGATCCCACCTTCTCAACCCTCCTTCAACTTTTGTTGAATTTTTTTTTTTTTTCCCTTTTCTGAAATCACGGGGGAAGAAACCGCACAACTTCTGTCCTCAGCCAAGCCTACTACATGTTCCGCTGACCCTATTCCCACCCCTCTTATTTACCCCCATCTCATATACCCATTTCCACTGCAACTGTTCCTGATGCCTTCAAAAATGTGTTGGTTAAGCCGCTTCTCAAAAAAACCCCTCACTGGACCCTACCTGTCCCTCCCAACTATCATCCTGTCTCCCTTCTTCCGTTCCTGTCCAAGCTACTCGAGCACTCTGTCCTCCTTTGCTGCCTTGACTTCCTTTCCTCTTAACAGATTCTTGATCCTCTATGATCTTGCTTTTTTCCCCCTACATTCCACAGAGTCTGCTCATACCAAAGTCTGTAGTGACCTGTTCCTGGCCAGATTTAAAGGCTTTTTCTATCCTCATCCTTCTTAACCTGTCTGTTAACCACTGCTTACTCCTTGATACTATTAACCACTGCTTACTCCTTGATACGCTGCCCTCACTAGGTTTCTGCAAATCTGTCCTCTCCTGGTTTGCTTCCTACCTCATCCATCACAAATTGGTCCTCGTCCATGCAGGATCTATCTCAATCCCTGCTCCATTCCTGCAAGCTCAGTCCTCATTGATATTGCTGCCTGGATGTCCTGCCACCACCTGAAACTAAACATGTCCAAGACTTAACTGCTCCTTTTTCCTCCTAAACCCTCTGCTCCTCTCTTTCCATTCTCCATCTCTGTAAATAATACTGTTATCATTCCTTTCTCCTCCAACAGACTGCTAAAGCTTGTCACTTCTAACTCTACAACATCTCCAAAATTTGTCCATTCCTCTCTGAACACACTACCCGAACCCTTGTCCACACACTCATAATCTCATGTTTAGACTACTGCAATCAGCTTCTAACAGGTCTCCCGCTGAACCGCCTCTCCCCCCGCAATCTGTACAAAACTCTGATGCATGACTTATCTTCTGCCAGCCTCGCTACACTCATCTCACCCGTCTCTTCAAATCATTTCACTGGCTTCCTATCTGCCTTTGTGTATAGTTCAAACTCCTATTACTAACCTACAAGTGTGTTCATTCTACAGCCCCTTAGTATCTCTCCTCTCTTGTCTCTCCTTATACACCTCCCTGAGAACTTCATTCCTTAGACAAATTGCTTTTACCTGTACTCTTTTTCTCCACTTCCAATTCCAGACTTCGTTCCTTTCATCTCGCTGCCCCATTGCCTGGAATAAACTACCTGAGTACCTCCACCATACCCCCTTCCCTTGTTCAAAAGTAGGCTGAAAACCAACCTTTTTGAGACGGCCTTCAGCTCATAACCCTACTCCTCAGCAGTTTAACCATCTCCTCTAGCTGTAACCCCTACCCTGGCATCCTATTTGACTGTGTTGATTGTTTAGATTGTACAGCGCTGTGTACGTCTGGTAGCACTCTAGAAATAATTAATAGTAGAAGTAGTAGTAGTATTATATTTCTCCAGTGCTTTTGACCTGGTTGATCTTCAGGTATTTAAACACTCATACTTCTACTGAAAAAAAAAAAAGCCAAAACATATACAGAGATCTAGAACATAAATATGCCACCAAAAAATTACATGAGGAGTAAAAAGCCTCAGACCTAGAGAATGACACTTGGATAAATGTGTTCTTGTCCCTACGGGATCTGTCTCCATCCTGTACCGTCTCTACGAGTTCTGTCCCATCTCTGAAAGCTCTGTCCTCATCTGCACAAACCTTGAATGAACCCCTCTACTCAAAATCCAACCTCCACCCTACAGAGACCAGATGGTAGGAGTTACAGGGTAAAGCATCTCATAGACATAAAAATCCCTCCTCAAATATAATTGAATTGGTGGCTCTGCAATGCAAAAAAAAAAAATCCACTGATCTAACAAGTGAATCACTGTGCTTATCTGTACCTACTAATTCTCTTGTTAGATCAGTAAGTTTTTTTTTGTTCGTTTGTTTTTTGTTTTTTTTTACTACACAGAGCTACCAATTATATTTGAAGAGTTTTTTTTCTTGCCTAAGAAGTGCTTTACCCTTTAATTCCTGCCACCTGTTCTCTGCAGTGAAGGTTGGATTCTGAGGCTTTTTACTCCTCATGTGATTTTTTTTTTTTCTGGCATATGTTTGTTTTAGATCTTTGTTCCTGTTTTGGGGGTTTTTCAGTAGAAGTGTGTGTGTTTATATATTTAAGTTGCCTACTCTCTTGGATTGGGTTTTGCTATTGATCATCAGGTATTGACCTCTAGATATGCAGCTTTAGGAATTTAGAGGAACAGTGGCCAGTTTCTCTTCTAACCAACAGATAGCTGGTAGAAGTATACAGGTATAGCTCAGGATTTGGCTCTCCCCTTGCCTAACGTCTATATATATATTCTTCAGAGACTTTGATGAGAGGATGGGAGACAGATAAATTACCTCTGCAGATGTCCTTCAACTCATCGTTATCCCTACCCATGGAAAGCGATTTGGAAATGACTAGGATGAATGGATTTACTGTATATAGTCAAATATAATCTGAGATTTTTGGGCCAAAAATAGGGGTCTCAATTTATATTTGAGTTTCTCATCTCTCCATGTCACCCAATGACCGGCATTTTCCTTCAACCCCACCCCATTGTCCTGCAGTTGTCCTCATTACCATTGCCTCCAACCCCTTCACAGCAACCAACATTTCTTTGTCAACCTCACTTCCCCTGACTCCAACACCAGCATCACAGTAGCCAACATTTCCTACCTCCAACAGTGTACAAAACCAAGCCACCCTTACTGCTGAAAACCTCATTCCAGCTCAGAACAGGTTTTAGAGAGGATTTCCCACGATTCTGTCTTTAACATCTTCAGGATTTTATTTAATTTAGAAGTAGAAGGAAGCCCATGAAAGCCTCTAAACACTGGCAGTGAGATTAATATGTGCGAGATCGAGCAAATCCAAAACTAAAAGCGCACATTCTGTTACATAAACATAGGAGTCTGTACTTGAGGTGAACATCCTCTGGTCGTGAACTGTTGCAGAAAGATGTCAATCGAATCTTTCAGCTCCTCCTCCTTAACTGGTGGAGTATAGTGCTTCTTCAGTTTTACCTTGTGCAAGCGAACTGAGAAGGTGTGTTATGATCTGCTTCAGATATTTTTTCTATCTGTTTTATGAGGCTTCGGTGTCTAGAGGTCCTCAATTTGGGGCAGCTCTGCCTCAGAGAGGATGCAGATTCCGCTTACAGGGTACCTGTTGAGCCAGCCTGCTTGGTGCAATTTGGAAGCTTGGGGCTGTTCTCCTGGGACCTAGCTCATCTTCTGATTTATCAGAGACTTGAGTGCAGGCTGTGGGGCCCCTGTATGAGTCCCTTTGTGCTTCACAGAGACAGCAGTGTTTTTCACCCCCCCCCCCCAACATGGCACAAGGATCTGTGGGGGTTGAGGTCTCAGTTGGGTCTGGTTCAACTGGCAACCCGAAGATCTCCAGTTTTTGATCCATTATGGAAAGAATTTGAGGCAGAAAATATTCTCCCATCAATCAGGCTGAAGGAAAGCTGTCAAGGCAGACACCAACACAGCACTTTGAGTACAGCCCATTATTCCCTATGGGGAAAATTTGGGAATTAAAAAAATTTGATTTTTGAGGGTTTTCTGGGGCCAGAGTTAGGGTTGTCCTCTTCTAAAACCCCTTTCCCCCCAAGGGCTGTTTTTGGTGTGAATTTGCTGGCGGTGGCCATCTTGGATTTTACACAATCCTTTTTTTTTTTAAAATAAAGCTTTCATCTGCCTCAAAACCCTTCAATTTGACTCAAAATCAATTGGGATAGACTCCTCAGGCTGTTCTACTCCCAGTTTTGTGCTGGATAGTCGGCTGAGGAACATCCATGTGCCACGGGGCACGCAAGGGAAGGGTGGAAGCCTCAGGCTTCGTCTCCTCTGAGTCCTTTAGGGCTTGACAAAAAAGATTGTGGGATTATGTACCCCATACATGTTTTAACAGGAGTCATCTTTGAAGGAAAATATCAAGTGGGAGGCAAATTAAAAAGCCATTTGCTTGTGTATGACTAGCTAGCCAGGTAAAAGAGCATTTAAAAAATTTGCCATATTTGGATAAGAGCACCCCTCGTAGAGCATTGCTTGTTCTTTTGCCTGCATTTTGAGGCATCGTCCCCAGTAGGGTGGTCCAAAAAATCAAGTTCATGGGACATGACCTCCAGAAGCCTATTTTTGTTCTTTGTTTGGTTACTGTTAATGGTACCAAATTATAAGCCTTTTGAAGAACATTTAGAGGTGCTCAACAATTTTTAATTTAATACGTAAAATGCAAATACAGAATTTATATTAATTTTTCATCTTAAACCTGAATTGTGAGCAAATGCAAATTGAAAGAAGTTAAAACATTGTTACAGCTGAAAATAGGCTTGTTGGTTTAATGATCTTTCATGCATTGTTCAGTGTGCAGTGATGACTGGTAACTAATGTTGTTCCACAGTAAATACAAAATGTTTATGTTCAAATGTTGAATGATAGTCGTACATTCAGTCAGTATTCATCAGTGTGGCTTTGGAGCAAGTTGGATAGGTCTTTCCATGCTGAGCAACAAGGTGAAGGAGGAGCTGCTTCTGCCCCTCATTCTTTGTGAGACTTGAATTACCGTATTTTCACATAGATAACGCGCACCCGTGTAAAACGCGCACACGGGTATAGCGCGCGGAAAACACAAATTTATGTACAGAAATTTTTATATACCGCGCACACCCCGTATACCGCGCATGCTGCCCGACTCTCCCGTCGCCGCCTGACTCTCCTTTCGCCCGCCCCGACTCTCCTCTGGCCACCCCGATTCTCCTTTCGCCCGCCCCGACTCTCCTCTCCCCCTTGAAGTCCTGTCCCCACCCTGAAAGCCTGATGCCCCCCCCAACGTCCGATTCACCCCCACCCCGAAGGACCGCTCGCACGCACCCCCACCCTGAAGGACCGCTTGCACCCCCACAGCCTCCCGACCCCCCCCCCATCATGTAGAAGCTCCTACTGGTGTCCTGCTTCCTCTTGGCGGTCCCGCCCTTTCTCTGACGTCAAGCCCTTTTGCCCCGCCGACTCCCCGACACGATCGGGGCAAGAGGGAGCTCAAGCCCTCTTGCCCCAGCCAACCGCGGCACCCCCGACACGATTGGGGCAAGAGGGAGCTCAAGCCCTCTTGCCCCCCCCCGACTCCCCGACATAATCGGGGCAAAAGGGAGCCCAAGCCCTCTTGCCCCGCCGACTCCCCAACTCCCCGACAATATCGGGCCAGGAGGGAGCCCAAGTCCTCCTGGCCCTGGCGACACCCCCCCCGCTAGTTGTTCGGGCCAGGAGGGAGCCCAAACCATCCTGGCCACGGCGACCCCCCTACCCCCACCCTGCACTACATTACGGACAGGAGGGATCCCAGGCCTTCCTGCCCTCAACGCAAACCCCCCCCCCCCCAATGACCGCCCCCCCCAAAGAACCTCCGACCGCCCCCCCCAGCCGACCCACGACCCCCCTGGCCGACCCCCACGACACCCCCACCCACCTTCCCCGTACCTTTGTGTAGTTGGCCGGACAGACGGGAGCCAAACCCGCCTGTCCGGCAGGCAGGCAGCCAATGACGGAATGAGGCCGGATTGGCTCATCCGTCCCAAAGCTCCGCCTACTGGTGGGGCCTAAGGCGCCTGGCCCAACCCGACCATGTGCCCAAGGCCCCGCCCCCAGGAGGGACGTAAGGCTCCTGGGCCTATTCTGATTGGCCCAGGCGCCTTAGGCCCCACCAGTAGGCGGAGCTTTGGGATGGATGGGCCAATCCAGCCTCATTCCGTCGTTGGCTGCCTGCCGGACAGGCGAGTTTGACTCCCGTCTGTCCGGCCAACTACACAAAGGTATGGGGAAGGTGGGTGGGAGTGTCGTGGGGGTCGGCCAGGGGGGTCACGGGTCGGCTGGGGGGGGGCGGTCGGAGGTTCTTGGGGGGGGGGCGGTCGTTGGGGGGAGGGGGGTTTGCGTCGAGGGCAGGAGGGCCTGGGATCCCTCCTGCCCGTAATGTAGTGCGGGGTGGGGGTGGGGGGTCACCGTGGCCAGGAGGGTTTGGGCTCCCTCCTGGCCCGAACAACTAGCGGGGGGATTTCGCCAGAACCAGGAGGGCTTGGGCTCCCTCCTGGCCCGATATTGCCGGGGAGTTGGGGAGTCGGCGGGGCAAAAGGGCTTGGGCTCCCTTTTGCCCCAATCGTGTCGGGGGGGGGCAAGAGGGCTTGAGCTCCCTCTTGCCCCGATCGTGTCGGGGAGTCGGCGGGGCAAGAGGGCTTGATGTCAGAGAAAGGGCGGGACCGCCGGAAGAAGCAGCGCAGGTGCAGGGCTCACAGAAGGGCTGGGACCGCCAAGAGGAAGCAGCAGGACACCGGTAGGAGCTTCTACATGATGGGGGGGGGGGAGTCCGGAGGCTGTGGGGGTGCGAGCGGTCCTTCAGGCTAGGGGTGCGGGTGGGAGTGCATGCGAGCAGTCCTTCGGGGTGCGGGTGCGTGCGAGCGGTCCTTCGGGGTGGGGGTGCGAGCTGTCCTGCGGGGGGGGGGGGTGAATCGGACATCGGGGGGGGGGGAACTATGTAAAAAAAATTTTGTACAACGCGCAAGGGTATGCACGGTATGTAAAAACCACGTATAATGCGCGCATTATATGCGAGAAAATACGGTATATTGCTGCATTAAGGCAATTGCTCTTTCATCACAGTCATTGACTATTGTCATTGATGAAGCTGACTGCTTCAAAATCTGGTAGTCTGGATCATCTCTCCAGTTTTGCATGATCTTTAGCTTGAAATTCTTAGCCTTTTTCTTGCCCATTTGGGTCAAGAACATCAGAGAAGACATAAGTTCTCTTTGTTATACATGATGCCATGCTGATGGGACCGAGTGACTCAGGAGGGCAGTTGAGATGTTTGTGGATTGTGGAAGTTGAAGGTTTGCCACCAGCTTGGACTTTACTTCATTGCTTAGTCTATCAAAAAAGGCCAGACAAGCCAAAATTTCTGACAACAAGCACAGATAATAATAAATAATAATAGTTTATTTTTATATACTGCCAAACCATCAGTTCATGGCAGTATACACAATAATAATTACACTAGGCAATTAGAAATGCAAAGCCATATAACAATTATTATAAATGAAAATAACAGTTCAGAATAAAATAGCAAAATACAGCCCTATAAAAACTATAAAAGATAGTAATTACACAATACAAGTTGATTATATAAAATAAATAAAAATAGTCTGTAGAATTGTTTAAATGAATGATCATGAGATAGTAGAAACTGACTACGATAACAAATTTAAGAATAAAATCTATACTGTGTTTTGTATTGTTTAAATAGATAAGTTTTGAGATCTTTCTGAAATTGATAATAGGTAAGGGATGGGGAAATGAGAGCATTCAAGCATGAATTCATTACTCCTGCTTGGAATGCCAAGGTCCTATCCAAAATTTTTTTATAACGGCATGTTTTTACTGAAGGAAAATAAAACCAACCGGATCTACGAATGTTTTTCTTAATAGTAAGAAATCTAAAATGGGAAGAAAGATAAGATGGTGCTAGATCAAATAAAACTTTAAAACAAATGCAACCAAATTTGAATAACTCTCTGGCCTCAAACGGCAACCAGTGGAGCTTTTGATAATATAAACTAATATGATCGTGTTTTTTCAAATTAAAAATCAAATGAATTGCTGTATTTTGTATTATTCTTAATTGACTGATTGGTTTTTTTGTATAAGCCCAAGTAAATGACATTTTTTTAATTTTTTTTTTATAACCCCATTGTATTATGTAACATCTTTCTTCTCTCATGTATTCTTTCCCCATGCTTCTCCAATTCATGATGTAACTCCATTTTTCTTGCATTTTGTAAATCGCTGATTGTCCAGCCTTCTTTCTATGTGAACCACCTAGAAGTCAATTTGATTATGGCGGTATAGAAAAATAAAGTTATTATTATTATTATAATATTGAAAGAATTGATGATTGAATCAAAATTTTAAATGATATAAAATCAAAATATTTTTTAATAGTAAGCAACTTAGTAAGCAACTTCCAAAGTACAATGAAGCATCTTTTAACCAATAAATCTGTATAGGCCTTGAATGATAAAGAGCGGTCTGATGTAACACCTACGGCCTCTTTTACAAAGCCACGCTAGCGGCTGCGCTGTGCTAACGGCCCCGAAGCCCATAGAAATTTAAAAAGCCGCTTTGTAAAAGAGGCAACTAATATTTTTAAGGTGGGAACTCTTGGATAATTTTGACCTGCAACAGAGAAGAGAGATTACTTGAAGTTCCAAAAATTAGGCATGGAACTGGCAAACAGAAAGCTGAAGCCTGGCCTGTCTCACAGCACTGGATGAGTGGAGTCTTTGGAGATGAGGCCGGGGACTGGTGTTTGATACCACTGCGAGTAATACAGGCTTGAAGAATGAAGCATGCAGATGTCTGGTGAATGCTATTAATTCAGCTTTGGGAACAGCCCTGTTCAGATATTTCTGGAGTTCTGAAAGCAGAAGCAAGTTACCGAGTGGTTCTTTTACAGGTCAAGGTGCTTCATGCCAGTAGCGGATGTAGATGAGGCTAACAAAAAGAACCATTTTTTTGATGCCATGTCTTTCTTTGGCAGTAATAGAGAACTGCTGGAACAGAAATATCTAATACTTAATAATATTTAATATTGTAAATGGCCTTTACCATCCACCTTTCATGGTGGAAAGCCCTGAGTGCTTGAAATGATGGCTTCACTTTATCTCCATCCAGACAGCCACCAACAAAAATTAAACAGAGCTCAAGAAGCTCTTTGTAGTCTTCCATGGATGTGACCATGGATGTGATGCATTCAAGGCTGTTCTGCAGAACTTAGTAATTTATTTCTGAAGAACTGATATGTCTGCATCAAACATATCGTCTGCAGCAACCTCATATGAATCCTGTCCTGTGTAAGGCCAGTTTTGCTGAAATCTTTTGAATACTGCAACATCTGATCCTCCACTAACTCCAAATAGTTGGGTGAAGATGCTTCCAAGCATCAGTTCCATCATATGATGTTGACAGGCAAGCCTTGCTGTCTCTTGTCTTACCAATGATTCAGTGAAGCTGCATGCTTCATTCTTAAAGCCTGTATTCCTCGCAGTGGTATCAAACACCAGTCCCTGGCCTCATCTCCAAAGACTACTCATCCAGTGCTGTGAGACAGGCCAGGCTTCAGCTTTCTGTTTGCCAGTTCCATGCCTAATTTTTGGAACTTCAAGTAATCTTTCTTCTCTGTTGCCAGTGACAAGTAATGCAATTCTGTCAACCATTTTTTTTTATAACTTTCAATAATGTCCAGGAGGAGATTAACATCCAAATTCAGCAGTAATGCAGTTTCTGTTGTTTCATTAAAGAATTTATCTTTCAGAGTGGCTGCCTCCTCACATTTCTTGCACCGTGAATGTCTGAGTGAACTTCTTGACAATGTCATTTCATTTACGTCATGGCCATGTGCTTTGGCAACCGATGACAAATGTGGCACCCCTGTCTAGCAAATTAACATGATCTAATGTTCCAGCAAATTCAGGATGTGCAAGAATGTTTACCTTTGGCTGTTTTGACTGAGAACTGGAGCAAGGGGTTTTGCTAACTTCAAAATCAGCATCTGAATGTGAACAACTGTCAGTCAACTTCAGCAATATTCTTGGAATCAGATAATCCACTAGTCAGAGAGAGAGAAGTAGCAGTTGGGTGTGTAGAACTACTGACAATGACATTTTCAGTCTGTACTTTGACTGCAAACTTACTAAATCGTTCTTCTCAAGCTCTCATCCTACTTCTTTGTAAGTATAGTATTAATGCTGGCCATACTGCATGACGAAACATCTTGCCTCTGCATGATTAGAAATTGCATGTGTTCTTTGATTTTCATTGTGACTAATACATCACTGGTAGCAACAGCAAAAAGATGGACGAGACATTCTTTGAAGGCTTCTTGATTCATTAGATCACATTTGTTGCATCTGTGCCTGTTCTTTTTTAAGTTCTCATATTCATTATAAAGCTTCATCAATGTGCAAATCCCTGAGTCTATTCGCTGATGTGATATTCTTGCATGCTGCCAAATTTCCAAGCCCTTGAACTTGACCAGATGAACTGCCTATTTCAAAGTAGCCTTTTTGTCAGTGTTTAAGTACATTGTCAATTGAAGAACATCCTCATTGGTTGGAAGATGTGAACTGAACAGTTCATAAGTGTCCTTCCCTAGGAGCTGTACTTCAGTACTGCTTCAAGTCTTTTGGCATGTTTTACTTCTTAGTTTTCATTCTAAAATGTGACATCAACTTGGTTTTCAACTGCCTATTTACTAACTTTCTGCTTTGCAACAGTGCTAAGTTGTTGTTATTAAAATATTAATAAAACTGTTGTTGTCAATAACAGCTTCAAAGAATAGCTATATAGTATCCAACAAATATTAGGTAACAGTTTCTAACCATATTACCACATTGTTATGAATAGCCTAGTCAGCTGCATTATGAGGATATTGTAGGACTACAAGTGACCTTTAAATTTCTCCCATACTATTTCAAATTTTAACCATATCTTATCTACATGAGGTAGAACATATTCAGACTTGTGGAGGCATGTTCTGATAAAGTTGAATTTTTAACATAGTCTTATCGACTACCCTAAGGCAGAACTTTTACAAAAGTATAGGTGTTGGTGTTACTAGAAAAAATACAGGCAGAAAAAGGAGCTGGAGAGGGATCTAATGTAGCCGCCTGAAGGGTGTGGCATGAATGAGCGTTGTTTCGTGCGTGTTCCCTGTATTTCCTGTGAAGAAGCATAAAGGGAAGACTAGGGACTTTCCCTCCAGAATCCCAATTTTCTTCAGCTTACTTGCAAGTGACAATCCCAGAGTTGCTTCTTCGGTTTTCTGAATTTGAACTGGGAAATTCTGGCTTGGACCTGAAAAAAGCATCTGCTCTTTCAGATGCTGATACCACTCTCAGCTCCAACCAATATGCAGCCCCTCCTCCACTGCAGACTGTGTTCTCAGACCTGGAATGTTTCAGTACTACTTGGTGAGCAGTTCTGCAGACTATGAGGAGGGAGACAGACGGATTGATTTTAAGTCACTTGGGGATATCAGCTGTGATGGAGAGAGACTAGAACATTACTGAGATAGATGTGGGGCTGATCGTAAGTACTCCTGGGACATCTTTGAGAAGTGGAGAGAGACATGGTCCCCCTACTGTCGATAGACTATGACTTCTTGGTCGTGTGGTTATTTCCCTTTTGGTTAAACCTGAAACTATGACTATGCCTTCACCATGGGTTCTACTAGCTAGTGTATTAAGTGCTCTTACTAAACTTGTTACATTTATGTGCTCAGCTTTGGATTGGTTGTTAAAGATACAAAGAAGTCTGAGCAAAGGAAGGACACTTTGGAAGGTGAGACTGCTGAATTCAGAAAGCAGAGATTTATTTCAGTAAAGATAAGGAGAAGGTTAATTAAAAAATGGGAAAATATGGAAAATGATTTACGTTTCTTAACTTTTTATCACTTAAATTTTCCTAAACACCCACTGATGCCTTCTTAGGATTTGTTAAAAAAGTAAATGGAAGAAGTTCTCCATAGTCCAAGAGATTCTTTACCACCTTTCTCCAAATCTCACTATGTACCACTAACAGTTAAAGAGCAGCAAGAGACTGCTTTAGAGGGACCTGTTGGTGGTAACTCACAGAAATTCAGTGATCTCTGTATAAATAGTTTGGACTTAACAGCATTGCGTGGACAAAAATCATTGTCTTTGGCTGAACATGCAGATGTCTTAAAAAGACCAAAGGGAGAGTCGGGTCTCTATTGTACAACATTACAGCGTTCATCCTAGCCAGATTTCTTGAATTTACAAAAAAAGCAAGCCATATTGAAAGACTGGCAAAACAACAGCAATCCTACCAGAAAACGGAAAAGAATTGGGAAGGCTGGAAAAGTTCAACAGGCATTGCTGTGATGGTTTGCTGAAGCTAGAAGTTGACAACTGCCAATCAGTGGACCTCTGCTGATGGAGAAAGCAGCACAGTTATCTGAAGAACTAGGTGTAAAAGACTTCAAAGCAACAAACGGATGGTTAGAGAGGTGGAAAGTTCATAAAGGCATAAAATTTAAAAAGCAGCATGGCGAAAAACAAGATGCGGATGAGTTTGGTGCAGAAAGATGGGTCATGGAACTGTTGCCATCAGTCATTTGTGAATATGAACCATGTGACGTTTTCAACACCAATGAGACGGGCCTGTACTGGCGTGCCATCCCTGATGGAACATTGGCTTTCAAATGCAGCGAAGCTGTTGGCTTCAATGTGCCAAAGGAACAATTGACATTGCTGCTCAGTTGCAATATGGACGGTAGTGAAAACCTCGACCCACTGGTGATTGGGAAGAATCTAAATCCTCAGTGCTTCAAAAACATTAAACGCCTGCCTGTTGAATATGAATGCAACAAAAAGGTGTCAGGTCAAAAGCGCGCCGGGACAAAGGCACGCGCAGACAACTGAGCGCAACGTGGAGGCGCGCGCCGAAGAAAATGACTGTTTTAAAGGGCTCAGACGGGGGGTGTTAGGGGGGAACCCACACTTTACTTTATACAGATCGTGCCGCGTTGTGGGGGCGTTGGGGGGGGCTTGGGGGGTTGTAACCCCCACATTTTACTGAAAACTTCACTTTTTCCCTAAAAATGAGGGTGGTTACAACCCCCAAAACCCCCCCCACAACGCTGCTGCGATCTGTATTAAGTAAAGTGGGGGGGTTTCCCCAACAAACCCTCCGTCGGAGCCCCTAAAAACACTCTTTTTTTCGGCGCGTGCTTCCATCTTGCGCTCAGTTGTCGGCGCGCGCCTTTGTCTTCGGCGGTTTTGTCTATGAACCCAACAAAAACGCATGGATGACAGCGACATTGTGGATTGCCTTCCAGTCCGGGAATTTGAATTTACCTCGAGTAGTGTCTACCAAGAACTGTCAAAACTAAAGGTTAACAAAGCTATGGGCCCGGATAATCTACACCCCAGAGTGCTTCGAGAATTGAGGGATGTCCTATCGGAGACGTTAGCCGAGATTTTCAATCTTTCCCTTAGCAAGGGAAGAGTTCCCTTGGACTGGAAAATTGCCAACGTTATTCCGCTTCACAAAAAGGGATGTAAGTCAGAGGCTGAGAACTACAGACCAGTAAGTCTCACATCAATAGTGTGTAAACTAATGGAAACGATGATCAAAAACAGATTAGACACGTTTCTGGATGAGGAAAAATTAAGGGACCTCCCACCAACATTGCTTCACAAAGGGTAGGTCCTGTCAATCCAACCTGATAGGGTTCTTTGACTGGGTAACAAAAAAACTGGACGGGGAGAGTCCCTTGACATCGTGTACTTGGACTTCAGTAAAGCTTTTGATAGTGTTCCACACCGCAGGTAATTGAACAAGATGAACGCAATGGGACTAGGAGAAACGCTGACTGCATGGGTAGAAGATTGGCTCAGCAGCAGACTTCAAAGGGTGATGGTAAACGGTACTGTCTCAGAAATGTCAAGAGTAACCAGTGGAGTACTGCAGGGCTCGGTCTTGGGACCAATGCTATTTAACATCTTTGTAAG
Organism: Geotrypetes seraphini; assembly: GCF_902459505.1. Taxonomy (NCBI): domain Eukaryota; kingdom Metazoa; phylum Chordata; class Amphibia; order Gymnophiona; family Dermophiidae; genus Geotrypetes; species Geotrypetes seraphini. Next base: position 70,876,946 of record NC_047094.1, on the reverse strand, counting down.
AGATCTGACTCAAGGACTTTGAGGCAAAATTACGTTATTTGCCGACGACGCTAAACTGTGTAACGTTGTTGGCCGGGCAACAGAACCTAACTGCACAACCACGCAAAACACTATGGAGCAAGACCTACTTTTACTAGAACAATGGACCAGTACTGGCAACAAAATTTCAATGCCAAAAAATGTAAGGTAATGCATCTTGGTAGCGGGAATCCTTGCACTACATACACCGTAAATGGAGAAAAATTAACAAGAACTGAAGCAGAAAGGGACTTGGGAGTAATCATCCGTGAAGACATGAAGGATGCAAATCAGGTGGAGAAAGCCTCAGCAAAGGCTAGACAAATGCTTGGCTGCATCAGAAGAAGCTTTATCAGCCGAAAGCCCAAAGTTATAATGCCGTTATACAGATCCATGGTGAGACCGCACCTGGAGTACTGCGTCCAGTTTTGGAGGCCATACTACCAAAAGGATGTGAAGAGAATTGAGTCGGTTCAGAGAACGGCCACAAGGATGGTCTCAGGACTCAAAAATCTTCCATATGAAGATCGTCTGAGCAGGCTGCACTTATACTCACTCAAGGAGCGCAGAGAAAGGGGGACATGATAGAAACCTTCAAATACATAACGGGCCACATCGAGGAGGAGGAGGAGGAAATCTTTACTCTTACGGGTCCCACGGTGACAAGAGGACATCTGCTAAAACGTAGGGGAGGAAGATTTCATGGGGACAACAGGAAATACTTCTTTACCGAGAGGGTGATTGATAGATAGAATGGTCTTCCACGTCAGGTAGTCGAGGCCAGTAGCACGCTAGACTTCAAGAGACGATGGGACAAGCAGATGGGGTCGCTATAGAGGATAGTTTCTCGAGGGTGGGAGGGATCTTGATTGGGCAGACTTGTTGGGCCACCAGCCCTTTTCTGCCGTCATATTCTATGTTTCTATTGAATGGTTCCAAAAGCTTGACAATCTGATGAGATGGTATAGGAAGCACATTGTAATGTTGTGTGATAACTGCACAGCACACAGCAATGACGTAAGGTTAACCAACGTCAAACTCGTGTTTCTGCCGCCAAAGGCTACCTCTGATCCAGCTAATGGACCAAAGGATAATCACAAATTTCAAACATCATTACAGGTCACTCATCTTAAGATATGTGATGGCAGTGATTGATGCAAGCACGGAATCCATCCCCCAAGTTACTAAGCTGGCAAGAAAAATGACGGTGCTTGACTCTCTTCATATGGTACAGGAGGCATGGAGTCAAGTCTCATCGACGATTTCAGATTGCTATCAACATGCGAGCTTTGTTCACGTATCTGATGAGACAACTGAAATTGACTGTCCATTGAACTCCCAGTTGGACTCTTGTCACAAGAGTTTGACCTGTATGTCACCGTTGACAAAGATGTGCACACATCATCTGACAGCACTTCCAATAATTCCAACATCTGTACAGTCATAAAAGACACTGCAGACAACCAAGAGTCTGAGGATGGAGATACTGCTGCATCACAACTAATGAACCACCTGCAGAGATTGTGTCCTTCTCAGACGCGCTGAAGTCCCTACACACGCTGCGTTGTTATCTGGAGATAAATTGATGTCACGACTATGGACCCTGTTACAGCAGCAGTAGTCAGATACACAGCCTGAATTGTGCAATCTGCATGCAGAAAATAATGACTGATTATTTCAGTCAAATGTTGGTTTAAAAAAAAGGTTTACAGTGTACCGTATTTGGTGTGTTGAATAAAAGTTATATTGCATTTGACTACAGTGTACTGTGATTTTTCATGACTAAAAAGTGGTATTCCAATTAAGTGCTCACTTAAGCGCATGTGGCAGTCCGGTCTGAAAGGTTTGCACTTATGCTGAGTCAACTGTAGTGACTTATATTATGTATTAATTGGTTGGTTTTTAAAAAAATATATATATATATCTTGTTCATGGGCCAAAGATTTGAATTTTTCCTAATTTGGCTAAAACTACACAGGATTGAAAGAAAAAGTTTCTGAACATCAGGCCACAAATTTTGTATCCTGGTGATAATTTTCAGTTACGTTTTACATGCAAATGTTTGGTTATTTCCTCAAAATAATACATGTTCTATGAACCAGAACAGTTGAAATTTTTATTAGATGCTGTTTGTCTAGTGAGTCATGGGGCAGGTTAGATCCTAGGGTAATATGATCAGATATTCTTCCTTTTTTATATTTCTCCCAGCAACAGGGATTTTCTAATTTTGGATCTCCATATATTATGGTCTAATTAGCAGATATACGAGGGTTCTTGAAAAAGATTTTGCACTTTAATATTTTTGCGGGAAATGTTTGAGGCAGAAGTGGTAAGAGGGTGTGTCATAGAATGTCATGCAATTAGGCAAAACAGGGTGATTATGTGGAAAAGTGGTGTAATTTGCTTTTGAGATATTTAATAGTGTTTTTAAAAAAATAAAAGTGCAGAAAATTTTTGAAGGTCTCTAATATAATTTCCTCTGTTAACTTTACCTATTGTCTTTTAGTTGGATAGTGTTTGTCATTATTGAGTATTATCTGCTTGTGTAATTTTAATTTGAATAAAAAACAAAATAGCAAGGCACTGGAGATTTTGCAGACATTTCTCCTTGGGCAATTTTTCAGAGGGAAAATATGCATGTCCCTTTCCTTTTGAAAATGGAAATAAAGTTAAAGGGTAAAATATCCATGGTATCTACACCAGTACAGATAGTCTTGAAAATTGTCATTGGTTTGATTGGTGTAAAGTAGACTCTAAATTGTCATTGGTTTGATTAGTGTAAAGTAGACTCTGTGGTGGAGTAGGACGCTTTTTCATCTTGTGATTCTTGTCTGCTTCAGGAGCTGAAGCAGGAGGGGAAAAGAAGATCACAGGATGTCTCTTACTCAGGAGGTGTATGTGTACTGTATATGAGAGTAAGAGGGGCATTCCAAAAATAGACAAAACCTGATGTAGGCATAAGCTTGATCAATGTAGTGTTAAGTGCTGTACTTAGGAATGCTGCAATTTGGACTTCTATATTTGTTCTTTTTTTCTTATGAGTTTGCGGTTTTTTATCAGCCAGGAAAGAAGAGCAGAAGTAAGAACTGGGTAGCACAAACGGCCACAGCTGGCACTACTGCTTCCATATCCATGCTTCTCTCTGACCTATGTAACCTGCACCTCTTTTCCAGCCCCCTTTAACTCCAAAGCCATTCCTGTCCCCTGCCCAAATGTAAAATTTTATGCTTATAGAGGCCTTTACTAATGATAATCTGTGTGGACAGCTTTGGAGGTGGTATTGGTGAGCTGTTAACAGTGGAAACTAAAACACCAAGCAGGCCACCTTTGCCTTAAGGAGTATTCTTTCTTCAAAAAACTACATTGGCTACCAGTATCTTACAGGGACAGATTTAAAACTCTGTCTTTGATTTTCTAGGCCCTAAAGTCCTCTCAAGGAGCATCATCTGTACCCTTATCAAAAGAAATTACATAGATGTGATACCCACCAATGAGCTGCCTCAGGAGAGGCTCCCACACTCTGGATCTTACTCCCAGAGGGGTTATGCCAAACTCAAAATTACCTTTTACTTCAGGAAGAAGATGAATGCTTGGCTCTTCTCCCATCTTTTATACATGTGATGATTGACTATCCATTCTCTCCACTCCTGGACTAGCTTGCTGCACATACAACTCAGACTGTATCTTATCAAATATACCGTTTATACTCTAATATAAGTCGAGGCCCCCTTTAACCCCCCAAAAAGGAGGAAAAAAAATAAATAAAAATATGGTTGACTCGAATATAAGTCGAGCGGCTTAATATTCAAGTGCCCTACCCTATCAGGCTCTGTACCCAGCCCCCTCCCTCCCATGTCAGGCACTGCACCCAACAAATTATCCTCCCTCCCCTGTCAGGTACTGCACCCAACACCTTTCCTTCCCTCCCTCCCTTCCCTGTCAGACTTTGAACCCAGCACCCTTCCTTCCCCCCTTCCCTGTCCAACTCTGCACCCAGCAGCATTTCCCTCCACAACTTAAGTGCAAAAGTCTTTCCCTGTAATCAGGGCCGCTATTAATCTACAGGTTTTTGGCCGGGAGAGGGAAGAAACGCATGCACGTGTACCTGTTACCAGCTCCACAGCTTTACCATCCTGAAACCCAGACACAAACACTTCCACCAAGCCCCACACTCCATTCTCTTCCGCAGCCTGAAGGAGAGGGGCGGGGGGGAAGGAGCCACGGCTTGGAGGCGTACCAGAAAGCGCAGCAGCAAAGGCACCGTCCATAGTCGGTGAGGTCGTACGTCGGGGTGAAGAGCGCTCTGCGCTTGTACCTCTCACGGAAGTTTCTTGCTGACGGAGAAAGTTTATTTTTTAGTTCAAAGCCGCCGCCGCGGCTCCTCTCTCAAGCCGCACCTGCGTCGGAGAAGGCTTCCGATGCAGACGTGGATCGAGAGAGGAGCCGCTGCTGCATCTTTAAACTTAAAAATAAACTTCGGCCAGTAGTGCCAAGGCGGGCAGGAAGGAGGAGACTGACGGTTGAGGCTCGGGAAGGCGACGGCAGGACTCCGTGTTCGCTCCCTCTGCAGCCTGTGGTGACGTAGTAAGCGTGCATGTGCACTCTTGCCAGCACAGCGCGACAGAACAGGGATCAGGGAAGCACACGGTGAGAGTGTGCATGCGCGCTTAGCGTTTTATTATTATAGATTGTGAGTATCATATCTGTTATATGAATGTTCTTCCCACACTGTTTATTATGTTATCATTTGTATTTTGCTCTCTGTATATATCTGTTATGTGATTGTTTTAAAGATACTGTTTCATGTTTGAATCCTGGTAACAGGACTGTCTGCCATCCCCACATTTACATGGTTGATGGTGTTTTGCTTTTATTTGGTTATTTTACAGTACTATTATGTCAACAAAATTGTAAGGTTTATATCGAGCTGTGTACCGTGTTTCTCCCTAAAAGTGGTTAATGAATTCCAGTAGATGTTGCTTGCAGGCTCCTGCAGATATTGAGTACTAGTATTTGTGAATTAAAATATGTCAGCACCAACCCGTACCTTGGTCTTAGAAGTGCAGGACCAAGCAGGAAGTGCAAAGGTTCCGCTCCTGCGTTGTGTGTCGCTTTTCTAAGACCAAGGCAGCCGTCCAGGAGACCGCGCTGGACCACCATCACTAAAAGGGGGGATGCGGGTGGTTTCGGGCTTTGTGTGGCAGCGGGCAACTTTGGGCTTCCCAGCGCACCAGACACACTTACGTGTAGAGGAGGAAAAACCAAGGAGAAAAAAATTCTGAACCAAATTTTTTTTTTCTTGGTTTTTCCGCCTCTATAGGTGGGTGCATCTAATGGTCCAGTGTGCCATATGGTCCGAAAAATACGGTACTCTATTAAAGCCGTTAAATGTATTTTACCTTTATTTTTTGGTTTACCCTCATAATTTTGCTCACCATCTTGGGACCTACCCACCAGGCTGTGTTGATCCTCTGATGTGGGATAGTATCAGTAACTTTGTTGAAATCTAAATAAACCATATCCCAGGCCCTTCCCTAAACTAATTTTCTCACCATTAGATTTGTCTGACACAATATCTCTTTTGTAAACCTATGCTACCTATGCCAGTAATCTGTTTTATAAATAATGAAGCATCTATACCATCGTACGTATCCCTGCCACCTATCAGTGGTCTTTCAAATCCTTTGGTGCACATTGTGTAGCATTTCTGCTTGTTTCTCATCTTCCTCCATTTCCCCTTTGTCTTACAAAACCCACCTCTGTATTTCCTCCTTTCACTGGCTCACTTGAAAAAAAATCTCATCACCAAACTATATTTTCTTCTGCTCGCATCTTTGTCACTTTTGATTACCTTCCCTGCTTCCTTCAGCTTTTGCAGATATTCTTTTGTGGCTTCCTTTTTGTCCTCCTGGATCCCCTTTTAAACCTTTGTAATGCTAATCTTTTTGGTCTGACTTTTTCAACTCCTTCCTTTCAAAATTCCATTCTCTCTTCCTCTTATATACTTTAACTACTTATCACTTAAGATGTTGCCCGACCATCATAGCTCCTTTTAAATTTAGCCCACTGTTGTGTCTCACATGAAAAATGTCCCACTCAGCCGGCCTCCTTCTGAAGATACCCCCCTCCTTTTTTTTTTTTTTTTTTTTTTAATAAAATTTATACAATCACTTCCTTTCCCACTTAAATGCTTTATATAGTTTCTGCCTTAACAGTCCTTTTGCTCTGTTGAGCATAAACACCACAACCTCTAACATAGTTAAGGACTTAAGCCATCATGGGACTAATCTCTTGTGGGAGAGCAAAATTTCTCAATTCCAGAGAAATTCAGCCAAAATGCCCTTTAGCCTTTTCTCTGTTGAGCCAGAACTGGTTCTGATTAAGTGCTGTCTGTAATGCCCCTAAGAATCTGAAACTAGGATACCACATAACACCATAAGGATTTGGTCCTCCTAGCTCATCCTCCTCTCATGCTCTGGCATGATTTTGAACTGATCTTTGCTTTTTAAATTTCCAGTTTACTCTGTTGTTCAAAGAAGACAATGCTTAGGGAGCTTTAAAAGGCACTACTGAAAACAGAGCAGCTGGAGAAACAAGTTCATCCTTTTTTGATCGCCTGATCACAGCCAAGCCAGCTCAGATGTGTCCTTAATCCATTTTTGCCCATCTGACCTCAAAGCTGAAAGCAAAGGGAAATAATAATATACACTCAGGTACTTCAGGATGCCTGTAACATCTGTAAATAGTGAATTATTCTGCACCCTGAAAAACATTAGAAATTTATTTCAACCAAATAGACAACATTGTATGTTGTAAGAGGGTTTGTTTTTTTCTTGTGTATATGTGTATTTTTGTAATGTAACTTTGTGTATGCAGGCATTATGTAATTTAACTTATAAAAATTACAGGCTTTGCAATTTATGACTATATACCTTTTGTATCATATGAAAAAGGATGTTCATGTAACTCCATTGTTCTGTCATCACTGGAATTTAGGATTCAATTTAAGGTTTTATTTTTGACACTTAGGGCTAGATTCACTAAAGGTTCCAGTCTTGTCCCGACGATTGCAAAACCGACCCGATTCGCTAAACTGCTGCCCGATCATTCACTGCTCTGATCTGATCCTCCCATGCAAATTAGTAAAACCCCATGCAAAATAGCCAAGCGATTGATTCACTAACAATTGCTTGGCTATTTTGAATCAGGTTTTACTATTGTCAAACCCGACTGCTGCAGACCTGTGCTACCGACAAGTCTGCTGTTTTTTTGACAAGCCTGCCTGGCTTTTTTTTTTTTTTTTCTTTTTATTCATTTTTTTTCCATAGCCCAGATATTTTGCGTGTGTTACACATTCAAAATATCTGCTTCATAAAAAGAATTTTTAAAAAAGACAGGTAGACCTGTCAAAAAAATGTGCCCCCTGACAAACGCGCCCCCCCCCCGACTCACAAATTGCAGGAGGGATACACAAATGTGGCCCCGCTGCCTTCCCTCCCCCAAAGAAAAAGGCAGGAGGGATGCCGACTCCCTCCTGCCATCGGTGCTTCGCTTACAGCGGGCCCAGTCCCTAAAAAAAAAACATACATTCCCAACGCTGCCCCTGCCCCCCATCCCGCAAGAATATAGCAGGAGGGTATGCCAACTCCCTCCTGCCGTCGCCCATCCCCCTCCTCATACCTTTTAAAGTTGGGAGCAGGATGGGTGCTCAGTCCCTTCTGCTCCATTGGGCTCTTCTGTGCAAATGTGGGGTTAGACCCCACCCCAGTGCATCATGTGAAGCACGGGGTGGGGCCTAAGACCCTGATTGAGTGGTCTGCAGTGATTTTTTAGTGGCAAAATGCAGGTAGCAGGTGATGCTACCCAAGTAAATAATTTGATGGTCAGGCTAAATATTTTCAGTTTCCTCTGAAACTGCAAATAATTTAATTTCACTGTGAAGGCCCTCTTGCTGAGAATTCCATTCTACATGTTAGTTTTGCCATCTGACCAGGTGGGACCTGCAACGTTTGTTCTAGAACTCAAGGTATATGCCCTAACCGCTGTTTAACCAGCATCCTAGCCAAATAAGCAGGTCTGTCGCTATACAAAACCAAATGAACAATCCATAGAGCTTGTAAACTATCCTCTGAGTGGCTAGTAGCCAATGTAGTCTCTTCAGATTGCTTTTGCAATGACTGAATATTTCATTTTCTAGATGGAGTTAATGTTCTCGGACCTCCCTCTGAATGAGAAAATCAGAGCAGCTACTGTATTTGTGTTTTGTTATATAAAAATACAATGCTGTAAGTTGCTTCCCCTGCTGAATCCTCACTCTGCTTGCTCACACTGTGCTCTCTTTCTCGGCAGCAGGGACAGCATTTGGCCCATTTCCAATAATATTAGCACTTTCCTGTTTTGGACTAAGGATTTTTTTTTTCTTCCTATTTTCCATACATTGGAGGCAGAGCACAACTTGTATCAGCCCTCACCACCACCACCTAACCTGGCTCAGATTCTGTCTCTGAATCCAGGAGCTGCTGGCTTGACAAGGCCTTCTCTTGTGATTCTAGGCAGCCCTTGCATGATGTCAGGGGCATGCCGTCTGGGGCTGTCCAGGAAACAATTCCACCTACTGTTTGAGGTGAGAGAGGAGTTCCTTTACAGCTGCCCAAGAGGTATCCTGCCTGGCAGGGTGAATAGATTTCCTTTCATTAAGAGGAAACACAGTTTTTTCTGTCTTTGTATACAGGAACACTAAGGTCTTTCTGCTAAATGGTATGTGCTATTAAAACATTCAGTCCTTGCTGTCTTAATAGCAGATAGTTACAGGAGCATTGAGCTCTTCTCCAGAATCAATAATTTTGCCTTTTTTTCTCTGCTTTTAATCTGTTGGATTAATATATGAGGATCAGTTCAAAGCAATTTCCACAGGTCAAAGGTATGTCATCCATATAAACTGGCTGGTCAAAAATTGGAAGAGATGTCGAAGAGGCAGTGAAAGAAACAATCAAATGAAATACCACTTGGAGTGGCGGCTCCAGGAGGGCCTGCAGTAAAAACACCATAAAACATCAATACGGCAACAAGGACAAAATTTATTAGCATGTTTTGGTATCTGCCTGCATTGGGGTAATAGATCTTATTGGATGAGAACGCAGTGCACTGTTGACTATATAGGACTTGACTGAGAATCTTCTGTTCTCAGGTAAAGCTGCAATTCAACCTCAGTATGGTTAAAATTTCTGGGCAGTCTACCATAATAGTCCACAACAAAAACACCAACAGGTTCCACAGAGCAACAAAGGCAAAAAAGTACCGTGGAAACAATGGGATCCTTTTACTGAGTCACACTAGCTGTTTTAGTGCGTGCTAAAATGGCTAGCGTGCCTCAGTAAAAGGATCCCAATGTTCTTGGTGTAAAGGTTTATTAAAATTGTTCATAACAGGTAAAGCTGATCCCAAGTAGTGCAGGAAATATAAAAGTTGACACACAATGATCCACAACTGAAGTATGGTGCAGGACCCGGCATGGTCTATGTTTCGGCTAAAATCGCCTTCCTTAGGGGTCCTTTGAAAATACGTGGATTAGTGCTGCCCGATTCACGATTCAAATCGATTCACCGATTCATTTCGGGTGAATCGATTCGAATCGATGTACCCCCAACAAAAAATCGGCCTTCCGATTTGTTGACTGACCCTCCCCACTCGCCCTCTAAAGCAGGAGCGGCAGCGCTGCCTTTGCTGGCCTGCCGTTCCTGCTTTAGAGGGCGTGTGGGGAGGGTCAGTCAGGAAGTAGGCTGAACCGAATCGAAATTTTTTTTCCTGAATCGGGCAGCACTAATGTGGATGAGATGGATGTATACAGAATGCTAGTAAAGGATGATTGTGAATGATGCCATGACTGAAATAGTGAGAATCATGCACAGAATTGAAACTAATAAGCTGCAAATGAATAAACAAAAATGAGTGTGAAAGTGAAAATGTGATGTGTATGATGTAATAATTTAGAAAACGCTTTGCCAAGCAAAAGTGACTAAGAGTGACAACGAAAAGCTGTTACAAAGGAAAATGGATAAGAAAAGACTAAAAAGAAAAGTGAAATAATATTGTCAAACAGATGTGAATAACTAAAATTGAATAATTAAAACTGAATATTAAGCCAGGGTGCAAAGGTGAAAAACATAAATGTTCAAATTGCTGAATGACAAGCAAATGGGTACTTAATGCATATCATATTGAAAACACCAATAAGTGCAGGTTACTGGATAAGGAGATGGTAGGACTGAAGTGCCAGTCAGGAGCAGAAGTGCTGGTTAAGCCGGGAGATGTAATCTTTGGAGAAACGGTATTTTGATTTATATTAGCTAACATTATAGAGGGGAAAAAAGGGTTTAGAGCAGGGGTAGGGAACTCCGGTCCTCGAGAGCCCTATTCCAGTCGGGTTTTCAGGATTTCCCCAATGAATATGCATTGAAAGCAGTGCATGCAAATAGATCTCATGCATATTCATTGGGGAAATCCTGAAAACCCGACTGGAATACTGCTCTCAAGGACCGGAGTTCCCTACCCCTGGTTTAGAGGGTTGGGATCTAGGATTGGAATATTGGATTTGCAGGATAATTGTTGTCAATGCATGTCATTGTGATATGTTTATGCTGTTTTTGCTCATTCACCATGATATAGTCTTGTCAACACTGATCTTATCAGCTGATTCATTTTTAATATGGCACAATTTCTGTTTTTATTAATTTACCGATTTATTTAACTTTTCACTTAATGATATGTATATTTTACTCTGTAAGGGCATTTTTTATGATATATCGAGTTCATTATTGGATTTATTATTGAGCTATTCATTTATTTGTTTTTAAGTAGTCATACTTTAGTATTGTGGTTATTATCGTATTATATATTGTAATACTATTATTTTTAGTTTATATTTCAGCTATGCCATACATTAAGTGCTTGATTTTATCTTTGATTTGTGACTTTTGTCCATTTCTCTGTGTCTTTTATATGGTGTTATATAGAAAAACGTTTCTCTGTTTTTAAGGTTATGTCAGGGAAGCAAAGAGGTTAAGAGGAGAAATAGTAAAGTTTAATAATATATTAAAACTTATGGCAAGAATGTTTAATCTTTGTAGATTAGCTCATAGTGATAATCCAAATTTCTAACCTCGGTTTATATTCGTCAATCTCCACCCCCCTTTTTTTTGGAGGGGTGGGGGAAGGTTACCACCATTTATTTTCAGGTCAGTTTATATTTGAGTATATACAGTAAGTTTGTTTATTTATTTATTCATTCATTCAAATTTCTATAGCATTCTCCCAGGGGAGCTCAGAACGGTTTACATGAATTTATTCAGGTATTCAAATATTTTTCCCTGCTCACAATCTATCGTACCTGGGGCAGTGTAGGGATTAGGTGACATGCTCAGTGTCACAGGGAGCAGCATAGATTTGAATCCACAACCTCAGGGTGCTGAGGCTGTAGCTTTTACCACTGCGGCACACACTCCCCCAACATGCATATTTTGCATCTGCAGCAATTTTTAAAGAGAATCTGCTGCAAGGCCTGTGGGTAAAAAGTACATCCAGGACTTATTCAACTGCAGAGAATTTCAAAATTGCTCACAATATGAATATAATATGCTGTCTGTTGCAAAATCCATACCCCATAAAACTGCACAGCCATATGAGATCTAACAGTCAAGATTTAAAAAAAAAATTTATCCTATCTATCTACTATGTTGATGGTGGAGAGCAGCTGAACCTCAGCAACAGCCAGAATGGCTCAAAGCAACAAAAAATGAAGCACACTGTTTATTTATATTATTCTTCAAACACTGGGAGCATTTCAAAGCCTGCTATTAAAATAGCACTGCCCGTCACTCCCCTCACTACAACAATACCAAGGCAGAGAGTAGCTCTCAAGGGTGTGCTGAAGCTCTCTCCTCTCCCCCCTCTCTGCCTTCACATCCTGGAAGAGTCCTCTCTTGCTCACTACCTTGGCAACTACTGGAATAATCGAGGAGTAGCCTAAGTGTTAAAAGGTAATACAAAAAAATCTCTTGTAGCTGCTACGATACGGAGGAGGCCCGGGCGTGTCATAAACTCCACATTGTGTTCGAACATTATTTGAATTTTGGGTGGTGATTGTGCCACTACTTGTCCTCATTATCACTGTATGTTTTTTAAATTATTTTTTTGCACATTTGTACACTCATATTCATTGTTAGCATACGAGAGGGTCCTATGATGGTGTGCGGGTTCAAGTAGGCTAAACACTTTGAACCTTCATTCAAACGCTGGGATGGTGTTTACCACCCCTTATGTTTGCCTTGTCACACTTAGGACCATTTTCATCAGGATTATTATTATTATATGCTTCAATTATTATTGTTAAAAGTTTTGCGAGTCTATTGAGGACAATCTAGTGCAAGTGGAGGTTTATGCTCGCTTGTTTTTTTGGTAAGTGTTTAAAGGAGCAGACTAGTAACTAAGGAAGCTAGGCTTCAAATCCCACTGATGGGCAAGTCATTTCACCTACTCAGATACCGTTGTAACAGATAGCAGGTAAAGAATGGCATGGTTCATCTAGTCTGCAGAACATGCTGGTTATCTCCTCTGTACTTTTGCTTAGGGTTGTACCTGATACTAGGTACAGGTTATACCTCTTCGTGTAGGTTTTTTGTTTTTTTTACCATCTCTCTGTGCTTTTGAAGTGTGAAAGTCATTTATTTTGCTTTGATCCCCTCTTGCTATTTAAGGATCATCTGCATTTATCACAACCTTTTTGAGTTCTAGAAACAGAAACATGATGGCAGATAAAGGCCATATAGCCCATCCAGTCTGCCCATCCACAATAACCATTATCTCTTCCTCTTTCTAAGAGATCCCACTTGCCTATCCTACTCCTTCTTGAATTCAGACCCAGTCTTTATCTCCACCAAGTAGCAGCACTCCTCACTGAATTCACCCTGTGTATATCAAGACTTTTTGCAACTCTTTATTATATATCAACCATTAACTTCTATTAAAACCTAGTTTAAACTTCTTTTATCTAATATATTTATCTCCCATTCTTTTCATGTTTTCAAACTTCATGTTGTTTTTTAGGCTTATTCTTTTTAACTTTTCAGTCCTTAACGTTCATAAATAAACACATAATTGCCAGTATAGAATTAATGCTTAGCATGCAGCATCCTAGCACCTAAATTTTGGCTACACTTTCAGAATTACCCACTTAGTAAATAGTCTGTATTGAAAATAATGGGTCTTTGTTGAGTAAAGTATGCTAATTCAAATTTTAACATGCTAACACAATTTATTAAATGAAGGTTTTAGAATGTAAACTCTATAAACGGGGATAATCTATACCTGAATATAATACCTTGTATTGCCAATGAAAAAGTGTGAGCTAAATCCAAAACTAAAATAAACAGATGGGGTGTAAGAGTAAAAGGAATTCTCCAAGGACAAGCAGGCATTAATATTCTCGCATGTGTACAGCCAAGTGCACTATCACTTTAAATCTTTGAGTTGGTGCCTCCATTGTGTACAGCATCTTCACAGGTGTTGGCATCCTTGATGCACTGAGGAGCACTTGCCATTGCTGCAGATCATACCTCAACATCGAGGTCTCCTACGCATAGACAACCAGTTTTGCAGATTGCTTCCAAACCAATGTCTCTTCAGGTACTGATGCTGACTGTCTAGGAGAAGATCCAGGCTATGCTCAGACAAGAGCTTACGAGCCTACTGCAGTCACATTCTTCACAATATTCAAAGGGGAATAAGCCTGCTTCGGCCCAACCCGAGGATACGTTGGAGTGCTGATCAAGGAGATAGTCATGCACTACCACTCGACATCAAGCATTGGGATCAGCACATACCTTTTCGAAGCATTCATCAGCAGCAGCAATGGAGTGTCTTCTGGGTCAGAGAATCGACCCTTGCCTCGATGCTCTTCCACGCAGAGTAGACGCTCCTCTCGATGTACTCTTCCTGACTCCCCTAGAAGAGGATACTTTGAGGAGTCTGATTTTGATTATTCACAGCACTCAGTTCAGGACCTGCCAGATGTTTTGGCTGAAGAGTCCTATGGTGTACCTTCTGATCCTCCTCCACCACCTCAAAGGTGTAAGTTTCCACCAGAAAGCATATCTTTCACTGACTTTGTATGTCAGATGGTACAGGCCATACCTTTTAAAACGGAGACAGAGGAAGAACCCCACTCTGAACTTTTTGAGCTCCTTGACTATGACATTTCTAGAAGAAAATGTATAACATTACCTTTGCATCATGTAAGGAAGTTCTTCTTCACTAAAAGAGTGGTAGAAAACTGGAATGCTCTTCCGGAGTCTGTTATAGGAGAAAACACCCGCCAGGGATTCAAGACAAAGTTGGATAAGTTCTGCTAAACTGGAATGTACACAGGTGAGGCTGGACTCATTTAGAGCACTGGTCTTTGACCTGTGGGCTGTCGCGTGAGTGGACTGCTGGGCACGATAGACCACTGGTCTGACCCAGCAGCGGCAAGTCTTATGTTAAAAAATGGCCTATCCAGTCTGCCTATCCGCAGCATCCACTATCTCCTTCCCTCCCTAAGAGATCTCATGTGCTTGTCCCATGCTTTCTTGAATTCAGCTAGTCTTTGTCTCCATCACCTCTAGTGGGAGACTATTCCAATCATGTACCACCCTTTTTGATGTCTCTTTTTTCAACCATCTGCAGTAGCAATGTATCACTTGTCTTGGCTTAGAATCTCTGATGTGGAGAACTCAGTTCAGAAATGCTTTTCTGATGTTTCATGTAAATGTGATAATTTGTTCAGAGGCAAGGTTGAAGAGATGGAAGACCTAATTAAAAAATATGCAGACATCATTACAACCTTATCTAAGCCACAGGTCTCCACATCTTCATCTTATAAAAGATATACAGCCCCCATCCAGATGCTCATATTATTATAATACTAAGCATTAACACTTAGTATTATAGTAATACTAGTCTTTAAGCCCGTTACATTAACGGGTGCTAGAATAGAGTGTCTGTCTGTCTGTGTTTCTTTATCTCTCTCTCCTTGGCTGCTGTCTGTGTCCTTCTGTCTCCCCCCCCCCCCGAGCAAAGCTGTCTGCCCCCAGCACACACCTCCCACCCAAAGCAGCCCCCTTTCCCTCTCCCTATCTCTCCATGGCCCCTTCTGTCTCCCCCAGCACACCCCTCCCCCAAAGCAGCCCCCTTTCCCGCTCCCTGTCTCTCCATGGCCCCTTCTGTCTGCTCCCAGAGCAAAACTGTCTGTCCCCAGCACACCTCCCCCCCAAAGCAGCCCCTTTTCCCTCTCCCTATCTCTCCATGGCCCCTTCTGTCTCCCCCTAGCATACCCCTCCCCCAAAGCAGCCCCCTTTCCTTCTCCCTGTCTCTCCATGGGCCCTTCTGGCTTCCCCCCAGAGTAAAACTGTCTGTCCCCAGCACACCTCCCCCCCAAAGAAGCCCCCTTTCCCTATCTCTTCATGGCCCCTTTCCCTCTCCCTCTGGCCCCCTGAATTAATCCCCCTGCTTACCTGGCCTGCTCCTCTTCAAAGCAGGCCGTGATCGTGGTGGCCGGCCCCAGCGAACTTCGCAGGCCGCTCCCCATCCCGGAAGCACGCTCCCCCCCGACGCGATCCCGTGCGTCAGAGGGAACGTGCCATCGAGGCCGGAAAGCGGCCCGAGAGGCCCGCCAAAGCCGGCCACGATCGCAGGCTGGCCAGAAGAGGAGGATCAGCGGCAGTGACAGCAGCGGTGAGCGAGGGCGGGAGGTATGGTTCCAGCTTGGTGAGGTGAGGGCGGGAGGTCTGCTGAGCTTCCTTCGGGTTGGTGAGGGCGGGAGGAGGGGCATGGCCAGAGTGATCATTGGCCGGGTTCTAAAATGGAACACGGCCACGGATCACACACCACAGCCGCAGTAATCACGCTTTTTTAAAAGCGCATGCTCCACTAACCTTTTATTATATAGAATAAGCCCACTCTTGCATCTTCTAGGCTTACTAATCAATGCCCTAATGCAAAGTAACAAAAGGCTCAAAAATCCCAGGCTCAGCCTTCCTTTTGACTCTTTCCTAGAGAGCATTGCCAGGATTGCCTTATCGCTACTATGCAACCTTCCCATTGGGGGCAGGTTATTGCTTTTTCACCACAGATCAGTGGATACTTGTACCAAAAATGGTTTCAAGGGTGATGATGCTGAGGAACCAAAAGAAATTTCAGTACATCTTTCAGGATCACTGAGCCAAGAAGACAAAGGCCCAGATTCACTAAAGTCAGCGATCATAGGTTTAGCAACGATTGCTGCTAACTGACCCAATTCATAAAATGGCCCACCATGTGTTTTTCCCCTAGATCGCCCATTTTCCAATCCGGCCATGCAATTAAGTAAAACCACATGCAAAATAGCCAAGCGATTGATTCACTTACATTGCTTGGCTATTTTGCATCGGGTTTTATGATACTAAAACCCAACTGCTGTAGACTTGTCAGTAACTGTGTTGCCTCTCAAGAAAAAAGGGGGAATAATGGATGTTTTAACTATACTCCTTTCCTATCATTTTATTGTAAATCACTGCTATGAAATTATTTCATATTTCAAAACATGACATGCAGTTTTTAACCTTTAACCCATTCTCATTTTATACCTTACCTGAGTATCTAGATTCAAATAGGAGGTTGATATATCATATATAACAGGTTCAGTTCATAGGACCTCCTATAACTTATATGTTATTCCAAGTCCGCATCCTGTATGATGACCAGAATATAATCATTTATATCACAGCCTCCTTCCCATCCCTTAAATAAATATGATTACTTGTAAATACAGTCAAACCTCAGTTTGCGAGTAACGTGGTTTGCGAGTGTTTTGCAAGATGAGCAAAACACTCCCGCAAATCATACCTCGCAAAACGAGCGCCATCCCGATAAACGAGCTCTCAGCTCCCGAATTAAGCCGTCCCGATACTGTGTGAGTCACGTGTAAGCAGACGTTGTGCGTGCTTACACGGGATGGCGGATGGCTTAATTCGGGAGCTGAGAGATGGCAGAGGCATCGCCCTGAAGCGGGTGTGCAGCTGTACGGGGACCCTGAAAGAAAGAAGTCACCATGCTGAAGGGGCTGCGGCACCCAGGCATCATCCAGGCAGGTACCCACCCCCGGGCCCCCATAGTTGTGGAACGAATCATCTGAGTTTCTTTTATTCCCTATGGGGAAATTTGTTTTGCTATACGAGTGCTTTGGACTACGAGCATGCTCCTGGAACGAATTATGCTCGTAAACCAAGGTACTACTTTAAAAGTTCTTCAATAATGTAACTCTATGAGTCTATGTTATTGTGTGTAAATGAGGACTGCAACACTTATCTTAAATGGCTTAATTTGCCAAGTCCAATGCTGGTATCTGCTAGAATGCCTGACGCTCAAGTTTCCTCAGAGTGTTTCAGTCTATAAAGACCTTCATCGGGGGAGAACATAAAATTGCTATGAAAAACTAAAAAGATTTTTAAATATACATAAATATCAATGTATCACACCCTCTTTAACTAACACACAACATAGAGTAAATTGTATCCTTACCTATATAGAACAAACCCTAACCTACAGTGACGTACAGTGAAAGATTAGAGAAACTGGGCCTTTTCTCCCTCGAACAGAGGAGATTGAGAGGGGACATGATCGAAACATTCAAGGTACTGAAGGGAATAGACTTAGTAGATAAGGGTAGGTTGTTCATCCTCTCCAAGGAAGGGAGAACGAGAGGGCACTCTCTAAAATTGAAAGAGGATAGATTCCGTACAAACGTAAGGAAGTTCTTCACCCAGAGAGTGGTGGAACACTGGAACGCTCTCCTGGAGGCTGTCATAGGGGGAAACACCCTCCAGGGATTCAAGACAAAGGTAGACAAGTTCATAATGAACAAGGAGGTACGCTGGTAGGACTAGTCTCTGATAGGGTGCCTGTCTTTGACCAGAGGGCCGCCGCGTGAGCGGGCTGATGGGCATGAAGGACCACTGGGGTGACCCAGCAGCGGCAATTCTTATGTTTTTATGTGCATGTACAATCTACTCTAAGTTCTTCGTCGCACATTTTCTAACTATCCGCCCTTGTGTGCATTTTCACTAACTATCCGCCTTCCGTGGTTTCCCACAGCCTCTTCATATACTCAAAACAGCTCTTGTATTGGGGAATCCTGTTTCAAATCACAAAAAGTGAATCTAGATACTCGGGTAAGGTATAAAATGAGAATGGGTTAAAGGTTAAAAATTGCATTTCATGTTTAGTCACGTTTTGAAATATGAAATATCACAGCAGTGATTTACAAAAAAATTACAGGAAAGGAGTATAGTTAAAACATCCATTATTCCCCATTTTTTCTTGAGATGTATACTGAGTTGGGGTGGGTGTATGTCTGAAGATCCAATTTCTTTGTATTTTTGAATGGTAACTGTTACCGACAGATTGCCGTTTTTGGGTTTTTTTTTATAAATCTATATTTTAAAACTTTCAACAAATGTAACATAAGATACAATCATTTTATACTTTAACATCACTTAATATACCATCAAAGTTTGACTCGCATCAAATATCCCTCCCCCCTTATACCCAAAAATTGTACTTGAGCATAATAAATCATAAAGTATTCCCTCCCCCCTCCCCACCCTGGACGTTTATGAACAAAGGGAAAAAATAATATTCATTCTGTACAATATTTTGTTAATGGCTCCCAAACATCCCTAAATTTCTTAAAATGCCCCTACTGTATTGCTATTACCCTTTCCATTTTGTTTTTAATGGCCCAGATATTTTGCATATATTACAAAATAAAATATCTGCTCAATTAAAAAAAAGAAAAACCCTCCTCAATGACCCATGACAAGGCCCCCCTTCCTTCCCCGAACCCCCAAAACCGGAATAGGCCCAGTTGCCTTAGGCCCCTCCTGTGGGCGGGGCCTTAGGCACATGGGCCCAACCCAGCCCATTCTGGGCCAACCAGAAAAGACCCAGTTGCCTTAGGCCCCTCCTATGGGCGGAGCCTTAGGTACATGAGCCCAACCCAGCCTATTCCTGATGGCCCAGGCACCTCAGGCCCCACCTGTGGGCGGGGCTTGAGTCACCTGGGCCAATCAGGCCCTAAGGCCCGCCATTCTGAGGATGGCGGGCCTACCAGACGGATGGGCTTGGGACCCATCCATCCATCCAACTTTCTTAAGGTACTGGGGGGGTGTCGGGGGTGTGTGCCGTGTAGGGGGTCCACAGGGTTCAGGGAGGCCGAATAGGGGTTCGGGGTGGGGGGCGATCGGGGGTGTGTGATGAGAGCAGGAGCGTCTAGGATCCATCCTGCCTGTTTCTTAGAGGAGGTGGGGATAAGGGGTATCACCAGTGCAGGAGGGCTTGGGCTCCCTCCTGCCCGACCCGATCGGGGGAGGAGGGGGGATCACAGCAGGAGAGATTGGCTATCTCTCCTGCCGTGATAGCGATCCCAAGTGCTGCGGTTGGCAGCACTTCGGGATTGTTATCGCTGCAGGGGAGATGAGCCATCTCTCCTGCCGTAATGGTTGCGGTGGAGGGTGGGCAGGTTGCCGGGGCCGCTGAGCTCATCACGGCAGCCGCAATCAGCACAGCAGCCCCTTTTTCGGCACTTATACCTGTTTTGACTTGGTCTAAGTCAAAACGTATAAGTGCCGAGTTGGCAACCTGTCAAATGTTTTGGTTATACCTGCTGTACCACTATGTCTAGGTCGGCCCACCTCCTGCCCTTTCCCCTCCTCTAAACACGCCTCTTTTCGCTCTATGCTTTTAGAGGCAAGGGAAAGGCCTAAGCTGGTTTTACATACGCCTAAAACCAGCTTTTGTTATGGGTACTTGGACGATCAGGCTTTTTGATCATCCAAGTACCCATTTAGGCCACTTTGTAGATGTTTTTAAAAAAAAATGTATTATGAGCCCCTTAGCGCATATGTTACCTGGACTCACCTTGGAAAAACTGAAGGCAGGAATTTTCGATGGTCCACAGATCAGATAACTTATAATTGACTTACATTTTATAGCATCAGAGATGAAATTTAATCATATGCCTGGTGTTCATTTGTTCTTGTTTATGAAAAACTTTCTTGGCAACAAGAAGGCAGACAATTACACACAGTAGAGGATATGCTGTTTCATTTCAACAGGCTTGAGTGTTAAGTCCATTCTGCACTGACACTTAGATCACAGTTTCTGCTCTGATCTCTTGTATATTTTATTAATATCTTATTAACCGAGTTGAGCGTTTTGTTGGGATAAATCAGTATATAAAATCAAAGATTAGATTAGATCGCTTTCCAGAGAACCTTGGTGATTTAAGTGAAGAGCAAGGTGAAAGATTTCACCAAGACATAAAAACAATGGAAGCCAAATACCTAGGAAGATGGGATGCACACATGATAACAGACTATTGTTGGAATCTTATTTGGGATTGTATTGGCAGATCCCACTCTCGGAAGCCTTGCAAAAGGAGTTTCTTGTGTGTCGAATGACTGGAAAGTTTGTATCATAAACTTGTGCTTTTGGTATGAAATAAGTAGATTTTCATGTTGAACGCTTTTCTTTTAATTTTTAATATGTTTCCTTCATGCTTAAAAAGATATTAATTTAAACACTACATTAAAATATCCTGATTTTAATAGGCGAGCAGCGTGAAGAGTGATTATATGGCACATGTTCTGTATCTCAAAAACTAGAACTGATAGGAGAAAACTGGTGCCATTTTTGGAATCAGCAGGTCAAATATACTTAGAAACAGGTTCAACATTTGAGATACCAGTATGAGTGTTGGCCAGTGTTACTTTCTAATCCCTTTCAATCCCTGTTGCCTGCCATACTGTATGCTGGCATAAAAACCATAGCCATATCAAATCACACAGCAATTATGCTAACACTACAGCTTTCACCAGCAGTACCCAGATGTCGGAGATGACATTTTAATCCTCAGTTGTTAGAAGATGCTGCTTTTAAGGAATATATTGAGCAACATGTGAAAGATTTCAATTCAGTAAGGCAGGTGATGTTTTACAATTTCCTTGTGGGGACAATCATGTATGCCAGTGGGGTAACCAAGCTAGAAGAACGCATATAGGACTTAATTCTGTAAATGGTGCCCAAATTTAGGTGCCTATTAAAAATTAGCACCAATGGCTATAATTAAATGCAGTTCAGAATAGCATGCCTAATTTGGGGACCTGAAACCTGGTATAAATTCTCACACCTAAATTAATCTACCAGTTAAATGACCTTATCCATCCAATATCAATTAGCAAAATGCTGGAGCTACCTACCACTTACACTATGATCTTGTGACCACTATCTCGGGTTCAGAAAATACACTGCACAACAATTTTTTGGTTAAGTCTTGATTCCTGAAAAGTTTTTGGTGATTATGACAGGTACCAACTTGGTATGCTCAAATATGGTTTTGGTTTTACTGCATCACGTAAGAACTATGAGAAATAGACATTTTTATGTTTACTGACAATAAAATATATAGTCAAGTTTACGTTTCGCACAAGCGACTAAATGAAACAGAATTAAAAGTGTTTTGCTCCCGAGTTTCTTTTATATTCAGTGTCTGGTGCATCACGTTGTAGCATCCAACAATAGTCGGCAAGCATTGACGGATTCCAATTGCCCTGGTATCGTTTCTCCATCGTAGCTATGTCTTGATGAAACCTTTCACCGTGCTCGTCACTCACAGCACCGAGATTTGCGGGGAAGAAGTCCAAGTGTGAATGGAGGAAATGAATCTTGAGTGACATATTGCACTTCATTCTCTTGTATGCTTTGAGAAGTTTGTCTACCAGCTGAATGTAGTTTGGGGCTCTGTAATTGCCCAGAAAATTGTCAACAACGTCTTTCAAGGCTTTCCAGCCAATTTTTTCCGGCCCAACTAACAGATCTTCAAATCGCTTGTCACTCATAACATGTCTGATCTGGGGGCCAACAAAAATACCCTCTTTGATCTTGGCATCAGTTATTCTTGGGAACATCTGTCTTAAATAACGAAAACCTTCCCCTTCCTTGTTCATTGCTTTCACAAAATTCTTCATGAGTCCCAGTTTAATGTGAAGAGGAGGCAAAAATATCTTTGTCGGGTCAACAAGCGATTCATGTGCTACATTTTTCTGTCCTGGAACTAACTTTTTACGGAGTGGCCAGTTCTTTCTAGAATAGTGCGACTCTCTGTCTCGGCTGTCCCATTCGCAGATGAAACAGCAGTACTTTGTATAGCCAAGCTGCAGTCCTAGTAACAGAGCAACGACTTTGAGGTCTCCACAGATATTCCAGTTATACCTGGTATACTGGACATACTTTAGTAACATTTCCATATTCTCATATGTTTCTTTCATATGTTCTGCATAGCCAACAGGTACTGAAGGATAAACGTTGCCATTGTGCAACAGAACAGCTTTCAGGCTTAACATTGACGAATCAATGAAAAGACGCCACTCTTCCGGGTTGTGATCACAACCAAAGACCGAGAACAATCCTTCAATGTCACAACAGAAACAGAGACTGTCGACTTGTGCAAAAAATTTGGTTATATCATGATGCCGGTCTCGAAACACAGAAATTTTCGTACCTGGTGATAGCAAACACCATTCCTGCAGTCTCGAACCTAGCAGCTCAGCTTTTGCTTTTGACAGACCCAAATCTCTGACCAAATCGTTCAATTCGGACTGTGTTATCAGATGTGGATCGCCTGATGAGGATGGTTCAAAATCCGGGTCAATGTCACTGTTAGAACCCTGCACTGCAGTTTCTTCATCTGGTTCGTCTAAGGTCCAATCCTCTGGTGGTTTCGGAACTGGAAGACTGTCATCATGTGGCATGGGTCTCATTGCTGAAGGCAGATTAGGATATTCAATTGACTTCTTGTTTTTGGCAGAGAAACCAGACACATTAGTCAAACAGAAATAACAGTCCGTCACATGGTCTTTCTGTTCTCGCCATATCATCGGAACAGCAAATGGCATCGTCTTTCGAGTACCTCTGAGCCAGGCTCTCAGACTAACAGCACATGTCGCACAGCAAATGTAAGGCGCCCATTGCTTGTCTTGATCACCTATTTTGCAGCCAAAATACAGATGATAGGCTTTCTTTACAAGGGCAGTCATCGAACGTCTCTGAGGCGTAAGTGTATATTCCCCACAGATATAGCAGAATGTGTCGCGGCTGTTATGACACCGACGAGACATATTGCCCGACACCAAAACGTCTATAGCATCAAGCTTACTTACTGTTATATTGCTACAGCTACTATACTACTATACTTTACTATACTGATACTATATACACACACGGACTATCTATATTAACCAAATGAGCAGGATCGGTGTATGGAAGCCACCATTATAGCATGGTGAGACAGCGCAAGCTCGTTCAGACCTGCCCAGACATGCCCAGGATGTCATCTTCCATAAAACAGCTTCCAACCTGGCTAGATTTTATGCATGGACATACCCAGGCGGCACAAACCGTTGTTGATAAGACACTTATGGGAGAAAAAATTGTTTGCATCCAAATATAAGAAAAAATCACGACAAAATTGAAGATTTCTCTGAAATGGTACGTGATGGGTAATTTTTGATGTAATATTCATGATCAGCACCCAAAATTCTATAAGAAACACCCAGCAGTGTTCAGGAAGCAAAAACTTTGTTGTGCAGTGATATTTACAAGCATTTCTAAACCAAGTCAGGGAGCCAACCCTGAAGTAACTGAAATGGTAATTGTAAAAGCACATTTCTAGACTGTCTAATGCAGGGGGTCCCCAAAGTCCCTCCTTGAGGGCCGAATCCATTCGGGTTTTCAGGATTTCCCCAATGAATATGCATGAGATCTATGTGCATGCACTGCTTTCAATGCATATTCATTGGGGAAATCCTGAAAACCCGACTGGATTTGGCCCTCAAGGAGGGACTTTGGGACCCCTGATCTAATGCAACTCCTGGGACATAACGATGAGACAATGATGACCTACTTGAACTTGTAACTATATATTTGTAACTATGACCTAACTGTATTAGTAACTATGACCTAACTGTATTAGTAACTGTACTGATCTACCTGTACTAGCAACTGTCTTGAATGTCCATGTCAAACTGTCCATTGTAACTTCCTGGGTAACTGATCCAACCTCTTGTAATGTAATCCAATCTTGAACTGAATAGGTAAAGGCGGAATAGAAAACCTAATTAACATAATATTCCCCCAAATTCTATAACTGTATGCAAATTCCAGGAACACCTTGATCCACTCATGCCCCACCTATGACCCCACCCCATTTTTGGATCCACACACATAATTTATGCATGGATCCTGGGCCTAAAGATATGCATGCAAATTTTAATTTTTGTTGTTACTGTCAAAGCAGTTTACATATTATTTATTATATACCTGAGCCAATGGCGGGTAAAGTGACTTGCGCAGAGTCACAAGGAGCTGCAGTGGGAATTGAACCCAGTTCCCCAGGTTTTCAGGCCATTGCACTAACCAATTATTGCTGCTAATTGGCTCATTTATCAATTAAATTGCATGCCAAATTTTGAGTGCCATATATAGAATTAAAATACAAGAGACTCTTGAGTCTAAAATGGGAATCCACTTCTTGCCTTTGATTGGTTCTATGGAACGTTGCTACTATTTGGGTTTCTGCCAGGTATTTTGACCTGGATTGGCAATTGTTGTAAATAGTAGACTGGGCTAGATGGACCATTGGTGTGACCCAGTATGGCTGTTCTTATGTCCTTAGCAGCACATTCAGACCAGAAGCCTTGCTACTCTTTTGGCACTCCCAGCAACTTCAATAGGACTATAACAGAGCTTTGAGCAGTCAGGCCAGCAATACAATATTCATATAAAAAGCTAGCTAAATATAACAAGTGCTTATCTCCTTGTCTAATATTTGAAAAATAGAAGTATAGATACATGATAAAAAGCCATAATAAGATCAGCTGGTAAATTGATTTTGAGAATTGCAACTAAAATATAACTTGCAATGCAGTTATTTCAGTGGCTGCGACTGGTCCATCGCATACATGGTGCCAAGATACCCCTCCAAGACTTGGAAGATGATACAGATATTTTCACAAGTAAAAATGTGTTGCCATCCTCTGGGTAGTGTTTGCATTATACAAGCTGTTCCACGTCAGAAGCACTAGACCTTGTATTGGCACAGAGAAAGTTTGAGAAAATGAGTGCATGGAGAAACTTGATGATAAGGCTTGAAACTGGCTCTGGTGCAAATCAATTAATCATTTCTTTTGGCATTCTTGACACAGTCATATTTTATGGTGCACAGATCAGTTTTGGTGCTTTCTAAAGTAGCAAAATTGTCTAATGCTTCATAGTAGAGAATGACACGGTGAAAAAATTGGTCCCCGTCACCGCCCCGTCCCCGTCTCACCATCCCCGTCACCGCCCCGTCCCCGTCTCACCATCCCCGTCACCGCCCCGTCCCCGTCTCACCATCCTCTTCACCGCCCCGTCACCGCCACTGCCACCCCATTCACCGCCCCGTCACCGCCACTGCAATCCCATTCACTTTTCTTTATTTACGTATAAAGGAAACATTCTTTAAAACTTTAAAACTTAGTTAAATATTTGTTAATAACTATACAAAAACAAAACACGCAGAGAAAAAATTAATTAATATAAATTCCCTGACTTCCCTGCACTGTCCCCCCTTGAAGGTCTGTCCCCATCCTGAAAGCCTGATGCCCCCCCCCCCGACGTCCGATACATCCCTCCCCCCGAAGGACCGCCGACTCCCCAACAATATCGGGCCAGGAGGGAGCCCAAATCCTCCTGGCCACGGCGACCCCCTAACCCCACCCCGCACTACATTACGGGCAGGAGGGATCCCAGGCCCTCCTGCCCTCGACGCAAACCCCCCTCCCCCCAACGACCGCCCCCCCCATCCGACCCGCGACCCCCCTGGCGACCCCCACGACCCCCCCACCCCCCTTCCCCGTACCTTTGGTAGTTGGCCGGACAGACGGGAGCCAAAACCGCCTGTCCGGCAGGCAGCCAACGAAGGAATGAGGCCGGATTGGCCCATCCATCCTAAAGCTCCGCCTACTGGTGGGGCCTAAGGCGCGTGGGCCAATCAGAATAGGCCCTGGAGCCTTAGGTCCCACCTGGGGGCGCGGCCTGAGGCACATGGTCGGGTTGGGCCCATGTGCCTCAGGCCGCGCTCCCAGGTGGGACCTAAGGCTCCAGGGCCTATTCTGATTGGCCCACGCGCCTTAGGCCCCACCAGTAGGCGGAGCTTTAGGATGGATGGGCCAATCCGGCCTCATTCCTTCGTTGGCTGCCTGCCGGACAGGCGGGTTTGGCTCCCGTCTGTCCGGCCAACTACCAAAGGTACGGGGAAGGGGGGTGGGGGGGTCGTGGGGGTCGCCAGGGGGATCGCGGGTCGGCTGGGGGGGCGGTCGGAGGTTCTTGGGGGGGGCGGTCGTTGGGGGGGGAGGGGGGTTTGCGTCGAGGGCAGGAGGGCCTGGGATCCCTCCTGCCCGTAATGTAGTGCGGGGTGGGGTTAGGGGGTCGCCGTGGCCAGGAGGGTTTGGGCTCCCTTCTGGCCCGATATTGTCGGGAAGTCGGCGGTCCTTCGGGGTGGGGGTGCGAGTGGTCCTGCCGGGGGGGGGATGTATTGGACGTCGGGGAGTCGGCCGGGCAAGAGGGCTTGGGCTCCCTCTTGCTCCGATCGCGGGTGCGGGTGGGAGCGCGGGCGAGCGGTCGTTCGGGGTGGGGGTGTGAGCGGTCCTGCTGGGGGGGTGAATCGGGCGTCGGGCGGTAAATAGCGGTTCCTAGAAGGGGGTACATTGGCCCGCGGGGACAAACCTGTTCACCGTTTCCGCGGTCGGTGAATGGCCTTGTCCCCGTCACCGCAGCGACTGCTAGTTTTCTTCCCCGTTTTCGGCGGTGACCCGCGGCTTAAATGCGGTGGCCGCGGGTAAACCGTCACCGTGTCATTCTGTACTTCATAGCTCAAATGTAAGCTGTTCTGGTGTTTTGAACTGAGCATTCACAAAAATTTATATTTGTAATTTTTAGCTTTTATATATGAAGTTTTTTCTATAATAGCTTTACTTTCTTTGAATTTTGATATTTAGTATTTTGACTTTTGAAATTCAATTGTTTTAAACAGTTTTTGTTCTCCCAATAATTCTCTGATTGGTTGACTCTGTAGTCTATAGCACAGTTCTTCAACCGCCGGTCCACAGAAAATTCCTGCCGGTCTGCGCAGGACCAGCGAGATCAACTTCTTCAATTTCCTGCCGGTCCGCGCAGGACCGGCAAGATCGAGGAGCTGTCCTTCGCGCAGGGTCGGAAAGATAATAGGGAGCCTCACACTGTGCTTTCTCTCCTCCCAGTAGCTCTCCTTACAAACGCAGCGATTGAAGAAGGAAGCCTTGGAGCTTTTGCTGAGTTGGGCCGCCTCTGATGATGCAACTTCCGTTTTCCTCAGAGACGGTGCGACCCAACAAAAGACCCGAGGCTGCCTTACTGAATCGCAGCGCTGGCAAGTAAGGAGAGTTGCTGGGAGGGGAGAAAGCTGCTGGGCATGGTGAAAAAAAAAGGGACAGCTGCTACTGGACCTGGATAGGGAGAAGGAGAGATGCTGCTGGGAGAGGAGGAGGGAAAAGAGTCTGGGAAGCTGCTGGGTAAGGGGAAAAAAGGGACAGCTGCTACTGGACCTGGAGAGGGAGAAGGAGAGATGCTGCTGGGAGAGGAGGAGGGAAAGGAGTCTTGGAAGCTGCTGGGCAAGGGGAAAAAGGGACAGCTGCTACTGGACCTGGATAGGGAGAAGGAGAGATGCTGCTGGAAGGGGAGGAGGGAAAGGAGTCTGGGAAGCTGCTGGGCATGGTGAAAAAAAAAGGGACAGCTGCTACTGGACCTGGAGAGGGAGAAGGAGAGATGCTGCTGGGAGGGGAGGAGGGAAAGGAGTCTGGGAAGCAGCTGGGCAAGGGGAAAAAGGGACAGCTGCTACTGGACCTGGAGGGAGGGAGAAGGAGAGATGCTGCTGGAAGGGGAGGTGGGAGAGGAAAGGGAATAGAGTTACTGCTTGACAGGGGGAGGAGGGAAGGGAGAAGAAAAAAGGAAGCTTGCAGGGAGATTAGAGGAGGGGAAGGGGAGAGACAGGAATGAGATGGGAAGGGGGTCAACAGAGAAATTGAGAGGGACAAAGATGCTAGATCTGGTGTAGGAGAGATAAAAATGAAGAGAGCAGTGAAGCTGGAGTGAATCGTGTAAAAAGGAGAGAGGGGCATAGGCTGGATGGAAAGGGGAGGGGGCATAGAAAGAAGACAAATACCATATGGAAGAGGGAGAGGTCAGACAGTAGATGGAAGGGGCAGATGCTGGATTGAAGAGACAGAGAGGGCAGACGCTGCAAGGAAGAGAGTGAAAAGAAGATGAAAGCAGAAACCAGAGACAACAAAAGGTAGAAACAAATAATTTTATTTCTATTTTGTGATTAGAATATATCAGATTTGAAATATATATCCTGCTAGAGCTGGTGTTAGACATAACTAGGGACTGCGAAGTCCAGGCAGTGGCTTAGGGCTCTCTCTGACCAGTGGGGCAATTGCCCTAGTTGCACTCCCCTAACCCTATTCCTGCTATGTGTGACTGCGGTATTCTGTTAGCATGATATTTCGGTTCATAGACAACCCCACGAAAGACAAAGGCGCGCGCCGACAACTGAGCACAAGACGGAGGTGCGCGCCAAAGAAAATTACAGTTTTTAGGGGCTCCGATGGGGTTTTTTTGGGGGGAGCCCCCCCAGTTTACTTAATAGAGACCGCGCCGGCGTTGAGGGGGATTTGGGCGGTTGTAACCCTCCACATTTTATTGTAAACTTAACTTTTTCCCTAAAAACAGGGAAAAAGTAAAGTTTTCAGAAAAATGTGGGGGGTTACAACCCCCCAACCCCCCCCAACCCCCCCACAACGCGGCACGATCTCTATTAAGTAAAGTGGGGGGTTCCCCCCCACCCCCCCCGCCTGAGCCCTAAAAACAGTAATTTTGTGCGGCGCGCACCTCCGCACTGCGTTCAATTGTCTGCGCACGCCTTTGTCCCGGCGCGCTTTTGACCTGACACCGATATTTCTGTGTAGCATTCTGCAATAATTTGGCTTATTCAGTTTTCTTGATAGTAGAGGGGATATATGTGAAGGAGAGGGGAGACAGGGGTTTTGTTGATCTTTGCTCTGTATTATTTGTATTTATAAAATGACAATTGTACAGAATATTGTTTCTTTTTATACTTTAATAAAATACATTCAATATAAAATCATAACTGAGGCTTGTGCGGATCAGATCAGATGGTTTGTGAGGACCGAGCTCGTGGAGACGGGGCGGAAACGGGGTTTTTTAATTTCAGTCCTAGTAGTTTGCCAGTCCACAAAATAATTTTTTTTCCCCCGCCGGTCCATAGGTGTAAAAAGGTTGAAGAACACTGGTCTACAGGATTACTAGCAAAAAGATGTAGAAGAAACTTAGTATGGTCTTTTCATTTAAATAAAGCATTACAGTTTAAGCATAGTATGTGGAAATTCCAAGCCTCATCAAGATGTCCTTCTAAACTTTTCAGTTTAAGTCCAGTGGCCCTTCAGATTATCTTACATATTTGGAAATCTAGTTTACACATAGAATATAATGTTTGGTGGAATATGATATCCCATGTTCAGCTACCACCATCACTTTATGCTTATAAGCAATGCAGTCAGAAGCAATCCTTTCCCAAAATGTAGGAACCACTGAATGATGGAAAATTCTCGTGTAAGTTTGTATTGCACCAGCTAGCAACTCTATTGTACATGCCATGTGTGTGTTGGTTTGTTTGTTGTTGAACATCCACAATAAAAAATTGAACTAAAATATGGTAGTGGAAGAGACCCCAAAGAAATGTCATGCTGTTCTTGTCTTATTCTCCCCATGCCCTGTTTTTGTGCCCCAGGGTTCTGTGGTTTACCCCTCTTCCGTCCCCAGGTGAGGCTGTGATGCAGTGCGTGTCTTGAAGTTATTTTATTTCTCACTAAACACAGAGTTCCTTGATATGATTAATAAGGCAGGCCTCTGTTTCCTGCCCAATCTGCTGTTGAGATCAGTGCAGTGGGGCTTGGCAGAACAAGACTGTGGTTTCAAAGAGGAGAGGAAACAGCTCCCCCACTGAGAAGACTGTGGCTTCAAAGAAGAGAGGAAACAGCTCCCACACTGAGCAAACTTGCCATGACTCTGTTGCACATCATTGAGCCCAAGGCTCCTACACTGCACTAATCTGTCTTAGCTCCGCTAAGCAACGTGATGCTCAACAGCTTATACACAGCATTAACAAGCCACAGCTCTGTTACACAGTATGACCCTCACAGCTTCTACATGACTTTAACAAGCCACAGCTCTCACTTCATTGAGGCACGGCTTCACAAGTAGTAGTTTACTTTAAGGGGTAAATTGGAGACATGTATGTTTGATCATCTGTGCCTTAGGTGAAATCTATTCATGCCAAGATAAAGAGGGAGGTCAGAGGTTAAAGCATTACATTCTGTATTTACAATGATCAGAATCATTTTGTACTCATGTTAATTCAAGATCAGTATCAACCTCTGGAGTTCGTGTTATTTTTTTTTTTTCATTTTTGGAGACCTCATCCAAGTGCAGGGTGAATTGACTTGCTCAGGGTCACCAGAAAAGGTGGACTGAAGGCAGGAGAGATCATGTCCGCTTCCATTTTGCCTGTGAATGAGATGGAGAAGCATTTTGAGGGCTTGTTGTTTTGCTGGGGTGTGGTGTTAGAATCCCACCCAATTCCCTGCCTCCTTCTGTAAACATTGAAATCTATATATGATTGTTCACTACTCCAAGCTCAACACAGCACCTGTATTCATCAGTTCCTATCATTACATGCCAGGTTAATAGGGCCTTTTGTGAGTCTATATTATATCCACTGCATTTTCCTTCACTCATAAAATTCCTCACATACTTGGAACATATTTACCCTAAGTGTACAAGACCCCTCTCTCTAACTCTGTATATACTTCTGTGGTGTATATGTACCTATGTGCATGCTTCTGTGTTTATATATCCCTATTTATTTATTTCAAAAATTTCTAGACCGCCTATCCCTAAGCAGTTAACAATAAAAACATTCACAATAGTTCAAGACAGTATACATAAAAACATTTTCAATTACAGTACATATAAATGACAGATTCTTAGTTAGAGGTAGCAGAGGGCTGCACATGAACACTCGGAGAAGGTATGTGTAGATTATATTATACAATAGTACATATATGATGTCTCCTAATTCAATCTGTTGCCAACAAATAGAAATCTATGTAGTACAAAGGCAAGCAATACAGTTTTCATAAATTCATTATTCTTATTATGCTTTTTTATGTCTTCAGTTATTGCCCACCACCAGCCTGTCCATTCATGGCCGAGGTCTTTCATGGCATCAGACTTATTTTGTTGCTGATTTTTGAAAATATTTGAAAACATTCTATTTCTATTAAAGTGCTATTTATAATAATCTTGCATAAAAACTTTCTTCAATTGTACTTAGCAAGTCAGGAAGCCACGGATCATAACACTGAAGGGGGGATCTCTTCTTGATAAAGCCAATTGGCGAAACATGTTGGAGTACATAGGTCCTCACCCGACACTACTAGAGAAAAGACATAAAGCAGAAAAAAGCTGGGGGCCATTGATTGCATATTCTAATGATTAGACACCTTGGACACCTTTTTATTACATAGGACTATATTTAATGTGGGGATGGGGAGGTATGTTATGTGATTTAATGGGTTTATTCCTGATGAATGGGATGGGTGGGGGAGGGGTCTTTTTTATATGCATTTGACAATAATTATTAGAATGTCAAGTGATTTGTACGAATTATCTGATTGAATATTGTACACTTGTTGCAAGAGTTAAAACTGAATAAAGAATTTTTTTTAAAAACCCAATTGAAGAAAGTTGTGATGCAAGATTATTATAAATAGCACATAGCACTTTATTAGAAATAGAATGTTTTCAAAAATCAAAAGCAACAAAATAAGTCTGATGAGGATGAACTTGCCATGAAAGACCTCAGCCATGAATGGACAGGCTGGTGGTGGGCAATAACTGAAGACTTATTTTAAAAAAAGCATAATAATAATAATGATTAAATTATATACACATACACTCAAGCATGCATGTGCAGCTATTTGCTACCTCCAGCTGAGACTCTCATTTACACCTATGCCAGGAATGTCTGAGTAATCTTTCTGAGAGCATGTTGTGAAGGCTGGGGAACTGAGCAATGTCTCTCTCCCCATTTCATCACAGTACTTTAATCCAGTCCTAGTTTTGTAAACACCTCATCCCATTGCAAACTGCACAGGAATGGGATTTGAATAAGAGAATTGAACTCCCAAATTAATTTGAATTTATCCTAATTGGGTTTTTATTTGTTTAGTAGGATTGATGTTTTGATGAGATAGAGTAGAGAGTACCATTGGGTGTTTAAGGAAAGGGGAGGGGATGTAGACAGTATTATATGTGTTTGTTATATTATTGTATTTGATGCATCATTATTGTATTTAGCATTTGTGTCTTTTACTGTATTTGTGTCTTTTACTGTATGTGTTTGCATCAATAAAAATTATTTAAACCTAAAATCACTCACCTTTTCAAATACAAGTTGAAGGTGAGTTGCATTCAGGTACAGAGCCCGAGGCCTTACAATGTCATCGCGATGTCTATTAAGTAAAGTGGGGGGGTTCCCCCACACATCCTCCGTCGGAGCCCTAAAAACAGTAATTTTGAGCGGCGCACGCCTCCGCGCTGCACTCAATTGTCTGGGCGCGCCTTTGTCCCGGCGCGCTTTTGACCTGATATCGTGTTTCTGTCATACACAGGACTCCTTGTACCTTTGGCAGTGTCTCAGATCAGCAGAGTTCCTCTCTTGCAAGTACAGGGATATGACTGCAGCACAACAAAGTCTTTATCTTCTTTTTGGAGCTGTTTAAAAAAGTCATTAGTTAGTCAAATGTTATGCTCGTGGCTTATCAGACTTTGTCATTGGTTTCTGTGTGCAATCTGTTAAGGTACATGACTGTATTTTTTTTTCCATATTCTTCCAAGTGTTATTTTGTGTGCCTATATGTGTTTTGCTCATTGTACTGTATACTGTAAGAGCTTGGACACTATAGGACCTACTTGGCTGATGAAACTGGGCTGTGTTCTTCTCTATATACCTCACCTGGTGAACCCTAGGCTGTATTGCTTATCAGTTATGTGTTGTGATATGATGAGCGCTACTAAAGAAATTTCTAGTGCAGTGTGTCTAGTGGTCCTGAACACTAAGATCTTGTATCTGAACTAGCAAGTTGTTTGGGGACAACTGTCAACAATATTTTCCAACTCCACCTCCTTCCCAGGGAGCTTCTCCTGGCCCCTCAGTTTGTTTTCTGCAAGCAAGTTGATCAGAAGTGTTTATCTACCTTACGGTTTTATTATTTTGGGATATTTTTTCTCAGTGTTCTTGTGAGGCTTAGTGCCTGGAGGTTCCCACTTGGTGGGACCTCTTCCTGGGAAAAGAGATAGACTCACACAGCGGAAGTCTGCTACTAGCAGGATTAGCCTTTGGGGACACCTAGCTAGCCAGCCTGCTTTTATATTTTTTGAGCTCGGGGGCTATCTCCTACATAGCTGCTCACATCCCTGATTTAGAGTCAAACAATTTTTATTGATGCATACAATATCAAAAACAACATAAGAGTATCACATTATGTATCACATTATGTATAATACAACATAAGAGTATCACATTATGTATAATGATATAAAAGAAGAAGCAAAGGAGAGGTGATGTTAAAGGATCCAAAGGACCACAAAGTGGACTTGCGTCTCAAGAATCAATTTGAAGCTTTGGCCCTAGGAATTAAAGTGGCAGCTGTGACTTCCTTTGTGGCATGTGCTTGTCACACTTTCCTGTCTCGGGCCTCAGACTCGATAGATGGTGAAGATTCCCAAATGCTCCTTTCTGGGGTGAATTATATTACGGATGCTCAGATTATCTTATCAGAATTATGAGCAAGGTCTCGGCCTATGCTATCTCTGTCCAATGGATGCTCTGGATCAGACAGTGGGTAGGAAATAATACCTCGAAGCTGTGCTAAGCAGGCTTCTCTTTCAGGGGCAGATGCTCTATGGCAAGGGCCTAGATGACCTGATGGCCAGTGTGATGGACCGTTACCCCAAATCTTTACCAAACAGCAGACCCCAGACAGTTCAGAGTTCGAGATGAGGCAATTTTCAAGGCTCCCGAAGATTTTGTATGTTATCAAGAGGCCAGATGATGCAAAGGCCCTTTCTTAGATCACATCAGAGATTCTGTCAGGGGCAGGAGAAAGTAAGCATTAGACTCTTGCCCCTCACCAGCCACTAAAAAAGCACAGTAATGTCAGGCCAGGGGCTGATCTTCCTCAGATAGGGGACAGCCGGTCAGCCTTTTGGTTGGTTTAGTCTCAGATTGGCGCAGACCGCTGGATTCTATACGTAATATGGGAGGGTTACAAAATAGAGTTCTGTGCTTCCCTGCCAGACCATTGTGTAACATCTCTGGCCAGCCGGAGAGAGCCCTCAAGGTTCGGGCTATGGTAAAAAAGCAACTGGCTCTTCGGGTCATAGAATTGGTCCCGGTTGTAGACTTGGCTCGGGTAGATACTCCATATACTTCATCATGACAAAGAAAGGCTCATCCTACTGCAGATTGTTTCTAGACCTCTGGTCGGTCATTGTGGTTCTGAAAATACAGCTCTTCTGCATGGAGACCGTTCGGCCAGTCATAGCAGCAGTGAATTTCTTGCCTCCTTCGATCTGACAGAGGCCTATCTTTACATTTCCATTTTCCTGGCCCACAGGATGTACTTGGCAATTTCATGTGCTGGAGCAACATTTTCAGTTCTCTATGTTCCTCTTCGGCCTGACCACAGCACCTCACACATTTACCAAGGTGATGATGGTGGTAGCAGCGCACCTCCACAAGGCTGGGATTCAGGTGCACCCATATTTGGATGATTGGCTTATCAGAGCTCCATCCAAGAAGGAAAGCGAGTTGGCATTTTTGAGAGTGGTGCAACTCTTTCAAAGCTTTGTCTGGATAGTCATCTTCAAGAAGAGTCAGCTGGAACCAACTCTGTGCCTGTAGTACCTGGGAGTCTTGTTCAACATCGCTTTGGACCAAGTGTTTCTTCCAGAGCCATGCAGAAGCCATGCTATCTCCAGAAGCAAGTTTCAGAGCTGCTCCAGAGACCGGCTCCCACAGCTTGGCATTATCTGCAGATCTGAGGTCAATGGTGACGACCACTGAGGTGGTTCCTAGGGCCCAGAGCACACATGAGACCTCTCCAAGACTCTTTCTCTCTCTCTCTCTCTCTCTCTCTCTCTCTCTGGTCCACTCAGTTGGACTTGCTGCAATAGCCAGCAGTGAAGGCCAGCCTGTGGTGATGACTGAGGCCAGTTGCCCTTTCCAGGGGCATGCCTCTTTGCATCTCCTCCTGGGAGATTCTAATGACCGATGCCAGCCTTTACAGCTTGCTTATGTGTGTGTGTGTGTGTGTGTGGGGGGGGGGGGGGTTGTCAC
Source organism: Geotrypetes seraphini (assembly GCF_902459505.1). Classification (NCBI taxonomy): domain Eukaryota; kingdom Metazoa; phylum Chordata; class Amphibia; order Gymnophiona; family Dermophiidae; genus Geotrypetes; species Geotrypetes seraphini. The sequence continues at coordinate 70,841,245 of NC_047094.1, read as the reverse complement.
TGCAATGGACACCCACTCCAGGGGCATTGTACTCTGGCTCAGCAGAAGTGGTCCATACATCTTCTGGAGCTCAGCCATTCATCTAGTGTTTCAGCCACTAGAAAAGTCTCTGGAGAGCAAGGCAGTCAGTCTTCTCAAACAATGCGGTGAACACCAAGGCGCCTCATTTTTACAGCTGAAGACCCAAGCTCAGAAGCTTGGTAAGCCTAGTGGTGCTTGATTGACCTCACAGACCATGGTATGTGGTCTTAGTTTATCTCTGGAGGGATAAAGGCTTCAGACTTCATCTCTGGAGGGATAAAGGCCTCAGACTTCTGGTCCAAGTGTATCTTCTCACTCAGAGACCAGTCCTTATCAAGAATCAGGAACACCTTGGGCTTATGCAATGGCTCTTGAGTGGGCGGCCCTGACAAGCAAGGGTTATTCGGACATGGTTGTTACCATGTTGCTCAGAGCAAAGAAGCTATCCATGATGTCAGCCTATGCTAAGACCTGGAAGTTCTTTCAGCGCTGGTATGTGACGAAGGATGTAGGGCCCTGTCGTGGACTTTTTGCAGGAGGGACTTCAGAAAGGGCTCTCAGTAGGTTTCTGAAAGTGCAGGTAGTAGGTTTTTCATGTTTCCAAGCTCAGGAAGAAGCTCCCTGTTCTCTAACCCAGATGTTGCCCAGTTTACTAAAGGGGCTCTGCGGTTGTGCTCTCCAGTGCATTCCCTTTTCCCTTCCTGGAACCTCAACATTGTGTTGCAAGGTCTCAGAACTGCTTCGTATGAGCCCTTATGGGAAGCTTTCCTTTTGGATCTTATTGTCAAGACAGTGTTCCTGGTGGTGATTACATTGTCGAGACAGGTTTCTGAGTTACAAGCTCTTTCCTGTAGGGAGCCGTTCCTTAGGATCACAGAAGCAGGGCTCTCCTTATGCATGGTTTTGTCCTTTTTACACAAAGTAGTCTCATCCTTCCACATCAATCAGGAAGTCTATTTGCCCGCTTTCCACCCTACAGAGTTATGGATGTCTAGCGTGTGCCAGTGAGTTTTACCTTTCTGATCACCTTTTTGTTCTGACCGGTCATGCTAAAAAAGGGAGGTCAGTGTCTAGGGCCTTGATTTCAAGATGGATCAAAATGGCCATTTCCTCTACATATGTGGGCTGTGGTAAACAGCCATCGATCACGTTGAAAGCAAACTCCACTAGAGGAGTTGCTGCCTCTTGGGCAGAGACTAGGGCTGTCTCGCCTGAGGAGATTTGTAGAGCAGCTATATGAAAAGCATATCTTTTTTCAGGTTCTATAGGGTGGATGTAGCAGCCAGGAAAGATACCACTTTCAGGTCCTCCATTCTGAAGACATCTGCAGCAGTCCCTCCCTAGACTCTGGGGACTGCTTTGGTATGTCCCTAGCATTCAGGACCACTAGACACATTGCACTAGAAAGAAAGATTAGGTTCTTAGCTTGGAACCACGGGGTGGAAGGGGATGTCTACTGATGGATTAAACACTGGTTGGAGGGCAGGAAACAGAGGGTTGGAGTAAAGGGCCAATACTCAGACTGGCAAAGGGTCACGAGCGGAGTTCCGCAGGGGTTGGTACTGGGACCGCTCTTGTTCAATATATTTATAAATGACCTGGAGACGGGGACAAATTGTGAGGTTATAAAATTTGCAGATGACACCAAACTCTGCAGCAGGGTTAGAACCGCGGAAGACTGTGAGGACCTCCAAAGGGACCTAACTAAACTGGAAAAATGGGCAAAAAGTGGCAAATAAGCTGTAACGTAGAGAAATGCAAGGTCATGCATGTGGGGAAAAAGAACCCGATGTTCAGCTACAAAATGGGGGGTCATTGCTAGGGATAAGTAACTTTGAAAGAGACCTAGGTGTGTTGGTGGATACAACATTGAAAGCATTGGCACAATGTGCGACAGCCTCAAAGCAAACAGAATGTTGGGTATCATCAAAAAGGGTATCACGACCAGGACGAAGGAAGTCGTCATGCCGCTGTATCGTGCAATGGTGTGCCCCCATCTGGAGTACTGTGTCCAGTACTGGTCATTGTACCTCAAGAAAGACATGGCAATACTTGAGGGAGTCCAGAGAAGAGCAACTAAATTGGTAAGAGGTATGGAAAACCTTTCATACATTGACAGGTTAGAAAAGCTGGGGCTCTTCTCCCTGGAAAAGCAGAGACTTAGAGGAGACATGATAGAAACCTTCAAAATCCTGAAAGGCATAGAGAAGGTAGACAGGGACAGATTCTTCAAACTGAAGGGAGCCACAAATACAAGGGGGCACTCGGAGAAATTGAAAGGAGACAGGTTTAGAACAAATGCTAGGAAGTTCTTCTTTACTCAGAGGGTGGTGGACACATGGAACGCGCTCCCAGAGGATGTAGTAGGGCAGGGCACGCTACAGGGGTTTAAAGAAGGTTTGGATAAATACCTACAGGATAAGGAGATTGAGGGGTACAGATAGACATAGAGATAGGTACAGGAAAGGCAGGGACACTTAGCATGTCATGGACCTGATGGACCGCCGCGGGTGCGGGCTGCTGGGCGTGATGGACCTCTGGTCTGACCCGGCGGAGGCAACTCTTATGTTCTTATATAGATCTCTCTAGTGGTCCTGAAGCCTTGCCTTGTGTATGGGCATTGCCCACCTTCTGCCTTAAGATCATTCTAGATTTGAAGAATTTTCTGTTTGAGGAGCTGGAGAGGATTAAAAAAAAAAGAAAGAAAGATGATGCTTAGGTAAATCCTCATCATGTGAGTGGTTACGAGCTCTATACATAGTTAGTGCTGGTTGCACAAGCTGGGATGTTAATAATGTTATTTCCTGTGTTTGTTATAGAGTAGTGTTGGGGATTTTTCCCTGTTTTCCTCCTTTTTGTTATATCTTTTATTACAGCGCTACTTGATTGCTTTTGTACAAAACCGAGGAGGTAGGAGCAGCTCCCTTGGAAGGAGGTGTAGTTGGAAAACATGATTGACATCAAGCAACTTGCTAGTTCTGCAAGCAACTTGCTAGTTCAGAATCAAGACCCTAGCATTCAGGATCATTAGGCACATGTACAAGAAAAATTACCAAGATAAGAACCTAATCTTTCTGTACTATTGTAAAGGTGAACTTCATACTGTAATGTGGCAGGCACTAAACCACATAAATAATGGCCACTATGTGGAACATAGTGGTGGCCTGAGATATCCTAGGGGCCATTATAAAATCTAGTCCCTATCACAGAATTACGAGATGAGGATAACTATGGTGAAGTATCTCTCTAGTCTATGCTCACTCTGACTTATCCTAACATTTTCCCCTTCTACTTACTCTTCCCCCCACCAGCACTTTCTTTCTCCAAGTACTCTGACTCTTACCCTCCTCTTATCAATCAAATCTCTGGGGAAGCTTTCATTCATATTATCTGTAGGAGAAAATTGCAGACAGAGAGGGGGAAGAGAGGAAGTGGGTTGGAGTACAGCCTTTAAAGGCTCTGGCCCCGATGCTCAAAAGCTTTCCATGCCAGTAAGGCTCGCTAAAGCAGTCTTACTGACATGGAAACACAGCTGATGATTCACGAAAGGGTTCTCCATGAGAACCCTATGTGAATGCATTACAAAGAGCTCATTACTATTGTAATGAGCTCTCCTTGTGAGAAATTTTCTGGCAGTTCTGGAACTGCCGGTAGGTGTTGTATGAATGCACAACAGCTGCACCCCTCTTAAAAAAAAACAACAAACCCACCAAAAAACTAGTCTGCATCTACCTGCCCTTTTCCTTCCCTCTGCCCAGCTGATGGCAGCTCTGGAGCTGCCATCAGCTGAGAGCTGGCAGAGAGGAGAACACAGCTTTGTTCCTCCTGCCCTCTGTTAAACCAAAGAAGCTGAGGAGGAGTTTCCACTGAACGAGTCATGTCTTTTTCCTCTGTTTCTCTTTCCCTATGGCTTTTCTTTATCCCTCTATCATTTATCCTCTGCTCCCTTCCCCCAGCAGATTCAAAGTATGGTACTTAAGTGCTATGCAGCTACTGGAAGCAATATGCCTTCTGCAGCTTTTCCATGTGTCGGCTGCCCTCTGCATATTTTCAGCTGCTGTACCTACAAAGCAATGAATTCCCAAGCTTTGCACTCCCCTTGTAGTAGATCCAGAACCCTGGGGCTGGATCTTTCTGTGCACTATGTGCTTGCTTTTGTCCTACAGCAAAGATGACTGAACTCCCAGCTCCTGTAAAGCACTATGGAAGTTTGTTTTTGTTGATCAACTAGTACTTCAAATCCCAGAGTGCAATGTGGCAGAAGTTGTCAAACTGGTGCTTACTTCAGTAAACATGCTGTCATGCAGTCTTGTGTGTCCTGATCACAGAATGAAAGCAGCGGCCTTCAGCAGTATTCACAAAGGGGATTCTTGGGGAAGGTTTTTATGAATTGAGGCAGATTACTGACTATGACTATTGTTGGCAGGTTTGAGGTGTCTATCTGTCCTGTGACTGATCTTCAGGTGAAGGTACAGTTTACGCTTCTGGAGTGGGAGGATGGACTCTGAGGACACTTATAATGGCGTAAGTGACCTGTTTTGCCTGATGTTCCTTGCCCCATGAAGGGTTCAACCTCTAAAGAAACTTCCCCTTCAGTCTTCTATCTTCATGGGGAAGAGTATAAGGAGATACAAATGAAAATCTAAACTGTTGTTAAATAGATAAATTTAACTCTAAAATGCATATTTCTTAGGTTGCACATGGCCTGTGAATTGGTTTAGCATCCTATCCTAGTCTTGTAAGGATCTGCCTCTGCATATAGCCCTTACTGAAGCACTAATATTTAGTTTTGTTTCTCTCATTCTTCACAGAGCCTCGTGTTTGGGGGCCATGTGAAGGGAACAGGGTCAGCCATGGATATCATTGGGGCTGAAGACGAAGACTTTGAGAATGATATAGACCCAGTAAGACATTCGCTATTTATAGGGAAAGGATCACAGGGGTGAAAATATATTTTAGTAAACTTTGGGGCTGGTCAAAAATTAAAAGTTTGAGAGATATTCATTCAACTTTTTTTTTTTTACTTTTATATTTCTGTTTTGCTTTTGCTTTTAATTTTTATCTGTATTTTGTTAAAATGTGTTTTGGCTATATTTTTATTTATTTATTTATTCAATTTTCTATACCGTTCTCCCAGCAGAGCTCAGAATGGTTTACCTGAGTTTATTCAGGTACTCAAGCATTTTTCCCTGTCTGTCCCAGTGGACTCACAATCTATCTAATGTACCTGGGGCAATGGGGGGATTAAGTGACTTGCTCAGGGTCACAATCCCAGGGTGCTGAGGCTGTAGCTTTAACCATTGTGCCACACTCTTGCTTTTCTGAATTTCATGTTCATGCTTGATACAGCTTCTCAGGCTCTCCTCCCTAGCTTCTGGAAAGAAGAGCAAAATATTATTGGCACCCTGTCTCCAGAGGCCTGGGAAAAAGTTAAAGAACTATTTTAAAAGGGATTTCTTAAGTACAAAGGTGTTTACCCGTGGGAAAAACCCACTTTGAAAATTTCCATCCTCCTTTGTGGAGAAAAGTTGCAGAGCCTGAGATGGACTGACTAATTGTTCTGCAAGATATGGAGCGCTTTGGTGTCATGGCATGGGTCTTGAGTGCTCAACTTTGAACTGGAAGGGCTAGTCAGATATGCAGCCTTTTGAGGGCCAAGAAGCCTGCCAAGGCATGGGATATCTTCCAACATTTGTGCCACAAGGGACAGCTGGACCCTGCCACGGCTTCACTGTCAGCTGTTCTGTCCTTTCTTCAAGAATGTTTGGATATGGGGCGGGTGATTTCCTCACTGAAAGTTCAAATAGAGTTTCCTATTTCTTGTCCCAAGTTACCAGATGTTCTCCTTTTTCACACCTGGATGTTGTCAGATTCTTTTTTTTTTTTCCCCAAAACTGTTTATTGAAATGACAAAATACAAACAAACAAAGCATTTGATATAGCATTTGCAATATACAGAGCACAAAACAATGAACCACCAAAACAGGCGGGGACCTTCAGAGTCCGAGTTGGGTTCTTATACCTGGACTCGACCAAATCCCATCCTACAGAAAAAGCCTCTCCATCCCTCCCACCCACCCATCCCACCCTTAACCCACTGGCAACACGGGTACCACTGGCTTCTGCAATCGGTTGATTACTTGGCTTTTAATCAGAGGGGGTAAAGTATCCAAATAAGACGCCTAATGGACAAGAAAATCTTACTAGAATGTCTAGAAAATCAAGTTGACAGGGATTCCCAGACCTTAAGAAGGTAGAATTTATTGCGCCAATTCCAAATGGTGGGTGGGGAGTCCTGAAGCCAATGATTTAGAATACATTTCTTAAATATAGCCCTTACGAATAAGTAAAGAATCACTCGCAGAGAGCCCACCTAGATAACCCTTAGCCAAAAAGAAGATCCCCTCAACCTGCGAAGGAAGAGTATAACCCACCAGGGTCTGCAAATAACGGACTTCCAGCCAAAAGACAGCACTAACTGCACAAGACCAAAGACCATGTGCTAGAGAATTATCAACCCAGTGGCATTTCAAATACGTAGAGGTAGAGGCACACCCAAAGTGAAAGGCCTGCTTCTGGGAAATATAACCTCGATGAAGGACCCGAAATTGACATTCCTGGAGCTCAGCGCTCTGCACCACCCGAGGGATCTGCTGCACCAGAAGAGACAAGGATGCAACCCAAGGGCGGCAGCCCAAGTCCTGAGTCCACAGAGACAGAAGCTGGTGACAGTCCCTCCGCGGCTGCAGAGCCACCAGCCAGTGATGGTATTGAGACATCGAGAGCCAATCCCAATCATCAGCAAAAAAGAAATCCTGCAAGGTGACCAGAAAAGCCTGCTGTAGGGACTAGAGAGCTGCACGGGAACGAGGACGACGGGAATCCCGCGGGACCCACGGGCATCCCACGGGTTCCCCCTTCGGGTCACGGGGATCCCATGGGGATGCCCCCTAGGGTCGCGGGAATCCCATGGGGATGCCCCCTAGGGTCGCGGGGATCCTGTGGGGACGACTCCGAGGGTAGCGGGGTTCCTGCGGGGCTGGATGTACTAAGTCACGCGGCTTTTCTCCCTACCTGTTCTGCTTGCAGCACAGAGCCGAACGGAAGTCTTCCCGACGTCAGCGCTGACGTCGGAGGGGAGGGAGGGCTTAAACAAAGCCCTCCCTCCCTCCGACGTCAGCGCTGACGTCGGGAAGACTTCCGTTCGGCTCTGTGCTGCAGGCAGGGTAGGTAAGGAGGAGTAGCCTCGCGGCTCGAGTGGCTACCAAGGGAGGAGGCCGGTCCGCCCCGCCCCGGGTGCAGCACAGCCGGCTAGGTCCCCTTACTTTTGTGGCGCTTCCCTGACCGACCGACAACAACCCTGGTCCGACAAACCTCCCTGCCCTTAACCGCGAATCTAAATTACCTTCTTACAGCAGCTGTAAGAAGGAAATTTAGATTTGCGGTTAAGGGCAGGGAGGTTTGTCAGACCGGGGCTGTTATCGGTCTGTCGGTCGGGGAAGCGCCACAAAAGTAAGGGGACCTGGCCGGCTGTGCTGCACCCAGGGCGGGAGAGAAGGAGGGGGGAGAAGGACGCTGAAAGCACTGGGGAAGACAAAGGGTGGAGAAGGACTCTGAAAGGCCATGGGGAAGACGGGGGGGGAGGACACTGAAAGCATTTGTGGAAGACAGAAGGAGGAGAAGGACGCTGACAGGACATGGGGAAGACGGGGGAGGGGGAGAGAAGGACGCTGAAAGCATATGGGGAAGACGGGGTGGAGAAGGATGCTGAAAGGCCATGGGGAAGACAGAGAGGGAGAAGGACGCTGAAAGGACATGGGGAAGACAGAGGGGGGAGAAGGACACTGAAAGGACATGGGGAAGACAGAGAGGGGAGAAGGACACTGAAAGGACATGGGGAAGACAGAGGGGAGAGAAGGACGCTGACAGGACATGGGGAAGATGGGGGGGGAAGAAGGACGCTGAAAGGAAATGGGGAAGAGAGAGTGGGGAGAAGACGCTGGCAGGGAAGAAGACAGAGATGCCAGACTATGGGGGGAGCGGAGGGAAGAAGATGGGTGCCAAACCAATTTGGAAGGGGGAGAAAGGGAGAGGCACAGTAACAGAGCAAATGGAAGATGCAGAAGGAAGAGAGACATTGGATGGAAGGAACTGAATGAGAACATGAGGAAAGCAGAAACCAGGCAACAAAGGTAGGAAAAGAATTCTATTTCTTTTTTTCTTTGCTTCAGGATAAAGTAGTATATTAGTTGTGTTGATAAAAATTTATAAACAAAAGAGGCTATGGTAGAAACCCGTTTACAAAGTATGTATTCTTCCCAATTAATATTTCCAAATTAATAAAGTCTTTTTGCTTATTTGTAAATGGGTTTCTACCAGAGCCTTTAATTCAGTAGCATAATTAAATGAAATAACTATTTCTGAAGTTTATGGGGATGGAGGGGATTCCTCACGGGGATGGGCGGGGACGGAGGAGATTCCTCGCGGGGACGAAGGGATTCCTCACAGGGACGGGTGGGATTCCTCCCGGGGACGGGTGTGACTTTGGCGGGGACGGGTGGGATTTCTGTCCCCGCGCAACTCTCTAGTAGGGACTCCCTGGGCAGAGTAGCAACATAATGAGAGAGCTGCCAGAATACAAAATGATCCAAAACACTCAGGAACCTGGAGAGCTGGGAAAGGAGAAACTCCCATCTGCCTGAAGAAAATGCCCTAGATTACAGAGCTCCTTTCACGACCTTTGTTTAAAAACAACATTATTCTGACCTGGACAAAAGGCCGCATTACCCACTAAGGGCAGTAGAACCGAGCTAGAAGACGAGTGGCCCCAAAACCGCAAACGCACCTCTAAGCCCTGCGCAGTGGTCGAACCAAACAGCTATGAGCCCCAGGGCCCAACTGCTGCTTCCCATCCTAATGTAATAAGGCAAAGCCCAGGGGAAAAAATAATCAGCCTCCAAGGCCACATTAGTGAATTGAGAACCAGCGAAAAGCCAGTCCCTCAAGTGGTGGTGCAAACATGTCAAATTTTAAAGATGGACCGAGGGAAACCCCAAGCCACCCATAGACCAAGATCCATAAAGAAATTTACTGTTCATCTTACCTTTGTTGCCCCTCCCCCCCCAAACAAAAGGAGAGAACCAATCTCTGGAGACTTGCCAAGTCTTTTTTCAAAAGAAACAAGTGAAGTGTTTGTAACAGATATAACCACTTAGGAAAGACGGCCATCCGAAATAGATGAACACGACCCATCAATGAGAGAGTAAAATTCATCCAGCAACACAGGAGCCCCCTAGTCTCAGTCAACAAGCTATCTACATTCAATCAGTATAAGGCCCTAACATCCACAGACAACTGGATACCAAGGTAGCGTAAGGAACAATTTGCCCAGTGTAAGGGGATCCAGGTCCCCAGCCCTCTCGCAGAGAGTCCGGAAAAGCAAGAGCCTCCGAAAAATCCCCATACTCCTGAAAACTCTCCAGGCTTGAGGATCAGTCAAATATACCAAAAAGTAATCTGCAAAGGCCAGATCTCTGCTCACACCATCAACCGCCCCCTGTAAGGTCTCCAGCCTTGCGTCGATACTCTGCAGCTTTTTATCCAGCACGTATTCCATAATTTCACGTATTCATAATTTTTATCCAGCACGTATTCCAGCACGTGCTGCCATAATTTCTACTGTCACCTCGGGGACCCAGGAAGAGGCAACAGGAGAACCCATGAGACTTGAGGTGTGCGCCATCTTACTTTCCTGAGCGCGGATGCGATCCTTATCTTTGCGCACAGTTTTAGTCGCCATCCGGCATCTCACACTCAAAACAAAAGAACAGCTGGGAGCCGGAGGCGTTCAGACGCCAGAGAGTCCTGCTCGTAAGAACAAATGCAGTCAAAAAGACGGGATTGTTATGGGTTGGCGGCCGGAGAGGAAGCACTCAGCCTCCTCCCCAGAGCATGGCATCATGTGCTCTGAGGTTGCAGCCCCTGGTTTGCCAGCCCTGTCCACCCTGGAATCTAAACATAGAAACATGATGGCAGATAAAGGCCAAATGCCCCATCTAGTCTGCCCATCCGCAGTAACCATTATCTCTTTCTCTCTCTGAGAGATCCCACATGCCTATCCCAGGCCCTTTTGAATTCAGACACATTGTGCTGGAAGGGCTCTCTCAAGTTCTCCATTTGAGCTCTTGCAGGATGCCATCCTCATGGACCTGACTATCAAAACGGTGTTTCTGGTTGCCATTACTTCTGCGAGGCATGTCTCTGAACTGTAAGCCTTGTCATGCAGGGAACCTTACCTGTGTGTTATGGAGACCAGAGTCTCCTTGAGGACTGTTCCCTCTTTCTTGCCAAAGGTGGTTTTCGGCATTTCACATCAACCAGGAAGTTCGACTTCCAGCTTTCCAGCCCTCAGGATCTAAGAAGAAGGACAAGGTCTTGAGGGTGCTGGATATCCGAGGGCTATCTTGCATTACCTGGTGATTATGAATTACTTTCATCTCTCGAACCACCTCTTCGTGTTGACGAATCTGGCTAAGAATGAGAGGCCAGCTTCCAAGGCTCCCATTTCAAGATGGATTAGGCCAGCTATTTCATCCTGCTACGTTGTCTGCGGTAGGCAGCCTCCCTTCACCCTTTCAGCATATTCGACGAGAGGGATTTCCTCTTCCTGGGCTGAAGCCAGGATGATTCCACTGGATGAGATTTGCCAGGCGGCAACCTGGTCGTCCCTTCACACCTTCACTAAATTTTATAAGGTGAAAGTAGCAGCTCAAGAGGCATCTCTTTTAGAGCCTCAGTTTTGAGGGCAGGCTTATCTTTCCCACCCAGGGTTTCTTGGACTGCTTAGGTACATCCCTTGGTTCAGCATACCATCCCTATTGAACTGGAAAAAGTAATTAGGTTCTTACCTTGATAATATCTTTTCCAGTAGATAGGAATGGTATGCTGAACCCCCTGCCCATCAATGTCTAGGCGCCTGCTTAGACATCCTTCTACCTGAAGGCTGTGTCTCTGACCTCAGCTATTGTAAATTGGTAGACATTGTTTATTGAATGTATATAGTTACTTAGGGGTTCTCCCTGAGTTCCACAGTTTATTATGGCTTCTGATTAATAAAATAAAGGTTGTCAAGTGCTGATAAATTGAATTTCTGGACATATGCAGGGACTTTTTAGGCCTCTGAATGCTGCTGTGCGCCCAGAGCTGAAAGAGGCGTATCTGGAGGAGTGGTTAGGGCAATATTTGGGTGGGATGTGGGCTGACCTAGACTTAGTTGTCCTGCAGAGATAATCGAATGTTTCACGAGACTTCCTCAACGAAACTTACACATTGTGATTTAGACAATGTAAAAGCAGGTATAAGTGGCAAAAAGGTATCCAAAATGACCAGATAGCCACTGCAGAGACAACCTAAAGACCCCCATACACTCCCCCAGTGATCACTGACCCCTTCACACTGCCACAAATATCAGAATAAAAAAGTACATACCTGTCTCCAGAACATCAGCATCTAGAAAGAATAAATTCGACCACGTGACTCCTTTGCTTTTATCTATACATTGTCTTCCGGTTTATTTTTTAGAATTCAATTTAAGTGTTTATGTATTGTTTTTAAGATTTTAAATGGTATCTTAGCTCCTCTTGTTCTTCTGCTATGGAATGTTTATAGATCTTCATATGCGAGAGGCATACATCAATTTAAACTTTCTCTTCCTTCTAGGAAAGGAATTCAAGGAGTTAAGAATTTTAGCAGCTCTCTGGCGTTTAAATTTCCCCAATTATGGCATGAACTTTCCCTATTTTTGAGGTGTCCCAGTTCCATCCAACTCTTCCGTAAACTTCTAAAAACTTTTTTATTTGCTAAACATTTTGAAAACTAACTCTTGTTTACTTTATTTTTTAAATTTATTGTTAACCGCGTCGAGCTTCCTTTGGTTGAAGACCCGGTATATAAGGTTAAGTTTTAGTTTAATTTAGAGCTGCACACAGAAGAAACATGCAGACTACAACTCATCCAAAACACAGCTTTAAAACTAATATACAAGGCAAGGAAATACGATCACGCCACCCCTTTACTCTGTGAGGCCCATTGGCTCCCTGTATCGTACCGGACAACCTATAAAATACTTCTACTCTCATTCAAGATCAAACTTATAAACTCACCAGCATTTCTTGATAGATATCTTATCCCTTATGTTTCCCCTCGAGCACTACAATCTTAACAGTCAGAATTTAACTATTCCATCGATTAGGGAGTTATTTTACGATACTACGCATAATACTATATTCTCAGTCAGAGCCCCCACTCTATGGAATGCTCTCCCATTGGATATCCAACTGGAAGAATCATTGGACAAATTTAAGACCAAACTAAAAACTTTCTTATTTAAGAAACGTATTTCTAACCTAAGAATGGGCAATTCCTCTAACTTGCTTATTCCGTTCACAATAATGAATACCAACTGCTCTTAAGAAATGCAATCCCTCCTATGTTTTTTTGTCCCTCCCCACTTACCACCCTTTTTTATTTATTTTATCTCAATGTATTTTACTCTTGCCTCCCCTTTGATCCACTTGTTTCTGTTTGTCCAGGTACTAGTTGATAGACAATATATCAAGTGTTGAATAAACTTGGAGGAGGACCCAGGCCCATAAGCCACTCTAACCACTACATTCATGGTGGAAAATATGAGCCCCCCCAAAACCCTACTGTACTGCCATAAAGGTGCCACCTGCAGCCATAAGGGCTATTGGGGTTGTAGACAGGTGGGCTTGGGGGGGCTCACCATAACCTATAAGGGAGTTCTGTTAAGATGTTTATGTGGCACCCTTTTTGTGAAGTTCACAGCAGTGCCCTATAAGGTGCCCCACTGCTCTGTTCCCATGTCTGGGTGGCCAGTCCATTACAAGATTTGCCCCTCCCACATCTAAATGGTCTTGTTCTGGGCGTTTGGGACATGGATGACAATTTGGTCGAAAATGTGATATAAAGATGGATGGACGTCCAGATAAGACAATTTTCGGGGAAAAAAAATTCTAGACATATTTTTCGAGACTGGGCGTTTTTCTACTGCCAACTTTGGGTGTCTAGCGCTATATGACCAAATTCAACTTAGAAGTTTGTTTTGATTATACCCCTCCATGTGTTTGAATTTATGAGCAAATCAAAGTCTTGTTGAGGGCCTCCCCATTCTCTTTCTCCTGTTCTCTCCTTTAGGGCTGTCACCAGCTTTGAAACTAGTTGATTGGGGCAGCAGAAAGCAGGGAGAAAGAAGAGGTACTGAAAACAGTGATCAGTATCTCCTGTAGCAGACTTGCGGGTATGGATGCCATACCCTATCTACTGGAAAAGATATTATCAAGATAAGAACCTAATCTATTTTTGTTTGTTCTTTCTTCCTTCCTTCCTTTTAGGCAGTGGATGACCAAAGCAGCTACTTCCAGAGCATTGAACTGGTAAAAGAGCATCCAGCCTACATCATGGTCTTCCTGCAACATGTCGTTCTACAGTTCGACTGCAGTCCTCTGGTAAATTCCTATTATGGGTCAAAGCAAGCCAACCTATTGCATATGTAAACTTCTTTTGGGCTTACATCTGACATACAGATACATCTCTCTCTCATGATCTCTGTGACAGCCTCTTCCATGCAAAGGGAGGGAGGGAAGGACAGCTGGATAAGTATAGAGATTTAACAGCATAAAGTACTATCTCTCTGCATGTCACTTTAGAAGAGAAAGTTGTCTCTTGTTCTCTTCCCTTTTGGGGCTCTCCTAGTACTGAGAACTGCCCACTGCATGGAATAGGGGAGGAGGCAGGAAAGTGGCTCACAGTGGATCTTGTACAACTGTGGTTTTGAGGGGACACCAGGTCAAACCGCTGAGTGCATTGTCTTCATTGCTATCTATTTTTGTCCTCTCTCCCTAACTTACAGATGAAACATCTTGGAAAACCTCAGGTGTGCTGTGTACTCTTGTGTGTGTTTATGTATGAGAACTATAGACATGCACTGAGAGTGTCCAGGACTCTGGCTCACATTTTTTTCTGTTAATGGCGTGAGCTCGGTTTTAGCTGTTTCTTTATTGGAAAGCTGCCTCCTTTCTGTACTTTTCTGCATGGTGGTGGGATACTTTCACTGCTCCGAATTTGCATTGCTGTGATGGGGGAGTGAGATAATGGGGAGAGGCTTTACAGGGTTATAATAATATTCTGTGAAAATCATGTTTAGTAATTACCTGGGGATGGAACCCTGACAGTTTCTGTTACAATTGTAAGTGTATGATGTTCATACCATAGAGCAGAGTTTTTCAACCCAGTCCTTGGGGCATAGCAGACCAGTCTGGTTTTCAAGCTATCCACAAGATAGATTTGCATACAATGAAGATAGGGATGGGCAGACTAGATGGACCATTTGGGTCTTTATCTGTCGTCATCTACTATGCTACTATGTTTAATGTATGCAGATCTCTTTCATGCATATTAATTGTGAATATCTTGAAACCCTGACTGGGTGGGTGTGCCTCAAGGAGTTGGGCTGAGAACCCCTTCCCTAGAGTGTCTGCGAAATTTGATGGCGCCGATGCCTACTTTTGCATATCCTGCTTTATAGAACTGTAGACCTAGTCATGCTGTTTGGCAATTTGGTGCTGTGGGCATTTGTGGCCTGTGGATTTTGTTTGTGTGTTTCTGCTTTGTTGACTACCTAATTTGGCTTCTGCAACAAAGTTCTTCCCTTGCCCTGTAGATGGCAGCTTTCCATATGCTTGTTTTCCTCTTGATTCTGTACTGAAAGTACAGCTGGGTTAAGGATTTCAGTGACAGGGGATGTCACGACCTCCACCAACACTGTTTATGTGCTTTCATGTATTTAATTCCTCTTTTCTCTCTCTTTCCCAGCTCTGCTACCTCCATGCAGAGCTAATGAAGAACCTCAGTGCCAAAGAAAGCAAGAAGCAGTTTGTAGATTTTTATCATACGTTTTTGGATAAGGGAGCGGTGAGTATTGAAGCCTTTGCTTCATATAATGACATAAGACCTCTGTCTGTCCTCTTCCCAGACATAGTAATATTCTGGAGGCAGACGAACACCTTTTCAGTTGGAAGGACTAAACAAACCAATCTGCAGCCACATCCCCAAGCTGTGTAGTTGTTGATGCTGTGTTGGGCAAAATAGTAGTAGGGCTGTGGCCCCAGGGACCCACTCCATTTTGCTGCCTATGTATGATGGATTAAATGTTGCCTTCCACTGAGTGGAGGTGTGACACAAGTCATATAAGATTAAGGGTTGCACACCAAACACTGTACACAATATCTAGAGGCTGTGCCATCTTTAGGATGAAGCAGGGCCTAGTATTGTAATGAACTGCAGATAACAAACTAGGGTGTGTCTCTTCCTGAAGTCTTTAATCCAGACTTGGATTGTCGTGTGTGTGAGAGAGAGAAAAACACTCTTCCTGCAAAATTAAGAGGGCTTGCTATATAGTGCAAGATCTGAAAGTAACTTTCTATAGTGTCCCTCCTGACTGACAAAGACAAATGGGTTTATGCACTTCTACCAGGAGGTGGAGACTGAGAACAAATGATAAGTATAAGTAGGCTGTGCATTCTTCCTAAAGGCATTCTCTTCTCAATCTCCAGCAGGCGGAGGTGGTAAGTCTGTGCAGTCCCCATCTGTGTTGGCCTGGTTTACAAAGAGAGGATTAGGATTCTGTCTCAGTGCTAAATTTATTCTTTGGCTGGACGAAGGCAGGAGTCTTCTTTGACCTCGGGGGTGGCCAGGTTCCTTCTCCCCATTTCCCCACCTCCCGAATTCCTTAGAGGTGCCTCAGCTGCTTGCTCACTGCCTTGGGCTCTGACAGCAGTTTAAAGAGCCATGCAGTTTTTTTTCCTTCAGGCCTTCTGAGCAGATGTTCTGCTTTTGTTTTATGTTTTGTGATTTCTTCAATGTGCGGTGAGAGACTCAGACAGTGTTCAGTCTGCTCCTGGCGGGGAGTGGAGGTGTCTGGTGTCTGCAAGTTCTGTGCAGCATCGGAAGCTGTTGGGCAGTCAGATTCAGCAGCAGCTCTTGTGGGGGTTTCTTCTAACCGTGGGGATTCCTTTATTGCCGTAGCTGCTGGAGGTACCAGGATTCACTTTTTGCCATGACTGAATGAAATCAGGGGGAATTCCCTTTCTGCCAGATGTGTAAGTGGTTGCAGGGATTCCTCGAATGCTGCAGTAACAGGGCAGGCCGAAATGGCAGTTTCTTCTTCTCCTCCTTTTTTGGCGGGAATGGCCACCATTTTGGCAACGGCTGCTGGCACTTCAGGCTTGGATTGGGGCCCTGGTCTAGAGCAATCTGCAGCTCAAGTCCAAACTTCTCTTCCAACAGAGCTAAGGGGGGACAGGTTCAGGACAAATATCAGGAAGTTCTGCTTCACGCAATGAGTGGTGGAAACCTGGAATGCTCTCCCAGAAGAGGTAATTGCAGAATCCACCGTTCTAGGATTTAAGGGTAAGTTAGATGTACACCTCCTTATGAGTGGCTTAAGGTGACATAGGTAAGGGTAAGCTAGATGTGCATCTCTTATGAGAAGCTTAGAGTGATATGGGGACTAATATTATGCCAGGGTACACCTGGCGGGGCCTCCGCGTGTGCGGATCGCCGGACTTGATGGACTTAGGGTCTATTCTGTTCACTTATGTTCCTCGGTAGGGTTTTCCCCAGATTTTGTTTTGACTATGTACAAAGCTTTATTCATGCAGGCTGTAGAGTTCTGTCCTAGTTCGGGGGGAGGCCTGTGGCCTTTCTGCCACTTTGGCCTCCCAGACTTCTCCATCTCCACCTCTCAAGCAACAGCATTTGTCCTAGGAGGAGGGCTGTGAGATAGAAGATGAGCTTGAATCTGGAGAGGATCCAGAAGACTTGGCAATTCCTCTTGGGCTGGGAGAGTCTGGAGCACCCAAAGTATGGTGGCAGACCCTCTGATGGAGGAGGATTCCTCAGTGATCCATATTTTTCACAGGAAGGAGCACCAGGAGCTCATTGACCAGGTAGTGCCAATGTTACGCTTTGAGGAAGAGCCCAAGGAGGCTCTGTGCATTGTGAATCTGCTCAGTCAGAGAATTCGTAAAGTTTCCAAATCTTTCACGATGTATCATATCATCAGGGATATAATTCAGATGCAATGGAAATCTTCTGATGATCCTTTTCAGGTGCCTATATCATATCCCTGAATTGGACCCCTGTGGTCATATCCCTTGTGGCCCCCTGTGGTGGAAGTAGTGGTTTAGGCTATTGCTAAGAAGAATATGGTTCTGTTGATGAAGAAAACGGTCGGGCATTGGTGCCCCCCCAGTGTATATTTGTAGAGCAGTGAATTGGTCGTCTCTACATTCCTTTGTCAACATTATCAAGTAGACATACAAGTGCGACAGGAGGCAGCTTTTGGCACACGGGTTCTTCAGACGGGCCTCGTAGGTCCCACAAGTAGCGGTCACTGCTTTGGTACTTTCCATTCATCTTGCTGGTCTAGAGAGACACTATAAAAGAAGAAATTTGGGTTTACCTGCTAATTTTCTTTCTTTTGGTCCCTCCAGACTAGCACAAGACCCACCTGAAGATTGGTCATGAAGTTCTTTGTCAGTGATCTTTGTCAGGCCCTGATGTTAGAGACAGACTTAGATATTGTTGCTATCACAGAGACATGGTTCAGTAATTTCCATGGATGTGATGCTAACATACTGGGCTAGAATCTTTTTAGAAAGGACAGGGATGGCCAAAAAGGTGGAGGAGTAGCTCTCTGTGTGAAGAATAATATTCAAGCTACTGAAATGCAGGATGCCTGGGGAAAGGAAGAAGCAATATGGATAGCTTTGAAAAGAGAATATGGAACTTCTATCTATATGGGTGTTATCTACAGACCTATGACAACAATCGGAGCAACTTGATAAAGATCTGGTTGCAAATATCCAGAAGTTAGGCAAGAAAAGGGAGGTGCTACTGCTGGATGATTTCAACCTGCCGGATGTGGATTGGAAAGTTCTGTCTGCGGAATCGAAAAGAGAAAGAGATCGTGGATGCCTTCAAAATGCTCTTCTCAGGCAATGGTTGTAGAACCCGTGAAGAAGGAAGCAATGCTGGACATAATGCTCACAAAAGGGGAAAGTGTCTCTAGTGACCAAGTTGATGCCCACCTGGATGGTGGTGATGATCAAACGGTTTGGTTTGATATAACAGCTAGAGTGGAGGGCGGCCACACAAAACTCAGTCCTGGATTTCAAATGTGTGGACTTCAGTAAAATGAGGGAGTACCTGAAGAAAGAGCTGATTAGGATGGGAGGATATAAGAGAAGTGGAAAAATAGTGGTCCAAGCTGAAAGGAGCAGTAAAATTGGCCACCGACCTCTATGTGAGGAAAATAAACAAAAGCAAGAGAAAAAGGAAACAGATCTGGTTTTCCAAAGAAGTGATGGAGAAAATAAAGACAAAGAGTTGACATTTACAAAATACAAAAAAACTCAAGAGGAGGATCATAGCAAGGAATACTGGATAAAACTGAAAGATGCCAAAAGTAAGATACGTCTGGTGAAAGGGCAAGCAGAAGAGCAAATGGCTAAAAATGTAAAAAAAAAAAAAAAAAAGGGTGACAAAATTTTTTTTCAGGTATATTAGTGAAAGGAGGAAGGCAAAAAATGGAATTGTGAGCTACCAACCACAATGTTGAGACTGATGAGGAAAAAGCTAACTTATTAAATACTTCTGCTCTGTGTTCACAGAAGAAAATCCTGGAGAAGGACTGTGATTGACTGGCAAAGTTACACATGATAATGGAGTGGATACAGCAACCGTTTTTATGCAAGAAAAATGTATATGAACAACTTGAAAAATTGAAGGTGGACAAAGCCATGGGACTGGTCGGCATCTACCTAGGATATCAAGGGAGCTAAGAGAGGTTTTGGCAGGTCCTCTTAAAGATTTGCTCAATAACTCCTCGGAGATGGAATAGGTTCTATGGGACTAGAGAAAAGCAGATGTGGTCCTTCTTCACAAAAGTGGTCACAGAGATAAAGCAGGAAACTACAGGCCGGTAAGCCTCACTTTGGTTATTGGAAAAATAAAGGAAAAATTGCTGGAGGAAAGGTGAATTTCCTAGAATCCAGTGGGTTACAAGATCCCAGGCAACATGTTTTTACTAAAGGTAAATCATGTCAAATGATCTGATTGAATTCTTTGTGTGACCAGAGAATTGGATTGAGATGTAATTTGCCTAGATTTCAGCAAAGCCTTTGACACAGTTCTGCATAGGAGGCTATTAGATAAATTGAAGATCAGAATTTAGGACCCAAAGTGGTTGAACTGGATTAGAACTGGTTGGTGGAGAGAAGCCAGAGGAAAGAAAGGTGAGAAGTGGGGTGCCACAAGATCAGTGTAGGGGGCCAATTCTATTCAACATATTTTGTGAGCGACATTGCAGAAGGATTAGAAAGGGAAAATTTGCCTTTTTGTGGATGATACCAAGATTTGTAACAGAGTGGACAACCCTGGAGGAAGTGGAAAACATGAAAAGGGATCTGCAAAAGTTAGAACAATGGTCTGAATGTTTGATAACTAAAATTCAATGCGAAGAAGTACAGAGTGATGCACTTGGGGAGTAGAAATCTGAGGGAACTGTATATACTAGGAAGTGAGAGACTGATATGCATGGACAGGGAGAGGGAGCTTGAGGTGATAGTGTCTTGAGGATCTGAAGGTGATAAAAGAGTGTGCCAAAGTTTGGCTGTAACCAGAAGGATGCTGGGCTGTATAGAGAGAGGTGTAACCAGCAAAAGAAAGGAGGTGTTGATGCCCCTGTACAGGTTGTTAGTGAGGCCCCACCTAAGAACATAAGAATAGCCTTATACAATAGTCCATCAAGCCCAGTACCCCGTTCTCATGGTGGCCAATCCAGGTCACTATATGTTCTTACCACATCCGCTGGCAATGCGTTCCAGAGCTTAACTATTCTCTGAGTGAAAAAAAATTTCCTCCTATTGGTTTTAAAAGTATTTCCCTGTAACTTCATTGAGTGTCCCCCTAGTCTTTGTAATTTTTGACAGAGTGAAAAAGCGGATCCACTTGTACCCATTACTACTCCACTCAGGATATTTTAGACTTCAATCATATCTCCCTCAGCCGTCTCTTTTCAAGCTGAAGAGCCCTAACCGTTTTAGTCTTTCCTCATATGAGAGGAGTTCCATCCCCTTCACCATCTTGGTCGCCTCTTCTGGATCACCTTTTCTAGCACCACTGCATCTTTCTTGAGTACTTGGAGTACTTTCTTGAGTACCTGGAGTACTTTATTCAGTTTTAGAGGCCATATCTGGCTAAGGATGTAAAAAGACTGGAAGCTGATCCAGAGAAAAAGTGATGAAAATGATATGGGGCTATGTGCCAAAAGATGTACAAGAAGAGTACTGGTAGATCTGAATATGTATACATCTAGAGTAGAGGGAGAGAAAGGACAGGTGAGATATGCTATAGATGTTTAAATACTTTGAAGGTATTAATATAGAAACAAATCTTTTCCAGAGAAAGAAAAAGGAAAAAACTAGAAGGTATGAATTGAGGTTGTGGGGTGGCAGACTTTGAAGTAATATTAGGAAATTTTTTTCATGGAGAGGATGGTGGATGCCTGGAATTACCTCCCAAGGAAGGTGGTGGAAATAGTAACAGTGATAGAATTCAAAAAAGCGTGGGATGAACATGAGAATCTCTAATTAGATTGTGCCTCAGTGGCAACTCCAGCAGCGGGAACCTAAAGACAGTACCAGGCAGACTTCTTTGGCCTATTGCCCAGAAATATTAAAGAAAAAACAATTTAACCATGAGTGTAACTATTGGGCAGACTGAATGGACCGTTTCAGGTCTTTATCTGCTTTCGTTTACTATGTTACTATGATCGTGGAATTTTCAGTGTAAGCGCATGGTAGATGAAGACTTTCTCTTTTCTTTCTTTTGCTGTGGAGAGTGAGGTGCTTCTTTCTGGCAGCAGCCTTTGCTCTACTGGTTAGCTGTGGGCTTTTATTGCTAGGAAAGGGATTCTTGGGGGGGTTTCACTCTGGTTTATATTGAAAATAGAATAGCAATAAAAAAAATTCTGTATTGGAGACTATTGTATGCGCTGGGCTAGCGGGCAGCTTAGTTTGCTGCTTGACTGTTCGAAGACTACTTTAGGACAGTGGTCTCAAACTCAAACCCTTTGCAGGGCCACATTTGGATTTGTAGGTACTTGTGGAGGGCCTCAGAAAAAATAGTTAATGTCTTATTAAAGAAATGACATATTGCATGAGGTAAAACTCTTTATAGTTTATAAATCTTTCCTTTTGGTTAAGTCATTAATAATAATATTGTAATTTATAGCTAAAGAGACATATGATCAAGAATACTGTTTTATTTTACTTTTGTGATTATGATAAAACATACCGAGGGCCTCAAAATAGTACCTGGCGGGCCGCATGTGGCCCCCGAGTTATGAGTTTTAGACCACTGCTTTATGGGGGACTGCACAACCCACTTATACTTATCACTGAAGTCATTTGTTATCGGTCTACCACTGCTGGTAGAGGTGTGTAAACTCATTCATCTGTGCCGGTCTGGAGGGACTAAAAGAAAGACAAATAGCAGGTAAGCACTAATTTCTCCTTTTTTTCATGTCACTTCTTTCTTCCATTGCCACACATTTCACCTCTCATTATCCCAGCATATCTCTCACTTTATCCACATCCCTCCCATCCTATCTTGTGTGTCCTCCTTGCTTCCTCCTAATCATCTGTCTTTACTATCTCTCATCTCCTCCACTACTGTATCTCTCTTGAGTTCCCCTTTCATATCCTTCCCACTGTATCCATCTTCTCCCAGGCTAGTTGTGATATAACACACTAGGGCAGGGGTAGGGAACTCCGGTCCTCGAGAGCCGTATACCAGTCGGGTTTTCAGGATTTCCCCAATGAATATGCATGAGATCTATTTGCATGCACTGCTTTCAATGCATATTCATTGGGGAAATCCTGAAAACCCGACTGGAATACGGCTCTCGAAGGACCGGAGTTCCCTACCCCTGCACTATGGGCTTACAAGTGGCTAGTTCTGTCAACTGAGCACCTTTCCACAACATGACAGTGGCAATGACAGTATGAGTACAGCAAAAATGAATGTGCTCTGACATTGTTTTGCTTCTTTCCTTTGTTGTACTTCTGCTGCTGGTACTCAAAGCCCCATATTTTAGTTTTGGTACATCTACTCTCCCTAAGCAGAAGTTAGCATGATCTCCCCTCTCTTTTCTCCCAAGGGCCCTGTGCATGAGTATGTGTGCTCATTCTCCCCATCTTTCACTCCTGTGCACAGAAACTTGTAGAGCTATATTTAGATTACTGTGGTTGACCACTGTAGGGCTTGCTGTTCCCAGAGAAAAGTCCCTCTCTGGAAGGAATTTCTGCCTCAGTACTCAGTTTTCCTGTTTCCCCTATTGTACCTGGATTATAACTCACCTTGGGAAAAGGCATGAACTAAATGCTTTAAACACTAAAGCCCTCTGTTATGTGAATTGCTTTCTCTCTCTCTATCTCTCTCCTCCTAGATTCTACGTGTATCCAGTACCACCAAGTGTTTCCTTTGAGCTGGGTAAGGAAGTTCTGTATTCACCAATATTGCAGAAGAAAAACTGCATTCAGCAACCTAAAGACTGTAGAGCTAATTAATCCAGTTTTAAGAGAATGATATGATAGTTGTAATCCTCTGCACATGTCTGCTGTGTGGACTGGTGAGACATCCAGTGGCCAGAGCTGGAATTAGTCTGAAGTCCTTGTCATGTTACAGAACATGCAACATTAATTGGCAGGGGGCATTGCAGTGTTAAAACTCAGGCTGATGGATAGCAGAGGTGGAAGCTTAGGCTGCCAGGGTTTAGCTCTGTGGAGTGTGTGACTTGCACATTCCTGATCTATTTCTATATAGATCGCAACAAGACCAGATCTGATTCCTAAGAAAACTCAGAAGAAGTACATCCAGTCAATTCAGAGCCATCAGTTCCAGGAGATTAACCGACAACTGGAGGATTTTAGGTACATTTGCAGGAATTTTTGGAATTGGTATGTGAACCTGTTATTCTTTTCCCATAGGCTGCTCAATAAGGAAGTCACAAGTGACTGACATCATCTGATGGTGCTCTGTAGAGCTTAGAAACTAGTGGAAAACTTTCTGAGTAGTGTGCTGCACCCAGGGAGGTACCTATATTTTCTTATCAGCTTTGCTGAATTAACATGCTGGAAAACTTTCTAAACTCCTTCAATCTTTCTTGTTTTGGTGGGTTTTTCATCTTTCTCCAGTCTTTTTGTCATTCCAAGAAACCCCTCCATAATAATTTCCATTTGTCTCTTCAGAATTACTGTGTTTCCGACTGCTGAATTCTTTGACTTGTCAAAAGAGCAACTGAACTTCATGAGGTGTCTCCTCACCTGTGGTAGAAAAATGGGCCTAAAGTTCTAGTACATAATGTAGAGAACTGCTGCAGCTATAGCAAAAATGTCTGAGGGCCTTGCATTTTGGCATGTTAAGCTGGAAGAATACATGGCATTGGAATCTGCTGCAAGAATATAGGCAGTAAAGTCTTGAATTGTGAAATGTTCTACATCACATGAAGCAATTGGGATGTAGTCATTGTCCAGCACAATCAGATATCAGCAGTATGCCATAACATTTTCATAAGAAAGTTTGTGCCAAAGATAGATGCCACAATATGTACACTGCATCATGTATCAAACTAGTAGGGGCTGCATCCTTCAATGCAGAACCTGGGCATTAAGGTCGCTGAGCAGACTCTGAGAAGAGTCATTCCAGTCACAGTGCAGAACTACAGGTGTGGAAACAGATTTGGTCAGGCACTGAGACTCCTGAGGCTAGGATACAGATCAACTGGCTCATATGAAAAAACCAAAGGCAGGTGACGCGTGATAGGCTAACTACTTAGGCATGAGCTTTTGAGGACCAGAGTTCACTTCATCAGACAAACTTCCATCAACAAAGTATCATAGCAATGTCATAGTATTAGAGAGATCCTTTTTCTTCCAATTGTCCTTCCACTTCATATTCAAATCGTGAACTTCCACTAATGAGTTCATTAAAGGTGCTCTTTGGTTGCCTGCCCCTTCCCCTCACCCCGGAATCTTAACACCATATTGCATAGTCCTCGGTGGATCTCCATATGAGCCCTTGGGAAGGAATTCCCTTCTGAATCTTAATGTAAAAGAAAGAAGATTATTGTGGTAAGAACCTAATCTTTCTTTATAGCAGGGTCCTGGAAGCAGCAACAGGTCTCCTTCCAGCTGGTGGTTTTAGTTTTTCTAATCATTGGTGAGAGTTGCAGGCAACATGGGCCTAGAGTTTGCCTGCCTGAGGCATGTCAGTTGGCGTAGCAGCTGCCTTAATTGCTTTTGTGCTAGGAGCGGCTGTCCTGCTTTCCTTGCCCCACAGTCATCTTTTTTTCTCGTGGTCATGCAACTGCCTCTCCCATCGCACCTTTAGTGTATGTGCTGGTGGGTCTTCCTCTGCTGCTATCCTGCTAGCAGTTGGCGTACCTCAGGGCTCTGTCTTAGGACCTCTTCTCTTCTCTTTCTACACCTCTTCCCTCAGTGCCCTGATCTCCTTCCATGGCTTCCAGTATCACTTATATGCTGATGGTTCCCAGACTGACCCTCGGGCCTTGCATTGAGGAATGCTGGTGTAGAAGGACTGAGGTTGAGATAGACACAAAAGAATAACACAGGATTGTTTCCCGCGGTTATCCACAGGGACGGGAACAGTGATGAATTTTGTCACTGTGCCATTCTCTATGAGAAGGGCTAAAGTGGCTAGGGAGTGTTTACTCTTCCAAAAATATCAGGTCTAGGGGGCATGCAATGAGGCTACTAAGTAGTAGGTTAAAACAAACTGGAGAAAATATTTTTTACTCAACATGTAATTAAACTTTCAAATTTGTGCCGGAGAATGTAGTGAAAGCAGTTAGCTTAGAAGGGTTTAAAAAAGATTTGGATAATTTCCTAAAATAAAAACCCATATTAAGATGGGCTTGGGAAAATCTACTGTTTATTCCTAGGATAAGCAGCATAAAATCTGTTTTACTCTTTTGGATATTGCCAGATACTTGTGACCTGGATTGGCCACAGTTGGAAACAGAATACTGAGCTTCATGGACCTTCAGTCTGACCCAGTATGGCAACTCTTATGTTCTTATTTCTTTTATTATGTCCTATTCATTCTTACCCAGGATACCTTGCAGAGAGGTGCTAGTATCTTTGAGTTTTCCCCAAGGAAGCACATTGCTAATTTGGAGCCCTGAATTGTCTTCTCTGAATTTTTGAATGGAGGAAATTAGTTTGGTTAGTCCACGTTTGCATTTGTTTATAGGAATACTGGTGAATTGTGCCTGCATGGTGCCTCTTAATAAGGAAGAGCTCATACTGTAGCTGTCTCCATCTCCATCTGCATGTTGAGAGGTACAACCTATGCATTCTGATTGGTCTGGTTAGACTCAAGGAAAGAAAATTAGCTGAAAGGATCAAAATTGTCCCCTTATCAATTGGCCTATATGGTACTGCTGCTTCTACCTCTTGTTTCTTCACTAGAAATTTGTAGTTGTACAGGGATGCCTCCTTTTTTATTTTTAAATTAGTAGCTGTGTGCACCAGATCAGATACCATGCAAGTTACTCAGATAATCATCTACTTTCTTCAGAATCTGGATTTTTTTTGATAACTTGCCAAAAATTCAATCTCACAACCTCCAGGAAATTAACATTCATAGAGCTTGAGCTAAACACATTAAAGGCCAAGGCTTTTCTGTCAGACAGCCAAATGAAAGATCCACTAGAATGCACCTAACCAGTTACATCTGCCACCAACGTAGACAGCAATATCTTACACGAGGATGCATTAAGATGCTGCACTCAGCAATATGACCTATGTCCTCTCAGAGCTGCATTTGTTCAAGATCATGTAACATGAGGAAAAGAAAGTGTGAGGATACTGAGGAAGAGAGGATAGAGTACCTCTACAACTTGTTCCCATAAAGCAGAAAAAATGTGAGAGAAAGTCCTGAGGACATCAGGGTCTGATTCTATAAATGGTGCCCTAACCATGGATGCCTAATGAAAATTTGCATGCAATGTTATTTAATTGGATTAATTGACATGATAATTGACAATGCCATTAAAAAAATGATTAAAAATATGAAAAATTAATTAATTAGGGTTGCGCATGGATTACTGCATTGGCGCCTAACAATGCTTAAGTCAAGGTGCCTACCTGAAAAGTAGGCATGGCTAGAGGTGGAGAATAGCATGGTTGATTTAGGCTTTCGCTAGGCATCTGTGTTAGGCACCAGTAAATTAGGCCAGGAAGCCCTGGCCTAAAGGACACCTAGCAGCACCTAAGTCAACCATGCCTAGGCACCACTAAGCGTGATTATATAAGAGGCGCCTAGTGGTTGATTGACAACCGCGCTGACTGGTGTCTACAAGTTAGGTGTTGCTTAAGAATCAGGCCCTCTTTCAGGTCTGTGCTTTTTAGTCAGTCTTAACACATAGAAAGAAGTAAAGATTTACACTAGAGACCCCCTCACCCCCCCCCCCTTTTTTAAAGAGGTAAAGATTTACACTAGAGTCCCCCTCCCCCCTTTTTTTTACTAAGCTGTGATAAAGGTTTGTACTGCAACCTGGAGCGCTAAATGCTTTGATGCTGGGTCTGAAGCTCACTGAATTCCTATGTGCGTTGGAGCAGCGTCAGAGCATTTAGCGCCCTGGGCTGTGGTAGAAACTAGAGAATGACACGTGACAAAATTCATCACTGTTCCCGTCCCCGCGGATAACTGCGGGAAACCATCTTCATGTCATTCTTTAAGGAGAGAGGGAAGAATCAGAGTATAATTGGGCACAACCACTGACCCGCAAGCTTTGCTTTGAAGAATGCTGGTGTAGAAGGACCGAGGTTGAAATAGACACTAGAAAATGACATGAGATTATTTCCTGCAGTTATCCACGGGGACGGGAACGGTGATGAATTTTATCACCATGTCATTCTCTAGTAGAAACCTCTATCGCAGCTTAGAAAAAGAGGGCCTAGATGAAGAATAACACAGTGGATCAAAAGAGGGCAAGCCAAAACTGGGTAAAAACCTTTTATTAATTAAAATAATTGGAACCCAATATGGACATATTTCCAACAATCTTCCTCAGCATTAAAAACTGTAAATACGGTAACAAAAACGAATAGATTTATACTACTTGCTTAAGTTATGTGGACACATGGTAGCTAGACGACAAGATTTATGTTAATAAATTTAAAAACATCTTATACTAAATAGCAAAACTGTGCTTACCAGTTGTTGCAAGATGTTCATTCTAGTCAACTTATCGTTTATCATTTTATTGTCATTTATTAAAACTTGATATACCGCCTTAGTTGCAACACAATTCAAAGTGGTGTACTTACCAAAAGAATAGTATACATATCTACCATCAAACATTTCCTCAGAAATACATATACATTTTTTAGTTGTTCTACTGCACAGTCTTTTGTGACATCTTTTTATAATCATTAAAAATTCTGTAACATATATGCAAATTGGAAACGTGGAATTTTATTATAACTAATGCTTCAAATAGTTAAATATAATTTAATCTATTTTTCCTCCTTTTTAAAAGAAAGCTAAAAACTTAAATAAGCACTGTCTTAAAAGCAATTCTGATACATCCCACACTAAGGGTAAGATGCTGTACATATGCATAATTCATAAAACTATAAACATATATATATGTTTATGCATATATATATATATGTTTATGCAAAAACAAATTAATTTGTCTATATCTGCCTTCACTCATACTAACATTTAAATTGCTTCTTAATTCCAAACATTAGAAATGGATGTCATGCTGTCACACAACAAACAAATCCAATTCTTTACTAGTCCAGTGCAGAACATTGCCTTTCCCGTGCCTATTTAATTTCCTCAGGAGTCTCTCATGAGAGACTTTGTCAAATGTTTTCTGAAAAATCTAGATAAACTATATCAACTGGCTCACCTTTAATCCACATGTGTATTCATGCCTTCATAAAAGGAAGATTGGTTAAGCAAGATTTCCCTTGGCTAAATCGATGTTGCTGTCCCATTAAATCATGTCTGTCTATGTGTTAGTAATTTTGTTAGTGGGCTACATTTACTTTTGCATCTACAAGCTGGATTAACTGGCCAAGACAAGGTGAAGGTCCATCAAATCTGAGTCATGTTTGTTTCTGTAGCCTAGAGCAGTGTTCTTCAACCACCGGTCCATGGACCAGTGCTGGTCCACAGAAATTTCCTGCCGGTTCACAGGGCCAACATGTGCATCAGGCCCAAAACAGTGTTCTTCAACCGCTGGTCCATGGTGCGATCGATGCGGCGTTATCTTTGAACCAACTCCCTCTTCCTAACTGATTCAGTGCACAAAGCCACGGGCATCCTGCGCCTGAACCGGAAGCCTTCTCTCTGACGTTGCAACGTCAGAGGGAAGGCTTCCAGATGAGGCAAGGGATGTGCATGGTACAATTAGTACTATTATGGGGGCGGGGTCTGGGGTGGAGATTGGGTAGAGATGGGCGGGGTCTGGCCCACGACTTAGCCCCGTGTTCTTCAACCGCCGGTCCACGGAATAATTATTTTATTTCTGCCGGTCCATAGGTGTAAAAAGGTTGAAAAACACTGGCCTAGAGAATGACACAGGGACAGGGACAAACTTTGTCCCTGTGTCATTCTTTAAAACTTTGGGCTAGTATCAGTATGTAAAAACTTAACACATCTTAGACAATTGGCAAGTGAAACTAAGCAAGCAGTGGCTTCCCCCATATCTTTCTCAATAACAGCCTATGGACTTTTCCTCCAGGAAATTATCCAAACCTTTCTTAAAACCAGCTACACTATCCGCTCTTACCAAGAGCTTAACTATTCTCTCAGTGGAAAAAAAATTTCCTCCTATTGGTTTTAAAAGTATTTCCCTATAACTTTATCGAGTGTCCCCTAGTCTTTGTAATTTTTGACGGAGTGAAAAATCGATCCACTTGTACCCGCTCTACTCCACTCAGGATTTTTTAGACTTCAATCATATCTCTCCTCAGCCATCTCTTTTCCAAGCTGAAGAGTCCTAACCTTTTTAGTCTTTCCTCATACGAGAGGAGTTCCATCTCCTATCGTTAAAAGCTGGCAAATGGAATAAATGTCTAACCACCCTCATTTCAAGTGCACCCTCCTACCAATCTTTCAGGAAATCAATAAAAACCTATCTCTTTGATAAATTTCTCTGACCCCCCCCCCCCCCTTTTGTTACATCACTGATATACCTACTGTGCCTCTGTCATATTTCCGGTTACACCCAACCTCTCATGGCCCACCAATGTAATTGATATTTATTTTAATGTTCTTCACAATACTTCCTGTAACATCGCTGTACATGAACAGTCTCTTCCTTTGTAAACCGCTCTGAACTGCTTGTGGTATTGCGATATACAAAATAAAGTTATTATTATTATTATCATCTTGGTCGCTCTTCTTTGAACCTTTTCTAGCATCGCTATATCTTTCTTGATATAAGGAGACCAGAATTGAATGCAATATTCCAGATAACGTCGCACCATGGAGTGATACAGGGGCATTATAACATTCTTAGTCTTGTTAACCATCCTGTTTTTAAAATAATTCCTAGCATCCAGTGGCCAGTGCAAACTGTACTTGAGGTTCATTTAATATTAACTTTTAGAAATGGAGGAGCTGGTGTGAAGTGGTCCCTGGACTCTGCTTCCTCTTTTAAATGAGGGGTACAAAGATCACTTTGGATGACAGGAAATGCTGGAATTGACCATGGGCTCTGTTTCTTCTCTTTGAGGTAGAAAGGTGCAGATGTGATGGGTCCCTTGTCTTAGTTCTTTCTTGTTTTGAAGAAAACAATGTTATGAGGAGTGTTGTAGGATATACTGTCTCCAATAATTGTAACTGTTTTCCCTCTCAGGGCAAAGCGGATACTAGGAATGACTCCAGGGGAGCCGGAGCTGATGGAGCTGGAGTCATATCGAACAAATGACAAGAGCATTCTGGAGGCCAAGGAGAAGCAACTAGCAGAACAGCTGCTTATGCGACTGGATGAGATGCAGTGAGTACCCTAGGCTTGGGTGAGGGAGTTGTTCATACTCCAGTCTGCAAGTCGGAGGAGAGATGATACATATGATTGATTCAGTGTCAACTTAAGAGCAACATTGGTGAAGATAGAAGGCAAAGTCTTTGGGCTAAGCTGGGCTAAGAAATCAAGTGCCTGGGAGCTTCTTTCATCTGTCTCACTGTTGCCTCCTACAGCATGACAAGTATGAATAGCTAGCTTGATAAAAGTTTCAGGAGGCTGCTGTGCCCAGTGACTTAGAGAGGATGGACTATTACAGTTTTATTGGACAGGGATACCTCATTTTTTAAGGTTGGAAAACAGTTTTATCCAGAAGTATCTCTATAAATGGATGCACACTTGGGGTCGATGCAGTGCCAGTGAATGCCTAGGGAACAGGAAGAAAGTGAGATTTATGGTTCTGTTTAGCCAGGCTGAGAGCACTTAAAAGTTCAGTGCAGCTTGTCTCATGCTCTGTAACATCTGCTGGATTCTGAACCTCTTTTCCACCCCCAACCTTGGCTCAGATTCAGTGGAAATGGTACCCTGCTGTGCTTCCTCCTCCCCTCTGCCATGTCAGCAGAGATGACCCTCCTCCTCCCTTCTTTCCAGTAAGGAAGCCTCGGAAACAGCTGTGTTGTTTGAGTAGGAAAACATCTGGTAATAGAATGTTTAATTAAAAGGAGGAAAAGCACATTCAAAGGCAAAACTGGGAATATGACCTTTAACCTTTCATCTCTCTCTCTCTGCCCAAACTGGTAATTGTTAGCAACTGTCTTCCCTGAATGTCTGAGCTGGGATGTGGATGTGCCAGCATCCCCTTTCCCTCGCCTCCCTCAAATGCTCTTTCACTGAGTTGCATCATCCATAGCTGAGATATAAAAGTTGCAGAACTCACTGCCTCTGGCTTTTATTCAGCCTGTGACTGCAACAGTGAACAAGCTCACGCCCTATCCTCACAGATATGCACATCTCAGCAGCAACATCCAAACTCCCTGACAGCCTGCACCATGTTCTGCCGGTGAGTGAACCAGAAGACCCATTTTTTTCTCTGGAGGGGAGAGTGCATCTGTTATTCACCCGTGCTCTGCAACTCTACTACTGTTTATCATTTCTATAGCATTAACCCTATATCATGCCATGCTCTATGTTTTTTAAAGATAGCATGGAGACTTCCTCCAAGGACACTGTGCAGGGTAATAACTGATGCATTCTGGTGGCATTGTACTTTACTGTAGACCTTTTACTGGGAGCAAGCACTCTCAGACTTGGCATCCTAGAGAGTCCTGGTTTCTGTTAAAACAGTTGTTAGACTGGTGTCTTTTATATTCTTCCCTCTTTCAGTCTCTCTCCCTATCTTTCACTTGCTGTCTCCCTCTTTTCTGTCCCTTGCTCTTTTTGCCTTCCCTTCTCTCTTTCTTATTTTCCCTGTATATAAGGCTGTTTCTTTCACCATACATGAATAGGTTATACCTCATTTATATGCGTTTCTCTCTCTCTCTTGCAGCCCAACTATTTCTACGGACGAGGAGAAAAGGTAAAGGGCTCAGCAGTTGTCATAATTTGCATCTAGGTGTTGCCATCTAGGGTGGACTGGTAACTCTATCCAGGAATGAACTCAGTGTAGTGGGAGTTCCTCTGATGTGGCAGATAGAGGAAAATAGGAGAGAGAAGACAAAATTGCACTTTCCCATGCCAGCAGAGCATAGGGTGTGGTCATGAGTCTGTGAGTTGAGCTGAGGCAGTGTGGGTGGGATGGCTGTACTGCTCAGTGAGAACAAGGGGGTATTCAGCTCACTGTCCCACCCCCAGCCTGGGGGTGGGACAGTGTATGACATTGAGCATTGTTCTCTGCATAATGCCAATAAGTAGAAATAAAACAAACCAAAGTAAAATAAAATGATACTTTTTTTTTCTACTGGACTAATAACATTATTGATAGACTTTTGAAGGCAGAGAGCCACCTTCTTAGGTCAGTTATGAGCAAAAGATGACGATACCAAAATATATGTAGTGAAGCCATAAGCAATCCAAGACAGTTTTGAGGGAAGAAGAAAACTGCCTTCAAAAGCTTAACTTTGACCTTTGTCAAAAACTGTATTAAGATAGTCCAATAAAAGTTATCACCTTTCTTTTTTTTCACATTTCTATTATCTTTTAAAGTGGATTAACACAGCAAATGTACTGTGTAATATTGTCATATGTCCAGTATATCACACAAAACACTGTTGTACATAGTCCCAAAAAGTGTTATATGAGCTTTGTCAAAGCAACCTCTCCTGTCAGAAAGACTCCAGCAGTGGGAGCTTCTCATGGTAATGTCCCCCCTTCCCTGTGAGCTGCTGCATAACTGGAGATGTCAGTCTCTTGGAGAGTATGCTGTGTCTTTAGTCTGATTTTTGTCTCCCCGCCCCCCTTCTCTCCAGCTCCACCATATTCAGTGCTATTGTGACTTATATGAAGCACCTGGGGGTGAAGACCAAGGTGGCTGACAACAAGAAGTCTAAAAGGCATTTTTTTCGGAAAAAGGTGAGACCTAAGGACTGAAGTATGCTGTCTGGGGAAGAAAGGACAAACACCCCTGGTAAAGATTCTCAAGATTTTAAGTAATTTTCCTACTCAGTAATAAAAATACCCCTTTTCCTTTTTCTTTTATTCCTCCATTCAGATTTCAGGGAACAAAAAGGGAGATGAGCTGTTGAAACCAAAGAAAGGATTCAGTATCCTGGACCCCACTCGCTGGAATCGGACCGGGTCAGAGTTGCACTGTATGTTACACAAATTGTCTCTCATACTGTTGGTGTCTGAGCTCTCCACACTTCAACTTTTTTGTCAGATTCCTGTGATTTATTTTAAAATTATGCTTCACAGATAAAGATGAATCTTACAGCTTAAGAGCAGCTCTCTTTTGCTGGTCCATGTGGCGTGCATGTCTTATGGGATGAGAGATGTTTTTCAGAGCACTTAGTGACTCATAAAATGTCAGAACCAGTCTGCCCACACGTATAGATACTTTTACTTTGAATAGTCAGGGTGATGAACAGTCTGGGTGATGTTAGAGGTAGTTCTATTCAGTTGGTTTCTGCCCTTGTGACATGCTGATTTCATTGAAGGAGAGTTCTGTCTTTAAAATTCTGGTGGTTGAATAAGATGGAGAATACTTTTTGTTTTTGAAGTACAAAAAGTATTCTCCATCTTATTCAACCACCAGAATTTTAAAGACAGAACTCTCCTTCAATGAAATCAGCATGTCACAAGGGCAGAAACCAACTGAATAGAACTACCTCTAACATCACCCAGACTGTTCATCACCCTGACTATTCAAAGTAAAAGTATCTATACGTGTGGGCAGACTGGTTCTGACAATTTTATGAGTCAAAATGTCAATTGTGTTGAGCATCTGACCATTGGGTTCCTGTTTTGTGACTCCTTTGCTGTCATGGGTTTCTAGAGTTGGTATCTATGCCTGATCTGTTTGTTCTGCTTGTTGTGATCCTGGTTGTATGTTCCCTTTGCAATTGTTAATAAAGATAATATATTTAAAAAAAAAAAAAAAAGATGGAGAATACTTTTAAAAAACTGCCCCTGTCTCTCTGTAAGGCTGTTAAACCCCAAGTCCCTTTTAGCCTTTCCTTCCATTATGACCTCTTACTGTCTTTGAGCTTTGCTCAGGTGTAGGACTCCATTTTTCTGGCTTTCTTCACAATCGGTTCCATGCCATCT
Organism: Geotrypetes seraphini; assembly: GCF_902459505.1. Taxonomy (NCBI): domain Eukaryota; kingdom Metazoa; phylum Chordata; class Amphibia; order Gymnophiona; family Dermophiidae; genus Geotrypetes; species Geotrypetes seraphini. The sequence goes on along the minus strand of NC_047094.1, from coordinate 70,807,311 downwards.
TTACCTCATTTATCTTCCTTTATTTTTACAGATTTTGACAACAAGCCATCAAAGGTTGACCCTGAAGGTATTCCCTCCCATTCTCCCCCACCCCTTCAAATCAGGCATCTGCTCTCCCACTTCCTCACCAAAGCATGATAGTACGTACCAGAATCACTCCTGGCTGTGGGGCAGGGGCAGGATGGTATCGCCTCTCTTAACATCCATAATTAACTCCTCTTCCACCAATATTACTCCTGACGGAATTCTGCGCAAACATTTTGAAAATTCTGTGCACACTATTTCAAAAATTCTGCAAAGTGTATATGCAAATCATTTTTATTAAAGACCACAAATAAACAAGAAATACAACAATTTAGAGAATAACAAACCCTACCAACCAATCCTCCACCCCACCCACCAACCAAAAAGAAAGAAACTAGGGTGCGAGATGAGCAGAAACTAAACAATCCACAAATTATAAATGCAGCAAATAATTACGCAAGTACAGTGGGAGTGAGTTCCAAAATGGACTCCAAGCGAGTCGAAAAGCTCGCCAAGCGCGACTATCAGAATCTTTCACTTGAGCCCATTTCAATTTCAATAAAGTGAGCATTTGCATATGCCATTGTTACAGAGAGGGAGGTTGAGAATCTAGCCATTGCAACAATATCACTTTCCTCCCCAAAAGAATAGCTTTCCGCAAAGAAGGAACAAAACCCCGGGGAGTAGGTGTCTGTAAAGAAAAAGTATCAAAAAGCAAAAGAGGTTCCACTTTCATGCCACAGGACCACAAGGAAGATACCATAATAGAGATTGCCAAAATTCTTGGATGAAGGGGCTCAGCCAAAACATATGACCCAAAGAGGCTTCAGGGTGTCGACACTTCAGGCAACTGCTGGACAAAGCAGGATCCAAACAACGAACTCTAACAGATGCAATATAAAGTCTTAAAGCAAATTTATATTGAATCTCCCAGTGCAACATATTAGCAATGAGACGCCGTGAGCTAAGAAGAAAAGTTTTAAAGGTGGTATATTGAAAAGAGCGTGCCAAATCTTCATTCCACGCTGCCGCATATTTGGTACAATTTAGTTCAGTACAAGAATCTTGTAAAGTTCTGGTTCTGCAAAGTTTATTTGTAATATTTTGCATAGAATTCTATCCAAAGACCTGAAATTCCTTCCTGCCTTTTCCTCTCAGGATCCAGCCTCAGTTCCCTCTCTCACTCCAACTGCAGTTTTCTCTTCCCTTTAAATCCTACACCTCTCTCAATTGCACCCTGAATCCCCTCCTTGGCCTCCATAGTCTGACATCTCTCTCTCTCACTCTCCCAACTGGCTAAGAATCTCTTACTCCTTTCCCACCCCCTTTCTGGTCTTGGTCACTCTCTTTTTCTCTTTCTACCATACCCCACCACCACTTGTGGGTCTAGCATCCATGTCCTCTCACCCCACCTACCACCACCTCTCGCTTGAACCCTGAATCCCTTCCCTACTCCCCATGGTCTGGCATCTCTCTCTTTCCCTCTCTCTATGATCAAACATTTCTTCCTTCTCACCCCACTTTCTAGCCTGGATTTTCTTCTCATCCCCTTTCCCCACTACTTATTGATCCAGCATCCATGCTCCCTCCCCCTGCATGTCTAGCATCCATATTCCCTCCCCCTCTCTGTCAGCCTAGCATTGCTAGCAGTCACACTCTCCTCCTCCCCCTGCAGATCTAGCATCCATGTCCCCTCCCCCTCTTCTCCTCCTCCTGCAGGTCTAGCATCCGTGTCCCCCCCCCTCTCCTCCTCCTCCTGCAGGTCTAGCATCCGTGTCCCCCCTCTCCTCCTCCCCCTGCAGGTCTAGCATCAATGTCCCCTCCCCTCTCCTCCTCCCTCTTCAGGTCTAGCATCCATGTCCCGTCCCCTCTCCTCCTCCCCCTGCAAGTCCCCCATGTCCCCTTCTTTCCCCCCCAAAAAAAAAATAAATAAAATTATGGTCTAGCATCCATGTACCCTCCCCACACGTGTCTGGTCTCACTCCTACTCACCCTCTATGAGATCAGACATACCTGCGGACCTTCCAGAGCACAGCAGTAGTGGCTTCAGCCAGCTGGCAGAGGCAGTGCTGTGAACAGGCTGCTTGCAGCCAGCCCTGTCAGGGCCTTCCCTCTGCTGCATCATCCATCTACATGAAGTGATGCAGCAGAGGGAAGACCCTGGTAGGCCGGCCGCAAGCACCCTGTTCATAGTGCTTCCTCTGCCAGCCAGCTGCTGCCACTGCTGCTTCTTTGGGAGGCCACAGGTATGTCTGATCTCACGGTGGGGGTTGGTGAGAGGGAAGGAGGCCAGACTCATGTGGGGGATAGTGGCAAAACTGAAGGTTTGTATAGAATTCTGCATGAATGAGGAATTCTGTGCAAATTCTGCGCTGCACAGTTGCGCAGAATTCCGTCAGGAGTACAGTATAAAAGTTCATTGCTTCCCTCCTTGCTCTCCTTCCCCTCTCTTATCTGCTCTTTGTTAAAATGATTCTCATATCAATAGCATGGACACAGTGTGCTGCTGTTAACCTGGAAACTGGTGAGATCTGCTGAGGGCCCTTTCTCAGGGTTTCCCCTACCCTCACCTCACTCCAAGGTGCAAAAAAATAAAAACCACTGCTGCCATTTTGCTTAATAGCATAAGTATGGCACACACAGGAGGGGCCTTCCCATACTTTTCATGCATCAGTCATTTGTCAAATCTGCAACTTGAGATTTTGTTGCTTTAAATAGGGGTTGAACTGGAGAGGAGTTACAGATCAAACCAGATGTGACATGTTTTCAGAAGCACCTTAAGATTTACTGTCTGGGGAAGAATCTTAGACATGAATATTGTGGATTTTGGAGGAAAAACTTGCATGTGGGTGGTAGACCCAGTATTTGTTAGTATTTGGATCTCACCACTGGAAGAGGCTGTAAGTATCTGCACACATTTCAGGTGAAAAGTCTGGAATGGCTGAGAGAAAAAGCAGCACTGTGAAGCCTCCAGACCGTGGGGAACTTAGCGTCGTGCTTCGGAAGAATACAGCCAGCAGCGAGGGAGGTGAGACAGCGGCTGTGGCAGTTGCTGTCCATCCACCCAGTGAAGCTGCAGATGATGAAGCAGGTCTGTAATTACAAATCATTGAAAGGGAAATGGGGCAAGAAGTTGTTGAGGGATGTGCATAGATCAGGGACATGCCTGCTTTGACTACAGCAACACTTCAGTCTCTTACTATTGCAGGATCCGAGGGGACACCCTCATTGGATGCTACTGATGCTGGGAGAGGGGCCATTTCTGTGGAGCAAGCAGTGTCAGGGGAGCATCCAGTTGAAGATGGAGGAGAGAACGAGAGGTGAGATGTGGTTGCGGAGTCGGGGGTGGGGGGGAGAGAGATGGTAGAGTAAGGATGAAAAGGTAGTCACGGGTTGATGCAGAGAATGCAGGCACATGGGAGAGGATGAAGACTATGCATAGAAAGAGGAAGGTATTAACGGCTGCTTGCGCTGCGCTCGCTTCTGCTCACAGTTTTCCTCATCAGTGCTTGAGGCTTCTCATGGTATTTCACCACCCGCCTTTTATGGTTGCACTTCTCAGCTGTTCTTGAGGCTTCTCATTCTGTCTTTTGATTCTTGACAGTCATGACTGCACATCTGTTGGGGTATGCTTGCACTCTTGTCTCATTGTGCTTTCCTGCTTCTGTCTGAGTCGCCATCTCCTCATCTGTGGCAATCCGCAGGGCTATAGAATATTTGTGTATTGGGTTTTTGGTAACACTACCTTTTGAGATCTAGACACAGAATACAGCCTTGTAATAAACAAGTGTTAGTGAAAACGCTCCAGGCAGAACCTGACTTGTGCATGGCCTGGCTTTCATCTGGGCAGGGCACTCACTTCAGGTGATGCAGTTCCTGGGACAGCAGAAAGAGTAGGCCCTCACTGTGTCTCAAGAAGTTACCTGGGTCCGAGGTGCAGCAGACCTCTACCTTAAGCTTATATCTGCTGCATCCTTTTGCTCTGACTGCTCTTTTATAGAGGATATCTTCTTTGTTGCTGAAATCCTTACTGCTTTTGTGTGACAAATTCATTTTCCATCCTGTAGTTCTAAGTTGTGAACATTCCTTGCCCCACAGTGTCGCAGTGTTTGTATCATCACAGTGCTATGCCACAGTGCAAGTGTATTAATTATATAGTGCGCTGTGCTAGGGCACCTTTTTAATAAATTGCGTACAGGCATGAGTTCCTTTCTCAGCTGCCATCTTAAATGGATATCTGAGGCAACAGACTTGTCTATGATCAGAACACATGTAAGTGGCAGAAGCAGGATCTGAGTCCTCTTCTCTGGGTTCCCAGTCTGTTACTCTAAGCACTAGGATGATTTGGTGTTATTCTCAGGGAGGGTTATATTTGACAGAAATGTATGTTCTTACTTTTAATACTTGACACTGTGAGCCTGCTTTTGCTTCCAAAAAGTAAAGTACCTACACAAAAAAGCAGGCCTAAATTTGTGCGGGTATTTTTTCTTGAGCATTAAAGCAAAACTGCACAGTTTTGCTTTGATTATTACGGCAAAGCCCACATGGTTTGCTTGGCTGTGGTAATTTATGCCTTCTCCCAGTGCTGTGGGCCCCCTGCTTGGTGCAAATCTATCATTTGCTGTGACTGTTTAGTGGGGTATGTATGTATGTACCGCACATTTGTGGCCGTCCGTGTGTTTAACTGATAGTGTTCTGCTGAGAAGTCCGTGGAAACTCTTGTTTGAGTAACCAAGTTCTTTGTGAATTGTCACTATTGTGCTGCTTTCACTTTTGCCTTTCGCCACATGTCTGTGCTGGGGTGTACAGGTGTATCCCCCACCCAGTTATCAAGTGTGGTATATGTATGTTTAATTGCTGGTGTCGTATGTGCGTGAGAACTCTGTTTTGGGGGTGAAGCCTTGCTGCCTTACCTCGGTGATGTGTTGCTGTGGTGTGGCAGTCGTATGCTGCCCTGTGGAGGAATCGCCTTTTGCTTCTTTTGCCCCAGCCGCTGTCAGCAGCAGCAATGTCCTTGGCCTGCTTTGTGCGCTTCTTCATTGGACTGGAACTGAGATTCCTGGCCACCATCACTTCAGTACCTTCTGCCAAGACCGTAGCAGTTTCTAAAGCTGGGATCTGAGAACTGACTGGTCTTTAGCCATAGCTGAAGCATTTCCCTACCTGGTCATTAACCTTCGCTTCCTGCTTTGTTTCCAGAAGGAGAAAAAGGTTGGTGACTTTCACACACCCCACTCCTCTTTGCATGCTTTGAGTTTGGAGTGGGAATGGAAGGAAAAGCCGGGGCAGACTGTAAGTAAAGAGCACAGGAGAGGGGGCAGAAGCCTCCACAGCAGATCCTCCCACAGCTAAGTACTCTTTTAACCGGCTCAAAATGACTCGTGACATCATTGTAGCCAGCGGGACATTTGTCAGAAACATCACTTCACTTTCCTGTGTTCGTTTTCAAAATATTTTATGTAACTGGTGCTTAGATGAAAAATGTAAAAAAAAGGTGGTAGGGTTGCCAATTATTAGAGCCACCTGTGTAGAGACAGGTCTCATGTTTTGGAGGCTGTGGTATAAGCTTTTGGGGTCTTCCTTAGGTGCCTCCTATAGGATAATATTTATAAAAATGTACCGTATATACTCAAATATAGGACAAGATTTTTGGGCCAAAAAAATGGCCCAAAAATAGGGGTCTTCCTATATTCGGGTCATCACCCGACCCCCTCCCGAACTTGATGCAGGCCTCTGGTAGGCCGGGACAGGAGGGATCCCTCTTGTCCCAGCCAATACTAACAATTTTTTTATTCCCCTACCCCGCATACCTTTTCTCACTTCCCTGGTGGTCCAGCGGTGTATGGGCAGGAGCGAACTTTCCTGCCCTGTGACCCTCCTTTCGATCTCGTAGCTAGCGGTTAATGGCACGCAGGAGCAACCTTCTCAAGCTCCTGCCCGGCCCTGCGTCGCTCCCTGAATGGCTTCCTCCAGTTCTCATGGGACTCGTGAGAACTGGCTGCAGCCATTCAGTGAGCGGTGCCAGGCAGGAGCTTGCTCCTGCGTGCCTGTGCACCGCTGGCCATGAGACACGAGATTGGAAGGAGGGGCATAGGGCAGGAGCGTGGAAAGTTCACACCTGCCCATACACCGCTGGCCCACCAGGGATATGAGAAAAGGTACACGGGGGGAGGGAGGTAAAAAAATTGTTAGTATTGGACGGGAGATGGGAAGGATCCCTTCTGTCTTGGCCTACCACTAGATCACCAGAGAGGGAAGCGAGTACAGGACAGGAAGGTGGGATATGTTGCAGAGCCTGGCAGGGAGGGAGGACAGGGTGCAGAGCCTGACAAGTAGTGAGGGGGGCTGGGGTCAGAGCCTGGCAGGCATGGGGACTGGCTGTATAGCCTGGTAGGGCAGGGGGGGCTGGCTGTATAGCCTGGTAGGGCAGTGAGAGAAGGGGGCTGGGTGCAGAACCTGGCAGGGAGGGGGGCTGAGTGCAGAGCCTGGCAGGGAAGGGCATGAGGGAGAGGACACTGGGTGCAGATCCTGGCAGGGCATTTCACTTGAATATTAAGCCCCCGTCTTATATTCGAGTTAGTCATTTTCCCTCCTTTTGGAGGGAATGGGGTCTCGACTTATATTTGAGTATATACAGTAATTTTTTTGTTGTTGTTGTTCAATTAGATATCCTCTCTGTTAGAACAATAAATTTTGTTATCCTGAATAAGTAAACAGTAACCTGATGTGTCATACGCATGTGCTATATCTCGCTGATCTTGCCACACTTAAGGGGCTCTGTCCTAAGGTGCACATATCAATTAGGTACATGCATGCTTCCCCTCTCTCCTTCATACTCTCTTCTGAGAGATGAGTATGTAGCTGTCTCTGCCATTTATCTATTCTCTCTTTTTCTCTTCCCCTATCCCCTCACTGGTTGCATGACTACTTCTTCAACTCTGATTCTCCCCCTCCTCCTCCTCCCTGCTGTGTTTGGTATGATGATGGCCTCCATCCTGGGGGGGAGCAGGCTGCCGGGCCGACTGGGGCGCTCTGAGAGCCTGCGTGTGCATGAGCGGAAGCGATCGCAGCGTGGCTCTGCCAAGGGCAAGCAGCCACGGTCCCGGAGTGATGTGGACCTAGATGCTGCAGCCAGAGCCACCGATCTGGGAGAGAAGCCATTGCAGCCACAGCAGCAGAAGAAGCAGAGCTTGACGTAGGTGTCTGGGAGGGGAGTGGACATTGACTGGTGGAAAAGGGGTGGAAGAGAGGGCAAAGAATTGACTTAGTGTCTGTTCTCTAACTCCAAGGTTACCTGCAAACTTTGAACTGTCCTAATATTACAGTTTTTACCCCTACTGCAAGGCATTCATGGACTGATACTGCTGTTCTTTCCAAGGCAATGGAAACTACAGTTTAAGAATGCTTCAGGTTGAATAAATGAATCCCTATGCTTACAAAAGTGCAGCTGCAATATTTGCAGTGGCCACCTGGTGTCAGACTTACCCTCCTATTTCAAGAAAGACTGAGCCATCTTTTAAAAGCACATGGTCAGGGCCTGGGTGTGCAGCTTCTCTATGGCTTTCTGTATAATATCTCTTACTCCAGTATGATGATAGTAGATCTTCAAAGCTCAGAGGGTGTTCATTTACTTCTCTGCAGCCCTGAGCCAGGAGGGGGTGGGGGAGGGGACTCCCCGCAGTCCTTTCTGCCTCCCCAGTCTGAGGAGATTGAGCCGCGTGTTTCGGAGCTGGAGCTGGACCCGCCCAACTGGCGCAACCTTGCCGGTCCCGAGACCCTCCTCAGACTGAAGAAAAGTGAAGTCAGGCGGCAGGAAGTCATCAATGGTAGGAAGCACTGACAATTGCAAACAATTCCTCTGCCTGTCTTTTTCCCTCATGTAGAAGTGAATGCAGAACCCCTGACCGGTCCCTCCTGTGTGTCTATCTCTTTCTCTCTGCAGAGCTGTTTATCACAGAGCATGCTCATGTGCGCATGCTGAAAGTGCTTCATGAAGTTTTCTACCAACCCATGCTCAGTGTCTGGATCCCGCATACAGAATTGCACAATATCTTCCCAAGTCTGGAGGATCTGATTGAGGTGCACGGTAAGAAGATTCAGCCATGACCCATTCCCCATTCTGCCCATCTCTACATGCTGCAAAGTCCTCTCACTTTGTTTCTTTCTTAGCTCTGTTCCTGGAAAGCCTGAAGAATCTGCGGCAGGAGAATGGTTGTGTAATGGAGATAGGAGATGCCCTCCTAGCTAGGGTAAGACTATTAGATGAGAAAAACTCTACAGTGCCTCATTTGACTGGGTGAGTTTGGGCACTGAATTGATTTTTTTTTTCCATCCTAGTTCTTCTTTCTGAGGTTTAATAAAAGGTCCACTTTGGTTTTCCACCATGTCATTTCTTTTTATTGTTTCCAATCCAATGGAAGTTGGAAAAAATTATTCAAGAATTCTGTCTGTCTTTCTCTCTGGGGCAAAATTATTCTGAAAACTTAATGGAATGGGATGACACTTGGCATGTGTAAAATCTTAATGAAAAAACACACCTTAAACTGCCTCTATCTTTCCAACCCCTCCTAAACTTCCCCATGCAAACTGACTGATTCCCTAAAACTATCCCCTTGCAACTACCCCTCCATAAAGCTATTCCTCTGAAACTGCTCCAAAACACATGTATACATTAGGGCTGTACATCGGTTAACATTTTTAATTGCACAATTAATTGCATAAAGCACCCCCTGTACTGTGCAGTATAGAATTAGCAGATGTAAATGCTCAAAATTGACATATTTTAATTACTAAGATAAAAATTATTTATCTTAACTTTTTTGTCTGGTGATTTTTCTTTCTAATCTCGTTTCTTGACTGGTTCTTTCCCTGTGCTTGCAGCACAGTTCTGTGCTGTCATATCTGTTCCCAGGGCCTCCTGTCTGCATTGTTTCTTTTTTTTCTGCTCCTTTACTTCCTGCTGTATTTCAGTCTTTCACATTGTTTTCTTCCATTGTTCTAACTCCATCTCAAATCTATCTATTTTCATCTCTTCCATTTCCTTCCGTTCTCCATTCATGGGCACCATCTCCTCCCATCTCGTTTTTACTCCCTTTCCTCTCCTTTCCATCTCCTTCTATCTCCCCTCCCCTCCATGGGCACTATCTCTTCCTTTCCCTCCTATGGATCACTCTCTCCCTCCTATGGATCACTCTCCCCCCTCCCTCTCTTCACCACTCCACTTTACAGTCACCATTTCTCCTTTTCATCTATGGTCATCATCTTCCTTCTTTGGTTTTTCATCCTCTATTCCCAGCATCTGTACCCTTCAAAAATCCCCCTGACATGTTTACATCTCTGTGTGTCTCTTCTTCCTTTTTCTTCCTGCACTTCTGAACCTTCACTCCTCCCCTAGATTCACTTTTTTTAACTCTCCTACCTATCCCTCTCAGCTCTCTCACCTTGTCTTTAATGCTGTAGCGCTGAAGGCATTCTGCCTTTCTCACCTGTCCAAAACCTCTCTTTCTGTAGCGTCCTGCTTCCTCTGATAGAATATCCTGTTTCTGGGGCAGGATGCTTTAGAGAAAGAGAGGATTTGGGCTGGTGAGAGAAGCAATATGCCTTCAGCACTGCAGCGTTAAAAGCAAGGTGAGAGGGACAAATAGGAGAGTGAGAGAATGCAGACCGAAAGCAAGGGCTGAGGCACTAAAGTAAGCAATCATCACTAAACCTGTTTTTACAGCTTTAGCAACGATCACTGTTAGCGACTTGATGCACAAAACATTTTTTTTCAATGGCACAGATATTTTGTGTTACACATACAAAATGTCTGTCCCATTAAAAAAAAAGAGAAAAAGTCCCCACCACCACCACAGGCCCTCCCCAGTGACACATGACAAACGTGCCCCCCCCCCCAAGTCACTGTCCCCCTGAAAGCAAAAAAATGGCAGGAGGGATGCCCATTCCCTCCTGCCACCGGTCATCCCCAACCCCACCCTGAACCCCCAAAAATGGCAGGAGAGATTCCCACTTCCTCCTGCCACCGGATGCCCCCCACCGAACCTCCAACATACCTTTTTAAAATGTTGGAAGCAGGAAGCCCTTAGGAAGGTTCCTGCTTCGACTGCCAGTCTCAAATGACACACCTTCCCCTCCCTGGTGCATCATATAATGCACGGGGAGGGGCCAAAGGCCCTGATTGGTTCAGTTGCTTAAGGCCTCTCCCAAGGGGTGGGGTTTAGGCATCTGAGTCACAGGCCTTAGGCACCTCCCTCTGTATCCAGGATACTGAGGGAGGAGCCTAAAGCCCTGATTGGTTAGGCTTAAGAGTGGCCATATATGTTTTTGTGTGCAGGTTCCACACCTAACAGCTGTATTTAAAATCATCATGGAACTTAAAAAAAAAAAAAAATACTCCTGAACTCACAGTAGCAAAGAGGCTTCACCTGTAGGTTTTCTGGTGCAATGTGTCTAGGAGTCCTGACTGTAGATGATTTCCTGTATTCACAAGTTGTATTGCAGAAGGATGAAATTTACATTCTTCAGCTCCACTTCCTTCTCCAGTGGCTATAGTGCACCCTTCAGTTTTTCCTTCGGCAAGTGAGTTAAGGTTTAATTCTGATCTGTTCTTTTGTGTGTGTGTGTTTTCTCTGAATTTGAGACTTTTCGGTGCTGGAGAGGTCCCTGGTAATCCTGGGGCAGCTCTGCCTGGGAGAAGGCGTAGACTCTGTGAAAGAGGTCTGCAGCTGGCAAGACAACCCTCCGGGTTCCTGTCGGCCAGCCTGCATTGAGACTAGTGGAGTGTGGGGTCCACTGCCCTTAAAGATAACTTGCATCCTGATTTATCAGGTGCTTGACCACAGGCTGTTTGGCTTCTGTGTCAGATCAGCAGGGCTTAACAGATGCCAACTGCGTGGATTCCTCTCCCTGCTCGTGCATGGATCTGTGGAGGTTGAGGCCTAGGTCGGAGTTTAGTCTGACTGGCAGCCCGAAGATCCCAACTTATGGACCTGGTCTGAAGAATTGAAGCAGTGCTTTCTCCATTTCCAGTTTCCGTGAGAACTAGCAGGCTGTCACCAGCACAGACAGACGGTGAGTACTGTCTGTTATAGTCTAGGGGAAAATCAGGGGGGGGGGTCTACATTTGCAGATTTTGAGCATACCTGGGGCTGTATTTAGGGTCCCCCACCCCCAAAAACACCATCCTTGAATTTTTTCATTCTTTAGTGTGATTTCTTGGGCCGTTTTTGGTATGACCATCCTGCCACTGTGGCCATCTTAGGTTTCCCAATTTTGCTTAAAAAGCCTCTATGTGCCTCAAAACTCATTGTTTTGCCTTAAAAATACTAAGAATGAACTGGAGATATCCCAATATCATGTGAGATTTGTGATGGATGACCGGCTGAACAATCATGGGACATGAGGGAGGGATGGGAGACTCAGTCTATGGCCACTTCCTCCCCCCCACCCCCAGTATCACTAAGGTTGGGGAATCACAGATGGTCTGGGAAACCCCCCCCCCAAAAAAAAAACCTTTTAGAAGGAGACTGAGCAAAGCACAGGTTTATGGACCCTGCAAAGCCTAGGAACATAAGAACATAAGAATTGCCGCTGCTGGGTCAAACCAGTGGTCCATCCTGCCCAACAGTCCGCTCACGCGGCGGCCCCCAGGTCAAAGACCAGTGCTCTAAATGAGTCCAGCCTCACCTGCATACATTCCATTATCCCAGGACAAGCAGGCAGCATATTCTTAACGTATGGGTGACGTCACCGACGGAGCCCCGGTACGGACACTTTTAACTAGAAAGTTCTAGTTGACCGCACCACGCATGCGCGGGTGCCTTCCCGCTCGACGGAGGAGAGCGTGGTCCCCAGTTTCTTCGTTTCCGCGGAGCGAAGAAGACGCATGTGCTTTCAACGGCTGTTGAAATTTTCTACTTTGCCTTCCCGCTCGCGTAATTTTCTTCCTTTTTGCTTTTTTCCCTTCGGGTTTCTTTTTCGTCTGAAAAAAAAAAAAATTTTTTTTTAATTTGTCTTTTCCTTTATTTTTCTGGCCGGCCCCGGCGGGGCCTGTTGCCATCATACAGGCCTCCGGGTTTGATTTTGCGGAGGCCGTGTTTCCATTCATGCCCCCTCAGCCGGGTTTTAAGAAGTGCCAGCGGTGTGCACGCCCGATCTCTCTCACTGACCCGCACAATTGGTGCTTACAGTGCCTGGGTCCAGAGCATCGGGCTGACACCTGCACCCGCTGTGCTACTCTTAAAAAAACGTACGTTAAAGAATAGGCAGATCCAGCAGAACATCCTTTTTGGCACCGGATCTGCCATGGAGTCTGCCACACCATCGACGGCGCCGCTAAAGTCGGCACCGACTACCTCCACACCGCCTGACCCTTCCTCGGGGTCGATGGCGTCAGGTAAGCCGGCTAAGAAGCCTTCCACTTCCCTTGAGCGCCCTCCTGCCACGGCGGCGACACCGGTCCTCCCGGCATCCAGCCGACCCCGTAAACGCTCCGCCCCGATTTCGGTGAGTGCCTCGTCATCGGCCTCCTCATCGCCGGGGCGTAGAGCAGCACCTACGGTACCGAAAAAGAAAAAAGCGGTACCAGTGCCTGGACGACCGCATTGCGGCCATACTCCAAACTCAATTACAGGAGCATCTACAGCAACAACTACAGCACCTGTTGCCAACAATATTGGCCCCGCTCCTTCCGGTACCGGACCGGCCCGAGCCTCGCACCATACCACCGGAGTCGACTCCATCGGTACCATTAAATACGTCCATGCCGGTGCTCGCGGCGGAACCCATCAACCCTCTCGTGCAACTGCACTCTGATGCCGATCCTCTCCGACATCGGGACCGTCGCCAAGCCGACCGAGACCGGCACCGCTCCTCTTCTCCCGGTACCGTCTCCATGCGTTCTGGCAAATCTCTCTCTAAGACTCGCCACGCAGAACCATCCACACCATCGTCCCGCCCTATACACACCGACGTCAGGGACCCGGACCTCTGGGAAGAATCCCAACCCGGTACCGACGATGAGGCTTCTTCAACCGACGAGGAGCCCTCCACAATCGATACCGGTTCCAAGCCTGAACAATCCTCGTTCTCCAAATTTCTTCGGGAAATGTTAGCGGCTCTCTCTATCCCATTAGAATCTGACTCTAAGAAGTCACAGGCTTTCTTAGATGCCCTAAACTTCGAGCAACCCCCCAAAGAATTCCTAAAGTTACCCATCCACGACATCTTACGGGAAACTTTCTACAAGAATTGGGAGAACCCTCTCTCGGTACCGGGGGCCCCTAGAAAACTGGATAGTCTCTACAGGGTCATCCCTATCCCGGGGTTTGACAAACCCCAACTACCCCATGAATCTCTTCTTGTCGAATCCACCTTGAAGAAAACCCAGGGATCCAGTATTTATGCTTCTACCCCTCCTGGCAGAGAGGGCAAAACGATGGATAAATTTGGCAAGCGCCTTTATCAAAATTCAATGCTTGCAAACAGAGCCAATAATTACACCTTTCACTTCTCCTTCTACATGAAGCATCTGGTTCAACAACTCTCTTCATTACAAAAGTATCTTCCTGAACTTAAGGTCCCTCTGTTCCAACAACACATTTCCAGTCTGCTCCAACTCCGCAAATTCATGGTGCGCTCTATTTATGATTCTTTCGAGCTCACCTCTCGAGCTTCAGCCATGGCGGTTGCCATGAGACGTCTGGCCTGGCTGAGAGTTTCCGACCTCGATGTTAACCACCAAGACCGCCTGGCTAACGCACCTTGTCTTGGTGATGAACTTTTCGGAGAGTCCCTAGACTCCACCACCCAGAAACTCTCTGCTCACGAGACCAGGTGGGATACTCTCATCAAACCAAAGAAGAAGACTCTGCCTGCTCGCCCCTATAGACAGCAGTCTTCATACCAATGCAGATTCTCAGCCAGACCTCTTCATCCACCTCCGCAACAACCTCGCCAACCTCGTCAGCAACAGCAAACTCAGGCTCGCTCCCAATCTCATCAACCTGCCAAGCCTCTCCCTCAGTCAAAACCTTCTCAGCCCTTTTGACTCCTTTCTCCAGGGCATAGCCAGTCTCTCACCAGCGTTACCTCTTCCTTAACCTATCGGAGGACGCCTGCAACTTTTTCTCAGCCGATGGGAGGTCATCACGTCAGACCAGTGGGTCCTTACCATCATTCGCCACGGCTACTCTCTCAACTTCCAGACTCTTCCACCAGACAATCCTCCCGTAGAGTCTGCTTCTCACTCCTCTCAAACCCTCCTCCTTCTCAAGGAGGTTCAATCCCTCCTTCTTCTCAATGCCATCGAAGAAGTCCCCCAAGACCAAAGGGGTCAGGGATTCTACTCCCGCTATTTCCTGGTACCCAAGAAGACAGGAGACCTACGTCCCATCCTCGATCTCAGGGACCTCAACAAGTGTCTGGTCAAGGAGAAGTTCAGAATGCTCTCCCTGGCCACGCTTTACCCTCTTCTCTCTCAACACGACTGGCTATGTTCCCTAGACCTCAAGGAGGCCTACACTCACATTCGAATCAATCAGACTTCACGTCGCTACCTCCGGTTTCAGATACAGCACCATCACTACCAGTACAAAGTGCTACCCTTTGGCCTCGCATCATCGCCCAGGGTGTTCACCAAGTGCCTTATTGTGGTGGCGGCCTTCCTCAGGTCTCACAACCTCCAGGTGTTCCCCTACTTGGACGATTGGTTGGTGAAAGCACCTACGTCTCCGCTTGTGCTACAAGCCACTCAACACACCATCTCTTTCCTCCATCTTCTGGGGTTCGAGATCAACTACCCCAAGTCGCATCTGCTTCCCACACAGCGACTTCAGTTCATTGGAGCAGTTCTCGACACCACTCTGATGAGGGCGTTTCTCCCCTCCGACCGTCAACAGACCCTGCTCCATCTTTGCCGCCAGGTGCTCCTTCATCACTCCATCCCTGCTCGGCAGATGATGGTCCTCCTGGGCCACATGGCTTCCACGGTCCATGTGCTCCCTCTGGCACGACTCCACCTCAGAACACCTCAGTGGGCTCTAGCCAACCAATGGTCTCAGACCACGGACCTTCTTTCTCATCCCATCTGTGTGACATCGTCTCTTCAGCGATCTCTTCAATGGTGGTTGAACTCCTCCAATCTTTCCAGGGGTCTGCTTTTTCATCTACTCCCTCACTCCATGGTCATCACCACGGATGCCTCCCCCTACGCATGGGGAGCCCACCTGGGAGAACTTCGCACACAGGGTCTCTGGACCCCTCAGGAACGTCAACATCATATCAATTTCCTGGAACTCAGGGCCGTGTTCTATGCACTCAAAGCTTTCCAACACCTTCTCTACCCTCAGGTTCTTCTCCTGTGCACAGACAACCAAGTCGCCATGTATTACATAAACAAGCAAGGCGGCACCGGTTCTCCCCTCCTCTGTCAGGAGGCCATCCACATCTGGACCTGGGCCACGGCCCGCAATCTCTTCCTCAAGGCTGTCTACATCCAGGGCGAACAGAACTCCCTGGCCGACAATCTCAGCCGCATCCTTCAACCTCACGAGTGGACTCTGGATCCGACCACACTCCACTCCATCTTCGATCGGTGGGGCACTCCTCAGGTGGACCTCTTTGCAGCTCCTCACAACCATCAACTGCCCCTTTTCTGTTCCAGACTCTACTCTCCTCATCGTCTGGCCCCGAATGCGTTCCTGCTCAACTGGACGGGTTGGTTTCTCTATGCCTTCCCTCCACTTCCTCTGATGTTGCGGACGTTGTTCAAACTCCGCAGAGACAATGCCACCATGATTCTCATCGCTCCTCGGTGGCCTCGCCAACACTGGTTCTCTCTCCTGCTCCAGCTCAGCTCCAGGGAGCCCATTCCTCTTCCTGTGTTTCCTACTCTACTTACGCAGCAGCATCAGTCTCTACTACATCCCAATCTGTCCTCGCTCCACCTGACAGCTTGGTTTCTCTCGGGCTGACCTCTCCACAGAATCTGTCTCAGCCTGTCCGTCGCATTTTGGATGCCTCCAGGAAACCGGCCACCCTCCAATGTTACCATCAGAAGTGGACCAGGTTCTCCTCTTGGTGTCTACTGCATCATCACTCATTGGCGGTGGAAACTGTACTGGACTATTTGCTCTCTCTGTCCGACGCTGGCCTCAAGTCTACCTCCATCAGAGTCCACCTCAGTGCCATCACTGCGTTCCATGAGCCTATCCTCGGAAAACCTCTTACGGCTCATCCCCTGGTTTCCCGGTTCATGAGAGGCCTCTTCAATGTCAAACCACCTCTGAAGCCTCCTCCAGTCGTCTGGGACCTGAATGTGGTTTTGTCAACCCTCATGAAACCTCCGTTTGAGCCTCTAGCCACTACTTCACTCAAATTTCTGACATGGAAGGTGCTTTTCCTCATTGCCATCACCTCTGCCAGGAGGGTTAGTGAGCTGCATGCACTGGTTGCCGACCCACCTTTCACTGTTTTTCACCATGACAAGGTGGTTCTGCGCACCCATCCTAAGTTCCTTCCCAAGGTGGTCTCGGACTTTCACCTCAACCAGTCCATTGTTTTGCCTGTCTTTTTTCCCAAACCCCACTCTCATCCTGGGGAACAGGCGCTGCATACGCTGGACTGGTAGCGTGCCCTTGCTTACTATCTTGATCGCACCAGGGCTCACCGCTCATCCCCTCAGCTCTTTCTATATTTCGACCCTAACCGTTTAGGTCGCCCTGTCTCTAAACGGACGCTTTCTAACTGGCTTGCTGCCTGCATTGCCTTCTGTTATGCTCGGGCCGGTCTCTCACTGGAAGGCGCTGTCACGGCCCACTGAGTCAGAGCTATGGCTGCTTCCGTGGCTTTCCTTCGTTCCACGCCCATTGAGGAAATCTGCAAGGCTGCCACTTGGTCCTCAGTTCACACGTTCACTACTCACTACTGTCTGGATGCCTTCTCCAGACGGGATGGACTCTTCGGCCAATCTGTGTTACAAAATTTATTTTCCTAATGGCCAACCATCCCTCCTCCCCCTCTGTTAGCTTGGAGGTCACCCATACGTTAAGAATATGCTGCCTGCTTGTCCTGGGATAAAGCACAGTTACTTACCGTAACAGGTGTTATCCAGGGACAACAGGCAGATATTCTTAGGACCCGCCCTCCTCCCCGGGTTGGCTTCTTAGCTGGCTTATCTTAACTGGGGACCACGCTCTCCTCCGTCGAGCGGGAAGGCACCCACGCATGCGCGGTGCGGTCAACTAGAACTTTCTAGTTAAAAGTATCCGTACCGGGGCTCCGTCGGTGACGTCACCCATACGTTAAGAATATCTGCCTGCTGTCCCTGGATAACACCTGTTACGGTAAGTAATTGTGCTGTTTAGCAGGAACTTGTCCAACTTTGTCTTAAATCCCTGGAGGGTGTTTTCCCCTATAACAGACTCTGGAAGACTCTCTGGGTGAAGAAAATCTTCCTTATATTTGTATGGAATCTATCCCCTTTCAACTTTAGAGAGTGCTCTCTCATTCTCCCCACCCTGGAGGGTGCTTCGGGATCCTCTCATCTGGGCTTTACTCCTGATTTTGTCAACTTGCTGTGGAAAACCTATTTAAATTGTTATAGGTCTACTAAATCAGTCAAGGGAGCACTGAGGACTGTTTGAGGGGACTTGGCTTCTCCCAAGTACATTCTCTCCAATGGAGCATTCTGAGCAGCAGCCAGAGGACCAGTCAGATAATGACTGGGGAGACTGGAAGTTGGATTCTATGCCTTTACTGTCTGAATAGGCTAATGGGAAGCATGGGCACGGATTAGCTCAGACCACTGGGTGCTGGATATAATCAGAAAAGGGTACCAACTCAAATTCAGCTACTCTCTGGTGGATCACTTTGTGCATCCATTGTGCAGGATAGCCAGTAAAGGCAGTCAAAGTCCAGGCAACAGTGCACAGGTTTTTAGCCATTCAAGCCATAGAGCCTGTTCAACAAGCAGAATTGGGCTTGGGAGATGATAATAATAATAATAATAACTTTTTTCTTCTATACCGCCACAATCTTGCGACTTCTAGGCGGTTTACAATCGCTTTGTATTCTTCATAGTGCCCAAAGAAGACTGGAGGCCCATCCTGGATCTGAAGTCAGTCAATGCGGCCTTGAAGTTGCCACGGTTCTGCATGGAGACTGTTCGGTCAGTCATTGCAACAGTTGTCCCAAGGAAATTCCTGATATCCTTGGATTTGATGGAGGCCTATCTCCATATTCTAATTTTTCTGGAACACAGGAAGTTTTTGAGATTCCGTGTTCTGGGGCCAGAAGTTGGGTCCCTTAGAGTGCAAGTGGCAGGTCTCTCGTTTCAGAGGCTGGTTGGGCAAGGGTTCCTTAGCTCTGCATTCTGACGTAGTCAGATTTTTGAAGGAAATGCTCAGGTTGAGGCCACCAGTAAGATGCCCCTTTTCCTTCATGGAACCTTAACATCATTTTGAGTGGGCTCAACAAAGTGCCTTTTGAGCCTTTGCAGGAGGCATCATTGCTGAATCTAACAGTGAAGACAGTTTTTCTCATAGCCATCATCTCTGCAAGAAGAGTGTTGGAGATACAGGCACTGTCATGCAGAGAGCTGTTCCTTAGGTTTACAGAGGCGGGTGTTTTTTCTTCACACTGTTCCTTTGTTTCTTCTGAAGGTAGTTTCGTCATTCCATGTCAATCAGTTAGGTTGCCTGCTTTTCAGACCATGGGTTCCAAAAAGAGGGGTAAAGCTTTGCAACTATTGGATGTCCAGAGAGTTCTTCTCCAATACCTCAAAGTAACCAATGAATTTCATCTTTCAGATCATTTGATTGTCTTAACCAATACTTCTAGGCTGGGTAAACCAGCATCTAAGGCAAATGTTTCCAGATGGATTCGGATGGCTATTTCATCAGTGTATATTGACTGTGGGAAACAGCTACCAATTTCCTTGAGAGCACTCTCCACTAGGAGTGTGCGTCTTCATGAGTAGAGACTTGGGCAATTCCTCTTGAAGAGATTTGTAGAGCACTCTCCATATATTTATAAAGTTTTACAGAGTGGATGTGGCAGTACGAGAGGATTCTGCTTTTGGGTCCTTGGTTTTAAGGGCAGGCTTATCAGTCCCCTCCTAGGCTCAGGAGACTGCTTTGGTACATCATCTACAGTTAGGACTCCTAGACACATTGCACCAGAACAGAAGATTAGGTTCTTACCTCAATGATAATCTTTCTGGTAGATATGTCTAGGAGTCCTGATTAGTTCCTCGGACAGAGTGTATGTCCACAGCTGGAGATATTCTCCTGCCAGTCTGATATGAAGAGTAAAATATCTATCTAACATATAATAATAATAAAATATCTATCTATCCATAAGTGTTAGTGTTGGTCACACTTTGACAGGTGGGGGGTTCATTCCACCTTGAGTTACATTATGTGTTCATTAACTTGATTCAATTTTGTTTTACAGAGCAGAATAGAAATGTGTTATCGAGGATGTACCCTGTACCCCTCCTTATTTTTATGTTGTAGTGAGGATCGATTGCTTTGGTACAAACTGAAGGTGGCATTACAGCCACTGGAGAAGGAGGTGGAGCCAAAGAATGTCAATTTCATCCTTCTGCTATACAACCCACGAGTATGGGAGATCATCTACAGCAGGGGTGTCAAAATCCCTCCTCGAGGGCCGCAATCCAGTCGGGTTTTTAGAATTTCCACAATGAATATGCATGAAATCTGTTAGCATACAATAAAAGCAATGCATGCAAATAAATCTCATGCATATTCATTGGGGAAATCCTGAAAACCCAACTGGATTGCGGCCCTCGAGGAGGGACTTTGACACCCCTGATCTACAGTCAGGACTCTGACACACATCCACCAGAAAAAAGATTATCAAGGTAAGAACCTAATCTTCCATTTGTTTTTGCTTTTTCTGCTGCTAGCCTCTTGTTCGAAACTCCAGCAATCATGATTGTGCACTCACTTGGTCTGCGCTCAAGAACTGGGCCTACCCCTCAACTCTTGTATGTAGGTGCTAGACGTGTTCTTCTCTCTTTACTGCCAATGCTTAACACAGTATGCATATAATTTGCATGCTGTTTGTGTTGAACATCATCTGGTAACATAAAAATGCGATGTAACTCAGTGTTTAGTATCGGTTTGTGGAGTTCTGAGCATATGCCCCTCTGTCTGTGCTGTAAAACTTCATCAGTCCATCAGAAAACCTCCTGTGCCAGAACTGTTCTGTGCTCTGTTTTTGTAAAGGATTAAAGGGTAGCATGATGATCAAAAGAACACAAAATAACTTATTTGTGGAAAAAAAATGTCCTTATTTATTGTTTTCTGTTAATCTCTTTATTTCCTCTCCTTTTTTCTGTCAACTTGTTTTTCTTATCTCCTTCCCCATCTCAGTTTGATGGCACAGAGGGAGGCTGGTTCCAGAAGATTTCCTCCCGATTTTGCAGTCACCAGTCCTTTGCACTAGAGCAGCTGAAAGGAAAACAGAAAAAAGACCCTCGTTTTAACCAATTCATTCAGGTAAAAGTAACCCCTCAGTTTGCACCTCTGGTGGTGATGGAAGAGGTGCTCCCAGTCTGTGCTGTGTGATGGTGGAAGGGAAGCCTTTCTTTGTGGGGAAATGAGTACTCATTCTTGCAAATCCTTGACATTCCTACATTCTCTGCAGGAAGCAGAGAGTAAACCTCAATGCCGGCGGCTGCAGCTGAAGGACATTATTCCTATTGAAATGCAGAGACTGACCAAGTACCCTTTGCTTCTGCAGAACATAGCCAAATGTACTGGTGAGTGAGGGGTATTCTTTATAACTACCTACACTATGGTGCTATTTAAACATTATACAAGTGTTGCATGAAACTTTGGTCTGTGATTGCACACACTCTTTATCAGTTGTCCAGCCTCTTACTAGAGCTTCGATCATGACCCTTCCGCTCCTTCCAGGTAACACTCTACTTAATTGAACTGTGTTTTCCAGTGCAATAGGTGAGGCATTCTATACAGTAGGGTTATTTCCCTATAGCCACATGCTGCTGCAGAAGGAATCCACTCCAGATTTTTCATTCTGTCTCTGTTGTACTTCACTGGGCTCTCTAGCTCCACCTTCAGTTCTTCTGCGTGCATGTCTGCAGGAGTGTTTGTTCTGCTCTCCCCATTTTATTATTTTAATTCAATGTAATTTTGTCCCCTTTTCAGATAATTTAGTTTTTGGAGGCATTGTGTAACCTTATGCGGGTTTGGCAAAGGTGTCGGCGTACTCCATCTCTGCCCGCAGACTGCTTTGGTTCAGACAGCATCCTGATGTTTCCACTTCCAAGGTCACTTTGGTTGGACTGTTTTTGCAGGAGCAGTTATTCTTTGGCTAGGGTCTGGATGACCTCATGGATTCTAGAATGAGCTGTTACCCTAAGACTCTGTCTGATAGCAGACCCAGACCATCCTGGGGTTCTGGTCGTTCTAATTTTGTGGCTCACAGCGATCCTGACCGTATTCAAGTGCCACATTGCAGATTTCTTCACAGTGCTACTGATAAGAACATAAGAACATAAGTAGTGCCTCTGCCGGGTCAGACCAGAGGTCCATCCCGCCCAGCAGTCCGCCCCCGCGGCGGCCCAACAGGTCATGACCTGCCTTAATCACCAGAAAGGGGCCCCCTTGCCCCCTAGGTTTCTCATCGAAGTCCTATCTTCCCATCAATGTCCTAACCCTCCGGCCTTGCACCTGCACGACCTGGTGAGCTATCTATACTTATGCAACACCCCAGCACCTCCCTCAGTACCCCACGATCCCCTTTTCCCTCAGGAATCTGTCCAATCCCTGTTTGAATCCCTGTACTGTACTCTGCCGGATCACTTCCTCCGGGAGCGCATTCCATTTGTCCACGACCCTTTGGGTGAAGAAAAACTTCCTTGCATTTGATTTGAACCTATCTCCCTTCAGTTTCTCTGAGTGCCCCCTTGTACCTGTCGTCCCTTTTAGTCTGAAGAACCTGTCCCTGTCCACCCTCTCTATGCCCCTAAGTATTTTGAAGGTCTCTATCATATCCCCCCTGAGCCTCCTTTTTTCCAGAGAGAAGAGCCCCAGTTTATCCAGCCTCTCAGCATATGGGAAGTTTTCCAGCCCTCTTACCAGTTTCGTTGCCCTCCTTTGGACTCTCTCAAGAACTGCCATGTCCTTCTTGAGGTGCGGCGACCAATATTGAACGCAGTATTCCAGATGTGGGCGCACCATCGCTCGATACAGCGGCATGATGACTTCCCGCGTCCTGGTTGATATGCCCCTCTTGATGATGCCCAGCATCCTGTTGGCTTTCTTCGAGGCTGCTGCACACTGTGCGGATGGTTTCATGGATGGATCCACTAGCACACCCAAGTCTCTCTCAAGTCAGGTGTCTTCCAGCAATCTCCCCCCCATTTTATACTCTAACAACGGGTTCTTTTTCCCTATGTGCATGACCTTGCATTTATCTACGTTAAAGCGCATTTGCCATTTGTTTGCCCAGTCCTCCAGCTTATCGAGGTCCCTTTGCAGTTCCTCACACTCCTCCCTGGTCCTAACTCTGGCGCAGAGCTTGGTATCGTCTGCAAATTTTATAACCTTACACTTTGCCTCCGTTTCCAGGTCATTGATAAATATGTTGAAGAGTAGCGGCCCCAGCACCGATCCCTGCGGCACACCGCTCGTGACTCCCCGCCAGTCAGAATATTGGCCCTTTACTCCGACCCTCTGCTGTCTACCTGACAGCCAGTGCTTGATCCATCTGTGTACATCCCCGCCCACCCCGTGGTTCCACAGCTTCCTAAGCAGCCTTTCATGTGGCACCTTGTCAAAGGCCTTTTGAAAATCGAGGTAAATGATGTCTATGGGTTCCCCTTTGTCCACCTGACTGCTTATTCCCTCAAAGAAGTACAGAAGGTTTGTCAGGCACGACCTTCCCTTACAGAATCCGTGCTGGCTTGTCCGCAGTAGGCCATTTTTCTCGATGTGCTCGCAAATGCTGTCCTTGATCATTGCTTCCACCATCTTCCCTATAACTGAAGTCAGGCTCACCGGCCTGTAGTTCCCGGGGTCACCTCTCGATCCCTTCTTAAAGATAGGTGTGACATTCGCCAGTTTCCAGTCCTCTGGTACCTCTCCAGTTTTCAAGGATAGGTTGCAAACATGCTGGATTGCGCCCGCTATTTCCTGACTTAGTTCCTTTAGAACCCTTGGGTGGATCCCGTCCGGTCCCGGTGATTTGCCGCTTTTCAGTCTGTCAATCTGCTTGAGGACATCCTCCCGACTTACCTCTATATGCCCCAATCTTTTGGCCTGCTCCCCACTCATGAGCTCCTCTGAGTCCGGTATATTGGACGTGTCCTCGCTTGTGAAGACCGACGAGAAGAACGTGTTCAACCTCTCAGCTACCTCTTTATTCTCCTTAATCATTCCCTTCCTATCCCCATCGTCCAATGGCCCCACCTCCTCTCTCACTGGTTGCTTCCCCTTTACGTAACTGAAGAATGCCTTGAAGTTTTTCGCCTCCCTGGCCAGCCCCTCCTCGTATTTCCCTTTTGCTTTTCTAATCTCTCGGTGGCATTCCTTTTGGCATTTCCTGTGCTCCTGGTGATTTTCCTCCGTTGGATCCCTTTTCCATTTCCGGAAGGACACTTTCTTGTCACTGATTACCCTCTTTACTTCAGGTGTCATCCAAACCGGGTCTTTTGACCGCTTGTTCTTGCGGCCTTTCCTGAAACTGGGGATGTACAGTTTTTGCGCTTCCTGCAGTGTGTCCCTGAGAAGGGTCCAGGCGCTCCCTACAGTCTCCATCCTAAATCCGTTCCTGAGCTTCCTCCCCACCATTTTCCTCATAGCAACATAGTTCCCTTTCCTGAAGTTGAGCGCAGTCGTTGCGGTCCTCCCCACTATGGGTGACCCCCTTTCTAATGTGAATCTGATCACGTTGTGATCACTGTTGCCTAGTGTTCCTCCCACTTCTACCCCTCTTGCAGGCCCCCCTAATCCGTTAAGGATGAGGTCAAGAGTAGCATCCCCTCGCGTCGGTTCCTTGACTAGTTGCTCCATGAAGCAGTCCCTCACAGCTTCTACGAATCCTGCTTCCCTCGTGGAGTTGGAGTGTCCCGTACTCCAGTCTATCCCCGGGTAGTTGAAGTCCTCCATCACTGTTACACTTCCAGTCCTGCATTCCTGTCTCAGTTCTGCTTCCAAGTCTTGTCCTATTGTTTCTGACGCACCAGGCGGGCGATAATACAGCCCCAGCTTTATGTCTGCACTCTTCTTTCCCGGCAATTTGACCCATAGCGATTCTAGCTCCTCTGCCTTTGTTGCCGTATCGATCCCAATCGAGTAGATATAGTCCTTTATATACAGCGCTATGCCTCCCCCCTTCTTGTGGGTCCTGTCCCTCCTGTAGAGCTTGTACCCTGGCAGCGCCACATCCCATTGATTTTCCTCTGTCCACCAGGTTTCTGTAATTCCTATTATATCCAGGTCCTCCCCCTTGGCCATGACTTCCAGTTCACCCATCTTAGCCATGAGGCTTCTTGCATTTGCGTATAAGCACTGTAGGTCCCGGTGTTTGTCCTCCACCTCTGCCTTTACCTGGGCCGCCTTCCCTTGGGTCTCGGGCGGTTTTCCCGCTCCCGGTGCCTCTGCTGTGCCCTCTGCCTTTACCCTCGCAACTCTCTTCCTCCCCATGTCCCCTCCCCCTTCCTCCTCCAGTTCTGCGCCCCCTGCTGAAGAGGCAAAATGGCGCCAGGTCAAGGGATGTTCCTCTTGAGAGAGGGGGCCGGCTCTAAGTCTGTTTTTACACCTAAATGTGCATTACATCTGACAAGTGAGTCTTGGATTTTCTTTGGTCGGGCTACAAGCTGGAATTTGCCCGACCTCTGCCAGATTGGTTCGTGGACTCTTTTACAGGTCGCCCGATCATAGCGCTCAAGACTCCAGCCACCATTCAGCACTGGCAGGATATTCAAGCTCTAGAGCTGGGGTCACACAAGCTCTCTGGCTCTGGCAGATACTCTACATACTTTCTCGTGCCCAGAAAGGCTCAGAAGATCTTCAGCTCGTGAATCCGGCTCTCAAGGTTCCAGACATTCAAATGGAGGCAATGGTTTCAGTTATTGCAGTAGTGGCTCCAGGGGAGTTTCTTGCATCTCTGGTTCTCAAGGAAGCATATTTGCACATTTACTTTATTTCGGCTCACTGCAACTTTTTGCAGTTTCATGTTCTGGAACAACATTACCAACTCTCAACTCTACTTTTTGGGCTGGCGACAGCGCCCCAAACTTGCACTGAGGTGATAGTTGTTGTA
Organism: Geotrypetes seraphini; assembly: GCF_902459505.1. Classification (NCBI taxonomy): domain Eukaryota; kingdom Metazoa; phylum Chordata; class Amphibia; order Gymnophiona; family Dermophiidae; genus Geotrypetes; species Geotrypetes seraphini. The sequence continues at coordinate 70,781,973 of NC_047094.1, read as the reverse complement.
GCGAGTTACATGCAAAAAAAAAAAAAGCCATCTGACAATCATGCAGTCACTGGAATACCTGGGAATTCTCTGACTTGGCTGCGGGCCATGTCTATCTACCAGTAGTCTGCTGGCAGAATCTGTGTGCCCAGGTTTCTCCCCTTCTAGAATGACTAACTCCATCGGCATGAGTTTATCTTCAATTTCTGGGACCCATGGTTGCCCCACTAAATATGTGGTTCCTTGGGCAAGGGCGCACAGGCATCTTCTTCTCCATGCTTTGCTCTCTCACTGGATTTGGCACAGGGATGCTTTGCAAGCCTATCTACCTTGGACTCCTGAGCAAGCATAGACTGGTGGCTTCCCCCACAATCGCTTCACGGGGGCGTACCACTGCACATTGCCTTTTGGATTGTGGTGCTGTCCGATGTCAGCCTTCGGGGCTGGGGAGCCCATTGCAATTGCTCTTCTGTTCAGGGGAGTTGGATGCCCTCTCAGCAAAAGTGGTCCCTCAACCAGTTAGAGCTCAGAGCCATTCGGCTAGCTCTGATGAGATTGCAGCAGACTCTGGAGGTCCAAGCGGTCAAGGTCTTCTCCGGCAATGCGACGGCAGTAGCCTATGTCAATCACAAGGGAGGTCCAAGAGCACTCCTCTAGCTCAGGAAGCCTGCCTTCTTTTTCTTTGGGTGGAGCGTCATAAGAATTGCCGCCGCGGCCCTTAGGTCAAAGACCAGTGCCCTAACTGAGTCTAGCCTTACCTGCATACGTTCTGGTTCAGCAAGAACTTGTCTAACTTTGTCTTGAATCCCTGGAGGGTGTTTTCCCCTATAACAGCCTCCGGAAGAGCATTCCCGTTTTCAACCACTCTCTGGGTGAAGAAGAACTTCTAGTGCTGCCAGCAGCTCATGTGATGGGAGTAGACAGCATTCAGACTGACTTCCTCAGCAGACGAACTCTATATTTGAGCAAGTGGGTCCTGTCCCCCGAGGTGTTCCAAGCGATAGTGGGGCACTGGGGACGGCTTCACTTCAATCTCATGACCACGGCAAGAAATAAGAAAGCGGAATGCTTCTTCAGTTGAAGATCCAAGCCCAGCTGCACAGGTCTCAGTACTCTGGTGCAGTCGTGGTCTCAGGATATTCTCCTGTGTACTTTTCCTCCTTGGCTGATGATCGGCTGGGTCATTCAGAGGTTCATGGCTCATCTGGGCTGCGTCATTCTGGTGGCTCCAGATTTGCCTCGTAGACACTGGTATACAGATCTGATGCATCTGCGCAGAGGTTGCAGCCTTTGGCCGAGCACCTCTCCAGACCTTCTCTTGCACGGTTTAGTCTCCACTGAAGATCTGGGTCACTTTGCTCTTACAGCATCGCTATTGAATATGCAGTCTTGGAGTATAAAGAATATTCTGCCCTAGTTGTTGATGCTCTTCTGTAGTCTAAGAAATCGTCAATGATGTCTGCTTACTCTTAAGACGTGGAAGGCATTCCAGCATCAGTGGACCCTTATTCATCTCCAATTTTTCTAATTCTGGGAGAGTGTGGCGCAGTGGTTAAAGCTACAGCCTCGGCACCCTGGGATTGTGGGTTCAAGCCCACACTGCTCCTGTGACCCTGGGCAAATCACTTAATCCCCCCATTGCCCCATGTACATTAGATAGATTGTGAGCCCACTGGGACAGACAGGGAAAAATGCTTCAGTACCTGAATAAATTCATGTAAATCGTTCTGAGCTTTCCTGGGAGAACGGTATAGAAAAATAAATAAATTTCTCACCTTTCTTCAGGCTGGGTTGGATAAAGGCCTCATTATGGCTTCTCTTAGGGTTTAAGTGGCTGGGTTCTCCTATTTTAGATCCCGGGAGCATCAGTCTTCTTCGGCATCTCATTCTGATGTCCCTGGATTTTTGAAGGGGGCTATTCGTGTCCAACCACCAGTTAAGCATCCTTTCCCTTCCTAGGACCTTAACTTAGTGTGGTCTAACCTTCTCAAAGCTACTTTTGAGCCCCTTTGAGATGTGGAGTTGACGCTTAAGACTGTTTTTCTGGTCACCATTACGTTGGTGCGTCGTGTCGACATTGCAAGTTTTGTCATGCAGGGACCCTTTCCTCCGTATTTTGGAGGTGAGGGTTTTCCCTTTGGACGGTTCCTTCCTTCCTGCCAAAGGTAGTTTTGGTTTTTCATGTCAATCAGGAAGTGTACTTGCTTGCCTTTCAACCAACAGGTTCCAAGACACAGGACCGCCTGTTGAAGAAACTGGATATGCGCAGAGTTCTTCTGCGTTCTCAGGAGGTCACCCACGAGTTTCGTCTCTCTGATCATTTGTTTGTGCTGACTCATTCAGTTAAGCGGGGCGCTCCTACTTCCAAAGCCACGATTTCCAGATCTATCGGGCCATTTCATCATACTACATTCTTTCACAGAAGCAGTTTCCTGTTTCCATCAAGACGCATTCTACCATGAGTGTGGCTTATTTGAGCGATGAAGCTAGATCTGTCTCTCCTGAGATTTACAGAGTGGCGACGTGGTCTTGTCTTCACATGTTTGCCAAATTCTACAGAGTGGACGTTGCGGCAAGACAGGACTCCACCTTTGAGTTCTCGGTCTTAAGGGTCGGTGTGGCAAGCCCTCCCTAGTTTTTTGGGGCACTGCTTTTGCATGTCCCTACTGTCTAGAATGTCTCACCTATTGCACTGGAAAAGGAGATTATGTACTTACCCTGGTAAGCTCTTTTCCAGTAGATAGATGAGACATTCTAGACTGCCGCCCAGTACTTACTGCACCTGTCTACAGTTTTAATCTGTTTTATGTTTCTCCAAATTGACTCTTGGATGCCTGTCAGCCATTGTGGGCTGGGAAGAATTTGTATATATATTTTAATTTATTAGGGAGTAGTTTCTGAGCTCCTTTGAAGCCAGTGTTGGTGGTTAACGATACTGTCTAGTTACTTTTGAGCAGAACAATTTGTTTAAGCCTGTTGCTACAGTTGCCTCTACTTCATGTGTATTGGGTGGCACTACGTACTTGGGTACTAACTGAAGGTGGAGCTAGACATCCTAGTGAAGTACAACAGAGGCAGAATGAAAAATCTGGAATGGATTCCTTCTGCAGCAGCACGCGGCTATAGGCAAATAACCCTACTGTCTAGAATGTCTCGCCTATCTACTGGAAAAGAGCTTACTAGGGTAAGAATATAATCTCTTTTTTGTTAGAAAGATGAGGAGGTAAAACTTTTGGATCTGATGAATCTTCCGTTTCTGTTTTTAGAAGAGGTAGATGAGAAACACAAGGTACTAAAAGCTGCTGAGTGCTGCCGGAAGATCCTCAATCATGTCAACCAGCAAGTGAAGGAAACTGAGAACTTACTGGTAAGGAATATAGGGGTGGGGGCATGATTGACCTCTGTACAGTGTGCACAATGAAGGTAATTCTTTAAGTAGGCATCTTCATTTAGGCACACTGTGGAGTGAGCGCTTATTCTATAATGGTAAAACCCAATATTAGGATGCCTAAAATCTAGGCACACACAGTTACAGCAGCCATAGACACAGAGGGCGCAAAAATGTGCAAAGGGTGCATGTGCCATACAGTATTCTGAAAAGTGCATGCAGAAGTGATGTCCCTGTCTATACTCTGCCCCTGTATACTCACCCTTGCATTTGGGCATTGTTCCCCTTAAGCACGCCCTTTCAGAACAGCGCTTAGGCACAATATTGACATTTATGTGCAAATGTGCCCACATTCACATATCAGTGTCAGAACTCCGTACATTTATGCAAATAATGCATGCATAAATGTAAGCATCCTGTTATAGAATTGCCTCCAGTGTTTTGCACGGCAACATTCTGTCTGTTTAGTTTCTATATAGCACACATCTGTGTTGTATTACATATGAAAATCAGAGGCACTGCTAAGATCCAGTAATTTTCTAATCAACTTGGCTCTGTAGCCACCGTGAACTTGTAGAATAAGATGTCTGCTGAAAACAGCAATTGTGCAAATGATATAAAGAGCAGAAATGTTCCCAGAAAGTCCATTCAGAAAAGGCACTCAAGATTGCTGCTTCTAGAGCAGGGCTGCCCAAGTCTGGTCCTTGAGATGTACTGGCAAGCCAGGTTTTCAGGCTATCCACAATGAATATGCCTGAGAGAAAGAGATTTGCATACCAAGAAGGCAGTGCAGGCAAATTTCTCTCAGGCATATTCATTGTGGATATCCTGAAAACCTGGCCTGCCAGTAGATCTCGAGGACCAGACTTGGGCAGCCCTGTTCTAGAGCATCTTCAACTATCATCACTTACGTATTGCTTTTCTCCCAACAGAGACTTAAGGATTATCAGCGACGTCTGGACCTGTCAAACCTCAGGCAGATCAGTGATCCCCTTGTGAATGAATTCAAGGCAAGATGAATTTGTGTTCCTAAATGGAGTCTACCTCACTGTTAGCTTTGCTATAGGGAAAGTTTTGTGAAGACTGTCTCTAAAGAGAGATGTAGGGAGGATGAAGACAACTCTATTTGTGGGGAACCTGTAAGGAATGTTGGAGAAGCAAAAATGGAAGAGTTGTAGAGAATAGCGCAAGAGCATTGGTTGGGGTGGAGGGGAACTGTTTGGGAGCAGAGGAGGGGTAAGTTCAGGAGAAAGTGTAGTAGTGCCACTACCATATATTTAAGCTTTCATTGTGCCAGTGTTTTCTTCAGACTCAGGACTGTCCTCTTTTTTCAGAATTTGGACATCACTGCTAAGAATATGGTCCATGAGGGACAACTGATTTGGAGAGTTTCCAGGGACAAATCTGTTGGTGAGAACTCTTGTGATTCTACTAAGATCTTAAGATCTGTCCCCGGTCAATCCCACCTCACCATTTTTTCTGTCTGTATATAATAAATGCCCCTTAGTGCTTGAAAGCTATGATATTACTTTGTCAGTGCTCTTCCAGTATTTGCTGTTAGGGGAGAGCTTTCCATAGTGGAACACATTGTATATATTCACACCATTTCCCAAATGCAAGAGAGCTGAAGAGATCTATGGGGCTGGAAGCAGATAGCAGGACTAGCAGCAGGAAGAGGGAAAACATTCCAGTAGGAGTAGGAGTCGAAAAGGGAAGTATGCGGGGGGGGGGGGGGAAGAGACTTGCAGGGCTGGCCTAACCAGTAGGTCATACTAGGCACTTACCTAGGTCACCAGTTTCTAGAGGGACAGCAAAAAGCAGCTGTAGTCCTGACAACTATATCAGTTCAAAGAACCATCAGCATGTATTTGTATCTGCAAAAGAAAGTTTAATATTTAAAATTATAATGTCCAAATATGTGCTTTTATAGAATTGTTATAGGATTAATACAACTGTAGAGTTTAATTGTGAGAATTTGAAGGGAGCAGAGGCTATGGGCTAGGGACTTGAAACCTGAGGGGGGAGGAACATAAAGCTGAATGTTCACCTAGGGTGCCCAGTATCCTTACACTAGGCCTGGGGACTTTTACTTGGGGGTACAAGGCATAGAGATCTGGTGTCAGCATGGCATACGCTCCCACCTATCCTGTTAATTTTTCATCAGGTATTAAGTTGCTAAGCCAATATTCAAAGCAAATTATGCATTTTCTGTCTGCCAGTGAACTTATCATGTGCTTATCTGTACAGTTTCAAACTTTAAAGTAATAATATTGGGCTGGTTTAAATCACCAATTAGCCAGATACTATATAGACCAGGTTAGGGGTGAGGCAGTGCTAAAAATGATCAATTTAACAGTAGTAATCATCTGGTAAGTAGATAAAATATCCATATAACAGGTCTAAACAGATAGTGCTGGCCAGGTCACTGCTCAATTGGGGGCAATTCTATAAACAAAACGTTAGCATTTATATGTGCATCATACATAAAAATGTTTAGAATTCTAGCATACACATATGTTGCTAGCATACCTTCTAAATACTCTTTTGTAAATATCTGCCTAACTTGCATCTGCAAGGGACATGCAGAGAGGTAGAACATGGGCGAGACAGAGACAGGGCTCTCCTTCCACCTGTAATTTACAGAATATTGGAAATTATGTTTGTCCTTGCTGCACTTAAGTACTCACACTTTAACACCACCTGTGTAAATGATGTAAGTGCCTAAATGTTAGGTGTGTATATTCCAGGTCACATTAGTATTCTATAATGGAACCTAGGCACTTAGAACATAAGAATTGCTGCTGCTGGGTCAGACCAGTGGTCCATTGTGCCCAGCAGTCCACTCACGCGGCGGCCCCTAGGTCAAAGACCAGTGCTCTAAATGAGTCCAGCCTCACCTGCGTACGTTCCAGTTTAGCAGGAACTTGTCCAACTTTGTCTTGAATCCCTGGAGGGTGTTTTCCCCTATAACAGACTCCAGAAGAGCATTCCAGTTTAATACCACTCTCTGGGTGAGGAAGAACTTCCTTACGTTTGTACGGAATCTATCCCTTTCAACTTAAGAGAGTGCCCTCTCGTTCTCTCTACCTTGGAGAGGGTGAACAACCTGTCTTTATCTACTAAGTCTATTCTCTTCATTATCTTAGAAACATAGAAACATAGAAAAAAGCGGCAGAAAAGAGCTATAGCCCACCAAGTCTGCCCATTCCAAGTATCCCCCCCCTGAATTCACTCCCTTAAAGATCCCACGTGAGTATCCCATTTTCTCTTAAAATCCGTCACGCTGCTGGCCTCAATCACCTGCAGTGGGAGTCTGTTCCAATGATCGCCATGAAACTTCCCTCCCCTGATTTTCAGCGGATGCCCTCTGGTGGTCGAGGGTCCCATGAGCCAGAAGATATCATCTTCCGACTCGATACGTCCCGTGATATACTTATACGTTTCAACCATATTTTGATCATGTCCCCTCTCAGTCTTCTCTTTTCAAGGAAAAAGAGGCCCAGTTTCTCCAGTCTCTCACTGTACGACAACTCCTCCAGCCCTTAACCATTTTAGTCGCTCTTCTCTGGACCCTTTTGAGTAGTACCGTGTACCTTTTTCATGTATGGCAACCAGTGCTGGATGCAGTACTCCAGGTGAAGGCGCTCCATGGCCGGGTACAGCGGCATGATAACCTTCTCCGATCTGTTCTTGATCCTCTTCTTAATCATTCCTAGCATTCTGTTTTCCCTTTTCGCCACTGCTGCGCATTGCTTGGACAGCTTCTTCAACTTGTTGATCAGAACTCCCAAGTCTCTTTCCTGGGAGGTCTCTCCAAGTACCGCCCCGGATATCCTATATTCGTGCATGAAATTTTTGTTACCAACATGCATCACTTTACACTTATCCACATTGAACCTCATTTGCCATGTCGATGCCCATTTCTCGAGCTTGATTTTGTCACGTTGCAAATCTTCGCAATCTCCCTGTGTCTTCACTACTCTGAATAACTTTGTATCGTCCGCAAATTTAATCACCTCACTTGTCGTACCAATGTCCAGATTGTTTATAAAGATGTTGAAGAGCACGGGTCCAAGCACCCCACTGGTGACGCTCTTCCAGTCCGAGTATTGTCCATTTACCCCCACTCTCTGTTTCCTATGCTCCAGCTAGTTTTTAATCCACGTGAGTATTTCACCCTCGATTCCATGGCTCGCAATTTTCTGAAGTAGTCGTTCATGTGGAGTGCCTAAATGGAGAATTGTTCCAAACATGTATAATGTCTAGCTGTGTTTCTTATCTGTTTAGAGAAGCATTTGGAGAATAAAGAACTTAATGTGTATGTTGTTGCACTGATCAGTACTTTCACACAAGAGGATTTAAAGAATTTTGTAGAACAGTTGTAATTTGTATTTATGATTTTAATATTTTTATTCTGTGTTTTGTTTTTATTTTAATTTTATTGTGTTTTATTTTTGCAATTGTATTATGTTTGTATATTTGTAAGCCTTTGAGACTGGTAGATTTTACAACCTATAAATTGATAAATAGATGTATTAATTTAAACTCCAGTGTTGGTGCTTAAATTATTGCAATGACTGAGCCAACCGAGAATTCATCTCATATGCTTGGCAGTTGCTTCACTAGAGGCAGGGGAGAAAAACGCAGGTGGGAGGTGGAGGCAGTAAGAAGCAGCTCTCTCTCCTGCAGGTGTGCACAGGACTGTCCCTTACTTTTCTCTCTTATACTCTCTCTTTCCAGATGTCCATGTGCTCCTTCTGGATGATATCTTGGTGCTTTTACAAAGACAGGATGACAAATTGGTGTTAAAATGCCACAGCCGAACCATGACCCCCACCCCAGATGGTAAACAGATGTTGAGCCCCATCATCCGACTTAACTCTGCCATAACCAGAGAGGTGGCCACAGGTAAGGCTAAAGGTCACAAAAGGAGGCGTGCAGGGGTTCATAAGTGATATTAGGGGTGCTCATGAAAGAGGAAACTGCAGGTGAGACTACAGCTCAGGAGGAGGAGGTGGCTGCAAGTAAGACCCCATTAGTCTTGGAATGGTAGGGTCATGGGTATGATAAGAGATCTCTAGGAAGTAGTCATTCAGGTTGAAAGGACTTAGACTTTTTGCTGACAATGAATGTTACTGAGTCTAGGGGATGTGATGAGTTCTTCATATCTCCTAACCCTCATCTCCTCATCTTCTTTTCTCTGTTGCAGATAACAAAGCCTTCTACGTTATCTTCAGCTGGGAGGACAGAGCACAGATCTATGAACTGGTAGCACAGTCCAGTTCAGAGAGAAAAATGTAAGATGTGATAATGTAGCTAGGGAGGGTAGGGGAGAGGAAAGAAGAGGGAACTGTCAGGACAGAGCACAAGAGAACCTCGGCATTAATATTGAATGAACATGAAAAAAGCTACCTCAAATGTACAGTATTGTACAGAAAACAGGCATAGAAGACTAAGGCAAGCTGTGATGTAAAATGCTGCCTCACACAGGGTGCAGGAGACAGGGGTACCAAAATTGTGCTCTGTCCAGGGGCACTGCCCCCTCCTTAAACAATGCAGCACAGAGTGCCTCTCTATTTCCATCTTTTCCCTCTCACCCACCCCTGAAACACATGATTCAGCATCTCCAACTCTCCCTCCCAGAATCACCAACTCTTCAAACTTGATGCATAGCAACACTCTATGAAGCTTCCCGCTCCAGCACATAGCTAATGATTATAGCAGATAAAGACCTGAACAGTTCATTCAGTCATCCATGTAATTACATGCATTAAAATTTCTTGATTAAATTGTATTTTTTTCTTTGTTTTTTTTCTGGGCCATAGACCTTAGAAGTCCACCCGGTACTGTCCTTAGGTTCCAACTCCTGGAGTTGCCGTTGAAGCTCATACAGCCTATCTAAACCATCTCCTTTGTGGGATTCAGACCGTGAACGTTTACGCTTTCATATTCTAATTAGAGATCCTCTATATTCATCCCATGTCTTTTTAAAATTCTATCACTGTTTTCCTCTCCACTACCTCCCTTGGCAGGGCATTCCAGGCATCCACCATTCTCTCCTTGAAAAATAATTTCCTAACATTACTCTTAGGTCTGCCACCCCTGAACCTCAATTTATGTCCTCTAGTTTTATCAATTTCCCTTCTCTGGAAAAGATTTGGTCTTGTATTAATATCTTTCATATATTTAAAAGCTTGTATCATATCACCCTTGTCCTTCCTCTCCTCTCCTCCAGAGTATACATGTTGAGGTCCTCTCGTCTCTTCTTGTACTTCTTTTGGCGCAGACCCCCTACAATTTTTGTTGCTTTCCTCTGAACTGCTTCAAATCTTCTTATATCCTTGGCCAGATATGGCCTCCAAATTTGAACACAGTACTCCAAATGGGGCCTAACCAATGACCTGTACAAGGGCATAAACACCTCCTTTCTTCTGCTGGTTAAGCTTCTCTATACAGCCTAGCCTCTTTCTGGCTACAGCCATCCAGTGGCGTACATAGCATATGTGGCACCCGGGGCCCATCATTTTTTGACCCCCCCCCCATCTGTATGAAAAACATGATTTTTAGTAACAGTCTGCACGTCACACAAGAGTGTACCTAGGAAAAGGCAGCATCTTACATATTGCAGTGAGCAGTACAACATCAATACACCCACATCAATACACCCATTGTAAAACTAAACAAGCCAGATTAGTACAGCCCAATTCTACACAGTCAATCCTAACAGAAAACCATGTCTTTCGAACACACAGAGCACAGAAAACACCTTCGCCTAGTATGTAATCACAAACTAACCCCTCTATCTTTTACAAAACTGTAGTGTGGTTTTTAGCTATGGTGGTAACAGCTCAGATGCCAACGCTAAAAAACGCTCTACAGTTTTGTAAATGGGGAGATAGAATAAAAATATATAGACAAAGATTAAACTGAAGCACCAAGAAGCTGGACTCTGCACACAATGCAACACCACAGAAAAAGCAATGCATCTCCCCTAAAGCAAAAAAAAAAAAAAATAGAATTTTTTTCTACCTTGTCTTCTCTGGTTTCTGCTTTCCTCATCTTCTTGTCACTCTCTACCTTTCATCCACAGTCTACCCTCTCTCTGCCCCTTCTATATGGCATCTTCTCTCCTTCTATTCACTTTTCAGAAACTTTATGCCTCCCCCTTCCATCTCTCTCACACCCCCATGGTCTGGCATTTCACTCTCTCCTCTCCCTTCCCCCCACTTCCATCAGCATCTGCCCCCTTTCTCACCCTTCACCACGCTTCCATACCACTCTGACCCCCTTTCTCACCCTTCACCATGCTTCCATACCACCCTGACTCCCTTTCTCACCCTTCACCATGCTTCCACACCACCCTGACCCCCCTTTCTCACCCTTCACCATGCTTCCATACTACCCTGACCCCCTTTCTCACCCTTCACCACGCTTCCATACCACCCTGACCCCCTTTTTCTCCTTCCACCACCCTTCTATGCTTCTTTCTCTCCATCAAAATCAACAAGGTCCCGCGATGATTACTTTTGCTGCCGCTGCTTCAGAAGAGGTAAGTGATGTTGGAGGGGGCTGGGCCGGCAGAGGTAAGGTCCCACGATGACTGCAGCTGCCGGTCCACCCCCATCCGACATCACTTACCTCTTCCGAAGCAGTGGCAGCAAAAGTAATCATCACGGAACTTTCGTGCACTTCAGCGCGGCTGCTGACTCTACTCTGGAATAAATACGGCAGCCATGCTGAGGTGCCGTTTTCAGCAGTGTGGGAGCTTCCGAACCCAGCCTGCTGTGCACCCCCTTGGAGAGTGCGCCTGAGGCTGACCGCCCCCCCCCCCCTTGGTACGCCACTGCAGCCATTGCCTTGTCACACTGCTTTGTCGCCTTCAGATCCTCAGACACTATCACCCCAAGGTCCCTTTCCCCGTCCATGAATATCAGCATCTCGCCTCCCAGCACATACATCCCCCTCAGATTTCTACTCTCCAAATGCATCACTCTGCACTTTTTTGTAGTGAATTTTAGTTGCCAGACATTAGACCATTCTTCCAACTTTTGCAGATCCTTTTTCATGTTTTCTATTCCTTCTGTGATGTCCACTCTGTTACAAATCTTGGTATGAGCCATAAAAAGGCAAACAATTCCTTCTAACTCTTCGGCAATATCGCTTACAAATATATTGAACATAATCAGACCCAGCACCGATCCTAGAGGCACTCCACTACTCACCTTTCCTTCAAGCAAATTCCATTAACCACCACCCTCTGACATCTGTCTGTCAACCAGTTTCTAATCCATTTTGGGTCCTAACTTCAACTGGTTGAGTTTGTTCAAGATCCTCCTATGAGGCACGTTGCAAGACAGTGTCGGGATCTGTCCCCTTTAACACACACTTCCTGTTGCTGTGTGAGCGAGACCTGATTATACCTCCCAACATGCTGGACATAGAGGCTTCATAAAGCATTGCTGTGTGTTTTGGATTTGATCTACAGCCCTGCTCATACACGTAACAGTCATGGCCTTTCCTCATGCTATGGCTGACCTGACGCTGCTGTTACTATCCAGTTGTTTAGTACATAACCACCAGTAGTAAATACTGCCAGATGTCTCCTGCCATCTTGTTTGTTTTCTCCCTGTGACTGATTATAAGGATTGAATACTTTTCCTTTATTTCCCTCTCTGTAGTTGGTGTTCGCTCATCAGTGAGACTGCAGGATCAATAAAACTACCACTGACCTGCCAGCGTAAATACCTTCGGGGTTCATCCAGTGGGCCCAGTCAGCGCAGCCCTGGATCGTAAGTACATCCCTAAGAAACCACATGCGCACACATACACCCCACCTTGGGTGTGCGTTGCCTCAGTAGGTCATACTTCATCACCTGAGAGTACATAGAAGATAACTTAGTGATACACATGTGGATAGACACCATATTTTACTTGTAGTAGCTGAAAAGGTAAGGAATAAGAGGTTTGAAACATGATGACAGATAAAGGCCAAATGGCCCATCTAGTTTGCCCATCTGCAGTAATCATTATCTCTTTCTCTCTCCAAGAGATCCCATGTGCCTATCCCAGGCCCTTTTGAATTTAGACACAGTCTCTGTCTCCACCACCTCTTTTGGGAGACTGTTCCATGCATCACCACCTTTCCTGTAAAAAAGTATTTCCTTAGATCACTCCTGAGCCTATCACCTCTTAACTTCATTCTATACCTTCTCATTCCAGAGCTTCCTTTCAAATGAAAGAGATTCGACTCATGCACATTTACATTACGTAGGTATTTAAACGTATCTATCATACGTTTAAATACCTACGTATCTATCAAACGTATCTATCATACATCTATCATCTCCCCTCTCCCGCCTTTCCTCCAACGTATACAGATTGAGATCTTTAAGTCTGTCCCCATACACCCGGGCTGGATTTAGATGAAAAGAGGCCCTAGGCTATTCCACTTAAGAGGCCCTTTCACCTCCCATTTTTAAGTTTGTAAATTACATGAGAGATAATAAAATACATCATTACTGTGATATATATCAATATGTTAAATGAAACATGTTGTTATTGGTACTAACCTTTATTATTTATTTATTTATATAATTTTACAATATCACCAAGCATATACATCTTGTACAGTAAAGTGAGGTCAAACAACATACTAAACTGAAATTCCAAAATTAAGATATACCACAATCATAGTTCAATTGAAAAATAATAATGGATAAATAAAATAACAATATCCTAGCTGATCTCACACTAGTCCTCAAAATTATTGGATCCAAGATTAAAGAGTAGAACAAATGTAATTCAAATTAATTTAAAAAGAAAAAGTCCATGTCTTACTAAAGTGCAGGGAGTTAACCTTCCATGGGCGCTGCTGTTGTTATTCCTTTTTCAAGACGTTTCCCTGAGAGAAAACCAATTAATTGAGATGGTTCTGTAAAAATATACTTCAATGATAAATATCTAACCACACATTTACATGGATATCTCAAGAAGAAAATGCCACCTATTTGAGTCACTCCAGGTTTTAAAAGTAGAAATTCTTTCCTTCTTTTTTGAGTCTCTCTAGAAACATCAGGGAAAATCTGAATGTGCTGTCCCAGGAAGTCTTTGGACCTATTTTTAAAGTAAAGTTTCATTATCCAATCCTTGTCTGGGGCCAAAGCGACAGACAACAAGAGAGTGGCTGGAACGGCCAGTTCTCTATCTGATTGTTCTAATATTACGGAAATGTCCAGTGACCTCTCCAGGGGTTCTTCAATTTTTTCTTCTTTAGATTGGGGTTTGGCAGGAAGATAATACACTCTTGTAAGAGGAGGTAAGGAACTTTCAGGAATTTCCAATATTTCCATAAAATACCTTTTCACCATTTCTCTAGGAGAAATTGACAGGATCTTTGGAAAATTTATAAACCTCAAATTATTAATTCGACCGTTATTCTCCTGTGCTTCCAACTTCTTCCTGAGTATTATATTATCTTTAACCAACAAATCTTGATTTTGTTTCATAAGCATTAGCTCCTTATTTGTATTTTGTGACTCTGTTTTAAGTTGTGACATATCCTGCTTTAGGTCATTTAATTCTTCTTTTTGTACTTTTAATTCTTTATCCAAACTTTTTATTTGGGGATTTAAAGAATTCCCCAAATTCACTACCAAATCCCATAATGCATCAAGTGTGACTTTAGGTGGTTTTGTAGGTGAAAAAAGTTGTAATGGTGTAGTATCTAAATGTTCTGAAATTAGCTTTACCTCGGTAGCGTCTTGTATTTCCCCAGCCTCTGTTGTCCCGGTCGCAAGTCCTTGCAGAGATAACATATCACTCTGCGTTGTTATTTTCGGCGAGCCCTCCATGCTGGCCTCTGGGAACGAAGAAGAAACCACCTCTTCGGGTGCATTCTGGTCCCGTGGAGAGCTAGCTGCTTGCGGCGTCGGTTGAAGGGGTGGCGTCCTAACGTCGGGGCTAAGAGTGACATCAAGCTCAGGGGATCTCCCCACCATTCCACTCTCTGGCGGTGTCCCCAACGAGCTAGCACCCGACTCTTCTTGCTCCCGTTGTAGGCGTCAGAGAAAATCATCAATTGTTACCACTGGGGTTAAGGGTCGTCGGGAGGCTCCTCCGGCGTTCCTTCCCCGTCTTTTTGGCATAATTAAAGAAGAAGAAGAAAGGTCTTCGCCGACGTCCTCACTGCAATAGGCATGGAACAACCATCTTAGATCCAACTATGGGGAGCAGGATCCGGGTCGGGTCAATTTTCCCAAATTAAAAGTTACCTCAATTGGATTCCCGGACTCCTTGTGGCTCCTAAGGGGCTCCCAAGGGGCCTTGCGTGCCCCTTAGGGCACGCCCCTTTGGCCACGCCCTTTGGCCACGCGGCTGCGGCCGCAACCGCAGCAGCGGTTGCCTTTTACGATGTTGGAGACGGACCCAATGACGTCAGGGGTCCATCTCTGTGGATGCCTGTCAGCGTTGCAAACCGGGAGGAAAAGAAGCCGCTGATGCTGGAGTCTGAGACCAGCCACGAGTCTCCTCACAATATCCTCCAGTCCGGTAACTGCTCCCAGATTGCTGCAGCAGCGGCTGCCTTTTACGATGTTGGAGACGGACCCAATGATGTCAGGGGTCCGTCTCTGTGGATGCCTGTCGGCGTTGCAAACCGGGAGGAAAAGAAGCCGCTGATGCTGGAGTCTGAGACCAGCCACGAGTCTCCTCACAATATCCTCCAGTCCGGTAACTGCTCCCAGATTGCTGCAGCAGCGGCTGCCTTTTACGATGTTGGAGACGGACCCAATGACGTCAGGGGTCCGTCTCTGTGGATGCCTGTCGGCGTTGCAAACCGGGAGGAAAAGAAGCCGCTGATGCTGGAGTCTGAGACCAGCCACGAGTCTCCTCACAATATCCTCCAGTCCGGTAACTGCTCCTGGTACTAACCTTTATAAAAAATGTGACACGGATAATAAATAAAAAAAATTCGATAACACTTATTTGGACATTTATTCTCAGCACCATATATAGTACTTGTAACAATAACTAATCAAACATAACACACAACATTGCCCCTTCCTATGTCCATAGTGCCCCCAGTGCGTCCTTCCTCACCTCACCCCCCCTCTGATGCCCGCCTGCCTCCCATCCCCCTTCCATTGAACACCCCCCCATGCCATCCTGCCTGCCTGCCTTCCATTAAACCCTCCCACTCCGATGCCAGCCTGCCTGCCTCCCATCCCCCTTCCACTGAAACCCCCCACCCACCCCCGATGCCATTCTGGGCCGCCCTGTCCTGACGGATCCACGTTTTGCCTCTCTCCCTGCGGGGCTGGGCTTTGCCCAGCTGTTTCCGGATTGACGTCTTTCCCTCCCCGATCCTCCTCACAGGGCGAGAAAAAGGAAGGGAGAAGCCGAGTCGGCGCCCCGTTGCGACCGGAGCCGGTTCCAATCCCGAAGCGTAGAATTTCTCCTTATTTTCGGTTCAGTGTTTTAGTATTCACTGTTTTTAGAATAGTGTAATTTTAATTTTGCTAACAATTTGAATGTAGGCCCCTCTTGATCTTGAGGCCCTAGGCTGAAGCCTAGTTAGCCTTTAGAAAAATCCGGCCCTGCATACACCTTATGATGAAGACCACATATCATTTTAGTAGCCTTCCTCTGGACCGACTCCATCCTTTTTATATCTTTTTGAGGGTGTGGCCTCCATAAACTACAAAAGATCACTGAAAGAGGAAGACAAGCAAAAATATCTGGAAAAATTAAGAGAGGCTGACCGAGTAGTCAGGAAAGCAAAGATACAAATAGAAGAAAAAATAGCTGATACTGTAAAACGAAGAGACAAAACATTTTTAGATATATCAGTGATAGGAAGAAGTGCAAAAGTGGCATTGTGAGACTCAAAAGTGAAGGGGAGAAATATCTAGAAGCTGATAAAGGCTGAATTTCTTAACAAACATTTCTGTTCTGTGTTCACGGAGAGGGACCGCAGAACACAAAAACAAATAGGGATAGAGTAGTGGTAGACCCTGATCAATTTTCAGAGGATTGTGTTCATGAGGAGCTAGCTAAATTAAAGGTAGACAAAGCGATGGGGCCAGATGGTGGCTCCACTGACTGAACTTTTCAATGATTCTCTAGACTCGGGAATGGTACTGGAGGACTGTAGAAGGGCAGATGTAGTCTCTCTACACAAAAGTGGAAGTAAGGAAGAAATAGGGAATTACAGGCCAGTAAGTCTGACTTCTGTAGTAAGCAAATTAAGGGAAATGCTTTTAAAACAGAGAATGGTGAAGTTTTTGGAAACCAGTGGATTACAGGACTGAAGGCAACATGGATTCACTAGAGGTAGATCTTGTCAGATAAATTTGATCAATATCTTTGACCTTGTAACCAGAGAATTGAATAGAGGGAGTGTGCTAGATGTGGTGCATTTAGATTTTAGCATAGCCTTTGACAGTGTTCCACACAGATGTCTAATAAATAAACTGAGTGCCCTTGGGATGAGCCCCAAAGTCACGGGCTGGGTCAGAAATCAGTTGCGTGGAAGATGATAGAGGGTAATGGTCAATGAAGATCGCTCAGAGGAAAGGAATTTTACCAATGGTGCGCCTCAAGGTTCTGTTCTTGGCCTATTCTTTTTAACATTTTTATAAGCGATATTGCTGAAAGTCTGTTAAGTAAGATTTGCCTCTTTTTGGATGATACCAAAATCTGCAATAGTGTAAACATCCAGGATGATGTGAATAACATGAAGAAAGACCTAGCGAACCTTGAAGAATGGTCTGAAATTTGACAGCTAAAATTTAATTCTAAGAAATGCAAGATCATGCATTTGGGCTGCAAAAACCCAAAGGAATAGTACCGTTTAAGGTGTGATGAACTTATATGTACGACAGAAGAGCAGGACTTGGGTGTGATTGTATGTGATGATCTTAAGGTGGCCAAATAGGTTGAAAGGTGATGGCGAGAGCGCAAAGGATGCTAGGATGCATAGGAAGAGGCATGGCCAGTAGGAAAAAGGAGGTATTGATGCCCCTGTATAAAACTCTGGTGAGACCCCATTTAGAATATTGTGTACGATTCTGGAGGCTGCACCTTCAAAAAGATATAAAAAGGATGGAGTCGGTGCAGAGGAAGGCTACTAAAATGGTGCGTGGACTTTGTCATATGGAGTATGGGGACAGACTTCAGTATCTCAATAGGTATACTTTGGAGGAAAGGCAGGAAAGGGGAGATATGATAGAGACGTTTAAATACCTACGTGACATAAATGCGCATGAGTCAAGTCTCTTTCATTTGAAAGGAAGCTCAGGAATGAGAGGGCATGGGCTGAAGTTGAGAGGTGATAGGCTCAGGAGTAATCTAAGGAAATACTTTTTTGCAGAAAGAGTGGTAGATGCATAGAACAGTCTCCTGGAAGAGGTGATGTAGATAGAGACTGTCTAAATTCAAGAAAGCATGGGATCTCATAGAGAGAGGAAGAGATAATGGTTACTGCGGATGAGCAGACTGGATAGGCCATCATGTTTCTATGTTTTCATGCACATTGAGCATTGTGATCTGTCTGTACCATCTGTGCAGAAGTTAAGGCTTTCCTCTTCCAGGAACAGTGTCTTTCACTGCATCGGCCCCTGGGAGTGGAACAATCTTCCAGAATACATTCGCCAGCAGCAAAATATTCAGAACTTTAGGAAACTGCTGAAAAGACATCTGTTCTGTGAAATGAAATATAGGGTCTGAGTTTGGCTGAGGGAGAAGGAGTGATGACTGTTGAGTGCTGATCACGGTGGTGTTCAATGGTCTGGTTTGTTTTATTTGGTTTAATGATGTCTGTTATTGAGGCATCTTGTATGACTTATGGAATTTTATATTTTGATGTTTGTGTGGGTTTGGCCTTAAATGATATTCATCGTTGATGCAACATGTATATTATATGTAATTTGATTTGATATGTAAGTTTGTAATTTGTTACAGTATCTCTCTGAAGTGTTTTGTATGATAAATGTAAGTGTTTTATTTTTTATGTTAATATGTAACTCACCCTGGATAAGGGCGGTTGAGAAATAAATAAACATAGACCGGATCATCTGTCTTTTACCATGCCTTAATAAACATGAGGAGATATCATATTTGTCTTTTCTACAATAGGAATGTCTCATTTCTTCTAAACTAGCTCTGTTGTCACATCTTTCTTTCTTTTACAGTTTTCAGGAGAACCTTCTGACTTCCTCGGAAAATGGAGGTTCTGTGAAGGAGGCACTGCATATAGATGGTAAGTAATCATTGGTTTCCCCTTCACTCTGTTCTGAGACTATCCATGCTGTGCAGTCCCTGCTCATGAATCCACCTCAGAGATAACTTAGTACTTCGTACAGCATTTTATTCTTATATACCGAAAAAGCTCTAGGCGGTTCACAACAAGATGAGCTAATACATGGGATACAGATAAAATACAAATTAGAATAATGGACTTAAAAACAGATAAAGACAGAAAGCATTTACAATATAATGCAGAAAATACTGGCATGGCAGGGAAAGAAGTAATACATAGAACAGATAAAATACATCAAGTTGAATATAAGGAACTTGATTGAAAAAATGAAGCAGAATGCATTAAGATACCAGCCTATCAAAGAGTTGAGTCTTTAACAATTTTCTAAAATCAAGATAGGAAGAAACCTCTAACATAATTTTTCTAAGCCATGCATTCAATTTAGTGGCTTGAGATGAGAGGGTTCTCTCAAAGAACTTCTTATAATGACAGGATTTTAATGAGGGATATGAAAACAAGTGCACTCTACGTGTGGTCTTTTTGGCGTGACTCAAAGAAAAATGAGACACAAGATAACCTGGTAACAAACCTGAAACTGATTTATAAAAAATATACAGGAAATTTTGAACAGAATTCTCGACTTATCAGCAACCAATGGAGTTTCAAATAAAAAGGAGTGATATGCTCCCATTTAAACAAAAAATGAGGCGAACGGCAGTATTCTGAATCACTCTCAATCGAGAATACTTAAGATAGAAGACTGTACCAGTAAACAAAAGGAAGTTTCGTCAAAATACTTCTTAATGGTACGAAGCTTCCAAAGTCTTAATGCATGACCCATCTCACTTTGGGCTGTTATCTGTTTTTCTTCAGTAGAGCTAGAGATTTCTGAGGACAGAAATGTAAAACATAATGGCAGAAAAGGACCATATGACCTTTTCACTCTGCCCATCCACCCCAGTTGCTCAACTCTGTAATGACTCCCTCTTGCTCAGAGATCCTTTTTGTTTGACCCAGGCAATCTTGAATTCTACTTCTTTCCTTGACTCCTCCAACTCCACTGAAAAACTGTTCATTAAAGAAATATTTTTTGACTATCTTCATTCCCTTCCACAAAAAAATTCCATTAGGGTAGGTGTCCAAATAAACTGCACATTCAATTTTCCAAAATAAATCCAATAAAAAAGGATTTTGTACTGTTGAATTTACTTATAATAGGTTCAGAAAAGCCTCTGAGTATATGCCCACAGTGCAGGTGCTGTGAGTTTTGCTCTGTCAAACAGAAGTAGCCGATGGTATAATTCTCTGATGTAGTGGTGGTAATGCCACAAAACCTGCACTACGTTGAAGTGTAACAAGCAGCAGAGAAGAAAGTACATTTGACAGCAAGTAAGAACAGAAGAATAGTCTTACTGGGTCAGATCAGTGGTCCATCTAGCCCAGTATCTCATCTTCATGATGATAATAATAATAGTTTATATACCGCTGGACTGTTAAGTTCTATGCAGTTTACAATGATTAGAAAATGTTACAAATTGAGTAGAACTTACATAGTTGGGGATTAGTGACTAACAGTTTATGAGATCAGTTGTTGTGGGAGAAATTGTGCAGATCAGCTACCTAGGTACTTCAAGAACAGGTGGAGGGGCATAATCAAAAAAACTGTCTAAGTCCCTTTTTGGCCTAAGTCCTTAAACGTTCAAAGCAGAAGCAGGGAAAGTGTCCATAACCAAACCAAACGTCCTTGTTTTGATTATGGCCTTCCTCTGCCTAAACGCCCAATCACCACTACGTCTAAAAGTACACCCACACGACGTCTACACTTTTTAGCCATAATGAAACAAAAAAACGCCTAAGCCCCAAACGTCCAACAGAAGGGCTTTTAGGCGAAGGAGGAGCCAGGCCTTCGCCTAAAAGCTGGATTCTGTAACCGGTGTCTGTCAAAAACAACACCGGTTACAGAATCCCCCCCCAACGATCCATGCAGGAGGGTGCCCAAGCCCTCCTGCTATGTCGAACCGCCAACCCCCCTCCCCCCGACAACATTGGGGCAAGAGGGAGCCCAAGCCCTCTTGCCCCGCAGCACCCCCAGCAATCGTGCCCCCCCCCCCCCGCCGAGTACAATCAGGCCAGGAGGGAGCACCAAACCCTCCTGGCGTGCGGCGACCCCCGACTCGAGTGGGCCAGGAGAGAGCCCAGGCTCTCCTGGCCGATGGCGACACCCCCCCCCCCACGAGTACGATCGGGCCAGGAGGGAGCCCAAACCCTCCTGGCCCCGGCGACCCCCCCCCCCGCCGCTACTGGAATGGGCCAGGAGGGAGCCCAAACCCCCCTGGCCCCGGCGACCCCCCACCCCCCACTACAATACGGGCAGGAGGGATCCCAGGCCCTCGACGCAACCCCCTCCCCCCAACGATCACCCCCCTGCCAACCCGCGACCCCCCCCGGCCGAACCTACGACCCCCCCACCCCCCTTCCCCGTTCCTTTTCCAAGTTGGCCGGACAGACGAGCTCCAAACCCGCCCGTCTGGCAGGCAGCCAACTCCAGAATGGGCCCGGATTGGCCCAGCCGTCCCAAAGCCCCGCCCACAGGTGAATATGTGCCCCATTAAAAAGAAAAAAAGTACTACTACCAATGACAGCTTTCCACGGTGAACTGGCACCAGGAACCAACCCCCCCATCTCGTGGCAGCAAAAACAGTAGGAGAAATGCCCACTCCCTCCTGCCATGCCAGCCCCACCACCACACGTGAGAAAATATGGCAGAAGGGAAGCCCACTCCCTTCTGCTAATGGAGGCCCCCCTAACCATCTCCTCCTCCCCCCCCAAAAAAAAAGGTTGGAGGGATGCCCACCCAATTTCCCAGAACCTTCTCAGTACCTTTTTCCTTTGAAAACAGGAGGGAAGCACGATCCTTCTACCTTCAAGACCCGCTGATTCAAAATGGCAGACCTTCCCTCCTTGGTGAATTATGTGATGCAAGGGGAGGGGCCCTAGGCATCTGAGCCAATCAGGGCCTTAGACTCCTCCTTCGGTAGAGGCATCTACAGAGGGAGGAGCTTAAGGCCCTGATTTGCTCAGATGGGAGCATCCTGTGGTAGGAGGGAGTGAGTATCCCTCCTTCCTTTTTTTTTGGGGGTGGGGGGAGGAAGGGTAGGGTAGGGTAGTATATGGTTCAGTGGGGGGTTCCATTGGCAGGAATGAGTGGGCTTACCTCCTGACAATTTTCTCTTGCACGGAGGGGGAGTCATCATGTCAGGAGAGAGTGGGCTTCCCTCCTGCAAATTTTCTCTCGCGCAGGGGGATAGGAGCAGGAGCTGCCATGGCAGGAGGGAGTGGATAAAAGGTGAAGTGAAAGAGGCTATTAGAGCCAAAAAACATCCTTTAAAGAATGGAAAAAGTATTTGAATGAAGAAAATGAAGAAACAAGCACTCACAAGTTAGATACAAAGCATCTATAAAGAAAGCTAAGAAAGAATATGAAGAGGAACTTGGTCATTTTTCTCAGTGGAGGACAGTAAACAGTGGTGTGCCTCAGGGGTTTGTACTGGGACAGGTGTTATTTAATTTATTTATAAATTATCTAGAAATTGGAACGACGAGTGAGGTGGTTAAATGTGCAGAGGACACTAAACTGTTCAAAATTGTTAAAATGAATGCGGATTGTGAAAAATTGCAGGCAGACCTTAGGAAATTGTTATATGTTACATTTTATGTATTGCACTATTGAAGTTTGAAAAATCAATAAAGAATTTTTTTAAAAAAAGAAAGACTGGGCTTCCAAATGGCAGATGAAATTTGATGTGGACAAATGCAAAGTGATGCATGTTGGGAAGAATAACCCAAATCACAGTTACCGGATGCTAGGATCCACATTGGGGGTTAGCGCCCAAGAGAAAGATCTTAGACATTATGATGAAACCTTCCACCCAATGTGTGGCAGCGGTCAAAAAAGCAAACAGGATGCTAGGAATTATTTAAAAAGGGATGGTTAACAAGACTAAGAATGTTATAATGCCTCTGTATTGCTCCATGGTGCGACTTCACCTGGAGTATTGCGTTCAATTCTGGTCTCCTTATCTCAAGAAAGATATAGTGGCGCTAGAAAAGGTTCAAAGAAGAGCGACCAAGATGATAAAGGGGATGGAACTCCGATCGTATGAGGAAAGACTAAAATGGTTAGGACTTTTCAGCTTGGAAAAGAGACAGCTGAGGGGAGATATGATTGAAGTCTACAAAATCCTGAGTGGAGTAGAACAGGTACAAGTGGATCGATTTTTCACTCCGTCAAAAATTACAAAGACACTCGATGAAGTTACAGGGAAATAATTTTAAAACCAATAGGAGGAAATATTTTTTCACTCAGGGAATAGTTAAGCTCTGGAATGCATTGCCAGAGGTTTTGGTAAGAGTGATTAGCGTAGCTGGTTTTAAGAAAGATTTAGACAATTTCCTGCAGGAAAAGTCCATAGTTTGTTATTGAGAGAGACATGGAGGAAGCCACTGTTTGCCCTGGATTGGTAGCATGGAATATTGCTATTCCTTGAGTTTTGACCAGGTACTAGTGGCCTGGATTGGCCACCATGAGAATGGGCTACTGGGCTTGAAGGACCATTGGTCTGACCTAGTAAGGCTATTCTTATGTTTTTCTCACATGGGGGGTAGAGTCGACATGGAAGGAGGAAGTGGGCATTCTTCTAACGTTTTCGCTACTGTGGTGGGGGCGGAGGGGGGGGTGCCAATTTGTTAGGAAGGGCTGTCATGTGCGGGTGGGGTGCTTTTTATTTTCTAATGGGGCGCATCTGTGCCCATTAAAAAAAAGGGGGGGGGGTGGGGGGCTAAACTGAAGTTAGACTAATAAGCAACTGGTCTTGATAAATCGCTTTTTTTGGATCACTAAAAGCGATCACTTTTTGTGTGCATCAGAAAGCCATGTTAGAGTATCAATCACTCTACTAGTTTACATGACATTTCAGTATTAATGAGCTTATTTGCTTGGTTGGAACAGGGAAAGAGCGATCATGCGGTGAGCTGTGTTCTGCATCGGGTCAGCAAATGCGATTGTCACTAAAGATGTTAAAACAGGTTTAGCGATGATCGCTGGCTTTAGTGCATCTAGGCCCTGATTGGGAGTTCTAACTTCATTAGTTGCTCAACTGGGAGGGATATGGCAGCCTGGAAGGCAGTTAGGGCCATGTGCTGGAGAGAGCCCAAGCTCCCAGCTGAGTGCACAGACAGTGTTGGTGCTGTTATGCCTTTATCATACATTCCCAAAAACTACCTCTCATAAAGTCTTACCCACTTTAAAATGATCAGATATGATCATCCCCAGATCTTGCTTTCCTTTCATATACAGAGGAACTTCATCCCCTATACTGTATACTGCATCACTTCTGTGGGTTTTTGCAGTCCAAATACATGACAGTGTATGTTTTGTATTAATTCTTAACTTTTGAATTAGGCATGCCTTAGCTAGTCCAGTTCATCAGTAGCAAGCTGGCTGAGTGAAGATAATTAAAGGAGTACTCTCCTTGATCAAATTGATAGCTATGTTTTTGCACTTTCACAACCTGTCATGTTGCAAAAATTCCAGCTGTACATGCAGGAGTTGAAGTTAATAAAAGGTTTAAAATGTGCCTGGGATCAAATAAAAGCACCTTCCAGCACAGTGTGCAGTTCCTGCTTGGAACCCTATCACATCACTCATATCACTGAGAAGCAGAAGAAAACTAACTCCACAGATAGTCCACAACAGAGAGAAGCAGAGATGGAACTACAGGAGCCTTACAAATAACCACAGGAGACATACGAAGTGTTAAAAAAGAATGGATTTATTGAAAGGTTAATAATATCATTCTACAATTCCTCATTAGGTTAGCCTTTCAATAAATATATTATTTTTTTAATGCTTTGTGAGACTCCTGTGTCTGTTCATTGTTACATCTCAGCCAGCACCTGGTTTCTTAACCACTGCTTGCATCTTTTTCTCTCCTTCCACTCACAGAGAAAGAGAAAGATACATCCCTAGAAGCTGGGCCCTTTGAACAGAGATGCTCCCAGGGAGATGAAAAGATAGGGAAAGAGGACAGATCGCAGGACCTGACAGACTTCCTGCTCGCTAACGGCATTAATATATATCGACGGAATGATTTGGCAGAGATGCAGGTGGCCAAGGCAGCCCTAGATGAAGGTGAGAACCCTGAATTGATGGCGGTTCTTCTGAGCTTCTGGGCTGCACTCTGTTCCTCTTTCTTTTCCTATAATCCTACTACACCTACAGTCTCAATGAGGAAACCCTGTCTGAGTTCACTGACCCTGTAACATAACATAACATAAAAATGTATTTGTATAATGCATTACCTTCCAGTTCTATGTTGTTCACAAATCAAAAAGACTGAGCATATGCAGGGACTGGTTAACAGTGAGAAAGGTGGGGGAGGTGGGGTGGAGATAGGCTACATAAACCCATCAAGAGCTTGTATGTGGTGCAGTGGTTTTGCAAAAAATTCTGTAGAGTGAATTTCTCAAGTAAGCTGAGGAAGATAGTAAAAAGGTCATTATTCCCCCTGTTGCTGATAGTTGTGGACAATACTCTCCTCCTCAGATGCCGCTGGTGGAGGATTTTTTGGGTTCCGCCAGCTGGCGAGGATGTATTGATGGTACTCATCTTTCAGCAGGAAGAGCTCCAGGAGCTTATTCTTCAGGTCTCCTTGGTGTTGCCTTTCGAGGAAGATGAGAAGGAGCCCCCGTGTGTGATGGACCCCCTGCTTCGGGGATCCGCTCAGCATCCTGCTCTTTTCATATGTATCTGAAGGGGGTCAACAGGAATCTCCAAGTTCTGTCCTGTTGCATGGAGACCCTGAGATCTGTCATTCTAGCGGTTCCGCTTGGGGAATTCCTGACCTCTCGATCTGACAGAGGCCTACTTGCATGTTCCGCTTCATGCCTCCTATCAGCGGTTCCTTCGCTTTGCGATCTTGGTACGGCACTGTCATTTTTGTGCACTTCCTTATGGTCAGGCCATGGCTCTATGGACGTTCACCAAGATTATGCTGTTCGAGGCGACAGCTTTGCGCAAGGAGGGCACTCTGGTTCACCCCGATCTGGATGACTGATCCGAGCAAAGTCCTGTCAGGAGAGCTCCCGGGTTATGGCTCGGGTGGTGGAGTTCCTGCAGTCGCTGGGATGGGTAGTCAACCTGTCCGAGAGCCGTTTGGCTCCGTCTCAGTGCCTGAAGTACCTTGGGGTTTCCTTCATTACCTCCTTGGGGAAGGTCTTCCTCCCAGAGGCCCGAGTAAACAAATTGCAGACTCAGATTCACTTTCTGATGGCTTTCCGGTGCCCTCGAGCGCCGGATTTTCTCCAGGTCTTAGAGTTAATGGCGGCTTCCTTGGCCATGGTGCATTGGCTCTGGCTCAAATGCATCTGTTTCAGTATGCTCTGCTTTGGTGGTGGTTGCCTCAGGTGCACTCTTTGGACTCTGCTGTTCCTCTTTGGGAGTTAGTTTGTCGCAGTCTCCATTGGTGACTACAGTCCTCCCATCTGGTACAGGGAGTGAATCTGGATCAGCCCCAGTGGACAGTACTTCTCTTGGACGTCAGTCTCCTCGGCTGGTGAGCTCAGTGTCTTGGTCACTCCTCTCAGGGCAGCTGGTCTCCAGAGGAGTCGTCTTGGTCAATCAATGTTCTGGAGACCAGAGCCATCCGACTGGCATTGCTGGCGTTCCAGATATTGACGGGCAAGTCTGTTTGGGTTCTCTCGGACTATGCCATAGCAGTGGCCTATGTCAATCATCAGGAGGGGAACCAGGGGCTGTCTGGTGGCGCAGGAGGCAGCTCTGCTCATGACCTGGGCAGAGTCTTATCTTCTGGACATCTCAGCTTTCCACATAGCAGGAGTGGAGAATGTTCAGGCAGACTTCCTCAGTCATCATGTGCTAGATCCCAGAGAGTGGTGTCTCGGTCCTGCAGCCTTCGAGTTGGTTGTGCAGACTTGGGGTTGGCCAGTCATAAGAACATAAGAAGTGCCTCTGCAGAGTCAGACCAGAGGTCAATTGTGCCCAGTACACTCGCGCAGCGACTCAACAGGTCCAGGACCTGTGTAGTAGTCCTCTATCTTTACCCCTCTATCCCTTTTTCCTCCAGAAAATTGTCCAATCCCTTCTTGAACCCTAATACCATACTCTGTCCTATCACTCCCTCTGGAAGTCTTGGACCTGATGGCCACGAGTGTCAATGCCAAAGCACCCCGATTTTTCAGTCGGTGCAGGGATGTTCAGGCAGAGGGGCTAGATGCTCTGGTACAGCCTTGGCTGATGGTGGGTCTCCTGTACATGTTTCCTCTGTGGCTGAAGGTGGACAGAGTTCTTCAAATTGCTTGGCATCCCGGCTGTGTGATCCTGATGGCCCCGGTCTGGCCCAGGCAACTGTGTTATGTGGATCTGGTTCATCATCTCGTGGCAGATCCTTCCACTGCCCCTCTTGCCCGACCTCCTGACTCAGGGTTCCTTTCCAATGTTCGATCTGGGTCCCTTTTGTCTTTCGGCTTGGCTCTTGAGCGGGAATGCCTAGGTTAAAAATGTTATTCAGATAAAGTGATCACTCTCTTGGGGTACCGGAGGCTTGGGCTTATGGTGTGTTTGACGTATGTTTGAGGAGTGGTGTCCTGCGTGTGGAGTGGTTTCCTTTCGTGCCTCTTTACCCCACATCTTGGAGTTCTTGCAGGATGGCCTGGACAGGGGGCCTGGCCTGGTCTTCTCTCTGAGTTCAGCTTGCGGTTTTGTCCACTTTCCACGAGTTGCTGCAAGGTAGGCGCTTCACATTTTTTCTGGACATGGTTCGCTTTTTGAGGGCAACCAAATTGCTTCAGCCTCCGGTGCGGCCTTCTGTTGCAGCTTGGGATCTCAATCTGGTCCTGTTTGTGCTTGTGCGCCCTTCTTTTGAGGCCCTGGGTTCCTGCTCGTTGATGGACCTTACTCTTGAAGCACTTTTTTGGTGGTTATTACTTCTGCAAGACGCGTGTCTGAGCTGCAGGCTTTCTCTTGTAGGCTTCCCTTCCTGGAGTTTTCTAGGGAGTATGTTGTGCTGCGGCCTGTTCCTTCCTTTCTGTCGAAGGTGGTTTCGCTTTTTCATGTCAATCAGTCTGTGGTCCTCCTGGTCTTGGGTTGTCAGGTGGGCTCTTCGGAGCAGAGGCAGTTGCGCAAGTTGGATGTCTGTCGGGTCATTTGCTGTTATGTTTAGCGGACCCAGGACTTCCGGAAATCTGATTATCTTTTTGTCCTTTTAGCGAGTCCTCGTAAGGGGGATGGCATTCCCAAGGCTACCATTGCGAGCTGGATCAAGGAGACTATCGCTTCCGCATATCTTCTTCAGAAGAAGTCTGTTCTGAAATTTATCAAGGCTCATTCCACTTGAGGTCAGGCAGTTTCTCGGGATAAGTCTTCACTTGTGCCTCCAATGAATATTTGTAAAGCTGCGGTTTGGTCTTCTCTGCATTCCTTTGTACGACATTAGCCATGTGGACATTCAGGCGCGTCGGGACAGTGTTCATTGAGCGTATTCTGGTGGCGACCCTCTGGGGGTCCCACCTGTGATGGGTACTGCTTTTGTACATCCCATCACTGAAGCTGTACCAGAAGGAGAAATTTGGTTCTTACCTGCTAATTTTCTTTTGTTTTGACTCTCCAGACTGGTACAGCACCCCACCCTATCTGTCTGTTGTTCTCACGGTTTTAGCGTGAAGAGTGGGTTTTTTCTGCGGGTTCTAGGATATTTCTAGGGCCAGGGAGATCACAAGAACATCGGTTTTGGCTCAGCTGGCGAGCTGTGGGGACCTTTGCTGAAGGGGCTTCTCTCTGCAGCTTCCAACAGTATTGTTTTATGTTCCTTGTTACTCCTGTTCGGAGTGTTGTTACTGTTATAATTAGCAATGTTTAGTTCTGCTTGGCTATTCGGTAGACTGGTCAGATTAGGAGGAAGCACAGCTACTTCTATTGCAACCAAAGGTTTTTGTCTCAGTTTCCACCTGCTGGTCATGAAGCTGTACTAGTCTGGAGAGTGTAGAAGAAAGAAAATTATCAGGTAAGAACCTAATTTCTCCTTGCTTTTTCTTCTATAGTACCAAAATCCAACCTCTCCTTTCCGAGCACTCTACCAAAACCCTTATTCACACTCTTATCATCTCTCACTTAGACTACTATAACTTGCTTCTTTCAGGTCTTTCACTCAACCATCTCTCTGCCCTTCAATCCATTCAAAATTCTACTGTATGACATTCCACTAGAGCTATTGAAAAGGATTCAGGTCCCATTCCTGCCCCATACTTTCTCTGTCTCTGTCATTTGTAAGTCAGGTACCTGGGGACACATCTTAAAGACCAGAAACCATCTTTCAAATATGTCCAAAGTTTATTATGAGTTTCACATCTTTTATACGAATCAGGTTTGCCAGCATGTGTCAGCATGTGACGTAAATACAAACCATATATGGAAGGTCACATGAAACTTTAAACACATCAGCATTTTTCCTATCTAGAGATTGAAGTCCACAGAGGGTCAGAAAAAGCCTTGACCAGCAGAGCTTCTTAACTAAAGCTGTCTGTAAATACGGCTTAACAAAACAATTGAATTCACTTCACATTATCTCTGTTTAAACATTCATGTCCTTGTACCATCTTCAAAGAAGGGAAAGATAAACAGGGCCTACCTTTGCATCTTTAAACAACATATGCCTAAGGACACTTACTAAAGTTCTGATACGTGTCCGTTCAATTCCCCTCTTACGTCATGTAAATGACGTCACAAATACACAGCATGAGCTGGAAGGGAGTGATACCCTAGGTATGTCTCTCAAGGAGGGGTCTTTTAGGAGCTGTAATACGAATAACACAGTACATGAGCAGTCAAGACAAGAGTGCAAATAATAAGAGATTATAAAGTGCTGATCCTAAGAATTAGATAAATCAGAGTTACATTTGAACTCAGCAAAGAGGTCTGCTAATTTCTGAATGTCCATAGGAGGACCTATATTGTCAGAAAGAAAAGTACAACAGCATAAAATACTGGGAAGAATTTAACAGAATTCTCAGCTAGAATCATATCTAGGGCCACATGATTTTGAGAACCATCTGAGAAGTGGAGCCCAATTGATCAGTAATACCTTGCAAGGCGTCCCTAGAATAGTTCACAAAGCGTTGCTGATTATAATAATTTTAACTAATCCGATCAACATTCTTATTAATAGTAATAAAGGGAATAAGGAACTCAAACCCAGCCTTAACCTGAGCTCGGGCCTTAAATTCATCTGGGACCCCTCTTGGGACCCCTATAGCATCTTATGTATACATGTGATCAGATTTATATCAAGACAAATAAAAGGAAAAACCATGTGAATAGGAAGGATGCCTTTCAGAAAGAATATGCAGAAGCATGGTAACCTTAACTAAAGTGCACTGGCCTATCCACTGGCTGGGTAGCTTAACAGGGAGCCAAAAGTCTCCATAAAGCCAGTAAATATCAAATCTGATGCAGCAACAATGGGGCATACCTATGAGCCAAGACAGAACAATAACCTGGGGGTAAATTACCTACAAAACTACTCTGTGTCAGATTAGAAACATGACATGTGTAATTGCCCTTATAGATGGTAACGGCAATATCAAGCTTTTGCTGTCCTGGCAACAAAGGGTATTTAGAACACTGCAGTGCACAAAGAGGATAGGTAAAATTAGAGGAGATATTGGTAAATAACCCAAAAAAGCATGGTTGGATACCAGGAGGGAGGTCCAGATGTACGGTTCCTAGATGGGGTCTAGCTTGAGCACATATGTAACAATTACTCTTATTATGTTGATCAGCAGTGAATTTCATCCATTCTAACCAAAGGTTACGTTCTGAAAACCCTACCTCAACAGCCACAATATCTTCAAAAGTGGGATTGGCAATAGCCATCATGTCAGTAAGTTTATTGAATGTAGGGGCCAGTGGGTTAGTATTTTTTGGGGCCCCCACAAAATGACGGGAGAGGATGAGTGGAGGTAGATAGATCCCGTAAGAAAACTGATGGGTCAGATAGCTAGACCCACCCTTAAACCACATGTCCATAATGTACATACCTTCATCAGTAGGTCTAGGGTTGTCAATAGTAAGAGAAAGCTTAATAATTTGTGCAGGAACACTTTTCCTATAACAGTGTCCAATCTTATGAAGGGTCATACAAGTAAGCAGTGATTTACCATTTTGGTCCACTGTTTTTCAGGGTATTTTCTAATTTATAAGCCCAGTCAGTATCAATATTCCACCCTACCACTCCCCAGAATGCACACTTAACCCCCCAACGTGAGTCAGTAACATATATATATATATATATGTCCTTAGTTTTAGGAATCTCTGAGGACCAATGGCACAGCCTTGGGATATCAATTGATGAACAGTCCACAATGTCACAATACTCAAAGGAGAAGGTGGCAACTTGCACACTGCTGGAATTATACCAAAGGGTAGCATACTATCGGTCTTTTCTGGATTCCAATTGAAGGACAGCCTTTGCGAGGGAGTAGTCCAGCTTGACGTCGTGTTTGCAAAGAGGTGTCGGGGGTGCTGTTTACAGTAGGAGTGTCATTTACAGATGGGTATGGGCAGAAAGTGTCGTGGACCCAGAACACATCATCCCTGTAGACCCAGTTAGAAATGATCCATACAGGGAGAAAAACTAGCAGCAGCGGTGCCAGTAAGAGAATGATAAAGTTGGTAGAATGCTGCAATGAGATCATCATGTTGTTCCACTGGAGGAGGTGAAATCTGCGCAGGGAAGACTTGCTTCTGGGGTTTTAGGTTAACCCTCTTCAAGCGACTTGCGTGGATCCAAACAGGAAACTCCTCAGTGAGTGCAGCGGGCCTGATCACAGCGATCACAGTAGTGGGAAGGCCAAAGGGGAAATCCGTCTGCTTCTGATCCTTGGAAAGCTGCTGGATAATCACCAGGCTGGAAAAAATGGGTAGGAATCTGTGGAGAGAAAGGAGAAGTGCAAGACACGTTTCTTTGAACAAGCCCTAATATTTCAATTAGCTTTTGGACGTATTCCTCCTGTATCAAGGGAAAATCTACCCATGGGGCGGGGAAAGGTCATCCCGTGAGAATCTCAAAGGGAGAGCAGCCAGATGTCTGTGCATACAGAAAGCGATACTTGAAAAGAAATGCTTGAAAAGCATTCCAAATATCATTCAGCAGCTGTACTCCAATGTGATCCAAATAAGAGATAGAAAACAAGAGAAACCATGTTGCCTGTACTGAATGTGGCAACATGTAACAATACCAATTCATTCACTTAGCATAGCCATGGCAAAAGAGAGACAATACTCAGTTACTTAAGGTTCTTAATTGAACAATCCAAAAGGATATGTTTTTGTGTGCTGCATATAACTACTATGCACCTCAGAGAGACCACACTGATGTACTGAATGTATTCAGAAATGTATACTGAATGGATCATATGTAGGGAACACCACGAAATAAACGCTGTATAAAGTAAAACTTTTTTCTTAAACATATAACCCTTAACTAAACTATATTCAGAATATAAAAGCTAAAAGTAAAAGAACATTGCGCAGTTAGGCTAGTAAGAAGTGGAAAAAGAGCTCTAGAAATGGCCAATATTATGTATCCTGGGGTACCCACTAAACTAAAACAAGTAGACATGACACAGACAAAACATAAAGTTTTAAGCGTGGAGCTATTACTCCATCTGTCAAGTGTGCAGGGCTGAATTTAACTCTGCAAATAAACACATTGATATAAAAAAACCAAAACAACAAATAATGTATATCATAACCATCTCATATTTGGAAAAAGGCATAAAGCTAATGTCTCTTTGGAGCGTCTCTATCTCTGCAGTGATAAAGAGGACCCGTGGAAAACATTAGAAATATCTGTGCCAAAACTGATCTGGGATGGCTATGTATAAATCCGGAAAAACCCTTTTAAATTAGCAACATCCTAATTTCAGCTAAAACAATAGAAAGGGATTGTATTTTCCAATTTATTTTCAATTCACAACCGTGCCAGTTGTAATTATTGAGCTATATATATCTGTATCAAGGAGCAAAAGGTCAAGAATGAAAATATCACTAGCAAGAAGTTAAAATGTCGAGCGAGCACTACGATAACCAATACCATGATATTGGGCAATGAATAAGGGAGAGCTAGCAGCTGGTATCCAGGGTTTCCCCTCTTTGCACCAAAGTCCGTCTAAAAGGGCGGCTTTGGGCACCTGCCAAACGCCAGGCATCAAATTCAGAGGAAGCTGTGAAAAAAGAGAGGAAGAGAATCCTGTTCACCCATGAGACCCAAAAGCCCATTTAAAAGAAGGGCTTGAACATCGTGAAGAGTATGAAGGGTAATGGGGTGACCAAGGGTCAAAGAAGTAACCATCTCTACCACCATAGCACAAGCAGCCAGGGAACTTGAACAGGAGTGACTATAAAAAAGGCAACAGAGCGTAACTTACCGCCATGTTCTCCCTTCATGGTGTTACAATAGTCCCAAACAAAGAGATAAAACATGTGGGCATAAGCAGGAAAACCCAAACTTGAGCTAGAAACCAAAGCACATCTTAAATGTCCAACATTTCATAAGTCCATCTGATAAGAGCAGTCATTTCAGAAACCAGGGTCTGTCTCAAAATCTGGTCATAGAAGGAACAAGCAGAGATCCATTGGCGGCAGTGACCAAACATAGCAAGAAAAGTAAGCATGTCTTTCTTGGTAGCTGGGCGGGGCAGACCCAGAACAGCAGCAATGCAGAAAGTGCAGATTTTCCTCTGACCATGAGACAGGACAAAACCCAGGTATTTCACTTCAGATGTACACCAGTGCAGTTTATTTCGTGACACCATGTGACCACACACAGACAACCATTATAAAAGGTGAAAACTATCAATCGGACAGGTCTCCTGAATTATGGAACACAAAAGTTGTACAAAATGAGAATAGGACCATGAGGGGCAGTGCATGACTTGTAGAATAGCCCAAAGGACATTCCACACTAGGTATACTGTTGCTTAAAGGTGAAGGCAGCCTCACCAAAGGGACTAAAAATAAAACATTCTTTAGGACAATGACAGAAAAAATCATTGGCTGCCGGTGGAATGGTGGAAGAAACATAAGTGCAATGAGAATTACCAAAACACTAACAGCCCTAAATCTAGGACGAAACAGGGAATGCCATCAGCTTTGACAACAAGAGCGATGGGCGTATTATAAGAAGAGATGGTGGTTTTGATAATGCCGGAGAAAAGTCAAGAGACAAGCAGTGGAATCTCACCTTACTGCTTGATAAAACCAAGAATGAGTAACTTCAAAGAAGCACTATAGGGGGTCAGTGGAAGCCCAAACAGAGAAGTCTGGGGGAAGGGACAAAAACATTCATACACGGATCCTGATAATGAAAGCAAAGAACAGATTAGCTTTGCTCTGCACAAGAAAGAAAACCTTTAAAACGGAATTTTTTCTTTTTCTTGTTTTTTATGATCCAGCACAGAACACAAAGCCGTAGAAGAAACGCACAAAATTAGTCAGGATCAAAAGGAAGACAAGAAATAGTGCTTGTGTACAAACTACAAGGGAAAGATCTTAGACTGATTCAAACAGCGCTTTCAATTCATTCCACATAACAGCATGTCCTACCTCAGTATTAAACATTGGTGACACAGAAAGATGGGAGCAAAAGGAAAAATGTCATACACACACAGCCGTACAAGTCTCATTTGTCTAGGAGTAAGTGCCTTATGACTCATTACAAAGCCAATATAACAATGCAAAAATATTCGCTTATCTTACCTTATAAGCGAGGTACAGTAATAAGAGACAATAAAATCTTATACTCTATAAAAGTTTTAACCTTACAAATGACAGAGTGGGCAGGGGGGTTCTATAAATAATTTCATTCTTTCCGAAAGAATGGCAGCTGCTTATATATTCATGAGGGGCGCTTACCGAAAGTACCCCGAGATTTTTCCCAAAAAAACTCCATAATAGAACCCAAAGCTTGAACTTAAAATAAAGGGTTGGGTACAGGTCACCACTACCCAGAGAGTATTAAAGAACAGAAAAAATTCAGAAATACTCACAAAATATTGGTGATATCATCTGCCCATCCCGGACGAGCCCCCAACTGAAAAGGATTCAGGTCCCATTCCTGCCCCATACTTTCTCTGTCTCTGTCATTTGTAAGTCAGGTACCTGGGGACACATCTTAAAGACCAGAAACCATCTTTCAAATATGTCCAAAGTTTATTATGAGTTTCACATCTTTTATACGAATCAGGTTTGCCAGCATGTGTCAGCATGTGACGTAAATACAAACCATATATGGAAGGTCACATGAAACTTTAAACACATCAGCATTTTTCCTATCTAGAGATTGAAGTCCACAGAGGGTCAGAAAAAGCCTTGACCAGCAGAGCTTCTTAACTAAAGCTGTCTGTAAATACGGCTTAACAAAACAATTGAATTCACTTCACATTATCTCTGTTTAAACATTCATGTCCTTGTACCATCTTCAAAGAAGGGAAAGATAAACAGGGCCTACCTTTGCATCTTTAAACAACATATGCCTAAGGACACTTACTAAAGTTCTGATACGTGTCCGTTCAATTATCGTACTCGTATCGTACCCCTCTCCTCAAGTTACTTCATTGGCTTTCCAGTTTAAACTCCTTTTACTGACTTACAAGTGCATTCACTCTGCAGCCCTCAATGTCTGTCCCTACTTATCTTCCCCGTGAATTCCGTTCATTGGGTAACTTCCTCTTATCCGTACCCTTTTCCTCCACTGCCAGCTCCAGACTCCGTCCCTATAATAAAGTTATTATTATTACATTACATTACATTACATTAGTGATTTCTATTCCGCTTGTGCCTTGCGGTTCTAAGCGGATTACATTAGAAGATGGCTGGACATTTCCAGGCGATGACAATACAATTATTTGTATAACTTTACAAACTTTGCAAACCTAACTTTACTTAACTTTTCGTACATAACTTTACGTACATAACTTTACATAACTTTACGTGGAGTTACTTTGTGTTACTTTACATTATCCTTACCGTGCTTGCATAACTTGCATTAAGTTTACATAATTTATCTTACATAATTTATCTTACATAACTTTACAAGACTTTACGTAGAGTTATTTTATGTTATTTTACCTTATTATTCCAGTACATTGCATAACTTACATTACATGATATTACAAAGCATAACCTTATGTTATATTACAACGCATAACCTTATGTTACTTTACATAATATTACAACGCATATTCTTATGTTACCAAAAAATCGTCTGTTCCTAGGTTGCTATATCTGATTTTTTCGGTATTTGGGGAGACTGTGTTTCTAGATATGAATTGGCTTTACGCCCGATGCAGCTAGATTAGATGTTGCCTATGGGGACGAAGTTGCAGTTGGTTGTGAGTTGCAGTAGGTTATGAAGGGAGAGAAGATGATGGTAGATTATAATATTGGGATGTGTTTTTTGAATAGTATGGTTTTTATATCTTTTCGAAACGCTTTGTAGTCCGTTGTTGTGGTCAGCAGCTTGGATATGGTGGGGTCAGTTTTCGCGGCCTGTGTAGCAAGTAGGTTGTCATATAGCTTTTTGCGTTTTGTGCCTTTGAGTGAGGGGTAGGTGAATGGAGTCTGGGTTCTCCTTACTCTAGTTGAGAGGTTTCGGGTTAGGCGGCTGTTTAGGTAGAGAGGTGCTGTTCCGTTTAGTGCTTTGAATAATAAACAGTATAGTTTGAATTGAGTTCTTGCTTGTATCGGTAGCCAGTGTGAGTCGAGATAGGCATTAGTGATGTGATCGTATTTTCCTAGCGAGTAGATAAGTCTGAGTGCTGTGTTCTGTACTGTCTGTAATTGTTTGGTCATGTAAGCGGGGCAGGGTAGATAAAGGCTGTTGCAGTAGTCTACAAGTCCTAGTACAAGTGATTGGACTAAGATCCTGTATTGAATTTTGTCAAAGAATTTTCTTATTTTTCGCAGGTTGCGCATGGTGTAGAAGGCTTTTTGGATGGTTTTGTTAGTATGAGTCTGCATTGTGCATCTCCTGTCTATTGTTACTCCCAGGATTTTGAGTGCTGGCTGTATTGGGTATGTGATTGCATTTGTCGTCAGATCAGTTAAGGTAGGTTCTTTGTCTTTTTCTAGCAGCAGGAATTTGGTTTTATCCGTGTTCAGTTTCAGTTTGTGGTTGGTCATCCATGTTTCTACCGTTTCCAGAGTTATTTTCAGTCGTCCTGATGAGTTGGGGTCTTGGGTATTGAAGGGGAGAAGGATTGTTATGTCGTCTGCGTAGCTGAATGAGACTATATTTAGGGAGTCTAGAGTGGTGCCCAGTGAGGATACGTAGAGGTTGAAAAGTATGGGTGATAATGGAGATCCTTGTGGTACTCCACAGGGGTTTGACCAAGGGTCAGATATGTGGTCTTTTGTCTTTACTTTATAAGTTCTAGTTTTTAGAAAGCCTTGGAACCAGTTGAGTACCAAACCTGTGATCCCTATGGCGTCTAGTATCTGGAGTAGTATGTTGTGATCCACTAGGTCGAAAGCTGCTGAAAGATCTAGTTGGATAAGTAGTATCCTGTTCCCTTTGCTGAGGTGTTGGTGGGCTATATCCATTAGAGATACAAGTAGTGTCTCTGTGCTGTGGTTTTTTCTGAAACCTGATTGTGATGGGTGTAGTATGTTGTGGTCTTCTAAGTAGTTGGTGAGGTATTGTGCCACAAGACCTTCTTGTAGTTTGATATATAATGGGATTGAAGCGATGGGTCTGTGGTTGGCTGGAACAGACTGCCTGAGTCAATATGTCTAGCTGTCTCTATCAATATTCAAATCCAAGCTAAAAGCCCACTTTTTTGAGGCTGCTTTCAACTCCTAACTACCACTTACCATAAGGTACCTATGTCAATTCTATCATTCTCTCTGCAAGAAACTCCCCAACCCCTACCTGTCCCATTTGTTCTTTCTGTCTGTCCTAATTAGATTGTGAGCTCTTCTGAGCAGGGACAGTCTATAACATGTTGAATGTACAGCTATAGAAATGATTAATAGTAGTAGTAAATTTTTTACTGATGATAGAGAATTGGTTTTGTGTATGCACTTTAAGGTTTGTGCATAGTGTTATCTCGCTGTCTTATTTTCACTCTCTTCCCCTTGCCTCTCCTTCTCCTCTTCTCATTCCCAGTGTCTATGTTGAAAAGGTTACTTGTGCGGGGCATTCGCCTTTCGGTGGATGATGAGTTCTTTCTGAGGAGAAGGCAAGAATCCCCAGAGCACAGACAGTGTATGGAGCCACCACGCTCAGAGTTGGATACCTGGATGGGAACAGAGGGCACAGAGAAAGTAGAAAATGGACCAGATGGAGAGGGAGGACAAGATGAGAATTGGAAATATTCAGCAAGTGAAGAACAAGACAGTAAGTCATGTTGACCTTAATCTGCACCTGACCCCAATGAGTATAGGAGATCAGAGGTTAGGGGGCCATCAGAGCAGGTGATCCAGCTAGACTCCAGTGTAAATAAAAAGACTGGCACAGTTTGGGTGAAAGCTGTTTTGAAGGTCAAATAATGAAGATTGGGCACATGTCTGGCTACATTATAATTTTGTTAAGGGATTGGATGATTGCACTATAGAATTAAGGATTGGAAGATTGTCCTAAAAGATTATTATGGATTAGGTATATGTGGCATTGGCTGAATGTTCAGTGAAACTAGCATAGAATTTGATTATTGTGGCATTAGCAGGGAATTGGATGATTGTGTGGGATTAGGAAGAATTGAATTTAGAATTGCTTAGCATGCCTTGGGGATTTGCCAAGGAGTTGGGTGGGATTTTCATGGAATAGGTTAGCGTACTGTGAGATTAACAGACATTTATCTTGTAAACTTTAATGAGAATAACATATAATTGGAAAGATTGGAAAAGACTGAATTATAGTTTTGGGTGGAATTCAGTGTGTCACATGTATAAAATGGAAAGAGCGTTAGCTGTTCAAAAAGGTTATTTTAATAAGTTTAAGGATGTGTGGGGGCCATTGATAAACTATTGTAAAGAATAGTTATCATTTTTCCCTGATTTTAAATAAATGAAAGATTTGGGAGGGGGGGTTGACTTTTTAATATTCGATATGAAGAGTACAAATGATTTTATTATATTGTATGTATCAACTGATATTAGTATGGTGGGTGGGAAGGGGATAAATTCTATTTTGGGAACATGTGTGGTATTTCAAGTGATGTATTAAGTTAATCTGTTATTATTTTCATTACACTTGATATAAATATAAAATGAATAAAGAATATTAAAAAAAAGAGAATGAGGATCTCTCTTCACACACAGATTCTAAGGAAGAGAATGGGGCAAGCTTTCCCATACAGCTCGAGGAGAGTACAGAACTTCTCAGCACCCCTATAGTGCTGTCCCAAGAACAGTCAGAGGAAGCAGATAGAAGAATCCTCCTGCTGGAGGACCAAATTAAACAACTGAAGGTAAGAATCTGTCTTCATATTCAAGAGGGGTCTAGTGGGCATATGCTACTTGTAACATAGTAGATGATGCCAGATAACAATCTGCATGGTCCATGTAGTCTGTCCAACAAAATAAACTTGCTCAGAAGTGCTTTTATTCACCTCCTATAAAAGGATGTTCATATATAATCAATATTTATTTATTTGAATTTAGCTTTCATCTCTTCCAGTAATAGCTCAAGATGAGTTATAGTCAGGTATACTAGGTATTTCCCTGTTCCCAGAGGGTTCACAATTTAAATTTGTACCTGAGGCAATGGAGAATTAACAGGG
Organism: Geotrypetes seraphini; assembly: GCF_902459505.1. Taxonomy (NCBI): domain Eukaryota; kingdom Metazoa; phylum Chordata; class Amphibia; order Gymnophiona; family Dermophiidae; genus Geotrypetes; species Geotrypetes seraphini. The sequence goes on along the minus strand of NC_047094.1, from coordinate 70,742,494 downwards.
GGATACACAAAACTTACCGATCGTATCCCAATCATTGCTAAACTGGTTTGACCAGTTTAGCGATCGGATCGGATTCCCCAATGCACAAAACTGCCCTACCATGTATTTTCCTATCTGACTCGATCCTACCCATGCAAATTAGTAAAACTCCATGCAAAATAGCCAAGCGATTGATGCACTAACATGGCTTGGCTATTTAGCATCGGGTTTTATCAATCCTAAAACCCGATTGCTCTAGACCTGTCAGTAACTGTCTGCCTGTTTTTTTTGTTTGTTTGTTTTCATTTTTTTTTTCAATGGCACAGATATTTTGTCCCATAAATAAAAAAATGAAGTCCCCCCCTTACAAACATGCCTTCCCGAACCTCCTAAAAATGGCAGGAGGGATGCCTGCTCCCTCCTGCCACAAAGGCACCCCCTCCTCCCTCTCCCCCCCCAAAAAGCAGGAGAGATGCCCACTCCTGCCCCCCACCCTGTACCTTAAAAGTTAGGAGCAAGAGGTACTGAAAACACCTCCTGCTCCTCCTCCGTTGACGACGACACAGGGTCTTAGGCCCTATCCCGGTGCATCATGTGATGCATGAGGATTGGCCTAAGGCCCTGATTGGCTCACTTGCCTCAGGCCCCTCCCAAGGGAGGGACTTGAGGCATCTAAGCTAATTAGGGCCTTAGGCCCCTCTCCGTGCATGGGGCAGGGTATGGGGCAGGGGGGCCTGGAGGGAGAGTGGGCGCCTTCATGGCAGGAGGGAGTGGGCATCCCTCCTGCCTTTATTTTCGGGCAAGGCGGAGGGAGGGAATTCCTTCAATGGCAGGAGAGATCAGGCATCCCTCCTGCCATTTTGCTGTGGGTCAGGAGGGGGGGCAGAGACGGTAGCTCAGGGTGCCAGTGCAGGGGGGGAGAGCATGGTGTGGGGGGAGGAGGGTTTTTCTTTTTAATGGGACAGATTGTGCGTGTTAACTCGCGCACAACTTCTGTTGCATTAAAAAACATGCAGAAGCCCTTACAGCAATGACAGGAGGCTGCTTCCCCTGTCACTACATAGTGCATCGATCGCTATTGGGGAATCAGCCAGTGAATTGGCCAACAGCGATCCAGTCGGTAATACTGACTGACTTTTGTGCATCTAGGCCTAAGTGACTTACCTAACATCACAAAAAGCAGCAGTGGTTGTAAGCCCAAACAAGCATTGCCATATTAGAACAGACTGAAGGTATGTCAAGCCCAGTATTCTGTTTCCAACAGTGGTGAATCCATGTCACGAATACCTTTCCAAAAATACTAGGACTAGGGGGCATGCAATTAAGCTATTAAATAGATTTAAAACAAACCAGAAAAAATATTTCTTCACTCGATGTGTAATTAAACTCTGGAATTAGTTGCCAGAGAATGTGATAAAAGCAGTTAGCTTAGCAGAGTTTAAAAAAGGTTTGAATAATTTCCTAAAACAAAAGTCCATAAACCATTATTGAGATGGCTTGGGGGAATCCACTGCTTATTCCTAGGATAAGCAGCATAAAATCTGTTTTACTCCTTAGGATCTTGCCAGGTACTTATGACTTGGGTTGGCCACTGTTGGAAACCAGGATACTGGACTCAGTGGATCTTTGGTCTGTCCCAGTATAGCAACTCTTATGTTATCTTCTTGTTTTATACTATTTAGCTTAGAAATAAGCAGGGGATTTTTCCAAGTCCATTTTAATAATGGCTGAAGGACTTTTCTTTTACAATATTATCCAAACTTTTTTAAATTTCTGCTAAGCTAACTGCCTTTACATTCTCTGGCAATGAATTCCAGATTTTAATTACACATTGGGGGAAGAAATAATCTCCGAGGACAAGCAAGACAATGGTATCCTTACATATGGGTGACATCGTGCCAACTACCTGATGCAGATGCTACCCAGTGCTTGGCCTCACCATGCATATGCAAATGTCTTCATGCCTGCTGCGTGAGTGTAGAACACTTAGCCCTTCATTTACGGTTTTAGCGCCGGCAGTGGTGGTAACTACTCTCACGCTCATATAAGTGTCAGAGCAGTTACTGCCATTGCTAAAACCCATGCTATGTGTTCGTAAAAGAGGGGGTTAGTCTTGTTTTTTCTGTGGAGCTAGACGGTCATGTTCAGTTGATCTTCTCCTTAGCTCCTTTTTCCTTTTGATGATCTTCCTTCCCATTCTAATATTTTTCCTTACTCAATTTTATTTTTTTCTCTGCCTTGTATTTTTCTAGTTTTTTTTGTATTTTAAGTTTTTTTGCAGCTCCTGAGGACCTCATAGGCTGGAGCATTGAAGTCAGTTTGAGGTGAGCTCGTTTTTGGCCTCACAATTGAGTCTTTTGATTTAGCCAGTGTTCTTTTTGATATACACCAGAGGACTCCCAGAGGCTTTCAAGGATGTACCCCAGTGTAACTGAGTATTATCCCAGGACAAGCAGGCAGGTATTCTCACTAGTGGGTGATGTCATCCGACAGAGCCCCGATACGGACGTCTCACAAGCATACTTGCTTGAAGAAACTCAGAAGTTTCGAGATGCCCGCACCGCGCATGCACCAGTGCCTTCCCATCCGATGGTCCGGGCGTGTCTCCTCAGTTCTTTTTCTTCCGCGGAGCTGTGAAGTCTGTCTTCAATTTCGCGCCCATTGAATCTTTTTTTGCCTTCTATTTTTGCCGCGGGTTGAGTTCTTTGGCTCTCCTGTGCATTTGTTTCTTTCTTTGATTTCTTTTTACAAAAAAAAAAAAATTTTTTTCTTCCGACACCGGGTCGGCCGCGTGGCTGGGGCCCCACGCCTTCGACCTTGCAGCGGAGCTTTTCCGGCCTATGTCCCAGCTGATCACCGGTTTTAAAAAGTGTAGCAAGTGCCAGCGCGCGATTTCGCTCACGGACCCTCATCGACGCTGCTTACAGTGTCTGGGACCGGATCACTTTCCGAAATCGTGCCGGCCTTGCTCCACATTAACAGCGAGAGCGTTTAAGTGCTGCTGTCTGCTGTGGGAGTCCATGTTCAAGATGGAAGCTTCGTTGGATCCGTCAGCTTCGACATCGACATCGACTGGTGCTTCGACTACATCGGCGAAGCCCTCTGCCTCCCCGGCTGCTTCGAGCCTTCTGAAGCCGGCATCGTTCACGCCGGTTTCGGCCTCGACTTCGGCGCCGGTGCCTTCCTCCGTCTCCTCGGAGCAGATCTCGGCCCCTACGGTTCCACCGGTGGTGCTTAAAGTGCCGAAGGCTGGCAAGCAGAAGCACGTGGCACCGAAAGAGCGCAGAGACCGTGCGGAAGGGCCCCCTTTTGGTGCGGATCCCTCCATATCGGCTTCGTTGCGGTCCATACTGGAGGCTCAGTTTGTGGAACTCATGACCACCATGGGACCCCGGCTGATTGCCTCGATCCAGGGTGACCTCCCCGTTCCGGTTCCGAGGGGCGGACCGCCCCCTCCTCCGCCGCCGCGCCACACAACCTCGTTGCTCGGCGAGGAGGAGCAGCGAGCGGTGTCCGGGTCCTCGAGGTGGTCCTCGGTTGGTACTATGCCTCCTTTGGAACCGATTCCCTCGAGGAAGGCCTCCCTTAGTGATATGCCTCCCTTGGAGCCTATACCCTCGAGAAAGGCTTCGTTTAGTGATTTGCCTCCGTTGGAACCTGTGACCCCTCCCCATGACACTGTGTGGCGTCCACCTTCGAGGCCTCCCAGTCCGGGGCATAGCAGAAAGCAGGACGAGTTCTTCCGGACCCCCTATCAAGCATGGGTGGCGTTGGGGGAGGCACCAACTCTGCCGCCTCTTCGTTCAACGACCTCGAGTCCGATCTGCTCCTTGGAGGCTTCTGATCCGGTTTCTCACAGACGGGCTCGATCCCCTTCCAGGCATCGTGAGGGGCATCGATCCAGACACTCCTCGAGGCATTCCTCTCGACACTCGACCGTCTCGCCTCAGAAGAAATTGCCTCGGTTGGGATATGCTGCTTCAGCTGGGTCTCCTCCTCCGGGCCCGGAGTTCGAGGACCCCGAGGTTTTCTACTCACCCTGTTGCTCACAGGCCTCTATGGAGCCCGAAGCCCTTCTAGCCCTTCTCGTAAACCGGCGACGGCGGACCAACTGTCCTTTTCCTCATTTCTCAGACAGATGGCGGATGACATGGACATTACTCTCGATGCTGGCTCTCGATACTCCAAGGAGTACCTCGACACCATGCACTTGCCTTGTCCTCCAGCCTCCCTCTGCACAAACTCCTCGACCAGACCTTCATGAGGTGCTTTGAGTCTCCCTATTCTATTCCTGCGGTCCCTGGAAAATTGGATGCTCGGTACCGCACGGTGCATCATAAGGGCTTCGAGGGTCCTCAGCTTTCTCACCAGTCCCTTCTGGTCGAATCCTCGCTCAAGCGGTCTCATCCTGGACAGGTTTATGCTTCAGTGCCTCCGGGACGCGAGGGCAGAACCATGGATAAGTTTGGTCGACGCATCTATCAGAATTCGATGATGACGTCCCAAGTCCTGAATTACAATTTCCACTTCGCCGCCTACTTGGAATTTTTTCTGCCTGTGCTTCGGAATTTCACACCATACATCGAGTCCCAGGCTCGGTTTGAGTTTGAGGAAGTAGTTGCTTCGCTGTCCCAGCTTCGTCTGCAGTTGATGCAATCTGCCTATGATGCTTTCGAGCTCTCGGCCCGAGCAGCGGCCTGTTCTGTGGCGATGCGCCGGTTGGCCTGGTTGCGGACCATTGACATGGACCCGAACCTTCAGGACCGCCTGGCAAACGTCCCGTGTGCTGGGGCGGATCTTTTTGACGAATCCATCGAGACAGTCACGAAGAAATTGTCCGATCATGAAAAGTCCTTTCAGTCCATTCTTAGGCCGAAGCCTAAGCCTCAACAGTCTCGACCCTCTCGTCCACCGTTGATTTATCAGCGGCGTTATCAACCGAGGCAAGCTCCGCCTGCAAGGCAACCGGCGAAGCGACAGCTTCCTCAGAAGGGTCAGCAAAAGTCTCAGCCGCCTGCTGTCCCTAAGGCCACTCAGCCTTTTTGACTGTTTCGTCGAGGGCATAACCAACCTCGTTCTGCCTCCCCCTGTTTTTCCCATCGGAGGGCGCCTCCGTCATTTTTACCATCGCTGGGAGGCCATCACCTCCGACCTTTGGGTCCTTACTATCGTCAGGGAGGGATACTCTCTTCATTTCCATCGGGTCCCTCCAGACCACCCTCCAAGAGAGTATCCTTCCAACTTGACACAGGCCGCCCTTCTTCTTCAGGAAGCTCAGGCTTTGCTCCGGCTTCGTGCCGTGGAGCCAGTCCCGTCGGACCAACAGAACCAGGGGTTTTACTCCCGGTACTTCCTTGTTCCGAAGAAGACAGGCGACCTGCGACCCATTTTGGACCTCAGGGTCTTCAACAAATTCCTAGTCAAAGAGAGGTTTCGCATGCTGACCCTTGCTTCTCTCTACCCCTCCTCGAGCAGAACGACTGGTTATGATCTCTGGATCTCAAGGAGGCCTACACTCACATTCCCATTCATCCGGCCTCTCGCAAATTCCTCAGATTTTGGGTGGGGCATCTGCATCTGCAGTATCGAGTGCTTCCTTTCGGCCTGTCCTCGTCTCCCAGAGTATTTATGAAGTGTCTGGTAGTGGTGGCCGCTGCACTCCGGAACCAGGGTCTTCAGGTATTTCCCTACCTCGACGACTGGCTGATCAAGGCTCCCTCGGCCTCGAGGGTCATCTCGGCGACCCTGTCCACGATTCTGTTCCTGCAGAGCTTGGGATTCGAGATCAACTTCCCCAAATCTCTTCTACAGCCTACCCAGTTGCTCCCCTTCATCGGGGCGGTTCTGGATACCGTTCGCCTCAGAGCATTCCTTCCCCCTCAGCGCTTGGATGCTCTTCTTCATCTCTGCCAGTCTGTGTCTTCTCGCCAGTCCATCTCAGCGAGACACATGATGGTCCTCCTGGGCCACATGGCCTCTACAGTTCATGTGACGCCATTCGCCAGACTCCATCTCAGAATTCCTCAGTGGACCCTGGCATCTCAATGGACTCAGGTGTCAGATCCATTGTCTCGACACATCCTCGTCACTCCTGCTCTTCGGCAGTCTCTACTTTGGTGGATGACCTCTTCAAATCTATCCAGAGGTTTGCTGTTTCACACTCCACCCCACCAGAAGGTTCTTACGACCGATTCCTCGACCTATGCCTGGGGGGCACATCTGGATGGTCTTCGCACTCAGGGATTCTGGACCAGTGTGGACCGACTCCATCAAATCAATCTTCTGGAACTCAGAGCCATCTTCAATGCTCTTCAAGCGTTTCAGCATCTGCTTCACGACATGGTGGTCCTCATTCGCACAGACAATCGGGTCGCCGTGTATTATGTCAACAAGCAGGGGGGCACGGGCTCGGCCTCCCTCTGCCAGGAAGCTCTCAAAGTCTGGGATTGGGCGGTTCGCCACAATGCCTTCCTCAAGGCTGTCTACATTCAGGGGAAGGACAATGTCTTGGCGGACAACTTGAGTCGTCTACTCCAGCCTCACGAATGGACTCTCCATTCCAACCCCCTTCATCAGATCTTTGCACAGTGGGGGACGCCTCAGATAGACCTCTTTGCGGCTCCCCACAACGTCAAACTGCCTCAGTTTTGCTCCAGGATCTACACTCCTCATCGCCTCGAGGCGGATGCCTTTCTGCTGGATTGGGGGAATCGTTTTCTGTATGCGTTTCCTCCATTTCCTCTCATTCAAAAGACTCTGGTCAAGCTGAAGTCCGACCATGCCACCATGGTTCTGATAGCTCCTCGGTGGCCCAGACAACCTTGGTTCTCCCTTCTACTTCAACTCAGCAGCAGGGAGCCGGTCCTTCTTCCAGTGTTTCCTTCACTACTTACTCAACATCAAGGATCACTGCTTCATCCCAACCTGCAGTCTCTCCACCTGACAGCTTGGTTCCTCTCAACTTAACCCTTCACCAGTTTTCCCAGGCGGTGAGGGACGTCTTGGAGGCTTCCAGGAAGCCTGCTAGATGAAGTCCTCTAACTGAGCCTGTATGTCAGTGTTCTCCCCTAGCAATAGTAAGCCTTTGGGCTTATTGAGCATGTGCAGAGGATCCTGCCTTCAATGGCTTCTCCCCTCGCCATGAAAGTTTTTTTTTTCTTCTGTATGCTTTCTCTCCTCCAGACCTCATTCCCTCCCCAAACTTTTTCTTTGTTTCACCCTGCCCCCTTCTTTCTTTTTCTCTCTCTCCATAACCCCTTTCATTCTGTATGTCTGTCTTTCTCTCTCTCTCCGTGCCCCATTTTTCTTTGTTTCACCCAGCCCTCTTTCTTTTTTTTTTTTTTTTGGCTCCCTGTCCCCCCCTTTCTTTCTTTCTCCTTGCCCTCCCCTATGCCACCACCATTGGGAAAATGCTGCCACCGCCACTGGGGAATAGGCTGCCACTGCTGCTATCGGGAACAGGCCGGCGCCGAGTTCGCCCTGCTTCTTTTCCCCACAGGGCCGACCAACTCTCGCCACTCGACGTCAATTCTAATATCGGAGAGGACGTTCTGGGCCAGCCAGGCAGCGATTGGCTGGCCCAGAACGTCCTCTCTGACATCAGAATTGACGCGGGTGGCGAGAGTTGGTCGGCCCCACAGGGAAAAGCAGGGAGAACTTGGCACCGGCCTGTTCCCAATGGCGGTGGTGGCACTCAAGTGGCTAAAGAGACGCAGTTTGCCAGCCTAGGGAGAACACTGGAGGGTGGCCAGCTGTGCACCCCCTTGGGGCGTAAAACCGGGGCAGACCGCCCCACCCCCACCTTGGTATGCCACTGTCTGTACCTCACTCCCTCCCTATGACCAAAAATTCTCCTTTCTTCTATTCCCCGTGTACACAACCATCTCTTTTCCTCCCTTCCTCTCTCCCAAGTCCTTGCCTTCTGTGTCCAAAAACACATTCCCTCTCCCACCTCAGCATCTCTTTCCCTCCCTTCCTCTCTCCCAAGTCCATGCCTTCTGTGTGCAAAAACCCATTCCCTCCCCCACCTCAGAATCTCTTTCCCTCCCTTCCTCTCTCCCAAGTCCATGCCTTCTGTGTCCAAAAACCCATTCCCTCCCCCACCTCAGCATCTATTTCCCTCCCTTCCTCTCTCCCAAGTCCATGCCTTCTGTGTCCAAAAACACATTCCCTCCCCTACCTCAGCATCTCTTTCCCTTCCTTCCTCCTCTCTCCCAAGTCCATGCCTTGTGTCCAAAAACCCATTCCCTCCCCCACCTCAGCATCTCTTTCCCTCCCTTCCTCTCTCCCAAGGTCATGCCTTGTGTCCAAAAAACCCATTCCCTCCCCCACCTCAGCATCTATTTCCCTCCCTTCCTCTCTCCCAAGTCCATGCCTTCTGTGTGCAAAAACCCATTCCCTCCCCCACCTCAGCATCTCTTTCCCTCCCTTCCTCTCTCCCAAGTCCATGCCTTCTGTGTCCAAAAACCCATTCCCTCCACCACCTCAGCATCTATTTCCCTCCCAAGTCCATGCCTTCTGTGTCCAAAAACACATTCCCTCCCCCACCTCAGCATCTCTTTCCCTCCCTTCCTCTCTCCCAAGTCCTTGCCTTCTGTGTCCAAAAACCCATTCCATCCCCCACCTCAGCATCTCTTTCCCTCCCTTCCTCTCTCTCAAGTCCTTGCCTTCTGTGTCCAAAAACCCATTCCATCCCCCACCTCAGCATCTCTTTCCCTCCCTTCCTCTCTCCCAAGTCCATGCCTTCTGTGTCCAAACACCCATTCCCTCCCCCACCTCAGCATCTCTTTCCCTCCCTTCCTCTCTCCCAAGTCCTTGCCTTCTGTGTCCAAAAACCCATTCCCTCCCCCACCTCAGCATCTCTTTCCCTCCCTTCCTCTCTCCCAAGTCCTTGCCTTCTGTGTCCAAAACCCATTCCATCCCCCACCTCAGCATCTCTTTCCCTCCCTTCCTCTCTCCCAAGTTCATGCCTTCTGTGTCCAAACACCCATTCCCTCCCCCACCTCAGCATCTCTTTCCCTCCCAGGGTACAGATAGAGGTTTACCGTACAGGACATTGAGCGAATAGGGTATGGATATTTTAGGTTAGGTAGGGAACACTTTCAGGTCATGGACCTGGGGGGCCGCCGCGGGAGCGGACTGCCGGGCACGATGGACCCCTGGTCTGACCCAGCAGAGGCAACGCTTATGTTCTTATGTTCTTCCTTTCTCCCAAGTTCATGCCTTTTGTCCAAAACGCACTCCCTCCCCCTTTTGTGTTCCCCGTTTGTCTCCCAGCCCATCTTAGCAACTTTCTCAGCAAAATGTAGCTCGAGCCGCGTAGGCTTGTCTTCTATTTCCTGCCTGTCCCGCCGCGCACACATAGCCGATCGGAAATCTTCCCCGACTTCAGCGCTGACATCGGAGGGCGGGCTTTGCTTAAGCCCTCCCTCCGACGTCAGCGCTGACGTCGGGGAAGATTTCCGATCGGCTGTGTGAGCGGCAGGGCAGTCGGAGTAGAAGACGAGCCTAGCGGCTCAAGTTATATTTAACCCCGCGGGTCCCCCATCGTCCCCGTTCAGCTCTCTCTCCTGTGCACCCCCTGGTAGTACTGCCCTGATGGCGGCCCTGCACGTGCCAGCTGCAAGGCCTTCGCGTGCCACAGTTGGCACGCATGCCATAGGTTCGCCATCGCTGCTCTAGGGTATATATATTCAGGGCTTCCAGTCTCCTCATACATCTTCTGGCGCAAACCTACTATTTTCGTCACCTTCTGGACCACTTCAAGTCTTATGTCCTTTGCCAGATACGGTCTCCAAAATTGAACACAATATTCCAAGTGGGGCTTCACCATTGACCTGTACAGGGGCATCAACACCTTTTTTCTTCTACTGGTCACGCCTCTCTCTAGAACAAACAAACCAAAATCTGCAGACTTTGTACACGATGCAGGCAGACTTTATTGTGACAGGTGAATCTTAAATTAAAAACCTTTTACCAGGCAAGGGACCCAACACGGTCCGTGTTTCGAAACACGGACCGTGTTGGGTCCCTTGCCTGGTAAAAGGTTTTTAATTTAAGATTCACCTGTCACAATAAAGTCTGCCTGCATCGTGTACAAAGTCTGCAGATTTTGGTTTGTTTGTTCTGGATTGTTTTTTACTGCAGATAGTTGGACCTTTGGTTTTTTTCCTTTGTTTTGCTTTGTTGTCACGCCTCTCTCTATACAGCCTAGCATCCTTCTGGCAACAGCCACCGCCTTGTTACACTGTTTCTTTGCCTTTAGATCTTAAGACACCATCACTCCAAGGTCCCTCTCCCCATCCATGCACATCAGCCTCTCACTTCCCATCACATACGGCTCCTTCCAATTTCTAATCCCCCAATGCATTACTCTATACTTGTTTGAATTGAATTTTAGTTGCCAAATATTAGACCATTCCTCTAACTTTTGCATATCTTTTTTCATGTTTTCTACTCCCTCCTACTCTGTTACAAATCTTGATATCATCCGCAAAAAAGCAAACTTTTCCTTCTAACCCTTTGGCAATGTCACTCACAAACATATTGAACAGGATCGGCCCCAGCACCGATCCCTGAGGGACTTCAGTACTCACCTTTCCCTCCTCCAAGCAAATTCCATTAACCACCACCCTCTGGCGTCTTGTCCGTCAACCAGTTTCTATTCCAGTTCACCACTTTGATTCCTAACTTCAGCCCGTCAAGTTTGTTCAAGAGCCTTCTATGAGGAACCGTGTCAAAGGCTTTGCTGAAATCTAAGTAAATTACATCTAGCATATGCCCTTGATCCAATTCTTCGGTCACCCAATCAAAAAAATTCAATCAGATTCATTTGGCATGATTTACCTTTAATAAAACCATGTTGCCTTGGATCCTGTAACCTATTTGATTCTAGGAATTTCACAATCCTTTCTTTCAGTAACGCTTCCATTATTTTTCCAGTAACCGAAGTGAGACTTACTGGCCTGCTTGTCCTCAGAGAAAGTGAAGTTACATGTATCGGGTGTTCTCCGAGGACAGGAGAACAGGTCCTTACAACTGTTCTGCCTCCCCTAGGAGTTGAATTCTTTTCTAGCTATCAAGTTGCTGAGGGTGTTGGGCACATGCACAGTGAGGCTGTTGCCAAAAGCCTTTTAAAGTTTTAGAGCACTCCATAGCATCTGTACTGGGCTCTATCAGGATGACATCACTCAGATGTAAGGATGCCTATCATGCTGACCTTGGAAAACACCTGCTACAGGTAAGCAATTTCACCTTTTCTCCTTTTATTTTAAATTTCCAACTTAGTAGCTTCATTCCTAGTATTTTTGAAAAGGGTAAACAAGCAATTCACATCAACCCATTCAACTCCACTTAGTATTTTATAGACCTTTGTTATGTCTCCTCTTAGCTCTCTCTTCTCCGTGCTGAAGAGCCCTAGCTACTTTAGCCTTTCCAGATAGGAAGTCATCCCATCCCCTATATCATTTTTGTTGTTCTAACCACTAGTCTACTCTTTCATGCTGTTTCAAAATTCTGTTTCTCTTCTTTAGCATCTCTCCAAACCGGTGCAGTTCACTGATGGGTAATAGCTCACCATGACCAGCAGGTGGAGACTGAGACAAAACTTTGGCTGTAATACTAATAGCTGAGCTTCTCTCTAGTCTAGTAAAAGCGTTTATGAATAATATGGCTTCCCCATACCTTGATAAAGAAAAAGCGAAACGTGTTGGTTAAGCGGACATACCGATTGAAAGGCTGAAAAGTTAAGTTATTTATATTTAATGCTTTAAATCAGGGGTGCCCACACTTTTTTGACTCGCGAGCTACTTTTAAAATGACCAAGTCAAAATGATCTACCAACAATAAAATTTTAAAAAAACACAACGCACACTGGGTTTTTTTCAAAGAGGTCAAAACAGATGACTCTATGCACTGTCACCTCAGTAACAACCATACAAAAATAGACAAATACCCACTCCCTCCCTTTTTACTAAACCACAATAGCATTTTTTAGCGCAGGGAGCTGCGCTGAATGCCCAGCGCTGCTCTCGACGCTCATAGGCTCCCTGCACTAAAAAACCACTATTGCGGTTTAGTAAAAGGGGACCATATTGTAAAATATAGACAGCAGATATAAATTCAGACACATTTTGATCACTAAATTTAAAATAAAATCATTTTTCCTACCTTGTCTGGTGATTTCATGAGTCTCTGGTTGCACTTTCTTCTTCTGACTGTGCATCCAATCTTTCTTTCAGCCTGTATGCTTCCTCTCCTCCACACCTCATTCCCTCCCCCAACTTTTTCTTCCTCTCTCCCTGACCTTTCTTTCTTTCTCTCTTCATGCCCCCTTTCTTTTTTTCTGTTTCTCTTCTTTCCTTTTGTTTCCCTGCCTGCCCCCTTTCTTTCTTTCTCCCTGCCCTTCCCCAAGCCACTGCCACTGCCGCTGCCATCGGGGAACAGGACCCAAACGCCACCAATGGATAACAGGCCCCAAAGCCGACGCCACCCCATGCTCTCTCTGCTTTGGGCCGATCAATCTTCCTCTTCCCGACGTCAATTCTGCCGTCGGAGAGGAAGTTCCGCCCAGCCAGGCAGCGATTGGCTGGCCCGAACTTCCTCTCCAACGGCAGAATTGACATCGGGGAGAGGAAGATTGATCGGCCCGATAGATCGCCAAGGCAAAGTGAGTCCTGGATGATCGACTCACTTTGCCTTGGCGACCTACCGGTCAATCGCGATCAACCTATTGGGCACCACTGCTTTAAATTATTTAAATTATGAAATAAGTGAAAAAATGAAAACAATAAAATTTTATATATGTTAACTGCTCTTGCCATACAGGGAAGAATGAGGAACTAAACCCCAGCGAGTTATGCTACTCGGGGGATGGTCTGATATCCCACAGGCATCAGCATAAATTATCTGTAGCGTGACTATATTGTGTTCTCAGTCTCAGCAGGTGTGGTAAGCTGTGCCAGTTTTCCCTGAAAATGGTTAATATAGGCCTGTTGAAAATTGTTTAGTGGCCTTCTTGTCACTGTTTGGTGCCGGATTGAGCTTGGTGGTACTCTTCCGGGGTCCATCCATTCTTGGGGATATCGCATCCCTCCCCCCATTTCCTCCACCCCTCCAAAATTTTTTCTAGAGGTGCCTCAGCTGTAAGCCTTGCCACCGATACCAGCAAGGTATATCGCTTAGAGAGCCAGTGAAGTCTGTTCTGACAGGAAAAAAAAATCCTGAAACAGTGCTGGTCTGAAGGGAGCCTTCAGTTCATTTTTATTGCTAACCGGCACTTTTTTCCTTTAGCTAGGTCGCGTATTGCGCAATGAGCACTTTTAAAGGGAAAAAGTGCTCATTGTGCTCCAGATGCGAGGTCGATACAGCCGGCCTATGCTTGCAGTGTACTGGCCACCGCGAAGGGAAATCCTCATCGGCTTCAGTGCTGGCTTTCAGGGATCCCCTTCGTGAATGCCTTGCATGCCGGCAGCTGAAAGCGAGGAGGCCCGGGCTTCCCTCGCCACCCACACAGGGATTCCCTCAGCTGCCGACAGTCAGGGAAATAAGGTTTCTCTTACCACTGAGGCTGCTGGGGACTCCCTTACTGCTGCTGCTGGTTTGCCTGCTTTAGCTTCTGGGATGGTTCAGTCTTCTCGCTGCTACAGGCCTCGGGGGGGGGCATGTTTTTCGGCAGGCTTTGCTCTGATTTTGGTGGGAAGTGCCTCCATTTTGTCTGCAACTTCAGGTGACCTTCCCCCTGTATTGGAGAGACAGGGATAGGTTTCTGCTGGGTCCTCTGCTTTGGCAGTGAGTCCCATTGGGCCACCAGGGATTTTCCCCCCTGATTTTGTTTTTGCCTTATGTAAAGCTTATCTTCAGGCGGCAAGGGGTCCTGCTTCACCCCGGGGGGGAAGAGGTCCCTTTGCATCCACTCCAGTTTAGAGAGTTGCGCGGGGACAGAAATCCCACCTGTCCCCGTGAGGACTCCCACCCGTCCCAGCGAGGAATCCCTCCGTCCCCACCCGTCCCAGCGAGGAATCCCCTCCGTCCCCGCCCGTCCCCGCAAGGAATCCCCTACTTCCCCGCCCGTCCCTATAAACTTCAGAAATAGTTATTTCAATTAATTATGCTATTGAATTAAAGGCTCTGGTAGAAACCCATTTAAAAATAAGCAAAAAGACTTTATTAATTTGGAAATATTAATTGGGAAGAATATATACTTTGTAAATGGGTTTCAACCAGAGCCTCTAATGTTTATAAATTTTTATCAACACAACTAATATACTACTTTATCCTGAAGCAAAAAAAAAAAAAGAAATAGAATTTTTTTCCTACCTTTGTTGCCTGGTTTCTGCTTTCCTCATGTTCTCATTCAATTCCTTCCATCCACTATCTCTCTTCTCTCTGCGTCTTCCATTTGCTCTGTTACTGTGCCTCTCCATTTCTCCCCCCTTCCAAATTGGTCTGGCACCCATCTTCTTCCCTCCGCTCCCCCCATTGTCTGGCATCTCTGTCTTCTTCCCTGCCAGCGTCTTCTCCCCACTCTCTCTTCCCTATTTCCTTTCAGCGTCCTTCTCCCCTCCAATCTTCCCCATGTCCTGTCAGCATCCTTCTCCCCCCTCTGTCTTCCACATGTGCTTTCAGTGTCCTCCCCCCTGTCTTCCCCATGTTCTTTCAGTGTCCTTCTCCCCCCTCCCGTCCTCCCCATGTTTTTTCAGCGTCCTTCTCCCCCTCTGTCTTCCCCATGTCCTTTCAGCATCCTTCTCCCTCCTCTGTCTTCCCCATGTCCTTTCAGCGTCCTTCTCACCCCCTGTCTTCCCCATGTCCTTTCAGCGTCCTTCTCACCCCCTGTCTTCCCCAAGTCCTTTCAGCATCCTCCTCCCCCCTCTGTCTTCCCCATGTGCTTTCAGCGTCCTTCTCCCCCCTCTGTCTTCCCCATGTGCTTTCAGCGTCCTTCTCCCCCCGTCCTCCCCATGTCCTTTCAGCGTCCTTCTCCACCCCTTTGTCTTCCCCATGTCCTTTCAGCGTCCTTCTCCCCCTCTGTCTTCCCCATGTGCTTTCAGCGTCCTTCTCCCCCCCATCCTCCCCATGTCCTTTCAGCATCCTTCTCCACCCCTTTGTCTTCCCCAGTGCTTTCAGCATCCTTCTCCCCCCTCAGTTTTACCCATTTTCCTTAAGCGTCTTTTCTTCTCCACTCCACCTTTCCTCCCTTTCTCCCTCCCTGCTCCTTACCTTTGTGGCGCTTCCCCACCCGACCGACAACAGAACAGGCCCGGTCAGACAAACCTCCCTGCCCTGTAGCCGCGGATCTAAATTACCTTCTTACAGCAGCTGGAGTATTGAAGCTGTTGTAAGAAGGTAATTTAGATTCGCGGCTACAGGGCAGGGAGGTTTGTCGGCCGGGCCTGTGGTCAGTCGATCGAGGGAAGCACCACAAGGGTAAGGGGACCTGACCGGCTGTGCACACTCCCCCCCACCCATGGCTGCACCCGGGGCGGACCGCCCCCCGCTTTGGTACGCCACTGCCTTCTCCCTACCTGCCCTGCCGCACACAGCCGACCGGAAGTCTTCCCGATGTCAACGCTGACGTCGGAGGAAGGGAGGGCTTTGCTTAAGCCCTCCCTCCGACGTCAGCGCTGACATCGGTGAAGACTTCCGATTGGCTATGTGTGCTGCAGCAGGACAGGCAGAAAATGGAAGACGAGGCCTCGCAGCAGGGCAGGTAGGAAAGGCATTGAACCCCGCGGGATCCCCGAGAGCATGAGGGGCGTCCCCACAGGATCCCCGTGACCTGAAGGGGGAACCTGCGGGATTCCCGTCATCCCCGTTCCTGTGCAGCTCTCTACTCCAGTTCATCCCCCCTCAGCGCCGACTTTGTCCCTGTCTCCTCTCTCGTCCAAGCGGCCAAGGGTCTCTTGGGATGATGTTTTTTTCTATGGGGAGCAGTTTTCTCTTGATGAGGACCTAGACTCTTTAGAAGACCTCCAGGATCCTCTTGGGGGGATGGATGCCGCTGGTGATGGTTTTTCGGTTCTGTCAGCTGGCAAGGATGCGTCAGTGGTGCACTCTTTCAGTGGGAAGAGCTCCAGGAGCTGCTTATTCAAGTCTCCTCGGTGTTGCGTTTTGAGGAAGACACAAAGGAGCCCCCGTGTGTGGTGGACCCTCTGCTTTGTGTAATCCGCTCAGTATCTCACTCTTTTCCTATGCATAAGGATATTGTGCTTGTGCAGTGAAAAGCTCCAGAGGCGCCCTTACGTTTTGCACGCTCTATGGCTCACCTGTATCCCATCCCAGAGGGGATAGGAATACCTTGAAATCACCAGTGGTGGACGCTGTGGTCTTGGCCATCGTGAAGCAGCATACGTGCTCGTTGAGGGCAGCTCAGCCTTGAAGGACTCTGAAGAGCATATGTTAGAGTGCCTCCTTAAGTAAAATTTTGATATTGCTGCCCTTGTGGTCCACTCGACGATGTGTGATGGTCTGGTAGCTTGGGCTTGTTTTTGGTGGGATGAGCATGTCCTTGACCGTGAGTCTGATGACTGGTCCTTGGTGGAACAGGAAATAGCCAAAATTGAGATGGGTGCTTCTTATCTCTCTGATGCCATGTATGACTTGTTGCAGGCGTGAGTCAAGTCCATGGCTCTCGGGGTGGCCACTGGTCATACCTTGTGGCTTCGGGCTTGGTCGGTGGATGCAGCATCTAAGGCTAAGCTGACAAAATTTCCCTTTCGGAGTTCTTTTTTGTTTGACGAGGATTTGGGCAAGTTGGTTCGGACCCTAACGGACTCTAAGGTGCCCCGTCTTCCTGAAGACTGTGCCCGCCCGCTTGCGCAGGATGGCATTGCTCAGGTGTGTTTGCATGATTTCTGCAGATATCGCTCTGGTCAAGGGGTTGCTTCTTTTTCTGCCTCTGGGTCTCCCCAGGGCCGTGAGGACTTCCAGGCATGTCGGGATGTGGTGTTCAGTGAGCGTGTTCGGTGGCGGCCCTCCAGGGGGTCCCACCTATGATGGGTATTGCTTTGGTATGTCCCATCAGTGAACTGTACCGTTCTGGAGAGATGCTAAAGAAGGAGAAATTAGGTTATTAGCTGCTAATTTTTTCTTTTAGACTCTCCAAACCGGTTCAGTCCCCACCCTGTCTGTCTCTCTGTTGTTCTTATGGGATTCGTGTGAAGATTGTGGTTTTTCTGCGGGTCGGGGAAATCAAAAGAACAGAGGCTTTGGCTCAGATGGCATAACCGGTGAGCTGTGGGGACATTTTGCTGAAAGGGCTTCTTCTATGCAATTTCCAGCAGTATTGCTCTATGTTAGTTGGTACTCCTGTTAAGAATGTTGTTACTGTTATAATTAGCACTTCTTAGTTCTGCTTGGCTATTTGACAGACTGGTTAGACTAGAGCAGGGGTGCCCAAAAGGTCGATCGTGATCGACCAATAGATTGCATGAGCAACACGAGTCGATCGCAGAGCCCATTCCAGGCTCTGCGATATTCACGTAGCCTTTGCGTTCTCCCTGCTTCCCCGACACCGCAAAAGCCAGGCGCATACAGCCACTGCACAAGCGCCAGGCCCACAAGCCTCCTCCCTGTCGGAGAGGAAGTTCCAGGCCAGCCAATTGCTGCTTGGCTGGCCCAGAACTTCTTCTCCGATGTCAGAATTAATGTTGGGGGAGGAGGCTTGTGGGCCCGGCGCTTGTGCAGTGGCTATACGCACCTGGCTTTTGCTGCATCGGGAAAGCAGGGAGAAATCGGTGGCGGTGGCTGGGGGAGGGGGCAGGCGATGGTGGCCTGAGGACGCAAGGAGAGAGGAAGAAAGACGGTGGCATGGGGGGGCAGGAAGAGAGAAAGAAAGACACAGAGCTTCAAGTTTCCTGGAACTAAACAGCCTGTTGTTCCTCCAATGACCAACTAACAGTGTTGCCTTCTCTGAAGAAAGACAAGGGAGAAACACACAGACAGAAAGAAAGAAAGGGGGGCAGGGAGAGAGAAAGACAGAAAAAAAGAAGGGGGCAGAGAGAGAGAGAGGGAGAAAAAGAAAGGGGAGGGGAGGTAGAGAGAGAGGAAGAAAAAGGACTCATGGAGGGACAGAGAAAGATATTGGTTGGGGAATGGAATGAGGTCTGGAGGAGAGGAAGCATGCAGGAGGCAGAAAGAAGGGAAAAAATATTGAATGCACAGTCAGTAGGAAGTGCAACCATAGACTCGTGAAATCATCAGACAACAAAGGTAGGAAAAATGATTTTATTTTCAATTTAGTGATCAAAATGTGTTTGTTTTGAGAATTTATATCTACTATCTATATTTTGCACTATGGCTGCCTTTTACTAAACCGCAATAGTGGTTTTTAGTGCAGGGAGCCTATGAGCGTCGGGAGCAGCACAGGGCATTCAGCGCAGCTCCCTGCACTAAAACCCACTATCACAGTTTAGTAACAGGGGAGGGGTATATTTATCTATTTTTGGATAGTTATTACTGAGGTGACTTTGCATATTTTAAAGTCATCTGCCTTGTCAAGTTTCAAGTTTTATTTATATTTGATTAATCGCTTAATTAAAATTGTTTCTAAGCGAATTACAATATATAAAAGTAACATATAATTAAACATAATATTAAAATAAGAAATAACATACAAGATATAAAACTAGTAATTTATACAATGAATACAATTTAAAAAAAAAAAGGATTTACATAATAAGTATATATGATGGGCTAATAATTTATACAATGATGAAAAAAATATAAACATAAAAAAGGAAGAATTAGGAAAAAAGCGTACAGTGTGCTTTGTGTTTTTTAAAATTTTATTGTTGGTAACATAGAAAATGACTTCAGTAAAGGGCCACGGCCCATCAAGTCTGCCCACTCTAATGACCCACCCCCTAACTTCCTCCATGAAGAGATCCCACATGCCTATCCCATTTTTTCTTAAAATCTGGCACGCTGCTGGCCTCAATTACCTGTAGTGGAAGATCATTTTAGTGATCAACCACCCTTTAGGTAAAGAAGTACTTCCTGGTGTCACCATGAAATTTCCCACCCCTGATTTTCAACGGATGCCCTCTTGTTTCCGTGGGTTCTATAAGAGAAAAGATATCTTCTTCCACCTCGATATGGCCCGTGACATATTTGAACGTCTCAATCATGTCTCCCCTCTCTGCGTTCCTCGAGTGAGTGTAGCTGCAACTTACCCAGTCGTTCCTCATACGGAAGATCCTTGAGTCCTGAGACCATCCTGGTGGCCATTCGCTGAACCGACTCAACTCTCAGCACATCTTTTTGGTAATGTGGCCTCCAGAATTGGACACAATATTCCAGATGAGGTCTCACCATGGATCTGTACAACGGCATTATGACTTCGGGCTTTCGGCTGACGAAACTTCTACGGATACAACCCATGATTTGTCTAGCCTTGGATGAAGCTTTCTCCACTTGATGGGAAGCCTTCATGTCTTCACTAATGATCACTCCCAAGTCTCGTTCTGCTGCAGTCCTTGCTAAGGTCTCACCATTTAGGGTGTAAGTTCTGCATGGATTTCTGCTGCCAAGGTGCATGACCTTACATTTTTTGGCATTGAAACTTAGTTGCCAAGTTTTTGACCAATGTTCCAGTAAGAGTAGGTCCTGCGTCATACTGTCGGGCACTGTGCTTTTGCCTACTATGTTGCATAGTTTGGTGTCATCGGCGAATAATGTAATTTTACCTCGAAGCCCCTCAGCCAAGTCTCTTACGAAGATGTTAAATAGGATTGGACTCAAGTCTGAGCCTTGTGGCACTCTACTAATCACCTCTGACGTTTCGGAGAGGGTACGTTCATCACCACCCTCTGAAGTCTACTTCCAAGCCAGTCCTTAACCCATGCAGTTAATGTTTCACCTAATCCCATCGAACTCATCTTGCTCAATAACCTGAGGTGTGGGACGCTATCAAACGCTTTACTGAAGTCCAAGTACACGACGTCCAGGGACTCCCCCATATCCAGCTTTCTTGTTACCCAGTCAAAGAAGCTGATTAGATTTGATTTGCAGGACCTTCCCTTTGTAAATCCATGTTGGTGGGGATCTCTTAGATTTTCCTCGTTCAGGATCATATCCAATTTGTGTTTGATTAGCGTTTCCATGAGTTTACTCTCTATCGATGTGAGACTCACCGTAATTTGCAGCCTCCGTCCTGCATCCCTTTTTGTGGAGTGGAATGACGTTAGCTGTTTTCCAGTTCAACGGGACTCTTCCTGTACTCAGAGAAAGATTGAAGAGCGCGGATAACGGTTCCGCCAGGACGTCACTCAACTCCCTAAGCACCCTGAGGTGTAGTTTGTCTCGTCCCATGGCTTTGTTCACTTTGAGTCTTGATAGCTCATAGTAGACACTGCTGGGCATAAACTCAATTTTTCGAAATGGGTCTTCCGAGCTTACCTTGTCTGCAACTGTGGGCCGGATCCCGGCGCCTCACAGATGAAGACTGAGCAGAAGTATTCATTTAATAGTTTGACTTTATCGGAGTCCGATTCTACATAATTCCCGTCTGGTTTCCTAAGGCGTACTATCCCATCTGTGTTTCTTTTTCGCCCTTCTTAATGTTCTTTGCTAGATTCTCTTCAATTCGGAGTTTGGCCTCTTTGACTGCTATTTTGACAGCCTTAGACTTGGCCAGATAGTCTTCCTTAGTCTCCCGTTTTCCTGATTGTTTGCAGGAGATAAATGCTCTTTTCTTCTTTTTTATGAGGTCTGAGATCTCCGCAGAGAACCACTGAGGTTTATTGTTTATTCGCTGTTTACTTACTATTTTTATATAGCTGTTGGTTACTTTTTGTAGGGTTGATTTCTGAGTTGACCACATTACCTCTACATTATCTGTTTCGACTTGGTTTTGCAGCGCTCGGTGGACGAAATCTCCCATGCTTTTGAAGTTAGTGCCCTTAAAGTTGAGGACCTTTGTTGATGTGTTTGATCTAGTTAAACTTTTCCTGAGGTTGAACCATACCATGTTGTGGTCACTGGAGGCCAACGTATCGCCTACCGAAACCTCTGTGACACTTTCTCCATTGGTGAGTATCAGGTCCAGTATCGCCTGATCCCTAGTGGGCTCTAATACCATTTGTTTGAGTCATGCTCCCTTTATGGAGGTTAATAGCCTTCTGCTGCCACTGGTCGTAGCGGAAAGTTTGTTCCAATCTGCATCAGGCATATTGAAGTCCCCTAACAATACTGTGTCTCCACGCAAAGTGATGTTCTCTATGTCTTCGATTAATTCTATATCCATGTCTTCCTGTTGTATTGGAGGTCTGTATACTACATCAAGATACAGGCATTTGTCATTCCCCCTGGCCAAGTTCACATAGAGGGATTCCCTGGTGTACTTGACATCTGCGATTCTGGTAACTTTGATGTCCTCTTTAGTGTATAGTGCTATCCCTCCTCCTAATTTGCCCTCTCTGTCTCGACGAAGTAAGTTGTATCCCGGTATAACCATATCCCAACCATGGGAGTCCATGAACTAAGTCTTGGATATCACCACCACATCTAGGTCGGCGTTCCTCATTTCCGTCTCCAATTCCAGAATTTTATTGCCTAAACTGTGGGCATTAACATACATAGCCCTCCATACCTTATGTTTGCTAGGTCTCTGGAGATTTTCCCGCCTGAGTTAGTTTGACTCCTATAGTACTGTTTGCAATGTGTTTACATTTTGACTTGGTCATTTTAAAAGTAGCTCGCAAACCAAAAAAGTGTGGGCACCCTTGGACTAGAGGGAAGCACAGCTATTAGTATTGCAACCAAAGTTTTGTCTCAGTCTCCACCTGCTGGTCATGGTGAGCTATTACCCATCAATGAACTGTACTGGTCTGGAGAGTCTAAAACAGTGGTTCCCAACAGGGGTGCTACCGCACAACAGTGGGCACTGAGAAGTCTAAGGGAGGCATTTTGTGTCCAAGTCATATTGAGGGGGTGTTGAGGACCAGCAGCCACCCCCTTGAGCAATTGGAAAATCCATTGGTCACAGATAATAATAATAATAATAATAACTTTATTTCTTCTATACCGCCATAATCTTACGACTTCTAAGTGGTTCACAGTGAAGAGAGCTGGACAGTCAGCGAATTACAGAATACAAATGGCGAGGATGATACAGTACAGTCAGTGAATTACAGATTACAATTAGTAAAATACAATACGATACAATACAGTTTGTACAGTACACGTATTTCTCAAGTTATCAGCATGGAGTTAATCGTTTAGAACTGGTAACTGATTAGGAGATAAATCTGTTGAATAGTGCTGTCTTAATTTCTTTCCGAAATGCGATGTAGGTCAGCCTAGCTCTGTTGATGTGGTTGCCCAGCCAGCACTGTCATCTTTATTTTGATTCTTCAACTTTTTGCCGCCATGTGTCAGACACTTCAACATTATTATAAATGGATGAAAAGTTGTGTATCAATTCTTACAAAAAAAACCCAAACAACCCATCCAGGAATCTCTTCCCTTCGCCTAGCCATCTCTCTCCCTTCCTTTCACCTTTCGCAGACGCTCTTCATAGTTTTCTCTTTCTGAGGTGTCCGGACAGGGCAACGTTCTCACCAAGTCCCACACAACTGCCCCAAAGCTTCTTTTCTGACACAAGCCGCCCAGGTGGAAACAGGAAGTGTGTCAGAGGAGAAACTTTAGGGCAGTCATGCGGGACTTGGTGAGAACGTTGCCGTGTCCAGACACCCCAGAAAGAGAAAATTATGAAGAGCGCCCGTGAAGATGAGGGGAAGGGAGGAAGGTGGTTATCTTCTAATAAAATAATTTTAAAAATGTGTCCTTGTTTTTCAATATATAGTATGTATACTATAGTTTACCCAAGGGGGGGGGCACTATCGAATCATTCACTGAAAAAGTAGGCTCTGATTTTAAAAAAAGGTTGGGAATCTGTGATCTAAAAGAGAGAAAATTAGCAGATAAGAACCTAATTTTTCCTTTCTTTGCCTTGCAGGTGACTGAAGAAGACTACTACCACCTGCAAAAAGTGATATCAATGTTCACTTCGCAGCAGAGTTTCATATGAGTGCAGGTAAGTAATAGAGGGCAAGAAGGCAGGAAGGAAAACTGGTGGAAACTAGTTGTGATGAATTGAAGGAGAGCCAAGGAGCAGTTTAGAATATGGAAGACCCAAAAATTGATAAGGCAGGAGAGAGGGAGATCTGGTGAATAATTGCCTACCCCTGATGTAGATGATGGGAGACCCAAGGTCTAGCTAAAGTGGAGACAGGATACCCAGAATGATTGTGGTGTGTGGGACACACAAGTGATTGACTGAGGAGAAGGGAAAGAGACCAGAGATTAAGGGCTGACCTAAGAGAGAGATTGGAGAGTAGATCAGTAACCAGTAGAGGAGGAAAGCCAAACAGGACATTGCAGAACATGGAGAATAATGAACAAGTCAGCAGCAGATTGGGTCTTGTAATTTAGGTGAGTTTGTAGTTCAGATGTTCTCTCACACTCTGTGCTCTCTGCAGGTTCATCCCGCTGGAGGAGTGGAGGAGAATGGCTGCAGGACCCTGTGCTAGGATTACAGAGGCACTTATAGGGGCGCCACATGGTCCCTGACGCTCTCCTGTTCCCGCTTCTGAAGACTTTTTGCTAGGCCCTGGACTTATGTATATAACAGACACTTATATATAGAAAGAGAGCTCTGTACTTTGAGACGGAGAAAGCATATGGTATTATAAGAGGTGGAATTGGTGGCAAAATAACCTCAGGACTGTTTGAGAGGGGTGTGTCTTGATACTTCCTAGGAATGGGTGCTTATGTGGGTCTAAGCGCTCATCTTGTGGGAAGTGTGGATCTGGACACCAGTCCTCATACAGTAAAATGGGAGGCACAGCCTGCCCTGCACCAGCTACCACAGCATGGTTAGTATCAAACCAGCAATAATGGACATGTTGCCAAAGTGCCTTAGTGCTTTTTTATACTATTTGACAATTTGTTATATAAAGCGCACACGCATGGATGTATATATAAATATAGACATGCACGTGCGTGTGTGTGTTATCCTGGAGATGTTTTTATATATTATATAGATATATATACATATATATATATTTGGAATTGTAGCTGTATAGAAGAGAGTCAGGAAAATCATGTTTTGGAGATACTATGGATTATAATATAGAGTGGTTATGTACTCACTCTCTCCAGAGATGTATAAGACAAGGAACCCATCACTGGGTTTTTTAGCAGGCCAAAGATCTGCGACTGATGGATGGGGGAGTAGGAGATGAATGCTGACTTGGAAAAATTGTAGGTTGTTTTTGTTTTTTTGTCTTCATCCAGAGCCTATGTAAAAATCACCCTGCTACTCCTGTTGGTCTCCTGGTTCCCCCCTCCCACCAGCACAGGCCACTACAGCTGGCTGGGAGTTCCAGTAGCATTAGTTCAACTGGGAGGGGCATGACAGCCTGGAAGGCAGCAGGGGCCATCTGCTGGAGAGAAGCCAGGCTCCCAGCAGAGTGCTTAAAGTGTTAATGCTGTTATACCTGTGACATACATTCCTAAAAGCCATCTCATAATGTATTCTGTTTGGCTGAAAACTGATCCCTTCATGTAATTATCTATGTGTATGGATGGTCCTGTACAGCTGCTTACTCACCATTACCTTAGATGGCTGGTCAAATAACCCTTTCAGTATTAGCATTTTCACATGTTCTACTATGGCAGAGTGAACATAGCTGGTGAAACTGTGTTCTCTTTGCTCAAGATATTAAAAAATGCCCGGCAAAATCTGAGTAACACAGGCTGAAATGTCCCCCCCCTACCCCCAACAGTAGCACAAGGATTTGAAAAAAACACACTGAAGCTTTGCATGCAACTTTTACATAACTTGGCCACGTCTAGGGCTCATTTTTCAAGTAGTATGTTGCATTCCACATTGTCATAACCACATCAGCATGCTCAACACCAAGCCTTCTTATGTTAACTATGTAGTGTTCTTTTTTTTCCCCCAGATGTTTCCCTTGCCACTGGTTGTGTTACCTAGATGTGTAATATACTGTGTGCCTGGTTTCGGGAAAAGTTTCCAAGTTGCTTTTTGATTTGTGTATTTTATTTCAGAACACCCTGGGGACCAATTTTTTTTTTTTTAAAAAAAGAAAAAAGACAAATCAATTTCATTAATGAATTGTATAATATAAATATTTGCCTATTTTGTCTGAAAAACCAAGTTAAAGGTTCCCTGGGAATTTTCTCTCTCTTTTAAGATTAATGTAACTGCTTTACTGCCTTAAGTAACAATGGTTATTTAACATTATCCCCAATATATATATATGTTTATATATTTGCGCTTTGTGCAAGGGTGGGTCGAGAAGCAGTGAAAGCTGAGATATCCAGTCAGCATGAGGATAGGTACTGCAATGGGAATTTTAAAATAAAACAAAACAAAATTAGCATACTCCGTTTGTTATATCCAATCTTGGTTTCCTTAACTTGCTGCTGCTACCTCACTTCCTCTAAGGGGGGTGGGAGGTGAGGTATAAATTACCACTTGCTGAATTCACACTTCTGCCAGGAATCTTCATTACCTAAATATCATTGTGCTGATGTTGAACATTAAACAAAACTAGGGGAGTCACCTCCATAGGTCAATAACAGGC
Source organism: Geotrypetes seraphini (assembly GCF_902459505.1). Classification (NCBI taxonomy): domain Eukaryota; kingdom Metazoa; phylum Chordata; class Amphibia; order Gymnophiona; family Dermophiidae; genus Geotrypetes; species Geotrypetes seraphini. The sequence continues at coordinate 70,716,908 of NC_047094.1, read as the reverse complement.
AAACAAACAGTAGAGATGTCCAGAAACGCAGATGTGCTTGGTAATTAAAACAATCTTGCTTTATTAATACGATGATTCGACACACACGTGTTTCAGCCCAAATGGCCTGCCTCAGGAGTCTTTCCAGTCTGCTAAATCATCTTGAATAAAATCATACTTGATGCCGGTACATATTTGTGCTCATGGCTCTGCAGAAAATGGCTAGCCACCCCAGGCTTCCTCTTTATGCATTAATGACCTTGCTTCTGGTTGTGACCCGAACCCTCTAGTGTTCTCTGGATAGGTTCTTGGCTAGCTTTCTCACTCCAGTCCTCCCCAGGGCTTGCATGCAGCCACAGCTAGGAAAAGTCTCTCTTTCAGGGGTAGTCCCCTGAGAGAGAGGATCCTGAAGGAGAGACATCTTCCTTTAATTACCAAGTACACCTGTGTTTCTGGACATATTGAACATTAGCTATGCCAAATTCTTGTGGTACTCCAGGATCTGCTGGGAAAGCTTGCTGAGCTATAAGAGAAGATATTGTGAAGACTAGCAGAAGGGGAGGGGTGTCATGGATTTGATATACACTTCTCCCTCCTTATTTGCAGTTTCAGCATTCGCGGTTTCGATTATTCACGGTTTTTAGCTTGCTGGCTCCTCTCCCAAATTACGTCAGCTTGCATAGAGAAATCGCTGATTCCCAGCACTTTGTTCACTATGTTTTGCCTCTCCTTCAGAAACAGGCCAGGTCTCCCACCATGTTATTCGCGGTTTCACCATATTCATGATGGTTTTTAATAGTAAACAGCAAATAACATAAAAAAGTTATTTGCGGTTTTTCTGTATTTGTGATTCTGTTAATCCCCTATCACAGCGAATACGGAGGGAGAAGTGTACCATGTTTTTACTATATAACCAAAGCAATTTACATTTATTCTGTACAGGTACATTCTCTGTTCCTAGTGGGCTCACAATCTTACGTTTTTGTAACTAGGGCAAGGGAGAGTTGGGTGACTTGTCATAAAGAGCCATGGTGGGAATTGAATCTAGGTTCGTAGCCCACTGCCCTAATCATTAAGCCACTTGATTCCCCCTGGGCCAGGTTGTGACCTCAAATCTGCAAGCTGGGAATAACACTGCCTGTTTCTGCTGGAAGCATACATTGGTTGATATCCACACGATCTTGGAATTAACTTTTAAAACCATATAGCCTACATTCCTGGAGTTGGTGATAGATTTTTCCTCCTATAGTCATTAAGCATTTTCTTTTTCAAAGTTTAAAACAGCTGTCAAACCTTCATATTCTGTGTTGGCTCTGGTGCCAAGAGGTGATGCTGCTTGCCTGCCTTTTTCTTTACCTCTGTTCTTTTTAACTACTTGTCCTTAGTTTTACTTCTAGCTAGCTGACTTCTTTTTGTTTAAATCATCTTGAGTATTGTGTAAGTTCTGGTCATCGTATCTCAAAAAGATGTGGAGGGGCATTTTCAAGATGACTTCCAAATCTGAGTTTGGACATTTTGTGGAATATGCACAAAAATCTAGTACCAAACATGGCCATTTTCAAAACTGCAAAACGTCCCTTTTTTTAAAAAAAAAAATAACCATTTTCAGATGTGTGTTTATCTTTTTGAACCATTTTCGGAAAAAATATGTCCAAAAGAAAAATGCACAAAACAAGCTACTGGGATATAGGAGGGGCTAGCATTTGTAGTAGACTGGCCACACAGAGATCCCAGCAGAGCAGTGGAGCACCTCAGGGAGAACTGCAGTGAAACGTCACATAAAAGGTCCCAGGTACCTCACTATAACATAGAAACATAGAAGATGGCGGCAGAAAAGGGCTACAGCCCATCAAGTCTGCCCACTCTGCTGAAGTTAGGACCCAAAGTGGTGAACTGGGTCAGAAACTGGCTGTCGGACAGACGCCAGATGGTGGTGGTTAATGGAAGTCGCTCGAAGGAAGGAAAGGTGACTAGTGGAGTCCCTCAGGGTTCAGTGCTGGGGCCAATCCTGTTCAATATGTATGTGAGTGACATTGCTGAAGGGTTAGAAGGAAAAGTGTGCCTTTTTGCAGATGATACCAAGATTTGTAACAGAGTAGACACCGAAGAGGGAGTGGAAAATATGAAAAAGGATCTGCAAAAGTTAGAGGAATGGTCTAATGCCTGGCAACTAAAATTCAATGCAAAGAAATGCAGAGTAATGCATTTGGGGATTAATAATAGGAAGGAACCGTATATGCTGGGAGGAGAGAAGCTGATATGCACGGACGGGGAGAGGGACCTTGGGGTGATAGTGTCCGAAGATCTAAAGGCGAAAAAACAGTGTGACAAGGCAGTGGCTGCTGCCAGAAGGATGCTGGGCTGTATAAAGAGAGGCGTAGTCAGTAGAAGGAAGAAGGTGTTGATGCCCCTGTACAGGTCATTGGTGAGGCCCCACTTGGAGTATTGTGTTCAGTTTTGGAGACTGTATCTGGCGAAAGACGTAAGAAGACTTGAGGCGGTCCAGAGGAGGGCGACGAAAATGATAGGAGGCTTGCGCCAGAAGACGTATGAGGAGAGACTGGAAGCCCTGAATATGTATACCCTAGAGGAAAGGAGAGACAGGGGAGATATGATTCAGATGTTCAAATACTTGAAGGGTATTAACGTAGAGCAAAATCTTTTCCAGAGAAAGGAAAATGGTAAAACCAGAGGACATAATTTGAGGTTGAGGGGTGGTAGATTCAGGGGTAATGTTAGGAAATTCTACTTTACGGAGAGGGTAGTGGATGCCTGGAATGCGTTCCCGAGAGAGGTGGTGGAGAGTAAAACTGTGACTGAGTTCAAAGGAGGTGGGATGAACACAGAAGATTTAGAATCAGAAAATAATATTAAATATTGAACTAGGCCAGTTACTGGGCAGACTTGCACGGTCTGTGTCTGTGTATGGCCGTTTGGTGGAGGATGGGCTGGGAGGGTGTAGATGGGCTGGAGTAAGTCTATACAGAGATTTTGGCATTTGGAACCCAAGCACAGTACCGGGTAAAGCTTTGGATTCTTGCCCAGAAATAGCTAAGAAGAAAAATAAAAAAAAATAAAATAAAATAAAAAATTTAAATTGAATCAGGTTGGGCAGACTGGATGGACCATTCGGGTCTTTATCTGCCGTCATCTACTATGTTACTATGCTTACCCACCCCCTGTCTCCTTATCTTGACCCTCGTAGGGATCCCACATAGGTATCCCATTTATTCTTAAAGTCTGGCACGCTGTTTGCCTCGATCACCTGTACTGGAAGCTTATTCCAATGATTAACCACTCTCTCTGTGAAGAAATACTTTCTGGTGTTGCCATAAAATTTTCCGCCCCTGAGTTTGAGCGGGTACCCTCTTGTGGCCAAGGGTCCCTTGAGAAAGAAAATATCCTTCCACTTCGACACGTCCCGTGAGGTACTTAAATGTTTCGATCATGTCTCCCCTCTCCCTTCGTTCCTCGAGAGTGTAGAGCTGCAATTTGTTCATTCTTTCTTCGTACGAGAGACCCTTGAGCCCCGAGATCATCCTGGTGGCCGTCTGCTGAACCGATTCAATTCTGTGCACATCTTTACTGTAATGTGGCCTCCAGAATTGCACACAGTACTCCAGATGAGGTCTCACCATGGCCCTGTACAACGGCATTATGACTTCAGGCTTTCAGCTGACAAAACTTCTATTGATACAACCCAATATCTGCCTTGCCTTAGATGAAGCCTTCTCCACTTGATTGGCAGTTTTCATGTCTGCACTGATGATTACTCCTAAATCTCGTTCTGCTGAAGTCCTAGTTAAAGTTTCTCCGTTCAAGAAGTACGTCCTGTATGGATTTCTGCTTCCGAGGTGCATGACCTTACATTTCTTAGCATTGAAGCCTAGCTGCCATGTTGAGGACCAACTTTCCAATGTAAGCAGGTCCTGTGCCATATAATTCTGTAAACTGCATTCACTTACTATATTATATGGGGAGCCCTCCAAAACCCACCAGACACTCAATGCACCCAACTGTACACAACACAAATAGCCCTTATGACTGTAGGCGTCACCTATATGATGGCACAGTAGGTTTTTGGTGGGCTCACACCTTCTATCATGAGTGCAGTAGTTGGAGTGGAATATGGGCCTGGATCCCCTTCTCTGCAGTCCACTACACTGACCACAAGGCTACTCCAAACACCTGCTTGCTGCACCACTAGAACTGGCCATAATATCTGCAGCTGGCATACAGTCAGGTATTTACTGTTTCATTTAAATCTTTAGGGGCTGGGAGGGGATTGGTGACCACTGGGGAGCTGTGAGGAGGTCATGCCTTCATCCCTCCAGTGGTCATCTGGCAGATACTCATTATTAAAATGTCTAGCCCCAAACTTCCAAATTGTGCTCTGGGCATATTAAGTGTTTGATTATGGCATAAACCTGCCCAAACCATGCCTCTTAATATGCCCCCTTGAGATTTAGAAGAACAGCATAAAAATCAGTTGAGAAATTAGATTTTGAAAATAATGAATTGAGTTTGGTGAGAAAAATGTCCATCTACCCCTTTATGCCACTTTTTGGACATTTTTCTCTTTCTCTGATTTCCATAGTAAAATTAGAAAGGTTCAAAGAAGAGCAACCAAAATGATAAAGGGGATGGAACTCCTCTGGTATGAGGAAAGACTAAAGAAGTTGGGGCTTTTCAGCTTGGAAAAGAGACATTTGAGGGGGGATATGATTGAGGTCTACAAAATCATGAGTGGTGTAGAATGGGTAAGAGTAAATTGATTTTTCACCCTTTCTAAATACAAAACCCAGGGGACACTATGAAATGACATAGGAATATTTTTAAAACAAATAGGAGGAAACTTTTTTTTTTTTACTCAAAGAATAGTTAAGCTCAGGAATTTGTTGCCAGAGGAGGTGGTTTAAGCAGTTAGCTTAGTTAGGTTTAAGAAAGGTTTGGACAAGTTCCTGGAGGAAAAGTCCATAGTCCACTATTGAGACAGATATGGGGGAAGCTACTACTTGCTCTGGATTGGAAGCATGGAATGTTGCAACTATTTGGGTTTCTGCCAGGTACTCTGACCTAGATTAGCTACTGTAGGAAAGAGGAAACTGGTTAGATAGACCACTAGTCTGACCCAGTTTGGTTATTCTATGTTCTTATGATATACTTTTTAGCCCAGAGGGCAGTGTAACAAATGTTCATAATAAAATAAAGCAATCCTACCCAAACCAGTGTATAACAATTATGGGTAGTCATTGGTCATCTTTTTTGGATCCAGGCCTGTGTAGTCTTGGATGTGTTGGGCTGTAGAATTTTAACTCTGTGCCCTTGGCATTCTGGCAACGAAGCTCTCTATGAATATTTGTGGTATTTTTGAGTAATGATATATTTCCCCTGCATCTCAGCCAGAGGAGAGAAGGTTGGAATTCCATCTCTTCCCACCACCTTTACCTCCCCTGACCTCAGGAAAAGCTCTATCGGCCTGTGAATCTGCAGGTTTTTCACAGTTTTGTGCATAGAGTTCATCGACCTTGAGACTACCCGTTGGTGATAGAACTAGATTTGGTTTCAGCTGGGTGCTTCTGTGTTTTTCAAGGCCAGTGGAATTGGATGTAAATGCTATAGTCTCCACTGCTGATACAATTTATCCTGGTGATGGGAGAACACAGGAGCCAAAGGATGGGAGGGGGTTTCAGACTTGCTTGATGTTTGAGGTCTGTGTGTGTGTGTGTGTGTGTATATATATATGTGTGTGTGTGTGTGTGTGTGTACATACATACATTAGCTGTTTACCTGATACAATTTTCCATGCCATCCTGTCGTGCTCTCATATATGTCAGGAGGTGCATGCATGTGTGAATTGTTGGCTCTGACAGACCACATTTTGGGAGCTTGCACAGCTTCTGGCATTTACATACATGGATTAAATGTGTAAATGATTATTTCAAAATGCTGGTCAAGTTATGTGCAGAATTGATAATTATTGCGTATCAACACCAATTATTGATAACATCTCCAATTTAGTGCAAATTTGCTAATTATGTTATGCATGTACCTGAGCTTATTCTATAACTGGGCATGCACACCTAAATGTAGGTGCCACTTGTAGAATTTGGGTGATGGGGTAATCCTCTACATGTTACATATGTGCCGATGCTCAGAAGTCCAATGCTTTTTGAGCAATGCCCGAGCTGTGAAAAATAGCTCCCCAATACTCACCTGTAAAAAGATAACAAATGATATATAAGCCTTTTGAAAGCAAGGGAGAACATGCCAGGTGCATGCGCACACATTTTGTGGTAAGCAGATCTCTTGTATGCATGTGCCAGGCATACGCAAAAGCAAAGCAAACATTGATGCTTCGCTTTTGCACCTTTAAATATAAGCTTTTCAAAAAAATGTTTTATCTGAAAAGTTTGTGTTTAAGCGCAGAAAATAAGTGTCAATGCATGCTTTCACTTTTGGGTTTGCACCGACTTGAACACATTTGTCTTTTGCTCCCAGCACTTAGGCGCTTGCATGAGGTTCCTTCTTCCAAATTAAATAACTGCTGTTTTTAAAGAAAATAAATCATGGAAAATCCTCTCTTCAAACACCCCAATGCCAGATCCAAGCTGGCATTTTCAGCAGTAAGTGTGGTTTCGTATTGTGCACTACACTTTGAGCAATGGGGGTGGGGTGGGGGGTGAAATAGGAGATGACCTCATTAAGATCCGTTTATCTTTGTCACGCTTGTTTCCTGTGCTAGAGCCCTCAACATTTTGTGCAGATTTATGCCAGTGCTAATCAGCTCTAGCTCTGGCGTTAGGTTCTGATCATCAGCCCAGTAAAGTGTGTGCACTAAGCATGAATTCCATAGTGCTAATTAAGAGGGTAATTGCTGATATCAAATACTAGTGTGAGTCCACATTTTGCATGTAACATTAGGAACGAGCACTTATGCTAGCTTGATGACAGGTATAAATGCTTTTGCCTAAATGCAGCAGTCATGGATGTAACTGACAGTATTCTAATAATGAAGTGCTTTGCACATCCTTGCCCTTCTTACAGGTAAGCCCCTCTCACAATTAGAATAGCACATAAGTGAAGCTAAGTGTGTAACTGCAACTTACCGTCTATACTCGAATATAAACTGGGATTTTGGGGCCCAAAAATGGGGTCCCAGTTTATATTCGGGCCAGCACCCACCCGCCCCCTCCCAGACATTGCAAGCCTCCGTCAGGCCGCCAAGCTCTGCACCCTGTCCCCACTCCTTGCCCTGTCCATCCTACCTTCTCTGCCGGTGGAATCCCCAGAGGTATAGCGGGCAGGAGCGACCTTTCCATGCTCCTGCCCTGCTGCTGTCAGTCGCTGCCGTGAGTTCTGGCTTCAGCCGCTGAGCGGTGCCGAGCAGGAGCACGCTTTGGCGCTGCTGCTCGGGGCTGAGTGATTTCCTGAATGACTTCCATGAATTCTCGTATACCCAAGGTATGGCCCTGCCCTTCAGGATTTCACAGTTGGGCCAGTCACTATTATTCTCTTTAACGTATATTAAAGGCATCTTTGAAAAAAAGTCTTTAGGATAAATTGAAATTGAGTAAGTGATGTCTGTAAGTGTAGGTGCAGTAAGGTCCCTGTACTAAGAATATATGGCCCAGATTCATAAAAGATAGCAACTCAATTGCTGTTGGCCGATTCTCTGGTCGATTTTTAAACCGTGATTGATTCACTATCAAGTTTGCATGCAAATGATTTGCACATAAACTCACTGATTCAATCGCTCAGTGAGCAATTGAGTCGGTGCAGAGCCCTGAAAGTAGTGACAGGAGAAGCAGCTTCCTGTAATTGCTGTCAGGAGGCTTTTATTTCATTTTTTTTTTTTAATGGCACAGATATTTTGCGTGTATTACACATGCAAAATATCTGCCCAATTTAAAAAAAATGAAAAAAGGACTTCTGGTGGAGTCATGGAGCTGTGAGGATGTGAATCACTTCGGCTCTGGTGGACTCCACAGTGAATAACCTTATCTACTCATCTAATTCCTTCTATTTTGCTTGAACACGGTGTTGGAGTGTCCTGGAAATTTGCGGAATATCTGTGGGGTTTATCTGCATTTTGGATCCGCAGCTAATGGCTCCAAAACCAGCACATAAAGACAAGGAGAAGGGGAACTTGACTCCAAGATGGCGGCAGTAGCATCTCCAGCCTCCCTCGAGTTCATCTAATTCTGCTTGGGTGGCACAGGTGACTGCGGAGGTGCAGGCAGCAATGGTGCTGATGATGGGGCAAGCAGTTTCAATTAATTCTGGATAAGTTGGAGGCTATGGACCAGCGTTTTACAGTGGTGACTAAGGATCTGCAGGAAGTGCAGCAACATGTGGAGGACAAGGTCCAGGGTCTAGTCATGGACTCTAATCCACAGCGGCCTGTCTTCAGGAGCTTGAGGCCAAGCTGGAAGTTCTTGAAAATTGATCTTGGAGGAATAATCTGCGCTTGGTGGGCCTTCCAGAATCAATACCTACCCAAACTTTGGGGTCCTTTTAGGAAACTTGGCTTGTGGACGCTTTGCAGCTTACTTCCTTGCCTAGGCCTCTGCATATTGAATGAGCGCACAGACTGGATCAGCAGTGCAAGGCCTCAGAAAGGCCCCAGATTGTCATCTTTAAAGTTTTGAACTATGCACATAAGATGGCCATACTCCAGGTGCTTCGTGCGGGGCACTCCCTTAAATATGAAAATCAGATTGTGCTCTGTTTCCAGGATTATTCATCAAAAGTACAGTAAACCTGGCGGGCCTTTTCCCCATTGTGCTCTCAGATGTTCCAAGAAGTACGCTTTAGCCTTATGTATCCAGCCAGACTCAAAAATTTTCACAGTGGAGCAGTGCATTATTTTGAGGATGTGTCAGTAGTGAGTTCCTACATCCAAGCTATGTCGAAATTCTAGCTGTGCTGCCCAGCTAGGGCATTGCTTGGACTCATGCTTTGTGGGGGGGCTTCAGCTTGAAGTTTGGCTGTGTGCTACCCCTTGCTTGGGGGGCGCGATTGCTGCATCTCTTGTTTGTCCTGTGTTTTCCACATGGTGGTGGCCTTTGGGGAGAGTGTTGATGCTGTACCTGCTTCCTTGTGCCTTTTATGCTACCAATTGATCCTTTGGCACTATCACCTTTCCTATCTGAGTTTGGAGCCTAGACGGGTTTGTGGACTGTGTGGCTGTCTGGTTCCTGCGGTCTTGAAGTGCCTCCCTGGTGGCTGCTACTTGGACTTTCTGGACTTCTCAGGGCTGGTTATGTGTTAGGGGGAAGCAGTTGAGTTTCCACCCCTGGATGGGCTTCCCCTAATTTTTTTGAGGGTTTCTTGGATACTTTACTTATTCTTTTAGGGGTGTCTTTTCTTACTCGATTTCAATGCAGGGTCCCTAGGCTCCCATAGAAGTTGCACTATTGTGGTGCTTTGGGATGCTAGGTCCTGGGGGTATTGGGGGAGGGGTTGGGTTGGGTTCTGGGGATGGAGGCAAGCTGAGTATCTGGGTATTGTGGGGTTACTGATACTGGCTTCTGTATGGTTGAATCATGGGGGGAGCAAGTTGGGATGCCTCCTCTCTGTACTTTGGGAAGACATTTCCCTCTTTGGTTCCTTTTTTTTGTTTCATTTTTATGTCCTGGAATGTGGGGATATTCATTCCCCTATTAAGAGGCAGAAGGTGCATAGGCAACTCCGATGAGGCCGAGGTGACGTGGCTTTTTTTTTTTTTTACAGGAGATGCATTTGACTTCTTTGGAGCATGCGAAGTTGCGTACTTGGTGGGTGGGTACAGTCCTGGACTCTCCAGCTCAAGGGGAAAAGGCTGGGGTGGCCATATTGGTGGGTAAACACCTCCAGTTAGAGGTACATGACACCCTTAGCGACCCAGAGGGTAGGTACATTAGTGCTTCAGTTAGTCTGAATTCTAAGCCTTTTATGTAACATTTATGCCCCCAATAATCCAGGGGTGGTTTTTTCACCATTTGTCAGATCTTCTGTCAGTCTATGAGGATATTCCTCTGGTGTTGGGCAGTGACTTCAATGAAGTGGCTGATCCCATATGGGATCACTTGAAATGGGTGGGGAGGGAATCAAAAAGCCTACTATTAGAGTTGCTATCCTTTGTGACTCCTTGGACTTGGTGGAAGCCTAGAGAGCCTTACATCCTTTGGAGAAAGATTTTACCCATGTCTCACGGGCACATGCGTCTTTATCTCGCATTGACTATGTTTTGCTTTTGCACTCTTATGTTCTCTGAGCTTACTTATTCAAAGATTGGTCCTATTGAGATATCTGATCATGCGTGGGTGGCGGCTGAGTGGTAGTTGCATCAAGTCTTGGGGGTGCCCATGGGTAGCGCTTCCCTAGTTAGCTCTACAAGGATAGTAAGCTTTATGCACATCTTGCGGCCCGGTGGCATTCTTTTTAGGAAACTAATGTGGCTCATTCTGATACGCCTTTATTGGCTTGGGAAACGGCCAAGGCGGTTCTTCAGGAAGAGATTATTTCCTATGTCAGTTTCCAGTGTAAAGCACATCAGAGGGAGATGCTTCGCTTGGAGCGCCTAGTGTCTTCTTTGCATCGGTGGTATGGTCATACACATGCTCTTTCTGATCAGGTTCGGTTATTGGAAGCCCAATGTTTGCTTAATGCCTTATTGCATCAACAGGCAAAGCGGTCTATGGAGCATTGTAAGTTTCACCTCTTATCATTTTTCTAATACAAGTAGTAAATTTCTAGCAGAATTAGTGCAACAACATCGGGGTAATACTCGGGGGGTTGTGAATACTGATAGAGACATTGGGGTAATACTCGGGGGTTGTGAATACTGATAGAGACATCAATCAGGTTCTCAGTGATTTTTTTTCGCATATATGTTTTCGTTATATTTGGCCCCTACTGACCCTAGACTGAATGGAGAGATGTATTTATCAGGCCAGGATCTTCTGACTCTTTTGGCCTTGTCTAGAGAAAAGTTGGAGGCATTTTTCTCACCTGCAGAAATAGAGCAGGCTATCCAGGCTAGTGCCATGGGAAAGTCCCTGAATATTGCCCAAATTATAGTTCTGTTGAAGCTGGGTAAGGACCCGATTAAGCCTATGTTGTACAGACCCATTTCTTTGCTGAATTTTGTGGTTCTGGCCAATCGCTTGGCGATGGAACTTCAGGGCCTTATTTCGGATCAACAGGTTGGCTTTGTGAAAGGTCGAGCTATTGCAAAAAATGTGCGGCACATTTTGGCAGCTTTGGAACAGGCGGCGCAGGATCAACTCCCCTCTCTAGTGATCAGCTTTGATGCCAAGAATGCTTTTGATCAGGTAGATTGGGGCTTTTTGTTTGCGGTCTTGTGAGTTTATGGCCTTGCTCCTTGGTTTATTCAAGCTGTTCGTAACCTGTATGCAGATCCATTGGTGCGGGTGTGGGCGAATGATATTCTTTTGGACCCTTTTATGATTTGCAGGAGTTCTCGCCAAGGGTGCCCCTTCTCATCCCTCTTATTCATCGTGACGCTAGACCCCCTTATTCGTGACATTGAGGACAATCCAGGGGATGGTCGTGGGGGCCCATCATTTCAAAGTGACGCCTTTGCAGATGATCTCTTGGTTTATTTGACTGAGATTCAGGTCTCTTTGCCCATCCTTTTGGAGAGCTTTTGGGAGTATGGGGACTTTTCAGTTTTTGCCTTAATCCTCAGAAGTCAGAGGCCCTTGTTTTTCCGAAATGCCTGTGCATGGGTTGGGGACTAGGATTTCCTTTGCGTTGGGTGACTCATTCTTTTCGTTACCTTGGCATCCAGTTGTCCATTGATGTTAAGGCTTGTATCGCTTGAATGTAGATCGCTTATTGAATGAGACCAAAGTGCTCATGCGTCGTTGGATGAATCTTCCTATTTCCTTGATGGGTCGTGTTCATCTTTTTTGGATGATTGTCTTTCCTAAGTGGTTGTATGTGTGCAAATGTTACCCCTGTTTCTCCTGAAAAAGGACCATGCAAGTCTTCAGAGACTGGTTCTCTCTGTTGGGGGGGGCAAGAAGGGTATGATGAATGGTAAATTTCTTCAGGGATCCTAGTCTACAGGTGGCTTGGGTCTTCCCTCGGCTCACATTTATGATTTGACCTGTTTGCGTCGTCATTTGCGGGACTGGCTTATTGATGGTTCTCAATATACTGATGTAGCAATGGAAACTGACTTATTTCTTCCCCTGGGCAGCAGTTGGACCCCAGGGCTCATAGCTGTTTGGTGGGGCTGCTTCGTTGTGCTTGGAGTTGTCTTTCTGGATTTGGGGGCCACTCATCTTTTAGTTCAGTTCTGTTACCTGTAATGGATAATGCGGCTTTTTGCCCTGGTCAAGATAATATTGTCTTTAAAAGATGGGCTTGGAAGGGTATTTGTAATTTGGGGCACATTCTTACGCCTTTCTCCTTTCCCGACTCTCCAGGTGTCCTGGTCCCTGAGTGTTACTGATCATTTTGTTTATCAGCAGCTCTCCCATTATGTGGCTTCCCTGCCCAGGAAGTCCCTGAATAAGGCCTTCCTTGTCACCTTGCAGGATTTCTTTTTTGCTGCTCATTGGGATTGGCTTTCGGTGTCTCAGTATCATCGTTGGCTGGTGGCACTGCAGCCTCGGAGGGACTATCAACAGCTCTCGTCCTTACGGACTCGGGACCTGGGTTGTCGCTTTCGGTTGGCGTCTCTTGTCTCCTCTGATGAAGCAGCTCCCCGGGTGGTGCAGAGTGCTGAGCTCCAGGAATGCCAACTTAGAATAATACACAGGGGTTACATTTCTCAGAAACAGGCCTTTCATTTTGGGTGTGCCACTACCCCTCCTTGTCTGAAATGTCACCAGATGGAAAATCCCATGACACATGGTCTCTGTGCTATTGCTGCCTTTTGGATGGAGGTTCAGTGTTATTTGCAGACCCTGGTGGGATATACCCTCCCGTCGCATGTTGAGGGGATTGTCTTTTTGGCAAAGTGCCATTTGGGTGGGGGGCGCTTTCTGAGGGCGATAGTTTGTTTATTCGTAAAGGATATATTGTGGGGAAGAAGTATGAATCATTGGCTTCAGAACTCTCCACTCTCTCCCCCCCCCTACACACACACACACACACACTATTTGGTATTGGCACAATACATTACATCTTTTAATGGTGTGGGAATCCATGTCAGCTCAGTTTTTTAGACATTGGAGTAAGATTTTTCTATCCGTCTGGTCCTCTTATTTAGATATTTTACCCCCTCTGATTAAAAGTCAGGTTGTTAATAGGTTACGGAAGCCAGTGGTACCATCACTGCCAGTAGGTTGAGGGGGAGGTGGGGGGTTGCTTGCCTGAGTCCAGGTTATAAAAACCCAAGCCTGGACTCTGTTTGTCTTATTCTGTTCCATGTGTTAGCTGTTTGTTAGTTGGGTATTGGAAAATGCTGTATCTGCTTGATTGTATCTTGCCTTTGTTTTTTTGGGGAAAAAACCTTCCGACAGAAGCCCCCTCCCTCCCTGAACCCCAAAAAATGGCAGGAGGGATGCCCACTCCCTCCTGCAGTCAGGTCAGTCCCCCCCCCTCCTCCCGTACCTTTAAGATGGGAGCAGGAAGGGTGCTCAGTCCCTCCTGCTACTCCAGCCTCCTCCTGCACAATGTGGGTCTTAGGCCCCATCCAAATGTATCAAAACAGCAGATGATGTGTAATGTGAGCAAGTGCAAAGTGATGCATGTGGGAAAGAGGATCCTGAACTATAGCTACGTGATGCTGGGTTCAATGTTAGGAGTCACTGCCCAAGAAAAGGATATAGGTGTCATTGTTGAAACCTTCAGTACACTGTGTGGCAGTAGCTAAGAAAGCAAATAGAATGTTAGAAATTATCAGGAAATGAATGGAAAACAAAGATGAAAATGTTATAAGGTCCTTGTATTGCTCTATGGCAGTGTTTCTTAACTCGGTCCTGGAGTACCCCCTTGCCAGTCAGGTTTTCAGGATAGCCACATTGAATTTGCATAAACTTGGTTTGCATATATTGCCTCCATTTTATGCAAATTTCTTTCATGCATATTCATTGTGGATATCTTGAAAACCTGACTGGCAAGGGGGTACTCCAGAACCGAGTTGAGAAGCACTGCTCTATGCTACGGCCTTACCCTCAAGTACTGTATGCAATTCTGGTCAACATATTTCAAAAAAGATATAGCAGAATTAGAAAAGGTACAGAGAAGGGTGACAAAAATGATAAAAGGGATGAGATGACTTCCCTAAGAGGAAAGGCTAAAGCTGCTTGGGCTCTTCAGCTTTGAGAAAAGACAGCTCAGGGGTGATATGATAGAGGTCTATAAGATACTGAGTGAAGTGGAAAGGGTAGATGTGAATCACTTGTATACACTTTCCAAAAATACTAGGATTAGGGAGCATGCAATGAAGTAGTAGATTTAAAACTGGAGAAAATATTTCTTCACACAACATGTGACTAAACTCTGGAATTTGTTGCCAGAAAATGTGGTAAAATTAGCTTAGCAGGGTTTAAAAAAAGGTTTAGATAATTTCATAAAAAGAAGTCCATAGGCCATTATTGAAATGGCTTGGGAAAATCCACTGCTTATTCCTAGGATAAACAGCATAAACTCTGTTTTACTTCTTGGTATCTTGCTAGGTACTTGGACCTGAGTTGGCCACTGTTGGAAACAAAAACTGTGGATACAGATGTTCTGGAGATAATTTATTAAACACTGACATATAAAACCATAAAAATTCAATTAAAAAAGTACAATGATAAAAAATACTGTGATAAAAATCCAACCGGACCCTACACGGTCTGTGTTTTGGCGAACACGCCTTCCTCAGGGGTCCAATGGTTTGCAACCTCATATATAAAGAATTGGACTGAAAACAGTCTATTGTCTTTAAACATGTGAGCAAAGAACACCGCAGACAAGCAGAAGTAGCAAAAAAAATGCTAAGAATTTATATGGTTTTATATGTCAGTGTTTAATAAATTATCTCCAGAATATTTGTATCCACAGTTTTTGGTTTCGTTTTCATCGGTGGATTGTTTTCACTGTGGATCATTGGGTCTCCCCATTTTTCTTTGTTGGCCACTGTTGGAAACAGGATACGGGGCTTGATGGACCTTTGGTCTGTCCCTGTATGGCAATTCTTATGAGTTGATTGATGATTCAATTTTCTACACTGTTCTCCCAGGGGAGCTCAGAACAGTGTACATGAATTTATTCAGGTACTCAAGCATTTTTCCCTGTGGCCTCACAATCTATCTAATGTACCTGGGGCAATGGGGGGATTAAGTGACTTACCCAGGGTCATAAGGAGTAGCATGGTTTTGAACCCACAACCTTGAAGGGCGGAGGCAAAGAACATCCTTCAGATATGAAGATAATAGGAAACAGCATACAAATGTGGAAATTAGATGCTTATTCCATACAACGCAGCTAGAACTCTTCGATCATCCTCCAATAATTTATTAACAGTTCCATCTTTAAAAATAATCGGAACCAGAAGACAGGATATGTTTTCGGTCACAGCACCTCTTCTATGGAACTCCATTCCTCAATTTATTAGAAATGATAAAGACTTTGCTTCTTTTAAAAAATCCCTGAAAACCTATCTTTTTAAAGATGCTTTTAATCTATGATTTTCTTAATCAAAATTTTCTTAAACTTTCTATTTTAAAGTCCTATTTCCCTTATGTTATTTTCCTTTATATGTTCCTTAACTCTTGAAAAGAAATTGTAACTTCTCCTTTTCTTCCTCCCTATTCGTGTATTGTCTTTTTTTTTTTTTTAGTTTGTCTTTTAATTTATTATTGTATTACTTGTTATATTTTAAATTTGTAATGTACATCGCTTAGGAAATTAAATAGGCGATTTATCAAGAATTAATAAAACTTGAAACTTGATAAAGAAAGGAGACCTAGGAAACTATAGACTGGTGATCCTGACTGCACTGCTGAGCAAAAAGAACATAATTACTGACCATATATGTAAACATGATTTAATGGAACAAAGCAAATTAGATTTAGCCAAGGGACATTTTACCTCACCAGTCCGTCCATATGTCTATTCATATCTTTTTAAAAATGTAGCAAGGGTGAGCCAACTGATACAGTGTTTCTGGATTTTCAGGAAGTATTTAGCAAAGTATCTCAAGATTATGGGATAGGAGGCCGTGTCCTATTGTGCATTGAGAACTGGTTTAAAAATAGAAAACAGAGAAGGTTTAAATAGTATTCTCCATGGAGAAGAATGGGTTCCGTAGGGATCTGGACTGGGACTGCTGCTTTTTACATATTTATAAATGACTTGGAAATAGGACTAATAAGTGAGGTTATCAGATTTGGTGATGAGCCAAGCTCATTTTAAGCTGTTAAATCACAAGAGAATAGTGAGAAATTGCAACAGAATCATGGGAGACTGCACATCCAAATGGTAGATGAAATTTAATGTGAGCAAGTTCAAAAAGTGACACCTAGGAAAGAGTAACCCAAACTACAGCTTCAAGCTGCAAGATTTCACACTAGATGCCACCTTCCAGGAAAAGGATCTAGGTGTCATCATTGATTGGACGTTAAAATCCTCGGTTCATTTTGTAGTGGTGGCCAAAAAAAACCCCCAAATAGCAGATTTGATACTATTAGGGAAGGAATGGAGAATAGAACAAAGTATTATCATGCCTCTATATTGCTCTGTGGTGCAACCACCCTCAAACACTGCAATTCTATTCATTGCATTTCTTAAAAAAAAAAATAAAAAAAAAGGTATAGCTGAATTAGAAAAGGTCCAGAGAAGGGCAACTCAAATGATAAAGGGGATGGAACTGACTCTGTTATGAGGAAAGGTTAAAGAGGCTATGGCTCTTCAGCTTAGAAAAGAGACAGCTGAGGAGAGGTATGACAGATCTATAAAATAATGGGTTGACTTGAATCACTTGTTTACTATTTTCAGAAGTAGGACTAAGGGGCATGCAATAAAGCACTTAAATTGGAGAAAATATTTCTTTACTCAGTGTATAATTAAGCTCCAGAATGCATTGCCAAAGAATATGCTAAAAGCCATTATCATAGGCTGGTTAAAAAAAAAAAAAAAAAAAAGTTTGGGCAAGATTCCCACGGAAACAAGATTCTGGATCTAGAAGCTGTGATGGAAGAAGATGAGTTGGATATAGTGGTGATCACAGAGAGCCATGACTGGAATGTAGTTATATTGGGCTATCTTTTCAGGAAAGAAAGGAGGGGGAGTAACGTTATGTTAAAGATTATATTAAAGCCACACAATTGCAGGATCTGCAGGGCAAGGAAGAGGCACTGTGGATCAATTTGGAAAGAACAAATGGTGAACATATTTACATTGGTGTGATATACAGGCCTCCTTCACAGATGGAAGAAGTAGATAGAGATTTAATAGTAGACATTCAGAATATGTCTAAAAAAGGGGAAGATTTACTAATAGGTGATTTTAGCATGCCAGATATTGATTGGAGTATCCCTATTATGGGGTCTTCTAGAAGTAGGGAGATCCTGGATTCTCTATAAGGAGAACTGTTCCAGCAGTTGGTAATGGAATCCACGCGAGATGGGGTCATACTGGACTTGGTGCTTACAAATGGGGAAAGTGTTTTTGATGTTACAGTGGGTGATCATCTGGCATCCAGTGATCACTGCATTGGACGGTTTAATATTAAGACGGGTATAGAGAGGGCTCATTCAAAAGTAAAGGTTCTACACTTTAGAAAAATTAATTTTGTTCAGATGGGGGATTATGTCAAGGAATTGTTGTCTGGGATGGGAATGTCTGGAAGAAGTAGAAATGGAGTAGGCAAAACTGAAAGGATTTATTGTAAGGGCAACAAACTTTATTGTGAGGCAAGTAAGTAAAAGAGAAAAAGAAGGCCGCTTTGGTTCTGAAAAGTAGTAGCTGAGAAGGTAAAGAATAAGAAGTTAGCTTTCATAAACTACAAAAGATCGCAGAAAGAGGACAGGCAAAAATATCTGGAAAAGTTGAGAGGCTAGTCAAATAATCAGGAAAGCAAAGATACAAATGGAAGAAAAATAGCTAACAATAAAACAGGGGGATGGCATTTTTCAGATGTATCAGTGATAGGAAGAAATGCAAAAGTGGTATTGAGACTCAAAATTGAATGGGAGAAATATGTAGAAGCTGATAAAGAAAAGGCAGAATTACTTAACAAATATTTCTATTCTGTGTTCACGGCTGAAGCACCAGGAGCAGGACCGCAGATGACAAACGCGAATAGGGATGGAGTAGTGGTAGACCCTGATTGATTGATTTTCTGAGGGTTGTGTTCTTGAGGACCTAGCTAAATTAAAGGTGGATGGAGCCGGATGGTGTACATCCAAGGGTGTTGAAGGAACTTGGGGAAGTTCTGGTGACTCCGCTGACTGACCTTTTCAATGCTTCTCTAGAGCTGGGAGTGGTACCAGAGAACTGGAGAAGGGTGGATGTGGTCCCTCTACACAAAAGTGATGTGGTTCCTCTACACAAAAGTAGAAGTAAAGAATTACAGGCCAGTAAGTCTGACTTCTGTGGTAAGCAAATTAATGGAAACACTTTTAAACAGAGAATGGTGAAGTTTCTGGAATTCGGTGGATTCACTAGAGGTAGGTCTTGTCAGACAAATCTGATCAATTTCTTTGACTGGATGACCAGAGAATTGGATGGAGGGAGTGTGCTAGATGTAGTATATTTAGATTTTAGCAAAGCCTTTGACAGTGTTCCACACAGATGTCTAATACATAAACTGAATACCCTTGGAATGGGCCCCAAAATGACAGACTGGGTCAGGAACTGGTTGAGTAGAAGATGACAGAGGGTAGTGGTCAATGGAGATCACTCTGAGGAAAGGGATGTTATCAGTAGGGTGCCTCAAGGTTCTGTACATGGGCCTATTATTTTTAACATTTTTATAAATGATATTGCTGAAGGGCTATCAGATAAGATTTGCCTCTGTGGATGATACCAAAATCTGCAATAGAGTAGACACCCTGGATGGTATGAATAACATAAAGAAAGATCTAGCAAAGCTTGAAAAATGGTCTGAAATTGGCAGATAAAAATTTAAAGCTAAAAAATGTAAGATTATGGGTTGCAAAAACCTGAGGGAACAGTGCAGTTTAGGGGGGTGAAGAACTTATGTGCATGACAGAAGAGCATGATTGTATGTGATGATCTTAAGGTGGCCAAATAGGTTGGAAAGGTAACAGCGAAAGCTAGAAGGATGTTAGGGTGCATAGAAAGAGGTATGGCCAGTAGGAAAAAGAAAGTATTGATACCCCTGTATAAGACTCTGGTGAGACCTCATTTAGCATATTGTGTACAATTCTGGAGACCGCACCTTCAAAAAGATATAAAAAGGATAGAGTCAGTCCAGAAGAAGCCTACTAAAATGGTGTGTGGTCTTCATCATAAGGTATATGTGAACAGATGAAAGATCTCAATATGTATACTTTGAAGGAAAGGCAGGAGAAGGAGATATGATAGAGATATTTAAATACCTACATGGTGTAAATGTGCATGAGTCGAGTCTCTTTCATTTGAAAGGAAGCTCTGGAATGAGAAGATATAGAATGAAGTTAAGAGGTGATAGGCTCAGGAGTGATCTAAGGAAATACTTTTTTACAGAAAGAGTGGTAGATGCATGGAACAGTCTCACGGAAGAGGTGGCGGAGACAGAGATTGTGTCTGAATTCAAGAAAACATGGGATAGGCATGGGGAATCTCTGAGAGAGAGGAAGTTATGGTTACTGTGGATGGGCAATTTGGCCTTTATCTGTCATCATGTTTTTATGTTTAAGTCCATAAACAATTATGTAGCTGGAGTTGGGGGAAAGCCACTGCTTTTTTCTAGGGAAAAACAGCATAAAATCTGTTTTACTCTTGTGGGATCTTGTCTGGTACCTGTGATCTAGATTGACCATTTTTGGGAATAAAATATCGGGCTTTTAGTGAACCTTTGTTCTAGTCCAGTATGGTAATGCATATGCACTTATGTAATTTAGAACAGAAGCTGACAGTAAGCAATGTGGTGGGAGGAAGGTGTGCCTCATCCTTTAGGAAGACACTGGTGGTGAGAATAAGCAGCAACCATGGGAAGACAGGAGTAGATAGTGCTTGGAGAGCCCAAACACCATGGAAATAAAACAGATCTGGTGCAACCAAAGCTATTCTCACTGCTACTATCTGTTGTAAGGGCTCCAAACCATGTGCAAAAGGATGATGTGGCCTGCTGCAGATGGAACAGGGGTTCTCAACTCAGCCCTGAGACACAATCCAGCCAGATCGATTTCCAGGATACTGCCAATGAATATGTATGAGATGGATTTGCATGCAAATTTATCTCATGCATTTTCATTGTGGCTATCTTGAAAACCAGACTGGCTTGGTGTGTCCCAAGGATTGAGTTTAGAAGCCCTGAGCTGGAACACTTGACAGTTGTTGCTGTCTGGCCATGGGGGAGCCCAAACTTTGAGGCTCAAGAAGAGATGACCTGGTTCAGAGTAAAAAGATACTTGAAAAAGGCAATGAGAGCAGAGAGAGAAACAAGGAGATGGGGTTTTTTTTGAGTGGGGGGAGGATATAAGAGGACAGCAGACTGGGCAAGAAAGGACAGAGGGAGCATCAGAGTGCAAGAGGGAGGGAAACAGGGAAATATAAGAAAGAAGGAAGAGCTGTGAAAAGGCACAAAAAGTACACCCACTATCCAAACAAACCAAAATCATAAACATACCGCATAGAATGCACTTCTGTAAGACATTTGCACATCACACACACACTTCTCCATTTCCCATATGTGAACGTTTCACATTCACTTATCAGTCATCCTGCCTCACTCCTTTCTATAGAGCAGGGGTGTCAAAGTCCCTCCTTGAGGGCTGCAATCCAGTCGGGTTTTCAGGATTTCCCCCAATGAATATGCATGAGATCTATTAGCATACAATGAAAGCAATGCATGCAAATAGATCTCATGCATATTCATTGGGGAAATCCGGAAAATCCAACTGGATTGCGGCCCTCACAGAGAGACTTTGACACCCTTGCAATAGAGCAGGGGGTAGGGAACTCTGGTCCTCGAGAGCCGTATTCCAGTCGGGTTTTCAGGATTTCCCCAATGAATATGCATTGAAAGCAGTGCATGCAAATAGATCTCATGCATATTCATTGGGGAAATCCTGAAAACCCAACTGGAATATGGCTCTCGAGGACCGGAGTTCCCTACCCCTGCTATAGAGACACCAGTCACAGACATTCAGGAATCAAATAGGCCAGTGTTTCCCAAGTCAGTCCTGGAGTACCTCCTTGCCAACCAGATTTTTGGTGCATCCTTAATGATTATGCATGAAACAGATTTGCATACAATGAAGGCAGTGTATGCAAATCAGTCCCACACGTATTCATTGTAGATAGCCTGAAAACCTATCTGGCTAGGGGGTACTCCAAAACCGATTTAGGAAATACTGATATAGACCACCGATTACAAAACAAGTGTCATATATTTCCTCCCCTTCCCTGCTTACCCCAGCACTCACTACTTGAACACAGCTTTCTCCAATGAGTTCTCCACAAAGACATTCCTGAGTTTGTGCATGGAGGAAGTGTACACTTTTCAGTTTGTTATAAATCAGCTTCCATTCTTCAGGTGCTGTGGCCTTTTTAAATGTTAGAAACAGACGTAGAAAATGACAGCAGATAAAAACTATGGCCTATTCTCATCTGTCCATCCACATAATCTACTCTCCCTTCCTCTGAAGGCCTGCAAGATGTGATATATGGCTTTGAATTTCAACTAGTTGATAGAAAGGGTCCTTGTGTGGTTTGGCCATAGCATAACTTAAAAACTAACAAAAACATTCCTATTCAAAGACGCCTTTGCACTGTGCTTGTCCTTTGTAAAGATGTTTTTACATGCATTTTAGACCTGCATTACCATTGGTTGTTGTGTTTTCCCGCCCTCTTGTTCCTCCCTACTTCCTCTTTTCTCTACAATTATTGTACTTCTTCCCCATTGTCCTTAGATTTCAGTCCTGTCTGTTGTTTACTGTGTTCCATTATTAATTGTGTCCTGTCCAATTGATTATGTATACTTTTATGTTTTCCTTTTTTTTATTTATTTATTTATTTATTTTTTAAATCTTTATTCATTTTCAGAAATTACAACAAGTGTACAATAATCACTCAGAAATATATTAATTAATCACTTGACAATCTTATTTGTAATCCTCCAAATATATAAATATAAAAGAATCCCATCCCTCCCACCCATATATTAATAGTTAACAATTATCAATTATTGTCATTCATATTCCCACCCACCCTTTATCTTAACCAATACTGAGGTGTTTAAGATGTCTGATCATTAGAATAAATAATCAATGGCCCCCAAATCTTTTTAAACTTATTATAATTACCTTGTTGCATAGCAAGCACCCTTTCCATTTTATAAATATGGCATACTGAATTCCACCAGAAAGTATAATTTAGTTTAGTATAATCTTTCCAATTTCCTGTAATCTGCTGAATGGCAACCCCTGTTAATATTAATAGAAGTTTATTATTATTCGCTGAAATTTGGCTTTTAAATCTCATTGATGTACCAAATAGTACAGTATCATATGAAAGGCCAACATGATTTTTTAACAATGAATTAATTTGGGGCCAATTAACTTCCAAAAGGCTTTTATATAGGGACAGAAAAATATCAAATGATCTAATGTCCCAGCTTCTAAACCAAAATGCCAACATCTATTGGAGCTTGAACTATCCAACTTCTGTAAACGAACTGGGGTCCATAAAGCTCTGTGCAACAAAAAAAACCAAGTCTGACTCATAGATGCTGCCCTTGTAGTTTTTATTCTCCAAGACCAAAAACGTGGCCATTGAGAGGCAGAAATTTGGTGCTCAAGCTCAATGCTCCAAATATCCCTAAGAACAGTTTTTTGTTTTTTATTCAAATATCCATATAACAATTTATACCACTGTGCGGCTTGGTGGCCCAAGAAATCCGCCTGAAAGCACAAGAATTCCAAACTATACTGAGAATTAAAAACTTTCCGCCAAGTCCGAGACTGGGTTTTGGGTACGGATCTTTATACTGATCTATTTCTGGAGCGCGATTATTACTATCCTTTTCACCTTCTCTCTTTATTGCATGCTAGGCTGGCGATGCTGCTCATGTTCTGTCGGCGGAGTATTTTGTTTCGTCCCCTTTGGGAGGTATGGCGACGGCTGCTGCCGTTTTGGCGGCAGGATCCGCATGTTAGTGTGTTACTGCCTTTGACCGGCAATATCTCCTTCCCTCCGGGGCTCTTCCCCTCTCTCTTTGGGCGTTGGCGAGCTAAAGGGTTTGAGTATCTTTTTCAGTTAATGCGGGAAGACGGCACACTCTTTTCATGCGATGAGTTGTTGGGTAGGGGTCTGCCTTCTTTAGGTCTTTCATTTGCTCATTGTCAACTGTGGCATTACGTGCGGTCTCTTCCTCGGAGCTCTCTTTCTTTGGATTTTGGGATTTGTTTTCGAGACTTTTTGGAAGGGGGGGAGGACTCAGCTTCTGGGATCTCGGTTTCCTTGTATCATAAGCAACTTGGGGCGCTTGGTCCACTGCGGGAGTTTTCCTTGGTGCTGATGGCTTGGCAGAGGGATTTGGGGCGGGAAATCGGAGCGGGCTTCTTGCTTCAGGCTCTTCGCGGGGTCCCTGCTTTGGTGCATAGTGCGGAGCTTCGTGAATGCCATTTTCGGACCTTGTTGAGAGCCTATGCTTCCCAGAGCCGGGCCTACCATATGGGCTGTGTCAATACTCCCTACTGTCTCACCTGCCATACGGAGGTGAATTCTTATTTTCATGGTCTTTGGGGTTGTGAGAGTGTTCAGAGCTTTTGGGGGGCCTTGGCTTCCTTTCTTCAGGGTCTCTTGCGAGTTTCTGTTCCTGTTTCTGTATATCATATGTTATTCGCTCATTTTTCCTTGTTTTCTGTGTACACATCTGCGGAGAAATTGTTTTTGAGCAAATGTTATATTTTGGGGGAAAAATGTATCTTGAATTTCTGGCTGGCGGAGGTTCCTCCCTCCTTCTGGTACTGGCGGAATAAATTACATGCCCTTCTTGGATGGGAGGCCCTCCTGGCTTCTTCCTCTCGCCGCCGGAGCAGAGACTTTGTTCACATTTGGACTCCTTATTTGGACAGTTTGCCTCCCCGGGTGCGCAGTCGTATCTTGAATAGACTACCTGCGTATTCTATCCCGCCTGTCTGATTTGGGGGTGTGGGGTTGGGGGGAGTGGGGTGCTGGGCAGGGTTTTTGGGGGGTATGGGGGGGTTGGGATACTCTGTAACCTGAGAGGACATCAGAGTCCAGTCCTCTTGGGGGTAGGGAGCTCTGTTTTCTATATTTGAAATGTTTTTGCCCTGCTGTTTATTTGTGATCTGGTTGTTGCTTAATAAAAACAGATTTCACATAAAAAAAACTTTCCATTCAGGGAACCCTTCCTGAATAGCCTGAATAGCCATTTAAAACTTTGTGATTTATTTAAACCAAATTTATGTTGCAATTGTGAAAAACTAAGCAATGATCCATTTATAATCACATCATTTAAAGTTCGTATACCTGCAATAATCCAATGCTTCCAAACGATTTTAAACCCGCCAATTTTGATCTTGGCGTTTACCTTTTTTTTTTTTTTAATCTTTGTACACCTCCATGAAGCTTGATTAGGCAGTATAACAGATTTATAATAAACTTGAAACTTGACATTAAGGGACTGGAGGTATTCGACATGCCAACCTGCTTCAAAAGCCATTTGAGCTTCAAAGGCATCTGCCACCACTGATGGGGTTTGTTTTAAGTAGAGGTCTGCACGGGAACGGGGATCGCGGGAATCCCGAGGGTCCCGTGGGACTCCCACGGGGATGGAAGGCTTTGGAAGCAGGATTTGTCCATATAATATAATGGACACGTCAGCCTTAGTAAAAGAAGGGGTTTATAAGTTAATTACCTGAACAGAAAACAAAAAAAGGGTTCCACCAAAGAGATTCCACAAGGAAAACAGCAGCACAAACACAAAAGAAACTGTGGAATTGATGATCCTGTCAGAAGTAATTGCTGCTTTTTATGGGGACGGGCGGGATGGAGGTAATTCCTTGTAGGGATGGGTGGGGATGGAGAGGATCCTGGCGGGGACGGGTGGGATTTCTGTCCCCGCGCAACTCTCTAGTTTCATGGTTGATGCTACTTAACCCCTCCCCCTTTTATAAAACCATAGCATGGTTTTTAGTGTCAGCCGCAGCGGTAACACAGGAATTCTATGAGCGTCGGAGCCATTACTGCCACAGCCGGCGCTAAAAACCGTGCTACAGTTTTGTAAAGGGGGGGGGGAGGGATAAATTTGTTGTCCAGGGCTGATGGTTTACAGATTATTAGTAACAGGCTAGCTATTACATGTTTGAGTTCTTTTGAACTCTGGGATGAATGCTATCTAGTTCTGGTGATTTATTGCTCTTTACTTTGTCTGTAGGCCCTGTTACATGTAATCTGCCTTGTACATTTTATCAAATGGAAAAGGAGAAATAGACACATTTAAAATTAAACCCATTTGCTCCAAATTATCTATGCTCTTTGCTGTCATCCTATGAGCAAACAGCATTGCCTCCACGGACAGCTAGGATCCACAAAATATGTGGGATCTCTTAGGGAGAGGAGGAGATAGTGGACGGGCCATTTGGACGTTATCTGCCATCATGTTTTTATCACTTGGGGCCCTTAAACTGTACTTATGGAGGCTTGGAGTAGGTTGATAATTAGGGACAGTGGATCCTGTCTAGAGGTAGATTGGATGAAGGGTAATGATTTATCATCCAATCTGGGAAAGAAAGCTTTGTGAGTAAAAAGTGGCTGTCTGTGATTTTCCTTCCCCATGTTTGAAATGTGATTTCTTATGCTTAATGTGAAACTCAGGGAGTACTTATTGATTCCCCGTTGACTGGTCAGTCACACATTCATAGTTTTTCTGCTTGTGCTTTGCCCAATTATGTATTCAGAATTTGAGACTAGATGTAGCCCATGGCTATAGAAAGTCATGCACTAGCGATGGGCTGTCTCAGCTATCGCTATTCCCTTTATATGAGACTAATGAAAGAAAAAGGCCAAAGAAGTTGCCTTCAGTTCCTATAAAACATGGCTGTTGTTAGCTTGAAATTGTATGATCATATTATTCCAGTATTAGGTCACTTACAATGACTACTGGTGGTAGCAGAGTTAAATTTAGTTTAGGGTTTTTTTTTACAGCACTTGAATTGCAGAAGAAAATGAAATGGTATATCCCAAGCACATCCTGCTATTCTTCACAAGGAGGCCTATTACAGGCTACCAAAACAACACCCAGTTTAGAAGAAATGGTAATAAGGCCTTCTCACATTATACTCTAAAACTGTGGCCCGCCCTTCCTAAAGAGTTGAGAAGAGAATGCTTAGGTGCTGCAATTTTTAAAGTTTCAGTCGGAGACTTGTAGGGTGGCATGCTGCAATCAAGACGTTTCCTGACCGACAGGCCCAACATCCTACAGCCATCATGGCAGGAGGAATACAAAGTTGCGACTACTTGAAGTACTCCATTTCCTAAGACACTCTATAGCAAAGGGGTTCTGACGGAAACAGAAGCTGCTCAGGCACTGTCTCTATAGATGTGATAATATATCAATGGTTGGAAGAGGTACAAGGATTGCACCAATAAAACAAGGGAGCCCACCAGAAATCACTTCTAGCAAATGCTTAGTGAAAACCATTACCTCCTCTAGGTAAAATGCTATCATAGGAAAGAAATAGCACAAAAGGAAAGATTTCATACAGAAATATTCATACTATACAGGAACCAAACCTGTGTATTAAATATACATGGTGTGGTCAAATCATACACAGTAATTTTCTGCAAGATTGGAGGATCCTTATAGCTCATCAACATTAAAAAAAAGTCCTTTACACATATAGATTTCAATATGACTGTTTCAAAAATTCTTTATCAGGGATCTAACAAATCTGGGTTCACGTATAGAACCTAAGTGTCAGTATTTAAACAGGCAGGCAAAATCTGTCACTAAGGGCCTGTTTTACAAAGTCGCGCAGCAACAGCCCTGAAGCCCTTTAAATCTCTATGGGCTTTGGGGCCGTTAACTGTGGCTTTGTAAAACAGGCCCTAAGACTGGGGTACCTGAATGTAAACCGCTTGATAATAGGTGGTAGTTTGTATCAGCAAAAGAGTGGTACCCTGGGTCTCAGGAACTCCTGTTATTGATGGTTTCTGTTGATTTCTGTGCTGTGCACTTTGACTTGTTATTTTTATAGCGTGTGATGCATGCATCGTACAACGGTTGAAGCATGTTTGACTTACTGTAAACAGCTGATAGAAAAGAAGCAGGAATTCTGCAGCTTCCTTCTAGCTCTGTTTGACTTCTGAGGCCCTTTCCAGCCCTCTCCGTGGTCCTATGAAGCTGCAGTGGGAGAGACTTCACACCCCCCATCAATCACAAAATAAGAAAACATGTGTTGTCATTTTTTCTATATGGAAACAACATCTTGTAGACTTTTATTGCTTTTGGCGAGGTCACTGCTGGTGACCAGAAATTTCTCTTTACAATTGGTTCAAACACTTCAACATCTCACATTAGAATTTAAATGTAATATATGTATATAGATGTAGATATAATCTGTATTTACAAAAATCAAACTTCACCCCCCCTAAAAAAAGAAAAAAAGCTACTTTTTTGTTCAACCACAAATACATTAGTTTTTTTGCTTTTTAAAACACGGGAAAACCACAATTTTACGGGACAACCACCACATGTGAAAGTCACAGAGAACACCAGGAGGGGAATAAAATGCAGTATTGCATTTTGATAAGAGGCTGATGCCAAGAGGGGTGGGAGGGAGGGATTATTTGTGGTTCTATTGCATTTGCTTCTCAGCTTTCAAGGGGGGGAGTTTTGAC
Source organism: Geotrypetes seraphini (assembly GCF_902459505.1). Classification (NCBI taxonomy): domain Eukaryota; kingdom Metazoa; phylum Chordata; class Amphibia; order Gymnophiona; family Dermophiidae; genus Geotrypetes; species Geotrypetes seraphini. The sequence continues at coordinate 70,688,945 of NC_047094.1, read as the reverse complement.
TCCCTGAATGAAGTAGCTGCTCATACAAACTTTAAAGGGACAAAACTTGCCAACTCAAAACAAATGATGCCATCAGATATGTGACTTACAGCTCAGATGGTTGCTACTGTTTGCAGTTACTGTAGTGAGGAAATGGCTTCTTGAAGTAGCAGCTGATGATAGTTTCCTGCCATTATATCATCTGATATAACATGGTCTTGTGCTCTGTTACTATTCTAAAGGTACCCTATTTCTTATTCATTCTGAGTGCAGCAACCCCCTTAAGAAAGTGGGGCTATAATAGGAGTTGGTGGTCAGGACCTGGAAGCTACATTTCCAGGCATTACCATCTTTTATCTCAATTGCAGGGAGAGGGTCTATGAAACACCTCACCAGTCACTCTAAGGCAATGTCTCTCAAACTTTCTTGAGCTGGGGCACACTAAAGGTAGTGGCTGAGGCTCGAGGCACCCGTAAGTGCACGGACTTCACCGTGATGGCATCACATCGACATTCACACATGTGCAGAAGCCCTCCAGATGGGACCTGAAACGCCAGTAGGGGGGTGCCAGCAGGGAAGCGGGCCGGAGAGAAGGAGAGGCGCTGGCACCGGCTGAATCCCTACAACAGTGTTTCTCAACTACTTCAAGCTAAGTACCCCCTAAGTCTAACAAATATCAACCACAGACCTCCCAAAAGACCCACTCAAGCTCTGCCCCAGATCCCGCCCCCTTTACTAATTGTAATGCAAATTTTTCCATTCATTTTTCATATACATAGCAGATATAAATTCTCAAAACTGACACATTTCAATCACTATATTAAAAATAAAATCATTTTCCCTACCTTTGTTGTCTGGTGACTAATTTTCTGTGTTTTTAACTGTTTCCAGTGCCTTCTTATCCATTGACTATTATTCTCTCCTCCTTCACTTTATGTCTTGCATCTATCTTTGGCATTAACTAACATTCAATTTTTCCATTTTTCTGCTTTCTTCTCATAATCTACTTTTCCATGTCTTACCTTCCCTTTCAATCTCTCTCCCCTTTCCTCCCCATTTCCATGCTCTGACATCTCTCGCCTTCCCTCCTTCCCCCTCCCTCCCAGTAGTCCAACATCTCTCTCCTTTCCTTCCAGTACTCCAACATCTCACTCCTTCCCTCCCTCCTCCCAGTATTCTGACATCTCTCTCCTTCCTTTCCTCCCTTCCCAGTCTGGCATCTCTTTCCTCTCCTTCCCATAATCTGGTATCTCTCCCTACTACTATTACTATTACTACTACTACTACTACTACTATTATTATTATTTCTATAGCACTATCAGACTCCCCTCCTTCTCTTCCATTCATTGGTATGGTATCTCTCTCTTCCTTTAGTCATCTCTCCTCTCCCCCCCAGTGTAACATTTCTCTCTCCCTTTCTCCTTTCTGCCCCCTGCAATCCATCTCCCTTCCCGTCCTCATTTCTGGCCCCCCTCCCAGTCCAACATTTCTCTCTCTCTTCCTCCTGCATGCTGCTTCTCCTCCAGTCCTCCTTCCCTCCCCCAATCAACTTCTCTCCATGAGTCTAACTTTTCACTTTCTGTTCTCTCCCCCGTTCCCCGAGTGTGACATTTCTCCTTCCCTCCTTTTTGTCCGCTCCATCCATCTCATCCTCTCCATAAGTCCTCCTGCACAATTTCTCTCTCCTTGCTGCTTCCCTTGAGTGACATCCTTCCTTCCCACACCCCAACCCAATATGATCTCTCACCATTTATTCCTCTCCTTCAGTGTGCAGCACCTTTCCCTCCCCTTCTGTCAGTGCCAGCAGTACCTCTTCTCCCTTCCCTTCCCCTGTCCAGCAGCACCTCTCTCTCTCCCCATGTCCAGCAGTACCACTCTTCCCTTCCCTTTCCCTCTGCTCCAGCAGTACCTCTCCTCTCTCTAGCAGCAGCTCACTGTGCTTCTAACTTCCCCACATAGCTATCGCTAGCATTAGTTTAGTTGCGGTTCCATCAGGCAGCCTCAGGGCCTTTGCTAGGCCGGCCCGCCTCTGACGAAAGAAGAAGTTGCATCATCGAAGCGAACCAGCCTAGCAAAGGCCCTGAGGCTGCCTGATGGAACTGCATCTAAACTAATGCTAGTGGCAGCCATGTGGCAAAGTTAAACACACACTGAGCTGCTGCTGGTCCGAGGGTGGGGAGAGAAGAAGAGGAAGGCAGGAGTCCCGGGAGATATGCGACGGCAGCAGGAAGGCTCTAGACATGCAGCATTGGCACCATACTGTGTGTTGAGAACCTCTGGCCCTACAGGACATGCCTCTCATGGCGAGAGGCACGTCCTGTAGGCAAGTCAGCTAGCCAGTGCCTTTCTTACTCCTCAGTGTACCACGGCACACTTGGAATCTCAGGAGGCACACAGTTTGCGATACACTGCTCTAAGGTAATCAGATAGCTCCATGTCTTAAGGAGAGCTTGAAGTAGGCCTAGATTTACCCTCCAATTACAGGTTTCAACTTGTAGATCCTATCTTTCATAGAAAAATTGGAACTACATGTTTAACATGGCAAAAACAGGGGAACTCATGCCATACGTGTACAGAAGCCATGGACTGGGGCTTTTATAGTCCCTATCATCTGCTGGCAAAGAGACTGGGGATCTTTAGATTGTATACAAATAAGGAATACCGTTCCATTTCTTGAACTCTACAGAATGCTTTTCCCCCATCACTACCTCCAAGTGACATAGCCAGGATATGTTGATATTGGCCTGTATTTAACTTTACCCCCATCCCTTTTCATGGTGTCTCTGCAAAGGACTGGTGTGGCTCAGAACAATTTCATTTTTTCTGCAGTCAGGAAACCCTGCTGGCTTACAGTGGAATTCATTTTTCCCTCTTTTTTTTGTTTGCCCCATTTGTGAATCTTTGATAAAAGCTTAAGAAAATTCAAATCATGGTTTTCATTTGATTCTTGGAACATATGCGTAAACTTTGTATTTTTTTTTCTATAAAAATATATACATATCAAATGAAATAATTCATTCACTTGTTTCTTTTTGTAACAGTCTGTCTATGTAGATCTCATAAATATTTTTTTTTAAATATATATAGATCTCTGTTTGTAAGTGTCCAAGTCCAACCGCTGTTTCTTCTGGGTTACAAGGTGGAGCATCACTCCCCCTCATAAACCTCCAAAAATAAAAATGACTGACTTCTGAAGTCCTCATTTCCTTTAAACCTTATTGTTGCCTCTGCCTTCCAGAGGGTGAGAAGTCTCTGCTTTGCAGATGTGATCGCTGACCCAGGGACAGCTCAGTTCAGCTCAGCTGGCCTGCTGTGGCCTCCTTGGGCTTGTTGGCTAGGGCCTTGTACTTGCGCATCGTGTGCTGCAGAAGCCCCGGCCGCTCCTCCACACTATCTGGGCTGAAGTCATTCTCTGAGCTACACTCACTCACATCGGTGATCTCCAGCTCTGAGTCGGAGGCTAGATCTTCCTTGGCACCTCCCACAGGGGTCTCTCCCATGGCCTGCCTCTCTGTTCTCCCAGGAAGAGGATGCAGCTCCCCTCGCAGGGGCAGGGTACCCAAAGATGGCGGTAAGCAGACCCGGGCAGGAGTGCTGGGGGTCAGTGCTGATCTCTCCAGGTTGGCCTCCCCAGGGAGGATGGAGACAGGGGTGGGCATCTGAGCCAGTGGGTTGGGGTAGAAATGTGGAGGATAAAGGGATCCAGGGAGCTTGGAGCCGGCTAGCGGGAAGGCACCAGAGAGATAAGGGTTAAAACTCCAGGGGTAGTCAGTGAAGGGCAGGTTTCGACTGTATGGAGCCAGTAAGCTGGGTGGCTTAGAATAACCGGAGACACCTGATGAAGGAAGAAAGAATAAAGGGAAGATATCAGGAGAGGGTGATTATCCCTAAAGGCATCTGTTTTCAGGCACAGGTTTTGCATTTGATTTTTAAAAATGGCCATGTTGACCCTGCTCTTTAAACTGTCACTAAGGTTTTAAAGACACATTCTATAATGTCCCTCAAAATGCTACCCTTGCTCCTCTCTAACTGCCCCAGGGCCCTAATTTTTTTTTTATTTTGGTGGCTCTAACTACCCACTTCTGGGATTAGCTATTGCTGTTTATGTTCTAGAAATATATTCTGTCCGCCCATCCTGTCCTGTTGCCAAATGGATGAAGTGAGGAAAGGAAATAATTAACAAAGACAGTTCTGGTTTTAGTGAATAATCAGTCTCTTGTCAGGTTAGGTTTCTGACATGATGGCAGGATGCATTATATTTTATTGCTATTGCTTTTAGGTCTTTATCTGATTTAAAAATAACCTTTTACTTGTCTATAGCTATTCTTTCATTTGCTTTCCTCTGGGATTTTGCAGTTGTTTTCTGTTCATTCTTGTAAGGAGGGGTCTGCTCAGATTTTTGCCATTGCTTTGTGAAATCTGCATATCTTCTATTTTTGTGTGTTACACAGTACAGGTGGAAATTCATTTCTGTTTCCAGCAGGACCAGCTTAAAGAGCTGTGGCACTCTGAGCTAACTTTAGCATGCCCCTCCCCTACATTGGCATCCCTCTCCCCACCCATGATTCAGTATCTCTCCCTCTCTCATATCCCCCCCCTTTACTGGCAGTGATAAAGGGGACATCTCTCTTTTCTTCCCCTCCCCCCAACCATGGTCTGGTATCCCTCCTCTCTCTTAGAAGGCAGAAGTTACAGCAGTAGTTCATGTATACTGCCCTGTTAGAAACAGGAAGTTGCAACTGAGGGAAAGCTACAGGCCGGCATAGGCAGTGTGTGTGTGAATCGTTGCTGGTGTTCTCTAGGCGTTTGAAAGTAGACCAGGGGGGTTGAAAGAAGAGAATATAAAGCTGGGGGGGAGAAGAGGGAAAGAGAAGCTGGGCTGGTATTTTGGTGCCCTTTCTTATTGGCACCCTGAGCCATTGTCTCATCTAGGCCATTGGCTGAGCAGGCCCTGGTTTCTAGTTCTTTAGTGTTGCACTGCATCCAAAGTCTGCATATTTCTAAGAAGCCAGACAAGAACTAAGCTAAAAAAAAAATTCCATCTCTAATTTGTGATTATTTCCTCTGTATTTGGTAAGGTCTTGCACATCTATTTTCTGTGCAGGGCCAGTACACGGAATGATGCTGTCATGGGGGATGGGAACACACTAGCAATCACTGGATAATATGGTAGATATCTTCCTGTTTATACTCACATGCTTGAAAACTGATTCAAAAGGGTTGTGGGGCACTCCACCCCCTAGTTTGCCAACATTTGTCCCTCTTGCTTACATCCGTGCCCTGTATTTCTCCACTACCTAGCTATGTTTCCACTGCCTTCCATCCCTCTTTGCTTCTGCTTCCCCTTTTCCCATTTCTTCATTCCCTGCCACTCCAGACCTCCCTGGGACTGATTGCAATCAGGAGGCTATTTCTCACTTGACTCCCTCAAAAATGAACAGGGCATCCTCTCATTTCACTGTCTCAAACTCTCAGTGCAAACCCCACAAAACATCAAATACACTTCTCCCTCCATATTCGCGGTTTCAGCAATCACGGTTTCAATTATTCACGGTTTTTAGCTTGCTGGCTCCTCCCCCCCCCCAAATTATGTCAGCTAGCTTGCCTAGAGAAATCGCTGATTCCAAGCATTTACAGAGAAAATCGTTGATTCTCAGCACTTTCTTCACCGTGTTTTGCCTCTCCTTCAGGAATAGGCCAGGTCTCCCACCATGTTATTCACGGTTTCACCATATTCATGATGGTTTTTAACAGAAAACTGAATAACATAAGAAAAAGTTATTCGCGGTTTTTCTGTATTCACGGATCTGTTGATCCCCTATCACAGCGAATACGGAGGGAGAAGTGTACTATTTTTTCTGCATCTGCTCTTGTACCTCAGTGGGCTGACCCCAGTAGAGGAAAGCTTTGTCTCACCTGACCCCAGGAAAGGGAAGGCTGTCTCCATTCTTAGTTTCTCTGCTTCTGAATTTTGGACCTGACGCTCAAATAGAGGGCTCCGGTTTCCAGGATCACCCAGGCGAGGTGGGGAAAACAGGGTTTGTAGAGCCTAGGGATATGAGAGAGTGCATAACATGAGTAAATTGGAAATTAACCAGATCAAATCTTATTCCTAGCAATAACCAACCACACTGAATTCTTGATGCAATATTTTGTTTATTGATATTGGCAATATCTATGTTCAGTTTTCTTCTTGTTATACATAGCTTTGCAATAAAAATTCAAGTTTAAAAAAAAAAAAGTAGAAACTGTCTACATTTTGTTTAAATTTTTAGACTCATAGTTCTGAATTCCTCACTGAGGTCCTCAACTCTAAAAGCACAAGGAGGGGAAGCAAGCTATGAATCCTTCACCAGCAATAGAAGTCAAGGAACTAGGCTAGAGAGGAGAAATTTTTTGAGGATAAAGTCTCTCAACCAGCTCCTTTTCTTAAGACACAGAATGCATCAGGCCTGGTTTTACCCCTCACCTCCAGAACCCACAGGTAAGATTAAAATTTTGCGTTGGGCACAATTTTGAAGACTTCCTATACCCAAGTGCTCCAGCTTTCTCTAGAGCAGGAGTTCTCAACCCAGTCAGGTTTTCAGACTATCTTTAATAAATATGCATGAGAGCCAGTGCATGCAAATAGATCTCATGTTTATTCATTGGAGAAATCCTGAAAACCTGACTAGGTTGTGGCCTATGAGAACCGAGCTTGTCCACCCCTGCTCTAGAGCCACACACTAGCACTGTTGCACTCCTTCCTCTCCCTGCTCTCTAATCTGCTGGAGAATCTCTGCTTCCCATGCTGTCTTCTGTCCTTCCTATGGCAAAATATTTCCCCTATTAACTCCATTGTTTATAGGAATTTGCTTTTCTTAAATAAGCTGTAATTAATTAGGCATTCCTAGAGAGAAGGAAAGCTGAAAAAGCAGAGGTTTCATGGAGTCCTATTGGACTGTTTGTGAGGAAAGAGGCTGAGCTGGCAGCCTATCAGCGGTGCATCTTTTTAAGCATTTGGTTACCTTACTCCCTTCTGCAGGAGAAGGGGGGGCACTAAGGCTCTTGTATGGTATACTACCATCAAAGTTTGGAACACAGCCAGCTTTGCCTGACTCCACCTGATTAACTCCAAGGCTTAATCCGGAAGGAGACTCCGGCTCGATACTATTGACTTCTTGACTTCAAATCAAACTCCTTCCATTAATCACTGGCTTCCAGTTAAAGTGAAATATCTTTCCTCTGCCTTCTCTCGATTTTGTGACACCGGTGTTCCTGGAAATCAAGGTATCCCTTCCTTTCTAGGTATTAATAAGCTAGTGAGGTATCGGACACCTATAGAAGGGCAGATCTTTTCTCTTTACTGACCATTTCATCACATTTGCATCTTTCCTCTAGTTCCTAAACTCTGGTCCCGGAAGCACCCCAGCCAGTCAGGATTTTAGGAAATCCACAATGAATATTCATGACAGAGATTTGCATGCAATGGAGTGAGTGCATGCAAATCTCTCTCATGAATATTCATTGTGAATTTCCTAAAAACCTGACTGCTGAAATGCCTTCAGGACCACAGTTAGAAACACTACTCTAGAGGGACAGCATTAAAAAGGAAGGGAAAATCTACCTCCTACTGTGCTTCCAGGAAAATAAGACCTATCCCGAAAATAAGCCCTAGCATGATTTTCAGGGTAGGTCTTAATATAAGCCCTACCCCCGAAAATAAGCTCTAGTCACCAGCAGCAGCAGCACTCCCCCCAACCTATCTCTACCTCCCAACCGCACTGCGAGACCGAAATAAATATCTTATAACAAACTGGCAGTGTCAGCAGCAATCTAGACAGGCTGCTTCGCGGCCTTCTATCTTACGGGTGTTTCTCTGCAGCAGAGGAACGCCTCACTGAATATCAGCAGAACTGACTATAGAATCCAGGGTTAAATGCCAATATAGTCACACCTCAGTTTGTGAGTAACGTGGTTTGCAAGTGTTTTGCATGATGAGCAAAACACTCCAGCAATTTGTAACTCGCAAACCGAGCGTTGTCTTGCAAAACAAGCAAAATTTACCCGCAGCTTAAGTTGATTTTCCACCCTGCCGCCCCACAATCTCAGTGACATGCTCGGAGCTGAAGCGAGGCCTGCTCTACTCCACCACACTGTTAAACCAAGCCCCGTGCGCGCCCAACCTAAGAGAAGTGAGCAACAGCCAATCCCGTTGAACCAAGCCCCGCACGTGCCCAACCCAAGAGAAGCTAGCAGCGAGCAACAGCCAATCCCAAGCATCTCACCCGGCGCGGGATGACAGTGGTACTCAAATCAGCGCAGGGATCCGGGAAGGGGGGCGCCAGACTGACCTACTGTACCTTCGAGCCAGGAAGAAGACTGACTGTGGCCAGCTTGTTGTTCCCCAGCCACTGGAGGCCGACAGATCCTGCTCTGAAGGAGAGGGAATGCAGGCCTGAAATAGTGCACGAGAGAATGGCTAATAAAGTAAGTGCACGAGGTGATCTGCGCTGTACCCATGCTGCTTTATTGTCCTGTCCTAGTTCAACAAAGTAACAATCATATTCAAAATCCTGACAGGGATGCTCCCTGTTTCGAACTGAGTATAATTCTAAGCTGGGGGGAGAAGTTGGCCGTACCCAAGATGCGCCATTAAAGCAAGAGTGAAGAACAATGTGGAACGAATCATCTGAGTTTCCATTATCTCCTATGGGAAAAGTTGCTTTGATATATGAGCGCTTTGGATTGCGAGCATGCTTCTGGAATGAATTATGCTCATAAACCAAGGTACCACTGTATTTTAAAATTGTACATATGAAATCGAAACCCGAGTAAAATGTGTTTGTGGGTGGAGGGTGGGGGGGGGGGGTGGAGATAGTGATGCTCCACTGTATTTCACAATAAACACCAGCCACACTTTACAGTGAAGAAATCGGGTACATCCCCCAGGAAGTGATGCAACAGCCAATCCTTTCAGCCCCTTTATTCACCCGTACTCTGAGTCTATGAATTTCCAAAATCTGTCCTGAGGATTCTATAAACATGAAAGTCAGGTTTTCAGGATAACTATAATGAATATGCCTGGAATAAATTTGCATATACTGGGGACTCCCTTCCCCCGTGCTAGTGTATCTCATTTATTTTAGCTGTGGACTAGGTTTACTCTTGTACTTCAGTATTTCAGAGAAGATCTATCCAGTCGTCATTTCAGTTCATTGCATGCATTTACACTTCTTACTCCATGCAAAGAAAAGCAGGAAGTACCCCTGCATAGATACTAGGACCCACAACTTTGAAAGAAGTCGAGTCGCCTGGTGACTCTGCATTCATTAATTCCTGGATCATATCAGTGGCTCTGTGTTCAAGGGGGTGTTGGGGGGGGATTCTCTTCTTACCTCGGGAGTGAGGGACCCACATTCGGGGTTGTGAGCTCCACTGAAAGGGCTCTGGGCCAGCAGGAAGGAAGAATTGGCCATATCCAGGAGAGGGTAGTTCACTAGAACTACTTTGCTGAAGTTGAATTTGTAGGTGAAGCGTTTGCCTTTCGTCTTGTGGAGGATCCGCTTGTTGTAGTAATACCTGAGACAGGGAGAGAGAGGTTTTATAAAGCAGCCAGATAGAAAGTTAACTGGAAAAAATCCATCCTTGTTTGCCGAAATGCCCCCTGCTGTTTTACTAGGGCAAACAAATTAAGCTGCTGTGTTTAGGGTAGCTGGGTTTTTGAAATTAAATGTCAAAAGTGATTTGCTAAGAGAGGATTGAAGTGTGTGTGACTGGCTTAAGCCCCCCCTTTCGGGGGAGCCCATGCTTGAAGCTGCGGTCAGAGGCCCCATAAGGAGCCGTGGGGGCTATTTGGGCACCCAGCCCAATCTGGCCCCCTCTCACACTACTGCTATTAACTTTAATCACCAGCTCCTTAACCTGCGGGACTCTCGGGGAGATGTAGAATGAAGGCAAAAAAGGAAAGGGGGGGGGGCGGGGCAATTAGCAAAAGCAGAAACCTGCAAAGCAAAGATACAGTGAAAGCCTAGATCTGACCAGAAAGGGAAAGCTGACACCAGGGCTATAAATACTTGTATTATACTGTATACTATAGTTAGTTAGAAACGAGAGGCGTTTGCCCTTAAATTGCAGCGCCCCAGGGATAATTTATATTAATTAGAAGGGGCGGGGCAGTGCCGGGTAGCAGGAAGGGGAGGGCAGAAAGCTTGCATTTATTGACTGACACTTGTGGCTTTTATTTCCATCCTCTGCTATCAGGAGTTATGCCATTTATTAAAGGAGAGGGGGGGAAAAAAACGGGAGGAGGCATTCACACTTGCGTACCTACACCCATGAGTAAAATTGCCTTGCATAAGTGTACGTATCTTAAAACAAAGATATTTGCTTCTTATACTACACAGGGTTTGATCTTGATTCACTGCCCTACAAGTCTTGAAAAAAACTGGCCTCTGCAAACTGCATTACCTTTCACTAGATCAGGGATGTCAAAGTCCCTCCTCGAGGGCCGCAATCCAGTCGGGTTTTCAAGATTTCCCCAATGATTATGCATGAGATCTATTAGCATACAATAAAAGCAGTGCATGCAAATAGATCTCATGCATATTCATTGGGGAAATCCTGAAAACCCGACTGGACTGCGGCCTTTGAGGAGGGACTTTGACACCCCTGCACTAGATTGATATTAAGAATCTGGATCCCCACCCCCCCAAAAAAAATGTCGCTATACATAAGCTTTTGAGACCACCCTTATTGCAATGTAACCAGATGTTCTTCAGATCTGACGGTCAAAACAGGAGAAGAAAGGATCCCGTGTGATCTCCTGAGCTCATGTTTATTTCACTACTTTAGGAAAACTCTTCGTTTGGTCCAACAAAAAGGTGGCCCAGTTCACAGACAAACCTGTTTATTGTGGCAGATAAGGGCGCATTTCTAATAAAGTACAATTCTCTTGTCAAGTTCACACACACATTAAGCCACCTCCACGACTCATTAAGTTTAGTCAGTCAGCAGTGCCTGGTGACTAAGGGCTTTGCTCTTCCATTATGAATCTGAGGATTTGTCATAACCTCCAAATCAGTCTTAGAAGAGCAGTGATAACCGCCAGCCTCCAACAACGGACTTGTTTTGATTGACCAGGCATTATGCCAGTCCCTATCCTAGCAGGGAAAAAGATGGTGGCTCTGTTGGACTGCGGGGTCTCACCTGAGGGCCCTGCTCAGCTTGTCATAGTTCATATGGGGTTTGCATTTCCGGATGCCCCACAGCCGGGCCACCTCATCGGGGTCTTTGATAACAAACTCCCCATAGTCTCCTTGCCAGGCAATGACGTTTTGATATTCCTCTTTCTGCAGCAGTTCCAGGATGAAGTGCCAGAGCTGGATTTGCCGGGAGCCAGGGCTAGACTCAGGCTTGTATGCCCAGTCGGGAAAGGCAAACCCTACAGAGACAAAACAGAATAACAGGTGTGTACACCTCTGATATCTACACATATCCCTGAGGCCCTACCCTGTGACATATTTCCTCAGGATGCCTCTATAGCACACAGCCATGAAACCCTATGACCTTTTTTATTGTTATTATCTCTAGCTATTTAAGGACCCTTTAGCCAACTGCTAATATGTACGTTTTAAAATTTAATTTTAACCCTGTTTCTCCCTTTTCTCACTGTCTTTTGTGGATTCTCACTTTCTCTTAATTTAGAAAATATATAAATCTGGTATTTCTGCTGCTAGTTCTTAATTTATCTTTACAAGTTGGTTCATTTTTCTCTCCATTTTAACTCCTTCAGTTCACTTCTGCTTTATTTCTTTCTACTTTAAGATGTTCTTTCACTGCCAAGAGAATTACATGTGTAACTTCTGTGGCATTAGAAAACAATATCAAATGTATCACCCAACTGTGAGGATTTTTAACACTCCTATCAGTATGCTTATTTGTGTGAAGTATTTTATATAACCGAATGTGGCCTCAGGTACACCTCCTCCACTCCTGATAATACTTGCAAAAAAGCTTTGAGTAAGGCGGAGGACACAATGGCTCTGGGGGGATCCTTGATAAAGCAATTTGTTGCGAAACATGTCGGATCATGTAACCCAGCAGCGTGAGAACATCAGAAGTTAAGTACATAAGTTATGTGAAGATGCATTAATAGTTTTATATATAAAAACTTTAAAAATACTTCTAAAATTCCTAAAAAAATATCACAAATTTAAAAATTTAAAGAACTGGAAAAAGAATGTAGGCCAATGAGGATTATGAACACCGGTATTCTCATTGGAGGTATTCTCACGGGAGTGAAGGAGATGTACCTGAGGCCACATTCGATTATATAAAACACTTCATAAGAATAAGCATACTGATAGGAGTGTTAAAAACCCTGGCAGTTGGGTGATACATTTGATATTTTTGGTGTTGAATCCCCAACTATAAAAGTATAGTTATAAATAGTGCCATCTCTAGTGTAAATGCATAGATCAGAAAAACGTAGACATGTATGTTGATATCAGATGCAACAAGATGGCACTCATCCCCTCAAACTGATTCCAAATAAGCACACATCTTTTCCTATGCTATAATATTGCTATAATATATTTAAATTGACCAGTACCATACAGTACATAGAAAAGTTGAAAACACTCTCACGACACACACACACAGACACAATTGACCTCCATTATTGTTCACATACAGAAACACAGCCTCCCCGTCCGTCTCGGTCTATCTTTCTCACACACATACACACTTCAAAAGTATCTAGCCACCAAACCGAAAGGTTAGTGGGCAGATCCAATAAATTGCACCAAACGCTAAGGTGCAAAAACCTTGAACACTGCCACTAAGTAAGTATTCTGCATATAATGGCAAAGCTGGATATCGAAGCTTTTGTTCGATGTTAGCCTGTTGGTAATTGAGTGCCTTAGTTTAGGTATTTATGCCATGTCAAAGACTGGTGTAAATGCTCACACCTAAATATTGCAGCACAACAAAGAAAAATGGGGAGACCCAATGATCCATCGGTGAAAACAAAAACTGTGGATACAGATGTTCTGGAGATAATTTATTAAACACCGACATATAAAACCATGAAAATTCAATTCAAAAAGTACAATGATCAAAAATACTGTGATAAAAATCCAACCGGACCCTACACAGTCTGTGTTTCGGCGAACACGCCTTCCTCAGGGGTCCAATGGTTTGCAAACTCACAAATAAAGAATTGGACTGAAAACAGTCTATTGTCTTTAAACATGTGAGAAAAGAACCCCTGAGGAAGGCATGCTCGCCGAAACACGGACCGTGTAGGGTCCGGTTGGATTTTTATCACAGTATTTTTGATCATTGTACTTTTTGAATTGAATTTTCATGGTTTATATGTCAGTGTTTAATAAACTATCTCCAGAACATCTGTATCCACAGTTTTTATTTTCATCACACCTAAATATTGCCAGTTGTGTGCATAACTGACAGTATTCTATAAGTAAGTGCCTGACATAGTAACATAGTAGATAATGGCAGATAAAGACCCGAATGGTCCATCTAGTCTGCCCAACCTGATTCAATCTAAAAATGTGTTGGTTTTGACATGTACCTAACCTACCCATGCTCCTCCCATGTTAACTCCCCCTTTGCAGTTAAGCATTATAGAACTAAGGCGTTAAGAGGGAAATATTCAGCTGGCAGCTGTGAGCATTTTGCTGACCACCACCGGCGTTATTCCCTGATATACACTTCCCCCTCCCCACTCGCGGTTTCCACACTCGCGATTTCACATAATCGTGATTTGGGGGGGAGGGGGAAAAACCCCACCCCCCATATTTTTGCCTTTCCCCGGCATCCCTGCCTTACCTGGTGGTCTAGCGGGTTTTCGGGGCAGGAGCAATCTTCCTACGCTCCTGCCCCGTGCAGATCGCCAATAGGAAATGGCTGCGGGGAGTTCCCGTCGAAGTCTCGAGAGACTATGGGAACTCCCCGCAGCCATTTCCTATTGGCGATCTGCATGGGGCAGGAGCGTAGGAAGATTGCTCCTGTCCCGAAAACCCGCTAGACCACCAGGTAAGGCCGGAATGCCGGGGGAAGGCGGGAGGGAGGCGGGGGTGGGTCATAGCTGGATATTCGCGGTTTTTCGCTATTCACGGTCCGGCTCTGCCCCTATCCCCCACGAATAATGAGGGAGAAGTGTACAACGTTGGGTCATGTCTGGGCTTTGCCATTGACTATGCAGTTTATGTGGTGCTGGCTAACGTGGCAAGTTAAGTCAATATTCAGAACTCAACTGGTTGCCACATAAAGAGGGCTGCGTTGTATGTGCTCCCATTTATGCAGTTGCATTAGCCTATTAAGTACTGATTACTAATTAATACCACTTAAAGGCTATTATTGGCAGTTAAAGCAAATTAGTGCCCACTTAAACAATTATGGCCCTCTTTTTCTAAGCTGCGGTAGAGATTTCTACCTGGCCCAGGGCGCTAAATGCTCTGACGCTGCTCTGATGCTCATAGGAATTATATGAGCTCCAGATCAGCATCAGACATTTAGCACTCTGGGCTGCATTATAAACCTCTGTTGCAGCTACGTTAAAAAAAAAAAAAAATGGGGGGGGGGGAAGTTAGGCCCTATCCTATAACCTGCAGGTGCAAGTTTGCACACTAATTGCTAGTTCGTGTGCCCAGTTAGGTGGTAAGTGTCTAGATCCCCTCATAACAAAATAATGGACTACCAGTTCTACATGTTCATATATGAGAAATCTCTACTTAAAAACTCCCCAAACAAAACAAAAAAACTTGCACTGTAAGGATAGCTATGGCAAATTGTAACCTGCAAACTCTATATTATGTTCATTGATATTAGACCCCTAGTATGTATCGAGTTAGGATACAACTTTGTATCGCAAACGTGTACTGTAACTATGTCAAGTTGTAACCTGTTAACTGTACAGCAGGGGTGTACAGTTTTGGCTTCCTTGGGCCGCATTGGTCGAAAAAAATGTTTCTGGAGCCGCACATAAGCGCAAATGCTGCAGCAAGACAGAGGAGGGAGCCGGTAAGATGGTAAACACCCAGGGGCAGCAGAGGAAAACACTGCATCGCCCTCGAACGGGGCCGCACAAAATACTTCACTGGGCCGCATGCGGCCCTTGGGCCGCAGGTTGGACACCCCTGCTGTACAGTATATTATGTATGTTTACTTGTAACCTGTTCTGAGCTCTTTGGGGAAAAATGGGATAGAAAATGAATCAAATAAATAAATAAATCTAAATGGCAAAGACACATACACTGGTACCAAAATATCCTATAGGCCAGTGTTTTTCAACCTTTTTACACCTATGGACTGGCAGAAATAAAATAATTTTTCTGTGGACCGGCATCGGTCCGTGGACCGACGGTTGAAGAACACTGGGCTAAGTCGTGTCTTCGCAGGCCTTGAGCATGCGCAGATGCTCAAGGTCCAGCAGAAGAGGAGGCCGATCTTCGGGCACCGGCACCAAGCACAGGACATGCCGGTGCCCAGATGAGGGTAAGAAGCGGCGGGGAGGGATGCCCAATCGTGTCGGGGGGGGGGTGCCGAATTGTGGCGGGGGGTGTCCAATCGTGTCGGGGGGGGTGCCGGATCGTGGTGGGGGGGATGCCCAATTGCGTCAGGGGGGGTGCTGGATCGCAGGGGGGGTGCTGGATCGCAGGGGGGGTGCCGGATCACGGGGGGAGGGTGCCGGATCATGGGGGGAGAGGGTGCCGGATTGCGGGGAGGGCGCTCATAAATCGAGCCATGCTCGGTTTCCGAGGCACCAATTTTGCAAATGTTTTACTCGTCTTGCAAAACACTCGCAAACCGGTGCACTCGTAAACCGAGGTACCACTGTAATTTGTTTTTGTAAATTTTTTTCTTACTTTGTTCTTCCCTGAGATCTTCTTGGTGAGCTCTGTTTACAGAAAAAAATGTGCAGTTTTTCTGTACTGTACTTTAGAGCAATGTTCTTCAACCACCGGTCCATCGACTAGTGCCAGTCCACAGAAATTTCCTGCCGGTCCACAGGGCCAGCACGTGCATCAGGCCCAAAACAGTGTTCTTCAACCGCCGGTCCACAGTGTGATCGATGCAGCGTTATTTTCGAGCCAGCTCCCTCTTCCTAACTGATTCAGTGCACAAAGCCACGGGCAGTGGCTCCTACGGGCATCCTGCGCCTGAACCGGAAGCCTTCTCTCTGACATTGCAACGTCAGAGGGAAGGCTTCCAGATGAGGCACAGGTCATGCAAAGTGCAATTAGTACTATTATGGGGGCGGGATCTGGGGTGAAGATGGACGGGGTCTGGCCCACGACTTAGCCCAGTGTTCTTCAACCGCTGGTCCATGGACCGATGCCGGTCCATAGAATAATTCTTTTATTTCTGCCAGTCCATAGGTGTAAAAAGGTTGAAAAACACTGCTCTAGAGCAGTTATCTCCCTTGCAGTTGTAAAATCAGATTTTAATTTCTGAACATATGGCTAAAAAAACCCAACAACCAACAACAATATTTCTCAAGGGCTAGCCTTCCCCACTGGCTCCCAATATAAGAGAAACAAATAATGATTTAATGTTTTGATTACAACCTGTCATAAAAGTAAATGATGAGATGCAAACTTTGATGTCACCACCCACAAGCGATCCTGTTTCAAGGCTACAGACTCACTGGTGCTGCATGCAGGTTTGCTATGTTACTACTGGTAATTATAATAATTTACTCTAACTATAGTAATTGTGATTTCACAACTGCATAGGGATATAAGCTAGAAATAATGATGATAGCTAAAAAAGGAAAAGGCAATTTGCAGTTAAACAAAGCTATCCATTCTTTTTCTTTACCTGATTTTCTTTTGAGTTGAGAGAAATTTCATCTTAGGAACTTTCTCATTTTAATTATTATCACCATATCCTATGATATTTGCTCTCTGTCTTAATTTCTCCTTATCAAAAGCTAGAAAGGATTCATTTTGTAATTTTTTTTTGGTATAAGAATACTTTCTTTATCATGCTATAGTTTACAAGTACACCACAACTCACCTTGCAAATAATGAAGATTTATTAGGATTTTTTTTTAGACAGCACATTAGTTTTCAGAGAAATTGAAGATACAAACTGGGGCACAGGGTCACTTGTTGATACTGAAGAAGACAGAACTTGGGGAGCTGGGGAAGGGAGGGGTTAAGCTGATAGGGTCTCTCCATGAAAGGAGGAAAGAATTTCAGAAGGGAAAGCACACTGAATGAAATCGTTTCCTGAAAATTGCTGAAGTGCGTCTCAAGCTGAATTGCTCACTGACAAATGCAGCTTTCATGTGACCTTAAGATGGCTGATTAACATATATTCATTTTTTAAAATATCAAATGTAAATGAAATTACATACAGATGGTGGTTTGATAAGTTTGGTAAAAAATAGAAAGTTAAACAATGTAGTCTCCATCGAGGGCTATACACTTAGTATAGCCAATTTCCAGTTTTTTTCATATAGTAGGAAAAATGAAAAAAAAAAAATGGAAACTTACTGGACTAAAAAGTGTATATAGCCCTCAGTGGAGACTACGTTGTTTAACTTGCTTTTTTTTTATTTTTTAGCAAACTTTTCAAACCACCCCGTAAACAAATTGGTCAATATGTGAAAAGACGTATTCTCTCCCATCATCACCTTTTAGTATATCATATGAGGCTCTGAGACAGAAGGTCTGGACAACAAAGCAGAATAAAAATACATTTAGATAACAGAAAAAAAAAATACACATTATTATGAATATAGTCTCAACTGCACCTAAATACACAATGGGATCCTTTTACTAAGGTGCGCTAGTGTTTATAGTGCACGCTGAAGGTTAACGTGCGCTAAGCCCTGCGCTACAGGGAAAATACTAACGCCAGCTCTATGGAGGTGTTAGCGTGTAGCGTGCGTACTAAAACCGCTAGTGCAGCTTCGTAAAAGGAGCTCTATGTCTTTTGCTGAATTGAGAATGGCTTAGAATTTTGAATAAGCGATTAATCAAATCCATAATAAACTCAAAACTTGATTAGATTACTGTTGATAGTAGACCTTATATTTTTTTTAACATGCATTTTATATTTTAGTGGTAGCAGGAAAAGTTCCTCTACATTTCAGGGGAACAAAAAGTTTTTTTATGACAGTTTAAAGCTTGCCCTTTACTACCTGTTTAGTTGATTTACTTATATATATATATATATATATATATATATATATATATATTCTATTAGTATATTTTATAAAGCATTACTTGGCTGCTTAAAAAAAAGAAGAGAACATCGTATACAGCACGCATAAAACAACTGAGTTTGGTAACTTTTTAGTGTTTAATTGAAAATAATAAATAAAAATATAATTTTATTCCACCTGTATGCGTTAGTTTCTTTTCACGTTTGTAATGGTCTGTGAGACTTCCTAAACTAAGATCAATCCTTCACTTATTTTGAAATAACTAGTACTTACATTCCTCAAATCGACATTTTACAGGACCAAATCTAGGCATTGTTATTGGTCAAGTGAGAGAAATATTCTTTCCACGTTTTAATTTTGGACAATAAATGTTTAGACAAAAATAATTAGTTTGCAATTATAATTTAATATATAATGTTCCTAAGTTTGCAAAAAAAAAGTTTTGCTTGGATCTACCAAACTTAAATTTAGGAGGGAAAGGCAAGGAAATAGTTTTACCAGTATCTGCCCTTGTTTAAGTCTAATTATACCTTATAGAGAACACACAAACTAAGGCTGTGCTTACAGAAATAGAAAGAGTGACCCCCCCCCCCCCAACAAGAAATGCTTTTTAAATTACCTGGAGTCCAAAGAGCTGGCATCGAGGGAGTGAGGAGTAAATCAGAGACACAGCTACAGTCCATTGTGGTTAGAGGTCAGACCTACAGGGAACGAAAGGAAGGGAAACAGAAAGGAGGAAGGAAAAGAAAGAAAGACTTGAAACATAGTTTAAGAGAAATGAAACTGGGAGTTCAGACTATGATATTTCAAACACGGAATGTATTCGTCTTTAGGGTACTCATTCTGCATTGCCCAGAATCAGATCTGAAATCCATTCATCTTCAGTCCTATTCTATTCATTCATGTGTTGTAGGAGCTCCTTCCAATGAATCCCTCAGAAAAAGATTTTACAAACATCCACCCTGGAGCTCGGTCTTTCGGAACAGTTTCTTTTGCTCCCTAAAGGGAAAGTTATAAATGATACAAGTTGCTCCCCACACGTGATAAAAAAAAAAAATCTCTGTCAACACGATTTCTTTGCTTAAATTTAAACGCTGATAGCAAATAGCAATCAGGCTAATAGAGCGTTATTAATATTAATGGTGTGCATTAAAAGCACCTGATTTGCATAACTTTCTGGAGACACAGTTGCCGGAGTTCGTCTACCGTCCAAGACGTCAAATCGAGTGAACTTTTTGTCCCCCATATATGGATGCACATTTAAAAAAAAATCCTTATTGACTGTGCAGACACCTTGGTGCTGTTAATAGTGCAAATAGCTCTTTCTTTAAAAGCTTCCGCAATTGTTCTTGCCTCCTTTCTCCCAGGAGAGTTAAGGAGAAACTCTCTTCGGCTCCTTCTGCTTCTATTTCAGCCGGGTTGCAACCTTTTTTGCTCAGTTTTTCTTTTGCTATTCAGCTTGCTTTTTTCTTTTCCTCCTCCCCCCTCCCCTCTTTTGCTTATTCTCCGTGGTTTTCCTTTCTTTCCACTTTCTTTTCCTTTTATGCTCTCTTCTCTATTTACCTTTCTACATAGCTTCGTTTCTATTTCAGGCCTCCCAGTCTTTCGTTTTTGTCTCTTTCCTTCTCTCTTTTTTTTTTTTTCCTTTGCTTTCTCATCAACTATTTCTTACTTTAATATCATTTTTTCTCGTCTTTTCCCTTAAACTTTCTCTTCTTCTCTGTCCCTCATTCATCTACTCCTTTTCATTTGCTTTTATATATATTTCCTTCTGCCTAATTATGTTTTCCTTCTCTTTGTAGTTTGTCTTGATACTTGTCCTGTTTTCCTTTCCCTTTCTCTTCTTCCTGCACTCTTTCCCTAAACCCTTTCTTTTTCTTATAACCTCTATCTCATTCCTTCTTCCTGCTTCCCCTTCCTATCTCTCCCTCAAGCACCCGGCCTTCAGAGAGCAGCCAAAACCCAAATAATTACCGGCGAGCAGCAGATGGGGCAGCAGCACCATCTCAGCCGTAGGCCACAGCTTTTTCGCGCCTCTTGCTGACACTCAGTGAGGGCGATTCATGACTAATTCATTTATTCACCTTCCAGACGCAGAGAGAAAAAAAAACCCTCCCTCTCCTCTGCTCCCTCTCTCTCTGCTTGGCTTTCTTTGGAACTGAAAGAGTTAGAGAAAGAAAAGGAGGAAAGTCTGTACTAATTTTCCTAGAGTGTTAGTAGGAAGCTTGAGAAAGCTTGAAGCACAGGCAGTGCGTTTATCTTCATTAACTGGTGCTGAGAGATTTTTTAAAATCCTCCTTCTAACTCTAATTCGGAGAGAGACAGAATTGTTTCGAGAGGATAAAGGGGCAACAGGAACGGAGAGAGTTAATATATACACGGGGATGGGAGAATAAAACTCCATACAGAAGGAAAGATTGAGTGAGAGGTCGAAAGGGAGCAGAATAGAAATCAGTGGTGTTTGGAGGATCAGGGAGTAACATACACATCACACAATCAGACAGAACCTTAAGCTAACCCCAGGGTGGCGATGAAGGTAGATGGCCTTCACAAGTTCGCTTACCTTTTCTGGTTACTACTTTCAACTAGCCAGAGAGTGTAACTCTGGCTTGCCCCTTCACCTGGCTAAGTCTCCAGCCTTTTACTTCGGTATTCGAAGCTTGGGCTGCGCGGCTTTTTCTGGCTAAAGTTCCCAGCGATCGCTCTCATCAGTAAAAGATTTCAGCACCTCGGACAGCTCCGTTCTCTTTCCCTGCAGCTACTTCTCTCCCCTGCACTCGCCCCCTCCTTCTCTTCTGTCTTGCTGTGGGTTGTTAGCAGTTCCCTGTCTCCTTCTCCTTTACAGTAATTTTCCGTTTGATTTCGGAGATAATGCATTTTTTACAAATCAAAGAGGAAGCCCCCGATCTCCCCTGCGGGCCCCTAGGATCTAGGACCCAGATGAGAAGCAGGAATCATTTCCTTGTTAGTTTTGATTTGGGTTAGTGAGGCTTTCAACTTCCCTCAATCTCCTGGAGAAACGTTATAACAAGTAGCTAAGGGACTTTTTCTTTCTTTTATTTTTTTT
Source organism: Geotrypetes seraphini (assembly GCF_902459505.1). NCBI lineage: Eukaryota > Metazoa > Chordata > Amphibia > Gymnophiona > Dermophiidae > Geotrypetes > Geotrypetes seraphini. Next base: position 70,667,721 of record NC_047094.1, on the reverse strand, counting down.
ATACCTCTTCTCAACCTCCCTTCTCTCTCCTCTTCCTCCTCCTCCTTCCTCGTCTCAATTTTTTTTTTTGTTTTACAAATGGGACAGTTTGCATCTTATCCAACCCCCTGAAAACCAAAAATAATCACACAACATTCTTTATTTACCCCATAGTATCTTCAAACTCCACCCATGAAATGACAAGGAACCCTAAATGCCACCAGCACTAATTTCTAATGTTAATTTGCCCCTCTCCAATGCAGGGGTTTAGAGAAGCTTTTCGTAAAAGGAATGGAGGGGGGAGGGGGTATACTATTTGTAGATTTTTTTAATCTAAAAGGATATGTTGCAACTAAAATCGATATTTTAAATTATTCATTGTCATTAATTATCGATTTGGATATCTGGCGGCAGCGTTTGGGAAGAGTTGAAAGGAAGATTTTTTTTTTCTTTTTGTAACCTCATTGTTTTATATCCTCCGGCAAAAAAGGCAGGTTGAAGAGCCTTACAGAGCTGAAGCAGCCCCGGGGTTCTCGGCTCAGCCCCCCTGATCATGTTAGGGCAAACTCAGCTCAGTCAATGGGTGATCAATACCAAACTCCAGCTAATAGCTAGAGAAAAAGCTTTGATCTGAAATCTGAGATCAGACCTCAAATACCTGATTCTAACAACTCTGGAAGAGAGAGACAGGCTAGGGGAGGAGAGATGAGGCACAGCATTAAATGCTAGGACGAAAATTAAAAACATGCCTGATACCGGGGAGTAGAAACCTGGCCAAAATGACAACACAGTATAAACTGTCGCGAGAGAAAGATATTACAGTTAGAAAGAAGAGGTAAGCTTAGCAAATTTATGACATCATTCTAGCCCTAGTTTCCAAATCTATACAGAGGTACATTTATTTATTTGCACACGGAACTATGTAGAAACATACCACCTGGGCTTGAATCTCAGGTATTTTTGAGTGCCATTTATTCTCCCAATTACAATTTTCAATATTATTTATATTCAGTACATTTTACAACTGCTATTAACAATTAACACATATTAAAAAAAACCTTCAGTGAGAAGACTTTCTGCAATGGGTTTGTTTTATCTCTTTACTCTTGGACTGATCGTTCTAATCCAAGAGGAGTTTGAAAAAAGTTGCTAAATCTAATTCCCAGTATTACTGTATATGGTGATTTATTTCTCTCTCTCTCTCTCTCTTTTGCTGGAGGGAAATACCTATAAAACCGCTTGGTCATTGGAAGGCTTCAGAAGTAAAGATAAAAGAATATCTATCCACACAAACAGTTCCGGGACAGACGCAGAAAAGTGTTGTCTTCATCTCTGAGATATGTACTATGATATGTAAGTTAGGGCCCCATAGGAAAGGCCGAGGGGGTGGTGGTTATACAACATTGAAAAGATGATAATTACAGTCCAGGACAGAGAAAATGTGTGTTGGGGGTGGAGGAGGAGGAGGGGGGGGGGAGGATATAGCCAGACTTCAACAGAAGAAGTGAGAGAGTCAAAAAGAAAAGCAGGTGTTCTACGAAAAGTATCATGAAAAGTGTGGAATAACTTGTAAGTTTCATGACTCCACATCATTCTCTTCTTGGTTGGGCTGAGAACATTTTAGGGGCACCACTTAAATAAGAAACCTCAGAGGAAGAAGGAGAATGTGGGAGAGATCGTAGGAAAAGAGGGAATGAGAGATGAGAAGATATAGAAGAAAAATAGATAAACGGAAAGAGAAAGGTGTAGAAGAGTAGAGTAGGGTAAAAGTATCATCCGTCCTAGTCCCGCACCAGCGTTTTCACCATCCATTAAGTTCTCAGCATCCTTCTCAATGCAATCTTCTCAAGGCAAACTGGAATTAAAATATGATTTGGAAAACTCATTTTGTGGCCTTTCTAGGTAGTGGCCTGAAAATAAAAATCTCTGCTTATGAGGGTAGCGGCACTAGAGAGAGCTAACATGTTTCCACAACTAAATAGGCCGCTTGACTGGTGTAAGTGACTTTGAACCTAGTTATGATTTTAAAAAAGGAAGTTTTAGTAGCGGAAGCGAACAAAAGAGAGGTGGGGGATACATAAGAGGCACTGGAAGAATCCATGTTCATGGTTAATGATATGTCTTCTGGGGATGGCAGGGAGTTGTTAGAAAGCCTTTCTCATTTCTTTCCTAAATATAGCTGGGCATTACAAGCAGAAGAAGGAAAGTTACTAGTGGTTGGGGGTTTGTGACGTCGTACGTGTGCTGTAAAGAGCAGGTAGCAAGCGCTACACTAGTGTGACAGCCAATCACATCCTGCCGCTTTCACCCACCAGCCTCTCACTTTGTAAAAGCAGCCAGAGCTCTCTACACACTCGCTTAAAGTTATAGTGAGGTGCTGAAAAGATAAGGTCTGTTCATTGGATATTTGTCATCGTCACTAATTAGGGCACTGAGTAACAGAGAAGTATTTTCTGGAGATGCCGATTCTTCAGAATAGAATGATTTTGTGGGAAGGGGTAAAATACGGACCTCGCGGATCTCGCGTTTTACCCCTTCCCTGATTTTGTTGTTACGCTGTCCGGCACTTTAATGCCTCTCTGTCTATTCAACTATATTCCACCTTTATTATATAGTGACACACGCACACAAAAAGTCGGGAATGTCCCTTGTCAAATGACCATCCCATAAGAGACACAGTACAGCTTTGTATATAATACAACAATCAAAGTCAAAAAAATCTCACTCTCCAAGCTATGCGTGATTGATAAGCCCTTCAAGAGCCTGGTACTCAGAAAAGTCAACACGGTCTATATACATCGTCTCTAGCATGTAACCTGTAGCACACAAACAGCAAACGGCCCTAGAAATAAGTTTCTAGTAACCATTTCTAGTAACCATTGTCCATGGTTATGAAATCAAATCTACTTGTAGCACCTTTTTTGTTTCCGCTTTCTCAGGCCTCATTACTGGTGTGAAATATCTTTTAAATTATACAGTAAATGTGTGTGGTTTTACTGGGAAAATACTGGAGACGTGAAACGGTGGCGTCGACAGTCTTATGTATGCGTGTAGTCTCAATTAGCTGCAGTCTGCGCGTCCCGGCACGGCTCGGTTGTTCCTAGAGAGGAGACGCAGCGCTTCCGCATAGCTCCGCTCTCTATAGGAAGGAGGCTGTGTGCAGTCATTGCATTGCTCAGCTCTCTGTAGACAGGAGCTTTGCTGTCCCGCGGCTCCAGGATCAGCTTGCATCGAGCTGGGAATTTTATTAACATCCACAAACACTTTGCAAATACCCATCGGGCCCGTGCCATCGATTTTTAATTAGGCTTCTGTAATATGCAGAAGATTATAGCAAGGACACTCGCAGGGCCCTGAACACATCAAAGGATGAGAAGGCAGCCAAGAGGAGAGTACTGCAGGGAACAAAAGCCATACAGCTTCCGCTTTTCTCCCAAAACTGGATCAATATTACACCCCTACTCCCTCTCTCCCATTCTTGAGACTCTGAATAACAGACTGTGCTGCATTTGTAATAAATTAGTTCTAAGATCAATACATTCACACGAATAGCAGCCATATCGCCTATATAGCATGTTCCTTTTAGACTACATTTCATATACCCGAAATATAATTTGTTATAGATTCCTATAAGGGAACTGTATGATTTTACCCTAGTGGTATTTTTCCAGTCCTGTTAGCTGTGTTTCCAGTAGATTGCCAGGGGTTTCTTAACGCGACTGGCAGAGGGGATGGAAAGGTCTTTTTGAAACTTCTCTAGTCTCTCTCTCTCTCTCTACTCTCTTCTCTTGCATTCAAGCCTTTGAAACAAATCTTGGTTTGACAGAAGCCTGGGTCAAGTTAAATATGTTTTCATTCTAATTTGGTAAGAAATGAATTTTTAAATTCCTGTGATGTCACAGAACCCTGATCCTGATGTCATAAGAGCTTGTTAAAAAAAATAAATTAAGATTTCTGTTAACAAGAAGAACAAGATGCTAATATTGCTGCCTCCGGCATTACGATCGCTGCCTCTACAAATCTGGAAATTATTACAGCCCATAAATAGTCTGATTTATCAAAGCACAGAAGATAGATAAATCAGGCGTCAAATTGCTTCTCTAAATACAATGGACAACTTAAATACAATTTAAACTTTTTATTTCTACGAGAGATGAGCTAAGTCTAAGATCACAGGAACAATTACCAATCACCTCCAACATTCAACAGAACATTCAAAGGAAATGTGAAAATGAAATATATATATATATATATATAAAGGTCTAATCTTCGAAAAATATTACTGCATAAATAGTTAGGCTACTGCCTTTTTCCAAGTTTAACAAAAAGTTCTAATCTTATATTTCCGTTTTGTTTCTTTCAGCTGACTAGTAGTGATTCTAAAATTGCAATATCTTTATAAGTTTAGCGTTCCAAAAGTTCAATTCAGGTCTTGTAACTTAGCACACTTTCTTTTCCATGTCTTACTTTTATTTTTTAATTCAGCCAAGATAAGTCATAGGATCTGGTTACTGCACATGAATGTGATGCTTCTTTATAATGGCAGTGGGGTGTTTCTCTACAGAACTGAAACATTTTAATATTTGGGATACTTTTAATTATTGATCTTTCTCTGACACTCTAATTAGGGACCACTCAAAACAAATATTACTACCTGTAGTCTATCAGGATCCATTATCCTAAATCCTAATAGCATTCCACTGTTTAAAATTTTGTATTTAAAGGACATGAACTCTTCGGCTTTCAGTTGCTGCTGATACCTTGACCTTAAAGACAAATAAACTTGTCCCCTAATATTCTGATGGTGGTGGTGGTGGTGTGTGTGAGGGGGTGGGGGGGGGGCTTTTTCTTTATTACTTGAAACCTCCTCTGTTCTAGTGGAGGATAAAGACTGAACCAGTTTTCAAGAAGAGGCCTTCCTTAAGGTTATCAAATCAGAGGAAGCAACTGCACTTACTGTGGTCATTGTCAAGGTCAAAGATGAGACATATGCTAGTATGTAGTCTAGGCATCCCTATATCTTTTCAAAATAAATATCCAGGGCCCCTATGAGATCCAGCATTTCAGAGAATGAGGAAAAAAATGGAAAGAAAGCTTTGGAGAAGGTGAAATATAGAAAGGAATATAAAAGTGAAGGTAAAATGGAAGATGGAGAAAAATATAATAGAAAGGAAATATTTCAGAGAGAGGGAACAAAAAATTATGACAAAAATGAACAAAATAAAGAAAGCACAAGAAGAGTGTTTAGAAAACATGAATAACTAAAGAGGAAAAGGAAAAAATAGAAAGTGACTAACATTGTAATATCCATATATACATAATAATGTTAATGAGGGACTATGTCAGGAATGTCCAATGTCGGTCCTCGAGGGCCGCAATCCAGTCGGGTTTTCAGGATTTCCCCAATGAATATGCATTGAAAGCAGTGCATGCAAATAGATCTCATGCATATTCATTGGGGAAATCCTGAAAACCCGACTGGATTGCGGCCCTCGAGGACCGACATTGGACACCCCTGGACTATGTTAATAGAATATTTGACTTTATTTTATAGAAATTTCATAGAGTGATTGCAGGGCTGCTGTTAGATGTCCAAACCATCTCTCACATCTTCCTGTATCTGGAGAGACAAGAGGAAGAAGAGAAAAGACCCTCAGATTTCAAAGATCGAAAGTCTCACTTTCTGGTCGACCTGAAGTTTTAAACCAGGGGTAGGCAATTCCGGTCCTCGAGAGCCGGAGCCAGGTCAGGTTTTCAGAATATCCACAATAAATACGTTTGCATCTCAAGGAGGCAGTGCATGCAAATCCATCTCATACATATTCACTGTGGATATCCTGAAAACCCGACCTGGCTCCGGCTCTCGAGGACCGGAATTGCCTATCCCTGTAATCACACTTTCTTTGTTTATATATTCAAATACTTCAAGGATAGTTTGAAAAGTCTGGTAAAAAAAAGCAAGTTAAACAACGTAGTCTCCATACACTTAGTCCACTGAGTTTCAGTTTGTTTTGTATTGCTGAAAAGTTCTCAGTCCAATCAACCAACTTCCTAAATTCGGAGCATTATTTTGCCACTGTAGCTGAAGAAAATGTTATTTTACCCCCTCCCCCCCCCCCTTTTACAAAGGCATAGCGTGATTTTAGTGCCAGCCATGGTGGTAACAGCGCTGATGCTCATAGAATTCCTATAAGCGTAGGAGCTGTTACCACTGTGGCCAGTGCTACAAAATGCACTACGCTTTTGTAAAAAAAAAAAAAAAAAAAGGGGGGGGGGTGTATTTTGTTAAGTGCCAGTTTGCAGAAACAAAATTCTGTGTTTTGACATTGTTTCAGATCATTGATTGAACCATATCCAAGTCATTCTTTTCTTGGTTGGGCTGAGAACTTTGAAGCATCCCTTCATACAAACCTCCCCCCTCCCCCGGAAACTCGTTGGACTAAGTGTGTAGCCCTCGATGGAGACTACGTTAACTTACTTTTTTTTTAACCAGACTTTTTGAACCACCCTTGTATACCTGCACTTAATGCTTACCATTAAAAAAAACCCAAAACTATCTAAAGGATGTGTGTAACGAGAGCGAGAGAGAGCAGAAAAATGAATGAAGGAAAAAGGCTGATAGGAACAGATGTGAATTTCTGGACACAGGCTCTGGAGATCAGAAGCCCTTTGATAATTTGTTAATTTATCAAAGTGACGGAAGTTTGATTCGCATCATTCATAACGATAGACCGTTAATTAAACTTGTAAGGTCACTTACGCCGACGACTTATTCACTGTGTTCACTAATTGAACTTTCAGTGCCTCATTCTACACACAATTTGTTCAATCCTGTCAGGATACTTTCAGCATTACCTTGTGCTTAACCTTCTCTCCTTTCCACAGTCTGTCACTCTTTCTGTCCTTTCAATGTCTGTTACACTGTTACTACCCCTCCTTTTCTCTCCTTCTTTTCTTTCTCTCTTTTTCCACAGTTTGCCACTCATTCTGTGCCTTTTCCATGGTTTTGTCATTCTTCCTGTCTTCTACAGCCTTGTCATGAGCCTTTACTGTCTTGGACTTCTTTCTATCATTATACTTTTCATCTCACTTTCCCAAGTCTCTCATTTCATATATTGCTTCCTATGATCACTTTCTCCCCTTTTGCTAGTTTGATAGTCTCCATTTCTCCTTCCTGGCCTCTCTTCCCTTTTCTCTTTTGTACATTATCACTCTCTCTTCTTTCCAAATCTTTTATTTCTTCCTCCTGCTTTCTCTTTCTTTCTCATGGTTTCTGTTCACTGATTTTTCTCTTTCCTAGCAAATTCATTTTCTTTTTGCATCATATACTTTTAGCATTCCCTTGATCTTCAACTGCTCTGTATCTCTATTCCTTTACTTGTCTCTTTTTCCTTTCTTTTCTCTCCCACCTACATCTTGCATTTTCTCAACTATTTGCTTTTTCTTTGTTAAGTCTCCCTTGTTAATGAAAAGGCAGCACTTTTTTAAATCACTGGTGTGTCCCCCCCCCCCCTTTTCCTGTGTGGGGCAAATACACATACCCATTTCTTTGATATGATTTGTTTATTAGGACTTCACTGAGAAATCTGTTAACATATATCCCAGCCAGAAAAATAAAAATGTTTGCATTCATGGTTAGGGGCCACTTCATGTAGTATTTCTTTTCTGCTTTCACCAAATTTGAGATTTTAAATGCCTTTTCCTCTTTCTCTTCTCTTTTTAATTACTTTACATTTAGCTTCTGTACCCTTTCATATTATAGTAGTGGGTGCACAGAAGTAGAAGAGAAAAAAATGTATCAGTTAATGTAGTGTTGTCATTTAAACATTCTTTGTGTGTGTTGTACACATAGGCCCAGATTTTAGGAATGGTGCTGTAAGTTAGGTGGCAGCAAGCACCCTACCACTGCCTAACATATTGCTTTAATTGGTATGGTAATTGACCACACCGTTATAAAAGGTGACCCGTCAAATGCGCGCATGACAGTTGTACCCCGACAACGCATGACAAATGCATGCACTGAATGGGAGGTGACCTGTCAAATGCACCCAGACAATTGCGCTCCCCGATCACAATCCCACAGCGGATACTATTTTGTCTTTTTTGAGGGTTACAAAGTAACCCTCTTGTTTGAGGGGGGACCCCTCCCCCCAACTACACTTAAAAGATTCACTTGGTATCTAGTGTTAGGGTAAGGTTTAGATGATGATTATGGGAACCCTTTACATACGTGGATGTCTGGAAGGCCCTGATTTGCTCAGACTCCTCAGGCCCCGTCCCTTGGGACGGGGCCTGAGGAGTCTGAGCAAATCAGGGCCTTCCAGATATCCACTTATGGCAGATTCAGATTGGTATGCACAATTGTCGGGGTGTAATTGTCGTGCACGGATTTGTCAATGTGCCTTAAAAACTGATTAAAAGCTTGTTAAAAAAGCAGGTGCTGGGCGGTGCCTATGAAGGTAGGTGCCAGAACCATATCTAAGCATGGTGCCTAAGGTCAAAGTAGGCGTGGTTAAGGGCATAGATAGCCTTAGACGCCATTAGCTGCGATTTTCCATCAAATTTTAAAACCCTGGCCTACATTACTTTCTGTAGCCTCGATTCTGTTAACAGCAGCTATGTGGGATTGACCCGTGAATGGCATCATTTTTGTAGCCACTGCTGGATGTAGGCACTGTTTACAGAATTTGACCCACAGAGTCTGTCTGCTTTTCCATGTATGATTCAGTTTCTTTATATGGCTTTTTAAAGGTATTCCTTAGATTCAGAAAACTTTATTGGGATGACATTTTATATATGCGTTGCCAGTGGCGCAGTAAGAGCGAGGGGTGCCCCTCACCTGTTGTACGCACGCCCCCTTCCCTTTCCCCGTACCCCTTTTAATGTCACTTCCTATGTGCTGGTCCTGGAAGTGATGTTAGAGAGAGTGCCAAAAAGATATAGGGAAAGGCAAGAGGCATGTGCGGCAAGGAAAGGAGCGGGCAGGGGAGCGAGCGGGTGAGCAGGGGGGCAGAGAGGAGGAGGGGTGCCCGGGGCGGACCACACTTCTACAACCTCCTTACTACACCACTGTGTGTTGACACATAATATATATAGATGGGGGGGGGGGGGTTTAGAAGCTCTATTTGTGTTTTGGACATCCAAAAACCAACATTTAGACATTCATATTGCAAAGACGTACAAATCCTGATTTCATAAAGCCAGAATATGGAAGTCTAAAACAGTAGTACATCCATATGGCAGGGGAGCATGGACCGAACATATTTTGGGCGGAAATAAGGAGGGGCTAAAATATGGCTATCCAACTCCAACTGCAGAAGTGATATCTATGTCCAAAAAGATGGACATCCATATGTAGACCTGATATTTGCGGTGACGGGACAAAAGCGCGTGAAACATCAGCGCGCCGACATTGGAGTGCAGACAATTCGGCGCAAGACACCAGCACACCGCGGAAAAACTTACTTTTAAAGAGCTCCGATGGGAGGTGTGGGGGGAACCCCCACACACTTTACTTCTTACTCTTTGCACTGCCATTGGGGGGGGGTGCAAACCCCCCCATTATAGAGAAAGCTGAACTTTTTCCTAAAAAATCAGAAAAAGTTCAGTTTTCTCTATAATATGGGGAGTTGCACCCCCCCACACCCCCAACGGCAGCACAAAGAGTATGAAGTAAACTGGGGGGTTCCCCACTCATACCCCGCATCGGAGCTCTTTAAAAGTAAGTTATCTTGCGGCATGCTGGTGTCTTGCGCCGAATTGTCTGCGCTCCAATGTCGGCACGCTGATGTCTCACGTGCGAATGACTATGAACCGATATTTGGCACTTCCAGGTTACAGAAAGGTGTTCTGATTGAGCCGTTCTCCAATTAAATTGGAAGGGCTCACAATTTAAACAAAAAAGGAAAAGAAAATTTTTAAAAAACCAAACAAACATGTATAGTGGGATTTGAAATAGCAGCCTCCTGTTCTAAATAGCAAATCCTGTTCTAAAATACATGCGAACTGGATGTCCATATCTAAAATGCTGCTTCACATATCCTAGAACAGGGGTGTCAAAGTCCCTCCTCGAGGGCCGCAATCCAGTCGGGTTTTCAGGATTTCCCCTGGATGAAGCTTTCTCCACTGCCAATCAAGTGGAGAAAGCTTCATCCAGGGCTAGACAAATCATGGGCTGTATCCGTAGAAGTTTCGTCAGCCGTAAGCCCGAGGTCATAATACCGTTGTACAGATCCATGATGAGACCCCATCTGGAATACTGTGTACAATTCTGGAGGCCGCATTATCAAAAAGATGTGCGGAGAGTTGAGTCGGTTCAGCGAATGGCCACCAGGATGGTCTCAGGTCTCAAGGATCTCCCAAATGAGGAACGACTGGGTAAGTTGCAGCTGTACTCACTCGAGGAACACAGAGAGAGGGGAGACATGATCGAGACGTTCAAATATGTCACGGGCTGTATCGAGGTGGAAGAGGATCTCTTTTTCCTTAAAGGACACACGGCAACAAGAGGGCATCCGTTGAAAATCAGGGGTGGGAAATTTCATGGCGACACCAGAAAATATTTCTTCACTGACAGGGTGATTGACCGCTGGAATAATCTTCCACAACAGGTAACTGAAGCCAGCAGCGTGCCAGATTTTAAGAAAAGATGGGATTGGCATGTGGGATCTCTTCATGGAGGTAGTTAGGGGGTGGGCCATTAGTGTGGGCAGACTAGATGGGCCGTGGCCCTTTTCTGCCGTCATTTTCTATGTTTCTATGAATGTGCATGAGATCTATTTGCATGCACTGCTTTCATTGTATGCTAATAGATCTCATGCATATTCTTTGGGGAAATCCTGAAAACCCGACTGGATTGCGCCTTAGAGGAGGGACTTTGACGCCCCTGTCCTAGAACTATAGAAACTGGGAAAGAGTAGAAACTGCACTATCTCGTTTATTTCAGGCTCTGAGGGTCTCCTATCAGAAGAATCCAAAGAGACAAGCATGGTAAGATGAGACCAGGAAAGCTACTGGCCTAATCATCTGCAGGGGTTCTGCTCACTATATATAGCACGAATTGGGGCTCTTTATTTGTAGTCTTATTCCTGTGAATTTTCAAATGGCTTCAGCTAATATCAGGAAGGAAAAAGAAGAGATTCAAAACCAGAGCCATTGTTGAAGTAAAGAGTCAGAGGCTGAGGAAGTGCTAAGAAGTGGTGGGAGATACCAGGAGAAATTAATTCTCTTAAGAATGCCATCTCGATTGTGCATTCTCACCACAGAAAGTTTAGAGCGGTGGTTCCCAACCCTGTCCTGGAGGACCACCAGGCCAATCGAGTTTTCAGGCTAGCCCTAATGAATATGCATGGAGCAGATTTGCATGCCTATCACTTCCATTATTTGCAAATCTCTCTCATGCATATTCATTAGGATTAGCCTGAAAACCCGAATGGCCTGGTGGTCCTCCAGGAAAGGCTTGGGAACCACTAGTTTAGAGGACTTTCCCCACCAAAGGACTGAAGGCAAGACAAAATGATGGCTCACAAAGGGACAAGTCATTACTACTATTATTATTAATTATTTCTATAACGCTACCAGACGCACGCAGCGCTGCACAGAGTCACAAAGAAGAAGAAACAGTCCCTGCTCAAAAGAGCTCACAATCTAAACAGCCAAGACAGACAAACAGGATGTCATGGATACAGTTAAAGGGAATGGCTGGGTTAGAGGGCAGAGGAGTAGGGTTAAAGATTGAAAGCTATATCAAAAAGGTGGGTTTCCCACTCATACCCCACATAGGAGCTCTTTAAAGGTAAGTTATCTTGCGGCATGCTGATATATATATATATGATATATGTGTTATGATATATTGAAGAGTTGGGAGGGAATGGGATAAAATATATTGAGTATGATTAATTATAGAATTTCAAGTGATATATTTAAGTTAAAATGATGTTACTTTTTGTTACACTTGATGTAAGTTATAAAAATGAATAAAGAATTTTTTTTTTTTAAAAAAAGGTGGGTTTTCAGTTTGCTTTTAAACAAAGGAAGGGGCTTGACAGACAAACTCAGGTAATTTATTCCAGGCTTAGGGGGCAGCTAGATGAAAGGAACAAAGTCTGGAATTGGCAGTGGAGGAGAAGGGTAAAGCTAAGAGCGACTTATCTGAGGAACGGAGTTCTCTGGGAGGTGTATAAGGAGAGAGAAGCGAGGAGAGATATTGAGGAGCAGCAATAAGAGTAGGTCAGTAAGATCTTGAACTGTATGCGAAGGCAGATAGGGAGCCAGTGAAGTGACTTCAGGAGAGGGGTGACATGAGCGGAGTGAGGTTGGTAGAAGATGAATCATGCAGCACAGTCATTGCAGTGAGGGCTCAAGAGTGGCAGGAAAAGATTAAGGAAGGAAGTTATCAATGTGGGCTACCATTATAATGTGTTATTTTATCGCTAACTTGTGTCTTAATGGTAGCCCACATTGTAATTTTCCTCATTAAGGAAAGAAAAAAGAAGTGTCTCTAGAAATTGAAATCACTGTGGAAGAGACACTCATAACAGAACCTGTAATATCAAGAATAGAACACCAGATATGGCCAATCTTCTCTCCATACCATATGCCATAATCATACACCTACATGAACACAACCCCCCTCCCCTTTGACTAAGCCGCTATAGAGGTTTGTACCGTGGCCCGGAGCGCTAAATGCTCCGACGCTACTATGACGGTCATAGAAGTATTGAAGCATTTAGCGCCCCGGGCCATGGTACAAACCTCTATTGTGGCTTAGAAAAAGAGGGGGCAAGTTATGTGTGTCATGAATCCTAATGAAATAATGTAATCCCTGAATATGGCCCAGCTCTTCTAAATTGTAAATTGCATTGAACGCCTTCTGGGGCATATTAGTGATTCATAAATACGAATGTAATGTAATAAAGTGAGTCAAAGTATTAGGCAATCAAGCTACTGTGACATTATTGATGAGGCTGGCTCTTAACCACTGGTGGAATGAAGCTTTGGATATCACAATATCATCTCTGGTTACCAGAATCTGAAAATCTACACACTAGGTGGGGAAGTTATTACCCTGGGCTGATGTTAGGATAGGTTATTAAACCCCCAACTCACTTTACTTTGGCACAGGTGCCTTTTTATGAAATAACACAAACAAAAAAAGGAAGAACCAACAAAATCTGCAGTAAAAGGGTCGAAGACAAAACAAAGCTAGGAGAACTGCAGTAACATGTACAATGATACAGGCAAAGTTTATTAAAATAATTGCGGTTAAAAACAAAACCTTAAAATTAAACCATGGGATCCAACACGGTCTGTGTTTCGGTACATGCCTTCTTCAGGGGTCCTAGGTTGGAAAGGAGTCAAATTGAACCGAAATCTATTAGCCCACATACAAGCTGCTCTTCGACGTTCATCTTCACACAGGCTTCAGCATGCTTTTTGCGGTTCAATTTGACTCCTTTCCAACCTAGGACCCCTGAAGAAGGCGTGTACCGAAACACAGACCGTGTTGGGTCCCATAGTTTAATTTTAAAGTGTTGTTTTTAACCGCAATTATTTTAATAAACTTTGCCTGTATCATTGTACATGTTACTGCAGTTCTCCTTGCTTTGTTTTGCCTTTTTATGAAATAAGATATAGTTACAAATAACTGGGATCAACAGTAAAAACAAAATCCAACTTAACAATAACCTACATCGACAGCTCTCTCCCTTAAGTAAAAAAAAAAAAAAAAGCAATGTTTCTAGAAATTAAATTTACTGCTATATGTAATAAAAATGAGCCATGAGCCAAGTATAGGGCAGTCAAGCCATTATGACATCACTGATGGAATGAGACATCATGGCATCACAATATCAGCTCTGGTTCCCAGAGACTGAAACTCTTTACATAAGAGAGGAAGTTATCAATGTGGGCTACCATTAAGATATGCTATTTTAGCATAGGTTCCATTTTAAGCAATGAGACCCAGTTACTAATAATGGGGGGTAAACAGTAAAATAATGTCTTAATGGTAGTCCACATTGATACCTCTCCGAACATAAAGGTAGACACTAACTCCCTCTTTTACAAAGGTGTGCTAAGCTTTATAGCGTGCGCTAAATTCTAACGCGTGCATGTTATCCTATGGACGCATTAGCAGTTAGTGTACACATTGATTTAGCGTGCACTAAATCCACGCTAAAACGCTTAGCATGCCTTTATAAGAGGGCCTAATTGGTAGAAGCCCTAATACCTCTTCTGCAGGGCAAATCTATACAGATATATTGAATGTACTGCTATTGTGTTGTCTCTGTATATATAGGGCTCCTTTTATCAAGGCATGCTATGGGGGTTAGCGCGGACATTTCATCACGCACTAACCCCCACGGCAGCCTAAAATTCTAACGCCTCATCAATGGAGGCGTTAGGTACTAGCGCGGCAGGTGGTTTAACGCACGGTATTCCGCGCGTTAAACCGCTACCGCGCCTTTGTAAAAGGACCCCATAATTTGCTATGTTTCTGTCTTGATTACTGTGTGTGTTCCACTCTTTTTTTTAAAAAAAACCCAACATATCTGTACTATCTTTTTAATGATTGATTTCACGTCCTTGGGTCCACTTTTGGTATTCCACCAAAACTGGCACTTACGTGACCACAAACCAAAATTAAAACGGTTTCCACATGGGAGACAGAGAGATTTTTCTGCAAATGTCAGAAGGGTAAGAGTCTAAGCGTTGCTTGGTCTCTATATATGTAGGTAGATGCATGATGTAACTACACAGGTCCTTTTCCTTGCTATGAAAAGCGCACAGGATACATGCTTCTATCACTGGAAAAAATATGTGCACTTTCCACAGCTGAGGAAAAAAAAACTGATGGGGAGGGGGGGGAGGGGAGAATGCAAGAGTGATGGTATGTTTGTAAATACCTTCCCCTCCCCCATAATTTTTGATGGTCCCTTCTACTAATATGTAATGCATATTGTATTATTTAAAAATGCCAAATTAACTGAGGGTGTGGCTCTTTTAGGTTGCTTCACCCTCCTGGTCTATTTGGCATCCAGACCAAACTAAAGAGTTCTCTACTGTGCTACAGTGCCATGAACTTTCATTTGCACTGATCTGAGATTTGTCCTGTTTTATGGTAGCCATTAAGCCCAGCTATTCTGAGCCACAGTCCTTGGTCAAAGGTCAGCAGTTGCACTGTCTTGCAGAATCTGGTATAGACACTCATGTCCCTGTATTCTATGTAGGTCTCCCAAATATGAGTGTGGATCCCATAATTAGTTAATGAGCAGATAAACTCAATAATTGGTGTTAATAGACACTCATTTGAGTTTATAAATGGATCTGTCCTATGCCCTATTCTAAAAAATGCACACCTAAAATATATATAGCACCCAATTCAAAATGGAGCGAGGAAGGGTCAGGGACATTCCCAGAAATTAGGAACAATGTCATACAATAGGGTCATCTACATGACCAATTGACATCAGTTACACCAGCATTCAGCAGGTGTAAGGGCCGTCCCAAAGTTAGATGTGAGATCCATACTGAGCGGTTCATAGACAAAATCGCGCGAGACAATGGCGCGCCGACAACTGAGCACAGACAACTGAGCGCAAGGTTGACGGTGCGCCGAAGAAAAGCACTATTTTAAAGGGTTCCGACGGGGGGTGTTGGTGGGGAACTCCCCTATTTTACTTAACAGACATTGCGCTGGCATTGTAGGGGGTTTGGGGGGTTGTAACCCCCCTCATTATACTTGAAACCAAACTTTTTGCCTGTTTTTTAGGGAAAAAGTTCAGTTTTAAGTATAATGTGGGGGGTTACAACCCCCCAAACCCCCCACAACGCCCACCCCCCCATTGGAGCCCTTTAAAATAGTGCTTTTCTTCGGCGCGCCGTCAACCTTGCGCTCAGTTGTCTGCGCTCAGTTGTCAGCGTGCCGTTGTCTCACGCGATTTAGTCCCGTCACCATACTGAGCTAGTATTCTCAAAGTTTACGTTCAGTCGATGCTGGAGATTTGAATGTCCCTACTTTAAAGCAAATGAGATTACATACGACTAGAATCAGTTTGTTTTCTTGTGTCAACCCTGCTATTTGGAACAATACTCTGCTTTACATTAGACAACAGGGAGATTTGAATAATTTTAAGAAACTATTGAAATGACACCTTTTTTGTAAAATGAAATTGAGTGTTGGACCACATATATTTTTATCATGGAGCTAAATGAGGTGCTTCTGAGGAGGCTCTTAGTAGTTCTTCGTTATTTACGGATGTTTGTAATGATTTCACTCCGTCAGAAATTAGAAAGATTAGAGGACACTCGATGAAGTTACAGGGAAATACTTTTAAAACCAATAGGAGGAATTTTTTTTTCACTCAGAGAATAGTTAAGCTCTGGAACTTGTTGCCAGAGGTGGTGGCCCGTCGAGGGACCCGGAAGTAATATCAAAGGGGCGCGCTGAGGTCGGTGCGAGCAGCAGGTTGGAACTCCTTGCGCCGCCAAAGAGCTAGAGGCACAATGGGGAGGGGGAGTGAAGGCATGTGTATGGTGGAGGGAGGAGTGGGAATGAGCAGGGAGGTGCTGGCACCCCCACCATGATGGCACCCAGGGCTGTCCACCCCCTCCCCCCTTACTATGACATTGAGAGTTATTGCCATTGTGTGATGGCTGGTACTAATCTCTCCCTCTCTCTTTCTGCAATAGCTTCAACCCGGCCAGCTTGGGGAGTAGAGTATCAAACCCAGATCCAACCCTGGGGGGTGGAGGCTGCACAATTTCTTCCTGCTCTTTTGGACTTTCAAATCAATTGAAACTGACTTACTTTAGGGTTATGGTACCAGAAGCTTCCATTCACAATTACCCAAAGACCCCCCCCAACATTTTGTATCCTGTTCAAGCACTATCCCTTGCATCTCAATTTTTCCATCTCCTTTTCACAGACAGGTACTCACCCCTTTGTTTTTTACCCCCTATACATCTCTCTATCCTATACATTTTTTGTAGTTCCATCCCTTATCTTTTGTATCTTAACGTACATCTGTCCTTGCCTAAAATATGTACTCCCGTGATTTTAATTCCATTTTATGTATGCCGCTTAGAAATTTGATAAGCGGGTTAACAAATTTTAATACCCTTGAAATGGAAACTTGAGTTTGGCAGTTATATTCTCCGGCTAGGGTTCCTTCTAGAATACAGTAAAGGGGACCCTGATTCTGGCCAGTAGATGTCATTAGTGAATGATTGCTGAGCCTCCACCCTGCCACCCCCTTCTCTTTCATTTCACAGGGACTGTATATGTTGTTTTCACTGTACCCCCAGTCAGACCAGATCCCAGCCCGGGTCCTCCACAGTACAGTTCTCTACCACTGATGTATCAGGATGTTGGCTATTTTGATTTTGCAGATGCCTGGATGGATGTCTTTCTAACCTCAGCAGCCGCTTTGTGAAGAGGATCACCTAAACTTGCTTGTAATTAGGGGCTTCAGTTCCAGAACAAAGCTTAATGATATCAGAACAAAATACGATGGAATTTAAATAACATTTCTGGACAGTTTATTAAATATTTGGTGTAAAGGAGTTTAGGTGCATTTGTCAGGGACATTTAACGGTTCATCTGTTCAGACACATTTTGCAGAGGCACAACCACTGAAAGTCGTGGAGAATTCAGAGTCTGGCTCACATTTATCCAGTTTGGAAAGCATGCATAGTAACGTAACATAGTAGATGACGGCAGATAAAGACCTGAATGGTCCATCCAATCTGCCCAACCTGATTCAATTTAAAATTTTTTTTAATTTTTCTTCTTAGCAAGAATCCAAAGCTCTACCCGGTACTGTGCTTGGGTTCCAACTGCCGAAACCTCCGTCAAAACTCACTCCAGCCCATCTACACCCTCCCAGCCATTGAAGCCCTCCCCAACCCATCCTCCCCCAAACGGCCATATGCAGATACAGACCGTGCAAGTCTGCCCAGTACTGGCCTTAGTTCTTCACTATTTACTATTATTTTCTGATTCTAGATCCTTTGTGTTCATCCCATGCTTCTTTGAACTCCGTCACCGTTTTCCTCTCCACCACCTCTCTCGGGAGCACATTCCAGGCATCCACCACCCTCTCCATAAAGTAGAATTTCCTAACGTTGATCTTGAATCTACCACCCCTCAACCTCAAATTATGGCCTCTGGTTTTACCGTTTTCCTTTCTCTGGAAAAGATTTTGCTCTACATACTTTGTGTACTTTGTGTGTATAGCTGTCTGTCAATACTGTTCGAGGCCAGCAAAGACTGTGATATCATTTACTGTATTATGAAATTTGCTCGACTGCTGTTGGCTGCTGCTCTGTTATGTTATCAACTACTTTGAAAGCTGCTCTCTTGGTATTAGTCAATGATCAAGAAGCTGGAAATGAGATCAAGATGAGATGAGTAACCTTGATTAATTTAGTCTGTGACCCCATTGGCTTTGTATCCACTTGTAGGTAGTTATTGTTTTACAGATTTCTTCACTTTCAGCTATTGTCTAACAAGGCTAGGGAATCTGATCCCTAGGCAAACCTTCAGATGTGCCCCCCTCTCTCCTCATGTCCAGCATCTCTCCTCCCCTTCCTTCTGTAGCTCAGATCTCCCTTTCCCCGCCCTGCCCCCCATAGTGTTAGCATTTCTCTCCTTCCCTTTCCCCATAATGTTCCGCATCTCTATCATTTCCTGCTCTCCCTCCTTCTGTTTTTTTCCAGCATCTCTCTCCATATTTAGGCCCTGATGCTCAAAAGCTTTCTGTGCACATAAGACTGGTTAAAGTCAATCTTAAATCCAATTGTGGCTCTGGTGGTGACTCAACTGATCACAACTCTGGTGCCGGCTCAGCCGATTGTGGCTCTTCCTTTCTACCCTTCCGGCTCAGCTAATCATGGTTCCGGTGCCGGCTCAGCTAATTGCAGGCAGGGGAGAAGAGTATGGGCCTTTGCAGCTGGCAAGTGACAAGAGGAAGTGCTGTGCCTACTGATTTGCTCTTCTGAGCAGGCACCAGGCACAGTTCCTCCCTCCTTTTGCTGGGCTACTCCACACAAATAGCATGCATATGATTTTCATGCTATTTGTGCTGAGCATCACCCAATAAAAAAAATAAAATAAATAATAATCACTCTCAACCTGGTATTTATTACCGTGTTGTCAGAGCTTTCAGATTAGGGGCCTCACTGTGCCCCCTCAAGATTCATTTCCCTTCCCCAAGGTGTTTAGTGACTTTCTTTCCTATCCGTACCCCCTCTGGGACAACTCTGATGTGGCAGTGAGTGCATTTAGGGAAGACAATGTGGCCAGTGCGGGGCCTTGAGTATCTGAACATGCTCAAGCCCTGCAGGGTCTCACTGTATCAATGCGATCCCTCAAATTGTGCCACTATAGGTGGATGCTAGCCTTGGCGGCACCGATTACGAGAGAAAACATTCGAAACATCTTTCCCTTCAAACGTGATTCTGAAGGCCCCTGCTATCTTTTAAAACTCAAAAACTATGAAGTTAAACTGGGAAAGGAGGGACCGGGGAAGGGAGGGACCCCCTTGCCTGACATTGCACTTTGATTTAACTTGACTAAAATAGGGGAGAAACCTATCACCGCCACAGTTTATCTGGAAAGAAAATGGATAAGACTGGAAGAAAAGTTTAGCAAATGTAACTGCTCCAACATAAAATGCAATGATATGAAGAACGGGACTTGGAAAATAGAGAAAAGGGGGGGGGGGGGGAGGAGAGAGAAAGAAAGAGGAAGAGAGAGAGTCATGTAATTTTTCTAACTAATCCCCCCCACACATACACACACACCGTAGTGTGGTTTTTAGTACTGGCTGCGGTGGTAACAACTCAGCCGCTCATAGAATTCTTATGAGCATCGGAGCTATTAGCATCATGGCCGACGCTAAAAACCGTGCTATGGTTTTGTAAAAGGGGGTAAATCAAATGGGCTCCTACATAGTAACAGTAAGTTCCATCATGGTTTTGACCCTGAACTCATGCTTATGCTATATGTTTTTCTCTCTTACCAGTTAGAAACACTTCTGACTTTTGGAGCTACCCTTTCTCCCTATAAGGGCCTCCCTCTTGGGGCAGTCTTTTGCGGTATGCTCAAAATGTTGACATTTTACCTATTTAATTGTCCTGGCACTTTCAAAGGCTTCATAGTTGTGTTTTTCACTAATTTGTATACAAAGTTATTTTCTCTTGCCTCCACTGTCCGCTCTCTCTCTCTCTCTCTCTTCTTTCTCCCTCTCCCTTCCCCCTTTCTCCTTTGTTAGTGTGGTTGTCATATTAGTCCACTTTAAAGGTAATAAATAAAAACAAAGAGAAGATAAGGTAATACCTATTTTATTGGACTAACAATACATTTTTTTTTGTCTCGCTTTCAAAGGCAAAACTATCATCTTCAGGTCAGAAATGAGCAAAAGATGACAATATCAGAATATTTAAGTGAAACATTAAGGGCTCCTTTTACATAGGTGCGTTAGCGTTTTTAGCGCATGCACAAGATTAGCGCACGCTAGCTGAAAAATTACCGCCTGCTTAAAAGGAGGCGGTAACGGCTAGCGTGCAGGGCAATTTAGCGCGCGCTATTCCGCGTGTTAAGGCCCCAACACACCTTTGTAAAAGGAGCCCTAAAGCTTTCCAATAGACTCCCAGGAAAAGGTAGATAGGGGGAGATGGCTGGGTGATCAAAAGGTGATAAAGTGATATCATTTTATGTATATAGAATTCCTCTGTAATGAGATCTGGGTCTCTTATCATATTATAAATCATAACATTATACTGCTTTGTTTCCCTGTTTCTCGCCCCCACCACTCTAACCCCTACCTTTCTCTGAGACTGTTACTGGAACACTTCGATGCTTTACTTGTATATTCTGATGTCATTTTGTGCTCATTTCAAAGCTAATCAAAAATGTATTTTTAGCCCAATAGGAAGGAATCATCTTATTATTTTTCTTTTGCTTTGGTTTTATTTATATTTATTACCCTCTTATTAAGAACTTGGAAAACAAAACAGCAGAGTGCTCAAAAAGTATATTTAGATTTACACTCCCCCCCCCAAAAAAAAATCCATTGTTTTGATCCTAAATGGATAATGAAAGCTATTTCTTCAACACTTTTGGACCCTTTCTATTGGTCTCTTCATGTATCCCGGTCTCCTTATGTTTCCACCTGTCACAGCAATTTGCTCCCTGTTACTGTTTCCTTCGCAGTATCTCCGTCTCATCCCCTCTTTTTCTTCAGTTCCTTGCTTCCTCTGCTCTAAGGCATCTCTTTCTATCTTCTTCCTTCCACAAGTCCTACAACCTCTGACTGTTTCTATCCCTATGCCTGTGTCCGAAAGAGAAAGAAGAAGATGGGCAAACCTGGCTTGCTCCTCTTTGCCTGTTTCTTTTTGGCCTTACTCGTGGTTGGCCTGCAGCCCCTGCCTGACCAGCTCCCCCTTCACACCAGCCCTGTCTCTCCCACCCCGGACGTGTCGAAATCAATTAAAATTTAGATTGGAAGCCCTGCGCGGCGGTAAATATTAAAGCAGGGGAGCTCTGCTAATTCAAAGCATCGATCAGGTGGGATGAGAGCAATAAATTATTTTGACAAGAAGCAATCCTTCGCAGCCAGCTCCTATCCTAGGTATTGATTTTCTCTCCGCTAGCTTCTGTACAAGCCAACGGCTCTTCCCCCAACTCTCCCTAACCCTCCTTCCTCTCCTTTAACACTTCTCCCTACTATGCCTCTTCCCCTTTTTTCTTCTGCCCTTCTAGTTTCTTTCCCCTTTTCTGTCATTTATCTGCTTCTGTTCCTTTTCTATTCCTGACTCTCTGCTTCTTCCCCTTTCTGAGCACCCCATCTCATCTTTATCATCTTTTCCTTCTCCCCCCTCCTTCTGATCTCTCTCACTAGCTACCCATGTCAGATGAAAGAGAAACTAAAAGCTGCCAGCTTAATATTTCTAAGCACATTGCACATCAACTACAAAATAAAATACATCTTGAACTTTGCATGCCATTGTCACTAAGTATGCTAAAATGAAAAAATAAAAATAAAAAATCTGACACTGCATAACCACAGACCAGAGAAATACACCATTATTCAAAGGTTTATTTCTTCCACTCTGTATAAGTTTTCCAACTAGAAAGAAGACTGGGGGAAAGGAAATCTTTCTCTTTTCTGGATTAGTTAAGTGTTAATAAGCTGTACTTTGTAGAGGATTGGGCTTCATTCCCTGTATCTTCAGAATCCCTTAGAGAGGCAGGCCATGTCAGTCCTGGTAGCAAATTAGCCAGAGTGTAAACCAGATCTTATTTGAACAATTAAAAGTAACTCTTCTTCGGAACTATGTTAATGATGGAGATGGAGAAATGGTCTAGTCTAGATGACCTCTTCATGTCCCTTCTAGTTCAAGAATTCTAGGATTCTAAACTAACTCATGAAATCCCCTCCAGCCACGTTTTTCTGTCATTCTAAATCATCTGTCTAGCTCTTTTCCAGCTTAAGGTTTCTAGGATTCTAGACAAACTTTTGAAGTCCCTTCCAGCCATCTATTTCTGTTATTCTAAATAATCGCTTTATGCCCTTCTACATTTAGCCCTACTGTTCTACATTTCTGGATAATTTCTTGAAGATCTTATCCGTTAAATTGTCTGGATTCTAGGCGACCACTTGCATACCCATTCAGATCTGTGTACTGATGATTCTAGATGGCCCCATGTTTTCTAGCACTGTATTTCCACAATTCTAGATGACATCTTGAGGCCTCCTCCTCCTCCTTGTCTTTCTATGATTCCATTTTTCTTCCTGTACATGAGCTAGATACAAAGGACAGTCGTATCAGAGTTATTGTAGTATCCCTTTTGACAAGGCTGCTAACATTTCTTTATAGCTTTTGTTTACTGCAGAGAGCTGAAAATCCCACACATAGCACACAGCCCTGAGAGTGATGAAAGCCTAGCATTGCCAGAGGTGCTACAGTCTGTCCCAGCTTTTGGAAATGTAGCAAAGAGAGGGATTAAAGATCCACTCATTCTATCTATACATTCTCTCTCTCAGGTATCTTATCTGTCAATACCTTTACCTTCTTGTATTTCAAACCCTTTGGGTTAAGTTTTTCCCATCCCTTCTAGTTCTTCTATGGATGTTTTTCTTTCTAAGCCTTCATTACTATGAACCTGTCCCTTCTCCTCTCCATATGTAGTTCTGTTTGTGGTATGAATGCTCTATAATGTTGTAGGTCCTGAAAATTCTAAGACAGGTTGTTCTATTATGTTAATAGTTTGTTGTTGATTTCTAATTGTATATGATAATTATTTCAATTGCAAACCACTTTGGATACAACCTCAGGTGAAGCATTATAACAAATAAATAAATAAGTAGTGATTGCTCCTGACAAAATGAATTTGCTTTATGGATGGAGAGTATCTTCCAAAAGAGAAAGTTTTCTGTGCCCCCAAATTATACCTAAACAAATTCCAGGTAAGTGATATGTCTACTTCCTCTCAATCCATGCAAGATGTCACCAGCTGTCTTTTTCTGATAGTCCTATTCTGTATCATCCCTGGGGTTCCTACATGCATCTCATCTCTATCGTTCTTCTTCCTCATTCTCAGGGCTTCTTACATCACCCCATTCACCAGAGCTCTTCAAACCATAGAAGCCAGCTTTTCAAAATGATTGGTCAACACAAGTCCCTGAATCAAGTAATGGAATTTGCTCAATACCGGGGCTGCACAAGCACCCTCGGCACCTATGTTTCAAACATCTCAACCCTAGGAGCTTTTATACCCTTCATCAGTAACTTCTTACACCACTAATTCCTGATGAGGTGTATGCCCCATATTCTCAGGGTCTTCTCATACCCCTCATCAACAGGCGTTCCTTATGTCCTTCATCTCCAGGATTCTATCGAGCTTTTTACATTCAATTTCCAATGGTTTCTAGCACCTTTAATCTCATGGAATTTTTTTCACGTCTCCCACCCATAGATTTCACAGATACCCTTATTTTATAATGTGCTCTGTACACCAGTAACAATAATAACCTTCTCACACTGTAAAAACGAAACACTGAATTTTTTTTAAATGAATACTTCCACTCTGTCACCCAGGAAATGATACATGCATCCTTTCAATGCTTCCAGAGAAAATATATATACCCCAAAATGACAAAACCTCTTCCATTCCCCCATAGCAATGCACATATCCTCTGTATTTCCACAGAAAATGTGTGCATCCCTCTTATACTCCACAGAAAATATGTAAATCATTTGATATCCCCAGAGAAAATAAAAGTAATCCTTTCTATATTCTCATATGAAATCCATTCTATAGAGAAAATACATATATCATTTCTGTGCCCCAGAGAAAATATGTAACCCTTTCTTTGTTATGGAGAAAACATCATTCCATACTATGAATTGTTGGCTCATCTTCTCACATCATTTATTTCCACCAACTGATTCAGTGACCTTTTAACTTCACTCAAAGCTGATAAAATATGCACATATGTAAAGCGGGAACAGCTATTTATCTCTTCAGTCAGTACTAAGACTTAAGAGGACACCCCATGAAACAAACTAGCAGTTGATTTAAAACAGAATAAAGAAAGGATTTTTGTAGTCAACGCTCGGTTCTGTAGAACTGGTTGCCGGAGGATGTGGTCAAAGCCAGTAATACAGACTGGTTTATAAAAAAGGTTTAGGCAAGTTTCTGGAAGAAAAATTAACATTAGTCAGGGAGGCATGCTGAACACCACTTCTTACTGCCTGGGTGTGGGAAGGAGCAGCAGTGAATTGATTTCTTCATCAGGATTTGTTGGTTATTTCTTTTCAAGTAACCCAGGCTGACCACTGTCAGAGACAGGATGCTAGATGGGACGCTGGTCTGATCTAGTAAGATGCTTCTTACGTGTGATTGTGTGTTTGTGTTGGGGGAGGGAGTTCAAATGAATTTTACCCATGGACAAATCCCCTTTGGAAATTATTGCCCTGGCTCCTATGGAGAAAAGTATTTTTTCCTCTGGGATAAAAAAAAAAAAAGTGGCACTTGGGATGGGGCTAAGATGAGCCCAGATAAGCAAATACATACATACATTTCTCTTTCAAACCCTTGCAAATGCCATTCAATTCACAACATTTACACCTGCAAAGCATATGGGTTAAATATGCCAGGCAGCAAAGTCAATAGATTTTCAAATGGAAAGGCCAAGAATTTTAGGAAAAAAAAACAAAAAGTACAGACAGAAACGAATTAAAACAAGATGGAACATTAAAAAATGTAAAAAAAAAAAAGAAAAGAAAATGCGGGATGGGAGATTTCGGGTACTTGGGAATGACACCTGAGTTGTTTGAAAAGACTTCAGGAGACCAAAGATTTCTTAGGTGGCAATAAATTGACACCAAGATTTAGGCTCTCCAATGCCACGCACTTAGCGCCAGTTATATAACAGCATCTTGGCACCAAGAATACTAGTGTAAGTGGGCATTGGTTGGGGATACCGTATGGCTCCTGAAAAAGGAGGACAGATTGAGACATCCAGGTTTTACTTCCATCGAAAGCAATGGAAGTAAAACCCAGATGTCTCAATCCGGCTTCCTTGTTCTGGAGCCATATGGTAACCCTAACTTTGGTGTGCCTGAAGTTAGGTATCATCAGTTATACTGAGTCAATGGCGGTTGCAACTCTTGGCACCTAATTATGCCCTGAAGTGTGTAACTTATAGTATTCTATAAGTTTAAGTTATGCACGTATCTCTGAGACATGCCTATGATCTGCCCATACTCCACCTATGTCTAGGCCCCCCTCACACTGGCAGGCTATGTGATTTTGGTGCATATGGTATAGAATAGCAATAGATCTACGC
Organism: Geotrypetes seraphini; assembly: GCF_902459505.1. Classification (NCBI taxonomy): domain Eukaryota; kingdom Metazoa; phylum Chordata; class Amphibia; order Gymnophiona; family Dermophiidae; genus Geotrypetes; species Geotrypetes seraphini. Next base: position 70,641,883 of record NC_047094.1, on the reverse strand, counting down.
ATATAATTGCCAATTAGTAGTACCAACCATGCGTGTACGTGCTATTAGTCTACGACTTATGCACGCAATAGATACCAATATGTAAGTGCCAATTTATAGAATTGCTCTCCCTCCCATTGAAAACCGTTTTCACATTTCTCTGCTCTCCACATCCCCTCACGCCGTCCTTCCCTTTCCCTCTTCTCTCCCCATCCCTTTCCCTCTGTCCTTCTGCTTTTCATCCTTTATCTACCTATTATCAATGTTTAATCTTTAACCCGTATACACTCTGAACTCTGGTTTACAAAGCTCAGATGAAAGCAAGTGTTACATTCATTCTGCCTTTCTCTTCCCTTTCTTCTCTTCTTCATTCTCTTCTTTCATCTTTTCCTTCCCCCCCCCATATGTTTATGAACTCCACCTTATTTTGTTTTCTTCCTTTTCTCACTTTCCTCCTTTCTTTCTTTTCATGTCCTTGCTTTCTCTCACTTTCAGTTCTTCCTTCTTTCTCCATATCTCCATCTGTCTCCTCTTACAAACTACTCATCTCGGTTGGTGAACATTTGGGCTATGTGGTCTGCTCTTTCCTCTTACTCTTGTCATAAGCCGATTGGAGACAGACCAGTGCTGAGGTTTATTCCTCAAATGCAAAGTTTCTTCCATGGTGTTAGAAGGAGGGGGAGGGGGAGAGGAATGGGAATGAACAGAAATCACATTGACATTTTGAAGCATTACCTTGATTCTATGAAGTTTCTGGATTTTATAATGTTCCTACCAACCAATTTCATATTTGAGGTGAAGAAACATCAACTGTCCTTTTTTTCTGATATTGATATGCTACCCTGTCTCTCCCCATTTCTGCTTAAGGAATATGATTCAACTTATTCTACTCTTAGAAAAAGTTTTCATGTGGTTTATAAAATATACTCAGAGTTTAATGCTTCACTTCTTACTTAATTCTCCCTTCGTCCTTATCTGTCTGCCTGACCCCTACAGATCTTAAGCACTTTTGGATAGGTACTCTTCTTAAAGCCAAGCCATCAAGAAGTCCTGTGGAATGGCACAATTATAGGCTGTAGCTGCAGGGAGTCCAGTTCATAGATGTCTTTCATTGAACAATCCAAGTACTGTTGAGGAAGATACCACATCCACATCCACCTCTGACCTCATTCCTTAACTCTTTATCAGAAAACCTACTTTTTGTTCTGTCATTCACTTTCCTCTGCCTTGCCCCCCTCATTTCTTTCCCCTTTTCAGCTCTCACATTCTACTGATTTTAACCTCTGATCCCATCCATCCTCTTAACCTTGCACTCTTCCCTCTTTCCTTCTCTTCTGTCTTCTCCAGCTCTCTCACATTCTCTTATTCTCACAGTTCTCCATGAAAAAGTTTGTCTGCATGCCACCTTTTCCTCTTTCCTGGCATAAATCACCTCCTTCTGTTTCCTCCCCTGGAAAACCAACACTTTTACCCAATCTTCATATCTTTCTCCTCACTCCCTTTTGAAAATCTCATTTTCACATTTCTCTGCTCTCCCCATCCCCAACTTTCCCCCTTACTCCATCCTTCTCTTTCCCTCTTCTCTTCCCATCCCTTTTCTCCTCTCATCTATCCCTCCTTCTGCTTTCAACCTTTTATCTACTTGCCCCTGCCTCCACTTCCCCTTTCCTTTCATCATTCTTCTGTCGCTCTTTCTTTTCCCCCTTTCGTTTTTGCTCTTTATCCCTTCCTTCCTTTCTTCTTATCACCTATATTTCTTCTTTCCTATTTCCCCAACCTCCTTTTTGTCTCTTGTCCTTCTTCAAATATTTGCTTCTTACCCTCTTTCTCTTCCCTCATCTCTTTCCTATCTATTTCTCCATACTATCTTCCCTCTTATCTGTTTCCTTATCCCCCTTTCCAGCTCTCCCTGCCCCATCCCTGCTTATCTCCTTCCTCTTCTACCCATTTGTACCTTCTCTCCTCCTTCCAGCTCTGTTCCTTCCACTCCTTCCTTCCTTCTATCCCCTTCTGTTTTTTTGTCCCCCTCCCCTTTTTTCACTCTTCCCCCTTTTCTTTATTCTACCCCTTTATCCCTACCTCTTCCCTACCACTACTACTTCTACTTATCATTATTGTAGCACTTCTAGGCATACACTGCGCTGTACATCAAACAAGGAATAGACAGTCCCTGCTCAAAGAGCTTACTATCATTACCACCCTTTCCCCCTTGCCTCCTTTGCCTCTCTCTGTTCTCTCTATTATTTCCCTTTCCCCAATTTCCTTCTACTGCATCTCTCCTTCGGCTTTTCCTTTTGCACCCCATCTCCCCTCTTCTGCCACTTTCCACTTGCCTCTCTCCTCCCTCCCCCCTCCCCCTGCTCTTGCCATGCTGAGCGCGTCCACAGCCGGCCCTCATTGAGCGCACAGAGGCAGTTTAGCCCTGATGGATACACACACTTGTCTCTTAATCTCCGGAGCCTCTGATCAATACACTATTTCCCTTTGTTGCCAGAAAATTCGATCCCTGCCCTAGAATTAGGTTCCCTGCCTTAATCTAAACGGAAACCGGTCCCAGTTAGCTGTGGAGAGGGTAAGGGCAGTGAGTGAGGCAGAGGGAAATGGGAAAAGACAGAAAAAAAGGGAGAGATATAGAAAAACAGAGAGAAGAGATTGAGGAGAGAGAAAGAGAGAGAGAGACAGACACAGAGACATAAAAAGACAGGGGGAGAGAGAGCAATAGAGAGGCAATCCTGCACATAAGAAGAAAATCAGGCTAGAAGAAAATGGAAAACAATTTCGGGGAGGTCAGGGCTATTCAGACTGATTCAGCACAGATAGGTTATAGACCTATTTCAGACCTTTACCAACCCCCCACCCCGTTATCTCTGTCTCTGCCCCTCCCCCCCTAATAAAACCCCCAAAACTTACATCGGGACATGTTGTTCGTCCTGCATCCCCTTCTCCTCATAGCCCCCTTAGGAAATCCATTGGCAAGGAACACCTGCCCTCCTCACCCTCAGCCCCGAAAAAGCCAAACCCCAAACCCCCCTCCCCAACACGTTACTTACACTCTGTAGAGCGCATCCAGTCCCCGCTCCCGAGCAGCCGGCTCTGCAGAGCTTCAAAAAGAAAGTTTCGGCTCTCTTACATTCGGCACAATTTGGCTTCTTGAATTTCCTCTTCTTTTTTTTGAGGGGGGAGGGCCGGCGGTTAAACTATGTGAGGGAGAACCAAGAGGAGGGGAAGGAACCTGGGAGACGGTAGGGGAAAAGTAAAAAGGGAAGACGGAAAGAAAGTGTCAGAAAAGCAGAAGAGGGAGAGGAGAGAGAGAAGGAGAGAGTGAGAGAGAAGAGAGGAGAGCTCCAAAGCGTTTCTTTCCTCTGCTCCCATCAATAGCTCCCGCAAGCAGCAGAAAATATATGTACACCACTGCCAGTGCCTCCGATCGATGGAATATAATTTTCCTCAAACTCGGAAAATAAAGTTCATAGCTGATCAAATTTGAAAACAGATGTCGAATCGCGATCCGAAATAGGATTCGATCTCTCTGAATGGGCTGTAGATAATATTTGGCTGGGCACTTGATGAAAATGACTGATTTCATTTACAGGGGGGGTAGGGAAGGGGGGGGGTTGTTACGGAGAGCTAGATAAAAAACTTGTTTGCTGAAAATGGTTTTTTTTTTTTTTCCTCTCCCCTGCTTGTTGGCTGTGGGTTTGCGCTTGGAAGACCCTAAAGTGTGATAAATGGGTGCACTTGACGCGCATGCGCTCTGGGTAGGGGGGCCCCCCACTCCTAACACCGAAAGCCAAACCCTCCCCTCTGGAACGAAATGAGAAAGTGCTGTCGGAGGACAGGAGCCGCTTCTCTGCATCCCCTGCCTGTAGGAACAATTAAATATCGACCGCTCCTCACTCCAGAGGTGCAGCCTCCATCCTGGCTGCCACTGCACCCAAAGAAGGAATCTGTCTTCCAATCTCGCCTGGCTTCCCCTCCTTTCGAGTTTTAACTCTCTTTTAATCATCGCTATTAGTTTGGTTGGATATATTTTTGAAGGAGTAGAAAAGCTTGATGCTTTAAGAGCCACTAACTCAAGAGAGAGAGACAATTGGGAGCAAAGTCTTCCTAATTCTTCAACAAGATTATTTCGCTTAACACTCAGTCCCGCTTGCCCTTTCCTCAATACCCCGGGGCTGTAACTAACCCCTGATTTCCCCTTAGCTGGTTAAGGGTAAAGAACTTAAGTTGGAGAGAAACTCAGGAAGAGGCACCCACGCACCTGCCCCTCTTTGGGAAATCTCCTCTGCCCTCCCCTCCCTCTCTCCTCTGCCCCCCCTCGTCCCTGATGGAAACTTGGCGCTCTCTTTTGCTTTGCTGTATAAACGGACAAATCTTTTCGTGGTTACTAGCAGGGGATAGCCCCCTTCTTCTCCCCTAGCAGGGGGAAAGTCCCCCCCCCCCTTTAATCCGTTGCTTTCCCCCTGTTTCCTAAGGTTCTAACCTGGCAGGAGGCGACCTTGGTTGGTCTGGCTGCTCTTTAATGCGGGGGGTGGGGGGAGGAAGATGTTTTGGGGGATGCAGGGGGGAAATAAAGGCAGGGGGGCTGTACTGCCTCTTTGAAAGGGAAGGAAAGGGGGCCGGGGAAAAGCTGTGTGTGTTTTTCTGTGTGTCTGCTCTCCTGGAATTATGAAAAATACCACCATGGACACTGGGCTTCAACTTCGATTAAGGGAGATGGGACATGACAGGCCCCGATCAATAGCCATACAGTCCTATAAAGTGTCAAGTAATGAATCAATTTCGACTAAATTTTCCATTTTTCAGAAGCCGTTCGGAGAGAGGAGAATATCCTCTTTTGTAAAGATATTATTATCGATTTCGGCGGCAATTTGACATCAGGGGTAGTTAATTCCACTCAGAATAAAATTGAAAACACTTGAGAGAAGAAAGAGGGGAGAGAGTGAATGAGGCAGCAAGAGACAAAGGGGGAGAAAGAGGATGAAAGGAGGGGGCAAAGGAGAGGAACTATGGGGGCATGAGCTAGGAGGGGGGAGTTGGGGGGAGAGAGACAGAGAAAGGAAGAAGAAAAGAAAAAGAGTAGAAAGACAAGAATTAGGGAAACGGGAAGAAGTGGCTAGAAATCTACACCAGGAGAAGCAAAAGAGAAAGAAAAAGAAATAACAGAGAGGAGAGAATTGTAAGAGGAGAGAAGAGAGAGGAAAGGAAGTACAGAGTTGGCTAAGAGAGAGAGATGAGAAGGAAGGGGGGAGGGCAGCTGGACACCATAACCCATGGGAAAACAAGTTAAAAAAAGGTTTAAGAGAGTGGAAAGAAAACAGAGTAACCTGAAAAAGAAAGTCAGAGACCTTCCAAAGAGGCAACATTTCCATGGGTATCTGAGAGGAAGAGAACACCAAGGACAGACTCAAATTCTGAGATGCAAAGCCCCTAAAGAGAGTAACATTATCATTTGGCAAAAACAAACGTAAAAACCCAACCCTGTACACATGATTTTTTTTAACCCTTTGTGTGTTTGTCAGGTCATTCTCTTTATCATGTTCAAAAACATCTCTTTCCCCTCTGGGTACCATGACAGAAATGAACCTCATTCGTATACCAGGTAAGTTGGACTTTGTGAAGTTTCTAGTGACAGATTAGTGATTCTATACCCCAAATTGACCTAAAGGAGTCGGAATTGGTAGTAAAAAGGGGGGGGGGGAATCTTTTGGGGGTCATTATAGTTCCAGGCAGCATAATATGCACTACAGCACATTCAAGTAAAGTGCACAAAATGTTCAGATTGCACTAAAGCAGGGGTGTCCAACCTGTGGCCCGTGGGCCGCATGCGGCCCCGTGAAGTATTTTGTGCGGCCCTGGTCGAGGGCGATGCAGTGTTTTCTTCTGCTGCCCCCAGGTGTTTACCATATTTTCGGCTCCCTCCTCTGTCTTGCTGCAGCATTTGCGCAGTCCCAGAAACATTTTATTTTCCTGCCAATGTGGTCCAGGGAAGCCAAAAGGTTGGACACCCCTGCACTAAAGGGTCACATTTAGTGTGCATGTGGAATACTACAGCATGCACTGAAGCAAACTGTTGCATACATCTGACTATCGAAGAATAAAGTTATAATTAATATTATTATTACATAGTAAAGGCAAATAGTGTCTGAGTGAGTGAGACAAGAGAGTCTGGGATTGTGGGGAAGGGGTAAAACGCAGACCTGACGGACCTCGCGGATCTAAAACCACGGTGTCAGGTCAAAAGCAAACCGGGACAAAGGCGCACCCAGACAATTGAGCGCAGTAAAAAAAGAGCCCGAGAGCTGGTCTCGATGGGCGACTATAACGAGGGGCTGGATGGCCCCAGATTGGTCGCCCATGGAGAATCAACTTATAGGTGATGGGAAGGGGAGGGGAGGAGTGGAGGAGGAGCTGGGCATGATGGGAGAAGGTGGAGCAATATGTGTCTCTGTGATTCAGGGTCTTTCCTGTTCACTGGAGGCAGCTTTGCAGGTAACGTGTTCCTTGCTCTCTTCTCTGTTTAATTCCCTGTTGAGCCTTTGCCCTTGCATACCTGTTAATAGTTTGCTGTCTCCATGTCTTCATTCATATGGGACGGGGTGGTTCGCGGGGCAGGAGTTGCTGCAGTTGCCACCATCTGCCTGTTGGTTTGTACCAGCCTCGGGTGCTGCATGTGCCTGGGGCCTATGGATGAGCGCCGTTGGGGTTGTGGTAGTATTTGTTGTGGCATTTGTGCGGTTGGCTGAGACTGTAGGGTTGTCAATTTCACCGAATTCTGCCTCCTCAATCTCCGGCAGCTCCCTCCTGTTGTGCAGCTGGCGGTTCTGGCCGTTCTGACGGTGCGCGGTAAGGGTGTGCATTTGGGGACAGTCGCCTCATTCGTGCTTACATGGGGCTTGTTTCGTGCAGTGGACGGCGCTGGGTGCGTGCAGTGGGGTTCATGCTTGCTGCCCCTCTCCCGGCCGCCTTAGCAAAGGATCCTGGATCACTGGGGGCAGGAGTGGGGGTGCTCATTGTGTGCTGCCTGTTTCTTCGCAGGGTTGCCGGGCTGCTGTTTTTGACTGCCTCATGGGCGGCTGCTAGGCCTTTTGGTGAGGCGGTGGGGCGGATTTTGGCCCCCTTTTCCTCTGTTCCAATATGTTATACTAAAATATAAATATAACAAAAAATAAATAAATAAATAAATAAATAAAATAAAAAAATAAAATAAAATAAAATGAAATAAAACCGAAACCAAACCTCATTGAATCAGGTTCCTCAGCCTGTGCCTGACTGGGGGGGAGCTTGGGGCGCGGTGGATACAGATTCTGCCTCGGCCCCTGCAGTGGGGGGTTTCCTGCCCTGTGGCTCCTCTCTGTTGCTCTTGCACGTGGGCGCTGCTCTTACGTGCGGGCTTCGTGTCCGTGCGGTGGGAGGCAAGGTCCTTCCGTTGGAGGGCGGGTGCCTTGGTGGCAGGTGGGGGAGTTCGCTCTGGTGGCTCCTTCCTCTAGGGCCTTGTTCCCTCTTCTTTATGGGCTTGCGGTCTCCTGGTGAGTCGGCTCCTTCTCCTTCTTTTCCTTTTTTCCTGGGGCAGGGGTCCGGATAGGGGGGGCTTGGCCTGGAGGTGGGGATGTCAGTAGGGGCTGAGGCCACTGGCGGGTGTTCTATCGGGTGTGGATGCTTTGGGGATGGGTCTAGGACGCTCCTGGACAGTTGCTGCTGCTCTTTTGGTTTTGTTTCAGGTCTGGTGATGGCAGTCTCCGGGGATCGTCTCTTCTTCGCTGGTGGTCCATGGTCAGAATTTCGGATCTGTTGGAGCCAGCGTGTGATGGGGTCCAAAGACTTGGTGGTAGCTTCGGATGGCGCCACTGCCTCCCAGGTTCCTATTTGCTTCGCTGCTGAGCAACGGCTAGGACTGTTAGTGCAGTTGGTGACTGTGCCCCTGGAGGACATGGCTTACAGCTGGGGGTCAGCAGACACATTGGTTGCTGCGAACGGCACCATCCTTTCTTCCAGTCTGGTTTTGGGATCGCTGAGAGACTGGTGGTTGCTTCGAGGGCGCCACTGCTACGGTGGCATGCCCTTTTGCCAGCTGTCTGCAGGACATGGAGTTGTTCTGTGGCAGCGAAATGTGGCTTGGTTGGTGGCCTGGCTTCCCCTTGGGGGATTGGGCTGATCTGGTGCTGTGGACCCTCCGGGAGAACAGGACCGGGCGGTTCTGTGGTCTCTCCGGGGGGTAGTGCTAGGACGGTTCTGTGGACTCCCCGGGGGGGCAGGACCGAGGTGGTTCTGTGGACTCCCCGGGGGGGCAGGATCGGGGTGGTTCTGTGGACTCCACGAGGGGGCAGGACCAGGGTGGTTCTGTGGACTCCCCGGGGGTTGCTGGACTGGGGTGGTTCTGTGGCCTCCCTGGGAGGGCAGGATCGGGGTGGTTCTGCGGCTCCTCGGGGGAACACCCAGGGTGGTTCTGTGGACTCCCCAGGGGGGCAGGACCAGGGTGGTTCTGTGGACTCCCCGGGGGGGCAGGACTGGGGTGATTCTGTGGACTCCCCGGGGGTTGCAGGACTGAGGTGGTTCTGTGGCCTCCCTGGGGGTGACAGGTCCAGGGTGGGGTTCGGCGGCCTCCCTGAGGTGGGAGAACCGGGGTGGTTCTGTGGACTCCCCAGGGGGGGGCAGAACGAAGGTAGTTCTGGGCCTCCCCTGGGGGCGGGGCCAGGAGTGGTTCTGTTCACTCCTGGAGAGGAGGATCCGGGCAACGGTTCTGGGGACTCCCGGGAAGGGCTAATGCTGGCTTGGTTTGGATGGTTTCCTTGGGGCTAGCTGGGGTAGGTTCTTTGGTATCCAAGGATGGGGGCGAGCTTGAGGAGGTTCTGGTGATCTCCTTAGAGCACGATTGGGACTGGGTATGGTTTAGAGACCTCCTAGGGAGGACTAGGTCAGTCTGGGGGTTTTCCAGTGCGGGCTGGGTGGTGCTGGTTGCACGCCGCTGGTGGTGCGTGGCGTCGGCCTGAGTTCCATGGGTTTGCAGTACCCTCCCCTAGGGCGAGGGGTGGTGAAGGATGGTTGGTGCTTGTCCCGGATGGAGCGGGTGCTCCTGGTTCGTGGGGGGTGCTGCAGTGCGGGGGGCTGAGGGTCCCTGGTTCCAATGCTGAAGGACTTTATTCCCCTGCCCTGCAACGTGGGGCTGTTTCGGGGTGCCTCGGTGGCGGGTTGTGGTTGGACTAGGTGTTGGTGGTTTCTTAGGGGCAGGGGACCAGGTGGTGCGTGGGCTCGTTGCTGGTTGGTGGGTGTTGCGGAGTTGCTATCTTGGTTCCTCCGGTGATTGGCTCCTGCTTGGTTGTTTTCATATTTCGGTCGTGCGCTGTCTTGCGGTTGGTCTGGTGGTGGCAGGAGTGGGTGGTCCTGGTTCTTTGGGGCGCGGGCTGTATGGGGGCCGGTGTGTTATAGGGTGCGGTCCAGGTGCCTCGGTCTGCGACCCTTTCTCTTCCCCTTCCTCCTTTGGCTGGCTTGCTGCTGTTCGTGGCGCTTGTCTTGGGTCGTTTTGTTTAGGCAGGGCTAGGGTGGTCCTGCAGTATCTCGCATTAGCTCTGGGAATATCTGTTTGTTACCTGGTGGTGGGTCCCGTCCTGAGTTTATGGCCATCCCCTTTTGGACCTGGGGGTTTTATTCGGTGGCCCCGTCGGGTTGGAGTAGAGTTGTTCGGTGCATGCTCGGGCGGGGCTGTGTCAGTGGGAGGCCCATTTTGGATTTGGTTAGTCTCAGTTGGTTCCTTCGGGGACTTCTTGGTCAAGACTAGTTTGCTGGATTTGGAGCCGGATGCGGGCGTGTTATTCCTTGTCGCCCCTCCGGTGTATAGGTGCGAGTTGGGCTTGGGGTCTTAGTCCTGGTTCTTCGGGTTCTCCTGGCGCCTTGTTGGCGTGGTTGCGATCGGTCGGATCGGCTCTCTTTGCGCATGGTGCCGGTGGGGGTGTGTCTGGATGTGGGTCGGCCGCTCCCTATGGGGGGATTGCCATGCAGCTGTGTTATGTTGTGCCTTCCCTCCAGTTTTTTCCAAGCTGCTATGCTGGTGGTTGGTACCTTGGGTTACAGTCTGGAGATTCAGGGGCAGGGGGCTGTTCTGGTGATGTCAAGGGCTGTCGATTTGATTTGTCTCGCTTGGGCTTTGTGGACTGTTCAGGGGGTTCCTCCATGGGGGAGGTGTGGGGCGAGCAGGGTCCTTGCCGTCCTGTTAACGGGGTGGTTTCGGCAGGGTTTGGGTCTCGTCCTTGGGGGTCCGATTCTGGGTTTCGTCCCGCCCTCTGGGTGGGTCCTGGGGGCTTTGGGGTTGGGCTTGGAGGTCAGCTGGCCTGGGTTGTGTCTTGCTGGGCTTCTGCTTCGTTGACGCCTCGTGATGGGCTAGCAGGGTGTTCCATTCTTCTGGCGGTGGGGCAGGTTTGCCTGTCAGGGGTCGTGTGCTCCGCTGCGGGTTTTCATGGAGTGTGGTTAGGTTTGGGGCCACAGGTGGTGTGAGTCTTCCGCCTTTTCTGGAAGGTTTTTCGGGTGTGCAGGCTCATCAGTGTGCGAGTGGAAGGGTGCTGATTTGTGGCGGTTCCAGTGCGGGGTTACTGCTGGCCTTGTCCTGGGGGTAGGGGGTGGTTCTGGCTATTCTTCGGCCATTCTTGTGGTCTTTATCCCTTCGGGCTCCTGGGTTTGGGGGTTCAGTCCAGGATTCAGTGGCGGTCCAGGGTGGTGGTCTGCCGGTATTACGCATGAGTTTGATGGTTCCGGTCGGGTGGGCTTGATTGCCGTCGGTGGTGTTCTTGGCTGTGCCCCTCTGGGGGGGTGATGGCCTTGTGGTTGCTCAGTCGCGGGGCTGGGGGGGGGGCTTTTCAGTGCCTCACCTTCCTGGGGGCCGCAGCTTTGTTTTTGGGTGGGGGGGCCTGTAGTTTACAGGCCTGTGGCGGTGATCCCGAGCTACAAGCTTTGGCTCATCAGAAGATGAGCGGTTATGTGGTAGTGTGATCAGATGAGGGATGATGTCACGGGTCATGTGACCCGGCAGGGGGGGCATGGAGGTACATGCATTACCCCCGCAAGCTCATCTGGGGATGAGCCGTTAGGGGGAAGTGAGCTCAGGGGAGCTAATGGGCTTTTAGCCACGTATCACGAAAAGGGGCATGGAGGTCCATGCCACCCCCTAGACTCTTGCTTCATGGCGGGGTCAGGTGGAATTTAACTTTGATTTGTCAAAATTGCAATGTTTTGTAGCTCGGGAGGTGATGCAATTGTGAATTGCTTATTTACTTCTTGTCCCAAAAAACAAAGCTGCGGCCTGGTTATGACCATCAATAAGAGTCTGTGGTTATTTAAGGTTGTCATTATTGTGGAGGTGATAAGGGATCTGATAAACTGGAAAGCTTGGAGATTGGTGTACATAAAGGTAAGGGGGTGATGGGTGAGGTGGGGTGACAACTGAGCCATTCCAGATCCATACGTTAAATGTGGAGGGTTACAACCCCCCAAGCCCCCCATAATGCCAGCGCGATGTCTATTAAGTTCCCCAACAAAACCACCCATCGGAGCCCCTAAAAACTGTAATTTAGAGCGGTGCGGCAGCGCGCGATGCGCTCAATTGTCGGTGCGCACTTTTGTCTTTCGCGCCGTTGTCTATGAACCAAAACCACATGTCCTTAAAAATCTGAGGTCTGTGCCACTTGTAGTTAGTTTCTGGCTCTGACAGACCTTGATGATATTTTAGCGCTGATGGATCCGTCTCAGCATAGGAAGGGAAAAGTATTAGGATCCGTCAGCGCTAAAATGTCATTGAGGTCTGTCAGAGCCAGAAACTACAAGAGGCGTGGACCTTGGATTTTTTAAGGACGTGCGGTTTTAGATCCGCGAGGACCGTCAAGTCCGCGTTTTACCCCTTCCCGGATTGTGTAAGAAAATGTGAGTATGTGTGAAAGAGGGGCTGATGCTCAAAACTGCAGCAAGTGCAAATATGTGGTTAATGCCAGGTTTATACGCACATTATTGGTGGCTCAGAGCACTCAAGCGAGGGTGTTATTGCGCATTGTAAAGATGACCACAAATCCCTGATTTCTACATATCGTAAATCTACCTAAATGAAGGCTAGGGCCAGAACTAATTTATCTCAATAGCTCTCTTAGAGACTATGGATCTCAAGTGCTTGCTAGAGAGTTGCGCGGGGACAGAAATCCCACCCATCCCCGCCCATCCCCGCCAGGATCCTCTCCGTCCCCACCCATCCCCTTCAGGATCCTCTTCGTCCCCGCCCATCCCCGCCAGGATCCTCTCCGTCCCCACCCATCCCCTTCAGGATCCTCTTCGTCCCCGCCCATCCCCGCCAGGATCCTCTCCGTCCCCACCCATCCCCGACAGGATCCTCTCCGTCCCCGCCCGTTCCCATCAGGATCCTCTCCATCCCCCACCCATCCCCGACAGGATCCTCTCCGTCCCCGCCCGTCCCCGCCCGGATCCTCTCCATCCCTGCCTGTCCCCATCAGGATACTCTCCGTCCGTCCCCGCCCGTCCCTGCCTGGATCCTCTCTGTCCCCGCCAGGATCCTCTCTGTCCCTGCCTGTCCCCATCAGGATCCTCTCCATCCCCGCCCATCCCCGTCAGGATCCTCTCCATCCTCACTCGTCCCCGTCAGGATCCTCTCTGTCCCCACCCGTCCCTGCAAGGATCCTCTCCATCCCCATCCGTCCCCGCCAGGATCCTCTCCGTCCCCACCAGGATCCTCTCCGTCCCCGCCCGTTCCCATCAGGATCCTCTCCATCCCCCACCCATCCCCGCCAGGATCCTCTCCGTCTCCACCCGTCCCTACCAGGATCCTCTCCGTCCCCACCCATCCCTGCAAGGAATTACCTCCATCCCCGCCCGTCCCCATAAAAAGCAGCAATTACTTCTGACAGGATCATTAATTCCAGTTTCTTTTATGTTTGCGCTGCTGTTTTCCTTGTGGAATCTCTTTGGTGGAACCCTTTTTTTGTTTTCTGTTCAGGTAATTAACTTATAAATCCCTTCTTTTACTAAGGCTGACGTGTCCATTATATTATATGGTCGAACCCTGCTTCCAAAGCCTTCCATCCCTGTGGGAGTCCCGTTGGCTAGAGGGGGGTCCCCATGGGAGTCATGTGGGCCAGAGGGGGGGTCCCTGTGGGAGTCCCGTGGGTTAGGGGGGATTGCCACGGGTCCCCCGCGGGACCCGGGGGATTCCCGCGATCTCCGTTCCCGTGCAGACCTCTAGTGCTTGCAGCTAGCAGCCACTTGAACTAAGTCAAGGCTCACTAGTCTACATGCGGGCTATCACCGGTCCAAACTATCTCTATTGAGAATTATTTCAATTTTTTAAGAAAATCTTTTTACATTTTATAAATTTTATTACTTATATTTTAATGTCTCAAATGTAAGCCCTTCTTTGAGCCATAGTATTAATGTAAAGTACTTAGCTCGGGCGTAATTATATACCCGGCCTCACAACCAGCGACGGAAGATCTGCGTTTCGCTCCCACATTAACAGGAGCTTCTTCGCGGCATGGGTAGGTATGCGTAAACAAATATTAGTGACCTTTTACCCGACGGTTACTCGCCGCTAGCAGCCACTTGAACTAAGATAAATTAGTTCTGGCACTAGCCTTCATTTAGGTAGATTTAGTGTGTTTCACATTAATTAGATAGGGTTCAAGTTCTACATATGGTGCCATGAGTTGCCTTCACAGATTTGGGCATGCACCCAATTTGTTCATATAGCTTAATTGAGCTAATCAGCGCCAACAATTGGCCACTAGCAAACAATTATCAGCACTATAAGGCACTATTTAGAACTTGCACACGCATCTTTTTAGGCATAAAGAGCTGCACCTAAATTCTAGTGCATGAAACCCCAAAAGGGGTGTGGCCATGAGAGGGACATGGGCAGGTAGTGGGTGTTCCAAAACTTTACACTCACTGTTATGGAATACGCCCGATCCACGCTTAACCTTCCTCCCCCCTTATACCAAGCCAGAGTAAAGGTTTCTACCACAGCCCAGAGCGCTAAATGCTCTGACGCTCATGGAATTCTTATGAGCATTGGAGCAGCGTCGGAGCATTTAGCGCTCTGGGCCGCAGTGGAAACCTCTCCTGCGGCTTTGTAAAAGAGGGTCTAAGTTAGGTGCAGGGATTTACAACAGGTTATAGTTGGTATAAATGGTCACGCCTAAAATTTAGTCAAGGGTCTCAGTGCTAAGCACTATTTTTTTTTTTTTTTGCAAGAAATTTTATTGAAAATTTTGTCAAATATACAAAGGGAAAAACTGAAATATATCAATATCATAAACATGAAACAAGCACTATTCTATAAACCATACTTAACTTTCTCCCTTTTGCAAAACCGCGATAACGGGCTTTTTGCACAGGCCAGCATGCTGAATGCTCTGCGCTGCCCCTGACACTCTATGATCGTCGGGAGCAGCGCAGAGCATTCAGCATGCCAACCTGTGCTAAAAACTGCTATCATGGTTTTGTAAAAAGGGGGGTTTATGCACAGTTTATAGAATAGCACTAAGGGATCCTTTTACAAACCTGCGCTAGGGCCTAAATGTGCAGAATAGCGTACGCTAAATTGCCTTGCATGCTAGCCGCTACCGCCTCCTTTTGAGCAGGTGGTAGATTTTCGGCTAGTGCGCGCTATAGCTTAGTGCACCTTCGTAAAAGGAGCCTTAAATGTTTTTTTCTGTGGCAATTTTTTCGGGTGCCATATGTATAGAATTTTCCCAAAATTGTATTGAAATATATTTAAATAAAATATTAATGAGGTCAATACGTATTCCTTAGCAATGCACAGAAGGAAATGATAGTCTATAACAGTGGTTCCCAACCCTGTCCTGGAGGACCATCAGGCCAATCGGGTTTTCAGGCTATCCCTAATGAATATGCATGAGAGAGATTTGCAAATGATGGAAGTAACAAACATGCAAATCTGCTCCATGCATATTCATTAGGGCTAGCCTGAAAACCCAATTTGCCTGGTGGTCCTCCAGGACAGGGTTGGGAACCACTGGTCTATAAGGTCAAAAGGTTTTTCCAGGTTAAGGGCAGCATCAAAGGTTTTGAGGAGAGGATTTCTTGTTAATTTTTCAGATTGAACTTTGTCTTATTTCAGAAGCATAAGGAGGATCCTGCCAGTTTTAAAGACAGGCAGAAAGTAACACAAATGTGCATTTGTCTGAATGAAACTGAAAATAAAAGCATACACTCGCACCTATTCTTATGCACCTAGGTAATGACCTCACAAAAATTCCATATGCTAGCAATATTTGTGAGACTCATATTTAGGTGCAGGAGAAAAAGTGCCAATGTGTGATGATACTTCAGTTTTTGTGTTTGGGCATTCACACAAGATCCATGCTTACCATAAAACCTTTGTGTGCATGTGCCAAGCATGTTCCTACCCCACTTTCAGTTTAATAGTTCAATTTAATTATGCATAAAATTTGCATACAATCTGCTTTGAGCATTGATTTGCTTTTTTTTTTTTTTTTGCATTACTGTTGTCTAGTTGGCCCATTTGCGCATGGCTTTGAGCATCAGCTCCAGAGTGGATCTGTGTAAGATAAAGTAGTGTTGGTTGCGGAAAGAAGAGTATGTGACTCTGGTGAGACCTTATTTAGAATATTGTGCACAATTCTGCAGACTGCACCTTCAAAAAAATATAAACAGGATGGAGTCAGTCCAGAGGAAGACTACTCATAAGACGAATAGGGACAGTGGCAAAGAAAGCAAATAGAATGTTAGGCATGATAAAGAAAGGAATCACGAGTAGATCAGAGAACGTTATAATGCCGCTTTATAGGGCAATGGTCAGACCACACTTGGAATACTGTGTCCAACAACATTGGTCTCCCAACCTAAAGAAGGATATAAAACTGCTGGAGAGGGTGCAGAGATGAGCAACGAAGCTAATAAAAGGTATGGAGAACTTGGAATATGAGGAACGACTTAAGAGACTGGGATTGTTCTCCATTGAGAAAAGGAGACTGCGAGGGGATGTGATCGAGGCTTTCAAAATACTGAAAGGAATCGACAAAATAGAGCAGGAAAAAAAATTATTTACAATGTCCAATGTGACACGGACAAGAGGACATGGACTGAAGCTAAGGGGGGGACAAGTCCAGGACAAATATCAGGAAGTTCTGCTTCACGCAATGAGTGGTGGACACCTGGAATGCTCTCCCAGAGGAGGTTATTGCGGAATCCACCGTTCTAGGATTTAAAAGCAAACTAGATGCACATCTCCTTGCGAGAGGCATAGAGGGATATGGGTGATGGGTAACTAAAATTATGCCAGGTGTACACCTGGCTGGGCTTCCACGTGTGCGGATCGCCGGACTTGATGGACCGAAGGTCTGATCCGGAGATGGCAGTTCTTATGTTCTTATAATATGTATACTTTGGAGGAAAGGCGGGAGAAGGAAGTCTCA
Organism: Geotrypetes seraphini; assembly: GCF_902459505.1. Classification (NCBI taxonomy): domain Eukaryota; kingdom Metazoa; phylum Chordata; class Amphibia; order Gymnophiona; family Dermophiidae; genus Geotrypetes; species Geotrypetes seraphini. Next base: position 70,625,459 of record NC_047094.1, on the reverse strand, counting down.
TTTGAAAGGAAGCTCTGGATTGAGAGGGCATAGGATAAAGTTAAGAGTAAGGAAATACTTTTTTTACAGAAAGCATGGGACAGGCATGTGAAATCTCTTAGGGAGAGGGAAAGATAGTGGTTTCTGCTGGATGGGCAGCCTGGAAGGGCCATTTGGCCTTTATCTGCCTTCATGCTTCTATGCTTTTAGGTGGGAGAGAGTGAGAAAATATGTGAGTGTGAATAGGAGATGGTGTAAGAGAAAGATCTATGAGACATGAAGAGAAAGAGACTGAGTGCATGTGAGAATCAATGAATGTTTCTATGTGAGGGAGAGTATGTGGGGAGTGTGGGACAGAGTGATTGGCTGCAGTCCAGAGAATGAGTGTCTCCTCGATAGTTGGTGAGTGTAATTGAGATGGAGTGTCTTTCACAGGGCCATTTCTCACCGGTCATTTTTGAAAAGTTTCTCTGCTACTACAATTATAAAATAACTTATTTATTTCTTTTTCAATATTTTTGGAAAAAATCTCAAATAATGACAAAAACCATGAACAAAAAGGAAACAAACCAGAACTATTCTTCTGGTCTCAGAACCATGTTTTTCCCATGTCTCCAGAGAAGAGAAGCTCAAATTTCATGTTTTCTCCATGGCTTTCCCACAGCCTGGGACAGTGGGATCACCATTATTAATCATTTTCATTAGCAACATGATTATTAATTATTATTATGATTAGTATTAAGAGAGAAATCATTAGTAGTAATTACAAAATCTTTGAGTTCCTATATGACTGTTTCTACTTATGTGTCTGCCTTCTACTGCTTATTCTCAATCATATATGGGTGATGTCGCTGACATAAGAACATAAGAACATAAGCAATGCCTCTGCTGGGTCAGACCTGAGGTCCATCGTGCCCAGCAGTCCACTCACGCAGCGGCCTAACAGGTCCAGGACCTGTGCAGTAATTCTCTATCTATACCCCTCTATCCCCTTTTCCAGCAGGAAATTGTCCAATCCTTTCTTGAACCCCCAGTACCGTACTCTGCCCTATTCCGCTCTCTGGAAGCGCATTCCAGGTGTCCCCCACACGTTGGGTAAAGAAGAACTTCCTAGTATTCCACCTGACAGCTCCCATTTGCCAGATAAGCTCTCCAATAGCTCAAAAAAAAATTTTCCTCTGAGCTTTCGTGGTGCTGGGACCCATTTGGGCATGTCCAGGTACTTCCTCTTTCTTCCACACTTTCCCTTCCTTCCTCAGTGTATCGTTTCCACCCATTCACAATGGTCTCCACTAAACCATTTACTCACCTTGCAAAAATGCCAGAATCATCAAAGAAGTGCCCTGGCTGCAGGATCCTCACAATTTATGCATCTGCTGCTTGGATGCAACACATGACGACCAGTCTTGCTTGCATTGCGCCTGTATGTCTCCACATACACGCAAGCTCCGATGATGAGCACTGAAGGACTTCCTCAAAAGGAGAGGAGTCCGGGAAGCATCCAGCTGGCCCTGAGCCTACATCTGCAGCACCCACAGAGGAAACCCCAGTACGATATCTCAACCAGGAAAGTCTAACCATCCGTTTAGGGCAAGGAATCCCCCCCCCCACCCCAGCGCCCATGACCTCACCAGGCAAACATCTTGTATCAAGGGGGACCCGACCAGCACAACCACTCCCCCTTTTGTAAAACCCAGGAACAGTACCTCTGGGCCTCATGCTCTCTCCCCTATCTGGGGAAGCTGCGCTACCATTGGGCATACACTATAAGCCCCAGGTGTTGGCAATGATGGAAGTCACAGACAGTTGATCAGTGAACAACTCTACCCCTCCTCCATGGCAACAGGGGAACACCTATGGGGCTTTCTCATTCAAGTCAGTGCTAACATTCATGATAATGCTGCCAACCTGGACATGTCCTTCTGAGGGAGGGAGGGAAATCCTGCAACTTCCAGAGCCTTCCAGATCACAGAAGGCTCACAAAAAAATTACAAAGTGGGACAGCCAGAACTCGGTAAACCCCTCCAGCCATCAGAAGACACACACACAGGGGTCCCCCCAGATCTCCCAGGCATGGAACATCATGGTACAGCCACCACAGCGGCAGAAGCCCATTGAAGATTTTACGTATACATTGCTTCTTCATGTTTCACAATTCTCAAGGGACTTGTCAAAGTTTCTTTTGATTAAAGCACACAGATTTATTTACAATTGATATACATTGTCCCCCGACGGGTTTAAACGCTGAAATCAATTGGTTTCAGCTGTGAGTATTAGAAAGATCAGGGAGAGTGAGGCTCAGTTGTTGGAGTGGGATGACGTCATTTCCTTTTTACACTGGAAAGAGGCAAATGAGACGTCAGAAATTCAACCAAACAGTTACTTTATTATACAAATCATATACTGTGATAAAAGTCTATATCATAAAGTCCATCTTAAATAAAATGTGTTGTGGTGAGATCATATGCTGAGGCTAGGAATGCCTAGAATGTCTCAACTAGGATCCCAGTTTTGGCATCCATTGATGCCTTCATCAGGGGGTAAATGGATGCTACCGTGGATGACCCTGAGCATGAACCGGCAGGATGTATCTGTCAACATACAAATCGCAGAGTAGCGTCTATTGAAGCAATTGCGTGCCAAAAGACTAGGCATTCCTAGCCTCAGCCTATGTTCTCATCATAGGCTTTGGATCTCATTACAACACCTTATATTTAAGATGGACTTTATGATATAGACTTTTATCACTGTATATGATTTGTATAATAAAGTAACTGTTTGGTTGAATTTCTGACGTCTCATTTGCCTCTTTCCAGTGTACTTTTGTGCTATTTCTGAGACAAAATTCTTCTTACCCCCTTCTTGTTTGCTTGTCATTTCCTTTTTAAACAGCGGGGTGAGGAAAACGCTCTCATTCAGCTTTGTATTCGCCAGCCTGTCTTGTGTGAGTTTGCCGCGAGAAGGTAAAAATCAACATTAGAACAGTTATTGAAGGAGATTACATGAGTTAATTAAAGACTGTTCAGTAAAGTTTACTAAGTTGGGTATTTATGATATATATTATAATATCTTTTATAGTGTCCCCTCCTGATGAAGAGTGCGAAACTCGAGTTGGGGGCACTTTATAACACTTATAGAACACTAGCAAGTTTTTGACTATGGATATGCCCGGCACTCTCAACAGGGATCTAGCAATATGCTCAGATTTCAAACTGCTCTGCTCTCCCTATCCCCGACCCTGATGAAATTATGAAACGCGTCGGTGGGGATTGAGGCAGACCCAGTTTTATAAAGCTAAGTATTTGCTTTTGCAGTAATTCTTTAAAAATATAACAAAAATGATAACGATTTAAAAATACAACAAAAATGATAATTATTTATTGAAGCACTTGCACTTTATGAAACGTTAGAAAACAACAAACTCACACACTTAAAAGTTCCTATGAGGACGGCTACCACACGAATATCTAGTGTGGCATTCTGAGGAACTTGTGTGTTGAAATTTCTCAACTTAGGTGGCAAATTGATGCTTAGTTAGATTTTAGACCAGCACTGGGGCTTGGAATTCATGGTGGCCTCACTGGACCATCAGGGATTTGAGATCCCCTCTGAGTAAAGGGATTCTTGGGGACTTCAGTGCATTTATTTTATATTTTTGACTTTTGATTCTGGCTGTACCACTGTTTTGCATATAATAGATGTGTCCTTCTTTTACACTGTGCAGCCAATGCTTCCAGATGACTTTAACTCCGCCAATTTGAATCTTGGAGTTGAGCCATATAGTTTGATTTGTTGATTTATGTATTGGATTAGATGTTAAATTGTTCACCATTCTTAAGGTTTTCCATGCATCAACTAATATTCTGTTTTCTTTATATAACCTAGGCATCTTGATACTAAGAACATCGTTTAATCTCAGAGGAAAAATGAGTCAACCAGAACCAGTCTGGAATATTTTCGATGGGCTCTGGGAGGACTCAATACATACCTTGACGCATAATATAGGCTTGATGGTACCTATAAAAATTTGGAAAATTTACCACTCCCTCTATAATTGGCTTTTGTAAAGACACTAAAGCAATTCTAGCAATTTTACCCAGCCAAATAAATTTTGTTAAAATATTATTTAATTTGTTGTAAAAAGACCCCTGAAAAAACATTGGAATCATACCCATTTGATAACAAACCACAGGCAAGATCATCATTTTAATAGTTTGGACTCTCCCCCGTCAAGAAAATGTAAAGGATTCCATTGTTCACACATTTCTGTGACCTTCTGTAATAAAGATTTTTCATTTACTTTCATTGTATCTTCCAGTGTGTTTTTAATCCAAATATCTAAATATTTTATTCCATCTTCTTTCCATAGAAAGGGGAACAAATCAAATAAACCTTTGAAATAGTGGGGATGGGGGTGTGGGTTTAAATATTATAACTTAAGTTGTAAATTTAAGTTAATCAAGTGATATTGTATAAGTTTAAATGATATTGTCTGATACACTTGTTTTAAGATGTAAAATGAACAAAGAATTTATAAAAAGAAATGTATTTATTGTGAATTATTTTGGGTATATTAATTGGATATCACAAAGTTAAGTTACTTACTCCCTAATTGTATAGTCTTCTTTTTTTGGAGCCATATGGTAACCCTAAGTCCACTCCAAATGCCTCCAGAAGCTGGCCATACAACTCAATATCCACACAAGGGGAACACGTGAACCAGCCAATGGAGAACAGGGACTCCTCTAATGTCTTGACACCCCCAAACACTCCATAGCAATTCCGGTGCAAACCCCCCCTCTTTGGACTACCAACATCTAAGAGATTGGAACTCAAGTATCAAGTACACTTGGCACCTGGCTTCGATAAAACCTAGCTACCCCACAGGTTCATCATCATTACTTCAGTGTTTAAGAGACACAAAACAGCCTTCACTACCTTTAATGGCCATCAGGGAAAGACCAGAAAACTCTTGACTCAATGGAGAAGAGAATGTTCCAGAGTGCCATGCTCAGCTCATGCATCTCCACCCACCAGTTCCAGATGCCACTGTACCAGGAGGCCATAGTGACCAAAATCAAACAAGGCCTCCCATCAATCACTTTGCCAACTCAAGAATTCCTCTCACTTTTCCTCCACGACCTAGAGGAATGCAGCAGACACTTCAGCTCTGCATTCAGCACCATCAAGATGGCAGCTCACACAGAGGGGACATCCATCTAGGCCTGACATCTCACCTGGCTCCATGCCTCTGCACTCCATGAGTACCTTCACAAACCCTTGGCAGATGCCTCTGAATGGGAGAGAACCTCTTCAAAGACAAAATCAAAGAAACTGTTGACAACATTAAGGAAAATTGCACCTCCCTCCAAACCTTGGCCACAGATGGCCTGGAGAAGGCCGTACACTCCAGAAGACACCAGAGAAGCTACCCCGGTAAGCCCACCTCCACCTCCATGCAATACTCAACAGCGACTCAACAGCAGCAGCCCAACTGCCCTCACTCATAACACTACAACAACTCCTATGGAAACAAGCGACGCCCAAGGGACAGGGGCTCCCTGAGGCAACAACCACCCCGAAACAGAATCAGAGCCTTTGACTACCTGCCAAATCAGATTATTTGTGAATGCCTAGACCAATATCACCACTGATCAGTAGTTCTTGAACGTCATCAAGCATGAGTACCACATCCAATTACACTGCCACCCCTCCAAATATACTACCATGACTAATGGCCAATCCAGAAATCGACATCCTGCACCTCCTCCAGGAGGTGGAGGACATGCTTTGAGTGGAAGTGGTGAAACCAGTCCCCACCCAAGAGGTCTACTCCAGATACTTTCTTATATCCATGAAAGACAAGGGCAACCGCCCAATCCTCGCCCTACCCAAACTAAACAAATGCATCCACATGGAATGCTTCTGCATGCACTCTCTGAAGACAGTCCTACCACTACTGCAACCCAATGACTGGCTAGCCACACCATCCTACACCATCCTACTACAGACACTAGAAGCCATAGGGCTCTCAGGCAGGGTATACAATTGATTCGAAGGATTTCTTAAATACAGATCTTATAGAGTAAAGTCAAACAATCTTAAATCAGAACCATGGTCCAACCCCTGTGGAGTTCCTCAAGGATCACCACTCTCACCTACTCTCTTCAACCTCTTCTTATCCTCCCTTGGGTCTACTCTAGACAATCTGAATGTAACTTCATTCAGCTACGCTGACGACATCACCATACTCCTACCCTTTGATGCTCCTGACCCAACTTCTACAGAAAAATTGGAAAAAACCCTTCAAGCAGTGGAAAAATGGATGGCAGATCACAAATTGAAGCTGAACACTGACAAAACAAAATTTCTACTGCTTGAAAAGGATAAGAATCCCTCCATCACAGAACTAGAAATAAACGCCTCCAAATACCCTATACAACCTACCCTAAAACTCCTAGGAGTAACAATAGACAGATGCTGCACAATGCAGGCCCAAATCAACAAGACCACCCAGAAAGCATTTCTAACCATGCGCAATTTAAGAAAAATCAGAAAATTTTTCGACAAAGAGCAATATAGGCTAGTAGTCCTAACCCTAGTACTATGTCTGTTGGACTACTGCAACATACTCTATCTGCCTTGCCTGCAACAATGATAAACAACTACAGACAATCCAAAACACTGCACTTAGATTAATCTACTCACTGAGAAAATTTGACCACATCACCGCGGCCTACCTGGACTCACACTGGTTGCCAATGCAAGCACGAATTCAATTCAAACTATACTGTCTATTATTCAAAGCAATAAATGGCACAGCCCCCAGTTACCTAAACAGCCGCCTGTACCAAAACGCCACTACTAGGCAAAGAAGAACTAAGACCCCTTTTACCTACCCCCTACTCAAAGGCACCCCGCGCAAGAAGATATTTGACAGTCTGCTGGCGACGCATGCAGCAAAACTGGACCACACTATCTCCAACCTGCTGATAACAATAAACGACTACAAATATTTTCGCAAAGAAATCAAAACCCACCTATTCAAAAAATTTATACAGCTTAACCCCAACCGGACCCCCCCTCAACACAACTCCCCCCTCCTCCCCCCTTCACCAGTTCCCTTCTCTTTAGCCTCAAGCATGTCAACTGCTTCCCTAACGGTATATATACTGGATCTGCACTATTTCCTATTTGTACAGCATCTTGTACTTCTTGAAATATACAGCTCCATTTTTCTTGTAACTTCTCCTGGAAATGACCAGAATTCTCTCTGTAATTATCCTGGAAATGTCCAGTTGTCTCTTTTGTAATCCGCCCAGAACTGCAAGGTTGAGGCGGAATAGAAATCAGTAATGTAATGGATTTGCAGGATGCATACACGCACGTATCAATACATCAATTCTAGAGAAAATACCTCCTCTTCAAGATTCAGGACACACACTACCAATACAAAGTCCTCTCATTTGGACCCTTGCAAGGGTATTCACAAAGTGATTCACAGTAGCAGTAGCAAATCTCCATCTCTAGGAGGTCTGCGTACTCCCCTATCTTGATGACTGGCTGATAGTAAGACACTCATCACGAGAGAGGCAAGCCTTATATGAGCCACCATTGCCCTCCTGCAGGACCTAGGATTCCTCATAAATTACAAGTAGTCCCACCTTATGCCAGAACAAACACGCACATTTATTGGAGCAGAAATCATTACCAGCCAGGCCAAGACCTTCCTCTTGGCCAAATGCACCAACACCATAACTGCCCTCATCTGAAGCATCTCATCTTCCAGCTCAACGTCAGCATGGTCATTACTTCTGCTCCTGGCCACATGGTGGCAGCGATCTTCATGTTCCAACACACCAGACCACACATGAGGCCATTACAATGGCACCTCCATCGACACTGGAAACAGCATACTCAACCGCTGACTGCCCAAGTCCAAATCCACCAATCCACCTATGAAGCACTTGCCTGATAGATGAACCAGGATAACCTAATAGAGGGAAAACCATTCAGGGCACCTCACACTAACTGGTCATCACCATGGGCACTTCCAAGCATGAATGGGGAGCACACCTATTCTGTGAGTGAGGGGAGGGGGGTACTTTGCAATGTTGCTGCCTGTCCCTGAGCTGTGGAGGCCCAGTGTGTGTGAGCAAGGGAAGCTTGCACTGCTGATGCCTGTACTGTGCAGGAAAAGTGTGACTGTGCTGCCTGTATTGTGTAACATTTTGTATTTTAGAATCACATTTTTCTATGTTAAATCACATTTCTTTTTTGTGATCCATGCTTACGAGTCTCTTAAAGGGAGCTGTGAAGACATAGCCTCTGGCTCCAGGCAGAAGGATGAAATAAGTCAGCCTTGGCTTCCCAAATCTGCATTCAAGCATCTGATCAGGGGGAGGGGGCTTTGAAAGTGAAGCAGGATGCCCAGGAGTGCCTGCCTTATTCTTGCTGACATGGACCTCCCCAGGTAGTGGTAGTGGTGGTGGTGGTGGTATTACTTTCACCTTCTCATCCACCCTGCTTCTGTGATGCTCAGGCTGCTGTGGACAGTGATATGGCCGATTGCCTGAAGTTGGAGCTTAGGGATGGCACGTCCAGAGGCAGAGCATGTGTTATAACTCCACTGCTTCATTCGCCTTTCCAAATCTGTTTCAAGCATCCTTCGGCTCAGCGCTTAAGCTCCACGGAGAGTTTTTAGGGACATGCAGAGAGCGTATTGATTGGCCAAGAGACTACAGGCCACATCTGGCTGCCTCTCAAACACTCAGCTGGGCTTTGAGTTTGTTTTGTAAAAATATAATAGTTATTTTAGCTGTATGGTTTGATGAAAATGCAGTGAATATAATGGGAGCTGACTTTGGGATGGGGTCGGCTGGAGGAAGGGTGGGATGAGGCAGGTTGCAATTAGAGTGTGATTTACTTGTCATTGAGGGCTATCATCAAAAGCAGCACCACAAACAGCAATTACTGATCTCTCTCCCTCTCCTTCTCGTCATTCTTTACATTCTTCTCTTCCCTCTCCTATTTTCATGCATGTACATCTTACTTTCCCTTCTTGTGTTTCTCTCATGTTTAATTTTCTCTATTTTCCTTGCTTTATTTGTTTTCTCCTTTTTTATATGCATGCATGTATGTATGTATGTGTGTGTGTATATGTGTGCTGGGGGTGGGGGTGGGGGGTGAATCCTACGTCTCCTGCCTGGCTCTATTCACTTCTTTTCTGTTTTGTTAAATTTAACTTTCCCTTTGCCCCTTCTCAGTGTCAGATTAAGGGATTGTGGAACCCTGAGCCAACTTCTGATGATTCCATCACCTCCCTACCCCCACCTCCATAGCTCCTATTTGGCCAGTTCTCCCTCCTTCCACCCACTAGCGGCCCATATGCATTACTCCAACATCCCTGCAGAACCCTTACTCACACCAGGGATCCTGAGGGGCAACAGAGACAGGTAAGATCTTCATTCGATCCTGGTGTGGCAGCTGCTTTCTTCAAAAGAGCACAGCTGTCTCCTACTGGTAGTCTCATGAAATTACTACTAGGGAGGCCATGCTGCCATATACTGTAAGTACTTTTATCCCTTATAAAGCCCTCATATAGCAGTAGTACTGTAAGAGTACTACTACGAGGGGTCAGTGATGCCATTTGGATAAAAGCAGCCATGGGACATGAGTGTATAGGATCACTCCTGCCTCTCTCGTTACTGGAACCCTTGGGGTAAATTGGGGTTTAGGGGGGAATGTTGGGGTGATGTGGAGGGTGGGGGGTGGGAGGAGTACCAGCTAATAGCTATGGGAAGGGACAGAATATGCTTAGATTTTAGACCTGCATTGGGGCTTGGAATTCATGGTGGCCTCACTGGACCATCAGGGATTTGAGATCCCCTCTGAGTAAAGGGATTCTGGGGGACTTCAGTGCATTTATTTTGTATTTTTGACTTTTGATTCTGGCTGTACCACTGTTTTGCATATAATAGATGTGTTGTTCTTTTACACTGCACGTCATCTATTACATATGACTTTTTGTTTTTAATAAACGGTTCAATATATATATACTGTATATTTTTCTTGCATTTTTTCCTGTAATCATTCAGGTACAGTATATTTTAATTCTACTGTTTCTCAAAGTCCTCAGATTCAGGCCAGCGGATTCTTTAAATTTGAAGGGGGCCACATTTTTTTTTTTTCATAGATTTATATAAACTCAAATACTCAAAGGTTCTGGCTATGGCAACACATGAAGGTGGTGCCAAATTTAGCTACTGACGTAAATAAATCAAGTGCTCATTTGAATCTTCTAGCTAAACTTCACAGAAATGGGTGCTAACCCGTGAACATTTTTATGGTTAGTGTATAGCAGGGGTGTCAAACTCAATCACATAAGGGGCCGAAATCTAAAACATAGGCTAAGTCATGGTCCAAATTTTTTTATTAAGATACTTAGGGATCCTTTTATTAAGGTATGCTATCTGATTTTGCGCACGCTAAATGCACACCTTAATAAAAAGACCCCTTAGTCTTAGTAGAAGTATAGGGTTATAACCTCTCCAACCCACGTTGGCTCTGTGATGTAAATAAAATAAATAAAAAAGACTTTTTCTTTCTCTTTTAGGTCCTAGTTCACGCCTGCTGTCTAATACCAGTCCTGGTAGGATACACATTTCAAATTTGACATATTGTAATCACAAAACAGAAAATAAAATTTTTTTTTCTACATTTTGTTGTCTGGTCATTATTCAAACCATATTGTGGTCCTAGGCTCTGGTTGTCTTCTGATAACTCGCTTGCAAGGATCTCCTTCTTTCTTCTTCCCTTCCCTCCCTCCCTCCATCCTGGATTCCCGCTCTCACATTAAAGCAGCCTGCAGAGGATCGTCGGTCAGCTGCAGCAATCATAGCAGGCTGCCGTTGGCCTCCACAGCACGTTCCCTCTGCTGTGGTCCTGCCCCTCCTCTGACGTACGGGACCATGGCAGAGGGAACGTGCTGCTGAGGCTACGGCAGCCTGCTAGGATTGCTACAGCGAACCAGCGATCCTCTGCAGGCTGCTTTAATGCGAAACCGGGAAGCCATGTGAACCTACAGCTTATGTGGCGCTTATACATGATTTGGTATCAAAAATGTCTGCTGGTGGGCCAGCTTAAGTGCAAATTGATAATTGTCTGGTGGGCCAAATTTTATTACACCGTGGGCCAGAGTTTAACATGTCTGGTATATAGACTCCTGTTTCCTTTAAACAGTGGAGAGTGTGTGTTACTATACTCTCACCACTGTGCTCTCTTCCCTGTGTTACTGCTGGCACCACCACAAGTTCAAATACAAGAACAGGAAGTACCTGTTTTATTAAAATTTGTTATACCGCTTGTTCTTATGACAGGTCCAAGTGGTTTACAAATAAATAATATATAGAAAAGAATTCCATTTTTAAAATAGGACAGACCTATACAAATACAAACAAGAAGATATAAACACATTCTTCCCAAATACAATTTCAAACCATCCTGTATAAATTCTACACCACACGATTCTCACTTAAAGACTCGTTTCCCTAATATATATGAATTATTTCTGGCAAAACCGTTTCTTGTTCAAAGGCTTCACAAAAATAAATAGTTTTCAGCATGGTTTTAAATGCTTTAATATTTCCCTCTAATCTTAATTCCCATGCCAAATGATTCTATAATTGCGGAGCAATAAAATAAAATGCTTTATTTCTTGTTGACTCCCATTTAGCTCTACTAGCTGACGGAAGAACTAACCCGTTGTCTTGAATTGATCTCAAAATTCTAGTTGGCATATAAAAAAATTTAAGTAACTGGGTTGTTGAAGAAAAAATGTTCTATGTGTAAAAACCAGTGCTCTAAACTGAATTCTATAAAGCATTGGCAACCAATAAAATTGCAAGTAAATTTCTTTTTTAAACCCAATAATTTTATAGTAGTATTTTGAATCATTTGCAGTCTCCTCAAGAAAATATACTGGTGACAATGCAGAACCCTGAGGCGCTCCACACGGTAACTGAAACTTTCTTGAGACAGATGTTTTTCCTTTAATTGAATAAGCTCTGTTTTGCAGAAGAGATCTAAACCAGTCTAAGACTGTAGAAGATAATCTGATAAATCCTAGTTCAAGTTCATGATCTACCTGTATTGTGCCAACAGCAGTGCAGGGTACAGAGCACAGTGGCAAGAGCAGAACAGCATCCTTTTGCCACTGTGAAGGGTGAGCCACTGAGTAAGCCTTTTGGTGCCCTGAGCCAATGTCTCATGTAGCTCAGGCCTTAAGCCAGTTCTGTCCCTTCCTCTTGTTCACTCCCATCCTTTTTCCCATCTCTGTCTTCCCTTCCTCATCTTCTTCCCTCTCTAATTTTTCTTTCCTCTTTACTTCTCCCTCTATTCCCTTCCTCCTTCTTGGGTTTGTAAAGAGGAAGGTTTTCACGGCCTTCCTGAAGTTCCATAGACTGTTTAAAGATCTGACAGATGAGGGGATGGTGTGCCATAATCTGGGTATAAAATGGGAATAAGAGCATTTCCGGGCTGTTTCAGATGTTAATGAGTGTCCGGGTGGAATGGCTAACCGTTTTTCTGCTTGGGATCTCACTGATCGGTTGGGGACATAAATTTGTAGTTTGATGCTATGTTGCTTGGTATCATCTTGTGGAATGTCTTGAAAGCTAGAATCAGGGCTTTAAAGATGCATTGTTTTTGGATAGGCAGCCAGTGCATGGATCTTAGTGCAGGAGTGATGCGGTCGTGGAAGCCCAGGTTTTTCAGGAGTCGGATTGCAGCATTTTGCACACCTTGGAGACGGGAGACTTTTCTTGCGGGTAAGCCAACTAGTAGCGTGTTGCAATAGTCTAAGCGGGATAACACAAACACATATAGTAGCTGGGCAAAATCGTTCTCTGAGAAGTAAGCACGGATGCACTTTAGCTGGCGTAGGTAATAGAAACATGAAGACACTAATTTTGATACATGATCTGAGAGTGATAGGTTTGAGTCGAGAATCATCCCAAGCTGCGGACGTTGTCTTTGGCTGTAAGGGCGTCATTTCCCCAGGAGAGGGACGGGCGGGGGTATGTGCAGGAATCTTTGTGTATCTAGAGAAGTTCGGTTTTCGATGCGTTGAGCTGTAGTTTATGTGCAGTCATCCAGTTCTTTATTTTAGTTAGGCAGCAATGAAGTTTTTTTTTTGAGCGTCTCGATGTTGACCTTGGGGGAGGTAGAGCTGTATGTCGTCTGCATAAGAGTGGATCTTGATCTGATATTTTTCTGTGATGTCGAGTAGTGGTTTGACGTACAGGTTAAAGAGGAATAGGGATAGCAATGCACCCTGGGGTAGTCCGTAGCAGAGAGGTTTTGGTTCTGATAAGGAGGGTCCTAGTAGTACTTTCTGAAATCTTTCTTTTAAGAAGGAGGAGAACCATGCCAGTGCGACATCACGGATTCCGATGATGGTTTAAATTCCAATGGATTCCGATGGAGTGTAGTCTGGATAGGAGAAGTGAGTGATCAATAGTATCGAAGGCAGCACTTCAGTCTAGTAGTACCAGCAATGCATCTTTACCCTCATTGAGAATTTTTCAGCTGTCATCTACAATGTCTAGAAGTACCTTTTTTGTTCTGTGGTACTTTCTGAATCCTGATTGGAAATTGGAGAGGGTGGTGTTAGTTCCCATGACGTCTCACAGTTATGTGAGTGCTATCTTGTCTAGTACTGTTGAGACAAATGGGAGGTTTGAGACTGGTCTATAGCTGCTTGGATTGTCCAGATCCATGTTGGGTTTTTTCAGGAGTGGTCTTACTATGGCAGATTTCCAGTTCTGAGGTATTATGCCTGATTGTAGGGACTCGTTAATTAGGTGTAAAATGGAGTTCAGGAATGAGCCATTGGTAGCTAGCAGTGTGGTGGATGGGCACGGATCCAAGATTGAGGTTGTGGGCTATAGGGAGACTATTGTACCTTTAAGGTCATCAAAGGATACTGGTTTGAAGCCATTTAAAGTATTTAACTTGCATGGATTATTGTGTTGTGTAGTTTTTGGGATGTTTGGCAGGGCTTTGGCTTCTAAGTCTAGGGTTTCTCGTATCTTGGATATCTTGTCGTGGAAGAAGTTTGAGAGGGATTCACTGTCTAAGCTTGTTTTTTGGTTGTGGTGTGATCCTTGGGAGGAGGAAAACAGATTTTTGGACAGTGAGAAGATGGCCTTTGATCTGCTTGGGATATTGGATAGTAGGTTTGCGAAGTGTGCCTATTTTGTTTCGAGTGTCGCTAGTTTGTATTCTTTCAAGAGGGTTTTCCAGGTAGCTTTATCCTCAGCACTGTGTTTTGCACCAGATTTTTCAGCTTTCCTGACTTTCCGTTTTCGTTCTCTCAGGTTCTCTGTGAACCAGGGTGATGAGAAAGATCTTGTGTTTGTTTTGACTTCTTTGACTTTAGCTAATTTTTCATAGAGTGGCTTTAAGCAAGAGTGTCACACCTGTGCCTTTTTCTCTAGCGAATTGGTCGTGGGCCTGTGTTTAGGTCAAGTGAGGAGATGCCAATCGATAAATCATGAAGGTTGACCGACTTTGGGTCAAATGTGGTTGTTTTGTGTGATGCAGTGTTTTGTGTGTATGTTGAATGAGATTATGTGGTGATCAGTCCAGGAGACCTGAAAGTTAGTCAGCAGGGTTGGTTTGAGGTCAAGTAGCAGGCCTTTTGAGATGAAGATCAGGTCTAGAGTATTGCCGGAGGAGTGAGTGGGGGAATGGACTTGTTGGATGAAACCAAGATCAGACAGTGCTTTTGTGAATTCCCTTAGTGCACTGGTGATTTCTGGGTATTCTGCAAAGTTAAAGTCTCCTAGGATGATAATTTGTTTGTAGTTGACTGAAAGGTTGCTTATCAAAGTTAATAGTTCATCGAGCACTGACATTGGGGAGGAGGGAGCTCTGTAGATTAATATGAATATGGTTTTATTGCCATGGCCTATTGAGAGAATGAGGCCTTCCAGGCCTTCTAGTGAGATAGAATTTATGTGTCGTGGGTTCAACTTGGATTTTGTGATGGCTGATACCCCACCCCCTTTCTTATTGGGGCAGGAACATGCCAGTGCTTGGTAGCCCTGAGGGCATAGGGCACCTAGGGTGGCCCCGTCGTTGTCCTTCAGCCATGTTTCAGTTACTAATAGGAGGTCCCATCTGTCTGTTATAGCATCTAATAGGTGAGGTCTTTGCTGTTTACAGATCTGGCGATTATTAAGGCTGCTGCGATGGTGTTTGCTTTTGGTGGTTCTGTATTTGTTAGGATTTTTATGAGGTTGGGAGTTTGGGCAGGTGTTTGTCTCGTCTGATAGCAGTTTGTCAGGTCTCCATAGCGGCCCTGGCCTGTGATAACAGGGATATGGAAAGCCATTTTGGGAAGTATAAGTGTGATAGCAGTGATAGGGCTTGGTGTGTTTAGTTGTCTGGGGTTTTTGTGGAGGGGTTCCGGTATGGTATAGGTCTGAGCCTACTTGATTCACACAAAGGGCTCTTTGGCGGGGCCCACCTGCTTGGCAGCCCTTTAGGTTGGCTCAGGGAAAGAAGGGGGCGTGGCTTCCTGCCGAAGAAAAAGGCTTTTGAAAAAGATGGAGTCTCGGTGCAGTGAGGGGGGACAATTGGTTTCCCGTCCTCTCACTGTGCTGATGATTCAAGTGGAAATGCTGGAGCCCGGAGCCCTTTAAAGGGCTGAAGAGAAGCTAGGTTGGCTTGGGGAGGAAGGGGGCAGAGCTTCCTACCGAAGAAAGGCTTTTGAAAAAGATGGAGTCTCAGTGCAGTGAGTACTATAGTAACATAGTACATGATTCAACCTTGGGAAAGGATCCCCTAAATCAATTACAAAAACAAAGGTGCTCCAATTCCGGGGCACCAACTTCGCACGCATGGGGGATTTCGTTCATCAGAAGCTGCAGGACCAAGCAGAGACCGGCAATGTGGAAACTATGTGGTCGTACCTGAAATCATCCATACACGAAGCAACTAATCGATACATAAAATCAGTAGATAAACGACAAAGAAACAACAAATCCCAATGGTTCACTGAAGAGATCTCGCACCTCATTAAGGAGAAGAAAAAAGCATTTCTTTCCTACAAACGTACGCAGAGAAGAGAAACTAAAGTAGAATATAAGACCAGATCTGCAACGGTCAAAACAGCAGTTAAGGAGGCCAAACTTCGAGTGGAAGAAACTCTGGCAAAGAACATTAAAAAAGGGGACAAATCCTTCTTTAGGTATATCAGTGATAGGAAAAGGAACACAGACGGTATAGTACGCCTTAGACAACCGGACGGAAACTACACGGTGGCGGATTCAGAAAAAGCAGAACTACTAAATGAATATTTCTGCTCAGTCTTCACCTGCGAAGCACCGGGACACGGACCACAGTTGATGATAAAACAAGACGTGGATGACCCGTTTCAGAATTTTGAGTTCACACCTGGGGACGTTTACAACGAACTGGCAAGGCTGAAGGTAAACAAGGCCATGGGACCGGACAATTTACACCCAAGAGTGCTCAGAGAATTAAGAGACGTTCTGGCAGAACCGTTGGCAGTGCTCTTCAATCTCTCACTAAGTACGGGGAAAGTTCCGTTAGACTGGAGAACAGCCAACGTCATTCCTCTACATAAAAAGGGTTGCAAGGCTGAGGCTGCAAACTATAGACCGGTAAGCCTCACCTCAATAGTGTGTAAACTCATGGAAACACTAATTAAGTATAAATTAGATACGATCCTGAACGAGGGAAATCTCCGGGATCCCAGCCAACATGGATTCACCAAGGGTAGGTCATGCCAGTCCAATCTAATCAACTTCTTTGACTGGGTAACAAGAAAACTGGACTCAGGAGAGTCCTTGGACGTCATGTACCTGGACTTCAGCAAAGCGTTCGACAGCGTCCCACACCGCAGGCTGCTGAACAAGATGAAATCGATGGGATTAGGAGAGACTCTAACTGCATGGGTTAAAGATTGGCTTAATGGCAGACTTCAGAGGGTGGTAGTTAACGGTACCCTCTCTAAAATGTCGGATGTGACTAGCGGAGTGCCACAGGGTTCGGTCCTGGGCCCACTCCTCTTCAACATATTCATTGGGGATCTGACTCAAGGGCTTCAAGGCAAAGTAACCTTATTCGCCGATGACGCCAAACTATGCAATATAGTAAACAGCTATAATCTACAGGATGCTATGGAGCAAGACCTGCGTACTTTAGAAAGTTGGTCCTTGATATGGCAGCTGGGCTTTAACGCCAAGAAATGTAAGGTCATGAATCTCGGTAACGGAAATCCCTGCAGAACTTACACCTTGAATGGAGAAACTTTAACCAGGACTACGGCAGAACGAGACTTAGGAGTAATCATCAGTGCTGACATGAAAGCAGCCACTCAAGTGGAGAAGGCTTCATCTAAAGCACGGCAGATGATAGGTTGTATCAAGAGAAGCTTCGTCAACAGGAAACCTGAAGTCATGATGCCATTGTACAGAGCCATGGTGAGACATCATCTGGAGTACTGTGTGCAATTCTAGAGGCCACATTACCGTAAGGATGTGCTCAGAATTGAGTCGGTTCAGCGGATGGCCACCAGGATGGTCTCGGGGCTAAAGGGTCTCCCGTACGAGGAAAGACTGAGCAAATTGCAGCTCTACACTCTTGAAGAGCGTAGGGAGAGGGGAGACATGATTGAGACATTTAAGTACATCACGGGATGGGTCGAGGTGGAAGACGATATCTTTCTTCTCAGGGGACCCTCGACAACAAGAGGACATCCGCTCAAACTCAGGGGAGGGAAGTTTCGTGGAGACGCCAGGAAGTACTTCTTCACGGAGAGAGTGATCGAGCATTGGAACAAGCTTCCAGTGCAGTTGGTCGAGGCACGCAGCATCCCAGACTTCAAGAACAAATGGGATACCCATGTGGGATCCCTACGAGGTCGTGCCAAGGGATAGGGTCACTAGGACTTGAACGAGCGGGTCAGTAGAGTGACAGTATAATTACAATTATACTTAAGGGGTCAGAAGACTTAAGAGGGTGGGTAAATAGTGTGGGCAGACTTGATGGGCTATATGGCCCTTATCTGCCGTCATCTTTCTATGTTTCTATGATGGCAGATAAAGACCTGTATGGTTCATCCAGTCTGTCCAACAAGATAAACTCATGACAAACATTATGATGCAATATAATATATGCATGCCTTATCATTTTCAGGGCAAAGACCATATAAGTCTGACCAGCACTAATCTACTGGAGTTGCTGTCAAAGTTCACTCCAGCCCATCCAGATCTGTCTAGCTATGACTGGAACACAGACCATAGAAGTCTGGTCTTATTTCCCAATTACTGGAAGTTGCCATCTAAGCTAGGGTTACCAGATTTCTGGGAAAACCCAGACATATCCTCTTTTTAGAGGACTGTCCTGGTGCCCGGAGGGATTTCCAAAACCCGGCAGTTTGTCTAGATTTCGGAAGCCTCCAAGCTAAGGCCGCATCTGAAGGCCCTCTGCACATGCGTGGATGTTGATGCGATGACATCATGCACACGTGCGCATGTACATGATGTAATTGCATCGACATCCATGCAAGCGCAGATGCCCTCCAGACCTTAGGGAAGGAGACAGGAGGTTTGGCTGGAGGTGGGGGTGGGGGTGGTGGAGCTGGAGGCAGAATAGGGCGGGGTAGGGATAAAAGAGGGCGGGGCAAGGTGTCCTCTTTTTTTAAAGAGGAAATCTGGCAACCCTAATCTAAGCATCACTATTTATTTTGCTTCCATTCTTTTTCCATGTAGGAATCCTTTGCATTTATCCCATACATTTAAAAATTCAATTACTGTTTTTGTCTCCACTACCTTTCACGGGAGGACATTCCAGACATCCACCACCCTCTCTGTGAAAACGTACTTTCTGAGTTTACTCCTAAGTTAACTGCTCTGCAACCTTAATTCATGTCCTCTAGTTCTACCATTTTCCTGTCTCTGGAAAAGGTTTGTTTGCATATTAATACCTTTCAAATATTTAAATGTCTCTATCATATCACCTTATCCCTCCTTTTCTCTATATTTATTCACTTTATCAAGTCTCTCCTCATACATCTCATGGTGCAAACTCCAAACCATTTTCATCATTTTTCTTTGAATTACTTTGTCTTTTTATGTCCTTAGCAAAATATGGCCTCCGAAACTGAACACAGTTCTACAAGTGGGGCTTCACCAATGACTACAACTGGTTACACATCTCACTATAGCATCCTTTTGACTTTGGCCACAGCCTTATCACATTGCATCCCTATTACCTCCAATGTAATCAAATCTCTCTCATACATATTCATTAACTCAAATTCTTAAAACCAGCTATTAAATATTCAATACAAACAAGTATTATCTGAATCAATTCAATTTTAATCTTATCTCCCACAGTTCATTTCATTACAGTATTTTACAACTTACCAATACTTAATGTATTAATAAATATCAGAATAATTTAGTCAGTGAACCTAATCCCCCATCACTCACACTCACACTCACTTCCCAGCTTTCACACACATCCTACAGTCATTGTGATTACTTTTATCCAGGAGACATTTCAAGTTACCCAGTTCCAGGCTGAAGATTTTGGGCAGTCCTGGATTTCTGACCACCCCCATCATGGTGCATCATGGGACTTATAGCATTGATTTCAATGGACAGAGTCAGACATTACAATTTCCACATTGCTTTGGGATGTGAGTTCAAAACCAGGATTGCCTCAAATCTCCAGCTTGGAACTGGGTAACTTGGCATCTCTGCCCATCAGCCTGTGTGCCTATAGAGTAGACTGTGGTACTGTTGCTATTTCTCTGCTGCAGAGGAAATTTGGACTGACTCTAGCTTGAATGAGAATGGTCTGCTGGATTTTGGGTATTGTGCTGAGGTAGGGAGAAAATCTGGATGCTTTACTGGATGTGAAGAAAAGGGCATTGGGCATGTGGAGAGTGCTTCATTGTGGGAAAATGATGAGGCACTGCTGGATGTAGAAGGATGAGTGCTGGGGCTATATTGGGACTGTAGTGAGGAAGAGCGCTGTGCAGCTGCCAAGTTACCCAAGTCCAGGAAGGAAAATTTTTCACCAACTCTGCTTTTAAACTTGCATCTCAAAGCAGTGCAGGATTTGAAGTCCTCCACTGAAGTCTATGCTGCAGGTTGGCAAATCCAGAACTGGCCAAAAATGACATTTTAAAATGTTTGGACATGGTCAATACTTTTTGGGGATTGTTCTGGAAGGACACTGTTAGGACCATAGGAGTCAACTTTTGAAAATGACTGGGGGGTGCTGAATTCATAACTCGCAACAAAATTCACCTCATCCTAGGGTTACCATATGGCTCCAGAAAAAGGAAGGTGGATTCAGACATCTGGGTTTTATTTCCATTGAAAGCAACACCTGGATGTCTCAATCATAGAAATAGACGGCAGATAAGGGCCCACGGCCCATCTAGTCTGCCCACCTTAATGTCCCTCCCCTACCTTTGCCCTGTGAATAGATCCCATGTGCCGATCCCATTTGGCCTTAAAATCAGGCACGCTGCTGGCCTCAATCACCTGTAGTGGAAGACTATTCCAGCGATCAACCACTCTTTCAGTGAAAAAGAATTTCCTGGTGTCACCTCGTAGTTTCCCGCCCCTGATTTTCAACGGATGCCCTCTTGTTGTCGTGGGACCCTTGAAAAAGAAGATATCTTCCTCCGCCTCGATGCGGCCCGTAAGATACTTGAACGTCTCGATCATGTCCCCCCTCTCTCTGCGCTCCTCGAGCGAGTATAGCTGCAATTTGTCAAGCCGTTTTTCGTATGGTAGATCCTTGAGTCCCAAGACCATCCGGGTGGCCATTCTTTGCACCGACTCCAGTCTCAGCACATCCTTGCGATAATGCGGCCTCCAGAATTGCACACAGTACTCCAGGTGGGGCCTCACCATGGATCTATACAATGGCATAGATCCATGGTCCTCCTTTGTCTGCCATATTGTAACACTACCTCATCCAGCAATGAAAAAAAGGAAAAACAAAATATATCGGATTGAAGTGACTTCGAGATGTTTCAGAGTACTGGTTATGTTTTTGTTATATACTCAATGGGTTAGGCAATTTGTGCATACCAGAATGATTTATGTTGCGTCAGATGACTACGGATATCGGTGTATTATTTTCTTTTATATAAACCTTAACAAAAATTTATTGCTAAAAAATATTATATATATATATCTGACAGTGAATGATCAGCCTGTATCTACTGTGAATGTCAAGAACAGGGCAGGTAATGTGGGCAAATCAAAAGCTGGGGTCCTGCCACTCTCTCCTCCCCCTCATTGCTTGTTAGCATCATACTCACGTTCTCTCTTCCTCTCCACAGCACTTTTCTCAAATCAGTCTCTCTTTTCCCTCAGTCCATCTACATCACACTCTATTCCCCAATTTTTTCTCCTGCGCTCCCCCCCCACCGCTCCTCCTTGTCCTCTTCCCCCCATTTCCTCTGTACTTTTTAATTTTTCTCCTCCTCCATAAGGATAATTTGATGTTTTATATTTGAGGCAGGGAGTTTAATATGGTAGCTATTTGCCTGCTCCATTCAGCGTTTCAGCTTGTTCTGCTTCTTCCTTGCCCCAGTCTTCTATTTCCTTCTGCTCCCTTGCAAGCTCCCAAGCACTTTTCCCTAACCAATTGCCATTCCACACAAGTTTGGCTCATCCTTTCCTTTACTGCAGGAGTAGGGAACTCCGGTCCTCGAGAGCCGGATTCCAGTTGGGTTTTCAGGATTTCCCCAATGAATATGCATGAGATCTATTTGCATGCACTGCTTTCAATGCATATTCATTGGGGAAACCTGAAAACCCGACTGGAATCCGGCTTTCGAGGACCGGAGTTCCTTACCCCTGCTTCCCTCTTCTTACTCTCCTCTTCAGGTGAATGGTTTAACACTAATATGTTATCACTTAACATCAATAAAACCAAAGCTATGGTTTTTCCAGTCAAGAAAGGATCTTCTTTGATCTCCTCAATTAAATTTTATTCTGTTCCAGTACAGTTAGTCAAATCTATTAAACTTAGAAATTACTCTAGATCAGTGATTCCCAACCCTGTCCTGGAGGAACACCAGGCCAATTGGGTTTTCAGGCTAGCCCTAATGAATATTCATGAAGCAAATTTGCATGCCTATCACTTCCATCATATGCAAATCTCTCTCATGCATATTCATTAGGGCTAGCCTGAAAACCCGATTGGCCTGGTGTTCCTCCAGGACAGGGTTGGGAATCACTGCTCTAGATGAGAACCTCAACTTTCACGACCATATAAGCACAGTAGTTCGAAAATGTTTTTATCGCCTCCGGATGATTCGTTGTGTAGTTAACCTCCTTGATAATTCTTCTCTAAATATTCTTATTCACTCTTTGGTTATCTCCTGCCTGGACTATGGTAACTCATTGTACCATGGAATTACAAAAAAAGAGATCAGATGTCTTCAGATAATCCAAAATACTGCGGTCAAGATAACATTTAAGGCCAAGAAATTTGACCATGCCACTCCCCTCTTGATCAAAGCCCATTGGCTCCCCATCGCCCACCGTATCACTTACAAAACATTACTGCTGGCATTTAAAACAAGAAAAACCAGACAGCCGGAATTTATTAACAAACTTTTGATTCCAAATTCCCCTTCACGTACCCTCTGACCTTCTGACCAAAATTTATTAGTGGTTCCATCACTCAGACACATCAATACGAGGAGAAATTCCATCTTTTCGGTTGTTGCTCCCTCCCTTTGGAATTCAATGCCTAACCATTTGAGAGAGACAACATCCATGGAGAAATTTAAATCCTTTTTAAAGACGCATTCCAAGTTTGATTATCCTTTTAAGGATTTCATAAAAACTTACTTTCAACCCATTTGTTGGACTGCTACCGTATGTGTTACCCTTACCTTTTGTATTTGCCTATACCTCTTTCTTTCCTTTATTTATATTGTAGTTCTCCCTTTTTTCCATTCGTTTCAGTATGTCCTTTTGTCTTATTTGCCCACTGTCTTAATTGATGATGTCTTTATTATTATTTGTCCTCCCCTGATTTTATTGTATAACCACCTTGAAACTATTGATAAGGCAGTATATCAAATTTTAAATAAACTTGGAAATTTCCTTTTCTTTGTAAGTTTAACTCAACTTCAATTTGTGACTCCCCTTTGACTAAAGTTACCAGATGTCCACTTTTACCCAGACATGTCCTCTTTTTAGAGGACTGTCTGGGGTATGGCTCTCCTCTGTCCTCCACCTACTTCCTCTGCTGAAATTTAACCTTTGGGCCAGCCAGCAGTGTCAGCTAGGCAAGCCTGTTGTCATCAGCCTGCCACAGAAACTTTCTCTCTGTAGCATCCTGCCTATGTGGGAACAGAAAGTCACTTCAGAGAGAAGGCTTCTGGGGCAGGCTGATGGCAGCAGGATCACCTCTCTGGCACTGCCGGCTGGCTTGAAGATTACATTTTGGCGGAGGACGTAGGTGGAGTATAGGGGAGAGCTAAACCTGACTCCAGGTTGGGCTGGGGCTGGAGAGAGAAAGAGAGCCCATGTCACAGGATCTTGCTGGAGGAGGAGAGTTGGAGGAGGTAGGGAGAGCAAGAGAGAGAGATCAAGGGTAGGAGGGAGAGGGAGAAAGAAACAACTACGGGGGGTGGGGAGGATTGGAGAGAGAGAGAGAAGCACTAAAAGGGTACAAAGGATGAGAAGGGGACTAAGGAAATGGGTGAAAGGTGGGGCAGGGCAGGGACAAGACTGGTGGGAGGCAAGGGTGGGGCAAGGGCAGGGCCAGGGCAAAGCTGGTGAAAGGCAGGGGTGGGGCAGAATCACGTGTCCTCTTTTTTTGACTTCACAAATATGGTAACCCTATTTTTGACCACAGACCTGGATCATTTCCTTGGCTCCAGGTGCATTTCTGTTTTCTGGAACTGGTTTCCCATCCCCTTTTGCATTGCAGCACTTCCCCTGGCACTTACAGATTCTAGGCCAATGGATTCTTTGGCACATGGTTTTTAAAAAAAAATATAAATTCTTTATTCATTTTAAAACTTACAATAAGTGCGATAGTTAAGTAAAAACAGTTTAACATTAAGTAGAACACTTAATCAGCAATAAACCAAATCATATAACTTATCTCCCTCCCTCCCCACCTTTCATAGCAAATATAAAATACAAATACCATATGATAAATTTTCCCCCCCCCTATCATTCCTATATAATTAAATAACAAACTAAAAATTACCCCCTCCCCCAATATTGAACTTGTAAATTTAAGGGAAAAATGGTATTCATTACTGTATTTTGTTAACGGCTCCCATGCATCTTGAAACTTCCTTAAATACCCCTGCTGTGTAGATATTGCTCTTTCCATTTTGCCACATGTTTACCCTGAGCTCTGGAAGCCCAGCCACTAGCATAGTAAAGTGGTGCCGGGGGGGGGGGGGTGGTCTGCCCCGAGCATGTTTTCCTAAGGACATTGCACCCCTCCTCCTCTCTGCCCCCTCCACCTCTCTGCCCCTCCCCCACTCCTCTCCTTGCCGCGCACCCACCTCTTACCTTCCCTATACCTTTTTTACTTCCTCAGCGCGAGGTTGCTGCCCGCGTCAGCATCAGTGCTCTCTCTGATGTCACTTCTGGGACCCTGCGCCTAGGAAGGGACGTCAAAGGGCGAGCAGACACTAACGTGGGCATGCTGCTCACGCCGGAAAAGTTAAAAAGGTACAGAGAAACGGAAGAGGGGCAGAGGGGGCGGGGGAGGGGCTCCACTTACCCTTCCTACACCACTGGCAACAATCACAATTTGAAACCTCAAAGATTACATGCTAAGGGGGAGAACATGTTCCAGCAGCCCAGGGCATAGGAGCATATACTCACACTAAGCCACTGTGTTCTGGGCTGCCTGTAGGATATTGCTCTAGTGACCAAGGAGCTGGCTTGAGAATTGGGAGCTGGTTGCAGAGTTTTACCAAGAGCAAAGATTCAGTAATTAAGCATATGGTTTACCATATTTATGAAGTCAAAATAGAGGATGCATATAACCCCACTTCCGCCCTTACCCTGACCCTGTCCCAGGCTCATTTTCCACCAGTCTTGTTCCTTCCCCCATTACCACCTTTCACCAGTCTCACCCCTGCCCCACTTTTTACCCATTTCCTTTGTTTCCCTTCCCATCTTCTATACCCTTTTAGTGCTTCTCTCTTTCCTTCCTACCAACACCCCTCCCCACGGTTGATTTTCTCTCTTTCTCTCTCCCCACAACCTCCCTCCCCTATGGATTTTTTTCTCTCTCTCTCACTCCAACTCCCCTCCTGTGGGTGCTTCTCTATTTCTCTTTCCCTCCCTCCACCCCCACAGGATGGTGAATCTTTCTCTCCCTGTGGCTCTCCTCTATCCCCCACACCTACCTTCACAAAAGTGCTTCCAATCCTCTCAACTAGTTGCTTTGATAACAAAGCAGCTGTCTCCAAGGAGCCCAGCAGGCCTTTCTGGGGAAAAAAAACCTGTTGCCTATTTAAGAATTCAATCAAGCCCTGAGCTCAGCATGTAAAAAACCAACCAACCAAGGGCACTGTTATTTCATCTTACTGTGATTTGACTCACCCTCAAATTACATGTCTCTGTTCATCTGAAAGCAGCAGAGGCAGCTCTGTTAACCAAGCCCCCTAAAAACTTTAATCAAAGAGTTCATCCTACTTCCTTGCCAAAATATAATCTTCAGGCCAGCCAGCAGCAGCAGTGAGGTGAGCCTTCTACCATTTGTCTACCCCAGAAATCACTTCTCTAGAGCTTCCCGCCTATGCTGGAATAGGAAGTCACTCCACAGAAGGCTTCCAGGTCAGGCCGATGGCAGCAGGCTTACCTTGCTGCTGCTGCTGCCGGCTGACCCAAAGATTACTTTTCAGTGAGGAGATAGGTGGGGACGGGGTCAGGCAAGAATACCCTGGATAGGGGTGAAAACTGTCCAGACACCCAGACAATCCTCTAAAAAGAGCACGAGCACATGTTTGGGTAAATCCGGACATCTTGTAATTCTAATTAAGCAGGAATAAAGCCAGAGAGCCAAAACAGGAAACACAGATTTTGTGAGTCAGCATGTCTCTTCTCTCTCACCCGCAACACTGCCAATCCTGCCACCTCTTCCTGCTACTGCCATGCTACCTCTTTAGACTCAGCTCAGTGTCCCTACCATTTTTACCTGCTGTGGGATATAATGGGGGATCATAACAGGGTACAGATAAAGGATTACTATGCAGGTCCTAGACCTGATGGGCCGCCGCTTGGGCGGACTCCTGGGCGTGATGGACCTCTGGTCTGACCCAGCAGAGGCACTGCTAATGTTCTTATGTTACAAGACTTGCAGATAAAAACTGGGATATAAACCTGACTACTAAAACCTGGCTTAAAGACAATACTTACACCAGGTATATGTCCCTTACATTTTCACATTTTTAGTAGGCTCCAGTACACAGAAAAGAAGTAACATCCATTGTCTGCTTCAAATTGATATTTGGATTGTCTCCAATTTACCTTTCCTTTCATTTTGAGCTGCACAGATCTGCAAAGCCCACTCGAACTTTTCGCTTATTTGCCTATCCTAATCTAAAACATTGTCGATATAAGACCATTCTTGGATAGGACACTTGCCTTTCAGGCAGGCAAATCACAGTTTTGGTTATGCGAAATTCTCTCTCAAGCCATATCCTACTGTTCATTCAGGAAATTAGTTAAGACCTATCTGTTTGATAAATTTATTACCTGATTTGATGGTTATATTGCTGTATCTGTGTACTTTTTATACAATTGTATTTTCTTCATTGATTGTCCAGTTCTCTTTTATGTAAACGCCTAGAACTGCTGGTGTTGGTAGTATAAAAGAATAAAGTTATTATTATTATTACCTGCCCATAACAAATGGATTGCAGGGAAATGTATATTGGTACTAGATCTCAATGTGTGTCACATTAGGTTAAAAACTTGTATTGAAAAAACATGCACTGCCAAAGATAACTATGCAAATTGTAACCTGGAAAATCAAATTGTTTGTACTAGATCCCTAGTTTGTATCAAGTTAGGATACAACCTTTTCATTCAGCTAGCGAAGGGGTAAGCAATTCCGATCCTTGAGAGCCAGAGCCAGGTCAGGTTTTCAGGATATCCACAATAAATATGCATGAGATAGATTTGCATCTCAAGGAGGCAGTGCATGCAAATCATCTCATACATATTCATTGTGGATATCCTGAAAACCTGACCTGGCTCCGGCTTTCAAGGACCGGAATTGCCTACCCCTGAGCTAGCGTGAACTGGATATAGAAGATACATGGGATAAGTGCAATTGAACATTTGAAAAGTATTTATAAGTGATTATTGGTGAATCCAAACATTTTGGATGCTAATTTGGACATTGGTGCTATTTATTCATTGCTGGTATTTTCTAGCGATGGGTGAACATTTCATGGATTATTAATGGGGGGGGTTTTAACAGATGAACTGGGTGGGTTCTAGATTTGTGACTATAAGGTTATAAGATATGTAATATAAGAACATAAGAAGTTGCCTCTGCTGGGTCAGACCAGAGGTCCATTGCACCCAGCAGTCCGCTCACCGCGGCGGCCCATCAGGCCCATGACCTGTAAGGTGGTCCCTCCCCTTATCCCTCTGTCTGTACCCTTCATAACCTTTTTCTACCTCTATCTGTATCCCTCAATCCCTGTGTCCTTCAGGAATTTATCCAATCCTTCTTTGAAACCCCGTAGTGTACTCTGTCCTATCACAACCTCCGGAAGCGAATTCCAGGTGTCCACCACCCTCTGAGTGAAAAAGAACTTCCTAGCATTGGTTCTAAACCTGTCCCCTTTCAATTTCACCGAATGCCCCCTTGTTCTTGTGCTTCCCAATAGGCTGAAGAATCTGTCCCTTTCTACCATCTCTATGCCCTTCAGTATCTTGAAAGTCTCAATCATGTCTCCTTTGAGTCTCTGATTTTCCAGGGAGAAGAGCCCCAGCCTCTCCAACCTGTCTGCGTATGAAAGGTTTTCCATACCTTTTATCATTTTCGTCGCTCTTCTCTGAACCCTCTCAAGTATCGTCATGTCCTTTCTGAGGTACGGCGACCAATACTGGACACAGTACTCCAGATGTGGGCGCACCATCGCACAATACAGCGGCAAGATGACTTCCTTTGTCCTGGTTGTAATACCCTTCTTAATTATACCCAACATTCTATTTGCTTTCTTCGAGGCTGCTGCACATTGAGCCATTGATTTCATTGATGTATCCACCAGCACATCCAGGTCTCTTTCGAGGTTACTTTCCCCATGGACTGACCCCCCCCCCCCTTTGGTAGCTGAACATCGGGTTCTTTTTCCCTATATGCATGACCTTGCATTTCTCTATATTAAAGTTCATTTGCCATTTATTCGCCCACTGTTCCAGTTTGTTTAGGTCCCTTTGTAGGTCCTCACATTCTTCCGCTGTTCTAACCCTGCTACAGAGTTTGGTGTCATCCGCAAATTTTATAACTTCACACTTCGTCCCCATTTCTAGGTTATTTATGAATACATTGAACAGCAGTGGTCCGAGCACCGACCCCTGCGGAACACCGCTCGTGACCCTCCTCCAGTCCGAGTAGTGGCCCTTCACTCCAAACCTCTGCTTTCTGCCTGCCAACCAGTGTTTAATCCATCTGTATACGTCCCCTTCCACCCCGTGGTTCCACAGTTTCCTAAGTAGCCGCTCATGTGGTACCTTGTCAAAGGCTTTTTGGAAGTCGAAATAAATGATGTCTATGGGTTCCCCTTTGTCCATCTGGCTGTTTATTCCTTCGAAGAAGTGCAGTAGGTTCGTTTAGCACGATCTTCCCTTGCAGAAGTCATGCTGGCTCGATTTCAGTTGTCCATTTTTTTCTATGTGCTCACAGATGCTGTATTTTATCAGTGCCTCTACCATCTTGCCCAGAACTGAAGTCAAGCTTACCTGCCTGTAGTTTCCCGGGTCACCCCTTGATCCCTTCTTAAAGATAGGTGTGACATTTGCTATTTTCCAGTCCTCCGGGATCTCCCCAGTTTTCAAAGAGAGGTTACAAATTTGTCGGAGCATTTCCGCTATTTCGTTTCTTAGTTCTTTTAGTACTCTTGGGTGGATTCCATCCGGGCCTGGTGATTTGTCGCTTTTCAATCTATCTATCTGTTGGAGGACATCCTCATGGCTTACCTCTATGTGCGACAGCTTTTCTTCTTGATCTCCACTTATGATCTCTTCGGGTTCTGATACATTTGATGTGTCCTGGTTTGTGAAGACTGACGAGAAGAACTTATTTAATCTGTCAGCTACCTCTTTTTCCTCCTTTACCACTCCTTTTCTGTCTCCATCATCTAACGGTCCTACTTCCTCCCTCACTGGTTGCTTCCCTTTAACGTATCTGAAGAACGTTTTGAAGTTTCTTGCTTCCCCAGCCAGCCTCTCTTCGTATTCTCTTTTTGCTTTCCTAACCACTCGGTGGCATTCTCTTTGGTGTTTTTTGTGTTCCTTCCAGTTCTTCCCAGTTTGGTCCTTTTTCCATTTTTGGAACGACTTTCTCTTGTCACCTATCGCTTTCTTCACTTCATTTGTTATCCATACTGGGTCTTTTGTACGATTCTTTTTGCACCCTTTCCTAAACCTGGGGATGTGCAGGTTTTGA
Source organism: Geotrypetes seraphini (assembly GCF_902459505.1). Taxonomy (NCBI): domain Eukaryota; kingdom Metazoa; phylum Chordata; class Amphibia; order Gymnophiona; family Dermophiidae; genus Geotrypetes; species Geotrypetes seraphini. Next base: position 70,595,744 of record NC_047094.1, on the reverse strand, counting down.
GCTTCCTGCACCGTGTCCTTGAACAGAGCCCAGGCTTTCTCTACGGTCTCCATCCATATGATGACTTTTGAAAGAAATTAATAAAATATTTTGTGAATGTTGAACAATAAATGTTATGAATATATGAATAAATAGCTTTTTAGTATTAGGGTCTATATCTTTGTGATTGAAGCTATTGTTAGTTAATTATAAACCCCGGCAGGATTTGTTATACATATTCATTAGAGATATCCTGAAAATTTAACAGGCTTGTGGTCCCCCCAGGACAGGAGTGAAAACTACTAATCTGGGTCATATGGGAAGATAGAAGAGATTCTTTAGGACAATTCTCTCTCACCAACATGTTCCTCCTTAACCTTTATCCCAGTGAGTGCAAGGTCACTCAGATCTTTCTCCTCCTCTCCCTAGGAGATGTGAGGCATTCTGGTACCTGTTATGCCTCCAGCAGCCTCATACTATGGTAGTTTATGACATAACTCTAAGATATGTTTAATGCTATTCTCACTCCATATAACTTTAATGCTGCAGTCATTTTCTGTTATGGTGTGTGAGCAATGAAAGTCAAACAGGAAAACCAAAGAAGGACTGTAGAGATGATATACAAGATTACAGGAACTATATTGAAGATAATTAACCGTTGCTTTCCAAAGAATGGTTCAGATTGGTTGGAAACCAGAACCCAACACAGTCCATGTTTTAAATAACACTTCTTCCTCAGGGGTCCAAGGTGTTGTTAATCCAGTATACCAAGAACCATATGGAGTATAGTGGTAGGACATAAAATTACTTAAAAACAGGCTGCGGGAGGCTTCTGTCGTAAAATGCACCTCAGTGTGAAACTGCTGTCAAAAGTGGTGTGAGCAATGCATTGTGCAGAAAGTAGTCTAATGCATGCTGCAACCACTCGCTTACCTGTATTAGCTTCACTGCCAGTGGTCTTTCCTCTTAAGATCTCCTCCCTTTCTCTCAACTGAGCTTGGATCCTTTGGCTCACTGCTGCTACTTCCTGATCACCTCTATAACCTTTGTTCTGATGGGTCTGTTAATTGTTGCCAAGCTCTGTCCCTGTTGGTCTCTTCTCTTCTCTCCCCTAGCTTTATGGGTATTCACTGAGGACCCTTTGTCTCAGGGGTCTGTCACACTTCTCCTTCAATCTGAAATACATGTGGCTCTAGTCCTCAAACAAAGGACCAGTCTTTTCACCTTAAGCTATCCGATCACACATATGAATAATTCAGCATTTCATCTCTGGAGCTTAGAATACCTTACTGTCTAACTATTCTCTCACCTCTGCCACAAAATTTCTGTTCTTCAAATCTTTACCTCCAGCTGCAATATTCAAAAATCTACCAACTGTGAGTACAACTATTGAGTAGATTTATTCAATAAAGTATATTTCAGAAAATTATAAGGACTTTCTGCAAGTGCACTGGTGTGCTAAGGTTTAACTTTCTGGAAAGTATAGCCTGTGTCTGCTTAGAGAGTACTGGACTGCAGCAGCATGCTGTATGAGTCCAGAATATCTGTAATGTTGATTGAGATACTGGGGATGTTGCATCATGTCCACAAATTTCTCCCACCAGCCTCAAAGTATTATCCAGAGCCAGGGGTTCTGAATCCAGTCCTCAGCCAATCAGGTCTTCAGAATTTCCATAATGAATATTCATAAAATAGATTTTCATATAAGCAGAGTTGCCAACTGGATCCAGATTCACCCAATAGCATTGATCCAGTCCTGGGTTTACTGCATTTCATGCAGCGATATGTAGTTCTGATCTCCCCTAAGGAAAGCAAGACTACAAGTCCCTGGATACAATGCGGTAAACCCAGACCTGGATCAACCCTGGCAGGCAAATCCAGATCCAGTTAGAAACCTTACATACAAGGGAGGAAGTGCACAGAAATGTGTCTCATGCATATTCATTGTTAATATCCTGAAAACTCGACTGGCTGGGGGTGTCCCAAGATCTGTATTAAGAACCCTTGACCAAGAGCAGCAGTTTATTCTGGAAGCTGGTAAAGAACAACTGCAGTCAAAGTGAAAAAGGGGTTCATACAGCCACAGAAACCCCAAGAACCGTCAGCGTGTACTTTTAGCCAATCGTTGAATATCCTACATACCCAGATATGTAGTTTTTGAAAACTGGTCTTGTTATATTTATGTGTGTGCTATTATAGGATTGTATTGGGAAGGATGGTTTTGGGGTCATCATGCTCTCAGTCTCTTTTTAGCTTGTTGGAGGTCTGAGCAAGGAGCTTTGAACAGTTCCTTCCTGGCCATTTGACTGATACTGAAAATCTGGAAGCTAATGCGTGTGTGGTGCTGGTGGATGGTCAGGAGTTCACTGGAGTTGGACAGCAAATATTAGAGACATGATGATGTTTTGAACATTGCAAAAAGGAGCAGGATTCAATCTTCTGCAAAATAAAACCCTACAGCGCCAATACGAAGAAGCAAAGACTACAACCCTCCATCAATGCATCTGAGCTCGATACTTCTGCTGAAGAGTCTTATAGAATCCCCTCAGATCCTTCTCCTTCTCTCCCTAGGAGACTTAGTAACATAGTAAATGATGGCAGATAAAGACCTGAATTGTACATCCAGTCTGCCCTGTAACTTCAAGTATTACAATTTCATAAGAATTGCTATAGTGGGACAGACTGAAGATCCATCAAGCCCAGTATCCTGATTCCAACAGTGGCCAACCTAGGTTCAAAGTACCCAGCTAGATCCCAAGTAGTGAACAGATTTTATGCTGATTATCTTAGAAATAAGTTTACTGGAATATAGTTCCAAAGCTAGTGATTAAAAGCTCCTTCCCAATCTGAGTCCTAGAGAGTTCATGGCAGAGTCTGGTTCTACCCTTGCTGGCCACATTAGTACCAATGATATTTTCCCATTATGCCTCTCATTTCTAGTTTGAAGCTGTATGTGTCTCTAAGTGTGTGTGTATTTGCATATATCTGTATGTATTGATGTGCATGTTTGTCTCTCTGTGTATTTACAGGAGCTTGTATATGTGTATGTGTATTGTGACAAAGTGCATGCATGCCCATGTTTCATTTACAATGCTTGCTTTGCAGTGTGCCATCACAATGCCATCTAGTGTGCACTCATAGTATTACTTCAGAGGTCAGCAGGGGCTGGATACGGAGAGATAAACATTAGAATGCTTTTGCTTGTGTGAGTATATAAAGTATGAGTACAATTACATGGTAGCTAAAAGATTATTTTTCAAGCTTCCATGCTTCTTATAACAGGATTCTATAGGTGAATGTTCTTAGAAAAGGACTTCTATAAATGAAATGTTCTAACAACAAGGCTCTCTAGGTGAATGATCCTTCAACAGCAGAAACTCCATCATTGCTCACTTACATTAGGGACATTTTTGGTCAGTCCTGGTTTTGATCCTACATCCCAAAGCAATGTGGCATTTGTAACACCTGTTTCTACTTATTGAAATCAGTGCTGCTGCATGCCCTATAGTGTACGAAATGGGGTTATCAGAAATCCACCACTGACCTAAAATGTCCTTTACTGAAACTGGGTAAGTTGGCAGCTCTGAAGCTGTCAATAATTAAATGCAACTTCTTACAGTGGTCGCCCTTGCAGTGATAAAGGAATGAAGATCAAAGAGGGAGAAGAGTGTCCTCTCCACACATTAAACAGCCACAATGCACCAGCTCGAGCAGCCCCAGGAAGTCAGGGATGCCTGGGGCATCAGCCCTAGCAGGGTAAAGCACCTGTGTCAGAGAGAAACAGAATTGTTTTTCTGTAAAAGAGGGTTAATGAGTAACATATGGAAGAGATATGAGAGTTACGGTGTGAATTCAGCTCTACCTCCAACTCTCCCTGAAGAATGAGGAAGGATCGCTCACAACACTTCTGAGAAAAGGAAGTGAAACAGGAAGCAATAAGATTAACATCAGCCTAGTCTTATCAGAATTTCAGGTATAGCACAGGCAGAAGCAGTGCCATCTTCTCTTACCCTTTACTCTTTCCTCAGACAGGTAAATAGAAAGAGACAATGACAACAGATGAAGATAATATGATCTATCCAGTTTGCTCATCCACACAACTACTATTCTTCGAGGACAAGCAGGCAGTATATTCTCACATATGGGTGACATCGTCCACAGAGCCCAGTATGGACATGTACTGTCACTTTAAAACTTTAGCACTGCCCATACCACGCATGCACTTGTGCCTTCCTGCCTGACATCAGCTCACAGGACCTTCAGGTCTTCATTTTCTGCAGAGCGAAAAAGTGTTTTTTGAACACTTCTGTGTGTGGTAAATTTTTCTCTTCAAGTACCTTTCTGTACCATTTTTACCTCAGATTTTTTCATTTTAATATATTTAATCTAAATTTCTCTTCATTTTGGTGATTTTCTTTTTTGGGGTAGCATCACGCTTACGTTGAGGACAGGAACGTTAACACCTTTTTGGCAACAGCTCTACTCAACCCCCCCCCCCCCCTTACAACTGAGCATTTGTCTTCCCATCAATATTCCTGATGCCCAGTGTATTTAAGAAATGATCTTGATGTAACAGTACCATCTCAGGTTTAAACCCTCACAACTGGTGTGTACAGTATCTAGGTCCTGAGCATGGGGACATTTCTTGTAATCTCTATGCTTGCATGCAAAAGAAGGCTCTAAAGACTCATCAAATTCAGTTTGAGAAGCTGTTTGGGCCCACTTCTACCATGTCTACAGACCCATTACCAGACCAAGTGCCTCCTCCATCAATGTTGATGTCAACTTTCCAGAGGGGACTCTGGCTCTTCTTTTTTTGTGCATCAGGCCTCAGAGGGCCTCCAGAAAAAGTCTAAGAACTTGCACCTCCTCACTGTCTTCAACTCGTCAGAAGCGTCGATGGTCAGAAAGCTCTCCATCACTCTAGATGCTTTCTCCCACTAGGTGTCCTCCTCCTTCTAAGTCCCTGATGCCTCGACATCAACCTGAAGCGATTGTACCTTTGAGGAGAGTGGCATAGTGGTTAGAGCTATGGGCAAGTCACTTAGATAGACTGTGAGCCCACCAGAACAGATAGGGAAAATGCTTGAAGTACCTGTATGTAAACCGCTTTGAATGTGGTTGTAAAACCACAAAGGCAGTATACAAGTTCCAATCCCTTCCCCTTACATTGGTACTAACGCCTTCCCTGCAGGACCAGATTAATGTCTTACTGCAGCAAGAATTGGCATCCTTACTTTAGGGCACTACTTCCCTCGACGGAGCACACCTCGGCCTCAGTCCAGCCTGACATACAACTGACACATCCTCAGCTTCGATTGATCACTGTGAGAGTGACTCTCACACATGCACAGAGCCAGCAAGGGAAACCTGAACAGCTGAGAGGCAGGGGAAGTCCCATAAGCAGCCTCCTGCCACTCAACTGTTCGGGGCAAAGAAACCAATTTTTTTTTTTTTTTTTTTTTTAATGAGCACAGATACTGTACGTGTTACACATGCACAATATCTGCTCCATTAAAAAAAAAAACCCTCCCCGATGAACACAGCACTGGAAATCTCCACCCCCCCATGCTAGCGAAAATCGGCAGGAGGGATGTCCATTCCCTCCTGCCACTGAAGGCCCACCTCTGTGCCAGGTGCCTCCCCCAAACATCCCTTCCTTCCCCCCATAAAAGGCAGGAGGGATGCCCATCCCTCCTGCCACTGGGGGTCCCCTGAACCCCCCCCATACCTTTCAGGGAAGTTGGGAGCAGGAGGGATGTTCCATCACTCCTCCTCTAAGGCCTTCCCCTCCCCATGCATCATGTGTTGCATGGGGAGGGGCCCAAGGCCATGTTTGATTCAGACCCCAAAGGTAACTCCCCTTCCAAGAGTCCTTAGGTGTATGAGCCTATCAGGGCCTTAGGCTCCTCCCTCTGTATCCCGGGAAGGAGTTGAAGGCCCTGACTGGACTCCTCCTTCTTGCATCCCAGGGCAGAGGCCTTAGGCATCTGACAGTCAGCTAAACATACTCTACTGAACTGAAAGAATTTCTTCATACAGGCTGGACTGTTTTTGCATATTTATAGAGATTAATTTGCAAACTCATTTGTATGTACTGTTATTAGTAATAAAAAGGGTCTCTGAAGCAGCTAAGAGGCCCTAAACACTGAGAAGAGAACCCCAGAAGGAGAGGGGGAGTCCCCCCCTCTTCCAATAGGAAGCTTCCAAGAAGGACTACTGTGGACATAAGACATTCTCACCCTGAGATAAAAAGGAGGCAGTGACAAAGACCTGTGGACTGGAACAACTTGTCAGAGTCCTGGGAAAGTGGGATACTCTGGGCAAGCTCGTTTAAGCATTCAGTCTTCACTAAATTTTTTACGCTAGTAGGGTCAGACAGTAGAAATATCCACATACATTGCAAACTTTGCCAGTTTCTAAGCAGACCTACAGCTGTGCAATCAATACAACAGAAAATCTTAAGAAGCACCTGCAAAATGATCACCTGGCTGTACATGATCAAGATCAGCACATTGAAAGGAAAGTTTATAGCACTGGCATGTTCATGTTTGTGAGGATCTAGAATACACTTTCACAAACACAATATGCAATGTCAAATGGAAGATAAACAGCACAGCTTAGGATTGATTATAGTGTGCAGTTAAAAAATGGAGGAAAAAGCCTCAGACTGGGACCCTCCCACCTCCACAAAGGTGGTTAACAGGTGGTTAGGCGTTAACCTCACTGGCAAAAAACCTTCGTTGCACTCCAGAATATAAAAACCATTCAGCTGTTAGTGCTGAATGATAGAAGAAATAACTTTCAATTTATCTTCTGTTGATCGGTACACCAACGGTGGCCAGCGTTTCACAAGTCTGCTGCCTCAGGGTGTAATGTATCCGATCAAACTTCAATAGGGACGCCAAAACGCATCTCCTGCATCAAAAGAGGTTTTTTGCCAGTAAGGTTAACGCCTAACCACCTGTTAACCACCTTTGTGGAGGTGGGAGGGTCCCAGTCTGAAGCTTTTTCCTCCATTTTTTAACTGCACATTATAATCAAGCCTAAGCTGTGCTATTTATCTTCCACTTGACATTGCATATTGTTTTTGTGAAAGTGTATTCTAGATACTTTTGAGTTTTTCACAAAATCCGTGGTTTTTTTTAGCATGTTTGTGAGGATGACATACTTTTGACCTGATTGCTTCGACACTCAAGAACAGTGTTGCCAGTTGGGCGGTTTTCCCGCCCAATCGGGCTAGTTTATAAGCCCCACGGCGGGAAATAAAGGACTTTGGCGGGTGGCGAGTTTTAATAAGAGCATAAGAATAGCCTTACTGGGACAGACCAATGGTCCATCAAGCCCAGAAGCCCATCCTCACGGTGGCCAATCCAGGTCCCTAGTACCTGGTCAAGCCAAAGGAGTAGCAACATTCCATGCTACTGATCCAGGGCAAGCAGGATTTTGTAGACTTCAGTCATATCTCCCCTCAGCCATCTGTTTTCCAAGCTGAAGAGCCCTAACCTTTTTTGTCTTTACTCATATGAGAGGAGTTCCATTCCCTTTATCATCTTGATTGCTCTTCTTTGAACCTTTTCTAGTGCTGCTATATCTTTCTTGAGATAAGGAGACCAGAATTAAATGCAATACTCCAGATGAGATCTTACCATGGGCCGATAATAGGAGCATTATAACATTCTTAGTCTTGTTAACCATCCATTTTTAAATAATTCCTAGTATCCTGTTTGCTTTTTTGGCCACCGTCACACATTGAGCGGAAGGTTTTGGGGTTAGTTTTCTCAGGAATTGGGCTTATTTTGTGCGGGTAATGGGTTTGTTGGCAAACTTCAGATTTATTTTTTCATTGGTTCTGCTGTAGCAGAATGGGCCAGTCACGAATGACCTTAGGGACTCTGAGGTCATTTGTGATTGGTCCATTGTGCCTCAGCTGAACCAATGAAAACTGACGATGAGACCGGTCCAGCAGGAACAGCCATGCTGAGCAGTGAGCTGAGTATCCATGCAGTGGATTGAGAGCATGCTGCATGGCTTGTGCTGCTACTGATTGGCCTGGAGGTGGACACTGGACAGGGTCATGTGCAAGGCTTAGAGCGGGATACTTAGACTGCTACTTAGAACTGAGAGCTGCCTGAGACCTGAGAGGATTTGGATTCGGAAGCCTATAGTATTTCAGCTTCAGCATGAGCAGTGAGCTCGACAGGCAGGAGGAGGTGAGAGGATTCGGAAGCCTGTTTCAGCATGGGATAGACCACAGCAGAGCGAAAAGTATCTGTTAGAAATGCTCCAGTGCAATTATCCTTTTAGAAAATCTGAACTTTCCTCTGGATAGTATTCCACCTATAAATAAGGTCTATTATTTGCTTGGTACTAAAGTTAAAAAGACTGAAACAGGAGACCAACTAGTAAATGACGATGGAATTATTGATCAGGTGCATTTGGTGAAAAATCTACAGGATATTACTGCTATCTTAGAAGACTCTCTCTTTCAAGTTAAAGAACAGGCTACACTTATTATTAATTTTGTTTTTGAACAAGATTTGAGTTCAGTTATGAGGATTTACTTTAAAAATGATATGGTTCCTTACTATGGACAGAAAATCTGGTTATATCCTGATGTGACAAAATGAACACAGGAGAGACGGAGAGAATTTTTGGTCATGAGAAAGGAAACAAGAAAATTAGGAGCTACTTTTTTGCTTGCATATCCATGTAAATGTGTGATTAAATGTTTAGGCTTGAGATATGTGTTTTTCCAGCCTGAGCATTTGAGGTCCTTTTTAGATCTCAAGAAGTTAATTGTTGGTGCTACATAAAATGAAAGGGATAGAATAGACCGAGGTTAATCTGTTTTAGTTAATTTCTTTGGAATTATTCTTTATTATGAAAGCTCCCCCCTACTTGATTGTGATCTGAGGAAGAGCCTTTATTTCATTGATACTTGCTTCTGTTTGAAATTTCTAAAGTAAGAATTGTAATGAAAGTAGGCTCTGAATTGCTTGAACAAGTGGTGTAACTTGTAATTGTTTGTTAAATAAAAAAAAGAAAGGAAAAAAAAAAAAAAAAGAAACAATCCAGCACCGGCAGTCAAGTAATTAACTTCTGAGGTCAGGCTGGGAAGTCCAAGGGGATACCAGAGCCAGATGAAGGTGGAAACAAGAGGGAAACCTCGAGGCCAAGGACAATTGCCCTGATTGCCCTAAAGGCCCTTCTTGAAGTACATGGGGGGAGGGGTGTTCAAAGAAAGGGGAATATGCTGGATTGAGGGTGGAAGTGGGAGGAGAAGGGGGAAGAAATAATGGGCCTGGAAACAGAGGAGCGGGAGAGAGATGGTGGACAATGGGATGGAGAAAGGGGGAGAATATGGACCCAGAGGGTGGTGTGGAGGGAGGGGGTATAGAGATACTGGATAGGAGGGTAATTGTGAAGAGAAAGGGAGAGATGGTGGACCCTGGGATGGTGGGGAAGGAGGGAGAAAGATGTTGGATGAAAGAGTAGTTGAGAAAAGGAGAGATGGTGGGGCTGGAGGGATCCATTGCTGCAGCTGTTCTTTCACAATTTGGCCCACTGGCAGCATGATTGAAGTAAACACGCTGCCTGGAAGCTTTCCCTCTGTTAACGCTTCCTGTCCTCACTTAGGAGCGAAGCAGCAGCAGAGGGAAAAATTCCAGGCCACCAAAGACAGTGTGCTTACTTCATGTTGTCGATGGCCTGCAGAATGCAAGAGTACACAAGAAATATAAGAATTGCCATACTAGGACAGACCAAAGGCCCATCAAACCCAGTATGCTGCTTATCCTAGGAATAAGCAGTGGATTTCCACAAACCATCTCAATAATGGCCTATAGACTTCTCTTTTAGGAAATTAGCCAAACCTTTTTTAAACCCTACTATCTGATTTCACTTCATTCTCTGGCAATGTTGTGTGAAGAAATATTTTTTCCAGTTTGTTTTAAATCTACTACTTAGTAGCTTCATCGCATGTCCCCTAGTCCTAGTATTTTTTGGAAAGAGTGAGCAAGCGATTTATATCTACCCTATGGCGACCAAAACTGCACATAGTATTTGAGATGCGGCCTTACCATTGAGCGATACATTCTATTTGCTTTCTTAGAAGCCGCCGCACAATGATACCCAGATACACAATGATACCTAGATCCTTTTCCTGGGCAGTGACTCCTAACACAGAACACAGCATCACATAGCTATAGTTCAGGTTCCTCTTTCCCACATGCATCACTTTCCACTTGCTCACATTAAACGTCATCTGCCATTTTGACGCCCATGTCTTCCAGTCTCACAAGGTCCTCTTGCAATTTTTCACAATCCTCTTGCTATGTAATAACTTTGAACAACTTTGTGTCATCAGCAAATTTAATTTTCTCTCTAGTGCTATTTAACTTATTTATAAATGATCTAGAAATTGGAACTACAAGCAAGGTGATTAAATTTGCAGATGACACTAAATTGTTCAAAGTTGTTAAAAGACATGTGGACTGTGAAATACTGCAGGAAGACCTTAGAAAATTGGAAGACTGGGCATCCAAATGGCAGATGAAATTCAATATGGACAAATGCAAAGTGATGCACATTGGGAAGAATAATCCAAATCATAGTTATCAGATTCTAGGGATCACCTTGGGGGTCAGCACCCAAGAAAAGCATCTGGGTGTCATCGTAGACAATACGCTGAAGCCTTCCACTCAATGTGCGACGGCAGCCAAGAAGGCAAACAGGATGCTAGGAATTATTAGAAGACGAATGGTTAACAAGACTAAGAATGTTATAATGCCTCTGTATCGCTCAACGGTGTGACCTCACCTTGAGTATTGTGTTCACCTTATCTCAAAAAAGATATAGCGGCACTAGAGAAAGTTCAAAGAAGAGAGCCCAAGATGATAAAGGGGATGGAACTCCTCTCGTATGAGGAAAGATTAAAAAGGTTAGGGCTCTTCAGCTTGGAAAAGAGATGGCTAAGAGGAGATATGATCGAAGTCTACAAAATCCTGAGTGCTGTACAAGTAGATCGATTTTTTTACTGCATCAAGATTTACAAAGACTAGGGGACGTTTGATGAAGTTACAGAGTAATACTTTTAAAACCAATAGGAGGAAATATTTTTTCACTCAGAGAATAGTTAAGCTCTGGAATGCGTTGCCAGAGGATGTGGTAAGAGCAGTTAATGTAGCTGGTTTTAAAAAAGGTTTGGATAAATTCCTGGAGGAAAAGTCTATAGTCTGCTGTTGAGACAGACATGGGGGAAACCACTGCTTGCCCTGGATTGGTGGCATGGAATGCTGCTACAATTTGGGTTTTAGCCAGGTACTTGTGACTTGGATTGGCCTCCACAAAGACAGGTTGCTGGGCTAGATGGACCATTGGTCTGACCCAGTAAGGCTATTCTTATGTCCTTTTGTACACCATTATGGACTGTTTGGGATATTGCAGCGTATAAATAAACATTTGTATTTGTATGAAGCATTTATTTGATAAATTAGAGGGGTTTCCAGCAGCAATTATTTGGGCTACTCTGAGCACAGGTTGGGCTACTTTTGGGCTGCTTTTTGCCATGAATTTGGCTGGAAATGTTTTTTTGCCATCTGGTAACCCTGCTCGTATCAGATTTGCCAGCCCACTTGTTGATGCTCTAATGCACAGGTGTCAAAGTCGGTCCTCGAGGGCCACAATCCAGTCAGGTTTTCAGGATTTCCCCAATGAATATGCATGAGATCTATTAGCATACAATGAAAGCAGTGCATGCAAATAGATCTCATGCATATTCATTGGGGAAATCCTGAAAACCCGATTGGATTGCGGCCCTTGAGGAGGGACTTTGACACCCCTGCTCTAATGAATGAAATCATTAAGCGCTTTGGTCCACTTAAAGCTAAGGATGATTTGATACTAGCAAGCGCTAGTATCCACAGTTCAGGCTGGACTGGATCCAGTCAGATGCTGCCAGAGCTCATGCCACATACTGGCTGATGCAAGCAATGCAGGCTCAGGCTGGCACTGCAAGCACAACTCTTAATGCAGCACCAACTTCCAGTGAAGACACCAGCTTCTTCCGCTTCTATGAATCAAATAAAGGGGACAACACTGTGCAGTCAGAACTAGACCTCTTCTTCAATGATGCCGCGCTATCCAGTGCTATCCAACTGTGAATACAAGCTTGCCATCAAGCGCACCAGGGTGAACAGATTCTCACACCACACAGGAACAGTTTAACCGACGAGCATTTTGAAATGCTTTTAATGCTCAGAGCCAATAAGAAACTCGTTTGAAATGTTCATATAGTTCATATAGTTCTAATTAATAAGCAAAGTAACTACAGACTACCTAGTTAATTTTTTTAGTAACTAGTAAAGTAACTATATTTAGGGCTCCTTTTAAAAAGGCGCAGTAACGGTTTAACGCGCGTAATAGCACACGCTGAACCACCAGACGCGATAGCCGCTACCGCCTCCTCTTGAGCAGGCGGTAGTTTTTCGGCCAGTGCGGGAGTTAGCGCGTGATGAAAAGTCGTGCCCGTTGAACCCGCTATCACAGCTTCGTAAAAGGAGCCCTTAGTGAAGAGTAATTGAAATCAGTAACTAGTTCCTTTTTTATCCCATGTATCCAGTGATGGTAACTAGTTACTTCATTACAGTAACTAGCACAGCACTGATACTGCGTACAAAATAGTTGGCAGTGGGAGCTCACGCAGTAAGTTCTTTTATGGCTGCACAGTAATGACAGATTGAGTTTGTGGCCATTAATTCTGAAAATGGGAACATCATTTTCTGGCCATGGCAAACGTGGCCTTAGCATGCAGGAAAGACCTGTGTAAGGGGCGTGCTAAGGCCACGTTTGCCATGGCTTTTGTAAAAGGACCTCTTAGGAAAGAAATATGTACCAAAAATTTAAATTAAAGTCAACAATTTAGAATTAACAATTTAAAAGTCCTAGGAAACATATAGGTCCTCTATTCCTAAGCTGCAGCAGAGGTTTCTACAGCGTCCTGGGGTGCTAAATGCTCCGACACTCAGTGGCATAGTAAGGTTGAGCAGCGCGAGGGGTGGTAGCACCCTTCCCCACCCCTCCCTGTCAAGCACGTGCCCCCCTTCCATTTCCCTGTACCTTTAAAACTTCTCCAGCGTGAGCAGCGTGCCCATGTCGATGTCAGCTCACCCTTTGACGTCACTTCCTAGGTTCGGGCCCCAGAAATGACAACAGAGAGAGTGCCGATGCTGACTTGGGCAGCAACCTCACACCGGGGAAATAGGGGAAGGCAAGGAGAGGAGCGGAGTGGGAGGGGGGCAGAAAGGAGGAAGGTTCCAAAACCATAGAAAGAACATACCCGGGGCGGACCACCCCACCCCTGCACTCCCCTTACTACACCACTGCCCACGCTCATAGGAATTCTATAAGTGTAGGAGCAGCGTCGGAGCATTAAGCACCCAAGCCTGCAGAAGAAATCTCTTCCAGGGCTTAGTAAAAGGGGGGATAGTGAAAGCTAGTCTTCAAAAAAACTCACATAAATGAGTTTTCAATAGTCGCTTAAATTTAGAATAAGATGGAGTCACGTGATGCAGTGAGCAGGATTAGACGTGTTTGTCCGTAGCTGCTCGGAGGCTCTCCCGGGCTTCCCTATAAATTGCTTCTTTGCTACAAATTTGACTGACGGCAGACGGTGAATTGAAAGTTACTCTCTTTATGGACAGCTTTGTGGTAAAAACAACAGACTTGATGACCAACAGACTAACTAAACGCAAGAAAGTCTTACCTAAGATTTCTGCAGACAAGATGGCGGATCTGAGGCCTTCCTCATCAAGTTTGCCTGGCTCATGCGTAAAACAGCTTCACTTACCGCAAGACTCCTCTGTGCATACGCCGAGCACATTCTCCCCCTTGCTTTCACTTTTACAGTGCACATGTAATGTGATTATCATTTCTTTTGATCATTGAAGAGCTAGTTTTCTGCCTAGTGCCAGTGGTAAGGGCTATGCATTTTTGGCTTTACTGAAAGCATTCAGAGAATTGACCTGTTGGTTGTAGCAGGGTCTGAGATGGATGTGGAGGGGACTAACAGGTGGTATGACAATAAGTATCAGGAGAGAGGTTGGGGGGGGGGGGGGCAGGCAGGGTAGAGGCATGAGAGCTGGTGGGCAAATGGCACAAGTGGGACTGATAGGGGTTATAGACGACAGACCTGGGTGGACAGAGATGGCAGGCTGACTCACAGACTCTTGTTTCAGGTCTCAGCTTGTGAACCCACCGGGACAGACAGGAAAAATGCTTGAAGTACAGTAGATGCATGTAAACCACAGGGAAATACTTTTAAAACCAATAGGAGGAAATATTTTTTCACTCAGAGAATAGTTAATCTCTGGAGCGGATAGCGTAGCTGGTTTTAAGAAAGGTTTGGACAAGTTCCTGGAGGAAAAGTCCATAGTCTGTTATTGAGAGAGACATGGAGGGAAGCCCCTGCTTGCCCTGGATCGGTAGCATGGAATGTTGCTACTCTTTGGGTTTGGGCCAGGTACTAGGGATCTGGATTGGCCACCGTGAGAACGGGCTACTGGGCTTGATGGATCATTGGTCTGACCCACTAAGGCTATTCTTATGTTCTTATCGTTGTAAAACTACAAAAAGACTGTATAGAAGTCCCATTCCCTTTCCTCTCTTCCAGGCAGCATCAACGCAAGCAGTCACACACGCTACAGTGGCACTTATTTACCTTTAATGGGTGGTTTAAATCCCCAATATTTTTCTGGAGTTTCCTGCATATCAATGTGCTACCCAGGGCCAAAGATAGACACACTCCCTGGACCACCCTCAACACATCCCCAGCCATTCCCTATGTTTTGGCCTTATCTACATTTAGCTTTGACCTGGTTCTGAGATTGTGCTTTAGACTGTTGAGGGTTCAGGACACCCACATTTAAAACACAAAGAGCACATCTAAATAGTTTTCGGGCTTTCAGGGGATATATAAGAAAATAAAACATAAATACAGGGCAGACAGTGTCACTACCACTGCTGCTACCAATAAAGATGGCTTTGCCAGCTCCACCAGTGCTGGCTTTTAGCCTCCTGCAGCCTTTCCACAGAGACCTGCCCATTCTGATTGAGCTGCAGAGTCACAGGGAGTCATGTGCTGTGCGGATAGCCCCTAATCTTACAAACGCACACAGTTTGATGCTTAGCATACAAAGTTGCACATGCAAATAACAGACTACTTCCAATTATGTGTGCAACTTAATTATTTTAATTAGCTAATTGCTGTTAATAGCCAATAGTTGGATTTAATTGGTGCTAATTTGCAGTGGTATTCTACAAATTGAGCCTGCAAAATCCATAGCACGCAACTGCAAGAGGGTGAGATCTGGGTGTGTCTAGTACTTATACATGCAGGTTACACCTGCACCTCACTGATAACAGGTAGGTGAGTTAAGTTTTAAGTGCTGGTGCCTAGAATTAGGTGTGCAGCTCTGGACTTACACTAAAGTCTCCTTTTACCAAATTACCACATGCTAAACCACATGGTACCCTTCTAGAATAACGCCAGCTCAATGCTGGCGTTAAGGTCTAGCACACGCGGCAATTTAGCATGCGCTATTCCACGCGTTACGGCCCTAACGCACCTTTGTAAAAAGGAGCCCTAGTATTCTAGCATTAACAGCGGGATCTGGATAGGCCCTACTGTCAGCCAAATACTCTAACCCACTTCCTGCATAATCTTCCCCTTTACCTTTTCCCCCAAAACACGCTGTAGTCATCTGGTTGGGTAAAATTTAGCCGCAGCTCAGTTTATTACCATAAACATAATAACATCTCAACTTCATTAACTTTATTAACATTATATAAAAGAGCTCCTCCCAAGCTACCGCATGAAATGAGTTTTATTCCCTCGACCCCGCCACGACAGCAAGAGTCAGAGGGGTGGCATGACCCTCATGCCCCTTTTCCAGGTCACCTGACCCACCGGGCACGGCTCCCTGCCGTCCCAACGCTCATCACCTGATGAGCCCCATGACCCAGTAGTTCGGGAGAACCGCCCCCGAGCTACCAACATCCGTCCACAAACCATGGGCGGGTGGGTGGGTAACGCCAACCTGGAGGACCTCAGAAGGAGCCGAGTCCTCCAGGGTCCCTTCTTTAATTCCTCGCCTCCCCTCACCGCAACCAATCATTTTAAAATTTTTTTAATGACGGGCCCGTCACCTAATCCCTACTTGGCTTCCTCATTTTCCCCTTAACCTCCCCCCCCCCAGCTGATAGGCGACATGAGGGCTCTACCAGCCCCGTTTTATATTCCGCCCATCGACATGGGGGTCTCGGGCTCCCATTTCTGTTTCTATAATGGCAATTATGCATTCAATTGCTGATTATAGAATTTGTACTTAAGTGCATCAATCCAGTACCTAATTTTAGGCAACCTGTTGAAATTTATCCCCAAAGTGTATCTGAATCTTAGATGCAGAGAAAGCTTCTCTCTCGCTGATACACCATTCCTTGTAAAAGAGCCCAGTCTCCACATAGACGTGCATCTGTCACCCTGGATTCTATTATTTTTCCAAGTAGCTCTATACATCCTAGAGTTTAGGTGCAATTCATTGTTCAGCTTTGTGTGTGTATATATCTATACATGTGGTAGAATGTGCTTTGCAGCTATCTCTGAGAAATCACACATAACCATGGATGTGAATCCACGTCTGCATTTCGGTGTCTGCACCTGCTCACAGAGACACGCGTGGGCTCTCCACACGTGGGCCGGCCTTTTCTCCGCACTCTCAAGGTGCTCCAGGCAGAGATGCACCTCTTGGCCTTATACCACACTGCCAGCTCCTGCAGCCTCTACGATGGGCCTTACAGCAGACAGCTGTGACTGATGACACGCATTAAACAGTTAATCCTTCTGATTGAATGTTTGCTTCCTCCAAATTGAAACATTAAACAACATCGCAGAAAGAGGAGCCCGGGACAAATCAGTCATGAAGGATTCATTTTCTGGCGAATAATGTATCTCATGAGCTCGGAATATATAAACATGGGAGTGTGGAAAACCCTCTCCCTCTCTCTTCAGTGCAGCTGGGGGCTCCCATCGCCGCCCCCACCAATCCAGTCTGGCCGTCTGCAGAAGAAAGCATGGTCCACACACAGGATAATCTCCCAGGGGCTCAGGCTGCTATATGTTTCTGTGAAAGGATTGGGGGGGGGGGGGGATGCTTGGATATCTCTGTCTGTATAAATTGAGGATAAAGGAGAATGGATGGAGATATTTACAGCAAAAAATTGTGCTACTACATGATGAGGGGATGAAGGGGTAGAGGTGGTAGGAGGGAGACACATCACAAACTCTTTTGCTACCAGATATCTGTGGGGGTTTCTAGGACTCCTTTGTTAAAACTGACAGTTTCACTCTTGGACTCTGCAGAACTAACCTGGCAGATGAAGGCTCAGAAGCATTCTTTCTTCCATGTGTATTTCCCATGTTGGAGGCTAAGTTTTAGGCTGGAGCACTGACTGCTAGGGTTATGAAATAACATCTGCGTCTGGTGTCCTTTGCAGTCTAGGTACTCTTAGCTGATCCAACTACTTCAGGGTGCAGATGATTTTGACAGGATTTGTATTTTAGTGAGGTGGCCATGTGTCGTCAGAGACCCTTCCCTTTCTCCCCTCCCTCCCACCAACACACACACACATTCATTTCATTTCTGACCCAGGCCAGATTTTCTCTCCCAGTCCCCTGACTTTCTGCTTTCTCACATTTTCCCTACCGTCATTTTCAATCTTTCTTTCTCTCCATCTTAGTTACTGTCTCTGTTTCCCTTTGTCACCTCACTTTTGCCATCAGACTCCTGCAGTCTATAACTCCCTCTGTCTCCCCCTGTAGCTTCTCTCTCTTTCTCTGATCTCTCTCCCTGTAGCCTCTGGTTATGTGCTCTAGCTTCCTCTCTCTCCCTTTTAACCTCGCTCTCTTTCTCTGATCTCTCCCTGTAGCCTCTGGTTATCTACTCTAGCTCCCTCTCTCTTTCTCTGATCTCTCTCCCTATTGCCTCTGGTTATCTGCTCTCTCTCTTACAGTCTTGCTTTTCCCCCTCTCTCTCCTTGATCTCTTTTCCTGTCTAATCTCTTTCTGGTTTCTGGTCCGGTTCCCCCCCCCCCCCCCAGTCATTGGTTCTCCGCGCTCTCTCTCTCTCTCTAATCCCTGGCTCTCCTTTTCTCTCTCAGCATCTCTCTTTCTCTAATCTGTTGTATCTTCCCTGACTCTCTTGTTCCTCTCTATCTGCAGTCACTGGTTGCTCTCACCCTGGCCACCACTGCCTCTCTTTCTGCAGTCTTTTCTCTAGCTTCTCCTCACTTTCATCCATACCAGCTCTCTTTCGCTCTCTCTCTCTCCAGTTTCTGATTCTCTATGCTCAGTCAGATTCAGGACATTTTATTGAAATGACAATTCTTTGATATGTTGACAAAGTAATAAATAAAAGGGTACATATTCAGAAGAAGTGTGTGTGTGTGTGTGTGTGTATGTGAGGGGGATAGATGCAAACTCCTCTGCGGGTTTTTTACCTCAAGGAATTTAACCATAATCAAAACAGAAGAGAGAGATACAGGGCAGTTTTTAGCAGGAGCTCAAACCGCTATGTTCTGGGGACTTTGGGCTACTTCCTTTTCCCCAGAGTTTTCGCTTTGCAAGTTTGTACTTGTGACTTGCCCAGAGAGATTTGAACTATGGCTTCCTGGCTCCCATCTTACTGCTGTAGCCATGAATAAGCTACTGCAGTGAAAAGCATGGTGGAGTAAAGTGGAATCTGACCCAACGGTGTGGTTTTGTCCTGATTTCCCAGTAGTCCCTTGGTCTTTAGTCCTAGTCCTCAAGGATCACTATCAGGTCAGGTTTTCAGGATATGCCTAATGAATATGTATGAGGGTGATTTGCATGCTCACTACCTCTATAACATGCAAATCTCTCTTGTGCATATTCATAAGGGATATCTCAAAAGCCTGGCTCACTGGCAGCCCTCAAGACCTGGGAGTGAAGACTGTCAGTTTGTCTCAACCCAGTCGGGTTTTCAGGGTATCCAAAATGAGTATGCAACAGAGAGATTTGCATTCACTGCCTCTTTGGTATTGATATCTGTCTCATGCATTTTCATTGTAGTATTTAAAAACCCAACTGGTTTGGTGTGTGCCAGGGTTACCATATGGCTACAGAAGAAAGATGATGGACTGAGATTCCAGGTTTTACTTCCATTAAAAGAAATGGAAGTAAGGAGGACAGATTGAGACATCTGGGTTTTACTTTCATTGAAAGGAATGGAAGTAAAACCCGGATGTATCAATCCGTTCTCTTTTTTCTAGAGTCATATGGTAACCCTAGCTGTGCCCCAACGACTGGGATGCGAACCACTACTCTATGTTCTGCAGAGCTACCAAGTTCTGCAGCTCCAGAAGGGAGATTTTAGGCCAGTCCTGGATTTTTAACAATTTTATCTTGATACATCATGGGACCTATCGCACTGATACAAATCCCACACTGCTTTGGAATGCACGTTTAAAACAAGGACATTGAAGCTATGGTTATTTAAAATTCCAGTGCTTTACTTTTATTATTCTTTATTTTTATCAACTTTCATTGGGTTTGGGGAGTTTAGTATGATTTTTTCCAATAAAAAGTTATAAACTAAATTTTGGGGGAGGATGGGGGCGAGGTCAATAGGGAAAAGGGAAGGGGTAGGAATTAGGGGGAGGGTACTGAGAGATGTAATGGGTATTTTGGAAATATATTTTGAAGAAATGAAAGATATTTGGAAATTAATATGATGAATTTTAATTTAATGACTATTTTATTGTATTATATTATTGTATATTTACTGATTTCCTCAATAAAAATGTTATAAATTAAAACGAGGACAACCAAAATGTCTCCCTCCTGGAACTAGGTCACTTGACAGCTATGGTGTTAATTAGAGAATGACACGGGGACAAATTTGTCCCCGTCCTCGCAGGAACTCAATTTCCCCACCCCGTCCTTGCAAGTTTTGTTGCTGACCCTGTCCCTGCCCCATTCCTATAAGCTCTGCATTAACCGCACAAGCCTTGAACACACATGATTTTAAAGTGTTTGAGGCTTGTGCAGATGAGGACAGAGCTTGCAGGAAGGGGGCAGGGCCAGGAAAAAAACTCACCAGGATGGCACGGGAAAATGAGTTCCCGCGGGGATGGGGAAAAGTTTGTCCCCATGTCATTCTCTAGTGCTAATACCAGTACTCTGCTACAATGACTGCTTCCAACAGTTTATCTGAGTCAGGGTTTCTCAACCCAATCCTCAGGACACACCAAC
Organism: Geotrypetes seraphini; assembly: GCF_902459505.1. Classification (NCBI taxonomy): domain Eukaryota; kingdom Metazoa; phylum Chordata; class Amphibia; order Gymnophiona; family Dermophiidae; genus Geotrypetes; species Geotrypetes seraphini. Next base: position 70,575,436 of record NC_047094.1, on the reverse strand, counting down.
CAGTCACATCAGCAGGATATCCATAATGAATATGTATGAGGTAAATTTACTTGCACTGCCTCCATTCTATGCAAATCTGTCATATGAATAGGCATTGTGGATATTTTTAAAACTAGATTGACCTGGGGTGTCCCGAGGATTGGGTTTAAGAACTCCTGTTCTTAGGTTTACCATATTTTGAGATGCAAAAACTCAGACACATGTGATTCAATTTTTCAAAATCTTCTTATCACATCAGCATCTTACATGAATTTTAGGAAATCAATAAAGTCTTATTTATTCAGCAAGTTCTTATGAAACCTTGCATGAAAGATATTTTGTAAAGATCAATATGTTAGATCATTGATACTTTGCTGTTATTGTTCAGCTGTTCTTTAATTGTTAGCCGCATGGATCTGCAAGGATTTGCAGGATAAAAATGCTATGCTATATTCTGCCCCTGCCCTGTTCTGCCCTAAACCTGCCTTGTTCTGCCTCCAGCTTTGCCCCTACAAAGCTTCGTCTCTTCTTCCCTGACCTCTCCGCCGCGTCTAGAGGGCCTCAAGCATGTGCGGATGTGTGTGACATTATCTGCGCCTGCTCAGAGGCCCTCCAGATGTGACCGGAGCTTGTCGGACCTTTCCAAAACCCGAACAAACTGCCAGGTTTTGGAAAGTCCATCTGGGCACCTGGACAGTCCTCTAAAAAGAGGACATGTCTGGGTTTTCCTGGAAGTCTGGTAACCCTACCTGTTCTCCTAAGACAGGGGTGTCAAAGTCCCTCCTTGAAGACCGCAATCCAGTCGGGTTTTCAGGATTTCCCCAATGAATATGCATGAGATCTATTAGCATACAATGAAAGCAGGGCATGAAAATAGATCTCATCGTGTTCATTGGGGAAATACTGAAACCCCAACTGGATTACGGCCCTCGAGGAGGGACTTTGACACCCCAGTCCTAGGACAAGCAGGGTGAGTCAGCTACACATGGGTGATGTCCCGACAGCTCCCATTCGCAAAATAAGCTCTCCAATAGCTCAGAGAGATTTGGTTTTCTCTCTGAGCATGTGTGGTGCTGGGGCCCCTCTGGGCAAGCTCAAGTATTATCCATTCCTCCCATGCTCCCCATATTCCCTCAGTCTATAGTCTCTGCCCATTCCCAACAGTCGGTTTTCTACATAGCTCTCTATTTCATCAACAATGGAAAGAGTAAGAACCTGCCAGTGTCTAGAACAGTGCTTCTCAGCTCCATCTTGGAGTACCCCTTTGCCAGTCAGGTTTTCAGGATATCCACAATAAATATGTATAAACTTGATTTGCATACACTGCCTCCATTATATGCAAATTTCTTTCATGCATATTCATTGTGGATATTTTGAAAACCTGACTGGTAAGGAGGTACTCCGGGACCTGGTCTAGAACCTCAGGTTTAGTCAGGGAGTGGTTTGCCTGCCTGTGCCTTGACTTCACTTTGGCAAACACCTTGTTTTCCACATTAACTTCATGCACAGGTGGGAAACATCACCACAGTCAGAGCATTTAGTAGCAGAAGAAACAATTGAACTTCCCAGCTTCCCAGCACAACTCCTGAAAGTTTGTTTCTGCCCTGGGTCACCCAGCAGGTGGGGACCCAGCTGCTTGTTCTCTTCTTGAAGTGACACAAGCTGCAAAGTGAAGACTTGCTTTCTCTTCTTCTGTCTGTCTCTTTTTTTTTTTTTCCCCTGCCCCAGCAGGGAATGTTGAGGAAGGAGCCAAGATATTGTTTCAGCAGCTGGTGAGGGAACCACAGGGCAAAGGCAGACAGGGGTGAACAGATATGGTGTGATCATGGCCCCTGCCCTTCCTTCTACCCCTCCCTCCTGGCACAGGGGCAAAGGGATAATGGCTAGTAGGGGGTTGTGGGAAATGATAGTGTTAATTTTGGGGCATCTGTCATTATGCAAAGGACATCTGCCTATCTAATATTTCTCTCTCAGCTTATCTGTCTGTGCTGTCTGCTTATCTTTCTATGTAGTTACAGGATATATACATACTATAAATATATATTTGTAAGAAACTATTTCAGAGATTTCATTCATCTACCATACCGATGCTTCTTTCTGCCAGATTTAAATGCATTGTGTGCTAGGTGAAGGCAACTTATTGGAAAGTAGTTGGCAGACTTGGTAGTGAAGGAAAAGGGTGCTATTGTACTTACACTGTCAATATATATAGCAGTAAATCTCTGCATTCTGGGTGCTGTTAAGTGGTGCTGAATTAAATCTGTAGTGAGCCCTAGGTAGGGTTACCATTTAGCTCCAGAGAAAAAGAGGACGGATTGAGACATATGGGTTTTACTTCCATTGCATTCACTGAAAGTAAAACCCAGATGTCTCAGTCCGTCCTTCTTTTTCTGGAGCCATATGTCAACCCTAGCCCTAGGGTTTAGATCCCCATTCACCAGTTACACCTACTTCTTGAGAATATTAATTCATGATCTTTTCCTTACCTGCACCCCTCCACCCCAGTTACTCTCTCCCAGATCACCTTTCCTCAAATGGAAATTGCATGGCCTGGTTCTGGATGTGTCAGCTGCTTCAGGTTGCCAGTAATGCCCCCTCTAATTTTCGCTGAGAAATGTGTGGGTGTACCCTACTGCTAGGCACATCATTAAGGGACTGCGGAAGTTGCCATACAAAGAGAGGCTAGAGAAACTGGGCCTTTTCTGCCTTGAAAGAGAAGACTGAGAGGGGACATGATTGAAACATTCAAGATATTGAAGGGAATTGACTTAGTAGAGAAAGAGAGATTGTTCACCGACTCCAAGGTGAAGAGAACGAGAGGGAACTCGCTAAAGTTAGAAAAGAAAAGATTCCATACAAATGCAAGGAAGTTCTTCATCCAGGTAGAAATCTGGAACGCTCTTCCGGAGACTGTTATAGGGGAAAGTACCCTTCAGGGATTCAAGATAAGGTTGGATAAGTTTCTACTGGAACAGAACATATGCAAGTAAGGCTAGACTCAAATAGGGCACTGGTCTTTGACCTAAGGGCCGTCGTGTGAACGGACTGCTGGGCACGATGGACCACTGGTCTGACCCAGCAGTGGCAAATCTTATGTTCCAAGTGAGTGTGGAAAGAAGGAGGTTATAGTCATGCCCCTCCCTGAGCAATCTCTGCCATAGTACCATTATCTACTGTCACATATTCACCTCCTCTCCTCCTTCATTCCTTGATCTCTTCCCTCTTTCTATATCTTTTCTCTCCCATCACTCCTTCTTCCTTCATCTCCATATCAATCATTTATATCACACTTCTTTCCATTTTTACCTTTTGCCACCACCAACCCTCCATGCCTCTTTTCCAAGCATTTACTCTCATCTCTTCCTTCCTTCCCTCAGCATCTACTCCCTTGTCTCCTTCCCCTGTCTCTGCCTCCTTTCCTCTCAGTATCTCATTCTTTCCCCCTCTCCCTCATCTTCTCCTCTGCCTCCTTCCCTCAGCATCCTCTTTCCACTTTGTCATGACTTCCCTATCAACGCCCTTCTTCCCTCCCCTTCCCCACCACAGCATCTGCCTTCATGGCTCCTTACTGCTCTTTCAGCATCTACCCCCTGCCCCTTCCTTTCCTCTCACTGCTTCTTACTTCTCCTACAGTGTTTACCCCCACACTTCTTTCACTCTTACCTCCTTGTATTCATATACTTCAGTCCTTGTACTCACAACCAGCAGCCCTAGATGAAACCAGCTCTTGCAGCTTCCTCATGCTACTTTAGAGAAATGAGAGGGAAACAGGAGGAGTGGAGGGAAGCTTGTGCAAAAGGAGAGGCTGAGGGAGTAGAGTTAGATAAGCAGTAAGGGATTAAGTAGCGTCAGAGTGTCTAGGGGGAACTGGGATTGATAGAAAAGAAGAAGAAGGGAACAGAGCATGACTGCTGCCTGGGGTACAAACCATTGACAGATTATAGGGGGTTTATATTGCTGATTTAAAGGTTCTGCCAGGCATTTCTCTCCAGGACCAGTCCTGCCACAAAAAGACCAGACATCCACCTAGGACAGCAGAATTTGGAGGAGCAGCAGCATGGTGCCAGCAAGACAGCAGTAACGGACATTTGAGTACCCACACACACTCGAGGCTAGCTAATAGCCATGCTGTGTCTCCTTTGACATTTGTATTAGCAGGTGCAAGATACTGCAGGCCTTGAAGTGCAAGGGACTCAAATCAAGCTTCTGCTTGGACACTGAAGATGGAAGTAGGGTGGTGGTGGTGGCAGGAAGAAGGGAAGGGGGAAGATATGTTGAATATGGTGCGGGAGTGGTAGGGAAGGAGAGATGCTAGACACCTTGAGGGTGGGTAGGAAAGGAAAAATGCTGCACTGGGGGGAATAGAGAAGAGATGCTTGTCACCTGGGGTTAGTATGGAAGGGAGATGCTGAATGTGGAAAATAGAGAAAAAGAGATTCTGGACTATGAGAAAGGCACATGGCTGAAGGTATGCCTGTGGCATTAAATGCCCTTGGATGGCTTTGCTTCTCTTCCTTAATTAAAACCTTTGCATGGAAACCCTAAATTAGTGCTGCATACCCCACATCTATTGAAAATTTGCCTTTCTCAAATGGGAGACTGGGCAGGTCTGTGGACCCACTTGATCTGAGCCCTAGGCATATGGTCAGTTTCACTTTGCATTAATACTAAGCTACTCGCAAATAGTTGTAAACCTTATGAACAGTTTTAATAGCCAGCTGGCTCGTTGCCAATCACTCATACTCCATAGGCTAACCAAGTTCCTTCTCTTATTTTTAGGGCTTTTCAGATAAAGCTAGGAAGTGCTAATGTGCCAGTTAAATCTAGAGGCTACCTGGGGCTGCAATTTTGGGAAAGGGAGGGTTGGCCAAGACACTGAGATCAGCCCTATGGAATGAATCAAAGCTCCTTTATGAGTGACTGTGGGGTTGGAGCTGATCGTTATTTAGGAGTGGTGGTTGGGTGGAGGAGTAGCCTAGTGGTTAGAGCAGCAGGGTGCCTGGTAGAGATTCCAGTTGCAGCTCCTTGTGATCTTGGGCAGGTCACTTAACCCTCCATTGTTTCAGGTACGAACTTTGGAGCTCTTTCTACTAAAGAGTATTGAACCTTAAAGTTCAAAGAAAACACTTATCCCAAAATATGTTAAAGGAGCCGCAGTAGTGATTCCTAGCCGAAACCTATAGGAACTGAATGGGCTTCATTGTATTTGCTAAGCAGGAATCGATACCACAGTTTTGTACATAGAGTCTTTAATTCAGTAGCACTAAGCACCTCTTGAATGCTCCTGCATTATACCCCCCTTTTTTTTTTTTTTACTAAACCACGGTAGAGGTTTCTTCTATGGTGTGGGGCACTAAACGGTTCGACATTGTTCTGACGCTCATAAGAATTCTATGAATGTCTGAGCAGCATCGGCGCATTTAGCGCTCCAGGCCGCAGTGAAAACCTCTACCGTGGCTTAGTAAAAAGGGGGGGGGGGGGAGGGGGCAATTTTTGGGAAGTTCCATGTGCTAAGGGAAAAATTAGTGTGGGATCTACATACAAATATGCCAAACAAGCCCTAAACACTGCCACATTAAATCTGGGTTTAGGGCCCGATTCTATATGTAGTGCCCAAAATATTGGTGCCGACTAGAATTGGTTAGTGCGATTCTACAAGGCGCATATATCTTTTATGTGCTTCATGGAATTTAGGCCAGTTTCTGCACCTAAGTTGTGCATGCATTGGGTGTATTCTATAACAATGCGCATAACTTTTAGGAATGCCCATAATCCACCCCTGGACACGCCTCCTTGTCAAATTAGCGCACTGCAACCGGTGCATACTTGTATAGAATTTCGCTTTCCAAGTTGTATGTGTTATTTTTAATTATTGTCAATAAGCAGTGATTATGAGGTGTTAATTACCAATTAAGTTGTGCACCCATGATGGCTACGCGCACACAGCCTTGGGTGCCATATACAGAATATGGGGGTTAGTGTGTGGGAAACTCCCAAATTAAAACACATTAAGCCCAGATTTTAACACATTATAGTGAAAGAACCCTTTAGATTGTAAACTCGCTGGGGACAAAGAAACATCTACCATACCTGAAAGGTAATTCTCCTTGAACTACTACTGAAAATGATGTGAACCAAATTTAAATAAATAAATGGTGCTTTGGGGTGGGTTGTTTATTGCTCATGATTTGTGAATTGTATTTTGTTGTTAGTGTTTTATTATCTCATCCCTTAGTGGGAACAGGGACTAGGATTAGGTTTCTAAGGTGTATATGTATTTTTATGCTATGTTCACTTTGTATTTCCTATTCTGGCTCTATCCCTGGGTGAAGGGGGAAGATTTGATATCAGTATTAGAAAAGACTAGAAAAATGCTGGAAATGCAGGCCTCCACAGGATGTGAGTTCATGGGTAACTTTTCCATTGTCAGGGAGAACATATTGTGATGAATTCATGAAACGGCCTCCTAGTATAGATGGTGAAGATTGTATCTGAATTCAAGAAAGCTTCGGACAAATACATGGAGGGGAATAAGTCTGAGGTTGGATGTTTTGTGCAAGACGTCCACAAACCCAGTAGGTAAAATGTCCATTTCAAAGCTGCCAAATGTCTTTTATTTTTGAAAATGAGCTAGGTCCTTAGAATGTCTACCTTTTTTTCCTCATTTTCAAAAATAAAAATGTCCACATGAAAAATATACAAAAGCAGATTTTGTAGACATACCAACCAACTACTTTGGCTGATCATGGCAAAAGGAATCCCCATCAGATGAGCCAGTCCCTGGTGGCTCAACTGATGGGGATACCCCTTACCAGGATCAGCTGAGCCACAGAGCCCTACACCCTCCCCCTGACATCCCCGGATCTCTGCTGACATCCCCCACATCCCCATGACATTCCCCTGACTTCTTGGACCTCCCCTGACATCCCCAGACCTCCCCTGACATCCCCCCACATCCCCCTGATATCTCAAACCTCTCCCAACATCCCCTGACATCTCCGTCTCCCCCTATCGACCCAACATTCCTGGCCCCTCATATCATAAGAACATAAGAACATAAGAACATAAGAAGCGCCATCTCCGGATCAGACCTTCGGTCCATCAAGTCCGGCGATCCGCACACGCGGAGGCCCTGCCAGGTATACACCTGGCTTATTTTATAGCCAACCATATCTTTATATGCCTCTCTCAAGGAGATATGCATCTAGTTTGCTTTTGAAGCCTAGGACTGTCGATTCTGCAATAATCTCTCCTGGGAGAGTATTCCAGATGTCAACCACTCTCTGTGTGAAGCAGAACTTCCTGATATTAGTCCTGAACTTGTCCCCCCTTAGCTTCATTTCATGTCCTCTTGTCCGTGTCAAATTGGACAATGTAAATAATCTCTGCTCTATTTTGTCGATTCCTTTCAGTATTTTGAAGGTCTCGATCATATCCCCACGCAGTCTCCTCTTCTCAAGGGAGAACAATCCCAGTGTTTTAAGTCGATCCTCATATTCCAGTTTCTCCATACCCTTCACCAGTTTAGTCGCTCGTCTCTGCACCCTCTCCAGCAGTTTTATATCTTTCTTTAGGTAGGGAGACCAATGTTGGACACAGTATTCCAAGTGGGGTCTGACCATTGCCCTATAAAGCGGCATTATAACTTTCTCCGATCTACTTGAGATTCCTTTCTTTATCATGCCCAACATTCTATTTGCCTTCTTTGCCGCTGCCGCGCATTGTGCCGACGGCTTCAGGGTCCTATCTATCAGTACACCCAGATCCCTTTCTTGTTCACTTTTTCCCAGAGTTGCACCTGACATTCTGTACTCGTATTCCTTATTTTTACTGCCTAAATGCATTACCTTGCATTTCTCCACGTTGAACTTCATCTGCCATTTCTCCGCCCACTTTTCTAACCGACACAAATCTCTCTGGAGTTCCTCACTGTCCTCCTGCGATCTGATTGCCCGGCAGAGTTTTGTGTCGTCTGCAAACTTGATGATCTCACTGGATGTTCCGTTTTCCAGGTCATTGATATAAATATTAAAAAGGATCCCCCCAACATTCCTGGACCCCCTCCCATATTCCTGGTCCCCCTGTACCTTTGGATGAGAAAACGACAGGAGGGAAGCTCCCTCCTGCCTACAGCGCCACGTGCTGCAAATGATGGGGCTTTCCCCTCCCAATGCATCTTGTTACAGAATCCAGGCCTAGATGCTTCTGTGGTAATTTTTTTTAATGGTCACATGCTAAAGGTAACATTAATGCATGGCCATTAATGGTAAAAATAGATAATTGGGGCTTTATGGCCACAATAAAAATGGCCTTAGCAAGAGAGAAAGACTTCCATAAGAGCACGCTAAGGCCTCTTTTTACCACAGCTTAGTATAAGGGCCCTTATGTGATGAGTGAATTTCTGTAATTTAAAAATGCATTTGTACATTAGAGATGAGCAAATCAAAAATTGTTGTCTTTGTGTTGTTTCCCATGTTTACAGGAATGGTTTGGTTTGTTTTTTTTAATTTCCCGGGGGGTGGGGGGGTGGGGGGCTTTCTGAGCATTTGCTCCTTACCTCGTGTTTTTTCAGCTCATTTCTATTTGTTAATGACATGCAATGACACGGGCTATGTCATTGACACTTTCCACATCACTCAAAATGACAGCCTATCCCTGTTAAACTTTTAAGACTAAAATGTTGTTTTATTGATGCTTAAAAAATATTCATTTTTGTGCTTTTGCAGATGCTTTTAATCAGAGATATTTCAAAAGTCTACAATCTCTCTCTGTTTTCCTCTTTTTGCTCTCTCTCATCTCTTTTGTCTCTCACTTTTTCTTCCTTTCCTAGTTTCACTCCTGGGAGATTTGCGCTGCTTGGAAACCAATGTCCTTGCTGCTGAAGCTCGGGGTCTTTTGATTTTCCAGGATCTGCGCAGGGTCCATTCCCCTGGCTGCAGATTGACAACAAGAGAAAACGAGATGAAATACATTCTGAAGTGTTCATAGTGAACAGCCTAAATAAGCGGGAGAGAGTTAAGTGACAGATGGCATATGGATGCGGGCATTTTGTTGAGAACGCAAGCAAAGTAAATCCCTGGGAGCAGAGAAGGGAAAGAGAAGAGGGACCCCAAGGAGCTTGTGGCTATAAAGATGGGACAATAACTTTTTGATAACTAGATAATCAATCAGTAAATTAAAAGATTGATACTGGAAATCTAATGCTATCCAATTACAAATGATGGGTAGGCCCTGCTGTGATGATTTTCTAGGAAATCTGTTGCACAGTATGTGACTGACCCATCTTCCTCTCTTTCTCTCTCTTCTCCCCTCCATTTCTTTCTGTATTTTAATTTCCCTTTATTCCTCTCCTCAATCCTTTTTCTCTTCCTTTCTCCTTTACAATTTTTATTTTGTTTGCTTTCTCTCCTCAATCTGATATCCCTCTGCCTCTTCTCCATCCTTTCTTCACCCTCCTCTCCTCTTTTTTGTGCTCCTCTGGTTTTGCTTCATCTCTTCTCTCTCCCTCCCTCTCTTCTCTCCCTTCTCTCTTTCTCACACATCCTCTCACCTCTTTTTACACCCCTCTGCCTTTTCTCCTCAGCCTTCCCTCTCCCTCCCAGTTTATTTCCTCTGTTTCCCTCCCATGCCTTCTCCACCCCCTCTTTCTCCCCTTGTGCTCCTCTGCCTTTCTTCCATTTCTTCTCTTGCTCCCTTTCCTTTTTCCACCATGATTTTCCTTTCTCTCTCTTCCATCTTGTACCCCTCTGCTTCTTCACTCCTTCTCCCTCTCTGCTAGATTTCTCTCTCCCTCTCATTAGTTCAGGTGAGACCCTATTGCTGGGCTCAGCAGGTATAGAAATGTTGTTTTCCCATTCTCTGGATAAAAAATGCCTGGCAGGCTTAAATCTGTTCAGTCTGTCTATACATCTTCAGTCCTGATAAGAGCTACAGATAATTACCCCTTTACTGAAAATGTTGTACAGAAAGACCCAAGTGTAAATACTAGAGAGGGAGAGTGATGAGGGGACCTTTGTTTATATACACATCATCATTAACTCAAGCACAACAATTTAACAGCAGACTTTTACTTCCTAATTTGCATTGTTTAACAAGTTCAAGGTAAGAGGGCAGCCATCAACCCTATGGAAAGAGGCAGAGATTGTTATGAGTTTGTCAGGTCTCAATTCAACACTAAGCAGTATATCTTAATCTCATGGGAGAAGACAGATAGATAGAAGAAGAAAGTTAGCTCCTCCTCGCTGAGAGACAGCTGTTAACCCCAAGAGAAGATAATGAGAAGTTACAAGTGTGTCAGATCTCAGTTTATCACTTGTGGGAAGACAGTGACATGTTCTAAGTGTGTCTGGTCTTATTTCATAATCTGTCCCTTGTGCAGGTCCAGAGAGAGAGAGATCAGTACATGCTGTAGGTCCCAAAGAAAAGAAGAGACCGTTGTCTACTTTGTAAATCTCAGAAAAAAAAAAGATCTGTCTTGTCTCCATATTCAAGAGGGACATTGGCCACCCTGAGGATCCAAGAAAGTGCTTTGTCACCACTACATAATCCAAGGAGAAATCTATCCCTGCTGTAGGTCCAGGACCACTTTAGCCATTGGACTAACTAAGCAGTGGCCTAGGACAGTGGATGATGGAAATTAGAAGAGAGGAAAGAGCAATTGCAGTTAAAATAAAGCAGGAAATCCTCATAACCAGACTAAGGGCTAGATTCACTAACCTGCCCGATCATGCCCAATCCATGGCCGATCCGCGGCAGGCTGACAAATTCACCAAGGGTCAGCATGCAAATGGGGGTGATCGGAGGAATGCCCCCCCATTGACCACACAGATTGCTAGTGAGTGATCCTGAAGCATGCGCAGACCATTGGGCAGGAGAGACGGGGCAGCGAGTCGGGATGGCAAGACAGATTCGGGGCGCAGGGCGGTGAGTTGGGGCAGAGCGCAGGGTGGCGAGAGGAGAATCGGGGAGGCAAGGCAGAAGTCGGGGCTGAAAGGCAGAAGTTGGGGTGGCAAGGCAGGAGAGCAGGATAGATCATGAGCGACTGGTCCCCACCAATCACTTCATTTTTAGATTGGCCAGTCAGTGTTCTTGAAAACGTTTAGTGAATTGCGTCCTTCCTGCTTTGCATGCAGTGTCCCCTCATTTGCATGTGCAGATCGAATCAGATTGGCCACGAGATTAGTGAATCGGTTCAGGGTCACAAAGGGGTCGCAAAGCAATCGGTAAGCTTTGTGAATCTAGCCCTAACTCAAGGAACCACCACTGTATGCTTTTACTCACAGGAATGGTACACAATTTTGAAACATCCATTTTCCCAAGTCAATAGCTTTTGAAAATTGCAGTCATCAGATACAGATAATGCAACATTTACCCCTCCCCGTTTACAAAACTGTAGCGCGGTTTTTAGTACTGGCCATGGCAGTAACAGCTCTGACATTCATAGGCTGGCCAGCGCTATAAACTGCGCTACAGTTTTGTAAAAGGGGGGAGGGGGAGGTTAATATTTATTTTAAAAGTACGATGTCAATTGTGCTTTTACAAGATTGGTGTTCAGGGGGTCATGATTGTTGAGGGATCAGACCCTGAAAGCTATTGAGAGAGAGGTTTTTCCTGTAGGTGCCAGGGACAGTCGGTTCAGCAGATCCTTCCATTTACCATGTGGAAGTTTCTTTGTTTAAATGTTTTTAAAAATCTATTATACTAGAATTTTACACAAACCACTTGTGTACCAGGTATATGGCAAGAGATTTAGGGCTCCTTTTACGAAGCCGTGTTAGCGACTTTAGCGCGCGTGACTTTAATCACGCGCTAACCCCCGTGCTGGCCGAAAAACTACCGCCTGCTCAAGAGGAGGTGGTAGCAGTAGTTTAGCAGGCATTAAAGCGCTAACGTGCCTTCGTAAAAGGAGCCCTTAGAGTTCTATCCAGTTTTAAAATGCAGAAATTATTATAGAATTGGGTAAAAGGACCCCTATGTCAGGGCCCTTTAATAAAATCTCTTTTTTTCTTCTACTAGTTAATAGAACTAGGCTAGCCTGTAATTGTACATGGGTTAAAAAATATTAAAAACCAAGGGCGTGTGAAAAATGATCTCTGTACAACTGAACATGGTCACATTGTTCACAATGCAAAATCTGCTCAGTTTGCATTGCAAATGCAAATGTTTCCAACTACTGTAATTGTGTACAATGCAGAGACAGAAGCATCCTTAATTAGAATGCAAAATGTATTTTAAATAAAGTAAAGCAATCATATTATATTTAATTGTACCAAGAGCCTCTATGCATTATTCACACTAGGGGCTCCTTTTACGAAGGTGCGCTAGGGCCTTAACGCGTGCCATAGCGTGCGTTAAATTCCTGAGCGCGCTAGCCACTACCGCCTCCTTTTGGTGCGTGCGCCAAAAACCCTAGCGCACCTTCATAAATGGAGCCCTAGGTATACAATTACTTTTTCTTGGATTCTCATACATTCTCGTTCTCATCAAGTGGCTTTCCCTTTATAAAAGTATAAATCTGTGGGCCTGAAATTGTTCATACTGTTGTGGTTGCTTGACAACTTTTAATGCACTGTATTTGTTTGGGGTTTTTTTCTAAGACAGTTTTAAAAGAGAAAATCTTCCTCCCTTTCTGTCTCTGTAACTTGAGAGTCTGTGAGTGCACAAATTTGTCCCTCAGAGCAGGTATTTCTGTAAAGATGAGATGGGGGAGAGAGGCAACTTCCCTTCAGGTGCTCAGAAAGAAAAATCCTCCAGCTATTGTTTTGACAAGAATTGAATTGCTTGTTTGCCGACAACATCACTCATGATTTTTTTTTTTTTTTGAGCTGTGTTTAGATTGAGGTGAGAAGGGGACCCTGAAGGGCTCTGAAGGCGTAGCCGATCCTAGGGTAACAGCATCTTTCTTCTTTCCTCAAGTTCTCACAGAAAGACCCTTACTCCAACCTGGGCTTAATGGCTACAGATTGTAGAAGTATTAACTGAACTTTTCGTGTAATTCTGGAGACAGTTAAGCCAAAATGCCGCTTTCTGCTGTGTTTCATTTCCCTTGAGAGATGTCGAACCATAACGTTTCCGAAAGCTCCTCCCGAGTAGCTTTTAACTCCAAATACATCCGTGGTGCGGGACTGCTGCGCTGTTTATCATCAGCCTCCCTGTGCAGACATCACACTACAGGCAAAGCATGATTAGAGAAGGCTACAGGAGAGCGGTTTTCAGCGGCTGTGGCCTTAAGAATTAGGACTTGCCTTTTAGTATTAAAATGAACAAATATAAGAGATAAAATATAGACAAGAAAAGGAGTAAGCTCCAATATAATGAAGACTTGGAGCATTCTTTTTTAAAATTTATAACATTTTATTGAAGGAATCAAATAAATATACAATAATAAAATACAATAAAATATTCATTACATTTATATTCACAATATTAATTTTCATACATATTTCTATCATTCCTCCAAAATATATTTTCATATTACCTATTACATACCTCTATACACTCCCCCTATTCCATCCCCCCTTCCCCTTCCCTCATTTCCCCCCATTGTTTTATAACATTTTTATTGAAAGAATCATATAAATATATAAGTATACAAAAATATAATACATAATAAACTCATAAAAATATTTGTCAAATATAGTTCTATTATTCCTCCAAAATATATTTCCATATATCCACTGTGAACTTCAATACATTCCAAAACTCAACCCCCCCTTTCAATACCTCAGTTCTCTCTTCCTCCCTTCCCTACCCCCCTTTATTATTATTTTTTAAACAGGAAAGCATGCACTCTAGCAGGTAATATTTGATAGGAAGGAGATTAAAATTTTGATTAAAAATTATATACTGCATTTGTTTATTAATTTTAAGACTGTGTATGGGAATGGAGGGAGGGAATAGAGAGAATCCATAGTGAAGGAGGAGGAGGAGGGGACCGGGGGGAGCCGGTGGGTCTTTAACGGGTCAGTTTATTAGCGTAAGACAGCCACACACTCTCACGTACACGGTGTTAGAACTGAGCAAATGTCCCACTGCAGTCCGACCAAGGGAAGCACATGGGATGATCAATATTCGATTTAGTTGCTAATTCACAGCTTTTCTATAGCTGTCATTGAGTGATGTATGAGATTTCACCCGCGGGGTCGCCTGGAAAAAAAAAATTTCAAACAGACAACTTTCCCGTTAACAATGGAGTGAATTGAATATTATTTCTGGGTCGGAATATGTGAAGGGGGTAAGGGTGGAGGGAGATGGAGAGGGGGCGGGGGGAGAGCGAGAACTGCTCTTATCTGTGAATGACAAAAAAATGCCGGATAATTTAACAAAAATAAATCTTGCAAGCAAAAAGCCCCTCTCTTCCTTACCTTGTATCTGTCTGGTTCTATCAGCTGCTCTCTGTCTGCGGCTGACATGTGTATCAAGGCTGAAATATTAAGGCGGTTTTTGAAGGGAGAGTTTCAGAATGGGTTTGCGGAGGGGGTTGGGTAGAGAAGATGGACTGAAAACAGAAAACAAAATTGCACAGTAAAGTGAAAGGGCTGTTAAAATAAGTAGAACACGCTGAAAATAATGTGTGTGTTGGGGTGGGGGAAGGGGTGGTTAGTATATTTCTTAGGTCTTTTTCCACGTGAAGGCTGAGAATGGGGCCGAATTTTTTTCCATTTCAGATGGAGAGTGAAAAGAAATGGAAAAAGCGATTCATGCTATTGCTGAAAATAGCGCGCAAAATTTCATGTGACAAAACTGTTATTAACATTGCCTCCCCCACCTTTTTTTTTCCCCCCCCTCAAAAGCATAGCGCGGTGTTAGCGCCAGCCGTGGCGGTAACAGCTCCAACCCTCACAGGAATTCTATATGGGCGTCGGAGCTGTTACCGCTGCAGCCGGCGCTACAAACCGCGCAACGCTTTTGTAAAAAGGGGGAATTTGGGACAAGCAAAGGGAGGATCACAAACAGGACAAGGAAAGGGCAAAAATGTTGCGATCAGTGTACCTTCCACTACATTTACAGTAAGGGGATGACCCATGGTTTCCTTAAATGCCCTCATATTCTGTTCAGGCAGGAAGAAACATTTTGTACAGAGTGCGCAAAGGCTCAACTCATCTTCCCAAACTGGAGCTTGAGATCCTCTAGGAATAGAGGACTGAAATCCAAAAAAAGTGAAGGGGGCAGGAAGAGCAGCAAAAGGCACAACCGACATCATCATCAGGGGCCGGAAGGGTTCTAGGGGTCAGCAGTGCAGGTTGGATGCTGATGGGGATTGGGTGGAGGAGGTGGGTGAACAAGATTTGGAACAGGATGGGCGGGGGAGTCTGTCCGGCTTACTTGTGTTCCCATAATTCCTTTTCCCCCTCATTGGACTCTATGCTCTTTCCCTTTTTTGTCATCTCTCTCTGTTTTGTCTCACCAGTTCGCCTTGCTTTTCCTTTTATCTTATGGCGTCTGTCCTCTTTCCATTGTCTCTATTTCTTCCTACTATTCTTAACTGTTTCTACAAACGGTTCTCTTTTGTTTCCACCTCTCTGCTCACGCAGGTTAAACTGACAAATTTCTCGAAGAGGAAAGCGCGAAGGAACAAATGAAACAAACAAAAATCCCTGACTCCCAGATAGAGAAAAGAGAAGCATTTGAAGGTAGACCAGTAAATCTGAATATTTACTGCACATCCCATGTATAAATGCATCCCCTAAAATCAAAATCTGTCAAGTTATGTGTCTACTGATAGTATGATATGTTTGCATATCAACAGTCAATCTGTGTGGTGATTTGTTTTAATTAGGTTAAACTCTGCTATAATAATATAATAGAGTGTTTTATTAATCTGGTTCCAGATGATCAGAGAGCTGTCTCAGAGCTGCCTATCACCCCCGATGTGTCACTCTTTGATCAAGGCTTGTTTGGGGGGGAGGGGGGGAAGATAATTATTCCCTGGTCCAGTTTCCTAAATTGTGAATTGTGAGTTATCCTTCCTCTGACCTTATTTGATTCTTTAGGTGAATGCATTTTTCTCTAATTGCCTTAAAAGAACCTTGTTGATTAGAGATTGTCTCCTTGACTCCCAGGAACTTTGGGCTAGATCACTAAGCAAACCGATTGTGTACCGATCGGTTTGCGACCCGATTTTACTCCGGCCTGATTCACTTACATCTCTGCCGATCCGATTCCGATCCACGCATGCAAATGAGGGGAACAGCATGCAAAGTAGGCAGGGACGTGATTCACAAAACAAATTTCGCGATCCGACTGGGCTGGCCGATCAATCCAAGAAGCGACTGCTGGTGCCAGTCACAAACATCCTTTTCGACTCTCCAGCTCCATTGCTGCCCTGCTCTCTGCACGCCCTGCTTTTGCCTGCCGCCCTGCTCTCCCCCGAATTGCTGCCCAAATCTCTTCTGCCTGCTGTCCTGCTCTCCCCCCGAATCACCGCCCTGCTCTCCCCAAATCTCTTCTGCCCTTCCCCGCACAGCGAGCCCGGGCTCGCTGGGCTAAAAAGTAAAGTAAAAAAAAAAAGGTTGCGGCTCAGATGGGTCTTAGATGCATTCGCAGACTATCTACAGATGGTCTGCGCATGCGTCGGGATTGCATACTAGCGATCCGTGTTGGCAGATGGAGGCATTCCTCCGATCGCCCCCATTTGAATATTACTGTTTTCTGAATCCATCGGACCTGCCCGGATTGGACACGGATCGGTCACGATCGGGCAGGTTAGTGAATCTAGCCCTTTTTCAACTTCCCATTTCAACTTTTTTTTTTTTTTTCATTAACTTAATTCACTGCCATACTTAGAAGAAAAAGCAGGCATATTGTTACCTCTTGTTTGCAAGTGTACCCAGTCTATGTGGTCAGGGCAGGATTAATTCGTTGAAGGCCCCTAGGCACACAAGTACACTGGGCCCCCCTGCCCTGTCCCACCCCACCATGCACCCAGGTGGAAACAGGAAGCTGCGTCAGAGGGAAACTTTGGGCAAGCAGCACCGCTTGCAAAATTACAGTTCCCATTGCCTTTCTTACCCGCATTGCTTTCTTGTCTTACTTTCCGTCAATTGAGGGGGGGAGCTGCGTTGCTGATCGGGGAGGCCCGCATTCCCGATCGGGGGGGGGGGAGTGGTGGTGGTGACCCACGTTGCCGATCAATGCTGGAGAGGCCCATCGCTGTTTGGAAAAAACAATGTTGATGCCCTCCTTCATCAGGCCCCCGTGACCATTTCGGGCCCTAGGCACGTGCCTACTGGGCCTATTGGCTAATCCTGCCCTGTATGTGGTAGGGATGCAATGCTAATGAAAATGGATTTCAGTATGAAATTAATTTGGGGGTTTTGCAAATATGTATAGTCCAGGTGGAAAAACTTGGAAGTTGGAGAACAATCAGTGATCAATTTTTAAATAATTTTGCATATATATACTGTAGTATACTGCATATAGGGGTCCTTTTATTAAGTTGCGCTAAAATGCCCATAGGAATATAATGGATGTCTTAGCATTTAGTGTGCACTAAATTTGTTAGTGCATCTTAATAAAAAGACCCCCATAATAAGGGTGATGATTGTCTGTTCATATTGTGCTGCCATTGTGTTCCCAATCGCGACATATGTCTGTGAGACATGGACACTCGTGAAAGCAGATAGAAGAAAAATTAGTGCTTTCGAGCTGTGGTGCTGGAGAAGACATCGACGAATCCCATGGACAGCTAGAGTCACCAGCAAAGATGTTCTTGATCATATCAACCCAGAGTTGTCCCTGGGAGACAAGATTACCAGACAGAAACTGACCTATTTTGAACATATGATGAGGGCAAATTCACTAGGAAAGGAGGTGCTACTCGGAATGGTCAGTGGTAGAAGGAAGCAGGGGAGACCAAAGGCCCATTGGCTGGATACCATCAAGAATGACATGGGAATGAACATCAAGTAATTGAAAGAAGCCGTGGAAAAGAGTGAAGCATGGTGAGGACTGGCCTACAGAATATCCAAGGGTCGGATAGGAGCAGTAAAAGTAGGAGTTGTGCTGCCCAGGATTCTGACCTCTGTGTGCCTCTGGTGTATGACCTCCTGCGCATATGTGTCATAGTTTTGCATGGATGCTCAGTACAGTGTCCTGGTATGGCATACCTACATATAGAAAATCAGTGCAAAACACTACAGGCAGTCTGGAAAACCGGGAAGGGGTAAAGTGCGGATCTCGCAGATCTCAACCACAGGTCCTTAAAAATCTTCATTCATTGACGGCTGAGGTTTCAGATTTCATGTGTGCAGGTCCGCGTTTTAGCCCCTCATTCCACCGCTGAAGCTGTTGCCGTTTCTGTCCCCACGGATTAATAGCAATTAATTTGAGGAAACACTTCAGCTAACGGACCCTAATGCTGCTCCCTCCCTATGCTGAGACTAAAAAGTGGCAAAACTTTTGCCCTGAGGTCCATGCCACTTTTAGGGCTCCTTTTACTAAGCTGCGATAGCGTTTTTAGAGCACGCAGGATTTTAGCGTGCGCTAAACCCGCGCTATGTGGCTAGAACTAACGCCAGCTCAATGCTGGCATTAAGGTCTAGCGTGCGCCATAATTCAACGCCCGCTAAGCACACACTAAAACTGCTATCGCAGCTTAGTAAAAGGCCTTAGACTCAGCATAGGGAAGGAGAAGCGTTGGGGTCGGTTAGCTGAAGTGTTTCCTCAAATTAATTGTTATTAATAAAACACTGTCGGCACAGATCCGTGGGGTCAGAAACTGCAACAGCTTCAGTGGTGGAATGGGTTAAAATGCGGACCTGCACACATGAAATCTGAAACCTCAGCTGTCAATAAATGAAGATTTCTAAGGACATGCGGTTAAGATCTGTGAGGACTGCGCTTTACCTCTTCCCTGCAAAACCCTTTGGCCAGAGAGGGAGAAGTCTCTAAAAAAATTCATCTGTGTCTAATTAATGATCTTTTATCTGTCAACCATGTTTCGCTTTTGTTATGATCTTTAATATTTGTAAACTGAGTCGAGCCCTCTACGAGGGATGAAACGGTATATAAAACTAAAGGATTGGATTGAAGGAATGGGGGAGCTGGCAAGAAGATGCTTCTATGGAGGTAAAAAGTGATGGGTGCCTGAGTAATCTCTATTGAATGGTAGAACTAGTTGACAACGTTTGAGGCCTCCCAGACCTTGTTGTATCTTCGGTCTTGAAATCTCCATGCTGAAAGTTTGCAGACCACTTCTTCACTGTAGAGTATGAAGGGCATTTGTCATCATACATTCCCAGATTTCCTTTGGAGCTTTCTTCTGCAGGAACAGGAACTTCATGACAGCTTGGAGTTCCATACTCGAAAATTCCATACTTTTCGTCAACATGGTTCAATCAATAATTTGAAACATCAAAATAATACTCAGAATTTAAGAACTTGGTTGGGTTGAGAACTTTTCAGCACCCCTTGGTAGTGCATATTTTGCACCTAACGTTGGGTTTGAGTAGTCTGCCACAAATATTGGTGTAAATGCTACCACATGACTGATGACATTTAGGCATCCAAATGCATACAACTCACAAACTATTACAAGTGGATCTGTTTTGAAACCAGTCTATTTCATAGTACCATAACATAGTAGATGAGAGCAGATAAAGACCCAAATGGTCCATCTAGTCTGCCCAACCTGATTCAATCTAAAAATCTGTTAGTTTTTTTTTTCTTCTTCTCCTTAGCTATTTCTGGGCAAGAATCCAAAGCTCTGCCCGGTACTATTCTTAGGTTCCAACTACTGAAGTCTCTGTCAAAGCTCACTCCAGTCCATCTTCACCCTCCCAGCCTTTGAAGCCCTCCCCAGCCCATCCTCCCCCAAACGGCCATATACAGACACAGACTGTGCAAGTCTGCCCAGTACTGGCCTTAGTTCTTCAACATTTACTATTATTTTCTGATTCTAGATCCTCGTGTTCATCCCACGCTTTTTTGAACTTCGTCACCGTTTTCCTCTTTACCACCTCTCTCGGGAGCGCATTCCAGGCATCCACCACCCTCTCTATAAAGAAGAATTTCCTTACATTGCTCTTGAGTCTACCACCCCTCAACCTCAAATTATGTCCTCTGGTTTTACCATTTTCCTTTCTCTGGAAAAGATTTTGTTCTACATTAATACCTTTCAAGTATTTGAACGTCTGAATCATATCTCCCCTGTCTCTCTTTTCCACTAGGATATACATATTCAGGGCTTCCAGTCTCTCCTCATACGTTTTCAAAGCTACTATTTGGGTTTCTTCCTTAGGTAAACTTTCAGCTTTGCAGCTCCCTCATACATACATATATTTATTTAAAGGGATAGGACTTGATATACCGCTTTTCTGTGGTTTCAATCAGTGGTTTACATATTATATACATTTATTTATTTTGTACCTGGTGAGGAGGGTTAAGTAACTTGTTCAGGGTCACAAGGAACTACAGTGGGAATCAAACCCAGTTCTCCAGGTTCATAGGATGCTGCACTAACCATTAGGCCATTTCTCCATGCCTCCGCTATATACGAGAGGGTACTGAAAAGTTATCATCCCAACCAAGAAGAGAATGACGTGGATATGGTCCAATCAATGATCTGAAACAATGTCAAAGCATCAAATTTTATTTCTGCAAATTGGCACTTAACAAGATAACACTCTTCAGCTACAGTGGTAAAATAACGCTCAGAATTTAGGAAGTTGGTTGGTTGGGAAGAGAACTTTTCAGCACCCCCTCATAAGATTATTTATAAGCTACATGTAGAAGTAGTGAATATCAATGCCAGACATATAGGTTATGGGGCTCATAATTGAAAGAGAAAAAAGTCCCAAAACCGGCCTAAGTCAGCACTTGGACGATCATAAATGAAAGGCGTCCAAGTGCCGATAATCAAACCGGGTTCTAAATGACCTAGGCCTTCATAGTGCCGCTGAAGGACCATAGGTAAACGGGGCATTTCAGGAGGAGTGTCGAGGGCGGGATTAGGGCGGGACGTGGGCAGGCTTAGACTTAGTTGTATTGCATGTATAACCGAAAGTTATACAATACAGGATTGACGGAACTTGGACGTTGTGACTTAGACCATTTAAAACATGGTTAAGTCATAAAAACCCAACTAAAGTCACCAGATAAGCACTGCAAACACATAATACAGACCCCCACACACTACCCCAGTGATCACTGACCCTCCCCCACCCCCATAAAAATATTAATCACAACTTGAAAATTGTGCCTCCAGAACCTGGCAGCTTGGCATAGGAAAGCCTAGTTGTGCTGCACAGAGGCGTCTTAAACCATCTTGGGGGTGGGTTAGGGACCCATAGAGAGGTGGACCCATGTCCATAAGCCCCTGTAATCACTGCATTGATATTGAAACGTGCACTCCCCTATACACCCCCAAAACCCTTTTTTACTAGCATATAAGTGACTCCTGCAGCCATAAAGGCTATTGGGGTAAAAGATAAGTGGGTCTAGGGGATTCTGTAGGTGGTTTGGGGGGCTCACCATGACCTATAAGGGAGCTGTAGTGAGATGAAGACATGGCACCCTTTTTGTGAAGTTCACAGCAGTGCCCTGCAAGGTACCCCACTATTCAGGTGCCATGTTGGGGTGTTCAGTCCATCACTTTGCAGACCCCTCCCAAGTCCAACAGGGCTTGTTCTGGGTGTTTTTGACTTGGACGAAAAGGTTGATGAAAATGTGGTATAAAGATGGACGATCTAGCGGCTTGGATGATCAGATCAGCAGGACGTATAGTTAGACGATTTTCAAAATGAAAAAAAATTTGGACGTATTTTTTGAAAATGTGTCCTAAGCTATTTTTTACTTTGGACGGCATCTGACTTGGCCGAAAACGGACTGAGATATTCCTTTTGATTATGCCCCTCCACATGCTTGGTTCATAAGCGCAGGTTATACCTATTTTTTCTGCATCCCAAACATTTAAATTATATGTATAGGGGGTGAATGTGCTTATATGTGCAGGTTATGGAGGTAAATTTTTAACTGGATGCCCAAATTTAAGCGCCAGTTCTGTGTGTGAATATACAGAATACAGTAAACCCCTGCGAATTTGCGGGTCGCAAATCGCAGACTCAGTAATTCGCGGTATCTGGCATATCAAAGCAGCTCCTGATTGGTGTCACCATGACTAGTACCAGGAAGAGGCGATTGGAAAATGTGCCCGGCTTCATAAGTTCAATTTAAGCACCCGCTGGCGCTCTAGCTGCCCTCTCCTGCCTTCGATCAGCTGAAAAACCATATTCGTGGTTTTTCAAAATTCGCGAGTGTTCCTGGAACGGAACCCCCGTGAATTTCAGGGGAGTACTGTACCTGCAAGCTCACAAATAAATGGACACTTACGCGCTTCTGTCATAGCTATTTCATAAGGACACGTATGAGGGCGTAGATGTAAATACAAAGGGAGCAGAGCATGGGAGGGGCATGGGCCGCACTGCCACTTATATATGCCACTTACAGAATACTGTAAGTCACTTGTGGCCATTGCTGCATTTCATAGCCCTGAGTTATAGCAGGTCTATGGCTGGTGTAACTGCAGATACATATTGGCCAATAGTTAACTGGGTACAGTCGGCATTTTTATGTTCACAGATATTCAGTGCTGGGCCATGTCCAGGCACTGATATTGAAAATCTGGTTTTAGGTTGGCCGCTAAAGCTTTTGTGGTTAAGTGCAATATTCAGCCCTTGACCTCATAAGCTGAGCCACTCAGTGGCATAGCAAGGGTGAGAGGTGCCCGGGGTGGTGGCGCCACTTCTCCACCCCTCCTGCTGCGCGCACGTGCCCCTTCTTGTTCCCTGTACCTTTATAACTTCTCCAATGCATGCAGCATGCCCGTGTCAGTGTCGGCACACCCTTTGACATCACTTCCTAGGTGTGGGACCCGGAAGTGACATCAGAGAGAGTGCCGATGCTGACGTGGGTAGCAATGTTGCTCGCGCCAGAGAAGTAAAAAGTATGGGGAAAGGCAAGAGTGCACGGCAAGGGGAGCAGTGGAGGAGGGCACAGACGAGGAGGGTTGCCGGCGGACAGCCTCCCCCCTTACTACACCACTGGAGCCACTTAAAGACAGAAGTGCTTTCTATGAAGCACCATTTAAATGGTTATCTTACAGGGTTAAAGGCTAAAAATTAGCACTTAACCACAGAAGTGCCAATTCTGCTCCCAGAATGCCGATTTTGATGCTGGTGTTAACCATGAAGATTCAGTAGGACTAATTGATTAAGTGCCACTGGATATCGGTGGCTAGCCACAGGTAAGTGATTTAAGCAAGTAGGTGTCTCTCCTGCCCACTTTAACCATTTTGAATATCGTCCAGCTAGATTTTAGGTGCCTTGATACTCGGTTATGCTAGTACAGTAAAACCTTGGTTTGTGAGCATAATTCATTCTGAAAACATGCTTGTAATCCAAAGCACCAGTATATCAAAGCAAAGTTCCCCATAAGAAATAATGGAGACTCAAGACGATTCATTCCACAACCCAAAAACTTTAATACAAAATACTATATGTACTTGTATTGCAAGACCTCGCTCGTTTAGAACAGTCACTACACTCCTGCAGTGTCAGAGAGAGAAGAACCATTGGCTCAGTTGTGATGATGTGACACATGTACACTGTATGTACTCGTATTACAAGACTTTGCTCATTTAGAACAGTCATTACACTCTTGCAGTGTCATAGAGAGAAGAACCATCGGCTCAGTTGTGATGTGTGTATACTGTATGTACTTGTATTGCAAGACATTGCTTGTATATCAAGTTAAAATTTAATAAAACGTTTTGCTTGTCTTGCAAATCACTTGCAAACAAGTTACTTGCAATACTGTATATTATAATGGCATCTGGGCACCCAGGTGCCCATATAGAATAGTATCTCACTGTGCAGTATCAGATCAACTACAAAGGAGGCACCCATTACTGTCTATATGTATAGGCACTGACACTGATTCCCTATAGTACAGCTTATGATCAGATGCAGTAAAACCAGGTACAACCTGAGGCTTCCAAGGCAATTATATAGGCACCAATATGTACTGTTCTTACATGCAGCTTACACATAAAAGTGCTGATAATCAAGAATGGGTCAAACGAGGATCCCACGGACCTTGTGGATCTCTACCGCACATTCGTAAAAATCTACCTACTTTGGGGGTGAGCGGGAACCATGAGGTCTGTGGGAGTTAAAGTAAGGAGCCCTACGGACGCCATGCCTCTGCAATTTTCTTTTTAAGGCCATGCACTTTAGCTCGGCAGGATCTGTGGGGCCTTCAGGTAGAAGGCATTTAGGACACTGGGGTGCAGAAAGTTGGGCATAACAAAAGGGAGAGCTAGAATGAGACAGCAGGAAATTCATGCAGCATTCAGCACCTGGAATCCCAACCACATACGGAAAGAAACCAGAAAGGGTAGAAGTTAAACGCGGATCCCACGGAACTAAAAGCAGATGGCCTTAAAAAGAAAGTGGCTGTGGCATGTGGTCTGCAGGGATCCTCATTTTTTAACTCTTGCAGACCTCACGGATCTTGCTTACTCTATGGATCCTCATTTTAACTCCTGCAGACTGACGGATACTACTAGGTGGTGGGGGTATGATGAGGATACGTGGGGATCCTTGAGGTCCACAGGAGTTAAAACAAGGATCCCTGTGGACCCCATGCCATCGTTGCTTTCTTTTTAAGGCCATGTGATAGAGATCTGTGAGGTCCATGGAGTCTGTGGGATCCTTGTTTTACCCAGTCCCCTGATAATCCATTGTTCTATCCAGAATTACAAATAGTTACATCTGTATATCTGGCAATGTTGTATAGTTCATTTGAATGCATGAGTAACTTGAAACATCTAGATTAGACATTTTGAATTGTTCCTCAGATCATGGGCATTGGAATGGGGGTGGCCACAGGGACCATGGCCCCCCATAAAATTGGCAATTGGTCAGAAGAGATGGCTCTCCCACCTCCCCCACCCACCTCTCCTTTTAAATCTTCGGGGTGCCCCAGAAGTCTTCAATCTGCAGCATTCAGTTGTTACAGAATGAAGACTTCCAGGGCCTGCCAACAGCAGCAGGCTTATTCGTTGTCGTTGCTTGAAGATTTAAAATGAGAGCGGTCAGGGAGGTAGGTGGTAGAGACCTGGAAGTGGAAGCTGGAGAGAGAGATCTAGGGCGGAGCTTTTGCCCCCACCCCATAACAAAAAGCATTTCGCTGCCTATGCCTCAAATGTGTAATTCAAAATTGGACTCAACACATTGGTTTGTTATCCATCCTCATGAGAAGGCACCAGGGCAGAATATAAAACAATATTCGGTACACGATCGGTTTGCTTGGTGAATCTAGCTCTTAATTTCTACTATCCTTCTTCTTTTGAGATCTTCTATGCCTGTCTCATGTTTTCTTGACTTCAGACACAATCCTTGTCTTCACCACCTCTGCTGGGAGGTTGTTCTATGTATCCACCACCCTTTCCATCAAGACATATTTCCTTAGTCCATCTCCTGAGTCAATCCCCTTTCACGTTCATCTTATGCCTCTTCCAAAGTATACATATTGAGACCTTTAAGGGCTCCTTTTATGAAGCCACATTAGGCTTTTTTATTGCCGGCCACGGCAGTATTAGCTCTGACGCTCATAGAATTACTTTGAGCATTGAAGCTAAAACCATGGTGGCTGGCGATTAAAAAAAAAGCCTAACATGGCTTCATAAAAGTTTATCCTCATACACTTTATGATAAAGACCACTGCCTATTTTAGTAGCCACCCTCTGGGCCAACTCCATTTATTTATTCAGTTTTCTATACCGTTCTCCCTGGAGAGCTCAGAACGGTTTACATGAACTTATTCAGGTACTCAAGCATTTTTCCCTGTCTGTCTCGGTGGGCTCACAATCTATCTAGTGTATCTGGGGCAATGGGAGGATTAAGTGACTTGCCCAGGGTCACAAGGTTCAACCTGGGTTTGATCCCACAACCCCAGATCATGTAGGTCTTTGAATGATTGTTGACTCAATACATTTGAATCTACCAGGATCTCTGCCTTGTTTTGTATAGCCCCGATCCTCTGAAATTCCCTACTTACCTCAATTCATTTGGAAATACAGTAACTTATCCAAAATTCTTCACAGCCCTGAAAACCCTTTTTTTTTTTTTTTTTTCAATTTCCCTTTTTATGGTTTCTTGGTCACAGTTGGAGCTCCTTTTACTAAGCTGTGATAGCGATTTTAGTGCGTGCAGAATTGCTCCGCACGCTAGACGCTAACGCCAGCATTGAGCCGGCGTTAGTTCTAGCCACGTAGTGCAGGTTTAGTGCACGCTAAAACTCTGCGCGTGCTAAAAATGCTATCACAGCTTAGTAAAAGGAGCCCTTGATGTGGCATCAAACATACACTGAGCTAGTCTCCATCGCTGTCCCAGTTCTATTACATAATGGTGTTCTTTTTGGGTTTAACTTTTTTAACCACCTTGTTATGCTATCAAGGTCGCTAATAAACCATAAACCACAAACTGTAAATATATGTAATTTTATTTCAGCTTGGGTGTGAAATCTTTGATATTTTGAGTGCATCATTTTACAGTACATGGAGCTACAGCCTTATGGTCCTGTGTTCTCTTTGGCTATATTTTTAGTAACGCTAAGTGAATGTCACTAAAAAGTTATTGGGCTCCTTTTACAAAGGTGCACTAGTATTTTTAGCGCACGCACAAGATTAGATTGCGCTGTAGCGTGTGCTGGCCAAAAAATTGCCGCCTTCTCAAAAGGAGATAGCAGCTAGCGCTTGTGGCATTTTAGTGCGCACTAAGCGTGCGCTAAAACCGCTAGCACACCTTTGTAAAAGCAGCCCATAGTTTGGGGGTGGAATCATATTGGCCAGGGGTGTCAAAGTCGGTCCTCGAGGGCCGCAATCCAGTCGGGTTTTCAGGATTTCCCCAATGAATATGCATGAGATCTGTTTGCATGCACTGCTTTCGTTGTGTGCTAATAGATCTCATGCATATTCATTGGGGAAATCCTGAAACCCCGACTGGATTGCGGCCCTCGAGGACTGACTTTGACACCCCTGATATAGGCTGAGGGAAGGGGTGGTCACAGTTCTCTATGTTAAATTTTTCTTTCAATTTCTGTAACTTTTTCTCTTTTTCTCTTTCTACCTTGCTCTTTATCTCTTTCTCTCACTCTTATTCTCCCCTCATTCCTTCATTTTCCCTCCATTTATATTTCCTGCCTGTCTCTGTCTTTGCCTACTTTTTGTCAATGTCTCTTTTGGTTTTGCTCTCTTTCTCTCTCTTCCTGTCCACTTTCTTCACTCCCTACTTCTTTCTCCTGTCTCGGCTCTTTCTCTAAGTCTATATATCTCTCATAATCTCTGTCTTCCTTCCTCATACACTCGCCTTCCCTGTCTTTTTCTATCCCTATGTCTCTCTCTGCCTCCATTTCTCTCTCCACTCCCTTAGGTGGGTGTCCAATCAATCAATGTGTAAAGGATGTAATCAATAATCTCAGAGATTGATAAACCTGAGTGCCTTGATTACAATCCCTGTCTGCAAAACTTTAATTAACAGTTACTTAATTAGTTCAAGATCATTTAGAGTAAAATGTTTTTATTAGGAATTTGCATGAATGCCTCGTGTGATGAATTGATGTGTTAGGAAAGCCATCCAACTGCTCTTAATAGATAATAAACAGGAATCAATCAGGGTGCTTATGGAAACTGCACTGCCATAGGATGTGCGGCTCCCACGACACACTCATTAATAATGCTTTTAAAAAAAAGTTTTAACTCCGATTCACTTTCCTGCTCTTTTACAAATCTTGACAAGGCCAACAACAATAACACAAAAATTAAATTAAAATAAACTACAGGGCCAATCATTACTTCACCTTCCCCCACTGCAACATATACTCCCTCTCTCTCTCTGCCTGTGCCAGTTCCCTTATAGCCTCCTCAACATGCTAACTTGATTTTGCAAATACAGTCAGCTCCCTCCACCCCCTTTCACAGCTCTTCCTATTAAACATTTCTGTAGTGCTACAAAATGCATGGAACACTTAGAGCTCCTTCTACTAAGGTGCGCTAGGGCTTTAACGCGTGGAATAGCCCGTGCTACATTGCCTCATGCTCTAGACCTTAACGCCAGCATTGAGCTAGCATTAGTTCTAGAAGCGTAGCGCGCAGTAATTTCCTGCGTGCACTAAAAACACTAGTGCACCTTAGTAAAAGGAGCCCTCAATGAACATGTGGAGGAGAGAGCCCCTGCTTAGCAGAGTTTACTGTCTAGGCATTCAAAACTGACCTAACACCCTGTTTCCTCTCCAAGTTCCCTCTCTCATCTTACCTTAACTCCAACAACAGATGGCTAGTTTGCAGTGTAGTATCAAACCTTCCATGCAACCGCAAAATAATGTAAAGCTTCTTTCTTTTCCTCCTTTTGGGTTTCTTGTGGTTATTTTTTTTTAAGTAAGTGAATGATGAGAAATATATATATATTTTTTATTTATCAAATTTTGAAATTAAAGTTCACAAGTATCCACTTTCTAAAGAAACATGGAAAGAAAAAAATAATTTTAAATCCAGCATATTTCCATTAGAAATAATATACTTCTCCTATATTAGGCCACAACCAAATGAACAAGGAAAGGAATCATTAAAGGATAAGGCAATCCAAAATTAGTAATATCATTAAAGAAAGCCTATAACAATCGCCAGCGGTACCCTGTAATACCCTCAAACCCTAAGCTATTTTCTTAAGATCTATAAAGGCTTTCTATTGTTCAAGAACAAAAAAGATATATTTAAAACCTCCCAGGAATACCAAACATTTACAAGGATAAAGGAGCCTAAATGTGGCCCCTAAATCCAAGGTCTCTTGTTTATAAGCAAGAAAAAATTTTCTTTGTTCCTGTGTTACTTTTGTAACATCTGGAAAAATCCATATTTTTTGACCGTATAATGGGAAATATTGACTCTTTCTTCTCTGACACCTCATTAGTTTAGGGCAGGGGTGTCCAATGTCGTTCCTCGAGGGCCACAATCCAGTCGGGTTTTCAGGATTTCCCCAATGAATATGCATTGAAAGCAGTGCATGCATATAGATCTCATGCATATTCATTGGGGAAATCCTGAAAACCCGACTGGATTGCGGCCCTCGAGGACCGACATTGGACAACCCTGGTTTAGGGCTTTCCTTGTTTCTATAGGCATTTGTAAGGCCTAAAATTCCAAAATATGATGAGCACCTCATCTTCCTCCTCTCCTCCCCAATTCCTACCAACCTCCAAACAATTAAAAAAGAACCCTTGATCTGCCTATTAGCAGGGGTAGGGAACGAGGGCAACAATCCAGTCGGGTTTTCAGGATTTCCCAAATGAATATGCGGGAGATCTATTTGCATGCACTGCCTCCATTGTATGCAAATTGATCTCATGCATTTTCATTGGGGAAATCTTGAAAACCCAACTGGATTGCGGCCCTCGTTCCCCACTCCTGGCCTATTCACTTTCTCCCCAAGAAGACTGACTCTTCTCAAGTCAAGACAATGGTTATGACACTAATGTCAACAAGCAAAGGGGGACTTCATCTTTCAGACAAGTGCTTGACTAGTTTTGGTGGTTGTTTCAATTATTACAATGCTTCATGATCATGCATGGGAAGAGACCTTGGCAGTGGAGTAGTAAGGGTAGGAGGTATCCAGGGTGGTGGCGCCCCCTTGTGCCCGCCTGTGCCCCCGTGCCCCTACTCCTTCTGCAACCCCTCCTTCCCACCCCCATTCCACACTTGTGCTCTCCCTCCCTACCCTCATGTATCTCTAAATATTCACCAGTGCGAGTGGCTTCGGCAGCATGCTCCTCGCACCGGCATTGGATTTCCCTCTGACATCACCTTCTGGCCCTGTGACCCAGAAGTGATTCGGAGGGGAACTAGGCTGGTGCGAGCAACAGGCAGAAGTTGCTCGTGCTAGTGAAGATAATACAGAGGTACATGGTGGAGGAGGGATGGCATGAGCATGGCAGGGCACAGCAGAGAAGAGCCAGTGCCCCCACTGACTCGGCGCCTTGGGCGGTCCACACCCCCCCCCCCACTCCCCTTACTATGCCACTGGACCTCGATACATAGAACTTCTAAGAACTAAATAGGCTTCTTTATCCCCACATTCTACATTTTCTCAGATTCTTATCTGGCTCTTTAAGATCCTTTCTAGATTTTTAAAATTCCCCCTGCTATGTATTCTAGTAGAACACAGAAGCACAAATGGAGATAGCCACCAGAGATGTAGTCCAACCAAAATTTTTATTGAGTGAACAATGACCTGAGACAACTTTTTGGCAAAATTGTCTGCATCAGGATTTCCTCAATCTATGATAGATATAGAGAATTATATAACTATAAATTATTACAATTACATATGAACAGAAAGAACAAGCATAAAAATTAAGGGGGTAATATTCATTGTTGGGGTAATTAAACGTGTGAGGAGCCTGGGATATTTTGTCTCTTTTTTTTTTTTTTACCCTGAAGCAGCAAAATTTTGCCCACAAATGTAGGTTAGGGAATCACTCAGTGATAATAGAGAATCACTTATGAAGAGGCAGGCATTTTGAAGAGGCAGGCATGCTGGCTGGTGGGATTAGACATCCTTCCAGTCAGCCATCATGAGCAAGGTAAGAGTGCTGGGGGTCTTTAGAGGCACTGGGGAGTTGGGTCATCAGGGGTATGATGGCGGCAGCAGGAGGGAGTGGGCATCCCTCCCACTGCCTGGGGGGTCATCAGGGGGATTGTTTTACAGTAAAAGTGGGAGGGAGTGGGCATCCCTCCTACTGCCGGGGGGAGGGGGGTGTCAGGGGGGTTGCTTTGTGGCAGTGGTGGGAGGAAGTGGGCATCCCTCTCGCTGCGTGGGGGGGGGGGATTCAGGTGGATTGCTTGACGGTGGTGGTGGGAGGGAGTAGGCATCCCTCCTGCTGATCTTTGATAAGGGGGTTTTTTTTATTAGTGGGTGTATTCTAAACAAGTGCCGATCACTATCACCAGCAATGAGCACTTGCAAATTTAGCGACCCTCCGCAAACTTCATTTGCATGCACATTTTATAAAGAATGACTTGCCTTTTTGAAATCATTACAATAGCAGCCATGACAGCAACCTGTCAGATTTTACCTCAAACATTTTAGAGTATCTTCCCCCTTAGTTTAAGTTTTCTTCTATTGCACAGTGAGATTTTATATAAAGGAGAAGCAGCATTTGTTTTATATGTGATTGGATATCCTCCTACCTTTGAAATGTGTGTAATTGAAATCACCCATTATTATACTGTTGCCTAATTTGCCAACTTTTCTAATCTCTGAAAACATTTCTTCATCTGTGTGTTTATTCTGTCCCGGGGGATGATAGTATAACCCTACCTGTATATTCCTTCTCTTCACACATGGAATTTCTATCCATATGGATTCCACACTGCCACTGTCATGCAGAATGTTTATTTTGTTTGATTCAATTCCCTCTTTAACAAATTGTGCACCCCCCCCTGCCACCCATCCAATTTGATTTACTCTATCCTTGTGATATAATTTGCACCTAGATAACACAGTGTCTCATTAATTGTCCTCCTTCCACCAGGTCTCTCAGATGCCTATTATGTCTACCTCATCATTCTGTGCTATACACTCTAACTCTCCTATTTTATTTTTTAGGCTTCTAGCACTTCAAATTGTGTTTTTTTTTCCTTGTATCTACAGCCTGCTAAGAAGATGACAGGGATAATTTGAGTCCTTTACTCTGCCTTCCTCTTAAACACTCCTGGCTTTCTTTCACCAATATTGAAACCTCTCTATTGGGACTCCTTAAATATCCTGTTTTAATAGTATCCTTGAAGGATACTCCATACCGATCCATCTACTCCTGGGCGACTGTCAGCTTTCCCACCATCTTAGTTTAAAAGCTCCTCTATCTCCTCTTTAATGTTAGCACCAGCAGCCTGGTTCCATCCTGGTTAAGGTAAAGTTCATCCTTTCAGAATAAACTCCCCCTTTCCCAGAAGATTGCCCAGTTCTTAACAATTCTAAATCCCTCATCCCTGCACCACACATTGAGACTTTGGAACTCTGCCTGCCTCTTGGGTCCTGCGCGTGGAACTGGGAGCATTTCTGAAAAATCTACCCTGGAGGATCTGGATTTCAGCTTTCTACATAAGAGCCTAATTTTGGCTTCCAGAGCCTACTTCCCACTTTTCCTATTCATTGGTACCTACATGCACCAAGACAGCCAGCTCATCCCCAGCATTATCTAAAATCCTATCTAAGTGATGCTTGAGGTCCTCCACCTTCCCACTAGGCAGGCAAGTGATCAGGTGATTCTCACGCCCACCAGCCATCCAGCTGTCTACATGCCTAGCTTGAATCACCAACTACAACAGCTGTCCTAACCCTTCCCTTCTAAGCAGAAGCACCTGGAGATACATTCTCAGTGTGAGAGGATATTGCATCCCCTGGTGGGTTGATCCTGGCTACAGAATTATTTTCTGCTTCTCCAGGGTGATTCTCTCCCTTTAGGAGACCTCCTTCCTCCAAGCACAAGGGCTATCAGACTGGAGGTGGTACATCTCTAAAATATCCCTGTAGGTTTCCCCTGTGTTCTTCTCTGTCTCCCTCTGCTCCTCCAAGTCTGCTACTCTAGCTTTAAGGGAACAGACTCATTTTCTGAGGAGCTCTTTGTAGCGAGAGCACACATATAACTTCTCGCTAACTGGGATGTAATCACACATGTGACACAGTACAAAAGACTGTATAGCACTCCTCTTGCTGCTGGACTACTGTCTGCATCTTATTATTGAGTTGATTACTTAACCCTATTAAGGTACTAGGAAAATTAGACTAGTATAGAGAGCCTTAGGATTCTATTATATGCTTTATTTAGTGTATGATTATTAGCAGGTAATGAAATATAGTAAGAATATGTAGAGTTCTCCAGTTATCCTAATTAGAATAATTGACTATAAATTAAGACTTTAAGAAAAGAAATGAGCTAAGGATGTGCGGGAGTGGGGAGGGTTGGCAGACGTGGGAAGGGTGGGCAGGAATGAAGACTAAGCCAGACCTTGCTCTGCCTGCCAGAGACTATCTCTATTAGAAAGTTTAAGTTTAAAAACTGTAAAATTATAAAAGGCTGTTATTCTTTGGAGATTAGCTAAGTAGAGTTTGCTCTTTTAAAATCTAAACTGTCTATATAGTTCAATTTGTTTTTATTGAAGGAACAGAAACAAAATACAAGAGAAGATACAAAGCAATAAAATGTACAAGGTCCCAAAATAACAGCAGAGCCCTGTTTCTTGCGGCCTTGCTCCAAATATGAAGCTATCAAATATGATAACAGTTCCATGAAACTTTATATAACATAAGATAATAACCCATCCCCCCACCATTAAGAGAATGAAAAAGAAAAATTCGGTACATTAATATAAATCATTCAGGATCAAACTTCTAGCCCTATGTGGGCCGCTGAGCTGATCACGGCTGCTGCGATCAGTTCAGCGGTCCAGGCAACCAGTTCCCCCTTCCCCCTGCAACCTTAACCAGTAGGAGCGATGCCTAATCCCTCCTGCTGACCCCCTGACCCCCCCACAACCTTCGCCAGCAGGACAGATGCCCAATCTCTTCTGCTAACACCCCCACCCCCAAAGGTATCCCACTGGACCCCCCCGAGCCCACCCCCAATGGACCTCCCCCACTCCCACCTGTGTGGTGCAGTGGTTGGAGCTACAGCCTCAGCACCCTGGGGTTGTAGGTTCAAACCCCGCGCTGCTCCCTGTGACCCTGGGCAAGTCACTTAATCCTCCATAGCCCCAGGTACGTTAGATAGATTGTGAGCCCACCGGGACAGATAGGGAAAATGCTTGAGTACCTGATTGTAAAACCGCTTAGATAATCTTGATAGGCGGTATATAAAAACCTAATAAACTTGAAACTTGAAACCCCTCTGGGCCAATCAGGGCCTTAGGTCCCTACCTGGTGCATCCCAAGATGCAGGTAGGGAGAAGGGATTGAGAGAGACCCTGAAAGTAATCAGCTGGACTGAATTAGTAGGTGGGATCTGCCGCTTCAAAGATCACTCATCCAAAGTTATATTCAATGATTCATTCTCTGACACCTTTCCTATTCAATATGGCATCCCACAAGGCTCAGTACTCTCTCCTCTTCTATTCAATATTTTCTTGGCTCCTCTTTTAACATTAGGACAATCCATAAGGTTTACCATTTTTGCATATGCTGATGATATACAACACGACAATCCAGATGACATTCGGGTTATTAACCAGAAATTGGTAAAAATAAGCAATTAGCTGATATATATGTTATCCCTCAATGTCAATAAATCAAAAATAATGATCTTCCCTCTTAGGGATGGTTTATCTTTATCCAGCCCCATTGAACTCGAATTCATTCCAATTCTAACAGTCATTAAGTTATTGGGGGTTATCTTTGACGGTAAATTGTCCTTTCATGACCAAATCAGTTCAGTCACCCAAAAATGTTTCCATCGTTTATGATTGATTCATTCACTTTCCAAATTGTTAGACTCTTCATCATTAAACATTCTTATCCACTCGCTTGTAATCTCTTGCATTGACTATAGTAATGCCTTATATAAAGGCATAAACAAAAAATAAATTAGAAGATTACAAATAATTCAGAATACATCAATAAAAATTATTACCCACAAATGAAAATTTGACCACGTCACTCCCCTGTTGATCAAAGCTCACTGGTTACCAGTAGAACACCGAATAGTATACAAGATAATGTTACTAACTTTCAATACTAGAACCAGTGGCCAACCGGATTTCATTAATAGGCTTTTAATTCCTTACTCTCCTCATCAATCCCTTTGTTCTGTTACACAAAATTTGCTTTCAATTCCCACATTGAAATATATTAATACAATGTGATCCAGTAACAGCTCCTACACTATGGAACTCTACTCCTACCCACCTAAGAGAGGATACATTCCTTAACACCTTCAAGATTAACTTAAAAACATTTTTGTTCAAAGATGCCTTTGAACCATAATCGTCCTTTTAAGGATGTTTTAGATGCATTTTAATCTTGCATAACTATCAGTTGTTTTGTTTTCCCTCCCCTTCGTTCTACCCTGCTCTTTCCTTTTTCTTTAACTATTGTAATTCTTCCCTTTATCCTACCATTTCAGCTTTGTATGTGATTTGCTGTAGTCTATTATTACTCATCTTTTGTCCTTTTGGTTATATATTATTTTCCCCCTATTTTACCTTTGTAAACTGCCTTGAAGTCCAACCAGGCGGTATATCAAATTTTAATAAAACTTGAAACTTGCCTCCATGCGTGGCCACTGCCAAGTTACTTCTAGCCGTGAGCCAAGCAGCCCCCAACCTTCTATTCAAACAGCCACCAAAACTAATCAAGCACTTATCTGAAGCATCAAGTCACCTTATTTTATTGACTTTAGTGTTATAAGCATTGTGTGACCCTTCTTGAAAACTTAATGCACCCATAGTTCTGACATTAGGGTTGTGACCAAACTCATTTCAGTACTGCCAGAGTCTGCCCATTAAGCTGTGTTCTCACTTCTTTGTCCCTCCAAGTTCAAGGTGCCTGAGCAAAATTTCAGGCCTGTTCCTGCATTCTGTCTGTCCCAGTGATATTTAGATTTTGACCCAAACTCAGCTTGAAGAATCAGTCCTGGCCTAGGTGAATATGTTGTGTAGGTGAAGTCTCTTTCTGACCCTGTGCATCACTCAACCAGAATAAATGTAAGAACCTGAAGCTGGATGAAGCTGTATTATGGTCCAGAAAGGGAAGTAACATTCTGAAGCATTTCTTCCTAAAGCAGGCTGGGAAAGCAGGGCTTCGGGATTTATTTCCTCTTAGGTTTGTTTCTAAATTTTCCTCATTCTTTTTCAGGTTTAGGAAACTTTAGTGGCACGACAGTTTGTAATTGTGTTGTCAAAGAAGTAATATATAAAGTAGCTAAAAATGAACAACCGAAATCTACAAGTATAAGACCTCTTCTCTTTCTGTTCAAAGACTTGCTGGGGAAGAAGAGACCCACCTTGTGGTGGATCAAGTATATGACAGGAGCACGCAGATCGTAGTTTGAGTAGACCTTCAGTCTGGAAAGGGGGGGGGGGGGAGATGTTTGGAGGTTAAGGCGGGTGGCCACCTGCTGATGTATTAATCAAAGTTTCCAGCTCCACTGCCTGAAGTCAGTCAGACCCGGCTGCTGGGTAAGATCGATACTTACTCAGTTCTGTTTTAATACTGCGACGGTGGCATCTCAGAGAAAGTTCATTACATGAGCAGGGAGTGTTAGGGGCTTCCTCCTGGGGCAGTCCCAAGGATGAAGAGGGGAGGAGAGCCAGCTCTGGTGTCCTCTGAGAGGCTGTGGAGAATGTGGGAAGGGAGGAGAGTTGGTAGACAAATAACACCAGTGATTCCCGGGGACATCAGGTTAGCATCAAAAGTTTTTCCCAAGAGATAAAGGGGAGAGAGGGTCAGAGAAAGCGAGAGGAAAAGGCAGATTTCCTTAACACTATATATACTTATTGCAACCTGAAGGCGAGACAGGTCTCCTTTAATCTTACACAACTGTCTATAGCCTCAGGAGAAAGCTGCAGGTCTCCTTTAAGAACACGGAACTTGTTTTTTGTGGCATTTAGGTTTTAAAACGTCAAGTTTTTTTCACTGAAAACCACATTTGCAGATGAGTCGATAGGGTAGGTAGTAAACGAGGATAAAGAAATTGTGGAGGAAAGGGGATAAAACAGGGGCAATAAAAAAGGACAAAGAGAGAGAGATGTGAGGCAAGAATAGTACAGAGGGGTAATAAACAGGGACTCAGAGAGAACAGGGGCAATAAACAGGAGCAGAAGAACTTTGGGGTGTGGGGGGAGAGAAGGGACAATGGAATGGCTGAAAATAGCAGAAAGGAAGAAGCAGTTGCAGTAAGCAGATCTTGAAGTGCTCAGGAGGGGGTTACAATAACTAAACTCTGGTACTTTTGAGCTGATAGAAGGAACAAGCAAGGGAAAATAAGAAGCTATGAACAGAACTCCCCCAAGCAGACTAGAAAGCCTGAATTAATGGGGGAAGGGACCCGCCAAGTGAGTGAAAGTTACATCCAGGGAAAAGTCGTTTGATGAATGGCTACTCGTCGAACTCCTTGTTTTCCACGATTAAGACCTGGCTCTTCAAACCCTCGTTTGTTGTGTTTTCCTGAGACAGGTTGAATGTTGGAGGTTATAAACGAGCCGAGGAGAGGCTCTGTGATCGAGACACATTTAAGTTTTATAAGTTGCCCCATTAGTAACCTCTCTGTTATTTATGGCTTTGTCCTGCTCCTCCCCCTCCCACCCACTCACACACCCCGTCTTGCATTCTGTGTACCGTAACTGTTTTCGCTGTTAATTCCTTCATCCACCCCTCCTCACTTTTCTATTCTCCACTCCCACTCACGATCGATTATTCATTCCCTAAGGTGGCATAGGCTAGGAGATGGAGTGACTTGTGAGAACTGGGATCTCTCTTTCTTCCATATTTCAAAGCCGACATCCATCTGGACAGAAGAAGAGGAGGACCCCTTTGACCCCTACCTTTCTCCTGGCTGAATCACTCCTCCCTCTGCCATCTAGGTTCCTTCTTCAGATGACCCAGAACCATGTGGAGGTCTGGTTCAAACTGTACAAAGTAGAGCAGATTTACCATGGATTGGTACCATGTCTCTTTCATTATCATTCTATCCTCCAACTAGGTGTACCCTGAGGGGAAAACACTGCAAGTTTCAGACACCAGTGTACGTTGTGGGGGTGGAAAGGAAGAAACTCCATGAGAAGGCTCAGCAAATTGTCTGTGATACTGTAGGGCAGTGTCTCTCAAACTTTCTTGAGCCAGGGCACACTAAAGGTAGTGGCCATGGCTTGAGGCACGCAGAAATGCGTGGATGTTGCCATGATAACATCATGCGTATGTGTGACATCATCATGTCAACGTCCGCACATGTGCAGAGGCCCTCCATTTGGGCCCTGAAATGCCAGTAGGGGGTGCCAGCAGGGAAGAGGGCCGGAGAGAAGGAGAGGCACTGGTGCCAGCTGATTGCCTACAGCAGTGTTTCTCAACTACTTCAAGCTAAGTACCTCCTAAGTCTAACAAATATCAACGGAGTACCCCAACCACAGACCTCCCTAGGCCCACCCAAGCTCTGCCCCAGATCCCATCCCCTATACTAATTGTAATGCAATTTTTTCCATTCATATACACACAATATACATAGCAGATATAAATTCTTATAACTGACACATTTCAATCACTATATTGAAAATAAAATCATGTTACCTATTGGCGATCCTCTGCAGGCTGCTGTAATTAGCTTTAAAGGTGAGACCGGGAAGCCAGGGGAGAAGCCGGAGGACGCTAGAGAGAAGGGGGGAAACACTCAGGCCTTCGGCAAATTGGGCAGTGCTGGCAGGCACCTATCTTCTTCCTCAGTATGCCGTGGCACACTTGGAATCTCAGGAGGCACACAGTTTGAGATACACTGCTGTAGGGTGTTGGGACTCTGTCCATGGTGCTGAAGAGAGAAAAGGTAAAAAGGGGTTTTATCCTCTGCCTTTTAATGTAGATATACTAACCGTTTTTTACCTGCTCCTTAATCATCCCTTTGTATTTCTTCTGAGCGGAGGAGAAGCAGATATGTTATTTTTGAAGGAGCTCCCTTGATCTTTAGTAAATCTGTCCCTGCATCCCTTAATTGTTTAACGTACTTGTCTCTATCACATTCCCTCTTTCCCTCTCATCTGCCTCTTTTCTGTTTAGTCATCCTCACTATCCTACCTTTCTCCATCCATTCTTCTCTCTATCCTTATTTTTTCAGATTTAGATTCAATAATGTTTATTGACAGGACAACTTTTAGAGTTGTTCTCCATGTCTCCCTATTTGCCTCCCTTTGTTGTCCACCCCGCCCCCACCCCTTTCTCTCTTTCCCTCATCTGGTTCTTCTTATGATATCTTATGTATTTTCTCTTTTTGTTCTGTCACCTTCCTTGTCTTCTGATAATTTATGTCATTCCCTTTTCATTTATGACTTTCTTGTATGTCCCTTTTTCCTTCCTTTTCCTCATCTCAGTCCCTCTCTTTCTGCTTTTTTGCCCACTTTCTTACCTTTATATTCTTTCTCTTCTTGTCACCATTCTCTCTCCTTCACTTTAGCTATCCTTAATTTCCATTCCCCTTCCTATTCTTCCTTCTCTTTCCAGTCTTTCTTTTCTCTCTCATTCCTGCTTCTATGATTCCCTTTTTTCTTTCCCCTCTCTCCTCCATTTTTCTTCTTTGCTCTCCTTCTCATTGTTCTAAATGGTCTCTTTCTCTTGCTGCTTTCCAGGTCCTCTCACTGATATTTCCAGCTCCTCTCACTCTCATATTTTCTTCCATTTCTCTCATTCTGTATTTCACTAATGCTGTCTATTTTTTTCATCCTTTGCTTTCTCTCTCTTCAGCCTTCTCTTTCATTGCATCTCTTTCTTTGGGGTCAGTACAGAAAGCTTGCATTATAGCTATGTACTGAGGGCCAAATGCAGAACTTCTAATGCAAATATTACACCCAATTTTTTGCTCACCAAAGCAGTTCACTAATTGTGTAATAATCATGGAGAACCCACCAGATGCTTAGGCATGAAGTTCTGTGTTAAGGTAACTAGAACTGTGCATATATCTGAGAAAAAAAGAGAAGTATTGACATACATCTGCGCATGTGCTGGAATGTTATTTTGCACATAAATATCAGCATCACAAAAATGTATATGCATAAAATTCTTGTGATGCTAATATTTATGTACATAAGAACATAAGAATAGCCATACTAGATCAGACCTATGGTCCATGTAGCCCAGTATCCTGTTCCCAACAATGGCCAATCCAAGTCATGAGTACTTGGCAGAAACTCAAATAATAGCAACATTCCATATTACTGATTTCAGGGCAAGTAATGGTTTACTTCATGATTATCTAAATAGAGACTATGGACTTTTCCTCCAAGATCTTGACCAAACCTTTTATAAACCTATATATCCTCTGGCAGTGAGTTCCAGAACTTAACTATTCATTGAATGAACAAATATTTACTTCTCTTTGTTTGAAAAATATTACCATGTCCACTGGTCTTTTTGTACTTTCTGAAAGTGAAAAATCAATTCACTTTTACTCATTCTACACCATTCAGGATTTTGTAGACCTCAATCATATCCAATCTCAGTCCTCCCTCTTTTCCAAACTGGAAATCCCTATCCTTTTAAGCCTTTCATCAAATGAGAGGGGCTTCATCCCTTTTATTATTTTGGTTGCACTTCTTTAAACCTTTTCTAATTCTCATATCTTTTTGAGATATGGGGACCAGAATTGAACACAATACTCTAAGTGAAGTCGCACCATGGAGTAATACAGAACAACATTCCCA
Source organism: Geotrypetes seraphini (assembly GCF_902459505.1). Taxonomy (NCBI): domain Eukaryota; kingdom Metazoa; phylum Chordata; class Amphibia; order Gymnophiona; family Dermophiidae; genus Geotrypetes; species Geotrypetes seraphini. Next base: position 70,535,010 of record NC_047094.1, on the reverse strand, counting down.
CATATGCACAAATACAGTTTATTTCTGTTCAGACCTGTGCACAGAACCATCACCTCCTCTGTTTGGTCTTAAAAGTTAGGGGTACTATTAAGCTCACAACAATAACAAGAATCAAGCAATAGATCCTCACAGACGATACGGCAGAAGAATGAGCCAATCCTTTTACACTTCCTCAAACCTGGAGTTCAAGTTTCTGTGCTGCCTTAAAGTCTTTTGTGCTGTTCTTTGGAATGGGGCCAGAACAGCTATTGCCTCATTACCATTGATTTTAATATACTGTGTACTGGTTTCTAACACAAGGTTTTGCACAGGGTTAGCTTCTGTGTAAAACTATTCTGCTTTGTGCACCCAGAAAATTGATGCAGACATTGCACCAACTACATGCTTCTGTATGCACTAACTTTCTGCATTAGTCTTCTTGTCTCCATCATTTTTCCTATCTCCTTTCTTTCCCTATAACCTTCTCTCCATTGCATTCCCTTATCTCCCTTTCTTCATGGGTTTTCCCTTCCACCTCTGTTCCTCACTGTCCCATGTCTCTTCATCCTGCCTTTCCTCCTGTACTCTCTTACTCCTTCTCAGTCTCCCTCCTTGTCTCATTTCTTGCCTTCCCTCTAATTCATTCTCTCCCTCCTTCCTTCCCTAAAGCCCTCCCCTCCTCTCTCTGTCCCTGTCGCTCTCCTCCCTCCCTGTCCCTTGTCTTTCCCCCTCTGAATGTTATGACTTCATTGGCTGCACAGGCTGTGTACTCAGGGAAATAAATCTTCATAAAGCGAAGCTTGTGATTAATGCAGGGTCCAGGGCTCCGCTGCTGGACCTTTCCCATTAGCGGATAATGGGAAGATGGAGAGCTGCTGTCTCCGACACTAGCCTCCTGTCATTTGTTCCACTTTGCAGTCCATTTGCTTTGGAGAGTACAAGGTACTCCATCAAAAATATTTTCAGAGTTAATTTCCGTCCCTTAATCTGCTTGATTCTTATTTTGTATCGAATGGCAGCATCGATTTTCATGGCGTCTAAATTAAATAAGGGCTCTTTTCATGCATGGGGGAGCTGGGAGAGGGAGAGAGGGAAGGAGAGGAGAAAGGAAGGAAAAGGAAAGACAGAGAAGAGAAGGTAGGGAGCAGGTGAGACAGAGAGAGGAACGGACAGGGGAAAAGAAGAGAGGGAAGCAAAGAAGGGAATCTAAAGAGGTGATGAGGGGAAGGAAAGGAGAATAAAAGAGGAGAGCAATGGAACAGGGAGAGAGGAAACAGGAAAAGAAAGGAAGGAGAGAGAAGAGCAAAGGGAAGAAAGAAAAAAATGAGAGAAGGGACTTGAGAAAAGAATTTCATGCAATTGAGAAAGGAAGATTGGAGAGAAAGTCTCAGTAAAGGTAAAGAGAAAGATAAATGACTTGAATGTCTGCTGAAGTCCCTTTCAGATTTACAGCAGTGTGTATCTGATGCTCACATCTCTCCACACTCATTTCTTTTCCCATTTTTCTTATTATTTGTCACTCTCTCCCCCCTCCCTCTGCTGTGCCTACTGCTTCTTCCAGGATGTGAGCTCTCTGTTGAGTTCATAAGCTACAGCCTGCTCCCATATGTTCCCATCCTGCTGTCACCCTCCATAAGCCCTACATGTCCCTGTGGGCTCAAGGGTTGCAGCTTGCTCCCACATGTCCCCCCTCCTGATGCCCCTTCTCTTGCCCCTCCCTTTCAGTGCCTACATGTCTCTCTTTCCCTTCTAGGGTCCAGTGCCTTCTGCTTTCTCTCTCTCTCTTACTTCTCCAGTCCTTGCCACTCTCTTTTTTTTTTTCTGGGGCCCCTCTCCCCTCACCCTTCTCCCTTCATTAACTTCTGTTGTTTGGGCTCAAGAGTAACATCCAGATACACGTGTCTTTCTTCATGTGCTATTGCTTCCCTGTTCCTTCCTATCTGAGCACCTACCCTTCTCTCTTATTCTCTCATTGCCTCTATCCCTGCTCTGGAATCCTGCTACAGTCCAAGCCAGATTAAGGCACAGGAAAACTAGGCATGTGCCTAGGGCCTAAATATTTAAGCAGGATTTGTTAGATGTACTAATTTGCTGGTTCCCAGTGGTGTGCTCCATTGTAATAGCAGACTTATTTCCTAGTTAAGTCAAATGTTGATGCCCAGCAGAGGGGTGAGCAGTAGCATACCCGCAGATGTATGTCTCTCCTCTTCACTCCATGCACGTTGTCTTCCAGTTGACCAGAGAGTTTGGAGAGTGGTACTTCTTGCCTGCTACTAACTCCTTCTCTGCCAGCAATGACACAGGACCCTGTAGTCAAATAGAGCTGCCTTCCCTGCACACTTGTAGCTGTTAGGGAAAGCTGGAAAAGCAGGATCTACCAGCAGGTAAGAAGTGCTGCTCACCAACTCATACCTGCAAGAGGGATCAGGAGAAGGGTATAATAGTGGTGATTTTGCCAGCAGGAAATGGAAGCTGCAAGGGTGCGAGAGGTGATATGATTATTCTAAGTAGGAAATGAGGGAAAGATGTGATTATGCAAGGGGATTGGGGAATGAAATCATCTTAAAAATGTATTTTGGAGGACTCCCAAGACATTATCCTGGCTGTAGAGATTCAGGCCTCTTCCTTCCAGTTAGAGCTCATATCCCTTGTCCCCCTCCCTTATCTAAGAACTTGTCACTTTCTCCCTCACCAGCTCCTCCCTCATGCCTTCTGCTGAGATAATTATGTGTGCCCTCATCCCCTCTTCTCCCTTCTTCTTCCACTGGGGTCATATTGGTGAGGGCTCAGCCTCCAAAGAAGAACATAATAAATGCCATACTGGCTCAGGCCAAAGATCCATCATACACTGCTTCCAACAGTGGCCAGTTTGGGCCCCAAGGAAGTACCTTGCAGATCCCTACAAATAGATCCACTTCTTGCAGGCCCCTGCCAGGAATGCAAACTTTACTTGGATAATAATTATTTATGAACTAGGAATTTGTCCAAATCTCTTTTAAACCCTATTGTGTTAGATACCCTGATTACATCTTGTGGCAACAAATTCCACAGCTTCGCAGTTCATGGAGTGAAACATCCTTCCCTCAATTTGTTTTAAATCTGCTACCTATCACATTACACAGTGACCCCTAGCCCTGGTACATACTGAAGACATAAATAGCCATTCTTTATGTACTTGGTCCAGCCCACCCATGATTTTGTAAACCTCTATTATATGCCCTCTCAGTCATCTCTTCTTCAAGCTAATCTGTTCAGCCTTTCTTTATAAGGAAGTCATTTCATCTCCTCTATCAGCTTTGCTGCTCTTCTCTGCACTTGGTCCACTTCTACTATATTTTTCTTGAGATGGGGCAACCAGAACTGATCACAACATTCCTTTCTGAATTCCCAAAATTCTATTCACTTTTTTAATCCCAGTCCCACACTGAGCTAAAGATTTCAAGATATGACTCCAAGATCCTTTTCCTGGGCAGGGACTCCTAATTTTGAACCTCGCGTTGCATAAGTATGGTTAGGATTTTTTTTTTTTTCCTTTTCTGTGTTACTTTGCACTAGTCTACATTAAGTTCCATTTGCCATTTAAAAAATATATGTTTATTTGCAGCTTAGAGAACAAATAGCATCAGATTTAAAAATAAACAAACATTCTTAGAAGAAACACCTGGAAAAACTAACATCATGACTTAGTATCTGATACAATGAGAGAACAAGACAATACACTATTGGGATCATAATAATAATTTTTAAAAACGTCCAAAAAGTGGCCTAAATCGGTACTTGGACGATCAAAAAGCCAGATTGTCCAAGTACCGATAATCAAAGCTGGTTTTAGACGTATCTAAAACCAGCTTAGGTCTTTACCCTGCCTCTAAATACCTAGAGCGGTATAAGTTCTGAATAGGAGACGCTGTGCTGAACGCGGCTGCTGCGATCAGCTCAGCAGCCCCGCCAACCTGCCCACCTACCACTGCAACGATCGCAGTAGGAGAGATGGCTCATCTCCCCTGCCACGACTGTGATCCCCCCCGAACTGCTGCTCTGACACAATACCGGCAGGAGGGAGCCCAACCCCTCCTGCTGAGGCACAAGCCCCGAGACCCCCCCACCTTACACAATACCAGCAGGAGGGAACCCAACCCCTCCTGCCAAGGCGCAAACCCTGCAACCCCCACCCCCCTTAAAATATGGACAGGAGGGATCCCAGGCCCTCCTGCCCATGGTGACCCCCACCCCCCTAAAATACGGGCAGGAAGAATCCCAGGCCTTCCTGCCCAAGATATCCCCCATGACTGCCCCCTGAACCCCCAATTGCCCCCTGAAACCCCGCAACCCCGGACACCATTCCACCCCCAACACTCCCCTCACCCCTCTGCACTTACATTACGTTGGCCGGACAGATGGGTCCCAAGCCCGTCCACTTGGCAGGCCCACCATCCTCTGAATGGTGAGCCTTAGGGCCTGATTGGGCTAGGCGCCTAAGGCCCTGCCCACAGGAGGGGCCTTAGGTGCCTGGGCCAACCGGAATTGGGGGTTCAGGGGGGTAGTCGTGGGGGTGGTGCTTCATGGGCAGGAGGGCCTGGGATCCCTCCTGCCCATATTTGAGAGGGGGTGGGGGGGTCGCTTCAGCAGAAAGGCTTGGGCTCCCTCCTGCCAGTATTGTTTCAGGGGGTGGGGGGTCATGGGTTACCTTGGCAGGAGAGGTTGGGTTCCCTCGTGCCGGAGATTGGGCTCTCTATCCTTTAACTATAATGCCTTGTTCTTCAGTCTGGCAAGATCCTTCAGCAGTTCTTCACAGCATTGTTTTTTAAAAATAACTTTATGTCATCTGCAGACTTGATCAATTCGCTTGTCTCAGAACAGGATCCCTGAGGCTTTCCATTATTTCCCCTATTTTCATTAGGAAAACTAACTATTTAATCCTATTCTTTGCTTCCTATCTTTTAATTAATAGGTGATCTACAATAAGATATTGTCTCTTATCCCATGACATGTCATTCCTAAGAAGTGTCTTAATTGGAGTCTTTATCAAATGTCTTCTGAAAATCCAAATATACTATGGGCATCAGAATGGAATGGGCCACTGGGGTCGTGGTATGATGAATATTTTGCTCACTGTAGTGCAACTAGAGAGCTTGGCAGCAGGGGTGTTTGGCTCCTCAAATCAGAAAGATGTTCTGCTGCCTGTGGAATACATTATATCCTTTATCCACATTATTAATTTATACCAGTGTATCGCAAACTGTGTGCCACAGCACACCGGTGTGCTTCCTGAGATTTCTGGTGTGCCGCAACACACTGGTGAGGAGGAGAGCCATCCATATCTGCCTACAGGCTCTTAACAATTGCTTCCACTATTTTGCCCCAGCACTGATGTCAGGCTTATGGGTCTGAGTTACTTGGATTACTCCGGAACTCTTTTTGAAAATTGTCGCTACACTAGCTACCCTCCAATCATCAGGAACTAAAGCAGATTGGAGTGATAAGCTAGAGATTGCCAGTAGTAGGTCTGCAGTTTCACATTTGAGTTTTTTCATAACTCTAGGGTAAATACCATCAGGTTCTGGGGATTTGTTACTATTTAGTTTGTCATTTTGCTTCACTCAGTACTTCTTCCAGATTTAAATTGATTAGTTTCAATTCTTCTGATTCATCAACATCAAAAGATGTTTCCCAGTATGGGCATCTTTCTAACATCCTTCACTATAAAAACTGAAGCAAAGAATGCTTTTCTTTTCTTTTTTTTTAGCTATGGTCTTATCCTTCCTTAGTGCTTCTGGCCAGTGCTTGCTCTTTATAATACTTGATTTTTTATTTTTTATTTTTTTAAATTAAAACTTTTACCTCTTTAGTAAGGCCGTTTGTCACTGTTTATGTGCTCCCCTATGTTCTTTCCATGTTTAAAACAATGTCTTTATATTCCCTATGTTCTTATCCAATGTAACAGTTAGGCTGTGGAGTAATCAGCTTCCTCTGTTTCCATGTCCAGGGTCCCTTTGCTATGGGATCATGTAGCTTTCTCTCTCCTCTGTAACTATCATCCATCCATCTTTTTATTTTGTCTCTGACATTTTGATCCTTATCACTGTCAATGCTGTATACAATCTATAGAAAATCCATCTGTCCCTGTGGTGCCAGGCCTCTAAGAGAAACATAGAAACATGATGGCAGATAAAGGCCAAATGGCCCATCTAGTCGGCCCATCTGCAGCAACCATTATCTCTTTCTCTTTCCGAGAGATCCCACCTGCCTATCCCAGGCCCTTTTGAATTCAGACACAGTCTCTGTCTCCACCACCTCTTCTGGGAGACTGTTCCATGCTTCTTACATAGAAACAAAGAAACATAGAAAAAGACGGCAGATAAGGGCTGCGGCCCATCTAGTCTGCCCACCCCAATGACCCTCCCCTATTTAACTCTGTGCAGAGATCCCACGTGACGATCCCATTTCTTCTTAAAATCAGGCATGCTGCTTGCCTCGACCACCTGAAGTGGAAGTCTATTCCAGCGATCAACCACTCTTTCGGTGAAAAAGTATTTCCTGGTGTCGCCGTGCAACTTTCCCCCCCTGATTTTCCATGGATGTCCTCTTGTCGCCATCAGACCTTTGAAAAAAAAGAAATCCTCTTCTACCTCGATACGGCCCGTGAGGTACTTGAACGTCTCGATCATATCTCCCCTCTCTCTGCGTTCCTCGAGTGAGTATAGCCGCAGTTTATCCAGCCGTTCCTCGTACGGGAGATCCTTGAGTCCCGAGACCATCCGGGTGGCCATTCGCTGGACTGACTCAAGCCTCAGTACATCCTTGCGGTAATGAGGCCTCCAGAATTGCACGCAATATTCCAGATGGGGCCTCACCATGGATCTATACAATGGCATAATGACTTCAGGCTTAAGGCTGACGAAACTCCTACGTATACATCCTATGATCTGCCTAGCCTTAGATGAAGCTCGCTCCACTTGATTGGCAGTCTTCATGTCTTCACTGATGATCACCCCTAAGTCCCATTCTGCAACAGTCCTTGATATGATCTCACCATTTAGGGTGTAAGTCTCGCATGGATTTTGACTGCCGAGGTGCATGACTTTGCATTTCTTGGCATTGAAACTCAGTTGCCAGGTCCTTGACCATTGCTCCAATAGGAGTAGGTCGTGTTTCATATTGTTCGTTGTGCTCTTGCTTGTTATATTACATAGTTTGGCGTCATCGGCGAATAACGTTATTTTACCGCGAAGCCCCTCAGCCAAGTCCCTTAGTTCTGTAATGCAGGAACAATTACAGGTGAGAGGGGCAAAGACAGAAAGAAAAAGGGAAAGAAAGAAAGAAAAATTTGGGGAGAGAAAACGGCACATAGAGAAATAGGTTAGGGCAAAATACTGGTGAGAGGGTAACATAGTAACATAGTAGATGACGGCAGATAAAGACCCGAATGGTCCATCCAGTCTGCCCAACCTAATTCAATTTAAATTTTTTTTATTTTTTCTTCTTAGCTATTTCTGGGCAAGAATCCAAAGCTCTACCTGGTACTGTGCTTGGGTTCCTACTGCCGAAATCTCCGTTAAAACCTACTCCAACCCATCTACACCCTCCCAGCCATTGAAACCCTCCCCAACCCATCCTCCACCAAATGGCCATATACAGACACAGACCGTGTAAGTCTGCCCAGTACTGGACTTAGTTCAATTTTTAATATTATTTTCTGTTTCTAGATCCTCTGTGTTCATTCCATGCTTCTTTGAACTCAGTCACAGTTTTACTCTCCACCACCTCTCTTGGGAGCGCATTCCAGGCATCCATCACCCTCTCCGTAAAGTAGAATCTCCTAACATTGCCTTTGAATCTACCACCCCTCAACCTCAAATTATGTCCTTTGGTTTTACCATTTTCCTTTCTCTGGAAAAGATTATGTTCTACGTTAATACCCTTCAAGTATTTGAACGTCTGAATCATATCTCCCCTGTCTCTCCTTTCCTCTAGGGTATACATATTCAGGGCTTCCAGTCTCTCCTCATACGTCTTCTGGCGCAAGCCTCCTATCATTTTCGTCGCCCTCCTCTGGACCGTTTCAAGTCTTTTTACGTCCTTCACCACATACGGTCTCCAAAACTGAACACTCCAAGTGTGGCCTTACCAATGACCTGTACAAGGGCATCAACACCTTCTTCCTTCTACTGGCTACGCCTCTCTTTATACAGCCCAGCATTCTTCTGGCAGCAGCCACTGCCTTGTCACACTGTTTTTTTCGCCTTTAGATCTTCGGACACTATCACCCTAAGGTCCCTCTCCCCGTCCGTGCATATCAGCTTCTCTCCTCCCAGCATATATGGTTCCTTCCGATTATTAATCCCCAAATGCATTACTCTGCATTTCTTTGCATTGAATTTTAGTTGCCAGGCATTAGACCATTCCTCTAACTTTTGCAGATCCTTTTTCATATTTCCACTCCTTATTCAGCAAAGGAACAAGTGCTTTGATTTTACAACTAGACTTCAGCAACGCTTTCGATCTTGTTGATCATGAAATAATGCTACACTGCCTAGACGAAATAGGAATTACGGGAAGAGTAAGAAACTGGCTACAGGGTTTCCTAACAAAGAGATCTTACCTGGTGATTAGTGGAGGGACGTACTCAAACACCTGGAAAAATCCCTTGGGAGTACCACAAGGTTCACCACTGTCACCTACGCTATTCAACATCTACATATCATCCCTAGGACACTTCCTAAAAAAGCTAAACCTAATCTACTACATATATGCAGATGACATTTCCATTTTAATCCCAGTAAAGAGCATAACAAACGAGACCTCAGAATACATTTCTCATATTATGACCGAAATAGAACACTGGACAATAAACTTTAAGCTGAAACTAAACACAGAAAAAACAAAAGTCTTCCTTGCGAGCCCAACAGACAAAATTACTAATACAACGTTACATATAAAAGATCATGCATACCCGATTACTAAAACAATAAAAATATTGGGGAGTCACACTAGACACTCACTTGACAATGGTGGAACACACAAACATAGTAGTAAAAAAATGTTTCCTGACACTGTGGAAATTAAGGTCCATCAAAAAATATTTTGACCTTCTATCATTTAGACTAAGTGCAATCACTAGTACTTTCAACACTGGACTACTGCAATATTGTTTATATGGGTATACCCAAAAAAACTGTAAGGAAACTTAGGATTGTCCAAAACACAGCGGTCGGCTTGATATTTGGATTAAAAAAGAGCGACCATGTTAGCCCCCCCTACTACAGACTGCTTCACTGGCTACCAATGGAGGCACAAATAATTTTGAAGTTCTCTTGCATATGTTTCAAGCTGGTTTGGGGACTAGCTCCTACCTACCTGCTACCTTACTTCACTCTATACTCTATGAGACAAACCAGAAACAACAACCTATTTGCATACCTGAGCATTACCGGCTGCAAATACAAAACCTTCCTGGATAGAACTTTTATGTACTAAGCAAACAAACAACACTGGTTAGACAGCTACATAAATGGAGCAAGACTGACATATAATGCCTTTAGAAAAGCCATAAAAACTGCCTTATTCAACAAAATTATCACCTAAAAAATTATCTACACCTAACACTACATATGTCCTCTCCCGCTTTTAAGTCTGAAATGTCTAACATTATTTTTGCTGCCTTTTGTAAGATTCTTTGTGCTGTATTTCTCTGCCTTTTTGTAAGACTCTATAAACTCTTTGTAAGATTCCATATGCTGTATCCCGGACTTTTTGTAAGTTTCTATATACTGTATCCCGGACTTCAACATACTGTAACTCGCTGACTGTCCAGCTCTCTTCAGTGTGAACCGCCTAGAAGTCTCACGACTATGGTGGTATAGAAGAATAAAGGTCTACTCTGTTACAAATCTTGGTATCATCTGCAAAAAGGCACACTTTTCCTTCTAAACCTTCAGCAATGTCACTTCAGCAATGTGTGTGTGAGAAAGAGATAGAAAACAAGGGGGAGAAGAAAAGATAGAGACGGAGAAAGGAAATTGGGAGACAGAAAAAGGTACTAGGCACTATCTTCAAAAGACAGGAAATCAGAACTTTGGCCAAGCTATGCTTAGAGAAGAGAGTGATGCAATTTGCAGTTATTTCTGCACAGGGCTGGATCTTCAGACGGTCTGAAATAAGTTCATAGTACTGTACTAAGAATATATAAGACGTGGTATTCTGAGTCAGAGCAGTGGGCCATGGAGTCCAGCATCCTGTCTCCTTCAGTGGCCAATCTCAGCACATACTAGTGGAAAGATCCATTCCTTTCTTCTGGGGCCCATCTTTCCTCACCTCACACTCATTATAGCCTTCTGCTGTTGGGGCTTAAGGATAACATTCAGATTCCACCTGCTGGCTTTACTCTTCTGCTTGCTGAACCAGTTAATTTCATTACACTCCCTTTAGTCCTGTGGTTGAAAACATAAATAAGTTTCCTGTTAGTAGCATGGTATTTCTGTCTAGTCTGCCAAGGATATATGCCCAGCTGCCAACTTCTTTTGTTCTATTATTTCAAATGAGTCCACACTAGGTGTGTGGGATCAAGAGAGACTGGAAGGAGTTCCATAAAATGATCTTGCAGTTACACCATTTAGGGGGACAAACTAACTCCAGTTCTTTTTTGTTTGTTTGTTTCAACATTTTAATATAAACTTTACATCAGGGATGTCCAACCTTTTGGCTTCCCTGGGCTGCATTGGCCGAGAAAATTTTTTTCTGGGGTCACACAAATGCTGCAGCAAGACAGAGGAGGGAGCCGGCAAGATGGTAAACACCCGGTGGCAGCAGAGGAAAACACTACATCGCCCTCGACTGGGGCTGCACAAAATACTTCATGGGGCTACATGCGGCCCTCAGGCTGCAGGTTGGACACCCCTGTTTTATATAATATGCATAATCAAGAAAAAGAAACTACTTAGCTCAGCAATTCCAATTACAACCATAAGCAATTGTTCTAAAGTCCACATCAAAGAGAGAGCATAGAAAACTAAAAAGAAATTACAAAATTACCCCCCTCCATTTTTACGAAGCCACGTTAATCTTTTTTTTATTACTGGCCATGGTGGTATTATCTCTGACGCTCATAGGAATTCTATGAGCGTCAGAGCTAATACTACCACGGCCAGTGATAAAAAAAGTCTAACGCAGCTTCATAAAAAGGGGGGGAGGGTAAATCTAGGAATAGGATTACTTATCCATCATTTTATATACATTAATTTCTACATGGATCTTGTTTACCCTTTTCATGCTCCAAAACAATACACCTGCAGAGGAATCTTCGCAAAAAAAAAAAAAGGTAGCACCAATAGCCAACATCCAGGATTTCACGGCCAGAAACTGCTTCCTGCGTTCCTGAGTGGCTCTTGTAATGTCTGGAAAAAAATGAATTGGCTGCCCACAGAAAATATCCTTCTTATGTTTAAAGTAATTCTTCAAAATAAGAACTATATCCCTCTCTGATGCAAATGCTACTAGCAAACTTGAACGAGAAGAAATATGTTGAGTATCTTCTAGAAAGGCGAAGCTCACCCACTTCTAAAGCAGATCCAAGATCTCCTGCCTCTCCAGATAATAAAGCCCACACTATAGGCAAGTACAAAACTTTAGGGCTCCTTTTATCAAGCCGCGTTGGCGGGGTTAACGCGTGTGATATTTCATCACGCATTAACCCCCGTGCTGGCCAAAAAATTACCGCCTGCTCAAGGGAGGCGTTAGCGGCAAGCACGGCCGGCGGTTTAACGCACGCTATTATGCACATTAAACCATTAGCGCGGCTGGATAAAAGGAGCCCTTAGTCAATACGATTGTGTCAGATGTTTCTAAATTCAGGATTTCCTTAAAATATTTCCTAAGTAGTATTTCTAAAGAAAGTAAAGGAGAGAGAGGAAAATGTAGAAACTTTAAATTATTAATACACGTTTGATTTTCCAACATTTCTAATTTATGATGTGCTATGAGACTGTCCTTCACAGCTGAAATACTGACAGTTCACAAAGGGCATGGATCGGATCCAATCCGTGTCTGAGGGGCTGATTCATGAATCGCCCTCATGCAAGTGAGGGCGATTGGAATCACGCCCCCATCCGACTGTCGGGATCACTCTCTAGCAATCCCAACACATGTGCAGACCATCTGTAGATGGTCTGCACATGCTTAAGAGCAGCAACCTTTTTAAATTTTATTTTAATCTATCTGTTTTTACTTTTTCATCGCGAGCCTGTGGTTTTAACCTGCTTTAAACCCGCAGGTTTAAACCATGGGCTCATAGTGTGGGGGAAGGGCAGGAGAGTTGGGGTGAGAGCAGGGCAGCGATTCGGGGCAGGCAGGAGAAAAGAGGCGATTTGGGACTGAGAGCACAGAAGCAGGGCACAGAGCTGGACGGCAGAAGGCAGGGCAATCGGAAAGGACCTCAGCAACTGGTCCTCAGCAGTCGCTTATTTTTGGATTAGCCAGCTCAGTGGATGTTGCTTTTTTATTTTAGTGAATCGCTTCCTGCTTGCATTTGAATGCTGTTTCTCATTTGCATGCGTGGATCAGAGGACGATCGGGACAGAGGTTAGTGAATTGGGTCAGAGGAAAAATGGGTCATAAAGGGGTCGCTAAGTGGTCGGAAGTTGATCGTGGGCTTAGTGAATCTAGCCCATAGTCTTCATCTGAAGTTGCATCTTTTCACTACTAGTTTTTAATTTAGTAACATCCCCTTGTGCAACAGGGAGATTTGTAATCACGAATTCCAGTTCTACTCATGTCCTGGGCCTTGTAATTCCTAGTTTTTGTGGCATCTGTGACACTTTGATTTTAGTTATTGTTGTGTTGTGTACTTTCTATAGAATAGCCATCTGTCCCAGTATGCAATGGTAACAAAACAACAGGAAAGGAGTTAGTCAAATTTCAGGGTAATTTTTAATGAAACACCAGGGCCAGTAAGCTAATTTTTAAAGGGAAATTTTGTCACTGAAGTAGCTACCTGCAGTACTAATATTGGCAGCTCCTGTGGTAAATTAAGATACACTTCATCTCCACCACCTCCACTAGGAGGCTGTTCCACACATTCACCATCCTTCCTTGATAAAGTATTTTCTGAGGTTACTTCTGAGTTTATCCATTTTTACCTTCATCCTATTCCCCCTCATTCCACAGCTTCTTTTCAATTTTTGGGCATGTTTAATTTTGCTATTATTTTTTTTTCCTCCTGCTTCTATTTGTAGGATTTTTCTTTGGGGGTTTTTGATATTGAAGTTTTCCCTTCTGTTGAGCCTTTTACACACCTACAGTATTCAATTTATTGTATTATATTTTCCCTCTTCCTTCTCTTTATATAGGTAAATGTAAGTATGGTAATTATTTCTTTCATAGGTACCATAGTAAGATTGTGAGCCCATTGGGACAGCGAGGGAAATTCAACGTACCTGATTAGATTTTTGACTATTACTTAAATCTAATTGTTTTGTAAACCACTTTGAATCCTTTGAGACATTTTGCGGTATATAAGACACCACATTAAATTATATTAAATTAAAACTTTGTGCCTAAAGTTAGATGTCGATGCCTCTTATTCTATAATTACAAGCATAGCTTTGAGGAAAGACCCAATCTGCTCCTGACCCTCCCATTTCCATGCCCACCTTTCTGGCACCATATATATATTTTAGGTTTGGATCCTGTGCCTAAATTTAAATTCAATCTAATTAACATTGATAATTGCTTATTAAGAACCCAATTCTCAGCATTAATTAGCTCATTATGTAATTATGCTGCTTGTGCAAATTGGGCACACACTCAGATTTGTGCATGCAACTCAAAGCACTATTTATAGAATTTGAAGGTAAATGTATATACAAAAGCAAATCCAAAACCTTACTTTAATGTGAAGTGGACCTTCTTGCAAGAATACTTGCTATGAGAGAATTTTCTCTGTAGTCAAGAGGACTTGAATAATCATCATTCCAAGAATGAAATATACATGAATAAATTCTGAAGTCTCTGCTTAGTGGAAAATTTCAGAAATGTAATTGTGCACTATATTTTATTGATAGGAAGTTTGAACACCATTGTTCAACATAGTCTATATTCAAACTGACAACAGCTTGTCTTCAAATTACTTAATCTTAGAAATAATATTCTGTCCTTTCAGTATTTACATCTTTTATCAGATGACAAAATATTGTGTTTCGAGAGAGATTCTGCTTCAGAGCTTGCAACAATATTAAGTCCATTCCCTACAATACTAGCAGTTTTCTCCATAGAATCTGTTGGAAAAAATTATATCAGCATTTAAATCACTCTGGGGTCCTTTTACTAAGGCGTGCTAACTGATTTAGTGCATGCTAACCGATTTAACTAATGGTTAGTGCTAACAATTTAGTGTGGACTAAATGCTAAGGCACCCATAGAATATAACGGGTGCCTTAGCTAAATCAGTGAGCGTGTGCTAAATTGGTTAGTATGAAAGGACCCCTGTTTTACTAACACATAGCGCTGGTTTTAGCAGCAGCAGTGGTGGTAACTGCTTCAATGCTCATATGAGCGTCGGAGCAGTTACCGCTGCTGCTGGCATTAAAACCCACACTATGCGTTAGTAAAAGAGGGGGTAAGATTGACAGAGAGTATGGCAAGCGCTGACCTTGACTTGCATCAGATAACCAATGAATTTATTTTAGCTTGGTTCAATTATATTAGAGCTATTTTTACTATAATGGTCAGTGTGTTCAACAAAAACAAGGTATTGCCATGGAACTCCACTAAGGGGCTCATAATCGAAAGAGAAAAACATCCAAAAACCAGCCTAAGTCGGCACTTGGACGAACATTTCTCAAAAACGTCCAAGCGCCAAAAATAAAAATGGGGCTTGGACGTATTTCTAACCGACCTAGGCCTTCATAGTGCCGCTCAATGTCCAAAGCTAAATGGGGCATTTCGGGAGGCGTGTCGAGGGCGGGAGTTGGGCGGGACATGGGCCGGCTTAGACTTAGTTGTACAGCATGTATAACCGAAAGTTATACAGCCCAGGATCAACGGAACTTGGACGTTGTGACTTAGACCATGTAAAACATGGTCTAAGTCACAAAAACCCACCTAAAGTCACCAGATAAGCACTGCAAACACATAACCCAGACCCCCACACACTACCCCAGTGATCACCAACCCTCCCCCCAGCCCCATAAAAATTTTATTCACAACTTTAAATTTCAGCCTCCAGACCATCATCACCTGGCAGCCTGGCATAGGAAAGCTTAGTTGTACAGCACAGAGGCAGGTTAAGCCGTCTTGGGGGTGGGTTAGGGACCCATAGAGAAGAGGACCCATGCCCATAAGCCCCTGTAATCACTGCATTGATTCTGAAACATGTGCACTGCCCTATACAGCCCCAAAACCCTTTTGTACTGGCATATAAGTGGCTCCTGCATCCATAAGGGTTATTGGGGTGGTAGATAAGTGGGTCTAAGGGATTCTGGAGGTGGTTTGGGGGCTCACCATCACCTATAAGGGAGCTATAGTAAGGAGAAGACATGGCACCCTTTTTGTGATGTTCACAGCAGTGCCCTGTAAGGTCCCCACTATTTAGGTGGCATGTCTGGGTGTGCAGTCCATCACTTTGCAGACCCCTCCCACATCCAACAGGGCTTGTTCTAGGCGTTTTGGACTTGGACGGAAAGTTGGACGGAAATGTGGTATAAAGATAGACAATTTAGTGGCTTGGACGATCAGATCGACAGGACGTATAATTAGACGATTTTTGAAAGTAAAAAAAGTTGGACATCTCTTTCGAAAATGTCTTAGGCTCTTTTTTACTTTGGACGACTTGTGAGATGGACGTAAACAGTCTTAGACTTCCCTTTTGATTATGCCCCTCCATGGGTCCAAATGTAGTTAATATATATGTAGTTAATTTGAAGAAATATGCCTATTGACATATTATAGATCTAAAACTTTCGAAACAGTTTTTGGACAATATTTTTTTTCTTTTTGTCTCGGATGCATAAAAGAACAGCTAATAGTAGGGCCCTTCTCCTAAGCCAGTGCTTCTCAATTCGGTCCTGGAGTACCCCCTTGCCAGTCAGGTTTCGGGTTATCCATAATGAATGTGCATAACCTTGATTTGCATACACTGCCTTCATTATATGCAAATTTCTTTTATGCATATTCTTTGTGGATATCCTGAAAACCTGACTGACAAGGGGTTACTCCAGGACCGAGTTGAGAAACACTGTCCTATGCTGTGTAAAGCAGCTATTGTGGTATTTTCAGCACAAAGGACAGCAGCTCAGGTCCTCTCTATTAGTGCTGCACGATTCAGGAAAAAAAAATTTGATTCGATTCAATTCAGCCTATTGAATCGATTATTCGATTTGATTTTCCTGCTCAATTGGGTGTTTTTTTCAAACATCCTGGTGGGTTTATTTTATACCCTCTTCATCCCCTTTGCTCTCTCCTACCCACACTGGTGCTGTCGTATAAACAAAATAAACAAACCAAAAAGACTTTTCCTCCCTCTGTTAAGTCCTAGCTCACATTCATGGTCTAACACCAGCTCTGTCAGGATACACATTTCAAATCTGACCTATTGTAATCACAAAACCGAAAATAAAATTATTTTTTCTACCTTTTGTTGTCTAGTTATTCAAATCATGTTGGTCCCAGGCATGGTTGTCTTCTGATAACTTGCTTGCCAGGGTCTCCTGCCCTGTTTTCTTCTTCCTTGGTGCTAACCATCCATCTTCCATCTCTGTCCTCCCCTTCCATTTCCCTTCCCTCCCACAGAGGTCTGGCATCTTTCCTTTTTTTTGTCTCCATCCCCACAGCTGCAGCGATGGTCCCCACCATCCCTAGATCCACCATCTCTCCTTTTCTCAACTACCCTTTCATCCAGCATCTCTCCCTCCTTCCCCACCACCCCAGGGTCCATCATCTCTCCCTTTCTATTCCCAAGTACTCTCCTATCCAGTATCTCTATCCCTCCCTCCCTCCATTCCATTATCCACCATCTCTCTCCCTCTTCTCTGTTTTCAGCCCATTATTTCTTTCCCTCCCCCCTTAATCCAGCTAGAATTAAAAATGATAAAATATTGCAATGTGCTGAAATATTGGGATATACCTTAAAAACTAACACTGATCAAAATATATTCCCTCTGGATAGGGGAATCTTGGCATATACGTGTGAGGTTTTAGTATTCAAACATCACTTATTTTACCCAGCTTTAAGTTATATTATAAAATGAGTACTTTTTTGTTTAACTACATCTTTCTATAAGTTACTTTAGTATGTCTGGGCTGTGCACAATCCCCATCGAGCCTATGGCAACCTAACAATATTAGCGTGAATCACACAGGAGGCCTCAAGGATAAAGTTGGGCTCTTATCCGAAATAAAAGCCATTAGTAAGCCAATGCTGAAAAATTCCATGTCTTATATTTAGCCACTTCGGCCACCAGGTGCTGCTGCTTCAAGCGGGTCGACTTCATGGCCAGGATCGCCTGGCTGTTCTTGTACTGCACCAGCTGCAGCATGATCTTGGCGTTCCAGCCCTGCTCCTGCGCACACTGAAAGTCGATCTCGCGGTCCTTGGCCATCACCACCGTGAAGTAGACGTGCTTGTACGCGCGCTCCACGCAATCAGCTGACAGTACCATGAAGGGCCGGGAGTGTGTCGGAGATCATTCCTCTCTGCCCCCGCGCCTGTTTACAGACACCATCCACAAAGCCCGAACTGCCATTTTCTCGCGGTGGGTATTTCCTTACCAGATCCTTTGGGCCACCCTAAGTGCTCGGTAACCTGCAGTGGCATTGAGTGATAAAGAGGGGTGGGTGGTTCCTTATCTCAGCGGGTATCATAAAATTAACAGTGAAGCGCACCCTCGGCCGTAAGCGCTGTAGCACTGACCCTCCCCCACCAAATCAGCCAGGCTGATTTTTTTTAACGAATCGATTCAAATTGAATTGATTCACCTGATTTGAATCGATGAATCGATTCAAATCAGAAATCGGGCAGCACTACTCTCTACTGTTAATTGCATTAAAATGGGAGCCTGTACTTTAAAACCACCATGTTAGCTGCCTAACATGGGAATGGGCTGGATCTGGGTGTGACAGGGGTGTGACACTGTTCCCTCTAAGCTGAGCAGGTGTCCTCCAGCTGCATTGCTACCACTAGGGGGTGGAATATTTTCAGTCGCTAAGGACAGGTATGTTCCCTGGAGTCCTGCAGAACTTGCCTGTCTCTCACAATTGAAAATGTGACAGTAAAACAACACCCTCTGTTGGTGAGACTGTGGGTGGAGGACTCCTGCTCAGCTTAGAGGGAACAGTGGCGTGTGTTCCCAATTTCTTTCCAAATACTCCCTCCTGATTCACTGCCTGTTACCCCTCCCCCCACCTGACTTCCAGCCCCAACATAAGAAGTGGCTCTCTCCAGGTTAGACTCCCAACTTGTACCCCACTTCTCCAAGTCCAGACCCCCTTGCTCTTCTCTTATAAATTCAGGGCTCCCCCCCACCCTTCTAGCACAAGCCTCTTGCCCCCCCCCAACCAGTTCTGTCCCATTCCCTTCCAAAAAAAATTCCAGCCCTGCAACAGATGCTATGCCCCTCTTCCCTCCACCCATCTCCCTAGAATCCTACCCAGGGTCTGCAGAAATTAGCTATGGTGGCAATGGTTCCTCTCCACTGCCACACAGGTCAGTGCCTCTTTGAAAATGGTGCCTGACCCCTAGAAGTAGACTTGTGGTACTACCAATAGATGTCATTCTTATATGGCTGGATGACCCTAGCAGTAGTACTATGAGACTCCCACTAGGGGTCAGATGCCATTTTGAAGGAGGCACCAACTTGGGCAGTGATAGAGAGTGATTGCTGCTACCATGGCTAACTGAGAAGATCTACAGACCCCAAGTAGGATTTTGGGAAGGTAGGGAAGGGAGAGGTGTGGCATTTTATTGGTATCTTATAGGGTACAGGATTTCTTAAATAGGGGGTGAGATTTCTTAGGAGGGGAAGAGGATTAGACTGGGGGGCTAAGGTGACCTGAATTTGTAAGGAGCAGTGTGTGATTTGTGTGTGTGTGGGGGGGGGCATGAATTGGGTAATCAGAGTCTAATTTGGGGATACCAGTTTCTTTATTCAGGTCTGGAAGCAGGGTTGGGAATCCAACAGGAGGTGAACTGGGAAATGGTACTGTGTGATTGTATGTGTGTGTGTGTGTGTGTGTGGTGGTGGTGGGGTGTTGGGAGTACCCCTATGGCTTGATGTATTGGGTTTTATTTCTTTATTTACTACTGTGGCCTATATTGCATTACAAGTGGTCCCTGATAGTGTAGTGCCTCTGTGGTAACCATCTACCCAGTGCAGTAAATTCAGGGCAGATGATGTCCACACCCCCTGCATTTATTGCCCAGCCTTTACACTTATCGCTTGATAATTATTGGATTAACCGTACAATAAGTGTAAAATTTACTGCAGCTTGCTAGAAAAGTCCCAGAATCTGTTAACTGGCTAAATTTGTAAGGCCATAGTCTTAAATTTATGATGCATTGCTACTCTATGGATTGATTTTTTTAGATATTAGAATTTTTTTAAAAGAAGCAGGAATGCAGTGGATAGGAATAACTTTTATGCTTTGAGAGTTATCATCCTTATAAAAAAATTTGAAGCAAAATCTACTGATCAGCCAGTCCTCACTCTTGAGATATTTATGTTCATCCACACAGCACTTTAAAAATGAAAGAAGAATTTTTTGGTGAGAAACCAGTGGTGTAATAAGAAAGGGGGTGGGGAGGCAGACTGCCCCAGGAGCCATCTCGATGGGGGCGCTGGCACCTCTCTTCCCTGCACCCACCATCCCTCTCCCCACTGTAGATCTTTGCCAGTGCAAGCAACATCTCCTGCCTGTTGCTTGCGCCAGCCTCGGTCCCCTCTGAATCACTTCCGGGTTGCGGGGCTAGAAAGTGACATCAGAGGGAAACCCAACGCTGGCACGAATGGCATGCTGGAGAAGCCACCTGCGCTGATGAAGATTTACAGAGATACATGGGGGGGGAAGGGAGAGAGTAATTGTGGAGTGGGGGGCACAGAAGGAGCAGTAGGGGTGGAAAAGAGGGTGCAGGGGGGGTACACCACTACCCAGTGCACCTACTACCCTTGCTTTGCTATTGTGAGTCACCACCCTAAGTACTGTGTACAAAAAGTGTATCTTCGAGCTACAAATACCCAGAGAGAACTGTCGTTTACATACATATACAGAGGCTTATATGTATTTTACCATTTTGTGTTGGATATTCAAAGTTACCTCCCCTTGTACGAAGCTATGGTAGGTTTTTTTTATAGCCGGAGCTCTGACGCTCACAGGAATTCTATAAACATCAGAGCTAATGCCTCTGTGGCCAGTGATAAAAATGCCTAATGCAGCTTTGTAAAAAAGATGGTGGGGGGGGGGGGGTTAGTGCATTTAATATATCAATATTGGCACATTTTACAAATACATGAACTTTAAGATCCTCCTCTAATAGCCTGTACTTAACATTGATGAATTACTTTTGCACTCACACCTTCTTATGAATGAAGGGGTCGATATCCAGCTGGCAGCATTCGGCATTTTTGCTGTGTTATGCCTAGAAATTCAATGCCAGGCCATTGAATTTTGGGGTTTACGGAGCAGCTAAACCATAACCACTTAAATGCATAACCAGCTGTGGTGAACCGCATAAAGGTAGGACTGATCTTTATGAGTCCCTATTTACGCACTTACCTTGTCCAGATAAGTGCAGAATATCAGTGCTTAACTGACCAAGTGCTGACTTGGCCCCCTGAACACCCTAAATGGAACTGGTTTTCAGTTAGGTGCTAACCAGATAGTAAACCCCAAACAAGTGATTTAACCAGCTAGGGGCCTTTTCTGGCCAGTTAAATCACTTTGAATATTGACTCCAGAGAATATGTTCATATTAGTTGCTCCAGCTGTTCCTAGTGTTCTAGTCTCTTAGGAACATACAAAGATATATCCAAGGCATGGTAGAACATTTACAGCACAGTGATTTATTTGATTTTATGTCCCTGTCCATTACTGTCCATTAGCTTATCTAGGATGAACAGTAACCTATAAAGATATGGTTAAATGGCATCACAGCCTATTTAAGACCACCACAACATCAGCTCCATTAGTGTCTGATTTTATGTCAATGCGTTACAACTCAGTGGAGATCAAGAGAAGATTCTTCATTTTAAAGAACAATTGCTCTTTCCAAAAATACTAGGACCAGGGGGGGCATGCAATGAAGCTACTATGTAGTAGGTTTAAAAGAAACCGGAGAAAATATTTCTTCACTCAGTAATTAAACACTGGAATTTGTTGCTAGAGAATATGATGAAAAAGCAGTTAGCTTAGTAGGGTTTAAAAAAGGTTTGGATAATTTCCTAAAACAAAAGTCCATAAGCCATTATTAAGATGGATAAGGGGAAATCCACAGCTTATTCTTAGAAAAAGCAGCATATAATCTATTTTACTCTTTGGTATCTTGCCAGGTGCTTGTGCTGGCCATTGTTGGAAACAGGATGAACCTTTGATCTTTCCCAGTATGGCAGCTCTCATGTTCTTATGATGTTTAAACTGAATGCAGTGACTCCGAGTGATCTGAATATGGAAACTGATTGGTCCTCCCTGATGTAGTAGGTATCATGGAAGATATGTTTAGTCTGCTCTCCTCTGTCAATCTTAGTGATTTAAACGCAGATGACATTTTTCTCACAGATTCTATGGAGAAAACTGCTGTCATTGTTGGGAATGGACCTAGTATTGACAAATTGAAAAAGCCCTGAAGCAGAGTCTTTCTCGAAACACAATACCATGTCAGCTGATTAAAGATGAACATGCTGAAAAGACAGAATATCTTGTCTAAGATAAGTAATTTGAAGACAAGTTGTTGTTGAGATAAATAATTTTGAAGACAAACTGTTGCCAGTTTGAATATGTATAGACCAGTGGTCTCAAACTCATGGCCTGGGGGGCCACATGCGGCCCGCCAGGTGCTATTTTGAGGCCCTCGGTATGTTTATCATAATCACAAAAGTAAAATAAAACAGTTTCTTGATCATATCTCTTTAGCTATAAATGTTATCATTATTAAGACTTAGCCAAAAGGAAAGATTTATAAACTATAAAGAGTTTTACCTCAAGCAAAATTGTCATTTCTTTAATAAGACATTAACTATTTTTTTCTGAGGCCCTCCAAGTATCTACAAAACCAAAATGTGGCCCTGCAAATGGTTTGAGTTTGAGACCACTGGTATGGACTGATGTGTTGAACAATGATATTCGACTTTCACACTGAGAAATTTTGTAGCATACTATTACGTTTCTGAAATTTTTCACAGAGCAAGGACTTTAAAATGTTTTTATGTACATTTCATTCTTGGACTGATGATTTTATCCTCTTGAATACATAAAGTAAGAAATCTCTCTCAAAGTATGTAATCTGTTTTACTACTTGGGATCTAGCACTAAGTTGGGCCTTACCAATCAGGAGCTGCTTTGACATGCAGCTCCTTATTGGTAAGGCCCGACAGTGCAGGAAGAGGCGGTCGGAGCATACAGCGAGTGATTTCCTGCACTCGCTGGCACTCCAGCTGCTCTCTCCCGCCTCTCCCGCTGCCCTCTCCAGTCTCCGCCATGAAAAACCGTATTCGCGGTTTTTCAAGATTTGAGGAGGTTCCTGGAATGGAACCCCCGCAAATATTGGGGGAATACTGTACACAATTTTGAGTGCCATTTATAGAATTTTGGAGCTTGTGTGTACTTTTAGGGATGACCTAATTTTGTGAATATAAATGAGTGTTTTACGTGCAAATAAGTTCATAGGCTTATATATGGTCACAGTCTATGAAAAGATACCAAGTCTTAGTACACGCTTACTTGAGAAACAAAGCAACTTTATGTCAGTTGGGTTCTATTTATAAGTAAAAAATTTTGTTAATTGAAACAGTATATCTCTGGCAAATGAAATGATAGAAAGATGTGATTTGTTGCATTTGAATCAACATCTTCTTGATTACTTAGCCAATTGAATAACTCAATTTCTAAGACTCAGTCCCTTTTCTTGGATTATGACACATATGCCCCTACATATAGGCATAATTTTATATGGAAACTACCATGCTGAACTATGTCATTCCTAACATCCTGATTCAGAAATATTTCAGGGAGATTCCCTGTGACCATTTTTATTTTGCCTCTCTTAGTAAATCCATTGAGTGCTCTAATGAACTCCTTGGACTATAAATTCAACCCTAATCCCTGAGACATAAATGGTTCAGATTGCATCACCCTTACTATTTACAGATGAGTTGAGCTTTGCTGCTTCTGTGATTGCCACTTAGTAGAACAACTTAGACTACTGAATAACTTCTCAGATGACAACAAGATGACATGTGGCCTCAACAAACCTGTCAAGGGAGGAAAAGTAACCTAGCTAAAAGAAAAATCTCCTTGATTGAAGGGTGTTATATAAAAGAGCTTGACTTGGAAGGACTTTATGAATATCCTGCAGTAGAGGAAGCTGCATAAAATACTGAAGAAAAAAATTAGAGTACCATAGGACACTGAAACAACTATGTGAAAAATAATAAGGAAAATATTTCATGCTTACCCGCTAATCTATATGGCCCACAATATTCTAGGCTGTGCATTCAAAAAGCAGAAAGAGCTATGAGTCTTAAAGGAATAGGTTACAAATACAGAGAGCAATTTTCAAAGCTATGCCCATGGACCTTCAAAGACTACAAGAACGAGAGGGCATTCAGATAAATTAAAAAGGGACAGATTCAGAACCAATGCTAGGAAGTTCTTCTTCACCCAGAGGGTGGTGGATACCTGGAATGCGCTTCCAGAGGGTGTGGTAGGACAGAGTACGGTATTGGGTTTCAAGAAAAGATTAAATGTTTTCCTGAAGTTAAAGGGGATTGAAGGGTATAGATAGAGGATTAATATGCAGGTCCTGGTGAGTGGGCTGCTGGGCATGATGGACCTCTGGTCTGACCCAGCAGAGGTACTGCTTATGTTCTTATCAAACACTGTTGCATCTGCAGAAACAAGATAATTGAAAATTGCTCACCCTATGTGCAGGTAAAAATAGGTACACTGTTCCACAGCTGACTTACATTTGTACCCTTATTTATTGGAGACAATTTTAGGGATGATAGAGTGATGAATCAAGGCTGTCCATAAAATGGTGCAGGGTCCAGAATGAAAATAGGAGGAACTATTTTTTCGCTCACAGAATAATCTCTGGAACGCATTGCCAGGGGTTGTGGTAAGAGCGGATGGCGTAGCTGGTTTTAAGAAAGGTTTGGACAATTTCCTGAAGGAAAGGTCCATAGTCTGTTATTGAGAAACATCGAAAAGGAAGAAGAAAACACTTTGCCTCGAAACTACAAACAGTATACCATATCCAACAATTCTCCCTCTTTCTTCCTTTCCCCGTGCACACCATCTCTCTTTCCCTCCCACTCCACACACCCATGTCTAATTATTCTCTTTCTTTTCCCTACCCCACCAGCAGCATCTCTCTTTCCCTCCTTCCCCCACCATGTCCCAGCAGTTCTCCTCTCCTCCCATCCCCCACCCCATCCATTGGCCTGCCAGCCTGCTCGCCTGCCTGTGCAGCATTTCATCTCACTTACAGGCATTTGTCTTCAACAGGTCACCAGGAGCTACAGATGGCTCACCCAGAAGCCTACCCTCTGACGCAAAATGGAAACACATCAGTGGGAAAGCTTCCTAGTCAGCAATTGCGGGTGTGTAGGAACCAGTCCAGCAGCTTGTTGAAGAGAGGACTTGTGGCTGCCAGAATCATTGAAGGTATGCTCTTGTGGGAACCCCACAGGAACTACTTCCATCTCTGTGAGATTCCAGTGGATCTGGAGGGGATTCCCATGGGATCCCCGTGGACTCCGCAGGATTCCTGACCACCCTGTTCCCATGCAGCTCTCTGCAACAGAACAGGGATGGCAGTCTTCTGCTCCTGACTGTTCTGCTGTTGTCAGTTCCTATCCCTCCCATGATAGTTAGATCAGCAATGTGATCAATGGAAGAGGAAGAGGAACCAGTGGCAACGAGAGTGAGTTAGAAGTGATGAAGCTATTGACTTCCTTCACCTGCTTGCCAGGCTATAGGGAAAAACACTTCTCGCCTCCTTGGTTCCTGTGGAGCACGGCAAGCAGCTGTTATTTGCTGCACATGGGCTACAGCAGAGGGGAACTGCAGTAGCGATGATAGTCTAATGCTGAAAGGAGCTACCACAGTGGCACAGAGCCTCAAAAAGTTGGTTACCCCAAGTCACTCCCCCTATGGACAGCTCTGGGGAAATTGAAACAGTGCAGATACTTTGTATTTTCCAAAGGTATATCTATTCTTTGGGACAAAAAAGAAAGGAGGTGTGAATATCTGCAGGTGCTCTCAACTTTGCTAGTTTTTTTTTTGTGTGTGTGTGGTTTTTTTTTAAAATCTTTATTCATTTTTAAACTTATAATAAGTGTGATAACATATCCATACAAATAACCATAAATATATCACTTAATAATCAACAATGATACATATAATATTCTCTTATCTCCCCCCTCCCCACCCTTATCTATCATATAATCAATACTTATACAACATGTAACAATAAAAATACCCTCCCTCCCACCCCATAATTGAACTTGTAAATTTAAGGGAAACAAGATTTTTCTAATCATTACAATACTTTGTTAATGGCTCCCAAATATCTTGAAATTTCCTGAAACAACCCTGTTGTATTGCAATAAGTCTCTCCATTTTATAAATATGACATAAGGAGTTCCACCAAAAATTATAATTTAATCTATTCCAATTTTTCCAATTATATGTAATTTGTTGAATGGCAACCCCAGTCATTATAAGTAATAATTTGTTATTATTTGTAGATATCTTTGCCAGTTTTTAAAGTAAATGTATGAAAGTGCATTCAATTGGAAAGCCTTATTTCCATATAAAACACTCATTTATATTCACAAAATTAGGTCATCCCTAAAAGTATGCCTATATTTAGGGGCATTTTCCATGCAAGTGCTGCATAAGTGTCATAATCCAAGAAAAGGGACCAAGTCTTAGAAATTGAGTTATTCAACTGGCTAAGTAATCAAGGAGATGTTGATTCAAATGCAACAAATCACATCTTTCTCTCATTTCATTTGCCAGAGATATACTGTTTCGATTAACAAAAATTTTGACTTCTAAATAGAACCCAACTGACATAGTTGCTTTGTTTCTCAAGTAAGCGTGTACTAAGACTTGGTACTTTTTCTTAGACTGTGATACATATAAACCTAAGGGCTCCTTTTATCAAGGTGAGCAACGGGGTTAGCGCGTCGGACATTTCATCACGCACTAACCCCCGCGGCAAGCCAAAAACCTAACGCCTCGTCAATGGAGGCATCAGCGACTAGCGCGGCAGGCGGTTGAATGTGCGTTATTCCCCGCGTTAACCGCCTACCGCACCTTGATAAAAGGAGCCTTAAGAGCCTTATTTGCACGTCATCCCTAAAAGAACACACAATCCCCCAAATTCTATAAATGGCACTCAAAATTATGTGCACAAATTTGGGCACACACAGAACTCAATTGATTAATGAGCCAATTAGCTCATTATTGACCACTAATAATTGGTGCTAATTGGACACAATATCCAGTTATATGTGCATCTTCTTTGTATTCTATAAAGATACATGCATATATTTTTAAGTGTGAATCTAAAAAGGCGTGGGCATGGGAGGGGCATAGGTGGATCAGGGGCGCTCCTAGAATTTGTGCAGTGTTATGGAATACAGCAGACGCACATCTAATTTTGCGTGAAGATTTACATCAGGTTTCAGTTGGAATAGAAAGGTTTAGTGCAAACGGAAAACTTCTCTAGGCTCAATGTCTCCAATGGGTTATTTTGGCATAATATATACCATGATAATAATGAACCTCACTTCTAAGCCAGGGTATGTGGAGTATGATCCTGGAGCAGGATTCTCAAAAACCTGTGTTAAAAAGTGACGGTCTGCTAATGCAGCCGTTTTGATAACTAATTTAAAAAACTGAGACATTCTAAAAAAAAAAATTGCGCATTAAAATGAGGTCGGCGAACAGCAGCGAAGATTCGCTAAATTTGTATGTGCCCGTCACTGGTGATAGCGATGGGCACATGCGCAGAAATAACCAAAACCAAATAACGGAAAACCAAGAACACAAAACAGCAGGAGAGATACCCACACTCTCCTCTTGCCCTACAATCCCGGCCATGACTCCTCCCCCCCCAAAAAAAAACAAAACACACACACACACACACACAGCAGGAGAGATGCCCACTCTCTCCTGCTGCGTTAAAATCCCTTCTGCGACCCGACCCAACCACCCCCTCACAGCGGGAGAGATGCCCACTCTCCCCCGCTTTCAAGTGACCCCCATCTCCTGTCTCCATTGCCCTCCTCCACCTTACCTCAAAATGGATCCGGAGGGATGCGGACGCACTCCTCCCAGCTGCTGCATCGTCTAAAATGGGCCTTCCCCTCCCATCCCCCATTGGAAGGGCTTTATACAACCTGGGCCAATCAGAGCCTCAAGCCCCTTCCCGGTGCATCCCAAGATGCACCGGGGAGGGGAAGGCCCATTTTAGACAATACAGCAGCTGGGAGGAGGGTGTCCATGTCCCTCTGGATCTATTTTGTGGTAAAGGGGAGGGGGCGGTGGAGACAGGGGAGGAGGGTCACTTGAAAGTGGGGGAGAGTGGGCATCTCTCCCGCTGTAGTTGGGGGCGGTCGAGTCAGGTCACGGTGGGGAGTTTAATCCAGCAGGAGTGGGCATCTCTCCCGCTGTAGTTGGGGGCGGTCGAGTCAGGTCGCGGTGGGGAGTTTAATCCAGCAGGAGTGGACATCTCTCCTGCTGGGGGGGGGGGTCGTGGCAGGGAGTTTAGTGTAGTAGGAGAGAATTGGCATCTCTCCTGCTGCAGGGATTGCAGTTGCAGCGGGTAGTTTAGTGCAGCAGGAGAGAGTGTATAGGCAATTTATCCAGACTGTGTACTTAGAAATTCGTATTAATGAGGCATGTGGCTTCCAAAACTATGGGACATTATCCTTCTGGCACATTTTCTTGGCCACAGACTGCATTTCCTGACACTTAAAGATCTTTTCTCCCTTTACACAATTCACCAAGTTATCACTTGGGACTGACACATCTATAATCAAGGCCATTGGGACAACTATGGTGCCAATTCATCTGGAAGAAGGGACATATATAGGAAATATTCTGCCTATTAGTGTATCAAGACTGTAGTCTTCATTAAAGTTTGTGAACCTCTGCTTTAACTCAAAACCAAAGAAACATCTTGGGTGAGCGACCTGGTGGCTCAGTAGCAGATCAGATCTTCTGCTCCCTTGGTTGACCAGGGCTGGTATTCACCTCAGAGAGAATCATGACTGTACACACACCATGAAAAAATAAATTATTCATAGCCTCGCCACACCCACTTGTCACTACAACATCACTATGCCTCAACAAACTCAGCTACCCTACTTAACCTACAATGAAGGTTCTGAGGGTAATACTGGACCAAGGCCTAACCATTAAAGACCAAGTGGACTCCCTAGTCAGAAAGGGTTTTTTTACTCTCTGGAAGCTTAGGTCCATTAGAGCATACTTTGACTCCTCATCATTCAGAATTCTGGTACAATCCCTAATACTAAGCCATCTTGATTATTGTAATATCGCCCATCTGGCAATCTCCCAGAAGAACATGCAAAGACTGCAACTGGTGCAGAATGCGGTGGTCAGGTTGATCTTTGAGTTGAAGAAGTCCGATCACATAACCCCTTCCTACTGACTCCTACACTAGTTGCCGATGGAGGCACATGCGAAGTTCAAGCTGGGATGTTTTTGCTTTAAGGTACTATCCGGTTTAGTCCCTAAATATATAACTGACTTCTTCTCCTTCTCAACCAATAGACATAAAAGAAGCACACACCCGAAGTTCGTCTCCCCACCGGTTAGAGGTTATAAATTTAAAAGACACCATCTACATCTCTCTTATCAAGCAGCATTATGGGGCAAAGACCTGGAAAAACTAATTATGCACGCAAATACCTATGGTGAATTTAGGAAACACCTAAAAACATACCTGTTCTTGAAATACCTAGGTAACGGATCTGCATAATCTCGCCCATCACAATCTCTCATCTCAATCTCTCCCATATCAACTGATCCCTTAAACTAATCCCCAACTATGTAAGTTACACTCATTTTGTAGCATCTTTCTAATCATTGTAAACCGCATAGAACTTCACGGTCCTGCGGTATATAAACTGTTATTATTATTATGATGATGCTCAGACATACTATAGACATATACACCCATATATACCTAAGCATGCCCCTTTAACAAGTAGGCTGTAGCACTCACACACAGAAACAAGCACACCTTGAGTAAATATATTGGTGAGGGAGAGAGAGCGGATTGAAGGAGTATACAGGGAGAGAGATGTTCAACCCACAACCGCTGGTCAAACCCAGCACCTTCACCCATCATCAGCTAAAGGATTTCACTATAGTACCTTCAGACATGATAGTCTCCCTTGCTTTTTAATATTCTCCTTGCTCCCTTAATTACCCTTGGACAATCAATTGGCTTCACTATGTATGCCTACGCCGATGATATACAACTAATTCATCACATTAACTTGGATAACCTTGAAGATATGTGTGTGTGTGTGTGTGCGCGCGAAAGCTTCTCTGACGCAACTGGAAGTTGCATCAGAGGAGAAGCTTCCGCCCACACAAACATGACTGCAGGGTGGCACAGGCAGGCTTTGCCGGATTCAGTTTATTTTCTAAAGCGCCGCGAAGGTAAGGGGGAGGGAGGAAGGGAGATAGATTTCGTCGGAGGTAGGGAGGGGGCTGTGCGCGATCAGTGACTGCACGCCTTCCCTTCCTTAACTGCGGGAACAAGGCCATTCACCGCTCCACGGGGCAGTGGATGGCCTTGTCCCTGTGCCCGCAGTGAGCACTTTTTACCCCCCCCCCCACCCACCCACTGTTTCGGCGGGTTACCCGTGGCTACTTGCGGCTAGCCGCAGGTAACTACCACCGTGTCATTCTCTAATTCCAAATTCCCCTTCACGTACCCTCTGATCTTCTGATCAAAATTTATTAGTAGTTCCATCACTCAGACACATCAATACGAGGAGAAATTCCATCTTTTCAGTTGTTGCTCCCTCCCTTTGGAATTCAATGCCTAACCATTTGAGAGAGACAACATCCATGGAGAAATTCAAATCCTTTTTAAAGACGCATTCCAAGTTTGATTATCCTTTTAAGGATTTCATAAAAACTTACTTTCAACCCATTTAAGTTGGACTGCTACCGTATGTGTTACCCTTACCTTTTGTATTTGCCTATACCTCTTTCTTTCCTTTATTTATATTGTAGTTCTCCCTTTTTTCCATTCGTTTCAGTATGTCCTTTTGTCTTATTTGCCCACTGTCTTAATTGATGATGTCTTTGTTATTATTTGTCCTCCCCTGATTTTATTGTATAACCACCTTGAAACTATTGATAAGGCGGAATATTAAATTTTAAATAAACTTGGAAACTTAGATGACAAATGTATAACTCATTCTCATTCTTTTAAAATCACAATGTGGACTGATTTTTATATATATAAGAGGTTGGGAAGAGCAGGAACAGCACTGTTAAATTATCCACTCAGTGGCAAAATTCAGCTCCTACATAAATAAGTTATCTGTTTAGTTTAACCAGCACAGTCAGCATTTATTAAGTATATTCAACTTATATGGTAAAGGGTTGTAGACAGTAGCTTAGTAAAAGTGAGTGGCACGGTTCATAGTCTCATGCGCACCGACAATCGAGCGCTGACAATTCGGCGCAAGACACCAACACGTCACAGAAAACCTTAGTTTTAAAGAGCTCCGAAGCGGGGTGTGAATGGGGAACCCTCCTCCCAACTTTACTGCATAGTGTTCGCGCTGCTGTTGGGGAGGGGTTGGGGGTTGGAACCCTCCAGTATAGAGAAAACTGAACTTTTTCTGGTTTTTTTCGGGAAAAGTTCAGTTTTCTCTAATATGGGGGGGGTTGCACCCCCCCCAACAGCAGCGTGAACACTATGCAATAAAGTGGGGTGTTCCCCACTCACACCCCTCAACGGAGCTCTTTAAAACTAAGTTTTACTGTGGCATGCTTGTGTCTTGCGCCGAATTGGCAGCACTCGATTGTCAGCGTGCTGGTGTCTGGCGCACGATTGTCCCGTCACCGAGTGGCACGCACCCTTCCCTTTCCTGGTATCTTTTTAACTTCTCCAGCATGAGCAGCATGTCCATGTCAGTCTTGGCTCGCTCTTTGATGTCACTTCCTGGGCGCAGGTCCTAGAAGTGATATCAGAGAGAGCGCCGATGCCAACGCAGGCAGCAACCTCACGCTGGGGAAGTTAAAAAAAAAAAAAAGGTACGGGGAAGGCAAGGGACATGCAGCGAGGAGCAGGGGGGATGCAGAGGAGGAGGGGTGCCATTCCCTTAGGGAGACCGCACCCGGGGTGGAACGCCCCCCTCCCTCGCACCCCCCCTTACTACACCACTGGTCGTGGATTTGAGATACCACCTTTTTGTGATACACAAAGCAGTTTACATATATTATATGCGGATACTTTCTCTGTCCCTCGTGAGCACGCAATCTAAGTTTTTGAAACCTGGGGGCAATGGAGGGTTACGTGACTTGCCCAGAGTCACAAGGAGTCACAGTGGGAATTGAACCCAGTTCCCAGGCCACTGCTCTAACTATAAGGCTACTCCTCCACCCCCTACATAAAGCACTGGTGCCAGCTGAAAACTGATCCCCCCCCCCTCTGTGGTCATTCCTTTGTGTGGTCATTATTGCTCACTAGTGGGGGAGGGGTGTGTGAAATCACAACATACCCTATGACACACAGACTTACAGTGACATATTATATACACAGACATGCATATATACCACACCCGGCCCTTGAGAGATGCATGCAAACCCCTACAGACACTGGGAAACATGTATATGCACCCTGTTACACACACCGTAAAGCACACACATGCAGATGACTGCTATTTGAATAGCTGAGAGCATTAAGGAATAATTTATCTCTGCAACAAGGCTGGGTCTAAGCTGCTTGTAACGACTCTGTCCTGTAATTGTGTGTAAATGAGGGGAGGGGGGGTCCCTGCTGCAGCCATGAAGGCGCACACACAATGCTTTCCCATTGGCTGTACTTGGCGTGTGCAGCCGGCTGGAACACTGCGATGGATCTCCCTACATCCCGGGTGCCGTCTGTGCCTCAAATTCCCTGGTGAACAATCTGCAGTTCCAGTCTTTTAATTAAAGAAATAAGTGACGAGACAAAGAAAATTAAAGAGATAAAATGCAAAATTAACTCAGCAGTTGCTGTGGGCAGGCCCCTCTTTGCCATGATTAGCTGGCATAGGAACTAGCCAACATAATACCAGTGTGACCTGTCTAGGTTAGAATAACATGCAGGCGTTGTGACATCACAAAAGCGCAATAACAATCTGTCCCAGAGTTTATGATGTCATGATTTGTCTTGCTTTTACAGCAAAATAATAGGATCATCAATATAAAGTGATTTATTCCCTTTTGAGTGGGGTAGGCTGCAGATTTGCAAATCTTTATTAAAATATGAATAGGATTTTAAAAGTTTTAAATGAATTAAGCAGCAGCTGGACAGATCTCATCAGGTTACTGATGGAAGACGGATTGGTGCTATAGATACAGGCTGCCCTCCAGTGGAATGAAGTGGGACTGCATGTGATTAAGAATAGTATATTTTGGATGAGGAAATTTCTCCTTGCTAAAATTATTCAGGAAAATGACCTGGGATATAAGTTGATAAACTAAAGATGAGTAAAGCAAAGCAACAGCAGCAGCCAAAGTCAAGCCCAAGGGTTCTCAATACAGTCCTAGGGACATACCAAGTCAGTCTGATTTTCAAGATATCCACAATGAATATGCATGAGATAAACTTGAATGCACTGTCTATATTGTAGGCAAAACATATCTCATGCATATTCATTTTGGGTATCCTGAAAACCTGACTGGCTGGGTGTGCCTAGACGACTGGGTTGAATGGAGGAGTAGCCTAATGCTGTTAGTTTTAAGTTTATTATAAATTTGATTAATCGCTTATTCAAAATTCTAAGTGATGAACATATCAGTAAAATTACAAAATTGAGGGGGCAGCAAAACAAACAAAGAACTAAACCTTACAAAACATATTAAAGACTAACTATAGAACCATAATAAAACACGAGGAAAGGATGGGAAAAGAAATACAATTTGATTGATAGAAAAGAAGACAATTATGGTAAAAAACGAGAGGAAGGGAAAAAACAATGGATCTCAGAGAAATTATGGAATTGGAATGAAACTCCTAGTCGGGCTTTCTAATTATTAAATGATCTGTAACCTGTCGCTAAAATTGTCTGCAGTACCTAAAGATTGGAGGTTGGTCAATGTTATACCGATTTTTAAAAAGGGCTCCAGGGGAGATCCGGGAAATTACAGATCGGTAAGCCTCACTTCAGTGCCGGGCAAAATTGTAGAAACGATTATAAAAAATAAAATTGTGGAACACATAGACAAACATGATTTAATGAGACGGAGTCAACATGGATTCAGTCGAGAGAGATCTTGCCTCACCTATTTGCTTGACTTCTTTGAAGGTGTGAATACACATGTGGATAAAGGTGAGCTGGTTAATATAATGTATCTAGATTTTCAGAAAGCTTTTGATAAAGTTCCTCATGAGAGGCTCCTGAGAAAATTAAAGTGTCATGGATAGGTGGCAAAGTTCAGTTGTGGATTAGGAATTGGTTATCGGATAAAAAACAGAGGGTAGGGTTAAATGGTCATTTTTCTCAATGGAGGAGAGTAAACAGTGGAGTGCCGCAGGGGTCTGTACTGGGACCCGTGCTATTGAACTTATTTATAAATGATCTGGGAATTGGAATGACGAGTGAGGTGATTAAATTTGCAGATGACACTAAACTGTTCAAAGTTGTTAAAACGCATGTGGATTGTGAAAAATTGCAGGTGAACCTTAAGAAATTGGAAGACTAGGCAACCAAATGGCAGATGAAATTTAATGTGAACAAATGTAAACTGATGCACATTGGGAAGAATAACCTGAATCACAGTTACCGGATGCTAGGGTCCACCTTGGGGATTAGCGCCCAAGAAAAGGATCTGGGTATCTTCGTAGACAATACAATGAAACCTTCTGCCCAATGTGTGGCAGCGGCCAATAAAGCAAACAGGATGCTAGGAATTATTAAAAAAGAGATGGTTAACAAGACTAAGAATGTTATAATGCCCTGTATCAAACCATGGTGCGACCTCATCTGGAGTATTGCGTTCAATTCTGGTCTCCTTATCTCAAGAAAGCTATAGTGGCACTAGAAAAGGTTCAAAGAAGAGCGACCAAAATGGTAAAGGAGATGGAACTCCTCTCATATGAGGAAAGACTAAAATGGTTAGGGCTCTTCTGCTTGTAAAAGAGACGGCTGAGGGGAGATATGATTGAAGTCTACAAAATCCTGAGTGGAGTAGAACGGGTACAAGTGGATCGATTTTTCATTCCATCAAAAATTACAAAGACTAGGGGACACTAGATGAAGTTACAGGGAAATAGTTTTAAAACCAATAGGAGGAATTTTTTTTCACTCAGAGAATAGTTAAGCTGTGGAGCGTGTTGCCAGAGGATGTTGTAAGAGCGGATAGCGTAGCTGGTTTTAAGAAAGGTTTGGACAAGTTACTGGAGGACATGGGGGAAGCCACTGTTTGCCCTGTATCAGTAGTATGGAATATTGCTACTCCTAGGGTTTGGCCAGGTACTAGTGACCTGGATTGACCACAGTGAGAACGGGCTACTGGGCTTGATGGACCATTGGTCTGACCCAGTAAGGCTATACTTATGTTCTTATGTTCTTAGAACATGCAGAACTGGATTCAGTTCCCAATTCAGCCCCTGGTGGCTCTGGGTAAGTCATTTAACCCTTCATTGCCCCTAGTTCAAAAACTTAGATTGAGAGCCCACTAGAGACAAAGCACCTGCATATAATAAGAACATAACAATTGCTGCTGCTGGGTCAGACCAGTGGTCCATCGTGCCCAGCAGTCCGCTCATTCGGCGGCCCTCTGGTCAAAGACCAGCGCCCTAACTGAGACTAGCCCTACCTGCGTACGTTCCGGTTCAGCAGGAACTTGTCTAACTTTGCCTTGAATCCCTGGAAGGTGTTTTCCCCTATGATAGACTGGAAGAGTGTTCCAGTTTTCTACCACTCTCTGGGTGAAGAAGAACTTCCTTACATTCGTATGGAATCTTCAATTTTAGAGTGTATTCTCATTCTCCCTACCTTGCAGAGGGTGAACAACCTGTCCTTATCTACTAAGTCTATTCCCTTCAGTACCTTGAATGTTTCAATCATGTTCCCTCTCAATCTCCTCTGTTCGAGGGAGAAGAGGCCCAGTTTCTCTAATCTTTCGCTGTACGGCAACTCCTCTAGCCCCTTAACCATCTTAGTCGTTCTTCTCTGGACCGTTTCGAGTAGTACCATGTTCTTCTTCATGTACGGCAACCAGTGCTAGACACAGTACTCGAGATGAGGGCGCACCATGGCCCGGTACAGCGGCATGATAACCTCCGATCTGTTCGTGATTCCCTTTTTTTATCATTCCAAGCATTCTGTTCACCCTTTTCGCTGCTGCTGCACATTGTGTGGACGGCTTCATCGACTTATCGATCAGAACTCCCAAGTCTCTTTCCTGGGAGGTCTCTCCAAGTACCGCCCTGGACATCCTGTATTCGTGCATGAGATTTTTATTACTGACATGCATCACTTTACACCAGGGGTCTCAAAGTCCCTCCTTGAGGGCCGCAATCCAGTCGGGTTTTCAGGATTTCCCCAATGAATATGCATGAGATCTATGTGCATGCATTGCTTTCAATGCATATTCATTAGGGAAATCCTGAAAACCCAACTGGATTGCGGCCCTCAAGGAGGGACTTTGAGATCCCTGCTTTACACTTATCCACATTGAACCTCATCTGCCATGTCGATGTCCATTCCTCGAGCCTGATTACGTCACGTTGCAGATCTTTGCAATCCTCTTGTGTCTTCACTACTCTGAATAACTTCATATCGTCTGCAAATTTAATCACCTCACTTGTCATACCTATGTCCAGATCGTTTATAAAGATGTTGAAGAGCACGGGTCCAAGCACCGAGCCCTGCGGCACCCTATTGGTGATGCTCTTCCAGTCTGAGTATTGTCCATTTACCTCCACTCTCTGGTTGTGCCAGAGAAAGGCAGTATATCAAAATCCATGACCAAAAAACACTGGCCCAAGGTATGTTGTCATGAATTTAAAGGGTAATTTTAAAAAACAGGTCATCTAAGTCAGTGGTTTTCTACCCAGTCCTTAGGGACCACCAAGCCAGCCCAATTCTCAGGATATCCACAATGAATAATCTGGAGTAATCTGAGGAAATACTTTTTTAAGGAAAGAGTGGTAGAAACATAGAAACATAGAAAAAGCGGCAGAAAAGGGCTATAGCCCACCAAGTCTGCGTGGAACAGTCTCCCGGAAGAGGTGGTGGAAACAGAGACTGTCTGAATTCAAGAGGGCCTGTGATAGGCACATGGGATCTCTCAGAGAGAGAGAATAAGAGATAATGGTTACTGTGGATGGGCAGACTAGATGGGCCATTTGGCCTTTATCTGCCGTCATGTTTCTATGAGAGAGATTTGCATATTAAGAAGGCAAAGCATGCAAATTTATTTTTTTAATTTTATAAATTTATATTCCACTTAAACCTAAGCAGTTCACGATAAAACATATACAGTGAAAATAGATATGCCCTATTTCACAGCCAACTACCCAATTCTATCACTTCAGGCCAGACAGATTCTTCTACACTCCCTATTAACATAATCTCTGTCTTCCTTACATTCAATACTATTTTATTCTCAGTCATCCAGGCTCCTACAGCAGCCATACAACCCTTCCAATGATTCTTCAACCTTTCTACCTTATTAACTAATGGGAAAAATAATTGTACATTATCTCTACATCAGTGTCTCGCAAATTTAGTCAAGTTGCGGAACATTAAACGCAGTGGCCGCAGCTCGAGGCATCTCCCATAGGAGGGGCCCTAGGTGCCTAGGCCAATCAGAGCTTTAGGTCCCTCCCCAGTGCAACCTAGAATGCACTGGGAAGGGAAAGGCCCACCATATGAAGAGAACTTAAGAAAAGGGTCAGACCAATGGCACATTTAGCCGAGTATCCTGTTTCCAGCAGTGGCCAATCCAGGTCAGAAGTACCTGTCAGAAATCCAAATAGTAACAGTACTGTACTGTCATCGTTCCAGTCTCCTCTGCTTGCAACCTTGGAGTATTCTTCAAGTTTAAGTTTCAAGTTTATTAAAAAAATTTTATACCGCTTAATCAAATTTCTAGGCGGTGTACAGAAATAAAAAGTATCTTCGAATCTGACCTCTCATTTTCTACATATATCCAACAAGCTGCTAAGACCTGTCGCTTCTATCTCTTCAGTATCACCAAAATTTGCCCCTTCCTCTCTGAGCACACTACCCGGACCCTTGTCCAAGCTCTCGTAACCTCACGCTTAGATTACTGCAATATACTCCAAACTGGTATCCCTCAGTGTTGCCTCTCCCCCTTGCAATCTGTGCAAAACTCTGCTGCGCGACTCATCTTCTACCAACCTTGCTACGCTCATGTCACCCCCAGGGCAGGATTAATTCGTCGAGGTCACAAGTACACTGGGCCCCCTGCCCCGTCCCACCCCACCATGCACCCAGGCAGAAACAGGAAGCTGCATCAGAGGGAAGTTTTGGGCAAGCAGTACCGCTTGCACAATTACAGTTCCCGTTGCCTTTCTTACCTGTGTTGCTTGCTTGTCTTACTTTCTGTCGATGGGAGGGGGGATGGGGCCCATGTTACCGCTATGTTACCGATTGATGCTGGAGGGGCCCATCGCCGTTTGGAAAAAACAATGTTGATGCCCTCCTTCATCGGGCCTCCCTGACCATTTTGGGCCCTAGGCACGTGCCTTCTTGGCCTATTGGTTAATCCTGCCCTGGTCACCCCTCTCCTTAAGTCACTTCACTGGCTCCCTATCTGCCATTGCCGACAGTTCAAGATCTTGTTGCTGACCTACAAGTGTGTTCATTCTGCTGCCCCTCAATATCTCTCCTTATACATAAGAACATAAGAACATAAGCAGTGCCTCTGCTGGGTCAGACCAGAGGTCCATCGTGCCCAGCAGTCCGCTCTCGCGGCGGCCCAACAGGTCCAGTACCTGTGCAGTAATCCTCTATCTATACCCCTCTATCCCCTTTTCCAGTAGGTAATTGCCTAATCCTTTCTTAAACCCCATTACTGTACTCTGCCCTATCACGTCCTCTGGAAGCGCATTCCAGGTGTCCACTACACGTTGGGTAAAGAAGAACTTCCTAGCATTCGTTTTGAATCTGTCCCCTTCTATCTTTTCCGAGTGCCCTCTTGTTCTTTTATTTTTTGAAAGTTTGAAGAATCTGTCTCTCTCTACTTTCTCTATGCCCTTTATGATCTTGTAAGTTTCTATCAAATCCCCCCTAAGTCTCCTCTTCTCCAGAGAAAAGAGACCCAGAGAACTCCGTTCCTCAGATAAATCACTCTTAACGTTACCCTTCTCCTCCTCTGCCAATTCCAGACTTCATTTCTTTTATCTAGATGCTACCTATGCCTGCAATAAATTACCCAAGTTTGTCCATCAGGCCCCTTCCCTTCCTTTGTTTAACAGCAGACAAAAAAATCCACCTTTTTGATATGGCCTTCAATCCTTAACCCTACTCCTCTGCCCTCCATCCCAGCTCGCTGATTAACCGTTCACCTTAACTGTATCCATGACATCTTATTTGTCTGTTTTGCCTGTTTAGATTGTAAGCTCTTTCGAGCAGGGACTGTTTTACTCTTTGTGACTCTGTACAGCGCTGTGTGTGTTTGGTAGCGCTATAGAAATAATTAATAGTAATAGTACTATTTCCCTGTAGGTCTCCTTTATATACTTCTCTGTTTGTTTTTTATAATTTATATTCCACATATCCTACAATTCTATAGTGGATTACAAATTATTCAGGTATTCAAGCATTTTTCCATAACTGTCCCAGTGGGTTCCCACTCTATCTAATGTACCTGGGGAAATGGGGGGATTAAGTGGCTTGCCCAGGGTCAGAAGGAGCAGTGCGGGATTCGAACCCACAACCTCAGGGTGCCGGGGCTGTAGCTCTAACCACTGCACCACACACTTGCCTCAGTTTCTTCAAGTCTACTGTTCTAGCCTTAAGATACTGGACTTATTCTGGCCACACTGTGAAGGAGTAGTGCTGCTGGATTTACTTTTGAAAGCTATATATAATCCTGTGCATTCGATATTGTATATGCACACTTGGACTTATATTTTGGACTCCTGATGCAAGCGACATAGCCAAAAGGCAGCCCATGTAGAGTCCTTCTAACAGCTGTGTTCTTCTCCATGTGTTCTTATATGAAATGCTGTCAATAAAAAATTCTGTAGAGACTTTCTTGGCTATACATTGATCTTTGGTCATCTCCACTAGAGGTCTGCACGGGAACAGGGATCGTGGGAATCCCGTGGGTCCCGTGGGGGTCCCGCAGGAATCCCCCCCTAACCCACGGGACTCCCATGGGGACTCCTCTCTGGCCCACGAGACTCCTACGGGGACCCCCCTCTAGCCAACGGGACTCCCAGAGGGATGGAAGGCTTTGGAAGCAGGATTCATCCATATAATATAATGGACACGTCAGCCTTAGTAAAAGAAGGGGTTTATAAGTTAATTACCTGAACAGAAAACAAAAAAGGGTTCCACCAAAGAGATTCCACAAGGAAAACAGCAGTGGAAACACAAAAGAAACTGTGGAATTGATGATCCTGTCAGAAGTAATTGCTGCTTTTTATGGGGACGGGCGGGGATGGAGGTAATTCCTTGTGGGGATGGGTGGGGACAGAGAGGATCCTGACGGGGACGGGTGGGGACGGAGAGGATCCTGACGGGGACGGGTGGGGACAGAGAGGATCCTGGTGGGGACAGTTGGGGATGGAGAGGAACCTGGCGGGGATGGGTGGGGATGGGTGGGATTTCTGTCCCCGAGCAACTCTCTAATCTCCACTGTTTTGCTGCTGCATTCTGACCCCTAGAGATTGTTTCTTCTCTTTTGCTTTTCTATGTCTCCCCTGCTTGGTCATTGTGCAGTGGGGCACTAGGGTTTTTTCTTGCACAGGTGGTGACACTTGGGGGGTGTCGTACAGGGAGCGATTCCTGCTCAGGACACTGCTAGGGTGAGTTTAGTTATTTAAACTAGCTAAAAGAATATAATAACGATAATAAACAGAATACAATAATGATAATAATAATAATTATTATTATTTATCGATTTGATATATAGCCTTTATCAAGTAAGGACCTAAGTGGTGAACATAATTACTAAAAACAAACCACAGAAAGGAATATAATATAATAATACTAAGAGACTGGAAATAGATATTGCTTTGAGTGACTCACTTTCTGTTGAAATACCCTGTGGTGACAATTTTTTTTTTCTTGTCATCTGAATTGACTATAAATTAAGTGATTTGATTGGAATGGATGGGAGTTGGGGTGCATGAGTGGGAAAGAAGACTAAACAACTGATCCAATTGTATTGGTTACCGGTTAGAGCTTATATATTTTTCAAACTGGGAGTGCTAGTGCATAATATATTTGGAAAAGCTCCTCAATATATATCTAAATGATCCCTTCCACCACTCCCCCTCCCCCTTTTTACTAAGCGGCGGTAAAGATTTCTACCATGGCTCAGAATGCTAAATGCTCCGACGCTCATAGAATTCCTGTGAGCGTCAAAGCAGTATAGGAGCATTTAGGCCCTAATTCTGCAAAGAACGCCAAAAGTTAGGCGCTTAAGGGAGATAGTTAGTGGCCAGATGTATAGACTATTGCAAGCTCAAGAAAGGGCCCTGGGGAATGGTCTCTGGCTGACGAGTGTCATTGCAATGACCAAACTAGGTATGTTGGGGAGGATGGATATAAAATATGAGGAAAGTCTTGTGAATAAAGGCTCATGGGGGGAAATTCTATAAATGGCACCTAACCTTAGGCAAAGGTAGGCGCCCTACTGGCACCAAAGTTAATTGACAAATGTCATTTAAAATGGCAAAAAACATATAAATTAAAGCACCTACTGGTGCCTAAATAAAAGGCACTGGAATCACACCTACATAGCCACTTTACGGCACTTAACACTACTATGGGCTTGGCGAACGCTGAAAGTAACATTAAGCAATGTAAAGCACCTCTGTATACCTTGGAGGAAAGGAGGGACAGGGGAGATATGATTCAGACGTTCAAATACTTGAAAGATATTAACATAGAACAAAATCTTTTCCAGAGAAAGGAAAATGGTAAAACCAGAGGACATAATTTGAGGTTGAGGGGTGGTAGACTCAAGAGCAATGTAAGGAAATTGTTCTTTATGGAGAGGGTGGTGGATGCCTAGAATGCGCTCCCGAGAGAGGTGGTGATGAGGAAAACAGTGATGGAGTTCAAAAAAGCATGGGATGAACACAGAGGATCTAGAATCAGAAAATAATAGTAAATGTTGAAGAACTAAGGCCAATACTGGGCAGACTTGCATGGTCTGTGTCTGTTTATGGCCGTTTGGTGGAGGATGGGCTGGGGAGGGCTTCAATGGCTATAGATCAGGGATCTTAATGTCCCTCCTTGAGGGCCTCAATCCAGTCGGGTTTTCAGGATTTCCCCAATGAATATACATGAGATCTATGTGCATATGTACTGCTTTCAATGCATATTCATTGGGGAAATCCTGAAAACCTGACTGGATTGCGGCCCTCAAGGAGGGACTTTGAGATCCCTGCTGTACATAAGAACATAAGAAGTTGCCTCCACCGGGATCAGACCAGAGGTCCATCGCACCCAGCGGTCCGCACCCGCGGCGGCCCATCATGTAGATGGACTAGAGTGAGCTTTGACAGAGACTTCAGTAGTTGGAACCTAAGAACAGTACCAGGCAGAGCTTTGGATTCTTGCCCAGAAATAGCTAAGAAGAAGAAGAAAAAAAAAAACCAACAAATTTTTAGATTGAATCAGGTTGGGCAGACTAGATAGACCATTTGAGTCTTTATCTGCCATCATTTACTATGTTACTATATCACAGATAGGCACTGGAATGCCTATCTTTCCTGGAGGTGCAATTCTGTATGTGATTGACACATGATTGGCACACGCTTTTTAGATGACTGCCAATATCAGCACTATATAGAGAATCTGGGCCATGGTGCTGTATTCTAACCATGGTTTTGATTAAGCTGGAAGTACAAAGGAAGAAAGAGGAGTAGGGTTGTCAACTGACTCCAAATTGACCTGACAGTGTGGATCTGGTCCAGGTTTTTAACCCATTGCATGCTGGGATTTGTTGTGGTTTCCAAACTGGATTCCCTAAAAAAAGCAAGACAAAAAGTCCCTGCATGTGATGGGGTAAACCCAGGGCAGGATTAACCCTGTTAGACAAATTTGGAGCCAGTTGGCAACCCTATGAAGGAGAGATCTGCAAATTTTGATGTAAACTGCTTTGGTACCATTTTTGGCCACTCTGCAATATATCAAATCTTAATAATGATGATAAGTTAAGATAAAGACATAAGAGCATAGAGTGTCAGGAGATACTCCATGTCCTGGAAGCTCCCTGAAGCTTTAGACTAGGGACAGAGAGGGGCCCCATCCCCTAGGTACAAACTTCCCTGAAGTTCTCTCAGAAATAAAGCACATGTTGTGGGTAGCAGGTCATTTGATTGGGTAAAGGTAACATCAGGGTTTCTGAATGGTACAAAAGAGTGTTGGGGCAATCTCTGTTTTACTGACTATTGAGTAAATCCTGCTTTGCTTTCTTTTATTTCATTGTTTGCTATCAGTATAGAGAGAAACTCGCAGTGAGGGTGGAGAACAGAGGTGTGATTAACTTGATACTGGCAAGCAAGTAGAACACAAGCACTGGTACAGCAAGCAAGTAGAACACAAGCACTGGTACAAGAACACACAGCTCACAGTTTCAATCTCTCCTCATAAAAAGTAGTTATCACACAGGCCCTGATGTTCTAAACTTACTGTTAAAATCCTGTGGGTGATTATAGTGCTGGTAAATTTCTACTTTCAAAAAGATGAGCGATGTTGCAGAAACTTTGCATGCAAATGAGCTCCACAGAGGTCCATGGAAATTCCATCAGTTTAGTCATTGGAGAAAGCTGACTTATACACAGAATAGTCCACGGAAAGAGGCATTCACAGGGAAATGCTACGTTATAGGCATGCCTGAACATCAATCATAAGTGTGCCTTACTGTAGCGCATTAAGGGCACATGTCATAAGCATCTGTTGATGCCAAAGGCAGAGGGGAGGGGCATAGAACTACCAGCAAATGCAAATGCTTTTTATCTACACTGATTCTGCGGGACATATATGC
Source organism: Geotrypetes seraphini (assembly GCF_902459505.1). NCBI lineage: Eukaryota > Metazoa > Chordata > Amphibia > Gymnophiona > Dermophiidae > Geotrypetes > Geotrypetes seraphini. Next base: position 70,491,357 of record NC_047094.1, on the reverse strand, counting down.
TGCCCCCGTATTTTTATTTTTTATTTTTATAACTTCCACCTCTCAGCAATCGGCAGCCCCAGACCTGCCAGCATATGTTTTTAATGACTGTACATGAGTTGTGCCTTTAAGACACGCACATGAGATGCGCTTTTAACACTTGCATATATGACACCCCCCATCGAATATGATAAATGTATCTTCATCTCTCATGCCCAGACCAGCCCAGACCTGCTAGTGTGCACTTTTGATGCATGTGCATGAGACGTGCCTTTAACACACGCGCCTGAGACATGCTGTTAACACAAGCAGTTCAATGCTACTGGCATCTTCAAACCTTCTGATAATTTTGAAGCATCAAAGGTCAACGCTTCATTTTGTGCATCACTAGGCAATGTCTGGGAATTGCCTGGAGTGCTTATTTTAATATTAATGACCTCATTGTACTGCATTTCCTTAGTATTATTGGAGGATGCTACGAAGCTCAGAAAAGACTGTATTGAGCCATTATGTGCATCGGAAGCTATAATTCTTCAACACTAAACCAGTTAGAACTGGTTTAGCATCGATAAAAGGCATGGTAAGTTTAGAACATCGGGGCCACAGTACAAACTTCCCAAGATGTAGGTCTCTGGGCACATTTCATAGTACAATAACAGCACCTATTGTTAAGGACATGTCGGTTAATCTATCACTCTGTAAACATGCCTTTTAGTACACACGCCTGTCAACACAGGGGAATGATTCAGTGTGATGTGCCAGCAAGGTTTCTACCCCTAAGGGCAGAAGAAACAGAAACTGACCTAGATCTGCAGAGATAGCAAGGTGAGAGGGGGATAGTCAGAAGGCTGGGAGAAGGGAAGGTGAGAGGAGACAAAAAGGGAGAGAAGTTAAAGAAGAGGGGGTTGACTCAGATCCCCTCGTACTCAGTCCTCCCAACAACTTACACTGTCCCCCAGCAGTGCTTAAGTCATCCTCCACAACTCAGACACACATCTATTTCTCAAATGTTCACATCCCACCTGCCACTAACAGAGATGCCAAGGGAGAACCATCTCAAAGAGTGAGATTTACCACCCAAGGCGCGAGATTTTTCAGATGGTGCATCCAGGGTATAAATCTAGAATGATCTAAGTGTTGTATTGCTTTGCAAATGAATCAAGGCAGCATTAAATGATATATTTTCTTTGGAGCTTCTGAAACAATATAGACAGAGTGGGGAGCAATTTAGGTAAATTTTTTTGAGCTGAAAATTGTCTTACATCTACTAGTAAAAAGCAGGGCTTTTTTTTTTTAGAGGGGGGTACTGATTGCCGGCACCTTTTTCATTGCTTGATAAAAATGACCATGATCTCCAAGCATTAATAAATCAACTCAGGTTCTGCACACTCAGTGCTGCCTTTTCATGGATTCTGCTACTGGGGGCCTGGCTACTGTGGGTAGGTCCCTCAGTGATTAGCTCACTCCTGACACCTTTTTATGCTAGAAAAAGTACACTGGTTAAAAGAATGTACATGTTTTCAGAGCACATGTACTTGCAGTAAAGGGAAAGGGAAATCAGTGAGCTAGAAAGTGTGCTCAGATCTCTTCTTACTGGATTAGGGTTACCGGATGTCCACATTTCCACGGATATGTCCTCCTTTTGAAGGCTTTTCAAAACCAGGCACTTTGTCCAGGTTTTGAAAAGCTTCCAACAAATCCCCAACAAATGCCCTCCTGCCCAACGAGAGCAGGCAGCGGGAGATGGGGCTGGGATAGGCTAGGACAGGATTGGGGGTAGGACTGGGGCATAACAGAGTGGGGATTGGTGGAACTAGGCAGGTCTGGGAGCGGGTCTAGGGGTCAGGATTTTCCATTTGGAAAATCTGGTAACTCTATACTGGATGGGTGGGGCCTTAAGTGCCTGGCCCAATCAGGCCCTAGGCCAACTTAAAGTAAGTTGAGGGGGGGTGTTGGGGTTAGGGGGCCATTCGTGGGTTTGGGAGGGGTCGATCGGTGGTTCGGAGGGGGGGGATGCCACGGGCAGGAGGGCCTTGAATCCCTCCTGCCCGTATTTGAGGGGTGGGTGGGGGTCGCATTCAGAGCCAGGGCTGAGATCTGATTATCATGAGTCTTCATTCACCTACCTGGAGATGTTTCTCTTATTTGTTATTCCCATCCAACTTGCATTAGTCTAGTCATTGTAGTGACAGTTCATGATCAGGGAAAGCAGACACCAGGGCTGCTTTCAGAATCCTGAAATCCTAGGCCTTAAATCGGGCTGTTAGATGTCACCATTACTTCCCACTGTGGTATCTCCTGCCCAAACTGACCTGGGGATAGGGAATGGAAGGGGAGACCCAGGAAATTACAGACCGGTGAGTCTGACATCGGTACTGGGAAAGATGATAGAGGCACTGATAAAGGACCACATCATTGATCACCTTGACAGATAAGGTCTGATGACGACCAGCCAACATGGTCGTCATGACAAACTTGCTGCACTTCTTCGAGGGAGTAAACAAGCAGATAGACAAGGGCGACCCGGTCGACATTGTATATCTGGATTTTCAGAAGGCGTTTGACAAGGTTCCACATGAACGACTACTTCGGAAAATTGCGAGCCATGGAATCGAGGGTGAAATACTCATGTGGATTAAAAACTGGCTGGAGCATAGGAAACAGAGAGTGGGGATAAATGGAAAATACTCGGACTGGAAGAACGTCATCAATGGGGTGCCACAGGGCTCGGTGCTTGGACCCGTGCTCTTCAACATCTTTATAAATGATCTGGACATAGGTACGATGAGTGAGGTGATTAAATTTGCGGACGATACAAAATTATTCAGAGTAGTGAAGACGCAGGGGGATTGCAAAGATCTGCAAAGTGACATAATCAGGCTCGAGAAATGGGCATCAACATGGCAGATGAGGTTCAACGTGGATAAGTGTAAGGTGATGCATGTTGGTAAGAAAAATCTCATGCATGAATACAGGATGTCTGGGGCAGTACTTGGAGAGACCTCCCAGGAAAGAGACTTGGAAGTTCTGATCGATAAGTCGATGAAGCCGTCCATGCAATGTGCGGCAGCAGCGAAAAGGGTGAACAAAATGCTAGGAATGATAAAGAAGGGGATCACGAACAGCACTTGTCACCGTACATGAAGAAGGACAAGGTATTACTTGAGAGGGTCCAGAGAAGAGCGACTAAGATGGTTAAAGGGGCTGGAGGAGTTACTGAATAGTGAAAGATTAGAGAAACTAGGCTTCTTCTCCCCTGAGCAGAGGAGATTGAGAGGGGACATGATCGAAACATTCAAGGTACTGAAGGGAATAGACTTGGTGGATGAGGACAGGTTGTTCACCCTCTCCAAGGTAGGGAGAACGAGAGGGCACTCTCTAAAATTGAAAGGGGATAGATTCCGTACGGACGTAAGGAAGTTCTTCTTCACCCAGAGAGTGGTAGAAAACTGGAATGCTCTTCCGGAGAGAGTCATAGGGGGAAACACTCTCTAGGGATTCGAGACAAAGTTAGACAAGTTCCTGCTGAACCGGAACGTACGCAGGTAGGGCTAGTCTCAGGGCGCTGGTCTTAGACTAGAGGGCCGCCACACGAGCAGACTGCTGGGCACAATGGACTACTGGTTTGACCCAGCAGCGGCAATTCTCCTACATTTCTGGTTACTTCTGAGATCCAATGCAATTTCTTGGCTTTCTTTCTCTTCTGGAGTGTTTTTTTTTTTTTTTTAATCTTCATCACTAATTATGGTATTGATGTCATTCCACAGAAACATAGAAACATGATGGCAGATAAAGGCCAAATGGCCCATCCAGTCTGCCCATCCACAGTAACCATTTATCTTCCTCTCTCTTTTTTTTTTTAATTCTTTATTTATCATTTTAAGATTTTTAACAAAATCAAACATTTTGTACAGAAAGATTGTCAGATCAAACACAAAGTAATAAGAAATAAATTTACAAGATATTGAAAAATTCTAATCATACAATCTCAAGTCCTCAATAATGTGATCCAAGATATAAATGAGTGAACTTAAGGAAATCAATTAATAAATTCTATACAAGAAAAAAAGTATCAAATGACCGGATTGAGGAGTTTATTCTATTTATCAAGTCCCATTGTTGTTACTATTATATTGTTGTTGTTGTTCCTTCTTTTTCCAAACGTTTCAGGGTCAAAAAAGCTGTAAGTTGAGCAGGTTCAAAGAACACATATTTATTATCTCGATACCTTATTATACATTTACATGGGAAGCGTAAAAAGAAAATACCACCCAGCTGTGTAATTCCTGCTTTCATCAGAAGAAATTGACGCCTACAGTTCTGAGTTCTTCATTTTCAATTTCTCCCACTTTTTCTTTAATATTAGAAATTTCCTGTTTATTTTCCTCTATTATTTGTTTTTGAATTTTTATGTTCTTTTCTCCTTCTTTAATTTGTTTAGTTAGTGAGTCTCCCAGTTTGGAAACCAAGTCCCAAATTGAGTCAAGAGTCACTTCAGCTGGTTTTTCGTGTTTAAAGAAAGTCTCATGTAAAGTTTGAAAAGGCTCACCTTGACTGCCTTCTGGTCTGGATTTTCTCCTCCCTCTGGTCTATCCGCTGGAACTATCTCTGGGCTTGAAAAAGCCATAGAGACTTCTCCTTGCTGGCTCCCCAGTGTTACAGCCTCTCGGTCAGGGAGTGCTGCTGCTTCTAGCCAACTCCATTCGCATGGGGAGCTAGCACTCAGCGGTGGGGGAGGTGGATTCCTCTGGTCGGGCTCAGTGTAGTATCCAGCCCTCGGACTTCCGGCCTGGCGTCACTCCATGCCGTGGAATCCAACGGGCGATTCCCCGACGCTACAGACTCCCTCTGAAGGCGCTGTAGAAAGTGTTCTATGGAAGCGAGAGGGGTGTGTTCAGGGCGCCGCAAGGCTGCAGCGGCGCTCTTACCCCGTCTCTTCGGCATCGCGATAAGAAAACTCTAATCGCTGAAAGAATGAAGAGCGGTATTTCCACAGCGTCTCACCAGACACCGGTACGAGTCGCCATCTTGGATCCCCCTATCTTCCTCTCTCTAAGGGATCCCAAATGCCTACCCCAGGCTTTCTTGAAATCAGACACAGTCTCTGTCTCTACCACCTCTACTGGGCCACAACTCTTCAGGTTCTCTATCTCCTGTATCAAGACAGGCAAATCTGTTGTCTAGTTTTATCCAATAGTCCAATGGAATATTTTCAGTGTCATATTTTGGGAATCTTTAATGATCTTATTTTTGTGAAGCTTTACTCTGATCTTGCATGTCAAAAACTAATGGTCGCTTCCGCAATCAGCTCCTGGTTTAATACTTGCAATTAAAATTGCAGATTTACATCTCTGTCCTAGGTAGATGTAGTCAATTTGATTTCGATACATGCCATTTGGAGAGGACCACGTGTACTGGCGACATTTGTGGTGTTGGAAATGCATATTCATGATTGACATTTGGTTCATTTTGTAAAACTGTACTATCATTAGCTTCATTTCTTTCTCCTACGCCTTGCTTTCCAACCACTACATCTTCAGGTGTACTTCCTACTTTTGCATTGAAATCCCCCATGATGATTAGTAGATCTTGTGATGATCAGTAGATCTTGTTTTGGCGTTTGATCTATTTCATTTTGAAGTTGTTCATAAAACAATTCTATCTCCTCATTTTCCACATCTGTCATTGGAGCATATACTTGGATCAAGGTGACGTTGATCAGCTTTCCCTGTAGATGGATTGACATGACTCACTGATAACATTGTGCTTTAGTACTGTCTTTGAAAGCTTATTATTGAGGATGAATGCCACGCCATTTTTCCTGTGTGTTTCATGACCAGAGTAGCAGATCCAATGCTTGTTTGATTGAAAATGGCCCTGTCCTGTCCATTTGAATTCACTGATCCCTATCAAATCAATTTTGTTTTTATCCATTTGATCTTTAACAATTTCCAATTTTCCTTGGTTCATGCTTCATACGTTCCATGTTCCTATGCTAAGAATATCTTTACAGCTTCTGATCTCTCTTTTCTGTCCAGCAACATCAGCATCAGGATGTCTTGGCTGCTTTGATCCGTCAGCTTCACAAACACTGAGCATACACTGGGTGATGATCAGCTCTTCTCTAGTAGCATGGTGAGTGCCTTCTGACCTAGGGGACCATCTTCCAGTACCATACATCGATTCTTTATGCTACATCATCATCATCAAGCTTTCGTGGCAGAATACAGAATGTGGATGCCCCTATATTGGCTGTTGTATAATGAAAGGTTTCCCCTAAAGCGTATTCAGTATAGGAGATCACATTCAAAAGAAAAGGGGAAGGTTGATTTAAACAGTAACCCTATAAAAGATAACTGCTCTAATCAACCAACACTCTTGATGTTAATAATTTTAAAGATATAGTATGTTGATTATATTCAATAAGATTTACAAAGGTTAAGATTAATAAATAATCAGTTTTAATTAAAATGTTATTTAATAAATAGTTTAAAAGATTTGTTAAAATATGATTTAAAATGTGAATTCACAAACGTTAAAATTCAATAAATTATTTTCTACATTGCATAATACCAAAATGATTGATTTACAAATTATAACACTTTCTACTGAATGTTCTTTAAATCCTTCTTTGTAATGAGTGTTATAAGAATTTTTGTTCTTTTTACAACTTTCTTATTTTCCAGGTACCAGTTTTCTTTATTCCAGATGAGTGTTTTAATATTCCTTATGTTGCATCTGTAACGTGTCTTCCATCTGTAACTTTAGTGGTTTGGTTTGACTCAATTATAATTTAATCAGTTGATGCAACTTATCTGTTCTGGCAGCTTGCTTCCGTTGCGTTGGGGCCCTTATTTCTTTTCTCACTGCGTCTGGCTTCCAAAATGTTTTCTTCTTTTGAGTTCATGTTAGCTTTAATTAACTAAACAAAATAAACTATCTGCCTGGTTCTATGTATGTATAGGTAAACTAGTGTTCCTCACGAGCATTCAAGAAAACTCACTGTGTACTGTTTATAACTATAGAAAATTAAATCAAAATTAGTTTTTCCCTCTTATGAATTCTAATCTGACTTCACTTTAATTCCCTTTCTATACTGTGTCTTCTTCAGCTGCTCTGGGCTGTATCAAGAACTCCTCACAGGCATACACTGGTTCTCACTTTCAACCACTTCACAATAAGCAACATTAAATTAAATAGAAACCCCTTTTAAAATGTTTCTTTGGATTTAAGTATGTGCTTCTTTGATTGGCTCCCGTGAATTCTCACAGGTCACGAGAATTCACAGAAGCCAATCAAAGAAGCCGCTGAGCGCCGAGCATGCGCGGCAAAGTACACTCCTGCTCATTGCCACTCAGTGGCAGAAGAAACCAGTGATGACCGACCGGGAAGGAGTGTGGAAAGCTCGCTCCTGCCCGGTGCACCTCTGGACCACCAGGCCAAAGGAGGTAGGAGGACGGGGCAGGGTGCAGAGAGAAGGAGGGAGGGAAGGAGGGTGGCTGGGTGCAAAGTCTGACAGGGGTGGGGGTGGGGGGTGGCTGGGTGTAGAGCCTGACGGGGAAAGGCTGTGTGCAGAGGGTAGGGAGTTGGGAAGGCAGGGAGGACAGATGCTCAGGGGGTTGGGAAAGAGATACTGCATGTACTGGGAGAGGATTTGGAAAGACAAATGCACGGGCTGGGGGGGCGGTTAGGAAAGGAGGGAAAGAGAGATGCTGCACAGGTGGAGTAGTGGGAAGAGAGAGAAATAAATGCTGCTGGTGGGGGAGGGAAAAGGAATGGAGAATTGTTGGACATAGGTGTGTGGTGTGAGAGGAAAAGGAGAGATGATGTATATGGGGAAAGGAAGAAAGAGGGAAAATTGTTGGACATGACAGTGGTGGAGAGGAGTGAGGGAGAAATATTACACTGGGAGGGAGGAGAGATGACCCAAAGGGAGAGATGTCAACCGACTGGAATGGGAAGGAGAGAGAGAGAGAGAGAAGCCAGCCCATAGAATGGAAGGAAAGAACCTTGAAAGTGATATTTAATGACTCTACAGCAAATATAAAATCAAGTCACTTTGGGATTCCTCAGGGATCAATCTTGTTATTCAATGTATTTCTGGCACCCCTATTAACTCTTAGTCAATCAATAGGACTGATACCTTTTGCCTACACTGATGATGTACAACTTCTATATCCTTTAGACACGAATGTAGCCGGGGACATCACTGAAATTAACGACAAACTCTTAAAAATTACTTGGTGGCTACAGGATAATAAGCTAGCACTCAATATACTTAAAACTGAAATCATACTTTTTCCCTGTAGAGAGGGGCTAGAACTAGGTACAGATATTATTATGAACAAAACAATTCTTAAAGTAGCTGCAAAAGTGAAAATTCTAGGAGTCGTGTTAGATCAAAAATTGAATTACCCTGAACAAATTAGCACATTAGTAAAAGCCTGTTTTTATAGGCTAAGAATGATTAGATCACGATCAGCTTTTCTTGATGAATCTGCGCTAAATATTTTAATACATTCACTGGTAATATCAAAAATTGATTACTGCAATGCTCTATATAAAGGAGCATCTTTAAAAGAAATATGCAGAATCCAGATCATTCAAAATACTACAATAAAAATAATTATGAAAAAGAAAAAATTTGATCACGTGACACCACTTTTAAAGGAGAAACACTGGCTGCCAGTAATTCATAGAATCTCCTATAAGATAGCCTTACTTACTCATAAAATACTCATAAATAAAGCCCCGACATTTCTAGGAAAGATATTTAATACCTTACTCCCCATTTAAATCGTTAAGATCAGAGGATAAAGCCCTATTAATAGTTCCCTCTTTAAAAGTGATCTACTCTAGGAGAGACATGATTTTTTTCTGTTGCGGCCCCCCCAAATCTGGAACTTACTTCCAATTAACCTAAGAGAGGAAAAATTACTGAATAAATTTAAAAGCCTTCTAAAGGGCTGGCTTTTTAAAGATGCTTTTCAATAAACCGGCTTTATTATACTTGAGGGCAGGATGTGGAGGTTCACTGAAATAGGTGGAATCTGTTCTTTGAAATATGTGGGTACTTGTTTCCCATCCTGTGTATATTAAACCTATACCTGATTTTATTTACTGTTTTATTTTTTAATATTGTATTTTATACTGCCCTCTTCCCTAATGTATTAATGTCTAGTAGTATTTTATGTGATGTATGTGGATTTTATTATTTTTATTCGATTTGTTATTTGTTGTAAATCGTATCGAAATATGATTTTGCGATCAAATCAAATAATTTATTAAACTTGAAACTTAAACTTGAAACTTGGAAGGAGGGGAGAGAGAGATACCAGACCGCAGAAAGGAGAGGAGAGAGATGTTATACCTCGGAAAGAGGGAGGGAAGGAGAGAGAGATGCCAGATTATGGGAGAGGAGAGAGATGCCAGACCATGTGAGGGGGGAAGGGGGAAGACAGATGTCTGACCATGGGAGAGGAATGAGATGGTGCACAGAAATGAGTGCAACAGGGAAGAGATAAGAAGAAATGCTCCTTATGGATAGACGGGAATAGGGGAGAAGAAAGATAGAGGAGATGGTACACATGGATAGATGGGAAGGGAAGGCATGGAAAAGTGGATTTTGAGAAGAAAGCAGAAAAATGGAAGAAAGTTGAATTTTAAAAGTTAATGCTTAAGATGGATGTATTGCAGAAAGTGAAGGAGAGAAAAACAGCAAATGGATAAGGTGGCCCTGGATACACAGTTAAGAGCACAGACAGAAGGAAGTGTAGCCAGAGACTGGGAAAAATGGTTTGAAATCACCAGGCAATAAAGGTAGGGGAAATGATTTTATTTTCAATTTAGTGATTGAATTGTGTCAGTTATGAGAAATTACATCTGCTGTCTATATTTTGCACTGTTCAGGAAGAAAGGCATTTGCTTCTATTTCTCTGGGGGGTTGTACTGCATGCAGAGTCTTGCATATTAGGATTTTGTTTGTATATATTAGTACTTTTGGTTTGTGGTCCTGTATTTGCATAGGGGTTATCTGCATGCGTGACCAAGGCCAGGTGTTCTGGTAGGAATGAATGTTGAGAAACATGTTTTGCATAGTTTAATTTTGTGATTAACCATTATGTATCGTTAATAAGATTATATTGTATGTATATATGAAAAATGAATGGAAAAAATGGTATTACAATTAGTACTGTTATGGAGGTGGGTCTGGGGCGGAGCTTGCAGGCCTCCCCAACAAAAAAGCGTTCCGCTGCCTATGTTTTATGGTACCCCCTCAGTTTTCTTTATCACACCTCAAACCACCATAGGATTTGATTCTAAATTATTTCTTTAATATCCTTGCAGGCACTCCCAGCCATGCAACACTGTCAAACAAACCTTAAATAAGGAATTTCCCTTTTTCAATCAGGAGCACACACACAGACATCCACACTCTGAAATCCAGCAGCACTTTCCAACTGCAAACCAAGCTGTAACCTAGGTAACATAAGTTCATCTTCTCATACCTGACACATTACAGTCAATCAGTATGAGTGATACAAAAGTTACAGTTGATGGAATTTCTATTTACAAGGTTCCAGGCTCCGTTTTTCCCCATAGATATTTTTTGAATAATTTGGTCAATGTTTTAATAAAATAATTCCCAGTTGGTAATATGACCAAGCACATCTCTCATGATGGTCCTGTGCTTTTAAATTTCAAAATTGCATGTCCACATGGACACTAGGGGGCTCATAATCGAAAGAGAAAAATATCCAAAAACCGGCATAAGTTGGCACTTAGACAAACATTTCTCAAAAACGTCCAAGTGCCGAAAAATAAAAACGGGTTTTGGACGTATTTATAAATGACCTAGGTCTTCATAGTGCTGCTCAACTTCCAAAGCTAAACAGGGTGTTTCGGGAGGCCTGTCGAGGGCAGGAGTTGGGTGGGATGTGGGCTGGCTTAGTCGTACAGCATGTATAACCGAAAGTTATACAGCCCAGGATCGATGGAACTTGGACATTGTGACTTAGACCATGTAAAACATGGTCTAAGTCACAAAAAACCCCTAAACTCACCAGATAAGCACTGCAAACACATAACACAGACCCCCCCCACACACACTACCCCAGTGATCACCAACCCCCACCCCCACACCCCCATAAAAATTTTATTCACAACTTTAAATTTCAGCCTCCAGACCATCATCACCTGGCCACCTGGCATAGGAAAGCCTAGTTGTCCAGCCCAGAGGCAGCTTAAGTCGTCTTGGGGGTGGGTTAGGGACCCACAGAGAGGAGGACCCATGCCCATAAGCCCCTGTAATCACTGCATTGATACTTAAACATGTACACTGCCCTATACACCCCCAAAGCCCTTTTTTACTGGCTTATAAGTGGCTCCTGCAGCCATAAGGGCTATTGGGGTGGTAGATAAGTGGGTATAGGGGATTCTGGAGGTGGTTTGGGGGGGCTTATCCTCACCTATAAGGTAGCTGTAGTGAGGAGATGCCATGGCACCCTTTTTGTGAAGTTCACAGCAGTGCCCTGTAAGGTACCCCACTATTTAGGTGGCATGTCTGGGTGTGCAGTCCATCACTTTGCAGACCCCTCCCACGTCCAACAGGGCTTGTTCTAGGCATTTTGGAGTTGGACGGAAAGTTGGACGGAAATGTGGTATAAAGATGGATGATTTAGTGGCTTGGACGATCAGATCGGCAGGACGTATAATTAGACGATTTTCGAAAGTAAAAAAATGTTGGACGTATGTTTCGAAAATGTGTCTTAGGCTCTTTTTAACTTTGGACAACTTGCGAGATGGACGTAAATGGACTTAGACTTCCCTTTTGATTATGCCCCTCTAGGTGTTTTCCTCACAAAAATACAATTTTTAAATTATCCAATTACAAAAATGGTTTAAAAATCACCTTAATCTAGTCCAAGAAGGCTCTTCAGGTGACCCCAATTGTTGGAACTGTTTAAATTGATCTCCAACATCCCAAAACTTTCAACAACAAAAATATGTTTCCTCTGGAAGTCTACATTGGATACTTAAAAAATCGAGGCCCAGGCTTCATTTGTGGCCTTTAGGAGGTTAGTTTACACATGCTCAATTGCAAATTGGCACTAGGCCACATTCCTATTCTTTCCAGCTTGTTCCTCCTCATTGGCTTTCACTTGCAACAGCCGGCGGGGTTCACCAGCCTGCGATGTCGGCGAAAACCCCGAGGAAAGACCGGGACAGGCAGAAAGCGGGGGAAAGTAAGATGGCGGCGCCGGCTAGCCCTGAGGTGACGGGGAGCCCGGCGTGGGTGTCGGAGGTTGCTGCTGAGGTGACTGCCGCGATGGAGCTGGTCTTAGAAAAGCGGCTGCTCCCCCTTGATACTAAGCTGGAGCGAGTGCAGGAGAAACTGGACACGATGGGGCAGGAGGTGTCTTCTTTTCACCAAAGAGTGGAGGCTCTGGATGACCGCATGCTCGGAGCGGAGGGCCTGCTGAGTAACCATGCCAAAACTCTTGCAGCTTTGGAGGATCGTTTGGAAGACCTGGAGAACCGGTCGCGGCGCTGCAATCTGAGGTTTGTTGGCCTGCCTGAGGATTTGCCAGAGTCTGATCTCCGTTCCATGATGGAATCCTGGATTACTTCCTCCCTCACTCTGCCACCAGGTTTGGGGCCCCTGTGCATTGAAAGAGCTCACAGGTTGGGCCTTAAGCGGTCCATGATGGCGAGACCGCGGGTGGTGATTATTAAACTGTTGAACTATGTACATAAGCAGGCTATTCTCCAGGCTATGCGTGGGGGCCAGAATTTGACTTATAACAACAAGAGAATTTTATGTTTTCAGGATTACTCTGCTAAAGTTTCGCAGCAGCGTAGAGCCTTTGCCCCGGTGTGTACGGAGCTGATACAACGCAATATTCGCTTCGCCTTGCTGTACCCGGCGAAACTTCGGGTCCAAAGCAATGGGGCTACCACTTACTTTACCACTGTGGCGGAGGCGCAGTCTTTCCTGGCCCAGGAGCCTGCGGCGGGTCCCTCTACCAGTGCAATTTCATCATCCGAGGGGCCGACTGAGTGAGGAGATAACCTGTTTATCCTGTGGATCTGCGCACCTGCTTGCTTGTTGACCGCAGAGTACCGCTAGCCCAGTTGCCATTGTTGTGTTTTTCATTTTTTTTATTTATTTATTTTTTTTTCTCTTTTTGCTATTGACCTTGGTTGCTTGGAGGTGCTCTGAGCTCTTTTACATACATATGCATTCCTGGAGCCATTTATGTTTCCTTCTGGAGTGGAGAGCGCCGTGCCTGGACTTGTCCAGCAGTTCGGAGCTCAGCAGTCTGTGGGTCGGTGTCTGCCGGTCTCAGGCCTGTGACTGATGTTTTTGAGCTCCTCGAGTTGGGATCTGGGCATATGGAGCTTCGGAGCTTCGGAGACCCGGAGTTTCTTGTCCATATTTGTACTTTTCTTGTTTGCTGCCTTCTTGTGGACTCTTTGGACGATTTGCTGTTTGGGTCCTACTGGGGCTCCTTTTGTGTGTTTCGGGGGGGTCTGGTTGCAGGTTACACTGGGTGCGGGTGCTGCGCAGTGGGGTGGGGTGGGTTGGCCTGGGTTCACCTAGGGTGTATGTGGAGAGAGCTGGGGGTTCTAGTTGGGTTGGGATTAGTTCCTGCTTGCTTACGTTGGATGTCTTGCAGAGCTGGGGCTTGTTGGCCTCTTGGCCCTCGCCTTGGGGGGTTCCTTTGGGCTTTGTTGGTATTACCTGCTGGGTTTGGGTGTTGGGCAGTTTCGGCTTCTATGGTGATAGGGGTTGGGGAGGGAGTGGGCGTCAAATGTGATCTGCTTTTCCTTCGGGGAAAGCCTTTCTTGGGGGGATTCTGGGATGGGTTTGGAGTTGGGATTGGGGAACAGTCGGGGGGTGGGAAGAGTAGGGGTGGGGTGGGGTGGGGGGGGGTTTGTTTTTTGTTTCGTGGGGTGGTTTTAGTGTGGTGTTTTTTTTTTTGTTTGTTTTTGCAGTGCCTGATCCCAGGAGGTCCTGGCGTCTTGTCTTGTTTTCTGCTAGATGCTGTAGGCTGGGGCAGCATCTTGGCAGCCTACTCCTTTTCATCACTTTTGCACTGTATTAGTTTCATTTTTATGTCAGTTAAATGGTGAAAATTCTTACTTGGAATGTTGGAGGCATTAACTCGCCTGTTAAGCGGGCAAAAATTTTACAAAATTTGCAGAGACAGCGAGCGGATATTGCTATGTTGCAGGAGACACACCTTACTGACTTAGAACACGCTAAATTGAGACGGGGTTGGGTGGAGCGATGTATTACGGCAGCCGCCGTTGGGAAGAAACGGGGAGTTGCTATTCTTTTTCGGAAAGCGGTGGCTACTCAGATTACCCCGGTGGCTATAGATGCTGATGGTCGTTATGCTTTTTGTACGGCGGTGCTTGGGGGGGTTCAAATGCTGGTGGGGTGTGTCTATGCTCCCAACGCTTATGATAAATCGTTTTACGCCCGTTTGAAGGCATTACTATTGTCGCGTGCTTCTCTTCCGATGATTGTGGGGGGGGACTTCAATGTTGCCTGGGATGCTTCCTTGGATAGATCTCGTTCATCTGGGGGTGGAGAGGGTACTGAGGCTAGGGGTCTTCCTCAGTTGTGTCATCTTCTAGATCTATTGGACGTTTGGAGACTCTTGCATCCGGGGGAGCGAGACTATACCCATCTCTCTCGCGCCCATGCATCGCAATCTCGTATCGATTATCTGCTGGTTTCTCGATCGCTCTTTGCTAGGGTTCGGAAGGTGGAGATAGGGCCTTATGCGATTTCAGATCACGCATGGGTTTGGATGGATTGGGATTCGGGTGGGGGGCCTCGCCCACCTGGGTATTGGGCTTATCCGCTGTGGATACAGGAGGACCCTAACTTTTTGCCCTATCTTCTAGGGGCGTGGAAGGATTATCAATACCATAATAGGCAGCATGAGGAGAACCCGGTTTTGTACTGGGAGGCGGCGAAGGCGGTCCTGCGGGGAGTGATTATTAGTTATGTTAGCCGGGTGCGGAAGACCAGAGATAGAGAGTTGCTACGTCTGTCGGACCTGATGATGAGAGCTCGGCGTACCTTTGCTTTGCGTCCTACATCGGGAAACAGACAGAGTCTGCTTTCCTTGCAGGCGGCGGTTAATGCACTTTTGCATCAACGGGCAACTAAGTCTTTGGCTTACTATAAATACCGCTTATACGTCCACGGCAATAAGGGAGGGAAACTTTTGGCTCGTTTAATCTCGCAAAGGGAGAGCCGTAAGAAGATATTGCACCTCCATACGGTAGAGTCCGGGCGGGTCACTAGTGATACGGACATATGTGATGTCTTGCGCCGTTTTTATGCAACTCTTTATGCTCCACCTCCGGATTTGGGACTTTCTGGGGATCTCTATTTGGAGGGGCTTGATCTCCCGTGTCTTTCGGAGGAGCAGACGGGTCAGTTGAACGCGCCTATTGAGGTGGAAGAGGTGGAACTGGCTATAGCACAAAGTCCTACCTTGAAAGCCCCTGGAGTTGATGGGTATAGAGCTGAATTCTATAAACTTTTGCAATCTGAAATTGGGTCACCACTGGCTCACATGTTTAATGTGATGATCAATGCTGAGGCGATGCCTGAACACCTTAATGTAGCGCAGATTATTGTTCTTCCGAAGCCCGGAAGGGATCCTACTCTGCCAGAATCGTATAGACCTATTTCGCTACTTAACTTTGATGTTAAGCTGCTGGCAAGGATATTGGCTAACCGATTGGCACGGGTGTTGCCGCTTCTTCTCCATGAGTCTCAGGTGGGTTTTGTTAAGGGTCGATCGGTGGCTAAGAACCTGCGCAGAATTTTGATTTCTTTGGAGTATGCTTCAAGAGTTGCGGCGCCTTCTCTTCTTATTAGTTTTGATGCTGAGAAGGCATTTGATCGCGTCCGTTGGGATTTTTTGTTTGCTACTTTGGCTAAATATGGGTTCGGGGGTCGTTTCGTTTCAGCGCTACGGGCATTATATGCTTCACCAAAGGCTTCTGTGTGGGTAAATGGTTGTCGTTCATCTTTATTTGAGATTCATACGGGAACTCGCCAGGGATGTCCGCTATCCCCTTTGTTGTTCGTGTTGACGCTTGACCCCCTCCTTCGTGATATCTATTCGAATCCGACTATTCGGGGGATTCAGTTGGGGGATCAGAGCTTTAAGGTGGCTGCTTTTGCGGACGATCTCTTGGCTTTTCTGACGGACCCTTCTTCTTCTTTGCAGGCTCTTTTGGAGACCATGAGAGAGTATGGGGATTATGCAGGCTTCCGTTTGAATTTGCTTAAGTCTGGGGCCTTGCCTTCCTCACAGGCACTGCAGGTTCGGTGGGGCGCCTCTTTTCCTTTACGCTGGGCCCAGGGCTCCTTTCGATATTTGGGGGTCTACATTTCGGTTTCCACGACTCAGCTTTATTCGCTTAATATTCCCAAGCTTTTGGCTGATACTAAGGTCCAGCTGGAGGCCTGGGAGGGCCTCCCTCTGACCCTGTTGGGCCGCATCTCTTTGGTTCGCATGGTGATTCTTCCGCGATGGCTGTATGTGATGCAGACGTTGCCGCTTCGTTTGTTGAAAAAGGATGTCAACGGTTTATATCGTTTGCTGTCCCGTTTCTGTTGGAATTCGCGCAAACCGAAGGTTCGTTTATCCTATTTGGTGGGTGGTTGGCGACAGGGAGGATTGGGACTTCCGGATTTTGGCCTTTATAATGAGGCCTGTTTGCTGCGCCATTTGAAAGACTGGCTCCTGGATGAACATCAGTATACTCCGTTGGATTTTGAACGGGCCTTCTATGCTCCTCATACCTTGAACAGTCTCTTACACTTGCCCGCTACAGATCTTCCCCCTGAGTTCCGTGTGTGTGTTTCTTTGAAGTCTATGCGTGCTGTGTGGGAGAGCTTGGTCGGCAGACTGGGAGGGGACCCGAGGGTGTCGAATCAACTTCCCCTACGGGGGAATTTGGCCTTTTCGCCGGGCCGGGATAGCCACGCTTTTCTCGACTGGGCGGCCCGCGGCTTTCATCTTTTGGAACATCTGTTGACGGAGGAGGGCGGTTTGCAGCCTTTGGACACTTTGAGGGATCGATTGGGTGGGGGCTGGGGAGATATTTTTGCCTATTGGCAGGTTAAGCATTATATTCTTTCTCTTCCGCAGGATCGCCTTGCTTTCCCGATGGGGGTGCGTCTTCGGTTTTTTTTTTGATGGGGTGGCAGTGGCTTTTACTTCGGTGTCGGCATTATATAGGGCCTTGTTGGAGCTTATGGATACTAAGGAGGTGTCGCAGCTTAGGCGAAGCTGGGGTCGTGAACTTGGCCTAGATCTTGGTGCTTGGGATGTTTTGCGAGCGGTGCGTGGGGTCCCTCATCTGCTTACGGGGGCGGAGTATCGTGAGTGTTATGTTAGAGTGATTTATAGGGCCTATCTTACTCAAGTCCAATTGCATAAAATGGGAGGTATTGACTCCCCTTTGTGCTTGAAATGTGGCAGGGCCCCCAATACTTTCGCTCACTCTTTTTGGGATTGTTGGCCTATACAGGTTTTTTGGAGGGCTATTGCTCGATATTTCCTTGGGTTATTTGTGAGTGCTATTGTGGGTACTGTAGAGCAGTTGGTTCTTGACCTTCCTGGGGCCTTTCGCGGTCTTCCTAAAGGGGGTAGCCTTTGGTGTCGTAAGGTGTGTCTTCTTGCTCGCAAATGCATTTTGAAATCTTGGACTGTTTCGGAGCCTCCCTCTTTTTGGTCCTGGAGAGCGCTGGTGCATAATTTGGCCATGTGGGAGGCCCGTGAGGCTGTTGGCCACCCTCGTCGCCGACGTCATTTTTTGCTTGTCTGGGGAGTTTATTTGGACTCCTTAACTCCTAGAGGGCGTAGTCTCCTGTTGAATCCTCTGGTTTAGCTGGGCTGTGGCTCTAGGCATCTCCTGGGTTCGGGCACCGCTCCCCCTTTTTTCCTTTTTTTTTTTCTATTTATTAGTTTTCTTCTTCAGGGTTGTTGAGGGAGGGATGGGTGATTCCTTGGGTCAGCTGGGGGCCACCAGAACACGGGCCTTTGGTACTTGGAAGTTTCGTCTTTTAGCTTCTGTTTGTTTGGGGTGGGGGTAGGGGCTGTTTTGGGGGGGGAGGTTGGGGCTGGGGGGTTGTTGGCTTTGTACGACTTTACACTGCACAGATTTGGGTATTTTTGGAAGCTTAGCCCTTTTCAGTGTTGTAGTTGTTATTTGTTGCTTTCTTATTCACTTAATAAAAAATAGATTTGAACATAAATTGATCTCCAACATCCCAAAACTTTCAACAACAAAAATATGTTTCCTCTGGAAGTCTACATTGGATACTTAAAAAATCGAGGCCCAGGCTTCATTTGTGGCCTTTAGGAGGGTTAGTTTACACATGCTCAATTGCAAATTGGCACTAGGCCACATTCCTATTCTTTCCAGCTTGTTCCTCCTCATTGGTTTTCACTTGCAACTGCCCCCAGGTCCCATTGGAGCTGCCACAAAGCCCAGAAAATTGCCAAAAACATTGGAAGTTGCTCAAAAACACCAGAGCAACCCCAGGAAGGTAAAACTTAATTGTTTACCCCCCATTTACAAGAAGTAGATTTCTAGGCCTTTCTTCTGCACAGTATAAATTCGTGAATGGATTATTTTGGATATATAAATCATTTTTTCTTTTCTTTTATTTATTGGAATTTATTAACTGCCTTTATGAAGAGATTCACCCAAGCCAGTGTTCAATAGATACCATTTTGTTAACAGCTTAACAGTGAAATGATCAAACATAAGCATAAATACAATCAAGTTTTCAAGTTTTATTCAAATTTTGATTCAATTGAAATATCTTGATTAAAAGCAATGTACAAAATAAAAAACTGTAAACCAATATGTTTAAGCATTCCTAAAAACAATGACATAGATAAACTTGCACACGAGGAAAGTGGGAGGAACTACAATGTACTGTATATAGAAAAGAAATACAAATAGGTCAACACAAGAGGACAGGTAAAAAGGATTTGTTATTTATTTCCTTGAGGTAAACCTGGAAATGACAAATTGAATCCTATAAATATGACTAATATAATAGAGTATCACAAATATACACATTACTTATCACAACAGAGCAATCATAATTCAAACGTAAACAAACACTTCAAATACTTTCACACATCTTATATGCTATCGTATCAAGCAGCAACATGGGGTAAAGACCTAGAAAAACTAATTGCACACACAAACAATTATGGAGAATTTAGGAAACACCTAAAAACTTACCTGTTCCTGAAATACCTAGACAACGAACCAGGCCATCAACCCCCCTTGTAACATCATCATATACCAGAACTTGTAAAATGTTAACCCTAACCCTACACACAAACTGTTGGTACTATTATTAATGATGACATTATCAGATGCACACTGTTATTCTCTTCAATTCGTTGTATGTACAGCTCTATTCATTGTATCTACAGCTATTATTTATTGTATTTACAGTTTCTATTTAATGTAAACCTCCTAGAAGTCGCAAGATTGCTGGCGGTATATAAGAATAAAGTTATTATTATTATTATTATTATTATATGTCACCTCTAATGCTCCAATCAAATCACTTCTTTGTTTATCAGTTTACACTGGCCCCCAGGTCTTTGCTCTGAACTTTGCTTTTCTAGATTTAAAGCTCTTCTGAAAACATACTGTTTTGAGCTAACCTTTGGTTAGGTTTGATCGTATTTCTCTGAGCAGCCGCCGCCCTGTAGGTGCCTAAATTAGAATTTTTATCCCCTTCCTTATCCTTACCTAACATGATTTGTTTTTTCTTTTACATATTGGCATTCTTTTTTTTTGATTTTTTTTATTAGTATTTCATTTTGTAAACTGCTTTGATCTGCTGGTTAGTAAAGCGATATATCAAATTCACTCTTCTAATAAGCATAAACATATAATAGAAATATGAGAAATGTCAGCAGAGTACAAAGATATCATAATGAACAGCATTCAAATAACTTAGATATGCTAAACATGATGTCAGCACAATACAAATGAAACACCTGAACAGGTACATATTAGAACATTCAAATAACCTAGACATGATACTCATAATGTCAGTATTATTTATTTATTTAAAAAATTGATATATAACGTTTAAAACTAAACGGTTTACTTAAAGTCACTGGGATAAAAAGGGGATGGCTAAATTGAAATGATCTATTCAGAAAAGAGGCAGGATTTGGGGTGCGCTGGGGAATGCCATTTAAGATGTATAAGGCATATTTCTAAGTGGCAATATTCGTCTACTTAACTAAGTTATACACCTAGAGGGCTGCACAAATAGCAAGTATAAACTTGAAATGTCTGATTTAGATGAAGAGGAAGAACACAAGAAGAGGCGATGATCTGCAAGCACTCACACAGGTAGAAGATATGAAGCAGATCAAATGTATTGAGAAGTGTACGATTTATTAACAAACAAAAACCCGACTTGGCCACATTTCGCCCTCAGGCTGCATCAGGGGAGAAGGGGCTAAGTATACACTCAATGACTGAGAGAGGACAGGTGCTGCTTTGTTATCTGAGTGCTACGTAATTTGTGTGTATAAAGCTTTTTGCTTTTAGGGAAAGTGTGCACTTAATCCCTTTCCAGCATCTACCCCTGACACACCCTGAGGGCGAAAAGTGGCCACATCGGGTTTTTGTTTGTTAATAAATTGCATACTTCTCAATACATTTGATCTGCTTTATGTCTTCTACCCAAAGTTATACTAGGACATTAAGGGGGTTATTATCAAGATGCAGTAAAGGTGGATTTTCATTGCACTATGACTTACCAAGGGAATCACCAACCACTGCAAGTTGCTGCCTCCCTTGCAAAAATGCTATTTTGTAAGCCATCTTGCATGCAGCATTATTCTATCAGCTTGGGTATGGTAGGTCAACAAGCCGCGCCTTGATGCTCTCAGGCCACATCTTAAAGGGGCCAATAATCTTAGGAAATAAATGAGACTGGAACAGCCCTTCCCCCAGCCTACCTTTATAAAATCCCTGATCCTTAGTGATCTGGGCAGGAATCATCCCCATTCACTCCTGCCCTTGTTGGCACCATCATCTCCTAGCAGTAATTTTGCAGTACCAGAGGTCATGTTTCCATATAAAGGAGGGTTGGGGGTATTCAGGGGTACTCCACTGTGGAAGGGGGGGACTTCAAGGAGGTTACTCAATAGGGGGGGTTCCTTTCAGGTTGAGGTGGCTTGATTTGGGGGACTACTAAAAGTGATTTTCACTTCAGTGTGCATTCTGGCCTCACCTATTTCCCTAAGTTGATGGCCCTGTTAAGATGGGGACTGGAAGCATTGGGTCACAGCTTGGTGGCCTGATGCCCTGGGTGGTAAAAAAGTTATTTTACCAGCTGTACTGCGGCTTGAGATATGTGCCGTGTTCATTGCAAAGCATGTCATAGTATTTACAAAGTACCGTAATGAGTTGCTTTATATGCATTTGAATGTTTTGCATCTCATTGCTATGTAAAATGGGGTAACCTAAATCAGTGGCATAACTAGGAGGCAGTAGGGGTGTGCAAGGACCAGGCCATGGTCTTCATGTGCTTGGTCTCTGGCTCTGCCGGTCCTCAGCCCTGGAGCAGGAAATTGATGTCAGAGGGGGCGAAGCTGATAGCTGTGCGCATGTGGACTGTAGTCTGCGACCACTCCATGCGTTCCCCAACTCCTTGCACCTGAGATGGACTGCTCCCAATGTCTCGTCCTTGGTATGATAGAGGCTTAAATATGTTGTATAAGGGCACCAAAATCAGAATTAGAACCCTTTAATACATATAAGTTAAGGGGCAAACAACATGGGTTAGTGTCCTAACACAGCTTGATAACTACCCTACTAAACTGTACTATTAAACAAATAGCATTACTTAATATAAATGTGAATTGAAACCTCTAAATTAGAGGTTTCAAATTATATGCTGATCTTCAACGAGTCTGTAAAATAGCTATTTACTGGAAATGAGGTACACTGTTTTAATAGCCTTGGGTCTAACAGTGGTATATAAGAAATTATTTAAAAAAAAAAAAAATCAGTCCCTTTCAATCTGTCTCACTTGTTTTGACGCTTGTTCTATAGTATTTATCTTTATTTTCTTTGGATCTCAGAAAGTGGAATTGTGATACTGTGATATATTGAGCTCTTTACATTGATTCTTTCTTCTTTTTTTTTTTGTTATGATTCTCTGTTGCATACTTTTTTCATTCCTTTTGGATATTTAATTGTATAAATGTATCAATTAAAAAGCTGCTCCTTGGCATAGACAAGTAATCTCAAACCCAAACCCTTTGCAGGGCCACATTTTGGATTTGTAGATATTTGAAGGGCCTCTGAAAAAATAGTTCATGTGTTATTAAAGAATTGACAATTTTGCATGAGGTAAAACTCTTTATAGTTTATAAATCTTTCCTTTTGGCTAAGTCTTAATAATAATAAAAATAATATTGTCATTTATAGTTAAAGAGACATATGATCAAGAAACTGTTTTATTTTACTTTTGTGATTATGATAGACATACTGAGGGCCTCAAAATAGTACCTGGCGGGCCGCATGTGGCTCCCGGGCCGCGTGTTTGAGACCACTGGCATAGACCCTAGTGCTGAACTGAGGGAGAAATCAGGGCCAGTGCAGGTGTACTGTAATATCACTATATCAAGGCGTCCAGACTTGGTTTGAGCAGCACTAGGGTAGGACTTCCCCAAACTGTCCTACTGACCCCACAGTCAGCCGGGTTTTCAGAATATATATAATATACCTGAAGGCATGGGCGGTTGGGACATTGATGTGGCTATGTTGGTCCCATAGTAACCCTTGCCTATCCTGTGGCATTTTGATTATGGGTTTGAGCAGAACATATTTTTAAAAAACGAGGAGTTGACTTATTTCAAAGTGGACTTGTGATATTTGGGTGGAAAGTTTTTATACACAAGCAGTGATTTTCAAGTGTACTCCTAGTGTGAATGATATAACATATCTGAGATAAATGTGCAAGTACTGGGTCTACAAAGCATGTAACTTTATTTAATTAATATTCATTGTGGATATCCTGAAAATCCCATTGGATGGAGGGTCCCCAGGACAGATCTGAGAAGTATTGAACTAGGACATCAGACTCACAAGTTTTAGTGATGGGGTTTTCAGCTTGGACATAGAGGAGTGAGGGTGCTTCTGTCTCAGTAAAAAGATTTGTGGGGCATTGTTACTTGGGCTATCAATTGCTTCCTGGTCCTATCCCAGAAGTTTCCACTGTTCTCTCTCTAGGACGAAGGTGCCACAGGTTTCTCTCAGCTTCTCTCTGCTCTCCAGAATCATCAGTAAGACCTGTGTGAAAGTACATAGAGATCTCTGTCCTCTGCACACATGAACAAAAATAGTCATAAAAGCATTCTTATTCACACACACACACTGTGCCACTCCTGTGTTTGCCAAACTGATAGCATTAGTTCCCATTAGCAGTAACAAACCCTGCACCCTTCCTCCACCCTCCACCCATTCTTGGTTCCTGCAGACGTCACCTCATGGGTTAGCAGGGATATATGTACATGGGCACACCACAAGCTCCTGACTTTCTTGTCGTGCAGCTGAATGCAGTTGATCAGATCCAGAAGCATTACAGGAGCACAAGGTAAGACGCTTCCCATCCCTAGCACTCATGGGAAGCTGGGAACTAGGGACTGGGTCCAGATTGAACTTTAGGTTATGCCAGTAGGGCTTGGTGCTACTAATTGTAGTTGGTTGGGTTGAAAGAAGACCAGAGGTCCATTGAATTTGACTTTTGGCAGCTCGCAGTATTTGGGGGAGGGGGGGAATAATGGGTCATGGATGTGATATACTGTTTCTCTGTGATACAACCAAAGCAATTTGCATTTATTATATGTGGTGTTTGTGAAAGGAATAGTGAATTATTTTCTACAGCCCAAAAAAAGCCCATCACACTAATAAGCAATTAAGCATTCCTAGCCATGTAGTTACCCTCTGCAGGATCTTACGCCCAGCTGCCGCCCATTACTGCGCTCCATCTGCTGGTGCTCTTCTCCACTGAAACTTCTGTCAGCCATTAATACTCATTTCATTGTCTCTCGAACCATGGGAATTACGTATTTTAGCAAGCTTCTCCAATGTCAATATCTGCACAAATATTCATCCCCTGCCAGTCCCAACTTCATGAGCTTAGCTGAAGAGCCCCACCCCTATCATTAGATGCCCCTCCCCAAGTCATGGAAAAGATGTGAATTTAGTGTGGCTGACAGTATGATGGTCACATAAATGCTGGGTAAATTTTACTGTATATTGCGATAGCTGCAATTTCCCACTACTATTACAACTTATTTCTATAGCGCTGCTAGACATATGCAGCACTGTACATTAAACTTGTAAGAGACAATCCCTGCTCAATAGAGCTTACAATCTAATTAAAATAGACAAACAGAACAAATAGGAGTTCGGAGAATTAGGAGTTAAAAACAACCTTGAAAAAGTGGGCTTTTAGGCCTAGATTTGAATACTGCCAGAAACGGAGCTCGACATAATGACTCAGGAAGTCTGTTCCAGAAATACGGTGCAGTAAGATAGAAGCGAGAGTCTAGAGCTGGTAGTAGAAGAGAAGGGTACATATAAGAGATTTATCCAATGAATGGAGTTTCCAGGAAGGAGTATAAGGAGAGATAAGAGAGGAGAGATACTGGATAGCGGTGAGAGGGAAAATGGATTATTCTGATCATCATATCCCCTGTTCATATAATAAAATAGTGGATTAGTTTCTTATTAGAGAATGACACGGTGACAAAATTCATCACCGTCCCTGTCCCCGCGGATAACCACGGAAATAATCCCATGTCATTTTCTAGTGTCTATTTCAACCTCGGTCCTTCTACACCATTCATACTCCGATTCTTCCCTCTCTCCTTAAAGAATGACATGAAGATGATTTCCCGCAGTTATCCACGGGGACGGGAACGGTGATGAATTTTGTCACCGTGTCATTCTCTATTTCTTATAGGACCAATTAGCATGTTGCCCATGGTGGAACAGAAGAGTGGATTATATTATCATAGCTCCAATCACAGTGTTTCACAATGTCGACTCTCTGCCTCTCCCTTACATTCCTATCTCTGGCTGCAGAAGATTAGGTGGTCACGCCTGTAATCAAAGTTAGTGATCCATGTAGTGCTGCATGTGTGGGTGGAGGTGAGGTATATGTGTGGGTGGAGTATGGTGGAGGTGGTGTGGGTGGAGGTGGTGGGGTGTGGATGGGTGCAGGTGGGGGTGTGGATGTAGTGCTGTGTGTGTGTGGGTGGAGGGGTGGGGAGGTGGGAACAACTGGATGTGGTATGCAGACACATTTCAGGGTATCAATCCACCATCCTTCATTCCACTGGACACCTCTTTTGACACACTTTTGTCCTATCCTGTGGAAACCCCTATTTTGCTTAAGAGTACCCGATTACTATTCCGTGTATTGTAAACAGCTTTGGGTGAATCTCTTCATGAAAAAGGCGGTTAATAAATCCCAATAAATAAATAAAAATATTCCAGTTGTGAGGCCCCCCATACCGAGCTCTGCTTACCTCAGGCCTGGTCATAACCATGTCCTCCTATTCCCACAAATACCTCAAACCTGCCCTGTAGTAGCAGCCTCTGCTATTTCAGTACTGAGATTCTCACAAACAGTTCTTCCCTGGCTCTTTTGTGTCTCTCAAACAGGCTAAGCATGGCATACCAGGCTGAAATAATCTCCTCTCAGCCTCAGAGCACAACCACTTACATAGTGAGTGCTGGTAGAGAGAGCAGCTGGAACTCAGACATTTGTGACTGCTGTGCTGACATGGAAGTGTGTAAGTAATGTTTACTGTGAGTCACACCCATCTTGGGTGCCAAGACTGTAACTGTTTCATGATGCCCCTCTAGACTCCTGTTCGCTTCCCCTCTAGTTCTCTCTCCCCTCTAAACTTAATTCCCTGTCCTATCAGAGTAACATGGCAGTTAATGCCTTAAAAATAAAATAAAAACAACTGGGCCATCCAACCTGCCAAATGATCCCTTTTTCAATGAAAGGATAAATAGAAATGATCTTACAAGTAGGGTTACCAGATTTTTCATCTGAAAAATCCAGACCCCCCCCTAGAGCCGCCCCCCCAAGCCCGCCCAGTCCCACCCTTCCCCGCCCCAGTCCCACCCCAGCCTCGTCCCCCCTACTCTCATCAGGCAGGAGGGCATCTGCGCATGCCACGTGATGATGTCACATGCACACACGTGTGCATGTGACATCACCGCATGGGGCGGATGCCCTCCTGCCCAACAATGATTTGTTCCAAGCTTTTCAAAACCCAGACAAAGTGACGGGTTTTGAAAAGCTGTCCGGACCCCTAGACATGTCCGGGGAAATCTAGACATCTGGTAACCCTACTTACAGAATACCTCTGCTATGCCAGTCACTTCTTGTTCCCTTTCTCACAGGCTTCTCTACTGTCCTGGAGAAAAGGTCCACAAGATTACATCCCCAGTCCAAAACTGAAAAAGCCCTTCACCGTGTCTAACCTGCAACCCTCAGACTAGTCTAGAGCAGTAGCATTTGCTGGTGCTCCTTGAGGGCTGTAAACAGGTTAGGATACCCCTAATGAATAACATAGATCTGCATGTATTCTTGCTCCATGATGTGTAAATCTCTGTTATGCATATTGTGACCGGGTGCAGGCAGGGTAGTCGCCTAGCCTAGGGACCAGGGTACATGTAAATAGACCGAGTGGATGGATTTGAGGCTGGTGAAGACTTAAGTAAAGAACAGAAAAGCACATTTCTCTCTATTCCTTTTGATAGGCATAATTTATTAGTGCTGCAAAACCAAAATACATTCCAAACAGCTCTCACAGTTATTTCACTGTACACAATCTCATTTTCCCCAGTGCTTTAACAACAGTCACTTATTTTGACTCCACTGAGCTTCTTGCTATTATTATTCAAAAAGAAGAAGAAAAAAATAAGCTCTCCTATTGTACACCTTTTGATCTCATACCAAATTGGCTTTAAGCAATAATGTCCAGAACACCAATTAGTTCATGGCCTCTTCCCAGGAACAGAAATTATACAGTCCTTTATTCCTCTGCCACCAATGTTTTCCTGGAACACCTTATTTCTCTCAGAATTTTAGCTAGGCTTTGGCCTAGTTACAGCCCTTAAAAAAACAACAACAACAACAACAAAAAACCCAAACCTCCTATATATTTATATAAAGTAAGCACAACTTATACGTGATCTTCCACCACTCTTTCATTTCCAACAGTTAGTTAAATGCTCAAAGGAGCAGGGTTCTTCCTCCCAAGATTGTTCTCATGTTGTGAACCCACCCAAACCCCCTTCAGGTTCTATACAACTAACACATCTTACTACATCATATTCAAGCAGCTTTACATTCTGGAAGTTGTAACTTGCGGTAGGGGGAGGGAAAGGGTGACCCATTGGGGCATGTGAGTGGAAGAGGAGAGCGGGGGCGGAGATGAGGAAGGGGTGCCTACGCCCTGAGCACCTCTCACCCTCGCTACGCCACTGGAGGTACCTGTACCGCTGGTTCCTTTTGTCTTTATCTTTGGCATAAGTCCAGCATGGCGCAGCTTGAGACTGCTTTACTTTCCAGCTCCTGCTTTGGTCTGCCTCCTTCTGGCTTGCACTGCTGGGATAATTAAGGCTAACCCCCGTGTGTATGCCTGACTCTAATTGGTGGTGCTCTGTGAGGAGCGTCAGCCTGACTAACTCTAGCTTTTCTGACATTTTGTACTGGCTTTTAATTCAGGGATTCCCTGCTTTGCTTTCTTATGGTTGCCTAAACCTGGCTGTTTTGAAGTCGCCACATTTGATGCCTTCCTAGAAAAAGATAAAATAGGAATTCAGTCTCTTGCTTCTCTTCTAGCAAGTGCCTAGGCTTGGCAACAGGTTTAACACAGCCAGTATTTGGCACTTCTGGGTTTAAACCTAGGTTCACAGGGGCTTCCCTGTGACAATATTTATTAGAAATAGCATGAAAATCCACCCCATTTGTGGCCCTTGAGGACTGGAATTGAATTGCATTGCGAAGCTAGACAATCAGACTTCTAAACCTGGCCACCACCAGTCTGTCAGCACTAGCCCTATTGTTTCCTAGGGAGGTATATACTACTGGCACCAATTTGCTTCCTCCATGGCTGGCCTTTCTCTCCAAATTTTTTGTCCTTTGTATATCTGCCCTTGAGAGAGCAAATAGCAGTTTTGGACTAGGAAAGGAGATGGGATTTGATATACCACTTTTCTGTGGTTACAATCAAAATGGCTCTTATTTTGTACCTGGGCAATGGAGGGTTATATGACTTTCCTAGAGTCATAGGGGAGCCACAGTGGGAATTGAACCCAGTTCCCCTGGTTCTCAGGCCACTGCACTAACCAGTGGGCTACTCCTCCACTCAACCCACCTAGACTGCCAGTTTCAGATCTCCAGGAAATCGCTGGCTCCCCCTCATGTCTCATTAGCAGGAATCCTCTGTGTTGATTCTTTGCTTAGCTTCATTCCTTGTCCTCTGTCCATTCATCCTGCCTCCTCCCCCCATGCTTTCTTCCTCCCTTCCCCAGCTTGAGCCCCAATACTGTTAGGATGCTTTTGAGACCTAATCGTCGGATTCTCTTTTGATCCCGTTCTCTGCAGAAACTCACATGTCCTCTGTCTTAGGCTCTGAGAAATTAAAAAACCAAAAAAAAAGCCTTTAATTTTCTTTTTAATTCTTATTAATACTTTTAAAATTTTTACCCTCCTTTTGTACTTACCTTTCATGTGTCCTTTACTATGCTTATTGTAGTTCTCCCTACTTCCCTTACGTATCATTTTGTAATGTTCGTGTGTTTATTGTAGTTAATAACTAAGACCCTGTTTTTAATTGAAAATCGCTTTGAATTCATGATATTGCGATACATCAAAATTTTAATGAATCTTCCTTCTTTGATACTCAGCCAGCCCTTTCTCATTCACACCTCCTCCCAATCCCACCCCCAAATCCCAGTTCTGCTTCCCTCTGTTCTTCCTCTCCCCTTTCTCCCTCCCCCTCCATAGCTGGCAGGAAAACAGCAATGGACAAGGATTTGGGTTTTACATTAAATTTCTCACCTGTTCCAAATCTGAGCCCAAAGTGAACTACACAAGTGCCTCATTATCTCCCATGGCCTCCTCTGCCACATGTCTGCATGCTTCCAGTCTCTCATGCTTTTTGAAGGACCTCTTCCATCCTAATATAAATACACTTCTCCCTCCGTATTCACTGTGATAGGGGATTAACAGAACTGCAAATGCAGAAAAGTCGCAAATAACTTTTTCATATGTTATTCACTGTTTTCTATTAAAAACCATCGTGAATATAGTGAAACCGTGAATAACACGGTGGGAGACCTGGTCTGTTCCTGAAGGAGAGGCAAAACATGGTGAAGAAAGTGCTGGGAATCGGCGATTTTCTCTGTAAACACTTGGAATCAGCGATTTCTCTATGCAAGCTGATATAATTTGGGGGGAGGAGCCAGCAAGCTAAAAACCGCGAATAATCGAAACCGCGAATACTGAAATTGCAAATACGGAGGGAGAAGTGTACATTTTAAAACTCTCAGAAATAGGTTCCATGTGGTTCTGACTGCAGAGGAAAATTGACACTTTTTCCCAGCCCATCCTGACAACTGTAGGACAATACATGAGAGGTGAGGGGTGGAGGGGAGGGAGTGAGGAAAATAGATAGATCTCTGTGGGCAGTTGTGGCTCTGGCCTCCTTCCCCACCCCTCTCTTCTTTATAGCAATGGCTGATTTATCAGATCAAAGTTCTACCTTGGGAATCATTAAATTCACATTAGAGAATGACACGGGGACAAATTTTTCCCCGTCGAGTTCTTTTCCTGTCCCTACCCTATTCCTGCAAGCTCTGTCCTCATCTGCACAAGTCTCAAACACTTTAAAATCATAAGTGTTTGAGGCTTGTGCAGTTAAGGCAGAGTTTGCAGGAATGGGGCAGGGACCAGGATAGAGACAAAACTCGTGGGGACGGGACGGAGAAATTGAGTTCCTGCATAGACAGGAAAAATTTGTTTCCGTGTCATTCTCTAATTCATATATCTGTAAGGTCCCATCCTTACAGGTTCTAGGCATATGCCTATTTCCTCTGTCCTGCATGAAGAGCACAAGATCTGAGCAGATTCCTTCAACCTCACGAGAGGACAGAGATATATGGTAACCTCTATTTGACCTGGTTGTCTGTTTTGATTAGATTGTAACTCTATTGAGCAGGGATTGTCTCTTACATGTTTAATGTACAGTGCTATATACGTCTAGCAGTGCTATAGAAATGATAAGCAATAGTAGTAAGATCTACAGGGCAGCTCACAGTTCATACTGACCAAAGGGTAGAGCCAGGCAGACTCCTGGTAGAAAGAGCTAGAAGAGATTACAAAATATGCCAAGTATAGCTCACCTTCTGCTGGAGAGAGAGGATGGGGAGAGAAAAGGGGAGTCCAGAGAATGGGGAATCATGGAAGGGGCACCAAGGTAGGCAAGAGGGAAGCAAAAGAAAGGGCAAGGGACCAGGAATCAGCAGAAAGAAAGTCAAGTCCAGTAGAAGGTAGAGAGGTATGAAGGTACCAAAGAGAAAGGCCAGAGGATCACTAAGGTGGGAGAAAGAAGGGCAAGGACTAGAAGATTGGTGGCAGAGAAAAGGGACCAGGGATTGGAGAAGAGAGAGAAAAAAAGAGTGAGATTCAAGAATCAGCAGAGTCAGGAAAAGGGGAATGAGAAGTGTTCTTTCTCCCCTCCCTGGCTTTCTCTCTGACTGGCCTGAGCAGTCTGTCTTCTCTTGCTGCTAGCCCATGCCACAAAGATTGGTGCAGTACAAGCTCTGGTTGCCAGTGTCACCATGTAGAAACTGACCAATCAGGACCTACTGAAGACTCTGTAATAATCATAAAAGCATCATGTGGGCAGTGATGTCCCTTAGAAAAGAAGCCTTTTCTATTTCTAAGCTGATATGTAAACTCCTCAGTTCTTGGGCACTCTGTTTGGCCAAAATGTCCAATTTCAAATTTTACATTTGACTTTGAGATTATTTAAAGCTGAAGTTTAAGAGCTGGGCTTTAGAAGTGCTGTTATATGGACTTTAATCCTTAGCCATGCCCCTGACTCTGTATTCCTGGGTGAATCATTTTAACCATCAGTGCCTGGGTTCTAGACCATGAATCTGCCTCTGTGTGTGACACTTTGGAGAATAAATCACATTATCTCTTTATGAGTTGTCTCTTCTATCTGACCCTGTTGAACTCCCTAATTAACAGAAATATACTGTCAGGCCTGAGGTGGCTATTTCTGAAATGCCAAAACACAGTATATCCTGGGATAGTTTGCTATTTGGTGCTCCAGAAGTCTCCATTTATTAGGTTTCTGATAATGCTTTTCAGAGTCAGTACTGAAATAAATCTCTGGCCGTCTCTTGTTGCAGGTCTCTGTGGCAGTTTCTGTCCCTGTATTTTGGCTTGTCGAGTAGCTCAGGACTACGGTGAATGCCTTTGCTTGCCCATCTTGCCAGGGGCTCTGGTAGCTCTGCGTACTAGTGTGAGAGAGCGATACCACATTGAGGTAAGACTTAGGAGGAAAATCATTCTGTTGAGGTGTGTTTTTTTGGGGGGGGCACAGTGACCTTCCCCAAACCCCTTCCTCTGTAAGTAGAAGCATTCACTTAAAGGTGATACTTCTACAGTGCTGGGTACACTGATAGCACTCAATACATAGCTATCCAGAGACCACAGCTGGTATTTTCACTTAGTGTCAGTTTACCACTCACCCTAACAATCTTAGGAGTCCTTTTACTAAGCTATAAAATGGCTTTAGCGCACCCTTATGTAGGTATATCTTGCAGAAGTAAAATGGCCAATGATTAGAAACAGTGTCAACACATAGAATTTCGTTTCTGCAAATTGGCACTTAATGAAATAAGGTAGCGCTCAGAATTTAGGAAGTTGTTTGATTGGGCTGAAAACTTTTCAGCACCTCCTCGTAAGGTGTGGTAAGCATGCACTAGCACTTACTGCAGTTTAATAAAAGTACCCCTTAGGGCTAAATGTTACTCTATACCAGTTTATCACAAACTGTGTACGGTGAGACACCAGCGAAGAGATGGCTGACTAACTACAGGACGTGGTGAGAGGCACATCCTGTAGGCAGGCAGCCAGCACCTCTCCTCCTCAGGTTAGCAAACTCAGGGCCCCATCTGGAGGGCCTCGGTATATGTGCGTGAAATCATCATGTCGACATCCACACATGTCCAGAGATCCTCCAGCCATGACCCCGAGTTTAGTGTGCCATGGCTTCAAAATGTTTGCAAGACACTGCTCTATACCTTGAACAGTGAAGCCCATCACTCAGAAAGGGACGTACTTCAAGATATTAGAGGGCTTCATTGCACACGCACCATATTCCTGTCCACAACTGGACTTTGAGGAAAGTAACCCTGCTTCTCCCTCGCCTCACAATTGCAAAAGTCTTCCTAATGCGACATCAAAACAAGGTGAATGAAAATCTCTATCTTTATTTTTCAAAACTCAATTGTTCAAATGATAGGAGGTAGAGAATGACATGGGGACAAATTTTTCCCCAAGGGAACTCATTTTCCCGTCCAAGCGAGTTCTTTTTCTGTTCCTGCCCCATTCCTGCAAGCTCTGTCCTCATCTGCACAAGCCTCACTTTAAAATCATAAGTGTTTGAGTTTGTGCGGTTAAGGCTGAGCTTACAGGAATGGGGCAGAGACAGCATCAAAACTTGCGAGGACGGGGAAATTGAGTTCCTATGGGCACGGGGAAAAATTTGTTCCTGTGTCATTCTCTAATAGGAGGTATCATATATAACAGACAGAGGCAACAACAAAGTGCCCCTGGCACCATTCAGCACTTTTTAGCAGTTTGCTTACTTTGTAATCATTTATGTCTTGTAATTCTTCAAAATATTAACGTGTCAAACTAACTTCACAGTGCTTACAAAATATTAAAGACTTCAGCAAGTGTGTCATTTGATTGTTGTAGTTGTCTGGGTCTCACTGCGTCTGAGTATGTAGAACTGACGTTTCAGTCATCATGCTGTAACTTTCTTCAGTTCTACCTACCCAGACAGCTGCAACAATCATGATGCCAACCACAGAAGCCTAAGATAGGCTTAAAGACTTTCCTATTCCGCGATGCATTCAGTTCAGTTTAGTATCTACTTTTTCTGTTATTTTCAATCATTTAACCTTCAAAAATTACTTCTAAAAGACTTTTTCCCCACCCAAATGTTTTTTTCCCATTCCCTCTTTCTCCCTTAACAATGTAACTTTACCCTCCCATAAACCTCTTCCCTCACAATCAAGTTTGTCTTGTTTATGTTTTAATATACACTATATGTACTTCTAAATATTGATTATATTATCTCCTCTTTCTTATCTATATTTTTTATTGTAATGTAAACCGGCCAGATATTTATTTGATGGTCGGTATATTAAAACCTAATAAACTTGAAACTTGAAACTTAAGAGGACAAGTGTGTTATTTAACTCTGAAGAACAAAGAAGAAACTGCGGAAATAATGTCCATGATGCAGGATTTTATTCAATAAATCAAAGAATCCACATATGCATTGGAAGTTGTGGACCCAACACGGTCCGTGTTTCGACAAACCGTCTTCCTTGGGGGTCCTAAACATGAGGATTCAATGAGAAAAATTGTGGATATAAAACAAGAATGTAGATAAACATAAATTCAACTTATAGACCGCATAACCGTGAGGATCTATGCAGTTTACAAAAGATTAACCTATATCACAAATAGAATAATAAAAAAAATTAATTACCCAAAAATCTAGAAAATAAATAAGTCTTCAAATGCCTTATGAACTCCAAGTATGACATAGATACAAAGAATAGTTGCCTAAAATCTTTATCCCAAAGAGCGGCCTGATATGATAGTGTACGTTCGTGATATATTTTAAACTTGCAACCCTTCACTACTATGTAAATGAAAAGAGCACAAGCTTTGCGAGAATATTTTGGATTAGGGACTGTAAATACATCTAACAGATATGAGGGTGCCTGACCCGTTATGATTCTATAATAAATACAACCAAACTTGAAGATGATACGGGCCTCCATGGGCAGCCAATGCAATTCGCGATAATAGGGAGATACGTGATCACATTTTTTCAAACCAAAGATTCTGTATGAGTCGTAGTCTGGAAATATTCTTCTTTACCCCTGCTAGATAAGACTATATTGCAATAGTCTAGATCAGTGTTCTTCATCCTTTTTACACCTATGGACCGGCGGAAATAAAATAATTATTTTGTGGACCGGCAAACTACTAAGACTGAAATTTGTAAAAAAACCATCGCTGCCCTGTCCCCGCGAGCTCCGTCCCACAAAACATCTGATCCCATCTGCACAAGCCTCAAATAGTTATGATTTTATATTGAACATATTTTATTAAAATATAAAAAGAAACAATATTCTATACAATTGTCATTTTATAAATACAAATAATACAGGGCAAAGATCAACAAAACCCCTGTCTCCCCTCCCCTTCACATATATCCCTTCTACTATCAAGAAAGCTGAATAAGACAAATTATTACAGAATGCTACACAAATATCATGTAACAGAATACCAGTCACACATGGCAGGAATGGTGTTAGGGGAGTGCAACTAGGGCAACTGCCCCCTGGTCAGGGAGAGCCCTAAGCCAGCTTGAAGCTAAAGAAGCACTGCCTGGGCTTTGCACTCCCCAGTTATGTCTAACATCAGCTCTAGCAAGATACATATTTCAAATCTGATATATTCTAATCACAAGATAGAAATAAAATTATTTTTTTCTACCTTTTGTCGTCATCCATCATCTTCTTTCTGTTCCCCTCATGGTCTAGCATCTCTCCCCTTCCCTCCCCTCTGTGGTTTTTAGCATCTCTCTCTTCTCATTTCCTCCACTCAGATCTGATATCGTTCTCTCCTCTCTCTTCCCTTTCCTTTTCTTCTCTGGTCTTCCTTCTCTATTTTCTGCCTCCATCTAAATTAAATTCTTTCTTACTGTTTAGTCTTGTTTCCCTCTTTTCACTGTGTCTACCCATAGCTTGTCACCCCTTTCCCTTTCCCCTCCATTATCTTACTAACTTTATTTTCTTCCCCTTTTATTTATCTCCTCCTTCCATCCAGTATGTGTTCTTTCCCCACTTCCATTCAGCATCTGCTCTCCCCTCTCAACTGACATCCATCTGCCTTCTGCTCTCTCTCCCTTCTTCTCACTGCCATCATCTGTCCCCTTCTCTTTCTCCTCTCCTCACTTCCATAATTTGCCCCTTCTCTCTCTCCCCCTCCCACTTCCATCATCTGCCCCCTTCCCCTCACCTTTGCGGGTCACTTTCTTATCCCTGAGGGTGGCTCATGTCAGAGGGGAAGCTTTGGCCAAGCAGAACCACTTGCAAGGAACAGTGGAACTTACTTGACGTCGATGCCGGAGCCTGTCGCTGTTTGAAGAAAAAAAAGTGGAAAAAAGGGACCTGCAAAGGTGAGAGGAAGGGAGACCTCCAGGACATCTGCTCTTTGCCCTCCTTCAGCGGGCCCAAGAGTCTTTAGGCTAGCGGCAGCTCTGTGTGCTTTTAACTTCGGCACAGAGCTGCCCCTAAGCAGTAGTTTAGCTGCGGTTTCATGAGGCAGCCTCGGGGCCTTTGGTAGGCCAGCCCACATCGCATCATCAAAGCGGGCCGGGCTAGCAAAGGCCCTGAGGCTGTCTCATGAAACTGCGGCTAAACTACTGCTTAGGGGCAGCTCTGCGCCGAAGTTAAAAGCACACAGAGCTGCCGCTGCTGGTCTGGAGGTGCAGAGACAAAAGCAGGAAACATACGCGGCAGGAGTCCCAGCGAAGGCAGGAGTCCCGACACAGCGACGGCAACAGGAAGTTGCAAGTCAGCTGACGCTGGCACCTTTCGTTGCAGCGGGGACCTGAATCCTTCAAGGACCGGCAAGATTTTTTTGCGAACCGGCACCGGTCCGCGGACCGGCGGTTGAAGAACAGTGGTCTAGATATCCCAATACCAGCAATTGAACTAGTGACTTAAATGCAGTGATATCATGTTCGTGTAATTTCCAACTTCTTAAAACCGCCGTGTGGGAAAGGAAGTCTTTAGCCAAGCTTCAGACAACTTTCAACACATATGTAGATTTTTGATTGTGACACACTTTGATTGACTGAATAAAATCCTGCATCACAGACATTGTCTCTGCAGTTTCTTCTTGTTCTTTGGTTGCAACCCTTTACTGTGGAACTGTTGGGTTCTTCTTTGTTATTTAACTCTGAAACAGATCAGAATTTGGAGTCTGTTGTAGCCACCAGCTTTCTTATCAAAATCCCTTGATGCCAGCTTTTCAGTAGATTCACTGCTCTTCTCAAGGGGATCTTTTTATGCCCTTCAAAAACGTGTGTGAAGTTCTGAGTAAGGTGGCAGACTGAATTAAGGCTCTGCTCACAAACCTTTTTGAAGGGCACAAGATCCCCTTGAGACAAGCAAAACCTGGCACTGAGGGACTTCCATAAGAGAGCTGGTAGCTACAATAAGCTCAACAAATTCTGATCTCTTTCAGAGTTAAATAACACACTTGCTGAAATCTTTACTATTTTGTAAGTGCTATGAAGTTAGTTTGGCTTATTCATATTTTGAAGAATTATAAACAATTATAAAGTGATAAATAATTACAAAGAAAACTGAATTGCTAGAGACGTTGAATGGTGCCAGAGGTTCCTTGTTGTTGCCTCTGGCTTTTTTTTTATATGGGAATCATATAATCTGAAGGATCAATTTTTTTTTTTTAAAGTAAAGATAGTCATTCACCCTTATTTCATGTTGCATTTATAGTATAGGTGAATTGCACTGTTTTGCAGTGTTTCTGATGCCATGAGGTGCAGGTGGACCACAGAGCTCTGTTCCGCCCCACCCCATTACAGCACACACACAGGAGTGGTGTTTTGTTCTTTTCAATTTTAGAGCCAGATCAAAGCTCATGTTTGGGTTCCTAATTTCCTTATGAAAAGTAGTTTATTTCAGCAAGATAAAGCACTGGTTCTTAGCCCAGGCCTTGGGGCACACAGTGCCAGTCAGGTTTCAAGATACCCACTATGGATATGCTATGAGATAGATTTGCATACTAAGAAGGCAGGGCATGCAAATCTAGCCCATGCGTAGCTATTGTTGATATCCTGAAAGCCTGACTGGCTGGATGTGCCTGAAGAATTGGTTTGAGAAGCACTAGGATAGATACCAATTGGTCTATAAGCAGGGTTACCAGATGTCTGGATTTCCCTGGACATGTCCTTCTTTTGAGAACATGTCCGGGGGTCTGGACAGCTTTTCAAAACCCGGCACTTTGTCTGGGTTTTGAAAAGCCTCCTCAAATCATGTCGGGCAGGGAAGAAGTCCACGCATGTGCAGATGCCATGTGATGACATCACGTGCATGCACGTGACATCATTGCATGGCATCCGCACATGCTTGGGCTTCCTCTCTGCCTGACAAGAATGGGGGGGGGGGGGGCTAGGATGGGACTGGGGGCGGGGATGGGCGGACTGGGCGGGCCTGGTCTAAGGGGCTGGATTTTCCAATTGGAAAATCTGGCAACTCTGTCTATAAGAGCTTGTTACACATATGGCACTTTTAAAAGTAGGCAAAAATTTACTGCTAGCATGATGGGGCAAAGCCTGGCATAAAGTTCAATAGCCAATGATAACAAATGTCTCTATTTGTGTTACGTAGCCATTGTGCTGCAGACTTGAGACCAGTGCTCAGGTTTTGAGGCTTCCATTTTCTATTGAATTTTATGTAGGGAACTTTCGCAAACATTAATGAATGAGTGACTTAGGTATTCTGTTTGCTTCCCCTTTTTTTGTGACTTTAAAAAAGTAATCATTGCTCTGTGACTGAACAGTGATGTATACCCTGACAGTGTTTTATTGATTATAATGTGTTTTGTGTGTCACTTATCTGCAGGGTTCTATCTGCGGTGACTGGGTAGCTATGGACTGTGTCTTCATTTGTGCCCTCTGTCAGCTGGCTCGAGAACTGAAGTCCAGGAACTGAGGGTTATGGGATTAGGGATAGTGGGTGCAATCTGGTAACAAAAGCTATCCTTCATCAGTGACTGCTGAATCTATGCATACCTGTATTTTGTTTGATGTATAATAAATTTAATTTGGTGTTGTTTCCTATGGTATAAAAGTCATTTTCTGCAGTTCATGGACAGAAGAGACTCTCAGCTTCCCTTTATAAGGCTGTATGCATGCATCTGCTATCCTATAAGATGTGTCTTTCAGACTGCCAATTCCATCAGAAAAGTGCTATTATCAGAGAACCACCTCCCGTACCTGGTGCAGAATAGAGTATGAGAACTCCTGCCCTGTCAATGGAAATCCCTATGTGTGCCTTCTTTCTGTACTACTTAAGAGCTTGACTCAACAAAACTCTGAGCCAGGGACATGAATGACTAATAGGGATGTGCTAGAACAGGGGTTCCCAACCACCAAGCCACAGCCATGGGCTGTGCCGAACTGGGCCACACAAAAAGTTTTATTTTATTTACATCACAGGCAGTCCCCGGGTCCTGGCTGGCTCCCTTCTCCAAGGCGACTTCTCTTCACAAAGCTGCAAGCAGTGGCTCCTACAGGCTGCCCGTGGCTGACCCGGAAGCCTTCCCTCTAGGCTTCTGGATCAGCCGCGGGTTGCGTGTAGGAAAGAAATATCAGTGTGTTGGACATTTCCCTCCATTTTTGTACAGTTATTCCACACATTCACTTTTAAGAAAAAATTTTTAATGCATGTTAATCAACTGGATGTGCTTCACTTCATAGATTAACATTCTAATGTTTTTAAGACACACTATTGAATCAAATACGCACTAACAAATGTACATTCTTAATGAACAACTCTAACTTTGGATATCGACATTTATGAGCTCCTCCACATCATCAGGTCCAAGCTGAACTAGGCTGTTTTTGCTCCCAGTGCATCTGTAGAGATTTGTGCGCTCTGATGTGTCAAAGAGAGTTTGGAACCATATCTCCCAGTCTAGATGCAATGACCACACACAACCTGTCCACGAGACCTGGGGCAAGAGAATGAAACATTCTAGTCAAATCTTCAGCCTTGCACCTTAATCCACCGATCCACATGCCTGGAGAATTTTTCCTCCCGTCCCTTGAGCTCCAGCCATATCCATCTCTACCCTTTCTCTTTTTCTGCCTCCTACCAGTCTCCAGAACTAAATCTACATGACTGTCAACTTGCTGTAGATCTCTTCCCTTTTTTCTAACTGGTGCACCACTGTCCAAGTCATCCGATACTGCTGAGAAGCTCAGTTGGCTCTTCCACATAAAGTACACATATAACTCCCACATTCACCTGTTATTGTGGCTATAATATGCTTCACTGCATGACTTAACTTCCTAGCTGATTCTACCCACTGGAAAACATGCATCTCGAGTAACACCCCCCCCCCCCCCCCCCCACACACACACACTCCCCGTTCATACACATACAGTTACCTATGGGAAACAGTCTCTATGCACTTTAGGACCCCCTCCCAGCCAAGGCAGGAACATCTAAACCAGGGGTGTCCAACCTGCAGCCCCATGAAGTATTTTGTGCGGCCCCGGTCAAGGGCTTTGAATGGTTTCCTCTGCTGCCCCCAGGTATTTACTGTCTTGCCGGCTCCCTCCTCTGTCTTGCTGCAGCGGTTGCGCGGCCCTAGACATTTTTTTTGGCCATTGCGGCCCAGGAAAGCCAAAAGGTTGGACACCCCTGATCTAAACTACCTGGCTATAGGGTTGTACATGAGTGCACCAGGGGCAGACGCCCTATTCCCCTGACCAAACTTGTCATGAACTTTCTCCTTCTGAAAGGGTATGGAATAGTGAAGAACCTGCAAGATGACTGTTCCTCACAAAATAGGGAGATTTGCTTTGCTTCCTTTAAAACACACACCACTGAAACAGAACAAAGGGAAAGCTGGCGATTTCACTGGGCAGGTGGCGTCATGAGATATTTACTTAAGGAGAGTAAATAAAAGAGAAATGGTTTTTAAAAAAAGGTTACTGTAAGAGTACACATAAAAAGATTAGCATTGAAAAGGTAGCTGGGTTCCCAGAAAAATGAGGGCAGAAAGAAATAACTGGAAAGGTGGAAGAAGCAAGTTAAAATGACAAAGGTCTGAGTAACGCAATACAAGTAAGGT
Organism: Geotrypetes seraphini; assembly: GCF_902459505.1. Taxonomy (NCBI): domain Eukaryota; kingdom Metazoa; phylum Chordata; class Amphibia; order Gymnophiona; family Dermophiidae; genus Geotrypetes; species Geotrypetes seraphini. The sequence goes on along the minus strand of NC_047094.1, from coordinate 70,451,027 downwards.
GGGCATAAAAACAAAAGGGGCAAGACTTTTTGCAGAAGCATCAGGGGAAGGAAGAAGTGATGAGGTGGAATTGTAAAATGGAGGTGAAATGAAAAAAGATAGAAGGTTAACCTGCAAAAAGCAGAAATGCTGGTCATATATCTTATTTTCAAGTTCACCATAGGAACATAGTCATGGGGGAGGGTTACCATATGGCTCCAGAAAAAGGACAGATTGAGACATCCGGGTTTTCATTGATTTCAATAGAAATAAAGCCCAGATGTCTCTATCTGCCCTCCTTACTTCCATTGCTTTCAGTAGAAGTAAAACCCGGATGTCTCAATCCGTCCTCCTTTTTCTGGAGGCATATGGTAACCCTAGGCAGGGGGGAAGCTTTGGAGGCCTTAGCCATCCCACTTTTGGCTCAGGGCCCCCAGCCTGTTCCACTATTCAAAATTATATAACTGATATGGATCCCTAGGTCCTGCCAGTTGAAGAAATCAAGAGCAGAACTGCAGGTTCAGTGACACCACAACCACAGGCATCGAGGAAGAGCTTATAATGCCACCAATGAAAGCACTTGAACACTGGCAGCAGCACTTCCTGATGCTGATCTCATGAATGTGCTTGTAGTGCCAGCATTAGAGGTACTTGCTCCTCCTTCAGTAATGGTGGCTGTGGCGATACCAGGCGTACCATTTTGCTCCTAATTTGTTCAGCTGGTAAGGCCTGGGAATCCCTATCAGCTATGTTACAATTTAAGAATGGTGAAGAGAGAAAGCATGAGGATGGAAAAGCAAAGGGAGATTCCGTACGAACATAAGGAAGTTCTTCTTCACCCAGAGAGTGGTGGAAAACTGGAACGCTCTGCCGGAGTCTGTGATAGGGGAAAACACATTCTGGAGTGGCGGGCCTTGGAGCAGGAGGGACCGGGCATGCTTCCTAATGTCAACTTCTGAGACAGGTATGGGGAAAGTTGGGGGGGGGGGGGCGGGGGACCATCTGGTGGTAGGATGGAGTGCGCTTCCCTCCTGCTGATTTTCATTGGTGTGGTGGTGGTGGGGGGGGGTGTTCATGGTGGCAGGAGTGAGTGGGCATCCTCCTGCCACCTGCATAGTTCTCCTTGGCCTAGGCAATTATTAAGATCACTTAATGATAACAGAGTAGCTATACTAATAATAATAATTTATTCTTATATACCGCCATACCAAAAAAAGTTCTAGGCGGTTCACAACAAAGTGGGCAAGTATATAAAATAGATGAAATACAACAGATTGGAAGAAGAGAAACTTAACAATGAGTGGAATGCATTTACAATATAGGGCTCCTTTTACAAAGGTGCGCTAGCGTTTTTAACTCACACACCGGATTAGAGCGCCTGCTCATGAGGCGGTAGTGGCTAGTGCACGCGGCAATTTAGTGCGCGGTATTCCACGCGTTAAAGCCCTAGCGTGCCTTTATAAAAGGAGCCCTTAATGCGGATAAAATACATTAAAAAATAAAGAGAAAGCTGATAAAATACCTTCTTAACAGGCAAAAGAAATGCATATAAGACGAATAAAATATCAGTTGAATCTAAACTAATTAAGAGTTTTTAAAAAATGCAGTTAAAAAACTAACCTCACCGGCAAAGTTGATGCATGTATACAGATAAAAATACATCAAATAGAAATAAAAAGACTTGATTAAAAAATAGCAGTGCGTTAAGATACTAACCTATCAAAAAGTTGTGTCTTTAACAATTTTCTAAAATCAAAATAGGAAGAGACCTCTAGAATGATTTTTCCCAGCCACGAATTCAGTTTAGCGGCTTGAAATGAGAGGGTTCTCTCGAGGAACTTCTTATAGCGACAGGATTTTATGGAAGGATAACTAAACAAGTGTACTCTGCGTGTGATCTTGTTAGCGTGACTCAAGGAAAAATGAGGCGCAAGGCAGCCTGGTGACAATCCAGAAACTGATTTATAACAAATACAAGAAAAGTTAAACAAAATTCTGGACTCTATCGGTAACCAATGGAGTATCAAATAATAAGGAGTAATATGCTCCCATTTTTTTCAAACCAAAAATGAGGCGAACAGCAGTATTCTGAATCACTCTCAGGGCTCTTTTTGTTAAGCCGCGCTAGCGGGGTTAACGCGCGTGACTTTTCAAGAGGAGGCGGTAGCGGCTAGCGTGGCCGGCAGTTTAGCACGCGGTATTACGCGCGTTAAACCACTAGCGTGGCTTTGTAAAAGGAGCCCTCAGTTTTTAAAGAATTTTCTTGTAAGTACCTAAATATATAATATTACAGTAATCAAGAATGCTTAAAATAGAAGACTGTCTATTCTATAGGACTGACAAGGTGGAATTTCACGGATTCAAAATTTCTATATTTCCTGATGTATCCAAGTGGACACAAGCCAGACGTAAGAAGTTTTTGGCCTGTCGTCAGTCTGTTTTGAGCCTAGGGGCAACCTTTCATTACTTATTAGAGTAATAGATATATTTTTTTATGAACCCGACCAATTGCAGTTTTTTCTTGAAGGTAAAGTAACCACAAGAATTCCAGATACCTCCATGGAATCAGCCAAGCAGGCCATTAGTTAAATAACTTCATCTGCACTCTGTTATTTGATTAATTTAGTTTTTTTATTTCTTATATCCAACTACCCTTGGAAGTGATTGATTCCTTCTCCTCTCAAATTGTGGACTTTAGTCACAGTCACTAAGTGTTTATTATTATATTATTATATAATTAGTACTTGTTTTTCCTATTGGATTCTTATATTTCCTTTCAAGTATTGATTGATTTGTAAATTGTAAAAGCATAAATAAATTTAAAAAAAAAAAAAAATAGAAGACTGTACCAATAAACAAAATGAAGTTTCATCAAAATACTTCTTAATGGTATGTATGCAATGGTATGTAATGTGTCATAAATGCAGGTAAATTAGGGAAATCCCTTTTCTTCAAATTCACTGAGATTTGGAATAACCTCCCTGCTCTGCTGCTGAACCTAGGCTCATTCCAATTATTCCGAATGCATCTGAAAACATGGCTTTTCTCCAAAACATAAAGCTTTCTATTTATAATGTAAAGCTAGCTATCCTCTTCATAACCTCTAATTTCTTATTATGTCCTTCCCTCGTTTATTGAATTACCTGTAAACCGTGTCGAGCTCTATCTTTATGGAGATGATGCAGTATACAAACTTAAGGTTTAGTTTAAGAACATAAGAACATAAGAAGTTGCCTCCGCTGAGGCAGACCATAGGTCCATCCTGCTCAGCGGTCCGCTCCCGCGGCGGCCCATCAGGCCCATTGACTGAGCAATGGTCTATACCTATCTATACCCCCCAATCCCTTTTTCTTCTAGGAATCTATCCAAACCTTCTTTGAAACCATTTAGTGTTTTCTTGTCTACAACAGCCTCTGGGAGCGCGTTCCATGTATCTACCACCCTCTGAGTGAAAAAGTACTTCCTAGCGTTTGTTCTAAACCTGTCCCCTTTCAATTTCCCCCAATGCCCCCTTGTGCTTGTGGTGCCCCTTAATTTGAAAAATCTGTCCCTGTCTACTTTTTCTATGCCCTTCAGGATCTTGAAGGTTTCTATCATGTCTCCTCTAAGTCTTCGCTTCTCCAGGGAGAAAAGTCCCAACTGCTTCAATCTGTCGGTATATGGGAGATTTTCCATTCCCCTTATCAGTTTGGTTGCTCTTCTTTGTACTCCCTCAAGTACCGCCATGTCTTTCTTGAGGTACGGCGACCAGTACTGGACACAGTACTCCAGATGCGGCCGTACCATTGCACGATACAGCGGCATGATAACTTCCTTCGTCCTGGTTGTAATACCCTTCTTAATGATACCCAGCATTCTGTTTGCTTTCCTAGAGGCTGTGGCGCATTGCGCCGATGCCTTCAGTGTTGCGTCTACCATCACTCCCAGGTCTCTCTCCAGGTTACTAACCCCTAGTGGTGTTCCCCCCATTTTGTATGTGAACATCGGGTTCTTTTTCCCCACGTGCATGACCTTGCATTTCCCCACGTTGAAGCTCATCTGCCATTTTTCGGCCCACTTTTCCAGCTGCGTTAGATCCTTTTGGAGATCCTCGCAGTCTTCCTTGGTTTGAGCCCTGCTGTATAGTTTGGTGTCATCTGCAAATTTAATGACTTCACACTTAGTTCCCGCCTCTAGGTCATTTATGTAGATATTGAACAAGAGCGGTCCCAGCACCGACCCCTGCGGAACTCCGCTCGTGACCCCTTTCCAGTCTGAGTAGTGGCCCTTTACGCCAACCCTCTGCTTCCTGTTTGACAGCCAGTTTTTGATCCATCGGTGGACCTCCCCTTGTACCCCGTGGTTCCATATCTTTTTAAGCAGTCTCTCGTGTGGCACCTTGTCGAAGGCTTTTTGGAAGTCAAGGTAAATGATGTCTATAGATTCCCCTTTATCCACCTGGCTGTTCACTCCCTCAAAGAAGTACAATAAGTTTGTGAGGCATGACCTACCCTTACAGAAGCCATGTTGACTTGGTTTTAGCTGCCCATTTTTTTCGATGTGCTCACAGATGCCGTCTTTAATCAGTGCCTCCATCATCTTTCCCGGGACTGAGGTCAGGCTCACCGGCCTGTAGTTTCCCGGGTCCCCCCTTGCGCCCTTTTTGAAGATGGGCGTGACATTTGCTATTTTCCAATCCTCCGGGATCTCTCCGGTTTTTAAGGATAGGTTGCATATCTGTCGAAGTGGCTCCGCTATTACGTCTTTTAGTTCCTTGAGTACCCTTGGGTGAATGCCATCCGGACCCGGCGATTTGTCGCTCTTTAGTCTGTCAATCTGCTTGAGTACATCCTCTTGGCTTACCTCTAAATCGACCAGCTTATCTTCTTGGTCTCCTATTACGATCTCCTCGGGTTCTGGAATGTTGGTTATATTCTCCATCGTGAAGACTGACGTGAAGAACTCATTTAACCTGTCAGCTATCTCTTTCTCTTCTTTTACAACTCCCTTTCGGTCTCCATCGTCCAATGGTCCCACTTCTTCTCTCGCCGGTTGCTTCCCCTTCACGTATCTGAAGAACGACTTGAAGTTTGTTGCTTCCTTTGCCAGTCTCTCTTCGTATTCTCTTTTTGCTTTTCTAATCACTCGGTGACACTCTTTCTGGTGTTCTTTGTGCCTTTTTTGGTTCTCCTCTGTTTGGTCTTTTTTCCATTTTCTGAACGATGCTTTCTTGTCGCTTATCGCCTTCTTCACTGCACTTGTTATCCACACTGGGTTTTTTGTTCTATTTTTTTTGCACCCTTTTCTGAACTTGGGGATGCATATGCTTTGTGCTTCGTGCACAGTCTCCTTGAGTAAGGTCCAGGCTTTTTCTACGGATTCCGTCTTCCCTATGTTGCCTTTGAGCTTCTTTCCCACCATTTTTCTCATGGCATCATAATTTCCTTTTTTGAAGTTGAGTGCCGTCGTTGTGGTTCTTTTCCCCTTTGATGATCCAATTTCAAGCTTGCACTGGATCATGTTGTGATCGCTGTTACCTAGTGGGGGTAATACCGCCACCTCCTTTGCTGGCCCCCCTAGTCCGTTAAAGATTAGGTCAAGAGTGGCATCGCCCCGTGTTGGTTCCGTGACCAGCTGCTCCATGAAACAGTCCCTCGTGACTTCTATGAATTTTGTCTCTCTTGCGCAGTTTGAGTGCCCAATACTCCAGTCTATCCCAGGATGGTTGAAGTCCCCCATCACCACCACATTTCCGCTTCTGCATACCTGTTTCAGTTCAGCCTCCATCTCCTGGTCGATTTCTTCCGGTTGTCCAGGTGGGCGGTAGTACAGACCCAGTTTAATGTCTGCTCCTGCTCCTCCCTGTAGCTTAACCCATAGTGATTCCAGGCCATCCGCCCGTACTGTTGTTTCCGTCCTGGCTGATGGTATGGAGTCTTTTATGTACAGCGCTATTCCTCCACCCTTTTTATGTGTCCTGTCTCTCCTGTATAGTTTGTACCCTGGTATGGCCACATCCCATTGATTGTCCTCGGTCCACCACGTTTCTGTGACTCCAATTATGTCTAGGTCCTTATTGCTGGCTGTGATTTCCAGTTCTCCCATTTTGGCCCTCAGGCTCCTAGCATTTGTGTATAGGCAGTTTAAGACCCAGTTTTTTGTCCTCTCTCTTTGTTTCCCTTGTGCTTTGGTATTCCTGCAGTTTCCCTCATGGTTTGCCAGCCCCTGAGCTTCGTCCTCCTCCTGTTGTGTGTGTGTGACGTCCTCTGCCTGTTTCCCCTGCGCCTCCTGCTCTCCTAATTCCCACTCAGTCCTGGGCTCTTTTTCACAATGACTTTGCCCCTCTGTTTCCTGTTGTTCTGTATTGGTCCCGCTTACCTGGTCCATTTGTGCCCTCGATCCCTGCAATGCGTCTTTAGGTCCTTTTTCAACCCATACACCCTCAGACCCGAGTCCTCTTTTACAATGTCCCAGTTCAGTATCTTTGTCAGGTACTGATGTCCGATGTGTCGAGGTCAGGTCGACTATCGGCTTTCCCCTTCTTCTCAGTTTAAAGCCAAGTCTATGACGTTCTGGATGTTGCGTGCCAGCATCCTCGTCCCAGCTGTGCTAAGGTGCAGTCCATCTCTTCTGTAGAGCTTGTTCTTCCCCAAGAAGGTAGTCCAGTTCCTAACAAAGTGGAAGCCCTCCTCCTCGCACCATCTCCTCAGCCAAAAGTTAATTGATTGTAGTTTAATGGTGCAAAGCTTCCAAAGTGCAGAAATGCATTTCTTAAACAATAAATCAGTATGATGTTCCAATGTAAGATGTTTATCCAAGGTCACACCCAATATTTTTATATATTGTTCTATATTATAGTCCAAGCCATTCACCTCATATTTTAAAGGCTCATCTGGCATCAACTAGAAATTATGCATTTTTCTATTTAGTTCTAACCTTATGGAATAGTTTACCTACAGAATTGAGAAAGGAAGAATCTTTCCTAAATTTTAAGACATTTAAAGACACATAATTTTCAATTGGCCTTCCCACACTGATGGGATGTGAATTCTTGACTTAAATCTGCATTAATTAATTTTTTAAAATCATTTTAGATTATTATATAATTATGTATTAGAAATGTATAGATTTTTTCATTACTATTTAAATGGAGTTATTTTCATTACTTTGATTGAATTATGTTGTTAACTGCTTTGATCCTTTCTTGGCTATTTAAGCGGTATATAAAGATTTTTAATAAACATAAACATGGCTCCAGAAAAAAAGAGGACAGATTGATATTCTGTATCCTAGTTTTACTTCCATTGAAAGCAATGGAAGTAAAACCTGGATGGTCTCAATCCATCCTCCTTTTTCTGGAGCCAAATGGTAACCCTAGGCAGGAGTGAGTAGGGTTTGCTCCTGCTCCAATTGCCTCCATTGGATAGACCCTGAGAGATTGATGGGATGTTTTGGGGGGGAGGGTGCCCGGAGGGGAATCATGGGAAAAAAAGTTATGTGGTTCCCAGCAGATATTCAGCTGGGGCCCGCATAACTGTAGAAGAATGTAAGTCGTTTTGAGCTACAGCAGATAAGGGTATGAAATTTAAAAAAAAAATCCTGCTTACATCTTTGAATTTTGTTTAGCATAAGACAATGTGTATTTGTTTCTTTTCAGTGCTCCACAAGAATATAGGAAGTGCCTGCTCTCATGTTTCAAACCCTCCCAGGTACTGGCAGCAGAGCCGGCTAAGGCTAACAAAGCAGTGGAAACAAAGACACATGCTTCTACCACTCGGGGCCAGCAAGGTAAGGCATAGACACTCTTAAGCTTTAGTGCCCTAAGCCAATGTCTCACTGGCTTATGCCTTAAGCCAACCCTGGGAGTCACTTTTTGAAGAACGGATAACAGAGTATTGAATATTCAGCAGTTTGCAGGAGCCAAGGCAGTACGGTTTCTCACCATAAAGAGACAATACCATAGAAATCTAATCAATTTTCTTGATTTGGTAATCAGAGAACTAAACAACCATGTTGTTGTTTTCTTTCATATTGTTTATGGATTTTTGTGTTGTGTGATTATTTGTACATTTTTAATTATGTATGTTTTATTGTTTTCTGCTTTGGGTATAAGTGGAATAGAATTTTTTTTTTAATAAACAAATTTAAAAAACCCGAGACAATAAGAAAACCAGGATTCAAGATGGTATGCTTTGCTAGAACTCCACTTTTCCTTTTCTTTATAAATCTACACTTCCTTACCAAACTGTTTATTTGATGGGGAAATGAAAAAGATTCAGGCCTACCCAGCTTTGCCAACTGTGCCATCATAGCGAGGACTAATAGATGCGCATGTGGTCCCAGTCTCAAGTTTGATGCCCAAGTAGCTCTAGAATGCTGTCCTTGGAGTCAGCTGCAGTGGAGGGTAAGCTGTCACCGAATCTCAGTCGGGAAGTGATCTTAAGCCCTTCCTCCCCCTATTTTTAATCATGTTTTTATTAGATCCATAAAGCAAATCATCTTAACAGGTAAACACTACACAAGGAAAACAGCTTCTATAGCAATAGATGCATACTAGCTAAGATTATCCACACTTCATACAGAAAATAGGATGCTCCACAAATCTGTTTTTCCATATTTTATGTCCCTCACTGTTCAACATAAAACCATTGCTTACAACATTCTCAGGAACAAACAAGCCAAAACTGCAGATATGTACAACGATATAGGCAAAATTTATTGTGACAACCAAACTATATATTAAAACCTTTTTACCAAACAGGGGATCCAACACGGTCCGTGTTTCGGACAACCTTCATCAGGGGTCCTATTAGGTACAGATATAACATAAAACACAATATTAAAAATACAATATTATAAACAGATATAATAATAATAAAGGTTAAAAGATAATAAATAATAAGAGTAAAACAACAAGATGATCTTTTTGACTATAAACTGAAATATTGATTTCTAAAAACATGAGGACATGCAATATCAATAAAATGCATGCAAAAGAGATATCAAACGGTCAGAATTCGATAATAAGTGACTACTGGTGTTAAATTTGATCGAACTGCGACAAGATAAGAGCCATTATGGTAGTGCGAAGAAAGAAAAAAGGAAGAAAAACCAGTGATATGATAACAGGTAAACAATAACATCAAATTTAAATAATGAAGAAAAATATTAAAGGAAGAAAGAAAAAGGAAGAAAAGAAGGAAAAAAATAAATCAATATAAGAATACATACCATGGTAGAAAAAGGAAAAAACATGTGTCACAACAAATGTTGAAAAATTTATAATAAAGCCAAACTATCATAAAAGCAGAAGAGGAGAAAATGAAAAGGAAGAAAGGAAGAAAACAATTAATATATTGAGTTAAAATCAATCGCAACATGTACTAAATTCAAAAATATATATATATAAAAACAGTTAACATATTGGATCATCGCATAAATAGCCATCATATATAAAACCCTTACTGTAGCCTTCTTTTTGTTACAACATTCTCACAAATATTCATACCCACTTTCACACTACCATGGGCACCACCCAACTAGTGATTTATACATGTATGCCAGTTAATTTAAGTGTCAGCCAAAGTATCCGAGTAAGCTAGATCTAAGCTAGCATCCCGTGACACCCATGAGACATCCAATGATGTTAAGGATATAACTGGCATGTCTCCAAGAAGGTGTCAGTTTTACAGGAATGGTCCACCCCCACAGAAAAGCAGCAAGGAAACAACGTAGTGCCAACTTTGAAGTGGGCAACATAGCCCCTCTTCCTGAGCCAACCACAAGGGTGAGTGATGGTTTGGCATGCCTGGCAATGCAGTTGAATGTCTGAGAGGGAGGATACACAGACAGAGCCACATTGGCAGAGTGGAGCTGATATTCAGACCACAGGAGACAGCCGGCTATCTCCAGCGGTTGGCAGTGAAACTGTAAATTCAATGCCAACACTATATCCAATGACTGGCATTGAATTTCTGGGTTTTTTTTTTTTTTTTGGGGGGGGGGGCCGACACATATCAGGCTAAGCCAATATTCATTGGCTGGCCAGCTAATTCTTAGCGGCCAAAGATAGACCTGCATTTTAGGTGGGTCTATCTGGTCGCTGAACTTAGCCCACCAGCCAGCCAGTTGCTGTATGCTGGTAGTCATCAGATTAGCTACTGACCGGGATATTCAGCAGGAGATACCATGTTTCCCCGAAAATATGACCTACCCCGAAAATAAGCCCTAACATGATTTTCGGGGTAGATCTTAATATAAGCCCTACCCCCCAAAATAAGCCATAGTCGCCAGCAGCAGAAGCAGCAGTGCTCCCCCCTGACCCATCTCTCCCTCCCATCCGAACCACGAGACAGAAATAAATACCTTATAACAAACCAGCAGCATCGGCAGCAATCTTCTATCGCCCGGGCTTTCCTCTGCCGTGTTGCTGATGATGCTAGTGATAGAAGGCCGCGAAGCAGCCTGTCTAGATTGCTGCCAGTTTGTTATAAGGTATTTATTTCTGTCTTGCGTTTCGGATGGGAGGGAGAGATGGGTCGGGGGGAGCACTGCTGCTTCTGCTGCTGGCGACTATGGCTCATTTTCGGGGGTAGGGTTTATATTAAGGGGAGAGCGGGGGGCTGCTACATGGGGGATGGGAGGGATAGAAGCTGCAAGGGTTCTGCTGCACAAGGGATGGGAGGGAGGGAGGGATAGAAGCTGCAAGGGTTCTGCTGCACAAGGGATGGGAGGGAGAGATAGAAAGATACTGCACAAGGGGATAGGTGAAAGGGGAGGAAAGATGCTGTACATGTGGGGGAGAGAAAGGAAATAAGAATAATTGGGGTGGAGGAGAGGAAGTGAGAGATGATCATTGTACATGAAAAAAATAAGATATCCCCGAAAATAAGACCTAGTGCAGGGGTGGGCAACAAGGGCCTCAATCCAGTTGGGTTTTCAGGATTTTCCCAATGAATATGCATGAGATCTATTTGCATGCATTGCCTCCCATTGTATGCAAATGGATCTCATGCATATTCATTGGGGAACTCCTATATACCCGACTGGATTGTGGCCCTCGTTGCCCACCTCTGACCTAGTGCCTTTTTGGGCCCAAAATTAATATAAAACAGTGTCTTATTTTTGAGGAAACACAGTAGCTATTTCCAACTATTTATCAGCAGTTAGCCAGCTATGTACTATTTAGCTGGCCAGGGATTGTTCCTGGCCAGCCAAAGAGTGCTGAATATTGGGCGGAGTGTTCTGGGAAAATAACTGCAGAAGTCTCTTTAGTGAAGTACCAAAAAAACAAAACAGCAAACTGGAACAAAACTGGGTAGAGGAGGGGAGGCCTAGTACTTCCTGAATCTTTATGCTATAGTCAAGCTACCTGTTAATTTCTTCAGCTTTGCTGGTTCTAAGCCTAAAGTTATTTCCTTGGCGAATGTATGGGAAGATCTTGGTGCTCTAATTCAGTGGTTCGCAACCATGTCCTGGAGGACCACCATGCCAGTCGGGTTTTCAGGATAGCCCTAATGAATATGCATGGAGCAGATTTGGATGCATGGCACCTCCATTATATGCAGATCTCTCTCATGCATATTCATTAGGGCTATCCTGAAAACCTGATTGGCCTGGTGGTCCTCCAGGACAGGGTTGGGAACCACTGCTCTAATTGACCAAATACAATATCTAACTACACAGATGCAGATTGCTGTGGAGTACTGTAAATGTTTGTGTGGTTAAATTGATCCATCCAAACAGCCTATGTCTTGTTTTTGAACAGAAAATTAAGAAATTGCTGGAAAGTAAAACCACTTTTAGGAGGCACCAAGTCCTCCAAAGTAAAATGGAGAATGGGATGTGTAATATTTGGTTAATAAACTCCTAGATTTAAGCTTATTTCACCTCATGATTTGTTTAGAAATAATTTTGAAAAGGCTGTTGAAGAGAGCAAGACCAGAAGGCTTTGAGCATGCGCCAATGCTCAAAGCCCAGTCCAGCCCGGCACAGGAAGAAGGAGGATCTCTCTCGCACCACCCAGCCCAGCCCAGCCCAACGAGGGAGGATCTTCGGGCACTGGCACATACTGTGCATTGGTGCTGGTGCCAGTGCCCAATCGGGTAAGAGTTGTCTTTGCGGTGTTGGGGGGATGTAGGATCGCAGGGGAGGGGGATGCCGCGAGCATGGGGGAGGATGCCGGTTCACAGGGGGAATGCCGGTCAGAATGAAAAAAAAAATTTGTACAACGCGCTCACACGCATGGTTATGCACGGTTTGTAAAATCGTGTATAACGCGCGCGTTATATGTGTGAAAATACGGTATTAGAAGCTGCTTAACAGTGGATGACTGGCAAACAATGAAGTTCTTTATAATAAGGTGTAACATGATCTGTTTTCTTCAAACTGGAAAATTCTCCATTTTAATTGATGGGCCTAATGAACCTTACATATGCTTGGGATACATTTGCAAGTACAGAGTCATTAGCATATGCAGATGTATTTGGCCCATGTTTTTCTGAAAGCAGACTAACTATAGGATCACCAGGGCTGGTATAGGAAGCCCTTATTTCTAGTTTTATCTCATGTTTTCTGTCAAGGATCCTTGTGCTGGGTTCAGACTTTACTCCTCTCTTCCCCGCTGTGAGATTCCTCTTTTGTCTCAGGCTTTCTTGAAAACTATTTGTGCCATTGTCCCATTACTATCTACCAGAAGCCCACAGGCAGAAGCTGTGTGCACAGATTTCTTCCCTTCTGGAGCGGCAAGCTCCTTCGGCATGGGATTATCTTCAGGTTCTGGGATCCATGGTTGTTTGGGTGAGGGCGCACATGTATTCTTTTCAGCATGCATTACTCTCTTGCTTAGTTCTATACAGGGATGCCTTGCAAACCTGTCTACCTTGGACTCTGGAAGGCCAAGCAAGCATGGACTGGTGGCTTCTCTCGCAATCACTCCGCAGGAGTGTTCTGGTACACATTGCCTCCAGGATCGTGGTGATGACAGATGTCAGCCTTCGAGACTGGGAAACACATTGCAATGATTTCCTGTTCATGAGTGTTGGACATCCTCTCAGTGAAAGTGGGCAATCAACTGGTTGGAGCTCACAGCCATTTGACTTGCTCTGTCAAGATTACAAAAGACACTGGAAGACCAAGCAGTCCGGGTCTTCTCCAACAATGCAATGGCAATAACCTATGTCAGTCACCAGGGAGTTACCAAGAGCACTCCTCTGGCTCAGGAAGCCCGCTTTCTTTTTCTTTGGACAGAACGTCATCTCCTAGTGCCGATGGCAGAATCTGGATGCAGGTGAGTGGGTCCTGTCCCCAGATGCGTTCTAAGTGATAGTGGGGCACTGGAGGAGACTCCGCTTTGACCGCATGGCCACGGCAATAAACAAGAAAGTGGATCGCTTTTTCAGTTGAAGATCCGAGCCCGGAAGCAAAGGGTTTGATGCTCTGGTCCAGCCGTGGCCTCCAGAGATTCTCCTGTATGTTTTTCTTTCTTGACAGATGATCGGCCGAGTCATTTGGAGGATCGCAGCTCATCCAAGCCGTGTCATTCTGGCAGCTCCAGATTGGCCACACAGACCATGTACTGGGCCTCGGAGCTGGAGAGACTATGCTTCCCTTCAGCTCCCAACATCTACCAAAGGTACGGGAAGTTTGGGGAGTGGGGGTGGGGTTCGGGGGAGCATCTTGTGGCAGGAGGGAGTGGGCATCCCTCCTGCCTTTTCTTTTTCAGGAGGAAGGGGGAAGGGTAGGGGATGGTTCGGAGGGCAGTGGGGAGGGGAGTTCAGGACCAGGTGGGGGCATGGAGCGGGGTATTTGGCTAGACATGACAGAGTAGGCATCCTTCCTGCCATTTTTGCTGCCTTGGGGGCTCACAGTGCCAATTCAGGGGGTGGGTCATTGGGGGTGGGTCCATTGGGGGACTTTTTTTCTTTATTTTTTAGGGGGTGGGCAGATATTTTGCATGTGTAACACACACAAAATATCTATGCAATTGGAAAAAAATGAAATAAACCAGGCAGACCTGTCAGTAACACAGTTACCAACAGGTCTAGCTAGACCAGTCGATTTTTTTCCGATAGGTAAAACCCCTGTTTTTGTTTTTGCATTGCCAAGCGATATTAGTGCATCAATTGCTTGGCTACTTTGCATGGGGTTATAGCTGATTTGCATGACCAGATTGGAAAATGGGAGATCGAGGGGGAAAAACACGTGGTGAGATGTTTTGTGCATCGAGTCAGTAAAAGCGATTGTTGCTAAAGCTATGAAAATAGGTTTAATGACGATTGCTGACTTTAGTGCATCTAGCCCAGAATCCTTCATTGCCCGGGATACAAAACCACTTTGAATATGTAACTATAAAAAAGGCAGTATACAAGTCCCATTCTCTTTCTATTGAAATCAAATCAAATTTAAATCATAATTTAAATCACTAGTCAGACAGACTTGATTTAATCATACCCATGACATTATGAATGCATTAATGGAATTCATTTACCAAAAAATTTAAACATTGCATAAATATACAGCCTCATGCTGCATAATTAAAACTAATCCTCATTTCATGATGAATAACTTTTGGACTATAATGTATCTTAAAAAGAAAACTTTCTTAACATAGATTTTTTTCTTAAAAAAATAATTTTAAAAAATCCAATTTAAATAAAAAATATTTGATTTTTAATTTTTTTTTTTTTAATCATTGATTTTTTATCCACCCTGAGCTCATTGATTTTTATCCACCCTGAGCTCAATCTATTGCAGTCATGGACTTGTGTAATCCAATGCTGAAACTCTAACAGATATCAGTATCTACATTATAAAGAGTTCTCATTGATTCCAAGAAAATCCTTGGAAACCATGGAGGCCAGCAGGGATATCTGGGATTTGCATTTTTGCTTTGTATTGTGTATCTTCATAGTCTGGTCAGTGAACTACATATCTTGGAACAACTAAAACGCTGAAAACAGACTAATTTTTCCCTTCAACTTTATTGTTTTCAGTATATTTTTAGTTCTGGATCACCACCTCTTATGATGAGATTTTAAGTTTTAAAATTGTATTGAATTTTGTAAACACTAACCACCCCCACCCCCTTCCCTTTTACAAAGCCACTTTAGGATTAAAAAAAAATAAATAAAAAAATCACCGGCAATGGCGGTAGTAGCTCCAACGCTCATTGAATTCCTATGAGTATCAGAGCTAAAACCGATGCAGTCGGTAATAAAAAGCCTAAATGTGGCTTCATAAAGGGGGGGGGGAAGGGGTAAATGAAATCACAATTGACAAATACTGCATTACTTTGAGATATGTGTGTTTGTAATTTGTGTGATTACTTATATAGTCAAGAAAACTCAATGAACGAACGAAAATTTAGGTTCTCTGCTAGAAAAGTTAATAAAGGCTTTTAAATTTTTGTTACTTTTTGGTATCTCTTGGTTTTCTCTGCGATCTTTAAGTCAAGTTTATAGGTTTGACAAATAGTTTAGAGATGTTTATTTGAGTGACTGGATCTTACAACTAGATTGAAGAATCCTGATTCTAGGACTTTTTGTGATTTTTCTCTGGTTTGCTACAGGAGAGGGGATGTGTCCGAGTCAAGTGGATTGATCCCCTAGTGGTAGAGTTAGGTATTTCACTTTAGAAAAGTCAATAAAACAACAAATGTCATGGCTGATGGTAATGGGTATAGATAGTATCAGTAACATGTATCATTTTTGCTAGAGTTTCGGACCAGGACACAAGATATACAATATCACAAGAACAGTTTCATATAAGAGAGAAGTTTTTAGCACCATTAAACATTTATCATTCTTTCCAACACACTTGTTCTATTAAATAAGCCCAATTTAGAACTTGACACTTTGTTTCCTCTTTTTATCTTCACAGGTACATTTCTCTCTTCTAAGTCTCAGATTCAATATCTTTAAACAGGTCACACCGTATTTGATGCTACTTCAGGTTTCTGGACCCTTGGAGGCTAAGCTGGGGATAGCTACTGGAGAGTATGGGAAGGATAAGGAAAGTATGTCAGGGGAGGGGACATGAGGAAGAGATGTCAGGGTGGTGGAGGTAAGAGGGAAGAAAATATGCCAAGATGGTGGTAGGGAAGGATGTGGGAAAGGTGCTGGACATGCAAAGGAGAGACAGAACAGGAGCAAAAGAAGAAAGAGTAAGTCTTGCAGGATCCTTGGAGAGGGGGACAGAGGGAAGAAGGAGTGTGAGATTCTGGCTGAGGGAAGGGCGATCATGAGGAAAAGAAGAGATAATGATGTTGTCACATGGTGGGAGGCATAGGGATACAGAAGAATTATGTTGGAAAGTGCAAGAATAGGAAGACAGAGAGGGGAGATGCCCAATGTGGAGAGAGGATGGGATAAGGACATATGTGGGATGCTAGACAAGGTGATAAGGACACAGAATGATGATGGATGGTCATCATGGAAAGAAAAGAAATGCTGAAACACTTTCAGGGATAATGACCACTCTCCTGAGTCTAAAGTCTTGTCTGCTGAGATAATCCACTTGAACACTGTCCACCTGCACTGCATAGATCATCTGCAGGTGTGTTTCTGCCCAACAGAACAATGTTTTCACTTCCTGCCAGAACAGAGTGCTCCTGATACCTCCCTGCCTGTTGACATAGGCTACTGCAGTTGCATTGTCGAAGAAGACTCTGAGGAACTGGTATCTGAGGAACTTTCTATGTTCTGGGAAGACGAATGTGAAGGTAAGCGTCCTTTAAATCTAGAGCAGCTAGAAACTCTCCTGGCTCCACCACCGCAATGACAGACCTAACATTTGGAACTGAGGAAGTCCAGGGCCGTGTTAACGTTTGAGATTCAGGATGGGCCTCCACGCCGCTGAGACTTTCTTGGGCATGATAAAGTATATGGATACCTGCCAGAGCCCAAGTCTTCTGGAGGGACTGGTTCTATGGCTTGAATACCTAGCAATCTTAACATTGCTCAGACCCTTCTTGCCTTCTTTGGCTGGCCTGCAGGTGAAGCCATGAACCAGTTGGAGAGAAGGAGCACAAACTCTATCTTGTAACCCTCTCTGATAATCTCCAGGACCCAGCAGTCAGACATTATCCATTCCCAAGCCTCCAGATAGTCCGAGAACCAACCTCCAGTCTTCAGAGGAGCGGCTTGAGAACATAAGAACATAAGCACATAAGAAGTTGCCTCCACTGAGGCAGACCAGAGGTCCATCTCGCCCAGCGGTCCGCTCCTGCGGCGGCCCATCAGGCCCACTGCCTGAACAGTGATCTCTGACTAATTTTATAAATTACCTCTAATCCTATCCCTATAACCTTACCTCTACTCCTATCTGTACCCCTCAATCCCTTTGTCCTCCAGGTACCTGAGGGCTGATACTGCAGAGTGGGAACCTGAACCTTGGTTCCTCCGATTCCTGGAGAATTTCTGTTTGGAACCTTGAAAGGCTCTCTGGTAGAGGCTCCTGGGGGAAACTGGCAAGAGTGCCAGGACCCAAAAAAGGATCCCCAGCTCTGATCTCTAGCTGCTCAGGGTCTGCTGTCTGGCAAAGATTGCGGTCACTGATCTTGCACACTGGCCATAAGATAATCTAGGCCCTTGCCAAACAGCATCTGTCTCCTGTTCAGCGTTGCTTTAGAAGTTGAATGAACTGCTCATTGCCTGATCCAAAGCATATGACAGGCAGAGATAATAAATACTGAGACTTTCCACATGACTGATTATACAGTGCATTCGCTACTTAGTCTATTCCCTCAAACACAAGCTGAGGCAGGGGCTCAGAGTCTTTCAAGCTCTGATTTCATAGCCTAGAATGAGGCTGTATCCTGAACCCCTAAGGCAAATCTCAAACTGCCTCCTGAGGACCATATCCATTCTGTGGTCCTATATCCTTTAAAACCACACCTCCCTCGCTTGATAGGGAAGTGCATTTGATCACCTGGACTACCAAGGAATCCTTCTTAGGCATAGTAAACATTTGCTGCAAGGGGATTGTGGAGGAATTGAAAAGTTGTGATTAACTAATTATTTCCTTAAAATTGAACTTCTCTGTTAGTGACTGATTTCTCCTCCCCAACTATTGTGGACTATAATCATGGTATTTCATTGCTTATTATTATTGGTTATTATTCTTCATTAGATGATTGTATTGTTTTTTTCAAGTGATGTCTTCAACTTGTAAAAGATTACAAGGACTGGAAGAGCGTCACCAGTGGGGTGCCGCAGGGCTCGGTGCTTGGACCTGTACTCTTCAACATCTATATAAATGATCTGGACAAAGGTATGACAAGCGAAGTGATTAAATTTGCGGATGACACGAAGTTATTCAGAGTCGTGAAAACGCAGGGGGATTGGGAAGATCTACAACATGACATAATCAGGCTTGAGGAATGGGCATCGACATGACAGATGAGGTTCAACGTGGATAAGTGTAAAGTGATACATGTCGGTATCAAAAATCTCAAGCACGGTACTTGGAGAGATCTCCCAGGAAAGGGACTTAGGAGATCTGATCGACAAGTCGATGAAGCCGTCTACACAATGTGCAGTGGCGGCGAAAAGGGCAAACAGAATGCTAGGAATGATAAAGAAGGGGATCACGAACATATCGGAGAAGGTTATCATGCCGTTGTACCGGGCCATGGTGCGCCCTCACCTGGAGTACTGCGTACAGCACTGGTCGCCGTACATGAAGAAAGACACGGTACTACTCAAGAGGGTCCAGAGAAGAGCGATTAAGATAGTTAAGGGGTTGGAGGAGCTGCCGTACAGTGAAAGATTAGAGAAACTGGGCCTCTTCTCCCTCGAACAGAGGAGATTGAGAGGGGACATGATCGAAACATTCAAGGTACTGAAGGGAATAGACTTAGTAGATAAGGACAGGTTGTTCACCCTCTCCAAGGTAGGGAGAACGAGAGGGCACTCTCTAAAATTGAAAGGGGATAGATTCCGTACAAACCTAAGGAAGTTCTTCACCCAGAGAGTGGTGGAACACTGGAACGCTCTCCTGGAGGCTGTCATAGGGGAAAACACCCTCCAGGGATTCAAGACAAAGTTAGACAAGTTCCTACTGACCAAGGACGTACGCTGTTAGGGCTAGTCTCAGGGCGCTGGTCTTTGACCAAAAGGGCCGCTGCGGGAGCGGACTGCTGGGCATGATGGACCACTGGTCTGACTCAGCAGCGGCAACTCTTATGTTCTTATTATAAAGAAAGAAAGAAAGAAAAAAAGAAAAGTTGTGATTGACATCTGCAGTATGCTGGTGAGCACAGATGGATAACCCTGTACAAAACTCTGCTGCACAACTTATCTTCTACCAACCTCACTACACTCACATCACCCCTCTCCTCAAATCACTTCAATGGTTTCCTATCCGCCTTCGCATATAGTTCAAACTCCTATTACTAACCTACAACTGTATTCATTCTGCAGCTCCTCAGTATCTCTCCTCTCTTCTTATACACCATCCTGAGAACTCCATTCTTATACACCATCCTGAGAACTCCATTTTATTTGTACCCTTCTCCTCCACTTCCAAACTTTGTTCCTTTCATCTCATATGCCTGGAATAAACTACCCGAGTACATCTGCCACACCCCTGCCCTTTTCAAAAGTAGGCTGAAAACCCACCTTTATGAGACAGCCTTCAGCTCATAACCTTACTCCCCCAGCTGTTTAACCATCCCTTCTAACTGTAACCCTCTGCCCTGGCATCCTGTTTGTCTCTGTTGATTGTTTAGATTTAAGTTCATTCGAGCAGGGACTGTCTCCTTTGTGACTCTGTACAGCGCTGCGTATATCTAGTAGCGCTCTAGAAATTATTAATAGTAATAGTAGGTTCAACATATCATCCCTATTGCACTGGAAATAATAGTTTTCTAGCAACTGTATATACATTGTCCACTCTTCAGCTTGTTTTATTTGTCTCCTCTCATCCCACTGCATGACTCTTTTCTTCCCCCTCTACTTCTAAGCCTGTTTCCCTTCCTGGCTCCAAGCTCAGCTCCGCAGCCTCTCGGCCACTTCTGCGCAAGCTCGGGCCCCTTATTATTATTTTTTTTTTTTTTCAAACTTCAATGCATGCACAAAATGAATCCGGAAGTCCAATTCCAGAGGCATCCGGGACGAAACTCTATTTTGATGCCCCCAGCAACTCTTAATTAAGAAAAGCTGCAGCCTTGTTCGCTCAGGCACAGTCAATCTTCCCATAGCGTTCGCTTGCTTTGTTTTTAAACTACAATCCCCAGAATCCTATTGTTTTCATAAACGTCATGCCCTTGGACGTGCCCCTTTGTTGCGTTCTGCACCTGATGCGGAAGTTGTTGCCTCGGAGGAGGACGTGGGCGGGATTTGGTTGTTAGGCTGATTTGCGGTTGTGAGGGATCACTTCCGCTGAGTTGGCCCTGGAGGCTGAAGCAGAAAAGGGGCGCGCTGTACAGAGAGGTAAAGGATGGAGGGGTTGAGGAGATTCAGGAAGGAGAGGAAAAGATGTCATTATTTGATATAATGCTGTTGAAGCCGTGGTATAACCTAGAGAGGTTATTCATAGCTCACGCTCTTATTTAAAGCTGTTCCTCTATGGTTTATGCTTCAAAACCTTAGTTTAAAAGCTCTCTCTTTTCTGTCTCACACTTTCACTTTAAAGCTCTCTGCAGATGATACTGTCTCACATCTTTAAAGCTGTGTTTTGTTCTTTAAAACTCTTGTCAAACTCTTCCCAGACGCCTGTCTCACCATCCAACTTTAAGGCTCTTACTTTTCTTCTTTTTTATTTATTATTTTTTATTGAGGTATTTATATACCACTTATAACTTAAGTGGTTTACATTCAGATACTCAAGGTTTCTCCCTATCTGTCCTGGTGGGCTTACACTCTATATTTGGACTTCAGCAAAGCTTTTGATAGCGTCCCACACCGCAGGCTGTTGAACAAACTAAAATCGATGGGATTAGGAGATACATTCACTACATGGGTAAAGGATTGGCTAGATGGAAGGATTCAAAGGGTGATGGTAAATGGTACCCCCTCCAAAACGTCAGCTGTGACGAGTGGAGTACCTCAGGGCTCCGTCTTAGGGCCGATACTATTCAATTTATTCATAGGAGATTTGACCCAAGGACTTAGAGGAAAAGTATCACTGTTTGCCGACGACGCCAAACTATGCAACATAGTAGGCAAAAGCAGTGTACCTGACTTTATGACGCAGGACCTACGACAGTTGGAACAGTGGTCATCAACTTGGCAACTAAGCTTCAATGCCAAAAAATGTAAAGTAATGCACCTAGGCAATAAAAACCCACACAGAACTTACACACTAAATGGTGAAACCTTGTCCAGTACCACGATAGAACGTGATTTAGGAGTGATCATTAGCAATGATATGAAGGCTGCAAATCAGGTGGAGAAGGCTTCGTCCAAAGCAAGACAAATGATGGGCTGCATCCGTAGGGGTTTTGTCAGCAGAAAACCTGAAGTCATAATGCCACTGTACAGATCCATGGTGAGACCTCATCTCGAGTATTGTGTTCAATTCTGGAGACCACACTACCGGAAGGATGTGTTAAGGATTGAATCGGTTCAGCGAATGGCTACCAGGATGGTCTTGGGGCTCAGGGATCTCACATATGAAGAAAGACTAAAAAAACTGCGGATGTACTCGCTGGAGGAGCGAAGAGAGAGGGGGGACATGATTGAGACCTTTAAGTATATCACGGGGC
This sequence comes from Geotrypetes seraphini, assembly GCF_902459505.1. Classification (NCBI taxonomy): domain Eukaryota; kingdom Metazoa; phylum Chordata; class Amphibia; order Gymnophiona; family Dermophiidae; genus Geotrypetes; species Geotrypetes seraphini. The sequence goes on along the minus strand of NC_047094.1, from coordinate 70,429,363 downwards.
GTATAGAGATGAAAGATGATATCTTCAGTCTTACAGGGCCCTCGATAACCAGAGGACATTCGCTGAAAATCAGGGGAGGGAAATTTCAGGGTGATGCTAGAAAGTACTTCTTCACCGAAAGGGTGGTCGATCATTGGAACGAGCTGCCTCAGCAGGTGATTGAGGCCAACAGCGTGTCAGATTTTAAGAGAAAATGGGATATTCACATGGGATCAATAGGGGAGTAGGAGTCAGGGAGTGGGTCATTGGTATGGGCAGACTCGATGGGCTATAGCCCTTTTCTGCCGTCAATTTCTATGTTTCTATGTTTCTATGTTTCTATCTAATGTACCTGAGGAAATGGATTAACTGACTGCCCAGATCGCTCTACAGCAGTGGTCTCAAACTCAAACCCTGTGCAGGGCCACATTTTGGTTTTGTAGGTACTTGGAGGGCCTCATAAGAAATAGTTAATGTCTTATTAAAGAAATGACAATTTTGCATGAGGTAAAACTCTTTATAGTTTATAAATTTTTCCTTTTGGCTAAGTCTTAATAATAATAATAATATTGTAATTTATAGCTAAAGAGACATATGATCAAGAAACTGTTTTATTTTACTTTTGTGATTATGATAAACATACCGAGGGCCTCAAAATAGTACCTGATGGGCTGCATGTGGCCCCTTGGCTGTGAGTTTAATACCACTGCTCTACAGTGATCCCAATGCATGTGCAGACCATATGTAGATGGTCCTTGCATGCGCTGGACCTCCGTGCCCGACAGAGCAGGAATTTTTACTTTTTTTTCCCTTCACAAGCCCGTGGTTTTAACCCGCTTTAAAACCGCTGGTTAAAACCATGGGCTTGCACTGCGGAGAAGGGCAGGAGAGTCGGGGCCTGAGAGCAGGAGATTGGGGCAGAGAAGCAGGGTGACAGAAGGCAGGGCAGTAAGAAAAGACCTGAGCAACTAGTCCTCAGCAGTCGCTTATTTTTGGATCGGTCAGCCCAGTCGGTGTCCCTCATTTTTTTTAGTGAATCGCTGCCTGCCTACATTTGAATGTCGTTCCCCCTCATTTGCATGCGTGGATTGGAGGATGATCGGGACAGAGGGTGGTGAATCGGGTCGGAGGGAAATTGGGTCGCAAAGGGGTCGCTAAGTGGTCGGAACTTGATCGGTGGGCTTAGTGAATCTAGCCCTAAGTAACTTGTCTTTGATCAATTCAAACTTGTCAATGTAGAAATGTAGTGAATCTTCTTTACCTTTGACTTGCTTCAAAATCAATTTATTCAAGGAGGAAAAGAGGCTCTTTTCCTCCTTGAATAAATTGATGCTGTAGCTCTAACCACTGCACCACATACTCTTTCTCAGTAGTTTTGTATTTGTGATGTAATTACTTTAAGATCAAGGCAAGTTACAACAAATATACAAAATTTGTCATTCCCTGCCTTAATAACTTTAACCAAAAGTAAATCACAATAAATAATTTTCTCATGGGATACAAAATGACTTTCTGTGAGGTGAGCACACTTACAGGGCTTCTTTTATCAAGCTGCGCTAGCGGGGTTAGCGCACATGACTTTTAATCACACGCTAACCCCTGCGCTGGCCAAAAAACTACCGCCTGCTCAAGGCAAGCGGTTTAACGTGTGCTATTATGCGCATTAAACCGCTAGCGCGGCTTGATAAAAGGAGTCCTTACAGTTACAGTTAGTTTATTACCACACTTCTTAACAATTGTAGTCAAATCAAGGCGATTAACAAGTTAAAAACAATGAGTACAAGATTTAAAAAAAAACAAAAAACAGACAGGGGAAAGAAAGACCGATACTGTAAACAAACTGGGACAAAAGGATATTCAGGGAAGGGATGAGTTACAATATTTATAAGGGAAAGAGGAAAAACACAAGAGGTTAAGGGGATAAAGTTGTTTTTGTTTATTCTGAGATAGGAAGCGTCTGCAGGGATTCACAGTCAAAAGCCTTTCTGAAATAATAAGCCTTCAGCTGTGACTTGAAGACTTTAAGAGATTTTTCCTATCTCAGATAAAATGGTAACGAGTTCCAAAGGCTTGGGGCCATCACTGAGAAACTGGACTCACAGTTAGCATCCAGGAACATTTTTTGAAATGATGGTACAGTTAAATGCTCAGAAAAGGAATGAAGATTCCTTGTTGGCATGTAAGGAATCAGATGACTGTACAGAAACAAAGGTAGGCCAGATGATCGAATTTGAAATGTTAGAACATTATATTTGAAAGGAATCCTATATGCTATTGGAAGCATATGTTCAATTTTAAATAGCTAACATTTATCATATTCCTGTTATGAGATTGGTTAATGGTGCTATTAAATATATGTATTTCTGATAATGTTTCATAATAGTCTTATTACTATTTATTAAAAAAAAACTTATAGCCTGCCTAAGTGGATTCAATTTTGCTAACTCCATCTTCACTTTATTGATTGTTCACAGCATAATAGTGAAATGATTAAACATAAAGCATAAATACAAAGTTGTGTTATTTCAAGCTGCACCTGTTATATACTTCCTTGGTGAATCTCTTCATAAGGACAGTTAATAAATCCCAATAAAGAAATAAAAGCTTTACATCATTGTCTTCCTCCGTGCTGGCAAATGAACTTACTCAAAGTAAGAACAGATGTACTTGCTTGGAAAGTTGCTCATATTTTCTTTCCACAGCTGACACAAGTGGTGTTTCTGGTGCTGGAGGAGGTCTCTTTATTTATTTATTTTATTACTTAGTCAAAAATTGCTATGGTACTAAATAATATTTAAAGAAAACATCTGCACTAACAGATACCCACAGAACATTTTAGCCCCAGAATTTACAGTCTATTCTCATTATTCGCTGTAGTATGGTTCCCGAAAAAATGTTCATGGACCGTGAAAATATGAATAACAAAATGCCGAGTCTGTGGAAAAATAGAGGTTGGGTTTCAGCAGTACACGTTATGCCTCGAAACCGTGGAAAATGAACAATGGATCCTATTGGGAAAATAGGGTTAGGTTCCTGCATGGGGCAGCACTTGGAGTATGTAGATGCTTTAGGGACCATATCTGGAATCAAATGCCTGACCACAAAGTGAAAATGAAAGCAAAGAAAGCTGTTTTTAAGAGCAGGTCTACGAATATGTATTGTGAACACAGTGGCGTGAATGGGGAATATCGGTCACAATGGATGCAATCACAGATAGGCAAAATCGCGTGTCAGGAGCGTGTGAATAACGAGAATGTACTGTAAGTTCTTCCCACCACATAACCTAGGTGCATTCTTCTTCCATAGTCATCCTCCTAAAGTACACACTCTTCTTTCCCTTCCCCAGCAAGGTTCTGTCTCGCTGATATCTTCCTCTACCCTCACAGTATCTCTCTCTGCCCTCCTCTTGCAGTTCTCTGGTTCCCCCAGCACCCACAACTCTTCAGTAGTGGCTCCAGTTCCCACTTCCTACTTCAGGCGTATGTCTGTTCCTCACAGGCAGAGTGTGATGTATGTTAATGCATTCTGCATATCCTACCAACAGACAGATGTCATTTCCAGCCCTTTCTCTCCTCAGGCGCCTTATACATGTAGCTAAAAGCTCATGTACAGAAAATGAAATGGCTGCATCCATTGCTTTACCTTTTGTTTGTTATCAGTTGTCATGCTTTACAGAGACACTCTGTTTTAGCTGGGGAATAGGGGCAACAGACAGAAAAACATGGCAAATAAAGGCCAAATGGCCCATCCAATCTGCCCATCTGCAGTAACCATTATCTCTTCCTCTGTCTAAGAGATACCATGTGCCTATCCCATGCTTTCTTGAATTCAGATACAATCTTTGTTTTCACCACCTCTTCCTGGAGACTGTTCCGCGCATCTATCACTCTTTCTGTAAAATATTTTCAAGTCACAGCACAGAATGCGGTCACCCCTTATATGTGAGCACCAGTGATCATATTTACTAGTTGTAATGTCCAGTATTAAAAAGTTACTTTTCCCACATAACTTTGTGTAAAGGGACTGCATGATGACTTTATACCACAGAGTGATATTAGTTTTATAGCTTTGGGTTAGATTTAAATCTCCTTTTTTTTGTTTTTTGTGTTTAGGCATTTCACATCAGGCAGTACTGCTTATTGTGTCGGTATTCATATTTGTTTGAATGCATTACAGCTAGGTGCCAGCAGGAGTCACCAGATCCAACAGGCAAAGAGCAGGACAGTGGTAACTCACAAAGAATGCTGGCAAGAGTCCCCAGGTCCCACCTGCAAAACTCATCTTGCTATAGAGAAGAGAAGGGAAGAGGAGGGGTTAGAGTAAGGAAAGGTGAAGAGGGGAGGGGAAAGAAGGGTGGAAGGGAAGAGCAATGTTCACTGCCATACTTGTCGTCATTCCTTTCCATCTGTTTGCACTCAAAGGCAAACCTAATACACCTCCAGCACTAATAACTGCATGCTCTCTGTTGCCCCAGGTACAAAAATAAGTACCTGTATAAATGTAAACCACTTTGAATGTGTAACCACAAAAAGGTGGTATACAAGCCCCATCCCCTTTCCCTTTCCTGTGTAGTCACAGTCATAGGGCTAGATTCACAAAGCAAACCGATCGTGTACTGATCGGTTTGCGACCCCTTTACTATCAAATTTCCCTCCGGTCTGATTCACTTACCTCTCCTGCGATCCGCTTCAAATCTGTGCATGCAAATGAGGTAAATAGGCTGGGATGCAATTCACAACACCAAATTTCAGATCCGACTGGGCTGGCCGATCACCTGAAGAAGTGACTGCTGGGGACCAGTCGAAAACGTCTTTCTGACTGGAAGCCCTGCTCTCTGCCCTGCAGTCTCTCCTGCCTGCTCACCACGAATGCTGCCCTGCTCTGCCCTGCTTCTTATCTCCTGCTGTTCGCCCCGCATGCCACCCTGCTCTGCCTCAATCTTTCCGAATCTCTCCTGCCGCATCGCCATTCTCCTGCCCTTCCCTGAATCTCTCCTGCCGCATCGCCATTCTCCTGCCCTTCGAGCCCGTGGTTTTAACCCGTGGGCTTAAAGCGGGTTAAAACCACGGGCTCGCAGGGCTAAAAACTAACAAAAAAAAAGGTCGCGTCTCGGACGGGCATGCACGCGGATTGCACAACAGTGATCTGTGCAGGTAGATGGGGGCATTCCTCCGATTGCCCCCATCTGCATATTTTTTGTTCCTGAATTCATCGGACCTGTCCAGATCTGGCCCGGATCAGGCCCGATTGGGCAGGTTAGTGAATCTTGGCCATAGTATCTTGCACTCATGAAGATTGCACACACTTCAGTCCTTACATTCTTACTAAAATATTCTCATCATTGCTATCCCTTCCCCCTAACACCCGTGGCCCCTTAATACCCTCACTTCTTACTCCCTCATCATACAATTGCCCCCATAGTCCATATCCTAAAAGCCTACAAACTTCCTAAATTAAATAAACAGGTGCAAAGTTAGATAATGAACCCCCTGGGGACAGAAAATTGCTTTCTGTATCTGAACATAACTCACCTTGAACTGGGAACAGTGTGAGCTAAATCCAAATACACTATCCCTTTTACCCATAGTTCAAGAGCACTGTCACCCTTCCGTAGACATTTCCAGAAGCCCCCTCATTCCCTGAGCCCTAGCACCCATTTTAACTCCTCCACCCCCAATCATCTCCCACTACTAGTCATAAGCTTTCCATCCAGTTACACCCCATTCAGTTACATTCCATCAAATCCCTATCCACTAGCTAACTCAAAGAGATACGTCAACAGTGCACTCAGGCCAGGATTTTCTAAAATCCGCTTTAAAACGTGACAGTGATACCGAATCTAAAATCCCGAGACATTCTTTAAAAAATTGCGCATGCAAATAAGACAGCAGCGAAGATTTCCTACATTTGCATGTGCTGTAAAAAAACGAAACAAAAACCACACTCCCCTGCTGCACTGTTGGACAAAAGGAAGGGAGAGGAGGGGAGAAGCATAAAACATGCATTTTTCTCCAAAAAACTACTATAATTCAGGGTATTATACACATGCTCAAGAAGAAACATTGGCTTTTAACAAGTGCGCATGAAACATGCCTGTTTCTCCCCAAAACTCAAAAGAAGCATGATTTTACTACCCTCCACTAAAAATATGTAGATACACATTTTTTTTTCATTAGCCACAGTCAAAACACAAGTGCTAGCACTGTAATGGCACCCCCGGACCAGTCGCTGCTTTTTGTCACCAAAAGCCGATGCCGCTCTTTGAAAATGCCTCTGCGATTTTTAAGAATCCACTGGAGGGCTCATTTCAATGTGAAATAGCATATTTGCATGCCATTGTCAAAGACCGCTAGAAACCTCGTTAAAGACAGAGATAATCCGTTTTGGATAATCCACCACTAAAACATCTAAACCGCCGTTAAAGTTTTGAGAATCTTGCCCTCAATCAGCAAACACTTTGGGCTCCTTTAATAAGCTGCGTTAGCGGGTTTAGCGCACGCAGCATGTTAGCGCACGCTAAACCCGCGCCACGCGGCTAGAACTAACGCCAGCTCAATGCTGGCAATTTAGCGTGCGCTATTCCGCGCGTTAAAGCCCTAACGCGGCTTAGTAAAAGGAGCCCTTTGTGCAGTGCTTAAAGTAGCTGGTCCCAGAGTATCCCTAGCCTGTGCCGTTTTCAGGATTATAATGAATATACAGGACATTGATTTCAGTATATATATTCCACTCTATCCAATTCTAGGCAATACTGTATACAAATCTCTTATCTCATGCATATTTGCAGTGGATATCCTGAAAACCAAACTAGCTAGGAGGTACCAGAGGACTTTAAAAGTGCATGTTCTAAGCTAGTGTTCCTCACTTTGTATTATATGACTGTAAAGAGTTAATTGCAAATTATGGATGGTAAAGCTAGTGGACCAAAGCCTTCAGAAATCTGTACTGGGACTTGGCATGCACTGTTTTATATTATCTTTTGTTTGTTTCCTTGACAAATAAAAAATAATTAAAGAAATAATATGGTGTTGTTTTCAGTTCTAATTGATGCAAAGGGGTGAGAGGTTAAGGCATTGTTGGCCAAATAGGTTTGAAGGGACAGAGAGGAGGCTGCAGCAGTGAAGGGAATTGAGAGAAGGGAAGAAATGTGGAAGATGGAGACTGAAGGAGAAGAGTGATGACTGCATAAGGGTAGGTTGGGATTGGAGGGAGAAAGAGTAAAGGCAGTGTGGGAGTAGGGAAGATCTGCACTCACCAAATGCTTCTGCGATCCCCAACCCCTTTCAAAACTAAATACAGGCATCAACAAATTGAGTGATAAGTCCCATAGATTCCATCTCTGGTAAAATGGGCCCTTGGTTCTTAATCCTTGACAGAAGAAGCCAAAATAATAAAAAGTATATTTAACTCCACTGGTGAGAGTCCCAGTGCTAAGCAGTTCCTGTGCATTTGCCATCTTGAGTCAAAAGCTGTTCTTTTCCTTGACAAGTGATGTGGCTTGCTGTTTTATCTTGTTTCATTTTTGCAGTATTTCCTTCTTGCTGCGGTGGCACGTTGACAGAGTTTTGACAGGCATCCAATCCAGAGAAGAGTCCTGTTGCTACCAAAACCATGGCTGGCAAGGTTGGCGACCTGTTCAATGATGGAACCAGAGAGGAGGCTGGTGGAATCATTAACAAGTAAAGGCAAAATATTTGTTCATCTTATCCCTCAACAAATTAATTTTTAAAAAACCGTGTTTGTGTATTCTTAATTACTGTGAAAGGTGCTCAGTGTCCATATTTCCTGCAGCTGAACCGCTTAGAAATCTTATTCGGGACCATCATATCACCTCTCAGTCCCTTGATGTAATAATTTATCCAATCAACCACCACAAATAAGTGTAAAAAAATCAGCACTTATCTGATTACGAAGACAAGATGGGATGTATTCAGCTTCACTGATAAGCGGCTCCACAGGATAAATGTGTTAAAAACTTAAACATCAATATCAGTGCTTTTTTTCTTGTGCCATTAAGTGTTCCCCTGAGTTTCACTATTTAAGGCTTCCTCAGGAGGTGTATTAGTATATTAACTAAAAACCAAAAGGAAAAAAAAAAACTATAAATATAATGCACTTGTCCTCGTAATGAGATAAGTGCAGATTTTTTACACTTATTTATGGTGGTTGATTGGATAAATTATTATATCAAGGGACTGAGGTGATATGATGGTCCCAAATAAGATTTGTAAGCGGTTCAGCTGCAGGAAATATGGACACTGAGCACCTTTCACAATAATAAGAATACACAAACATGTTTTTAAAAAAAAATTTATTGAGAACTCTATCTATTGTAGTTGGCTGAGAACAGGATAGAGGAATTTGGAAGAACTGATTTACTCCTTAATATTTCCAGTTCATCTTATTTCTCCCATCTCATTTATCATTATCATCATCATCTATGCCAGTGTCTCACAAACTTTATGAGCGGTGGCACACTAAACTGGTGGCCATGGCTTGAGAGCACTCATAAGTGTGTGGATGTTGCCGCGATGACATCACGTACATGCGTGACATCATTATCATGTCGACGTCTGCACAGATGGGGCCCTGAACCATCAGTGGGGGGTGCTGCAAAAGAAGAAGCGCGGAGAGGAGGAGAGACGCCAGGGAGGAGAAGAGGCACTGGCAGCGGCTGACTGCCTACAGGATGTGCCTTTCGCTGCGAAAGGCACATCCTATAGGCAATCAGCTGGTGTTGGCTCTTCTCCTCCTCTCCAGCATTGTGCAGCACACTTGAAATCTCAGGTGGCACGCTAGTGTACCATGTCACACAGTTTGCAATGCACTGATCTATTCAGAGAGATCACTTTTAATTTATTAATTTAATTCATTTTTTTATAACGTTTGTACATAAAGTGCTCCAAGCAAGAGCAGCTGTCAGAATAAGCAATTGAAGACAAAGAGGTCAGTTTTCAGAAGCACCCATAGTTTGTAGAGGTTGCTAAATTTTCATGACATGGATAAATATTGATTTTTAAGTCTTTATTCAGCCAAAATTAATTCATTTAGTTAAGGAAGGGCCGGAGCATTTTGGAGCCAGATTTATAAATACTCCTTATAGCAGGAACATTCAGGCATTGTGGGGGTAATTCTGCCAATAAGACACTAATGTTTAGGCACCAAGCCAAGAGCACATATAAATGACCAGAATATCAGCCCAAATGGCACTATTCAGCTTTGTGCTGTTCTTGGTGCCTAAATGGAATATTGAATAGTATGAAAATGGGTTTACACATGGGCAGAGTCTGGACAGAGCATGGGCACTATATACAGTTACATGCACAGACTACTGTAATTTGTATGCATTTTAGCAACCTAGGCTCTGGTTCAAGCAGTCACTCCTAAATTAAGAACATAAGAATAGCCTTACTGGGTCAAACCAATGGTCCATCAAGACCATTAGCACGTTCTCATGGTGGCCAACCCAGATCCCTAGTACCTGGCCAAAACCCAAAGAGTAGCAACATTTCATGCTACTGATTCAGGGCAAGCAGTGGCTTCCCCTATGTCTTTCTCAAAGACTATGGACTTTTCCTCCAGTCTGCTACACTAGTATTCTATAAAGAAAAGTAGGTGCTTCTTTACTTTGTAGAATATCTTTCTCTTTATAGACTGGCCCCCTATACAGATAACTTAGCCATTTAAGGGGCCTAGCTATCAACACGGGCTACCATTAAGATGCTATTTTGGCACAGATCCAATTTTATGCCTTGAGACCTACAGTAGTTACTGATAATGAGGGGTTTGGGGGGTTTTTTTTCTTCCAGTTCAAATATTTTATTAGTTTTATAAAATAAATAAACAAAATTTACAAATATTAGTACTAATATTAACTACATGAAACAGTCCAGTTGCACAGGCCATAAGTAATATACAGGAAAAGAGTAATGATTATAAGACAATACAACCAGTATCTCATGTCAAACTTAGGCAGTACATACTATTTCAGTAGAGAATATGTATGTGAAGCATAGAAGAGAATTCCCAACGGGCATCACTGAATGGCTTAAATAAACTAAGAAGTGACTCAGTATATAACTTATACAATATAATATTAGATATTATGGGCTCCTTTTACAAAGCCGCGCTAGCGGTTTTATCGCATGCACCGGATTAGCGCGTGCTATAGCGCACGCTAGCCGGAAATCTACCGCCTGCTCAAAAGGAGGCGATAGCGGCTAGCACGCGCACTATTCCGCGTGTTAAGGCCCTAGCGTGGCTTTGTAAAAGGAGCCCTATATGTCAACAGTCCAAAGCACAATAAGATTGAACAGGGCTCCATACTCTACAGCAGGGGTAGGGAACTCCGGTCCTCGAGAGCTGTATTCCAGTCGGGTTTTCAGGATTTCCCCAATGAATATGCATTGAAAGCAGTGCATGCACATAGATCTCATGCATATTCATTGGGGAAATCCTGAAAACCCGACTGGAATACGGCTCTTGAGGACTGGAGTTCCCTACCTCTGCTCTACAGAATGTACTGGTAGAATGATGTTTTTCTGCAATAAAACTTTCAAATTTGCTAGTTATACATACAGTATTTCACCATACATTAAACTCCACCTTGGATAAATCCTTCCAGCAGTGCAAGATGTTTTTAACAGCCAAAACTATTAACTAGGGTTAATAGTAAAATATCACATCTTAATAGTAGCTCACATTGGTAACGCACCCTCCCCTGTAATTAAAGAAAAAGAAATGTCTCTAGAAATCGAATCGGTGCTATATGAAATAAAAATGAGCCAAGTGTAGGGCAGTCAAGCCATTGTGACATCACTGATGAAGTTGGCTCTTGGGCATTGGTGGAATGAGGCATTATGATGTCATAATAGCTCTGGTTCTCAGACTGGAACTTCACACTAAGGAAAGTAGCTATCAAAGTGGGCTACTGTTAAGATGGGTTATTTTACCACTAGCTTGTGCTGTTTTAACACAAGGTCAATCTTATACAATGAGACCTAGTTTCTACTGTAATAACCCTGGTTAACAGTAAATTAACCCATCTCAATGGTAGTTGACTGATAACTCACTTTAAATGGATAGGAATACTGAAAATGCATGTGGAGGTAATTTTATGAAGGTTTCTTCATGTGTAAACAAAAAGATTTTATATAATTGTTTATCATAGTGGTTTTCACTTCCAGTCTTCAAAAGCCACCAACAGGTCAAATACAATATGACAGAACAAACTAAACATGGATATAACCAACACCTAAAGGTATGAAATAGTGAAAATTGACTTATCCAGCTAAGTTTGAGCCAGCCAAAAATTAAACCAGATATTCAATGCTGGCCACTGGAAACAGTCCGGCATTGAATATCCAGGACTCTGGTGAGACCTCATTTAGAATATTGTATACAATTCTGGAGACTGCACCTTCAAAAAGATTTAAAAAGGATGGAGTCGGCCCAGAGGAAGCTACTAAAAAGGTGTGTGCTCTTCATCATAAGGTAGAGAATGACACGGTGGCTGATACCCACAGCTAGCCACGGGTAACCCGCCGAAATGGGGAGCGAAAAAATAGTAGTCGCGACAGGGACAGGGCCATTCACCGCCTTATGGAGCGGTGAATGGTCTTGTCTCCGCAGTGAAGGGAACACATGCAGTCACGGATCACACGCCCCCTCCTGCCCGATCGCCGCGTCCTGCCATCTCCCTCCCTCCCCTTATGTGCCGAATTTAATTGTTCTCCCAGTGGCATGCTTTCAACAAGTTGTGTGCGGGCACGGTTGCTTCTGTTGAATCTTCTCCTAAACTAAACTAAAGCTTAACTTTGTATGCTGTCATCATTCTGAGAAGGCTCGACTTGGTTTACAGCAATTAAATAAACAGGAAATGATTTGCAAATGATATTTCAAAAGAATTAATTTTCAAAATGTTTGGCAAATAGAGTAGTTTTTAAAGATTTACGGAAAAATTGAAATGAACTGGAACTCCTTAAAAAAAAAAAGGGGAGATCATTCCAAAGTTGACGCAACTAGAAACAAGAAGTTGGATCAGAGGAGAAGATTCAACTGAAGCAGCCGCGCGCGACTTGTTGAAATCGTGCCGCTGGGATAAGAACAATTAAATTCCACACATAAGGTGAGGGGGGAGGGAGGGAGATGGTGGGACGCAGTGATCGGGCGGCAGGGGGCTGCTGGACTGCATGATCTGTGAAAGGGAAAGAGATCCTGGGCCAAGTGGATAAAGACACAGCAGGAAAGAGAAAGGGGAGGACAGGCAGGTGAGCCAGATGCTGGAAGTGGAGGGAGAAAGAGGGAAAGAAGCTAGATGGGGTTGGAGAGGAGAGAGACACATTGGTGTGGAAGAGGAAGAGAGGGGAAATCAGGACTTAGGAAGGTAACAGAAACAGAGGGTAAATTATTTGCATGGGGGCATAGGGACAGAGATATAAAAAGGAGATACACGGGGATGGTATATGGACACAGGGGGACAATGCCGGACACAGGAAGGAGTATACAGATACAGAGAGGAGATATTAGAAATGGGGAAAATAGGAACACAGAAGGGAGATGGTTTGTGGGGATGGGATCAGATGGTTTGCGGGGACAGGACAGGGACCAAGCTCGCGGGGATGGGACAGGGACGGGGACAAATTTTTTCCCCATGTAATTCTCTATCATAAGGCATTATGGGGACAGACTTAAAGATCTCAATATGTATACTTTGGAGGAAAGGCGGGAAAGGGGAGATATGATAGAGATGTTTAAATACCTACTTGGTGTAAATGCACATGAGTCGAGTCTCTCATTTAAAAGGAAGCTTTGGAATGAGAGGGCATAGGATGAAGTTAAGAGGTGATAGGCTCAGGAGTAATTTTTGCAGAAAGGGTGGTAGATGCGTGGAACAGTCTCCCAGAAGAGTTGGTGGAGACAGACTGTCTGAATTCAAGAAAGCGTGGGATAGGCACATGAGATCTCTTAGAGAGAGGAAGAGATAAAGGTTACTGTGGATAGGCAGACTGGATGGGTCATTTGGCATTTATCTGCCATCATGTTTCTTTGTTTCTATCAGTACTGACTGTGGGAGTTAACTGGCCTCCCTCCCATGGTCTGAATGTTGGCCCTATACTGCTTTGGTTATGACATTATTGCTTATCCTAGAGCAAGGGTAGGCAACTATGGTCTTTGAATTCTGCAAGCCATAGCGTGTATGTATTTGAGAAATCTGTATGTGCTGCCTCTAGTATATACATATGCAAATTTGTTTTGTGCATTTGCAAAAATTTTGGATTGCTAAATGAGTTACTGTCAAACAGCCATAACTTGGGGGTTAACTGAAATTTCTAGCTGAGGGCTATTCTTGCCAATTCTTAAAATATGCACTTTTTTATTATATATATCTTCAGTTTTTTATACAGTATTCTTATCTAGCAGAATGTGCACACAGTTCAGAAGTCTTTTTGGAGTGACTGCCTGTTCTTGCCTTAGTGCATGGGTAGGCAATTCCAGTCCTAGAGAGCTGGAGCCAGGTCAGGTTTTCAGGCTATCCACAATAAATATGCACGAGATAGTTTGCATCTCAAGGAGGCAGTGCATGCAAATCCATCTCATACATATTCATGGTGGAGATCCTGAAAACCTGACCTTGCTCCGGCTCTCAAGGACCGGAATTGCCTACCCCTGCCCTAATGAAATGTAAAGCTGCAACTCATCTGCATGAGAAAATATCTAATTCTTTAGCACTCTCCAGACCAGTAGAGGTTAATCTTTACGAATGGGTATATATCCAATCATGACCAGCAGGTGGAGACTGAAAACAAAACTGTGGGACAGTATATAATATACTCCCTTCTCTATTTACATCAGCCTTCTTTCAGTCTCCAGCAGGTGTTGAGTGATCTGTACCCATCTCCCTTGGTAGGGCTGTTGGAATTTGTTTAGGGGGTTTCTAGTCCCTGTTTTTGGCCGGACAGAGCTTGGGCGGGCCCTGTTTGGGGGTCCGTCCGACCTCGGGGATGTCAAACCCGGCGGGTCTCGAGCGGGGTCCCTCCCCCCACTTCCTCCACCTCCCCACATTTTTTTAGAGGAGCCTCAGCAGTAAGCCTTGCCCCCTAAATCAAGCAAGGCATATTGCTTCGAGAGCCTGTGGAGTCTGTTCTGTAAAAAAAAAAAAAAAAAAATCCTGAGGTAGTGCCGGTCTGAAGGGTTGTTTCCCTTTAAGAAAACTGTATTTTACTGTATTTTTTCATCTAACCGGCACTTTTTTCTAGCTAGGTCGCGTATGGAGCAATTGTGCCCTTCTCCGGGGGAGGGGGACACAATTAGGTCCAGCCGCAAGGCACTCGCGGCCGGCCTGAACTCGGCGGTTTGGGTCGGTGAGGTGGTGGAGCTCCGTCGGCAGCGGCTGCAGGCGCCCAGAGCTCCCCGCCGATGGTGCCTCGCGAGTCGGCTGGGAGCAGTGGGGAAGCCCGGTCTTCACCAACCGCCCACGGAGGGATTCGCCGAAGGATTCCCTCTCAGCTGATTTTTTGACAGCTGATGCCGACTTGCCTGTTTTAGCGGCTGGGACTGTTCAGCCTTCTCCGCCGCTACAGGCCATGGAGGGAGCATTTTTGGCGGGAACTTCGCCATTTTCTCTGTCTGGCCCCTCCATTTTGTCTGCAACCTCAGGTGACCTTCCCCCTGTATTGCAAACACAGGAGCAGGTTTCAGCAGGGACCCCTGCTGGGGCAGGGAGTCCCTGGGGACCCCCAGGGGTTTTTTGTCCCCAATTTGTCCGCGTATGGGGGCCCTTCTGCTTCAGGGGGTCTGTCCTGTTTCCCGCTCTTTTCCTGTGCTTCAGGATTTTCGGGATTTGGTGTTGGCACAGTGGCCTACGGGCGCCGTTTCGTTTGGTGTGCGCCTTGGCTCATGGGTATCCCATCCTGGAGGGGGATAGGGCTACCTTAATTTCGCCAATGGGGGACGCGGTGGACTCGGCACTTCCTAAGCGGCATACCGTGCGTGTTATGGACGGATCTGCTCTTAGGGTCTCTGAGGAGCGTACGTTAGAGACACTTCTTAAGTATAATTTTGATGTCTCTGCCTTGGGGGTCCCGGCAGCTATTTGCGTGGGGCTGGTGGCTCGCACCATGTTTCGGTGGTCTGAGCATGTCCTGGATCGTGAGTCTGATGACTGGTCCTTAGTGGATCTGGAGGTGGTGAAGTTTGAGATGA
The DNA here is from genome assembly GCF_902459505.1 of Geotrypetes seraphini. Lineage (NCBI taxonomy): Eukaryota > Metazoa > Chordata > Amphibia > Gymnophiona > Dermophiidae > Geotrypetes > Geotrypetes seraphini. The sequence goes on along the minus strand of NC_047094.1, from coordinate 70,414,183 downwards.
CTGCCTCGTTCCTCTCGGTTGTTCTTTGTGGCTTGGTGCTGCTAAGTCTGGGTCTTTTGGTGGCCGCACGCTGTACCTTGTGGCTTCACGCTTGGTCGGCAGTTGCCGCGTCTAAAACTGAACTTCCCAAAATTTCCCTTTCGGGGGTTGTTTTTTGTTTAGAGAGGACTTAGATCCGGTGGTTCAGACTCTGACGGACCCGGAGGTGCCCCGTCTGCCTGAGGACCGTGCCCGCCCGGCTTCTCGGGTTGGCATTGCCCGGGGGCGTCTGCGGGAATTTCGCAAGTTTCGCCTGGGGCATGGGACTGCTTCTTTCCAGGCTTCCGGTTTTTCCCCGGGGTCGGTTGGCTTAGCGCATGCAGTCTTTTTCAGGGGGCCCGTCGGGGGGCTGGGAGTTTCCCCCCCGGTTCCCCTGCTGCCCGTCCTGCGCGATGTCTCTTTGCCGGCGCCCCCTTTGGTTCCCGGGGGTGCCCGGCTTCGCAACTTGTTTCCAAAGTGGGCCAAGATCACGTCCGATCAGTGGGTCCTGGTGGTGGTGCGGGACGGTTATGTACTTGAATTTTATCCGCTCTCTGCTGGATCATATCTAACCTTTCCATGTCAGGTGGCATGGGAGACGCTAGCATTTCACCAGACCCTTCAGCGCTTGCTAGATCTCTAAGCAGTTGTCCAGTGTCCCCTCAGGAGTGCGGTATCGGCTGGTACGCCATTTCCTTTATGGGGCCCTAAAGGGAGGTTACCTTTCGGCCCATCCTTGGTTTAAACTGAGGTCAACAGGACTCTCAGAATTCCCTTTTATTCGCATGGACACACTGCAGTCTGTCCTTCTGTCGGTTCAGCCGGGGGAGTTCCTGACTTCTCTCGCTCTGGCGGAGGCCTACTTGCCTGTTTCCATTCGGGTCGCTCCTCAGCTCTTTCTTTGCTTGGCGATATTGGGTCTGCGCTATCAGTTCTGGGTGCTTCCCTTGGGCCTGGCCACGACTCCCCGGACGTTCGCCAAGTTGATGGTGGTCGTCACGGTGGCATTGCAGTCAGAGGGCATTCTGGTGCACCCCTTCTGGGATGACTGGTTGTTTCGGGCGAAGTCGTTGCAGGAGAGCGCCCGAGTTACGGCTCGGGTGGTTGAGTTTCTCTGGTCGCTGGGCTGGGTGGTCAACCTTTCCAAGAGTCGGTTGGTCCCCGCTCAGTATCTGGAGTACCTTGGAGTTCTGTTCGTCACCTCCTTGGGGAAGGTCTTCCTTCCAGAGGCCCGGGTAAGCAGATTGCAATCTCAGATTCGCCTTCTTTTGGCGTCCCGGTGTCCTCGGGCGCAGGATTTCCTCCAAGTCTTGGGGTCGATGGCAGCGTTCCTGGATGTTGTGTGGTGGGCCCACATGTCTCTTCAGTATGCTCGGCTCCGTAGATGGTCACCCCAGTGGCTCAGTTTGGAGGTCCCTGTCCCTCTGTGAGGCTTGACGCGCTGCAGTCTTCTTTGGTGGCTCCAGACCTCTCATCTGGTCCAGAGGATGAGTCTGGACCTATCGCAGTGGACGGTGCTTCTCTCGGTTGCCAATCTCCTCAGTTGGGGGGGCTCAGTGTCTAGGGGCACCTGGTCCATGGAGGAAGCATCCTGGTCAATCAACATGTTGGAGACCAGAGCCGTCCCTCTGGCGCTATTAGCCTTCCGCTCCCGCTTGAGGGGCAAGTCGGTCAGAGTCCGGTCTGACAATGCCACAGTGGTGGCTTATGTCAATCGTTGAGGCACCAAGAGCGCTCAGGTGGCGGAGGAGGCGGCTCGGCTCATGTTTTGGGGCGGAGTCACGCCTTCTGGACCTCTCGGCCTCTCACATGGCCGGGGTAGAGGTTGTTCAGGCGAACTTCCTCAGTCACATCTTAGATCACAGAGAGTGGTGTCTCAGCCCTGTGACTCTTCAGTTGATAATGCCGGCTTGGGGTCAGTCCCTGATGGACCTGTCGGCCACGAGTGGCAAGGCCAAGGTGTTCCGCTTCTTCAGTCGTCGCAGGGATGGACTGGCCGAGGGTCTGGATGCTCTGCCAACCATGGCCAACAGAGGGGCGGTTGTGCAGGTTCCCTCCGTGGCCATTAGTGGGCAGAGTTCTTCTCCGCATTGTTCGCCATCCGGGTCTGGGGGTTCTGGTGGCTCCAGCTTGGCCTCGACATCCGTGATACGCAGATCTGGTGACACTCTGGTGCGGATCCTCTTCCTCTGCCTCCCTTGGACGACCTTCTGACGCAGGGTCCCATTCCCATGTTCGACCCGTCTCCCTTCTGTCTTACGGCTTGGCTTTTGAAAGGGGTCGCCTTGGTAAGAAGGGGTATTCAGATAGGGTGATTTCTACACTCTTGGGGTCCTGGAGGCTTTCTACCTCTCAGGCTTCTGTGTGGATTTGGCACTTCTTTGAGGGGTGGTGCCAGGTGCGGGGAGTGGTCTCTCTTCGCGTTTCTGTGCCTAACTTCTTAGAGTTCTTGCAAGATGGCATGGATAGAGGCCTGGCTTCGGCTTCTCTCCGGGTTCAGCTTGTAGCCTTGTCAGCCTTTCGGGGGTTTGTGACGGGTCAGCGTTTGACAGCCATTCCTGATGTGATTCGCTTTTGGCGGGCGGCCAAGGTGCTCAGGCCTCCCGTGCGGTCCTCTATTCCCTCTTGGAATCTCAGTCTGGTTCTCTCTATTCTGATGCACCCGCCCTTCGAACCGTTGGGCGGCTGCTCTTTGAAGGACCTTCCTCTGAAGACGGTCTTTTTGGTGAACATTTCTTCCGCTAGGCGTGTTTCTGAGCTACATGCTTTCTCTTGTAGGGCTCCCTTCTTGGAGTTTTCTAGGGAGCAGGTTGTCTTGAGGCCTGTTCCTTCCTTTTCTGCCAATAGTAGTTTTTCCTTTTCATGTCAATCACTCTGTGGTCCTCCCGGTCTTGGGTAGTTGGGAGGGCTCTTCTGAGCAAAGTCAGCTGAGCATGTTGGATGTTGGTCGGGTCCCTCGCTCTTATGTGCACCGGACCCAGGAGATCAGGAAATAAAATCATCTCTTTGTCCTTCTGACTGGTCCTCTTAGGGGGGCTGGCGCTTCTAGGGCTACTAGTGCATGCTAGATCAAGGAGACTTTTGCTTCCGCTTCTCTTCTGGGGCAGCAGCCCGTTCCGGAGTTTCTCAAAGCTCATTCTACTCGGGGTCAGGCGGCTTCTTGGGCTGAGTCGTCGCTCGTGCCTCCAGTGGACATTTGTACGGCTGTGGTTTGGTCTTCCTTGTATTCCTTTGTCAGACTCTTTCGGGTAGATGTTCTGGCGCGTCAGGACGCGGTGTTCGGTGTGTGTGTTCTGGTGTCGGCCCTTCAGGGGGTCCCGCCCGTGTGAGGGACTGCTTTGGTACGTCCCATTCGTAAAGATTAACCTCTACTGGTCTGGAGAGTGCTAAAGAAGGAGAAATTAGGTTCTTACCTGCTAATTTACTTTCTTTTAGCTTCTCCAGACCAGTAGAGGTCCCCACCCTGTCTGTTGTTGTTGTGCTTGGGGCTGTTTCGCGGGCAGTTTTTGTTTTTTGCTGCGGGTTCTAGTATTTTTCGGGCAGCACTGGTTAGCATATATAATAAAAGTATGTCCATTTAAGCCAATGTGTGTACTTTTATGTCTCAGTTTAATTTATAAAGGCCATTTTACCTACATATGTTGCCACTTACATTCTAAAATGATTTAAAATTACCCCCTATTGTGTTAGAATGAATCAAACCAGGCTAAAACTTTTCCACCTATCCCTAAGAAAGTCAGACTTTCTAGCAAAATGGAGTAATCACATTGAAAGTCAACACGAGATTAAAATCAACAGATACTTATTACTTATGTTCCTTTACAGTCCAGGGTTATGAGACAAGGTCATCATGGGTTTTATCCATTTCCACATGCATACTCTTAAATAGCAGAGTACTGTATATACTCGAATATAAGTCGATCCGAATATAAGTCGAGACCTCCATTTCCCCCACAAAAAGGAGAAAAAAATGGTTGACTCGAATATAAGACAGGGGCTTAATTTAAAAATGTCATGCCCTGCCAGGATCTGCACCCAGTATTCCCTCCCTCACACCCTCCCCTACCAGGTTCTGAACTCAGCATCCCTTCCTGCCAAGTTCTGCACTCAGCCCCCTTCTCTCCCTGCCCTTCAAGGTTTTACACTCAGTCCCATTCCATACCAGGCTCTGAACCAAGCCCCATTCCCTGCCAGGCTCTGAACATTGTTCCCCATTCCCTATCAGGCTCTGTACCCTATCCCCCCTCCCTACCAGGCTCTGCACCTTGTCCTACCTTCCTTCCCTGTACCCTCTTCCCACTAAAAAGAGCCAACCTCATCAGTGATGTCACAATGGCTTGATTGTCCTGTACTCCCCTCTGCCCTCCAACCCAGCCAGCAGATTAACCCTTCCCCTTAACTGAAACCACCTAGTGGTAGGCCGGGACAGGAAGGATCCCTCCCGACTCCGGTCCCGGCCAATACTAACAATTACCACCTGCCCTCCCTCCCTTGCGCACCTTTTCCCTAGTGGTCCAGCATGTATCCCACATTGAACCCTCCTACTGATTTCGAAGGTAGTAGCCAGCAGCGTACCTGGGCTGGCATGCAGGAGTGAGCTTTTCGTGCTCCTGGCTGGCCTTGCACTGCTCCTTGATAGGCTGCCACGAGAACTCGCCTATCAAGGAGTGGTTCAGAGCTGGATTCGCCTGCAGGAAGTCCGGGAGGGTATTGGGTGGTCACTGGGGGATGACTCGAATATAGGATGAGACCCCCATTTTTGGGCTATTTTTTTGGCCCAAAAATCTTGTCCTGTATTTGAGTGTATATGGTAATATACAAATCCCTTCAGACCTGTGATATGAGATAAAATACCTAATGTGCCAACCTTACCCACATTGCAATGCAAAACATTTCACTAGTTACTGACACTGACCCCTCTTCCTTGTGTCCTTCTGTCTCTTTTTGTAGGATTTACCTCCCAAAAATTATCTCTCAAGGTGCGGCCAAGGAGTGGCTAGATCGGCGCCGGGTCACCATCCGCCCCTGGGCCAACTTTGTGGATCAGAAACGCTTCTCCAGGCCACAGAACTTTGGGGAAATGTGCAAGCGCCTGGTGAAAAATGTGGAGTACTTCCAGAGTAACTATGTGTTTGTCTTCCTGGGGCTCATCCTCTACTGCATGTGAGTTTGTTCTGTTCCTGTGGTGCCCTTCTTGCAGCCACTGTTGTGGAGCTCATTCTCTGTTGCCTTTAAATCCATACCACTCTGCATCCACTGTTCTCCATGGACTCATCCCCTCCTGCATTTGAATCCATGCCATTCAGTGCATCCTCTGTTCTCCAGAGGTTCTCATCCTCTGCTGCCTGTGAATCCATGCTACCAAGGGCATTTTCCATGGGTTCATCTTCTGCTACCTATGAATCCATGCCACATAGTGCATCCACTTTCTTAAAATTGCTTGTGCTGAATCCTTGCCACCAAGGCCATCCACTGTTTTCCAGGGTACCTCATGTTATATAGCATAGTAGATGCCCCCCTCCCCACCACACACACACACACACAAACTGTGGTGGAAGTCTGGAGCCAGGGGACAGAGGTCTAAATAGCTAATCTTTATGTACCCACTGCCATGACAGAAGTCAACATTTGTGCTAAAATCCAGCAATAGGACACCTAGCTCTGCAGTTGGTTTTTTGATACCATTATTGAATGCCTAAAATCTCTATCTCTGATGACACAAAAATATCAGCACATTATGAAAGGTGAACATTTTGGAACAGATTCTCAAGGTGGTGCTGATCGTGTGCCAATCATGCAACAGCGCCCTATTGAGAATTGCGGCCATGGCAAAGATAAGTGCCGGAAATGTAGGCCAGGGTTTTAAAGTCCTACATTTCTGGCGCCTGTCTTTTGATATGAATCGTGACTATAGAGGCGCCTAAGGCCATCTAAAGTCACTTCCAGCGTTAACCACGCCTTCTGTGACCTTAGATTTCCTTAGGCGCCTCCGTTAGAGAATGACACGGTGACTGTTACCCGCGGCTGACCCAGTAAGGGAGGAAAGATAGACACTGGGAGATATACAAAAAGAGGGAAGATGGTGAGTATGGATGGGAGCTTAGGAACAGGGACAAAAAGTGGAATTCTGCATCTGCATGGGGGTGGTATATGGACACAGGGGTAATACTAAACATGGGAGGATATATGGACAAAGAGAGAAGATGGCTAGACAAGGGGGAGAATAAGAATGCAGAAGGAAGATGCTGGACAAGTGGGGGCGTAGGGATATAGAGGAGTGATACTGTACACAGGAGGAGGGGATCATAGAATGGTGAGATGAGGAAGACAAGGGAGATGGGCACAGGGGAAATACTAGAAAAGGAAGTATAGGAAACAAAAGAAGGGAGATGCTTGCTGAACATGGTGGGGGGGGGGGGGAAACATATACAGAGATGGAAGATGAATGGTGAGCATGGAGAAAGAAGACATGTCAAATGGTCAGGAGACCCTGGCAAGTGAGTTAAGAGTAGACAGATGGAAACAGAAACCAGAGCCTGAGACCAATGTGATGTGAAGAATAAAATGACCAGACAACAAAAGGTAGAAAAAAAAATTATTTTCTATTTTGTGATTAGAATATATCAGATTTGAAATATGTATCCTGTTAGAGCTGGTGTTAGACATAACTGGGGACTGCAAAGCCCAGACTGTGCTGCTCTAGTTTCCACCTGGCTTAGGGCTCTTTCTGACTGGGGGTAGTTGCCATGGTTGCACTCCCCTAACACTGTTCCTGTCATATGTGACTGCAGTATTCTGTTAGCATGATTTTTCTGTGTAGCATTCTGTAATAATTTGACTTATACAGTTTTCTCGATAGTTGAGGGGATATTTGTGAAAGGGAGAGGAGACAGGGGTTTTGTTGATCCTTTCTCTGTATTATTTGTGTTTATAAAATGACAATTGTACAGACACTAGGAAGTATTTCTTCACCGAAAGGGTGGTTGATCGTTGGAATGAGCTTCCACTTCAGGTAATTGAGGCAAGCAACGTGCTCGATTTTAAGAAAAAATGGGATAAGCATGTGGGTTCACTTTGAGGAAATGCTTAGGGGGGAGGGTCCTTAGAGTGGGCAGACTTGTTGGGCCGGTGGCCCTTTTCTGCCATCATGTTCTATGTTTCTAATATTGTTTCTTTTTATACATTTAATAAAATAAGTTCAATATAAAATCATAACTATTCGAGGCGGATGGGATCAGACGGTTTGCAGGGACGGGGACCGAGCTCTTGGGAACAGGGCAGGGACAGGAACTGAGATCGCAAGGATGGGACAGAGACAGGGACAAATTTTTCCCTGTGTCATTCTCTAGCCTCCATAGTCAGAAGAGCAGCACCATGATAAAATAGTTGATTTTGATGTGATTCATTACCATGCCGATTAAAATCAATTAAGCAAATTAAATTAGGCGGCGATATGGCATCTACCGCTGCCTAACTTAGTGCGTTGTTTGTAAAATCTGGGCCTTAAATGATGAGAGCACATCAATGTGTGGATCACTGCGCACGTGGTTCTTTATTTGATTATTTTTCTTACACTTGCCTAAGTTACATCATATTAAGTGTTCCCAAACTGCAAGTCCATAGATGGTTGATTTTCAAGTCTTTTTTTTTCTTTTTCTTTTCTTTATTTATACATTTGTTACAATTTAAATAACAAACATAAAGGAATATCCATTTCATCATCAGCATAAAAATGCTCATAAAATAAAATACAAAGAAAATTATATCAGTGATCTAGTCCACATCATTTAGCCCGCTAGTGCTGTCTAAAGGAAACAAATAGCTAAACCAAAATATCTAACATGTGGCAGACAGAAAGACATGTGGCATACTTTTAAATGTCAACTAAACATCCTCCCAGACTTGTAAAAATAAATCAAGAAATTCCTTGTATTGATTTATCCTTAAGAAAATCTTCCAACTGGACTGGGTCTAGAAACACATATCTATCACTTGTATATGATATAAGGCATTTACAAGGAAATTTTAGAAAAAAGGTTGCACCCACCACTAAAACCCTAGGTTTAAGCAGTAGGAATTGCTTCCTCTTTAACTGAGTCTGCTTAGATACATCAGGAAAAATAGAAACTCGTTGGCCACAAAACAAAACTTGTTTCTTCATAAAATACAGCTTTAAAATAGCTTGCTTTTCTAGTTCTGATTTGAACACTACCAACAGAGTGGCACGTTTTGTTATTGTGTCCTTAGATGACTCAAAAAACTGAGATAGAGTCAAACTGTCTGGTGAGGATAATTTATCTATTTCCCCCTCATCTACCATCTCCCTAGAAGCCCTCGGAATGTAACAGAGATTATCAGGCTCAAAGATATCCACTTTAGTATATTGCAAACTCTCCCGCAAATACATTCTCAGGAGCTCCAATGGAGATAGGTAGTGTGTGATAGGGAAATTTAGAAAACGAAGGTTCTTAGCTCTCATACAATTCTCCATTTTTTCTAGTTTGGCATGAAGCAATATGTTAGCTTTAATATTAGACATAGCAGTGCTCTGTAAACTACCCACAGATTTATCTAATTTCTCTACCTTATTTCCTAGCTCTGCTATATAAGTTTCATGCTCATTCATTTTTACAGTTGTGTCTGAGGAAAACTGGCACAATTTCAATACCGTGGTTTGCAATGAAGACTCAATTCTGTTAACAACTAACCATACATCATTTAAAGTGATAGCTTCATCTTTAAGGAGAACATTAGGATTTGGCTCCGTAACAATTTGTACCGGAGTCAAGCCTTTTGTTCCCATCACTCCAGTTTGCTCTAAGACATTAAGTCCAGCTGTATCAAAAATTTATGATGAAGAGGCTACATCCTCAGTCTTAGAGGGTTTCTCTACTCTTCCAAGAAGACTTAATGGCTAAGGGGGTGGTGACGGTTCCCCAGAGGAGAGGGAGACAGACTGTGTATCTAAAGATCTAAAGTTACCTGCTCTTTCACCGGTGGTAAAGTCAAAGCCATAGGATGACGATCCATAGGACCTGTACCTGGAACCAACAAAGTAATTTTTGCTTTCCTTTTGTCCATGGTAGTAGGAGAAGATAATTGTCCACTCCCAACTCCTCATGGGCTCTGAAGGGGCTCAAAAGGGGCATGTCATGCCCCTTTGACCATGTCCCTTCGGACACGCGGGCCGCATACCATATCTCCCTGTTTTTTTCTGCAGTTCCGAAGGACCACACTGGAAAGCGCTGGGCACCGGGTTGCTGCGGGGGCTGCTGCCTTGATGTCAAACTGGTGCTGCTGGCGGCACTGGCTGGGCTCCTCCTCTCGGCTCCCTGTTCTTTTTGTGTGGCCCAGAAGGGTCCCACCGGAAAGTGCTGGGCGCCGGGTCACTGTGGGGACTGCCTGCCCCGATGTCAGACTGGTGCAGCTGGCAGCACTGGCTGGCGATTATCAAGTCTTTAACGATAACTAAGACTCCTGATGCATTCGGTTAGGCCAAAACACGGATGTGTCGAGTCTTTTTTTGAAATAAATAAAATCCTTTAGAAGCCAGAGGTCGCCTTCTCTGTTCTTGTTGTTTTCTCCGGTGTGAGAAAGGTTTTCTCTCCTATGTTTGCTATCTTAAATGAATGATATCACATGAGCAATCTTGGAGTTTGGCAAGAGGTGATGCAATTTTCTCAAAACCAAATAGACTAGAAAAAATGAGTGGATAGCCTGATTTTTAGCCTGAAGGTTGTAACTGATTTATTTATATATATATATATATATACACCCCTTACTAGATATATAGTATTTTCTCAAAAACAAAAAAGGGGGTTAAAGGATAATTAGACCATATTACTTTCTTTTACTGCAAACTAATGCTGCACAATTGCTAATCTATATATGTTATAACCCACTATCTGCTATTTTTATATATAGGCTATTAGCACACCCACATTTAAACCTTTCCCAAGTATTAAATTAACTAGGAGGTTGATATATCATATAGAACCACAGATTTAGTTCATAGGACCCCCTATAACTTATATGTTATTTCAAGTCCACATCCTGTGTGAACACCGTTGTATAATCATTTTTATCAAAACCTCCTTCCCATCCCTTAAATATAGTTCTTAAATTATGCAACATATGACCTGTGTTCATTTTAATGAGGGCAGCACTTATCTTATATGGCACAACTGCCAAATCCAACATTGGTTTTCAATTAGACATCCGAAGCTTTACCTTCTTTAGAGCGTTTCAGTCTGCATAGACCTTCATCAGGGGATTCATGGATTGTTGTTAACTGTAAAACCAACTTCATGATATATTTCAAGAGCCTCATCAATTTTCATACACCAGAGGAAAAAAAATCTAAAAGAGGTTTTATCACCACCATTTCTCCCAGTAAGGTCACACGTAACACATGTGGACAGTTCTCCAGATCATTTTCCATGTGGACAATGCAGTTTATGTGCCTGTTCTTTTTCAGGTCACACTGTAAAACTAAATATGCATACAGGTACGTTAGATAGATTGTGAACCCACCAGGACAGATAAGGAAAAATACTAGAATACCTGATTGTAAAACCGCTTAGATAAACCTTGATAGGTGGTATATAAATACCTAATAAACTTGAAACTTGAAGACATCAGTCCATATGTTTAACCGCTCAGGTGATTTATGAAATTTGGTGTCCCTTTGGGTTGGCTTATGTGGGAGAGACTACACGCATCCTTAAACTATGTTTGATTGAACATCATTCTCGTTTGAAACAGCGTGACAATGCAGCACCTTTAGTGTCTCACTGTCTGGAAGCTAATCATATTTTTGAAGAATTAACATTAGTAGTGTTAGAAGTAGTTTCTCTTTCCATGCGTGGTGGTGACATCAACTCTATATTGCTAAAGAAAGAGAAACGCTGGATTTTTCGTCTGGATACTTTAATCCCCAAAGGTTTAAACTGAGAATGGGGAGTGTGAATTTGGGAGTGTCATCTGTGATTTGGAACATGACACACACAAGAAGAGTTTTTAAGTGTACGGTAGTGCGTTGTCTATTTATTTGTGCATTTTTTTTGTCACCTAAGTCATTTGGTTGTCTTTGTTACGTCGACTTAAACAATATGATTTTTATAACTTCTGTGATAGGTGAGTGTGAAGCAGGGTTCGGGGATAGTAAAGCTGTATCATTCACAAAATCACTGGGAGTTGGAGTCTTTTTACCATGATGTATTGGTTTACATTTGATTAGACTCCCCTGCATCTCCATACATTCATGTCAGTATGGCATTATGATACCACGTTAATATGTCATCATGGTTCAATGTCATCATGGTTTGATGTCACCATGCTAATGAACTTTATTTAAGTAAGCGTACCTGAGCAGTGCCCTGCATCACTCTGTTTATGCAGCGGAAGCGCATTTTTGAAAATGGAGGTAAGACACAGTTGTTTTTCTGTGTGATATACTGTATTATGTAATTTTGGAAAGCGAGGTCATTTATTAAATAAGTTAGTGTAACAAGTGGGTGGAATACATCCATTGGAGCCCGGGGTAGTTAATCAGTATAAACATGATTGTGTATATAAAAATGTAAACGTGTGCTGGGTGATGGTTTTTAAAGTAACAAGTGCGATAGAATACTCAGAGTAGGTTATATGTATACGTTTTTGTGATTTGTTGTAAGCTATGAGGGATACACGTCGGCAATGATTGTTGAAGTAGAAAGTTGGTGGGTAACTCCCGGTTTGGTTTTACAGTTCAGCAACAATCCATGAATCCCCTGATGAAGGTCTGTGCAAACTGAAACGCTCTTAAGAAGGTAGAGCTTCGGGTGTCTAATTGAAAACCAACGTTGGATTTGGCAGTTGTGCCATATAAGATAAGTGTTGCTGCCCTCATTAAAATGAACACAGGTCACATGTATAATTTAAAAACTATATTTATTTAAGGGATTGTAAGGAGGTTTTGATACAAATGATTATACAATGGTGTTCACCCAAGATGTGGACTTGAAATAACATATAAGTTATAGGAGGTCCTATGAACGGAATCTGTTGTTCTTTATGATATATCAACCTCCTTGTTAATTTAATACTTGGGAGAGGTTTAAATGTGGGTGTGCTAATAGCCTCTCTATAAAAATTGCAGATAGTGGGTTGTAACGTATAAAGATTATCAATTGTGCAGCATTAGTTTGCAATAAAAGAAAGTAATATGGTCTAATTATCCTTTAACCCTCTTTTTTTTTTTTTGAAAGTAACTGTGTTACTGACAGGTCTGCCTGGGGGGGGGGTTCTTGTTTTTTTTTTCAATGGCACAGATATTTTGCGTACTGTGACAGAATTCAAGCATGCTTAGGACAGATAGTGAAGACACTGATTGATTGTAATAGTATTGGGAGGCTGCAGAGTTACAAACCAATCCTCTACAGTAGAGAACGACACGGCGAATGCTTCCCGTGGCTAGTCATGGCAAACCCACAGAAACAGGGGGAAAAATCGGCCCTTTGCCACAGGTATTGGAAACAAGGCTTTTCACTGTCCCACAGAGTGGTAAATGGTCTTGTCCCCACAATGGATCTGCCGAGTCGCCAGATTCTCCCTAGCCCACCCCCGGCCAGCAGCCCCCCTCCCTCCTTATCGTGGATCCAACAGTCCCCTCCCTTCCTCTCTCCCGATTGCGGGTCAAAACCGTCAAGCTCATAGGGACAGGACAGGGACCAAGCTAATGGGGACATGGCAGAGACGGGGACAAATTTTTTCCTCAGGTTATTCTCTACTTTACAGTAGCAGCAATGAAAAAGATAGATGGATAAAGGAAACAAGTGCTATTGACACTGCATTCCACAAAGTGGCCAGGGAGAAACTAGGAAGACTACAGACTGATGCCAGCAAATTGGTGGTAGTTATGTGTCCAACTAACAAAAACATGAGGACATAGGTGACCATATATATGGGCAGTTGCCTAACTAGTTTTGTTAGCTGTATAGACTATTACAAAGCTTTGTTAGTGAGACCTGATAAGTGGGAGGGCCTAGGGTTTGAATTTAAGTATGGGAATAAGACTTAGCTAGGGAATGATGAAATGAGCTACTGATTTAGCTCATTCCTTTTCTGATAGTAGTTCAAGGCAAGTTATTCACATCTATATGTTTTCTTGTCCCTGGGGGGCTTACAACAATGCTTCCTTATCTTTTTGTGCCCATGATTCCATGGTTGCAGCCAAATAAAATTGTGTGACCCTCCCCCTGAAGCTGCAAAATAATGATTCACTTATGGAGAACTCACTTAGTCGTTACTCCAAAAAAACAAGTTTTATAACTCCATTTGGGGTTCTAATCCACAATTTGGGATGCTCTGGCTTACAATTTAAGTTTGTACCTGAGGCAGTGGAGGGTGAAGTGACTTGCCCAAGATTACAAGGTGTGGTAGTGGATTTTGAATCCTGGCTTCCCTAGTTATTAGGCTAGTGCTCTAAGCTTCTATGACTGGATGAAGTGGTTGGTCTTGATCTGCCAACATCTATATTACTATATTGTAAATCCTTATTGTCTGGTGCACTTTGATTTGTTTCAAAGCGCTGTACAATCTTTTTTAATTTAGCTGTGTTTCCACTGCTGAAGTTAGATTGAGAGGGCCTTCTTGTTATCACTTTGTTTATCAGGACTACCTCCACCCTCTCCCTTGAGTGGAGTGAAAAGGGTAGATGTAAATTGCTTGTTTACTCTTTCCAAAAATACTAGAACTATGGGACATGCAATGAAGCTACTAAGAAGTAGACTTGAAAAAAAATGAAGAAAACATTTCTTTACTCAATGTGTGATTAAATTCTGGAAATTGTTTCCAGAGAATGTGGTGAAAGCAGTTAGTTTAGCAGGGTTTAAAAAAGGTTTGGATAATTTCTTGAAACAAAAGTCCACAAACCATTATTGAAATGGCTTGGGGAAATCCACTGCTTATTCCTAGTATATAAGCTGCATAAAATCTGTTTTACTACTTGGGATCTTGCCAGGTGCTTGTGACCTAGATTGGCCACTGTTGGAAACAGGACACTGGTACTTGATGGACCTTCGGTCTTTCCCAGTGGGCAACTATTATGCTCTTATGAAGTGGGTTCAGGGATGACATGCTGCCAGCAGGTTGTGTCTATTTCAGCTTCTAGCCAGCTTGGAACTTTTTGTGCCATAAAAGCCACCACTTTTGCCTGACAGCCCCTCTCTCCATGCCATCCCTGCTGGGAACCTCCCCGATCTTCAAGTACTCTAATAGGCAGCACATCAAATATAATCTTGAAACCTGATCATTTGAGGCGTGTTAAAAGGGGGATGGACGGCATGATTTTGAGCTTTAGTACTTAAATGTGTGGGAGTTGTATTGGCTTATTCACTCTCATATGTCACATAATTCCCCTCTGTAATTGGGTTTGTAGCTGTTTTCATGTTTACTCTTCCTGCCTTAGATCCCTCATATTCTTTTCAATAAATACTAAGCAAAAAGATAATTTTAAGATTTCTGCATTCCATTGTTCTCTGCTTCACAAAAATCCCAGATTCTCCCCTTATCTTACCTATTCCCCCTTGATTTCTTGTCCCCTTTATTTAACTAAAGAGAGTTGTTAATCTTAATTTAAACCTTTGCTTTTATTTTTGACCTAGAAGGTCCTCCTTTCAGCTCAGTTGAAACCAGTTTGTTTGTTTGTTTATTTCTCACCTGCCCTTATTCAGGGCGAGTTACATATTAACATACAAAATAAGATTTACATTTATCGTACAAAACACTTCAGAGACACACTATAACAAAATACGACTTATATGTCAAATCAAATTACATATAACATAAACATCGCATCAACGATGGATATCTTTTAAGGCTAAAACTGCCCAACCCACACATACATCAAAATATAAAATTCCATAAGTCAAACAAGATGCCTCAATAACATCAGTGCGTTCCAGCACTGTGAGCCTCTATTCACATCTCCACAAGGATTTCCCCCTATTTTTAATAGACCCACCATCATTCCCCAGTTCTAATCTAGTTAATACAGCAATAGTCTTGAGAGTAAGAGCTATGCACGAGGGCACCTTCCAGAATCTCGTATCATGAACTTGAAATCCAGCCACCAGATGTCACCCTTAATGATCAAGACTGTTCTAGGAGCTGTGACTACTGCCTTTGCGGTATCTCAGGTCAGAAAATCATACCAGAGACCCTGGGCTTTTGCTCCTTGTTTTTCATAATTCTGCCTCTGCCTGTGATCTTATTTATGCTAATCTATTCGCTTACAATTTGATTTACAGAGAGGGTGACAGATGCTGGGATCTGACACAGACATTTGTGCATGTCCTTGTGCCTTCTACCCAGCACTGTCCCAGTTGCTGTCTTCCTGGAGCTTTACTGGGAATTTTCCAACGCTTCCCTCTGCTCTGTAGCTCCTGCTGTCCCTGTATTTATTCTAGGAGCACATGAGTTTATACCTCCATCCTACCACACTTGCCATACTCCCCTGCTTTGAGCTATTTGAGTTTAACATTAACCATTTTCCTCCTCCTCTCATCACAGCATCACCTCTCCAATGCTACTGATTGCCCTGGCTGTCTTCTTTGGTGCCTGCTATATCATCTACCTGAAGACTCAGTATCAGCAGTCCAAATTGATCCTGTTTGGTAAGAGAGCATCATTATCTTCTGCCTAAGCACTCTGATCATCCTTATTAGACAGCCACTAGCCTTCCTGCTGTGTAGTAATTCCATTAACAGCCCAGCAGGGGGGACTGTTGGAATTTATATCTAGGAGGACAGAGAAGCATTCATATTTTGCATCTGTTTGAACCAGCCTGTAGGTGAGGTCCCAGGCAAAATACATGACTTCTCCTTTTCCAGGCAAAATAGATCCAAAACTAATCTACAGTTGCCAGATCGTAGTAACTTTCCTTATTTCATCCAGCATGGGTGTTAATTTTGTTGTTATGTAAAGAATTTGTATCCTATCCAATCCCTAATCAGTCAGATTCAAAGAGGGTAATAACATAATCAAATTTAAATAACATATATAAAAATAAACAATCAGGCCCTGATTCTGTATAGGACGCCCGGGAGGGGTGTCCTATACAGAATCCGTTGCACTAGCCTTTTCTATCCTGGAATCTTAATATCATCTTGAAGGGCCTTTCTAAGCCTCCGTATAAGTCTCTCCAAGAGGCATCCCTTCTGGATCTCACGGTGAAGACAATATTTTTGGTGGCAATAGTCTCGGCGAGAAAGATCTTGGAATTGCAGGCTCTTTCCTGCAGAGAGCTTTTCCTTAGGATCACAGAGGTGGGGGTTTCACTGCGTAGGGTACCTTCCTTCCTACCGAAGGTTATGCCTGCCTTCCATGTCAACTAAGAGGTTTGCCCGCCTTTCAGCCTATGGGTTTGACTAAGCAAGAAAAGATATTGCAAAGATTGGATGTGGAAAGAGTTTTTTACTCCACTATCTGGAAAGGACCAATAATTCTTGGTGTTCTGACCATCCTTTTGTTCTAACCAGTAATTCCAGAAGAGGCAGGCCAGCAACCAAAGCTTCTATTGCCAGATGGATTCACATGGCAATTTCATCTATGCATGATGCACTTATTTCTCTTAAAGCTTATTTGACTAGAAGTGTGGCATCCTCATGGACGGAGTCCCGGACAGTTCTGCCTGAGGAAATCTGTAGAGCAGCTACTTGCAGGCTGGTTTTTCCAGCCCCCGGTCGAGGTTATTTAGGGGGCGGAGGTTTTGGTCGGGGTCTATCCGACTGGCAGCCCGAAGATCTGTAAGCTTAGTGTGTCTGAAGAAAATTTTGAGGCAGAAATTCTTTTCCCTTCACTGCAGCTGCAAGATAGAGCTGAAAGGCAGGCACTTGAAGACGGTGAGTACAGCCCCATTACTTCCTATGAGAGAATCGGGAGGGTGTCTAAAAATGTGTTGTTTTTTCAGCATACCATGTGCCGCAGCACTTGAGGGAAGAGTGCGGGAGCTTCGGACTTCGCCCCCTCCTGATCCTTGAGGGCTGGGGAGATGATGTGGGTCTGTGAATTGGGCAAAAATCTCACCCAGTGCCAGTTTTTGGCAATAACACGAAACACAAGCGCACCGAGTCCAGAGACTCCTTGCAAGCCTTGTCTGGGGTGCATTGGGAGCCATTTTTAGCTAAACTTAATAAACACTAGAAAGGTGTAGAAGATGAAAAGATGAGGCTCAAATGGAAACAACCACAACACAGCAATCCTCACTCAACAGGATCAAATATGAGATGGCAACAAGGCTCAAAGTCATTTATATCAATACAAAGATCCAGTGTGGATGTTTTGACTAGGCTCATGTCATATCCTCCTTTGTCAAATGCAGCTAATTATTTACTTCTGTAATATTTTATCAGAAATAAAAACCAAATGACAGCACAGTTTCTTTATTGTTTTTAATGCAGTGTCTCTAGCATGCCCCGATGGGACCCGTTTCACCCTCAAGGGCTTTCTCAAGGGTTTCTCAAGGGCTCTTTTTCAGTATCCTTCCTCATTTGGGGCTAGAGAATAACTGCACCCCTAGCTTTCAGGCCAGTGCCTCCTTAGGCTGAGGTCACTGCCCAAGTCCCCAGTACCCAGGCCCCTGTGGATCCTGATGTAAAAAAGTGCAAAAATTCAGTTGGAATTGGCGGCTTTTGCTTATATGCCCCACATCACAAAGGTCTGTGCACAGGACAATATAGTGGTAGACTATGCTTCTGTTCCGCAGAATGAGGCCTCTGACTTGATTATGCTGGTGGAGCGTACCTTGGGAGACGGGCCGAAGGCAGATTTTCATCAGATTCTTGAAGAGATTAAAATGGATATTAAAGCTGTTCATATGGAGCTGTTGACCCTCATAATAGACTTGCAGAGGGAACTTGCTGAGTTGGGCTTCAGGCTGATGGAATCTGAAACTTGCATCGAGGAGCATCAGGAGGCACTTGCTGGATTGGAAACATTGCTTCTGGATTTCAAGGTGACAGCTGTCCTCTCTTCCGGCAGAGTGGCGCACAAAGCAGGCACGAGCTTTTCGTGCTCCTGCCTGGTCCCGCGCCGCTATCTGAATGGCTGCCATCAGCTCTTGCGACTTGCCTGCCTTGTCCACCGCTCTGCTGGAAGAGAGGACAGGCGTCCAGCGAGAGAGGGGCAGGAGCACGGAAAGCTCCTGCCAATACAGCACTAGACCAATGGAAGTTTAAAAAAAGGTACCGGGGGGAGGGGGGGTATATTCGCTTCATAAGATGCACCCTTATTTCCACCCACTTTTTTTTTGGAGAAAGTGTGTCTTATGGAGAGAAAAATACGATATTTATTTTTAAAAAAATTATTCCACTTAATCCTAAACAGATTACATATATATCTTATATAAACAAACTAATAACTGCCAATATATCTCAGTTTGCAGGACATTACAGTCATCATAAACTGTTTGCTGTCAGTAAATCCTTTACACAGTAAAGGACAGATCTAAAATTCAGAGGAGGACTACTACCAGAAATGTTCTTTCTAAAAAATGCTTTGACAAATGTGTTTTCAACAACTTTTTAAATGATTTCACATTTACTACATAGCCTGAGGACAAGCTACAGATATAGCTGTAGACCATGTTTTCATGTGACAAACATTATTCACTGATTCCATAATTAATCTTATTGCTGTATCTGATTAGAGAATGACACAGGGTCAAAATTTTCCCCATCCTTGCAAGAACTCAATTTTCTTGTCCCATCCCTGCAACTTTTGTCACTGTCCCAGCCCCTGCCACATTCCTGTAAGCTCTGCCTTAACTGCACAAGCCTCGAACACTTATGCTTTTAAAGTGTTTGAGGCTTGTGCAGATGAGGACAGAGTTTGCAGGAATGGGGCAAGGACAGGAAAAGAACTTGCCGGGACGGGAAAATGAGTTCCTGCAGTGATGGGGAAATATTTGTCCCCATGTCATTTTCTATATCTGGTCTCAAAGATTGAGTTGTCATATCTTTAAAATTTGAGTCAGATACCAGGGCGCCTCACCATAAACCACTTGATGAATGATTATCAACACTTTATATTTAATTCTACAAGAGACTGTCAACTAGTGTAGTTTTTCAATACAGGAGAGATCTGTTCATATGTGATACTCCAGCAGTCATTCTAGCTGCTGTATTTTGAATTATTTGTAATGCTCGTATCCTAGGTTTAGTAATGCCTAACAGCACATTACAAAACTCTAATTTAGATGTTGCCAAGTTCTGCACTACTGTTCAAAAATCAGATACTGACAACATTGATGTAACTCTAGCAAGGGTTCTCATATGGAAGAAAATTCCCTTAATAATCTGGAGCATATGTTTTTGCATTGTAAGGCCAGAGTCTAAGTAAACCCCCAACAATCTCGTGTATGGCAGAATTGACAATGTCACATCTTTCAACGTCACATCTTTCAACGTCACCTCTTTAACTTGTAATAGTGATTGATCCCTTCCAATAAACATAACCTCTGTTTTTTTGCAAATTTAGAACCAACTTATTCGCTTTCATCCAATTTTCAAACTCTCCCATGCAATTGGTCAGTTTTCCGACCTCATACCCAATACCTATCTGCACTGGGGGGAAAAAATTGGATGTCATCCACATAATGCGATAATATACATCCAATTTCTCCAACAACTGTCCTATTGAAGCCACATAAATGTTAAACAAACTTGAAACCATCCAGTTGGAAATTTGAGAACTGGTCAAATGCATCAACCGGCCTTTGCTTCAGTGAGAAATGCTGATTTCACATATTTTATATTATGCTTTGATTTTTTTTTTTTTTTTTAAATATGTTTTTCTGCTTGTGATTTGTATTTAACCAAAACCAAAATTGTGGTTTTTGAAAGATAGCTTTATTTAAGTATACTTTCCACTGGTATATCATTGTGTTGTTTTATTATTGGGTGATCTTTCTGATTATGAAGTGCAAAATAAAAGCATTTACATTTAAATTTAAAGCTAATAGCAGGCATTATTTCTTCTAGGTCGTGAGATGAGTACAGCACATCAGTATGGTCTAGCTGGTGCTGTCTCCTTCCCCTTCTTCTGGTTGGCTGGTGCAGGCTCAGCTGTGTTCTGGGTTTTAGGTGAGTGAGGTTCTACCTTCTCTATGGTTTAGGGCTTCGTGCTGTTTTGCCACTGATGTTTCCATCCCTTTCTTCTCAGGTGCTACCCTAGTGTCCATCGGATCCCATGCCGCTTTGCATGAGCTGGAGTCTGCAGAGGTAGACGAGCTGCAGATGGAGTCAGTGTGAACTGGAAGAGAGAGGGAGCCTCCCCCAGCCCCAGAGATTGTGATGTGCAGCTAAATGGCTCTTCACTCCATTCTTCAATAAACATTCTATTCCTCTTTATTTTCTCACAGATTTATCCTTTCTTGAGTGGGAGGGGTGATATACAGCACTTTTCTAGGAATGGCATTCCTTGGCTATTTGCATTAAATGACCTCTCTGGGAGATTTTAATCATGCTAGGTTAGGACCAGGTATTGAATAAGATTTAGGTGGGATTGCTTGTTGTATGTGTATTTATGTAGCTTGGCGATAAACAAGTTTAATTAACTGAACTGCTTACAGAAGTTATACTCAAGTCTGTCTCACTTGTGTATGTGATGGTGAGGCAAGCAGGCCCTTTATAGAAAGCTATACAGTTTAATTAATGAATTTCACACAGTAAGGTGAGTGGGTGTATTATCCGTAATAGATAGTCCCACAGTATAGCATGTGTATTGGGAACTGGATAAGAAACAGTGTTGCAATTAGTGGGGGCCCTTTTTCTCTAAATGTTTAGTAATACAGTATATGCCTCCTTTTCTTATTGTGTGGACTGATTACATATTATAGGCAACCGTTTGAGCAGTTAGCTGGGGACTTTCATAGAAGCAGACCTGTGCTAGATATGGTAGGCCTGATTCCCTGTTACACTCCCTACTGCTGTTGAGGCCAGTGTGATGGACATGTTCTTGTCTCCAATGATGCACATTTGAATATTAATCACAGTTATTTAAGTGCTAATAAAATACAAAACATATTTCATGTTTCTTTTGTGTTCTGTGATATTTTTCCTCTACCTAAGTCTCATAAATAGGGCATATTCCAAGATGTGCCTCTCACTTCCCTCAGGGAGTCATCACGCCAGTCGTCTTTCTCAATTAGTCAATATCCCTGCCACACTAAATCCTTGCCTTTGTCTAGCTGACGGATTACACACCCTGTCTTATGTTGTGGCTGTTTCCATTGAACATGTCAAGAGTTGTACAATAATCATAACACAACAGGGCATGCATATAGCTTAGTGCATACCCTTCCTGGGGTGCTGTGAAGCTGAGGGTACTTGTTCAGTCTGGGAGCACTTTGACCATTTTACTCAGCATGCATGTCTCAAAGTAGCTGGTACACACTGTTCTGTTCTTCATGGTTATAAATATCCGCTTTGTCTATCAGGACTTTTCAATTACACAGGAACAAATTTTCTACTTAATGTATCCAATGCTGGAGAAAGGTGAAAATCATTATTAGAGATCATGCTGAGAAAATGCTGCACATAGCACTACAGTTAAAAGGGGATAGATTCCATACAAACGTAAGGAAGTTCTTCTTCACCCAGAGAGTGGTAGAAATCTGGAACGCTCTTCCGGAGAAAATATAGGGGAAAACACCCTTCAGGGATTCAAGACAAAGTTAGATAAGTTCCTGCTGAACCAGAACATACGCAATTAAGGCTAGACTCAAATAGGGCTGCTGGGCATGATGGACCACTGGTCTGACCCAGCAGCGGCAATTCTTATGTTCTCCCTCTCTCCAGTCATGCATGTACATAGATAGCACTACAGTCAGTGTCTCGCATTCAAACTCCACAGCTATGTGCACACTTACCCCTGGATTTTATATATGGTGCCCAAAAGTAGACATGATCCTGAGATTCATGCGCAATTCACAGAACTTAGACATTGTATTCTAGACCTGTTTTAAAAGCTGTGCTGTGCATATCATTCAATGCCCCTGTAATAAGATTTATGTGCGCAAAACCATAAGGACTTTTAAAACAAATAAATGAACAGATCCAGTATTAAAAGTTCACAGATTAAAACCTCATTAGTCCAGCACTGTTTAAGCAACAAACATGATTTTTCTGAATTACGATGCTTCATTATTGATGTAAGAGGTGGTGATCAGAATCAGTATTTGTCACAATGAAGAATACTGGATCAACAGGCTGCAAAGTTTAGAAGCAGCAGGTTTAAATGCCTGCTTTGAGTGGAAACCTAGGCACTTGCTTCACCTATATTTTGAATGAAGAGTACTATCATAAATCGATCCGTTCATGCAAGACGTTACCTCGCTAGTCTGCCCCACTTCATTCGACGAGCATTAGTAATGTTAATTTTTATCCCAGGACAAGCAGGCAGCATATTCTTTACGCATGGGTGACGTCACCGACGGAGCCCTCGGTACGGACCTTTTTAACTAGAAAGTTCTAGTTGGCCGCACCGCGCGTGCGCGAGTGCCTTCCCGCCCAACGGAGGAGTGCGTGGTCCCCAGTTTCCTCGTTTCCGCGGAGCGAAGAAGACGTGTATTTTTTTCAACTCCGTTGAAATTCTATTTTGCCTTCCCGCTCGCGTTATTTTTTCGTTTTATTCACCTTCGGGTGCTTTTTGCTTTCAGTTTACAAAAAAAAAAACTTTATTTTTTCTTATTTTTCGTTCCTGCCCCGGCGGGGCCTGTTGTCACTATCCAGGCCTCGGGGTTCGATTTTGCGGAGGCCGTGTTCCCATTCATGCCCCCGCAGCCGGGTTTTAAGAAGTGCCAGCGGTGTGCACGCCCGATCTCCCTCACTGACCCACACAATTGGTGTTTACAGTGTTTGGGACCGGAGCATCGGGCGGACTCCTGCACCCGCTGTGCCACTCTTAAAAAACGCACTTTGAAGAATCGTCAGATCCAGCAAAATCTACTTTTCGGCACCGGCCCGACTATGGACTCGACTTCTTCACCTGCGGTGCCGTCGAAATCGGCACCGACCACTTCGACACCGCCTGATCCTTCATCGGCGCCACCGGCGCCAGGTAAGCCGGCTAAGAAGCCTTCCACCCTTGAGCGCCCTCCCACTTCGGTGGCGACACCGGTCCTTTCGGCTCCACGCCGACCCAAAAAACGCTCCGCCCCGATATCGGTGAGTGCCTCGTCATCGGCCTCCTCATTGCCGGGGCGTAGAGCGGCACCCATGGAACCAAAACAGAAAAAAGTGGTTCCGGTGCCACCCCTGGATGACCGCATCGCGGCCATCCTCCAGGACAAGTTGCAAGAACAACTGCAACAGCAACTTCAGCAGCTTTTGCCCTCTATCTTGGCACCGCTGCTTTCGGTACCAGACCGGCCCGAGCCCCGCACCGTCCAACCGGTATCCACTCCATCGGTACCTTTGGACTCCTCCATGCCTATTCTCTCGGCGTCGCATCTCCATACCCGTACCGAGAGTCTCGCCTTGGCGACGGCCGATCCTCCTCGGGACCGGACAGGGCACCGGTCTTCCCGTGACCCTGACCGGCACCGTTCTTCCCGGGACCGAGACAGACACAGGTCTTCATCCCCCGGTACCGTCTCGGCACGCTCGGGCAAGTCTCTGTCTAAAACTCACCATACCGAGCCTTCCACTCCGGTCTCTCGACACGCGCACACCGATGTCAGAGACCCGGACCTATGGGAAGAATCCCCTCCCGGTACCGAGGAGGACGCATCGTCGTCGGACGAAGAGCCTTCGGCCCCCGATACCACATCTAAGCCTGAGCAATCTTCCTTTTCTAAATTCCTCAGGGAGTTGTCGGGGGCTTTATCTTTGCCTCTAGAGTCTGACTCTAAGAAGTCACAGGCTTTCCTGGAGGCATTAGATTTTGATCAACCTCCCAAAGAGTTCCTAAAGTTGCCCGTACATGACATCCTACGGGAAACTTTTTATAAAAATTGGGAGAACCCACTTACTGTCCCCGGGGCTCCCCGTAAACTGGATAGCCTCTACAGGGTTATACCAATCCCGGGATTTGATAAACCCCAGCTGCCCCATGAATCTCTCCTGGTGGAGTCCACCTTAAAAAAGACTCAGGGCTCCAGTGTTTATGCCTCCACCCCTCCTGGCAGAGAAGGCAAAACAATGGACAAGTTTGGCAAACGACTCTACCAGAATGCCATGCTTGCCAACAGGGCAAACAACTACTCATTCCATTTCTCTTTCTACTTGAAACATCTGGTCCTTCAACTCTCCGCCAAGCAGAAGTACCTGCCGGAGCACAAGGTTCCACTATTCCAGCAGCATATCTCCAGCCTGCTCCAACTGAGAAAATTTATGGTGCGCTCTATATATGATTCCTTTGAGCTCACCTCCCGTGCATCTGCCATTGCTGTGGCTATGCACCGCCTGGCCTGGCTCAGGGTCTCTGATTTGGACATCAACCATCAGGACCGTCTAGCCAACGCCCCCTGTCTTGGGGATGAATTATTTGGAGAGTCCCTGGATACCACCACGCAGAAACTCTCAGCCCATGAGACCAGATGGGACACTCTCATAAAACCAAAGAAAAAGGCTCCGCCTGCTCGTCCTTACAGACCACAGGCCTCATATCAGCGCAGGTTCTCCGCTAGGCCGCTCAATCCACCTTCACAGCAACCTAGGCGGCCCCGTCAACACCAGCACACCCAGGCTCGTGCACAGTCTAATCAACCTGCCAAGCCTCTTCCTCCTGCCAAACCATCTCAGCCCTTTTGACTCCTCTCTCCAGGGCTTAGCCAGTCTTCCACCCTCATTGCCTCTTCCTCAGCCAATCGGAGGCAGGCTCCACATCTTCCTCAGCCGTTGGGAGGTCATCACATCAGACCAGTGGGTCCTCAACATCATCCGCCACGGCTACTCTCTCAATTTCCAGACTCTTCCACCAGACAATCCTCCCGTAGAGTCTGCTTCTCATTCAACTCAAACCCCCCTCCTCCTGAGGGAGGTCCAATCCCTCCTTCTTCTCAATGCCATCGAAGAAGTACCTCCGGAACAAAGAGGCCGGGGATTCTACTCCCGTTACTTCCTAGTTCCCAAGAAGACAGGAGACCTCCGTCCCATTCTCGATCTCAGGGACCTCAACAAGTGTCTAGTCAAGGAGAAATTCAGGATGCTCTCCCTTGCCACGCTGTACCCTCTTCTCTCTCAACACGACTGGCTATGTTTCCTGGACCTCAAAGAGGCCTACACTCATATCCCGATCAATCCGACTTCACGTCGCTACCTGCGATTCCAGGTGCACCACCGCCACTATCAGTACAAGGTGCTACCTTTTGGCCTCGCTTCATCACCCAGGGTGTTCACCAAATGCCTCATTGTGGTGGCGGCCTTCCTCAGGTCTCACAACCTCCAGGTGTTTCCCTACTTGGACGATTGGTTAGTGAAAGCGCCTACGTCTCCACTTGTGCTACAAGCCACTCATCATACCATCTCTCTCCTCCATCTTCTGGGGTTCGAGATCAATTACCCCAAGTCGCATCTGCTTCCCACACAGCGCCTTCAGTTCATTGGAGCAGTTCTCGACACTACACTAATGAGGGCGTTTCTCCCCTCCGACCGTCAACGGACTCTGCTCCACCTTTGTCGTCAGGTGCTCCTTCATCACTCCATTTCTGCCAGACAGATGATGGTCCTCCTGGGCCACATGGCCTCGACGGTGCATGTGCTTCCCCTAGCGCGACTCCACCTCAGGACACCTCAATGGACTCTGGCCAACCAGTGGTCACAGACCTCGAATCTTCTTTCTCATCCCATCTCTGTGACATCGTCTCTTCAGCGATCTCTACAATGGTGGTTGAACTCCTCAAATCTTTCCAGGGGTCTGCTTTTTCATCTACCCCCTCACTCCATGATCATCACCACGGATGCCTCCCCCTATGCATGGGGAGCCCACCTAGGAGATCTACGCACCCAGGGACTCTGGACCCCACAGGAGCGTCGACATCACATCAATTTCCTGGAACTCAGAGCCATGTTCTACGCTCTCAAGGCCTTCCAGCACCTTCTCTGCCCTCAGGTCCTTCTCCTGTGCACAGACAATCAAGTCGCCATGTACTACATAAACAAGCAAGGCGGCACCGGATCTCGCCTCCTTTGTCAGGAGGCTCTCCGCATTTGGACTTGGGCCACGGCCCGCAGTCTCTTCCTCAAGGCTGTCTATATCCAGGGCGAACAGAACTCACTGGCCGACAATCTCAGCCGCATCCTTCAACCTCACGAGTGGACTTTGGATCCTCCCACGCTCCACTCCATCTTTGCTCGCTGGGGCACTCCACAGGTGGACCTATTTGCAGCTCCTCACAATCATCAGCTGCCCCAGTTCTGCTCCAGACTCTTCTCTCCTCACCGTCTGGCCCCGGATGCATTCCTGATCGACTGGACGGATCGGTTCCTCTATGCCTTTCCTCCACTACCTCTGATGTTGCGGACTTTATCCAAACTCCGCAGAGACAGGGCCACCATGATTCTCATTGCTCCTCGGTGGCCTCGCCAACATTGGTTTCCTCTCCTGCTTCAGCTCAGCGTCAGGGAGCCCATTCCTCTTCCTGTGTTTCCTACTCTACTTACGCAACGTCAGTCTCTGCTGCATCCCAATCTGTCTTCGCTCCACCTGACAGCTTGGTTTCTCTCGGGCTGACCTCTCCAGGAAATCTATCTCAGCCTGTCCGTCTCATTTTGGACGCCTCCAGGAAACCGGCCACCCTCCAATGCTACCATCAGAAGTGGACCAGGTTCTCCTCTTGGTGCCTCTGTCATCATCACAACCCCACCTCTTTAGCGGTGGAAACTGTACTGGACTACTTGCTCTCCCTGTCCAATGCGGGCCTCAAGTCTACCTCAATCAGAGTCCACCTCAGTGCCATCACTGCGTTTCATGAGCCTATCCTCGGAAAACCTCTCACGGCTCATCCTCTGGTTTCCCGATTCATGAGGGGCCTCTTTAATATCAAACCACCTCTAAAGCCTCCTCCGGTCGTCTGGGACCTGAATGTGGTTTTATCAGCCCTCATGAAACCTCCTTTTGAGCCTCTTGCCACAACTTCGCTCAAACATCTAACATGGAAGGTGCTTTTCCTCATTGCCATCACCTCTGCCAGGAGGGTTAGTGAGATGCATGCACTGGTCGCCGACCCACCGTTCACTGTTTTTCACCATGACAAGGTGGTTCTGCGTACCCACCCCAAATTCCTTCCCAAGGTGGTCTCGGCTTTTCACTTCAACCAGTCCATTGTGTTGCCTGTTTTTTTCCCGAAACCTCATTCACATCCTGGGGAACAGGCATTACATAGTCTTGATTGCAAGCGTGCCCTGGCTTACTATCTTGATCGGACAAGGGCTCACCGCTTGTCCCCTCAGCTCTTCCTGACCTTCGACCCTAATCGCCTAGGTCGACCGGTCTCTAAACGGACGCTATCCAACTGGCTTGCAGCTTGCATCGCGTTCTGTTATGCTCGGGCCGGTCTGTCACTGGACGGTGCTGTCACTGCCCACAGGGTGAGAGCTATGGCCGCTTCTGTTGCTTTCCTCCGTTCTACACCCATTGAGGAAATCTGCAAAGCTGCCACCTGATCCTCAGTTCACACATTCACTACTCACTACTGTCTGGATGCTTTCTCCAGACGGGATGGGCACTTCGGCCAATCTGTACTTCAGAATTTATTTTCCTAATGGCCAACCATCCCTCCTCCCTCTTTGTTAGCTTGGAGGTCACCCATGCGTAAAGAATATGCTGCCTGCTTGTCCTGGGATAAAGCACAGTTACTTACCGTAACAGGTGTTATCCAGGGACAGCAGGCAGATATTCTTACGTCCCACCCTCCTCCCCGGGTTGGCTTCTTAGTTGGCTTATCTTAACTGGGGACCACGCACTCCTCCGTCGGGCGGGAAGGCACTCGCGCACGCGCGGTGCGGCCAACTAGAACTTTCTAGTTAAAAAGGTCCGTACCGAGGGCTCCGTCGGTGACGTCACCCATGCGTAAAGAATATCTGCCTGCTGTCCCTGGATAACACCTGTTACGGTAAGTAACTGTGCTTTATGGGTCCTCAGAGGGCCACCACGCACTCAAATGTATCTCATAGTGCGGGGTTTTATGCACCCTTTCATCACTGGACCTATATTTTTTATATGTCTCATAAATGCTATTAATATAACTTAAATATAAATATGCTAAAAGTACTTAGCTTAATGACGCTAGTCGGGAGGGTAGAAAACATCAGTTATCCAACATGTTTCGCCCAAATGACAGGGCTTTATCAAGGCTCCCTCTCCCTAGAAAAATAAAAGATATGTGTATTTTTCCTAAATGCCTAGCCTTTTACCATATTACTTATATTAAGTGTACCATATTCATTATAAACTTTCAACCTCTTACCGTTTGAAATCATATTCTCCCACCAATGCGTCAGACGAAATGGCGGTCACGCTTTTAGTCAGCTGTTTTATACGTATACATGACAACCACGTCCCATACTATTGGGGACGTCATTGTGTGACGTAGAGTTTGTTAAACTTTACTCCTCCCCTTTAATACTATTTACCAGGTTAGTTATACCAGACAAAATTCACAAACGTCCCCTGGAACCTAAATCATATTAATGAAGCCCATTCTAATTCATTATTTAATCCCTTGGGAACTACCGTATTCAGGCGGTAGATCCAACGCTGTTCGAAAAAGTTTAACCTCCCCTCCCAATCACCCTCCAGCTCTTTATCACTCATACACTCTATCACTCTCCATCTCAAATGTTGGATATCATGGCCTTTCTCAAGCCAGTGCTGAACTATAGGGGCTTGCAACGTCCTGGTGTTAATACGGGATTTATGTTCTGAGGACCCATAAAAATTAACATTACTAATGCTCGTCGAATGAAGTGGGGCAGACTTGCGAGGTAACGTCTTGCATGAACGGATCGATTGCTTTGAGTGGAAGGCATTTTTTGTGACTTTTTTCTTGAATACGTTACATTTTAGGATGATTCTGATTGGTTATATTGTCGGCATTTGTTTAAATGACCAATGGTATTTTGGAGTGTGTGCTAATTTGAATGAAGCACACAACTACCGTTCACTCCAATCATTAGCAAATGGTGTACTGCTTAAATTGATATACGTACAGATTGTTTCACAATGGATATATTTTTAAAGTTACCCAGATATTTTTTTCATCTTAATCAGTATTGTCATTTTTTTCTTTAAGATTAATGTCGATTTTAGCAATTCCATGCTAGTGGGTGTGTAAAAAAAATCTTTTTACAAAGTTTGTCCTTGATGAAGCAGCTAATTGTAAAATGGTTGAGCCACCATCGGATGGATTTAAGCTAAGTGCTATTATTTTTTTACACAAGTGGAGTTGTACAATTATACTAATGATACCAGTATATAACATTAAACTATAGAAGATAAAATCAGAATTTTAAAATCAAACAAGATTTTTTGGACCTCTGATAATATTAATATCCTAGCAAAGACTTACTGGTTGGCATCTAGGTGTTTTGAGGTCCTTTTTCCTTGTTTACTTGCTTCAGGGGCTATTAATTCACTCTCACTATTTGAGGGCATATTTTCCTCTGTCATTTTGGCTGTGGTAAACAGCCACCAATCGCATTGAAAGTATACTCCACTAAAGGGGTTACTGCCTCTTGGGTGGAGGCTAGGGCTGACTCGCCTGAGGAGATTTGTAGAGTGGCTACATGGTCTACCCTTCATATCTTTACTAGGTTGTATAGGGTGGATGTAACAACCAGGAAAGATGCCGCTTTCGGTCCTCCATTTTGAAGGCAGACTAAGCGGGCCCGCCCTAGTTTCTGGGGACTGTTTTGGTACGTCCCTAGCATTCAGAAGCATTAGATACATTGCACTCAGTAATCTAGTGGTCTCGAAGCCCAACCCTGTGTATGGGATTTGCCTGCCTTTTGCCTTAGGATCAATCTGGATTTGAAGAACTTTTTGTCTCTCAGAGAAGCTGAGAGGAAAAAAACATGATGATGCATAGGAAAATCCTCATGACCATACAGTCTGGTTTAAGTCTCTGCTTGATAGCAGGTCATGTGAGTGCCTACGAGCTTTACACATAATTAGTGTTGGTTGCACAAGTTTGCATGTTATAATGTTTTTTTTTACTATGTTTGTTACAGAATAGAACAAAATTAAGTGTCAGGGAATTTTCCCTGTTTTCCTCCTTCCAGTTACAGTGCAACTTGATTGCTTTTGTATAAACTGAGGGGGCAGGAGCAGTTACCTGGAGGGATTCAGTTATGACCCCAACACTCCCCAAGTAGTCACTGACCCCCCTCCCACTTCTGAAATCTGAATGAAACAGTACATACCTGTCTATAGAACAGCAGCACCTGGTATGGAAAACATAGAGCATCACACAGTAACTAGCCTGATGAGAGGGATAGTGAGCCATAGAGGAGGTCCAGGCCCATAAGCCATTCTAACCATTACATTTATGGTTGAAAGTGAAGCCACCAAAATCCTGTTATATATGTGCCACTGTAGCCATAAGTGCTATTGGGGTAGATAGGTGGGTATAGTAGGTGTTAGGGGAGTGTTGGACACTCACCATACATTTATAAGGGGGTTATGGTGAGATTTACTTCTGGCGCCCTTTATGTGAAGTTCATAGTAATGCCCTTTAAGGTGTCCCACTGCACTATTGATATGTCTTTGTGGCCAGTCCATTACAATGCTGGCTCCTCCCACTTCCAAATGGTCTGGATTTAGATGGTTTGAACTTGGATGGTTTTGTGGTTGGAAATGGCAAATAAAGTTGGACATCCTAAGGCTTGGAAATTCTGGCAGCCAAGATGTCTAAGTAAGCGATTTTCAAATAGAAAATAAAATTTTGAACATCTAGCAGTATTTCCATTTTTGAAAATGGCATTTCTTCACCTCTGACTTTGGACCTCTTGTGGAAAATGTCCAAAGTTGGACTTAGACATCCTATCAAAAATGATACTCCATGCCACTAAAGTATGTAAAATGGCTATCATTCCCCTTAGACTTTGCTTTTGTAACCAGGACATTGATATTTTGAAATTTACCTTTTTTGCAGAACTTTCTAGATTAATTCCAAGCCCCTTTTGATTTCTAGGCGCAAGCAGCAGAACTTGTTGGATGAAAATGTACAATTTGCATATTAGAGGAAGCATTACCAAGCGCTTTCCACCTTCTTCTGCCACAATATGACCAGTATGAAGCAATTGGAATTGCCTGTAACCCAAAAGAGTGGCATCTTTTCATTGACAGCTCATCCAGGAGCATCAAAGTCTTGCTGCTCCATGACAGCAACAAGTACCTGTCTCTTCTACTGGCTCACTCAGTGCACCTGAAAGATGATTACAACAGCATCAAGGTCTTACTGGGTGCCTTGAAGTATGATGATTATAGCTGGGAGGTCATCAGAGACTTCAAAATGATGGCATTCCTAATGAGTCTCCAAGGTAGTTTTACCACATTTTCCTACTATCTCTGCCTTTTGGACAGCAGGGACTAAAAGGTGCACTATCAAAGGCAGAACTGTCCACAGCAGACAGTTCTCTGTGGGGAGAAACGTCAAATGGGAACCACTGGTGGACTCCCAGAATTTGCTGGTGCCACCACTGCACATCAAATTGGGCCTAATGATACAATTTGTCGGAGTTCTAGCTAAGGAGTTGGCATCTTTCAAATACCTTCAAGACATCTTCCCTAATCTGAGGAAAAGGTCGTAGCTGGTGTCTCCATTGGACCACAGATAATGAAGATCCTGGAGTGTAAGGAATTTTCTAGGAAGCTAACTAGGAAGGAGAAAGCGGCTTGGAACAGCTTCGTCACAGTGGTTTGTGGCTTTCAGAGTAATCACAAGGCCAAAAACTACATGGAGTTGAGAATCTGGTGAAGAATTACAGTAAAATGGGCTGTAGGATGTCTCTCAAAGTCCATGTCCTTGGTTCTCATCTTGAAACATTTAAGGAGCACATGGGTGCATACTCAGAGGAGCAAGGTGAGTGCTTCCACCAGGATCTACTGGACTTTGAATACCAAGAAAGCATAAAATAGTGAAAAATGTTTTAATCTAGGAAAAATACCAAAAGAGGAAATGAGTAAGTTGATATTTTGAAAACTAATTTATTAGTTTCATTGTTGTCCAGCTGGTCCTAACAAAATTCATATGGTGACTTGTATAGCTGAAGGAGAACGCTTTACCAGGCAGACTAAAGGGACCATTTGGTCTTCATCTTGCCTCATTTATTATGTTACTATGTCTTGAAAAGTGGATTATGTCTCTCTGCCAGCAGATGGAGGCAGAGGGAAAAAAAATCTCAACACTAACTTCATTCCCCTTACAGGAATCTGGTGCAACCTTTCTCTTAAGCATTTCTCTGCTTTCACTATATGGTTCAGATATGGATTCGTGCAGCAGCTTTGGAAGCAGTTTGTGAGGTGATAAGCTTGACTCTCTGTAGTGACACAGTCTTGTACATGGTTTCAGATGAGTTAAGTTTTTAAAAATAAAACAACAAACTTAAGTAGTTGAGGAGTACAGCAGTCACTCAGAGGTAGCTGACATTTTGATTATTTACCCTTGAAGCAGCAAAGCTCATTTCTCTCATGGTTGTAGAGTAGGGCAGCTGCTGCTGCTAGTAGGACAGCTGCTATATGAGAGCTGCTGTTAGTTTGTACAGCCTTCCTTTATCATAATGTCACTGGCAGGGACCTCGGGGCTGCTGCTGCTCTATCTGCTTGATGGTTTATTTCTGCAGTCAGAGTTGGGAAGCAGAGGCCAGTGTCTGGAATGTGGCAAAAACAAGGAGGCACAAGGACCATCACATAAGGACCATCATGTTTTAAATTTGCATACTTGACCATTTTAGTGTGATTAGCATGCTGCAATGTTGCAGACTTGGGTACTCCCACAGTGCAGGCCTATCCCTTTGGAACAATTTGCCCAAGATCATTCAAGGAGAAACAACTGTAAAAAATGTAAAACTCTATTGAAAACACATTATTTTGAATTGTGTTTCAGTGGTCAATCTGGTGGGGACTCAATGATTTATTAGCACACTTGGGATTATATGGCGAGATAGTTTAATATTGCTTTTAGCATTTTTACATTACATTAGAGATTTATATTCCGCCATTACCTTGCAGTTCAAGGTGGATTACAAAAGATTTATAAATGGGGGTTACAATGGAAAAACATTGTCATTTCTAGAGTTGTAAAGAGTAGATCATTTGTCATTTTTAGAGTTGTTAAGAGTAGGTGAAGTTAGGACTGAAAACTATAAAATTAGGGGACTATTTTTGGAACATAATTTGCATACTCTTATCCATGCTTTACTGATCTCCAAGATGGTTTATGTAGGGATGGAGGTCTGATAAATTCTGATCCAGGGCATCAGAACACAGGCAAGGTCAGCACACAGGTAGTTTTCTGAACCAGGCCAGGTCAGCATACTGATCTAGGCCCTGTGTGCGGTTCTAGGCCCTGTGAAGCCCTGTGTAGAAGTATGAATTCTTTCTCTTTCCCTCTAGTAAAAGCAAGGATAAAGGTTTGCACCTTGAGACAGAATGCTGAGGCATTCCCCCCTCCCCTTTGGTCACAAGACTCTTGTCACATATTAACCTGACACAGGTTTACCCTTATCCCTTATATGGGCAACAATCAGACTTTGCTTACGTGCAGGCCCTGAGCTTAAGGCTAATTAAGATGGCTTAAGGAGTATGCATTATAACCTTTGGACTGTCACATGCTTATCTTATTTGAGCTGTCCTTATTTGGTAAGGACATCAGCTGACAGACATTGCACAGGCTTTGCATATGTGCAAAGACTCAGGCTCTGTCCACGTGTTAATCAGGCCCTTGTCTAAGTGCTGAGTTGGAGGATGATCACGAGGTAAAGGGAGGGTGATCACGATGTATATGCATGTATCTTTGTAACCTCCAATCATGAGATGTGTAAACGAGGGAGTTACTATGATGTCATTAGCTTAGAAGCATAATAAAAAGGGACTCGGAGCTAGCCCCTGGCAGCGCCTCCATCCCGATTTTAAGACTGCATGTGTGTGTTTCCTTTGTGTTTGATCAGACAATCTTGCTGTACAAAATGTTTGATTTTGTTAAATATCTTAAAATGATAAATAAAGAATTAAAAAAAAAAAATCCTAAGTGTTTGAGGCTTGTGTGGTTACAGGAATGGGGCTGGGAAATTTGAATTCCTGCGGGGACGGGGGGCAAATTTGTCCCCGTGTCATTCTCTATTTTATATATATATATATGTATATATATATATAATAGAGAATGACACGGGGACAAATTTGTCCCCCGTCCCCGCAGGAATTCAAATTTATTTATTTCTAAAATTTCTTAACTAAGCGGTTTACAGCATAAAACATTCACAATGATTCAGAAGACAACATATAACAATACTTTCAGTACACACATTTAACTCGCCTTGAACCGCAAGATAATGGCGGAATAGAAATCACTAATATAATGTAATAATAGCAGGAAACTACAGTAGAATTACATATCATCAGTCATTGATGAATCAAAAGCATAATTCATAGTTCAGATTCGTCTTTAAACATCTCCCTTTCACATAGCATCAGAGAAAGGCATCTACATAACAACTGAGTTTTTAACATTTGCTTAAACTGTAATCGATCCGAACAGGTACTTGTGGGCCTAGGGGCCCTCGATGAATTAATCCTGCCCTGTTGACTGCATAAGTGCAGACTCCATCCCTGGTTCAGGGGTATTCCAAAGAATTTATTTAAAAAACTGCTAATCTGCCTAGCAGTGTTATAGAATTTAGAGGGAATTAGATTTACATCAGGTTTCAGTTGGTATAAGTCCTCACATCCAAAATTGGGAGCTGGAATACACACTTAACAGTATCTCTCACATACAGCACAGCTAGTATCATAAACACATACAGTTCAATGTCTGGCACTACAGTTAATGTCTCACACATAGAGAACCAAGTGTACACTTGCAGCTTAACAGTCTTGCGTACATTGCAGTCTTCATCTATATTTTTCTCAAACACTCATACCCTCAAAGAACTTGGTGGTTACAGTAACACCACAGTCATGAACACATGTAACTCAACAGTCTCATGTACACACATTGCCACATACATGCAGTAATAGTCTCTCATAGATAACACATCTTACTACAGGGAGGCTCTTACTGACACACAAATCAACAATTGGAGCATGTCAGATATATCCTTCATAACTCGTGCCCTTCCCCCCCCCCACACACAAAAAAAGTCTTTTTGTATCTCAGATTGGTCTGTTTATCAAGCTGCATAACACTTGACATGTTATCAGGCAGTATTAGGAAATAGCACTAGTTATCCGTAAATATTGTGTGCTATTTCTGCCCCCCAAAAAATCTCAGATACAATTCACTAATTAATCAGATGCACTGCATGTGAAGTAGATCATTAGGTAGGAAAGCAGTAGCATGAAGCTCAAATCACAACAGTCCTTGTGATCAGTTCTACTCTGTGACAGTTAATTAGACCCCAAGAAAAATAGTTACATGGCTTTTTTCCAAGAACTTCACTATGCTAAGTTACCTTAATACCTTCCAATGACCTGGCTCCTGTCCCCACCCCTTTCTTGGACAGCATATTAAAGGATCTACAAGCCCCACATAAAGCCCTTCCCCTCCCCTCTCCTCCCCCCCCCCTTCCCGCTGAAGGAAAGAAAGTACCATTAGCAAAACTATTGGGGGGCTCCCACTTGGCATATCACTGTTCATTTCTTTGGTCATGTGAGGAAGCCCTGCT
This sequence comes from Geotrypetes seraphini, assembly GCF_902459505.1. Taxonomy (NCBI): domain Eukaryota; kingdom Metazoa; phylum Chordata; class Amphibia; order Gymnophiona; family Dermophiidae; genus Geotrypetes; species Geotrypetes seraphini. Next base: position 70,378,301 of record NC_047094.1, on the reverse strand, counting down.
CCTAGCAATTAACACCACCACCACTTCTTCCCCACCAAACACTGCCTTCATACAATAAATTTTCCCTCACCAAAAGACATAAAATATAAGCACTGTGCTAACAGGTGATTATCCTATCAAGCTGCTGTAATGTGGAACTCTTTAACCTCTGTGCATTAAAGCAGAAAGGAGTTATTTAGGGTTTTCATAAGAAGTTGATGATATATCTGTTTGGAAAACTCTTTTTACAGCATTCAATTATGGGTGCTCCGTTATGAGTTTGGTTTTAATTATACTTCCTAGATATGAATAGTCATTTTTATTGTGATCTGCGAAGAACCAGTTTTGGTATTCTGTGTAAAATACATAAATACTAGAAGAGCTGCCCCAAACCTGGAATCACCTCCCATCCTTCTTAAGAGAAGAAACACAATTAGATAAATTTAAAATCATGCTTAAAAGTTTTCTGTTCAAAGATGCCTTTCAGAATTAAACTCTGAAAAGGGAGAACCTTAAGATCTTTGTATTATGCAATTTCAGTCCTAGACAGGCCCTTAAACATTCTGAAACTAGCCTTTTAAGGCTATCATCTCTCCCCTCCTCATTGTTTTTACCATTATTGTTTACTTTACTGTCAAAAATTGGAGTTCTTCCCCTTTTCCTTTTTTTTTCTTGTAAGTTAGCATTTGTCTTAGTAATGTCTATATGTTTTTCTTACCATTATTTTAATGTAAATCACTTAGAAGCCATTTATAAGCATTTTATAAAATTTTTAATAAAACTTGGAAATTAATATAAGAAAAAATATTAAAAATCTTGTTGTGACCCCCCAGTCTCTGCACCCTACTCATATTCACTCTAGCAATTCCCCGTTACTCCTGAAACACCAGCATGTGATTAAAATTGCATCATTTGACCAGAGGATCTCATTTGCCCCACAAGTAAGGAGCAAAAGAGAGTATTGGGGCAGCCATAAAAACATAAGACTAGCCTTAATGGGTCAGACCTAAGGTCCATCAAGCCCAGCAGCCTGTTCTCATGGTGGCCAATCCAGGACACTAGTACCTGGCCAAAACCCAAAGAGCAGCAACATTCTATGCTACCAAACTCAGGATTTTCTGGACTTCAATCATATCTCCCCTCAGCCGTCTCTTTTCCAAGCTGAAGAATCCTAAACTTTTTAGTCTTTCCTCATATGAGAGGAGTTCCATCCCCTTTATCATCTTGGTCGTCAGCACTGTTTTGAATCATAAGCTGAGTAGAAGTGACTGGGGACCACTTGTATCCCCTTTGAACTAGAGGGCAATGGATCAGCTGGGAAATGGATTAGAAAGGGGCGCTGAGGTAGCTTAGATTTTGCCAATGGGGGGATTTCCTTCATGTGTGGGATAGGGGCAGTTCATGCAGGACTTACAGCCTGCTTAATATGATAGCTTTGGATTGAGATGGGGAGGGGGCTTCCATGGAGAAAACAAGGTATAGGCATATAGGATTCATTAAATTGCAGTACTCAGGTCCCTACTTGTGGTGTATTGGTAGACCCCCCATACTGATCACAAGTTTCATTTACATATATAAATAAATTAGTGGCAGTGTTTTTTTTAAAATAAAATACATAAATTGAAGTAAAAATGCCTTTTTCAAGTTTTATTTAAGTTCATGGTCATTATAATCTTTTATTTCTTTATAGCATGGAATATCACTTTTTACAAAAAGGCCTTAGATTTAATCCATAGTTTTAAACCTTTTCTTCCAACTACTGCAATGCAGTTCCAGCTGCTTATTTATTTTTAGTAGAACTAAATTCTCAAAAAGCTTTATCATCCATGTGAGTTTGTTGATTTGTCATTGTCAAACTGGCACAGCTAGAGGCATTCCATGGCTGCACGAGCAGAAAGTGGAGTATTCAATTGAAGAGTTATTTCAAATCAAGCCAAGCTGCAGTGCAACCAGTGTCTTTAAATTGTGTCTGTAGACTATTGATCCAGAGAATCTTTGAATAACTCATCTTCTTTATTCCAAAGAATACTTTATCATTGTCATTATCATTTGCACAAAAGACCTTCTAGCTGGCAAAGCTTGTTTCAGGGCTGTGCCAAACAGATGTCTGATATGTTGAAGGCCCTTGTCCAACATTGTTATATTGTCAGTCCATCCAGTATGAAACCTTTGCTGGTGGGGATACCACAGCCCCACTAGTCAAAGAGGTCCATTCCCAAAGCTGCCTCAAGACCAAGAAAGTGCAGGGTGCCCCCAGCCGCCGATGCCGGTACTCTTGAGCATGCTCAGTTCATGGACAAACTGACCCTGCTTGGGGAGTGCAAGTATTGGTGGCCACAGGCATGCTGCTGACCTCTCTGCTCCTGTGGCATAATGAGAGGAAGGGGAGATGCCATAATGTGCAGGGGGAAGGGAGGGGGAGGAAGGTGGGCAGGCAGAAAGGCTGCATATGATTTTATTATTTATTTTTTATTTTTTTAATACATTTTTATTTTGAAATAGAAATACAAGATAAAAGGTACAATACTCTGGGAACAAATACAACCAAAAACCTAAACACACGATGAAAGAGTCTACCGCGGGCTGCACATGATTAAAAATTAACATGTTAATCCTTGCATTAATTACAATTAACATGCAGCCCAAGATAATATTAAAGCTACACGGGAAGGAAGAGACACCATGTGTCAGTCTGGAAAGAGGGCATGAAAAGTGCATTTACACTGGTGTGATATACAGGTCTCCTTCACAGACTGAAGAAGTAGACAGAGATTTAATTGAAGACATTCAAAATATAGCTGTGAAAGGGGAAGTACTACTAACAGGTGATTTTAATGTGCCAGATGTTGATTGGGGTATCCCTATCGCGGGATCTAGAAGTAAAGAGATCCTGGATTCTCTACAGGAAGAATTATTCCAACAGTTGGTAACGGAACCTGTGTTGCTTGGGGCCAAATTGAACTTAGGCTGGGTTTTACTAAGCAGCGTAAGAGCATTTACCTCACCGGCCCACTGTAAAATGCTCTTATGCTGCTTAGTAAATAGAGCCCTTAGTGCTTTTGAATGGGGAGAGTGTTTCTGATGTTATAGTGAGTGATCCTTGGGAATCCAGTGATCACTGAATGGCGCAGTATAATATTAACCCTATATTGCACAAATTTATAGTTTGACACCCAAAAAAATTTTGAACCCATAAATTTACTCAAAATGCAACAAGAAATAACTCTGTTTTCTAAAATTTGTTAAATTTTTGTAAATTATGAGAGTTTTAAGTGTGTTGCTTCAGGACAACAATGTGCAACTATGCCCCACACATACATATCCATGCAGCCACATAAGCTAGTTCCATATTATTCATGGAAGTTCTAGAAAAAGTCTTTGGGATAAAGCACAGGTAGACCTCACCTTTCTCACACTTTTTGGATGCCCTTACTGCACAATGTGAATCTGTTGAGTGGTTACTCAGGCTCTTCTGGTCACCACTGGTCAATCAGGCTCTTCTGGTACCTTGGTTCCTGTGATCCTCTAGTCACAGGTCAATTCAGATATTCCAGTACTTTGGTCCCTGTGGACCTTCTGGTTACCATTCAATTTGGGTATTCCAGTACCTTGGTCCCCATGGAATGCAAATGAGGTTGCTTTGCTTGGCTTGCTGGGAAAAGCTGATACCCAGTAAGTTTTAGCATTTGGCTTCTTAGTGCCAAAACAGAACATGTGCACATAAACTTATTGTCTAGACTAATTGTAATGACAATATTTTCATATAAACCTTTTTGAATGACTTTTGTCAAATAATAAGAGAAATATATAGCTTCAAACCTGACCAGAAGAATTCTTGCTGATTTTCAAATGGCTGAAAACTTTCAACTAGTAAACAGCACATTTCCATTTATGTCAATGGCTCATACCGGTTATATAATAATGGATTATATTTGCTAGATGGCAGGCCTTTTTATTAGTTTGTTGCTTTCAGTTAATTGTGTCCAATACCCACAGAATATGGTGGGTTGCCTCAAAGCAACAGCATGCTATATTCATCTGAAATTCAGTGCTCACTGGATGGTGTGGTAGAATTTTAAGACAGGTGTAGAAAGGGTTCATTAAAAAATCAAGGTTCTAGACTTCAACAAAACACTTTGTTCATATGGGGAATTACCTCAAGGGGTAGAAACATCTGGAAGAAGTAGGAAAACATTAGGCAAAAATGAAAGGAGGTATTGTAAGGGCAACAACTGTTGTAAGAAAAGTAAATAAAATTAAGAAGAAAGGAAAGCCATCAGCATTGAATATCCAAGGCTAATCCCTCAGGTGCTAGCTGCCAGAGCTGTTGTGAGTCTCAGCTGATATTCAGCTGATATTCAGCTTATGCAGGTCCCTGCTGAATATCACCTTTCCAATGCCCACTTTCTCCACCCTGAAAGCAAAGAGAAACACCCTCCACTCAACTGGATCTCCCTCCTTCCCCTGGAGCAACAAGTCTCCCCTCCCATGATTGTGGGCTTACCTTGAAGTACCACAAGACTGCCACTAAAGGCAGTAGCAGTCATTTAGAGAGGCAGCTGCAATGGGCATGAGTGGACATCACTCCTGCCCATTTTCCCACTGGACCACCAGGGAAATGAGCAGGTTAACCCACAACCAGGAAGGAGTTTATTATTCCAGGGGGATGGGAAGAGGAAGGGGAATTCAACGGAGGAGTTTTACTTTGCTTCTGTGGGTAGAGGGGACTAGGTATCAAAAGGGAGGGGGGTCTTGCTTTGCTTCTAGGTGAGATTGGAAGGAATGATGCTGGATGTTCCAGGGGTGAAACAGTGCTGGCAGCAGGGGGATGGCAACACTTCATGCCAAGACCTGGAATTTACATGGGTACCAGCCAATATTTAGACCAGTGCATGGCTGACTTTGCTGCATACAGTTTGGCCAGCCTTTTTTCTGTCATAACTTCATGCAGTTTCTCAGCTGGTTGGTTAGTTAGTGCCATCGACTCATGTTTGAGTCCTAGCGACTTGATGAATTAAAGGGTAAAAGGAGTTTTTGTGCTAGATCAGTAAGGTCATCCAGGGTCATCCCCGTGATTGTTTTCAACATGTCCAGCCATCTGATTGCAGGTCACCCTCTTCACGTGGTTTCTTTGATCTTCCTGAACATAATGTCCTTCTCCAATGATCTTTCTCTTTTGACAGTGTGACCAAAATAAGACAGTTGTAGCTTCATCATCTGGGCTGGTTAGCAAGCTGAAAATCTATGCTAACCAGCTAGTTTTATGCACCGCCTTAACTCTGCTCCCAGACTACTACTACTATTTATCACTTCTATAGCGCTGAAAGGCTTATGCAGCGCTGTACATTGACATTTAATAGATGGTCCCTGCTCAGAAGAGCTTACAATCTCACTAGGACAGACAGCACATAAAGGTTGAGGGGACGTAAAACCCAGGGTGAGAGGAGTTAGGAGTTGAATGCAGTCACTCTTGGCTTACAAAATCACATTTAAACCACTGTAGGATATGTACGGACTGATCCCGCCCATTGCCATCAGTACTGCAAGTTCCATAATGCACCATCATGGACCGATCAGAAATCCCATAGTGTTACAACATCTCCAGCCTTGAATTAGGTAACTTTCCCTATTCTGGTATTCATCTTTACCTCTGCCGACAAACTAGCTGGTTTTGGCATGGGCTGTCCCACAGGAATTTCCAAAATCCAGCAGTTTGTCTGCTGGAAGGCAGACAACATGCATGGCATGCGCAGAAAACATCCAGACATGGCCCCGAGGAAGGAGAAGGAGACCTGTAATTTGTGTGGGGGCAGGGCTGAGGGTGGACTGAGGTTGGGGGCAGAACAGGGTGGGGCCAGGTGTCCTCTTTTTTATACAGGGGAAATCTAGTATTCCTAGTTAGAGGAGATGGTTAAACTGCTGGCTAGGATGGTGAGCAGAGGGGAGTAGGCTTATGAGTTGAAGGCTGTCTCAAAAAGGCGGGTTTTCAGCCCACTTTTGAACAAGGGAAGGGGCATGGTGGATAGACTCAGGTAGCTTATTCCAGGCATTCAGGAACGAAATCTAGAATTGGAAGTGGAGGAGAAGGCTACAGATAAAATCAATTTGTCTGAAGATTGTAGTTCTTGGGAAGGTGTTTAAGGAGAAACAAGAGAGGAGAGATACTAAGGGGCTGCAGAATGAACACATTTGCAGGTTAGTAATGGGAGTTTGAACTGTATGTGAAGGCGGACAGGAAGCCAGTGAAGTGATTTGAGGAGAGGGGTGAGGTGAGTGTAGCGAGGTTGGCAGAAGATAAGTTATATATCAGAGTTTTGTACAGATTGCAGGGGGAGAGGCTGTTTAGCAGGAGACCTGTTAGAGGTAGATTACAGTAGTCTAAGTGTGAGGTTACGAGAGTGTGGACAAGGGTTCAGATAGTGTGTTCAGAGAGGAAGGGGCAAATTTTGGTAATGTAGAGATAGAAGGGATAGGCTTTAGTATTCTGTTGGATGTGGGTAGAAAATGAGAGGTCAGAGTCGAAGATGACTCCAAGGTTACGAGCAGAGGAGACAGGAACTATAACAGTATTATTTACAGAGATGGAGAATGGAGGGAGAGGAGCAGGATACAGAAACACTTCCTCCCTGCCTTCCTTTGCTGCCCTGCAGCATGGAGAATTCAGCTCCAAATTTAATAAAATATTGGGGTGCACAATCATCCACAGAGCTGGCACCTATGGATGAAATGATTTCTTTATGAAGAAAAGCTGAAAAGTTAGGTCTCTCCAGCTTCAAGAAGAATGATCTGAGGGGATATGACAGAAGTTTACAAAATCATGAGTAATGTGTGGAACAAGTTCACAGGGAATGGTTACTTATCCTTTCAAATTGTACTAGGATGAAGGAGGAGCCTAATTGTTAAAGCACAAGCTAATGTGCCCCCCCCCCCACCAAAAAAAAAGAATGACTCTGCTATGGATCAGGAGGCACAGGATTGTGTGGGTGTGGGTGTAAGTAATTAGTGGGAGTTGGAGGGAGTAAAATCAGGGCTTTTGGTCATTATGATTCTTCCGCCAGAGTCCAAGTACTGATAGCTTGTAGAGAGAAAGTCTGTGTGGGTTTGAGCAGACAGCAGAGTGTTACAGCTTAGGGTTACTAGATATCCGGGTTTCCTCAGACATGTCCTCTGTTGAATGTCCAGGTGGCTTTTCCAATTCACTGCTTTAGTCCAGATTTCACCATTTTAAGGGCTGGCGGCAGCAGCTTGAATAAGAAATAATCCCAGCCTGGGGTCGATATTATGCTCTGGAGCTCCTTCCTCTTCTGGCAGCCTTCCCATCTGCCCGTTTCCTTTCCATCCCCCTATCCCACGGACCTCTTCGGCTACTCCACAGTGACGGCAATCAAGACAGGCTGCCAGCATCAGGACCTTCCCTCTGCAAGTCACGCCTGTGCAGAAACAAGAAGTTGAAATAGAGGCGGAACTCGCAGAGGGAAGGCCCCGACTATGGCAGCCTGTCTTGATCACCATTGCTGCAGAGTCAAAGAGGGCTGTGGGGAAGGGGGTACAGGTGGAAGGGAGAGGGCCAGATTCAGGACTTGTGGGGGAGAGGGGAGAAGGTGGGGGAGGGGAAGGAAAAATATCATGTGGGCTGGAGAGAGAGTGGAAAGATGCTGGCTACAGAGTGTGGGAATAAGGGAAGAGAAGGGAGATGTTGAAAATAGAGACAAATAGTGACACAGAGAAGGGGAAAGCAGGAACTATAAGGATAGGGATAATGCCAAAAGGGAGGAGAAGCTAGGAACATAGAGGGAGCAATGCTGAAAGAGAGGTAGATAGGTTTACAAAGGGAGGCAAAGCTGAAAGATCCTAGAGGGTAAACAGAGGGGTATAATACTGAAATGGAGGGTTAAAGGGGATATAGGTGGGGCAATGCTGAAAAGGGGGAGGAGTTAGGGACACAAAGGGAATAATGCTGGAAAAGGGGAGGTGAAATAGAGACACAGAAAAGCAAAGCTGAAAAAAGGGGGGAAAGATAAGGACATTGAGAGGGCAGATGGTGAACATGGGGAGAAGGATAAGGATAGGGACACAATGAAGATTCTGGAAGAGGTCAGATATGCACATAGCTGAGATGGGCACACAGAAGGTTGATGCTGGAAAAGAAGTGGAATGGTGACACGGACACAGAAGGGAAATGCTGGATCAAGGAAAGATGGGGGGCTCACGCTGGATGGAATAGGGAGAAAGAGGGCCAAGCCATATGGAAGGAGCACAGAAAGAGGACAGACATTAGAAAGAATGAGAATGACGAGAAGATGAGAAAAGCAGAAACCCAGACACAACCAAGGTAGATAAAAGGTTTGTAGTTTTCTTTTCTTTTTTTTGCTTGCTTGAGGATAAAGTAGTAGTATAACTGTGTTAATAAATGTTTATAATTTGAAAATGGAAATAAGGTGATTTTTTTATTAGACTAATTTTAGGACATTTTTTGACTAGCTTTAAGAGACCCAAACCTCCTTCCTCAAGTCAGGAAAGGATACCGTAACAGCAGTATATGGTACTGACCTGAGGAAGAAGATTTTGGCCTCTGAAAGCTAACTGAAAAATGGATTTGGCCAATAACATGGTATCTTATTTTCCATTTTTGTTTTATTTCTATGTGGTGATTGGTATTTCAGTCTTTTCAAATTTACATCTGCTGTCTTTATATTTTGCACAGTACTAGGGGACATGCATCACGTTTTATCTATTTATTCAATTTTCTATACCATTCTCCCAAGGGAGTTCAGAATGGTTTACATGAATTTATTCAAGTACACAATCATTTTTTCCTTGTCTGTCCCAGTGGGCTTACAATCTATATAATGTATCTGGGGCAATGGGGGAGGGGGAAATTAAGTGACTTGCCCAGGGTCACAAAGGAGCAGTTGTGGTGCTGCATTCTATGCAGAATCTATTTTCTTAGGGTGCATTTTCATTGTTGTCTACATATTCTACTTTTAGTCTGCAGTTACACTCTCACCCACTATAGAATAAATATCTATGTTCTGTGTGTGCGAAAAACGACATGCTTTTCTGTTGGAATTGACTGTGCAGGATCGATCTGTACTAATTTGGGTGTATTGATGTTCTCGTGCTCACTGCAATGGTTAAGATGCTGCCTTTTCCTAGGTGTGACTTGTTGATTATTACTAAAAATATATATATTTTTTCATATAGAGAGGGTGTTAAAAAATGATTGGCCCTGGGTGTCAAATATGATAAGTACACTACTGCTGGCTGGACTCATAGTTCCAGACCCGATACTGCAGCAGTAGAGGGATTTGGGGGGTGGTATGGGGGGGGGGGAGGTTGACAATCTGTAATTTGTGCTCTTCATGTGTTGCTGAGATCTCTGGGGCTGTTTGTTTTACATGACCATTTGCTGAATGTTTTTAAAAGGTTGGGAGGGAGAACCTAGTTTCCCCGGCTATGCTTGAAATAAAGCCCACAGAGCCTGCTATTTTGGTGTTTGGTTGGTGTTTGCAATTGCCCCTGATGCTTCGGATCTGTTACATCTGGAGGACTGTTTAATGTTGTTTCCACATGATTATCAACTCAAGGGTTGGGCTGCTCCACTCAGTATTTTATAGACTCACAACTGAAAGTCTGATATTTCAGAGGCGCAGCACATGAAAGGATGGGGGCACCATGGAGGGCAAGTCACACATACAATTATAACTTGCTGCGACCCTGACTGCACACAGCAGGCAGCCGCCTAGGGGAGGGGAGGGGCTGGATGTGGGGCGATGTGTCCTTTTTTGGTTTCACAAATGTGGTAACCCTAGTTACAGCTTAAACATAAGCAGTACCTCTGCTGGGTCAGACCAGAGGTCCATCATGCCCAGCAGTCCGCTCACGCGGCGGCCCATCAGGTCCAGGACCTGTATAGTAACCCTCTATCTATACCCTTCTATCCCCTTTTCCTTCAGAAAATTGTCCAATCCCTTCTTGAACTCCAATACCGTACCCTGTCCTATCGCGCCCTCTGGAAGCGCATTCCAGGTGTCCACCACCCGTTGGGTAAAGAAGAACTTCCTAGCATTGACGGAAGTTAGCATGGTCCTGGGCTGAGGAGCAAGGGTGGGACCCAGAGAGGCTCACCAAGAGAATCAGTAGGACTTTGCTCTCACATGGGTGTCATTAGGAGATGAGACCCATCTCAAAAAGGGTAACTGTGTGAGCAAAAGATCCTGATTACAGCAGAGCCTCTGTGGAGTGTTTCGGCTTGGCCAGATTGGAGTGTGGAGAGTGGCAGCTTGGAAAGATAGAGTGGTCCCAGGTAGAGGGAAGAGGGGGAAGAACTGGAGCGGCTCACCATGTGTTAATAAAGTAGTTGAATGATTGGAGAACATAAGGAAAGTGTCCTTGAATTGACTTTATCGTAAACAGCTTTGAAACCAGTGTCAGTATTCAGATGTGAGTGAACTGTAAATAGTTTGTGCATTATATCTATAATCAATTTTTAAGTAAAGTTCCAGTTATTGATTGCATCTTAGTCTCAGCTTGATTCCTTCAGTTAGAAATTAAGGACGGAGTGTGGTGATTGATCCCAGGAAAGTGATCCTTCGTCCTACTGGATTAAATACGGACCTGGCCTCCACCCAGCTCAACAGACAAATAAAACTTTTCTTTTTGTGAGCCCAAGTCACCAGTCCCTGACCCGAGGAGCTAGTTGGTGCCCAAGACTATGTGTGAGTGAGATCAGGGTTACACTAACAAGGAAGCTCATTTCAAATTCCACTGCTGCACCTTGTGATCTTGGCCGGGTCACTAAACTCTCCATTGCCTCAAATACTAAACGAGATTGTATGCGGTGGCGTAGCAAGGGTGAAAGGCGTCCGGGGCAGCAGTGCCCTTCCCCCACCCTCTTCTCCGCTCATTTCCTGCCCCCTCCTGCCGTGCACGCCCTTTCCCTTCTCCCATACCTTTTTAACGTTCCTGGTGCGAGCAGCAACCCCAACCTGCTGCTTGCACCAGCGTCAGCTCTTCCTCTGATGTCAGTTCCTAGGCGCGGGTCCAGGAAGTGGCATCGGAAGAAGAACCAATACTGGCGTGAGCAGCAGGCTGGGATGTTAAGAGGTACAGGGGAAGGAAAAGGGCATGCATGCACAGGTAGTGGGGGGAGGGGGGCAGGGAAGGTACGGGGGAGGAGGAGGACGGATGCTGGCACCCCTAAGATGGCGCCCAGGGCGGACTGCCCCCTTGCCCCCCTTACTGCGCCACTGATTATATGCGCTCTAGACATAGGGAAATACCAAATATACCTGAATGTAACTCTTGAGCTACTACTGAAAAGGTGTGAGCTAAATACAAATACATGAATTAATAGCAACATATTTTAAAGAAAAATCTTTTCAGTCAAATGCATGTAATCTATGGAATTTATTGCCAGCAAATTGGTCAAGACTTGTACTTTAGATGAGTTTAAAAATAAAACAAAATGATAAAACAGTATATTTCTGTATCTCGTTGGCCACGAATTTGGTCTTGGAGGTTGAAGTGTACAAAGTCAGCATCTATGAGACAAACTTGGTTATTTTTATTGCATAGGATTTTTTGGACCCCAGTTCATTTACAAAAGTTAGATAATTCCAGGTCTAATAGATGTTGGCATTGTCATAATGATATAAGGACTTTGGATCATCTGTTATATTATTGTCCTTTGATACTTAATTTCTGGAAATCAATTTGGAGACAAATTAATCTTATTCTTGATTCAGCAATTCCCCTAACATATGAAGCCACAATCTGTGGTATGCTTTTACATGTCAAGCCTTCTTTGGATAAATATAAAAGTCAACTTTTTATGATAATGACGGGAATAGCTATCCAATTGATTACACATAATTGGAAGAGGTATGACAGACTAAATTACACGTTTTGGTGGACAAATGTTTGTACCACGTATAAATATGAAAAAATGAATGCAGAGTGTTTGGGTTTTAACAGTACATTTAATAGAGTGTGGAGTCCATTGACTATATTTGTTACATCATAATAATTGTAATGTATTTATTTATTTTTGAGGTTGGTAGAATTCTTTTCACATCTAGGGGAAGGAAAGATATTTTGTTTAATAAAATACTTAATTATAATATTATAATTACATAATTTGTCTTATTGTAGTAATTTGGTAAGGGGGGAGAAAATGATTGTTCTAAGTATAAATTGTATGTTTAATAATGCATTTTATGAAATATTTATGTTCATATATTTGTATTGCATTGTCAAAGTTTAAAAATCAATAAAGATTTATAAAAAAAAAAAACCAACAACAACCAAAATGTTTGAATAAGTTTCTAGAGCAGGGAGTCCTTCCTTGGTGCAGGTTTTCAGGATATCTACAATGAATATGCGCAAGCTAAATTTGTATGTACTGTCTCTTTTGTATATATGAGGGGGTGCTGAAAATTTCTCAGCCCAACCAACCAGCTTCCTATATTCTGAGCGTTGTTTTGCCACTGTACCTGAAAAGAGTGCTATCTTGTTTTGTTAAGTGCCAATTTGCACAAACGAAATTCTATGTTTTGACATTGTTTCAGATCATTGATTGAACCATATCCCATGCCATTCTCTTCTTGGTTGGTCTGAGAACTTTTCAGCACCCTCTCGTAAATCTATCTCATGCATATTCATACACAAACCTCACTGACCAGGTGTGCCCTGAGGACTGGGTTGAGACAGAGCTGGGCTGCTGCTTATGGAGGGGAAAGAGGACTTCCCAGGAAATATGGGAGAATGGCAGGAACCTAGTACGAATGCTAATAAATCCTTTAGTACTCTTGTGCTTGAAACTTCTTCAATCCATTGTGTTGTTTCTTGAAAAATTCGGTTCCCTTTGTGAAAGATTTATTGAAACTGGCTCTTTGAAAGCAAGTATGTTTATCATGTCACACAACTGAGTCATGAAACTCCTCAACCCCAATCTCCTGTCTGTCCAAATTAAATTGTAAGCTCATCTGAATAGGGACCATGTTAAATGTACAGCTTTGCTTACGCCTTTCAGCGCTATAGAAATGGTAAATAGTAGTTTTAGAGGACAAGTCCATTAACCATTATTTAGCCCCGCCTCCCACTTCTAGGAGTGGGTTTATAGAATGGGCTTTCCTATTTGCAATCTAACAGGTTCTCCACGTGACTCAAACTGGCTATTATTGGGGGAGATGCTGCTTGGCTTCATGGATCAATAACAGCCTGATCTAGCATGGCACTTCTTATTTTTAATGTCCATTGGGCATAAGATCAACAGTGGCAGTGTACTGTCCCTGAGGCAGGTCACAAATGCTGCTCTGTGGCACGCTGTGCCTTTCCCCCTCACCATTCCCATCCACTGTGCAGCGATAAGGAAATAAAATGAGAAAACAACAGAGAGAGTTCTTTTTTAATATTTTTGTAAAACCACAGGAAATAAATAAGTTTGAAAATAAAAATAAAACGACAATAGACGGACGAAAAAAGCACAGTGAAATAACACAATGGATGAATGTTTGAAATGACCGATGTTTGAGGACCGGATCAACAGACAGACAGAGAGGAGATGAGCACAGCAGCAAGATTCTGCTCTGGAGTGTGCATGCTCTCGCAGACAGAGTACCTCACCTCCCTTTCCACCTTATGGGCTTGGGCAGAGTAACCTTCCGTTGACCTTCACACTGCCCACTGAGTGTGATTTTCTATCACCGGTTTTCCTGGACAGCTCTTCCTGATGAAACCCTCTCCTCCCATAGCCTATGATAGCTTTGGTGAGCAATTCATATCAGGGAGAGGGCAGCTCCCCACTTATTCCAGGGCACAGTGAAAAGCCAAGACTGACTCTTCAGGAGCAGGTAAGGGGAAATAGAGATAGGGGAGCTAAAAGGTACGAGAGACATGGGAGGGGAGAGGATGATATTGGAGGTCAGATTTCTAATAGGGACTGTCATTATGCTATACCCCATAATTCAACATACATTTGGAAGACAAACCCAGTAGATGAGGAGCAGATTGGACTTCAGGATGTCCATTTATATCATTGTTAGATTTGTTGAAAGACAAGTTGTGCCCTAATTCTACCTTAATAATCACTACTCTCCCACCTCTGTCCCTGGGCGCCACCAAAACCATTCTGGGTGTAGAGGGGACCATGAACTCCCTAGTGCCCCTACATATGTCCTAACTCTCCCTTCACCACTTTCCCCCACACTGTGTGTGCTTTATGGGAAGGGGAGGCATAAAGAGTCAAGTGATGAGTGGCCTGGCACCCAAAAATCTGGATTTCATTGGTTTAGCTATACATCTATCTATCTAGATATATATATGTACACATATATAGTTTACTTTCACTCTCTAAAATTTACTAGTGTGGTGCTATGTTGGATTGCTTGGATGCGTAGAAATGAAGACCAAGAAACAAGTCTTTTATTGGATTAACCTCATACATTTGTGATGAATTTCTTAGAACTTTGCTCGCTTTCCAAGGACAGGGCACAATTAATGAAGGATGACTATGCCACTGGTAGTGTTCCCTTTCAAAGCTATAAAGAATTGTAAAGGGGAATGGAGTAAATTATTTACTAACAGTTAAAATTCACATTAAGTGAATTTGAGTATACTAAATCCCACATATGAAGGGGTGAGAAGTAGCAGGAGGGAAGTAGAATCACAGAAACAACAGAATTTGAGGCTGCTAGCTCTGGAAATAGAATATACAACTTATTTGCACCCCCCCCCCCCCACCTCCCTGCTGTACAGATTTCTAACATGGCCCAGAGCGCTAACTGCTCCAAAGCTCATAGAATTCCTATGAGTGTCAGAACATTTGGTGCTCCGGGCCGCAGTAGAAATCTCTACCACCGCTTAGTAAAAAGGGAGAGTTATTTTGTATTTATTTAAAAATTTATTGCCTGCACTATCTTCAATCCCAAGTCGGTAACAATAAAAAGATAATTAAATTGAACTATAAAACAATTTAAAACAAATAAATGAAACATCATTATACATTAAAAATAAGACCATCATAAAACATCAACACCAAAATAACTGCAGGCTATAATAATAAATTACCTTGCCTTTCAACAAATACATTCATAAAACAGCCTGTGGTATCAACTAACAGAATAACATGACATGCTTTCTTGAACAAATGAGCCTTTAGTAGCTTCTGGAACAAAGCTTGATTCTAAACCAACCTAACAAGTTCCTTAGAACTGACCCAACAACATAAAATATCAAGGCAAGGGAATGGGATTTGAGATACCACCTTTCTGTAGTTATAATCAAAGAGATTTACATAGTATATATACAGATACTTATTTTGTATCTGGGGCAATGGAGGATTAAGCAACATGCCCAGAATCCCAAGGAGTGCAATTCTCCAGGATCTCAGATCACTGTATTAACCAGTAGGCTACTCCCCCAATATTCCTCCAGCCTCATCTGCTGGAAGGAAGGCACCTCCAACAGAAATTTACGTGAAGAATGAAGCAACCTAGGAGGCCAATAAATTCATAATGAAGATGCAACAGGAAGGGGAGCGTTGTCGTTCAAAACATGAGGAACAAGAGTTAAAGTCTTGAACTGGCTGCACCAATATATTGGGAGCCCATGCAAACTAAGCCACACAGAGAGATGACCAAGGCAAGATGCACCTTTCAATAGACAAGCGGCCAAATTTTGCACAACCTGCAATGCATACAGTCAATACAAACATATGTCAAAATAAGGGCATTACAATGATTGATAAGGATAAAACCAAACTTTGAATCACTTCTCTATGGGGTCCTTTTATTAAGGCGCGCTAACCAATTTAGCACACGCTAAAGATTAGCGCGCGCCAAATGCCAAGGCGCCCATAGAATATAATGGATGCCTTAGCATTTAGGGGTCCTTTTATCAAGGCATGGTAGGGGTTTAACGCGCGGAATACCGCGCGCTAAACCGCCTGCCATACTTGTCGCTAACACCTCCATTGATGAGGCGTTAGTTTTTTGGCTTGCCGCAGGAGTTAGCGCGTGATGAAATGTCTGATGCGCTAACCCCCGTAGCGCGCCTTGATAAAAGGAGCCCTTAGTGTGCGCTAATCTTTAGCATGCGCTAAATCGGTTAGCGCACCTTAAGATAAGGACCTCCAAATTTTCAAAGTCCATAAAATCACAAAGAAGACGCATCAGTCTAAGTTTATAAAAAAAAACCCAAAAACAGTCCTTAAAGTAAGATGCAACAAGGAATACATTGACAATGAGGAATCAAATTAAACTCTTAGATAATGTAATTCTTCCAAAATGGAGATAAAGACTTGTAGTCCTATAGCTGTTTGCCTCCTTTCTTTATTTAGAACCTGGATTAGGCTCTTTATTTCATTTTACTGAATTATTTTAATAAGATTTATTTTGTTTTTAATCATCCTTATGTGTCCTGGATATGTGTTAGTCTATTTGTTTTTTTTATTGTTGTGCTATTCACAAGCCTCTCATTATTCTTTTTTATGTTTAAGATTTTATGTATTGGATAGATTTATATTGTGTTTTCATTTTTATTTGAATTATTGTAAGCCACTATATTGAAAGGTGGTACAACAAAGCAACAAATAAATAAATATTCCATGCTACCGATCCAGGGCAAGCAGTGGCTTCTCCCATGTCTTTCTCAATAACAGACTATGGACTTTCCTCCAGGAACTTGTCCAAACCTTTCTTTAAGCTGGTTTTAAGAACGGTTTGGACAAGTTCCTGGAGGAAAAGTCCATAGTCTGTTATTGAGAAAGACAAGGGGGAAGCCACTGCTTGCCCTGTATTGGTAGAATGGAATATTGCTACTCCTTGGGTTTTGGCCAGGTACTAGTGACCTGGATTGGGCTTGATGGACCATTGGTCTGACCAAGTAAGGCTATTCTTATGTTCTTATGTTAAATACACCTTTGGAAAGAAGTACCACCATTGTAGTTACTTCTATATTCAGGAGCTGCCTAGTTTCCTGAAGGCAGATTTTAGGCTGTTTCAGAATTCCTGACAACTCTATCATGATGTATTAGGGAATCAGCAGCATGGACCTCAATGGGTAGAATCAGGGATTAGGAGTATGTTCCAACCAGGACTGGCCTAATAGCCCCCTTCTCCTCCCTCCACTACCACCACCACCACCACCACCACCACTGGAAATGGAAAACTAGACAGCTCTGATATTCAGGTGCGATCATCCTTCACTCATGGTGCCCTGCCTTGAGGAAGGAAGTACAGCTCTCAGAAACTCATCACAAAGTGCAGTAATAAATCTCACCAACAAATTGTTTGCTGGTCCTTATTTCATAAACACTCTCACAGGATACTACACTGGGCCTAGCATGAAAATGTAAAATAACAACCATCCGCATTATAAAATAATCTTCCAAAATTCCAGAAAGTAGTCATGAGCTCCACAAGCTTTTATTTTGTTAATTCTATGATTTTCTACCTTACCTTGTCCCTTTTGTGCCCACTCAACAGACTATCTCCCTCCCTCTCCTGCCAAAAACACAGAAGTACATGAAAGAAAACGCTAGGAAAAGAAGATAAACTCTGCAACCTCCCCACTTACTCCCTTCCCATGTGGAAAATAAAGATCAGTTTCAGATGGCAATTTGCTGAAAACTGATCCCCCAAGAGCCTCTGGCCAGCCATCGTTAAAATAAAAAATACACTTTGTTATATTTATATTTATATATATATATATATATATACACATATATATATTTGTAATTTTACATAAAGGAAAAACAAAAAGCAAAGGTGACAGAAATGCAAAATTAAAATTAAAAAATATATATATATATATTAATAGTTTGAATAAGACATCCAGAGATTGGTCTTAGAAAGAGCGGTGGGAGGGTGTAGTCTGTCTGCCCATCTGGTCTTCTGTGGAGGTTTCTTGGAGGATACGTCTCTGTTGTGTTTTGGAGGAGGGAGGAGAGAAGTAGAGGGGTGGGGACAAAGTGAAAGAAGGGCCGCTGTGTTGGCTTAGTAATAGGTTTCCTTTTCCACCCAGCCTAGGAAGGAAAAAAAAAAATATGAAGGACAGGATGAGCTCTATTACAGACCAAGTAAACTCAAAACACAAAAGCCCTTTCACTATAATGCACTAAAATATGCATTTGGTGCACTTTAACATGGGACTTATCCCATGCACTAAGGCCCAAATTCTATATATCACGCCTTAAAAAATCAGCGCCGACTAGCTCAGCGCTAAGCATGTTTCTATAAAAAGTTATGTGCAACTTGTAGAATCATGCTTAGCGCTGCTTAGTGCCACTTATGTGTGGTAACTTGTAGGCGCACCCATTTAGGCCAGCTAAAACCAGGTCTAAATGCCTGCGCCAAAGTTGTGGACACATAGGCGCATCTTCGCGTATAATTTAAAACAATGTTCATGATTCACTCCAACCACGCCCACTTTTCAGCATTGTGCACTACAACTGGCTTTATTGAAATGCAGCTACCAAATTACGTGCATAACTTCCAATTACGTTCAATTTATGTCAATTATGAGGTTTTAATTGCCAACTATCAGCACCAAATAGGCCTATTATTCAGTTAAGTTGTGCACGTACATCGGCTGCATGCACCGATGTACACGCACATCTTTAGGTGCCATTATTGAATCTGGGGTAAGTCTATATTTTACAAACCAATATAGTCAGGATTTTGGGGAGTTAAAAAAAAAATTTTTTTTTTAGCAGGCTGTGCATTAAGTTTTTCATTTGCGTTCAGGGCTTGGAAAAAATTACTAAGGGAGCACTTGCCGCCTCATGTTTAAGAAGTGCCAACTGCTCCCACGTTAAGTCCATGTTATCCAGTTAGCATGGGCTAATCAAAATGCTGGCTAATGTCCATTCTCCACCCATAGCACATCCCCTCACAATAAAATGTTAAAAAATATAAATAATGCACAATTAGCACATGCAAACAAGTAGATTACAGCAAAATGCTTTAACATGGTTTATAATAAGCCTTTTTTTTTTGGCACTAACTGCATGTTAAGGCTTAATGCCCTTTAATAAAAAGGTCTCAAACTTTGGAGGGTCTCAGCCCTCAGACAAATGTTCAGACATAGGGCTCCTTTTATCAAGGTGCGGTAGGCGGTTAACGCGCAGAATACCGCGCGTTCAACCGACTGCCACGCTAGTCGCTAATGCCTCCATTGACGAGGCGTTAGTTTTTAGGCTTGCCGCGGGGGTTAGCGCCTGATGAAATGTCCGACGCGCTAACCCCCGTAGCGCGCCTTGGTAAAAGGAGCCCATAGGTTTAGAGAATTAGCGTAACTGCAAGAAGTTCCAGCTTCAGCTGAAGAGACACAGCATAAGAAATAAGCATTTGTTTTGAAATAGAACGAACCCACCACCACCACCACCACACACAAACACACAAAATAGGCTCGCTTTCTTTCATTTCATGTTAAACATATATATATATATTCTTAAATTTTTCTGAAATGTGTTTTTATGTCATTTTTTTCTGTAACAGGCAAATATATAGATAGATAGATATATATGTATGTGTTTTCCCCTTGCTATTCCTAATAGCAGATTAGTGCTAATATCTAGCTGGTGGCCTTGAGTATTACATTCAATTCTAGTCACCATATCTCAAAAAAGATATACCAGAATTGAAAAGGGTTCAAAGAAGAGTGGCCACAATGATAAAGGGGATGGACTCCTTTTATACGAGAAAAGGCTAAACAGATTAGGGCTCTTCAGCTTGGAAAAAAGACAGCTAGGGGAATATTTTATCACTCAAAAAATAGTTAAACTCTGGAACTCATTGCCAGAGGATGTGGTAACAGTGGTTAGCATATCTGGATTTAGAAAAAAAAAAAAGTTTAGACAAGTTCCTGGAGGAAAAGTCCATAGTCTACTATTGAGATAGACATGGGGGAAGCCACTTCTTACCCTGAGATCGGTAGCATGGAATGTTGCCAGGTACTTGTGACCTGGATTAGACACTTTTGGAGGCAGGATACTGCGCTAAATGGACCATTGACCTGACCCAGTTTGGCTATTCTTAAATTCTTATGTTAACTAGTGCTCAAAGCTGCTACCTGACGTACCTATATTAATCAATGTCCAGTGCAGTTTACTGGTATCCATCAACCAGCTAGCCAAAACTTATTCAGTTAACAGACACCTCAGAATAGTTAACCAGTGTCCACATTAATGAGCACCTCAAAACTAGCTGGTTAGGCCCAGGTCAGTTATCTGGCCCCTGCAACATTAGCTAATTTTAACTAATGACAGAACATTGATGTTGTATAATCCCAGCTGACAATGCTGGGAGAGGATGAGTTGTGTCCCTTACCTCCAGGATGCCTGCGGAGAATGAGTTTACGGATTTCATCATAGATGAAGATGAGGAAGCTGTAAGGGAAGGCACAGAACCACCAGCTGGGCCTGCAGAGGCAAGAAAAGCAGAAAGTGATCAGAGCAAGCCACAATAATTACTAAGAATAGCTCCGCAACTGCATTTTGCTTCATGACGGGTCTATCGCGCCTCACATGGCTCCATACATAGCCATACCACTGCAGAATCTCAAGGAAGCTGTTTCTATATTTGCAGTGGGTCCATGGCATTCTGAATGGCACATCAGCACATTTGTACCATCATGCATCACTTCATACCATTTCCATGGTGTCCCCTATTACTCTGCAGCACATTATTTCTTTTTTTTTTCAATGAAAAGCTTTTATTGAAATACACTCCAAACAGTACAATTTCACAGGAAACGCAGGAACAAAGATATATAGAGCAAAATACCTCGCTCCAAAATAACAACAGAAACATGTGCAATTCCTACAGACTAATAAGAGCAATCAAAAATACCCACCAAATCACAGCCCATACCCCCCCCACCCACCCCCCTAGGGACATAACACAATACCTACATCTCTCAATAAGGTTGAGAAACAATCTATTCTAAACAGAAACCAAAACGTGAAAAGGAATATGGTTATGTGATCCCCCCAAGTATCGCCCATCCAGTCCTACTCCAAAACAAACCCAAGGCCCCTAGCCACCCCTACCACAAACCCCCACAGAAGCCCGAAAACTACGCCAAATATGAGCATAGCCATGTAATTTACCATGATGCAAAGCCGTTAAGTGATAAAGGTTCTGCCAATTAAGCAAGTGTTGCTCCACCAGGGCCCACGTGGGAGGGAGCGCCTGATTCCACAGAGAGGCAATGGCCAATCTAGCAGCAGTGAATGCCAACTTACAAAATAAAGAGTCACCCCAAGCCAAATCTAATTGATGCCAAAACAACAAGGCATGTCGCCAATCAGCCAGTATCTGGACATCTAAGATCCGGGACACCCGAACAAAAACCTCAGTCCAGAATCCACACACCTGCCCACACTGCCACCACATATGAAAGTAGGTACCCACTTCCCCACAGCCCCTCCAACATAGGTCACTCGCACCTCCCTGCCAACGAGCCACAACCTGAGGGGTATAGTACCACCGAAAGAGGACCTTGTAACCATTCTCAATTAGCAAAGCAGCTATACCTGCCGAGGAGATCTCCGACCATATGTCACCCCAAGTGTCCCAGGAAATAGCTGAACCACAATCATCTTCCCAAGCCCTCATGTAGGGAAGGGGAGCCCCCCGACAATTAAGGCACCTATATACTGCAGAGAGAGCTCCCTTCCGAAGCACTGGACCCAGTAGCAGCTCAAAGGGCATCTTACTACCCCTCAAGTCTCCCAGAAGACCCGAGGCCCTGACATAATGGAGAACCTGCAGGTAGGGGAACAAATCCCTTACCCCAAACCCATACTTGCCCCTGAGTTCCGTAAAGGGTCTAACACCGCCCAGAACCGGGTCCCACAACTGTCCCACACAAACTAAGCCCCGTGACTCCCAGTCTGCAAACACTCCCCCATCCCTTCCCGGTGGAAAGTCAGGGTTATGTCTCAACGGAGTATACCAGGAATGTCGCCTACTCCCCAATAAACAAGCTCTGGTCTGATTCCATACCCTCAAGGAAGTCACTACCGAGGATACCCCCCCTACCAGTCGCGCCCTACCAGGCACCCACGGCCGATGTAACAAAGGCACCCCATCACTTAACCTTTGCTCAATTTCCACCCACGGTTTCGGCGTCTGCGTCTGCCATTCTAAAAGGGCGCGCAGCTGAGCAGCCTGATAATATTTCACCACATCCGGGACCCCCAACCCCCCATCCCCTCTCCCCATACATAAGACCTTCCTACTCACCCTTGGCCGTCGACCAGCCCAAATAAAATTAAAGATATGCCTTTGAACCCCCTCTAACGTTTTTCTACCCACCCAAAGAGGCAATACCTGGAATAAGAACAACAAACGAGGCAGAATCATCATCTTCACAATGGCCACCCGGCCCAACCAAGAGAAATACAGATCTTTCCAATTAAGCAAATCTTGGCGAATACGACGAAAGAGCGGAGGAAAGTTGAGGTCATATAACTCCACTCCCGGCGGTCCAAAATAAACCCCGAGATATCGCAAAGAACGCTGAACCCACCGAAACGGATACCGGTCTCGGAGATAGGAAACCCGGTCAGCAGGCAAGTTAATGTTGAGGAGCTCCGATTTACCAACATTGACCCGAAATCCCGACACCTCACCATAGATATCCAACTCCCGCAATATAGCCGGCAAGGAAGTTGCAGGGTCTTCCACCGTAAACAAAATATCATCCGCAAACAGAGCCAACTTAAAATCCCCTCCCGGCACCGTGACCCCCTTAATATCCTGATTCATCCGCACTCGCTGCGCCAGGGTTTCCACCGTCAAAGCGAAAAGGAGCGGGGAAAGGGGACACCCCTGACGTGTTCCCCTTGCCAGAGAGAAAGTCTCCGAATAACCCCCATTCACCTTGATGCAACTCAGAGGTCCACTATATAGGACCCGAATCCAGTCCCGCATTCGTGGACCCAGACCCACAGACTCCAGGACCTGAAATAAAAAAGGCCAAACTACCCTATCGAACGCCTTCTCAGCATCGATAGACAAAAACACCGTTGCTCTCCCCCCCCCCCCCCTGGCCCGGTCATACAAGTTATAGACCCTACGAGTATTATCACCCACCTGTCTGCCTACCACAAAGCCCGACTGATCTGGATGGATCAGCCGAGGGATCCAACTCATCAATCGGTCTGCCAAAATCCGCGTGAAAATCTTGGTATCAACCCCCAACAGGGATATCGGCCTGTAGGAAGCACATTGGAGGGGATCCTTCCCCTCCTTAGCCAGCACTGTCATGCCCGCCAAGCGCATGAAGTAGGGGAGGGCACTATTCCCTTGTAAAGAGTTAAGAAAACGCAACAAAGGGGGCAGCAGCAGATCTTGAAAACGTTTGTAGTACTGAACGGTAAAACCGTCCAACCCAGGTGACTTACCAAGCTTCATAGAGCGCAGCGCACTACGAGCCTCAATCAATGTAAGAGGGCGGTCCAACCTCGCCACATCAGCCTGTGCAATCCGGGGCAACTCTGCTGAAGTTAAATAAGCGTCCTGGTCCTGTGAGGGCCCTGGAGCTTCCGGGGTATAGAGTTGAGAATAATATTCCACAAAACGTGCACGGATAGCATCCTCAGTCTGTAACACTTCCCCAGAGGCCGCCCGGAGTGAAAAGATCTGGTTGCGCGTCTGTCGCACCTTAAGACGATGTGCAACCAGTCGACTAGCTTTATTAGAAAATTCAAAATATCTCTGTTGGAGGAGCTGTAAGTTATGGTGCAATCTGTCCAAGTCTAAAGCCTGGAGATCCCTACGGGCCTGAAACAAGCGCTCCCGCAATTCCACATTCCAAGGGGAACGCTTATGCAAACTCTCCAACCTACCAATCACATTCAACAGGCCCGCCGCATCCTCCCGCCGTTTACGCTGCCGGGCCGACGACAGGGCTATTAACCTGCCCCTAAGGGTAGCCTTTAACCCCTCCCAAACCGCTTCCAACGAAGCTCCACACTCCACATTTACATCTAGATATTCTTGTATCCACCCTTCAATTTGTGTTCCCACCTCTGGGTCATCTAGAAGACTATCATTGAAATGCCAAAATTTCTGTCCCGAGCCTCCACCCACCCCCTGGAATCGCAACCACACCGGGGCATGGTCCGACCACGTGAAGGACTCAATCCCCGCGGACTCCACCCTCCGGAGTAGTCCCCGCTCCACAAAAACATAATCAATTCTAGAATATGAGGAATGTATTCCCGAAAAGTAAGGATGGAGCCACCTCCAGCAGTCCACCACATTCAGATTGGCCAATGCCTCACGCAACAGTTTACGATCCCTTCTCCCATAATGATCCGCCCTCCCTGAGTTATCCAAATGAGGGGTCACTGTAAGATTGAAATCCCCACCAAAAACCAGGGCCCCCCCCTTAAACTTGAGGATCCGAGGGACCAACTCATGGAAGAAGGTCCCCTGACCCTCATTAGGGGCATAGACATTTACCAGGGAGTACAAGACCCCCTCAATCATAGCCTCCAACATAATGTAAAAGCACATTATTTCTTTAAAACATTTATATCCCACAACATCTACCATTCTGTGCAGCCTATAGTAAACTCATAAGAAAAATCACAACCATATAAACCTAGCAGTGCCATTCATGTTGCAGATCAAATCCTTAGCATTAGTGGTTGCATACTTCATGGCCAATCCAAGTCACTATATGTGGCTACAAACTGAGTGTGGCTCCATAATTAGTCTAATGGCACTGTAAATGGAGTCATGGTTCCCCTCTTTTTTTTCAACAGTTTTATTAAATTTGATATTCTGCCTGACTGCCAAAGACAACCCCAGTGGTATACATTATTAAAAACAAACAGAAAATCATATATGAAAGAGAGCTCCATCTTCTTTATAGCCAGTGAGTTTATGATTCTCTGATCATAGCAGGCCCATCTCACATTTTCACAACCATTCTGCTAGTCCATGCTATCTGCTTCTGTCACCACACACAGCTTTGAAGTGTGTCCATGAAAAAAGCAGGTGTCCGCATTGAGTCAATGGCACTGCTCATGGCTCTAGCTTGTGTTCTTGACATTACGTACACATGATTTTGTGGCAACAGTGTCATTTGCCATTCATACTTACTTGAGGGGGTACATTCGAAGGGCTACGTCCATCCCCGGGCAATAGGACAAGAAAGCAGCTAGTGCTGTCTCCTCAAACAGACCAAAAATTAAGATCTTGTTCCTGGAGATATCAGTTAGAGAAACCAGTGATTATCTATCCATAAATTTCTATTTTCTTTCCTCAGATTCTATATAGGTCGCCCATATTTTGGCATCTAGGGCAGATGTGCACACAAATTAATTTATTAACAAGGCCATCAACAATCAATAATTGCAGTTAGTTGGCAGCAATTTGGGTTTGTGCAAATCTCTACCCTAGTTGCTATTTTATAACATCCACATTCAGTGGCATAGAAGGGGGGGGGGGGGGGGCGGACCACCCCAGGCACCATCTTTGGTGGGGATGCTAGCACTTCTTTGCCCCCCGCCATGCTCACCCTCTCCCTGTATCTCTATAAATCTTCACCAATGCAACTACTCTGGCCTGCTGCTCACGCTGGCATGGCTCCCTCTGAAATCACTTCTGGATCGCGGGGCCAGGAAGTGACGTCAGAGGGAAAGTCAACGTTGGCGTGACCAGCAGGTCAGAGAAGCTGCTCATATTGGCGAAGATCTAAATAGGTACGGGGGTGGAAAGGGAGAGCGAGAGTGTGGCGTGGGGGGCGTGGAAGGACCGAGAGGAGGGGGCGCAGAAAGAGCAGGGGTCAGAGAGGAGGGCGCAGGGGGGTGCCACTGCCTCCAGGCGCCTCCTACCCTATCTACACCACTTCAACTCAAAAGGGACTGAACAGGAGGTGTTCCCAGAAGTTAGGCTTGATGTTATAAAATAATGTCATATCTATGCTCAAGTGGCATTGGCTTTACACCAGGTTTCAGCAGAGGTAAATCCAGTGTGAAACATTAGTCAAAAGATCCACGCTACCCTAATATTCTGCTAGTATGGTCTTTGCAGATCACTAGTTTAGCCCAGATGTTTTTGGCACCTAATCTTGGGCACCATTTACTGAATTTGGTCCTTTGTGTGTCCACTAATCCACTTTTTGCCCCCCCCCCCTCTTCTCTTGGCTACTATTCTTCTTTTTTCCGTTATCTCTCTTCATCTAATCTCCTCCTTCTGTTCCCATATTTCCTCACACCCATCTTGGTCTTTCCAGTTAGCACTTACTTCATTCCCTGCTGAAAGACAGAGTTCCTCCGGGTTTTGCAGATGATCACATCAGCCCACTGCACCACCACAATGCTGACAAAGAAAGATGTGTGGCAGGTAAACTCCACAATCTTTCGTTGCTCATAGGTCTGTAAAACATTTCACAGGTACCATTAACAGGAGTCCCAAGGAGACTGATTTCCAGATCTGTAGAACCCCCTGTTATTCCAGTTCCAAGTGCAGGCTGCCACTCTTTGGATAATACGGAAAAACATGTACTCCTTTTATGGATTATGGAAGTTTCCTATTTATTTATTGTAAAAATATTTATATGCTTTGCTTGAAAAAACCCAATATAAAATTCAAGAGGATTTGCCTCTGCAAATTCTGAAACTCCTCTATTCCAGACACTCACCCACTGTTGTCCATAGCTGTCTTCCAGATCATTGACTGTCCTGTCATCCCAATTCAACCGGATTCCAACCAAGTGTGAAGGAAGGAAGCCATTTTCTGCAAGGATCACAAAGTAAGCGAAGAAGCCACCAAGAGCCTGGATCATGCCTGTTGTGGGGAGAACAGAGGACTATAAGGCAGAGGTTTTGATATAAGAGAGAGTGGATGACAGGCAGCATGAAGGTAATTCTACACTACCAAATATGCAAAATAGGGAGACTAACAATGTGAAGAATTGATCATTTGCAGCAGCTATGGACACTCCTCTATCATCAATTAACGACCTGGCTGATTACCAAACACAAGTCAAGGTAACTATCCATAGGGATGCCATGAGTTGACAACGATTTGACAACACACAACAAATATTTATTTAAATTTAAAAGACTTATAGCCATATTAAGACCTAAGCAGATTCCAAATATACATGCATAGATCATAAAATCAACTTTAAAACATATAATGTACTTCACTAAACAATAAAACAAAGGGCTCTTTTTACTAAGCTGTGGTAGCGGTTTTTTGCACGCACTGTAGATTAGCACGTGCTAACCACACGCTACGCACCAAAAACTAACTCCAGCTCAATGGTGGCATTAGCGTCTAGCGCGCGTGCTAAAACGGCTAGCGCAGCTTAGTAAAGGGAGCCAAAGTCACACATTCTGTATCCAATTTCTTGTAATCATAGAAATCTTCATCCATTAAATAAAAACAAAAAACTTCTACAAATAAAAAGGTCTTTCAAAGTGGTTTTTGTTTTTTGTTTTTTTTAAATTTCTGCATATTGTCCACCATCCTTAACTGTCCAGCTAAGTTGTTCCACAGTTTCATTCCTGCAACAGAAATTGCCCTAGCTTTGGTATCTGTATGTTTAATCTGTCCATTGATAAACACATCACCACCTCAGATCTCAATAAACGTTGCTGGTGATGTCTTATTTAGAGGTCATACTGGATCCCCAGCTTACTCTTCGATCGCATGTGCAGAATGTTATTAAGAAAACTTATTTTAAATTACAAATGTTAATTAAGCTTCGTATGTATTTGCCTATGTATGATTTGGGGAAAATAGTTCAATCTATTGTGACAGCAGGATTGGACTACTGTATTGTAATATTGTGTTTTGGGGATTGCCAGCAACAAATATGTGAGCTTTACAAGTGGCGCAGAACTCCATAATATGTTCGTTATCTGGGATTAACAGATTTGAGCATGTTACCAAATATTTTATGAAAAAGTATATTCCCCTACGTGTATAGATTTGATATGCTGGCAACACAACCTAAATGACACTAAAACACTTATATATATATATTATTATTATTAATTGCATACCCTCAGTGTGTTATCAAAAGCTATGAGAACAATAGAAAACTCCGAGTTCAAAGGCTTACACATCAAGCGTGAGGCTTTATCAAAAGCCTCAATTACACACCATCATAGGTGTATACAATGTGCATTTTTATTTTTAAAAGTGAAGTGGTGCAAAACCATTTAGTGAATCAATAAATTTATATTTTATAAATGTTCCCAATATACCAATGCTGCAGCAGTTTGCACAGAGTACGTACTTATCTCCAACACTTCCAATTGTTCCTCCATAGATGGCACATCAGGACTTCAGATTAATACGTGAATTTCCCGCTCATCATTTGTCCATTTATCCAGCTTCTAAGATTCAACCAAGCTTAGTTTCGGGATTAAGTTCCCTTCTTCAGGAACCCTCGTTGCACTTAACCGGTGCCAAACGCTTGCTCAATCAATAGTCCACCACAAAAGCGTAATTCTGGAGAAGTCGATAACTAAGAGGTTCATAATCGAAATGGAAATACATCTAAAAACCCGCTTAAATCGGCACTTGGATGATCAAAAAGACAAGGTCGTCCAAGTGCCAATAATCGAAACAGGTTTTAGATGTATCTAAAAGCAGTTTAGGCCTTTTCCCTGACGCTGAATGCCCAGAGAAAAAAGGCACATTTTTGAAAGAGTGGTTCGGGCGGGAGGTAGGCAGGATGTGGGCCGACCTAGACTTAGTCGCCCTGCAGTGATAATCGAAATTTTAACGAGACTTCCTAGACAGAACTTATACGTTGTGACTTAAGCAATTTAAAAACAGGTATAAGTGCCCAGAAGGTATCAAAAGTGACCAGATAACCACTGCAGGGACAAAGTAAAGACCCACACACACTCTCCCAGTGATCTCTGACCCCCCCACCATAAAATCAGAATTAAAAAAACGCATATCTGACTCCAGAATATCAGCACCTGGCATAGGAAAGCCTAGTAGAGCTGCACAGAGGTGGCTTATGTAGTTGGGGGGTGGGCTAGTGAACCATACAGAGGAGGACCCAGGCTTATAAGCCACTCTAACCACTGCATTCATGGTGAAACATGTGCACCCACCAAAACCCTACTGTACTGCCATATAGGTGGCACCTGCAGCCATAAGGGCTATTGGGTTGGTAGACAGGTGGGTATAGTAGGTTTTGGGGGGCTCACCATGACCTATAAGGGAGTTGTGGTGAGCTGTTTATGTGGCACCCTTTTTTTGAAGTTCACAGCAGTGCCCTGTAAGGTGCCCCACTACTGTGTTGCCATGTCTGGGTGTCCAGTCCATCACTTTGCTGATCCCTCCCACATACAAAAGGTCTTATTCTAGGCGTTTTTGATTTGGACAATTTTTTGGACGAGAATGAGGTATAAAGATAGATGACTTAGCAGTCTGGACGATCAAACGGCTGGACATAGAAGTAGATGATTCTCGAAAAAATATATATTTTTCGAGAATGGACTTTGGATGTTCCAACTTTGGGCAACTAGCAACTTAGACCCAAAATGGACTTAGATTTTTTTTTATTATGCCGCTCCATGTATTTTAATGTCATTTAGGTTGTGTTGCCAGTATTGTATACCAATTCTATACACATAGGGGAATATACTTTTTCATTGGGTTTGGTTTTTTTTGTTTAACCAAATATTTATAGCAAAATATTGGTTATCTATGGAGTTTTGTGTAAAGTATAAACTGTTATTGATGGTTTATTTAAGAGTTTCAACCAAATTTCACCCAAATATTTGCAAGACTGTTTGGTGCCTTATATATCATCAAGATCCCCAAGTTCCTCAGTTCAATGTGGGTTGGTGGTTTCTACTCAGAAATATCTGAACTATGAATCTACAAGAAAAAGTGTATTTTCTTGTCCTGGGCCATAAGATGGAATAGACTGTCAGTGCATCTTCGGCAACAGAAAGATCTGTATTGATTTAAGAAAATGTTGAGAAAACATCTTTTTTGTCAGATGAAATATGCTATTTAACATACAGATTCGAATTGAAGCATTGACTTTTTACAGTATAATTTTTGAGGTAAGTTTTGATCATTTTATGAATGAGAAATTTGTATGTTATGAATTTGTCTAGTGTTTTATTATGTATTTAAGATTTGTTATCCACTTTGAATAAAGCGGAATAGAAATAATAAAACTACAAACTATGTCATAAATTGAGATAAAGACCTTGGTATTTCATGATAGTCTACCAATGAATCTGTGAGAGGAATGTTCTCTATCATGTTTTAAGATGTTGAAAACTTATCTTTTTGAAAAAAGCAATTGGGGGATTTCACTGAGGTAACAGGGCTCTCTTTCTCTCTCTCTCACTCTCTTTTTTAAAAGGAAAAAAATGGCATTATAAAACTTTTTAAAATTGTTTTAATGTGCAGATTGCATGTTTATATGATCAGAATTATGGCATATACACACATGCATAACAAAAGTGGGCCTAAGTACTATTATGTAACTATATGCTTATCTCTTACATTGTGTAATTTGCAGGTGGGTATACATACAGGTGAGGTGTACACACATAACTGAGAGAATCCTCTAAGTTAAGCACATATCTCCCAAACATAGGTGCATACATTTATGCCAGCTCTATGGCTGGTGTAAAATGCTCACACCTAAGCACATATACATATTTATAACCTACTTATGCTAGTTTAAAGGAAAGTATGCACCCTCTGGGCATTTATAAATGCTGTAGGTGTGTGTACTTGTTCTGTTCTAAGTCTTGTATCAAAAGCTTTTCTCCAACACACTCTCTTGTCTATAGTCACAATTTCAGTATAGTCAATAATTCATTTGTATGGACCTTCTGATTGTAACTAGGCACCACACTGCCGGTTACTATATTCTGCATCAGTCCCGTCTTTATTAAATACCATATGTACTCAAACCTTCTAAGTTATTAATTAATTAATTAATTATTTTCTTTATTTTTTTATATATAAAAAAGACATATCTGTTAACTTTTGAATGTCTCCTAGTGTCTAATAGTGTTCATACTCCTACATACAATCAGAAGGTCCATACAAATGAATTATTGACTATGCTGAAATTGTGACTATAGACAAGAGAGTGTGTTGGAGAAAAGCTTTTGATACAAGACTTAGAACAGAACAAGTATTTGAATAACAACAGTTGATTTCTATTGTGTAGGTGTGTGTATGCACGTGCACATGTGTGCATGCAAGAACAAGAAATCTTGCCACTCTGTGGTTGAAAATGTCTCTTACAAACCTTCACCAATATGCGATTGATGGAATTATTCTTATCAGACTGTGACTGGATGTTATCACATATACTAAGCTGTGATGAGAAGAAGTCAGCCATTACCAGGCTGTGATTGGAAAATCAGCCTTACCAATCTGCCCATATGCCATGCTGATCAGTCGTTCATTCACCAGCTTGTCTGTACGTGGGTTACGTGGCTGTCTCTTCATGATGTCACTTTCTGCTGCCTCATAAGCCAGGGAGATGGCAGGCACCTAAGTCAGAAGAAAAGAGATAAGAATGAAGCATTTAAATTTGGGGACTTCTGAGCCTTTGAAAGTGGCCCTTAGAAAGTGAAACTTGGGAGCAATGGATGAAGAAAGGGGATGATGAATGGATCAACAATGGGTGGTTTGCAGACAGAAAGTAGCACAGATTAGCAATATCAGTGAAGAGAAGAGAATATGAATGGATGAGAAGATGAATAATGATTGGCAAGATGGATAGACAATGCGTGGATAGACAATGGAGGCAAAAGGGAATTTTGAATAGATGATGAAAACATAGATGGACATAGGTGAGGGTAGGCAATGAGGATGCTGGACAGAGATAAAGATGGATAAATGATGAAAAACATGGATAGATAATTCAACATAGTGGAAAATAAATGGAAGAAAGGCAATATGACGTAAGAAAAAAGGAAAGATGGATGAACACAGTAGAAGATAGATGCATGAACATAGGCAAAGGATTGATAGACAAGTACTAGGTAACTGGACTGAGGTAGGGATTGAGTGAATAAAGTAAGTTACAGGAAAGATTTCTGAAACCCACCATATCAGTTCCCAGATCAATGCAGAGGATGGTGATGGTTCCCAGAGGCAGGGGTATATTAGCCATGATGAAGAGGAGGAAGGGTGTTATCTCAGGGATGTTACTGGTCAACGTGTAGGCAATGGACTTCTTGAGGTTATCAAAGATCAGACGACCTGCAGAGGTAGAACACCATGAGCATAATCATAGGTGAAGAAAGCCCAGAGCATGCGAGAAGTTAGCCGCAGATGAATAATGGAGGTGGAGAAGAGGATGCATTGAGTTGGGTTATCTCACCTTCTTCCACTCCTGTAACAATAGAGGCAAAATTATCATCCAAAAGGATCATATCAGCAGCTTGTTTGGATACATCAGAACCAGCAATGCCCATGGCAACACCAATGTCCGCTTTCTTCAAGGCAGGTGAATCATTCACACCGTCACCTGTGACAGCTACAATTGCACCCTGCCAAAGGAAAAGAGGAAGGCAAACAAAAACAGAGAGAAAGAACAAATCATGACAGTTGAGAATATGTCAAGTTTTAGGCAAGTACTGAATCTGATGATAGGAGAGAACTGGTGACCATGATTTTCCACAACAAGATATATGGACAAATCATACAAAGGGTAAGTATATTAGAATGCCCAAAATGGCACAGAAGCTGATGGCAGCTCTGAAATGTACTGAAACATAAGCTTTTAAAGGACAAATGTCCATATGCAAGTAATCTATATAGACAGGAGAATCTTAGAGTTGGGCCACAAAAATTACTTAATTTTAAACCACTGGTCTGTTGGTTATAAAGTAGGTTATAAAGTTGTATGTGTTGAAGGAAGATCATAAGTTGCCCGAGGTTGTGGTAAAAATGGATAGCGTAGCTGGTTTTAAGAAAGGTTTGGACAAATTCCAGGAGGAAAAGTCCATAGAAAGACACGAGGGAAGCCACTGCTTGCCCTGTATTGGTAGAATGGAATATTGCTACACCTTGGGTTTTGGCCAGGTACTGGTGACCTGGATTGGCCACCGTGGGAACGGGCTACTAGGCTTGATGGACCATTGGTCTGACCCATTGAGGCTATTCTTATGTTCTATGGCAGGGATCTCAAAGTCCCTCCTTGAGGGCCGCAATCCAGTTGGGTTTTCAGGATTTCCCCAATGAATATGCATTGAAAGCAGTGCATGCACATAGATCTCATGCATATTCATTGGGGAAATCCTGAAAGCCCTACTGGATTGCGGCCCTCAAGGAGGGACTTTGAGACCCCTGTTCTAGGGTATCTAACTTCTTCTAAAAGGCTAACTACACTCTCTAGAAGGCAATCCATTCCAGAGAAAGGTGAAGCATCCTATGCAGGTGCAGCCAATTCACTTTTGTTATGCAAAACAATGGGATTTAATTAACATAGCAAAGGGTCATGTTGTTGTGGGAAATTTCCTTTGCTTTTTAGCTGAGGGCTGCTACCTGAAGAAAAATGAGATGTCACAGCCACTTTCAACAGAAGAACCTTCAGTTCCTGATATGTAAGAACCTCTTTTCATCTGTTCCCCAACACATACTCATGTTCAAGAGTATACTACAACAAGATATTTGTAACTAAAAGGCTGGACTATAAATATGAGAATGCACTGGGCAGATTTATTACAGTACAGAACTATCACAAGAGGAGAGAAGATGGAGGTTTTA
The DNA here is from genome assembly GCF_902459505.1 of Geotrypetes seraphini. Lineage (NCBI taxonomy): Eukaryota > Metazoa > Chordata > Amphibia > Gymnophiona > Dermophiidae > Geotrypetes > Geotrypetes seraphini. The sequence goes on along the minus strand of NC_047094.1, from coordinate 70,344,573 downwards.
TTGGGAGTGGGGAAGAGCAGCACCTGTCGTTGACAGCCCTCCACAATGATGAGCTTCTGCTGTGGGGAGGTACGAGCAAATACAATCTCAGTGTGGTTGTGCAAGATCTCATCTATTTGTTCCACACCCATGTCCTTCAGGTCTGTTCCATGGATAACGCAGGCCTTGGCATCCCTGGGGAAATGCAAAAAAAAATAAAAGAGAAAAAAGGAGTACCTCAGAAAACTAGGTGAGTTGAAAGGTCAAGGAAGGGGCAAGAGAGAAATACCTTAAGCATAACCAACCACTACTAGCATTAGAAAACCTTGAGTTTAGTTCGTACACCCCTCAAAAGGTTGTTAAGAACCAGGAGCATTATATTCCTATAGAAATGGGATGGAAATGGTGGGCAAAAAGAATGTTTTCACCCTATTTATCTGAGCTATTAAAAAAAACCAATATTATTTCGCAACTGTCATGCCCTCCATCTATTATACCATGTTCTCCCACTCAACCTATGCCTGTATCAACTGAAATCATCTTGGAATCCAAACAATGCTCTTGCATGTAGCAGCTGTCTTTAATTTGAGCAACAAAATCAACTAAGAGCCTCTTTAACAAAGCAGCGGTAGCATTTCTCCTGTGACAAATGCACCAAAGCCCAATTGAATAGACTTCAGTGAATTTGTAGTGGAGGAATCCACTACTGTGACTTTGCAAAAGGAGTCCTTAATTTGTCTGATTTAGGGTCCCTTTCACTAAAACTTAGCGTGTTCTAATGGAATTAGTGTGCAATAAAGGCTAAGAAGCCCATTTTATATAAGCTTCTTAGTAATTAGCAAGTGCTAATTCTGTTAGTGCACATGAAGCTTTAGTAAAAAGGTCCCTTAGTAAGTAAATATGTAAAAAAAAAAAGTAAAGTTATCCTAAACATTGGCTAATTACTTTTCTCTGGATCTTACTGCCAAATAAATATCTACTATATTTTAAGAAATCATTACTTCAGTATCACATATTTTGGGGAGGGGCATTTGGCTGTTATCTTTCAGTTTTAGGAGATCTTTTACTAAGTTGCACTAAAAAAGTGATCTGCATTAATATTAGTGCATAGGTTTCCCGTGCACTGAGGAAACTTTTAGCACAGCCGTAAAATGGCCACATTTGCCATTTTATGAATTAATGGCCATGTGCTAATTTCAAAATTAGTGTGTGGGCCTCTACTGTCACCTATTTACTAGGTGGTAAGGGCTCCTGTGCGCACCACATGCTAATCGGTTAATACATGGTGATATAGCTGCACTAACCAATTTTCTCTGCCCTCAAGCACGACCCCTGTGCTAAAAATGAAATCTATTTTCTAGTGTGTGGGAAGCGTGAACCATTCACAAAACTACTGCGGGATGCTTGTGCGCATCCCGCAGAAGTGCCTTTTTGACCTGCGGTAAGCACACGTTGGTGCTTACTGCAGCTTAAAAGACACCATAACTTGTAATTTCATGCTTTTCATACATTTATTTTCATTCTCCCCCACCAAAATCCCTTTGATGTCTGTGTGCTGCTGCTGCTTGCCCATATCAAAAATGGCTGCATTATTTCTTCAAACTTTTCTTCTAGTATCATCTGGCTTACCTGGCGTTCACCTGACTAACTGGGATGTTTAGTCGAGCTGCAATGTCCTCCACTGTCTCATTACCCTCAGAGATAATTCCCACACCCTTGGCAATGGCTTTGGCTGTGATTGGATGATCCCCAGTTACCATGATGACCTGCAGATAGGAAAAAAGAGGTCATTCAAAAGCAAAGAAAGGAAGGTGCTATGCCAGAGATTGCTGCATGAAATTTTAGAGATTGAGTTGACTCTTAGAAGTTGTGTTGCAAAATCATGCTTGGACAATAGATGGTGTCATTGAGTCAGCTGTGACATATTTGACAGAATGCTGTTCTGTAGTAATATAAGTGAACTAGAGTCATCATATGATTTCATGACACTAAATATGAGAGAACTAGACTTGCATTTACCTCCATTGCATACGTGGAAATGAAGGACTAAAAGGTTCATGTACACATTCGGGTAAAACCAGAGTAAACCTGCCCTAGATGGCACAGAGTTGTCTGATAATCCAAAGGACAGCCAAAAGGCTTAGTCTGTTTGATTCTTTCTTTATGTCCTGTCTCTGTCTTATCCTTTTTTCTTCTTTTCCACACTTCAGATTTCTTTTCCATTTCTTCCTTTATTTTATCATCTCCTTTTAACTACCATTCCTAGCTCCACATACCTTCTTCCCCATGGGTGCTTCTCACTCTCCCTCCTCCTCCTTCCAACCCTCCTTTCCTGTGGATATTTCTTTCTTTCTCTCTTTCTCCTTCCAACCCCCAATCCCCAACCCCACTGTGAGTGCCCCCCCTCTCTCTCCTCCAGTCTAGCACTACCCTACTCTATGCTCTTTTCTCCAACACTCTACTACTACTACTACTCATCATTTCTATCATTTGTTCTCATTTTCCAGTCCCCCAAAAACCAAACCCTTCATTTTGTAACTCTGGGATTCTCATTTCTAGACCTCACTTATCTGGACACTACTGACCTCCATTCTATACCTCAGCTCTGAATCCCTGGGCTCTATGATTCTTATACCCTTCCATTCCAAGACTCCCCACTTCTTCACTTACTATCTCTGGGCCTCTCATCTCCCTGTATCCCATTCATGAGCCCTGGCCTTTCTATCTTCGGGGTTCATACCCCTGTGATTTGCATTCTCAGGCCTTGTATCCCTCAATTCCTTACTCCTGAGTTTCTCACCTGTGAGCTTCCATCCCTGTGTGCCTTACTTAGACTTAATATAGAAAAATGCAAAGTGATGCACCTGGGAAAGAAAAACAAGGAACATGAATATAAAATTTTAGGTGTAACTTTGGGCAAGAGCGAACAAGAAAGGGATCTGGGGGTACTGATAGACAGGACCCTAAAGCCGTTGGCTCAATGCGCAGTGGCAGCAAAGAAAGCAAACAGGATGTTGTGCATGATAAAGAAGGGAATCATGAGTAGATCGGCGGACATCATAATGCCGCTTTACAGAGCAATGGTCAGACCACACTTGGAATACTTTGTCCAACACTGGTCTCCCTACCTAAAGAAGGATATAACCCTGCTGGAGAGGGTGCAAAGGCGAGCCACGAAGCTAGTTAAAGGTATCGAGAATTTGAGCTACAAAGAACGCCTCGGAAAACTGGGATTGTTCACCCTCGAGATGAGAAGACTGCGAGGGGACATGATAGAGACTTTTAAAATACTAAAAGGATTCGACAAAATAGAGCAAGAAACATCGTTATTCACATTGTCAAATGTGACTCGGACAAGAGGTCATGGACTGAAACTGAGGAGCACCAGGCCCAGGACAAATATCAGGAAATTCTGTTTCACACAACGAGTGGTGGACGCTTGGAACGCTCTCCCGGAGAAGGTCGTGATGGAGACCACCATTCCGGGATTCAAGGGCAAGTTGGATGAACACCTTCTCGCAAATCACATTGAGGGATATGAGTAAACAAGGTTTCTCAGCAGGGAACACCTGGTTTGGCCTCCGCGAGCGCGGGTCACCAGACTGGATGGACCTAGGGTCTGATCCGGCGAAGCCATTTCTTATGTTCTTAGGCTTTTCAGTTCTGGGTCTTTCACCCCAAATTCCAGTCCTAGGCCCCTACATCCTAGGGTGTCTCTTAATATGAGTCTTAAAAGTCGCAAATGATGATATATACTGGCACTCACAAGGATTTGACCACTAATCAATCAAAGAGGAGTGTCATGCCGCATGAAGTACATGCGGCATGTCACTCCTCTTTGATTGATTAGTGGTCAAATCCTTGTGAGTGCCAGTATATATCATCATTTGCAACTTTTAAGACTCCTGAGGCAGGCCTGTTGGCCGAAACATGCACATGTCGAGTCATTGAATGTGCCATTTTGATGTTTGAATAATAAAGATCTTCATACTACCAGACGAATTGGAGGACATTTTTTAGTGCACATCATTCTTATCTGGACAATTCCACTTTGGTTTCTGCATATTTGTGCTTGTGGTGTTGTTTTTACCCCTGTTTCTTTCTTCGTCTCTTAATATGAGCCATGTATCCCTGGGTTTAATACCTCTATGACCAGCACCCCCAATCTCTAACCTTGATTCCTGCACTTCTGCATTTGCCCACTGCATCAGGCACAGCCGCTCTGGGTGGGTCAATCATGGACATCAGTCCCACGAAACAGAGATTGTCAGTGCTGAAATTCACATCTTCTGTATCAAAGGCGAAGCCCTTAGGATACTGCTCCTCAGAAAAGAGAACGTGACAGAATCCTGGCAAGTAAATCAAAATCATAGGTTAAGTAAAAAAAGGGAGCAGGATATTCACCCACCCACCCACAGCTAGGTGATAAAGACAGGGTATAGCAAGGCTAAGACACAGTACTCTACCAACCAAAAGAGCAAGACACAAAGCAAGATAAAAACAAATAACTAGACAGAAAAAAATGAGGGGGGAAGAAATTTTCTTGGTTTGGTAAGTCCTCTCTAATCCCTAGAAAATGTCCCTTAATTCTCTCATAAGCCCTGGGAAATAGGTACAAAATGCATCAATAAATCTGTGTTAATTAGAACTCATGAATATTTTAAGATAGGGTTACCAGTCGTCTGGGAAAACTCGGACATGTCCTCTTTTTAGAGGACTATCTGGGTGCCCGGAGGGATTTCCCAAACCTGGAAGTTTGCCCCTAGTTCGGGGTTGCATCTAGAAGCCCTCTGCACATGTGCAGACGTCAACGCAATGACATCATACACACACACGCATGTTTGTGACCTCATTGTGTTGATGTGCAGAGGTCCTTCAGACCTTGGGGAAGGAGACAAGAGGTTCTGCTAGGGGCGAGACTGAATGGGGCAGAGCAGGGCAGGGCCAGGTGTCCTCTTTTTTTAAAGAGGAAATTTGGCAACCCCTCATCTAAAAGCTTGCTTATCTCCTCCTGGAAAGGGATTATAGCCAAAAGAGCCTCCAACTATAGCCTCAAGAGGCTTTCTTACATAAAATCCCCCACCCCAAAGGCAGGAGCTCCAAAACCATACTTGACTTATCAACAGCCAGTAGAAGTGTCTCACTGAACACCCTACACCAGGAAGCTTCTGGGAGCTCATAGCACCTAAAGTCTAAGCTGGTGTCTCTCAAGAACATTTAAGATCCCTTTAATCTGCCCAATTTCATTCCTGGTACAGACTTTCCCTTCACTTCTGTGCAGCATCTAGAGTAGGGTTACTATATTTGTGAAGACAAAAAAAGAGGACACATGACCCCGCCAATACTCCACCCGCAGCCTGTCAATACTCCATCCATAGCCCTGCCCATACTCTGCCCAATGCCCCCCCACACCTTTCGCCCATTTTCTAGGTTCCCCTTCCCATCCTCTGTACCACTTTAATGCTTCTCTCTCTTATTCCCCACGGGTGCTTCTCTCTCTCTTTCCTTCCAACCCTCAACCTCCCTTTGAGTTCCACCCTCTCTCTCTCTTCCGATTTCTGTCTCTCCACTCCCTTCTAGCACTACCGTATTCCATGCTCTTTTCTCCAGCACTCTACTACTATTACTCATCATTTCTATAGCGCTAACAGATGTATGCAGCACTGTACACATTATATGCAGGTACTTTCTGTCCCTAGCGGTCACAATCTCTCCTTTCCATAATGCTTCTTCAGCCCTCCCTCCCTCCCTCTATCAATGCTTTCTCCAGCCCCTTTCCATGCTACTTCCACAGCCTTCCTTCTCTCCCTCCATGCTGTTTCTCCAGCCCCCTCCCCTCCCTCCTCTGACTTTCGATGGTGCTTCCCCTCATGACCTCTCTCTCTAACTTCTGACTCCCCCAACTACCTCCTCCTTGGCCGCTGTATTTCAGTTTTTGGGAAGCAAGCAGTAGTAATGAGGTGAGCCTGCTGCTTCCTGCCTGCCCCAGAAGCCGCCTCTCTGCAGCAACTTCCTGTTCCTATGTAGGGGGACCCGCAGAGAGGTGGCTTCTGGGGCTGGCCGATGGCAGCAGGCTCACCTCACCTCGTTGCTGCTGCCAGCTGCCCAAAGACTGAATTACAGTAGCCAGGGATGGGGTAGGTGGTAGAGTCAGAAGAGCTAGCTAATCTCAGACAGATTCCCCCATTAAAAAAAACACAAACATTCGGATACCCGGACATGTCCTCAAAAATGAGGACATGCTGGGTTTCCCCAGACGTATGATAACCCTAATTTAGAGATCCTCAGTGCTTATATCAAGCTTTCTAGAAGTCAGTTACTCTTCTTGTCTCCACCACCTCCCTTTATTCCATGTGCCCACCACCCTTTTCATGAAGCAATATTTTCTGATGATGCTCCTGTGTCTGTTATCTTGGAGCTTCATGCTGTGGCTTCTTATTTTACAATGTTCTTTTCTCTAAAAGTGGTTTGCTTCTAGTGCATTTATACCATTTGGGTATTTGAATGTTTCTATCATTCTTCTCTCTCTCCCCCTCTCTCGTCCCTGCTGCTCAGAAGCAGCAAGTCATGGAAATGCCACAACTGTGACAGTTTTGATGTAAGGCTTTAAATAGGATGAGATTTTCAGTTCCATATCTGGCCATTCCAGGGAAATAGAGGGTTGGGTGGCTTGCCCTAAACCCAAGGAGCTGCTGTGAGATTTGACCCTGGAATTCCCAGACTGCTGCTCCAATTATTAGGCTACTTCTCTGCCCCTTCCTCTCCTCTAGTTTGACTGCAATTATATATTTCGAGCCCTAAGAATTTTGTGACTTTTGATGTATACCTTGCATTATTCTGGTGGCATGTCTATATCCTTTTGCAAGTATGGTCTCCAGAACTGGACATAATATCCCCAGTGAGATGTCCAGTGCCCCCAGTGTTAATGCAGGGTGTACAGTAAGGAAAGCTACTATGCAGTAAATTTAACACACATTGGAGAAAAAGTTTCTTCAAGCAACATGAACTTAAACTCTGGAATTTGTTGCTTATTTCTAGGATAAGCAGTATAAAGATCTGTTTATACTCTTGGGATCTTGCCAGGTACTTGGACCTGGATTGGCCACTGTTGGAAACAGGATACTGGGCTTGATGGACCTTTGGTCTGTCCCCAACAGGGCAATGCTTATGATCTTATGGAATGCACATTACAGTGGAATTATTCTGCACTCCCTCTTGCCAAGCTTTGTAATAGATGTACTTACCCAGAACTCTCTCCCCCAAGCCTCCCAGTTCCAGGTATGCATTCTGGAAAGCCTCCTTCAATTCTTCATCCAGTGGCTGCTCTTTGCCCTGGAGAAGAATTGTACTACAGCAGTCCAAAATCCTCTCAGGGGCTCCCTTCATCACCAGCAGGTAGCGATTGTCATTGGGATCTTCAGTCTCATGGATGGAGAGCTGAGAAGACAGAGAGTATGCAATGATCATTTCAAAAACATAAATGAATATTGAGATATGCGAGGCCTAAACTTCAGGTTCATGCTGTTACTATCTAACTAAACACTTGCCAAGTAAAAGTTAGAATTTCCTGCCATTTGGTGGTGAAGGGTCAAAGGTAGATGACTGAGGGTTTCTTGGCATTTGTTTCTGGAATTGAAGGGTCAAAGGTGAGAAGTTAATGGTTGCCTGCCATTGGCCTCTGGAATTGAAGGGTCAGAGGTAAGAAGTCAGAGGTTACCTGGTATTTGTTGGTGGAGTTGAAAGGGATTTCTGCCACTTTCTTGTTCTTTTCACGCATGAGTTTGACAGAGCCACAGGATAACTCAATACACTTCAGTAGAGCAGATTCTGAGGCATCGCCAGCAACATCACGCTGCAGAGTGCAGGTTACAAGAAGTGTGGAGACAATGAAGTTGGAGGATCATAGGGAGAGCAGAAGTGGCAAAATTGGAATGGGAACAGGACCAAAAACAAACAACAAATTAGAAAGAAGCTGAAAATTTTGTGAGCAACATGGCCTCATTAAGAGAAGACATCAAAAAAATTAGATCACAGAGAGTAACATAGTAACATAGTAGATGACGGCAGATAAAGACCCGAATGGTCCATCCAGTCTGCCCAACCTGATTCAATTTAAATGTTTTTAATTTTTTCTTCTTAGCTATTTCTGGGCAAGAATCCAAAGCTTTACCCGGTACTGTGCTTGGATTCCTACTAGAGAGTTGCGTGGGGACAGAAATCCCACCCATCCCCGCCTGTCTCCGCCAGGATCCTCTCCATCCCCTCCCCCATCCCCACCAGGATCCTCTCCGTCCCTACCCGTCCCCGTCAGGATCCTCTCCGTCCCCACCCATCCCCGCAAGGAATTACCTTCATCCCCGCCCGTCCCCATAAAAAGCAGCAATTACTTCTGACAGAATCATCAATTCTACAGTTTCTTTTGTGTTTGAGCTGCTGTTTTCCTTGTGGAATCTCTTTGGTGGAACCCTTTTTTTGTTTTACTAAGGCTGACGTGTCAATTATATTATATGGACGAACCCTGCTTTCAAAGCCTTCCACCCCGTGGGAGTCCCATTGGCTAGAGGGGGGTCCCCGTGGGAGTCCCGTGGGCCAGAGGGGGGTTCCCGTGGGTTAGGGGGGGATTCCCGCGATCCCCATTCCCGTGCATACCTCTAGTTCCTACTGCCGAAATCTCCGTTAAAACCTACTCCAGCCCATCTACACCCTCCCAGCCATTGAAGCCCTCCCCAGCCCATCCTCCACCAAATGGCCATATACAGACACAGACCGTACAAGTCTGCCCAGTACTGGCCTTAGTTCAATTTTTAATATTATTTTCTGATTCTAGATCCTCTGTGTTCATCCCATGCTTCTTTGAACTCAGTCACAGTTTTACTCTCCAACACCTCTCTCAGGAGCGCATTCCAGGCATCCACCACCCTCTCCGTAAAGTAGAATTTCCTAACATTGCCTTTGAATCTACTACCCCTCAACCTCAAATTATGTCCTCTGGGTTTTACCATTTTCCTTTCTCTGGAAAAGATTATGTTCTACGTTAATACCCTTCAAGTATTTGAACATCTGAATCATATCTCCCCTGTCTCTCCTTTCCTCTAGGGTATACATATTCAGGGCTTCCAGTCTCTCCTCATATGTCTTCTGGTGCAAGCCTCCTATCATTTTTGTCGCCCTCCTCTGGACCGCTTCAAGTCTTCTTACGTCCTTCACCAGATAAGGTCTCCAAAACAGAACACAATACTCCAAGTGGGGCCTTACCAATGACCTGTACAAGGGCATCAACACCTTCTTCCTTCTACTGGCTACGCCTATCTTTATACAGCCCAGCATCCTTCTGGCAGCAGCCACTGCCTTGTCACACTGTTTTTTCGCCTTTAGATCTTCGGACACTATCACCCCAAGGTCCCTCTCCCCGTCCGTGCATATCAGCTTCTCTCCTCCCAGCATATACGGTTCCTTCCGATTATTAATCCCCAAATGCATTACTCTGCATTTCTTTGCATTGAATTTTAGTTGCCAGGGATTAGACCATTCCACTAACTTTTGCAGATCCTTTTTCATATTTTCCACTCCCTCTTCGGTGTCTACTCTGATACAAATCTTGGTATCATATGCAAAAAGGCACACTTTTCCTTCTAACCGAGTCTCCCTGGTGTATGCTTGTGTCAAGGAATGAGACTCTCTCATTCTGAGCTTGTTTGAGGGAAAGTAACTTTCTCAATGTGTACCAGTATCAGGCAGCGGGAAAAGAGCTCCCTCAGTCTATGCTAGTCAGTAAGAGGGGCTCCTCCAGTTTGTACTAGTGCTAGGGATAGGGGCTCCTCAAACTGAGCTAGTGTCAGGGGGAGCAGCTCCTTCAGTTACTGGCAAGTTCAGGGAGAGCGGTTCCTTCAGTCTGGATTAGTGTGAAGGAGAAAAACTCCCTCGGTTAGTGCCTGTATCCAAAGGAAGGGCCTAGTCAGTACTAGTTGTCAGAAAGACGGGATTCCCTAGCTTGTGCTAGTCTTAGGGGCAGGAGCTCTCTCCCTCCAGTCATCATAAGTTTCTCTTGTGCATCATAAGTTACCTTTAGGACAGGGATATTATCATTGCCAGCTTTGAAAACGGCCCGATTACACAGTGCAGCGATGCGAGACAGAGCCACCCAGGTGGGAGAGCTCTTATCAAAAGAGGCACCTGCAGGGGATAAAGTAAAGAGCAGAGAAAAGTAGAGGGTATTCTTAGTACCTGAGATACATAATTGAAACCACTTTAATTGTCCCTCTCTACATGCAGGATTTACAAAACATTGGCAGCTGTCTTCCCCATAAACCAAGTAGATACGTTGCCTTTAACTACACACAAATTCTAGACGTTCTGGTAGTGTGACTTGACTGTAGGACAATATTTTTAGTGCTGGCTAGCTCAATACTTTGTGCTGCTCCGACGCTTATAGGAACTCTTGTCACAATCCTAGCCCTAAAGCTCGGCTTGTGCCAGACGTGCCCTTAGCTAGTCCTGGCCCAGCCATACAAAGAGCCAACCACGGGGATAGGGTTGTGACCAGGAATAGGGAAAAACCTACATTTCCCTTTAATTCTGAGATAACTGATATCCAGGGAGTAGAAGACGTTGGAGATAACAGCCTGGAACAGCCTCTGAGGAACTCTACTCCCACTGCTAACTCCCAGCTGCAGGAGATAATTAAAAATCCTAAGAGAGCTAGGCAGAAGGTGCAGGTGGACCCTCCCCCTCAGAGAACAGGGCATGTTCGCCTCAACGTATTAGAGGCTGCTCTGAGGAGGAGACAGGCAGTTTACCCTTGGTTAGCCCAGGAAGGGGTCTCACAAGACTGTTCTCCTGAGTCTCAGGACATAGAAATGGTGGAGACAGCTACTGACCCTGTGGCCAGCCAGCCAGCACTACCAGAACGAATGGACTGCCTTGAGCCTACCAGCTTGCCTGAAGATATTCCTATGGAGGAGAGTTAAGTGGCAGGTCTGAGTAGTTTGTTATATGCCTAAGTGTGATTCCATTGTTGTTTGCTGCTCAGTGAATGTGTTTCCCTGGGAGAGAAGTGAGAATTGTGCTGCACTGCTGGGTTAATGCAGGAAGAAAAAAAAAAAAACCCACGTTTTTTTTTTCTTGAACTTAATGGTTCTGCTCTAGTTAAGTTCACATTTTTGAGTTCTTACAAAGTGTGGGACTGTGAGGGAGTAGTAATTGGGGAGAAGCCACTTGACATCCTGGTTGGGATTGTGGGGCCATTTGTGGCATTCTGTGTAACAGAAAATATATGGTGGTTTCAGCTACTCCCCTCCCCCACCAACTCCTGTTAAGTTGGTTGGGGCCAAGCCTGCCTTATTCTGGGGCTTGGACACAGCATTGCATGAAAGGGATACTAGCATTATGAAGTAACTGCCTGGTGCTGAGGGCAGCGATATTCAGAACTGTTTGTTTTACCTACCTGGATTACCTGCATGAAGGTGAGAGCTTAGACAGGAGGTTTTTGTCAGCTCTATTTTTGTTTTGGACTTATTTATTTTGTTGCTTGGAGAAAAGACTGACCTGAAGTCTCCCCTCCAGTGTATCACCACAATAAAGTGAGACTTAATGAACTTTAAATTGACTCTTTTGGAATCTTTATCCATATTGATATTGAACAGTGACCAGCAGGACTTCCTTCCTTTATGGGAAGCACGCCGGAGTAGCGCTGTCGTGAGCGTCGACCGGAGTCACACTGATTTACAGGCACCGGCCACGCTACAAATGGTATCAGTTGCGGGATAGAGCGCCTCCTGCTGGACATTTGTTGAATTTGGAAAAAAAAAAAAAGGTGTTGATTTTTTTTTGAATTTTTTTTTTTAGCTTATTGTTTTAGTTTGTTTGGTTAGTTCCAGTCCGGGAGCAACTGGTTCCAGACTTCTTGGTCCCGCTAGCTGAGGAAGCGGAGTCTTCTGTTGGAGGAGAGGATCCTTACAGTGGAGCGGAGACGTTTCTGGAGGAGTGTAACCTGACCTATGAGGAGCCGGTGTGGAAAGGCCCCAGGGAAGGACCGGATTCGGGTGTAAGAGGACAAATACGCAGACAAACGACTGGAGGCCAAGGAGGTCTACAAACCAAAGGCTCAGACTCACCAATCGCTCTGGTAAGAGTACCTCAGCAAAGGGGGGTTGGTGAGGGACAGATAAGTGAAGGTGTAAACTACCGCACTTGGAGAATTTCTCTTATTGCTTCTCTTCTAGGCAGCAAGGCAGGATGGACCAGCAACAGCTGATGGCTTTTCTGACCGCCGAGAGACAGAAGCAGAGCGAGGACCTGCAGGCTGTGCTAAAAGCAAACCAGGACTTGTGGAATCTTAAGCAAGAATGGGAAAGTCAACAGCATGAGGAACTGATGAGGGCGATAAGCACCCAGGCAGGGGTCTTGACGCAGCTATTGCAGCAGACGGCTGTCGAGCCACACACTGGGCCGGCGCTGAACCTGGACTGCCCATCCGCGGTAGGACTAAGCCCTTTTTTGTTATCTGATATAGTCAAAATACCACCTAGCCAGGAGCTAAACCAAGGGTTTTGGGAGCCCATGGGAGCCGCGGATCAAAGACGCTGGATACCGGGGGAGGGGGCTAGAACCTATGTAGACCTGGACTGGCCGGGAAAAGATGGAGCCTTGCTCCAGACTGAGGGGAGGGCTATGCATTCCCGGATGCGATATGAGGAAAACTCAGGGGAGCCCAGAGTGGGGAAGACTTCGCAGGGAAGGGGTCTTCAGGGTGTCCGCTGTGGGGGAAGTGAACATACACAACATTTTTGTAAAAAGAAAAGAGATTTGATAATCACCCGTGGGCTGGATAGGTACAGTCCTAGGGAGTATCAGGTGTCAGTTTCAATAGCAGGGAAACAGGTAATGGCCCTGATAGATACTGGCGCGGACCAATCTATGATGGCTACGGACCAGTATAACTATATTTTCCCGAGGGAAAGAGGAAGGACGGTGATTATTCGATGTGTGCATGGGGATAGCCTCAGATACCCGCTCCGGCCGACCACTATCCTGTATGGGGATAAGGTATACAGGGTCGATTTTGCAATCGTGCCTAAAGCTCCCTATGCCCTTATCTTAGGCCGAGATTGGGAAGGCCTAGGGGAATACTTAAGAGTTAAACAGGGCTTGGTGGGTACGCGGTCCCAGGGTCCGGTTATGTCAGTAGAGGAGGAAGGATTGGACCACATTTTTCCCTTCAGGGGGGAGGTGGTGCAGACATTCCCTCAAAGACAGGGCCGGCAGACTCAAGCCCAGAAACAGAAACACCAAAGGAGTCAGGCTCTAAGACAAGTAACCAGTTCTAAGGAAATACCCTGGCTCCCTCAAGGGGTGAGGGAAGTGTTTCCCACATTCCCTGCTGAACAAAAGGCTGACGCCTCCCTTCAAGAGATTTGGCAGCAAGTCTCCGTACCGTCCCCGGGCGCGATTAGGTTCCGGGTAAGACAGGGGTTATTGTACAGACAGAGTGCAGGACAGACCGCTAAGGTTAGACAGGAGCAACTGGTGGTCCCGCAGGGGTTTCGGAAAATAATTCTGCAAACCGCTCATGACCATCCCCTGTCGGGTCACAAAGGGGCAGAGGCCACGGAAATTCAGGTGTTGAGGAGATTCTTTTGGCCGGGAATATCTCGGGATGTGGTGAAGTTTTGCCAATCCTGTCCCGTCTGCCAAAAACTATCCCTCGACAAGCCTGCCCGCGCCCCATTAGTCTCTGTTCCCAGGGTGGAGGAGCCGCTAGCACGGCTGGCCATGGATATGGTGGGACCGCTAGAAAGGACGCCGCGGGGGCATAGTTTTATTCTCGTCGTTATGGATGTGGCCACGAGGCATCCACGGGCATTTCCGTTGAGGAAGTCATCCTCTGCCGCTATTATGAGGGAATTAGTGGGTCTGTTTTGTACAGTAGGGTTTCCCCGAGAGGTCTTGACAGACCAAGGGAGCAATTTCCTTTCAAAGGAAATGGAAAAATTCTGGCAGGGGTTTGGGATTCGACATATAAAAACTTCAGCCTACCATCCCCAGGCCAATGGGATGGTTGAGCGCTTCAACCAATCGCTCAAGCAGATGTTGAAGAAGGTTACAGGACAGGATAGAAGGGACTGGGACCTTTTCATTCCATTGGTGCTGTTCGCAGCTAGGGAAAAGGTACAAGACTCCCTTGGCGTCAGTCCCTTCGAGATGCTATACGGTAGGATTCCCCGGGGCATATTAGATATTGTTAGGATCAGTGGGGGTCACAGGAGGGGGCAGAAGCCAATGTTGTATCCTACCTGGCAAACTTAAGGAAAAGGCTTGCACAAGTGGCTCGGATAGGTAAAGACAATTTGGAATGGGGGAGGAAAAGACAGAAGCTCTACTATGACAGGAAGGCCAAGGCCCGCCAACTAAAGGTGGGGGATAGAGTGTTAATCTTGATACCCTCAGATCCCCACAAATTCCTGGCGGAGTGGAAAGGCCCAGCCACCATTGTGGAAAGGCTTAATGAAGTTGATTACCGGGTCAGGGATGAGAGGAATAGGGTTCAGACATATCACATCAACCTCCTGAAGCCCTGGCGGGAAAGAGAGGTTCTGGCCCTAATGGCCGAGCAAAAACAGGACGATGACCTAGGGCCCCAGATAGCGGACTTGACACAAACAGAGGGGGTCAATATAGGGACCAGCTTATCAGAGGGACAAACTAGGCAGCTGGAAACCTTGGTACAGGATTTTCAGGATGTGTTCTCTCCAATACCGGGTCGCACAGAGGTGGTCACCCATGAGATAATCACTACCCCAGGGAAGATAGTGAGGGTGAAACCTTATAGGTTATCCGAAAAGAAGAAAGAGTTGGTACAAAATTTGGTGGAGGAAATGCTGTCTCTGGGGGTGATTGAGCCATCCCAAAGCCCTTGGTCAAGTCCCATCGTTATAGTACCCAAGGCGGATGGCACACCCAGATTTTGTATTGACTTCAGACAACTCAATGAAATATCCCAATTTGATGCTTTTCCCATGCCCCGGGTGGATGATCTACTGGACCAGCTGGGGCAGGCCCAGTATCTCTCCACTCTCAACCTTACGAAGGGCTATTGGCAGATTCCACTGTCACCTAGTGCTAGGCCCAAGACCGCCTTCAGTACCCCCCTTGGATTGTACCAGTTCCGGCGTATGCCATTTGGCCTTCACGGCGCGGCTGTTATTTTGTCAAAGGGGTATTACAGAGGTACTAAGGGGACACCATGCCTATGCGGACGCCTACTTGGATGACATTGTGATTCATTCCCGGAGTTGGTCAGAACACCTAGGGCACGTAAGGGCGGTACTAGAGTCTTTAAGGGAAGCAGGATTTACGATCAACCCAAAAAAATGTTACTTGGGCCAGAGGGAAGTCAAATATCTGGGATATGTGGTGGGAAGAGGACAGGTCAAGCCCCTCATAGACAAGGTAGAGTGTGGAGGAACTACCTGCGCCCCACCACAAAGAAACAACTCCGGGGGTTCTTGGGGCTCATCGGGTATTATAGGCGATTTATACCCGACTTCGCCAACCAGGCATCGGCACTCACAGATATGTTGAGGAAGGATAGGCCGGACACACTGGGATGTGAAGCTTCGGGTAGAGGGGCACTGGAGGATCTCAAGAAAGCCTTATGCACAAACCCGGTGCTTAGGTCCATTGATTTATCAAAACCCCTGATCCTTCAAACGGATGCCTCAGGCACCGGTCTAGGGGCCATACTGAGTCAAGAAGTTCAGGGGGTGGAACACCCGGTATTATATTTGAGCCGCAAGCTTCATCCCAATGAGAGGAATTACGCGACTGTTGAGCTGGAATGTCTGGCTGCTAAATGGTCGATGCAGACCCTGGAACATTATTTACAGGAGCATGAGTTTACCCTGGTAACTGATCACGCAGCGCTGAAGTGGTTAAATACGATGCGGAATAATACCGTATTTTCGCGGATATAACGCGCGCGTTATACGTGATTTTACGTACCGCGCATACCCCTCGCGCGTTATATGCCTGAGCGCGGTATACAAAAGTTTTTAAACATAGTTCCCACCCCGCCCGACGCCCGATTCACCCCCCCAGCAGGACCGCTCGCACCCCCACCCCGAACGACCGTTCGCACGCGCTCCCACCCGCACCCGCATCCACGATCGGAGCAAGAGGGAGCCCAAGCCCTCTTGCCCGGCCGACTCCCCGACGTCCGATACATCCCCCCCCCCGGCAGGACCACTCGCACCCTCACCCCGAAGGACCGCCGACTCCCCAACAATATCGGGCCAGGAGGGAGCCCAAACCCTCCTGGCCACGGCGACCCCCTAACCCCACCCCGCACTACATTACGGGCAGGAGGGATCCCAGGCCCTCCTGCCCTCGACGCAAACCCCCTCCCCCCAACGACCGCCCCCCCCCAAGAACCTCCGCCCGTCCCCCAGCCGACCCGCGACCCCCCTGGCCGACCCCCACGACACCCCCACCCGCCTTCCCCGTACCTTTGTGTAGTTGGGCCAGAAGGGAGCCCAAACCCTCCTGGCCACGGCGACCCCTTAACCCCACCCCGCACTACATTACGGGCAGGAGGGATCCCAGGCCCTCCTGCCCTCGACGCAAACCCCCCTCCCCCCCCAGCCGACCCGCGCCCCCCCTGGCCGACCCCCACGACCCCCCACCCCCCTTCCCCGTACCTTTGGAAGTTGGCCGGACAGACGGGAGCCAAACCCGCCTGTCCGGCAGGCAGCCAACGAAGGAATGAGGCCGGATTGGCCCATCCGTCCTAAAGCTCCGCCTACTGGTGGGGCCTAAGGCGCGTGGGCCAATCAGAATAGGCCCTGGAGCCTTAGGTCCCACCTGGGGGCGCGGCCTGAGGCACATGGGCCAAACCCGACCATGTGTCTCAGGCCGCGCCCCGAGGTGGGACCTAAGGCTCCAGGGCCTATTCTGATTGGCCCACGCGCCTTAGGCCCCACCAATAGGCGGAGCTTTAGGACGGATGGGCCAATCCGGCCTCATTCCTTCGTTGGCTGCCTGCCGGACAGGCGGGTTTGGCTCCCGTCTGTCCGGCCAACTTCCAAAGGTACGGGGAAGGGGGGTGGGGGGTCGTGGGGGTCGGCCAGGGGGGTCGCGGGTCGGCTGGGGGGGGGGGGGGGTTTGCGTCGAGGGCAGGGGGGCCTGGGATCCCTCCTGCCCGTAATGTAGTGCGGGGTGGGGTTAAGGGGTCGCCGTGGCCAGGAGGGTTTGGGCTCCCTTCTGGCCCAACTACACAAAGGTACGGGGAAGGCGGGTGGGGGTGTCGTGGGGGTCGGCCAGGGGGGTCGCGGGTCGGCTGGGGGACGGGCGGAGGTTCTTGGGGGGGGGCGGTCGTTGGGGGGAGGGGGTTTGCGTCGAGGGCAGGAGGGCCTGGGATCCCTCCTGCCCGTAATGTAGTGCGGGGTGGGGTTAGGGGGTCGCCGTGGCCAGGAGGGTTTGGGCTCCCTCCTGGCCCGATATTGTTTGGGAGTCGGCGGTCCTTCGGGGTGAGGGTGCGAGTGGTCCTGCCGGGGGGGGGGATGTATCGGACGTCGGGGGGGGGGCATCAGGCTTTCAGGATGGGGACAGACCTTCAAGGGAGGACAGTGCACGGAAGTCAGGGGGGGTGAACGGAGAGTCGGGACAGCGCACGGAAAGTCAGGGCGGGCGAAAGGAGCGTCGGGCATCATGCGCGTTATATGCCTGAGCGCGGTATAGAAAAGTTTTGGTACATATCATCGTGATTTCTGCGCGCTATACCCCTGTGCGCGTTTTACACAGGTGCGCGTTATATCCGCGAAAATACGGTAACTCCCATCTCACCTGTTGGTATTTGGCCCTTCAGACATTTCGGTTCAGGGTACTGCATCGACCAGGGCGATTGAGCGTTAATGTGGATAGCCTGTCTAGGATGCAGGAAAGTACGGAGCCAGGTTTGAGATCTCAGGGCGACCATCCCTTAAAGGTGAGGGTATGTCACAATCCTAGCCCTAAAGCTCGGCTTGTGCCAGACGTGCCCTTAGCTAGTCCTGGCCCAGCCATACAAAGAGCCAACCACGGGGATAGGGTTGTGACCAGGAATAGGGAAAAACCTACATTTCCCTTTAATTCTGAAATAGCTGATCTCCAGGGAGTAGAAGACGTTGGAGATAACAGCCTGGAACAGCCTCTGAGGAACTCTACTCGCACTGCTAACTCCCAGCTGCAGGAGATAATTAAAAATCCTAAGAGAGCTAGGCAGAAGGTGCAGGCGGACCCTCCCCCTCAGAGAACAGGGCGTGTTCGCCTCAACGTATTAGAGGCTGCTCTGAGGAGGAGACAGGCAGTTTACCCTGGGTTAGCCCAGGAAGGGGTCTCACAAGACTGTTCTCCTGAGTCTCAGGACATAGAAATGGTGGAGACAGCTACTGACCCTATGGCCAGCCAGCCAGCACTACCAGAACGAATGGACTGCCTTGAGCCTACCAGCTTGCCTGAAGATATTCCTATGGAGGAGAGTTAAGTGGCAGGTCTGAGTAGTTTGTTATATGCCTAAGTGTGATTCCATTGTTGTTTGCTGCTCAGTGAATGTGTTTCCCTGGGAGAGAAGTGAGAATTGTGCTGCACTGCTGGGTTAATGCAGGAAGAAAAAAAAAAAACCCACGTTTTTTTTTTCTTGAACTTAATGGTTCTGCTCTAGTTAAGTTCACATTTTTGAGTTCTTACAAAGTGTGGGACTGTGAGGGAGTAGTAATTGGGGAGAAGCCACTTGACATCCTGGTTGGGATTGTGGGGCCATTTGTGGCATTCTGTGTAACAGAAAATATATGGTGGTTTCAGCTACTCCCCTCCCCCACCAACTCCTGTTAAGTTGGTTGGGGCCAAGCCTGCCTTATTCTGGGGCTTGGACACAGCATTGCATGAAAGGGATACTAGCATTATGAAGTAACTGCCTGGTGCTGAGGGCAGCGATATTCAGAACTGTTTGTTTTACCTACCTGGATTACCTGCAGGAAGGTGAGAGCTTAGACAGGAGGTTTTTGTCAGCTCTATTTTTGTTTTGGACTTATTTATTTTGTTACTTGGAGAAAAGACTGACCTGAAGTCTCCCCTCCAGTGTATCACCACAATAAAGTGAGACTTAATGAACTTTAAATTGACTCTTTTGGAATCTTTATCCATATTGATATTGAACAGTGACCAGCAGGACTTCCTTCCTTTATGGGAAGCACGCCGGAGTAGCGCTGTCGTGAGCGTCGACCGGAGTCACACTGATTTACAGGCACCGGCCACGCTACACTCTATGACCATCTGAGCAGCGCAGAGCATTCAGGGCGTCGTCCGGCGTTAAAAACCTCTTGCACGGTTTTGTATAAGGGGAATCCTTTACAATTTGGCTTTAAGGCTGCTTACAGTGCAGAATCAGCTCTACTGTCACTGGTCATTGAAGGTAGATTGATTCTTCCCTCTGGGTGGCGATTTTGCTTCTGTATGATCTTACAGCAGCATTTGATACAGTTTACTTTGATATTTTACTATGTAAATTGACATCTATGTGCATTACTGGGAAAGTGTTAAATTGGTCCAGAGAGTTCTTATATAATGGTATTACCAAATTAAAATGTAAAATATATTGTCTAAAACTTGGAAATTGCCCTGCGGTGTTCCACAGGACTTTCCACTTTCTCCATTATTATTTAATGTCTATCAAATGTCTTTCTGCTGTGGCTTCTCTATTCTGGGAGCAAAATGGTATTCTTATGCAGATGATATGTTTTTATTGATTCCTGTTGGAGATGTTTAATACACCAACGATTATAAATTGTTTTACTAAGATCGAGGATTACAGTATTATTCATGGATTTAAGCTTAATAATGAAAAGACCAAATTACTCTGGCTACATCAGCATGACTATTCTGTTCCAGAAGTTCTGTCTTTGTCAGACAGTTTTTCTATAAAACTGGAGTGTATTTCAAAGGTGCTAGGAGTTTATATGGATACAACCTTGTCGTTGGAATTTCAGGTCAATGCTGTGGCACAAACTGTCATTCATAAGAACATAAGAATTGCCGCTGCTGGGTCAGACCAGTGGTCCATAATGCCCAGCAGTCTGCTCATGCTGCGGCCCTCTGGTCAAAGACCAGCTCCCTAACTGAGACTAGCCCTATCAGCGTACGTCCTTGTTCAGCAGGAACTTGTATAACTTTGTCTTGAATCCCTGGAGGGTTTTTCCCCCTATGACAGACTCCGGAAGAGCGTTCCAGTTTTCTACCACTCTCTGGGTGAGGAAGAACTTCCTTACGTTTGTACGGAATCTATCCCCTTTCAACTTTAGAGAGTGCCCTCTCGTTCACCCTACCTTGGAGAGGGTGAACAACTGCATAATATACATTCCTTATTTCTGAGAAACATTTTGCTGTATTGGTTCAATCACTGATTATGTCATAATTTGATTATTGTAATAGAATATATTGTACTTTTTTTTCCCAACTGCTTTTTAAACTGCAGTCAAAATGATCTTTCATCTCAAGTAATCTGATAGGGTGATACCACCATTGATTAAGTTACATTGGCTCCCCATTCAAGCCCATACTGAATTTAAGCTACCATGTTTGATATTCAGATTATCCTATGGTTCAAGCCCAGAATATTTATTGACCTCCCCTTTTACAATACAGCGCAAGAGGTTTTTAGTGCCGGTTGGCACGCTGAATGTTCTGTGCTGCTCCGACTCTCATGGGAACTCTATGACCACTGGAGCAAGGCAGAGCATTCAGCGCACTGGCAGGCACTAAAAGCATCTTGCGCTGTTTTTCTTTTTTTTTAATTGAGGGGGGGGGGAGTGAGTTTGTTCTCATTTCCTTACAACCCAAATCCTCTCCTGCAGAGATATCTTGTTTGATTCTTTGGCCCATAGCACGTTGTTTAGCGCTGGCCGCGGTGGTAACAGCTCCAACGCTCATAGAATTCCTATGAGCGTCGGAGCTGTTACCACCGTGGCCAGCACTAAAAATAATGGTACAGTTTTGTAAAAGGGGCAGTAGGGGTTAGGGGGTTGGTGTTCAATACAAGAAAATATTAGAGAAATCTATATCTTGCCAGGCTGGAATACTGGTCGCCGTACTTAAAGAAGGACAAAGTACTACTCGAAAGGGTCCAGAGAAGAGCGACTAAAATGGTTAAGGGGCTGGAGGAGTTGCCGTACAGTGAGAGATTGGAGAAACTGGGCCTCTTCTCTCTTGAAAAGAAGAGACTGAGAGGGTACATGATTGAAATGTTCAAGATAATGAGGGGAATAGTCTTAGTAGATAAAGACAAGTTGTTCACCTTCTCCAAGGTAGGGAGAATGAGAGCGCACTCTCTAAAATTGAAAGGGGATAGATTCCGTACAAACGTAAGGAAGTTCTTCTTCACCCAGAGAGTGGTAGAAAACTGGAACACTCTTCCAGAGGCTGTTATAGGGGAAAACACCCTCCAGGGATTCAAGACAAAGTTAGACAAGTTCCTGCTGAACCAGAACGTAGGCAGGTAAGGCTAGTCTCAGTTAGGGCACTGGTCTTTGACCTAAGGGACGCCGCCACGTGAGCAGACTGCTAGGCACAATGGACCACTGGTCTGATCCATCAGTGGCAATTCTTATGTTCTTATGTTAAGATTTGACATGAATTATCAAGAGAGTTAAAAACTTCATCTTCCTACTTGGTTTTTCAGAAAAAAATTGAAAACATATTTATTTAGAAAATGTCGACTACAATAATTTTCTTGTTATATACTGATTTCTTGTAATCCACTTTAAGCCTTTTTTTGGATGGAGTTGGAAGGATATAAATTCTATATCATATCATCATACCAAAGTGAGAAGGGATCCATGAGCTAGTGGAGCTCATTCATTGCTAAGGATGGTCACAGTTTGAAGGGGGGCAGCATGGTGATGTGCACCCCCCAACACCCCCCAAAACCCTTATGTACTGCCATATGGCACCTGCAGTCATAAGGGCTATTGGGGTGGTAGATAGGTGGATCTAGTAGGTTCTGGGGGGCTCACCATGACCTATAAGGTTTTTGTGGTGAGATGTGTATGTGGCACCCTTTTTGTGAAGTTTACATCAGTGCCCTATAAGGTACCCTACTACTCTGGTGCAATGTTTGGGTGTCCAGTCCATCACTTTTCTGACCTCGCCCACGTCTAAAAGCTCTTTTTCTAGGCGTTTTTGACTTGGATTAATTTTTGGACGAAAATGGGGTATAAAGATAGATGACTTAGCAGTCTGGACGATCAGGCAGCTGGACGTACAGTTAGAAGATTTAAAAAAAAAAAAAAATTTTGGACGTATTTTTCGAAAATGGACTTTTACCATATCCGACTTTGGGCGACTAGCTATTTAGGCCCAAAACGGACTTAGATGTATCTTTTGATTATGCCCCTCTACATACCTTTAATAGTATACTTCCTGCACTGAAATTACTGTATATAGCTCTAGTGTTAAATTAACACACTGTGGGCTCCTTTTATCAAGGCGTGCTACGGGGGTTAGCGTGTCGGACATTTCATCACGCGCTAACCCCCTCGGCAGCCTAAAATCCTAATGCTTCGTCAATGGAGGTGTTAGGTACTAGCGCGGCAGGCGGTTTAACGCGCGGTATTCCGCATGTTAAACCGCTACCACGCCTTTGTAAAAGGACCCCTGTATGTTTTTCTAGTGTAACACTTTCTGCACTGAATATAAGGGGATGGGATTTGATATACTGCCTTTCCGTGGTTACCTCTAGTGGTATATGTCTTACACTGAAAATACTGTATATATTCTTGTTTTATACAGCCTGCACTGCATATACCTCGCGTGTAACACTGCCTGCAGTGTATATACCTTTAGACATATACTTCTTGCACTAAAAATACTGTATATACCTCTAGTGTTACATTACCTGCATTTTATAAAATTCTAGTGTTACACTTCCTGCACTGAAATTATTTATACATACCTCTGGTGTTACACTGCCTGCACTCCATATATCTTTACACTGCCTGCTTAGTATTTGCCTGTAGTGGTATAATTCCTGAACTGAAATGACTGTATTATACTGCACCATGTATATTTCTAGTGTTATGCTTCCAATATTGCTTATATTTCTGCTGTATGTACACTTCCAATGGAGAATTTCTTCATATTGACAGTAAATAAATTCAAATAAATAAATAATGTCACAATGTCTGCACTATCCATACTTTTAATGTTATACTTCCCGCACTGTATATACCTCTGAAGTTACATTGCCTGTATTCCGATATTTCTAGTGTTATACCTCCTCTACTGTATATACTTCTAGTTTTACAATGCCTGCTCTACTTGCCTGCCTGCTTCTTCATCACGCAAGCAGAGCTGAAATCAAGGTGAAAGCTTCGAGCACTGAAAACAACGAATAAAGGTCGAAAACACTGAATAAAATAAGAAAAAATGAGAGCAGAACAGAAACATATCCTTCCAGCTCGCGTGCAGAAGAGAAAAACTGCAGGTGGCAGTAGAGCTCCCAGTGAAGTAGGAGGGACACAGAAAAAATCCAGAGTGGATTCCTTCTGCATATGGCTCACGAGCATGGGGAGATAACCCGCTTGTCTAGAATGACACATCTATTGCACTGGAATTAGTTTTAGTGTTACCCTGCCTGCACTGTGTACTATATATCTCTGAAGTTACACTTCCAGGACTGTATATATCTCTAGTGTTACACTGCCTATACTATTTGTGCTTCTAATGTTATATTGACTGTACTATATATAGCCCTGAAGTGACACTGCTTGTACTGTATATACCTATACAGTTATAATGAACACTAGTGTTACAATGCCTTGCACAGTACATAGCTGTAGTCCTACATTGCCCTATATATTATATATATTGCTTTGAAATTATTCCCCACATATGTTTAAATTTTCAAAAGTGTATGCACTCATGCAAATCTTTCCCCAGCCCTCAGGAAATCCTCCGAAAACAGCAGATAATACTAGTGTTAGACTTTGCTGTACCATTGGTGCTGCACTGCCCATGATATAAAGCTAATATTATATTACCTTGCAATGAGCAGTACAATATATAGTTCTAATGTTCAGTGCTTTAAGTTCTCTGGTGTACCTGATTGATCTTCTGTGGTATCAGCTTCGTGGATCTGGTTATCAAACCACATGTGAGCCACAGTCATGCGGTTCTGAGTTAGGGTCCCTGTTTTGTCAGAGCAGATGGTAGATGTGGATCCTAGAGTCTCCACAGCCTCCAGATTCTTAACCAAGCAGTTCTTGCGGGCCATGCGTTTGGCAGTCAGTGTGAGACAGACCTAAGAGGTGGAGAAAAGAGTGGGAGCAGGAGCAGAAAGAAAGGCCAGGTCAGTAGAAAAAAAGGCCACCATATTGGAAATACATGCACTCTATAGTGACATAGTCCAGACTATGTTATTATACAGTAATAAATGCATGGGCCAAGACAAGAACTGGGCTATTATAGATAGGAGATTAGTTTGCAAGTACACAAAGCCGCGACAGTAGACTGGACAGGGCGTAATATACGTACAGTGACAGTAGCTAAGAGTCCCTCTGGCACATTGGCAACAATGATCCCAATGAGGAAGATAACTGCTTCCAGCCATGAGTAGCCCAGGATAAGAGACAGCACAAAGAAGGTGATGCCGAGGAAGACTGCCACACCAGTGATCAGGTGGATGAAGTGCTCAATTTCTTTAGCTATAGGCGTCTTGCCAACCTCTAGCCCAGATGCTAGGGTAGCTATGCGCCCCATCACAGTGCGGTCTCCAGTGGCAATCACAACACCACGAGCAGTACCTGAAAAATACATATAGTAATGTGAAAACAGACAATAATACATGCAAGTACACAAAGCTTTCCATTCTCCTTCATCAGTATCTCAATTTTAAAAAACAAATTAGTTCTTTCCAGAAAACTCAACAGGTCCATCAACTCATGCCACTCTGATCCCTAAGCAGCAAACAGATGGGAATAACCTTCCATTACCTCCAGCCTCAATCAAATTCTGACCTCTCTCAATAATAGTGCTGCCCGATTCAGGGGAAAAAAATTTGATTCGATTCGATTCAGCCTATTGAATCAATTTTTCGATTAGATTTTCCTGCCCAATTGGGTGTTTTTTTTCAAACATCCTGGTGGGTTTATTTTATATCCTCTTCACCCCCCTTTGCCCTCTCCTACCCACACTGGCGCTGTGGTGTAAACAAAATAAACAAACAAAAAAGACTTTTCCTCTTTCTGTTAAATTCTAGCTCATATTCGCAGTCTAACACCAGCTCTGGCAGGATACACATTTCAAATCTGACTTATTGTAATCACACAACAGAAAATAAAATTATTTTTTCTACCTTTTGTTGTCTGGTCATTATTCAACTCATGTTGGTTCCAGGCTCTGGTTGTCTTCTGATAACTCGCTTGCCAGGGTCTCCCGCCCATTTGTCGTTTTCTTCTTTCTCGGTGCTAACCATCCATCTTTCATCTCTGTCCTCGTTTCCCTTCCCTCCCCCGGAGGTCTGGCATCTTTCCTTTTTTTATGTCTCTATCCCCGCAACTGCAGCGATGGACCCCACCATCCCCAGATCCACCATCTCTCCTTTTCTTAACTACCCTTTCATCCAGCATCTCTCCCTCCTTTCCCACCACCCCAGGGTTCACCATCTCTCCCATTCTCTTCCCAACTACCCGCCTATCCAATATCTCTATCCCCCCTTCCACACCATCCCTTGTGTCCAACTTCTCTCCCTTTCTGTTCCCTCCCTCCCTCCCATTGTCCACCATCTCTCTCCCTCTCCTGTTTTTAGACCCATTATTTCTTCCCCCCCATTCTGGTATATGCACATCTCTTTGAACCCCCCTTCCCTTCCTCCCTCCGTGTACCTTTACACCAGGGCCCCCCTCCCCCGAAGGCCTGCCCCCCTCTGAAGGACTGTCAGCCCTGAAAGCTGTACCCCACTGAAGGCCTGCCCCCCCCACATGCCTGCAGCCCCCTGAAGGCATGCATGTTTCCCCCTGGCCTCCTGCTCTTACCTTAAGATAATCGGCAGCCTGCAGAGAGGATTGTGGTGCTGTAGCGATCTTTGCAGGCTGCCATCATCCTCAACACCACATTCACTCTACCGTGGTCCTGCCCCTCCTCTGACGTCAGGGGCAGGATTGCGGCAGAGCCAATGTAGTGCTGAGGATGATGGCAGCCTGCAAAGATCGCTACAGCACTATGATCCTCTCTGCAGGCTGCCGATTATCTTAAGGTAAGAGCGGGAGGCCAGGGGGGAAACCAGAGGATGCTGAAAAAGCCTATGTAGTACTTCCCAACTGACCCTCACCCCCTCAAGCAGCAGCAGCAAGCCAGCAAGAGGCAGCGCTGCCACTCCTGCTTTAGAAGGCGAGGGGGGAGGGTTGGTAACGAAACAGCAAGGCCGATTTAAAAAAAACACCCAAATTGATTCAAATCGATTCATCCAATTCGAATCAGTGAATCGATTCAAATCGGAAATCGGGCAGCAGTACTCAACTGTCAAGAAATTTCATATAGCACTGCTTGAAAAGCACAACATCCAGTACAGCTGTTTATTGCCTAAAAGGGGGTCTAGAGCAGTGTTCTTCAACCTTTTTACACCTAAGGACCGGCAGAAATAAAAAAATTATTTTGTGGACCGGCATCAGTCCGCAGACCGGTGGTTGAAGAACACTGGGCTAAGTCGTGGGTCAGACTCTGCCCATCTCTACCCAGTCTCCACCCCAGACCCTGCCCCCATAGTCCTAATTGTAACACTATTTTTTTCCATTCATTTTTCATATATACGCATAATATAATCTTATTAACAACGCATCGATTGCACCACGGAACGGCAGTTGAAGAACACAGTTTGGGGCCTGATGCACATGCCTGCCCTGTGGACTGGCAGGAAATTTCTGTGGACTGGCACCGGTCCATGGACTGGTGGTTGAAGAACACTGGTCTAGAGGATCCTGAGTGTGTTCTGTTCTTACCCTCAACACAATTGGTGGAAAAGAATGTGACATTCCTAGTCTCCAACGGGTTCTCGTGGGTGCAGTCAGGTGATCGGGTTTGGGGCTCTGATTCACCAGTAAGGGAGGAATTGTCCACCTGGATGGAGGAAGAGCATAATAAATTTAGACATGGTCAACCATTTCTACTGTTTTGTAACTTTTCCCACATGGCAAGTCTTTAAGTCAAGAGTTAGTAACTCAAAGCTGAGCAAGAAAGAAGGTTTTATCCAAGGCTGGTGCAAGGGTATTAGGTGTCCTAGGCCAGTGCTTCTCAACCCAGTCCTTAAGGCACACCCAGCCAGTCAGGTTTTCAGGATATCCACAGAGAATATGTATGAGATAAATTTGCATACTAAGGTGGGAGTGCATTGAAATCCTGAAAACCTGACAGGCTGGATGTGCCCAGAGGGCAGGGTTGAGAAGTACTGCCCTAGGCTAACCTTCAGCTTCACTCCCCATTACCTATCATGATTCTGAGCCTCCTTCTGAGATTCTGAGATTTAAATTCAACAATTGCAATCAACCCATCACCACCTCTTCCAAAATGGTTCAGTAAAAATTTTTAAATGGACATCATACTTTTAAATATTTACATATGTATATTTATATTAAAAATATATACAACTCCTAAATCCAGAATTGTACCATTTATCTGGTTGCTCTGAAAATAAGAGTGGAACCATCTCATCTAGATTTAATTAGTTCTTTTATTGCCTTTGTAGAGAGAAGAGTCCTAACACACTTTCAACTCAGGATCACCCAGCAGTGGCAGAGCTGTGATGTAGCTGGTGGGGATCTCCACGCCAAGCAAGCTAAAGATTTCCAATATCTCTCCCTCCCCCCACAAGTGATTGGGGGGTGTATGGCATATCTTAACTGCATTTGCCCAACTCCACCCCAGTACCTTTTAAATTCTTCAGTTCTTCGTTGGCAGCAAGCAGCGACTCATACCCATTGCTAGCACTGGCTTCAAGCCTTTCCCCTGATGTGACTTCCTGTTCACAAGACCAGGAATTTGCATCAGAATGATGGCTCATGGCCAGCAGGTACAAATAGCTGTTCACTATCTATGAAGAACTGTAGAGGTACAGGGAGTTGGGAAAGTGCAGTTAAGAGACCCCCAATTACTGGGGGGTAGGGGAGGGAGAGATGCCAGATCACAGGAGGGGCTTTAGGCGTCCGGACCAATCAGAGCCTCAGGCCACTTCCAGGAGGGGAGGGGCCTGAGGCTCTGATTGGCCCAGGTTGTTTAAGGCCCTTCCTATGGGAGGGGTCTTAGACAACCTGGGCCAACAGAGCCTCAGGCCCCTCTCCGGATGCACCAGGAAGGAGCTTAAGGCTCTGATTGGTCCAGATGCCCCATAGGAGGAGCCTTAGGTGTCCGGGCCAATCAGAAT
The DNA here is from genome assembly GCF_902459505.1 of Geotrypetes seraphini. Classification (NCBI taxonomy): domain Eukaryota; kingdom Metazoa; phylum Chordata; class Amphibia; order Gymnophiona; family Dermophiidae; genus Geotrypetes; species Geotrypetes seraphini. Next base: position 70,316,156 of record NC_047094.1, on the reverse strand, counting down.
CTTAGGTCCCTTCCCGGTACATCTGGGGAGGGGCTTGAGGCTCTAATTGTCCCAGGTTGTTTAAGGCCCTGCCTATGGGAGGGGCCTTAGACAACTTGGGCCAATCAGAACCTCAGGCCCCTCCCCTCCTGGCCTCAGGATACACTGGGGAGGAAAAGGTCCATTTTGAATAGGCGGGCCAGCTGGCCACAGGGAGTAGGCATCCCTCCAGTCAGTCAACTAATTCAAGATAAGGGAGAGGTGTTGGAGGTGGGGGGGGGGAGAGGTTGTGTGGCAGTGGGAGAGAATGGGTTTCTCTCCCGCTAATATGGGGGTTTCGCTTGGCAGGAGAGAATGGGCATCTCTCTTGCTGCTGGGGGGGGGGGGGAGGAAGGGGATTGCCATTGCAGGGGGAAGTATTGTTTGTGGTGGGATAAAGTGGGCATCTCTCACGCTGCTGGGGGGGGGGGGTCATCTTCCCATTGGAAGCTATAGGCAGGAAGTGCCTTTATCCTTGGTTACAGCAGCTCCCTCCTTCCTCTGGGGCTCATCAGTCAGATACAGCCAGCCAATAGACTTTAAAACAGTTGTCTCTTCCTCCTATAGCCCATTGGTCAGAGATTACAGCCAATCACAATAGAGGGAGGCAGAAGCAGTGACTGGGATACAGAAACATTTCCTTCCTGCCTTCCTTTGCTGTCCTATAGCATGGAGATTTCAGCTCCAAATTTAATAAAGTATATAAAAAAATACTGAACATGCCCAAGCACCCACAAGTGGGTGGAAATCTCAGTGCGTCTTATGGAGCGATGGTACAAATTTTAAACCCCCCCCTGCACTGTTTTAAAACTCACTGCCGGAGTACCTTTAAAAACATCCACCCATCTACCCGCCCGCTGTCGCCGTTGCCACATCTGTGCTCCTGAACTGTGTGCCACTAGCGAGGGAGGGATAAACACTGGACCACCAGATACGAGGGGATGATTTAAAAGTACTGGAGTGAGAGGGTGATTAAAAGAACTGGCGGGGGGGATGATCTAAAAGTACTGGATGTTCTGCTCAATGCTTCGCCGGAAAAAGCCATTGCACCCCTCACATGCATGAAACTCATAGTGGAATCCTGATGCCACATCACCGCACACTTTGCACAACAGCACCATCCCATTTACCTTGCTGATATTGCTGGAGGTTTTGCTGGGAGATATCCTGCTCCCGCTGTCCAGTGCTACCTGTAGGCTGCTGGGAGACCCTCTGAAGATGTAGAAAAATGAGGGGGGGGAGACACATCCTCCCCAAAGCCAGAGGAATGGGAATCCTGAGTCACAGAGCCCGTGGTGGAAGGGGGGAAGTAAGAGGGGAAATACTGACATGTGTGACAAACCCAGGTCCGTTTTGGCCAAAACAAACCCGAATCCGTACCGGGTTTTGCCCCAGTGATCAGGAGTATTCACAGTGCACCTAGATGCAGGAGGGCTGATCAGGTGACCTGCCAATTGATTGATGAAGCTGACTTCTGCTCTGATTTGACATGGAGGTAGAAGAGACAGGGCAGGATAAGATTAAGAGAAAAAACTACACTCCATGCAGACCTGCCACTGTCAGAAAGCTTATTCAGTTTGAACAGCCTGTTAAAATCAGGACTAGGGAGAAACCTGCCTGTAATAGCAGGAAGCAAGCCGGTGTGTGGAAAAAACCTTCCCCCACCTTCTCAGAGGGGGAGTGGTTATCCACAGGATATAACGAGGCTTCTGAGAACAGGAGTGAGGCACACGGGGCACACAGGAGAGACGGGAGAATGGGAAGCTGAGAGGAGGCAGTCTCTCTCAGACTGTCCTATGTTTGAGGCAGACGAGTTACCTCCTGTCTGGGACACTGGAGTACAGCAGAAGGAGAAGCCATGGAGGTTCAGGAAAGCTGTTTAGGAGCTGACACTCTGCCAACACCCACGGAGACACAGTAAGCCTGAATTTGGGATTTAATTTCTTTATGCTGCCAGCTTGTCTCTTACCTGTTTGAAGCCAGTGCAGCAGCTCTCCTGGAAAGCCACATTTTGAGGCTTCTGTAAAGCAGGAATGTATGTAATTTCTGACAAACCATTTTGAATGTATTTCATGTATGGTGATTCAGCTAGGAAATCTTGTTGGTCCTGTACAGCTGTGCCTGATTGCTACAGCAACGTTTAGAGGGAAATGCCTGATTTTGGTCTCTGAATAATGCTGTGATTCTTATATGTTCTGGACTGTTTGATAAAAGCATTACTTGCCTGAATATTGCTGCTCTGGTGAAGAGGACTGTATTTCTTGACTGATTAAAGTCCAGAAGCAGGGGACTGTACACAAGGCCAAGATTCAACTGCCTGATTATATTATTTTGAACCTTTTTGGATTTCATGCAATATCAGTTCATTTTGCACTACAAGGCTGTTGCCTGTATTTTGATTTATTCAACCAGTGGTTGAAATAAAGTTTATGTTTGTTTTGCATTTCTGACTAATTCCTTTTTACCTTGCATGCTTAAGTTTTAGAATGTGCCTGTTTTAAAGCCCTGAAGGATCCCTTAGTGGAAAGGGACATGCCGGGTTTAAGCTTTGGTCACGTTCCCAGGTGCTCGCTGCGCCTTACAGGAGCCTGGGTTGTGACACATGTGGACTGAAAACTGCCATTGGAATTGTCACTGTACATGGAAACAGGACTGATCATGCTGGGGGAAGAACCTGTAGAACTGATGTAAGTGATCACTCCACCTGTACTGGCGTTGGAATCCAAAGGTGTCATTTAACAGTACTGGGGTGGGGGTGGGGTGATATAAAAGAACTGGCGGGAGGGGGGGGTGCATTTAAAAGTATACCGGCAAATATACAAAAGAGGTAAAGTGTGTGCTTTTGGCCAGAAATTGTGACCACAGGCTCCAATCTCTTCTTGGGATCCTTTGGTGAACAACAGAGGTGGCTGTGAGGCAAAAAATTAAATTTAATCATGGATGGACTAGGCACAGAGGATCCTTGGTCATAAAAAATAATGCAAAATCTGAGATGATTTAATATAGGCCACTTTTCTGTAAAATATCCAAAATGGATAACAGCAGAGTAAAATATAATTAAGCATGTACTGCAGTAGGTAGGGAAATGTGCAGACAGATGGATCTAGCCCTGTCCCTGACTGTCCTGTGCCCTGTCCCGGCCTACCGCTAGACCACCAGAGGGGAAACAGGATTCAGAGACTGGCAGGGAGGAGGGAAAGAGTGCAGAGCTTGGAAAGGAGTGTGGAGTTGGGTGCAGAGACTGGGAGTTGGGTGCAGGGAGAAACTGGTTCAGAAATGATTTTTTTTCTTGTTTTCCTCCTCTAAATCTAGGGTGCGTCTTATGAAGTGAAAAATATGGTACCTGTAAATCAATCTCCTGCATATTCATTGTACAAATCTTAAAATACCAACTGGGTTGTGACCCTTGAGGAGATGATGCCCCAACTAGATACCTTGCAGCCATGGGCTGAGATGATCCGAAGGTCTGCAGGGACTCTGTCCCCTCCTTTGATTTCCACCAGGTCTCCCACTACAACCTCCTCAGCATTGAGCTGCATCTTTTCCCCTTCACGGATCACCAGTGCTTGCTGTAACGGTATAAATGCAAGTCAGGTTAATGAGAAAGATCTCTGCACATACAGAAATACCAGCACTAGCAATTGAAATATCATCCTGTCTGACACTTATCAGGAGGCTATAATGCATTACCCTACTACTTTTCATCTCTCTCTCATCAGGAAGTCAACAGATGGTGTCCCTCTTTACTCCATTCCATTTAGTTGTTACCATAAAGTCATAATCCATAACCCTTCTTCCTAACCCTTCTCATCTGTCATCAGGAAGTCAGTCAATTTCTTTTTCCTTCCCATTTTCCCCATCCCTCACCTGAGGCACCATGTTCTTGAAGGATTCCATGATTTTGGAGCTCTTTGCTTCTTGGTAATAGGAAAAACATCCTGTGATGATGACAACAGCTGCTAATACAATGCCCAGATACAACTGTGAGAGAAGGAAGAAGACCATCATCATTCTGAGAATTACAGTGTCATGTGGTTTCAGTGACCACATGCACCTTAAAGAGAGAGAGCACAAACAACATCACTGAATGTGTTCTGAAAACAAACACTTAGCTCCTCTACCAACTACCTCCTTTATTATGACAGATATGTTATAGCTGCATTCATCCCATCCAGTCATAGACTCTGCTATTGTTTCCTAAGTAGTGCATCCATGGAAATTTGATACATATTTCAAAATCTTTCTTGGTTATCTGGACAGATTATGTTTTGAGTTCTCCATTTCAGGTATGTTTCAAAAAGTTAACATAAGAAAGATTCCGCAGAAGATTTATTCCAGGGGTAGAACTGATGTAGAGAAATTCCTAGCAGCCACTGAGGAAAATTGGCAGACATGAGAAGTGATATTGTGGATGCCAAACCTATGCGTAGTTTGCTGTAAGTATAGGGATAGGGGAGATATCCGCCTATGTTGTAGGTGCTAATGCTGAATTGGTTTCCCTTCTTCCATTACCAAATGACTTCCTTATCCTTTATCCCTTCAAAATACTGTTCAGACTTGGAATGTAACTATACTATAAGGTTTGCCATCATCGTCCCCATTGAAAGAAAAATAGCAGTCAGGCAATTTTTCCAGGATTATTTCAATGACTTCTGGATATCTAAAGGAAACTTCACCAATTAGAATAAGCCTATTATAAAAATGGGCAGGCCTGAGATAAAAGAACTATGAGTGACAAGATTTAAAGAATACAGAGGTGATGTGAAGAAAAAAAAAAACCCAAAGGATATCTCCAAGGATTATATTTTATGGGCTTACAATTCAACTTAAGAAAATGAATTGTTAGAGAGTGCTCCTTTATCTTGAAACTCGATTATGGAAAAATCTACTCATGAAAAGGCAGTTGTCTGTAATAAGAAAACTGTGGAGATCTAATCTTCAATTTCAATGCTATTCAATTTGCCCAGGGGTACTTTGAAAGATTCTGCTCAGCCTTTTATTGAGAAGGGAACGAAATGGTTATACATTTGAAGTGTGATATACTGTATTTGGAATTTTTGAGATTTAGATTTGGAGATGTTGTGAAACCATGTGGATCACTTAGCTACAGGCAGATGTACTGTTCATTCCTGTTTGTTCTAGCTGTTGAAACGTCTTTATGGCCACTGATACTGTGGGAACTTCCTCTCTGAAGAGGGGAGTTTTCCCTATTGGTGAAGCAAAGCATTATAAAAGCATAATCTGGATCCCACCTTTCCTCAGAATTATTGTCCAGTTACTAATCTTTCAGTAATAGCTAAAAAATATTGACTCGTGTATCTCTTCAAAACTGCATTGTTTTTAAGTGGTGGTAAACACACATTAGTGCTTACCATTGCTTAGTAAAAGGGCGCCAAACTCTTTTAGGCTAGCATTTGATGATGACCCTTGATTTACATTTGATCTTGTATGTTATCTTTAACACAGTAACAAAGTAGCACAATAAATGACAACAAAAAAGATCCGTACGAGCCATACAGTCTGCCCAACATGGTAGCCACAGCTGTGCCCATCACTCTGTGTGGGCCCCAATCACCCATGTGTAAATGCTGGTTGTCAAGTCACTATCATACCAATCATATAGGTAGCCAAACATGATGGGAACAATACATTGATGTAACCAACATAGGCAATGGAACACATTATTGTTTGGGGAGACCCACAAGCTCCTCCCCAGACCCCACCCAATCTCCTCTCCAGACCCCCCCCCTTAATAGTACTACTGTAATTGTAATTTTATTTTTCATATATACACGCAATATAATCTTATTAATGATACATAATGGTTAACCACAAAATTAAACTACGCATTCAGTCCTACCAGAACACCTGGCCTTGGTCACACATGCAGAACACAGATTACCCCTATGCAAATACAAGACCATAAACTAAAAGTACTAATATATACAAACAAAACCCTAAGATGCAAGACTCTGCATACAGTGCAACCCCCAGAGAAATAGAAACAAATGCATTTCTTCCTGAACAGTGCAAAATATAGACAACAGATGTAATTTCTCAAAACTGACAATTCAATCACTAAATTGAAAATAAAATCATTTCCCCTACCTTTGTTGCCTGGTGATTTTGGATTTCAAACCATCTTTCCCAGTCTCTGGTTGCATGCTCTTAACTGTGTATCCAGGGCCACCTTATCCATTTGCTGTTTTTCTCTCTTTCACTTTGTGCCATACATCCGTCTTGAGCATTAACTTTAAACATTCAACTATCTTCCATTTTTCTGCTTTTTTCTCAAAATCTACTTTTCCATGCCTTCTCTTCCCATCTATCCATGTGTACCATCGCCTTCCTCTTTCTTCTCCCCTACTCCCATCTCTTCATAAGAAGCATTTCTTCTTATCTTTTCCCTGTCGCACACATTGCGGTGCACCATCTCCTCCCTCTGTCTCCCTTTCCCCTCCATCCCTATGCACCATCTCATCCCTCTCCCATAGTCAGACATCTCTTTCTTCCCCCCTTCCTCCCTCATATGGTCTGGCATCCTTCTCCTCTCCTTCCCATAGCCTGGAATCTCTCTCCTCTCCCATGGTCTGGCATCTCTCTCTCCTTCCTCCCTCTTCCCAAGATCTAACATCTCTCTCCTCTCCTTTCTGCGGTCTGGCATCTCTCTCTCTCTCCTTCCCATTCCAGTTGTCTGACATCTCTCCCTTCTTTGGGTCATCTCCCCTCCCTCCCTCCTCTCCACCACTATTATGTCCAACAATTCTCCCTCTTTCTTCCTTTCCGCATATACATCATCTCTCTTTCCCTCTCACGTCACACGTCTATGCCCAACAATTCTCCATTCCTTTTCCCTCCCGCACCAGCAGCATTTATTTCTCTCTCTTCCCACTACTCTACCTGTGCAGCATCTCTCTTTCCTCCTTTCCTAACCCCACCCCCCCAGCCCCTGTATTTGTCCTTACCAACCCTCTCCCAGTATGTGCAGTATCTGTCTTTTCCAACCCCCTGAGCATCTGTCTTCCCTGCCTTCCCAACACCTTACCCCCTGCAGCCAGCCTCTCCCTGCCAGGCTCTGCATCCAACCTCCTCCCTCCCTCCCTCTCTCCCTTGTCAGGCCCTGCACCAGCCCCCCTCCCTCCCTGTCAAGCACTGTACCCAGTCCTCTTCCCTCCCCTGTCAGGCTCTTCACCCAGCCCCCTTCCTTCCTTCCCTCCCAACCCCTGTCAGACTCTGCACCCAGCTCCCTTCCCTCCCAACCCCTGTCAGACTTTGCACCCAGCTACCCTTCTTCCTAGGTTCTGCAGTGCACTCTGCCCCATCCTCTTCCTTCCTGTCCGGTGCTCAGCGGCTTCTTTGATTGGCTCCTGCAAATTCTTGTGATTCACGAGAATTCTCGGGAGCCAATCAAAGAAGCCACTGAGCGCTGAGCAGGCACCGCCAAAGCGTGCTCCTGCTGGTTGCTGCTCAGTGGCAGAAGAAATCAGCTGCCACCGACCAGGGTAGCACCGGGCAGGAGCACAGAAAGCTCGCTCCTGCCCGCTGCTCCCCTGGACCACCAGGAATCAAATTTTTAGGGAGGCCACGATCCCTGTGGCCCCACCCCCATCCCGGCGCCTATGGTAACCAAAACAAGTATTGCTCACAGTATTTGTTTAAAATTTTTAGTTTAGTTATTTGTCGTCTTTATCTTTAATGAATGTACTGGTACCTTGCTCACTGATCAAACAGTTAAGGTATAGAGGTAAATAAATAAGGGGTCCTTTTACCATAGCATAACATAATTCTTTATTTAAATACCGCGCATATTTCGGTTCAAGGCGGTGTACAAAAGAATGCAAGGAAAATTATTATCAAGCAGTGTTAGAGTCTTTTACTGCAGGCCGTCGAGGAAATGTTCCCACACTCATTCAATTCCTATGAGCATTGGAGCATCTACCTCGCCGGCCTGCAGTAAAAGGCTCTACTGTTGCTTAATAAAAGAAGTCCTAAACGCAGAGCTTTTGGATGGTAAAGGATCTTTGCTACCAGTATTACCTTGGGGTGTTCCATATGGTACAACCTTTTTCTTCAATTCTTTTTAGCAGATTTTATCAAATAAATCAAGAAAAGCATTTCTTGTACACCACCGTATTGAAAGGAATTACAAAAACCAGAGAGAAAAAAGGAATGTCTTTATCAGTGCTTCCAACCCATTCTTGTTTGTTTGGGAGACAAAGCACTTGATACAAATAAAGAATCATAGTCTCATAAAATAAAAGAACAAAGAATAAAATGAAATTGACACATATGAAATGAAAAAGGACTCAAGAATTCACAATATTTAATGGAGCAAGAGATGAAGCAGCAACTGGTGCTTAGCCAATTTTGGTGGACACATCTATGCAAGTGTCTCATTAAATATTTAGGAATAAAATATATGTTCTTTGTTCTAGCCCATCTCCGGAGCTTTCTAGACTTAAAGAAGATCTCCGGGGTTTAAGGATTTAAGATTTACAGAAAGGAGTTATACTCGTTAATGCCTGTCTAATTTGTTTAATTTTTTCTTCTATAAGATAGTTAATGTCCCAAATATGGGATGCTCCCCCTAATGATTCTAATTGGGGTCTAAGGAGAATGTAAATGTATTTAATTTACAGATATTTTTGTTTATTTGTTTAGTATTCCTTTCATTTTACCAATGCAAGTGTTGTATTACTTGTAATCATTTTCAAAGAATTAAATAAAGAATAAAAAAAAAATGTTGGTGGACACAGCAGGAATGAGGTAGGAAGAATCATGGAAAATATATTTAAGAGATGGTATTTACTGCATTTTCCAAGAAAATTCTGCCAAAGGAGGTCCTTTCTTCTCTCCTCCCCCCATCACCCAGTTACAGTATTGTAGGCTGTAAAAGTAAACATTATTCATGTTTTATTTGGCTCTTTTGAGCAATCTTCACCGTGTCCAAAAATATTCCAACCTTACACTTCAGAAAGCTGGACCTTCTGATGCTTGAAAAACAACCAGAGAATCCATAAAACAAACCAGAGAAAATATTTCTTCACTCAATGTGCAATTAAATTCTAGAATTCATTGCCAAAGAATGTGATGAAAAACAGTTAGCTTAGCAGGGTTTAAAAAAGATTTGAAAAATTTCCTAAAAAAAAAGAACATATTAAGATGGACTTGGGAAAATCCACTTGGGAAAAATAACCAGAGAATCCAGCAACAACCATCTAACAAACTGGAGAAAATATTTCTTCACTCAATGTGTAATTAAACTCTAGAATTTGTTGCCAGAGAAAGTGATGAAGGCAGTTTTCTTAGAAGGGTTTATAAAAGGTTTGGCTGATTTTGTAAATGAAAAGTCCATAAGCCATTGTTAATATGGACTTGGGAATATCCATGGCTTATTTCCAGGATAAGCAGCATAAAATCTGTTTTACTCTTTTGGGATCTTGCCTGGTACTTGTGACCTGGATTGAAACAGAATACTGGGCTTGATGGACCTTTGTTTTATCCCAGTATGGCAACTCTTTATGCTCCTAGTTCCTGTCTGTTTCCAACATTAGCCCCCACTTTTACTAAGCCCGACAGTGCAGGCCGGCACAGTAAATGCTCTGATGCCCACAAAAATTGAATGGGTGTCGGAGCATTTGCCGCACAGCACTCAGCTGCATAGCTTAATAAAAGGGGGCCTATGTTAGTCAGTTGCTTTACCCTCTTCATTCGCCAAGAGCTGAGTTTAATTAAGAAAATCAGCTGATAATTCAGAATTTTCTGACATGAACATTCTCACTTTTTTCTTTTCAACAAAAGAGAAAAGAGAGCAAACTCCAAAAATAGGGGTGGTGGGAGAGGAATTCTTTCAGGTACCTTAAGTATGTGAAGAGTATATAACGATGAAACATATTCAACATAAATTAACCGCTTGGCAACATTTCTCAAGTTTTCCATTTTACTATATAAAAGAAGATTATCTTTAACCAGACAGTCTTCTAACGTTACTATTATCCAGTTTTTCTTTAAATAGGTTCACATGATTACAGTTTCCATCCATAGTCTGTTCTAAATTACTGATTCTAACAATCACATCTTGCAGTTGGGTAGAAAGAGTTTGAATCCGGAATATTAAAGTCTTTTCTAATTCTTTAGTAGCATCCTATAGTATATATTGTCCACTCTCATAGTCCTAGGCTTCACCAGAGTAAAGGAGCAAAAGTAGTGGCCACTCTTCATCTACTAAGCTCTTCATATTGACATGGTTTTAAAATCGATTGCAGTTCCGGGGCCTAGAAACTGGTCTGTTCCACATCCCAACAATAACCCTAATGGTATGGGTGAATCCCACGATCACATTTGTCTTATTTCCAGAATTCCAGGAGGGAGACACCAACAAAACTGCCACATCTTCATCCTGCATCAAAAGTATCTCCAGTGAAAAGAACTTGGTTTGATTAGGGGGATTCTTCCTCTGCACAGGAGATGAAAAATTTCAAGTTTCAGATGGGGCAGCAGCTCTTCTTCCAATACCACACTTTCCAGTGGCTTCCAGCGGCTGCTGGTCAAACAACAAACTGCTCAGTAGGACCTGGAATAACTGACGATTAAGACTCTGATGGTAAGTTGAAAGATTACCTTTTATGTGGCATAATGGTAAAAGCACCCTGAAATTGTGGATTCAAACCCATTGTGGATTCAAACCCTTATGAACCTGGGCAAGTCACTTAATCCCCCCATTGCCCCAGGTACATAAGGCAGATTGTGAGTCCTATAAATTCCAATTTAAGTGTCAGGCTCAGTTTGGACTTAGGGAAATGATTGATGACATCTAGTGACTGCAACAACTAGAAGGTGTAGGGTCCTATGTTTATGTCCATTCCTACACTATTTATCAGCTGATTTGATATACTGCACTTGAGGTCATCACCATCTGCTATCATTGTGTACACCAAGGTGCAATTATTTATGCAGAGATGACCATTTGATCTGTATACAGACTGGTATATACCTGGGACTACTTGTATTTTTGCCAGTTGCATTTGTTTTATTGACTTTTATTCGTTGTTTTTACAATTTTACGTGAATAATAAACCTGGGAGTTTCCAGATCATCAACTCCACTTTGCCGGCTTTTATTTGCCGGGGTTTATTGATGATTGTTATCCACAATTCAGAAATAGCATGTAACAGCCAATGTTGGCTGGTTCCCTTCATCATGATTTGAGCCCTACTCAAGGGCTTGGGAATCATGCAGGTGGCACCTTATAATATACAAGGTGCCCAAGAGAGCTGCTGTCTGTTGCTGGGCTCTTATAATTTTTCTAAGATGGTCCAAATTTCTTTTGAGCTCATGTCATTGCATCTGGTGACGGTATCGCTATTGATTTCATTATCCAAATTTTCACTATTTCTATTTGCAAATCTCAATACTTTGTGACCCTTTGGAATTCCTTATCTTCCGCATTACTGTTTCTTGGCATTGCTATAGGAACAAACCAACCATGGTTCTTTTCAATGACAGTAATGGCCAGAGTGTTATGCGCTCTATGTGTTGGTGCATCTGGATTTTGAAATCCCATACATTTTTTACTTGACTGTTTTCAATAAATGTATCCATAATTTCATGCTTTCAATAATTTTTATTGCCTGGAAAGCCATTTTTTTTTTTGCATAAAAACCACTGTAATAGTTTGACCACTCAGTCATGTCTGATTTTATATTCAGTCTGTACAGTTTTACTACATCCAGTTAGTATAAGATCAACCATTTCATTTTTCTGTTTGACAATTGGCATTTACAGTAGGTGTACATTTTCAAAGTAGATGCATATCTTAAAATGCTTTAAAAAAAAAATAAAGTCCATCTACTAAAGTACTATTTTGGCCTCCATCTTGGATTGTGCTGTGGCCTCTAATTTGTTTTACGATAACAGGATGGTAGTGCTGGAGGAGTGTTAAGTGTGTGTGTGTGGGGGGGGGGGGGTAGGTTGGTGAGTTTATGATAAATGTTGATGACCACAGTTATATATCATGATTATGCTTTGTTTTTGTGATATGCATAGTCATCAATAAACATTGTCTTCTCAAGAAAAAAAAAGTCCATCTGCTAAAAAAAAAATTCAAATCCCAATTTTGGAAAGTCAAAATTTGGACATTTAATACTGCAGTTCATCCAAATAGCAAGGGGGTGGGGGACTAGGGAGGGTCCAAAAAGAAGTTGTTCAACAAGGTTTTTAAATGGGAAGAAATGTCCATGTCTGAAAAAGGACGTTTTTATCTAGACCTGTTTCAGTCACATTCAAGTTACGAAAGATTGCTCTAACTGAGCAGCTGATTACCGGAGGGATTAAGGCAATGGTATAACCCCTCCTTAATCCCCCAGTTGTTGCTGCCCCCCACCCTCTCCCCTAAAAGTGAAACTGGAAAGAAAAACCAGGATCTGTTATCAGCTGTAGATATTATAGCCATTCTGAACAAAGCACAAGCAGGTCAGAGGAGCAGTCTGGTGTTTAGTGCAATGGTCTGTAGGTTCAAGTTCCAATTCAACTCTTTTTTAAAATAAATTCCGCATCTTCCAGAAACAGAAAAATGCTTAGTTTCAAGTTTCAAGTTTAATGGTTTTTTTGATTACTCGCTTAATCATATTTCTAAGCGATGAACAATTTAAAATTACATTTTATGGGAAACAATACAATACAAAACTATATATAATAACATTAGGGATTAAAGTTTAACTTAACACACTCATAACACAAGGAAAGAAGGGATGTGAAATAAAAATAAATATAGAAAAGTAGAACAAAAAGGGAAAAGTACAAAGAGGGAGACAAATAAAAGGTATAATATAATACAGTAAAAATAGTTTAGCCTATGGATTATTAAGTTAATTATCAAAGGCATCTTTAAAAAGGAATGTTTTTAAATTACTTTTGAATTTTCCCAGATCCTGTTCTTCCCTTAAATAAACTGGAAGGGCATTCCAAGTCTGTGGTGCGGTAACCGAAAAAATAAATTGCCGTCTTGTATTAATAACCTTAAGAGACGGAATAGTTAGTAAATTTTGTTCATTGGATCTCAAAGTTCTATTTGGAGAATATGGAATTAATAATTTATATATAAATGCTGGGGTTTTATTAAGAAGAGATTTGAAAGTGAGTATGCAAAGTTTGTATGTTATCTGATGGATAACTGGAAGTCAGTGCGCGTTTTTTAGAAGGGGTGTTACATGGGCAAACTTTCTAGATTTAGTTATAAGCTTAATAGAAGCATTTTGAATGATTTGTAGACGTCTTATTTCATTCAAAGAAATTCCCTTGAAGAGAGCATTACAATAATCAATCTTAGAAATCACCAAAGAGTGAATAAGAATATTAAGTGACTTTGAACATAGGAATTTTGAAATTGATCGAATTTTACATAGTCTATAAAAGGTAGTTTTAATAATGTTACTAATGTGATCATGAAAATTCAGTTTATCAAAGATCACCCCTAAAATTTTTATATTGCTTACTATACCTAAATATCCCCCTCTTTTACTAAGACACGCTAGCTGATTTAGCATGCGGTAATTGATTTAGCATGCGGTAAATGCTAACACACCCATTGCCTCCAGCTTACCTTTTTCCTCATTTTGTGTTGCATAGACCATCAAGAGAAACTAGAAACTTCTTTTTTTGCTTATCCAAAAATTAATGGGTGTAGATATAAGACATTCTTAGATAGGAACCTAGCATTTCAAGCAGGTAGGCAACAATCTTGTTTAGGTAAATGTATTCAGCAAGCTATGTTATCCTATTGCAGTTTTCGGAAATTAATTAAGAGCACTTTGTTCGATAAGTTTATTACTTAGTGAGTTTTATTATTGAAATTCTATTTTACAAATATTTGCATTTTTTTACTGTATTATTGTATTTCACTGATTGTTCAGCTCTTTTTAGTGTAAACCGCCTAGAACTTTTGGTTATGGCGGTATAAAAGAATAAAGTTATTATTATTATTTTCTATGGATGCGTTGCATTTAGTGTGCACTAATCATTAGCATGCGCTAAATCAGTTAGCGCGCCTGAAGGCTATTGAAGTGATGTTTTTTCAGGTACAGTAGGTGTTTCTCAGGATCACATTTACAAAAAAAGGAGTTATAGTGGGGTTTAATCCTTGGTATACAGACCATTGCACTAATCACTAGGCTACTCCTCTAATCTGCAGGGACAACTGTGTGGCCATAATTTTGAATATGGTGCCATACAGACATTCATGTCCCTGGTTTGTTGTTGTCCAATTTTTGAACATTTCACTTTTGAAAATAGCTATTTGTTTTGGGCATTTTTAGTCCAATCGAACGGGAAATGGTTGTGAGCAGAACTTTTTTTATTGGATTTAGATTTCTTGATTTTTTTTTTTTTTTTTTTAAAGCTTCTCACACTACTATTATTGATACTCTTTCTATTTTTAATTTGACGGCATTTGTGCATAGTGCTTGTTATTGGACCGCAAAAATCAATCCCATTTCTAAGCCACTGTCATGCTCTGATATTGCTCAATTTTCCTTCTGTATCTTAAAAAAAAAATGCCCATGAAGTACCGGTAATTTGGTTTTTTAGTTTTCTAATCTCTTCAATTTGTTGTCTTTTATATTCCTGTATAGCAGGGGTAGGGAACTCCGGTCCTCGAGAGCCGTATTCCAATCGGGTTTTCAGGATTTCACCAATGAATATGCATGAGATCTATTTGCATGCACTGCTTTCAATGCATATTCATTGGGGAAATCCTGAAAACCCGATTGGAATACGGCTGTCGAGGACCGGAGTTCCCTACCCTTGCTGTATAGGTTCCATCTCTGTAAATAGCCCCTCCTTTTGAATTTCAATCAGTAGCTTTTAGTGCTGCTTTCAGCCCTCTTTTTTTCCTCCTCCATTGTTTCTTTTTTTACCTGCAGAAGTCCTTGTTCACCTATTTTTCTTGGATTGTGTAGAGTAGACCAGTGATTCCCAACCCTGTCCTGGAGGAACACCAGGCCAATCGGGTTTTCAGGCTAGCCCTAATGAATATGCATGAGAGAGATTTGCATATGATGGAAGTGATAGGCATGCAAATTTGCTTCATGCATATTCATTAGGGCTAGCCTGAAAACCCAATTGGCCTGGTGTTCCTCCAGGACAGGGTTGGGAACCACTGGAGTAGACTATCAATGTTACTGTGAAGATGCTGGACATTACTCAGTCATCAATTTTCTGATTTGCCAGTCAAGTTTTTGAGCTCTACGTATTTGATTCCAGTTAACTATTTCTGCAGTATATCAAATCACTAGCATTGCCCATGAATTGATGGCTCTGTCTGTATTAACACCATTTAGGCCCAACTTAAGGATTTTCTTTAATTGCTTGCAATATTTCTTTGCTTATATTTTTCTTTATTAGATTGTGCAAAATATCTGATGCTTCCAGGATGCCCAAATATGTATAAGCTTCATCATGTACTAAATACCTGATGGCTGATATATTTGTAAGTTGCATGCAATCTAGTGATTTAATGATGTTCCCTTTTTTATTTCAATTATTGCCCATTTTTCAAGTCCAAGTTGCACACACAGACCGGATTCTATAAACAGCATTCCGATTGTAGGCGGCCAACTGCTGCCTAACCAGCCAATCGGGACCACGTTTCCTAAAAAAAAAAACCTCCCAAGGCAGGCCACCTACATTGGAGGCACCTCTGGGAGCCTAGGGAGGCATGCAAGTCCGCCTAAGCTCACCTAAGGCTAGGCGTGGTTTGTCCGTCCCTGGCAGTGTTCAAATTCAAGCTAAAGGCCCACATTTTTTTTGAAACTGCTTTCAACACTTAACTCTCCCTCACTGCTGTCAGATACCTATACCCACCATAACCTCCCCAACCCTGAAATGTCCTATCTAAATTAGATTGTAAGCTCTTCTATGCAGGGACTGTCTATTGTATGTTAAAATGTACAGTGCTGCATACACCTTTCAGTGCTATAGAAATAATAAATAGTAGTAGTAGGAAGTAGCCTTAGGTGGACCTAGGCGGCCGTACTCGTCTACTGAGGCCAGCGGGAGAGGCATACAATGTAGACCAGACGTGGCTGCTGAGCTTATTGTGGTACGGGATCTCCCTGCCACGATATGTTTAGCGGCCATGTCCACCCGGCCCCCCTGAACAATTGTGGAAGGAGGGATGCCCAATCCCTCCTGCTGGAACACCCCCCCCCCCCCCCCCCCCCCGGTAGATCGCACAGCAGGTGGGATGCTGAGTCCCTCCTGCCCAGCACCCCCCTGAACGAACGCAGAAGATGCCCAGTTCCTCCTGCCTGGCACCCACACCACCCCAATGATCGCGGCAGGAGGGATGCCCAATCTTTCCTGCTGGAACCCCCCACCCCCTCCCTCCTGAAAGTTCAACCTCCCAACAGGACCTCCCTATCCCCCACCAGGACCCCTGGAGGCCCCTCTAACCTTTGTCATTGGCCAGACGGTTTCTGCCTGCATCCGGCTGGCAGGCCCACTTCCATTGCACTGGTGGGCCTGCCCCTTCCCAGTGCATCATGGAATGCACCGAGGAGGGACCTAAGGGCCTGTTTGGCCCAGGCACTTAAGGCCCCTCCTGTAGGAGGGTGTCTTAGACATCTGGGCCAACTGAAATCTTGGGCCTAACTCCTAGTGCATTCTGGGATGCATTGGGAGTGGCCTAAGATTTTGATTGGCTAGATCCTCTAGTGGATTGTTGTCAGTGCATACTATGAATTTGGTACCACATAGATAGTCGTGGAATTTGTCTACTACAGCCCACTTCAATGCCAGGAATTCTAACTGGTGAGATGGATACTTCTTTTCAGGTTCAGATAATTTTTGGCTGGCAAAAGTGACAGGTTTGATACCCTCTGGATACTCCTGGTACAAAACTGAACCTAATCTTTCTTGGCTAGCATCTGTATGCAGAATGTAGGGCAGTCGACTATCAGCAAAAGCCAATGCTGGTTTCCTTTCCACTTTCATAAAGCGTACTGGTGTGGGTCCAATCAATCCTTTGGTACAGTAGAAGCAGAATCGTGGCTGGACACTGGTTTGGCTTTGGAGCTGTTTACATTGCAGGTTCCCAGACGCTCCTTCACTGGGTCCCTCTGGAGTTTCCCTGCAGCTTGGTGGACTTGGTCCCAAGTGAGGCTCTATGTTCCCCTATCTGGCCTGATGATCCAAACTTAGCAACTGTTTGATTTTAGTGATTAGGGTGATGATGAGGAGCTCGGTCTGGGCTTTTTTTGGAAGCCATATTAGGATGTATGAAGGAAGGAATGTTGCTCTATGTATGAGGTTAGCTGCTTGCTGACATGGGACTCGAGGATTTTAGTGAGTATCGGAATGCCAGCAATCGGTCTATAGTTAGATGCTATGGAGAGGTCTGCTTGGGCTGTTTTAGGTATAGGGGTTAAGGCTATTTTTCCCATTTCTTTCGGTAGATGCCCTTGGTTCAAGGAACTATTTAACAGGTTGGTGATCCAGTTGATATGATGTGGAGCTGCTGAAAGTATGGAGGACAGTTGTCCAGGGGGCTGCTTTGTAAGGCTAGCTTTGATATTAGCTTATTGGTATTGGGGATGGATAGGTTAGTGAATGAGGATCAGAACTGGTCTGCTTTTATGGGTTCAGTGTATTCCATATAGTTGTGTTGGGAAGTGTTTGTTGAGGCTGTCCTAGCAACTTCCGATGAGTATGTCTTCATGTGTAGTACATCACAGCCAGTGTTATTTAGGCCTACTCAGAGACTTGGGAATTGTAGAAATATTATCAAAGAATGTATGCTGTTCTAAGTCGTTGTAAAATTGATAGGATTATGCATTTTAAATTTAAAGTTTCCAAGTATTTTGGGAGTCCAATTGGATTTGCTCCAAAGTCTTTTTATTACTACTATCACTACTGCTGTTTATATAGCACTACAAAATGTATATCACACTTAACAGACTCAAGGCTATCTTTGAGAACCACTCTGAGTGGAATGCTTGCTAAGGCACTGCAGCTGAAGTCATCATGCTCTTGTCCCAAACATCTGTAGCATACCTTGTGATGAACGATAATGGACATCATTTGGTTGGATTTGTGATATACCTTACAGATACTGGCTTTGTTCTAGAATATGGTGCAGAAAATGAATGCCAAATAAAGAAATGTTCCTGTTCACTGAAGGCAACCCACAGAAGTTTGACCACTAGCTTGCCAGAGAAGTCCTAGGAAATAAAATATCAGACCAGCAAGACAAAACTTGGAAAGTGCCAACATTCTATTGGTTATTCTGATGGATCTGGTTTCCTATCATCTTGATAAAAAAATGAATCGGTGTTGTTGGTGTCCTTTAAGAATTCTTCAGCCTTTGATCAAGTAGTGGACCCCATGCTATCGAGTGCTAGATATGGATAAGTTGATGTTTTTAGACTGGATCACCTCCTTTTTGACATTTAGAAGATTTCACGTTTGATTTAGGGGTAAATAGTCTCGGATGAGAAGTTAAGCTAAGGTATACTGTTGGATTCCCCTTGATTTTTAATATCTATCTGCAGTCATTGTGAGAATTAGTGCAATTGTTTGAACTGGGTCTTTCTGCTTATTCAGCTGATATACAGCTGGTGACATCACTGGGTAAGGATGCGAATTTGATGATTAAACAGCTGCATAAATGCCTGATATGCATTTAGCATTGGAAGCAGTAAAGCAGGCTGGTATTGAATGCTTTAACATCTAAATGCCTCTGTTTTGGAGGTATAGACTTGAGAATGTATACCAGTGCAGGTGTGAGTAGAACATACTGCAGTGAGTGAAGCTGAGGCTGGGTGGCATACTGAGGAGTGTTTATGACAAGCTATGGTTTAAAAAAAAAAAGCTATGGTCTTATTTGAATGACAAGACTGTTCAAGGTGGAAGTACAGACTATGGCAGTATGCTGCAAACCTTTTAAGCCCATGGCACACTAAACGCAGGCCTGTGGCTGGAGGGCATCTGGAAATGTGCTGATGTCGACGTGATGACATCATGCGCACATATGATGTCATCACATAGACATCCGTACATGTGCTCCAGCCGCAGCCCTGAGACTCCTATTGCCACCAGTGGTGGGGTTCTAGAGAGGGAGAGGCACGTATAGCAGGAGAGGCACTGGTGCTGGCTGACTGCCAATAGGATGTGCCTTTCGCCATGAGAGGCACGTCCTGTAAGCAGTCAGCTGGCGCCTCTCCTCGGGCGCCTCTCGGCACATCTGGAATCTTCCGCAGCACACTAGTGTCCTGTGGCACATAGTTTGCGATACCCTGGACTATGGTAATAAGTGTTCTGGACTACTGCAATGCTCTGTATATTGATCTTTCTAATAAATGAATCTTGAAATTACAGATGGATCATGACAGGGCAGCAAATGTAAGGAGGAGGGGGAGTGCTTACCCAACACTTGTCAAATTACATTGACTCTCATTGAAAGACAGGTATCAAAATAAAATCCTTGTTTTAGTTTTACAGTAATAAGAAACGAGGTTGGGTAGATTCTATCAGTCTTTGTATAAGATCCTGATTCATGTCCCATCTTTCAAATTGTTTGAAAAACTGGGGCAGATAAGCAAAGACATTTTCAGTGTCGGTTTCTGAGTTGTAGAATGCCATCTTGTCCTCTCAATGAATACTGTACTTTTTGTTGGTAGAGGAATGTAATGGTTTCCTGATAATGGACAACAGGGTTTAATGACCAGCCTGGGGGTTCTCTTGCAGTTGGAGATACGATTGTTTTATTTCTATTTTATATGTTTTTAAGCTATAAACCAGCTTGAATGACTGATACAACAGTGCTATTATGTAAGGTTTTAAAAAAATATAGAACATAAAAACTACAAATAATACTAGACAAACTTTGGCAAAATAGCAAAGCTAAGAAAGAGGGAGAATTTCTCAAGAAATGATACTGAAGGAAGATAAACTATCTGAAAGGTATGATAAATAGAGAATGGAGAAAAGTTGCAGTAGTGCTACAGCAAGGGAACTGCTGCACGCAAACAGATAATAGTCACTGTTATTTAAAACTACAAAATCCCTGCAGTATAACAACAGATGTCATATAAATACTCTGGATGAGACAGATTCATAAGAGGAAGAGCTATGCCTCTGGGCACAAGAGGTGATTGGTTTTACACTCACATTATCTCCAGCTGGATCATCTTCCATGCCCACTTGGATACCATAGGCAAGAAAACAAAGGATGGCACCGATCCACAGCAGAATAGAGAAGCCTCCAAAAAGCTGTCGGCAGAACTTTATCCACTCTGGGGTTGTAGGAGGTGGTGTGAGAGCATTGGGACCATCACGAGCCAAGATCTCAGCAGCTTTACTGAGTGTAAGACCCTGGGATATACAAAGGTAACAAATACACTCAGATAAATAAATTGTCAACAAGTTGACTGAAGCTAGACTAGAGGCATATAACAACTTATAAATGCTAAGCCCCTAACCTCTAAGACTGGATAACTCAGGGGGATGGGGACTGGAAAACATAGGATTACATATGGCTCCAGAAAAAAGAGGACGGATTGAGATACCTGGGTTTTACTTCCACTGATAGCAATGGAAGTAAGGAAGATGGATAGAGACATTGATAACCACGGAAGTAAAACCCGGATGTCTCAATCCACCCTTCTTTTTCTGGAGCCATTTGGCAACCCTAGGAAAACAGAAACTTTCATTTTTAAGACTAGGCAACTCAGAGCATTGGCAAGGGAATACAGAGCCTATTATCTGTAGGGGACACGTGGCTCAGGGAATTGTCAAAGGAAAGCAGTGTTTTTCAGTGCAAAGACGGGATGTCGCAGAGGACCAACTCCAAGACACAGTGCCTTTTGTCGCCAGTTCTTTCTCTTCTTTACTCACCTGCACACAATCTGTGTTATACTTCCTGCAGACCTCCTCCACTGACATCTTGTGCTCCGTCTGTCCAAAAAGAGTAAAGAAAATTTTAATTGCAATTGTGAAATATAGATTATTTACTTACAGCACTTGGAACAATGAGTTCCCCCACAGCCACAGTATTCCCTACAGCACGTTCTGCTAGGAGAAGCTGTAACTGCCGTAGTGGTAAGCTCACTCACAGCAGCCAGTACCATTTCTTCCTTGCTCATCTTCATTATTTGATCCGACTCACCATGGCCACTTCCTTCTTCAGATCATCCATCTCCTTCTTTGGAACTATCCCTTTGCCTGTTTTAGGTGAATTTGTGCTGTCTTTGTTGTCCTGCGTGGTGGCTACACGGTAACTGTCTGACCGTCCATACTGTGTGGAGAGACAGAATAAAAAGGTTCCATTAGTTACAAAAAGAATAGAGTCTGGAGGACTATGTAAGTTTAGAGAATAATATGTGAATACACAGGCATCTAATAAATAAACTGAGTGCTCTCGGTATGGGCTCCAAAGTAGGGGTTACCAGATTTCCTCTTTAAAAAAAGAAGACACATGGCCCCGCCTTGTTCTGCCCCCCAGCCCTGCCCCACATAAATCTCCAGGCTGCATCTAGAGGGCCTCTGCGAAAGCGTGGACATCAACATGATGACATCATGCTCATGCGCACATGTGTGTGATGTTATCACGTCAATATCCACACATGTGCAGAGGCCCTCCAGATGAGGCCCCGAGCTCAGGATCTTCCAAAACTTGGACAAACTGCCAACAAATATCTTCCTACTTGGGGCCATGACACCAATAATGCTTCACTACATATATTCCTACCAGAATACCTAGCCTTGGTCATACGTGCAAAACACAGATAAACCCTATACAAATACAGGACCACAGACTAAAATACCTAATATACACAAATGAAACCCTAAGATGCCAGACTCTGCATGCAGTACAACACTAGAAAAATAGAAAGAAATATATTTCTTCGTTAACAGTGCAAAATATAGACAGCAGATGCACATTCTGAAAACTAAGCCAATAAGAAGAATTGACTCAAGGGTATCCACAGGAAGAAGGCAAACCCAAAAACAAAAGATGCTATGGAAACTGATGTAGAACAAAGGGAACAAAATCCCCACGTAAAATCCAACAGAAAGAGAAAAAGTGGGGAATGGGATAGAACACCTCAACCTTGAGACAAACAATCTTTTATTTCTATAAACTTAAAATAAAATACATGTAGAAACACATGAATAAAAAATCCTATAAACATGATGTCCTTATTTTGAAAGGATCCAGTTGATGACCCGACATAGTCTATGTTTCAGCCTCCAGGTGGAAGCCTGCCTCAGGGGTGTGTTTAGGTCTAAAAGAAATACACTTTACATGAAAAAAATAAAATACAGTACAATACTGCATAAATAAAATACAAATCAAAATGAACTTATAAGTCTGTAAATCATATCAAATGGCATGAAAGTAAAAACATCAAGAAGTATAACCACCAGTACTTAAAAACTCAATAAACATAAAAACTAATTTGTAAAAACAGGTCTATGAAAGATGTGGAAACTGATGTTCCTGAAGTAAGCTTTATTAGTGATTCAACAGAATAATCCACAAAAAGTCGGTATTTCAGTTTTCCAATAGCCATCTCCAGAGGGCTCTGCTTCCTCCTTCAGTCTGTATCAAAGCAGGTGATAGAGGGGTAAAGGGAGACTTCTCAAACTACAAATCTGTTCTGCTCTGAAAGTATAGCAAACATATAAATTGAACAATTGAAACATTGAAATAACCATACCAATCAGAAACATTTATGGAGCTCAAACATTCTCCCAATGTGTTAAAGCAATAGATTTTTCTTCATACCCTTGAGGACTGATTGACATCAAAATCTCTGTTTTTACTCGAACTTTCTGATTGAGGCAGTAAATAACTGACAGGGTGGGGTTTGAGAATGACACACCTAGCTATTAGAAAAGATATTAGCAAGGTAAGAACCTAATCTCTTTTTCTAGTGCAACAGGTGTGTCATTCTAGATAGTAGGAACGTACAAAACCAGACCCAGAAATCTAGGGTGGGACATCTGTGTCTGCTCGTAACACTAAGGACCCAAAGACAGTGTTCTTTCATTCTGCCATGTCCACTCTGTAGAATTTATGGAGAAAATATGAAGAGTGGACCAGATCGCTGCCTTACAAATCTCCCCGAGTAAAATCACCCAAGATTCCACCCATAAAGAAGCTACACCTTTTTATGGAATGTGCTTTCAAAGATACCAGCGATTGCTTGCTACAGGCAATATACATATGCTGAGGAGTTGGCCATCTGTAGCCATCCTGAGATGGTAGCCTTAGACACAAGTCTACACTGTTTAGCCTGACTGGTGAGCACAAACAGATGGTCTAACAGTCAAAACTCATTAGTAACCTCCAGTTAACATAGGAGGACTCTCCTCACATCCAGTTTTCTCAGAATCTGGTCCTTTTTCTTTGACCCTGTGGACTGGAATGCTGATGGTCTTACTTCTTAATTACTATGAAACACCAAAACAATCTTCAGCAAAAAAGGACGAGACCATGCACAAAGAAAATCCTGCCTCCATGATCTTAAGGAAGGGCTCTCTGTACAAAAGGACCTGCAGCTCCGAGACTCAATTCGCTGATGAAATGGCCATAAGGAAAACAGTCTTGATGGTAAGATCCAACAAGGACACCTCTTGAATAGGTTCATAAGGAGCCTGACTGAGGCCATGCAAAATCACGTTAAGGTTTCATGACAGAACCAATTGTTTTACCAGTGGTATGAGTCTTAGTGTCCCCTTTAGGAATCTGATTATGTCCAGATGAAAAGTCAGGGGAGTTTTGTATCCATAGGCTCTGAAGCACAAGAGACCTTGATTGATGCCACTGATAGCTGCAAAACCGTGAAAAATACTGAAAACAATAAAGAAATATACAGAACAGATCAGAAAGACACCTTCCACCTCTTCTGCAGAAGGAAAAACTGAAGGGGCAGCAGAGCCCTCTGGAGGAGTTAAAAACCTGGAATGAATTCCTTCTGCAAGGCTTGCAAGCATGGGGAGAATACCCTACTGTCTAGAATGACACCTATTGCCAGTGGCATAGTAAGGGTGACCTGCACCTGGAGCGGTAGCGCCCCTCCCCAGCCCGCTTCCCTGCCCCCTCACATCCCCTTCCCTTTCTCTATACCTTTTTAACTTCTTCGGCATAAGCAGCATGCCCACGTTGGTATCGGCTCACCCTTTGATGTCACTTCCTAGGCGTGGGTCCCAAAAGTGAAGTCAGAGAGTGCGCTGATGCCGACATGGACAGCAACCTCCATGCTGGGGAATTAAAAATGGTATGGGGAAGGCAAGAGGCACACGCAAGGCAAGGAGAGGAGTGGGTGTGGGGTGGAGAGGAGGAGAGGTACTATGCCCTTAGGAAGACCGCGCCCTTGGTGGACCCCCCGCTCCTCCCTTACTACGCCACTGCCTATTGCACTAGAAACAAGAGTTAAAAAGTGAACCACAGTGCAGAGTAAAATCAAGAAAGAAAAAGCAGTCCTGTTAACAGCCAGTATTAAAAAAAAAACATTGAAAACAAAGAGGGATCTAAGGGCCCGTTGTACAAAGATGCAGTAGCATTGCTGGTGTGGTAAGTGCACTGAATCCCATAGGAATGGAATGGGCTGCGGTGAATTTACCATGGCAGCACCGAAACTGTGGCTTTGTAAAAGGGATCTTAAGTGTTCAAGATGATCAGACAAATGCCTGACGTGTTTCGGCATGGAATGTCTGCCTCAGGGGCAAACTCAATTTTATCAGACTATGATCCCGTCTATGAAAGCATATAAATAAGGGACATTTAAAAATACTTTTTTTAGGCAAACCAAAAATCCACAAAAAATACCCCAAACAGATATAATTTAGATGCTTGAAAAACACAACGCTAAAGGTAGGGCATGCCCTGGGACATCACAGATAATCCGAATCCCCCGGCCTCCACAATTTCCAATGAACTTGAAATAAATGAATAATATTTAATAATATTAAAGTGGGGAGCACCCTCAGCGTGAATTTGAAAGCTCTAAAGAGAAGTTTGAAGGAGCCGCTCTGATGCTTAAGAAAAAGCAGAGCCAGCAAATGCTTATTCAAACCGGCTGCACACCATCATTTGGGCACTCCTGTGTGCTAATAAGTGTCTAATTAATAGTGACAAACATGTGATGCCCCTAATGCCAAAACCCACTGACCCAAAGACCCAAAAATTCAACAGAAACAGTCATGCAATCCTCTGAGTACTTAGCTGAATCCACAGTCCACTTATCAAACGGTACCGAAGGTAGCCCAAGTCCTTCGTGTTCATAGGCAGCGATTCAAATACAGTCTTGTATCCACACGGTTTTCATGTAATCCAAACATGAAAACAGAAACTGATTTTATCCAGTTATTTTTTTTCTAGCAATTTGCTCTGGGAATTCATTGTGAGCAGTTTTTTAGAATTTCCATAGGCATTTCCATAAATAATTTCATTTACGCTGTGTTTTAACAATGTTATAATGGTGTATGTGCAGTTTAAGATTTTTTTTTTTTTTTTAGTCCTTCGTTATTCCCATTTTTTCTTCCTTTTCTATGTATGTTCTCATAGATCAGATCATAATCCCAATAAGGTTGAATTTACCCATGAGGCAGGCACTTCTGCCAAAATATGTGAGGAT
This sequence comes from Geotrypetes seraphini, assembly GCF_902459505.1. Classification (NCBI taxonomy): domain Eukaryota; kingdom Metazoa; phylum Chordata; class Amphibia; order Gymnophiona; family Dermophiidae; genus Geotrypetes; species Geotrypetes seraphini. The sequence continues at coordinate 70,290,501 of NC_047094.1, read as the reverse complement.
TTGATTGATTATCTTGAACACATGCCTAACACAGCTTAAAATGGTATACTGCAGGGCATGCTTAGGCATCCTGTGGTAACTACACGCTGTGTATGCCAACTGTACGCTAAAAATGTTTTGAATTTTTTTGTTTGAAGAGGTGTGTCAGGGATACAGAGAGTGGCCATTCCTGTGCTAATCAGTTAGCACATCTTGTACATTGCTTTGTGACAATTGGTTAGTGCAGGATTACTGGACGAGCCCTTATCGCCTACAAAATAGGTGAAGTAAGTGCATACGTGGCAATTTTTGTAAAGGCCATGTGCTAATGGCAACATCAGCACATGACCATTAATTAAAAAAAAAAAAAATAGAAAATCAGACATTTTATGGCTGCAGCAAAAATGGCCTCAGCATGTGGGTAAAAGCCACACAAGGGCATGCTAAGGCCAGTTTTTGCAACAGCTTAATAAAAGGACTCCATAAGTTCCTATTTGTTTTTAAAGTTGCTCTTTAATAAATGTATCCCTGGCTATCAATGGCATGTGGTCAGGGCCTTCAGGGGATTCACCCAACCCCCTGAAAGCCCTGAGGACATTGCTCTGAATTTGATTGGTTGAGCAGGTAGCAGCCATTTTGAAGCCCAGTCTTCCAGTCTCACAAGATCCTCTTGCAATTTAACTTTGTGTCATCAAATTTAATTATCTCACTAGTTATTCCTATCTCTAGATCACAGGTGTCAAAGTCGGTCCTCGAGGGTCAGAATCCAGTTGGGTTTTCAGGATTTCCCCAATGAATTTGCATGAGATCTATGTGCATGCACTGCTTTCAATGCCTATTCATTGGGGAAATCCAGAAAACCCGACTGGATTCCGGCCCTCGAGGAGGGACTTTGACACCCCTGCTCTAGATAAACATGTTAAATAGTAGCGGTCCCAGCACAAACCCCTGGGGAACACCACTATTTATCCTTCTCCATAGAGAATATTGACCATTTAAACCCGTTTTCCGTCTTTCAAACAGTTCCTAGTCCATAATAGGACATTACCTCCTATCCCATGACTTTCTAATCTCCTCGGAAGACTTTCATGAGGTACTTTGTCAAATGCCTTTTGAAAATCCAAATACACAATTTCAAATGGTTCACCTTTATCTACATCAGACATGTCAAACTCTGGCCCACGGGATAATAAAATTTGGCCGGCCAAACAATTCCTGCTGTCGCTGAGATCTGGCCCGCCATTCGTTCCCTACCTCCATCAGGTGCAGCGTAGCTCTACCAATGTGAAAAGGAGCCGCATCAAAATCAGAACCCTGCCGTAGCATGTTCCCTCTGCCGTGGAGATGGTTGTACGCTGTTGGGCCCTTCTTTGGCCTTGTGACCTGCACCTGGCTCTGGCGCTGTATGTTTTACACCAACAGCCGCGTGCAGATCCATGGTGGCGCCCAAGAGGCGGCTTACGTAGCTCAGAGGCAGCGCTTCAGTTTCCTGGGGCTGGTCGGTACCGCCCACTTTATGGTGACATAAACTAAAGGAAAAAGTATTAAAACAATGCCGGTAGATGGGAGGAGCCTATAGAATGAGGCTTAATAGATTGCAGGAGCCCTCAAAGCAGAGATGGGGAGGGGTGCCTACCTGCTCCAGTACTGTCTACTGTCTGTCATTGTTCTCAGCCCTCTTCAAAGTGCTCTCTACCTACTTGCCATTGCTTTCTCTGCTTCTTGGGGCCCTCTACCTACTTGCCACGCTGCCATCTCTGTGCTCCTACCTGCCTCTCACTGTTTTTATTCCCAATTCTCGGTGCCCTCTAGCTATCTGTCACTTCACTGTACTTTTCTTTTTAGTGCTCTCTCTATATCCCTAACACTGTCTTTCTCCTGCTACTCAGTGTTCTCTGATTGCATGTCACTACCTTCTACATGCTTCTCAGGTCTGTTGTAAGTCAGCTAAACCGCTTTAGTTATACCACAAAAAGGTGGTGTATCAAATACATAAACATCAACGTATTTATTTTGTTTACATCCTAGAGGCTGCGTGGAGTTGGAGAGGTTATAACCCTATACTTCTACTAAGACTAAGGGGTCCTTTTATTAAGGTGCGCATTTAGCACATGCTAAACTGGTTAGCATACCTTAATAAAAGAACCCCTAAGCATCTTAATTAAAAATTTGGCCCATGACTTAGCCTATGTTGTAGATTTCGGCCCCTTATGTGATTGAGTTTGACACCCCTGATCTACATGCTCATTCACCCCTTCAAAGAAATGCAGTAGATTGATGAGGTAAGATTTCCTTTGACTAAAACATGTTAGCTTTCGCTCATTAATCCATGCTTACATATATGTTCTGTTATTTTGTTCTTTATAATAGTCTCTACCATTTGTTAGATGATCATCAAGGGTCAGTTTAGGTGAGTAATTCATACTGGTTCAAAGTCTCCTAATGTGCATTATCATCAATCTTAATAAACCTCAATGGGTAAAGCTACCAAATAGTGCATCACTATATAGCAGCCCCCCCTTTCTACACGACACACCTGACTATTATAGGGTAAGTATATATCAGTCAACCATGATAGGCACTTAAATAGATTCTTCACAATTATATTCCCTGCACTATGATATAGTGCAACAGAAGGAACAGAAATGACTGAAGATAGTTTCTGTTATTAACAGTGTAATACAGTGAGACAGAAAGGCTAGAAATTCCCTATGATGATCTTTATTTTCTACCATGGGTGATAAAGTGAGATTAAAAAGGTTGAAATATCTGGAGATGGTCTCTGTTCCCTGCACCATATGACACAGTGAGACAAAAGGGGTAGACACACCTGGGGACGGTGTTTATTCTTTTCACCAGGGGGATGGTCTCTGTTTCTTGCATTATGTGATGCAGTTAGAGAAAAGTATAGTCGCACTTGGGGATGGTCTTTATTCCCTGCACCATATTAGCACTTTGTAAAATGGGCCCCTAGCTATAAAAAAAAATAGAAAAATAACCCATACAAAACCCCCTAGGTCTCAACTTCTTCAAGCCAAGTACCCCCTTAAGTCTAACAAATATCAACCAAGTAGCCCCGCCCCTGTCTCCAACCCCAACCCCATAATAATAGTACTAATTGTAATGCAATTTCTTCCATTCATTTTTCATATACACCATAATATAATCTTATTAATACATATGGTAACCACAAAATTAAAAAAAAACACAGAGCACACTATACACAGAGAAAATGTTAATTATCATTTATATTTGGGTTTTCCCCCAAAAAGTCAAGGCAGATGACTTTAAAATATGCATCTCAGTAACAACTATAGGAAAATAGACAAATATAGTACAAAATATAGACAGCAGATATAAATTCTCAAAACTGACACATTTTGATCACTAAATTGAAAATAAAATCATTTTTCCTACCTTTATTGTCTGGTGATTTCATGAGTCTCTGGTTGCACTTCCTTCTGACTGTGCATCCAATATTTCTTTTTTTCTGCCTCCTGCATGCTTCCTCTCCTCCGGACTTCATTCCCTTTCCCAATCAACATCTCTCTCTATCCCTCCATGAGTCCAACTTTCTTCTTCTCTCCTCCACTCCTACTGGCAACATATCTCCCTCTCTCTCTCACTGCCCATCAGTCTTGAGAGATCTAGGCATCTCTCCCATCCCCTCTGCTGCCACATCCAACATTTTTCCCTCTCTCATCCCTGGATCATGTGCAGCATTTTTCACCACTGTCCACCAACCCCATTCCCATTTCTCCTTCTATCACACCTCTCCAGCACAATGCCACAACTCTCCTTCCATCACTATGTCCAACATTCTTCCCCCTTTCATCCCCTTGAATCTGTCCCTCTGTTCCTTCTCCACCACCATATCCAACATTTCTCCCTCTCATCCATCTATTCCCCATACATCTCTACCTCACTCTTCTCTCTCTATGCCCAATTTTCCTCTTTCTTCCTTTCCCCATGTGCACCATCTCTTTCCCTCACTCACAAACTCATGCCCAACAATTCTCCCTTTCTATTCCCTCCTTCCTATGTTCCTCCCTCCCTTCTATGTTCCATTTTCATGCCCCCTCCCTTCTTTCTGTGTCCCAAGTTAGTGCCATCCCCTCCCTGCCTTTGATCCAAAATCATGCTCCTCCCATGTCCCAACATGCTCCTTGCCCCCCTCCTTTCTCCCTTTCACCCAGATCATGTCCCCTGTCTCCCTTACTTGCTCAAACCGCACTCGCTCCTTCTGCCTTCAGCAGTAGAACTCTGACGTCAGAGATGAAAGTTTCCAGGTCAGCCATGTTCATGTGAACCACTGCTTGCACGTCCCTCAAACAAGTCCTGCTGAAGGCAGGAGGTAACTGGGACCTCCAGCTGACCCACAGCTCTGATACTGGGTCAGCTTCTGGGTCAGCTTCGGTAGAGGGGGTGGATTGGAAGAAGGGATCCCCAGCCGCAGCTTCGGCGGGCGGGTGGAGGGCAGGAAGGAGGGATCTCCGCCAGCGGCTTCGGCGGACAGGTGGAGGGAAGGAAGATGGATCCCGTCGGCGGTTTTGGCAGGCAGGCAAGCAATATCTTTGGTTGCACATACCCCCAACAAGTGGCTTGCGTTCCCCTAAGGGTACGCATACCACGTGTTGAGAAACACGGCCCTAGGGTAACAGCTCACAGATTGAAAATAAGCTTAGCCAGTAAATACAATAAATTCACCCAATCCATTGCTGAAGAAGCTCATAAAAATTTGAATTCCATTTCTAATAAGAATGGTCTCCATTATACTGTATGTTTCCTGGGCTCCTCATTGCCTTTCTTTTCAAGGTTAAAGCTGTTAAAGCTTGCAACGCGTGAGGCATGCTTCAAATCATCAGCACAGCTTCCAAACAGCAATAAAGACATCATTATCCTGTGACATCATTGTTCTAAATCACAACCAAGTTCTTTCCAAATCATTAGATTTTACTTTTCTTCTTGTGAAATGAGAAGGTATCAGAAAATATCTTAAGCAATAAGCTCATCAAGCAAAGATGCACATCTCACATAAAGTCTTAGCACCAACTCTAACATTCACTCAGGGTTAATTAACTCCTTGGTCACTTGGACAGTCTTGCTGATATTGCCAATGAAAGGGCATATGTGCAAGGGTGAGCAAAGCCAATACAATCTCCCATTCACCAAATTTTCCCTACTTACTATGGGAAAGGACCCTGCCCCAAAAGTTATCTTCTGGTGGTTTCTAGGAACGTGATCCCCGATAAACTCAGGGGTGAGAGGCCTTAGAAATGACACCCAAACAAACATAAAAAAACAGTGGAATAACTCTTGGGCAATAAAATTTCTGGGTCAGTCAGATATGTGTAATGTCAAACTTTTGAGATATATGCAAGCAACAGCACAGAAGAGGCTAAAGTCCACAAATAGGAAGAAAAAAGTATTTTTTCTCTTGGTGGGGGGGGGGGGGGAATATCTCTTACCTCAATAGATTAATGTTCACGTTTCTATCTGATTGTGAAAGGATTTTCTCTAGGTTTGGTTCATTATTTACCTATGACCAATTCTCTTCATTGCTGGGCCCCTCCCTGCATCCTTCATTCAAGTATTTAAAAAGTCCATAAAGCTTATATCTGATTTTAGTATTTTCTCTCTTTGTGGGGAATATCTCTTACCTCAACAGATTAATATAAACTTCTCTATCTGATAATTGCTTTCTACATTCCAATATAAAGTGACTTTTAAAGATGTTTTTCATAGCTCAGGCTACACCCACCCTGCCCCTCATCCCACCCATCCTAGGCTCACATTATATTTATACTACTAAGCATTACTCTCAACCCTCCAGCTGTTCCTGTCTAAAGAGATCTTCACTAATTGAGCCTCCTACTTCCAATCCTCCCATCATCCCACTTAAATATCACAAACCCACTCTTACCCTATACATAGAGACCAACCTACAATTTACAATAGTACAACTATTCTACCAACTCAAAGTAACCTTTTCAGCACATCTACCTTCCCTACAAAAGAGACTCTACCTTCCACCTGCAGACTCCTTCCAGCACTGCCCAGCGTGACCACTAACCAAAATCTCCTCAAGTGTCATTTCCAACAAATATCACTTGTGGCACACACTCAAACACAATTATAGCAATTACCGTATTTTTTGCACTAAAAGACACACCTAGGTTTAGAGGAGGAAAACAAGAAAAAAAATATTCTGAGCTAAATGGTGTACTAATATATATTTAACAAAATATACCAGGCTGTGCACCCAGCCCCCCCATTACTCCTTGCCAGGCTCTGTACCCAACCCCACACTCCTTGCCAGACTCTGCACCCTGTCCCTCCTCCCTGCCAGGCTCTGTACCCTGTCCCACCACCCTACCCTGTACCCTCTCTGGTGGTCTAGTGGTAGGCCGGGACAGGAGGGATCCGTCCCAGCTGACTAACAATTTTTTACACCCCTGTACCATTTTAAATCCCCCATACCTTTTTAAAATCGCCCCCTACTACCTTTTTAATAGCTTTGGAAGATAACCCTTCTTCAGATCATCATCATAAGGGTTACCTTAGAAAGCAAAGCATTTTTTTGGTTTTTTTTTTACAATTAGTCCAGTAAAAAAAGATATTATCTTATTTCCTTTATGAATTGATGTATTTCTATGTATTGTCATTAAAAGTTGACTAAAACTATAGTAAGGGGGAAAGAGGCAGACCAGCGAATGCTTTCTCCTTTCTCCTATTCGCGGTGCTTTCCCCGGGCCTGTCTGCCACTTGTTGCCAAGCAAAGCCTTGCCCTAGCTGCTGGCTGCGAGCTGCCATCCCGCACAACCTCCCCGTGTGTACGTGCTGCCGACACTGGGGCCATTGTGATGTTGCGGTGGGGGAGCATGCCCTGATTGGCCAGCGGGCAGCTGTGAAGCACTGCTTATGTTTACCAGCGCCATGCTGCTGTTGTTTTATTATAAGAAGCAGGCTATGGCAGGAAAAGGCTTCTTTTCAGCGCCCAGCACAGGCTTCTGCATCTCCCCCCATCCCACTCTCCCGGATCCTGGCTACCCGGGGCCAGGACAGCTTCCATTGTATAGATCGCCCGTCCGGAGCAGGATGGGGCTGATGCCGGGGCAAACTGGAGCCTTCTCCGGACAAATAGTCACAGGAAAGTAGGGGGGCAGTTTATTATTATATTTGCTCCAAAAGACACATAGACATTTCTACCTACTTTTGGGGGATAAAAGTGCGTCTTATGGAGTGACAAATACGGTAATCACATATACAAACTATAAGGAACTAACCTCTGAACATGAGCCAACTCAGAGACAATTACAGTATTTTAACCAAATTTTACCTGCTATAAGGTGCTAATCTCTGAATGTGAGTTCATTCAAATATATGTATCTTCTACACTGAAACAACCAAAATGAGTTGGCATCTCATAACAATTCTCTGCCTACTGATCAACACCAGATGAACCAAAGCATACTCCACCCATATAATTAACAGACCATATATCCCCTCAAAACACACAGTCCCATCATGGAGGCACCCTATGATAAACTGCACTGACCACATGCAATGGGTAATCCCAACACTGTTTGGATCACACAGATACCACAAACCACACCACAATCACATCACTAAACCAAACCCGGTAAACCTAATAAAAATCCAAACCACTTACACTAATGAAATTGTACTTGTCTCAATCCCATGTGAATAAATTAATGTGAGATCAGTGGTCAACAAAACTGAAACTATAAAAGATCTGCTCAATGAATTACAACCTGGCTTTCTAATCCTAACCGAAACATGGATACCAAGGCAAGATGACTCCTAATTAAAACTACTCTGCTCACTAAACTACAAAATCACCCAACTATCGAGAATTGGTTGCAGGGGAGGCAGCCTGGGGTTACTACACACATCATCTTTGCACATCAAAATCAAGAAATCTATAACTCTCATCTCACTAGAACTAGTAACGGTAGAAATAAACATTGATTCTTGCCAACACCCTATCTGCTGCATACTATTTTACATCCCTCCTGGAAAGTAGCTAGAAGCTGAACCACAGTTCTCAGACATCTCAAGAACCACAGGAAAATATGATTCCACTTTCATCATAGGAGACCTCATCCTCCACCTAGACTCAACCTCAAATCCTAAAATTCCTTGATCTCTTAAATGAGCTAGATCTCAAACCCCTATTTCAACAGCCCATACAGGAAAAAGGTCTACTCACCTCTTCAACTTCAGCAAAAAGCACAAGCTGTCTAGAATTTCATTCTCCAAAGTACCTTGGTCGGACCACCTATCCTAAAATTCACCATATTCTGGAAAGAGGTATCAAAAACCAAACCGACCCCCCCCCCCCCCGAGTAGCCTTTTATTATAGAATCAAAATAACTCCTGAATCATACTGGAATGAAAAAAGATAACTCATTATTATCCCTCCCGATTCCTGACCAAAACTTCTTGGACCCCTGGAAAACAATCAATGAACAAACCCTAAACAAACTAGCCCTGTTGAAATGCAGCAAAAGAATCCAAAGATCATCAGAGCAGTGGTCTGACTCAGCGTTTAAGTCCTTAAAAAGAGCTTGCCGACAAGCCAAGCGCTTCTGGCATAAACACCCATCTCCGGAAAACAAGACTAAGTGGTGCCAGAAAATCCTAGAATATAAATCACAATTGATGCAAAAGAAGAAAGAGTACTACTCTAAACATCTAAATAACACAGAAGATAATCTTTAAATCCACATGCCTATGTTTTTTGAAAATGAGCCCCATTAAGTCTAAGTCTGATAAATGTTGAAAAATTGAGTACTGAACATAACGATTTACAAACCAGAAAAAGTCTATCTTTTTGCTTCTAAATCATTTTCTAGACCTTTTTGTGCTCAGTGTATCTATCTTTTGGCACCATTTTTGAAATAAAATGTCTTAGGAGAAAATGCACAAAAGCAAGCCACTGATGTGTCCGGGAACAGAATTCTTAGTACACTGGCAGTAGGGTAACCTAGGGAAAACTGCAATGGACTTCACATAAAAGGTTCCAGATACACATCTCGCTATAACCCCCTTATAAGCTGGTATGTACAACATTTATGGTCAGCGATAGCACATTACTTAAATCAACTGCTGAGTGGCAATGTAGTAGAAATGCTGACACAGTTGATGTTGGATGTGCCTGGGTCATTTTGTGGGTTGCCCAATGTTGTGTCATAAGGTGTGTCTCATAGTATCACAGTGTATTTTACAGTGTTGGACTATTAATGACTTGCCCTCTTATTGGCACTTGAGGAATCAAGTCCATACCATACTGATTCTTGTATCCCGCAAATGTCGACTAGGAATCATACACTGGTTTCCTGGGAAGAACAATCAGTGGAAGGTTTATTTGAATTCACTACGCCCACGGGGCCGAAGCTTAATATTGAACACTCTGTGATTATGATTTATTGACTTTCTTTTTCTGGGGTGGGGGGGTTGAGGGGGAAGGGGTTAGGATTTCCTCTAGGTCTAAGAGTTCAGCTCACCTAGAACTGTGCAGATACTTAGGCACTGTATTAGCGCCATGTGGTGGTTTATAGACCATGTGGGGGTTGGGTAGGTGAGATGTTTGGATGGGATAGTAGAGATCTTGTGTTGAAGGATGGGGAGTTGAGTTTTGTGGGAGAGTAGGGAAGATGGGAAGTAATTGAAAAACCGTTTGATGACATGTTCTTGCTGGATGTTACTATTGCGGGGGGTTGCTTTTTCTTCACTAGCAATATCTAGTTTAAGGGCTCCTTTTACGAAGCTGCGTTAGCGGCTTTATTGCACGCACATTTTTAGCGCGCACTAACCCCCGCACTAGCCGAAAAACTACCGCCTGCTCAAGAGGAGGCGGTAGCAGCTAGCGTGGCCAGCAAATTAGCACGCGCTATTACGCATGTTAAACCGCTAACGCGGCTTTGTAAAAGGAGCCCTAAGTGTACAGTTCTACAGTATTACATTTATCTTCACTACACAGCTTTTTCAATGAAAAGGGGAACAGAGAGGGAATTTTGTTAATACAAAACAAAGTGACAAATGTATTATTGTGTTGCTTTAATTGTTGTACAAGTGTGCAGTCATCAATAAAACCACTGAAACACAAAAGGGGGTGGGTTGGTTGAACAAGGATAAAATTTACACAGAAAGAAAATACAGTATTTTGAAGCAATGGCACATTAAAACCCTTTCTTGAGCTCAACCGTTGCGCTGCTGCTGGTGGAAGGAGAAGACGCAAGCCCTCAGAGCACCCACTTATAGGCTGCACCCGGGGCAGACCGCCACCCCCCCAGTACATCACTGGTGTCAGGTGTTTGATACAAATGAACAAGCAGGGAGAGTGATTACATATAAGTTATTTTAATTGAAATAAAAGCTGGATTTATACATTTGATTCTTTTGGATGCATGGGGCAGTGCGGTAGCCAGAAGGTGATTTTTGGGTGTGCCAATGGGTGAAATGAGTGGGCATGCAGCATTTTCTCTCCATCTCCGTTCACTGTTCCCTGCTCCCCCCCCACCACCACTTTGCCCCCACCAAGTTTAAAAATGAATACCTTAATTCTTTGACTGGTGGCGATCCACAAGCCTCACAAGTTGAAGACATCCTTAATCTGAAACCATAAGTTGTTAGATTACTGTGGCAGTAGGTGGCCACACTCCCAGTCATTGTGCACATGCTCAGTTCCTGCACATCAACTAGGCATGCACAGGGTGCCCGTTTCAGTGGCTGGGAGTACTCTTTTTGACTGTCACAGGCCCAGGATTTCAGCTGAGGGTGTTTTCAGTGAGTGAGTCTTGGGGATCTCTGTCAGCTACACCAATATACCGCTGCTGGGTGGGCATGAGCCAAAAGTGGAATGGTCCATGCCTACCCAGTCCAATCCATAGCTATGTTTCAATGTGTTTTCCATTTCCACACTCCTTTTAGTTTTTACAGGGATAGGCAATGCAGAAATCTGGCCTCATCAATCACTTTTCTGCCCCTGTAGGAAGTTCGTAAATAATTACCCCAAAAGGACCTCAGATGTCTGAGTGGTATACAGTATACTGCTGAAAACTCTTCCCTAGAGTTCTCAAAACAACAATTAACACCATTAATATGAAAAGGCAATGTTCCTTTATTGGAAGACCATGTAAGGTTTTCATCAAGGGCTGTGCATTGTCTAATCTCCCCACCCCTAAAAATTAACCAGACCATGACATTCAACAGCACACCATCTGAAGTTTGCATGCCCAATGCATTAGCAGTCCAATATAAAGGGCATTATAATGATCCAACTTTCTTACAACCAAGCTCTGAAACACCACCGTTAATGCATTGTCATCTAAGAACAGCCATCTACCATATCCATTCAGGGGTCAATATTCAGCCTATGGTGGTATGCAGCAGACAAGCTGCTTCTAGCATGAATATCTGGGTATATTTGCTGATCCATATGTTAACCGGGCACCAACCAATATTTAGACCTATGCACCGAGTTAGGATTGAAAATCACCCCTAACTAGCTAAGTTGATGCTCAACCCTAATTCTTCCCCAGCCTCTCTAAATTTATTGATGTGTTTTTATGGACAGAGGTTATGAAAGTGAACTCATATTTAAAGGGTTCCTCTCACTTAATATGACTACTGAATGGATTAAGCAATATAATGAATCAATTATAATGGTCACAATGGATTATAGCAATGTTATTTACGATGATCCCGCAAGATGGAGCTCTGTAAGTGATTGCTAATTTGGGGGAAAAGAGAGAAAATGGATCTCAACTGAATTTTTGCTTGCTCTTTCAATATTGGTAATTGAAGAAAACTATTTGTGGTATAATGGGAATTATTATCAACAGATCCAGGGAGTGGCTATTGGTGCTTCTTTAGCCTTTCTGTAGTAACACTTTATTCAGTAGAATTTGAAGAGAAATATGTTTACTCTAATCCAGGGGTGCCCACACTTTTTGGGCTTGCGAGCTACTTTTAAAATGACCAAGTCAAAATGATCTACCAACAATAAAATTTTTAAAAAACACAACGCACACTGTACGCATAGAATTGTTAATTATCATTCCTATTCCAGGGTTTTTTCAAAGAGGTCAAAGCAGATGACTCTATGCACTGTCACCTCAGTAACAACCATACAAAAATAGACAAATACCCACCCCCTCCCTTTTTACTAACCACGATAGCAGTTTTTAGCGCAGGGAGCTGCGCTGAATGCCCAGCGCTGCTTTCGACGCTCATAGGCTCCCTGCGCTAAAAACCTCTATTGAGGTTTAGTAAAAGGGGACCATATTGTAAAATATAGAGAGCAGATATAAATTCAGACACATTTTGATCACTAAATTTAAAATAAAATCATTTTTCCTACCTTGTCTGGTGATTTCATGAGTCTCTGGTTGCACTTTCTTCTTCTGACTGTGCATCCAATCTTTCTTCCCTTCTTTTAGCCTGTATGCTTCCTCTCCTCCTGACCTCATTCCCCCCCCCCAACATTTTCTTCCTCTCTCCCTGCCCTCTCTTTCTTTCTCTCTTCATGCCCCCTTTCTTTTTTTCTGTTTCTCTTCTTTCCTTCTGTCTCCCTGCCTGCCCTCCTTCACCCCCCCTGCCCTCCCCCAAGCCACTGCCACTGCCGCTGCCATCGGATAACAGGCCCCCAAAGCCGCCCGCCGCCGGCCAAGCTCTCCTTGCTTCGGGCCCACCAGCATTCCTCTCCCCGACGTCAATTTTGCCGTCGGAGAGGAAGTTCCGCTGGCCAGAACTTCCTCTCCGACGGCAGAATTGACGTCGGGGAGAGGAAGGCTGATCGTCCCAAGATCGACCTATTGGGAGAAATGCTGCCAGGTCCTGCCTTTGAGGAAACAGAAAGTAGGCAGGACCTGGCAGCAAGAAGAGCAAATCGCAAGCTTCACTGACCGGTCTCCCGCTTTAGCCTGCGAACGGGGCTCTAACATGTGCGTGCCGGCTTCCCTTCTCTCCCCCCCCCCCCCGGACATAACTTCTGGTTTCAGAGGGAAGAGAAGGGAAGCCGGTACAAGCACATGTTAGCCCCCGGAGCATAAATTCTCCAAGCCGTTTTTTTTTTTTTTTTTAATGTTGAGCAGCGGAGGCAGCAGCAGAGAATTCAGGAGCAGGCCAGTCAGGAGGGGAAAAAAGAGAAGGGAAGAAGGGAACCCGCTCTGCGATTGACTTGGGTCGCCTGAGCGACATGTTGGGCACCCCTGCTCTAATCCATTTTTCACATCTGGTATTTTTTGGAAAAGGTTTTATTTTTTTTATTATTATTTTAAAACTTATAGACTGCCTAAGTCTAAGTGGTATACAATCATACATACACAAATTATAAAACTCAAACAAGACAATAATAATAATAATTTATTTTCTTATATACCGCCCAACCGGAAGTTCCGGGCGGTTCACAGCAAGAGAACTGAGACATACCAGCCAAGACACAAAATACAGTAGAATTCAGTGGAATACAATACAGTGAAATACAATATGATGCAGTACAATGTAAAATCATCGCATAAATTTACCAAACAAATAGGTTTTTATCAATTATCTGAACTCAAGGTAAGATTGAGATTGCGCAATTAGAGGACACAGCCAAGAGTTCATTTTCCCCGCTTGAAAAGCCAAAGTTTTGTCTAAGAAACTTTTTAAAACAACAGACTTTCAGAGTGGGGTACAGGGAACTCTAAGTACTTTCTCTTCATCTTAATTAATCTTACTTATTGCATTTCTTCTGTTTCTACTGTAAACCGCTTAGAACCTCACGGTACAGCGGTATATAAGAAATAAAATTATTATTATTATTATTATAAACATACCCGAGTTTCTTGTGTTTTTATTTGATGAGAATGATTTTAGTTGGGTGGATAAGTATGATGGTAGTAGTCCAAAGAGTGCTTTATAACAAATGCAGCCGAATTTAAAAATTTCTCTAGTTTCGAAAGGGAGCCAATGAAGTTGCACGTAAAAAGGGCTTATATGGTCAAACTTTTTTAATCAAAAAATCAGATGAACAACTGCATTTTGAACGAGGCGAAGTCTTAGCAATATTTTCTTGGTTGACCCTAGGAATGTGTTATTACAATAGTCTAAGGTAGATAGGATGGTGGATTGAACTAGTATCCTAATTTTCTCTCAAAACATAAAAAACCCAACCCATTAAACTTAGAACAATCAAAGAACCCACTAAACCTCTTTGTGGGTGTTATATTTTTTTGGACAGGTTCAAATGACACTGCAAAAATTTGCAAGCTGATTAAATACAGCAGTAGACCTATGTTTGCAATTTACTATGAAAATGAACAAGGAATGTATTGAAATTTTGGATCTATTCATTTAAAGTTGATGGTATGTACCTTATAGGTGACGGGTCAAAATCGTGCGAGACAAAGCCATCCAGACAATGGAGCGCCGACAATCGTGTGCAGGATGTCTGCAAGCTGGATTTAAACAGTACTTTAAAGCGCTCTGAGGAGGTGTGGGTGGAACCCCCCACTTTACTTAGAACTGTTGGCGCTCACGGTGGGGAGGGGGAACCCCCCTATTACAGAGGAAACTGTACTTTTTCCCTAAAAAACAGGGGAAAAGGCTGTTGCCTCTATAATGGGGTATTCCTCCCCTCACATCCCCCACAATGGGAACGCCAACAGTTCTAATGTTCCCCGCCCAAAGCCCCCCTCAGAGCTCTTTAAAATACTGTTTAAATCCAGCACACAGACGACCTGCGCATGATTGTCGGCGCTCCATTGTCCGTGAGGCTTTGTCTCGCACGGTTTTGTCTATGTACCTTAAATGTTCTAATTAGATATACGCAACATTGTATAGAAAAATAGTTTGCTACACTTCTCAAGTTGTCATCCATATTGGCTGAAGTTCAAGTTACCGATCAGCCAATTTCTTAGGCTGAGAAGGATATGTATGACAATGAAGCAATTTTTTAAACAAGTGAAAGTACTTAGAGAAACATTTCTACTATTAAGGTTCCCTAAAAAGCAGTCCTTTCTCAGAACGTGCTATGCTCAGAGAGAACTTTTATTGCACGAAGGGTAAAGAGGCTAAAATAAAATATATGACTAAGTCGTCAGCAGTCAAACTGGCAGTCAAAGAAGCCAAGCTCCGAGTAGAAGAAAACTTAGCGAATAACATTAAAAAGGGGGACAAATCTTTCTTCAGGTATATTAGTGATAGAAAAAGAAACACAGATGGAATAGTACGCCTTAGAAAACCTGACGGAAAATATGCAGAATCGAACACAGATAAAGCCGAACTACTAAATAAGTACTTCTGCTCAGTCTTCAACTGCGAGGCGCCAGGGTCAGGTCCAAAGTTAAAGGTGAAGCATAACTCGAGAGACCCATTTCAGAACCACGAGTTTACACCCAGTGACGTCTACGATGAACTATCGAAACTCAAGGTGAACAAAGCCATGGGACCGGACAATCTGCACCCAAGGGTGCTCAGAGAGCTGTGTGACGTTCTGGCGGAACCGTTAGCCGTACTCTTCAATCTCTCTCTCAGTACGGCAAAAGTCCCATTGGACTGGAAAACAGCTAACGTGGTTCCTCTGCACAAAAAGGGTTGCAAGGCAGAAGCTGCAAATTACAGACCGGTGAGTCTCACTTCGATTGTGAGTAAGCTCATGGAAACACTAGTCAAACACAAACTAGACACGATCCTTGATAAGGAGAACCTACGCAACCCCCACCAACACGGTTTCACCAAGGGTAAGTCATGCCAATCCAATCTTATCAGCTTCTTTGACTGGGTAACTAGGAGGCTGGACCTGGGAGAGTCCCTAGACGTCGTGTACTTGGACTTCAGCAAAGCTTTTGACAGCGTCCCCCACCGTAGATTACTGAGCAAGATGAAATCAATGGGATTGGGTGATACACTGACTGCATGGGTCAGCGACTGGCTAAGCGGGAGACTTCAGAGGGTGTTAGTTAACGGTACCCTCTCTGAAACGTCGAGGGTGACCAGTGGAGTGCCGCAGGGATCAGTCTTGGGCCCAATCCTTTTCAACATATTTATAGGAGACATGACTCAGGGGCTTCAAGGTAAAATAGCATTATTCGCCGACGATGCCAAATTATGTAACACTGTGAGTGACACCGCAAGTAAAAATGATTTGTCCGACAGCATGAGGCAGGACCTGCTTTTCCTGGAACATTGGTCCACAACCTGGCAGCTGGGCTTTAATGCGAAAAAATGCAAGCTTATGCACCTTGGTAACAATAATCCGTGTAAGACATACACACTGAATGGTGAAACCTTGTCCAGGACTACAGCAGAGCGGGATTTGGGGGTAATCATTAGTGGAGACATGAAATCAGCCAATCAAGTAGAGAAGGCTTCATCTAAGGCTAGACAAATGCTGGGATGTATCCGTAGAGGCTTTGTTAGCCGGAAGCCAGAGGTCATTATGCCGCTGTACAGAAGCATGGTGAGACCTCATCTGGAATACTGTGTGCAATTCTGGAGACCGCACTACCGTAAGGATGTGCTGAGAGTTGAGTCAGTTCAGCGAATGGCCACCAGGAAGATCCTGGGGCTCAAGGATGTCTCGTATGAAGACAGGCTGCACAAGTTGCGGCTATACTCTCTCGAGGAACGTAGGGAGAGAGGAGATATGATAGAGACGTTTAAGTACATCACTGGTCGAATAGAGGTGGAAGACAACATTTTCCTTCTAAAAGGGCCCTCGTCCACAAGGGGACATCCGTTGAAAATCAGGGGGGGGAAATTTCATGGGGATACCAGGAAGTACTTCTTCACTGAAAGAGTGGTGGACCATTGGAACGAGCTCCCGGAGCAGGTGATCATGGCCAGCAGCATACAAGATTTTAAGAATAAATGGAATGCCCACGTCGGATCCCTACGAGGGTAGCATAGAGGAGGGCAGATTGCGGACGAGTGATAGAGTGTAGATTAGGGGAGGGTTGTTGGAGTGGGCAGACTTGATGGGCTATGGCCCTTTTCTGCCGTCATTTTCTATGTTTCTATGAGTGAAGTATCCAAATTATTTACTTTTCGTTTATCCTTACAAATCCCTCCTTGAAGTGGATTTTAGAAATTGTTTCTTTCTTTTTGTTATATTTCTTGTAAAATATGTTTCACAAATGTTTTCTTTTCTTGTATATCTATACTTAATATATATAATTGAAATTACTAAATAAAAAAAAAGAAGTATCTAAGCCAGGGAATGATCAGCTGATATGCATGCTTCCATACTCTGAGTATGGCCAACCCCCACTCAACCTAGGGAATATCCATTATTCCTGTTATTGACAATAAGGGACAATCCTCCTTTACAATATTTCCCATACTTTAACAAATAGTCTTGGTCATTTGGGTACTAAGGGGCAGATTCTGTAAAGAACGTCTAACTTTAGGCATCCACAATATGAATATCCATCGACTTAGGCATCCAAATAAAGTGGTTAATAAGCCCAATTAACAACTTTAAGAAGCAATAATTGAAAGTTAGACGTCCAAAGGCTGGACGCAATTCACAAATTAGGCGTCCACAATTTCATGGATGCCCAATGGAACAAGTGCGCCTAATGAGATAGGCATGGGCATGGCTTCAATTTAGACGTCCATTTGCAGAATCACATGTCACTCAGCTTCCTAATGCGTCTACCTAATGCCTCAAATGTGGGTGTTGCAAAACCAAGTCTACTTTTGAGCATGAGTTGGGCGCTAGGTAGGCATGAGTTAGGTGGATGTGACTTAGGTGTGCCGGAGGCATCCACATATAGGCGAACAGGGCTTCTATTTGGGGGGTATAGAGGACTCCATTTTGATATTAAGGTCAAAAGATGTTTAATAATGTATTACTTAAGCAAAGCACATGAAAAATATATATTGTATACTATTTTGGGGGGTAAAGAGGACTCCTCTTTGATAATAATAGAAAAAGATGTTTAATAATGCAAGACTCCTCTTTGATAATAATGGAAAAAAGATGTTTAATAATGCATTACTTAAGCAAAGCACATTAAATATATCTAGCATATAAACCTCATTCCCAAAAGGCTAAGAAAATAAGAAGAGAATCCCTACTCGCAACGGCTGTGATTCAGATCAAGTGGACATGTCTGATGCACAAGCTTGATGTATTAAAATAGTCCAATGTTGTTTATGATGTTGTCTATGTAATATACACCATCAATAAACTTCAAAGTGATCACTTAGAAATTAGGCACTTTGAAATGTATTATATGTCATTGTGGAATGATGGTGTGATGCACAAGCTTGACATCATTGTGACATTATCAGTATTCACCTACAATAGATGGCATAATGTCACCAAAAAATAATAGGAACACCTGCCTAAATGAAAGCTCTGTAGCTCAGTGGTTAAAGGCACTTCTTCCATCTTCCCAAGGTGATGGATTCATATCCTTAATATGGTCAGGAACCCTAGCACATATTCCTTTTTTTTTTTTTAGTGACAATCTGCCATCTAGGTACATATTGATG
Source organism: Geotrypetes seraphini (assembly GCF_902459505.1). Classification (NCBI taxonomy): domain Eukaryota; kingdom Metazoa; phylum Chordata; class Amphibia; order Gymnophiona; family Dermophiidae; genus Geotrypetes; species Geotrypetes seraphini. The sequence goes on along the minus strand of NC_047094.1, from coordinate 70,272,009 downwards.
ATGTCACAATGATGTCAAGATTGTGCATCAGACATCTCCACTTGCTCTGAACCACAGCCGTTGTGAGTAGGTATTCTCTTCTTATTTTCTTAGCTTTTTGGGAATGAGGTTTAGTGTGCTATATATTTTTCATGTGCTTTGCTTAAGTAATGCATTATTAAACATCTTTTGACTTTAATATCAAACTGGAGTCCTCTATTCCCTCCAAAATAGAAGCCCCATTCTCCTATTTGAGGACACCTCCGGCATGCCTAAGTCGCGTCCACCTAACTCGCGCATACCTAGTGGCCAAAAGTAGACCTGGTTTTTCAAAGGAGTCCTCTTTACACCAAAAACTAGAAGGCTTAGTATGCAATATATATATATATTTTTTTTTTCATGTGCTTTAATTGAGAACATAGAGGCCAAAAGAGGAACTGGACAAGTGTTGAAGGTACATGTTTATTTATCCTAGAGAAATGTCTGCTTGTGAATCAAGATGATATAAGCTTTGCTTTGGAATTGACATGCAGTTTGCTGTTTGAGTGTGTGTGGTGCAGTGGTTAAAGCTACAGCCTTAGCACCCTAATATTGTTGGTTCAAATCCCCCACTGCTCCTTGTGACCCTGGGTAACTAGAACAGAAGAGAAATGTGATAAAAGAGACAAATTTAAATACCACATAGGATATAAGTGGTATATAAATAATTAAAAGATAAATAAATAAAATATAATAGTGGTGCCAGCATTTTACTGCCTACAATTTTAATGTTAAAAAATCCCCCAGCATAAAATAGCTGTTCTAATTACATCATAACACACGATAATGTTATAGACGTTATTAGGACATCTATACAATGCCTAAAAGGCGATTCTGCAAAGGATATCTAACAATATAGACACACTCAGATTAGCTCAGAGCCACTGAGCGTGATTTTCTATAGTGCGTCTATGCATTATAGAATCGCGCTCAGCATTCTGCTCCTGGACGTCCAAACGATGCCTAACTTAGACGTCCTTTACAGAATCTTCCCCTAAATCATTGTCAACCAAGCAAACATGTGTCACATCTAAACATTCATTTAGGTCAGGGGTGTCAAAGTCCCTCCTCGAGGGCCGCAATCCAGTCGGGTTTTCAGGATTTCCCCAATGAATTTGCATGAGATCTATTAGCATACAATGAAAACAGGGCATGCAAATAGATCTCATGCATATTCATTGGGGAAATCATGAAAACCCGACTGGATTGCGGCCCTCCAGGAGGGACTTTGACACCCCTGATTTAGATACTCCATCACAGAATAGATAGTACCTATCACTAGCAGCACCAATTGAATGGCATCAGCATATGCATAAAACAATATGCCATAATGTCACACAAATGTTCACAAATATTAAAGAGCAAAGATGAAAGGGGAGATCCCTGTAGGACCCCCCATCAAACTCTATAATACCTCCATTCCATAAAAGAGACAATTGACTTTATTACCATTCCACTTAACCACAAAGTGGTTAATAACAACGGAGAAGGATCTTCATCTCCATTAAGTCAAAAGCTGTAGACAAGTCTTTAAAACCAAAACATCTTTATTAAAATATCCATATATTGATCGAGCATTAATACCAACAACATCTCTGTGCCATTCTGTGACAGAGTATACATCCCATCACAAGGAATATACCTGGGAGAAATCCCCCAGAAAGAGATACTATTACTAAACCACATGGGTCTGAGGGTAGATTCCTAACCCCTTTGTAAAGTCAGGGTGAATAACAGGAACCCTGCCAATGGGAGGAAGCAGTTGGACAGGGAAGACGTAATGGGAGGCGGCAGGAGTGGGCTATCCCTCAAATCCCTGGTGACAGAATTACCTGAACGTTAGAAAGGAGTGAGTAGTGCCCAACCCATGAACTAAAAGATATCATTAACATACTAATTTGCAAAGGGCATATATATCAAAAATTGTCCAGAAGCGAGAAAAGCCCTTTTGAGGCCCAAAATAAGGACTAGAAGGAAAGTGGATTTAGGTTTCCCCAAAACTGTTGGACAGTCTTGATTCCTCACCCTGAGTGTACAGTGAGACAGGTATTAAGACTCTGATGATAAGCCTAGAATTAGAGAAAGATGGGTTTCTGAGCCAAGTGGCAGTCATAACAGGTCCTTGGGTTAACAAAGGTGGAGCCAGCCAGGGTGTGGTTGGGCTAGGCAGAGGATAGACTGTCTACATCTGAGGACTGGAGGAGTGAGCAGAGGGAGACCCCTTCACACATCCTCAACCTGAAACTCCACTTGTCCAACATATAATAAACAACAATTTTCTAAAAATGTGCTAATTTGTCCCCTACTTCCTCTGTATTAAATTAGTATTCATTAACAAATTAGAAATTAGAAATTAGTATAGACTAATCTATCTGCTCCTGACTCCTTCAGAACTGGGACAGAAACTGCTTCCTTAAGCCAGGGTAGAACTATATCCAACATTCAATCAAATATGCACCAATATTTCAAAATGATTGGAGATGCGAAATACAATACAAGTTACCCATATAAGTTACCCATATGAGTTATGAGTTACTCCTATAAGTTACCATCCCTGAACACAAATAAAGGGTTTGCTCAATATTGGGAGTGCTTAGCAAACATTTTACCCTAAAAGCTAGCTCCTACATACAACTGAATATCATATCAGATACATGCTTTAATAACGCTCTAGGTGTAAGGTGCAATCTGGAAAAAGTAGTTTTCAAAGACTGGAGTAAAATCCTCATTCTCTCCAAGGATATTTCCTGAGATGCCATTAACCATTCCTCAACTTCATTCTCTCCATGCACTACTTACCCATCTATCAGATTTATATGATCAAATATGATACTCTGGCCAGCATGGGGCACTGGGAAGCAGCTCGAATGAGCCTACCACAAGGCCAACAAGTAAATCAGTGACTTTATACACCAGAGAAGCAGGTATACTATTGATACAAACTAATGATCATGGACACGAAAGGGTTGTATCATGTAGATGGCATGCAATTGTCAGGCATTGAGAACAAAATATTAAGCATGACTTTGTAGAATGCAACTAAGAGCGTTATGAGGCCACAGTAAGCAAACTCACAACTTCATACTAGAGGGCCTAAGGAAGTGGTTGATAATGGAATCAGTGAGAAAAAAGGATATACTGAGTGATGTAAACAAGTTAAAGGTGGAGGCAAACACCATCTGGTCAACCAGGTATAGACACGATTGGAGGATTGTGGGCTGGCCCAAGACAACAGGCTGAGGGCTAATAAGGGAACTGCTAAGGAAAGCTGGGACTACTTCAGGTAATGATGTCACTGTTTGTATCAATAAGACTACAACCTTGTACACTAATGACCAAGTATATGAATAGCTATTAATGTGGGTGGTGGAGGAGAGAGCTCACAACTCCCTGAGTTATAGACCAGTAATGGTGGTAGCCAGAGTAGAGGAGGACCCAAGACCTGTGCCCTTAGATTTCCTATAGTGCCTCTTCCCTGAGATGGATTCATTCTCTGTTGAAAAAAGATTCGTGTCTACGCCATATCCTCTTTCTGCTCTCCACCCCACCTCCCAGCTCTTTCTTCTCCCTTTTTCTCTCTCCAATTCACATCTATTAAGAAGCATCCTCAGGAAAAGAAAGGGTAGCTGCTGATGGACTGGCCATACAATTAGACAAATCTAGTCAGCCAATAGAACCAGCTGAATTAAGCAGTATGACTAGTAAGAATTCCATACCACACCAGCTGAAGAAAGAGGTATTCTGGCCAGCTGGATTGTTAGAAATCTGCTGTGACTCTTACCATTCTTCCATCTCTTCCTTACAATCAGGCACTGAGAGCATGTTGAAAACATGTGGTGATGGAACTAGAATTTCCTGATGCCTCATACTCACTTATTTTGAATCTGACAGTGCTAGCCTTAAGAAAGAGACAGAAGAGCAGCAAGTATATCAAGTCAGTGGTTCAAGGGGGCAACAGGTGGAATAAGGTTGATTTACATAGAGCACACAGTACCTTTTCCTCTTTCAGCCTTGGTTGACGGAACAGGGAGTTATCTATTGCACACATGTCAGTCAGTGGGCATCTTGTCTCTTGATTCACTGACTGACAAGATTTTCACCCAACCAGGCTTTACACTACCCTGCGACAACTCATTCCCTGCTAAAGTCCCTCCTCCAGCCACAATGAAGCAGTACTTTTAAGGGTCTATATTAGCTTCATTCTAAGCAGAATTTTTTTTACCCTTACTTTTCTGTGGCACTCATATGGCCCTGGTGAGTTTACTTTAAAAATCTACTTCCCTTTCATCTTATGAGACTTGCCATCACTATTCACAGACCCCTCTCGTCTGTCTTGCAGCATAATATCCAGGACAATTCTCACTGTCCAATTAGGAGGCAGGTACTACCCCCCCCTCTCCTCCCCAATGATCCCTGTTTATCAATTCCTGTTGCCTCTACTGACTTTCCCCATCCCCTTTCCCCATCCCAAGCCACTTAATTCGCCACCACTACACCACTCACTTTTCAACTTCACCATCTCACCCTCCCTCTTGTCCCCCACCCTTTTCTCAGCCCTACAGCTACTACACTACACTTTCTCCCTCTCATTCAGATATCCCCACTCTACCTATATGCACCTTGACCACGGCGTAGCCCCCATGCCTCTCCCACACTCACTTGTATTATCCTACTCCTTCTCTTGCTCTCTGCTGGGGACATCAATCCTAATCCCAGTCCTCCTACTCATCCCTCAGTCTACTCATAAGGATCACGCCACAATCTAACCAATATTATTTCTGTTCCTCTCCTTCTCCATTCCTCCATGCCATTCTTATGCACTCTGTGGAATGCCCACTCCGCCTCCAACAAATTTACCTTAATCCCTGACCTCTTTATCTCTAGAAAGCTCCACCTGCTAGCATTGAAACCTGTATCTTCCCTGAAGGCTCTGCTTCAGCTGCCACCCTGTCTCATGGAGGGTACCTTTTCTCACACACACTTTGCCCAGATGGTCATGGTGGTGGTGTTGGACTCTTACTCTCACCATCTTGTAAATATCAACTCCTTCTTCTGCCTCAATCTCACTGTTCTCCTTCCTTTGAAGTTCACTCTATCCGTCTATTTGCACCTCTAGCTCTCAGAGTAGCAGTCATTTATTGACCTCCTGATAAGTCCTTCTCCTCCTTCCTCACTGACTTTGATTCCTGTCTCTCCTTTCTTGAACCCTCATCTCCCTCCCTTATCCTCGGCAACTTCAATATCCATGCTGATGATCCCTCTGACTCCTATGCGTCCAGGTTTCTTGCTCTAATGTCCTCATACTCCAGCTGTACTCCACCACCCCTACGCACTAGAAAGGCCACTGCCTCGACTTCATTCTCTCCTCCAACTGCTTTATCACCGAATTCTTCACCTCAAATCTTACTATCTCTGACCATCAGCTGTTAACCTTCACAACTCATCACCCTCTTCCCCTAAACCTTACCGATCACTACCCATACATTTACGAACCTTCAGGCTATTGACCATGAAATGCTCTCTACCAGTCTCATCCCTCCTTTCTACTACTATGTCACACAAGTCTATCAATTAAACTATTCTCTCCTATAACTCCATTCTCTCTTCTTCTATTGATACACTCACCCCTCCCATTTCACGTCCTATAAGACATGCCAAACCCCAGCCCTGGTTGACCCCCAACATCTATTACCTCTGCTCCTGTAACTGAGCTGCTGAATGTCTTTGGCTTAAATCCTGCACACATGCCAACTTCATACATTTCAAATTCATGCTGACGTCCTTCCAATCTACCCTCTCACTTGTCACACAAGAATACTACAGCCATAACTCTCTTAGTGCCAACCCTTGCTGTCACTTTGCCACACTCAACTCTCTACTCAAAGTACCCCCATCTCCTATCCCCTCCTCACTTTCCTGCAGATGATGGCGGAATTCTTCCATGACAAGATTCACAAGATCCACCTTGAATTACATAGTAAATGACGGCAGATACAGACCTGAATAGTCCATCCGGTCTGCCCTGTAATCACATGCATTACAATTTCATGATTAAATTAAAATGTCTTTTTTCTTTATTTCTGGGCCATAGACCTTAGAAGTCTACTAGGTTCCATACTGGAGTTGCTGTTGAAACTCACTCCAGCCTATCCAAACCATCTCCATTGCTGGCTTCGGACTGTGAAAATTTGCTCATTTATATTCTAATTAGCGATCTTCTGTGTTCATCCCACACTTTTTTGAATTCCATCATAGTTTTCCTCTCTACCACCTCCCTCGGGAGAGCATTCTAGGCATCCACCATCCTCTCTGTGAAAAAGAATTTCCTAACATTACTCTCAAGTCTACCACCCCTCAACTTCAATGTTTGCCTCTAGTTTTACAAATATCCCTTCTCTGGAAAAGATTTGGTCTCAACCATGTCACCTCCCCACCACCCTTCCACCTGTCCACTCTGCCAACCTCCCTTCAACAACCCCTACCACCTTTTCCTCCTTTTCTGAAGTCACAGAAGAGGAAACCGTTCACCTTCTCTCCTCCTCCAAACCCACCACCTGTTCCTCTGATCCAATTCCTACTCACCTACTAGAAACCATCGCTCCCATCTGTCACATCCTCAACCTTTCACTCTCCACTGCAACAGTTCCTGATGTCTTCAAACATGCCATAGTTACATCTCTACTCAAAAAACCCTCACTAGACCTCACATCCACCTCTAACTATTGCCCCATCTCCCTCCTCCCTTTCCTATTCAAACTACTCAAATGTGCTGTTCACCGCCATTGCCTAGACTTCCTTTCTTCTCATGATATTCTTGACCCACTTCAATCGGGCTTTCACCCTCTCCATTCTACGGGAAATGCCCTTGCTAAAGTCTCCAATTACCTGTCCTGGCCAAATCCAATGGCCTCTACTCTATCCTCATCCTTCTCAATATGTCTGCTGCTTTTGACACTGTTGATCACCACCTCCTCCTCGACATGCTGTCCTCGCTAGGATTCCAAGGTTCTGTTCTCTCCTGGTTTTCTTCCTATCTCTCCCTTTGTACTTTCAGTGTATGTTACAGTGAATCCTCCTCTGCTGCCATCCCACTTTCTGTCAGTGTACCGCTTAGCTCTGTGTTGGCCCTCTCGATATCCTGATCTCCTCCCATGGTTTTCAATATCACCTCTGTACCAATAACTCCCATATCTACCTCTCCACACCAGATATCTCCACATGAATTCAGGCCCGAATCTCAGCCTGCCTGTCCAACATTGCTGCTTGGATGGCTCACCGTCATTTCAAACTGAATATGGCTAAAATTGAATTCCTTATCTTTCCACCTAAACTCACCTTCTCCCTCTCGCCGTTCTCTGTTTCTGTGGATAACACTCTCCTTCTCCCTGTCTTGTCAGCTCGCAACCTCGGGGTGATCTTTGACTCCATTGTCTCCTTCTCCGCTCAGATCCAACAAACCACTAAAACCTGTTGCTTCCTCCTCTATAATATTACCAAAATCCGAATTCTCCTCTCTGAACACACTACCAAAGCCCTTATCCATGCTCTCATCACCTCACGCTTAGACTACTGCAATGTACTTCTCTCAGGTCTCCTGTGCATCCGTCCAAAATGCTGTGCATGACTCATATTCCATGAGAGCCACTATGCTCACATTACCCCTCTCCTCAAGTCATTTCACTGGCTCCCCTTCCGTTTCCGAATACAGTTCAAACTCCTCTTACTGACTTACGAGTTCATTCACTCTGTAGCCCCTCAATAGCTCTCCTCACTTATTTCCCCCTATGCTCCCTCCCTCCACCCCATAAACTCTTTCATTAGGTAAGTGCTCTTATCTGTACCCTTCTCCTCAACTGTCAACTCCAGACTCCATCCCTTCTTTCTTGCTGCGCCGTATGACTGGAACAGGGCTGCCAGAATCAATACACTGCGCTCTGTCTCTAGCAGTATTCAAATCCAAGCTAAAAGCTCACTTTTTTGAAGCTACTTTCAACTCTTAACTCCCACTCACTGTCAGATACCTATACCCATTGTGTCATTCCTTCTACCAGAATCTCCCCAACCATGAGATGTCCTATCTTTCTGTCCAAATTAGACTGTAAGCTCTTTCTGAGAAGGGACCATCTATTGAATGTTAAATGTACAGCACTGCGTACACCTTTCAGCACTATAGAAATGGTAAACAGTAGTAGCAGTAGTAGTCAAGTACGGAGAGAAGAGCCTAGAATTAGCTGTGGTGGTGCTTATAACAGGCAGGTAGAGCCAGGGGACAGAAACACGGGAATTTCTCAACTGCTTCTCATCTTGTCAGAAGGGTGAGTTGGGCCACAGGCTGCTTTGGTTGGCCCAGTTTTACTCAGTACAGCGTCTGGGATCCTACATAAGACTTCTGTCATTCTAAATATAGCTTGCTGCTTCCTGATCCTTCCTGCAGCTCCTTTCACCTAATCTAATGGGCTTTGTTCCTGACTGCACTGACAATCCCTATCTATAAATAGTTCAATATGTGTACACAGAGCAAGACTTCTATTGCTATCCAGAGGCAGCTGTCTCTGACACACACCCCTTCCATAGAATTTCTGCATATATTCAACAGAGTGCTAAGGAGAGCTGCATGGATTATGAGATCCTCACAGGTGGCTGGATTACTGAGGAGCAGTGCAGGGTATGAGAGAAGTGGCGATAGTATGGGGGAGAACTACAGGAAGTTAATCAAAAGGACAATGGCTAAATGCACATATTTTCAAATTCATGGATGCTTTCCAACTCCGAGGCCAGCCGCAGTTAGACTTCGGGACTGAGACTATTCTAGTGTCGGTACTGGTTGACCTGTGCATTTGGTCTCTCATAGGGTCTCTACCAGTACTATTAGATTTGGCCACTGCATTTGGCACTTAACCCCCCCCCACACACACACACACACCTCTTTTTACTAAACCACAACAGTAATTATTAGTGCATGGAGCTGCACTGAATGCTCTGCACTGCTCTCAACATTCATAGAGTTCCTATGCGTATTGGGAGCAGTGCGGAGCATTCATTGTGGCTCCCTGCACTAATAACTGCTATCATGGTTTAGTAAAAAGGGGGGGGGGTTAGACCCTAATATTTATTAATTCAGTTGTATTTAGCATGGTTTAAACCTTTTTGAAGGGAAGACCTTAGTGGGTAATTCTGGGTGAATTTCCCTCTTCCTCTGAGCTATATGGAGTGCCACAAGTGTCAACTCAATCCTCTTCACTGTTTAACATTAGGCGGTTTGACCTGAGGGTTGAGTCTGTAATATCATCAATATGCAGATGATACACAGATTTATATCTCATTAGATTCTGATAGGCCTGGAAAAGTAACTCTTCTGTATAACTCTGTTAAAGAGATCAGATGGGAAATAATTTTTTGCAGTGGATGAGTATCCCTAAAAAAGAATTTGGGTGTGACAGTAGATTCTTATTGAGGCAATGAGGAATATATAATTAACATTTCCAAAACTGCTTTAATTTGGCTACTCCAATTATGTAAATTATGCTTTTATTTAATAGATCGGATCTAGTAAACCCAGTCTAGCTTTTGATCATTTCAGGATTAGACCACTGCATACCCTCTACTACTAATCATATCTATAGTGCTACTAGATGTACACGGTGCTGTACACATTATTTCCCCCCCCCCTTTTATAAAACAGTGCAAGAGGTTTTTAGCGCCAGCCGGCCCGCTAAAGGCTCTGTGTTGTTCCGACAATCATAGAGGTCTTATGACCGTTGGAGCAGCGCAGAGCATTCAGCACACTGGCCGGTGCTAAAAACCTCCCTCTTACACAGTTTTGTAAAAGGGGGAGTATATGAGGGTAATTTCTCTGACCCTAGAGAGCTCACAATCTAAGTTTTTGTACCTGGAGAAATGGAGGGATAGATCACAAATAGCTGCACTGGGTGTTGAACTTAATTTGCCAGGATCAACGCCTACTGAGCAAACCATTAGGCTCCTCTTTCATACTCTATCTGGGCCTTCCTCAGACCACAACTTGGAGATTATAATTTGTTCACAATTCTACAGCTTGGGTATTGGTGGCACCGTCCTAGACAAAGAGAAAGTATAACCTCTAAATTGAAGAGCCAGCATTGGCTTCCAATCCCAAACTTTAATCGTAGTTTACAAAGCTCTAACTCAGGGGTGTCCAACCTTTTGACTTCCCTGGGCCGCATTGGATGAAAAAAATGTTTCTGGGGCTGTGCAAACACTGCAGCAAGAAAGAGGAGGGAGTTGGCAAGACGGTAAACACCTGGGGGCAGAAGAGAAAAACACTGCATCGCCCTCGACTGGGGCCGCACAAAATACATTACGGGGCCGCAGATTGGACACCCCTGCTCTAACTGGTTCAGGCCCCCTTTTTCAAAGAGATCACCTGTCTATTTATATATGCACCAATTTACCAAGATCATTCCACAACCCCTTTTAATCACTTCCTCTCGCGTATAGCCCCCACCCCAGAGAAAGAGGGAAAAATCTCAAGAGCTTGAAGATAGGCTTTTTCTTGTTCCATTCACTGTTGTACATTTCTCTCCCTAAGGAAGACCGTCTGACAAAAGACTGCACCATTTCATCAAGTGGTGAAAAGCAGGCAGTTTGGTAAGGTTTTTACCAGCTGAGTTGGACATTTGATTTGCTTGATTAGCTATTTTTATTGTGACTATCTTCTTATGGTGGTCGTTTTAGCAGTTTTGACTACGAAGGGGTGCTAAAAGTTCTCAGCCCAACTAAGAAGAGAATGACATGGATATGGTTCAATCAATGATCTGAAATAATGTCAAAACACAGAATTTTGTTTCTGCAAATTAGGACTTAACGTAAAATGCCTATGTAGGCGTGATTCACGGCAAAGACAGATGCCAGAAATATAGGCCTTGAAAAAACTTTCCTACCTGTTTTTCGGGTAAGGAAGAGAGGAGGGCTTTGTGGCTCAGGACTGCTGCTATGCTGGTACTTGAGGGCGGGAGGAAGGGGGGTTTGTAGCTGTTTCGGGGCTTGGGAGCTTGAGGGAGGAGGATTTGCAGCTCAGGACATTGTTAATTGTTAATGTTAGCATAGACTAAAACATTAAACATTAAAACAGAGAAAACAAACTGAGGATAACTTAAAAGATGCATAAAGGGAAAGGAAAGATTTTGCACATCCCTAGTTTGCAGTATTGATGATCGGTGTGGTAGAAACTGAACGTCGCATATGGTTGGCTGTAGGTGTGAAGACTGCTGGAAGAGGCACCAATCACTAGCACTGTAACAACCTAACAACAAAAACTAGTAATATGCCAGCTCACCAATCACTGACAATGTAATAGCACACCAGCCACCAACAACACAACCTCGATCATTTACAAAATAATGTTCCACCAATCACTGTAATGCTCTACCAATTGCTGAACACAGCAGCCATTAGCAACATATAGGGTTTAAACGGTTTCATTCCTCCTTGCCCTCCCTCCCAAAAAAAATTCATGTAGCAATGCACCAATTACTGATACTGTTACAGTCCACTTATCATCTACCAATCACTAACCCTGTAGCAACCTAAATAAACCAAGATGCCTATATGGCTGGTGGAATATAGTGACTGAAGTGGTGCCTGGGGCATTATTGAAATTATCATCTGTACATATACAGAAACATAGTTAAAAAAAACCAAACACAACAAAACCCAGATGATGGCAGAAAAGATCAATAGTCCCCTCTAATTTGCCTAGTTATTCCTGTCTGCACTGTTAATATATTCTAGGTGCCAGCCATGAAAACAACTGCTTTCCTCCTTCGTATTCTATCATCTTGATTAGAAGGGCATACAAATTTCTACTTAGTTTACACCTCTCCTTTTCTGTAATGGTCTGAATATAATTACTAATATGGCCATTACTCAAACATTACTTCTTCTATTCCCCTACAGTCTATTAAACAGGCCCAGCAACATAAGCACCTGTGTTTCCCCTAGGACTCTAGTTTTAATGGTACTTGTAGCCTGGCAGATAAAATCTAACTAGTAGCTTGTTCTATCATCATAGCCTAGTGCAGTGGTAGGCAATTCCAGTCCTCGAGAACCGGAGCCAGGTCAGGTTTTCAGGATATCCACAAAAAATATGCATGAGATAGATTTGCATCTCAAGGAGGCAGTGCATGGACATCCATCTCATACATATTCATTGTGGATATCATGAAAACCTGACCTGGCTCTTGAGGACCGGAATTGCCTACCCCTGGCCTAGTGTGATTGTTGCCCTATTGTCTGGTTTCCCAGATTCTCTTGGTCAGTGGTTCCCAACCCTGTCCTGGAGGACCACTAGGCCAATCGGGTTTTCAGGCTAGCCCTAATGAATATGCATGGAGCAGATTTGCAAGCCTGTCACTTCCATTATATGCAAATCTCTCTCATACATATTCATTAGGGCTAGCCTGAAAACCCGATTGGCCTGGTGGTCCTCCAGGACAGGGTTGGGAACCACTGCTCTAGGTCAATGTGTTTCAACCTTTTTACACTTATGGACCGGCACAAATAAAAGAATTATTCTGTGGACCGGCATCAGTCCGTGGACCGGCGGTTGAAGAACACTGGGCTAAGTCGTGGGCCAGACCCCACCCATCTCTACCCAATCTCCACCCCAGACCCCGCCCCCATAATAGTACTAATTGCACCTTGCATGTCCCGTGCCTCATCTGGAAGCCTTCCCTCTGACGTTGCAATGGCAGAGAGAAGGCTTCCAGTTCAGGCGCAGGATGTCTGAAGGAGCCACTGCCCGTGGCTTTGTGCACTGAATCAGTTAGGAAGAGGGAGCTGGATCGAAGATAACGCCGTATCAATCGCACCATGGACCGGCGGTTGAAGAACACTGTTTTGGGCCTGATGCATGTGCTGGCTCTGTGGACCGGCAGGAAATTTCTGTGGACCGGCACTGGTCCATGGACTGGTGGTTGAAGAACACTGCTCTAGGTAGCCTGCCAAACAGCCCTGTTATGTGTATATGTATGTTTCAGCTATGATATCAGGTTATTACAATGGCTATACAAGAGCTCCTGATTAATCCAGCATTCAATCCCCCTTAATAATAATAACAACAACAATTTATATACCGCAGGACCGTGAAGTTCTTTGCGGTTTATGATTAAAGATGTTACAGATTGAGTGGAATAAACAAAGTTCAGAATTAGTGATTAACAGTTCTAGAGATCATTTGTTGAGGTCTAAGATTGTATAGGTTGGTTTCCTAAGTATTTCAGGAACAGATGTAGTTGCTTAATGTCAAGTGGAGGCATTTGTGTTTATCTTTTGGTTGCTGTAAGACAGTGGTTCCCAACCCTGTCCTAGGGGACCCCCCCAGCCAGTCGGGTTTTCAAGATATCCCTAATGAATATGCATGAGAGAGATTTGCATACCGGTCACTTCCATTATATGCAAATCTCTCTTATCCATATTCATTAGGGATATCTTGAAACCCCGACTGGCTGAGGGTCCCCCAGGACAGGGTTGGGAACCACTGAGTAAAACAAAAGGACTAAAGAAGGATTGGACGTAAAAGGTCTTCCTATTAACTTTTTTGCTAATTGGTCTCAAATTTATGTGTTACAGAGGTGCAAAAGTTCACTAACTCTTGATGCAGGTAGTTGCCCAAACACGGTAACATAGTGATCTTATGTCAATAAGCACTGCTTATAGACCAGGGGTATCAAAGTCCCTCCTCGAGGGCCGCAATCCAGTCGGGTTTTCAGGATTTCCCCAGTGAATATGCATGAGATCTATTAGCATACAATGAAAGTAGTGCATGCAAATAGATATCATGCATATTCACTGGGGAAAGCCTGAAAACCTGACTGGATTGCAGCCTTCGAGGAGGGACTTTGACACCCCTGTTTTAGACCATACTTCAGCCTCCATTTGTTAACTACTGGGTGGTAGGGTTACCATATGGCTCCAGAAAAAGGAGGATGGATTGAGACATTCTCTGAAAGCAATGAAAGTATGGAAGACAGATTGAGACATCCGGGTTTTACTTCCATGGAAGTAAAACCCGTATGTCTCAATTCATCCTCCTTTTTCTGGAGTCATATGGTAACCCTGTTGCTGGGCTTTCTTAGCATGTTTTATTGTTATTGTTGTTTTTGTTGTGCCATCAAGGTCCAGGTAGCATTCTTGGATGGTATCTGGCCACTATCAATGGCTAATTGGTTTTTAGGAAGTTATAACCTGTAACAGCTTAGCTATAGTATAGGCCGTTTGTTTCTTTTTCTGCCTCTTTGCTTTCTCCTTAAGAGTTTTCCCCTTTCTTCTGGATTGAAAAGTCTGAAGGGTGGGTTACTAGTAGCATTGCAACCTCCTAACCAAATTCTTGCTACTATCATATAATATGACAACAGATGAAGACCATCAGGCCAATCAAGTGCAACTCCCAATCCCCACTGCTCAGAGACCCTCCAGACATGAGGTAAGAAGAAAGACTAGGCTTTGTGGGTGCAGGGCCATAATGGGGTGGGGCTCGAGGCGGAACAAGGTGGGGCTGGGAGCGGAATAGGGCAGGGCCATGTATCCAGGTTTCTACTTCCAAAAATCTGGTAGCCCTGGGCATGGGTGGGTCAGGGGTGTTTGCAGAAATTATGTGCAATGTTATAGAATACGAGGATTTAAGTATAAGGTTACCAGACGTCCGGATTTCCCCGGACAGCTTTTCAAAACCCAGCACTTTGTCCAGATTTTGAAAAGCTTTCAACAAATCGCTGTCGGGCAGGAGGCATCAGGCAGTGGGGGTGTGAGGCGAGGATGGGTAGAACTGGGCAATCCTGGGGGGGCGGGTCTAGGGTTCCGGATTTTTCGTTTGGAAAATCTGGTATTTAATCACCCAACTGCCTTTCAATTGGGCACAAGGATTTAAACCAGCTTTCAGCAGGAATAAGTCCTTGCACCCACAGTTGGGCATGGAAACTGTGCTAAGAGCTATTCTATAAAGATTGCTTAGTGCTAAGTGACCTTTATAGAACTGGCATTAGTGCAGATGTTAATGGCATCTAATTCTGGGTACTGTGCTGACAGGGAAAGATATGATTTTTGCATTGTTCATAAGGTGGGTAAGTTTTAATTCAGTAGCACAATGTCTCTCTTAAGTATCTCTTCTGGGGGTCTCACGAAGGTCTTCTTCCTTATTCTTCCTCAGCACCATTTACTGAATCCGGCCCAATATACTAGGTGAGATCTGATCAAGGACCCATGCAGGGGTGTTATCACTTGCATAAGAACATAACAATTGCCGCTGCTGGGTCAGACCCAGGGTCCATCGTGCCCACCACTCCGCTCACGCAGTTGCCCTCTGGTCAAAAGCCAGCGCCCTAACTGAGACTAGTCCTATCTGCCTACATTCTGGCTCAGCAGGAACTTGTCTAACTTTGTCTTGAATTCCTGGAGGGTGTTTTTCCCTATGACAGACTCTGGCAGAGCATTCCAGTTTTCCACCACTCTCTGGGTGAAGAAGAACTTCCTTATGTTCATATGGAATCTATCCCTTTCAATTTTAGAGGGTGCCCTCTTGTTCTCCCTACCTTGGAGAGGGTGAACAACTTGTCCTTATCTACTAAGTCTATCCCCTTCAGTACCTTGAATGTTTTGATCACGTCCACTCTCAATCTCCTCTGTTCGAGGGAGAAGAGGCCCAGTTTCTCTAATCTTTCGCTGTATGGCAACTCTTCCCGTCCCTTAACCATCTTAGTCGCTCTTCTCTGGACCCTTTCAAGTAGTACCATGTCCTTCTTCATGTACGGCGACCAGTACTGGACACAGTACTCCAGGTGAGGGCGCACCATGGCCTGGTACAGTGGCATGATAACCCTCTCCGATCTGCTCGTGATCCCCTTATCATGCCTAGCATTCTGCTTGCCCTTTTCACCGCCGCCACACATTGCGAGGACAGCTTCATCGACTTGTCGATCAGAACTCCCAAGTCTCTTTCCTGGGAGATCTCTCCAAATACCGCCCCAAACATCCTGTATTCATGCATGAGATTTTTGTTACCTACATGCATCACTTTACACTTATCCACGATGAATCTCATCTGCCATGTTGATGCTGATTCCTCGAGCCTGATTATGTCACGTTGCAGATCTTCGCAATCCCCTTGCGTCTTCTTTTATCTCTGCTGCTTCTTAATACAGAATAAGGCAGCTAAACTCAACTTTGGGAAGAGAAAGTACGACCATGTCTCTCCTCTGTTGAGAAAGCTTCATTGGCTCTCAATCCATTTTAGGATCCAGTTTAAATGCGCCTGCATCATTTTTAAGCTTCTCCATGGAATATTTGGCCCTTTGGTCCCTTTATGCTGGAATACCCTTAGATCTTGCCATTCGAGGCATACACAGAGATATAAACTATTGTTCCCTTCCTTCAAAGGAATTAAATCGGCCGGGAAACTCAGTCAATCTTTCGCTTATAAACTGGTAGAAATGTGGAATGGGCTTCCAGGCTGTCAGATTGATAGGCCAGTTACAACAATTTTGTAAAGTCCTAAAAACTTTATTATTTACACAGTACTTGAACAGTTTACCTAAAGATTCAACAAATTGATTGCTCTACAATACTTATTTTCTCTTATGCTCTTGTTTGGGGGTTGTTGGGGGGGGGGGGGTTTCTGGTCTTTAATTGCTTGTAAACCGAGTCGAGCTCTGCTGGGAGATGACCTGATATATAAAGTGAAGACTAGATTAGATTAGATTCTCCCAATGCAGTCAAGCATCCCTTTGGATCTAGCCAGCACCTGATTAAATTTTCACTATCATGGGATCATGAACAAAACTGAAGTCTCTTAAGAACATAAGAATAGTCATACTGGATCAGACCAATGGTCCATCGAGCCCAGTATCTTGCTTCCAACAGTGGCCAATCCAGGTTACAGTAATCCAAATAATAGCAACATTCCATGTTACTGATCCTAGGGCAAGCAGTGGCTTCCCCCATGTCTTTCTCAATAACAGACTATGGACTTTTCCTCCAGGAACTTGTACAATCCTTTTTTTTAAACCCAGCTACATTAACCACTGTTACAATATCCTCTCACAATGAGTTCTGCAGCTTAACTATTTGTTGAGTGAAAAAGTATCTCCTTCTGTTTGTTTACAAGCAGGGGTCTCAAAGTCCCTCCTTGAGGGCTGCAATCCAGTCGGGTTTTCAGGATTTCCCCAATGAATATGCATGAAATCTATGTGCATGCACTGCTTTCAATGCATATTCATTGGGGAAAATCCTGAAAACCCGACTGGATTGCGGCCCTCAAGGAGACTTTGAGATCCCTGGTTTAAAATTATTTCCATGTAACTTGAGTATCCCCTACTCTTTGTACTTTTTGAAAGAGTAAAAAATCAATTCACTTTTAGTCATTCTATACCACTCTGAATTCTGTAGACCCAATGGCATAGCAAGGATGAGAGGTGCCCCTCCCTACCCTCTTTTCCGTCTCCGACCCCCATCCACTCCTTCCCTGCCTCCTCCTGCCATGCACGCACACCCCTTCCCTTCCCCTGGTACCTCATGAACGTTCCCAGTGCGAGCAGCAACCTCAACCTGCTGCTCACACCAGCGTCGACTCTTCCTCTGATATCACTTCATGGCGCAGGCCAGGAAGTGAAGTCAGAGGAAGAGCCGACACCGGCGTGATCAACAGGTTGGAGTATGTATTTCTAATAATTTCTGGTATCCTCAGATTTCATTGTTTTAATTATGTACCTTACTTACAGCATCTCAGTGACTGGACAAAATGCAAATGTAACAAATGGATACATACAATGCATGACTGATATTCTTTATATACCTGACCCTATACATATACAGAATGAAGAGAGGGGATCCTCGATTATGTTGGTTTCACTATCTGTCTCATTACCTAAATTGGCATCTTCATTTGGCCCTTCTCATGTACCTCATTCAGGACACACTGGGATACAAGAATTAAACATTTCATCTCCCTGCAACTGCACATTGTTAATCTTCTGTTCTTTCTCTTTATACCAGAGGTTCTCAACCCAGTCTCGGGACACACCATGCCAGTCAGGTTTTCAGTTTGCCCACAATGCATATGCATGAGATAGATTTACATATAATTGAGGCAGCGCATTCAAATTTACCTCATGCATATGCATTGTGGGTATCCTGAAAACTTGACTGAATTGGTTTGGCCTGCGAACCCCCCGTTTTATACTGTAATTAATACATTTCCAATAAACAATAACCTAACTGTGCTCTAGCCTTTGGGTCTCTTCAGCTCCTCTCTTCTTCCTAGTTCTGGAATCAGTTTATTGTATTCTTCTATTTGATGTTCTTTTAGTTTCAGTTCATTTCTCATCTTGCATTTATTTCTATGTCATTATCTCCTCGGCTTCTTGACTTCTTTTTATATAATTATATTGTGTGTGTGTGTGTGTGTGGGGAGGGGGGGTTGTTATTTGCTTTTCCTGTTTTGCTCCAGGCTTTGCTTCCTCACTTTCTCCATGCCTCATTCCTCCATTTTGAATTTCTTTCGTGTCCATTTTGTTCTTGTTCTCCATTTCTATATATCAGCCTCTCTCACTTCTCATCCTTCCACTACCCCATCCACTTTTTATATCGCTTCACCAGAGCTGCTAGTGCATTTGGTCCACTTTTACTAAGCCATGGTAGAGGTTTCTACCATGGCCCAGGGTGCTAAATGTTCTGACGCTGCTCTGATGCTCATAGGAATCCTATGAGTGTCAGAGCAGCGTCGGAACATTTAGTGCCTCGGGGCCATGTAGAAACCTCTACCACGGCTTAGTAAAAAAGGACCTTTATTATTAGTCTATGTTTTCATGAAAAAAAAATGTTTTATCACTGCCTTTTTATGGACAGCTGAATTTACTATACGAGATTCACCCCTTTATGCAGTAATATGTAGTTATTGGGGCCAATATCCATAGCACAGGAGGCAGCCTGGCCAGCTCTCACAGTTGGGGTGATCCCAGAAATTGAACGTTAGGGCCATATTCAGCCACTGGCTTGAATTTCCAGTTTAAATTCAGGTGCCATGGGCACAGCTGATCAAGCCCACATTCATCGGCTGGACAGCTAAGTCATAGCAGCCAAAGATAGACCTATTATTTAGGCAGGTCTGTCTGGCCACTAGACGTAGCCAGTCAGCCAATGAATATTGGCATTGCTTGGCTATGTCGTACAACATAGCCGGTAACTGGGATATTCAGCTGAAAATAGCTGGCTGTCTCCCACTGAATATTGGCAGTTAGTAGCTCAGCGCTATTTAGCTGGCCAGGAACTGTTCCCGGCTGGCTAAATATCACTGAATATTGGGCAGCTTGACTCTTAAGTTGTGCCACCTTGCAGAGCCTGAGCCCGCCCACTCAGGCTGCTTTAATTGACATGAAATTGTTCTACAAACGTCATTCTTTGTTCTTTTTTTATTTTTCAAATGACTGTCAGTAAATTTACTGAGAGCTGGCAACCCTTTATTTCTCCTTTCTCAAATCTTCCTTTATCTCTCCTCTCCAAATCTTTTCCCTCACCGATTCTGTCCCCTTCCTTCTCTCTCTACCTTCTCCTTCTGTGTTATGTTATATTATGTCTCCTTTAAACCAAGCTGCAGCATGAGATGGTTTACAAAGTAAAGAAATATTCATAAATTACAATAATTACATCAATAAATTGAAAATACTTCAATTAAATACACTCTGACTGAGATTCAATATAAGTTAACCAGCCTGGAACAGCCTCCGATCAGTTAACTTGTTGAATGCAGCTATCCCATCATTTTCAGCGGCATTTAACTGGTTAGTGGCACTGAAATGGACCGGTTAATGCTGAAGTGGAAGCTGGTTATATTAGGGGCATTCCAGGGATGGGGTCCAGTTAGCTCCCATTAGAGTTAACCAGTCATGTTTAGCGCATGAATAGGATTACATAAATAGTGGTCCTGTCATTATGCACTAGCCCATAACTAGTTAAGTATGAATATTGACTTAACCGAGTATGTGCTAGCCAGCTTTTAAAAAAAACTGGAAATTCAATACCCACACAGAACCCAGCATTGAATTTCCAGTTTTAGCATCGGTGTTGGAAAAAAAATGTTGTCCGTCGATGGCTGAATGTCAGCCGGA
Source organism: Geotrypetes seraphini (assembly GCF_902459505.1). Classification (NCBI taxonomy): domain Eukaryota; kingdom Metazoa; phylum Chordata; class Amphibia; order Gymnophiona; family Dermophiidae; genus Geotrypetes; species Geotrypetes seraphini. The sequence continues at coordinate 70,251,856 of NC_047094.1, read as the reverse complement.
CTCTCTCTTTTATTTATAAGAAAATGTCCCTGCTTTCTATAAATCATTTTTTTCCCCTTCTGTCCTCTTCTGGGGGATCCAGGTCACAAGTGAGATTCTTCTGGGGGCATCAGCTTCTTCTTCAACCTGCTCCAGAGATAAAGCAGCAGCAAGTCACGTTTGACAAAACATAGAAGTAGACCAAACAAGATGCAAATGAACGGTCTTTATTAAAAATGGACCCAGGAGCACAGAAATGTGCTGCATTTCACCTATATGGCTATATCAGGGGCAAACCAGCTGGCGAAATGCACGCTAAAAACACCAAAGCTGTAAGTACAAATGAGTTTTTAGCGTGCATTTCACCAGCTGGTTTGCCCCCGACACAGCCTTATAGGTGAAACGCAGCCAACGTCGGGCACATTTCTGTGATCCTGGGAGTATTTTTAATAAAGACCTTTTATTTGGACCTTGTTTGGTCTGCTTCTTTGTTTTGCTACACAGTGGATCTAGTGGACTGGCTGCCTTCTTGTTTCCTTATCCCAGAAAGTCATATTTGGGCGTCATCTGCTGCTTTTCCCTCTTCTAGCAAAGTACACAATGTTTTTGCAGAAATTGTTCCAGACAGCCTTCTGAGTGGTGGAAAAGCTAGCAAAATGGTGCTGGTTCAAGAGTTGTCTGAAGTCTCTCTTCTACCCTTTGCTCTTCTCACATTCTCTTTATTCCTTCCCCTTCTCTTGCCTAATCTCTTCCTGTGCTCCTACTCCGCTTTACTCTCTCCCCATCCCCTTATTTTTCTCTCTTTTCACGTCTTTCTCCAGCTTCCTCTTCATTACTATTCTCACCCCCCTTTTCATCATTTTCCCCTTCTTCTACATTCACCACTCTTCTTTCAACATTCTCTTTCTACCACTCTTTCCCCCATTTTGCTTCACTATGCAAATCCCCACTCCCTCTTCTCTTCCATCCGGTCCTTTTCCCCTTCGCCACGCAGTAGCACTCCTCCCGCTAGCCTACTCCTCTAACCGTTTTTTTGCCTGACCCCCAATCCTGAATGCAAGTCAGCCATTCTGACCATTAACAATTAACTATTTTTCCTGTCAGTAACATTCTTTAGGGTGCAACCATGAAAGCACCCCCTTCAGATGTGAGGCCTGGTGCAGCATCATTGTTTGCATTAACCTAAAAAAAAGGTCCTGCTTCAGTGATTCCCCCATAGGCCCATTCAAGGCACATGGAGTCAGCAGATGACACCAAGTTCACAAAGTCCATCTGGTTTAACCCCACAGCACACTCCTGACCTCAAGTTATAAGGAAAGGTAAGTCATGTTGGGCATTCCCTTTCAAATGATTTCTTACTGCCTAAAGTGAATGGCCCTTCTTCATGTGAGGGCAGCACTACAAGTCCCAGCTTGTCATTCTCGAAGATGTCAAAAACTAAAGGGAAAAATAAAGCCTTCTTCCCATACAGTAACTCTAGGCTGACCACTGGCTCCATGGAAAGGTTAAGCCAATTGTGCCTTTACTCCAGTGAATCGAGAGTCCTGTAATTCCTGTTTATTTCTCTGTTATCTTTTTATCTCATACATTTCATTTCCTTTTCTTCTTTCTCTATCTGTCTCCTGCCCTCCCGATTATAACTCTCACCTCTTCAGTTCTCTCTAGGGGAAGCTCAGTTGTCAGCAGTGCTAATCCTACTCTGACCTTGCTGCATGTCTACCTGTCCTCGCTTTCTCCCTCTGCAGTGCTGCGGAGGAAGATGGAGGGAGGCAGGAAGATGGGGATTGAGAGAGAGAATGTTTCAGCTGGCAGAGGGCCAGTGCTGCGGTACCATAGAATGTCAGATGCCACTGTGGTCACTGCACGAATGGATATAAGTCACAAGAGGAGAGTAGAAGATACTCTGAATCTTTGAAAATGGTTACAGATAAGCCCATTTGCAGTAACTGGGCATGTTCAAAGACTTCCAAAGGAAGATTCTCTGTGGTATAACTCACCCTGAGTTCCTTCCAGAGTAGATGTTTGGGACTAATCTTTCCATAAAACAAATAGCCACAAATCAGGCAGTCTAGTTGTCTGAGTACAACAATAATACAGTGTCTCTCCTATTCACAAAGAACAGATGTTGCCTATGGAAATCCAGCATCTGGGTTAATGCCCCAGTCACTCTGCCTTAATCCACACCCTGTGCTGTGACTGAAATTCCCAAAGATTGATTGAGGTGGGAAGGTTAAAAAGGATTTTACTTTTCGAAGAATAGATTCAACATTTTGCTGAGAGGGCAGTCCAAGGACAGGATGACCATGTCTGGACCCACTACTGCTGCCTCCCTCTCTTGGATCGATTAAGAGTGCCTGAGAAATTGAACTTGGCTCCCCTGTTCCTTTATTTTATAAATACAGTAGGACACCTATTCTGGACTAACCTTGGCAGAGAGAAGTCCAGATAATGGAAAATCCAGATGACTGGGCACTCATTATTTTTTTTGTTGTTTTTAATAATAAATGTGAAAAAATATCATCAGCACACCCTTCCCCAGGCAGCATTTTTCCTCCCTCCCCGAACAGATATTACCAACCTGCTCCTGAACCCAGAGGAAGGACTCCAGGCATACCTTGTTTCCCTGGTGGTCAAGCGGCACGTTGGGGCAGAAGTGATTCCCACTCGCTTCTGCCCATGCTCTTTCAGCGATGAAAATGACTGCTGAGACTTCCAGTGGGGGGTTGGTGATGTCTGTATGGGGAAGGGAAGCACTGTCTTTTCTTGGGGGGGGGGGGCATGCTGACAGTGGGGTAAAGTCTCTTAGTTTGAGGGGGTGGGCTGATGTCAGCAGCGTTGAAAGAACACTAGTGGGAGGGAGGGTGGTAGAAATGGGACTTCAGGTGGGAACCCGAATATAAACTGAGACCCCCAAAGCAATCCAGATAATTGAACATCCAGATAATCAGCATTCGGATAATCAGAGCCCTACTGTACTCCATAAATTCAGCATTCTTTTCAAAGCTGCCTCACTGTTTGAGCACAAAGGAATTACAGACTTAGATTTCTTATTCATACATGTACCAATCAACAAAAAGCCTTCATGTTATTTTTTAATCCTAGTAACCTAAGATGCCCAGTTCTAAGAAAAGACCAAAAGAGAATACAATCTTGGAAAAGCACCATAAGATTCCTGGGGAAAGACATTATGAGGCTACTCATAACAGAGAGTGATAGATGGTAGATGACAGAAAGATTAAATTAAGCAATTGTGTATGCATGAGACAGCTGGGACAAAGGGCTGAACACTGTAGTAATTGATAAGGAGTGAGCGCATGTGTGTGTCTGGCACTCACTTGTTAGCTGTCTCACACTCACCACCCCTCCCTCCTTCCCTCCCACCACAACCTTCTCTTCCAATATCACCTTCCTTATTTTCCATCTTCTTCTCTCTCTGTGACCCATTCTCCATATCCCTTTCTCCTTTCACTTCTCCTAAAACCCATGTCCTTTCTTGTCCTATTGTTTCTATGTTCCTCTTCCTTTCTCTGCTACTTTGCTATATTTTCTTCCTGCTTCTTTTCTAATCTTCTTTTCATGGTTTCTATATCCTCTATCTTTCTCTTTTCTGGCCCATGCTTAGCCATCTCCTAGCACAACGAAGGCTGCCTCCCTTTCAACTGGTCTTCAACACTGCAAGATTTGGGTAGAGTTTTTGCCATCTACTGCAAACATGCTAGAGGTCTTTCTCCAATCCAGTCTCCTGGCACCATGCTATGTCTGGTCAGTGGGCCTGAACCAGGGAAGAATTTCTTGATGAACTAGCAGTAGCCCCTCCAGCCAAAATGAAGAAAGATAAATCCAGAACCAACAAACACGATCTGATTGATCTTTCCCCTACAGCCTCCCACCAGGTGCCTCCTCTTTTCTCCTTCATTCCACTCTTTCCCTCTCCATTATCTGCTACAACTCTCTCTCTCTCCCCCCCCCCCTTCTCGTTTGCTTTTCTTTCTGTGCCAATATGCCTTTCTTCTATATCCTAAAACACACAGACAAAAAGAAAAAAGATAGTGAGAAGAGATGGAGGAAAGTGGCAGAGAGGGAGAAGAATTTGAAAGATAGATCTATATAATTATATAAATAAATTCTTCAAAGTCTTCTTCCCTCTTCACTCTCTCATTTCTCTGCATCTCCAAATCTCTCTCTGTGCATCTCTCAGTGTTCCTTCACCATTGTTCTTTCTCCTTCTTTGTCTCTTCTCCTTCTCCCCAGACTACCAGTGGAAAGTTACAATTGCTGCCCACCAGCTTGCATTTGATATCAAGTTTCAAACACTGGAAATCTTATTACTTAATCCCTTCTACTGCAACAGGACCATTTCAAGATACAGGCAAATGATTCTTTCTTATCCTATAGCTCCAGCCACAGTTGGACATACCACAGGATACTCCAAACTCCCCACAGAATAGCTATGCTCTTGAACTTCTAAACAACCCCACAATGCAGTTTCCTTAAAAAGAAATTACAGCAACAGAGCTTGAGATTTGCTGAAAATCAAAGGAAGTTTCTCATCAGTCTGTTCTGGGACAAGAGCTAATGGATCCCACACAAACTCCTACAATGCTCTAGAAACCTTTAATCTCATGAACCTAAGCAGAGTTTTCTTGCCAACATCAGCAGCCCAGCATTTCAGTTAACACTTTTTCAGGCCTAGGATAACTTTGGAACCTATGTCTGGGTGGATTGGACCACCTCTTGTCACAGGAAATTGCAGAAAGTAACACTCAGTGACTGGGTGTCACTGGAGAGAGACTACAGACAACTCTTGGAGTGGATCCAACACCATTTTGCGAGCTTTTCTCTGGACTGATTCCACCCAGTCAATGAGTCACTATCAGAAATTCATCCAAGACCAGTGCAACCAACATATGATAAAAACCTTCTCAGAATATATCAATGGACCTAAAAGTCCTAGAAAGAGGGGCAGAGCTGGTTATTGGAGTAATGAAATTGTGTAGCAAACTTGATGTGGACTGGTGTCAGATGGAGATGGAGATGGGGATGGGTGGTTGCAAGGAACTGGAGAGAGGCTTGTGTAGATAGAATGGGACAGGTACCAGAAATAAAATGTGGACTGGCCATATTATGGAAATAGAAATAAGACTGAATTGTGTGGGGTGTCAAATTGGGATGGGATGAGTGAATGAAGACTGTAGGGCAGGGATAGGGAACCTCGGTCCTCGAGAGCCGTATTCCAGTCGGGTTTTCAGGATTTCCTCAATGAATATGCATGAGATCTATTTGCATGCACTGCTTTCAATGCATATTCATTGGGGAAATCCTGAAAACCTGACTGGAATACGGCTCTCGAGGACCGGAGTTCCCTACCCCTGCTGTAGGGGAATAAATAGGGCTTAGGTGCTAAACATAGAAGGGGTAAGAAGGATGGAAATGGAAATGGTTCGAGTATCAGGTAGAATATGGGAAGGATGAATGGGTTGAAACAAAAGCACACAGGGGTCTCAAAGTCCCTCCTTAAAGGCCGCAATCCAGTCGGGTTTTCAGGATTTCCTCAATGAATATGCATGAGATCTATGTGCATGCACTACTTTCAATGCATATTCATTGGGGAAATCCTGAAAACCTGACTGGATTGCGGCCCTCAAGGAGGGACTTTGAGATCCCTGAAGATCATATGGAGATCACAAAGGGTTACAGGACTGGATGGAGCTGGGTCATAACTGGGAAGAACAAGGATTCAGAGTCAAACAAGTTAATTAAGAGTGGGTGTCAGCTGGGAAGTTGGAAGGATGCATGAATAAAAACTGACAGTTAAATAGCTTGGAAAAATAAAGGAGACTACATGAAATTTCAAGCAGGGATAAGAAGGCTCTATGGGACTTGGTGTCAGATCAGAATAGGAAGCAAATAGTGGATTCGATGGTAGTGGGTGTCAAATAGAGACTGGAAGGATGCATGGCATTAGATGAGTATATAAGTCAAGTGTATTGGAAGCTAGAAAGGAATATGGCAAAGGATTGGAGGGGCCTGAATGTCAGATGGAAGATAGGAAATCTGCCAGGAACTAGATAGTTCTAGATAAAAGATGGAGATGGTAATGTTCCATGGAAATGGCATTAGGCCAGATTAAATAAATTTCAATTAGTAACAATCTAACTCCCCAAAATTTTGGTTCATAGACAAAAGCGCACGATAACAAAGGCGCGATGACAACCCAGCGCAGACAACTGAGCGCAAGGTGGAAGCACGCCAAAGAAAAACAGTATTTTAAGGGGCTCCAATGGGGGGTGTTGGTGGGGAACCCCCTCACTTTACTTAATAGAGATCGCGCCGTTGTTGTGGGGGGTTTGTAACCCCGCTCATTTACTGGAAACTTAACTTTTTCCCTTTTTTAGGGAAAAAGTGAAGTTTTCAGTATAATGTGGAGGGTTACAACCTCCCAAACCCTCCACAATGCCGGCGCGATCTCTGTTAAGTAAAGGGGGGGGGGGTTCTCCCCCACACCCCCCGTTATAGCCCCTTAAAATACTGTTTTTCTTCAGCGCGCTTCCGCCTTGCACTCAGTTGTCTGCGCACCTTTGTCATCGCGTGCTTTTGACCTGTCACCAAAATTTTCAGTCAATGTTACTAGCCAATAGTGGGTTCATCCTATAGAGAACCATATTTCTCAACTATAGTGGAGTCCATATTTTCCCGCAGCGTGTCTTGGATACATATCAAGCTTAAGTTGTTTGTGAAAAATTTCTCTGATACAACCAGAGATTGGCGAAACAAGATCCTTGTCAGAAAATGGAGAATGAGACAATGCTGAATATTGAAAATTAAGATGCAGACACCCTAAGAATATGTGAAGAGTCAGCACTGAAATGCTGAGACACTGGAACCCTTTAAACTAAGTAGAAGAGCAAATGTTGTAGATTTTTCCTGTGCACAGTAGTGGGCTGTGTCCCTATTTTGAGATGTTGGTATTTTTTTGGAGTGGAGTTTTTTTATGCCTATGATAAGAAAATGAACAGCTTAAATATATTATGATTGCTGCTTTTGGGAAACATTTGAGGCTTTTTCTCCACTATATTTGAGAAATATGGTTCTCTATAGGGTGAACCCACTACTGGCATTTTTTTTGCTACTTCAGCTTGTCTGCGGTGTTCTTTGCTCACATGTTTAAAGACAATAGACTGTTTTCAGTCCAATTCTTTATATGTGAGTTTACAAACCATTGGAGCCCTGAGGAAGGTGTGTTTGCCGAAACACGGACCGTGTAGGGTCCGGTTTGATTTTTATCACAATATTTTTTAGCATTGTACTTTTTTAATTGAATTTTCATGGTTTTATATGTCAGTGTTTAATAAATTATCTCCAGAACATCTGTATCCACAGTTTTTGTTTTCATTAGTAACAGTGATTGAAATTTTTTGAGAATTAGGCCAGAGGAATCATGAGAGTAGTAATGGAATTGAATGTGGAATAGTGCTGAGTGTCAAATGGAGATGGGAAGACTTCATGGGTTTGAATCAGCTATGGAAATCAGATGACACTAGAATAGCTGCAGCAGACTAGATGTTATTTGGATAGAAACTATATCAAGAAAAAAATAAGAGATAACTAGATGGGGATCAAGTGGAAGGTTAAAAATACAAATAAGATAGGATGCAAGGGACTGAAAAGCTGATTAGGACTGAATGGGGATATGTGTCTAGAAGAGTGTGAAGGGTTCAGATGATTGAATTAGATTATGTCTGGCAGGGTGCAAAGAGGATGCATGGGAATATGTAGGGGCTGGGTGACAGAAGTAAGAAAGACACAAGAGATAGGACTTGGGTTGGCTAGTAAACAGTGTATGGATTTGGATGGTGGTTGGGTGATAGAAAAGTGCATGAGACAAAATAAGGTTGAAATGTCAGGTAGGAATGGAAAAGGTGTTGGGATTGGAGAGTGCCTGGTTCCCAAACCTGTACTGGGGGACTGTGAGCCAGTCAAGTTTCCAGGATATCCACAATGAATATTTATGAAATAAATTTGTATGCATTTCCTCCATTGCATGCAAATTTATTATATTTATACTCATTTTGAAAACCTGGCTGGCTGCGGTTCCTCCTTAATAGAACAGTATTTGATAGCCAGACATTATTCCGTCCCTTCTACCTTTTCCACCACAGACTTCACTTCAAAACTGAAGGTAGTAAGAATGTATTGCATCATGTGGGGGTTGGTATTAGGAAGAAAGAAGGAATGGTATAAAGGACAGAACAGGGGTCAGGAGGGTGCACAGGGCTACAGGGTGTTCAGAGTCAGAAGAAGAATAGATAATTCAGGGGACTAGATAGCATTTGAGTGTTATATAAAGATGCAGGGGCTTGATGAATGCTGGATATCAGGTGGGGTAAGAGATGTTCGGATGATTAGATCACATTATGTGTCACAGAGCAACTAGGGTGTAATCAGTTTAAATGGGAGCTGGGTGTTTGATGGAGCATAAAAGGCATTAAGTGGGGACTGGATGTTAGGTGGGGTAGAAAGACCACAAAGGATTAGATATGGGCTAGTTGTTAGCAGGGGTAAAATGAAGTATGGGACTGGATGAGGGATGAATGACAGGTGAGAATACAAAAGATGCAGAGGATTAAATGGTTTCTAAGTATCAGAGGATAAAAATACTGTCGCGGGGAATTTTTGAAAGGACGTCTAAGTTGGACTTTGAATATTTCCTGCAAGGTATCGAAAGTCGGGGGCAGAGAAATAGCCATTTTCAAAACTGTCATCTGTCTACCCAATAGACCTTATGGCTGCGGATGGCACCTACATGGCAGTATAATAGGGTTTTGATGGCCTCACCATAAATGTAGTGGCCTACCATAAATATAGTGCTTAAACTAGCTTATTGGCTTAGGTCCTCCTCTCTATGGTTCACTAGCACACCCACCAGGCTACTTAACACATCTGTGTGCTGCTCTATTAGGCTTTCCCATACCAGGTGCTGCTGTTCTAGAGACAGATACTATTTGTACTGTACTGTTTCATTCAAATCTTTGTGCGATGGAAAGGGGTCAGTGACCACTGGGGGAATGTGGAAGGTCATTACTGAATTTTTTCATAGGTCATATGTTCAGTTTGTGTACCTTTTTGGCTCTTAGACAGGTCTAGCTCTGGATGTCTAAGTTCCGTCCAGGATGACTTAGGAAAGGTTCTATTATCCCTATGACGTCCAAGTTCTAAGCACGCACAGAACCCACCCACAACATGCCTTCAACACACACACACGCACTCCCCTTCAAACTTTGGACATACAGCGGCTAAAAAGTCTAGCAAGATGTCCAGAAAGTTGGCCTTGAGAATCGCCACTCAGACATTTTGGCAAGAAAAACATCCAAGTGCTAATTTATGCCTTTTTAAAAAAAAATATCTTAATGTTTTGAAGATGCCCCAGATAGTGGATTAAATGTGGGATGGCTTTTGAGCGAGGGATGGGTCAGTGCAGGATTTATTTTAGAAGAGAGATGCCAAGTAAAGGTAATAATAGCAAAAGGGACTATACAAGTGCTGACTATCAGGTAAGGAATGAAATAATGCAGGGGACAGGATGGTGGTTGAACATCATCTGGAGACGAGAAGGGTGCAAAGTATGATGCAGGCTGAAAATTTAAGGGGACGGGAAGAGTAAAAGGATTTGGATGGTGGCTAGGTGTCAGCTGGTGATAGGGATTGGATGAATGTCATGTAGAGGGTATCTTGTGAGAGGAGGACTGAATGGAGTCTGAATGAAACCTTGGTAGGGATGTTTGTAAGTAAAGATATAGGGCTCCATTTACAAAGGTGCGTTAGGGTCTTAACGAGTGGAATAGCGCGCGCTAGCCGCTACCGCCTGCTCTTGAGCAGGCAGTAGTTTTTCGGGTAGCGTGCGCTATAGCGTGCGCTAAAAACGCTAGTGCATCTTTGTAAAAGGAGCCCATAATTTCTCATTTCATGTTTCATGTTTATTCATAGCTTGATAAACCGGCCATCACAGGTATCTGGTCGGATTACAATAATAGGAATAATAAAGAAAAAAAAAAGAAAATATTTAAAATTACTGAAAAAGAATAAAAATTAAAATAAGAGTAGGGGGAATGTGGCCAAGACAAGGACGTAATTTGGACGGGCGGGAGAACAAGAAGAGAGAGAGGGAAGGGAGGATTTTAATTACATTGTATAAAATAAAAATAAAAGGAAGGAGAGAGGAGAGGGATAAAACGGGAAGGGGGATGTCGCTGCTTAAAAGCAATTCTCCATTTATTGGTTTTTTTTTTCATTTTTCCTTATTTTAGGTTCTCAAATGGAATTTTGATAGGCGTCTTTAAATAGAGACAGTATCTTGGTAATAATTTGTATGTATAAATAAAGGAGCATCCCTTATTACTTCAGTGGCTATATATGCGGTTCAAAGTTCACATATAGTTATGGGGAAATGTGGTACATAATTGTGTCAGTAAGCACCGCATCCTGCCATTATATGTAAAGACTACAGAGGATTTGATTGAGAATGGGGTTTTAATGAATAGCACTAGATGAGGATTGAGTATTGGACAGATGTGTGGAAGGTGATAAAGAATGGATGGGGGCTAAGCACTTGGTGGGCGTAGGCAGGGTGCAGGGTACTGGGGGGGGACAGATGTTAGGTGAGGGAATAAAGAGTGCAGGGGATTGAATGAATCTGGATGTTGGGAAGGGGCAGGGAAAAAGGCATCTGGAATCCTGGTGTTATAGAAAGGTTTAAAATATTGTATTTGGGAGGAGGCAAATGGGATTGCCTTGCACACCCCCCCCCCCCAAACTATCTGGATTTATGGAAATCGCACAATTCCAGCTGCATGGCAGACCGATTTCTACATCAAAATGCTGCACTAGCCACAGATTGCAGACAGTAGAGTTGGGTCTCCAAAAAAACGTAAAATGAAAATGTTCATATCAGAGATCGAGGGATCCCCTATTCCTACTGGGATACCAATCCTTTCCCCTCCCTGCCCCCTCCCTTAAGTTCCAAAAGCAAGTGGGCTGAAGCATCTTTCCCTGCGATGGAGGGAGATTACACAGGCAAGATGATTCCTGTCCCCTGTTCATTCCCACAGTGCCTCACTGCTGTTCTCAGGGCACCTTCAGAGAGCAACTGCCATAGAATGTCAATGACTGAGCGGCCAGACCTCCAGTCCACAGAAGAGGCAATTAATTCTGTGTCTCCCCTCTCTCTCCTCCACATCTTCCTGTTCTCTCCTCATTACTGCTGCAGTGACATCAAGAGCAAGGAATACCACTCCTGGATTCCCTCATCTGTCCCTCACCCCCTCCCCTCCTCACCACCAGAATCCAGGGTTTCTGCTGAGGTTATCTTTCTTTCCATCTGCCTCTCTCTACCCTTCATCTCTCCATATATCCCTTTTTCTCTTCATCCCTCTTGTCTCTTTCCAGTCCTTTATCTTTCTCCATGTCTTCTGTCTTCCTCTTTCATCTGTCTCCATTTTTGTCTTTACTTCCTGCCCCCTTTCTCTCCTTTATTTCTATCATTCCTTTCCTCCCCCCCCCCTCCCCGTTGCAAGCTCTTCTGCATCTCCTTTCTCATTTTGTTTCTCGCCTTTCCTCTTTCATTCTGCCTCATTACGCAGACGTCCTCTTTTTTCCAGTCCACGCTCCTCTCTCTTCCCCCCCCCCACCCATTTCTCTCGCTTTCTCCTTTCCTCCCTATTCGAACATACAGAATGCCCTCAACCCGCAAAGGAAATAGCGACCACCCCATCCCCCACCCCCTATAAATTCCTTGTTTCATGAGCTCATTCTGTTCATCCCACCCCCCCCCCCTAAAAACAGCCACTGAATCACCAAATTCCCCGAATCTGCATTTCACAAAGAGCAGACGAATATTTTCCACATTTCTCTCTCACGCACACACTCATTCTCTGCCTTGATACGAAATAACACGATTTATGTTTTACCTGTTGTTTTTACATGGAATGCTCCGGGGTTTTTTTTTTTTGGTCGCAAAGCATTATAAAATGCCATTTCTTGTGAATGTTTTCCATTGCCAATTAAAGACCCTGACGACTAAAGATTATTTCCTTATGATTTTCCTGTACGATTATTTAATGTCTGACGATCTCTCCAAGGCACAGAACGGGAGACATTTCAAACTTCAATTTGTGGGTTTGGGTTTGTATTGCAAACAGAAAATAGACTGCTTTTATCCTTCTTATTTCACACATACGCGCAGCTAGTCTGCCCTTTTAAAACGCCCGTTTCCCCCGTTATTTTGTGCAAGTACATACCCCCATCTTGACTCCGGTACAACAGCTTAAGATGAACGGAAAATCTTCGCGGAGCCAAAATAGAAAAAAAAAATAATAATAAATGCAAATGCTTAAATTTACAAATACAATAAAACAGCTAGGAGAAGCAGAAGAACCAGTTGTGACAAAAGAGAGAACGAGAACTAAAAAACAAAAAAAAGGAGAGGAGGTGTGCTAGGATGGAATCCTTGATGGTTTCTGCTTGGACTTGGCTCTGTTTTTTCCCAGCCTCGGTCAGCAAAAGACCAAACCCCACTCTCAGCTCCTCATTCCCGACGCAAGTGGGATCTGCTGCAGCCCCCTTCAGCTCCGCCTATCAGGAAGCTGAGAGCCAATCAGGAGGCTAAAACAAACCCCATCCTTTCCTGGGCCACACCCCTTTTACTGCAGAGTTCACCTTCTTCAAGGTGGCTGGCATGGTGGGGGGAAGGTGTGAGGGGTGATGTGTGGCATGCATGGCCTGGTATTTCTTTAGACGACTCCCCCTCCAGCTAACCTCACCTTCATTTCACACACCAGGAATACCCCACCCTAAATCACTGAAATTGTCTTTCTGTGGAGCAGAGAAGAAACTTGGGAAAACTGTGAGGACTAGGGTTTTAGGATGGGGATTCCTTTTAAACAAACATGATTTCATGTATTTCCCAAAGTACCCACAAGCACTAAGCTGAGCATGTGAGCAATTCCTCATACATTCTAAGAGTGTCGCTCACAGATTTTACATGGTCACACACAAATATATTTGGAAATCTGGAAAATTGTTGATTTTTAAAACTTGTAACTCACAAAAAATTCTTTTTAGAACTTGTCACTCATATGAGAAAAAATTTGCACACACCTGATCAGTGCTTAGAAGGAGTAATGATATATGAGTCTGTCTATCTATCTATCCCCCTCCCCCTCTACACATGTAGATTTTCCTATGTATGTATAGGAAGGCAAGGTAAATTTGAAAACAGTGTTAGGGGTTATTCCTGGATGCAACATATATAGATGTTTTGCCAGACAGTCAGATTTTGGGAAAAATATGGAATTTCTAGAAACGTTGAAACTATTTATTTATTCCAAACATTTATTACTCACGCTATCCTACTAATCTAGGCGGGTTACAATAGAAATATGCATAATTAAGTCAACAAAACAAAACTGAGAGAAAGAATAAATTTTAAAAATCCCCACATTAAATTGTCACTATCAAAACAGAAGCCTGGATAGTCATTGAGCTTTGACCACTGTGTTATTCCTTAACATGGACCAGATAGTGAATTAGCATTTCTCTTTGGCCATTTGTGACCTCTTTTTATTAGGGAGAAGTGAGAAGAGATGATTATGTGGAGCGATAATGTATGTCTATGTATCTCAATCTATATTTAAGATATATAAATATAGGCATACATACAGACACATCAGCCCTCCAAATACACTGATATAACAGGAACTGGATGAATTATATTCAGGATGAAAGTGGACAATAAACTTCTTCGAAAATACTCACATATCCTCAGATTACTTCAGGTCACAAATGGCCAAACAGAAATGCCAGACATTAGTCTAGTTCATGTTAAAAGAGCTGCACAGCTGCCAATCCTTGAAGGTAATGGATGGTACAGCCTCCAGTACTCAACATTGCTAAAAATTCCATTCTCTCTCTCTGAGAGGTTAGGTGGTGTGATACTCTGCTTGGCAGAAACACTCACATCTCGACATTTTGCTCTCCACACCTCATCAGCATCCAGGAATAACCCCTAACATCGATATTTCAAAATGACCTTGCCTTCCTTACTCTCCTTTCTCCTATCCACAACTGTACTCTGGTGCTCTGATTTGCAGCTATTTGCTTGACTGGCTGAGGAGAGTGGGCTTGTTTAGCAGTGGATAAGATGAGGTGGTACAGGCTGTGGCAAATGGAGCAGAACAGCTGCAGTGAGGGCCTTTCATTTTTCGACTCTCACACTGTACTATTTCTGCTTGCTTGAAAATATGTATGTGTGTGTGCTTGGTTTGGCACTTTGGGTATGTATGTGTTTTTCTATGGCACCTTTTGACATCTCTGTTCCATACCAGGATGAATTAAGGATGGATGATGAGAAATGAGCAGATGGATAGAAAGAAAGACAAGGTAGATGCATGATGGAGGAATAGATGGACAGACAGAGCAAGGTAAAGTCTTGGGAAGGAACAGATGAACAAACAGAAGAACAGGACTGGTATTTAGGATGATGAACTGGATTTTATTTCAAAACTCAACTTTTTCAGTGTTATCTAAGCATCAGATTCTTAAATCATTCTATGTGTAGTTTACTGTTATAGTTAAAATCCATTATACTCAGTAGCCAAAAATATTGTCAGATGTGATGAATCAAAGAATATATATTTAACTGATTGATATTTGATAACATATTTACAGGAAAACTTTAGGGGGAAAAAAAAGTAGCTACTACCCTGTGGCTTTGGAGGAGGGGCTATTCCGGTCAAGGCTAAGGGTGGTATCCAGCCTAAGAGATGCCAAGGTTGCTCTTTCATCTTCCTGCATCTCCAGCAGGTTTCTCTCTGACCCAAAAGATATCCTGATCCTTCTCACAAATGAATCCATGGGGCTGACAGTGGGAGAGGTAGCTGCTGAGAGGAACCAGCTATCTTACCCCTCTACTTCAGCATATTTAGGAAAATGTGCAAGAAACTGCAAGATGAAGGCTGGAGCGTCAGGCATGTGAAGCCATCTTGAATCCAGAACTTTTGGGTGGTCGCTTTAGAAAATCTAGCCCTCTGTGGACTAGGTTGGCAACCCATATTTATGTAGTTATTTATTTATTAGGATTTATTTACTGCCTTTTTAAAGGAATTCACTCAAGGCGGTGTACAGAAAGAATAAGTCAGGTGGTATTATCGTCCATCCTTACTGTCGAGGGTAAGGGCCAGGTCAGAAAAGCACGCATCCTGGAGATGAATACGTGGCTACATGGATGGTGTCATCAAGAGTGTTTTGGCTTCCTGGACCATAGGATGATTTTCCAAGGGCTGCTGAACAGGGATGGTATCCATCTATCAAAGGAGGAAAGAAGTGTCTTCGGTGGCAAGCTAGCTAATCTACTGAAGAGGGCTTTAAACTAGAAGTGATGGAGCATGATGATCAAAGCGCCCAGGTGAGTATAAGCCCTAAGGTAAGTAAATCATTGAATACCGCTATACGGATGGGAAAAGAGGGCAATGTCTGGAAAGCAGTATATACTAATGCTTGAAGTATAGGAAATAAGATTCTGGATCTAGAAGCTGTGGTGGAAGAAGATGACTGGGATGTAGTTATACTGGGCTATAATCTGTTCAGGAAAGACAGGGTAAGAAGAAAGGGGAGTAGTTACCAGATGCTAGAATCCACCTTGGGATGCTAGGGTCCACCTTGGGGATTAGCGCCCAAGAAAAGGATCTGGGTGTCATCATAGACAATACAATGAAATCTTCTACCCAATGTGCGGCGGCAGCGGCAAAAAAAGCAAATAGATTGATAGGAATTATTAAAAAAGGGATGGTTAACAAGACTAAGAATGTTATAATGCCCCTGTATCGCTCCATGGTGTGACCTCATCTGGAGTATTGTGTTCAGTTCTGGTCTCCTTATCTCAAGAAAGGTATAGTGGTGCTGGAAATGGCTCAAAGAAGAGCGACCAAGATGGTAAAGGGGATTTAACTCCTGTCGTATGAGGAAAGACTAAAACAGTTAGGGCTCTTCAGCTTAGAAAAGAGACAGCTGAGGGGAGATAAGATTGAAGTCTATAAAATCCTGAGTGGAGTAGAACTGGTACAAGTGGATCAATTTTTCAGTCCATCAAAAATTACAAAGACTAGGGGACACTCGATGAAGTTACAGGGAAATACTTTTAAAACCAATTGGAGGAAATATTTTTTCACTCAGAGAATAGTTAAGCTCTGGAACGCATTGCCAGAGGTTGTGGTAAGAGCAGATAGTGTAGCTGGTTTTAAGAAAGGTTTGTACAAGTTTCTGGAGGAAAAGTCCATAGTCTGTTATTAAGAAAGACATGAGGGAAGTCACTGCTTGCCCTGTATCGGTAGCATGGAATACTGCTACACCTTGGGTTTTGGCCAGGTACTAGTGACCTGGATTGGCCACCGTGAGAACGGGCTACTGGCTTGATGGACCATTGGTCTGACCTAGTAAGGTTATATGTTCTTATCATATTAAAGCCACACAATTGCAGGATCTGCAGGGCAAGGAAGAGGCACTTTGGATCAATTTGGATAGAGGGAATGGTAAATATATTTGCATTGATGTGATATACAGGCCTCCTTCACAGATGGAAGAAATGGACATAGATTTAATAGTAGACATTCAGAATATATCTAAAAAAGGGGAAGTTTTACTAGCAGGTGATTTTAACATCCTGGATGTTGATTGGGGTATCCCTAGTGCAGGGTCTTCTGGAACAGTGGTCCCCATCCTTGTCCTAGAGGAGCACTAGCCAGTCGGGTTTTTGGGATATCTTAATGAATATGCATGAGGCAGATCTGCATTCCTATCATCTTTATTACATGCAAATCTCTTTCATGCATATTCATCAGGGCTATCCTGAAAACCTGACTGGCTGGTGGTCCTCCAGGATAGAGTTGGGAACCACTGTTCTAGAAGTAGGGAGATCCTGGATTCTCTACAAGGAGAACTGTTCCAGCAGTTGATAATGGAACCCATGTGGAATGGGGTCATACTGAACTTAGTGCTTTCAAATGGAGAAAGTGTTTCTGATGTTACAGTGGGTGATCATCTGCCATCCAGTGATCACTGCATGGTACGATTTAATATTAAGACAGATATAGAGAGGGCTCATTCAAAAGTAAAGGTTCTAGATTTTTTTAAAAACTAACTTTGTTCAGATGGGGGATTACATGAAGGAATTGTCTGGATGGGAATGTCTGGAAGGAGTGGAAATGTGGTGGGTAAAACTGATTGTAAGGGCAACAAACCTTTTTGTGAGGCAAGTAAGTAAAAGTAAGAGGAAAGAAGGCCGCTTTGGTTCTCAAAAGTAGTAGCTGAGAAGGTAAGGAATAAGAGGTTAGCTTTCATAAGCCACAAAAGATCACAGAAAGAGGAAGACAGGCAAAAATATCTGGAAAAGTTAAGAGAGGCTGCTTGAGTAGTCAGGAAAACAAAGATACAAATGGAAGAAAAAAATAGCTGATACGGTAAAATGGGGATTGTTCCTCTGGCTGTAAATTAAATTTAGGGGTGTTATTTAGTGCATCCTATGAATTAATGTGGGTGCCACATTAACAGCATAGCACCTTAGTAATTAACACATACTAATATGAAAAAACCCAAGGAGCAGGCAATGAATTGTGCCTTATAGTTAGCACACATGCTTTTACCACCTGGCAACACAGAAGATCAAAGGTGCAGTTAACAGTATATTGCTTAAATACGAGGAGGTGCTGAAAAATTCTTACCCCAACCAACCAACTTCCTAAATCCTGAGCCTTATTTTGCCACTGTAGCTGAAAAGAGTGTTATTTTATTTCATTAAGTGCCAATTTGCAGAAATGAAATTAAACTGAACTGAACTGAACTAAAACTTGAATTTATAGACCGAGTCATCTTTATATAATAAGGCTTGACTCGGTTTACAGCAAATTAAAAAGTTAAAGGTAAAATCAGAGCTTACAGTTTTAAGAATAGCCAAGTTTTTGCGAAAGGACTTAAATGAACCTAATTCTCTTAAACTTAGAGGAATATTGTTCCATATTTCTGTTAGTTTAAATATATAGGATTTCCTTAGTTTACCAATAGAAACAATACTTTTGAGGGAAGGAAAAGACAATTTAAGTTTTTACATAGTCCTGACCAGACCCAGTCTTTGAGAGTTCCAGGAGAGAGGTACAAATAGAGAGCATATGCCAAATAGAATCTTAAAAGTTAAACAGGCACATTTAAAGTGTATCCTGGAAAATATCAGAAGCCAATGGAGTTTGGCCAGCAACAGAGATACATGCTCAAATTTACCCTTGCTGAAAATCAACCCAGCCGCAGTGTTCTGAATTAACTGGAGCCTCTGCAGGCCATTCTTGGTTAAACTTAGATAGATTGAATTACAATAATCTAACCGAGAAAGGTTGATAGATTGAACAAGAACAGAAAATGTTGCTGATGAAAACAGGACCTGACTCTCCTCAACATGTGAAGGCTGAAGATACATTTTTTTTTTACTAGAGAGTTAATTTGTTCTTTGAATGAGAGGGATGAATCTATGATGACACCCAAGATCTTAGAGGAAAATTCAATCTGTAAGGATGTTCCTGACGGCAAGGAGACAGTAGAAGGGAGATGACCCCATTTTGGGCCGAGCCATAAGAGTTTAGTTTTGGCTTCATTTAATTTCATTTTAACAGAAAATGCCCAAGTTTGAAATTTCATTATACACTGAATTATGTTCACAAAAAGATTTGAGTCCACCTCAAGGAGGATGAAAATATCATCTGTGTAAGTGTAAAGGGATTCAAAAGTTGATGTTTTGAGATATTTCAAAGTGGTCATATAAATATTGAAAAGGATGAGGGACAAAGGCGATCCCTGTGATACCCCGCACAGTGGCTTCCAAGGGAGTGACATTGTACCATCCATGCTATCAGTATAAGAAGTAACTGTAAGAAATTAGAGAACCAGCTTAAAACTGCATTATCTAGGCCTATCTCTGAAAGTAAATGAATCAAGATATCATGATGAACAACATCAAAGGCCACAAACAATTCTATGTTTGACATTGTTTCACATCATTGATTGAACCATATTCACGTCATTCTCTTCTTGGTTGGGCTTTGAACTTTTCAGCACCCCCTCGTAGGTGCAGCTAACTGCATTGTATTATCTATCATTTAGTTAATGCACAGTAAATAACTTTTCTCTGTATCACTGAAAAGCAAAATGTTGTGCATGCACCCAACAATTAATGTGGCCCCTTAGTTCTTTCCCAGTGCACAAATTAGGTCCTATTTGAGATGATTTTACTTTTTGTTTGCACAATAATAATGTCAGATTGTTTAGTTGTAAAATAGGGTTAAATAAAGAGAAACTGAAGGGTCTATGTGGAGGGTACAAAAGTGAGTGTCATGGGGCATCTGGAATAAATCTTTTAAGATTTGAATCCACAGATGTGTTTGATTTTTCTTAATGTATATAATATATTCTGTTTATCTCTCCTAAGCCTATATGGCAATGTGTAGATGAGTTTTTGACTAGTTAGATTTCCTATAATACTTTATCAATAATCAATTAAATCGGAGTCTCTATTTTTCTCTCTTTTATTTTTCATTGAGTCTTTCTGCCTCTGCCCATCTCTGTCTTTTTTCTGTTTATCTTTTCCTCATATTTTATGTCTTATTTGCTCTTTATCTCTATTTTCTTCTATTTTCTCATCTCTTTCATTTTCTGTTCTCTCCTACATTTTTTCAATACCATCTCTCTCTCTTTCTCTCTCTCTCTCTGTTTCTTTCACCTCTGCATTTTTTGTTGAGGAAAGCAGCTGCTGAGTAATAAAGGATGATAAGCAGCCATGTGACATTCAGTTGGCATGGTAACAGAGGGGATTCTCATCAGAGAGGACAACCACTTCATTTACCTATGGATCAAAGCCCATGCTCCCCCCCCCCCTCCCAGGCTGTATCTCCTCCCTGATTCACTGTCCCACTATTCCCCATTCCCTCTACATTTTTTCTGTTTTTCTCTGTATGCCCTCTCTTTTCCCTTCCTCTCTCTCTTTTCTCTTTCTTGTCACTGTGCTTCCGTCTTTGCCTCTCTCTCTCTCTCTCTATATATATATATATGCGTGTGTATGTGTGTTTGTGTGTTTATAATGAGGATGGGAACATTGGCGTAACATCTATGGGGCTAGGGGAATAAGACTGCTAATCTCCAAATAATCTGGCCATTAATATATATATAAAAAAATTAGATTGCAAAAAGCCAATTTCGTGAGATTTCTCCAGTTTGACTGCACACATTATTCAGCCTGCAGTGTAGAAACTATAAAGATTCATCTGGTTAAAAGCCCACACTCTGTACAAGTATTTTCTTCTCCTATTTCTTCCTCCTACATCTGCATATATTTCCATTCACACTCTCCTCCTTCCTTTCTGTTTTATGTCATATTCCATCTCCCCTCACTCACACCCTCCACCTTCCCAAGAATGCTCTCTCCACTTCAGATTCAAAAAACTTTCTTGGCATAATGATTTCTGTATGTTGCTAAAGAAGTGCATGAAGATCATCTTTCTCTCTCTTACTAAATCTATATCTATAGATAGATAGATAGGTAGATAGATCAACCCACATTACACTCATTGACTCTGCTAGGACATATCTGTCCAAACTCAAGATACAGTATCTAACAATAGTTTGACAGAGTGCCAGTAGAACTAGAGATCCCATTGGTATTCAGTATGAATACAGTAATAACATTCTAAACATTACATACTATAGTGTAGTATTCCTATGATAATGTGTTGGGATTCCCATGATAATGTTGTGGCATACTATTAGGGGCATTTTCAAAACACTAAAACATCCCCAAACATGGCATAAATTGGCACTTCAATGTCCTAATCATCAAGATGTTCAAGTGCCGATTTTCAAAACCATTTTTCTGGACATCTTGCGAGGCATCATAGCTACTGTGCGTCCAAAACTAAAGAGGGGTATGTTGGTGGCATGTTCCAGGCAGGCTCTGGGTGGGCTTTGGGTGGGTTTAGGCTTAGATGTCTTCTAGTAATATAATTGAACCTTTCTCAAGATGGCCTGAATGGAACCTAGATGTTCTGAGCTAGACCTGTTTTAAAAGTGGCAAAAAGATACCCAAACTGACCAGATGACCACTGGAGGGATTACATTATGAAACCCCCCCCCAACTCCCCCAGTGGTCACTAACCCCCTTCCACCCCACAAAGATCTGAATGGAACAGTACATATCTGTCTCCAGAAAAGAAGAGTCTGGTATGGGAAAGCCTAGTAGAACTGCACGCAGGGTCTTAAGTAGCCTGGTGAGTGTGCTAGTGAACCATAGAGAGGAGGACCCAGACCCATAAGCTACTTAAACACTACATTTCTGGTGGAAAGTGCGAGTTCACCAAAACCCCACTATACTGCTATATAGGTGCCACCTGCAGCCATAAGGGCTATTGGGGTGGTAGACAGGGGGGTATAGTAGGTTTTGGGATAGTTTTGGAGGGCTCAGCATAAATTATAAGGGATATATGGTGATATGTACATCTGGCACATTTTATGTGAAGGTCACAGCAGTGCCCTCTAAATTGCTCCACTGCTCTATTGGTATGTCTGTGTGGCCAGACCATTACAATGCTGGCCCTTCCTATGTCTAAATCGTCTGGATTTGGACATTTTGAACTTGGATTTTTTTGAAAATGGTGAACAAAGTTGATATATAAGGTTGGATATCCTGGTGGCCAAGACATCTAAGTAGGCGATTTTCAAAAAAAAATAAAATAAAAATTGGGACATCTAGCGGTTTTGCTGCTTTTGAAAATGACTGTTTCTCTGCGTCCAAATTTGGATGTCTTGTGGGAAACTTTCAAAGTCAGACATCCTATCAAAAATGCCTCTCTATACATACAAATTCCTAGGCTCAGGATTTCTTATACTATCATTTATTAATCACCTGACAATATTGCATAGGCACAATATTGCCTTACTGGAGATGTGTTTGGTGATAGAAAAATAAGATATTCATTTGACCTTCCTAGGAACACTGACATCCGCTCAACTTAGCCACATCTGCATTGTCCTTATCATCTCTGTAACAGAGAAACTTGATATCTAAGCCCTGCTCTAACTTTATATAAAGGCTACCGGGATTGATGATGGGTGACCAGCTAACTGTAAAGAAAATGTCCTGTTCCTTCCTCTCCCTTCTGTTTTCTGAAGAATAAGCTCTGGGCTTCCAAGCTAAGTTATGGAACTGAAGCTAGAAAACATAGATGTATCATACACAGAAGCACTGTAGACAGTATGGGCCAGATTCAGTAAATGATGCTCAAAGTTAAGTGCTAAAAGGATCTATGCTAAACTAGTATGCTGCAAAGGGTAGATACCCTTTCCAGAATATTAGCTTAATGCAGATCTCACAACTAATGCTGGGTGCTGGATTTATAAAGGGGTGCTGAAAAGTTTTCAGCCCAACCAAGAAGATTTGGTTCAATCAATGATCTGAAACAATGTCAAAACAGAGAATTTCATTTCTGCAAATTGGCACTTAATGAAATCAAATAAGTTTAAGTTTCAAGTTTAATTAATTTTAATAAACCAACCATCGACGTGCACCTAGCTGGTTTACAATGCTAAAAATGAAAGGTTAAAATAAATTTTTGTAGGGGGGAAACGTGAACATTAAATAGACAAATTACAAATACGAACATGAGCTTGAGAAGTAAGGGGGAAGGGAAAGTTAATAATTACATCATTAAAAACAAATTAATTAAAGGGAAGGGGGAGGATATAACACCAGGAATGGGGATCACTTCTTAAAAGCAGTTCGTGTTTATTTTGCAGTCTGTTGGAAAGGAAATATTTAGACACTATGATATGCGTCTTGGAATAAGAATGTTTTTAGTTTAGTCTTAAATTTATCGAGTAAATTTTTGAGGCGGAGTTCAGGTGGCATGGCGTTCCATAAGGCTGGAGCTACAACGGAAAAGTTAGTTTTTCTAGTGTAGTAGAATTCTTTGATGGAAGATATAGTCAATAAATTCTGATCAGCCGATCTAAGGGTCCAGGGAGGGCTAAAGTGGATGATGAGTTTATTAAGAAAAGATGGGAGACACGAAAGTTTGATTTTAAAGACCAGCATTAAAGTTTTATAGGTGATACGGTGGGTGATGGATAGCCAGTGAGCTTCTCGCAGAAGAGGAGTAACATGATCATATTTCCCAACTTTATAGATAAGTTTGATTGCTGTATTTTGAATGAGCTGCAGACAACATAATGCTTTTTTAGTAATTCCATTGTATAGGGCAGGGGTCCCCAAAGTCCCTCTTTGAGGGCCGAATCCAGTTGGGTTTTCAGGATTTCCCCAATGAATATGCATTGAAAGCAGTGCATGCATATAGATCTCATGCATATTCATTGGGGAAATCCTGAAAACCCGACTGGATTTGGTCCTCAAGGAGGGACTTTGGGGATCCCTGGTATAGGCAGCTGCAGTAATCTAAATGAGAAATGACCAGTGAGTGAATGAGGGCTGTGATAGCATCAGTTTCAAGAATTGAGGTTAAAGAACGAATGAGCCGAAGTTTGTGGAAACAGATTTTTACGACATGGTCATGGAAGGTTAAATCTTTATCTAGAATACCTCCGAGCAATTTTATCTTTGATTCCATTTTTACCGGGCAAGATTTAATAAAGATTTGTCCATTTATCATATCATTGTTCTTTTCAGCTACAGTGGCAAAATAACGTTCAGAATTTAGGGGGTTGGTGGGTTGGGCTGAAACCTGGTGTAAAGTCAGCACCCAGTTTAGGTGCAGATATGGTATTATTTTATAACATCATGCTTAACTTCTGGAAATGCCCCCTAATCCATCACATTCCTCCCATAGCCAAGCCCCTTTTGAGTTGCATGCTATGAAATTTTAGCACAGATGTTATAGAATACGAGTGCATATGCACATGTAAATCCAAATTGTTGCCAATTAACTCTAATTATTGACTGGTTGAGCTGCTGCCTCCACACCCAGAAGTTGTGAGATCAAATCCCGGTGCTGCACCTTCTGACCCTGGGCAAGTCACTTAATCCTCCAGTGTCTACCACTTTGAAATGCCAAAGTGACAAAAAGGTGGTATACAAGTCCCCATTCCCTTTCCCTTAACTAATTTGTGGGTACATCTGCTCTGGTCACCCAAATTTGGATAACCTATATAGAATCTGGGGGCATATGCTCACAAGCTAGGGCTCTCTGGATCCATAGATGTGAATATAAATATATCTTTTATGAATGATACAATCAATCAGGATAAATCAGTGGTTCCCAAGATTCATGAGATAGTTTGGTATATACTGCCTCCACTGCATGCAAATCTCTTTCATGAATATTCATTGTGAATATCCTGAAAACCTGACTGACTGAGAAACCCCCAGGACAAGTTTGGGAACCATTAGTAGGTTTATCAGGTTTCAGGTTTATTTAAAAATTTGATATGCCGACTTATTAAAATTCAAAGCGGTTTTACATAATATAAAAACAAAGTACAAAAAGAACGTATGTTAAAAACAAATTACAAATAATGCTACAAACAATCAAACACACTGACAAACATTAACTTACCAATACAGGATGGAGAAGGGCAGAAATACAATTTGTATAAAGAGAAAGAGGGGGAAAAGGACCGAAACAAAAGGAAGGGGAACAAAAAAAAAAAATAGTCTAGAATAATGTAAGATGAGCTAACATGATTAAAATATGGCAAGGAACAGATTTCCATTAGCGTCCTTAGAAGGACTATTATACACCAAATGCGTCTTTAAAAAGAAAGGCCTTCAAGTTACTTTTAAATTTATCCAGGGATGTATAAGTAGTACATGTAAAACTGTATCTGAAGTAGAGGTCTGCACAGGAACGGGGATCGCGGGAATCCCGTGGGAATCTCCCCCTAGCCCACGGGACTCCCATGGGGACCCCCCTCTAGCCAACAGGACTCCCACGGGGATGGAAGGTTTTGGAAGCAGGGTTCGTCCATATAATATAATGGACACGTCAGCCTTAGTAAAAGAGGGGGTTTATAAGTTAATTACCTGAACAGAAAACAAAAAAAGTGTTCCACCAAAGAGATTCCACAAGGAAAACAGCAGCGCAAACACAAAAGAAACTATGGAATTGATGATCCTGTCAGAAGAAATTGCTGCTTTTTATGGGGACAGGCGGGGATGGAGGTAATTCCTTGCGGGGACGGGTGGGGAGAGAGAGGATCCTGACAGGGACGGGTGGGGACGGAGAGGATCCTCGAGGGGACGGATGGGGATGGAGAGGATCCTTGCGGGGACGGGCGGGGATGGGTGGGATTTCTGTTCCCGTGCAACTCTCTAATCTGAAGTGACCATGTGTTGTGGGTGACACTGGGCACAAGAGTCAGCCCAGAATAAGAAGCGTGGAGTTATTGGATGTCAAGCACCTTTCCAGTTAGTTAACATAGTGGTACCTGTTGTAAAGTTATATTTGATTCTCAAAACATTTTGTCCAGTTTTTCAAATCCTTTCTCTGACAAATTAAAATCAAATCTCTAATAGACAATATGATCTAAAAGACTTACCTTTTGGTTAATGTTTTGTGGCCCTTGGCTCAGATTTATTTTATTTAAAATATTTATAATCCACTTATTGTGAACCTAAGTGGCTCATAATAAAACATACATAATAACAATAAAACAAAACACAGCTATCAAAAATAAATAAAAACAGTAAGAATCATCCTATTCAATTTGATCTTAATCTCTTCTTCAGGGTCTTACTCCATCATTACTTGACTAACATGAAGTTCTAGTCTCAGCCAAAAGCTTGAACAAAGAAATGAGTTTTAAGTCATTTCCTAAATTGTTGAAAATTTCACCTGGGGAGTTGTGAAAACCTCTTATTTTTGCACATTTGCACTATATGCACCAAGGTTACGTATATTCATGAATCGTCATTGGAATAGCAAGCCTGCAGAGCCACAGGATTTGACCATCCAATAAGATAAGTGCATTACTTTATTTAACTGTTTAACAACGCATAAGAGATCATATTAGTATTTATTGGTTGGTCTTGTATTAATAGATCAGAAATAATGCACATTTAGGGACTAAAAAGTGTGATGATAGTCCCTCTATGATCTCAATGTGGCTCGCATGCAAGAGATAAGACACTGAACACTTTTTCATATATATTCAAATATATTTATTTATTTATATACTATTTTAATATTTATAAGTAAAGTAATATTTTTTAAAATTTTTTTGCAAGTATTCATAAAAGAAGCTAGTATTTAATTTGTATAAATAGTGAAGCACTACTGGCAATTTAGAACATTACACTCCTTTATATTTATAATTTCCTAAATTGTAACACATTTTTACAGAAACTTATTACTCCAGATATCTCGTTCCATAAAATTTTGCCTACAACAGAAAAGGATCTTCTTGGTTTACTGTTTAAAATAAACTTCCTCAATTACTACAGAGTGATAATAGTATGCCTGGTGCAGTATGCATGTTTTATCGTAACTCACACCACCCACTAGCAGCACAGCCACTGTTTAATGGTGTCAGCTAATTTTCTGATGGCATGGCAGGTAAAGGGAGAGAGGGAAAGATAGGGTGGGCATGGAGGAAAACATCCTGAGTTTTCTATTCCATTTACTTTGGCTTGTTCCTGCCTGCAATGCTTCCCCCCCCCCCATTTCCCCCCAAAAATTTTCCTTTTCCAATACAATCAAATTTTATTTTTGAGTCACACACCAATTCCCAGTCTTGGTGAAATTTCTGTTTCTATAATTTACTTAAACATAATAGTTCCAAACTCTAGAGTACACACCTGAGGCACCTTCATTTGATAATGAACACTGCATAAAGCTGGATACCCACTGCCAAAAGTGTCTTTTTCTCCTAGAGCTGGATTTAGCTGAAGCATCACATTTTGAAGTTGCACAAAAATCAGGCACTTCCTGATCTCCATTCTGCAAGGAAGAACCTGTGACCTACCCCCTGGTCCTGTCTATCGATTCCTTAATCTTAAAACCAGTCTTGCTCTCTTTTGAGAGGAAAGAATGGCTCCATTTTGTGGTGCTGAATGGACAGCTCCTTGCCTTCACAAGCTGTTCAACAACGAGAAAACGGGGAGGATAAGAAAAAGAAATCAAAAGAATAAGCACAGAACTGGAGGAAGCAGAAGACAGCAGCTGAAGCTGCAAAATATTATTTCCTACCTAGGCCAAGAAAGTAATCTGACCAGAGAAACTGTGGATCAACAACAGAACTGTTATATTTTTCTTTCTATACTTTGTACTTTTCTTTTACTATTATAACGAGAGTATTATAAATATCTAATCTAATCTAATCTAATCCTAAGGTTTGTATACCGCATCATCTCCACGTTCGTAGAGCTCGACGCGGTTTACAGTAGGAGAAATAGGAAGGAACTCAATCTGCAGAAGATGCGCTTAGCTAAAACCATGCTTTAACCAGTTAAATCTTAACCATTTAAAATCCCCCCTCCTTTGCTTGTTTAAATATGCATGGTTCTCCTAAAATATTTCTTCAGTTAAAGAGTAGAGTGAAACTTCATTTTTAAAATTTCCTTACAAATACTTAGTTAAAAATGAGAATTTAAACTAATTTTGCAAATATTCAAAAATGAGAATTTAAAGCAGTTTAAGTGGGTTATAAAATCATGCTCTATGGGACAGCTGATGATATTCAGAGGCAGAGGTAGATCCACTGAATATCAGAGGCAGAGGTAGAGCCACTGAATATCAGCACTAACTGGCCATTTTGAAAGTCAGCAGGAATAGGGTATTCTGAGGGAAGAGTTGGGGAAGAGCTGGGAGCTATGTGAGTGCCAGCAATATTTAATTAATTTATTTATTTAGTCAATTATTTAGTCCATCCTCCCAGAAGAGCCCAGAACGGGTTACAATTTTACATACATAGTGGAAGGATAGCAACAAAGTTATACATTCACACATAGCAGATATACAGAACAACTGATAGAAAGGAAGAATGGCAAAAGTGAGTAATTCCTAGGTGCTGCATGTAGGACTGAGAACATGTTTAGAGGTGAGCATAGTAGCAAGGTGAACGATAAGGCAATATGAGTATAGCAGCTAGAGATATAATACATTCGTTGCACAGGGCAAATACATCCAGTGTATCATAGTGGAAGGATAGTAATAAAGTTACAAATTCACACATAGCAGATATGCTGGTACCCGCCTAGCTAACTGACCACATAAATAGCAGTCCTAACTTTATCCTGTTAAATATACAAGTGTCAGCACTGAATATCTGCTGGCACTTGCATAACTACCATGTTGTGGTCCGCAGCTGATTCCTCCTCCCTCCCATCCCCTGACAGTCAGAGGACTCCTCCCTCCCTCTGACAAAGTATGATCGCCCCCCTATCACCCCTGACAAGTCGGATCCTCCTTCCTAGTCCTCCCCAGGCCTGTCTTAACAGACCTGACCCTCATGGCTCCTGATTGAAAATAGCCATTATGTCCTCTAGTGGTAGTCTCAAGGTACTAATGCTAAAGGCTGACCTCCTAATGGTACTATATGAGACCAGTAGAGGTTGTGGCAATCATTTTCAATCAGAATCCATGAAGGGCAGAAGCAAATGGGCTTCTCTCCTGCTCCAATGACTACTAGACCAATAGACCTATTAAAAGTAGGACTATGCGGCCTGCTGTATGTTGGAGGGGGCAGGAGAGGGATCAGACTTTTTTGAAGAATAGAAGGGAAAAATATGGACTCCTCTTAAGCAGGTCTTGGCTGAATCAGTTGTGACCTGCATAAGTTCCCACAGCCAGCATAGAAACTTGAATATTCAATGCTGATGCCAAGACATGGTCTGGAATTTAATACCCAGATCTAATTCAGCTAATGACAGTCAATGCAGGTTTCTTCCAGATGCAATGATGAATAAAGTACGAGGTCTGTTCAAAAAGTTCCAGGACTGATTTTATAAAAATGTATTAAACAATCTTACAACTTATTCCATTGGGTCCCCTTCAAAGTATTCCCCTTCCCTACATATACACTTTTCCCAATGTCATTTCTACTTCTGGAAACAGTCCTTAAATGCATCTTCAGGAATTACCAAAAGTTGCTGCATCGAATTTTGCTTTATGTCTTCAATGGTGTCAAATCGCTTTCCTTTCAGCATGGATTTAAGTTTAGGAAACAAGAAGTCAGCATGGGTCAAATCAGGAGAGTAAAATGGCTGGGGAAGAACTGTTATCGCGTTTATGCACAAAAATTGTGAATTTTGATATATTCAAAACACCTTCCACAATTCATGACGTGTTGCCCATAAGCCACTTTCAACATTTCATAAGTTTCTGTAGCAGTCTTACCCAATTTATAACAGAACTTCATGTTGTAGCTGAGAGAGGAAAACAGATATGAACATCAAAAAAAAGGAGGTTACTCATGAGGTTTCAAGCTACTCAATGCCACCTAGCACGTCTCAAAAGAACTTCCCATCTGCGCGCATTTCAAACAGTTCTGGAGCATTTTAAACAGACCTTGTAAGCCATGGGTATTTTGGTAGCAACTCATATTTGAGTACAAAGTTTTTCCTTCTTTTTCTGTTTGTTTGTTTTTTTTGTACTTTTTTTTCATTGTTTAGTAAAGTTGAATTTTGGTTTTGGTTAGTCTGGTTAAGTAGAGTATCACTGATTTTGTGTGCTCTCATTTAATTGGATCTTCAGTCTTTTTTTTTTGTTTTTTTAAGAAGTTTTTAATCTTTATTTATTGGATTATTCATTACAATACCTTAGTAACAAACATTCATAAATAAACACAAAAAATGCAAATGTAAATTCCCTACAAGGAACAACAAAATATTTAAGGAAACTGATCAACCATATCCTAGTCCACATTATTGCTGATCGCCAGTATTTTAAAATAAATTATCAAATCAATTCTTTCTATCTACTATCTAGGAACAGGCAAATGGCTTTTTATATATATTATACATCATCCTCCAAAAGTAAACTCAATATTAGAAATTAAACTTTCAGCAAAGGTTTCTCTTTAACAAAATCTTCCACCTGGGCTGGATCAAAAAACTCATATTTATCACTTCCATATGAAATCAAGCATTTACATGGAAATTTCAAAAAGAAAGTAGCTCCGACTGCCAAAACCTTGGGCTTTAGCTGAAGGAACTGTTTCCTCTTGAACTGGGTTTGTCTGGAGACATCTGGAAAGATTATCACCCGTTGACCACAAAACATCTCTTGTTTTTTCAGGAAATATAATTTCAAAATATCCTGTTTTTCAAGCTCTGTCTTAAAGGTCACGAGAAGAGTTGCTCATTTATCAATTATGTCTTTAGATGACTCCAAAAAACTGTGATACATTCAAACTATCAGGTAACACTATTCTATCCATTCCACCTTCATCTACCTTTTCCTTGGAGTCTCTTGAGATGTAATATAAGTTATCAACCTCAAAGGTCTCCACTTTAGTATAATGTAATATCTCCCTCAAAACCGTTTTGAACTTATGTCAATTTTCATCTGATGTAACTGTGAAAATTAAAGAACAAGATAATAAAATTGGAGAAACAGCTGTGAAGGTTGAAAAGCTAGATCAGGTAGTAGGTAATTTACAAGCTAGTGCTGTTTCTAATATAGGATAGTATGATGATACATGCTAAATTAGAAAAAATGGAAAATGCTATCAGAGTTAAAAATCTTCGCCTGTTAAATTTTCCAATCACACATTACCTTTCTCCGATGGAGCTCTTGAGAATGTATTTCAGTCTTAATTTTAGCCAGCTAGGTGTGATGAATATCAACCAAAAGATAAATCCAATAATCCCCAGCCACATTTACCGAATCAAAAATCAACCCTTTGACAACACACATACTAGATCTGTTCAAAAAGTTCCAGGACAGTTTGAATTGCTCATCAACAGGAAGTTCTTCTGAGACATGCTAGGTGGCATTGAGTAACTTGAAACCTCACAAGTAACCTCCTTTTTTCCATTTGTTGATATCTGGTTTTGTCTCCGAGCTACAGCAGTTTTTGTGAAAGCGTGTTTTCATGATCAGCTATTTTTCATCATGTGTGACCTCAGTGAGCAGTGCTACAGTGTGAAGCTCTGTTATAAATTGGGTAAGACTGCTACAGAAACTTATGAAATGTTGAAAGTGGCTTATGGGGAACACGTCATGAGTTGTGGAAGGTGTTTTGGATGTGTCAAAATTTGTTAATTTTGTGCAAAAACACAATGACAGTTCTTCTCCAGTCACCTTATTCTCCTGATTTGGACCCTGCTGACTTCTTCTTTCCTAAACTTAAATCCATGCTGAAAGGAAAGTGATTCGACACCATTGAAGACATAAAGCAAAATCTGATGCAGCAACTTTTGGCGATTCCTGAAGATGCATTTAAGGACTGTTTCCAGAAGTGGAAACGATGTTGTGGAAAGTGTATATGTAGGGAAGGGGGTACTTTGAAGGGGACCCAATGGAATAAGTTGTGTGATTGCTTACTAAATTTCTATAAAATCAGCCCTGGAACTTTTTGAACAGACCTCGTACAAAATTGGCATGCCAATAAAGTTCCCTGAATGTGAATCATAAGAAAATACTCAAATACAGCAGCATAGAAACCTATGAAGCATAAGTAAGATGATTTAAACTGATTTAACATTCTAGCTCTTTTTCTGAGACTAGGGGGGTCAAAGGCTTAATAACACCTGTCTACAAACATGGAAATACCACTATTTCAAATACTTATGGAGGAATATGTCTCATTAGCATTATTAGAAAACTGTTCTGTGCTATGCTTTACAAAAGATTATTACAATTCTCGTGAACAGCATAAGCTTGAACAAAAGTCAGATTAGATTTCTCTTCATGCACCAAACCATTAACCACATCTCACCTTCTAGACCCTGAAAAAAACCCTCAGGGAGAATGTTTATATGCTTTATTGACTTCAAAAAAGCTTCTGACTCTATTTGGCACCTTGATCTCAACCTCAGACTACTACAAACTGTAAATGGAGGGAAGGAATGTATGATGCAATTAAATTTATATATTCATTCATCATCTCTGATGGAGTGTCTCATCAATAACAATGTATGAGCTATTAGCAATTTATTTGTGTGTCCTCTGATGTGATTTAAGAGCAGAGCCTGATCTACAAGTGACACCCAAGTGAAACCTGAACTTAATAGAGTTGTACATTTGGGCACAGATTCAGTATGTGGCACCCAACTTTGGATGTCTGAAAAAAAATCAGCTTGCAGCGCTGTTCTATAAAGAACACATTGAACTGAGTGCTCTTTATACTGTAGAATAGTGCTTAAAACCCATTCCCGTACCCAAATTTGGGTGCTGGTATTTAAACTAGATGAAACTTGATATAAATTCTGGTACCCAACTCTTAGCTTTTTGGCTTATGGGCATAGGAATGGCACTATTCTATAACTCCATGCACAAATTTTTGGAACAAGCCTCTGGCCACATCCCTTTTTGACTTGCACATTAGGGAATTTAGGCCCTTGGATTTACAACAGAGTATGCGGGAAGTTATACAAGTACATACAAGTGTAGTGCATAAGAACATAAGAATTGCCGCTGCTGGGTCAGACCACGCAGCGGCCCATAGGTCAAAGACCAGTGCCCTAACCGAGACCAGTCCTACCTGCGTACGTTCTGGTTCAGCAGGAACTTGTCTAACTTTGTCTTAAATCCCTGGAGGGTGTTTTCCCCTATAACAACCTCCGGAAGAGCGTTCCAGTTTTCTACCACTCTCTGGGTGAAGAAGAACTTCCTTAAGCTTGTGTGGAATCTATCCCCTTTTAACTTTAGAGAGTGCCCTCTCATTCTCCCTACCTTGGAGAGGGTGAACAACCTGTCTTTATCTACTAAGTCTATTCTCTTCATTATCTTGAATGTTTCGATCATGTCCCCTCTCAGTCTCCTCTTCTCAAGGGAGAAGAGGCCCGGTTTCTCTATCCTCTCACTGTACGGCAACTCCTCCAGCCCCTTAACCATTTTAGTTGCTCTTCTCTGGACCCTTTCGAGTAGTACCATTTCCTTCCTCATGTACGGCAACCTGTGCTGGACGCAGTATTCCAGGTGAGAGCGTACCATGGCCCAGTAAAGCGGCATGATATCCTTCTCTGATCTGTTCGTGATCCCCTTCTTAATCATTCCTAGCATTTTGTTTGCCATTTTTGCTACCGCTGCGCATTGCGCGGATGGCTTCATTGACTTGTCAACCTGTACTCCCAAGTCTCTTTCCTGTGGGGTCTCTCCAAGTACTGCACCGGACATCCTGTAGTCGTGTATAAGATTTTTATTACCGACATGCATCACCTTACATTTATCCACATTAAACCTCATTTGCCATGTCGCAGCCCATTTCTTGAGCATGTTTATGTCATGTTGCAGATCTTTGCAATCCTTCTGCATCTTCAGTACTCTGAATAACTTCATATCGTCTGTAAATTTAATCACCTCACTCATCGTACCAATTTCCAGTCCAAGTATTGTCCATTCATCCCCACTCTCTGCTTCCTACCCACCAGCCAGTTTTTAATCCACGTGAGTATTTCACCCTGGATTTCATGGCTCGCAATTTTTCAAAGCAGTTGTTCATTTGGAACCTTGTCGAACGCCTTCTGAAAATCCAACTATACAATGTCGACCAGGTCACCCTTGTCTATCTGCCTGTTTACTCCCTCAAAGAAGTTCAGCAAGTTCGTCAAGCAAGATCTTCCTTTGCTGAAGCCGTGCTGGCTGGTCCTCCTCAGATTGTGTCTGTCAAGGTGATCAATGATGCGGTCCTTTATCAGCGCCTCTGCCATCTTTCCTGATACCGAGGTCAGACTCACCAGTCTAGTTTCCTGGATCTCTCCTCGAACCTTTCTTGAAGATCGACGTAACATTCGCCATCTTCCAGTCTTCCGGAATCCTTCCCAATTTGATCAACAGATTGGCTATTAGTTGAAGCAGTTCAGCTATAGCCCCTTTCAGTTCCTTGATTACCCTTGGATGGATGCCATGCGGTCCCAGAGATTTATTGTTTTTAAGCCTATCAATCTGCCTGCATACCTCTTCTAGACTGACCATCAACCCTGTCAGTTTTCCATCTTCGTTTCCTGCGTATAGCCTGTCGGCTTCCGGTATGTTGTGTATATCCTCTTCAGTAAATACAGATGCAAAAAATGTGTTCAGTTTATCGGCGATGGCTTTGTCCTCTTTTAGCACTCCCTTTATTCCAACGGCCCCCACCACTTCTTTCGTGGGTCGTTTCCCCTTGATATATCGAAAGAACGGCTTGAAGTTTTTTGCCTCCTTGGCTAT
Source organism: Geotrypetes seraphini (assembly GCF_902459505.1). Taxonomy (NCBI): domain Eukaryota; kingdom Metazoa; phylum Chordata; class Amphibia; order Gymnophiona; family Dermophiidae; genus Geotrypetes; species Geotrypetes seraphini. Next base: position 70,217,474 of record NC_047094.1, on the reverse strand, counting down.
TTTTTCCTCATGTCTCTTTTGGCCCCTCTTACCGCCTTATGGCACCTGCTTTGATGTTGTTTGTGTTTCTTCCAATTTTCGTCCGTTTTTGACCTTTTCCATTCCTTAAACGAAGTCTTCTTGTCTTTGATCGCTTCCTTCACCGCTACAGTGAGCCACACCAGTTCCTTGTTCTTTTTTCTCTTTGATCCCTTGTTGATGTGCCTCGGTGACTTTGTCCTTATAAAGGGACCATGCTTGCTCTAGGGTTTTTATAATGGTTATCCTCTTCTTAATCTTCTTCCCCACCATGAGTCTCATCCCTTCGTAATTCCCTTTTGGAAGTTCAGTGCCGTGGCCATCGTTTTGGATTGATGTTTTGCCCCTTTGCCGCCTTAGCACCCTGAGGTTGTGAGTTCAAACCCATGCTGTTTCTTGTGACTCTGGGCAAGTCACTTAACCCCCCTCCCCATTGCCCCAGGTAAATTAGACAGATTGTGAGCCTGCCGGGACAGCAGGGAAAAATTTTTGAGTACCTGAATAAATTCATGTAAACTGTTTTGAGAGAATGGTATAGAAAATTGAATAAATAAATAAAAATCTAACTAATGCCAAATAACTGATTGTTAACATCAACTTATTGCTAGTTATTGGCTTGTTAGTTAATTAATTTGTGTCGGTTAGAAAAATGGGCGGAGAAATGGCAGATGAAGTTCAACGTGGAGAAATGCAAGGTAATGCATTTAGGCAGTAAAAATAAGGAATACGAGTACAGAATGTCAGGTGCAACTCTGGGAAAAAGTGAACAGGAAAGGGATCTGGGTGTACTGATAGATAGGACCCTGAAGCCGTCGGCACAATGCGCGGCAGCGGCAAATAAGGCAAATAGAATGTTGGGCATAATAAAGAAAGGAATCTCGAGTAGATCAGAGAAAGTTATAATGCCGCTTTATAGGGCAATGGTCAGACCCCACTTGGAATACTGCGTCCAACATTGGTCTCCCTACCTAAAGAAGGATATAAAACTGCTGGAGAGGGTGCAGAGACGAGCAACTAAACTAGTGAAGGGTATGGAGAAACTGGAATATGAGGATCGACTTAAAACACTGGGATTGTTCTCCCTTGAGAAAAGGAGACTGCGTGGGGATATGATCGAGACCTTCAAAATACTGAAAGGAATCGACAAAATGGAGCAGTGAAGATTATTTACATTGTCCAATTTGACACGGACAAGAGGACATGAAATGAAGCTAAGGGGGGGCAAGTTCAGGACTAATATCAGGAAGTTCTGCTTCACACAGAGAGTGGTTGACATCTGGAATACTCTCCCAGGGGAGATTATTGCGGAATCGACAGTCCTAGGCTTCAAAAGCAAACTAGATGCATATCTCCTTGAGAGAGGCATATAAAGATATGGTTGGATATAAAATAAGCCAGGTGTATACCTAGCAGGGCCTCCGCGTGTGCGGATCGCCGGACTTGATGGACCGAAGGTCTGATCCGGAGATGGCGCTTCTTATGTTCTTATGCATGCATCTTCAACATGCGTGCAAATTTCAACACTTAAATTTGGACACCATATATAGAATTGGGAGGTTGATCTTTCTTCTCTCCTTTTTCCATTTACGTTTGAATACACTACATGGTTCTAAGATTTGGATGGCCATATAACATACAAGTTACCTGCCTCCAAGGTCCTATCCAAGTACAGGTCCTGGCTCCAAGATCCTGTCCATGTCCAAGGTCATGTCTTCCAAACTGTTAAAATCTATCTGACAGATCTTAAGATGATGGTTAAGGTTGAACCTAAAATACAGCCTTCACCATGATTAGTTAGCCATAGAATATTGCTTTGAAAAATCTGGTGTCCTCTTCTCTTATGACATGTCCTTCCCACCGAAGCCAATCCTTCAACAGTATTCCTCCTATGCAGGGAATCTGTCACCTCTCAAGAACTTCTCTTTTAGAGTTTGCCTTACCACCTTACTGAACTGTATATTGCAGGGAGTACTGATAGAATTGTCTGTAGTATAATATCCAGTATTCATATCCATGCAGTGATGTACACTTTTGGGGTAATAGTCATCTGGCAATGATTAGTGTTTCTTTAAACAATGACCGCTACCAGCTTCATTAGACCCATATATTCAGTGAAAGACTCAGTAGCATAGCAAGAGAAGGAGATGCCTGGGGTGAGTCAAGCAAAACCACAAAATGCAACCCCCATCGCATGCACCCCCACCCCCCCTCACACACACACACACGCACACACTCTTTCTCACTATGCCTGCCCGTATACCTCTTGAAGTCTTGGCCGGCAGTGAGCAACACCTCCTCCCTCCTACTCATGCTGACTTCAGCTCTCTTTCTGATGTCATTTCCTGGGCCTGTGACCAGGAAGTGACTTCAAAAGAGCTGAGGCTGGCATGAGTAGCAGGGAGGAGGTGCTGCTCACAGCCAGAAAAGATTTTAAGACGTGGGTGGGTGGAGAGGATGAGAGGTGTTATGCCAGTGCCCCCACCCAGAGCAATCCACCCTTCCTTACTATGCCACTGGTCAGATTGTACCAAGCACTGGCACTGAATATCTGGGTCTTTAGAGGCACCTGGAAGCTATTCAGATATAGCTAGTTGTTCAATGCCATTCCTGCCTAGCTAACCAGACAAAATTAGGACTCCTATTTATGGAGTCCAATAAGCCTGATTGACTATGCAGGCGCCAGCACTGAATGTCAGGTGCTCAAATAATTCCTGGCTCAGCCCTCACTCAGCCCCTGGACTGTCCAGGCACTAACCAGAAAGTGCTGCTTCAGTGAGTTGATATTCTGTGGCATTATTTGGTTAAGTGCTGCTGCTGCACATCCTCTCCTGTGTTGGCCAGCAGAATTTAACCTGATATGAGCCTTCCCTGCCTGATTAAATCACTTTCACTATTGAACCCTTTGATTTCGGTGGGCAAACTCACTGTTTTCTCACATTACAGATAATGGAGTCTGCCAAAGGAAAAGATTGCCTTGGCAGTACTTTGCTTAATCTCATTGTCAAGGCTGACAGTGTTAGAATGAATTCTTCCAACATAACAGAATTTGTCATTTTCATTCTGTAGAGTGGCCTTGATGAAAACTATAGGCTCAACCTAGTCTTACTGTAGGTCAGTACTTACCAAACTTTCTATAGCAGTAACTCCATATTAGACATACAACTCCCAGCCCTACTTATGCCACAGATTGACCACCCAGTAGTATTGGCTTCCTAAATTCCCATGGAGCTCAGACAGGCCTAGTTATACTATAGGCTTAACTGGAGGCATAGACTGATGAGGTTTTATCTTCTGCCAGCTTTGTTACAACCCCAAATGTGGATTTTGCAACCCCATTTGGGTTTCATGACCTACAGTTTGGGAAGCACTGATTTAGATGAAGCTGGTCGATATATGTCTATTTTTTCCAGACTGATATGAGCCCAAAGCATCTAGTTGCCTAGGTGATCCAATCTGTGGTTCTCTGGATGTCCTCCAGTGAATGCATTACCAGTGTAGAGTCATCCGCAAAGAAGTCCTTGACAACTGATTTCAGCTCCTAGAATGAGCCAATAGAGATCTCAGCTTGAACAACACTCTACCCATCACTGAATGTAAACATCCTGATTGGAATGTAAAAAATTAAGATGTGTCATAATGGATCAAATCAATGTAAACTTCTCTCTCCGTATTCGCTGTGATAGGGGATTAACAGAACTGCAAATACAGAAAAACCACTAATAACTTTTTCATATGTTATTCACTGTTTTCTATTAAAAACCATCGTGAATATGGTGAAACCGTGAATAACATGGTGGGAGACCTGGCCTGTTCCTAAAGGAGAGGCAAAACACAGTGAAGAAAGTGCTGGGAATCAGCGATTTCTCTATGTAAGCTGATGTAATTTGGGGGGGAGGAGCCAGCAAGCTAAAAAAACATGAATAATCGAAACCGCGAATGCTGAAACCGCGAATACAGAGGGAGAAGTGTACCATGAATTCTAGCATCCTGTCTTTGACAGCGGTGGTGAAGCCAAATCACAAGTACCCAGAATGATCCCGAGGAGCAGATCCATGTCTGAAAGGTATCCAAGATCATCATGAACAAGATGATATTAAAAAAAAAAAAAAAAAATTGATGCCAGTGCAAAGCTTTGTTTTGGGCTTGTAAGATATGTCATGAATTCACCACATTCCTGCATTTTGGCCAGTATTCCTTCATGGAAAGATATAATAAGGGAAAAAGACTTCTCTGGGCAGCCAGGTTTCTAGAGAATATTTAGAATATTCCACAAGTCATTGAGGTTGACAGTGCTGAAAGCGTTTTTCAGATCTATGAAAGCCACAAATAGAGCACAATATTGCTTCAGATATTTCTCTAGAATTTGCCTGACTGGAGAGAGGTTGTTTGTTATCCTTGTTGGCCTGAATTTGGACTGGAGTTAGAGTCACCAGAGAAAAATAACTGCAATAGAGGTGTGGCTTCCTAATTCACAACCCAGTGTCCCTCTCAGATATAATCGTCATGTTACAAGGGGATATTTAAATGCTATACTACCTTAGGTGTGTGGCCATGGAATGTGACTGAAGACATGTGACCAAAACAGGCATGTTATGCCCCTTTGGAGCCCTTCAGAGCCTGAAGGAATGGAAATTTGAAGAAGACATGGAATCTGGTAGATAAGAGTGGGGGGTGTATGAGGGGATACTGAAAAGTTCTCAGCCCAACCAACTTCCTACATTCTGAGTGTTATTTTGCCACTGTAGCTGAAAAGAGTGTTATTTTATTTTGCAAAGTGCCAATTTGCAGAATTGTAATGCTATATTTTGATTTTGTTTCAGATCATTGATTGAACCATGTCAACAAAAAGTGTGGCATTTTCAAGTGTGGAACTTTGAGCCATCATGAAGTTCCTATTCTTGCACAAGAAAACTCCAAAAGAAAACCCATGAATGTATGATGCAAACATTGAGTGACAAATGCCCATCATGCTCCACAGTGAAGAAATGGTGTGTAAACTTTCACCTTGGAGATTTTGAGGGAGACGTCAAATGGTGTCAACTCCTAAAATTGTTGACCATGCCCAAGAATATCTTCCAAGGGGCTAAACAGTTAATGCAGAATACTACTGTAACTTACTGTGCTGATTAAAAGAGGCATTGAAAGAAAAAAAAGAGAGGGAAGCTGCGGAAAGAAGTTCCCTTTTTGCAAGACAATGCACTTGCTCACAAAGCTGGCAAAACGATGGATGCATTGATGCAGCTGAGGTTTCAGTGCATACACCATCCACCCTACATGCCAGATCTTGCTCCATCTGACTATTTTCTGTTTCCAAATCTAAAAAAGAGTTTGAAAGAGTGACAATTTTCAAGTAATTCGGAGGTGATTGCAGCAGTGGAGCAGTATTTCAGTGACCAGATATCAGAGTATATTTTTGGAAGAGTTACAAAAACTTCAGACATGATATACCAAGTTTATTGAACTTAGGGGTGAATATGTGGAATAACTTGTAAGTTTCATGACTCCACATCATTCCCTTCTTGGTTGGCCTAAGAACTTTTCAGCACCCCCTCGTATTAGATGGGTTGTATGAATGAAGGTGTTGAATAAGGGTAAGAGAAGTAGGGAAAAATCAGAAGCTCACCTCTCTTGCTCAGGGACCTCCCTGAACTGATCCCAGGCTCAAGCATATATTCTCCTCCCTGCTTGAGGATGGCCTCTGTGACTCAGCAGGACTGCTGAGCCTAGTGCATCCTGGGAGCTATAGTCTCCACACTACTGGGCCAGTGCCCTCTGCTGCCTAGTGATAGAATAACAGCATTACTGAGGGAGGAACCTTGACTCTTTTACAGTTGCTAGGCAGGAATAGTCGGCGAGAATGTAAAGCAACTGGTCCTCAGCAGTCGAAACTTTTTGGAAAGGAAAGGCCAGTTGGTTTGGATGAAATGGTTTCATGAATCGATGCCTTAATAAATTTACATGCCTTTTTACTCATTTGCATGCGCAGATTGGAGAGGGTGCAGATGGGGTCTGGAGGAAGGTTAGTGAATCGAGCCGTAGTAGGAAAATGAGCGCAAACCGAGCAGTACATGATCGGTTTGCTTAGTGAATCTAGCCCAATATTTTTAAAACTCAGTTGTTTTATCTAATTTGATTGATTCAACATTTCTGCAATCTTTTTGTTTTGATTGAGTAAGTATCCCCCTGTGGATTACCTTGGATTCTTCTCTTTCTCTTAAACTATGTTCAGATAGTATTTTTTAAACTTCAGATGTTAAGCCCTTTGCATGATCTTCTGAACCCTGTCCATTTTCCTATAGTGGTGCAAGTTTTATCTGTCCTCTATTCAATTATTGCAATAAGCTATTCCTTGGTTTCTCTCAATATTTACACCATACATTTCAAGAGGCTCAAAACACCACTGCACGTTTGATTGCTAAAGTCTCACGCTACAAACATATAGCTCTTATTCTTTCTTCTTCTTTTTTGCCTACATTAGTTGCCCATTCAGTGGAGAATTAGATTTAAAGTTTTGACTTCAATTGTTAAAGCCTTACATCTGGAAGCTCCTATATATATTATCATGGCCTTGAAGATTTAAAGACCAACTCGAACCTTATGCCTTGGTGATAAAGGATGCTTCTTCCTTTAAACAAATCTGTGATTTCAAATTTATGGCAACAGCCAGGTCCAATTTGTAAACCACTTTTGTTGTAGCACAGAAAGGTGGTATATCAAATGCATGATCCTCACTCCTTACTTTGGAATGCTCTATTTCAATACATTCAATCACAGCACTCTTACTTTTAGGGAACACTTGAAGCACATTTCTTTTAGCAAGTGTTTTCTTAAGACAGCTTTATGCTGTATTAATTCAATAATGAGTCTTTTTGCTCAGCACTTATAATTGCTAATAGTGTTTTTAAAGAATATTGTTAATTTATTTGTAATGCCTATAATTAATACTATGTTTGTTTTATTGTGAACCACCTATAATTGGAGATAGTGTAGGATATAAGAGTTTTTAAATAAATAAATAGGAAAGGTAGGAAAAAGGCTATGGATCTCTTCTATCAAACTGCACTAGCAGTTTTTAGCGCAGAGAGCCGCTCTGAATGGCCCGTGCTGCTCCCGATACTCATAGGAACTCTATGAGTGTCGGGAGCAGCGCGAACCATTCAGCACGGCTCACCACGCTACAAACTGCTAGCACAGTTTGATAGAAGAGGCCCTAAGAGTGGCAGAAAGGGAAAAATAAGGTTTAAAATCACATATGAGTGGATATGGCAAAGAGAAAAGAAACATGGTCCCTGGGTTAAGAACAAGTTATTTTTTTAAAGCTCATCAACATCTTTATAAACGATCTGGACATTGGTACGACGAGTGAGATGATTAAATTTATGGACGATACGAAGCTATTCGGAGTAGTGAAGAGTGAGACACAAGGGGATTCCGAAGATCTGCAATGTGACATAATCAGGCTCGAGAAATGGGCATCGACATGGCAGATGAGGTTCAACGTGGATAAGTGTAAAGTGATGCAAGTCGGGAACAAAAATCTCATGCACGAATACAGGATGTCCAGGGCAGTACTTAAAGAGACCTCCCAGGAAAGAGACTTGGGAGTTCTGATCGACAAGTCGATGAAGATGTCCACGCAATGTGCGGTGGCGGCGAACAGAATGCTAGGAATGATAAAAAAGGGGATCATAAACAGATTGGAGAAGATTATCATGCCGCTATGCTGGACCATGGTGCGCCCTCGCCTGGAGTACTGTGTCCAGTACTGGTCGCCGTGCATGAAGAAGGACACGATACTACTCGAAAAGGTCCAGAAAAGAGCGACTAAAATGGTTAAGGGGCTGGAGGAGTTGCCGTATAGTGAGAGATTAGGGAAACTGGGCACTTCTCCCTTGAAAAGAGGAGGTTGAGAGGGGACATGATCGAAACATTCAAGATACTGAAGGGAAAAGACTTAGTAGATAAAGATAGGTTGTTCACCCTCTCCAAAGAAGGGAGAACAAGAGGGCACTCTCTAAAGTTGAAAGGTGATAGATTCCGTACGAACGTAAGGAAGTTCTTCTTCACCCAGAGAGTGATAGAAAACTGGAATGCTCTTCTTGAGTCTGTCATAGGGGAAACACCCTCCAGGGATTCAAGACAAAGTTGGACAAGTTCCTGCTCAACTGGAAAGTATGCAGGTGAGGCTGGGCTCATTTAGAGCACTGGTCTTTGACCTAGGGGCCGCCGCGTGAGCGAACTGCTGGGCACAATGGACCACTGGTCTGACCCAGCAGTGGCAATTCTTATGTTCCTAAGTCTTGTTTGTATGTAACTCAAAACTTGTAGATTTTAAGATTGTTACTGCTTAGCTCTGTTCCCAGCTGACAAAAGGGCCAACTGTCCTACACAGTGTTCCCTCTAAGGTACAGCATGCACAACCCCACACTGTTCTTAATGTGGCCATGCATTCCTGAATCTGCTACAGGAGAAGTGTAAGAGTCTATGCCACTAGAAATACTCCTCATTGAAATCAAATGAAGCCGCAACTGTGTTCTTAAGTACAAATCGTACTTAAGTCGAGCATCTGTATCTTGGAGACTGCCTGTATTTAAAAAATAACATGAAAAAGAAAGTTCAATGTCAGAATCCTGTAAAGGAAAACAAGAAAAGGAGGGAGGAGAAAAGGAAAGACAAAACTGGAAAAAGCTTAGAAGGTTGATACAAGAAAAATGGAAATGAGAGACTGAGACCAATTCAAAAAGAAAAATAAAATGGCTACACAACAAAGAAAAAAAAATCCTCAATTTTTTAAGGATTAGATTTATAAAATTTTTTTAATTTTATATAATAACTTATACAAAGTGCAAGAAAATATCATAATAAAATCAAACAAACAGCACTTTCATACTATATCAAATTCTTAAAACAACCCAAACTTCCTCCCACCCAACCCCCCTTACCCCTCCTGGATGTGTATAAAGAATATGACTAATACAATAAATAATCTGAATAAAATAAAAGAAACCATCATATACCGCCATGGTCTTTAACAAACATATCCAATGGGCTCCAGATATCATTAAATGCCCGGAACTGACCATTGTGCTCCGCTAACATTCGTCCATACCGATAATACAAACACAGTGACTCCCACCAGAATGTGAAATTTAGACGATCCCAATTTTTCCAGTTTCTTGTGATTAACTGCAACCCAACTCCAGACATTACCAAGAGAAGCTTATCTTTGTGAATATCAAGCGGTCTCTCAGGCATAATTGAAGTTCCAAATAAAATGGTCCCATATGATAATGGAATAGGAACTCAAAGAATTGAAGTAATTTTGCCCCATATGGATTTCCAAAAGGCAATGAAATAACAAATGATCTAATGTGCCTGGCTCAAGCTGAGAATGGCAGCATTTATTGGAGTGATTTTTATCTATTTTTTGTGACCTCACTGGAGTCCAGAACACTCTGTATAGCAAAAAGTACAGAGTCTGCCTCATTGCAGCAGAGGTTGTGCATTTCAATCTATGATTTCATATTCTGGACCACCGAGACACCGGGATGACATATTGAATTTCCATACTCTGAATATCACAAACATGTTTTAGATTTTTTTAGGCACAGACTCAGATAATAACTTGTACCATTTAAATGCCTGATGTCCATGAAAATCCACTTGAAAGCCCAAAAAGGGGAGGCTCTGTTGGCTTGTACAAATACTCCATTCAGGGATCCCTTTCTGAATTGCTTGCTTCAATTGCAACCATTTAAAAGATTGAGGGCTCTTCTTAACAAGCCGCGCTAGTGGGGTTGACGCGCGCGACTTTTCATCACGCGCTAACCCCTGTGCTGGCCAAAAACTACCGCCTGCTCATGAAGAGACAGTAGCGGCTGTGCACCAAGAACTAATGCTGGTGTTAGCGTCTAGCGCACGCAGCAATTCAGCATGCGCTAAGCGCACGCTAAAACCGCTAGCGCAGCTTAGCAAAAGGAGCCCTTCATTTTATTAGTGGGGACTGGCAATAAAGATTAGAATGTGTCAGCTTTAGAAAATGTGGGTCTCTTCTCTTTTTGTATTCTGCAAAACACAGGAGGAAATGCATTCTATTTTCTCTTTTACTAGCACTGCACTGCTCTAAGGGGGAAATTCTATAAGAGGCGCCTAACAAATAGCAAACTGGTTTCAATAATGAGCTTTAACAAGTTCATAAATGAAAAAAATAATATTTAATTAGGAGATAGAAGCCTATCTTCTTAAGCGTGATTCTACAAAGGATAGGTGCCTATTGCATGGGTCCTATCGGGCCTAACACCAAAGTAGGTGTGTTTAGGGATAGAAAAAGACTTAGGCGCCTAGGCATGATTCTCTAAATCACTGTTCTTCAACCGCCGGTCCGCAGGAAATTTCTGCCGGTCCGCACAGAGCCGGTAAGATTAAAGGCCTGCTTCCCTGCCTACCTCCTTCCCTCCCTGCCGCGCAAAAAAAAAAAAAAAGACTCCCTCCTTCCTTTCCCCGTGTCGGCTGCTATCTTACTGCCCTGCTGCTGCTAAAGCCGACAGGAAGTCTTCTTTCCGACGTCAATTCTGATGTCGGAGAGGACGTTCCGGGCCAGCCAATCGCTGTGATTGAATCTTGCATCAACCTGCTTCTTGCCACTGTGATAAAGACTGGTTTGGGGCGTGGCAAGCCCTACTGAAAATATGACCTATGTTTAATGAAAAGACTTGTGAGAAGGATAGTTGTTTCTTGGGAAAGGGAAACTTGTTTAATAAAGAGTTCTTTTTTGTTCTGAACACTACAAAGTGTGTTTGTACAAATCCTTTCCTGAGTACAGTGCCACCTGCCCTGTCACACACTACTACAAGGAGTGTGGCTGTTTTAGGACCTGGTGTATAGCTGCAGTGCTGCTTTTTCATAAGTAGGGCTGTTGCACTTTGAATAAAGGCTTGCATTTGGTTGTCAGGACATCTCCCTTGCCGAGGATTCAAACAAGAATGCAGTCGCAACAAGGATCCTAGTTTCGGCGTATGTAAATGCCTTCCTCAGGGAACACTATAAAACCACATAAAACACAAATGAAACATTTAAAATACAGGCATATAAACATGGCAGTAAAACACATCATAAAAAATACAAGATTTGTGCTGTATTTTATATATTGTTGCATTTATATACAAGCTATTTTCTTGAAAAGTGTGGAATAGCTTGTAAGTTTCATGGCTCCACATCGTTCACTTCTTGATTGGGCTGAGAACTTTTCAGCAGCCTCTCTTACCTTGTAACTTTGAGCTGCTACTGAGAAAGGTGTGAGAAAAATTCAAATAAATAAAATTTGAAAGTTGTGAATCAATAATGATTTCCAGCAAGGTTGCTATTATCTAATACAGAGATGCCAAGGGGAGGGGGGGGAAACAATTTTCAAGTTCTCTTAGGCTTCTGTCAGTTCTACCTGATCAGATGTGGCAAAACCTGTAAAACTGAAACAAGCATAATATTATTATTATTATTATTATTATTATTAGGTTCTTATATCCCGCCATACCCAGAGAGTTCTAGGCGGTTTACATTCGTTACATTAGGATCCGGTCTGAACCCGGATTTACAAAATTTTATCGGAATTGCAGGTAGCGCGGAAGGAGGCACAGGTTTATCGTAGTTGGGTTAGAGGATAAAATGGAGGGAGTGGGAAACCAGAAGAGGGGGGGGAGAGGGAGGTGGGGGTGGGGGGGTTGGAGTGTATGCGGGGAGTAAGGACTAAGGGTCTTGTTTGCGAAAGAGGTGTGTTTTGAGAAGTTTTCTGAAATCTAGGTAGTTCGGGGCCTCTAGCATCAATTGGGCTAGCCAAGGGTTCAGCTTGGCCGCCTGGAAGGCGAAGGTTTTGTCGATGAATCTTTTGAGCTGGCATGATTTTATGGAGGGGAAGGTAAACAACTGGATTCTGCGGGATTTCTTGTTGGTGCAATACATATTGAAATGTGGGGAGAGGTATTTTGGTGAGAGACCAAATACTGTCTTGTAACAGATGCAGGCGAACTTGAAGAGGACTCGGGATTCGAAGGGTAGCCAGTGCAGTTGGTGGTAGAAGGGGGTGATGTGTTCCCATTTGTTCAGGCCGAAAATGAGGCGGACAGCTGTGTTTTGAATCAGTTTTAGTCTTCTGGTGATTTTCTTTGTGGAGCTTAGGTAAATGATATTGCAATAATCCAGTATGCTGAGGATAGAGGATTGAACTAATAGTCGAAATGCAGTGTCATCGAAATATTTCTTTATGGTACGGAGTTTCCAGAGTACTGAAAGGCCTTTCTTGACAATGAGGTCGGTGTGGTTTTCTAGGGATAGATGTTTGTCAAGCGTGACTCCTAGTATTCTTAATGTTTGTTCGAGTGGGAAAACCAATCCTTTCACCTGGATTGTGGTGTCTTTGATTTTGTCTTTGGGGGTGGCTAGAAAGAATTTTGTTTTGTCTGGGTTGAGCTTTAGTTTGAAGGAGAGCATCCAGAGTTCTATCTGGCTGAGTATGCTAGTTATGTAGTTGAGAAGATCCTGGGATAGACTGGTTAGAGGGATGACAATTGTGATGTCATCTGCATAGATGAAGAATTTTAGCTTAAGTTTGTGAAGGAGGTTACTGAGGGAGGCGAGGTAGATATTGAACAGGGTGGGGGATAAGGGGGAGCCTTGTGGTACACCGCAGGAGTTCACCCAGCTGTATGAGAAGTTGTCCTTTTTGTGTACCCTATAGGATCTGTTTCGTAGGAACCCTTGGAACCAGTTGAGTACCCGGTCTGAGATTCCAATGTGGGCCAGGCATTCCAGGAGAATAGTGTGGTCAACAAGGTCAAACGCACTGCTTAGATCAAATTGTAAGATCAGGGCGCTGGTGCCCCGACTGAAGAGTATGTGCAGGTGGTCTAGTAAGGAGGCGATGATGGTCTCTGTGCTGTGGTCCGTGCGGAAGCCCGATTGATTGTCGCTTAGGATATTGAATTTTTCCAGGTATGCGGAGAGTTCTGCTTTTACTGCCCCTTCCGCGATTTTGGTGAATAGTGGTATGTTAGCTATTGGTCTGTAATTGGAAGGTGCGTTGGAAGAGTCCTTTATGCTTTTTATGATTGGGGTTATTAAGATATGTCCTTGTTCTGGAGGGAAGTTTCCTGCGGATAGTAGGGAGTTGACCCATAGTAGCATGTTTGCTTTGAAGTAGATCGGAGCCGTTTTCATCACATTTGGGGGGCAAGTATCTAGTTTGCAGAAGGATTTGGTGTATTTGTTATAATATTTGTTGAAGGTTTTCCAGTCGATTGTGGTGAATTGGTTCCAGTTTAGATCGGATCTAGACCCTTGGTCTGGTTTAGCTATGTCGATGTCAGGGAGGATGGGAAAGAGCTCCAGTGGGTTGGTCTTGGTGGGTAGTGCTGATCTTAGTTTTAGGATCTTGGAGTTGAAGAAATCCGCTAGGGTGTTGGCAGTTAGTGTTGAGTCTTCCTGGTTGTTAGTGAGTGTTTCAATGTTGTAAAGGTTATTGACGAGTTTGAAGAGGTTGCTGCTGTTGGATGTGATGTTTCCAATTAAGTGTGAGTAGAATTTTTTCCGTTTTTCCTTGGTAAGGTTTTTGTAGGTTTTTAGTTTGAGTCTCCAGGCAGTTCTGAGTTCCTGGGTTCCTGACTTTATCCATAGTCTTTCTGACTTTCTGAGGTCCCTCTTTAACAGTAACAGCTCTGTGTCGAACCATCCCTCCTGATTTGTGGTTCTGATGTGGCGGGTTTTTGAGGGGGCTATTTCATTTAAAATGTTAGTGCTGTCAATGATCCAGGTGGACATGAGTTGATCTATTTCTTCGTCTTGTTTTATGTGGGTGTCATAGCGAGACCAGAATTCCTCTGGGTCTATCTTTCCTCTAGTGGTGTGGGTTGTGATGTTTCTTGTTTTGTTGTTTCTTGAATGTTTTTGTTGGCAGCCCAAGGAAAAGTCGCATAGTCTGTGGTCAGACCATAGGGAGTCTGTCCAGTTGGCTTGTTTCCAGTATATTTTTGGGTCGGTCGGCTCGTTGGAGGAGAATGTGACCAGGTCTAGCTGATGACCCTTTTGGTGAGTTTTGGTTGGGGGGGGTTTGAAGAAACCTAGTTGGGAGGTGAGTGACCAGAAGTCGGCAACTTCTGGTTGGTCCGCTTGCTCAAGGTGGATGTTGATGTCTCCGCATAGAAGGTTGTAAGGACTTGTTAGATAATTAGTTAATAAGGAGTCAGCGAGGTCCTCTTTGGCTAGGGACCATTTTTGGGGTGGGATGTAGAATAGAGTGATAGTTAGCGAGGAGGCAAGGGATTTAGAGGTGAGTGAGATGGCTAATATTTCTGCGTTGGGAGAGGATTTGGTGTTGAGTGTCGTACAATTAAGCTGGTCTCTGAAGATTATTGCTAGGCCTCCTCCTCTTCCCCGAGTTCTGGCCAGGGAGAGGATCTTGTATCCTGCGGGTAGGCAGTCTTTGATTATAATATCCTTGTCTGATAGTAGCCAGGTTTCGGTGAGTAGGATGAAGTCAGGGTTGGTGTCCGTCAGCCAGTCTCTGATTAGAATGGCTTTGTTCCTCATGGATCGAATGTTTAGGTAAAAGCCTAGTAGGTTCTGGTGGTTTGGGTGGTTGGCTGGGGCATAGTGGGAGTAGGCCAGTTTTTTTAGTGTTCTAGGTTTTTTTGAGCCAGGTTTGGTGGGTTTGCGGGGGGGTGGAGAATTTGGGAGCCGTATTAGCTGAGAATGTAGGGTGTGGGGTGTGAGCGAGGGTACTTTGGGTTTTGAAGGGCGATATAGGGAGAAGTGGACAGGGATGGTGGTTGTGTATGATGGGTCAGCAGAGCAGATCCTGAGGGTGATGAGATATAGTAGGAGTAGTGCTACGCATTGAGGGGTGTTTAACCTTGCCATGGTGACACGCTCGTGGGGGGGGAAGAGCGTGGGGTATGGTAGTAGTCGGAGGGGGGCAGAGGGAGGGGTGTGATGCAAAGTTTGGCAGGTTTCAGCGGCGCAGTGGACGATATAAAGCTGAGCCGGTTACAGCGGTGCAAAAGGCAGTACAGAGTTGTGCAGGTTACAGCGGTGCATTAGACAGTACAAAGTTAAGTAGGTTGCAGCAATGCAATAGGTCGATGTAAAGTTAAACAGGCTGAACAATTTAAGCGTGTGCGCGCGGTGCAGTAGGCAGTACAGTACAATGTAAACAATGTAAACAGTAGGTAATACAGTAAACAATAGGTAAACAGTAGGTAATACAGTGAACAATAAGGCAGTGCAGTACAGTGTTAACTTTTCTGAGTTCTAACGGATGAGGCGGTGCTATGTAAATAACACTATGTATTGCTGTGATCCAGTTGGGGGGTCGGACTGATTGGCGTCGCTCGCAGTCGCTTGCAAAGGCGCGTGCTAAGGCGCACGCGCCTTAGACGTGCGCCTTCGACGGCACGCCGAACGGCTGCACGCCGTTGGTGCGGCGGCTTTAGTCGGCTTCGGGAGAGGGGCGGAGCTGGGCTCGCACGCTCCTCTCCTGTGGCTCTCGCTGCCTCGGTTCCCCGCTGGCAACAGTGCGGGGGCCGAGTGAAGAAGAAGGCCGCTCTCCGGGGGTGCGGCGGCTTTAGTCGGCTTCGGGAGAGGGGCGGAGCTGGGCTCGCACGCTCCTCTCCTGTGGCTCTCGCTGCCTCGGTTCCCCGCTGGCAACAGTGCGGGGGCCGAGTGAAGAAGAAGGCCGCTCTCCGGGGGTGCGGCGGCTTTAGTCGGCTTCGGGAGAGGGGCGGAGCTGGGCTCGCACGCTCCTCTCCTGTGGCTCTCGCTGCCTCGGTTCCCCGCTGGCAACAGTGCGGGGGCCGAGTGAAGAAGAAGGCCGCTCTCCGGGGGTGCGGCGGCTTTAGTCGGCTTCGGGAGAGGGGCGGAGCTGGGCTCGCACGCTCCTCTCCTGTGGCTCTCGCTGCCTCGGTTCCCCGCTGGCAACAGTGCGGGGGCCGAGTGAAGAAGAAGGCCGCTCTCCGGGGGTGCGGCGGCTTTAGTCGGCTTCGGGAGAGGGGCGGAGCTGGGCTCGCACGCTCCTCTCCTGTGGCTCTCGCTGCCTCGGTTCCCCGCTGGCAACAGTGCGGGGGCCGAGTGAAGAAGAAGGCCGCTCTCCGGGGGTGCGGCGGCTTTAGTCGGCTTCGGGAGAGGGGCGGAGCTGGGCTCGCACGCTCCTCTCCTGTGGCTCTCGCTGCCTCGGTTCCCCGCTGGCAACAGTGCGGGGGCCGAGTGAAGAAGAAGGCCGCTCTCCGGGGGTGCGGCGGCTTTAGTCGGCTTCGGGAGAGGGGCGGAGCTGGGCTCGCACGCTCCTCTCCTGTGGCTCTCGCTGCCTCGGTTCCCCGCTGGCAACAGTGCGGGGGCCGAGTGAAGCCTTGGAAGCCTAAGAGAGCATATAACCCAACTTCATGGGAGAACATCTTTAAACTCACCAGAGAATTTCCATTCTACAGAAAAAACAGATCAACTGATTTTCCCACCATAATTTAAATCGGTGACCAATGGACTTTCCTGCCTCATTCACCTCAAGCCCCAACCAATCGGGTTTGAGGAGCCACTATATATAAAGACAAACTGCAGACCTCACAGCATAACCTGAAGAAAGCCACAGCAAGATGGCTGAAACATCGATTCTACTTGACTAGATGCAGTGAGACCCAGAAAACTGCAACAAGAATGATAGACACCGGCTCAATGCAAAAGTCTTAAGAAGTCTGCCTTATATGTGTAATGTTTCTTTCTTACATCTAACCTGCCCACTTTTTTGAGGTTGCTATTAACTCCTGACGCCTATTCACTTGTAAGGTACCCATGTCTGTTGTAATCATTCTCACTGTAAGCAATTCCCTAATCCCTTATTTGTCCAGTTTGTCTGCTTCGATTAGATTGTAAGTTCTGTTGAGCAGACTGTCTCATATGTGCTTAGTGTGCATAAGTCTTGTAATGCTTTAGAAATAATAAATAGTAGTAGTAGTTATTTTCTGCACTTAAAATTTTATGCTGATCTTCTTATGACGTTTACCTTGGCCAGTCTTATTACCAGTCTCCTAATCCCAGGGTTTGGAGCCCTCAGAAGAATGGACCTCCAGGGTTCCTGTCTCCATCAGTAGGGGTGACCTTGATGGACGGAGAGAACCTTGGCTACAACATAATGAGCAGTGTCTGAACCAGTGCTGGCATTAGGGGATGAAAGCAGGGAAGCTGCCCTGGGTTCCCATGCTACAGGGGGCTCCAAACCAGCAAGAAGCTGGAGGAGATAGAGCATGTTGGTGGGCTGTAGGACCCCTCCCAAGTCTCCCCCACCAGGCCCCTACATATTTAATACCTTCTCTTATATGAACAGCAGTTGACCAGTTATATTGTTCTTTGCTGCAGACCTCCAGATAGCGATGTATGCTAAATCTAAGTAAAATAAAATTATGCAACTGAGCCACTTTGGGATGGGAATTCTAAATTTCAGAGAATTTATTTCCAGTGGAACTGGAGAAGACGTATTTAGCGCAGGATTCCTAACTGGGGAAATCCCTTGAAGAGTCTGTCTCCTTGTTTTCCTTCTTCACAGTGCTTTCCCCTCTCTGACTCAGTGTTTTTCTCTCGCTTTTTCTCTGCCTGAGAGTTCCCGTCACCTTCAAATGTCCTTCCCATCCGGCACTAATAATACCAGCTCCAGCAAACTGACTGCAGCTTGCAAATCTGTCTAGAAGCAGGAGTCCCTTCACCATCTTTGAATTCTTAGCATACAGACTCAAACAGCAAATTCTATAGAAGGTAGAACAGTGATAACATTATAGAATTAATGTTAGTACTAAGTATGTAAGCTGGATAAAGGTCTAAGTGGAGGGAGGATGGAAAACTCAGCAAGGAAAAGTCTGCCATGCTGACATGTATTAATGCATCAGAAAGTTGGAAACAACCTATAATTTTGTAACTCGGGGGCATCTGCCTTTTAACTAACAGCCTGTAGTCTGAGCGTCTGCCCACATCCTCTGTGATAGGCAGGTCCACAGAGAGGGAAGACATCTGTGTAAAAGGGGCTGAGGGGCAGAAAGAATAATTGACTCCAGCAGAAATTAAAAGCTAAATCTAAATTATTCATTGATCATTGTTATATTTATGTATACATATACAGTCATCTGCTAAATTATGGATGTCATACAGAAAGATTTGATAATGTCTTACTAAGAACAAAAAGAGCATGAACAGAGTGGATAGATGCCGGAGAGGCAGCCAGTGAAAAACGACAAGAGAGGGAGGCGAGAGAACAAACAGAGCTTGCACCATTGCACACTGCATCACCACAGCAGTACAGAACACTTCAACACCATGCCACCAAAACACACCACAACTCTACAATGCAGTGTTATCACAACAATGCTGCCATACTTTTCCATACACAGCCCTGCAATACTGCCCCATCAAAGAACTACAGATTTTTTTTAAGTTCAATATGGTATATTGAATTTTGAAAAACAGATAAAATACGATTTCTGAAGTACAATTCAACAACATAAATGAGTGATCAGTTTAGATGACAACATTCATAACACATGAGTCATCGGATGATCTTAGCACGTTTTTAGATGAACTACAGATTTTTACATCGCTGTAATTCTGCACCACTGTATGCTGCAGTGGTTAAAGCTAGAGCCTTGCTCCTTGTGACCTTGGGCAAGTTACTTAATCCTCCATTGCCCACCAGGACAGACAGGGAAAATGCTTGAGTATCTGGATAAATTCATGTAAACCATTCTGAGGTCCCTTGGGAGAACAGTATAGAAAATTGAATAAATACCATAGCATTGCACCACTGGCACACTGCAGCGCAACACTGCATTACACTACAGCAGGGGTCCCCAAAGTCACTCCTTGAGGGCTGAATCCAGTTGGGATTTCAGGATTTCCCCAATGAATATGCATGAGATCTATGTGCATGCACTGCTTTCAATGCATATTCATTGGGGAAATCCTGAAAACCCGATTGGATTGGGGACCCCTGCACTACAGCATAATAGGGATACATGATTCTGCCATGCTGTACATAACTATGCCACTACACAAGTCACAAATCCATTAATTCTATAAAGTTGGGTGCACAACTTTTTGACTAGTGGGCAAAATTGCACACACAAGTTACAGCATAGAGTCTAAGTGGGAGCTAATTGGCTTTTACTGCCAATAATGACTCATTGAAAGTTAACCACATAGCTTGGTAGGCGCACTGCCTAAAATATTATGCCACTCAAAGGTTTTTCAAAATATTGTTTAAATTTATATCGAGCCTTATGAAGCAGCTTATAATACTTTTAAAAGACACAAGGAGAATCTCAGAATGCCACTTGTCCGCTGTCGATTCCTGCAGGTACAGTGTGGCAGCACTTGTCACTGGCTCACCCAAATGTGTCCTCTATTCTATTCTAATCTCTTTTTTTCCAAGACAAAAAAAGAGATTAGACTAGAATAGAGGACACATTTGGGTGAGCCAGTGACAAGTGCTGCCACACTGTACCTGCAGGAATCGACAGCGGACAAGTGGCGTTCTGAGATTCCCCTTGTGTCTTCATAAGGCATGATATAAATTTAAACAATATTTTGAAAAACCTTTGAGTGAATTGATATTATAGAGTGCCTAATAGGATTGTGATTCTTTAAATATTATGCGTCAGATTGAGTGCATGAATCCGGAAAGGGGGGGGGGGCCGAGGTTGAAGGACGGATCTTGGGCATTCTTTTAAGCTACATGCAACTTTTTAGCTTATGTTCCGATGTATGCATTATTAGGTTCAGGCATTTGGACCAGGTTTTCCTTGACCTAAATGGGTGCACCTAAAAGTTATAATGCTTATCTAAACATTGTAACTTTCTCCCCACTTACCCACACAATTCTTGTAAGTTTTAACCCATAACAAAAGTTATTTTGTATGTATGTATTTTGTATGTTAAGTTTTAACCCATAACAAAAGTTATTTTGTATGTTAACACCAATATTTTATTTGTATATTTTATTATGTTGTACATCGCTTAGCAATTTAAATAGGCGATTCATTAAGAACAAATAAACTTGAACTTGAACTTAACTGCTGCTGGGCACGACGGACCACTGGTCTGACCCAGCAGCGGCAATTCTTTTGCTCTTATGATGCTAAGCATGATTCTACATGGTGTGCATAGCTTGTATAGAATTGCGCTTAATGCTGCACTAGCCAAAGCTGATTTTTTAGACACCATATATAGAATCAGGCCCTTAGGTCTGGATTCTCTAAACAGAGCTGTTTTTTGGTGGCCGCCTTAAAAGCGGCTGCCGATCGTGTGTCAGTCGCTTGACGCTGCCATTTAGAGAATTGTGCACCCTCTCCAGCAGTTTTATATCCTTCTTTTGGTCTCCCAACCTAAAGAAGGATAAAAAAAACTGCTGGAGAGGGTGCAGAGATGAGCAACGAAGCAAATAAAAGGTATGGAGAACTTGGAATACGAGGAACGACTTAAGACACTGGGATTGTTCTCCCTTGAGAAAAGGAGACTGCGAGGGGATATGATCGAGACTTTCCAAATACTGAAAGGAATCGACAAAATAGAGCAGGGAAAAAAAATTATTTACAATGTCCAATGTGACATGGACTGAAGCTAAGGGGGGACAAGTCCAGGACAAATATCAGGAAGTTCTGCTTCACACAATGAGTGGTGGACACCTGGAATGCTCTCCCAGAGGAGGTTATTGCGGAATCCACCCTTCTAGGATTTAAAAGCAAACTAGATGCCATCTCCTTACGAGAGGCATAGAGGGATATGGGTGACTAAAATTACGCCAGGTATACACCTGGCTGGGCCTCCGCGTGTGCAGATCACCGGACTTGATGGACCAAAGGTCTGATCCAGAAATGGCAGTTCTTATGTTCTTATGTGCCTTCGGGAAAGGTAGGCGCCAGAAACGTAGGAAAGGTTTTCAAGGCTACATAGCCGCTTTATGTCACCTAACGCTACTTCCCGCATTAGCCACCCCTACAGTGACCACAAAGCGCTTATGTAGGCGCAGTTCCAGTGCTGTATCTTTAGGCACCGGTAGGTGCTTTGAAATTTGTTTTAGAAGGTCTTTGAAATGGTGTTTTGATCTTAACTTAGGCGCCAGTAGGGCATCTATCAGCGCCAAAGTTAAGGCACCATTTATAGAATAAGGGCCTTGGTGCCTAAGTTCTATAGCGCATAGCTGCAAAAGGGGAGGGGCATAGGCAGCTCAGGCACTTACACACTAACTTTATAGAATTCTGTCAGTTACGCACTCAACTGACCATATTGAGGCACAACTATTTACTCTGGCCTTTGACATGGCACAAATGCTTGCACCCAATATTAAAAGTTGACACCATGCATAAATGTGATCACCTAGATTATAGAATTGCACCAGTAAAGTCCAAAATAGCTTATCCGCTCTACCTAGCAAGGTGTTTATATTAGAATTATAGTTCTGAGCTACTTTACCCCATTGCTCCATTACCATTGCTTGCCACCAGGGAGCATCAATGTTCCCTATACCTTTTAGACTTCACAACCTACTCCCACAGCACATTCCTTTCTATTATTATCACTATTATTGACTGTCTTCTTTCTTTATGCTTTTATTTAATCAATTAATCCTCCAGGACAATTTATCCCACATGACACAGCTAGTTTTGTTGGGTTTTTTTTTTTTTTTTGTATTATTAACTAAGGAAAAAAACTGTTTGATCTTTCTACAAGTAATTTTTTTCTGAGAACAAAAGAATTGCCATACTGGGACATACTGAAGATCCATGTAGCCCAGCATCCTTTCTCCAACAGTGGCCAGCCCAGGTCCCAAGTACCTAGTTAGATCCCAAGTAGTAAAACAAATTTTATGCTGCTCATCCTAGGAATAAGCAGTGGATTTCCCCAAGTCATCTCAATAATGGCCTATGGACTTCTCTTTTAGGAAATTAGCCAAACATTTTTCAAACCCTGCTAAGCTAACTGATTTCTCCACATTCTCCAGAAATGAATTCCAGAGTTTAATTAGACATTTTGTGAAGAAATATTTTCTCCAGTTTGTTGTAAATCTACTTAGTAGCTTCATCACATGCCCCCTAGACCTAGTATTTTGGGGAAAGAGTAAACAAACGATTCACATCTACCCTTTCCACTCCACTCAGTATTTTAAAGACCTCTATCATATCACCCCTGAGCTATCTCTTCTCCAAGCTGAAGAGCCCTAGCCACTTTAGCCTTTCCTCATAGGGAAGTCATCCCATCCCTTTTATCATTTTGTCACCCTTTTCTGTACCTTTTCTAATTCCGCTCTATCTTTTTTGAGATTCAGTGACCAGAATTGCACACAGTATTTGAGGTGTGGCTGTACCACATAGTGATCCAAGGGTTCTATGGTACAGCATGGCATTGTTTACTCTCTGTTCTTTCAACTCCCTCAGGACTGTTTTGTCAGTCTGTGGATGAAAGCTAATATATAAATAAGTTTTACCAAAGGACAGATAGAAACATAGAAACTTGACGGCAGATAAATAGGGCAATGTTCTGATTTACAAGCACAGAAAAGGTCATGAAGTTGGCCTTCCTATATAGTACTTTTGTTACAAGTTTTGCTACATGTGTAGAAATTCTTGTGCCAATAAAGTTTCTTAAATCCAAATTGATAAAGAGGAATGGATAAAGACAAAGGCTAAAAGAAAGAGAGAGAAGGGGAAGGGAGAAGAGAAGAGAGAGATATAGGAAGAGATGGTTTTTGGGAAAAGCTAATGAGCACAGAAATCATTTGTGCTTTCCTGTATACCAGTAATTAATTACAAAAAAATATAATGAGCTTTACTGAAATGCCAACGTATGCTAGTATTCTATAAAAGTTTCTGCACCCAATTTTGACATTATAGAATACTTGCTTTGTGTCAATTTTCTTTTGCTTCATCTTTCGCACCCTTTCTACCCTAACCTACTTAAATCTGCAGCATTAGACTGGTACTGCAGTATTACACTAGGGTACAGCACTGTTTGTGATTGTGCTTCCCATGAGTAGCACAACAAAGGAACCACAGCAGCACTTCAGAGTTTTCAGAACTACTTCACAATATACACCTGCACTATAGAAGGAGAGTGTGGAGCAGTGGTTAGAGCCAAAGCCTCTCTTCCCTGAGGTTGTGGATTTAAACCCCAAGCTTCTCCTTGTGACTCTGGGCAAGTCGCTTAATCCTCCACTGCCTCAGGTATATTAGATAGACTGTGAGCCCACTGGGACAGATAGGGAAAATGCTTGAAGTACCTGTTTGTAAATTGCTTTGAGTGTGGTTGTAAAACTACACAAAGCCAGTATCCAAGCAGTGGTGAAGCAAGGGTGAGAGGCGCCCCTCCCTCCACTCCTACCCCAATCCCGCCTGCTGCGCATGCCCCCTTCCCTTCCCCTGTACCTCTAGCTGAAGTTGTTGCTTGCGGCAGCCAACAATGCGCTCCTCACAACCCCGTCAGCTCTCCCTCTGATGTCACTTCCTATCCATGGCACCCGGAAGTGACATCAGTAGGAGAGCTGACAGGGTCGCAAAGAGGATGTTGTTGACTGCCGCAAAAAATTTAGACTAGAGGGATGGGGGAAGGGATTAGGAGGGCATGGGGAGGGGAGGAATGGGAATAGGGGAGGAATGGGAAGAGGGGAGGAATGGGAAGAGGTGGGGGTGGAGAGGAGGAGTGGTGCCGACACCCCCCCTAACATGGCGCCTGGGGTGGATCGCTCCCCTTACTATACCACTGTATACAAGTCCCAATCCCTTGAACATGCTGCTAGCCTTCATAACTCTACACTGCTCCATTACAATACTGTATACTGAACCAATGCAAATCCTTCCTAGTACTGCAAACCCTTCACCAAAACCATAGAACCCAGGGTATTGCAGGTCATACTCCACTGGTATCTGTGGAACTGTGCTAGAGTGGCTTAAGTCATTTTTAGTTGGCCATTTGTTTCGGGTTCAGAGAGGGGTTGAAAAGCCTGATTGGAAATAGATCCTTATGGGGGGTTCCACAAGGGTCAACTGTTCTTTTTAATATTTATCTCCTCTCTCTCTGTCACACGCTTGCCCATCTTGATGTTCATTTTTGGATATATGCAGATAACATCCAATTTTATTTTCCAGTTGCTGAATCTGTACAAAAAGTTATTGATTTTCTGAAACTATGCCTTCAGATAATTAATAGCTGGGTGCATGCTAACCATTTGAGACTGCAAATCATGAAGACCCCCAATAGTGTTTGGGAGTGAGCGTGTTCTTATTCTTGGAGAATGCAAGTATTTGGGTGTTATCCTGAGTTTGGCACTGTCTATGAAATCCCAAGTGAAGAGTGTGGTGAAGAAAGTCTTTTTTTCAGTTCAGACTTTTGAAAGGGCTGAAAGATTTGTTGTCACCTGTAAATTTTAATTCAGTGATTAGAGCAATAATACCAATTTTGGACTACTGTAATTCTTTGTACTTGTGACTTCTCAAGTACATGTTACAGTTTATACCAGGGGCGTCCAATGTCGGTCCTCGAGGGCCGCAGTCCAGTCGGGTTTTCAGGATTTCCCCAATGAATATGCATGAGATCTATTTGCATGCACTGCTTTCAATGCATATTCATTGGGGAAATTCTGAAAACCCGACTGGACTGCGGCCCTCGAGGACCGACAATGGACACCCCTGGTTTATACAGAATGCAGAGACCCAATTGGTGACCAGTGTCTCTAAAAGTACACATATTACATCAATTTTGTAAAAGTTGCACTGGTTATCAGTCAAGTCGTGCATTGACTTCAAGATTTGGGGCCAGATTCTATAAAAGGTGCCTACCAATAGACACCATTATTAGAAATGCCTACTGATGTAGACACCTCTATTAATTGAATAACAAGGTCAATCAGTGCTGTTAATAAGCAATAATTTAAAAAAATAGGCACCCATTCTGTAAGAGGCCGCCTAGAAAATTATAGGCGGCCTCTTACAAGCCTCTTATAGGCGGCCTACAGAGATAGGTGTGGGAGTAATTTTTTAGTTAGGCAGCCTCTTATAGAATAAGTGCCCATAGGCGCCTATATTGATACCTACATTTTAAGCATGGTGAAAGCTGGTCTACATTTCAGGTGGCTTCAGATAGGTGTCCTTATAAGCGTGGTGCCTATCAGCGTGGTATATTCATATGGAATGTGAAAATGAGGTTTTTTTCTAACAGTATTCATACATTTGATGGAGGGTCTAGGGTAGGGGTGGGCAACTCCGGTCCTTGAGGGCCAGAATCCAGTCGGGTTTTCAGGATTTCCCCAATGAATATGCATTGAAAGCAGTGCATGCAAATAGATCTCATGCATATTCATTGGAGAAATCCTGAAAACCTGACTGGATTCCGGCCCTCGAGGATCAGAGTTGCCCACCCCTGGTCTAGGGGGTGGTGTGCTGTCAGGTTGATCCAAACCACAATATAAGTATTCAGAGAGAACCTTTTCTTCTGTCTGCACACTGCAAGTCCCAGTCTGAATAGGAACTAATATCTTCTATAATGCACAGATGGTCATGCTTTCCCACTGAGCAGCTGATATGGCTCAGTGGTTAATGCTGCTTATTCCATCTTCCCTAGATGGTGGGTTCAAATACACAGGAAACTTCGAGATGTGTGCCACTTGATCCCTCTTTCCAATCTATATAATCTACCATGTACTTTCCCAACCTCTTTTTTGCCACATAAGCAATTAAGGGTTGTGGGCAGGTGTCTAACAGTCAAGAGGACTTTGTCATTTAAATCTGCACTCTGCAGTTTCCTTTGTCCACAGGGAAAATCATTTTTACCCAGATGGCTATGGTCTCCTAAGGCATCATTCCACATATAACTATAAACCAGAGGATCTGGTTCAGTGGTTAAGGCTGCTTATTTTGTTTTCCCCAGGTGGTGGGTTCAAATGCGCAGGAAACAAAGATAGGCTCAGAAACCCCAGCACATATCCTATACTGCCAAAAGCAACCTCTTTTTCACTGCTAATCTGGCATCTGAGTGCATATTGATGATATCATCATGATGTCAAGGGTGTGCATCAAAATGTCCAATTCCTCTAATCAACAGCCAACATATCTGTTATTCTTTTCCTGAGAGTTGGGAATGAGATGTATTCATGGTATTATTGAACAGGATCATATTCCTATACTGTGGCGAGTGTGTGGCACAGTGGTTAAAGCTATGGCCTCAGTACCCTAAGGTTTTGGGTTCAAACCTACGCTGCTCCTTGTGACTTTGGACAAGTCACTTAGTGCATTAGATAGATTGTGAGCCCGCCAGGACAGAAAGGGAAAAATGCTCAAGTACCTGAATAAATTCATGTAAACCGTTCTGAGCTCCCCTGGGAGAACGGTATAGAAAATTGAATAAATAAAATCTGTCTGTTTCTCAATTCCCATGTCCCTTGGTCCCACCTGCTATCATCCCTGTAGCAACTTATGTGGATGTTTCCATGTGTGTGTGTGGGGGGAGGGGGGGGGCTGTGCAATCTGTAGAAATGCAACAGATGCCATTAGTGCAGGCTAGTCTATCAGCTGCATGTCACAGTCTGTAAAGCAGATATTAAGGTCTGGTACATGGTTCTTGGAGCATGCAAATAGCCTGGCCATACCAATAATTAGGGGGGGGGACTCACTAGGGTTACCATATGGCTCCAGAAAAAGAAGAACAGATTGAGACATCAAGGTATTAGTTCCAGTGTTTGAATGGAAGTAAAACCCAGATATCTCAGTCCATCCTCAGACCGACAAAAGAAGTAGAAGTCACGGTCCCATTGGGGACGAGCGATCACAACATGATCAACTTTAAACTTGACATCGGGAAAGGAAAACGTACCAAAAACTTAACCACGACCTTAAACTTTAAAAAGGGAAGATACGATAGCATGAGAGCCATGGTGAAACAACGGCTCAAAAAAAAGATGGACAAAGTTAAAACGGTAGATCAGGCATGGTTCCTACTGAAAAATACTATCACGGAAGCACAAAATCTCTACATTCCATGGATTTCCAAAGAAAGGAAAACTAAAGGCAAAGGAGAACCAGTATGGCTTACTAGAGAGGTGAAGGAAGCCATAAAAGAAAAGAAGGACTCCTTTAAAAAATGGAAACGCATGAAAACAACTGAAGCTTGGAAAAAACACAAAGATGATAAGAAGAAATGTCACAAGGCGGTGAGGGATGCCAAAAAGGACTATGAGGAGAAAACAGCGCAAGAGGCCAAAAATTTCAAGCCCTTCTTTAGATACGTAAAAGGAAAAAAATCTGCAAAAGAGGTGGTGGGGCCGCTGGATGACCAGGGAAGAAAAGGGTACATCAAGGAAGGCAAACAAATTGCAGACAGGATTGTACAGGATCAATTGACTGTGCAGGATCTGGCTTGTTTAGTTTTACAATGTATGTGTTGGGGTTCTAGTGCTCACTGCAGTGTTTAAGATGCTGCCTTTTCCTAGGTACACTCTTGTGCGATATGTGGATTGTTACTAAAAATCATATTTTTCATATAGATGGGGGGGGTGTCAAAAAATGATGGGCCCCGGGTGTCACATATGCTAGGTACGCCACTGAGAAGGAACATCCAGTGAGATCATCAAGTTTGCAGATGACACAAAGCTATGCCGGGCAATCAGATTGCAGAAGGATAGTGAGGAACTCCAGAGTGACTTGTGTCAGTTAGAGAAATGGGCGGAGAAATGGCAGATGAAGTTTAATGTGGAAAAGTGCAAAGTAATGCATTTAGGCAGAAAGAACAAGGAACACGAGTATAGAATGTCAGGTGCAACTGTGGGTAAGAGCGAACAAGAAAAGGACCTGGGTGTACTGATAGATAGGACCCTGAAACCGTCGGCACAATGCACGGCAGCGGCAAAGAAAGCAAATAGAATGTTAGGCATGATAAAGAAAGGAATCACAAGTAGATCGAAGAAAGTTATAATGCCGCTTTATAGACCAATGGTCAGACCACACTTGGAATACTGTGTCCAACATTGGTCTCCCAACCTAAAGAAGGATATAAAACTGCTGGAGAAGCTAATAAAAGGTATGGAGAACTTGGAATACAAGGAACGACTTAAGAGACTGGGATTGTTCTCCCTTGAAAAAAGGAGACTGCGAGGGGATATGATCGAGACTTTCAAAATACTGAAAGGAATCGACAAAATAGAGCAGGAAAAAAAATTATTTGCAATGTCCAATGTGACATGGACAAGAGGACATGGACTGAAGCTAAGGGGGGGATAAGTACAGGACAAATATCAGGAAGTTCTGCTTCACGCAACGAGTGGTGGACACCTGGAATGCTCTCCCAGAGGAGGTTATTGCGGAATCCATCGTTCTAGGATTTAAAAGCAAACTAGATGCACATCTCCTTACGAGAGGCATAGAGGGATATGGGTGACTAAAATTACGCCAGGTGTATACCTGGCTGGGCCTCCGCATGTGCGGATCGCCGGACTTGATGGACCGAAGGTCTGATCCAGAGATGGCAGTTCTTATGTTCTTAATAGAAACATTGTAATTGTCTAATTTGGTAGTAGAAAATATATCTGAGTTGAAATATGTATCCTGCTAAAGGTAGTGTTAGCAGGGCAGAGGAGGTCACAGCTTCTACCTCCTCTTCCCCTTCTTCTTCCTCCTCCTCTTCCTCTACCATCTCCTCATGTTCTTCCTCTTCCTCCTCTGCTTCCCCTACTTCTTCTTCCTCATCTGCCTACTCTATCAACTCCTCAACTTCCTTGTCCTCCTCCTCCTCACTAACAAGGCACTGCCTGCACTGCAGCAGCATGTCCAAGGGGTGCAACAGGTGGTGCCTGAGGTAGACAGGAGGGAAACAGTTATCAACTACACATTTTATCATGACATATTCTGAGATGCACAGTCACCTGGGAGTTGGCTTTGGATTTAGGGACTAACCATTGTCTTTGCCTTTGACATTAGCACCTAGTAGCTGGCTTAGAGGTGCACATGAAGTAGAGGTCTATGAGATGGACTAATTACTCACCTGGATGGGCAAGCAGTTCCTCCCATACCCCCTGGGTAAATTCAGGCTCATGTAGCCACTGGAGACGGCCCCGTTTCTTCAGGTCTTCCACCTGTATGGAGAGAGAGAAGGGTGAGGAGAGAAGGAAGGGAAAGTTGAGTGGCAGGTGTATTATATATTTCATAAAGTAGTATGACATAACATCCCTACTCGTACCCATATACAGTCTACGAGTACTACCCAACACATTGCTGATATGGTGACTTACTGGTGGTACATTAGTGGTTAGAGGGCCTACCTTCATATTGAGGGTTCAGCTCATAGGAACATAAGAGTTGCCATACTAGGACCAAACACAGGTCCATCAAGCCTAGCTTACAAATATCTGGCAAGATCTCAAGGAGTAAAACAGATTTTCTACTGCTTATCCTAACAGTGGATTTCAGCAAGCCATCTCAATAATGGTTTAGGGACATTTGTTTTAGGAAATTATCCAAACCTTGTTTAAACCCAGCTAAGCTAACTGCTTTCACCACATTCTGATGCAGCTGATTCCTGAGTTGAACTATATGTTGAATTACATGTTAAAGTGATGCAATATTGTTTTTTATCTACTACTGTCCCCCTGAACTACTTAGGTTTTACACCTCTCTGCAGTTTTTAATGGCACGGCCAATTACCATGCCTTTACAACCAATTAAAAACAATTAAGTTGCACATGGAACTAAGCTAGGTATCATTAGGCATCCGTGATTAGGGACCATTTATAGAATCAGGCCCAGAGGGCCACATGAATGTTAGTTACTATTCCTAGCAGGCCACAATGTTACATAATGTTGGAAGCAGAAGTGCACGGAGTTCTGTAATCCTTCCATGATAAATAAATAAGTACAATATAGCTTATCCAATGCAAACAGACCGACCCATTGTTGGATAAGTAAAAAGTCAGATACTACAGAAAACAATGGTAACCCTTCAAACAATGCATATGCAAAGGCATAGAGTTCCCTATTTTCAGAAATGATTTATTAACCACACTATAGCACCTTCTGTAGCATGTTTGGTGCGCTAAACCAATACTATAAAGCCACAATCATAGTGCTTGTCTGTATAGTAGCAATGCAACTAGTAAACATAAATTATAAAAGTGTTTTGTAAAATTTTCTGATTAATATTTGTTTTCCCATTTTACTTCTGTTCCTCACTGCATGGTCACGCCATTACATCAGTAGCAGTCACTTGTTGGTCCACATATTCCAGTGCGACCTTAATTGCCTTGACCCCCCTCACTCTTACAATTTTATCTACCCAATGTTCAACCTCACTTAAGGTGTCTTCATCGACATCATATCCATTCCCGTTCCCGTTTATCATAGCAATCACATTGTTGTCCGTTCCTCTTGCTCATCTGCATGCATCCATTTTTGCATGTCATCTCACAAGCATTCTCATAGCCTGGTAGTTTCTATAACAAAGGAAGGAGATCTTCTTCGGCTTCTCTGTGTTCAGTGTCATGTCACTTTTCATTTTCAGTCTGAGGAACTCACTTTCTCCTTGATTTTGCTAGGGTTGGAGGTTCGATTTCAGCCCATGATTGAGCAATCCGGTAGATGACATCTTTGATGTTCACTTTCTTTAAAATTTCAATAATTTCTTTCCCTTCATCCAGTGCACAAACATGCATTGTAAAAAGCTTACAGTGATTTTTTTTTCTTTAAGGTTTCCAATACACTCTGGTCCATTAGCTGACACAATGATGTGACATTGGGAGACAGAAAAAGCACTCTAATGTCAGCACTTCTCAGTTTGTCCTTGTCTGGATGAGATGGTACATTATCCAAGAGAAGGATTGCTTTCCTAGGCAGATTTATCATTTTCAAGAAGTTTTCTACTGATGGAACAAATTCCTTGAAAAACCAGTTACAGGAAATGTCTTTGTCCATGCAGGCATTCCTCTGGTTCCTATAGGACACTGCAAGTGCAGCAGGAACTATGTCTTTAACGACCCTAGGATTTTTTGACTTTCCAATGAAAGTCAGAGTTAATTTATGTTTACCAGTTGCATTGCTACAGACTAGAACAGTCACTCGTTCTTTACTCCATAGTCTCTTATTGAGAAAGACATGGGGGAAGCCACTGCTTGCCCTGGATCGGAAGCATGGAATATTGCTACACCTTGGGTTTTGGCCAGGTACTAGTGACCTGGATTGGCCACCGTGAGAATGGGCTACTGGGCTTGATGGACCATTGGTCTGACCCAGTAAGGCTATTCTTATGTTCTCTATCTATAAACTTTAAGCCATGATGCAAGAGTTCTTGATAGAAACATTTTATAACTTAATCTAGTTTCAACACAATTGTACATCTGGCCCCTTGATACATCTTATTAAACCTTTTTAATGAAATGCTGAAATTTCGAGTTAAATGTGACAAATTCCTCAGAATCTGCCGACAGCAGTTCCCAGCAATGTAAAGCTGCCTTACTCCAAATCTTTTCTTCCAATGATAAAGCCATCTGATACTGGCAGTGAAATCAGGATCACCTTCGTTGACTTCCTCTTGCCATATAGGCCCTCATATAAGTTTGCTCTTGTCTCTTTGCTGTGTGAATCACATTTTTTCATAGTTTTTCTAGCGTTCAGTGAAAAACTAGACACCATTTGAGCCCCATTTATTTGCCTTTTCCTGTCAATAACTGTTACTCTTCCCACTCCTAGCCGCAATGGAATAATAAGGGGGGGGGGGGGGGGGTCCGCCAGGGCACTGTCTTGGTAGGTGCGCCAGCACCCATCCTCCTCTACCCCTACTCCTTCAACACCCCGCTCCACTACTGGTTGCGCACCACTTCCCTTCCCCCATACCTCTTTAATGTTCGCAAGAAGAGCAGCAACCTCAACCTGCTGTTTGTGCCAGTGTCGGCTCTTCCTCTGATGTCAGTTCCTGGACCCGTGCCTAGGAAATGACATCAGAGGAAGAGCCGACGTTGGCATGAGCAGTAGGTTGGGGATGCTGCTTGCGCCATTAACATTAAAGAGGTATGGGGAAAGGGAAGAGGGCGCACACGCATGGCAGGAGGGGGCATGGAAGAGCGGACGGGGTGGATGGGTGGACAAGAGGGCGGGGGAGGGGCCCCACCACCACAGATGCCTCTCACCCTCACTAAGCTACTGCCTAGCTGTGTTGCAATTTTTGATCTGATTTGTCCTTGTCAATTCTTTTTAAACCGTCAAGTTTCTGCTCTATAAACAAAACCATTTTTTCCCTCCTTTGGCTAAATATTTCTGAAGCAATCTTCTACAGATTGGAAGGGGAAGAAAGAAAATACAGTACTGTAGTGTACAGAATTAGCTATTTAAAATGTTGCATAAGAACATAAGAATTGCCACTGCTGAGTCAGACCAGTGGTCCATCATGCCCAGCAGTCCGCTCACGCGGCAGCCCTCTGGTCTAAGATCAGTACCCTAACTGAGACTAGCCCAACCAGTGCACGTTCTTGTTCAGCAGAAACTTGTCTAACTTTGTCTTGAATCCTTGGAGGGTGAAAATGAAAGTAAAACTACCAGAAAATGAAAGTAAAACTACCAGAAAAGCGGTTCCATGTCACAATGGTGCTGTTTTGCAGTAAAACCAGGATCCTGAGTTTGAAACAAATTGTCTCAGGTGCAAAACATAGTAACATAGTAGATGACGGCAGATAAAAACCCGAATGGTCCATCCAGTCTGCCCAACCTGATTCAATTTAAATTTATTTTTTTTATTTTTTCTTCTTAGCTATTTCTGGGCAAGAATCCAAAGCTCTACCCGGTACTGTGCTTGGGTTCCTACTACCGAAATCTCAGTTAAAACCTACTCCAGCCCATCTACACCCTCCCAGCCATTGAAGCCTTCCCCAGCCCATCCTCCCCCAAATGGCCATATACAGACACAGACCGTGCAAGTCTGCCCAGTATTGGCCTTAGTTCAATTTTTAATATTATTTTCTGATTCAAGATCCTCTGTGTTCATCCCACACTTCTTTGAACTCAGTCACAGTTTCCAAATGTGCTACGCTGGAAAACAGAAAGAGACGCTGTGCACTCCCACCTGGAATACTGCATACAACACTGGTCGACGTACATGAAAAAGGACATAATACTACTTGAAAGGATCCAGAGAAGAGCGACAAAAATGGTTAAGGGACTGTAGGAGGGACTGTAGGAGTTGCCGTACAGTGAGAGACTAGAGAAACTGGGCCTCTTCTCCCTTGAAAAGAGGAGACTGAGAGGGGACATGATAGAAACATTCAAGATAATGAAGGGAATAGACTTATAGATAAAGACAGGTTGTTCACCCTCTCCAAGGTAGGAAGAACGAGAGGATACTCTCTAAATTTAAAAGGGGACAGATTCCGTACAAATGTAAGGAAGTTCTTCTTCACCCAGAGAGTGGTAGAAAACACTTTTCTGGAGGCTGTTATAGGGGAAAACAACCTCCAGAGATTCAAGACAAAGTTAGACAAGTTCCTGCTGAACCAGAACATACGCAGGTATTGGAGTTCAAGAAGGGATTGGACCATTTTCTGAAGGAAAAGGGTATAGAAGGGTATAGATAGAGGGCTACTACATAGGTCCTGGACCTGGTGGGCTGCCGCATGAGTGGACTGCTGGGCATAATGGACCTCAGGTTTGACCCAGCAGAGGCACAGATTATGTTCTTATGTTCTTTAAGAGTTGATTGGTGAGTTTTAGGCTATCTTTTACATAGGTGCACTAAATCCCCGCATGCACTAACTACTAACGCATGCATAGGATAACATGCACACGTTAACAAATAGCACACAGTAACGGCACCTAAAAGGTGCAGCTTCAGTGCGCAGTAAAACTTAACGCGTGCATGTTATCCTATGCATGCATTAGTAGTTAGCGCATGTGTGGTTTTAGCGCACCTTTGTAAAAAACTCACCAATTGACTGTTTTCTCTGAAAATCTTCTATAAGTACACCCTTCTGCAGGAAAAAAAAGTATGAAACATGTTAGTATTCTGAAAATGTAGGTAATTCATCACAAGGGCAAAGAAAGGTTGTAGTACATCATTCTCACCTATTCTTTCTGTTTTGGGATTTGAGCTTTGTCCAGGTGCAAGCTGTGCTGAACCCAGTTTGAACAGACCTGCTCTGGCCTCAAATCAGGAAATAAAGGGGGAAAAAGTTAAGACAGACATCTGTGGCAAAAATAAACAGAAGCCTTGGGAGAATATGTCACACCACAGTCTCAGAATAACAGCTACAATGAACAGAAGCAAAAAACATACTGTTCCTTTTTTATTATAAGGATACCTAACAATTAGGACTCTTAAAAGATTTACCTTTAGCTCTATGATGAAAAGCACTGCTATGGGTTCCACATATTCATGTAACTTGCATATCCTTTTTGCTGTCACCAAAGTTTCAAACAGCATGGGGGGGGTTTTAGCCAAGACTCCTGGAACCAAATTTTATTATCACATTCTCAGACCTGCTAATGACCCTGTGGAATGGAGAGAATTGTGGCAGATATCAGGGGAAGAAAAAGTTAATGGAGAATCACCATAAGCAGAATGGGAGTCCAAAAGAACAAATCAGTTCTGCCTGAGCTTTTATCTAATAAAGACAGCTAAGTAGCTAGCAATATATCATTCTCACCTAGATTTGTTCCTGGAAAGATGAAAAAAGTTAGACAAACATCAAAATTGCAAATTACTATAGCTGCTAATGGTCCTATGAAATGGAGAGTTGTGGCAGATATAGGAAAGAAAAGGTTAAAAGATAATTAAGAAAGGTAAGGTCTCAGGAATCAGCATAAGTAATAGCAGAGAATAGGAGTCGTAAAAGAGAAAACACTGCTCTGATGGACCTTCTTATACTAAGGATGCCTAAGTAGCGTCTGACGTCATAGGCACCATTTGGACTTCCCGCCAGAAAACTTTCAAATCTGATTGGGCGTGCTTTAGGTGTGGTTTGGGCAAACACACCTGTACTGACTTTTAATCAATTCCTTCACTTCTCATAGCTTTTACTAGAAGCCATTTGTCTTCTGCTTAGTCTGTTACCAAATTCTAAACAAAGTTCCCTCTATAGCTCTATGCCTTAAGGCATTGCTTTTTTTATCTTCCATATGTCAGGGGTTCAAGTCTTGAGTGCGGTTAGCAAATATTTGATATTCATTTTTCTACCATAAAACCTTCAAACTTTGGCCATTCCTTTGCTTAAACATATTTGAGTTGATCTTTAAAATGATCTGCAGCAATTCTCAGATGTCTAAAGCAGCCTGTTCTCTCTCACCCTAAACCCCTCCCCCACCCCAACACACACTCCTCAAGCATAAAACCACAACCAGCTAAGCTGAATATGCCAACAGGAATGTCTCTAGGGTACATCTCAAAAACATGTACCTTCTTTCAATACTGTCCAAGCCCTCTGAAGTTTTAGTAAACTCTTCTATCTATTGCCCTGTGCAGATATTGCATAGAAGGAAATCCATTCCTACCACAATGGCTTGTAGCAGATAGAAGATGTATCTGATGCACCTGTGCCTGCAAACTGCTGATTAAAACCAGCACTTATGAGAGCTGTTAGGATGCTGTTAAAATGAGGGTGGGATTTGAACCAGGGAACTTCAGAAGATGGACAAGGTGCATTAACCTGGTGAGCCACAAATGGCATCTTTCTGTCAGAAGAGAAGTTTTCTCCCATGACAGCTTAGGATGTCCTAGCCATGGGAAGGAGAAAATAAGTTTGCCTGGAAAGGGAAATGCGCTGATGAAAACAGCAAAGTCCACCATAGACCCTCTTTTGACAGCTAATAGGAAGCTTTTAAAATGAGTGACGGTGGGATTTGAACCAGGGTACTTGAAAAGATAGACAAAGTACATTAACCTGGTGAACCACAAATGTTTTCTTTGTGGTGATTGTGATATGATAGCTAATCATATGATATATAGGCAGGTCAGTCAACTATGATATGAAAGGGC
This sequence comes from Geotrypetes seraphini, assembly GCF_902459505.1. NCBI lineage: Eukaryota > Metazoa > Chordata > Amphibia > Gymnophiona > Dermophiidae > Geotrypetes > Geotrypetes seraphini. The sequence continues at coordinate 70,181,450 of NC_047094.1, read as the reverse complement.
AGTGAGATCCCACTGAATAAAAGCTGATGTAGCTCTATGGGTTAAAGTTCTGTGCTGTCATACAGAGGTTGTGAGTTCAACACCCACTGCATCTTTTAATTGTGGTATACTACCTTGAAGGTGCAGCTTGATGATCTCACAATGAGGTCAGCTTTGTGAAGCTGAAGAGCTCCATTTTGCAATGAGGGAAAATGCATGTTAAGGTCTGTATCTGATTTTCCTCTTTTTGAGCGCTGAGAAATGAAGTAATGTGTGCAATAATGATATGTTTTTCATGTTCTTTCTTTTCTCTCAAGAAAGAACTGAGTGCAGCACTGTTTTTTGAGAAAAAAGGGGGTTCTTATTAAGCAGGAAAGCCAAAGGTGGTGTAATGAAAAAATCATATTACTGTTTGGGCAGAAAAGTACTATGTTTTGCATGCAATATGTTTATATTGATGTGCTCTATTGATATGGTGGCTTATTAAATCTATTAGGAGGGAGAAAGAAGAAAAAAAGACATATCGTTGTGGAAGCGAAAAGCACGCCTAACTTGCGTCTATAGGAAGTCTCCCGCTACGAAAGCTAAAACTGCATTGAAATGAAGCAAAAACTAAACTTAGACCACCTTTTCCTTTGCCTACATTTTAGACGAGGTCTGCCGCCTAAATAATGTCTATTTGGTGCCTATCCTTAACCACGCCCACGTTATGCCCACATCTACAAACTTAGACGCGAGTTTTCCTTAAACTTGTGTCTATCTCATGTCTATGATTTGAGAACACCTATCTGACACCTACCTCCGTCTAAGTCCCAATTAATGCTTGTTAAGACCCTTAAATGGCTCATTATCCACTTAAATTGGATGTCTAAAGCATGCCTAAAGTTAGGCGCAGTTTACAGAATCTAGGCCTTAATGTATAATTTGCTTATTGTAATGTGAGTATTACTATTATGAAAATTGATCTGTTTTTTTCTTTGTTGAAACAGAATTATAATGATAGAAAGAAAAGAAAAGATGAAAAAAACTTTAAAAAAACCAAAAAAATACAGGGAGAGGGATATGAAGAAAATGGAAGAATGAAAGAAAAGGATAAAGGCAAAAGGGAAGGTATTTGATACACTGCCTTTCTATAGTAAAATCAAAACAGTTTGCATATTATATGCAGGTATCTTCTCTGCCCCTAGTAGAGATGTAGCTGGGTTAATGGAGGGTTAAATGACTTGCCCAAGGTCACAAGGAGCTGCAGTGGCCCCTGCACTAACTAAGCAGAGAAAAGAAGTGATGACATGCCTTAAGAACAGTACCTAGAACCTACAGGGTTAAACATAGCTAATTGTCCCTATTCAGCAGCTCCAAGATGGCACAGAAAAGGCAAGCAGAAGGGAGGTCTGGATAAAAGGGGAAGAGGGAGAGCACAAAGCTTTGCCACTGTAGAGCAAATGAAAAGTCCTCCCGCTGAAGCCCAGTGCCTGTTCTGAGAGCTGGGAAAGATTGCTGCAGCCACTATTGAATTATTCTTGTATAATTATAAAAATAGGAACAGACAAGGGAGGGGAGTTGGGAAAGCCCAATTAGAAGCAAAAGGGTTATTCCACACAACAGGGCTTCCTTTCTTTCTGGGCATTAGAGAGATTCAGGGGCAGAATCAAAGATAGCACCAATGCACATTCTCCAAAGCTGACAGGGAAAATCAAAGCCTTGCTACAAAAGAATGAACAGAATCTTAACCACACACAGTATGGAGCAGAACCAGAACCCAGGTATTATCTCTATTGTTCTTCTTTCTCTGCTTTGCAATTATATTTTATTTTTAACCACTTTGGGATTTATGCATCAAAGCACGAGCTTACAAACCTCATTTGCAAACAATTTTCTCTATTTACCTGCAGGAGCTTGCAAATATTTGTCTGCCTGCAGTAACACCTTCTAGGACCCCTATATTGAGCACAGTATGACCTTCCAGAATAGTCACTAATTTTAATACACAAAGGACTCCTGTATCATGTATGGTATGGTCTTCCTGCATTGTTCACTAAGGTTAGCATCCACAAGCACACTAAAGTAACATATTATTATGTTTCTGTATTACTAAGATAGTTTTGTGTGTCCTATAATGCCCTTGTATGTGCACAAAACTTCGCTTTGGAGGAAGCCTGATATACATGATATTGGGGTTCTAGAAAACATTATGAATGACATATGCAAATGAGAGGTTAGCAAGTTCATAATGAATAGCATGGTATGATCACTCTCCATTCTATTAGTTCGTTAAATGCTGTTTAATACCTGCTATGATCTGGTGTTATCTTAACACAAGCATGTTATTTACCATGGGGAAGCTAAAAATCATGATCATGCTAGATGGAGCATGCTCAGTTCTCTTTCTTGTTATTTTTCCTGCTGGTTTCCAAGAGGTATATAGTAAGAGGGGCATAATCAAAGCATACGTCTAAGTCCAATTTGGGCGTATGGTGCTAAACGCCCAAAGTCAGCAGTGGGATGATACCCATTTTCAAAAACTACGCCTAGAATATATATATATTTTTTTTCCCGAAAATCAGCTACCTAGAAGTCCAGGCTATTGTTTGTCCAGTTCGCCAGGACATCTATGTTTATACCACATTTTTGACCAAAATTTCATCCAAGTCCCAAACACCCAAAACAAGACATTTGGACTGGCCACTCAGACATGGCAACAGAGCAGTGGGGCAACTTACAGGGCACTGCTGTGAACTTCACAAAAAGGGTGCCAGATAAACATTTCACCAGAACTCCCTTATAGGTTATGGTGAGCCCCCAAAACCCACTATACCCACCTGTCTACAACCTCAATAGCCCTTAGCTGCAGGTGGCACCTGTATTGCAGTAGAGTAGGGTTTGGGAGGGTTTTGGTGGGCACACATGTTCCACCATAAATGTAGTAGTTAGAGTGGCTTATGGGTCTAGGTCCTCCTCTCTATGGTTCACTAGCCCATCCCTCAGGCTATTTAAGACACCTGTGTGCAGCTCTACTAGGCTTTCCTATACCAGGTGCTGATGTTCTGGAGACAGGTATGCAATTTTTTATTCTGATCTATGTGGGGGTATGAGGGACTCAGTGAACACTGGGGGAGTGTGTGGGGGTCTCTGCAGTGGTTATCTGGTCACTTTGGATACCTTTTTTGCACTTATACCTGTTTTTACATCATCTAACTCACAACATTTAAGTTTCATCCAGGATGTCTAGCAAAACATTTGGTTATTCCTGCAGGACGACTAAGTCTAGGTCAGCCCCCATCCCACCCACATACTGTCCTAACCACTCCTTCAGATCTGGGTGCACAGCGGCACTCAGAGGCATAAAAAGTCCCACGACACATCCAGAAAGTCAGTTTGATTATCGGCACTTGAATGACCTATCTTTTAGGTCGTCCAAGTGCCAACTTGGGTGGGTTTTTAGATGTGTTAAGTTTGATTATGATCCTCTAAGTCTGGTGCAGTGCTTCTCAACCTAGTCCTTGGGGCATACCTAGCCAGTCAGGTTTTCAGGATATTCACAATGAATATGCATGAGAGAGAGTTACATTCTCTGCCTATTTTATAGTCAAATCTATCTCATGCATATTCATTGTGGATATTCTGAAAACCTGATTGGTTAGGTGTAACCAATCAGGACTGGTTGAGAAGCACAGGAGCAATATTCTCTCCAAGCTGGTGAGCACCTTAAAAATGGCCACCGATCATGTATCAATCATGTGACTGTGCCGTTTATAGAATCGCAGCTTCAGAAAAGGTAGGCACTGGAAATGTAAACCAGGGTTTTCAATGCCTACATTTCTGGGCCTACCTTTCATGTGAATGCGCCTACAGAGGTGCTTTATGATGATTAGCTCCACTTCCAGCGTTAGCCACACCTACAGTGGCATTAGGTGCCATAAAGTGCCTCTGTAGGCACGATGCAGGTACCAATAGTAGAGAATGACATGGGGAAAAATTTGTCCCTGTCCCCGCAGGAACTCAATTTCCCCGCCCCGACCCGACCCCGCAAGTTTTGTCGCAGTCCCTACCCCATTCCTGTAAGATTTGCCTTAACCACACAATCCTTGAACACTTAGAAGGGCATATTCGAAAGGGACATCTAAGTCCGTTTGCATCTAAGTTGCAAGTCGTCCAAAGTAAAAAACAGCCTAGGACACATTTTCAAAAAATACTTCAAAAATATTTTTTCTTTCGAAAATCGTCTAATTATACGTTCTGCCGATTGATCATCCAAGCCGCTAAATCGTCCATCTTTATACCACATTTTCGTCCAAGTCAAAAATGCCTAGAACAAGCCCTGTTAGACGTGGGAGGGGTCTGCAAAGTGATGGACTGAACATCCAGATATGGCACCTAAATAGTGGGGTACTGCTGTGAACTTCACAAAAAGGTGCCATGTCTTCTCCTCACTACAGCTCCTTTATAGGTCATGGTGAGCCCCCCAAACCACCTCCAGAATCCCCTAGACCCACTTATCTACCACCCCAATAGCCCTTATGGCAGCAGGAGACCCTTATATGCCAGTACAAAAGGGTTTTGGGGGTGTATAGGGGAGTGCACATGTTTCATTATCAATGCAATGATTACAGGGGCTTATGGCCATGGGTCCTCCTCTGCATGAGTCCCTAACCCACCCCCAAGACGGCTTAAGCCGCCTCTGTGCTGGACGACTAGGCTTTCCTATACCAGGCAGCCAGGTGATGATGGTCTGGAGGCTGAAATTTAAAGGTGTGATTAATATTTTTATGGGGGGGGGGGTCGGTGATCACTGGGGTACTGTGTGTGGGTATGTTTTATGTGTTTGCAGTGCTTATCTGGTGACTTTAGGTGGGTTTTTGTAACTTAGACCATGTTTTACATGGTCTAAGTCACAACATCCAAATTCCGTCAATCCTGGGCTGTATAACTTTCGGTTATACATGCTGTATGACTAAGTCTAAGCCGGCCCACGTCCCGCCCAACTCCTGCCCTCGACACTCCTCCCGAAACGCTTTGGTCGTTCATTGGCACTATGAAGGCCTAGGTTGTTTAGAAATACGTCCAAAACCCGTTTTTATTATCGGCACTTGGACGTATTTGGGAAATGTTCGTCCAAGTGCCGACTTAGGCCAGTTTTTCGACATTTTTCTCTTTCGATTATGAGCCCCTTAGGATTTTACAGTGTTTGAGGCTTGTGCAGATGAGTACAGAGTTTGCGGGAATGGGGCAAAGACAGGAAAAGAACTTGCGGGGATGGGACGGGAAAATGAATTCCCATGGGGACGGGGAAAAATGTGTCTCCGTGTCATTCTCTAGCCAGTAAGCACTTACATTTTTTGTTTTAAATTGGTTTTAAATTTTTTGAAATTACGCTTTCAACTTATGTTAGCCTCTGATAGGGCACTTATCGGTGCCTACCTTAAGGCGCCATTTATAGAATATGGGCCATAGACTTTTCACACAGAGATAGTGTTCCAAAATAAATTTCTTTAGTGAAAACATCTTTAGCACTTGAGACATTTTCTTTTTGCTGTATTCATAGTGCACAGTTGTATACATATGTCAAGGTTTATCCAAAGGCAAATTGTGCCAAATAATCTGATTGATTTCTTCTCTTGGGTGGGTAGAAACCTAGAAGACGGCATGTGCTGGATGTGTTCTTCATGAATTTCAGCAAATATTTAATACTGATCCATACAGGAGGCTCAGAAATAAACAGAGTGCCTGGTGATGGGTCTTAAGGTGATGAATGCCATAGCAGGAAATGTTAGGAAAGTGACTGATTTATGGAGCAGCTGGTTTAGAAATCGGCTAGAGGGGTAGTTGTTTTAGGTCTAGTCTTTAGCCGAAGGCAGAACTCGTTACAAGGGTAAAAGTGTTGGAACAATTTGGCAATAATGATGCCAAATTTGAATTAATAATTAGAGTGTAGACACCAAGGAAATCAACTGCATTAACATTTAACTTTCAAAAGTGCAACTATGAGACAGTGAGAAAAATAGAAAAGAAAAAAACTAGAAGGATTAGTTGCAAAGGTTAGGAGTTTAAATCAGTCATGGGTGTTGTTTAAAAATGCCTTCTTTGAAGCCCAGACCAGATGTATTCCATGTATTTAAAAGGTACAAAGAAGACCAAATAGCTATCATGGTTAAAAGGTGAGGTCAAGGAGGCTGTTAGAGCTAAAAGAACATATTTCAGAGAACATGAAAAAATGATCCAAATAAAGAAAACAGTACTGGCAAATACTGATAAGGAAGACCAAAAGAGAGACCAAAAGTCCATTAAGTCCAACCACTTTTGGAAACAGGGCTTCGTGGACCTCCAGTCTGTCCCATTATGGCAACTCTGTGTTCTTATGTTCCAACTCTACAACATCCCAAAGATCCAATCTCTAGTGTATGAGGGGGTGCTGAAAGGTTTGGCAGCCCAACCAAGAAGAGAATGACAGGGATATGGTTCAATCAATGATAAGAAACAATGCCACAGCACAGAATTTTGTTTCTGCAAATTTAACAAAATAAGATAACATTCTTTTCAGCTGCAGTGGCAAAATAAAGCTCAGAATTTAGGAAGTTGGTTGGTTAGGTTGAGAACTTTTCAGCACCCCATCGTATTGCATTTGATAAATGATATTATAAGTTTGCATGTCAGGCAACTTAAACCACCCTCTTTCATACCTACAATAAATGTACTGTCTGCTCATCTTTGCCCTTTTCTTTTCCCATAAAAAAGGCTCCCATTTATCATTTACTGTCTACAATCTCTAGGATGTATTATGGCAAACATATTTTAAATTCTTTTTGCCTCCCTAATCAGCCTCATTAGCTTATTATAACTTCTCTGCCTTTCCCTCTGAGGCAACATGTCCTAGATGGGCTAGTAAGAAGAGCTTGGAGACTAACATGTAAGAGATTTAGAGTGGACTCATATTAGTCCAGGTATATGCCACTGGTGGGTAATGGGAATTTTGCTCCAAATATGCATGCCCCTTGTTTTAAAACCTGTTAACGTACAGCATGTTCTCCAGAAGGATAATATTGTTTTGCAGGGTAAGTCAGACAAAGATAAGGTTTAGAACTGGGCAAGAAGGGAATAAAGTGATACTATCCTTGTTATGCAGGCTGTGTGGGCTGGAACAGCATAAAGGGGGTAATTGTGTAAAGTCATTTTTGCACATATGTGGCACCTTATAAATTACCAATTGACAAAAACATACACACTTTGACATGATGGTGCAAATGTTGCTGGTAAGTGGGCAAGGGGGCAGAGTTTGGGCAGAACACGAGCAGAGTTTGCAAGCATGTAGGTAGATTACTCTATGCTAATTATGCATATACTTGAATAATCTAGATGCAGACATTTTGCAAGGAAGGTATAATTTCTGTCATTTACACTAGTATTATATTAATCAGATAGGTGTCTATCAGGCTCATAATCAAAAAACATAAACATCCAAAAAGCATCCTAAATCGGCACTTGGACATCCTAATCACCAGGAAGTCCAAGTGCCGATAATCAAAACTGTCTTTCTATATGTCTAGCAAGGTGTTGCTGCCTCTATATCCTGTTCTATAGATCTAGTGAGGCATGTTATGGGTGAGCTTTGGGCAGTCTCAAGGACAGGTTCGACATGGATGTCTTGGAGCGATTATCAAACATTTTGCAAGACATACTGGAGAGAACTTATACGTTTGGAACTAGACCTGTAATAGAAGGGTTTAAGTGCCACAAAAGTGACCAAACTGACCAGATGGCCACTGCATGCATCAAGGTAAGACACCCCCACACTCCCCCAGTGCTCACTGACCCCCTTTCCACCACATAAAAATGAGAACAAAAAGGTACATACCAGTCTCTGAAACAGCAGCATCTGGTATGGGGAAGCCTAGTAAAGCTCCACACAGGTGTCTTAAGTAGCCTGTTGGGCAATAAACCATAGAGAGGAGGACCCAGCCCATAAGCCATTCTAACCACTACATTTATGGTAGAATGTGTAAGCCCAATCAAACCCTACTATACTGCCGTATAGGTGCCACCTGCAGCCATAAGTGCTATTGGGGTGGTACAAAGGAGGGTTTAGTAGGTTTTGGGAGAGTTTTGGGGGTCACCCTAAATTATAAGGGGGTTATGGTGAGATATACATCTGGCACCCTTTATGTGAAGTTCACAGCAGTGCCCTCTAAGGTGTCCAATTGCTCTGTGGGGATGTCTATGTGACCAGTCCATTACTATCTTGGCCCCATCCATGTCCAAATGGTCAGGATTAGGGTGTTTTATGGTTTACTAATCTTGTTATACCTCTAGTTCATTTTACTGGTCCAAGCGGATGTTTTTCTGATCGAAAATGGGGTATAAAGTTAGACATCCCGGTGGTCAAGATGTCGAAGTAGACAATTTTTTTTAAAAAATTGTATTTGGACATCCAGCAGTTTGCCATTCAAAAATGGCCATTTTTGTACCTTGACTTCACTAACTGCTTGATTCTGAATTATTGTCCCTCACAATCGATATTGGAATACTCATTAAAGATGTTGATGCCCGCCCTACTTTATTTATTTCTTTCTCTTTGATATTGCTTTTTCTTCCTAATATCTAGTATGCTCATTTTTGTACCTTCAACTTTGGACATTGAACTGGACTAACACCATAATAATCACCTAAATACCTCTTAAACCAGGCACTCTGTTATGAAATGACCCTCATAAGATGGACCCAGCAGTGATGGCGCAGCATTGCTGCTCTTTGTTATCACAAGGCAAAAAGAATGATGCAGACCTCCTGGTGGTGAGCAGGTCATTGGAGTGGAAGGAAGCTGCAGTGAAGCTCATTATTTTCTTTTGTAATTAATTACTGGTGTCCAGGAGAGCACAAATGGTTTCTGTGTTCATTATCTTTTCTAAACACCGTCTCTTCCTCTCTCTCTCTTTCTTTCTTTTCTCTTTCCCCTTCCCCTCCTCTTTCTTTTTTTACCCTTTGCCTTTATCTGTTCTTCTTTATAAATTCAGATTCAAGAAGCTTTATTGGCATGAGAATTTCTACACATCTGGCGAAACTTGAAACAAATGTACTATATAGGAGAGGCAAATTCATGTCCCTTTCTATGGGGGAAAAGGCATTTTTATGCCTGTAAATCAGCACTTTGAACATTGCCCTATTTGTCCTTGGGGAAAAAACGAAGCAATCCCGAGGGAGCTAAAAGAGCAGAGATTAAACTATGGAGCCCATAATCAAAAGACAGTGGAGGAGGGTAAATAGTGGTGTGCTGCAGAGATCTTTGCTGGGACCGGTGCTTTTTAACTTAATTATAAATTATCTAGAAATGATCTAGAAATTGGAACTACAATCAAGGTGATTAAATTTGCGGATGACACTGAACTGTTCAAAGTTGTTAAAACGCATGCAGACTGTGAAAAACTGCAGGAAGACCTTAGGAAATTAGAAGACTGAGCGTCCAAATGGCAGATAAAATTCAATGAGGACAAATGCAAAGTGATGCACATTGGAAAGAATAATCCAAATCATAGTTATCAGATGCTAGGGACCACTTTGGGGTTCAGCACTCAAGAAAAGGATCTGGGTATCATCGTAGACAATACGCTGAAGCCTTCCTCCCAATGTGCAGTGGTGTTCAAGAAGGCAAACAGGATGCTACATAGGAATTATTAAAAAAGGGATGGTTAACAAGACAAAAAATGATATAAAGAGGTCAATCAATGGTGTGACCTCACCTTGAGTATTGCGTTCAATTCTGGTTTCCTTATCTCAATAAAGATATAGCGACACTAAAAAAAGTTCAACGAAGAGTGACCAAGATGATAAAGGGGATGGAACTCCTCTCGTATGAGGAAAGACTAAAAAGGTTAGGGCTCTTCATCTTGGCTAAGGGGAGATATGATTGAAGCCTATAAAATCCTGTGTGGTGTAGAACAGGTACAAGTAGATCGATTTTTTTTACTGCATCAAGATTTACAAAGACTAGGGGACACTTGATGAAGTTACAGAGTAATACTTTTAAAGCCAATAGGAGGAAGTATTTTTTCACTCAGAGAATAGTTGAGCTCTGAAATGCGTTGCCAGAGAATGTGGTAAGAGTAGCTAATGTAGCTAGTTTTAAAAAAAGGTTAGGACAAATTCATGGTGGAAAAGTCCATCGTCTGCTGTTGAAACAGACATGGGACATTAGCGTTGAATGCTGCTACTATTTGGTTTTTTGTCAGGTACTTGTGACTTGGATTGGCCTCCGTGAACATGAACTGGGCTAGATGGACCATTGATCTGACCCTTTAAGGCTATTCTTATGTTCTTAATTCTTACATAGACATCCAAAAAGCATCCTAAATCAGCACTTGGACGTCCTAATCGTCAGGACATCCAAGTGCCGATGATAAAAAACGTTTTTTTTTATATGTCTAGCCAGGTTTTCTAGTCTCTGTATGTTCAAAGCATGAGATGGGCGTGGTGGAGGCGTGTTATGCGCGGGCTTTGGGCAGTCACAAGGGCAGGTTAGACATGGACATCTTGCTGTGATAATCAAACATTTTGCAAGACATTCTGGACAAAACTTATACATTTGGTACTAGGCCTGTTTTAGAAAGGTCTAAGTGCCACAAAAGTGCCAATACAAACGTATATACAGAACCTGTCTCTAGAACATCAGAACCTAGTGTAGGAGAGCCTAGTAAAGCCCCACACAGGTGTCTTAAGTAGTCTGCTGGGTGGGCTAGTGAACAATATAGAGGAGTAGCAAGTCCCATATGACACTCTTACTACTACATTCTTGGTGGAAAATGTGAGCCCACCAAAAATCCCCCAAACCCTACTCTACTGTCATATAGGTGCCACTTGCAGCCTTAAGGGCTATTGGGGTTGAAGGCAGTTGGGTATAGTGGGCTTTGAGGGTGTTTGGGGGGCTCACCATAACTTATAAGGGATTTCTGGTGAGATGTCCCTGTCCCTATGAGAATTCATTTTCCCATCCCATTCCGGCAAGTTCTTTTCCTGTCCTTCCCCCATTTCTTCAAGCTCTGTCCTCATCTGCAGAAGCCTCAAACACTTTAAAATCATAAGTGTTCAAGGTTTCTGCAGTTAAGGCTGAGCTTAGAAGAATGGGGCAGGGTCCAGGGCAGCAATACAACTTGCGGGAACAGGATGGGAAAATTGAGTTCTTCCGTGGATGGGGAAAAATTTGTCCCCGTGTCATTCTCTAATGTGAAGTTCACAGCAGTGTCCTCTAAGGTGCCCCACTGCTCTGTTGCCATGGCTGGATGGCCAGTCCATTACAGGACTGGCCCCTCCAATATCCAAATGGTCTTGCTCTGGATGTTTGGGACATGGACTAAATTTTGGTTGAAAATGCGGTGTAAAGATAGACATCCTGGTGGTTTGGGTGTCCCAATGGCCTGGACATCCAGATATAGAATTTTCCCCCCCAAAAAAAATTATTTCTAGACATATGGTGTGTTTGTCTTTCAAAAATAGGCATTTTCTTACTGCTGAGTTTGGACATCTACTGCCATACGTCCAAATTGGACTTAGACATATGTTTTGAAAATGCCTCTCCATTTGCTATTTTGATTCATTGCACATTGTTTCTCATAGAAAAAAATTACTTGCAGAAAGACTCACAGACAGGTTTTTTTTCCTTAGTTAATAATACAAGCAAAACTAGCTGTGTCCTGGGAGATAAATTGTCCTGGGGGATTGACTGATTAAATGTGATTAAAAGGATAAAGACAGAAGACAGTACATAATAGTGATAATAGAAAAGAATGTGCTATGGGAGCAGGTTGTGAACACAAAAATGACATTAGAATTCAAAAAAGTGTGGGGTGAACACTGTGACCACCCCTAGTAGCAAGTAATGTTAATGGAGCAATGGGGTAAAGCTCAGAACTTGTATTGATTAGTACGACAAATGTTTATGTCTTATTTTGTATGTTAATATGTAACTCGCCCTGGATAAGGGCGGGGAAGAAATAAACAAACAAACTACAATTCTAATTTACACAACTTGCTGGGCAGAGTGGATAAGCTATTTGGGACTTTATCGGGCAATTCTATAACCTAGCATTCAAACATTTTAATGTAATGTACACCTATATTTTATAAAATATACACATTCATGCGAAAACAAAAAATTTACAACTTCTTCGGAGCAGATGTAGATTTGTGTGAAAGAATTTGTCAGCTACTGGGGCCAACAGAAAGAGGCACTGGAGATGTCAAAACCAACTAATGGTAGCAAGTCTTTTATTGAAAGTCAAACATCTAAAAAATGAAACAAAGTCCCAACCAGGATCCAAGTTTCGGCGACGGATGTCACCTTCCTCAGGGGACAATAATAAACTAGAAGAATACATAAAAAGATATACATGTTAATGAATACATATATATAAATATTGTAAGCAATTGACGCTTTTATACATTTGAAAAAGTGTGCAAGATGGGTTAAAGAAATAGGAATATAACAGAAACAGATCACCAACGTGATTTGATGAGAGGAGTACTGTAATCAATGTAAACTGTTCTTTATAATAAATAATTAGTAATTATCAACCAAGTGCCAAAAAAACAAATGATAAACCAATATTTTGGAATCATTTGAAAATTAATTAATTAAGAATTTGTACCAATGATAAAAATAAGATAATAAATAAATTTTAAAACGGACCTTAACCGTTATATTAAAAAGTTAATTGCGATATCATATAAAAATTAATCAATTATTAGTTTTAAAATATCCAATCTTTTCTTGAATCCCCGAAGGCTGCTTTCTCCATTAACAGTCTCTGGAAGAGCGTTCCAGATTTCTACCACTCTCTGGGTGAAGAAGAACTTCCTTATGTTTGTATGGAATCTATTCCCTTTTAACTTTAGCGAGTGCCCTCTCGTTCTCTTCACGTTGGAGAGGGTGAATAATCTCTCTTTCTCTACTAAGTCAATTCCCTTCAATATCTTGAATGTTTCGATCATGTCCCCTCTCATTCTCCTCTTTTCAAGGGAGAAGAGGCCCAGTTTTTCTAGCCTCTCATTGTATGGCAACTCCTCCAGTCCCTTAACCATTTTTGTCGCTCTTCTCTGGACCCTTTTGAGTAGTACTATGTCGTTTTTCATGTACGGCGACCAGTGTTGGAAGCAGCATTCCAGGTGGGGGCATACCATGGCCCGGTACAACGGCATGATAACCTTTTCATATCTGTTTGTGATCCCCTTCTTAATCATTCCTAGTATTCTGTTTGCCCTTTTCGTCGCCACCGCTCATTACACGGACGGTTTCATTGACTTGTTTACAACTACTCCCAAGTCTCTTTCCTGGGGGCTCTCTCTGAGTATAGCACCGGACATCCAGTATTCATGCATATAATGTTTGTTACCGACATGCATCACCTTACACTTATCCATGCTGAACCTCATTTGCCATTTCGCGGCCCATTCCTTAAGTGTGTTTATGTCTCGTTGTAGGTCTTCGCAATCCTTCTGTATCCTCACTACTCTGAATAACTTTGTATCGTTCACAAATTTAATCACCTCACTTGTTGTGTCAATTTATTGGTCATTTATAAATATGTTGAAGAGCACAGGCCCAAGCACCGAACCCTGCGGTATTCCATTCGTGACGCTTATCCAGTCCGAGTATTGTCCATTTACCCACACTCTCTGTTTCTTATCCGCTAACCAGTTTTTAATCCATATATCACCCTTGATTCCATGGCTCACAATTTTTCGAAGTAGATGTTTATGCGGGACCTTGTCGAACGCCTTCTGAATATCTAGATATACAATGTCGACTGGGTCACCCTTGCCTATCTGCCTATTTACTCCTTCAAAGAAGTGCAGTAAGTTTATCAAGCTGATCGCTGATGCGGTTCTTTATAAGTACCTCTACCATCTTTCCCAGTACCGAAGTCAGACTCACTTGTCTGTAGTTTCCCGCATCTCCCCTTGAACCTTTCTTGAAGATCGGCGTAACATTCACCACTTTCCAGTCTTCCGGAATCTTTCCTGATTTGATCGACAGATTGGCTATTAGTTGAAGCAGTTCAGCTATAACCCCTTTCAGTTCCTTTCTCTGACAATGTTTTTGGCCTGTGAGTAGGATACATGCGTATTGCTAGCAAACTGTGATGTCTCTTATTTGCCCTAGTATTATGCAGAGTTTTTTTTACTTGTTTCTTTCATGAGAAGTCTGATTTTTCTCTGCAAGTTATGGGAAATGGATTCTTTGTGTTTTGCACAGTAGTAGAAGAAATGTTTCTATTTATCCTGTATTTCATTGTGTGCTGATTTGGGTTTCTTTAAGTTCAATTTTCTTTCTTTATATTTCTTTTTCTACATTAATTTGTGACCTCTTTTCTTTTACTGTTTTTAGTGGGTTTTCTCAGTCCTGACCACTAGGTTCTTTCTTCCGCACTGAGGCAATGAGCTGTACCTAAGCAGACAGAAGGCACGAGGCCATACAGCTTTCACCATCTGAGTTATACATTACATTACCCCTTATGTATGCCTCATAATGGAATCTCCAACCAGCACAAACTCATTTTTAGTCATTCTGACTAATTCTATCCTCACAGTGTCCTCTTATCCTTGCCTACTTGGGCTAATTTGTTGGTAGGAGCATAGCCAGTGCTGAACCGATGTCCCTCTTCCTTCTGCTACTCCTGCCAACTCTCCCCCTTTCTCCATGACCATAAGTCTCCTAATATGATTATATAGAATGCTAAGAGTGTTGGAAGACTTCTATCTAGAGAGAAGCCATGTGGAGGGGGTTTAGCTTGGGCTTGGCTTGGAGTTGTGGGAAGAAATGAAGCAGAGCTACGAGGGGTGTTCAATAATTTATCCATACACTTCATCCACTTTTCCTGCAATGACTTTAACCACCTTGAAAAGAATTCTGTTTGACCTTCAAACCAGGATGTCACAGCTTCCTTGACATCTTCATCACTTGAAAACCACTGTCCATGGAGAGATTTCTTCAAAACTCAGAACAGGAAATAATCCAAGGGAGCTAGGTTAGAACTGTAGGCAGGGCCGGATTTAGATGAAAAGAGGCCCTAGGCTATTCCACTTATGAGGCCCTTTCACCTCCCATAAGTTTGTAAATTACATGAGAGATAATAAAATACATCATTACTGTGATATATATCAATATGTTAAATGAAACATGTTGTTATTGGTACTAACCTTTATAAAAAATGTGACACGGATCTTGAGGCCCTAGGCTAAAGCCTAGTTAGCCTATAGGAAAATCCGGCCCTGACTGTAGGGTGGATAGTTCAGCTGCTGAAACCCACATTCTCGGATGACAGCCTGTGATTATCATGACATGTACACCAACACATTGTTGTGAAGAAGCAGCATGCCTGCTGTGAGTTTTCCTCATCTTTTCTCTTTGATTGACTCCCACAAAGTGATCATTGTAACTCTTCTCGGTTATGGTTGTCTTGTGTGGCATGAACTCCAGAAACAAAAGTCCTTCATTATCCCAGAAGACAGTTGCCATAACTTTGCCTGCAGATTTTTCTGTCTTGAATTTTTTGGGGTAGAGGATGACTTGTGCTTCCACTGCATTGACTCCATTTTGGACTCAGGATCTTTGTGATAGACCCAAGTCTCATCTCCAGTCACAAAATGATGAAAAAAAAATTAACTTGGTCATCACAGAACATCTTCAAGTTCTCCTGACAGCACTGGAGCCTTGTGGCCTGTGGCCAGAGGGTGGTGGACACCTGGAATGCGCTTCTGGAGGTTGTGATAGGACAAAGTACACTGCGGAGGTTCAAAGAAGGATTGGATAAATTCTTGAAGGATAGGGGGATTGAGGGATACAGATAAGGGTAGAGATATGTTATAGAAAGAGTATAGACATTAAAGGGTCACCGTACAGGTCATGGGCCTGTTGGGCCACCGTGGGTGCGGACTGCTGGGCGCGATGGACCTCTGGTCTGACCCAGCGGAGGCAATTTCTTATGTTCTTATATGGTGTCAGTATTCTTGGAACCCATCTTGCACTAACCTTGGATATTTCCAGCATTTCATTAATTATTTTCCAAATTGTATCTGCCAAGATGCCCATTTCTTCAGATATTTGGGAAACCTTAATTCATCTGTCTAACAAAATTAAATCCTCGACTTTCATGCACATTTCTGTGGAAGTTGCTTCCACAGGCCATCTAGTGTGAGGGTCATCTTCAGTGGGCTCTTTACCCCACTTAAACTGCTTGCTCCATAATTTTACTTTGTAGGATGATGGGGCAGAGACCCACCATAAACTGTAATAATGCATTCATGGATCTCCTTTGGCTTTTTCCCTTCTTTTGTGAGAAATTTTATCACTGAACAGTGCTCCAAATCAAGTAGTTTCTTACTTGATTCGCACAAGAACTTTCTTGACAATCTGTCTTTTGAAATGTTAGACTTGCACTGAGCCACAACTGTGCATGAGTAACCGTGAGACATGTCACAACATGTGCAGAGTTGTTTCAACATGCTTGCTGCGTTTGTTCATAGGTAGATAAATTATTGAATGTCCCTTGTAGTTGGGTTGGAGCTGTTGGAAGTAATGAAGAAGGACTGGCTCAAGTAGATCTATCAGGAATGGTAAAGGCACACTGGTTGCAGAGATGCTATAAGGAATGGGAGGAGAGCACATGTTGTAAGAGTAATTACAGGTCTCTCAGTACATAAAAGAGCTATGAATTTTAATTGACTTTGAAAGGGGTTTTCTTTTGCATTATTCATCACTCTCATCACAAAGGCCTTACCAAATTCAACTCAGACAAGCTCTGATCTCACACCTAAAGAGTTGAAAGTGATAGCGTGAACTGGGCAATCACTGAAGAGGCATCTATAAAGCTCCTGCCTACATGAAAGGTTTCCCAGATCACATCGAGGGCCTTTCTGTCTTCTTTCATCTATTCACTGGATGCTGAGTGCATCAGTATTCCACTTCAGCACAATGATTTGCATATCATAATGTGAAAGAACAACCTTCAGAAGATTCCCCCTTAGCAACAGGTTCTGTGAATGTGTGTGCATGCACGTGTGAATGTGAATGCTTGTATAAGCAAGTTTATGTTAGTAGATCTGACTGTGTATTATATGTGTGGGCGTAAGGCTTTATGATAATGTGTTTGTAACAACCCTAGCTGTCTTTGTGTTTCTTGTTCGTGAGATTGCTTTTAGGTCTGATAGTGCACGGGTGCATGTGTTTGTTGGGTAAAGAAGAAAACTGTAAAAACCCAGGGTCCAATGGCCTCTAAATGGTCATTTCTATACAATTATAGCTTGAACACGATGTGGGTGTTATAAAATGGTTGCCTATATAAGATGGCGGCATAATAAGGAGGCAGGTAGTGCACTTTTGCATGAATTTATTGAAAGTACTACAATTACATGCAGGAGTAAGGAAAAGTCTTATTTGTAGAGCACATTTAGATAGCTTGAGATTCATAAGGCAGCACTGAAACACATGAAACTAATAGAATATTCTCGCTAATCCCATATATAATTAATTAGGATGTGTGTGGGTCACTCAGTCATGCTGTGAAACACAAAGATAGGTGTCATTTGGATGATAAGTCATAAAATAATAGCACTTATACATGTGATTGGTGCCATGAAATAGCATTTAAATGCATAAGTGCTAGATGATATTTTATAACATACTAGTAGTGTTTTAGCCCGTTACATTCGTTACAGTAACGGGTGCTAGAATAGCCCCATCTTTTCCCTGACCCTGACTCTGACCCCACCCATGCCCCGCCTCTACCATGCCCGGACCCTGCCTCCCACTGATCCCAGTCCCACCACCTCACCTTATACCATTTCCTTTGTACCCTTTTGGCCCTCCTGACAGGGTCTTTACTTACCCGAGGCGGCAGCAGCAGTTCTGACGTACCAACCTTTCCTCCCTCAGTGCCCCGAAGCAGCAGTGGTCCTACCATTTCCAACTCTCCCTTTCCCCCTTTCACACCCTCTACCATCTCTCTCTGACCCTGTTTCCCCCTCTGTCCTTCCCCAAGACCATCTCTCTCTCCTGCCCCCTCCACACTCCCTGAAGTCTATCTCTCCCTATCCCCTACCATCTCTCCTGGTCCCCCTAGTAGCCCCTCTGTCCTTCTCATCCATCTGCCTCTGTCTCTCTCTCTCCCCACCTCCTGCCTCTGCGGAGCTCTCACAGCTCCTCCTTGTCCTCCTCCAGCCAGGCTTCAGCCATCTGCCGCCGCGGCCTGCAGCCGCCGACAGCCGCCATGGCCTTCAGCCACCGACAGCCGCTGCTGCGGCCTGCAGCCGCCAACAGCCGCCGTAGCCGACATCCGCCTCGAGGGATTCTCACACATGCGCACTCCTACCTGCGGTGCCCTACAGCGCATGAAAATGGGAACACGCAGGTGGGAGTGCGCATGCGCGCTTAGGGCTTTATTATATTAGATGTGTCACAATTACTTAGCACAGCTTAGGACAAGTAAATTGAATCTCTAAGGGAGTGGAGGGGATAGTGGATGGCATGGTTGGGCAGACTAGCTAAGCCATATGGTCTTTATCTACCTTCATTTTTCTCTGTTTCACATAGGTCTGAGGGGGCACATGCATGGGTGGAGAGTGGGTAGGCCACAGGTGTGGTCTTTGAGATATGTGCATAACTTATAAAATATTATAAGTTACACACACTTCAGAGCACACCACAAAAAAACAAAAAGGGAGACCAAATGATCCACAGTAAAAACAATCCAAAGATAAAACAACAGACTGTGGATGTGGATGTTCTGAAAGATGATTTTTTTCACTCTTCACAATAAAAATACAAATAAAAGTCTGAATTAATAATATACGTATGATTGTCCTGACGGACCTTACACTGTCCATGTTTTGGGTAAACCGCCTTCCTCAGGGGTCCGGATGATGTAGGGCACAAAGATAAAAATGTGAACAAAAACAATGTACGGGTCTTTGAGCTTGAAACATAATAATAATAATAACAGTTTATATCCCGCAGGACCGTGACGTTCTCTGCGGTTTACAATGATTAAAAAATGTTACAGATTGAGTAGTACTAACAGAGTTAAGATTCAGCGGTCAGTTATTGTGGGGAGAGATTGTTCAATATAGCTGCCTAAGTACTTTAGGAACAAATATGTTTTTAGGTGTCTCCTAAATTTGCCATAAGTATTTGCAAGCATGAGTAATTCTATCAGATCTTTACCCCATAATGCTGCCTGAAACCTGAAAATATACCCTACATCATCTCGACCCCTGAGGAAGGCGGTTTTGCCGAAACACGGACCATGTAGTGTCCGACAGGACAATCGTACGTATATTATTAATTCAGACTTATATTTGTTTTTTTATTGTGAAGAGCGAATAAAAATCATCTTTCAGAACATCCACATCCACAGTCTGTTCTTTTTATCACACGTAGGCACCAACAGTTATGACTGCCATAGACTTGGCCTAACTTTGAGCTCACCAATGCTGACTTACTTTCTTATCCTATAGCAGAATCTTAGCAATCAGATGCCATTATAGAATTATTGGTAAGAGTATAGCATTGGGGCAGCTAAATCCTGGCATCAATTTTTAAAATTGCCATCCTATTTTCTTGGACTTTGTGAGACATTTTAGGCTCACATCATCATTTTCCACACTTTTCAGATTTAGTACTTACCTTTATTTTTCAGTTGTAGTCACTGTTCCCTCTAAGCCAGGGGTGTCAAAATCCCTCCTCGAGGGCCGCAATCCAGTCGGGTTTTCAGGATGTCCCCAATGAATATGCATGAGATCTATTTGCTTGCATTGCTTTCATTGTATGCTAATAGATCTCATGCATATTCATTGAGGAAATTCTGAAAACCCGACTGGATTGCGGCCCTCGAGGAGGGACTTTGACACCCCTGCTTTAAGCTGAGCAGGAGTGCTCCAACTGCATTGCTGCCAGTAGTGAGCGATGCTTCAATATTGTGTTTTCAATCACTAGAGTCAGGCAGGTTCCCTGTCTCTCACTACTGAAAAAGTCATAGTAACATAGTAAATGACGGCAGATGAAGACATGAACGGTCCATCCAGTCTGCCCATTAGTTATACCCATTACAAATACATGATTAAATTAACTTATCTCTTCTTTGAAATTTCAGAGTCATAGACTGTAAAGTCCGCCTGGTATTGTCTTAGGTTCCAAATGCTGAAGTTGCCATCCAAACTCACTCCAGCCTATCCAACCATCCTGTTTGCAGGATATCTACCATAAAAACTAGCCAGTAACATCCTCATGTTCTAAGTTACTGGAGTTCCCTCCCCTGCCCATCCTATACCAAATCACTACATATGGGGCACAGACCATGCAAGTCTGTCCAGTACCAGCCTTAGTTATTTAATTTATATCCTTTGTTTTCTAATTAGAGATCCTCTATGTTTATTCTGTGCTTTTTTGAATTCCATCACTATTTTCCTTCCCATAGAAACATAGAAAGATGACGGCAGAAAAGGGCTACAGCCCATCAAGTCTGCCCACTCTTCTGACCCACCCCATCAATTCTGAGTGCTAATGACCCAGATCCTTAGCTCGACCCCCATAGGGATCCCACGTGGATGTCCCATTTATTCTTAAAGTCGAGCACGCTGGTGGCCTTGACCACCTGCACCGGAAGTTTGTTCCAGTGATCTACAACCCTTTCTGTGAAGAAATACTTCCTGGTGTCACCATTAAATTTCCCTCCTCTGAGTTTGAGCGGGTGCCCCCTTGTGACCGAGGGTCCCCTGGGGAAGAATATATCGCTTTCCGCCTCGACACGACCTGTGATGTACTTAAATGTCTCAATCATGTCTCCCCTTTCTCTACGCTCCTCAAGAGTGTATAGCTGTAGTTTGCCCAGTCTTTCTTCGTATGAGAGACTCTTGAGTCCGGAGACCATTCTAGTGGCCATTCGCTGGACAGATTCAGCTCGAAGCACATCTTTTTGGTAGTGTGGTCTCCAAAATTGCACACAGTATTCCAGGTGAGGTCTCACCATGGTTCTGTAAAGCGGCATTATGACTTCAGGTTTGCGGCTGATGAAGCCTCTATTGATACATCCCAACATTTGCCTTGCCTTGGATGAGGCCTGCTCCACTTGTTTGGCAGCCTTCATATCTGCACTGACGATTACTCCCAAGTCCCGTTCTTCTGAAGTCCTAGCTAGTGTTTCCCCGTTTAAGGTGTAAGTTTTGCATGGATTTCCGCAGCCGAGATGCATGACCTTACATTTCTTAGCGTTGAAGCCCAGCTGCCATGTCGAGGACCAGTTTTCCAACGTGATCAGATCCTGCATCATACTATCCTTGA
Source organism: Geotrypetes seraphini (assembly GCF_902459505.1). Classification (NCBI taxonomy): domain Eukaryota; kingdom Metazoa; phylum Chordata; class Amphibia; order Gymnophiona; family Dermophiidae; genus Geotrypetes; species Geotrypetes seraphini. The sequence continues at coordinate 70,160,155 of NC_047094.1, read as the reverse complement.
GATTGCTTTCACTTACTATATTACACAGTTTGGCGGCGTCGGCGAACAGTGTTACTTTACCCTGAAGCCCTCGGGTCAAGTCCCTTATGAATATGTTGAAAAGGGATGGTCCCAGGACTGAGCCCTGCGGTACTCCGCTAGTCACCTCCGATGTCTCAGAGAGGGTGCCGTTGACCACCACCCTCTGAAGTCTTCCACTCAGCCAATCACTGACCCATGCAGTTAGCTTCTCGCCTAAACCCATCGATTTCATCTTGTTTAGTCAAATGCTTTGCTGAAATCCAAGTATACTATGTCCAGAGACTCTCCCGAGTCCAGTTTTCCTGTCACCCAATCAAAGAAGCTTATAAGATTGGATTGGCATGACCTGCCTCTGGTGAATCCATGTTGACAGGGATCCCTTAGATTCCCTTCATCCATTATCGTGTCTAATTTATCTTTAAGTAGAGTTTCCATGGCAGGATTGTAGGTAGAGGACTCCCGCTCAGCTTATGTTTAAATATATTTATTGATTTTCAAATCATATAATCAAGAATACCTTGTACAGAAAGCAAATTAGCAATTCTACATAAAGCAAGAAACATTCCAATAACATTAAATCATAGGACTCCCGCTCAGCTTAAAGCAGGGATCTCAGTCCCTCCTTGAGGGCCACAATCCAGTCGGGTTTTCAGGATTTCCCTAATGAATATGAATTGAAAGCAGTGCATGCACATAGATCTCATGCATATTCATTGAGGAAATCCTGAAAACTCGACTGGATTGCGGCCCTCAAGGAGGGACTTTGAGACCCCTGGCTTAGAGGGAACAGTGGTTATAGCTTCCATGGGAATGGGCATTGAGGGAAAAATCAGGGAAATTATTTTATGTGTACCCATCTTTGGTCACTCAAATGATCACAGCTCTTGTATACTTATATGCTTATACGTTTGTATAAGCACTGTTTTACACTTCATTACTGCGGAAGAAAGAGTACCCAACCTGCTAAATATCACAGATAAGTAAAAAAATTTTATAATATAGTGAATATATAGTTAACATCAATGGTTGGGTCAGGGACAGTAAAAATGCTATGATGGTCCCTATATTAACCGCAGTTTGGTGTCATCACTAAACGAAGGGTTATGTGGTCTGAGCACTTTTACAAATGTATAAGCATATAAGTATACAAGAGCTGTGATCATTTGAGTGATTGAAGTGTTTCATCACAGATTTAAATTTGTTATCTCCCTATTCGGTTATACCCATCTTTGGTACCATTTTTAGGCTTTGGGCCTAGTGAGGATAAAAATAATTCTCACTTCTGCCAGCATCTTGGAATTTCACAGGCTGCTTGTATGTTAGCCAAGTGGGGCCCCTCTTGGAATGTGAGATAAGAAGTCTCCAACATGGAACTGTGGCCGGGAGGGCCAGGCAACCTTATCTCTAGGGCGATTTATGATGACATTGGACAGATACTGCGGGACACTTTGGTATTTGACCAGCAAATGCTGTGGTAACAAGGATACCTATTGGATAGAGACCTCAGTGGCGGGAAAGAGAAGACAAGAAGAGCAAAGGATTTGGGCAGTCTCAGGCAGTTGGTCATGAGGTGTGGGGGAGGTAACATCAAGTTGTATGCAGCAGCGAAGATTACAGTTGGAGCGAAGAGACTAAGGGCTCCTTTTATCAAGCTGCGGTAGGGGTTTAATGCGCGTAATACCGCGCATTAAACCACCTGGCGCGCTAGCCGCTAACACCTGCATTGAGCAGGCGTTAGTTTTTTAGCCAGCCGCGGGAGTTAGCGTGTGATGAAATGTCCGAAGCGCTAACCCCGCTAGCGCGGCTTGATAAAAGGAGCCCTAAGACAGCCAGAATAAGAGTCTATGTGAGGCTCATGTACATTGCTAGGCTGCTCTGAATCAGGTTACCGGGATCAGTCTCCTTGTATCTCCCTGCACAAGAGAGAGGCCAAGTCTGAGACTGTTCAGAGCCAGAGTGTAACTTCACCTCTGGTCATCATAAGACTGGCATGAATCCTGCCCAGGACTGATACCAGCAGAGGGTCATATTCAATCTGACAATCCACGATGGAGAAGGCCCAGGCTCCCTGTCAGTAGAAGGAAGCATCACATAGTGAAATACTTTACTTATAAATGGTGAGCCTGCATATCCTCCTCCAGTGCTTGGGTTAGATAAATAGTCTTAAGGCTTTCTTTCTTGCCATTGTTGGAATTCACGTGGTTTGGTGCTTAGTTCAGAGATAAATTACTAGCTGTGTTCTTTGCTCTTAGTAACCTAGTTTCTTTGCATAGTCTGTCTCTAGAATCATTAGTGTGTATATTTGTTCAGTGTTATTATGTTCATCTATGAACATTTACATAAGCATGCCTGTAACTAAGCTGTGCACCCCCTATATTCGTGCATTTTGTTATCTGTTGGGAAACACAGAATAAAAACAATTGCTTATTAGGATAGTGATAATTGCTTATGAGCAAATAACCTAGCAAAACCTTTTTTGGGGGACCATTTATTGCCATGCTGAAATAGCCTCCTAGACAGATGAGATTTTTTTTCTCTTTTATTACCAGAATCAGCACAAACTGATTATTACTACAATACCAGCTTTGGCTCCCTTCTGACATCACTTGGGACCAGGAAGTGATGTCAAAAAAGGAGCCGACACCAGCACAAACAATGGGTGGAAGATGCTACTTACACCGGCAAACATTTCAAGAGGTACATGGGGGCAGGGAGCGCTCAAGCGGTAGGGAAGTTGGGGGGGGGGGAGCACTCAAGCAGTGGGGAACAGTGGGGGTGTCCAAGCAACGGGGAAGAATGGGGATGGGAAAGAGTTGGGGATACACAGTGTCGCAATGCCGGGCGCCACTGCTCATGTCCCAACCTCCCTCAGTACACCACTGATTCAGACCTACCACGGTCGGCAGCAATCCCAGCTATTTAATGCCAACTGGCCAGCTAAGGCCTAATAGCCAGATTAACATGCTTTTTAAGCAGGTCTATTTGATCACGTGTTTTAGCTGATGAGCTGCTGAATATTGATTGTGACTGGCTATGATGCACGACATAACCAGTCACCAGAACAATCCGCTGAATGGGATATCCAGTGGAAGATAGTCAGCTATATCTGCTGAATATTGGTGGCTAGCCGGCTTAGTGGTACTTAGTCAGCTGAAATCCATTCCGGGCCAGCTAAATACCACTGAATATTGGGCGGCAAATGTTTATTGTGCTACATTTTTGTGGGGGGCAATACACAAGCCAGTCCACTAACCCAGCCTGTTCAGGTTATCAGCAAGTCTTATGGTTTATGGTTAATGAGTTTTATGTTATTGTTTCTTGACATACTGCTATTTTCCTACGCATGGATCAAAGCGGTATAGAAACATTAATAATTTTTTTTTTTAGAAAAGAACTCCATAAGTGATATGAAAGCAAACACACTCAAACATACAAACACTCAAGAGAGTAAAATCTGTAGACTAAAAATTAATTCTAGCCTCCCCAGGTATCAACTGGAAAGAGAGTAAAAAAGCGGTGGGGTCAGGGATCAGAAAGTTTATCAAGTGAGTAGGAGATTAAAAGCCTTTTCATAGAGAAGTGTCTTCAACAGTCTTGAATCTGGGGAAGCTGGCTTCTAAACATATAACTGGGGGGAAGTCATGCCACAATTTTGGGGCAAGAAAGAATAACTTCTAGCTTCATAATAATAATAATAATAATAACAGTTTATATACCGCAGGACCGTGAAGTTCTATGCGGTTTACAATGGTTAAAAAAATGTTACAGATTGAGTAGTACTAACAGAGTTAAGATTTAGTGGTCAGTTATTTTGGGGAGAGATTGTTCAGTATAGCTGCCTAAGTACTTTAGGAACAAATATGTTTTTAGGTGTCTCCTAAATTCCCCATAAGTATTCGCGAGCATGAGTAATTGTTTCAGATCTTTATCCCATAACGCTGCCTGATAAGAGAAGAGATGTTGATGATGTCTTTTAAATTTACATCCTTTAACCGGTGGAGAAACAAAATTCAAGTCTGAGCTTCTCTTAAGTCCATTGGTTGAGAAAGAGAAAACGTCGGTTATATATCTGGGGGCTAGGGGGAGCACTAGTCTTCTTGATAAAGACACACAAAGGGGATTTCAGTTTATAAAGTTAAGCTCTGGTGTTGGAATTTAACCTTATTGCTATATTCAATGGTGCTATTCATTTAATTGGCACCACTGAATATACATAAAAGAACATAAGAACATATATGATTGGTAGAGGCTGAGGGAACAAAGGTACAACTCAGATGCCATTTTAACCCATCAGTTTTGATTGGTATATTCACCGATTCATAATGATAATCCAAAATGCTTTATATAATATTTAGATTTGCATGTTAGCCGGTGTTGTACTGCAGAAACATTAAATTATTTTCTTATTGGAAGTCCAGTAGGAAATTAAGGTGCACAGAGGAATGGGCCTTTCCAAAATGTCAGTTCAGGCTGCATAAATATATGCAAAATGGCTCATGGCACGGACAAGCTGTGCAGTGTGGCTGATGAGCAAAATGGTGGATAAGATAAAATGGCAGAGGAATGCTGTACAGTAAACAAAATCAAGATTCTCAATTGCAAAGTCTTCAGAAGCTAAATTGATCCCTTGACCATGCAAGTACCCTGTCGATATTCAGCCAGCGGCAATCAGCATTTTTATGCCCACTGCTGGCTATATTTACAGATATTCAATGTCGGACCATGTCTGGAATATCCAGTTATAGGATGGCCACTAAAGCTTATGCGGAGAAGTGCAAACCTATACTTCATGTCAAAAATTCTAGAAAAGATAGTCTTCATTGAATTCTCCACTTTCTGTGAAAAATTGTTTGCTTTCCACCCTAGACAGTCAGGATTCAGAGCCCAACAAAGCACAGAAATCTTAAGAACCGCCCTCCTGAGTGAGGTACATTCACCTTGACAGACACCATATCGTATTGGCAATTTCACTAGATTTAAGTGCTGCCTTTGATCTGATAGACCAGGGGTAGGCAATTCCGGTCCTCAAGACCCAGAACCAGGTCAGGTTTTTAGGATAGCCACAATAAAAATGTATGAGATAGATTTGCATCTCAAGGTGGCAGTGCATACAAATCAATCTCATACATATTCATTGTGGATATCCTGAAAACGGTGACCTGGCTCCGGCTCTCGAGGACCGGAATTGCCTACCCCTGTGATAGACCACCATCTCCTTCACTGTCTGCAATTACTTGGACTGACAGGAACAGTGCTGTCCTGGTTGGAATCTTTCCTTACTAAGAGGGCCTGCACCTCTCATTCTCAGTCTCCTAACCACCCACTAGATTGCAAAAGTACCCCAAGGCTCCATTCTCTCTCCCCTCCTATTCAGCCTTTTCTTAAGCCCCCTTGCTTCACTAATCCAAACTCAAGGAAACTCAGCCCATTTGTACGCAGACAACATCCTCCTGCTCTTCCCAATGAAATCCTCAGTCTCATCACTGTCACGTTTGTAAAACTGTGTAGACTTGGTTGCAAATTTGTATTAAGAAAGATGTCGAGATTTAAAAAAAAATGCTATGAGATTATCTACTGATAAGGAGAGGAATATAGTGCATGCTAGAGTTAGAAATTCTATGTTTTCAGTTACTGGTGTGAAATTTTGGAATTCATTGCCAGGTCAGTTGTGTTTATGTGGGTGTAGAGATATTTTTAAGAGGCTTTTAAAGACACAGCTTTTTGTTGTGTTTATGTGAAAAGATTAAGAATGATTGATGGTTGAATGGGATTTGTGTTACTTCCTATAAAGTAGCAGATATACCCCCTCCTATGCAAAACCACGCTGGCGTTTTTAGCTCCAGGCGCGGTGGTATCAGCTTGGACGCTCATAGGAATTCTATGAACATCAGAGCTGTTACCACGGCGGCTGCCGCTAAAAACGCTAACGCGGCTTTGTAAAGAAGGGGGAATAGTGTTTTACCTATGATATTCTGTGAATAAGTAGGAATATGGTCAGCAATGTGGGCAGTAGCAGATATAATATGTATTGTTTTAAATATTTTGTATGTTGTTTCTAAACTTCTTAGATTTGTAAGTGATATATACATTTTTTAAGTAAATTAAATAAAGAAAAGACAGTCACCTGTTGACTCACTGGTAACCTCCCAAAACCACCTGACCCACTCCCCCTTTTTAGAAATAAGATCATTCCAGTCAAGTTACCCTGGAGGTAATCCTCAACTTCTAACTCTCCTTTCTCCCTCAAATCTCAGCCCTAACCAAGGCAAATCTTTTTGCCTTTTGTCAGCTCCGCACAATTCGTCACCTATTTAATCACACTTTCCAAGCTTTAATCCTCTCATTCTTTGTCCCAAAACTCGATTACTGTAACATCATTTGCACTATAACAAAACTATAAACTCTCCAAAATGTGGCCACTAGACTACAGTACTATGGGCTAGATTCACTAACCTGTATTTCCTGGACGATCCGTGGCTGATCCCAGCCGGCCCGACAAATTCACAAGAGGAAAAAATTCAAATGAGGGCGATCATAGGAATGCCTTCATTTGCCGACACAGATCGCTGGTGTGTGATCTTGCGCATGCGCAGACCATCTGTAGATGGTCTGTGCTTGCGTCAAGACCCCTCTGAGCCGCGATTTTTATTTTTTTTTAATTCTAACTTTTTTTTTTTACTTTTTTTGTAGCCCAGCAAGCCCATGGTTTTAACCCGCTTTAAACTCACAGGTTAAAACCACGGGCTCGCAGTGCGGGGAAGGGCAGGAGAGATTCGATGTGGTAGGCAGGAGAAAACCTGGGACGAGCAGGGCGGCGATTCGGGGCAGAGCAGGCAGGAGAGATTTGGGGCAGCAGAGAGCAGGACATGCAGAGAGGACTTCAATGGAGCTAGAGAGTTGCTTCTTGGGTTGATCGGCCAGCCCTGTCGGTTTTAAAAATTTTGTTGGTGAATCGCGTCCCTGACTACTTTGTATGCATTTCTCCTCATTTGCATGCATGGATTCGAAGCGGATCGCAGGAGATGTTATTGAATCGGGCCACAGGGAAATCTGGTCGCAAAGGGGGGTCGCAAACTGATCGGTACACGATCGGTTTGCTCTGTGAATCTAGCCCTATGTGAAGCTGGTAGGTATGATTGAGCCTCCAGTTTTCTAAAATCTCACCATTGGCTCTTGGTCAAAGAGGATCATGTATAAAGTTCTCCTCCTGACTTTTGAAGCTAATTGGCTCAGAACCCCAGACTTATTTCTCTCGCCATCCCCTACAATCCAGGCAATAGAAACATAGAAACATAGAAGATGACGGCAGAAAAGGGCTACAGCCCATCAAGTCTGCCCACTCTGCTTACCCACCCCCTGTCTATGCCCTAATGAACCAATTTCCTTATCTTGACCCTCGTAAGGATCCCACATGGGTATCCCATTTATTCTTAAAGTCTGGCACGCTGTCTGCCTCGATCACCTACACTGGAAGCTTGTTCCAATGATCAACCACTCTCTCTGTGAAGAAATACTTTCTGGTGTCGCCATGAAATTTTCCGCCCCTGAGTTTGAGCGGGTGCCCTCTTGTGGCCGGGGTCCCTTGAGAAAGAAAATATCATCTTCCACTTCGACACGTCCCGTGAGGTACTTAAATGTTTCGATCATGTCTCCCCTCTCCCTACGTTCCTTGAGAGCGTAGAGCTGCAATTTGTTCAGTCTCTCTTCGTACGAGAGACCCTTGAGCCCCGAGATCATCCTGGTGGCCGTCTGCTGAACCGATTCAATTCTGCGCACATCTTTACTGTAATGTGGCCTCCAGAATTGCACACAGTGCTCCAGATGAGGTCTCACCATGGCCCTGTACAACGGCATTATGACTTCAGGCTTTCAGCTGACGAAACTTCTATTGATACAACCCAATATCTGCCTTGCCTTAGATGAAGCCTTCTCCACTTGATTGGCAGTTTTCATGTCTGCACTGATGATTACTCCTAAATCTCGTTCTGCTGAAGTCCTAGTTAAAGTTTCTCCGTTCAAGAAGTACGTCCTGCATGGATTTCTGCTTCCGAGGTGCATGACCTTACATTTCTTAGCATTGAAGCCTAGCTGCCAGGTTGAGGACCAACTTTCCAATGTAAGCAGGTCCTGCGCCATATAATTCTGTAAACTGCATTCACTTACTATATTACATAGTTTGGCGTCATCGGCGAATAGTGTTATTTTACCTTGAAGCCCTTGAGTCAGATCTCCTATGAATATGTTGAAAAGGAGTGGACCCAGGACCAAGCCCTGCGGCACTCCACTGGTCACCTCCGATGTTTTAGAGAGGGTACCATTAACCACCACCCTCTGAAATCTGCCACTCAGCCAATCATTGACCCATGCAGTTAGTGTCTCTCCTAACCCCATCGATTCCATCTTGCTTAGCAGCCTGCGGTGTGGGACACTGTCAAAAGCTTTACTGAAGTCCAGGTACACGACGTCCAAAGACTCTCCCAAGTCCAGCTTTCTTGTTACCCAGTCAAAGAAGCTGATGAGATTGGATTGGCAGGACCTACCCTTGGTGAATCCATGCTGACTGGGATCACGAAGATTCCCTTTATTCAAGATCGTGTCCAATTTGCTTTTAATTTGTGTTTCCATGAGTTTGCACACTTATGATGTGAGACTCACCGGTCTATAATTTGCAGCTTCTGCCCTGAAACCCTTTTTATGCAGAGGAATGACATTAGCTAATTTCCAGTCCAGGGGAACTTTCCCCTTACTTAGGGAGAGATTGAATAGCTCAACCAACGGTTTTGCCAGGACATCGCTCAATTCTCTGAGCACTCTTGGGTGCAAATTGTCTGGTCCCATGGCTTTGTGCACCTTGAGTCTTGCCAGTTCACTGTAAACTTCACCTGGTGTGAACTCAAAATTCTGAAATGGGTCTTCTGTGCTTTATGTTGCCTTCAACTGCGGACCGTGTACCGGTGCCTCACAGGTGAAGACTGAGGAGAAGTATTCATTCAGTAGTTCGGCTTTATCGGAATCTGCTTCCACGTAACTTCCGTCCGGTCTTCTAAGGCGTACTATCCCGCCTGCGTTCCTTTTTCTGTCACTAATATACCTGAAGAAGGATTTGTCCCCCTTTTTAATGTTTTTTGCCAGAATTTCTTCCACTCGAAGTTTTGCCTCCCTAACTGCCATTTTGACCGCTGTAGACCTGGTCCTATATTCTACCTTTGCCTCTCTTTTCTCCGTGCGCTTGTAAGAGAGAAACGCTTTTTTCTTCTCCTTAATGAGGTGCAAGATCTCCGTGGTGAACCATTGGGGTTTATTGTTTCTTTGTCGTATATTTACTGATTTTATGAAGCGGCTAGTTGCTTCATGTATGGTTGATTTCAGTGTTAACCACTTAGCTTCTACATCATCGGTCTCCGCTTGGTCCTGCAGCGTCCGATGGACGAAATCTCCCATGCGTGCAAAGTCTGTGCCCCGGAAACTGAGTACCTTTGTTTTCGTGTTTGATCTATGGAAGCCTTTCCTAAGGTTGAACCATGCTAGGTTGTGGTCGCTGGAGGCTAGCGTATCTCCTACTGAGACCTCTGAGACGCTTTCCCCCGTTGGTGAGTACCAGGTCGAGGATCGCTTGGGCCCTAGTGGGCTCCGTTACCATTTGTTTGAGACATGCTTCCTTTATGGAGGTTAAGAGCCTCCTGCTACCACTGGTTGTCGCTGAAAATGAGTTCCAGTCTGCATCAGGCATATTGAAGTCCCCTAGCAGTATAGCTTCTCTTCGTAGAGTGATATTTTCTATGTCTTCAATTAATTCTGCGTCCATGTCTTCCAGTTGTCTTGGGAGTCTGTATACCACACCTAGATACAGGCATTTTTCTCTGCCTCTTGCCAGGTTTACCCAGAGGGACTCCCCGGTGTACTTGACATCTGTGATCCTGGTGGTTTTGATGTCCTCTTTAATGTATAGAGCTACCCCCCCTCCTAACCTGTCCTCTCTGTCCTGACGAAGTAGATTGTAGCCCGGTATAGCCATATCCCACCCATGTGAGTCCGTGAACCAAGTTTCAGATATTGCCACCACATCTAGGTTGGCATTCCTTATTTCAGCCTCCAATTCTAGAATTTTGTTACCTAAACTGTATGCATTGACATACATGGCCCTCCATATCTTGTGTTTGCTAAGTCCCTGTGAGGCGTATCCTACCCGAGTCGGTGTGACTCCTAAAGAACTGTTTGCAATGTGGGTACTTACCTTGGACATGGAAGCGGAGTTTCAACTCACCTCATCAGGATAATTCCTTTCTGCACTAATATGTGAATGGGTACCCTCCCCCGACTTACCTAGTTTAAAGCCCTGTGAAGCAGGCGGGCTAGTCGGTGTCCGAAGACGTTCTTACCCCTACTGGTCAGATGGAGTCCGTCTTGTCCCTGAAGTCCTTGTAGCGCTTCCCCATGGTTTAGGAATCAGAAGTTCATATCCCGGCACCATCCCTGTTACACTCCCAGGATGATTTTTGCCTAATCCTACCAGGACCACGACAAGCACGACTTGAGTCCACACATAGTTGAGCATTTTACTTTACAGGCCTGTCTACCTGGAATACACTTCTCTCTATTTGTAATATCCCCTCTCTTAAGGAATTTAAAGTTGCCCTCAAGACATGGCTGTTCACACAAGTCTTCTCACCCAGTTAACATAAATATATGAACACCCACCCCATAGCCAGTCCACCCAGTAGCTTAGCAAAGTGCGACCTTAGAATTACAGGGTTCTAAGTGACAATTTTCAGTATTTTTAACTCCGATGACTTCCGGGTTCTATCTGACATTATCTTTATATTATCATCATGTAGTATTTGGAGAAACTCTGTTCTTGTGTTAAATTAATAAATAAATTTGCACATGTCATTGAACACCAAATTGCCCCACAAACCTCCACTTCAAATTCCTGAGAATGACTTTCGGTACAATTAGAACCGTGTAATTCTAAGGTTGTGAAAGGTCATTGGTACCTGGGTTGTTGGCGCCCCCACCCCCACCCCGCTCCTTCCTGATCCCCCCTGCTGCATGGAAGGGAAGTGGTGCACACTTGCGGCGGCGGGGGGGGGGGGGGGGAGGAGGGGGTAGGGAAGGAGTGAGGGGTGGAGAGGAGGATGGGTGTCAGTGACCCCACAAAAACTGTTGAATCTCTTTCTTAGGCTGTAAACTGCTTAGACCTGTCCAGTACAGAATTTGCTGTAAAACAAATATAAATAAGTGTAAATGTAAATTCAGTCCTTGACTGCATAAGCTGAACTGCCCACAGATAGAACTGATAATTATGCGGCTCAGTTTAAGCAGTCAAGGGATGACTGTTGGCACTTAACCATATAAGAGCTAACTCTGCTCTGGAAACCCGCCCTGTCACTAACCTGAATATTCAGTGGCACTGATTAAATGTCACTGACTATCAGTAGTTAGCTATAGACAAGCGATTTAAGCAGGCAGGAGCCTCTCCTGCCTGCTTTAATCATTTTAAATATCGGATGATACATTTTTCTATTATTACCTGGAAGTCTCTTTTTCTTACTTTGTGCATCCAGCTCAGTCAGAACCTGTCCCAAAGCACAAAGTGCCTTTACTCGTAGCTATCCAGGTTTCTTTTCCCATTTTTAGTTTGTCTCATCCAGCTCAACTATCATGGTAGTAGTCCTTCAGTTGAGACACACAGTTTGAAGCTCTCTTAGAAGCCATTATAGTTGTTGTACCCTTAAGCTAGGCAGTAGTGTCACCTTTGCATGATAGATCAAACTTGCTTCTTCTCAGGGCCTACGAGTATTGCCCTGAGAAGCCATTTCCTAACCTTTGCTACTCTGTCTCTTCTATCTATATTCTCCTTCTTTGCTTACACTCTATGTTGTCTATTAAAATATTTTATTGTTCATTGTGTTGACATTGTAATGTGGATAAAGGAGACCCAGTTGACACAGTGTATCTAGATTTTCGGAAAGCTTATGACAATGTTCATCATGAGTGGGTCCTGCGAAAATTAAAGAGTAAAGGATATGAGGCAAAGTTTTGTGGTGGATTAGGAATTGGTCATTGGAAAGAAAACAGAGGGTAGGGTAAAATGGTCGTTTTTCTCAGTGGAGGAGGGTAAATAGTAGAGTGGCACAGGGATCTGTACTGAGACCAGTGCTATTTAACATATTTATAAATGATCTGGAAACTGGAATGACAAGTGAGGTGGTAAAATTTGCAGATGATGTTAAACTGTTCAAAGTTGTTAAAACACATGTGGACTGTGAATAATTGCAAGCAGATCTTAGGATTGAAAGACTGGACGTCCAAATGGCAGATGAAATTTAATATGGACAAATGCACATTGGGAAGAATAAGCCAAATCATAGTTACCAGATGCTAGGGTCCACCTTAGGGGTCAGTGCCCCAAGAAAAAGATCTAGGTGCCATCATAGGCATACACTAAAACCTTTCGCCCAATGTGTGGTAGCAGCCAAAAAAGCTAACAAGATGCTAAGTATCATTAGAAAAGGTATGTAAATAAGACTAAGAATATTATAATGCCTCTGTATTGCTCAATGGTGCAATCTCACCACCTGTAAAACTATGTTTGCTGTGGTAGCACCTACATCGTGGAACTCTCTTCCCATTAACCTCAGACAGGAACATTGTGTCTCTAAGGTTAAATCAGGTCTCACAACCTTCCTTTTCAAAGATGCTTTCGATACCTAGTTCTCAATATTTACCCCTGATTCCAATTCTATAGACGTTTGTTTGTTCTCTCTCTTCTTCTCCTTCTTTTCCATTCATCTACTTTTCTTTCTTTTCCCATCCTCTTGGTTTGTCCCTTCCCCATCTCCTATTATTTTAATATGATGTATCCTCTTATTGTTTTTCCTTTTGTGTCCAGTTTGTCTGTTAATGAGTTTTAATAATCCTTGTACGTTTTCCCTGATTTTATATTTTTGTAAAAATTTAGATGGAAACTGCTGAGGCTTTAATAAGCGGTTTGTCAAAATATAATAAACTTGACATTTGAGTATTGCATTCGATTCTGGTTTTTATATCACATAAGAGATATAGCAGAATTATAAATGGTTCAAAGAAGAGCGACTGAGATGATAAAGGGAATGGAACTCCTTTCATATGAAGAAAGACTAGAGAGGTTAACGTTCTTCAGCTTAGAAAATGGCTGATTAGAGATATGATTGAAGGGTAAGAACATAAGAAGTTGCCTCCACTGGGTCAGACCAGAGGTCCATCTCGCCCAGCGGTCCGCTCCCGCGGTGGCCCATCAGGTCCGCAACCTGTGAAGTGGTTTCTGACTACTTCTATAACCTACCTCAAGTTCTATCTGTACCCCTCTATCCCCTTATCCTCCAGGAACCTATCCAAACCTTCCTTGAACCCCTGTACCGAGTTCTGGCCTATCACTTCCTCCGGAAGTGCGTTCCATGTGTCCACCACCCTCTGGGTAAAAAAGAACTTCCTAGCATTTGTTCTAAACCTCTCCCCTTTCAATTTCTCTGAGTGCCCCCTAGTGCTTGTGGCTCCCCACAGTTTGAAGAATCTGTCCTTATTTACTTTCTCTATGCCCTTTAGGATTTTGAAGGTTTCTATCATGTCCCCTCTAAGTCTCCTCTTCTCCAGGGAGAACAGCCCCAGCATTTTTAACCTGTCAGCGTATGAAAAATTTTCCATACCTTTTATCAGTTTAGTCGCCCTCCTCTGCACTCCCTCGAATACCGCCATGTCCTTCTTGAGGTATGGCGACCAGTATTGAACACAGTACTCCAGGTGCGGGCGCACCATTGCGCGATACAGCGGCATGATGACCTCCTTCGTCCTGGCCGTGATACCTTTTTTGATGATGCCCAGCATTCTGTTTGCTTTCTTTGAAGCTGTCGCACACTGCGCCGATGGTTTCAGTGATGTGTCGACCATCCCCCCAGGTCCCTTTCAAGGTTACTCACCCCTAGCAGTGTTCCCCCCATTTTGTAGCTGAACATCGGGTTCTTTTTCCCTACATGCATGACCTTGCATTTCTCTACGTTAAAATTCATTTGCCACTTTTTTGCCCAGTCTTCCAGTCTCGTTAGGTCCCTTTGCAGGTCTTCACAGTCTTCCGTGTTTCTAACCCTGCTGTAGAGTTTGGTATCATCAGCAAATATGATAACCTCACATTTTGACCCCGTCTCCAGATCATTAATAAATATATTGAACAGTAGAGGTCCCAGCACCGACCCCTGTGGAACTCCGCTCGTGACCCATTGCCAGTCTGAGTATTGGCCCTTTATTCCAACCCTCTGTTTCCTGCCTGCCAACCAGTGTTTGATCCATCGATAGATATCCCCTTGTACCCCGTGGTTCCACAGCTTTTTAAGTAGCCGCTCGTGGGGTACCTTGTCGAAGGCTTTTTGGAAGTCAAGGTAAATAATGTCTATGGATTCCCCCTTATCCATCTGGCTGTTTATTCCCTCAAAGAATTACAGCAAGTTCGTGAGGCACGACCTTCCCTTGCAGAAGCCATGCTGGCTCGCCTTCAGTTGTCCATTGTTTTCTATGTGTTCGCAGATTGTGTCCTTTACCATTGCTTCCATCATCTTTCCCGGAACCGAGGTCAAGCTCACAGGCATGTAGTTTCCCGGGTCACCCCTTGATCCCTTCTTAAAGATGGGCATGACATTTGCTATTTTCCAGTCCTCTGGGATCTCCCCAGTTTTTTAGGGAGAGGTTACATATTTGGTGAAGTGTCTCTGCTATTTCATTTCTCAGTTCTTTTAGCACCCTTGGGTGGATGCCGTCCGGGCCCGGTGATTTGTCACTCTTCAGTCTGTCTATCTGTCTGAGGACATCCTCTTTGCTTACCTCTAGTTGTACCAGCCTTTCGTCGTGTTCTCCGTTTATAATCACCTCGGGTTCTGGGATATTGGATGTGTCCTCTCTGGTGAAGACTGACGTGAAGAATTTGTTTAACCTGTCAGCTATCTCTTTTTCCTCCTTTATCGCTCCTTTCCTGTCTCCGTCATCCAGTGGTCCCACTTCCTCTCTGGCTGGTTGTTTCCCTTTTACATACCTGAAGAAGGGTTTGAAGTTTCTTGCTTCTCCTGCCAGTTTTTCCTCATATTCACTCTGCTTTCCTGACCTCTCGATGGCATTTTTTCTGGTGTCTTTTGTGCTCTTCCTGGTTTTCCTTTGTTGGTTCCTTTTTCCATTTCTTGAAGGATGATTTCTTGTCGCTTATCGCCTTTTTAACTGCAGTTGTTATCCACGCTGGGTTTCTAGTTCGATTTTTTTTGCACCCTTTCCTAAACCTTGGGACGTACAGGTCTTGTGCCTCGAGCACTGTGCCTTTAAGCAGTGTCCAGGCTTCCTTTACGGTCTTCACCTTCCCTGAGCTGTTGCTGAGCTTTTTTCCTACCATTTTCCTCATGGCCTCGTAGTTTCCTTTTCTGAAGTTGAGTGCTGTCGTTGTGGTTCTTTTCACTTTTGATGTTCCCATGTTTAATTTGTACTGGATCACGTTGTGATCGCTGTTCCCTAATGGTGCTAGTACCACCACTTCCTTTGCGGGTCCCTCTAGCCCGTTGAGGATTAGGTCCAGAGTGGCATCCCCTCGCGTTGGTTCCGTGACCAGCTGCTCCATGAAACAGTCCCTTATTGCCTCTAGGAATTTAGTTTCTCTCGTGCAATTTGAGTGCCCAATGTCCCAGTCTATTCCCGGTACAAAATCCTGAGTGGAATAGAATGGGTACAAGTGAATCGATTTTTTTTACTCCATTAAAAATTAATGAAGTTACAGGGAAATTTTAAAACCAATAGGAGGAAATATTTTTTCACTCAGAGAATAGTTAAATTCTGGAACCAGAGGATGAGGTAACAGCAGTTAACGTAGATGGGTTTGAAAAAGGTTTATACAAGTTCCTGGAGGAAAGGTTCTTAGTCTGATACTTGAGACAGACATGGGGGAAGCCACTGCTTGCCCTGGAGCGGTAGCATGGAATGTTATGGCTATTTGGGTTTTTGCCATGTACTTATGACCTGGATTGGCCATTGTTGAAACAGAATACTGGGCTAGATGGACCATTGGTCTGACCCAGTATACAGTAGCTATTCTTATGTTCTTGATTCTGATTTCCAATTTTTTTGGTTTTCTTTAAGTCTGTGAGCTACTTTGACATTTTATTATCAAAAGAGGTTACAAACTAAAATATCATATAGGAGTTCAAATAAATATAAGCATTAACAGTACTGAGCCACATGTGAACCCTACCCCTACCTCCAGTATGTTTTGTGTCTTTAACCCCAAATCTAACCTCAAAGCAATCCTCAAATATAACCCCAACCCTTACCCTTGCCTTAGCTCAAATCCCAAATTTAACCTGTAGATCAATTATATCAATTTCAAAAATGTTTAAAAACCTGGTTGTTTTCACAATAGTTAATTTGATTTTAGCTGTTGAATAGTAATTTTAAGCAATTCAACATACTTTTTTTCTAACTTTTTCCATCCATCTAATCTAACCAATTTCTGTATTTATCCCACAGATTTTACTTGTTATGTTTCATTTTTTAACAAACTGTAAACCGAGTCGAGCTCCTTAGGAAGTAGATTTAGTATATAAAATGAAGATTAGAATGGATTAGATTAGTGGGCTTTTTTTTTTTGGTTTAGTTAAGCACCTAACTTAGGTGCAGGCATTTAGGACAAGAAAACCCTGGAATAAATAAATAGAGTGCATCTAAATGTTAGAATGCTTAGCACTGCCTAAGCACACTTAGGCTGTGCTAAGCGTGATTCTATAATGGGCACCTAGCTTTTTATAGAATTGCGTTTAGCACTGCACTAGTTGGCACCCATTTTTTTAGACAACATATAAAGAGGTTGGGCCCTTAGGCCCTGTTTTTAGAAACTCCATGTAGATCAATAGTCTTAATTGGTTCTGATATTGACACTAAACACCTCACAGTTGGCTTTAATTGGACTTAATTGAAAGACACCTAACTCGAAAAACTCAATTCTAAATAAACTAGGTGCCTAGCCCAAAGCGCCTACACTAAAAATGGGCGTGGTTAGGGGCAGGTTATGATTGTGTTTTTGAGTTAGACGCCTCTTTGTGAATTAGGTGCCGTTAGGCTCTGATACCAGCACCTAACTTTAGGCAAAGAAAACCCTGGCATAAATTGGGGATGCCTAAATCTTAGGTGACACTAAAGCATAATTCTATAATGGGTGCCTATGTTTTTTAGCATCGGTGCCAATATTGACACCTAACTTTAGGTGCACTTTATAGAATCAGGGCCTTAGTACTGATATTCAACAGCACTCTCCAGTTAACTGCCACTGAATGTCAGTGGATAGCCCCACACAAGCAAGGAGACTCTCCTGCCCAGTTAAATTGCTTTGAAAGTTAACCCCAAGATCTTTGAAGTTAAAATAATAAAAATGTTTCACCCGCAATCAAAAGGACTTAACAAAAATCTGAGTTTCCTATCATATCATTACCATAAGCTTTATCACCTTCTGATCACTCTTCCATCTCCCCTCTGTTCTCTCTATGTCCTCTCACCCCCGTCTTTCTTCTTGGGACTGTCATTGAAATAATTTGTATTTCACTAATATATTCTGATATTGCCCCATCATTTGCACTTACTGTCCTGAATTCAGGAAACAGTTTTTGTCCTTTGAAAGCTAGTCACAACATGTATTGTTAATACAGTGTAAAAGCATTGCCTTATTTTTCATTTTTTTATTTTAACCTTTAAATTGGACTAGCACAGCTACTATACAACTATGGCTTGATGCTAACAGAGTAACTCTGAGTAAGAGATTTCAGGATCAGATATGTGATTGGAGCGAAACAGATAGGAAGAAAGACAAAGCAATACAAAGAGAAAAGGAAGGAGAAATGCAGAAAGAGAGGGAAGAAGAGATATTTAAAAAGATTCAAAATTTGGTAGAAGGGTTGGGGAAGGAGAAATGGAGGAAGACAGACAAGAGAAGAAAAAGAGAGAAATGCAGGAAAATGAGAAAGGCTATCAGATAAGCGTTCTTTTCACTGAGATGAAGAGAGAGAGAACGTGAGAGACAGAAGGATTGCCAGCTCTGCCTTTAGAGAGACGAGCTGGGGGAGTCCTGGCTGTCAAGGCGAGAGGCATACCCTGGTCAAATACTCACCTACGTCATTGGTCTCCTAGCAACCACTCTACCTTTGGGGAATGAATTGAAGCCCCTTTCAGGAAAGAGGAGAGGGAATTACTAAGAATTTCTTATTAGAAATTGAAGGTTATTTTTAGAAGAATTCAAAGAGGAACTAAAATTAGAGACCTGGAAAGGGAAGGGATGTTTAAGAGAAGCTGGGGAGAAATGTCGAGATATATGAACACATCCTTTAAAGAATAATTAGAGTTCATCTTGTCCAAGAATAGTTTTACTGCCTTTGGGTATATATGTATGCACTCAGTCCTAGTAAATGTTCAAAGAGGCTAAGTTAAGATAATAATTCTCAACCCAGAGGGTTTGTGTACTAAAATTTAACATGCATGTTAAATCCAGTTCTAATGCATTAGCATATACACATTAAAATTAGCATGCATACACATGCAAATAACCAAAATGTGATGCTCAAATGGTGGTGTGCAGTCATTGTTCATTCTCATCCTATGCACAAGCCTCATACAAATTAATACGAGGCCCTCCAGGCTCTTCAGGGCTTCCCTCTAATATGCAAGCCCTCTCTCCCCAAATCAACTCCTCACCCATAATTAACAACCCAATCCCTTAATGAAAAGCAACCCCACAAAACCCCTGTGCAAAAATGGCCTTCAATATATCCCAGCTAGTGAGGACAAATCTACAATAAGTGGATTTCTTGCTAGACCTCAAACACCCAAGGCACTACTTTTAATTCTATTCATGCCCTTACTGGGGTGGTATTTTCATCATTGGTCTTAGCAAATAGCATGTGCAATAAATCTTTTTGTTAATTTTCAACAGGCTCTGCATAAATTATAAAGTGCTCTATAGTGCTGTAAAGGAAGGGCACTTATCTTTGCGCCCAGTTTCGTCAGGGGCTATGCCTTCTTAGTTACAAGCACCAACATTTTTAGTTACAAAACCTCTTCTTTGAGCTGAAACCACCATAGTTCATAGCACCGCACTCAGCCTCTATGGTGGTTTCAGCTCAAAGAAGAGGTTTTGTAACTAAAAATGTTGGTGCCTGTAACTAAGGAGGCATAGCCCCTGACGAAACTGGGTGCAAAGATAAGTGCCTTTCCTTTACAGCACTATAGAGCACTATTACAGCACTGTATGCATTTTATAATTTATGCAGAGCCTGTTGAAAATTAACAAAAAGATTTATTACACATGTATTTGCTAAGACCAATAATGAAAACACCACCCCAGTAAGGGCACAAATAGAATTAAAAGTAGTGCCTTGGGTGTTTGAGGTCTAGCAAGAAATCCACTTATTGTAGATTTGTCCTCACTATCTGGTATTTATATCAATTGGACATTTCTTTAAGTTTCCTTATTTAGTTGATCTCTAATATATCCCCACACAATCAACTAGGAAGATATATTATAATTCTGTGAAGATAATAATAATAATAATAATAACAGCTTATATACCGCAATACCATGAAGTTCTATGCGGTTTACAGAAGATTAAGCAAAGGTAACAAATTGAATTGACTTTAAGAGGGGAGGAAGAAAGAGAATTAATAGGACAGGAAATTCATTGTTGAGGAAAGAGTGATCAAAAGGACAAGTTAATCGCTATAGACGTTTCCTAAATTCCCCATAAGTAGTGGGCGAAAGCAATTGTTCTAGGTCTCTACCCCACGATGCTGCCTGGTGTGAGAGAAGGTGTTCATGGTGTTTTTTCAGTTTACAACCTCGAACTGGGGGGGGGGAAACGAAATTGGAATGTGAACTTCTCTTGTGTCTGTTGGCTGAGAAGAAGAAAAGGTCAGTTATGTATGTAGGGGCAAGTCTGTGTAGTGCTTTAAAACAGAAGCAGGCAAATTTAAACTTTACACGCGCCGCCATTGGCAGCCAATGCAGCTGCCGGTAGTAGGGTGTCACGTGGTCAAACTTCCTCAGCCCAAAGATCATTCTGACTGCCGCATTTTGCATCATTTATAAACGTTGCATATTCTTTTGGGAAATTGCTAAATAAGCGATGTTTCAGTAGTCAAGTAGACTTAGTACGAGGGATTGGACTAGGGTTCTGAATGCCGATATATCGAAGTAAGCTTTAATGGATCTGAGTTTCCAGAGAGTAAAGATGATATATCTAGATTTCCCACTATATCACAGCTCTAATAAAGATAATTATTGAATTAAAAGTAAAGTGCTCAGACCCTTCAACCAAACTGTTTAGTGATGTCACTAAACTATGGCTGCCTCTGGGACCATCACTTCCTTTACTGTCCCATTGCCTCCCCGCTTTTACCACACAAATATTCAAATTAAATTTAAAAAAAAAAAAAACTAAAACAAACTTATTTTGTGTATTGTGCGGGAGGCTTGTTATTTATGCTTTCGGTGGTGTAAGTGCTAGTGCTCATAAGTGAATGCAGCTAAAAGCCACTTTACTTTTAATTCAATAATTATCTTTATTAGAGCTATTAGAGCTATTAGAGCTGTGATATAGTGGGAACTCTAATATATCTCAACACAAAATGGGACTCATCTCCAAAATGCTTCCTTACCAATCTGATGGGGGTCCATCTTCACTGGCATGTGAAGAACTGCTATTACGTGTCATCATTTGGTACTGTGATGTAGTGCAGCAGGATAGCTGTCATATCCCTCCTGCCTGGGAAAGATGGAAACCCTCCAAAATAGTAAATATATATTCAAAAGGGATGGGAGGAAATCAGAGTGGGTCCCACCCCTACCTTTCTACTGCATGTTGTGAGTCCCAGCCATTGTTAGTGAGGTCCTTTTCCTTCAGGAAAGATGTGGGAATCAGAGCATGGCACGACCCATCCCCACTTTTCTATATTGGGAATCCCAGTTGTTGTTGGTGAGGGCTTTCTCCTCCAGAAGAGGGGAGATTGCTGGTAACTCCCAGACTAACACCATTAACAATATTAAATATATCCCCAGCCAAAGTATCATTACACTCCAGTGGTTGAACAATTATAGCATCTAAACCCAACCCTATCCTGTAAGAATCTGAGCTGGTTGGGTCTTCTAGATATCTACAATGAATATTCATTCATTAGATAGATTTGCATGATATATGATGGCAGTGCATGCAGATCTATCCCACACATATTCATTGTGGATATCATGGAAATCTGACTGGCGGGGGGGGGGGGGGGGGTCTTCCAGGATAGGTCTGAGAACCTCTAATCTAAACCCAACCCCTACAGAATCTCTTTACTCCAAAGCCTGCAATAGTCACATGCTCTGTTCAAACTTCATGGGCTACAGAATTCTATAATTTAGGTCAATAAAAACAAACCCTCCTTTTCATGTACATTTCAGTTTGATTGAAACATAGAAGCATGATGGCAGATAAAGGCCAAATGACCCCTCCAGACTCTTCCCATCCGCAAAATCCACTATCTCCTCCTCTCTATAAGAGATCCCATGTGTCTGTCCCATGCATTCTTGAATTCAGACACAGTCTTGGTCGCCACCACTTCAACCAGGATACTATTCCACATATATATCACCCTTTCTGTAAAAAGGTATTTCTTTAAATTACTCCTGAGCATATCACCTCTTAACTCAGTGGTCTCAAACTCAAACACTTTGCAGGGCCACATTTTGGATTTGTAGGTACTTGGAGGGCCTCAGAAAATATAGTTAATGTATTATTAAAGAAATGACAATTTTGCATGAGGTAAAACTCTTTATAGTTTATAAATCTTTCCTTTTGGCTAAGTCTTAATAATAATATTGTGATTTATAGCTAAAGAGACATATGATCAAGAATCTGTTTTATTTTACTTTTGTGATTATAATAAATATACCAAGGGCCTCAAAATAGTACCTGGCGGGTGACATGTGGCACCCGGGCTGCAAGTTTGAGACCACTATCTTAACTTCATCTTATGCTCTCTCATTCTGGAGCTTCCTTTCAAATGAAAGAGACTCGTCTTATACGCATTTATGCCACATAGGTTTTTAAACATCTCTATCATATCACCCCTCACCTGCCTTTCCTCTATAATATTCAACATGTTTCGCCACTCGGCTTCTTCAAGAATAGTCCCTCCTTTTCTCTTATTGCACACCATCCCAACTTGAGTTCTTTAGTCAAAAGAACTCAAGACTGTTGACCAAAGAACTCAAGTAGCGATGGTGTGCAATAAGAGGAAAGGGGGGGACTATTCTTGAAGAAGCCGAGTGGCAACACATGTCGAATTGATGGGTCCCTTCCCAACGCAGACAAAAAGCTTGAATGAAAAAGAGCTAATTAATTTAGAGATCTAGCAACCAAAAGCTGCTCAGTATTCCTCCGAAACGAGAGCTCTTCTATGACACTACCCGCAAATCCATTTTCTCCGTTACTGCTCCCACTTTGTGGAATGCCCTCCCTTCTGATCTCTGACTAGAAAACTCATTGGACAAATTTAAAATCAAACTCAAAACCTTTTTTAAAGACGCCTACACTCTTTAATCCCTGTCCTCTTTGACAACTCTTCTCTTCTTTTTTGCAGAACTCTTGGAAATAAATGCTTCTCTTGAAGCAATCCCTCCCCAAATGTATTTCCCTCTCCCACTTACCTCTTTTTAGTTTTAGTTTTATTTAGATGTATTTAATTTACCTCCCTCTCCCCATTTCCCTTACGTGTCATGTATGTCAGTGCGTAAACATCTCCCTCTTTTTAACCTAAATAAGATTTTTAGTTTTTAATTATATTTTATTGTTAACCATTTAGACACTTGTATGATAAACGGTATATCAAAAATAAAGAAACCTGGAAATCTTTATTTATACATATAAATTCATTTACACATCACTAAATCACTATGAATTTGAAGCACTTTTATAAGAAGCAGATCTGCTCCTTGTGACTCTGGGCAAGTCACTTAATCCCCCCATTGCCCAGGTACGTTAGATAGATTGTGAGCCCGCCGGGACAGAGAGGGAAAAAATGCTCGAGTACCTGAATAATGCCTGTAAACCGTTCTGAGCTCCCCTGGGAGAACGGCAAAGAAAATTGAATAAATAAAATAAAAATAAATCTGATGATGACATGTGTGCCATATGAATATTGCTGAGCCGTAGAAAACAGTGATTTGGCTAGCAGGAGGCACTTTTGAGGAATCTGCAAAAAATTATTAATGAGTTATGTTAAATAATGTTCACTGTCTACTGATTTCACATGTGGGATACAATTTGAGTAGATGCTATGAGAATTTTTGGCTACATTGAGCATTACATGGCTAGAGGGATTTGCTTATAAAGGTACGGGGGAGTCTGGGTAGGCTTTGGGAGATGGGGGGGATCAGGGTTTTGGGGAGTGGGGGGTCATGTGTTTGGGGGTGTAAGCAGGAGGTAGTGGGCATCCCTCCTGCCAGGGATGTTGTGGGGTGCCAGCAGGAGGAATTGGGCATTCCTTCTGCCACAGACAGAGGGGGGGGGGGTCAGGGGTAGCGGTGGGAGGGAGTGGGCATCCCTCCTGCTGGCCGACTTGTGGTGGGCTTTGGGGGTTCCCTGCCATGGCCGCTCAGCTGATTGCAGCAGGGAGATTTCCTTGCTGTAATCAGTTTAGTGGCCGCATCTATTTTAAATGTAGGCCAGCATTTTGCTGTGCTGCATTTCAGACGCCTATCATGGCCCTAGGGAGATGCCTAGGGCAACTTAAACTCACCTAAGGCCATGTCCAGGCATAACCACAATCTACGCCCAGCCTTGGACGAGCTTAAGCATTCCTAGGCACCTCCCTTCACCCACGACAGATGCCTAGGGTTGGTTTGTTTGTTGTTGTTTTTTTTTAGAAAACATACATCCCAACTGGCTAGTTAGACAGTGGTATGTTGCCTACTGCTGCCTACAAGTGGGGACACCATTTATAGAATTTGGCTCTAAGTCTAGTATGACCTCCATCCTACGTGGGTTCCATTACCAACAGCTGGAGCAGTTCCCTTTGTAGAGAATCCAGGATCTCCCTACTTCCAGGAGACCCTACAATAGGGTACCCCAATCAACATCTGGCATGTTAAAATCACCTATTACTAATACTTCCCCTTTTACAGCTATATTCTGAATGTCTGCTATTAAATCTCTGTCTACTTCTGTCTGTGAAGGAGGTCTGTATTTCACACCAATGTAAACACATTTCCCATTCCCTCTTTCCAGATTGACCCACAATGCTTTTTCCTTACCCTGCAGATCCTGCAATTGTGCGGCTTTAATATAACCTTTTCTTCCTACCCTGTCTTTCCTGAACAGATTATAGCCCTGTATAACTATATTCCAGTCATGGTTTTCTGTGAACTATATCTCTGTGATTGCCACTAAATCCAACTCACTCTCTTCCATTATAGCCTCCAGATCCAGAATCTTGTTTCCCATACTTTGAGCATTAGTATACAAGTATACTGCTTTCTAGACATTGCCCCTTTTTCTCTATTTGTGTAGAAGCATTTAGTGATTCACTTACCTGAGGGTTTATACTCACCTGGGAGCTTTGATAACGCTACCCCAAGGATTCTAATTTAAAGCCCTCTTCTGTAGGTCAGCAAGTCTGCTGCTGAAGACACTTCTTCCCTTCTTTATTAGATGCATACCAACTCTTTCATCAACCCTTGGAAAATCATCCCATGATTCAGGAAGCTAAAATTCTCTTGACAATATAATCCACGCAGCCTGTTTCATAAGAACATAAGAATAGCCTTACTGGGTCAGACCAATGGTCCTTTCATCTCCAGGAAGCAAACTTTTCTGCCCTGACCTTTACCCTCAACAGGGAAAATTGATGAGATTACCTCTTGTGTACCTGACTGCTTCATCTTCTCTCCCAAAGCCACAAAGTCATGTTCAAAAGGGTACCTAGCAGTATCATTAATGCCAACATGGATGAGCAGCATCGAATAATAGTCATTAGGCTTGATGAGTCTTGGCACGCTCTCCATAACATCTTGGATTTTGGCACCAGGCAGACAGAATACCTCCTGGAACATCAAATCTGGTCTACAGATAGACGCCTCTGTACCCCTCAGAAGGAAATCACCAACCACCACTACATTAAGCCTCCTTGTGGACACGGATCCAACAACTTTGGAGATTTTGAGCTTTGGTCCTTCCTCTTCCTGGGATGCTCTTATCTCTTTCACTTCCAGGGCTGCATACCAGTTCTTCAGTTCAAGAGCAGGTGGAGTCACTGTATCAGTCCTGCAGGGTCACAAAATCTGAATCCAGCTATCCTCCCTCAGCTTGATCCCTTCTTCCTCACTGCTGGAAATCTTTGATGCCTCATGGAGTATTTCATCAATGTACCTCTCATTCACATGGATGCTTCTCAGTCTTGCCACATCCTCTCTTAGTTCCTTTTCTTCCATCATGAAGGATTCAAGCGAAGACAGCTTGGACATGGAAACATCCCCTCTGCTTGGGCAATATTTTCTGTCTGCACAGAAACAGATGCTGTAACAGGTTTGGTGACACGTTTCCAAGCCATATGTATTGTGATTGCAGAAGTACTCACACCTTTTCCCATTTTCCCATATGCACAGACGGGGAGAGGGACCTTGGGGTGATAGTGTCCGAAGATCTAAAGGTGAAAAAACAGTGTGACAAGGCAGTGGCTGCTGCCAGAAGGATGCTGGGCGGTATAAAGAGAGACGTAGCCAGTAGAAGGAAGAAGGTGTTGATGCCCCTGTACAGGTCATTGGTAAGGCCCCACTTGGAGTATTGTGTTCAGTTTTGGAGACCGTATCTGGCGAAGGACGTAAGAAGACTTGAAGCGGTCCAGAGGAGGGCGACGAAAATGATAGGAGGCTTGTGCCACAAGACGTATGAGGAGAGACTGGAAGCCCTGAATATGTATACCCTGAATATGTATACCCTAGAGGAAAGGAGGGACAGGGGAGATATGATTCAGACGTTCAAATACTTGAAGGGTATTAACGTAGAACAAAATCTTTTCCAGAGACCATAATTTGAGGTTGAGGGGTGGTAGATTCAAGAGCAATGTTAGGAAATTCTACTTTACGGAGAGGGTGGTGGATACCTGGAATGCGCTCCCGAGAGAGGTGGTGGAGAGGAAAACGGTGACTGAGTTCAATAAAGTGTGGGATGAACACAGAGGATCTAGAATCAGAAAATAATATTAAATATTGAACTAAGGCCAGTACTGGGCAGACTTGCACGGTCTGTGTCTATAAGCAGGTACTCTTAAGCATTTCCCCAATCTGTCCTGGCAGGCTCACAATCTAACTGTGGTGCCTGGGGCAATGGAGGGATTAAGTGACTTTGCCCAGAGTCACAAGGAGAAGGCTGGGATTGAATTTACAATCTCAGGGTGCTGAGGCAGCAGCTCTAACCACTAGGCTTCACTCTCCTTTGGCTGAGCTTCTTGTGCTATATATTCCTTGGAGGTTACTATGATCCTTATAAAAGCAACTATTGCGTTTAAGTAAAGAGGTGCTGAGTGAGGACCTGCTAAGGGGAAGAAAAAAACTCCATTGGAATACCTTATCTACTGGCATTCAAACATAGTAACATATAGTAACATAGTAGATGACGGTAGATAAAGACCCGAATGGTCCATCCAGTCTGCCCAACCTGATTCAATTTAAATTTTTAAAATTTTTTCTTCTTAGCTATTTCTGGGCAAGAATCCAAAGCTCTACCCGGTACTGTGATTGGGTTCCAACTGCCGAAATCTCCATTAAAACCTACTCCATCCCATCTAAACCCTTCCAGTCATTGAAGCCCTCTCCAGCCCATCCTCCCCCAAATGCACACCTTGCATGTGTATGTGCCGTCCTTATTGGCTGATGAATGCCAATTTGCACAGTGCATTATTCTATACAGTATCATGTAAGTGTTATTGTGCGTAATTGCAAAGCGGAGTCTAACCATAGACTCCAAGAGATATGGACAACATATAGAATACTATCAATTATGTGCATTGTATGGAACATGTAGGCAAGCCCGCTTACACAGTCCATTGACCTAATGTGAGGTGCTACCAGGATTTTGTAGACCTCAATCGTATGGCCTTCTCTTTTCCAAGCTGAAGAACTCTAAACTCTTTAGCCTTTCCTCATATGAGAAGAGCTCCCATCCCTTTTATAATTTTGGTCGCTCTTCTTTGAGCCTTTTCTAATTTTTTGAGAGACGGTGACCAGAACTGAATGCAGTACTTGAAATAAGGTTGAACGATAATAATAATAATAACTTTATTTTTATATACTGCCATACCCAAGGAGTTCTAGGCGGGTCACATTTGTTTATCAAAAAGTTACAAGTGGTTCACAACAATTGTGAACAATTGTGAACAAAGTTAGAAGCGACGAAGTAGTTGAGGTTAGAGAGAGAAGGGAGTGTGTAGGTCGGGGGGGGAGGATTGAGGTGGGTAGGCTGGGTAGAGAGGTGGAAGGGGAAAGGGGGAGGTTGTGGTTCATTGAGCAATGGAATGCATTATAATATTCTTAGTCTTATTTATCATTCCTTTCCTAATAATTCCTAGATACTGTTCACTTTTGCAGCTGTCACCATATGGGAGATGTAAACTAATTGTAAGCCAAACTAGATCCACTGTATGTCAAGTTAGGATGAAGACACTGTATTGTATTGTATTGTAATTATGGTGAATTGTAACCTGTTTTAACTACTGTATATATCAAATATCCTATATATTATTGGTGTTCCTTTCATTTATATCTTATTGTTTTGTATTGTAGTATAAAGAAATAAAACAAAGGAAATAAGGTGATACCTTTTTTATTGGATTAACTCAATGCATTTTATGATGAGCTTTCAAAGATAACCCTTCTTCTTTAGATAAGAAATAAGCAAATGTTAACAAATATCAGTATATATAAGGAAAACATGAAAGCATTTCAGGGATAGGAAGAGAGAGGGGTGGGTGAGTGGGGGTTGGGCAGGAGACAGAAAGGTGACAGAGCAGTTTGAAATGTCTTTATAGAGGAAAAGAAAGCTCAGATCTCTGCTAAGTCCTGTCTGGTAGTTGTCATAATGCCTTATCATTTTGATTTCAAAGGTTTTACTTTCTTGGGTTGTCTTAAAGTTCCTTTTTAGTATTCTCACCATAAAATTATTGGTGCAGTGGTCAGTTTTTCCAAAGTGTTGTTTGACAGAGGTGACGTCCTGGTTGGTATTGTAATTCTTAATATGATATCTACGTAGGTTGATTCTGGTCATTAGCATTTTGCTTGTTTCAGTGATGTAACCTGCTTCTTTATACATTTTGCACTGAATGATGTACCGTATTTCCCCATTGTATAGGCCGCAAAAAATGCCTATACATGTTTTAAAACTCTTAGATAAGCCGCCCCATGTTATGAGCTGCGGCTTATCTAAGAGTTTTAAAACCACATGAGGCGGCCTATACATCCGTCCCCCCATAAACATCTCTCTCTCTCTCCCCCCACCGGTAAATATTGTACCTCCGCAAGCTGCCTCCTGTAATGCCGTAGCCACGTTGCAGAGCAGGAGCGATCTTTTCAGCATCCAGCCATCACCACACAGGCATTGAGGAAGCAGCGCGGTGGCGGCTGGACACTGAAAAGATCGCTCCTGCCCTGTACTGCAGCCGTGACATTGCAGGAGGCATGAGGCCAGCGAGGGAACTGCATTATTTTAAAAGGTACCAGGGGGAGTCTACTAATGGGGTGGCTTATCTACGATATCATTAGATAGGCCGCCTCATATAAGGAAGCCGCACCCACTGTTTGGATTTCAAAACCCATATATAGCCCATGGTCTATATATGGGGGAAATACGGTATATACTACATTAGAAGATGAACATGTGAAGGATCCCTTTATCCTGAATGTTTTTCCCATATCAGTGACTGTTGGATCCTTTGAGATGTGCTTGCACAGTTTGCAGTTTGTCACGCTACAAGGATGTGTGCTATTCTCTTTTTCATGGGTTTGTGTTGGGAGCTTGCTTTTTACCCATTGTTGTTTCAAATTAGGTGGCTGATGGAAGGCCAGCACAGGTGGAGCTGGAAATATTTCTTTTAGTAATTCATCTTACTGGAGTAGTGGTTGTAGATCTCTTAATTTTTCCAGCTCTGGATTGTATGTCACTATCAAGGGGGTCCTGTCTGTGGTTTTCATGTCCTTGTAGTGTAGAAAGTTTTGTATTAAGTCGCTTAGGTCCTTAGATGGTAAATATGGGATATTATTTATTTATTTTGATTTCTATCCCGTTGTCCCCAAAGAGCTCAGAACTACATTAATAATAATGTATGTTAATCTGTAACCCGTTCTGAGCTCATTGGGGAGAATGAATATAAAACTAATTAAATAAATATATATATTTATCAATTATATCTATATCTATATCATTGCTACCCTAAGAACATAAGAATAGCCTTACTGGGTCAGACCAATGGTCCATCAAGCCCAGTAGCCTGTTCTCATGGTGGCCAATCCAGGTCACTAGTACCGGGCCAAAACCCAAAGAGTAGCAACATTCCATGCTACCGATCCAGGGCAAGCAGTGGCTTCCCCCATGTCTCTCTCAATAACAGACTAAGGACTTTTCCTCCAGGAAATTGTCCAAACCTTTCTTAAAGCCAGCTACGCTGTCCGCTCTTACCACAACCTCTGTCAATGCGAGTGATTTTCAAATAATCCATCACCATCAGTAAAACAGCAAGTCTCTGAACCCCATAACTTCCCTTTTAATGTTTCCAAGATGATGCATATTTACATAGTGCAGTACAGTGGTATAGAGATGAATGATGACATGTTCCACCTAAAAAAGCAGACACCTAAGAAAAGAGCCAAAAAAAAAAAAAAGTAAAGGCAAATATAAGTAAAGATGAGAAAGGTCTCTCTGTTCTTAGCTTTCACAGCTCTGTGCTTTCTAATACACGCCGACCTTTTATCACCCTGTAGGGTTTTTTTATTTCACTCTGGAATGCAAATACATCTACAGCTTCCTCCTGGATTTCATGCTTGGCTTGGTCTATAATTATACTATTTCACTGACTTATTAGTTGGGGATCAGCACAATCACTGACTAAGCCCTGTATCTCCTGCATAAGAGGGCTGCCTTTACATGGAGTAGGGAAGGCACTGTTTACAAAAGTGCAGTAAGATTTAGCAGCTACCATGGGTTAACAGCCATAATTAATATATCAAGCCTTTGCATTAACTGATGGGGATGTTCCCATTATTCTGCAATGCAGTTAACCAAGAGAAAAAGTTCCTTCTATGCATTATCTGAACAGCAGGTTAACACAAAGGATTTAGCTATTTCTATCCTGGTGGCATTAACTGTACTGCATTATCTGCCAAGGTAACAGGTAAGGCACTGATTGTAAGGCTCATTCACCATGCCCTTCCACATTATGCAGCTAATGTGGAAATTACCACATGTGGCACGTGATAAAAGCAGACGCTCTCTTTCTTATTGGAATTTCCATGGGTATAAACTCATAAAACAGCCAGATCACCCATTTATCAAACCGCACCATGTGATAATCATTGAGCTGCATAAAGAACAGGAATGCTGTCTATTGAAATGGATGGCTACTCAAAGACTGCATCGTTTAGTTAGAGTAATTCATAAGTATGAACCCCCCCTGTATGCTTAGATCTTCCAATCAAAAATTATTAATAATTCCATCTTTTTGTCCTAGAGTGAAATGGAGAAATAGAGCTGCAGTGTGCTAGGACCGAGTTAGAATAAACTGCCTGTGGAATTAAGAAATGACTTTGTTGGGAAGCATTTAAAAACATGCAAGATTTTATAGTAGTTTAGGAACTGTCATATTGGTAGTCGCAATTCTGTTAACAGCGTCTTTGTGTGATTGACACGCACTGTTTTTGAAGCTGTTGGCCAATGTAGTTGCTGTATACAGAATCTGGGCCAGTCTGTCTTCACCATCTCCACCAGGAGGTTATTCTACACATCCACCATCCTTTCCATAAAAAAGTATGTCCTTAGATTTCTCCTGCGCTTATATGTAGCCTCTTAAATTCATCCTATGCCCTCTCAATCTGGAATCTTCTTTCATTTGAGAAAGAATCACCTCCTATATGTTAATACCATGGAGCTATTTAATAATCTCTTTCATATCTCTTCTCTCCTACCTTTCTTCCAGAGTATAAATATTGAGGAAAAATGCATGGGGTAAACAGAAAAGATTCCTTTATGGAAAGAGAATAAAATCAAAGCAAAACTTAGGGCTCCTTTTACTAAGGTACATTAGGGCCTTAACGCGCGGAATAGCACATGCTAGACCTTAATGCCAGCATTGAGTTGGCGTTATTCTAGAAGCAGGAGAACAAACAAAAACTGCAGACAATGTACACGCAGGCAAAAATTTATTATCCCAAAATAAAATGCAGTAATATAAAAACCTTATTACCAACCAAGGGACCCAACACGGTCCGTGTTTCGGACAAACACCTTCATCAGGGGTCCAATAAGGTTTTTATATTACTGAATTTTATTTTGGGATAATAAATTTTTGCCTGCATCATGTACATTGTCTGCAGTTTTTGTTTGTTCTCCTGCTTCGCTGCTTATTCTGCAGATCTGGTTGGATTTCTTTTTGTTATTCTAGAAGCGTACCGTGTGGTAATTTTGTGCGTGCGCTAAAAATGCTAGCACATCTTAGTAAAAGGAGCCCTTAGTGGTGCTTAGAGGGTAACTCCAATAATTGAGAAAAAAGGTCAATGCCAGGCAGACATCTCCAGTCTGTGCCCCAATTATGGCTTCACAGATCTGGATGGGCTGGAGTAGGTAGCAGTTGGTGAGTATGTTGAGTTCCAGACACACTTCTATGGACTGTACCTGAAAAAATCAAGGAAAGCTCAAGATCAAGAATATACAGTGTATGTTATATTGCATCATATGCTATAAGTTTTTCTTATTGGGCAGACCGGATGGCCATGCAACTCATCTTCCTTGTTGCTATGTCACTGATGTAACTCTAAAAAGGCAGCAGAGGGCAAATATTTCATGAGGATAGATGGAACCTAAAGCTCATTTTCTCATATCAAATGCAATCTGCTTAGGAAAAACCCATTAGTGTAAGACAAGCAAAAGAATCATATTTGACCATTTAAAATAATAAGTTTAGAACTTGGCAAAAAAAAAAAAAAAAAGCCCAGTTTGAACCTTTGACATCTTCCCCAGTATCAAATGCATATCCTGAAAATAATTCATCAAACTGTTAATTTTTTCATCCCCTCTCCTCAGAAACACACTACTTGCACCCAGAAACCCTGCATTAAAAAAAGTTTGAAGGGTTTTTAAATCCACTGTTTCAATACCTTCCCCATTCCCGAATAACTCAGGCAGTTGTCTGTGTGCTAGTTGTTGAACCTTGATTATCTGTATGTCTGACATCTTAAATTAACCTCATGAAATGTCCCCCCTTTTAATTTTGAATTGTAAATTAGCTTGTTGCAATTATTTGTGAAGAGCCCTGAATAAACTAAACACAGGATATATAACACTCTTTAATATGTATCTGAGGCTACTTTATAAGCTTATTAGGTGGATGTAATGTACTGTAGATTGTCATAGATTATCATGTTTGTGCTGATG
The DNA here is from genome assembly GCF_902459505.1 of Geotrypetes seraphini. NCBI lineage: Eukaryota > Metazoa > Chordata > Amphibia > Gymnophiona > Dermophiidae > Geotrypetes > Geotrypetes seraphini. The sequence continues at coordinate 70,127,417 of NC_047094.1, read as the reverse complement.
ATATGGCAGCATTTCTGCGCTAGAACTGATTAAAATGCTGCAGTTATGTATGGAATGGCAATGACAAGTCTATTGTTTGTTAGCTTAAGCCAAATAAGCTTCCACTGAAACTAAAGAAGGTTGAAGTTATGCTGATAAATCATAACCTCTGTTTTTCAGTCCCCTGGTATTTGCATGTGGATGGGGTACGTTGGGGCGGGGGGTGGGGGGAAGTATCAATGTGGGCTATCATTAAGATGTATTATTTTGCTGTGGTAAAATTATAGATTTTCATGGTAGCTCACGTTGATAACTTTCCCCCTTAATAAAAGAAAAATAAACTCTGCAGAAATTAAAATTACTGCAATATATAATAAAAGTGAGGCAAATATAGAGCAATGACGCCACTGTAACATCACTGATGAGGTTGGCTCTTAGGCACTGGTGGAATGAGGTTTGACATCACAATATCAGCTCTGGTTATCAGAGATTAGAACTCTTCGCTCCAAAGGGGAAAGTTATCAACATGGGCTGCCAGTAAGACATTTTTATTTTCTTCTGATAAAATAATACATCTTCATGGTAGCCCATGTTGATAACTTTCTCCCTTAAAGGGCAATTCTATAAACTAGGTGCTCACAAAGGGTAAAGGGTCATGGATTTGATATGTTGTCTTTTTTGGGGCACAATAAAAGCAATTATTACATGAGGTAGTTTTTCCATCCCTGGTGGGCTCACAATCTGGTATTGTATCTGGCGCAATAGAAGGAACTGTTTGAGTTGAAGGCCACAGAGGGTAGTGGTCAATGGAGATCTTTCTGAGGAAAGGGATGTTACCAGTGGTGTGCCTCAAGGTTTGGTTCTTGGACCTGTTCTTTTTAACATTTTTATAAGCGATATTGCTGAAGGGCTGTCAGGAAACATTTGCCCCTTTGTGGATGATACCAAAATCTGCAATAAAGTAGACACCCCTGATGGTGTGAACAACATGGAAGGACCTAGCAAAGCTTGAAAAATGGTCCGAAAATTGGCAGATAAGATGTAATGTTAAGAAATGCAAGGTCATGCATTTGGGCTGCAAAAACCCAAGAGAACGGTACAGTTTAGGGGGTGAAGAACTTTTGTGCATAAAAAGGAGTGAGACGGGTATGATTGATCTTAAGGTGGCCAAACAAGTTTCAAAGGTGATGGTAAAAGCTAGAAGGATGCTTGGGTGCGTAAGGAGAGGTATGGCCAGTAGGAAAAAGGAGGTGTTGATGCCGCTGTATAAGACTCTGGTGAGACCTCATTTAGAATATTTTTATTGTATTTATTTATTATTCATCGTAAGGCATATGGAGCAGACTTAAAGGCGTTAGAGGGGAGATAATGTAGAGATGTTTAAGCATCTGTGTGGCATAAATGTGCATGAGGTAAGTCTCTTTCATTTGAAAGGAAACTCCGGAATGAGAGAGCATAGCGTGAGGTTAAGAGGTGATAGACTCGGGAGTAATCTAAGGAAATACTTTTTACAGAAAGGGTGGTAGATGTAATGAAAGGATAGATTTTCTGTCTCTGTCTATGAAAGGACACATTTGAAAAGGACACACATATTTATGTCTTTTGTTCCTGCCTGTGCTGGAAGTAATCAAATGTAGAATGTTGGGTGTTTACTTTCTTAATGGTTTGGGAAGAGGTCATTTAATTTATGTTAACTAGGTTAGTTGTCTGAGACAGGAAGGCTCAACCCCCCACAGCTCTTAACACCTTTAAGATTTAAACAATGAAGTACATATCCTGCTCACGCACCCCCTCCCCTCTCTTGTCCATCCCCCTTTTCTTGTGATGGTTACCACTGATATGTAACAGATATATAAATGTTTTGCAGACTCATAATAAAGCAGGCAAAAATCTCTTTGGAATACTGGCTATCTATCTTTCTTTCTAAGGGGAATTGCCTCCAGATGACAGAATGTTATTTCGGGACCTAGAAATGGATCTTGTCCGTTTCAATTTGGGGGCTACGTCCGGGATGGACTTGACATTACCAATATTTTGTGAGTATTTCTGAATTTTGAATTCTGTTCTTTAATACTCACAGGTATTGGCATCATGTTCCAACCCTTTATTTAAATTGTAGGGTTTTCGGTAAACCCGCTGCGGTTACTGTCCTTTTGGCAAGGACACTGTCTTTTTGGTAAGGACAAATATTAATGTGGAGTTTTCGGTAAATTCCTGCCGCGAAAATAAGCAGCTGCCATTCTTTCGGGAAGAATGAAATTAAGTGAAGACTTTTGGAAAGCCTCTATTTATAGAAACGTCTGCGCATTCTGTCATCTGTGCTATTCTTTGCATGCGCTTTCTCGTCTATTGCTTAGATAAGATTTTATAGAGTATAAGATTATATTGTATATTATTAATGTACCTCGCTTATAAGGTAAGGTAAGCGAAAATTTCTGCATTGTTACATTGTTTTTTTTTATTGAAAAAATTCCTGCATTGTGATATTGTTTTTCTAATGGGTCATAAAGACACTTAGGATTTTCCACCTCCTAGACAGATGAGACTTTGTTCGCTTCAGTAATAATAATAATAATGGTAATGGCTTTGTTCTTCTATACCACCACAATCTTGCGACTCTGGGCGGTTTGCATTTAGGAGAGCTGAACATTCAGCGATTTGCAATGTGTGGAGGGAGTACAGAGTACGGAGACTATTGGGAATCGAAATTACAAAATAGCCAATGTTGTTGTTTGTTTGCTTGGTGCATGAAAGGTTTTGTATTTACAATTGGATATGCAAAAAGATAGCTGTTTCTGGTTTGTCTTATTGGGTTGTAGAATACCAGTGTGTTTGCAGGTACGTAGGTGCTAGTCCCCAAACTAGCTTGAAACATATGCAGGAGAACTTGAATAATATTCTTGCCTCGACTGACAGCCAGTGCAGTGGTTTGTGATGGGAGATGACATGGTCATTCTTTTTTTAATCCATATATCAAGCGGACAGCTGAGTTCTGAATGATACCCAAATAAACGATATTACAATAGTCCAGGGTAGAAAGCACTAGTGATTGCACTAGTAATCTAAACGAAGGTCTTTTATATGTAGCGTTGAATTGGTAATTTTATCCGTTGGGCTTGCAAGGAAGATTTTTGTTTTTTCTGTGTTAAGTTTCAGTTTGAAGTTGCTTGTCCAATGTTCTATTTCAGTCATTATATGAGTAATGTATTTTGAGATTTCATTTGTTATGCTGTTAGGATGGAGATGTCGTCTGCATATATTGTGGCGGGGCCGGGGTTAAGCCTAGCGCTGGCAACCCAGCTCCCGCCCCAGGCGTGGGGACCAGGCGCTCCCAGGAGGATTCCCACTGGGAAACAGTGAAATAATTAGTGGAGGCTGCGTTAGTGGTAAAGTTCAGCTTTTCTTTATTTCCCTCAGTTTGCAGCACTGGGGTTCCAGCAGTCCCTCTGTGTTGAGGAGACTTGGACAAAAGCATACTTTCATACAGTCCAGCCTGCTGTCCAGGCAGAAAAGCCAAAAAAAAATAAAACCAAAAACGTTTTCTCCTGATTTTGCTTTTTCTGTTTGAGAAATCTTTAGGAGGCTTTAGCACTGTCCCACCAGAAGCCCAATGCCCCCACTACCCCAAACTCCCAGGGTAGGGTTAGGGAACTTTATTACCCAACCATTTCAGACTGCTCTTAAGGGTTAAGAATTCTCAGGACTCTAAGTTCCGTGCAAGCTTTCGGGAGAGGTTAATTACAGGTTCTCACCTCCGGCTTTCCTCTCAGGCTCTAAGTAATTTATTCATACTAGTTCACAGTTAGACTAAGGGAGAAAGAACGCTATGGTTTCTGTCCTTGCCTCTCTGCCTTGCCCTGCCTGTTGGCTCTTAGTGATAGGCACAGGGTTACTAGGCAGTTTCCTGGGCTTAGGAATAGGGACAGCCCTTTGCAAGGCAGGGTTTAAAACCGGGTTTAAACTGCTGACAGGCACTTCCCTGTCACAATATGTATTGGATCAGGTTTGGTTTCTGCAGTGGGTGTCCTAGAGCTGATTCTGTGGCAGTCTTTGTCCTTTGTTGTAGTGACAAGCAGGCTGACTAGTTTTCAGCACTGTTTGTAGGCCAGTAGGTTTCAGGTTTGTTTGGGGAACAAAATGAAACAAAATGAAAAAGGGTAGAAATACATTTGTGTAATTGTTAAAACGGACAGTCAGAAAGGCATATATTTAAAAGCAAAGCAGAGCAAATTATAATGAAAAAGAAAAGCAAGGATGGAAACAAAGGGGAGGAAACAAGGAAATAGATGGTCTAGCACTTTGTGGAAAAGATTAAAGTGAATGAGAAGGGCAGGGAGCGAAGTCCCATTGCAGTCCTTGAAAGGACTATTGTACTCCAAGTGCGTCTTTAAAAAGAAAGGCCTTCAAGCTAGTTTTAAATTTATCAAGTGATGAACTTTATTAGTATGCACGGTGCCAAGGTGTTTTAAAGAGGGAATGGATAACAGGTTTTGATAAGAAGAATGTAATGTGCGATGCAGGTTGTGGGAGATTAATAACCTGTTGATGAAATCAGGTAGACCGGAAGCTATGGTTTTATGTATCAGTAACATTATTTTATAAGTAAATCAATGATCTATGGGAAGCCAATGGGAGTTAATCAAAAGTAGTGTGACATGATCAAATTTTTGAGCCTTTAAGGTGAAATGATTTTAATGGCAGTATTTTGAATAATTTGGAGGCAATTGTCTTAAAGAGGGTCAGGATAAATTAACTTTAATTAATACAGGTGCCAGAATTAGTTTTACAGATAGAGCAAGAAAGATATGGAAATTTGTGAGATTCAAGTTTCAAGTTTATTTTTAACTTATTGAATAGCTTAATTTAATTTAATAAGCGATTTACAAATCAAGTTTCAAGTTTCAGGTTTATTATTTTTCTTGATTAATCGCTTAATCAAATTCTATAGTCAAATAAGGACAATACAATACAAAAACAAACTTTAAATAATAACATTGGGTAAAATAAATTTTCCTAAATCCTGCTCATTCCGCAGATAAATGGGAAGATCGTTCCAAGTTTGAGGAGCAGTTACAGAAAAAAAAATAAATTGACGTCTAGTGTTAATAATTTTAAGTGATAGAATGGTTAATAAGTTTTGCTCATTAGACCTCAGGGTTCTGTTTGAATGATAAGGAATTAAATGTTTAAATATGAATGCTGGGGTCTTATGAAGAAGAGATTTAAAAACAAGCAGACAGAGTTTGTACGTTATCCGAAATTAACTGGAAGCCAATGTGCATCTATCAAAAGGGGTGTAACATGGTCATATTTTCTAGACTTAGTGATGAGTTTAATGGATATGTTCTGACATAGGAATTTTGCAATAGATCGTATCCTACGTAATCTGTAAAATGTAGATTTAATTATAGTGCTAATATGATCATAAAAAACAAAAGGTGTACACATATGCTTATTTATAGTAAATTACATGAGCCTGACATATTGACATACAAACTAACAGATGCATAAGGAAGAAAGGGCAGAACTACAATTGTATTAATAGAACACAAGGGAAGACGTGAATGGTAAGGGCAATAGGAATAGGGAATAAATAAATTAAAGGCGTCTTTAAAAAGGAAGCTCTTCAGATTGCTTTTAAAATGGTTTAGGTCATTTTCTTCTTCAATAATTCTTTATAATTGTTTCTAATCCTACAAGTTTATATCTTGGTGAGAAAAGTGGCACACTCACCCCTGAGATAGAAGGGAAGTCCAGAAACTAAACAGAAATTTTCCTACAGACCAAAGTGCCAGGTGCCAAGAGCTAATTCAGTGGGAGAACTAATTCAGAATGAATTTACCTACCTATTTTACTTTCAGTAATGGAATTGTTAAGAGTTTTTGATTAATGGATCTTAAAGAAAGTGATATACTATGGGGAGTAAATAGTTATTAATGAATTGGGGTTCGTTCAAAGACAGTGTTTTAAAAAAACTAAAAGTAGGATTTTAAAGGTAATGCGATGAGTAACAGGAATCCAATGTGATTCGATTAGGATTGCAGACAGAGCTTGATAGGTGTGGAAGAGGCTTAATGAGTCTTAGTGCCCATGCAAATATGGATTCCCTACTTATTCAGACTTTCCTTTCTAACCTCCGTTCTCCTTTGCAGATTCTGGTCAAACAAATGATTTCAGAATGGCCCACTAGTTCTCGTGCATAATTTCAGATTGAAAAAAGGAGCAGTGCGGGGTTTGAACCCCCAAGCCTCAGGTTCCTTAGGCTGTAGCGCTAACCACTACGCAACACTCTCCTACGCTTTGAGATCTCTAAGCCTTGGGAAATCCTGCATTATTAGGGCCAGCTACCTACCTGGGGACCGCGCCTGTCCGCTCCTCGCGGAAGAAGGGATCACGGGTTTCGTAGCGGGCGGGCCCCTGTCTCCGATTGAGATGGTAATAATCCATCTAGAAGTACTGGATGTTTTAATTGCGGAGACCCTGGTCACTGGCTTAATCAATGCCCATCTGGCCGGTGCCCAAAGCCGCCCTTCGGACGGACTTTGGTGCAAAGAGGGGAAACCCTGTATACCAGCTGCCCTTGTTATTGTTGACATGTTCTCCCGATAACCTGAAGTTTTTTCCCACTACAAATGAAACTGCTCAGACTATGGTGAACATTTTACTTCGCGAAATCATCCCTAGGTGGGGATGTCCCACACACATCAACAGATAATGGTCCTGCTTTCACTGCCAGAGTATGCAAAGATTTAGCTATCGCATTCCGCATTGAGTGGAAATTTCATCTCCCATATCACCCACAGAGTTTCGGTATTGTCGAACGCATGAACAGGACTATTAAAGATAAAATCTGGAAAGCCACAGCTGGCACATTTGTGAATGGAAAAAATTCCTTCCTATTGTTTTAGCTAAAATTAGGATGTTGCAAAATTAAAATGTGTTTTTCTTTTCTTTTTCTTAGCAGCGGTTCGGATGTATGCATGCCCATCCCAGTTTTGGCACTAGGATATTTCTGGTGTTTTCCAGGGATCCTCTTTGTCACTGCAGAGATAAAGACGATCCAAAGAGACATTAGCTTTTCTAGATATGAGATGGTTATGATATGCATTTCATCTCTGTTTTGTTTTTCTATAACAATGTGTTTATTTGCAGAGTTAAATTCAGCCCTGAACACTTGACAGATGGAAGAATAATGCCGACGCCTCAAAATTTGTGTTTTATGTTGTCTGTGCTATGTGGTCTGTCTTTTGTCTATTTGTTTAGGGGGTACCCCAGGATACATAATATTGGCCATTTCTAGAGCAAGCTCTTTTCCCACTTTTTACTAGTCCAAATGCGCAATGTTCTTTTTTTCCCTATAATTTGCATATGCTAAATGTAGCTTAGTTAGGGGTTATATTTTAAGAAAAGGTTTTATTCTATATCTATATTCTATGGTGCTCACTTGATATGAACCATTCAGTACACATTTCTGACATAATTTTTTAAATACATTCAGTACAGAATTATGGTCTCTCTGAATTGCCATAATAGTTATATGCAGCACACAAAAAACATATCTTTTTGAAATGTCTGATTAAGAACCTTAAGTACCTGATTATTGTCTGTCTTTTGCCATAACTATAAATGCATTAATATTGTTACATGTTGCCACATTCAGTACAGGCAACTAGTCTCTCTCTCTCTCTCTATGCATTCAGTACAGGCAACCTGGTTTCTCTCTCTCTACATTCAGTACAGGCAACATGGTTTCTCCTCCATTTTCTATCACACTGGAGTACAACTGCTGAATGATATCGGGACTCTTTTCAAATCCCTCCCTGTATGCACAGACATCATTTCATCTCAAGGGCGAACACCACCAGTTTCCAGTGACTTGAAAGATCCTGTGCAAACATCAGATCCTGTGCAAACATCATTTCATCCCAAGTGTGCATCTCACCAGTTTAAAGAGACTGCTGGTTCCTGCTAGACTGTAATTCATCTTCCTGCACCCTGACTGCAAAGACTTTTCCACACATGCTGTACACAATGTTTCCTGTTCATCGGAGAAAGCCACCTTCCTAAGAACGCTTTGCTGTACAATTCCTCCTATTTAACCTATTCTATGGACATTTCAGACTTTACTTCATATGCTGTACATCCACTACCTCTTGGAATGGGGAATGAGACATTCCAAAAGCTGCTGAACTTTACTGAACTCCATACTTACATTGAACAACTTAAGAAAACCTCCAAAGAAGTGAATCATACTATCACTTTTGAAAATGGACAGATTGCACAAAATTTGCTCCAAGATGCTCATGTCTCAAGCTTTGGAACTTTTCTTTGAGTATTCGCCCACTGCAAACCATGTATTTAATGTTTTAATTCATCCTATCTTAACTATTCTACAAATTTTGCTATGTATTGTTATGATTCTCCTTTGCTGTAGAGTGAAACACGTGTACATTTCTTTTCTCACAAAGTTCCCTCTAGCTTTTAAGGCAGTTAAACATGAATTTCCAGTATCTTCTCTGACAACTTGCTAATTTGGTTCTAATTTGGTTTTAATTCGGCATGGCCTATTGCATTACCATTACCAGGGTCAGAGATAATATTATCCCATACTTACATACTCTCTTATGACATCTTTGTATCTTTTTGCCTGGGCCTCCTGAGAAAGTTTCCTACAACCCTTATGCACGTTCACTCGCTCAACGACGGGTAAGATATGGGCATACTGGGATCCCCGCCCAGATTATGGCCTATACGACCTAAGACAGAGGTTTGAACTCATAATGGGAACTGTTCATCTTCATAGCTTGGAGGACAGCTATGATATACTGTTAGAGATTGGCAAGGCATAAGCGAGGCAAGCTGGCTAAGGGTACCACAAGTTTGCTTTCATTTCAAAGAATATGAAAGATGTCAGCATAGCCGTTGCAGGCGTTCAGCATTTTCGGTTGGCATAGCTGGTGTCACCAAAGGCCTATGGGAAATTGTATCAATCTGACTCTGGCATGGGGATGCAGATAGACCCTGAGGGCAGGAAGACGGTTTCAAGTAGTCCTGATTAAATCATGATTAGCTAAAATGTGTTAATGTATTAATCAGAAACTATTGTCCGAGGCATACTGGAAATTTAACTACAGCCTAGTATTCTTTTTTTTGGAAATTATAGGTATGCTTCACTGTTGCAGCATTAGATTTTTCTTTAGGTGATATTTACTGGCTCTGTGGAGACCTCCGGCTCCGTGTTAAACTACTCAGCCAGTAGATAGGCCAGTGCACTTTAGCTATACATAGATGAGATAGGGGTCCCAGATGAATTCAAGGCCCGAGACCAGGTTAAGGCTAGGTTTGAGTCCCTTATTACTATCAATAAGAATGTTGAACTTAGACCTTCTTATTGTTATAATCTTTATTATTATCTGCACTCTTGTTGCTTATGTAATTTTTAGACTGTTCCTGTGCTGTTTGACTCATTGCAGCCCCTAAAACCCCTCCTCAAGAGACATATCTAGAATATCTCTCCCTCCACGCTCATGCTGTGCATTTATGACGTCATTTTCATGACGTAAGAGGGGATTGTAATGAAAGGATAGATTTTCTGTCTCTGTCTATGAAAGGACACATTTGAAAAGGACACACATATTTATGTCTTTTGTTCCTGCCTGTGCTGGAAGTAATCAAATGTAGAATGTTGGGTGTTTACTTTCTTAATGGTTTGGGAAGAGGTCATTTAATTTATGTTAACTAGGTTAGTTGTCTGAGACAGGAAGGCTCAACCCCCCACAGCTCTTAACACCTTTAAGATTTAAACAATGAAGTACATATCCTGCTCACGCACCCCCTCCCCTCTCTTGTCCATCCCCCTTTTCTTGTGATGGTTACCACTGATATGTAACAGATATATAAATGTTTTGCAGACTCATAATAAAGCAGGCAAAAATCTCTTTGGAATACTGGCTATCTATCTTTCTTTCTAAGGGGAATTGCCTCCAGATGACAGAATGTTATTTCGGGACCTAGAAATGGATCTTGTCCGTTTCAGTAGATGCATGGGATAGTCTCCCATTAGAGGTGGTAGAGATAAAGACTATGGCCCTTTTTTAGAAAGGTGCGCTAAGCGTTTTAGTGTGCAATTCGCACGTGCTAAATCAACGCATGTGCTAACCACTAATGCGTCCATAGGATAACATTCATGCATTAGCGTTTAGCACATGATTAGTGTACGCTTATATTTACCGCACGCTAAAAAGCATAGCGCACCTTTGTAAAAGAGGGGGTATATCTGAATTCAATGAAGCGTGAGACAGGTACGTGGGATCTCTTAGGGAGAGTAGAAGATAATGGATGCTGCAGATGGGCAGACTGGATGAACCATTTGGCCTTTATCTCCCGTCATGTTTCTAGATTTCTATGACTTGCCCAGGGGCAAGAATATTGATATGTAAGTGAGTTTGTGTACACACATATATGTAAACTAGTGATTAAGCTCGTTACACTAACGGGTGCTAGAATAGATGCCTGTATGTCTGGGTTGTTTGGTTTTTTTTATTTGTCTCTCTCTCTCCCTGGACGCTGTCTGTCTGTCATTCTTTGTGTCTGTGTCTCTCCCTGGTTCCCTGTCTGTGCGTCTTTCTTTCTGTCTATCTCCCTGGCCCCCCTGCTTGCCAAAGCAGCCCCCTTTCCCTCACCCCCTGTTGTGCAATGCCTGCCTGCTTTGGGGCCCCCCTTCTGTTCCTCCCCCCCCCCCCGATTGCTGTCTGCCCCCAGCACACTCCTTGCCCCAAAGCAGCCCCCTTTCCCTCTCCCCATGGCCCCCGGTTGGCCATGCTTGCCTGCTCCATGGCCCTCTTCTGTTTCCCCCCCCATGATTGCTGTCTGCCCCCAGCACAACTCTCCCCCCAAAGCAGCCCCCTTTCCCTCTCCCCCTGTTGTACAATGCCTGCCTGCTTCGTGGCCCCCCTTCTGTTCCTCCCCCCCTCGATTGCTGTCTGCCCCAGCACACCCCTCCCCCCAAAGCAGCCCCCTTTCCCTCTCCCTCTGGCCCCCTGTTGTGCCATGCCTGTCTGCTCCGTGGCCCCCTTCTGTTTCACCTACCCCCCATGATTTCTGTCTGCACTCAGCACAACCCTCCCACCAAAACAGCCCCCTTCCCTGCCTGCTCCATAGCCCTTCTTTTTTCGCTTCCCCTCCCGTTCTTACCCTCCCTCCATCCATCCATGGTTCCTTCTGCCGCTGCCGCTCCTGTTCCTGTTCAAAGCGGCCTGCTTAGGTTTGCGGCCGGCTGTAGCGAATCTCGCAGGCCGCTCTCCATATGGTAGCATGTTCCCTCTGACGAGATCACGTCAGAGGGAACGTGCTCCATGTGGAGAGCGGCCTGCGAGGTTCGCTACAGCTGGTAGCTACCTCAGTACAGCTACCTCAGTAGGCCGCTTCAAATAGGATCGTCAGCGGTTGGTGCGGGAGGGGGGAGTTGTCGACGTGTTCCCTACCGGGCACTGCTGCTGCCAGCGCTGCTCCGCACCACCTTCATCCTGCCGTCTGGTGCACCAAGCCGGCGCATGCGCTTAAGCTGCTGAATACGGCTACAGACAGACACAGCACATGTCAGGTACCCACAGCCTCCTAAGTGCGCATGCGCGCTTAGAGAATTATTATTATATAGATGCTGATATTCTGCCTAAGAGCTTTTCTGCAGATACCAGCTTAACTTACATAGCATTTATTTGCAAAGGGGCCATACATAGTAGAGAAGCAACGATGGGATATAGGCAGGACCCCCACTTAATTGAGTAACTTACAGAATATATTGCTTGTAGTTGCTCACACTTATGAGGGGCTGCTGAAAAGTTCCTAATCCAACCCTGGCATCTAGATTTCATTATAAAATACTAGCGTAAACAAGAATCATCACACCCTAATATTTAGGTGCCTGCACTTATGCCAACCATAGAACTGGAATACGAGGGGCAGCTGAAAACTTCTCAGCCCAACCAACAAAGTTGGGGCAGTCTCCATCGAGGGCTATACACTTAGTCCAGCAATTTTCCACTTTTTTCGTTCTGTAATTTTCTGTCAGAATGAAAAAAAGTGGAAAATCACAGGACTAAGTGTATAGCCTTCAATGGAGACTGCCCCAACTTTGTTGGTTGGGCTGAGAAGTTTTCAGCTGCCCCTCGTATACCAGTTCTATGGCTGGCGTTAGTGCAGGCACCTAAATATTAGGGGGTGATGATCCTTGTTTACGCTAGTATTCTATAATGAAATCTAGATGCCAGGGCTAGATTTACATATAAGTTAGACAAACTACAACTTGGGCCTCACATTACAAGGGGCCTCATTATTATTATATATTTCTTTAATAATTAATAAAAATGTTTTTATGTAACAGCATTTTATGCATATTCTTTCAGAAGATGGGAAACTATTAAGCCTCAAATTTACTTCCTACTTAATCGAGGGAAGTCTCATAAGAATCAATAATTGCACTAAATTGGTACTAATTTGGATCTACACACACATCTGCCTAGCTCTAGTCTATAATGTCAAGCTCTTAAAAAACCATAGCATGCAAAAAGGGGGTGTGGCCAGGGGAATGACATGGGCAGGTCAGGAGCATTTCAAAATTTAAGTGCAGTTTTACCTGTGTTGGGGATTTATATATGTTTTTATGTCTGCATTATAATAAATTATCCTTTGTTACTACATTTTGGCCACACTGCTGTTTTGTTTGGATTTTGCAGACCACCTGCCCTGTTGTTTTCTAGGATCTTAGATTGCATTTACTGCATTGGCTGAACGTCCTGATTTTTGAATAGCCAAACCGTGACTGTGTCCTGACTGAAATGTTTGTAATTCTTTACATAAGGGTTTTCTATGTTCTCATCAGAAAGTTTTACAGGCTATTCAAAATGCCACTGCCAGACATATTTATGGAGTCTAGAATGGAGAACATATTATGCCATATTTGATACAGCTCCACTAGCTCCCCCCAAAAAGGCATGCAAAGTTCAATGTTTGAAAAATTGTGTTTAAAGCTCTGGTTATTTTCAAAGCAACTTTAGTGCCTTATCATCTTGTGCAGAGCTCCAGAAGTCAGAACTGGTTAAATATGGCAGGAGTACAAGAAATTCACAAGACAAAATTCTATCTCTTTTTTTTTTTTTTGCTTGTGCAGTACTTGCACTGTGGAAATGCACTGCCTCTAGCGTTACGTCTTGTTGAAATTTTATAAGTTGGTTAAGGCTCATATTTTCAAGATGGCATTTTTATAAGGATAATGAATTGTTCAGATTGCTTGGACTATTTATTGGAGTACATTTATTTTAGTAGCTGGCTGTATCTTTTTTACCGGTGTGCAGTGGCATTTTAGAAAGGAAGTACAAATTAGAATTGACCTTTTTGGCACCACTCTGCTCGCGCTCAGGCCCTGTTTTACTAAGGTGCGCTAACCGATCGGCGCATGCTAATCGATTTAGTGCACGCTAAACGCTAACGCGTGCATGTTAGTCTATGGACGCGTTAGCGTTTAGCACGCGCTAATCGGTTAAAGCGCCTTAGTAAAACAGGGAGGTCAGTCTTTTGGAGCATTGTTCATTGTTTTTAATCCACAATTGTTTTCTGAGAACATAGCATCCAACTGGACCCCTGAGGAAGGCATGTTCGCCGAAGCACGGACCATGTAGGGTCTGGAAGGACTATACATGTGGACTATTATATTTGTATTTATTTGTGTTTTTTGGGAAGAAGGAATACATAAATCATCTTTTTAGAACATCATCATCCACAGTTTTCTGTTTTTATCAAACTGGAATTGAAACATTCAGATTGGGACATCTCAGTTCCACTATTGTTTGAGAACTGGATCTGCCAAAGTAGAGCCTTTTCTAAAGCACATGGAAAAATGGATTTTATGCACTAGTAACATGTGACAGGAGCATCCTTTTTAAAATGATAAATATCTTAAATATCACCAGGGCCAAGCTAGCGGTTTTAGCGAACGTATAGCACACCACAATGCTGTATGTGCTAGATGCTAACGCCTCCATAGAGCTTGCATAGTATTTTTCATTTAGCACGTGGTTTACGCATGCTAATCTTCAGCGCACGCTAAAAGCGCTAGCGCACCTTAGTAAAAGGAGCCCAAAGTCTTTTTATTGCTTAACAGGCTCCATATTCGCAATTTTCTCTTTTATGATCAAATTCAACTACTCTATGTATATCGTTTGTGCAAAGACTTTCAATTCATCACAAAACCCTCAAACAATAACCTAGGAGGATGGTATATCAAGTTTCAAGTTTATTAAAATTTGATAAATCGCTTATTACATACTAAGCGAGTAACATTAAAATATCATACAATGTAAACAGATTTCAGTGCATAGGACTTCCCATAACTATGGGCTCCTTTTATCAAGGTGCGCTACAGGGGTTAGCGCGTCGGACATTTCATCACGCGCTAACCCCCGCGGCAAGCCAAAAAACTAATGCCTCGTTAATGGAGGCGTTAGCGATTAGCGTGTCAGGCAGTTTAACGCACGGTATTCCGCGCGTTAAACCCCTACCGCAGCTTGATAAAAGGAGCCCTATGTTATCCCAAGTCCGTATTCTGTTTAGTTTTAGATAATCATTTATACCAAAGCCTCCTTCCCTTCCCTTAATTAATTAATTACTATCTTTATTTTATTTAAAAAAGTAATAAATTAATAAGACTCCTTCTCAATTAATATAATCCAATATCATGATTCATTAATTTATTACTATGGTTTTTATCAATTAAAATTAGTTGTATAACATAAGGATATTTGAAATATATCAGCAATGCTTATCTTTAATAGCAAACTGGGTTTTGTGGTTAATTAAAAGTCTTTGCAAAAACGATATACATAGAGTAGTTGAATTTGATCATAAAAGATAAAATAAATTTTAATGCACATTTGTGACTAATTTTAAACAATGATAAATAAATTGAATAATATCCTATAGCTCATTTTGCTTGGGTAGGATTTTTTGAAAAAGATCCGTGGTCTTTGTTTTTTACATATTTTTCTTCCTAGCACCAGTGCTATGGAACTCTTTACCTCGTGACCTCCATGCAGAAGGGTAGGTTCTTCTTAAAAGCAATTATTTATTTAAGATTTAAGTACCACACTTCAGCTTTTCTACAAAAAGATGTCTGTCGCAAGTTATAATGTGTTGTTACCTATTTAAATTCAACTTTTCAGCTTGTGTCTATGGGGTCCTTTTATCAAGCTGCAGTAGGGGTTTAATGCTCGTTAAACCGCCTGCCACGCTAGCCACTAACACCTGCATTGAGCATGGCGATTAGCGCATGATGAAATGTCCGACGTGCTAACCCCGCTAGCGCAGCTTGATAAAAGGACCCCTATGTTTTAATTTGCGATCGAAGGCGTCTCTTTATTCTTAAGTTTTTTTGTTCAGATGAATGGAATGGCAACTGGATGGCTCTCTACTAAAAAGCACTCCACATCAATAAAATAAAATAAAGCAATTATTTATTTACTTATAAAATTTAGATTCACTTAAAACTAAAGGCCTCTTTTACAAATCCCACGGTAGCAAGTCCTGGTGCGGCAAGTGTGACACAGCCCAAAGGAACTGAAAGAGCAGAAGACAAGAAGACCTGGTGGTGTATGCATCTCTCAGGAAAGAAGGACTGAATTGTCAGTAATGCCTCTGTGCTAAATTCAGTACAAGGAATAATTTAGGAGTTGATTATTGCTTCTAACAGACTGAGAATCCAGCGACCTGTTCAGGGCAAGGGCTTATCAGACTATACCTGATACTAACCAGGGGGTTTGCTGTGTACACCTAGAGCAATGAAGAGGAATCAATTCATCACCTATATGATGTCGAAGCTGCGGACCTCTAAGGGTGAGAGAACAGGATTTCTTCTCTAGTTCAAGGGCTAATTAGTTACTTGTCTTTAGCTTGCTAAGAACTGATTATTCTTAGACACATGGGCTAATCACTAAACGGTGCCAATATTGGCGGCTGCCTATAAACCAGCTGCTGATCGCGTGTCAATCACACGACGGCACCGTATAGAAATCATGCCTCTGGGAAAGATAGGCACAGGAAATGTAAGACAGGGTTTTCCAGGCCTACAAGTCTGGTGCCTACCGCATCTTTGTCGTGAATTGCACCTACATAGGCATTTTAGGCCGCTTACACCACTTCTGGCGTTCGCCATGCCCACAGTGGCATTAGGCAGCCTAAAGCACCTACGGATTGTGATTCTGGTGCTGATTTTATAAGTTCTGGTAGGCACCTTGAAACTCAGTTAAAAACATTAATTGAATGGTGTTTTCTTTACTGAGCTTGGTTGCCAAAAAAATTGGCGCTGGTTAGAGAATCTGAGCCATGGTCTACGGTATAGCTGCTCCTAAATAGGATCTTCTCAGGAAAGTATTGTAGTTGTGCAACTATATATATATATATATACTGTATATTGTGTAACTCTCAGTATGTTTTGTAACTTGCTTACCATAAATTATTAACTTTAATAAATATTTCCACAATGGCATTATTTCTTTCTGGGGACAGCAGTACTTGAACTTTAGGGCCACCTTAGGTGCAGTCATACTTCTTGCAGATGAGTCCAGAGTAATTACTTATCTGAGTAATTTTCTGTTTTGTTTTTGTGCCTACAAGGAGATGTCATGTGACTTTGAAACAATTATAACTTTTGACTTATTCAGGTTTGGTTTCATCCTATAGGATAATAGGCATTTAACTATCTACTGAGCTTGGAGTTGAAAGAAGAGATGTGCACTAAGTATTTGAATGCCATCTACATAAATGTATAATATATGAAACTGTGATTGAATTAAAATGGCAAGTAGAGCCATGAATATATTTAAAAAGAACTAAGGCCAAAATGAAGTCCTTTGGCAAGGGAGGGGATGTGATGGTGAAAGAGATTTTTTTCCAGATTATTGTTTTTTTGAGTCCTATCTGTTAAGTACAGGGCCGGATAAACCCATGGACCAAGTGAGGCCCTGGCCTGGGGCACTGGTGATAAAGGGTGCCAAAATATCAATCTGGTCTACCTTCAAACTTCTAGAGGGATAGATGCTGGACTGAGATCTTGGCATCCTTTATCATCAGTGTCCTGAGCCAGTGCCTCACCTGGATCTGCAGAAGGGGGAGACTTGAGAGAGAGGGAGAGATACTGGATTACAGATGGAGGAGGGGGTGGAGAGATATACCAGATTGTGGGATTGGGTGAGGGGTACCAATGCAAAAGCTAGGGCACCACAGTCCCTTGAGCCAGCCCTAGTTACATATGACTTAAACCAGAAGTAAGCAGTACCTGAAATCCCTATCTCCTTTTGCACTGAAAAAGGAGTGATCCACCAAATAGATCTACAGAAATTAGAACTACTGATCTGTGAACTAAATGGTAATGGCTATATGGGTAAAAAGAGTAGTTTCAACACTATGGTTAGCATAAAACCTGGATTGGTATTGGTCTAGAGCACAGGTGTCAAAGTCGGTCCTCGAGGGCCAGAATCCAGTCGGGTTTTCAGGATTTCCCCAATGAATCTGCATGAGATCTATTTGCATGCACTGCTTTCAATGCATATTCATTGGGGAAATCCTGAAAACCCGACTGGATTCCGGCCCTCGAGGAGGGACTTTGACACCCCTGGTCTAGAGCAATGGTATTCAACCCAGTCCTCAGGGACCACCTGGCCAGTCAGGTTTTCAGGATATCCATAATGAATATGGATGACAGAGACTTTGAAAACCCAACTGGCTAAGTGGTCCCTGAGGACTGGGTTGAATACCACTGGTCTAGAGCAGTGGTTTCCACCCCTGTCCTGGACGACCACCAGCCAGTCAGGTTTTCAGGACAGCCCTAATGAATATGCATGGAGCAGATCTGTATGCCGGTCTCCTCCATTAAATGCAAATATCTCTCATGCATATTCATTAGGGCTATCTTAAAAACCCAATTGGCTGGTGGTCCTCCAGGACAGGGTCTAGAGAGTTGGTTTGCCCTAGAAAATTGTTTAATTGCTCTGTGACCAAATATTCTGTCAGTTTAAAAATGAAGATTAGATTGGTCAGTAAGCAATAACTGGATTCATCCATGATATTTTTCTGAGGGACTTTCAGTCTAGGATGAATGAATGAGGTACAATAAGAGAAGTTGTGAATATAGGGAAGAAAAAGAGGTTCAAAGTCTTAAAATAGTGGTGAGGGAACAGGGTCATGTGGAGCAGTGGTTAACTTGATTTCCTTATGAGTCTGCTGGACAATACATGTACTTAAGATTGACATTTTAAAGGATAATAATACAGTGTTATATGGAATATGTGAGGAGGAAGAGTTCTAAGCTGGTTTTATGTAATAATTACTAACTGAAGAAAGAGAGGAGGCTGCAAAGAAATGCTGTAGAGCCTGGATTTTGTTTGTGACATAGCACACTGGATCAGACACCGATTGCAAAACTAAAGGTGATGCTTGGGATTGTGTGTGTGTGTCATCGAGTAAAACATTTTGTAGATCTTCCCTGAAATTGAAGCCAATTTGATTGGATTCAAAAAATACCAGAACATAAATGCTTGTCAGCCATTTTAGAATCATGATATTTTCTTGAAGCTGTCACAGAACCCAGCATTCCATGCTAGTTTCACTTTTGGAAGGGGAGGGAGAAATCAATCACTTAGGGAATTAAGGGGATGACCTCCCCTAATATCTCTAGTGGAACTCTGCTCAATAGGAGCACCTTGCTAAAACTTAGATGATCTAAATGGCAGGTCTAAATCCTAAAGGTGATCGTTATGGACATAGACATGTATTCCCCTTCTTGCGGGTCTTCCGCAAAGCCATATCTCTCCCTTTAATCTGTTCAAAACGCTTCTACACGCTTCATATTCTGCCAGGGTCGTTATACGCACATTACTCCTCTCCTCAGGTAGCTTGACTGGCTCCCAGCCAGATTGGTTATATCTTGAATGGAAAATCATGTCCCTGATGCGACTTTCTCATATATTAAATATCAGAATCCCTAATTATGCTAAGGACAATGTGATTTTATTGGACACATGGAAAATAATTAAATTTATTGATAAATTAACAGATGTTCCCATAATGAAATCTACTTTGCAGTCCTTATGGTTAAACTCCAAGATTCAAATAGGTGGTGCTGGGATTGCTTGGAAGAATTGGATGCAGGCAGGTATTCGGACTTAGATGATGTTATGTCTAATGGAAACCTGCTTGATTTTTCACAACTGCAACAGTCATTTGGAATTTTAAAATCTCAACAATATAGGTAGTTGCAGTTGAAGCAGGCTATTCAGAGAGCTTATTTTAGCTTGCAAATCCTTTGATACCAAACTGATTTAGTAGGACATCAGGCTGCCCAGTGGTAAAAATTGATTTCTGGATTTTTGAATAAAAAGCCAAAAAATAGTCTTAGAGATATCTGGAGCATCAAGATAAAACAAGTTTCAAGTTTCAAGTTTTCAAGTTTTTCAAGTTTCAAGTTTTAATTTATTTGATGTATCGCTTATTACAAACTAAGCGATTAACAAAATATTACAAACATTGTTAAGTTATATAATATTGAACATTAAAAAGGTAAAATTAATAATATTTTAATACTACTTTAGCAAAAGGGAATTGGACTCACAAAACAATATAAACAAACTATGAAACATATGGAATGACCATGAGGGCTAAAAGTTACAAAAATATTGTTTCCCTAAAAGGGAGAGAGAGTGGTCTGAGAGGGGAGGGAAGAAACATTAGGAAGGGATTAAAAGTTCTAAAATAGAAATTGGCAATGGAGTAAATTTAGAGATCAAAAGAGAGTTTAAAAAGAAATGGTTTTAAATTGATTTAAGTTTTTATTATTTCTGATATATAGAGGAAGAGTATTCCAAGTAAGAGGAGCTACTACAGAGAAAATATCGTGGCGTTTTGTCCCTACTATTTTTAAAGAGGGAACCATTAATAATTCTTGGGATTCGGATCGTAAAGAGCGATTTGAAGAATGGGGGATTAATAGACGATCTATAAATTGTGGTTCATTAGTATTTAATGTTTTAAAAATCAGTAGAGCTATTTTGTAGATTATTCAGTTATTTATGGGCAGCCAGTGTGATTTGATTAGAAGAGGTGTTACGTGGTCGTATTTTTTACCTTTATGAATTATTTTGATTGCTATGTTCTGAACAATTTGTAAACGTTTTTTTTCTTTTTGAGTAATATTATGTAGAAGAGAGTTGCAGTAGTCTAGTCTTGATATAACAAGAGAGTGCATTAGAATATTTAAGGATTGCGGTTCTAAATATTTTGTCATTGAACGAATTAAACGAAGACGATAGAAGCAGCTTTTAACAATGTTATTGACATGTTCATGATAAGTAAACTTATCATCTATGATTACTCCTAGAATTTTAAGTGAAGTCACTGATTCAATTGTTATATCATCTATCAGAAAGGGAGTATATTTCTGTGTCTCGTTGGCCACGAATTTGGACTTAGAGATTGAAATGTACAGCGTCAGCATCTATGAGACAAACATGGTTAATTTTGTTACATAGGATTTTCTGGACCCCAGTTCGATTAAATAAAATAAATAGTTCTAAGTCTAATAGATGCTGGCATTGTCATATTGATATAGGGACTTTGGATCATCTGCTATATTTTTGTTCGTTTATATTTATATTTTGGAAGTCAATCTGGGGACAAATAAATCTAATTTTGGATTCAAATGTTCCACTATCATATGAGGCTAAAATTTGTGGAACAATTTTACATGTAAAACCCACTCTAGATAAATATAAGAGTCGTCTATTTATGATCATGACAGGTGTAGCCATGCAATTGATCACGAGTAACTGAAAGAACCATGATAGAATAAGTTACACTTTTTGGAGGGTGAACGTATGCACTACGTATAGATATGAAAGAATTAATGCAGAGTGTAGGGAACTTAGTGGTGTATTTAATAAAGTTTGGAGCCCATTGACTAAATTTGTGAAATTATAATAATGTATTTATCTTATATTTCCTTTTGTTCATGTACCTTTACACATCCATGGGGGATGGGGGTGGGGGTGGAGGGAGGGGAATAAATATTGATGGGGACATTTGGGTAACTTTGTTCTTTATTTATAATATATATTATTTTATATTATGTTATTATTATATGTAAGATAACTATAAATCTTGAATGTTGTATATGTTACCTGTACAGATATTAGTGCAATATATGTAATACCTACTGTTTGTTCAATTGTATGACACTTTTAGATTAAAAATCAATAAAGATATATTTTTTAAAAATGTCTAAAATCTAAGTAGGGCTTCTAAAATAAACACCTTGTTCCACGATGATTGCATATACAGTATTGTTTGTATTCTGGCATTGTAAGTTATTTAGGATTGCAGATCTGTGGCATATAAATACTTTTAAACAAACAAATGCATACATGGTATTCCACAAATTAATAGAAGGTCGAAAGATGAACAAGCATTTGCCTTTTTCTTTGTTACTGCTCTGTAATTTTCTGGCTAATTTAAATTCTTCACAGTTATTATGTAACTGTCTCTCACATTAATCTCTGTCCTGTTTCACAGCCTTCCACTGGTTTGTCTTGTCTATCTATGCTTTTGTTTTGTATATATTTGATGTTAACTGCTTTGCCTTGCATGAGGAAAAGCAATAAAGAAAAATTATCAAACTAAAGCAAAATAAATGGCTAAATGATGCTGTGAAAGAGGATAATAAAATCAAAATGGCATCTTTTGAAATGAGAAAAAGTAGAAAAGTTCATATACACTGGCAAATTAGATCTGAAACATTAATAAAACAGGCCATGAATTTGAGGAAATTGGCCATGGAGACAGAACAAATAATAAAAACTTCAAAAAAATCTGTGAGGTAGTAAATTGGGCCATTGGATCAGGAGGGGGAAAAGAGAGCATCAGGGGGAAATAAGGCCATAGCAGGAAAAAAAATGAATTCTACAGTATGCTTTAGTTCAGGGCTGCCCAAATCCAGTCTTCGAGATCTACTGGCAGGCCAGGTTTTCAGGAAATCCACAATGAATATGCATGAGAAAGATTTGCCTGCACTGCCTTCTTGGTATGCAAATCTCTCTCATGCATATTCATTGTGGATATCCTGAAACCTGGCTTGCCGGTAGATCTCGAGAACAGGACTTGGACAGCCCTGCTGTAGTTTTTACCAAAGAGAATGCCTGAAACATTCATTGTGGGCCATGATTCAGAGGAAATCAGTATAAATCTGGAGGAGATACTAGAGCAAACCAGCACATTAAAGTAGTATATTTACATAACTTTTGTCAAATCTAATTTGCATATTTTGACAGGTGACTATGCCATTTCAGCCCTGTCAGCCAATCAGAAGTGATGATCTACCCAAGCCCCACCCACTCTCTGCACAAGCCCTGCCTACTCTCTACCTTTCTCTGTCCTCCTGGATGACATCACCATATTTATTTAGGTACTTTTTAAACCTGTCCTAGACTTTTCTTCTGTGTATATTTTGTTTTACACCTTATCTTCATAAATAAATCTTTTTTTTTTTCTCTGTGTGATCCATTAGTATTAGTCCATATTATCGTTTACTTCATTGGCTGCCTTTGGAGACAAGAGTATTATTCAAATTTTCCTGTATCTGCTTTAATATGATATTGGGATTGTCTCCAGCTTACCTTTTTCCTCATTTTGTGTTGCTTAGACCATCAAAAGAAACTAGAAACTTCTACTTATTTGCTTATCCAAAAATTAATGGGTGTAGATATAAGACCTTCTTAGATTGGACCCTAGCATTTCAAGCTGGTAGGCAACAATCTTGGTTAGGTAAATGTATTCAACAAGCTATGTTATCCTATTGCAGTTCTCGGAAATTAATACTACTTTGTTCGATAAGTTTATTACTTAGTGAGATTTATTATTGAAATTCTATTTTACAAATATTTGTATTATTGTATTTCACTGATTGTCCAGCTCTTTTTAGTGTAAACCGCCTAGAACTTTTGGTTATAAAAGAATAAAGTTATTATTATTATTATTATCAGTGAATAATAAGAGGCAATTCTGTATTTTGGGACTATCTGATAGTGTCTGTTTCTCTAGACAAGGGATCTCAATGTCCCTCCTTGAGGGCCGCCATCCAGTCGGGTTTTCAGGATTTCCACAATGAATATGCATGAGATCTAAGTGCATGCACTGCTTTCAATGCATATTCATTGGGAAAATCCGACTGGATGGCGGCCCTCAAGGAGGGACTTTGAGATCCCTGCCCTAGACTTAATGCCATTATTTACATATCTAAGGTACACTCCCCAGTAGGGGGCATGTCAGCTGTTACCCTCACATATTCATCCCACAGTTCTAAAGGAACTCAAATATAAAAATGCAGATCTGCTATGGATAACTCTATACTCTGCTATTCTGAGTCTATACCTGAGGATAGGAGGATGGCAACTGAAATGCCAGTTTTCTAGAAGGAATCCAAGGATGCCCCAAGTAAGTACAGACCATTGAGCCTAATGTCAGAGATATCTAAAATTTGTAAGCTATTGTTAAGCACAACATTCCTGTTTATATGGATAACCATGGCTTAACGGGCAATTTTATGAAGCTCACATGGTAAGTTAACATACAGAAATGGCATGAATTCATATACATATATTGAGGATTATGCATTCTACATTATTTTAATAAGGGGTAGATAGGCCATAATGTGAAAAGGTCTTCACTTACAAAAGGAGTGTATTCTAGGCAAGGAATGGGTGTGTTCTGAATGGTATGTTAAGGTGTGAACTCTATACAGTATTTTATTGCATAAGTTTGCTCCTATATCATATCAAATGGGTGCACAGATTTACATCTTCTTGAGTTTCAAATATCTTGTTTTTTGGATCTGGGCCATAGATTTACAATTGGTTTTGGAGATTAGCTTGAGAGTTACTGTTCAGCCAATGTTCCTCTCTGTACTTCTTTGTCTCTTTCCACCTTCTTTTTCCCTATGCCAATCCTCTCTCTCTCTGTCACTGGCCTTTCTGTCTCCCCATCCTCTACCTGTCTTTCTGCATCTGCTTGGTAGGACCAAGAAAGAGATACACAGCAGCTGAGGCATGCACATGGGTAGTACATCTGTACTACTGCTGTGCACACAGGATCCCTGAGCAGAGTCAGGACTCCAGTAAAAGAGTAGCCTGTTAAGAATGAACAAAGCAGCTCTGTATATGCAGCATATCCTATGGCCTAATTTACACTTGTTCCCCAACAGCTCATGCCTACTAAACATGTTTGCAGTCCGGTGTGGAAAAGTCTTAAGGCTTCTGCATCAGGCCACCAGAAAGCTGGCAATTTAGAGAAACAGCTGTAGCTGGCATCTCTGAGACAGAGGAAGGCTTGCTAGATAACAAAGCCTTGCAGGAAGACTCACCTACAAGAGTAAGACATGGCTCAGTATTTATATTCTCTTCCCCTCGGAGTAGAAGGCATCCAACTGGCTGGTACCAGAGATAGTAGCAGCTCGCTTCTGCTGCCTTGCATTCTGTAGCTGCTGAGCTGGATTAACATAGTGCAACCTAACTACAGTGATGATTGGAGCTATCTGAGTAGCCAATGAATTCTTTAGAAATTCTGGGGTTACTCTTTCTTTCTCTTAACTAGCACCACAAAATCGCACCCAATGCAGCATTCAATTCTGGCATGGGGGCTATGATGCACTGTCTAGTACACTTGGAAATAAGTTGAGGCACATGATGCAAACCTTTTAATACCAGATGTGGCGCTGGTTACAAATCTCTGACAGCCTTAACACTCCAGATATAGAGGTGCTGTTTCAGGCTGTCTTTTGGGCCTCAGCTTCTTTCTCTTTTGTTAGTGAGCTTTTTCTTTTGTCTAACGAGCTGTAAAAGCCTAGAGGCAGCGATGGTGGTTGAAATGTCAAGAGAAAAAGCTCCACTATGTTGCCTTGTAAAATATGCCACCCCTGTGCCTTTAACATGCAACATTTTGGTCACTCCCTAAAATAGCTATTAGGGTGCAGGTGTGTACAAATAATGGGGGCTGGCCTTTTGTGTCTTAAGCCTTAGTACTTGCGTTATGTGTGATATATTCAGTGCCTACAGGATTGGACTTTGACCTATATCTATGCTCTTTAAGCTGTCTACTGCCTGATACCTTTCACGCCTGCTTCTTTCAGTGCTAGCTTGACCCATTGCATGCAATCAAGACATTCAAAGCAATCCTCAAGAGCCATTGTTTCAATAAGGTCTCACAAAAACAGACTATGCACATGGCTGCTCCCTACATCATGATCACGTTTGGCTTTGTTCTCTATGCATCTCCTTCCATCGTTTTGTATTTTTAGAATTAATCTGTCCTTCATTTCTTATCCCCTCATAGAGATCCTGTGTACTTATCCCAAGCTTTCTTGAATTCAGATACAGTTTTTATCTCAACAACCTTAACAGGGAGACTGTACCACATATTCAGCATACTTTCATAAGAACATAAGAATAGCCTTACTGGGTCAGACTAAAGGTCCATCAAGCCCAGTAGCCCGTTCTCACAGTGGCCAATACAGGTCACTAGTACCAAGCCAAAACCTAAAGAGTAGCAACATTCCATGCTACCGATCTATGGCAAGCAGTGGCTTGCCCCATGTCTTTCTCAATAACAGACTATGGACTTTTCCTCCAGGAAATTGTCCAAAATCTTCTTTAAACCAGCTACACTATCCACTCTTACCACAACCTCTGGTAATGCATTCTCTGAGTGAAAAAATATTTCATCCTATTGGTTTTAAAAGTATTTCCCTGTAACTTCATCGAGTGTCCCCTAGTTTTTGTAATTTTTGATGGAGTGAAAAATCGATCCACTTATACCCATTCTACTCTACTCAGGATTTTGTAGACTTCAATCATATCTCCCCTCAGCCAACTCTTTTCCAAGCTGAAGAGCCCTAACCTTTTTAGTCTTTCCTCATATGAGAGGAGTTAAGCTCTTCTTTGAACCTTTTCTAGTGCCACAATATCTTTCTTGAGATAAGGAGACCAGAATTGAACACAATGCTCCAGGTGAGGTCGCACCATGGAGCAATACAGAGACATTATAAAATTCTTAGTATTGTTAATCATCCCTTTTAAAAAATAATCCCTAGCATCTTGTTTGCTTTCTTGGCCACCCTGAACATTGGGCAGGTTTCATTGTATTGTCTACAATGACACCCAGATCCTTTTCTTGGATGCTAACCCCAGCATCCAGTAACTGTGATTTGGGTTATTCTTCCCAATGTGCATCACTTTGCATTTGTCCACATTAAATTTCATCTACTATTTGAATACTCAGTCTTCCAATTTCCTAAGGTCCGCCTGCAATTTACCACAACCCACATGCGTTTTAACAACTTTGAACAATTTAGTGTCATCTGCAAATTTAATCACCTCATTCCTTCATTCCAATTTCCAGATCATTTATAAATAAGTTAAATAGCACCGGTCCAAGTACAGATTCCTGTGGCACTCCACTGTTTACTCTCCTCCATTGAGAAAAAAGACCATTTAACCCTACCCTCTGTTTTCTGATAACCAATTCCTAGTCCACAATGGAACTTTGCCATGTATACTATTTCCTCAGGTTACTTCTGAGCCTGTCCCCTTTCACCTTCATCCTATGCCCCTTCATTCCAGAGCTTCCTTTCAATTGGAAGAGACGGGTCTCTTGTGCATATATGCTACAGAATTATTTAAAAGCTCTATCATATTTCCCATCTCCCGCCTTTCTTCCAGAATATTCACATTGAGATCTTTCAGTCTGTCCCCAAATGCTTTATGATGAAGATCACACACCATGATAGTAGGCAAAAAGGAATCCTGGGTATCAGCTGCTCTACTTATTCTTGCCTTTCTCTTTTCTATGAAGTACGAGTACAATACAAACTGAATGGTTTGGAGAGGAAGGAATACTTTAAAGGGAAGAGTGTCCTAGTCGTTAGAGCTGCTGCCTCAGCCTGAGGTTGTGAGTTCAATCCTAGCCTGCTCCCTGTGACTCTGGGCCAATCACTGTGCCCCAGGTACCAGAGTTAGCTTGTGAGACTGCTGGGACAAATAGGGAACATCATACTTAAGAGTGCCTGATTACTGTTTAATGTAATGTAAACCACTTTGGGTGAGTCTCTTCATGAAAAGGCAGTTACTAAATCCCAATAAATAAATAATTGGCTAGTGCACAATACTTCTGCTGCCAGAGAACACTGAAGAGGCAGAAACCTGTAGCTATGGCTTGTGGTCCACTCCTTCTTTGTAATCCTTACTGAATGCACTATTTCTGAAAAGAGCACACAGAAATATGTGTAACCGTGTACACTTCTAAGTGGGCACTTTAAACAAGCATGTGCATATTTCAGGGGGCAGAGATTACCCCTATTTTACCAACTGCACAAGTCCTTCAACACAGTTGACTTGTAGGTGGCCCCATCTCCTAGCACACATCTCAACCTGCCCAACCTGTATAAAGATGAACCAGTCAATATAATGTATTTGAATTTTTATAAGGCATTTGATAAAGTATCTCCTGAAAAACTCTTCAGAAAACTACAAAATCATAGGAGCTGAGTCAATGTGTTGCTGTGAATTGGTAAGCAGTTAAAAGATAGAAAACAAATAGTTAATTATCCTAGTGGAAAGAGGTAAATAGTGGAGTGCTACAGGGTCTGTTCTTGGACTGATAGTGTTTAACATATTCATTAGCGATGCTAAAAAGGAAGCAAACTTACAGATGACCTAGTAACATAGTAGATGTTCTGCACCCATTTTACGGGGGCTTTTGCTCAGTTTCTTGTATAAGAACAAGGGTGTTAACAATGTTAAGATATATAAGTGAAGAGTGCTCTGTGGATTTAAATCTCCAAAGGGCTTTGCTTCTCCCAGAGAGCTAGGCTGCAACCACAATGCTTAAGCCCGCCCGCCCTTCTTCAGTGTGAGAGAGAACGGGTTGCCATATTTATAGACCGCATGGCTGCATGGGAACCTAAGTCTAGCATTGTTCTCCCACCAGGTTTTCACCCTTTATTTCTAACAATCTAATACAGCTTAGGTTGCAAAGTCTGGAGCACAGTGTTATTTTCCAGAAGGTGTGAACACACTCTCAGTTTTCCCTTGAATAGGATGGGCTGGTAGAGTGAGACTGACCCAGCTTTGATGGTTGGGATGAGAACTTCTTAGCTGTCCCTCATGTATGGTCTGTGTCCCAAAAGTACCACGTTCATTGTTAGTTTAATCATGAATTGATAATGAGTGTCATTGTTGGGTAGACTGAATAGACCATTCAATTTTTCCTCTGCCATCATCTACTGTGCTGACTATAGCTTTACTGGACAGTTTACAGCTTCCCTGAACAGTCTTTATACATTTCCTCACTGAAATCTCCTCAGGCTTTGTACTAAAAAACAAGGACTCCTCTGAATGGCCAAGCACTGGTTGAACTCACTCTGAGTTATATTTGCAACTGTAAGAGGCCCCTATTTAGTTAACCCTAACTTCTGTAATCTTAGTGTTATCAACCAGACTGTAGTTCTTGAACAACTTTGTTTAATAACATCAAGTAAAGAATAAACACAATTGATAACTTCAAGGCAGTTCAGCTTTCACAAAATCACGGAATCGACCGTCCTAGGCTTCAAGAGCAAACTAGATGCATATCTCCTTAAGAGAGGCATATAAGGATATGGTGGACTATAAATTAAGCCAGGTGTACACCTGGCAGGGCCTCCGCGTGTGCGGATCGCCGGACTTGATGGACCGAAGGTCTGATCCGGAGAAGGCAGTTCTTATGTTCTTATGTTATCACTCCCAGGTCTCTCTCCAGGTTGCTGACCCCTAGTGGTGTTCCCCCCATTTTGTATGTGAACATCGGGTTCTTTTTCCCCACGTGCATGACCTTGCATTTCCCCACGTTGAAGCTCATCTGCCATTTTTCGGCCCACCTTTCCAGCTGTGTTAGATCCTTTTGAAGATCTTCGCAGTCTTCCCTGGTTTGAGCCCTGCTGTATAGTTTGGTGTCATCTGCAAATTTAATGACCTCACACTTGGTTCCCGCCTCTAGGTCGTTTATGTAGATATTGAACAGGAGCGGTCCCAGCACCGACCCCTGCGGAACTCCGCTCGTGACCCCTTTCCAGTCAGAGTAGTGGCCCTTTACACCAACCCTCTGTTTCCTGTTTGCCAGCCAGATTTTGATCCATCGGTGGACCTCCCCTTGTACCCCGTGGTTCCATATCTTTTTAAGCAGTCTCTCGTGTGGCACCTTGTCGAAGGCTTTTTGGAAGTCAAGGTAAATGATGTCTATAGATTCCCCTTTATCCATCTGGCTGCTCACCCCCTCAAAGAAGTACAATAAGTTAGTGAGGCATGACCTACCCTTGCAGAAGCCGTGTTGACTCGGTTTTAGCTGCCCATTTTTTTCAATGTGCTCACAGATGCTGTCTTTAATCAGTGCCTCCATCATCTTTCCCGGGACTGAGGTCAGGCTCACCGGCCTGTAGTTTCCCGGGTCTCCTCTTGCGCCCTTCTTGAAGATGGGCGTGACATTTGCTATTTTCCAATCCTCCGGGATCTCTCCGGTTTTTAAGGATAGGTTGCATATCTGTCGAAATGGCTCCGCTATTTCGTTTTTTAGCTCCTTGAGTACCCTTGGATGGATGCCGTCCGGACCTGGCGATTTGTCGCTCTTTAGTCTATCTGCTTGAGTACATCCTCTTGGCTTACTTCTAAATCGACCAGCTTATCGTCTTGGTCTCCTATAACGATCTCCTCGGGTTCTGGAATGTTGGTTATATTTTCCATCATGAAGACTGACGTGAAGAACTCATTTAACCTGTCAGCTATCTCTTTCTCTCCTTTTACTACTCCCTTTTTGTCACCATCGTCCAATGGTCCCACTTCTTCTCTCGTCGGTTGCTTCCCCTTGACGTATCTGAAGAACGACTTGAAGTTTGTTGCTTCCTCTGCCAGTCTCTCTTCGTATTCTCTTTTTGCTTTTCTAACCATTCGGTGACACTCCTTCTGGTGTTCTTTGTGCACTTTTTGGTTCTCCTCTGTTTGGTCTTTTTTCCATTTTCTGAACGATGCCTTCTTGTCGCTTATCGCCTTCTTCACTGCATTTGTTATCCACACTGGATTTTTCGTTCTATTTTTTTTGCACCCTTTTCTGAACTTGGGGATGCATAGGTTTTGCGCTTCGTGCACAGTCTCCTTGAGTAAGGTCCAGGCTTTTTCTACGGATTCCGTCTTCCCTATGTTGCTTTTGAGTTTCTTTCCCACTAATTTCCTCATGGCATCATAATTTCCTTTTTTGAAGTTGAGTGCCGTCGTTGTGGTTCTTTTCCCCTTTGATGATCCAATTTCAAGCCTGCACTGGATCGTGTTGTGATCGCTGTTACCTAGCAGGGGTAATACCGCCACCTCCTTTGCTGGCCCTCCTAGTCCGTTGAAGATTAGGTCAAGAGTGGCATTGCCCCGTGTTGGTTCCGTGACCAGTTGCTCCATGAAACAGTCCCTCGTGACCTCTATGAATTTGGTCTCTCTTGCGCAGTTTGAGTGCCCAATACTCCAGTCTATCCCAGGATAGTTGAAGTCCCCCATCACCACCACATTTCCGCTTCTGCATACCTGCCTCAGTTCAGCTTCCAGCTCCTGGTCGATTTCTTCCGGTTGTCCAGGTGGGCGGTAGTACAGACCCAATTTAATGTCTACCCCTGCTCCTCCCTGTAGTTTAACCCATAGTGATTCCAAGCCATCCGCCCGTACTGTTGTTTCCATCCTGGCTGATGGTATGGAGTCTTTTATGTACAGCGCTATTCCTCCACCCTTTTTATGTGTCCTGTCTCTCCTGTACAGTTTGTACCCTGGTATGGCCACATCCCATTGATTTTCCTCTGTCCACCACGTTTCTGTGACTCCAATTATGTCTAGGTCCTTATTGCTGGCAGTGATTTCCAGTTCTCCCATTTTGGCCCTCAGGCTCCTAGCATTTGTGTATAGGCAGTTTAAGACCAAGTTTTTTGTCCTCTCATTTTGTTTCCCTCGTGCTTTGGTACTCTTGCAGTTTTCTTCATGGTTTACCAGCCCCTGAGCTTTGTCCTCCTCCTGCTGTGTGTGTGTGACGTCCTCTGCCTGCTTCCCCTGCACCTCCTGCTCTCCTAATTCCCACTCAGTCCTGGGCTCTTTTTCGCAATGTCTTTGTCCCTCTGGCTCTTGTCGTTCTGTATTGGTGCCTCTTACCAGGTCCATTTGTGCCCTCGATCCCTGCAAAGCGTCTTTAGGTCCCTTTTCAAAACATATACACTCAGTCCCGAGTCCTCCTTTACAATGTCCCAGTTCAGTATCCTTGTCAGGTACTGATGTCCGATGTGTCGAGGTCAGGTCGACTATCGGCTTTCCCCTTCTCCTCAGTTTAAAGCCAAGTCTATGGCGTTCTGGACGTTGCGTGCCAGCATCCTCGTCCCAGCTGTGCTAAGGTGCAGTCCATCTCGTCTGTAGAGCTTGTTCTTTCCCAAGAAAGTAGTCCAGTTCCTAACAAAGTGGAAACCCTCCTCCTCGCACCATCTCCTCAGCCAAACGTTAATTGATTGTAGTTCGCTCTGTCTCTTTGTGTCCGCTCTCGGTACTGGCAGGATCTCTGAGAAGGCTATCTTCCTTGTCCTTAGTCTCAGTTTCCTCCCCAGGGTCCTGTACTGGTCAGTTAGTGTAGTCCCGTTGAAGTTTCTCCTGCTGATGTCGTTGGTTCCGATGTGGATCACTACTGCTGTCTCCTCCGTCTCGGCTCCCTCCAGGATCCTCTCGATATTGTCGATGATGTCCTTTGTTCTTGCCCCCGGGAGACATGTTACCAGTCTGTCCTCTCTCCCTCCGGCTATATGACTGTCTACTCCTCTCAGGATTGAGTCCCCAACCACGATAGCCGATCTCCCCTTCTTCAACTGTCTCTCTGGTCTCAGATCTGTGTCATATGTGCAGTCCAATTGTCCGTCCTCTGGGCTCTGCTGTGTCTCCGCCCCTGGTCTCAGGTCTGTGTCATCTGCGCGGTCTGCTAGTCCTTTCTCCTGGCTCTGATGGATCTCCTCCTCCTCTGCCTGCCCAGGTCCTCCGCAAGGTCCTAGTTCCATGGTGTCTGGTGGTTCCTGCCGTCCAACTGTCGGTTCTCTCCTGGTGTGTTGGTGGTCCTGTGTTGCCACCATCCTGCAGGCCTCCTCAATGAATTTCTCGAGCTCCCTAACTTGTTCCGCGATGTGGCTCTCTCTGGCGGTGTCCTCGTTTGTCCAACACTGTTCTTCCAGTGAAAGAGAGAGCTGCTACATCTAGAGCAGGGGTAGGGAACTCCAGTCCTTGAGAGCCGTATTCCAGTCGGGTTTTCAGGATTTCCCCAATGAATATGCATGAGATCTATTTGCATGCACTGCTTTCAATGCATATTCATTGGGGAAATCCTGAAAACCCGACTGGAATATGGCTCTCGAGGACCGGAGTTCCCTACCCCTGATCTAGAGCTTCAGAGACAGTACAAAAGCCTGAGGCCCGACTACAGGATATGAAAGATAAGTGTCTAATCCATAGTTTTCGGGCTCACTGAGACACTCCCGATGCCATTTAAGTCCAAGTTCAGCCCCATAGCGAGGGCCATTCTTGCTGCTGAGATTGGGATTTCTGGGCAACGCCGGGTGATCAGCTAGTTCCCTTTAAAAGTGGACTACCATGCCACTTTATCCAAGCAGATTAAGAGAAACTGCAGAAAGACTTTGCCAGATTGGAGAACCAGGGATCTAAATAACAAATGAAATTTAATTCAAACAGACAAAATAATCCTAACCATAGGGACTTGATGCTGGGTGCCAGGAAAATGATCTGAGTCACTGCAGACAACATTTTGAGATTCTCACTCAGCTCAGTGTGTGGCAGCCATCACAAATGCAAATTAAACATAAGAAATTATTCTGAATGGAATAAAACTGGTAATATTAATGCCTGTGTATAGATACATAGTACAACAGCAGCAAGAGTGTCATCTGCAGTACTGGTCTCCCCATCAAAAAAAAATATATATATAAAAGAACTAGAAAAGGTACAAAGAAGTGGTATGAAAGGAATGGGGACTTGTAAACTGCCTTTTTGTGGCTTTGGCATTTCAGAGCTGACAGTCAATGCAGTGGGTACTGAAGGATTAAGTGACTTGCCCAGAGTCACAAGGAGCAGCACTGAGATTTGATCTCACAACCTCAGGGTTACCAGTGAGCCACACCTCATTAAAAATGCTAAAACAGGTTTAAGCTTACCAAAGAAATGGCTGAGAGGAAATGTGATGGAGGTCTGTAAAATGATGAGTGAGGTGGAACAGGTAAACAGGAAATGGTTGTTTACTTTTTAATGTAGATCTAGGACTAGGGGAAACCATGATATTGTCAGGTAAAACAACTGGAGAAAGTATTTCTCCCCAATGAACAATCAAGCTGAGACATTTGCCAAAAGATGTAGCCAATCATCTAGCATAACATTAAAAGGAGTTTGGACAAATCTTTAGAGAAAATATCCAGGAGAGGTGGGGGGGGAAATTCTATAAATGGTGCTCAGAATTCAGCAGACAATGTACACGATGCAGGCAAAAATTTATTATCCCAAAATAAAATGCAATAATATAAAAACCTTATTACCAACCAAGGGACCCAACACGGTCCGTGTTTCGGACAAACACCTTCATCAGGGGTCCATGGACCGTGTTGGGTCCCTTGGTTGGAAATAAGGTTTTTATATTACTGCATTTTATTTTGGGATAATAAATTTTTGCCTGCATCGTGTACATTGTCTGCAGTTTTTGTTTGTTCTCCTGCTTCGCTGTTTATTCTGCAGATCTGGTTGGATTTCTTTTTGTTGCTCAGAATTCAGCACCAGAAAAAAATGGTGCTAAGCGTGATTCTGTCAAGGGCACACACCCTGTATAGCATCACACTTAGTGCTGATTCCCACACATAACTTTGGGCGCCAGACTTACACCTGCTGAGTCCTGGTGTAAATGCTGGCACCCAAGGTAGGTGCGCTGAGTCAGTATGTTGTAACTACAGTGCTAGAACAGATACACGTGCAAACTTTAGTGGGTGCCATTTATCTGTAGTAATTGGTTATGAGCATCCAATTATTGACGTCAATTAGCTCATTAGCCAATAAATTTGCATACACAACTCAGGAGAGTGCCCAAATTTTGGCACACACATCTAGGCACCATTTATAGAATCCAGGAGTTATTGGCCAGTAACAAGGCCAGCACAAAGATAACTAATATTCCAGAGGAACCTTCAGCTGTACACTATTTCCCAGGGAGCACCCCCCCCCGTGCATCTCCCTTCCCTTCCCTATCTCCCCCCTCCTATTGCCAGCTGTCCAACATCTCCCCTTTTCTTCTGTAACTACTACCCTAAGTATCCAGTATTCTCCCCTTACACACCCAGGTTTTCAGTATCTACCTTTCTCCTCTCAGTCTGCACCCTCCCCAGCATCTTTCTTCCCATTTCCCCCAGATCCCTAGAATTTCTTCTTCACTATCCCCCTGCTGTATCCAATAGATCCTCTTCTCTTCCTCCACAGGTGTCCAGCATCTCTGTCCTTCCCTATCACTCCTCCCAGATAAGCATCTTCCCCTCACTCTTCTACTACTGTTCCCCTACCTCCAACTTCCATCCGCGCTATTTCCTACAGCTTCCCCACCTCAGTATTCTTCTATAACTCCCCTCATAGCCAGCACTCCTCTACTACTCCATAAGCTCCTCCCATCATCACTCTTCCATCATTCCCTACAGCTTGCCCTATAGCCAGCATTCCTCTATCACATGCTACAGCCTCCCCTATAGCAAACACTCCTCCACTATTTCCTATAGATCCCCACCCCAGTGCTCCTCTACCACCCCTACAGCTCCCCCACCTCCTGCACTCCTCAGTTACCTACATTACCCCCACACACAACAGCATTCCTACATGACCCCCTACAGCTCTCCCCAAATCCAACACTCCTTCATTATTCCCTAAAGCCCCCCCCCACCAGCCAACATTCCTCCACTATTCCTTATAGCTCCCACCACTGCTTCTCCACAATTTCCTACAGCTTCTCCCATAGCCAGCTCTGTTCCACTATTCACCTATAACTTCCCCATAGCCAGTATTCCTCCACTTTTCCCTATGGATCCCTCACAGACAACATTCTACCATCACCATTGTAGCTTCCATCATCCTCCTCCACCATCCTACTGTCAGTCGGTGTATTTCAGGGCTCTTTCCTGGGACCTCTACTTTTTTCCATCTACACTTTTTCTCTTGGTGCTCTACACTCCTCCCATGGCTTTCAATATCACCTCTATGCCGATGACTCACAGATCTATCTCTCTCCACCTGAAACCTCAACAGACATTCAGTCCCGGGTTTCAACCTGCTTGCCTGACATCACTACCTAGATGGCTAACCTAAACCTGTCTCTCCTATTCCCCTGTTCTCTATTTCTGTAAACAATACTCTCATCCACCCTGTCTTGTCGGCTCGCATCCTTGGGGTAATCTTTGAATAATTTCTCTCCTTTTCTTAACCAACAGACTGCCAAAACCTGTCATTTCTTTCTCTACAATATCGCTAAAATCAGACACTTCCTTTCTGAGCTTACTGCCAAGACCTTCATCCATACCCTCATCTCCTCTCCCCTTCAATCTGTTCAGAACTCTGCTACATGCTTCATATTCCGTCAATGTTGCTATGCTCACATTACCCCTCTCCTCAAGTCTCTTCATTGGCTCCCTATCCTTTTCTACATACAGTTCAAACTCCTCTTACTGACCTACAAGTGTATTCTCTCTGCAACTCCTCAGTATCTCTCCTTTCTCATCCTTCCCCACACTCCCTCCCCCCCCCCCCCCCCCCCCCCGGCACTCTGCTCATTGGATAAGTCTCTCTTATCTGTACCCTTCTCTTCTACAGCCAATTCCAGACTTCATCATTTCTACCTTGTTGCACCGTATGCCTGAAACAAACTGCCTCACTTGATACATCAGGCTCAGTCTCTGGCAGTATTCAAATCCAGACTCAAAGCCCACTTCTTTGAAAATGCTTTCAATTCCAAACTTCAACCCACCTTCTAAGCACCAATATCTGTCTTATCATTCCCTCTGTAATTCCCCCACCTAAGCATAGTATATTGAAGCACCTTTCTTCTCCAGTTTGTCTGTCTTGACTAGATTGTAAGCTCTTTTGTGTTTTGATGTACAGTACTGAATATGTCTAGTAGCACTATAGAAATAATTAGTAGTAGTAGAAGTAAGAACCAATAGTATTTTACAGTGCAATCAAACAGAATAGCTCTTGCCAATGGGGAAAATGGCTAGAAAGTTGCTATGGTAACAAATGGCTAGATCTCCTATTCCTTGCCAACCCAAGCATTTCTATCCCTTTTATCTCACTGAATGCCTTTTATGTCACTTTTATGTCAATCCCAGGTGTTCCCAGCACTTTGGTCCCACTGCAAGACACAGCACAGAGAATGAAACCGTTCCCCAGGTGTTTCTACCCTTTTCATCTCACTGAATCACATGATGCAGAGCATAAAGACCATCATCAGGAGTTCCTATTCAGGCTGTCACATTCTGTTGTGCTGCAGAGAGTGGGTGAAAGAGTTGTCAGTAATAAGATCTTGATATTACAGAGATGTTGAGTTACCCAGTTCCATGTTAGAGATTTTTGACAAATCCTGTTTTTGAATTTATATTCCCAAACAGTGTGGGATTTGTCTCATAATGCACCAGGATAGGGTGGTTAGAAATCCAGGACTGGCCCAAAATCGCCAGCCTGAAAATGGGTAACTTGGCATCTATGATATTACGAAGGTGCGCTGAAAAGTTCTCAGCCCACTCAACTTCCTATATTCTGAGTGTTATTTTGCCACTGTGACTGAAAAAAGTGTTATTTTATTTTGCAATGTGCCAATTTGCAGACTTGTAATGCTATATTTTGACATAGTTTCAGGTTATTGATTGAACCATGTAAACGAAGTGTGGAATTTTCAAGTGTGGAACTCTAAGACGTCATGAAGTTTATACTCCTGCAGAAGAAAATGCCAAAGGAAATCCATGACTGTATGATGCAAACACTAAGTGACAATGCTCATCATACTCCACAGTGAAGAAATAATGTGCAAACTTTCAGCATGGAGATTTAGAGACAGAAGATGCAGCAAGGCCTGGGAGACCTCAAATAGTGTCAGCTCGTGAAATTATTGACCATGTCCAGGACCTGATTTTGGCAGATCGGCAAATATCA
Organism: Geotrypetes seraphini; assembly: GCF_902459505.1. Taxonomy (NCBI): domain Eukaryota; kingdom Metazoa; phylum Chordata; class Amphibia; order Gymnophiona; family Dermophiidae; genus Geotrypetes; species Geotrypetes seraphini. The sequence continues at coordinate 70,090,080 of NC_047094.1, read as the reverse complement.
GCTAAAACAATTGCTGAGACACTACAGATATCCAGGGAATGAGTTACATAGTAACATAGTAGATGACGGCAGATAAAGACCCGAATGGTCCATCCAGTCTGCCCAACCTGATTCAATTTAAATTTTTTTTTTTTTTTTTTTCTTCTTAGCTATTTCTGGGCGAGAATCCAAAGCTTTACCCGGTACTGTGCTTGAGTTCCAACTGCCAAAATCTCTGTTAAGACTTACTCCAGCCCATCTACACCCTCCCAGCCATTGAAGCCCTCCCCTGCCCATCCTCCTCCAAACGGCCATGCACAGACACAGACCGTACAAGTCTGCCCAGTAACTGGCCTAGTTCAATCTTTAATATTATTTTCTGATTCTAAATCTTCTGTGTTCATCCCACGCTTCTTTGAACTCAGTCACAGTTTTACTCTCCACCACCTCTCTCGGGAGCGCATTCCAGGCATCCACCACCCTCTCCGTAAAGTAGAATTTCCTAACATTGCCCCTGAATCTACCACCCCTCAACCTCAAATTATGTCCTCTGGTTTTACCATTTTCCTTTCTCTGGAAAAGATTTTGTTCTACGTTAATACCCTTTAAGTATTTGAACGTCTGAATCATATCTCCCCTGTCTCTCCTTTCCTCTAGGGTATACATATTCAGGTCTTCCAGTCTCTCCTCATACGTCTTCTGGCGCTTGAATGTATAATCCATGAGCAGCTAAGTATACAGAAGCTATCAGCCAAGTAGGTGCCCGAATGTTTGAATATTGATGAGAAACAATGTCGAGTGGACACTTCTAAGTTGAATTTGCAGAATTTTCATTGAGCTGGTGCAAACTTTTTGGAACTAGTTACTGTTGGTGAAACATGGTTATACTACTATGATCCTGAGACAAAACAGCAGTCTGTGCAATGGCAGCACTCAGGTTTTCTAAGGCAAAGAAAATTCAAGATCTAAAAGTCATGGCTACAGTGTTTTTGGATCAGGAAGGTGTTCCAAGGGGCCAAACAGTTAATGCAGAATACTATTGTAACTTGCTGTGTCAATTAAAGGAGGCATTGAAAGAAAAAAGGAGAGGGAAGCTGCGGAAAGGAGTTCTCTTTTTGCAAGACAATGCACCTGCTCACAAGGCTGGCAAAACGATGGATGTTTTGACACAGTTAGGTTTTCACTGTATAGAACATTCACCTTAACTCACCAGATCTTGCTCCACCTGACTATTTTCTGTTTCCAAACCTTAAAAAGAGTGAAAGCGTGACAATTTTTGAGTAATTTGGAGGTGATTGCAGCAGTGGAGCAGTATTTCAGTCCCCAGACATCAGAATAATTTTGGGAAGGGTTGCAGAAACTTCAGACATGATGTGCCACCTGTGTTGAATTTAGGGGAGAATATGTGGAATAACCTTCAAGATTTAGGGCTCCATGTCATTTCCTTCTTGCTTGGGCTGAGAACTTTTCAGCACTCCCTCGTATGCTACTGCTGAGGATTAAACATCCAGTTGGGGGCAGAGGCTCTGTCCTTAGTCTCTTCAGTTCTAGGAAGAGTGCCTGAAATTCTGTGATAATGCTTCAGAAGGTTCCTTACAAACTAAGAAGGTAATTCCATAAAGAAAGACATCAACGTTTAGTCGTCAGAAACATAAATATCAAGTTTCCAGCTATGTGTTATTCTATATGACGGTGCATGGGTGGAATCTGGACAGAGTGTGAGAATATCTGCCTGCTGTCCCTGGATAACACCTATCATGGTAAGTAACTGTGCTTTATCCCAGGACAAGCAGGCAGCATATTCTCACATGTGGGACTCCCTAGTTTACAGGAGAGTTGGTCATTAAGAGAATAAATTTTACAAACCTGCTTGGCTGAAGAACGTCCAGATGAGCCCCCCACGTGTAGGTGGACGAATCCGTTGTCAGAAGAACCCCTCTCTGGAACAACCCCTCTCTGGAAAGATTGGAAGAGTTCATCCACCACTGCAGACATTGAATTACAATTATGTGCATAAATTATAGAATACTATAATTTATGCTTTTTTTTTTTTTTTTTTGCAATCTAGTCATGAGCACTTACACGGCTCAATGGCTGGTATTAGTGGTTGCACCTCAATTATAGGTCCTTGATCATGCTAATATTCCATGAAAGAAAATAGGCACCTGCTTTCCTTTACAGAATAAACTGAAGATAGGTGCCTAAAAACAGGCTCGCCTTTATACAATTACAGGTACCTCCTAAGGGGCTGAAGTGATGTTAATCAAATGCATTTGTATATGGGCTACTACAGGGATCTCAAAGTCCCTCCTTGAGGGCCGCAATCCAGTTGGGTTTTCAGGATTTCCTGAATGAATATGCATTGAAAGCAGTGCATGCACATAGATCTCATGCTTATTCATTGGGGAAATCCTGAAAACCCGACTGGATTGCGGCTCTCAAGGAGGGACTTTGAGACCCCTGGGCTACTACATATATAAACACTTTGGGGCTCATAATCAAAACTTAAACACATCTAAAAACCTGCCCAAGTCGGCACTTGGACGACCTAAAAGACAAGTCGTTGAAGTGCCAATAATCAAACCAACTTTCTGGACGTGTCGAGGGACTTTTTATGCCTCTGAATGCCGCTGTGTACCCAGAGCTGAAAGAGGTGTATCTGGAAGAGTGGTTAGGGCGGGATGTGGACCGACCTAAACTTAGTCGTCCTGCAGGGATAATTGAATGTTTTACTAGACATCCTTGATGAAATTTAAATGTTGTGACTTAGATAATGTAAAAGCAGGCATAAGTGACAAAATGTTATCCAAAGTGACCAGATAACCACTGCAGAGACAAAGTAAAGACCCCCACACACTCCCTCAGTGTTCACTGACCCCCCTCACACACCCACAAAGATCGGAATAAAAAAGCACATACCTGTCTCCAGAACATCAGCACCTGGTATAGGGAAGCCTTATAGAGAGCTGCATACAGGTGTCTTAAATAGCCTGGGGGATGGGCTAGTGAACCATAGAGAGAAGGACCCAGGCCCATAAGCCACTCTAACCACTATATTTATGGTAGAACATGTGCACCCCCTAACACCCCCCCAAAAAAAAAAAACCCCAACCCTCCTCTACTGCCATATAGGTGCCACCTGCAACCAGAAGGGCTATTGGGGTTGTAGATAGGTAGGTATAGTTAGTTTTGAGGTGTTTTAGGGGGCTCACCATAACCTGTAAGGGAGTTCTGGTGAGATGTTTATTTGGCCCCACTGCTCTGTTGCCATGTCTGCAACTCCCTATTTAATGGAATAACCAAAAAAGACCTCAAGCGCCTCCAACGGGTCCAAAATGCAGCTATCCGCCTCCTACACAGCCTCAACTACCATGATCCCATCTCCCCAGCACTCCGCGCTGAACACTGGCTCCCAATTAACCAACGCTGTGCATTCAAGGCCCTGGCAATAGCACACAAAAGAATTTATGCCACCACCCCCTCCTACATAAAATCCAAGCTACCCATCTACATCCCCACCCGCATCCTCCGCTCAGAAAAGGAGATACGCCTATGCATTCCCCCCGGAAGGTCCCTCCTCTCAGAAACTGCCCGCAAACGCTCCTACAGCCACTTCATTCCCCAACTCTGCAACCAACTCCCCCCTCAACTAAGACTACAGAACTCACTAATGACATTCCAAAAAATGGTAAAGACCCTCCTCTTCAACTAAAGGTCACCCTCAGTCTACACCCAACCCCCTTAAACCCCACCTCTACCCTTCTTTCTCCATTCTAATCTTCTGCCTAAATTTCTGTATAGTCCACTCTCAGCCTATACTCAAACAACTTGTATCTAAACTAAACTACTTATATTTAAACTACTGTTCTTAATTTGCTGTATAGTTCCCTATATCTAAATTGCTGCACAGTCTTGTATGTCCAAGTATTTAAATCTACTGTATAATCTTGTGTGTCCAATTCACTCCATTGTGAATGTTTACTTGTAAACCGTTCTGAGCTACTGGGAGGACGGGATAAAAATCTAAATAAATAAATAAATAGTCCATTACAATTTTGGTCCCTTCAACAGCCAAATGGTCTTGGTCTGGGCGTTTGGGACTTGGATGAAATTTTGGTCGAAAATGTAGTATAAAGATGGATGTTCTGGCGATCTGGACGAACAATAGCCTGGACTTTCAAATAGATGATTTTCAGGAAAAAAAATTCTAGACGTATTTTTTGAAAATGGGCATTTTCCTACTGCCGACTTTGGGTGTCTAGCACCATACGTCTGAATCAGATGTAAACGTTTGTTTTGATTATGCTCCTCCATGTATCATATATTATCATGTTGCAAAATTGCACAAACTGCCCAATTTCTGAACATTGCTTTGATTTGTAAATCTATATCATACATCTCCATTTAGCATATCCTGAATCCCAGAGTGTATAACGAGACCACAAAACCTCAAAATATCCCCTTGTGAGAAAAAACTGCATGCAAATCTCTCTCATTCATATCCTGAAAACCTGACAGGCTGAGGTGCCTCCAGGGTTAGGTTTGGGAATCACTACTGTAGAATTAGGGACTACTTCCTAGGAATGGCACATTAGGTCAGTCCTGGGCTTTGACATCCTGCTCCAATGCATTTGGCTTCCTGGCACTGCCCCTCACTGATATATATCTAAATCTCAGATAGTGCAACTGACTTGGCCAGAGTACCACAGAAAGGTAGGACTGGACCTCAACAGGTTATCTGGAAACATAGAATCTGAAGGTGACCTCAATAGTATAACTCACCCCCCACCTTCAGATAAAGTCCCTAAATTATCCCAGAGAGATATTTGACAATTCTTAAAATCCTTCATTCTTCTGCTTTTAAGGCAGGCGAAGCTTGAGGAGGCTGCAGAGAAAGCCTACACAACATTCTCTTCATCTATGGATTAGTACAATAGTGGCATCTAATGACCAGTCTCAAGCTGCACGCATGGGTAGTTCTGGAAAGCAGAACCTGTGGCTCTAGAGGAGGCTTGTCTAGCCTTTTTCTATAGGGGACCACATTTTATATGTGCTGTTATTCGGAGGGCCAAAACAAGAAACATGTTTCATTAAATAGTGGCAAAATATGACAGTGTATCGTTCCCTCCCCAGCTCTCACTCTTGTTCATGTAAACCCCCCCCTCCCCAGCCTTCACCTAGTCTCTCTCACTCATGTTACCTCCCCATCCTTTACCTAGTTGCTTTTCCCTCACCTGGTTTCAGCTGCAGAAGAAACTATGGAATTCCTGCTTCCTCCATCACATAGTAACAGCAGATAAAGACCCGAATGGTCCATCCAGTCTGCCCAACTTGATTCAATTTAAATTTTTAAAATTTTTCCTTCTTAGCTATTTCTGGGAAAGAATCCAAAGCTCTACCCGGTACTGTGCTTGGGTTCCAACTGCCGAAATCTCCGTCAAAACCGACTCCAGCCCATCTACACCCGCCCAGCCATTGAAGCTCAGTACTTGGATCTCTGCAAGCTTGATCCACGTGGAGCCAGAAGTTCATTTTGGTCTCATGGTTTCAATTCTCATCAGATTTGAAACCACAAGATCAACCCAAACTTCTGGCACTTTATGGCTAAAATATACAGAGAGCCGAGTTAGAGTGTGGAAGCAGAATCCTGCTGTAAACACCACAAGAATTGCTAAGCTTCTAAGGGCCACAAAAAAGCATTTGGTAGGCTGGATTCTGGCCCACCGGCCGTAAGCTGGATAAGCCTACTCTAGAGCCATGGGCTGTCTCTACCATGACCAACTCTACCACTAAACACCTATGGTGTCAGAATTTGAGGGGAAGTAAAATAGCCAGGAGGGTTAACTGGATGGAGTAGCATAGCTGAAGAGAAAATTGAGTTGGCAAGGCTGTGTCTTCTCACTTTCTTTCTACTTTTCCTTAAAGCTGGTCTTATGACCATGCATTTCAAACATGATCACAGTGCTAGCCTTAAGGAGAAAGAGCTGCACATGAGTGAGGTATGATAGAACAGGTACAAGACTGAATGGGCCTATGGCATGCAGGATCCTTGCACTGATCCTAATCCCTGCTGTGGCTGGATGGCATGAAAAAGTATCTTTCTTGTTCTCCATAAAGTGTCTTAAATTAACTCAATAATGCAATTTTACAATGTAAAATGTATAGTGAAATTAAAAAGCCTAAGCAGTGGCCAGTTGCCTCTCTTATCTTGGGTTGTGCTTTCTGACAGTTATGAGGAACCCAGCAGATACTCCTGACGAAGCTCCGAGAGAAGTGAAATGAGGTCGCTCCGTTGAGAGAACGAGAGAACCAAGATTTGGTATCAATCTAGTTTTCGGTTGTCCAGCACTCAGCCATCAACTTTCAGCTTGTTAAGTAAAGACTTAAAATTGAAAACCAAGAACTGGCATTAATCATAATATCCTGCTGTTCAACAACCAAGCTAAAAAATCTTAAATTTTAAAATCTTAAATCTTAAATTTTAAAAATGTGTTTTTTTTTTTTTAAAGACTAATGATAACTCCCATGAGGCTGACCAGATAAAAGTTATCTAACATCTGGCAGCCGTGAAGTCTTTTTTCCGCCGACCTATAGATCTTGGTGATAAGATTTTTAGGTCGTCATCACCGAACGAGTTTCCCTATAGGTAATGGTTACTAGTATATGAAAAAGTTAAAAACATGCAGGGAAAGAACAAACTGGAGTAACTGTGACTAGATGTTTACTGCATCCACAGACCAGTATGGGTTAGTCCCAGCTGAACCAAAAGCCCAAAGCATCATATAAGAAAACTGTAAAGTTTGAAAACTTAGAAAACTCTCCTCCAGCCACAGCAATTTAAACCCCACCCCCCATTCTCCCTGCCCAAGTACTAACACCTGGCCACCTCAGTCTCTTCAACTGTATCTCAAAACCATCAATTCTGGTCCTGTCCTTGGTGGAAGACAGTTTATTTAACACCATCCTCTTAAAAATAATACCGCATTATCGCCTCCCCCAGTTCATCTTTCCTAGGGCAGCACTGAATGAGACACAGAAGGGAGCAAGGGGCGGACACAGTTAAAAGAATGAAACAATCTTGAGTTTTATTTCAGCTCTCCCAGTCTGTCACTGCTTACACATGTACCACTATTACCACATTTTCTTTTGGCACTAGAAACTTTGCAAAAACAAAGCAAAATAGAGTTAAAAAGAAAAAACTAACAAAAAAAAAAATAACCCTGTATAAAGTTGCAGGGTGGAGGCAGCAGGGGACAGCACTGCTGTGAAGTGTCAGTACTTAGATTGGGAATGCCCTTTCGGTCACTTTACTCTTGGGACTCAGTTTTTTTTTCAATTTTGGATATTTCTCAGGCACCCACCTTCCACCTATTCAATTTGCCACCAATCCCCGCACTGGCCTACAGAAAGCAGTTTTATAAAGAACAACCTTCCTCCAACTTTGTGCTGTAGCGAACAAAACAATGCACATGTAGGAATCAGCCTTCCTTTGCTATGCCAGATCTCTCCATATTCATCTTTCTTATTTGACTTCACGGTTCCTTTTCTTTCTCTTCCCTGTTACCACCCCCACTGCCCCTGACCAAAAAAAAAAACAAAACATTCGAATCAGAAAATGAAAAACATGGTAGCTTCTTTGAGAAGTCTCATCGTGCGCACGGCGCACACTACATGAAAATAAAACCCCAAAAATAGATCAAGGCACCTCCACTAAGGCGAAGGCAATATTATATATGTTTTCTTTTCTTTTTATACCCAGTAGCCAGTTGCCTCTTCTGAACTAAAAAGCAAAACTCCTCAAAAGGTCTTGTGACATCACTCAGAGGGCTTTGTGACATCAATCCTGCTCATTCATGTTCGTTGGCTGCCTCCTGGGCGTGGCCTCCTCGGGCGGGATGGAAATCCTGGGCATGTGGGAGGCCCGCAAGGTCTGTATCCTCCGACATTCCTGGCAAATGCGGATGTGGGTGCAGCTGCGTGGGGGACCCGGATCATCCAAAAGCCGCTGAGGTCCAGCTCCTGGCTCTGAGGAATGGGCCCCAGAATAGAGTTTGCCATTGCTGAGCCGCATCTCTCGGACTGAGCGCAGTGGTTTGGTGAGGGCAAGCATGGCACGACCATGCCGCCTCCGTCGTCGCCAACGTGAAGGCTTCCGGCAGGAGACAGCATTCCGAAGCTCACTCAACATCTCTTGGCAAACAGAGACCTGGAATAGAAGGAAGGAAAAAGGAGTAGTCACTGAGGGAAACAAAGAGATAGACAGTCTCCCCCTTCTGCACTCCGAAACTGGGGTTTTCCCCCTATTCTACAGAAAATCAGGACATCATCCTAAGAAGAAACCCCATTACTGTAAATCCAGGTAATGCAGCACTGCTGAGTGAAGTAGTCTAGTGGTTAGAGCAGCAGGATGAGAACAAGGAAGCCAAGGCTCCACCAACACTGCTTGTACTCCTTGTGTCTTGGGTACCTCACATTGTACACTCTTCTTACCTCAGCTACAGACTTAGAGCCTCATTTGCTAACCTGTGTTAGAGTAATAATGTGTTTAGTTAATAAATATGTCCTAGTGAGAATAAAGGAGTTTATGTTAAATAACATGTATTAAGGTGCATTAACACAGGTTAGTACATGAGGTCCTTAAACTGTCTCTGAACAGGGGCTCTCTTATTCTACTTCAGGTAAATATTAAATAAATAAATATAAATATACTTAAGAGCATAAAACTGAGGGACTCTGATGGCACTATTGTAATATTTGCCAGGATGGAATTATTTAGGGGGGGGGGAACTCCTGATCTAATGCACCTATTACCATGTTTCTCCAAAAATAAGACCTAGTGTGTTTTTTGGGCCCAAAATTAATATAAGACACTGTCTTATTTTTGGGGTATGTACATGATCATCTCTCCCTTCCTCTCCTTCACCCCAATTCTTCCTATTTCCTCTCTCTCTCCCACATGTGCAGCATCTGTCCTCCCCTCCCTCCCCTCCCCCTGTGCAGTAGAACCCTTGCCCAGCTTCTATCCTCCTATCCCTCGTGCAGCAGAACCCTTGCTCAGCTTCTATCCTTGCCTCCCTCCCATCCCTTGTGCAGCAAAACCCTTGAGCACCCCCCACGCCGTGCAGCCGAATTCCCAATGACCCTCCATCCTTCCTTCCCATCCAAACCCCGCCGACTGCAAGCGAGCCCTACATACCTTCATCCAAAGCAGTGTCGGGCCTGCAGCACTCTAAACAGGCTGCTTCGGCCTTGTACTTTGGGGAATTCACTCTTCAAAATTACGCGGCAGGGTGAATTCCCCGGCGGACAAGGCTGAAGCTGCCTGTTTAGAGTGCTGCCGCCCCGACGCTGCTTTGGATGAAGTTATGTAGGGCTCACTCATGGTTGGTGGGGTTAGAATGGGAGGGAAGGATGTTCAGATGTGCAGCAGGGGTTGGGGCGGGGGGGGGGGGGGCGGGTTGAAGAGTTTCTGCCAGCAATCCCGGGACTAGGGCTTACTTTTGGGGTAGAGCTTATATTAAGACCTACCCCAAAAATCATGCTAGGGATTATTTTCGGGGTAGGTCTTGTTTTCAGGGAAACACAATATATCCTTCTCACAGTCAAACTTTACCTCCTCTGTCTCTGCTGAACGCCGTGTGGACCAGACGAACTCCATGATGGCGACAAACACAGCAATGATCAGACCACAGATCAGTACCACAAAAATACCCCCAATATTTTCCATCCCAAGACCTGTAGAGGACAGCAAGAAGTATGAAGGTGACACAGAGGGGGGGGGGGGGGGGGGGGGGGGGGGAGAGAGGCAGGTGGAATGTGGCAGAGAAAAGAAAGAAGCATTAAGGAAGTAAAAGATCACAAAAACAGTTAACGGTGAAAGTTCCCGACCTTCACTGGGGAAGAGCTGTTTGAACGTGTAACACTTTTTTTTATCCAGTAGTGGAATTCTAGTAAAAATCATAGGAGCCAGCTCTGTGGGTGCTTGAACACTTCCAATATTGAACAAACTCCTTGACTGTGTCCAGGGAAGGATGATTTTCATGTGGATTAACACCCCTAATCAGTTTGAAAACAATATAAGTTGCTGGCAGCAGCCTGAAGATAGGCTACCTTTGACCAGGCCTTGGACCTTCTATCTGCCGCATCTTGTCTGCAGAAGACTGAAGACCCAAGGCCAGGATGAAGGCAGCCTATCTTCAGGCTGCTGCTGCCAGCAACTTGCACATTGTTTACAGGACCATGGGGACAGTGGAGTAGCAAGGGTTAGAGGCACCCGGGATGGTAGTGCCCCTCCCTTGCCCTCTACTCCGCCTCCCCGCTCGTGTATGCCCCTTCCCTTCCCCCGCACCTCTTTAATTTCAATGGCATGAGCAGCATCACCAACTTGCCTGAATCAGGTTGGCTCTCCCTAGGCACGTGACACCATAGGGATGCTGGCGTGAGCAGCAGCTTGGAGTTTCTGCTCGTGTTGGTGAAGAGCTAGAGTTTCAAGTTCCAAGTTTATTTGGGTCTTGATATACCGCTTTTATAAGCAAAGTGGTTACCAATTTATACAAAGTATTAAAAAATTTTAAAAATCTAAAATAGAGGAAGCAAATACACAGTTACGATATGGGGGGGTGGGGTGGAGGGGAAGTGAAGGTGCATACATGGTGGGGGAGGAGTGGGAAGGATCTGGGGGGTGCAAAAAGGAGGAGGTGCCCCAACCAAGATGGCACCTGGGGCAGACTGCTCCCTCCCATTACTACGTCACTGCATGGTGAACAGATGAGGAGGGAGAGAAAAGAAGCCATGCTGGACCCATAGGAAGGGGGGTGCAGAGGACCAGGTGGGAGGGGAGAGTAGGGGAGAGATGCGAATGAAAGTAGAGAGGGAGACATGATGGATCCTAGGGGGGGAGGGTAGAAGCAATGCAAGAGTGCTGATGCAAATGTGCTCAAGGTGCCACAATCTCCAGAGCAGGCCCTATGAAAGAGGCAGAATTATAGAATTTCACAGCTTTTAAAAAGCCACCGCTAGTGGGATTGTGGTGAGTTGGGTTCTTTTTACCATATTTGGTGGGGATGTCAGAAGTTTCAATTTTTTTGGAAGGCTATTAGCTAGTTTCATCTCAAAGTCACATAGGTTGATTACCAACTTGAAGCCCACTATTACTTGCTACATATGAGACTGCCCCATATATCACAGTCCCATTATAAACTGGCAAACTACTTATAGCCTCCTATTGGAAGTGGAGCGATACTCCTTCTCTAGATCATTTTTTACGTAACTGTGATTTCTTTTGGCTGATGCTCAAACTGATTGCTATGAGGACAGGTCACTTACACTTCTTTTTTGAGGTCGTGGGATGACTATATACAGTGGAGAGGAGAATAGTTTAGGCTCTATGACTTGATCCTTGGGGAGATTGTGTTCTTTCTTCCCTCGCCTTTTCTTCTGTTCTCGGAAATATTTTCTATTTCCCTTATTGTTTTCTACTAGTTGGGGAGATGGTGGGTTTGGGTGGAGGTTATTTGGGATGGTACTGTTGTACAATGTCTACTGATGGTTTCTTTATTGGTTGTGTCACAGTACTGTATTTGGCTATCTGTTTAACTATTAATGAAAAAAAATAAAATTAATTGAAATTAAAAAGCCACCACTGTCTCTGCTTTCTGTCTAACCTCTCTAGAGAAGCTGGCTGAGGTCCTTCCCAGCTCCCAGTGTCTGGGTCTGTCTAATTAGGGTTACCATATGGTTTCAGAAAAAGGAGGATAAATTGAGATTCTGGGTTTTACTTCCATTGATTTCAATGGAAGTAAAACCCAGATGTCTCAATCTGTTCTCCTTATTTCCTTTGCTTTCAATGGATGTAAAATCCGGTTGTCTCAATCCATACTCCTTTTCCTGGAGCCATATGGTAACCCTAATGGACTGATTATGGAGCAGGGTCACAATTTCTTTTTACTTTTAAGTGGGGGAACTCCTACCCCCTTAAAATCATACTTTAGCAGAGTCCTATCTACCTTCTAGGAGTTTTATATAACCTTGTTCCTTGCAGCTTCACTCTACTGAGTTCCATAACCTTAATTGATCTCATTTATACCCTTCCTGGATTAGTTCTCCCCAGTCATTTTTCCTGCTTTAACCCTAAGCTCCTTCTTTATTTTTATCTACATCTTCTCACTCTGTCTTTACTAGACAGTAAGCATCATGAAGCAGGGACTATTATATGAGTTTGTACAGTGCTGTGTACACTCAATAGCACCAAATAATAAAAATGCAGTAACGTGTAAAAGTGCAGCCCAGAGAGAGAGCGCGTAAATGTATGGAGAACAATGGTCTCACACTGCCATCTGCTGTCAGATATTGGTACTACATAAGAGGGTCTTGAGGTGGACAATTTTCAAAAGACTGGGTGAAACAGATGCAAAATCTGTGGGTACTTTCACTTGTGGATTTTGCATCCTAACTTTCAGAGGAGCACTACTGGAATACTTCCCCCTCTGAAACCTGCTCACAGAGAAAGTACCCAGAGATTTACACCTTTTTTTCTGTGAGTTCCTTTACCCCTATTTAAAAAAAACCCTCTTATTTCCCCCCCCCCCCCAAACCTTCACAACTTAAACATTGCTCCAGGAATGCCTCTTCTCTATGGATACCATTTTTGTGCATATGTGGCTCTACACATTCATGAATGGCTTCATAAAATTCACACTGGTATAGAAGTGCAGTACTCACAATGACAATATTTGCTAGTAGGCATGGACAGGGACAGAGTCTGGGCAAGGTGAGGGTGAAGTTTGTAAGTACATGTGCAATAATAAAATATGTTAATCTGTGCACATACCTACAAATTATAAGCGCAGACATTTACATCTGCTCCAGGGCAGATATAATGATCTGCATCTGCCAGGAGCATAGCTACAATTAAACAAGCCTGGCAAAATGCCCAGGGATGTCCAGTGTCTGCACCTGAACCCTCCCTTCCATATGCCTAGATCTGGCACCACACACACACCCCCTCCCCCTGCATCCAGCTGCTTACCTGCCTGTCAGATCCTCCAAATATTAAAGCAGCAGAGACAGTGCTAAAGGCTGCCTCTCTGGCTGGCAGGGCCTTTCCTCTGATGCTTACCGCTGTTTTGATTCCACTTCCTGTGAGTGGGATGCAGCAGAAGAAAGGTCCCATCTGCCAGAGACACAGCCTTTAGCACTGTCTCTGCCGCTGTAGTATCTGGAAGACCTGGCAGACAAGTAAGCAGCTGGACAGGGAGGGGAGGGAGGTGCCAGACCCGAGCCAGTGGGGGGAGAGTTGCCGGACCTAGGAGGAGTGCTCATGCATGCACATGGGGGACATCTTCATTCTTATGTCCAGGGCCCACTGAGTCCCAGCTACACTCTGGCACATACAATGAAGACACATTTTCTACCACTTTCACTAGTATTTTATAAAAGAACATAAATTCCTATTGTCTTTATAAAATTGACTTAAAGTAAGGGCCTGAAATGGGCTTACACTAAATTTCCCCTTATAAAACTACCTTCCATGGGGATAAAAGTATGAGTGTTGCTCATTTCTGCAGATACTTTTATTCACTGAATGGGTGGGTGGGCAATGTTCAAACAGCTAGGTAACCTGGGCAAAGGACTTTTTACAATATCCCTTGCCGTGTGCCTAACCACTCCTTCAAAATGGATATCCAGGCTAACATGGAGCATTACACCATAGGGAGGCTGTTCACCCCTAACCTTTTGCCCGGTGGTCTTCCTCTTTCGGACACTTTCCTCCCTCCCACCACTTTCGCTTCAGTACTTCCAACCGGTTGTTTTCTTGCATCTGAAGGATGGCCAATGTGATCTCATCACGAAAGGGGGAGCCTGGGAAGAGAGAGATGAGCAGAAGAGAATCACATTCACAGTACATCAACAGTGGAAGCTCACCATACCTAAACACAACTGAAGCCTCTTTCAGAAGACACATCAGCATCTTTGTTACTGGCATATCCCTCTTATCCAGTCAGCAATGTTAAATCTGTGTCACCAAGACCAATAGAAACCCATATAGAAGGTTGCTAGGGTGCATAGGAAGAGGTATGGCCAGTAGGAAAAAGGAGGTATTGATGCTGTTGTATAAGACTCTGGTGAGACCTCATTTAGAATAGTGTACAATTCTGGATATCGCACTTTCAAAAAGATATAAACGGGATGGAGTCGGTTCAGAGGAAGGCTACTAAAATGGTTGGTAGTCTTCATTATAAGGTATATGGAATGTGACCCCAAAGACTTCATCTCACAATGATGCAATATAAGTACAACTACCCTAGATGAGCTAGCCCCAATACAAACAAAAAACAGAATCAGCAGACAATCAGACAAATGGTTCGACAACGAACTACTCCTACTCACAAGACAATGCACACAACTAGAAAGAAAATGGAGAAAAAGTAACCAAGAAAACACAAGAGCAGCATGGAAGAAACTAAACCAACAATACAAACAAACTAAAAGAAAAAAGAAAGACATACTACACAAACCAAATAGGCATAGAAGCCCAAGACACAAAAAAAACTATTCCAATTACTAAAAGAACTCACAGACACCAAACCCTACCTAGCCAAAAACGACAACCCTCCCCCTTCAGCCACCCTTTTAGCTGAATACTTTAAAAACAAAATTACAACTGCCAGGACAAACTTCGCAGGAACCCAACCCACCTAGAAGAGATCACAATGCCTCCCACAGAAAAAGAATCAGCTGTAGCAGATAGAACCTGGTCCCACTTCTCCACAATACAATGGTCCAACCTTAACAAACTCTATAAAAATACAGCCACGCAGCTTGTGACTTCAACCAGTGCCCTCCACACCTATTAAAAACCTTCAGCCTAAAATTCCACACTCTCCTCATGCAATGGATACAAACCATGCTCACAGATGGCCTTTTCCCACAAGACCTCTCCGAAACATCATCACCCCGATCTTAAAAGACCCAAAAGGAGCAACAGATCAACCATCCAACTACAGACCCATAGCCTCAATTCCACTATATGTCAAGCTAATGGAAGGCCTCGTAGCTAAACTCCTCACCAACTACCTAGAAAACCACAATTTGGACCACCCTACACAGTCTGGATTCAGAACCAACTTCAGCACTGAGACACTACTAGGCTCCCTTCTGGACACAGCTAGACAACACCTCAGCACAGGCAAAAAAATGCTGATTATTCAACTAGATCTCACCGCAGCATTTGATCAAGTAGATCACGACATCCTGCTACAAATACTAGATACAATAGGAATCACAGGCAAAGTATACACATGGTTTCAAGGATTCCTACAATACAGAACCTACAGAGTAAAGACAAACAAAGAACAATCAGAACCATGGTCCAACCCCTGTGGCGTACCCCAAGGATCGCCATTATCCCCAACACTCTTCAATCTCTACATTGCATCCCTCAGCACCTGCCTAGACAAAATAGGCTTAACCACCTATAGCTATGCAGATGACATCACCATTCTCCTTCCTTTTGATCAGCCAACGCCCACCATGACAGACAAACTACACAGAACTCTAGAAACAGTGACAACATGAATAAAAGACCACAAACTAAAACTGAACCCAGACAAAACAAAATTCATACTTCTCAAAAAAAATAAAACCCCAACCATAACAAACCTAGTAATAAACTCAATCACATACCCCATTCAACCCACTCTAAAACTTCTGGGAATGGCGATAGACAGATGCTGCACCATGCAACCACAAATCAACAAAACAATACAGAAATCATTCGCGGTCATGAGAAATCTAAGGCAAGTTTAAAAATTCTTCGACAGAAAACAATTCCAGCTCATGGTCCAGTCCCTAGTCCTAGGTCTCCTTGACTATTGCAACATCCTATATCTCCCCTACCCTACAACAATGATAAAACAACTACAAACAGTACAAAACACATCCCTGAGACTAATCTATTCACTAAGAAAACACGACCACTTCACCAAGGCATACCTCAACTCACACTGGCTCCCAATTCAAGCAAGAATACTATTTAAATTCTACTGTCTATTATTTAAATCCATAAATGGTGACAGCCCAGCCTACTTGAACAACCGCCTAATCAAAATTACCACAACCAAACACAGGAGAACCCAGACACCATTCACATACCCTCCAATAAGAGACATCAAACGGAAAAAACTGTACGATGGCCTTCTAGCCACACAGGCAGCAAAACTGGACCACCAACTCTCCAATCTACTAATCGCAACCCCAGACTACAAAACTTTCAGAAAAGAAATAAAAATCCTGCTATTCAAGAAATCCATGAAGACTAACTAACACCATATGAAACATTTCAATCCTCTGAAGCAACCCACTCTACTCTGTAACACCTCTGGACATGTCCAGAAATCCTCTTCTGTAATCCGCCTTGAACCGCAAGGTAATGGCGGAATAAAAATCACTAATATAATGTAATGTAATATATAGGGACAGACTTAAAGATCTCAATATGTATACTTTGGAGGAAAGGCGAGAGATGGGAAACATGTTAGAAATGCTTAAGTACCTAGGTAGCATAAATGTGCATGAGGCGAGTCTCTTTCATTTAGAAGGAAGCTACAGAATGAGAGAGCATAAGATAAAGTTAAGAGGAGTAATCTAAGTGTAGCCCCTGGCCTCCTATAGCAACCTGTGGCTGGTTATGTGTACAGGAGGCAGGCCAGAAGGACAATATCAAGTTAAAAGAGGATAAATAGGACAAATAAAAATTCCCCCTTTACCAGTACATTCAGGGTTTTGGGACACTGATCCCCTGAGCTATATGCATAGAGGTAACCAGCTACTTAGAACAGCTCCTCCAAAACTGCTTCTTCCTACTCCCAACTGTAAGGTGACCATATGTCCCGTTTTCAACGGGACAGTCCCGTTTTCAGACCGACCATCCCGTTGTCCCGACCCACCACTTCGGGACACCAAAATGTCCCGTTTTCAGGGACAGCGTCCCGAAGCTGTGCGCGGGGACACCAGGACGGCTGATCACTTTCTCTCCCTGCCACGCCGATTGAAACCCTGGGCCGCCGCCGCTGCTTCTTGGTTTCTTCCCAACCTCAATTTTGACGTCAGAGAGGAAGTTTGGGCCAGTCAGGCAGCGATTGGCTGGCCCCGAACTTCCTCTCCGACGTCAAAATTGACGTCGGGAAGAAGCCAAGAAGCAGCGGCGGCGGCCCAGGGTTTCAATCGGCGCGGTAGGGAGGCAGACTAGCAGGCAGTGGCGGTACACGGGCGGGCGAGGGGTTTGAATCCGCGGGGGGGGGGGAATCGCTGGGGGGTTGAATCAGGCACTGGAGGGAGGAAAGGAGGTAGGCAGTTAGGCTGGCTTTGGGGGAGGTGCAAAGGCAAGGGAAGACATAGGAAGGAGGCACTGGGGGCACTAGGGACACAGGACAGAGGCACTGAGGACATTATGGACATGAGAAGGAGGCACTGGGGGCACTTTGGACATGGGAAAGAGGCATTGGGGGCACTATGGACATGGGAAGGAGGCACTGGGGGCACTAGGGACATGGGAAGGAGGCACTGGGGGCACTAGGGACACAGGACAGAGGCACTGAGGACATTATGGACATGAGAAGGAGGCACTGGGGGCTCTTTGGACATGGGAAGGAGGCACTGGGGGCACTAGGGACATGGGAAGGAGGCACTGGGGGCACTAGGGACACAGGACAAAGGCACTGGGGCCACTATGGACATAGGAAGGAAGGAAGGAGGGAATAGAAAGGGACAATTGTTGGGCCTGAGTGCAGAAAAAAAGAAATGAAAGAAAGGATACACAGACAGAAGGAAACGCAACCAGAGACTCATGAAATCACCAGCCAACAAAGATAGGAAAAATGATTTTATTTTCAATTTAGTGATCAAAACGTGTAAGTTTTGAGAATTTATATCTGCTGTCTATATTGTGCACTATATTTGTCTATTTTTCTATAGTTACTGAGGTGACATTTAAAGACATTTGCCTTGACATCTTTGAAAACCCCCCAAATATAAATGACAATTAACATTTTCTCTGCGTATAGTGTGCTTTGTAGTGTTTTTTTTAATTTTAAGGTTACCATTATGAATTAATATGAAGATATTATATGTACATGAAAAATGAATGGAAGAAATTGGGGGTGGGATTGGGGGCATGGCTAGAGCAGATTTGGGGTGGGACTAAGGTGGGATTGGGGCAGGGCTAGGGCAGAATTAGGGGCGGGACTGACAATTAATAAATGTCCCCTTTTGATGAAAAAAATAAATGGTCACGTTACCCAACTGCTCACTTTCCCTTCTCATACCAACTGCAACTGTGCTTCTCTCTGCACTGTTTATCAGGCTCTCTGCTCTTGGCAGTGGGAGGAGTCCAGACAGTGCACACCATAGCTTTCTTGTTGCTATGACATCAGAGGCCTGTTTGCTGAATTTCTGTACTTAGACAGATTCAGTGACCACCGAGGCAGATTCAGGTAACACAAGAATCCTCTTCACTGTATTTTAAAAGATGTAGTGAACATGGGAATCCCCCTCTTCACATTCTCCCCCTGCCACAATTGGACGGGTCCCATATCCACCTATAAGACAAGTGTGGTAAGCACAATTGCTACCTAATACAGCAGAGTCATCATGACTAACCAGTTGAAAACATGTACTCATGCATTCAAGAACTGTCAACCCATCAGCAATGACAGTCTTTGCAGAAATTTGTATAGACTGATTAGAAGGGATACTTTTACTCTTAAACTAGAGAATATGACAAACCTCGCTATCGACGAAAAGTTGGCCATATGGAACTCTTCTATTTCCGAACTTCTAGACTCATTGGCTCCTGTTTCCACTTATGCTATCTCCCCTCGTAAACAAAAAAATCCCTGGTACACTCCTCGTCCATGATTAAAAAAACAACTGCGAACTCTAGAAAGGAAGTGGCGACACAACAAAACATTAGTAAATTTTTCTAAATTTAGGGAGCATGCCTCATACCTCAAATCAGAAATAAATAATACCAAAAGAGCATATTACTCCAAACAAATTAAAAAGGCTAAAAACACAGCGGCCTTATATGCTATAACTAAATCTATAACTTCAAAGAAGAATCAAACAAACGCGACTGATTCCCTTCCAACTGCGCAGGCTTTAGCAACATATTTTATTGGCAAAGTCAAGAAAATCAGAGAGACCATCAAAATAGACGATAATAATACCATTGATTCAACCGAAGCCAAAGAAATTACTAGCCTTTCATTTTCAAAATGTTCACGATCCACTCTTCCACCTATTCAAGAAATTAAGAAGTGCCTGAATACCCTCAACATCAAGGAAACCCGTAATGAAATAATCCCTCCATTCCTCTTGAAACAGTTCTTCCATATCTTTGACCCGCTAATACTCGATCTGGTTAAGACTAGTCTCAGCTCTGGATCCCTGCCTAAGCAATGGAAAGAATCGATTGTATGTCCCATTGTTAAAGATCATAGAACAAGTTCATAGAAACATAGAAATAGACGGCAGATAAGGGCCACGGCCCATCTAGTCTGCCCACCCCAATGACCCTCCCCTATCTTTCTCTGTGAATAGATCCCACGTGTCTATCCCATTTGGCCTTAAAATCAGGCACGCTGCTGGCCTCAATAACCTGAAGTGGAAGACTATTCCAGCGATCAACCACCCTTTCAGTGAAAAATAATTTCCTGGTGTCCCCGTGCAGTTTTCCACCCCTGATTTTCCACGGATGCCCCCTTGTTGCCGTGAGACCCTTGAAAAAGAAGATATCTTCTTCCACCTCGATGCAGCCCGTGAGATACTTGAATGTTTCGATCATGTCACCCCTCTCTCTGCGTTCCTCGAGTTAATACAGCTGCAACTTATCCATTCCTCGTATGGGAGATCCTTGAGTCCCGAGACCATCTGGGTGGCCATTCTCTGGACCGACTCCAGTCTCAGCACATCCTTACGGTAATGCGGCCTCCAAAATTGCACACAGTATTCCAGGTGGGGCCTCACCATGGATCTATGCAATGGCATAAATGACTTCAGGCTTACGGCTGACGAAACTCCTGCGTATGCAACCTATGATTTGCCTTGCCTTGGATGAAGCTTGCTCCACTTGATTGGCAGTCTTCATGTTCTAACTAATGATCACCCCTAAGTCTCGTTCTGCTTCAGTTCTTGTTAGGATCTCGCCATTAAGGGTGTAAGTCTTGCATGGATTTTGGATGCCCAGGTGCATGACGTTCGTTAGAATTATCCAATTACAGACCCATAGCCAATATCCCCTTCCTCTCAAAACTTACTGAGAAAATCGTGTTCTTCCAATTAACAGATTTTATTGAAAAAACTAAGGCTCTGCACCCTAATCAGACTGGATTTCACCAACATCACTCTACTGAGCTTTAAACAACTAAGATATTTTATCACCTTGATCACTATCAGTCAGTGTTGCTCATTTCTCTTAATCTCTCCTCCGCATCTGACACAATCGACCACACTCTTACTATTACTTCTCCAAGAAATCATAATTTTTGACCAGGTCTTGGACAGGTCTTCATCCTTCTTTTCTGACAGGTCTTCTAAGGTTATTTTCAACTCTAACGTTTCAGAACCCTTTAAAAATATCCATGGCATTCCTCAAGGTTCCATCTTATCTCCACTACTTTTCAATATATTCATGCCTCCGCTCTTAACATTAGGGCAGTCTATAGGTTTCATGATATTCGTGAACGTGGATGATGTGCAATTAATCCACCCAATAGATCTTAGTAATCCAGCTGAAGTTTCTAATATAAACTTGAAATTAGAGAAAATAAAATCCTGGCTAGATGACAACAGGTTATTACTAAACGTTGATAAATCAAAATTAAAGATTTTCCCTTATAAGGAAGGTTTAACTATTCAGGTGCTATTGAAACTCACTTCTCTGTTGATTAAAATTATGAACTCTTTAAAGTTGTTAGGGGTCACTTTTGACAGCAAATTTACATACCACCTACACATTAGCACGGTAGTTCAACATTGTTTCCATCGCCTAAGAATGATTAGATCGTTAGCCAAACTCCTGGACCCTGCATCTTTAAACATTCTAATTCACTCCCTAATAATATCTTGTATAGATTATTGTAATGCTCTGTTTAAGGGCATAACAAAAAAGGAAATCAGACGATTTAGAAATCATACAGAACACTGCCGTAAAAATCATATTCAATGCCAAAAAATACAATCATGTATCACCCCTTCTTTAAAAAGTTCATTGGCTCCCTGTCGAGCACAGAATAAATTATAAAATTCTTTTATTGACTTTTAAAACCCATTTAAGTAACCAAACTGAATTTATCAACAGTTTAATTATACCTTACTATCCATCTAAAGCCCTTCGTTCTACGTCTCAAAATCTCTTAACGATCCCTTCTTTAAAGCACATCAATATCATTAAATCCAATAATTTCCTGGTAACCGCCCCTTCTCTTTGGAATTCCACCCCTAACCATCTCTGTTCAGAAGTATCTCTTCCTCAATTTAAAATTAAGGGCTCCTTTTACAAAGGTGCGCTAGCAGTTTTAGCATGCGCTACAATGCCGCGCGTGCTAGCCGCTACCGCCTCCTCTTGAGCAGGCGGTAGTTTTTTGGGTAGTACGCACTAATCTGGTGCGTGCGCTAAAAACGCTAGCGCACCTTTGTAAAAGGAGCCCTAAGTTTAAAACATTCTTATGTCAAGACACTTTTGACACCTAATTGCCCTTATTAGGGCTAAATTTTATTTTGTTTTATTTTTTAAATCCCCTTCCTATCGTACCTTACCTTTTATGTTCACTTTACTTTAACCATTGTAGTTTCTGCCTTTTTTTTCTTCCTCTTGTTCCTGCTCGTTTAAAGTTTGTGTATTACTTGTCTTGTTAACTCATCATGAGGTTCATTTATGTAAGTTTGTATTGCCTGTTCTTTATTAGTACTTATTTGTACATCGCTCAGAAGTTTGATTAAGCGGTACAAATTTTTTTTTTAATAAACCTGAAACTTGATCATAAACAAGTTTTGTGACAGACTTATGGGTTCTGTCTGATCTGCACAGTATCATCAGCATGCAGACCAGATGAATCATCTGAAACAGTAGGCATACTTTCACCATCAGCTTCAATTTCCTCAGTTACATCAATTAAAAGTGCAGGAACATTAATGTCTGCCAATATTCCCTTGTAAGGGCTGTTATTAATTGTGGAACTGCTAAACCCAGGTAAAGGTTCAGATACACTGGTTGATTCAGTTAGAATTGGCATTGCTTCTGGTCTATGTATAGGAGATACATGAGGTAACATAGAAACATAGAAACAGACGGCAGATAAGGGCCCACTGCCCATCTAGTCTGCCCACCTTAATGTCCCTCCCCTACCTTTGCCCTGTGAATAGATCCCATGTGCCGATCCCATTTGGCCTTAAAATCAGGCACGCTGCTGGCCTCAATCACCTGTAGTGGAAGACTATTCCAGCGATCAACCACTCTTTCAGTGAAAAAGAATTTCCTGGTGTCACCTCGTAGTTTCCCGCCCCTGATTTTCAACGGATGCCCTCTTGTTGTCATGGGACCCTTGAAAAAGAAGATATCTTCCTCCGCCTCGATGCGGCCCGTAAGATACTTTAACGTCTCGATCATGTCTCCCCTCTCTCTGCGCTCCTCGAGCGAGTATAGCTGTAATTTGTCAAGCCGTTTTTCGTATGGTAGATCCTTGAGTCCCGAGACCATCCGGGTGGCCATTCTTTGCACCGACTCCAGTCTCAGCACATCCTTGCGATAATGCGGCCTCCAGAATTGCACACAGTATTCCAGGTGGGGCCTCACCATGTCATGGGTATGTTGTGTGAGAGACAGGGGTAACTAAGATCCTTTGTACTGCTAGCATTTCTTTCAGTTACTGTCTTAGTGATCCATTTCTGAAACATCTTACTAACTCAATTGGATCTAGGCCTTGAGATGCTTGTGGGTTCAAACTCTGATAATTCTGCAGAGTGGTCTAAGTCACAGCTTTTTTGTTCATTCTGTAAGCGATTTAACTTTCATCTTTATTTTAATATTGGCCTAGATGTTGTAGAATTTTCAATGTGTGGCAATCAGACTGATTGACTAATGGGGAGTAGGCGATTTCTGTGTAGAGTTTTCTCAGGACCTTTTCCACTTTCCAGTGTCAGCTTGTACACTGGCAGGTTTGGCAATTGAGTCACTACCACATAGAGCTGTTTGCACCAGTGGTTTGATAGTTTGTGTGTGCCTGGGAGCCTAGAGACCTGATCTCTACTCTGTCCCCAGCTTGTAGCTCTTGGCATTTGACTCGGGCATCATAGCAGAGATTATTGTCTGTATTTTGCTTGTCAGCTGTCTCTTGAGCTGCTTGATAAGCAGCATCGAGTTGCTGTTTGAGCTTCTGGATGTATTTGAGATGGTTTCCTAAAGAGTGTCCATCTGGTGTGACTCCAAAACATAAATCCACAGGTAGTCTAGCTTCATGCACAAACATAAGATAATAAGGGAAATACCCCATGGCATCATTCTTTGTGCAGTTATAAGCATATACCAATCTGATTACATGCTGCCTTACTGTTTCTGCTTTGGGTCTAAAGAACCCAAATGTTTAACAAAGTTCTATTGAA
Source organism: Geotrypetes seraphini (assembly GCF_902459505.1). Classification (NCBI taxonomy): domain Eukaryota; kingdom Metazoa; phylum Chordata; class Amphibia; order Gymnophiona; family Dermophiidae; genus Geotrypetes; species Geotrypetes seraphini. The sequence continues at coordinate 70,066,443 of NC_047094.1, read as the reverse complement.
TCTTTCTAGTTTTGGATCTCCCTGTGTGGTATGTGACTTTCTGATGCCACAAACTTTCAAAATCTCTACCTTGGTCAGAGTGGATTCTGTTGGGAAATCCATAGCATACAAAATATTTTTCTTATAACAGTTTTGTAACTGTGTCTGTCATTGATTTTTAGTAGGATAGGCTTGTGCATACTGGGTAAAATGATCAGTGAACACCAAAATATTACCAATGCTTTGTTGTCATTTTCCAAATACAGGAAATCGATGTACACTAAGTCTAGTGGTCAATTGCTGGTAATGCGCCTTAGAGGTGCAGCTCGAATAGACAATGTCTTTCTCATAATACACTTCCTACATGTCTTAACATAGTTCAGTGTCAGCAATCTGGGTCAGAAGAACCTGGCCTTGATAAGCTCAGTGGTGCTATCCACACTCATATGGCTGGTCTCATCATTTAAACTTCTCAATACAGAACCATGAAATTTCTGTGGCAGCATCAACTGTTTTTTGGGGCAGCCAGTGGCATATTGGGTGGTTCAATATAACAAATCACCTGACATAACCAGAAGATCTAGGTGATTTGACATTATAGACTTAACAGGTTTACGGTATTTCTTTACTTTCCACATACTGTGAATTTGGCACCATATAGATAGTTCTGTTATGTCCCTTCCGGATTCCATACTCTAGGTGTTCAATCCCTTCCCGCAATCCGGGAGTTGCATAAATCTAAACACTTTTCTGAGCATGTGCTCCTCCTACCTTAGAGAGTGAGTTAGAGCCCCCCCCCACACACACACACACACAATTTCAGTTTCTGCAAGCAATCCATGCAAAAGTCTTTTGATTTTCTCTACATCTTTTTCTTATTTTTTTTTAAGTCTGTGTTTCTGGTCACCATTGCCTCGGCATTGTGTGCGTCAGAGTTTCAGGCTCTTTCATGCAGTGAACCCTTTCTATGGATCACAGAAGTGGGGCTGGTTGTCCATATAGTACCTTCTTTCTATCGAAGGTGGTTTCCGATTTCCATGTCACCCAAACAGTTCGTTTTCCTGTGTTTCACTTCACAGGATCGGTGCAAAAGAATCAAATCTTCTGCAACTTGGACGTCAGGAGAATTTTGCTCCACTATTTGGAGAAGACTAATGACTTTCGGCTATCTGATCATCTGTTTGTCCTGACTAATCTGTCTCGGCCAAGTGGGCCAGCTTCTAGGTCCTCGATCGCCCATTGGATTCATATAGCCATTTATGCGACTTACATCATCCGCGGTAGGTAGCTGCCTGTTTCTCTCATGGCCCACTCAACTAGAAGCGTTGTTGCCTCATGGGTGGAGTCTCAAGCATTTCATCCAGCTGAAATTTGCAGGGCAGCTGCTTGGTCCTATCTTAATAATTTTCCCCGGTTTTAACGAGTGGATATGGTGGCTCGCTCTAATGCCGCTTATGGGATCTCAGTGCTGTGGGCAGTCTCTTCTGTCCCTCCCTAGATGCTACAACAACTGATGAAGGAACGAACAATACTTTGAATACCTTTTTAAACTTAAGTGGCGCTCAGAATCCAAGATCAGCTGAGCGACCGTGTCACAGGAAATATAAAAGAAGTTCTTCTGAATCAGGTACTCTGCCGTCAGCGTCTAGATTTTGTGTATTAGCTGTTTCGCTGTAACATTATGTTTAACGGCTACACATATGCATCATTTTTTGTCTTTGTTACATTGTTTAGGACACATTTTAAGCAGCAGTTCACTAGCAAGTCAGCGGGTTCTCTGAAGCAGCCAGGGTTGGCGAAACGCGTCAGAACCTCGCCGGGTCAACGCTAATTGAACATTCAAGATAAGTTTTTTTTGAACTCACAGAACCTCGTGGGTCAACGCTAATTGAACATTCAAGATAAGTTTTTTTTGAACTCACGTTTTTTTGAATTTATTCACAAATTGAAGAGTTATTTCACTAGATGGACATAACTATTTGAGAACGTTTTCTAACAAGTACTTTTCATTACCTTTTCACTTTTAATGGTGCAGTGATAGATTCTACAAAAAACGCTCTCTAGGGGTTCCGCACCCCACACTGAGGTTTTTTACTCCATCTTGGATTCTGAGCGCCACTTAAGTTTAAAAAGGTATTCAAAGTATTGTTCGTTCCTTCATCAGTTGTTTTTGTATCTACGAATTTTGGGAACAACCCTGAGTTTGAATTTTCACCCAGTTGTGTGTATTGGACCTCCCTAGATGCTGCCATTGCTTCGGTACATCACCTAGAGTATGTCCAGAGAAGGGATGTTAACAGAATGGAAAATTAGGTTTTTACCTTCGATAATCTTTCTGTTAGACTCTGTAGGATTCCATAAGACATGCCCTCTCTGTGTAAGCTCTGTTGTTTCAAAACCGTGTTCTTTCTGCCTCAGTTATTCTCCTTGCAGGCTTCAGGATCTTCCAGCAAGTCAACAGAACCTGGGGGCAGTTTGCTCTTCTTTGAGTATACATCTTGCTGATGGCTGTTTCATGTGGGGCTTATTACACACAGCGGGTTAATTCTACATTATTCTTAAATATTTTTCTGTGTTGCATTTTGCCTGTTATTTGTTTTTATATTTTGCAAAGCTGTTCATAACAGGAATTGCTTATGTTGCTGGAGAGGTTCCTGCGTGACCCCTTCTTTGTCATGGATTGGTTCCGGTATGATTACTTGACATTGGGCCGAACTATAGGGGGCTCTAACTCACTCTCTAAGGTAGGAGAAGCACATGCTCAGAAAAGTGTTTGTATTTCTGCAACTTTCGGAACGCGGGAAGGTATTGAACACCTAGAGTATGGAATCCCTCAGGGACTAACAGAAAGAAGATTATCGAAGGTAAAAACCTAATCTTCCATTGTGGAATTTGTCTACTACAGCTCACTTCAATGCTAAGAATTCCAGCTGGCGAACTGGATATTTCTTTTCAGGTTCAGATAATTTTCGGCTGGCAAAAGCAACAGGCTTTATATCCTATGAATACTCCTGGTACAATATTGCACCTAATCCTTCGTGGCCAGCAATTGTATGCAGAATGTAGGGCAGTCGACCGTCAATGAAAGCCAACACTGGTGCCCTTCTACCTTCATGGAGACTACTGATGTGACATTGGAACTGTTCGCATTGCGGGTCCCCAGGCGCTCCTTCACTGGGTCCCTCAGGAGTTTCCCTGCGGCTTGGTGGACTTAGTCCTATGTGGGGCCCCAAGTTGCACTCTCCAGCCAGTGGAATTACTGTTTTGCCAGTGGTACTGAAGGAAAATCCAGATGCATGACCACGCCCCCCCCCAGGCCTGCTCAGCTCCACCCCGTTCCACCTGTGTCACTAGCATTCCAACCCCCAGCCCCACCCCCAGATGGCATCCGCGTATGCATGGACATGACTGCGCAGATGCCTCTTCTCCACGTGATTTTGACGGAAAGCTTTTCAAAACCCGGACAAAGTGCCAGATTTTGAAAAGCCGTCCAGACCCCCAGACATGTCCTCGAAAAAGAGGACATGTCCGGGGAAATCCGGACGTCTGGTAACCCTAGCCAGTGGCTTCCTTCTGGAAGGGCAGGGACAGGGCACAGATGTCAATGCAGATGACTTTTTTAAATATGCAATGTCACCTCAGTAACAACTATAGAAAAATAGACAAATATAGTGCAAAATATAGACAGCAAATATAAATTCTCATAACTGACACAGTTTGATCACTAAATTGAAAATAAAATCATTTTTTTCTACCTTTATTGTCTGGTCTTCCTCCCCCCCCCCCCCCCCCATACCCACCCACCACGGTTGTCTGGTGATTTCTTTATTTCTTTTCTTCCTCAGGCAAAGCAATTGTCTCTTCCTCCTTCCCTCCTTCCTATGTCCCCCCTCAATGCCTTCCAGCCTTTGTCCTCTTCCTCCCCCCATTGTCTGGTGATTTCTTTCTTTCCTTCCTCAGGTCCAACAATTGTCCCTTTCTCCCTCCCTCCTGTTCCCTCACTGCCTTCCAGCCTCTGTCCTCTTCCTCCCCCCATTGTCTGGTGATTTCATTCTTTCCTTCCTCAGGTCCAACAATTGTCCCTTTCTCCCTCCCTCCTGTTGCCTCACTGCCTTCCAGCCTCTGTCCTCTTCCGCCCCCCCCCCCCCCAAGCCTGCCTGCCCGCTGGATTTAATTACCCCCCGCTGCTGTGTGGACACTGCTCAGCAACACGGCACCCGTAAGGGCCAGGCGGGTACAGTGATTGCATGCCACTGACCCAGAAGCTTACCTCCGACTTCAATTCTGACTTTGGCGAGAAGGCTGGTCCAGACCTTCTCGCCGACATCAGAATTGACATCGGGGGTAAGGCTTCTGGGCTGGCGGCATGCAATCACTGCACCCGCCTGGCTTTTCCCTTCTTTTACTTTCGGCAGTGAGCAACCAGCAGCGGCGGCGGCAGGCGGTGGTCCTGCAAGGTAACGGGGGGGGGGGATTTGGGTATTTGCTCTATAGGATGCACCCTTTTTTCCACCCACTTTTTTGGGGGGAAAATGTGCGTCTTATGGAGTGAAAAATACAGAAATTGACAAAGGAATCTCTTGTAACAGAAAGGTCCTTGTAACAGAAAGGCCCTTCCCTCTCCCGGACACCAATTTAGTAAAGTTTGCATTGCCATTTTCACAGTAATATCCAAAAGTGCACAAACCAGTTTCTATTTCAGACCTTTTCTTGTGTTTATTTTATTTTCAAATCCCTGCCACTCTGACAGAATGATACAGCAACCAATGTGCTCCAATGTGGCCAGAGTTGAGTGCAGCAAAATATACCAAAATTAATGTAAACCCTTTTAGATAGGTCCCTGTTCATGTGCAATTTGTGTAGCCCCTGGCTTCTTATGGTACCCTGTAGCTGGTTATGTGCACAGGAGGCAGGCCTGAAAGACACTATCAGGTAAAAAGAGGGAAAAATATCTTATTATAGCAAAAAGATCGCAGCAGCCAATAACTCTTCAGCACTTTACAAGATTGAGAAATCTCTTACCTTTCGGGATTCCAATAGTAAAATGATGGATGCCTCAGCTCCCCCAGCCCAAGATTTGGCATATCATTTCATCAACAAAATAGTCTGTGTGCATGACTCAATGTCTATTCAGGCTGCCTGTCTTGATACCTCTCCAGAAAAGATCAAACATATTCCCATCAGCATTTTTTCTAACTTTAGCCCCCCTCTCTGGTGAAGATCCAATAAACCCTCCAGTCCTTAAATATGACGGGAAACCCATGCGACATTCTGCCATCATCATTATTGAATCAGTTCTTTTCCATCCTAGGACCTTTTGTCCATAGCATGATATCGAACAGCCTCATAACTGGCTCTTTGCCAAAAGTCAAAATCAGCAACTATCAAACCGATTCTTAAGCAGTTAAATGCAAGCACAAAAGAATGTTCCAATTACCGACCTATAGCAAACATTCCATTTCTTGCTAAACTAACCGAGAAAATTGTGTTCAACCAACTGACTCCATTCTTTGAGAAGACAAACGCCTTACATTTCAATCAAACTGGCTTTAGACCACACAATTCAAATGAGTTTTCAGTCTTAGGACTCTTAACTTTTTAAAATTTTACATGGAATTTTTTCGTCTTTATTTCCTCTATCATTTAACTCTCTTCGGTTTCACACTACCAGGAATACACATAAATTTAAATTGCTTTTCCCTTCTGTTAAAGGGATTAAAACCCTAGGTAAATTCTCACATTCTTTAGCCTATTCCTTGGTAAAAGTTTGGAACGATCTTCCTTCGATTATCAGAATGTCATTATCTCTATCACTTTTTAGGAAAAATCTGAAAACTTATCTCTCAGAGATTCTTAACTGAGGACTGATCTAATTTATTGAAAATTTTTCTATTACTTTCATTATTCTTTTAAACTTTGTTAACTGGCTCGAGTCCTTGCTGGAATGATCTGGTATATAAGATGGAAATTAGATTAGATTAGATTAACTTCCATTAGATACTTTCTAGACCACAGAAAATCTGTCCTGCTTGTGTCTTTGGATTTAATAGCCGCCTTTAATACAATTGATCATTCACTTCTATTGCTCAGACTTCGTTCACTGGGAATCTCAGGAACAGCCCTAGAGTACTGTAGTTTAAGTCGTATTTCTCCAATAGGACTTATCAAGTCAAGACTCCAAACTCTGCCTCGGAGCCATATTCGCAAAGGTTTGATGTCCCCCAAGGTTCCATTTTGTCTCCGATGTTGTTCAACCTTTTTCTAGCCCCACTGTTAACATTAGCATAATCAATTGGTTTCACCATTTTCGCCTATGATGATATACAATTACTTTACCCTATTCAGACACAAAACAAAAATAAAACTTGCATTAATCAGCAATTGGCACTCTGAGAACTTTCTCTCACTTAATATTAGTAAATAAAAAACCTTGATATTTCCAACAATGAGGCTCTATCATCCCCTATCTGTATCAATTCAACACCCATCCAAACAGTAACTTCGATCAAAGTGATTCTTGATGATAAGCTATCCTTCAATAAGCAAGTCAGTTCTGTAGTTAAAAAATGCTTTTTTTAAACTCAAAATGATTTGTTTTCTTTCATCTCTTTTGGATCACAATTCCCTCAATATACTCATTCATTCGCTGGTGATTTTCAACTTAGATTACTGTCATTCACTCTATCAGGGAATCACGCAAAAAGAAATTAGGAGGCTTCAGATAATTCAAAACACGGCAGTAAAATTAATCTTCAAGGCAAAAAAATATGACCATGTTACTCCACTTGTGAAAACTGCTCACACAGGATAATTTTCAAAATTCTCCTTCTTACCTTTAAAGTTAAACTAGATCTCTCTAGTATAGTCCTTCTTTCATAGATAGGGTTCTTCGATCATCTCAACAAAATCTTCTGGATACTCCATCCATCCGTCAGATCTTTTATGATAAGACCCGAAAAACAATTTTCTCAGTGATAGCTCTAACATTGTGGAACTCTCTACCTTCAAATATGAGGCAAGAAACCAACGTGGCCAAATTCAAAGCAAGCCTAAAAACTTTTCTTTTTAAAGATGCATTTGGAGTACGAATCAGGTTTTCTGAATTATCTTATTCCCTTTCCAATTTATTCTCTCCCATTCCTTCTCTTTTTATTTTATGAAATGATGTATCCTAAAAGTTCTCTTTTCGTATCACGTATCATCTCTCATGTTGTCTGTTTTGCCTATTTTAGCCTAATTTTTAGATAATGTTTTTTTTTGTAAACCGCTTAGGATTGGTAAGTGGTATATCAAACAATAATAAACCTGAAACTTAAATAAGACAAATAGAAAGTCTCCCTTTATCAGTACATTCAGGGTTTTGGGACACTAATCCCCTGAGTTATATGCATAGAGGTAACTAGCTGCTTAGAGAAATTCTCTGACAGCTCCCCCTAAACTACTAACTAGAGATAGAAAAACAGTCTCTCCCTATTCCCAACTGCTCACTTTCCTTTCTCACACCAGCTGCCACTGTGCTTCTCTCTACACTGTTTATCAGGCTGAAAAAACTCTGACTCTTTCAAAAGAACTAATAGGAGCTCTCTGCTCTTGGTAGTGGGAGGAGTCCACACAGTGTGCATGATAGCCTCCCCATTGCTATGACATCAGAGGCCTGTTTGCTGAATTTCTGTACTTAGATTCGGGTAAACAGAAATACCCTTCTTCACTGCACTTTGAAAGATGCAGTGAACATGGGAATCCCACTCTTCACATAAGGAAATACTTTTTTACAGAAAGGGTGGTTAATGTATGGAATAGTCTCCTGGTAGAGGTGGTGGAGACAAAGATTGTGTCTGAATTCAAGAAAGCATGGGCGAGGCACTTGGGATCTCTTAGTGAATGGATGAGCACACTGGATGGGCCATTTGGCCTTTATCTGCCGTCATGTTTCTATGTTTTACCTGCTCGCCATTAATCCTCTCTACCAGGTTCCAACTTACAGGCTGGATTGTACTGGAAAGTTCATAAACAGATCAGCAGGTATTTTTGTTATTCCCCTTATGCTGCTGATATCACAGATCTGCTGCAGAAGCAGGAAAGTGCAGGGTATCTCTGTAAAGTGTTGGGCCTCTGGGAACATTTGGGTCTACTTTCTGCATTCCATTAAAACACCTAACTATGTCCTTTTAGGTGTACATTCAAGAAAGATCACCTACAATTAAGTGCCCCAATAAAACGCACTAAATGTGAATTCTAGAAAGGAAATTACATGCATAATTGCTGTTGCAGAATACTGGTATAAATATGGGTGCCTACCTAATGTCAATTTAGACTCCTTACCTGCCCAGGCCCTTCCCCCCTAGAAGTTGTACATGATTGATCTTGTGTACACATGTAACTTCTAATTGGTGCCACTGAACCCTATTTATGGCCTATTATTGCTCAATAACACCAATTAGCTCCTCATTATTAATGTAATTAGTGCACACAACTGTCCTTATTCTGTAACTTGCTTATGCTAATTTGCATACTAAGTGTAATTTGGGGCACCCAACTTTATAGAATCTGGGGGTTAATGTGCCACATTTGTGATTTTCCATCTCTCTTCTCCCTTCTTCTGACCCTGCCCATCCCCCTACTATACTGACATTGAATAAAGCAAAATGATAGACTTATGCTGTAACCTTCTGTTTCTCCAGCACCAATCTATCTTGCTTTGACTATTGCAATCTTCTGTGGTACTAAGCAAGGAGAATAAGAACATAAGAATAGCCTTACTGGGTCAGACCAATGGTCCATCTAGTCCAGTATCCCATCTTCATGGACACCAATCCAAGTCACAAGTACCTGGCAAAAACTCAAATAGTAGCAGCATTCCATGCCACCGATCCAGGGCAAGCATTAGCTTCTCCCATGTCTGTCTCAACAGCAGACTAAAATTCATCAATAGGAGAATGGTAAGAGTACCTCTGTAAGAACCTCTTCCTGCCAAACACAAATGACTGTGCCATGTCTTACTCACCCAAGGGCATGCCAATTCCATATCCCTTGGTGTCCAGTAAACCTCCGATCTGTGTCAGGTTGCAGTTGAGTCGCCGATGATACTCATTCATGGTAGACTCCAGAAGGAAGGCGTACTTAGAGTTCACAACACGTGCAATTCCTTCTTCCGTGCTCTTCACAAAGACACTGGGCTGCTTGGAATGCATGTAATTCCACATCCGCTGGTAGGTCTGGTACCGGGAGTTCTGTGGGCAAAGACAGGGAGAGTGTATGAAAAGGGAAGAATGGTGGATATAAAGATATCATAACTACCTCCAGACAGCAACCAATGAATATACAACATGAGGCTTGCAGCTTGCCAGGATTGATGTACACTGAGAGAACTGACACCTGGAGGAGGCTCATGGTACATATCGAACCTAACTCTCAAGAGATGCCACACTGAAATCCAATCTCAAAGGTCATGGTGATTCTCTTCCATAGAGCTCCTATATGAGAGGCCATAGTGGGTCCCCTCTTGGAACATCCACCTGCAGAAAGGTCATCAGGTATCTCTCCCATAGACCTCTTACCTGGTAGACAGCTATAGTAGGTACTCTCATGGACTTCTCACCTGTAAAAAGATCACAGTGGATATCTCCCAAGGAGTTCCTAACTTATGGAAAGTTATAGTGAATTCCCTCAGGGACTTCCCACTTGCAAAAAAAATCACAGTGGATCTCTCCCATGGAGATCCTACCTGAAAGAAGGTCATAGTGGATCCTCCATGGATGGTACCATACTCAATATTCGTTTGGTCAGCCAGATCATCAGCAGACTCAATAGGAACTTCCATTCTCTGGACTGTGAGAAAAGCTGCCAGGTTTGCCGTGTAGGATGATATGATTATCAGCGTGAAGGCCCACCTGATATAGGAAAAACAGCAGAGTCATACAGAGGTCAAGTAGAGGTGAGAATAGGGTCAAGGAGGAACTGCACATACCAAACTCCGCTGACACAGCGAGTGGAGAGGGCCCGGGGCATGATCTCTGAGCCCTGCTGCATAAACCCCCCCACAGGAAACCAGAGGCTGTTGCCCAGCGTATACTGATTCTCCAAGACGTGGTGACGCTCCCTCAGGCAGGGGTGAGGGTTGTACCATTCATAGGGGCTCAGCCTGAGCAGGTAAGAAAAAGAAGAGAGGTTAAAATCTTCAAAACAGTCACACAAATAGCTCTCTCTCTCTCTCTCTCTCTCTCTGCTTGTCTTTACTCTTTCTCTCCTAATCCTACTATTCTCCCAAAGAGATAGACATTGAAATAAGAAAGACAGAGACATACTAGAAAGACAAAGTCAGGGATGACTAGACAGAGCTTTACCTGGCTGCCAGGAATAGGACACAGCTAACAGCAAGGTATGCCAGCAGCATAAAGAGCCACACCGCTGGAGAAAAGGGATCTAGGAAGGAGAAGTATCCAGGCTTCCGGCCCTGGAGAGAGAGCAAAGACACATATCATCCTACAAGATATACAGAGACACACGCAAAGAACCAGGACTGATAGTGAAGCAGAAGATAAAGTGTTGCACCTAACTTACAGAGAGTCAGCAGCAGAATTGAGCCACAGGGGGATAAAGTGATTCTGTTAGAGCCAAGGATAAGAACTGAGGCACAGGAAGATAACATGATTCTGTTGGAGCTGGGGAATAGAAATGAGGCACAAGGAGATTCCATGGAAGGCAGATATTAGAACTAAGGAACAAGGGGATAAAAGGATTAGAACTGAGGTGCAGGGGGATAAAATGATTCTGTTAGAGCCATGGATTAGAACTCAGACATAGGTGGATAAAGTGATTCTGTTAGAGTCAGGGATTAGAACTGAGGAACAGGGGGATAAAATGATTCCATGAGAGCCGGAGATCAGAACTGAGGCACAGGGGGATAAAGGGATTCTCTTAGAGCTGGGGATTAGAACTGAGGTGCAAGGGGATAAAGCGATTTCATGGGAGCTGTAGATTAGAACAGAGGCATTGGGGAGCCAGAGATTAGGACTGAAGTGTAGAGGGTTAAAATGATCCTCTTAGAGCCAGGGATTAGAATTGAGGCACAGGGGGATGATGGGATTCTGTTGGAGCTGGGGATTAGCATATGGTGGGGAAGAGAGGATAAAGTGATTCCATTACAATTACCTACAGTCAGTGAAAAACACACTATGCCTTCCTTTGTAATTCTTTCCTTTATACAATTTTATATGTTATTTAAGAGCCAAGTTACACCCAGAAAAGGGCCACCCTAGAGTAGGATGCATGTAGTAGGTGCACCTTGTGTGTTATGCGATGCCTTTAACTAATACTTATGTGCACACGTGCATTATATAAGGAAGCAAGTATTACAGTGCATAGCTGCAAGGGGCATGCAATGCATGGCGCACTTAGCTGTGTCAACTTCTGGCAGCCATAGAACTGGCATAAGTGGGAGCAACTCATTGTCAATGCTGACTTACACTAGTATTCTGTACAGAATCTTGGTGTCAAGATGCCGTAATGGAATTGGAGCTCAGTGTGCGGCAATGAGGCATGTAACTAGAAGTGCCAAGTTATAGAATTGCCCCCAAAGAGACAGATTCAGCAAATAATGCCCCCAGTTAGGTGCCATAAAAATCTGCACTAGGCGCCAAATCTATAAAGAACACTTAGCGCTAAGCAAACATTTTAGAACAGCGCAAAGTTTGGATTTTCACACCCAAATAGGGGCCCAAGGACTTACGTCTGCCACTAATGGTAAGCAATATACTGAGTGAAAATATAGTATGTAAATTCTGTATACACAGTCAAAAAGATTGAATGTAAAAGATACGTAAATATATTATAACATCACTACAGAAGCTCTGTATTGTAACACCATTACAGAAGCTCGAGAATTGTAACACCAGAAGCTCATGTAAACTGCTCTGAATTGACTCCCCAGTCATTAGCAGCGGTATAGAAGCTTTCAATAAACATAAACTGGTGTAAATCCTCACTCCTAACTGAGGTCAGTTGGAAGCGCAAATCCAAGTATGCTATAATTTCTGTGAATGCCCCTGATGCGCTCATGCCCTTCCCATGGCCACAAGTTGCACATGAGAAAATTAAGGTGCTCAGTGTTATATAATAATGCATAGACATGAGTGAGTCTTAATTATTGCCAATTAACATCAATAATTGATGTTAATGACTCATTAACTAATTATTTTACAAGTGGATCTATAGGCAATCTTTATAGAGTCCAAGGGAAAGCATTTTAACATGAATGCGTGCTCTGCTTGGAGACATTTGGTATCATGCAACAGCTGGAATTGCATACCATGTGAACACGGTACAAGATGCTTATCCCAAGGGTCATGAATGGTTTGGAGAAGTCAATCACTTTCTCCCGTTCTGCAGTGATGGTGAAAGCTGCCACGGCTAGATCCGCTTTCTGAAAGGGAAGACGCAGAACTGATCATCTCACATCAGGCATGAAACCATCACTCCCAATACAAATCATATGTAGTCAACTCTTCTCCTCTACCTATTCAATTTAAAGCAGGCTTAAGAATATAGATTTTGAACAAGCCTATAATTTTGTTCAGATATAATGGATGTTGCCACGTCATTGGTGGGGCAACTGGGTTTCTCTACCCTTCAGAGAAAACATTTCTAATGTTTTGTTAGCCTTTATTTAGTTATTCAGGGCTCCTTTTACTACAGTACAATGAAATCTGGGCTTAATGCAATCTAACGTGGGACTTTCCCACATGCTAAACCCAGATGTAACAAGGCACTCTTATAGGACACATTCCACTTTTTGATTTTCAAGTCACGAACTACGGTTTGTATTAGCATGTGGTATATGTACAAGGGGCTGCTGAAAAGTTCTCAGCCCAGCTAACAAAGTTGGGGCAGTCTCCATCGAGGGCAATACATTTAGTTCAGCGATTTTCCACTTTTTTCATTCCATATTTTTCTGACGGAAAGAAAAAAGTGGAAAATCACTGGGCTAAATGTATAGCCCTCGATGGAGACTGCCCCAACTTTGTTAGTTGGACTGAGAACTTTTCTGCATCCCCCTCATATAAAGTTAATACGGGAGCCCTTACTACCTCCTGTTCAAGAGGTAAATGATCTCATTTTAACTCTGCAATATTTTGCCAGTTAGCATGCACTAACATGAATATGTTAGCTGGTTAATGCTTCCACACCCATTCTCCATGTATGGCACCACCTTCCAAAATATATCTTTTTTTTAAATAACTAGCATACCAGTTAGCATGCACAAACAGGCAAAACATGGTTAGCCATAGCCTGTTTTTCCCATACTAAGCATGCACTCTTAACACCCTTTAGTAAAAGGGCCTTTAATGAGGTGATACTGTGCTAAAGAGAAACTATTTTATTTGTATACTGCCCCTGCTGTTTTTGAACATGAAAGGCAGTTAATCAAATCAAATAAAGATGAACTCTAAACTGAGTCCCATCCCTATCCAACGTCGAAGCAATATTCATTCAATAAGTCATTCAGAGCTGTGACATCACAGTTTCCAAACCCAATGCAAACCTGTTTCCACTGTATGACCTACAGAATGAGTCCCTCTTCCCATCCTATTACTGCCAATTCCCAAAGATGTACTATACCCTGTTCATAAGCTCTCCGACCATTCCAGTCCATGAGCCATTGGTCTCCGGAGCCCCATACAGGCCATCATCCACCAACTTGATCCGGTACTGGAATTTGAGAATGTCTGCGAGCTCCTTCAGCATCTCCACACAGAAACCCTCATATTGCTCATTGCCCTTGTGCTCCTGGAAGTTTGCTCTGCGCATCACGTATGGGTTCTCCTACATCAGAATTGACAACAGTGACCATCAGCAGCCAGAGATATCCATGGTAATAGCTATATCTATGGTTTATGCAGTGAGAGGGGTGACCATGTTTGCAATATTGAAGATGACGAATCCACAGGACTCACCAGGATGGTGGTGACAATAAGGGTTTTGTTCTCCAAGGACTCTGAATTGCTGATATCCAGAGTGGTGGCATTCATGGCCAAGGTCCTGTTGGAGTACCAGATGCCTATCTGCAGGAAAAGCAAAATGATAATAGTCTGACAAGTTCCTTATGGTTGAATCAACAAGACTAGTTAGATAAATAATAATAATAACTTAATTTTTGTATACCACCACACCACTATAATTCTAGGCGGTTTACAAAAGAGACAACTGAACAACCAGTGAAAATACTAGCAATAGGGAAATACAAGCAATAGAAAAAACAAAGAAGTATCACGTGACAAATTTATCAAAAAAAATAAGTCTTTACTAATTTTCTAAAAGAGTTATAGGACAAAGCTTGTGAAATAGTTTCACTCAACCAGGCATTCATTTTGCCTGATTGAAATGAAAGTGTTCTGTCCAAAAATCTCTTGTAACAGCAAGATTTTATTGTTGGATAGGCAAATAAGCAAAAGCTGCGACTAGACTTGATGGTATGAGGCAACTCAAAGTGAGAGGAAAGGTAAATTGGATCCAAGCCAGTTAGCGATTTGAAGCAGATGCAAGCAAATTTAAACAAAACTCTTGCCTCCATCGGAATGTGGCGGACAGAAATCTCCTAGCAACTTATCCACAGGAGATTCAGACTTACTTTTTTCAGCCTGAGGACCAAAGCTGTGAGGACAGTGAGGTGAGGTTATAGTATTGGATGGGACTCAATAAGTGTAATACTCTTGAGGATGTAGTACTGGGCGGGGCTCAGCTTGGGGACAGTAAATGTAGGTCACAGTACTGTCAGTGTGGGGATTCAGAGTATGTACTAATTTCTGTTTCAGGACCAGAACCAGCAACCTGCTTGTCTAGAAACAACAGCTCCACCAATCAGCCAAAAAGAGGTGCTGCTATTAGGTAAGCTGCAATATCTGTCCTAGAGAGTTGCATGGTGGCAGAAATTTCACCCATCTCTGCCCATCCCCAATGGAATCTAACCAATACCCACCCATACATGCTAAGATCCATTCCATCCCCACCCATCTCTACAATTAATCTCCTCCATCCTCACCCATACCTGCAGGCTCCCACCCCCAACAGCCTCCTATGTTTTTTTGGATGATATTCACTATTCAACCAATGAGTGTTCCGAGCCTGTCTGGATGTTCCAGCTGCATGTCTGAGTATTCCAAGCCTCATCATGGTGCTCTGTGCATTCCAAACTTCATTCTGTTGCTCCAGTTGCCTTTTTTCGTGCATTCTAAGCCTTATTCTGAAGACATCGTCAGTAACACGCCAGAGTGAATTCCCCGACGGACAAGGCCAAGCAGCCTGTTTAGAATGCTGCTGGCCCGACACTGCTTTAGATCAAGGAAGGGCTTGCTCGCAGTCGGCAGGGAGGAAAGAATGGAGGGTCAGCAGGTGGTTCGGCTGCATGGTGGGGGTGGATTGAACAGTTGCTGCCGGCGAATCCCAGGACTAGGGCTTATTTTTGGGGTAAGGCTTATATTAAGACCTACCCCAAAAATGAAGCTAGGGCTTATTTTCGGGGTAGGTCTTATTTTCAGGGAAACACGGTATGATTTGGATTATTCTTCCCGATGTGCATCACTTTGCATTTGTCCGTATTAAATTTCTTCTGCCATCTGGATACCCATTTGGATCCAATTTCCTAAGGTCTTTCTGCAATTTTTCATAGTCCTCATGTATGTTGACAACTCTGAATAGTTTCGTGTCATCTGCAAATTTAATCACCTCACTTATTCCTATTTCCAGATCATTTATAAATATGTTAAATAGCACTGATCCCAGTACAGATCCCTCCACTCCACTATTTATCGTCCTCCATTGAGAAATATGTCCTTTTTACCCTACCTTCTGTTTTCTGTTCAATAACCAATTGCTAATCCACAACTGAACATTGCCTCCTATCCCATGACTTTCATTTTCTTAGGAGTCTCTCATGAGGAACTTTGTCAAAAGCTGTCTGACAATCTAGATACACTACGACATCAATCAACTCACCTTCATCCACATGTTTATTCACACCTTCAAGAAGTCAAGCAAATTGGTGAGCAAGACCTTCCTTGGCTGAACCCATGTTGATTCTGTCCCATTAAACCATGTTCATCTGCGTGTTCCATAATTTTATTTTTTATTATTGTTGAATCATCCAAAATTCAGCGGTTCGACTGATTTTTGGGTTGAGAAAATGGGAACACATCAGTCCCTACTATCAAAAACTTCACTGGCTGCCCTTGGAAGCACGAGTTTTCTTTAAATTTTTTTGCCTTTGCTATAAATCGATTTTTGGCCTGGCCCCTATGTATCTAGTTTCTCAATTTAATCTGGACAGTTCCATTAGGTACACACACAGAATTCATTTGTTCTCCTTTCCATCATTAAAGGACTGCCGCTACAAAAGATTCCTGGACAGAACTCTTGCCTCCCAGGCAGGTAAATGGAACGACTGGCTGGCTAACATCATCAACCACTCCTCATCTTACCTCAATTTTAGAAAATCAATAAAAACGAATTTGTTTAACTGATTGTAACCTATAAATCTAGTGCATCTCTCCTCCCAATCTGTACCTTATTTTCGATGACTTTGCATTGTAACTTCTTCGACATTGTATTGTAACTGATTGTCCAGCGCCTCTTGTTGTAAACCGCCTCAAACTATCATGGCTTTGGCGGTTTATAAAAATAAAATAAAATGATTATTATTATTATTATTTTGCCTGGCACTGAAGTCAGGCTTACCGGGCTGTAATTTCCCAGATCTCCCCGGAAACCCTTTTTAAAAATTAGCGTAACATTTGCCACCCTCCAATCTTCAGATACAATGGATGATTTTAGTGACTAAGAGCAGATCAGCAATTTCATGTTTGAGTTCTTTCAGTACCCACGGAACCCTGTGATAATTTCTTCCATACCCATAGGACTCCCATGATCTCTATCACTGCATTCTCTAATCTGTTGTCTCCTCAGCTGCATTTGCTACAGTTTACCACCAAAGAGGGTTCATTACATGAGGCAGCATCAGGGAGTATTTATTTTTGATTTACTTAAACCTACCTCCCCACAGTTCTAGGCGAGGCACAAAATAAACATGTATAACAAAATCATCACATAAAACACACAAAAACAGAACATAAACTAGTCTTAAAACATGAATAATGAAACAAAATACAAATCATATATAATAACCCCAAAAATGCATAACATTGACTCATTTACCTCTCTGTGGCCTTTTCCAGCTTTCTCTAGGATTTTTAGGGTGTAGTTTGTTCGCTGGCCCTTGCTGTTGAATTCCACCCGGCCTGTGAGCCCGTCATACTCTACCTGACGATGGGGGGTGATGGGAAAGGAAGGGCAAGATAAGAATGTGGCATGATAATGAGGGGCAGAAAGAGGTTGGATTGAACAAAGTGAAGAGAGAAACAAGGTAAGAAGCATCTACTTTCAACAGAGCTTTCTTAAAATTGTGAATAAATTTATGCAGTCACAGTTATTCTCTGTCATTACCCCTCGGAAAAAGGGGCTATGGTACTCTGAGTCTCTGACTAGTTACAAAGAAGCGGCATCTTATTTATTTAATTTTCTATACTGTTCTCCCAAAGGAGCTCAGACCAGTTTACATGAATTTATTCAGGTACTCAAGCATTTTCCCTTTCTGTTCTGGTGGACTCACAATCTATCTAATGTACCTGGGATTAAATGACTTGATACCCAAAAAAAATCTTCTATACAGGAATGAGAAAGAAAATCAAATCCAACTCTTATAACTTTCTCACTTATATTCAAGCAATGATTTCCTTATGCCACAATTTCATTGAAAGTTTCATGCACATCACATCTGAATGAGGGGAGAGCCTCAGAACCCCGTGCGTAATAATGTCAATTACTGCACTAGAAAGGTAAAAGATCTTCACCGGCTCTTGACCTCCTTCCTACCTACAGCAGACACAGTAAATGTTTCAAAATGGTGTCAAAAAAGTCAAAACTACTTAGTTTGTAGGTAGAATGTTCAATGGTAGGACTGGCAGAGACAAAACACATTTTCAATGCCATTGAACATTCTACCTACAAGCTAAGTAGTTTTGACTTTTTTTTTACACCATTTTGAAACATTTACTGTGTCTGCTGTAGGTAGGAAGGGGGTCAAGAGCCGGTGAAGTTCTTTTCCCTTTCTAGTGCAGTAATTGACATTATTACGCACGGGGTTCTGAGGCTCTCCCCTCATTCAGATGTGATGTGCATGAAACTTTCAATGAAATTGTGGCATAAGTAAATCATTGTTTGAATATAAGTGAGAAAGTTATAGGAGTGGGATTAAGTGACTTACCCAGAGTCAGAAGGAGCAGCATGGGTTTGAACCCATAACCTCAGGATGCAGAGGCTGTAGCTTTAACCACTGTGCCACAATCTCCCTCAATCCATGCAGCTCAGTCTGCTGGAGCCATGGGATGCCATGACTTGTTGCAAATGCCACACCCCCCCTCCAACTTTCATCTGATCTGTCATTGTGCCACTGCATTAGCAATGCTGGCTCTTAAACAGGAAGCATCCTAATCAGTGTTTCCTCTAAGTTGCACATGCACTCCCTCTGTAAGGTTGTCAAGCACACACTATTTTGTGGCAGCGTGCAGGCATCCCAACTCCTGGAGCTGCTGCCTGACAGGAAAAGCAATGCTGGCAGTAGAGCACTCACATCCTGCCCCAGCTTGGAGCCCACCAGCCTGGGTTCCGCACCTCTCCCAATCCACTTCTGCCTACTGTCCAGCATCTCTTCCTCTCTCAATCTCCATCCCCCGGTCTACATTTAAACTTTAAATGGTCAGCGGTCTTCATCATAAAGCGTATGGGGACAAACTTAAAGATCTCAATCTGAATACTTTGGACAAATACTTTGGAAGAAAGGCAAAGGGAGACATGATATTGAAGTTTAAACACCTCCATGGCATAAATGCACAGAAGGAAAGTCTTCCAATTGAACGGAAGTGCAGGAATGAGGGGGTCCAGAGAAGAGCGACTAAACTGATAAAAGGTATGGAAAACTTTTCATACGCTGGCAGATTGAAAATGCTGGGGCTGTTCTCCCTGGAAAAGCGGAGACTTAGAGGAGACATGATAGAAACCTTCAAGATCCTGAAGGGCTTAGAAAAGGTAGACAGGGACAGATTCTTCAGACTGTGGGGAACCACAGGTACTAGGGGTCACTCAAAGAAACTGAAAGGGGACAAGTTTAAAACAAATGCTAGGAAGTTCTTTTTTACCCAGAGGGTGGTGGACACATGGAACGCGCTTCCGGAGGTTGTGATAGGCCAGAACACAGTACAGGGGTTCAAGGAAGGTTTGGATATGTTCCTAAAGGTTAAGGGGATTGAGGGGTACAGATAGAAGTAGAGGTAGGTTATAAAAATGGTCAGGAACTACTTCACAGGTCATGGACCTGATGGGCCACCGCGGGAGCGGACTGCTGGGCGCAATGGACCTCTGGTCTGACCCAGTGGAGGCAACTTCTTATGTTCTTATGACATTGAATGAGGGTGAAAGGGGATAGACTCAGGATTGACTTCTTCCCAGAAAGTGTAGTAAATGTGTAGCGCAACCTCCTGGTGGAGATGAAGACTATATCTGAATTCAAGAAACTTAGGACAAAGTATATAGGATCTCTAAGGGAAAAGGGATAGAGCATGGTATGGAAGGAGGGCAGACAGGATAAGTTATATGGTCTTTATCTGCCTCTATTTTCTCTGTTTCTGTGTTTTGTCTTTAGCACCAGATATCGCTGGCAGTGGCAGGAGTTCACACAGACGTTTAAAGGTAGATGCAAGGGATATAAGAGAGGGAGAGATACTGGACTGTACCCAAGAAGGAAGGGGAGGGATGGAGAGATGACGGACATCAGGAGGGAAGAAAGAGGGACATATGAGGGCTGTACAAAAAGTATCAGGCCTTAATTTTTCTTGCGTAAACAAATAAAGCTAGGGAGGCATGGCTTGGTGCACTTATGTAGGTGATCCTATTGCGCATACTTGAATTTTTTCCGGCCTACAGAAGCTGTCAGACTGCCGATGAGTGAGGAAGTGTATGTGAGCACCATCGAATTTTCGTTTTTGACAAAATGACAGAAAAGGTTAAACAACACTACTGCATTAAATTTTGTGTAAAGCTTGGTGATTCCCAAGTGGAAACAATCCACATGATTCAACAGGCCTTGGGGACGAAGCAATGGGCACCACACAGATAAAGGAGTGGTACAACCACTTCAGAGATGGCTGCACATCAGTGGAGAGTGAAGCACGTTCTGGTAGGCCCTCAACATCCAGAAATGAGATCGTCATTGACCAAGTGAGGACCCTGGTGATGCAGGATCATCGAATCACAATCAGAGAACGTACAGACGAGGTGAACATCAGCATTGGATCCATTCATTCCATTCTGACTGAGGATTTGGGCTTCAGGAGAATTTCAGCAAAGTTCGTGCCAAAGCTGCTAATGATCAAGTAGAAACAACTCCGTTTGGAGATCGCACAGGATATGCTGAAGGCTGTGAACAGTGATTCCAACTTCCTCAGCACAGTGATCAATGGCGATGAGTCCTGGATTTATAGGTAAGACCCAGAAACCAAGTTGATGTCATCACAATGGAAGTATTCATCCCCAAGGCCAAAAAAACAAGGCAGGTCCGCAGCAATGTCAAAGTCATATTGACTGTCTTCTTTGACTCCAGTGGTGTGGTTCATCACGAGTATGCACCACACAGCACAACCATCACAAAGGGGTACTACCAAGAGGTTCTGCATCACCTTCGTAACGCTGTGAGATGCAAATGGCCGGACCTGTGGACAGCAGGCAATTGGCAGCTCCATCACGATAACGCACCTGCCCATTCTTCACATTTGATATGGAGTTTCCTGGGCAAAAACAACACAACTGTGATTCCTCAGGCTCCCTACTCTCCTGACATGGCTCCGTTTGTCTTCTGGCTTTTCCCCAAGTTGAAAATGTCCTTGAAAGGGACCAGATTTCAGTCAAGAGAAGACATCATGCAGAATGCGATGGACTAGTTGCGAGCAATCTCAAAAGAGGTGTTCCAGCACTGCTTCCAAAAGTGACAGAACTGTTGGAAGAAGTGTGTGGCAGCCCAAGAGGAGTACTTTGAAGGAGATTAGTATAAGTTTGTTGTATCTGAATACGAGTATTTTTTATGAATAATGGTCTGATACTTTTTGAACAGCCCTCGTATGTTGGATCACAGGGGGGGCAGGGTGCAAGGGAAGAGAGTGAAAAGTATGTGATGTGGGGGTTGCAACCATGTGAATGTAGAGACATGGAGGTATAAGTGTGCTCTGATTGATGCTTTTTTAGGATATGCAGGGGGAAAATATGAGGAGAATATGTTGACAGGATGGGCATATGGGGGGGTATGTGGGAGTAGTGAGTATGGATGTGTGTGAGGGAAAGATTGTTATTGTAGGGTCTGAATAGTTCAAATAAATATGTTGTTTCAATAAATACATTGTGAAAGGTACTCTGTAATGAATTGCCTTATTGCACAAAATAGTGAGTAGGGCTCACAGAAAAATGTAACCAAAAATTCCCTTAGAGGAAACTATGAAACGCACCTCACAGTCTCCTTCATTCACACACACATACACACTCACAAACATATGTTTGCTCCCACTCTTGCACCCACATTTTTCACACACACAACCTTGCTTCCTATCCATCTCACCCACACAACACCAATTCCCTCTCTCACTCACACAAGCATGCATATGAAATCCACTTTGAAAGTCATTTGAGGAGCAAGTCTGAAAAGTACTGTATTTCTGCTGATGCACCGAAAAGACCTATTCTAATATTGCCCAGGGTATCTGTACTTAAATATATGCACATAGGTCTGTACAGACAAAGAGATCGATGCAGAAAGCCTCAGTAGAACCACAGTTCTACCACAATATTAGCACTGCAAAACTGCATCATGCTAAAGGCAATGAGCATGCAAATTACCACCGCATTAAAATCATGGCAGTAATCCACAGCTCATTGCAAAATGTCACTGGGTGAGTGGTGATTGGCTCAGGCACAGACAGGAAGGGTGATATTTAAAAGCAAAACTGTATAAGCAGCCAGCATCTGCATCGGTAATCTCCTTGAACTGAACCCCTCCCCATCTAAAAACAATATCTCTCCACCTGACATAACCTCCCTTCCCTCTCCCAGCTCATTGAGAAAGGTGAGTGGTATGCTAAGTTTTTAAATAAATATAAACATGGTAACATGGTGAGAAAGGGAGAACTAGAAAGAGTGGATGGAGGGGCTGCTGACTGTATGGGAAATCAGCCTTAGTAAATCAGGCTCAAAATGAGCTGTGGTAAACTTCAGGAGAGATTTTCACCATCCCATACTCTTCAGCTTCAATGGAGATATTGGGGAGGGTGGGGAAAAGTCTTAGTCACTAGCTCCTAAATTTTTGAACTTGCTCCTAAAATTGAAAGAAAAAAAATTTACGATCTGCTTTAAAATAGAGGAAAACAAAACCTTGTAACCCTTTTAAGTCTCTGTGGTTTTAGCTAATTTTCTCATATAGGAAAGAACAAAAATACACATGTAGTAGCCCAAAATCAATGATTACACAGTCGGAAACACAAGTAGCCATCTTCAGCAGGTGCTAATTATGTTGTTGTTACTAGCAGATAAATTTATCAACATCGCTATGTTAGTTAATGATTTTGAACTTATCCAGCTGAGATTTTCAGTCTTGAAGGAAGTTTTTAATAATGCTTTCCACAAAATAGATGTAAATGCTAAAAGAGCATGTACACAGACACAATGTCTATTTTTAAACTCCCATGATGCTTTGTGCATGATATCAGAATGCACAGTGCTGGCAGAAGGATATATGAATATCTGACGCACAACACCCCAAGTTCTATATATGGCGCCGAAGGTGTGCATGCACAGCCAATGTGCACAAACAACTTAATTGATTAATTGGCACTGAGAATTACCAATTAACAGCTGTTAATTGATGCTAATTGGAATCAATTAGACATTACATGCAGAACTTGGTAGGCTCATTGCACAACATGCTATGCACCATGTCCAGTGCGTGAATCTAAAAGGGGGTGTGGCCAAGGGTGGATTGTGGGTATTCTTAAAAGTTAATTTAGGTGCAGGCATTTAGGCCTGGTTTTAGCTTGCCTAAATGAGTGTGCCTAAAAGTTATGAAATGAAATGGCATCAAGCATAAGGTACACACAACTTGTACAGAATCATGCTTAGTGCCATTCTAGTTTGTGACATACATATAGAATCAGCCTCAAAGTACGGAAAAAGAGGGTTGGGAACAGAAATTATTCTGGTGCAGAAACTGGTTAAAGAAATAGTTGAAATCTTGGAAGTGGATGGCTGGAGTGGCCTGCTGATAAAGGAAAAAGACTATGAAGTGGTGAAATACTGTGGTACAGCAATAGACTCCTCTGGGTGGCTGCAAATGACAGAAATGCCTACGTCTCTCTACTCTGAAGGATTATTCTAGCTGCACAGTAACATCAGCAGATGAAGAGAAAAGTTCCAAAACCTGTAAAATACATTTAAAAAAAAAAAATGAGTTCATACTAAAAACAGACTGCTTTTATAGATAGTCCTAGGATTTGTGAAATTAGCACTAAAAGGCATTTATTGCTATGGTATTTGATATTCTGTGAAAAAAATTATATTGACTAGAATTCTTGGAAATATAAACTTGCATTTATCCAGAGAACAACTTTTCATACTTAACAACTTTTGGAACTCACCTTTTCAAATGCAGCCAGTTACTACCAATGCCCGAAAGGACAGAACAATCAGGAATAATGCCAGAATTCAACCAGAGCAGAAGAGGAAGGACTGTGGACTTAGCTCTAGTTCAACATGAATTTGACTCTGGTACAGAAGATATTTTCCTGCCCCCTAAAGAGCCTGATATTCAAAAAGAGCTATGCTCCTAAGTTAGAATTCTAAATTTATACCCTATTTTCAGACAAACCTAAGAGATAGCCCCCGATATTTGGTGCCTGACAATGTCTGGGCACCGGCACTGAATATCTGTGACTACCGGAAAGGGCCCTTGCCACTGGAGCTTTTTGGAATGACCCCAGACCCCCCACCCCCTTGCCATCTTGTTAGGCCCTCTAGACTTACCAGATATTCCTGGTGGTCCACTTAAGTCAATGTGTGGTCAGAGCATAGGCCACTCACATGTGAGCTGCCATGAGAAGTCGTGGCGGCCATGTTCTTTTAATGGCTGTAAGGGCCAGGAGCAAATGACCTTCACGCCTGCCTCCATTGGCCCCACTGAACTACCAGGGACATCAGGAAAGGCCCCAGACCTACTGAGATAGGGCAGTCGGGTAAGTATACATTATTTTGCTCTGAGCTTTGATAGCTCAATTGTAGGTTCCCTTCTATAGACAGTTTAGATCTTAAAAGAACAAACTTTACTTAGCTAGTCTCCATAGGATAATAGCCTTTTATAGTTCTACAGTTTTGTAAGCTTGAACCTGCTGCTAGAGATAGTTTCTGGCAGGCAGAGCAGGGTCTGGCGTAGTCTCCATTAAAAAAGAAAAAGAAAAGCACATTTTAGAACTAGTTAATAATAGAGTATACAACCCTTTCCAATAGTTTTTAAAAGTGAAGTGTTTTACCAGAGGTAGAACCTAAATTAAAATAGTTAGAAGATTTAAATTACTCTAAAACTTATTGCGTTCTGGACTCATGCCCCCCCAGAAATTATGAAAGCGGCACCATTACAATTCAAACTATACCTACAATACCTGGCTCACAACTTAAAAAATGGGAAGTTCCTCTCTAATAACGGTCACATAATAATAACCCCAATTCTAAAAAATCGCAAAGAACCCTCAGCCCTAATAACCAACTACAGACCGGTAGCATCCATTCCGATTATGTAAAAATCATGGAGGGACTATTACATACCCAACTGATGGACTATCTTAATCAGTTCTCTCTTCTACACGAAACCCAATCCGGTTTCAGACCTTTATTCAGTACGGAGACAGTAATTGCAGCTATTTTAGACAACCTGCGCCTACTGTTTAGCAGGGGCCTCAATTCGATATGAGTTCAGCCTTTGACCTGGTAGACCACAGGAAAATGCTACAATGCCTAGACGCCATTGGTATCAAAGACGATGTGCTGAACTGGTTTCGTGGCTTTCTTACATCCCGCACCTATCAGGTACGCTTCAATTATGAGCTTTCCGATACCTGGAGCAATCCATTCGGAGTGCCACAAGGGTCACCATTGTCTTCATTGCTATTTAACGTCTACATGTCCTCACTGAGCTTGCAATTAACTCAGCTGGGGATAAAACTATTCAGTTATGCAGATGACTTCACGATTATAATCCCATTTGCTGACTCTATCTCAGAAACTATTCCCAAAGCTTCAGAAGCCATAAATATGATGGAACAATGGATGACAAACTTCAAGCTCAAACTTAATTTAAAAAAAACAAAATTCTTCATTGCTTCACCACATCCGTTTGACACCAAAACACCTCTATGCATCAATTAACTTAATCACCCCATCTAGCCCACCATAAAGATACTAGGCGTAACTCTAGATCAATGCCTAACCATGAAAGACCAGGCGGACTCCTTAATCAGAAAGGGTTTCTTCACTCTCTGGAAACTCAGATCCATTAAAGCTTATTTCGATACGTCGGAATTCAAAACCCTGGTCCAATCCCTTGTACTAAGTCAACTTGACTACTGTAACATCACCTATTTAGCCATTTCCCAAAAAAATATGCGACCCTAATGCAAAATGCTGCAGTCAGATTAATCTTCGAACTAAAGAAATTCGATCATGTATCACCCTTCTACCGGCAGTTACATTGGCTACCGATGGAAGCACGCATAAAGTTTAAATTTGGCTGTTTCTGCTTTAAAGCGCTAAACGGACTTTCCCCTAAATACATAATTGACCTTTTCTCCTTCTCTGCCAACAGACATAAGAGAAGCTCTCATTCCTACTTCGTTTCCCCCCCCCACCCCCCCAGTTAGAGGTTGCAAACTGAAAAAACACCATGAACACCTTCTTTTACATCAAGCTGCATTGTGGGGTAAGGACCTAGATCAACTGCTTTCGCCCATTACTTATGAGGAATTCAGAAATCGTCTAAAAACTCAACTGTTCCTAAAGTATCTAGACAACTG
Organism: Geotrypetes seraphini; assembly: GCF_902459505.1. Classification (NCBI taxonomy): domain Eukaryota; kingdom Metazoa; phylum Chordata; class Amphibia; order Gymnophiona; family Dermophiidae; genus Geotrypetes; species Geotrypetes seraphini. The sequence continues at coordinate 70,040,263 of NC_047094.1, read as the reverse complement.
ACCCACTCATCTTCTTTCTCCTCCATAGTGATTCCTCTGTCCTATTAATCTCTTTCTCCTCAACAATGCATTTCCGGTCCTATTAACTCTCCTCTTCCCCCCTCTTAAATTAAATCAATTTGTACCTCGCTTAAACTATTGTAAACCGCAGAGAAATTAATGGTATTGCGGTATATAAGCTGTTATTATTATTATTATTATTAAATTTAGGAGCAGAGCTCAAACTCTCTGTTTAAAACAAACAGAAAGTCAGTTTCTGTCTTGTCATAAGAAACAGAAACCAGTGCTGCTGACCTGAATTAGGTGTTAATTAGTTTCTGTGAGCTTCAAAGGGTCTGTTTGGAGCAGTCCCCTACAAATCATATCTATATAAAGAGAGGAAAAGTCCAAGTTAGCATTCTTTTTGAGAAGAAAAAAAGAGGGAAGAGGACATTGGGCCCAATTCATTAACCTGCCTGATTGTGACTGATCCGTGTCCGATCCATGGCAGGCCGACCAATTCAAGATGGGACAATATTCAAATGGGGGCGATCGGAGGAACGCCCCACCTCCATCCACACGGATCGCTACTGAGCAATCCCAACACATCCGCAGACCATCTTCTTTGCCTGTAGATGGTCTGCGCATGTATTTGCTGTCTGTGCTTTTTAACAAAACTTTTATACTTTACTTGCAAGCCCATGGAAGGGAGGCATAGCAGGAGAGTATAGGGGCTGCAAAGGCAGGAGAGTCGGGGCTGAGCAGGGCGGCAGAAAGGCAGGAGAATCAGGGCCGAGCAGAGCGGCAAAAAGGCAGGAGAATCGGGGATGAGCAGGGCGGCATGAGCAGGAGAATCGGGGCAGAGAGCAGTCGCTTGTTTTTGGATCGGCCAGCCCAGTCGGTGTGCCTGAATTTTGTTAGTGAATCGCATCCTTCCTACTTTGCAGGCCGTTTCCCCTCATTTGCATGCACGGATCAGAATTGGATTGGCACAGAGGTTAGTGAATCGGGTTTTAAGAAAAATGGGTCACATAGGGGTCGCAAACCGATCGGTAGACGATCAGTTTGCTTAGTGAATCTAGCCCATTCTCTTTCTGAGAGGAGAAGAGGAGAAGACATATCTTTGGGTATACATTATTTTGCTCTGAGCTTTGATAGGTTTGGGGAGAAAAGCTTGGGTTTGGGGAGATTCCCTTCTATAGACAGTTTAGATCTTAACAGAACAAACTTTACTTAGCTAATCTCCATAGGATAATAGCATTTTATAGTTCTACAGTTTTGTAAGCTTGAACCTGCTGCTAGAGATAGTTTCTGGCAGGCAGAGCAGGGCCTGGCTTAGTCTCCATTCCCTCCCACCCTCCCCTCTTCCGCCCACCCCTAGCTCATTTCTATACTTATAGCCTTAATTTATTGTCAATTATTCTAATTAGAACAACAGGAGAACTCTTTATGTTTCATTACCTGTAAAGAATCAAACAGTAAATAAGCATACAATATAACCCTAAGACTATAATGGGTGGGAGGGGGGTTTGGGGTGCACAAGGGGGAATGGGAAGATAGAAAGATACTGCACAGGGGGATGGGAGGAAGGGAAGGATAGAAGCTGCAAGAGTTCTGCTGTACAAGGGGAGGGATAGAAGCTGCAAGGGTTCTGCTGCACAAGGGGAGAGATAGAAACTGCAAGGGTTTTGCTGCACAGGGGGATGGGAGGGAGGAAGGGAGGGATAGAAAGATACTGCACAAAGGAATGGGTAAAAGGGGAGGAAAGATGCTGCACATGTGCGTGAGAGAAAGAAAATAGGAAGAATTGGGGTGGATGAAAGGAAGAGAGAGATGATCATTGTACATGAAAAAAAATAAGACCTACCCAAAAATAAGACCTAGAGCCTTTTTTGGGCCCAAAATTAATATAAGACAGTGTCTTATTTTCGGGGAAACACGATAGCTCTTAGAGAACGAGTATATTCCCTTAAGGCTAGAGTAGCAGACTTGGAGGAGCTGAGGGAGACAGAAGTACATAGAGGAGATGTTGTAGAGATGTCCTACCTTGGAGGAGATGTCCTGCCTTGGAGGAGCGAGGTCTCCTAGAAGGAGAACATCACCCTGGTGAAGTAGGAAATAATCCTGTAGCTAGGACCTGCCCACCAGGGGATGCAATATCCTCTCGCACCAAGGATGTATCTCCAGGGGCTTCTGCCCAGGAGGGAAAAGTTAGGACAGCTGTTGTAGTTGGTGATTTGATCATTAGGCATGTAGATAGCTGGATGGCTGGTGGATGTGAGGATTGCCTGGTCACTTGCCTGCCTGGTGCGAAGGTGGTGGTCCTTAGGCGTCACATAGATAGGATTTTAGATAGTGCTGGGGAGGAGCCAGCTGTCTTGGTACATGTAGGTACCAATAGCATAGGAAAATGTGGGAGGGAGGTTCTGAAAGCCATATTTAGGCTCTTAGGTAGATAGCTGAAATCCAGATCCTCCAGGGTAGCATTTTCAGAAATGCTCCCAGATCCACGCGCAGGACCCAAGAGGCAGGTAGAGCTCCGAAGTCTCAATGTGTGGTTGAGATGAGGGTGAACGGATGAGGGATTTAGATTTGTTAGGAAATGAGCAACCTTCTGGGAAAGGGAGAGCTTGTTCCGAAAGGATGGACTCCATCTTAACTGGGAGGGAACCAGGCTGCTGGCTCTAACATTTAAAAAGGAGATCGAGCAGCTTTTAAACTGAGATGTGGAGGAAAGCCGACATTCACCCAGGAGCGTATGGTTTGTTGTGAGGTATCCTTGGAGGATACTATTGAAACAGGATATTTAGGGAGACCCAGTAGAGCGAATCCAATAATGGTGAAAGAAAGCCAGGAGGGTTTAAGAAGAAAGCTGAGTAAAAGACTCAAATTTTCCCTGTCTTCTCAGCAGCCTGTAGTTGCAAGGAAAAAACACAATTTGAAGTATCTTTATACAAATGCTAGAAGCCTAAAAATTAAAATAGGAGAGTTAGAGTATATAGCACTGAATGATGAGGTAGATATAATAAGCATCTTGGAGACCTGGTAGAAGGAGGATAATCAATGGGACACTGTGTTACCTGGGTACAAATTATATAGCAAGGATAGAGTAGATCAAATTGGAGGGGAGGTTGCGCTATATGTTAAAGAGGGAATTGAATCAAATAAAATAAACATTATGCATGGCATAGATAGCAGTGTGGAATCCTTATGGATAGAAATTCCATGTGTGAAGGGAAGGAATATAAAGGTTGGGTTATACTACCATCCCCCGGGAGAAAATGAACAGACAAATGAAGAGATGTTTTCAGAGATTAGGAAAGCTGGAGAATTCGGCAACAGTATAATAATGGGTGATTTTCAATTACCACAATAATAGGAGAGAGCATGTAAAACCATTAGTCTACAAAACTCATACTCTAAAGTAATTAATTATATTGAAACCCCCCCCCCCCCCCCGCATTGAACACATAACACTAATGAACCAGAGAGTATAAAAGGAACATAGCACCACATTCACACATCAAGAAAAAGCAACAAAAATACATAAAAAAGAAAATGAAAGTGGAGAAAAAAACTCAGTTTGGCTTCATGGGTTCAAAAAACTCCACTTTCTCAAATCATATCTTGACAGTCAGTTGTTCTTATACCAGCAATGTCCTTCACTTTTGTCATACAAAAATTTATTGCAGGGCAAGATCAAAATACCACAAAAGGCACAATTCCAGCATAAGTGCAAACTCAGGCAAAGAAAGAGCAGATACTTAGGGCTACATTCACAAAGCATACCGATTGTGTACTGATCAGTTTGCGAGCCCTTAGCGAGCAGATTTCCCTCTGGCCCAATTCACTAAAGTGTTTAGCGATCCCCTCCCGATCTGTGCATGCAAATGAGGGAAATGGCATGCAAATTTGGGAGGGCAGCAATTCATTAGATACTTTAGCTAACACCGATTGGGCTTGCCAATCAGAAAAGAAGCGACTGCTGAAGACCAGTCGCTTCTATCCTGGCCGACTCTCCTGCCCTTTAAAACCATGGGCTCGCAATGCTTTTTAGCAGAGCAAGCCCGTGGTTTTAAATCCACCACCGCCACTGCCATCGGGCCCGACGCTGCCCACCCCATCCCCACAAATATGGCAGGAGGGATGCCAACTCCCTCCTGCCATCACGAAACCGCCATCGGCCCGACCCACCCCTTCCCGTACCTTACTTGGGCTCTTTAAAATTATGGCAGGAGGGTTCTCAGGGATAGGGTTGCCAGATGTCCAGATGTACCCAGACATGTCCTCTTTTCAGAGGACTGTCCGGGTGTTTGAATGAATTTTGCAAACCCAGCACTTTGGGTTTTGCATGGTCCCTACTCTGCCAGAGCTCAGGGCCACACCTGAAGGGCCTCCAAACATGTGCAGATGTGACGAGATGACATCACATGCATAAGCGCATGAGTGTGATGTCATCGCATCGCATCTGCACATGCTTGGAGGCCTTTCAGATGTGGCCCCAAGCTCCAGGAAGAAGTGGAGGTGAGGTTTGTGTAGAGGCAAGGCTGGGACGGAACAGGGGAGGGCTGGGGCTGGAATGGGGAGGGCTAGAGGCAGAATAGGGAGAGGCCACATGTTCTCTTTTTTCCTATCAAAAATATGGTAACCCTAGTCCAGTGGTCTCAAACTCGTGGCTCGGGGGCCACATGCGGCCCGCCAGGTACTATTTTCAGTCCTTCAGTATGTTTATCATAATCACAAAGTAAAATAAAATAGTTTCTTCATCATATGTCTCTTTAGCTATAAATTACAATATTATTATTAAGACTTAGCCAAAAGGAAAGATTTATAAATTATAAAGAGTTTTTACCTCATGCAAAATTCTCATTTCTTTAATAAGATATTAACTATTTTTTCTGAGGCCCTCCAAGTACCTACAGATCCAAAATGTGGCCCTGCAAAGGGTTTGAGTTTGAGACCACTGCCCTAGTCAGAGATGATATTCAGTGGCACTGCCCAGTTTAGTGTCACTGAATATTGTCAGTTAGGCAGCTCAGAGCAATTTAAGTGGCCCGGAGCTTCTCCTACTCGCTTAATTTGCTCTAAATATTGGTGGTGGGGGGGAAAGTTTTTATTTGAAAATTCATCTTAATTTAGGAGCTTAAAAATTATCCATGTGATACTCAGCCGGCAGTGGTCAGCACCGTGTTAGATGCTGACTGTCATGGTTGGAATTAGACCCCAGTATTCAGTGCTTGGTCATATCTTATTCAAGGCCTAGCTGCTAAATATCAGCACAGACCCACATTAGTAGAGTGTGTATGTACCTCTCTCCCCCAATCCCCCTCCCAAACCAGTTCAGATCCTCCTCGTAACCTGAACCAACACCAACTTGAGCCTCCACCCAAACCCTCCCCCAGTTAGAGAAGGCCTCCCCTAAAGGTTCCATGGTAGAAATGGCCGCTGCAACCTTTATCGAGTAGGGATCACTGCTGCCCCCCTTACCTCATTGGACCACCAAGGGGCAAAGTAGGTCCAGGAAGATCCTTCTCTAACTGGGGGGAGGGGGAGCTGGTCCTTGTGCCAGAAGAGGTTGGAATGGGTACAGGGCATGATTAATTCATCGAGGGCCCCTAGGCACACAAGTACACTGGGCCCCCTGCCCCGCCCCACCCCACCATGTGCCCAGGCGGAAACAGGAAGCTGCGTCAGAGGGAAGCTTTGGGCAAGCAACAATTATAGTCCCAACACAATTATAGTTTCAACAAAATTATAGTTCCCGTTGCCTTTCTTACCCGCGTTGCTTACTTGTCTTACTTTCTGTCGATTGGGGGGGGCTGTGTTGCCAATCCGGGGGGGGGGGGGCTGCGTTGCCGATTGATGCTGGAGGGGCCCATCGCCGTTTGGAAAAAACAATGTTGATGCAATCCTTCATCGGGCCCCCCTGACCATTTCGGGCCCTAGGCACATGCCTACTTGGCCTATTGGTTAATCCTGCCCTGAATGGGTAGGAAGAAGGCTGGGCAGGAAACTGTACATTGCAGTGTAATGAGGTTGCCAGCTGATATTCAATACTGGCATCCACATAGCTAACCAGGCAAAGTTAGGACTGCTTTTTAAGTGATCCCACTTGCCCAGTCAGTTAGGTGGGTGCAAGCGCTGAATATTGCTAATACCCACCTAACTCCCAGCTCCATTCCCTTAACGCCTACTCAGGACATGGCCAGTGAGCAACAATATTCAGCAGCACTGTGCGGTTACGTGCCACTGAATATCAGTAGCTAGGCAGGCACAATCAATTTAAATGGACAGGAAGCTCTCCAGCCTGTTTAAGTCACTTTAAATATCAACCCGCATGCTTATCAGTCTACCCCTGCCATTCATCGGTCTTGATTTATGAGCCTAATTTATGAGCCTAGTGCTAAAAATTACTGCCAGGCTCCTATCTTCTTTCCCCTGCCCCAAATCTTCCCCTGTGGCCACCTACCTCTTATGCTCCTAAATTCAAGAGTTTGGGGAGGGAGGGGTAAATATTCAGCTGGTAGTAGTGAGCATTTTGTTGACCACCGCCAGTGTTATTCCCGGATATTCAATACCGAGCCATGTCTGTGCTTCAGCACTGAATACTAGTTAAATTGATATTCAGCATTTAGCTAGCTATGGGTTGCCACATAAAGACAGGACTGTTTTTATGTAATCGCATTTACTGTATCTGGCTACCCTGGTTGTTTAAATGCTGAATATCAGCACTTAACAGGCCAAGTGCAGACTCTGCTCTTAGATTAGAACACCGCCCACATAACTGTTCAATGAATTGTAAAGCACTTTGGATGAATCTCTTCATAACAAGGTGATTAATAAATCTAAAATTATAAATAAATAGCTAGTTTTCACTTGGGCATTAACCTCTAATTTTCAGCAGTGATAACTTGTTAAATGTTTCAAGTTTCAAGTTTATTAAAAGTTTGATATGGTGCCCTAGAGCAGCAGCCATCAGAGCGGTTTACATAGCACATAAAATAGCCTTCGTTAGGCAGGAAATAAAATGATAATAGGGAAATAATAGGAAAGATGGAAAGAGATGGAACTTCATTCATGATAAGACAGTAAGAGAGGTATAGATGATAAAATCATCTGAGTGTCAGTGCTAATATCCTGAAGAACAGGTCACACATTGCATCCAAGAGCAGACCCCCTGAGAGAAGTGTGTGAGAAAAAAAGGTAAAATGGGCAGGGTTAATCACAAAATGCACCTCTACATAAAACAAAGGTTTAAGGGCTGTTCGAAAACCAGGATAGGAACGTTGAAGTCTAATTTCAGGGGGTAATGAGTTCTATAAGGTAGAGCTCATAACACTGAAGATTCCGGAGTGAACTGAGTCATAGCAAATTAGTCTCTGAGGACCTTAAAGATCTGGTAAGGAATTAAATACTGTTAGGATGGGAGGACATAAGAGAAGTGGAAAACCAGTGGTATAAGCTGAAAGGAGCGATAAAAATGGCTACGGACCTTTATGTGAAGAATATAAATAAAAACAAGAGAAAAAGGAAACCGATATGGTACTCCAAACTAGTGGCGGAGAAAATAAAGGCAAAAGAGTTGGCGTTCGTGAAATATAAAAAACCCAAGAAGAGGAGTGCAGAAAGGACTACAGGGTGAAACTGAAAGAAGCCAAGAGAGAGATACATCTGGCGAAAGCGCAGGCGGAAGAACAAATGGCTTAAAATGTAAAAAAGGGAGACAAAATTTTTTTCAGATATATTAGTGAAAGGAGGAAGCTGAAAAATGGAATTGCTAAACTAAAAGATGCTGGGAACCGATATGTGGAGAGCGATGAGGAAAAAGCAAACGTGCTAAACAAATACAGTCAAACCTCGGTTTACGAGTGCACCGGTTTGCGAGTGTTTTGCAAGATGAGCAAAACATTAACAAAATCAGCACCTCAGAAACCGAGCTTGACTAGATTTACGAGCGCCACACCCCGCCGCGATCTGGCATCCCCCACTCATCCACCCAAACACATTGCCTTACCCCCATCTGGCACCGGCACCAGCACCAACGCACAGGACATGCCGGTGCCGGTGCCCGAAGATCTGCTCTCTTCCTTGTGCTGGACCTTGAGCATCTGGAACGAATTATGCTCTTAAACCAAGGTTCCACTGTACTTCTGTTCTGTGTGCACAGAAGAAAATCCTGGAGAAGGACCGAGATTGTCTGGCAAAGTAACACGAGAAAATGGAGTGCCTATTATTACATGCCTATGATTACAACTGGCAAGCAAGTAAAAATCACCTGCGGGGTTACACATGTTGAACTGTGGTTCAAAGTAATACTCCATCCATTTAATTGTAAAGAACGCCCTGCAAAGGACATCTTGCAAAGACTACACCACCCGCAGGGGAAATGTCCCAGGGTTATAACTTCATCTGTGGGGGCAGGTATAGTTTGTAGAAATTAAGGTGATAAAATTTCTTTTAAGTTTTTACCTCTGGTGTATGCAAATTGTGGTGGTGTCTGAAAGATGTGATGAAGTTGCATTATATGCCCAAATTTCAAAATGCTTTTTCTGACCGTCTGGTATAGTAACACGCAGGTTACCCGCTCGGTGACGGATTGTTGTTGAGGTTGTAACAAATATGATATCTCAGCCCATCTTGCCCGCTTCTACGCTCTTTTGATGGTTGACCACGGGTAACCCCATGCTAAGAACCTTTGTTTTAAAATGTTAGCTTGTGTTTCGAATTCATCTAGCGTGGAACAAATTCTTTTTAAACACAAGAATTGTCCGACTGGAATGTTTTGACATAGATGCAGGGGATGATGGCTGGTGTAATGTAATAAAGCATTTCTGTCTGTCGGTTTTCTGAAAATGGTATAGGCAAAACCTTCAGGACCACGAGAAATTAATAAGTCCAAGAAGTAAATCTGGTTAAAATGTGATTGAAAAGTGAATTTCAAATTATTATCACACTGATTAATCCACGTAAAAAATTCTTCTAATTGTGTTGTGTTCCCCCTCCAGACAATAAAAACGTCATCGATGAATCGTTTCCACAATACTATATTTGATTGCCAGGGAGTAAATTTCAAAAATTGTTCCTCAAAGGCTGCCACATATAAGTTTGACACATCTGGGGCCACCGTGGCCTCCCCCCCCCCCCCCCCCCCCCCATGGCTGTGTCCTTTATTTGTAGAAAATATTGATGTTGGAACAGAAAGAAGTTTTTCTTCAAAACAAATTTTAGTAATGTTACAATGAAAGAGTGGGTGGTTGGACTGGTGCAGCTCTTTTATCAAGGACCTGTTGTATTACTTGTAAGGCTCTCTCCTGCGGAATATTGGTATACAATGCCTCTATATCTGCTGTTACTAGTAATATCTGTTCCTCATTAGATATGTCACATTGATCTAACTTCAACATGAAGTCAGTAGAGTCCCTAATATGAGATGCAGAAAGGGGTACAAAAGGACGTAAAAAGGTATCCACATATATCGATAATGGTTCAAGTAGTGACCCTTTAGATGAAATAATCGGACGACCCGGTGGGTTATATGAATTTTTATGAATTTTAGGTAGCAGGTATAGTACTGGTGTAATAGGATGTTGAACTGTTAAGAAAGCAGATTCTTTTTTAGTAATATGACCTACAGCTAAAGCTTCCGCTAATACCTTGTCTATATCATCTTTATTTCTGCAGATGGATTGTGATCTAAAGGGTTATAGAAGGCCCTGTCAGAGAGTTGTCTATTTGCTTCCTGCACATATTGCTCACGATCCATAACTACTACAGAACCCCCTTTGTCTGCTGCTTTGATGATTAAAGATGTATCTCTTTGTAATTCAGTAAGGGCCAATTTTTCTGATCTGGATAAATTTTGATTTCTTAAAGAAAAAAGACAATTCATTTGAACATCCTGTATAATCAACTTTTGAAATGTGTCAATGAACGGATCTATTACTCCCAGGGGTAACCATTGTGAAGGACCCCGTACTCTAGATTCATCTATCTGTGGGGGGTTGTCTTTGAAAAATACCTTCAATCTTAACACACGGAAAAAACCGCTTCAGACTTTCATAAACTGTAAATTTATCCATTCATAAGGTTGGTACAAAAGACAATCCCCGTTCAAGTATGCCAACTTGTGTTTGTGTTAAAGATTTAGATGATATATTTATTACTGCCATCTCTGGTGTGACCAGGTGACCGGACGTGCTTTATGTGTTAGCGTCACACACTCAAGAGCTATGCCGTAAGATCAAAGTGTTCTGGATCCTGCAGAGCAATAGGACCCTGCGTGATCAGCTGGGGATGACATGGAAGTCTGAGACCTTGATCTCTTCATAGACGGACCAGGTCTGTATATCACAGTCATCTTGGCCAGTCTGGTGCTATTAGAATCACTAGCCCCTGGTGCACCATGATCCTGTGTGGAAGTCTGCCTATCATGGGCCATGGAGGGAAGGTGTTGTACCAGGTCTACCAGGCCTTTGCCTCCTGGCTTGTATATTTGACTAAAAAACCGAGCCGCCTTCTTGTTGGCTGCTGATGCCATCAGATAGAATGTCAGGCATCCCCATGATTCACAAAGCAGGTGAAAGTTTTCTGAGACAGTGATCACTCACTAGGATATAGGGTTTTCTGGCTGAGGAAATCCACTTGAACATTGTCCACACCTGCCACATGTGCCACTGAGAGTGCCAAGAGATGGGTCTCTGCCCATCAAAACAGCATATGGGCTTCCAAACATAGGGCAGCACTCTTGGTGCACCCCTGGCAATTGACATAGACTACCACCATTGCATTGACTGAGAAAACTTGTACCGCTCCTGTCTAAGAACACCTGAAGCGCCGGACAGATGGCTCAAAGTTCCAAGCAGTTGATCGACCACTTCCTCTGGGAAGAAGACCAGTGTCCCTGAACCAGACGCCCCTCGCAATGTGCCCCCCCAGCTGTATAGGCTAGCATCCATCATCAGTATCACAAATGCAGATATGCGAAGGGGAACTCCTCTGATGAGAGACTGGGGCTCCAACCATCAGGCCAGATTTTGCCAAGCTTTTGCTGTCCAAGGCAGCTGCTGCTGGAGCGCATCCCTCTGTGGGCACCATCAGGAGAGGGGCATATTCTGGAGCAGACACGAGTGCACCCTTGCCCAGGGGACAAAGTCCATGGACACAAACATTGATCCCAGCACCTGCAAATAATGCCTGGCCATCAGAGCAGTCTAACTCTGAAACTCCCATATCTGATGCAGAAGTTTCTCTCTTCAGGCTTCTGTGATGAATGCTTTGCTTTCCTTTGTGTCAATCAGATTCCAGGTACTCCATGATATGCATCTGCTCCAGATGGATTTTCTGAAAGTTGACCACCCTGCCTAGCTTCTGCAGTAACTGAACACTTTTTGAACCACTAGTCTGCCTTCAGATTTGGACTGGACACTTATTAGCCAACCGTCCAGATATGGACGAACTTGTATTCCCACTCTGCACAAGTGTGCTGCAACAACCACCATTACTTTGGTGAAGGTCTGTGGCACTGAGGCCAGCCCGAAGAGCAAGGCTGTGAACTGGAAGCGTTCCAGCACGTGGAATTGCAAAAACTTTCTGTTCTCTGGAAAAATGGAATGTGTAGATAGGCCGCTGTCAAATCCAGGGAGGTAAGAAATTCCAACAGTGCCACTGACACAATCACCAACCTTACTGCCTCCATTTGGAAACGGGGTATCTTGAGGGCCGCATTTACTGCTTTGAGGTCTAGAATTGGCCTCCAGTCTTCTGAGCCTCTCTTGGGTACTTTGAAGTATATTGAGTATCAGCAGCCTTTGTTCTGTTGCTCAGACTTTGGCTGTTTTTTTATTTTTATCTTTTCTGGCCTTCCAGTCAGAGAGTCTAGAAAAGAGTCCAGAAGCTCGAACTCGAGCTTGTACCCCTCCTGTATAATGTCCAGCACCCAGCAATCTGTGGTGATCTCTGCCCACATTCCCCAATAGGCAGATAATCTCCTTCCAATGTGTGGAGGCAAAGCTGATGGCTTGGCATCATAACTGCTTCTTGGGAAGTGTGACAGAGCGGGATCCTGAAGATTGGGGATGCCTGAACCATCCAAATCTTTGTCTGGAGTCTTGAAAAGATCTCTGGCTCGAAGGCCCAACTGAGAATTGTCGCTATCGTCTAAAGGTCCAAAAAGTACCGCTACCTGACCCCCTCTGGGCTTGAGGTCTGCTGTCTGGTAAAGGCTTCCACTTGTGATCTTGCACACTGGCCATAAAATCATCCAGACCTTTTCCAAAGCATAAATGTCCCTTAAATGGTAATTTACACAAGGTCGCCTTGGAGAAATGCACCGCCCAGTGTCTGATCTACGGCATCCTATTGGCAGAAGTGAAATAAGCAGCCATTTTGCTCACAACTCTGAAAGGATCAAACAGAGCATCAGCTACATAATCCACTCCAGACAATAGAAACTGGTGATCTCTCTTGGCAATTGCATCCATATCACATTTTTAAGAAAGATCTAAAAACATTTTTGTGTGTTGATGCCTTTCCATAGATACTGCTAACTGATTCTCCATGCACCATATAATACCCAATCGGAGTTAATAGACCCTACATTAACCTTCTGTATTCTTCTTCCCTTTTGTTTTCCTATCTTAAATTGCAGTTCTTCCCCCTTACCATCCGTGTGATGTGATGTTTTTATCAATTTTTAAGTTGTGCAATGCAATGTTTTTACTCATTTCTATTTGACACACTTTGTTTATATTTATGGTTATTAAAAACTTTATATACCGCATAACAGCCTAAAAAGGATCCAAGCCTATACAATGTATAGTTCACATTCATTAAGAAAAGAACTCCAATGAAAAATAGGAAAGGAAAAAGACAATTGAAAAAAACTGTGCTTTTAAATGTCTTTTAAAATTTATATATGATTCTTCTTTTCTCAAGTCTATGGGCAAGTTATTCCATAGCCGTGGAACTAAATAAAAGAAGGCGCAATCTCTAGTTGATGAAAGATGTGCCTTTGAGATATGAGGGACGACTACCCTATTGTCATTCAAAGATCGTAATAAATGCCTTGGGGCATAAAATAACACCAAGTTAGAAAGATATGAAGGCTGTAGCTGAAATAATGCTCTATGTGCCAACATCAGGATCTTAAATTTGATCCTAAATTCCATTGGAAACCAATGGAATTTTAAATACAAGGGTGTCACATAATCACGAATATATGCACAGCCTAATAATCTAATCGCAGCATTTTGCACTGTTTGTAAGCGCTTCAGCTGTCCTGACCCAATACCTGCATATACTAACGGCTCCTTTTACGAAGCTGCATTAGGGCATTGAGCTGGCATTAGTTCTAGCTGCGTAGAGTGTGGTGTAGCGTGCAGTAATATCCTGCATGCGCTAAAAACACTAGCGCACCTTCGTAAAAGGAGCCCTAAATTACCATACTCTAACTTTGACAATACAAAGGCATGAATTAATGTGTGCAATGATTTCTCATCCCCAAAATCTCGAATGGCTCTAAGCTGTCTTAATGCCCCAAACCCTTGAGCAACCACGGTTGAAACCTGCTCCTTAAAGTTTAGATCGATCAAAAAAAGGGGGTATTTAGGATCATTTATACGATATTTCCTTTAAAAAACTTTTCACCCATTAGTGTCATATTTCTATTTTATGATTTAGTATAACATGTATGCTTCCACTACACTTTATACCATTCGTATGGTGCCCCACTTAATCAGCAAACTCACCCACATGAGAACTAAATTAGGAGGTTGAAGTATCATAAAAATACTCTATTATCAGTAAAGGGACCTCTTATAACATGGATGATATTTCAAGTCCTCATCTTGAATGCATACAGTGTAATCATTTACTTCAAAACCTCCTTCCTATCCTTTAATTTCTACATTTAATTTTATTTGTAACTAACTTTGGGTTCAAATTTTACTGTTTATAAATATCAAAAACTAAAATCAATTCATCAATGCACTACTTATTAGCAAATGCTAATAATTGAAGAAGAACAGCAACACTTATCTTAATAGCTTTTTTGCTGATGCCAGCATTGGAAAAATATGAACTACCCGACGCTCAACTTCATCTAGAGCAGGGGTCTCAAAGTCCCTCCTAGAGGGCCGCAATCCAGTCGGGTTTTCAGGATTTCCCCAATGAATATGCATGAGATCTATGTGCATGCACTGCTTTCAATGCATATTCATTGGGGAAATCCTGAAAACCCGACTGGATTCTGGCCCTCAAGGAGGGACTTTGAGATCCCTGATCTAGAGTGTCTCAGCTATTAATCAGCCTTCATCGGGGGACAATATAGCTGCTGTGCTACTTCAAAGTTTAGATGGCAATCGATTATAATCCCCAAGTACCTGAAACTATTTACTAGCTTTATACTATAATTATTTAAAGAAAAATCTAATTGTGGTGTCGCCTTATCTAATCTAATCTAATCTTTATTTTATATACTGAATCTAATCCCTAAGGAGCTCGACTCGGTTTACAGTTCGTTAAAAAAATGAAACATAACAAGTAAAAACTGTGGGATAAAAACAGAAATTGGTTAGGTTAGATGGATGGAAAAAGTTAGAAAAAAGTATGTTGAATTGCTTAAAATTACTATTCCACAGCTAAAATCAAATTAACTATTGTGAAAACAACCAGGTTTTTAAACTTTTTTGAAATTAAAATAATTGATCTACCAGTCTTAGAGAATTTGGAAGTCCATTCCAAATTCTCACCAATTTAAAAGTAAAAGATTTACTACGCTTCCCAGTGCATTTAATACCTTTCAGAGAAGGAAATGCTAATTTGTGAATTGTTGTAATTCTTGAATAGCAGGATCTAAAGGAATTCCCACTAAGGGGAATCAAAGAGTCAAATTTTCCATAAAGGAGTTTGAAAACCACACATGCACACTTGAACTATATCCTATGATGGACCAGAAGCCAATGGAGTTTTCTCAGGAATGGAGAAACATGGTCGTACTTTCTCTTTCCAAAAATAAGTTTAGCTGCTGTATTCTGTATTAACTGGAGACAATATAAACTGCCCTGTTTAATACCCAAATAAATAGAATTACAGTAGTCCAACTGGGCCAACACAATAATAAATAATGTTTTTGATAACATGGTGCCCTGACTTTCCTCAGCATGCACAAACTAAAGAAACATTTCTTTGCTAAGGAATTTATATGGTCATTAAAAGTGAGAGAGGAATCCAGAATAATACCCAAAACTCTAGAAGTGAAGTCAAGTTGTAATATAATATTTAATTTCAATATAATATTAGTAGGGAGATTAACTAATCTAGGTCCAATCCAAAGCAGCTATAGTCTTGGACATATTTAAAACCAATTTATGTTCACTCAACCATTCTTCTATTCTATTTAAGGCATCTAAAAGAGGACCTAAATCTAAAGTTGCAGGTGATAGTCTATAGACTAATAAGATGTAGTCTGCATAAATATATGTACTGATTCCTAGTTCCTGAATTCATCTTGCCAAGGGGCTCAGAAAGATATTAAATAGAACTGGTGATAAGGCTGACCTTTGAGGTACTCCACAATATAACAATCTATCCTGAGATATTGATCCTTCAGTGACTACTCTAAAAGTACGTCTTCGGAGAAATGCTGAAAACTAGTCCCAAACTACTCCTGTTAAACCAATCCCTCGTAAGAAGTTTAGCAAAAGACCATGATCCATTAAATCAGACATTAAACTCAGATCTAATGAAACTACCATTGCAAAATTCCCCCCATCCAAGATTGAGTGAACCTTACTAAGAAAGCCTGCTAACATTGTCTCAGTACTAAGCATTGATCGAAACCCCACTTGTCTTGGGTTAAGTACATTTGTTGATTCGATGTAAGACACCAGCTGTTCCAAAACTATCCTCTCTGTTAATTTTGTAAAAAGCAAAGATTAGAAACTGTTCTATAACTAGCTGGATTCAACATATCTAAATCTTTCTTCTTCAAAATCGGTTTAATAATCGCCTTTTTCCAACATGTTGGTACCTCTCCACTATTTAGACTATTTTGTATCATAATTAAAGCTAAAGCTAGTAGACCTTGTCTAGAACTTGAAAGCCATTTTTAAGGCACCGGATCTAAGTCACAAAAAGTGACATGCATTGTAGTAAGTAATTTTTCCAATTTGGATAAAGATGGTAATTGAAAAGCTGACCAAATAGATTTTACTAAACATACAATAAACTTCTTTAAATCAGTCCTCAATGGTTCAACTTCACTGATTTGCAAATTTTTCAACCCTGATTGTAGGTCCAAAATTTTTGAGCAAAAGAAATCAGCTAATTCATCTGCCTCTAGCATTATTTTAATCCTTTTATTGGAGTCCCCATTTCTTTAGAGATGGTATGATAGAAAATAGTTGTTTTGTTTGAACTCTCACATTTTTAATTTTTTGTAAGAAAATAATCTCTCTTTGTCTTCTTTATTTCCCTATTATAAATATTCTGACTATTCTTACAATGCCCCCTAGCTGAACTTGTTCTTCTCTTTTTCCAAACTCTTTCTGCCCTCCTTAACTGCCTCCACTTAGACACGTGGAGTGGCATAATCAAAAAAAGCGTCTAAGTCCCCTTTTGGCCTAAGTCCTTAAACATTCAACGCAGAAGCAGGGAAAGTGTCCATAACCAAAACAAACGTCCTTGTTTTGATTATGGCCTTCCTCTGCCTAAACGCCCAATCTCCACTATGTCTACAAGTACACCTATAATGAAACAAAAAAACGCCTAAGCCCCAAACGTCCAACAGAAGGGCTTTTAGGCGAAGAGGAGCCAGTCCTTCGCCTAAAAGCTGGATTCTGTAACCGATGTCTGTCAAAAACAACACCGGTTACAGAATCCCCCCCCCCCACACACACACACACACAACCATCCAGGCAGGAGGGTGCCCAAACCCTCCTGCCATGTCGAACCGCGACACCTCCCCCTCCCAACAACATTGGGGCAAGAGGGAGCTCAAGCCCTCTTGCCCCGGCCAACCGCGGCACCCCCAACAATATCAGGGCAAGAGGGAGCACAAGCCCTCTTACCCCGCCAACTCCCCGACGATATCGGGGCAAGAGGGAGCCCAAGCCCTCTTGCCCCGCCGACTCCCCAACGATATCGGGGCAAGAGGGAGCCCAAGCCCTCTTGCCCCGCCGATTAACATCGGGCCAGGAGAGAGCCCAAGCCCTTCTGGCCCCGACGACCTCCCTCCCGCCGCTACTTGAATGGGCCAGGAGGGAGCCCAAACCCTCCTGGCCCCGGCGACCCCCTACCCCCACCCTGCACTACATTACGGGCAGGAGGGATCCCAGGCCCTCCTGCCCTCGACGCAACCCTCCCTCCTCCCAATGACCACCCCCCCAGAACCCCTGATCACCCTCCCCAGCCGACCCGCGACCCCCCCAGCCAACCCCACAACCCCCCCACCCCCACCCTCCTTCCCCGTACCTTGTTTCAAGTTGACCGGACAGACGGGTGCCAAACCTGCCTGTCTGGCAGGCAGCCAATGGCAGAATGGGGCCGAATTGGCCCAGCCGTCCCAAAGCCCCGCCCACAGGTAGGGCCTAAGGCACCTGGGCCAATCAAAATAGGCCCAGGAGCCTTAGGCCCCTCCTGGAGGCGGGGCCTGAGGCACTGAGAAGGGAGGTACGCTTGGTAATCTGAACCACCAGAGAAACCACTTTCGGTGGAACATAGAGCTGGTTAAATTCAGCATCCATCGGATAGAGCTTTGCCATTGTTTGGACCACCTGAAGGGGCCCCTCTGGGACCTCCCAATGGTCCATGAGCATATTTGTAATCTCTTGATCAGAGGGAAAACAGGTGGTTTATGCTTTTGTGCTGCTTATAAGCGAGTACTGTGTAGTAGAGGACTATGGAATCTCTATCTTTAATTCCTGGAGGGATTCCATGATCCCCTGCCAAAAGTGCTGAAGGCATGAACAGACTGTGCACAGTTGGGTCCTCTCCAAGATAGGGAACCTCCACCAGATCCGGATAAAGCCCCCCCCCCCTCTCTGAGAGCTGAAGCTGCATCTCCTGGTATAGAGGATCCTGACTGGGAGAGTAAACACATTGAAAGAGAGCCCTCTCCAGACCACTCTTCCTCAAACTGGACCTCCTCGCCTTGCACATGGCACTGTTGCTGGGAAATTACACTAATGGGGGGGGAACCCCTGGCACCAGCATGGCCATGATCCCCAAGAGTTTCACACATCTCTTATTAATCCTATTAGCTTCAAACATATTAATGAATGCAGGGGGAAACCCCATTCAGACTGCACCTGCAGATGCTCACAAGTTTCGTTATGGGGTTTTGTGGCTGAGCCACGGCTGCGCCTCATTGGGGATGCACTTGTGCTGTTCCCTGGCTCAAACCTGGACTTTTTCCTGGCCCTCACACCATCTGGGCACTAACACCGCCATGAAGGATTACATGTACCCTGCAAAAGTGGGACATAGATGATTCTCAGACGGCCCACTGCAAATTTCACATAAATTCAAAGTATCCTGGCCTAAGAAGTTCCATCACACCTGTTTTTTAATGCAAAATTGAGGTGTTTTGAGGCAGATAGAGGCTTTTATTTTCAAATTAGGAAATCCAAGATTGCTGCCAGTGATTTTAGCGCCAAAAACGGCCTGGGGGAGCTTCACTGGGATTCAATAACTAGCAATTTGTGGATTTTAGAGGTGGGGAAACCTGACTCTAACCCCAAAACCTGATTTTAAGACCTCCCCTCACCTATTTTGTTTTTCAGGCTGTCAGCCTGTTACTCACTGTATCATGCTGTGTGCTGGGAGCTGCAAGTGCTGAAGCTGCAAATAGCTTACAGGGAGAACTTCTGCCTCAAAAGCCTGGAATCTGTACTGCTTATGTCTTTGGATTACCTCTCGGGCCCAACGAACTGGCCGGAGACCTGAACCTCCACCAGATCTCATACATGCAAAAGGGGGGAGGAAACAGTCAGCCCCAATCCTGGAAAAATCACTATAGAGCTACTCGGCCTGCACTCAAGACCACTGGGGCGAGCAATGATCCCTAAGGAACGGTTTCCGAGCCCCCAAACTGGTATTGCAGGCTGTCCAAGAGGGTGCACTGCAAAGCAGCCTGCCTCTTGAAAGCAGACCTTCGACCCCAGAATCTGCGCTTTCCTGGAGGCAGAGATATCCCAAGATTGGGATCATCTGCAGCACCAAAAAAAACCTTGCATACAGTAAAAAAAAAAAAAAAAGAATATAAACACGAGCAGAAAAGACCAGCTCCTACTATCTCACTTGTAGAGAGACAACTGAAGAACTAGAAGACAGTCCAGAGGGATGGGAGGTAGTACAAATGAATGCTTATGAGGCTTTCTACAAGAATTCTCGCGAGAAAGGATTGTCTATCCACAGGTTCAGGAATAGAATGCCTGTCACACTAGAAAGAAGGATGTTGCAATAGTCTAGTTGATTGATAACAAGGGAATGAATAAAAACATGAAGTGCTTGTTTTGTAAAGAGATGGTAGATAGAAGAAATCATTTTGAGTTTACAGAAACAACATTGAACGATTGAAGAGATGATGCGTGATATCTACATTGAAGTTTTGGTACTGAAGGATTAATTTTGGAATTGTGTCATATCAATTTTCTTCAGTGTTTTGTATGCAAGGATTTCTCTTTTTTTTCTGTTTGATGTGAGTAATAGCAATATAAATTTCTCTACTACCAGGCACATTGTGAAATAATACAAAACCTTTAAAAAATTCTAACTCAACAGACATGTAGCAAACTGATTTTCTTCATAAAAGTGGTTAAGAGATTCCAATAAATGCATGCATAAATAAAAATATGGCACTAATTTCTATGATTCAAACATGAATCCTACCTAAGAATAGGCAGCAGTACAAATATTATATGGGGCTCTAATACACCAATATACTTACTACTATTAAAACAAAACAAGTGGGACTTCTACATAGAAAATATATGCAAACAGAATGCCATATCCCTGTCACATACAAAACACCAGACAAACCCTCAACAAATACAGAATAAGGGATCACAAATTAGAAATAGTAATATAAAGATAAAAACTGAACTGGAACCCCAAGAATTCAAACTAGGCAAGTACCATAACATGGGAAAAATAAAAACTGAAATGCAATTCCTCTTGAACTGAACAAAATACAAAGACATCCAGAATGCATATTTTCCAATGCTAAAATATCCCAGTTAATAAATTCAGAATAAAACACTTTTTTCAAAATTTTTTGCCTGGGCATTGTATTTTTCCATGCATGTTGGTCCCAGTTTCTCTTTTCTGCTTTCCTGTTTGCTTTCTGCTCTCTTTCTAGTGGGTGCTATCCATTTGTCCTTTCTCCACTTACCTTCCATCTTCTTCCATTTCCTCACTACATTCATCTCTGACATATTTCCTCTTTCACTTTATTCTGTCTGCCACTCAAATTTTATACACTAATTCTTCAGTTCTCCACCTATATTTCACTTGCCTATCAACCTTCCTTCGCCTCTTCTCACTCACAAACTTTCCTGTCTCACTTCTTCCCTGACCTCCTACTTCTTTCTCGTTTACCCACTCACCATCACTACACTTTTACCCTCAGATACTCACTGTCCTCTCTTTACTCATCTCAGACAACTCCCATGATTCTACCTCTGAGTATCCCTACTCATTCTCCTCTCTTACACCATTTCCTCTCTCTCTTTCTCCACCCACACTTGTAGCCTAACATCTCGCTCTCTTTCTACCCCTATTGTCCAATACCTATTGTCCAGCATCTCCCTGTCCCCCATGTGTCTCTCTTCTACTCTCTATGGTCTAGCAAATCCATGTCCCCTCTCTCTCCCCTTTCCCCTTATGGTCCAGAAACTTCCTGACTCCCTCTCTTTCCTGCTCTGCTCTCCCCTCATAAAAAGTACAGCTTCAATGTTCAGCAAAGCAGTGGCTCTGAGGAGAGAGCAGCTGCAAGATACCCAGCCCATTGGCAGAAGAGGCAGCTACACAACACAAACCTCAATGCCATGCTCCTTCCCAGAGTGTGTAGACAGTAAACTATGCACTGGATGTGAAAGCCCACTAAATATGGTTTACTGCCTTCACAGCGTATGAAGGAGCAAAGCATTGGAGTTTATATAGCTGCATCTCCTGTGGGTCCAGCATATCTCCCTCTCTCCTGCATCCCCTGCAAGTCCTGCATTTCTCTCAATCACTCTCTTCCTCCTCCTCCATTGGTCTGGCATTTCTTCCTCTGTCCAATCCCCTTCCCCCAGCATCTCTTCACTCTCTCCTAGTCCCTCATCTATTGTCTGGCATCAATCCCCCACAAGTCCAGCACCTCTTTCTCACCCTTCCCCATGACTCTAGCACCTCTCACTCTCAGCCCTCTGCGAGTCCACTTTCTCTCCTTTAGCCTCCTTTCTGTGATTCCAGTACCTCTCCCTTATTGTCCCCTGTTACTGCTAACGGTGCAGGAAGAGTAGTGAGATGTGAAGGAGATCTATTCTCTATCATTCATTCACACCTCACTACTCTTCCAGCAACAGTAGCAGTAACATGCTGCCAGGCTCAACCCAAAGCATTTTTTCTGCCAGGTCCCACCCACACATAAACAGGAAGTTGCTTCAGTGGGGCGGGATGTGGTATAGAAAAGGCTCTGGGTTGACCCAGGCAGCGTGTTACTGCTACCACTACTGGAAGAGTACTGAGGTTTGAAGGACTGAGATGGGAGGAAGGTTCTGGGCTCATGAAGAAGAGTGGGGGAAGCTGAAAGAAGCTTACAGGAGGAGACATGAGAACGATAATGCTACCTTTAGAAATAGAACAAAAAATGAAAAAAACAGACAGTGACCACATGGCACAGGAGCTGCTGCTCTGCCTGTGTGCCAGCCTTATGCAATACTTCTTCCGTGTGCTTCAGTTGAGAACTGTCATTTTAGTTGACAACTAAAGTCTGGGATACGGAGAACATCAACCTAGCAAGACTTCCCCTTTCCAAAACTTTCAACCCTAAACACTTAGAGCTATAATGATGGATGGAGAGGAGCCTGTGTGTGCCAAACCAGAATGGGAATGAGCCCAGCTAAGACCCCCCACCTCTATCAGCTCAGGGATGGGGGGGGGGGGTTGTGAAGGGACTAGATCTCACCATGCGCAAGTAGTTCATCAGGCTGGTGCCGTGTTGCCAGATATGTGAAGTTTTACATGAAAGTTGTTTCACACCGATCTCCTGACTCCGATTCAGCTCTCTGACGGCATTCACCACCACATGCACAGCATCAAACATGAGTGCAGAGGACAACTGTAGAGAGAGGTGGAAAGATCAGAGCGGGGAGCAAGGGGGTAGATGAAGGTGAATTAAGAGGGAGGGTGGGATGACATAACAGAGAGATGGGAGCGCAGAGGGAATATGAGAGATAGTGAGAGGAGGAAAATAGAAAGAACAAGTGAAAGAGCGAGAGAAAAACAAAAAGAGTGTACAGAAAGTGAAACAGACAAAGAGGGAAGGAGATGGAAAGAGAGCAAGGAAAATGGAAAAAGAGAGCATAAGAGACAGAAAAAGAGAATGATAGAGACAAATACAGAAAGAGGGTTGAAAGAAGGAAGAAAAACAAACAGAAAAGGGAGACACAGTGAGTAGAAAAGGACTATGTATAATCCTTAGAAGAACAAGAAAGTGGCTAGAGAAGGACAATATGTTACGTTCTATAAGTAGACTAGAAACATAATCTGGCAAAACACTGAGGGCCATAGTTAATAATGTGGACTACTGTTAAGATGTGTTATTTTACTGTTAAGCCCAATTATTAGTAACTAGCTCTCACTGCATAAATGGGACCTATGCTAAAATAACGAGTTAGTGGTAAAATAACACATTGTAAAGGCAGCCCACATTGATAACTTCCCCCCTTAATGTGAAACGTTTTGGGCCTAGATCAGGGATCTCAAAGTCCCTCCTTGAAGGGCCGCAATCCAGTCGGGTTTTCAGGATTTCCTCAATGAATATGCATGAGATATATGTGCATGCACTGCTTTCAATGCATAGTCATTGGGGAAATCCTAAAAACCCGACTGGATTGCGGCCCTCAAGGAGGGACTTTGAGACCCCTGGCCTAGACGCATAAAGTCAGTGATCGTTGCTAAACCAGTTTTGACTGCTTTAATGACAATTGCATTTGCCAACCCAATGCACAAAACAGCTCACCGCGTGTTTTTCCTCTCTATTGCCCGTTTTCTGATCCAGTCATGCAAATTAGCTATTTAATATTAAAACCCCCATGCAAATTACCTGA
Organism: Geotrypetes seraphini; assembly: GCF_902459505.1. Lineage (NCBI taxonomy): Eukaryota > Metazoa > Chordata > Amphibia > Gymnophiona > Dermophiidae > Geotrypetes > Geotrypetes seraphini. Next base: position 70,016,972 of record NC_047094.1, on the reverse strand, counting down.
GCGATTGACGTACTAACATTGTTGGCAATGCACAAAAAAAGTCATTTTAAAAAAGCGACGCTTAACTGTCTTACCGGCATTTTTAAAAATGGGCACAGATGCTGATTGGGTCAAGGGAGGGACAATCAAGGTCTTGGGTTCCTCCCCTTACATCACATGATGCACTGAGGAGTGAAGGCCCGTCATTTTGGATCAATGAGCCTTGTTGCTGGAGGGACCATGCTTCCCTTCTGCTTCCAACTTCTCAAAAAGGTACCGGGAGGTTGGGGTTCGGGGGAGCATCCAGTGGAAGGCAGTGGGCATTCCTCCTGCCTTTTAGGGAGAGGAAGGGGAGGGGAGGAAATGGTTCAGGGAGGCGGAACATGGTGCAGGGGGGGCCTCCATTGGCAAGAGGGACATAAGAACATACGAATAGCCTTACTGGGTCAGACCAATGGTCCATCAAGCCCAGTAGCCCGTTCTCACGACGGCCAATCCAGGTTACTAATACCTAGCCAAAACCCAAGAAGTAGCAATATTCCATTCTACCGATCCAGGGCAAGCAATAACAGACTATGGACTTTTCCTCCAGGAACTTGTCCAAATCTTTCTTAAAACCAGCTAAGCTATCCGCTCTTACCACACAGCCTCTAGCAATGCGTTCCAGAGCTTAACTATTCTCTGAGTGAAAAAAAATGTCCTATTGGTTTTAAAAGTATTTCCCTGTAACTTCATTGAGTGTCCCCCTAGTCTTTGTAATTTTTGACGGAGTGAAAAATCGATCCACATGTACCCTTTTTATTCCACTCAGGATTGTAGACTTCAATCATATCTCCCTTCAGCTGTCTCTTTTCCAAGCTGAAGAGCCCTAACTGTTTTAGTCTTTCCTGATATGAGAGGAATTCCATCTCCTTTATCATCTTGGTCGCTCTTCTTTGAACCTTTTCTAGTGCCACTATATCTTTCTTGAGATAAGGAGAGCAGAACTGAACACAATACTTCAGATGAGGTCGCAACATGGAGCGATACAGGGGCATTATAACATTCTTAGTCTTGTTAACCATCCCTTTTTTAATAATTCCTAGCATCCTGTTTGCTTTTTTGGCCACCGCCGCACTTTGGGTAGAAGGTTTCATCGTATCGTTTACTCTCTGTTGAACAGCACATCTTGCATGAGAATCGTGTCCCCAGGGATTCCTACTGGCCCTTGCGGTCATGCCCACTTTGACCATATGCACTGGTAGGTGCTTCTGTGGACAGGACATCGGTGGCCTGTTCTATAGACACCTGCAGGCGCCTACATCCCCCCTGCCAATTTTTCTTGTGCGAGAGGGGGGGCAGTCGACAAGGCAGGAGGGAGTGGGCATCTCTTCTGCTGATTGTTTCTCATGTGAGAGAGGGGGTGGGCATCCCTCCTGCCAATTTTGCTGAAGCAGTGGGGGGTGCGGTCCACATGCTGGTTAGCTGGCGAGACATCAGGGAGGGCCATCAATGATGGAGGGTGGGGGGCTTTTTTATTTTTAATGGAGCAGATATTGTGCATGTGTAATATACACACAGCATCTGTACCCATAAAAAAAGGTTTCCTGCCTCAAACAGCTGAGTGGCAGGAAACCTCTCAACTGTTTGGGCTTCTCCTGCCAGCTCTGCTCATGTGTGACAGTCACTCTCACAGTGATCAATCAGACAGGGAGACGGGGATTATGACGAACCTCCACACGAATCATTTGCATGCAAAATATTTAGTACATAAATAGCTCTTTTAGAATAGACCCAAAATTGGAGCTGACCCACACGGTCTTACCGATCCTGTTTAGTGCATCTAGCTCTCAGTCTCTGGTAATCAGAGCTAATATTGTGATGTCACAATGCCTCATTCCATCAATCAGAGCCAGCCTCCTCAGTGATGTCACAATGGCTTCATTGCCCTATACTTTATTACATATAGGAGTGATTTTGATTTCTAGAAACATTTCTTTTTTCTTTATTTAAGGGAAGATGTTATCAATGTGGGCTATCATGAAGATATATTATTTTACAGTTAAAACCAGTTATTAGTAACTAGGTCTCATTGCACAAAATGGGATTTGTGCTAAATAGCATGAGTTAGTGGTAAAATAGATATTAATGGTAGTCCATAATATTGTCTTTATTGCATTCCTATATTTTATAAAATTTCCTTTCAACTCTTTGACAACATATATACAAATAAGCAGGTCAATAAATCTGAGGGGCTGGCCCACGGTATGGAGAAGAGGGGACAAAAGGGGTCAGAGGACTTACCGCTGGGCCAGGGTACGGGCTGACCTCACAGTTCTCTCTCCAGGACATATTGAGGCTACGCACAAACTCTAAATAGAAGGGGTGAGTAGTATTGAACATGGAGAAACCCAGGATGTTGGAGTGGTCGTCCACAATTCCATCCAGGTGCAGTATGGGAAAATCCTGCAGAGGAGTGAAGATCAAACACTACAGCACCAATACATCTCAGTGGCAAAAAAAAAAGATTCTGTCCATTCAGTCTCACTGCATCACATGGTGCAGGGAATAAAAATCATCCTTGCTATCACATGCTGCAGGAAGAGGGAACCAGATTTAGCTCATGCTTTTCTCAGGAGTTCAAGATGAGTTATATTCAGGTACAGTAGGTATTTTCCTATTACCAAGGGACTTATTGTATGATATAGGATTGCACCTGAGGCAATAGAGGGTTGTGACTTGCCCAATATGGCAAGGAACCACAGTGGGTGTTGAACCCTGGTTTCCCTGATTCTCAGTCTAGTCCTCTAACCATCCAGCTACTCTTCCACTGCAGGTACTTACACCCCAGGTACTTCATCCATCCTATCTCGTATCACATAGTGTAAGGAATAAATTCTATCCCCAGGCATTTGTATTTCTTCTATTGGGTTTACGTCTCCCTCATGCAAACACACATATAGAGAACTGATAACACTATTACATGATTACAATATCACACACAAATTATTGTGCCTTTAATCAAACTCTTCCAAGCTATTTAGTATATTTTCTTTTGGGGAGGTACATAGAGGGTCACATCTTAAAGATTCTCCTTCCCTCCATGTGGCTTCATTCTAGAAAATTAAACAAATAGTTTGATTTGCATATTAATCTACATACTTATCCATACATTTGCATACTACTTCCAAGAACATCTGTACATTTCCTACATGCAGATGAGATCTCTCAACCCCTTCCCTTCCCCAGCATCTGAAGTCCTGGATTCTTGGGAGACTAGTTGCACTGTGAGGGTTGGGAGATCTTTATTACCCTCCCCCAGCACTACTATGATAAATGGTCTCTGCAGCATATTGGCAAAGTGGCCTGCAGCTCTTGAGAAAACCCAATCCATCTCCAGAGGTTCATTTATATCAATAATTAAAGAAGTAGAGAAATAATTCCTCCTTACAAAGAAGAAGTAAGAATACTATCCGTTCACTCTCCCACAACCCACTCCCAATAGTCCTTCCTGTCCTTTCCAGAGCTTTGGATTGGCCAGACTATTCTGGGGGATGTGGATTAATCCCGCGCACTGCAGCCTCTGAATCAACAGCAGTGAAGGACAAAGCAAGGGATGTGGGTGCAAGTAAAAGATAGTAGGGGTGTATGAATGTGTATACACACAGATACACAGACACTCTAACAACCCACATTTGATGCAGTGCAGGGTCTGAAGCCTCTTACCATGGTTGTAAGAATATATTTGTAATGTGCCGAAGTCATCCCCAGCTCAGAAGCCTGAAAGGGGGGAAAAAAAAGAGAAAAATAATGTGGAAGTAATACAACTATTAGCCACCAGGTGGCATTGTCAGAGAATGTGATGCCAGATAGAGCTGAACACAGACACCGCTTCTTCCCAGAAGTGCTATTGTCTGTGGGACTATTGCATGTGAACTTCCTAGCGGCAGTGCCTCCTGTCAGTGGGATTTTAGCAACAGGAGCTTCCTCACAGCAGTACCCCCCTAAGCCTCACCTTCTTCAGAATGACATATGATACGGAGGCATTAGCATCAATGATTACAGTGGAGATCTTGTCATCGCGAATTTCCTTCAGAAGTGGTGTGGGGTCATTGCTGTCATCCAGCATACGGATGGAGAGGGTTTCCTTTGAGATGAGGAACTGGCGGATCAGCTCCTCCAACCTCAGAAGGCCTGCAATGTGAAACACAATGAAAACCGTTGGCAGGGGTCAGATAGAGATGTCCTGGGAGCCAATCTTGTTATATGGCTGCAAGGAGCCAGGAGCAGGGAGGGAAGCTGTGGATCCCCGTCATGCTCCCAAACTTACACAGGCTTTAAAGGCTATTATCCACATCACACATAGATGTCATGGTATGCATACACATACCTCTGTACATCTAGAAAAACAGAGCTATGCACACATGTGGATAGAGACAAATACACAGAAAGCACCCATTTGGAAACCAACACAGAAAAATGCCCAGACAGATATACATATACAGATACACAAATATGTACTCAAACATATACAGAGATGTAAACATATGGGCATAGAGACACTTAAACAGACATGACTGGGCAGAGCAAGGGAGAACAAACACAACTCAGGCCTCTCTGCTATGCCACACAGCCAAAACAAAGGGGCAGGGAAGGATTGACAGGGTGGGAGTGTTAACCTTTATGCAGAATTGGAAAGAATTCAGATAATCATATAGCCCCCCAAAGTACAGTTTGATGTGTGAGAGCAGAGGAAGAGCAAAGATCAGAGAAGGAAAACAAGTTGTGGGGGAGCCAAGGTGAGCAGTGGGCAATGGCTAGTTGAGGGGAAAGTGATTCTAAGGAATGGTAAAGAAGTGGTGAGTGTGTGGGAAGCTGTGGAGAATGGTAGAGCAGTACTGACAAAAGAGGGAGCTATAGGGAATGGTGGAGGGATTGTGACCATGAGGGGAGCTGTGGGGAATGGTGAAGGAGTTCTGGTCATTGGGGGGTATGCAAGAAATTGTGAAAATGTGTTGGCTACAGAAGGGGGCTGTAGACAATGGAGGAGAACTGTTAGTGGGGGGGGGGGGGAAGCTGTAGGGAATGATGGAGATTGCACTGGCAGCGGAGGAGCTGTGGGGAATGGAGGAGGAATGTTGGCTGTTAGAAAGTTTAGGAAATGATGAAAGAGTGCTGGTTATAAGAGAAAACAGCAGTGAGTATTGGAGGAGCTCTCACAACTCTCTTTCTGGTCCCAGACTTTTTCTACTCTCACAGTGGTGCCTGAGCTTTGCAGAGTTGATCTGAGTGATGAAAAGCAAGGTGAGCAAAGTCATAGCTCTTACACTCAGCCTTGGCACAGATGAGGCTTGTAGATGGATAGTTGAAAGATTTCAAGATCCGTCCCACAGCCATACTGATGTCCTCATTACTTGGGTACAGACTAACTGAGGCAAACCGCAAGTATTGGAGTTTAGGCGTCTCTTCTGGACCCACCTTCACATGAGGGATCTGGGAAAAAGAAAGATTCACATTTTCAGAGTCATAAAGAGAGGATGGGAAATAGCAATGTTTTGTTTGTGGGAAACTGATGCATATAGTGAATCACTAACCAGATAAGGAAGATGGTAAGGTAGGATCAACTGGAAACAATCCACAAATACAAATTATCCCACTTTGGAGTGTCAAATATGGGATAGGAGGGTAAAGGGTCTCAGAAACCCGCTTAATTTAACACATAAATGTATGGTATCAAGACTAGATGGGTTAGTCTTGATCATTGACCCTTATCTCAACCTCCTCCACATTAAAGATAAGTGAAATTACTTATTGTTAAATTCTTTGAAAAATTGGAGTATATAATACTATTGATTACAGTAAGATTTAAGTAAAACACTGGGGAGGAGGTTGAGATAAGGGTCAATGATCAAGACTCTAACCCATCTAATCTTGATACCACACATTTATGTGTTAAATCAAGCGGGTTTCTGAGACCATTTACCCTCCTTTCCCATATTTGACACTGCAAAGTGGGATAATTTGTATTTGTAAACTGATGCATATCCCATGAATTGCTGAAAAACTTAGCCCAAGACCTTCCAAAGTATGAAATATGGTGGCCTCTTTCCAGAATTCTGAGAGAAGTAACAATATCCCATCCTATCCAAAGTCAAACTATTTGCTAGCTTGCTGACCCCTCATACCACAGAGGTGGGGGTAAAACATTTATCCTTCCTTCCTCCCCCCACCCCTGCTTTCTTCATGTATCTATGTGTCACTAGATTACCCTTTACATTGGTTGGCTCAGGTTTGTAACTTTCTCTTAGGAAAACAGTTGGGGCAATCTCCATCAAGGGCTATACACCTAGTCCAGTGATTTTCCACTTTTATTGTTCTGTTCCTCAATGGAGAATGCCCCAACTTTGTTGGTTGGACTGAGAACTTTTCAGCGGCCCCTCTTATATAAAAATCCTTGGAGGGATTGTCCTTTTCTCTAACCTTCCTTGGAAATGCTAGGACTCAAGGGGAACACTGCCAAAGGCCAAAGTAATGTAGGAATAGAAAAGGAAGTGTTAGCTTTGGGGTCTGTCTCCCATCAGGTCACGGAAGAAGCCTGAAGGAGTAAGGAGAGGTCCAGTTAATCTACAAGAGGAACAGACTGAGGAACAGACTCATGATTGAAAAAAGCAGACATCAGAGAGGAAGAAGGGTCCATTTGTCTACACTGTCCAAAATCTAAAGAGGACTAGTGCAGGAGTTTAGCTACTAGCCAGGAAAACAGTAATCGAGTGTGAGGAGACATGGAACCTATAGCAAAGAGTTTGTGAGTCAGTTTTTCATTTGAGTGGGGTGCCGCAGGGTTCAGTGCTTGGACCCATGCTCTTCAACATCTTTATAAACGATCTGGACATTGGTACGACGAGTGAGGTGATTAAATTTGCAGACGATATGAAGTTATTCAGAGTAGTGAAGACACAGGGGGATTGCGAAGATCTGCAGCGTGACATAATCAGGCTCGAGAAATGGGCATTGACATGGCAGATGAGGTTCAACATGGATAAGTGTAAAGTGATGCATGTCGGTAACAAAAATCTCATACACGAATGCAGGATGTCTGGGGCGGTACTTGGAGACGCCTCCCAGGAAAGAGACTTGGGAGTTCTGATTGACAAGTTGATGAAGCCGTCCATGCAATGCACAGCGGCTGCGAAAAGGGCGAACAGAATGCTAGGAATGATAAAGAAGGAGATTATGAACAGACGGAGCAGGTTATCATGCCACTGTACTGTATAGTGTGCCCTCACCTGGAGTACTGCGTCCAGCACTGGTCACCGTACATGAAGAAGGGCATGGTACTACTCAAAAGGGTCCAGAGATGAGCGACTAAAATGGGTAGGGGGCTGGAGGAGTTGCCATACAGCGAGAGATTAGAGAAACTGGGCCTCTTCTCCCTCGAAAAGAGGAGATTGAGAGGGGACATGATCAAAACATTCAAGATACTGAAAGGGATAGACTTAGTAGATAAAGACAGGTTGTTCACCCTCTCCAAGGAAGGGAGAACTAGAGGGCACTCTCTAAAGTTGAAAGGGGATAGATTCCGTACGAACATAAGGAAGTTCTTCTTCACCCAGAGAGTGGTAGAAAACTGGAACGCTCTTCTGGAGTCTGTCATAGGGGAAAACACCCTCCAGTGATTCAAGACAAAGTTGGACAAGTTCCAGCACAAGTGGAAAGTAAGCAGGTGAGGCTGGGCTCATTTAGAGCACTGGTCTTTGACCTAAGGGCTGCTGCATGAGCGGACTGCTGGGCACGATGGACCACTAGTCTGACCCAGCAGCAGCAATTCTTATGTTCTTATCTACTTGTTTTTGTACCTGTTTTGAAGAAAGTTCAGTTTAAAAAAAAATAATTTTATTCTAAACAGTCATTCCAAACTGGAAGAGCCTTAAAAGCTCATCAACATGGTCTCAATAATCAGGGGTGTGGAGTGTCAGCCCGTATCCACATAACTTCCCAGGACTATATAAAAATAGCACCCAATGTAGGCATGCTGGAGTCACTTTGGAAGCACTGGCAAGTGTCCCTATCTGTTTCTTGCTTAACATTTTCTTTTTGAGAAATTTGGAGCAAACTGCTTGAGAGCTTCAGCTAGATGGGCACAGTTTGTTCCCCCAGGAAAGAAAATCCCATGAATACTTGGTACTATGGAGGGGTGACTCCTTCTGGAGCAGAGAAATGGACCATATGATGTCATCAGAAGCTCAGTTAGTGACCATAAGCATGAAATGGGAAATATAGAGCTTGCTCATGGAACCAAAAAATAATAGAATCAGAAAATAATATTATATATTGAACTAAGGCCAGTACTGGGCAGACTTGCACGGTCTGTGTCTGTATATGGCCGTTTGGGGGAGGATGGGCTGGAGAGGGCTTCAGTGGCTGGGAGGGTTTAGATGGGATGGAGTAGGTTTTAACGGAGATTGCGGCAGTTGGAACCCAAGCACAATACCAGGTAGAGCTTTGGATTCTTGCCCAGAAATAGCTAAGAAGAAAAAATTTAAATTGAATCAGGTTGTGCAGACTGGATGGACCATTCGAGTCGTTATCTGCCGTCATCTACTATGTTACTATGTTAAAAGACCTAGAAGTATTCAAGCAACAGTTCAACTTTTTTATAGGAGGCAACTTAGAAGAGAGATCCTCCAAACAAGCCAAAGAGGTTTTCAACTGATACAAGTGTAGCTCCCAAAAGGAAGTTGAACCCAAGCAAGCCACTGCTGTTTATCATACATCACGAGAGCCCCTACTGCTTTCAGTTCTGCCAATTCAAGACAAAGTTGAAAACATTTCTATTTCTTGACATCTTTGAGACCTAACTGCTCTTGTAATGCGACCTAAAATGATTTTATCTTCAGCAACCCCTCCTACTGTTTTTCCCCTATACGTTCTCTTTTACTTTGAATATTGTAGTTCTTGCCTTCTTACCTTCTGTTCTTGTTTGTCATGGTTTTTAATGTCTTTGAATGTAGTAGGCATCCCTAGAGATACCTTGTCATTTTAAGTTTGTATTTTAGCCAATGTACACCGCTTAGAAGTCTGATTAGGTGGTATAAGAAATTTTAAATAAACTTGAAACTTGAGACAATGGGTCACAGCAAGTGTCCCCACTACCACCTGCACCACGAAGTCGCTCCTGCTGAAATGTTTTACCTAACACCATCCTTTTTACAAACTGGATATTGAAAGAATCCTGATATCTTCACTGCAAATGCAACAAATCACTTTTGATGTGACCAAAATTGTATCCCACAGTAGGGGCTGCAAATAGAGAAATATGTAAAATCTAGAGGAAGATGACCAATTACCCTGAAATAGGATTGGCAAAATGTGACACGTACTTCATGTCAGCAGCTGGTTACCGCTGAATGTTTTTGGAACCCCAGAATGATAATAGGGTGAACTATTCTTAAAGATTAGTGCACTAATTAAACTAAGAAGTTATTTGGTTAAATATGGGACATTAACCAATAGGTAGCAGCATAAAAAATCCTATTGGTTTTAAAAGTATTTCCCTGTAACTTCATCGAGTGTCCCCTAGTCTTTACAATTTTTGACGGAGTGAAAAATTGAGCAACTTGTATCCATTCTACTCCACTCAGGATTTTGTAGACTTCAATCATATCTCCCCTCAGCCATCTCTTTTCCAAGCTGAAGAACCCTAATCTTTTTAGTCTTTCCTCATACGAGAGGAGTCCCTTTATAATTTTGGTTGCTCTTCTTTGAACCTTTTCTAGTGTCGCTATATCTTTCTTGAGATAAGGAGACCAGAACTGAACGCAATACTCCAGGTGAGGTCACACCATGGAGTGATATAGAGGCAATATAACATTCTTGGTCTTGTTAACCATCCCTTTTTTAAAATAATTCCTAGCATCTTGTTTGCTTTTTTGGTTGCCGCTGCACATTAGGCAGAAGGTTTCACCATATTGTCTACAATGACATCAGATCCTTTTCTTGGGCACTAACCCCTAAGGTGGACCCTAGCATCTGGTAACTGTGTTTTGCATTGTTCTTCCCAATGTGCATCACTTTGCATTTGTTCACATTACATTTCATCTATCACTTTGACGCCCAGTCTTCCAATTTACTAAGATCTGCCTGCAATTTTTCACAATCTGCATGCGTTTTAACAACTTTGAACAGTTTAGTTTCATCTGCAAATTTAATCACCTCACTCATCATTCCAGTTTCCAGATCATTTATAAATAAGTTACAAATCACCGGTCCCAGTACAGATCCCTACAGCACTGCACTGAAAAATGACCATTTAACCCTACCCTCTGTTTTCTATCCAATAACCAATGATAATGATAATGAAGAAAAGGAGGTACACAAAGAAAGCATGATTAGGGGTCTGGTATAAATACATGTAGAAGGAGGAGTAACAATAATACTTTGAGATTACATGGGATGTCATATATCTGAACACTAGTAGAAAAGAAGAAAACTAAGAAGGTCCCATGAAAAGTCACCAAGTATAAAACAGGTGGAAACACTAGTCAGACAGAAGCTCTTTATTATGTGGTTTCAACAAGCACACAACACAGGCCATATTTTAGCATCAAGCCTTCATCAGGAATCCAAAATTGATTTTACAAAAACTCAGATGAGCTGCATAAAAATTAAAATTCCACAAATAAATAGAGCTCTGTAGGAGGCACAGTTGGACTGCCACCTATGTGACATATGATTGTTCCCATCTTCTAAGTTCAATTTTTTTCCAGCCCATTATGCCTAACAGAAGAAACAAAGATTTCTCTAACCTGGAGAAAACAGCCAGATGGTACACCATGGTATTCATTCCTAAAAAAAAAAATACGCCCTCCATATTTAGAAGGAGTCTCGGCTGAATTGACTGTTCCAACATCATGACCCTTTATAAATAACTCCAGTTAAGAAACTATATTCCAGCTGGTACAGCTGAATTGTTCCAAGAAAATGACCTACAATTAGAATGTTCAATGTTTTTGAAAGGACCCATTTGGATTTTAGTTCCAAACGAAAAACCTGGCATCCAGAGACTTTTCTCTGTGTGTTTATGGGTTGTCTTTTTGCCTATGATCTATTTCAGATCTTCCAAGAGTAAAGAAATTTCCAGTGGAACTATACGAATGTCTCAAAAAGACACCAAATGGACTCCGATTTTGATTTGTTATTATGTTATTCAGTATGATTAACATGTGTTGACTATAATACAGTAATTAAAGTTAGTTTTTTCAGTTAACTAGAGGAGAAAAAAGAGAAACAGAAGTCTGGCATTCCAAGCTGCTTCTGTTATGTTTTGACGCTCTGTGGAAATGGCGATTATGAGAATGCCATTATGATAGTCTGTTATGTACTTGATAAGAATAAGTTCTATAAAAATGAAAAATGTAGAAAATTTTACTGTTCAATTTTATTATTGTCACTTAGGTGCATTTTATGATTCTTGTGTGCTTACTCATCCTTATTCATTTCAGTTTTCTCATTTTAATGATTGTGAGGATATTCAGTGAATTAAAGGATATGGATTCAATTGTTGAGTCATTTCTCTAATGTCTGTATGCAAATTTTAGGCAAAACTGTCTAAATGTCCATTTTTCAAGGGGGACAGTGTGACAGGGTCAATAAAATGCCCTTTAAGTTGCTTGGCTCAGAGTTATACCTGTCTCCACCAGCAGTATGTGGTTGTGGGAATTGACATGTAAATGTGTCATCCTTGTGGAAGGTGGAAAGAAGTGAGTGTAGAGGGAGGGGTTTGGCTTTTCTTTTTCCAAAGCTCAAGGGGAATGCCTTGGTTTCCTGAAAAGGGTTCGAGGAAACCTAAGGAAAGACGCAAACTGCTCGATATGCAAAGGTTCTTTTGGTTTTTTATTTATAACCCGCTTTTTACAGAGCGGTTCACAAAGTAGAACGTGCACAATAAAAATATATACATACACTCAATAAATATTTGACATCCAAACAAAAGTGACCAGAGTTCAGACCCTATAAATCATCAATTCCCATATTTCATACTGCAAAACATACTGCAACATTAAAACAGCAAGGTATCCTTGCTGTCAAACATACATTGGTACTCGGTTCCATTCCTGAGGGCCCATACACGAGAACATACCTGCACATGATATATTCAATCTCAAATTCTTGACAGGAGGAATGAACAATTCTGCACGGTGGACAGAACGTAATTTTGGTAATGGGTCATAGAATTGATAGCACCCATCAGACGTGCTGGTGCCAAACCATGGAACACACAAATAAATCATCACCAGCAGTTTGTAACGGATACGGTCTTCCAATTTTAGCCAATATAACTTCACATAATATTCCATCACATGTTCGGTCCTTTTCAAACAAAAAAATGTTCGTACAACCAAATTTTGCACAACCTGCAAAGCACTTAACGTAGTTGCAGGCAATCCCAAGAGAACAAGATTGCAATAATCAATACAGGATAATACCATGATTGCAAAATGATCTTAAAAATTCCATCTTGCAAATATGGCCCAAGTTTACTCAAAAGGCAAAACCTGAAATAAACCTTTTGTATCAACATCTGAACATGGCTTTTAAATGTCAATCTTGAGTCCAGTACTATACCCAAATACTTAACTTCCTCTGAAAATCTAATAGGGGTGTCTAATAACTGAATAGAACCTGGGATATCATATACCTGTGCCTTCTGAAAACACACTATTTTTGTTTTTTGAATATTCAGTGTCAACTGACTGCTATCCATCCATTCCTTCACCTTTAACATCACCATTTGAAGATGTTCCTCTGCCTTTCTCATATTCCTCTCAACAGGAAGCAACAGCTGAATGTCATCGGCATGAAGCCGAAAAGAGACCCCTAAACTCTGCAAAAATTTACACAGAGGGAGAAAATACAGATTGAAAAGTGCAGCAAAAAGTGCAGAGCCCTGAGATACTCCACCCGCTAACACGCTGCGATGGGAAACTTCACTATTTACTATCACTTCCTGCCATCTGTTTGACAGAAATGACTGGAACCATGTTAAAACCTTCCCAACGATATCACAAGCTTCCAGACGGTCAAATAGTATCCTGTGGACTAGCGTATCAAAAACGGCCAAGATATCAAGAAAAATGGCCAAAATCTGACCACTGTCTAGACCTTTCTGTAGTCCATCCAGCATTGAAACAAATAATGTCTCAGTGCTGTAGTGTTGGTGGAAAGCATGCTGCTGATTGTAAGGTTTAGCCCCCAAAATGTAAGGTTTTGGAGGGGTAATGTTGAAGCAAAGGTGGCCTTACAATCTGCCAGGTCCCGTTGAAGATTCAGTAGGCAGTAAAATTACTGACAAAGAGTGCTTTCATAAAGAATATATATATTGTGCAGAAATAAGCTTAATATTACAGAAAAACAGAATTTATAAAGACACATCAAGCATTACAATTAATGAGAGAGAAAAGACAGTTTACCTGCATTACAGAGTCCAGAGGAAAGAGAGAGAGGGGAGGGGTTATGTTCCAGACAGAGAGAGAGGGGTGTTGCAGAGAGGAGGCTTTTATAGATAGAAACTATTGTATTTCCCAGTATCTTTCTGTTTATAATTTGTTTGAGACAATGGTTTGTTTAATTGATAAGGAAAATGTGATACTTGCAGGCATGGTAGATGGGATTAGTCTCTGGCTTCTTTGTCCCATTCAAGTAGCCTATCTTCTTGATAAAAAATCCAGTCTGGCTGGATGCTTAATGTATGTGAATTCTGTGCAGGAGCATTTAGGGTCTATCTGCATCAAGGTTCCAGAGTCAGATTGATATAATGTCCCATAGGCAACTGCTGACATTGGTTAGGCCAACCGAAAATGCTGACTGCTAGCAATGCTAGGCTGACATTGATCATCAAGAATACAGTAGTCCTGTACAAACTGGTCAAGCTGTCTGTAGACTAGTTTTTCCAAAATTTTCACCAATATCGGTAATGAAGCTGACATGGATAACCTGGACATACAGATGATTCAACTGGACATACTGGCCTCACTTGTGTATGCTGGACACTACAGACCTATATTTTCCCATAGCCAGGCCCAGCCTGTACCTTGCTGTCTGTAAACACCTGCAGCCTTTGCAATGCTAACGTTTTTGTCTCTATTCCCTGCTGGAAGATATTTCTCCAAGGTTCTGCTGAACTGTTATCAGTGCTGTATGACTTCATATGCCAGGCACCCTGGAAAGCCATAAAACTTTTATAATGAGCAAGGATCCCTGCAGGACGATGTGGGTGTAGCGAGATGAGAGAACTTGGTACCAAAACATTTGCTCCCTGTCTCTGAACCAAGTTATGAGAACCAAGCAGCTGGATTGTCGAAAGGTCACCTTTGCCAACTTTCAGCATACAAGGACACCATCCCGAAGATGCACAGAATTGTAAAACCACTAATTAGCATCTACATATCTCAGCGCTGGAGAAAGAAAGTTCACCAAGAGTTCTCTGTTTCTGCAAGGCCCCCCCCTACTGGGGAGGGGGTGGAGGTGAGAGAAGCGTAGACTGAGAGGAGGAGTTAGGTATACATTATTTTATGTACCAATAGGGAATTACATAACCAGAATTCAGGGATGTACTTTTTGGAACAAAGGAAGAATTTCTCTGTATAAAAAACACGTGCATTCTTGGTAAAGCCAGAGAGATTCACTTACTTATGCTACGGGGATCTGCTAGCCCCCTGCTAAGCATATGGGTGCAAGTTCTTCTCTCCATTGCATATTCTGAACTGACAATACATTTTTCTGATATGTCTCTGCTGCTGTAATACTGTAAGTTTTTATACTAACAATAAACGAATATTGTCTGTTTTGGAAGATACAATGCCGTCTTGTAGTTATTCCAATGAGGTAAACAAAGCAGCCTTTACTTCAAAGCTATGGGATGAAAGTTATTCATTTCACTAACTCCTAGCTTCTTCTCTTTTATCAGTGGCTTAACTGTCACGATCTTCAACATACAGTATCTTGAACTACTCTCTATTCTAGAAAGAGGTTCATCAGGACAGTGATTTTCGAACCTACTTGCTTCAGAACATATGTCCACTGATGACACTATTGGCTTAAAAAACTCAAGGCAGCAGCCACATCAGATCTCTCTACCTTCACACATAAGTCCCACTTTGCAGTGGTCTCAAAATGCGCTTTAACTTCTGTGGTCACTGCTGGAATACTCTGAATAATGAGTGTGACATTTGAGATAAAAAAAAACAGATTAAGCTCATTAGCAGTGAAAGGATATGAGGGGTTGTCCACAGCTTCATTACTACTTCACTTTCTTACTAACTGAAACAACTCTCGTGGCTTGTCCTTCACCTCTAAAATCATACTTCGATAAAACTCAGTGCGTATTCCCTGGACTTTAGCCCTATATAAATTCCAGAGCTCCATATACTTCACTCTGTCACTCTCCAACTTTCTCTTATGCTTCACACATTCTGACTTTCTCAATTGCTTCCGACACATTAACAATTCCGCAGACATCCACAACTTTCTTTCATTCACTCTTCGCAATCTCTTTTCTCACTTTGGTGCTATTTCATCCAGGGCTTGTTGCAGTGATGTTTGCCACCCCTCAAGGGCAACATCGGGGTCTACCATCTCAAAAGAATCTAACAACGGTTCCCATTTCTCCCATAATGCGGGCTTATTTATCCTCAGCCTCACCCATCTTGGGTGAGACTTACCTAGTCTCGAACTTCCAGATCCATTAGCCACTCTCTTAATCATCATGACACTCTGAATGAGGGCGTGATCTGCCCACGGTTTAAACTCCACCGTCAAATCAGAAACTTCCACCCCCTCATTGGGAGTGAAAATCAGATCTAATATATTACCAGCTACATGGCTAGGTTGGTCAACCCACTGCTCAAACCTAATGCATCCATTGCCTCAAAGAAAACACCCTGCTTCGTTCCTAGTACTTTCTGAGGCAAGTTGAAATCACCCAATATAAAGGTATATAAAAAATCCAACCTAAGCCCTAGCAATAAACTCAAAAAAACCAGAGCTATCCTCAGCCATCATTCCAGGAGGAGAATAAAGCAGAAAAAATTGTACAAAATTCATTTTTTATTATCAGCACATCTATCTCATCCAAAGAGTCTTGATATACCATCGTTAAAGCTACCCCCACCTTTATGATAACCTCTGTATGCCCAATTCCATGCATACAAATTAGGACAGCACGCATTCACCACGGCCACATCAGAACCCTCAAGCCACAATTCAGTCACACAAAACAGATCCATCCTCCCCCGCTCAATCAAATTATACACTACCGCTGTTTTTGAACTCAAAGCCCATACATTAATCAAACCCACCTGTAAAGAGATAACTTCACCAGTTCTAACACCTAGAACTCTAACCAAACACTCAAGGTTTCGCCTCACCTCTCCTTTTCCCCCTCCCAACTCACCATACTGCAGAATTTTAAACAATTACTAAAGAGGCACTTTCTTTTTGTCAAATGAAGTATGGAGCCTGATGTTTAACTGCTAAGATGCATGTAGGGCACTGGTCACTTAATTGATTTTATTATTTGTAATTTGTTTATGTATTTGTCATGTTTTGAGGTGTTGATGAGTATGTATGAATCTATTGTGACCCACTTTGGGAAAGGCGGGACGCAAATACATAAACCATAAACCATCCAGCATGGCCTCAAGGGCAAGTGTCAACCCTTACCCATGCAACCAAGGCTAGCTCAACAGAGCTAAGGCAATCTAAGCTAACTCTTATTTTTGCACCCCCTATCTTTAGGCCACTCTTGTGGTATGAACCTCAAAAACAGGGTTAAGGTTTCAGCCAGCAGAATAATCAGCTTAGGCAAAATGCTGAGGCTAGCTTCTAACTTAATCCATTTATTCAGTGCCAGTATCAAGTTTTTATTATTTCTTGATATCCCACAAATCACAGAATAACTAAGTGGCTTACAATATAATTAGTATCAGTGTACAATAAAATTAACACCATTTGACAAAAATAGTAAAATTAAAAATAACTTACAATACAAAAAGGGACAAGGGAAGAACTCCAGTTTGTGATAGAAAAGAAAGGAGCAGGTAAACACATATAGTAGGGGGAACAGTCTAGTTCAGGGGTCTCAAAGTCCCTCCTTGAGGGCCGCAATCCAATCTGGTTTTCAGGATTTCCCCAATGAATATGCATGAGATCTATGTAAATGCACTGTTTTCAATGCATATTCATTGTGGAAATCCTGAAAACCCAACTGGATTGCGGCCCTCAAGGAAGGACTTTGAGATCCCTGGTCTAGTTGCTCTTCATAGGTATCTCCTATTATATTATTTTAAAAATTCAATTGCATAGGACAGGAATGTCAAAGTCCCTCCTCGAGGGCCGTAATCCAGTCGGGTTTTCAAGATTTCCCCAATGAATATGCATGAGATCTATTTGCATGAATTGCTTTCATTGTATGCTAATAGATCTCACGCATATTCATTGGGGAAATCCTGAAAACCCAACTGGATTGCGGCCCTCGAGGAGGGACTTTGACACCCCAGCTCTAGGAGAACGCATCTCTGAATAGAAAAGTCTTCAGATCTTTCTTAAAAATATTAAGCGAGGTCAGGAGTCTCAGATCACTGGGAAGCAGATTCCATAGCTCGGGGCCCTGAACTGAAAAAATGAAATTATGTGGTCAAGAAATATCTCTCAGGTGGCAGCACTGAACATATGGATAGTATGGTAACCATGCCAATGTTATCTGTTTAATTAGAGCTGCTATTAAGCCTAAACTAAATGAATAACTTACACAGAGAGCAGCTGAATATTGCAACTATCTGAATAATTTGGGGGCCAATCTTCGCTTCTCCCCAACCTCAGACCACAAATATACTGATAATATCTGGGTATTGAGCAGGTAAAACAGCTCAATATTTTTTTGAAAGTACAGGGATAGGCTAATTATGTGTTCACCAGCAAACATATTGTCTTTGAATATCAGTCCAATTGCGTATAATTATTTATTCATATAAAATGTTCCCAGACCAATCAATAAAACTCCTTCAACAACAGGTATAGAGCAGAAGTAGGATGTTTCACTTTACAGCTCTCAATGCAAAAAGGATTTGATTCAGATTCTGGTGTCACATGAGTGATAGCAACACACAACTCCCTCAACTGTTCAATACTGTTAAGTAGCACTCAGCTTACCATGCTACACCAGAAGCATGTTGAAGAACTCAAGCAGGTCAGCACTGGAAATGTGCTAGAACACCAGTTTTCAGTTGAGGAAGCAAATAACTACACAAAAACCTACATGTTAACTGAATTCCGCACCTCGGTTCCGCACCATCGCCTGCTAACTAAACAATAAGAGACTGCAAATTAGAAATAGATATTCAGAGAAAAACCCCCCCCAGGAAACCTAATTCAGTGAGCTGTGAAGCACTGCCAAAAAAACACAAACAAACAAGCAGAAATGCATTTCCTCCAATATTGAACAAAACACACAAAAGAAATCTCTACAATCTGACCACAATTCTTTTTGTACCTTTGTTATCTGATCATTTTATTATTCCAATCGGATTGGTCCTGGTCTTTCATTACCACTTCCACTTGTTGGGTATTTCCTAAGGGGGTAATTCTATAAAGTAGTGCTTTAATTAAAGCATCACAATAGCACATTCATTCCCTTGTCTTCTATCTCCCACATCCTTCATTCATCTTTTATTTCCCAATTTAAATTCTCTGTACAGTACTCCCCTGAAATTTGTGGGGGGTTACGTTCCAGGAACCCCCGTGAATTTTAAGAAACCGCGAATACAGTTTTTAGGCAGGGGAGACAGCAGAGAGCAGCTGGAGAGGCAGGAGAGGGCAGCTGGAGCGCTGGCGAGTGAATGAAATCACTCGCTGTATGCTCCGACCGCCTCTTCCTGTATTAAAATCAGGCCTCACCAATCAGGAGCTGCTTTGACACGCAGCTCCTGATTGGTAAGGCCCAACTTTAGTACAGGAAGAGGCGGTCGGAGCATACAGCGAGTGATTTCCTTCACTCGCCAGCGTTCCGGCTGCCCTCCCCTGCCTCCCCTCCTGGTCATTTGTGGTCGGAAAATACCGCGAATGACTGGGACCGCGAACTGCTGACCGCAAATTTGCGGGGGAGCACTGTATTCATTTCGTCCCCAGTCTCATCTACTTTCTTCTGCCACTTATACCCTTACCACCCCTGCTCCGTCTCTGTTACTCATCCCTTTCACATCCCTAGTTTCATTTTTAAGCCTTACTCCCCATTCTGGCTCCTATTACCCCCTTTCTATCTTCGTCATTTCTACCCTATCTCACTTCCTTCAAAGATCAGTCTGCTTCCTTTGTATCTCATCTTCCCCATAGCCCTCTGTCCCTTTCAACTTACTCATAAGTACATAAGAATAGCCTTAATGGATCAGACCAATGGTCCATCTAGCCCAGTATCCCGTCTTCACAGAGGACAATCCTAGTCACAAGTACCTGGCAAAAACCCATATAGTAGCAGCATTCCATGCCACCAATCGAGGGCAAGCAGTGGCTTCTCCCATGTCTGTCTCAACAGCAGTTTATGGACTTTTCCTCCAGGAACCTTTCCAAACCTTTTTTAAAACCAGCTACATTAACCGCTCTTGCCACATGCTCTGACAATGCATTCCAGAGCTTAACCATTCTCTGAGTGAAAAATATTTCCTCCTATTGGTTTTAAAAGTATTACTCTGTAACTTCATCGAATGTCCCCTAGTCTTTGTAAATCATGATGCAGTACAAAATTGATCAACTTGTACCTGTTCTACACCACTCAGGATTTTGTAGACCTCGACCATATCTCCCCTCAGCCGTCTCTTTTGCAAGCTGAAAAACCCTAACCTCTAGTCTTTCCTCATATAAGAGGAGTTCCATCCCCTTTATCATCTTGGTCGCTCTTCTTTGAACCTTTTCTAGTGCCGCTATATCTTTTTTGAGATAAGGAGACCAGTACTGAATGCAATACTCAAGGTGAGGCTGCACCATTGAGCAATACAGAGGCATTATAATATTCTTAGTCTAGTTTACCATCCCTTTTCTGATAATTCCTAGCATCTTGTTTGCTTTCTTGGCCTCTGCCACACATTGGGCAGAAGGTTTCAGCGTATTGTCCACGATGATACCCATATCTTTTTCTTGAGCGTTGACCCCCAAGGTGGAACCTAGCAACCGGTAACTATGTTTTAGATTATTCTTCCCAATGTGCATCACTTTGCATTTGTCCACATTAAATTTCATCTGCCATTTGGATGCCCTGTCTTCCAATTTCCTAAGGTCTTCCTGAAGTTTTTCAGTTTGCATGCATTTTAACAACTTTGAACAGTTTAGTGTCATCTGCAAATTTAATCACCTCACTCACAGTTCCAATTTACACATCATTTATAAATAAGTTAAAAAGCACCGGTCCAATTACAGATCCCTGTGGCACTCTACTATTTACCCTCCTCCATTCAGAAAAATTGCCATTTAACCCTACCCTTTGTTTTCTGTCCAATAACCAATTCTTAATCCACAATTGAACATTGCCTCCTATCCCTTGACTCTTTAATTTTCTCAGGAGCCTCTCAGAAGGAACTTTATCAAAAGCTTTCTGGAAATCTAGATACACTACATCAACCGACTCACCTTTATCCACATGTTTATTCACACCTTCAAAGAAGTCAAGCAAATTGGTGAGGCAAGACCTTCCTCGGCTGAACCCATGCTGACTCTGTCTCATTAAATCATGTTTGTCTACATGTTCCACAATTTTATTTTTTATAATTGTTTCCACTATTTTGTCCAGCACTGAGGTCAGGCTTACCAGTCTGTAATTCCCTGGACCTCCCCTGGAACCCTATTTAAAACTCAGTGTAACGTTGGCCACCCTCCATCCCCATCTTTGTCTATTTAGTCTCACAACCCTACATATACCCCTCATACAATCCCACAGTTTCCAGTGTTCCTTCTAATTCCAGCTCAGTTTTCTTATTCTGCTATGCCTACTTCTCATTTCTGAAGTACCATCAGGCACTTGGCCAACCGTGACATCTGGTAAAGTAGGAAGTGACAAAAACATGTACGGTGACATGTCACACTATTCAATTCCCAGCTTCTCAATGACAATCCCAATACCCAGCAAATCTTAGAGCCCGTCTTCTTCTGCTGTCCCATCCAATCCGTGAAGGAGTTTAAAACAGAAGCACAGGCACTTCTTGTTCTCACATTTTAAATTCACAACACAAAACAACAGAAGCAAAGGTGAACGCTGCATTTTGGCGCCATTAAGCTTGGATAGCCTAAGTCAATGAATCAATAGGTCATCCCCTAAGATGTCAAAGCATGAAACTATTCTGGAGTTTATCCAAACTTCCCAGGCTTATCAAGGAAGAGAGACCCTTGTCAAAAATCCCTCTTCTACTTCTGCTCTACAATTACCCCATCCCACCCATTTTCTGTGTTAAAATAAAATCAGACCAACAATTTTAATTCTTCTTGTAGATGGAATTGTAGCTTTGTGCTACTGGGTTTGTCCTTTCTTGCCAGTCTTGCTCCTGTGCTCTCTGGCTGGAAAAATGGTTCATCAGATTAATTAAGCATTAACATTTGAAATATAAAGAGAAAGACTATGGGCTCCTTTTATCAAGCTGTGCTAGTGGTTTAACGCGCATAATAGCGCACGTTAAACCGCCGGCCATGCTAGCCGCTAACGCCTGCCTTGAGCAGGCGGTAGGTTTTTGGCCAGGGCAGGGGGTTAGCGCGTGATTATAAGTCAAGCACGCTAACCCCGCTAGCGCGGCTTGATAAAAGGAGCCCTATATTTTTTGGGACCCTTTACAACTTGAGCAGTTTTTGAAATTACTTGAAACTACTATTTAAAAGAAGTGACTTCAGATTTTAGTTTGGAGTTCAAATAATTGTAAACCACTAGAAGAATTAGTCTGTGAACTGGTCTAATTTGATCACTGTTTAATTTACTTATTTCCTTATATTATTTTCTTTGTATATGAATTTACAGATTTTTGATTACTTGAGATATATATCTTTAGAAAATAGGTGAATTTTACCCATAATGTGGGCTTATTGGAGTTCCTTTTGGTTTAATGTTTTAGATCTTTTCTTTTCTGGAATATTTGTATTATCTTCATTTTCTTTATTCTGTAAAGAATTGTAAACTTGAAAATAAAATTTTTTAAAAACCCATTAACAGGTTGATATTCCAATTGTTTTAACTGGACAAGTTCCTGCCCATTTAAATTGCTTGTGTGAGGCTATCTGAGAATATTCAGTGACACTTAGGGCTAGATTCACTGAGCAAACCGATCGTGTACCGATCGGTTTGCGAGCCCTTTGCGACCCGATTTCCCTCCTGCAGTATTCACTGACCTGTTTTGCGATCCAATTCCGATCCACACATGCAAATGAGGGGAACTGCGTGCAAAGTAGGCAGGGACACGATTCACTAAACAAATTTTCCAATTCAACTGTGCTGGCTGATCAACACCAAAAGTGACTGCTGAGGACCAGTCACTGAAGCCCTTTCCAACTGCCTTCTGCCGCCCTGCTCTCAGCTGTCAGCTCCAATCTTCTGCTTCCCCGATCTGCCTGCCTGCCCCGACTGTAGCCGCCCTGAAAGCCTGCCTGCCCCGACGCTGCCCTGATCTCCTGCCTTTCCCGACTCTCCCACCCTTCCCCGCAGTGTAAGCCCGTGATTTTAACCCGCAGGCTTTAAAGTGGGTTAAAACCACGGGCTGTAAAAAAAAGTTTTGAAAAAAAGTGCCGGGCCAAAGGTCCATTGCATGCGCAGACCATCTAAAGATGGTCTGCGTATTGCGGGGATCGCTATAGAACGATCCGTGACAGAAGATGGGGGCGTTCCTCCGATCGCCCCCATCTGCATATTGGAGTTTGCTGAATTTTTTGGGCCTGCCCGGATCAGGCCCGATTGGGCAGGTTAGTGAATCTGGCCCTAAATCCTATAGTGCCGTTGACTATCCCCTCTAATCACCCACACAAACCGGCAATGTTGTTAGCAGTCCAGGGGTGGAGTCTACACTTGTGTAGTTACGTATCACAATTTAGCACTTAACCAGATAAGGAAGCCAGACAAATCAGTCAACGTAAAACATATCTTGCTTAAGGTTAAAAGCAACATTGATAAGACAATTTTAGAACTGCAATCGCACCTGAACCTGATAGAACATTGGCTACTTGATAACTGCTTGAAGCTAAATGTTGCCACAACCTGTATCATGTTTCTATCTGATCTCCCTTCTCCTGATATTCCAAAACCCCTTAGGATTGGCAATTTCAGTATTGCTATAGTGGATAAAATGCACAATCTTGGAGTCATTCTAGATTCCAGCCTCTCCATGAAGCACCATGTCTCGAGAGTGGTCTCTGTGATTTTCCATGTTAAGGATTGTGAGACGTTTATGTAAAGTCCTATCCTTTTCTAACTTTTGCTCGGCAGCGCAGGCCTGCATTTTTCCCTGCTTTGACTAGCCTTTTAGTAGGAACTCAGAGAACCATCTGAGAGCCCTACAAGTTGCTCAAAATCCCTATTACTGGAATCAAAGGCATTCAGCATAAAAAAAATACATGACGGACTACTTGGCACGCAAGCAGTGAAACTAGACAGCCACATCTCCAATTTACTGATCTCAGCACCAAACTACAAAACCTTCAGGAGGGAAATAAAAACCAGGTTATTTAAAAAATATATCAAGACAAACTCCTCATACAACCTCACTCCTTTACCAGACTCTAAATGTTCCAACCAATAGCCTCTCTGTAATCTTCTGGATATGACCAGAATCTCATCCTTTTGTAATCCGCCTAGAACTTCAAGATATTGGCAGAATAAGAAAAACTAATGTAATATAATAACCAGTGGCGTACCAAGGGTGGGTCGGGGGGGGGGGGAGGATTTGACCGCCCCTGGTGCATGCTCTAGGGAGGTGCACTTCAGCACGGCTGCCGGTCCACCCCCCCCCCCCCCCAGCTAAGAAAAAGGCTAAGAAGCTGGCGGGAGCAGCGACAGCGTCTTTAAGGAACACCCTCCCAATCTGGCTCTATCCCGCCTCCTTCGTGACGCCACTGGACAACGTTCTCACCCAGGCAATGTCAACCAATGGCTGAGAATGCTGTCCGGTGGCGTCACGAAGGGGGCAGGATAGAGCCAGATCGGGAGGGTGTTCCTTAAAGGACGATTTCGCTGCTCCCGTCAGCTTCTTAGCCTTTTTCAAACCATAGCAGTGGCGTACCAAGGGCGGGAGGGGGGGTTTCAAAAAAATGATAGGCCGGGGGGTGTCAAAAAATGATGGGCCCCGGGTGTCACATACCCTAGGTACCCCACTGGTAATAACTCGAACTTTAATTTCACTTCTCTGGCTTCCAATTGAACAGAGAATTGTCTTTAAGCTTCTCTACCTAACTTACACAGCTCTTCATAACTTAGCCCCCCTACCACAACCAATTTCTGCATTGTTGCAGCGTTACCAGCCTACCAGGACGCTATGTTCCTCTGGTGATCTTCTGGTCGTTCTCTATATATGACTGGTCCAGCTAGAAAGTTATAGATCTTTCTTCAATGTCATGGGACCTAAACTTTGGAACACACACCTTCAACTCTCAATATATTGTCTAGCTTTGGATCTTTCAAGAAAAAGCTCAACTATTCTTTTCCTTTGTGCCTATGGGGTTTTCATGAGTGCATCCCACTGTCTAACCGTCTTGGTTTGATGTTTTTGTTAATTATCGCTAACTGTTCATTGTTTCATTTAATGCTACAGTATGTATGTCTGTTGTAATCCACCTAGAACTTTAGATAGTGCGGAATAGAAATGTAGAAAATAAAATAATATAAATCTTTGTCCAGTTCTGCCTATCCACTTAAGGGCTACATATTAGCCTTAATCAGTCACACATACCCAGATATTTAGGGCCTGATTCTCTAAAAGTGCGTCCCGATTTTAGGCAGCTGTAGGCGTCCTACAGCTGTCTAATCAGCCAATCGGGATGCACGTTTTTTAAAAAAAATGCTCCCCAGGCAGGCCGCCTATATTGAAGGCGAGGCCCGCAAGACACCTAGGCCCTGATTCTGAATAGGACGCCCGGGAGAGGCGTCCTATTCAGAATCGGCCTAAACTAAACCCCGATTCTGTAACCGGCGTCCATGTTACAGACGCGGGTTAGAGAAACGGGTTAGATTAGACACGGCCCGCTACACTTATTGCGGCAAGGGATCTCTCTGCCACTATAAGTATAGCGAGCTGCGGCCCCCTGACCAGGAGGGTGCCCAAACCCTCTGCCCGAAGACGCACCCCCCCCCCGACACTAACGACCCCCCCCCGACACTACTGACCGCCCCCCCCCGACATTACCGATCCCCCACGCCCCCAACAATATCGATAGCTGGAAGGAGGGTGCCCAATCCCTCCTGCCCGAAGACGCACCCCCCCGACGCTAACCCCCCCCCAAACCTCCACTCCACCAAACCTGTTCTTAGATGGGTCTTGCACGTCTTGAGCCGGCAGGCATGCCTCGTTGAAATGAAGAAGGCCCGCCCCTTCCCGGCCCATCCCGCCGAAGCCCAAGGCCTGATTGGCCCAGGCTCTAGAAGCCTGGACCAATCAGGCCTTAGGCATAGCGGGTCTGCCCATCCCCACTTAATCTAAGGCCTGATTGGCCAAACAGACCTTAGATTAAGTGGGGATGGGCGGACCCGCTATGCCTAAGGCCTGATTGGTCCAGGCTTCTAGAGCCTGGGCCAATCAGGCCTTAGGCTTCGGCAGGATGGGCCGGGAAGGGGTGGGCCCGCTTCATTTCGACGAGGCGTGCCTGCTGGCTCAAGACGTGCAAGACCCATCTAAGAACAGGTTTGGTGGAGTGGAGGTTTGGGGGGGGTTAGCGCCGCGGGGGGTGCATCTTCGGGCAGGAGGGATTGGGCACCCTCCTGCCAGCTATCGATATTGTCGGGGGGGATCGGTAATGTCGGGGGGGAGGGGGCGGTCAGTAGTGTCGGGGGGCGGTCGTTAGTGTCGGGGGGGGGTGCGTCTTCGGGCAGAGGGTTTGGGCCCCCTCCTGGTCAGGGGGCCGAGGCCCGCTATACTTATAGCGGCAGAGAGATCCCTTGCCGTGATAAGTATAGTGGCCGCGTCTACTTACAATGTAGGCCAGCAAAATTTTAAGCTTCTCCTCTACTAGGGAGACGCGTAGGGCCGCCTAGGTTCAGCCTAAGGCCCGCCTAAGGCCCTTAGACCAGCTTAGGCATCTTGCGGGTCTCCCTAGGCTCCCGGAGGTGCCTTCAGGCTTGCCTGGGGAGCATTTTTTTTTTTTAAAACGTGCATCCCGATTGGCTGATTAGACAGCTGTAGGACGCCTAAAATCGGGATGCACTTTAGAGAATCAGGGCCTTAATGTTTAGTTTGAATATTGGAACATAAATCTGGTGGCAAGTAAAAAAATTCCTCACCGCCGGTTTCATTTTCAGGTTCTGCCATATTAAAAAATTATGCGGCTGATATTTAGACCCCAGGAGTTAGCCAGGCTGACTCCCGCGGTTGACAGTAAACCCATAAATGTAATGCCAGGCTGTATCCGCCGATCGGCATTAAATATCTGGTCTATTTTTAGCCGCTAAAAATACAGCCAGTTTAGCCAATATGTGTCAGCTGGCTGGCTAAGTCATAGCAACCAACGATGGACCTGCTATTTATTCAGCCAGTCAGCTAATGGATATTGGCACTAACCGGCTATGTCGTGTGACATAGCCGGTGACTGGGCTAGCCACTGGCGCTGAATATTATGCTTAGCTGGCTAAGTGCTAAGTAACCGGCCAAGAGCCATTCCTAGCTGGTTAAACAGTGCAGAATATTAGGCGGTCTGAATACAATATAGATCCCATGTGGCAGGCAGTTCTAAATAAGACACCTAAAATGAAGTGCCTGGAAGGCACCACGCGATAATTGGATAATTGGAAAATCTGGCAATCCTAGACCTAACCAGCAAGCTTT
Source organism: Geotrypetes seraphini (assembly GCF_902459505.1). Lineage (NCBI taxonomy): Eukaryota > Metazoa > Chordata > Amphibia > Gymnophiona > Dermophiidae > Geotrypetes > Geotrypetes seraphini. The sequence continues at coordinate 69,989,970 of NC_047094.1, read as the reverse complement.
AGTGCATAAATAGGCAAAAATGGTATCTTGGTTTATACTCAGATTTATATTCAACTGTATACAGTAAAGAGCTGTTCTGTCTTTATGCACTAACTCTTGGCTAGTTAAGTCTGAATATTTGCTTAACTCATAATGTGCTAACTGGCTTTTTAAAAAAAACCTAAAAATTTAGAGCCCCTTTTACAAAGTCACAGTAGCGGTTCCCCCGCAGCAAATGCACCTAAGCTCCTTCAGTTCCTATGGGCTTGGGTGCATTTGCTGTGGGAGAATCACTACATCAGCTTTATAGACGGAGCCCTCAATGCTAAAACTCAAATAGGGCTCAGTAATGAATTTCCCGTTTTAGTGCCGGCGGCGGACAAAAGAATACTGTCCGCCATTGATGGAATATCAGTCAGATAAATGCTATTCTTCTATAACCTGTGCACCTGACACGCCTATGCCCCCCCCCCCCCCCCCAGGTTCACACCCCACTTGCAGTTGCGCACTCAGGAATTTGATCATGCAACTTATAGAATACTGATTAAAGGCAGTTACACATGTATTTCATCAAATAATTAGTCATTAAAGTCAATTAGCATCTAATTATTAAATGACGTTATGCATGAAATTGACCCTATCCTATAACTTGCAGATGCAAATTTGCATGCTAGTCAGAAATCTGGGCCATGACTTTCTAGAATCTAGAATTAGGAGAGGCACACAAACACAAACAGATACAGACACAGATACAGATTATTGGCAAGGTTTCCCCAAACCTCTTCTTGCTGACTCCACAGCAATTTGGGTTTTCAGGATATCCAAAATGAATTTATAGGAAATAAATTTGCACATACCAAGTGTCCAATGCCTGCAGATTCATCTCCTGCATATTTCTTTTGGACAGGGTTACCAGAACGTCCGGATTTCCCTGGATATGTCCTCCTTTTGAGGACTAGAGAGCTGCAGGGAAACGGGTATGACGGTAATCCCGCGGGACCCACGGGTTCCCCCTTCGGGTCAGGGAGATCCCGTAGGACGCCCCCTAGGGTCGCGGGAATCCCGTGGGGATGCCCCCTAGGGTCGCGGGGTTCCTGCGGGGTTGGATGTACTCGCAAGGCTCGTCTTCTCCTTACCTGCCCTACCGCAGCACACAGACGATCGGAAGTCTTCCACGATGTCAGCACTGACGTCGGAGGGAGGGTTTAAGCAAAGCCCTCCCTTCCTCCAACGTCAGCGCTGACATCGGGAAGACTTCCGGTCGGCTGTGTGCTGCGGCAGGGCAGGTAGGGAAAGGCAGTGGCGTACCAAGGGGGGGCGGGGAGGGCAGCCCGCCCCGGGTGAAGCCTTAGGGGGGGTGCACAGCCGGCCAGGACCCCTTACCTTTGTGGCGCTTCCCCCGACCAACCGACAACAGGCCCGGTCTGACAAACCTCCCTGCCCTGTAGCCGCGAATCTAAATTACCTTCTTACAGCAGCTTCAATACTCCAGCTGCTGTAAGAAGGTAATTTAGATTCGCGGCTACAGGGCAGGGAGGTTTGTCGGACCGGGCCTGTTCTGTTGTCAGGCGGGCGGGGAAGTGCCACGAAGGTAAGGGGCAGGGAGAGAGAAAGGGAGGAAAGGTGGAGTGGAGAGGAAAAGACGCTTAAGGGAAATAGGTAAAACTGAGGGGGGAGAAGGACGCTGAAAGCACTGGGGAAGACAACGGGGTGGAGAAGGACGCTGAAAGGACATGGGGAAGACAGAGGGGGAGAAGGACGCTGAAAGGACATGGGGAAGACAGGGGGAGAAGGACGCTGAAAGGACATGGGGAAGACGGAGGGGGAGAAGGACGCTGAAAGGACATGGGGAAGACAGAGGGGAAGAAGGACCCTGAAAGGACCTGGGGAAGACGGGGGGAGAAGGACGCTGAAAGAAAATGGGGAAGAGAGAGTGGGGAGAAGACGCTGGCAGGGAAGAAGACAGAGATGCCAGACTATGGGGGGAGCGGAGGGAAGAAGATGGGTGACAGACCAATTTGGAAGGGGGGAGAAAGGGAGAGGCCACAGTAACAGAGCAAATGGAAGATGTAGAGAGAAGAGAAATAGTGGATGGAAGGAATTGAATGAGAACATGAGGAAAGCAGAAACCAGGCAACAAAGGTAGGAAAAAAATTCTATTTCTTTTTTTTTTTTTGCCTCAGGATAAAGTAGTATATTAGTTGTGTTGATAAAAATTTATAAACATTAGAGGCTCTGGTAGAAACCCGTTTACAAAATATGTATTCTTCCCAATTAATATTTCCAAATTAATAAAGTCTTTTTGCTTATTTGTAAATGGGTTTTTACCAGAGCCTTTAATTCAGTAGCATAATTAAATGAAATAACTATTTCTGAAGTTTATAGGGACGGGCAGAGACGGAAGGGATTCCTCGCGGGGATGGGTAGGGACGGAGGGGATTCCTCGCGGGGACGGATGGGGATGGAAGGATTCCTCGCGGGGACGGGTGGGAACGAGTGGGATTCCTCACGGGGACGTGTGGGAATTTGGCGGGGACGGGTGGGATTTCTGTCCCCGTGCAACTCTCTATTGAGGACATGTCCTCCTTTTGAGGACATGACCGTGGGTCTGGATGACTTTTCAAAACCCGGCACTTTGTCCAGGTTTTGAAAAGCTGTGTCGGGCAGGGAGGACATCCGTGCATGCACGCCGGCATGCAATGACATCATGAAGTCATTCTCTTACCTCTTTCTCTCCACAGATGTGGCTCACACTGGAGGCAGATGCAGGGCTGGTGGAAGGTCCAAGCACTGAGACCACCCCTTTGGGCAAGATCTGGCACACTGTGGAGAAAGAAGAGATGTATGAGAGATGGACCAGAGAGTCAGGGGCAGAGCTGGGATAAAATCTGAGGCACAGGTAGATACAGGAACTCACCTGAGTTCCCATTCAGAGTCAGCAACAGAAATGAAAAATAGAGCCATCCACGCAAAACTGTACAAGTTATTTTGCTGTAATTATTAACCACTCAAAATTATCTGCACATTTAGAGTACTGTGTGCAATTTTGGAAAACCACACCTTAGAACAGGGGTAGGCAATTCCGGTCCTTGAGAGCCGGAGCCAGGCCAGGTTTTCAGGATCTCCACAATGAATATGTATGAGATGGATTTGCATGCACTGTCTCCTTGAGATGCAAATCTATCTCATGCTTATTTATTGTGGATATCCTGAAAACCTGACCTGGTTCCGGCTCTCGAGGACCAGAATTGCCTACCCCTGCCTTAGAAAGATATGCACAGGATGGATTTGGTCCAGAGGGTGTCTACTAAAATGGTCAGTGGCCTTAAGCTTATGAGGCCAGACTTAAAGATCTCAGCATGTATACTTTAGAAGAAAGGCAGGAGAGAGGAGATATGATAAGAGATATTTAAATATTTTCATAGCATAAATGCATAAGAGGCGAGGGTCTTTCAATTGAAAGGACGCTCTGGAATGAGGAGGCATAGGATGAAGGTAAAAGAGGATAGACTCGGAAGTTACCTGAGGAAATATTTCTTCATAGAAAGGGTAGGGAATTCGTAGAATGCCTCCTTGTGGAGGTAGTAGAGATGAGTTCAAGAAAGTACATAGGATCTCTAAGGGAGTGATAGGGAGAGTAGACAGACTGGATAGGCCATGTAGTCTTCATCTGTAGGGTTACCTCTTTTTAGAGGACTGTCCGGACTCCTGGACGGGCTTTTCAAAACCTGACATTTGTCCGAGTTTTGGAAAGCCCCAATGAACTCCGGCTACATATGGAGGACCTCTGAGCATATGCAGATGATGTCGCACACATCCGCTCATGCTCCAGACCCTCCAGGAGCAACTGGAGCTCATCGCAGAAGAGAGGAGGTTTGCTGGGGGGAACTGGGAGGGGCCAGAGGTGGAACCTGGCAAGGCTGAGGTGGGACAGGGCAGAGCTGGGGGCAGAATGGGTTGGGATTATGTGTCCAGGGTTTTCCTTTGTAAAATATGGTAACCGTATTTATCTGCCTTTACGTTTTTATGTTTCTATAAGGACACATAAGCTCCCAGGTGTCTTCATAAAACGGTAGGACAAAGCCTGCTGAAATAGCTTCTAAACTGTGAGCAATGACATTTTCAGGTGCAAATGTTAGAATGTAAAATGCATCTGTAAAACTCCATCCCTGAGCACACCTACTCTACAAGCATATGCCTACTTCCACCGCATCTCATTTTTTTAAAAGGCTTTTATGTACATAAATTAGCATTGTACTTATGAAAAGGATTTATAAAATTACCTCCCTAATTTGACTCATCTGAAGTCACACACAGAGTCAACAGCAGAAACTGAGATTAAAATATACCAGTTTCATCAGTTTCCCATCTCTAATCATAAAACCCTCAAACCTTTCTCCATAAATTTTGCTTCTATACTTAGTTGTAGACACCCTAGGACAGTGTTTTTCAACCTTTTTTGGGCAAAGGCACACTTGTTTCATGAAAAAAATCACGAGGCACACCACCATTAGAAAATGTTAAAAAATTTAACTCTGTGCCTATATTGACTATATATAAAGTAATTCACTTGAGTGCCACCACCGCCATCGGGAACAGGCCGTCGCCAAGTTCTCCCTGCTTCTCTTCCCCGCGGGGCCGACCAACTCTCGCCACCCGTCGTCAATTCTAACGTCGGAGAGGACGTTCTAGGCCAGCCAGGCAGCGATTGGCTGGCCCAGAACGTCCTCTCCAACGTCAGAATTGACGCGAGTGGCGAGAGTTGGCCGGCCCCACAGGGAAAAGCAGGGAGAACTTGGCGCCGGCCTGTTCCCGATGGCGGCGGTGGCACTCAAGTGGCTAAAGAGCCGCAGTTTGCCGGCCTAGGGACAACACTGGTGGGTGGCCAGCTGTGCACCCCCTTGGGATGTAAACCCGGGGTGGGGCAGACCGCCCCCCCCCCACCCTGGTATGCCACTATCTGTATCTCACTCCCTCCCTATGACCAAAAATTCTCCTTTCTTCTATTCCCCGTGTACACAACCATCTCTTTCCCTCCCTTCCTCTCTCCAAAGTCCATGCCTTCTGTGTCCAAACACTCATTCCCTCCCCCACCTCAGCATCTCTTTCCCTCCCTTCCTCTCTCCCAAGTCCATTTCTTCTGTGTCCAAAAACGCATTCCCTCCCACCTCAGCATCTCTTTCCCTCCCTTCCTCTCTCCCAAGTCCATTTCTTCTGTGTCCAAAAACCCATTCCCTCCCCCACCTCAGCATCTCTTTCCCTCCCTTCCTCTCTCCCAAGTTCATGCCTTGTGTCCAAAACGCACTCCCTCCCCCCTTTTGTGTTCCGTGTTTGCCTCCCAGCCCATCTTTGCAACTTTCTCAGCAAAACGAAGCTCAAGCCGCGAGGCTTGTCTTCTGCTTCCTGCCTGCCCTGCCGCGCACAAATAGCCGAACGGAAGTATTCTCCGACGTCAGCGCTGACGTCGGAGGGCAGGCTTTGCTTAAGCCCTCCCTCCGACGTCAGCGCTGACATCGGGGAACGCTTGCGATCGGCTAAATGTTAGCTGCAGGGCAGGCAGGAACAGAAGACGAGCCTCGCGGCTCGAGATGTATTGAACTCCGCGGGTCCCCCGTCCAGCTCTCTCCTGTCCACGTGGGGCGGATCGCCCCTCTCCCTAGACTGTGGCCTAGGACCCTGGGGGAGCCCGGGGCCCCTGAATGCAGGACTGGTGGTACTGCCCTGATGGCGGCCCTGACCGTACGGCACACCAGGCAACATCTGTGCCGCGGAACAGCGGTTGAAAAACACTGCCCTAGGAATTCTGCAATAAAGGTGCTTGCAGATAATTCCAAAGACCCAACCAATAGCAAACTTAACTATGACATCACTAGTTGCTGGGAAGGAGTGTTGCACTTTTGATTTTTCCAGCCCTGAACAGATTCTAGAAGGTAGGAGTACTTCTTCCCCCATGTCAGTATTCTGATCAAGGGTTGCACTTGTGCTGATCCCTGGCACATACATAGTAGGCAGCTGTCTAGGTGAACTAAACAAACCAGTCTACACAGTAAAGGAGAGAGATATGTTCAGAGCAGAATTAACCCTTTTAATGCACCAAGGGCAAACAAGCATGTCCTCCCTCACACTCAGTGGCATAGTAAGTGGGGGATGGGGGGGCCAACCTGAGCGCCGTCTTCATGGCGCCTCTCTGCCCTTCCATGTATCTCTTGATGTCAGAAGGGTGCAGAGGCCAGTACAAGCAGTAGGTGGAAGGTGCTCCTCGTGCCAGCGAACATTTCAATGGGTACGCGTGGGATGAGGTGGCACTCAAGCAGAGGGAAAAAGTGGGGAGGGGGTGCATGGCGCGGCGGGGAAGAGTGGGAGGACGCAAGGCGCGGCAATGCTGGGCACCACCGTCCTGGGCGCCAATCTCCTTTGCTATGCCACTGCTCACACTGTAATATAAATGGAGACCCACTTCATCCTACCAACTGGAGGGCAAAGCATAGTAAGTGAGAAGAACAGATAGACCTTTGTAGGCAGTGGTGGGTCTGGTCCTCTCTATGCTTTTTACTGCCAACAGCTGACTTGTAAGGGAAGAGGGAATCAATGAATTACACATCTGAGAATGCCCTACTCAACCGAGCCCTAGGCAAGTACCTAGCTTGCCTATGCCTTTATCCAGCCCTGAGAAAAAAAAAGGTTTCTTTAAAATACATGAAACATCTATAAATGAACAACCCACCCCCTACTTACTGGTGTCTGTGGTCTCGTACTGGCTGTCTGTCTGCAACTCGAAGATCTCCACCTCCACCCGGGCTTTGGCTGGGGTCTCAATGATGCTGTTGATATGTTCTCGCGCCAGGGCCAGAGCCAGTCTCTCACCACGGCCACACACCGTCTGATCGTCTAAGATAGCAGCTGCAAGATCTTAGAGGTTACTGCCATGTGATATGAAACACAGACACAGCACTGCCATGTCTATGAACAGACATGAAATCATTCTAGAATGTTGAAATCATTCAATGCCATAAGGCACAAATCAGCTACAAATCAATGCAGAGACAACATAGCTTAAAAAAAGATAGGTTGTGTTCTTATACACACACATCTCTTAGAAATCCTCCCGCAGTAAAACAAATGGAATCAATATCGTGTCTGTTAGTAGTATGTGAAAAAAGAGCAACATGGCTCAGTTATCCACAGCCAAGTTAGCTCTGCAGTATTTAAGACTGACAAAAACATGTGAGCAAAGATGATCAGAACTTCACAAAGGAGGGTTAAGGTTATACAGGTTATTACAGCATTTGGGATTTGAATTTTTAACTCATCTCCTGAAGATCTATATTTCTAGCATAAGCTCAAGCAACAACTTCTCTGTCCTCATCCCTAATATGATGTTCAATGTCTGCAAGCGAGGGGGGGGGAGTCATGGGGCAGGCCCCGTCTACCTTCCTGTCATGGAAGGGAGACTTCTGATGCCTAACAATTGTTTCTGTTCTTATAATCCCATCTACAAAACTTTCTTACATCTTCTGCCACAAACAGTTTTTCCGTCCCCTACTTCTGGTGATGTTGGTGCCCCTTCATGTCCCTGGTGTCACTTTGTCTTCAGAGGACCTCAAGAGAAAGCAACCTTGGGAATCACAACAAACTCTTAGGAGCTTTTGGGAGCTTCTGTACTCACATGTTGGGAGAGCAAAAAGACAAATGGGGTGAAAGAGGTGGCCTAGCAGTTACAGCTTCTGCCTTAACAAAAGAACTGCCGCTGCTGGGTCAGACCAGTGGTCCATCATGCCCAGCAGTCCGCTCACACGGCGGCCTTCTAGTCAAAGAGCAGCGCCCTAACTGAGACTAGCCTTACCTGCGTACGTTCCGGTTCAGCAGGAACTTGTCTAACTTTGTCTTGAATCCCTGGAGGGTGTTTTCTCCTATGACAGACTCCGGAAGAGCGTTCCAGCTTTCTATCACTCTCTGGGTGAAGAAGAACTTCCTTACGTTTGTATGGAATCTATCCCCTTTTAACTTTAGAGAGTGTCCTCTCGTTCTCCCTACCTTGGAGAGGGTGAACAACCTGTCCTTATCTACTAAGTCTATTCCCTTCAGTACCTTGAATGTTTCGATCAAGTCCCCTCTCAGACTCCTCTGTTTGAGGGAGAAGAGGCCCAGTTTCTCTAATCTTTCACTTTAATGCAACTCCTCCAGCCCCTTAACCATCTTAGTCACCTTAGCTCCCTAACGTTGCAAGTTCAATCCCAGCCTGCTCCTTGTGACTTTGGACAAGTCACCCAACACTCCATTGGGTCTATGTATGGCGTCTATGTATGGCCGTTTGGAGGAGGATGGGCAGGGGAGGGCTTCAATGGCTGGGAGGGTGTAGATGGGCTGGAGTAAGTCTTAACAGAGATTTCGGCAGTTGGAACCCAAGCACAGTACCGGGTAAAGCTTTGGATTCTCGCCCAGAAATAGCTAAGAAGAAAAAAAAAAAAAAATTTAAATTGAATCAGGTTGGGCAGACTGGATGGACCATTCGGGTCTTTATCTGCCGTCATCTACTATGTTACTATGTTACTATGTTACTATATTGCCCCAGGTACCAAAGCTAGATTGTGAGCCTGCCAGGACAGATAGGGAAAATACCTGATTACTATTCAATGAATTGTAAACCACGTTGGGTAAATCTCTTCATGAAAAGGTGGTTAATAAATAAAGATTTTGCCCCTTAAAAGGAGGCCCTATCTGGGAATATTTAGCAGCGCTTAAAGGGATAGTGTTGCTGAATATCCCCTCTAACCACCCATGCCCAAACCATTTACTCTATGAGCAATCTGGGGACAGAGCTCATAACTTATGAGGTTAAGTGTTGATATTCAGCACTTAACCACCTAAATTAACTGGATAAATGGGACCGCATAAATCACAGTCCTATTTATAGTATATCCAATATAGTTTATACAGCAGAGTAATGGCCTAGTGGTTAGAGTTCAATGCCCACTTCAGCTCCTTGTGACTCTGGGCAAGTCACTTAATACTTCATTGCCCCATGTAAACTGCTTTTATTGCATAAATCCCACAGAAAAAGCAGTATATCAAGTCCCATTACCCGTTAAGTGCTGAATATCACAATTAACCAGATTAGGGCTCACTGGGGTTACCAGATGTCCAGAAAACCCAGACATGTCCTCTTTTTAGAGGACTGTCTGGGTGCCCAGAGGGATTTCCAAAACCCAAAGTTTGTCCGGGTTTCGGAAGTCCCCGACCTCAGGGCCACAAGTGGAGGCTGTCTGCGTCTGCGCGGACGTTGACGTGATGATGTCATACGTATGCACGCAGGTGCATGACATAATCGTATTGACATCCATACAGGGTGGGGGGGGCAGAACAGGGCAGAGTTGGAGGCGGAATGGGGCAGGACAGGACGGGGCTGGGGGGCGGAACCAGGTGTCCTCTTTTTTCATAGAGGAAATCTGGCAGCCCTAGGGCTAGTTGGCTGCATAAACCTGGATATTCAGCACAGGCGCCCAGACATGGCTTGGCATTGAATATCTGGGAATAATGGCAGCAGGAGTTAAAAAAAAAAAAAAAATGCTAACCATTGGCAGTTGAATTTTCACCCCTAAGAGACTCAGGCAGGATTTGGCTCACCCCTTTCTTAGTGGTTCAAGTAGGAATACCAGACGTACGGATTTCCCCGGACATGTCCTCCTTTTGAGGACATGTCCGGTGGTTTGGATGGCTTTTCAAAACCCGGCACTTTGTCCGTGTTTTGAAAAGCTTTCCTTCACATCGCATCAGGCAGAGGGGCATCCGCACATGCGAGGATGTCCTGCCTGACGACAGCAGGCAGCGAGGGGCGGGGGCAGGACTAGGATGAGTTTGGGGGTGGGACTGTGGCATGATGGGATGGGGTTGGGTGGAACTGGGCGGGCCTGGGGGCGAGTCTAGGGGGAAATCTGATAACCCTAGGTTCAACAAAGTTTACCTTCAGGTACAGTAGGTATTTTCCTGTCCTCAGACGGTTTATAATCTAAGGGGGTCAATACTCAAAGCAATTTAAGCAATCAGGTTTAAATCGTTTGTCCGGGGCTAACCAGATATATTCAGCAGCACTTAACCGGATATATCCACTTAGGCCCGGATTTTATACAAGGCGCCATGATTGGCAGCTGCCCACAAAAGCGGCACCAATCGCGTGTCAATCATGCGATGGTGCAGTTTATAGAATTGCAGCCATGTCACAGATAGGTGCCGGAAATGTAGGCCAGGATTTTCAAGGCCTATATTTCCGGCACCTATCTGTGATGAGAATCATGACTATGGAGGTACCTACCAATGCCTAAGGGCATTAACCGTGGCTATTTTACTCAGAGGCACCTCCATAGTCGCGTTCTGTCACCATTTGTGGAGGCGCTGTTTTTTTAATGACATTTTAATTGCTTTTAAATGATGCAATCACTTATTATGTCGATTAAAGGTAATTAAACCGATTAAGTTAGGTGGCATTAGGGTGGCTACTGCAGCCTGACTTTTGGCAGCTGTTGTAGAATCTGGCCCATAGTGCCTAAGCTGAAACCAGCTATTTTGTGAGCAGCCCAGAAACAGAATTAGCACTTTTTTAGTTAAGTGCTGATATTTAAAACTTAACCAGATAAGTTAACCAGATAAATAGGACCGCATAAAACTGGAGCTTACCAATTGAGTTCTGAATATCACACTTAACCGGATATCTGTTATCTGGCTATGTTAACTGGACATTCAATACCAGTGCCTGGCATCCAATATCTGAGGATACTGCCGGCGGTGGCCCAAAAAAAAACCCAACGCTCACTGAATATCAACCCTTAAGTTTTCTACACCTGGGCCAATAGAGGGTTAAGTAGCTTGCCTAAGATCTCAAGGGGCAGCAGCAAGATTTGAATCCTGGCTTCTTTGATTCTCAGTCTGTTGCTCTAACTCTTAGGATTAGCCATTTCTTAGGATGTACAAAGGCTCACCCATGCGCAGGGAGGACAGGACTTGTTGGCTCCGCTTGGTGAGTGATAGAATCAGCAGCAGTAGCAGGGCAGGCAGAGTCAGCATCTTCTTCTCCTCCTCATGGAGAAGGATCGGGGTCGCGGCCTCACTGTCGCCACCTACAGTCAGTGAAGGGGAGAAACAAATTCAGCAACTCAGGGAAGCACTGTTCCTTAATAACCAAGCTATCATCACAGAATTAACACAATTAGGCCTGGCCTACTGGCTCTGATGGTAAGGGGGTAATTCTATAATTGGGTACCTGGTAAGGAGCCTGTTCCATTAAGGAACATAGAAACCAAAATTTATTTATAGAATATTAGCATAACAGTGGAAGTGCATGCCTATATGCTAGGCTCAAGCCCTTGTAACAGCCTTAAGCTAGTGTAGCATTGGTGATACATGAGTACATTATAGTTTTCTATGTGCATGGGAGTCTTGCACATGCCTAGTTAGAGTTCACATTTTAAATGTATTCTACAGAATTACCCTCCACATGCTTAAGCATCTCTTCTGCTGCTGGGCCAAAGTCTCATGATAAGAGCCACATAATTTTGAGGCTGTTATCATGAGACCTTGGCTAGACAACAGGAGATGTGGCATTTAAGCTCTCCTTCAGCTGCTGGAGAGGAATGGAATCGAGTAATTTAATTAAGGAAAGCTTTCAGGAGACAACACAGCAACTTTGTTCCAAGTAAGCAATGTTTGCTGTACTCTGCCTCCGTCCACTTGGTCCTTTTCTTGATTGAGTTCCTCTCTCCTTCCTGCAAATGCAGGAGCTCCTTGGGTGGAATTTGCATCACTGGGGGAGAAGGATGTATTATACAGTACAAGAAGAAAAAAAATATATCTGAAGAGTAGGAATTAAGGTTAAAAATGCCAGATCCCAGCCTGGTTCTGTCTGAGGGCTAGATTCTCAAAACTTTGCGGTAAAAACCGATGGACTGCTGTCGCAGACATTATTGTAGCAATTTCAAAAAGGCAAGTCATTCTCAAAAAACCACGCATGCAAATGAGGAAAAGCAATGCGACCTCATTTGGAGTATTGCGTTCAATTCTGGTCTTCTTATCTCAAGAAAGATATAGAGGCACTAGAAAAGGTTCAAAGAAGATGGTAAAGGGGATGGAACTCCTCTCGTATGAGGAAAGACTAACACGGTTAGGGCTCTTCAGCTTGGAAAAGAGCTGAGGGGAGATATGATTGAAATCTACAAAATCCTGAGTGGAGTAGAACGGGTACAAGTGAATCGATTTTTCACTCCGTCAAAAATTACAAAGACTAGAGGACACTCGATAAAGTTATAGGGAAATAGTTTTAAAACCAATAGGAGGAAATTTTTTTTCACTCAGAGAATAGTTAAGCTCTGGAACGCATTGCCAGAGGATGTGGTAAGAGCTGATAGTGTAGCTGGTTTTAAGAAAAGTTTGGACACATTCCTGGAGGAACAGTTTGTTATTGAGAAAGCCATGGGGGAAGCCACTGCTTGCCCTGGATTGGTAGCATGGAATATTGCTACACCTTGGGTTCTGGCCAGGTACTAGTGACCTGGATTGGCCACCATGAGAACGGGCTACTGGGCTTGATTGACCATTGGTCTGACCCAGTAAGGCTATTCTTATGTTCTTAAGTTCATATCACATGCGTGCCTTATTTGAGCATAATATATGCTCACGCCATAGGCACGTGACACATGCGGCTATAGCTGTTGGGCACTCGTGTCACAGAAACAGATAAAAACTACTATAAATAATGTAAATCTTGTCATTTATTTTTAATGTCAAATTTTATCATGCACCACAGCCAGAAACTCATAAGACACGGCTATAATACACACGCACAAAAAGCATACTTTTATCTCCCCCTCCCCCCACCAGAAAAAGACTATAATTTTTGTGAATTATGTAATTTTTATTTTGCTTCAATAGCCACAGCTAAAACACATGTCAGAGATGCGCTTTTCACAATGCCGGCACTGTACTGGCAGCCCCAGACCAGTTGCTGCTAATTTCCGCTCGCTGAAAGCCACCGCCGCACTTGGAGAATTACTCGGCGATGTTGAAGAATCCACTGGAGTGCGCATTTAAATATTGGTGAGCCCATTTGCATGGCAGAATCAGAGCCTGCTAGGAAGCTTGGATAAGACCACGGTAAGCTGTTTTGATAATCCCTCGCTAAAATACATCTGCATTAAACCTGCTGGGACCGGTTTAGCGACCATGCTAAAGGCAACCTTAAGTTCCGAGAATCTGGCCCTGAGTTATGATGAACTTTGCCAGCTCAAATATAAAAGAGATAATCAGTACTCTTCAGACCTGACACAATCCTGGAATCAGCAGTCCTCAGACCCACACACAGTCCTGAAATCCGCACTCCTCAATCCCACACAGAGTCATGGAATTAGCACACCTCTGTCCCACACACAGTTAAAAAATGTGCACTTCTCTCTCCCACATGCAGCTCTAGAATCAGTGCTTGTCTACCTTGAATCACATTCCTCTGTCTCAAATATAATCACAGAATAATAAGTGGTCTTCTAGCCACACACTAACATAGATGTAGCACTCCTCTATCTATTACTTAGCCATGGTATAAGTGGCCCTCTGACATGATGAACGCTGCCACTAAATCCATAGGCAGCGGAATGGGGTGGACCACAACTAGCACTAAACAATGCACTGACCTGTAAACTGAATAAACCAGAGCCAAACTATCACTTCCCATACAAGCATGTGCCCAACCTCTCCCCGCCCCCAATATTACTCAGGACCTCTGCAAGTGAAGTAGGAAGCCTCAGCATGTCCCACCGAAATTTTGTCTAGCAGAGCATCTGCAACTACAGAGCTTAGAGGAAGGGCTGAAGACTGGTTTGTTTGGCCCATCCAACCTGCCATTGACTGAATCTATGTTTCTCTGACCCTCTATCATAGAATTACCACAGCAGTCTTCTAAAAGAAAGCCACCAAAATGAGAGCACACTCCATTCCAAACACAGCTGTGAAATCAGGGCATCCCTCTCACACTGCCATATATTCTTTATTCTCTACTGAAAAAGCTTTCATGGAGTCATCTTCTCTAGACAGCTCCTAACGGCAAAGCCATGGAATCAGAGGACCTCACCTGCTCTGGCAGGATCAGAATCTGGACAATATTCTGCCAGTGGTAGTGAGTGTGATTTTAAACTCTGACTGCTGCAGGCAGAATTATTTATTTCTAAAATGTATAGCTTGCCTATTAACCAGGCGGATAACAAAGTACATAAAATATTTGAGCAAAAGAAATTAATCTGCTTCATATACATACAAAAGATAAAATACATACAGTATATGTATCCATTATACCTCAGTTATTACAACAAATAATCAAATCCCACAATATACCTGAACAAACACAAAAGTCTTCAATTTTCTTCTTAAAACTGCCCTGATATTCAATGCCAGGTCATGTCCAGCCACTGTGTGCAATTCTGGAGGCCACATTACCATAAAGACGTGCTTAGAGTTGAGTCGGTTCAACGGATGGCCACTAGGATGATCTCCAGGTTTAAAGGTCTCCCGTACGAAGAAAGACTAAACAAATTGCAGCTCTACACTCTAGAGGAACGCAGGGAAAGGGGGGATATGATTGAGACATTTAAATACATCACAGGACGTGTCGAGGTGGAAGACGACATCTTCTTTCCCAAAGGACCCTCGGTCACAAGGGGGCATCCGCTCAAACTCAGAGGAGGGAAATTTAATGGTGACACCAGGAAGTATTTCTTCACAGAAAGGGTAGTAGATCACTGGAACAAGCTTCCAATGCAGGTGATCAAGGCCACCAGCGTGCTTGACTTTAAGAATAAATGGGACATACACGTGGGATCCCTACGAGGGTAGAGTTAAGGAACTAGGTCATTAGCACTCAGACTTAATGGGGTAGGTCAGAAGAATGGGCAGACTTGATGGGCTATAGCCCTTTTCTGCCGTCATATTTCTATGTTTCTATGTTTCTAGCATTGAATATTTGGGCTGACTAAACTGTTTCTTGGCTCCAGACTTATTTCGATCCTGGCTGATATTGAGTGGGGACCTGCATATGACATTTATGTGGGTCCCAGATGAATATTTTATTTATTTCTCAATTATAGCCCATTTATTAACTTCATAATTAAAATTACAAAATATCAGGAACGCACTATGTTCCCTTCTTCCCTCCTTTCCCCCTTAAGAATAACACCCTCTCCCTCCCCACCCACCCCCACACACACACTTCTTCACTTCCTTCCACCCTAAGGAACAAGCTCCTTGCCAAATAACCCTAGTAGGGCTCTCCTAGCCTATCATTCCAGTCACTGGTTGTCTTTGGGGCAGGAGTGATGCCCAGGCACTACTACTGAAGCTGGCTTCAGCATCAAAATGACTGCCGTGACCTCTAGCAGCAGCCTCGCAGCAGTACCGCAAGACTGCTGCTAGAGGTCATGACAACCATTATGGCACTGAAATTGGCCTGGGCAGCACCAAGGCATAATTCCAGCCCCCAAAGACCACATGAACATTAAGGACTAGAATAGTAGACCCAAGGGAGCCCATTAGGGATGGAGGGGCTGTTGTTTTTCAATGGATGGAAAGGAGGAGAGATCACAGACAACTGCTGGCCAAGACATGATGGCAGATACAATAAGGCCAAATGGCCCATCCAGTCTGCCCATCCACAGTATCCACTATTTCCTCCTCTCCCTAAGTGATTTCACATGTCTGTCCCATGCTTTCTTGAATTCAGATACAGTCTTTGCCTCCACCACCTTTTCTTAGATTACTCCTGAGCCTATCACCTCTTAACTTCATCCTATGCCCTCTCATTCCAGAGCTTCCTTTCAAATGAGAGATTTGCCTAATGTGCATTTATACCCATCTTTAATACAAAGTATACATATTGATATCTTTAAGTCTGTCCCCATATGGAATGCTCTGGTGGGCCAATTGCAACTGTGTGTAAACCAGTTTCAATTTAAGAAACAGTTAAAAAAAAAACTCAGCTGTTTATCACTGCAATTTTGTGATTAGTCAACAATTGAAGAAAAGAATCTGCTTAACCATGTTAGCTATTGTACTCTTGTGATTTATTAGCTGGCATTTAAAGAGAAGAAATTGTTTATTTATGTAGATTTTATGATATGGGTTTTTTAAATTTGTGTATGTTTTAATTGATGTAAACCGTTTAGTTTTTTTGAAAACGGTATTTTTTTTAAAAAAAAGTTTAAAATAAATAAATAAATACTTCTGCCTCTTGTCCTTTTGACATGAACATAATTTTCATCTTCAAAATATTTAACATCAATCCATTTACAATCATCCAGCTCCTAATGAGCTCCGTAACTTCATTCAACATCAACTCAGCTTGTAACAATAATTTTTCAATTGGGAAAAATTTGTATTTCATGGCTTTAATATGTTAAAGATCATATTATAGCCACACAATTGCAGGATCTGCAGGGCAAGGAAGAAGCACTGTGGATCAATTTGGAAAGAGGGAATGGTAAATATATTTACATTTGTGTGATATACAGGACTCCTTCACAGATGGAAGAAGTGGACAGAGATTTTTTTTTTTTAACACAACAACAAACAACATCAAATAGAAATAAGCAGGAACAGTCAGGTCTATCACGTTATTCCACTGGGCAGAGATTTAATAGTAGACATTCAGAATATATCTAATAGGTTATTTTAACATGCCGGATGTTGATTAGGGTATCCCTATTGCAGGGTCTTCTAGAAGTAGGGCGATCCTGGATTCTCTATAAAGAGAACTGTTCTAGCAGTTGGTAATGGAATCCACGCAAGATGAGGTCATACTGGACTTAGTGCTTATAAACAGGGAAAGTGTTTCTGATGTTATTACAGTGGGTGATCATCTGGCATCCAGTGATCACTGCATAGTATGGTTTAATATTAAGATGTATATAGAGAGGGTCATTCAAAAGCAAAGGTTCTAGACTTTTTAAAAAACTAACTTTGCTCGGATGGGGGTTTACGTCAAGGAATTGTCTGGATGGGAACATCTGGAAAGAGTGGCAATGCAGTGGGCAAAACTGAATGGAGTAATTGTAAGTGCGTCAAACCTTTTTGTGTGGCAAGTAAGTAAAAATAAGAGGAAAAGAAGGCCGCTTTGGTTCTCATAAGTAGTAAGAACATAAGAATAGCCTTACTGGGTCAGACCAATGGTCCATCAAGCCCAGTAGCCCATTCTCACGGTGGCCAATCCAAGTCACTAGTACCTGGCCAAAACCCAAGGAGTAGCAATATTCCATGCTACCGATCCAGGGCAAGCAGTGGCTTCCCCCATGGCTTTCTCAATAACAGACTATGATGGCCTTTTCCTTCAGGAAATTGTCCAAACCTTTCTTAAAACCAGCTACGCTATCGACTCTTACTACCACCTCTGGCAATGTGTTCCAGAGCTTAACTATTCTCTGAGTGAAAAAAAAAATTCCTCCTATTGGTTTTAAAAGTATTTCCCAGAGCTCAGAAGGTAAGGAATAAAAGGTTAGCTTTCATAAACTACAAAAGATTACAGAAAGAGCAAGACAGGCAAAAATATCTGGAAAAGTTAAGAGAGGCTGGTTGTATAGTCAGGAAAGCATAGATGCACATGGAAGAAAAAAATAGCTGACATGGTAAAACGGGGAGACAAGACATTTTTTAGATATAGGAAGAAATGCAAAAGTGGCATTGTGAGACTCAAAGGTGAAGGGGAGAAACATGTAGAAGCTGATAAAGAAAAGGCTGAATTGCTTAACAAATATTTCAGTTCTGTGTTCACGGTTGAAGTGCTAGGAGAGGGACCGCAGAAGACAAACATGAATAAGGATGGAGGAGTGGTAGACCCTGATCAGAGGGTTGTGTTCGTGAGGAGCTAGCTAAAATAAAGGTAGACAAAGCGATGGGGAGGGATGGTGTATATCCGAGGGTGCTGAAGGAACTTATGGACGTTCTGGGGAATCCATTGACTGACATTTTCAATGAGTCTCTAGAGTCGGGAGTGGTACCAGAGGACTGGGGAAGGTGGATGTGGTCCCTCTCCACTAAAATGGAAGTAAGGAAGAAGTAGGCCAATAAGTCTGACTTCTGTGTTAAGCAAATTAATGGAAATGCTTTTAAAACAGACTGGGTGACCAGAGAATTGGATATAGGGAGTGCACTAGATGTGGTGTATTTAGATTTTAGCAAAGCCTTTGACAGTGTTCCTCACAGACGTCTAATAAATAAACTGAGTGCCCTTGAGTTGGGTTTCAAAGTGATGGGCTAGATGAAGAACTGGTTGAGTGGAAGATGCCACAGAGGGTAGTGATTAATGATGATCACTCTGAGGAAAGGGATGTTACCAGTGATGTGCCTCAAGGTTCTGTTCTTTTTAACATTTTTATAAATGATATTGCTGAAGAGCTGTTGGGTAAAATTTGCCTCTTTGCAGATGATACCAAAATCAGCAATAGAGTAGACACCCAGGATGGTGTGAATAACATGAAGAAAGACCTGGCGAAGCTTGAAGAATGGTCTGAAATCTTTTAGCTAAAATTTAATGCTAAGAAATGCAAGGTCATGCATTTGGGCTGCAAAAACCTGAGAGAATGGTACAGTTTAGGGGGTGAAGAACTTATATGCACAACAGAAGAGTAGGACTTGGGTGTGATTGTATATGATGATCTTAATGTGGCCAAACATATTGAGAAGGTGACAGCGAAAGCTAGAAGGATGCTAGGGTGCATAGGAGAGGTATCACCAGTAGGAAAAAGGAGGTATTGATTCCCCTGTATAAGAATATTCTGTACAATTCTGGATGCCACACCTTTAAAAAGATATAATCAGGATGGAGTTGGTCCAGAGGAAGGCTACTAAAATGATGCGTGGTCTTCATCATAAGGTGTATGGGGACTTAAAGATCTCAATCTATATACTCTGGAAGAAAGGCAGGAGAGAGGAGATATGATAGAGACGTTTAAATACCTACATGACGTAAATGTGAATGAGTCTCTTTCATTTGAAAGGAAGCTCTGGAATGAGAGGGCATAGGATGAAATTAAGAGGTAATAGGCTCAAGTGTAATCTAAGGAAATACTTTTTTACAGAAAGGGTGGAACAGTCTTCCAGAAGAGATGTCTGAATTCAAGAAATCCTGGGATAGGCAAGTGGGATCTCTTAGAGCAGTGTTTTTCAACCTTTTTTGGGCAAAGGCACACTTGTTTCATGAAAAAAATCACGAGGCACACCACCATTAGAAAATGTTAAAAAATTTAACTCTGTGCCTATATTGACTATATATAAAGTAATTCTCTTGAATAGGAATCAAATAAACACAAAGAAAGTATTTTATAATTACTTTATTATGAAATATTAAGTAAACAGAATAGTGAAAAATTATAAAATACTTTATTCAGTGCGAAACCTGGGCCTGTTTGGCTGAACACAAAGCTGATATTCTGGCTGGAATCGAAGAAAGACACACACGTAGCTCTTCGTCAACAGCCGTTCCCTTCACCGCCCCGTCACCGTCACCGCCATCCCTTTCACCGCCCCGTCACCGCCACTGCCATCCCATTCACCGCCCCGTCACCGTCCCCGCTGCATCCATATAAGCCTTAGTACTGTAATATTTAGCTTATTCCTTTCTTATAAATCAAAGTTCCTGCTGCTGAACTAGAGAAAGAGATGTTCAGCTGGCAGGGCTTTGTTTATAAATTTTTATCAACACAACTAATATACTATTTTATCCTAAAGCAAAAAATAAATAAATAAATATAATTTTTTTTCTATCTTTGTTGTCTGGTTTCTGCTTTCCACATCTTCTCATTCAATTCCTTCCATCCACTGTGTGTCTTCTCTCTACGTCTTCCATTTGCTGTTACTGTGCCTCTCCCTTCCCCCCCCCCCCCCAATTGGTCTAGCACCCATCTTCTTCCCTCCGCTCCCCCATAGTCTGGCATCTGTCTTCTTCCCACTCTGTCTTCCACATTTCCCTTCGGGGTCTGTTCCTCTCCACCCTCCTTCAATGTCTGTCCTATTCCTTTCCACCACCACCCTTCCCTCCCTCCTTTACCATCTGTTCCTTTCTACTACCCTTCAGCTCCTCTCACGTGGCTTATCTATCTACCTTCCTCCCTCTTATTTTCATGGCACGTTACAATGTAATTTGTGCAAGCCACTGGAGCCTGCGAGCTCGGTCCCTGTCCCATCCCCACAAACCATCTCGCTTCTGTGCTCCTATTTTCTCCATTTCTAATATCTCCCCTATGTATCTGTCATTGCCCCCCCCCCCCTGTGTCCATATACCATCCCCATGGCATGTCCCCTTTATGTCTCTGTCCCTATGCCCCATGCACATAATTTCCCCTCTTTCTGTTACCTTCCTGTGTCCAGATTTCCCCTATCTTCCTCTTCCATACCAGTGTGTCTCTTCTTTTCAACCCCATCTAGCTTTTTTCCCTCTTTCTTCTCCCCCCCCCCCCTGCTTCTAGCATCTGGCTCACCTGCCTGTCCTTCCCTTTCTTTCCTGCTGTGGGTTTTTCTTTCCGTCTTCATCCCCTTGGCCCAGAATCCTTTTCCCTTTCACTCCCTCCTTCCAATTTGAGCCGGGAACACGAGCGATCGCACGGTCCCCGCAGCCACCACTCGCCTGCCCAATCGATCCTACTGTTTAGCCAGCTCTCTCCCTTCGCCTCACCTTAGTTTGTAGGTTTTGTTTTTCGGCGACATGCACGCTTTCCCAAAGAGCCGCGCACTCGCGGCTGCTCAGTGTTCAATTTTCTGCTCTGCTGCAACTTCCTGTTTCCGGTTGCGTCAGAGCAGAAGATCGAAACTGAACAGCAGCGGGGACCGGAAGAGTCTCATGGGAGCGCGTGCGGGACCCGGCCTGAGGCCTAATCAGTGTCTGCACCGTACGGCACACCAGGCAACATCTCTGAACAGCGGTTGAAAAACACTGTCTTAGAGAGAGGAAGAGATAATGATTACTGCAGATGGGCAGACTGGATGGGCCATTTGGCCTTTATCTGCCATCATGCTTCTGTGTTTCTATCAGGATAAAGCCGATAGGATATACATTTTGTTGTTTCATCAATTTGCAGAGGGTTAGTAAGTACAGGTTGAACAAAACCACAGACAATACAGAGCCTTGCAGAACCCCTCCTATTTTTCTCCCTTCTTTCCTAAGACTATCATATATCATTTTTTTGTAAACCACATTGATACCTTGAGATGAGGTATATTAAGCATAATAAAACTTGGAAACATCTGGCTATGCACCTGGTCCCAACTTGGAACTTAGAACAAATTTCCAGACAGTGCTACCTCCCTGAAGTTGTGCCTCTGGTCTGCCATTCATCAGAAATCAGCAGCTGTAAGGGCCTCAGTTTATTAGAATTACACACAGTTAAACAGAATTCCACCAGGAGTGATGTGTGTGCTTCCCAAAGCAGAACCTGAATAGCAGTGCCCTCTAAACTGCCTGTTAATTCCCACACTCGTTCTATAGCGAGGAGGAAGAGGTATACTTGTTCTCTGAACGACTCTGCACATTTGAGAGCCACAGCTGGTTTTTTTGTTGCTGCAAAGTGCTGGTCTGGATCTGTGCATGAGGCAGAAGGGAGCTTCCATTGCACACTGGATTTGGTCTGACGACACAATTTGGGGTAATGCTGCTGTACTAGGAAGTGGGAAAGAAGCTTTATGGAATGGTGGAGGAGTGCTGGCTGTGGGGAGGGAGCTTTAGAGAATGGTGGAGGAGCGCTGGCTTTAGGGGGGCTTTAGGAAATCATAGAGGAGTGCTGGATATGGGGAGGGTGATGTGAGTACTGGTGGAGGGGGGCTGTCTGTGGGGATAGCTGTAGGGAGCAGTAAAAAAAAAAAAAAGTGCTGATTGCTCTTTGCTTGGTAGTTGTTTCTGGTTTGGTTGATTATTTCTGATTGCAGCAAACATAAAAACAAAGAGCCTGATTAGCATAAAGTGACAATTACAAGGCTGAGATTGAAAGGTCTTTCTTGTTTTAGGGGAAACAAAAGTCTGAATGAAAAGACTGTATGTGTTCTTCTGTTAGTGGAAAGGCCCTCCTGCCCTTCCCTGTGTAGAGGAAAAGGTAGAGGGGGCTGAAGAGCCCAGAAACAGTTATTAGCATGTGTGCAGATGAAGGATGCTAGACAGGTTGTCAGTACAACAATCTCTCCAAGGACTCAGCAAGAACTCTTATTATGAAAAGACAACACTACAAATATTACTCCTCTCATGAAGGGTTACCATACCTCTGGAAAAACCCGGACATGTTCTCTTTGTGGAAGACTGTCCAGGTGCCCGGCAGTTTATTTTTAAAAATGGGGGAATCTGTCCGGGTTTAGCTAGCTCGTCCCATTCCCTCATCTACTTCCTCCCCAGCTGCTGTATTGAATCTTTGGGGAACAGGAAGTCACTGCAGAAAAGCTGCTTCCAGGATGGGCTGACAGCAGCAGGCTCACCTCATTGCCACTGCCGCAAGCTGCCCAAAGATTTAATGTAGCAGCCGGAAGAGTCCGATCCCACTGGGGGGGGGAGAGGGGTTGGAAGGAGAAAGAAAGACAGAGTGTGGACAATCAGTTAATGGCTAAGTCCTGTTGTTGTGTGATATATAACCCTCTTCTTTCTCATGACTTAACAAAATCTAGTGGGACGCAAGGGTGGGGTGTGGGTAGGGTCAGAGCGGAATGTAGGTGGCAGAAATTTGTGTCCTTAGAGATGCAAAATTTCACTTATTAGAGTGTAAAAGAGGAGGAGTGGACATGGATGACGGTCTTGCGACAGAATCTAAGCAGTCAAAAGTAAAGTTCCAAAGTTTATTAAAGTCTCAGCAAGGCAGTACACCTAGGCCCTGACAAGGGACTGTGTTTCAGCAATAAAAGCCTGCATCAGGGGTCATACAATCTGAATGGACTGTCAAAATCACTTGGCTGTAAATACCGAAAAGAAGACACCCTATATGATAACAATATTCACAATACAGGTTGCCTTCTGGAAGACAACTTCACTTATTAGAGTGGGTCGCTTTCATTTGAAGATTTCTCGCTCAGTGCCAGTACTCTGATCTTGACCATTGTGATCATTAGAGGCAAGCCTAAGAGGGGAAAAGTCCAGTGGCCCCACCAGTAGTAAGAAGGCTTAGCGCATCTCCCTGTGTACTGCCTCCCCCTGCCCTATCTCTTATCATAACAAACCTAGAAATAAACTCCATCACAAATCCCTTACAACCCAACCTAAAACTGCTGGGAATAATGATAAACAAAGGCTGCACCATGCAACTTCAAAACAGCAAAACGGTTCAAAAGGCATTCGCAACCATGCGCAACTTAAGACAAGTCCGAAAATAATTCAACAATGAACAATTCAAACTCATAGTACAAGCGCTAATCCTAGGACTCCTGGACTACTGCAACATACTTTACCTGTCATGCCCCACCAACATGCTAAAACAATTACAAACAATCCAAAATGCAGCCCTAAGACTAATATACTCGCTGAAAAAATACAACCACATTACCTCAGCTTTCCAAGACTTACACTGGCTCCCAGTACAAGCACGCATACAACATAAATTCTACTGCACCCTATTCAAAGCCTTAAATGGAAATGGACTAAGCTATCTGAACAACCGCCTAATCTGGAAAAACACATACAGACCAAGGAGAACTCAAGCACACTTTACCCAACCCACAATCAAAGGCATGCAAAGCAAAAAAATATATGACGGTCTACTAGCCACCAGAGCAGCAAAAATAGACCACCACCTCTCAAATATGCTGACCACGTCACCCAACTACAAAACATTCAGGAAAGAACTGAAAACCATACTATTCAAGAAATTTGTCAAATGATCTAACCAAACCGTATTGACCATTCCCAGATCCTGACGCATACTATAGCTATCAACCCTGTAATCTCCCTGGGAATGCCCAGGCTAATTTCTTGTTGTAAACCATCTAGAACTGAAAGGTATTGGTGGGATAGAAGACATCAATGTAATGTAATTAAATCATTGTATCTACAAGTACACGTGATCTGAAACCTATGTCAGATTTTTAGGAGCAACGTCTCCAAATGAGTTATTTTTATGAATTTCATGACAGAATGAACCTCACTCCTAAGCCAGTTTATGTGGAGTATGATCTCAGTTTCTCAAAATTACTGCTAATGGCAGTTTTCAGCCCAAAAAAATATACCCAGGTGCTGATTTGTTACCTGGATAAACTTTCTTGAAAGCATAAGATCCGGCTATTATTATATTCTAACTGTGAACGATTACGAAGTCCCTGCAAAATCAGTTGTTTGTGTGCAATTTGGAACTCTGCCAGCTGATCTTCGAGATTCAATACTTTTGATAGCCAGTCTTCCAGGAGCCTGCACAGATTACCATCAGGTATTGATTCTGACAAACCCATAATCTGAAGGTTATTTCTTCTTAAACGATTTTCAAGATCCTCTAGTTTGTCTTCCAGTGCTAGTTTTCCAACGGCCTCCTGAGTCTGCACTAACACATGAGATCGGTCTTCCAACTCGCTGGTGTGGTACTGATGTGCGTCCATTTCAAGACCCACACTGTCTAGGAACTCATGGGCTTCTTCCACTCTATCCACAATCTGATGCAGCTTATTATTGAGGGTAGCTTCCACCGTTGCTGTGATCTCCGCCACTAACTCTGTTGTCCAAACTGAGCCTACTATAGGGCTCGGCGGCTGATGCAGTTCTGCCATCTTGTTCTCTACCACCCGTTGAGCAGCCAGGTTTGCTCATAGGTGGGTAGAAAGTACACATGCGTTAATTGCTAATCATCGTGGCTTCAATTTATCTTTGCGCAAAGATTTCGTCACCAGGGAAAGCTGTCAGGATCTGTGATCGATCGCCAGCCAGGAAGTGGAATGCCTCACAAGAACTTAATCACAGAAGGAAACCGGGTGCAGGCTAATTAGGGCAAGAATGCGGAGGAGCTCAGCGAGCACACTGCCACTCCAGTCCTGGATAAATCCTCTGAAAACTGTCTCATATTGTCTCTAAAGAAAGCAAATATCATTTTATGCAGTTTTCTTTTTTTTCACTTATGAAGCAACATGACATTTAACTGTTTCTAAATTTATACCCCAGACTGAAAAATGTTGCCCTTTAGGGCAATAAATCCTGCTCTTTGGGACTGTTTGCCCTTGGTATCTCTGATGTCCTCCTGTACTGTGCAAAAATGCAAAGATACCGAGAAACACATTTCCCAAAGCTAAAAGACAGCATGAAGAAGAATGAACAGGAAACATTTGGTATAACCTTGGGGGTTAGAAAAAAGAAAAAACCAGTAGTCAGAGTAGTAAAGGATATCATCTCCTCTCACCAGTTCAGAAACATAAGCTGCTTTTTGTATATTACAATTCTGTTTCTTTTATTATTACTATTATAGCAGGACATCAAAAGTGCGTTCCCATGCAACCCGAAAAGGAACCTTCTGGATCTTCAATTTAGTGCCAGTCAAGGATAATGGAAAGGTAGTCTATTCTGGGGATGTAACCCAATAGAATAAAAGTTTAGCTTTTGGAGGTAAGTATAAATCCCAGAGTAAATAGAGGGGTTGAAGTTTTCCCTCCCTGGAGAGAATTCAGTTAGGACAGTGGTCTCAAACTCACGGGCCCGGGAGCCACATGCGGCCCGCTGGGTACTATTTTGAGGCCCTCGGTAGGTTTATCATAATCACAAAAGTAAAATAAAACAGTTTCTTGATCATATGTCTCTTTAGCTATAAATTACAATACTATTATTAAGACTTAGCCAAAAGGAAAGATTTATAAACTATAAAGAGTTTTACCTCATGCAAAATTGTCATTTCTTTAATGAGATTAACTATTTTTTCTGAGGCCCTCTAAGTACCTACAAATCCCTGCGAAGGATATGAGTTTGAGACTAGAGAATGACACGGTGAAAAAATTGGTCCCCGTCACCGCCCCGTCCCCGTCTCACCATCCCCGTCACCGCCCCGTCCCCGTCTCACCATCCCCGTCACCGCCCCGTCCCCGTCTCACCATCCTCTTCACCGCCCCGTCACCGCCACTGCCACCCCATTCACCGCCCCGTCAC
The DNA here is from genome assembly GCF_902459505.1 of Geotrypetes seraphini. Taxonomy (NCBI): domain Eukaryota; kingdom Metazoa; phylum Chordata; class Amphibia; order Gymnophiona; family Dermophiidae; genus Geotrypetes; species Geotrypetes seraphini. The sequence continues at coordinate 69,963,890 of NC_047094.1, read as the reverse complement.
CGCCACTGCAATCCCATTCACTTTTCTTTATTTACGTATAAAGGAAACATTCTTTAAAACTTTAAAACTTTAAAACTTAGTTAAATATTAGTTAATAACTATACAAAAACAAAACATGCAGAGAAAAAATTAATTAATAAAAATTCTCAAAACTGACACATTTTGATCACTAAATTTAAAATAGTTATTTTTCATACAGTTTTTCAATCACTAATCTTCCACCACCCCTGGGGCTAGCAATGCAAAAACAAACACGACATGTACTTTAAATGCTGCCGTGATTAGCATAGTGACCGCGGCTACGGCTGCAAGTCTCCCCTCCCCCCAGCGATCACGGCAGGAGGGCACCCAACCCCTCCTGTAGACCCCCCCAACAGCCCTCCCGACAATCGCAGCAGAAGGGTACCCAACCCCTCCTGCCGGTCCTCCCAATGGCCTCCCCTAAGATCGCCAGCAGGAGGGTACCCAACCCCTCCTGCTGGACCCCCCCCCAACGAACCCTCCCACCCCGGAACCCCCTTAGTCTTACTTTCCAAGTTGGACCGGACGGCTCCTCACACGTATGGCCAGCAGGCTTGCCTCCGTCCAAATGAGGCGGGCCCGCCCCTACCCTGCCCAACCCACAGGATCCTAGGGCCTGATTGGTCTAGGCACCTAAAGCCACTCCCGCTATAGGAGGGGCCTTAGGTGCTTGGGCCAATCAGGCCCTAGGATCCTGTGGGTTAGGCAGGGGAGGGGAGGGGCGGGCCCGTCTCATTTGGACGGAGGCAGGCCTTCTGGCCAGACGAGCGAGGAGCTGTCCGGTCCAACTTGGAAAGTAAGACTAAGGGGGTTCCGGGGTGGGAGGGTTCGTTGGGGGGGGTCCAGCAGGAGGGGTTGGGTACCCTCCTGCCGGCGATCTTAGGGGAGGCCATTGGGAGGCAGGGGAGGGGAGGGGCGGGCCCGCCTCATTTGGACGGAGGCAGGCCTGCTGGCCAGACGAGCGAGGAGCTGTCCGGTCCAACTTGGAAAGTAAGACTAAGGGGGTTCCGGGGTGGGAGGGTTCGTTGGGGGGGGTCCAGCAGGAGGGGTTGGGTACCCTCCTGCCGGCGATCTTAGGGGAGGCCATTGGGAGGACCGGCAGGAGGGGTTGGGTACCCTTCTGCTGCGATTGGCAGGAAGGGTTGATCTGACAAATGAGGAGCACGGTGAAACACAGGTAAATAGCGGTTCCTAGAAGGGGGTACATTGGCCCGCGGGGACAAACCTGTTCACCGTTTCCGCGGTCGGTGAATGGCCTTGTCCCCGTCACCGCAGCGACTGCTAGTTTTCTTCCCCGTTTTCGGCGGTGACCCGCGGCTTAAATGCGGTGGCCGCGGGTAAACCGTCACCGTGTCATTCTCTATTTGAGACCGCTGAGTTAGGAAGATGCACAGGGTGGGCTCCCCACTTTGGGGCTCCTTGCTCTAGGGCAGTGTACCACAAGTTAAGTGTTGCAGCACACTAGTGTGCAGCAAGAAGCCAGCAAGGAGGAGAGGCATCACCTGACTGCTTACAGGTCGTGCCTCTCGCGGCGAGAGGCATGTCCTGTAGGCTATCAGCTGGCACCGGCATCTCTCCTCCTTGCTGGCATCTCTCCTCCTCTCCCGACACCTCTCCTTTTTCAGTAACCCCTACCGGCATAGCAATAGGCTCAGGGCTGGAGCTGGAGGTCCTCCGCCCATGCGCAGGGGTTACCTGACCGGGGCTACCAGTCTGGTCCACACCTATCCTCCTGGGCTTACACAAAAAAGAAAAGCAGGGGTTGCCAGATTAGCACACAGCACAGAGTGCCCAAAAGAGGACGAGGGATAGATCAGCGGGAGGATCTGGTCCCATCTGCAGAACAGAAAAATAGGACTATAGGCCAGCAGCAGCTTCACTCATACAGGGCAAGGAGTGGAAGCTAAGAAGATGGCCAGGAATCCCTTTTACCAAGCTTGGCAGGCAGCGGTAACATCCCTGAGCTACAGATGCTGGCACCTCAGTAGCTCAACTATGCTGCCGCCTGTGGCTACTACACTTGGTGGAGGCGAGTCCTGGCCACCTTTTGGAGGAGGTTCTCAGCTGGCAGTGCTTGGGGATCTCCACAGCTACAGCAAAGGTCAGTAAGTACTTCAACAATGGAGAAATAAAACCCAGAAATGTACTCGTATTTCTTTTTCAGTTGAACATAATACAAAGTGTGTGGTGCAGTGGTTAAAGTTACAGCCTCAGCACCATGAGGTTGTGGGTTCAAACCCACGCTGCGCCTTGTGACACTACGCAAGTCACTTAATACCCCATTGCCCCAGGTACATTAGATAGATTGTGAGCCCACTGGGACAGATAGGGAAAATGCTTGAAGTACCTTAATAAAATTCATGTAAACCATTCAGAGCTCCCCTGGGAGAACGGTATAGAAAACCGAATAAATAAATAAATAAGAAGTGGTGCATCTGATGAGTGCTTGATTATAAATGACAGCTGAGGGGAGCGAGCACTGGGAAGCACAGAGCCAGAGTGGACAGAGGGACCACTGGCACACCGAATGACAGAACTAGATTACATCTACAGAGCTACTAACATAGGCTTACTTATCAGTGTCATCAGATCCAACTATATAAAAGGTGTTAAAAATATGAAAGTATTGTGTCCAGAATCAGTTTCTCAAATTAAACTTGGACAAGCATTTCAATGAGCAGAAGGTATGAGTGAAAATACACTGTTACTAATAGGGAAAGAAGCACCAGAATTTGTGAAAGAAGGGAAAAATCTCTTCAAGGAATTAGATCAGTCAATGAGGAGAAACAAGTGGCAAATGCTTAAGTACAGCAGGAAACACAAAGTGTTACTCCAGACACATGAGACACATAAATGGTTAAGGAGAGATGAATTCAGACCGAAGAATGTCAGGTTGATAGTTGCCGCTCAGTACAATGGGGACTGTGATATTCATGCCATTTACATTCATCTCTTCATTATTATCTCAGAAGGTATTGTGAATACTGATATATTCATTAGTACTCACGCACCTAGATTACGGCAGTTTGTTATTTAGGGACATTCGACTCCTAGATATCTGATGATTACAACTGACGCAAAACACCACAGATAAATTGGTCCACGGTATTAAGAAATGGGACCGTGTCGAAAGCTTGTCACAGCACTCCTATAGCTTCCCTTTACTTCCAGAATCGCTTTCAAGATTCTTACACTTGTTCACAAAATCCATTACTCCCAGCCATCCTATCTCAGCTACTGATCTTCTATTCCATTTCCAGATTATTGCATTCCACTCAACAAAATCGCTTAGTTATACCATCTTACCATCAAATTTGTTTGGACACTATTTGAGATTCTGTTTTTATTGTAACTGGCTGAATGCTTTGGAAACTCCCTGCTTAACACGCCTACGATTAGAACCTTCCTTCTCAATGTTTAAAAAAGGACTTAAGCCAACATGTTTTTATATAAGAACTTCAGAACACCACTGCAGGCTCCAAACAGTCATAGCCTTAAGCTTAATGTGTAGGTTTGTCACAGGTTCAGAATGTATTTTCTTTAACTATCCAATTTTATGTTGAAATATATTTATTAAACAGCAAAGTGCACGCATACAAAGGTACCAAAATGAATATGTTTTCTTATATATTGTGACAGGGAAGCTCCTGTCACAGTGAAAACTACTGCTAAAACTCCCCAGAATGCAGCACAGGGCTCTGTAAAACCCGGCCTGGAGCCAGGACAGCTGGCTCAGCCAAGAGAATGAAAGCCAAGGCAGGTCCCAGCACAGCTGAAGAGCCAGTAAGGGAAGGCTCTGAAAACCACTAATTTCCCCTATCACTCCTTTCCCCAAGTCAGGGAGAAACCTGAGACCAATTTGGAGAGGGGTGGAGTCAGACCCGGGATTTTGCCTTATAGGCAAAGTCAGTTGGGATGGAGAAGGAGAGGACACAGCTGACTCTGATGAGAGAAGCCAAACCACTCAAGGAGGTTCCAGGTCACGGAGGGTGCCTAAGCCCCAGCATGATCGTATGACAGGAAGCCAGCACCTAAGGAAAGGTGGTACAGCACTTGGGAGGTACAGTGACTGGCAGCTTAAACCCCAGAGAGAAGGGCTGGGAAATTATCCCCAGGGAAAGGCTGCAGGCATTTTGGCAGACCTGCAGAAAGGGGGATGGGATGCACAGCCTGGGAGAAATGAGGAAATGCTAAGCCAGAGTTCCCATGAGGGTAAATGGGAAATGTGCAGTGTCCCGAGTGATAATGTAAGTGAAGAGGACATGGACCTGGGGGGATACAGTACGTGAAAGTCCTCAGCTAATCTCATGAAGAACGTTCTCCAATTGTTTCTTTGTTTCACCCGGTAGCCAGAGCATTGCTGGCAGAGCTAATTAGGTGAGAAAAGCTTGTCTGAAAATAAAGAGAGCTGGGAGGTGAAAAGGCTTGACACAGGCCGTGCTCAGCTATAAAGCCAGAAGGTGTTGGGGTCCAGAGAGATCAGTAAATCCCAGTGGGGATACGAGCCGAGGAAGGCATTGACCTGATGCAATATTTTGATTTTATAGTATTTTTCCTTTTGATAAGGAGGGGCAATCCAGCTTCTCAGTAAAACCCCTAAGGCTCACCTGGACTGTGATATAATAGCGTGCAGGATGCACTTAAAGGACTCTAACAAACCAATGTGAATGTTTTCTTTTTGTTTTCCTTTCTTTGTACTTTGGGACACTAATAAACCTGGTACTGTTTTTCAAGGAATCCGGTATCCGGGTCTTCCTTTCACCACCATATAAAAGGCGTCCTAAAATTCTTGCTTGTGGTCCGAGCCAGAGTTTCCCACCTACTCAGGGACGGGCCCGGCCACAATATCCACACATTACAATCCCTGGCACCCCCCCCCCCCCCCCACACACACACACACACCCTCCCATCCCACCCTACAAATCCACAGCGTGAGCACACAAACAATCACAACTCCAAATCAAACATTCAAAAGTCTACTCCAGGCGTGAGGAATAAGGTCCATCTAAAAATGTTCCCAAATCGCCTGAAAGTGGCGTCCCAGACCCCCATCAAGAGCTACAAAGTGTCTACGTTCCATTGAAGCTTGAATAATCATCAAGGATCTCCAATGACTATATTACGGAGGGTCAGGTGACAGCCAATTAGTCGAAATGGCTTTTTTGCCCAATAGCATCACTCTAGCTATGAATCCCGTCAATCCTTTAGGTTTAGGAGATGTTATCTGGAAAGATCCAAAAAATGCGGGTTAAGTAAACTTGGGATAGCGCCTTGAAAAAGCTTCGGCAAAACATGTTGGCGGCATGAATATCCCGATGGTTCAGACCACATTGAAAAGCTAATTACTTTGTAGAATTTTAAGTACTTATAACCTTTAAGAAAATGATAATTATTTATACTTTGCACTTAAATTATAAAATTGGATAGTTAAAGAAAATACATTCTGAACTTGTGATGAACCTACATGTTAAGCTTAAGGCTTAACTGTATGGAGCCTGGAGTGGCGTTCTGAGGTTCTTATATAAAAAAACGTGTTGACTTGAATTTGTGAGTAAACACTACCAGTGTATTACTATAAGTGAATATCAAGGATTGGTTCAAGCTAAAGTATAAAGTGTGTTGGACTGTAGGTAAGGACTTAAGACATTTATTTTTTACTGATGCCCATGGCAGCTAAATAATTTAAGAAGCACGAAGGGCAAGCTTGATTTGTCAGTGTTGGTTGCAGGACACACAACATCTATTTCTTCTCTACTTTTCAAACTTAAGTGATTTGTCACCTTTGCTATCATTGCCTCATTATATTTTTATTCTTGTAAACTGCTGTTATAGTAACAGTTAGATATCTGCCATCTCTTTATTTCTATCCATTATTATTATCCTTGTAAACCACTACAAAGGTCCACTTGGCAGGATATCAAAAGAATTAAACTTGAAACTATACTGATGACATTTTGTGGATTCACTGCACACACACTCTTTTTTCACCTATCTCTAGTTTTCAGATTGGTTTGAATGCGATCTCTTCCTGGCTTAAGAAGAATCACTTGGTCCTAAATCATTCCAGACAGTAGTCATATGGCTAACTGGCATCTCTTCTTTTACACTTCTACCCTCTTCTTCAAGAGGGCCCCATTGACCTGGTCCCCCAATTTAAACACTCGGGTATCATCTTGGACAAGGATTTGCCATTTGAGCCTCAGATTGAGTGAAGATTTGTTTCTTTGCTTTAAGACAATTTTTTAGACCACCCTTTCCAGATGACTCTTTAGTACGAAAGCTGTTTCAATCTCTCAGTTAGGTTACTACAATGCGATATATTCGTGTCTCTCAGTTATTCAATCTGTATAGAATACAGCCCTTTGAATTCTCTCACGGGCTACTAGGTTTGATCATATTACTCCTCTGTTCATTTGTCACCGTTAGCTGCCTATTTAGTATCACACTTTTTTGAAATCTTTACTCTTACTCATCTGTTGTTACCCATGCACCACTGTGGCTTCTTCATTTACCGATGGCTCGTCGTTTGCACATCCCATCGGTGTATTGGACTACACTCAATTCAACATAAAGCAGAACCTTCTGTTGCACTGCCCCTGCACTCTGAAGTACATTATCCCCATCATTTGCAAAATTTAAGACCTCTCTGAAGACATAGAAACATAGAAGATGACGGCAGAAAAGGGCTACAGCCCATCAAGTCTGCCTACTCTGCTTACCCACCCCCTGTCTATGCCCTAATGACCCAATTTCCTTATCTTGACCCTCGTAGGGATCCCACATGGGTATCCCATCTATTCTTAAAGTCTGGCATGCTGTCTGCCTCGATCACCTATCTTTTCTGGATGCTTTTGGCAACAGGCTGGGAACATGATGGTCACTGAGGTTTAGATGATTTCTGTGTGTGAATGGAGGACTTACTGGACACTTATCTATTTTTGACTGATTATCTGCTTTTATTTATTTATTAGGATTTATTAACTGCCTTTTTGAAGTCATTCACTGATGGTGGTGTACAGCTAGTGATGATACAATGTCTTGATTTGGACCTGGATTCATGATAGTGTTTGGTTATACAGTACTCCCCCGATATTCACGGGGATTCCATTCCAGGAACCCCATAAATATCGAAAAACGCAAATACGGTTTTTCACCTGGGGAGGCAAGAGAGGGCAGCTGGAGAGGCAGGATAGGGCAGCTGGAGTGCCAGCGAGTGAAGGAAATCACTCGCAGTATGCGAGTCACCTCTTCCTGCACTAAAGTCAGGCTTCACCAATCAGGAGCTGCTTTGACACGTAGCTCCTGATTAGTGAAGCCCGACTTTAGCACAGGAAGTCCCAGTCGGAGAACACCGCAAATGACCGGGACCACAAAGCGCAAATGACCGGGGGAACACTGTATTTCCTTTTTCCTGTTTTACGATGGCATTCTTTTCTTTTTCTTTGTACACTGCCTCATGCCTACAGAAAAGGCGGTACATTATGGACTAAGTGGCATCCACAATAAGCGCTGAGCGTTATTCCACAGAGTGCTCCAAGTTGGGTGTCATTTATAGACTAGCGCATAGCATTGGGATCCATGCCCAAGGATTTACAAAGGGTCACTGAAAAGTTCTCAGCCCAACCAACAAAGTCGGGGCAGTCTCCATCAAGGGCTATACAGTTAATCCAGTGATTTTCCACTTTTTTCATTCCATTGGAAAAATATGGAACAAAAAAGTAGAACTTTTCAGCAGCCCCTTGTATACCAACTGAAACTTGGTATAAATCCTCTTGTGCAAAACCCTGGCCTACATTTCCAGGGCCTACTTTCAATGTGGTCACGATTCTCTACACGGCGTTGTCGTGTGATTGGCATGCGATCAGCACCACTTTTCTATGTGGCTGCCACTAGCAGCACCGTTTAGAGAATCCAGCCCAAAATGGCCCACAACTGTGGTAAAAAATGTTACCGCAGCCATTTGTAGATTCTGTAAGACAGAGCTGGACACGGTCATTCATCTTGTAGCTGGCTGCAAAGGTCTGAGGCAGAAAATTTCTATACAGAAAGATTCTACAAAGTGGCACTTCTCATCGATTGGAAACTTTGAAAATACTACAACATTGCTGTACTAGAAAAGCACTGGGATCAAACCCTAAGAGAATTTATAGAGAGTGAAGAGGTTATGATCTCTATTGCAACTGATAAAAAGCTAGATGCAAAGAAACTGGATCTTGTGGTAAAAGAGAAAAACACCAGAGCAGCATTGATCAGAGTGTCAATCCCAAGTGATTATTCTATGAATCATGTGGAGAGAGAAGATCCTCGGGTACCAAATGCAGGCAGAGGCAAAGAAAATGTGACAGAAAGATATAGAAATATTTCCCATTGTTGTGAGTGCTGCAGACTTGATTAAAAGGAATTTTCAAGCACACCTTGATAGGTTGTCTATTTATGTTTACATCTTAAGAACTCCAGAAGGAAGCTCTCTTTGGCACAATGCAAGCAATACTGAGAGTGTTAGCAGTAAATCTAAGAGACTGAGATCATTCTTCACTTACCTTGGCTAAGGAGTAAAGCTCATTACTGTCATGGTATGCACAAAACTAAGAAGAGAGATAGGAGAACAAAAACATTTTGCAGAAAACAGAAACAGTAATGATACCACCAGAGCCACGTTCTGGTTATACGTTTTATTGTTGAGCCGATATGGCTGTGTTTCAGCAATTGTCTGCGTCAGGGGTTCTTGTTTTTCAATGTGAGCAAGCACAATGGCACTCATTTTCAAAAGAAAAAAGTCTCAAAAGCAACACAAAGTTGCAGATGGACATTTTTCTCACAAAAATGTCTATGTCATGATTTTCGAAATGCAGAATCAAGACGTTTTACTCCACAGTTTGTCTAAATTGCAAGAGGACGTGTTGGAGGCATGTTTTCGGTGGGACTTGGGTGGGCTTAAAATCTGGACAATTTTCAGCAATAATGGAACAGATGATGTCACTTCTTGTTTCCTGTCTGGCAGGACACAGCAGAAGGAAGCCTGGGGGGGACAAAATGAATTGCTGCTGGTGCCGGATTCACTTGTAAGGTACACCAGGGAAGGACAGAGTTCAGAGATAGGAGGGCAGATGGCAGGAAGCCACAGAGTTGAGAGGAGGAGAGGACAGTGTGCCATTGCTGGGTGGATTTCAGCCAAAAATCCTGATCACTAAGCTGCCCCTTTGCACTGCTGGGATGTCAGAGTGACCAGCTTACTAGGAATGCTGCCAGACAGACATCCCTATGGCTAGGTTTTCTACATTTTTCCCTGGGACATTTTTTGTCAAAAATGGATGTGCTGAGCAGCAGGACGCTTGGGGGGGCCAGTGCCAGCAGCAAAATTGAATTGCTGCTGGTGCCAGGGACACCTGTAAGGTACATCAGGAAAGATAGGGTTCAGAGATAAGAGAGCAGATGTCAGGAAGCCACAGAGTTGATAGGAGGACAGGGCAGTGTGCATTTGCTGGGTGGGCTTGAGCCAAGAATGGGTCACCCATAACTATGCCACTGCTGACCACTAGACTGCCCCTTTGAATTGCTGGGATGTCTGGGTGACCAGTTTACTAGGAATTTTGCCAGACAGACATCCATATGGCTTGTTTTTCTACACTTTTTCCTGTGACTTTTTTTTTTTTTTTCAAAACTAGTACTTTTTAAAAATGGATGTGTTGAACATAAAAACGTCTAGCTCAAAGCCATAACTGAACCAGAAATTTATGGCCGTGCGCTAGACATATTTTTGAAATATTTTCAACAAAATTCTAAATTTGGACTTGGATGTCATTTTGAAAATACCCCTGCAGGTGTTTACTCACATTGAAAAACAAGGACCTCTGACACACACACTTCATGAAACAGAGCTGTGTCGGCTCAACTCTAAACCTTATAACCAGAGTGTGGATCCAGTGACATCATGCGCAAAAATAACCCACTTGGAATCATTAAGAGCAAATCTCTTAACTGCAGGAAAAAAGGATCATTCGTGCACTCAGCGCTACTCTGTAAGGTTGCACATAAGTAGCCTAGCAAAGGGGACATACATTTGGGCAGAACATGAACAGGGCATGGGCATGTCTCCTATTTATGCATAAGAAGAAAGAATAAAAGAAGGTTCCAGGCCTTGTAGCCTAACAGAACAACACAAAAGAGGCACAGGAAATGTCTTAAACCAGCCTAAAGTTACATGTGCTTTATTGATGTCAACAAATGTCCCCAATTTTTTTTTTTTTTTTTAAAGTCCTTTACATATAGTAGAAGTAAAATCCCAAGTCCCGACAAGGATCCGTGTTTCGGCAACTCCACCGCCTTCCTCAGGGGACAACAAAGGACTTGTGTAGCTCGACAGCGCTTATATTAAAATGTTCCAGAATCGCCGAAACATAGATCCTTGTCGAGACTTAGGACTTTACTTGTACTATATGTGAAGGACTTTTAAAAAAATTTGGGATATTTGTTGACATCAATAAAGCACATGTAACTTTAGGCTGGTTTAAGACATCTCCTGCGCACAATTTGCTTATCAGACTTGTGCCTACTGGGTCTTGGGGCTCATCCGGCGATGAGCTGTGGGCCGGCGGGGAGCCGTACCTGGTGAGTCAGGTGACCCGGGTAAAGGGGCATGTGGGTCATGCCACCCCTCTGGCCCTTGCTGAGGTGGTAGGGTCGAGGGCACTGAAACAATGTATATTTTGGTAGCTCGGGAGGAGCTCTTTGGTATGCTGTTAATTAAGTTATGACTGTTAAATTTGTTGATTAATAAACTGAGCTGCAGCTAATTTTTATCATCATATTGATTGTAGTGTGTTTGTGATAATGAAGAGGTGGAGGAAGGTTATAGGTGGGGCTATGTGCAGAGCAGGATTAACCAATAGGCCAAGTAGGCACGTGCCTAGTGCCCGAAATGGTCAGGGGGACCCAATGAAGGAAGGCATCAACATTGTTTTTTCCAAATGGTGATGTGCCCCTCCAGCATCAATTGGCAAAGCGGGCCCCATGCCGATCGGCAACCCCCCCATCAACGGAAAGTAAGACAAGCAAGCAAAGCGGGTAAGAAAGGCAACGTGAACTATAATTCTGCAAACGGTGCTACTTGCCCAAAGCTTCCCTCTGACGCACCTTCCTGTTTTCGCCTGGGCGCATGGTGGGGTGGGGCGGGGCAGGGGGGCCCAGTGTACTTGTGTGCCTAGGGGCCCTCGACGAATTAATCCTGCCCTGGCTATGCGGGCGGACAGTCGGGCTTATCCAGATCCTGCTGTTAAGGCCAGCAGCCTGTCACAATCCACCAAAATACCTACAGGATTGTGGGACATCCTATGTGCCCTCTCATCCATTGCGCTCTGCTACACATTGCAATTTGGTTATTCCAACTCATTAGACTATCTAGTACCTTCCTTCGTGCGGGACCTGCTGAGTGGAACAGGCTGCCAGAATATATCAAGCAACAAAAAGATTTGTGCAAATTTGAAAAATTGTTAAAGCGTCATCTGTTTGGTAATCTGAAGTATGATGGTTGATGTCTTTTATAGGAATTGGCAATTCTGATGTTTTTTTTGACCTGTTTGCTGTGTTTTGTTCTTTTTTAATTACGTATGTTTAGTTGTAATCCACCCTGTTTAAAGGCAGAATATAAATAATAAACTATAAACTATCTGATGATATTTAATATCTATGCGCTGACGTGACCCAGCATTGAATGTCAGGGGCCAGCTGAATATTGATCAGTGTCTGTATAAATTTAGGCCTGCCATTCATTTGCCTAGATTGATGAGCCTAATTTAAGTACCTAGTGCTGCAAATCAATTCTAAGCTCCTAACCTCTTTCCCCCACTCTAAACCACCCGTTACCATCCACTTTTTATGTTCCTAAATTTAGAAGTTGAATAACATTTTTGAGTATAAAGTTAGGCATTCATAGAGACAAGTTTGGATCATAAAATCTTTGAGTATCAGGCCCATCATTTTCACATCCTTTCATTGTATACATTTTGGCACTTGGAAAGGGATAATTAAATTTGGGGTTTTATACCTATTCTATCATATCATCTTTTATCTTTCAGAGTGTCTTTATGGTACCTGTCACAGACTTTGTTTTAAATAAATACTTAACCTTCAGGGGACCCTTTGATAGTTTGTGAGTTTGGGAAAAGGACTTTTAGGGCTCCTTTTACTAAGCCGCGTTAGGGCTTTAACGTACGGTATAGCGCACGCAGCATTGCCGCGCACGCTAGACCTTAATGCCAGCATTGAGCTGGCGTTAGTTCTAGAAGCGTAGCGCCCGGTGTAGCGCATGGTAATTTCCTGCGTGCACTAAAAACTCTAGCGCACCTTAGTAAAAGGAGCCCTAGTGTGTTTTTTTAACCACAGACACCACTAAAATTGTTCATGTACTTTGACGATACATATACAAATCACCATGCCAACAAATTTTCCTAAACCTGCATCTGAAAGGAAGAGACTGCAGGCAGCTTGCTTAAACATTTGGGTACATGAGCAGAAGATTAACTGCCAGATTTCGAGTTCGTCTGGTCTAGTTTGTCCTGAAGCAGCTGTGAAAGTGAAACTCACTAGCCACTGTCGGTTGGACCTTTTTGTATTCAATAAGATGTATCACATTTAAAAGATGTCTTCCACTGATTAACTTTCTGTACTTGAGCACTTTATTGCCTGTTTTGAACTGATTTTAATATTTCATGGACTGACTGAATTGGATATTTTGTAGTGTTGATAGGGTTTTATTTTTTATAGCCTGTTACCTTACCTTACCCCATGATGATGGACATTTAGATTTACTTCTCCATTGGGGTTCTGCGGTTTTTCCCCTCTAAATTGATTTTGGTACTTTTGTGATATTTTTGGTGAAATAGTTTAGTGTATTGTTTAAGAGACCACAGACATCCCAGAATTTTTGAACAGGTAGGGTTGCCAGATTTCCTCTTTAAAAAAAGAGGACACCTGCCACCGCCCCTTTCTGCCCCCAGCCCAGTCCTGCCCCACTCCAACTTCAGCTTCGCCCTGTTCTGTCCCCAGCCTCGACCCCAGCTGAACCTCCTGTCTCCTTCCCCGAGGTCTGGAGGCCCTCTCGACGTGATGACATCACACACATGCGCATGACATCATTATGTTGATGTCCACACATGAGCAGAGGGCCTCCAGCTGTGGCCCCGAGCTCGGGTACTTCCAAAACTCAAACAAACTGCAAGGTTTTGGAAATCCCTGTAGACACTCAGACAGTCTAGGTCACAGTTCTTCAACCGCCGGTCCGCGGACCGGTGACGGTCCGCAAAAAAATCTTGCCGGTCCGCGAAGGATTCGGTCCCCGCCGCAACAAAAGGCCGGCGTCAGCTGACTTGCAACTTCCTGTTGCAGTCGCTGTGCCGGGACTCCTGCCTTCCACCGCGTTTGCCTCCTGCCTTGTCTCCGCACCTCCAGACCACCAGCGGCAGCTCTGTATGCTTTTAACTTCGGCACAGAGCTGCCCCTAAACATTAGTTTAGCGCGGTTTCATGAGGCAGCCTCGGAGCCTTTGCTAGGCCGGCCCACATCGCATCATCGAAGCGGGCCGGCCTAGCAAAGGCCCCAAGGCTGCCTCATGAAACTGCGCTAAACTACTGCTTAGGGGTAGCTCTGTGCCGAAGTTAAAAGTACACAGAGCTGCCGCTGTTGGTCTGGACTCTTGGGCTCCTGAAGGAAGGCAAAGAGCAGCTTCCTGGAGGTCTCCCTTCCTCTCGCCTTTGCAGGTCCCTTTTTTTCTCCTTAAAATGGCAACGGGCCCCAGCATCGACATCAATCAAGTAAGTTTCACTGTTCCTTGCAAGCGGTTCTGCTCAGCCAAAGCTTCCCCTCTGACATGAGCCACTCTCAGGGGAAAGAAAGTGACCCGTAAAGGTGAGGGGAATGGGGGCAGATGATGGAAGTTGGGGGGGGGAAGAGAGAGAGAGAGAGAGAAGGGGCAGATGATGGAATGGAGGAGATGAGAGAGAGAAGGGGACAGATTATGGAAGTGAGAAGAAGGGAGAGAGAGCAGAAGGCAGATGGATGTCAGTTGAGAGGGGAGAGCAGATGCTGAATGGAAGTGGGGAAAGAACACATACTGGATGGAAGGAGGAGATAAATAAAGGGGGAAGAAAATAGTAAGATAATGGAGGGGTGAGGGAAAGGGGTGACAAGCTGTGGGTAGACACGGTGAAAAGACGGAAACAGGACTAAATAGTAAGAAAGAATTTAATTTAGATGGAGGCAGAAAATAGAGAAGGAAGACCAGAGAAGAAAAGGGAAGAGAGAGCAGAGAACAATATCAGATCTGAGTGGAGGAAATGAGAAGAGAGAGATGCTAAAAACCACAGGGGGGAGGGAAGGACAGAGATGCCAGACCATGAGGAGAACAGAAGGAAGATGATGGATGCCAGACCAAATTGGGGGAGGGGCAGGAGGAGAGATGGCAGGGAAAGACAGACAGTGAATGGAAGGGGCTGATGCTGGACTGAAGAGACAGAGAAGGTTATCATGCCTCTGTACTGGGCCATGGTACGCCCTCACCTGGAGTACTGCGTCCAGCACTGGTCACCGTACATGAAGAAGGACACAATACTACTCGAAAGGGTCCAGAGAAGAGCGACTAAAATGGTTAAGGGGCTGGAGGAGTTGCCGTACAGCGAAAGATTAGAGAAACTGGGCCTCTTCTTCCTTGAGCAGAGGAGATTGAGAGGGGACATGATAGAAACATTCAAGGTACTGTAGGGAATAGACTTAGTAGCTAAGGACAGGTTGTTCACCCTCTGCAAGGCAGGGAAAACGAGAGGGCACTCTCTAAAGTTGAAAGGGGATAGATTCCGTACAAACATAAGGAAGTTCTGTGGTAGAAAGCTGGAACGCTCTTCCAGAGGCTGTTATAGGGGAAAACACCCTCCAAGGATTCAAGACAAAGTTAGACAAGTTCCTGCTGAACAAGAACGAACGCTGGTAGGGCTAGTCTCAGTTAGGGTGCTGGTCTTAGACCAGAGGGCCGCCGCGTGAGCGGACTGCTGGTCATGATGGACCTCTGGTCTGACCCAGCAGTGGCAATTCTTATGTTCTTAGGGCAGACACTGGCTGGAAGAGAGTGAAAAGGCAGAAACCAGAGACGACAAAAGGTAGAAAAAAATAATTTTATTTCTATCTTGTGATTCAAATATATCAGATTTGAAATATGTATCTTGCTATACATAACTGGGGAGTGCAAAGCCCAGGCAGTGATTCTTTAGCTTCCAGCTGGCATAGGGCTCTCTCTGACCAGGGGACAGTTGCCCTAGTTCCACTCCCCTAACACCATTCCTGCCATGTGTGACTGTGTTTCAAGTTTCAAGTTTATTAGGAGACTTGATAAATCGCTTAATCGGATATTCTAAGCGATGTACATTTAAAATTTACAATTTAAAAAACGGTATTCTGTTACATGATATTTGTGTAGCATTCTGTAATAATTTGGCTTATTCAGTTTTCTTGATAGTAGAGGGGATATATGTGAAGGGGAGGGGAGACAGGGGTTTTGTTGATCTTTGCCCTGTATTATTTGTATTTATAAAAGACAATTGTATAGAATATTGTTTCTTTTTATACTTTAATAAAATATGTTCAATATAAAATCATAACTATTTGAGGCTTGTGCGGATGGGATCAGATGGTTTGTGGGACCGACCTCACGGGGACAGGGCAGCGATTGTTTTTTTAAAAAAATTTCAGTCTTAGTAGTTTGCCGGTCCACGAAATAATTATTTTATTTCCGCCGGTCCATAGGTGTAAAAAGGTTGAAGAACACTGGTCTAGGTCATGTCCAAGGTTTCCCAGACATCTGGTAACCCTATGAACAGGCACTATGCTGCTCCTGGTTTTGTTACATACAAACTCCAGTGCATTATGGTACCTGTAGTTTTATACCTTCCAGGTGAAAACTGCACTGCAAGTGTACCAGAATATATGTGAATTGCAGAAAAGCAGGATTGGCCTACAATCTTCCTGTACCTTGGATCGAGATCAGATGGGCAGAAAGAGGACAGAAAGAGAGGATGAAACATAAAGAAACAGCATCCACCTTGAATGCTCCTTGCTAAGATAAGTAGCCTCAGTGTGCTCTGTCAGCAAAAGGAAATCATCGCCTCTGAAATGAACTCTTTCTCTGGGGGTTAGATCTCACCAGGTGCAGGCACAGCACTGTAGTTAAATGTATGTGTTCACTCTTTGTGTATCATCAGTGTGCTTGCATGTGTCTCCCTTTCCTTATTTATTTATTAGAATCTAACTGACTTTATGACGAGATTGACCCAAGGAGGTTTACAACAGCTCTATAGCTTGATATAAACAACCAAAGGTCCATCAAGCCCAGTATCCTGTTTCCAACAGTGGCCAATCCAGGATCCAAGTACTCAGCTAGATACCAGGTACTAAAACAGATTTTATGCTGCTTATCCTAAGAATAAGTGGATTTACTCAAGCCATCTCAATAAGGGCCTATGGACTTCACTTTTAGGAAATTATCCAAACCTTTTTAAACCCCGCTGCACTAACTATTTTCATCACATTCTCTGGCAATGAATTCCAGGGTTTAATTACATGTTGTGTGAAAAAATATTTTCTCCGGTTTGATTTTAAATCTATGACTTAGTAGCTTTATCGCATGCCCCCTAGTCCTGGTATTTTTGGGAAAGAGTAAAAAACAGTTGTTGCAATTGTCCAGGTCTCCCTGTGTCTGAGTAGGTAGAGCTGACATTTCAGCCATCATGCTGTGGCTTTCTTCAGGGTGTGCTGTGAGGTCGGCAATTTGTCTTTATATATAGTGGGTCCTCGAACCTGATTGGCTGAGGCTTGAGGCGGAAAGTCCATGGTCACGAATTTGAAGTTTGGCACTCCCCAACCCCTACTTCCTCCAGATCCTCCCAAATTTTTAAACTATCCTTCCCTTCCATAAAAGGTATTTCCCATGTAGGCAAACTTGGGTCATCCCTCCCCTTTAGAATCACTGAGATCTGGAATAACCTCACCTCCCCTCTCCGAACCTCAAGCTCCCTCCAACTCTTCCGCAAACACCTAAAAACCTGGCTATTCTCAAAACTGTAACACTTCCCCCCTCTTAGGCCTCTCACCTTCCCCCTTTACACCTAACTCTTTAATCTCTCCACTGTAGTTCCTCTCTCATCTTTCTTCCTGTAAACCGTGCCGAGCTCCGCATTCGTGGAGATGGTGCGGTATATAAACCCAAGGTTTAGTTTAGTTTAGTTTAATTAGTTGTATTAACAGTAAAACCATAGTAAAATAAGTAGATTTCAGTGTAATACAATTTAGATAAATGTGGAGATAGGCAAATTAAATCCTAGTAATAGCAGTAATATGATATACAAAGCGTTCTTGTTATCTGTATGTTCCTTATTCATGGATTCGCTTAATCATGCAAAATAAAGAGTAACCCGTTTTTGCTATTCACAGGCATTTTCGCTTATTCATGGTCATGCACAGTGTGTTCCCATGAGGATGAAGATATTCATAGAGCTGTGTATGAGTATTATTACATGAAAAGATGGTACAGTTTTAATAATACTCACATGTAATAATAATAATACAGCTTTAGTGCCGGCTATTGTGCGGAGCATCACCCAATAGATTAAAATCACTCCAAAGCAGGTATTTTTTAACAAGTTGCTGGAACTTTGTGCATTCCTTAGTTAGAGAGGAATCTCATGGATTTGAGTGAAGGATGAACAAATCTCCGTCAACCTGTTAAAAAATACCGGGTTGGGTGCGATTTTAAGTTACTGGGTGATGCTCAGCACAATAGCATGCAAATTATAAAAAGGGAAGGAACTGTGCCTGGTGCTTGCTCAGAAAAGCAAATTGGTAGGCACAGCTCTTCCCCCTTCTGTCCCTATCTTGCCTACTGCAAAAAAAAACCAAAAAACAACCTCTTGTCCCCTGCCCACGATCAACTGGCCTCACCGGAGCCGCAGTCAGTTAAGCAGGCCAGGGAGAAGAGAAGATCCACGATCAGCTGAGCTGTCACTGAGCTGCTATCAGTTGAGCCGGTACTGGCTCAGCTGATCATGGCTCTTCTCTTTTCCCATGCTGGCTCAGCTGATCACAGCTCTGATGCCACTCAGCTGATCACGGGCAGGGGAGAAGCAGTTTGGGAGGCTTAAAAAAAAAAAAAAAGCTAAAAAATAGGCACAGCTGTTGTGTGTGTGATACTTTTATTTGTAAAATACTGGATAACACTTGTTACTTTTACTGAAGCAATAATTTTGCCAATTGTTGCTACTTTTACCTCCCCCTTTTATTAAGCTGTGGTAGAGGTTTCTACCATGGCCCACAGCGCTAAATGCTCCGACGCTGTTCTGACGCTCACAGAATTCCTATGAGCCGTGAAGCAGCATCGGAGCATTTAATGCCCCAGGCCATGCTAGAAATCTCTACCTTGGCTTAGTATAAGAGGACCTATATTTGATGCTTGCAGTTAAAAGTAAAAAGTGAAAGGGAGACGTAAATGACAATTCCTCAGCAGATGTCTGGAACGTAGATGCGAGTCTCCCGGTAGAGGTGGTGGAGACAGAGGCTGTGTCTGATTTCAAGAAAGCCTGGGATAGACATGTGAGATCTCTTAGAGAAAGGAACCTGAATAAATTCATGTAAACCATTCTGAGCTCTCCTGGGAGAACGGTATAGAAAATTGAATAAATAAATAAAGAGATAATGGTTACTGCGAATGAGCAGGCTAGATGGGCCATTTGGTTTTAATCTGCCATCATGTTTCTATGTATTCAGAAATGGATGAGAAACCAATGAAGTGACTTTAAGAGAGGAATAACATGAGTAAAGCAGCTCTCCTGGAGTTAATTTATACCCCAAAACAAGCACATCCATCGCATTGATTAGCAATTCTATTCTAGCTACCGTATATACTCGAATATAAGTCAATCCGAGTATAAGACGAGGTACCGCTTTTCACCCCCATAAAGGAGAAAAAAAAAAAAAAAAAAAAAAAGGTTAACTCGAATATAAGTCGAGAGTAGAAATTTGGGTGATCCTGGTGAGAAAGTCTGCAAAGACTAGGTATCATTGCCATATGTTTTAACACAATTTTTTGTACATTCCACAGCAGCAATAGATTTTAACTCAAAAGGTCTCACAAATTCCACAGCGGCAATAGATTTAACCCCAAAAGGTCCAACAAATTCCACTCCCCCCTGCCCTCCCCTCCCCAATCACTACCAAAATACTAAAGCCAGGTAGAGAATACCAGTACACCAAAAAAAAAAACCCGAAAAAGATTTTAAACAAAAAGGTCCCACAAATCCAGTATTGGTTTTTGTTTTATTTTCTCGCTGCAGCAATTACTGGTAGTAGACAGAGCCAGCCTTACTGGTCGGTGATGGTGTTCCAAGCTGCAAATACCAGAAAATGCTGCTTGCCAATCCATGCAGGGGGTCTTGAGCATCTGCACATGCTCAAGGCCTGCCGACTCCCGCCTTCTTCTGGTAAGAAAAATGCTGACATCAGTGGGGGTGGGGAGCAGCCCTACCGAAAGCATCATCGGAAGACAGAGACGAAGAAACCGCTAGTGCACGCCGATCTGGTGCGCAGCTCCGAGCATCAGATTCTTCGGAGGGAGCACTAAAGACCCAAGCAGGAGCCGCTAATGGGGAGGGGGAAAGGCCGTCAGAAAATAGCATCGGCAGTGGAAGCAGCATCGGAGTACAGAGGGAGGGGGGGGCCTTCATTTCAGAAATCAGCATCGGTGGTGAAAGGGTAGAGTGCAGGAGAGCAGCTGCGTTCATCGGGTGTTTAGGAGAGTATTACCCGTCATTGAAATAGGAGTACTGAAGCGGCGGCTATTTGCTTGACCCGAATACAAGACGAGACCCCCATTTTGGGGCCATTTTTTTGGCCCCAAAATCTCGTCTTATATTCAAGTATATACGGTACTTTAGTTTCACAATTGTTATAATTACCCATACATAGCTTAAAGAACTTTAAATAAATAACTCCCAAATGTAAATTTTGTTTGTTGTGCAATTTTATAATTTCAATTATAATGTCCCATGAAAAACATTTGCTCCATTTAGGGATCCTTTTACTAAGCTAGACGCTAACGCCACCATTGAGCTGACATTAGTTTTTACGCGTAGCGTGGGGGACAGCGTGCACTAATCTGCAGCAGACGCTAAAAACATTAGTGCACCTTAGTAAAAGGAGCCCTTAGTTTGCCAGAACTAAAAAAGTTTGAGATACACTGGTCTATGGCTACAGGGTTTCCTTCAACCACTGCTGGGTATAGAAAAATGAGCAAATTTGCTCAAGTTTGAAGCATGTGAGCAGTAATGCCACTCGTCACTGCATGAACCCATGCTGCTAACTATTTCTGCTTTCTCGTAAGCATGCAGAATCCAATCTGCTTCAGAAAGTCTTTCTATGCTCACTCATCTCAGATTTATATCATGCTGGTACAAATTCAGTTTTCTCTGTATTACCAGCTGTCCATATGTTCATGCCTGCTTTTTTTATTTAAAAATTTCTTACTCGCAACGTGCGAGTCACAAAAGAACATTCATAATTAAAAACATACATCAGAGTTTCACAATCATAGAACAGACAGTAAACCAACATAAAAGCTGCTGCATCTTGAAGAAATAGTACAAAATAGCATTTAAACTGAATAGCAATTTTTTTTTTTTTTATCATTTAAAAAAGCTCAGATTTTCCCATGCACTCAGGAGAAAGGAGCACCCTCCAGTTTTGAATAACACACTCCTCTCCCTCTAAGGCAGGTTCATTCACTTTTCACCACAGTGGTATTACATATTTGAAACACATACACTGTCTCAGAAACTACTGGACAAAATCTTGTATTTATTTAAGCTGCTGTTTTTGTCACTACCAATATGAAATTCCTCATAGCAGTACCTAACCCAGGGGTGGTTAACCGTGGTCCTCAAGTACCATAATCCAGTCAGGTTTTCAAGATTTCCACAATGAATATGAATGAGATTGATTTCCAGGTCCTGCTTCCATTGTATGCAAATAGATCTCATGCATATAGAGTTGCCAGATTTTACGATTATAAAATCCGGACACCCCCAGGCTTGCCCATCTGCACTCCAGTCCCGCCCTAGCTCCGCTCCCGCTGCCTGCTTTGGTCGGGCAAGAGGCAATCCGCACAAGCGCGAATTGGGTTCATAGACAACCCCGCGAAAGACAAAGGCGCACGCCGAAGAAAATTACAGTTTTTAGGGGATCCGACGGGGGATTTTGTTGGGGAGCCCCCCCCCCCCAGTTTACTTAATAGAGATCGCGCCGGCGTTATGGGGGGTTTGGGGGGTTGTAACCGTTCACATTTTATTGTAAACTTAATTTTTTCCCTAAAAACAGGGAAAAAGTGAAGTTTTCAGTAAAATGTGGGGGGTTACAACCCCCAAACCCCCCACAACGCCCCCACAATGCGGCGCGATCTCTATTAAGTAAAGGGTGGTTCCCCCCCCACGCCCCCCCCCACACCCCCATCAGAGCCCTAAAAACAGTAATTTTCTGCGGCGCGCACCCCCGCGCTGCGCTCAATTGTCTGGGCGCGCCTTTGTCATGGCGCGCTTTTGACCTGACACCGCGAATTGCCTCCTGCCCAACGCGATTGAGAAGCTTTTCAAAACCCGGACAAAGTGCCGGGTTTTGAAAACCTATCCGGACCCCCGTACATGAAATCCGGCCATCTGGTAACCCTACAGAGTAACAAAGTAAATGACGGCAGATGCATATTCATTGTGCCAAACTTGAAAACCTGACTGGGTTGTGGCCCTTGTGGAAGGCTCCCCCTGGCCTAATTAGTAAGAACCAGCAAGGAGAACATCCTCATAACAGTGCCGCCCCTGCCAGTGCTTGCACCAGCCGCTTTCATGTGCTGGGCTACTGATGTTCACTCTCGTCAAGGGCCTCAAACAGACCAGGGAGCCAATGCTCAACACTAAAGCTAGTGCTAAGAAGCGGTCAGTGCTAGATTTGCACACGTTATTGTGCACAGAATGCTCAAAGGGCTGGAACGCAGGTGTTAACGTTTGTGTTAAACAAGTTTATTGAAATGCATTTAAATGGTGCTCAGATGGCAGCATTGCGTGCCCAAAGCAAATAAGGGTCTATAATACTGAAAACTTAGCCCCAGCGCCGCTTACGGGGTTTGGGGAGATGATTGGGAAGGTAATTTCTTGTCACTTTCTCACTTTAAATTGCCAGTTTTGTCTTCTTCTGGAAATGGAAGGAAGCCTGTGCAGTTTCTAAACACTAATACTGAGAAATGAGAATCATAAGAACATAAGCAATGCCTCTGCTGGGTCAGTCCTGAGGTCCATCGTGCCCAGCAGCCCGCTCACGCGGCGGCCCAACAGGTCCAGGACCTGTGCAGTGATCCTCTATTTATACCCTTCTATCCCCCTTTCCAGCAGGAAATTGTCCAATCTTTATTTATTTATTTAGATTTTTATCCCGTCCTCCCAATAGCTCAGAACGGTTTACAAATGAACATACATAGTGGGGAGTAACTAGACATATAAGTAGTACAACAGGTTTAGTGATTGGATTTATAGTTTTTGGAGAGAATTAAATATAAGGAGAGTAAGCAGAAAGAGAGAGGGGGGAAATACAGTAGTTTAGTTTAAGGAAAGTTAAAGCGTTTAGGTACTATTTGTTAGTGGATAGAGTAAGAGAGGGTCATACTGGAATTTCGGGAAGGTGATAGGAGAGTGGAGGGTGGGGCCTAAGGGGGGGAGAAGACAATCCTTTCTTAAACCCCAATACCGTACTCAAGTGTGCAAATCCAAGCACAAGCGAAATTGAAAGCACATATCCGCATCTGGTTTTCTGCTCTTAAATATGAGCCTTTTAAAAATGAAAGTGCAAATTTTTGAAAACTCATACTTACTACTACTCCTCAGCATTTCTATAGTGCTGCCATATGTATGCAGCGCTGTACATTAAACATGTAAGAGACCAACCCCAACTATACATAGAGGCACAGTACAGCGCCATATGCTTGCACTTCTTCCAGTTTTGTCCGAGCATGCGCACAAGAGCTGAACTTACCGTGAAACTTTTGCATGCATGCTCCAGGTTTGTTTCTCCCCTTGTTTTTGGTTTAATAATGCACGTTATCCACACATAAAATTTCAATGTCGTTTGCTTCTAACTATGGTTAGGTAGTTTTCTGCACTGTTGTTGCACTATGGGGCTTTGGCAACTGGGCTTTGAGTATCAGCCCCCAGGTTTTTTCAGGATATCACAGATGAATATGCATGAGATAGATTTGAAAAGAATAGAAGTACCATGCATTCAGTTTTCTATAGCATTCTCCCAGGGGAGCTCAGAACAGTTTACATGGATTTATTCAGGTACTCAAGCCATTTTCCATGTCTGTCCTGGCAGGCTTACAATCTATCTAATGTACCTGGGGCAATTAAGTGACTTGCCCAAGGTCATAAGGAGCAGCATGGGTTTGAACCCACAACCTCAGAGTGTTGAGGCTATAGCTTTAATCATTGCGCCACACTCTCCCCTGCAGCCCTCAAAGTGAATACTGCTCTGCTAGTGACTCAGTATTCTTTTCCTTCATTCAGAACTCCCTGCAGTGCAAATCAAGGCTGTCAAGAGCTGGCTGTACTGGCAGAGGCCTCTGGGAGTTGTAGTTCTTAAATCTGACATTACATTTCCTGTCAGTTACATAACAGGCTACAACCCTCCAGGCCCCTCTGCTGAGTTCAGAAACCTTGCATTCCATTTCCTTTCATGTTTAAAATTTAATGTGTTAATTAGATCAGCGGTCTTCAGCAGTCTGTCAACTCTGACATTACAGATGGGGTCTAGACAACCCCCACCCCATGACATCAATTGCATGCCCCAACTTTCTCCATGTGTCAGAACTGCAGAACTGGGGAGCAACAAAAATTTCAGCTTCCAAAAAGAGAATTCAAAGACTTGGCTTTTTTATGAGAAAATGTTAGTTGTAGCAAGTATTTAAAAAGATCTTTGCATACACAGGCTGGAAGTTGCGTGTGCAGTGTTAAAGAGACCTGTGGTACCATGAAGCTGGTGCCCATGTTTGCAGTGCTGGAGAAGACTTGTGGTACCCTGATACCAGCGTCTGTATGTGTAGCTTTGAAGGAGACCTGTCATACACTTAGGCTGGTTTTTTGTGTGTGAGCACTGAAGGAGACCTGTTGCACATTGAGGCTGGTGTCTTTGTGTGTAGGGTAGAAGGAGAGCTGTCATACTCTGGGGATGGTGTAGTTTTAAAGGAGCCTTGTACACTTAGGCAGATGTTTGTGTGTGAGTGTTGCAGATCCGTCACATACTGAAGCTGGTGCCTTTAGTGATGAACGAGACTTGTCATACCCTGAGGCTGGTCTCTGTGTAGGTCATAAAGAAGACCTATCAAGCCCTGAGACTGGTGTCTGTCTACTGAAGGAGACCTGACATACACTGAGGCTGGAGCCTGTGTGTGCATTGTTGAAGGAGGTCTGCTTTTCCCTTAGGCAGGAGTCAGTGTTTGTAGCCCTGGTGAATCACAGACAGCTTCATTCCCATTTCATCATCCCTTTTGCCAACTCAGCACCCTGAGGCTGCTCTGCTCAAATTCCTGTTCATTTTTAACCTTGAGAAGTTCCCCTGCATTCCTACGCTGATAGATGTCTTCAATTTTCTCACCATGCCAGCAGGAGATTCATGAGATATTCCCCATTCCTGCCCAGCCCCCTAAGATCTCTGCATCCATCTCACCCCTAATTTGGTACCCCAAGGACCAAAGTAATACTCCCTTACAGCACAAGGTGTAGTCCCTGTTCACAGCCCCCTCCCATCCTAAGTCTTGTTGCCTGGAATGAAGCTGAGTGACTCCCCCAAGTCAGTGATGTTGGATGGAGGGCTGCAGAGAATATAGAAGAGAGCTTGAAACAGGGAACTAAATAGGATAAAAAGACGCAGAGGTACAGAGTTGGAGGGAAAGAGAGAAGCAAGGGGGAATAAAGAAAGGAGGAGAGAGGGTGAGGTGAAGTAGGTTGACACTAACTCCCTGTTCCCCCAACCATGTTTATTCATTTGGGGCTCCTTTTACGAAGGCGCGTTAGGACCTTAAAGCGTGGAATAGCGCGCTAAAATGCCGCTGCTATCCACTACCGCCTCCTCTTGAGCAGGTGGTAGTTTTTCGGCTAGTACACGCTAATCCGGTGCGTGCGCTAAAAATGCACCTTCGTAAAAGGAGCCTTTGGTTTATTAGCTGTATGCACAGCCCTGGTTTCCTGTCATAAGAATTTATAAATTCTGTGGTATATTTTTTCAAAAATCAGTGGCACATTTCTATTAATTTGCATATAAATATATTTTGTATTGTGCTTTACTGCGGTGAGGTTAATATTTGGACTAAAAAGATAGAAAAGTGTTGCCTTGGTATATAACAATCTTCATCGGTTATCGGTTGAGAGGCGAATTAAGTTTAAATCTGCTTGTATAGTTAGTTCATCATATATTACAAACCAATTCTTCGGGTAATTTGACCCTGCTTTTTTCTTATTTGCATTATTCTTCCACTAGATGTCGTGGTACTTTATTATTACATTATCCTCAGGTTAGAGGAGTGCAGTATAAATGAGTAAAACTACTCTTTTGTTTATGCTGTTAAGTTACAATCTGGAATAACTTACCTGTTCAGATAAGGACTGAAGTTAATTACATAAAGTTTCGTAAGAAACTGAAAACTTTTTAATATGATTTAATATAATTCTTATCA
Organism: Geotrypetes seraphini; assembly: GCF_902459505.1. Taxonomy (NCBI): domain Eukaryota; kingdom Metazoa; phylum Chordata; class Amphibia; order Gymnophiona; family Dermophiidae; genus Geotrypetes; species Geotrypetes seraphini. The sequence continues at coordinate 69,938,071 of NC_047094.1, read as the reverse complement.
TAGAAACATGATGGCAGAAAAGGGCCACGGCCCATCAAGTCTGCCCACCGAATGACCCAACCCCTAACTTCACCCTACCAAAGAGCTCACATGCGTATCCCATTTCTTCTTAAAATCTAGCACGCTGCTGGCCCTAATCACCTGCAGTTGAAGTTCATTCCAATGATCAACCACCCTTTCGGTGAAGAAATACTTCCTGGTGTCACCATGAAATTGCCCGCCCCTGATTTTCAGTGGATGCCCTCTTGTGGCCGAGGGTCCTTTAAGAAAGAAGATATCTTCCACCTCGATACGGCCTGTGATATATTTAAACGTCTGAATCATATCTCCCCTCTCTCTACGTTCCTCGAGTGAGTATAGTTGCAATTTATTCAGCCTTTCCTCATATGGGAGATTCTTGAGCCCTGAGACCATCCTGGTGGCCATTCGCCTCTGTATTTTCCCATAGACTGTATGGCTTCTTGGATGTAAATTGCCTTGAACCCTGTTGGTATAGTGTGATTCATAAACTGTGTATTATTTATTTATTTACTTACTTATTTAAAATATGCTTTATTCGCACATCTTGCAATTCTGAGCGAGTTACAGAAAGCATACAGGTTGAGGGGTGATAGATTCAGGAGTAATGTTCAGAAATTCTTCTTTACGGAGAGAGCGATTGATGCGTGGAATGCGCTCCCGAGGGAGGTGGTGGAGAAGAAAACGGTGACAGAGTTCACACAAGCGTGAGATGAACACAGAGGATCTCTAATCAGAAAATAATGGGCATACATTGAAGGAACTAAGGCCAGTACTGGGCAGGCTTGCATGGCCTGTGTCCCGTATATGAACATTCAGTTGAGGACGGGCTGGGGAGGGTTTCCATGGCTGGGATGGTTAAGATGGGCCGGAGTGAGCTTTGATGGAGACTCCAGTAGATGGAACCTAAGTATACTCCTGGGCAGGGTTCTGGGTTTCTGTCCCAGAAATATCTAAGAAAAAGGACCATTTAAACTAAATACAGTGGTACCTTGGATTACGAGCATAATCCGTTCCAGGAGCATGCTCGTAATCCAAAATGCTTGTTTATCAAAACAAAGTTCCCCATAGACAATAGTGGCAACAGCAACGATTGGTTCCAGAACCCGGGGTCTGTACCTGTCGGGGCCGGGTGCTGCAGTGCCGTCTCCTCCGTCTGCCTCCTCCATCCGTCATCGGAAGAAGAACCCGACAGTGCCGCTTCGGGGGGGATGCCAGCCGCCGAAGAACCCCACAGTGCCGCTTTGGGGGGGGGGATGCCAGCCACCGGAGAACCTCACAGTGCCTTTAGAGGGATGCCTCTTCCATCCGCCGGCCAGCCCTCCACATCGGATGCCCCTCCCATGCTGGAGAGCCCCCACCCGAGCCCACGCAGCCGAGCGCCGCCCCACCCGCACGCCGCACATGACACGCACAACGCCGATGATTGACGCTGTGCACGTCACACGCAACGCATAGGAGGGACAGCACCCGGCCGCACAGACCCAGACAGAGGTCCTCCAACCTGCGGAAGGCACCCGATGTAGAAGGCTGGCCGGAAGATGGAAGAGGAATCCCCTGTAAGTGCTTGTTGATCGGGGCAGTGCTTGGTTTGCGAGTCAAAAGTTTGCTGAGTGTTTTGCTCGTCTTGCAAAACACTCGCAAACCGGGTTACTCGCAAACCGAGGTACCACTGCAATTAATTTATGGAGCATGCATGGTTGGGCAGACTGGATGGACCACTCGGCTCTTTATCTGCCGTCATTTACTATGTTACTATGCAAAAAATGGACAATTACAATCCAATAACATCTCTCATAACCAATAATTCTAAAATCAATTTCATACATAGAAACCAGCAATACCTTATATTCATCATTCCCGTTTGCCCGAGTAATGTTCAAACAATACTGTTTTGATCAATTTCCGAAAATGTAATAAAGATGACGCATCTTTGATTTCAAACAGCAAGGCGTTCCATCACTGGGCGCCCTGCACAGCAATCATTGAGCGACGGTGATACACTAGTTTCACCTGCTTCAAAGGTGGGACCTCCAAGCAATGCTGTTCACTGGAGCACAATGTACAACTAGGCAAATATTGATGAAAAAGATTACTCATATCTGCTGGGCTGTTTACTCTGTCTTAACTTGTAAATCGTACAACTACTTTAAACTCAATTCGAGCAGCTACTGGTAACCAGTAAAGTTTAATCAAGATTGGTGTAATGTGGTCAAATCTTGAAGCCCCCTCAGTTAAGCGGGCCACTGCATTCTGTATCAATTGCAATTAGATCAGATTACCCCATTTGTAATTAGAGATTACCCCATGTAAAGGCCATTTTCTGGCATTTGTCATATGCCCAGTGATTTTATTTGGCTCTTTTTTTGTTGAGGGGGAAGGGAAGAGATGGATAGAGAATAAGAGAAAGGGGAGGAATCCTGGAGAAGATGGGAAAAAGGGATTTCATAAGAACATAAAAATAAACTTACTGGGTCAGACCAATCAAGCCCAGTAGCCCATTCTCATGGTGGCCAATCCAGGTCCCTAGTACCTTGCCAAAACCCAAGGAGTAGCAACATTCCATACAGAATCTCAAAGAATAGCAAGATTCTGGAATCCCAGAGAGTAACAAAAGATTCCGGAACCCCAAAGAGTAGCAACATTCCATGCTACCAATCCAAGGCAAGCAGTGGCTTCCCCCGTGTCTTCCTCAATAACAGACTATGCACTTTTCCTCCAGGAAATTGTCCAAACCTTTCTTAAAACCAGCTACGCTATCCGCTGTTATCACAACCTCTGGCAATGCATTCAGATGAAGGAAGCGGAGAAAGGATTTCCAACAGGAGGGGCAGAGGGATAGAAGATGGAAGGAGGGATGGAGACACAGAGGGGAGGACAGGAGAAGTGAGGGAGCCATGGAAGAAGAAAATAGAAGGAGAGCATCTTGGATTTGGAAAGAAGATTTGCTGTACCTGAATATACATCACTTTGACAGCTTGCAGGGAGTATAAAAGAAATTAAATAAATAAGTCTGGGATCAGAAGAAAGGAATGATCCCCTCACATATCACAGCATTTCTGATACCCTCACTCTCTCCAAATACACTCATAAGAACATAAGAATAGCCATACTGGATCAGATTAATGGCCCATATATCCAACTATCCTGTTTCCAACAAAGGCCAGTCATGTCACAAAGTTGTTCAAAGTTGTAACATTGCAAGTGGGCCTAGCAAGACTGGGCATCAGAATGGCAGAGGACATTTAATGTGAGCCAGTGCAAAGTGATGCATTTGAGAAAGAGGAACCCAAACATGATGCAGGGTTCCACATTAGGAGTCACCACCCAGAAAAGGATCTAGATGTCATTATTAATGATACCCTGAAACCCTCTGTTCAGTGTGCAATGGCGGTTAAGAAATCAAATAGAATTGTCTGTCTATCCAAGTTAGATTGTAAGCTCTTCCGAGAAGGGACCATCTATTGAGTGTCAAAATGTACAGCACTGCGTACGCCTTTCAGCGCTATAAAAGTGATAAATAGTAGTAGTAATGTTAGGAATTATCAGGAATGGAATGGAAAGCAAAGATGAGAATGTTATTGTAATCGCTCTATGGTGCAGCCATATCTCGAATATTATGTGCAATTCTAGTCATCACATGTCAAAAAAGATATAGCAGAATTAGAAAAGGTACAGAGAAGGACGATGGAATGATAAAGGGGATGGAATGACTTCCCTATAAGGAAAAGCTAAAGCAAGGACTCTTCAGCTTGGAAAAGAGACGGCTCAGGGGAGATATCATAGAGGTCTATAAAATACTGAGTGAAGTGGAACAGGTAGATGTGAATTGCTCATTTCTCTTTCCAAAAATACTAGGACTGGTGGGGCATGCAATGAAGCTACTAAGTAGTAGATTTAAAACAAACCAGAGAAAATATTTCTTCTCTCAATGTGTAATTAAATTCTGGAATTCATTGTCAGAGAATGTAGTGAAAGCAGTTTGCTTAGCAGGGTTTAAAAAAGGTTTGGATAATTTCCTAAAGAAAAAGTCCATAAGCCATTATTAAGTTGGACTTGGGAAAATGTACTGCTTATTCTTAGGATAAGCAGCATAAAATCTGTTTTACTCTTTGGGATCTTGCAAGGTACTTCAGACCTGGGTTGGCCACTCTTGGAAACAGGATACTGGGCTTGAATGACCTTTGGTCAGTCCCAATAAGGCAAGAGGTGGAGTCAGGAAGTGGAATGGGTGGGGCTAAGGCAAGGCTGGGCATAGTGAGGTGGAGCTGGAAGCCTGTCCTAACATCACCCTCTCAAAAATCAGGCCCCTAATGGGTGATTTTAATTACCCCAACATTGACTGGTTAAATGTTACATTGGGGAGTGCTAGGGAGATAAAATTCCTAGATGTCATAAATGACTGCTTCTTCAAGCAACTTGTCCGGGAACTGACAAGAGAGGGTGCTATTTTAGATTTGGTCCTTAGTGGAATGTAAGACATAGTACAGGAGTTAACTGTATTGGATCCGCTGGGAAACACTGATCATAATGTGATCAAATTTGAGCTGATACCGGGAGTAACATCGTAAAAGAAATCTATTGTAGGGGCATTTAATTTTCAAAAGGGCGACTATGATAAAATGAGGAAAATGGTTAAAAAGAAGCTAAAAGCATCAGTTGCAAAGGTTAGGACTGTTAACCAGGTGTGGATGTTATTTAAAAATACCGTTGTGGAAGCCCAGACCAGATGTATTCCATGTATCAGCAAAGGTGGAAAGAAGAGGAAACGAGAGCTGGCGTGGTTAAAAGGTGAAGTGAAAGAGGCTATTAGAGCCAAAAAAAAATCCTTTAAAGAATGGAAAAAAGATCCGAATGAAGAAAATAAGAAGAAACACAAGCACTGGCAAATTAGATGCAAAGCATTGATAAAGACAGCTAAGAAAGAATATGAAGAGAAACTTGCAAAAGAGGCAAAAACTCATAACAATTTTTTTTAAGTACATCAGAAGCAGAAAACCTGTGAGGGAATCTGTGGGACCGTCGGATGATCAAGGAGCAAAAGGGATGCTCAAGGAGGATAGGGCTATAGTGTAAAAACTGAATTAATTCTTTGTTTTGGTCTTTACGGAAGAAGATATAAGAGATCTACCTGAACTAGAAATGGTTTTCAAGGGTGATGATGTGGAGAAACTGAAAGAAATCTCGATGAATCTGGAAGATGTACTAAGTCAAATCGACAAGTTAAAAAATGATAAATCGCCAGGACCAGATGGTATACATCCCAGGGTACTTAAAGAACACAAAATTGCTGACCTGCTGTTAGTGATCTGTAACCTGTCGCTAAAATCGTTTGTAGACTGTTGGTCTAATCTCTGGTCCTAAGCATACTGGACTATTGCAACATAATCTACCTAGAATCTCACAAAAAAACCATCAAGAAATTGAGACTTATCCAGAACATAGCCATCTGACTAATCTTTGGCCTGAAAAATTCTGACCACATCACCTTGTACTACAAGAAACTCCACTGGCTACCTATAGAAGCAAGAATAATTTTCAAATTTGGATGCCTCTGCTTCAAGATTCCTGTCGGCACTGCACCCACCTACCTCCTGAAACATCTCACCCTGCAGGACAAACTCCTCTTCTCACGCAGAACATTGCTGTTCGCATTCACTTCCCCCAAAGGATGCAAATTCAAGAGATTCCTCAACAGAACACTCTCCTTTCAAGTGACCAAATCCTGAACTCTCCAACATACCACTCTTTCAGAAAATCACTAAAAACCCACCTATTCGACAAATTCACCTGATCCTCCAAATCTGCACGACACCTATCTCATCTTACACATCTCTTCCTCCTTCCCTATTCCACCTCATCACATAACTGTCTTTTTATCCCTCCCCAATTCTAATTGATGTTACCTTGCTGTCCTTATAGCACCTCTTGTTGTACACTGTCTTGAACTGAAAAGGTATGACGGGATATAAATAAAGCTATTATTATTAATACCTGAAGATTGGAGGGTGGCCATTGTTACACCAATTTTTAAAAAGGAATCCAGGGGAGATCCAGGAGATTACAGACCTGTATGCCTCACTTCAGTGCCAGGCAAAATAGAAGAAATTATTATAAAAAACAAAATTGTGGAACACATAGACAAACATGATTTAATGAGACGGAGTCAACATGGGTTCAACTGAGGGAGATCTTGCCTCACAAATTTGCTTGACTTCTTTGAAGGTGTGAATAAATATGTGGATAAAGGTGAGCAGGTTGATATAATGTATCTAGATTTTCAGAAAGCTTTTGATAAAGTTCCTCACGAGAGGCTCCTGAGAAAATGAAAGTGTCATAGGATAGGTGGCAAAGTTCAGTTGTGGATTAGGAATTGGTTGTCAGATAGAAACAGAGGGTAGGGTTAAATGGTCATTTTTTTTCAATGGAGGAGAGTAAACAGTGGAGTGCCGCAGGGGTCGATACTGGCAGGGCAGAATTAACCAATAGGCCAAAATGATCAGGGGGGCCCAATGAAGAAGGGCATCAACATTGTTTTTTCAAAATGGCGATGGGCCCCTCCAGCATTGATTGGCAACTCGCCCCCCCCACCATCAACGGAAATTAAGACAAGCAAGCAACACGAGTAAGAAAGGCAACGGGAACTGTAATTGTGCAAGCGGTGCTGCTTGCCCAAAGCTTCCCTCTGACGCAGTTTCCTGTTTCCACCTGGACGCATGGTGGGGTGGGGCGGGGTCCACTTGTGTGCCTAGGGGCCCTTGACGAATTAATCCTGCCCTGGATACTGGAACTGGATGATCTGGAAACTGGAATGATGAGTGAATTTGCAGATGACACTAAACTGTTCAAAGTTGTTAAAACGCATGCGGATTGTGAAAAATTGCAGGCGGACCTTAGGAAATTGGAAAACTGGGCGTCCAAATAGCAGATGAAATTTAATGTGAACAAACGCAAAGTAATGCACATTGGGAAGAATAACCTGAATCACAGTTACTGGATGCTAGGGCAAACCTTGGGGATTAGCGCCCAAGAAAAGGATCTGGGTGTAATCGTAGACAATACAATAAAACCTTCTGCCCAATGTGTGGCGAGGCCAAAAAACAAACAGGATGCTAGGAATTATTAACAAAGGATGGTTAACAAGACTAAGAATGTTATAATGCCCCTGTATCGCTCCATGGTGCGACCTCATCTGGAGTATTGTGTTCAATTCTGGTCTCTTTATCTCAAGAAAGATATAGTGGCACTAGAAAAGGTTCAAAGAAGAGCGACCAAGAGGATAAAGGGGATGGAACTCCTCTCATATGAGGAAAGACTAAAACGGTTAGGGCTCTTCAGCTTGGAAAAGAGACAGCTGAGGGAAGATATGATTGAAGTCTACAAAATCCTGAGTGGAGTAGAACAGGTACAAGTGGATCAATTTTTCACTCCGTCAAAAATTACAAAGACTAGGGAACACTATGAAGTTACAGGGAAATACTTTTAAAACAAATAGCAGGAATTTTTTTTCACTCAGAGAATAGTTAAGCTATGGAACGCATTGCCAGAGGTTGTGGTAAGAGCGGATAGCGTAGTTGGTTTTAGGAAAAGTTTGGACAAGTTCCTGGAGGAAAAGTCCATAATCTGTTATTGAGAAAGACATAGGGGAAGACACTGCTTGCCCTGGATCGGTAGCATGGAATATTGCTACTCTTTGGGTTTGGCCAGTTACTAGTGACCTGGATTGGCCACCGTGAGAACGGGCTACTAGGCTTGATGGACCATTGGTCTGACCCAGTAAGGCTATTCTTATGTCCTCTGTACACAGATGACCTCCATATGGGAAGAAGATGAAATAAAAGTATATAGAGTACTGTATTCCCATTCAAAGTAAAACAGCCTCACACATAAAATAGAAAAGGAGAAGATAACCTGCATAAAAAGGCAGGTACAACCCTAACAAAGGGGGATGGTAGCCTACACAGGGTGTCACTTTAACCCTGACCACCTTTATTGATAGATTGGTGTCAGGTCAAAAGCGCGCCGGGACAAATGCGCGCCCAGACAATTGAGCACAGCGCGGAGGCGCGCGCCACTCAAAATTACTGTTTTTAGGGCTCAGACGGGGGGGGCGTGGGGGGGAAACCCCCCATTTTACTTAATAGACATCGCGCCGCGTTGTGGGGTGTGTGGGGGGGTGTAACCCCCCACATTTTACTGAAAACTTCACTTTATCCCTGTTTTTAGGGAAAAAGTTAAGTTTATAATAAAATGTGGAGGGTTACAACCTCCCAAACCCCCATTACGCCGGCGCGATGTCTATTAAGTAAAGTGGGGGGGTTCCACAACAAACCCCCCGTCGGAGCCCCTAAAAACTGTAATTTTCTTCGGCGCGCACCTCCGTCTTGCGCTCAGTTGTCGGCGCGCGCCTTTGTCTTTCGCGCCGTTGTCTATGAACCGATAGATTAGATGGACCAGACTGGGCTTTATCTGCCATCATTTACTATGTGTACAAAAGAAAAAAACCACTTGGTAACGAGAAAACTACCTCTAACCTCTAACTACATAATCCAAGGGCTAAATCTAACAATAACTAACCCACCTGCACCTTAGAACAGCTGAAGAGCAATCTTGTGGGAGGAGAGAGCAACTGAAACCTGAATAGAGCATAAGAGGCCTCAGGAGGTTATTTTTAAATGCAGACACTCAGTTCTACTTTAAGGTATACAGATTATAGGAAATTATATTTTTCACAGCAATAATTAATAGCTTTGTTCCAGAAATAGCAGAGTCTAGAAGTAGGAGGCTGAGAAAAAGGGGACAGGTTTGGTGAAATGCTTATTACGAAGGAGGGTTGTTGTTTTTTTTTTTACCTTTTAACTGCTTTCCATATGTGCTTTCCTTTACAAGTTCTGGTTTCTGTAAATATTTATAATCACACAAAAATTGCTCCAGACCTATGTGAAGTATCGACAGAATTAGACAAGTCTGTTTTTCACAAACAATTCCTAGAGACAAACAGTGACCAAAGCAAGAGACTGAAGCAAGGAAAGGGACAGAACAAAGCTGTACAAACCTCAGTCCTTGAGGGCCGCAACCCCAGTGGCGTACCTAGGGTATGTGGCACCCGGGGCCCATAATTTTTTGACAACCCCCCCCCCCCCATGTAAAAAAATATTTTTTGTAATAACCATGAAACTGAATAAATGGTCATAATAGAAACAGGCAGTGAAAATTTTCTTTTATTGAACCTCATATATGTAACCATTATTCCAAACATACTATAACATAACATAAATTATGTCTGAATTGTCATGACATGAGAAGTACATATGGAGTAGTTGCAGGTGATGCTTGGGACAGTTCTGATTGTGTTAGTTCGGTTTTATGTGTTTTTGAATAGAAGGGTTTTTATTTCTTTTTTGAAGGTTTTGTAGTTTGTGGTCGAGGTCAATAGGTTGTAGAGTTGGGGGTCGAGTGTTGCAGCTTGAATGGCTAGGAGGTTGTCGAACTGTTTTTTTCTTTTGACGTTTTTGGTTGGAGGGTGTGTGAATGGTGCGTGAGTTCTCCTATGTCTGGTTGAGGTGGATTGAATTATTTAGCTGAAGAAATTAGTTACCCCCTCATCCCACACACATTAATTCTCTTCCATTTTTGTTCCCATTATAAAAAACACCGATAAGTTCTCAGAAAAAAAATACATTAAAATAAGAAGTGAAAACAAAGGCCCCCCAATGGTCCATCATGCCCAGTAACCCATTCTCATGGAAGCCAATCCAGGTCACTAGTACCTGGTCAAACCCAAAGAGTAGCAACATTCCATGCTACCGATCCAGGGCAAGCAGATGTTTTCCCCATGTCTTAATAACATACTATGGACTTTTCCTCCAGGAATTTGTCCAAACCTTTCTTAAAACCAGCTACGCTATCTGCTTTTACCATAACTTCTGGCCACTTCATTTTTAAGCTGAGATCTTTCCTTCCAAACAGAGACTTTGCTAGATGTCAAATACAGCACAAGGTAACTTCACACGGACTTAGCTGTGCAGGAAATGTGAATCTCCTCATACACCCACCATATAGTGCAAAAATGTGCAAAGGTCTGGTTTTTTCTTTCGATCACTACATAGACTAATGCCACACAAGCAGCGCTGTTACAAACATATTCTGTAGGTCAGTGCTAAGGTTAACAAAGTTTCCTTCCTTGGACCAGAAGGAGATACTGACAAACCACTGGAAGAGATCCCAAAACAACTACCCAGGAACAACACCCAAAGACCCACTCAGTGTGTGAACCAGTTGAGTGGAGTGGACTAACTGGGGGGTGGAAATGGGCCCGGAGTTTGCTCAGCAGAATTTCCCAGATCACCTCTTCCTCTCAACACATTGACACGCTGCTGCCACCACCACCACTAGGAACACCTCACCGTGTAGGCCAGCAATGCTATAAACTTTATAAAACACATTATTATATTTTCTTATAAAGCACATATTTTAACTGAACTCTCTGACATCCTCAGCCTTTCCATTCACAAAAATAGAAGGAAGAAAAGTTCCCATTTCCTGCTGTTTCATGTCCCCGGCCTATACAATATTTTTCTTCTGCAGAGTGCAGACCCTTCAAAAATCTGACCAAATCCTCATTTCACTTGCATTATAAAGTACTGAGGATGCCATCTCTCCCCAATCCCAGGTCCTAAAGTCTAAGACAGTAGCACAAACTAGTGCTGCCAGATTCAGGAAAAAAATTTTGATTCGATTCAGCCTATTGAATTGGTTTATCGATTCGATTTTCCTGCCCAATTGGGTGTTTTTTTCAAACATCCTGGTGGGTTTATTTTATAGCTTTTTCACCCCCCCTTTGGCTTCTCCTAACCACACTGGCGCTGTGATGTAAATAAAATAAAGAAACAAAAAGGACTTTTTCTCTCTCTGTTAAATCCTAGCTCACGTTTGCGGTCTAACACCAGCTCTGGCAGGATACACATTTCAAAACTGACATATTGTAATCACAAAACAGAAAATAAAATTAGTTTTTCTACCTTTTTGTTTGGTTATTTTTCAAATCTTGTTGGTCCAAGGCTCTGGTTGTCTTCTGATAACTTGCTTGCCAGGGTCTCCTTCTTTCTTCTTTCTCCGTGCTAACCATCCATCTGCCATCTCTAAACTCCCCTTCCGTTTCCCTTCCCTCCCCCGGATGACTGGCATCTTTCCTTTTTTTGTCTCCCTCCACAGATCCACCTTTTCTTAACTACCCTTTCATCCAGCAGCTCTCCCTCCTTCCCCACCACCCCAGGGTCCACCATCTCTCCCTTTCTTTTCCCAACTACCCTCCTAACCAGTATCTCTATCCCCCCCTCCACACCATCCCTTGTGTCCAACTTCTCTCCCTTTCTGTTCCTTCCCTCCCTAAAACCCATGTCCATCATCTCTCTCTCTCTCCTCTATTTTCAGACCCATTATTTCTTCCCACCTAAAGTCCGGCATATGCACGTCTCTTTGAACCTCTCCCCTTTCCCTCCGTGTACTTCTACACCAGGGCCCCCCCTCCCTTGAAGGCCTGTCCCCCCATTAAAGGTCTGCATCCCACCCCTGAAGGCCTGTCCCCCCCCCTTGAAGGCCTGCCTGCCTCTGACGTCAGAGGAGGGGCGGGACCGTGGCGGAGGAAACAGCCGAAGCAGGCAAAGATCGCTGGCATCACAATCTTGCTGCAGGCTGTTTCCAGACGCGACACCCGGCGCAGGGGGGGGAGGAACCGGACCGGACCAGGAGCACCCCCTCAGGGCTTGGCACCCGGGCGGACCGCCCCCCACACCCCCCCCTTGGTACGCCATTGCGCAACCCCAGTCATGTATTCAGGATTTCCCCAGTGAATTAATTCAGGATCTATTTGTATGTAATGGAAGCAGGGCATGCAAATAGATCTAATGCATATTCATTGGGGAAATCCTGAAAACCTGACTGGATTGTGGCCCTCAAAGACTGAGATTGTCCATCCCTGGGATAGAGAGGCATCCTTAGCTTGAAGCATTAGAGATGGGTTCAGAGTAGAGCAACACGTCTGATAAAAGGGATGGAAAACCTTTCATACGCTGAGAGATTGGAGAAACTGGGTCTCTTTTCCCTGGAGAAGAGGAGACTTAGAGGGGATATGATAGAGACTTATAAGATCATGAGGGGCATAGAGAGAGTAGAGAGGGACAGATTCTTCAAACTTTCAAAAAATATAAGAACAAGAGGGCATTCGGAAAAACTGATAGGGGACAGATTCAAAACAAATGCTAGGAAGTTCTTCTTTATCCAGCGTGTGGTGGACACCTTGAATGCACTTCCAGAGGAAGTAATAGGGCAGAGTACGGTATTGGGGTTTAAGAAAGGATTGGACAATTTCCTGCTGGAAAGGGGGATAGAAGGGTATAAATAGAGGATCACTGCACAGGTCCTGGACCTGTTGGGGCCGCCGCGTGAGCGGGCTGCTGGGCACGATGGACCTCAGGTCTGACCCAGCAGAGGCATTGCTTATGTTCATATGTTATGTTTTTACACCTTTGGCCGGCGAAAATAAAAGAATTATTTTGTGACCGGCACCAATCCACGGACCGGCGGTTGAAGAGCACTGGGCTAAGTCGTGGGCTAGACCCCGCCCATCTCCGCCCCAGACCCGCCCCCATAATAGTACTAATTGTAACTATTTTTTCCATTCATTTGAATTTTAATGAGAAATTTTACGTACTTCTTTAGTCATCATAGTTTGTATATAACATTTAATTATCTTCAGCTATGTAAATGTACTGACATTTTAGCATGACTACCTAGCATTTTTGCATGTTAAACATGTTTGAGCTAAAACAGAATAAAATAACATCATTCAAATGATACAATTAACAATGTGTCAGAATTTCACAGTCACTCTGAATGCTCAAAGGGACTGATTCTATAAATGGCGTCCCAATTTTACGCAGTGGTAGGCATCCTACTGCTGTCTAACCAGCAAATCGGGATGCACGTTTTTAGAAAAAACCTACACGAGGCGGGCAGCCTACACTGTAAGCATTTTTGCGGGTCTAAGGAGATTCGTCAGGACACTTAAGTTCACCCAAAGCTGGGTTTCACCCGGAAGTGACCTTGAGCGAGCTTAAGTGGCCCTAAGTATCTCCCTAGGGCCGCGAAAGACACTTGAAATATAGGCCAGCAAAATGCACAACAAAATAGGCACAGCCACTGAGTTGATCGCGGCAAGGAAACCTCCCTGCCGCAATCAATAGAGCGGATGGGCAGGGAACCCACCCCTCATGAAGTCAACTGGCAGAAGGGATGCCTACTCCCTCCTGCCAGACCCCCCCAACACTGTCTACAGCAGGAGGGATGCCCAATTCTTCTTGCCGACACCACCCTCTGACACTGCTTGCAGTAGGAGGGATGCCCAATTCCTCCTGCCAACATCCCTGAACCCCCACCCAACACTTTCCATGGCAGGAGGGATGCAAGAGTGATAGGCAGGAGATATGCCCACTCCCTCCTGCCAGCAGGCCTCCTTAACCTATTATACCACTCCCAAGACCTGAACCTCCCACCCCAGCACCCCAAAACCCATCCTGCCCCTGTCCTCTCTGTAGTTTGGCAGGCCAAAGGGATGCCTACTCCCTACGGCTTGCAGACCTACCTCTTCACAATGGCGGGCCTTCCCCTTCCTGGATGCCTAAGGCCCTGATTGACCCAGGTGCCTAAGGCCTCCTCTATTGTTGTTGAGGGGGTTGTTTCATGGGGTTCCAGCCAGGGGACTTCAAGTGAGGGGTTTCAGTTGTGGTGGCAAGAGGGATTGGGCATCCCTCCTGCCATGGACAGTGTCGGGGGGGGGGGGTTTGGGGGTGGTGGCAGGAGGAATTTGGCATCCCACCTGCCGTGGCCAGTGTTGGGGATGTGGTGGAAGGAGGAATTGGGCATCCCTCCTGTTGTGGACAGTGTTGGGGGTGGGATGGCAGGAGGAATTGGGCATCCCTCCTGCCATGGACAGTGTAAGATGGGGGATTGGAGGTGGTGGCAGAAGGAATTAGGCATCCCTCCTGCCGTGAGCAGTGTCGGGGGGGGGGGGGGCAGCAGGAGGAATTGGGCATCTCTCCTACCGTGGACATTCTCAGGGAAGGAGTGTTCCCTGCCATTGCCACTCAGCACAGCTGATCGTGGCAGGGAGATTCTCTTGCCGTGATTAGCTCAGGGGCAATGCAATTCTCTAACTGACACCTGTGATATAGGTGCTGGTTATAGAATTGAGTTGGTTAGGCAGACAGACGTGATTCTGTATAAGATGCCGGTGTGCGATTCTCAGCGTCCTGTGCAGAATTTCCCCTAAAGTGCGCATGCTCTTTCTTTAGGTTTTAAATTTAAAGGCCAAACCTATGTTTTGAGTAAAAGTAGGGCAAAACAAACGGGGAAAGCATAGGCTTTCAGTCGATTAGTTCCTGTCCCATGTAAAAGTTAGAAAAAATAAATAAATTTAAAGCATTTACAGGGGAGAGATAGAAGGGAAATGCTGAGAGCTGATCAGAAGCTGGGCCCATACACAGTTTGCAGTAGGAAGCTTGGGGGAAGCTGCACTTAATAGCAGCTGTCTCATTAAGCACCCGAGGACTGTTATTGTGAGCTGGAGAGCAGAGCATATAAACTAAACTAAACTAAACTAAACCTTGGGTTTATATACCGCACCATCTCCACGAATGCAGAGCTCGGCACGGTTTACAGGAAGAAAGATGAGAGAGGAACTACAGTGGAGAGATTAAAGAGTTAGGTGTAAAGGGGGAAGGTGAGAGGCCTAAGAGGGGGGGAAGTGTTACAGTTTTGAGAATAGCCAGGTTTTTAGGTGTTTGCGGAAGAGTTGGAGGGAGCTTGAGGTTCGGAGAGGGGAGGGGAGGTTATTCCAGATCTCAGTAATTCTAAAGGGGAGGGATGACCCAAGTTTGCCTACATGGGAAATACCTTTTATGGAAGGGAAGGATAGTTTAAAAATTTGGGAGGATCTGAAGGAAGTAGGGGTTGGGGAGTTCCAGGATAGAGGGATAATGGCAGGAAGGATGCCATGTAGGATCTTGTAGGCCAGACACGCACATTTGAAGTGGATCCTGGGGATTACTGGGAGCCAATGGAGCTTAGACAGGAGTGGTGAGACGTGATCAAATTTGCTTTTCGCGAAAACAAGCTTAGCTGCGGCGTTCTGAATCCGCTGAAGTCTGTAGAGGCTTTTCTTGGTTAGGCTGAGGTAGATAGAATTGCAATAATCCAATCTGGAGAGGATGATGGATTGTACTAGGACTGCGAAGTGTTTTTGGTGAAAATAGGGTCTGACTTTCCTTAGCATGTGAAGGCTGAAGAAGCATTTCTTCACCAGGGATTGGAGATGTTCGTTGAAGGATAGAGAAGAGTCTAAGGTGACACCCAGAACTTTGCTTGAGAACTCGAGCTGTAATGGGGGGCCGGTGGACAATGGGATGGAGGAAGGTAGATGGTCTAATTTTTGGCCGAGCCAAAGGAGTTTTGTTTTGGACTCGTTTAGTTTCATATGCATTGTGAATGCCCATATAAGGCAATACAAAGAAATGGTGTGTGTCTCTACTGGATGAAAATTTCTGTCACCTCTGGAGTTTGTGTGTGTGTGAAAGGAGTGCATATTTTTTAAATAATATTTCCAGTAAATATTTGATTTCATGAGAAATTCTGCAAATTAAACCTGCTTATGGGCTATTAAAGTGTGTAATGAGAAGGCTGTGAAGGAGGGTTCGGCTGAGTTTGTGTGAGTTGTGGATCAGGAACCTATCTGATACCTGCTGGTTCTCATGATTTATTGAGATTTCTAAATCAAGTTTGGAGTTATATTTCAAAGGAAAATTGATAAGAACTTTTAAAATGTGTTTTAGAATTTAAACTGGATTTTTGTGACTCCTGTTGCTAAAAAGAAGTGTTAAGTACTGGGTAAGGTTACCAGATGTCCGGGAAAACCCCAACATCCTCTAAGTTTGTCTGGGTTTTGGAAGGCCCACAGCTTGGGGTCATGTCTGGAAGGCCTCTGCACATGTGCAGATGTCAGTGTGATGATGTCACACATAAGTACGCATGTGCATGATGTCATCTCATTGATGTCTGTGCAAGGGTGCCGCCCAGATGCCGCCTAGAGCTTGGGGAAAGAGAAACGAGCTTCGTGTGGGGTTAGGGCTGGGACAGAACAGGACACGGCAGGGGGCGGAATGGGGTGGGGCTGTAGGCAGAACAGGGTGGGGTCACATGTCCTCTTTTTATAAAGAGGAAATCTAGTAACCCTAGTACTGGGAATTAGAGAATTTTAATCTCTTCACTGTGTAAGACGACTGATACAACTCGATCGCCTAATATTATTGGTGTTTAAAGCAAATGTTTTATATTTAATTTAGTATTCAGCTAGGTTTTTTCTGCAGTATTGGAGTGCATTCCTGCAGTCTTTTCTCATTGCTAATCTTCTGAGACCTTAACCAGTATACACAGCTGTGTGAAGCTTGGAGAATCTGAAATTATTATTATTATTATTTTTTTAAGCTAAATGTTTTTTTAAGAACTGAAGGGCAAGAGTGATCTCTTGTCTTAGAATTCAACGAAGCTATGTGGTGCAGAGCTGTGTCCAGTCAGTATTCCTATATTAACAGGTTTTATGCAAGGAAGGTGTGAGACTGTGAGGTAATTATTGAGGAGTTTCATTATTTCTGAATCAAAAATACTTGGATGTACAGATAAAGCAGAGGTTGCCCAGATATTGTGTGAATGTGTGTGTTGAAACTCTGTGAGCTGATTTCATATCAGAAGCATTTTGGTTTTGGTTTTCATGAGAGGGTCAGCTTAGAGATAAAATAATTATCTGTTCTATTGCACATTTAGTTAGAAATACATGGCCTTAGCCTAAGAAGTCACTGACTTTAGACTGCATTCATCTAGGGAGGTTAGGGGTTTGCTTCTTTTCATTTGCTTACTCTATGATAGTAGCAACCATCCAAATCTTCAGAATAGCTGCTGGTTCAGACAGGTGACAGGACAATAACTCAATACAAGAAAGTGGTGATACCGGTGAAAACAGGGTTTTAAAAAAAATAATACTTTATTTTTGTGTGCACAAATATATACACTTTTTGTATTTTATTGAACTTTGGGACTGAGAAACACTCTGAGTTTAAGAGTCACCTAGTCAAATACTTGCCTAAGGTTCTAGAAATCTTGGAACAAAGTTGGTATTAAGTTGAAAGGCATAACATATTTGTTTGAAGTTTGAATATTATCACTAACTGTAATGGTGTAATCAATGTAAATTTGTTCACCTATGAATGGTAAATAGCTTTGCTATTCATTTATATTTAAATTTAATTTACCTTTTTAAACAACCTCTGATATCAATGCAAATATTTAAATGATTAACCTCTATGTTGGTGTGAATGAAGGGAAAACCTACTGAAACATGACTGTGATTATAACATCTCATACATTTGGTAATTGTAAAAATGAAATTGTAATGTAATTGCATCACACCACCACTAGGGGGTTTTACGCCCAGAGCATCTGCAGTGCTTCCTTGAGTTCAGTGATTACCCTTTGGGTGGAGCTTGTGATAGGGACAACACAAGGATGTTTATCAGCATTCATTCAAATATACAGGCCTCCAACATTGCTCCTCAGACAAAAGTCTAGGTCACTGTCATCATTAACAGTAAGCTGGTACCCCTTATTTTCATATAATGGTAGCTTTACAGTGCAAATAATTTTGAATGCATGAAAATCGCTGGATGGTCATTAGAGAATGACATGGGGACAAATTTTCCCCATCCCCTTGGAAACCCATTTACCCATCCCATCCCCATAAGTTATTTTCCTGTCCCTGCCCCATTCCTGAAAGCACTGTCCTCATCTGCACAAGCCTCAAACACTTTAAAATCATAAGTGTTTGAGGCTTGTGCGGTCAAAGCAGAGCTTACAGGAATGGGGCAGGGACAGGGACAAAACTCACTGGGGTGGGATGGGGAAACTGAGCTCCTGTGGGAACGGGGAAAAATTTGGCCCTGTGTCTTTCTCTAATGGTCATGTTAAAATGTCTATAACTTTGCTGAGTTTAAAGATAGTCTCATTCCACTTGGTAACAGTAAAAAAAATATGTAAAATTTCATACTGAAATTCCATGCGGTTGCTGAGAAAACAGCAAAAACTTCTAGGGGGCTACTTTTGTTACCTCACCTTGTACAATTTTTGGCCTGCCCAAACCATTCCCTCTTCAAATCACTGCACCTCAGAGTATCTAGCCGTTTTCTGAAATAGCTATTGGCACACGGGGAACCTGGGGAACTGGGTATGATTCCCACTGCAGCTCCTTGTGTCTCTGGGCGTGTTGCTTAATCCTCCATTGCCCCAGATACAAAATAAGTATCTGTATGTAATGTACCGGTAAGTAAATTGCTACCACAGAAAGGCAGTATTGCCAAGTTACATCCTCTTTCCTTTTCTTTCCATGTATATATGCTTCTGAAATGACTTCCTGTCTTTTCTGAGTAACCAGAACTACACACAGTTCTTGAGGAGCAGATGCATGATGGATCAATACAGAAGCATTATAATAATCTTTGCTTCATTCTCCATTTCTTTCTGAATAATTCCTAACATTCTAGTTGCTTTTTTTAGGACCACTGCTTACAGAGTTGAGGATTTCAACACAATATCTCCAAGACCCTTTTCCTAGGTAGAGACTCCTAATAAAGGACTCAGAATCATATATCATACTTAGAGTTTGCATTACCTTTCCCTAAATGCATCATTTTGCACTTATCTACATTAAATCTCATCTGTCATTTATCTGACTTGTCCTCAGTCTCAAAAGGTCCTCCTGTAATTCCTCACAATCCACTTGTGATTTAACAACTTGGAATAAATTTGTGTCATCTGCAAATTTAATCATCTCATTCATTGCTGTCTTTTCTAAATCATGTATAAATATAAAAGCACTGGTTCCAGTAAAGATCCCCAGGGCACTTCAATACTTACCTTTTTTCTTTGGGAAAAATTATTTAGTCCATCTCTGTTACTTGTTTCTTAACCAGTTCCCCATCTACAATAGAGCACTGCTTTCTATCCTATGACTTTTTGTTTAATGCTTTCTGAGACTCTAGATACATTATCTCAACCAACTTACCCTTATCCACATGTTAATACCTTCAAAACTTCTAACAGATTGGTAAAGCATGAATTCCTTTTGGTAAATACATGTTGGCTCTGCCCCTTAAGCCATGCTTATCTGTATGGCAAGTAATTTTAATTTTCAGAACAGCTTCTAGTATTTTACTTGGCACCAACATCAAGCTTACCAGTCTCTAGTTTCCAGGATCATCCCTGAAGATCTTTTTAAATCCTTTTAAATATCAGTGTTACATTAGCCACTCTCCAGTCCTCTGAAACTACAATTGACTTTAATTACAGGATACAAATTACCAGTGATAGTTCTGCAATTTCTTTATTCAGAACTCTGGGGTGTATGCCATCTGGCTCTGGTGATTTGTTATTCCATTATTGCCCCAGAATCATCAAGGAGTTTTAGAAAGCAGGAGTCAGAATCAGCAGGAGAGCAGTTTCAAAGAAAGTAGCATGAAAAAATAGCAGCAAAATCACAGGAACAGAAGCGATACCACAAACTGAAGAGTATCCCTCTTCCCCCAAAAAAACAAACAAACAGTAACATGAGAGAGACTAGCAATACATATAGCAGAATATGGAAGTATCATAAGGACAGCAAAAGTGAAATAGAGTAGCAGGATCAGTAGGACAGAGTGGTAGGATCATAGTGATAGTGGTAGGATCATAGTGATAGTGGTAGGATCAATGTGATAGTGTTATCACATTGAGAGCTGGAGTAGAACACACTGGGAAAATTATCAAGAGAGCGCCCAGGCCATGTTAGAATGAGGCAGGAGCAAAAAGAGTTATTTCCTGCTTTAGAAAGGTTGATTAAGAGATCAATAGCATGGCAGAAAAGTAGACAAGTGGACTCTTTGCAGGCTGTAAAGTCTTTGTGGAACTAGCAAATAAAAAAATTCACAAGATGTTTTAGAAAATGGACTTCCATGAGCACAGATTCACATCTGAAGAAAGGACCTGTGATGTCAAAAGTTCTTGTACTGCAGCATCACAGGAAAATTCTTAGGTTAGTCCCATCCTCCTCCACATAACTATCAGAGTCTGTCAAGAATCCCATTTTCTCCAGGACTGACACTGCTGCAGAGAAAAACATGTGAGGTCCTTTTCACTCCATGTTTGCAGATTCTGTCCTCTCCCCACTGCACTTGTACAGTAGACAATTTCAAGAAGTGTTCTGAAACCAATGTCTCAAAAGAAGTAAACATAAATACACCCACACCTCACCCATATACATAAAGACACCTAATTACTACTGGCACATCTGGAACTAACCAGACTACTGCCTGCTCCCTCACAGCATGAGCAAAATGTAGGTAAATTACTATAAATAATTCTCTCAGCAATTACAGCTAATAGCAGAACTCATTCCACTCGTTCCATTTTGATTTTCATATCCTCTCAGAAGCAATAGAAGGTTTTCATGGAGACCTATCTGATTTACTACTAGATTTTTTTATCCTGTAATACAGTTAGAGAGGAATTCTATAAATGGTGTTCAAAATTCTCTGCCAGAAAAAAATCAGGGACAAGTGCCATACTATAGTTTCTAAATTTATTCAACATTTGATATACCCACATCCCCCAACATTCCTGGACCCTCCCAATATCCCCACCACCACCACCACAGGCATCCCCCCACCACATCCCCCAACATTCCTGGACCCCCCCCCCCTCTGACATCCCCCCGACACCCCGTACCTTAGGATAACAAATCAGCAGGAGGGAAGGTCTAGGAATGTTGGGGGATGTGGTGGGGATGTCGAGGGAGGTTCAAGATATGTTGGGGGAGGATCTGAGGATGTCAGGGGGTCCAGGGATGTTGGGGTGGTCCAGGTATATTGGGGGATGTCAGTGTAGGGCTCAGCAGCTTTTTTTTATTTAGTTAGTTTGGAGGTGTACTGGAGAGGATTGGTGCCTGGGAGAGAGAGAGAGAAGAATCTTTCTGCCAGTTCAGCTGATCATGGTAGGGGGAATCCCCATCAGCTGAGCCAACAGGAATCCCCAAAAGTGGCTCAGCTGATGGGGATTCCCCTGCCACAATCAGACAAGGTAGTTGGGCATGTCTGCAAAACTTGCTTTTGTTCATTTTTCATGCACTCGTTTTTATTTTTGAAAATGGCCAAAAAAGATAGACATACCAAGGACCAAAATATCTACATAGGTCATTTTCAAAAATAAAACATTGACAGCTGGCTGTTTTGAAAATGGACATTTTCTCTACTTGATTTCTAGGACGCTTTTCCCAAAGCGTCCAGATTAGACTTAGACGTCTTATCAGATATGCCCTTCCATGTTACCATTATAGAATAGCTTGCTGCCAGATGCATGCTCAAATCCTAATTGGTGCCAATTAACACTGAAAATTGATTGTTAGGATCCAATTATTGCTCATTATTAGCTAGCTATCCAATTAAGTTGCACACGCATCTTAGATCAGCACCCATATTTGGGTTCCATATATAGACTCTTGGGGTTAACAAATTGTGGTGCTGATGTCCTGTTCATCATTCAAAATCTTTTAACAGCAATAGGCCAGCACATCCATAGTATGACTAGAACATATCTGTGCACTCTCTATTTATTTATTCAGTTTTCTATACCATTCTTCCAGGAAAGCTCAGAATGGTTTACATGAATTTATTTAGGTATTCAAACATTTTCCGGTGGGCTCACAATTATCTAATATACCTGGGGCAATGGGGGACCAAGTGACCTGCCCAGAGTCACAAGAAGTAGCACAAGCTCAAACCCACAGCCCCGGGTGCTGAGGCTGCAGTCCTAACCCCTGCACCACACTCTCAGCCATAGAATGGTAGAAGATAGCATGGCAAACACTGTCTGACAGGGATGGCAAAACATAGTGAACAAAGCATGGTGAAGCATAATATGACAAAACATGGTATAGTGAGACATAGCATGGTGAGTACAATATGGCAAAACATAGCAGGGCAAACTTGATATTATAAAGCATGGGTGATATAGTATGACACGACTTGGCAAAATTGGTAAGGCAAGCGTACGTGATGAAAGACATGGAACATGGAAGACATGGAACATGGAAGACATGGAACAGCAAACACTCACTAAGCCCTCTCTAAAAGTATCACTCTGTCCCTCTGTGCTACTATCTCTGCCCTTTCTATCAGTCTGTTTTTCCTTGCAGCTGTCTCTGTTGCAATTCCTCAGTATCTATGTACTATGCTGTTGCCGTCTTGCTGCATGCTGCTGCCTCTGTTGCCATCTCTCTCATATTGTTTGTCTCTATTACTGCACGCTGTCACCTTAATTCTAGAAAGTCGTGTGCCCAGATTTACAACTAGTGCGCAAATTTGCCTGCATAAGCTATAGAACAAGGTCAGTTGCTTGTGTAACTTAATTTAATAAGGAGCTAATAATTGGTGTCAACAAGCAATAACAGGCTACGGATTTTATAAAGGAATATTCTGGAGAGATAATGCATGTTCAAAACCCAGAGCGTGCAACTTCAAGGGACATGGAAGTGGGAAGGGCATGGGCAGGTCAGAGGTAGTTAGGCCTGGCATTTACGCACTTCACTGCCTACAGTTAGGAATGAGCAGTGGCGTAGCAAGGGTAGTGGCGCCAGGGGCAGTGGCGCCTCTCCCTGCCCTCTTCTCCACCCCTCTCCCACTCCTTCCCGCTTCTCCCTGCTGCGTGCACGCCCCATTCCCTGTCATTTTCCCAGCACGAGCAGCATCATGAACTTGCTGCCCGCATCATGTCTGCTCTCCCTATGATGTCACTTCCTAGGTGCGGGACCTGGAAGTGATGTCAAAGAGAGCCGACACCGATGCGGGCAGCAAGTTCATGATGCTGCTCGTGCTGGGAAAATTAAAGAAGTATGAGGGAAAGGAAGGGGCGCAGGTGTGTGGCGGGGGGAGGGGACCGCTGAACTGGGGTATGTGTGCACGCCTAAAGTTAGGCACATAAATGCAGACATATGCCAGTATTCTATAATTGCTAGTATAGAATTCACACTTAGCGTGCATTTACTTATTTATTTTAGTAATTAAACACCGCTTATAGCCTAAGCGGTTTACATTCAGGTCCTCAACTATTTTTCCCTATCTGTCCCGGTGGGCTCACAATCTATCTGACTAATGCATCCTGGTGCCTAAATTTCAACAATCTTTTAAGAATTTACCCCTGACTGTCCCATTTCCATGTCTCTCTCATATTGTCTCCTGTACTTCTATTTAGTGTACACTAGTGTCTCTTCATACAGCTGTCTCTCACTGACTGTCTAGGTGCCACACACTTTTTGCCTTGCTGCACACTGTTGTCTGGCTCTGTTGTAGTCTCTCTCATACTATTTGTCTCTATTATTGTACAGTGTCTGTTCCTTTCCATGTTTCTCTCATATTGTCTGTTCCTCTATCTATTGCACACTAGTCTCCTATTGTCTGTCTCTGAATGTATCTATATCCTGTCTCTCTTTATGCTAAAGTTGCCACATGGATCCAGATTTGTCCAACAGGCTTGATCCAGTTCTGGGTTTACCCCAGTGTGGTCTCTGTTGCAGTCTAGCTCTCTTTCTTAGATTGCTCTCTACTCCCTTGTCCAATCTATCCAGACCCATAATTATTTTCTGGGAAATAAACACTCCATTTTAATCACAGCACAGCAGACTCCTTCTGCAGGCTTATTAACTGCTGCTGTCACCATAGCGACCTGGGACAGCGCAGGATGGACAGGCTGCACTGGGGCCTTCTACAACTCAAGCAGTGTCAGGCCTGCTGACTTCCCTTTAAGGAGGGAAGTACACTCTAAATCCTTTATTCTCCCAAACTGTTCCCCCAAAACCATCCCTGCCTACTTACCATTGC
Organism: Geotrypetes seraphini; assembly: GCF_902459505.1. Taxonomy (NCBI): domain Eukaryota; kingdom Metazoa; phylum Chordata; class Amphibia; order Gymnophiona; family Dermophiidae; genus Geotrypetes; species Geotrypetes seraphini. Next base: position 69,914,045 of record NC_047094.1, on the reverse strand, counting down.
TAATCAAAGTAATCTGTATAGTAATTTTCCAGTTATTTAAGTACAAAACACCATGAGCTCTTTTACAAAGCAGCACTACCGATTAGCAGCACGCTGAATGTGATGAAGCACATTCAATTTCCATGGGTACTTCTCAACACATGCTAATCGGTAGCACCACTTTTTTAAAGGAGCCCCAACTTTTAAACCCTGGCTGCCACCATTTCGCTAGAGGTTCCGATAATCCCCAACCACCAAATCATTTTCCAGCATTTGACTAGTGATTTATAGCATTGCCACCAGTGGTGTAGCCAGACCCAGTATTTTGGATGGGCCCTTACACACACACAGATATTTTTTAAAAATCAGGATTTTTAAACGCAGCCAATATCTTTCCTCTCGCTCCTCCGTGACATCCCGGCATCTGCCCTCCTATCTCTCAACCCCGTCTCGCCATAGCATACCTTTCACAAGTCTCCTCCACCTGCAGGGGTTCATTTTTGCTACTGGCGCTAGCCCCTGAAGACTTCCCCATGCTGCCCTCGCTGATGTCACTCCTGTCTGGTGGGACGCAGCAGAGGGAAACCTTTAGGGGTCAGCGCCTCTTTCCATTTCTCTATTTCCCTTCAAGTTCTTCTGACCACCATACACAGGCCCAAATATCCAGAATCTTTGAAATTTAGTAAGATGAACCCAAACAGTTGAGGGGACACAAGGGTGAACTGGGAGAGACAGAGACAAGGCAGTTCTATAACTGGACACCAGAAGTTACACATGCCTTGGGCTTATAAATGTCATGACAATTGCTGCTTAGGTGCATAATTGTACTACTATTCTATAAGGCAGCACATCTCAGGCATAATCAAAAAACATAGACTTCCAAAAAGCATGTGAAATCGGCCCTTGGACATTCTAATCGCAAGGACGTCCAAGTGTCTTTAATCGAAACTATCTTTCTGTACGTCTAGTGAGGTTTTTCAGCTTCTGTGCGTCCCAAGCACGATGGGCATGGTGGAGGCATGCTATGGGAAGGCTTTGTGCCTAAGGACGGGTTAGACATGGACGTCTGCAGTGATAATCAAACATTTTGCAAAACATGGACAGAACTTATACGTTTGAAACCAGACCTGTTTTTGAAGGGTCTAAATGCCACTAAAGTGCCCAAACTGCTGAATGTATCAATGTTAAGACACCCCTACTCCCCTAGTGCTTACTGACCCCCTTCCACCACACAAAAATGAGAACAAAAAGGTACATACCTGTCTCTAAAATAGCAGCATCTGGTATGGGGAAGCCTAGTAGTTGCACACAGGTGTCTTATGTAGCCTGCTGGGTGGGCTAGTGAACCATAGAGAGGAGAACCTAGGCCCATAAGTCACTAACCACTACATTTATGGTAGAACGTGAGCCCACCCAAAACCTATTATACTGTCATATAAGTGCCACCTGAAGTCATAAGTGCTATTGGGGTGGTACACAGAAGGATATAGTACATTTTAGGAGGCAAATCATAAATTATAAGGGGGTTATGGTGAGATATACTGCTGGCATCCTTTGTGTGAAGTTCACAACAGTGCCCTCTAAGGCAGAGTTTCTCAACTAACTCCTTCAAGCCAAGTACCCCCTAGGTCTAACAAATATCAAACTAGTACCCCCACCCAAGCTCCACCCGAAACCTGCCCAGGCTCTGCCCCAGACCTGCTCAGGCTCCACCCCAGACCCCACCCCAATAATAATAGTACTAATTGGGCTCCAGGGGAGATCCGGGAAATTACAGACTGGTAAGCCTCACTTCAGTGCCAGGCAAAATGGTGGAAACAATTATAAAAAATAAAATTGTGGAACACATAGACATAGATTTAATGAGATGGAGTCAGCATGGGTTCAGCCGAGGGAGATCTTGCTTCACCAATTTGCTTGACTTTTTGAAGGTGTGAATAAACATGTGGCTAAAGGTGAGCCAGTTGATGTAGTGTATCTAAGATTTTCAGAAAGCTTTTGATAAAGTTTCTCATGAAAGACTCCTGAGAAAATTAAAGAGTCATGGGATAGGTGGCAAAGTTCAGTTGTGGATAAGGAATTGGTTATCAGATAGAAAACAGAGGGTAGGGTTAAATGGTCATTTTCCTCAGTGGAGGAGAGTAAACAGTGAAGTGCCACAGGGATCTGTACTAGGACCGATGCTATTTAACTTATTTATAAATGATCTGGACATTGGAACGACGAGTGAAGTGATTAAATTTGCAGATGACACTAAACTGTTCAAATTTGTTAAAATGCATGTGGATTTTGAAAAATTGCAGGCAGACCTTAGGAAATTGGAAGACTGGGCATCCAAATGACAGATGAAATTTAATGTGGACAAATGCAAAGTGGTGCACATTGGGAAGAATAACCCGAAGCACAGTTACCGGATGCTAGGGAACACCTTGGAGGTTAGTGCCCAAGAAAAGGATCAGCCAAAAAAGCAAATAGGATTCAAGTTTATTAGATTTTTATATACGGCCTATCAAGATAATCTAAGGGCTCCTTTTACTAAGCTGCATTAGAGCTTTAATGCACGGAATAGCACAAGCTACAATGCCGCGCACTAGACGCTAATGCTAGCATTGAGCTGGTGTTATTTCTAGCCACGTAGTGTGGGGTTAGCGTGTGCTAATCTGCTGCATGCACTAAAAACGCTAGCGCACCTTAATAAAAAGAGCCCTAAGTGTTTTTCACAATCAGGTACTCAAGTATTTTCCTTATCTGTCTTGGTGGGCTCACAATCTATCTAATGTACCTGAGGCTATGGAGCACTAAGTGATTTGCCCAGGGTCACAAGGAGCAGTGCAGGGTTTGAACCCACACCCCCAGGGTGCTGAGGCTGTGGCTCCAACCACTGTGCCACACACTCCTAGGATTCTAGGAACTATTTAAAAAGAGGTGGTAAACAAGACAAAGAAATGATGTAATGCCCCTGTATCGCTCCATGGTGCAATCTCATCTGGAGTATTGCTTCAGTTCTGGTCTCCTTATCTCAAGAAAGATATAGTGGCACTAGAAAAGGTTCAAAGAAGAGCGACCAAAATGATAAAGGAGATGGAACTCCTCTTGTATGAGGAAAGACTAAAAAGGTTAGGGTTCTTCAGCTTGGAAAACACGGCTGAGGGGAGATATGATTGAAGTCTACAAATCCTGAGTGGAGTAGAACGGGTACAAGTGGATCAATTTTTCACTCTGTCAAAAATTACAAAGACTAGGGGACACTCGATGAAGTTACAGGGAAATACTTTTTTAAAACCAATAGGAGGAAATTTTTTTCACACAGAGAATAGTTAAGCTCTGGAACACGTTGCCAGAGGTTGTGGTAAGAGAAAATAGTATAGCTGGTTTTATGAAGGCTTTGGACAATTTCCTGGAGGAAAAGTCCATAGTCTGTTATTGAGAAAGACATGGATCGGTAGCATGGAATATTGCTACTCCTTGGGTTTTGGCCAGGTACTAGTGACCTGGATTGGCCACCGTGGAACCTATTTTCAAAAATGTAAATTTATGTTTTCCCCTACTACCAACTCCCACTGTACTTCCCTTTAAATTTCTGTAAACCATGTCAAGTTCTATATTTACAGAGAAGATGCGGTACATAAGCTTAAGGTTTAGTTCAGTTTATTAGAGAACGGGCTACTGGGCTTGATGGACCATTGGTCTGACCTAGTAAGGCTATTCTTATGTCCTTATGTTCCACACAATATAATCTTATTAATGCATAATGGTAACTACAAAATTAAAAAAAAAACACAAAGCAAACTGTACGAAGAGAAAATGTTAATTATTTATATTTGGGGGGGTTCAAAGAGGTCAAGGCAAATAACTTTAAAATATGCAATGTCACCTCAGTAACAACTTTAGAAAAATAGACAAATATAGTGCAAAATATAGACAGCAGATATAAATTCTCAAAATTGACACATTTCGAACACTAAATTGAAAATAAAATCATTTTTCCTACCTTTGTTGTCTGGTGATTTCATAAGTCTCTGGTTACACTTCCTTCTGACTGTGCATCCAATATTTCTTTCTTTCTGCATCCTGCACACTTCCTCTCCTCTGGACCTCATTCCCTTCACCCAACAAACATTTCTCTCTGTCCCTCCATGAGTCTAACTTTTCTTTCTCTCTCCTCCACCCCCATTGGCAACATGTCTCCCTCTCTTTCTCACTGTCCTCCTCTCATTCCCTCCCTTGCTGCAAAGATTGTGGGCAAAGTTTTCCACTCCCTCTACTGCCACATCCAACATTTCTCCCTCTCTCATCCCCCAGATTATGTGTAGCATTTTTCACCACTGACCACCAGCCCCATGCCCATTTCTCATTCAATCACCCCTCTCCAGCACAATGCCACATCTCTCCCTCTATCACTATGTACAACATTCCTACCCCTTGCATCCCCTTCAATCTGTCCCTCTGTACCCTCTCCACCACCATATCCAACATTCCTTCCTCTCATCCTTCTATTCCCCATGCATCTCTGCCTCACTCCTCTCTCTGCCCAGTTTTACTCTTTCTTCCTTTCCCCATGTGCACCATCTCTTTGCCTCTCACTCACACATTCATACTCAATAATTCTCCCTTTCTATTCCCTCCCTCCTATGTCCCAAGTTAGTGCCCCTTTCCTCCCTCCCTTCTGTGTCCCATGTTAATGCCTCCACCCTTCCTTCTGTATCCCGAGTTTGTGCGCCCCTGCATTCCAGCCTTTATCCAAAAATTGTGCCATTCCCATGTCCCAATGCACCCTTTCCCCCCACCCTCCTTTCTCCCTTTGTCCCAGATCATGTCCCCTCCCTCCCTTACTTGCTCGCTCCAGGGCCGCATTTGCTTCCTTCAGGGCAATCCAGCTGGGCTGCTCCTTCTGCCTTCAGCGGCACTTGTTGCAGAGAAGTGCAGGCAGCGGTTCACACACTGCACGTGGCTGACCCACAAGCCTTCTCTCTGACGTCAGCTCTGATATCGGATAGAAGGTTTCCAGGTCAGCCACATGCGGCGTAAAAGAAATGCTGACATGTCCTTGCAACAAAGTGCCACTGAAGGCAGGAAGGAACAGCCTACCTGGAAGGAGGTAACTGTGATCCCCCACTGACCTAGAAGACTTTCCTCCGACGTCAGCTCTGACATCGAAGGGAAACCATCTGGGTCGGCTTTGGTGTAGGTGGGTGAGCAGGAAGGAGAGCATGGGATAGTGGTAGCGGCTTCAGCAGAGGGGGGTGGGCGAGCAGGCAATAAGGAGGGCATGAGATCCTCGGCAGCGTCCAAAGGAGGAAGGGGGACGGGAGTCCCGCACAGTGCCGCATACCCCCCAACATGCAGCTCGCGTACCGCATGTTGAGAAACACTGCTCTAAGGTGTCCCATTGCTCTGTTGGGATGTCTATTACATTACATTAGGGATTTCTATTCCGCCATTACCATGCAGTTCAAGGCGGATTACAAATGAATTATCCAAGATGTATTACAACAAGAACTTACAAAAAAAAAAAAAAAATTGGTCATTTTCAAAAAGAGTAAGAAATGAGTAAGGTTATTTGTTTGGGGTAGTTGGCTTTAGTGAGAGGTGGAGTTTGAGATTTGCAATATTATTTCTTTTTTCAGTCTTTTTTGGTCTATGTGGCCAGTCCATTACTATGCTGGCCCCACCCACGTCCAAATGGTCAAGATTAGGGTGTTTTCAACATGGATGTTTTTCTGATCGAAAATGGGGTATAAAGTTAGATATCCCAGTGGCCAAGATGTCTAAATAGACAATTTTTTAAAAAAAATTATATTTGAAAGTCCAGCAGTTTGCCATTCTAAAATGGCCATTTTTGTTCCTTCAACTTTGGACGTTCAGCTGGAAACGTCTTTAGACTTTTTTGTTAATGCCCCTCTTAGTTTGTAACCGCAAAGGGGTATACACATAGGTGGAGCATGGGAGAGAAATGGGCAGGTCTCCAATTTACATGTGTAACTTATAGAATGCAATAAGTTATGCACTTTGCATGATGCACTTAGCACTTTGCATGATACACTTAGCCATTGGTCTGGTATAAATGGTCACAGCTAAATACAGGTCCACCAGTACCCACTTACACTAATATTTTCAAATGGCATCTTGGCACTCAGACTTGCCCTCAGTGTGCTCAAGAAAGGCTGGCTCTCCAGCAAGAGACACAACACTTAGAGAAAGAGAGACAATTTAAATGACATGGAGCCCAATAGTCTGACAGTGGGAGGCAGCCCAGCTACCTCCCACAGTCAGTGGCAAATCCAGATATTCAATGCCAGGACCATATTCAGCCACTGGCACTGAACTGCTGATTTAAGTGCACACTTCATAGACATAGTCAGCCAAGTTAATATTCATCAGCTGGCTAAGTCATAGCAGCCAAAGGTAGACCTGCTATTTAGGCGGGTCTATCTGGCTGCTAGACTTAGCAGATCAGCCAATGAATATTGGCGTTGACCAGCTATCAATGCTCCCTCTGTGGCTGGATGTGTGCATATTTTTTTCTTGTGAGTGACAAGTTCTAAAAAAAAACAATTTTTGAACCCAATATTAGCAATGCATTTCTGTATCTAGCACAAAAAACCATCACACATATAGTAATTGATTTAATCCAGTTTGAATAATTTTTTCATAGTTTAATTTTTTTTTTTTTTTGAAAGTCGGGTCAGGTCAGTATTTTTGTGAGTGACTATGTAAAATGTATGAGCGATTGCTCACACGGTCCGTTTAGAGGACAGCGCTATGTACGTCTGGTAGCACTCTAGAAATAATATATAGTAGTAGTAGAGGGAACATGGCCAGCTATGACATAGCCAGTGACCAGAAGATAGCTGGCTATCTCTCACTGCATATCAGCAGTTAGCCAGTTAAGTGCTATTTAACTGACCGGGAGCTGTTCTCAGCTGCTAAATACCACTGAATATCGGGCGGATGGTAACCAAGGCTGCCAAAGTCAGAAAAAAAATGCAGGATCTAGACACAGGTTCTATTCTTTTTTAGTGTTCCTGGCCCCTGTGAGTCTCTCTCCAGCCAGAGGCACAGTAGAGAGATGCAAGACCAGGTACTGTCTCCCTGTATAAAGTTTGGAGCATCTGCCATGGATAAGCATAGAAACATCATTAAAATGTCATGGTGCCTAGAGAATGCTAGGCCTTGTAGGAAAATGGTAGCAGACAGGATTTTAATATGGCAGTGACAATTATTTTTCAAGAAACAATGAGCAGATCTGTGAGGTTTTGGGAAATACATTAGGGGCCTGATTCTGTAAACAGCGCCATAAGTTAGGCAGCAGGAGGTGCCTATCGCTTTCTAACTTAATTGTTTTAATTGGCTTTAATTAGCATGGTAATTGACCATGCTGTTTAAAAAAAAAAAAAAATTAAAAACTTGTTAAAAAATTAGGTGCCTACTAGAGCAGGCATCATAATTGTGCCTACAAGTCGCCTAATGGCACCTGAGGTCAAAGTACAGATGGTCAGGAGCAGAGATGACCTTATTAGACAAGATTTTCAAAAGAACTTAGGCACCTGCAACGTAGGCCAGTATAACCCTAAGTTTTGTGATAGGTGCTGTTAGCTGCGATTCTGTAAACAGCGCTTAAACATGATTGACAAGCGGCTGGAACCTTTTTTGGTAGGCGGCTGCTGATTTAGGCTCTGTTTACAGAATCTAGCCCTAGGGACATACACCATTCAGATACTTCTTTTCTTACACTGTACATATCAATGCCAGCCTGTAGCATAGCCGATAGCTTACCTAGTTCACAGTACAGACAGTCTTAGTTTTCTGACAACCTTTATCTGAGATATTATAGGACCTACAACACTGATTTCAAATAGTAGAATTAGGAACTACAACTACCACATTGCTTTGGGACAGAAGTTCTAAGCCAGCACTAACTGGCTTAAAATGTCCCTACTAGAACTGAGTTGGAACCTATGCAAAAGGCAGGTCTTCAATGCTGCATGCAACTCCAGCCTTAGGAAAAGGGAATTCTCCTTCAGAGTGCACAAACTGATTTTTGCCCCAGTTTCTAGCATTATAGCAGAGGTAGGGAACTCCGGTCCTCGAGAGCCTTATTCCAGTCGGGTTTTCAGGATTTCCCCAACAAATATGCATGAGATCTATTTGCATGCACTGATTTCAATGCATATTCATTGGGGAAATCCTGAAAACCCGACTGGAATACGGCTCTCGAGGACCGGAGTTTCCTACCCCTGCATTATAGGATGTGTACTTCTGCATTCTGGTGCTAAGGTTTAGGATGGCAAGAAACCTAGCAGCAGTTCTCTTCCTGGAATAAGCTCAAAGGGCTGTTTCTGTCTAATTGTAATTAAAGAATTTATGAAGGGCTCTGGTTGCTTGTTTTTGGTGATAAGGTTAATTAAGGCTAATTTTCACGTAGCAGGAAACCTGCAATTATGTAGAGTTAACAGAAACTCAGGCCTGGCACCAGCTATCCAAGAGATGGTGAGGTCAGAAACAGGAGCTCCGAATGTGGAGGGGCTTCATATTCTTTCACTTATCTGGTCCATATGCTTAGTTTTACTATTTCAGGAGCTCAGATCACATAAAACTTGGAAATAAAACATTTTAGAACTCTTCCCACTTATCATCTCTTTCCTAACATAATAACAGAGATGTGACTGTCCCAGCATATCTATTCCTTGTTCATCTCAATAGGTTTGTCTGCATAGCTCACCAAAATGTAATCTCAAACAGGCTAGGGATACCAGTGTCCCAGAGAGGCACAGAGAACAGGATACTACAATCGTCTGCTAACCTGTCTATTCCTTATCAAATCTCAAGTTTATTAGGAGTTTGATACCGTCTATTACTCAGTGTCTAGGTGGTTTACTGCTCAAAATCATAAGAAAGAGAAGGAAAATAAAGAAATTGTACATACAGGAAATAAAAATAATAAAAGTGGAACTCCATTAATTAATATACCATATCCATATTTGCAACATTCAACCAATCCTCTTCTAAGGAAATGAATGAGACTCAATCCCGATACAAACCCTGAACCTCTAGCTCTACAGATCGACTCAGTCCGCCTGATAGCCAGCAGTGGGCAGCGCTTTAACTGCTCACTTCTGGCATTAAACCTGGATATTCAATGCTGAGCCATGTCTGGTGACTGGCATTGAATATCCAGGTTTTTCAATGCTGGATAGCACATGGCCAATTAAGATGATATTCAGACTTAACCAACTATGGCTTACCAGGCAAAGATAGGCCTGCCTTTTATGCAGTCTTATTTACCCACTAAGCCTGACTGGTTAAGTTCCAAATATCAAGACTTAAGAGGTCAAAACTGAGAAGACTCCTTTATGACTCACTATAAAAGCAAGAATATTTCAGTCCTGGTGTCATCTCTGTAACAGCAACACAAGCTTCCTCCGCTAACAGATATCCTGTGTGAAGTAACACAAAACACTACAAAAAATACACAGCCTTCGGTAACAACCTGCCATACCATCTGCCTACATCGGCTGGTTGGAGGGCATGGGCCATCAGTCTGGACTGTTCTAGCAGGAAAGGAGATAAGTAAAATAGGTCAATTTCATCTTTTTTCAATCTTGATGAAATATTGTGGAGAAAATATTCAATAACAGAATATAATTTACATGACCATACTAAATATAGCAACATGTACAGGATGGACCAGGATTTTCTCCCTTTGCACCCTAGAATTTTGTGGGCAAGCTCATAAATTAATAATACACTTCAGTCTGCCTTTGAGTAGGGTTACCAGACATTCGGATTTCCCACAGAGCAAGCAGTGGGGGCGGGGCTAGAGAGGGATTAGAGGCAGGACTGGGGCGTAACGGGGCAGGGATGGAAGGGCCTGGGGCGAGTTTAGGGGGGGTCCAGATTTTACAAATGTAAAATCTGGCAACACCACCTATGAGGATTATTACTTAATAGACAGAATGGTCAGACTAAGTAATAAACCTGATTTCCTGTAACAGATTCTTGTCTATACCATTCAGCCCTAAGTTAGGATATGCCCTCAGTTGAATATAAATCTATCTCATGGATATTCATTGTGGTTATCCTGAAACCCAGACTGACTGGGAGTATCCCTAGAGTTGCCATTTGGCTGGTTTTGAACTGGTCTGGCCAGTTTTTCAATGGCCAGATCAGCTGCTGGCAGATCCCTAAACCAGCAATTCAAAAGCCATTTTTTATCCCTGACATCTCCCTACCAGGTCCAGTCAACATCTCTCTCCTCACCCTCCACTTCTAAGTCCAGTGTTTCTCAGTTCTAATGTTCTCAGTGCAGTGGTCTTTACATAAGGGAACACAGGTACAAGTCCCATCGAAACCCCTTCATATTGTATGGTGAGCCCTCTAGGAATAGAGAAAGGGAATGGGACCTGTATACCACCTTTTTGTTGATTTGGCATTTCAAAGCTGACATTCAAAGCAGTGGGCACTAGAGGATTAAGTGATTTGCCCAGGCTCACAAGGAGCAGCACCAAGATTTGATCTCACAATCTCTGGGTACAGAGGTGGCAGCAGCTCAATCAGTGAGCCACAGCCCTTCCTACTGTACCTAAAGGTCCACCACTACAATAGCCCTCATCTCTCAACATCCTACTACACTCTCTGGTGATCTCACAACTCGACTTCTGCAATTCACTGTATCAAGGAATATGCCAGAAAGAATTAAGAAGATTGCAAATCATCCCGAACACATTCATCAAACTTATATGCAAAAAAAAAAAAATGTGATCCTGTTATATCTTTTCTAATAAAATTGCACTGGTTACCAACTGATCACAGAATTACCTATAAAATTGTATTACTCACATTTAAAACGAAAACTCTACATTCCCCAGGTTTCATTGACAGGTCAATCATTCCTTACTGCTCTTCCAGAACACTCAGATTTAGCAATCAATATCTCTTGAATATTCCCTCCCTAAGTCACCTCTTCTATGACACCACCAGAAAAAAAGATTTTCTCAGTTACAGCTCCAGCTCTTTGTAATTCACTACCACTGTCCCTGTGGGAAGAGACCCTTATCTATTTAAAATTGCATCTTTATGTAAAAAAATTGTTAGGTCAATAAAGTTTCTAAATCTTCTCAGTGGTCAGTTATGGTTGTGAAAGCTGGACACTATGGGGCTCATAATCGAAAGTGAAAAACACCCAAAAAACAGCCTAAGTCGGCACTTGGACGAACATTGTCAAAATACGTCCAAGTGCTGATAATAAAACCGGGTTTTGGACGCATTTATAAATGACCTAGGCCTTCACAGTGCTGTTGAATGACCAGAACTAAACGGGGTGTTTCAGAAGGAGTGTCAAGGGCGGAAATTGGGTGCGACATGGGCCGGCTTAGACTTAGTCATACTGCATGTATAACCGAACGTTTTACAACACAGCATAGACAAAACTTGGACGTTGTTATTTAGACCATTTAAAACATGGTCTAAGTCACAAAAAACAACCTAAAGTGACCAGATAAGCACTGCAAACACATAGTACAGACCCACACACTACCCCAGTGATCACCGACCCCCCTCCCCCATAAAAATCGTAATCACAACTTTTAAATTCTGCCTCCAGAACATCAACACCTGGCAGCCTGGCATAGGAAAGCCTAGTCACGCTGCACAGAGGCGTCTTAAGTAGTTTTGGGGGTAGGTTAGGAACCCATGGAGAGGAGGACCCATGACCATAAGCCACTGTAATGACTGCATTGATAGTGAAACATGTGCACTCCCCTAAGAAACCTCCAAACACTTTTGTACTGCCCTGTATGTGGCTCTTGCAGCCATAAGGGCTATTGGGGTGGTAGATAGGTGGGTCTAGGAGATTCTGGAGGTGGTTTGGGGGCTCACCATTATCTATAAGGGAGCTGTAGTTAGATGATTACTTGGAACCCTTTTTGTGGTGTTCACAGCAGTGCCCTGTAAGGTAGCCCACTGTTTAGGTGCCCTATGTGGGTGTCCTGTCCATCACTTTGTAGACTCCTTCCATGTCCAAAAGGTTTGTTTCTAGGTGTTTTGGACTTGGATGAAAAGTTGGACGAAAATGTGGTATAAAGATGGATGATTAGTGACTGGACGATCAGGCGGCTGGACGTATAGATAGACGATTTTTGAAAACAAATATTTTTTGGACGTATTTTTCGAAAATGTGTCCTACACTGTTTTTTACTTTGGACGACTTGCGACTTAGACAAAAACGGACTTAGACGTTCCTTTCGATTATGCCCCTCTATGGAAACAAGACAAAAACAAGACTGACTCATTTGAGCTTTGGTGCTGGAGAAGGATTTTATGTGTGCTGTGGCCGGCAGAACTAACAACTCAATTCTGGAAGAGATCAAACCAGCTATGTTATTCGAAGTCCAAATAATGAACTTACGACTGTCTTATTTTGGTCACACAGTCAGAAGAGAAAGATCATTGGAGAAGGAAATCATATTTGGGAAGATTGAAGGAACCAGAAGAGGGTGACATGCAATCAGATGGCTGGACACGTTGAAAATAACCATGGGGATGATGCAGGAGGACCTTACCGGACTAGCACAAAACCGATTTCTTTTTAGACCTGTAATTCAAGAAGTTGATAGGACTTGAACATGAGTCGGTGGCACCTAACTAACTAAATCTGAGAGAGAATATTATAGGCTAGGCTTATTGTGTAGAAAGGGTCAATTTATTAAAAGCGATTTAACTGGCCAGAAATGGTTCTTGGATGGTTAACGTCACTTGTTCAGGGCTAAATGCTAATATTCAGTGACATTAAACTGGTTAATGCTACTGAATATCACCACAGATCACTAAAGTTAAAGCTGACTATTTTGTGGGTAGTCTGTAGGTGTAGTCGGAATTTATGTGGTTAAGTGCCTATATTCAGCACTTAACTACCTAAGTTTAGTGCTCAAATCAGACTGTCCTATCTTTATGCAGTGTGGTTTATGTGCTTAAGTGCTGAATATTGCACTTAACCGCATAAGAGATATCTGGTCGCATAAACTCAGATATTCAATGTTGGTGCCTGCACATGGCCCGGCATTGAATATCTGGGAATAACACCACCACTGGCTGCCTATCGAACTCAAAGTGGAATTTTGGTCACTGTGTAGTTGAGGGAGGATGTTGTTGTTGAACCATGTCTCTACCCAATAGATTCACCCACACACATTTTCTCTCCCAAATTCTTGACCACCACCCCCCCCCCCACACACACACACACACACAAACATACACACACGTTAGGCTTTCAGAGATGTAATCAGCACACAGCATACTTTGCATGAGTTGGGGAAGTGGGTGAAATCGACCCACACACAATATTATGCTCTTGTGCCAGTGGTTAAAGCTACAGCCTCAGCACCCTTGTGACCCTGGGCAAATCACTTAATTCCCCCATTGCACCGGGTACATTAGATAGATTGCGAGGCCATCGGGACAGGGAAAAATGCTTCAGTACCTGAATAAATTCATGTAAACCTTTCTGAGCTCCCCTGGGAAAACGGTATAGAAAATTGAATAAATAAAAGAGACACCAGACCACCATCCCAGACCTTTCCAACAGAAATTAAGCCCAGATGTTAAACAATGGCCAAAAGCAAAAGTGAATGTCAGAGAATTATATACTGATAGGTAGAGTGGAAAAAAAAATAGTAAAACAGCCCACAGTATATTAAAAATATAGATTTAAAAAAAGCACTAGAAGCGCAGCTGCGGTGACAGTATGGGTGGCCCTCTGTGTCCCAGGCTAGCTTTCTCAGCTGCACGTCATTACTGGGTAATGGTGGGCACCCACCCCCTCTCCGTTTTGTATACGCAGACTGCTGGGGCCTGGCAATGGAACATCTAGAAACATCAAGTGCTGCCAGACATTTCTATTTTTGGGCTTTCTGCTCAGTCTTTCTGGAAATTGATATGTGATGATCTAATTAATCGCTGCTGTTAATATTCTAAAGCATGAATGAGCCTTAGCTGTCATATAGCCTTAAGAAGTGTCCAGCTTTTGCACTGAGTAGCCTAGTTTTTAGAGCACTGGGCTGACAACCAGGGAAGTCTGGTTCAAATCCTACTGTTACTCTTTGTGATATTAGGCAGACCAATTACTGCCTCGGGTGCAAAATCAGATTACGAGCCCTTTGGGGACAGAGAAATACCTAATGTACCTGAATGTAACTCCCCTTGCCTTGAGTTAGTACAAAAAGAGGTGTGAACTAAATCCCAACAAATAAATAAGATGTGATTATGGAACCAGCTCATAGGGCGAAGACCAAAGAGAATCTTGAGAGAGTGAGCAACAAGAAAGGAATGGTATCAGAAGTAATCAGGTGTGAATGGGGGAAGAGCCTTTTAAGATGGAGGGAAGGCTGCAGATATGATATGAAGGATCTAGAAGGGCAAGGGAATGTGCAAGCTGGGGTGAGAGATTGTAGAAATGGGAATGAAGAGAAGGTAAAAAAAAAAGGTCAATAGGAACCTGGGTAGAGGTAAGAGAAGAAAGGGGTTGAATGCCAGGGAATGAGCTGGAACTGGTTAACAGATGGAGGGCTTGTGAGGGGGTAAGTATAGAGAATGGCAACAAGAGACTAGGAGTGGATGGTGGGGAGGGGAGGTTGAAGAAGAATAAGGACTAGAAAAGAGAATGAGAAATAAATCCTAACTGGTCTATGGTTTGATAGTGGTCCTGCTTGTTCTGTTTTTTTGTGGGCCTGATATATAACATGTACAGTGCTGTCTTTTAATAGGTAGGGTTGTTGCAAGTTATAGACTTAGGAGTTAGTGCTGTTATGGAAAGTTTGTGGTATAGGTTATTGTCTTTATACACGGTTTGTGCAATTTTGAAAAATGTCTGGTAGCAGAAAGAGAGTTTTTCTGCTCCTGAGTTATCAACATAAATTGAGAGGGGTGTTTAATGGTATGATGAAAGGGGAAAGGACTTAGCTCCTTTGTTGAGAAATGTGGAGTATGTTTCCGAACTGAAGATGCAGATTTTAAACTAAGATTCTGTCCAGTCCTGTATAGAATCCAAACTTCACTCTCATACAGAAGAAAGATGCTATGAATTTACTGGATGACTGAAATGGCTGAGAGATTCCTTTATGCATAGAAGGCTCTTGGAAATGTTCTTGCAGTGTGTCTTATAGATAATTTAAAAGCAGAGGGAGGGGCTAGGATTTGACTGTGGGCATGACGTAGGCAGTGGTCTCAAACTCAAACCCTTTGCAGGGCCACATTAACAGTTAAAGGAAAGATTTATAAACTATAAAGAGTTTTACCTCATGCAAAATTGTCATTTCTTTAATAAGACATTAACTATTTTTTCTGGGGCCCTCCAAGTACCCTATTTTTTCTGCAGCCCTCACAGTTAAAGTTTAACATCTTTCCTTTCTCAAAAATGACACATTTCAATCACTATATTTAAAATAAAATCATTTTCCCTACCTTTGTTGTTTGGTGACTTTATTTTTCTGTGCTTTTAACTATGTTTCCAGAGCCTTCTTGTCCTTTGACTGTTTTTCTCTCCGTCTTCATTTTCTGCCTTGCATCCATCTTTGGCATTAACATTTATTTTTTCCATTTTTCTGCTTTCTTCTCAAAATCTACTTTTCCATGTCTTACCTTCCCTTCCTATTTCTCTCTCCTTCCTTCCCCATTACCATGGTCTGACATCTCTCTCCTTCCTTTCTCTCCCTCCATCCATCCTTCCTTTCCCCTGATCTGGCATCTGTCTCCTTCCCTCCCCCCCCATGCCCTGGAATCTCCCCACCCCACCCCCATTCATGGTGTGGTATATTCTTTCCTTCTTTCCCTTCCCTCCCTCAGACTTGGCATCTCTCGTTCCTCTCCTTTCCCCTGTCTTCCTTCTTCCTCCTTCCCTCTCTCTCCCTAATTGGATACAGCAGCAGCAGCATTTCTCTCCCCTCTTCCCTCCTCCCTTCCCTGTGCAGCAGCAGCATTCCCCCCTCCCCCCATGCAGAGAGGCTTCCGACGCAGGCGCGGATCGGATGAGGAGCCACCACCTGCAGCTTTGAACGGAAAAAAGACCGCAGCATGGGAGCCGACACTCGATCATCGTGCCCAGACTGTGGGCTGCAGAATAATACCTGGGAGGCCGCATGCAGCCCACAGGCTATGAGTTTGAGACCACTGATATATGGCGATGTTATCTGGCTTGCTCCCCATTTCTACCCTAAATCCATAGATACCATTGATATGCTGGCCTTCACCGTGTCCAGAAAGTGGTAATTTGTATTGTGTTTGGCATCCCTTATCATTTTGAAATGTTGGCAGCTATACCTTGACTGACAGATCATCTGGCCTCAGCAGGTCATAGGGACATTCACTGCTCACAACTCAAGCAAGTTAAATAAATAAAGCAGCAAAAGAGGAGATAGAATTCTCAGTACCTGTCACAGGTGTAGAAAAAGCTGGTCCTAGCACTGCTCTTGGCTCAGGTTCTCTCAGTAGCTTTTGATGGATTTTTCAATTTAATTCTCCTCCCCCCCTCACTTCCCCCAGCAGTCACATAAGAAGTGGCAAAAAGTCTGCTGTTAAAAGGGTCCCGTATCACCTGCACAAGGGGTGTCTAACATGGCATCTAAGCCTTTCCATGCACTCTTCTCCATGGTGGTTCTGGACAGTGAAGGCTGCCAGTGGGAATCTGCTAGGAATAGGATTCCAGGAATTGCTGGGACCAACAGGAAGGAAATATGGATAAGAAATTCATACTTGAGCCAAAAGGTTCTGAACTTTGTGCCTGCCCTACTTTTCCCATGGTCTCTGGTGCTACCATTTCACTGCTAAGTGCTGATCCTTCTTGACTGGAAGGATTGGTGTTGTTCTAACTGGTGATGACTTAAATTACTCAAGCAGACCCCACACTTCAATACATCTGGCCTTTGGTAAAACACTAAAGAGCCACTTGGGATGTTGCAGACAGGGTGGAGTCAAGAACAAAAAAGCAAGCCAAGAGCCAGAGCTTAACTTCTACCTAGGTATCTCCTCCAGTAAAGGGGAATCCAAGGAAGGAGGGGGCTCATTTATAGCTGCTCCTGTATTTTATAAGGTGGATCCCTCCTGCTCTGGGCACCCCTTCTCACTTTTACATGGGGCCCTTAATCTCCCTAAGTGGTTGAATAATATAAAGAGGCCAATTCCCCTCCCTTCCCCGCAAACCAATCAATTACTGTCAGGTGCATGAGCCTGAGAATCACCAAGATGTCTACACTTGAGGCTCAAAGAGCTCTCTTGGCTGTCGTACCCCCATTGGAAGATGGAAGAGGACTAGATCTGGAGCAAGAAAAGAATGAAAACTAGGTACTTGGGACAGATGGAATCCATCAAGTGATCCAATCAAACAGGACAGGGCTCTCTTCTAGATCCAGATCAATCAATGTTCAGATAGTAATCTCCATTATTGTTGACTTCCAAGGATCTGCAGCACTTATGTACCACAATTATGCAGGATCTGCAGCACTTATGTACCACAATATTTAGAGCTCTGTAAGTTAAAGAACTAACAAGGGTCGCTGAGGTCAGTGGTTAACGTAACGGGTTTTTTAAAATATTTGAATATAGGGGAAACCATTGCTTAAATTGGTAGCATGGAATGTTGCTACTATTTGGATTTTTGTCATGTACTTGTGACTTGAATTGACCACTGTAGAAACATGATACTGGGCTAAATGGACCATTGGTCTGACTCAGTATGGCTATTCTTATCTTCTTAAAACCTTGAATTCCAAAGATCTAATCCATGTAGTTACCAGGAAATCAGCTTTACATCAGGATGGAGAACTATGAATCCAGATCAGGATTCAAGCACTGCAAAGATGCCTGTGGGTGAGCCTTGCTCTCTGCTCTGAATCCCTGGTCCTCCCAGTGAAGACTATATAAATAAAGTTGAGGGAGAAGATAAAGAACTGAGCCATCTTCCTTGAGACTCCCCCATAGGAGAAGCGACAGTGGTGCCATCCACAGGGGTTGATTAGTCATTTTGAAGGAGATGGAACCAGTGTTCTGGAAAAGTCTTACATTGTGGGGGGAGGGGTATTGAGTTGGTCAGAAAAGGAAAGTAAAAGGAAGCTCTTATTCCTGGGAGATCCTTCAAGATCCCGAGAGAGGGGAAAGAGAAGCTCATTCTCTTGTTACTGAGTGAAGTTGGGAGCTGGAGAGAAGCTGTTTTTCCAGTGTCCTATGAGAAGCACAGCAAATCCTCCGGAAGAGATGTGTTTGTGTGCTTCGGGTAGTTCAGAGGAGTAAGGGTTACCAGATGTCTGAATTTCTCCGGACATGTCCTCCTTTTCAGGGGATCTGGAAGGCACTTTGTCCAGGTTTTGAAAAGCTTTCCTCTACATCAGTGATTCCCAACCCTGTCCTGGAGGAACACCAGGCCAATCGGGTTTTCAGGCTAGCCCTAATGAATATGCATGAGAGAGATTTGCATATGATGGAAGTGATAGGCATGCAAATTTGCTTCATGCATATTCATTAGGGCTAGCCTGAAAACCCAATTGGCCTGGTGTTCCTCCAGGACAGGGTTGGGAACCACTGCTCTACATCACTTTCCTCCGTTATTGCACGCATGCACGGATGTCCTGTCCGACAAAAGCAGGCAGCGGGGGGTGGGGCTGGAGCAGGATAGGGCGGGTTGGGTGGAAGTAGGCGGGCATGGGGCAGGTCTAGGGGGTCCGGATTTTCCAAATGGAAAATCTGGTAACCCTAGGTGTAGTGATCTCAGGAGTTTTGCTGTGTGGAGAAAAAGAATCAAAGGTCTAGTTTGTCTGCATATTTTGTGTGGGCAAAGGGTGAGGAAGTCATACTGACAGTGAGGGGAAGGAGATTATATTAGAAATAGTGCCCACAATATTTCAGGAGCAATGCCCTTCATGTCCACCCCATATAGTGCCTACGAAAAGAATAAAATGATCAACCTGGTGCTTGATCCAAGGAACTGGTGAATTCCAGAGTGTAAGGTACTGAATGGGTCCGTGGGGGTCAAGGAGCTCAAAAACAGTCCAGAGGCAGACCAAATCCCCAGCGAAGGGTGTCCCAAAGGTTGTAAAAAGAAGAATCTAAGTCAGACATGGACAACTCCGGTCCTCGAGGGCCGGAATCCAATCGGGTTTTCAGGATTTCCCCAATGAATATTCATGAGATGTATTTAAATGCACTTGCTTTCAATGCATATTCATTGGAGAAATCCTGAAAACCCAATTGGATTCCGGCCCTCGAGGACCAGAGTTGCCCATGTCTTATCTAAGTTCTATTCTGTATTGTTTATTCAAAGACTGTACATCAGTGGTTCCCAACCCTGTCTTGGAGGACCACCAGGCCAGTCGGGTTTTCAGGATAATCCTAATGAATATGCATGGAGCAGATTTGCATGCCTGGCACCTCCATTATAGGCTGATCTCTCTCATGCATATTCATTGGGCTATCCTGAAAACCCGACTGGTCTGGTGGTCCTCCAGGACAGGGTTGGGAACCACTGCTGTACATCTCCCAAAACTATTGCCTGTTTGTGCCTACTGCCTGTTTGTGCTGAGGACGTGTTTCAGTGAAATATTTTATTTTGAAACCCTGTTACTGGACTGGGTCAGCTGCCTTCTTAAATTATGAGCTTTAGGTCTAGAAAATCCCTTTCCTTTCATCAGAGAATTCACATCCAGGCCTTGCAATAATCCAACCCCCCCCCTCTCTCCCCAGCCCCCACTACTCCCAGTTATCACAAATACCCGGGAGGGGGGACTACATAATTGCCTGAGCCCACACAGACAATGGAGCTGGGTCTGCTTAATTACAATTAGAAATATGGGAGCAGAATGGAGGAAAACAAACGCCTCTCCTGGGGTCAGAAAGACATCAATTTGCAGCTCAAGAAAAAGAAGCATAAATCTCAGAACAGTAGCTCTCAGCCTTTTCGGCTCAGCTCTGCAGCAGCCCTTACAAACACATTCGCACGGTCCAAGAAACACCATGTCTCCGCAACTAAGGATATCTGCTGGGTTCTTAATAATAACACATGCACCTTCTAGGCATGTAAACTCAAACACTTATGCTCTGACTGTAGAATTAACCATCCAGCTTCAAAATGTTCCAAGAAAGGAACTGATAAAGCCCTGGCTCTGCCAAAGTGATTCCAGTATAACAGATACAACAGCCTTTGCCCTGACATGGGTTCAGGGCATAACCCCTTGGTCATCACCAATGCAAGGACTAAACTTGAAGGTTTCAAAATCCTCTGCCAAACTCCCCTAACAGATGCCTTACCAAGCAATGCCCTTGCCACACAGCTGCTGCAGAAAAGAATGCATGGGGAAATTGAAGCAGAGCTGAGATTGAGCAGGTTGCCGGTCCTTTAAAGATGCCTTTCCTTCATAGACTAGTGACTTCCCTGGGGACAGTCCCTAAAATGGAAACAATTTTTTTCTGATTCATAATTTCTCACCCTGTGAACTAGTAAGTGAATGATTTCATCCTGCAGAAAATCTGTTTGATGCAATATGTTTCATTTGGAAACATGGGGACCTTGGTAAAGGAGTGGGTTGATGGGGGTACACTCATGATAAAAGCAGGGTTTGTTTTTTGCTAGTGGATCCTGGTGGCTTCCAAGGATAGTATATTTTTAACTAATATTTGCCAGTATAATATGCAGTTTCCTGCAACCATATGTACAACAGGTCCCTGCCCCAAAGAGCTTACACACTGAGGTGAGATAAAATGACTTTCTCAAGGTCATGAGGAGTATCAGAAGCAGGATTTTAACCCTAGTTTTCCCTATTCTCAGCCCATTCACTAATCATTAGGCCATTTTCTCTTACCTGGATTGCTACAATAGTCAATACAAAGGGTAAGACAGGTGTTATTCCTCCATGCTGTAGAGCAGGATTGTCCAATCTACAGAACATGGGCCAAAACCTGGCCCTCCAAGAGCTTTTGCCACCACAACTCAGCTATCTGCAAGCTTGAGCTACTTGGTGCCAGAAGTTTGGGGTGGTCTCATGGTTTCAACTGTCACCAGACTTGAAACTGCGAGACCAATCTGAACTTCTGACACCACATTGCCCAAGCTTGCAGACAGTAGTCACAGGGGAAGCAGGAATCCCACTGGGCTTCTGCTTCTGGAGCCAGGTAAGGGGAAAAAACTGGATGAAGACTGGACGGCGATATGAGAGAGAAAGAGAAAAACTGGGTGAAGTCTGACAAAGTGCATGAGAGAGAAAGAGAATGGGTATTTTCAGAGAGTGAGTTTGTAATTCTCAAAAGGACCCCATTTGTGTTTTGGCCCAATGAATATTACAAAATATAAAATATGGCCCCTGAAAGAAAAGGGAAGGATAAGCCTGCTGTAGAGGGCATTAAATTGCTGGTCTTAGGGAATGTCACAACTGTCTCAAGAGCATCTATTCTAATGGCACTGGATATTAGAGATGTACACTTGTTTGATATGACATGGGGAAAATAGTGTGCCCACTTTTTCTAAAGAATGCAGTGTTTATAACATTGCCCCACAGGAACATAAAAAAACTAATAAACAAAGCTTCCTGTAAATGACATGATGGTCAGTAGAAGGAAGAAGGTGTTGATGCCCCTGTACAGGTCATTGGTGAGGCCCCACTTGGAGTATTGTGTTCAGTTTTGGAGACCGTATCTGGCGAAAGACGTAAGAAGACTTGAGGCGGTCCAGAGGAGGGCGACGAAAATGATAGGAGGCTTGCGCCAGAAGACGTATGAGGAGAGACTGGAAGCCCTGAATATGTATACCCTAGAGGAAAGGAGAGACAGGGGAGATATGATTCAGACGTTCAAATACTTGAAGGGTATTACCGTAGAACAAAATCTTTTCCAGAGAAAGGAAAATGGTAAAACCAGAGGACATAATTTGAAGTTGAGGGGTGGTAGATTCAGGGTAAATGTTAGGAAATTCTACTTTACGGAGAGGGTAGTGGATGCCTGGAATGCGCTCCCGAGAGAGGTGGTGGAGAGTAAAACTGTGACTGAGTTCAAAGAAGCGTGGGATGAACACAGAAGATTTAGAATCAGAAAATAATATTAAATATTGAACTAGGCCAGTTACTGGGCAGACTTGCACGGTCTGTGTCTGTGTATGGCCGTTTGGTGGAGGATGGTCAGAGGAGGGCTTCAATGGCTGGGAGGGTGTAGATGGGCTGGAGTAAGTCTTAACAGAGATTTTGGCAGTTGGAACCCAAGCACAGTACCGGGTAAAGCTTTGGATTCTTGCCCAGAAATAGCTAAGAAGAAAAATTAAAAAAAATAAAATAAAAAATTTAAATTGAATCAGGTTGGGCAGACTGGATGGACCATTCGGGTCTTTATCTGCCGTCATCTACTATGTTACTATGTAACTAAACAAAACACAAATATTTGGGCTGCACATCCTTACTGGGTACCATGCTCAGTTTTGCTGATCCATTCCAGGACTGCAACTGAACACCAAGGGAATATCCAAAGTTAGGTGCCAGGATGATGAACGCTATGTGTGAATTCTATAAGGATAGTGCTTTATAGAATACTGTCATTGCAGAATACAAGATGAAAACATTTTAGGTGTGAGCATTTACGCCTACCAAAGACTGGTATGCTTGCACCTACCGTGTTTCCCCGAAAAGACCTATGCCGAAAATAAGCCCTAGCATAATTTTGGGGGTAGGTCCTAATATAAGCCCTACCCCAAAAATAAGCTCTAGTTGGATTGACCCCCAAAGCCCCTCCCAAATGTCCCCAACACTCCCCGATTAACTAGCGGCAGCACTTTCTCCCGCCCGCCCCCATGTGCAGCATATTTTCTCCCCTCTCACCCATCCCCTTGCGCAGCATCTTTCCATCCCTCCTTCCCATCCCGTGCAGAACCCTGCCAACCCTCCCACCATGAGGCCGACATACCTCCATTCCAAACAACAATGATGGCAGCACTGAACAGGCTGCTTTGCGGCCTTCCCTCTGGCACATCACTGATGATGTCATCGATGACATGGCACAGGGAAGGCCCTAGCGGGGAAGGCCGCGAAGCAGCCTGTTCAGTGCTGCTCCGCCGCTGTTTGGAATGGAGGTATGTCAGCCTCGCAGTGGGAAGGTCGGCGGGGTTCTACAGCACAGGGGAATGGGAAGGAGAGATGGAAAAATGCTATGCAGTGGGATGGGTTGGCGGGGTCGTCGGAGATCTGCTGCATGGGGGGAATGGCTTCGTATTATCTCTTCCACAAAGATCTCAAGCCTTTTTATTTCAGAAATGTTATGACATCTGAAATTCAGTTTGTTTAAGGATAATCTGTAATTTGTTTATTTGTTAACCATTTAAAGCTCTATTTTATAGGGAAGATGTGGCATACAAGAACAATGTTTAGATTAGATTAGATCTAACGCAACACAATGAAATTGCTTTTGGGGTTCTGCTGCATGGGGGGATGGGAGGGACATAAAGATGCTGCACAAGGGGATGGGTGAGATATGATCGTTATGCACAAAATAAATAGACAGCCTGAAAATAAGCCCTAATGTGGGTTTTTTTAACCCAGGGGTGTCCAATGTCGGTCCTCGAGGGCCGCAATCCAGTCAGGTTTTCAGGATTTCCCCAATGAATATGCATGAGATCTATTAGCATACAATGAAAGCAGTGCATGCAAATAGACCTCATGTATATTCATTGGGGAAATCCTGAAAATCCGACTGGACTGCGGCCCTCGAGGACCGACATTGGACACCCCTGTTTTAACCCAATCTTAATATAAGACAATGTCTTATTTTCGGGGAAACACAGTAGCTATTATCAGTTAGCCATGGAAATGGAGGCATTTTATAACTTTGTGCCTAAATCCTGGTAATGCCCTTGCTCCTCCCTTAGCCACACCCCTTTAGAGTTGTAAATGGAGGATATAGAATAGGGGTGCAGAACAGATACACACATAACCAGTAATTAGCGCTTGTTAAGGCCAATTATTGAGTGTTATCACCAAATGAGCCATTGTATGTGCATATCTGTGATTCACCCCCAAATTACGCTCCTAACTTTGGGCAACCGGTACAGAATTTGGGAACAAGTGTCTGCAGAGGGCAAAACTAGAATAATCCCACAGGAAGGTCTAGATTGGGGGGAGGGGGGGGGACAAAAAGAAATCAAAGAGGGGTGTGGCCTGATCCAGCGAACACTTAGTGGGGTGTTATATCACAAGTGACTGAGCTGATTTAGTCAAGGAGTGGTGGAGAAGACCACAATGGAACAGAGCAAATCTGATAACATGTCTATTCAACCAAGTGCTCATCCAAATCTGCAGTCATTAATCTGGATACAATATGGACTGCCATAATGATGGATGAGAAATCTATTACAGACCATGTTGGGAGTTTGGATAATACCTTGGGAAATTTAAACAGCAAGGTCCTGATCCAAGAAAGGACTCTATTTGATTTATCTGGGAAAGCTGAAAATGTAAGTTAAGGTTGAGTTGTGCCCTAAGGCATGTGAGATCAATATGCAAACCAGTGATATAATTCAAAGCAAATTGAAGAGAGAACTTTTCAAGGAAGCTTAACTTAACGGGTTAGCAACCTCTCTAAATCCACAAATGTCTCGAGATGTACAAAAGAATAACTCATGGGCATGGGCGGGGGAGGGGGGTGCTATTTTATAAAGCCTCTTCTGTGTGCAAAGTCTGTTATACATGCACAAAAGGGCTTTTATAAAATTGCACAACTGCCTACGCACGTGAAAAAAGGAAGAAAGAGTGTGTCTTCTTTTATGCAGATGTTCCTGTGGACAAAGTCTGGGCTGAGCAGAGGTGGAAGTGCAATGAAATTATATATTTTATAAAATATATACATAGATGCGTGGAGTGCACACAACCATTTACATTTTTTTTTCAGAGTAGGTGTACATTTGTGAATGGACATTCATGTGCTATTAGGCAAGGTTCTGGGAGCCTATTTTATCAAGATACATAGACATCTATATTGCCTTTATTTTGCTTTGATTGTACCCACAGAAAGGCAGTATATCAAATCCATGACCCCCCTTACCTTTATAAAAAGGCAGCTTTCTGGCTCCGCTACATATGCCCCTTAAAGCATTATCACCAGCTTCTAGAACAGCAATTCCCAAACCTGTGCTACAGGACCCCAGGAAGTTAGATTTTCAGGATACTTGCAATGAACATGTCCTCAAGGTCCACAACCCAGAATAGTTTTCAGGTTGTCCACAATGAAAATGTATGAGATATATTTGCATGCAATAGAAGCAGTGAATTCAAATGCATGGGCATCTGCTGTATGTCCTATTCTATAACATGGGTGTCCAAATTTCATAGGGGGTAACTCAGAAGAAGGCATGGCCATAGGAAGGACATGAGTGGGTCAGAGACCTTCCCAGAAATGAGATGCCATGTTATAGACTACTTAGATTTCCGTGCCTGAAATTTTACACCAGGTTTCAGCAGGCATAAGTCCTTATGTAGAAATCTGCTCTAAACAGTGGCATAGTAAGGGAGCGGGGGCAGACTGTCCCAGATGCCATCTTGGTGGGGGTGCTGGTACCTTTCCTCCACTCTGCCCCCCCCCCACTCCTTCCTACCCCTTCACTGATGCGTGAGCGCACCTTCACTCCCCCCCCTTACCTCTAGCTGTTTGATGGTGCAAGCAGAAGCTCCAACCTGCTGCTCGAACTGGCCTCGGCTCTCCCTTTGATGTCACTTCCTAGTCGCAAGACCAGGAAGTGACATCAGAGGACAAGCCGAGGCCAGCAAGTTGGAGATGCTACTTGCGCCGGGAAAGTTAAACAGGGAAGGAGCACATGCGTGTGGCAGGGGGGTAGAGAAGTGAGTAGGGGGCACTATCGTCCCAGGCGCCTCCCACCATCACTACTCCACTGGTTCTAAACCCTATTCTATACAAGTCACTTAGCGCCAAGGGATATTTACAGAAGTGGCACTTAAGGTCATCTAATTATTGACACCATTTACTGAATCTGGTCCTAAAGCTATTTTTTTTTATGAATAAAGACAAATGGGTATGAATTCAGTGGGATTTAATCAGGTAGAAAGGCTTTTACTTGGTCAAATCCTGAAGGCCTGCTCTGCTGTTGATACTCAGCAGCATTTAACCAGTGAATGCCACTGAACATCAGCACAAACCACTGTGGCACTATCCTGTCAGTGCTGAGAAGGTCCAAGGACGGAGCCAGGACCAACCTGGGTAACAATTTTCAGACTACTAACCAGGTAAGTGCCTGTATAAAGCTGGGATAGCAAAAAGGCTCCCTAGATGCTGGTCCAGATATCGGTCAGCACCCAGATAATTTCCTATGACCCAGATATTCAATGGTGGTACCCAGATGGGTACCACCGTGGTCAGTGCTTTTAAATTTGCTGACCACAGTGGGCTGAATATTGGAGAGGGAGAAATTGCATTTTGGACAAAAAGATAGGTTTTTCCTGATGCTTGTCGAAGAAAAATGAAAACAGTTTTTAGGCAATGCACCAGGAAGCTTTGGCTCTGAGCACAGATTTTTTTTTTTTTCTTGAAAGCAACTGCAGAATTGTTTATGATCCCAAATGATTACGACGGTTCTTCAATGGTATTTTCCATTGGTGTTACTGGGAGGCCTAGTGTTCTGTGAATTGTTATTCAGGAGCAGAAGTGACAGCTTAAATTCAATCAAAAGGCTAAGGGCTATTGCTATTACTTAAAAGGCTGTTTTGTATTTATTATCTTGAGCTGAATAAGACTTGCCCCATTTTCAGGATGAAATCCTCACTTAGGAAAGACGTAATCTATGGGGGTTATCATTAAAATGTGTTGGGGGTTTTTTTTACAACTATTTTAGTACAGGATCCATTTTAAGCAATGAGACCTAGGGGTCCTTTAGTAAATTAATAGGTCCTTTTAATATGGTGTGCTAATCGATTTAGCACGCACTAAACGCTAACTCATCCATTATAGCCTATGGATGCGTTAGCATTTAGCATGTGCTAAATCAGTTTGCACGCACTAAATCGGTTAGTGCGCCTTAGTAAAAGAGGGAGTAAGCCTATAATACATGGTTAGCACATCCTAATGAACTACTACAGAAACACATTAAAGTGTTTTTTGCTTGTTTGCACACACTAATTCATGCTTTATCAATTTCTTTATATATTTTTGGGGGAGAGGGCATGTCATGGGCAGAGAATAGGTGTTCCCACTTTATTCAGCTAGCATGTTAGGAATAGGGTGCACTAATTGGATAACATAGGGTTAACATGGGAGGTCCAGATTCTATAAGCGGCGCCTAAAGTTAGGTGCTTAGATCGCGCACCTAGCCAATCTGGGTGCCTAACTTAGGGCTCCTTTTATTAGTGCCGTAAGGCTTTTAGCTTGGGCTGGTGAGGTCAATGCTCTGATGCTTTTAGAATTGCAATGAGCGTCAGAGCATTTACCTCGCCAGCCAGCGCTAAAAGCCTCTAATGCCACATAGTAAAACCCAACATGAATTATTCAATTAGGCTTAATTGGCACTATTAATTTAAAAACATCATTAACAAGCAATTCAAAATTAGCTGGTAGGCGCCTATCACTTCAAAGTAGGCATCTCCTTCAACGCACCTACCAGAAAGTTGACATGGCTTTACTATCTTTGCATACGCGGATGATATTGAACTCATTCATCCTATTCAATCAGATAACCCCACACAAATTCAGGAAATCAACCAAAAACTTACCCTCATCAGCAACTGGCTTTCTCCAAATTTATGCGCCCTTAACATCGACAAAACGAAGGCCATGCTTTTTCTAATTAAAGAAAATGAAACGTTGAAGTCCTAATTATGCATCTCCTCCACTCCAATCCAACTGGTACTGACTATTAAGCTCTTAGGCGTAATTCTCGACGATACTCTTTCCTTTAAAGCCCAAATCAGCTCCGTTTTGAAAAAATGTTTTTTCAAACTAAGGATGATACGCTTTACTTCATCTCTTCTAGATCCAAAATCTCTCAATATTCTAATCCATTCTTTAGTCATCTCCAGATTAGACTACTGTAATTCCCTCTATCAGGGAATTACCCAAAAACAGATCAGGAGATTACAAATAATTCAAAATACAGCTATTAAAATTATCTTTAAAGCAAAAAAATTTGACCATATCTCTCCTCTTCTTAAAAAAGCCCATTGGTTACCCATCAGTCACAGAATTTCATTCAAAACTCTTTTACTAGTATTTAAAGTTCAATTCAATCACTCTCCCATGTTCATTGACAGTCTTCTAATCCCTTATGAATCCTCTAGGTCAGGGGTGTGCACACTTTTTTGGCTTGCGAGCTACATTTAAAATGACCAAGTCAAAATGATCTACCAACAATAAAATTTAAAAAAACACAAAGCACACTGTACGCAAAAATGTTAATTATCATTTGTATTTGGGGTCAAGGCAGATGACTTTAAAATATGCAATGTCACCTCAATAACAACTATACAAAAATAGACAAATATACCCCCTCCCCTTTTACTAAACCATGATAGCGGTTTTTAGCACAGGGAGCTGCGCTGAATGTCCCTCACAGCTCCTAACGCTACAAACCACTATCACAGTTTAGTAAAAGGGGGCCATAGTGCAAAATATAGAGAGCAATATAAATTCTCAAAACGGACACATTTTGATCACTAAATTGAAAATAAAATCATTTTTCCTACCTTTTTGTCTGGTAATTTCATGAGTCTCTAGTTGCACTTCCTTCTTCTGTAAATCCAATATTTCTTTCTTTCTGTCTTTCTTTCTGCCCCTCCCCTTTTCTTTCTGTCTCTTTCTCTCTCCCCCTGCCCCCATCTTTATTTCTGTCTTTCTTTCTCTCTCCACCTGCCTGTCTTTCTTTCTCTCTCCCCCTGTCCCCCAATCTATTGCGCCGATTTCTCCACTTCCCCGATTCTTTTTCTCTCTCCCTGCCACCCCCCCTCCTTCTAAGCCACCACACCGATTTCTCCCTGCTTCCCTGAGCCAGGTCTGGCGCGTACTAGTGCCAGGCCCACAAGCCTTCACCTCCGATATCAATTCAGACGTCAGAGAGGAAGGTCCAGGCCAGCCAGGCAACGATTGGCTGGGCCAGAACTTCCTCTCCGACGTCAGATTTGACATCAGAATTGAAGCCTTGTGGGTCTGGCGCTTATACGCACCTGGCCTGGCTTGGGGAGGCAGGAAGAACAAGATTGCAACGTGATCGACTCGCGTTGCCTTTGCGATCTACTGTCTATTGCAATTACCTTTTGGGGCACCCCTGCTCTAGGTCACTGAGATCATCTCAGCAACGTCTACTAACCATTCCTTAAATCCAGCAGCTTTTTACAACACAACACGTAAAACCAACTCCTTGGAACGCACTTCCCCTTACCCTACGGCATGAAGCTAACTTAAATAACTTTTAGAATTAATTTTAAAACTTTTCTTTTTAAAGACGCTTATGAGATCTTTGATTGATAACGGGGGAAAATTTTTTTTACTATTAAATCAGTAAAGATGCTTGCTCCAGCCAACAACTTCCCTGATGTTTTTCCCCGTACCTCTTCCTTTTATTTTTAATATTGTATCTTTACCCTTTTCTCCCCTCGTTTTATTTTTGTCTCAATAGATACTTTTAGTTTTGCTTGTCATTCCCCTGATTTTTAACAATTTTTTTAAAAACATTGTAAAGATGTAAATCGCTTTGGTTTGTAAAAGCGATATATCAAGACTTAATAAACTTGAAACTTGAAACATGATTAGGGGCAGATTCTAGGTGGATTTTGGACACGGTTTGACTTTGGCACCTGTAGGCACCTAACAAAGGCACACTCATTTATTTATTTATTATCTTTTATTTACATCAAAGCACAAACTTTGAAAAAGAAATACAAATCCTCAAAGAAAAGTTTTTCTCATATCTTACATACTATATATTACAGTCCACAAAGGGAGAGAGAGAGAAAAAAACATATCACTACCATGGGAAGTTGGAATTAAGGAAAAGACAAAAGGAAATACGGAGACTGTTAATCAAATTTATGTTCGGCCAGATTCCTGGACATTGGCTCCACTATCCGGGTTCCTTGAAACTGCCTTGCCTTCCAGGAAAAATTGTAATTGTTCAGGTTCATAAAAGACATAACGATTACTTTGATGGGAAATACAACATTTACATGGAAAGCATAGTTGGAAAGTAGCCCCCCAAATTAAAAACTGATTGACAAAAGATTAAAAACTTTTTTCATCGGGATTGTGTCCATTTAGAAACATCAGGAAATATTGCAGCTTTACAGCGAAAAAACTCCGCTTTTTCAGTTTTATAAAATAGTTGAAGAATTGCTTCTTTGTCTTGGAGAAAGACATATGTCACTAATAGCGTGGCTCTAAGAGTAATTTCTACCTGGGAGGATTAGGCGCACTCATTTATACCAAGAAAACCTTGGCATAAATGGGGTACGCCTAAGGTTTTAATGTCTACCCGTGCCTAAGACCACTTAGGTGCTGCTAGGCATGATTCTAGCGGATGACTGACAATTGCTCTCCTCAGCACCTAGGCGCCATATATAGAATCAGGGCCTTAGGGCGCCTTTTACTAAGCTGCGTTAGGGCATTAGCGCATGGAATAGCGCCCACTACAATGCACTGAGCTGGCGTTAGTTCTAGCGCAGGGTTAGCGCAGGCTAATCTGCTGCGTGCGCTAAAAACGCTAGCGCACCTTAGTAAAAGAAGCCCTTAGTGTCCTAAATAGGAAACGATAAATGTTTCCCTGTTAATTTTTTGCAAGCTCTGAGGGCAAAAAAATGCTCTGCAAAGTGTGAGGAGAAAATTCTACATTAGAACGCATTAAAGCTAGATTTTACTGCACTTTTGTAAAAGGGCTCCCTAAATAACTAATAGCTCAGTTTAACAGTATAATAACCTGACTTAATGGTAGCCCACATTGATAACTTCCTCCTTTAACAACAGACTTGGAGATACCGCGTTTGTTCCTCCTGCGTATATATGTTACGTGTTTCTCTTTGTCATAATTTTTATGTCTAGATCTTTCAAATATATTTGCTGTGTAGATTCAAATTTATTTAAAAAAAATTTGTTCTGAGGTGTGACAATATGGGGTTAGCAGACAGCAAAAAATCCAAAATTCCAAAAACATTATAAAATATGCTTTTTGTGGAAGATCGATGCCTTCTATAATCACAGTTACTCTTATAATTATAATTATATATTGTGGAAATCTCAGACCCAAAAACCCGTGAATGGTGATATCACCATAATGAGGTTCATTTAGGGGACCATCATAGATTTTCACCGTCCCCTCAACCATCCAAATAAAGATTATATAGAAAACAAAATAAACAAGCAAATTAAACAAAACTTATCTGTGAATAGGATGGTATGATATCGATAATGAGCCTCATCGGTGATTGAATGATTCTAGTGCTTGTGACATGTTAAAAACTATCGTTGCAATTCCTTCATAATATATGCTTGTCCCTCAATATATGCAATATATGCTTGGAGGGACAAGCATATATTATGAAGGAATTGCAACGATAGTTTTTAACATGTCACAAGCACTAGAATCATTCAATCACCGATGAGGCTCATTATCGATATCATACCATCCTATTCACAGATAAGTTTTGTTTAATTTGCTTGTTTATTTTGTTTTCTATATAATCTTTATTTGGATGGTTGAGGGGACGGTGAAAATCTATGATGGTCCCCTAAATGAACCTCATTATGGTGATATCACCATTCACGGGTTTTTGGGTCTGAGATTTCCACAATATATAATTATAATTATAAGAGTAACTGTGATTATAGAAGGCATTGTTTAAACACTTTATCACAGGATATTTTATAGATTTCTCTCCATATTAAAAGTGTCTTTTTGTGGAAGATCTACAGATTCACAATCTGGGTTTGCATGTTCCCAATACCAAGTTTCAATATATAGAGTGAAGCTACTGATTCTCTTTTTAATGTCATGGAGCCTTGTTTTGGGTGTTCTTGAAAGTGAAGAAGACCTTCTTGTGCTGCTAGGTCTCTGGCAGATTGCAGCCAGGTAGCTTGGGACTTCATAAGCATCTCAGTGGTCCCGTCCACATGGAATCGTGCACAAAAAGTGGCATGGGGAGAATTGCTTCAAAGAGTCTCAGGCCAAGTTCATCCCAAGATGGCTCATAGATGTATCAAAGGGAATCATAGCATCAATAGCAGTAGTTTCTCTGCTTGTTTGGTAGGACAAGGAGTAGGGAAGTCATATTAGTAGTGGGGGATGACAGATAATTCAAGAATTCAGTTTCAGCAGCTGGAGAACATGCCCCTCATAATGCATGTCTTGTGGCATCTTTACTGGTGGGGTTCATTTTTATTATCTAGACAATTAAGATTGTGGGGAATGTGTCGCACAGTGGTTAGAGCTACAGCTTCAGCACTCTGAGGTTGTGGGTTTAAATCCCACACTGCTCCTTGTGACCCTGGGTAAGTTACTTAATCCCCCATTGTCCCAGGTACATTAGATAAAGTGTGAGTCCACCGGGACAGATAGGGAAAAATGCTTGAGTACTTGAATGTAACCCACTTAGGCTATAAGTGGTATATAAGTAATTTTTTTTTTAATGGAACTGGACAAACTACAGAATTGTGACTCTGAAAGATGCATTCAAGTCAAGCAGCCTAACTAATTTCTATGCATCTCTCCCCTCAGAGACATATCCTAAGTGGTATATAAATACGAAAAAAATACCTAGAGGACAAAGGGATTGAGGGGTACAGATAGGAGTAGAGGTAGGTTATAAGGACAGGATTAGAGGATTAGAGGTAAGTTACAAAATTAGTCTGGGACCACTGTTCAGGCGATAGGCCTGATGGGCCGCCGCGTGGGCAGACCGCTGGGCAGGATGGACCTCTGGTCTGTCCCAGCGGAGGCACCTTCTTATGTTCTTAATAATAATAAGATGAAGCAATGCTACCCTAATAAGGAAACTCAAGGAAAGGTAAGCCAGAGGGTTGGAACCCAACAGGATAGCAGATGGCCAATTGCATCACATTGGTTTTGGTCTGTATTGCCACAAGTATATAGCTAGGAATCGTGCAAAGATGTTAGAGAAGCTTTGGTCTTGTCCCCCAACCAATTAACTTTAAGGCCATAGACCATCCCCCCAAACATTTTCTAATTTAACTTGCAATCATCACCATTTCTCCCACAACAATACTTGACATCATGGATTAGGGGAGTACACTGCATTCTTTTTTTTAAGAAGTTTTATAACTATAATACGGTTTTAAAACTGATTTCAAAGTCAGTTGTTAAGATGATCAGTATGGGAGATAGTATTTTTAGTCGTTTAGTTAAATATTTTGAGGACTAGATTTACTTGATTTGTAATGAATTTTCTTATTTTATGAAAGGATGACATTCGTTATTGTTCTACAATCTTTGAAGATCCTGTTTGTGCCCCACCTTGAGCTATGAAGA
Source organism: Geotrypetes seraphini (assembly GCF_902459505.1). Classification (NCBI taxonomy): domain Eukaryota; kingdom Metazoa; phylum Chordata; class Amphibia; order Gymnophiona; family Dermophiidae; genus Geotrypetes; species Geotrypetes seraphini. Next base: position 69,880,585 of record NC_047094.1, on the reverse strand, counting down.
TGTTTAAATTGGTTATAAATGTGGATTTAAATTAAATCAAACAAGAAAACCAAAAAGATGAAGTAATTTCCTCCCCTGCCACAATTTTTATAAGCTTTTTTCCTGTAAAGCAACCATCCCACCCTCTGGTCCATTTATAGCTGCAGGTATTCTGTAAGTAGGAGCAATTCCCTGTCACTACTGTTAAGTTTCAGAACAATGCCAGCTGTCCTGAGGTCAACACCATTTTCTGGTATGGCAGAATCAGTCATGCAGACTCTGCTGTATGGAAAATGATGCTAGCCTCATGTCAGCCAGTGCCAATTTGAAAACAACAGCGGTGGTACAGGAGTGACAGAAAATCTCTCCTGCCCATAAAATACCTGTGGGTGTAAATGGGGTATGCAGAGGGATGGGGAGAGCTCTGGGGAGTGGGAAATGCTTACAAAGGTCATGGGGAGGAAAGTATGGCAGTTCATAAGAAATTAAAAACATTTTGTTTTGTCTTTCATATGGGATCAGTATTCAGCCATGACACATCTGGTTAAACTATACAACTTTAACCAAATATTCAAGCCTTTAAATCAGGGGTAGGGAACTCCGATCCTCGAGAACCGTATTCCAGTCAGGTTTTCAGGATTTCCCCAATGAATATGCAAGAGATCTTTTTGCATGCACTGCTTTCAATGCATATTCATTGGGGAAATCCTGAAAACCCATCTGGAATACGGCTCTCGAGGACCGGAGTTCCCTACCCCTGCCTTAAATTATTAAATCAGTGCTGCACAATATATCCAATTACAGCTAATTAGATAATTTATATTGTTAACATTAACCCTAGGCTTCCCCCTTTTACTAAGCCGCGGTAGATGTTTCTACCGTGGCCCGGAGCGCTAAATGCTCCAACACTGCTCTGATGCTGCTCTGACACTCATACAATTCCTATGAGCTTTGGAGCAGCATTGGAGCATTTAGCGCCCCAGGCCATGGTAGAAACCTCTACCGCAGCTTAGTAAACGAGGGCCTAAGCTAAGTATTTTTCTGACTGGAGCTGACCAGTTAACAAAACTACATGGAACCAATATTTAGCAGTACCTGGTTAAATTATAACCACTTCCTTGGTATGCCTTGGTCCCTCCTCTTTTTAACCAGTTCAATTCTGTCTGGACAAAATTATTTTATCAATGGAATTCTGACAAATTGTTTAAATATTGTCCACCCATGCTTTCCCTGGGGTGTAATTTGAGCAGAGCTGAGGTGAAGTTGCAATGTACGAGGGGCAATCAATAATATCACTTGAAAACCACTGTCCACAAAGAGATTTCTTCAAAACTCGGAACAGGAAAAAATCTGAGGGAGTCAGGTCAGGACTATAGGGTGGATGGTTCAGCTGCTGAAACCCACAATCTCGGATGGCAGCCTGTGATTGTCGTGACATGTGCACCGGCGCATTGTCGTGAAGAAGCAGCATACTTGCTGTGAGTTTTCCTCATCTTTTCACCTTGATTGACTCCAGCAAAGTGATCATTGTGTTGACATAACTCGTCCCAGTTATGGTTGTCTTGTAAGGCATGAACTGAAGAAGCAAAAGTCCCTCATCATCCCAGAAGTCTGTTGCCATGACTTTGCCTGCAGACTTTTCTGTCTTGAACTTTTTGGGGGATGGGGGGATGACTTGTGTTTCCACTGCATTGATTCAACTTTGGACTCAGGATCTCTGTGATAGACCCAAGTATCATTTCCAGTCACCTAACAATGAAAAAATTCACTTAGTCTTCACAGAACATCTCCAAGTTCTCCTGAGAGGCCTTGTGGCCTTCTGATATGGCGTCTGCATTCTTGGAACCCATCTTGCACTAACCTTGTACGTGGCCAACTTTTCATGAATTATTTTCCAAACTATACCTGCCAGATGCCTGTTTCTTCAACTATTCGAGAAACCTTAATTCATCTGTCTGACAAAATTAAATCCTCGACTTTCTTGTAGATTTCTCTGGAAGTCCTTCCACAGAGCGTCTAATGTAAAAATCTGCATGCTCCAAACTTTTACTTTGTAGGATGATGAGGCAGACTCACCAAAAACTGCAATCATGTGCTCATGGATCTCCTTTGGCTTTTTCACTTCTTTTGTGAGAAATATTATCACTGAACAGTGCTCTAAATCTAGTAATTTTTTACTTGATTTGCACAAGGACTCTCCTAACATCCTGTCTCTTGGAATGTAGACTTGCATTGAGCCACAACTATGCATGAGTAACCTTGAAACATGTCATACATGCTTAGACTTGTTTCAACATGCTTGCTACTTTCTTTCACACTCAGGTAGATAAATTATTGAACACCCTTCATATATACATAGAGGGACTTTTCAAAACATGCGTCTAAGTCTGATTTGGATGTATGGCATTAGACGTCCAAAGTCGGCAGTAAGAAAATGCCTATTTTTGAAAGGCAAACTACTGTACATCTAGAAATTTATTTTTTTTTAAATCCTCTATCTGGACATCTAAGCTGTTGGGATGCCCAGACCACCAGGACATCTATCTTTATACCACATTTTCGACAAAAATTTTGTCCAAGTTCCAAATGCCCCAAACAAGACCATTGGACTGGACACCCAAACATGGCAATAGAGCAGTGGGGCACCTTAGAGGGCACTGCTGTGAACTTCACATAAAGAGTGCAACATAAATATCTCACCAGAACTCCCTTATAGGTTATGGTGAGCCCCCCCCCAAAACCCACTATACCCACCTGTCTACAATCCCAAAAGCCCTTATGGCTGCAGGTGGCACATATATGGCAAAGAGTCGGGTTTGGGTTTTTTTTGGTGGGCTCACATTTTCCACCATAAATGTAGTGGTTAGAGTGGCTTATGGGACTTACTGCTCCTCTCTATGGATCACTAGCTCTCCCACCAGGCTACTTAAGACATCTGTGTGCAGCTCTACTAGGCTTTCCTATACTGGATGCTGATGTTCTGGAGACAGGTATGTATATTTGTATTCTGATCTTTGTGGGTGAAAGGGGGGGTCAATGAGCACCTTGGAAGTGTGGGGGTATTTTACCTTGATGTATGCAGTGATCATCAGGTCAGTTTCGGCACCTTTATGGCACTTAGACCCTTCTAAAACAGGTCTAGTTCCAAACATATAAGTTCTGTCCAGAATGTCTTACAAAATGTTTGATTATCGCAGCAAGACATCCATGTTTAACCCGCCCCTTCAGACCGGCCAAAGCCCGCCCATAACACGACTCCACCATGCCCATCTCGTGCTCTGAACATACAGAGGCTGGAACACCTTGCTAAATGTATAAAAAGATGGTTTTGATTATCGGCACTTGGACGTCCTGGCGATTAGGATGTCCAAGTGCCGATTTAGGATGCTTTTTGAATGTCTATGTTTTTTGATTATGAGCATATTATACAAAGTACACATGTAGAGACATAGAGAACATACAATAATTTACACATTCACAGCAGGTATAAATCTATCCAAAACAATTTGGGCTGTAGTTATCAATGTGGACTACTTTTAAGATGTGTTATTTTACTACTAGCTCGCGCAGTTTTAGCACAGATTTCATTTTATGCAGTAAGACTTAGTTGTTGATAATTGGGAGTAAGAGTAAAATGGTAGCCTACATTGATAACTTCTCTCTTAAGAAAAAAAAAATGTTTATAGAAATCTAAATCACGGCTATACCTAACAAATTTGATCCAAGTATAGGGCAATGAAGCCATTGTGACATCAACGAGGAGGTTAACTCTGAGGCATTGATAGAATGAGTCATTATGACATCAAAATATCACTGAAACTCTTCACACTAAGGGGGAAATTAGCAACATGGGCTACTGTTAAGATGTTTTATTTTTACTATAGACCTAATTAATAACTGGGGTTAAAAGCTCTCCTCCTCCTCCTACCCCTTCCCGCCTCTCACTCCCTGCCTTCTCGTGCTCCCCTTCCTCTCCTGTCTCTCCTTTTCTCACTCTCCTGTCTCTTCTAGGAATGTCTTTGTCCTGTAATTTTTTTGTGAATGACAATTGTAACCCGTTCTGAACCCCCGGGAGAATGGAATAGAAATCAAATTTAATTAATTAATTAATAATGGTAGCCAACATTGATAACGTCCTTTTTTGTGTGCGACAGGAAGTCATCATAGAAGCCCTGGGTTATTTTGGACTTCCTTCCACAGCTGGCATCATGCTTGATGCAGTTTTCCAGGTCTGCCATATCTGGGTGGGTAGAACTAACATTTCAGCCATGATGCTGTGGCTTTCTTCAGGGTATGCTGTGAAGTCTGCACTGTTTATCTTTATATAACGGGTCCTTAAACTCGCCAGATAAATTTCCATTCTATGGGAAAAAGAGACCAATGGATTTTCCCACCAAAATTCAAATTAGTGACCAGTGGACTTTCCTTCCTTATTCACCTCAAGCCCCAGTCAATTGGGTTTGAGGACCCACTACATATAAAGGCAAATTGCAGATCTCACAACATACCCTGAAGAAAGCCACAGCATGATGGCTAAAAGGTTGGTTCTATCCAGACGTGACAAACAATGCTCCTTCTAAGGTACACAGCTGCACAGCCACGCACCTCTTTTTACCTCCCTGCACAGCAATTTCAGACTGCCGCATACCCAAGCAGCACTTCTCCACCTCCTTCCTGCTGCCATCCCAACCACTGCTGCTGCTTCTCCAAACGAGCAGTGTCTGTATTATCGGCAGCTGTCTCCATCCTGGAACTGGAAGAGGACATTGGAGAAGCATGACCAGCAGCTGTGCATACTGAGGCTGCAAGTGGGTCCCCACGGGAGAGTGAGGTACGCAGTTCTGCCACTGCTGCTGCTCATTTAGAGGAGAATGATGGGCAGGAGGGAGGTGAGAAAGTGCTCAATGGAAGTGGGAAAGAGAGAGGAGGCAGATGCTGGATGGAAGTGGAGAGGGAGAGAAGGGCAAATGATAGATGGAAGCAGGGGTGACAGAGGGGGCAGCAGATGCTGGATGGAAGCAGAGATGACAGTGGGGGCAGACACTTTATGGAAGCAGGGAGGAGAGTAGGGGGCAGAGGCAGGATGGTATTTTGCACAGTACCGAGGGGACATGCATTGCTTTCTTTTTTTTTTCTGGTGTTACGCTGTATGAAGAGTCTGGATTCATGAATGTTCAGTTTAATTTTAATTTCTATTTTTAATTTTGTGGGTACTTATTCTATACTGGGTAAAAGTCTGTGTTCTGCATGTGTTCCCTATCCCCCTATTCTCTTTAACATCTATATGTCCTCCCTGAAACTCCTCCAATTATCCCCCCTTGAAACAATCTACACATACGCTGATGACATCCTTGTCCTCCTTGAGACAGACCAGAACCTCACCAACCTCCACGAGAACATTACAGCTTGCATAATGAGACTCCATTCCTGGTCCTTCTCGGTACAGATGAAATTGAATGAATCAAAAACAAAATTACTCTGGCTCGGCCCAAAATTAGAACACCTGCCCACCCTCTTCGCACTACCCTCAGGTGCTGCACTGCAGCTTGAGTTCTCAAGCAAGGTCCTTGGCATCATTATCAATTCTTCTCTCTCCCTCAATGACCACCTCAACTCCTTGGCTAAATCATGCTTTTTCAGCCTCCACATGCTGAGGAAAGTAAGATCCTATTTTCGCCAACAACATTTCACCATCCTTGTCCAATCCATCATCCTCTCCAAATTAGACTATTGCAATGCCATCTACTTAAGCCTATCAAAAAAAGTCTTCAAAGACTCCAGCTAATCCAGAATACTGCAGCCAAGTTGATCTTTGCAAAACGCAAGTCAGACCATGTCTCCCCCACTCCTAGCCAAACTTCACTGGCTCCCAGTGATTTCCAGAATCCATTTCAAATGCTCCTGCCTGGCTTTTAAGATCATTCACGGTATCCTTCCTCCCTTAATCCCACTATTTTATAACTCCTCGAGTCCTGACTCTACCAGACCCGCCCAAAGTTATAAATTATCCTTCCCCTCTCTACACGGTATTCGCTTTGCAGGCAAACTGGGAAAATCCCTTCTCTTCAGAATCACAGGTCTTTGGAACGACCTTACCACCCCCCGCTGCGGAACCTGGGCTCCCTCCAATTATTCCGCAAGCAACTGAAAACCTGGCTTTTCACTAAAATGTAATTCTATCCCCCCTTATTCTTCTCTTCTATATATAAGTTCATGTAAACCTTTTTTTCTTTCTCTTCCTATATTTTAAGTTCTTGTAAACCGTGCCGAGCTCCACAACATCTGTGGAGATGATGCGGTATATAAACTTAAGGTTTAGTTTAATTTAGTTTAGTGTGAAAGAGATTTGGTTTTCTGTTAGCATTGTCTGCACAATTGATCTGCATGATTGATCTATTCTAATTTGTTTTTTCAACAGGTTTAGTGATGTATCGTGCTCACGGCAGTGTTTGGGTAGAGTCTTTTCCTAAGTATGTAGATGCTTGTTGTGTGACTTGTGGAAATTACTGCTATTATGGTATGTTTGAATTGCTCTGTTGGTGATGAGTGGCATTTGTAGTGTTTTGTATTATTTCACTATGCCTGCCTGCAGGCCTGGTATTGGATTTGGTATTGGTATTGGTATTGGATTTGGACTGGGGTGATATAGGTGTTTGGATGGTATTGTTCCTTAAATAAATGCATTATGGGGTTCATAATCAAAACAAAAAAAATCTAAAAAGTGGCCTAAATCGGTACTTGGACGATCAAAAAGCCAGATCGTCCAAGTACCGATAATCAAAGCTGGTTTTAGATGCATCTAAAACCAGCTTAGGCCTTTCCCCTGCCTCTAAACACCTAGAGGAGGGGAAAGGGCAGAGATGGGCAGGAGATGGGCTGACCTAGACTTAGTCATACAGCAGGTATAACCAAAAGGTTTAACAGGTTGCCTAGTTGGCACTTATACGTTTTGACTTAGACCAAGTCTAAACAGGTATAAGTGCCGAAAAGGGGCTGCTGAGCTGATCGCGGCTGCTGTGATCACCTCAGCGGCCCCAGCAACCTGCCCTGCCCCCACCACAATGATCATGGAAGGAGATATGGCTCATCTCCCCTACTGCGATGGCGATCCCCCACCACCCAAACCGTGGCACTTCGGGATGAGAATCATGGCAGGAGAGATGAGGCATCTCCCCTGCCGCGATCCTCCCCCCCCCCCAAAGTGCCGCGGTTCAGGGGATTGCCATCGCTGCAGGAGAGATGCCCAACCTCTCCTGCCACGATCCGCCACCCCCACAGAACAGACATGGGCATGAGGGAGTCCAACCCCTCCTGGCAACAATGAACCCCTCCCATGACCTACACCCCCCCGAACCCCTTATCGGCCCACCCCCGAACTCCGCGACACTCCCCCAACCTGCGACCCCATGACACCCCACCCCTGATACCCCCTTACCTAAAATCCGTTGGCCGGATGAACGGATGTCAAGCCCATCCGCATGTCAGGTCCGCCATCAGCCGAATGGCAGGCCTTAGGGCCTGAATGGGCCAGGAATTGGCCCACTTGCCTTAGGCCCCGCCCACAGGAGGGGCCTAAGGCAACTGAGCCAATTCCAGTTGGCACAAGTGCCTAAGGCCCCTCCTATGGGTGGAACCTTAGGCACCTGGCCCAATCAGGCCCTAAGGCCCACCATTCAGTGGATGACGGGTCTGCTGGACGGACAGGCTTGGGACCCGTCCATCCGGCCAATGGATTATAGGTAAGGGGGTGTCGAGGGTGGGGTGTTGCAGGGTCGCCAGTTGGGGGTTGTTATGGGGTTCGGGGGGCAATTGAGAGTTCAGGGGCAGTCGTGGGGGGGTTCGTCATGGGTAGGAGGCATTGGGCTCCCTCCTGCCCATATTGGTTTGGTGTGGGGGGATCGCAGCAGGAGAGATTGGGCATCTCTCCTGCAGCGATGGCAATCCCCAACCCCCCAAACTGCGGCACTTCAAGGGGAGGATTGCAGGAGAGATGCCTCATCTCTCCTGCCGTGATCCTCACCCCAAAGTGCCACAGTTCGGGGGGGTGGGGGATCGCCATCGTGGCAGGGGAGATGAGCCATCTCTCCTGCCACGATCATTGTTGGGGGGGGGGGGTGGATTCTGTAACCGGTGTTCTTTTTGACAGACACCGGTTACAGAATCCAGCTTTTAGGCAAAGGACTAGCCCCTCCTTTGCCTAAAAGATCTGGTTTTGGGCATTTGGGACTTAGGCTGTTTTTTGATTGGTAATGTGTTGTAAGTGTAGACGTAGTGGTGGTCTGGGTGTTTAAACAGCAGAACGTAGAGGTAGGTCATTCTCAAAAAAACCTTCATTTTGAACGTTTTTTTTGAAAATGGTCATTTTCCCTGCTTCGACTTTTAGCGTTTAGGGTCTAGGCCAAAAGGGGACTTAGATGTGTTTTTTTTTTTATTATGCCACTCCATGTGTTTACTCAGGCTCCCTGTCTAATATAACATTTTTTTGTAAAGATCAAAAACTATTCTGTGTAGTGTGACATTTATGTACAGTTTTTTTATATTTTCTCTTTAGCTAAATAGAAATAATTTTACTTCTCAAATTTTTAATATAAATTTGACATAATTTTCAAAAATTGCTTGCCATTGCCCCCTCCCTGGGCTCACTAGGCGCCAGCCCAGCCCTGCTCAGAACAAATCATGACTTGCACAGCTGCTTCCCTGGCTTAGAGGGAACATTGGTGGCAAGACCCAGAAAACTGCAACAAGCATCACAGAAGCTCATTTTCTAAAGACACATTGGTGCCTATGTTGCCTTTATCAAATAAGCACTTTTTTTGGACATTTCACATAGGTACCCTATTATGAAATTACCATCTAATAGGCTTTTCTATGGGAATTACATATCTTATGCATATTAATAGGTTTTTATAAAATTGCCCTTCTGATATGCAGGGAAATATATGTACATAGTTTTACCCAGACTGTAAAAGGGACATTCTTGGAGGCAGGGTTGGCAAAAGGCTAGCATTACATACTTTGTATGCCTGTGTGAATAGGAAAATTTGTGCGTGTCAAGGAGCAGGTGTACAGATAGGCACATAAATTCTCTGGGGTAATGGGAATATGCCCATAATTTCATTATGAAAATTTGCTAGTACCTGCACAGAGAAAAACAAGTACATAAAACCTGTGCATCCATGCAGTTATAAATTTTTCTCCAAAGTGAGTCAAACCACTTAAAGACACAAAACAAAGATAGCCATTGTGAAACACAGAGGTTAGCGTAGCTGTTTATCGGTGCACAGAAAGGATGAGAAGACAAAGTAACGTGTTAATAGCTCTTCCAGTTTGTGTAGCTGTCAGGACCTATTGCTTTGCTGTCACTATCTTTGTTTTTATTCTTTCCAAAACAAACAATATCAGAAAGAACTTATACTTATACAAAAGGGGTCAAGAATGTTTGACTGTCTGAAGGCAAAAATAACCGAAAATGTAATGAAACAGGATCAAATTTTTTATGGTAGAAAATCATATAAAATTTGAAAATGCGTCAAATCGGACTAAGGATTTCAGAGAAATAAGCTCCCCCCCCACACCCACAAAATGAGAAAAGCCGTTCCAGCCAGTGCTGCCGGATTCAGGGAAAATTTTTCAATTCGATTCGATTTGGCCTATTGAATAGATTTTTCAATTCACTTTTCCTGCCCAATCGAGTGGTTTTTGGGATTTTTTTTTTTTTTTCAAACGACCTAGCAGATTTATTTTGTAGCCTCTTCAGCCACCCCATCCGACACCACTTTACCTTCTTGCCAATGCTGTGGTGTAAACAAAACAAAAAAGACTTTTCCTTTCTCTGCTAGGACCTAGCTCAGGCTTGCTGTCTAACACCAGCTCTGGCAGGATATACATTTTAAATTTGACATATTGTAGTAACAAAATAGAAAATAAAACTATTTTTTCTAACTTTTGATGTCTAGTTATTTGGTCCCAGGCTCTAGTTTCTGTTTGTGTTCTGTTAACTTGCTTACCAGGGTCTCCTGCTCATTTGACAATTTCTTCCTTTTCCATGCTCACCATTCATCTGTACCTTCCTTTCCACTGCCATATTTAACATTTCTGTTTCTTTCCCAATGTCTACCATCTCTCTCTCTCACTGTCTTGTGCCCAGAGTCAAGCCTCTCTATTCCCCTCCATGCAGCATCTCTTCCTTTCTCCTCTCCATTATCATGTGCAACATTTCTTTTCTCTCCACATGCACCATCTCTTCCTGCTCTCCATCCTACGGGGCAAAAATGTATACCAAGGGAAGCCAACATATATAAGAACATATAAAAGAACATAAGAATAGTCTTACTGGGTCAGACTAAAGGTCCATCAAGCCCAGTAGCCCATTCTCACAGTGACTTGGCCTGGCCAGGTCACTAGTACCTGGCCAAAACCCAAAGAATAGCAACATTCCATGCTACCAATCCAGGGCAAGCAGTGGCTTCCCCCATGTCTTTCTCAATAACAGACTATGGGCTTTTCCTCCAGGAAATTGTCCTAACTCTTCTTAAAACCAGCTACGCTATCCGCTCTTACCACAACCTCTGACAATGCGTTCCAGAGCTTAACTATTCTCTGAGTGAAAAAATATTTCCTCCTATTGGTTTTAAAAGTATTTCCCTGTAACTTCATTGAGAGTCCTCTAATCTTTGTAATTTTGACAGAGTGAAAAATCGATCAACTTGTACCCATTCTTCTCCACTCAGGATTTTGCAGACTTCAATCATATCTCCCCTCAGCTGTCTCATTTCCCAGCTGAAGAGCCCTAACCTTTTTCTTCATATGAAGAGCTCTAACCGGCTTTCCTCATACGAAAGGAGTTCTATCCCCTTTATCATTTTGGTTGCTCTTCTTTGAACCTTTTCTAGGGCCACTGTATCTTTCTTGAGATAAGACCAGAACGGAACGAAATACCATGGAGCGATACAGAGGCATTATAACATTCTTAGTCTTGTTAACCATTCTTTTTTAATAATTCCTAGCATCTTGTTTGCTTTTTTGGCCGCCGCCACACATTGGGCAGAAGGTTTCATCGTATTGTCTACAATGACACCCAGATCCTTTTCTTGGGCACTAACCCCCAAAGTGGACCCTAGCATCCGGTAACTGTGTTTTGGGTTATTCTTCCCAATGTGCATCACTTTGCATTTGTCCACATTAAATTTCATCTGCCACTTGGATGCCCAATCTTTCAATTTCCTATGGTCTGCCTGCAATTTTTCACAATCTGCATGTGTTTTAACAACTTTGAACAGTTTAGTGTCATCTGCAAATTTAATCACCTCACTCGTCATTCCAATTTCTAGATCATTTATAAATAAGTTAAATAGTACCGGCCCCAGTATAGATCCCTGCGGCACTCCTCTGTTTACTTTCTTCCACTAAGAAAAATGACTATTTAACCCTACCCTCTGTTTTCTATCTGATAACCAGTTCATAATCCACAACTGAACTTTGCCACTTATCTCATGAACTTTGTCACCTATCCCACGACTCTTTAATTTTCTTAGAAACCTCTCACGGGGAACTTTGTCAGAAGCTTTCTGAAAATCTAGATACACTACATCAACTGGCTCACCTTTATCCACATGTTTATTCACACCTTCAAAGAAGTCAAACAAATTGGTGAGACAAGATCTCCCTCGGCTGAACCCATGCTGACTCTCTCATTAAATCATGTTTGTTTACGTGTTCCACAATTTTATTTTTTTATAATTGTTTCTACCATTCTGCCCGACCCTGAAGTCAGACTTACCAGTCTGTAATTTCCTAGATCTCCCCTGGAAAGCTTTTTAAAAATCAGCGTAAAATTGGCTACCATCCAATCTTCAAATGATTTTAGCAACAGGTTACAGTTCACTAACAGCAAGTCAGCAATTTCATGTACCATCCTGTCTAGACCAAGGTTCGTTGAACCAACATACTCTCTCCAACAGTGGTCATCTGAGTCACAAATACCCAGAAGATCCCAAAAAGTCAATCTACTTCTCATAGCTCATTTTCAGGATGAACAATGGCTCTCCCAGGTCAATCTGGCTAATAATTTTTTTATGCACTTTTCTGCAAGAACTTATCCAAACTTCTTTTGAACCCCATTGTGTTGGGCATCTTGAAAGTGTTCTCCAGGAAGACTCCACAGCTTAATTACATGCTGTGTGAAAAAAATACTTTGTTCAATTTGCTTTCAATCTGCTGCTTGTTAGTTTCATGGAGTATCCTCCTGTTTTAGTGTTCTTTAAAGGTTAAACAATTGTGCCTTATTTAAGTGTTCCTCCCAGCTCATGATCTTATAAACTTCTGTTGTACAGTATATCCTCTCAGTCATCTATTCTCCAAGCTGAAAAACTCTAACCTAACAAGTACTTCAAACCTGTTTAGCTTTCTTCATAAGTTTTTATCACTTATGTCACCCTTCTTTGAACCTTTCCTACTTTCAGTATATCATTTTTGAAATGAGGCAAACAGAATTACACATAATACTCAAGGTGTGGTCACATCAGTGATTAAGCAGAGGCATAGAGGGGCATAATCAAAACATATATCTAAATCCAATTTGGACGTAGGGCACTAGTCACCCAAACCCGGAAGCAGCAAAATATCTATTCTCAAAAAGTACATCTAAAATATTTTTTTCCAACAATTGTCTCTCTGTACGTCCAGGCATTTGATCGCCAGACCGCCACTACATCTATCTTTATACCATATTCTCGACTCAAAATTCACCCAAGTCAGAAACACCCAGAACAAGACCTTTTGGATATGGGAGGGGCCAGCATTGTGATGGACTGGCTACCCAGACATGGCAATAGAGCAGAGGGGCACTTTATAGGGCACTGCTGTGAATTTCACAAAAAGGGTACCACATAAACATCTCACCGGAACTTACTTATAGGCTAAGGTGATCGCTCCCAAATACCCCCCAAACCCACTATACCCACCTGTCTACAACCCCTGTAGCCCTAATGACTGCAGGTGGCACCTATATGGCAGTACAGTAGGGTTTTGGGTTTTTTTGGTGGGCTCACATTTTCTACCATTAATGTAATGGTTAGAGTGGCTTATGGGCCTGGGTCCTCCTCTCTATGATTCAGTAGCCCCCCCCCCCCCCCCCGACTACTTAAGCTATCTTTGTGCAGCTCTACTGGGCTTTCCTATAGCAGATACTGATATTTCTGGAGGCAGGTATGTACGTTTTTATTCTGAATTTTGTGGGGGTGCGACAGGATCAGTGAACATGGGGGGAGTGTGTGTGGGTCTCTACTTTGCCCCTGCAGTGGTTTTCTGGTCCCTTTTGATACCTTTTTTGGCACTTATTCCTGCTTTTACTTCATCTAACTCGCAACGTATAAGTTTCGCTTAGGAAGTCTCATCAAACATTCGATTATCCCTGCAGGACGACTAAGTCTAGGTTGGCCTACATCCTGCCCACATCCCGCCCTAACCACTCCTCCAGAATTGCCCCTTTCAGCTCTGGGCAGACAGCAGGATTCAGAGATCTAAAAAGTCCTTAGATATGTCCAACAAGCCGTTTCGATTATCGGCACTTGGACAACCTGACTTTTAGGACGACCAAGTGCCAACTTGTGCGGGTTTGTAGACATGTTTAAGGTTTGATTATGAGCCCCATAATGACATTCTCAATATTGTCCTCTATTCCTTTTCAGATAGTCCCTAACATTCAATTTGCTCTTTTAGCGCTCACGGCCTACTATTATTCACATATTATCCACAATGATTTGAAAACCTTTTATGGGGGAGGGGGTAATATTTTACTCAGAATTTAGCATTTAGTTAAAATGATTTATTCATATGCACATCACTTTCATCACTAACCCCCCCCCCCCCCCCCTTTTACAAAACCATAGCGCGGATTTTAGCGCCAGCCATGGCAGTAACAGCTCCAACGCTCATATGGGAAGTAAATGTCATCTTCCATTTAGATGCACAGTCTCCTAATCTCACAAGTTCCCTTTGCAATTCCTTGTAATCCTCTGCTGTTTTAACAACTTTGAATAATTTTGTGTCATCTACAAATTTGATCACCTCACTCGTCACGTCAATCTTCAAATCATTTATGAATATGTTAAACAGCACAAGTATAGACTTCAGCCAAGCTATTTACCCTAAGGTAATTATATCCTGCTACTTATCCAGGGATAACTACTTCAAGCTGATCAGCATGAGTTACTGAGACAAATAGCCTGGGCTATTTATCTTGACGTAATTACCTTGGATTAACTACCTTAGGGCAATTAACTTGGGCCATTTACCCTGGGGCAATTACCCCAAGCTATTTTTCCTGGCATAATTACCTCTAGTTATTTACCTCAGGGTAATTATTCCAAGATATTTACCGAGTTTATTTAAAATTTGTTATACCGCCCATGCCATCTTATCCAGGGCAGTTAACCCAGGTTATACATACCAGGGCACATAGGAGCCAACTTTTGAAAATGATTGGGGGTACTCAATGTATAACTCAACAAATTTCCCCCTCACCCAGCAACGGAAAAAAAAGGAAAAACAAAATACGTCTACATAAGAACATAAGAATTGCCACTGTTAGGTCAGACCAGTGGTCCATCGTGCCCAGCAGTCCGCACATGTGGCGGCCCTTAGGTCAAAGACCTGCTTACGTTCTGGTTCAACAAGAACTTGTCTAACTTTGTCTTGAATCCCTGGAGGGTGTTTTCCCCCTAAACAAAAAAAACAGCCTCCGGAAGAGCGTTCCAGTTTTCTACCACTCTCTGGGTGAAGAAGAACTTCCTTACGTTTGTACGGAATCTATCCCCTTTTAACTTTAGAGAGTGCCCTCTCGTTCTCTCTACCTTGGAGAGGGTGAACAACCTGTCTTTATCTACTAAGTCTATTCCCTTCATTATCTTGAACGTTTCGATCATGTGATGACCAACCTGTATTTAAATGTTAAGAGCAGGGACAGAGAATATGGACATATCAAAATCAAGGGTCCAACCACTCTCTCCTTCCCCTCCCAACATGTCAGCATCATACTCTCTCTCTCTCTTTCCCTCCCTCAATTCAAGCCATTTACAGCACTTTTCTCCAACCAGTGCCTCTTTTACCTCAGCCCATCTACATCACACTCTATTCCTCCAATTTATCATTTTCCCTAATTTTATCCCTGCCCTCCCTCTGTACTTTTTAATTTTTCTCCTCCTGAATAGGCATAATTTGATGCTTTATATTTGGGGGCAGGGAAATTAATTGAGCTTGGCCTGCTCTACTTTCTAACCCCCGTTTTACTAAGCTGCAGCAGAGGTTTCTAGCTTGGCCTGGAGTGCTAAATGCTCCGACGCTGCTCTGACACTCATAGAATGCCTAAGCCACGCTCACAGAATCAATAAGCTATGCTCTACATACTTTCTCTGCTTGTATGCCGTGACCTGGATAGGTGCCTAGTTCATAAGCCAACCCTATATATGGCTCAATATTTTGAGATACCATATATACTCGAAAATGAACTGAGATTTTTGGGCCAAAAAAATGGCCCATAAATGGGGGTCTCGGCTTATATTCGGGTCATCACCCACTCTCCTCCCGGACTTGTTGCAGGCCTCCACCAGGCCTGCCGTATGGACTAGTGTGGTTGGCCGAGACAGGAAGGATCCCTCCCATCTCCTGTACCAGCAGACTCTGCCAATTTTTTTTTACCTCTCTCCCACCTCCCCCTGGGTACCTTTTTGAATTGCTGGTGGTCCAGCGGTGTACCAGGCAGGAGCGAGCTTTCCACGCTCCTTCCCCATGCTGAGTCCCACCCTGAATGGCTGCCTTGAGTTCTCATGCCCCAGCAGTGTACCAGACATGAGTGACCTTTCCTTCCTCCTGTCAAGAGCTGAGCTGCTTGCTGAATGGCTGCCCTGAGTTCTCGCGCTGGGCAGGAGCAAGGAAAGGGATTCAAAAAGGTACGCGGGGCAGGTGGGAGGTAGGTAAAAAATATTGTCAGGGTTGGCTGGAACAGGAGATAGGAGAGGTCTCTCCTATTCTGGTCCACCATGTCATACAGCAGGCCCGATGGAGGCCTGCAGGACATTGGGAGAGAGGGGGGACAGAACACAGGGCAGGGAGAAGGGCTGGGTGCAGAGCGTGGCAGGGAGGGAGGGAGGGGAACTAGATGCAGAGCTTGGCAGAGAGGGCAGGAGAACAGGGTGGAGAGCAAGGCAGGAGGAAGGGAGGCTGGGTGCAGAGCCTGGCAGGGAGTGAGAGGAGCTGAGTGCAGTCTGGCAGGGGAGGGAGTGAAGGAGGGGAGGCAGGGCACATGAATATTAACACACACACACACCGGTCTTATATTCGAGTCAATCTTTTTTCCTCTTTTTTTTGGGGGGGGGGAGGAAAGGGTACCTCGCTTTATACTTGGATTGACTTATATTCGAGTATATACAGTAGTCTTTTTGTTAAGTTTTCTCCTTGGGCAATGTTGAGGCTTGTAGAAACTGAGTTCGCTGTTCCAGCCCAGAAGGATCCAGGTCAGGTCAGCTTGTCAGTTCAGAAAGTAAAGAGCTAAGGGATAAAAATATCTAAATTGGATCAGAAACAGAGAATAAACCCATTTTTACATGCTACCAAGCTATCATATGCCCAGTTTGAAATGCCCAAACATATCTTGCTAAAAAGCTACAGGATGCAGAACATCTAATGCGCAAAACCTTAGCTCTTCATACTAGACATAAATTCACAGTCATCTTCCAAAGAAATCTACAGTAAATGTAGTCAGTCTTAACTAGAATTAGCTACACTGATACCATGACAAGAGTAGTTTTCTGGGGCCTTGAAGCCTGGAGATTTGAAGCCTTTACCACATACCTCAGAATGAATACGGTACTGCTTGAGCAGAAACAACAATAACCCTTCTGTTCTTTCTTTCAGGTGTGCCAAAGCAGATTCAGATGGCTAATCAGTCACTCTTTTACCTTCTGGGCAGGCGAAAGGGCATGCTGGAACTCATGGACAGCATTTGGACCTAACAATGAAAGGAATTCACGTGCTATGGTTGGGCAGAAGAGGCAGTACTGGGACTAACTGAAAGTCGAATTAATATATGTGGAAGTTCAAGCCCATCCAGACATCTTTCTAATTTATTTGGGTAGAAAAGTCTTAGACAAATTATCCAGTACACAGCTGCGAGCCAAAATCAAAGAAAATTTGATTTACTTGAAATCAGTCTTTTTCAATGTGAATATCATTTGATCCAACATTATCCTGAGGTAGTAGTGTGAAGAGATAGGCACTCCTTGATTAGGGGAAGAAGCAGGTAAACAAATAGCTACGTAAGTTATTTGGTCAAGTATCTCAGAAGCAACAGAGGGTTGGAGTAAAGGGACATTACTCAGACTGGCAATGGGTCATGAGCGGAGTTCCACAGGGGTCGGTGCTGGGACCGCTCCTATTCAATATATTCATTAACGACCTGGAGGCAGGAACAAAATATGAGGTTATTAAATTTGCGGATGACACCAAACTATATCGCAAGGTCAATAATATGGAGGACTGCGAAGATCTCCAAAAAGATCTGACAACACTGGAAAAATGGGCCAAAAAGTGGCAAATGAGTTTCAACATAGGGAAATGCAAGGTCATGCATATAGGGAAAAAAAACCCGATGTTCACTTACAAAATGGGGGGATCAGCGCTAGGGGTGAGCGACCTTGAAAGAGACCTGGGAGTGATGGTAGACACAACATTGAAGGCGTCGGCGCAGTGTGCTACGGCCTCAAGGAAAGCAAACAGAATGTTGGGTATCATTAAGAAGGGTATCACGACCAGGACAAAGGAAGTCATCCTGCCACTGTATCGTGCTATGGTGCGCCCGCACCTGGAGTACTGTGTTCAGTTCTGGTCGCCATACCTCAAGAAGGACATGGAGGTACTTGAGAGGGTCCAGAGAAGAGCAACTAAGCTAATAAAGGGCATGGAGGACCTCTCATATACTGACAGACTGAAAAAGCTAGGGCTTTTCTCCCTGGAAAAGCGGAGACTTAGAGGAGACATGATAGAAACCTTCAAGATCATGAAGGGCATAGAAAAAATAGACAGGGACAGATTTTTCAAATTAAGGGGATCAATAAGTACAAGGGGGCACTCAGAGAAATTGAAAGGGGAGAGATTTAGAACAAACGCCAGGAAGTTCTTTTTCACACAGAGGGTGGTGGATACATGGAACGCGCTACCAGAGGATGTGATAAACATGAGCACGCTACAGGGGTTCAAAGAAGCTTTGGATAGGTACTTGGAAGACAAAGGGATTGAGGGGTACAGATAAGAGTAGAGGTAGATTATAGGGATGGGATTAGAGGTAAGTTACAAAATTAATCAGGGACCACTGTTCAGGCACTAGGCCTGATGGGCCGCCGCGGGAGCGGACCGCTGAGCAAGATGGACCTCTGGTCTGACTCAGCGGGGGCAACTTCTTATGTTCTTATGTAAATTGTAGCAGCCAGCTGAACTGGCTTTTGCCAAACCCAATGCAATTCACTCATCCAGGCAGTGGAAGGTTAAGTCACAAGGATCTGCAGCAGAATTTGAACCGGGCTTCCCTAGGTCTCAGCCTGGTAAACTAACCATTAGGTTACTCCTCCTACTTCTTTTTTGAAACTTGTTTAGACCTAGCTTATTCCTTTTCACTTAGGGTTGCCAGATTTTACAATTGTAAAATCCGGACACCCTAGACCTGCCCCTAGGCTCGCCCATCTCCGCCCCAGTCCTCATAAGGAAGACATGTCCAGGGGAATCTGTGCGTCTGGTAACCCTGTTTTCACTGATAGCTCAAGATGAATTGTATTTGGCTACAGTAGGTCTTCCCTGTACCCAAAGGGCTCACAATCTAAGGAGGCCTATTTACTAAAGATTTTTCTTCCATTGTGTGTCTGTGGTAAAAATGCTTCGTAATAGGGCCTTAAGTTTGTACCTGAGGTAATGGAGACCGAAGTGATTTGCCCAACATCATCAAGAGAAGCAGCAGGTTTTGAACCCTGGCTTTCCTGGTTCTTAGCCTGCTATTTTAACCACTAGGCGTATTCCTCCACTCTAATAAAATCATACAACTCCTCTTCTTGAATCACTGCATTGGCTCCTGTTTGATTCTGCATTAAATTCAAACTGCTTGCCCTTTCTGACAAACACATTTGCTCTGCAGCGCCTCATTACCTCTTCTCTCATTTCCCCATTCACACTCCTCTTCTCAAACTTTTCTCAGCAGGCAAACTGCTGTTCCTCATTCCTTTCTCATCCACTGTGAAATCTCAGCTCTGTGCCTTCTGCTGTGCTGTACATATAATAGTTTCCCTAAATGCATACACCCTGCCCCCTCTCTTGCCAGATCCAGATCCAGCCTGAAAATGAGGGGGGGGGGAGTACCAGGGATCTCCAACACCAGGACCAATATTCACATTTGCACCCCCACTAGGGTTGCCAGATTTTACGATTATAAAATCCGGACACCCTAGACCTACCCACAGACCCGCCCATCTCTGCCCTAGCGCCGCTCCCCGCTGCCTGCTTTGGTCGGGAAGGAGGCAATCCGTGCATGTATGGATTGCCCCCTGCCCAACACAGTTGAGAGGAAGATTTTCAAAACCCGGACAAAATGCTGGGTTTTGAAAAGCCGTCCAGACCCCGGGGACATGTCCTCAAAAGGATAACATGTGAGGGGAAATCCAGACGTCTGGTAACCCTAACCCCAACCCCCACAACATACATCACATCATCAAGGGCCCAGGCTTTTGATTTTTGACTTTCCAGCAACTTCTCTAGCACCCCCCTCGGGTGACTGCACCTGGGGGGGTCATGGCCCTCTCCTGATCCCCTCCCACATCCACCCCCATTGGTATGCCACTGCTGAAAATGCACCACTTCAAGTTCATCTTGTAAGTTTAACCAGTGGCATTAATTCCACCAAAGCAGCTCTAGCGGTGCAGGGAATCTCAGGGTAGAAAATAACACAGAGATGGGTACCCACAGTTAACTGTGGAGCAGGGTGACGGGACTAAATCGCGCGAGACAACGGCGCGCCGACAACTGAGCGCAAGGTTGACGGCACGCCGAAAAAAAGCACTATTTTAAAGGGCTCCGACGGAGGGTGTGGGGGGGGAACCCCCCACTTTACTTAACAGACATTGCGCTGGCGTTGTGGGGGGTTTGTAACCCCCCACATTATACTTAAAACTGAACTTTTTCCCTAAAAAACAGGCAAAAAGTTTGGTTTCAAGTATAATGAGGGGGGTTAAACCCCCCAAACCCCCCACAACGCCAGCGCGATGTCTGTTAAGTAAAATAGGGGGGTTCCCCACCAACACCCCCCCGTTAGAACCCTTTAAAATAGTGCTTTTCTTCGGCGCGATATCAACCTTGCGCTCAGTTGTCGGCGTGCCGTTGTCTCGCGCGATTTTGTCTATGAACCGTGGAGCAGGGACAGAATCTAGACGATGGGGACAGGGACAGAGCCCATGGGAATGGGGCAGGAACAGGGACAAGACCAGAGCCTGTGGTGACAGGGATACACTTTGTTCCCATATCATTCTCTAAACACTTGAGTCTAGTATCAAATATGTAAAAACTTAACACATCTTAGGCAATCGGCAACTGATTAAAAAAAACTGCAGAAGGTGCTTTTGTATTTAAATGAACTACTGATAAACGATATCATTTTTGTCTTGTCTGCCTTTGATGCGGCAGCAAGAGTCTTGTCTGCAGATCAGACTCCTACCATCTGCAATGTCCTTCCGTCATGTGCCCAGCTGCTCAAGCATCTTAGTATTACTGCAACAGATTCATCCATCGTTGCTGGCATCAAAGAGCATTTCCAACATTTAATAGACACTTATTTTCCTGTTCATCCACTATACAGTTTAGGTTCTCTTCTACATCCATGTCTGAAAGACAATCCAGTTACCTTTCCAGATGATATAAAAACATGGGCAACTGAATCTTTGGGAAGATTGTACCAATCAAAATGGAAGGTTCTATTCATGATTTCTAAACAGTTATGAAGAATATTGTTCCTTTTATACATAAATAAAAAGATTTAAATATAAAATCATAAGTGCTTAAGGCTTGTGCAAATGAGAACAGAATTTGCAGGGACAGACGGGGATGGGAAGCAGCTTCTCCAGCCTATAGCTCGTACTGGCATTGGCTTTCCCTCTGATGTCATGTCCTGACCCCACGACCCAGAAGTGATTTCAGAGGGAGCCAGGCCAGTGGGAACAACAGGCTAGAGTAGTTGCTCACAGTGGCGAAGATTTTAAAAAGGTATGGGGGGCAGGGAAGGGAGGGCGTGAGCATGGCATATGGAGTGGAGAGGTGTCGGTGCCCAGGGTGGTCCCCCCGCCCCCCCCCCCCTTACTATGCCACAGCATAGAAACAAACAATAAAACAGTAAAACCGTTTTTTTTTAAAACCATTCAAATAGATTCAAAAATATTCAGCAAGCTCCATCAGCCCCAGAGCCACAGCTACTCCTGGTCTGGGTTCATCAATCCTTTTGGATATAAACTGTTTTATGACTATATTTATGATTGTTTATTAAAGACGTTGCGTCTTGTACACCTTTACTGCAGTTTTTGCTTTTGTTCTTCAATTAGATATTTTACTGCAGTTCTGTTGGATTCTTTGCTTGTTAGTGCTATGCAAATAAAATATTAAAAATTATAGGATCTCTTTTAACTATACCATGTAAAAATATGACTTAACACAGGACTTTACCTGCAGTAACTGCAAATTTACTATGTTACCTACTGGGGGATAGTTTCAGTATTTCCTATTGCAAGCCATGCGTTAATATTCACATTACCACACAGTATCAGCTACTGGTTTAACACAGAAGAACTAAGGCCCTGATTCTATAAAGTCTACCTACAGTTAGGCGCTGATATTGGTGCCTACTTCAATTAAGCAATAGACTTAATGCTGATATTGGCACTCAGCACTTCACAATCAGCTTTAATTTGACTTAATTGAAAGTTAAGCGCCTAAATCGAAACCTCAATTCTTTAAAAAGTAGGCGCCTAGCCCAAACTGCCTACACCAGGGGTAGTGAACTCCGGTGCTCGAGAGCCGTATTCCAGTTGGGGTTTCAGGATTTCCCCAATGAATATGCATTGAAAGCAGTGCATGCAAATAGATCCCATGTATATTCATTGTGGAAATCCTGAAAACCCGACTGGAATACGGCTCTCGAGGACTGGAGTTCCCTACCCCTGGCCTACACTAATAGTGGACATGGTTAAGGACTGATAATGGACGTGTTTTGAAGTTAGGCACCTCTTTGTGAATAGACTCTGATATTGGTACCTAACTTTAGGCATCGAAAACCTTGTCACAAATTGGGGACGCCTAAATGTTAGGATGCTGAGTATCACCTAAGCACGCTCATATCAGCGCCTAACTTTAGGCGGGCTCATTAGAATAGTAAGGGGAAAGCAAGAGGGGTCTCATCCCGAACGCTGTCTTGGTGGGGGCACCAGCACCCATCCTCCTCTCCGCCCCCACTCCTTCCTGACCCCCCTTTCATGTGCATGCACCCCTTCCCTTCCGTCATACCTCTTTAACTTTCCCAGTGTGAGTAGTATCACGTACTTGCTGCCTGCCTCGGTGCTGGCGCTCTCTGATATCACTTCCGGGTCCTGCACCTAAGAAGTGACATCAGAGGGAGAGCCAACATGACATGGGCAGCAAGTTCGTGATGCTGCTAGAAAAATTAAAAAGGTATGAGGGAAGGGGGGCGTGTGAGCAACAGGGGGGGGTCAGGAAGGAGCGGGAGGGGTAGAGAAGAGGGCAGGAAGGAGTGCCACTTACCCTTGCTACACCACTGGGCAAATTTTACAGAATCAGAACCTTAGTGCCTCCCTTTTTGGATACAGTAAATGGTCCCACATTGTCCATGTTAGTCAGTTAGGGCCCAATGGCACTCCAAATTAGGCACTGGAATGGGTAGATGTGATTGTGAAATACGTTTACTCTAGGACTAGAGAGCATGCAATGAAGCTACTATATAGTAAATTTAAAGCAAACTAGAGAAAATATTTCTTCACTCAACATGTAATTAAACTCTAGAATTCATTGCGGGAGAATGTGGTAAAAGGGAAATCCACTGCTTATTTCTAGGACAAAAATCTGATTTTCTCCTTGGGATCTTGCCAGGTACTTGTGACCTGGATTGGTTGGAAACAGGATGCTGGGCTTGATGGACCTTCGGTCTGTCCCAGTATAGCACTTCTTAGATCAACTACTCAACATTTACTGTTCATTCCCTCTCTAAAGATCATCAATACTTATCATACAACTAAATGCAGTTTGGTTTCAAAATGGCCCATACTGTGAAATTATTACTAACTTAAGTTGATGAGACCTTGAGGGTGGGGCTCGATAAAAAATTTCATACTGTGTTGTTTCTCTGGACGTGTCAGGAGCTTTTGACACAGTAAATGTAGATTTGCTATTGTTGAAATTATTCAATCTTGGTTTGAGAGGTGAGGTCTATTCATGGTTTGCTTCTTATTTACATAGGTGTTCTTTCATTGTTCAGCATGGTCAGGAATTGTCTACAGAGAAGATAATGAAGAAAAGGGTCTTCAGGGTTCTGTGCTGTCTTCATTGTTGTTTAACAGATGATTACTTTGGGAAAATTGTTTCGTTCCTTAGGAGTAGAATACCGCCTGTATGCAGATGACATCTTGTACTTTTTTCCCATTGGGAATTTGCAAGAAACAGAGATAAATTTTAATAATTATATGCATGAAATAACGGTGGCAATAGGGCACCATGGACTGCAGTTAAATATGAAAAAAACCTGGGGTTTTGATTGTGGGAGGCCA
Source organism: Geotrypetes seraphini (assembly GCF_902459505.1). Taxonomy (NCBI): domain Eukaryota; kingdom Metazoa; phylum Chordata; class Amphibia; order Gymnophiona; family Dermophiidae; genus Geotrypetes; species Geotrypetes seraphini. The sequence continues at coordinate 69,856,751 of NC_047094.1, read as the reverse complement.
TTGGCATTGTGAGTAGCCCTACAATACTTACTGTTATGGGCACACAATTATTGGTAAAGTCTGAGATATTGGTTCTTGGAGTATGGTTAGATTCTCAGCTCTCAATGAAATAACACATAGCTAAAGTGGTACAAGGAGGATATACGCAACTTCACATCTTATTTAGATTAAAACCGATGCTCCTGCCTGTGGATTTCCGCTCTGTCATTCAAGCCTTATTATTATCTCGTATTGATTACTGCAATCTTTTGTATCTCAGATTGTCAAAGAAAACATGCAAACCTGTCCAACTTTTAATGAATTCAGTGGCTAGATTGATACTGGGCATTCCTAGGGTTATTACTCCAGTCTTAAAAGCTCTCCACTGGTTACCTGTTCAACAGATAATTTGCTCTAAAGATCTGTCTGTCGTTCATCAAATATTGTACTCCTCTTCTCCTACTTGCTTTCAAAACTTGTGGGAAATCTATCAACCCACAAGATGTTTGAGATCTGAGGTAGGGATGTTGCTCATCAGTTTAAAAGAAAATGGGATTCGTTATGTTAAATCTAGAATATCGATTTTCTCACTTGCCGGGAAGAATCTCTGGAATTCAATTCCAGGTTTAATGAGATTATGCAAAGATCGTGTGTCTTTTAAGAAAATGTTAAAAACACAATTATTTGTGGACGTCTTTAACTCTGTGGTTATTATTTGTTTTAGATTTTAACAATTGTGGATTGAGGAAATTTGTGTGGAAGACTTATTTGTTTACTGCATTTATAGTGTTTGTGCTTGAAATTGTGGATGTAAATGTTTTGTACATCGCTTAAATTTTAGGGCTCCTTTTACAAAGGTGAGCTAGTGTTTTTAGCGCACGCACTGGATTAGCGCGTGCTACCCGAAAAATTATCACCTGCTCAAGAGGAGGCGATAGAGGCTAGCACACGCGGCATTTTAGCGCGTGGTAAAACCGCAACGCGCCTTTGTAAAAGGAGTCCTAAGTGATTCATAAATTTTTTAAATAAATAAATATTCTCAGTAATGGCACCTCTCATATGGAATTCTCCTTAGGGAGAAAAAACTCACCTTAGGGAGGAAAAAAACTTAGACAAATTCAAAGGGGCATTAAAAAGTTACCTTTTCAATGATGCATTTGAGCCATGTTCTCTCTCCTGCTTTTGAGCTCAAATAACCTCCCCTTATCCCCCTCCCTTTTGTTTTAACCTTTTTATGTTTACTTTTCTGAATTTATTGTCGTTCTACCTCCTCCCTTTTGTGTAACACTGAGGGCTCCTTTTACGAAGGTGCGCTAGTGTTTTTAGCGCGCACACCGGATTAGCGCGCTAACTACCTCCTGCTCAAGAGAAGGCGGTAGCGGCTAGCGCGCGTTAAGGCCTTAACGAGCCTTCGTAAAAGGAGCCCTGAGTCTGTTATTATTTTTGTTTATGTTTTTTAATGATGAAATATATTTCATTTCTACTCTACATCGCCTAGAAATCACGATAGGTGATTAATCAAAAATTTTAATAAAACTTGATAAACTTGATTCTTGTGTTATGTTCTTAAGTACTATTCTGTAAAGGGTGGACACCCTTATCAGAATAACAATTAAGCATGGATCATACACCTAACTATGGGCACCAGACTTGCACCTGCTGAAACCTGGTGTACATGCTGAGACTCAAGTTGGATGCACTCATATAACTACACATTCAAATATATGGAACATGTTAGACATGCCCATGCTCCTCCCAAGATCATGCACTATGGGATTTAGGCACACTGCTTTACAGAATAGTGCGCAATTAGCTGTGTGCCCAAATCCTAATTGGTTCCAATTAACATCAATAATTGATTGCTAGTGCCCAATTATTGCCACCAATTGGCTCATTAACCATCTCAGGATCACACCCAAATTTTGACACGTAAATATGGGCAGCCTTTGCAGGATCTGTAGGAAAGTGTATGGTAAGTACAGCATGTTAACTCCCAAATGCCTTCCATGCCCATTCTCCGCCCAGCCCTTACCTCCCCGATAAAAAAGCTCTTAAGGTTGATTCAGTAAATGATGTCCAAAGTTAGGAGTCAAACGACAGAGAATGGCAGTTCGGCATAAACAGCAACAAATCCAAAAGAAAATGCAGAGTGAGCCTGGTCTTCAAACGAACCACACTTACCCCCCTCTTTTACAAAACTGCAATAGAAGATTCTAGCGCAGGGAGCCGCACTAAATGGCCCACGCAGCTCCCGACGCTCATAGGAACTCAATGAGCGTCAGGAGCAGCGCGGGCCATTCAGCACGGTTCCCCGCGTTAGAAACTGCTATCGCAGTTTCGTAAAAGGAGGCCTTTATTAGCAAGCAATGGCATAAAGCATACACAAAAATATCTGGCATTTTGTCTGACTCGACACAAGCCGTGTTTCGGCTAAAGAGCCTGCTTCAGGCTTATACTATTAAAATAAAACATGTATAAATACTAGGCGTAACACCCTCTTTTCATTCACAGCCCCTCAAATTTGGAATCTATTACCAACTCAGGGGAGGGAAGAAAAATTCCTGGATAAATTCAAAGGGAAACTAAAAAGCCACCTGTTTAGCGATGCCTTCTGAGTTTAATCTGCCTTGAACCTCAATCCATACAAGGCTTTCACTTTATAATGTTATACCCTTATGCTTTTCTCCTTCTTTGTTCTCTTTCCTATATTGATTGCAGGTCTTCCCATTTTCCTTTTGTTTTACAGTCTACCTTTGTCCGTGTTCAGGTTACTGTCTCCCAAATAATTTGTCTGTCTTCGCCATTTTATTGTACATCGTTTTGAAATTCTGAAAAAGCGATTTAATCAAATTTTTTTAATAAACTTAAAACTTGAAAATAAAACATATGGATCAAAATAAATAAATTTAAAAAGACATTAATCATACAACAAATAACATGAGTGACAAACGTACCTTGCAAATGACAAACCATGTTATAAACAGTACTCATGAATGGACTGCCAGAAAGTAAATTATTTATCATGGATTAATGCTTATCATGTATTAATGCTTATTTGTATTATTTATTACTGGGTCTATGTCTATTTTAATTCATTATTATGTACCATTTTGCGTTTGAATTTTTTAAATAACTGTTGTTTTAATTTCCTCTTTAGCATTTTTTATGGTCTGGCAGTCCAGCTGGGTAGGGCTCAGAAACACGTTCTGGGTTCTAACACATTTCGCCTGGTCTTCAGATAAGTTTTCACGTTTTGACTTTACACGCTAATTTCTTTGAATATGAACTTGTACACCATGTCTTACGTGCAATGATTAGAGGTGATTACTTCAGACGCTCCATCATGCGGACTTGTTCCGCAGTCTGACAACTAATTCTCTGAGCACTTAAAGAGATATGCATATGAGCTGCAGTTTTGAATCACCTTTGCTTTAAAACAGGTAGTGTCACTTCCATTTTTTTGTTTGTTTATTTTTATCCATATGTTTTATTTTCATCGATATATACTTTATTTTGGTATTATGGTTTAGGACTCCTGAAGCAGGCTTTCTAGCCGAAACAAAGCCTGTGTCGAGTCAGATGATACGCCAGATGTTTTTGTGTAAGCTTTATGCCATTGGTTGTTAATAAAGTGTGGTTTGTTTGAAAACCAGGCTCACTCTGCTCTTTCCTTTTAGATTTGTCCAAAGTTAGGCGCCATTAAGATCCTCAGAACCATTCTAAAAGGGTTGTTTACACGGATTCCCAACTTTGGGCGCAAGGACTTACGCATGTTTAAACCTGGTATAAATGCTGACGCGCATCTAATGGCAGGTGAGTGCATAGATGACCCTATTCTATTATACTGCACTTAGGTTTTGGGAATGCCCTGACTTGCCCATGCCCCTCCCCTGGCCATGTCCTCATTTGAGTGGCACCCAAGATAATGTACACAGGGGGAAATTCTATAAGAGATGCCTAAAGTTAGGGGCCTAACTTAGGATACCTTTTACTAAGCCGCGTGAGGCTTTTTTAAATCACCGGCCACGGTGGTATTAGCTCTGACGCGCAGAGAATTCCTATGTGCGTCAGAGCTAATACCGCCATAACCTGCGATAAAAAAAGGCTAATGTGGCTTTGTAAAAGGGGATTTAATTAGTAAATTGCCTTCAATTATGAGCCTTAACAAGCTCATAATTGAAAAAAATAAAAATTAAGTGGGCTATAGGTGCTTATCTTAGGTGTGATTCTACAAAAGATAGGTGCCTACTGCATGGCGCCTAGCAGCACCTAACTCCAAAGTAGGCATGTGTAGGGGCGGGGAAGGATATAGGCACTACTAGACATGATTCTCCAAAAGGCCTAGGCACCTATAATGTAGGCCTTTAAACCCCTGTCCTACATTACAAGCCCCTAAGTTTTAAGATAGGCACCTAACACAGAATTATGTCTAACCCCCTCTTATACAAAGGTGCACTATGCTTTTTAGCGTGCGCTAAATATAACAAAATAAACAAAATAACATAGCTAAGATTCACAAAAATTTGGACCCCTCTTGATGAACATGTAAGGACTCATGTAAATCCTAATTAACTTTACTTTGTATATTAACTATACAATATTTTGCATATTATTATGCATATTTTGGTATCTGCAGCTTATTGTTTTGTTCTATTCTTATACTTTTGTATTTGTAAAATTTCACTAAAATTTCAATTAAAAAAATGACTGCATTCTAAACACGCGCTAAACGCTAACGTGGGCAAGTTATCCTATGGACGCGTTAGCGGTTAGCGCATACGTTGATTCAGCACGCGCTAAATCCACACTAAAACGCTTAGTGGCGCCTTTGTAAAAGAGGGCCTAAGTGTGATTGACAAGAGATATGTACCTATATTATAGATGCATATCTTTTTAGACTCCATTTACAAAATTTTCCCCACGGTGTTATAGAATAGCACATAGGCAGATGTGCATAAATACTAATTAGTGCCAATTAACATCAATAATTGATTAATGGCTCATTAATTAGTTTGCGCGCAGGTCCGGGATTCATGCCTAAATTTGAGCAACCTTTGTAGAATGTCGAGGTTAATGCATGGATCACCACGGTTCTGCACCAGCACTTAACAGCAGTAAACTGTGTGTTCTGTTCTGAATACAGTTTAGTGAAAGGGCCCCATAATGAGAAGGTGTGGCCAGAAGGCACAATTGGACTATATGTACTCAGAAGGCGGATAAGTGGATCATGTAGGCTGGGAGACAAAAAGCCATAGAATATAACCACCAGGTATTGGATTTGCTATTCAGGATGAGTTCTATATTTACAATGTACATCTGTTCATTTTATTGCACAATGCTGACATTGGGAGCATCGTATTTCTGTTATTTGAATGTGCTACTGTGCTGTTTTAATGCGTCCAGTATTGACACTGCATCACTATTATTGCAATTACTATAATTTAATCTATTTCTATGTTTACCTCACTGTTCTAATTGTATATCATAAAATTTGGGCCTGATGGTTCAAAAATGCTACTTCTCCTTTATTTTCCGTCACACTTAAGAGCCCATATTTTCTGCTGAAAATTCAATGGAGTTGAAAAGATATGTTTATAAATTTAGGCCTGCCATTCATTTGTCTAGCTTTAGGAGTCTAATTTATGAGCTCAGTGCTGAAAGTTAGTTAGCACCAAGCTTTACTTCTCTTGCCCGAAACCCACCCCATTTTTAGGCTCCTGTTTAGGAGTTTAGTGAAATTTAGAACATACATTTAGGCACTCAGTCATCATAAATCTTCAAAGAGACCGATTTAGGAGTCTAATTAGACACATAAACCCATTAAATATCAGCCTCACTGTTCACATAATGAAACTTTCCTATGTTACGTTGCACCTGTTTTACACTAGCTTGGATGAATCTCTTCATAAAAGATGGCCAACAAATCTTAATAAAAATGAAATACAAATTAATTATAACTCTGTGGTACTTATATTAGAAGCGCTATTCATGTTTTAGACATTCATAAACTGGCATTTAGGCGTCCAAATGGTACAGACATCCAAATTCTGATTTAACAAAGACAGGATATGAACATCCTAAAAGTGCAGAATCTGGCAAAGTCTGGGCATGTTTGGACAGACTAAAAATATGGACGTTCATCCCCCATTGCAGAAGGGGAGGGAACATCCAAGTTCATAAAGATGGACATAGGGAGTTAAACCTGCAACCTGGAATGTCCAGAGGATCACTGTTGGTAGGATCACCAACTGTTTGCACTTACCCTGAGTTAACTGTAAAACATAGCACAGGGTACGTGAAAGGCCTGTGTGGTAATGAAGGGAGTATGCCCAGCATTTGCCCTGTATATAGTGCACAGGGCATGTAGAGCACAGGGCGTTGTTTCCCTGAAAATAAGACAGTCTTATATTAATTTTGGGCTCAAAAAAGGAACTAGGTCTTATTTTTTTCATGTACAATGATCATCTCTTCCTTCCTCTCCTTCACCCAAATTCTTCCTCTTTCCTTTCTCTCCCCCACATGTGCAGCATCTTTCCTCCCCTCTCACCTATTCCCTTGTGCAGTATCTTTCTATCCCTCCCTCCCCTCCCCCTTTGCAGCAGATCCCTTGCAGCTTCTATCCCTCCCTTCCTCCTATCCCCCCATGCAGCATCTTTCTATCTTTCCCATCCCCCCATCCCCCCTGCCACCATTCCCCTCCCCCCGCACATCCCTGCTGACCCTTTCATCTCTCCCTTCCATCCGAACCCCAACCGCGAGTCCAAAATACCTGGTAACAAACAGCAGCATCGGCAGCACAGGCTGCATTGCAGCCTTCTCTCACCTGGGCGTTCTTCTGCCGCATCACTGATGATGTCATCAGCAATGCAGCACATAGAACACCTAGGCATGAGAAGGCTGCGATGCAGCCTGTGCTGCTGTTTGTTACCAGGTATTTTGGTCTTGCAGTCAGGGTTCAGATGGAAGGGAGAGATGAAAGGGTCAGCGGAGAGTGGGGAGGCGGGACAGGGGAAAGCGCTGCTGCCAGCAACTAGGGCTTATTTTGGGGGTAGGTCTTATTTTCAGGGAAACACGGTACCACACAAAATACAACTTTAAATGACTTCTTCACAACAAAACCCAGACAGACCTTACCAAAGGATACAAATAGAATTGGGAACCCCAAGAAATTATATTTAGCAAGAATCACAACAAAGGAGAAATAAAAACTGATATTTCAGTACTGAACATACAGAAGTCCTGGGTCCAGGTCCACCAAAAATTAGTCAACCCCATTGCTGTGGTTGGTGGGGATCCTGAAGCCCTGCAAGTTGAAGACCACCTCCTCCAGTCTGGCATTCAGAAATCTCCCTGCTCTATAGTTAACGGCAGTATCCCCGAACTGCCACCAGCTGCAGAGCTTGGAGAGCTCTGGCTGCTGTTCTGGAGGAAGAGGTCTTCAGTGGGCAGGGCTTTGGGATCCCCATCAGTTTAAGTATTTACAGTATATTTTGCATTTTGGCAGGGAGCATGAGAGAGTGGGCAGGAAGAAAATTTAGTGCCCACCCACTTTGAGCTCAGGGTCACTGCTCACCCTCACCTCTCACTCCCCCATCAGCTATCTGGTAAGCCACTAGACACAATACAAAGATCTGTGATGCACATATCCCAAAGCTAACATATTCCAGGTAATAATTTAAAATAAAACACTTTTTTCTACCTTTGTTGTCCATACATTTTATTTTTTCCATCATACTGGTCCCATTTTATCTCTTCTGCTTTCCTGTGTCTTCTAAGAATTCCCTTTCCAGTGATTGCTGTCCATTTGTCTTTTTTCCTTTCTCCTGTCTTGTTTCAGGCCCTCACTACACCAGTTTTAGATATGAGGATCTTTCCTTTCTAATTTTTCCTGCCCTCTTTTGTTTTTCTGCCTCTCCATCCACTCAAATTTCACCCTTTTTCTTTTTACTTTTCAGCTATCTACCAACTTCCTATCTCCCTTTCTCATGCTGTAGCTTTCCTATTTCCCATCTCACACCTTCCCAGGTCTCCTATACTCTTCTATCTTTTACCTACTCCTCATTACTACATTTCTACCTATGTATTCACTCTCATCCTCTCATTCATTGCCTTACCGCCCCTGTCCCTTGATCTTCCCATATACTGTAATTCCACAATTCCAGTATATCCCCTCTTTCCATTTTTGTAGTCTAGCATCTCCTCTCCCTCTCTCTCTCATGGCCTGACATCTCCCTTTCCTTTTTCCTCCAATATCTTCCTATCCCATATCTCTTCCTTCCTGTACCTCCCCCATGATCCATCATATCACCTCCTCTCTCTTCCCTCCCGTCAATGTCCAAAATTGCTCCCACTATCTATCCTGCTGTTCTTTCATCCGCTCTCCACCCTATGATCCAGCCCCCCTTCCACCGCCTCCCATCCATTTTCCCTTCTCTCCCTCCCTCTTATCCAACATATTTCTTGTTCTTCCTGACCGTCCTTCCATCCAGCATCTTCTCATCTCCAGTCCTGCCTGTCTCCCCTGGATTCAACATGTCTGCCATTCTCTTCCCTCCTAAGAGTGTATCCATGGGGAGAGGGGAGCTGGGGACCCAGGACCCCCATTCTTGGTCCAGACTTCCCAGTGGAAGTGCATATATTGTCTGGCATTCCCCCCACCCCACAAACTATACAGTAATCTCTCTCCTTTCCTTTCTCCCTTTGGTCTGGCTTCTCCTCTTGCCGACTCAGAAGCTTTCTCTCTACACAACACTGGATCGTGCAGAAAAAGAAAGACACGCCAGACCATTAGGGAGGAGGAAAAGGAAAGAAACACTGGATCATAGGAGTTAGGAGAGGAAACAAATGCATGTCCACCCACTGGGGAAGGGACTGGAGGAGGAAAGGAATGTCAACTATATAGTCTACACCTGTACCTCCTCCCCTTTCCGTTTCATCTCCTCTGGTCTGCATTTTCCCATCTCTCTTATCCTTGCCCACCCCCACCCCTGGGTCAACTTAAAACAGCTCCAGGAGGCTCTGTGGTCCAGACATCTCGGTCCCCTTCTGTCCATCTCCCTCACTTCCCCTCACCTTCCCGGTCTCCTTTCAACATACAAATGTTCCTTTTCAGAGGGGCCTCGGCACAGCAGCCATTCTCACAAGCTGCTAGCAGCTGCCCTGAAGCTTCCCTCTGCCACAGTCTGCCCAGGTGGAAACAGGAAGTTGCATCAGAGGGGGCGGATTGTGGCATAGAGAAAGCTCCGGCGCAGCTGCCAGCAGCTTGTCAGAATGGCTGCTGCATTGAGGCCTCTCTGAAAAGGAATATCTGGATGTTAAAAAGAAGACCAGGAAGGTAAAGGAAAGTGAGGGAGATGGACAGAAGGGACTACAGGGTCCTCTGAAATTATGGGGCCCAAGGCAGCTGCCCTGTTTGCCGACCCCTAATGTCGGCCCTTTCTACTGGACCACAATAAGTTCAAATGCTTTTTTGTTTTTTCAAGACATCTGAGCTAGCAGTAGCAGCGCTGGGAGGAAGTAAGCGCTGTACACACTGTACTTACTTCCAGCCGTGCTCCTGCACTGCCTCCCAATTCCGGTCATCAGCCCTCCCCAAAGCACTTAAGCATTTCAGCTCTGGCTGCTGTCTCATGGTATGAGCCGCAAAATCCCACAGTTCTTTTCATGGGACTTCAGCTCTGTGGTCAGCAGCCTGACCTGAGGAGGTTCACAAATGCTTGTACTCATTCCTAGCCACTGGGAGGGGGGGAGGAAGGGGAGACCTGGTAAGTGGAATGGGGATACAGCACAGCACTGCTGAAGTTAAGTACACTGTGTGCTGCCCTTCTTTTCAACTCCCAGACTTCAAAAATGATGCCGAGATTTATTCTTTGCTGACGCTCTACCAGATCTTCACAATCTCACAACATATAGTGAGAACATGAAATAATGCAATTAGAAGAGGGATACCAATGAGATAATTCTTAAGATCATAAGAAGCTTTCAGGTGGCTATTTTCCCTTTATACTATTTTAAAAAATTGTTCATCCCTACACATCTACCTCAAAGACCTCCCCCCATCCATGTTATCATTTCAGAAGCTCTTCTCAAACCAGATCTGCCTGATGCTGTCACTATGCACCCAAGACTCCTGCCTTTGGGTCCTTACATACCCACACTACCCGAGACATCTCACACTGACTTTCCTAAGCTACACATATTCCCACATATAACACCTCCACAGTGCCCTGACATACATGTCCATATTCCCATACCTCAGATATTTCATCCACTGGAGACTGTTCAAAACACACACATCCCTACACATCCCATAAGTACTGTCTCCAACACACCAAAACCCCAGCTCTGCATCTGCTCTTACTCCTGATATCCATCCCCACATACCATGAATTTCCACAGAACTCACCACTCCCCTATCCCCTCTCTCCCTGACTGGAGCTCTAAAGAACCCCACCCCCTTTTCTGGCCCCCCACTAACTTGGGTGAGATTGTATTATAGGGGCCCTTTTTAATTTTTCTGACCCATTCAGTCTCAGCTATTCCACTGGTAGGGAGAGCCATAGGAAGAAATGAAGGAGTGCTGGCTTTGTAGGCAGCAGGAAAGACTTGCTGAGAAGCACTACCTGTCAGGAGGGCTCTAGATAATGGAGGATTGATGACTGTGGGAGAGCTGTAGTGGAGGTGTACTGGCTGTGTAGATGTTCCCTACTTTTTAGTCTCAGCTTCTCCTAGTAGTGGATTTATCTTTTTTTTCTTTAATCCTCCCAGCCCTCAGCAGTCACCTTCAAGTGGCACAAAGCAGTAAAGTCTGCTATTACTGCACTGAACACAAGCTTAATATTCCCTCAAGACATCACAGAGAGCAAAGCAAGACCGGGGGAGGAAAGGGTTCATCTACCTGTCCTTCAAGCAAAGCTATGGAGAGTGATGGCAGACATGTTTATGAGATCTGCTGCCACCTCCTTCCCTGCACTCTCCCTATTTCTTCTTTCTTTCTCAACATTCCACAGGCAACAGATTTGAGGTGGAGAGCTCCCCTATAGGTTTCATAATTGCAGTATACCAGGGCAGTCACTGGAAAGACTGAGAGAGGTAAGAAGAGAGACTGAAAGTGAGACAGAGAGACTGCTACACAGCATATAAAAGAAGAGGAAACTGATAGCAAATTGTAAGTGAGACAAACAGATATTAAAAGAATGACAGGCAAACCAATTAAAAAAAAATCAGATGGTGAATAAAGAGACAGATAGCAAGTAAAACAGAGATAGCCAAAGAGAAAGAGACAGTGTGAGAAAGAGAGGCAGGCAGAGAATGAATAAAACGGACAGACAAGAAGACAGCCTGTGACTAAAAGAGTAGAAAAAATGAGACAGAGAGACCCAGACTAAGACAGCATGACAAAGAAAGAGCCAGCAAAAAAGACACAGGCAGACACTAAATAAAAGAGACAGTAAAAAAGCATTTATCTGTGAACATAGCTGGCGACTTTGGAAGCTGCAGTAATCCTGAGGTGAAGTTTATTAATGGCATTTGCAACCTGGTGGCTTAACTTTTCACAACTTGTCTCCAACAGGCAGTTTATAGAATATAAGTGTGCTTAAATTATATTCTACTGGTATTGGAATAGCATCTAAGGGATTTTATTCTTTCCAACTCAACAGAATGTCAGAAGGAAATTATATGTAAGATGTTGAAAATGTTTGAAGGCAAAAAAAAATTATCTGAAAACGTAACAGAATGGGACCAAATTTGGCAGGGGGGAATAACCAGGGAAAAGATACACTGAGTCCAAAAATAGTCTAGAACAGACAAGGGTTTCCAGAGAAAGTTCCAGCAGCTACAGAATAGAAACACTGATACACTGAAATATGCTGTTAAAAAAGAGTTGCTTCTCCCAAACTGCTCCTCCCCTTTTCTGTCTTCTTTCCTAGTCAATACAGATACATACACATAAACACACTAATATACTCACACACATACAAACTGACATACCCACACGTTAGCAATCCTCCATCATTCCCTAGAGATATACATACAGATTAATTTTCCTCATAAGATTAATTTTTTCACTCACACTGGAGACTACACTCTAGATTTGCTGTTTCTTGCATAATACTCTTTAAGTTTATTGTAAATTGTTCTAGAGTAGCAAGACAAAATATACTATGGTCTGATGAACCTTTAATCTAATCTAATCTTCTATTTGTGTGTCGCACATACCTATTCAGGCTCTAGGCGACATTCAGAGAAGAGTTGAATGGGGATCAGAAGGAGGGACTAAAAGGGGCCTTGAAAGGGGGGGAGGGTAAGAGGGGGGCAAGATATCATAGTTGTTTAGGAGCTCATCTAGCGAAAGAGGTGGAAAGATTAATTTCTGAGAAGTCAAGTAGGTTCAGCTGTCAAAGAGGAAGGTTTTCAGTTTTTTCCGGAATGTTGTATGTTTAGTTTCTTTTCTGATCATTTCTGGCAGGTTATTCCATGTTTTTACTCCTAGGAATGTAAGAACATAAGAATAGCCATACTGGGTCAGACCAATAATAATAATAATAATAATTTTTATTCTTATATACCGCCATACCCAGCGAGTTCTAGGCGGTTTACATTAATTAGATTAGGATCCGCATAGATATGTAGATTTACAACAAATTTATCGGATTTACAACAAATTTAGCCAAACTTGGCAGATGAAAAAGGAAAATTTACAACAAATTTAGCCAAACTTGGCAGATGAAGAGGGAAGAATTACAACAAATTTATCGGATTTACAACAGATTTGGCCAGACTTGGTAGATGAAGAAGGAAGTGGGTAGAAGAAGCAGGGGGAGATAGGAGCTATCGTGAAGGAGGAGAAGAGCCGGGTAAGGGGCCCTGAGATTATCTGAAGGGTCGGTTAAGGGTCTTGTTTGCTGAAAAGGTAGGTTTTGAGTGATTTTCTGAAGTCGAGGTAGGTGGGGGCCTCGAGTATCATTTGGGCTAGCCATGGGTTCATCTTGGCTGCTTGGAAGGCGAGGGTTTTATCTAGGAATCTTTTGAGTTGACAAAGCTTTAGCGAAGGGAAGGCGAACAGCTGAATTCTGTGGGATTTCTTGTTGGTGCAGTAAAGATTAAAGTGGGGAGTGATGTATCTTGGCGAAAGACCATTTATCGATTTGTAGCAGAAGCATGCGAATTTGAAAAGAACTCTGGATTCAAATTGCAGCCAGTGAAGTTGGTGGTAGTACGGGGTGATGTGTTCCCATTTCTTCAGGCCATAGATGAGGCGAATGGCGGTGTTTTGGATCATTTTTAGTCTCCTGGTGGTTTTCTTTGTGGTGCTCAGATAGATAATGTTGCAGTAGTCCAGAATGCTGAGAATGGAAGATTGTACTAGTAGGCGGAAGGAGGTGTCATTGAAGAATTTTTTTATGGTACGGAGTTTCCAAAGTACCGTGAAGCATTTCCTGACAATGAGGTCTGTGTTGTTTTCTAAGGATAGGTTTTTGTCTAGGATGACTCCCAGTATCCTGTTTCTAACAGTGCCCAATCCAGGTCAAAGTACCTGGCAGAAACCCAAATAGTAGCAACAGTCCATGCTACCAATTCCAGGGCAAGCAGTGGCTGTCTCAATAGCAGACTATGGACCATTCCTCCAAGAGCTTCTCCAAACCCAAATACATTGACGGATATTGGGTCCCAGATCTGCTTGGCTATTTGTATGTGCTTCTGTGAATGTATGTGTGCTTTCCTAAATAATTGCTGAAATTCCTTTCTATATTCTAGTTTTTGACATTGTATACCACTGTGTAAAGCTAAGCAGTATAGCAAATTGAATAAATCATAACTATAAAAGCTCTGACGCCCATAGGAATTCTATAAGCATTGGAGCTTTCACTACAGCAGCCAGCGACAAAAAAACCAACGTGGCTTGATATATGTTATTGATATACAACCAGCAAATAGGTCTTTCCTATTTAAGTCATTTAATTAATTTTTTTTAATATACCAAGGTATTTGATCAAAATTGGCCATATATAGACACTCTATCTGCTAGAAATGTACATAAGTACATAAACATCACCATACTGGGACAGACCAAGTTCCATCAAGCCCATCATCCTGTTTCCAACAGTGGCCAATCCAGGCCACAAGTATCTGGTGATCCCAAAAGAGTAAATAGATAAGCAGTGGATTTCCCAAGTGCACATTAATAGTGGTTTATGGACTTTTCTTTTAGGAATATGTCTAAACCTTTTTTTAAAGTCTGATATGCTAACTACTTTTACCACATTCTTTGGCATCAAATTCAAGTGAAGAAATATTTTCTCCAATTTGTACTAAATGTACTGCTTAGTAATTTCATGATATGTCCCTTAATCCTTGTACTTTTGTAAAGATTAAACAAGCAATTTGTATCTACCCATTCCATTCCACTCATAATTTTATCTAAGCTGAAGAGTCCTAGCTAGTTTAGCCTTTCCTCAGGGAATCATTCCATCCCTTTATCATTTTGGTCACCCTTCTCTGTAGCTTTTCTAATTCAACTATACAAGAGTTTTTTGTGATGTAGTGAACAGAATTGCACATCAAGGCAGTATAGTATTTTCTGTTTTATTCTCCATTCCTTTCCTAATAACTCCTAACATTATATTTGTTTTCTTGACCACCGCTACAAACTGAGCAGAAGATTTCAATGTATCAGCAATGATGACACCTAAATCTTTTTCCTGGGTGGCAAAACCTATTGTGGAACCCTGCATCATATAGCTATAGTTTGGGCTCTTTTTCCCTACATGCATCACTTTGTATTTGCTCACATTACATTTCATTTGCCATCTGGATGCCCCAGTCTCATAAAGTCCTCTTGCAATTTCTCACAATCCTGTAGTGGTTTTACAAGCTTGAATAACTTTGGGGGGAAGCTCTGAAGATGCATTAAGGCTCTGTCATATGATTTGCCCCTTAACACATGTTAAATAGCACTAACATGACATAAATTACCATAATTCACTAATACAGAAATGTATTTATTTATTTATTTTTAGACCACTTATAGCCTAATTGGTTTACAATCAGGTGCTCAAGTATTTATCTTTATCTGTCCCAGTGGGCTCACAATCTGACTAATAAACCTGCGACAATGGAGTGTTATGTGACTTGCCCAGGATCACAAGGAACAGTGCTGGGCTTGAACCTGCAACCTCAGGGTGCTGAGGCTACAGCCCTAACCACAAGGCCACTCCTCTACTCCAAATGCATGTAAAGCAGTTTATTACTATGTAAATTACATAATGTGACTTGTGGTAAACACTGTAAGTTGCAATAAAACTTGTCCCAGCAGCATCAGGCCTCTCTGAATATCTTGCCTACATGATAACAGGAAGTTGCTACAGAGAAGTAACTTCCGGGGCATGCCAATGGCAGCAAGCTCACCTCGTTGCCACTGCTGGGCTGCCTGAAGATTCAATGCAGCAGTCAGAGAAGAAGTAGGTGGAGGAGTCGGGAGGTAGAGAGGTTGTGTGGATCGGGGTGGGGGGGGTTGGAAGGAGAGACAAAGACAGACAGAGAAGCACCCATGGAGGGGGAGGGGGTTGGAAGGAGAGAGAGAGAAGCACCCCATGGCTAGGGAGTATGAGAGATGGTACCACAGGGAGCTTTTGGAAAATAGAGGGTAAAGAGGGAGAAAGAAGCAGATGTTAGGATGGGGGGAGATTGAGAAAGATGGTGGATGTGGGGAGGGGGAGAGAGATGCAATACCATGGGGAGAGGGCAAGGGAAAGAAGAGAGAGATATTGGTCCTGGGGTAGGGTACAGAAGAAAGGGTAAAGAAGGAGGAGAAACTGGTCAGGGGCAGAATATGGGGACAGGGATAGAAGAATGGCCTTGGAGGCAAGGGAAGGAAGAAGAAATAGAGATGGAGCTGGGACTGATACCACAACTACTAATAATTTCTATAGCACTACTAGACATATGCAGCACTGTACACATTGTATGCAGGTAAAAGGGTCCAGAGATTGGGATGTGGGACTAAGGCTGTGTCTATCAAACTGTGTGCCAGGGCACAGTGGTGTGCCCCAAAAAGCTTCCGGGTGTGCCCTAAGAGATTCCAGAATTTTACTTTATTTTTAATAATTCCCTTCATAAGTATAAACTAGAATAGAAGACATGTACGTTGCATGCTCAAGGGTCTGTCAATGTTATGACTGTCTGTGTGTGTACGGATAAAACTGCCCAGAAAGCATCATTCTTTGATGTGACTGGTCCTTGAAAACTAATGGCAATTAATATTATTTTTATTTTTTATGCAGTAGTTATCCTAACCCGAGCAGCAATGCAATCAAGGCTTTTTTTAACGTTTGTATCTTCTTATCTTTCCAAACTTGGATTTTCAGCTCTGATAGAAATTAAATCGAAAAAAGAGAACGACTGCAGATGGTGGATGATGAAATGCATGTTTGCTTGTTGACTATCGAGCCATGTTTTGAGTTAGTTTGAACTAAAAAAAACAAGCAAATCCATCGCATTGATTAGCAATTCTATCTACCGGTACTTTAGTTTCATCATTGTTACAATTACCCATACATGGCTTAAAGAACTTTAAATAAATTACTCTCAAATTTAATTTTACTCTCAAATTTAATTTTTTGTTGGTTTTGCAATTTTATAAATATAATGTGTTGCGAAAATCATTTGCACTGTTTAGTGTACCGGAGCTAAAAAAAAGTTTGAGAGACACTGACTAAGGAAATGAGTGAAAGGTGGGGTAAGGTATGTGTGGGGCCAGGGGCTGGGAGGGGCTGGGTGAGGTAAGGTATCCTCTTTTTTGCCTTCACAAATATGGTAACCCTACAAAATGCTCCAAGGGGAGAAAAAACATAAGGAGTCTGATGGGTTGCAGGGCTTTTGATCTAAACATGTGCCCTGCTCTGAAAATAGATGCCATTAGCTCTGGGTAGTTCTTGTATTAAAGAAACAGCAGAACAAGCACAGACTCTTGGAAGGTCTCAGAGACAAGACAGGCCAGATTTCTTCATTAATAAAAGAGGACACGTGGCCCTGTCCTGTTCTGCCCCAGTCCCGCCCCCCACAAACCTCATTTCTTCTTCCCTGAGTCATAGCTACGTCTGAGTCATCGCACTGCATTTGCGCATGCTTGGAGGCCCTCCAAACAAGACCTCGAGCTCAGGGCTTTCCAAACCCATACAAACTGCCGGGTTTTGGAAATCTGGCTGGGCACCCGGACAGTCCTCTAAAAAGAGGACATATCCATGTTTTCCTGGATATCTGGTATCCCTACTTAGAACTCCAAGGTAAATATGCAAGAGGGGGTAGGTGGCCTCTTTCAATGGAAATGAATGAGGGGCCATGGGATGAGGATGAAAGAAAGTAGAATTGGGTGTAATCCACAGAGAGCATATATAACCCTGATGGAGGTTCATAGCAGTCCTGATTTGTAAAGCAGGCATCCAGCCTGGGTAGAGGGGTAAAAGACTAATTGAACTATTTAGTAGCTGGTCCCTTCCGAAGTTTCCATCTGGATAGCTAATACTCAGCTCATCTACTAAAGCAAATGATTCGAAGTCTTGGGGGGTCAAACTATTTCAACCTATTTTCAAACTTTAAATGGGTAAGATGCCTGGCTAACTGACATGGAGATGGGCATGGAATGTGGCTTAATAGGCCACTTTTGGTAAGCAGAACTGGTGCTGTGGGATTTTCAATACAGGGTTAATACTCATCAGACTCAAGAAAAGGTGCTGGTTGATACGGTCAGCAGTAGTGCTGCCCGATTCACCAATTCAGATCGATTCATCGATTTACTTCATTGAATCGATTTGAATCAATTTGTTTGTTAGAAAAATTGGACTCACCGATTCAGTGAGTCCTGACAATACTTCCAGGCCTCCTACAGTGGCAGCAGCATCGGCGGTGTCTGACAGGCAGAGGCAGCAGTCTGAACAAGCTGCTCCTGGCCTGCCCTACTTGGGCTTTCCCTCTGCCGCATCACCGATGACATAACATAAGAACATAAGAATTGCCACTGCTGAGTCAGACCAGTAGTCCATCATGCCCAGCAGTCCACTCACTCGTCGGTCATCTGGTCAAAGACCAGCACCCTAACCGAGACTAGCCCTACCAGCGCACGTTCTTGTTCATCAGAAACTTGTCTAACTTTGTCTTGAATCCTTGGAGGGTGTTTTCCCCTATAACAGCCTCTGGAAGAGCGTTCCAGCTTTCTACCATTCTCTGGGTGAAGAAGAACTTCCTTATGTTTGTACGGAATCTATCCCCTTTCAACTTTAGAGAGTGCCCTATTGTTCTCCCTACCTTGGAGAGGGTGAACAACCTGTCCTTATCTACTAAGTCTATCCCCTTCAGTACCTTGAATGTTTCGATCATGTCCCCTCTCAATCTCCTCTGTTCGAGGGAGAAGAGGCCCAGTTTCTCTAATCTTTCGCTGTACGGCAGCTCCTCCAGCCCCTTAACCATCTTAATCAGTCTTCTCTGGACCCTTTCGAGTGGTACCGTGTCCTTCTTCATGTACGGCGACCAGTGCTGGACGCAGTACTCCAGGTGAGGAAGTACCATGGCCCGGTACAGCGGCATGATAACCTTCTCTGATCTGTTCGTGATCCCCTTCTTTATCATTCCTAGCATTCTGTTTGCCCTTTTTGCTGCCGCCGCACATTATGTGGACGGCTTCATCGACTTGTCGATCAGAACTCCCAAGTCTCTTTCCTGGGAGGTCTCTCCAAGTACCGTCCCGGACATCCTGTATTCGTGCATGAGATTTTTGTTACCGACATGTATTACTTTACACTTGTCCATGTAGAACCTCATCTGCCATGTTGATGTCCATTCCTCGAGCCTGATTATGTCACATTGCAGATCTTTGCAATCCCCCTGCGTCTTTACTACTCTGAATAACTTCGTATCATCCGCAAATTTAATCACCTCGCTCGTCGTACCTATGTCCAGATCATTTATAAAGATGTTAAAGAGCACGGGTCCAAGCACCGAGCCCTTGGCACCTCACTGGTGACGCTCTTCCAGTCCGAGTATTGTCCATTTACCCCCACTCTCTGTTTCCTATGCTCCAGCCAGTTTTTAATCCACGTGAGTGGCAGAGGGAAGCCCTGGTGGGCAGGCCATGAGCAATTTGTTCACCGCTGCTGCTGCTACTGCTGTAGGAAGCCCAAAAATTGAGGTCTCATCCGAGGGGGGGGGGCATCAATCAAAAAGTGCTGCACAAAGGGATAGAATTAATGGAAGGCTGCTGCACAGGGGGAATGCACAGGGGGAAGAGGAGAAAGGAATAATTGTTGGACATGGTGTGGAGGAGATGAAGTGAAAGATGCAACAGAGGTAGAAAGGGGTGAGAAGGACAAATCTTGCATATGGTGGAGGGGAGGGTGACATGGGTGGAGGGCAGGGAGAGATGGTGCCATGGGAAGAGAGAAAGAAATGTTATACATGATAATGGAGGGAAAGAAGGGAGAGATGCTGCAGGAAGGAGAATAGAGAGGTTTGACCCAGGGCACAAGGCAGGGGGAGAGAGAGAGAGAGAGAGAGAGAGAGAGAGAGAGATGGTATAAAGTGGGAAAGAAACAGAAATGTTGTATATGGCAGTGGAAGAGAAGGTACAGAGATGAAAGATGAATGGTGAGCACGGAGAAAGAAGAGACCTTGGTGAGCAGGTTAACAGAAGACAAACAGAAACCAGAGCCTGGGACCAACATGATTTGAATAATGAAATGACCAGACAACACAAGGTAGAAAAAATAATTTCATTTTCTATTTTGTGATTATAATATGTCAGATTTGAAATGTGTATCCTGCCAGAGCTGGTGTTAGACAGCGAGCAGTGAGCTAGGACCTAACAGAGAGAGGAAAAGTCTTTTTTGTTTTGTTTACACCACAGCACTGGCGTGAGGTTGGAGAGGGCAAAGGGGGTGGGGTGGGTGAAGAGGCTACAAAAATAAACCTGCCAGGCAATTTTGAAAAAAAAAAAAAAAAAAACCACCCAATTGAGCAGGAAAAGTGAATTGAATCGAATCAAAAAATCAATTCAATAGGCAAAATTGAATCGAATCAAAAATGTTTTCTCAGAATCGGGCAGTACTAGTCAGCAGGAATAAGGCCAAGGATGTTGGAATCTACTAAGGAGGGCATAACAACGCACCTGCTGCCAAATTAACTAGCCCTCAAAATGGATGACACTGAAACATCGGGCCTCTACCTGGCCATCACCAGCTACAAAAGCCGCAGGGGCTTAGCTGCAATGAGTAGAAGGGCTGCTGTGTTTGAGACGAGGGCCCAGGTACGTATCTTGGTGATTCAAAGATATTTATTTATAGCATTTGATGTTAGTGAAAATAAAAGGCTATTGTAGAACACATATTATAGATGATTTTAAATTGTAATCCATCTTGAGCTTTTCTGGTTAAGCAGAATAAAAGCACAAAATTTAAATTAAAAGATCTAAAGGATCAGAGACAGATGCATTAATCGGTAGGATAAAACCTGGGAAACAGAACATTAAGGTCTTAGATAAACCTGTAGCCTTGTTTCAGTCCCTGATCCTGACCATTGTTGCTTGCCACATACCGTATTTTCACGTAGATAACGCGCACCGTGTAAAACGCGCACACGGGTATAGCGCGCGAAAAACACAAAATTATGTACAGAAATTTTTATATACCGCGCGCACCCGTATACCGCGCATGCCGCCCCGACTCTCCCGTCGCCGCCCGACTCTTCTTTCGCCCGCCCCGAGTCTCCTCTGGTCCCGACTGCTCGTTTCCTGCCCTGCCCCAGTCTCCTCTGGTCCCGCCTGCTCGTTTCCAGCCCTGCCCCGAGTCTCCTCTGGTCCCGAATGCTCGTTTCCAGCCCTGCCCCAGTCTCCTCTGGTCCCGCCTGCTCGTTTCCAGCCCTGCCCCGAGTCTCCTCTGGTCCCGCCTGCTCATTTCCAGCCCTGCCCCGAGTCTCCTCTGGTCCCGCCTGCTCGTTTCCAGCCCTGCCCCGAGTCTCCTCTGGTCCCGAATGCTCGTTTCCAGCCCTGCCCCAGTCTCCTCTGGTTCCGCCTGCTCGTTTCCAGCCCTGCCCCGAGTCTCCTCTGGTCCCGCCTGCTCATTTCCAGCCCTGCCCCGAGTCTCCTCTGGTCCCGCCTGCTCATTTCCAGCCCTGCCCCGAGTCTCCTCTTGTCCCGCCTGCTCGTTTCGCCGCCCTGTCCTGCTTGCCGCTCTGTAAGCATGCGCAAACCATCTACAGACAAAGAAGTTGGTCTGAGCATGCTTGCCGCTCAGTTTTCTGCGCCGGGTTGTCGGGGCGCGCTTTTGATCTGTCACCAAGGCGGGCCTTTGTCACGGTGTGCTTTTGACAATGTGGCTTTGTCCCCCCCTCTATCTGGCCTTGTAGTTTGCCCAGTAAATACCATTTTGGCTTTACAACAGCATCTCAGCCTTTGGGTAAGCCTATAAAAGATTAATGTTGCATGTAGAGCCCACATTTCAGTAATTTGATCTCTTCAGATTGGTATTCTGCATTTATCTACCCGGTAGTAGAGTTTATCAATTAAATTTAAATTTACCGCCATAATGGAAGGAATGAGACGAAAGTCATATACAGCGGACTTTAAGCTTAAAGTCGTTGCGAAAGCTGAGGAAATAGGCAACCGGGCCGCAGCGAGAGAGTTAAATGTTGGAGAAACATCGGTGCGTGAATGGAGAAAAGATAAGAAGGAACTGGAGAAATGCAATCCGCGAAAACGGGCACGTCGTGGGGCCAAACCAAAATGGCCTCAGCTGGAGGATGACTTGAAGCAGTGGATTCTGGAGAGAAGGGAGCAAAATCAATCAGTCTCTACTGTTGCGATTCAGATGAAGGCAAAACTACTTGCAAATAGAAGAGGAATACCCGACATCAAAGCTGGCTTCACATGGATCTCAAAATTTATGAAAAGGAACGGACTATCAGTTCGAATGAGAACAACTGTTGGCCAGCGACTTCCGGATGACTGGCAGCAAAAATTGATTGATTTCCGTGACTTTGTCGCCAAAGAAATATCTGAACTTGGCATCACTGCAAAGGACGTCATCAACATGGATGAAATTCCAATGGCATTCGACATTCCAGCAACAAGAACCGTAGCCCCCACAGGTACTAAATCTGTTGCCATCACCATAACTGGGCATGAAAGAACGTGTTTTACAGTAGTTCTTGGTTGCTCATCTAGCGGGGTTAAGTTAAAGCCCATGCTCATTTTCAAAAGGGTCACTATGCCCCGTGAAAAGCTGCCCACCAGTGTGGTTGTGCACTGCAACAAGAAGGGATGGATGGACTGCGACGTAATGAGATTGTGCGTAGATAAATGCTTTAGGGCAAGACAGGGTGGATTCTTTGCAAAAAAATCCTTGTTAATTTTTGATGCCATGGCTGCCCACAAAGAAAAAAATGTTCAGGCCTACATTAATTCTACTCGTGCCCACATCGCTGTGATACCTGGAGGCCTGACGTGTAAGCTGCAGCCACTTGACATCGCAGTGAATCATCCATTCAAGACTTTTGTTAGAAAGGAGTGGGAGCAGTGGATGCAGAGCGGCACGCACGAGTACGCACCTGCAGGGCAGCTGAAGCGGGCAACTTTCACAGAAGTCTGCAAGTGGGTGGCTTCAGCATGGAACAAAATAACACCAGATACCATTCGAAACGGATTTAGAAAAGCTGGCATTGTTTATGAAACCAATGACACTACGGCTACTACCAGTGCAGCGGAAGGAGGCAACAACACGGATATCAGCGATGATGACGACGACGATGACGATATCACTTCAGAAATAAACAAGGATCGTCTGCAGGCTGTGCTCACTTTATTTAATGATGATGATGACAATTCAGATTTTGATGGATTCAAGGATTCAGATGACTGTGATGATGATGACTGAATAAACCTGTAAACTTTGTTTATTTACCGTACAACTTTACCGTAACTACGGTAACTGTATTTAGATTATTTTGTCCTCGATACTTCGTTTGATCTACCGGTTAATGTTATAGTTTATAAGAATGAACATGTGATTTCTGTTCTTGTTGCTGAATTCATACTCACTAACTCTAGATTAAAAGTTATACGGTTGTTTATAAGAATGAACAGTTTTTTTCTTTTGACGTTTTTGGTTGGAGGGTGTGTGAATGGTGCGTGAGTTCTCCTATGTCCATTTTTGTTCCCATTCTAAAAAACACTGATAAGTTCCCAGAAAAAGATACATTAAAATAAGAAGTGAAAACAAAGGCCCCTACAGATGAGAACATAAGAATAGCCTAACTGGGTCAGTCCAATGGTCCATCATGCCCAGTAGCCCATTCTCATGGTAGCCAATCCAGGTCACTAAATACCTGGTCAAAACCCAAAGAATAACAACATTTCATGCTACCGATCCAGGGCAAGCAGACGCTTCCCCCATGTCTTAATACAGACTATGGACTTTTCCTCCAGGAATTTGTCCAAACCTTTTTAAAACCAGCAACGCTATCTGCTTTTACCATAACATAAATCTTTCATTCCAAACAGAGACCTTGCTAGATGTCAAATACAGAAAGAACAAGGTACCGTAACTTCACAAGGACTTAGCTGTGCAGGAATACCTATACCTATATACCTATACCATATACCTAGTGCAAAAATGTGCAAAGGTCTGTTTTTTTCTTTCCATCACTACATAGCCTACGGTAATGCCACACAAGCAGCGCTGTTACAAATATATTCTGAAGGTCAATGCTAAGGTTAACAAAGTTTCCTTCCTTGGACCACAAGGAGATACTGACAAACCACTGAAAGAGATCCCAGGAATAACACCCAAAGACCCACTCAGTGTGTGAACCAGTTGAGTGGAGTGGACTAGGGTAACTGGGGGGTGAAAATGGACCCGGAGTTTTCTCAGCAGAATTTCCCAGACCACCTCTTCCTCTCAACACATTGACACGCTAGTGGGTTTATTTTATAGCTTTTTCACCCCCTTCGGTCTGCCTGTCCCCTTTGAAGGTCTGCCTGTCCCCCCTTGAAGGTCTGCCTGTCCCCCCTTGAAGGTCTGCATGTCCCCCCTTTAAGTCCTGTCCCCCCTTGAAGTCCTGTCCCCCCTTGAAGGTCTGCCTGTCCCCCTTTAAGTCCTGTCCCCCCTTGAAGTCCTGTCCCCCCTTGAAGGTCTGCCTGTCCCCCTTTAAGTCCTGTCCCCCCTTGAAGACCTGTCCCCCCTTGAAGGTCTGCCTGTCCCCCTTGAAGTCCTGTCCCCCCTTGAAGGTCTGCCTGTCCCCCTTGAAGTCCTGTCCCCCCTTTAAGTCCTGTCCCCATCCTGAAAGCCTGATGCCCCCCCCCCGAAGCCCGATTCATCACCCGGAAGGAACGCTCGCACCCCCACCCGAAGGACCGCTCGCACCCCCACCCGAAGGACCGCTCGCATCCCCACAGCCTCCCCCCCTCCCCCATGGAGAAGCTGTCTACCTTGTTTTCGGATGCCAGCGAGCCCAGCTGTTTCCTCTGCCGGCGGTCCCGCCCCTTCTCTGAGCCCTGCTGCGCTGCTTCCTCTTCCGGTGGTCCCGCCCTTTCTCTGATGTCAGAGAAAGGGCGGGACCGCCGGAAGAGAAAGCAGCGCAGCACAGGGCTCTGAGAAGGGGCAGGACCGCCGGCAGAGGAAGCAGCTGGACTGGCATCCGGAAACAAGGTAGACAGCTTCTCCATGGGGGAGGGGTGGAGGCTGTGGGGGTGCGAGAGGTCCTTCGGGTGGGGGTGCGAGTGGTCCTTTGGGGTGGGAGTGCGAGCGCTCCTTCCGGTTGATGAATCGGGCGTCGGGGGGGGGAAACTATGTAAAAAAAATTTTGTACAACACGCTCACGCGTATAACACGCAAGGGTATGCGCGGTTCGTAAAAACCACGTATAACGCCCGCGTTATATGCGAGAAAATACGGTACACACTTACAGCACTAGACATTAGTAGGAATAAAAATTCTACATTTATACTCTATTTTACATGAAAAAAGAGACTATATAAACTGCACACAAGTATGTGATAAATTATCTAATCTAATCTAATCTTCCATTTGTGAGTCACACATACCTATAAAAGCTCAAGGCGACAGATCAAAGAGGAAGGGGAGACTAGTAAGGGAAGGGGGCATGGAGAAACAAGAGAGGGGACTTAGAAGGGGGTGCTATGCAGAAATTGAGACAGTTAGTTGGCAAAGAGGTGAGTCTTCAGGGGTTTTTTTCTGACTGTAGTGTAGTTTGTCTCTTTCCTGATAACTTCTGGTAGGTCTTTCCAGGTTTTTACACCCAGATAAGTTAGCATAGAGTGGAAAATTCGCTTGTAGTGGAGGTATTTTATAGATGGCAGGTTTAGTTGAATTCTGTATGTCTTATTGTAAATCACATAAATGTTTTATGATATGCACGGTAAATAAATACAATAAAATAGTAACATAATAAATGGCGGCAGATAAAGATCTGAATGGTCCGTCCAGTCTTCCCATTAGTTATTTTCATTAAAAATATGTGATTAAATTCACTTGTCTCTTCTTTGATATTTCTGGGCCATAGACTAAAGTCCACCTGGTATTGTCCTAGGTTCCAACAGCTGAAGTTGCCATCTAAGCTCACTCCAGCCTATCCAACCATGAACAGATCGGAGAAGGTTATCATGCCGCTGTACTGGGCCATGGTACGCCATCACCTGGAATACTGCATCCAGCACTGGTCACCATACATGAAGAAGGACACGGTACTACTCAAAAGGGTCCAGAGAAGAGCGACTAAAATGGTTAAGGGGCTGGAGGAGTTGCCGTACAGTGAGAGATTAGAGAAACTGGACCTCTTCTCCCTTGAAAAGAGGAGACTGAGAGGGGACATGATTGAAACGTTCAAGATAATGAAGGGAATAGACTTAGTAGATAAAGACAGGTTGTTTACCCTCTCCAAAGTAGCGAGAACGAGAGGGCACTCTCTAAAATTAAAAGGGGATAGATTCCGTACAAACATAAGGAAGTTCTTCTTCATCCAGAGACTGGTAGAAAACTGGAACGCTCTTCTGGAGTTTGTCATAGGGGAAAACACCCTCCAGCGATTCAAGACAAAGTTAGACAAGTTCCTGCTGAACTGGAACATACGCAGGTAAGGCTAGACTCAGGGCACTGGTCTTTGACCTAGGGGCCGCCGCAGGAGCGGGCTGCTGGGCACGATGGACCACTGGTTTGACCCAGCAGCGGCAATTCTTATGTTCTTATGTTCTTAATCACCCCATTGTTTGCAGGATATCTATCGTAAAGTCTGGCCAGTAACGTCCTCATGTTTCAAGTTATTGAAGTTCCCATTGATGCCCTCCCCAGCCCATCCTACACCAAATTTCCATACATGGGAAACAAACAAAATAAAGTACATTTGGGGGTAATTTTATAATAGGGTATCTAAAAACATTTCAAAATATATGCCTATTTTAAGCCCAGACGCTAGATACCTAGGTGTAGCTTGATTATTTTATCATTCACTTGTACACAATATCATTGGCACATTCCTTTCATCATATTATTTGTTGGGTACTTTATGAATATATTTTTTAGGTTGGTTGTTATACCCATCAATGATTCATTTCTGCATTGCTTTCCACTCTTACTTAGAGGTCTTCATGTTATAGCATTTATTTTTCAATTTACCCTCTATAAAGTGTTTTTCCCCTTTTATTTTTTCCTCTGTTCATTTTTAGTAATCCTTGTTCAATCATATAATATATCATTAAAATTTCCAAGATCATTTACTTGTTATACACTATTCTAAATAGTTTTAATCATCAGGTTTTTCTTCTCCTTTCTATGTTCATATACTTTTACATTTTACTTTTGCCTTCCCTACAAGTAGCTATGATGATGGGAATCAGTGGAACTGCCCAGGAGGGTGGAGATAGTAGGAGATCAGCTCAGAGGGGCAGTGGCTTCGGGGAGTCCTGCCAGCTCAGCTGATTGGAGATTCCCTTGCCACGATCAGCTCACCCAGCCACATCTACTTTATGGATGATGAAAGGTCTCTAACCGGCGCTGGGCACTGGTTAGAGAATTGTAGGGTTAGGCGTCTTTTTGTTAGTGTAGATGTGATTCTGCATAGGACGCCAGTACGCGAATCTCAGCCACTTCTTTGACAGCCGCTGAGACCAGCATCCTATATAGAATCAGGCCCTCAGTATCTACATAAAAAGCCTGCTATACCATAACAGCACTAATTGCCACCCAGAAATAGCCCTACCTATTATACAACCATTATATAAAGCCCTAGACTACCAGAATACCTCCTACCGGGAAAACGAAAAAAGCCAGACTGTGACAAATCCCTACATAGAAAATCACACTGGCAGAATCTACAACGATAGACAGACCCGAGCTTAATATAGAATAAAGGAGTACATGTTAGAAATAGAAACATACAGACAAAACCTGAATAGGAAACCCAAAGAAATTCACATCTCCAAACTGACATTTTCCAATCTCTAAATTGAGAATAAAATGTTTTTGCTGTCTGGACATTATATTTTTCTAATCACATTTGCTCTAAACATTGTAGTGTTGTTGCCAATGCTGTTTCCCTCATTTTTGCTTTCTAATTCCTTTTCCAAGAATTTCTTTCCATATTATATTTCTTCTTTTTCTTAATTTCCTCCTCTGTACATCATTCCATTTCATTTTTCTCTTTTTTTTGCTTCATTATTTATTCATACCTAGATCTCATTCTTCCTCTTCCTCTAGCTATCGCTATCCCAACCCTTCATTTTTCCCAAATCTCTTTACAATTTTCCACCTATTAGGCAGTTCCTATCAGAAGTCTCCAGCTATCTGGCTACCCAATCTTTCCCTTGCAATAGCTGCTTCCTTTATAGTTCTCTTAAATCACTTTCTTCAACTCTTTCCAATTCCAACCAATTCCTTTACATCTCTCAATCAATCTGTTTCAGCTCTTTCCAAAGTCTCTCACCTCTTCCAGTCACTCCCTCTCATTCTCTCTCATTCACAATCTCTTTACCTCTCCCTCCTCACCACTTTTTCATGTTTATTATCTGTCTCCTCTCCATCTATGATCTTATTCCTCCATCCTACTTTTCTGTCTTACCCCATCTTATGTCTCTATCCCTGTCTCTTGCTCTCTGCTCATATATTCCACTCAATCTCTGAGTTTCTGCTCACTCAAGCTCCCAACCAACTACTCTTCCTCACTCCCTTGCCTCCATTTTCCTAAGTCATCATTCAGTCCCCCCAGGCCCTGCTCTCTGCCCAACCTAACATCCTATAGTTTTAGGCTCTTCCCAAAGTCCCTGAGTTCTCATGATATTCTTCAAAATCCAATCCCCTTCCCACATCAAACACAACTCCAATATCCATCAGTATTCATTCCCCCCATCCCCTCAAATCTGGTGCTCACTTCCCCTCATCTAACATGAAATATTTTATTCCTGCCTATGTCCTGGGTCCCCTCTGTGCTACCCATCATTGGCTTCTAACCCTGCTGCTCCCTTTGCCATCTTCACTTAAGAACATAAGAACATCATTATAAATGCTGTCTTTTTCTTGTCATGACCAGGATAGCCATGCAGATGGTAACCCGAAATTGGAAGAACTACGACTGCCTAAAAATTTTCCTTTCTGGTGGGCAAATTTGTGCTCCAGCTATAAATATGAAAAAATGGATGCCGATAGTTTGGGGCACAGTAATTTATTTAAGCTGGTTTGGGGGCCATTGACTATAGTAGGTCTTTGATTATGAGTCAGTTTTTGTTTATTTTTGTACAGGGGGGGGGCTATTTCTGTCCTAATTTGACTTTTGAGTATGTCCACCTGGGATGGGAGGATATTTTTAATCTGAATAGGGTAAGGTTATTGGGATAGTCTATGTTTCTGTGTTTTATTGAATAATCACTGGGTGGGGGGGGAGAGAAAATGGTTGGTTATGCATATTTGTAAGTTGAATGTGCTTTTATTAACTTATTATATGATATATTTGTATATTGCACTTTTGAAGTTTAGAAAATCAATAAAGAATTTTAAAAACAAAAAGAACATAAGAATAGCCTTACTGGGTCAGACCAACAGTTTTTCAAGCCCAGTAGCCAATTCTCACAGTGGCCAATCCAGGTTACTAGTATCTGGCCAAAACCCAAAGAATAGCAACATAGTTCAGGTCAGAGGTATAGGCAGTAGAGGCATCAGAAATAGTAGATATAGAAGTACCAGACCTTAATCCTGGATTGATGGGAGAAGAGGGGGAACGGCTCACTTATTGCTCCAATGGCTGAGGTGGGAAAGGCTGAACAAGGCATGACAGCAATAGCACTTAAGCCCAAATTCTGTAACCGGTGCCAAATGTTAGGCACCTATTTTGGAGCCGCCCAACTAGATAGGCGCTTATCTAAATAGATTAACAAGCTCAATTAAGCTTTTTAATCAGCAATAATTATAACTTAGGCGCCTATCAACAAAGAGCGATTCAGCAACAAGGCACCTTTAAAAATTTAGGCGGCCTTCAAAAAAATAGGCGCTATGCACATTAGGCATGGGCTTAGCTACATGTTAGGCGCCTTGTTGCAGAATTTCTGCTCTTAAGCGTGCCTAGGCGTTCATATAGGCACCTAACTTTTAGTTATGCATAGAGCTGGCCTATTTATTGGGCGCCTCCAAAATAGGTGCTGTTCAGCGTGATTCATTAAACAGCACCCAATTTTACTTGAATTGCGCTGAATAGTGCCTATGTCAGCGCCTAACCTTTGGGCGCTTCTTATAGAATTTGCCCTTCACTCTCTTCAACCCTGCCCAAGCATATCAGGAACTGGGTGGTACAGAAGACACAACAGCCTCAGGTCTTACTTCAGCCCTGCTGCATAGGCCCTATCAGGAGGGAAAGAAGAAGAAAAATGGGTCTAGAGAAAATAGCTACAGCTTATTGCCTCAGCCCCAATTGAGCATTATTGGGAGTGTGGAAATAGGTCTCAGCAGTGGTGGCTCTTCCTTTCTTCATCTCTGTGCAGACTCTATGGGGAGGAAGTGTGGGTGGATAGGAGGCAGTAGCAGCATATGTCAGTGCTACCCCCATATGTTAGTACTCTAGGGGACCACCTAGTTCACCCACTGGTTAAACTGGCCCTGGAAGCAGAGACATGTTCACTAAATGATACTAGTACAGAAGGCAAACCATTCAGATGCGTTCTTATGAAGTGCAAAATAAAAAATAATGCAATAAAGATAAAGGTCCTTGTAGCATTGGGAACAGAAGACACTTATTAGGCAGGCACCACCATTTAGGTCCCAAGTACATGTGTAAATAACCAGATCCCTCTGTCTACATGCTGTGCTATAAAAAGGCACCCAAATGTGATGGCCTGGAGCTTAAAGGCGTGCATACAGATGGACAGAGCATGGGCAAGGTGCACTATTTCATGTGTAAATTATAGAGTTAGGGACTCATAATCAAAAAAAAAAAAAAAGTCTAAAAAGTGGCCTAAATGGCTACTTGGACGATCAAAAAGCCTGATCGTCCAAGTATCCATAATCAAAGCTGGTTTTAGACATATCTAAAACCAGCTTAGGCCTTTCCCCTGCCTCTAAATGCACAGAGAGAAAAGAGGCGTTTTTAGAGGAGGGGAAAGGGTGGGCGGTGGGCGGGAGATGGGGCGACCTACACCTAGGCATACAACAGGTATAACCAAAACATTTGACAGGTTGCCTAGTTGGCACTTATACGTTTTGACTTAGATCAAGTCAAAACAGGTATAAGTGCCGAAAAAGGGGCCGCTGAGCTGATGGTGGCTGGCGCGATCAGTTCAGCGGCCCGGCAACCTACCCCCCCCCCCCAACTGCAACCATTGCGGCAGGAGAGATGCCTTATCTCCCCTACCACGATGCGATCACACCTCTACCCGAACTGCCGCAACCCGCGGCAGGAGAAATGCCCAATTTCGCCTGCCGCAGATTGTGGCAGTTCGTGTAGAGGAGTGATCGCATCGCAGCAGGGGAGATAGCCAATCTCTCCTGCCGCGATACATCACCCCCCCCCCATGACATCGGGGTAAGAGGGAGCCCAAGCCCTCTTGCCCTGCGGCACCCCCGACCTCCCCGACACTATCGGGGCAGGAGGGAGCCGAAGCACTCCTAGCCACTCGACCCCCACCCCCTACAAGATCGGCAGGAGGGAGCCCAAGTAAGTGAACATCGGGTTCTTTTTCCCTACATGCTCCCTATGTTGAAACTCATTTGCCACTTTTTGGCCCACTCATCCAGCGCTGTCAGATCTCTTTGGAGATCTTTGCAGTCCTCCGTGTTTTCAACCCTGCTGTATAGTTTGGTGTCGTCCGCAAATTTGATAACCTCACATTTTGTTCCTGCCTCCAAGTCGTTAATAAATATGTTGAACAGGAGCGGTCCCAGCACCGACCCCTGCGGAACTCCGCTCGTGACCCATTGCCAGTCTGAGTAATGGCCCTTTACTCCAACCCTCTGTTTCCTATCCGCCAGCCAGTTTTTGATCCATCGGTGGACCTCCCCTTGCACCCCGTGGTTCCATAACTTCTTTAGCAGTCTTTCGTGTGGTACCTTGTCGAAGGCTTTTTGGAAGTCAAGGTAAATGATGTCTATAGATTCCCCTTTATCCACCTGGCTGTTTACCCCCTCAAAGAAGTATAACAAGTTTGTGAGGCATTACCTGCCCTTGCAGAAGCCATGCTGGCTCGGCTTTAGCTGCCCAGTGTTTTCGATGTGTTCCCAGATGCTGTCCTTAATCAGCGCTTCCATCATCTTTCCCGGGATCGAGGTCAAGCTCACCGGCCTATAGTTTCCTGGGTCTCCCCTTGAGCCTTTCTTGAAGATGGGTGTGACATTTGCTATTTTCCAGTCTTCCGGAATCTCTCCAGTTTTTAAGGATAGGTTGCATATTTGTCGAAGTGGCTCAGCTATTTCGTTCCTTAGTTCCTTGAGTACCCTTGGGTGAATGCCGTCCGGACCTGGCGATTTGTCGCACTTTAGCCTGTCTATCTGCCTGAGGACATCCACCTTGCTCACCTTTAGTTGGACCAGATTTTCATCCTGATCTCCTTTTACGATCTCTTCCGGTTCCGGAATGTTGGTTGTGTCCTCTTTCGTGAAAACTGAAGTGAAGAACTCGTTTAACCTGTCAGCTATCTCCTTTTCATCTTTTACCACTCCCTTTCTGTCTCCATCATCCAAGGGTCCCACTTCCTCCCTTGCTGGTTGCTTCCCCTTGACGTACCTGAAGAATGATTTGAAGTTTGTTGCTTCCACCGCCAATCTCTCTTCATATTCTCTTTTTGCCTTCCTAACCACTCGGTGACACTCCTTTTGGTGTTTTTTATGCTCCTTTGGGTTGTCCTCTGATTTGTCTTTCTTCCATTTTTTGAATGATGCCTTCTTGTCGCTTATCGCCTTCTTCTGGAATGAATTATGCTCACAAACCAAGGTACCACTGTATTCTGTAACGGCAGTTATGTACATACCTGCCATTACAGAATTGGTGTTTGGCACACATCATTGCAATACTTAACTGTGAGTGGTCTCAGCTGCATAGGGTGAGCGGTGCCTGGGGCGGTGGAAATGATGTCAAAGGACGAGCCGATGTTGGCACGCTGCTCACGCCGGAGAAGTTAAAAAGGTACGGAAAAGGGAAGGGGGAGGCACGCAGCAGGGATCAGCGAGGAGGGTAGCCACCGCCCCGGTCACCGCTCAACCTTACTACGCCACCACTCCTACTTTCTTTACGGAATAGACACCCTCTAAGTACCTATATAGAGATGCACTATTACAGGTTCACGACCCTTTATCTAAAATGCTCAGGATCAGAGACTTTTTGGATTTTAGAATTTGGGTTTTTTTGGAATGATTGCTGACCACTTCCTCTTTCCTTCCCGGCTGCCAACAAAAGCTCTCCTCCACTTGCTCTCTACACTTTCCCTAGGCCAAGCCACCGTGCCAAGCCTCCACCCCCCTCCCCTGGGCATCCCAATTTCCATGAAACTGAGAATGCACAGGTAGGATGACCTGTCCCACGCATGCTCAGTTTTGCAGAAACCAAGCATGCACTGTGGGGGTAGGGGAAGCTCGGTGTGGCACGGATGCCCAGGGAGCATGCAGGCTGCAGGTAGAAAAGTGCTTCTTCTGGTAGGTTTTGGGAACCCCTACCAGCTTAGGTATGTCTGAGTTATGGTGGGGGGGAATGAGGGCTAAATCATTTCCAGCAGCAGGGGCGGAGTACAATTTTTATTATTTTTCATTATAGTTCTGTACATTTCTTGATATATTAATTTATAAATTTTAATGGGGCTTTCAGGAATATTATTTCAACTTGACTACAGCTACTCTTTGCTATCCTCCCTAGGCCGCAAATTCAAAAAGAATATAAACAAGATGGAGTCAATGCAGAGGACAACTACTGTACTAAAATGGTTAATGATCTTCATCATAAGGAAAGACTTAAAGATTTTAATATGTATATTGGGAGAAAGGTGGGATAGGGGCATATGCTGAAGATTTTTTAAATAATTCCAAAGTATAAGTGCATAGGGGGCTGGCCTCCTTCATTGGAAGGGAAGCACTCCAATAAGGGATCATAGGATGAAGGTGAAAGGAAACTGAATTGGGAGTAATATATTTCTTTATGGAGAGGGTGGTGAATGCATGAAATGGCCTCCCATCAGAAGTCATGGATACAAAGCAAGTTTCTGAATTCAAGAAAGCATGGAACAAGTACTCTGGATGTCAAGGGAAAGGAAGGGATTGCAAAGGTGAGCAGTTGGTGTAGATGGATAGGGGGCATGGTGTTTATCTGCTGTCATCTTTCTATGTTTCCTGAAAAGGCAGCTAAAACGGCGACACAGAAAGAAAGGCACCTATTAGTTGAGAACTCAAGAGTGCATCAAGGAAATACCTGCTGGTGGGGGATTCAATCATCAGAGACTTGATGGCAGAATTGGAGGGAAAAACAAATAAAATGCTTATGGGGAATGTGGGCAGGCTGGGATACTACCAGCTTCTTAATATTACAGGCACAGGAGTCAGCTCTAAGGGTGCCATGGATGCTAAGCATCCCCAATATTGAGCAAGTTCCCTCACTGCATCCAAAACGGAGTAATTGGTATTGTGTTTGGTACCCCCAATCATTTTGAAATGTTGGCACCTATGGGGGAAAAATGGAAAGGGTACCAAGTCCACATCATAGTTCAGTGTAGAACAGAAGGACTTCAAGAAATGAGGAGAGGGACTTAGGCAGCAGGCGAAGAGCGGTAACATTTTCTAAGGAATTATCTGTTTACAGTAAGGGTAAAGACAGGCTGTCACTTCAACAGCTGCCATACATAGATCAAGAACTGATGTCAAGATGAGGGTTTTGGAAATATCAGGCAGTGGAGCTGTACATGGAAAAATAAAAGGCTTTAATATATTGATGGCCTAAAGCTGTAGTGAGCAATTCCGATCAGACATAGACAGGCTTTTAAACTAGCTGAGGGGAGGTGGCGGATGGAAGCAGATTGAATCGAATTGTCACCCTCGGCAAACTAATGACACTAGTGGTGAAAAACACAAAAGTGAGGGTCTGGCAAGGTTCCCTGTATGCACAACCCTCAGGGTAGATTCTGCAAGAAAGTTCCTGCTATTCTGTGGCAATTCTGCTGTATATATACATTTGTTTAAAATCACACAGGGTGGGTAATTAATTTGATTGTTTTCTTTCTTGGATAGGAGAAAGTTGGTTTTCTTTTTAAAGACTGGTATGGGGGGGGGAACAGGAATGCAGGGTGGGGAAGGGAAGGAGGGACACTAGCATGGGAATAGGTTCTCAAGAAAAAGAGATGAGAGAAGGTGAAAGAATTGAACAGGTAATGAAAAGGTAAGGGGAAGGTGGGGAGAGGGGCGATTCTTTCTCTTACTTTCTCTTTCCACCTGGCACTAAATCTCTCTCTCTCACACACACACAGACATGTATGCAACACTCTGCTCACCATCTATCTCCTCTCCCTCATGAGCACACATCCCACCCACCCCACTTCTTCTCTTACACCCATATACACCCTTCCACCCCTTATCTTCCTCTCCTCCCTCTTCCATGCCTGCCATCCTCACCTGTATCCATCTCCTATCTCCCCTAAACTCATCACCTGCCCTGTCTCAAGTTAGAAATTATTAAATGAATTCAAACGATTCCAAAGCATCTGTCTAGCCACACTAACCTGGAACAGACTGAACTCATTAGATTTCAGAAGCTGATTAGAAGCAGGTTTATGTCTATGCTTATTACAGGGCTTAATAATACCACCATTTGCAGAGCATCAGGAAGTTCATAAATAAAGAAAGAGAAAACAAAAAAGCAGACAAAGGATCCAATATCCAATACACAATGTCTAGTACCTGGATATATAGAAGACAAGTTTTTTTAATGACTGGGATGCTAAATACAGTGATGTTGGAGCTGCTCAAGCATTCACTATACCCACAGAGATGGCACATATGCCCATAGGGAAAGCAGAGGCGATAGGCAAGTAACACAATACCAAAATACAGAAGGATTCTTAGGTGCATAGAGAGAGACGAATGGCTAGCAGGAAAAAGTGCCTCTCTATTAATATCTCATTTGGATTAGTGAGCAGTTCTGGAAGCTGCACCATCAAAAGTATATAAAGTGGATGGCATTGATCCAGAGAGCAGCTACTAAAAGAGTCAGTAGCCTTTGTCACAAAGCATATGGAGACAGATGAAAAGAGCTAAACACATATACCCTGGAGTGAAAGGAAGGAAAGGGGAGACAGGACTGAGATCTCCAAGATACAAATTCACAGCGGTTAGGCTTATTTCGGAGCAACATAGTACATGACAGAAGATAAAGATCTGAACGGTCCATGCAGTCTGCCCAACAGTCACAGTCATTATCAATTTGTGATTAAACTAACCAATTGTAAAATGTTATTAACTAACAACAATATACTTCTCCTAGTACTCTTCGCTATGACCAGTCTGGGCTCTAGAATAAGCTCTGTTATTGTCTACTATAACCTATTTGTTGTCATGACTAGTCTGTTTTCAAACGATTGTGAATGTCTACTTGTAACCCATTCTGAGCTTCTGGGAGAACGGGATAGAAATCGAAATAAATAAACATTTTACTTGCTAAATTCAACTTCAAAATGTCTTCCCCTCCCCCATTGAGAAACACAGCACTCACATGCGTAGCTTATGATATGAATGTTGTATAAAACACATATATTTGAACAGGATCGGTCTTTGCCATTTTTGGGACACAGACAGAGGTCTGCCCAGCGCTGGCCGTACTTCTCAACTACTGGAGTTGCCACTGAAGCTCATCCTGATCTGTCTTGCCATACATGAGTCACAGACCATAGAAGTCCGCCCATCACTGACCTTACTTCCTCACTGTTGGAGTTGCCATCAAAACACATCAACACCCATGAGTGCATTTTGATACTATCCTCTTTCTATTTAGAGATCTTCTGGGTTTATCCCATGCATTTTTGAATTATGTTACTGTTTTTGTCTCCACCACCTCCACTAGAAAGGTATTCCAGGCATCCACCACTCTCTCTGTGAAAAAATATTTCTTAACGTTACTCTTAAGTTTATTTATTTATTTATTTCGATTTCTATCCCATTCTCCCAGTAACTCAGAACGGGTTACAAGCCAACATTCACACTGGAAAACATTTTGGACAATACAAGACTATACAACAACTTAAGTACATTTTCAAGACTAAACAGCAACTTAAGTACAGAAGAATGCAAAAAGGAGGGGGAATATAAGTGGGGCAAGGGGTAGTTTGCAGTTAGAATTTCAGTTGAAGAAGAGGGTCTTTACTGTTTTTTGGAAGGTCACCACCACCACCACCTTACAACCTCATTTCTGTCTTCTTCCTCGTATCTAGAATAGGTTTGTTTGTAAAATATTATCTTTCCCATCCCTCCGTATTGTGATTTCACAGTATTATTATCTGTGGGTATTCTTTGACACACTTGTATCTCTCCTGACAATTGTCACCCCGATGTGACATATGTACCATATCACTGCTCTTGCTAACCTGTTTTTCACAGCATTACCTTGTCATGTTTGGATAAATAAATATTCTTAAACAGCTCCTTCTGTCATGTGTCCTTCATTGTAACATGTATCTTGGACATAGCTGTTTACAAATTTCCTAAGGCTATATATATTCCTAAGGCCTATATATAATAAGTCTTTATACCAGATGCCTCAGGGATGTCGTCTCACCACCGTGCGAACCTCCAGACATCACTACCAATGTTCTCCATAGTCAATTATAGGATGTATATTTTATGAGGAACAGTAACTCAGACTTTGGTGCACTTTTGCTGGATGTTTCTTTCGGGCATTTTCGATACATGGGATATAGTTTGTATGTTTTTGTTATTACCACCGGTAATTTTTATGTGTCTTCAATAAAATGTCCAAATTCAGACTTAGAGACATCCTATCAAAAATGGCCCTCCAAGCCTCCAGTGTGTGCAAATTGATCTTCTGCCTATCCATTGTGGGCACATCTGACTGGCTGTGAGGTCTCCAGGATAGTTTGGGAAGCCCTGTGGTAGACTCAGGAGTAATCTCAAGAAATATTTTTTATGGAAAGGACAATGGATGTATAGAACAGCCTCTCAGTGGAGGTGGTGGAAACAAGGACAGCAGAATTTAAGAAAGTCTGGAACAAGCATTGAGCATTTGAAATGGAGAAGAAAGGATTGTAGAAACTGGGCTTTTGGTTTGGATGGGCAGACTGGATAGACCATATAGTCTTTTTCTACCATCATGTTCTATGTTTCTGTGTCTTCCCCTTGGTCAAAACAAAGGTTGTCTGTTAAAGATAAGTGCTGCTCTACTGTTTGCCCTTTTATTCAATGACTTTATATATTTAAAAAAAAATTGATTAAAAATTGATTTAGGAAGTTTTTGACAAATGATTGATGCCAGCTCAACTCTATTGTTGTCAAAGTTCCAGAAAACAAGGATATTATCCAATATACAGAGTGGGTATTTGAGGGCTTTTTCCTCCAATTAATGATTGGTGTGTGTCACATGATATTCACCTTCGAAGGAGTTGTGTTTTCACCAGTTTTAGGTGATTCCCCCATTATCCAATTTGGTTGCCTCAAGTTGCATCCTTCCCTTTCTTAGCTACACTGAACTTGACATGCAGTTTGAACCACACAGGACGCCATAGTGCCATGTGGTTGAAATTGTTACTCCAGCTTCTCAACTTGAGAAGGATCCACCAATGGAATGGCTCCACAGAACTGAAAAAAAAAAATTATTGGCCTTCTCTATAAGAAAGGTAATAACAGGGTCTCCAGTCTCCTGTTATGTAGTAAGGAGGGTAATATTAACTATATAGCCACATGAGATGGGAGCTGAACTGGGTTATGGAGGCCAAGGCTATCCCATGAAGCCGGGTCTAGCTTATTCCACCTAATCAGTGTGAAAGGATGTAAGCATGACCTCCTTTGCCACCTGGAGCCCAACTGCTATTCTGAAAAGAATGTGTCAAAGCAGAAGTTAAGCCACAGACAGTAGCAGAGGAAGACATGAATGATGAAGATGAGAAGAGGCATAGTTCCACATAAACCAAGCAGACCAAATAGTAGAACCAGAAAGGAAAAAAATAAAATAAAGGAATTTTAATAATTCTGATTAGCATAAACTAAAAACCCAACATGGACATGTTTCCGTTTCTGTCTGCATTAAGGGTAAGCATGTGCATCAAACAAATTATACAATCAAAGAGAAATTTATGTATATTTCCTTACCGAAGATATCTCCTGAATCAACCTTATATATTGAATAACAGCTCGCATAATTATCAGTCCTCATATGTTCCTACAATATCCACAGTCCAGCGTCTTCCTGAAGCTATCTGCATTATTAAAATGTATCTTTTCCTTTTGTGTTTTTTTCTGTTTGGAATGCAGAAAAGAATATAACCAGATGTGCCTAGGGTGACCAGCTTATCCCAAAGCACTGTAGTATTTGTAATCAGTGCTGCAGATTCCATAATTCACCAGGATGAGGTTGGCAGAAATCCAGGACTGGCCAAAAAGTCTCCCTTCTGGAATGGGTAACCTGGTCACTCTAGATGTGCCACTAATGCTCTCTTTCTCTTCTTGCCTCCAGATCAACAAGGATGAAGCTCGGAAGTGGACGGAATGGGCAAGGTTGTGTGAATGCAGGGCTGAGAAATATGTAAACACAGAGGCTAGGGCAGTTGAATAGAAGGGCTATAGGTGAATAGAAATGCTGAGGAGAGCTTTTTTAAATAGAGGGAATGGGCGGGAGCTGGGTGAAACAGGAGATGGTTATGAGCATATAGGCAACTGGGATGGGGTCAGAAAGGGAGAGAAAGAGGAATGGGATGGGAAGGGGAAAAAGAAGGGCTTAGCTAGAGTTAAAGGACAGAAGAGGAGCAGGGATGTCAGGAGTAGCAGGGCCAAAGTCAAGGAAGGACATCTCTCTCTTCTTTCTCTGTATCCCAGAACCTATTTCTCCTTTCTTTGATCCCTTCCAAGATCCTACAACCTTCCTTATTTCCTCATCTTCTCCCCTATCCTATCATCTTTCTTTCTCCATTATCCTAATTCCCCATATCTGAGTCTTCCTCTTTCTCTTCTCCCCATATCCAAGTCTTCAATTAGTTGTCCCCATTTCTGGTCATTTCTATCTCCCTCCACACCTCCCCTCTACCTCTCCATCCATAGTCTACTCTCCCTTTTGTGTATTTTCCCTATTTTTGAGATATCATCTTTTTCTCCTTCACATTAGTGCCTGAAATTCCCCACACATAAAACTCCTAAAAAATGCTGAGCCACCCATTCTAATCCTATGGGTGGCTTGGCATTTAGCTTGCGTTGCTCGATAAGGGGGGGGGAAGGTAAATTAGTCAGCACAAACTTGGAAAACCACTGTGTGCCTGATTTGCTACATTTTGTGAGTTACCCAGACAAATCTTAACATTTGAAATTTCCCTCCAACTTCTTTCTAAAGAAAAGCTACGCAGTTAAATACTGTAGAGAAGTAGGCATGCAAAGGAAATTGTGAAACTTCAATAGAGAGTGAAAATATTCAGCACTATAAGGGCAATTCCAGAATCTAGGCATCTGCATTCGCACACCCCATGCATGTGTACATGGCTAGAATACTAATGCTTATGTATGTTAGAGTACATATCCTGCAAAAGTGCCCGCAGAGCACCTAAGGGCTATTCTACAAATGCTCCCTTGACTTACATAGCATGTATTTGCAAAAGGGTGTACTCTGGGGCAGAGCATGGGTGGGACTCCCAGTTATGTGTACTGTAAGTTAAGTGTGTCCCTGCCATATTTTGGCATCTGCATTTACACCAAGTCTATGGCTTGTATAACTGTGTTAAATGTTAGGCATCCCTCTAGCGTACCAACAACAGGGCGGTGGGGGCCATCTGTCCCAGGTGGGGAGTGCTGGAACAGTCGAAGGGCCATGGTCCAAATGTGTGTGGCTGTCAGCTCTGCCAGCCCCCACCCCCTCTGTTGTTAACTTGCTGTTCTGGGCCAGGGAACTGGCATAGTCAACAGCCACGCACATGCAGACTGTGGTCATGCAACTGCTCCATGAACCCCCCTACTACCTGGAGGAGGGGGTACTCTGACTAAAGGAGAAGGTGCTCTGCCCCAAGTAGCCAGCAAGCTGGGTATGCCACTGAGGCACACCAATACAGAGTTACACTGGTATTTCATAACAGAATCTGGGTACCCAGGTTCTGTTATGGAACAGGCTTCTATTGTGCCCCCTTGGGGCACAACAGTGGAGTTTCTAGCAATCTCTATGGGGCATCTTTCCATAGGTTTATCAGAGTGCCATGTCCAAAAAAGACCGACTGAGCCTGACCGATTTTACCCTACTGGATGCAAGGGATTACACAGTTCTAATGCTGCCTTTCTCCTTATAAATACATTTGCATTTCCCCTTTCCTCTAGAGTACAATTTACTGTAGATCTTTAGAAGTCTGTCTTCATGTGATTTATGGCAAAAATTACTGATTGGTTTAGTCTAGACCAGCGTCTCGCAAACTTTGTGAGCCGGCGGCACACAAAATTGAGGGCCGTGGCTCGAGGGCATTCAGAAGTACGTGGACGTCGACACGATGACGCCATGCACATGCGTGACATCATCACGTCAATATCTGTGCCTGCGCTGAGGCCTTCCAAACAGGGCTCTGAGACGCCGGGGGGGGGGGGGCGCCAGCTGACTGCTTACAGGAGGTGCCTCCCACCGCGAGAGGGCACATCCTGCAGGCAGTCAGCTGGTGCTGGCGCCTCTCCTCCTCTCCAGTGTTTGGCGGCACACTTGGAATCTCATGCCGTGGTACACAGTTTGCGATACACTGGTCTAGACCAGGAGTGGACAACTCCGGTCCTCGAGAGCCGGAATCCAGTTGGGTTTTCAGGATTTCCCCAATGAATATGCATTGAAAGCAGTGCATGCAAATAGATCTCATGCATATTCATTGGGGAAATCCTGAAAACCCAACTGGATTCTGGCCCTTGAGGACTGGAGTTGCCCACCCCTGGTCTAGACCAACTCCATCTGGTTTGTATCCTTTTGAAGGGTCTTGCCAGAGTTAGACAGAGGCACTATCACCTCATTTTTCTGTCCAAACATTCCTTCCCCTATGCACTTCTTCTACTTGTTTGGCTACTTTGAACTCATCAGATATGATCTGAAAATAATTCCTAAACCAACTTTGCTGCAGTTATGGCATTGCTTCTCTTTTCAATATCCTTCTTCTTATGCTCCATCTCTTTAAATTGCAGGCACATCATTCTATTTATTAGGATGCAATAACTGCTTGTATGAAGAGATTCACAACAGGTACAGCCTGGCATATAACTTATCATTTTACTAAGAATAGTAAAATAAAGATAAGCATGATAATACAATCGGTGAGATAAAACAGGAGATGACAAATTGAGCCCTAGAAATAGATTTAACATGATACAGTATCAGAAATGTACACAATTAAACAGCACAGTAGAACAATCAAATAAAATAATCAAAATAAATGTCTTGATGCTTTGGCTCACTGGTTTCAATTACGTAAATTAAAGTTAAATGTGGATAAATTAGAGGGAGTTTGAATTAGTCAGACAGAGAATGAGGTGGAATCAATTATTGCAATTGAAGGTGTACCTTTAAAGATTGGAGAAGGGAAAAGAAGTTTAGGAGTTTACCTAGATTTAAAAGTTGGATTTTTCTATGCAGTCTTGATCAGTTATTCAAGGGGGTTTTGCAAATTACTGTGATGTAGGAAATATTTAGACTAGCTGTAGCGTTATTCTATTTGGTCTTCCAAAATGGAGGAAAGACATTGGTTTCCCACTTGGTATTATGAAAAGTCTGTTTTATTAGTAAACCATTAAATTTTCTGAGACAAAAAAGGTGACGGAATTGAAAAAGGCATGGGATGAATACAGGGGATCTCTAATTAGAAAATTAACAGTATAAATAGCAATTCTTAAATGGTTGCATCAAGTGACATAGCGAGGGAAGATGGTGCCCGGGGCAGAGGTACCTGGCATCGCCATCCTGTGCACCCCCATGCGCTCTTCCCTGCCACTCTTGATATTGGCTCGCCCCTGCTCCTCCCCACTGCCCCGAAATTACCATGTCATGTCCTCCCATCTTCGCTAGCAGTGAGCAGGCTAGAATAGTTACTGCTTGCACTGGCTGAGGCTTCCATCTGATGTCACTTTCTAGCCCCAAATACAGGAAGTGGCGTGAAAGGATGGATGAGAATGGTGTGAGCAGCATGTAGGGCCGCCTGTTCACTGCTGGCAAAGTTGTAAAGAGGTACAGGGGGGAAAGGGGATGTCAGGGCAATGGGGATAAGAGAGGGAGTGAAGAGGAGAGGTACTGTTGCCCCAGCCAAGTTGGCGATGGGGCGGTCTGCATCCACTGCCCCTCCCCCCTTAGGCTGGTACTGAGCAGACTTGCACAGTCTGTGACCTGAATATGGCACTTTGGTTTAGGATGGGTTGGAGAGAGCTTCAATGGAACCTCCAATAATTTATAATGTGAGAATAATGTTGGATAGACTTTTATGGTCTATGTCCCGCAAATGAGAAGATGGTTTGGTTAGGCTGGAGTGGGCTCTGACGGCAACTCCAGTGCTTAAAACCTAAGGACAGCGCTGGGTG
Source organism: Geotrypetes seraphini (assembly GCF_902459505.1). Lineage (NCBI taxonomy): Eukaryota > Metazoa > Chordata > Amphibia > Gymnophiona > Dermophiidae > Geotrypetes > Geotrypetes seraphini. The sequence continues at coordinate 69,813,528 of NC_047094.1, read as the reverse complement.
GACTTCTACGGTCTATGCAGTGGCAAGCGGCAACCTCTATCCTGCTGCTGCGCCTGCATCAGCTCTTCTTCTGACATCACTTCCTGGAGTCATGCCTAGGAAGTGACAACAGAGGGAGAGCCCACACGGGAGAGGGAGATCCCCCACTCGCGATAGCAGATTGGGGGTTGCTGCTCATACCAGAAACGTTACAGAGGTACGGGGGAATGAAAAGCGTCATGCACGTGCATCAGTGGGGGAGTGGGGAAGGAGCATATAAGGGTGGGGGGGCAGAGAAAAAGGCAGGGGAGGGGTGCCACCGCCCCGGGCGCCTCTTACCCTCGCTACGCCACTGGGTCTATGTCCCAGAAATGGCAAAGAAAGACAATTTCATTATTAATTGATATGTGTGTGACTGTTGGGCAGACTGGATGGACCATTCAGGTCTTTATCTTCCACCATTTACTATGTTACATAAAGGGGGTAATTTTCAAAAGGTCACCTAAAGTGTGTGCACTAATCAAAAATTCTGAGCATAATGGCCAGTGTAGAACAATAGCATAAGTCCACAGTTAGGTGCCTAACTTTAGGCGTGAGAACTTAGCTCAAAGGTTGATGTGATGCCAGTTAGATGTCTATCTGACAGTATTCTATAACCTTAGTGCATAAGTGCTGGCCATACCTCTCCCACATCCACACCCCTCTTAAAGTTGTACATCATGGAAATTACACAGTAAGGTTATAAAATGTTAATTAGAGGCTGTTATGTGCATAACTGCATATTTTTTCCAACTAGTGCCAATTAACTAACTAATTATTGATTAATGCCAGCTAATGCTTAATTTAACAATTTAGTTATGCATATAACTGGTAATATTCTACAATCTACATGCACAATTCTGCACACTAAACACGAAAATGGGTGCTCAAGATTATAGAATTTGGGGGAAAGTAATTTGACAACATCCTTTCAAAGTCATTACAACTAACTACTGTTTTATACATCTTCACACCAAAAACAAGTCCAACATATTTTATTTCTTTTGCTCCCCCTCCCCCATAATAATTCCTGCCCCCTCCTTTCTAAACTCCCGCCCCCCCCCCCCCAGGCTTATCTCCATTGGCCTTCCTCTATCAACTAGTGCAGTGTCTCTCAAGCTCTGTGCCACGGCACAGTGGTGTGCCCCGAAGAGTTTCTGGGTGTGCCACAAGAGATTCCAGAATTTTGCTTTATTATTTAAAATCCCCTTCATAATTATACACTAGAATAGATGACATGTACGTCATATATGTATAAGAATCTGTCAATGTTATGAGCATCTGTGGGCGTAAGGACACAACTACCCAGACAAGCATCATTCTTTGACGTGATTGATCCTTGAAAACTAACAGCAAGTAATTTTATTTTTTATGCAGTAGTTATCCTGACTTGAGCAACAAACAATCAAGACTTTGTTACTGTTTTGTTACTGTTTGGATCTTATCTTTGTGAACTTGGATTTTCAGCTCTGACAGAAATTAAATAAAAAAAATTAAAAAAAGAACAACTGCAGATGGTGGATGATGAAAATGTGTGTTTGCTTGTCGATTATCAAGCCGTGTTTTGAGTTAATTTGCACTGAAAAACAAGCATATCCATCGCATTGATTTGCAATTCTATTCTATCTACTTTAGTTCCACCATTGTTACAACATAGCTTAAAGAACTTTAAAAATAAATAACCCTCAAATGTAATTTTTTGTTGGTTTTGCGATTTTATCATCTATAATAATAAAACCCTAGAGCGCGCATGCGCTCTTGAAAATTCATGATTCCTGGCGCCATGAGGTGTGCTTCTGTGGCAGTATTCTATTTCACACCTCATGGCACTTGCAGGGGGGCTGGAGGCGCGTGCGGTGGCTGGAGGCGCGCGACTGTGCTCTCTCCAAACCTCCCAGCTCCAGCGGCGTAGGCAGCACCAGTGGCAGCAACTGAGTGGTGGACAGCAGCCCCGCTCCGGCTGTTGACCCTCCACAAACCTCCCGGCTCCAGCGGCATAGGCAGCACTATAAACACGCTGCTTCGTGCCCTTCGACTGCTGATTTCCTCTGCCGTGTCTCTGATGACATCATCGGAGACAGACGCGGGAGAGGAAATCGGCAGTAGAAAGCCGCGAAGCAGCATGTTTAAAGTGCTGCCTACATGGCTGGAGCCCGGAGGTTTGTTGGCGGTGGGAGGATCAGGAGCAGGCCAGATCGAGCAGGACAAAGGCAGTAAAAGAAGGGGGAGGGGCCGAACGGAGCAGGGAAGGGTAAGGGAAGAGAAGGGAAAGTGGGGTGGGGGAAAATGCTGCTACTGCTACACAGGGACTTGGAGGGGAAGGGAAATACCGCTGCTGCTTCTGCACAGGAAAGGGGGGGATAGGAGGGAAATGCTGTTGCTGCTGCATAGGGAAGTGGGATGGAAATGCTGCTGCACAGGGAAATGGGGAAAAATGACAGACAGACAGCGGGAGGGAGGGAGACAGAAAGAAAGAAAGACACAGGGGCAGGGAGAAGGACAGAAAGACAGACAGAGAAAGGGGGCCAGAGAGAGAGAGTCAGCAGGAGAGGGAAATGGGGCTGCTTTGGGGGGAGGGGTGTGCTTGGGGCAAACAGCTTTGCTCTGGGGGGGAAGACAGAAGGGGCCATGGAGAGACAGGGAGAAGGAAAGGGGGCTGCTTTGGGGGAGGGGTGTGCTGGGGGAGACAGAAGGGGCCATGGAGAGATAGGGAGAAGGAATGGGGGCTGCTTTGGGGGGAGGGGTGTGCTGGGGGAGACAGAAGGGGCCATGGAGAGATAGGGAGAAGGAATGGGGGCTGCTTTGGGGGGAGGTGTGCTGGGGACAGACAGCTTTGCTCTGGGGGGAAGACAGAAGAGGGCCATGGAGAAACATTTGGGGGGAGGTGTGTGCTGGGGGCAGACAGCATTGCTCGGGGGGGGGAGGGGGAGACAGAAGGATACAGACAGCGGCCAAGGAAAGAGAGATAAAGAAACACAGACAGACAGACACATCTATTCTAGCACCCGTTAATGTAACGGGCTTAAAGACTAGTTTCAATTATAATATGCTGCGAAAAACATTTGAACCATTTAGTGTGCTGGAGCTAAAAACATGTCTGAGAGACACTGAACTAGTAGAAAGATAATTTAGGAAGGGTCTGAGCTCTTATGCCCCCCTCCATTCTCAATTCTACCCTCCCCCACCACCTCTTACCAACTAATACTTGTCTCCCCTTCATGAACTCCCCCCATACACACACACACACACACACATATATATCGTCTCATGTAATTTTAAATGGGTACACCTTCAACAAATACTAAAATGAACTACACCAATCCACTAACCACATCTCTACCTTTCAGGCACTGATCAATAAACATGTTAAAACCAAAAACACTTCCTCAGGGAGAATATTTGCCCGTCTTATTGACTTTACAAAAGCTTTTGATTCTCTATGGCACCCTGGCCTCAACCTTGAACCATTTGCAAACTGGAACTAGGAAAACATCTATGATAGTATTAAATCAATGTATTCATCCATCAGCAGTAAAGTAAAAATGAACAACCTACAGACAGAGAGCCTCAGACAAGAACCAGGACTGAGATGAGAATGTAGCAGATGCCAAGTCTCACCCTTTCAGAGTGCATCACATTCATTTGAAGGCTCTCTTACTCCCACAGTCTCTCTTACTCCCACAGTCTCTGAACCCATTCTCTCACTCATTAGGAGTGTTATAGTTATTTGAAGGCTCTCTCATTCTGACACTCTTTGAGACCCTTCTCTCAGTCATTAGGAGTGTGTCACACTCCTCTGAAGGCCTCTCACTCTCATACTCTTTACGCCTTGTTCTCTTACTCATTATGAGTATGTCATAATCGTTTGAAGGCTCTCTCACTCTCACACTCTTTGAGACCCTTGTCTCACTCATTAAGAGAGTGAAATTTAAGCAACATGCTGTGACAGAATTATTTCTTTTCGGACAAAAACAAATCCAACAAATCTGCAGTAAGGATGCAGTGGAACAAAGACAAAAGGAAAACTGTAGACAGATGTACAAGATGCAGGCAAAGTTTATTTGGACAATTTGTTGCATACATATGGACCATTTTTTACAGATTGTGGGTCCCACAATCTGTAAAAAGTGGTCCATTTGTACGCAGCAAATAGTTTGTTTGTCCAAATAAACTTTGCCTGCATCTTTTACATGTCTCCCTCCGTATCCACGGTTTCCGTATCTGCGGATTCGCTTATTCGCGATTTTTCGGCTGCTTACTCTTCCCCCAAAAATTACATCTTCATTAAAGTTCTTTTTCCTTTTAAGGTACCGATAGAAAAGTTTATCGCTTACCATTCACTCTGAAAAATGCTGCTTCCATGCTTTCTCCCACAAATTCGCTGCTTCCATGCTTTCTCCCACAAATTCGCTGCTTCCATGCTTCCCAGTGTGCACGGAGAAAACCGCTGCTTCCCAGCATCCATAGAGAGAAAGGCTTTTTCCCAGCATGCATGGAGAAAATCGCTGGGAATCGCTGCTTGCCTGCTCTTAGCCCTAAATTCTCTTTGAATCGCTGGGAGTCGCTGCTTGCCTGCTCCAAGCCCTGAAATCGCTGGGAATCGCTGCTTGCCTGTTCGAAGCCCTGAAATCACTGCTTATTTCAAAAACTGCGAATAACAGTAGAAAAGTTATTTGCGGTTTCAATAATAAAAACAATGACGTTTTCTAAAAACTGCGAATAACATATAAAAAGTTATTAGCGGTTTTTCCATATTCATGCCTATGGTCCGCCCGCATCCCCCGTGAATCTGGAGGGAGAAGTGTACATCTGTCTGCAGTTTTCCTTTTGTCTTTGTGATAGAATTATTGACTGTTGGAGGAGTCCTGCCAATTGAAATTCATTGCTGCATGCAATATATTTATGGTGATACTGTAATTGTGTTGATGTGAATACCATCTGTCACTGGGCCAAAATATGTTTTTAAAAAAAAACATCCCAAGGAAACAAAACCCCATGAAAAAATCCAAAACAGAAAAAGTGGAGATGGAACAGTGCACATCAACCAGAGATTAATACACAGAATTAAGTCTAAATGATGAAAAAATATATTTTATTGATAAAAATAGACCTGACACAGTCCATGTTTCTGCTCAACAGCCTGCCTCAAGGGTACATGTATTATCTGTAGGACAAGCAAACATAAAAAGAAAATAAATAAATATTAAAAGCATACTAACATGGTAATTTAGAACACAATGAGTGCAATAAATCCTAACACAAGCCCTTGAGACATAAAGGCTCCGATTCTATAAAGGGTGCCTAAATCCCGCCTAACACTGAGCGTGACTTAGGCGTCCAAACTAAGTGGCTATTAAGCCATTTAAGGGTCTTAACGAGCGATAATTGGCATATAGACATCCAAAGGATGTGGACGTCACTTTGTAGGCGCATCCAGAATTTCATGGCGCCCATTGGGAAAACTCACACCTAACGGAAGAGACGTGAGTGTGAAATTGGCGTGGTTTGGGCGAGGCTTCAATATGGGCGTCATTTGATTCATTTGCGCAACGCTGAGCAACCTAGGGCATCCATCTCATGCCTACATTGTAGACAAATGAAAATCAGGTCTACTTTTGAGCTTAGTTTGGGCTTCAGATAGACCTGAGTTCTATGAATGGAACTTAGGCACAGTTTGGAGGTACTTGGGCCCATATTCTGTAACCAGCGCCTAAAGTTAGGCACCTATTTCGGAGGCGCCCCTAGATAGGCGCCTATCTAAATTGAAGAACAAGCTCGATTAAGCTTTTTAATCAGCACTGATTGAAACATAGGTGCCTATCAAGAAAGCGCGATTCTGTATCAAGGCACCTCTAAAAATTTAGGCGGCCTTCAAAAAAATAGGCGCTATGCATCTTAGACGTGGGCGTGGCTACGTGTTAGGCGCCTTCTTACAGAATCGCTGCTCTTAAGCGTGCTTAAGCGCTCGCATGGGCGCCTAACTTTTAGTTGTGCCTAGAGCTGGCCTATTTATTGGGCGCCTCCAAAATAGGTGCCCAAATAGGTGCCGCTCAGCGCAATTCACTAAACAGCGCCCAATTTTACTTGAATCGCGCTGAACAGTTCCTAATTTGGCGCCTAACTTTTGGGCGCTTCTTGTACAATTTGCCCTTTAATGCGATCTGCTAAATTGCTCTCTGTGTTTTTCTTTTTGCTTTATTAAGCTCAAAATACATTTAATAAGGCACCACATAAATAGGGCAAATCAAAACAGATATATTGCATGCAAAATCTTCTATTTTTGTGGACAAACAGCAATGTTATTTGCTAATTAGAGGAAAACATCCATTAATTGAAGCAGATCATATGAAAAAAAAATGCAGCTTTAGGTTTCTTGCTAAAAAGCTACCCTTTTTTTCTGACTAAACAGTGCTCCAATCAGCTCATTCTTGAAAGCAAAGAAAATAAATGCAAAAAAATTAATAGATTGCATATATAACTTCATTTGCAAAAGCTTAAAAATAGAAATGCAGATACAGACCTTAGCATGAAAAAACCTCATGCTTCTATTTCATTGAAATGGAGATGTGCAGCTGCACAATGCTGACCTATTGTGAGATCATCAAGGTGACCCTGCAAGGTAGAATGCCACAATTAAAATATGTGCTGGTATTTGAACCCATGACCTCTGGAAGATGGGAACAGGTCTTTTACCCATTGAGCCACAGCAGCTTCCACTAATGTCTTTCTTCCTCACATCTGATATGATAGCTTAGGGATCTGCTACGCTATGATCTTCTCAGATAGTTTCACCGTCACATGGCTAGGCTGCAGCTTCCACTAATGTCTTTCTTCTTCACATCTGATGATAGCTTAGGGATCTGCTAAGCTATGATTTTCTCAGGTAGTTTCACTGTCACATGGCTAGGCTCACTAAGCTCTCATGGTAGGAACCTCCACAACTGAAAGGAAACAGCTGTGGCTCAATGGGTAAAAGCCCTGTGTTCATCTTCTAGAGGTCATGGGTTCAAATCCAAGTATATATTGTAACTGTGGCATTCTACCTTGATAATTTCACAATAGGTCAGCATTGTGCAGCTCCACACCTCCTTTTGCAATGAAGTAGAAGCCATGCTAAGGTCTGTATCTGAGGTTTGTTTCAGTTTTTAAGCTTTTGCAAATGAAGTTATGTATTCAATCTGTATTTTTTGTCATGTGCTTTCCTTGCTTGCAGTAATGAGCTGATTGGGGCACTGTTTAGTCAGAAAAAAGGGTAACTTTTTAACAAGAAACATAAAGCTTCAATTAATGGATGTTTTCCTCTAATTAGCAAATAGCATTGCTGTTTGTCCACAAAAATAGAAGATTTTGCATGCAATATATCTGTTTTGATGTGCCCTGTTTATGTGGTGCCTTATTGAATGTATTTTGAGCTTAATAAATCAAAAATAAAACCCCAAGAGCTATTTAGTAGATCGCATTAAGGATGTCCAAACTGTGTCTAAGTTCCGTCCATAGAACTCAGGTCTATCTGAAGCCCAAACTACGCTCAAAAGTAGACCTCCTTTACAATGCCTATAGGACCTAGTTTTACAATTCTTATGCAACTTGCTAGCTCATTGTGTAGCATATTGGTTAAACCTAAAGCCTTCTACCCTAATGTTGCTGGTTCGAATCCTAGTCACTCTCTCAGATGGAAGAGAAATAAATAAAAGCATTAAACAGATCCATCTCCCAGTATCACAATTATAATGAAGAACACCATAAAATCGCCATTCTAATAACATCATAATAATAAAGTATTATAACATTAAGAACATTGTTTGGATGTCTAACTCTCGCCTAAAACCCAATTCCTATCTTGGACATCCAAACTGCGCCTAACTTTAGATGCGCTTTGCAGAATCAGGGCCAAAATATTCATACTGTCATAACAATTTGAAACAACTAAACACAATAATGGCAATGAATATTAACGTAAGCCTTAAAAAATATCATTTAAAAATACCTCAAAAGTAAAAATGTATAAGTATATGAACATAGAAAGGAGAAGAAAAACCTGATGATTAAAACTATTTAGAATGGTGTATAACAAGTAAATGATCTTGGAAATTTTAATGATACATTACATGATTGAACAAGGATTACTAAAAATGAACAGAGGAAAAAAATAAAAGGGGGAAAGACACTTTATAGAGGGTAAATTGAAAAATAAATGCTTTAAGTAAGAGTGGAAAGCAATGCAGAAATGAATCATTGATGGGTATAACAACCAACCTAAAAAATATATTCATAAAGTACCCAACAAATAATATGATGAAAGGAATGTGCCAATGATATTGTGTACAAGTAAATGATAAAATAATCAAGCTTGAGGTTATGTATGATAAAAATGCCGACATTATTTTACGAGCGTCGGAGCATTTAGTGCTCCAGGCTGCGGTAGAAATCTCTACCATGGCTTAGTAAAAGGGGGGAGGTTAATTTGCTAGTAAGTTGGGATTGATTTTGATTTATAGACCTCAGAAATTTTGATATTATATCATATCATTAAATAATTTTTTAAAACTTAATTTTCCCCCCTTTTATCAAGCTGCGTACGGTAAATGCTCCAATGCTCATAGAATTCCAATGAGCGTCAGAGCACTTACCTCACTGGCCCACACTAAAATCCTCTAGCACAGCATGTCAAAAAGGCGTATATTAGGTGATCTCAATTTACATTTAGAAGAGTTAGATGAGGTGAGTTCTGTACATTTTATTCAATTTTTAGAATCACTACATTTTAAAAATGTTGAAAGGAGGAATTGGGATTGCGTATGTATAGAGGTTTGAGGTGGATAATATGGAAACATATTTTGGAGGATTCATAGAAATTTGTATGAAAATTAGTTTTGTGAATTTAATTGTTATGAGATTATTATGTATTATACACTTGTTCGATTCCTTCAATAAAATGTTATAAACTAAAATGAGACCTGTGTCTAATACTCATGCAAAAGGTTATGCTTTAGATTTTGTGGCACGTATGTCTAGTACTGAGTCGAATCCTTTAGTTCAGGGGTGTCCAACCTGAGGCCCGAGGGCCACATGCGGCCCCGTGAAGTATTTTGTGCGGCCCCGGTCGAGGGCGATGCAGTGTTTTCCTCTGCTGCTCCCGGATGTTTACTGTCTTGCCAGCTTCCTCCTCTGTCTTGCTGCAGCGTTTGCACATTTGTGCGGCCCCAGAAAATTTTTTTTCGGCCAATGCGGCCCAGGGAAGCCCAAAGGTTGGACACCCCTGCTTTTAGTTTGGCTCTGTAGAAGGCAGAGAGGAGGAGAGAAGCGACAGGAGGCGAGCGGAGGAGCAGAGAAACACAACCGGAGGGGAAAGCAGGAGCGAAGGAGGCAGGATCGACTGAGGCAGCGGCGAGAGTTAGCTCCGCCCACCCCCATTGTCATCCAGAATAGCTTCCCCTTAAAAGGGGAGGGGCCAATGGCACTCAGCCATTCAGCTCTGTAGAAGGCAGAGAGGAGGAGAGAAGCGACAGGAGGCAAGCGGAGGAGCAGAGAAACACAACCGGAGGGGAAAGCAGGAGCGAAGGAGGCAGGATCGACTGGGGCAGTGGCGAGAGTTAGCTCCGCCCACCCCCTTCAAAACAGCGCAGAAGAAAGCGGAAATGGACAATGAGCACTCCAGTTATCCGTGAACCACAGCTGTACAGGTTCATTTTTATGTCGTGTATTTGGGTCTGTATATACTGCATTGATTTATTTACATATATTTTTATAAGAGTCTATTTGGTGCTATGTATATTCTTAACATTCTTAATCGTTTTATTATGGGCTCCTTTTATCAAGGTGCGCTAAAGAAATTAGCGCACCTAGGCGCATACGCTAGAATACCGCGCGCTACTGCCTATTTTGCAGCACGCACCACCTAATGCGGCCGTAACGAGCGGTACTCTGCACAATAAGGCTCTAACGCGGCTTGATAAAAAGAGCCCTATATATTTTTCTATATAATGTTTTATGATCTCTTTGGTATTTTCATTATTCACTTGCACTGACTATTTATGTCTGGTTTTATTTACTAAGGGCTCCTTTTATTAAGGTGCGCTAGCGTTTTTAGCGCACCCAGATTAGCATGCGCTAACCCCATGCTACGCAGCTAGAACTAACGCCAGCCCAATGCTGCCGTTAGCGTCTAGCATGCGCAGCATTGTAGCGCGCGCTTTTCTGCGCGTTAAAGCCCTAACGCAGCTTAGTAAGAGGAATCCTAAATATAAATATCAAAAACCATTAAAGAAGTCAAAATGAGCTGCAGACTTCTTTAATTATTTTTGATATTTATATTTAATTAATAGACAACCATTTAGCTTTCTTTAGTTTACATTTGTATTGTATGTTAATGTATTTTTATTATTATGGTTTTATGTCCAGTGACCCCTGATGCAGATGTTTTTTAGACGCCAAAACACAGCACTGTGTCGGGTCCACAGCTTTTATTTGTGTCCTTGATTGAAATAAACAATTTTGTTTTACATCAGTGATCTCAACTGGAGTGCTCATTGTCCGTTCCCACTTTCTTAAATAAGGTTGTGCCACTTAGGGAAATGAGAAGTAAAGAAAAATCTATTCACCATGGTTTAATGAATAATTAATAGCACTTAAAAGTAGTTGCAAAAGATTAGAAAGAAAATGGCAGAAATGAAAGGATCATAAGACATATTTGGAACTGAAATATAAATGTAAAATATATAAAACTAAAAGGGATGTGGTGAAAACAGCTTACTTTGATGACAGAATTAGTCAAATAATGAAATTAAAACCATATTTCAAATTTTTACAGTTGACCAGTCTTGATCCTGTTAAAATCAATGGCAAAAGAATCTATACATTCATCGGATCAGCTGGCCTGTTATCTAAAGTGGAAAATATTTGATTGTCTTTTAAAAATGTGGTTCCATGTGAAGTACCAGATTATAATACAGTACTCCCCCGATATTCGCGGGGGTTCCGTTCTAGAAACCCCTGCGAATCTTGAAAAACCACGAATACGGTTTTTCGTGGAAGAGACTGGAGAGGGCAGCGGGAGAGGCAGGAGAGAGCAGCCGGAGCGCCGGCGAGTGAAGGAAATCACTCGCTGTATGCTCCGACCGCCTCTTCCTGTACTAAAGTCGGGCCTTACCATTCAGGAGCTGCATATCAAAGCGTGTTGAACTTAGGGGTGGAAACGTGAAATAACTTATAAGTTCATGGCTCCACGTCATTTCCTTCTTGGTTGGGTTGAAAACTTTTCAGCACCCCTCATATTGTTATCCACCTAGATGCAACTTTTAAAAATAGTTATCTGTCTAGAATCTGATTGGAGATTAGAGCGGGCTATAAATGTTATATAGAACAGAATAGAGTTTGCATGCACAAGAAGGAAATTTTGTTGCAACATGACAACACTAGACCTCACACAGCACAGACCACAGAGGCAATTGCGGAGATGGGTCTCACTATCTTATCCCTTGGGCCATATGGTCCAGACTTAGCGCCATGCAATTTCCATTTTTATCCAAAATAAAGGAATCCCTTCAAGGGCATGTTCGACTTGAAGGAAGAGGTGGAAAGGACTGTGAGCAACTGTTTAAAGACACAATTGTTAAAATTTGTCCATCACTGGCAGAAATATGCAGTAAAATGATGGTGACTATGAAGAAAAGTAAATACATGTAATAAAAGAGCAAGTTTCAAGCATCGTTTTTGTTTTTTATTCATTACAATATCTTCATTTAAACCATAGTTATAGAGGTGGAGGTATTGCTTTTCATTTAACCCTCATACATTAGCTGCTGAGTGGAGGGCACTTTTCAACCCAGAAAATTTATCTACTCTGCCTGTATCCTTTTAGAGGCTCCAGAAAAGCAAAAATCATTTTATGCTTCTTTTTTTTTTTTTTTCATTTGCCAAGTAATACTACACTTAAATCTTTCTAGATTTATACCTTGGATGCTTTCTCTGAAAACGCTCTCTCTTTGGGGAAGTAAATCTTAATCTTGGGATGGATCATCCATGGCATTGCTGATATAGGCTAAGCCCCCCCCCCCACACACCCTCTTCAATATCTATAGCAATGATCTCCCCACAGTACCAGAGAGATCCTCAGCCCCAGCACTGAAACTGACCCCCTCTTCTATTAAACTGCGCTAGCAGTTTTTAGCGCAGAGAACCGCACTGAATGGCCCACGCTGCTCCCAATGCTCATAGGAACTCTATGAACATCGGGAGCAGCGCAGGCCATTCAGCATGGCTCACCAAGCTACAAACTTGCTAGTGCAGTTTAATTGAAGAGGCCCTAAGAGTCCCTTTTCCAAAGCCGCAGTATTGATGCTCTTGCAGTAAATGCACCAAAGCCTATAGGATTTGAATGGACTTCAGTGCCTTTACCGCGGCAGCATTGCTATTGTGGCTTTGTAAAAGGGGCCCTAATTGATTCAGAAATCCACTGCTTGCTACACTGCTTGCTATCTGGTCATTCTACCTCTTTCCCCAGGAAATCAGCAAGAGAATCTAAATCTACGAGAGACCTATTGCAAATTCTGGGCCCAGGTGAACTTAAAAAAGACAAAACGTATGCCCCCTGATATTCAACAGTGTGGTCCATGTTAATTTAACAGGCAAAAAACGAAAGGAATTGACCCCAAAATATCCACAGAGAAGAAAATCCAGAGAAAACAAAAAAAACTCTGTGGAGTGACGATGTTCCAAAATGGACTTTATTTGAAAGTGTCAAAGTTCCAAAGGTACACTGAAATCATCCACATAAAATAAATTTATCCACATAAAAATAAATTCATCCACATAAAAATAGGTTATCCACATAAAAGCCTAAAGGACCTAGTCCGCTAGGGATACAGGACCCAACACGGTCTGTGTTTCGACAAAAAGTTTTCTTCAGGGGTCCCTGGGGGTCCTATAAAGGTGAATACATGGGAAACAATTGTGTGGTGAAAACAAAACCAAAACAGGTGACAGCCCATATTTATGTCAGCACGATGTCAATATAGCCAAGGTAAATATCAGAAATAGCAGTTTGTAGATAGAAACATATTATGATGATAAGCACCAACTGGATTCACAATATTGTAACAAAGGTGACCAGATTTTATCATAAATACCAACATGATCTCATTTCTCAGTATAAATACGTTCGTATTTAACAATCATGCAAATATTATGCCGCCATGAGTTGTAGGAGAGATAATGACTATTTTTCCAGTTTGCCAATATGGTTTTGAGTGTAATGAGTATGAGACATTTATTTTATTTATTTATTTATTTATTCCATTTGTGCATCACACATACCTATACAAGCTCTTGGTGACATTACAGAGGAAAGGGTTAGCAGAGGGTAGGGAGGACAATGGAGGGCAGGAAGATACAGGAGAAGAGGATACAAGTGATTAGGTATCAAATAGATGAGTTTTCAGTTTCTTCCGGGATTTAATATGGCGTGGTTAGGTTCTGTCCTGGTCATTTCAACAAATGGAACATAGTTGAGAATACCTTAGTCCCTCCTTCAGATTGCACTACGACTACGATATCTGAGAAGTTTACAGGTTTCTTCATTAACTTTTACTATTAACCCATGTTGACCAAATACTATAATAGCCAACGAGAGATCGTCTACAATTCCAGTAATCTCTCCGATAGTCATCCAAACTTTTTCCCAATACTCTTTTATCGGAGGACACTGATAGATCATATGATCTAGTGTACCCACAGCAGATTTACAAGACCAACAACAATTTGAACTTGCTTGTGGTAACTTAGCCAGTTTATAAGGTGTACAGAATGCTCTGTTCAACAAAAAATAAGCTGACTGGGAAATAGTAGCTCAGTGAAGAGTGTGAATCAACTCATGCCAAACTTTACTCCATTCGTTCGTCTCAATATTCTAGCCAATATCTATAATCCAGATATCTTTCACTGCCACTGATCCAACAAATGTTTCCATAATGGTGAATTTGTACCATGTAGCTGCTTTGCCTTTTTTCTGAAGTGCAACTTGATCAATAAGCAACACCAATGAAGGCTTGGTTTAAACCAGCAGCAGCCTATCCTTTCTGCTTAAACCATGCTGAATAGCGACCCCATGATCTTCCAGAAAAGAATAAATAATCACCAACACAATTTCAAATTCTTCCTAAATAAACAAGAAGCTGAGCACACTTTACAACATACATACGCCTACGTGAAATACATCTGGGGATTTTTTAATTGGCTATAAAGGCTCTAAGAGCCTCTATGCAACAGAACCTTCTAAACAAACACAACCCCCAAGTAAAACTATATTAAAATTAATTGGTAGCATCACCTAACTCTATTACATAGGAATGGCCTTTGGAGAGTCTACCATTAACACCAAAGAATGAAACAGACCTCAACATAAATCCCGAATCTCAGTTCAGCAAACAAATATTCCATATCCACAGAAACATCCCCCAAAACAGAGGCAAAGCAGAATTAGGAAACTTCCCCTTGCTACTCACAATGAGGATATACAAGTTTGGGCATTATCTCAACAAAAGCAAAACAAACTCCCTCCACAACCAGGCACACTGCAGAGTAACACAAAACCCTTGGAAAACAGATATTCATCACATATGTAACCCTGACCCCGCTACGCGGCCACTCCGCAGGTTCCGGCCAATTCATTGGGTCGAGGACCCACAACCAGGACTTTCACGGCAGCTTGCAGTACTACAGGAAATGCTACGAGCAGTTGCAAGAGGTCACAGCAGCTATTTTAGAAGACAGTCACGAGGAAACAAGAGCGAGAGGGCCGCATTCCTGCCACAAAGACCCCCGCTAGGCCACCAGGTACCTCGGTAGGCCCAGGGGGGTGAGATTGTAGGGTTAGGAGGGAGATTAACAGGTCAGGGCCTGGAGAGCCACAGTTACATGCAAGAAGAGCCGCATGTGGCTTGCGAGCTGTAGGAGCAGTTACATGCATAACTACAAATGAATGCTAATTAGCATCAATTAATGTCACTTAAGGGCTATTATTAGTGCTTAAGGCCAATTGGCAACTAATTTAACAAATATTTTAGGTACACAACTGGCACTATTTTATGACCTGCACACCCAAATTTGCGTGCTAGTTGGAAATATGGGTGCACAATTTTACAGAATACAGGGGTATGTATATACTTAAATACTTGATAAAAACCATCTGTATATTGCAACTATATTTGCTCTCCACCACGGAAAATGTCTTCACATGATATTGTTGGTGAGCATTCTTATACAATTAACATGGCCTAATACGTATGTACCATATAAAAGCCTTTTTCCAAGCATAAAACATGCTTCATACTTGGAAGAATCTTTATAAAATTACCCTCTTAATGCATTATTTCGGCGATGTGTGTAAATTCTTCATACCAATGAAGTTATCTGAATCTAGATCTACAAGTAAATTGTAGGTTGGATTACAATATCCTTGTTTGTTTGCAAAGCTGTAAAGAGTCATAAAACTAAAAGGCTGAGAGTGTGGGGGACGTGTTTAGAGGAGTGAAATAGTGAGGGAGAGAAACAGATAAACTGCAGAATTTACAGCTATAGGAAGACCATGTCTGATAATGTGAAAGGAAATAAAAGGACTCCATCAAGGCTGTTTGTGTCTCTTTCAAAGTGTTTGATTGTTTTAATTCAACCTGCATTCTTTTTATCTTAACAACAGAAGGAACTTCATTTTTCAAGAATGCAATGAGGAAGACTGGATCAGCCTCTTTGGGTTGAACTGTTTGGGACTAGCTTTGGAAAAATAAATGGCACAATCTCCTAACTATATTAACAAAAGAGACATGAATTAATCTACAAAGCAGGACTGATTTTTTGGTGGGGTCTGAGGTTAACGTGGACAGGCAAATAGGCAGTAGGAGGTTCACTAGCTTAGTAGTTAGTGCAGTGGTCTAGGGAACTGGGTTCAAGTCCCATTGCGGCTCTTTGTGACCCTGGGCAAGTCATCGAACCCTCCATTGCCCCAGGTACAAAATAGGTACCTATAAATAATATGTAAACCCCTATGGTTGTTAACCACAGAAAGGTGATATATCAAATCTCATCCACTTTCCCTTTTTCCTCTAAATCTCTTCTACTTTGCCTATGCTGCTGCCATTGACCAGATGGCCTGACTACAAAATAGAGGGGTACGACCCCCTCTTCCAAGCCTACCTGTGGCTATTTCCTCCACTTCAAAAGACTTCTTCTCTCTTTCTTTCCAAACCCCATCCCACTTTTGGGTTCTCCCTTCCATCGAAGTGGAGGATTAAGTCACAAGGAGCAGCATGGGGTACTTTGAACCCACCACCTCAGTGTGCTGAGGCTGTAGCTCTAACCACTACGCCACACCCTCCTCCACTACTACTACTATTATTATTAATTATTTCTATAGCACTACCAGATGTACGCAGCGCTGTACAGAGTCACGAAGAAGACAGTCCCTGCTCGAAGGAGCTTAGAATCTAAACAGACAAACAGGATGCCTTCTGACACCTCTTTGGCAGGAAGTTTGTACGGCCTTTGACTGCATAAATCATGAAAAACTCTGGGCCACATTAAGGACTATAAGACAATCTGTAACATTTTATTATCAAGATTGAGAAACATAGTCTAAATGGGCCTGCACCTTAACGTGAAAAAGACAAAGATCCTGACAACTGGTAAAATCGAGTTTCATCTCGTGTTGAAAAAGTAAAAAAAATGGTAGACAACGTCAACATGCTTGGATCAAGAATCAACAATGAAACAACACGCAGTCAAGAAATCCAACAATATATCACTTAATAGAATGGCTATGAAGGACCTAGCCAAGATCTAGCACAGAGATGAACCTTTGTGTACAAAGATTCGACTTGTCAAAGCCCTGATAGTTTCAGTAATGTTGTGCAGATGTGAAAGTTGGACAGTGAAGAAGCAAGACAGGAAGAAAATCAATGCCTTCAAATTATGGTGCTGGAGAAGAATAGCGCATTTACCATAGACTACCCAAAGAACAAATCAATCGGTACTGGAGGAGATAAAACTTTAGCACTCCTTGGAAGGAAAAATGGCAAAACTTCAACTTTCATACTTTGGATACATTATGCAATAAGAAATATCATTAAAGAAAGACATTGTGCTTGACAAGGTTGAAGATCAGTAATGCAATGGATTGATACAATAACAACAGCTATGGATGCCACCCTATCGGTAATAAGCCACCTGACTGAAGACTGAGCACAGTTCAAGGCATCAGTTGACACTAACATGAAGGCACTAACATCATCAACTTTTTACAAGTGCAGTTTTATCAGAGCCCTTCTTTTTCCAATTAAAAGAGTGCTTGCACATGGAAGACACTTTATAAAATTACCCTCAGCACAGGAAGCTACTTCGGAGTGGAGAAGTAGCCTGATGGTTAGTACAACAGGCTTTGATCCTGGTGAATCGAGTTCAATTCCCTCTACAGCTCCTTGTGACCCTGGGTAAGTCACCTAACCCTCTGTTGCCCCAGGTACATAACTTAGATTGCGAGCCCACTGGGGGCAGAGAAAGTACCTGCATATAGCTTGGTTTCACATTGTGCTTATATTCAGCAGTGTTATCAGTTTAGGTGACGCTACTGAATATCCACATATAACTTAAAAAGCCACATATTCAGGTGGCAGAGGTCAGCATTTTGCTGACCGCTGCTGGCACTAAACCCAAAAGTTCAATGCTATGCCATGCCTGGGCACCAGTGCCTGTAAGGTGGAGATGTGGACAGTGGCTTGGGCGCAGGCCGTTTTAATATTTGTTGAAGATGCTGGAGAGCACGTAGGTCTGATTAAGAGCACATAACTGGCCAAATGATGACTCTGCTCTCAAAACGCTCCCACAATAGACAGTTTTGAGTTCAGCGCTAACCGGGTATTTTCAGCAAAACTAACTGATTAAGTGCTGCTGAAAATGACCAGCTAGCCCCAAATAGGCAATTTAACTGGCCAGGAACTGTTACTGGCCTCTATTTGTGTGCCCCAAGGACATGGCGAGATCCTAACAAGAACTGGCGAGATCCTAACAAGAACTGAAGCAGAACGAGACTTAGGGGTGATCGTCAGTGAGAACATGAAGACTGCCAATCAAGTGGAGCAAGCTTCATCCAAGGCAAGGCAAATCATAGGTTGCATACGCAGGAGTTTCGTCAGCCGTAAGCCTGAAGTCATTATGCCATTGTATAGATCCATGGTGAGGCCCCACCTGGAATACTGTGTGCAATTCTGGAGGCCGCATTACCGTAAGGATGTGCTGAGACTGGAGTCGGTCCAGAGAATTGCCACCCAGATGGTCTCGGGACTCAAGGATCTCCCGTACGAGGAACGGCTGGATAAGTTGCAGCTGTACTCACTCGAGGAACGCAGAGAGAGGGGTGACATGATCGAGACATTCAAGTATCTCACGGGCTGCAGGTGATCAAGGCCACTAGCGTGCTCGACTTTAAGAATAAATGGGACATCCAGTGGGATCTCTACATGGGTCGAGAAGCACTCTGACTTAATGGGGTGGGACAGTAGAGTGAGCAGACTTGATGGGCTACAGCCCTTTTCTGCCGTCATCTTTCTATGTTTCTATGTTTCTAAGATTACTTCTTTTTCAAGGGTCCCGCAGCAACAAGGGGGCATCCGTGGAAAATCAGGGGCGGGAAACTGCACGGGGACACCAGGAAATTCTTTTTCACTGAAAGGGTGGTTGATCGCTGGAATAGTCTTCCACTTCAGGTTATTGAGGCCAGCAGCGTGCCTGATTTTAAGGCCAAATGGGATAGACACGTGGGAACTATTCACAGAGAAAGGTAGGGGAGGGTCATTGGGGTGGGCAGACTAGATGGGCCGTGGCCCTTATCTGCTGTCTATTTCTATGTTTCTATGTTTCTATATGGTAGAAGTTTATTCTGCAACAGTATTCAGGTGCCCAGATTCCATTATACAGTAGAATACTAATGTAACTGGTATCAACGTAACTTTCATTTACACATCTGTAGTTGCATCAACCACAGGCCTGGCGTAACTGTAAGTGAGTACATGCAATAGTAATGTACACTAGCTTAGCAAGGGACATTGGCGCCCAGAGCTGTGGAGCTGGCATTGCTGCACCATGTGCCCCCCCCCTCCACTCTTCCCCGCCACTTCAGCGCCCTCACGTCCTCCGTGTACCTCTTGAAATGTTCACTGGCTTAGGCATCGTCCACCTGGTGCTCGCGCCAGCCTCTGCTCCCTTTTAACATCACCTCCTGGTCCCGTGACCAAGAAGTGATGTCAGAAGGAAGAAGAGGCCTATGTGAGCAGCCAGCAGAAGATGCTGCTCACATTAGCGAACATTCAAAGAAGTATTTAGGACAGCGGAGAGGAGGAGAGGCACCAGCGCTGGCACCCCCCCCAAAAAAAAAAAAAGACAGTGCCAGGGTCAGTCAGTCCCCCTTACTACACTACTGGGAATGTAATGTATATAATTTACAATATGCATAACTGGAAGCTACACCTACCATGTTTCCCTGAAAATAAGACACTGTCTTATATTAATTTGGGGCCCAAAAAAGGCACTAGGTCTTATTTTCGGGAATGTCTTATTTTTTTTTCATGTAATGATCATCTCTCCCTTCCTCTCCTCCACCCCAATTCTTCCTATTTTTTTCTCTCCCCTACAAGTGCAGCATCTTTCCTCCCCTCTCACCCAACCCCTTGTGCAGTGTCTTTCTATCCCTCCCACCCATCCCCCTGTGAAGCAGAACCTTTGCAGCTTGTATCCCTCCCTCCCATCCCTTGTGCAGCAGAACCCTTGCAGCTTCTATCCCTCACTTCCTCCCATCCCCCGTGTAGCATCTTTCGATCCCACCTCTGCCACTGTGCGTGCCCACCCCCTCCCGGGCTGACCCATCTTTTCCTCCCATCTGAACCGCGAGAAAAGGAATACCTTATAACAGCGTCAGCAGCAATCTACACAGGCTGCTTCGCAGCCTTCTATCTCCCGGGCGTTCCTCTGCCGCGTTGCTGATGACATCATCAGTGATGCGGCAGAGGAATGCCCAGGAAATAGAAGGCCGCGAAGCAGCCTGTGTAGATTGCTGGCAATGCTGTTATAAGGTATTCCTGTCTCGTGGTTCAGATGGGAGGGAGAGATGGGTCAGCGGTGCGGGGATATGCACGGCGACGGGCAGGTGGGGGAAAGTGCTGCTGCTGCCAGCAACTAGGGCTTATTTTCGGGGGTAGGGCTTATATTAAGACCTACCCCGAAAATCATGCTAGGGTTTTTCGGGGTAGGTCTTATTTTCGGGGAAACACAGTATGTCCCTGTCTATATGGAAACCTCTCACCCCCTTTTATTTCCACACTATGTAAATTAGGTGCACTGTTACTGAATCGTGTTTAAACACCCTGCTGGCACTTTCACGAATAGGGGTAAACTTAAGTGCATAAATGTATTCTAGACATTTACATGCATGAGGGACATGTAAATGCAAGTGCACAGTTTATAGTTTGCTCTTTTAATGGCTAAATATAGCCACATAGAAGTACAGAGGTTTTTTTCAGACCTGAGGCATTGAACATTTAATTTTGGGTGCACTAATTGTTATACTCTCACAGGTATCTGTCCAAAAAATGGGATCGGAATAATCTGTTCAATGCCTCAGGTCTGAAAAAACTCACTCATACAATTGCCATCACTACCAACCAAGTACATAAGAACATAAGAATAGCCTTACTGGGTCCATCAAGCCCAGTAGCCCATTCTCACGGTGGCCAATCCAGGTCACTAGTACCTGGCTAAAACCCAAAGAGTAGCAGCATTCCATGCTACCCATCTAGAGCAGTAACAAATGTAAACGATGAACACTCAATATCGAATAATCAAGTATAAACAATTCTATACAACTGATAGTGAATCATAATGCTCAGAAATATGGAGGTGATAACAGGGAAAACCCAACACTACCACCTCACCGCCCAATCATCGTATAATTCAAAGCACCTGCTGTAAAGATTATTTGTTATGCACAATTGCTTTGAGTGCACTAAGCTACTGATTTTTTTTTTAAATAACAAACGTTCATTATGTGGTCTGAAACAGCAAACTTATCTTGAGCTTGCGGGTTCCGACATAGCTTTCAAAAATATCAGCTCTTAGTAAGACTGCCTCCTCACAGCTATTGAGTGTTCATCGTTTATATTTGTTACTGCTCTTTGATCACTCCACTCTCAGTTTTGAGAGATTATTGCCCTTATTGTTTGTTTGACCCATCTAGAGCAAGCAGACACTTCCCCCATGTAAAAAAAAATAAAAAAAGAACGACCATATTAGTCCATATTATCGTTTACTTCATTGGCTGCCTTTGGAGGCAAGAGTATTATTCAAATTTTCCTGTATCTACTTTAAGCTGATATCGGGATTTTCTCCACCTTACCTTTTTCCTCATTTTGTGTTGCATAGACCATCAAGAGAAACTAGAAACTTCTACTTATTTGCTTATCCAAAAATTAATGGGTGTAGATATAAGACCTTCTTAGATAGGACCCTAGCATTTCCAGCTGGTAGGCAACAATCTTGGTTAGGTAAATGTATTCAGCAAGCTATGTTATCCTATTGCAGTTTTCGGAAATTAATTAAGAACACTTTGTTCGATAAGTTTATTACTTAGTGAGTTTTATTATTGAAATTCTATTTTACAAATATTTGCATTTTTTTTACAGTATTATTGTATTTCATTGATTGTCAGCTCTTTTTAGTGTAAACCGCCTAGAACTTTTGGTTATGGCGGTATAAAAGAATAAAGTTGTTATTATTATTATTATTATTAATAACAGACTATGGATTTTTCCTCCAGGAATTTGTCCAAACCTTTCTTAAAACCAGCTACGCTATCCGCTTTTACCACAACCTCTGGCAACGCATTCTTTACTTTACTTTAGAATATTGACCTTCTTTAATGAATCATGTCATTAATGCACAAAAGTGCAGAATTATGCATTTGACTAGCAGAAAACTACACAGTGGGAGGTGAGTTCAAGGTTTCCAAACTTCATAAAACAGTAGCAAGAACCAGAGGAGTGTATGGAAAATGATACCCTCAGCTCAGGAAAATTAAGTGCTAAAAGCCTCTGTATTTTTAGATATTTTCTCATCAAGAATATCATATCCTAATCTAGAGGTGGTAGAGAAAGAGAAAGAGGGAGAAAGAAAACAAATGAATATATATCAGATAGAACTACAAGCATACTGTTTGCATTGTATGCTAATCTACTTCATTCATCTTGAGAGTGTGGCATAGTGCTTAGAGGTACAGCCTCAGCACGTTGAGCTTGTAGGTTCAAACCCTGCACTGCTCCTTGTGACCCTGGAAAAGTCATTTAATCCTCCATTGACCCAGGTACATTAGATAGACTGTGAGCCTGCTGGGACAGATAGAGAAAATACTTGAGTACCTGACTGTAAACTGCTTGGTGTCAGGTCAAAAGCGCGCCGGGACAAAGGCGCGCCCAGACAATTGAGCGCAGCGCAGGGGTGCGCACCACCGAAAATTACTGTTTTTAGGGCTCCGACGGGGGTGTGTGTGGGGGGGGAACCCCCCACTTTACTTAATAGAGATCGCGCTGCGTTGTGGGTGCGTTGTGGGGGGTTGCAACCCCATAACGCCGGCGCGATCTCTATTAAGTAAACTGGGGGGGCTCCCCAACAAAAAAACCCGTCGGATCCCCTAAAAATTGTAATTTTCTTCGGCGCGCGCCTCCGTCTTGCGCTCAGTTGTCGGCGTGCGCCTTTGTCTTTCGCGGGGTTGTCTATGAACCAAACTGCTTAATATCCAAACAATATACCAAATCCCATTCTTCGTTTGAGAGACACCCTCAAAACCTGAGCCATTTGCAACCCTCAAGGATTGGAAGTGAACAACCCGGATATAGAGTGTCCAGTGAAAAGTTACCAATATGGCGGTGTGTCTGCATTACAAGTTCTATGTGATGACAATTGAATGGCATTTCTATAAATCAGACACTCACATGTACACATTTGACCATTTAGAATAATGGCATAGAGATACATCTAAGCACACATATATGCATAAATGTCATTATTCTGCCTAAGTTCTATTATGCAAATATCTGTATAACTTACGTAGTGCATATTTGCTAGGGAGGCGTGCACAGGTTCACAGCATGAGCAAGAGACAGACAAGGCTCCCTGCTGCACTTAAGTGCTCACCCTTATGCCAGTTCTATGTTAGCCATGTGAGTCAGGGCAGGATTAAAGTAAACATGTCCCTCAGGCCCAAAGGATACAGAAAGACCCTGTGTGCTGATCCAATGACATCGTCATGTGTAACCACGCCAATGTCCTGCTTTTGCAGCAACATGTTAAGAGAGGATGTTGTTGGCATCCATCATTTATTGTTTTCGTGAGACTTTCAGCATAGCAAAGAAGCCCAGCTAGTGACTGCCCATGAAAGGAAGAAGAAGACTCTGTGCATTGAAGATTTTTGTTGTGCAGTGCCACAGCAGAATGGAGGGGTGCACGCTGCAGATAAGGCCCGTGTCTGACCTTGGAAGAGAGGAGGAGTCACTGCCTCTTGGGCCTATACATGTGACTGAGCCGCAAAGGAATGACCCAAGCAGAAAAGAGTTGTTTCTGTAGGAGCCAAGAGGTAGCAGATATGAAATGAGCAAAGGAACCTGGAACAAACAAAAGTGATCTGGAGAGTAGTTTGAGTCTGGGTAGGGGTGTGTGTGACCTTGAATCTTGGAAGGAGAAAGGATTTGAGCTGGGGAGGATGGCTAGAATGATCTGAGGATACTACGAGGGGTGTTCAATAAATTATCTACTTGAATATGACAGAAAGTATCAAGGGTGTTGAAATAAGTCTATGCATATTGTGACATTTCTCAAGGTTATTCATGCACAGCTGCGCCTCAGTGCAAGTTGAATATTCCTAGAGACAGGAAGTCAGGAGAGTCCTTGGGCGAATCAAGTAAGAAACTGCTAGATTTGGAGCACCGTTCAGTGATAAAATTTTTCACAAAATAAGGGAAAAAGTCAAAGGAGATCCATGAATGCATGGCAGCAGTCTATGGTGAGTCTGCCCCATCATCCTACAAAGTAAAAATTTGGAGCAAGCAGTTTAAGTGGGGTAGAGAGTCCATTGAAGATGACCCTCACACTGGACAGCTTGTAGAAGCAACTTCTACAGAAATGTGCAAGAAAGTCAAGGATTTAATTTTGGCAGACAGACAAATTAAGGTTTCCCAAAATGGGCATCCCAGCAGGTACAGTTTGGAAAATATTCTATGAAAAGTTGGGCATGTCCTAGGTTAGTGCAAGATGGGTTCCAAGAATGCTTACGCCAGGAGATGGAGAGCATGCCAGAACATCCAACACAGGTAAAAAGTCACCTAGGAATTATTGTGGCACTAGTACTTGTTGCATCATTGGCATTTATGGCTGCAGTATTTATTGTCAAAAAATACTGTTTTACTGAAAGCAATATTACATACAGAGTACTCAGAGCCTACCATGAAATAGATGATTTAGACAATAGCATCACCAAAGACTACGTGGTAATGATTCAGATGAGGATCTTCTGGATTGATTGAGGCCTAGAGTACCATTTGAGTCAAATTGTTTTCTCACCATAATTACATTCTGAAGGTGCTATAAAAGCATTGGATTATAAAAAAAAAAGAAAAAAAGAATGCTTACGCCATATCAGAAGGCCACAAGGCTCCAGTGCTCTCAGGAGAACTTGGAGATGCTCCATGAAGACCAAGTGAATTTTTTTTCATCATTTGGTGACTGGAGATGAGACTTGGGTCTATCACAGAGATTCTGAGTCCAAAATGGAGTCAATGCAGTGGAAGCACAAGTCATCCCCCATCCCAAAAAAGTTCAAGATACAAAAACTCTGCAGGGCAAAGTCATGACAACTGTCTTCTTGGATGATGAAGGACTTTTGCTTCTGGAGTTCATGCTACACAAGACAACCATAACCGAGGTGAGTTATGCCAATACAATGATTGTTTTGCAGGAGTCAATCAAGGAGAAAAGACAAGGAAAACTTACAGCAGGTATGCTGCTTCTTCATGACAATGTGCCGGTACACATGTTACGATAGTCAGAGGCTGCCATCCAAGAATGTGGGTTTCAGCAGCTGAACCAGCTACTCTACAGTCCTGACCTGGCTCCCTCGGATTATTTCCTGTTCCGAGTTTTGAAGAAATCTCTCTGTGGACAGCGGTTTTCAAGTGATGTAGACATCAAGGAAGCTGTGATGTTCTTGTTTGAAGGTCAA
The DNA here is from genome assembly GCF_902459505.1 of Geotrypetes seraphini. Lineage (NCBI taxonomy): Eukaryota > Metazoa > Chordata > Amphibia > Gymnophiona > Dermophiidae > Geotrypetes > Geotrypetes seraphini. The sequence goes on along the minus strand of NC_047094.1, from coordinate 69,788,204 downwards.
CTAAAAGAATTCTTTTCAGAGGGGTTAAAGTCACTGGAGGAAAAGTAGATGAAGTGTATGGAACTATCAGGGGACTATATTGAAAAATAAAACCAAAAGAAAATGTTAAACTCTTCTTTCCTACTGAGGTAGATACAATAAATTATTGAACACCCCACGTAAGACTGTGGTAGGGGCAACATGATATGGAGGGGGGCTTCTAAGCAGCTCCTGATTGGTGTAGCCTGACTTTACTATAGGAAGACATGGTCGGAATAGACCACGAGTGATTTTCTTCACCCGCTAGCGCTCCAGCTGCCCTCTCTTGCCTCCCCTGCCTTTTGACTGTGAAAAACTGCATTTGCAGTTTTTCAAAACTCACAGGGGTTCCTGGAACAAAACCCCCACAAATTTCGAGGGAGTACTTGTAAGTAAAAACCATGAAATCTGGCTTTTAACTAGTCAGCCATGTCCTTGATTCCTCTCCTCTCCTACCTTGGTTAGGCTCTGCTCTGCCCTGGCCAAATCTTCTGCTCCGCTGCCTTGGCTTGGAAGGTAGGGATTCTTTTTATTCACAGTAAAGTTGGATCTTGAGTTCTCTGGATCTAACTTTGTTAAGAATCAGTCTGCCTGGGACTATTCAGAAGCAGGCCAAGACAGAATTAGGAAGACAATTCCAGATCCAACTTTAATGAGGTAAAAAAAATTCCAAGATTTGAAAATAAAGAGAAAATAAATGAAATAAAGTGGAAATAAAAAAGTAAATAAGCAAGCAAGCAGGGTGCGGGGCATAGAATGGAGCCAGAGGGCCAACTAAAGAATTCATCCTGCCCGGATGTCTGTATTGGGTTATGCTAATATTCTATAATGGAACCTCAATGCCTTGATTCTGTTATAGAGCAGGCCTCAGCGTACTTAAATGAAGGCACCCAGTTATAGAATTTCCGCCTTAAGGATCAAAATATGTCTATGCTCATTGTCACTTTAAGACAATTATGATCATTTTTTTAAGGTGCTGAAGGGAGATGCTGCTTTTTAAATCTAGAATTGCAGAGTGAGGTAGCTATGCTGTACCCAAGACAGGTGATTGATGATACTGTTGACTAGTGCCATTAGTTTACAGAGGACTCGAGACTGGGCATTCTCACTGAGAGCTCCTAAGCAGCAGAAATTCAGCTCATGACTGATTTTCTGCAATTCCAAAAATAAGCCAAAGCCTGGCTCTTTTCACAAGCTTTCCTGTCCTATCTTGGGAATTAGTGGAATGCTGTCGATTATCTTTTGGCTGATAATAAGCTAGAGGAAGTGTTTCCCCCAAGTGTTTTATACTATTGTGGGAACAGGTAAGCAGGAGGAGGGCTGGATTGTTAGACTGGGATTTCACTGTAATATTTTATGCATGTATAAATATATATATTGTTTTATAGTGATTTTATATTATGTCACTGGGGACCGGCATGCACTCAGTGTAACTAAATGAAATGAAATAAAATGTCTACCCTAGAGGAGAGAGAAGGGAGCTATGACACACATTCAGAGACTGTGCACAAGAAGCAAATATTTTTCTACTAGAAAGGAATTTCTAGTCAAGACTGGTGCAATGAATTTTGCCACCATAAACAACATCAATCTTCATACCCTCACCGTCATTGTCCCCATGCACACAGCCTTTCCCCCATAAGTGCCTGCTCCACTCCCGCCTCTTCTTGCTCTTGCAATGCAATGAGCAACCCTGGACCCCAGGACCCTAGACCCTGCTACTATGTGATCAGCTTCTCTCCTTGTTTAAAACAGAACACATGCATGAGATGGTAGGACCACTATGGATACTGTTACACACCCTGACTTATGCTCCCCAAATACAAGAAGAGAGAGAAGGAAGATTGTGCGAGTGCTATCTCTGTGCATGGACAGCACAAGGGCCCAGAGGGCAGAGCTCACTTGCCACCCCCTGCTGTAGAACAATGAAAATGCACAAGGATGCAGACCAGTAGCTGGTGCTTGAAGTGACTGAGGTGAGTCAGAAGTGCACAGAGGAGTATCAGCAGAAGAAAGGAGAGAAAAAAGATATAAGGTTAACAGCAATGGAGGCTGACATGGGTGTTTTTACTGCATTCTGTAGACTGCCATGCTAAATAGACATCTTATTTTTGATAACAGTTTACACTAACACTACTTAAAATAATAATAATAATAATAATTTATTTCTTATATACCGCTATACCGTGAAGTTCGAAGCGGAAGGGATCATGGCAGGCTTACCATATGGCTCCAGAAAAGGGAGGACAGATTGAGACATCCGGTTTTTACTTCCATTGCTTTCAATGGAAGTAAAACCCGGATATCTCAAACTGTCCTCTTTTTTTCTGGAGCCAAATGGTAACCCTAGATCAGGGGTAGGCAATTCCAGTCCTCGAGAGCCGGAGCCGGTCAGGTTTTCAGGATATCCACAATAAATATGCATGAGATAGATTTGCATCTCAAGGAGGAAGTGCATGCAAATCCATCTCATACATATTCATTGTGAATATCTTGAAAACCTGACCTGGCTCCGGCTCTCGAGGACCGGAATTGCCTACCCCTGCCCTAGATCATGGCATGGAGTGAATGGAAGAGCCTCCTAGAATTGGTGTTCAGGACAAAAACAACAGAACTGAAGAAACCAAGAGATAAGTGTCAGAGGACCTTTAGTGGTGGAGAAGCCAGTGCAAATCCAGTCATTAAACAGGGTCTGTGAAAAGAGTGCAGAGGTTGGACACATCTGCACTTGTAGTATTTAAATCCAAACTAAAAGTCCCTTCTTTGAAGCTGCTTTCAACTCTTATCTCCCACTCAGTGTTAGATACCTACTCCCCAACCCTGAGATATTCTGTCTGTCTGTCCAAATTAGATTGTAAGCTCTTCTGAGAAGGGTCCATCTACTGAATATTAAATATATAGCACTGCGTATGCCTTTCAGCACTATAGAAGTAAGTAGTAGTAGTCTGTATCTCTGTGTCTCCCTCCCTCTTTCTTCTCTGTCTGTCTCTGTCTCTCAGGCAGCTTTCATGTCAGTTGGGTACCTTAATCAGCAGCACAGCTTTCAGATACACAGCTAAGGAAATTTGTTTTCTCTCTTTCTCTCTCTCCAAAGACAGATTTCCTGTCCGGGAGCTGCTCCTCATCTTGCCTTCGGTTTCTATGGAAATACCAGCGCACCAGCTGCACATCACACACATACGCACAAATACATGCACTCATAGACAAAGACACACCCCCATGCATGCTCAGACAAATACAGCTCCCACATCAGGATAAGAGATGCACTCAAGAAGGAAATGGAAGAGGAAGGATCCCATAAAACAAGCATACATCTCCTTCATCAGACCCTCCCTGTCAGGGCCCCATGGAGGGTAATACCCTGTTAGGGGTTCTCTGGGCTTTGAACCCTTCCATTAATTCCCAAAGGTATCAGTGTTCTTATAGTCAGCTCTGAAATGCTACAATAGTGCCTTACAGGAATCCCAGGATAAAGGGGAGGAGGTTTTCATCTGAAATATTCTCAAATCTCAGTGGAAGGCTTCTTGAGGTCCACATTATTTAGTCTGCAGTTTGTTTTCACAATCAATCACAAGAACATAAGAAGTGCCTCTGCTGGGTCAGAACAGAGGTCCATCGTGCCCCGCAGTCCACTCGCGCGGCGGCCCAACAGGTCCAGGACCTGTGTAGTAGTCCTCTATCTATACCCCTCTATCCCCTTTTCCTTCAGCAAATTATCCAATTCCTTCTTAAACCCTAATACCATACTCTGTCCTATCCCTTCCCTTTCCACCCTCCGTATAATTTAAGAAAAAAGCAGGCACCTCAGTCTGAAAACCCATTCACTTAGCAAGGAAGTTGGTGGTTGGTTGATGATGCACAAGCCTACCAAGCAAACAGGATGTTAGAAATTATTAGGAAAGGGATGGTTAGTAAGACCAAGAATATGATAATGCCTCTGTATCACTCCATGGTGCAACCTCATCTTGCATAATGCATTCAGTTCTGGTCATCATATCTCAAAAGAAATAGCGGAAGTAGAAAGGGTTCAAAGAAGAACAACCAAAATAATAAAGGGGACATAACTCCTCTCATATGAGGAAAGACTAAGAATTCAAGAAGGCACGAGATCTCTCAGAGAGAGAGAGAGATAATGGTTACTGTGGATGGGCAGACTAGATGAGCCATTAGGCCTTTATCTGCGATCATGTTTCTATGTAAAGAAGTTATGACTTTTCAACTTGGAAAAGAGATGTCTGAGAGGGGATATGAATGAGGTTTACAAAATTCTGTGTAGTGTAGAATAGGTAAAAGTGAATCGATTTTTTACTCTTTCAAAAAGTATAAGGACTCGGGAACACTTAATGAAGTTACATGGAAATTCTTTTCAAAACAAATAGGAGGAAACATTTTTTCACTCAACAAATATTTAAGCTCTGGAACTCAGTGCCAAGAGGATGTGGTAACAGAGGTTAGCATATCTGGCTTTAAAAAAAGATCTGAGCAAGTTCATAGTCTGCTATTGAGATAGATATGGAGGAAGCTACTTCTTGTCCTGGAATTGGTAGCATGGAATGCTGCTGCTTTTTGGGTTTCTGCCAAGTAGTTGTGCCCTGGATTGGCCACTGTTGGAAACAAGATACTGAGCTGCATGGACCTTTGGTCTGACCCAGTACGGCTGTTCTCATAAGCTCAAGACCACAGTCATGAGTGCTACTGTACTTTCACGGGCAAGGAAATGGAACTGGGTCTATCTACTTCCTGAAACTGGCTCCGAATATGGTGAAGAAGAAGAATTGGAATTGGATTTCTGTGTCCCTTGGAATGGATTTGGACCTTGAAAGAGGAAAAATTGTTAGAACTGTTTTCGTGTCCCTGGACTGGAAAACTTAGAAGGAGAACTGACACTAGATGTGCATTGATAGGAACTCTGCATTCATTTGAGAGCGCTTGAGAGATCATTCTTTCTCATCTCTGCCCACATGGGCTGAAATGCCCTAAGGTTAGAGACTCAAACCTCCAATGGATTCCGTGTAGGTTTTCTGAGGTCAGCTTCAGCATAAGTACAGTCCCCAGGCACAGCAAGACAGAGAAAGAAATACTAAGAGAAACAGAGCAAGGGAGAGAGAGAAAGAAAGAGCAAAGCATTCCTTTGACGGTGACCTATTCTCTTCTTTTCTTTCAATGAACCATGAAAAATGTCCTCAAAAGATGGTGCTAGGGATGTATGTTTAGCCCCTGAAGCACAGATTGAAGACATAGCTCCTCCAATTTTTTGCGGAAGGATGTGATCTTTCAGCTTAGCCATCCTCACAATCTACTTTAGGGTAATTAGAGCCAGAGTAAGGATGCTCTACGTTACCTTCAGTGTTACAGCCCTCACCTTCAATGTTTCAGGCTCTATAACTGCTACCCCTCCCCCACCATCCAACACTTTGTAATAACTAAATTCAACAATCATTATTATCCCAACACCACAATCCTGAACAAATGCAGTGTTTGTCTATGGTGGTTAACACAGAAGCATAGAAACATAGAAAATGACAGCAGATAACAATGGCATAGTGAGGGAAGCTTGCACCCAGGGCACAGGCACCATATCTCTTTAAGTGTTTTTTTCTCCACCAGCAGCGAACAGGGTCTCCTACCCCATGCTTGTGCTGGCTGAGCCTGCCCTCTGATGTCACTTCCTAGTTCCATGAACAGGAAGTGATGTCAGAGGGAGGGCTAGAGCCAGCATTAACAGCAGGAAGGAGTTCCTACTCACTACTAGCAAGGACTAGATGAGGTACAAGGGGACGTATAGAGACCCCCCCCTATTGCTAGAGGGAGGAAGGAGAGGTGATGGCACCTGGGTTGCTCCATCCCCCCACATCATCTCTTTACTACTTCACTGCAGATAAAGACCACATGGCCCATCAAGTCTGCTCATCCATCCTATGCATTATCACTTCATCTACCTTAGAAATCCTACAGTAGAAACATAGAAATTGATGGCATGGCCCATTGTTTGAAGTAGGCTATGAAGATTTAGGGGCTGATATTCTGCCAGTGAGGGTGAGCAGTTTTGTAGCCACTGATGGCATTATTCTTGGATATTCAGTGCCATGGCCGGATAACTGCAATATTCAGCACTTAACTACATAACTACTGTATGAAGATAGAACTGACTTTTATGTGGTCCAATTTGATTGCTACAAAGGTAGTTAAGTGCTGAATATTGGCACTGAACTACATACGTGCTGTCTCCATCCATGGACTGACCACAAAATAGCCAGCTTTAACTTTAGCAGTCTGTGGTGATATTCAGCAGCCCTAATCAGTTACATGCTACTGAATATCAATGGATAGCCCCAAACAGATGATTTAACCGTCCAGGAGCCTTTCCTGACAGGTTAAATTGCTTTGAATATCGACCCCTTAATGTTTTACCTAATGGTTAAGCTGGCCCTGGGGATAACATTTCCAAATGGGTTACTTCTGCACCTGTCATAACAGGAATAACCCTTACTCGTAAATCAGGACTTGTTGGAGATGATCTCAGTCTCTGAAATATACTGCCAGAGCTCTTCCTAATATTTGCATTGTGTCAGAGTTCATAGCGTGTAATAGGCTCTTCCTTCCACTTTTTGGCATGTTTTCCTCGTAAACCCTCTTGATTTAAAGGCATAAAAATAGCAGTACATTATCTCCTTTTTATCTTCTGATGTCCATCTAACTTTATGTAGACCTTTTCGTTTTTCATTAACTCCTGTGGTCTGTTGCCAGCTAGAGGGATCCATGATTCATCGGGGAATTCACTGTGGCCTATAACTGCACCAGGAGTGTTATCTTCTCCTGGAGGGTCTGCATTATCGCTACTCCCATCATTAGCCCTCGCATCTTTTTATCCTGGGTGATGTGTGGCCAGGAAAAGTTTTTTTCTTATCAATCTTTTTATACCTTAGTAGTTGGCATTTGTTTGATGTACACTAGATCTAATACAGCAAGGTCAACATGTGAGGGAACTCTTTCAGGGTAATATCTAAATGAGTCAGTTATACCAAGAATTAACATCGCTCCTAAACCAGGGCAAGTTGGGCATAATACAATACAAAAAGCAAAAGAGAACTGTGGAAACGAGGATCTCAATAACGAGGTTGATTGTTCACTATTAAAAGTCTTCACCAGTAAAAGCGATGCATATATTTGATACGTCCAATTAGTGCACAGTAAAAAGTATGTGGCATGCATCGCTTTTACTGGTGAAGACTTTTAATTTTGAACAATAAACCTCATTATTGAGATCCTTGTTTCCGCAGTTCTCTTTTGCTTTTGGTTATCTCCTTCTCACTGTGGAATCATTTGGTGACTTTTTCTGGGTTTGCATAATACAATACAATATAGTTTCTTGTATCTTGCAATTTTTCTTCAAGGAATCAATGCAGCTCACAACAAAAGATTTTTACATTAATGACTCACGAGATGTTAGCGAAGAGGTTAATCGGGTAGCATTTACAGACATAGGATGGGAGTTACAAGGAGAATAGATATATCTTGAACATTTTTCTAATGTGATAGTATGAGGGGGACTATCACAAGTATGTTGGGAGATTGTTCCAAGTGTATGGTTCTTAATCTATCAAATTTACTGTCAGCATTCATTTAAATACTTACATTGTGCCAGAGAGAACTTCCTCATAGAGCTCATAGGGTGTAATTTAGACAGGCCACATATCAACATGCACCTGCAAGTTCCTTTAAATCAAGCTGGTGGCATCTAATTATTGGGACAACTTCAGTATCATTTTGTTACATTTTCTTAGCCTCTGATTATATTTTTAAGTGCTTGAGGATCTTCTCTTTCTCCATGTATAATACAAAATAGTCACTAGGTACTAACATTTCTATTAGCAGTGCTGTTATTTTTTTACATTACGTTAGAGATTTCTATTCCGCTATTGCCTTGCGGTTCAAGGCGAATTACAAAAGAATTTCAAAAAAGGTATTACATGAAGAAGATATCTGGTAATTTCTAGAGTAGATGAGGTTGCTTTGGGGAATCGGGAAGGTATTAGGGAGTGGTATTGGGAAGTGGGAAGGAGCTAGCAGTATTAAGTCGTTTGCAGGAATTTCATGAAGAGTAGAGTCTTTATTTCTTTTCTGAATGTTTTGTAGTCTTGGGTCATAATTAGTAGATTGGAGATTTGTTTGTCGAGTTTTGCTGCTTGTGTGGCTAAGAGGCCATCATATAGTTTTTTTCCGTTTGACTTCTTTAATTGGAGGGTAAGTGAATGGAGTGTGGATTTTCCTATGTCTAGTTGATGTAGTTTGGATGAGATGGTTGTTCAGGCAGATTTGGCTGTTGCCGTTTATGGTTTTAAATAGTAGACAGTAGAATTTGAATAGTATTCTTGTCGGAATTGGAAGCCAGTGTGAGTTGAGGTATGCCTCTGTGATGTGGTCATGTTTCCTCAATGAATAGATAAGTCTCAGTGCTGTGTTTTGGATTGTTTGTAGTTGTTTTATCATTGTTGCTGGGCAAGGGAAGTAGAGAATGTTGCAATAGTCTAAAAGACCTAGGACTAGTGATTGTACCAAGAGCTGGAATTGTGTTCTATCAAAGAATTTTCGAACTTGTCTTAAGTTTCTCATAACTGCAAATGATTTCTGTATTGTTTTATTGATTTTTCTCCTTTACCACTAGGTCCCCCTTTGTAGAATAAATTTCTAGAAAACAAGTACATAACCCCTAGTGAGAAGAGAAATGGTAGAAGAGATGCTTCAATAACACAGGAACCTGAGAAGGCAGGGAGTGGTGTTTCCTCCTATAAGAGGTAGATGTGTTTTATTCATTTTGTAGATTATTAGAGCTAATTCCAGATTTAATGTCTTAATAAAATGAATACAGCTAAAATACAGCTAAAAGGCTTTCTCTCCCCTCTTTGCATGTTGCAGCTTCTCTCCATCTAGTGACACACCCATAGGGAGACCTTGGGGGCCTGATCTCTATTTTGGGCTCAGGTTCCCTACAAATCTACATCACCTGTTAAATGGCTGGCAGGGATGCCAAAGCCCCGCCAACCATAGAGAGCCACTGCCTGAGCAGCTCCCCTCCTAGAAGATCCAGTACCAGCTACATCCATTTTCCAATGTAGACAGACCCAAGAAAAGACAGATTCCAATATTCTAGGTCAACATATTAGTAGTCGGATTCAATCACTAAAACACCTGGACACACAGTGACAGTGAGGTGATAGAGCAGCTGGATGCTTTTTTCCAGGAAGATCAAAGAACAACTCGATAAAATATTCATGGGACATGAAAAACAGACTTGGTTTCAAGAGTAGCCAACTTCAGTTTTCTGGGAAAATCCAAAACATTTAAGAATGCCATGAATCAATCAGGAAATCAAAAGCAGCCTGATCAAGTCTACCGGGGTGATCCAAGAACCGCTAAAGGGAGGAGAGTGTGGTACCGTGGTTACAGCTATAGCCTCAACACTCTGAGGTTGTGGATTTAAACCCCACGCTGCTCTTTGTGACTCTGGGCAAGTCACTTAATCCTCCACTGCCCCAGGTACATTAGATATATTGTGAGCTCACTGGGACAGGCAGGGAAAATGCTTGAAGTACCTGAATGTAAACCACTATGAATGTGGTTGTGTAACTACAAAAAGGCAGTATACAAGTCCCATTCCCTTATTTTCTGAATTAGGTTGAAGAGAAGCCAAGCCTATGGGGAGATCCACAACTAGTTGTATCCAACCTCCAAGAGAGATATAAAAGCATCCAGATCCAATCTCCAATGAGTGTTCAAAATTGGTCAGATATAATGCTCTGAGGAAATTCAAAGCCAACTAAATTCAGCTTCTTAAAGAGATCCAATAGCAGATGGGCACAGTTTCTATAGGAGATCTAATTAGACCCAATTGCATGAGGAGATCCAAGACCCAATAAGAATCCAAGTGCAATCAGATCCCATTTCCAGAGGATAGCCAAGGGCAGAGAGATTCAGGAGTGGTTGATCTATAAGGGAGATATGAGAGTAGCCAGATCCAATATTCTGAGAATATCAGCATGTATGTGTACTAGTCTCTATGATCAGCTGAATCCAGTCTTCCATGGAGATTCTAGATCAGCAGGCCTAAACTCTTGTTGAGATATACGAGCAGTCAACTGTAATCTTTAAGGGAATACATGAGATGGGGAATTTATGTGGAAAGGGGGAAAACTGGAAGAAATGAGGAAAAGGTCAAAGAGCAGGAGTGAAGGAACAAAGAGAATATCTCCCTCCATGCAAAAGGAGTGAATAAACTGATATATTACATTACAATGGGGCTCATTTTTTTTAAAAAAAAAGTCCAAAAAGTGGCATAAAGGGGCAGATGGATGCTTTTCTCGCTAAACCCTTCTAATTCGCTATTTTCAAAACCTATTTTCTAAACAGATTTATATGGTGCACTTGTCTGCCCTGCATTTAAATCTCAAGGGGGGGTGTTAAGAGGCGTGGTTTGGGCAGGACTAGGGCGGGTTTATGATTTGGATGTTTTTCTGCAATAATTGAACATTTTAGAAAATGTCCAGGGCACAAGTTAGACGTTTGGGTCTAGAACTGTTTTAACAAGAATTAATGCCAAAACGATGCCCAAACTGACCAGATGACCACTGGAGGGATAAAGACATGACCCCCCCACACACACACACACTCCCCCAGTGGTCACTAACCACCTCCCACCCCTTAAAGATGTAAATGAAACAGTACATATCTGTCTATAAAATAGCTTCAGATGTTATGGCCAGTCCTAGTAGAGCAGCAAGTAGGTTCCTGGAGTAGCCTGGTGGGTGGTGAAGTCAACCATAAAGATGGGGATTCAGGCCCATATCCCACTCTAACTACCACACTTATGGTGGAGTATGTGAGCCTTCCAAAACCCACCTTAATACTACTGTACCTAAATAGAGGTACCACTTGCAGGCATAAGGGCTATTGTGGGGTACAGTTGGGTCAAGTAGATTTTAGGTAGGTTTTGGATGGTTCACCACATAATATAAGGGGGTTATGGTGAGAGGTTCACTGCAGTGCTACTTGAGGTGCCCAACTGCTCTGCTGGGATGTCTGTATGGCCAGTCTACTAAAAAATGTTGCCCCCCCCTCCTACATTCCAATGGTTTGTTTCGTGTGTGGTTGGGTTTTTTTTTAATGGTTCAAAAAGATAAACGCAAATCTCAAAAATGGTCATTTCCAAAAAAAGATAAGATAGTTATTTTGAAAATGGGCATTTTTGGTACTAGATTTTTGTGTATCTTCTACAAAACGTTCAAACTCAGATTTGGATGTCATATCAAAAATGGCCCTCCACACCAGTTACAAATGTGAAGTCCAAAACTAATTCCTTTCTCTGCACTAATGGAATGTCCAGAACTTTGACCAGAAAGTGGCAGGCAGACATGGTAAACTGGAGACATGAGGAAGGCAGAAGCTGCAGCCATTGTAAGCACAGAGGCTTACACTATCCAAAACGGTCATGGGAAGCACTCATCCTCTTGTACCGTACAACACACTGAGATTCCTGGCAGCAGTCACAGAATGTAAAAGCATTCTCAGGGAAAAAAAAGATGCATGGAATCCCTCCAGAGAAGGCAGAAAGATAATGATAGTTTCATCTGACTTCAGGTCACACACCTATCACAGGCTTTTTGTACCAGGAAATCACATGGAACCACAGCATCACAAAGTGTAACTTTCCCATATGGAACTATTACCGTATTTTCGCGGATATAACGCGCGCGTTATACGTGATTTTACGTACCGCGCATACCCCTCGCGCGTTATATGCCTGAGCGCGGTATACAAAAGTTTTTAAACATAGTTCCCACCCCGCCCGACGCCCGATTCACCCCCCCAGCAGGACCGCTCGCACCCCCACCCCGAACGACCGCTCGCACGCGCTCCCACCCGCACCCGCATCCACGATCGGAGCAAGAGGGAGCCCAAGCCCTCTTGCCCGGCCGACTCCCCGACGTCCGAAACATCCCCCCCCCGGCAGGACCACTCGCACCCTCACCCCGAAGGACCGCCGACTCCCCAACACTATCGGGCCAGGAGGGAGCCCAAACCCTCCTGGCCACGGCGACCCCCTAACCCCACCCCGCACTACATTACGGGCAGGAGGGATCCCAGGCCCTCCTGCCCTCGACGCAAACCCCCCCCCCCCCCACGACCGCCCCCCCCCCAAGAACCTCCGACCGCCCCCCCAGCCGACCCGCGACCCCCCTGGCCGACCCCCCCCCCCTTCCCCGTACCTTTGGTAGTTGGCCGGACAGACGGGAGCCAAACCCGCCTGTCCGGCAGGCAGCCAACGAAGGAATGAGGCCGGATTGGCCCATCCGTCCTAAAGCTCCGCCTACTGGTGGGGCCTAAGGCACGTGGGCCAATCAGAATAGGCCCTGGAGCCTTAGGTCCCACCTGGGGGCGCGGCCTGAGGCACATGGGCCAAACCCGACCATGTGTCTCAGGCCGCGCCCCCAGGTGGGACCTAAGGCTCCAGGGCCTATTCTGATTGGCCCACGCACCTTAGGCCCCACCAGTAGGCGGAGCTTTAGGACGGATGGGCCAATCCGGCCTCATTCCTTCGTTGACTGCCTGCCGGACAGGCGGGTTTGGCTCCCGTCTGTCCGGCCAACTTCCAAAGGTACGGGGAAGGGGGGTGGGGGGGTCGGCCAGGGGGGTCGCGGGTCGGTCGGAGGTTCTTGGGGGGGGGGCGGTCGTTGGAGGGAGGGGGGTTTGCGTCGAGGGCAGGAGGGCCTGGGATCCCTCCTGCCCGTAATGTAGTGCGGGGTGGGGTTAGGGGGTCGCCGTGGCCAGGAGGGTTTGGGCTCCCTTCTGGCCCAACTACACAAAGTACGGGGAAGGCGGGTGGGGGTGTCGTGGGGGTCGGCCAGGGGGGTCGCGGGTCGGCTGGGGGACGGGCGGAGGTTCTTGGGGGGGGGGCGGTCGTTGGGGGGAGGGGGTTTGCGTCGAGGGCAGGAGGGCCTGGGATCCCTCCTGCCCGTAATGTAGTGCGGGGTGGGGTTAGGGGGTCGCCGTGGCCAGGAGGATTTGGGCTCCCTCCTGGCCCAATATTGTCGGGGAGTCGGCGGTCCTTCGGGGTGGGGGTGCGAGTGGTCCTGCCGAGGGGGGAGAAGAATCGGACGTCGAGGGGGGGCATCAGGCTTTCAGGATGGGGACAGGACTTCAAGGGGGGACAGGCAGATCTTCAAGGGGGACAGGCAGACCTTCAAGGGGGACAGGACTTCAAGGGGGGACAGGCAGACCTTCAAGGGGGGACAGGCAGACCTTCAAGGGGGGACAGGACTTCAAGGGGGACAGGCACAGAGAGGCGGGGCAGTGCACCGAAAGTCAGGGCGGGTGAACGGTGAGTCGGGGCAACCAGAGGAGAGTCGGGGCAGTGCACCGAAAGTCAGGGTGAGTCGGGGCAACCAGAGGAGAGTCGGGGCAGTGCACCGAAAGTCAGGGTGAGTCGGGGCAACCAGATGAGAGTCGGGGAGGGCGAAAGGAGAGTCGGGGTGGCCAGAGGAGAGTCGGGGAGAGCGAAAGGAGAGTCGGGGTGGCCAGAGGAGAGTCGGGCAGCATGCGCGTTATATGCCTGAGCGCGGTATAGAAAAGTTTTTGTACATATCATCGTGATTTCTGCGCGCTATACCCCTGTGCGCGTTTTACAATGGTGCGCGTTATATCCGCGAAAATACGGTACTAGTTTTGGCAAGCTCCATATTACTTGACATGCTGATAAAGTTCTTTGGATCTGAGAGATGGAAAATAGGAAAGAAAGACAGCACAGACAGTCAAACAGAAGAGGCTTGTGCTTTATAATTTTCTTCTTTACTACTTTGAGGACACTTTTCAAACATCTATTTACAGCAGATGGGCTTTCTATCTACAGACTTTGAAGGTAATTCTACAATTGTGTACCTATAAATAGGCATATAAATAAATGAATAGAAATACTCCACTTACAAACTCAAGAGCACTATTTCAACGGAAGAAAAGGCCTCAGGTATTATCACGGCAGAGCATGAAAGCTCAAACCTCCTCCACCCACATCATCGGCCAAAAAACTTCCGGAGAGAATATGCTACTGCCACTACTCTAGCAGGACTGAGATCACTAGCATCCTTTCATATTATGTAGGTAATAGTGATACAATATAATAGCCAATGTTTCACGGTATATAACCGTTTCTTCAGGGCTTTATCCACTTTCACTTCCCCACATATATTGCGTTCGTTGCTTGCTTTCTTGCTCTTACCAGTGTCCTGTGTACATCTACATATCCTACATGCTACATATGTAAGATATGCATGTATTTACAAATTAACACTTAGGCAGAACTTTGGCATGTACAAACGTATATATGACATTATTCTAATAGTGCACAAAATTGGTTTCCCTCCTGGCCTCATTGCAAGTAAATTTAATTTGAACATCAAAAGAGGAGAGGATTGCTCCCAAAGAAGCCTATTACTTTACACTCAGGAGACTAGATTGTTGAAGTCAGCATACATTTACATCCAGACATGTATCCAAAAGGTGTCATTTGGCCTTTACCTGCCTTCATGTTTCTATTCTTGTCCAGAGCACAATTTAGATGTTTGGGTCTAGACCAGATGTCATCCAGCTCCAAAGAGCCACAGACCACCCAATCAGCCATCAGACTAAACAGTAAGGCAAGTGTGGGATCATCATTGGATAGATAGTCAATATAGGGTAAGTAGATGGGATCATTCCATTAGGAAGCCCATGTCTGAGTGCACTCACTACCAGTGCTACTGCTTATCTCATCAGCCTTGTCCAAAGCAAAAACCCCTACCTAAAAAAGAGAGAACTAAGGATGGGGGTCCCACTCAAGGTCATTACTGAGCTACTGGCTACCTTTCCAGATACTGAGCTGAAACAGGAGCTACCCATATCTTGAAGCTCAGCCAGGTACCTCCAAGAAATGAACTGTTTATTGGCTAAGTTTTTTTGAATTTGAATCTCTTGTTAAACTACAGTTAGCAATATCTGCTGACTGATCGAGCCGGTGTGATTTTTATCAAATCAACAGCCATTGAGTATGACTCAGAAAAGCAACCTACTTCTGGTTTGAAAGTGAAGTTGCAGAGTTTATCACTACTGGTCTCTGGCTACTATATTCACCATGTCCCAGGTGAACTCTGCCTTGATGTTTTGACTGATGTCACACACTGACCTGAGGATCTCAAAATATTCAGGCCAATATTCAGAATGATTTAACTGGCTAGAAACACCTCCAGTTAAACCACCTATTTGGGGCTAACAGCTAATTTTCATAGGTACTTAACCAGTTAGTGCCGAACTAAAACCCAATTATTTTGAAGACGTTCTGTGATAGAGTTGGAACTTGGCTGGTTAAGTGCCAATTTTCAGCACTTAACTTGCCAGGTTAACCACATAAATAAGACCATATAAAAGTCAATCCGATCTTTATGCAGTAACCCATAGTCAGTAAGTGTTGAATATCGCACTTAGCCAGGCTATGCATTAGCCAGCTCCGTAAACCCAGAAATCCAATGTTGGTGCCCACAAATGGCCCAATAGTAAATATCTGTGTTTAATGCCAGCGTGATCAGCAAACCTCTGATCACTGCTGACTGAATATTGGATTCACTGCCTACAATGACTCCAAGAGCCTCTACAAGGGTTGTGACACCTACTACAGCAGAATCTCAGCTATCCGGCACCCATGGAGATTGGTTGATGTTGGATAACTGTTTTCCCAGTTGATTGAGAGTGCTATGTTAGAACACAGATCTCAATCTTCAACCTCCTCCCCCAACCAAAAGCACCAGCACGGCAGCAGTCCTGAGCCAAAAGCCCTCCTCCCTCCGTCCCTCCCTCAAGCCCCAATGTGGCAGAAGCAGGCAGTGGTCCTGAGCCATGAACCCCCTCTCTCCCTCCCTCCCTCCCTCCCTCCCTTCCTTAACCAAGGCGCAACTGGTCAGTAGGAGGCAACCTCAAAACAGGCTGCTCACAGCCAGCTCCAGAAGAGCTTTTCCTCTGACACGTCGACAGAGCCCCTAAACATGTAAGAGACAATCCCTGCTCAATAGAGATTACAATCTAATCAAAACAGACAAACAGGACAAATAAGGATTAGGGAATTTCTCAAAGATGGAATGATAAAACAGACTTGGACCCACCCCAGGCCTACCCTAAGCCCTACTGGTCCAGTGGTGAGTTAGGGCAAAAGCGATCTTCCTATGCTCCTGCCCCCCATACAGTCTCACTACTCAAAATGGCTGATGCAAGTTCCCACAATAACCTCGCAAGACTGCAGGGAGTTTGGTTTATTTTCAAGTCAACCTTTTTTCACCCTTTTTAAGGGAAAAAAGGTAACCTCAGTTTATATTCAGATAGGTGTATATTTGAGTATATATGGCATATGCCTGGAGTGCTGAATATTTTGACTCTTGTATATCTGGATTATGTCGATATTGTATATCTGGATTCGGTTGACATTGTATATCTGGTGTTTGACAAGGTCCCGCATGAACAGCTATTTTGAAAAATTGCGAGCCATGGAATGTGGGTGATATACTCACGTGGATTAAAAACTGGTTGGCAGAAAGGAAACAGAGAGTGGAGGTAAATGGACAATACTTAGACTGGAAAAGCGTCATAAGTGCAGTGCTGCAGGGTTTGGTGCTCGGGCCTGTGCTCTTCAACATATTTATGAACGACCTGGAAATTGGTATGACGAGCGAGGTGATTAAATTTGCAGACGATACAAAGTTATTCAGAGTAGTGAGTAACACAGAAGGATTACGAAGACCTGCAATAAGACATAAACACGCTCGAGGAATGGGCTGCAAAATGGCAAATGAGATTCAACGTGGATAAGTGCAAGATGATGCACGTCGGTAACAAAAATAATATACACGAATACAGGATATCCAGTGCAGTACTCAAAGAGATCACCCAGGAAAGAGACTTGGGAGTACTTGTAGACAAGTCAATGAAGCCGTTCGCGCAATACATGGCGAAAAAGGTGAACAGAATACTAGGAATGATTAAGAAGGGGATCACAAACAGATCGGAGAAGGTTATCATGCCACTGTACCGGGCCATGGTACGCCCTCACCTAGAATACTGCATCCAGCACTGGTTGCCATACATGAAAAAGGGTCCAGAGAAGAGTGACAAAAATGGTTAAGGGACTGGAGGTGTGGCAGTACAGTGAGAGGCCAGAGAAACTGGGCCTATTCTCCCTTGAAAAGAGGAGACTGAGAGAGGACATGATCGAAACATTCAAGATAATGAAGGGAATAGACTTATTAGAGAAAGAGAGATTGTTCACCCTCTCCAAGGTGGAGAGAACGAGAGAGCACTCTCTAAAGTGAAACGGGGATAGATTCCGTACAAACATAAGGAAGTTCTTCTTCACCCAGAGAATGGTAGAAATCTGGAATTATAGGGGAAAGCACCCTCCAGGGATTCAAGACAAGGTTAGACAAGTACCTGCTGAACCAGAATGTACGCAGGTAAGGCTATACTCAATTAGGGCACTGGTCTTTGACCTGAGGGCTACCGCGTGAGCGGGCTAAGCACGATGGACCACTGGTGTGACCCAGCAGTGGCAATTCTTATGTTCTTATGTTATGTTCTTATGAAAGAATTTCATTTTTGCTGAAATTGTGTGTCTGATCAAATCTAAAACTGATTGTTTTAGAAATGAGTTTCTCTTCACATGAAAAAGCTGAAGGGATATTGTAAAGCCTCAGAATTAAATATATTTCTTGGTGTTTCCATTTTAAATTGGGAAATAGTGGAAGAAATCTGGAAATACTAAAAACAAACTATTAAAGGTTTGTCTGTACAGAAACTGAAAGTCAGGCTGAATACTGTATAAGCTGAATTTACGTCTAAAGGAAACTAAGATGTCCAAGTTGATTTGGTTTGGTTTATTAATATTTGCTATGCCACTTTTACCATAGTAAGTCAAAGTGGTTTAAAAATATATAAAATACATTTAGAAAAGGAGAATGAAACTCCACTAAATAAATAGGAAAATCTACAAATACCGTAATTCATAAGAGACAATTGACATATTGAATATGAGGTTCATAATCAAAACTTTGAAACATCCCAGCCTAAGTCGGCACTTGGACATTCTAATAGCAGGGACATCCAAATGCCGATAATCAAAAACAACTTTCTGGACATGCAGCAGCACTTTTAAGCTGCTGTGTGCCCAAAGCTCAAAGGGGCGTGTTGGGAGGTGTGTTATGGGCGGGAATCGGGCAGGCTTAAACCTGGACGACCTGCAGCAATAATCAAAGCTTTCCCAGGATATCCTAGAGGGAACTTAGATGTTGGCAGTTAGACCTGTTTTAGTTGCGTCTAAGTGCCTCAAAGCTGCCCAAACTGACCAGATGACCACTGGAGGGATTAAGGCATGATCCCCGCTTATGCCTCCAGTGGTCATTGACCCCCTCCCATCACCCAGAAATGGGGGGGGAAGAACACATTGAGGGCTTGCAATCAGCTAATCGCAGTTTCAGGGATTCCTGCTGGCTCAGCTGATGGGGATTCCCCCCGCCAAGATCAGCTGGAGCCTTACACCCCTCCCCCTGATATCCCCCGACATCCCCAGACCCCCACCCCCGACATCCCATATCTCCCAATATTCCTGGACCACACACACACACATCACCCGACACCCCCCAACATCAGGCAACACAACCCTACATCACCCAATACCACTCGATATCAGGCAACATCCCCTACATCACTTGATACCATCCGACATCAGGCAACAAACCCCCCATATCACCCGACACCACCCGACAGGAGGTAACACCCCCCCCCCCCGACATAAGGCAACAACACCCCCCTCACACACACACACACACACACACACACATCATCTGACACCTCTGTACCTTCCAATCTAAAATCAGCAGGAGGGAAGCCACTTCTTTTTTGGCCTTTTTCAAAAACAAAAACGTCCACGGGAAAAATGCATAAAAGAAAGTTTTATAGAATTAACCAATTACCTTGTCTGATCACGTCAGGGGAAGCCCCATCAGCTGAGCAAGTTTCAGGTAGTTCTGCCGGCTCAGCTAATGGGGATTCCTCCTGCTAAGATCAGCTGGAGCCCTATACCCATCCCTATGACATCCCTGGACCCCCTTGACATCCTTGGATCCCCCAATATCCCCCAACATTCCTGGCCCCCTTCCCACATCCCCCAATACCACCCAACATCAGGCAACACCACCCCACATCACCCAACACCACCAGACATCAAGCAACATCCCCCACATCACCTGACACCATCCGACATGAGGCATCCCCCCACACACACACACACATCACCCAACACCACCCTACATGAGGCAACACCTCCCCATGCACCCTAGCATCTTTCTAGCTTTTGCCATCACCTTTTCAACCTGTTTGGCCACCTTGAGATCATCACATACAATCATACCCAAGTCCCACTCTTCTGTCGTACACATAAGTTCTTCACCCCTAAACTATACAGTTTCTTTGGGGTTTTGCAGCCCAAATGCATGACCTTGCATTTCTTAGCATTAAATTTTAGCTGCCAAATTTCAGACCATTCTTCAAGCTTCATGTCAAGCTTTCTTCAGGTTATTCACACCATCCGGGATGTCTACTCTATTGCAGATTTTGGTATCATCTGCAGAGGCAAATCTTACCTGATAGCCCTTCAGAAATTTTGCTTATAAAAATGTTAAAAAGAACGGGCCCATGAACAGAAATAGAGAACGGAAGAATAGGAGAGACAGGTTTAGGTTGAAAGATAAGATGGTGGTGAGACATCCATGTAGCAATATCAGATAAGCAGTTTGAATCCTGGGATTGGGGTCTGTTGAGATTTCAGGTGTAGAGAGATGTATCTGTGAGTCATCGGCATAGAGGTGATACTGAAAGTCATGGGAGGAGATTAGAGCACCAAGGGAAGAAGTGTAGAGAGAAAAAAGAAGTGGTCCCACGACAGAGCCCCCTGAGGTACACTGACTGACAATGGTTTGGTGGTGGAGGAGGATCCACCACAGCATACGCTAAACATACAATGGGAAAGATAGGAAAAAAACAAGATAACAGAATCCTGAAATTCAAGCGAGGGCAACATTTCGATGAGAAGGTGGTGATTTACCTTATCAAAAGTTGCAGATAGATCAAGCAGAATGAGGATGGAGTAGAGGTGTTTGGAGTTTGCCAGGAGTAGGTCATTGTAGACTTTCGTAAGGGCAGTTTCTGTAGAATGAAGAAGGCAAAAACCCAATTGAAGTGGGTCAAGGATAGCTTGAGATGAAAGTCAAAACAACGGTGGTGAACTACATGTTCATGTAGCTTGGATAGGAAAGGTAGGAGGGAGACAGGATAATAGTTGGAAGGGCAGGTAGGGTCCAGCGAGGGTTTTTTGAGGAGTGGTATAACATTAGCATGTTTGAAGATGGGCACAGTTGCAGTGAAGAGTGATAGATTGAGAATATATCTACCTTTGTTCTTTGCACAGTATTATGCTTGAAGTTTAATACATAAGGCCCAAAGTGGTTAAAAAGAACTGTCTCTGACCTATGGATGCCACCCCTTCCCCTAACATAACCTAAACAGCTTGATCCTATTCTAGTTTTGCCCCAGGGCATGCTTGGAAATGTAGTCCTACTCTTTTTAGAGAAAGTAGAACTTCAATTCCATGCATGCAGTGGGAAAACCATAAACGTACCAGTGTCTTCAGGTTTGAAATTTGTTACCAGAGAATGTGGTGAAATCAGTTAGTTTAGCAGGGTTTAAAAAAGGTTTGGCTAATTTCCTAAAAAGAAAAGTCCATAAGTCATTATTTGATAGCCTTGGGGAAATCCACTGCTTATTCATAGGATAAGCAACATAAAATCTGATTTACTCCTTGGGATCTTGCCAGGTACATGACCTGGGTTGATCACTGTTAGAAACAGGATTGGCATTGAATTGGAATTCTGCTTTCTCTAAAAAGAGTAGGACTACATTTCCAAGCATGCCCTGGGGCAAAACTATAATAGGATCAAGCTGTTCAACTTAAGTTGGGGGAAGGGGTGGCATCCATAGGTCAAAGATAGTTCTTTTTAACCACATAATGGAGGAATCTTTTGGATGTAGCATGTACCGTATATACTCGAATATAAACCAGGATTTGGGGGCCAAAAAAATTGGCCCAAAAATGGGTGTCTCGGTTTATATTTGGGTCATCCCCCAGTGACCACCCGAAACCTTCCCGGATTTCCTGCAGGCCTATCTTAGACCGGGACAGGAGGGATCCCTCCCGTCTCCTGCCCTGGCCAACACTAACAATTACCACCCTCTCTCCTTCCCTCCCTCATGTACCTGTTTGTTCCCTTGTGGTCCAGCGTGTATCCCCTGCTGAAATCCTCCAGAAGATTGTAAAGTTAAGTAGCCAGCGGCGCACCCAGGCCGGCACGCATCAGCGAGATTTTCGTGTGGCCAGCTGGCCCTGCACCGCTCCATGATAGGCTGCCAAGAGAACCGC
The DNA here is from genome assembly GCF_902459505.1 of Geotrypetes seraphini. Lineage (NCBI taxonomy): Eukaryota > Metazoa > Chordata > Amphibia > Gymnophiona > Dermophiidae > Geotrypetes > Geotrypetes seraphini. Next base: position 69,766,648 of record NC_047094.1, on the reverse strand, counting down.
AAATCCCTCGAGAACTTGTGGCAGCCTATCAAGGAACAGTTCAGGGCCGGCCGGCAGCACAAAAAAACTCGCTGCTACATGCCAGCCTGGGTGTGCCGCTGGCTACTTACCTTTACAATCTTCTGGAGGATTTCAGCGCGGGATACATGCTGGACCACCAGGGAACAAACAAGTACATGAGGGAGGGAAGGAGGGAAGGTGGTAATTGTTAGTGTCAGCCTGTCCTGGCCTACCACTAGGTGGTTTAAGTTAAGGGGAATGGTTACCAGTAATCTGATGGCTGAGTTAGAGGGCAGAGGTGAATACGGAACAATCAAGCCATTGTGGCATCACTGATGAGGTTGTCTCTTTTTAGGGAGAAGAGGGTACAGGGAAGGAAGTGTTCAGAGCTTGGCAAGGAGGGGGGACAGTATTCAGAGCCTGGCAGGGAAGGAGGCTTGGTTCACAGCCTGGTAGGGAATGGGACTGAGTGCAAGGCAGGGAGGGAAGGGGGCTGGGTGCAGAACTTGGCAGGGAGAGGGTTTGAGTGCAGAACCTTGCAGGGGAGGGCGAGACGGAGGGGACACTGGATGCAGATCCTGGCAGAGCACGGCACTTGAATATTAAGTCCCCGACTTATATTCAAGTCAACCATTTTTTTTCCTCCTTTAGGGGGAAAATGGGGGGTCTCGACTTATATTCAGGTCGACCTATATTCAAGTATATGGAGTAGGTCTATCTGTGTGTCGGTTTGACAATATCCAAACAATGATCATGCAAATACTCTTGAATCTGAATCAGGAATAGAAAGAAAGGGAAAGAAGGAAGAAGAAGCAAAAGGCAATGACTGATAGAAAGAAGGGAGGACAAATAGGCAGGAGTAGGAAAGAGAATGGGAATCTAAATGGATAAGACAAAGAGAAAACCACAAAACTAATGACCCACTGACCATGTCTTACAGTCAGACACTAATGAACAAGCATGATTCTATCTGGCATCACAGCCTCACTCTTAAGACTAGTGTGAAATGGATCTGGGGAGAACTAATGATACAGTTAAATTCATGAATTCATCCATCAGCTGTACGGTGAAGATAAAAGACATTTAGACAGACAGCTTCAGGCAGGAGCAAGCAGTGAGACATGGGTGTAACCTGAGCTAGGTCCTCATTAACATCTTCATTACTGACCTCCACACAGTACTGGAAAGATCCCCAGCCCCAACAATGAAGCTAAATAAATCTGAGATGAAATAACTGCTCTGTACAGATGATCTAGGTTGGCTACTGTTGGAAACAAGATACCGAGCTTGACAGATTTCGGTCTGTCCCAGTATGGCAAGTCTTATATTCTTATCTGCTCCTGTTATTCTCCATTCTCAAACACCTGCAAGAGTCCCTAAAGCATATTAGAAACCTTACTGCAAACCTTAGGTCCTACAGGTAAAGAAAAAAAAAATATGATTTTCCAGGAAAAAAAACAACTCCAACACAAATTAAACTAAACTAAACTAAACTAAAACTTAGCCTTATATACCGGGTCATTCAACCATGGGAAGCTCGACACAGTTAACAATAAAATTAATAAAAAATTCTAAAATACATGGAAATTAATTTTCAAAGTATTTAGCAAATAGATAAGTTTTCAAGGATTTCCGAAAAGCTTGGAAGGAATTAAAACACCTCAGAATCAAAGGAAGATCATTCCATAATTGGGAGAATTTAAAAGCCAAAGAAAGGCTGAAATTCTTAATTCCATTAATTCCTTTCTTGTAAGGAAGGGAAAGTTTAAATTGTTGAGTACCTCTCACATATGAAAATCTATAAAAGTTCCATAGAAGAGGAACAAGAGGAATAAAGATACCATGTAAAATTTTAAAAATAATACATATACATGTAAATTGAATTCTGAGACAAACTGGGAGCCAATGAAGGCTCAAAAGCAAGAGAGTCACATGGTTGAATTTGCTTTTTCCATAAAGCAACTTCGCAGCGGTATTCTGAATCAGCTGCAGTCTTTGAAGACAGATCCTTGTGATGCCAAGATAAACAGCATTACAATAATCTAGCCGAGAAAGTATAATTAATTGGACCAGAACGGAAAAGTGACGTTGATGAAAAAAGGATCTAACCTTCCTCAGCATTCGTAAGTTGAAAAAACATTTCTTAACCAGAGAATTTATCTGATCATTAAAGGTGAGGGAAGAGTCAAAAGGTATTCCCAAAATCTTGAAGGAGAACTCAATTTGTAAGGAAGCTCCAGAGTCCAGAAGTACATTAGGAAGGAGATAATCCAGTTTTGGTCATAACCACAAAAGTTTAGTTTTGGCTGCATTTAGCTTCATCTGGACAGACATAGCCCATAAGAACATAAGAATTGCCACACTGGGATAGAACTAAGGTCCATCAAAGCCAGTATCCTGTTTCCAACAGTGGTCAACCCAGGTCACAGATACCTAGCAAGATCCCAAGTAGTAAAACAGATTTAGGAATAAGCAATAGATTTCCCCAACCCATCTCAATAATGGCCTATAGACTTCTCTTTTAGGAAATTATCCAAACCTTTTTTTAAACCCTATTATGCTAACTGATTTCATCACATTCTCCGGCAACAAATTCCAGAGTTAAATTACACACTGAGTAAAGAAATATTTTCTCTGGTTTGTTTTAAATTTAGTAGCTTCATCGCATGTCTCCTAGTCCTAATATTTATGGCAAGAGTACACAAGTGATCCACATCTACCCTCTCCACTCCACTCAGTATTTTATAGACCTCTATCATATTTCCCCTAAGCCGTCTCTTCTCCAAGCTGAAGAGCCCTAACCGCTTTAGCCTTTCCTCATAAGGAAGTCTTCCCATCCCTTTTAACATTTGTTTTTACTTGTGTTTGATGGGTCGTACCTGCTTTTCCTGGGTTTTTACAGGATGGACCTGCGACACCTGCATCCTCTCAATATATGATTTCCTGTTCATAGTGTATGATTTCATATTTTTTACTTTTTTTCTGTCATTTTCAATGGAGTTCCTTTCTTTTGTGTCTTGGTTGTAAACACCTTTGGCATTTTATTATGAAAGGCGGTAGGGTAAGCCTCAATAAACATAAACATAATTGTAAAATGTTATCTAACTATTTAAATAATGAACCTACACTATGAGGAGTGGCCTAGTGGTTAGGGCTGCGGCTTCAGTGCCCTGAGGTTGCAGGTTCAAGTCCAGCGCTGCTCCTTGTGACCCTGGACAAGTCACTTAACACCCAGGTACTTTAGTCAGATTGTAAGCCCAACGGAATGGGACAGAAAGGGAGAATTACTTGAGTACCTAAATGTAAACTGCTTCGGCTATAAGCGGTGTATAAATACTAGCCCCCTGTTTTATGAAGCCGCGCTAGCGGCCCCGAAGCCCTTTAAATCTCTATGGGCTTTGGGGCCGTTACCGCAGCGCAGCCACTAGCGCGGCTTTGTAAAACAGGCCCTAAATATAAATAATAAATATATGTAGTGGGAAACCAAAATCATTCCTTGTTTGTTACAATGAGGAAAGTTTCTAGAATCTGTACTTCTAAGTGTGTATGTGGATTTGCATATGTGTGTATATCTAAAGTGTGGGTATTCGTGTGTGTCTAAAGTGATGTATCGGGGGGGCTGGGTCTATATGTCCATCACTGCATCCTTGAAGGGTTTGGAGAAAACCATTAAGGCCCCAAGACTGGTGACTGGGAAGGATGTTTGGGAATCTCTTGGCAGAGTAGGGAAAGAGCTGCCTGGGAGCTTTGGGGCTCAGGCTGCTGAGAAGCAGCAGGGAACTGTCCCCCTTCGTGGCTGAGTAAGCCTTGTGCAAAAGAGAAGAGGTTTCCCTAGACTGGCTAGGTCTAACCAGCCAAGAGGGATGCAGATTGCTGAGGGTCAGTAGTATAGATCCTCCCTCTGTGAACAGCAGGGTCCTAAGAAGAAGTCTAAGAGTCTATACAATTTAAGCCGCAAATTTGTGTGTGGATTTTGAGCTTTTTGCCAACTAGGCCATTTTTGGGGTTGGCCTCTTCCCCAAGAGAGAGATTTGGGAAAAGTATTTGGGGTGTTAGTTGCTGAAGATCCCGTCAGCAGTATCCCTAACAGTATTTGCCTAGAGTTCTGAGTAAGAAGAGTATTCTGTAGAAGTGTTTTACAGAGGGGGAGAAAAAATCCAACTTGGTCTGCAGTGAACAACAGCAAGCAGAAAACAACAAAAAAAACTGCAGATTATGTACAAGATGCAGGCGTAGTTTATTAATAAATGCAATAACATATACAACCTTATGGCCAACCAAGGGACCCGACACAGTCCGTGTTTCGGATAACACGCCTTCCTCAGGGGTCCATGGTTTTTAAGGTATAAAGCAAACTGCATAAAAGATAACAAACACACGCCAATAACGATGAAATGGGGGTCAAACAAATCTTACGCAGTGGCCATAAGGTTATATATGTTACTGCATTTATTAATAAACTACGCCTGCATCTTGTACATAGTCCTCAGATTTTTCCTTGAAGTGTTTTACAGGACACTGGTAGACCAAAGAATCTGGGTCTCCTAGTCCAGGCCCTGTGAAGAGTGAATTAAAAAGCAGAGTGCAGATTCTGCCCAGGACGAGGCGGACTTCGGCGGCGTCTCTTTCTTTCTTTTGCAGGTTTCTCTTTAGAGCCAGAGGAGAGGGAGGAAGCCGGATAGGCAGAGGGGAGGAGGACAAAGCAGGCAGGCAGATCGGGGTCGCGGCGAGAGTTAGCTCCGCCCACCCCCACGCGTCACAGGTCGCATCGGCCCGGGCTCCCCTTTGAGAGAAAGGGAGCCAACGGCGCCCAGCCATTCGGCGAGCGGCAAAGGCGCTCGCCTTAGCGAGAGCGCCTTTGCGAAGGAGCCTTGAGAAGGAGCCCAGGCAGCCCAGCAGCAAACCTAACTTTAACCTAAAAAAAACTTTAACCTAAAAAAAAATTTAAAAAAAGACTTTCCTTCACTCCACATTCTTCTCTCTCTACCCTTTCAGCTTCTCATTCTTCTCTCTCTCTCTCTACTCTTTCAGCTAGCTGCACGCCGGAAACCACTCTCAACCACCGAGGGACCTTAGGAACAAGGAGAAAGAAATGGAGGCTACAGGAACCCAGCGGAGCTACCCAGTTTACTGCGTCGAATGTCATATGTATGACTACCTCCCCTCCGGGAGGCGGGCATACGTATGCAGTTGGTTTCAGGAACTGGAAAGCCTGAGGATGGAGGTCAGCAGATTAAGGGTCAGGGTCCAGGAACTGGAGGGACTGGAGGGACTGCGAACCATAGAGGAGACGAGCTGGTCAACCGAGGACACAGATGGAGCAGGCCTCATTGTGGACCAGGTGAGGGACCTCGAGAGATTCATCGAGGAGACCTATAGGAAGGTGGAGGGACAGGACCAGCAGCTGCACAGACGGATGTCGGCAGACGAGACCCAGGATCTACAAGGCGACACCGGGGAAGGACCTAGCGGAGGAACCACGCAAGAGGAGGAGACCGTGACTCGCCGAGACCCCGAGGGAGAGACACCGCACTACACCGAGGACACGGACCTGAGACAGAGGAGGTTGCTGAGGAAAGGGAAGTCTGCTATTGTGGTGGGAGACTCGATCTTGAGAGAGGTAGATAGTCACGTAGCTGGAGGAAGGGAGGACCGGCTAGTGACTTGTCTCCCAGGGGCCAAGACAAGACACGTCACTGATAGCATCGAGAGGATCCTGGACGGAGCAGAGACAGAGGAGACTGCGGTGATAATCCACGTCGGAACGAATGATGTGAGCCGGAGGAACTTCAGCATGGCCACACTGACTGACCAGTTCAGGGTCCTGGGACGAAAGCTGAAGCGGAGTACCCGGAGGATAGCATTCTCAGAGATCCTGCCTGTACCGAGAGCAGATGCAAAGAGGCAGGCAGACCTCTAGGCTGTGAATGCATGGTTGAGGAGATGGTGCCAGGAGGAGGGCTTCCACTTTGTGAGGAACTGGACGTCCTTCTGGGGAAAGAGTAAGCTCTACCGGCGGGATGGCCTGCACCTGAGCACAGCGGGAACTAGACTACTGGCAGCCAATGTGAGGAAGGAGATCGAGAGGGCTTTAAACTGAGGAGAGGGGGAAAGCCGACAGCTGATCTGATGTTCACGCTTCGGACAACAGTATCCAGAACAGATGCTGAACGGGCTGACTGCAAGGAGGAAGTAGAGAGACCGGTGGATCTTATGAGCAGACAGCGAGGGAAACATCAGGTAAAGGGAGCTTGCTGGGAGGAGACTAAGGGGTATGGAGACACAGGGGGACTGGGTGGCACGAGGGCAAAAGCTGAGGGCAATATAGGGGTGACACAAGGCGAGGGGGATTGAACAGAGGCCAGGGCCCAGGAGGGGGCTAGAAAACCCAGAGGAAAAGCGGGGAAGTGGGGTGGCGGGAATGTGAAGAAGCTGAAAGCTACGAGGGTAAAGGCTGAGGGCAAAGCAGAAGCACAGGGAACAGGAGAGGCGGCCCAGGTAAATGCAGAGGTGGAGGAAAAACGACGGGACCTGCGGTGCTTATACGCAAATGCAAGAAACCTCATGGCCAAGATGGGTGAACTAGAGGTTGTGGCCAAGGGGGAAGACCTAGATATAATTGGAATTACAGAAACATGGTGGACAGAGGAGAATCAATGGGATGTGGCGCTGCCGGGGTACAAGCTCTACAGGAGGGACAGGACCCCAAGAAGGGGGGAGGCATAGCACTATATATAAAGGACTCTATCTACTCGGTCGGGTTGGATATGGCAATGAAGGCAGAGGGGCTGGAATCGCTATGGGTCAAATTGCCGGGAAACAATGGTGCAGGCATAAAACTGGGGCTGTACTATCGCCCACCTGGTACGCCGGAAGGAGTCGGACACGATTTGGAAGCTGAACTGAGACAGGAGTGCAGGACTGGAAGTGTAACAGTGATGGGGGACTTCAACTACCCGGGGATAGACTGGAGTACGGGTCACTCCAACTGCACTAGGGAAACAGGATTTGTAGAAGCTGTGAGGGACTGCTTCATGGAGCAACTGGTCAGGGAACCTACGCGAGGGAGTGCTACTCTTGACCTCATCCTGAACGGATTAGGGGGGCCTGCAAGAGGGGTAGAAGTGGAAGGACCACTAGGCAACAGTGACCACAATGCAATCAGATTCACATTAGAAAGGGAGACACCCATAGTAAGGAGGACCGCAACAACTGCGCTCAACTTCAGGAAAGGGAACTATGTTGCTATGAGGGAAATGGTGGGGAGGAGGCTCAGAAACATCTTTAGGATGGAGACTGTAGGAAGCGCCTGGACCCTATTCAGGGACACCCTGCAGGAAGCACAGAGAATGTACGTCCCCAGTTTCAGGAAAGGCTGCAAGAACAAGCAGTCAAAGGACCCGGTTTGGATCTCAACAGAAGTAAAGAGGGCAATAAATGACAAAAAAGTATCCTTCCGGAGATGGAAAAAGGACCCAACGGAGGAAAATCACCAGGCGCATTGGAAGTGCCAAAAGGAATGCCACCGAGAGGTTAGAAAAGCAAAAGGGAAATACGAAGAGGGGCTGGCCAGGGAGGCGAAAAACTTCAAGGCATTCTTCAGTTACGTAAAGGGGAAGCGACCAGCGAGAGAGGAGGTGGGGCCGTTGGACGATGGGGATAGGAAGGGAGTGATTAAGGAGGATAAAGAGGTAGCTGAGAGGTTGAACACGTTCTTCTCGTCGGTCTTCACGAGAGAAGACACATCTAATATACCAGACTCAGAGGAGCTCATGAGTGGGGAACAGGCTGAAAAATTGGAGCACATAGAGGTAAGTAAGGAGGATGTCCTCAAACAGATAGACAGGTTAAAATGCGGCAAATCACCGGGCCCGGATGGGATCCACCCAAGGGTTCTGAAGGAACTAAGACAAGAAATAGCGGGCACAATCCAGCATGTTTGCAACCTATCCTTGAAAACTGGAGAGGTACCAGAGGACTGGAAATTGGCGAATGTCACACCTATCTTCAAGAAGGGATCGAGGGGTGACCCCGGGAACTACAGGCCGGTGAGCCTGTCTTCAATTATAGGGAAGATGGTGGAAGCTATGATCAAGGACGGCATTTGCGAGCACATCGAGAGAAATGGCCTACTGAGAACAAGCCAGCACGGATTCTGTAAGGGAAGGTCGTGCTTAACGAATCTTCTGTACTTCTTTTAAGGGAATAAGCAGTCGGGTTGACAATAGGGAACCCATAGACATCATTTACCTCGATTTTCAAAAGGCTTTCGACAAGGTGCCGCATGAAAGGCTGCTTAGGAAGCTGTGGAACCATGGAGTGGGAGGGGATGTGCACAGATGGATCAAGCACTGGTTGTCGGGTAGACTGCAGAGGGTCGGAGTAAAGGGCCAATATTCTGACTGGCGGGGAGTCACGAGCGGTGTGCCACAGGGATCAGTGCTGGGGCCGTTATTCTTCAACATATTTATAAATGACCTGGAAAAGGAGGCAAAGTGCGAGGTTATAAAATTTGCAGACGATACCAAACTGTGCGGCAGAGTTAGCTCCAGGGAGGAGTGTGAGGACCTGCAAAAGGACCTAGACAAGCTGGAAGACTGGGCAAACAAATGGCAAATGCGCTTCAACGTGGATAAATGCAAGGTCATGCATATAGGGAAAAAGAACCCGCTGTTCAACTACAAATTGGGAGGGGCATTCTTGGGAGACAGCAGTCTTGAGAGAAACTTGGGGGTGCTGGTGGATGCATCACTGAAACCATCTGCACAGTGCGCAGCAGCCTCAAAAAAAGCCAACAGGATGCTGGGCATCATAAAGAGGGGCATAACAACCAGGACGCGGGAAGTCATCATGCCATTGTATCGAGCGATGGTGCGTCCACATCTGGAATACTGCGTTCAATATTGGTCGCCGTACCTCAAGAAGGACATGGCAGTACTTGAGAGAGTCCAAAGGAGAGCAACGAAACTGGTAAGAGGGCTGGAACACTGCCCATACGCCGAGAGGTTGGATAGGCTGGGACTCTTCTCTCTGGAAAAAAGGAGGCTCAGGGGAGATATGATAGAGACCTTCAAGATCATGAGGGGCATAGAGAGGGTGGATAGGGACAGATTCTTCAGGCTGAAGGGGACAACAGGTACGAGGGGGCATTCGGAGAAACTGAAGGGAGATAGGTTCAAAACAAATGCAAGGAAGTTTTTTTTCACCCAAAGGGTCGTGGACACTTGGAATGCGCTACCGGAGGAAGTGATCAGGCAGAGTACGGTACAAGGATTCAAACAGAGACTGGATGGATTCCTGAGGGATAAAGGGATCGTGGGATACTGAGAAAGCTAACCAGAAAATAAGTATAGAAACCCAACCAGGTCGTGCATGTGCAAGACCTGAGGGTTAGGACTTCGATGGGAAGATAGGACTCAATAGGAAACCAAGGTGGCAAGGGGGCCCCTTCTGGTGATTCAGACAGGTCGTGACCTGTTTGGGCCGCCGCGGGAGCGGACTGCTGGGAAGGATGGACCTATGGTCTGACCCGGCGGAGGCACTGCTTATGTTCTTATGTTCTTATGACCCAGAAGAGGAAGCACTGAGGAGTTCACTATTTAGTAGCTAAAGTATGGCATTGTTTTTTCTGCCATCTGTCTGGACCAGCACTGTACCAAGGGCTGTCAAGTGGTGCAGCTGAATGCAAATACTGAGGAGTGCAAAAATTGCTCCATCTGCTCTCCTTGGTGGTGGTGAAACAGACAGGTAGGTGGAAGGAGCCAGTGGGTGAGTCACACAGAGCACAGCTATGCAGACTTATAGACCTCAGTATGTATACTGTGGAAGAAAGGCAGGAGAGAGGGAATATGACAGAGATGTTTAAATATCTCTGTAGCATTAATGTACAGGAGGTAAGTCTTTTTCAAATGAAGGAAAATTCCAGAATGAAAGCGGATAGATAAAATTAAGAGGTGAAAGGCTCAAGAATAAGCTAAGAAAATATTTTTTTTTACAGAAAGGGCAATAGATATGTGCAATAGTCTCACAGTACAGGTGGTGGAGACGAAGACTGTGTCTGAATTCAAGAAAGCGTGGGAGAGGCATGTGGGATCTCTTAGAGAGGAGGAGCTAGGGGGAGACTGCAGATGGGCAGACTGGATGGGCCATTTGACCTTTATCTGCTGTCACGTTGGAGGACACTTTGTTACTGTTTCACACATAATTTGGGGGAACTCGCCACATTTTTATGTATGCAGATATTTATTTATTTATCTATTTTAGACCATTTGTACTCTGTTTATCAAACATTCAGGACCAGCGTTAGGGGGTGCAATAGGGCAATTGCCCTAGAGTACAAGGCTACAGGGAGCTCCAAGTTTACTTGAAGCTGAAGATAATATAGCCTGCTGGTGGATATTGCGGCCCTTGCTGAATTTCTGCCCTGGGTCCCAGTATATTTATCACCAGCCTAACTAACATTCTAGGCATTTTTAAAAAAAGGATTCCTCTGCTGTGGCTTCTTAGTTCTTCTATAGCTTTTCAGTATTGACCTTCTCCTGTCTTTGGGGTATTTTGTCTCTCCTGTCCATCAGAATCCCCTTACTTTTAGTGTTTTTATTCTATTTTGTCTACTCTTCTAAGGAATATCCTTACCTCACTGTAGCAGATGGTGCCACAAACCTTGATCTGAGATTAAGTGCACATGGGAGTTTTAAAAGGTAAATTCAGTAAAGAGCGCTGTGATACAGAGTGCTAAGCATGAATTATATAACGGCAGCTCTGTGCAGAACTGCAGTTACTGAATATTAGCTTAAGTCTGCATTTAAATCAGGGCTGTGGTGTCGGTAGATAAATGTTCCGACTCTGTCTCCGACTCCTCAGTATTTTGTACTTCAGACTCCGACTCCGACTCCAGGTACCCGAAATTTCCTCCGACTCCGACTCCTCGACTCCGACTCCGACTCCACAGCACTGGTTCATTTTCAGATCGTTAAAATGGAAGGTCAAGTTGAGAGAAATGAGCATTTTCGACACCACCTTCTTTTTGCTTTTAATCAAGGTTCTAAGGCCGCAGAAGCTGCTCGCAACATTTGTGCTGTGTATATAGTGGGTGCTATAGCTGAAAAAATCGCTCGTGATTGGTATGCCAAGTTCAAAAATGGAGTCGGTAGATAAATGTTCTGACTCCGACTCCTCAGTTTTTTATACTTCTGACTCCGACTCCGACTCCAGGTACCTGAAATTTCCTCCGACTCCGACTCCTCGACTCCGACTCCGACTCCACAGCCCTGATTTAAATACCTAACATTAGGGACAAGCATTTATGCCAGCCAAAGGCTGGCATATGCGCTCATGCCTAAGTACCAACATTTGGGTGTATAAATGCAGATATTCTATAAACCACACCTACAGTATATGCTGTCCCTGATCCACTCTTGCCCCTCCATCGTCCATGCCCCTTTGGAACTGCATGCTAAATAAATTAGGCACAATGTTTATAGAATAGGGATTAGAACAGTTACACATGCATAACCACTAATTTGTGTCAAATAGCACTTGTTAAACCCAATTATTGATAGTTATTTCCAATTAAGTGCCAATTAAGCCAATTAGTTTGCGCACACAAATGACCCTATTCTACATGCACCAAGCATGCGCCAAACTGCATACATACCTTTAGACACCATTTATAGAATGAGGGGGGAATTGGCTATAAAGACAATATAAGAAAAAGTTCTAAGAGCCTTAAGAACATAAGAAGTTGCCTCCGCTGAGGCAGACCAGAGGTCCATCTCGCCCAGCGGTCCGCTCCCACGGCGGCCCATCAGGCCTATTGCCTGAGCAGTGATCCCTGACTATTTCTATAACCTACCTCTACTCCTATCCCTATAACCTACCTCTACTCCTATCTGTACCCCTCAATCCCTTTGTCCTCTAGGAACCTATCCAAACCTTCTTTGAAGCCCTGTAACGTGCTCCTGCCTACCACAGCCTCCGGAAGCGCATTCCATATATCCATCACCCTCTGGGTGAAAAAGAACTTCCTAGCGTTTGTTCTAAACCTGTCCCCTTTCAATTTCTCCGAGTGCCCCCTTGTGCTTGTGGTTCCCCATAATTTGAAAAATCTGTCCCTGTCTACTTTTTCTATGCCCTTCAGGATCCTGAAGGTTTCTATCATGTCTCCTCTAAGTCTCCGCTTCTCCAGGGAGAACAGCCCCAACTTTTTTAGTCTGTCAGTATATGAGAGATTTTCCATACCCTTTATCAGCTTAGTTGCTCTTCTCTGGACTCCCTCAAGTACTGCCATGTCCTTCTTGAGATACGGCGATCAGTACTGGACACAGTATTCCAGATGCGGGCGCACCATTGCATGATACAGTGGCAGGATGACTTCCTTCGTCCTAGTCATTTTGTTTGCTTTCCTTGAGGCTGTGGCGCACTGTGCCAACGCCTTCAATGTTCTGTCTACCATCACTTCCAGGTCTCTTTCAAGGTTACTTACCCCTAGCAGTGATCCCCCCATTTTGTAAGTGAACATCGGGTTCTTTTTCCCTACATGCATGACCTTGCATTTCCCTATGTTGAAGCTCATTTGCCACTTTTTGGCCCACTCTTCCAGTGTCAGATCCTTTTGGAGATCTTCGCAGTCTGCCGTGGTTTTAACCCTGCTGTACAGTTTGGTGTCATCCGCAAATTTAATGACCTCACATTTTGTTCCTGCCTCCAGGTCGTTAATGAATATATAGAACAGGAGCGGTCCCAGCACCGACCCCTGCGGAACTCCGCTCGTGACCCAATGAAATAAGCTGGAGACATACAAAAGAGATTCAAAATGGCTGACAGGCAACAGTAGAGTGAAAAGGTAACCTAATGGTTAGTGCAGTGAGCTAGGCGGAACCGGGTTCAATTCCTACTGTAGCTCCTTGTGACTCTAGGCAAGTTGCTTACCATATACACTCAAGTATTAACCAGTGGCATAGTTACAAAGGGAGGAACTCGGGGGCCTGAGCTGCCCCATGTTAGGCTCAAGCCCCCTCCAACACTGTAGCAGCCAATACATGGCTGGCGGGGATGCTCAATCCCTGACAGCTGAAGAAATTCCCTGCCAGAGCCCAGCATGCACTACCTGAGCAACAGGAAGTCGGCAGGGTGCTCTGGTGGCTGATGCCACTTCCTTGAACTGAGCATATGCAGAAGTGCTGTTGCCAGAGGCCTTAGCGGCCTGCTAACTTCTGCTGCTCAGGCAGTATGGACTGAACTCCAGCAAGGAAACTCTTCAGCTGGTGGGGCTTCAGCATTCCTGCCAGCAAAAGTATGATGGGGGGATACGGCAGTAGCAACAGCAGTAGTGGGGCGGGGGATCAGCAGCAGTAACAGTGACAGCAGGGTGGGGGGGTCTGAGAGGAAATGCTTGCCCAACCCAGTCCACTCTTGGGTCCCCCAAATCAATTTCTAGCTACACCCCTGGTATAAACTTGAGAGTTTGACCAAAAAAATGGCTGAAATTAAATCACAGTTTATACTTGAGTCTGCTGACATTCCTCTACTATACCCCTTCCCCATGGTATCCAGTATTATTTCTCTCCCTCACCATGTGGTTTCTCCTCCACCAGTGCTGTCTCCTCCTCTCAAACAAAGACAGCCCCTTCCCAAAACACTTGTAGGTCCTCCCCTGATGGTCTAGTGGAGAGTAGGGGCAAGCTCCAATCCCAAAATGGTTGACGTGACCTCCTGTGGTAATCTCACATGACTGCCCCTAGAAGTCATGGCAGCCATTTTTAATGAGGAAGGCAGCACAGGCAGGAGCATGTGAGAATAGCTCCAGCCCTGATTCTCCACTACACCACCAGATGAAATTGTAGACTTTGGGGGTAGGGTAAGTCTATAGCAGTGGTCTCAAACTCAAACCCTTTGCAGGGCCACATTTTGGATTTGTAGGTACTTGGAGGGCCTCAGAAAAAATAGTTAATGTCTTATTAAAGAAATGACAATTTTGCATGAGGTAAAACTCTTTATAGTTTATAAATCTTTCCTTTTGGCTAAGTCTTAATAATAATATTGTAATTTAAAGCTAAAGAGACATGATCGAGAAACTGTTTTATTTTACTTTTGTGATTATGATAAACATACCGAGGGCCTCAAAATAGTACCTGGCGGGCCGCATGTGATCCCTGGGCCGCAAGTTTCAGACCACTGGCCTATAGGTATGTTTGGAGGAGACATTCTCAGTTTAAGGGGTGGGAAGGAGCTGGGAAAGGGTTGGAAGGAGGGGAAATGGTGAGGGGAAGGAGAAGACTGCTTGACTATAAACCCTCAGTTTATATTCAAGTTAACATTCCCTCTCCTTTTCTAGAGGAAAAATGTTATCTTGGTTTATATTTGGATAGCCTTATATTCAAGTACATACGAAACCTTCCACTGCCCAATTGCAAAACTAAGATTATGAGCCCATCTTTTCCCCCATCAATATATCTCCCTTCAGTAAACTAGATAAGATCTTTCATTGTATTGTATGAACAGCATTAGCATCATATCTATATTATTTTAATGTTCTAATGCTGGTCTGTTAGGTGTTTTATTGATATTAGGCTGACAACATATCATAATTTCTGTTATTTGAATGTTCTTCCAAACTGTTTATTATGGCATCATTTGTTGCATTAATATTTATCACATTCCTGTTATATAATTGTTCTACAATGCTGTTGAATGTTAATATTTCTGATACAGTATCATGTTAGTCCTATTGCTAGGTTTCAATTTGCCATTTCTAAATTTATGCTTATATTTTAAACTGTAGGGTAGGGGGAAGGGGATGGAATCAAGGGAGGGTAGAAAGGATTGGATTAATTCATATGGGAATTTAATTTGGAGGAATTATATAAATATGTATGGAAATATTATTGTGAATCTTATTGTAATGAATATCTCTTTGTATTATCTTATTGTATTTTTACTTGATTCCTTCAATAAAATTGTTATAAATTAATTAAACTGTACTTCTGTACACTGCGCCTTGGGTGAATCGCTTCATAAAGGTCGCTAATAAATTCTGATTTATGATCTGAAGAAGAAGGATAACCTTCGAAAGCTCATCATAAAATGCATTGAGTTAATCCAATAAAAAAGGTATCAGCTTATTTCCTTTGTTTTTTGTATTATTTCTTTATACTACCTTGGAAAGTGGACTAACATGGCCACCACACTATTTCACTCAAATAAATAATATAAATAAGGACAGAGAAAGTGCTCATATGTAATGCGAAACCATTTGGGCTGTACCTACTGCTGGTGGAATTCTGCCCAACTGTACAGCACTTGGGCAGAATTCCCCGTCTATGCAGAATTCTGCAAACGCTGTGAAGAATTCAGCACAGACTTTCCAAGTCTTTCATGGCACAGGTCATCTCCCATACTTCTGATAAGACAAGGCCTTCCGCTGTCCTTTCTGCTCCTGATCCAATACCCCCCTCCCCTTCATAGATCTGGTCTCTCTCACCATCTCTGACCAACCTCTCCAATTGTGTGGATTCGGCATCTCCCCCACCTGCAGGCCCTCCCAAATCAGCAGTGGTGGCTGGCTGGCAGAGGCAGCACGAAGCACTGTGAAAAAGCTGCTTGCGACAGGCCCTGCCAGGGCCTTTCCTCTGCCACGTTGTCTATCTGTGATGTCACTTCCTGAAGTGATGACACAGCAGAAGAAAGGCCCTGATGGAGCCAACCGCAAGCAGCCTGTTCACAGCACTGCTTCTGCTGGCCACCCACTGCTGTTGCTTTAGGAGAATCCACGGGTAGGAGAAATGTCAGATCTACCCAGTGGGAAGGTAAGTCGGAGAGTGTGAGAGAGGCTAGACGTGTGGGAGGGTGAGGTAAGAGCAGTGGCGTACCTAGGGTATGTGGCACCCGGGGCCCATCATTTTTTGACCCACCCCCATGTAAAAAAATATTTTTTCTAAGAACCATGAAAAATAAATGGTCATAATAGAAACAGGCACTGAAAATTTTCTTTTATTGAACCTCATATATGTAACCATTAATCCAAACATAACATAAATTATGTCTGAATTGTCATGACATCAGAAGTACATATGGAGTAGTTGCAGGTGATGCTTGGGACAGTTCTGATTGTGTTAGTTCGGTTTTATATGTGTTTTTTGAATAGAAGGGTTTTTATTTCTTTTTGAAGGTTTTGTAGTTTGTGGTCGAGGTCACTAGGTTATAGAGTTGGGGGTCGAGTGTTAGGAGGTTGTCGAACAGTTTTTTTTTCTTTTGATGATTTTGGTTGGAGGGTGTGTGAATGGTGCGTGAGTTCTCCTATGTCTGGTTGAAGTGGATTTAATTATTTAGCTGAAGAAATTAGTAACCCCCCCCCATTCCACACACATTAATTCTCTTCCATTTTTGTTCCCATTCTAAAAAACACTGATAAGTTCCCAGAAAAAAAATACATTAAAATAAGAAGTGAAAACAAAGGCCCCTACAGATGAGAACATAACATAAGAATAGGCTAACTGGGTCAGACCAATGGTCCATCATGCCCAGTAGCCCATTCTCATGGTAACCAATCCAGGTCACTAGTACCTGGTCAAAACCCAAAGAGTAGCAACATTCCATGCCACCGATCCAGGGCAAGCAGACACTTCCCCCATGTCTTAATAACAGACTATGGACTTTTCCTCCAGGAATTTGTCCAAACCTTTCTTAAAATCAGCAATGCTATCTGCTTTTACCATAATTTCTGGCCACTTCATTTTTAAGCTTAGATCTTTCCTTCCAAACAGAGACCTTGCTAGATGTCAAATACAGAAAGAACAAGGTAACTTCACAAGGACTTAGCTGTGCAGGAAATGTGAATCTCCTCATACACCCACCATATAGTGCAAAAATGTGCAAAGGTCTAGTTTTTACTTTCGATCACTACATAGCCTAATGCCACACAAGCAGCGCTGTTACAAACATATTCTGAAGGTCAATGCTAAGGTTAACAAAGTTTCCTTCCTTGGACCACAAGGAGATACTGACAAACCACTGGAAGAGATCCCAAAACAACTACCCAGGCACAACACCCAAAGACCCACTCAGTGTGTGAACCAGTTGAGTGGAGTGGACTAACTAGGCTCGGAGGAGGGGCGCCGAAGCAGCTCGGATCGCTGACATCGCGATCCCGCTGCGGGCTGATTCATAGGTGGTGCAGGGAGGCCAGGGGGGGCGAGCGGTCCTTCGGGGGTGGGGGGACTGAACGGCAAGGCCGGGAGCACCCCCTCAGGGCTTGCACCCGGGGCAGACCTCCCCCCACCCCCCCTTAGTACGCTACTGTGTGAGAGAGTCCAGACCCACAGGGGACAGAGGAAGGAGGGGAGGGGACATGAATACTGAAACTGCAAAGGGGTGAGAGGAGGAGGAGATATGATGCTGGACTTGCAAGTGGGGGGAAGGGGGGGAGAGAGAAAAAGAGTGACCCAGACCAGAAAGAGGGTGGGAAAGAAAAAGATTATTTGCCAGTGGAGAGAGAGATGCCAGAAAACAGGGACCAGGGAGGAGATTCAGGGTCTAAGTGAGAGAGGAGTGGGATGTAAGAGGGAACTGAAGAGGCTAGAGCCTGAGAAAGGAATCTCAGGCTTTAGGATGGAGAAATTCTGTGCAAAACACTACAAATAAACTTTGCAGAATTTTAAAATATTATGTGCAGAATTTTCAAATTTTTTGAGCAGAATTCTGTGAGGAGTAGCTGTACTATAGAAAGGTAGGGTATATCTAATAAATATTAAATGGGGCATGAAGCATGTTCAAACACCAATTTATTGCTTAGTAGCTTCATACATGCCTTCTAATCTAATCTAATCTTCCATTTGTGAGTTGCACAAACCTGTACAAGCTTTAGGCGATTGACAGTGATCAGGAAGGAAAGGGGGAGGAGGGGGACAAGAGAGGGACAGGGGAATGACATGAAGGAGGGGCCTAGATGGTGGGAGAGGAGATAGAAAGAAATTGGCTGGTCCTTGTATTTTTGGAAAAATTAGTGATTCCTTTATCATATCTCCCCTCAGCCATCTCTTCACCAAGCTGAGGAACCCTAGTTTTTTTTAGCCTTTCCTCATAAGAAAGTCATCACATTCCCATTATCATTTTCATTGTCCTTATATGTATTTTATCAAAGGCTCCTTATTCAGCAGTCTTTTATAAAATACTGAGAAAAATACGAAAGTCCTAACCTGGATGTCCCAATTCCTACCTCGATATGTTATGGAAAACATGAATTTTAATGGGTTTAACTGTATTTAATGCAAACCTTTTTGCCATGCTAATTTCTCAAGCAATAAAAGCATAGCTGTGTCCCTCTCTTTCGTTCTTCCAGCTGCAATACCAGTTACGTGCATGTAAATTTGAAATTGTTTAAACTGCTGCTCTCAGCTTAATTCCCTTGTCTGTTAGTCTTTACGACAGTATTTCTTCGGGAGTTGTGATTTACACCTCATCCCATTATGTGGGCCGCTAGAATACAGAATAAGAGCTGGAAATTGATTTTGATATTTTCCCTTTTCTTCGTTTACACTGAGAATTTAGTGTTGCTCTCAGTGAGCGTTTCTTGGAAGTATAATTGAAATTTCAATAAATATTTAAAAAAAGAAACATTTGGCCAGCGTCTGCCCTCCAGTGAAAGCACCATTACAATGATTTTACAGCATTATTCAGCTGAATCTCTTATACGAGAGTAGAGTCTAGGGTCATTCACCAACCCAAAACTATATAGAATGCAATCGAACCCCATAGAAACCTGACAGGGAAAGAGTGCGGAGCAGAGTTAGGAGGTCACCTCTCTAAAAGGAACGCACTTCCACTATCAGGCAGTTTGTGAAATAACAAACATATTGCAAAAATTTTTTTTTAAAATCACTGGACACCTATGTAGCAATTCGTCATACAACAGCACAAACCCTTGGACTGAAACAGTAGCCACCCTAACTATGAAAGGCATCACTATATCTCAAACAAAGGGCTAGATTCATCAACCTGCCCGATCGGAGCCGATCCGGGCAGGTCCAACGAATTCTGGAAGCTAAAATATGCAGATGGGGGCAATTGGAGGAATGCCCCCATCTGCCGGCATGGATCGCAGAACGCATGCACAGGCCATCTGTAGATGGTCTGCGCATGCCCATCAGAGCAGCGATCTTTTTTTTTTTTTACTTTTAACTTTTTTATTAGTTTTTAGCCCTGCGAGCCCGTGGTTTTAACCTGCTTTAAACCCGTGGGTTACAATGACATGCTCGCAGGGCAGGGAAGGGCAGGAGAGATTCAGGAAAGTCAGGGCAGGAGAACCGAGACGACGATGCGGCAAACAGGCAGGAGATGTTCAGGGAAGTCAGGGAAGGAGAACTGGGGCAGCGATGCGGTGAACAGGCAGGAGAAGGCGGCAAGCAGGGCAGAGAGCAGGGTTTCCAGAGTCGGAAAGACGTTTTCGACTGGTCCCCAGCAGTTGCTTCTTCAGTTGATCAGCCAGCCCAGTCAGATCAAGAATTTTGTGTTGTGAATCACGTCCCTGCCTACTTTGCATGCTTTTCTCCTCATTTGCATGCACGGATTTGAAGCGGATCGCAGGTGAGGTTAGTGAATGGGGCCTGAGGAAATCTGGTCGCAAAGGGGTCGCAAACCGATCGGTACACGATCGGTTTGCTTTGTGAATCTAGCCCAAAGAGCCCTAAAACAGTGTGTTCCCAAGTCGGTCCTGGAGTATCCTCTTGCCAGTCAGGTTTTCGGGATATCCACAATGAATATGTATGAAATTGATCTGTATACACTGCCTCCATTAAGTGCAAATCTTTTTCATGCATATTCATTATGGATAACCTGACTGGCAAGGGGGTACTTCAGGACTGACATGGGAAATACTGCCCTAAAACATCCATACGCCTTCAGCTGAGGGGAGCAGGTTGGAAAACAGAACAGGTCAGACTGCTGCAAATCCATACATACAACTTACACACTAGGAGAATCCTCTCTTCAGTCACACATGCAAAATACAAACAGACCCTCAACAAATGGAGCGTAATTATTCATCGAGGTGGGATACCTTTAAGATGTGTTGCTAACTTATGATAGTTTAGCTCAAGTCCCAGTTTATACCATGAGACCTAGGGCTCCTTATACGAAGGTGCGCTAGCGGTTTTATCGCACGCACCGGATTAGCATGCGTTAGCTGAAAATCTACCGCCTGCTCAAAAGGAGGCGGTAGCGGCTAGC
This sequence comes from Geotrypetes seraphini, assembly GCF_902459505.1. Classification (NCBI taxonomy): domain Eukaryota; kingdom Metazoa; phylum Chordata; class Amphibia; order Gymnophiona; family Dermophiidae; genus Geotrypetes; species Geotrypetes seraphini. Next base: position 69,746,425 of record NC_047094.1, on the reverse strand, counting down.
GCGCGCTATTCCGCGCATTAAGGCCCTAGCGCACCTTCATAAAAGGAGCCCCTAGTTACTGATAACCAATGTTATTTTACTGTTAATCTATCTTAATGGTAGCCCATATTGATAACATTCCCTCTTAAGTAAAGAAAATAAAATCGAAATCACTGTTATATGTAATAAAAGTGAGCCAAGTAAACAGCAATCAAGCCATTGTGACATCATTGATGAGGCTGGCTCTTAGGCATTGATAAAATGAGGTATTATGACATCACAATTTCAGCTTTAGTTGCCAGAGACTGAAAATCTTCTTGATAAGGAGGGAAGTTATCAGCCTGGTCTGCCATTATGATGTATTTTATCACTTACTCGTATTATTTCAGTACAGGTCCCATTTTATGCAATGAGACCTAAATACTGATAACTTGTGTCATTTCACTGTTAACCTAAGGCTGCCAACTAGGAATATAAGAATAGCCTTACTGAGTCAGACCAATGGTCCATCAAGATCAGTAGCCCATTCTCACAATGGCCAATCCAGGCCACTAATACAGGGTTGATCCAATAATGGGTTTATCCCAGTGCATGCTGGGACCTGTAGTCTTGCTTTTCCTAGGGCATGCAATGGGGAAATCAAGAACTACAAGTCCCTGCATGCAATGGGGTAAACTTAGGACTGGATAAACCTTGTCCTATGAATCTGGATCCAGTTGGCAGGCTTATGTTGACCCATCTTAATGGTAGCGTACAAAGATAACCTCTCCCTTACATGTGACCAAGACTAGAATTAGAAATCTGCAGACAAAATCTGAACTGAAGAAGGCTGACTCTTTATGCAGGGCAACACAGCAGATAGAGAAAGAGAAATGCACAGAGAAGAGGTGCTCATTTCCCAAAAATAAACAGTAGAGTAAAAAAAATGTTATCATATGAGAGAGAGCAGCAAAAACTCTACATACTCCTAGGGCAGGAGTAGGCAATTCCGGTCCTCGAGAGCCAGAGCCAGGTCAGGTTATCAGGATATCCACAATGAATATGTATGAGATGCAAATCTATCTCATGCATATTTATTGTGGATATCCTGAAAACCTGACCTGGCTCCGGCTCTCGAGGACTGGAATTGCCTACCCCAGTCCTAGGGTAGGGGTAGGCAATTCCGGTCCTCAACAGCCGGAGCCAGGTCAGGTTTTCAGGATATCCACAACAAATATGTATGAGATGGATTTGTATGCACTGCCTCCTGTCACCAAACCAGAAATTTGTTTTGTACTTGATATAATGTTCATTTACAGTAGATATAATATTTATAAATGTTTTTATGCCTCTGTTGCAGGCATATGCTGAAATGTGACCGCACTGGGAATTTTTCTACAATAAGGTGACCGTTACTATGCTGCTGTGATTTGTTTCTGGTTTCCAACCTCCTTTGTTTTTGAGGTTTCACTACTGCAATATGCCTCTTTTTACTGTTCTGTCTACTCTGCCACCGCCACCAAGCCAGAAAATGAGACTTAACTAGAGTCAAGAGTGTTCACCAACAGACCCCGGGAACTGTCTTTCTGCACTGTGTAATTTTATTGGATTGCAAGATGAAAGGGCCCATAAAAAATGACAGAGAAAAAAGGTAGTTTCCGCCATGCGCTCACTATCCTGATCTCCTGTGCACTCCATGTACGACAGCTTCTCTTTCGCATCCTGCTGGCACAGATATTGTGTGGGCATTGCTGTTTCTAGTTAGAGGTTACTATTTATGCAATTCTATAATTGAGTGCCTGATAGGAGCCTATTGTAAAAATGAACGTGGGCACCTACTTTTCTTTACAGAATACTAGCATAACAGTAAAAATATGTGCCTATGATTTAGGCATAAGTTCTTGCACCAGTTATAGAGCTAGTGGTGAAGACACCCGCAAACATGTTATACATGAGTGAATCCCACCCATGAGTGAATCTCTGCCCAGACTCTGCCCCGGTAGAATGTCCATTCTGTAAGATGTGCAACCAAAAACAAGTCCCAGCAATCAAAAAAACAGAAAAGTGGAGTTATTGAACTGGCAAGTCCCAGGTTTATTAACAACAATAAATTAAATTAAATTAAAAACAATACACACAATTAGGGCTCCTTTTACAAAGGTGCGCTAGAGTTTTTAGCGCATGCACTGGATTAGCGTGCTAGCTGAAAAACTAGCGCATGCACTGGATTAGCGTGCTAGCCGAAAAACTACCGCCTGCTCAAGAGGAGGCGGTAGCGGCTAGCGCACGTGGCATTTTAGCAAGTGTTAAGGCCCTAACGCACCTTTGTAAAAGGAACCCTTAGGTCAATGGAAGTGGCAAATATGGCTCACAATAATAACTCACTTTTCACAGGGGTATAATAAATTAACCGGACAGACCAACCATCAAAAACAGATCAAAATAGCCAGTCCAACATCTCAAAGATGCTCAATAATGGTTATACATATTAAGTGGTTGTCTCTTTGTACACATATACTGTACATGCTTCTAAGTATATTATTTAAACTCAATAGAGCTTCAGAAGCAGCTTGTTTCACGGGAACAATTACCCGATAAATTTTTCAAAGAGCCCTAGCACAGTGTGTGCCCAAGTCAGTCCTGGAGTACCACCTTGCAAGTCAGGTTTTCAGGATATCCATAATGAATATGTATGAAATTGATTTGTATACACTGCCTCCATTATGTGCAAATCTTTTTCATGCATATTCATTATGGTTAACCTCCCCCACACACACACACACACACACACACACACCCCTTGGTATGCCACTGAGACAAGTGGAATAATATATTTCTTATTGCAGCTATCTTATAAATATATCAAAATATCATCACACTTGTCTGAAAAAGTATTCTTCATAGTGCTGGGCTTCAGAAGCAGGAAAACACGCAAAGTGGAGCATAAGCAGGGCAGGATTAACCAATAGGCCAAGTAGGCACGTGCTTAGGGCCCGAAATGGTCAGGAGGGCTCGATGAAGGAGGGCATCAACACTGTTTTTTTCCAAACAGCGATGGGCCCCTCCAGCATCGATTGGCAACGCGGGCCCTCCCCCGGTCGGCAACGTGGGCTCCACCCCAATCGGCAACGCAGTTCCCCCCCCTCCCCCCCGACGGAAAGTAAAACACCGCCTGCACACTAATATCACAATTTTCAACAGGACTCCCTGTTTCGCAAAAAGCTTCGTCAGGGAATTGAGCATAAATTATCCAGCTTCACCGCCTATTGTATTGCGAATATTGAGGGAGAATGTACAGACTTTAAGCTTCACATGCATTATCCCTGCACTTATCTTTACTTATTAACCACCTTTTCATGAAGAGATTCGCCCAAAGTAGTTTACAATACATTGAATACCATGTTTACCTGAAAATAAGACAGTGTCTTATATTCATTTTGGGTCCAAAAATGCATTAGGGCTTATTTTGGGGGGATGTCTTATTTTTTTTCAAACACAACAATCATCTCTCCCTTCTTCTCCTCTAGCCCACCCCAATTCTTCCTCTTTCCTTTCTTCCCCCCACCCATGGGCAGCATCTTTTCTTCCTTCTCACCCATCTCGTTGTGCAGCATCTTTCTAGCCCTCCCTGCCATCCCCCTGTGCAGCAGAATCCCACCAACCCTCTCACTGTGAGACTAGCATACCTCCGCTCTGAGGCCTCCAAAAACAGCAACGGCGGCAGCGCTCAGAGATGTGGCAGAGGGAAGGCTCCAGCGGGGAAGGCCATGAAGCAGCCCATTCAGAACGCTGCCACCTCTGCTGCTTTAGCAGGCCTCGGGGCAGAGGTACGTCAGGTCTTACCGAGGTGGGGGTTGCTGAATCAACGAATCTGATTTTTTTCTGCAAATCGGGCAGGGATGGAATCAGGGAGTGTTGGGGACATTCGGGGAGGGGGGGAGTTGATCTTAACTAGGGCTTATTTTGGGGGTAGGGCTTATATTAGGAGCATCTTTAAAAATCATGCTAGGGCTCATTTTCGGGATAGGTCTTATTTTCAGGGAAACAGGGTAGTAATCAAGTACTCTTTAAGTAACCACTATGCCACCCTTCCCCTGTAGAGAATAACCACCAGGGTGGACAATTTTTACATAGCATAAAACAAAAACAAAAAATTGATAGGAAAAAATAACACCTCTACTTGGAAGATTCATTGCTTGTGTCTGGAAAGGTGTGCTGTTGGAATTTGCTGAGTGTATGTAACACACACTGGTCACTGTCGGAGACAGGATGCTGGGCTCAATGGACCTTGTTCTGACTCAGCTTGGCTTTTCTTATGTTCTTATGATGTGCTAATTAGAACTGTTTGATATTATTTTGGAGGTTGTTTTTGTAATAATAAATTTACATGTCTCTCTGTTCTTAATTGATTCTCATCGCTCTTCTTGGTTTTATGTCAGTTATATGCGATATGGTAGATTGCTATTTGTTTTGTCTGAACTGGTCAATGTTTAAATAGTCCATTTACTGTTTATTTATGAGAACAGCTTTGAAAATTGTTCTCCCCATTACCAAAAAAGGCAGCACGGACAAGATTTTTGAGCAAGTATTACAATAAACCTAACAAATTATATCTAAAGAGCAAATGATTTGTTAACTATGTTTTTGCCATTTTTGTCAGACAATGTTTTGCCATGCTATCTTTTACCATACTATCCCCACCCCCCACCCCCTTTTACAAAACTGTGATAGCGGTTTTTAGCACAGGCCGGCATGCCGAATGCTCCGTGCTGCTCCCGACGCTCATAAGAACTCTATGAGCAGCAGGAGTAGCATGGAGCAGTCAGCGCGCCGGCCTGCACTAAAAATCGCTATTGCGATTTTCTAAAAAGGGAGGGGGGGAAATGTTTGCCATCACGTCACATAAATACGCTTGATTATGTATGTAAACTTGTAACCTGCTCTGGGCTCTATTGGGAGGATGGGATATAAATCCAAATAAATCAACACATGGGGCTCATTTTCAAAGCACTTGACAAAACCGCAGAAGTGTTTTTTAGCGTAGGCTGGTGCCCGGAATGCCCTGCGCTGCTCCTGACACTCATAGAGTTCCTATAAGCGTTGGGCGCAGGGCACAGCATGAAGCACTGGCCTGCACTAAAAACCACTCCTGCAGTTTTGAAAAAAAAAAGGGGGGGGGGGGCGGGTTGGTACTTTGTGTGTCTGAGTGCTTTAAAAATGAGCCTCCCATGTATATTTTCTCTTATTTACAACAATACGTATTACTTTAGTAACACATGTAGAGATTGTTATGCCAATAAAGCTTGCCAGATCAGAGAACAGGGGAAAGGGGAAGAAGGGCAGAGGGAGGAAGGAGGAAGGAGGAGAGAGAGACAGAGCGAGAGGAGGGCGCAATGCTGGAGGGGTTCAGGCTCTCACTGCACATCACGGACATTAACTCATAGATTGTACCATTAAACGTTCTCTGATCAGACAGCTGCCCAGCTGGGCGGGAGCAGCGGGAGAGATTCAGTCTCTGATAAAAGGATTAGCTGAGAGTAGCTCTTTCATATTCCCACTGTTTGATTCCTGCCTCCTTTGAAGAAAATATGCCTCCCCCCCCCTTCCTCCTTTCTCGGTCTACCCTCTGTTTCTCTCCTCTCTTCCCTTTACACAGACCTCCTGTCATCAACAGTCACTGTATCTGTTTATGATCCTCCCTGAACAGACATTCAATATAATAATATAACATCAAATAGTCAAAATACTGCAGTCAGGCTCTCTTCTGTTTCCATTCCCTGAAAGAACCCTGGGGCTCCTGAAACCTTCTAGTGCAAAGCTAACTCCATGGGCTGTTCCCTTGAATTGTGCTAACTCAACCCCCTTTATTTGTCCCTTTCATTGAGAAATGGTTCAGAAACCCCATGAATTCACTAACGGTACAGTATGTATTCATCTGGGGCTTTTCCATTATGGATTTCTCTCCCTTTAAGAGGCTGCAGAACGAGCTTCTCTTCTGGACAGTCAGTCCTCTGTGGACAGAAAGCTGTGCTTAAATCAGTAGTCAGTGATTGCCCCCTTCTCACTGGAGCAAGTCAGAAAGAGAGATGATCCTTCCTACTGCAGTACTTTGGAGAGAGCATTTGCTGAGTACCAAGGAGCTGACAGACAGTAGCACAATGCAGGGAAACCGAAGGCAGCCTGCCTGAGCCCTCACAGACCTTCCTAATCACTCCACATTTCTGCTGACGGTAAGCGCCGATTCCTCAGCCTCCTCACATGAGGTTTTCTTTCAAAGACACTGCTTAACTTCAATGCTTCAGGTCAGCAGAATCAAGCTCTACTTTCTATGGTGTACAAGAAGTATGGAACGGACCCAGCGTCATGCTGATCGGCAATCATATATCATAGGAATAGTACCCGACAGGGTGCCAAAGCCTCGTGTTCCCATATCACACTATAGTGTGCTAAATGAAGGAGAAATACTGCATGACAGAGTATCAAATCTCAGATATTACAACAGGAATAACATCAGATAGATTGTTAAGTCCAAGCATTGCCATAGCAATACCACCAGATAATGTCCTGGAGTCAATGACATGGCATTGCACTAAATCTAGACATTAGAAGAGGATTATCACACTGTAATATTCCAAATCCCTCCAGTAACATTGCCTTAGGAATGCCACAAGCTCATTAGTGAGGTTAGGCCTGGCTAGAACGTTGATGGGGAATCACTAGGGAAGACCAGTTACTGGGGGCTGCAGGGCTAAGTTCTTCCATTAGATGAACCAGAGGCTGGTAGAAAGCTTTCAAAGAAGGCCACCACAGGCATCTTAAAAATTCACAGGTTGGCAGTTCCTGACTGCTGATTATGTGTGACGAGATCAGTGGTCAACACTTTGCATGGTCCAGCCCAAGAGCTTAAAAACCACTTGTGGTGCTGGCATGGGATAGAGCTTATCCGATCAATGGAGGTTTGAAGTGGTTGACAGAACTCATCCCACTCTTCTGAAGAGAAGAGGCCCAAAACTACTTCTATTAGGAAAAAAGAAGGAAATGAATGTGGGTGAATATTAGGGATGACGAAAGGAGTTTGGTCATTGCAGGAAGAAGGCAAAGTGAATCTAGCATTTTAGGAAGAGGGTGGAGGGGAAAAACATAAAGACGTTGGACCAGTGGACAGCAGAAGAAAAATGCTTGGTAGGGGGCAAGAAAGAGGAGATGTTGGGCACAATAGATAGTGAAAGGAGTGGCTGGCTGGCTGGGCTGAGCAGAGACTGAGGGAACAAGAGAGAGAATTAAATTTGCAGATGACAAAATTATTCAAAGTTGTCAAAACACATGTGGACTGTGAAAAATTTCAATAAGATCTTAGGAAATTGGAAGCCTGGGCATCCAAATGGTAGGTGACATTTAATGTGGACAAATGCAAAGTGTTACACATCAGGAAAAATACTCCAAATCATAGTTACCTGATGCCAGGGACCACTTTAGGAGTCAGCACCCAAAAAATAAAGATAGGGGTGTCATTGTAGACACAATGCTGAAATCTCATATGAGGAAAGACTAAAACGGTTAGGACTCTTCAGCTTGGAAAAGAGACGGCTGAGGGGAGATATAATTGAAGTCTATAAAATCCTGAATGGAGTAAAACGGGTACAAGTGGATCGATTTTTTGCTCCGTCAAAATTTACAAAGACTAAGGGACACTCGATGAAGTTACAGGGAAATACCTTTAAAACCAATAGGAGGAATTTATTTTCACTCAGAGAATAGTTAAGCTCTGGAACGCATTGCCAGAGGTTGTGGTAAGAGCCGATAGCGTAGCTAGTTTTAAGAAAGGTTTGGACAATTTCCTAGAAGAAAGGTCTATAGTCTCTTATTGAGAAAGACATGGGGGAAGCCACTGATTGCCCTGAATTGGTAGCATGGAATATTGCCACTCCTTGGGTTTTGGCCAGGTGTTAGTGACCTGGATTGGCCATCGTGAAAATGGGCTACTGAGCTTCATGGGCCATCGGTCTGACCCAGTAAGGCTATTCTTATGTTCTTATCTTCTGCTCAGTGTGCGGCGGTGGCAGCAGCAGCCAGAAAAGCAAACAGAATGCTAGAAATGATTAGGAAAGGGATGGTAAATAAGCCCAGGAATATTATAATGCCTCTGTATCACTCCATGGTGTGATCTCACCTTGAGTATTACGTTCAGTTCTAGTCACCATATCTCAAAAAAGATATAGCAGATTAGAAAAAGTTCAGAGAAGAGTGAGCATCATCAAATCAAAACTTATGATCTTACCTTTCGAAGAAGGAATAGCGCTTCAGGCTCCCCTGAAGTTCAAATTGCTCCCTATCAAGGTCATCCCTACTCTAAAACTGTTAGGAGTCACTTTTGACAGTAAATTTTCTTATCACAATCACATTAGCATGGTTGTTCAGAAATGTTTTTATCGTCTTAGAATGATTTGTTCTCTTGCAAAGTTACTAGAACCAGCTTCTTTGAATACATTGATCCATTTTCTAGTAATTTCTTGCATAGACTACTGTAACGCCCTTTATAAAGGCATTACAAAAAAGGAAATTAGACGGCTTCAGATTGTGGCATTAAGAAATATGATCATGTCTCACCTCTCCTATTCAGGGTACATTGGTTACCCGTTGAACATAGAATTAGTTATAAAATTTTATTTTTAACCTTTACAACAAGACTAAATAATCAACCGGAGTTTATTAACAGACTTTTAATTCCTTATAATTCTTTAAAATCGCTTCGTTCAATGTCACAAAATCTTCTCATCATACCTTCTTTAAAATTAATCAACACGTTGCGTTCCAATAACTTTGCTGTCACTGCCCTTACTCTCTGGAATCGACTGCCCAATCATTTGCGCAGTGAATCCAAAATAAACCAATTCAAATCAAAATTAAAAACATTTTTGTTCCAGGATGCCTTTGGACAATAACTGTCCTCTTAAGGACAATAAAACAAACAAACAAATTTTATCGCTTTTTACCCTAACCTATTGTATTTTCCTTTTTTGTTTCGCTTTCTCTTTTACGATTGTAGTTCTTCCCTTTCTTTCCTATTGTTTGAAGTAAGTCCATATGTCTTATTATGTGTTTTATTAAGATGTTTCGGTTTTATCTGGTATCCCAGATTTTTAATCTGTTTTTATGTAAATTTTATATTGTACACCACTTAGAAATTTGATTAAGCGGTTTAAAAAATTTTTTTATAAACTTGAAACTTGAGCAAAAAAAATAAAGGAGATGAAACTCCTCTTGTATGAGGAAAGCCTAAAGAGGTTGGGATTCTTCAAATGGAAAAGAGACAGCTGGTGGGGGATGACTCAGGTCTACAATATTCTCAGTGGTGTAGAATGGTCAAAAGTAAATCGATTTTCACCCTTTTAGAAAGTACAAAGACCAGGGGATACTCAATGAAATGACATGGATATGCTTTCAAAAGAAATAGGAGGAATTTTTTTTTTCCACTCAAAGAATAGTTACGCTCTGGAACTCATTGCCAGAGGATTTGGTAACAGCGGTTAGCATGTTTGGATTTAACGAAGGTTTAGACAAGATTGTTGCAGATTTCCAAGTCTTGTCACATCTGGGTAGGTGGAACCGATGTTTTAGACATCATGCTGTGCCTTTTTTTTCAGGGTGTGCTGTGAGGTCTCCAGTTTTCCTATACATAGAGTGGGTCCTTAAACATGATTGACTAGGGATTGAGACAGGAAGGCCACGAATTTGAATTTTGGCAGGAAAAACAAAAGTTTGGACAAGTTCCCAAAGGAAAAGTTCATAGTCTGATATTGAGATAAATATGCAGAAGCCACTGCTTGCCCTGTGGTTGGTAGCATGGAAAATACTTAAGTACCTGAGTGTAAAAACCGCTTAGATAACCTTGATAGGCGGTATATAAAATCCTAATAAACTAATAAACTAATTATTTGGCTTTCTGCCAGAAACTTGTGACCTGGATTGGCCACTGTGGAAACAGGATTCTGGAGCACTGGTCTGACCCAGTATGGGTTTTCTTATATTCTTAGAGTGGAGATGCTGAGCAGGGGGAGAGATATAGATATAAAGGGGGAGGGCACAAGACTGTAATATGCCTACGATGCCTAATGCCCTAAAGGGCAACACCAAACCTGTACAATATTGTGCCAAGAAAAGGTGGAGCTGTGATCATCTAATCCTCAATATGCATAAATGGGTATAAAAGAGAAGAAAATCAAACAAGCATGTGCCAAATTCAGAGCTTTCCCCAGGAAATACAGATTTTGTACACATAAGAATAAGCCTCTGGGTGTTCTGGCACTACTGAAAGAATAAAAATTGTGCAGCATTGTAAATGAGCATCTCTACTGCAGTCCATCCAGGCCAGCTGGGAGCTCACAGCTCACTTGTTCCCATCATCTGGCCCTTCTCATCAAAGGCAGGGAAAGGAAAGCACTGAAAGAAAACCAGGATGTGATTATGGAAGAGGGCTGCTCCTGCAGAACAGCTCTCAGGTACTCTCCAGAGAGGGTGCCTGCCCTGAGAGTGTGATGCCCCAAGACTGAAAGGGCTGAGAAGAACAGTGTAACAGAGGTGGGAGGGGTGGGGGGGTCTGATCATTGAACCTCAGCCTTGTTAGGTTCCAGGCAGGCCCTGGCGTGAAGGGTCTGGCCTCAGTAATGAAATCTTTGGAACAGATGGATACATTTCTGCCTCATTGTCTTTCATCTGGTGCCTGCTCATCAGCAGCTTCTGCAGAGAATAAAAAGAAAAGGGTCCAAGCTGGTCCAGAGAGCAAACAGCTCAGACCGATAGCAGTGTGCATGAAGATCCATCAATGCTTTCTCTTAGAGCACTAAATGCAAGATTTTTACTTACAAATTTTACTTAATTCGTTTTTAATCTTGAGAGGTATTTATCAATTTATCTGTTTATTTATGTATATATTCTCATATTTATGTTTTAATAGACTTTTAGAAATTAATAGCTATCAGAAGAATATATGGGTTCTCACTATATACAATTGTGTTGGTGATACATTTCAAGGCCCTGTATTCAGGCACCACACAAATGCAGATAACACATTGCATATAAATATTTTTGCATGCACACATTTGTATATATGAGTGTATTTGTGATATCTTAGAAGTGTCATAGGATTTCAGCTATCGGTGTCTTAAAAAGCAATAATCAAAATGAAAATATAACCACACTTCGTGTTTTTTGTTTCCCGAGGATACCAGTGAATTATGGCAGATATAGTTTCTTGGAAGTGAGAGAAATTCCCAGAGGCAAACAATAAGAAGAAATGAGGTGAGACAGAGAAGAGAGAAATGGACAGAAGACAAAAAAGAAAAATGAGGGAACAGAAGAAAAATGAAAAGCGAGAGAAAAAGAGAGGGTAACATAAGAATACAAGAACACTGGGACAGACCAAAGGCCCATCATGCTCAATATCCTGTTTCCAACAGAGGCGAACCCAGGTCACAAGTACGTGGCAATATCTGTTTTAAAAATTTATGCTGCTTATCCTAGGGATAAGCAGTAGATTTCCTCAAGCAATCTTAATAATGACTTATGGACTTCTCTTTTAAGAAATTATCCAAACCTTTCTTAAACCCTGCTAAGCTAACTGCTTTTACTACATTCTCAAGCAATGAATTCCAGAATTTAATTACCCTCTAAGTGAAGAAATATTTTCTCCAATTTGTTTTAAATCTACTACTTACCGTAGTAGTTTTATCACATGTCCCCTAGTACTAGTATTTTTAGAAAGAGTAAACAAGCGATTCATATATACTCGTTCCACTCCACTCAGTATTTTATAGACCTCTATCATATCTCTCCTGAGCCTTCTCTTCTCCAAGCTGAACAGCCCTAGCCGCTTTAGTCCATCCCTTTTATCATTTTTGTTGCTCTTCTCTGTACCTTTTCTAATTCCACTACATCTTTTTTGAGATGTGACGAGCAAAACTGCATACAGTATTGAAGGTGCAGCCGCACCATAGAGAGATACAAAGGCATGATAAGAAATGCGAGCACAAGTGGGGGGAAAAGATAAAAGATGAAAAAAGAAGAGACACATGGGTGAAAAAGTGGGAGAAGGAGATGGACGAAGAGTAGAATGATGAGAGGCCCTATGAGGACAAAATAAAAAAGGGAGAGAAGAAAAGGGTGGGTGAGAAAGGAAAGATATGAGAGGAAATGATGGCAAAACAGACAAATTAAAGGAAAGAGATATTGGGAATAAGAATAAAATATATGGGAGAAAAGGTAAGGAATAGAAAGAAGAAAGATGGGAGGAAAGGCAGAAGAACAAAGAAAAATAAATTGAAGGAGACGTGATACGAAATAAGGAAAGTTTATGATGGGAATGAGTAATAAAGGAGACAGTTTGACAGAGAAGAGGAAATATGATGGAATGAGAAGTGGACAAAGGTGGAGATAAATAAGAAATGTGGAGATGGAAAAAGATTAAATGTGAAAAGCAGAATAGAAAGAGATAGGAGATCAGATGGAAGAAGAGGCAAGGATCAAAGAAGAAAATAGAGAGAAATGAGGAATCTAAATGAAAGAAATCTAAGGATAGATGAGGGAAAGAGATAGATACAGAAGAATAGAAAGGAAAGCAATGGCAGGGTGAAATGAAGAGAGGAAGAAGATAGCAAAAGAGATCTGGGAAGAGAGTGAAGAGAACAAGAGATGGTAAAAGGGGAGAGAGTTGAAAAGAAAAAGTGATGAAGAAAACTGAGGGGAAGAGACAGCAGGATAATAGAGGTTAAAGATTAAAAGAGAGCTGGGTGAAAGTTGGGGGTGCGAAAAAAAAAAAGAAAAGGGGAAAGAGAGGCTACAAAAGGAGTAAAAGGGATGGGAGAAAAAGTATATGGAGAGCAAACTGAGATTGAAGGATAGGTGGGAGAAAAGAGAAAGCATAGGAAAGATAGGAGAAGAAAGGCAGACTAGAGAAAAGAAATGGAAGGTAAGCTGTGATTAAAAAAGAAGATAAGTGAGGAAGTTAGAGGAAGAAAAAGAAAGAAAGACGATAAAGGGTGAAAACAGATTGAAAAAAGTAGAGAGAACAGGAAAAAAACTGGAAGAGTAGAAAAGAAAAATAGATGAATGTTTGGGAAGGAAGAAAGATGTAATGAAAGGTATAAAAGGAGGAGTAAGAAATAGAAAAGCATAGAGCAGAAATAGAGATAGAGAAGATCTAGGGAAGGGAGATGAAAAAGAGCTGAAAGAAGAGAAATGAACAGAGACAAGGAGATGAGAGAGGAAAGCAATGAGAAGAGAAGTGTTTAGGAAAAGAGAAGAGAGAAGAAATGGGAATAAGTGATGAAAGATAGGAAACAGTAGAAGTGAAACATATATAGGTGAAAATGTGAAAGAAATACAAGGAAGAAAGATGTGTGGAGAATGAAAGGTAAGAGAAAAATAGATGAAATGTTGAGAAAAGTCTGGAGAAGAGATGCAGGAGAGAGAGGAAGAGATGAAAAGAAACAGTGTGGAATTAGAAGAATAGAGATAGGAGAAGAATTGGTGAACAGATAAAAGAAATTTGGGAAGAGGTAGAAACAGAGAAAGAGGAAAATTGAATGTACGATGGACAAGAAGATATATAGAGGTAGGGAGGTGGGGAAGAGAGATGGAAGGAGAAGAGGACATAAGGAAGGAAAAGAGATGAAATTAATGGAAGAGGACTATAGGGGAAAAGAGATGGATAAGAGGAGAAATAATGCAGATTGAAGAAGTGAGGAAGAGTTAGGAAAGGAACTGGAGAGATGAAAAAGTTAAAGGAAAGAAGTCTGAAAACAGAAGATGGGTGCAGAAGTGAAAAAGAGAGAGGAGAGCAATGGGAAGAGAGGTGTTGAAAGAAGATGAACAAAAGTAAAGAGGTGAGGGAAATTAGTGTAGAGAGATTAAAACAGAGTGTGGAATACAAGACAGGAGAAGAAAGCTCACAGATATGAGGCTGGTATAACATAAACATGGAAGGCAAAGAAAATGTGGCTGAAGAGGAGGTGCATAAATGAGGTGAGAGATGGGAGGAAAGGTGAGAGTTAAGAGATGAGCAGAGGAAGGAAAGAGACAAAATAAATATAAGAGAGTAAGGAAATATGGAAAAGATAAGAAATAAGTGACATGGGGATATGGGGAAATAATGAAAGTGAGGAATAGAGCAAAAGATAGGAAGAAAAATAGAAAAGAAAAATAGGATTTAGGAAGGGAGTGATGAAAGAAGCAATGTGGAGAGAGAAACATGATTGTAGGAAAGGTGAAGAAGAGAGGACAGATGGGAAAATACATGAGGAAAAGTAGAAAGAATGAAGATGAGGAATGGAGAATGAATAGGAGAGATAGAGAAGACATAGAAAGAGAAAGATATGAGGAGATTATGGTAAGTGGGAAAGAGAGAGAAAATGAGGTAAGGAAGAAGAGAAAGATAAGATGGTAGGTGGGAAGAAGAAATAATAAAAGTGAGAAGAGAGAAAAAGAGAAAATTCCGGAAGAGAAGATGAGAGATAAGAGAAAAGTGAAGGAAAGGAACAAAAGCAATAGGAATGATATGGAGAAAAGAGTGATAAAAAGGAGAGATGGAAGGAAAGGTAGAAGAATAGAGAAAAGAGAAATGTGGTACAGGAGGTGAAGCTCTAGCAATGCAAAGAAAAAGTATCAGGTACTGTCTACAAACGCTGTCATACATGCACAAATTTTTATGCATGAATTTACGGTATATACAGTATCATATGTCCTTCTGAACAAATATATGTGGTTTACATATAGATATGTCATTATACAGTATGTAAAGTGCATAACTGTCATTATAGAGTATGTAAAGTGCTGAATGTATACATGTGTTTCTGTGTATAACGTTTGTGATATGTATTTATTTAGACTTAGAATTTCTTGTGTATGAAGTGCCTGATGTAAATTGTGTGAAGACTCTTCAATTAATAAACGGTCTCATATAACATGCTGATTACAAGCTCCCTGCTGAACATTGCAAAACCATAGGATATGTCTCTAGTAACAAAGCCAGAACATATACAGAAGTAACTAGGCAAACTGGACGGACCTTTTGGTCTTTTTTTTTTCTGCTGTCATCTACTATGTTGCTGCGCTAATCTACAAGAAAAAGAAAATAATGTCCAACGTCCATCATGGTGTGTCTTATTGGACAGAGGAAAGAAGAAGCGAGAGAAAGATTGGATAGATAAACAAAAAGAGGTAGACAGACGGGCCAGGAGACAGACCGAATGAATACGGAGCTGTCTTAGTTGAACCACCTCATAAATAACCCAATTATAAGGTCTTCTGGTAAGAACAGAGCTCATTCTCAAATTTGCGTAATCATATTGAGCTGGATAGTTACCTATTAATTCAGCTCTCCCCCCAGCCCACCTCCTTCCTATTCAGGATTCAGGAGCTTCAAAGCTAATGAGAGGGTAAAGCCAGGTGCAAGAGCAGTCTGGCTGGCTGTATTGTGCCAGATAAGGATGTCTCAGCTGTACTAGTTGCTTATGGAGTTGGGCAATCAGAACCACTGCAGCCACCACCACCACCACCACCACACACACACTCCCTCTCTACCCCCATCTATTCCTAAACAGGCATAATAAAATAGAAGACGGATATAAGGGAAGCATATATGCAGGCTTATCCAATACATAGTACACATACCTGATAGACACCATCAAAGATTGCCATCCCATAAACACATAGACAGACCACCCCTACATATACAGACACTACTGCCCTTAAACACAGGTGCACTCCTCCCCCTACCAGGCCTGGTAATAGACATTCAAGGGCCCAGGGCAAAAACTAGAGAGGAGGCCCCAAAGCTGGTCTTCAGTCTATGTCTTCTTCAGCTTGGGAGCCCAGGGCAAGTACCCTGTTTACCACCCCCCTTACATACATATTACAGATACCTACAACCTACATGAATAAGATGTACAGTATACAATGCATAGCCAATCTACATAAGTTAGAGAAACACAATCACAGACACTACCACCAATATATAACATGCCATTGAGCCAATTCTTAGTGTATACAACCTATACTTGGGATCCCAACATACCCAGTGCACACAGAAAGAGAGAGAGAGAGAGAAAGTCCCCCTTCCTCGATGCTGACTTACGGAATCAGGGAAGTGCAGAGTCCAGGAGATGCCAAACCCTTGGCCGAAGGGGAGCTGCCAGCTCCGTCCGTCCCCGAGGAATCCTCAGCAACACACGGTCTCCATCCCTGAGAGGTGATCAGGGGAGCTGACGGGCTGGTGG
The DNA here is from genome assembly GCF_902459505.1 of Geotrypetes seraphini. Lineage (NCBI taxonomy): Eukaryota > Metazoa > Chordata > Amphibia > Gymnophiona > Dermophiidae > Geotrypetes > Geotrypetes seraphini. Next base: position 69,730,196 of record NC_047094.1, on the reverse strand, counting down.
AAGTAATCCAGCCCCTTTTCCCCCCAAAGATGAAAATCCACTCAAAAAACACACCAAAAGATACTAAAGCAAAATCAAACAAAACTACAGGGATCTGAGGTTCTGCTGTCCCGATAGTATTCCCTAATTATTTGGATTGTTTTATCACGATATTAAGTCTTTGTCCCACTTCTTATTCTTTGTCCATATCCTGGCTATTGTGTCTCGGGATCTGAGTTATTCTGCTACCGCTGTAGTTATTCTAGTGTCACGATCGCTATTCTCTGTCTTGATCATCGTGGTGCTGTCGCGATGGGGTCATTCTGTTGTCCTGATTCTGACTATTTTGTTGTACAACCAGAGACCGCCATCCTGTATTGGCAATCGGACCACTGGCCCCTACAAGTACACAGCCCCTGAGGGGCGCACACATCGAGGCCCCCAAGATCGTATACATAGGGCCCCCTCCTTCCCTCCCTACGCCCAGAGAAGGGAAATGTAACCCCGCGCCGGAGGGGAAAGGAGGGGGGGGGCTGGGGAACTTCTGATGATTAAAACTCCCAAATTCCAGCGCAAAAGTGTGTGAGATTGAAGTTCTCCAGGGGTCCCAAGATTGCAGTCCGCTTCATAGCCCCCCCTCCCCCCCCCCAGAGAGGAGACAGGTGAGAGCAGAGACGGGGTGCTGAGAGGGGAAGGGGTAAAGGGCAGAGAGCGAGATCAGGTTACAGAATCGAATGAGGGGCAGCTGAGGAGAACTGGGGGAGGGGGGGAATCACAAGTCCCAGAGGCGGCTGCACCACTCCACTTCCCGAGCTGTCCGAAGCCAAATTGCCGTTTCCGCTCGCCGAAGACCCAGAGGACAGCCGCGAGAAGCAGCCGGGTCCGCTCCGGCGGGTGTTACGCCGCCCGTCACCGGGGAAAAGGCCGCGGAGAGCCTACACGTGCAATCCGCTGCCCAGAATTCCCCCCCGAAACGAGGAATCATCCATGAAGGGAGGGGGAGGGAAGGAGAGGACCCAGAGATCTTCAGCGGGCGTCTGGCTCAGCCGATCCAGAGAGAGTCCCCGGAGCTGGGGATCGGGCCCCGCCCGCCGCCTCCTCTCCCCGAGTCCGAACTGCTTCGCTCCTTCGAGGTTCTGGGGCGCTGAGGGGGGGCCCCTTCCGAGTCTCAGCTCCTTTCACTCTCTCTCCTGCCTCCAGTCTCAGGGACGGGGGGGTGCCCGGGCTCGGAGGGCCTGCAGCGTGTGAAGGAGGAGAGCAGGGACCCTTTCTCTCTGGCTTCGGGGGGGGGGAGGGAGGGCCGTGCTATGGAGGTGTTGGTCTCCTCGCTGAAGGAGAGGGGGCTTCCGATTGCCAGGGGAGAGGAGGGGGGCTCTCAGAGCATTGGTATTCAGCGCTGGCTGCTCTTGCTGCAGGAGGAATCCTGATCAGCTCCTCAGTATGCAGGTCTCAGCGCAGCTCCTCGCACCATCAATGGGCGGAGGGGAGGGAAGAGGGGGGAGGAGGGGGCAGGCCGGAGCAAACAGCGTTTAGGCAAGTCCCGGAGAGAGAGGGCAGCGGAGGAAGAAAGGTGAAGGGGGGTAAGGAGAGAGAAGAAAGGGGACGGGGGGAGGGAAGAAATTGGTAGGGAGAGAGAAAAAAGAAAGAGGGTGCGGGTTGGGGGCTAGATGGAAATGGGGGGAGGGCCTGAGATGAACAGGGGGTGAGACTAGAGAACAATTCCAAAATAAAGGGAGAGCGAAGAGGGGTGACCTGATAGAGAACAGAAAGAGGGGGAAGTGTCATCCATTGACGGAGGAAAGGAGGGCAAGACCTGTAGCTGATATCCCGCTCCCAGAGGAAGAATCAAGAGTTCGCAAGGGAAGATAGCTGGGCCCCATGCTGGCATAGGAGGGTGGGGGGGGGGAAGGAGGTGCAGACCTGGGCAGTGCCGGAAAGAGGGTGACAAGAAGCCTCTGGACCGTGTAAGCAAATGGAGGAAAGAAAACGGACGGCAGCTTTGTACGAGCACCGGAGGGGAAGGGGCAAAGTAGGATTCAAGCCCCGCTTTAGCACACGGCAGAAAGAGGAAAGGCACTGCTTCAGCTTTCAAAGAAGTTTAAGGCTTTTGGAGTCCCACTGGCGCGGCACTGCTGAGGAAGCTCACACTGCCACATTCACTCGGGGGCTGACTTTTTTTTTTTTAAACTATCTGGAATGTTGCTTCTTTATTGGGCAAAACGCCATTTCTTCTGAAAATAATCCTAGTTGGGGTACATAGAGCAAAAAACGAGAACACTATAATGCTGGAGCGCGACGCGAGTGAGCAAGAAAGGGTTAATCAGAGGACTAGGGCTGGCCCCTGCTTACTTCTGGTGCTATAATGGCATGGATTCTGCCTACTTGTCATCTGGATTGGCTACTGCTGGGAAACAGGATAGTAGGCTTGAGTCCTTTGATCTGACCCGGTATGGTAATACTTGTGTATAGGAATCGCATACAATACTCTTGTCCCGAGTACAAGCCTGTTAAAACCGGGGTGTGAACCCCTTGCCTTGCCATCCACAGACGCTGAGTAAGTTGCCCAGTTTGGCTTCACTGCCATGGGTAGGCGAACAGGAAGAAGTGGAGCTTAGCATACAACATCCTGCTTATTATATGGGTCCCAAGGGTTTAGGAAGGGTGAGATTATGTGCTTGCAAGGATTAGGCCTTCTCGCTTTCCTACCCACATGTCCATTCTGTTATTGGCACCATTTTATCTTGTTCTTGAGAAAGATAGGAGGAGGGGAGGACCAGAGCAAATGCTAATTTACAAGCTGTTTTATTTCTTGGGGCTTTAATTTTCACCAGGTGGTGATTATTAAGCCCCACTGTTGTGGGTTGTGACTCAGACACTGGCATGGAGGTCCATGCTAGAGAATGACACGATGACAAAATTCATCACCGTTTCCATCCCCGCGGGAAATAATCCCATTTCATTCTTTAGTGTCTATTTCAGCCTTAGTCCTTCTACACCAGCATTCTTCAAAGCAAAGCTTGAGGGTCAGTGGTTGTGGCCATTCATACTCTGATTCTTCCTTCTCTCCTTAAAGAATGACATGAGGATTGTTTACCGCGGTTATCCGCAGGGACGGGAACGGTGATGAATTTTGTCACCGTGTCATTCTATAGTCCATGCAAGCCCTGCAAGGACCCAGCTGGCATGGCAAAGCACCACAGACCAACCTAAGGGTTATCCAGCTTGTTAAGAGGTTTGGAATTTATTATTGTTTACAATGTTAAGATATTAATTGCTATGTTGTTATATTTTGCACAATAAACAGCCTCTGCACCCTGGGGTTGTGGGTTCAAATCCACGCTGCTCCTTGTGACCCTGGGCAAGTCACTTAATCCCCCCACTGCCCCAGGTACATTAGATAGATTGTGAGCGTGCCAGGAACATAAGAAATGCCTTCACCGGATCAGACCGAAGTCCATCTTGTCCGGCGATCCGCGCACGCGGAGGCCCATTTAAGTACACCTTTTTGGAGACCCGGATTTCCCGTATTCCTCAATATGCTTTTCAAGAAGATGTGCATCCAACTTGCGCTTGAAACTCAGAACAGTAGTCTCCGCCACAACCTCCTCCGGAAGAGCATTCCAAGCGCCAACCACTCGCTGTGTGAAACAGAACTTCCTAACATTTGTCCTAAACCTGCTGCCACTCAGTTTCAGGCTATGACCCCGTGTCCGTGTCACCTCCGAAAATGTTAGTAATGCTGTTTCGTGATCTGATTGAGTACCTGAATAAATTCATGTAAACCGTTCTGACCTCTCCTGGGAGAACGGTATAGAAAATTGAATAAATAAATAAATAAATTTAATACCTCTGGCTGGTGTTTCCTAATTGAAATTGGTCTGATCATAAAGTTTAAAGCATTTTGATAATTAATTTAATTGTGTAAGTGTATTTATCAACAACCAGTTTCTTAATGGCAGCGTTGTGCAGGTAGGGTATGGTTTCTCTTTATCTGATAAAGTATCTGACTTGATGGCAAGAGTGGTCTCACGTACCCCTGTTAATATATTTACCATGTAGGAAAGCATGTCAGTAACATAAGCACATAAACACCTTCTCTCTTTTTTTTATATTTAAACATTACAATTAAAATATGGCTACTAACATTAATCAACACTAAGGGCCCCTTTTAAAGGCACAGTAGTGAGGCCTGGCATGGTAAATACCACGCAGCCCATAAGAATTGAACAGGCTGAGGTGCATTTGAATTGCTACCATGCCTTTGTAAAAGGGGCCCTAAGAGAAATATCGAGTCAATTATACCAATGCTACAATTTGAGTTTATTAATTTATTATTTTAAAATGAGGAAACCCCCCCCCCCCCCTATGTACTTCATATAATCAAATATTTGAACTTGAGCCATAAACTAGAAGCCCATGTAATGGATAGGTTGTCCACTGAGTACTTTAACACAGAAACATAGAGTATGACAGCAGATAAGGGCCGGCGGCCCAACAAGTCTGCCCACTCAAGAACCCTTCCTCAACAAATCTGCCCACTCTAGAGTCCCTCTCCCACGAGAATCCATCTTTTAAGCATAACTCTGTAGCAACCCCATATGTTTGTCCCATCGTCTCTTGAAGTCATAGAAACATAGAAGATGACGGCAGATAAGGGCCATAGCCCATCAGGTCTGCCCACTCTACTGACCCACCCCCAAGTCTACTATTCTAGGGATCCCACACCTGATGACAGGTTCCCTTGGCTTAACCCTCTAAGGCAGTGTTTTTCAACCTTTTTACACCTATGGACCGGCAGAAATAAAAAAATTATTCTGTGGACCAGCATCAGTCCGTAGACCGGCGTTTGAAGAACACTGGGCTAAGTCGTGGGCCAGACTCCGCCCATCTCTACCCAATCTCCACCCCAGACCCCGCTCCCATAATAGTACTAATTGCACCTTCCACGTCCCATGCCTCATCTGAAAGCCTTCCCTCTGACGTTGCAACATCAGAGACAAGGCTTCCGGTTCAGGCGCAAGATGCCCATAGGATTCACCGCCCGTGGCTTTGTGCACTGAATCAGTTAGGAAGAGGGAGCTGGCTCGAAGATAACGCCACATCGATCGCACCGTGGACCGGCGGTTGAAGAACACTGTTTTGGGCCTGATGCACGTGCTGGCCCTGTGGACCGGCAAGAAATTTCTATGGACCAGTGGTTGAAGAACACTGGTCTAAGGGATCCCACATGGGCATCCCATTTGCTCTTAAATTCTTGCACGCTGTTTGCCTCGATCACCTGCACCGGAAGCTCGTTCCAAAGATCAACCACTCTCTCGGTGAAGAAATATTTCCTGGTGTCGCCATGAAATTTCCCGCCCCTGAGTTTGAGCAGATGCCCTCTTGTGGCTGAGGTCGACCACGTTGCAGGCCTCGACCAATTGGCGTGGAAAACCATTCCATCGATCAATCGCCCTTTCGGTGAAGAAGTATTTCTTGGTGTCACCATGAAATCTCCCCCCCCTTTAAGTTTTAGCGGATGCCCTCTTGTCGCCATGGGACCCTTGAGAAAAAAGATTTCTTCTTCCACTTCAATGCGGCCCGTGATGTATTTGAATGTTTCTACCATGTCCTCCCTTTCTCTGCGCCTTCGAGAGAATATAAGTGCAGTCTGGCCAGACGTTCCTCATAAGGGAGATCTTTAAGTCCTGAGACCATCTTAGTGGCCATTCTCTGGATCGACTCCATTCTCTTCACATCCTTTTGATAATGTGGCTTCCAGAACTGGACACAGTATTCCAGGTGAGGTCTCACCATGAATCCCTACAATGGTAGTATGACTTCAGGCTTTCGGCTGATGAAGCTCCTTCTGATGCAACCCAGCATTTGTCTAGCTTTTGCTGAGGCTTTCTCCACTTGATTTGCAGCTTTCATAACGTCCCGGATGAGTACTCCCAAGTCCCTTTCTGCAGTAGTTCTTGTTAAGTTTTCACCGTTCAAGGTGTATGTTCTGCATGGATTACTGTTTCCAAGATGCATTACATTTTTTGGCATTAAAGTTTAGTTGCCAAGTACTGGACCATTTTTCCAGCAGAAGTAGGTCCTGCTCCATAGTGTTGGGCCTGGTTGCGCTGTCAGGTTCCTTTGCCCTGCCCACAACGTTGCACAGATTTCATTCCGGCATCTCTTGTTTATAGGGCCAGTTAGTGATTTCATCAGAAAATCTACCCATATTGATTAGGAAGAGCAATATTCCAGTCTCCAAGTATTCAGTTTGTGCAGGGCTCAGGTGTGGAATAAAGAGCTTCATTTTTGTGTTGAATATTCCATCAGCCCTCAGTGTTAGTGCTTTTGTTCTTAATGGGTTGGGGGGGGGGGGGTTTCTAACTATTTTCTACAAGTCAACTCACCAAATAATTTTCTCAGTCAAAAGGCATGATAGTTCTAGTTTCGCTCCAGAATGTAGGCATGCTGATTTCATGTCCACACAATTTAATTATCCCTAAAATGAAAAAAAAAAGACAGCACTTGTTGAGCATTGAGGCCCTTTCCCATTGACGTGGGTGTATCCAATCCGTCGGCATAGGTGACCCCTTTTCTAAAGGTACTCTTTAGACAGCACAACACAAGGAAAAAATTTTAATAGGGCAGAATGGCTCCTGTGGTCTATATAAAATACGAGCAGAAGTCACACCAAGCGTGAAGGAGAGAGTATGGTGCAGTGGTTAGAGCTGCAGCTTCAGCACCCTGAGGTGGTGGGTTCAAATCCCGTGCTGCTCCTTGTGACCCTGGGCAAGTCACTTAGTCCTCCACTGCCCAGGTCCAATAGATAGACTGTGAGCCCACTGGGACAGATAGGGAAAATGCTTGAAGTGTGTGTATGTAAACCGCTTTGAGTATGGTTATAAAGCTATAAAAAGGGAGTATACAAGTCCCAATATGCATATAAATGACTTTGCTCCAGACCAGTGGTTTTTAAACCTGTTCTGGGGGTTCCCCAGCCAGTTGGGTTTTCAAGATATCTCTGAATATGCATGAGGCAGATTTGCACATAATAGAGGTGTCAGGCATGCAAATCTACCTCATGCATATTCATTAGAGATATTTTGAAAACCTGACTAGCTGGGGGTCCCCCAGGACAGGATTAGGAACCACTTCCCCAGACCACACTTACCCCAAATTCTATAAATTGCACTTAAAATTAGGTACACAATTGCATGCCCAGTTATAGAATAGGGTCAGTTACATGTGCAGCATAATTAGCTAATTGGCACTTAATTGGAGATTTAAACTTAATATTGTTAGGAGTCCAAGTTATACAATATTGGTACTTCTGTATTCCTAATTAATACATTTGCCAGCTTTTTTGTTTCTGTTAATTCTACAAAACAATGTTTGTCTTTTTTTTGTCCAAACTTATTACTAAAATATCCTATTAATTATTCATAATAAGTGCTCAGTCTTGTATCTCTTGCATGGGAGCCACAGCAGAGTTATTCTAGGACCATCATCGCACTTATGGGTCCTGTGTGCAATTGATACGTAATCTTAAAATTTTTCCGTCATCCAGCCTTTACTCATATGTTCTCTCTTTGTATACATATGTTATTCCATGAAAGCAATAAATAAATACGATAAAAGATGGCACTTATCTTTATAGCGTGGATGCTGACAGCTATGGCTCCACAGTCTTTTTATTTTTTCTTCTTAGCCATTATGATATAAATAAATAAATATGTGCAATCCGTGCAAATATGCTCCTGTGTAATTTTCATATACTTCTCAACTCAGTCCTGAGTTTCGCCTTAGTAGCTTCTTCAGGAGGAGTCTTTCACTGTGAATAAATAAATGACTTAATTAATAATCTAAAAATGTATATAAAAATATACAAATTGATATAGAAATATAATCAAACCTAACACATACATAAAGAAGAATAATTTAGCTTATAAGTGCATCAGTGAAGAGTATGTATATTTTATATACATTTTTAGATTATTCATTTATTTATTCACAGTGAAAGACTCCTCCTGAAGAAGCTACTAAGACGAAACTCAGGACTGAGTTGAGGAGTATATGAAAATTACACAGTAGCATATTTGCACCATTGCACGGATTGCACATATTTATTTATTTATATCATAATGGCTAAGAAGAAAAAATAAAAAGACTGTGGAGCCATAGCTGTCAGCATCCACGCTATAAAGATAAGTGCCATCTTTTATCGTATTTATTTATTGATTTCATGGAATAATATATGTATACAAAGAGAGAACATATGAGTAAAGGCTGGATTACTGAATCATTTTAAGATTAAGTATCAATTGCACACAGGACCCATAAGTGCGATGATGGTCCTAGAATAACTCTGCTGTGGCTCCCATGCAAGAGATACAAGACTGAGCACTTATTATGAATTATTAATAATTAATAGGATATTTTAGTAATAAGTTTGGACAAAATAAAGACAAAAATTGTTTTGTAGAATTAATAGAAACAAAAAAGCTGGTAAATTTATTAATTAGGAATACTTAATTGGAGATACCATATACAGTGGAATCTTGGTTTACAAGCATAATTCGTTCCAGAAGCATGCTCGTAAACCAAAGTGCTCGTGTATCAAAGCGAGTTTCCCCATAGGAAGTAAGGGAAACTCGCTTGATTCATTCCTCCCCCCGCCCCCTGAGGCCACCGGCATGCTTCCATTCCCCCTTCCCCCCCGCTCGGAGAGAGTGGGAGCCAGAAGGCCTTGAGCATGCGCAGATGCTCAAGGCCCAACCCAGGCAAGAGGCAGGATCTTTGGGCACCGGCATGTCCTGTGGGTTGGTGCTGTGTACCGGTGCCAGATCGGGGTAAGGGCTTGTGTTTGAGTGGGCGGCGGATGCCGATTTGCAAACGGGGGGAGGGTGGGGTGATGCTGGTTCTCAGGGGGGGTGATGCCGGTTCTTAGGGGGGGAGCTTGCATATCAAGTCAACACTCGGTTTGCGAGGCACGATATGCTCGAGTGTTTTGCTCGTCTTGCAAAACACTTGCAAACTGAGGTTTGACTGTATACTCAAATATAAACCCAGGTAACCTTTTCCCCCCCAAAAAAGATTGACTCAAATATAAACCAAACTCAAGGCAGTCTCGCAAGGTTACTGCAGGAACTCATGTCATTTTGAGTAGTGAGACTACATGGGCAGGAGCATAGAAGGATCTCTCTTGCCCTGGCTCACCAACAGACCAGCAGAGCTTAAGGTAGGCCCTGGGAGAAGCCTGCAATGGGTACATGTCTGTTGTATCATTCCCTCTTTGAGAAATTTCCTAAACCTTATTTGTCCCATTTGTCTGTTTTAATTAGATTGTAAGCTTTATTGAGCAGGAATTGTCACTTGTTTAATGTATAGTGCTACATATGTTTAGCAGTGCTATAGAAATGATAAGTAGTAGTAAGACTCAAATATAAACCAAGACTCCCATTTTTGGGCACAAAAATCTAGGTTTATATTCGAGTATATACAGTAAGAACCAATAATTGAAATTATCAAGCACGACTTGGTACTAATTAGCAGTTGCCCACATAAATGACTCTCATTCCTATTCTGTAATCTGAGCATGCAACTTCTCTCTTGTGCAAATACAAAGGAGCATTAGGACTAACTTTGCACACACTTTATGGGAGAGTTGCATTTATTGGCCCAACTATCATGTTTAGGTGCCACTATTTATGGCAGCCAGAGTTTGGCACATAACTGTGGATTATGTTGGTATTCTACAACAGATTTGGCATTCAACTCTGGCATTACAGAATACTGGTTTAGTGTCCGGTTTTTTGGTGCTTAATCTTAGATTTGATTATTTTATTTATGTTGATAATATATTTTGTATATCTCATTTTGTTTATATTTATATATTGTGTTTATGTACACATAGGTGCCAGAAGGGGGGCCAAAAGGGCTGTGGCCACCCAAAAAATTTGATCCCTGGTGGTCCAGGAGAGCAGTGGGAAGGAAAGAGCTTTGCGCGCTCCTGCCCGCTGCTAACCCAGTCAGTGGCAGCTGATATCTTCTGCCGCTGAGCAGCAACCAGCAGGAGTGCACTTTGACACTGCCTGCTCAGCGACTTCTTTGACTGGCTCCCATGAATTCTCACAAATCACAAAAATTTGCGGGAGTCAGTCAAAGAAGCCGCTGAGCGCCGAGCAAGCAGCTGCCACCGACTGGGAGGGGCAGGGTGCACTGCATAGCCTGGGAGGGAGGGGGGATGGATCTTTATGCGTGCCATTTTGTTAACTGATTTCCACCTATTGTGATGTTACAGAGATTTAATGTCTTCTCACATACCCCCCTCCCCCCATACACTTTTACAAAACAGCAAAAGTGGTTTTTAATGCAGTCCAGTACGCTGAATGCTCTGTGCTGCTCCCAACACTCATATAAGCATAGATAGAAGCTGGGCAAGGGTTCTGCTGCACAGAGGGATGGAGGGATAGAATGATGCTTTTGGTCCGGCCCCTCTGTCAAATTTAAGAACCCATTGTGGCCCACAAGTCAAAAAGTTTGCCCACCCCTGTCCTAGAATAATCCTGAAAGAATGCACATTTAGACTTCACTTTTAAATATGAAACAGTACTTAGAGAGAGAGCATTTTCATGTGTGACTAAGAATCTATTGTTTTGCTTTGATTTGAGCTACTCTTTGCTGCCCCCTAGAAGCTGCTGCGTTAGGTGACTGCCTACTCTGTCTAATAGTTAAGCCAAAGGTCATGGCAGTTTCTCCCATGGCTGCTCATACCTAATCACTGTGGTTTTGGTAATTTCCTCAATTTTACAGTCAGATAATTCCCATTCAATATACAGAGTCACATAGTAGATGACAGAAAAAGATAAACAAGCTTATCCTATTTTGCCCCATTGTCTTTCCACTCTGCTAAGGATATCCCAGCTGTCAGCCATAAAACATGACTGCTCCTTGTCCAGGATAATTTTTTGTTGTCTTCCTTCTTTATAACCTTCCATACTGAGCATGTTAGTATGCAGGATTCACTAGCTACGTCACACTAACCTGAAAACTACTCTGCCTGCTGCCTAAATATCCAACTTCCTGGGTCCTCTGCATAGCCTGCCAGAGAGAACTGGCTATGTGAGTGCCTGAATTGTCATTAGGATATGAACTCTATAATTTGGTAGCGCCCTCTTTTTTTTTATATAGGCTTCACTAATGTGATGATGGTTGAGGGTTCATATCTAGTTGATTGTTTGCCATCGTGAATTTAACAGGTGTCATAATTTTCTTCCTGTTCTACATCTGCTGTCATCTAGCTATTCAGGGTGTTTCTTTAAAATGTCCATGAAAAAATGTTCATTTGACAGTTTTGTATCATCTTATAGTCTGTATGTACTGTTTTATTCAGAGTTCTGGGCGGTGGGAGGGTGTCAGTGACCACTGGGGGGAGCATGGGGGGTCATTACTTAATCCCTTCAGTGGCCATCTGGTCAGTTTGGTACCTTTTTGGCACTTAGACACTTCCAAAAGGGGTCTAGACCAAAATGTCTAAGTTCCATCCAGGCGTTTTGGTTGGGAAAAGTTTGATTATCTCCGCAAGATGTCCAAGTCTGGCATGCCCATAACATGCCCCCTTTAACTCTGGAAGCACAGTGGAGAGAACGTCTCGCTAGATGTCCAGGAAAATGGTTTCAATTATCAGCACTTGAACATTCTGGCAATTAGGAAGTCCAAGTACTGACTTAGAGGGGTTTTTGGACCTTTTAGTTTTTTGAACAACATCTAAGCACAAACATAAGGGACCTACACTGTATAGATGGTGACGGCTGGTGCCTTTTTAAAACAAGCAATTGCCAGCTGTTCCTCAAACCATATATCTAATACTCCAGCATGATCATTTTTATGATATCTTAGATATCAACAGTTCTACAGTAAGGGAAATTTCTGTAAACAGTGTGAGACTTCTTAGATTTGTAAACACACATGCAAAAGCATGGTGTTATCTGTGCTTATCTGACAAGTGTAATGTTCAGGCAGGCAGTAGAGAGAGGTGTCCTGACGGTTGTACTGCTGTTCTAAGGAATGTTTAAAGCAGCATACAACCCTGGCATCCAAAAAAGAGGGAATGCTTGACTAAAATGTTTTGCAATAAGTGTGATTCTTACACAAAAATCCCCTACAAATGCAAAATCAGAAAATGTCTGCAATGCGGTAAGCAATTGCCAAAAGGCAAACGCATTTATGCTATATGACACAACTGACTAGGCCTAAAACATCCAAAAAGGTATATCTTTTACGATTGTGAATTATGCAGGAGACAGGATTGCACGTTCCCAATTATATCTTTGCAACAGATCTTTACTTTTAGCGGGAATTCAAGGGGGTGATCTGCCTCTCTTGTGTTCAAGGACTATGTTCATAGCTCATGATTTGAAAGGGTACCTTGGCTATTTCGTCATCAGTCAGTTGTTGTGTAAAAAGATGGATTTGGGCTTGCTAGTGCAGGGTGGTAAGCTTTTACAAATCAAGATTGACATGCTGTATTCACTTTATAGATTCCCTAAATTTTCTGCCCATGAAACATAACAAGCTCCCAAATGCCAAGGGCTTTAAAGGGTACTTTCTTCACTTTAACACTTGGAAAATCAGTGCTCGGTGGGGGAAATGTCTGAGGAAATATACAACAGTGTTGAGAGCATGATGCCTGATGAGAGAGAGGCATATACATGTTGGTACAGTGAGAACAAGCATAAGATGTTTGATTTAGAAAAAGAACTGGCATATTACTGCTGGCAGGCTGTGCACATTTTACAACAGGTCTATGTCCTATACAGAGGAGAAATTATGGAAATGACAGAGAGGGCGACGATTACAACTAATGCAAAACTCTGCGGTCAGACTAATCTTCGGTCTAAAGAAGTTCGATCACATGACGCCATACTTCAAACAGCTACACTGGCTGCCGATGGAAGCTCGTGTAAAGTTTAAATTCGCCTGCCTCTGTTTTAAAGTTTTCTACGGTCTAACCCCTAAATACATCACTGACCTATTCTCCTTCTCAGCCAACAAACACAAGAGAAGCTCCCACTCGCACTTCGTTTCTCCCCCGGTTAAAGGATGCAAACTAAAAAAACACCATGAGCATCTTCTCTCACATCAGGCTGCCCTATGGGGTAAAGACCTAGAACAACTCCTATTGCCCACCACTTATGAGGTATTCAGGAAATGCCTCAAAACTCACCTATTCCTGAAATACCTAGACAGCTGACCCACTTCCCTCCTTCCCCTCTCTTGCCCTTTCTCCCCATTGTTCCCACATCCCTTAAGTTAACTCAACTTGTACGTCAACTCAACTTGTACCCCACTAATCTTCTGTAAACCGCATAGAACTTAACGGTATTGCGGTATATAAACTGTTATTATTATTATTATTAGAGGTAGAGGAAATACTGGGTGATGAGGCTGGAACCCTAAAGAATTGTTTAGATCCATTTCAACACATCACACTGCTTCTATGTGTATGGCCATATTCAGATTTATATATTTAAAACCTAGAATAGGGGGGCGTGGCCATGCAGTGAGCGGGAAAGCGCTGTTTTCCTGAGCTCCGTAGCTCCCTCACGATATACCTTATCTTGGACTATATTCTGCCTCAGCGCTGGACCCGATCGTGGAGGAGAGGGGTTGGAGACCTGTATGGACAAGTTTGTCCACAAAGCCGGACTCGCGATGACCACGAAGAGTGGTAAAAAAGACGGGACCCGCGGCAAGGCTCTGGCGACTGTGGAGGACAAGATGGCGGCTTCGGCTGAGGAGCCTGACTCAGCAAGCGCGCCGCTGGTGGCCAAATTAACAGAGGCTGTGGTGAGCGCGTTGGGCACCCGACTGGATAAAGTCAATGAGAACCTCGCGTCTCTATCCACGGAGGTTCATGAATTTAATGCCCGGATGACAGAGGTAGAGCAGAGGGTGAGTTCTGCGGAGGATGCCTTGTCAGCTGTTCAGACAGAACTTGCCACGTTGCGATGTAAAATGTCTGCCTGTGAGGAAAAGCTTGATGACATGGAGAATCGCTCCCGAAGGAACAATTTGCGCCTGGTGGGGATTCCTGAGGTGGTCCCGGATGCCTCTCTTGCTGAGGTACTGGAGAAATGGCTATCGGCCGAGTTGCTGGATACTGCCGCCTTGGGCCCCGTGAGGATTGAACGGGCTCATAGGCTGGGCAAGAAACCGGATGGTGCAGCGCGACCGCGCATTGTCATCTTACGACTACTTAACTTTGCTATTAAAGACCAGCTTATGAGATCCTATAGGAAAAAGAAGACTATCACCTTTCAGAATCAGAGAATTCTTCTTTTTCAAGATTACTCTGCCCAGGTGGCATCGCTTCGACGGGGATTCTCTCCTGTGTGTAAGCAGCTGGTGGCCAAGGATGTGCGTTTCACCTTACAGTTCCCGGCCCGGCTGCGTGTTCTCTACAATGGTCAGCCTCATGTATTTACTTCAAGCGACGCGGCCCAAGCTCAGCTGCACCAGTGGTTCCCGTCACAGGAGGGTCCAACTTGATTTGACTTGTTCTTTTTAGTTCTGTTCTCCTTCTTATTTGTTTGCTATGTTTCTGGTCCCTCTGTGGGACCTTGAGTTAAGGGGCGGTGTGTGCTGGGTGGCCTGGCTGGTACCTAGCTGATGGACTTTCATTCACCTGCAACATCCTAGCTCCTGTTTTGGCAGTACTTTATTGCCGGACTCTGGTTTTGCTGTTATGCTATATTTCCGGCTCCTTTCTAGTTATTTGTTATCTGGTTCGTTTTTTCTGGGTCGGGTGTTGAGGTTTGGGGGGGGGAGCTACTGGCATGGGACTCCCTCAGTCATTTGTTTGTGGTGGATGGTGGATTCTACTGGGAGGGGGGTTTGGGTGGGGGGAGGTCGGGTGGGGGGATGTGGGTTGGGGGTTGGGGGGGTGGGGGGGAGGGGAGTGGATGAGCGTAAGTTGTGGGTGAGTATGCATGTGTTGAGTGTCTGCCGGGGTGAGGGCTGGGCGCCCCAGCAGCAGATTACGTTTCACCTGCTGGATTGCATCTCTTTCTGCTGGGCACATGACACCTAAGAGAGGACTGCGCTGTGCCTCATGGAATGTTTCTGGGATTAATTCACCTGTTAAACGGACCAAGATTCTTCAGTGCTTGGCCCGTTACAAAGCTGATATTGTGGGGCTGCAGGAAACTAAACTCTCTGCGCTCGAACATGATAAATTAAAACGTTCTTGGGTGGGCCAATGTTATTCTGCCTCCTCGCCCAAAACTAAGGCGGGGGTGGCTATCCTCCTACATAAATCTGTTCCGTTCACTCAGACCAAAGTTGTTTCTGATCCTGAAGGGAGATTTGTCCTGGTACAGGGCCTGCTTTACCAGCGGAGAGTTCTTTTGGCTTCTATTTATGCACCTAATGTGGCACAGCGTGCTTTCTTCAAGCGGCTGCTGGGAGTTATTTTGCCTTTGCAATCTGAACCTCTAGATCATTTGGTTCTCTTGGGGGACTTCAACTCTGTTATGGTCCCTGGTGAGGATTGCTCTGGTGGGTCTTCGCGCATCTCCCCTAGGTCGGATAATGGCCTGCCGGCCTTTGTACAGGCCCTTGACCTAGTGGACGTGTGGCGTACTTTACATCCTGGGGATCGAGATTTTACTCACCTTTCAAGGGTACATCTCACTTCTTCACGAATTGACTATATCTTTCTGTCTCGTTCCTCCTTCCACTGTGTTTCTGAGGCTGGGATCGGGGTCTTGGCAGTTTCTGACCATACCCCCATATGGTTGGACTTGGTGCTGGGAGGTCCGGGCTCTGGTGGGAAGGGCAGATGGCGATTTCCAGTGGCTCTCTATCATGACCCTGATTTTTCTCCCTTTTTAGTGCAACAGTGGCGAGACTTTGCTTCCTTTAATGCGGGCCATGCTTCCGATGGGACGCTTTTCTGGAACACGGCGAAAGCGGTGCTTCGGGGGTCTATCATCGACTATTGTTCTCGGAAGCGTAAGATCTTAGCCGGTAGGGTCTTGGAACTGGAGCGGAAGGTTAAGCTCTGTTATAGGCGGTTCCTTAGCTCTCCCACTATGCGGTACAAGCATGACTTTTATACTGCTCAAACAACTTATCATACTCTTTTGCATGATCGGGCCAGGCATTTTTTGTTTTCTTCTCACTACAAGTACCATCGGTTTGGTAATCGGCCTGGCCGCTTGCTTGCCAACTTGACCAAGGGCTGGAGGGGCACCACTTTGATTTCTTCCTTGCGTTCAGCGACTGGCCAGATCGTCACCTCTCAGCCCCAGCTTGCGGCTCTCTTTGAACAATACTACCGCAAGCTGTACACGGCGGAGGTGGTGCATAAGGATCAGTTGATTGCGGACTTCCTGGACTCCTTGGGGCTGCCCACATTGTCCGCGGAGGGTATTGAGGCCTTGAACATGCCTATTACTAGGGAGGAGGTCCAACGCGTTATTCGGGGGCTCCCGCTTGGTAAATCACCGGGACCAGATGGTTTTAGTGGAGAGTTTTTTCGGATCCTTTGTGGCTATGTTGCCGACCCATTGTGTCGATATTTCTGTCAGGCTATAGCACGGGGCTCTTTTCCAGCTGGGGCCAATCAGGCTCTCATTACGGTACTACCTAAACCCGGCAAGGATCACGCTTTGGTAGAATCGTATCGCCCTATTTCCCTCATTAATGTTGACCTGAAAATTCTAGCCAAATTGTTGGCTGATCGATTGACTCCCTTTTTGCCAGTTCTAGTGAAGGATGATCAAGTTGGTTTTGTGCAGGGTAGGCAGGCGGGACATAATGTTCGCAAATTGTTGTTAGCCATGGCATATTGTGCTTCCCGTCGGCTTCCTTCTCTGGTCATTAGTTTCGACTCAGAGAAGGCTTTTGATAGAGTTGAGTGGGCGTTTTTATTTCCTTTGCTGACCCGCTATGGGATATCTGGTTTCTTTCTGCAGGCTATTCGTACATTATACTCTGATCCGACGGCGGCGGTTTTAGTTAATGGTTGCCCTTCCGAAGTGTTTCGGTTGGGGCGGGGGACCCGGCAGGGTTGCCCGCTCTCTCCGCTTTTATACATTTTGTTCTTAGAACCCTTGCTGATTCGGCTTCGGCAACATGCGGCCCTGCTGGGAGTAGAACTGGGGGACTCATCTATTCGTTGTATGGCCTTTGCAGACGACATTATGGTGGTGCTTACTAGTCCGGAGAGGGCCTTGACTCCTTTGTTGGATCTGTTTGGTAGCTTTGGTGAGCTCTCTGGTTTAAAGCTTAACGTCTCTAAATCTGAAGCTATGGCGCTTCACCTTGATGTGGCTACTGTGTGGCCTACTTTCCCATTGAAGGAAACGCCCTTACAGGTTAAGTACTTGGGAGTCAACGTCCCTTCGGATTTGGGCCAGCTCTATGAGATCAATGTCGGGCCCTTACTTAAGAAAACTATTGAATTCCTCCGTCTCTGGGGAGCTCTCCCTATTTCATTGTCAGGCCGTATATATCTTTATAATATGATGTTAGTGCCCCGGTGGTTGTATCTTTTACAAACCCTACCTATTTGGCTGAAACGACGTGACTTGGATTCCTTGTATAAGGAGCTTCGTGTGTTTTTGTGGGGTGGGCGTCGGCCTCGTATCCCTCTTCATGTGCTGATGTTACCTGTCTCCAGGGGTGGCTTTGGTCTGCTTGATCTCCAAATTTATAACTTGGCCTGTGGATTGCGGGTTCTCCGAGATTGGTGTCTGGAGAGTTCTGTTGCTTTGAATTACCCTCTGGAACGGGATTTGTTGGGTTCTGTGGCGGGGTTGTATGTTCTTCATGCCCCCTCGGCGCGCCTGCCTCGGGATCTTAGGACGCACATTATCTGGGCTTATATGAGGTGGGGCTGGAAACTATTGTGTAGGAAGCTATCTGTTAATTTTAGTGTGACCCCTTTTCTTCCCCTAGTGGGGAATTTGGATTTTCAGCCGGGGCGAGAGACCCGTACCTTTCGGGTCTGGCATGCCCTGGGCATCAAACGGGTGGGGGATCTTTTGCATGAGGAGGGGCGGCCTCTTACTCCACTGGAACTCATGTCTTTGTATCATCTTGACTCTGTTGATCTGTTTGGATATTCTCAAGCTCACCACTATATTTCTAGTCTTCCTGTGTCGGCGATCCGGGCGGATATTTTAGGCCGTTTGGGCTCCTGTTTGGCATTGTGGGATCCCGTGGCTCCTCGGCTGAGTTACTACACTTCTGCTCTTCTTTCTCTCTGCCCGGATGGTCCGGTGTGTCGTCTGGCACAGGTGTGGAGTCGGGATTTGCAGCTGGACTTTGAGCCGGAACTCCTTTCCTCTAGCTTTGCTTGTGTTGCGACGATTTCTTGGAGTATGATCCACAGAGAACAGGAGTATAAGTTTTTACATCGTGCATTTATTTCCCCATTGCGAGCATGCCGTGCGGGGTTTGCTGAGCGGGATGCTTGTCCCAAATGTAATGGTGTGGGAGCCACGTTGGGGCATATGTTTTGGGCCTGCCCCCGAATTCAATTGTTTTGGTCCAGAGTTTGGGCTTTTTTTGCGTTCTTTTTTGCCTTCTCTACCGGCCTGCTCTCCGCTATCGTCTCTTTTTTATGCGACTGAAGGCTTGGGAGATCTGCCGGTGGGTCACTGTCGGTTAGTGCAGAAGGCGTTCTTAATGGCTAAGAGGGCGATTTTGGTGGGTTGGCGGACACCTGCTATTCCATCCGTGGCGCAATGGCAACGGTTCCTCTTTGAGATGGCCCTTTTGGAACGTAGAGCAGTGTCGGGCCGGCTGCCACGTAGCTGGGACCGTTTCCAGGAGATTTGGGAGGTGTATTGGATGGCCTTACCTCATCGGTCCCGCAGTCTTCTGCTTAACTCCTGAGGTGGAAGGGACAGCCTCTTTTCTTCCTTACATACTTATTCATGTACTTGCCTTTTTCCCTTTTTGTTCTTGTTTCTCCTCGTTTCCTTTTCTTTCCCTTTTCTTCTCTGTCTCTTTTATCCTTCTGTTTCCTTCTTACTTTGGGCTTTTTCTCTCTTTGTTTCCCTCTCTGGTGCACTGATTGAGTGCGTACTCGCTCTTCGGTACTGTATATTTTGATGCTGCTATTTGTTTTCTCTTCCTTGTGTTTTTTCTTGCCTCTGTATTTGCTGCTCTCCACTCTGGGGTAGGGGGGGGGGGTTGGTGGGCTTTTGGGGGAAAAAAAAAAAAAAAAGTTTGTATGAGCGGATGGATTTCATTAGCATGGGACTTGTTTTTCTTATATTGCTCATTCCTTGGTTCCTTTTGCTTGTCCCTGTAATATGGATTTTATATTCTGTATTTGTTTGCTTTGATTACCTGTATTTTGTGTACTGTTTTTACATTTTGCTCAATAAAAAGATTTCAAAAAAAAAAAAAAAAAAACAACCTAGAATAATAGCTCTTCCATCACATTGCGACTACTGTTGACAGACCAAGAAATATTCAACCGCCAATATCTAGTGGTTGATGTAGATTGTAAACAATTTTTATTGACATGAAACAACCAGCAGAAACGAAAAAAACAACAAGTGATAAAACATAATGAATATAAGCAAAAAATCTGCATAACAAAGTACAGCATGACAAAAACATGTGTCAGTTTTAACCACCCATAAACCCCGACCCCCCCCCTTGTTCCCCCTTCCCACAAGTCTCATTCATCATCCCCCCCCCCTCCCAAATGGAGAGGAATGCAAGGGCATGAATAAGAAAAGCCACAGACCAAAGTCCCCCCAGGGTCTGATGACCCCAGGGCACCTAAATAAACAAGGCATCCCCTCCAAAAACAGTCCCCCCCCAAACCTATTCCCCCTCCCCCTCAGAGGAGAGAGATGCCGGGATCCAGAACCAGCCAGGAGAGTGCATCATTAAGCCAAGGTATAAGAATAAGGCTGCGTCCCCTAGGGGACAAGGAGCGTAAATAGGGGTCCCAAAGAAGCAAAAAGCTCCAACGACGTTTAAGGGAGCCCCCCACCTCACGCGCCTCCCACAGTACTAACGCATGGAGATGAGCTCTCCAATGCCAAAAAGACGGAGGATTCGATGAGGTCCATTGCTGCATACTACATCGTCAAGCCAGGAGACACATCTTACGACACAGCCAACGAGCTTCCCTGGGCAAAGATCCAAAAGCCCCCGGTATATCCAGCACCACCTGATCAACAGTGCCCACCACAAATGTCTCCAAAAGGGAGCCCAAATATTTAACCACCTCATCCCCAAAAGCCCGAATACACCAACAATCCCACAAGGCATATGAAAACGTGTTCGGATCTTGACCACATTTGACTAGTGGTTGATGTATAGAGGACAAGGAACGTACATATCAGGCATGCTAAAGGGCAGCAACATGCAGGTGGGGGATTGAGAACATAAGAATAGCCTTATTGGGTCAGACCAATGGTCCATCAAGCCCAGTCGCCCGTTCTCACGGTGGCCAATCCAGGTCACTATTACCTGGCCAAAACCCAAGGAGTAGCAATATTTCATACTACAAATCCAGGAGAAGCAGTGAGGTTGAGACAGGGCTTGGGTGGGGGCCACTACAGTAAATCTCCTATAGTGACCAAGTCTTTTCAAGCCCCTATAGTCCAACACTGGCTGGATATGGGTCATCAAGTAGAACAGATGAAATGGAGGGTGATAGACAGTATGGATGAAACAAAATTGGATGGCAATTGAACGTAGAGGCTCAATCATTTGGAGCAACGCTGGAATTATTGTTTAAATACAGTAACCCCCTATGGGTTAAATAATGAACTAGAATGGGCTACCCTGTTTTAATAGCATAAGTAACATGTATATATAAATAAATGGGTTTGTCTTGGGGGGCGTGTCCTCTTTTTGATCATTCCATAAACGATGTAAATAAAGCTAGATGAAATACGCTCTGACGCCAGCTGCTGACGCTCCAAAGGATGGACTTGGCATTGACAACTGGGCAGGGGAGTGTTTAAATTTGTGGAGTAAGAGTAATGGCACCAATCTTTACCAGACACTATGGTCTGTTTGAATGGTGAAAGTAGGTAGGTAAGAATGCAGGGACGAGAGGGTGTTTACTATATTTATAAGAGAGAAGTGGTAAAGTATATGCATTGATGATTAGCGGAAGTCTTTTGAGACTAAGTTCTCTTTTATTTTCTAGGGAGTGGAAGCCTTGAAAAAACCCTTAGAATGTCACGGGTGAAACATGTTGGTGAATTTACCCCCATATGAAGCGTCACTTTGCAAGCTAAGTCACTTTATAAGTTAAGTACTTTTTAGTGCATATTTATTTAAAAAATATTTAAAATCTTAAAAAATAATGAATTAAAACTTAAGGATCCAATGACGATTTGGAGCGTAAAGCCAAGCACCATGAAAGAAATTTGAGTGCTTGGTGGCCCAGCTGAAGATCAACAAGACAGTAATATACCATTGGTATGAAGTGCAATATAAATGTTGGATTATTTCTAACATTTTAATTCAAATCAAAGGGGACAGAGCATGGAGTGAGTGTGGTTTGATGGGGAATGGGTGTGGCTTGGGCAAATCCTCACGTCTAATTGACTGGCACGGCCACATCTCAGAAATATGCAAATTAGATTTGATGAAAGCTATGTAACTATACTACTGGCACTAAGTGGATCCTTAGTCAACTTAATTGGGTGCACATCTTGGATCTGCGCCTACTGGCACCTAATTTTGGGCACCATATATAGAACCTGGGGGTTAAAACTTGTGATTTCAGAATGTAGCTCTTCTGCTCACAAAATATGGTAGTAAGCATTCACTTTATGCTTTAGCTCTGCTATCCTCTTGCCAGATTTTTGTGGAAAGAGTATTTGCTCTGTCTTTACGTATCATAATGTTGTGGTCCTCTTCTACTACTTGACTGGTTGGTAACAGATTTTGCAATAAGCTTGGGGTACACAGCACACCATTTAGCACCACACTGTTTTCTTCTGCTGTAATTTACCTAAGATGACCACTTTTTTGCTGGATTTCACAATGATCACCTAGTAGACTGATGGACTTTCCTGACATCCTGTTGCTTAGAATGTTAGCCTTGGACTAAGCCACAATTGTGCATGAGTAACCTTAAGACATGTCACAATATTCATAAACTTGTTTCAACATGCTTGCTACTTTCTTTCCTACTCAGGTAGATAAATTATTGAACACCTCTCCTATAACAAAATCAAATGTCCATCTTGTACAGGATTATTCTAGGAGGGGTGATATTCAGGGGAAAGAGTGTAGGGACATGAACTTTCAGCTTGGCCGCTCTCTCAATTAACTGTCACCTGGGGCACCTAATACCCTTGGTTGATTCAGCTGCATGTTTTACACTCTGCTGTTTGTTCTCAATGACATTTGAGTCCACGATGTTGATGTCAAAGTTCTGACCTTCTGCCCTCTTTTCCCGATTCATAGTATGATCTGTAAAGTCCCTCAGCTTCCATTTTGAACGCAGAAATAGTCTGCCAACTCCTCAAAGAAAGGTTCCAAGCAGATCACAGACTAACAAAAAAAGAAATGACAGCATGACACCTAAAATAATAATATTACTGCTTTAAAAATTTAAGTGGAATAATGCAAATGTAAACATTTAAAAATGTGTTGAATAAAAATGGTTTTAACTAGTGTTTAAATTGAACATATGTGCCTGGATTCTATAAAGGTTGCCCAAGTTTGGGCATGGATCTAGAATGCATGTGCAAACTAATTAGCTAACAAGCCAGTAACTATCACTCATATGATGTTAACCATTATTGATGTTAGTTGGCAATAATTAGAATTTATACATGCAGCTGCCTGCTTGCTATTTTGTAACACTAGCTGCCTTTATCTCAAAGGGCTCCTTTTACAAAGCTACTCTTCCTATTCCTATGCAGAAAATGAGATGAAGCCCATTCAGTTCTTATGGGCTTCATCGCATTTGCCACATGGGAATTGTTAGTGCAGCTTTGTAAAAGAAGCCCTTAGCATGGAACTTAAAAAGGGGTATAGTTATGGATGAGTCAGGGACGTTCCAAAAAAATTTGGAAGCCGTGTTATAGGATAGCACCATTTATGAGCTCAACTGCCTGGAATAAATGATAGCACCCAGAGTTGGGTGGGGGGAATCAGCTCAATGCACTACCTATAAAGTACTGATTTTTTTTGAGTGCTGTTTACTGAATTGGGCCCATGAAGTAATGTCTAGTCTAATCTAACCTAATATTTCCGAGTCGGTCTATGGCTAGCTAGGTTCAAGGTGACTTAGAATACACTTGGTACAAGTAGAATTAGAAGAATAAACAATAAGAGCATTAAATATACAAATTACTTTTAGGAGAGGATGAAGAGGGTAGAAGAGGAGACAGTATTGAAGGATCATTAAATTGACTTTAGTAGTTCAGAGCATAAGTATGGTGTACGATCCAAGTGAGATACAACTATCCCAATCGCTTACCTCCTTGAAACTGAGTCATCCAAAATTTTCTTATACTAGAGTCCAATAACCAATAAAAATTTCATTTAAACACAGAAAAATATACTTGGTTCAATACTCTGGCACTGATCCCATGAAGAAAATAGGTCAGTTTAAATACAAGCGTGCATGGCAATTAATGAAAATGATCCAGTATGAAGCTCACTCTATCATGTTTCTGAGACTTACCTATAACTTTGGAAGCAGTATTTTGTAATAATTTAAGATTTTGAATTGATTTCATGGAAATAGCAGAATAAAGAGTGCTTTGCCCCCATATTCATGGAAGCAGGCCGTTTATAGCTTTGTATAGAGCAGTGTCTCGCAAACTTTTTCAAGCCAGGGCATACTAAACCTAGTGTCCCTGGCTTGAGACACCTGAAAGTGCACTGCCATCAACGCATGCCTCAGGGACTTCGAGGTAAAATTACGTTATTTGCCGATGACGCTAAGCTATGCAACGTTCTGGACAGCGCAACTGTGTCCGACACTATGAGGCAGGACCTACTTCTACTGGAACAATGGTCTAATACTTGGCAACTGAGTTTTAATGCCAAAAAGTGTAAGGTTATGCACCTTGGTAGCGGTAACCCTGCAGAACATACACCTTGAAAGGTGAAAACTTAACAAGAACTGTCACAGAACAGGACCTGGGTGTAATCATTAGTGAAAATATGAAAACTGCCAATCAAGTACAGAGAGCTTCAGCCAAGGCTAGACAAATGCTGAGTTGCATCCGAAGAAGTTTTGTCAGCCGAAAGCCTGAAGTTATAATGCCGTTGTACAGGTCCATGGTGAAACCTCATCTGGAGTACTGTGTTCAGTTTTGGAGGCCACATTATCAAAAGGATGTGAAGAGAATGGAATCGGTTCAGCAAATGGCCACTAAGATGGTCTCAAGACTCAAGGATCTCCCATATAAAGAACGTCTAAGCAGGTTGCAGTTATATTCTCTCGAAGAACGCAGAGAGAGGTGAGACATGATGGAGACATTCAAATATCTTACAGGCTGTACTGAGGTGGAAGAAGGTATCTTTTTCCCTATGGGTCCCATGGCAACAAGAGGACATCCGCTCAAACTCAAGGGTGGGAGACTTCATGGGACATCAGGAAATACTTCTTCACTGGAAGGGTGGTTGATCGCTGGAATGGTCTTCCACGTCATGTAGTTGAGGCCAGTAACATGCTCGACTTCAAGGGATGATGGGATAAACATGTGGGTTCGCTCCAGGGAAATGCATAGGGGGAGGGTTCTTTTCTGCCATCATACTCTATGTTTCTATAGACTCTTCAAATGGACCTTGCACCCAGAGAAGGACCTGCGCTGGCGAGAAGGGTCAGCGTCGGGAGATTACTTATAGGACGTGCCTCTCTTTGCATGAGGCACATCCTGTAGGCAGTCAGCTTGTGCCAGCACCTCTCCTCTTCCCCAGTGTATCACGGCACACCTGAAATCTCAGGAGGCACACAGTTTGCAATACACCGGTATAGAGTATTCATTGTCTATGCCTTTAAGATTTGCGATTGTGCTCTTGGACTACAAAATTTTGTAACTGTAACTCTTTTGCAATAAATCCTTCAGATCACATATTCAGCTTCCAGTGGATTATGGGATGCTTCCTATTAGTTGCTTGCCTTCTATGCATGCTGGGCTAGCAGCCCACCTCGTTCTTCTCTTCTCCCGTTTTGAGCACAGCAGCTTGTAATGATTTAGCAAATGCGTGCCTACTGCGACCACTTTGTCCCATCAAGACTCTTAGTACTTAATAGCATCCCTGCCTACTTTTATTGTAAACGACAGCATTACCACTCAGCAAGTGTTGAACTCATTCTCCCAGAGTACAATGTTTGGCAGGTGCCTCAGTTTTAGAATTACTAGACCACAAAACATTGGTCTTCTTACTATTCAACTTTAATAGGTGGGTATCACTCCATGTTTTAACCAGCTGAATACACCCATTAATTTTTGCATAAGTCTGAGAAATATCATACGCTACTAGTATTAAAAGTAGAGAATGACACGGTGACGGTTTACCCGCGGCCACCGCATTTAAGCCGCGGGTCACCGCCGAAAACGGGGAAGAAAAATAGCAGTCGCTGCGGTGACGGGGACAAGGCCATTCACCGACCGCGGAAACGGTGAACAGGTTTGTCCCCGCGGGCCAATGTACCCCCTTCTAGGAACCGCTATTTCACCGTGCTCCTCATTTTTCATTTCAACCCTTCCTGCCAATCGCAGCAGAAGGGTACCCAACCCCTCCTGCCGGTCCTCCCAATGGCCTCCCCTAAGATCGCCGGCAGGAGGGTACCCAACCCCTCCTGCTGGACCCCCCCCCAACGAACCCTCCCACCCCGGAACCCCCTTAGTCTTACTTTTCAAGTTGGACCGGACAGCTCCTCGCTCGTCTGGCCAGCAGGCCTGCCTCCGTCCAAATGAGGCGGGCCCGCCCCTCCCCTCCCCTCCCCCCCCCTGCCTCCCAATGGCCTCCCCTAAGATCGCCGGCAGGAGGGTACCCAACCCCTCCTGCTGGACCCCCCCCCCAACAAACCCTCCCACCCCGGAACCCCCTTAGTCTTACTTTTCAAGTTGGACCGGACAGCTCCTCGCTCGTCTGGCCAGCAGGCCTGCCTCCGTCCAAATGAGGCGGGCCCGCCCCTCCCCTCCCCTGCCTAACCCACAGGATCCTAGGGCCTGATTGGCCCAAGCACCTAAGGCCCCTCCTATAGCGGGAGTGGCTTTAGGTGCCTAGACCAATCAGGCCCTAGGATCCTGTGGGTTGGGCAGGGTAGGGGCGGGCCCGCCTCATTTGGACGGAGGCAGGCCTGCTGGCCAGACGAGCGAGGAGCTGTCCGGTCCAACTTGAAAAGTAAGACTAAGGGGGTTCCGGGGTGGGAGGGTTCGTTGGGGGGGGGTCCAGCAGGAGGGGTTGGGTACCCTCCTGCCGGCGATCTTAGGGGAGGCCATTGGGAGGCAGGGGAGGGGAGGGGAGGGGAGGGGCGGGCCCGCCTCATTTGGACGGAGGCAGGCCTGCTGGCCAGACGAGCGAGGAGCTGTCCGGTCCAACTTGAAAAGTAAGACTAAGGGGGTTCCGGGGTGGGAGGGTTCGTTGGGGGGGGGTCCAGCAGGAGGGGTTGGGTACCCTCCTGCCGGCGATCTTAGGGGAGGCCATTGGGAGGACCGGCAGGAGGGGTTGGGTACCCTTCTGCTGCGATTGTCGGGAGGGCCGTTGGGGGGGGTCTACAGGAGGGGTTGGGTGCCCTCCTGCCGTGATCGCTGGGGGGAGGGGAGACTTGCAGCCGTAGCCGCGGTCACTATGCTAATCACGGCAGCATTTAAAGTACATGTCGTGTTTGTTTTTGCATTGCTAGCCCCAGGGGTGGTGGAAGATTAGTGATTGAAAAACTGTATGAAAAATAACTATTTTAAATTTAGTGATCAAAATGTGTCAGTTTTGAGAATTTTTATTAATTAATTTTTTCTCTGCGTGTTTTGTTTTTGTATAGTTATTAACTAATATTTAACTAAGTTTTAAAGTTTTAAAGAATGTTTCCTTTATACGTAAATAAAGAAAAGTGAATGGGATTGCAGTGGCGGTGACGGGGCGGTGAATGGGGTGGCAGTGGCGGTGACGGGGCGGTGAAGAGGATGGTGAGACGGGGACGGGGCGGTGACGGGGTTGGTGAGACGGGGACGGGGCGGTGACGGGGATGGTGAGACGGGGACGGGGCGGTGACGGGGACCAATTTTTTCACCGTGTCATTCTCTAATTAAAAGGAGTATATCATCTCTGTAAGAACAAAAGTTTATACCCAAGTCAACCAGATCTTTTCCAAAAGAATTCATATATACACAAGGCAATTACAACAGTAAACAGCAATAAGAGGTATGGCATTGTATTCTCTATTGCAATGTTAAAACAATACACAATAAAATATTTTAAAATCAGCACAGAGTGTAGGCAAAGATGAAACATATAGACAGATAAGAAAGAGTAACAGGAGTAAGAAACTACGGGGAATAATTTAAAGAAAGTGCATATGAAGTCAAAATGGTGCTTGAAGATTATCTTAGCTAGGGAAGGAGTGGATAAACATGTCCTGCTATAGTTATGCACAGCCGGTGTCACTCGTGTGTACAGTATGTGACTATCAAGTTAGGTCTTCCATTAAAAGGCCTAGTTCAATTCTTAAACATTCTCTAACACTGGCTGCCTATATCTCATAGGGCTCCTTTTACAAAGCTACTCTACCTATTCCTGTGCAGCAAATGAGATGAAGCCCATTCAATTCTTAAAGGCTTCAACACATTTGCCACGGGGGAATTGTTAGTGCAGCTTTGTAAAAGAAGCTTATAACATGCAACTCAAATACGCTGCTTCCCCGATTTTTGTGGGACATTGTTAATATGATTGAGTTGTAATTGAAAATGCTTTTATGTATTTTGTCTGTGAATGTTTTTACTGTTAACCGCTTAGGAATAGGCAGTCTATAAATTTTAGAAATACATAAATAGTTGAATAAGCAAGCTTTCACCTGCTTCCTTTAGAGATAAGTCTTGTTTTAAGTGAAGCCTTTCAGAGAATGAATTCTAGTGTGGGGTCTTCTCCAGAGAAGGCTTGTTGGCGAGTATCACATTGTGCGATGTCTTTTAGAAAGGGTGTGGTTAGAAATACTCCTTGGGAGGACCTTAGTGGCCTTGGAGGTGTGTGGAGAGAAATCCTGTCCTTCAAGTACTCTAACTAGAGAATGACACTGACAGAATTTGTCATTGGCCCTGCAGGAAACCAACCCATGCCATTCTTTAGTGTCTAGCTCAATCTCAGTCCTTCTACACAAGCATTCTTCAATGCAAGGCTTGAGGGTCAGTGGTTGTGCCCATTCATACTCTGATTCTTCCCTCTCTAATTAAAGAATGACATGGGGATGGTTTCCTGCGGTAAACCACAAAGCCAGGGACAAATTCTGTCACCGTGTCATTCTTCACTCTAGGCTGTTTAGCTTTAGGTTTTAAATTTAGCCCTGTATTGTACTGTCTTTTTGGTTTTTCACATCGCTTACAACCTTCCATTATTCTTGTTGCAGCATTCTTATTCAATTGGAGCTATTGCAGACTCTTTGTAGTGAGACCAGTGTAGAGAGCATTACAGTAATCAGAGTGTGTTGACTCTAGCTGTATTCCAAGATTACTGACTAGTGATTTGAGGGGGGATTTCATATTTCCCATAAGAGATTTTGATGTCAGGTATGTGCTCACATGTTAGGGACTCACAAAAGCTCAGTTTTACTTGGGTTCAGGCAAAGATTTTTGATAGTAACCCATTCTTGAATTGATGTTAGACAGATAGTCAGTCTATTCAGGGCTGTGGATATCAGGTTCAACAGGTATGAGTAACTCCATGTCATCTACTTAGATGTAGAACTGAGTGTTCCATCAACTGAATCAGCTTAGCTAGTGGATTGCAGTAGATATTGAACAGGATTATTCCTTGTGGTACCCCTTAGGTTAGTGTCCATGGTGGTAATGAGATGCTGCTGAACAATATGAATTATTGCTGGATTCAGATCCTATCTATCAGACAGGCAAGTACTGTTCCATTGATATGTTTCTGCCAGTCTAGCTAGAATGATATCATGATAAGAACATAAGAATAGCCATACTGGGTCAGACCAATGGTCCATCAAGCCCAGTAACCCATTCTCATGTTGGCCAATCCAGGTCACTAGTACCTGGCCAAAACCCAAGAAGTAGCAATATTCCATGCTACCGATCCAGGGTATTGAGAGTGGACCAAGTAGTTGCTCTACATATCTCTTTGGGCGGAGCAGCCTGGGACTCCACCATGAAGATGCCACACTTCTGGTCAAATGAACTTTCATGGAAATAGGCACCTGTTTGCCAAATTCAATATATGCTGACAATATTGCCATGCAAATCCATCCAGCAATAGAAGTCTTGGAAGCTGGTTTGCCTCATCTGGACTGACTGGTTAGAACAAAAAGGTGGTCAGAAAGGCAAAACTCATTTGTCCTTTCCAAGTAGTGGAGTAAAATTCTTCACATATCCAGCCTCTGCAATATCATATCTTGCTTAGTCGAACTCGTAGATAAAAAGCGGGTAAAAAAACATCTTGGTTACCATGAAATGCAGACGCAACCTTCAATAGGAAAGAATCCCAGACTCTGAGATCCTTACAAAGGGCTCTCTGCAAGAAAGAGCCTGCAGTTCCAAGATCCAGAAACCATTGCTACCAGAAATACTGTCTTCATAATGAGGTCCAGAAGAGATGCCTTGTGGAGATGCTCATACGGAGTATTTCTCATTAACAAATTATGGACTTTTCCTCCAGGAAATTGTCCAAACCTTTCTTAAAACCAGCTATGCTATCCAGTTCCACTCTTATCACAACCTCAGGCAACACGTTCCAGAGCTTAACTATTCTCTAAGTAAAAAAAAATTTCCTCCTATTAGTTTTAAAAGTATTTCCCTGTAACTTCATCAAGTGTCCCCTAATCTTTGAAATTTTTGACAGTGAAAAATTCATCCACTTGTACCCATTCTACTCCACTCAGGATTTTCTTGACTTTAATCATATCTTCCCTCAGCTGTCTCTTTTCCGAGCTGAAGAACCCTAACCTTTTCCTCATACGAGAGGAGCTCCATCCCCTTTATCAGCTTGATTGCGCTTTTTTGAACCTTTTCTAGTGCCACTATATATTTCTTGAGATAATGAGACCAGAATTGAACGCAATACTCCAGATGAGGTTGTACCATGGAGTGATACAGGAGCATTATAACATTCTTAGTCTTGTTAACCATCCATTTTTTTAAATAATTCCTACCATCCTGTAAGCTTTTTTGATCACCGCCACACATTGGGCAGAAGGTTTCATCGTATTTTCTACGACAACACCCAGATCCTTTTCTTGGGCACTAACCCACAAGGTGGATCCTAGCATCCAGTAACTGTGATTCGGGTTATTCTTCCCAATGTGCATCATTCTGCATTTGTTCACTTTAAATTTCATCTGCCACTTGGACACCCAGTCTTCCAATTTCCTAAGGTCTGCCTGATATTTTTCACAATCCGTCAAAAGCTGCTGGGAAATCTAGCAGTAGTAGTACTAACACCAAAGAAAATCCCTTGTCTCGGTTTCTGTGAGGATCAACTAGTAGGGATACAAGGACTGTTTCTGTTCTGTAACTGGGTCTGAAACCAGACTGACATGGATCTATTTATTTTAAATATTGGGATTTATTAACTGCCTTTTTATGAAGAGATTCACCCAAAGTAGTTTACAATTGTTGAACATAAGAAGCGCCATCTCCGGTCAGACCTTCGGTCCATCAAGTCCGGCGATCCGCACACGCGGAGGCCCTGCTAGGTATACACCTGGCTTATTTTATAGCCAAATATATATGGGAATTCAATCGTGTAAGTCAGACTAAATGTAAGAACGCATTGAGAATACTGTTATGATAGCATAGGACCATTCATACCACATTAACACAGAACACTCATTAACATCACACCATCAATATAAGAAATTATAAAACAACGGAGAAAAATAAACCTCAAGTGTGAGAGGCCGGGACTACACAAGTACCCGAGTCTATTCACATCATCACTGGTTTATGAAAAAACTCCGTGTACATTTAAATCAATACTTTTTCATTCACACTCAATAACTTCTTAAGAGTTTTCAAAGAATTTTTTCAAAAGTGTTTCAGGATAATATATAAAGACATATTCATGGCATGAACCAGATCCCAAACTAATCATAAACAGCACGAGGGCTACAGCTCAACTAAACAGGTGTATGCAATTGTTGAGGCATGGAAATTTGGAGCACAAGAATGAGAACAAGCAACAACTCATCTGAAAAAACGGAGTGTCCCAAACGATTCTCAGTCCTTTATCCCGACAGAAAAGTCCTTCTGTTTCGCCTGAAAGGCTACTTCAGGGGAAAGATCCAATGTCCAAAAAATCTCCTGCTTCTTTCAACGCCACAAACGTGCAGCTGGCTCCTCTCAAGATAGTGTTTTATAGCCAACCATATCTTTATATGCCTCTCTCAAGGAGATATGCATCTAGTTTGCTTTTGAAGCCTAGGACTGTCGATTCCGCAATAATCTCCCCTGGGAGAGTATTCCAGATGTCAACCACTCTCTGTGTGAAGCAGAACTTCCTGATATTAGTCCTGAACTTGCCCCCCCCTTAGCTTCATTTCATGTCCTCTTGTCCGTGTCAAATTGGACAATGTAAATAGTTTTTTCTGCTCTATTTTGTCGATTCCTTTCAGTATTTTGAAGGTTTCGATCATATCCCCACGCAGTCTCCTTTTCTCAAGGGAGAACAATCCCAGTGTTTTAAGTCGATCCTCATATTCCAGTTTCTCCATACCCTTCACTAGTTTAGTTGCTCGTCTCTGCACCCTCTCCAGCAGTTTTATATCCTTCTTTAAGTAGGGAGACCAATGTTGGACGCAGTATTCCAAGTGGGGTCTGACCATTGCCCTATAAAGCGGCATTATAACTTTCTCCGATCTACTCGAGATTCCTTTCTTTATCATGCCCAACATTCTATTTGCCTTATTTGCTGCTGCCGCGCATTGTGCCGACGGCTTCAGGGTCCTATCTATCAGTACACCCAGATCCCTTTCTTGTTCACTTTTTCCCAGAGTTGCACCTGACATTCTGTACTCGTATTCCTTATTTTTACTGCCTAAATGCATTACCTTGCATTTCTCCACGTTGAACTTCATCTGCCATTTCTCCGCCCATTTTTCTAACCGACACAAATCGCTCTGGAGTTCCTCACTGTCCTCCTGCGATCTGATTGCCCGGCAGAGTTTTGTGTCGTCTGCAAACTTGATGATCTCACTGGATGTTCCGTTTTCCAGGTCATTGATATAAATATTAAAAAGGATCGGCCCAAGTACCGAGCCCTGGGGTACACCACTAGTCACTTTCTCCCAGTCGGAGAACTTCCCATTTATGCCCACTCTCTGCTTCCTGTTTTCCAGCCATTTGCCTATCCATCTTTGTATATCTCCCTCTATGCCATGGCTTTGTAGTTTCCTAAGAAGTCTTTTGTGTGGAACTTTGTCAAATGCTTTCTGGAAGTCCAAGTATATTATGTCCACCGGCTTTCCACTATCAATTTGTTCGTTCACGGTCTCAAAGAATTGGAGTAAATTCGTCAAACACGATTTCCCTTTCCTGAATCCATGTTGACTGGGTTTCATCAAGTCATGTGTGTCCAAGTGCTGAACTATGCTATCCTTGATCAGTGATTCAATCATCTTGCCGGGGACAGATGTAAGACTCACAGGTCTATAGTTGCCCGGTTCTCCTCTCGATCCTTTTTTGAAAATTGGCGTGACGTTCGCTTTCCTCCAGTCGTCTGGTATCTGACCAGTTCTGATTGACAGGTTTGCAAGTTTTTGCAGTAACTCTCCGATTTCGACCTTCAATTCCTTCAAGACTCTCGTGTGAATTTCATCCGGTCCAGGGGATTTGTCACTTTTAAGTTTGTCGATCTGGTAGTATATCTGATCTAAGTTCACTTCAACTGTGGTGAGGCTGTCCTTTATTTCTCCTATAAACAGTTTCTCCACTTCAGGTATTGTTGAGGTGTCCTCCTTCGTAAAGACAGACGCAAAGAAGGAATTTAGTTTGTCTGCGATTTGTTTATCTTCCTTGATGTACCCTTTTCTTCCCATGTCGTCCAGGGGTCCACTGCCTCTTTTGCAGGTTTTTTCCCTTTCACGTATCTAAAGAAGGGCTTGAAGTTTTTGGCCTCCCGGGCTATTTTTTCCTCATAGTCCTGTTTTGCATCCCTCGCCGCCTTGTGACATTTCTTCTGTTCATCTTTATGTTTGTTCCAGGCTTCGGTTGTCTTCGTGCATTTCCATTTTTTGAAAGAGTCCTTCTTTTCTTTTATGGCTTCCTTCACCTGTATGGTAAGCCATGCTGGTTCTCCTTTGCCTTTAGTTCTCCGATCTTTGGAAATCCTCGGAATGTAGAGATCTTGTGCTTCTGCAATAGTATTTTTCAATAGGCACCATGCCTGGTCTACTGTTTCAAGTTTGTCCACCATCTTCTCGAGTCGTTTTGTTACCATGGCTCTCATGCAATCGTATTTACCCTTTTTAAAGTTTAAGGTGGTGGTTAAGGTTTTGGCATGTTTCCCTTTCCCGATGTCAAGTTTAAAGTTGATTACATTGTGATCACTCGTTCCCAGTGGAACCATGACTTCTACTTCTGTTATCGGTCCGGTGAGACCATTTAGGACCAAGTCCAAGGTGGCGTCGCCTCTTGTCGGCTCTTTTACCATTTGCTCCAGGAAGCAATCCCCTAGCACCTCCAGGAACTTGGCCTCCTTGCCGCAGTTGGAGGCTCCTAGTTTCCAGTCTATTCCTGGGAAATTGAAGTCTCCCAATATAACTACATTGCCTGTCTTGCATACTTGTTTGATTTCCTCCATCATTTCTGAGTCAGTGACCTCCGCCTGTCCTGGGGGACGATAGTAAAGGCCAATTTTTGTATCTGCGCCATTGTGACCAGGAATTTTGATCCAGAGGGACTCCAGCTTCTCTTTCCTGTCTGTTGTAATCATTCCAACAGAATCTATTCCTTCCTTAACATATAGGGCAATACCTCCACCTTTCTGCCCTTCTCGATCCCTTCTATATAGTTTGTATCCCTGTAGTACTGTGTCCCATTTGTTTTCTTCATTCCACCATGTTTCTGTTATGCCAATGATATCCATGTTCTCATGTCTTGCTATCGTCTCTAGTTCTCCCATTTTGTTTCCTGAAATTTACAGGTGTGATAGGTGTCACAGATCATATGAAAACTACTAGACATAGGGCCTGTTTTACAAAGCTGCATTAGCGGCTGCCGCACAGCAGCAGCCCCAAAGCCTTTTAAATCTTTATGGGCTTCGGGGCCTTTATCGCACAGCAACCGCTAGCACAGCTTTGTAAAACAGGCCCATTGTGAATGGATCAAACTGATTATATATAAAAATTTGGGACCTCAGATGAGAGGTCTAGTGGAAAAGTCTGAGGCATTGTAATTACAGATTGAAAAGTTAAAATTGCTGTATTTGCACAGAGGTTTGTGACTCTTAAAACATAGGCAAATTCATGTACCATTGTTTATAAGATTCTCCAAGGAGCAGGAAACTTGGGGTTTTTACAGAGAGAATCTGTTCCTTATAGATTAGAACATACAATGCTAATTGTGAGGTCATACAGAAGTCAGGCTGTGTCTGCAGAATGCCGGCCTTTTACTGACATGATTGGTGTCTGAAAAGGTCAGAGATCAAAAGTGATTTAGAAAGAAAAAGTGAAACTGCCACCTGATGGGTTTAAAAACTTAACATTAGAATGGACTTAACATTAAAATTAAGCATTTAAATGTAACATTGACGTAAGGCATTCTTGGAAAGGATGTTATGTGATCAATTGTGCCATTGTATTCTAAAGCATGATAATTACTACAAATGATGTCACATAGGGTATAAATCTGTTTGTCTTTGCTTTCTCCCTATGAAGAGCACTGAAATTGTGATGGCTTGCTCTCCCCAGGCATAGGAGAACTATTAATAAAACCTAATTGATTATTACATGGCTTTTCCTCAAGTTTGTTATTTGAATTCACAGAACGGAGTCTATAGTCCAGTCATGTAGGAGAGACAATCCATTTTGGCAATTCTTTTGGCCCTGATGTTCAAGTCTTTCAGCCTGGCTTGAACACAATACATTGAATAGTAATTAGATACACTCAGGTATTTTCCCTATCTGTCCTAGTAGACTTACAATCTAGCTGTACCTGGGGCAATGGTGAGTTAAGTGACTTGTCCAGAGTCACAAGGAGCAAGCTGGGATCAAACTCACAATCTCAGGATTCTGAGACAGCAGATCTAACCACTAGGCCACACTCCCCTCCTTAGCCAGTTGCTCTCATCTAGCCAATCACTGCGTTGAACATAGACTGTTCTATAAGTTTTCCTAGCAATGGGATGTTAGACATTGGCTGGAAACACTTTTAAAACAGAGAATGGTCAATTTTCTGGAATCCTGTGGATTACAGGACCGGAGGCCACATGGCTTCACTAGAGGTAGGTCTTGTCAGACAAATCTGATCAATTTCTTTGACCAGGTGACC
Source organism: Geotrypetes seraphini (assembly GCF_902459505.1). Classification (NCBI taxonomy): domain Eukaryota; kingdom Metazoa; phylum Chordata; class Amphibia; order Gymnophiona; family Dermophiidae; genus Geotrypetes; species Geotrypetes seraphini. Next base: position 69,694,557 of record NC_047094.1, on the reverse strand, counting down.
AGAGAACTGGATAGAGGATGTGCGCTAGATGTGGTGTATTTAGATTTTAGCAAAGCCTTTGACAGTGTTCCACACAGATGTCTAATAAATAAACTGAGTGCCCTCGGGATGGGTCCCAAAGTGATGGGCTGGGTCAAGAACTGGTTGAGTGGAAGGTGACAGAGGGTAGTGATCAATGGAGATCACTCTGAGGAAAGGGATGTTATCAGTGGTGTGCCTCAAGATTCTGTTCTTGGGCCTGTTCTTTTTAACATTTTTATAAACGATATTGCTGAAGGGTTGATAGGTAAGATTTGCCTCTTTGCAGATGATGCCAAAATCTGCAATAGAGTAGGCACACCGTATGGTGTGAGTAACATGAAGAAAGACCTGGTGAAGCTTGAAGAATGGTCTGAAATTTGGCAGCTAAAATGCTAAGAAATGCAAGGTCATGCATTTGGGCTGCAAAAACCTGAGGGAATGGTACAGATTAGGAAGTGAAGAACTTATGTGCACAACAGAAGAGTGGGACTTGGGTGTGATTGTATGTGATGATCTTAAGGTGGCTACACAGGTTGAAAAGGTGACGGCAAAAGCTAGAAGGATGCTAGGTTGCATAGGGAGAGGTATGGCTAGTAGGAAAAAGGAGGTATTGATGCCCCTGTATAAGACTTTGGTGAGACCTCATTTAGAATATTGTGTACAATTCTAGAGACCGCACCTTCAAAAAGATATAAAAAGGATGGAGTCGGTCCAGAGGAAGGCTACTAAACAGTCCCATATGTCTGTCAGGAGGGGGTGAGTTTGGGCACTCCTGGTTAGCTGCTTGGAAACTGGGTGGGCCTGCCTGTAAATGCTGTTGGAGGGTTTTAATTTTGTTGGCAATGTATGCAGCAAAATCATTGCTGTTCAGTTTTGACTAAGCAGGCTGGGTTTGTTGTAGGATTTGCAGTAGGCTATTTACTATGCTGAACAGGTGCTTGTTTGAATTGGTATCCTGTTCAATGCATTGAGAGAAATAGGGGAGGGGGGGCAGGTTTAGCTGCTGTTAAGGCTTGGTAGAACTTTGTCATGTATTTCCTACAATTTAACCTGTCCTCATACAGGCTAGATTTATGCCCTCTCCTTTCCAGTTGCCATCCTTTGCACTTAAGGGTCCAAAGTTCTGGAAAAAACCAAGGTGAGTATTTGGGAGTGGGGCATAAGAATTTTTTTAGGGGTGCTGTTTTCTCTAAGATCTTAGCCAAGTGTGTATCCCTGTTCTGGCACTGTATTTGTCTTTTCATTCAAATGTGGATAGTCCAAGGCCTCTAAGAAATTCTCAGCAGTCATCTTTCCCTTGTATCTGATCTCCTTCCAAACTTTGGGAGGAACCTTTTGCTTCAGGTAGTCACTTAAGGAAAACTTAATTAGAAAATGGTCTGTCCAGAATAGGGATCAGAAAGGACCCCTGAGATATTTCACACTTGCTCAACCATATGGATAATAAGGCATTATTCTTCTTGACTCTATATGACTGATTCCACAAATATTCTATGCACCAGTTCAATACCAGTCTGGAAATGCCCAGTTCACAGAGCCTCATCAACAATAAAGCATGATTGATGGTGTGAAATGCAGCAGAAAGATCAAATTGCTGAAGAACTGCCCCGACAAAACAATTTCTTAGCATCATAAATTAAAGAAATAAGTATAGTGCTTCTGTGCTGAAGGAGCTCCTGGTCAGATTGGATAGAAGCTTAGGCTTCGGTATCTTCCCAGTGACAGGCAAGCTGGAAGGAGATTAACCCTTTCTGTAATTTAGCCAGCAACAGAATCCTAACAATAGGCTAGCAAGCACGGCCAGATCTTCCTTTGCTTCAAAAATAGGAGTCAGAATTATATGACGAGTACAAGGAAGTCACCTGAGAATAAGGCTCCATTAACCTGCAAGGTAATTACTGAATAATTTCATCTGGAGTTTTACTAAAAGACTGTAAGGACAATTATCTAGAACAGTGGTTTTCAATCCACTCCTTAGGGACAAGGCCAGTTGGGTTTTCAGGATATTGGCAATGAATGTTCATGACAGAGATTTGCATAGCAGGAAGGCAGAGCAAGCAAATTTCTCTCTTACATATTCATTGTGAATATCATAGAAACCCAACTGCCAGATGATCTCTGAGGACTCAGTTGAATCACTCATCGATATCCTAGAAACCCAACTGCCAGATCTCTGAGGACTGGGTTGAACCACTAATCTAAGACTACAAGAAGAAGAAAACCTTGTTAACGGTGATGCAATGTGAGCATAAGCAGTACGTAAAAAAAAAAAAAAAGAAGTGACTATAGTCTGTCACTCACACCACCAGTATCAGGAAACTCAGGTTCCTAGACAAGACTAATGAATCATATCCATCTTTTGAGAGAAATAAGATGCTAAATCTTCAGCAGAAAGTTGTGTGGCAATAGAAGCAGAGGCTTGAGAAGTTATTGAAAGTAAATTTATCAATTTAAAGGGATTTTAAAAATTTTTTGAATTATTTTCAAAACTTTAACGAAGTAACAACAATTATGCTCAATAGAGCAATCATACGTTTCAATGTCCTACCTCATTCCCCTATCTTCCTTGTTTGTAGTATGTACTTTTGCTGTTTTATGCTTTGTATTTAGTGTGTATTGTTCTATTTTGTGACAAGATATTTCTTGAATTGTTATAATTCTTGTAAAAGTAACTTTTTAAAAATGAAGAATCAGCTGATTCCAAAACATAATCTGATCAGTCGTACCTGCACTATTTATACTGTTTTTGATAAGCTATTCTCTGTCATTGGACATTTCATATGTCTTTTCTAACCTACCAAAACTGTCAGTCATTTTTAACAGTTTCCTTACCAAAGTGAGTCAGCTTGTCTGTATTGTTTGAAGTTAACTTTTTATTTTCACCACAAGACAGGTACTTCAATCACTCTTTTCTTTAGCATAGGAGATGTTCCTGCTGAGCCCATACCCTTCATTGGTACACAGGACAAGGAGCAGAGGAAAACAACAGAACAACAATGGGTTATATCAAAGGACAGCAGCATCTTTGATGTTAGGGAAAAAGCATTGGGCTAGATTCACTAAACCCTTCGATCCTGTACTGATGATTGCAAAAACCAGTTTTACTGGATTTGCGATCGTTCCCCGACCCCAACCTGATTCACTAAACTGTCACCGATCAAATCCCAAGGGAGGAGTCCGAGGCACCCCAGCCAATCAGGGCCTTAGGCACCTCCCCATCCATCACATGATGCACTGGGGCGGGGCCTATGGCCCAGACACTTTGCTGGAGCCATAGGGGCAGGAGGGTGTGAACACCCCTCCTGCTCCCTTACAGGCACGGGGAAGGGTAACAGGAATGGGGAGGAGGCATCTGGTGGCAAGAGGGAGTCAGCATCCCTCCTGCTGTTTGCTTTTTTTTTTTTTTTGCAGGGAGAGTTGGCCCGATGGCAGAAGGGAGTGGGAATCCCTTCTGCCATAATTTGAAAGCGGCAATGGTGGTGGATATCAGTGAGGGGGGGACTTTTTTTTTTTAATTGGGATATTTTGCATGTGTAATACATGCAAAATATCTGTGCCATAAAAAAAAAACAACAACCCGGCAGAAGCCCTGACAGCAATGACAGGAGGATACTTCTCTACCCCTATTCAATCGCTTTGAGTCGGAAGTTTGCATGCAAATGATTTGCATGCAAAAAAGATAGTGAATCAATCGCTGTTAAATCGGCTACGAATCGGCCAACAGCGATTGACTCCCTATCTTTAGGGAATCTGGGCCATTGTGTATTGAGGTACCTTAATTAAGTTCCACTAACAAATTTAAATGATTAGTTTTAGAGAAAAGGTTTGCACTATTTTTAAAATATGTAGTACTGTTCCTTCAAGTATGAGGTACAACTGCTATACTATTTTTATTTTATTTAACATTTGTTATACTGCAATTTCTGTACCCAGTGGTGTAGTAAGGGGGGTGCAGACAGTCTAAGGGTCTAAGGGTGCAGCACCCCTCTTCCTCTCTGCCGCGCGCCCCTTGCCTTCCCTGTACCTTTTTTTTACTTCTCCTGCATGAGGGCTGCTACCCACATTGGCATCAGAGCTCTCTCTCTGACGTCACTTTCGGGACCCACACCTAAGAAGTGATGTCAAAGGGCGAGCGGACACCAACGTGGGCATGCTGCTTACACCGGAGATGTTAAAAAGGTACAGGGAAACGGAAGAGGACACACGCCACGGGGGGAGGGGTGCCACTCTCCCTTACTATGCCACTGCCTGTTTTAATGAAGTAGGAAAAGAACATCAATATGTAGATAGAAAAGTAAAGCATCCAACGTGGGGTGAAAGACATAACAAAACAAATGATTTCTATACTGCATAACCGGTAAGTTCAATGCAGTTAACAAATTTTTAAAAATAATACAGGTTAGAAAGATTTGATTAGTTGGTAAACAAATGTGTCTTCGATTGCTTTCGAAAATGACGATAAGACACAGAGCTCGGTATCGGATCTCAATTCCTTATCCCAGAGAGCTGCCTGACAAGAAAACAAACATTGATGGTATTTTTTTTTATTTTTTATAATGACAGCCTTTGATAGATGGAAAGTTAAAGAAACTGTGTGAACTACATGGACACTTAAGGGTCCTTTTACCAAGGCGCACTAACCAATTTAACGTGCGCTAAGGATTAGCATGCATTTAGCGCATGCTAATCTTAGTGCGTGCTAAATCAATTAGCACGCCTTAGTAAAAGGACCCCTTAGATTGAACAAAGGAAAATAATTTGGATAAGTAGGTAGGTGCCATACCAAAGAGAACTTTATAACAGAGACAGACAAATTTAAATTTAACTCGAGCCTCCACAGGAAGCCAATGCAGTTCTTGATAGTAGGGGCTCACGTGGTCATACTTTTCACACCATAAATCAAGCAGACCGCAGCATTCTGGACTACACGCAGCCTAGATAATATATTTAGCAGACCCACAAAAGAATTTGTTACAATAGTCCAGTTGGCTCAACACCAGTAATTTAAATGATGCAATGTCAAAAGGAAGATCTTACACTGCGTAATTTCCACAAAGTTTAAAATAACTTTCCACACTAGAGCATTTATCTGATCCTGCACAGTTGAATGTTGATCTAAAATTAGGACAAGCAGGTATCAACTCATAATGTGGAGTAAGAGACAAACATTAGGACAATTTGGAGGGCAATGACTCTGCATGGATGGCCGGGCAGCAGTGGTAATCCGTATTTCTATGTTAAGTGAGTGTCTACGTACCTACAGTAAGTTATATGGGTGAGAAAGCTTGAGGGAATAGCCATATCTTGAGGGCAACTTTAAATTCCTTGAGAGGGGGAATGTTGTGGATAGTGAGGGGTAGAATATTCAAGACAGATGGTCCAGTAAAGTAAAAAGCTCAATGGCATGTGCACTCCAGTTGTGCTTGTCTTGGGTCAGGTAGGATTAGGCATAAATTATTCAGGGAGCATAGGAGCCAGACAGGATTGTGGGGGATGTTAAGATGAGCAAGATACTCTAGGATTTCGAACTCATAAAATTTGAACATCAGCAGAACCTTGTACTTGATCCTCTGTTTAACCAGGAGCCATTGGTGAGATTTTAGAAGACAAGACTTTTATCATGCCTAGCAGTTTTACAAAGCAGTCTAATGGCAACTTTTAAGTTCAAATTTTTTATTGAAAGATTTTTAGTTTAAAACAAAAGGCAAATAGAATGAATCTGCAATGCGCACAGACAATAATAAGTGACAATCAGATCAAATATATAATATGCGATCTTTGCAAAATGTATAATACCTAATATTGAATAGAGAAACATATATTCATCAGAGTGGGAAAAAAGGGAAAATCAAGAGAAGAAAAATGAGAAAGGAGAAGGATCTAATGGCAACTTTTGTAGTATGTGTAGTCTTTTTATTGTGTGATCAGGAAGCCCCATGTAAATGATGTTACAGTAGTCCAGTTTAGAGACAAAGAATAAGAGAATTAGTGCCTGGAAAGAGCTGGAAAGGTCATCACAGCTGCACTACAAAGTCAGTGATGGACAGGCAGACCTAGAACTTACAATAGTAGTGTTTGTTAAGTTTCACATTTAAGTCTCATCCATATTCTAATTATAGATAGGGCTTCTTAGTTGTGGTTTTAACTGGAAACCAAATAACCAACGCCCCAGGTGGGAAAAGTAGGGTTTCCAGTTATAACCAAAAACCTCCCAAAACCATCCCCTCCCCATCCAAGAAGATCAAATAAGGCACCAACAGACAGATGCTATTAATTGGAGTGGGCTACCATAGAGTCCTTTGGCAGCAGCAGAAGCTTGTATGTCTGTTCCCACATACTGGCTACTGCTTCACCAGCTCTGCATGAGGATTTACAACACAGAACAGCCATTTTCTGTATCCTTGCAAAAAAAAAAAAAAAAAAAGGAATTGCTTGTTCTTACATTGTTAACTCTTGCTGAACTAGCACAGAAGTAGAGAGCTAACATAAGCTCCTGTTGCTATGTGAAAAGTCTTGGGCTGGATCTGGGATAAAGAGAAGTTGATGCAGGGAGAGAGGAGAGAGATTGGAGGATGTTGTTGCTGTGGTTTGGAGAAAATAGGACCGATGCTAGGACTTCTAATCTAATCCTTAGGTTTGTATACCACATCATCTCCACGTTCGTAGAGCTCGACGCGGTTTACAGTAGGAGAAATAGGAAGGAACTACAACAGAGGGTTAGAGGTAGAAGTGTGAAGAAAATTTAGAGGACTTGGGATGCCAAGATATAAGAGTTTCCTTGATTCCTAAGTTGGAGGGAGACTTACATTTTTTGAGAAAAGCCAGGTTTTCAGATGTTTGCGGAAAACTTGGAGAGAGCTCAAGTTCCGAAGAGGGGAGGTAAGGTTGTTCCAGAGCTCAGTGATTTTGAAGTGGAAGGAGGTCCCTAGCTTTCCTGTGTGGGAAATGCCTTTTAGCGAGGGGAAGGAAAATTTTAATTTTTGGGAGGATCTGGTGGTATTAGGGTTTGAGGAATTCCAAGAAAGAGGGATAAAGGGAGGGAGGATACCATATAGGATTTTGAAAGTTAAACAGGCGCATTTATAGTGGACCCTGGCGATTATCGGAAGCCAGTGGAGCTTGGCCAGGAGCGGGGAGACATGGTCAAATTTACTTTTAGCAAAGATGAGCTTGGCCGCGGCATTCTGAATCCGTTGGAGTCTGTGGAGGTTTTTCTTAGTTAGGCTTAAGTAGATAGAGTTGCAATAGTCCAATCTGGAGAGGATGATGGACTTCTAAAAATGATAACACCTAGTATCAGAGCCCTAACTATACACTCCAGTTCAACTCAGTGATGCACCCCCAATATTTCAGTGCCAATCACATCGGATATATTAAAAATCCATCCATCTCTCAGTACACTGGTGACCCAGCACTGGTCAGCATAATCAAATGTTAGCCACTACCAGTGTCCAACTGTTGGGCTGAGTACTTCATTCCACTGTCTTTCTCTGAACCTATCTACTGACTAACCAGCTGATTTTTTTTCTCAGCACAGATACAACTTCAACCTACCACATGCTGGAAACCTGACGTTCAGGCCTAAAGTGAGAAAAGCATTGTTCTTACAGGACAGATGGTGTTGAGTTACAATGTCAACTTTAAGATAGTTTGCAGGAAGCAACTGTGTTTTAATTCTAAGGACTAGTACCTATATTGTTCAACTTATTTATTGGGATTTATTAACTGTCGTTTTGAAGATATTCCCCAAGGCGGTGCACAGCAGATATAATTCAACATAAGACTTACAATTTTGTTAACAGTAGTAAAGACCAAATATAAACATAAGTACAATGAATGAGGTAAAGCTAAAATCAATAAGTTGAAACTTAATAGGACTACCATGAAACAGTTTCAAAAATATACTTAACAGCACTGAAATTCAAATAAGAGAAATATAAGACATACTAAAAAGGAGACTTAATACTTCTGAAGAATCTAAGCACAAATCAGAACATTTAAATAACAGATATGACACTAAGGGCTCCTTTTACGGAAGGTGCGCTACCTGAAAAACTACCGCCTGCTCAAGAGGAGGCGGTAGCGGCTAGCGTGCGCTATTCCGCGTGTTAAGGCCCTAACGTGCCTTCATAAAAGGAGCCCTAAGGCTTTTCTAGAATAAAAATTATCCTATAGCAGAGGGGTCAAATGCAGATTTTAGATGGGGACAAGATGGGTGGTACAGAGTGTGTTGGGATAGACAGATGGGAGGCTAAAGTCAAGGCAAGGTGTTTATACAGCTAAACAACTTATAAGGAACTGATTTGGTTAGTAGTGTGTGTAGCAAGCTAGTCCTGGTGCAGAATGAGGACCAGATTCTTGAATCGGCGCTAACTTCCTAGGCGTCAGTATGCACCCCTACGTCTGTTACAAACACCATCCAAATGGCATTTTTAACTGAAATTTGAGGCACATACTGGCGCCTAGGAAGTCGGCGCCGGTATAATGCCTATGTAGGCGCTTTAGGTTGAACATCAAAGTAGTGCGATCAATGCCGGAAATTGCAATAGGCGACCTAAAGAACCTACATAGGCGCAATTTTCACGAAGATAAGTGTTAGAAATGTAGACCCGGGAAACCCAGGCCTACATTTCTGGCACCTTTTGCACTGGTGTGATTCTGAAACCAGTGCCAATGTGTGATTGACACATGATCGGCGGTTCGAGAATTTTGGCCTGAGTGTATAGTCAATCACCCTATATATTAGGAGTGTGTGGCGCAGTGGTTGGAGCTACAGCCTCAGCACCCTGGGGTTGTGGGTTCAAACCCCGCGCTGCTCCCTGTGACCCTGGGCAGGTCACTTAATCCTCCATGGCCCCAGGAATGTTAGATAGATTGTGAGCCCACCGGGACAGATAGGGAAAATGCTTGAGTACCTGATTGTAAAACCACTTAGATAACCTTGATAGATAACCTTGATAAAAAAAACCTTGATAAAAAAAACCTAATAAACTTGAAAGGCTTGTCTTCCCATTGCTTAACACGCTTTGTGGAATAGAAATACCAAATGAAAGAAGCCAAGATATGCTATAAGAACAGGACCCAACTCATTAGTTAGGCAATAGACTTAAGTCCAGTCTTTAATTCACATTAATGAAGGTGCAACACCTTGATTGAAACAGAGAGTGCAACAAGAATTAAAGCTGGCAGGCTAATCTGCTCTCATATTGCCTGTTTCTAAGAGTGTCTTCCGGTATAACTCTGCAGCACCCCCGCAGACTGCAGTCTGAAGCAAGGCAGAGACAAACAGGTCCAGAAGGAATGTATTTGAAGGAGGGGTAAATGACAGAAGAGGGGCAGGAGATAAGAGGGGGAGCACAGCTGAAATAAGGAGTCATACTACCTCCTTTCTCTCTCCTCCCACTTTTTCCCATCCTGTTTCTCTATGCTGTCAAATCCCTCCTGTGATTCCATCTCTGTAGGAGTTCATTAAACAGGAAAATATTTGTTATCTCAAGCCTGTTTTCTAGCTATCTTCTTCTCACAATTCACCCCAATTATGAGGTGCAATCCCCTCTTTCCCCAATCTATATGCGCCTATTGATCTGGCACATTAAACTCAAAGCAACCAGCTGCATCACATTCAACATGCCTTCAGTGACTAGAACAAGATGACACCTGACATTTGTTTCATTAAAAAAGCAGCTTGGAAGAATATTTGAGGCTAAGTTCAGGCTCTTGTTCAGCCAAGGAGCCCACTGTATGGTCTCTGGGAAAGTCACAATTGTACTAGAGCACAAGTCTAATCTCAGTTCTGCTACAATGCCATTAACTCTTTCCAATATGCTGCACGTTCTTGGCAGGAAATACATTAATCCAAAGACCTTCAAGTGTCTAATGCTTACTGCATTTCATAATGTGCAAGACAGAAAAAAAATAAGATGACGACACAAAAATCCAGACCAATGTTTCTCATTGCCAGCAATCAGCTGCCCTATAAGGGGGGTGGGCAATCTTTAAATGCTATTTCATCTTAGAAAATACTATCATAAAGTTGAGCATCTCATAGGCAGCAACAGCAGTGACCTGAGTAACAAAGCCGGTACCTAACCTGTAAAGCTAGAAAAAAATGTAAAATGAAGCAGAGAATATACATTCTAGAAAGTAGTGCATTGGTATGAGAGTACTTGCAGTAGTACGCTGGTGTGAATAATGCTGCACTCACATACTTGGCATGTGAAGCCTGACATTGCACTAGTGTGGGAATATTGTAGTCAGAGTATGAATCCTGGCACTAGACTACTGAGGTGTGAATTGCATTGCACTGACCTACTGGTCAAATCCTGACATGTGCAGTGTGTGAATACCACTGCATTCATAGGTGAACATGTACCCTTGTGCAGTGTCTGACTAATGCTGCATTTGCAGGCTGTGAGAGTGAATCTATAATACGAAGGTAGAGAAAAATGAAGACACTGAGATTTCCCCCCCCCCCCATTTAGACAGTCAAATACATTTACTGTCAGGCCACAGACTGGCTGCTGGACTCAGGGACCCAGGTGTGATGAGAAGCAATGGGGAAAGATTCAATTAATACTGTAAATGCTGGCACGACTGAGTGCAGACAGGGAGCAAGCACAGCTGTCTGTTCAACTTCCTGTGTATCAGTCTCAGTCCATCAGGGGTTAGTAACCACTGGTTTGTGCAAAGAAAGAAATGCTAAAATGAAGAAGACACCTGAGTGCGAGCGAGACAGAAATAGATACACTGTAGGACAGAGTGAGGAAGACACCTAGAGAAACAAAACTATACAAACATCCATAGATATCAAAACAAATAAGATGATAATTTGCAGTGGGCCTGATAGGAAAAGATGCAAAGATCATCTATACAGTGGAAAAAATTAGTGCTTTAAGAACCAAGGTTACAAATTTGGCAACTTAGATTTAGTACAGCATTAAAAAAAAAAATAGCGAGTTGTGAATGCAAGGTTGCAAAACACGAGAAGGCATTTTCAAGAGCTGGAGGAAGGCTAGAGTGCTTAGAACAGTGGTGTCAAAGTCCCTCCTCGAGGGCCGCAATCCAGTCGGGTTTTCAGGATTTCCCCAATGAATATGCATGAGATCTATTAGCATACAATGAAAGCACTGCATGCAAATAGATCTCATGCATATTCATTGGGGAAAACCTGAAAACCCGACTGGATTGCGGCCCTCGAGGAAGGACTTTGACACCCCTGGCTTAGAACAAGGTCTTACCAGTAAAACAAGTGGCGATAACACACCTTGGTACAAATAATTAATAAAAGTCCAATTCTGAAGATCATAGTTGCTGGAAAGTTAGAGACAAAGTAGAGGTGGTCCAGAGAAGAGTTACCAAAAAAAGAAATGAAATTGCCACAAAGGTAACTGGAACGCAATGACCACAAACACTTGCAATCTAAAAAACCAAAATCATGATCTACAAACCCGGATGTTAGAGGCAGATGGATATTTTTGCTATCACAGAGACATGGTTCAGTGATTCCCATGGATAGGATGCAAACATACTGGGCTATAGTCTTTTTAGGAAGGACAGAGATGGTTGAATAGTTGGAGTAGTAGCTCTCTATGTAAAGACCAATATCCAAGCAACTGAAATACAAGGGGCCTGAGGAAAGAAAGAAGCGATATGGATCACTTTGAAAAGATAAGATGGAACTTCTATCTATGTGGGTGTTGTCTACAGACCTCAGACTCAAACACAGATATCCAAAAGTTGGGAAAGAAAAGGGGATTTCAACCAGCCATCTGCAGAACGGAAAGTTCCGTCTGCAGAATAAGAAAGAAGTAGAGAGATAGTGGATGCCTTTCAAGGGGCTCAGCTCAAATAGTGATGGAACTGATGAGATAAAGTTAAACTGGATCTGGTGGTCACAAATGGGTGAAAGTGGGTAATCTAATGTCCAAGTGGGTACCCACTTAGGCGGTAGTGATCATCACACAGTTTGGTTTGATATAACAGCTAAAGTGGAGGGTGGCCATACAAAACTTAAAGTCCTGGATTTCAAATGTATGGAGTTTAGTAAAATGGGGGAGTATCTGAAGAGCGAACTGATAGGATGGAAGAAAATAAGAGAAGTGTAAAAACAGTGGTCCAAGCTGAAAGGAACAAAAACTGGTTACCGACCTTTATATAAGGAAAATAAATAAAAACAAGAGAAAAAGGAAACCAATAAGGTTTTCCAAACTAGTGGCAGAGAAAATAAAGGCAAGAGAGCTGACATTCGTGAAATATTTAAAAAACTCAAGAGGAGCACAGAAAGTAATACTAGATGAAACTGCAAGCAGCCAAGAGAGATGTCTGGCAAAAGCACAAGTGAACAGCAAATGATTAGAAATGTAAAAAAGGGAGACAAAATTTTTTTCAGGTATATTAGTGAAAGGAGGAAAATGAAAAATGGAATTGCGAGACTGAAAGAAGCTATAATCTGCACGTGGAGAGTGTTGAGGAAAAAGCAAACGTGCTAAACAAATACTTCTGTTGTGTGTTCTCTTATGCTTCCGCAGCTGGTGTCATGATTGTAGCAGATTTACGGGTCTCGCCACGTCTGTGTAGAAAGAACAGATGTTTCAGCCATCACCCGGAAACCTGCTACAATAACTTCTGCTCTGTGTTTACAGAAGAAAATCCTGGAGAAGGACCATGATTGGCTGGCAAAGTTACAAGTAAGAATGGAGTGGATACCATGCTATTCACAGAAGAAAGTGACTATGAACAATTTGAAAAATTGAAGGTAGACAAAGCCACAGGACCGGATGAGATTCATCTCAGGATACTGAGGGAGCTGAGAGAGGTTCTGGTGGGTCTTCAAAGATTTATTCAATAAATCTTTGGAGATGGGAGAGGTTCTGTGGGATTGGAGAAGAGCAGATGTGGTCCCTCTTCACAAAAGTGGGTCACAGAGATGAAGTGGGAAACTACAGGTCAGTAAGCCTCACTTCAGTTATTGGGAAAATAATGAATGCATTGCTGAAGGAAAGGATAGTGAAGTTCCTAGAATCTAATGAGTTACAAGATCCAAGACAGCATTGTTTTACTAAAGGTAAATTATACCAAATTGAATTCTTTAACTGGGTGACCAGAGAATTGGATGTAATTTACTTAGATTTCAGCAAAGCCTTGACACGGTTCCTCATAGGAAACTCTTGAACAAACTTGACAGGTTAAAGTTAGGACCCAAATTGGTGAACTATATTAGAAACTGGTTGACGGACAGAAGCAAGAGGGTAGTGGTTAATAGAATTTGTTTGGAGGAAGGAAAGATGAGTAGTGGAGTGCCTCAAGGATCAGTGCCAGGGCTGATTCTGTTCAACATGTTTGTGAGCAACAAAGGGTTAGGTTTGCCTTTTTTGCAAATACCATCAAGATTTGTAACAGAGTAGACGTCCCAGAGGAAATGGAAAACATGAAAAAGGATCTGCAAAAGTTGGAAGAATAGTCTAATGTCTGGCTACTAAAATTCAACAGAGAAGTACAGAGTGATGCATTTGGAGATTAGACATCCGAGGAAGATGTATGTGCTGGGAGGCAAAAGATAGATATGCATAGATGGGGAGAGGAAGATAATGGGGAGATAATGTCTGAGGAACAGAAGGTGACAAAATAGCGTGACAAAGCAGTGGCTGTAGCCAGAAGGATGCTAGGCTGTATAGAGAGAGGAATAACCATCAGAAGGAAGGTGGTGGTGGTGTTCAGTTTTGGAGGTCGTATCTGGCTAAGGATATAAGACTTTAAGTGGTTCAGAGGAAGGAGACAAAAATGGTAGGGGGTATGAGAAGAGACTGGAAGACCTGAGCATGTGTACTCTAGCAGAGAGGAGGGACAGGGAGGATACAATACTTGAAAAGGTATTATAATAGAACCAAACCTTTTCCAGAGAATGGAAATTGATAAAATTAGAGGGCATAAATTGAGGTTGAGGAGTGGTAGACTTAAGCGTAATATTAAGAAATTATTTTTCATGGAGAAGTTGGTGGATGCCTAGAATGCCCTCCCAAAGGAGGTGGTGGAGAGGAAAACAGTGAAGGAATTAAAAAAAGAATGGTATGAACACAGAGGATCTCTCATTAGAATATGAATGGTATAAATTGAAGAACTAAGGCCAGTACCAGGCAGACTTGCACGATCAGTACCCCATCTATGGAAATTCAGTTTAAGATGGGCTTGGGAGAGCTTTGGTGGGAGCCCCAGCAATTTGGAACATGAGGATGGTGCTGGGCAGACTTTCACGGTCTGAATCTTGCAAATGATAAGATGGTTTGGATAAGCTGAAGTAAGCTTTGATGGCAGCTCCAGTAGTTGGAACCAAAGGACAATGCCAGGTGGACTTCTAAGGTCTATGGTCCAGAAATAACAAAGAAAAAAAAAAAAAAAAGACATTTTAATTTAATCATGAAATTGTAGTGCGTGTAATTATAGGACAGCAGGTCTTTATCTGCTGTCATTTACAATGTTTCAGTGAAGAGTTAACACAAAAGCTGTATAAAATAATACACAAGGACTTAAATATACATATCTACCCTACAGTAGAGGGAAAGAAGGGAGAGGTTAGAGACAGTCAAATATTCAAAGGTATAAACAATGCACATGAGACACCCTTGTAGAAAGTACTAAAAGAGTAATCGTCGTCCCCCCCCCCCCCCCCAATATTCAGTGGGATTTAGCTGGCCAGGAATGTCTCCCAGTCAGCTATCTCCTACTGAATATCAGGCTCACTGGCCAACCTGGTGACCGGCTATGTAACATTGCATAGCTGGTAATCAATGATTTTAATCAGCTTACCAGGTAAGGTACCTAGCCAGACAGATCCACCCAAAAGGCTGATCTATATTTGGCCATTAGCCTTAGCCAGCCAGCCAGCCAGCGAAAATCGGCTTGGCTGGCTAAGCACAAACTACCGACCTTTCCTGGATATTCAATATTGAGGTTGCCAGCATTGAATATCCAGGATCACAGCCAGGCTACCTTCTGCAATTCAATACTGAACCTAGTATCTAATATGAGAGGTGTGCAGTGTATGGGAATATGAGAGTTGGTACTCAACAGCAGAGCTTCCCAAACTGTAGGTCACAACCCCAAATAGGATCACAAGCTGGGTGGGCCTTCATTAGGCCACACCTACAGAAAGTCATGTGCTTTCTGTGGCCACATGAATAGTGTGGCAGTCACAAAAAGATGAATGCTGCTCGAGAGTAACAAAATAATTTTATCACAGCTAAGGGTACATTTAAAAACTGTATGCCTGATCGTCAAGGACCTTAATGGAAATAGTCCAGAGTATCTGAAGAACAGGATCTCTCTTTACACACCTCCAAAGACGTATCCCTAATGACATCCTCTCCAAAGACATCACACGATACGACACCCACCAGTGAGCTTTCTTTTAAATAATCCCTACACTCTGAAATGCATTCCCTGAAAGGCTTCAGGAAGTAGGTGAAAGCTTGGATCTTCAACCTGGTTTTTAATGAAAAAAGTAACATACAGTACTTGATAATCACACACAAAGAATAACACCAGCTGCAAATACTATAACAGGATGTTTATCCATTCTTACTTTAATTGCACACAGTAGAGGCCCTGATGTTCTGCTTGTTTCAGTACCTGAGACAGCTCCCATCATATTCTCTCATATTGTCTGGAGCCTAGTGAAATCCACGACAGGGCCTCAATTTTCAACTTGTATTCTCGTTCCTTATTTCTCATTTATTTTCCAATCTCCCAGCCCCTGAATTTGCTTACTCTCTTCTACTACAGTGCTCTGTTTTCAAGGAACTGCACACATTCTGCAGGTAGTTTTGTAAGCAACTTGAGCATTTATAATCGTATTTCACACACCTCAGTAGGAAGTTATATATACCAGAATATATACCCATAAAAATTTGTACTTAAAAAGCATATTGTTACTTTTATGTCACTTATGCATAAATTGTTCCCAAGGGCTGAGAACAGGCAGAGTGGGAACACAGGCATTTATGTGCATCACTTTGCATTTGAAATTTAATGTAGACAATTACAAAGTTGTGCACATTGGGAAAAATAACCCAAATCATAGCTATCAGATGCTAGGGTCCACCTTGGGGGGTCAGTACCCAAGAAAACAATCTTGGTGTCATTGTAAACAATACACTGAAATCTTCAGCCCAATGGCAGGAAAAAAAAAAAAAGCAAACAAGTTGATAGGAATTATTAGAAAAAGGATAGTCAACAAGACTAAGAATGTTATAATGCCTCTATTACTCCATGGTGTGACCTCACTGAGTATTGCGTTCAATTCTGGTAAAAAAAAAAAAGATATCAATTCTGGTTCATAAAAAGATATATCAAAACTAGAAAAAGGTTCAAAGAAGAACGACCAAGATGAAAAAGGGGATGGAACTCCTCTCAAATGAGGAAAGACTAAAGAGGTTAGGGCTATTCAGTTTAGAAGAGAGACAGCTGAGGGGAGATACGATTGAAGTCTACAAATCCCTGAGTAAGGGTATGTGGATCAATTTTTTGTTACTCCTGACCAATGCTGCTTTTGGCTATAAAAAAAGGTGCTTCTTCCCATCAAGAATTTTTAAAAATTCAGAATTTCACTAAATTTTTATTTTGTCCTTTTTCTTGGTGAAAATACGAGTACTTTAAAAACTCAAGGTAAATAATATATAAATGCTTCTTATAGATATAAAGAAATGAGGGAGTAAGGCCATTCGCAGATTTAAAAACAGTCTTGTGACAGTCTCTGTTCTTTCTGCCTTACTCAAAACAACATTCATTTTTCTCCCTAGTTAAATACTTTCTTTGGTTTCTGTCTTAGCTTGGTAGAAGTCAGTGAAACGTCTGCAAACACTCAAAGGTGTCAGGTACCATCATTAATTACCATGTTATTATAGCACTGGCATCTACCCTAGCTCTAGCCAGGCTTACTGCCATAAATTCTCTTCAAGGCTAGTTCTTTCAATGTCTGTGGGGGAGGGGGTGGGGAGACAAAAGGGTCCTCATGCCTTAGATAAACATTACAGATATTTTGCTGTAATGAAAACCTCTAGGCCACAAAAAGTCTCACCTGGCCCTTTTTGGATCTCAGGTCCACAATAGTATATTACAATTTACATATACATTTTTTTTCACTCATTCCCCTCTTAGTTAGGCCCATACTAGCGGGCATTCCCTTCTTGGGCAGCTCCATACTTGCAGTCTGGACACTTAGAAAAACCATAGTACAGATTTCAAACTTTTATATTTGTTAACTGCATGTTACCTATTTTTTATCCCAACAACCAAACAAGTAGTGGGATGGGACAATGGACTCTCAGTCTTCACAGATGAACTGAAGAAGATTGCATCAAAACAGTTTATTATATCCAAACAGAAGCAATCTTGTCCTGACAGTACTGTATTTCAGTGTGAAATACGCCCGATTCAGGGGTCACAAATGCTGAGTTAAAACAAACAGATATAAATAAATCAATAAATAACTGAGCATAATAAAACATAAAACAAAAATTAAAATGTCAGAAGAAACACAAAGCCAACCTGTAGAGAGAAACAATGTTCTAAAAAGGAATTATGTGATGAGATGATAAAAATCACAATCCTGAAAAGAAACAGAGAATGACAATAAATATGTAAAATGCCAACATTGTATATCCCATATGCATAATGAAATAATCATTGAAAAATGCGCTAAAAAGACATGCCCAATTGTACTGTTGAAAGAAATAATAAACTGTCATCAAGAACATGCATTGCCACAGAAGTATACCACAAGGAAAAGAGGCATAAAGCAGAATGGTATCTCACCACATTATACGCACATAATTGCATCTCTTTGAACGAAAGTAAATTGTGGTTATATATGCACAAACCACTGAGACAACTATTATGCCAAACAATAGTACAATATAATAGGGATTCATTTATCCACAAGATTTAAAAATGAAAGGGTAATATATCATTATTTAATGTTCAATTACCATAGATAAAATAAAAAATAAGGAAAAAATGCCAGTGGATGCATCTAAAAACCCCAAAATATGACTTACTTAGAAAAGGGGGGGTGTTAAAATGCTTACCGTGAAGATATTTCTATATATTTAAAATACCTAAATTACAGACAATAACAATGAAATAACAGCTGGAAGTAGATATACAATGTTGGCATTTGCATATTTATCATTATTCTCTGTTTTTCAGGATTGCGATTTTTATCATCTCATCACATAATTCCTTTTTAGAATGTTGCTACTCTCTACAGGTTGGCTTTATGTTTCTGACATTTTTAATTTTTGTTGTATGTTTTATTATGCTCAGTTATATAGATTTATTTATATCTGTTTTAACTCATAGCGTTTGTGACCCCTGACACAGGCATATTTCACACCGAAACACAGTGAGTGCTATGTCGGATCAAAATCACTTGTTTGGATATAATAAACCATTTTGACACAATCCTCTTCTGCTCGTATGTGGACAGTCCATTGTCCCATCCCACTACTTGTTTGGTTGTTGCTGCTTTCATGGGATTGTTTTTCTGCTGGACTTTCTGTTTTGCACCTACTTTTATCCTCTCATATCCTTATCCTTGTAAAACTACATCTTTTTACATAAAGCACAGTTAGTTATCGTAACAGGTGTTATCCAGAAACAGCAGGCAGATATTCTCATGAATGGGTGACGTCACCAATGGAGCCCTGGTAAAGACCAATTTAAAAGTGCATCGCCACTTTAAAACTTTAGAAAGTTCGCGACAGACCAAACCGCACATGTACGAGTGCCTTCCCGCCCGATGTAGGGCATGCGGTCCCTTAGTTAAGATAAGCCAGCTAAGCAGCCAACCTGGGGAGGAGGATGGAATGTGAGAATATCTGCCTGCTGTCCCTGGATAACTCCTGTTACGGTAAGTAACTGTGCTTTATCCCAGGACAAGCAGGCAGCATATTCTCATGAATGGGTGACCTCCAAGCTAACAGAAATGGGATGGTGGGAAAGTTGGCCTTAAGAAAATAAATGTTGTAATACAGATTGGCCAAAGTGCCCATCCCGTCTGGAGAAAGACTCCAGACAGTAGTGAGAAGTGAATGTATTAACCGAGGACCAGGTGGCAGCCTCACAGATTTCCTCAATGGGAGTACATCTGTGGCAAGCCACAGAAGCTGCCATAGCTCTAACTTTGTGGGCTGTGACACGACTCTCCAGTGCCAGTCCGGTCTGAGCATAACAGAAGGAGATACAGGCAGCCAGCCAGTTGGATATTGTTCTCTTGGAAATGGATCGCCCCAACTTGTTTGGATCAAGAGAGATGAACAATTGGGGAGATGTTCAATGAGGCTTTGTCCGATCAATGTAATAGGACAAAACCCATTTACAGTCCAAAGTATGTAAAGCGATTTCTCCAGCATGAGAATGAGGTTTAGGAAAAAACACTGGTAGAACAATGGACTGATTGAGATGAAATTCAGTGACAACTTTAGGAAGAAACTTTGGATGTGTGCACAGAACCACTCTGTCATGATGAAACACTGTGAAGATTGGATCCACCAACAAAGCTTGCAGCTCACTGACCCTCCTGGCAGAGGTGAGAGCAATAAGTAAGACAACTTTCCAGGTGAGAAACTTGAGATGAACTGTGGCCATTGATTCAAATGGTGGCTTCATCAAGCTGGAAAGAACTACATTAAGGTCCCAGATGACAGATGGAGGTTTGAGAGGTGATTTGTTTCCCACGTACTCACATTTATAGGACCCCCAGGGATCCCTGAAGAAGACTTTTTGTCGAAACGTGGACTGTGTTGGGTCCGAGTCCTGTATCCCTAGCGGATTAGGTCCTTTAAGGGTTTTATGTGGATGATTTATTTTTATGTGGATGAAATTATTTTATGTGGATGATTTCAGTGTACCTTTGGAACTTTGACACTTTCAAATAAAGTCCATTTAGGAACATCGTTACTCCAGAGTTCTTTTTGGTTTGGGGGTTTGTTTGTTTTTTCTTTGTATTTTCTTCTTTGTGGATATTTTGGGGTCAATTCCTTTTGTATTTTTGAGAGGTGATTTAACATTAAAAAGCCCTTTCATGAACCTAGAGATCAAAAGATGAGCAGTAAGATGTTTTCCCTCAACTGGTATGTGAAAAGCTGTATTAGCACTCAGATGGATTCTGATAGATGTAGATTTGAGACCAGAATCAGACAATTCCACTGCCAAGGATGTTGGATCGTGATGATGCAGAAGATGAAAACCTAGTCCACTTTTGTTGGTAACATTGTTGAGTGGCTGGTTTCCTGGAGGTATCAATAATATGTTGAATAGGCTGAGAGAGACATAACTTCGAAAAACTCAGCCTGAGAGAAACTGTCAAGTGTAGTGATTGCAGGTTGGGATGCAGAAGTGATTCCTGATTCTGAGTGAGCAGAGTAGGAAATACTGGAAGAGGTATGGGCTCCTTAGAACTGAATTGAAGTAGAAGGGAGAACCAGTGTTGTCTGGGCCACCATGGAGAAATGAGAATCATGGTGGCTGCTTCACTCTTGAGCTTCAGAGTTTTCAACATGAGAGGAAGTGGTGGGAATGCATATAGGAACATGCCTGTCCAGTCGAGAAAAGCATTTGCTTTCAGACATAGAGGAGAGTAAAGTCTGGAGCACAACTGAGGCAACTGGTGATTGTGAGGAGCCGCAAACAAGTCCACCTGCAGAATGCCCCATTAAGCAAAAATGGACTGGAGAGTTGCAGAGTTAAGAGTCCATTCATGAGGCTGAAGAATTCTGCTGAGGTTGTCTGCTATGGAATTCTTCTCCCCTTGAATGTAGACAGCTTTCAAGAACAGATTGTGAGCTGTCACCCAAGTCCAGATTTTCTGGGCCTCCTGACACCAACAGGAGAGAGCCTGTGCCTCCCTGCTTGTTTATGTAATACATTGCTACTTGATTGTCCGTGTGAAGGAGGAGGACTTGGGGGCAGAGAAGATGATGGAAGGCCTTTAGGGCATAAAATATCGCTCTGAGCTCCAGGAAATTGATGTGAAATTTCCGCTTCCTGGCGGTCCAGAGACCCTGAGTCTGAAGATCATCTATATGAGCCCCCCAGGCATAAGGGGAAGCGTCTGTCATGATGACCTTGTGATGAGGGGGCAAATGGAAAAGGAGACCTCTGGAGAGATTGGAAGACATCATCCACCAACGAAGCGACTGCAGAAGAGATGTTATATGCATTGAAAATACTTGATATTGCATTTAAATCAAAATCTCAATAAACTTGAAATTTGATATTACAGATATATGTTGCAAGACGATCCATCGCTTGAGACCACTGAGAGGCAAGGGTCCGAAGATGAAGCCATGCTAGAGGTGTGACATGGACAGTGGAAGCCAGGTGGCCCAGGAGAACCATGATGTGTCTGGCAGAGATGGATTGCAGAGGATGCAATTGCTGACAAAGGCGGATGAGAGTCTGAATGTGATCCTGAGGAACAAACGCTCTCATGAGAGTGGTGTCTAATATTGCCCCAATGAACTGCAGTTTAGCTGGAATGAGATGCGACTTGGGGAAGTTGATTTTGAATCCCAGAAGTTGTAGAAAAGAAATGGTCTGAGATGTTGCTTGAACCACTTCTTGAGAAGATACTGCCTTGATCAACCAGTTGACCAGGTAAGGGAAGACTTGAAGACCATGTGATCAGAGAGATGCAGCCATTACAATCAGGCACTTCGTGAAGACTCTGGGAGAAGATGCCAGGCCGAAGGGAAGTACCTTGTATTGGTAATGACAGCGATTGATTTGGAAACAAAGATACTTTCTGGAAGTCAGTTGAATTGAGATGTGTGTGTAGGCTTCCTTGATCTAGGGAGCATAGCCAGTCATTCTGATTGAGGAGAGGATAAAGTAGGGTGAGGGAGAGCAATCTGAATTTCTCCTCGACTAGAAATTTGTTGAGAGCTCTGAAATCCAGGATGGGTCTCAGTCCTCCAGTCTTCTTGGGGACTAAGAAGTAACAGGAGTAGAATCCCTGATTCTGCTGAGTGAGAGGAACTTCCTCGATGGCATTCAGCAGAAGGGTTTGAACCTCCTGCAGAAGAAGGGAGGACTGTGCAGGGTCCAAAGCAGACTCGCTTAGAGGATGGTCTGGTGGTAGGGTCTGAAAATTGAGAGAGTAACCCTGACGAATGATGTTGAGGACCCAAAGGTCTGATGTTATGAACTTCCAATGACCTATGAAAAACTGCAGACGGCCTCCGATAGGCTGAGACAAAGACTGTAGAATGGTGACATTAACTATGCTCTAAAGAAACATGTCAAAAAGGCTGTGTAGATTTTGGAGGGGCAGCCTGCTGTTTTTGCTGTTACTGACATGGTTGTTGCTGTTGTTGTCTCTGTCTCCTGGGGTCATAGGCTTTGCAGCAAACCATCTCTAATAGGAGGATTGTCTGAAAGGACAAGAAGGTGGAGGTTTCTTTTTGGGCTTTACCAGAGTATCACACCTGGTCTCATGGGCCGATAACTTCTGGGTAGTCATGTCCAAAGATGCACCAAAAAGTTCATCCCCCAAACAAGGTGCATTAGTCAACCTATCCTGATGGTTGACCTCAAGCTCCAACACTCTAAGCCAGGCAAGATACCGCATAGCCACTGACATAGCCACAGCACGTGAGGAGAGCTCAAAAGTATCATGAGGACCAGGTACTTACAAAGCTGGAGTAAGTCAGAGATGAAATGCTGAAAAGCAGGAAATTTACGGTCAGGTAAATATTTGTGAAATGTGGCAACTTGGTTGACCAAGTGCTTTAGGTAAAAAGAAAAATGAAAAGTGTAGTTGCCAGACCGGTTGACCAGCATAGTATTCTGGAACAGTCTTTTGCCAAAACGGTCCATGGTCTTATCTAGAGAATGACACAGGGAAAAAGCTTGTCCCAGTCTCCACCCCGCGAGCTCAGTCCTCGTCCCGTCCCCGCAAACCATCTGATCCCATCCACACAAACCATCTCCCTTCTGTGATCCTATTTTTCCCATTTTTATATCTCCCGTCTGTATCTGTATACTCCCTCCTGTGCCCATCATTGCCACCTCCCCCCCCCCCGTGTCCATACACCATCCCCATGTATCTCCCCTTTATGTCTCTGTCCCTATGCCCCCATGCTCAGAACATAATAACTACCTGCAAGGGTTATGGGATCATTACTTTTACAGGCTGAATGCTGCTGCATGTGGCCCATTCTTTTAAGTCTCATTGAAACCTCCCTAATTTCATCCCCAACTCATGATGTAACCTTTGAATTTATTAATCATTTCTACGGACCTCTAGAACTAAGAATTTGTTATCACAGATTTCTATTTTAGTCACAGAAAGTAAACCACTTAATTGCTTTCCTCCATGATATCTGCCCCTGTAAGCCACTTCAATGCTCTCCTCCATGATATCTGCCCCTGTAAGCCACATTACCAGCCTCACCTACTCCCCATTACCACATTTATACTCTCTGTAGTCACACTCCTCTCACTCATTTGCTTGGAAGTTGCCCATTGATTCTCTTACATGGTTCCTTATCTCTCAGGGTGCTCCCCACCATGCAGTCCAGCAACTCCCCATTGCCTCATCCCTTCCCTCTACCCCTAGTGTCCAACATCTCCCCTGCAGCAGCTTCCTGTCTTCCCTTATACCCTAACATATCCACAATCTCTCTCCACACCCCCTTGTAGTTCAGCATTTCTGCACTCTCTCTCTCCATCCATCCTTTGAAGCCCAGCAATGTGCATCGTACCTATAAAACCCTCCTCATGCACCTTGACCGTGTAGTCCTCTGAAATTTCTATCAAGCTGAAGAAATTGCATCTGCTGCGCTAGCACAAGAAGAGGAGCTTGATGAGCGGGTGGGTAACCAGTCAGAGGCCATTCTTCTCGATGCTCGTCACCTGCTGCATACGGTGACCCAGGAGCTGTAGTGCCATGGCCAGCCCTGGGCCGGCTCCAAAGTCTGCCGAACCATGCTCACTGCCCTGCTTCTGCTCCAGAGTGGCCAAACTAGTCTTCCATCGAGCCTAGCACAGAAGCCAAACCTCAAACCTCTCGGCTCTCTCTCTATCCCTGCCAGAGCATTGATGTCACCGGGCGGTGAATGGCCTTCTCCCCATCCTGCTACGACCAATTTTTTTTCGTCCCCGTTTTGGCAGGTTATCCACAGCTAACACTCACCGTGTCATTTTCTAGTCTTACCCTCTCTGCCAAGAGGTATAAAGGCATAGACACTAGCCCCCGCAGATTTTTTCAGCGTTGACTCCCCAGGAGGGATTCATGGGGAAGTTGAGATTTGTCAAACCCTGGAATGGATACCATCCTATATAGTGAATTGAGCTTATGAGGAGCCACAGGGATGGTAAGAGAAGTTTTCAAGTTTTTGTAAAAAATTTTCCTTAATATGTCACGGAGGGGAAGTTTAAGAACATAAGAATTGCCACTGCTGGGTCAGACCAGTGGTCCATCTTGCCCAACCATCTACTCACGCAGCGGCCCTTAGGTCAAAGACCAGTGCTCTAAATGAGTCAAGCTTCACCTGCGTACGTTCCAGTTTAGCAGGAACTTGTCCAACTTTGTCTTGAATCCCTAGAGGGTGTTTTCCCCTATAACAAGACTCCAGAAGAGCGTTCCAGTTGTCTACCACTCTCTGGGTGAAGAAGACCTTCCTTACGTTTGTACGGAATCTATCCCCTTTCAGTTTTAGGGAGTGCTCTTTAGTTCTCCCTACCTTGGAGAGGGTGAACAACCTGTCTTTATCTACTAAGTCTATTCCCTTCAGTATCTTGAATGTTTTGATCATGTCCCCTCTCAGTCTCCTCTTTTCAAGGGAGAAGAGGCCCAGTTTCTCTAATCTCTCACTATAAGGCAACTCCTCCAGCCCCTTAACCATTTTAGTCGCTCTTCTCTGGACCCTTTCGAGTAGTATCGTGTCCTTCTTCATGTACGGCGACCAGTGCTGGACGAAGTACTCCAGGTGAGGGCGCATGATAACCTTCTCCGATCTGTTCGTGATCTCCTTCTTTATCATTCCTAGCATTCTGTTCGCCCTTTTTGCCACCACCACACATTGTGTGGACGTCTTCATTGACTTGTCAATCAAAACTCCCAAGTCTCTTTCCTGGGAGGTTTCTTCATGTACCGCTCCGGACATCTTGTATTCGTACATGAGATTTTTGTTACTTACATGCATCACTTTACACTTATCCACGTTGAACCTCATTTGCCATGTTGATGCACATTTCTCAAGCTTGATTATGTCACGTTGCAGATCTTCACAATCCCCACATGTCTTCACTACTCTAAATAACTTCACATCGTCCGTAAATTTAATCACCTCACTCATTGTACGTGTCCAGATCGTTTATAAAGATTTTGAAGAGCACTGGTCTAAGCACCAAGCCCTGCGGCACCCCACTGGTGACGCTAATCTAATCTAATCTAAACCTTAAATTTATATACTGCATCATCTCCATGAGTATGGAGCTCGACACGGTTTACAAGAACTTAAAATAGTGGATAGAGAAGAAGAAAAAGGATTACATGAACTTATGTGTAGAAGGGGGGAGAGAAAGGGGGGGAAGGATAGAGTTACAATTTGCTGAAAAACTGACGCTCTTCCAGTCCGAGCATTGTCCATTTACCCCCACTCTGTTTCCTATGTTCCAGCCAGTTTTTTATCCACGTGAGTATTTCACCCTCGATTCCACAGCTTGCAATTTTCTGAAGTAGTCGTTCATGTGGAACCTTGTCAAACGCCTTCTGAAAATCCAGGATATACGTCAACCAGGTCGCCCTTGTCTATCTGCCTGTTTACTCCCTCAAAGAAGTGCAGCAAGTTTGTCAAATACAATCTGCCTTTGCTGAAACCGTGCTGACTTGCCCTCATCAGCCCATGTCCGTTAAGGTGATCAATGATGGGGTCCTTTATCAGCACCTCTACCATCTTTCCCGGTCCTGAAGTCAGACTCACCAGTCTTGAACCTTTCTTGAAGATCAGCATAACATTTGCCATTTTCCAGTCTTCCGGAATCTTTCCCGATTTGATCAACAGATTGGCTATTAGTTGAAGCAGTCCAGCTATAGGCCCTTTCAATTCCTGGATGACCCTCGGATGGATGCCATCCGGTCCCAAGGATTTATCGCTCTTAAGCTTATCGATCTGCCTGCATACCTCTTTTAGACTGACTGTCAAACCTGTCCAATTTCCCATCTTCGTTTCCAGGATATAGCCTGATGGGTTCCGGTATGCTGTGTATATCCTCTTCAGTAAATACAGATGCAAAAAATGTGTTCAGTTTGTCGGCAATTGCTTTGTCCTCCTTTAGCACTCCCTTTATTCCATGGTCATCCAACAGTCCCACCACTTCCTTCACGGATTGTTTCCCCTTAATATATTGAAAGAACGGCTTGAAGTTTTTCGCCTCCTTGGCTATTTTTACCGCCTTATGGCAGCTGTGTTGATGTTGTTTGTGCTTATTCCAGTTTTTGTCCATTTTTGACCTTTTCCATTCCTTAAAAAAAAGTCTTCTTGTCTCTGATCTCTTCCTTCACCGCTACAGTGAGCCACGCCGGTTCCTTGTTCTTTTTCCTCTTGGACCCCTTGTTGATACACAGTATATATAGATTTTGTGCCTCGGTGACTGTGTCCTTAAAAAGGGACCATGCTTGTTCTAGCGTTTTTACAGCGCTTATCCTTTTCTTAATCTTCTTCCCCACCATGAGTCTCATCCCTTCATAATTCCCTTTTCGGAAGTTCAGTGCCGTGGCCGTCGTTCTGGATCGGTGTTTTGCCCCTGTGTCCAGGTTGAAGCAGATCATATTGTGATCACTGTTTCCCAGAATCCCTTCCACTTCTACACCTTGCGCCAGTCCTCGTAGTCCATTTAGAATTAAATCCAGAGTTGCATTTCCTCTCGTATTTTCCTTGAAAAGTTGTTCCAGGAAGCAATTGCCTACAACATCCAGGAACTTGGTCTCCCTACTGCAGCCGGAGGTGCCTAGGTTCCAGTCTATCCCCGGGTAATTGAAGTCACCCATAATAACTGCGTTGCAGTTATGTTTAATCTCGTCCGTCATTTCTCCATCAATTTCTTTGGACTGCCCTGGGGGTCAGTAGTAGATGCCGATCTTCGTTTCCATTCCATTTGTTCCCGGAATTTTGACCCATAGAGACTCCTTATTTTTCATTTTCGGTGTGTTCTCTCTGATAGACTCAATTCCCTCTTTGATGTATAGGGCAATACCCCCACCTTTTTGACCTACTCTGTCTCTGCGGTATAGTTTGTATCCTAGTAGCACAGTGTCCCAGACATTTTCCTCGTTCCACCATGTCTCCGTGATGCCGATGTCAAGGTTATCTTTTTGTGCCATAGCTTCCAATTCCCCCATCTTATTCCTTAGGCTTCTTGCGTTCATGTACATACACTTGAGTTTATGGCATGTTACTTTCTTGCATTTCCTTCCCTCTTGTGTCCCTTTCGATCCGTCAGGATTTCTGTCTTGCCTATGACCAGGGCCGGATTAACCAATAGGCCCAGTAGGTAAGTGCCTAGGGCCCGAAATGGTCAGGGGGGCTCGCCAAAGGAGAACACTGAAAAAGTTTTTTTTTAACAGCATCGGCCCCCTACCCAGCATTGATTGTCAACACCGGGCCCCCCCTCAATCTTCAATACCAGTACCCCTCTCAATCGGCAACACTAGGCCCCCCCTTGATCAACACCGGACACCCACCTCGATCGTCAACACTGGGCCTGCGACTGCTCTCTCTCCTCCCGCTGCTGAAGCCTGTAAACAAATTTAACACACACCGTGGGGCTCTAACAGTGCGCGTGACGCTGCCGGATCCCCTCCTCCTCCATAAACGAAATGGGAAGTTATGTCATGAGGGGGAGGGAAGCCGTCAGCGGCACCATTAGAGCCCCACGGCGTGTATTAAATTTGTTTATAGGCTTTGGCAGCGGCAGGTGAGAGTGCAGTCACAGGCCCAGTATTGCCGATCGAAGGGGCAGGGGTCCGGTGTTGACGATCTAGGGGGGGGGGCGGCGGGAGAGAGAGTAGTAAATGAGTCGAAACCGGCAGGCCTGGGGATGGGAAGATGCTAGATGGAAGAGCAGTCAGGGAGAACAAGAAATTTGGTATGTTGGAGCAGGGAATGAGAGGGAGGGAGAGAAGGGGAAATGTTTTACAAGGGCGGGAGGGGGACTGGATCATAGGGTGACAGGGGGAGAGAACAGCAGGAAAGAAAACAGAAGCAATCTTGGACCCTGAAGGGGAGGGAAGAGAGAGGTGGTGAAATAATTGATTATGGGGGGAGGGAAGAGAGGTGGGATAGGAAGATAGTGAAGGAAAAAGGACAGGGAGATGTCAGGCCATCAGAGACAGAGAGGAGATTCTGGGCTACAAGAATGGAGGGAAAGGATATGCTGAAAATTGTGGGAAAGACCAAGGGATAGGGGTAGCAAGGAGATGAATGAGAGGAAGATAGCCTCTAGCCCCTCACCTCCTCACTGCTGCTGCTGCTTTCCAACATGTGCCTGATGCTGACGGCACAAGTTCTCCCCACTTCCATCATCTGCCCCCCTTCTCTCTCTCTTTCCACCCCAGGCAATTCACTGAGGGCAGGATAACGTGATGGAATTGCCTGGGATGGAGAGAGAAGGGGCAGGTAATGGAAGTGGGGAGAAGAGAGAGAGGAGGCAGATGATGGAAGTGGGGAGAACTTGTGCCATCAGCTTCAGTCGCATATGAGGAAGCAGCACCAGTAGTGAAGAGGTGAGGGGCCCTCACCTCCTCACCACTGCTGCTGCTTTCCCCCATGCTGGATGGGGGGAAGAAGATAGTGAGATAGTGTAGGAGTGAAGGAAAGGGGTGGCAAGCTGTGAGTAGACACAGTGAAAAGAGGGAAACTGAATAGTAATAAAGAATTTAATTTAGACGGAAAACCAGAGAAGAAAAGGGAAGAGAGAAGAGTTGCCAGAAAACGGGGAATGAGACAGATATCAGATCTGAGTGGAGGAAATGAGAAGAGAGAGATGCTAAAAACCACAGGGGGGAGAGGAGAGATGGAAGGAGAGAGATTCCAGACCATGAGGGAACAGAGGGAAGATGATGGATGCCAGCCCAATGGGGGGGAGCAGGAGGAGAGATGGCAGAGGGAGGCAGATATTTTCTGGAAGGGGCAGACACTGGAAGGAAGAGAATGACAAGAAGATGAAAGCAGAAGTACAAGAGAAAGTTAGAAAAGAAATTATATTTTAAAAATGTTTTTGCTTCAGGATAAATTAGTATTGGAGCTGTGTTGATAAGTGTTTAGAAATAGA
This sequence comes from Geotrypetes seraphini, assembly GCF_902459505.1. Classification (NCBI taxonomy): domain Eukaryota; kingdom Metazoa; phylum Chordata; class Amphibia; order Gymnophiona; family Dermophiidae; genus Geotrypetes; species Geotrypetes seraphini. The sequence continues at coordinate 69,665,205 of NC_047094.1, read as the reverse complement.
AATGGTGATCCTTTTATTGGACTAATTTTAATACGTTTGACTAACTTTCAGAGACCAAATTCTTCTTCCTCAGGTCAGGACAGAATACTGTAACAGCAGTATACTTTACTGACCTAAGGAAAGAGGGTTTGACCTCTGAAAGCTAATTTAAAAATGTATTAGTCCAATAAAATGGTATTATCTTATTTTCCATTTTTGTTAATTTGTAAAGTGATTTATTTCTCTTTTTTCAAATGTACATCTGCTATCTTTATATTTTGTTCAGTATTGGGGGATATGCACCACTGTTTCTTCATCCCCTAAACTGTACCGTTCCTTTGGTTTGTAACACAAGCCAGCATGCTGAATGCTCTGCACTGCTCCGATGATAGTCAGAACAGTGCAGAACATTCAGCCCACCAGCCAGTGCTAAAAACCTCTTCTGTGCTTTTGTAAAAAAAATAGGGGGGGGGGGGTAGTTTGTGATTACTTATTCCATACTGAGTGAGGGTGGTACTGTGCTCTGTATGTATGAAAGACATGGTTTTCTGTTAGCACTGACCAGCCTTGTTTGGCGAAATGCATCAGGCATGGTTCCTGGGAGCACCTTGAATAAACCTGATTTGAATCTCCTTATTGTCTGCCCATCTTCTTTTGTTCCACGTTGGATTCTTCAATGGACTGCTTGCCTTGTTGTTTTGTTCCAAATTAACATACATTTGGAACACACCAAAGAAGATACAGATTTGGTTATTTATACATACATATGGGCTAAAGTTGGACGACAGAGTAGACACCGAAGAGGGAGTGGAAAATATGAAAAAGGATCTGCAAAAGTTAGAGGAATGGTCTAATGCCTGGCAACTAAAATTCAATGCAAAGAAATGCAGAGTAAAGCATTTGGGGATTAATAATAGGAAGGAACCGTATATGCTGGGAGGAGAGAAGCTGATATGCACGTACGGGGAGAGGGTCCGAAGATCTAAAGGTGAAAAAACAGTGTGACAAGGCAGTGGCTGCTGCCAGAAGGATGCTGGGCTGTATAAAGAGAGGCATAGTCAGTAGAAGGAAGAAGGTGTTGATGCCCCTGTACAGGTCATTGGTAAGGCCCCACTTGGAGTATTGTGTTCAGTTTTGGAGACCGTATCTGGCGAAGGACGTAAGAAGATTTGAGGCGGTCCAGAGGAGGGCGACGAAAATGATAGGAGGCTTGCGCCAGAAGACGTATGAGGAGAGACTGGAAGCCCTGAATATGTATACCCTAGAGGAAAGGAGAGACAGGGGAGATATGATTCAGACGTTCAAATACATGAACAAAATCTTTTTCAGAGAAAGGAAAATGGTAAAACCAGAGGACATAATTTGAGGTTGAGGGGTGGTAGATTCAAAGGCAATATTAGGAAATTCTACTTTACGGAGAGGGTGGTGGATGCCTGGAATGCGCTCCCGAGAGAGGTGGTGGAGAGTAAAACTGTGACTGAGTTCAAAGAAGCGTGGGATGAATACAAAGGATCTAGAATCAGAAAATAAGATTAAATATTGAACTAAGGCCGGTACTGGGCAGATTTGCACGGTCTGTGTCTGTATACGGCCATTTGGTGGAGGATGGGCTGGGGAGGGCTTCAATGGCTGGGAGGGTGTAGATGGGCTGGAGTAAGTCTTAACAGAGATTTCGGCAGTTGGAACCCAAGCACAGTACAGGGTAAAGCTTTGGATTCTTGCCCAGAAATAGCTAAGAAGAAAAAATTTAAAAATTTAAATTGAATCAGGTTGGGCAGACTGGATGGACCATTTGGGTCTTTATCTGCCGTCATCTACTATGTTACTATGACATAGAGCGAGGCAGTTGAGGAGTTGCAAACTTAGTTATTAATATAGACTTATGCATTTGAACACTTTTATATACATATGGAAAGGTTCAGATTTAAAGTCCTGGGCAAGTAGGTGGGAACGGAAGGAATGGGGGGGGGGGGGTTTGTTCAGAGATGTTTGGGGGCTTGCATAGAACTAAAACTGTACACTGGCACTGGTATGGCAATCTTTGTTTGTTTTGAATTTTATAATAAAAGAAAAAAAGAAATACAAGTGGAAATGAATAAGTAAATAAGAAAACAGGTAAATAAATGGGGCGGGGCTAGGGGGCCAGTATACTTGTGTGCCTAGGGGCCCTCGACGAATTAATCCTGCCCTGCCTATGACCTGGTGAGTCTTCCCCGCTATCTTCCTGCACAGTATCTTCTGGGTATACTAGTTCCCGAACCATCGACTCTTGGTTGACTGTCGCTTTCCCCTTCTTCCTAGTTTAAAAACTTCTCAATCTCTCTCTTGATGTTGCTTGCAAGTAGCCTTGTTCTATCTATGCTCAGGTGGAGTTCATCCTTCCTGAATAGCTTGTTCTTCCCCCAGAACGTCGCCCAGTTGCGAACGATGTGGAATCTTTCTTCCTTACACCAGCGCCTCATCCATGCATTGACTGCTTGCAGCTCCGTATGCCTCTTCTCATCAGCCCTGGGTACCGGCAGGATCTCTGAGAATGCTACCTTCAGCGTTCTGGTCTTCAGCTTCCCTCCTAGCATCCGGAACTGGTCCTTCAGTCCTTCCCTGCTGTAGTTCCTGTTGCTCACGTTGTTTGTCCACCACTGCCGTATCTTCCTCTTCCACACTGTCGATGATCCTATCGATGCGGCTCACTATATCTTCTACCTTGGCTCCCAGTAGGCAGGTCACCAGCTGATCCTGTTTTCCTCCCCTATGTGGCTGTCGATTTGTCTGATGATGAAGTCCCCCACGACGATTGCTGTCCTCTCTATCTTCCAGTCACTCATTAAAAATAGTTTTCTTACAGCTACCATTCCCACCAATTGGAAAATTGCTATTGTTACTCCAATACTGAAAAATCATAAAGTCAGTCAGGATGATGCCCAATTTCTAACTTACCTTTTCTGGCAAAGCTAATTGAAAAACTAGTCTTTGAACAACTCTCGGATTTTATCGAATCCTCAAATGCATTGCACCCTAACCAAACTGGTTTTCGCAAACACCATAACACAGAATACTCGATGTTAGGTCTCATAACTAATATCCATTATTACTTAGACCACCATAAATCAGTTGCCCTTTTTTCTTTAGACTTATCTGCGGCTTTTGATACTATCGACCACGACCTCTTACTTAACCGGCTAGAATCTCTGGGTATTGGTGGTCAGGTCCTAAATTGGTTTATCTCTTTTCTTTCAAACCGTTCCTCTACTGTTAGATTTAATGATGATTGTTCTAACTCTTATTCATCATCCTTCGGAATACCCCAGGGTTATATTCGGTCTCCTCTCTTATTTAATATTCTCCTTTCTCCACTACTTACAATTTGTCAATCTTTGGGTTTTACTTCATTTTCTTACGCAGATGACATTCAAACTTCTTCACCCATTTGATCCGGAAAACGACGAAGAAATTACAACAATCAATACTAAATTGGACACGATAAAAAATTGGCTTAGCCTTAATAAATTATCACTAAATATACAAAAATCTAAAACCATGTTTTTCACTTGGAAAAAAGACTTAACGCCGAGATCCTCATTTGTACTTGATAATATTCCCCTAGAATCAGTACCTATGTTAAAAATTTTAGGAGTAATTATTGATGTTAATCTATCTTTTCATAACCACATTAGTCAAATAATTAAATCTTGTTTCTATAAACTACGTTTGATACATTCTATCTCAACATTTCTAGAATCTAAATCCGTTAATATACTTACACTCTATGATTATAACTAAACTCGATTATTGTAATTCTCTGTTAATCAATATATCACAAAAAGAAAAAAGAAGACTTCAGATAATCCAAAATACTGCAATAAAACTTATTCATAAAGCAAAAAAATACGACCATGTTACACCACTATTAATCAATTCCCATTGGCTTCCTATCAGCCACCGTATTACCTTTAAGATATTATTCCTGGTATTCAAAATACTAACTTTCAATGAACCTCAATTTATGTCTAGAATGATCATTCCTTATTATGCCCCTCGTTCTCTTCGATCATCTTCACTAGACCTATTAACTGTCCTTTCCTTGAAAATTGTAGGCACAAGAAGAGATGACATGTTTTCTGTTATAGCTCCACAATTGTGGAATTCATTGCCACTCTATATCAGAAAAGAAAAAGATCTTATTTCCTTTAAAAAACTTCTAAAAACTTTCTTATTTAATGATGCTTTTAACAATTAAATTCTGAGACCCGTTACTTAATCCAGAATTCAATTTTTCCCTTCCTCTTGTTCTTTCCTCTTTTATGTTTTCCTATCTGAGAGAATTGTAACTTTTCCCCTCCTATCCTCCTATATCATGTCTGTCTTTAATCCACATGTATGATGAAATTTGTTAAGTGTTATAAGTATATTAGCTTTTTAATTGTTGTTTTTTATAAAACTGTTCATCGCTTAGAAAGTTTATATAGGCGATTCATCAAATGGTAATAAAACTTGAAATTTCTCTTGCCTCTCTAGTCGTAGGTCCGTGTCCCTGGTGAATGACCATCTCTCCAGCCATAGGTCCATGTCCTCTGTGCACTTCCATCTTCCCTCATCCTGGCATTGGCTTGCACCGGATTCGTCTTCCTTGTGGTTGTCCTCCAAGTGCTCCTCACTCACTGTAGGTGTATCTTGGCATCTCCACTGCTGTTGGTGATTTTCCATGGCCTCCCTTTATGCCTGTTCGATGAACTTCTCTAACTCCCCGACTTCTTCAACGGTTTCCTCTTTCATGAAGTTTTCTGCCTCTCTGTCCTCCTCTTCCACTGCTCGAAGTGCTTCTAGTTCCAGTATTCTGCCCTCCAGGAATCTGACTTGCTTCCTCAGGCCCTACAGTTCCTTGCATCAAGTGCATACATAAGACCGCCTCCCAGAGGGGAGGTAGTCATACATATGGCAAACAGTGCAGAAAACTGGGTAGCTCAACATCCTGCTTCTGTTGCTGTCCGCTTGCCGGTCTGTCATCTGAAGTGGCTTCTCCTTATCTAGGAATCTGTGTAGCGTCCTCGGTGTTACTGTGAAGACCTTTTCTTGATTTTAAACCTGCTATCCCCGTTGCTTGTGTGTGTCCTCTGTAACTGCCCTCTGCTACTACTGTGTTTAACTACTGCTTGTCTGTCCTGTTGCCCTTGTGGTACTTGCCTGTGTAGGTGTTCTTATTTAGTGTTTCTTCTTGGCTCGTCCTTTAAGGCCCTTCGGAAAGGTGCTCTAAGGTGAAAACCTTGAACGCTTGCCATCGACTTGCGCCAAACGGCTGAGCACCACTGGCCCCTTCCCTTTTAAGGAGGAACTCCAGCGACTGATGTTGGGGGTGGGCAAAGCTACCTCTCGCCAATGCCCCTTGCTCCCTCCTGCCTTTTCTTGCTCCTTGTTCCTCTTTCTTGTTCTCTGCTTTTCTCTCCTTTTCCTTTCCTGCCTCCTGCCCAAGCCTGTTTATCTGAGCTCCGTTGGCCCTTCCCCCTTTTAAGGAGGAGATCTGGTGGATGACATTGGGGGGCAGAGCTACCTCTCACCGATGCCCCTTGCTCTCCTGCCTTCTCTTGCTCCTTCTTTCCCTCTCTTTTCTCTACTTTTCCTTTCCTTACACCTGCTTGCCTGCCCAAGCCTGTTCAACTGAGTTCCGTTGGCTCCTCCCCTTTTAAGGAGCTCCAGTGGATGACGTCGGGGTGGGCGGAGTTACCTCTTGCTGATGCCTTGTTCTCTCCTGCTTTCGCTTGCTCCTTCCTCCCCTCTCCTGTTCTCTTCTCTGCTTCTCTCTTCTCCTTTCCTGCTTGTCTACCCAAAACATTTTCCAGCTAAACAGCAAGTGCAGTGAGAGTTCAGAGATGTCACCTTCAGTGTTGAGACTGCCTAAGCTATCAACTGAGATAGCAGAGGCATGACATAAACCATGGTTCTCTAGCTGAAGTTGGTGTGGTAGCAAGACTTGAACATATCAGTACCAAACTATCAATGCCTGACCAAAGTGAAATCAGTCCAGACTCTAAATCTATTCTCTCGAGGAAGAAGGGAGAAGGTAATTAAGAATGCCTGTAATCAGAAGAGAGGTAATTTTGCTGAGCAATCTGTGAAAGAATCTTGCTGGTAATCTTGAAGGAGGAAGAGTTGGAGCAATGTAATCAAAAGTAATCAGAAAATGATTAGTCCAAGGGAAAGTTTGAGTATTCATTAACATATGAATGATCCTCGTATGAGAAAGCACCAGATCCAAGGTTTGGCCTCCAATGTGAGTCGGGCCTTCAATGTGCTTGTTCAGGCCTAGGTCAGTAGTAAGTGTAATGAATTCTTGGACATGGGGAATGATAGGATAGTCAAGGTGAAGATTAACATTTCACAATATGACTGGGTGGGAGGATTCTAAGCAGTGGTCTATCATGGACATGTAGAGAACATTGAATACACAGACCATAGACAGAGGGTGATAAATAGAGAAATTCAGAGGGGGAAGAGATGCCAAGGTAGAAGCAAAGAGATTCAAGGTGCAGATCATGTAAGGGTAATAAATGGGAAAGTTGGAGATGGGCAAAATAGATCATTCAAGATAGCCTGCTTGGTTCACAAATCTATGGAGAAAATTCAGATGGACCAACTTCTGATATTAAAAATTCCATACTCCTTCAATTCACGAGTATCGCAACGCTTCAAACTATCCTTCCCTTCACCTCAACAAGTTCAGCAGATGTTTGAGGCTACCTTTGAATACCAAGAACCTCTTATCTGGAACAAACTGCTAATATACGCAAGACAACCAATCACTTACCTTGCTACTTACTTCAGCGAAACTGCCAAGGTAAATGATTGTTAAAATGAGATATACTCCGTAAATGAAATGTTACTTGGCAATATGTTGGGTCTTATAAGTCAATATCAGTTTTGAAATAGAGCATGTGCAAAGATTGAGAGTCTTGTTACAGCCATGCATAAATTTGGTTTTTCCAGTGTGTTGGTCTGACAAATTAAGAACTCTGAGCACTGTTCTGAATGTGATTTGAATTTCTTTTGGTGACTGTTTAAGAGTGAATTTAGTGCCACTTCAGTGTTATTTAATCAATGTTAATTTTTTGAAGTTGGCGTTGGTTAGTTTCTACATTTCCGTTATTTTGGGTCTTATAAGTCAGCAGACTTTTGTTATCTATTTATCATTGTTTGGTATGTATTTTATTTGGTTTTATTGCATATGTTTACTTTTGTAATCTGCTTTGGACAAAGGTGGACTAGAAAACTAAACTTGACTTCTGGAAGACTTAAAACAACCAACCTTCTGTCCTTCACCTCTTCCCTTTAAAAACCACAAAATGTAACTTTAAGAACTTGACTTAACTCATTATAAACTGCATTGATTCCTTGTAGAGAATTGTGGTATATAAGATACTATATAATTGCTATGCTACCTCACCTCCTCGACACAAGGGACAGTTGCTGATGAAATTCAAAAAGCCAGGGGGAATAGATTGGTGAATGTATGCTATGTCAGTAACAGTAAGCTAGGTTTCAACTGAGGTGCCTGAGCCAGAGACTTCCTTAGGCAGGAGCCTAAGGAAGTCCCTGATTGACCAAAACAATGGCTAATCAGGGACTTCCTTAGGCTCCTCCCTAAGGAAGCCCGATTGGCTCAGGCACAAGGCCCCTCCCAAGGGAGGAGCCCAAGGCACCTGAGCTAATCAGGGCTTTAGGCACCTCCCTGAGAATCACACGAAGCACCGGGGAGGGGCCTAAGGCCCGCATTGTGGAGCAGGCCAGAGCAGGAGGGTCTGACTGGGCAACCCTCCTGCTCCCGACTTAAAGGTACAGTGGGCATCCCTCCTGCCATATCTAAGTTCAGCCGGGGAGGGGGGAAGAAGAGTGGGCCGATGGCATGAGTGGGCATCCCTCCTACCAAATCTAATTTCAATGGGGGTGCCCGACGGCAGGAGGGAGTAGGCATCCCTCCTGCAATATTTGCCATTAAAAAAAAAAAAAAAAAGCAGTGACAGGAGGCTGCTTTTCCTGTCACTACTGTCAGGGCTCTGCACATATCTCAATCACTCACTGAGCGATTGAGTCGGTGGGTTTGCATACAAATGATCTGCACCTCTGTGCAAATCATTTGCATGCAAACTTGATAGTGAATCAAATCGTTGTTTGAAAATCAGCCAATGCTTGAGTCGCTATCTTTAGTGAATCTGGGCCTTAGTCAGGAAATCCCCTTTATCGCATGTCAATTCCATACACTCCTTCAAGAATGCTTAGAGATTCAGACAGCCTCATGTCAGTATATTTGTTTTGACTCTAAGACAAATTGATTTTTGTAATGATAGCTACATTATGGAATATCCTGCCGGAATATATTTGTGCTTTGAAACATCCCTGTAATAATTTAAATAATTCCTTGTTAAACTATTTTTAATTAGATTGGTTAAACATTCAATATCAGGGATAGTACCAACTCAGAGGCAATGCATTAAGAAAGCAGTTACTTACTGTAACAGGTGTTATCTAGGGACAGCAGGCAGATATTCTCACACATGGGTGACGTCACCGATGGAGCCCCGGTATGGACACTTGAAAAGTGAATTGCAACTTTAAGTTTAGAAAGCTCACGATCAGCCCGCACCGCGCATGCACGAGTGCCTTCCCGCCTGACGGAGGCGTGCGGTCCCTGCAGTTAAGATAAACCAGCTAAGAAGCCAACCAGGGGAGGTAGGCGGGTTGTGACAATATTTGCCTGCTGTCCCTGGATAATGCCTATTACGGTAAGTAATTGTGCTTTATCCCAGGACAAACAGGCAGCATATTCTCACATATGGGTGACCTCTAAGCTAACAAAAAAAGGGATGGAAGGAGAGTTGGCCATGTTAAGAAAACAAATTTTGCAAAACTGACTGGCCGAAGTGCCCATCACATCTGGAAAAAGTTTCCAGGCAGTAATGTGAAGGACCAGGTGGCAGCTTTACAGATTTCCTCAATAGGAGTGGATCTGAGGAAAGCAACAGAAGCTGCCATAGAACGGCTTTGTGAGCAGTGACACAACTCTCCAGAGGCAGTCCGGTCTGAGTATAGCAGAATGAAATACAGGCAGCCAACCAGTTGGAAATTGTCCTTTCGGTTACAGGATGACCCAACTTGTTAGGCTCAAATGAGATGAAAAGTTGGGGAGATGTCCTATGAGCCTTTGTCCTGTCGATGTAGTAGGCCAAAGCATGTTTATAGTCGAGAGTGTGTAGTGCTGTTTCTCCCATATGAGAATGAGGCTTAGGGGGAAAAAACTGGAAGAACAATCGATTGATTGAGATGGAATTCCATGACAAATTTCGGTAGAAACTTAAGATGCATACGTAGAACCACTTTATCATGGTGAAAAACTGTGAATGGCGGATCTGTGACCAACACCTGTAACTCACTGACTCTCCTGGCAAAAGTGAGTGAGATGAGAAAAACAACTTTCCAGGTAAGAAACTTAAGATGAGCTGTTGCCATTGGTTCAAATGGTGGCTTCATCAACCTGGAAAGAACCACATTCAGGTCCCAGATGACAGACTGAGGCTTGAGAGGTGGTTTTAACATTGAAAAGCCCTTTCATGAATCTGGAGACCAATGGATAAGCAGTGAGAAGCTTACCCCCGACTGGTATATGAAAAGCTGAGATGGACTCTGATAGATGTAGATTTGAGACCAGAATCAGACAGATGGAGGAGATAATCCAACACCAATTCCACTGACAAAGAAGTTGGATCATGATGATGATGATGGAGACACCAGGAAGAAAACAGAGTCCACTTTTGTTGACAACACTCTTGAGTGGCCGGATTTTTGGAAGCATCAATAATACTGCAAGACAGGCTGAGAAAGATGTAATGATGTCAGCCCGAGAGAAACCAAGCTGTCAGGCGTAACGACAGAAGGTTGGGATGAAGAAGAGCTCCTTGATTCTGTGTAAGCAGAGTAGGAAATATTGGAAGAAGTATGGGCTCCCTGGTGCTGAGTTGAAGTAGAAGGGAAAACTAATGTTGTCGGGGCCACCGAGGAGCTATGAGTATCATGGTGGCTGAGTCCTGTTTGAGTTTGAAAAGAGTTTTTAAGATGAGAGAAGTGGGAGGAAACGCATGTGCATCCAATCCAGAAGAATCACATCTGCTTCCAGGTGGTGAGGTGAGTAAAGCCTGGAGCAGAAATGGGGCAATTTGTGGTTGTGAGGAGCTGCAAATAAGTTCACCTGAGGAGTGAGGCTGGAAAATTCTTCTGAGGTTGTCCGCCAAGGAATTCTGTTTGCCCTGAATGTAGACTGCTCTCAGAAAAAGATTGTGTGTGGTCACCCAAAGCCAAATCTTTTGAGCCTCCTAATAAAGGGGAAGAGAGTCCGTGTCTCCTTGCTTGTTGAAGTAGTACATTGCTACTTGATTGTCCGTGCGGAGGACTTGATCACTCAGAAGATGCTGGAAAGCTTTCAGTGCATAATAGATAGCTCTGAACTCTAGCAAATTGATGTGAAATTTGCGTTCTTTGGAAGTCCAATGACCTTGCATTTGAAGGCGGCTCATGTGTGCGCCCCCCAGGCGTGCGTGGAAACATTGATCGTGAGTACTTGGTGATGCAGAGGAAGATGGAAAAGATGACCTCTGGATAGATTGGAGGAGGTCATCCACCAGTTAAGCAACTGTAGAAGAGATGAGATTACAGAGATGCTGTGAGAGCAGATCGGTCGCCTAAGATCACTGAGAAGCGAGAGCCTACTGAGGAGTGCGAAAATGTAATCTGGCAAGTGGGGTGACATGAACTGTGGAGGCCATGTGGCCTAGGAGAACCATAATGCGACTCGCAGAGATTGTTTGCAGCTGAAACATCTGTTGACAGAGATGAAGCAAAGTGGAAAGGTGATATGGAGGAAGAAACGCCCTCATGAGAGTAGTATCCAGAATAGCTCCGATAAACTGGAGATGCTGAGTCGGGTGTAGGTTGGACTTTGGGAAATTGATTTCGAAACCCAAGGTTTGAAGGAAAGAAATGGTGTGAGTCGTCGCCAGAGCCACCTTCTGAGACGATGAAGCCTTGATCAACCAGCCGTCCAGATAAAGAAACACCTGGAGATCTTGGGATCGAAGAAACACTTCGTGAAGACCTGGGATAAGATGCCAGGCCAAATGGAAGACTCTTGTACTGGTAGTGACGATGACTGATTTGAAATTGAAGGTATCTTCTGGAAGCCAGATGAATTGGTATATGCGTGTAGGCTTCCTTGAGGTCCAGGGAGCATAGCCATTTGTTCTAAGCCAATAGGGGATTGAGTAGGGCAAGAGAGAGCATTCGAAACTTCTCTTTGACAAGATATTTGTTGAGAGCTCAGAGATCCAGAATGGGTCGTAGTCCTCTGGTCTTTTTGGGAACCAAGAAGTACTGGGAGTAGAATCCTTGATCCTGTTGAGAGGGAGGTACTTCCTTGATGGCAATGAGGAGAAAGAGGGATTGAACTTCCTGGAGTAGAAGAGAGGTCTGCGTCAGATTTAAAAGCAGACTCTCTTGGAGGATGGTCCGGAGAAAGGGTGTGAAAATGAAAGATATACCCTTGACGAATGATGTTGAGGGCCCAAAGATCCGATGTAATGAGTTAACAGCAATTGATGGGAGATTTCGTCCATCGGACGCTGCAGGACCAAGCGGAGACCGATGATGTAGAAGCTAAATGGTTAACACTGAAATCAACCATACATGAAGCAACTAGCCGCTTCATAAAATCAGTAAATAAACGACAAAGAAACAATAAACCCCAATGGTTCACCGCAGAGATCTCGCACCTCATTAAGGAGAAGAAAAAAGCGTTTCTTTCCTACAAGCGCATGGAGAAAAGAGAGGCAAAGGTAGAATATAGGACCAGGTCTACAGCGGTCAAAATGGCAGTTAGGGAGGCAAAACTTCGAGTGGAAGAAATTCTGGAAAAAAAACATTAAAAAGGGGGACAAATCCTTCTTCAGGTACATTAGTGACAGAAAAAGGAACACAGGCGGGATAGTACGCCTTAGAAGACCGGACGGAAGTTACGTGGAAGCAGATTCCGATAAAGCCGAACAACTGAATGAATACTTCTGCTCAGTCTTTACCTGTGAGGCACCGGGACACGGTCCGAAGACCCGTTTCAGAATTTTGAATTCACACCAGGTGAAGTTTACAGTGAACTGGCAAGACTCAAGGTGAACAAAGCCATGGGACCAGACAATTTGCACCCAAGAGTGCTCAGAGAATTGAGCGATGTCCTGGCGAAACCGTTGGCTGAGCTATTCAATCTCTCCCTAAGTAAGGGGAAAGTTCCCCTGGACTGGAAATTAGCTAATGTCGTTCCTCTGCATAAAAAGGGTTGCAGGGCAGAGGCTGCGAATTATAGACCGGTGAGTCTCACATCAATAGTGTGCAAACTCATGGAAACACTAATTAAAAGAAAATTGGACACGATCTTGAATGAAGGGAATCTTAGGGATCCCAGTCAGCATGGATTCACCAAGGGTAGGTCCTGCCAATCCAATCTCATCAGCTTCTTTGACTGGGTAACAAGAAAGTTGGACTTGGGAAAGTCTTTGGACGTCGTGTATCTGGACTTCAGTAAAGCTTTGACAGTGTCCCATACCGCAGGCTGCTAAGCAAGATGGAATCGATGGGGTTAGGAGAGACACTAACTGCATGGGTCAATGATTGGCTGAGTGGCAGACTTCACAGGGTGACCATCGGAGGTGACCAGTGGAGTGCCGCAGGGCTCGGTCCTGGGTCCACTCCTTTTCAACATATTCATAGGGGATCTGACTCAAGAGCTTCAAGGTAAAATAACACTATTCGCCGATGACGCCAAACTATGTAATATAGTAAGTGAATGCAGTTTACAGAATTATATGGCGCAGGACCTGCTTACATTGGAAAATTGGTCCTCAACCTGGCAGCTAGGCTTCAATGCTAAGAAATGTAAGGTCATTCGCCTCGGAAGCGGAAATCCATGCAGGACGTACTTCTTGAAAGGAGAAACTTTAACTAGGACTTCAGTAGAACGAGATTTAGGAGTAATGATCAGTGCAGACATGAAAATTGCCAATCAAGTGGAGAAGGCTTCATCTAAGGCAAGGCAGATATTGGGTTGTATCAATAGAAGTTTCGTCAGCCGAAAGCCTGAAGTCATAATGCCGTTGTACAGGACCATGGTGAGACCTCATCTGGAGTACTGTGTGCAATTCTGGAGGCCACATTACAGTAAAGATGTGCGCAGAATTGAATCGGTTCAGCGGACGGCCACCAGGATGATCTCAGGGCTCAAGGGTCTCTCGTACGAAGAGAGACTGAACAAATTGCAGCTCTACACTCTCAAGGAACGTAGGGAGAGGGGAGACATGATAGAAACATTTAAGTACCTCACGGGACGTGTCGAAGTGGAAGATGATATTTTCTTTCTCAAGGGACCCTCGGCCACAAGAGGGCACCTGCTCAAACTCAGGGGCGGAAAATTTCATGGCGACACCAGAAAGTATTTCTTCACAGAGAAAGTGGTTGATCATTGGAACAAGCTTCCAGTGCAGGTGATTGAGGCAGACAGCGTGCCAGACTTTAAGAATAAATGGGATACCCATGTGGGATCCCTACGAGGGTCAAGATAAGGAAATTGGGTCATTAGGGCATAGACAGGGGGTAGGTAAGCAAAGTGGTCAGACTTTATGGGCTTTAGCCCTTTTCTGCCATCATCTTCTATGTTTCTATGATGTAAAGCTGAAGACGCCCCCCCTATCGGCTGAGGTAGAAGATGTAGCAGAGGAATGTCGGCTATGCTCTGAAGGAGCACATCAAAAAGGCTGTGCAGGATTTTGAGGTGCAGCTGGTTGTTGATACTGCCTATAAAGCGGGGGGAGGTGCAGGAGAAGTAGGCTTGGCAGTATATATGTGCTGGTAAGAAGCATGCTTAAAAGGCCAAGCAGGTGAAGGCTTCTTTTTGGGCTTAACCAGCACATCCCATCTGGTTTCGTGAGCTGACAGCTTTTGGGTGGCAGTAGCAGTAGAGGCTCCAAACAGCTCATCACCAAGGCATGGAGCATTGGCCAAATGGTCTTGGTGGTTAACGTCAAGGTCTGAAACACGTGACCATGCCAGAGGTCTCATCGCCACCGACACAGCTGCTGCTGCTCGAGATGAGAGTTCAAATGTATCAAACTGATCTCACCATGTACTTTCGAAGTTGAAGAGGTAGATACCAGAGATTGAAATTTGTTGGCCTTACATGAAGGTATATACTTATGAAACGATGAAAATTGTTTAAGGAGATACTTCATGTAACAGGAAAAGAAAAAGGTATAATTGGATGCCCTGTTAGCCAACATTGAGTTTTGGTACAGGGGTCTGCCAAATTTGTCCGTTGTCCTACCCTCTCTACCAGGAGGAATGGACACATACACACTTGCCCCAGAGGATTTCTTTAAGGTGGATTTGACCACGAGAGACTCATGGGTTAATTGAGGCTTAACAAAACCAGGCAAAGGTACCACTTTATAAAGACATTCCAAACATTTAGGAGCCACTGGCACAGAGAGAGGAGTCTCAAGGTTTTTATAGAAAGTTTCCCTCAGAACGGCATGGAGTGGAAGCTTTAACATCTCCTTAGGAGGAAGATCGTAATAAAGTGTTTCCAAATACTATTTGGAATCAGCCTACCAAAGAAATATCCAGATCTTGTGCCATCGGTCTCAATAATTTGGAAAATGAAAGTTTTTCTGAAGAAGAAGAGGCTCTGGTAGGTGAACGTCGAGGTGACCCAGAAGCAGAAGATTCCTCTTCCATAGTAGATGGCATTTCTGGCTCAGTATCCCCCAATAAATCAGAATATCTGAATAGAGAATGGTGGGATCGGTGTCGACAGCTCGGTGTTTAGGTCTCCAGATGTTTAGATTTACGGGAGGCTTTGCCTAACCGTGCCGCAGTAGTCTCCAGAGATGAATCCGAGGAGGACCAAAGTTGAAGTGGTAGAATGGTCGAGTCCTGCGTTGAGGATGTCCGCACCGGTGGAGTAGCAGTCAACAGGAGTGGTTGGTGCCGTGAGCAACTCAGACTGGACCGACTCCTGGAGAATCGGTGCCATGTTTGCCAAAATGTGAGCCGGCGCCAAGAGGTTAAAGTGCTCTCCTAATTACTCCCGAAGCAGGTTGTCAATCTTCTGCCTAAGGGAGAGTGCTGGTACCGTTTGCTTCTTTTTGACCGGTACGAATGGCTGGTCAACACGGTCCAGGGATGATAAGGCCAAAGAAGAGGCACTCACTGATATTGGAGCCTTGCGCTTGTGGGACTTACGCGAGGTTGACAGGACTTGACTCACTGCAGCTTGGACCTGCGTCCCGGAATGGGTAGTGGAAGGCTTCTTAGCCGGCTTACCTAGTGACATGGTGAATTGCGACACCGGAGTCAAAGTTGGTGGATCCACCCTCAGTGTCGTCTTGGTCGGCGCAGACAGTGCCAAAGATGAACTGGGCTCCACTTTCATAGCGGTGCCGAAAAGCTGTTTTTGTTGAAGCAACCTGTTTTTGAGAGTGCGCTTCTGGAGGGAAGAGCAATAAGAGCAGGATTCGGGACGATGCTCGGGGCTCAGACACAGCAGGCACCAGCCGTGAGGGTCAGTAACAGAACTGGCCCGAGCATAGCGACCGCACTTTTTGAAACCCATCAGCGGGCGGGACATGGACGGGAAGACCGACATAGAAAAATCAAACTCGATGGTGAAGAGAGTCCAGAAGGCCCTGTGACAGCAAGGAAAAAAGAAAAAAAAGGGATTTAAAAAATTTTATTTTATATGGAAGAAAATAAAGAAAAAAAACTGACAAAAAAAAGTCACAGTCCGCGAAAGTGGGAAGGCAAGCAAGAAAAGTTCAACAGGTGTTGAGAAATGAGTCTTTCTAGCTCCGCAGAAACTAGAAAATTGCAGGGACCGTGCACCTCCGTCGGGCAGGAAGCCACTCTCGCATGTGCGGTGCAGGCTGATCGAAAACTTTCTAAACATAAAGTTGCAATTCACTTTTCAAGTGTCCGTACCGGGGCTCCGTCGGTGACATCACCCATGTGTCAGAATATGCTGCCTGCTTGTCCTGGGATAACACACTTTGCTGACTTTTTTGTACTGTATTTTTTTTTGCTATTGAAAGAACTTTTTATATCCTCTTCTGATTTTATTAAATTTTATTGTCTTTCTGTAAACCACCTAAATGGTTCTCATGGGTAGTATAGCAAATCTGAATAAACTGTTCCATGATTATGCATGAGATATTTGCATATATTAGATACACATCATTTAATCTAATTCAGCTCAAATTTACTCATTTTAGATATCCTGAAAATCCAACTGGTAATGGGATCATTAGGACATGTTTAGGATGCTCTGTAATAGGGAGACTATGGGCTCCTTTTACAAAGGTGCGTTAGGGCCTTAACCCGTGGAATAGTGCAAGCTATAATGCCGCGCGCACTAGCTGCTACTGCCTCTTCTTGAGCAGGCGGTAGTTTTTCAGGTAGCGCGCGCTATAGCGTGCACTAAAAACACTAGCGCATCTTTGTAAAAGGAGCCCTATGAAGCTCCATGTACAAAGGAATAGGATAAGCAAGCTCTGGATTTAAGCCACTGAGCAGGACTGTGATAGGTAAAATCAGAAATGGTAAATGGTCATGGATTTGATATACAGTATCATCTTTCTGTGGTACTCTGGATCTAGTAGGCTTACAATCTAAGTTTAAGACAGATTAAGTGGCATGTCCAGGGCCACAAGGAGGTACATTAGCTCTGAGGAAGTTTTTTTTATATAAAAACATTTAAAAATTATAAAATAATTTATTAGCTCTGAGGAAGTTTTTTAATATAAAAACTTATTTAAAAATTATAAAATATTACTAAATTAAAAATTATAAAATTAATTGATTATGAAATTGTAAAATTGATAGGGAGTTATAAAATTAACAATGAAACATAGGGAGGAGGAGGTTTTTGAGCCAATGAGGTAGTTCATGAATACAGCCTGCTTGAAAGCTAATGAGCAGTGGCAGGCTAGGAGTCTGAGGCTCTTTCCTCTTTTCCTTGTGAGCCGAATACATTATAATAGCATAATACTATATTGAAAGTTAATCCCTTTTAATTAGGGAACAAGTGAATATATCCCCTAGGTGTTTGGAGTATTGAATTAAACTCAGTTCCCCAGGTTCTCAGCCCACTGCACTACATCTTCAGAAAAAGTGTTAAAACCGGGACTGGATGATTATTCCTCCAGACATGAACTATAAGGTTTGTCTTCAATATTAAACCAATATTGTCTGTAATACTCTATTCTAGGCTGTTTTGCAACCCATATTTACTCAGAAAACAGCATCATGACATAGGCTTAGAACAAAAGGTCAGAGGGACAAGAACAGTGTGTCTCACCTCCCATCCAACTGAATACCTTCACATTGTCACCCTGTATAAAATCTACACCAAATCTCAGCAAGTTATACACTACAAAGGAAATAGTATGGTATGGTAAGAGAGGAGCCACATTGACCATCATTCAAGAGAAAAAGGTGCCTGCCCATAGCGCATACATGGAGGTGCAAATCATTTGCATGCAAATGCAACCAATCAATCGCTTAGTGAGCAACTGACACATGCGCAGAGCCCCAACAGCAGTGACAGGGGAAACAGCCTCCTGTCACTGCTGTTAGGGCTTTGTTTTTTTTAAATGGCAGATGTGTGTTACACACACAATCTGTGCCATAAAAAAAACCCCAAATAACAGCTCCCCCCTGGGCCAGGCACCCTGGAGCCACTTCCCACCCCCACCCCAAAATGGCAGGAGGGATGCCCACTCCCTCCTGCCACCAAACCTTTTTAAAACGTTGGAAGCAGGAAGCCTGCACTCAGATTCCTAATTCAGGCCTGCCTAAATGATGGGCCATCCCCTCTTTGGTGCATCATGTGATGCACAGGAAGGGGCCAAAGGCCCTGATTGGTTCAGATGCCTTTGGCTCCTCCCAAGGGATGGGGACATAGGCATCAAAGTCAATCAGACCTTAGGTACCTCCCCCTGTTTCCAGGTTACTTAATGAGGTGCCTAAGGCCTAGATTGACCTGGCTCTGGGGGATTGGACATCCCTCCTGCCATTTGTTTTGGATTCGCGGGGGAAGGGGGGAGTTTTTTCTTTTTTTAATGGGACAAATCTGTTGGTAGGTCCAGACAAATTGGTTTTTACGATCGTTAAAACCCCATTTGAAACAGCCAAGCGATGTTAGTGCATCAAATCACTTGGCTATTTTGCATGGGATTTTAGCTAATTTACATGGCCGGATCGGAAAATGGGCAATCGAGGAGAAAAACACACGGTGGGCTGTTTTGTGCATCGGGTCGATAACAGCGATTGTTGCTAAAGTTGTGAAAACAGGTTTAGCGACGATCGCTGACTTTAGTGCATCTTGCCCTTTGTGAGACTAAGAGACTGAGCATCAAAAAAGGCACATGTTTAAAGTGAGGAAGTGCAACGTGATGCATGTGGGAGAGAGTAACCCGAACTACAGCTATGTGACGCAGGGTTCCATGTTAGGAGTCACTGCCCAGGAAAAGGATCTAGGTGTCATCATTGAAGATATGTTGAAATAGAATGTGCAGTGGCGGCTAAGAAAGCAAACAGAATGTTAGGAATCATCACAAGAGGAATGGAAAACAAAGATGAAAATGTTATAATGCCCTTGTTTTGCAGTATCTCTAAAAAAGATATAGTAGAATTAGAGAAGGTACAGAGAAGGGGGACAAAAATGATAAAAGGGATTGGATGACTTCCCTGAGAGAAGGCTAAAGCAGCTAGGGCTCTTCAGTTTGGAGAAGAGACTGGTCAGGGTGATATGATAGAGGTCTATAAAATACTGAGTACAGTGAAAAGGGTAGATGTGAATCGCTTGTTTACTCTTTCCAAAAATACTAGGACCAGATTGCGATGGAATACATTTTAGTTGGACACTTTGGCTCAGTAATGACAAAAACTAATGAAGCGTTCAATCATAGATTCCAATAGTTGAGAGTCTGGTGAGGAGGCAGTGGTAATCGATGGTATTGAAGGCGGCACTAAGGTCGAGGACCATTAGTAGCCCATTGTTTCCTTTGTCTAGAATGTTCCAGCAGTCAGCAAGGTCCACTAAGACCTTTTCCGTGCCATAGAATTTTCTGAACCAAGATTGGTAAGGGGAGAGGGCATTATGTTTGTCAACGAAGGCCTGGAGTTGTGATAGTAGTCTTTTCAATGATTTTGGAGATGAAGGGAAGGTTAGAGATCAGTCTATATATTACTGAGCCAAAGTGTCCAACTAAATTTTTTTTTTTTTTTTTTCAAGATTGACCTGATTTCTGATTTCCAGCTTTGCGGTACTGTTCCTGATTGCAGGGAAGAATTTATTAGAGGTAGGATCGATTCAATGAAGGCATCTTTTGTGGCCGTCAGGAGATTTGGAGGGCATGGATCCAGAGGGTCGTAGGGTAGAGATTGGTTTTGCTAGGTCTTGATGAGATGCTGGTTCAAACCAATTGAGGGCTTCAGTTCTGGGTTGTCTCGGAGGGGGGAGGAGCATTCTGGGCATTTTCTGGGGTTTGGGGTGGGCAGCATAAAATTTGTTTTACTACTCGACCTGGGTTGGTCTTTGGTCTGTCCCAGTATCGCAATTCTTAGGACTCCTGCAGACAAAAAAAAGATCATGTACTACTAATTACAGCAGTACGTTTGAGAGACTGAGATCACATGTCAAATCCACATCCCCCAGTTCGTTTGAGAGGTTTAATGCAGTGATATGTACAAAGCTAACCCATTTAGAGTCGATACTCCCAGAGACCTAAAAATTACTAGTGTCGATAGGTATAGCACAGGCAGCAGCAGCACAAACTTCCCTCACATACACACACTACTCCACCACAGAACAGGTCCAACATAGGCAGCGGCAATTCAAGCTTCCCTCACACACATGCCGCCCTATGAAGATTGACAAGCACAGCACAGGCAGCAGCTCTAACTTTCATCTCTCAAAGTGTTGAGAAGATTATTCTATGTAAATAGACTTATTTATTAGAAAGGGAGGAATTTTCCAGAACAATACCTGTCACATCTTCCATGGAGCAGATACATTGTAAAACCTCTGGGAAGAGGGAAATATGAACTGTACTCAAACATAACTAAACTTGAGCTACCATCAAATAGGTGTGAGCTAAATACTAAATAAATACATACATCTTCCAAATACACACAAATAGCAACAGATACCAGAAGGGTTCCAGCAGTATCAGCCAAACCTCCGAGGACACATGCCCTGTTGATGGGTTAAAGCAGTTCTTGTCCTTCCACTGAAGGTGTGGTAATGCAAAATAGGAATGGCTCTGGGGGATTCTAACATACAACTGTGCCCAGTCCCATTTCCATCTCTGTCTCCACAGTGCAATGAACACAGAGCTCAGGTACCTTGAATACAGATGTGCCATAAGGGTCACAAGAGACACATATGGCATGCACACTCTATACGTCGTCTGCAATACTGTAACCTAGGAAAATGGGAGAAATCAGCATATATTTCACTAGATCTGTGTAAATTACCTTGTTTATAAGTCATCTCCCTCAAATTAAGTTGCAAGCAGAGCCATCACTTTACTGTGACAGCTCAAGAAGCCATTCTTCAACAAAAGTTAGAACATTATGCAGCAAAATTTCTGAAATTCTTCGGCACAACTGCATATGAATGCATTTTGTTTTGCAAAGAATAAAGCCATTTTTGACATATGCTTATGTGTTTGGATCATTTAGGGGGATTTTGGTAGAGGAGGGGAAGGATCTTAGTATAAATACTGGTAAGAGAGAAGAAGGGAGAGAATAAGATGAAAGGAAATTTAAAGTACAAATGATAAAGTAAATTCATGGGGTATGAGAATGAAGCAGAAGTAAAGGGATATAGGTTGTGGGAAGGGGATCCCAGATTAAGATAAAGAGGGAAGGCAGGCAAATTGTTCTTCACACCCCTCCTCCAAACTCCTGTCTCTAACATTCCACGTACTGCCTCCCTTCTCCATCACTCAGAGCTTAAGCCCCTTCCTTTGAATTCACCTTTGCCGATCTGAGATCAATGAGCAGACAACAGTGCAACGTCTCCCGCTCCACCCTTCAAGCCCTCTGGGTACCATGAATAGGAGGAAGAAATATTGCCACCACTATTGCTTTTGGTTCAACCTAGCCTCTTGTGGCGATTCTGTAGGGAATGGGACAATTTGTGTCCAGGGTTGCATTTTACAGTCCATACCATGGGGGGGGGGGGGAGGGGGGCAATGGCTACAAGCTCTAGCTTATTCAATGACTCTGTATATGGCTTTGGAAAAAGTTGCTTGACCTTGCATTTCAGTTCACTGTACAATATAATCTTTGTAATCTGTCAGTCAGATGTTTTAAAGACATGTAGTCCACATATCTACATATATGTTTACTTAAGTATTAAAAGTATAAAGTGATCTAGCATACTCTATTTATCGCTGAGGAATTTCCTCCGAGAGTTCATCAGTTGGATTACAGTACATTTCCTGCATCATCACTCCCCATGCTCTTATTTCTGAACAGGTTAGAAAGAATCATGGGGTCATGAATGAGGGAGATTGTGGAACTGAGGGATAAGTTAATGAGACTAGCTTTCACAGCTGCTCATATTGTGATTGCACAACATTGGCGAGGGCAGCAGGTGCCGGATTTCAACCATATGCAGCGCCAGTTGGGGTGGATTTGTGAAGGCTATCGTCTTATGGCTCTGCATAGTAAATCAGCATCAATTTCAGGACATGTGGAGATGTTATTTAGAGATGGAAACTAACTTGTCCATTTAAGAACTAGAAGATATAAGGTTACCATTTTGACAATGAGGACTTATTTATTTGGATTTATTAACCACCTTTTCATGAAGAGATTCACCCAAAGCAGTTTGCAATACACTGAATAGCAATTGGGTACACTCAGGTGTTCTCTTTGGATCATGCTTTCTGTTTATTCTTACAGTGCGTTTATTGTTTGGTATTCTGTACATGAGAGCCCAGGTTCAGGTATTCAGGGATGTAACTAGAATTTGGAAGGAGGAAGGGAATCTTAACACATATTTATTGTATTTTTGTGCTGACTATGCGTCTCAGTTTGTGAAATGTATGTTTATCAAAACTAAATATAAACAGTTACAAAAAATAAATAAGGCAAACCAACACTCTTGCAGCAAACACAGTTTGGGAAATTCAGAGTCCTAGCCAGAGAACTTCTAATCACTTTCATAAATTTTCTGAAATTCTCTCCAGAATCCTTGTAGAACACTAGCATACAATGTGAACTGCCTCATCTTTCTTCCACAGTCATTGTTGATGGACTTCCGATCTGCATCACTCTGACATTATTTTAGTCTTTTCATCATTGCACCCCCCCCCCTTTTTAAGGAAGAACCGGACTCCCTCTGAATTATCCTTAAAAAAAAAAAAAATCTCCAAGTTCACAGGGTTACCTAACTCCATTCTAAAGAGAGCCAGGATTCTCTCATCTACAAATGCACATAGGGCTTACATTTTTTTTTGTACCCAGGCCTCCAGGAAGCCTTTCACAGCAGAAGATTCCCACTACTAATTTTATTTAGCACATTATTTATTTGTTTTAAAACAAGGGATTCAATAATCATCATAAAATAAACAAAATATCTTTTCCATCTCAATAAGGTGGCTTTTTCCAGTTTGTTATTGACAACTGATGTGGGGGAGACACCAGGAAAGGTGGAAGGAAAAGGAAGAGAGGGCAAGAAGGAAGAAACAAGATATCAGTCCACAGAGCTAAACAGCTTCAGTACGGTATCTTATGGAGGAAGTGCTACAACAGATGTGGCAGTGCCAGACAAATAGAAAAAAACAAAAGTTAAGTCAAAAGTGGTAATGGACAGGAAGGAGAAAGTGCAGGTCCCAAGGTTCTCCACTTGAATGTTTTCAAAGTGGATACCCTGCAGCACATCGAAATACCTCAATAGCTTCCACCACAGGCAGAGCCTCCACCCTCTCCAGGATGGCGACATTGTTGGTATATTGGGCTGCTGGGAGCTGACTACGGTGGACCTTGCGGTGCTTCCAGAGGTTTGAGAAAGAGCGGTAGGCCTTGCCACACTCTGCACAGATGTAAGGCCGCTCCCCAGTGTGGATGCGTCGGTGCTCTGACAGACGCATGGCAATGGTGAAGGCCTTGCCACATATCTCACACTTGAAAGGCTTTTCTCCTGTGTGAAGTCGTCGGTGGTCCTTTAGGTGAGTAGACTGGCGGAAGGCCTTTCCACAGTCTGGGCAGGGATATGGACGTTCCCCTGTGTGAATGCGGCGGTGGACATGCAGCGAGGTTTCTGTGCTAAACATCTTGTGGCAGTCTGGACACTCAAAGCTTTTCAGGCCAGCAGCAGAACGGGCCTGGAGATTCCGTTTCCTCTCATTGCCCCGGTTTCTCTTACCCCAGGTAGTCTGCTTCTCTCCACTGTGCAGCTGCTCGTGGGCTTTCAGCCGAGCAGCTGAGCCAATCTTCTTGCCGCAGGTCATGCATTCAAACTTATGTCCATCCGGGCTGCACTTGTGCTCCTGCAACCGGAGGTCACTGACAAAGGCAGCTCCACAGATTGGGCAGCGGAGTGGCTCTAGGCCCTGATGACTGAGCATGTGCACCTCCAGCAGTCGTTTCAAGAGGAAGGATTTCTGGCACTGCTGGCATTTGTAGGGATATTCACCAGTGTGGTGGTAGCAGTGCATGAGGAAACGGTTGCGTCTCATGAAGCTAACACCGCACTCTTGGCACTTGTAGCGGTAGTGCTGCCCATGCATCAAGCGGTGCTGCTGCAGAGTAGAGGACTGCGTGAAGGCCTTGCTGCACAATTCACACCGGTAAGGCTTTTCACCAGTGTGAGTCAGCTGGTGACGCAGAAGGTTAGCTTGGGAAGCGAAGGTCTTGCTGCATACCTTGCAATGGAAGGGTCGCTCCCCAGTGTGTGTCAGCTGGTGATTGTGTAGGTGCGACTTCTTCTTGAACATCTTGCCACATAGCTGACACTTGTGCTGCCGCTCCAGAATGTGCACAAAATGTTGGTGCCGCAGCAGCTGCAATTGCCTGGGGAACTCCTTCCCGCAAGGAGAACAACGGAAGGCTCCCTCAGCAGGACAGTTGCGTCCAGTGGAGTTCTCACTTTTAGCTGCCGCATCCTGATCTGGGCAGGCAGGAGTGGGGACAGGGACATCCAGAACAGCTGCAGTCTCTAATTTTTCCTTCCCTGTGTGGGAGCGGCGGTGGTATAGGAATTTGGTCATGTTGATGAAGGTCTTGCCACAGTCACAGGTGTGGAGGGGATCCGAGGAGTGGCTGTGACGGTGAGAGAAAAGGATGAGCTCAGTGCTGAAGCCCAAACCACATTCCACACATAAGTGGAGAGATTCATCACTGTGTGTTGCTCCCAGGTGCTCTTCCAGTGCTTCTGGCGAAGGGAAGGCTTTGCTGCAGAGTGGACACTTGAAGGAGCCCTCACGATGAGACTGCAGATGTAGCTGCAATCTGTGGCTGAAAGCAAAGCTTTTCTTGCAGTCTGCACAATGAAACTGCTGACTTGGCTCTTCTTCCCTGGTCTTTGTTTTCATGTTTGGGGACTTCACCCCACAACCTGCTGCATTTTCTTTCAGCTCATAGCTGTGATCATTTGTTGTGGTTTCTGAGTCCTCTGCTAAAGATAGTGGCAGCTCTTTGGATTCTGCTGGTGAGCAGATCTCAGTCCCAGGCTGCTGCTCCACAGCTTCCTCTGCACAAGCTGGACCAGAGTTCTGTAGTCCTACAGCATTAGTAAGATCACCTGCAGATGCAGTATCTGAGGCAGCTGTGCTAGTAGTGAAGTGGGTAGCCTGATGCTCCAGATACTCATTAGGTGATTGGAAGAGCTGTGTACACTCAGAGCACTTGTACAGAAGCAATTCCACAGTGCACTCTGGCTCTGCACTCACATTCTGCCCATCATTCTTCTTATAAGAATGCTCCAGGTCCACCAGTGCCAAAGTTTGATGGGGACTGCTGCCAGCATGGTAATATTGGTGGTTGTTCAAAAGTTGGGAATCAGCTGGTAGCTGTATGCCCTGTGTCGCTGTAAGGCTTACAAGTTCCAAGTTCTGCACTGGTTCTGATGCAGCTGGCTCCATCTCAGCCACCCTCTGGAAAACTATTTGCTGTGAGGGTTGAGTTAGGTGGGTCTGGCGATGGCTCAGCCACATCTCCTGTGTGTTGAAAAGGGCCTTGCAGTCTACACACTCAAACTGGATTCCGCTGCTGCTTTCTGGCTTGGTCTTCAAGATCTGGCCCTCCTGGGGCTCATGGCTCAACAACTTTAGATGAAGGTCTTGATGCTCGAGGAGTTCCCCAGGAGACAGCAGCAGTTGGCCACACTCCAGACACTGATATTGCCCCTCCTGTACAGCCAGTGCCCGGTACACACCACTGTCCACAGCTATTGGATCTGTAACCCCCACCACCTCATACTGCTGAGGCAAATGGCTCTGTTGGTGCAGCAACACCTCTTCCAGGCTGCAGTACACTTGCCCGCACTCTGAGCACACATAAAACAGAGTTTCTCCTGCCATTTTCTTGTGGGCTTTGTCCTCTCTCGTCTCTAGTTGTCAGGTTGGAGGTGGGGCAGGGCCTCTTTACTAGATCTGATCAAATGCTGTTCAGAAAAAAAGAAATAAAAAAGGAACATGATGAGTCTCTGAGTTGATAAAATGCACTCAAAAGTAGGATTACTTCTGTAAATTGCTTAACCTAAGATTTCAGAGTAATCTAGATCTATCATCATAAAGAGGAGATACTTCTACACACACAATCCAATTTCTTTAAAACACATTAAAATTAAGATTGCAAATTTACAGCTCATGACCTTAGAATCTTAATTAAGACAAAATTATAGCAATATAATAAAGCAAACACCAAATTAAATGCTTTTAGACAGCATATTCCCACTAAGAACTCCTATGTGAAAAAAGTGACACTTATGGCTCCACACTTACAGAATAGATAGTTAGTTACTAGTCAGATACTTGGGTATCAATTTTGATCATAAATCAGAGTTTTCAGAGCAAGACTCACTTTTATCTAAGAAGTGCTTCTTTATTGATTTAAGTAATATTAAGCATTTAATTCAAGCATTAGTGATCACCCAGTTAACTAAACTTGAAACTTGAACTATGACAATGTGATTTATAGTGGCTTATTTATTTTAAAATAACTTCAAATTATTTAAACCACAGCATTAAGAGTTCTAGATTAAATAAAATTTTATATCTGCATTTCCATTGGCTGCCCATTTATGGGATCAGATTTAAAATTCTTACTATTGTACAAAAGCCTTTCTGTGATAAAACTCCACACTGCTTAAATAATCTGGCTATTCCTTATACCTCTTCACATGCATTGAGATCATTGCAAAACCATCAAATGTTCCTTTCCCTCCATCTCAAGTATCCAATGGGACACGACTCATCTTGTACTTTTGCTTGGACTGCTCCTACATTATGAAATAATTTACCCCAAATTATCAGAGATGAAATGTCTTTAAAGAAACTTAAAATCCTATTAAAGACATTTTTTTAAACTTACTTTACATCTTCAATTCAGTATGGAATGGAAAATTTATTAGTGTGCTGATGAGCTTTTAAATATAATTTTTTTTTAGGTCTGTCCTATCTGATTTTATAATGTTTTCCTGAATGCATTTTATACTGGTTTAAGTTTAAACTGCCTGAATCCATCAAATTTTAATAAACTGTAAACTGGCCAGCAAGAAAATCAGCAGTGGTTATTTGTGCATCACACTTTAAAATTACAAAGCACAAGTTCTGTCATTTTGCCTATAAGAGAATAGATATATAGATGAAGGATAGACAGATCTCACCATAGTATTCTACCCATACTTTACACAAAAAAGGATTGTACAGACAAAGTCTCTTCAAGCATAGTACAAAACTTTTAGGCTAAATAAATATGTTCAGTCTTATATACTCTTTTCAGAATTAACTGATTTCGTCTCTCAGGATAAATCTTCCCTCTCTCAAAATTTTCATCCATTCACAATTTGCTTTTTTAAACTGGGTTAGTAACTTGAAAGTAGCCTAAAGTTAGTGCAGTGGCCTGAAATCCAAGGGAACTGGGTTCGATTCCTGCTGCTGATCCTCGTGACTATGAGTATGTCATTTTACCTGTATAGACAGTAATATGTAAATTATTCCGATTATAACCACAGAAATGAATTTATCATCAAATTCTATCCCCTTTCCCTTAGAAGAGGAAGGACGCTATGGTAAACATAGCTCCTTCCAAGGAAAGAACATTTGTTCTGGAATCAACTGTGCGCAATATTGCCCCCAAAGGTATTGAACAGAAATTAGTAGGACTAGTGCAAATAATCTGATCAGTAACAAAGAACACTTCTCAGCAGCAAACAGAATGAGGAAAAATTTACAACATCCCAAACAATAAGTGCTTGGCAGCTACACTTCAAAACAAGGAGTACAGAATCACATAATTTGCGGTAGAGAGCGCCAAAAAAAAAGATTTGTGACCAGGAGGAAGGAAGAGATACCGATATGAATTAAGAACAAAAAATAAAATAAAAGACAGACCTTGAGATGATTATGTTTGATGACCTCAGAGAAGCAAAACAATACAAGGTGGTGATAAGAGCCAGAGAATACCAGGGTGAAGAGTGAGAAGCATAACCTGTAGGGAAAAAAAAAAAAAAAAGCAATATACAGGATAGTGCTAAGCCTTTACATGAAGTACTGTGTCCAGTTCTAGAAGCAATGTCCCCAAAAAGAAAACAGAATAGATAAATGCTATAAAAGGGTTATCAAAATAAAAGTGTGTCTGCACCACAAGTCTTGCAAGATGAGATTTAAGGACATAAGGGTTAGATGCACAAAACACGGTCACTGTGAGCCGATTTTTTGGCTGATTCAGAAACAGCGATCAATTTTTCAAACAAGTTTGTCATAATTATGTTTGTTTTAACTCATGTGAACCGTTTACTTCTTAAGCGGTATAGAAAATTTTTAAATAAATAAATGATTTGCGTGGAGGTTCGCCGTAATTCCGTCCAATCAGGCGCTGTGAAAGTGGCTTTAACACATGCACAAAGCCAGTTTAGGGAAGCCCCAAAGCAGCCTCTTGCCACTCAGGTGTTCAGGGCTTTTTTTTTTTTTTTTTTTTTTAAATGGCACAGATATTGCGTGTGGATTACACACACACACACACACACACAATATCTGCCAATTAAAAAAAAAACAACCTATGATCTTCTCCATCAAGGATGGACTTTCTCTAGTCAGTCCAACTGAACTAAGATCCACTCTGATACTCACAGTTCCAACCATTAAGCTACTAGGGGTTACTTTTGACGGCAAATTATCTTATCATGAACAAATTATCTCAGTTGTCCAAAATGTTTTCACTGCTTACGAATGATTCGCTCTCTTGCCAAACTACTAGACTCTCCATCATTAAACATTCTCATTCATTCTCTCGTGATCTCTTGCATTGATTATAATGCCTTATATAAAGGAATAAACAAAAAATAAATTAGATGACTACAAATTATACAGAATACTTCAATAAAAATTATCACCCACTCAAGAAAATTTGATTATGTCATCCCCTTCTTATCAATGCTTACTGGCTACCAGTAAAGCATTGAATAGTATAAAAGATTCTGTTGTTAACTTTCAAGACAAAAGCCAGTGGTCAACCTGATTTCATTAATAGATTCTTAATTCCTTATTCTCCTCAATGAACCCTCTGATCAATTAATCAAAATTTGCTCATAATCCCATCATTAAAACATATCAACACTATACGAACAAACATTTTTTTCTGTAATGGCCCCTACGCTCTGGAACTCAGCTCCAAGTCATCTAAGAGAGGATACATCATAAGCATCTTTAAGTCTTACCTAAAAATATTACTGTTTAAAGACTCCTTTGTATTATGACCCTTCTTTTAAGGATGTTTTAAATGCATTTTAGAACCTGTAGTGTGATTTCCCTTCCTCCTCTGTCTTTTCTTTTAAAAAAAGAATATTGCAGCTCTTTTCCTTTACCCTTAACGTCTCAATTTTGTTTGTGGTTTACTTTATTTTTATTATTTGATTCATGTCCAACTGATTATGGATTCTTTTCAATGCCCTGAAACCTGATTAAGTGGTATAACAATCTTTTAATAAAATTGAAACTTACTGCATCTACCCCATAAGTATCTAATCCATAGTAGTCACTCCCACTAACTCATCAAGGGCCACAAATAGATTAGGTTTTCATACTATCCCTTATGAATATGTATGAGAGAGGAATTGCACAAAAAACCACTCCATTGCATGCAAATCTCTCTTGTCTGAAAAGCCAAACATGTTTGTTGCTCTCCAGGACTGGGAGTAAATGCCACCGATCTTTAACCTCAACCCAAGCCTTGTGACAATCAGGATTTCAGAACATTCACAGTAATGTACACAGTCTCTTCATCTGTTAACCGCATAGAACTTCCATGGTAATGCGGTATACAAGAATAAAAGTATTATTATTATTATTATTAATAAACGGCAGCATATAGATTACATTCATTGTTTCCGTGTAACACAATACAACGCATATTGTACTTATTCTGAAAACTGACAGGTCTGCCCCAAGACTAAGCTGAAAAGCCACTGCATTACGAGAAAGAAAAAGAGAAATATAAAGACAAATACTTAAAAAAATATCATTAACGAATAAGAAGCAAACCATGTTCTTAGTAAAAGGGAAATTCTGAAATGAAAGGTCATAAAAAAAACAAACTAAAAAATAACATGAAATAAATTTTTTTTTCAAGTATAAAGCAAATAATACTAGAACAGCCTAACGGTGCCGATGGTGAAAACAAAAGCAATAAGAAAATTCGAGAGATAAGCAGAATAAGCGAAGGCAAAAATAAATCAACTAGCACACCCTAAGAATTAAACTGTCTTTGCCTTTACCTAAAGGAGAATTCCTAAAGAGATACGGACGGGAGCAAAGAGGTACTGACAAACAGAGAAATCGTGGATATAAGGAGCATGCAGTGTAAATAAATCTGATGGGAAAACAGTCACCAGGCCAGAGTTTGATTTTACCCCCAATTACTTCTCTGGGCTTCTAACTGACGTTTCCCTAATAAAAACCATAACGTCCAAGGATGCGCCAGGCTGAATTCAGCTTATGTCTGGCGCCCTTAATGGAGCTCTACCTAAACCTCTAAAGCTAGGGGTACATACCCGGCCGGGGTGCAAGCTCGGCCACCTATTGCCCGGTTCTCACCTTCTGTTCCAGCACCACCTGTCTCCGTTGCCATCCCCATACATACATGCCAACAAACCTCAGCTACAAACGCAGGCCGCGACCTCCCAACAAGCTGTAAAGTTATTGGTACAGATTCGACCCCCACCTCCCTCCTCTACGCCAATCAGAAAGATCACGCCGACACTAAGCCTCTTCCTCGCTACGGAGGACTTGTGCTGGTGACGTTATATTAAGGCAGCGGTGGGCGTCGGTTAGGAATGTTGAAATGAAGGAACATGAGCGCTTCTAGATAACGTCACAATTGTGACCATATTGGAGTTGAAAAAGGGGGAGGTTAATAGAACCAATAAATGAGTGCTTTAATAAACATCACAATTGTGACCATATTGGAGTTGGAAAACAAGGGGAAGCTGATAGAACCAGTAAATGAGTGCTTTAATAAGCAATCAGAAACTGGTCGTGAAAGATGTCGATCAGACGCAGGGAATTTTATTGAAACCTGCATCTGGACTGGGGAGGATGTTTTTGAGGCAGGTAGGGATAGTTGTACTTTATGAACTACAAACCGGGG
Organism: Geotrypetes seraphini; assembly: GCF_902459505.1. Classification (NCBI taxonomy): domain Eukaryota; kingdom Metazoa; phylum Chordata; class Amphibia; order Gymnophiona; family Dermophiidae; genus Geotrypetes; species Geotrypetes seraphini. Next base: position 69,634,269 of record NC_047094.1, on the reverse strand, counting down.
TAGGGGGAATAGTGTACAATTTGTTGGAAGTAATGCATTATATACTGCCTAATTAGTTTGGCATTCTACTTAGTTCGATATCATGTCACTTATTTGGGGGGGTTTCCAATGTTGTATTGACATTATTTTGTACTTGTAGTATTATCCTTGCCACTAGCAATAAAAATTCTTTAAAAAAAACCCCAAAACAAAAAACAACCAGATGATGGCATCCATTATACCATCCACAGCATCCACTATCTCCTCCTCTCACTAAGAGATCCCACAATACTGGCCCAAGCTTTCTTGAATTCAGACCGTCTTTGTATCCACCACCACTAAGGGAAACTATTCCAAACATCTACCTCTCTGTCAGTAAAAAAAAAAAAAGTATTTCCTTAAATTTAGGGTTACCAGACGTCCAGATTTACCCAGGCATAGGGTTACCAGATTTTCCATCTGGAAAATCTGGACCCCTAGACCCGCCCTCAGTTCCACCCATCCCTGCCCTGTCAGACTCTGTGCTGGGGTGTTTAGGGACAAAACTAGCAGGAGGCAGGACACTGGGGGGGGAGGGGCATGGGCAGGGCCAGCTGTCCTCTTTTTTTGACTCAGCAAATACAGTAACCCTACTTAAATTACTTAACCCAGTGTTCTTCAACCTTTTTACACCCGTGGACCGGCAGAAATAAAATAATTATTTTGTGGACCGGCAAACTACTAAGACCGAAATAAAAAAACACATTTTCACCCCGTTTCCGCAAGCTTGGTCCCCACAAATCATCTGATCCCATCTGCATAAGCCTCAGTTATGATTTTATATTGAACGTATTTTATTAAAGTATAAAAAGAAACACTATTCTGTACAATTGTCATTTTATAAATATAAATATTCAGAGCAAGGACCAACAAAACCCCTGTCTCCCCTCCCCTTCACATATATCCCCTCTACTATCAAGAAAACTGAACAAGCCAAATTATTACAGAATGCTACACAGAAATATCATGCTAACAGAATACTGCAGTCAACACATGGCAGGAATAGTGTTAGGCTTTGCAGTCCCCAGTTATGTCTCTAACAGGATATATATTTCAAATCTGATATATTGTAATGACAAAATAGAAATAAAATGATTTTTTTTCTACCTTTTGTGGTCTCTGCTTTCATCTTCTTTCCACTCTTCCTTCCAGCGTCTGCCCGTTCCATCCACTGTCTGGCCTCTCCCCCTTCCATATGTATCTGACTTCTTTCTATGCCCCTCTCCCCTTTCCATCCAGCCTGTGCCTCCTCTCTCCTTTTTACATCATTCATTCCAGCTTCCCTGCTTTCTTCATTTTTATCTCTTCTACACCAGATCTAGCATCTTTATCCCTCTCTCATTTCTCTGCTGACCCCCTTTCCAGCATCAATCTCTCTCTACTTTCTCATTCCTGTCTCTCCCCTTTCCCTCCTCTAATCTCCCTGCCAGCTGTTTCCTTCCTTTTTTCCTTCTCCCTTCCCTCCTCCCCCCTATCCAACAGTAGCTCTCTTCCCATCCCTTTCCCTCTTCCCCTCCTAGCAGCATCTCTCTACCTCCCTCCAGGTGCAGTAGCAGCTCTCCCTTTATCCAGCAGCTTCCTAGCCTCTAACAGTGGCTTCCTCTCCTTCCAGCAGCCCTCAGTACTTGCCTGTAGCAGTGATTTCCTTAGGCAGCCTTGGGTCCGTTGCCGCCTCTGAGGAAAGGGGAAGTTGCCAAAGTGAATCACTGCCCTGGTAAGTACAGAGCTGCTAGGAAAGGAGACAGCCACTGTTGAAGGCTCCCCATGATCTTACTCCTGCTATGCTCCAGCTTTGTACCGCAGGCCCTGCCGCCCAAGACGAGCTGGAGGCCCCTACCCGCCGCATCCTGCACATGGGCAGGCTCTCAGCACAGACGCTGCTGATGGCCCCAATCCACACGCTGCCCCCCACCGCGCACGCTGACCATCTCCCTTCTACTTTCAGCTTCCCTGCGGCCCTCTTCGGCGACTCGGCAGGGGCAGCGATCAAGACAGGCTGCCGACGTCGGGACCTTCCCTCTCTGAGTCCCGCCTATTTTGTTTCAACTTCCTGTTTCCGCATAGGCGAGACTCACAGAGGAAATGCCCGACGTCGGCAGCCTGTCTTGATCGCCCGAGGAACAGAAGATTTCCGCGAACACCACCAGGGCAGGAAATTTAACGGCGTCCATCTCGCCGGCCCTGCGCAGACCGGCAGGAATTTTCTGCGGACCGGCACCGGTCCACGGTTGAAGAACTGTGACTTAACCTATCACCTCTTAACTTCATCCTATGCCCTCTCATTCCAGAGTTTACTTTCAATGAAAGAGATACTTGCCTCATGCATATTTAAGCCACATAAGTAAACATCTCTTTCAGACCGCGGCTCAATGGGACCCCGAGGGAGAGACGCCGCACTACACCAAGGACACGGACCTGAGACAGAGGAGGTTGCTGAGGAAAGGGAAGTCTGCTATTGTGGTGGGAGACTTGATCTTGAGAGAGGTAGATAGTCACATAGCTGGAGGAAGGGAGGACCGGCTAGTGACTTGTCTCCCAGGGGCCAAGACATGAGACATCACTGATAGGATCGAGCGGATCCTGGACGGAGCAGAGACAGAGGAGACTGCGGTGATAATCCACGTCGGAACGAACGATGTGAGCCGGAGGAACTTCAGCATGGCCATACTGACTGACCAGTTCAGGGTCCTGGGACGAAAGCTGAAGCGGAGTACCCGGAGGATTGCATTCTCAGAGATCCTGCCTGTACCGAGAGCAGATGCAAAGAGACAAGCAGACCTCCAGGCTGTGAATGCATGGTTGAGGAGATGGTGCCAGGAGGAGGGCTTCCACTTTGTGAGGAACTGGACGTCCTTCTAGGGAAAGAGTAAACTCTACCGGCGGGACGGCCTGCACCTGAGCACAGCGGGAAGTAGACTACTGGCAGCCAATGTGACAAAGGAGATCGAGAGGGCTTTAAACTAAGGAGAGGGGGAAAGCCGACAGCTGATCTGATGTTGACGCTTCGGACAACGGTATCCAGAACAGATGCTGAACAGGATGACTGCAAGAAGGAAGTAGAGAGACCGGTGGATCTTATGATCAGACAGCGAGGGAAACATCAGGTAAAGGAAGCTTGCTGGGAGGAGACTAAGGGGCATGGAGACACAAGGGGACTGGGTGGCACGAGGGCGAAAGCTGAGGGCAATATAGGGGTGCCACAAGGTGAAGGGGATCAAACTGAGGCTCAAGGGATGATAGCCCAAGAGGGGGCAGGTAGGGCTAGAAAACCCAGAGGAAAAGTGGGGTGGCGGGAAAGTGGGGAAGCCGAAAGCTACGAGGGTAAAGGCTGATGGCAAAGCAGAAGCACAGGAAACAGGAGAACTGCCCATAATTCAAGGGGAGGCGGCCCAGGTAAATGCGGAGATGGAGGAAAAACGACGGGACCTGCGGTGCTTATACGCAAATGCAAGAAGCCTCATGGCCAAGATGGGTGAACTAGAGGTCATGGCCAAGGGGGAGGACCTGGATATAATTGGAATTACAGAAACATGGTGGACAGAGGAGAATCAATGGGATGTGGCGCTGCCGGGGTACAAGCTCTACAGGAGGGACAGGACCCACAAAAAGGGGGGAGACATAGCAATATATGTAAAGGACTCTATCTACTCGGTCGGGATGGATATGGCAACGAAGGCAGAGGGGCTGGAATCACTATGGATCAAATTGCTGGGAAACAAGGGTGCAGGCATAAAACTGGGGCTGTACTATCGCCCACCTGGTACGCCAGAAGGAGTCGGACACGACTTGGAAACTGAACTGAGACAGGAATGCGGGACTGGAAGTGTAACAGTGATGGGGGACTTCAACTACCCGGGGATAGACTGGAGTACGGGTCACTCCAACTGCACTAGGGAAACAGGATTTGTAGAAGCTGTGAGGGACTGCTTCATGGAGCAACTAGTCAGGGAACCGACGCGAGGGGGTGCTACTCTTGACCTCATCCTAAACGGATTAGGGGGGCCTGCAAGAGAGGTAGAAGTGGGAGGACCACTAGGCAACAGTGACCACAACACGATCAGATTCACATTAGAAAGGGGGACACCCATAGTAAGGAGGACCGCAACAACTGCGCTCAACTTCAGTAAAGGGAACTATGTAATGCTATGAGGAAAATGGTGGGGAGGAAGCTCAGAAACATCTTTAGGATGGAGACTGTAGGAAGCGCCTGGACCCTATTCAGGGACACCCTGCAGGAAGCACAAAGAATGTACGTCCCCAGTTTCAGGAAAGGCTGCAAGAACAAGCGGTCAAAGGACCCGGTTTGGATGTCAACAGAAGTAAAGAGGGCAATAAATGACAAAAAAGTATCCTTCCGGAGATGGAAAAAGGACCCAACGGAGGAAAATCACCAGGCGCACAGGAAATGCCAAAAGGAATGCCACCGAGAGGTTAGAAAAGCAAAAGGGAAATACGAAGAGGGGCTGGCCAGGGAGGCGAAAAACTTCAAGGCATTCTTCAGTTACGTTAAGGGGAAGCGACCAGCGATAGAAGAGGTGGGGCCGTTGGACGATGGGGATAGGAAGGGAGCGATTAAGGAGGATAAAGAGGTAGCTGAGAGGTTGAACACGTTCTTCTTGTCGGTTTTCACGAGAGAAGACACATCTAATATACCGGACTCAGAGGAGCTCATGAGTGGGGAACAGGCTGAAAAATTGGAGCACATAGAGGTAAGTAAGGAGGATGTCCTCAAACAGATAGACAGGTTAAAATGCGGCAAATCACCGGGCCCAGACGGGATCCACCCAAGGGTTCTGAAGGAACTAAGACAAGAAATAGCGGGCACAATCCAACATGTTTGCAACCTATCCTTGAAAACTGGAGAGGTACCAGAGGACTGGAAATTGGCAAATGTCACACCCATCTTCAAAAAGGGATCGAGGGGTGACCCCGGGAACTACAGGCCGGTGAGCCTGACTTCAATAATAGGGAAAATGGTGGAAGCTATGATCAAGGACGGCATTTGCGTGCACATCGAGAGAAATGGCCTACTGAGAACAAGCCAGCACGGATTCTGTAAGGGAAATTCATGCCTAACAAACCTTCTGTACTTCTTTGAGGGAATAAGCAGTCGGGTGGACAATGGGGAACCCATAGACATCATTTACCTCGATTTTCAAAAGGCTTTCGACAAGGTACCACATGAAAGGTTGCTTAGGAAGCTGTGGAACCACGGGGTGGGAGGGGATGTGCACAGATGGATCAAGCACTGGTTGTCGGGTAGACTGCAGAGGGTCGGAGTAAAGGGCCAATATTCTGACTGGCGGGGAGTCACGAGCGGTGTGCCGCAGGGATCGGTGCTGGGGGCCGTTACTCTTCAACATATTCATCAATGACCTAGAAAAGGAGGCAAAATGCGAGGTTATAAAATTTGCAGACGATACCAAACTGTGCGGCAGAGTTAGATCCAGGGAGGAGTGTGAGGACCTGCAAAGGGACCTGGACAAGCTGGAAGACTGGGCAAACAAATGGCAAATGCGCTTTAACGTGGAAAAATGTAAGGTCATGCATATAGGGAAAAAGAATCCGTTGTTCAACTACAAATTGGGGGGGGGGGGGCATTGTTGGGAGACAGCGGTCTTGAGAGGGACTTGGGTGTGCTGGTGGATGCATCACTGAAGCCATCTGCACAGTGCGCAGCAGCCTCAAAAAAAGCCAACAGGATGCTGGGCATCATAAAGAGGGGCATAACAACCAGGACGAGGGAAGTCATCATGCCATTGTATCGAGCGATGGTGCGTCCACATCTGGAATACTGCGTTCAATATTGGTCGCTGTACCTCAAGAAGGACATGGCGGTACTTGAGAGAGTCCAAAGGAGAGCAACCAAACTGGTAAGAGGGCTGGAACACTGCCCATACGCCGAGAGGTTGGATAGGCTGGGGCTCTTCTCTCTGGAAAAAAGGAGGCTCAGGGGAGATATGATAGAGACCTTCAAGATCATGAGGGCATGGAGAGGGTGGATAGGGACAGATTCTTCAGACTGAAGAGGACAACAGGTACGAGGGGGCATTCGGAGAAACTGAAGGGAGATAGGTTCAAAACAAATGCAAGGAAGTTTTTTTTCACCCAAAGGGTCGTGGACACTTGGAATGCGCTACCGGAGGAAGTGATCAGGCAGAGTACGGTACAAGGATTCAAACAGGGATTGGATGGATTCCTGAGGGATAAAGGGATCGTGGGATACTGAGAGAGGTGCTGGGATATATCACATGTATAGAAAGCTAACCAGGTAATAAGTATAGAAACCCAACCAGGTCGTGCATGTGCAAGACTGGAGGGTTAGGACTTCGATGGGAAGCTAGGACTTAAATGGGAAACCAGGGTGGCAAGGGGACCCCCTCTGGGGATTCAGACAGGTCTTGACCTGTTTGGGCCGCCGCAGGAGCGGACTGCTGGGCAGGATGGACCTGTGGTCTGACCCGGCGGAGGCACTGCTTATGTTCTTATGTTCTTATATCTCCCCTCTCCCACCTTTCCTCCAAAGTATACATATTGAGGTCATTAAGTCTGATTGTTGCTGTTCTCCAGGCCTCACTCCTTCAGCCATTTGCTGTGGCTTTGATCAGGGTATGCTGTGAGGTCTGCAGTTCATCTTTACAGTATATATATAGTGGGTTCACTGACCTGATTTATTTATTTATTTAAAATGTATTACCCGCTTATATCTAAGCGGCTCACAAAATACAATCATAATATTAAAACATACATACATATAACATACAATAATCTCATTATCTCCATAAAAAATATTGCTATTCATTTATTTAAAAGCTTCCACAAAGTAGTTTTCAGTACTTTCTTAAACATTTGTAAATCCAAAAGTGCTCTTAATGGTCCTGTCAATGTATTCTACAATGACATCCCTGCTATTGAAATTGCAGATACCCTTGTATTTTTATAATGTACTTGTGAAAACTTATTTTAATGATAAGCTCATCGCCCCTTCTGACCTTCTCATTGAGAACAGGGAGGTCTGATTAGTCATGAATTTGAATTTTGGTGGGAAAGTTCGTTGGTCATAAATTTGAAATGTGACAGGAAGGCTTGTTCATAGATTTGAATTCTGGTGGAAACATCTGTTGGACCCAATTTTAAATTCTAGGGTCACTTTTATTTTTAATTCTGACAGACAAAACAGGGGGGAGAGGTAGAAACTTTTAGATGAAGGGAGAAGGTGTTTGTCCTTGGCCCCAATCCTTTTTGTGCTGAATCTCTTTTGGATGAGTGTTTGCCATGCTTTGTTTACTGAGAGCCCTTTATCTCCATTGAAATTATTGGGGTGTCTTGCTATCTCTATTGCCTCTTTAATTCTTCTCAGCCACCAGTGGTCTTCTTTCTTCAGGAATTCTCTGATCTAATCATAAGAACATAAGATGTTCTTATGATTAGATCTTATGACTGCCCAGCAGTCCGGTCATGCGGCAGCCCATCAGACCCAGGACATGTGTAGTAGCCCTCTATCTATACCCTTCTATCCCCTTTTCCTTCAGAAAATTGGCCCATCAGATCCAGGACATGTGTAGTAGCCCTCTATCTATACCCTTCTAACCCCTTTTCCTTCAGAAAATCGCTTCTTGAACTCCAATACCGTACCTTGTCCTATCACTCCCTCTGGAAGCGCGTTCCAAGTGGTCCACCACCCGTTGAGTGAAGAACTTCCTAGCATTGGTTCTGAATCTGTCCCCTTTCAATTTTTCTGAATGCCCTCTCGTTCTTGTAGTTGTCGAAAGTTTGAAGAATCTGTCCCTCTCCACTTTCTCTATGCCCTTCATGATCTTGTAAGTCTCTATCATATCCCCTCTAAGTCTCCGCTTCTCCAGCGAAAAAAGCCCCAGTCTCTCCAATCTTTCAGCGTATGAAAGGTTTTCCTTACCTTTTATCAAACGTGTCACTCTCTTTTGAACCCTCTCGAGTATCGCCATATCCTTTTATAGGTACGGCGACCAATATTGGACGCAGTACTCCAGATACGGGCGCACCATCGCCCGATACAACAGCAGAATAACTTCTTTCGTTCTGCTTGTAATATCTTTCTTGATTATTCCTAGCATTCTATTCGCTTTCTTTTTAGCAGCAGCTGCGCATTGTGCTGACGGCTTCATTGTCATGTCCACTATTACCCCCAAGTCCCTTTCTTTGGAACTCTCACTCAATAACAGCCCTCCCATCATGTATTTGTACCTCGGGTTTCTGTTTCCTATGTGTATGACTTTACATTTCTCTACATTGAATTTCATCTGCCATCTCGTTGCCCACTTCCCTAGTTTGTTCAGGTCCCTTTGTAAACCTTCGCAGTCCTCTTTAGTTCTAGCCCCATTAAATAGCTTGGTGTCATCTGCGAATTTTATTACTTCACTCTTCGTCTCCATTTCTAGATCATTTATAAATACATTGAATAGCATCGGTCCAAGCACCAACCCCTGAGGAACACCACTCATGACCTTCCTCCAGTCCGAGTAGTGGCCCTTCACTCCTACCCTCTGCTACCTGCCCGCCAACCAATTCCTAATCCATCTGTGTACGTCTCCTTCCATCCCATGGTTCTTTAGTTTCTGAAGTAGGCGTTCATGGGGCACATTGTCGAAGGCTTTTTGGAAGTCTAAGTATACAATGTCTATGGGGTCCCCCTTTTGTCCATCAGTTTTCCCCGCCATGGAGGGCTACAGCTGATTTTTCTGAGTTGCAGAGCTTGTGGTGTCTCTTGTGCTCTTTCAGCCTTTCCTCTACAGTGTGTCCAGTTTCACCAATGTAGGATTGACCGCAGCTGCAAGGGATTTCGTACACCCCAGGGGTTTGGAGCAGATCAGTGGCGTACCTAGCATATGTGACACCCAGGGCCCATCATTTTTTGGCACTCCCCCCCCCATCTGTACGAAAAACATGATTTTTAGTAACAATCCACACGTCACACATGAGTACCTAGGAAAAGGCAGCATCTTACATATGCAGTGCACAGTACAACATCAATACATCCATTGTAAAGCTAAACAAGCCAGACTAGTACAGATCAATCCTACACCGTCAATCCTAACAGAAAACCATGTCTTTCGAACATACAGAACACAGAAAACACCTTTGCCTAGTATGGAATATGTACAAAACTGTAGTGTGGATTTTAGCCACAGTGGTAACAGCTCTGACGCTCATAGAATTCTGGGCATCAGAGCTGCTACCACCACGGCTAAAAAACGCTCCACAGTTTTGTAAAAGGGGGGATAAAATAGAAATACATAGACAAAGGTTAAATTGAACCAGCAAGAAGCTGGACTCTGCATAAAATGCAACACCACAGAAACAGTGAGACATGTCTCCTAAAGCAATAAATAAATAGAAAATTTTTTTCTACCTTTTTTCTTCTCTGGTTTCTGCTTTCCTCATCTTCTTGTTACTCTCTTCCTTCCATCCACTGTCTGTCGTCTCTCTGCCCCTATATGGCATCTTCTCTCCTTCAATGCTCCTTCCAGAAACTGTATGCCTCCCCCTTTCATCTCTCCTTTCACCCCCATTGGTCTGGCATCTCTCTTCTCTCCTTCCCTCTCCCACACCTCTCTTCTTCAATCCCTTTCTTCCCTCATTTTCCTTTTCAATTTATTTTCTGCATCCATCTAGATTACGTTCTTACTACCCTCTCATCAATTTCCTTTTTAACTGTCTACCTATAGCTCACCACCTCTTTCCCTCACCCCCTCCAGTGTTTCCCTAACTCAATCCTTTTCCTCCATCATGTACCCTCCTTTTATTTATCCCCTCCTTCCATCATCTGCCCTCTTCTCTCTCCCCACTTCCATCATCTACCCCTTCTCTCTCTTTCCCCCACTTCCATCATCTGCCCTCTTCTCTCTCCTTCTCTCCACTACCATCATCTGCCCCTTCTCTTTCCCCCCTCCTTCCATCATCTGCCCCTTCTCCCCACTTCCATCATCTGCCCTTTCTCTCTCTTTCCCCCCACTTCCATCAGCATCTGCCCCCTTTCGCTCCCTACAACCCAATTCCATGCAGTATTGTTCCCCTTTTGTCTCTTTCCCTGCAATTCCTTCAGCATCTGCCCCTTTCTCTCCCTCCACCATGCATCCATACCACCCTGACCCCCTTTGTCACCCTTCAGCATGATTTCATATCACCCTGATCCCCCTTTGTCACCCTTCAGCGTGGTTCCATATCACCCTGACCCCCCTTTGTCACCCTTCACCATGTTTCCATAGCACCCTGACCCCCTTTTGTCACCCTTTACCATGTTTCCATAGCACCCTGACCCACTTTTGTCACCCTTTACCATGTTTCCATAGCACCCTGACCCACTTTTGTCACCCTTTACCATGTTTCCATAGCACCCTGACCCCATTTTGTCACCCTTTACCATGTTTCCATAGCACCCTGACCCCCCTTTGTCACCCTCCACACCCTTTCATGCCACCTTGACCTCCTTTCTTTCTCCGTCCCAAAGATCCCGCGATGACTGCTTCTGCTCCGATGGAAGAGGTAAGTGACGTCGGAAGGGGCTGGGCCAACAGACGCAGTTAGTTGCGGCAAGATCCCACAATGACTGCGGCTGCTGGTCTCCCCTCCCCCCCTGACGTCACTTACCTCTTCCCAGTCATCGCGGGACCTTCTTCACTTCAGTGTGGCTGCCGACTCTGCTCTAAGTAGTGCAGCTGCGCTGAAGTGCGGTTTGAAGCAGCGCGGGAGGTTCCGAATCCGGCCAGCTTTGCACCCCCTTGGATCGTGCACCCGGGGTGGACCTCCCTCCCGCCCCCCCCCTTGGTATGCCACTGGAGCAGATATAACTGGTCTTTCACATGTGTGTGTAAATGCAAGTTTCTGAGGCTGTAGGCTGTAGGCTGCTTTGTTGTTATTTTTCCTTAGTAGTTTCCCTATGTGGTCTGCTAGTACTTCCCTATGTTCAAGGAGCATCATTTTTTGTTCTGTTGCAGCATTGTCCGCTAGTGGTTGTTGGCCGTTTCTGTTTTTCTCGGTCAGGCTGTCCATAAGTTTTAAGGCTAGAGAAGTAGCCTTTCTGCTGTAGCCATCAGCAAGAAATGTGTCCTGGAGGGTATCCTTTTCTTTCTGCTGCCTGGGTCTTACACTCTTAGTGCTCTGTTCACTAGTGGTGATTGGACTCTGCATGTAAATAATAGTATATATGGGACACGGTATATAGGAAACCCACCCATACCAACCGTTATCTACAGGCAAAGTCCCATCACCACTCATCCACAAAAAGAGGGGTGCTATGCACACTAGTAAACATAGCACTAAGAGTTTGAGACCCAGGCAGCCTTCAGAAAGAAGAGGACATATTTCTTGCTGTTGGCTACAGCGGAAAGGCTACTTCTCTAGCCTTACAACTTATGGACAGCCTGACCCAGAAAATCAGCAATGGCCAACAACCATTAGAGCAGTAGTCCTCAACCCTGTCCTGGAGGACCACTAGCCAGTCGAATTTTTGGGATAGCCCTAATGAATATGCATGGGGCATATCTGCATTCCCATCATCTTCATTACATGCAAATCTCTTGCATGCATATTTATTGGGGCTATCCTGAAAACCTGACTGGCTGGTGGTCCTCCAGGACAGGGTTGGGAACCACTGCATTAGAGGACAATACTGTGACAGAACAAAAAATGGTAGTGCTTCCCTATGCCAAGGAGTAATAGAACACATAGGGAAACTACTAAGGGAAAATAATATCAAAACAGTCTACAGTGCATTACAGAAACTCGCATCTACACTCAGACATGTGAAAGACCGGTTACCTGTTCTCCAAACCCCTGGGGTGCATGAAATCCTATGCAGCTGCGTCCAATCCAACACTCGTGAAACTGGATACACTGTAGAGGAAAGGCTGTAAAAGCACAAGAGACACCACAAGCTATGCAACACAGAAAAATCATCTGTAGCTCTCCATGGCAGGGAAACTGGTCATACAATTAGATTTGAGAACACAAAAGTTCTGGAGAAAGAAGACCACTGCTGGTTGAGAAGAATCAAAGAAGCAATAGAAATAGCAAGACACTCTAATAACTTCAATGGAGATAAAGGGCTCTCCATAAACAAAGCATGGCAAACACTCATCCAAAAGAGATTCAGCACAAAAAGGTCTGGAGTCAAGGACAAACACCTTCTCCCTCCATCTAAAACTTTCCATCCCCCTTTTTTGTCTGTCAGAATTCAAAAAATGTGACCACAGACTTCCCGAACAGAATTTAAAATTGGGTCCAACAGACATTCCTGCTAGAATTCAAATCTGTGACCAACAAAGTTTCCTGCCACACTTCAAATTTGTGACCAACAGAGTTTCCTGCCACATTTCAAATTTGTGACCAATGAACTTTCCCAACAAAATTCAAATTCTTGACCAACACACCTCCTTGTTTTCAATCAGATCAGTGAACCCACTATATATAAAGGCAAACTGCAGATCTCACAGCATACCCTGAAAAAAGCCATAGCATGATGGCTGAAATATTGGTTCTACCTACCCAGTACGGTAAAACCCAGAAAACAGCAACAAACATGTCCCCATACGCCTTATGATGAAGAGCACCAACCATTTTAGTTGCCTTCCTCTGGACCAACTCCTTCCTTTTTATATCTTTTTGAAGGTGCGGCCTCCAGAATTGTACACAATATTCTAAATGAGGTCTCACCAGAGTCTTATACAGAGGCATCAATACCTCCTTTTTCCTACTGGCCATACCTCTTCCTATGCACCCTAGCATTTTTCTAGCTTTCACCGTCACCTTTTAAACCTATTTGGCCATCTTAAGATCATCACATACAATCACACCCAAGTCCCACTCTTCTGTTGTGCACATAAGTTCGTTATTCCCTAAACTGTACTGTTTCTTCTGGTTTTTGCAGCCCAAATGCATGAACTTGCATTTCTTAGCATTTTAGCTGCCAAATTTCAGACCATTCTTCTAGCTTTTCTAGTTCTTTCTTTATGTTATTCACACTATCTGTGGTGTCTACTCTATTGCAGATTTTGGTATCATCTGCAAAGAGGCAAATCTTACCTGACAGGCCCAAGAACAGAACCTTGAGGCTTACCACTGGTAACATACCTTTCCTCAGAGCGATCTCCATTGGCCACCACCCTCTTGTCACCTTCCACTTAACCAGTTCCTGACCCAGTCAGTCACTTTGGGGCCCAAACTGAGGGCACTCAGTTTATTTTTTAGACACTTGTGTGGAACACTGTCATATGATTTGATAAAATCTAAATATATCACATCTAGCACAATCCCTCTATCCAATTCTCTGGTCACCCAGTCAAAGAAATTGATCAGATTTGTCTGACAAGACCTGTCTCTAGTGAATCCATATTGCCTTGGGTCCTGTAAACCACTGGATTCCAGAAACGTCACTATTCTCTGTTTCAAAAGCACTTCCATTAATTTACTCACCACAGAAGTCAGATTTACTGGTCAGTAGTTCCCCTACTTCTTCCTTACTTCCACTTTTGTGTAGAGGGACTACATCCACCCTTCATCCAGTCCTTCAGTACCACTCACGACTCTAGGGAAGCATTGAAAAGGTCAGCCAGTGGAGCTGCTAGAACTTCCCTAAGTTCCTTCAATACTTTCGGATATACACCATTCAGCCCCATTGCTTTGTCCACCTTTAGCTAGCTCCTCATGAAATCAATCCTTTGAAAATCGATCAGGGTCTACCATCCCTCCATCCCTATTTGCATTTGTCTTCTGCAGTCCCCCCCAAGTCATGGTACATGGGCTTGTCATGCCACTGGGTCTTACGCGCATCTGAGAAGCTGAATGCTATGCTGTCAGTTTTTTCACTACCAGCAGGACCTCCCAAGGTGGAAAGGTTTCAGTGGAGATGACAAAATAATGATGTACCACCCATCTGGGCAGCAGCAGATGAGCAGTGTTGGAGGTGGAGGATTGTGTCTGATGCGACAACAGCAACATTGAATTTATACTGCACGAAAGAAAGGCCCGGCAATTTACTTCTGTATTCTGCCAAGAAAACTTGATGAAGATGAAACAAAGAATCGACATATAGTGCTGGAAGATGGTCCCCTACGTTGGAAGGCACTCACCATACTACTAGGGAAGAGCTGATCATCAACCAGATTATGCCCAGTGTTTGTGAAGCTGACGGATCAAAGCCGCCAGGATGTCCTGATGCTGATGTTACTGGAAGAAAAAGGAGATCAGAAGCTGTAAAGATATTCTCAACATAGGAACATGGAACATATGAAGCATGAATCAAGAAAAAATGGAAATTGTTAAAGATCAAATGGAGAAAAAAAAAACCAAAATTGATTTGATAGGGATCAGTGAACTCAAATGGACAGGACAGGGTCATTTTCAATCAAACAAGTATTGGATCTGTTACTCTAGTCATGAAACAAACAGGAAAAATGGTGTGGCATTCATCCTCAACAATAAGTTTTCAAAGATAGTACTAAAGCACAATGTTATCAGTGACAGAGTCATGTCAATCCATCTACAGGGAAAACCAATCAATGTTACCTTGATCCAAGTATATGCTCCAATGACAGACGCAGTCTTCTAATGTGATGCAATTTTGTAAAGAAGTGAAAACTATACTGTTTGAGAGAGTATATAAGTAAGTTAGTTCATATATTGCAGGCATCTTCTTTTAATTTACTGTATTTCTGACAAAAGAGTCAAGTTAATAGTACGTGAATGTAAATTGTATAAGGGCTTTTAAAAATTATTATTTATTGCTTGTTATAATTTTATTATGTATGTTTTTATGTAATCCACTCAAACCTGTGGATATAGTGGGATATAAATTTTTGAAAAATAAAAATAAAGATGCAGTGGTTGGAAAGCATGGCATAGGAGAAAGAAATTAAAACTTAGTATAGTTTTGCAAAATGAATTGTCAATCTTATTAAATAGGCATTTCCAAAACCACAAACATCGCCAGTACACACGGACCTCTCCAAATGGCATGTATCAAAATCAAATTGACTACATCTGAATAGGACAGAGATGGAAATCTGCAGTTTTGACTACAAGGACTAAAACCAGGAGCAGATTGTGGAAGTGACCATGAGCTTTTGACATGCCAGAAAAAAGTAAAGCTTCACAAGAAGATCAATAGAGAACTCCCCAAATAACACATTGAAAATATTCTATCAGACTATTAGATAAAACTAGACAGATATGCTTATCTTGATACAGGAAATAGAGAGCCCGAAGAGTTATGGAATAACATTCAAATTGTAATTTGTGATGAAGCTAAAAAAAAAAACACTCCAGAAGAGAAAGAAAGCCAAGAAATCACCTTGGAATCTCAGAAGAATCTAGAAAATTTGCAGAAAAAAAGATGACAAGCAAAACTTTCTGTTGATAGAGAAAAAGTATCACAAATGAACCGAGTGTTTCAACATCAAGTTTGGCAAGACAAAAAAATGATATCTAAAGGATATTTGTCAGAAAATTGAGTCAGAACATGTAAATGGAAAAACCAGATTAGCATATCAGGAGGTTAAAAGATTGCAGCAGAAATTCCAGCTTCGGTTGGGGATGCTTAAAGACATAAATTGAATGATATTGAATGATCCAGAACATTAAAAAGAGATGGAAAGAATATACAGAATTTTTATACAAAAAAAGGCAATGAGGATAACATTGGGGAAATTGAACTATTGCCAATCAAATGGAGAAAGCTACAGCCAAGGCTAGACAAATGCTGGCTTGCAACAGAAGGAGCTTTATCAGCCGAAAGCCTGAAGTCATACTGCCGTTATACCGATCCATGGTGAGACCACACCTGGAATACTGTGTCCAGTTTTGGAGGCCACACTATCAAGGATGTGAGGAGAATGGAGTCAATCCAGAGAATGGCCACTAGGATGGTCTCCCATATGAAGAATGTCTGAGCAGACTGTGCTTATACTCTCTCGAAGAGCGCAGAGAAAGGGGGGACATGATAGAAACATTCAAATACATCATGGGCCACATTGAGGTGGAGGAAGAAATCTTTTTTCTTACAGGTCCCACGGCGACAAGAGGGCATCCGCTAAAACTTAAGGGGGGAAAATTTCACGGTGACACTAGGAAATACATCTTCACCGAAACGGTGATTGATCAATGGAATGGTCTTCCATGCCAGGTAGTCAAGGCCAGTAACCTGCTCGACTTCAAGAGACATTGGGACAAACAGGTGGGGTTGCTGCAGAGTTATACTTAAAAGATAGACTCTCAAAGGAGGGAGGGTTCTTGAGTGGGCAGACTTGTTGGGCCGCTGGCCCTTTTCTGCCGTCATACTTTATGTTTCTATGATGCCGAAGAACCACCAGATATTTTAAAAGAAGTCATAGAAGCAATTAAAGCTTTATCAGAAAACAAGCCACCTGGTATCAACAATATTCCAATTGAATTAATCAAAGACTCAAAAGGTGCTATCATGGCCCTCACTTGACTTTGTCAACAGATTTGGAAGGAAAAAACATGGCCAACCGATTGGAGAATCTCTGTTCATACCTATACTGAAGAAAGGTGGCATCAAAGACTGTAACAACTACAGAACAATTGCATTAATTCTATATGCCAGCAAAATATTGCTGAAAATAATACAACGAAAGCTACAATCATACTTTGAGCAAGAACTCAAAGTTCAGACTGGTTTCAGAAAAGGTTGAGGAACAAGAGACGACATTGCCAATGTTAGATGGATATTGGAGAAGAGCAAAGAATACCAAAAGTCCTTATACCTTTGCTTCATTGACTATAGCAAAGCTTTTGACTGTGTGGATCATGATAAACTATGGAGAACTCCATCACAAATGGAAATATCCAAACACATAGCTCAGCTAATAAAGAGCCTCTACAAAAATCAGGAAATTGCTGTGAGAACTGAATATGGCAACACTAATTGATTTCCAATAAAACATGGCATCAGGCAAGGATGCAGCTTGTCACCTTACCTGTTTAACCTTTACAGCAAAGCCATCTTCAGAAAAGCAAATTTAGAAGAAGAGAGTGTTGGTTTAAAAGTTGGTGGCTGAAATATAAAGAACCTGCACTATGCAGATGATACAATGCTCATCACCAGCAGTAAAGATGTTCTGTATCTATTGAGAAAAGCCAAAAGTCATTACATGAAATTAAAACTGAACATAAACAAGATGAAGATCATTAACACAGAAAATGATGAAGCTTTTGAGCTTGAAGGCGATAGAAGTTGTAAAGGATTTCAATCTCCTGGGCTCTTTCATAAATAAAGAAGCAACTATCAGAGAATAAATACTCCACAGAATAGCACTTGGTCACTCTTCAATGAAGGCTTTTGACAAAGTATTCAAAGGCAAGGAAACAACACTTCAATGAAGATCAGACTTGTCTACACACTCATTTTCTTAGTGGTCAATTATGAATGTGAAAGCTGGACACTATGAAAACAAGACAGAAAGAAGATTGACTCATTTGAGCTTTGGTGCTGGAGAAGGATTTTATGCATGCCATGGACCGCCAGAAGAACTAACACATCGATTCTGGAAGAGATCAAACTGGCTATGTTACTAAAAGCCCAAATGATGAAGTTACGATTGTCTTATTTTGGTCACACCATCAGAAGAGAAAGATAATTGGAGGAGGACATCATGTTTGGGAAGATAAAGGATCCAGGTGAAGAGGGTGACCTGCAAGTTCTGCAACCAGATGGCTGGACACATTGAAAACAACCATGGGGATGATGCTGGAGGATTTTACCAGACTAGCACAAAACCAATTTCTTTTTAGATCGGTAATTCATCAATTTGCTAGGATTTGAAACAAGTTGATGGCACCTAATTAACTCTGCAATCCCACTCCTGGTGCTTCAGCTGTGACACAGAAATATTTAGCAATTTAGCCTTATCTTAATCAGCTTCTACATATTTCTCCCCTTCACCTTTGAGTCTCACAATGTCATTTTTGCACATCTTTCTATCACTAATATATTTTTTTAATGCTTTGATCCCCCCCATTTTACTGTCAAATATTTTTTCTTCCATTTGCTTTCCTGATTACTCAACCAGCTTCTCTTAATTTTTCCATATTTTTGCCTGTCTTCCTTTTTCTGCGATCTTTTGTAGTATATGAAAACTAACCTCTTTTTCTTTACTTCTCAGCTACTTCTTTTGAGAACCAAAGCACCCTTCTTTTCCTCTTACTTTTACTTACTATCCTTACAATAGCTCCTTTGAGTTTTGCCCATTGCTTTACTACTTCTTCCAGATGTTCCCCATCCAGACAATTCCTTGATGTAATCCCCTATCTAAACAAAATTGGGGTTTTTTAAAGTCTAGAACCTTTACTTTTGAATGAGCCCTCTTTATAC
The DNA here is from genome assembly GCF_902459505.1 of Geotrypetes seraphini. Classification (NCBI taxonomy): domain Eukaryota; kingdom Metazoa; phylum Chordata; class Amphibia; order Gymnophiona; family Dermophiidae; genus Geotrypetes; species Geotrypetes seraphini. Next base: position 69,615,887 of record NC_047094.1, on the reverse strand, counting down.
CTGTCTTAATATTAAATCACACCATGTGGTGATCATTGGTTAACAGATGATTACCCACTGTAACATCAGAAACACTTTCCACATTTGGAAGCACCAAATCCAGAAAGGCCCCCATCCCACGTGAGTTCCCTTCAAAACCCAGGCCTACATTACCGGTAGGAGCAATTCTGCAAAAAGTGACATTGTGTGATTGACATGTGATCAGCAGCGTTTTTATAGGTGGCTGCCGATATAGGCGCTGTTTGCAGAATCTGGCCCTGAATGTCTATTAAATCTCTGTCCACTTCTTCTGTCTGTGAAGGAGGCCAGATTGACCCACAGTGCCTCTTCCTTACCCTGCAGATCCTGAAATTGTGTTGCTTTAATATGATCTTTAGCATATAATGCCACACCCCCTCCTTCTCTTCCTACCCTGTCTTTTCCTGAACAAATTATAGCCCAGTATAGCTATATCCCAGTCATGGTTCTCCATGAACCACATCTCTGTGATTGTCACTAAATTGAACTCAGCCTCTTCTATCACAGCCTCTAGATCTAGATCCTTGTTTCCCATATTTCAAGCATTTGTACAGTATATACTGCTTTATCCCAGGACAAGCAGGCAGCATATTCTTGACTGATGGGTGACGGCACCGACGGAGCCCCGGTACGGACAATTTTAGAGTGATTGCACTCTAAGAACTTGGAAAGTTCTGGCATGCCGCACCGCGCACGCGCGAGTGCCTTCCCGCCCGACAGAGGCGCGCGGTCCCCAGTTTCTTAGTTTCCGCGGAGCTAAGAAGACGCGTTTTTTCAACGGCTGTTGAAAATTTTTTTGACTTGCCTTCCCGCTCGCGTAAACCTTTTTGGCTTTTGCCTCTTTCTTTTTTCTTTCATTTAAAAAAAAAAAAAAAAAAAATTTCTTTTATTTTTGATTCAATTTGGCTTTTCCCCTGCGGGGCCTTCTGCCACCATCGAAGCCTCGGCCTTCGATTTGGCTGAAGCGGTATTCACGTTCATGCCCCCTCAGCCAGGTTTTAAAAAGTGCCAGCGGTGTGCTCGGCCCATATCTCTCACGGACCCACACAACTGGTGCTTACAGTGTTTGGGTCCTGAGCATCAGGCCTCCACCTGCACCCGCTGTGCCACACTTAAAAAAAGAACATTGAAAAATCGCCAAATCCAACAGCGATTACTGTTCGGTGCCGAGATGTCCGATCCCGTTCCATCGACTCCGGCTTTGGCACCAGTTCAGTCGGCACCCTCTTCTTCGACGTCGCGAGATTCCGCGCCGGCATCCCAACATGCAGGTAAGCCGGCTAAGAAGCCTTCCCCGCTGGAGCGTCCTCCGGTCTCGAGTGCAGTGAGTCCAATCCTGCCGACTGTGAGGCGCCAGCGGAAGCGCTCCGCCCCTATTGAGGTGAGTCCCTCGACATCGGGCTCCTCATCTCCGGGGCGTCGAGCGGCACCGCAGGTACCGCAGAAGAAAAAAGCGGTACCGGTGCCATCCCTTGATGACCGTATTACGGCCATTCTCCAGGCACAGCTCAAGCAGCAATTGCAAGAGCTCCTTCCAACTATCCTGGCACCGAACCTTCCGGTGCCGGTCCGCACTGAGCCGGTACCGATAGTGGAACAACCTGTGCTGTCGGTTTCCACTCCCTCGGTACCGATTCACTCCACCTCATCGGTATCGATGCCAGTCCTTGCGCCGGAGCCGAGAGCTCAACATCAATCGGTGCAGACTTCGGCTCCGGTGCAACCGATTACATCGCCTGGGTCGATGTCGATGAGATCGGGTAAGTCGGTGCGCAAGACCCGGCATGTGGACCCATCTACTCCTGAGTCTCGGGATCACTCTTCCCATGTCAGGGATCCTGATCTGTGGGGAGATTCAGAAGAGCCTTTTCTCTCTGAAGGAGAATGTTCCTCAGATGAGGAGGAGTCTGCTGTACATGACCCATCCTCTAAGCATGACACTTCATCTTTCTCCAGTTTCCTGAAAGATATGTGTGATTCTCTGTCCATTCCTTTGGAGGCTGAGTCCAAAAAGTCTAAAGCTTTTTTGGACGCCCTGGACTTTGACCAACCTCCAAAGGAATTTTTGAAGCTCCCTCTTCATGACATCTTGAGGGAGACTTTTTACAAGAATTTGGAGACTCCCTTAACGGTTCCAGGGGCCCCACGTAAGTTAGACTCTCTGTACAAAGTAATTCCCATTCCTGGGTTCGACAAACCACAACTTCCTCATGAATCTTTACTTGTCGAATCCACCCTTAAAAAATCTTCAGGAGCCAGTGTATATGCTTCTGTACCTCCTGGCAGAGAGGGTAAAGCCATGGACAAATTTGGTAAGAGGCTCTACCAAAATGCAATGTTGGCAAATAGAGCTGGAAATTATGGCTTTCATTTTTCTTTTTATCTGAAACATCTCCTTACCACCATGGCTTCCTTTGAGAAATACCTTCCTCAACGGAAACAACAATCTTTCCACCATTGCTTGTCTTCTCTGTTTCAATTGCGTAAGTTCATGGTTAGGTCCATTTACGACATCTTCGAACTTACTTCCAGAGCGACAGCAATGTCTGTGGCAATGCGTCGCCTGGCCTGGCTTCGGGTATCTGAACTTGATGTTAATCATCAAGATCGGTTAGCCAACGCCCCGTGCCTAGGGGATGAGCTTTTTGGGGAATCCATGGATTCGACTACTCAAAAGCTGTCTGCTCATGAGACACGTTGGGATACCCTTCTTAAAAACAAGAAAAAGCCTCCCCCAACAAGGCCTTTTAGACAACAGTCAGCCTATCAACGCCGCTTCACAGCTCGGCCATTGCCAACAACTGCTCAGCAACCCAGGCGTCAACGACAGCAACAGCGTCAGCCTCCCAGACAACAACAGCAACAGCAGCCTGTGAAACCAACTCCACAGCAGAAGACACAGCCCTTTTGACTTACTTCTCCAAAGTATAGCCAGTACTCCTATATCTGCTCTCCTGCCTCAACCTATAGGAGGTCGTCTCTCTCTATTTCTCAGCCGGTGGGAAGTTATCACTTCGGACCAATGGGTCCTCAATATCATCCGCCACGGCTACTCTCTCAACTTTCAGACTCTTCCGTCCCAAAACCTGCCAAAAGAGTCTGCTTTGAACAGTCCTCAATCTGCCCTCCTTATTCAGGAAGTTCAATCCCTCCTTCTTCTAAACGCTATAGAGGAAGTTCCTCTAGATCAAAAGGGGCAGGGATTCTACTCCCGTTATTTTCTAGTCCCCAAAAAAAACAGGAGATCTCAGACCAATTTTAGATCTTCGCGATCTCAACAAACATCTGGTAAAGGAAAAATTCAAGATGCTTTCCTTAGCCATTCTTTATCCTCTTCTCAACCAAGACGACTGGCTATGCTCCCTCGATCTCAAAGAAGCATACACTCACATTCCAATCAATGTAACCTCAAGACAGTATCTCCGTTTCATGATCAATCATTGTCATTACCAGTACAAGGTGCTCCCCTTCGGTCTTGCTTTCTCTCCAAGGGTGTTCACCAAATGTCTCATCGTGGTAGCTGCTTTTCTACGCTCTCACCACCTTCAGGTATTTCCTTACCTGGACGACTGGTTAATCAAGGCCACATCCGCTCCAGCAGTTCTCCTGGCCACCAACCAAACCATCCAGTTTCTACAAATATTGGGATTCGAGATCAATCTACCCAAGTCTCATCTCATTCCCACTCAAAGACTCCAATTCATTGGAGCGATATTGGACACACTCCTCATGAGAGCATTCCTACCATCCAACCGTCTTCAGACTCTTCAGTCTCTATGTCAGCAGGTGCTTCCTCAACATTCTATCTCCGCCAAACAAATGATGATACTCTTGGGTCACATGGCATCCACAGTTCATGTCGCACCCCTCGTACATCTTCACCTGCGAACTCCTCAATGGACCCTTGCTACTCAATGGTCCCAAGCGACGGATCCTTGCTCACGACACATCTCTGTGACATCATCTCTTCGTCGATCTCTACAATGGTGGTTGGTATCCTCAAATCTATCCAGAGGTCTTCTGTTCCATCAACCTCCTCATCACCTAGTCATCACCACCGACGCCTCTCCTTATGCATGGGGAGCTCATTTGAACGAGTTCCAGACTCAAGGTCTTTGGACAGCCCAGGAAAGGAAGCATCACATCAATTTCCTGGAACTCAGAGCGATGTTTTATGCCCTCAAGGCCTTCCAACATCTTCTCTTTCCTCAGGTCCTTCTGCTGTGCACAGACAATCAAGTGGCCATGTACTACATCAACAAGCAAGGGGGGACAGGCTCTCGCCTCTTGTGCCAGGAAGCACAGAAGATCTGGACTTGGGCCATAGATCACCATCTCTTCCTGAAAGCTATCTATATTCAGGGAGAACAGAATTCCTTAGCGGACAAGCTCAGCAGAATTCTACAGCCTCACGAGTGGACACTCGATCCTGTAACTCTACAGTCCATCTTCGCTCAATGGGGCACTCCTCAGATAGACCTTTTTGCAGCTCCTCACAATCACCAGCTGCCCCTATTCTGCTCCAGACTCTACTCCCCTCACCGTCTGGCAGCGGATGCATTTCTCCTCGACTGGTCGAATCTGTTCCTGTATGCTTTCCCTCCTCTGCCTCTCATGTTGAGAACCTTGTTCAAGCTCAAGAGGGAACGAGCCACCATGATTCTGATTGCTCCGAGGTGGCCCAGGCAACATTGGTTCTCCCTTCTACTTCAACTCAGTTCCAGGGAACCTTTTCTTCTTCCACTGTATCCTTCTCTGCTTACTCAGCATCAGGAGACCCTTCTACATCCCAACCTCCAGTCTCTGCACCTGACGGCTTGGTATCTCTTGGGCTGACTTCTCATGATACGCTTTTGTCTCAGCCTGTTCGTTCCATTCTAGATGCCTCCAGGAAACCAGCCACTCTGCAATGTTACCATCAGAAGTGGACGAGATTTTCTTCCTGGTGTCTTCTTCATCATCTTGATCCAACTTCCCTGGCAGTGGAGTCGTTGTTGGATTATTTGCTTTCTTTGTCTGACTCTGGCCTTAAGTCCTCTTCCATCAGAGTCCACCTCAGTGCCATTGCTGCTTTTCATGAGCCGATCCATGGATAACTTCTATCAGCTCATCCCCTGGTGTCCAGGTTCATGCGGGGTCTTTTCAATGTGAAACCACCTATTAAAGCCCCTCCTGTTATCTGGGATCTCAATGTGGTTCTTTCCGCCTTAATGAAGCCTCCATTTGAACCTTTGGCTACCGCTTCTTTCAAATTTCTCACTTGGAAGGTATTTTTCCTTATTGCTCTTACCTCTGCCAGGAGGGTCAGTGAGCTTCATGCACTGGTTGCAGATCCACCTTTTACGGTTTTTCACCATGACAAGGTGGTTCTGCGTACACATCCAAAGTTTCTCCCTAAGGTTGTCTCTGAATTCCATCTCAACCAATCCATTGTTCTGCCTGTTTTCTTTCCAAAACCTCATTCTCATTCTGGGGAACAAGCTCTACATACTTTGGATTGTAAAAGGGCTCTAGCTTACTATCTAGAGCGTACGAGACCCCACAGATCAGTTCCCCAACTCTTTCTGTCCTTTGATCCCAATAAATTGGGACGTCCTGTTTCTAAACGTACGTTGTCTAATTGGCTGGCAGCGTGCATTTCATTCTGTTATGCTCAGACCGGACTGACACTGGAAGGTTCTGTCACGGCCCATAAAGTCCGAGCAATGGCAGCATCTGTAGCTTTCCTCCGTTCCACTCCTATTGAGGAAATCTGCAAGGCTGCTACTTGGTCCTCAGTTCATACTTTTACATCTCATTATTGTCTGGATGCATTCTCCAGACGGGATGGACACTTCGGCCAATCTGTTTTGCAAAATTTGTTTTCCTAATGGCCAACCTTCCCTCCATCCCTCTTTTTGTTAGCTTGGAGGTCACCCATCAGTCAAGAATATGCTGCCTGCTTGTCCTGGGATAAAGCACAGTTACTTACCGTAACAGGTGTTATCCAGGGACAGCAGGCAGATATTCTTGCGTCCCTCCCACCTCCCCGGGTTGGCTTCTTAGCTGGCTTATCATAACTGGGGACCGCGCGCCTCTGTCGGGCGGGAAGGCACTCGCGCGTGCGCGTTGCGGCATGCCAGAACTTTCCAAGTTCTTAGAGTGCAATCACTCTAAAATTGTCCGTACCGGGGCTCCGTCGGTGCCGTCACCCATCAGTCAAGAATATCTGCCTGCTGTCCCTGGATAACACCTGTTACGGTAAGTAACTGTGCTTTCCAGACATTGCTCCCTTTTCCCATTTGTGTAGAAGTATTTAGTGATTCACTTACCTGAAGTATTATACTCACCTGGGAGCTTTGACCACCCTGCCATAAGGCCACAAGGGTGGCCAATTTTAAAGCTGCAGATATGACCACGATGCTGGAGCATGAAGGCTAATGACAGAGGTTTATCTGACAGGCCCAGCCATGTCTAAAATCAGTTCTGTCAGAAGCCCATTCCAGAAAGCAACATATTCTAAACAAATAGAAAAATAAAATTTGTTTTTCTACCTTTCTGATCTAGGAATTTCCAGACTATTGATGCGCAGAGTCAAATTCCTGCTTGCTACCACTCTACCAGTTTGACTCTGCTACTAGTTTGACTCTGCGAATCAATAGCCTGGAGCGTTGGTGTTACGGCCGCGAATCAGTGGCTTAAATGCCACGAAACGATCGTCGGCCTGGCTCTTTCCTAACTAGCTTGTTTTTTCTAGTTATTTTTGACTATTTTTAGTCTCCCACATGCCAGTAATAAGTTATATGTGAAAGTTTTTTGCCAGTGATGCTTGGGTGGAAAAGAGTAGGAACACCTCTCTGTTTCGGAGGCTTTTCTTTCGCCTTAAAATACTTTTTCTGGCTTTGGTGAGTACTGATCAAATTGAGTGATTTGTTTTTTAGTATATTGTATATTTTCCCTCCATTCCTCTTTTTTTGCTTTTTGTGAATACAATAGTAGTCATAAGTTCTGTATCACTTGGCCAAGATTTAGCAGTTTTAAGCTGTGTAAGGTGTAGTTCATGATGTTTGTTCTAATGTTTATCGTTACCTTTTGTAGAATAGCACTGGCAGTAGCCAGGTGGGGGCGCTATGATATGCTGTATTGGAATGGATAGTGTGCAAGAAAAAATTTAAATGTGTGTATGAGATGCCTCCTTTTCATGCGATTCTGGGTAAATCTAGTTAAGAACATAAGAACATAAGAAGTTGCCTCCGCTGGGTCAGACCAGAGGTCCATCGCGCCCAGCAGTCCGCTCCCGCGGCGGCCCATCAGGTCCATGACCTGTAAGGTGATCCTTTGTCTAAAACCCTTCAATCCCCATTATCCTTCTATCTATACCCTTTCATAATCCTATCTCTATCTCTATCTGTATCCCTCAATCCCCGTATCCTTCAGGAATTTATCCAATCCTTCTTTGAAACCCCGTAATGTACTCTGTCTTATCACAACCTCCGGAAGCGCATTCCAGGTGCCCACCACCCTCTGAGTGAAAAAGAATTTCCTAGCATTGGTTCTAAACCTGTTTCCTTTCAATTTCTCTGAGTGCCTCCTTGTTCTTGTGGTTCCCAATAGGCTGAAGAATCTGTCCCTCTCTACCTTCTCTATGCCCTTCATGATCTTGTAAGTCTCTATCATGTCTCCTTTGAGTCTCCGCTTCTCCAGGGAGAAGAGCCCCAGCCTTTCTAACCTGTTTGCATATGAAAGGTTTTCCATACCTTTTATCATTCTTGTCGCTCTTCTCTGAACCCTCTCAAGTATCGCTATGTCCTTCTTAAGGTACGGTGACCAATACTGGACACAGTACTCCAGATGCGGGCGCACCATCGCACGATACAGCGGCATGATGACTTCCTTCGTTCTGGTTGTAATACCCTTCTTAATAATACCCAACATTCTGTTTGCTTTCTTTGTGGCTGCTGCGCATTGTGCCGTTGGCTTCATTGTTGTATCCACCAGCACACCCAAGTCATTTTCAAGGTTACTTTCCCCTAGTACTAATCCCCCCATTTTGTAGCTGAACATTGGGTTCTTTTTCCCTATATACATGACCTTGCATATGTGATAGTTAAGGCCTCACCCAATAGAAACTTATGAAAAGTTGGTACACAAATATTAACAAATTGAATATGGATTGCGGCAAAGGCCAGAAAAATAACATTAGAGAATAACAGAAAAACACTAGGGGTTACTAGGAGGGAAAAAGTATATGTATTTTGCTGGATTAAGCCAGATCATAGAGGAAATCAGGTATAACACACTTATAGCGGTATTAATCTGACTCCATTTTGCCATCTTTCTTTCTTTGTGTATAACATACTGAAGGTTTCCCGCTTATAAAAGGCCTGGGTTTCTAGTGTTCTTTGTCTGGATTGCCATACTCAGAGGGATAGGAGAAACCTCATGGCCTAATTGATAACAGATGTTCTTGAGCTAGTTAGCTTGGAACATATCTGATTTCATATTCCAATGCTGGGTATAGAAGAAAGTGAATATGATTTGTATTTAAGTATTGAATATTAATGAAATATGTCATATGGTTTATGAATGTTTTGGGGCCCCGAATGTGTGTGAGGATGTGTGATGGAATGATTTGTATTTAATTTCAAATGTTTTACATATATAAGATTCAAGAAACTTTAAGGATAAATCCTGAGAGGTGACATCTGCATTTTGATCTTTAAGCTAGCCTACCATAGAAACTTGTGTAGGGAGGGCTGTCCAGTCCGCATAGGAATTTCCATTAAGGGAGGGCTCCTTTAGCCCATACTGGGAGTTCTCGTTAGGAGGAGTTATATGTTTTTTCCTTTTAGTGTCAAGTGAAACTTGAAGCTGTCAGCATTACTGAGAATTATTGAGAGAAAAAGTGTTCACAAAAATATAATTTGTTAAACTTTTCTTTAAGCATAGAGGGGCATAATCGAAAGGAACGTCTAAGTCCATTTTCGTCTAAGTCACAAGTCGTCCAAAGTAAAAAGCAGCCTAGGACACATTTTCGAAAAATACGTCCAAAATTTTTTTGTTTCGAAAATCGTCTAACTATACGTCCTGCCGATCTGATCGTCCAAGTCGCTAAATCGTCCATTTTTTTCCACATTTTCGTCCAACTTTTTGTCCAAGTCAAAAATGCCTAGAACAAGCCCTGTTGGACATGGGAGGGGTCTGCAAAGTGATGGACTGAACACCCAGATATGGCACCTAAATAGTGGGGATTTCCAAAGAAAGGAAAATTAAAGGCAAAAGAGAACCGGCATGGCTTACTAGAGAGGTGAAGGAAGCCATAAAAAAAAGAAGAACTTCTTTAAAAAATGGAAACGCACGAAAACAACCGAAGCTTGGAACAAACACAAAGATGATCAGACGAAATGTTACAAGGCGGTGAGGGATGCCAAAAAGGACTTTGAGGAGAAAATAGTACAAGAGGCCAAAAATTTCAAGCCCTTCTTTAGATACGTAAAAGGAAAAAAACCTGCAAAAGAGGCAGTGGGACCGCTGGATGACCAGGGAAGAAAAGGGTACATCAAGGAAGGCAAACAAATTGCAGACAGACTAAATTCCTTCTGTCTTTATGAAGGAGGACACCACAACAATACCAGAAGTAGTGAAAGTATTCAAAGAGTAATAGAAGACAGCCTCACCACAGTAGAAGTGGACTTTGACCAGATATACTACCAGATCGACAATCTTAAAAGCGACAAATCCCCTGTACCTGATGGAATTCACCCCAGGGGCTTAAAAGAACTGAAGGTTGAAATTGGAAAGCTTTTGCAAAAACTTGCCAACCTGTCAATTAGAACTGGACAGATACCGGACGATTGTAAGATAGCGAACGTCACGCCAATTTTCAAAAAAGGATCAAGAGGAGAACCGGGCAACTACAGACCTGTGAGTCCCTGGAAAGATGGTTGAAGCACTGATTAAAGATAGCATAGTCCGGCACTTGGATACACACAACCTGATGAGCCAGTCAACATGGCTTCAGGAAAGGGAAATCATGTTTGATGAATTTACTTCAATTTTTTTAGACCGTGAACAAACAAATTGATAGTGGAGAACCGGTGGACATAATATATTTGGACTTCCAGAAAGCGTTCGACAAGGTTCCACATGAAAGACTTCTCAGGAAACTACAAAGCCATGGAATAGAGGGAGACATACTAAGATGGATAGGCAAATGGCTGGAGAACAGAAAGCAGAGAGTGGGCATAAATGGGAAGTTCTCAGACTGGGAGAAAGTGACTAGCGATGTACCCCAGGGCTTGGTACTTGGGCCCATCTTATTTAATATTTTCATCAATGACCTAGAAGAAGGAACATCCAGTGAGATCATCAAGTTTGCAGACGACACAAAGCTATACCGGGCAATCAGATCGCAGAAGGATAGCGAGGAACTCCAGAGTGACTTGTGTCAGTTAAATGGGCGGAGAAATGGCAGACGAAGTTTAATGTGGAAAAGTGCAAGGAACACGAGTATAGAATGTCAGGTGCAACTCTGGGTAAAAGCGAACAAGAAAAGGACCTGTGTGTACTGATAGATAGGACCCTGAAACCGTTGGCACAATGCGCGGCAACGGCAAAGAAAGCAAATAGAATGTTCGGCATGATAAAAAAAGGAATCACGAGTAGATCGGAGAAAGTTATAATGCCGCTTTATAGGGCAATGGTCAGACCACACTTGGAATACTTTGTCCAACATTGGGCTCCCAACCTAAAGAAGGATATAAAACTGCTGGAGAGGGTGCAGAGATGAGCAACAAAGCTAATAAAAGTTATGGAGAACTTGGAATACGAGGAACGACTTAAGAGACTGGGATTGTTCTCCCTTGAGAAAAGGAGACTGCGAGGGGATATGATCGAGACTTTCCAAATACTGAAAGGAATCGACAAAATAGAACAGGAAAAAAAATTATTTACAATGTCCAATGTGACATGGACAAGAGGACATGGACTGAAGCTAAGGGGGGGGACAACTCCAGGACAAATATCAGGAAGTTCTGCTTCACGCAACGAGTGGTAGACACCTGGAATGCTCTCCCAGAGGAGGTTATTGTGCAATCCAGTGTTCTAGGATTTAAAAGCAAACTAGATGCACATCTCCTTACGAGAGGCATAGAGGGATATGGGTGACTAAAATTACGCCAGGTGTACACCTGGCTGGGCCTCCACGTGTGCGGATCGCCGGACTTGATGGATCGAAGGTCTGATCTGGAGATGGGCTGTTCTTATGTTTACAGGGCACTGCTGTGACCTTCACAAAAAGGGTACCATGTCTTCTCCTCACTACAGCTCCCTTATAGGTAATGGTGAGCCCCCCAAACCACCCCCAGAATCCCCTAGACCCACTTATCTACCACCCCAATAGCCCTTATGGCTGCAGGAGCCACTTATATGCCAGTACAAAAGAGTTTTGGGGGTGTATAGGGGAGTGTACATGTTTAAGTATCAATGCAGTGAATACAGGGGCTTATGGGCATGGGTCCTCCTCTCCATGAGTCCCTAACCTACCCCCAAGATGGCTTAAGCCACCTCTGTGCTGGATGACTAGGCTTTCCTATGCCAGGCTGCCAGGTGATGGGCTGGAAGTTGAATTTTAAAGGTTGGGTTTGGGGGGGGTCGGTGATCACTGGAGTAGTGTATGGGGGTCTGTTTTATGTGTTTGCAGTGCTTATCTGGTGATTTTAGGTGGGTTTTGTGACTTAGACCATGTTATACATGGTTTAAGTCACAATGTCCAAGTTCCGTTGATCCTGGGCTGTATAATTTTCAGTTATACATGTTGTACGACTAAGTCTAAGCCAGCCCATGTCCCGCCCAACTCCTGCCCTCGACACTCCTCCTGAAACACCCCGTTTAGCTTTGGTCATTCAGCAGCACTATGAAGGCCTAGGTCGTTTAGAAATACATCCAAAACCCGTTTTTATTATCGGCACTTGGACATATTTTGACAATGTTCGTCCAAGTGCCGACTTAGGCCGGTTTTTGGACGTTTTTCTCTTTCAATTATGAGCCCCTTAGTAACTATGTTAAAAGGAATTTTCTTTTTTCAAAAAAACCTAAGGTCGACCTCTCTCTTGGTTGATTGGTTGACAGGTGTGATGTCATACTAAGCACTGCAAAAGTATATAAGTGAACTTTGGGGCATTGATTCTCGGAGTTCATATTTCTCAGGAAAGATGCACTTTGACATGCCTGACTATGTATGACCCCATTGTACAAATGGCCTAATGAATCAAGATTTGCTGTTAATTTTTAATAATAAATATTGGATTGGAAACATTTATGCAATTATCATTATTCCCGGGCAACTAAGGGCAGGGTTTGGTAGGTTACCCTGTTCACCCTCTAGCCCTAATTATAAGCACAGTTGCAAATTTGAATTTCTATATTATAAATAAATAAATACATACATAATCACCACCACACTGGCTCAGACTAAAGATTTACCAAAGTCCATATCCTGTTCCAATAGTGGCTCATCCAGGTCACAATTACTTAACAAGATCTCAACAAAGAGCTAGATACACAAAACTCTCCAATCATGATGGTCGCTAAATCAGTTTGACTGGTTTAGCAACTGATGGAATTTGCCAACCCAATTTCAAAATGGCTCACCAAGTGGTTGTACAATCTCTGATTTTGGCATACAAATGACCTCTTTACTATTAAAATGAGGTCATGACCCTGGAATCATTATGGGATCTTGTGGCTAACTTTGGTAAAGCCAGAAGTCCTCATTTTCAATATATAGAAGGGAAACTAACTGAACATACAAAAGAGATAAAGGATTTTAAAATGGTCATGGTTTCTTTTAAATCCACTACCGAAAAAGTTGAACAGGACTTAACATCCTTCAGACATATTCAAGAGACATTAATTAAAGACAATACAAATCTTAGGAGAAAAATTGAATCTTTAGAGAATAATGCTCATGGTAACAACTTAATATTGATTAACTTCCCAAGGGTCGCTATGGTGTTCCCTAGGGAAATGATTGAGATATTTACAGGAAATTCTGGGAGTTTCGGAGGAATGTTTACCTCCATTCTCTCAGGTTTATTATTTGCCTACTAGAAGTCAAGTTCAACATCAAATGACTACTAATCATGAAGTATTGGATGTATCAACTTTGCTTGAGACATCAGACAAAGAAATGGCAATTCCAGCTACATTAATATTAACGGTGGCTCTTCAGCTGGATAAAGCATGGATTTTGAGATTATTCATTAAGAATAGGCAAAAGGAATTTCTTGGATTTAAAATTCAGATGTTTCCTGATCTATCACGTAAGACGCAGAAGTGCCGACGTGAGTTTCTTCTTTTGAAACCAGGTGTCTTAGCTTTAGGGGCTACCTTCTATTTAAGACATCCCTGTAAGTGTATAGTGTATCATTGTGAAATTATGTTTTCTTTGAACCTTTTCAATTAAATACCTTCTTGTCACTATCCCGTTTGGAGAAAGAAAAATCTTTAGCTCTTTAGATTGATTTAGGCATTAGATCTCAGCTCTACAGCCTTGATATACTTTGAATATTTGCTTATATTTCTCGCTCTTTATTAAATATGGATCCCATTAGAGGACTTGAGTAAAGTTAAACCTATGTATGTTCTTCTTTTCTTTTATTGTTAAAGTGTCAACTTTAATGGAAATTCTTCCTATGTTTAACTTCTTTCTGTACAAGTTATAATGCTTGATATTGAAGTTTAAAAATGATAAATAAATTAAAATTTAAAAAAAGGTCATTAATATTAAAATCAGCCATCCGATCGATGGACTAACATTGCATGCCAGAATCGGATTGGTAATAATGACCCGAAAAAACAACAGGTCTGCCTGTTTTTCTTTTTTTTCCTATAGGCTGAGATGTTGTGTATGTGTAACACACACATATACACAATATCTGGCCCATAAAAAAAATTCGAACTGCTGCCCCCCAACCAAAATAGAGGCAGGAGGGATGCCCACTCCCTCCTGCCACTGCGATCTTCCCCCCACGACAGCTGACACCCCTCCCCCCACCCCCGCAGGACCTCCTTCCCCATACTTAAAAAATCAGGAGGGATGCCCACTCCCTCCTGCTGCCATGAACCCTCTTCTGAACTGACCCCTCCCACCAGGATCCCTCCAAATCGACTCCTCCCCTTCTTTACATTACCAAAAATCATCAAAAGGGTTGCCCACTTCTTCTGGCCACCGGATGCCCCCCTGAACCTCCCCTTATTTCAATTAGGATGACAGCAGGAGGGATGCCCAGTCCCTCATGCTCACAGGCCCGCCACTCCAAAATGGCGGGCATTCTTCTTCCCGGTACATCCTGGGATGCACAGGGAGGGGCCTAAGGTCCTGATTGGCTCAGATGCGTAAAATCAGGGAAAGAGTCTGTGTATCCCAGGATACAGAGAGAGGAGCATAGGTTCTCCCCGTGCATTTGAGGATGCACAGAGAAGAGGAAGGCCCATTTTGGAGTGGTGGGCCTGCAGGCAGAAAGGACTGGGCATCCCTCCTGCTGTCATCCTAATTTAGAGGGTCAGGGGGTGTGGGAAGTGGTTTGGGGGGACCAGGGGTCATCTGGCGGCAGGAAGGAGTGGACATCCATGCTGATGATTTTTGGTAAAGTAGGGAAGGGGAGAGGAGGGGTTGGTTTGGGGGGATCCTGGTGGGAGATCAAGTCCAGCAGTGGTTCGTGGTGGCAGGAGGATGTGGGCATCCTTTCTACTGATTTTATTGAAGTGAAGTGGGGGGGGTTCTACAGGGACCGTACTGTGCCGCGAGCATCCCTCCTGCCTCTATTTTGGTTCCAGGCATCATGGGGGGTGTCGTCTGAGGTGGGGACTGTCATGGGGGGGGGGGCGACTTAACAGTTATTTTTAATGGGGACAGATATTGTGCATGTGTGATACATGCAAATCTGTGCCATTAAAAAAAAGAAAAAAGCCTCAACAGCTAAGTGGCAGTAGGCTGCTTTGGGGCTTCCCCTGCTGCTCAGCTGTTCGGATTTCCCCAAACTAGCTCTGCGCATGTGTAAAAGTCACTCTCACAGTGAACCTCTGCAAAAATCATTTGAATATAAACTTGGAACATCGGTCGCTGTTTCAGAATCGGCCAAAAAATCAGCCCACAGCAACCGTGTTTTGTGCATCTAGCCCTAAAACAGAGTTTATGCTGCTCTTCCTAAGAATAAGCAGTGAATTTCCTCAAGTCCATCCTACTAATGGTTTATGGACTTTTAAGAATTAATCCAAAACTTTAAGCCTTGAGAACTGTTTTTATCATATTCTCTAGCAACAAATGAGAGTTTAATTATACAATGGATTAAAGAAATATTTTCTCTGATTTGTTTTAAATGTACTACAGTACTTAGTAGCTGCAGTATGTGTACCCTAATCCTTCTATTTTTGGAAAGAGTAAACAAGTGTAACTCTCTGTGAGATCTGGATGTTGCTGGAACAGTTGGAGAGTTCCAGGGGGTTACCACTATCCCTGGTAGTGGGAGGAGAACTTCCAGATGAGGGTTGAAAATCCCAGCCAGCGGGGCAGGGCATGAGAGAGAAAAGTGAATGAGCTGAATGATATGGGTCTTTGGTTACCTGTTCCCCACCAAAACCAAAGAAGCCAAGGAAGAGTCCTGGGACTCAGAAAGGGTGATCAATTAAGGTGGAATAAAACATCCGCTGTGGAGAAGCAGGTCGCTGACACAAAGAGGTTGTGCTACAAAAGAGGGTGTTTTGGGGAGGGGAGAAGGGATACCTTCCCAAAGGACTAGAGTAGAGCAGAGGGAGTCTCATTCTCCAGAGAATCTGTGTGTGGGATAAAGAAAGGGCTTTGCAAAACAAGAGTTGGTGTTGGCTCACCCAGGAAATGACCAGGGAATGTATCAGTATGTTTGTTCAAAGCAGAAGTCTTAAAAACTTTAGAGAGTGAGCGAATTAAGCGAAGTCTATGGAAGCATTTTTTAACAACTACACTGATTTGCTGGTGGAATGTTAATTTGCTGTCCAGGGTAATACCCAAGTTTTATTGATGGTACAATATTCAGTGGTGTGGAGTTTAGGCAGAACAAAGAGTGAAGATTTATTCTTTCCTTACATGGGAATAATATTGTTGAAGATTTTGCAGCGTTAAGGACCAACATATTATCCTGTAGCCAGTGACATATTTTTTCCATTTTAAGATTGATGTCTGCAATTTCACTTTGATCATTTGTAACTAGTGGGTGGAGTAGTTGGAGATCATCGGCATATGCAAATGGCGTGAAACCTATTGATTGACAAAGAGTTAGGAGAGGAGCCAGGAAAATGTTGAAAAGTGGGGACAGAATAGAACCTTGTGGGATACCGTAATTTGTACTGTAATTTCCTGATTTAGTGTTGTCGCAACTTAGCCTGAAAGACCTATCGTTAAAGTATGATCTGAACCAATCTAATACCTGATCTGAGACTCCACTAGATTCTAAACGATTCAGTAATAAAGTATGATCAATTGTTTCAAAAGCAGCCAAGACTTCTAAAGAAATAAGTAAAACAGATTTGTGATGATCTATGTAATATAATATTTTTGTTGAGACCGAGTAATGATGTTGCCTAAAACCAGTCTGGTTGGGGTGTCAGACCTTTGTTTTTTCTGTGAATTCAGAAAGTTGAAGAAAAACTATTTTCTCTGTTATTTTCGCAATGAAGGGAATGTTAGCGATTGGCCAGTAGTTTGAGGGTTCTGAAGATTTCTCCTTGTTGTCTTTGATTATTGGGTGTATTACAGATTCCTTCCAAACTTTTTGTAACTGACCTGATGATAAGCTATTAGAAACAAGTTTATGAATATGCTCGCCAAAAATCGAGAAGTATCTTTTAATAAAAAATGGGGAAAATATCTCCAAGCTTGTACCTTTGATGTTCAGCAATTGAATGACATGTTGAATATTGGTTATTTTTGGGAGGGAGAAGTGAGAGCATTTTGAAGTGGGTAGTTCAAATGAAGATATGACTCTGGTTGGATTATTAGTTGCCCCTGTGATGGGTAGAGAATCCCTAATTCTGTTTATGAAGTGATCCACTAGTACCTGAGCAGAAGGTTTGGTATTGGTGACTTCCTTTTGCTTGTTATAGTTAGTTAATGATCTAACGATGGAGTAGAGTTTTGAAGAATTCTTGGTTTTGTTAATTTGTTCCTAATAGTATTTTCTTTTAGCTAGATTGATCTTGTCTTTATAGAACTTGGCAAGATCAGTGTACAGTGCTGCAAATGTCTGGTAGTGCTATAGAAATGATAAGTAGTAGTAAGGTCAAGTTCCTATAACTACAAACTGAAGTGAACTAAATCTGAATATGTTACTAAGAGGCTAGCTATAAGCTGTGAATCCATCTAAGACAGTGATCTCAAACTCAAACCCTTTGCAGGGCCACATTTTGGATGTCGGTACTTGGAGGGCCTCAGAAAAAATAGTTAATGTCTTATTACAGAAATCACATACACAACCTTAGATAGAGGTATTATTCCCGTTTAGGACCTCAGCGGTGCAAGCTGTGAGAACATTTCATTCACAGAGATGTTTGCACTAAAGTCTTCATCGGTCTTATTTTATATATATTTTTTAAAATTATTTATCTTATTTAAATATTTTAATTATAGATAAGTTAGAAAGGTACTCATCTCTTTTAGAAAAGCATTATGCTTTTCTAAAAGAGATGAGTACCTTTCTAACTTATCTATAATTAAAATATTTAAATAAGATAAATAATTTTAAAAAATATATATAAAATAAGACCGATGAAGACTTTAGTGCAAACATCTCTGTGAATGAAATGTTCTCACAGCTTGCACCGCTGAGGTCCTAAACGGGAATAATACCTCTATCTAAGGTTGTGTATGTGATTTCTGTAATAAGACATTAACTATTTTTTCTGAGGCCCTCCAAGTACCGACATCCAAAATGTGGCCCTGCAAAGGGTTTGAGTTTGAGATCACTGTCTTAGATGGATTCACAGCTTATAGCTAGCCTCTTAGTAACATATTCAGATTTAGTTCACTTCAGTTTGTAGTTATAGGAACTTGACCTTACTACTACTTATCATTTCTATAGCACTACCAGACATTTGCAGCACTGTACACTGATCTTGCCAAGTTCTATAAAGACAAGATCAATCTAAGGTTGTGTATGTGATACTATCTGAAGTTTAACCTTGGAAAATAAATATTTTTCTATTGCCTTATATACCTGTATTTATTACAGAAATGACATGAGGTATAAACTCTTTATAGTTTATAAATCTTTCCTTTTGGCTAAGTCTTATTAATAATATTGTAATTTATAGCTAAAGAGATATATGATCAAGAAACTGTTTTATTTTACTTTTGTGATTATGATAAACATACCGAGGGCCTCAAAATAGTACCTGGCGGGCTGCATGTGACCCCCGGGCCGCGGGTTTGAGACCACTGATCTAGACATTATACATGCTCGTTACTGAATTCTCATGGTAACATTCCTGTATACTTGTCTCCAATCTTCCATCAGCTGAATCCCTTGCTAGCTGTTTTATTGGGAAGATAAGAGTGTTTGTATAGTCTTTTTATATTCATGATAGAGCCCTCCTCCCCTTGACTGCAAATTCATCAGCACTAGTACTAATTACTACTCTGGTCCTCTTTTTAATATACCTACAGTACATACTCATTTTCAGTAAAAGTATGATCTACTATGAGCTAATTACTAGTACCCTTCATAATGGTCCTTCAACCTGACTGAAACCTTCAAAGCTAGGTCAGTTTCCAATCTTATGGAAGAAAGTTGTGATCAAACCACTTCTGGAAAAAACTCTCCCTGGATGCAAGTGTCCCTACTAACTATTGCCGAGTCTCCAATCTATGTTCATCTCCCATTATAGATATCCTCATACCTGACTGGCTGTGGGTTCCCAAGGATGGGATTTTGAGGTCCTGAAAGTGTAAGCACCTCCAATATGGATGAAGTAGTGTTTCTCAAGCCATTCCAGGAGAACCTTCAGCCAATCTAGTTGTCAGGATATCCATGGTAAGTATACATATGATAGATTTGGGTGGAATAGAGGCAGCAAAGTGGATCCTAGTCAAGATGGCTTCCACCCATTTTACATTACCAGGCAGTGATTCTGATAGTCCTGGAAACCCATAGGCGCATGAGAAAAGGCTGGCTTAACCATTGGGCAAACTAAGCTGTTGCTTAGAGTGGCAGTTTTCTAAGGGGTACCATGCAGCAGCTGCAGGGAAGGCAAAACAATAATATACTAAGTCAAAGGACCAACAGCACATCCTTTTGCCCATTAGGCAGCTAGGCAATTTCAAATAGCCCATTTACCTGGGTAAATTCTTTCAACTGAACGGAAGCTCGAATGAGGAGGCATGGGCTGAAGGTGAAAGGGAACAGACTCAGAAGTAATTTAAGGAAATACTTCTTTACAGAAGGTGTGGTGGATACATGGAACAGCCTCCTGATGAAGGCGATGTGGACCATGAAAGCATAGGATAAACACACAGGATCTCTAATGGAGTGTTGGGAGATCATGATTGTTGAGTTTAATTATCAGAATCTAAAGAGGATCAGGCCTAGGTTTACCTAGGGTATCTATCTAGTACACTTGCACTGGTAGGAGAAAACTATCAAGTGAATCTTCTCACCTCTGCCTCTATCTTCTAATTTATAGCTCTGCTTATTGTATAGCCAACAACCTACAAATGTAATATTTTTATAATTCTACTGTATCCACATAAATTTGGTGCTATATACAATAACACTTTATTAGAAAGTCAATACCTGTAAATATTTTTTATGCAGCTCCTTTTGACAGATCTTACCTTAAGAATGGAAATATACTTTTGAATGTTGTTGAGGCCAAACATTTAACACATTCCTATGTGCTTCTTAAGGATTGGAAGGAGAAATGGGATGAAGAACTTATAGGCCACTAAGGATCAGTATTACAGTCAATTATTTGAAGATGAACAAAAATTTACCAATGCAAATGTAGAAATTAGTTTGCAATAAAAAAAATCATCTTTTTTTAGAAATACAGCCCCATACAAATACAAAACAAGTATTACATGCAAGAGTTACTAAGTTACTCAGTTCCAAGGAGATTCTAACTAGTCCTGATGCATTATGGGAGTTGCAGCATTGATTTTAATGGATAGAATCAAGGCCTACAAATGTTGGTTCAAAACTAGGACTGAGCAAAAAAATTTCACTCTTGGAACCAAGGTTCTTGGCAGCTCTGGGTCCCTTTGCCATCTACGACTTCCTAAGCAGCAGCTCCCACAGACTCTCCCTTTATACCTGAAATCTTTGCAGCCCTTCAGAAATGGTGCCTTTTCATTACCTCTACTTGAGATGGATGCCCTTCAAAGGTTGCAGTTGAAGATTTCTCAGAAAATGTAGTCATCAGATGCTTCTTGTGGGTCACTGGATTAGTACATCTTTGCTTCTTGTCAGGGAGCAGGAAGGTACTGAACCTTTTCTCTCCCACTCATTCAAGAGTGCATGATCAGTCTCAAGCTGCTCCTTTACTAACCATAATTTGGTCTTTGACTATACATTATAGAATGACACGGGAACAAATTTTTCACCATCCCCACGGGAACTCATTTTCCTGTCCCATCCCTGTGAGTTCTTTTTCTGTCCCTGCCCCATTTCTGCACAGTCTGTCCTCATCTGCACAGGCCTCAAACACTTTAAAATCATAAGTGTTTGAAGCTTGTGCAGTTAAGACAGAGCTTACAAGAATGGGATAATGACAGGTACAAAACTTGAGGGGACGAGGAAACTGAGTTCCTGTGGGGACGGGGACAAATTTGTCCCCATGTCATTCTCTATTACACATTCAACTCCTAGGCAGTCTTCTCCAACCGATCCTAGGGATCCCACAGCCAGTCAGGTTTTTCAGGATATCCACAATGAACGTGCATGAAATAAATCTGTGTACTGGAGACCCAGCATATTCTTTCCCTTGGATTTTACATATGGTGCCCAAATTCCAGCATAGATGCATGTGTAAATTGTTCAACAAGCCAATTAACATTAACTAATGATGCTGATAATCACTAGCAATAATCTGGATTTGCATGCACATCCCGCCTGTTCGCTATTTCGTAATCCAAGGAGCCCGAATCCCATAGCAAGCAATCCAAAGGGGGAAGTGGACAAAGGAGGGTCAAGGGTGTTCTGAGAAAATCGATGCAGTTATGGAATAAGAGGCCTCTATACTCAACCGGAAATTATACTACGTTTCAACAGGTGTAAGTCTAGTAGTCAGACCTGGATGTAGAAATCGATACTAAGCACTATTCTGTAAAGACCATGTGCGCTTTACAGAATCATGTTTAGTGATCTTTTACAGCACCCAGATTTCAGGACCATTTATAGAATCTGTCCCATTATAGATATCCTCATACCTGACTGGCTTGGGGCCCCCAGGAAGTGTTTTTGAGGTCCTGAACATGTGTCTCCAATATGGATGAAGCAGTGTTTCTCAAGCCATTCCAGGAGTACCCTCAGCTAGTCTCATTTTCAGGATATCCATGGTGACTATGCATGTGATAAATTTGGGTGCAATAGAGGCAGCAAATGTGAATCTCTTTCATGCAGTTTTACTGTAGATATCCTATAAACCTGATTGTTAGAGGGATATTCAGGGCTGGCTCAAAGTTATCTTACACTAGGTGAAGTATGTCATGTGTTCCCATTCTACTCCACTCATCATCCAGCATCTCTTCTTCCATCCCCCCACCATCCAGTATCTCCCCTTCCCTTCCTTCTCCACCCCAGGTCTCCAGCATCTCTATCTGTTAACCCCAACCCCTATTCACTAAATATGAACACTCTATGAACTTAAGGAATATTTCTACTTCTGTGTAAACAACTTGGCACCTCCTGGCCTTGCAACACACAAACTGACGTTAACACTATTAATGTTATCAGATGTACACTGCTATATTCTCTAATTCATTGTACGAGATACACACTGATATACTCTTTAATTCGCTGTACGTAAAGTTTCTCTTGATTGTATTTACAGTTTCTCTTGATTGTATCTAACTCGCTGTACGTAAAGTTTCTCTTGATTGTATTTACAGTTTCTTTGATTGTATTTACAGTTTCTCTTGATTGTATCTACAGTTTCTTTTATTGTAAACCGCCTAGAAGTCGCAAGATTGTTGGCGGTATATAAGAATAAAGTTATTATTATTATTATTATATCTTTCCCCCTATCTACCTAGTGTCTAGCATCCCTTTCTTTCCCCCTCTCCTTCTTTCTAAGTGTGCTCCTTCCTTCACCCTTCCTGCATTCAGTGTCTTTATCCCTTTCCTTCCCTCTTTCCCCAAGAAATCAAGCATCTCTCCTTCCTGTCACTACTGATGGAACTACTGCCATTGCCAACTTACCTGAACTACCAACAGAATTATTCCAACACATTAAAAGAAAATAACCCATGGCAATGGGCCTTTGATCTGTGTGTGCATTCAAGGCCTGCCACTAACAGCAGCTTTAAAAAAAAGGTTACTTTGCCAATGCTGTGTTGCCACTCCCTAAAGCCTGCTGCCCTCAGTGGCCACCTAGTTTGCCTAGTAGTATGGCCAGCCCTGAGGATATTCCAGGGATGGCTTGAAAAAACTGCTATAGATCAATGGCTCCCAAACCTGACCTCAAGTATTCCTAGTCAGGTTTTCAGGATATTCACAATGAATATGCATGAGATCAATTGTATATCAAGGAGGCAGTGTATGCAATTCAATCTCATGAATATTCATTGTAGATATCCTGAAAATCTGACTGGCTGGGATTTCTCCAGGACAGGTTTAGGAATCATTGCTTTACAGAAAAGGAAATTCAGTCAAAGGATCGTGCTAAGAAGCTGCAGAAAGAAAGATTCAGAGGAATCTGTAGAGATTATATCTATACTGAGATGGCAGTGACAGAATTCAAATGGGCTTGGGACAGACAGAGAGCACAATGATAAAGACAGGGGATTCAGAAGGGGGCTGGATAAGTTAACAGGAACAAGGAATAAGATGATGTCTTGAGTCTTGGCTCAGACATATGGTACTCAAGTGACCAGATACAATTCTAACATTAACAACCATAAGGTGGACAAAGACTACACAAGTCTCACTTGATTCTATGACATTGCTGGTGGGAAAGAGGAATAAGTGTATGAACCAAACAGGAAGATAACAATGCCTAAAATTGTCTACCAGCAGATGTTGGAGTCCAGCAGTGCAATAGAATTGAAACAAGCCTGGGATAGGCAGAGGAAGAAACAGGGATGAGAGATTGGATAAGACTTAGGAGATGGGGAGCAGGCATTGATTTTAAGTATGGGAATAGATTCAATGGTAGAGAACTAACTGGGGAGACAACTGGCAGAATAGCCGAGTCGGTCACTCTTTACCTACCTCATCTCCTTTGGTCTTTTGTGTGTTTGGGTTTCTGAATCTGAAACGGGTGGGAAGAGGGGGGTTTCTGGCAGAGCCTGGGCTTGCTGTATTTCTTGTATTCACTCATTCAGATTTAGCACCCACTTTTATGAAGAGATTCACCCAACATATCAGCATAAGATATAGGACAATAAATGATCCATAACACAGGAACTCCTGCTCCTCCAAACACAACTTCCTTTCAAATTAATTTTAATTTTAGAGCGAGAGAGTTAGTAAAAATCATTTACAGTACTTTCCAACAACTTTTATCAAAGGCAATAAGACTCAGGAGCCGATCAAGTTTGTTTCTCTGTACACTTTAATTTTTCCCCCGATGGATGAAAACACTCAAGTTTACAAAAATGGCATTAAAAGAAGCACATTGTACAATGAACAAGCAGGTTGTATTTTAAATACACAGATAAGCTAAACCTTGCTACCACGAGAAAGGAGAGAAAAGGGGCTCACTAACCTCAGTACAGACAGAACTCAGGAATGACTACAAAAAAGGAGAGGGGTTACTTGAAAAAATTTAAAATTAACGAAATTCAATTTGAAGAAATTGGGACAGGTGCTCCTCCAGGTTGAGAAAATGAAAATTGTGCTCTTCACCCCTCCCTTCTGGAAAATTATCAGGAGGAGAAGGGGGAGAGAAAGATAGTGCTTGACCAAATACACTCTAGTGTGCAATTTAGGAGCCCCCTTGTTGTCCATTGTCCTTCTGAGGATCTTTGAAGGATAAATCTACAAAATCTGAGAACATCTGGAGGTCTTAAAACTTCTCTGCTTAAGGGCTTATTGGGGTTTATTCTTTCACCCTTTGTTTATTTTTATTTATTTGAGTGGCGAAGTAAATATGCATTACAGATTCCCCCCTCCCCTAATTTTAATGACACTTCCCAATTTTAGGAAAATAAAGCTGACAAATTAATTTTTGAAATGTTTTTAAAACAATGGCCAGATTCAGTGAAGAAAGCAGCTTTTTACATATGTTCAACAGTTTATTGAAAAGAAAAATGTTTCTCCTGGAAATGACATTTCTGAATCTGCACAAAGATGCTTTGAATCTGTGAGGGTTTGCCACAACTGAAAAGGACAGGGACAGGGCGAAAGCAAGCACAGAGGGCGAGGCAAAAAAATATTTTGAAAAGAATAGCACCTATAACTTTAAAATGAAGCATGCAGGTAGGCAACAGAGGAAGGGTGTTAATTAAAAGGCTGCTATCCATTTTCTCATTTCACTTCCCCTATGCAAGTCTAGATAGAAAGGGAACCAGAGAAGGGATAGTAAGTAATGCTCAATCTCAGACAGCCATTTCCAAGAGCAAACTATAGTCTCTAGGTCAGTGGTCTCAAACTCAAACCCTTTGCAGGGCCACATTTTGGATTTGTAGGTACTTGGAGGGCCTCAGAAAAAATAGTTAATGTCTTATTAAAGAAATGACAATTCTGCATGAGGTAAAACTCTTTATAGTTTATAAATCTTTCCTTTTGGCTAAGTCTTAATAATAATATTGTAATTTATAGCTAAAGAGAGATATGATCAAGAAACTATTTTATTTTACTTTTGTGATTATGATAAACATACCGAGGCCTCAAAATAGTACCTGGCGGTCCGCATGTGGCCCCCAGGCTGTGAGTTTGAGACCACTGCTCTAGGTTGTAAGCAGATCTTAGATCTGGGGCTCTGTGTGCGGCTAGGATACCTCTTCCCAAGAAAGATCCTTTTGCAGAGAGTAAGCCTCCAGGAGGGAGCCAACTCCAGTCCTGCACTGGGTCCAGATATTCAAAGCTACTCAAAGAGTGAGGATTGAATTTTTCCAGTTTTTGTTCTTTAATGGATTGCTTTAATAAACGTTGGCCCAGGCAATGAACTTGCAGTTTCCATAAAATGCACATTTAGCCCTCACAATAAAATATTTAATTAAAATACTGCAGCAAATTACAACAAAAGTAGCTTGTAATTATTTGTCCATCGGCTTTGGCACAATCACAATAATTGTATTTTTTAAAGTTTGCCAGTTGTCCCCTATTTAGGAGGGAAATTTTATTCCCCACCCCCACAAAAAAGAACCTGATCATTGTTCCTCTTTAGTTAGTGGGATGCAAAAGTTTTTTTTGCTAAGACTTTATACTTTTGTTTCAACCTTATTAAAGAAATCCCCCCCCCCAAAATAGCAGACAAAATCTAGCAAGCCCCTTCCTTAAGAAAGCAGATTTTTCAAATAATTCCTTCAGATCTCGCCCCCACAGGGGAACACAATGAAAATGCAATATACACATTTATAATACCTTCAATTTCAATAGCACATCTGCAGTTGGTGCAGAAAAAATCACGTGACCGAAGAAAAGCAGTCAATAGTAATGCACGACTGCCCAGTTAATATGGGCATCAGTTGGCACAATGACAAACTTTTTCCATCCTTATTTTTTTTTTAAAGAAATGTCCACAAGCAAAGACAGGCTACCTCAATCATTTAAATAGTGGAAAATTGACCAGGAGGGATCTTTCAAATAAGGGTGCCTCTCAGCCAAGGCTGAGTCAATAATCCTTCAGGGTCAATAGTCTCTCTTATGTGAGGTGCTGCCAGCCAGAATTTGTAAGTATAAACCTCCCCAGAACAAGATCCCTAATGAAGTTTGGTTGTGTGATACAAAACACATGATTACATGGAAAACGCAAAGTGAAAAACTAAACAAATACAGACCCAGATGTAATACCCTCTTTAAAGAGTGCTCTATTTTCATGAACATTTTAAGATGCTCCCTCCAACAGATTTCACCTACATATTTTATTTTCCTTGATGGAAGAAATTAAGAGAATCAGAGAATGAGAAATTAAAAATGTTCAGATTTTGAGATGTGAAAGAAGGTGGGTTAGGGTGGGTGGGAGCAGAGGAAATGGTGGAATTTTACTTTTCCATTTTACACAGAAATGGAGGGGGAAAGGTGACAAATGTATTTAAAAAAAAGGGGGAAGTATGAAGGGCCAGTGGGAAGCTTGGATAGAAGTGGGGTAGGGTGGGTGGGGGCATGGGAAAGGATGGATTTTACTTTTCTGTTTTACACAGAAATGGAGGGGGAAAGGTTACAAATGTTTGGTTTTTTTTAAAGGGGGAGGGGACTATGAAGAGCCAGTGGGGAGTTTGGATAGAAGGTGAGGTAGGGTAGGTGGGGAAATGGGAAAGGATGGATTTTACTTTTTCATTTTACACAGAAATGGAGGGGGAAAGATGACAAATGTATTTAAAAAAAAGGGGGGGGAATATGAAGGGTCAGTGGGGAGCTTGGATAGAAGGTGGGGTAGGGTGGGTGGGGGTAGGGGAAAGGATGGAATTTTACTTTTCCATTTTACACAGAAATGGAGGGGGAATAGTTACAAATGTATTAAAAAAGGGGGGGGGGAGTATGAAGGCCATTGGGGAGTTTGGATAGAAGGTGGGGTAGGGTGGGTGGGGGCACGGGAAACGATGGATTTTACTTTCCTGTTTTACACAGAAATGGAGGGGGAAAGGTTACAAATGTTTTTGTTTTTAAAAAGGGGTGGGGAGTATGAAGTGCCAGTGGGGAGTTTAGATAGAAGGTGAGGTAGGGTGGGTGGGGGCACGGGAAAGGATGGATTTTACTTTTCCATTTTATACAGAAATGGAGGGGGAAAGGTTACAAATGTATTAAAAGGGGGGGAGTATGAAGGTCCAGTGGGGAGTTTGGATAGAAGGTGGGGTAGGGGAAAGGATGGAATTTTACTTTTCCATTTTACACAGAAATGGAGGGGGAAAGGTGACAAATGTATTAAAAAAGGGGGGGGGTATGAAGGGCCAGTGGGAAGCTTGGATAGGAGGAAGGAGAGGGCTTGGATAACTGGAGGAAATGCTCCTTATAATTGCTAAAAACTTTATCCTGTATCTAAGACCTGGGAGCACAAAAGAAACAAGTTACAGTTACAAATAATAATCATCATCATCATTACCAGAAGCTAAAATCTCAATGACAAGATAGTTTAAAAATATACATTTTCTCAAACTTTGGATTGCTGAGGTCAATGTGTCACCATGCCGGGTAACTGCATTTCAAGACTTCAAGAAGGTAGCCTAGTTGCTAGGTTTATTTTATTTTGGTGGTGGTGGTGGTAAATGAAAACACTCTTTGGTTTTTTTTTCTCCTTTTTGTTTCCCTACTATATTTATACAAGCATTGTGAATTCTTGTATTTTCCATTTTTCTAACGGCTTTGGATTTCAGCTGTTTTTTTTTTTTTTTTTTTTCCCGGAGGATTACAGTTTTTTGTTTTTGTTTTTGCCATGAAGAGAGGTTGTGGGGAGGAGGGGATGGAGAGAGGGACTGAGGAAAGGAAGAGAAAGGGCAGGACCACTCTAGATGTCTCTCTCTCTCTTTTTGGACTCCATGTTATAAGGGAGAGCTTATGGTTTATCCCATAGCATCTCTTCTACTTCTTTTATTAGAAAAATGAAAACTAATGTTCACAAATGCCAAGGGGAATAAGACCAAGATCAACTCAGCCACCTCTTGGCATATGGAGTCATATAGTTTCAAGTTTTATTATTTTTAATATAACGACCATCGACAAGTATCTAGCCAGTTTACAATGCTAAGATAAAATAAAGAATTAAAATAATACTTATAGAAGGGGGAAGAGTGAACATTAAAGACATTTTACAAAGACAAACATGAAAGCGGGGGTAGAAGGAGAAGGGGGGGGGGTAAATAATTACATTGTTAAAATATAATCATTTTAATGTTGAAAGAAATGAAGCCTGAAAGCAAGACTACCAACAAGTTCCATGTTGTAGGGCATAGACTGATCCAGTCCTCATTTTACCTCCTTTGCATCTATAAAATTTATTCTGATTTCCCTGAAGAAAATCAGGGACAAAGTCCCATATATGCAAAGGAAGTAAAACCAAAACTGGATTCTGTTTCCTATGACATGGAGCTTGTTGGTAACCCTAGTCCCCAAGTTGAACTCCATATGTGGATACACTGATCCAGGCTTGGTTTTAACTCCCATACATGGATTGCTCCTAATTATCTTAAGGAAATAAAGACAAAATGGTCCCTTCTAGATGTTTCCATTGGGTCATCTGAAATCTACTAGAATGTTAGAATTCCCTCAGCTACACCAGTCCTAATAACATAGCTTTGAACAACTCATGAATATTCCCCACTCTGAGAACTTTAGCAGGTATTGAGAAGCAAACAAGATACTTCACCCAAACTTTTCATGTCCACATTACAGTGGCAGAATGTGTTATATTTGGATTAATGCATTTACCTGCAGGACAGGTGTAATAGCACCTAAACATGATTCTCATCATTACAGTATATCTAGAAACACTAGGCTCACTTCCTCTCTCTTTCCTGGATTTTTATTTCACCCCTCTTAATCTTCTTTTACCACCCTCTCCCCCACAGGTCTGCTTCTGCTCTTTGGTTTATCTTCTGTACAGGCCTCAAGATCACTTCCTGTATCCTACTATCACCTGTTCCTAGAAAGCCTAAGAATTTCAGATATGGGTTCAAGTTTTGCCCATTCCCTCCTTTCTTCTGTCCTACAAACTGGTTATTCTTTTAACCATCGCAAATGTCATCAAGGCACAGGCTAGTCGCAATCCAGAGTGTGTTCTTGTAATCCTCTTACAATCATGTGTGTCTGGGACAGTGGGACCTTTGGTCAATGCGCGTGTATATCTTTGCTCCACTCACACCCACCTCAGTTTATTGGAATTTTTTTTGGTGCACAGGAGTACTGTGTGGAATGACTGGCTACAAAAAATGCATCCAGGCTTTTGAATTCTATTTTTTCTCCATGGTGAGTACATTTAAAATGTTTGGTTCCCCCCCCCCCCCCAATAGGCTAAGCTTAAGTATGAGCTGGGGCTAAGAGAACTGTTTCTGCAAGGTCACAGTAATGTTCATTTTCAAGGAGTGAGTGTCCTTATCACCATGGACTGACCTTTCATTTACGAGAGAGAGAGAGAGAAGAGAGAGAAGTGGGATGGGAGAGAAGTAGGTGCAGTGGAAATGGGGAGAAGGGACGGGGGTTACAGGCAGGGAATGGAGTTGGTAACATGCTAGATTCAGGATTTTTCCCTCCAGCCTCGTCTTTGGTTGCAGTATTTAAACAATAACGACATAAGAGAACCGTGTGGTTTGTACAGAATACATTTTCAGTCGGTTCTAAAGTTTGCAGTACAAAATGAACAAACATCAACAACAAAAATCTTCCAACATCAAAGTACAACAGCAATAAAGAACAAATGAAAAGAAAAAACAAAAGCCGTTTCCGACGAGTAAGGAAGAAAGCTAGGACTCTACCTTTGGCAAGAATATTCTACTTTTTCTTATTTCATTTCTGTGCCTCTCTCCCATCTCCCTCATTACACACCATACCCCTGATTCCAATACCCTCCCCCTCCCCACCTCTGCTTGTTTCATACAGTTTTGGCATTACCAACAGAGGCCACTGGGGAAGGAAAAAGAGGGTGGAATTGGTGGTGAAATGGAGGAGAGGAGCCTCACCCATCCTTGTCATGTCTACCACAAGCAGCTCCCCCCCCCCAAAGGGGATAGTGAATCAGACAGCAGCACAGTGTGGCATACTGGCTCTGTGTTTGTCAGGGTAGGGGATAGTCAAGCATCTTGTCCACCATCTCATTTATTCCCTCCTCCCCAGGAGAAATCATTGAAGGGAGGGCCCTGCAAGTGAAAAGGATGTCCTGCTCTGCTCACCACATACCCTGCTGGGAATCAAATAAATTAACAAAACTAGAACAGTGCCCATAATGTACAGGAAGGTGGGAGCAGAATCAGGCAACCAGGAATGGATAGCTAGTCACCCAGTACCCAGAGACAACACTAGTCATGAACTATATCCACCCTATGCCAAACCCAAGCTCAAGCTTGAAGCCCTGCCATCTTTACCCATTGGCTTCCATCTGATGAAAACAGTGCTTGGGGAGAGGGATGTTCAGTACATTGAAGTACAGCCAGAGAAATGGCACTAAATCACCATCCTGGTCCTTGCCAGGATGGCCCCACTGTGACCATTCTGCTGACACTTGTCCCCTTAAAAGCATTTTATTCCTCTTTTTCGTATTTGGTTTAATCATTAAAGTCTGAGGTATTTAAACGGACTATCTCCCCAAACCTTCGTGGTGAGGTCTGCAATGCAACAGTATGAGAGCCTAAAGGGGGTGGGACTGTGGCTCAGTCCCTGGTTAGCCCAAAGAGAAGCCCCCACAGGCTCACCTGAGAGGAGCCTGTATTTAAATATTTGGTTTTACAGCTGGTTAAAGCTTTTTATTATTATTGTTTTTGGAATGGTATGGGAGGGCAGACAGGGAAGGATTATTTTCTCTAATCACAGAAAGTGTGCATTTGAGATGCAGACAGCTGTGTGCACGCAGGTCCAAAATGTGCACATGTGAGAGGAGGGTGCCTGCTCTTACGTCCTGGCTCAGATCTGCTTAGTTTATGTAAGATGATTGAAAAAAAATAAAT
The DNA here is from genome assembly GCF_902459505.1 of Geotrypetes seraphini. Lineage (NCBI taxonomy): Eukaryota > Metazoa > Chordata > Amphibia > Gymnophiona > Dermophiidae > Geotrypetes > Geotrypetes seraphini. The sequence goes on along the minus strand of NC_047094.1, from coordinate 69,584,887 downwards.
AAAGTAACTTTTTAATGGGCAGAAAGCTTCTAAGAGCTATGTGCCTCTCATCTGATCAGTGCAAAATCACTGAGTTGATGGTGAAGTCTCAGAGAGCTGCTCAGAAACAGCACAACTGTAAACCCACAGGTTCAATAATGCAAATCTAGGACCAGCTTTATTTTCCTTTGGAGGCTTTTGTACACCGTCAGGGATTGACTTATGAGGAGGGAAATTTTACTACATGTGATGCTCCATTTTGTATAGGGCCTTGAAGCAGGAATTTCACCAGAGCCTTTTATAAAATATCCAGGGAAAACTGAGCCTTCTGTAAAATAGTTACAAGGATGCCAGCAAACTAGCACATATAGTGGGAGCATCGATTTCATAAAGAAACATGTTAAAAAAACCAACAACTTCAGCAGCATGTGGGGCTTTACATGTGCAAATGCCACTTTTGCAACATACACATGTATTTCCTAGAACTTACATGCAATTCAATGCCTGATTTCAAAAGAGTATATATAAAATAGGAGCCAGTAAGGGAGGAATTCATGAAAAGGTGCTAAGTGCATTAACGCAAGCTAACTGCTAAAGATGCCCATAGGAATATAATGGGAATCTTTAGTGTTTAGCATGTGCTAACATGCTTAGGACCCTTTCATAAATTCTCCCTTAAAAAGCTGAGTGAAAATTCTTTTTTCAGTTTTTGAGGTGACATTGCATACTGCACAAGCAAGTGCAAGTATACTGGAAACCCCAAATCTACTGGGAAATTTAAAATATATATATAATTTATGTACTGCCCACACCACCACTTTGAATCTGCACATCCTGCAGCAAATTCAATGTGTAAACCCCCCATTCTAAAATCATTACACGTGTGCAATCTATTTGTGCAAACTCTGGCATTTAAATGCAGAATTGCTACGCAAGGCTTTTAAAAGAATTTGCCCTAAAACATGCACACTTGTAAAGAACACCTCCCCAGTCCTTTCACCCGCAAAGTGGCAATGAAACACATCTCTGACTTCTGAATCAATCTCCCTTCTGCAGAAACATGAGCATTTAAAAATGTTGACGTTTTATTATTTTATTTTTATAACTTGGTTTGCAGATCACACAGATTTGAGCCAGGAGCTACAAAGCAGCCACTGTCTGATAATGATGGGATAACTTTCATCACTGGCAGGGAAGAAGGAGGAGATGAGAGATAACGAGAACATACACATGCAGCCTACATTCCTTACTGACCGGAAAAAGGAATGAGACCTAAGACATGACACAGCTGCTGGCTTGACCTCTTCTCTGTCTGCCCATTTCCCAATTGCCCCCCCACTGTTTAGAAACACAGCAAGATTCCTCCACAGAGAGCCCCCTGCCATACCCACCACGAGGCGGTTACCAGGGAGAGATAGTTTCATTTTTGGTCTAGAATCAATAGCTTTTTATTTTTTGGTTCTTGAAACTTTTTCTTGTTTTTATATATATTTTTTTTGTCATTTTTTTGTTTTCTTACAATAAGGAATAAATACAGAACATAGAGACATCTTTTCCCTATCGATCAAGGACCACTACAGGGTAAAACATTCCTTCTAAACCATATATTCAGGAATTGTGTGCGTGCTGGGGAAGGAAGGGAGGAGCATGATGTACATATAGATACACCCCCCACTCCCACCCACCTCCATTTCAAGACTTCTGCCCTTATATATCTCTTTACTTAATTCCTCTTTCCTACACTTGCACACAGCATCAGCCAGGTCACAGCAAATCAATGAACAACTAACTTTAAAAGTCCTTTCCACCTGCAATGCAATCTTCTTTTTCTTCCTCTTTCATTTTTTCTTTCTTCATTTCCTGAAATCTAAGTTTCACAGTATATTCTCTCAACCACCTGAAAATCTAACACGATTTAAGCAAATAGGCTAAAATGAGGTCAATATTCCTTTGAGAAAGGTCAAAGTTCAAGGTCGCCCAAACTTCCCCATCATCACTTAACTTTTGATGTTCAATTTTTAAGGGGTTTTTCTGCATTTTTCCCATGGCTAAAGCATCCTTTCTCTGCAAAAGCAAGACTTTGGTTCAGAGAGAGAGAGAGAGAGAGAGAGAGAGAGAAAGAGGAGAGTGAAACAAAGAGAAATTTAAAAATAAACAAAAAAAGTTAGAACATTTCAAGCAGCCCACTTAAAGCTTTCGAGACTTGAGGTAAGGGCAAACTCCTGGGCCAGTTGGATATTTTAGACTTTCTTTTTGGTTTTCTTTCAGAAGGTTTCCCCTCCCCCATAGCTTGGTTCATCTTCATTGTCTTCTGAAAAAACTTATTAATGAGGTATTTTGTAGGCAGAGAAAACTCAACATCTACACCCTAAGAACATCAAACACACTCTTCTTTCAGAGTTTGGAGCTGGGTTTTCCTTTGTTCCTATTTCTTCATATGTTTTGGTTTAGTTTCTCTTTTTTTTGGTTAAATACTCTTTTGCCACTGTATAAACATATGGAAATCGCATCTTCCTTGCAGTGGCAGGTCCCATTAAATTCTCCTTTCCTAGTTTTTCTTTCTTCTAAGTTTTGGTTTGTAGTATTCTTAGTTTTCATTTTGAAACTTAAATTGTTTTTCATAACTCCCACTGACAGGCACTAGATCAAAGTGTGCAGAAAAAAACTGAAATTACTTGAAATTAAAAAGAAATAAAAAAAAAAAGACTAAAACCAGACAAAGAATATTCATAATAAAAACCCCAAGTCATGATGATAAAAATACAAAAATATTTTTTTGAGACTGTTTACAAATGAATAGTAAACGAAATAACTATACTGTCCGTTCACATTTTCATACAAATTAAAATCAAAACTAAAATAAATCTGTTTAAATAAAATAAGAATGATTTTTTTAGAAAAAAAATATATAATTAATGTTGACTTTTATAATAAAATGGTCAGATCTAAAGCATAGCCCCCCAAATAATTCAACAGAACAACACAAAAAAACAAAATATATACAAATATATATATAATAATAATAATAATGAATAATAATTATAATAATAAAAACATCTGGGCAAGGGTTAAAAAAAAACACTAGTTGAAAGAAACATTCAGACAAAAGCTGGAAATATAAAAGTCAGTTTTGTTTTTGTGTTTGTGTCTGTCTGTGGGTGTATAGGTGGAGGTGTCTGTGTGTTGGTGGGGTGTGTTTGGAAACTTTGGATGTAGCTTTGGAGTTCTGGCACTGGGTACCTCTTCTAGCACCCACATTTGTGTCTGTGGTTTGATCTTTTTGGTTTTTCTTCTATTTCTCATCTTCTGATGCCTCTGCTGAGAATAAACAAAGAATACAATGTTTGTTTGTTTTTTTAATTTGAAGGGAGTATACTTGGCTCTGGTGCCAGTTTGGTTGATTTTGGGATTTTTTTTTGGTATGGAGTTTTTGTTTCTTCTTTGCTGTTGTCCCTTCCTTTGGTTGTTTTTCCCTCTCTTTCAGTTGTTTATGATGACCCTCTCCTCTTGTTTTTTGGGCATCATGTGTCCTCCTCTTCCCACTGCGCCTGGAGAGAGATGGACGGAGAGTGGAGCTCACTCAGGTTTGGTGCCTGCATCCGAGATGCCCTGCACTGGGACAGGCGTTGCCTCAGAAGAGGAGGAAGAGGAAGAAGAAGAGGAGGAGGAGGAGCAGGAGAGACTCGGAGACTTGGCGGTGATAGAGGCTGCCACAGCTGCGGACACAAGGCCAACCCCAGGGCTGGTGCCAATCAGAGGCAGTCCCGCCTGGTTCAGGAAGAGAGATGAAGTGACGATGCTCTGGGTGCCAGCGCTGCAGGTGGCCGTACCCAAGACCAGGCTCCCTCCGGCATCAAGGCTGGTAAGGGGCAGGGTCCCACCAGTGGCCAATGCTGGGAAATACAAAGAAACAGGGGGGACAAGAGACAAAGGGGAAAAAGGGGGAGAGAAAGGGAAAAATCAATAGAAAAGGAAGTTGAGAGGGACAAGGTGGGAGAAAGATTGAGAGACTGTAACTAACAACTTAGTTCTACAGAACATTTCATGCTTTCTTCCATCCTACCCCCAAAAGAATCATAAGCTTGTACTGTAATCTTAGGCTAGGTCATATATCCCAGAATGCATCAGGACCTAATGTCAAGTTATATGCTTCCTCTTTCTGAATTTTTAAAAATCTGTTTATCTATCCCTCCAAAGGAAACCAAACTGGAAAATATTGAGTCTCCTCAGAAAATGAATCAGTGCTGTATTTCTCCAAGGGAAGCAAAATGGAACTGTCTGATACCTCCCTCTAAAGAGGAGATGGAACTGCCCAAAACCCTTCCACCCCAGTTCCCCAAAGAATTGATAATGTCCCCATGAGGTTGAAATGCAAGTCCAACTTGTGTTTTACATGCCTATTGGTAGTGATGAGTCAGACAAGCATGAATGAGAAGGGTAAAGGGAAGTCAAGGGCTCCAGACATAGGGTATGAGTGAAGGCCCCAGCCCTGATTCCCAGCTCCCACACACACACAGAAATGACTCATGGGTGCATGGGATGGAGGACAGATGGGGCAAGGTCTTCACACCAACCTTGAATGGTGGCCAGTGGGTTCTTAGCCATGAGAGTGGGGTTTAACCCTGCGCTCACTCCCAGCATTGTGCCCCTGAAAAATCAAAACCATACCACAAACCAATCAGAGCCAAGGAGTGAAAGCAGTAGTTTAGAGAGGGGACACAAAGGCAAGCATAGCATTAAACATATCCCTTATTCTCCCAAAGGAAGACCCCCCTCCCACCACTGCAAAGGGTCAAGTCTTCAAACTCCTCCTCTCCAATTCATCCAACCCTGCCTAAAGAGAGCATCTTCAAATTTCTCCTCCTTTTTTTCCAGACCTATCAAATGAACATCTTCATAACTCCTCCTCCCGCCCCACATTTTAACAGAAAAGCCATTCAGTTTACCTCCCCTCAGAGGAACATCCTGCTCTGGATAGATTTTATCAGTCAACGCCCCTTTAATTTGGAACTCTCTCCCTCTATATCTTAGAGCTGAACAAAACTTGCAGAAATTTAAAAGCAGCCTAAAATGCTTGCTTTTTAAAGATGCTTATAACTGATTTTTACACATATATTTACTTCCGCACTTTTTAACTTTTCCCCCTCTCCTATTGTATTTTCCTTTTATGTATTCTTTCTAAGAACCTAACGGATGTAGCGGTATATAAGAAATAAATTACATTACATTACATTACATTACAGTTCTTCCCTTTTTTTTCCCAATGTTTTCAGGTCATAAGTATGTTTGTTTAGTTGGTATATGTCTAATAATTTAAAAATGTTCGTCTCCCAGCTTTTTAAAATTACTATGTTCAACACTTTGTACCTGTGGATAAGCGTTTAATCTAAAATTTAAATAAACTATAACTATAAACTATAATGAAGCAGCTTAGCAGACAGACAAGTACACACTTCTACTACTTACGCTGTGCTGGGATTCAGCCCTGAGAAGCCAATGGCTGAGTGGCTGTGGCTGTGGCTGCTGCTGTTACTGCTCTGGGGACTGGGGTTTGTGCTGTTGTTTGGGGGTGGGGTAACTGAGGGGATGGAATTCAACAAAGGAACCCCACCTCCTCCACCTGACGTCCTGCTTGGAGCCATGGACCCCATAGCTGAAGATAAGGTAGTAACTGCATGAGAAGAAATAAGAACTAGATTGAGTTTCATTCTGTGATGTCACCTCAGACAGTAGCCAAGATGGCTGCTCCCAAGAGTAAAAATGCTTAAAGAGCTACAGAAACTCATCTAGTATTACAGTATAGGGGTGAGAGGGGAGTAATACAGGACTGGACAGAACAGACCATGACAGACCTGTTGTGCTGAGGCTGCTGGAAGCCTGGGAGTTTGTTAGAGTTACTCCGGTCCCTTGATTTGTCACCTACAGAATAGATTTAAGAGAAGAAAATTAGATGCAGTCTTCCAACTCGAGCACAATTGCAAAGAATCCTCCAAAGAAATCTACCAGCCAATTACAAGAAGGTGATCAGATAGAGGGGTTCCCAGGCAGAGCTGGTGTTAGAACTCAAGCATCCTGACTTTCAGCTAAGCAAGGGAAAGAAAAAGGAAAAAAAAAAAAGAGATTGCCAAAGTACATGGCCTCCATCAAACATGGAATCCTTTCTAAGGCTTTAGATAAAGGACCTGCAGGGGCTTATAGTGTTAAAGTATCACTGCAAGGAAAAGGATGCTTGTGCGTACCAAGTGGGGGCTGTAGATGCCCGGCTTTGGCTGGCTGGGTAGCAGCGGTGCACTGCTGCAGGGGTTAATCCTCTTCTCCTTCTGCCGACGATTACAGAACCAGACGCGGATCACCTCCTTTTCCATGTTCAGTTGCTCGGCAATCAGCAAGATTTCCTCTGAAGTAGGTTTCTGATTCTGAGGGGCCCAGGAGAAAATACAAAAGGCATGGTTATATACAGTGGTGCCTCACACAACAAACTTAATTTGTTCCAGGAGCAAGTTTGTTATGCGAAAAGTTCGTTATGTGAAACGCGTTTTCCCATAACAATACATGTTAAAAAAAATAATTCGTTCTGCAGCATAAAATATGCTAAGATGACATAAAAAAAGATAAATTTGTCAAAATGGTGAAAATGGTGGTCTTGCTGAGGCCAAACTCTTTGACGAGGTCACACTGTTTTACCCCACATTCACTCCTTCTAATTATTTCCCGTTTCATTTCAACAGAAATCACCTTCCTGCTTTTTTTAGAAGCCATGATATATAAAAAATATTGAGTTTATCTTAAAAGGACGACTGTATACAGTGAGAGAGGGCAGTTAAGCGCAGTGACTAACGACTGCCTGCGCGGAAGGATGCAATACATCGGCAGCTCGGGCGACTTCGTTGTGTGAAACGAAGTTCGCTGTGTGAAACGAAGTTCGTTGTGTGAAACGAAGTTCGTTGTGTGAAGTTCGTTGTGTGAAACGAAGTTCGTTGTGTGAATCAAGACATGAAGTTCGTTGTGTGCAGCGTTCGTTGTGCGAGGCGTTCGTTATGCGAGGCACCACTGTACTTTTGTACAGTGCTGGAGAAGTCCTGGGCCCTCTTGCACATACCCAGAAAAGCAGCAACCATGGGAATAATAATATTAATGGTAGTCTTGTACAATACACTGTGCCTAGAGAGATCTAGTTTCCTAAGCTGGATAAACTAATGCTTTGTCAAGCTCAATATCCCGTCTCCAACAGTGGTCCATCTAAGTCACTTGGAGATACCCAGCAGATCTTAATGGGGAAAAGCTCTTCCCTCCCTCCCTCTCATTCCTAGAAGTGGTGACTCCCATTCTACCTGGCTAATGGACTGATCCAAGCCTTTTAAACCCAGCTAGGCTATTAACTTTGGCCACATCATCTAAAAACAGCCACACCATAATTATGTACTCTGTTAAAAAAAATAAAAAAAATAAAAAAAAAAGCCCAACACTTTCCTTTGTTCTAAATCTCTTACCCAGTCAGTATTATATGTCCTCTAGTCCTAGTTCCATTTGAAATTAAACAACTATTTCCTATTAACTTGTTTCACAGTACTCACGATCACTGCCCCTATTTTCCTGTGGCAGGAACTGGAAATTTTTGCAAAGTTTCAGAAAATTTGATGCATGTTGTATAACATATATCTGCAGATCAATTTTTATTTTACTTTACAAAAATAATCACTTTGATATTTGTGTGTCCAGTTAATTTATTTTGTCCTTTATTGTGAGAAGGGAGAGAGGGGAAATAGACAGCAATCCTGGCTGGGAAACCACATAAATAAAACCAGACAGACCTACAACACATTCCAAAAATCAATTAAAACCGCTCTATTTGACAAATTCCTTGCCTAATCAGATGACCTCTCTCAGGTATTCTTTCCCCTTATAACCCCAATGTATTATGTAACATCTTTCTTCTGTCATGTATTCTTTCCCCATGTTTCTCCAATTTATTATGTAACATCTTTCTTCTTGCATTCTGTAATTCGCTGATTGTCCAGCCTTTTTTCTATGTGAACCGCCTAGAAGTCACTTTGACTATGGCGGTATAGAAAAATAAAGTTATTATTATTATCATTATTATAATAAAGGAAGTGATCAGAGAATTAACTTAAGACAGGGAATTCAGGTAAGTCACTTCATTGGCTCCCAATCCGTTTCTGAATAGATTTCAAACTCCTCTTACTGATCTACAAATTCATTCACTCAGCAGCCCCTTATTATCTCTCTTCACTTATCTCCTCCTATGAACCCCCCCATCCCTCCCCCCCCCACTCCGCCCTTGAGCTCCACTCAGCCAGTAGGTCCCTCCTATCTGTTCCCTTTTCCTCCACTGCCAACTCCAGACTCTGTCCCTTCTGTCTTGCTGCGCCATATGCCTGGAACAAACTGCCCAAATCCCTATGGCAGGCTCCATCTCTGGCAGTGTTCAAATCCAAGTTAAAAGCCCACCTCTTCGAGACTGCTTTCAACTCCTAACTCCTCTCACCTTGGGTTCTGCATCCCCAACCCTATATGTTGTGTCTGTCAGTCCAAGTTAGACTGTAAGCTCTTACAAGCAGGGGCCATCTATTAAATGTCAAGATGTACAATGGTGAGTATGCCTTTCAGTGCCATAGAAGTGATAAGTAGTAGTAGTAGGCAAGAGGGCTAGGAGAGAGGATGGAGGTGCATAGGGAGAGGAAGAGAGAGGGAGGAGAAAGAGGGACAATCTACTCATACCAATTCTGACACCCATCCCTTCTCTCACTCATAACCTCCTCCTTCACATCCCACATTCACCTCATTCAAAGCTCAGACTCTCCTATGTCCCATCCAACCCCTCACTCAAAGCTCAGTCTCCTCTATGTCCCATCCAACCCCCTCACTCATTCTTCCATGTATCCCAGCCAACCCTAGTAATCCCCAGTCAAAAAGCACCTCCTCTCTTCTTTCTCTCTTATCCCTTTCCTGCCCATTTTTTTCTCTTTCCTGTTTTTGCTCTCCTCTTCTCCATTCCTCTAACTTTTTAATGATTCCATTAAAGAGATGAGTTCACACATCATCACAGGCCCCACAGCACAAGTTTCTAGCCCCTCCCTTGCAGGCCTGTAGCGACCTCTCACCGCAATGAAACTCTTTTCCAGGGCGAATCGAACATTGGTCTCAATACTGGTGCGCTTCTTCCTCCGGCGTCCTGGCATCCCGTCAAACCCCAGGCTAGGGCTATTCAGCTGATTGGGACTGGGCAGAGTAGTGTCCACTGACATGGTCTCTGTAGTCATCCCAGAGGGAAGAAAAAAGGGAAAGAGAGATGGAGACATTAACAGACATCTCACACAATTGCCACTAGTACTGCAAGAATCCATTAATCTCTAAACCTATTTCCCAGTGAGTAAAAGTGCTCTTCTTAGATTCACTCAGCAGCCTCTTCTTGGGAAGATTTAGGTCCCCTAAGCTCACCTGCATCATTCAGCCACTTTTCCAGGAGAGGTTTTAGCTTGCACATGTTTTTGAAGCTCAGGTTTAGTGCCTCAAAGCGAGAGATGGTCGTCTGGCTGAAATCATTCCCATACAACTTCCCCATGGCCAGCCCCACATCACCCTGCAAGAAGGGGAAAAAGAAGCAACTTCAACTGCATTCTCTCACCTAAGTCCACATACAAGGGGGCACCTCTGTATAAACCTTTACAGTGGGGCACAGGTTTTAACAACATATGGAAAAAACAACCCCACGTATAATCAAACAGAAAACAAAACCAAGTGGGGAAGAGAATGTACACATCAGCCTTTAGAACAACTGTGCTTTATTAAATATACTCAAAATGTTAAAACAAGTACATTTATAAATATGGGCCAATTTGTCCTTTTTCATCAGACCCAACACGGTCTGTATTTCGGCTTGGCAAAGAAAGCCTTCTTCAGGGGTATACTAGTGATCTCTAAAATGCGAAAAAAACATATATATATATATATATATATATATATGTACAAACATTTAAATTACATAAACAAATGCAAGTGGAATATAATAAAAAAGGAATAAATTATATAAAATATATAAATAAATAAATAGCGATGATCATGAAATCAACAATAAAAGATGTCAATATTGTGACTCTGACCTTTGAAAAATTGTACGTTACAGATTCCTACATCTGCTTTGATTTAATCCTCCTTGGAATTGTGTCTCACCTATTGACTTCTGCCTTTCTTAGGTTGGCTTCTCATCCGTATACATTTTGGCAGTATTAGCTTATTCTTTATACCTGATTATTACTTATCATTTTACAATGCACTTTCTCATGCTAGGCCGGGGGTCGGCAACCTGCGGCTCCAGAGCCGCATGCGGCTCTTTTCCACCTTTGCTGCGGCTCCGGTAGTGTGTCACGCAGGCATGCAGCTTAAGTCCGGTGTCGCGGCGGGAAATAGCCATGCTGAGCAGTGAGCTCAGCACATACACAGATGAAAGCCTTGCTTGCTGATTGGTCCGGCGGCCCCGCCCCGCCGGACCAATCAGCAAGCAAGGCTTTCATCTGTGTAGTGCTGAGCTCACTGCTCAGCATGGCTATTTCCCGCCGCGACGCTGGACTTGTAAGGTGCCTGAAAAAGAAATCATCCTGGCCGGGGTCGGTGTCATGCTCAGGAGATCTACAGCCTTCCTATCTCCCTCTCCCTTCTACCTGCTTCCGGCCACATCCCCTGCTCCGCGGCTCTCTTCGGCAACTCAGCAGCAGCTTCTGACGTCGGGGCCTACCCTCTGCGAGTCCCGCTTGTTTCAACTTCCTTTTTCCACAAAGGCGGGACTCGTAGAGGGAAGGCCTCGATGTCGGCAGCTTGTCTTGATCACTGCTGCTGACGAGTTGCTGAAGAGAGCCGCGGAGCAGGGGGGTGTTGCCAGGTGCAGGTAGAAGGGAGAGGGCCAGATGCAGGACTCGTGGGTGAGGGAGGAGAAGAGAGAGAGAAAGAGAGAGGGGAGGGAAACAAAAGGAAATCTTTCATACTGGGCTGGGCCGGAGTGGAGGGAGGGTGGAAAGATTCTAGCTACAGGGTGCAGTAACAAAGGAAAAGGGGGGAAAGCTGAAAATGGAGATAGTGACACAAAGAAGAGAAAGGGTAAGCAGGACCTACTGAATAAGGATAGAGATACAGAGGGGACATGAAGAGGAGGTGAAATAGAGACATAGAAGTAATGCTGAAAAAGTGGGGGGGGGGAGATAAAGACATTGAAAGGGCAAATGGTGAACATGGCGTAAAGATAAGGACAGAGACAAATGAAGATTCTGAAAAAGTGGTGAGATAGGGATATAGGTGAGATGGACACAAAGAAGGGTGATGCTGGAAAATAGGTGGAATGGTAATTCTGACAGACACAGAAGGGAAATGCTGGATCAAGGAGAGATGGGGCTCAGGCTGGATGGAATGAGGAGAAATGCCTTGTTGGCCCGGAACTTCCTCTCCTACGTCAGAATTGACGTCAGGGAGCGGAATGCTGGTCAGCGCAACACTTCTGCAGGGAAAGCTTGGGACGGCGGTGGCTTGGGGGCTGTTCCCCGATGGCGGTGGCAGCAAACCGAGTGGCTTGGGGGATGGCACGGAGACAGAAAGAAGGGGGAACAGGGAGACAGAAAGAAAAAGTTGGGGGAGAGAATGAGGTCTGGAGGAGAGGAAACATACAGGAGGCTGAAAGAAAGGAAGAAAGATTGGATGCACAGTCAGAAGAAGAAAGTGCAACCAGAGACTCATGAAATCACCAAATAGCAAAGGTAGGAAAAATGATTTTATTTTCAATTTAGTGATCCTGTATATAGCATTAAGATAAGAAACAATATATGCTGTGTTAGATTTGTTTTATAATGGTTTTGCGGCTCCAAGTTTTTTTTTCTTTTCGAAAACGGGTCCAAGTGGCTCTTTATGTCTTAAAGGTTGCAGACCCCTGTGCTAGGCAAATGTTTCTTTTCATGCTTCCTATTTTGAAGCATTACTTTTACATAATTGTTGACTACTTGAAAATTCAATAAAAATTTCCTGAACTATACATTATTAATAAAACTAATAGTTGTAGAATATATAAATAAATGGCAATGAATAAATAGCTTTATTAATAATTTGACATCTTTTATTGTTGATTTCATGATCATCGCTATTTATTTATTTGCCAAGCTGAAACACAGACCATGTTGGGTCTGATGGAAAAGGACAAAGGACTCTCCAAATTGGCCCATATTTATATATGTTCTTGTTTTAACATTTTGAGTATGTTTAATAAAGCACAGTTGTTCTAAAGGCTGACGTGTACATTCCCTTCCCCACTTGGTTTTGTTTTCTGCACAGGTTTTAACACACTAGCACACTCCAACTTAAGATTATTCAGTCTTATTTGTTTAGACAAGCTTTTGATGGGCAGACTGGATGGACCATTCGGGTCTTTATCTGCCGTCATCTACTATGTTACTATGTAAATTTTGAATGTTTCTCACATGGAACCAACAATGATTTTAATTGGTTAATAATTTATGATGTTATTTTGTTATGTGATGCATGTTTTACTTATTTGTGTTTTATTGTAAACCATATAGTAGAATATAAATCTGAAGATAAATAGAAAAAATAAACTTGGGAACTCAGATTCCTTGCCTCCTCATTTGAGCAAAGCTGAGCTCTGATATCTTTCTTATCAACCTCCTAATCTGAATGAAGAAGAGCTCTGAGACACCCGTCCCCCCAAGTCCATCACTTGCCCCCTTTCTTCGATAAATTTTCATTGAAGGGTTCCTGTCCCCTACATTTGACTGAAGCTAAATACTAAGGTCTCCTTGTCAGCATTAGTGTGCTGGCATATCCAAAGCGATGGGTTCTGGGATATTATATTTAAACAATTTGGCTCTTGGGAATGTCTGCAGATAGACTAAATGGCCCCTATTTTACATGTCTTAAGCCCAATGCTTGGGAGTATCCTTCAAGCTCTGAACTTTCAAAAGATATAGGGCTAGATTCATTAATCCGTTTTTTTCTGGGCGATCCGTGGCTGATCCTAGCAGGCCCGACGAATTCACCAATCTGAAAAATTGAAATGAGGGCGTTCGGAGGAACGCCCGCCCTCATCTGGCCAACATGGATCGCAAGTGTGTGATCCCGCACATGGACAGAACATCTGTAGATGGTCTGAGCATGTGTCAAGATACCTCTGGGATGTGACTTTTTTTAAAAATTAAAATTTTTACTTTTTTTTACTGTTTTGCAGTCCAGCGAGCCCGTGGTTTTAACCCACTTTAACCCACAGGTTAAAACCACGGTCTCGCTGTGCGGGGAAGGGCAAGAGAGATTCAGGGCGACAGGGAGGAGAAAACCAGGCCAGAGCAGGGCAGCGATATTGGGGCAGAGCAGGCAGGATCATCGGGCAAGAGCAGGGCAGCGATATCGGGGCAGAGCAGGAAGGATCATTAGGCCAGATCAGTGTGGCGATATCAGGGCAGAGCAGGCAGGAGACATCATCGGGGGCAGAGAAGGGTGGCGATATCGGGCCAGAGCAGTGCGGCGATATCGGGGCAGAGCAGGCAGAAGAAATCGGGGAAGAGCATTGGGGCTGCAGGAAGGAGAGATTTGGGGCAGCAGAAAGCAGGGCTTCAATGGAGCTGGAGAGTCGGAAAGACGTTTTCGACTGGTCCCTAGCAGTCGCTTCTTGGGTTGGTTGGCCAGCCTGAAATTTCTTTGGTGAATTGCATCCCTGTCTAATTTGCATGTGTTTCTCCTCATTTGCATGCACGGATTTGAAGCGGATCGCAGGAGAGGTTAGTGAATAGTGCAGTAGGGAAATCTGGTCGCAAACCGATTGGTACACGATCGATTTGCTTTGTGAATGTAGCCCATAATAAAGATAGGTGTTTAAGTATAACAAAAACTCAGACAGAATGGTTCCATCCACAAGGGTCACACCCAGGGCCGCCATCAGGGCAGTACTACCAGTCCTGCATTCAGGGGCCTGGAGGTGACAGGGGGCCCGGGCTTCCCCAGGGTCCTAGGCAGTGTTTCCTCTAAGGCAGCGGTCTCAAACACGCGGTCCGCGTGTGGCTCTCCAGGTTTTATGGAGGCATCATTGTCTTCCTTTTGGAGCAGCATCCGGCTCGTTCGTTCAAAGCCGCGGGTTGGCGGCTCCTTGGGCTATCCACTCCTGCATCGGAAGCCTCTCTGACGTCACACCATCAGAGAGGCTTCAGACGCAGGTGCGGATCTCGCAAGGAGCCGCCACCCGCGGCTTTGAACGAACGGGCCGGCCAGACACGCTGCTGCTCCAGTGGCGTACCAAGGGGGGGGCGGTCCACTGTTCTCCCTAGAATGCGGCTCGTCTAGAGCAGTGGTGCCCAACCTGCTTCCCTTCCCTTCTCACTGCTGCCATCGGGGATCAGGCTGGCACCGTGTCTTTGATCTCCCTGCTTCTCTTCCCTGCAGGGCCGACCAATTCTTGCGGCCTGACGTCGAGAGGATGTTCTGGCTAGCCAATCGCTGCCTGGCTGCCCGGAACGTCCTTTCCGACGTTAGAATTGACGTCGGGCGGCGAGAGTTGATCGGCCCCGTGCAGAAGAGAAGCAGGGAAATGGCTTGTTCCCGATAGCGGCAGCAGCAGCAGCCTATTCCGCGGCGGTGGTGGCATGGGGGAGGCAGGAAGGAAGAAAGAAAGAAGGGGGGGACAGGGAACCAGAAACAAAGCAAAAAAAACGGGGCACAGAATCAGAGAAAGACAGACATAGAGAAAGAAAGAAAAAGTTGGGGGAGGGAATGAGGTCTGGAGGAGAGGAAGCATACAGGAGGCTGAAAGAAGGGAAGAAATATTGGATGCACAGTCAGAAGAATAAAGTGCAACCAGATGAAATTACCAAACAAAGGTAGGAAAATGATTTTATTTTCAATTTAGTGATCAAAATGTGTCTGAATTTATATATGCTGTCTATATTTTGCACTATGGCCCCCTTTTACTAAATCGCAATAGTGTTTTTTAGTGCAGGGAGCCTATGAGCGTCAAGAGCAGCGCTGGGCATTTAGCGCAGTTCCCTGCGCTAAAAACTGCTATTGTGGGGGGGGTATATTTGTCTATTTTTGTATGGTTGTTACTGAGGTGACAATGCATAGAGTCATCGGTCTTGACCTCTTTGAAAAAACCCAGAATAGGATTGATAATTAACATTTTCTCAGCGTATAGTGTGCTTTGTGTTTTTTAATTTTATTTTTGGTAGATCATTTTGACTTGGTCATTTTAAAGTAGCTCGCAAGCCCAAAAAGTTTGGGCATCTCTGAGCTAGAGCGTTGAAACTGTGTATTTCTATTTTATCCCCCCTTTTACAAAACTGTGGAGCGTTTTTTAGCGCCAGCCATGGTGGTAGCAGCTCTGATGCTCAGAATTCTATGAGCGTCAGGGCTGTTACCACCGTGGCTAAAATCCACACTAAAGTTTTGTAAAAGGGGGAGGGGTTCGTTTGTGATGACATATTCCATACTAGGCGAATGTGTTTTCTGTGTTCTGTGTGTTTGAAAGACATGGTTTTCTGTTAGGATTGACGATGTAGAATTGATCTGTGCTGGTCTGGCTTATTTAGTTTTACAATGGGTGTACTGATGTACTGCTCACTGCAATATGTAAGATGCTGCCTTTTCCTAGGTACTCATGTGTGACGTGTGGTTTGTTACTAAAAATCATGTTTTTCTTACAGATGGGGGGGAGGGGGTGCCAAAAAATGATGGGCCCCGGGTGTTACATATGCTAGGTACGGAAAAGGCATATTGTAAAGATACCAGAAAGCTGGCGTAGCAAAAACTTTAAGTAAATTGTTATTCTTCTAAGTTTTGAGTATTTAACCCTCCCACAATCTCACGGGCACTCGTTTCAAGTTTATTGAGATTTTGATTTAAACGCAATATCAAATATTTTCATTGCATATAACAAAAATAAATTTGGGGAAATAAATAAAACCATTTGAACAATAAACATACAAACATATCCATAGATGATTAAAAATACATAAGGAGTACAAGGATAAACTACATTTGTTTAAAAATTTGTCCTCCGTGCCTGCTCATAAATTTGTGGAGTATGTAACTTGTCGCTCATGCATATTTTTTTTTGCACACACCTCATCAATCCTTAGAGGAAACATTGGTCCTAGACCACCATAGCACAAATTCCTGTATTATGCTTCTGCTGTGCACAACAATAAACACTGCTGTCATACTTTTTTTTGTCCCCTGCCGATTTCCTGATAGCACCCCCCGGACAAAAGGGGGGGGAAGGGGTGCGTGGGGGGGGCCCAATAGGATTGCTCAGTAAGGGGCCCAGAAATTTCTGATGGCGGCCCTGGTCACACCTCCTTGTCAACTGAGGGCCATTGTTTCAAATACCAAATTATAACACAAAAAGATACTGGAAAATACTAGAAATTGAAGTCTATAAGAGACTGGTTTCAACACACACACACACACAGGACATTCATTCACACATACCCCTCCCCCCTTCTTTCTTTTTCTTCTTCAGCCTTTTCACACCTCCCCATTCAGACACACAGCTCCCAGTTCAGCTGTTCACTTCTTCTGCGCAAAGCCAGTCTCCCTTTCTCTATGGTTGGTACTATATTTGAAATAAGCTTATTTTTATCTAATATAATAAAACGCTAGGCCGTACATGCGCACTTCCTATGTGTGCGCCGGTTTTCCGTGAGCTGTAGCGACACATAGGAAGTGCGCATGCGCGGCTTACGCTCTGTCTTGCTCCCTGTTGAAAGACGCAGCGTCTCCCTTACACTAACTTTGCCGTCGCCGCCTCTCCGCTCTCTCTCTTCCCCCCCCCCGAAGCGGATGGCCAGCGGCTTACGCGCATGCGCTGGCTTGGCGTACCAGAGGGCAAGATGAAGGGGGTGCGGAACAGCGCTGGCGGCGGCAGTGTCCGGTAGGGAACACGTCCACGAGTCCCCCCCCCCGCATCAACTGCTGCTGCTCCTGTTTGAAGCGGCCTGCTGAGGTTTGCGGCCGGCTGTAGCGAACCTCGCAGGCCGCTCTCCACATGGAGAGCGGCCTGCAAGGTTCACTACAGCCGTTCGTGAACCTAAGCAGGCCGCTTTGAACAGGAGCGGCAGCGGCGGCAGCAACCATGGGTGGATGGAGAGAGGGGAAGAACGGGAGGGGAAGCGAAAAAGAAGGGCTATGGAGCAGGCAGGAAAGAGGGCTGCTTTGGGGGGAGGGGTGTGCTGGGGCCAGACAGCAATCGGGGGGAGGAACAGATGGGGGGCCATGAAGCAGGCAGGCATTGCACAACAGGGGGAAATGGGGCTGCGTTGGGGGGAGTGTTGTGCTGGGGGCAGACAGCAATCGGGGGGAGGGAGGAACAGAAGGGGGGCCACGAAGCAGACAGGCATTGCACAACAGGGGGAGAGGTGAAAGGGGGCTGCTTTGGCAAGCAGGGGGGGCCAGGGAGACAAACAGAAAGAAAGACGCACAGACAGGGGACCTGGGAGAGACACAGACACAAGGAATGACACACAGACAGCGTCCAGGGAGAGAGACAAATAAAAAAAACAACAACACACCATACATACAGACATCTACTCTAGCACCCGTTAATGTAACGGGCTTAAAGACTAGTATTATATACTTCTTCTGCATCATCTGGCTATTGTATCATTATTTTACTTTCCACTGCCTCTGAGGTTTGAACCCAGGACTTCCCCCCTCCTCCCCCCCAAAAAAAAGACTACACAAAACACAAAAGATTACTCTCTTCTCAGCCTCCATTGATCCAGTTACCAGAGTAAAGAACAGCTCTGCATTTCCTGTGCTGCCCACCCCTTTATCTGAACTCTGACACCCATTACATGCCTCCCTATCAACCCATCCCATTGAATCTTATGATACTGAGAAGTCTATACTACTTCTGCCCCTTTCACTGAGGCACTCCAAGCTCAGAGGACTTGCAAACCCCATGTACCTCTTTTTCTGAGTGTCCACTTCCCTTCTCCCCTTTACCTGCGTGAATCCTAGCTTGATTCTGCGCTGTTTGAAGGTTCTGGCAAACTGCTCAAGCTCCTCCAGGTCACTGGGCTCCTCAGGGTGAGAGGCTGTGTCCAAGCACTTGGTTGGCTGGGAGTGGGAGAGGTGAGATTCAGGGAGCCCTGGTCTCGTTACCACCTGTAGTCATAAACCAGAGCAGAGGGGTCTCAGAAGCCCAGCCCGAAAACAAAACCTTGTTTTATTCTACAGCACTCCTCTCAAAGTCCTTCCCATCTCCCAAAACTAACATCCTAGCCAGAGAATTGAAAAACAGACAAGAAGTAGCAGCATTGATAGACAGTAAAATATCTTGTACTGGACAGGTTTCCACGTTGAGGTGCTAAAAACAGTAGCAGGAGAAAAGTGGATGGTATAGTTGAATACTATAGACCATAGGTTCCGAACACATAGTATGCATACCTGAGACAACAGCAGGGGTTACCCATAACTTGCTACCTTCCTCTTCCTGCTATCAGTTGCTTGCCTGCAGGGCTGCTGCCTTCCTGTGTTTCCAATAGCACAATGAAATAGAAACTGACTCCTTCCCTTCCACCTATTTGTTCCCTCACCCGCTGCCTCCCTGATACTGTGACTGCACTTTGCAAAGAAACCAAAATGAGGCAAGAGGCCATAGCCTTGTGCAGACTGCTGACAACTCATCCATTCTGTCCCCTACTTAACTTCCTGTTTTGAAGAGGCAGAACCAACCTGAGTCACTAGCAGCATGCACGAGGGCTATGGCCCCTCGTCTCGTTTCAATTTGCTTGCAGTGTGTGAAGAGACTTATGCTTTGCAGTAATCTTAAATTTCAATGTGCTATATATGTGCAGAAATGCACCAAAGCATAAAACTACAATTTTGCAGTAACTGCAGCTACCTTCCAAACAAAAAAACCCTGATGTGAGCAGGCACTAGGGTATGGGAATGATCAGGACACATGACTTAGAGCAATAAAAAAAATATCTGCTTCAACAATAGACACCAAGCTTTATTTCCTGGGAAAATACTCCCATAAAACAAAGAAATTATAAAGTCTGCCTTTGAAGTGAAATTCTCCTTTATGAATTTCTTTGAATTCAACTACCTTCTAACTCCCACTGTGTCATTTTTCAAATTAACACCGAGGGGCAGATTCTCAAAACTAAAATCTGCCTTTAACGTGCTCGCTAAACCAGTTCCAGCCAGTTTAGCATGCATGTATTTTAGTGGAGGATTATCAAAACGGCTTACCAAAGTCTTTTCTGAGTTTTCTAGCAGTCTCCGAAACTGACATGCAAATGTAGTACAACGAGGTCATTAATATTAAAATGATCACTCTGAGCCATTCTCTATAATCACCGCATGATTCTCTAACCTCGTTGAGCCAATTCTGTGGCCAAAATCTGCCGACAGGTAGGAGCTATTGTTGCCTTACTTTCTGATCAGTGACAGAGTACTGATTGGCTCAGGCACTGACAGGCAAGCAAGGTCTGACAGCTCAGACCTCCCCCCCATGCAAATTAAAATACTAACATAAACAAACCCCCAAATTGAAGATCGGCAGGAGAGATGTCCAATCACCCAACACTGCTACCCCCTCCCTCCCCATGCACACACTTGCAGCGGGAAAGATGCCCATTCCCTTCTACAGCTGCCATCACCCCCCCCCCCCCAGCAGCAGGAGAGATACCCACTCCCTCCTGCCACCAAACAAAGCAACTCCCTGATACCCCCCGGCAGCGGAAGAGAGTCCCACTCCCTCCTACCACCATGCAACCCCTCCCCTGACATCCCCCTCCCCGTGTCTCTGATGACTCCCTGTTCCCTCTCCCTTACCTTGCTTATGATGGCTGGCTAGAGGGATGCTTACTCTCTCCAGCCAGCAGGCCTGCCTCTTCCAAAATGGCGGGCCTTCTCTTCCTCAGTGCATTCTGAGATGTACCGGGGAGGGGCCTAAGACAACCTGGGCCATTAAGAGCCTTAGGCCCCTCCCCAGTCCAGGCCTTAAACAGCCTTGAAGAGGCAGGTCTGCTGGCTGGAGGGAGTATGCATCCCTCTGGCCAGCCATTGTAAGCAAGGGAAGGGGAAGGGGGTTCGCCAGAAGTATGGGGAGTGTCTGGAGGGAGGGGGGTTGCTACAATAATGGCTATGACAGCAGCCTGTCATTTTTTAACGTGAAGTTTTGAGAATCTAGCCCTGAGTCTTTGAGGAATCAATATTAGGGGAACACAGAAAATGGCAAAGTTTTCATCTCATTTTCCTTTCATGATAAGTGAGTTCACCAGAGTACAAGGTATCACGTCTTGGGGAGGTATACTGTACATACACATCTATCACAACATTAACAGACAATTTGAATTTTACTGTTGGTAGAATTGTTGAACAGCTGGGAAGAATAAAAGGAAATCAAAGTTGCTCCATTTGGACTATTCTAACGCACTATTTTGTGGTTTGCCCAAAAAAGCGTTGTGCGTATTACAGGTCGCACAAAACGCATCTGCAAGGGTTATAGGTGGCCTTTCTCACACCAAGCATTTAGTCCCATTGTTGATAAAGCTGCACCGGTTGCCAGTGTTATGGCGAGTTAAATTTAAAAATCTTAGTGCTGGTGTTTAAAGCCCTTCAGGATATGTTGCCGATGGTTATGAGCTGTCTGATTAGACCATATGTTCCATCTTGTCCGTTGAGATCCCAGTCTCAGAATCTTTTGGAAGTCCCACCTATGCATGTTATTACCAAAGTTACAATCCATTCCAGGATTTTCAGTGTCATGGGCCCTACGAAGTGGAATGCACTTCCAGATGCATATCAGATTCCTTGGTTTCTTTCCTTTCGAAAAGCTCTAAAGGCATTTCTCTTTCAGGAAACCTTTGTTAATTTAAAAATGGAACTGTGTGCAGTAAAAGTGCATTTACGATGGTCAATGAAATTTTAGTGCTTGAGTGTTTGTTTTGTTAGTTTGTATCATTTTATTTGTATGTTTCCTGTACTCTGCATAGATTTTTGTGATTTGTGGAATATAAGTGTTTTAAAATAGATTAAATAAATAAATAAAACTGAAATGTTTATTGATTTGACCTGACTCACAATAGGCCTTTTGGTCATTAGACTAAATGTTATCCCTACCTAGAAACCTATTTAAGCTTCTACCCTAGGTGGGTAAAGGAAGGGCTTGGTCTCACTAACACAATGAATTCTGGGTTGGATGCACAAAAATTGCTGTTCAAACCCGGACAACCCCTCCACGCCCCACCTTTAAATTAAAGAGCAGCAGGAGGGATGCCCACTCCTTCCTGCCACTGGAGGTTCAGCGAACACCTGACACTCCCACCATAGGAGTGGGCTTAGGCACCTGGGCTAAGTCAGGATCTTAGGCCCCTCCGAGTGCATCCCAGGATGCACTGGAAAGGGGAAAGACCACCATTTTGAAGAGGCAGGTCTGCCAGTAGGAGAGAGTGGGAAGGGTTTGTGAGAACTATAGACTCTCTGCTTTATTGACTCGCCGCTAGCAACAATTTGAAGATATTTGGGGCCGCTTTCTAGTGGTGGAAGGACAGGCTAGGCCTGTTCAGTAGCTTGCAGCATGTATTTTCCTTGATTATTTTTCACTATGCCTACTATGTGTTATGGGCTAGAAGCCCAGTGGGATTTGGGGTATTATGACTGACTCTTCGGGGGGGGGGGGTCAGGTGGGAGGAGGGGGAGGGGGTAGTCTGTTCGGGGAATAGGAGGGGGCCTTTAGGGGGGAGTAGTATTGGGAATTTCTATATTTGGTAACATTTGCTCTTGCGTTGCTTGTACTATTGGCCTAGGGGGGGTATGTTTATTCCATGTTTGGATTTGATGTATAGTATCTGTTATGAGCAAGCATGTTCTAAATAAAAAATTACAAAAAAAAAAAAAAAGGAGAGAGTGAGCATCCCTCCTGCTGGATTGTCACCTAAAAGGTACGGGGATGTTTGTGTGTGTATATGTGGGTGGGGGGGGGAGGTTTCACAAGGGTCCCGGCAGCAGGAGGAAGTGGGCATCTCTCCTGCTGCTCTTTAAAGGTGGGGTTGTTGGGGGGGCGGGGGTATAGGTGGTTGAGGCAGGAGGAAGTAGGCTTCTCTCTTGCCGATTTTTTTTTTTTTTTTATGTTTGGGGGTTGTGGGCCATCATGGGGAGGGGGATCTTGGCATGAGTTTTTTAAAAAATTTTTAATGGAGACAGAAATTGTGCGTGATGCGCACAATATCTATGCCCTTTAAAAAAAAGTGCCGTTCAGCGCTTTTTTAACGCTACTGGCACCTCCAAACCTGTCAGAGATGCTTCATTTTGTGCATCATGTGGGCATCAATTGAAGTACTTATTTTAATACTAACGAGCTTGCTGTAATGTATTTACATACGATTATCGGAGGCTGCTACAAACCACAGAAAAGACTGCGATTTGACGTTATGCGCATCGATAGATGCAATTCTTTGTCGCTAACCTGTTAATACTAGTTTAACGATTGTTAAACGCATGGTGAGTTTTGGGCCTCTGTGTTGGGAAAATAACCCCTTCTTGTCTTATCATGTGCATTGTATTAGTGTGCCCTGCTTTGTAAGGTAATGTTATATATGTATTCCCTAACAGTCCTGTTACCAAAATTAGGCGTGCTTGCCATATTCCCTCTTTTTCTTCTTTACATGACTTTTCTTAGCATTGTATGCGAGTGTCATAACAGAATAAAGTGAATTCATGATTGTGGTATCACTGTGGTGTGGGTGGATTATCCTTCGGTTTTGAATGTTAGGCGTGTTTTGGGGAGGGCAGCAGGCGAGGGAATGGGTTGGCAACAATTTCTATTTCTTTGTGCCACTGCAGCACATAATAAACAAATATGTTCCAGAGAAAGAGAAATGGTAGAACTAGAGGACATCAATTAATTTGCATAGAGGCCAACTTATGATTAATGTCAGGAAGTAATTTTTCTCAGGGAGGGTGGTGGATACCTGGAATGTCCTCCTGCAGGAGGAGGTGGAGACAAAAATGATAACAGAATTTGAACATGGGTGGGATAAACACAAAGTCCTACATGGGAAAAAATAGAAATCAAAAATAAAACTGGACTTTCTTTAGCATACTGACCTGTGCTGGGAGCCCTGCCCTGGGCTGAGCTGGTAAAAGACTCCCTTGATTTTGCTGAGGTAGCTGAAATAGATTTGGTGTCGATAGCAAACCTGAAGGAGAGAAAGTGATGACTTATGAGACAAAGATCCCTTCATATCAATTTATAGGCAGAATTCTGGGAATTAAGTTTTGAAACTTATTTTGAAGGATAATTGCAGGTAACAAGACAACTCCATTCACATGCACTGAACTCAAATGAATACTTTAAGAAAAGATAGAACATTTAAAAAAAATACATTAATACTGTGACCAAATGGCTAGGTTTACTCTACATGCGTATGTTTATAACTCAGTTTTCTTAGATTAAAAGGAACAGCAGCATTTCCTTCTCACTCTTTACTTTCTGTTTCTACTGCTCTGTAATAATTAATTTTATAATACAACTTTGTAAACAGCTTTGATATTTTGTTTTGCTGAAGGTTCCTCTCCTTTTACTGTTCTTGTAGTGCTATTTTTCTTATTTACATTTATGTATTAATACATTAACCTCTGAATTCTATAAATGTACTTTGAGTTGAGTGTGGAAAAAAAAGGAGAGATCAGAGATGACCAAAATAACATACCACTAGAACAGGGGTGTCAAAGTCCCTCCTCGAGGGCTGCAATCCAGTCGGGTTTTCAGGATTTCCCCAATGAATATGCATGTGATCTATTAGCATACAATGAAAGCAGTGCATGCAAATAGATCTCATGCATATTCATTGGGGAAATCCTGAAAACCCGACTGGATTGCAGCCCTCGAGGAGGGACTTTGACACTCCTGCACTAGAAGAAAGGGGATTAATAAAAATCAATAATATTTACTAAAATACAACATGTACATTACATAAAGAAGGGGACCCAACAAGATATCATATAAGTAGAAAGGAATATAAAGCAAACGATAGGGACAATATTCAATATGGCCACATTTAAAGCAAGCCTCAAAACCTTTTTTTTTTTTTTTTAAAGATGCCTATGGGGTATAAATCTGGATTTTGATTTCATTTTATTTACACTCCCTTTTGTTCTTTCCCATTCCCCTTCATTTTTTTAATCAAATGATATAACCCTTGCTGTTTTCCTTTCATATCCTATGTTATCTTCTTTGTTGTCTTTGGGCGCCTTTTATCAAGCCGCGCTAGCGGGGTTAACACACGCAACTTTTCATCACGCGTTAACCCCCGCGCTGGCCAAAAACTATCGCCTGCTCAAGAGGAGGCGGAAGCGGCTAGCGCGTCCCGCGGTTTAGCGTGTGTTAAACCGCTAGCGCGGCTTGATAAAAGGAGCCCTTTATCTTCCATGTTAGCTGTCCTTGTTTTAGATCAGGGGTCTCAAAGTCCCTCCTTGAGGGCCGCAATCCAGTCGGGTTTTCAGGATTTCCTCAATGAATATGCATGAGATCTATGTGCATGCAGTGCTTTCAATGCATATTCATTGGGGAAATCCTGAAAACCCGACTGGATTGCGGCCCTCAAGGAGGGACTTTGAGATCCCTGTTTTAGATTATTTTTTAAATTATGTTTTTTATGAAAACCACTTAGGATTGTTTTAAGCGGTATATCAAACTGTAATAAACTTGAAACTCGAATAAACTCTTTATTATGGAGATTCACAACCAGTCCTGCTTGTGAATCTCCGTAATAAAGAACTTATTGAATATTGCCTCTGTCGTTTGCCTGTTCCCACTCCACTTCGATTGCTTGGCTTGCTTCTGTGGGAGTTTTGTATCTTCTGTGCAGCTTCTTACATACCTGAATGTATATGTATAATTAAAACACAAATCAATGAGACAAAAAATCTGTGTAACAAAACAAGTCAATACTGAGCATATGAAATGGTGTAACAAAAACACTTTAATATAGCAAGTCTGTGTGTGAACATGCTAAATGTGAAAAAGGTAACAGTGAAAAGTGAATGTGATAACATTTAAAAAAATTAATGTGTGAGAAATAATGTGCCTGTAGAAACTGGTTTGCGAAGGTGCAATATAAGTAAGAGAGGGGGTGAATTACCAAGTTTCCAAGTTTAATCAGCATTTGATATAAAGCAAACAAAGGGTATAGTAGGGTTTTGGTAGGAAAACATCTATGTGGTTTACATATAATTCTAATAAAAACTGAAAAATTAAAATCACGTAATTACATCTGATGTAACTGTAAAAAAAAATAAAAACAAGCAAACAAACCATGATCCTGTTTAAAATACTTTGCGATGAATACCATAGGACCAGCAACTACTGCACACAATAAAATCCATTTCATTACATGCCACAAATAAAATCTTGATACTTGGGAGAGGATGGGCTGGGGAGGGCTTCAATGGCTGGGAGGGAGTAGATGGGCTGGAGTCGGTTTTGACGGAGATTTCGGCAGTTGGAACCCAAGCACAGTACCAGGTAGAGCTTTGGATTCTTGCCCAGAAATAGCTAAGAAGGAAAAATTTAAAAAATTTCAATTGAATCAAGTTGGGCAGATTGGATGGACCATTCGGGTCTTTATCTTCCATCATCTACTATGTTACATAGAAACATAGAACATGACGGCAGAAAAGGGCCACGGCCCATTTAGTCTGCCCACACTAATGGCCCACCCCCTAACTACCTCCTTGAAGAGATCCCACATGCCAATCCCATCTTTTCTTAAAATCTGGCACGCTGCTTGCCTCAATTACCTGTTGTGGAAGATTATTCCAGCGATCAACCACCCTTTCAGTGAAGAAATATTTTCTGGTGTCACCATGAAATTTCCCACCCCTGATTTTCAACGGATGCCCTCTTGTTGCCGTGGGTCCTTTAAGGAAAAAGAGATCATCTTCCACCTCAATACGGCCTGTGACATATTTGAACGTCTCAATCATGTCTCCCCCTCTCTCTGCGTTCCTCGAGTGAGTACAGCTGCAACTTACCCAGTCGTTCCTCATACGGGAGATCCTTGAGTCCTGAGACCATCTTGGTGGCCATTTGCTGAACCGACTCAACTCTCCGCACATCTTTTTAATAATGCGGCCTCCAGAATTGTACACAGTATTCCAGATGGGGGTCTCACCATGGATCTGTACAACGGCATTATGACCTCGGGCTTACGGCTGACGAAACTTCTACGGATACAGCCCATGATTTGTCTAGCCCTGGATGAAGCTTTCTCCACTTGATTGGCAGTCTTCATGTCTTCGCTAATGATTACCCCCAAGTCACGTTCCGCTATAGTCCTTGCTAGGATCTCACCATTTAGGGTGTAAGTCCTGCATGGATTTTGCCGCCAAGGTGCATGACCTTGCATTTTTTGGCATTGAAACTTAGTTGCCAAGTCTTTGACCAATGCTCGAGCAGGAGTAGGTCCTGCGTCATACTGTCGGGCATTGAGCTTTTGTTGGGCACTGTGTTTTGTACTGTGAAAACATTATTGGAATTTTAAAAACTCTTTTTAAAACGCTGTGTAGATTAAATAGTTCATGCCATCAGATAAGGATGTTGATTATAATGTAAAAGTGAAATAGAGGCTAAGAAAAAAACATAATGGTGACATCAAGAATTAAAGATGCAGAGGGGTGACTTCCCAAAATGTAGGCTATATCAGCTTTATGGGACCTTATGTAGTCATAGTATCAACAAATTAACATTAGAAAAAGTGAACTCTAAATAAACTAAAATATGTGGATAAAAATGTAAAATGTAAACTGAACTTCTATGGTTATGTTGTTTAATGTGATGAGATGTAGTGGAAGTGGTGGCCCATGTGAAATATTGCTTTTGTTTTAAATTATGGGATCTATAATAAATGTATTCCTTCTGATGTAGTGGTTACTAGTTGAAGCCAGTAATACTTTCTGTATTTGTCTGCACCAGATGAGGCCTTAATATCTGGTCAGAGATTATCCCAATGCCAGAATTGTAATATAAAGTTACTGCCTTTTCTGAAGTTAAGGAAGCATATCATTTAGAAACATTAATGTTCAACCAAATTATCTTTAGTGCCCCCTCATATTTCCTCCTGTATAGTGCAATATATACATAATAAACGTAAATTCTGAAAACTGGCACATTTCAATTCAATTGTCCCATAGAAATGCGGTATATCACATCTTATTACCCCTTTACTAAACTAAAAATAAAATTATTTATCTTACCTTTGTTGTCTGATGATTTTTTCTAATCATCTTGTTCCGCATGTCTGAATCTGCTTCCTTGCGTTTTAGTCACTCTTTTTTCTCCTCTTTACTTCCTGCCCTATATCCATCTTTCACGATCAACTTTTTTTCTATTTTTCATCCTCCTTTTCAAATCTGACTAGTTTCTGTCTTGTCTCTTCTCTTCCCTGCCATTTATGGGTACCATCATCTTCCCTTCCTTTCTTTTCCATGGGTACCCTCTCTTCCTCTCCCTACCATTTTGTGCTCACCATTTCTCTCCTTTCCCCCTGTCACCATCTCCCTTGTTTTCTCCTTCCCTTTTTCCAGAATCTGGCCCTCTCAAAAATCACCCTACCCGCCCCCCCCCCATCCCTGTCTGCACCTCTTTCTCCCAGCAAATCTTCCTGCGCTCTTATCCTCTTCCTCCCTCCCCCTGTGGCCAAGTATCTCTTCTCTCCTGTATCTCTCATTTTCTCTCCTTCCTCCCCCCCCCCCCCCTCCGGGTCGTTCTGTCTTCTTCCCTCTAACCTTTCATAGTCTGCCGGCAGTGCTAGCGATTAAGCAGAGCACTGTTGGCAAGTTAGCCAGCTCCAGTCCCTGCTACACCAGAACAGGAAGTTACACCAGCTGTTCTAGTATAGGAGGGACTGAAGACTGAGAGAGACTGGAGCTGGCTAGCTTGCCAGCAGTGCTCTGCTTTAATTGCTAATACTTCCAGCAAGCTATGAAAGGTTAGTGAAGGAGGGAGGAGGGATATAGTGGACAGCGGCGGCCGAGGTAGAGGCAAGTGGCGGGCAGTGGCAAGGCAGCGCTCCGGATGAGTGGCAGTGGTGGCCATGGCTCTGTTTGAGGTATTGCTTTATGTCAGGGTGAGCGCTGGGGCCCGATTCTGGCCTTTCACTCCATGCCGGCCCAGTCTCTCCTCCTTTTGGAGCATTTAGGGCGGGGACTTACCAGCAGGAGACATGGAAATCTTTTACACACACACACACCGGAAGGAAACAGCAGGTTGCCTCCTCTGTGTTGCCACTGACTGTCAGGCCTAAACACAGGAAGTTACAGCCATGATGTAACTTCTTGTTTTTGGGTCCAGCAAAGCCAGCAGCAGCACACAGAGGGAAGCGTTCCTGCACCTGCCGCTACAGTGAAAACAAGGAGCAGACTGCCAGAAAATGGGTGAGCCAGCGGGAGGAGGATAGGGCAGGGAGACAAAATGGCACAGTTTAGAATGTGGGGTAGGGGGGAGAGTGTGATACTGAATAGATAGAAGGGGGAGGGAGAGCAATTGTTTTTCTGTGTATAAAGTAGGAGAATAGGGTGTTGTTAAATTAATCAGTTCTGTCCCAATTTGTACTTATTTTCAACAGCATGCATGATTATTTCAGTATTGGGAGAGTCTCCCATACACACACACACAACCACAATGCTTCCCACTTATGACCAGTTTGACCATAGGAGCATCAAAAGAGGGATGATCAGTTATTTTGAAAGAAAAAGAAAATCAGAGACAGTGAACTAGTAAACCAATCTTTAAAACATGTGGAGGGCCATTTTCAAAAAGGCATCTGATGCTGACCTGGACATTTCCTGCTAAATGTCCAAAGTCGGAAGCAAAGAAACATCCATTTTTGAACAGGATTTCCAAATAATTTTTTTTTTAATCACCTATTTGGACATCTTGGCCACCAAAACATCTAGACTGCCAGGATGTGTAACTTTTCTTGCCATTTTTGACCACAAAACCATCCAAATTAGAACTGTCCAAATTAGCACCATTTAGACGTGGGAGGAGCCACTATTCTAATGGACTGGCCACATAGACATATTAACAGAGCAATGGAAAACCTTAGAGGGCATTGCTGTGAACTTCACATAAAGGGTGCCAGTACATCTCACCACATATCCCTTATAATTTATGCTGAGCCTTCCAAGACTCCCCCATCTGTTTACCACCCCATTAGCCCTTAAGGCTGCAGGTGACACCTATATGACTGTATAGTAGTGTTTTGGTGGGCTCATACTTAACACCATAGATGTGGTTAGAATACCTTCTGGGTCTGGCTCCTCCTCTCTATGGTTCAGTAGCCTGCCCACTTGGCTACTTAAGACACCTGTGTGATGCTCTACTAGGATTTCCCATACTAAGGTGTTACTGTTCTAGAGACAGGTATGTACTCTTACATTCAGATTTTTGGGGAGTGGGAGGGGGTCAGTTACCACTGGGTGTGTGTGAGGGTCATTATTTAATTCCTCTAGTGGTCATCTAGTCAGCTTGGCACCTTTTTGACACTTACACACTTCCAAAAGATGTCTCGTCCAAAATATCTAAATTCCATCCAGGACATTTTGAAAAAGGTTTGATTATCCCCACAAGACGTCCAAGTCTAGCTTGTCCATAACATGTCTCTTAACATGCCCTCCCCTTGAACTCTGAACGTACAGCAGATGAAACATCTCGCTAGATGTCCAGGAAAACGGTTTCAATTATCAACACTTGGACGTCCCAGACTTCGGTAGTTATTTGAACGTTTTCATTTTTTGATTACGTCCCTAATACTTTCATATCAAATGTCTCTGGTTTTAGCATACACATGCTATATGAGAATACAGTCCAGAGGGTGGTGGACATATGGAATGCGCTCCCGGAGATTGTGATAGGGCAGGGCACGCTATGGGGGTTCAATGAAGGTTTAGATAAATTCCTGAAGGATAAGGGGATTGAGGGGTACAGATAGAATTAGAGGATATAGATAGATTTAGAGATAGGTTATAGGAAAAGGCAGGGACCACTTAACAGGTCATGGACCTGATGGGCTGCCGCGGGTGTGGACTGCTGGGCACGATGGACCTCTGGTCTGACCCAGCAGAGGCAGCTCTTATGTTCTTATGAATGCATCGACACTGTGCAGCAAATGCCAGGAAAGCAATTGCAGTGTTTCTTACCCAGGAAAAAGATTAAATATGTTTTTTAAACTATTGCCAATTTTTTAATTAATTTTTTGTGCAAGCTAAAGAACTTTATGCAATGACTTGTAATATTAGAATATTAATGTTTACCTTGTACAATGAAGGAAAGCAGCAGAAGCCACAAGACTGCCCTTAGGTGAAGCAGCTATTATGTCCTGTTACACACAGGCAAAAAGTGGCTTCAAGAACAAACAGGATAAATGTGCAGCCTTCCAGAAAGAACACAAATCCACAAAGCTAAACAAGCTCTTGCTGGCAGTTTTCCTTTTCCAGGTCTGTAAAGAGAGGGAGCGCCCTGTTCTACTCAGCAGAGGGACTGGATTGTCACTCGAGGGAAGGAGAGCTGAGCTCTGTCCTCTCTGCTCCAGTCAGAGCACTGCTGTCAAAGCATTCGGAACTTCCCCCTGAATCCTCTGAGGGCAGAAGGTTTACTTGATGGAATTGATTGGTTGAGCAGGCAGCAGGAGAGGCTGCCAATTCAACCAATCAAATTCAGAGTAGTGCCATCAGGGCCTTCAGGGGGCTGGATGAATCCCCATCCACCTGTACTTTTTTTCCATTTTGGTGATGCAGTTTGATTGGCAGCCTAAACTAAACTAAACTAAGCCTTAAGTTTATATACCGCATCATCTCCATGGAAGTGGAGCTCGACACGGTTTACAAAGTTTAAAAATATAGGAAGAGAGAGGAGAAAGATTTACAAGAGCATATGAATAGAGGAGGATGTGGACAGGGGAAGAGATGTTAGATGTTAGAGAAAAGCCAGGTTTTCAGTTGTTTTCGGAATAGTTGGAGGGAGCCTAGGTTCCGCAGCGGGATAGTGAGATCGTTCCAAAGGCCCGTGATTTTGGAGAGAAGGGATCTTCCCAGTTTGCCAGCATGAAGGATGCCGTGTAGAGAGGGGAAGCCTATTCAACCAATCAAACTAATCAAGCAAAAAGGAATCAAAACAAAAAGTAAGCAACAAAATAAAAAGCATAGCTGCAGACCCAGGTATTCACTGAAGGCCCTAACATTACATTACATTAGCGATTTCTATTCCGCCAATACCTTGCGGTTCAAGGCAGATTACATAAGAGTTTACAGGAGGTTACAAAAATTGTGACGTAACATAAGAGTTGTCATAAGAGGCACATAAGAGTTGTCGAGATCTTAAGGTGATAAATATTGGGTAATTAGAAGTAAATTAGAATTTGTTGGGTAATTAGAAGCATATTAGAATATGTTATGGGTATAGAGTGGGTAGGTGGGGTTTGGGTAGGAACTGGTCATGTTAAATAGGTTTTATGTATTTTTTGAAGAGTAGGGTTTTAGTTTCTTTCTTGAAGGTTTTGTAGTCTGTGGTTGAGAACAGCAGAATGGTGATTTGTCTATCCAGTTTAGCTGCTTTGGTGGCTATTAGGTTGTCATACAGTTTTTTTTTTTGTTTGACATTTTTGTATGATGGGTGTGTGAATAGTGAGTGGGTTCTCCTGTGCCTGATTGAGGAGGATTGAGTTAGTCTGTTATTCCAGTAGGTTGGGCTTTCTCCTTTAATAGCCTTGAATAGTAGGCAGTAGAATTTGAAGAGTACTCTTGCTTGTATTGGGAGCCAGTGTGACTCGTGGTATGCTTCTGTGATGTGGTCATATTTTTTCAATGAGTAGATGAGTCTTAGGGCTGTATTTTGTATTGTTTGTAATTGCTATATCATGATCGCTGGGCAGGGAGGTATAGTATGTTGCAGTAGTCTATTAGTCCAAGGATAAAAGATTGTACCAAAAGTATGAATTGTTTCCTGTCGAAGAATTTTCAGATTTGTCTTAAGTTTCTCATGGTCACGAATGATGCTTTTATTATTTTGTTGATTTGTGGTTGCATGGTACAGCCTCTATCAATTAATACTCCCAGAAGTTTTAGTGTGGGTTGACTGGGGTATGAGATCGAGTTTATTACTAGATTTGTTAAGATTGGAGTTTTACTGTTTTCTAGGAGGATGAAGTTTGTTTTGTCAGGGTTAAGTTTTAGTTTGTGCTCTGTCATCCATGTTGCTACTGTTTCAAGTGTTCTGTGTATTATGTTTGACATGGTGGGTTCTGGGTGGTCGAAGGGGAGGAGAATGGTGATGTCATCTGCATAGCTGTATGAGGTTATTCCATGTTTGTCTAGGTAGTAGCTGAGGGAGGCTATGTATATATTGAATAGTGTGGGTGATAGGGGTGATCCCTGGGGAACTCCGCAGGGGTTGAACCATGGTTCTGATTTTTCTTGTTTTGTTTTAACCCTGTAGGTTCTGGATTGTAGGAAGCCTTTGAACCATGAAAGTACCTTGCCTGATATTCCTATGGAGTCTAGTGTTTGTAGGAGAATGTCGTGGTCTACCACATAGTAACATAGTAGATGACGGCAGATAAAGACACGAATGGTCCATCCAGTCTGCCCAACCTGATTCAATTTAAATTTTTTAATTTTTTCTTCTTAGCTTTACCCAGTACTGTGCTTGGGTACCAACTGCCGAAATCTCTGTTAAGACTTACTCCAGCCCATCTACACCCTCCCAGCCATTGAAGCCCTCCCCAGCCCATCTTCCACCAAACGGCCATATACAGACACAGACCGTGCAAGTCTGCCCAGTACTGGCCTTAGTTCAATATTTAATCTTATTTTCTGATTCTAGATCCTCTGTGTTCATCCCACGCTTCTTTGAACTCAGTCATAGTTTTACTCTCCACCACCTCTCTCGGGAGCGCATCCCAGGCATCCACCACCCTTTCCGTAAAGTAGAATTTCCTAACATTGCCTTTGAATCTACCACCCCTCAACCTCAAATTATGTCCAGGTCGAAGGCTGCAGAGAGGTCTAGTTGTATGAGCAGGATTTTCTTGCCGGTACAGAGGTATTGTCTGGCAATGTCCATTAGTGTTCCTAGGAAGGTCTCAGTGCTGTAGTTGGCTCTGAAGCCAGACAGTGTGGGGTGGAGTAAGTTGTGTTTATCTAGGTATGAGGTTAAGGTTTTGGTTACGAGGCCTTCCATCAGCTTGAAGTACAGTGGGATTGAGACTATAGGTCTGTAGTTGGATGGTTGGTCTGTTGCTCCTTTGGCATCTTTTAGTATCGGAGTTATGATGATTTCGCTAAGTTCTTGTGGGAAATAACCCTCTAATAGTAAAGATTGTATCCATTGTAGAAGCAGGGAACGGAATAGTGTACTTGAGGCTTTCAGTAGGTATGGGGGCAATCGTTAAGGTCACAAGCTGCGTGGCTGTATTTATTATATAGATTGTTGAAGTCTGACCATTGTATGGGTGAGAAATGGGACCAGGTTCTGTTTGCTGCAACTGGTTCTTTTTCTGTGGGGTGAAATGAGGTCTCTTCTATGTGAGTGGGGATTCCATTGAACGTGGCTCTGATGTTTGCGATCTTGTTTTTGAAGTATGTGGCGAAGAGGGTGGCTGGCACCAGCACGCAGCCCACAGGACGTGCCGGTGCAAGAAGTTCCTGCCTCTTGCCTGGGCCTTGAGCATCTGTGCATGCTCAAGGCCAGGCAAGGAACTTCTTTCAATGGCACCAGCACATCCTGTGGGCTGTGTGATGGTGCCAGTGGGGGGTAAGCCTGAATGCTGTTTGGGCAGGGGGGGGCGGTTTGAGCAGGTTGGAGCGATGCCAGTTCTCGGGGGGGTGGAGCAGCGCCACTGTCCTCAGTGAGTGGGGGTGGGTGGGAACGTATCAAGCGAGTTTCCCTTACTTTCTATGGGGAAACTCGCTTTGATATATGAGTAATTTGGTTTACGAGCATGCTTCTGGAATGAATTATACTCATAAACCAAGGTTCCACTGTAGTTCCCTCTCCACCCTATCTTTGGCCCAAATTCACTATGCAAACCGATCGTGTACCGATCTGTTTGTGACCCCTTAGCGACCCCAGCCCGATTCACTTACCTGTCTTCCGACCATCCTCCAATCCACGCATGCAAATAAGAGCAACGGCATGCAAAATAGGCAGGAACACGATTCACTAAAGAAAACCCTGCGACACCGACTGGGCTGACCGATCAAAAAAAAGCGACAGCTGAGGACCAGTCGCTGAAGCCCTTTCCGGCTGCCCTGCCTTCTGCCACCCTGCTCTCTGCCCTGTCAGCCCCTATCCTGCAGCCCCAAACACACTGCCTACCTTCCTGCTCCAAACACGTTGACTGCCTGCCTGCCTGCCCCAACTCTCCCACCCTTCCCCACACTGCGAGCCCATGGTTTTAACCACAGGCTCCCTTGCCACAGGCTCCCTTGCCTACAAAAGTGATTTTTAAAAATGTCACGACCTAGATCCATTTCCCCCCCCCCACGCCGCCCGCCACCCTCCCCCTGCCGATGCCCCAAAAAAGGCAGGAGGGATGACATCTCTCTCCTGCCATGTGAAACCCCATCCAGGCCCATCTCCCTCCCTCCTTGCCTGCCTGCCTGTAGCTCAAGCTGGCCCGGGATCACCTGCACTCCCCCTACCTTTAAGAATCGTTGGGAGCAGGAGGGGTGCTCATTCCCTACTGCTCCAGGCCTCCTCCGAGGCTGGCAGGATGACTGGACAAGGCCCACCTCCTCCCCGTACCTTAATACTGTTGGGAGCAGTCCCTCCTGCTCCACGCCTCCTCAAGTGCCGTCTTAGGCAACGCCCCGATGAACCCGGGAATGGGGTGCCTCAGCCAATCAGGGCCTTAGGCCCCTCCCTGTGCATCAGGTGATGTATCAGGGCGTGGCCTAAGGCCGCACTCGTCGGCGTAGAGCAGGAGGGACTGAGAACCCCTCCTGCTCAACAATATTAAGGTACGGGGAGGGGGGTGGGCCTTGCCCAGTCATCCTGCCGGCTTCGGAGGAGGCCTGGAGCAGGAGGGAATGAGCACTCCTCCTGCTCCCAATGATTCTTAAAGGTAGGGGGAGTGGGGGGGGGCCGTCCTGCTGGCCTAGCGGGGCCGCATTTGGGGAGGCATTTTGGAGAGGGAGAAAGCAGTTCCGGGGAGGGAGGCTTTATTTATTTATTTTTTTAAATGAGCAGATATTATGCTTGTGTAAAACATGCAAAATATCTGCCCGATTAAAAAAAAAAAAAAAATTTACAGGCCCTGACAGCAGTGACAGGAGGCTGCTTCTCCTGTCACTACTATCAGTGGCTGCGCATGAGCAGGGATCACTGAGTTGCATGGGCACATTTGGGCATGTAACTTAATTGAATTACAAGCCAATTAGCACTGATAATTGGCTTAACAAGCAATTATCATTGTTAATTGGATTTAATTTAAATATATGCACGTAATTATTGGGGAGAGGTTGGAGAAGGGTAAGGTACCAGGAAGATTTTGTTATCCAATGTGTATTCTGCTATTTTTATGGTTATTGGTACAGAGGGTTATGGTTTGTTTGTTTTTATGAAAATTGTATAAAATAAACCTTTTTAAATAAGGTAAGCGCATAAATTTAGGCACAGGATCTCCCACATCTGCCCCCTCCACACTGGAGTCTTTCAATTTTCCTGCCGCCGACAGCATCAGAAACCTTCCGGCCTGCTTCAGAAACCTTTTTTCTGCTGACTTCCTGTTCCTCCGTAAGTGGGACACTACATAGGGAAAGCTTCCGGGGTAGGCCAAAGGCATCAGGCTCACCTTGCTGATGCTGCCAGCAGCTGCAAAATAGAAAGACTCCAGTGAGGAGGGGCAGATGGGGAGAACGATACTGGACGCTGGGAGGGTGGCTGTGGTGGTGGAAAGAAAGACAGGCTGTGTCATTTAGCGGGGGGGTTTGGGGAGGCAATTCCCCCCTCACCCCCTCAAACTATGTCCATGCCTACAGTATATCAAATTCCGAATAAAGATTAAAAATACAATAAAGGTAAATGCAGAACTTCCTCAGCATGCCTCATTGGCCAGAGGATGCAAGATGGAGCCAGGACATTGTGCAATATGTTTTAATTGGCTGTGGGACTTGTGACTATATCCCCCCTTGACACAGGGCCCTTCACTGGTTACCAGTATTCAAAGGACCAAACTGAAGGCAAGTTCTTCGATTATCAATGCCCTGTAAGAGGGAGAACCTAGTTATTCTCGAAATAATGCTACATAATTAAAAACTAATCCATATTTCATGATGAATAACGTTTGGACTATAATGTATGTTAAATAGAAAACTATCTTTAGATAGATTTTTCCTCAAAAAAGCATTTTATTTAATTATCCAATGATTTAAATTTTTGAAAATCTGATTTTTTTAAAAATCATCAATTTTTATCTACCCTGCTTGTAATTGCATCATTGCCCCATGTACATTAGATAGAGTGTGGGTCCGCTGGGACAGACAAGGAAAAATGCTTGAGTACCTGAGCTCCCCTGGGAAAATGGCATAGAAAATTGAATAAATAAATAAATATGGTTCTGTATAAACTGCATTGTACACTTTTTATGCCGGGATGAATTTATTTATTCATTCATTCACAATTTGATATATCGCAACAATTGACTAGCAGAACTAAGCAGTTCATAGACTAATAAAATAAAATCAATACACAGAAAGGAACTCCATTTGTGTGATAAGAAAGAACTAGTTTACGAGAATATTCAGTCAAACTGAACTCACAGGAGGATGGGGAACCCCAAGAAATAGTTTGGAGACTAAACTAAACAGCAATAGCGAGTTTGAAGAGCCAGGGTTTTAGAAGGGATTTAAATTTCAGGAGAGATCCTTCAGCACGTAATGTGAGGGGCATTTTAGTCCAGAGTTAGAATATAGAATAGTCAAGCATGAAAAATATTTTGGAAAGCCTTGAATGCTAGAAACAGTTTTGAATTGAATACGATATATAATCGGGAGGCAGTGATATTGTTTTAATAACGGAGTCACATGATTGGTAAAACTAGAGTGTATTAGTAAGCAAACAGCAGTATTTTGTAACATCTGAAGTTTCTTAGGTAGGAGAAACAGCCAGGGTCTTTCTTCAATAAAGTTTTCTGTGTACTTCTGGCTGTTCCTCTTGATAAAAGCTACCTCAGATAAGCAGCAGTGACAGAAGGCCAGCAGCATGGATGGCTGGCATTACATATGTAGGAAACACCAACAGATAAGGTGGTCCAAGGGAAAAGGATGTTCTATTTCCTGAGAATGTGTCAGTACACCCCCCCCCCCCCCACAAGCTCACCGTCACATGTTAACCATGCGAAGAAAGGGCAATTGTGAAACTGACCTACCCCCCCCCCCCCCACACACACACACAGCTGCAGCTGCTGCCCCTGCCCTCGTAAAACAGTTCTTCACTGGCAGCAAGCACAAGCAGCCAGTGACGGATACACACTGCTCCCACCAATGTGCTCCCGCCTACGTGGAAACAGGAAACTGCATCACAGGGAAGGCTATACAGTTGGCGTGAGTAGTGTGTATCCGTTGCTGTCTGCTTGTGATCGCTACAGGCAAAGAATTGGTATTTTAAAAGGGGAATCTTGTGTCCCCCCCCCCCCATTTTGGAGGCTCTGCACCTGTTTGCACCACAGGTATCCTTAGAAGTAATCTACTTTTATAAGAGGTATTATAAAGTTAAGATGTTTTATTGTTGTAGGCCACTAAGTCAAAACTTGTGACTTAGTCTTGTGACTTTCTTCTACCTTTCTTGTTTAAAGTGCTTTTTGCTGCATTATTCCTGGTTTTTCCTGTGCTTTGTCTTCTGACTTCTCCTCCTGTTCCTTTCTTTTCATCTCCCTTCTTACTCTTCTCATCACTAAATCTTCTGCAGCTCTTCCTACATCTTTCATTGGTTTCCCAGTCTTTCACTTTCCTCTTTGTCTCATTTCTTTATCTCTCCATTTCTCACCCATTACCTCCAGTCTCTCCTTTCCCTGCCAACACTTTTTCACTGTCCCATCCATACTTTCATCACCAGTTTTTCCCCTTCCATTACTTTTTTTGGTCTGGTAGCTTTTGGGCTTTCAGCTACGAAACTATCTTCAATGAGGCTACAGAGCAAATATCTGGAAAAGTTAAGAAAGGCTTGTCGAGTAGTCAGGAAAGCAAATAGGCAAATGGAAAAAAAAATACCTGCACAGTAATTTTAAGCAATTCAACATACTGTCGAATAGTAATTTTAAGCAATTCAACATATTTTTTTCCTAACTTTTTCCATCCATCTAATCTAACCAATTTCTATTTTTATCCCACAGTTTTTATTTGTTATGTTTTATTTTTTAACTAACTGTAAACCAAGTTGAGCTCCTTAGGGAGTAGATTCGGTATATAAAATGAAGATTAGATTAGATTAGATTATATCGGTAATAGGAAGAAGTACAAAAGTGGCAGTGTGAGACTCAAAAGTGAAGGGGAGAAATATGTAGAAGCTGATAAAGAAAAGGCCGAATTGCTTAACAAATATTTAAGCTCTATGTTCACGGCTGAAGCATTGGGAGCAGGATAACCGGACAAGGCCCACCCGCTCCCCATACCTTAATATTGTTGGAAGCAGGAGGGGTTCTCAGTCCCTCCTGCTCCACGCCTCCGACGACAACGAGTGCGGCCTTAGGCCACGCCCCGATGCATCACCTTGTCCCCACAGTAAACGATCTGCTGCCAGTTGCCTCCCTTCCCACCCCTCCAGGTCAGCGATAGCAGGTGCAGCAGTCCCCCTCCCTCCCTCTCGCGGTTCCAACAGCCTCGCACCCTCTCTCTCTCTCCCTGATTGCCACCCCTCCAGGTCAGCGATAGTGGGTGCAGCAGCCCCCCTCCCTCCCTCTCGCGGTTCCGACAGCCTTGCACCCTCCCTCTCTCTCCCTGATTGCCGGCGTTAACAAAAAGAAAAAAAAAATACACAAACCCACAACTCTCCTGGGACAGACCCTTCCCGCCTCCTGGGGCAGGCCTACCAGCCAGTTGGAAGCTTCCTGCAAGCAGCTCTGCTTCGGGAACCTTCTTGCTGCCGAGTCCCTCCTTCCAATTTAACTTCCGGTTTTGCCAGAAGTTACATCAGAAGGAGAGACTTGGTAGTAAGGAGGTTCCAGGAGCAGCGCTGAATATCTGAAGATTGGAGGGTATCCAATGTTACGCCGATTTCTAAAGAGAGCTCCAGTGGAGATCTAGGAAATTACAGACCAGTAAGCCTGACTTTAGTGCCAGGCAAAATGGTGGACGCAATTATAAAAAATAAAATTGTGGAACACTTAGACAAACATGATTTAATGAGACGGAGTCAGCATGGGCTCAGCCAAGGGAGATCTTGTGTCACCAATTTGCTTGATTTCTTTGAAGGTGTGAATAAACATGTAGATAAAGGTGAGCCAGTTGATGTAGTGTATCTAGATTTTCAGAAAACCTTTGAGAAAGTTCTTCATGAGAGACTCCTGAGAAAATTAAAGAGTCATGGGATAGGTGGCAAAGTTCAGTTGCAAAACCGGAAGTTACATCAGAAGCAAGGACTCCGGTGGCAGAGAGAAAGCCCGAACGGGTCTCTGGTGCAGATCGGTGGCAACAAGGCTCTCTCCTTCCCGGCAGGAAAGTTCTCTCCTTTCCTCCTTGGCCAGGCAAAAGCGGCAGTAGTAAGGGGGCCAATGAATCGGCAAGTCCAATTTTCTTCAATAACAAACCGATTCAAATCAATTCATCCAAAATGAATCGGAGAATCAATTTGAATCGCGAATTGGGCAGCACTAACGAGTGGATCAATTTTTCATTCAGTTAAAAATTACAAAGACTAGGGGACACTCGAAGTTACAGGGAAATACTTTTTTTTGAAACCAATAGGAGGAAATTTTTTTTTCACTCAGAGAATAGTTAAACTCTGGAACGCATTGCCAGAGGTTGTGGTAAGAGCGGATAGCATAGCTGGTTTTAAGAAAGGTTTGGACAATTTCCTGGAGGAAAAGTCTATAGTCTGTTATTGAGAAAGACATGCGGGAAGCCACTGCTTGCCCTGAATTGGTAGCATGGAATATTGTTACTCCTTGGGTTTTGGCCAGGTGTTAGTGACCTGGATTGGCCACCGTGAGAATGGGCTATTGAGCTTCA
The DNA here is from genome assembly GCF_902459505.1 of Geotrypetes seraphini. Lineage (NCBI taxonomy): Eukaryota > Metazoa > Chordata > Amphibia > Gymnophiona > Dermophiidae > Geotrypetes > Geotrypetes seraphini. The sequence continues at coordinate 69,544,672 of NC_047094.1, read as the reverse complement.
TGGACCATTGGTCTGACCCAGTAAGGCTATTCTTATGTTCTTATCTTCTGCTCAGTGTGCGGCAGTGGCAGCAGCAGCCAGAAAAGCAAACAGAATGGAAGGGAGAAAGGTGCAGGACTTGCAGGGAGGAAGAGATAGAAGAAAAAGGAAAGAGAAAAGCTGAACCAAGGAGATGAAGGAAGAGTGAGTGAAATATTGAACATAGTGAAGAGAGGGAGGAAAGAGAGAGTGTGAGAGACACATTGGTGTAAGGGAGCAAGAGGTGGGAGAACCTGGAAACAGGGAGATATATAAAAAGAGGGGAGATGGTGGACATTGATGGGAGTATAGGAACAGGGACAAAAAGGGGATTGCTGCATGGGGGTGGTATATAGAGGGGTAATGCTAGACATGGGAAGGTATATGGACACATAGAGAAGATGGTTAGACATGGGGGAAATAAGAAGGAAGATGCTGGACAGGGGGAATATAGATGAGCGATACTGTACACAGGGGGAGGGGGTCATAGAATAGAGAGATGATGAAACCTGGGAGATGGGCACAGGGAAAATACTAGAAAGGGACATATAGGAGACATAGAGAAGGGAGACCCTAAACATGGGGAACAATACATACACAGAGATAGAAGATGGATGGTGAGCATGAAGAAAGAAATGTCAAATGGTCAGGAGACCATGGCAAGTGAGTTAAGAAAAGACAAAAGAAAACAGAGACCAGCACCTGAGATCAACAAGAATAAAATGATAAGACAATAAAAGGTAGAAAAAATAATTTTATCTTCTATTTTGTGATCAGAATATATCAGATTTTAAATATGTATCCTGCTAGAGCTGGTGTTAGACATAACTGGGGATTGCTAAGCCCAAACTGTGCTTCTTTAGCTTCCAGCTGGCTTAGGGCTCTCTCTGACCAGGGGGTTGTTGCCCTAGTTGCACTCCCCTAACACTATTCCTGCCATGTATGACTGAAGTATTTTATTAGCTTAATTTTTCTATGTAGCATTCTGTAGTAATTTGACTTCAGTTTTCTTGATAGTGGAGGGACTATTTGTGAGGGGAGGAGAGGGGAGACAGGGGTTTTGTTGATCCTTGCTCTGTGATTTATAAAATGACAATTGTACAGAATATTGTTTCTTTTTATACTTTAATAAAATAATTTCAGTATAAAATATTTATATTATATTTATAGTATATTTATAAATATATATAGTATATTTACGAATGGGATCAGATGGTTTGCAGAACAGGGCAGGGACAGAGCTCGAAGGGACGGAGCAGGGATGGGGCTGAGCTATGGGGAAGGGGACAAATTTTCCCCCCGCATCATTCTCTACTATGCATAACAGCCCCCCACCCAACACACACACACATGGTCCCTTTTACTGTAACTCTCTCTGGTGCTTACCTTGCTGTCCTTGCTGTGCCTGAGGCAGCAGGAACTGAGCAGGTGACTGGAGATGGTGTCCTGGCACCAAGACCAGTTGTTGGAGCTGAAGCAGCTGCTGGATATCCTAGTATTTTAAAAAATGGAAAGAGAAAAGGAGAAACATGAGAAAAACCTTCCAAATTTGTAGTTGGGACATGTTGATATTTTAGGGAGGGGTTTCTAGACATTTCAAATTAAGTAAAACATCTCCCTCCATCACTTTCATTCAACCAACTCGAAAAACTTGACAAAGTCTGCTGTTCCTCAGGTATCCAGAAGTTTGCTATCTTACATTGTGGATTTTTAATACGTAAGTAATGTTTAAAAGTAGCAGTGAATGTGTTTGGGTATTCATACCAAGCTGATTTACAAAGGATTCATCCCCCCTTCCCCCCCCCCCCCCCCGCTATTTTGTTTCTATTTAGCAAGAAGTTTTGTGACTGAGGCCTTAAGAGAAGTATAGAAAGTACTAAACATTTAAAAAAATCAATTTCTTGTGCAAACCATGTATCGGCAATTCTTTAAAATATCCACCAGATGTCAACCTAGCAACAGAAACAAACCAGCAATTCTTTAGCAGAATTATTTTTAAGATAATTAGGTCAACAGTATCTCACTGATTTTTTTTTTTAATTCATAAGCTAGTCTAGGTATATAAAATGACCAAAAGGTTACACTTATGTTTAGTCACTCTCATGTTTATGAACCTAATTCATTGGCATTACTGTGCTATTTTCAGACTCTACACCCCCATCCCCCCAAAGCATGAATACAGCTAAAACGTAGATCTCCATCACAGCTATCTGCAGATATCACAATAATACACAAAGCATTTTTTAAAATTTATAAATGAATATGCCACAAAATTTGCCATTCTTGGTGGTTTACAAAACTACAGACATAATATCTATCTGAAACCATCTCATCGCGCTAAGCTTTATGCTCCAATAAGGACAAATTGAGAGCATAAAGCTTAGCGCGATGATATGGTTTGAGCGTTAAGTGGCTCCGCTGAAGCTTTGAAGAAATTATTGTAAGTTCTTCTTTAAATAAGTGAGCATGAATGCAGCAAGGACAGCTGAAGAGCAGCTCTTCATCAGTCCCTTGAACGCATCACACTAATTCACAAAGCATGAATACAGCACAAAGAGCTGAACAGCAGATCACTCTATGTGGGAAGGTAAAACGTGGCTTCCAAAAGAGGTAGTCTAAAACATAAAAAGAAAAATATTCCTTAAGCACAAAAGTTGTCAAAAGGACATGGAAAAATATCAGGAAATAGCTAGGAAGGAAGACAGGACAGCAAAGGGAAACAAAGCTAAGACTGTAAAGCAAGTGTGTGAAATGTCAGTCCTCAATCCAGTCGGGTTTTCAGGATTTCCTCAATGAATATGCATGGTATCTATTAGCATACAATGAAAGCAGTGCATGGAAATAGATCTCATGGTTATTCATTGGGGGAAATCCTGAAAACCCGACTGGATTGCAGCCCTCGAGGACCGACATTTAACACCCCTGCTGTAAAGCAAGATGTCAATATAAAGATGATGTACAAAGGGGACATTGTAAGACATGTGAAAAAGAATTTATAAAAGCAATAAAGAAAAACCAAAAATATTGAACAAACACTTTTACTTGATCTGTAGTGAAGCAGGATCACAGACAGGCCAGATAAAGTTAGTGAACGCTGCTGTAGTAGTATTCGGTACTGTCCTGACCTAAGGAAAGTGGTTTTGGATTTTGAAAGCTAATCAAAACATTTATTAAAAGTCAGTCCAATTATCACTTTATTTTGCATATTTGTTTTGTTAAATTTTGATGTAGTGATTTGAATTTGTCAGTTTTTGGAAATTTATATCTGCTGTATTTGCACAATACAAGGAGACATACACTATTATTTCTATTTCTTTGGTGTTACACTGTATGCAGAGTCTGGTTTCGTAGAGATTCAATTTAATTTTAGTCTACATATTTCTATTCTTAGTTTGTAGAGGAGTAGCCTAGTGGTAAGTGCAGTGATCTGAGAACCTGGGAAATTGGGTTCAATTCCCAATGTAGCTCCTTGTGACTCTGGACAAGTCACTTAATTCTCCATTGCCCCAGGTATAAAATAAATATCTGTATATAATATGTAAACTACTTTGACTATAACCATAGAAAGCAGGTATATCAAGTCCTAGTCTCTTTCCCCCTTATTCTATACTTGTTGAGGATCTAACCTGTGTTTGTGTGTGAAAAAAGCCAGGAATGTTGCTACTATTTGGGTATTGGAGACCTAGATTGGCTGCTTTGGAAACAGGATACTGGGCTAGATGGAGCATTGTTCTGACCCAGTATGCTATTCTTATGTAGGAACATCTATGTAAAATTGATCTGTATTAATCCAGCTTGTTTAGCTTTCCAATAAGTGTACTGATGTTCGACTGCCTATTTGCAATATTTTCTTAGGTAAGCCCTTGTTGTGCAACTCCTGGATGTTAGTTTTTTATGACATGGTAGATTTGCTTTAAAGGGTCTTAAGTTACTTTTGTAGGGTTTTGTATTATTTCACAATATTTTGGAATTTGGCTCTGAATTTAGCTCAAGGCCTTTTTCAGTTGCAGCTCAAGGTTAGTTACAGTCAGGTAAAGTAGGCATTGTCTGTCTCTGGAGGGTTTACAATCTGTTTGTTCCTCGAGTAATGGAGGATTAAGTGTCTTGTCCAAGATTCCAAGTAGCAGCAGTGGGATTTGAACCCTGGCTATCCTGGTTTTCAGCCTGCTGTACCAAGCATTAGGTACAGCTAAAGAAAGATTAGGTTCTTACCTCGATAATCTTTCTTGTAGATGTGTCTAGTGGTCCTGAATGCTGGAGAAAATAAGGTGAACCCACAAGTTGCTTGCAGAATGCTGTCAATCATCTTTTGAACTCCGCCTCCTTCCCAGGGAGCTGCTCCTACTCCCTCAGTTTGTAGAAAAGCAATCAAGTAGCACTGTAATGACAGCCATTATCTGAAGGAGGAGAATGGGAAAAAATGTCCAACACTTCAGTTCTGCTCTGAAACAAACATATCCATTCACATTACAACACTCAAATAACTGATCAAAACAGATACAAAAATTGTGTGCAACCAGCACTAATCTTAGAGCTCGTAGCTACTCGCATGTACTGCTATCAAGCAGAGACTTAAACCAGACTTTACATTTGAGTGTTTTCCTTTTTTTTCTTCTTTTTTTCTATCCTCTCAGATCATCTGAGAGAGAGAATTCTTAAGGCAGAAGGCAGGCAAAGCCTACCGACAGGGCAGGGCTTCAGAACCACTAGACACATCTACAAGAAAGAAGATTATTAAGGTAAAAACCTAATCTTTCTTTCTAGAGTAATGTGTCTAGTGGTCCTGAACACTACAGATGTACCAAATCAGTCCCCATAATCTATGGCGGGCCCACTGAGCCTGCCTTCAGAAAAGAGGATCGGAAAGTGGCATCTTTCTTGGCTGCTACATCCACCCTATAGAACCTGGTAAAGATATAAGGGGTAGACCAAGTAGCTGCTCTACAGATTTCCTTGGGAAAAATCACCCTAGTCTTGACCCATGAAGTAGAGACTCCTTTAGTGGAGTGCACTTTCAATGCGATCGGTTACTGCTTACCGCAGCACACATACACAGAAGAAATGGCCATTTTAAACCATCTGAAAATTGAGGCTTTAGACATCATAGAAACATAGAAAAATGACAGCAGATAAGGGCCATAGCCCATCAAGTCTGCCCACTCTACTGACCTACCCCCCCCCCCCCATAATCTGTTATCCTAGAGATCCCGCTCCTAATGACCCATCCTTAACTCCACCCTCTTAGTGACCCCATAGGGGCATCCCATTTACTCTTAAAATCTGGCAAGCTGTTGGCCTCGATTACCTGTACCGGAAGCTTGTTCCAATGATCAACCACTCTTTTGGTGAAGAAATACTTCCTGGTGTCGCCATGAAATTTCCCGCCCCTGAGTTTGAGTGGATGCCCTTTTGTGGCTGATGGTCCCTTGAGAAGGAAAATATCTTCTTCCACCTCAATACGTCCGGTGATATATTTAAACGTCTCGATCATGTCTCCCCTCTCCCTGCGTTCTTCGAGAGAGTAGAGCCGCAAATTGTTCAGCCTCTCTTCGTATGAGAGATCCTTTAGCCCCGAGACCATCCTGGTGGCCATACGTTGAACTGACTCTGCTCTCAGCACATCTTTACGGTAATGTGGCCTCCAAAACTGCACACAGTATTCCAGATGTGGTCTCACCATGGTTCTGTATAATGGCATGATGACTTCAGGCTTCCGACTGATGAAACTTCTGCGGATACAACCTAACATCTGTCTTGCCTTAGATGAAGCCTTCTCCACTTGATTGGCAGCTTTCATATCTGCACTGATGGTCACTCCTAAATCTCGTTCTGTTGTAGTCCTAGCTAAGGTCTCACCATTTAAGGTGTAAGTTCTGCACGGATTTCTGCTGCCGAGGTGCATGACCTTGCATTTCTTGGCGTTGAAGCCCAGCCTCCCTTTCTTGGCATCTCAGAACAAAAAGATGATCCGATATGTGAAACTCATTGATAACTTCAAGGTACCAGAGAAGCACTTGTTATCCAGCAAATGCAATGCTTTATCCTTTTTCTTAGACCCCGTAGGGTGAAAAGCAGGAAAACAGATTTCCTGATTGACATGGAAGGCCGAGACTACTTCTGGTAAGAAGGACGGAACTGTGTGGAAGGAGAGCCCTGCTTTCATACACTTAAGGAACAGTTCCCTGCATAACAGAGCTTATAATTTGGAAACTCGTCTCAGCGCCACGAAACATCATTTTGAATGTAAGATCCAGAAGGGAAGCCTCCTGCAAGGGCTCATACAGAGCTCTACTGAAACCTTGAAATACGGTGTTAAGATCCTAGGAAGGGAAAGAGAGACGCACTGGAGGGTGCAACCCAAGAGCCCCTTCAATATCTGGGTGCAACCCAAGAGCCCCAGGCAATATCTGGGTGGGAAGCCAGAGAGCTTCTTTCCTCCTGAGCTTGGAAACAGGAAAGACCTGCTATCTGCACCTTCAACAATCCAACAGAACCTTCTGAAGTTCCTCTTGCAAAAACTCCAGGACTACAGAAATCAGAGCATATAAGGGCTCTACATCATCCATAGCACACTAGTACTAAAAGGACTTCCAGGCCTTGGCATAGGCTACTACCATCAACAGCTTCTTAGCTCTAAGCAGAGTTGAAACAACCACATCTGAGTAACCCTTGCTTGCCATGCCATAAGCCGAAAGTATTCTGGATTCTCAATTCGGATGGGTCCCCGAGTAAGAAGATCCACTTAGACTGGCAGTCTGAGGCCTTTGTCCCTCTGGGGGGCAAACTAGATCTGTATAACATGGCCTGCAGGGCCAATCGGGCACCATTAAGGACTACCAATCCCAGATGACTCGCAATCCTGTGGATGACTTGTCCTAGCATGGGCCATGGGGAAAACACATAGAAGAGCCCTTTCTCTGGCCATGGTTGGACTAACGCATTCAATGCCGTGCTTCCAGGCTCGTATCTTTGGCTGTAAAGCCATCCATCTTTGTATTTACAGCCAAAGTCATCAGATCCATCTGTGGTCGTCCCTCACTCCTGAACTATGGAGTTGAATGTCTGGGGGGGAGAGCGACTATTCCTCCAGGTCGAGAGTCTGCCGACTAAGAAAGTTGGCCTGTATATTTTCCACTCCCACTACATGCATGACAGAGAGGGCCTGCAAATGAACTTCTGCCCACTGAAAGAGGAGTTGAGTCTGCTGACCTAGGCTACTGCAGTCGCATTATCCAAGGAGACTCGGATTGCCTTGCCTTCCAGAGACTTCTCCAGTGCCTGAAGCAATAGTCGAATGGCTCAAAGTTCTAGTCGATTTATGGGCCACTTTTGCTGAGTCAGTTTCCAATGAACTTGAATTGGGTGTCTGTTGCAATGATCCCCATCCCCAAAACCATAAAGGCTAACATCAGTCATTACAATCTCCCAAGAGGAAATTCAGAGAGACATGCCCCTTGAGAGGGCCGCAAGCTGCAGCCACCACAGACTGCTCTTTGCTTCTAGTAACCAGGAAAGCGGTTACTGAAGCAAGTCCATCTGAGGAGAATAAAGTCTTTGAGAGGCCTCATGTGCGCTCTTACCCAAGAGACCACCCCTATGGCTGCTACCATTGACCCCAGGAACGGCAGATAACGCCATTCCATGGTAGTTGGACTCTGGAACAGGTCCAAAATAGCCCCAACAAGGATCCTAGTTTCGACATCCAAACAACGCCTTCCTCAGGGGACACTTTTTGAGCATTTTTGCCTCATGTGCGCTCTTACCCAAGAGTCCACCTCTATGGCTGCTGCCATCGACCCCAGAAATGGCAGATAACGCCATTCCATGGTAATTGGACTCTGGAACAGGTCCAAAATCTGCTTCCGGAACTTCAGTCCGCGTGGCTCTAGAAGACAGACCTAGCTCAAGGCCATGTTGGCAAGGGAGGAGTCCAAACCAGCAGGGAAATCAGACTTTATTCAAAACTACAGACCCAACAAGGATCCTAGTTTCGACATCCAAATGACGCCTTCCTCAGGGGACGCTTTTTGAGCATTTTTGCTTGTATGTTCTTCGAAATTTCTCGAGTGTGCAAGACAAGTTTCAGCGCCAGTTCAGTGTCTCCTGAGGAAGGCGTCATTTGGATGTCAAAACTAGGATCCTTGTTGGGACTGTAGTTTTGAATAAAGTCTGATTTCCTTGGGTTTGGACTTCTCCTTTGCCTCTCCTGTTGTACTGCCTATATTTTCGAGGTGAGGTGTCTTTTCTCTTTCTTCAAGGCCATGTTGAACAAAACTCCCAGGTACTCCAGGAACTGAGTCGGCTCCAGCTGGCTCTTCTATCACTGATATACCTGAAGAAGGATTTATCTCCCTTCTGGATGTTCTTTGCTAGAGACTCCTCCATGTGGAATTTAGCCTCCCTGACTGCTGTTTTGACGGCTTTTGATTTGGTCAGGTAGTCTGCTCTAGAGTCCTGCTTCCCCGATTGTTTGTAAGAGATGAAAGGAGAAGAAAAAAGCATTCATCTCTTACAAACAATCGGGGAAGCAGGACTCTAGAGCAGACTTCCTGACCAAATCAAAAGCTGTCAAAACAGCAGTCAGGGAGGCTAAATTCCATATGGAGGAGTCTCTAGCAAAGAACATCCAGAAGGGAGATAAATCCTTCTTCAGGTATATCAGTGATAGAAGAAAAAACTCAGGCGGGATTGTACGTCTTAGGAATCCAGACGGTGACTATGTGGAAAAGGATTCAGAAAAAGCCCAACTATTAAATGAATACTTCTGCTCAGTCTTCACCCGAGAAGCGCCAGGGCTCGGCCCTCAGTTACAGACAAGGGTTGGCTCAGTTGACCCGTTTAGTAACTTTGAGTTTACGCCCAGCAGTGTCTATGGTGAGCTGTCAAAGCTCAAGGTTAACAAAGCAATGGGGCCGGACAACCTGCACCCCAGGATGCTTAGGGACTGAGTGATGTCTTGGCGGAGCCACTGTCCGCGCTCTTCAACCTCTCCCTTAGTACAGGCAGCGTCCCGTTGGACTGGAGGACGGCTAACGTCATTCCACTCCACAAGAAAGGCTCAAAGATGGAGACAGCAAACTACAGACCAGTGAGTCTAACATCGATAGTGAGCAAACTAATGGAAACTCTAATCAAACACCAATTGGATAAGATCCTGGATGAGGAGAATCTACGGGATCCCCGACAACATGGATTTACTAAGGGGAGATCATGCCAATCCAACCTGATCAGCTTCTTTGACTGGGTGACGGGGAAGCTGGATATTGGAGAGTCCCTGGACATCGTATACCTGGACTTTAGCAAAGCATTCGATAGCGTACCACACCGCAGGTTGCTGAGCAAGATGAGTTCTATAGGATTAGGTGACACATTGACGCAATGGGTTGGGAACTGGCTTGGAGGTAGGCTCCAAAGGGTGGTGGTGAACGGCACCCCCTCCGAAATGACAGAGGTGATTAGTGGAGTACCACAGGGCTCAGTCTTGGGCCCACTCCTATTCAACATCTTTATAAGAGACTTGGCAGAAGGGCTTCGAGGTAAAATAACATTATTCGCCGATGACGCCAAACTAAGTAATGTAGTGGGCAAATGCACAACAGACGAAGATTCAATGCCCGACAACATGATGCATGACCTACTCCTACTGGAGCGATGGTCTAGGACATGGCAATTCAAATTCAATGCCAAAAAATGCAAAGTTATGCACCTGGGCAGCCAAAATCCATGCAAGTCTTATACCCTTAATGGCGAGATCCTAGCAAAAACAGTAGCAGAACGAGACTTGGGGGTAATCGTCAGCGAGGACATGAAGTCTGCCAATCAAGTGGAGCAGGCTTCGTCCAAGGCAAGACAAATCATGGGCTGCATACGAAGGGGTTTCGTCAGTCGTAAGGCGGAAGTCATTATGCCATTGTATAGATCCGTGGTGAGGCCCCACCTGGAATACTGTGTGCAATTCTGGAGGCCGCATTATCGCAAGGATGTGCTGAGACTGGAGTCGGTGCAGAGAATGGCCACCTGGATGGTCTCGGGACTCAAGGATCTTCCATACGAAGAACGGCTTGACAAATTACAGCTATACTCGCTCGAGGAGCGCAGAGAGAGGGGAGACATGATCGATACGTTCAAGTATCTTACGGGCCGCATCGAGGCGGAGGAAGATATCTTCTTTTTCAAGGGTCCCACGACAACAAGAGGGCATCCGTGGAAAATCAGGGGCGGAAAACTACGAGGTGACACCAGGAAATTCTTTTTCATTGAAAGAGTGGTTGATCGCTGGAATAGTCTTCCACTACAGGTGATTGAGGCCAGCAGCGTGCCTGATTTTAAGGCCAAATGGGATCGGCACATAGGATCTATTCACAGGGCAAAGGTAGGGGAGGGACATTAGGGTGGGCAGACTGGATGGGCCGTGGCCCTTATCTGCCGTCTATTTCTATGTTTCTATGTTTCTTGAATTTGACAACTCATCCCAAGTCCTGGAGGAGTTGGACCACTCTTGAAACTGACAGTTTGCATTCCTCCTGATCAGTCAATCATCCAAATATGGGTACACCTGGATCCCTGCCTTGAGGAGATGTGCTGCCACCACCACCATCAGCTTGGTAAAAGGTGCCCTTTCTCCAGCCATGGTTGGACTCCAGTGGGTCAGAAAAATGGGAATGTGGCATTAGGCCTCTGTTAAATTGATGGAGGCAAGAAACTCGCCCAGCGCCACTGCCACTATAACCAACGGAAAAGTCTCCATGCAAAAATGAGCCACTTTCAGTACAAGATTGATCGATTTGATGTCCAGAATCGCCCTCCAGTCATCTGAGCCTTTCTTTGATCCGATGATCTGCTCGATTCTGATTCTTTGTCCAGAGTCTGCTCTATGGCATGAAGATCCAGTAGCCTTTGTACTGTTTCCCAGTCTCTAAGAGCTCTCTCCAACTGGACAGAGAATCTACAAAGAGATCTGGAAGGAGGGCACAAAATTCAATTTTGTAACTTTGTCGAATAACATCTAGGATCCAACGGTCTGCACCTATCAGAGCCTAGACTGACCAAAAGGCTGACAGCCTGCCTCCTATCTGAGGAGGCTTGGCCCTTGTCCTGACAGCATTGTACTTTCTTGGAGGATGAGGAGGGATGAAAGCCAGAAACTTGCTGTCTCCTACTCCAATTGAACCTCTGCCATGACACCTGAAAGGACCTCTGCATCACATGGAATCTTCAAGAGCCTCAAAAATTCCCCACATCCCATACCCAAAGTCATCTGGGGTCTGCTGTTTGGCAAGGCCTTAGTGCGATGATCCATAACGCTGGCTATCAGGTCATACAGACCACTGGCAAACAGCATTTGCCCTTGAAAGGGAAGCCTGCTCAGAGTGGCTATAGTGGCTGAATATTCTGCCCACTGTCTAACACAGAGCATCTGCCAGGTGGAAACAGCATAGGTTGACACCTTGCTCATAACTCTGCTATATAATCCAACCCAGAAAGGAGCATTTGGGGATCTTTGTCATCCTCTGAGACCAGGACTCGAGACAGACAGGTATGGCAAGCACATGCCACAGAGAAAGCTTCAGCTACTGCCTTAATCCCTGGGTCCAAAGCTTCAAATTGTCACTTGAGGACCACATCCACTGAGAATCCTTTAACATCACATATCCATCACTAGGCAAGGAAGTTCATTTGGTGACCTGTGCAACCAAAATCCACCTTCAGCTGAACAAACAGCTGCTGGAAATCCAGAGCCATCGGGCAGAGCTTGATCATAGTCTTAAGCCACTCGCAGGGACCCTTGTGGTGACTCCCAGCTTTGTGATGTCCGGATGCAAAGGAAAGAATGCAGTCACAACAACTGAGCCGCTAATAATGGAGCGCTGTCAACAAGGGGGCTGGAGAAAGATCACCCCTTCCCTTCATTAGCTTCCATTTAAGACTGTAATATTTATTTTTAAAAGTTTGATAGATGGAAAACCAAAGTATTTTTGGCAGACTGTTGAGGGACACGCCTACCTAATGTTCGTGTTCAAGTGAGGACAATTTGTCGTCTGTTTCAATTGTAAAAGAATGGGGGCATGATACACCGTAACAGAATGGTGTTCGAGTGATGGAACAAGATGCTAAGGAGTAAGAGAATGGAGATGGATTATAAAAGATTTCATAAACTATTAGACACAGTTAATTCCATCTCACTGGCTTATTTTGTGGTAACTGTGGGCCCAATGGTGGAACAGTAGGCCTCTCTAGTGTGATGATGCAGTGTTTCGAACATCTCAGGTAACAGGTTTATGCGATGCACATTGTTTGCTCTGTTTTATTTTATTGTGTATGCAATACTGTGAATCACACTTAGCAATTGTACTGATGGTACTATGGGGTATATAAAAATTGTTACTAAAACAAAGAAGAACAGTCATCAGTGCTTACAGGAACATGGTGAGAGAATGCTAACTCACTGCCCCCTTTCCTCCCCCAGCCAGGACTCCTCCTGCTTGTCCTTACAGTGCACATGGATACCCCTGTGAAACAATATGGGGCATCAAGCTGCAGATTCCATGCAAATATCACACTGACCATGTACTTGTGTTTTACATCACAGAAGGCTAAAGAGCAGATCTCTATCAGAACTTCATATAGAAATCACACAAATACAACATGACTTCAACATGGAAAGTTGAAGAGAAGATCTCCATCAGAGCCTCATGCAGGTGTCACATATATAAGGCATGTCTGTAGGAATATGTGACCGTCTAAGAAAAGATGACAAAGTAGCAGATCCAAAATATTGAGAATGACTGATTTCTCATGTCGTGGGTTCATAAACAGTCTGAAAAGGTTACGTGTTTGAACGTCTTTATTATTATTTTTTTTAATCACGAATTGTTTATTCTAACAGAATTCATTAAAACCTCACTTTTTGTTTCTGGAGAGACTCTAGTCACCTTTTCCCAGAGATAGTAATATATAGTTTGATCAGCTGAAACATTAATTTCAGAAAGATTTTAAAAGCAGGCCGTGATTATTAATGAAACCTCATATAGATATCATACTGTCCTAAACACATTTTATAAATAAGAACACACAACATATTTATTCCAATGTTGTGGCAAAAAAAGAAGGGAACCCAGGAGTAAGCCTGAAGCAGAATGATGGGCATGGGGTGCTGTGCAGTGGCAGGACCCATAGCAGGACCATTGCCTTACCTGTGCTGTCAGTTGGATGGGCTGAGACAAAGCAAGCTGGGGCTGGCTGGGGTTCGGCTGGGTGTCTGGGCCAGACTGCTGAGAGGCGGCAGCGGCAGCATTAGATTGCTGAACAGCAGCAGCCAGTAGCTGGGCTTGAGCTTGTTGGAGGAGCAGCTGCTGCTGAGCCGGCATTAGGGCAGTAAGCTGCAGCAAAGACAGGAAGGTAAAGAGCAACCGGGGCAGGAGGGGAGAGAGACAGACATGAGGACAGGCAGCTCAGAAATATTGGCAACTTTAAGCAAGGCATCTCTTATACAGATATGTACAACACAACACAATGCATAAGAGAAAGAGAGAGACAGTAATGCACAGACACAACCCCTCAAAACTTTAGACATACAAAGACTAACAACATTCACTGCCAAAGAAATGCACACAAATGTATTGTATCACGTGTATACATACAGAGCAAGCAACACACAAACCCACAATTTACCAACACACGGAGGCACTGAAAATATAGCATGATGAGGATAAAGAGAGATTCACAGACAGTGTAAACTAGACATAGAATTATACCCCACATGCACTGGCATGCATGAAGAAAGGCATATAATAGGCAGCAGCAAGTAGACTTTGCTTATCCTGAGCAACAGCAAGTCATCTAACTCATAGGAAACATCTCCTAAAATGGAGAGAAAAGCTTGCAAACTGCTTCCACCTGTAACCATGAGGAGAATCTGCAGGTGCTCATCTCTGGATCCTCCCCTTTATGGGGCATATTGTGAAATGAGAGGAGCCTAAAGCTGCTCAGCTATGTCTCTTCCTCTGCAGGGGGTGCTGCAACAGTGAAGGAAACCGGATGCAGTTCCTCTCTGCCTCATCTGTAGGGGATGCTATGGCAGTGAGAGGAGCCAATCACACTGCTCTACTCTGATTCACCTGTAGGGGCACTGTGACAGTGAGAAGAATCTGCAGATGCTCAATTCGGTCTTCTTCAGATTAAGACAAGTTATCTGTGCCACTGAAGAAACGATCTGTGGCGTCTTGGGATGCAAGGGTATTAGGCACCCTAGACAAACCTTCAGCCTACTGCCCCTCGATTCCTCCTCTTCTTCCCTCCCCATAATTATGTTCAGGTCTCTAAGCTCCCTATATATTCTGATCATTAAACTTAATGTTATTACTCCAATATCACCCTTCCCAGAATGGCCCTGCAAAAATGCATAATTGAATACATTACTTTTAGATGTTAAACTTTATTTTCTATGTATGTATGTAGAGAGAGCGATTTCCATAAGCCATCTAACCAGGCAAATGGGATATCTGAAATCTACTCACCCTCCTTGTGGATTAAAATACATGCTGATAGATCTCCAGACTGTAAGGCTGTCAGGACCAATTATTTTGTTTGCCTGCTCTAAGCATCCACCTAATCTGCCTAAAGGTTGCACCAATCTTGGAGAAGTTCTAAAAGAACCTATTGAAGAATTTCTGCAAAAGGTGGTGACTTACCCCAGCAAGCTGCCCTCCTGCTAGCATGAGCTGAGCCTGGGGAAGGTGGGGCTGTGGCTGAGGAGCTGGAACAGGGGGCAAATCCACAGAATCTTCAGTCTTGACCTGTGGCAAGCACAAAGATGCATGGTGTAAGTATGAGCACATTCCATTGCCCAACCCTCCAGCACATTATTAGGGGCAGAAGCTGTACTACAGGTGTTCGCTCTCCTTTATAACCAGGACATGTTCCCGTTTCCCAATATCTCAACACACTGTTAGGGGGAGCTGTATTGCAAGCACTCTCTTTTATAACCAGGACACATTCCATTTTCCAATACTCCAGCAGACTATTAGGGGGAGTTGTTCTGCTGGAGGTGTTCTTTTTTATCCCCTAAAACTCTAGCATAACATTAAAAGGCACTGTACTGCTGAAGATGCTGCTTTCTTCATAAACAGGACAAACTACTACTAGTGCACCTCCAACTCTGTGTGGTATTAGGATGTGCTCACCTCCTGTGCTATGAATGGAGTTACAACCCCCACAGAGAGGGGCTCTGAAGGACTGGTTATTTTTAGATTCATATAAAATGTTTCACCTTCTGTATCCCTCGACTCCTACTACCCTCCTACAAAGAGCTGCGGCATAGGTAGAACTCAGTGACGGAAATAATGAATTCTAAGATCTTGCTTCAGAGCTGCGGTAGAAGTGTGTTAATTCCTGCCTTCCAGGAGAACATACTGTCACTCTACCTAAGGTCAGGCACTGCCTCAACTCTACCCCACACACAGTGCTTCCTCCAGTGCCATAAGAGCAGAGAATGGAAAGAGACAGAGTTAGCCACAGAGAAAGAGGGTTAGAGGATCAGAGAACGGGGTGCGTATCTGATGTGGGAGCATGCAAGAGGCCCATTTTTCATCTGCACACTTGCTTTGTCTCACACTGGTAGCATGTTCTCATAGTGTGTTTCCTGTTTGCCAGATTACCCCGATGCTACTGGCTGGCCCTGGGATTTCCCCAGCTACAGCCCTGGCAGGGCAGATCAAAGAGCTGAGCCCTGACTCATCACCACAGGCAGCATAAGAGATCAATAACAAGGCAGCAATAGTACTGCAAGGAAATAGAAAAAGACCAATTTCACTGGAACACAGTCATGGCCTGGAAGAGCCATGAAGAGAACAAGGAGCCTGGAAGAGAATATTGAACTGGGCATGGATTTGCAGAGAGATCTGGGTTTCATTTCTGCTTCAGGTCTTCTGCTCCCTAGGTCAAATTCTGCTGGGAATGCTGGAGAGGCAGCACTCACATCCCTTTGGATGGGTGAGGAGGAAGTCATTGTCATCGCACTATGGCGACATCTAGAGGTCACACACACAGGAACAATAATAGCAGGGATTTATAAGGCCTCCTCAACCAAGGACTGTCACTATTAAGCTGAAGGGGGAAAGACTGGTTGCCACTAGACATCATGAATTTGGGGTTTGGCTCAGGGATGGAGAGGGACAGATGCTGGAAGCTTGTGTATACAGTATATTGGGGTTTTTTTAAATGTCACCCTTCCTGTCAGTGCATGAGCCAATCCTGCTCATACAATGACAGGGGGGGTGGCACTTAGCAATGGGCTGCGGATTACTGCTGTGATTTTAACATGGCAGTAGTTTGCATGCTTACTGCTCACAGCATGGCACGTAAGTTTTGGAGCGCTAATTTTGAGGTAGAACCACAGCTCAATGATTGTATACAGTATGTATGGATTGCTTTCTGTATTGTATTGCTAATTTCTTTTAATTACTACATTTTACACTGTAAGCCACCTTGAAGGTTTTCCCAAGGGCGGGATAGAAAATTTTAAATAAACTTGGCTCTACTGTGAAGCTTTCTGCATTAGCCCCTCAGTGATTAGGCTAAGTAAACTGGTAAGAAAGACCCAGTTGCAAATGAAGACTCATGGCTATGACTGGATGACTCCTAGGCATGAGGTTATTATCATGGTAACTAGGAGTCATCCAGAAATGCCACTCAGAGTCAATGCTCCCACGCCACCTACTCTCGCCAGAGCTTCTTAGTGGATATGTTTTTTGCATTGTCTATATTGTAAATTATGTAATCTTTGTCCTGTCTCGATTATACTGTGGATGTATTTTGTAATCCATTCTGGGCTCCTTTGGGAGGACGGGCTAAATAATTGAGCAAATAAATAAATACATTTGTCTCTGGTGCCTGGGATATTTGTCCCTTTTTTTTTTTTTTTAAAGCTTTCTTATTTTTTAGTGTGGCCTCTGTAGGTATGGGACTGATTAAAAGGTAGGGATAGTGGAGAAAGATGGGATAAAAGAGAGAAACTGGGTGTCAATAGGATGGGGGAAGAGAGATCAGATGACAGGACTGGGAGGAGACAGCAAAAGAGAGCGAAGGAGACTGACTGACTAACAGGTCTGGGTGAGGGAGACAGTGAGCAAAAGGGAGCGAAAACAGGTTTGAGTGGGTGGTGGGGGAGAGAGAGTGAGAGACTATGTGATAGACAGGGTTAGTGGGGAGACTAGCTGTACATTTCTTTTAGTGGCCTACCTAAGGGCAGGATTCACTAAACCTCCAAACTGTGCAATCCAATTTCATTTGCATGCCAGCCGACCAATTCAGTAAAGGCCTGCATGCAAATGAGGACGATCGTTAACACACACCTCTACTCATGGCCAGAGCGATCCCCGCTCTTGCGCACACCCTGACAGTAGTGACAGGAGAAGCAGCCTCCTATCACTGCTGTCAGGGTTCAGCCCAGCCCAGATCTCTCTTACCTGCTCCCGGACTCTCCTGCTCTCTGCCGCTGTTCTCTGCAGTGCAAGCCCATGGTTTTAAAGTAGGCCTGCACTGCGGGGAACGACAGCAGAGAGCAGGAGAGTCTGGCAAGCAGGGAAGAGAGATTGGGTACCGGCCTGACATACCGGCCCTGCCCAACACTCCCCACAGGCCCCGATCACTCCTGCCTGCCCTGCTCTGCCCAGATCTCTCTTGCCTACTCCCGGATTCTCCTGCTCTCTACCGCCGTTCCCTGCTCCTGAAGATTTTGGAGCGGCATAGGAGCAGGAGGAGGGTCCGGGCACCCCTCCTGCTCCCAAAGATGTTTGGAGCTTCCAAGGAGCAGGAGGGACCGGGCACCCTCCTGCTCCCAACTATTTTAAAGGTACCAAGTTGGGTGGGTGGGCAGGGCCGAACCACCTGGGCCGACCAGGGGTGGGCCAGGGGGTGGGAGGCCTTTGAGCAGGAGGGACTGAGCACCCCTCCTGCTCACAACTTTTTACTGCCGGGGGTGGGCCGTGCCGGTCGGTGGGGGGTGGGTGACGGCCGTGCTGCATGCATTTTTTTTTTTTTAATTGCTGATGGCAGGAGGGAATTGGCATCCCTCCTGCTTTTTTCTCTGGTCAGGGGTGGGAAGCGGCCATGCTTGGGGGTACATATTTTTTGACAGGCCTGCCTGTCTTGTTTATTTTTTTTTTTTTATGCGGCAGATATTTTGCGTGTGTAACACACGCAAAATATCTGTGCCATGAAAAAAAATGAATAAAATAGACAGACAGGCCTGTCAAAAAGCCTACAGACCTGACGGTAACTCAGTTACCGACAGGTCTGCAGCAGTCGGATTTGCCAATAGTAAAACCCGACTCAAAATAGCCAAGCAATTGTTAGTGAATCAAACGCTTGGCTATTTTGCATGGAGTTTTACTAATTTGCATGGGACGATCGGGATCGGATCGCTACAGGCGTTAGTGAATAGTGGAGGGAAATCTGGTCATAAAGGGCACGATCGGTTTGCTTGGTGAATCTAGCCCAAAGTGTATTATGTGTTTTACTATGCTTTATTTTTCCCTTGGAAAACACTCTTAGTAAATGAAGCCCTAAAGGAGCCATGATAAATTTCAGAAGAGATTCCCCACCCTCCTCACTTCAGTGGAGACAATGGCAATTGTTGGGGTGGAGGGGCTATGGGGTTGGGAAACAACTGCTGGCTCCAAGTTTTTCTGCTGGCTTTATAAATCCAAAGAAAATTTATCAAGGCCTGCTCATGGCGCTAGCCCTGAGCCTTGGTTCTAACTGAGCTAGAAGGCCAAAGAGAGGAGGTGAGTAGGAAGGAATTAAAATACACCATTCTATTCTACAGTGCAGTCACCCTGGGAAAGAGTGTATGTATTGAAGTCATAACATAGTAATCCACTCTTCTATTTGAAAGCATAGACAGCACAGGAAAAGCACTGAACAGTGCCATGATAATCTAATTCACCATTGCCCTCTAAAAACAGATGCCAAGACTTACCTTGGCACTGGGACCAGTGGGAGACGGGGATGGAAAGAGAGTTCCTTTATTCTGTTGCTTCTGTAGAGGATAAAGAGTGAAGAGGTAAGAGGTCTTGAACCCAAATCCTTACCAGCACCAACACAGCAACATCTGGTTATGGCTCACCTGGTGATTAGTTTCGGGCCCATTCCTCTCACCATCTGAAAAGAGAATATTATATATTATTGCCAAGGAGCGAGGCACCTTCAGCCTGCATGGCCCATCCAGAGAGCAGGATGCCCTCTGCCTACAATAATTTAAGTTTTGTCTCTCAGATTAAGAAAGGTGGTTTTTCCACATTTGTGTCTCCTACCTGTGTGCTCCAGCTGTGAGTCCGTCCGGGGTTTCTCCAGCTCTAGCTGTTTAGACATTCTTATTTCTGGACAAACAGAGAAAGAAGATGCTGATGAGCTGTATGGATTAGGGGACTCAGATGACTGCTTGAGCTCTTACCCAACTGTCTTGAATACAAGGGGAGTCTAATGAAGTTAACAATTTATGTGAAATACCTTAGTACTGATCTTCCAGCAACCTGATAGCTGAAAGAATAGAGCCCTGCAATCCCATATAACCGACCCTCAAATAAATAATGGTATAGACCAGTGGTCTCAAACTTGCGGCCCACCAGGTACTATTTTGAGGCCCTCGGTATGTTTATCATAATCACAAAAGTAAAATAAAACAGTTTCTTGATCATATGTCTCTTTAGCTATAAATTACAATATTATTATTAAGACTTGGCCAAAAGGAAAGATTTATAAACTATAAAGAGTTTTACCTCTTGCAAAATTGTCATTTCTTTAATAAGACATTAACTATTTTTTTTTCTGAGGCCCTCCAAGTACCTACAAATCCAAAATGTGGCTATGCAAAGGGTTTGAGTTTGAGACCACTGAAGTAGACAGAAACTCCCTTATCAGTGGGATATCTCCTCCCACCACCATTAGTGTCACAAACTTAATGATGCTGCCATGTTTCTCACATGGTATGCAGCTGAGCCCCTTGCCATATATTACTGTCTCACAATTACAGTTTACACAGCTTTTACCCCTGCTGTTTCCTATCCCTTCAAACTGTACCCTACTAATACCCCCACTGCTTGCCACCTCCTTACACTGTACCCCATTGATGCTCCCACTGCATGATACGCAGCCGATACTGCTGCCACATGCTGTTCCCTCACATTGTCCTCTGCCAGTACCCCCCCCACACACACACACACACGCTGCAGCTGATACCTCACTGCATGCTGCCCCCACCACCTCACACTGGACCCAGCTGATATAAATAACAAAATCAAATAATCTATAAACTATTTTGTGTCTTCTTGTTACTATTTAATATTTCTGTAGTGATACTAGGCATATGCACTTACGCAGCATTTTACCAATGCTCCATGGACCTTAAAATCTGATTGAGCTACATAGACAAGACAAATACATTTTTAGCAATAACTTAGTAGAAAAATGTTTATAGTGAGAAGGCTAAGAACCAGAAAAGGCACTTTCCATCATAATGAATGAAAGAGTGAATGAGACAAACTGCAAGGGGTGGGCTGTATCTGATCAAGCTCCCCCTTTCCAATTAGGCTTCATTGGCTTCCACTTACTGCTAGAAGAGCATTTAAATTACTTTGTAGATGTGAATCTTGAATTTTTTGCAGCTCAAGTAGACTATAATAAATATTTGCACAGTTGCATCTCTCTTATGCTCACTCATAGGGGAAGCGCCCTCCAGCTTGTCTGACAAAAGGGGAGGAGAAGCATGGAGGAGATTAGAGGAAAGAGATTGGTTGGAGCTAGGAATGAATGCCCTCATAGGTGAGTAGTAGTTTGAGCTGAACCTGGAAGGAGCCAGGGAGCCAGTGTAGAGCCATTAGGGTTACCATATTTGTGAAGACAAACAAACAAATAAAAAAAGAGGACACATGACCCTGTCCACACTCTACCCACAGCCCTGCCCACCTTCACCCATTTCCTCAGTCCCCTTTCCCCTTTGAGAATACCATGGCTTTAAATGATCCTCAGGCTTTGGTGCCTAGGCAGAATTAGAAAAGTTTTGAAATTAACCTTTGGGAGCTTTTTTAGCCCATGAAGCTGATCTGAGGCCTTTTTACTCCCAATATTATTAATGCTAGTTCTATATGTGGATTTGTGCTTATGAATGAAAGTTTAAAGAGACAGTAGTGTCACTGGGCTATAAAAGGTAATCTATATATGAGTTAGAAAAAGATAAATGGTATTGTAAACCGACTCATTCTCCAGATTAAAGCGTGATTTCAACTACCCCAACATTGACTGGATAAATGTTACATCAGGGAGTGCTAGGGAGGTAAAATTCCTAGACATCATAAATTACTGCTTCTTGGAGCAACTGGTCCAGGAACTGACAAGAGGGTGAGCTATTTTAGATTTGGTCCTTAGTGGAATGCAGGATATAGTAAGGAAGGTAGCTGTGTTGGGTCCAATGGGAAACAGTGTTCATAACATGATCAAATTTGAGCTGATAACTGGAGTGATGTCACTAAAGAAATCTACTATAGTGGCATTTAATTTTCCCAAGGGCAACTATGATGAAATGAGGAAAATGGTTAAAAGGGCCTATGGAAAAGGTCAGAAGTGTAAACCAAGCATGGATGTTATTTAAAAATACCATCATGGAAGCTCAGATCAGATGTATACCATGTATTAAAAAAGGTGGAAAGAAGAGAAAATAAGAGCCGGCATAGTTAAAAGGCGAAGTGAAAAAGGCTATTATAGCTAAGAAAACATCCTTTAAAGAATGGAAAAAGGATACCAATGAAGAAAATAAGAAGAGAGATAAGCACTAGCAAGTTGTTCTTCATAATTTTGTTTAGCTTTCTTTATCAAAGAGGCAAAAACTCATAGTAAGTTATTTTAGGTACATCAAAAGCAGAAAACCTTTGAGGGAATCTGTGGGACCATAGGATGATCATGAATTAAAAGGTGCGCTCAGGGAGTTTAAGGCCACAGCAGAGAGACTGAATGAATTCTTTGCTTTGGTCTTTACAGAAGAAGATGTAAGAAATCTTCCAGAACTGGAAATGGATTTCAAAGGTGATGAGGTAAAGGAATTGAAGGAAATCTCGGTGAACCTGGAAGACATACTAATCCAAATCGACAAGTTGAAGAGTGATAAATCACCTGGACCAGATGGTATACATCCCAGGGTACTGAAAAAACTCAAACATGAAATTGCTGATCTGTTGTTAGTGATCTGTAACCTGTCGCTAAAATCGTCTGTAGTACCTGAAGATGTTATGCCAATTTTAAAAAGGGTTCTAGAGAAGATCCAGGAAATTATAGACCGGTAAGCCTGACCTCAGTGCCGGGCAAAATAGTGGAAACAATTATAAAAAAATAAAATTGTGGACCATGTAGACAAATATGATTTGGCAGATGACATTTTTCTCCTTATTCCTACAACCAACAATCAATCGGACATCACCAACAAAGTCATACTCAATATTGAAAGAATCCCAAACTGGGCAACAATCAACAAACTAAAATTAAACACATGGCCAAGACGGCACCAACAAACATTACCCTTCAATCAGAAAAAACTCTTTCTGTAGATGAATCCTCCAAAATCCTATGCTGCATTCTAGACTCCACACTTACCATGGAACCTCAAATCTCCAATCTCCGGAAGAAATCCCTCTTCACCCTGAGACAACTAAGGTTAATCAGACTGTACTTTCACCAATACCACTTTGTTAGTACAACTGATGATTCTACCTCAACTAGACTATTGCAACTCCATCTACATGGGAATCAACACCGCTCTGATCCATAAAATGCAACTCATCCAAAACACTGCTTTAAGACTAATCTTCAACCTGAGAAAATACGACTTGCCCTCACTAAACAACTTCACTGGCTACCCATCCCATCACGAATAACATTCAAAATATCATGCACCACATACTCCATGAAAGCTCAGCAGCTCCCCTCATCCAGCTCTTCTCAATGGCATGGTCCAATTCTCGCAGAACCCTCAACAGGATACTACTAAAATTTTCCATCCACAAAAAAATCTTCATTACAAACATGTTTTCCACTCCATGCTTACCTTTCTAGGAGTAAAAACCTGGAATGACCTCACAGAAATGAACAGAACCTAACTACACCATTTTCCAGAAGAAACTGAAAACCTATCTTTTCGACACATAATCTCCTCTCTCTATTTTCTTTCCTTCTATCTCCTCTTCTCCTGACCCTCTCCTCTCTTGATGTCGCCTTGAGCCTGTATAGGTATGTGCGACGCACAAATAGAAGATTAGATTAGATTTAATGAGAGAGTCAGCATGGATTCAGCTGAGGGAGGTCTTGCCTCACCAATCTGCTTGACTTCTATGAAGGTGTGAATAAACATGTGAATAAAGGCGAGCCAGTTGATGTAGTGTATCTAGATTTCCAAAAATATTTTGATAAAGTTCCTCATGAGAGGCACCTGAGAAAATTAAAGAGTCATTAGGAATTGGTTATCAGACAGAAAACAAAGGGCAGGGTTAAATGGGTAGTTTTATCAATGGAGGAGGGTAAATAGTAGTATGCCGCAGGGATCTGTACTAGGACCAGTGCTATTTAACTTATTTATAAATGGTCTGGAAATTGGAACTCCGAGTGAGGTGATTAAATTTGCAGATGACACTAAATTGTTCAAAGTTGATAAAATGCATGCATACTGTGAAAAACTGCAGAAAGACCTTAGGAAATCAGAAGACTTGGGGGTTCATAATCAAAACAGAAATACATCTAAAAACTGGCCCAAATCGGCCCTTAGATGATCAGTGAGACAAGTAGGCCAAGTGCCGATAATCGAAACGGGTTTTAGACGTATCTAAAAATGACTTAGGCCTTCACAGTGCTGCAGTACGACCAGAGCTAAAAGGAGGAGGAGTGGTGGGGCGGGATTTTGGCGGGCCATGGGCCGTCCTAGACTTAGTCATACTGCATGTATAACTGAAAGTTTAACAACATTGCCTAGACGAAACTTGGACGTTGTGACTTAGGCCATCTAAAACCAGGTCTGAGTCACAAGAAGGTATCCAAAGTGACAAGAAAACCACTGTAGGGACAAAGCACAGACCCCCTACACACTACCCCAGTGATCACTGACACCGCCCCCCTTCCCACTGCCATAAAAATCATAATAACAACTTTACATATCTGTCTCCAGAACATCAGCATCTGGCAGCCGGGCATAGGAAAGCCTAGTAGAGCTGCACAGCGGTGGATTAAGTGGTCTGGGGGGTGGGCTAGTGAACCATGGAGAGGGGGACCCAGACCCATAAGCCACTTTAACCACTGCATGCATGGTGAAACATGTGCACCCCCAAACCCTTATGGACTGCCATATAAGTGGTACCTGCAGCCATAAGGGCTATTGGGGGGTAGACAGGTGGGTCTAGTCGGTTCTGGGGGGTGTTTTGGGGGCTCACCATTGTCAGTTTTGTTAGTGGCCCCCCCAATGTATGGTGGTAGGGGTTAAGTGAAAGGCGTACTGATAAACGCTGGTCCCAGGTTCAGTTCCCTCACTGAAGTTTCACCAGGAAGTAGAATCAAATAATAGGCACAGCCAGAGGTGGTTGCATAAAGAATATATTATAGAAATAGTCTTACAGAAAAGCAATATTTATCAGCATTACAATGAAGCATTACAATTAAGTAGAGAGCAAAGCAGTTTCCCTGCCTTACAGAGTCCAGAAACAAAGAGACAGAGTCAGAAGTTCTAGGAAGAGCCAGAGAGAGAGAGAGAGAGAGAGCCAAGACCCCTCTCCTCCAGAGATAGAAAGATAGATTGATAGATAGATTGATAGATCAGAGAGGAGGCTTTTATATCTTGGAATCTTATTCTGTGTATAGAAAACTATTGAGCTTCAATAGAAGTTAAACCTTCCCCTCCTTAGTAAACAGCCGAAGAATAGGCTATGGGCATATATGTATTTCCAGTCTGTCTCTGACAATAGTTTCTGATTAAGTTATCTGTGCACCTGGACCCATTGTCCTAAGCACCCTCTTAATCAGACATTAACACCTTTTAGCTAGTCATGATTCAATCAGGGCTATCAGGGATACTTAAAACATATCAATCAGGGCTACTTAAAACCGTCTTCCTGCCCTCAGGGTCTATCTGCATTCCCATGCCAGAGTCAGATTGATATAATTTCCCATAGGCCTCGCTGACATAAGTAATGCAAACTAAAAATGCTGAATGGTAGCGATAGCTAGGCTGACAACCATGACCTATAAGGTTTGTTGTGGTGAGATGTGTATGTGGCACCCTTTTTGTGAAGTTCACAGCAGTGCCCTGTAAGGTACCCCACTACTCTGGTGCAATGTTTGGGTGTCCAGTCCATCACTTTGCTGACCCCGCCCATGTCCAAAAGGTCTTTTTCTAGGCATTTTTGACTTGGACAAATTTTTGAACGAAAATGGGGTTTAAAGATGGACGACTTAGTGGTGTGGACGATCAGACACCTGGACATACAGCTAAACAATTTTCGGGGGAAAAAAATGTGTTGGACATATTTTTCGAAAATGGACCTTTTCCCATGTCTGACTTTAGGTGACTGGTGACTTAGGCCCAAAATGGACTTAGACGTATCTTTTGATTACGCCCCTCCAAGTGTCCAAATGGCAGATGAAATTTAATGTGGACAAATGCAAAGTGATGCACAATTGAAAGAATAATCCAAATCATAGTTACCGGATGCTAGGGTCCACCTAGGGAGTCAGTAGTCAAGAAAAAGATCTGGGTGTCATTGTGGACAATACGCTGAAACCTTCTACCCAATATGAGCCAAGAAAGCAAACAAGATGTTAGAAATTATTAGAAAAGGGATGGTAAACAAGACTAAGAATGTTATAATGCCTCTGTATAGCTCAATGGTATGACCACACCTTGAGTACTGCATTCAGTTCTGGTCTCTATCTTAAAAAATATAGCGGTACTAGAAAAGGTTTAAAGAAGAGCGACCAAGATGATAAAGGGGATGGAACTCCACTCGTATGAGGAAAGTCTAAAGAGGTTAGGGCTCTTCAGCTTGGAAAAGAGACAGTTGAGGGGAGATATGATCGAAATCTACAAAATCCTGAGTGGTATAGAATGGGTACAATTGGATCGGTTTTCTACTGCATCAAGATTTACAAAGACTAGGGAACACTCGAAGTAACAAAGTAATACTTTTAAAATCAATATGAGGAAAAATTTTTGCACTCAGTTAAGCTCTGGAATGCAGAACCAGAGAATGTGGTAAGAGCGATTAATCTTGTGCTTTCTATAAAAGGTTTGGACAAGTTCCTGGAGGAAAAGTCCATAAACTGCTGTTGAGACAGACATGGGAGAAGCCACTGCTTGTCCTGGATCAGTGGCATGAAATACTGCTACTATTTGGGTTTTTGCCAGGTACTTGTGACCTGGATTGGCTTCCGTGAAGACGTGATACTGGGCTAGATGGACCATTGGTCTGATCCAGTAAGGCTATTCTTATGCTCTTAATATTTATTAAGTGTAAATCCATATGCCAGAACTACATGAACATCATGAGTTAATACATTTTCCCCCTCCCTCCCTCCCTCAAGTATCCCTCACAATATGACATGATTCATTAGTATCCAGTCCGCTACAATATCCCATCATTCAATTTAAACTTTATAACTTATTCAACAACATGCTTCATCCCTTGGGATGTAGCATTTGTATATATGGATCCTAGACTTTCAAAAATAATATCTTTTTTTTCCATGTCCCTCTGGCGTCTCTGGCCTCCCAGCTTGCCATCTGGTGTAACTGATTGCACCAGAGCCAACAGGCTGGGGGCAGGGGTGTTCCACTGTAGTCCAACTTTTCATAATACATTTGCGTGTGATCAAGCTCATCTTACAACATAGCATCCTATGTCCTTTGACTATTTGAGCATATGCTTCAGGGATATCAAGCACTGATTGAGCTGGTGTTCCCTGAATTGGTGAGCTCAGAAGAGCCGACAAGTAGTACTGTCCCTCTGTCCACATTAAATGCATATAGGGTTTTGAATGCCACCACTATAGAACAATTGTTTCTGGGTATAATAGGTTTGTAACAAAACCCAGTAGTAGTTTTTCCTCAGTCAAGCACTGCCAGTGAAGCCATCTGTGTCAGGTATGGTAGGGTGCTGATATTGGCGAATATATCCCAGTTCCCCAGGTTAATATTCAAATCTACCTCCTAATCCTGATTACACTTATTCAGATATTTACATGTTAACAATTTGTTTAATGCTTTGTGTAAAAAAAAAATTCTCTAAGCTTTGCACCCATATGTCTGTAAAGTTGTGCTCTATCTAGGGCAGGGCTGCCCAGGTCCTCAAGATCTACAGGCATGCCAGGTTTTCAGGATATCCACAATGAATATGCATGAGAGAGATTTGCATACCAAGAAGGCAGTGCAGGCAAATCTCTCTCATGCATATTCATTGTGGATATCCTGAAAACCTGGCCTACCTGTAGATCTCGAGGACCAGAATTGGGCAGCCCTGATCTAGGGAGATCACATAATGTTTAGCCTGACAGTAAGCAAACCTATTACCCCGTCTATCATGTACCAGATTCCCGATGTTGTCAAAGTCAAGAAAACCACCCTCATTGTCTAGTACGTGTTCTAAGCATATTATAACTGCCTTTTCTCATTCCCAAAAGATTCTGTTCTCCCTCCCAGGTTCAAACTGCAAGTTGATCTAATAGGAAGCAAATCAGTAACATCTGGTTCACTCCATCACCTTAATTATCCATCACCAAGTCTACTGCAATGACCAAAGAAGGAGGCTATTTCTTAGATACTGCAGAATCTGATCCCTTCTCACATGAAGAAGTGAATAAATATGATATGGTGCATAAAACGCTTGTTCCATAGTAATGAGGGGAATACTGTTGTGCCTTAACAATCCAGTCTCCAATATGACAAAGCAGGCATGCATAATTAAATAACTGTATATTAGGTAACCTAAGCCCACCTTGTAGCCACCCTTCATCTAAGACCTGAAATTTAAGTCCTGGCTTTTTTGTTTTCCTAACAGGAAACTGCAATCATATAGTTTAACTTGTACAAATATTTAATGAATAATCTAAGAGGGAGAGTCTGAAACAAATAGAGTCATTTTGGTAGGATCATCATCTGTATCAAACTAATATGTTCTATCAGTGGTATGAGGAGATCTCCAAGCATCTAGTATTTTATTTGCCTTTTCATCATTTTAGATATATTAAGGTGGAATAATGCAGGATTATGAATGTCTAATTGTATGCCCAAATAGACAAATGAGCCTGCAGCCCATTTCAAAGGAAATTGGGTTCCCATAATTGTCTCACTTACTCCGAAGAGGGAAGTGGCTTTGATTTCTCCAGATTCAATTTAAAATCCATATAGCCACCATATTCCTTAAATATCTCAAAAAGATAGGTCAAAAAAACTCAGGATTTGCCAGGTGGACCAGAAGATCATCTGCAAATGCTGTCTTGGATGGCCAGCATAGTATAGATGTCTCTAATAAGAGGATCCAGTGTCAGTATGAATAAGAGAATTTGACAGGGGACAACCTTCAGATTCTTGGTTGTTAAAAACCTTTTTAGCCTGGGGCAAGGACTACAAGGTCCTTATCACAGAAACAAAATATCAAATCCAAACACTGCCAGAGTAGCAGACATAAAATCCCATTTTACTCTGTCAAAAGCTTTTTCAGCATCCTAAGAACATAAGAATTGCTGCTGCTGGGTCAGACCAGTGGTCCATCATGCCCAGCAGTCTGCTCCCGCAGCGGCCCTCTGGTCAAAGACCAGTGCCCTGACTGAAACTATCCCTATCAGGGTACGTCCTTATTCAGGAGGAACTTGTCTAACTTTGTCTTGAACCCCTGGAGGGTGTTTTCCCCTATAATAGCCTCCGGAAGAGCGTTCCAGTTTTCCACCACTCTCTGGGTGAAGAAGAACTTCCTTTTGTTCATACGGAATCTATCCCCTTTCAGCTTTAGAGAGTGCCCTCTCGTTCTCCTTACCTTGGAGAGAGTGAACAACCTGTGTTTATCTACTAAGTCTATCCCCTTCAGTACCTTGAATGTCCTGCTCTCCTCGCTGATTAACACTGATTGGGTATCATGACGGGCTCTATGCGCCAACAGGAGGATCTTTCTTAAGTTTTTTTTTTTGCTATTGTTCTACCCTTCACAAAGCTCATCTGCGTATCATGTACAATACTAGGAAGAACTCTTGCCATTCTATCGGCCATGACCTTAGCAAGCAACTTCAATTTGGTATTCAACAATGATACGGACCTGTAAGATCCTTCAAGTTCTGAATCTCTTCCCAGTTTTGGAAGCACTAGGATATTTGCCATATTTAAAGAGTCTGGCATCTCTTCTACATGTACCGAGTCCATCCTCACTTGGGGCTTTCAGCAAAGGACTTTTGTTTTATTGCCCAACAGCAATAGCAATAGGAGCGCGATTGGAGCAATCATTAACAATAGGAGCGCATTTAGGTGTAGGGTTACCATATGGCTCCAGAAAAAGGAGGGCGGATTGAGACATCCGGGTTTCACGTCCATTGAAAGCAAGGGAAGTAAAACCCAGACGTCTCAATCCATCCTCCTTTTTCTGGAGCCTTATGGAAATCCAATTCAGGTGCTCCCTGTCCTCCAATGTTAAACTAGGTAGCAGCACTGTAGCCAAACTGGGTGAGCCTTCAAGACCCTCCTCCTCCTGGGCATCATATATCTGTCTATAATATCTATTTTAAAAACATCTCAAATGCCCTCCTCTGAATTGACCCTCTTCCTCTCTGGTAATTCTTCAGGGTTAGGATGTGTTTTGGCCTGGTCTTGGCTGACAGCAATCTGACCAAAAGCTTTCCTCTTTTATTTCTGTGCCTGTATAGGCGGTATTTATAGTATTCTAATGATTTGCATGTTCTTTGATGTAACAATTCATTTTAAGCGACCTGCAGCTCCAGTAATTTCTTGGCTACAGGAGTCCCTATACTTCTATCTCTCCACTCGGATCATATGTTCCAATCTCAGGATTTTGCAATTCTGAGTTTTACTAACATAACTATTTTAGCTCATTATCTCATCCCTCAAGACTGCCTTTGCCGCTTCCCAAAAGAGAACAGAATCCTGCCCATGTTGTAAATTGTAGTTCTTATAGTCTTTCCAGCAAATGAGCAGGTGGTGTCAAAATTGTGGGTCACTGTAGAACACTAAAGAGAACACCCACTCCCTGTCTGTCCCCCCACCCACTGTATCCATACCCATGCATGATCTGATATGGTGTTAAGTCCCTATTTCCGCTTGACTAATTGAGTTAAACATACTTCTGGTCACTAAAATGTAATCAATGTGAGATCGTGTAACATGGGCCCTTGATAGGTGGGTATAGTCTCTTTCATCCCGGTGTAGAACTTTCCAAACATCCACTAAGTCTAGCACCTTACTAAGTTTCTGTAGCTCCCAAGCTCCAACCATTCTATCAGAACCAGTCCTAATCTCCCCCTATGATTGGATACTGATTATAAGCTAATAATATATGAACTAATTTTTTAGAAAATATTTTATCACACATATTGGAAGCGTACACACTACAAAACACTACTTCCTTCCTCTGGATCATTCCACAACAGAGCACATATCTCCCTGCTGGATCTCAGTCCAGCAGCTGTAACTAGTCTACTATCCCTTTTCTAAACAGCACTGCTACCACGCATTCCCCAACCCATCTTTGTTTCAATTTAGCATGCTCTTTTATCATCTAAATGTGTCTCTTGTAACAAGGTTATTTCCACCTTGTGTCGCTGCATTTGTTGCAAAAGATTTGACCATTTAATAGAGAAGTTAATCCCCCCTACATTCCAAGTTACTATCTTCACAATATTGGGTCTATTTTTCTCCACTATTAGCATCCAACAAATCATAGATTGGCTGTCCTAGCCTCCAGCCAAGTTTCCTTTCTCCCATATTCTCATCATGATTCCCATAAGCCTTCCCAGAGAACAGTCATGCATGTACTTGTGTGTTCTTTCCCTCCCATCTACCCCACTTCTCCTTCCCCTTCCTCCAATCAACTGAAACAATCTCTCCCCCACCGTAACCTCCTCCTTTATGCCTCAGTCAGTCTATATTTATCCTGAGGCTCCATATGAAAGAAATACCCACCTACTCGGCATGCCACTCTAAGGCTAGATTCCTTATGCTAGTTACCCATGTCCTCAACTCCCCTCCACCATTACTCCAATCATACTTCTTTTGATCAGTCTTCCTTCCCAAATACTGTCCCCTTCCCCAATACCCACTCACACTATACATCCACAATAGGCACTTAATACCTCCTCAGTTCATCTATTTACTTGTGGACACCTGTACTTATATCAATTGGCATCATGATTCTATTGCTAAGAAAGTTCACGAAGGCAAACCAATGTTCTGCGCCACTCTCTGACAGCATGCTTATGGTCCCCTCCTTACTCTCCACCACTTGGCGGCCTGTATCTTCTGGCCCTCTTCATCTGTTATTCTAGAGAGGCTTCTTCAGGAAGGTTATCTGATTTAATTGTGGCCAATACAGTCCACGCCCCCGTTGGCATCTTGACTTTCTCTGTAACTCCCCCTTATTGCCATCACTAAAGCAAAAGGGTAAAGCTATCAATATTTATGGCCCTTTTGTCTCAAATACTGTGCCATTGCTTACATATGTCCCTTCTTTTTCTCAACATGGATGCTGCCAAGTCTTGAAATATGTCTACTTATCTTGCATTCCATTTATATTCACACATTTTCCTTGCTGTGAGAATGATTTCTTCTTTAACTTTGAAGCTGGTTAAACAGATATCACATGGAAAGTTATTTGCTGGATGCCCCTGGGCAGAGCCCAATGTGCCCTTTCCATGCTGATTTCAGGCAAAGGCCCTTCTGTGCCATGTGCCTGCCTTAAATATCACTGGATATTTGCATCACATCTTTGAAAGCATCTTCTTCTGGTACTCTTTGAATTTTTAATTGCACCATTGGGTGCGATTTTCAATGCCCTCTAGTTTCTCCTATATCTCAGCTTTGCTTTTACACAACACTGACGCACTGTCTACTAAGTCCTCTGTTATTCCATCCATGCGGTCATCCACTTCATCCTAGTGAATGAGCTCTGCCATTTCTTGTTGTAAGTCTGCTACTGCCTGTTTTATATCTTGCAGCATAGATTGCATCTCTGATTTTAAATCTAGCAACATTTCCTTCAATTATTCTGATATTGAGACCAGTCTGAGTCCACTGGCCATTCCCACCTCCTTGGCAGCAGTCCCCGATATACTCTCTGTCTCTATGGCCACCATCTTGCTTGCACGCGGAGAACTAGGGCTCTTCTCTTTTTGCAATCCTGTTTTACCCCCGTGAAGCGATAGATGTCCAATTTGCACCGTGTGGACATTGCTGTGTCTTCTTATGGTAAGAGTAGTTTTCACGAGGAATGCAACATTCTTTTGGGGGTTTTACTGTTTATTTAGCGTGGCTCTGACGGAGCTTCTCTTAGATGTGACCTGCCATCGCGGTAACATCACTTCCTATGAGTAACATGGTTATAATGCAGCTAGTTAACTCACACAGCAGGTCTGCAGTGAGGAGCATGCAGCTGTCCAAGTGGAAGGTGATGAGAGAGTCGATAAGTGTTTAGGTCAAGGGTTCTCAAGCCAGTACTTGGGAACACTCAGCCATGTCAGGCTTTCAAGATATTCACAATGAATAAGTATGACATCGATTTGTAAACAATGGAGGCAGCACATGCAAATCAATCTGATGTATGTCCATCCTTTATCATGCAGTCTGACAGGTTGGGTGAGGACTGGGTTGAGAACCGGTAGTTTAAGTGGGTGACTTTTTTTTCTTTTTTGAAACATCACTACAATCCACAGCTTCCTTTCTCAACACACTACCCAAACTGATGGCTTGCGACTCATTTGTCAGGGCACACTCAGTCAATCAGATTTTCATTTCATCCACAAAAAATATGCGCGAGACT
This sequence comes from Geotrypetes seraphini, assembly GCF_902459505.1. Classification (NCBI taxonomy): domain Eukaryota; kingdom Metazoa; phylum Chordata; class Amphibia; order Gymnophiona; family Dermophiidae; genus Geotrypetes; species Geotrypetes seraphini. The sequence goes on along the minus strand of NC_047094.1, from coordinate 69,511,598 downwards.
GATTTGTATGCAACTGAGACAGTGCATGTTAATCTATCTCAAGTATATTCATCATGGGAATCCAGAAAACCTGACTAGGTTGAGAACCACTGATTTAAGCAATGTTTTGGATGCACCTAGAGAATGACATAGGGACAAATTTCTCCCCGTCCCCATCTCAATATCCCCATCCCCGCAAGTTGTCCTTGTCCCATTCCTGCAAGCTCTGCCCGCACAAGCCTCAAACACTTATGATTTTAAAGTGTTCGAGGCTTGTGCAGATGAGGACAGGGTTTGCAGGAATGAAGCAGGAACAAGAATAGAGCTCGCGGGGACAGGATGGGAATAGAAAAGTCTTGCGGGGGATGGGGAAAATTGTCCCCATGACATTCTCTAAACACACATATAAGGGGGGAGAGAGTGTATCAAAGAAGGCCTCAATACTGCCACACCTAGGTGGAAGAGAGCAGTGTTAGTCATCAAGATAGAGAATGTGATAGTAGAAGAGGGGTTTAAGAGAAAAGATAGGTTAAGTTTTGGCCTCGATGACAGCAACTTGCAGTATCCAGCAATTGACATCCCATCATTTGAAATCCAAGATAACTTCATGGTAGTGTACAATACCAGTATAATGCTGCACACCACAGACATACTGAAAGAAATGTTAAGCTATAATCAACATAAAATAAACATTAGACTGTGACAACACAGAAGGAAGGGAAGGTGAATAGCACAACATAAAAATCAGCAATACTCCTAAAGCAGGGATCTCAAAGTCTCTCCTTGAGGGCCGCAATCCAGTCAGGTTTTCAGGATTTCCCCAATGAATATGCATTGAAAGCAGTGCATGCACATAGATCTCATGCATATTCATTAAGGAAATCCTGAAAACCCGACTGGATTGAGGCCCTCAAGGAGGGACTTTGAGACCCCTGTCTTAAAGGAATTACAGAAAACAAAAGCAAGCTGCCAGCCCTGAATGCTTCAGAATGAAACAATTTGAAAAGAAGCATGCAAATATCCATGTCTTCACTCCAGTTTTAAATCTACAATGGGAACGCTTCATCTGTAATGCTCGCAAGAGGAAGTTCCAAAGAATAGGAGCTTTCACCGAGAAATGAGGCTTCAAGAAGTAGAAGCGCACCCGAAAAAAGCGAGGAACTGGTATGGCAAAATAGCATTTATTGGTCAACAAGAGATACAACCTGCTCACATTTGCGCAGTTGTCTGCATCAGGGGTAGAATTTCAGCTTTGCCAAACAGAAAGGACTTGGCATGCTAGATGATTAAATCAAAAATAAGCCCCTCACATTCAATAACGTCAAAATAATATGATAATCAAAAAATGAAAAAGCAAAAAAGTATAAATGTCATAAATAAACTTATAAACAATTTACAAAACTTTATTCATTTCAGGAATATTATAATATGAAAAGTATCATTAACTTAATAAGACTATTATAAAATCAGTATAAAGATATATAAAAGACTCAAGCCCCGCTAGCAAAAAATGTAAGCTTCATGATCATGAAAGAAAAAGGGATCCCAATAGCAAAAGTTTCCACCCTTTAAACACTATTAAATCTAAAAAATATATCATCTATATAAACCTAGAAAAGTGCTCAGAAGCAAAAGCATCAATAGTGGAATGAATAGATACAATTTTAAATGTATAAAACAAACATGTATGGTAGCATAACAGCTTAAAAGATGCAAAAACGATTACATTCAATAGCAGTTACAAACAGAGCAAACACAAGCAAGAAAAGCACATGAAAGGGTCACCTGACAATCAAGTGAAAATATCGTGCAAAAATACAGAGTTCAATCAGGTAAAGAGTGAAAACAGGTTCAGGCAAAATCCAAACAAAAAAAGTTTAAAACAAATGTCCTGAAAGCAAAGCAAGTCCAAAAAAAGAACCAAAGAAAAAAACAAAATCCTTAGAATCCTAGGACTGAAAATCCTGGGACTGAAAATCCTGTATACTAAAGTCACCAGAAGTTCACAGTCAAGAAGCCCACGAGCAAGAGGGGCAGTTCTAAATCAGAGTCATGAACATTCTTCTTAACTCATTCTTCCTCCTTCCTGCTAGATGATTAAACAAGACCACAGTCTTAGAACTAAAGATCAACACAGTTGGCTGTAACCTATGCATTGACAGTTTGTGGAACTGCTTGCTGCCTGAGCTGTTGATCTTTAGTGCTAAGACTGTGGTCTTGTTTAATCATCTAGCCCACCAAGTCCTTTCTTGTGGAAAGGTAAAATTCTACCTCTGATGCAGGTGTTGGGTCTATTGTTCATCAATAAATGCTATTTTGCCATACTGGTTCTTCATTTTTTTTCCCACTGTTCTTATTTATTTAGATTTATATCACGTCCTCCCCAAAGAGCTCAGAACGGGTTATAGTTTATATTCACAGTGTTACAATATAGGGTTTACATACAGTGCGTTGCTATATAACTTCATATAGGATTACTTACTGATGCTGGTGAAGGGTTGAGGGAGTGATAGGCAAAAAGGTAGGGTTTTACAGCTTTCCTAAAATTAAGAAGTCCTTTAAGGGCTCTTATATGAGGAAGTAGGCTGTTTTAGAGGTTTGGTAAGAAATGGGAATAGGATTGTTTCCAGGCTGTCTTGAGTTGGAGGGAGTGTCCTGATGGTATATGTACTACTACTAGGCATATTTCATCTTGGGAGCATAGCATTCTCTTTTTAAAATTTTTTTTATTGTGAACAAAGCACATAATAAAATACTTCCCATGGCAAAGTAACATAAGAAACAAACCAATTGTAACATTATCAAAGAAAAAAGGCCCAGATACATTGTAATAAAAATGTGGGATTTACCAAGGAAGTTTGTCTGAGAAGTATTTGGGTGTCATGCTGTAGAGCAAGCATGTCAAACTTGCAGCCTGCGGACCGCATGCTGCCCACAACAACATCTTTGTGGCTAAGCCAATGTAATTCAATAAGTCATAACTATAGTCGCGAAATTTCTCCCACAATCCATCAGCACCAAGCAAGTCACCTATCTAAGCCAGTCGAAAACAACGATACAATGTACGAATTTAACCAGTTGCTTATTCTTATTAAGTACTACGATGTGGACACCTTTCGTATCCAAACCAAGTTCGCGCCTCTAGTCATAGCGAATCATTTCCCCCCCCCACTAATACTAGCAGTGAATCAGATGATAATAATACCTACCATGTCATTAGTCCTTGTATTGACTAACAGGAAATATTTTGCCTTTGGAGTACAATAAATATACGAGTATAGGTTTATTTACATTACACTTATTCATTTGTGCAATTATTCTGTGTCTGGTAAGTTAATATTTAAGAAAAGATATTGATTTTTATTGAAATATTTTATTGTTTTAACGATTACTCATTTATTTCAGCTTTTGTATTCAGTATGGGGCTCATAATCGAAAGAGAAAAACGTCCAAAAACCAGCCTAAGTCGGCACTTGGATGAACATTTCTCAAAAACATCCAAGTGCCGATAATAAAACCGGGTTTTGGACGTATTTCTAAACGACCTAGGCCTTCATAGTGCCGCTCAACGTCCAAAGCTAAACAGGGCGTTTTGGGAGGCGTGTCGAGGGTGGGAGTCGGACGGGACGTGGGCCGGCTTAGACTTAGTCGTATAGCATGTATAACTGAAAGTTTAACATCAGAGCCTAGACGGAACTTGGACGTTATGACTTAGACCATGTAAAACATGGTCTAAGTCGCAAAAACCCACCTAAACTCACCAGATAAGCACTGAAAACACATAACACAGACCCCCACACACTACCCCAGTGATCACCAACCCCCCACCCCCATAAAAATTATATTCACAACTTTAAATTTCAGGCTCCAGACCATCATCACCTGGCCGCCCGGCATAGAAAAGCCTAGTCGTCCAGCCCAGAGGCAGCTTAAGTCATCTTGGTGGTGGGTTAGGGACCCTTAGAGAAGAGGACCCATGCCCATAAGCCCCTGTAATCACTGCATTAATACTTAAATAGGTCACTGCCATATACACCCCCAAAACCCTTTTTGACTGGCATATAAGTGGCTCCTGCAGTCATAAGGGCTATTGGGGTGGTAGATAAGTGGGTCTAGGGGATTCTGGAGGTGGTTTGGGGGGCTCACCATCACCTATAAAGGAGCTGTAGTGAGGAGAAGCCATGGCACGCTTTTTGTGAAGTTCACAGCAGTGCCCTGTAAGGTACCCCTCTATTTAAGTGACATGTCTGGGTGTTCAGTCCATCACTTTGCAGACCCCTCCCACATCCAACAGAGCTTGTTGTAGGCGTTTTGGACTTGGATGAAAAGTTGGACGGAAATGTGGTATAAAGATGGATGATTTAGCGGCTTGGACGATCAGATTGGCGGGACGTATAATTAGACGATTTTCGAAAGTAAAAAAAAGTTGGACGTCTCTTTCAAAAATGTGTCTTAGGCTCTTTTTAACTTTGGATGACTTGCGAGATGGACGTAAACAGACTTAGACGTCCCTTTCGATTATGTCCCTCCATGTCTTTACTGAAACCAAGTGGTAGTAAAACTAAATGAAAAATTGTTGATGAACATCGAAATTTCCAAGAAAAATGGGGATTGGAGTATTTTTGCTGTGAAGTAAAAGATAAAATAATTTGCTTGCTATGTAATAATGCTATTAGTGTGCCAAAGTTATATAACATTAAACGGCACTATGAACAGCATAAATCAAAATATGACAATTACGAAGGATTAATGAGACAAGAAAAGTTGAAAGAGCTCAAGTTGGGACTGAAAAAAACATGTTTATTAAAGTATCACATAAAAGTGAAGCGGCAGTGCATGCAAGCTACACCTTATCAGAGGTGATAGTTAAACACTCAAAACCTTTTACCGAAGGTGAATGCATCAAGGAATGTCTAAATAAAGCTGCAAAAATTTTTGTCCTGGAAGTGGGAAGGTTTTTCAAACAATCTCTTTGTCTTGAAATACAGTTGCAGAAAGAATTACTGATTTGGCTGGCAATTTAAGTGATCAGATCAAAGCAATATCATCTCATTTCAAAGCTTTTTCCATTGCCTGTGATGAGAGTATGGACATTGGGGGCGTAGCTCAATTAGTTGTGTTTCTTCGTGCTTGTGACACGAATTTCAACATTTTTGAAGAATTATTGGAACTAGTACCGATGCGTGGCACTACAATGGGACAAGATATATTTAATTGTGTTTATGAACTTCTGCAAAAATATAATTTACGTTTGTCAAAACTAACTTCTATAGCTACAGATGGAGCTCCTTCATTGGCCGGAAAAACCAACAGTTTTGTGGTATTATTGCGAGAAAAAAAAAAGTGAAACTTGTGACAGATCCAAGAGTCATCATACGCATTGCATTATACATCAAGAAGTATTATGCACAAAGGTAATATGGAAAATGTGTTGACATTGGTCAAAAAATATTATCAATTTCATAAGATCTCAAGGCTTAAATCAGTGACAATTCTCTGCTTTCTTAAGTGAATTAAAAAGCGAATATTCCGGTTTGTCCTCCTTTACCAAGGTACATTGGCTATCCTGCTCTAAGGTTCTTAAACAATTCTGGGACTTGAAAGACAAAATATGTCAGTTTTTAATGACTAATTATCAAGACACAAGGTTGTTTTCTGATCCAGTATGGTTACAAGATTTATCCTTCATGGTTGATATAACAAAACACTTAGGGCTCCTTTTATCAAGGCGTGCTACGGGGGTTAGCGCGTCAGACATTTCATAATGCGCTAACCCCCGCGGCAGCCTAAAATCCTAACGCCTCGTCAATGGAGGCGTTAGGTACTAGCGCGGCAGATGGTTTAACGCGCGGTATTCCACGCGTTAAACCGCTACCGTGCCTTTGTAAAAGGACCCTTAAACAATTTAAATTTAAAACTGCAAGGAAAAGATCAGATCATTAAGAACGTGTGATCAAGCTAAAGCATTCCAATGCAAGATAGTTCTTTGGGAAAAGCAGTTGAAAAATTAAGATTTAACGCACTTTCCGACATGCAACATAAACAAATCGAGTTTAGGTGAAATTCCATCGTATCAAAAATATGCAGAAAAAATTTTAAGCCTTAGAACTGAGTTGAAACAAGATTTGAAGATTTAAAATCTTTGGAAGTCAAGTTTTCTTTGATTTCTTCGATTTTCTCAATAAATAGAATCAGCACCTAATCATATGCAAATGGAAGTAATTGAGATCCAGTCCGATTCAGATTTGAAGACAAAATACAGTGAAGTTGGCTTGCTTGAATTTTACAAATATTTGCTAGCCAGGTTTGAAAATACTCGAAAATTTGCATAAGAAATTATTTCCATGTTTGGAAGTACTTATTGGTGCAAGCAGTTATTTACACTTATGAAAGGAAATAAGTCTCCTATCAGATCCAGAATTACTGACATTCACCTTGGGTCAGTTTTAAATGTAATCATTGTGGACAAGATTTTCCCCCCGAAATGGGAAAAATAGTAGCAGAGAAGAGATGCCAAGTGTCAAGAAGAAAACATTAATTTTATCATTGTTCTTGTTCTTTTTTTATACTGTACTTTTCAAAATAAACCTAAGTTTCCATGAAAAATGACATTTTTTCTTTTTTGAGGCCCACATAAACTTAAACCTTGTTTATTTGGAACGTGTCAGCCTTTGAGTTTGACATGCTTGCAGTAGAGAGATTTATATGCCAACACTAAGCCTTTGATAATGCAGCGTTTGGTTATGGGCAGCCAGTGGATCGATATCAGTGTTGGAGAGATGGGCTTATAGATTTTTCAGTTGTCTTATTGCTGCATTTTGAACTTGCTGTAGTCGTTTCGTATGTTTTTTGCTGTAAGACTACTGAATAAAGCGCTGCAGTAATCCAGGTGTTTAAGGACAAAACTATGGAGTAGTTGGGTGAAGTCTTGTTCTGCGAAGTAGTTTCTTATCTTTCGGAGATGGCGGAGGTAGAAGAAGGATGAAGAGACTACTTATGAGATGTGTTTGGAGAGTGATAGGTTTGAGTCGAGAGTACTTCGTTTTTTGCCATCAACGTAGTTGATTCCCAGGTTAGGGAAGGGCGGGTGTAGGAGCATTTTTCTTTACTAATCCGTAGTACGTCTCAACAGCTCTGACAGGTGAAATGGCCTGATTCAGTACTGTCTTCTTCCAATGCAGCTAAAAGTGGGCAGTACTATGGGAATCTTTGTGCTGAACAGGAAACAGCATGGAAATATCTCATTTTCAAATAAACATGCACTTATTCTGTCTCTTCTACTCCACACATAAATAGCTGAAGCAAAGTATGCTTTTAATGCAAATACTTTCCACTGGCTAATTTTCTAAGAGAAATCATGCAGAATGTTTCTCTCTGAAAACTTCTGAAACAAAAGCAGATACGCTGAAAGCAATTATGGTGGCAGGACAGCCAGACAGCTACGTCAAAGTAAGCAAACTGAGATTTGCCACTGGATTTCAGTGCCAGCTCTAGTACACAGATTGATCTTAAGAGTCTGGAAAAAAAATTGATAATGTAAGCTATGCGAGGAAATCTAACACCAATGCGGCAGCACATTCAATAAATCTAGTCCCAAGTTTTTGGATGTAGACAGAAAAGAGCCCAGGAGAGTTTAAGGGGCACCTAATAAAGAGATGACAATGAACAAATAGCCTCACCACTAGCGAGAAAACTGAATAAGCCAAATTATTACAAAATGATACACAGAAAAATTACGCTAACAGAATACCGCAGTCACACATGACAGGAATAGTGTTATGGGAGTGCAATTAGGGCAACTACCCCCTGGTCAGAGAGAGCCCTAAGCCAGCTGGAAGCTAAAGAAGCATGGCCTGGGCTTTGCGGTCCCCAGTTATGTCTAACATCATCTCTAGCAGGATGCATATTTCAAATCTGATATATTCCAATCACAAAATAGAAAAAAAAAATTTTTCTACCTTTTGTTGTCTCGTCATTTTATTCTTCAAATTATGCTGGTCTCAGGTGCTGGTATGTGTTTTCTTTTGTCTTCTCCTAACTCACTTGCCAAGGTCTCCTGACCATTTGACATTTCTTCTTTCTTCATGCTCACCATTCATCTTCTATCTCTGTGTATGTATTGTTACCCATGTTCAGCATCTCCCTTCTCTATGTCTCCTATATGTCCCTTTCTAATATTTCCACTGCGCCCGTCTCCCTGCCTTCATCATCTCACCATTCTATGATCCCCTCCTCCTGTGTACAGTATCACTCCTCTATATCCCTAAGCCCCCCCCCCCCGGTCCAGCATCTGCGTTCTTATTCTCCCCCATGTCTAGCTATCTTCTCTGTGTCCACATACTCTCCCATGAAGATTCAGAATTCCTCTTTTAGTCCCTGTTCCTATGCTCCCATCCATGCCCACCATCTCCCCTCTTTTTGTATATCTCTCTGTGTCCAGCTTCTCCCCTCTCTTACTCCCTTACACCAATGTGTCTCTCACACTCTCTCTTTCCTCCCTCCGCTATTTTCAATATTTCACTCACTTTTCCTTCATCCCCTTGGTTTAGCTTTTCTCTTTCCCTTTCCTTCTTTCTTTTCCTCCCTGCAGGTCCTGCACCTCTCTCCCTTCCCTCTAACCCCTCACCATGGGTCCAACACCTCTATCCCCTCCCTTCAGCGCCCAGGTATGGCACCTCTCTCTTCCCTCCAGCTTCACTCCACCCACCACATGGGCCTAGTGCCCATTTCCCTTCCCCCCAGACCAGATCTGGCAACTGTCTCCCTTCCCTTCAACTCCAGCCAGTCCAGCAGCCCAAGCAAACCCCCCTTAATGAGTCCATCAACCTCCCTCCCTATCATGGGTGCAACAGCCCCCCACCCTTGCACCTTCTCCAGCTCCCAATCACTGTTGGCAAAAAAAAACAAACAAACCTGCGACTCTCCTGGTTTGGCCCCTTCATGCCTCCTGGGGCGGGCCTACCAGCCTCTTAGAAGCTTCCTGCACGCAGTGCTGCTCCAGAACCTTATTGCCACTGAATCCCTCCTTCTGATGTAACTTCTGGTTTTGTGGCAGTGAATGGCCTTGTCCCCGTACCTGCGGCAACCAGTCAATTTTTTCCCCCATTCCTGCGGGTTACCCGCGGCTAGCCACGGGTAACCGTCACCATGTCATTCTCTAGTACCAGTCGCTGAGAGTCAACTAACCATAAGGTACGTGTTAGGAGTAAATGGAATGGTTACAGCAACCAAGGATGATGGAGCTGCATAATGTAGAGCTTTAAAAATCTGGCACAGAATTTTAAATTTAGATCTATAATGTACAGGCAACCAGTGTAAACTTATAAACAGAGGAGTGATAGGATCATAAGCGTTAGCCTTGAATAGAAGCCTAGCTGCTGAATTTTGTAATGTCTGTAAGCCACGTAAGAGTTCTGCATTGATTCACAATATATTGAATTAAAATAAACTAACCTTGATACTATAAAGGCATGAATAAGTATGTGAACAGAGTCGAAAACTAAGGTCTTGCTGACTGAACTAACACGTCTGAACCAGTAATAGTCTATTTTTAATACCTGACCTATCTGCTGTTCATAGAAGAGTTTACTGTCAAAAAGGATTCCTAGATAATGAACTGCCTTTACTGGAATCAAATCAACATCTAATAATTTAATAAGATCTATAGATGCAGAAAGCATTCCACTAATCCAACAGGTGTTTTTTTCTGATTAATAACTAGATCATGAGACGACAACCAATCTGTAACAGGCATGCAAGATTGAAGAGGGGCTAAATTTCTATTATGTGAGGCAACCGGAAAGATCAGTAGGATGTCATTTGCTTATACAAATGTTTTATGATACCCAAAGTTTATTATTAATTTTTAGTTTTGGAAATATTTCATACACTTTTGTCATATTTTGTTTTCACTGCTTATATAAAAGATAGATATTGCATAAAATATAGGACAAAAACTTCCAGAATGGAAAGCAGACGCCAGCAAAACAAAAAACATTTGACAAGAAAATACAAAACTCTGAACATAAGAACATAAGCAGTGCCTCCGCCGGGTCAGACCATAGGTCCATCCTGCCCAGCAGTCCGCTCCCGCGGCAGCCCAAACAGGTCACGACCTGTCTGAATCACCAGAAGGGGCCCCCTTGGTTTCCCATTGAGTCCTATCTTCCCATCTAAGTCCTAACCCTCCGGTCTTGCACATGCACGACCTGGTTGGGTTTCTATACTTTTCTGGTTAGCTTTCTATACCTGTGATACATCCCAGCACCTCTCTCAGTATCCCACGATCCCTTTATCCCTCAGGAATCCGTCCAATCCCTGTTTGAATCCTTGTACCGTACTCTGCCTGATCACTTCCTCCGGTAGCGCATTCCAAGTGTCCACGACCCTTTGGGTGAAAAAAAACTTCCTTGCATTTGTTTTGAACCTATCTCCCTTCAGTTTCTCCGAATGCCCTGTTGTCGTACCTGTTGTCCCCTTCAGTCTGAAGAATCTGTCCCTATCCACCCTCTCCATGCCCCTCATGATCTTGAAGGTCTCTATCATATCTCTCCTGAGCCTCCTTTTTTCCAAAGAGAAGAGCCCCAGCCTATCCAACCTCTCGGCGTATGGGCAGTGTTCCAGCCCTCTTAACAATTTGGTTGCTCTCCTTTGGACTCTCTCAAGTACCGCCATGTCCTTCTTGAGGTACGGCGACCAATATTGAACGCAGTATTCCAGATGTGGACGCACCATCGCTCGATACAATGGCATGATGACTTCCCGCGTCCTGGTTGTTATGCCCCTCTTTATGATGCCCAGCATCCTGTTGGCTTTTTTCGAGGCTGCTGCGCACTGTGCAGATGGCTTCAGTGATGCATCTACCAGCACACCCAAGTCCCTCTCAAAACCGCTGTCTCCCAACAATGCCCCCCCAATTTGTAGTTGAACAACGGATTCTTTTTCCCTATATGCATGACCTTACATTTTTCCAAGTTAAAGCGCATTTGCCATTTGTTTGCCCAGTCTTCCAGCTTGTCCAGGTCCCTTTGCAGGTCCTCACACTCCTCCCTGGACCTAACTCTGCCGCACAGTTTGGTATCATCTGCAAATTTTATAACCTCGCACTTTGCCTCCTTTTCTAGGTCATCGATGAATATGTTGAAGAGTAACGGCCCCAGCACCGATCCCTGTGGCACACCGCTCGTGACTCCCCGCCAGTCAGAATATTGGCCCTTTACTCCGACCCTCTGCAGTCTACCCAACAACCAGTGCTTGATCCATCTGTGCACATCCCCTCCCACCCCGTGGTTCCACAGCTTCCTAAGCAGCCTTTCATGTGGCACCTTGTCGAAAGCCTTTTGAAAATCGAGGTAAATGATGTCTATGGGTTCCCCATTGTCCACCCGACTGCTTATTCCCTCAAAGAAGTACAGAAGGTTTGTTAGGCATAACCTTCCCTTACAGAATCCGTGCTGGCTTGTTCTCAGTAGGCCATTTCTCTCGATGTGCTCGCAAATGCCGTCCTTGATCATAGCTTCCACTATTTTCCCTATTATTGAAGTCAGGCTCACTGGCCTGTAGTTCCCGGGGTCACCCCTCGATCCCTTCTTGAAGATGGGTGTGACATTTGCCAATTTCCAGTCTTCTGGTACCTCTCCAGTTTTCAAGGATAGGTTGCAAACATGTTGGATTGTGCCCGCTATTTCTTGTCTTAGTTCCTTCAGAATCCTTGGGTGGATCCCGTCTGGGCCCGGTGATTTGCCGCATTTTAACCTGTCTATCTGTTTGAGGACATCCTCCTTACTTACCTCTATGTGCTCCAATTTTTCAGCCTGTTCCCCACTCATGAGCTCCTCTGAGTCCGGTATATTAGATGTGTCTTCTCTCGTGAAAACTGACGAGAAGAACGTGTTCAACCTCTCAGCTACCTCTTTATCCTCCTTAATCACTCCCTTCCTATCCCCATCGTCCAACGGCCCCACCTCTTCTATCGCTGGTCGCTTCCCCTTAACGTAACTGAAGAATGCCTTGAAGTTTTTCGCCTCCCTGGCCAGCCCCTCTTCGTATTTCCCTTTTGCTTTTCTAACCTCTCGGTGGCATTCCTTTTGGCATTTCCTGTGCGCCTGGTGATTTTCCTCCGTTGGGTCCTTTTTCCATCTCCGGAAGGATACTTTTTTGTCATTTATTGCCCTCTTTACTTCTGTTGACATCCAAACCGGGTCCTTTGACCGCTTGTTCTTGCAGCCTTTCCTGAAACTGGGGACGTACATTCTTTGTGCTTCCTGCAGGGTGTCCCTGAATAGGGTCCAGGCGCTTCCTACAGTCTCCATCCTAAAGATGTTTCTGAGCTTCCTCCCCACCATTTTCCTCATAGCAACATAGTTCCCTTTACTGAAGTTGAGCGCAGTTGTTGCGGTCCTCCTTACTATGGGTGTCCCCCTTTCTAATGTGAATCTGATCGTGTTGTGGTCACTGTTGTCTAGTGGTCCTCCCACTTCTACCTCTCTTGCAGGCCCCCCTAATCCGTTTAGGATGAGGTCAAGAATAGCACCCCCTCGCGTCGGTTCCCTGACTAGTTGCTCCATGAAACAGTCCCTCACAGCTTCTACAAATCCTGTTTCCCTAGTGCAGTTGGAGTGACCCGTACTCCAGTCTATCCCCGGGTAGTTGAAGTCCCCCATCACTGTTACACTTCCAGTCCCGCATTCCTGTCTCAGTTCAGTTTCCAAGTCGTGTCCGACTCCTTCTGGCGTACCAGGTGGGCGATAGTACAGCCCCAGTTTTATGCCTGCACCCTTGTTTCCCGGCAATTTGATCCATAGTGATTCCAGCCCCTCTGCCTTCGTTGCCATATCCATCCCGACCGAGTAGATAGAGTCCTTTACATATATTGCTATGCCTCCCCCCTTTTTGTGGGTCCTGTCCCTCCTGTAGAGCTTGTACCCCGGCAGCGTCACATCCCATTGATTCTCCTCTGTCCACCATGTTTCTGTAATTCCAATTATATTCAGGTCCTCCCCCTTGGCCATGACCTCTAGTTCACCCATCTTGGCCATGAGGCTTCTTGCATTTGCGTATAAGCACCGCAGGTCCCGTCGTTTTTCCTCCATCTCCGCATTTACCTGGGCCGCCTCCCCTTGAATTTTGGGCAGTTCTCCTGTTTCCTGTGCTTCTGCTTTGCCATCAGCCTTTACCCTTGTAGCTTTCGGCTTCCCCACTTTCCCGCCACCCCACTTCCCCGTTTTTCCTCTGGGTTTTCTAGCCCTACCTGCCCCCTCTTGGGCTATCATCCCTTGAGCCTCAGTTTGATCCCCTTCGCCTTGTGGCACCCCTATATTGCCCTCAGCTTTCGCCATCGTGCCACCCAGTCCCCCTGTGTCTCCATGCCCCTTAGTCTCCTCCCAGCAAGCTCCCTTTACCTGATGTTTCCCTCGCTGTCTGATCATAAGATCCACCGGTCTCTCTACTTCCTCCTTGCAGTCATCCCGTTCAGCATCTGTTCTGGATACCGTTGTCCGAAGCGTCAACATCAGATCAGCTGTTGGCTTTCCCCCTCTCCTCAGTTTAAAGCCCTCTCGATCTCCTTTCTCACATTGGCTGCCAGTAGTCTAGTTCCCGCTGTGCTCAGGTGCAGGCCGTCCCGCCGGTAGAGTTTACTCTTTCCCCAGAAGGACGTCCAGTTCCTCACAAAGTGGAAGCCCTCCTCCTGGCACCATCTCCTCAACCATGCATTCACAGCCTGGAGGTCTGCTTGTCTCTTTGCATCTGCTCTCGGTACAGGCAGGATCTCTGAGAATGCAATCCTCCGGGTACTCCGCTTCAGCTTTCGTCCCAGGACCCTGAACTGGTCAGTCAGTGTGGCCATGCTGAAGTTCCTCCGGCTCACATCATTCGTTCCGACGTGGATTATCACCGCAGTCTCCTCTGTCTCTGCTCCGTCCAGGATCTGCTCGATCCTATCAGTGATGTCTCGTGTCTTGGCCCCTGGGAGACAAGTCACTAGCCGGTCCTCCCTTCCTCCAGCTACGTGACTATCTACCTCTCTCAAGATCGAGTCTCCCACCACAATAGCAGACTTCCCTTTCCTCAGCAACCTCCTCTGTCTCAGGTCCGTGTCCTTGGTGTAGTGCGGCGTCTCTCCCTCGGGGTCCCGGTGAGCCGCGGTCTCCTCCTCTTGCGTGGTTCCTCGGCTAGGTCCTTCCCTGGTTTCGCCTTGTGGATCCTGGGTCTCGTCTGCCGACATCCGTCTGTGCAGCTGCTGGTCCTGGTCCTCCACCTTCCTATAGGCCTCATCGATGAATCTCTCGAGGTCCCTCACCTGGTCCACAATGGGGCCTGCTCCGTCTGTGTCCTTGGTTGACCAGCTCGTCTCCTCTGTGGTGCGCAGTCCCTCCAGTCCCTGGACCCTGGCCCTCAAACTGCCGACCTCCATCCTCAGGCTTTCCAGTTCCTGACACCGACTGCATATGTACTCCCGCCTTCCCAAGGGGAGGTAGTCGTACATATTGCACTCTGTGCAGTATATCGAAAAGTACCTCTGGGATCCTGGGTCCTCCATCGCTCTCGTGAAGTGCTGGTGTGTTCCTGCTGTGGGTAAGAGAGAGAGAAAAAAGAAAAGAGAAAGAGAAAAAGAAAAAGAAAAAAGAAGAGAAAAGAAGTAAATTACTTGGCGTTTCTGGCTCCCTCGCAAGGCTCCTTCGCAAAGGCGCTCGCTAAGGCGAGCGCCTTTGCCGCTCGCCTTCGCCACGCGCCGAACAGCTGCGCGCCGTTGGATTCTCCCCTTTTATGGGGGGAGTTAGTCTGGTGACGTCGGGGAGTAGGCGGAGCTAACTCTCGCCTCTTCCCCTCTCCGTGTACCGTCTGCCTCTCTCCCGGTCTGCTCCACTACTCAGTTCCTCTCTCCGCTCCACTCGCCGCCCTCTCTGTCCTCTCTCCGCTTCACTGCCTCCTCCGCTCTGCCTCCACTCTCTCCTCCGCTGCCTGCTCCCTCCTCTCTCGCCCTGCTAGCCCTCTCTCCGGTTCGTTCTCCTCCCTGCACCGGCCTCGCTGTCTCCTCCGCTCTGCCCTCTGCTAGCGCTCTCCTCTAGCCGTACGTAGCCACATGCTCACCAGGCTCAGCTCGCCCTGCAACTCCTTGGCTGGCCCAGCGCTGTGGATTCCTTCGTTGGCTCCTCCCCTTTTATGGGGGGAGTTAGTCTGGTGACGTCGGGGGGTAGGCGGAGCTAACTCTCGCCTCTTCCCCTCTCCGTGTACCGTCTGCCTCTCTCCCGGTCTGCTCCGCTACTCAGTTCCTCTCTCCGCTCCACTCGCCGCCCTCTCTGTCCTCTCTCCGCTTCACTGCCTCCTCCGCTCTGCCTCCACTCTCTTCTCCGCTGCCTGCTCCCTCCTCTCTCGCCCTGCTAGCCCTCTCTCCGGTTCGTTCTCCTCCCTGCACCGGCCTCGCTGTCTCCTCCGCTCTGCCCTCTGCTAGCGCTCTCCTCTAGCCGTACGTAGCCACGTGCTCACCAGGCTCAGCTCGCCCTGAACTTAGGAACCTTACTGAATCCCATTCAGTGTCCAATGTAACCACATGACATATGCAGCTATAAAAGGTGCATTCATGCTATGGCAGGAAAACAAAGGAGAGGGGGAAATAACCTCAGTTATAGATGCACAGTGTTGGGATTAATATTTACTATTTATTAAAAAATTTATAAGCCTCACTATCTCTGAAATTCTAGGAAGTTTGCAACAGCACTTACATAACCATATCATCACATTAAAAAACCCCATACTAAAAACAAATGATTAATTTCATTAAAAGAATTAAAACTAGTACTACTAATCATTTTTTTACATAGGTATTTATTTTCTGTCCCTAATGGGCCCATAATCTACGGTGTTTTTTGTACCTGGGGCAATGGAGGGTTAAGTGACTTGCCCAGGTTCACAAGGAGCAGCAGCGGGAATCAAATCCAGAGGGTGTGATAGGACAGAATACGGTATTGGGGTTCAAGAAGGGATTGGATGATTTCCTGAAGGAAAAGGGTATAGATAGAAGATTAGAAGGTATAGAGGGTATAGATAGAGAATTAGAGGGTATAGAAAAGTATAGATAGAGGATTACTATACAGGTCCTGGACCTGATGGGCCACCGCGTGAGCGGACTGCTGGGCATGATGGACCTCTGGTCTAACACAGCAGAGGCAGTGCTTATGTTCTTATGTTCCCCAGGATCTCAGCTCACTGCATGAGCCATTAGGCTACTCCTCTGCGCCAAAATCAAAAGAAACACACACCACCCTAAATTCATTAAAAGCAAAAGATAGTAATATTAAGGGCTTTTCAATAGAAAGAATCAGTAACTATTCATTTTGGTGGGAATCCCTATATTATGTCTTTAAAATGGAAAGATTCATGGCCATTCAGAAGGGAAGATACAAAACATTTATGGAAATTTGGGAACCATTAACTAAATATTGCAAGGAACGACTTATTTATCTAATTGAGGAAAACATACACATTCTGGGGAGGGGGGAGGAGGGTATGTTTTGATATTGTTTAAGAGATATAGATAGGTTGTTTATAGGTAGTTTTATGAGTTGTTGGTCAATTGGATAAATGGGTGGGGAAAAATAATTTTTGTCATTTTTAATAAGTTTATTGTGCTGTAATATTAATATTTTATGCAAATGCATCATTTACTGTGCACAATTATAGTTTTAAAAATGAATAAAGAAGTTTGAAAAAAGAAAAAAGAAAGAATCATTAACTCTCTATCGATAATAATGCTGTTTCTGAAATCACTGTTAAGGATGTAACCAGCTTCTTGTCATGCATTATATGAATATAAACCTATGTCATGTATAATATATTGTATATGCTATTTGTAACCTGCCTAGAAAGCCTCCCTGCGAGGATTTGGTGAGATATAAGCCTATAAATATAACATAACAACTTAAGCTGGAGGAATTTGCAGATGATGTTCTAGTATGCTTGATCAATCCTAGGGTATCCCTGCATGCTCTTGGATGCATTTGCTTCCTTTGAATCTTTCTCCAGGCTTAAGCTTCACTTCGACAAGTACGAAGCTATGAGCCACACAGGAAAAGGGTCCTGGAGTTATTGTGGACAGTTCATTGAAATTCTCAACTCAGCGTCAGCCAGTCATCAAACATAGAAATAGAATGTTAGGAATTATTGAGGAAGGAATGGAGCATAAAATGGATATTATTATAATGCCTCTATATCAATTCATACTGTGACCTCGCATTAAGTATTAAGTGGAGTTCTGGTATTTCCGTCCCCCCCAAATATATCAAACTAGAAAACATATAGAAAAGAACAACCAAAATGATAAAGGAGATGAAACACCTTCCCTATGAAGAAATGTTAAAACAGGGTGAGGGCTCTTCAGCTTTGGAGAAGAGGTAGCTAAGAGGAAATATGATATGGATCTAAAAAAATCAGACGTGGGGTGGCACGGGTAATGAATGACAGTTACTTACCCTTTCAAATAGTACTAAGGCAAGGAAATTTTAGATAGCAGTGGAGTTTGTTGCTGAAAGATTTGGTCAAGACAGTTAGCACAGCTGAGTTTAAAGAGGGTTTTGACAAGTTTCTGGAAGAAAAGTCTATAGAAGGACAATTCTATAAAGTAGCACAACAAAGAAATGCAACTTAGCACCGGTTCTATAATGGTGTTATGGCGTGCCTAATTCATTATAAAATAGTACCACAAAGCCACTTTGTTGTGCCAAAATGTAGACCATATTCTAAGTGAAAAACACCAATTAAAAGATGTTTTAAACTGATTTTCAAGGTGCCTACCAGCACTTAAAAAAAATGGTGCCACAATCATGCCTCCAGAAGTCCAAAGGAGGGCAACGAAAATGATAGGAGGTTTGCGCCAAAAGACGTACGAGGAGAGACTGGAAGCCCTTAGAGGAAAGGAGGGACAGAAAAGATATGATTCAGACATTCAAATACTTGAAAGGTATTAACGTAGAACAAAATCTTTTCCAGAGAAAGGAAAATGGTAAAACCAGAGGACATGATTTGAGGTTGAGGGGTGGTAGACTCAGGAGCAATGTATGGAAATTCTTCTTTATGGAGAGGGTGGTGGATGCCTGGAATGCGCTCCCGAGATTGGTGATGGAGATGAAAACGGTGACGGAGTTCAAAAAGGCGTGGGATAAACACAGAAGATCTAGAATCAGAAAATAATAGGAAATATTGAAGAACTAAGGCAGGGGTGTCAAAGTCCCTCCTCAAGGGCCACAATCCAGTTGGGTTTTCAGGATTTCCCCAATGAATATGCATGTGATCGCTTAGCATACAATGAAAGCAGTGCATGCAAATAGATCTCATGCATATTCATTGGGGAAATCCTGAAAACCCGACTGGATTGCGGCCCTCGAAGAGGGACTTTGATACCCCTGAACTAAGGCCAGTACAGGGCAGACTTGCACGGTCTGTGCCTGTATGTGGCCGTTTGATGGAGGATGGGTTGGGTAGGGCTTCAGTGGCTGGGATGGTGTAGATGGGCTGGAGTGGGCTTTGACGGGAACTTCAGTAGTTGGAACCTAAGAACAGTCCCGGGCAGAGCTTTGGATTCTTGCCCAGAAATAGCTAAGAAGAAAAAAAACAACAACAAATTTTTAGATTGAATCAGGTTGGGCAGACTGGATGGACCATTCGGGTCTTTATTTGCCGTCATCTACTGTGTTACTATGTTAGGCATTGTAAAGCACCTATGGAGTCATGATTCACATCAAAAATAGGCACCTTAAATTTTGGCCTTGGAAACCCTGGCCTAAATTTCCAGAGGTGCGATTCTCTAAACGGTGCCATCACGTGATTGACACATGATCGGCGGCCACCTACAATTGTGCTGTTTAGAGAATCCAGGCCTTAGGCACTATAGCTTATGCTAGATCAAGGGTAGGTGAAAGCTGGCACTCTTAAGTTTGCCTTATAATATGCACATCCAATATGTATATTTTTTTAATTCAAAGGTGTGCGCATAGGCAGAATGTCCATGACAAAGCCGTGTTTTACCCACTGCTCCAGCCTATTTACTGCTATTTGCCATGAGACTAGCATGCCACGCCTAGCACACATGCCCGGAAATGCCAATTTGTGATGTCTTTCCCGTGCATGCCTATTCTTTAAGTTAGTGCACACAAGTGATGAATAAATTGAAGCACCTTTTACATAACTGATCTTTAGATCAGCAGCAACCAGGCAAACCAAGGAAAAGTCAAAACTTGTGCTTGTGAATGAGCAAGCTAGGTGAATTTCTTAAAAAAAGCAGTAAATAAATCCCGATAAATAAAATAAAGAGTTTCTGGGATCCTGCCAAGTCCTTGTGACCTTGACTAGCTACTGTTAGAGATACGATGCCAGCCTTGATAGACCCATGGTCCAACACCATGGTATACCTATCTTATTTATTTGGATTTAGCTTACACCGTTTTCATTAGTAGTTCAAGGTGAGTTACATTCAGATACATTAAGTATTTCCCTGTCCCTGGGTGCCTCACAATCTAAGTTTGTACCTGAGGCAATGGAGGGTTAAGTGATTTGCCCAAGGTCACAAGGAGCAAAAGCAGATTATATTCCTACCTAAAATAAAGTATCCAGAGTGCATATATTCTGTATCTCTTTTTGTTAAGGAGTGAGCAGTTCCAGGAGCAGCGGTTTCCAAGACTTCACAGATCCGTTTATTCTTATCAGGAGCTGTGGCTGCTTTCAGTGTTATTGTACCAGAAGGTTTACTGTAGCCGAGGTCTACAGATCGAGCAGGTGGATTTTATGATCATGGGCAGAATCCAATTAACATTTCTACTATTCCTGCAGACCATCTTCCAATAAACCCAAGCTATGTTCTGCTACTTTTAAAAACAGGCTCCCACCTCACGACATTTTTTCCATTATTTAAGGCTGCCTTAAAGATGTGGATCTTTACTAGCTCATTTTTATAATCCTTAAGAACTAATCTTGCCTCTGTCCATGTTATTTACCTCTAGGTTTTCATATCTCCCTGCCTTTTGTTATCCCTCCAATTGCTTGAGTTACTTTGTTTTCCAATAATAATATGTAATGGGCTATTCCCTTCCTTTCCCTTATAGTTTTTGCTTGTCCTTAGATGGTCTTGCCATCTTCATGTTTGTTATATTCTTTTTTTTTTTTTTAATCATTTTTATTAAGAAGTCAACAAGAGAAACCAGAATGACACAATGAACAAATATGCAAACATGAGTAATAATACAATGGCTGCCAACTATAGCAGATATAATACGAGTAATACATAACAAGAAGAGGAGCCCAATATCACCCACCGGACATGTGCCTAAAAGCAGAACTCACGCATAGCCTGAAGAGTGAGGGCTCCCTTGACAGAACAGGCTCACTATGCAGAAGAAAAAAAATCAAAAGCCCCCCCCCCCACATAGGAAAGTCTAACAGCAGAGTCATCCCAGTTCTCCCTGCCGGCCTCTTGTATTTTCCATTTTTAAAAAGAAAGAAAAAACCTGTCCCCAACAGCCCCCCGCCCAAGGGACAGCATGCACACCACACTATGCAAACCAAACAGTCAAACAAACCACAAATACTCTCCCCATTCAATCTCCCTCCCTCCCAAGCTTGTTCGAACGGTGGTATAACAAATACATTCGAAAAATAACTACCATATCCCACTTGTGGATGCAATGGCCTCCCAGACATTCTACTCCTCCTCCTCATTTCTTTAGCACCGTACTCAAACAGGTAAGAAACAGTTTCATTCCTCTTTTAGTAATCTTGAGACCAGCTCTGCCATATTATGTTGTGGAGGTATGCACATGCCCAGAATCAATGTGCCAACCCATTGCAAGTTTTTCAAGGTCATCTCTTTCACGCATAATTTTGCTTTTGGTTTAGGAAGGGCATGCAAACCATCTTAAAAGTGCAAAAAAATGGAGATCAAGTGAATTGGTAAATATGAAAAAACAAACCAACCCCAAACCAACATCTCACATCTTTAATTCTCTCTTCAAGTTGCACTGGAATGAAATCATATTTTGCACAAAAGTCAGTGGGAAGCTACATGACCTCTGGAAGTAGTAAGAAGTTATTTAAAATCTGAATAAATGAAGCACACCTGAATATATCTAGAAGTGCTGGCATCTTTTTATAGAACTGATGGGCAAAGAACAGTGATGAGATGGTTCTACTGTGTTAGAAATCTTACAGTTTCAATACAATTGTGAACGTTATTTCCATGAGATGTTAAATCTTGATTCAATTTCCAAATTAAAATATAAACCAATTATATTTGGATAACTAGCTTAAAATAAATCCTTGCGATAAAGATTCCAGTTATTGTTTTCTCACAGTAAGAAAAAGGTGGACTATCGTTAAGTTCCCAAAAGCTGCACAATGTTGTCTCACACCAATCATGAAAATTTATCTCGAAACTACAGTATTCCACCAATTTACAGATTAATCATATCAGATGGGCAAAGAAACCAATAGAATGCTCTACAGAGAAGGACTAACTTATTGGACTAAGTTTACAATATGAACCTTCCAACCTGCAGAATCCCTCAGGTCTAGTATGGCCATCTTAGATAAATTAACTTGCAGTTTTTTTTATATCTTCAAACACTTATGGGGGGGATAATTTTATAACAGGGCTCCTATGTGAAATGTCCAAACAGGCACCCAATTATGCCTATTTTGGAGGATAAATGATCAAAGACTATTTTAAATATTTATTTAGAGAAACACTGGTGCTTATGGTTATAACAAGATGAAAGCAGTAAATGAGTATGCTGTGTTCAGTACTAACGGCTCCTTTGATCAAGCAGCGGTAGAGCCTTTTACCACAGGCCGGTGAGGTAAATGCTCCAATTCAATTCCTATGAGCTTCAGAGCATTTACCTCGCTGGCCTGCAGTAAGAGACTCTACCACTGCTTGATAAAAGGAGCCCTAAGTGAAGTTGCTGCATTTGTTGAACATGACTCACCGCCCCTTCCTTAAACAATGGTTCCACCATATTTTAAAAAATAAAAAAATAAAAAAAATAGAGAGGAGTTAAAAAAAACCAAACAAACATGTATAAGAATCATCGTTATGAGTTTTTCGAACACCACAGGGTTTTTAATTATATGGCTGGAGTGCTTTAGAGGTTTTTGTGATATTCAAGCCTTCACTTCAAGAAGATATATATATATATATATATATATTTTACAAAGGTAACACAAGTGTCTATCTACCTTTATACAACAGGCTCCTAAAATGACCCTGTGTGGCAAATAAGTTCACTCACCCAGATGTACACTTGTTGCAAAGCTGAAAATCTTTCCATGAACATGGGCATTTTCTAAAAATATACACGCACATCACATCACCGGAAACATCTACAAGCAGTTCACATAAAAGTACATGGAATCTCGTGAAATGTCTGTTTTATTTTAATACATGTTCATAACTGCTAAATCTGCACAGTTTCTCCTTGTTAAACATGCCTGCTCCATGTTAAAACATGCCTTTCACACAGAAAAAGAACATAAGAACTACCATCTCCGGATCAGACCTTCGGTCCATCAAGTCCAGCGATCCGCACATGCGGAGGCCCAGCCAAGTGTACACCTGGTGTAATTCTAGTCACCCATATCCCTCTATGCCTCTTGAATCCTGATTGGCGGCGGTTTCTTTGCCTCATTGTTGATTCCAACTCCCTGAGCGCCCTACTCTGTCTTCTTTTTTGAGCACCTCACTGTTGTGATTATTTTATCACTTGATTAGTCCTTCATTGTTTGTGATTATTTTGGGCACACCGGAGGGGTCCAGTGATGGTGTGCAAGTGGAGGTTATTATATCTTCACCAGTGTGTGTAAAGCGCTGGAGAACTTCTCCTTTCGCTTATCCTTCACACTGAGGACCCTCTCCTTCACTTATTATAGTACAGCAGCCGTGAAGAAGGCAAACAGAATGTTGGGTATTATTAAGAAGGGTATTACGACCAGAACGAGAGAAGTCATACTGCCGTTGTATCGGGCAATGGTGCGCCCGCACCTGGAGTACTGTGTTCAGTATTGATCACCGTGCCTTAAGAAGGATATGGCAATACTTGAGAGGGTCCAGAGGAGAGCGACACGAATGATTAAGGGCATGGAAAACCTTTCATACACTGAAAGATTGGAGAGACTGGGGCTCTTCTCCCTGGAAAAGCGGAGACTCAGAGGAGACATGATAGAGACCTACAAGATCATGAAGGGCTTAGAGAGGGTAGAGAGGGACAAATTCTTCAAACTTTCAAAACATAAAAGAACAAGAGGGCATTCGGAAAAGTTGGAAGGAGACAGATTCAGAACGAATGCTAGGAAGTTTTTCTTTATCCAGCATGTAGTGGACACCTGGAATGCGCTTCCAGAGGACGTAATAGGACAGAGTACGATACTGGAGTTCAAGAAAGGATTGGACAATTTCTTTCTGGAAAAAGGGATAGAGGGGTATAGATAGAGGGCTACTGCACAGGTCCTGGACCTGTTGGGCCGCCGCGTGAGCGGACTGCTGGGCACGATGGACCTCGGGTCTGACCCAGTGGAGGCATTGCTTATGTTCTTATTTCATTATATTATTTCCTTTTTGGACTATATATTTGGTGCTCTAGACAGTGTAGGTTGCTCTGTGAGTTAATTAGACTTTTTTACTGCTTTATGTGGTTTCTCGAAGGAGATGTGCATCTAGTTTGCTTTTAAATCCTAGAACGGTGGATTCCGCAATAACCTCCTCTGGGAGGGCTTTCCAGGTGTCCACCACTCGTTGCGTGAAGCAGAACTTCCTGATATTTGTCCTTTAGAAAATTGTACCTCCATTAACCACATTTGTTGGAATCGGTGATATTTATCATCTAAAGCGTGTCATCACTTTTCAAATCAGATGTATGTATATTTAGGAGAGGGTAGCTTATCTTCTTGGAATTAAGGCAAATGTCCTTCTGTAATGCATTTGAACAATGAAGATTACAGAATAAACAATGGATTATTTCAAGCTAAATTATGATCAAGAATTACATAAACAGTGAGTGACCAGGGGTTTTGAAATCATCCCCATTCCCTGAATTTAGGGGCCTTTGTTAGTATAAAGGAACAGAAACTAATATTTTGTCTTAGAAACAAAGGACCGACATAGCTGCAATGTTCAGAGTTTTCTAGACAATTCCACAAAGCAATCAGATTGAATTATCCAGCAGACAGGCCCAATGACCGAAAGAGTACAAGACTGAGCACTGGTTCACTAGGATTACTTGCCCCAGGCAGACGTGATCCAAGTCTGCTGAGGTCTTGTCCTATCACATAATCAGCCTCTGGTCTAGGGGAGGCAGCAACTTTTTCATTTTAGAGCTTGTATGTCTCAGACATACAACGATGCCTTAAAATTTAATAGGAAAAGGAAGTAGAGTGTCTGGTTCTTAGGAATGAAAGCTCAAGCTGTGCCATAGGACTTATTAAATATAATTTAACGTTATTATTATAATTAAAAACATGTCTCATTTTGTACTAAGTTCTTACCATGTACATTGTGTGATAGCCACCTTCATGCTGGTTTCACTATGTACACAGTAGGATAACCCCACTGCCTGACAATTTCACTGTATGCACTGCAAATAACCCACTGCATTCTCCTTTCATTGTGCACTTCTGATCTCATAACTGGCATGCTGACATCACTGGCACACAACACATTGATGCATCCTCTCCCTCTGGCACCTGCTGCTGCCACCCCAACAGCAGGAGGAAGCCGTGTGTGAGAAAGTGCCCTTTCACACCAAGCCATGGGCGGCGAGAGCAGCTGGTGAAACCTCTGTGTACATCATGAGCCACGGAAAAAAGTTATCAGTACCAGAGAAACAATGGCAGATGTAGATGGAAAAACACACACATAAATACATATGCACCAATACATGCTAGCACATATGCATTCAGGCAGACTAAAACAGTTACTAATACACATACATAGCACACAAATGTATAAACACACAAGCCAACAACCAAACACATACATGCAATGGAGTAGCCTAATGGTTACAGTAGTGGGCTAAGAACTGGGCTGGATTCTCTGTATGGTACTCGTGCCCTGGGCAAGTCACTTAAACCTCCATTGCCCCAGGTACAAAAAAAAAAAAAAATCTTAGACTGTGAGCCCACTAGGGACAGAAAAATACAGTGGTGCCTCGCATAACGAACGCCTCGCACAGCGAACGCTGCGCACAACGAACTTCATGTCTTGCTTCCTACAACGAACTTCGTTTCACACAACGAAGTCGCCCGAGCTGCATCCTTCCGCGCAGGCACTGCGCTTAACTGCCCTCTCTCCGCCTGGCTCCCTGTGCAGTGGCGGACCGTCGGCTCGCAGGGGCCCGGCGCCTACTGCTGATGCGTTGGGGGGGCGGAGCTACTCTCGCCGCTTCCCCGATGCTAGAAAAAAAAAAAAAAATGAACAGTTAAGTCCCAGTTTTTGCCGCTGAGACTCTGCCCTCTCTCACTGTAAAATTAGACTCTACTTAGTCTGTCTTTAAATTTAAAAAATGTGTGTTGTTTTAAAAAACAATTATGTTTTTAGATGTATCTAAATAAAAATAATAAAAAAAAATTTATCTTTTTTTATGTCATCTTAGCATATTTTATGCTACAGAACGAATTATTTTTTTTAACATGTATTGTTATGGGAAAACGCGTTTCACATAACGAACTTTTCGCATAACAAACTTGCTCCTGGAACCAATTAAGTTCGTTGTGTGAGGCACCACTGTACCTGGATAGAATAAATGTAAACCACTTTGGTTGTACCACAGAAAGGTGGTATATCAAATCCATGACCCATTCAACTACACAATGGTCCCACATTACAAGAAAAGACGAACACAGTGGAACCTCGGTTTGCGAGTGTTTTGCAAGACGAGCAAAATACTCAGCAAACTTTTGACTCGCAAACCTAGCACTGCCCCAATAAACGGCGGATGGAGGAGGCATCCCTCTGAAGCGGCACTGCAGGGTTCTCCGGCGGCTGGCGGACATTAGATGCATCCCCCCGAAGCGGCACTGTGGGGTTCTTCTTCAGATGACGGACGGAGGAGGCAGACGGAGGAGACAGCGCTGCAGCACCCGGTACCCGACAGGTACAGACCCCGGGCTCTGGAACGAATCGTCGGTGTTGCCACTATTTTCTATGGGGAACTTTGCTTTGATAAACGAGCATTTTGGATTACGAGCATGCTCCTGGAAAGGATTATGCTCGTAATCCAAGGTACCACCGTACATACAAAATAAAGAAACCCCCACAAAAGGACAACAATAAGAAAAAGAAAAAAAAAAATGGGGGGACCACTCTGATTCCAACACTTGGGTAATGTCTATTATACATCCATTAATTAATATACAACATGCATAGAAGAACATAAGAATTGCCAGACTGGGACAGTCCGAAGGTCCATCAAGCACAGTATCAAATTTCCAACAGTGGCCAACCCAGGTCCCAAGTACTTCTTAGCTAGATGCCAAGTAGTAAAACAGATTTTCTGTTGCTTATCCTAGGAATAAGCAGTGGATTTCCCCAAGCCATTTGGTGGTACAGTGGTTAGAGAAGTGGTCTCAAACTCAAACCCTTTGCAGGGCCACATTATGGATTTGTAGGTACTTGGAGGGTCCTCAGAAAAAATAGTTAATGTCTTATTAAACAAATGACTCTATATAGTTTATAAATCTTTCCTTTTAGCTAAGTCTTAATAATAATATTGTAATTTATAAGAGACATATAATCAAGAAACTGTTTTATTTTACTTTTGTGATTATGATAAACATACCAAGGGCCTCAAAAGAGTACCTGTTGGGCTGCATGTGGCCCCTGGGCTGCGAGTTTGAGACCACTGGGTTAGAGCTACAGCTTTGGCACCCTGAGGTTGTGGATTCAAATTCCGCACTGTTCCTTATCACTCTGGGCAAGTCACTTAATCCCCATTGCCCCAGGTACATTAGATAGAGTGGGGGCTTGCCTGGACAGTTAGGAAAAAATGCATGAGTACCTGAATAATTTGTAATCCGCATAGAATTGTAGGGTAAGCGGAATATAAATCTATATATATAAAATCGGAGGTATGTATGTGTGTATGTGTATGTGTGTGTGTGTGTGTGTGTATGTGTGTATGTGCCGCGATCACGCAAAAAACGGCTTGACCGATTTGAACGAAACTTGGTATGCAGATCCCTTACTACCTGGGATGATATGTTCTGGGGGTCTCGCGGCCCACCTGCACACGTGGGCGGAGCTACAAACATAAAATCAGATTTCACCCATTCATGTCAATGGAAAAAATGTAAAAAGCTGCCAACGCAAAAACGGCTTGCCCGATTTGAACGAAACTTGGTATGCAGATCCCTCACTACCTGGGGTGATATGTTCTGGGGGTCTCGTGGCCCACCTGCACACGTGGGCGGCGCTACAAACAGAAAATCAGATTTCACCCATTCATGTCAATGGTAAAAATGTAAAAAGCTGCCAACGCAAAAACGGCTTGCCCGATTTGAACGAAACTTGGTATGCAGATCCCTCACTACCTGGGGTGATATGTTCTGGGGGTCTCGCGGCCCACCTGCACACGTGGGCGGAGCTACAAACATAAAATCAGATTTCACCCATTCATGGCAGTACTTGAGGGAGTACAGAGAAGAGCAACTAAACTGATAAAGGGAATGGAAAATCTCCCATATACCGACAGGTTGAAGCAGTTGGGACTTTTCTCACTGGAAAAGCGGAGACTTAGAGGAGACATGATAGAAACCTTCAAGATCCTGAAGGGCATAGAAAAAGTAGACAGGGACAGAT
This sequence comes from Geotrypetes seraphini, assembly GCF_902459505.1. NCBI lineage: Eukaryota > Metazoa > Chordata > Amphibia > Gymnophiona > Dermophiidae > Geotrypetes > Geotrypetes seraphini. The sequence continues at coordinate 69,483,787 of NC_047094.1, read as the reverse complement.
TTTTCAAATTAAGGACCACCACAAGTACAAGGGGGCACTCGGAGAAATTGAAAGGGGACAGGTTTAGAACAAACGCTAGGAAGTTCTTTTTCACTCAGAGGGTGGTGGATACATGGAACGTGCTTCCAGAGGCTGTTGTAGACAAGAAAACATTAAATGGTTTCAAAGAAAGTTTGGATAGATTCCTAGAAGAAAAAGGGATTGAAGGGTATAGATAGGTATAGACCACTACTCAGGCGATGGGCCTGATGGGCCGCCGCGGGAGCGGACCGCTGGGCAGGATGGACCTATGGTCTGCCTCAGCGGAGGCAACTTCTTATGTTCTTATGTTCTTATGTCAATGGAAAAAATGTAAAAAGCTGTGGGACCGATTTGAACGAAACTTGATATGCAGATCCCTCACTACCTGGGGTGATATGTTCTGGGGGTCTCGCGGCCCACCTGCACACGTGGGCGGAGCTACAAACATAAAATCAGATTTCACCCATTCATGTCAATGGAAAAAATGTAAAAAGCTGTGGGATCTCCAGTTATTTTACTTAGCAACCTTGACCCACCAAAACTTTGCAATGGCACAAGGCTTTGTGTAAAGAGGTTACTGTCCAATGTAATTGAAGCGACTATCTTAACCGGAAAGGGACAAGGTGAAACCGTATTTATCCCGCGGATACTACTTATTCCAACAGATCTTCCTTTTCAGTTTAAGAGATTGCAAATTCCAGTGAGACTTGCATTCTCTATCACAATCAACAAATCACAAGGACAGACTATTACATACTGTGGAGTGGATTTAAGATCCCCCTGTTTTTCCCATGGACAACTCTATGTTGCTTGCTCAAGGGTGGGTTCACCCAAGAATGTATATGTTCTTGCTCCTGGAGGTGAAACTAAAAATGTTGTTTATAATCAAGTTTTGTGTTAGTTGTATTGTATTCATTTTGTCAAATATTTCACATTATTATTTGACTATTGTACTTTTTATAAAGCTGTAAAAAAATAATTTCTTTCACCACTATAAAGTATCTTTATTTGAATCCATTTACAGTGTTATTGCTATAATTAAATACCCGTGCAACGCCGGGGCATCAGCTAGTTATTATTAAAGAAAGAAAGAAAGAATGGCCTATGGACTTCTCTTTTAGGAAATTATCCAAGCTTTTTTCAAACCCCACTAAACTAACTGATTTCACCACATTCACCAGCAAAGAATCCCAGAGTTTAATTACCTGTGAAGAAATACTTTCTCTGGTTTGTTTTAAATCTACTACTTAGTAGCTTCACCGCATGTCCCCTCGTCCTAATATTTTTGGAAAGAGTAAACACGCGATGATTCACAGCTACCCTTTCCACTCCACTCATTATTTTATAGACCCGTCATATCACATGAACACACACTACCCGAGGCATTTACATATAGCTTCCACGTTATCAGTACGCCCCTCTCCTTCAGTTCAGCACAGTACAGCATAATGTGACAGCCGCAAGAACCCACCACCTCTCCATTAACTCTCCCGCCCCCACCAGTTCGACCTACATATCAGATTTTAGTCACCCGTCATTTAATTTCTACTCATTAGATGATAAGTTTGGAAACAGATCAGCAAGGTTTTTTCCCCCCCCCTCATACGCTACTGATGGCACAGATCTGCTGAGAAAATCTCTCACTAAAAGTAGCAGAAAGTGCAGGAGGCATCTCTCTAAACCAGAGGTCTCAAAGTCCCTCCTTGAGGGCCACAATCCAGTCGGGTTTTCAGGATTTCCCCCATGAGATCTATGTGCATGCACTGCTTTCAATGCATATTCATTGGGGAAATCCTGAAAACCCGACTGGATTGCGGCCCTCAAGGAGGGACTTTGAGATCCCTGCTCTAAACCAATGCAGCATTCATGCTGACCAATACAACCATTATTTCTAACATATTACATGACGACAGATAAAGACCCAAGTGGTCCAACCATACATGCTCCATAAATTAATTTAGTTTAAATGGTCCTTTTTCTTAGATATTTCTGGGCCAGAAACACAGAGCCCTGCCTGGTAGTGTGCTTAGATTCCATCTACTGGAGTCTTCATCAAAGTTCACTCCAGCCCATCTTAACCATCAAAACCCTCCCCAGCCCGTCCTCAATTGAATGTCCATATACGGGACATAGGCCGTGCAAGCTTGTCCAGTACTGGCCTTAGTTCCTTCAATGTATGCCCATTATTTTCTGATTAGAGATCCTCTGTGTTCATCCCACGTTTGTTTGAACTCTGTCACCGTTTTCTTCTAACCACCTCCCAGATCTCACTCCTCTATGGACTGTCTCTCTTTTAACATTCATAAAGGGTGAGAAGCATACAGGTTGCATTTTATCCTTAGCATGCATTAGGGACAGTGAGGGAAGCAGACATGGTGGGATCAATATTTTGCCGGCAGCGGTAAGCATTTTATAGCTGCTGCCATCATTGTTCCCAGATATTCAATGCCGAGCAATGTCCAGGACCAGTACCGAATATCAGGATTTATAAGGCCAGCTAGCCCTTTATATGGTCAAGTGTGATATTCAGCACTTAACATCCTAAATAACACTGAATAAAGATAGGACTGAGTTTTATGCATCCAATTTAACTGCTAAGGTTAAGGGCTGAATATTGGCACTTTACTTAAGTGCCAACTCGGTTGGCAAACCACCCACAAAATAGCCAGCTTTGAATCTAGCAGTCTGTGGCAATATTCAGTGGCATTAATCAGTTAAGTGTTGCTCAATATTAGCAGAAAGCCCCAGACAAGTGATTTAAGCAGCCAAGAGCCTTTTCTGGCCAATTAAATCACTTGGAATACTGACTCTATTATTTTTTAATTAAAATTATACAGCACAACTTGTGCACTGGGGAGAGTAAGGAGAACCAGAATCTCCTCAGAACAGAGTTCTACCATCTTTCTATATCCCGAAGCACTCTGGTACTTCTTACTAAAGCACAGCCAGAACTCTCCAATGGTTTGCTAGAATAGTGAGGACATCACAAAAAATAATGGATGTCCTATAGATAGGAGCAAGAGAGGGGACCAGGTGCCAGATCTATCAGTAAAATTGTTCATTCCTTCCCCTATTTATTAACAGCAATTTGGAACAATCCACCTTCTCAAATAAGATCCTGTCTATCCTTTCAAGTTTTTCTAAAATCCTGAAAACTACTCTGTTTCAGCGTTTTCCAGTACATAAGTTTCCATGAGGTCAAGTCTCTCTATTAACTACAACTACTGTTAACCAAGTCGAGCCTTGTTTCTTAGGGATGACTCGGTATATAAGTCCAAGATTTACACTTTCCCTTCCGAATCCGAGGTTTCAGCATCCGCGGATTCAGTTATTCGCGATTTAAAAAAAAACCAACAAAACCCATTTTAATTTTTTAGGCTATTTTAAGCCCTCCCTTAAGCCTTACCTGGTGGTCTAGTGGGTTTTTGGCACAGGAGCGATCTTCCCATGCTCCTGCCCCATGCAGATTACTCATAGGAAATGGCTGCCTTGAGCTGCCATAGTCTCTTGAGAGACTACGGGAGCTCATGGCAGCCATTTCCTATAAGCGATCTGCATGGGGCAGGAGCGTGGGAAGATTGCTCCTGCCCTGAAAACCCACTAGACCACCAGGTAAGGCTTAAGGGGGGGGCTTACAGCGCTTAAAATAGCCATGGGGAAGCGGGGCTTAGGGGTAGAACCGGCCCGAATATTATTTGCGGTATTTTAATATTCGCGGGCTGGCTCTGTCTCTAATCCCCGTGGATACAAAGGGAGAAGTGTAGTTATGTTTAGGAGTTTCCTAATGATCCAATTAGTTTACATTTTAAACCTGTTTAGCTTGAGTCTGTGTTGGACAATACAGACAGTTGTGGCATCCAAACTTGACTCCAAGTTGGCTACGGTCAGGAGGTCAGTACATGTGACTATCCAGATGTCATCAGCATAGCTGCATCATATGCCTGGAACAGACTGCCTGAGTCAGTACATCAAGCTCTGTCCTTGGCAATATTCAAATCTAGGCTAAAAGCCCACTTTTTTCAAGGTTGCTTTTAACTCCTAACCCCTACTCACTTGTAAACTCGCATGCCTGAGAAACTCCTTGACTCCCCCCCCCCCCCACTTGTCCTATTTGTGAGTTTGATTAGATTGTAAGCTCTACTGAGCAGGTACTGTTTCTTAAATGTTTTACAGTACTGTGCTGCGTATGTCTAGCAGTGCTACAGAAATAAGTAGTAGTAGTAGTGATAGCATTAAAAACTGTCATGAGAACTTGCAATAAAGCTTACTGTCTGTATAATTTTGAGGTGGGCAGGACCAACTTTAATGCAAGCATTGCCCTGTGCAAACACCAGTAACAATGCCCTCCATGGCCAGAGGATTCCACCATACCCCTTTCTCTGGAATGGTGTGGATAGCAGTGCCCCTTCGACACCACCACCAACACAACCCTGGCTTGCTGTTGGTCCAATAAATAGTATCAGAGTCTGCAGGGAATCAGAGTGCCTCATCAAAACTGTTCTCAGCAAAGAGATTCTCTTAAGATGCTGCAGGTCCATTTCCGCAGAACCATGCAGATCTTTTCCTCTTCAGTGCACTGACATGCTAAAGGCAGGAATGAATCACTGAGACTGTGCCAGCAACTTTAGATACAACTTAAACTTCATTCAGCAAGACCCTTCAAGCGCAAATGCCATCTGTTTCTCAGTTCTGTTGCATCATGGTCTTATTCCTAGGTCTCCTTTCCCTTTGTACAATATACTGATATAATAGAAGTTATAGTCATGCCCTTTTTTTAAAAAAATCTCCCTTTCTAATTTCATTCTTCAGTTGCCATTTTATACACAAACACATACACAATGACAAAGAGATACTCATGCGTACATTCATGCACACACAGGCTAATAAAGACGCGAACATGTATTCTATAAATGTGCATTAAGATATACACACATCCAAGCTGATACACAGTCATATAAAAATGCTACAGAAATAGCCTAATGGTTACAGCAGTGGACTGAGAACCAGAGAAGCGCAGTTCAGATCCTACCGCAGTTCCTTGTGATCTTAAGTTGTGTAACCCTCTATTGCCCCAGGTACAAACTTAGAATGTGAGCCCTACATGCACAGAGAAACATCTCCTGTACCTAAATGTAACTCTACTTGAGCTACAACTGAAAACGGCACGAGCCAAAATCAAAATAAATATTTCAAGTTTTTTACTAGAGGTGTGATGTTTTCACCTCCTGTCTCATTAGTCATAGCTATCACCCTTTTCAGTAGTAGCCCAGAGATTCAAAATCTTCTCAATTTGCTCCAATGAGCAGCTAACACCATCTATTACTTACCCCTCAACCTCTCCAGCTCGAGGCCAATCCTGTACCACCCGCCCTGCATTCACCACAGCCCTGGAACCCATGCCAGTGGGATAATTTTCATGAGTAGACTTGCTCAGCTTCTTCCAGTCAGTGCCTCCACTGTGACACTGGGCCCTTCACTGAAGGAAAAAAAAAAGTCTCCTCAAATTTCATTTGCATCTTCTAGCCTCATTTGCATATACAGTATTGGTGAGTCAGTGGAGAAGCTGCCAAGCAGGTCTGAGTCCCATGCAGCTATGCACTGGAGAGGGGTTCTCCGACCATTGCACTGGGTGGGTGAGGTGGGGTGATGAGGGATCCAAGTTCTCCCAACAAGTGGAGGCACAGCAGCAGACTTATACACCCTAAGTCTTCCATACTCTTGACACCAAACTGGACCCCTGTTTCTCTCAGTGTACAAAACCTCACCATTCCTCTATCCCACACCCTAGAGCAGGGGTACCCAAATACATCGATCGCAATCGACTGGTAGATCGGGAAGGCAACGCGAGTCAATCACGGAGCCCATCCTAGACTCCATGATAGACTCGTGTTGCCGTCCCGATCTACTGGGCCGATCAGCCTTCCTCTCCCCGACGTCCCCCACCGCCGCCCCAAGCTCTCCCTGCAGAAGCATCGGACCGATCAGAATTTCTCTCCCTGATATCAATTCTGACGTCGTAGAGGAAGTTCTGGGCCAGCTAATTGCTACCTGGCTGGCCCAGAACTTCCTCTCAGACGTCAGAATTGACGTCGGGGAGCGGAATGCTGGTCGGTCCGACGCTTCTGTTGGAAGAGCTTGGGGGCCTGTTCCCCGATGGTGGCAGCGGCAAACCTAGTGGCTTGGGGGAAGGCAGGGAGAAAGAAAGAAAGGGGGCAGGCAGGGAGACAGAAAGAAGGGGGGCAGGGAGACAAAGAAAGAAGGGAAACAGAAAGAAAGGGGGCATTGAGAGAGAAAGGGAGGCAGGGTTACAGAAAGAAAGAAGGGAAACAGAAAGAAAGGGGGAACAAGGAGACAGAAAGAAAGAAGGGGGCAGGGAGAAAGAAAGAAAAAGTTGGGGGAGAGAATGAGGTCTGGAGGAGAGGAAGCATACAGGAGGCTGAAAGAATGGATGAAATATTGGATGCACAGTCAGAAGATGAAAGTGCAACCAGAGAAATCACCAGACAACAAAGGTAGGAAAAATGATTTTATTTTCAATTTAGTGATCAAAATGTGTCCGTTTTGAGAATTTTTATCTAATGTCTATATTTTGCACTATGGCTCCCTTTTACTAAACCGCAATAGCGGTATTTAGCGCAGGGAGCCTATGAGCGTCGAGAGCAGCACGGGGCATTCAGCGCAGCTCCCTGTGCTAAAAACTGCTATTGCGGTTTAGTAAAAAGGGAGAGGGTATATTTGTCTATTTTTGTATGGTTGTTACTGAGGTGACATTGCATAGAGTCATCTGCCTTGACCTCTTTGAAAACCCCCCGGAATAATTAACATTTTCTCTGCCTTTCAGTGTGCTTTGTGGGGTTTTTTTTAATTTTTATTTTATTGTTGGTAGATCATTTTGACTTGGTCATTTTAAAAGCAGCTCGCAAGCCCATAAAGTGAGGGCACCTCTGCCCTAGAGCTATCAGCCAGCATAGGACTCAGAGCAGGCAATCCATACCAAAGAAAGGATTTACCAACTGCATCAACGCCTTGCCCCCTGATTCTTCTGACAGGGCTTCCAAAATCTTCTAACACCTATCATCAGTCACAACCCAGCAAAGAAATCCACTTCCCTTCCTAGTTGCTGAGAATTAAACTGTGTCAACGGGTCAATAGAAATGGTCAGTGGGAGCAGCACGTAAAAGGCACAGAAGGTCAGAGAGAGCTAAATATAGGCAGATGGGGTTAAGATATATCAGAGGGGACATCCCAGGGTAAGAGGGATAAATCTATGAGCAGGAAGGGCTGGGTATAGGAGATGTACATGCTGCAGAGCCTGCTCAAGTCATTATACACTGCTGCAAGTTGTAGGTGGGGAGTCAAAGTGTTGAATCTACATGCAGGGGAAAGAGGAAGACAGTACAAAGATCCTCCTGTGGCCATGTCAGCAGGCCACAGTATGATCTGCAGGAAGACAAGAAGAGCAGCACAGGGTATTGAACGGAAACATTGTCTCACTTCCTGAGAGGATGCATGCGGAATCAGAGGTGGAAGAAACGGGGCTGTAGAACTCCTAGCGGTTATATTACAGGAAGAATTCACTGGCAGACAACAAAATGACATGTTGAACCACCACCTCGAACTACAAATGCCATGCTGCTCTGAAATATAAGATCAAAACTGGGCAACTTGGCAGCCCAAAGAAGGGGAAAATAATTTGATAGGAAAAGAGAAAAAATTATTTATTTATATATATATAGGGAACTGCTTTTTCATGAAGAGATTCACTCAAAATGGAATTCCAAAGAAAATCAGGACAGTGCAGCCATACACATATCACCTCTATCCCAATACTACGGAACCACACACTTGTATGTACCCTTTTGCTCACCTACATACCCACCCTTACACTCCACACTCCACTCACTGCACCCACACAGCTACTTATGCACACCTGCTCTGACCACATACCCCCACAATCTCGCAACATAAACCTACCATATATTACCCACACATAAACATCTACTTTCACCACTCACTCCATATACTCCATCACAGTCATAATCACCATCAATCACTACAGCACAGTCCCAAAAACACAATCTCACTAACCTTATTTACTCACAGCCCCTTACACAAACCACCACCTAGCCATTCAAAAACATGGCTCAGATATCCACCTCCTGTGTATAGCCCTATTCCTCCTTTCACATATACCCTCAAACACACACATCATATAAAGAGAGCCCCCATATACAGAAAATGCTACATGTCAACAACCTATTTATAATCTCACAACTACCCATGTTCTCCATTCCCTCCCCCAAAACACAGTCCTGTCATACATTCACCCCTACTTCTATACCTTCTACTAATCTATATTGAAAGGTATTCCCAAAACTATGTTCCCCCTCCCTTCCTCCTTTTTTGAAACTTTTGTTTTATTTATGTTTAAAACCATTTTTATTGGTTTGCAATAAATGAGATCATAAAATGTACAACATCAGCATATAGAACTCCAAAAACACAACAATCCCCAATCCATACCTTCTCCCCCAAACCCCCCTCTCCGGGAACACCAGCAACTATAGGTTTGATAAAGTGAACCGCTATGAAGCAGTATAGGAAAACATGAAATATCCAATCAAATCAGTACCAAATTCGTCCTCTAATACAGGACGTCAGTGTATTACTAAAAGGATTCCAACACTGAGCAAAAAGATGACCAGCTCGTGAGTCTAAATCCAGAATATCTCAGCGTTCCAATAAGACTTGTTGTATCATGAGTGCTCTCCATTGAAATATGGTTGGTGGGCATGGAAAAAGCCAAAAGGCCAAAATACTCTTTCTTCCAAACATAAGGGCTTTTACTTTTGTTTTATTTATTAAATTTTGACTCACCTTACTGCACACATTCTAATGCATAGCAAGTAAAATACATCTACTTTCCTTCCCTCATACCTTCTCACACTGCACCTGTTTTTCTCTCCTAAAGATGCCTCTCTCTTGCTTCCATTTCTCTGCTACTGAAGGAAATTCAGAAGACTGAGATAGTAAAAACATTAAAGTGGTGGGTGGAGGAGCAGAAAGTGTGAGAGACCCTGGGGGTATCCACTCATTGCAAAAATGGCTGGGGAAGTCCCACTCCGAGCTCTATGTCAGAGGCTTGGTTCCCTAAGGACAGGAGTCCCCTCTCATATGTGCAACCCCCACACAATAAGTGGTACCCAGTGAGAACAAAGGAATAAAACGAGGGAATCCCACCCGATATTCCACGCCCAAAGCAAGGCAAATGCAGAATAATAAAACACAAGTGTAAATAATAAAATGCCGTACATGTTTCATCTCTCAACAACTGAGAATGGTACTAGGTGCTGTGTTCCTAAAGGCACTGTCCTTTATATCCAGGACATGTTCCATCACCATAAATGGTGTTAGGGAGGCACCATCCTTTATACCCAGGACACCCATTATCTTTCAATACCCCAGCATAATATTAAGGGTGCTATGTTGCTGGAGATGCTGCCCTGGGATAAAGGGAGTCACACACGGTTACACAGTGTACAAATGCTTCAAAGGTCTCACTGCAACATGCAGGGCCTGCCAGGCATAGTCCCGGCTGTAGCTCTCGGTGGCACTTTCACTTCTCTAATTCTCTTCCTTTACAGCTCCAGAGCTCATTACAAACAAAATTTACAGAAATCACTCCTAAATATAGATATCAGAAAAGCCACAAACAGCACCAGCTGACTGGACTCTGAAGTCTGTCCAAATTGAGGGGGAACCCAGATTCTGCAAGAGGAAAAGGGGCGTGAAGGGGAAGGAACCCTCATCTAGGCAGGGCAGCAAGCAGCAACAAAACTTTGGCAGTCCCAGTTGCTTCAGTCAGCAACAGCACTGCTGCTCTTAACAATGGTTGATGACATCACAGAAGCACAGCTGCTCTAAGAACAGTTGATGACTTCATAGTAGAAACACAGCTGCTCTAATAATGACTGATGACATCTCAATGCAGCTATGTACAGTATCTACTCAGAGTTAACTGACTGAAAAGCAAAATTAACCTAGACAACATAAGAACTGCCATCTCCAGATCAGACCTTCGGTCCATCAAGTCCGGCAATCCGCACACGCAGTGGCCTAGCAACTGGCATATTTTTAGTCACCCTTATCCCTCTATGCCTCTCGTAAGGAAATGTGCATCTAGTTTGCTTTTAAATCCTAGAACGGTTGATTCCGCAACAACCTCCTCAGGGAGGGCATTCCAGGTATCCACCACTCGTTGCATGAAGCAGAACTTCCTGATAATTGTCCTGGACTTGTTCCCCCTTAGCTTCAGTGTCCCCTTGTCCGTGTCACATTGGACATTGTAAATAATTTTTTTTCTGCTCTATTTTGTCGATTCCTTTCAGTATTTTGAAAGTCTCGATCATATCCCCTTGCAGTCTCCTTTTCTCAAGGGAGAACAATCCCAGTCTCTTAAGTCGTTCCTCGTATTCCAAGTTCTCCATACCCTTTATTAGCTTCGTTGCTCGTCTCTGTACCCTCTCCAGCAGTTTTATATCCTTCTTTAGGTTGGGAGCCCAATGTTGGACACAGTATTCCAAGTGTGGTCTGACCATTGCTCTACTCGTGATTCCTTTCTTTAGCATGCCTAACATTCTATTTGCTTTCTTTGCCGCTGCCGCGCATTGTGCCAACGGCTTCAAAGTCCTATCTATCAGTACATCCAGGTCCTTTTCTTGTTCGCTCTTACCCAAAATTGCACCTGACATTCTATACCCGTGTTCCTTGTTCTTTCTGCCTATATGCATTACCTTGCACTTTTCCACATTAAACTTCATCTGCCATTTCTCTGCCCATTTCTCTAACTGACACAAGTCACTCTGGAGTTCCTCGCTATCCTTCTGCGATCTGATTGCCCGGCATAGCTTTGTGTCGTCTGCAAACTTGATGATCTCACTGGATGTTCCTTCTTCTAGGTCATTGATTAAAATATTAAATAAGATGGGCCCAAGTACCGAGCCCTGGGGTACACCGCTAGTCACTGTCTCCCAGTCTGAGAACTTCCCATTTATGCCCACTCTCTGCTTTCTGTTCTCCAGCCATTTGCCTATCCATCATAGTATATCTCCCTCTATTCCATGGCTTTGTAGTTTTCTGAGAAGTCTCTCATGTGGAACCTTGTCGAACGCTTTCTGGAAGTCCAAGTATATTATGTCCACCGGTTCTCCACTATCAATTTGTTTCTTCACAGTCTCAAAAAATTGAAGTAAATTCGTTAAACATGATTTCCCTTTCCTGAAGCCATGTTGACTGTCTCTCATCAGGTCATGTGTATCCAAGTGCTGGACTAAGAACATAAGCAATGCCTCTACTGGGTCAGACCTGAAGTCCATCATGCCCAGCAGTCCGCTCACGCGGTTGCCCAACAGGTCCAGGACCTGTGCAGTAATCCTCTATCTATACCCCTCTATCCCCTTTTCCAGCAGGAAATTGTCCAATCCTTTCTTGAACCCCAGTACCGTACTCTGCCTTATTACGCTCTCTGGAAGCGCATTCCAGGTGTCCACCACACGTTGGGTAAAGAAGAACTTCCTAGCATCCGTTTTGAATCTGTCCCCTTTCAACTTTTCTGAATGCCCTCTTGTTCTTTTATTATTCGAAAGTTTGAAGAATCTGTCCCTCTCTACTCTATGCCCTTCATGATCTTATAAGTCTCTATCATATCCCCTCTAAGTCTCCTCTTCTCTAGGGAAAAGAGACCCAGTTTCTCCAATCTCTCAGCGTATGAAAGGTTTTCCATCCCCTTTATCAGACGCGTCGCTCTCCTCTGAACCCTCTCGAGTAACGCCATGTCCTTCTTAAGGTACGGCGACCAATATTGGACGCAGTACTCCAGATGCGGATGCACCATCGCCCGATACAAAGGCAGGATAACTTCTTTTGTTCTGGTTGTAAAACCCTTCTTGATTATGCCTAGCATTCTGTTTGCCTTCTTAGCGGCCGCTGCGCACTGTGCCGTCGGCTTCATTGTCATGTCCACCATTACTCCCAAGTCCCTTTCTTGGGTACTCTCATTTAATAACATCCCTCCCATCATACAGTTGTACCTCGGGTTTCTGTTTCCCACATGTAATACTTTACATTTCTCAACATTGAACTTCATCTGCCATCTCGTCGCTCATTCCCCTAGTTTGTTCAAGTCCCTTTGCAATTCTTCACAGTCCTCTTTAGTCCGAGCTCCACTAAAATAGTTTGGTATCGTCTGCAAATTTTATTATCTCACACTTCGTCCCTGTTTCTAGATCATTTATGAATATATTAAACTAGTCTTTAAGCCCATTACATTAATGGGTGCTAGAATAGATGTGTCTTTCTCTCTCTCTCTCTCTCTCTCTCCTTGGCTGCTTTCTGTCTTTCTTTCTTTCTGTCTCTTTTTCCTCCGCTGTCCACCACCACCCCTTGCCAGCTCCCTCTGTCCAGCAGTAGCCCTTCTTCCTTCCTTTTATGTCCCCCGTGTCCAGCAGCACCTCTTCTGTGCTCCCCCTGTCCCTCTTCACTGCTCCCCAGTCCATCAGCACCTCTTCCGTGCACCCCCTGTCCCTCTTACCTGCTCCCCAGTCCATCAGCACCTCTTCTGTGCTCCCCCTGTCCCTCTTCCCTGCTCCCCGGTCCATCAGCACCCCTTACCTGCTTCCCCTGTCCAGCATGTTCGTTTGCAGCCTCTTTCCTGTTCCCCCGTCCATCAGCACCTCTTCCGTGCTCCCCCTGTCACTCTTCCCTGCTCCCCGGCCCATCAGCACCCCTTACCTGCTCCCCCTGTCCAGCATGTTCGTTTGCAGTATGATGAGGATAGCGGCCAGCTGTAGCGAACCTCACAGGCCGCTATGCACCTCAGTAGCAAGTTCCCTCTGACGCGATCGCATACGTCAGAGGAAACGTGCTACTGAGGTGCTGAGCGGCCTGCGAAGTTTGTTACAGGCGACCGCTATTCTCACCAGGCTCCTTTGAAGAGCGGCGTCGGCAGTGGTACTGGGCGGCGATGATGCGGCTCTGGCGCCGCTGGGAGAGAGCTTGCCTGCAGCTTCTTCCAGCAGCAGCAGTTGGTGAGTGAGGGCGGGAGGAGCGGAGTGGCCAGAGTGTTCCCTGCCGCCGGTTCTAAAATGGAACACGGCCATGGATCACACACCACTGCGGCAGGGAACACAAAATCCTTAGGGTTTTATTATATAGGATAGTAGCGGCCCGAGCACCAAGCCCTGCGGGACCCCACTCGTGACCCTCCTCCAGTCTGAGTAGTGGCCCTTCACTCCTACCCTCTGTTTCCTCCCCGCCAAACAGTTTCTGATCCATCTATGTATGTCTCCTTCCACCCCATGGTTCTTCAGTTTCCGGAGTAGGTGTTCATGGGGCACCTTGTCAAAGGCTTTTTGGAACTCTAGATATATGATGTCTATGGGGTCTCCTTTGTCCATCCATTTGTTAATTCCTTCGAAGAAGTGTAATAAGTTCGTTAGGCATGATCTCCCCTTGCAGAAACCATGTTGGCTGGTTATCAGAAGTTCGTTTCTTTCAAAATGTTCATCGATGTTTTCTTTTATCAGTGCTTCCGCCATTTTCCCCGGAACCAAGGTCAGACTTGTAGTTTCCCGGGTCACCTCTTGATCCCTTTTTAAAGATGGGCTATCTTCCAGTCCTCCGGGATCATGCCTGTTTTCAGGGATAGATTGCAAATTTGCTGCAGTAATTCCACTATCTCCTCCTTTAATTCCTTCAGAACCCTTGGATGGATTCCGTCTGGACCCGGGGATTTGTCAGTTTTTAGTTTTTCTATCTGCCTGCGTACATCACCAAGGCTCACTTCCATGGATGTTAATTTTTCTGCTTGATTTCCATTGAAGAATTGCTCAGGTTCCAGTATGTTGGATGTATCTTCGTTTGTAAATACAGACGAAAAGAATATGTTAAGTCTTTCTGCCACTTCTTTCTCCTCCTTCACCACTCCCCCTCCTTCACCACTCCCTTCCTGTCTCCGTCGTCCAGCGGTCCCACCTCCTCCCTAGCCGGTTGCTTCCCTTTAACATATCTAAAGACTATGCTATCCTTAATCAGTGCCTCAACCATCTTTCCAGGGACAGACATAAGACTCACAGGTCTGTAGTTGCCCGATTCTCTTCTTGATCCTTTTTTGAAAATAGGTGTGACGTTCGCTATCTTCCAGTCATCCGGTATCTGTCCAGTTCTAATTGACAGGTTGGCAAGTTTTTGCAATAGTTCTCCAATTTCAACCCTCAGTTCTTTTAAGACTCTCGGGTGAATTCCATCCGGTCCAGGGGATTTGTCACTTTTAAGTTTGTCGATCTGGTAGTATATCTGGTCCAAGTCCACTTCTACTGTGGTGAGGCTGTCCTCTATTACTCCTTTGAACACTTTCACTGCTTCTGGTATTGTTGCGGTGTCCTCCTTCGTAAAGACAGACGCAAAGAAGGAATTTAGTCTGTCTGCAATTTGTTTGTCTTCCTTGATGTACCCTTTTCTTCCCTTGTCATCCAGCGACAGGTATCCCATTCCAGTTTCACACCTTGAGCAATAACAATACCTCCACTACATAATGACTCTCTACTATATATAGGCAATTCTCTCAGCACTGACTCGTAGAAATCACCTATCAATATCCATCATCAGATGTTGTAAAGGATAGGGGATGCTGCAGAACAGAATTTAGGCACACTGGCAGACATGAAGGAGGATCTAAGTACCTGATTTATAGATGATGAATGCTGAACTCAGCAGTCATTACCCGGAGAAGACATGGCATGTAGTAGTGTCTTCCTTTAAAAAGTTACATTTGTGTCCTACCTGTTGGCCATATGCTGGCGTATACCATGGTCCTTTCTCCCCCTTTGAATGCAGGATGGGCAGGCTCAGGAGAGGAAAGCTTGCTGTAGCTTCCAAGTAAGCAGTGTGAGAGCAGTCACATCACACCAAAAACTCTTTGAGACATGAAGCATGAAAGGGAGGAAGAATCATCATTCCCGCCCCCAAACTGCCTGCAAATTGCAACCTTAGCCCTCTCCATCTTCATTGTCCTTCAGGAGCTCAACCTGGGAGGGAGGGGAGCCTCAGTTTTCCAGAGACAGGTTTAAGGTAATTACTCACTAATGCCCCCCTGTCACACACATACAACTTCCTCATTACCACCACCCTCCCCTTAGAGCAGACACACACACACAAAATATGCACACAGAGAAACTGACATATCCACACAGAGACACAGCGATACCCAATGTAGTACACATGCACAAAATGGCTCATGCAAAAAAAGACATACAGATGATACCACAGAGCAACACAAACAGTGGGGCT
Source organism: Geotrypetes seraphini (assembly GCF_902459505.1). Classification (NCBI taxonomy): domain Eukaryota; kingdom Metazoa; phylum Chordata; class Amphibia; order Gymnophiona; family Dermophiidae; genus Geotrypetes; species Geotrypetes seraphini. The sequence continues at coordinate 69,468,421 of NC_047094.1, read as the reverse complement.
AACATATATAGGCACACTGACACATTGTGCAAGACAGGCATATATATAGTAAAACAGAAGGACACACACATTGCTCTCAGACTGAGAAGCTGCTGACAGGAACCTGCTTGGAGTACTACATGTTGGAAGTCTAATGCCACAAAGTTCACAGTATTCAATTATAACCTCTTTCACTGCATACTTCACTCCCTCATATTCCTCTTTTCACTACCACCTCGCACTTACACAACCAAAGCTATGATCAGTGAAACCTCTGCCCTCCCTCCCCTCTTCCTTCTTCTGCAATATTACAGCACATTCAAATACCATTGAGGAAAAGCAGAAGTTTCTAGGACTTGTACCGTGGCTATAAAGACCCACCTATAGCATCTGTAGTAATCATACAGATGCTGTAGTAATTGTACAGAGAGCACATTCCCAAACTATTTCATAGTACCTCTGAATTTAAGTCTAACCAAAGAAGTCTTCAAAGACTTCAGCGGATTCAGAACACTGAGGCCAGGCTGATCTTTGCAAAAAACAAATATGATCATGTTTCCCCACTCCTGTCCAAACTTCACTGGCTTCCAGTAATTTCCAGGGTTCACTTTAAATGCGCCTGCCTAGCTTTTAAGATCCTACACGGAATCCTCCCTACCCTAATTCCACTATCTCGGAACTCCTTGAGTCCTGATTCCACCAGATCCACCCAAAAACTTATATCCTTCCCCATGCTAAAAGGTATCCACTATGGGAAAATTAGGGAAATCTCTCTTCTTCAGAATCACCAAGCTCTGGAATAACCTTACTGCCCCACTACGGAATCTGGGCTCCTTCCAACTATTCCGAAAGCACCTGAAAATTAGGCTCTCTTCCCCCCTATACTCAACCTCCAACCCCATTATTCTGTTCCTTCCTTACATTAAACTCTTGTAAACCGCACCGAGCTCCATAATTATGGAGAGGATGCGGTATATAAACTTAAGGTTTTCATCTCCACCACCTCTCTCAGGAGCGCATTCCAGGCATCCACCACCCTTTCCGTAAAGAAGAATTTCCTTACATTGCTCTTGAGTCTACCACCCCTCAACCTCAAATTATGTCCTCTGGTTTTACCATTTTCATTTCTCTGGAAAATATTATGTTCAAGTATTTGAGCGTCTGAATCATAACGCCGAGTGAGGTGATTAAATTTGCAGATGACACTAAACTTTTCAAAGTTGTTAAAACGCATGTGGTTTGTGAAAAATTGCAGGCAGACTTTAAGAAATTGGAAGACTGGGCGTCCAAGTGGCAGATGAAATTTAATGTGGACAAATGCAAAATGATGCACATTGGGAAGAATAACCTGAATCACAGTTACTGGATGCTAGGGTTCACCTTGGGGGTTAGTGCCCAAGAAAAAGATCTGGGTATCATTGTAGACAATATGTTGAAACCTTCTGCCCAATGTGCGGCGGTGGACAAAAAAGCAAACAGGATGCTGGGAATTATTAAAAAAGGAATGGTTAACAAGACTAAGAATGTCATAATGCCCCTGTATCGCTCCATGGTGCAACCTCATTTGGAGTATTGCATTCAATTCTGGTCTCCTTATCTCAAGAAAGATATAGTGGCACTAGAAAAGGTTCAAAGAAGAGTGACCAAGATGGTAAAGGGGATGGAACTCCTCTTGTATGAGGAAAGACTAAAACAATTAGGGCTGTTCTGCTTGGAAAAGAGATGGCTGAGGGTGGATATGATTGAAGTCTACAAAATCCTGAGTGGAGTAGAACGGGTACAAGTGGATCGATGTTTTGCGCCGTCAATAATTAAAGACTAGGGGACACTTGATGAAGTTATCGGAAATACTTTTATGATATAAAAAGTCACGAGTGGAGTGCCACAGGGTTCGGTGCTTGGACCCGTGCTCTTCAACTTATTTATAAACGACCTGGAAATTGGTACAACAAATGAGGTGATTAAATTTGCCGACGATATGAAGTTATTCAGAGTAGTGAAGGCACAGGAGGATTGCGAAGATCTGCAACGGGACATAAACATGCTCAAGAAATGGGCCGCGACATGGCAAATAAAGTTTAACGTGGATAAGTGTAAAGTGATGCATGTCGGTAACAAAAATCTTATACAGGATGTCCGGTGCAGTACAGGAAAGAGACTTGGGAGTACTGGTTGACAAGTCAATGAAGCCATCCGTGCAATGTGCGGTGGCGGTGGCGAAAAGGGCGAACAGAATGCTAGGAATGATTAAGAAGGGGATCACGAACAGATCGGAGAAGGTTTATCATGCCACTTTACCGGGCCATGGTACGCCCTCACCTGGAATACTGTATCCAGCACTGGTCGCCGTACATGAAGAAGGACACAGTACTACTCGAAAGGGTCCCGAGAAGAGCGACTAAAATGGTTAAGGGGCTGGAGAAGTTCTGTACAGTGAGAGATTAGAGAAACTAGGCCTCTTCTCCCTTGAAAAGAGAATACTGAGAGGGAACATGATCAAAACATTCAAGATAATGAAGGGAATAGACTTAGTAGATAAAGACAGATTGTTCACCTTCTCCAAGGTAGAGTGAACAAGAGGGCACTCTCTAAAGTTAAAAGGGGATAGATTCCATACAAATGTAAGAAAGTTCTTTACCCAGAGAGTAGTAGAAAACTGGAATGCTCTTCCGGAGGCTGTTATAGGGGAAAACACCCTCCAGGGATTCAAGACAAAGTTAGATAAGTTCCTGCTGAACCAGAACATACGCAGGTAGGGCTACTCTCAGTTAGGGTGCTGGTCTTTGACCAGAGGGCCGCCGCATGAGCGGACTGCTGGGCACGATGGACCACTGCTCTGACCCAGCAGTGGCAATTCTTATGTTCTTATATACTTCAAAAAAAGAAAAAGGAAGTGCAGGGTACAAAAACAAATCTTTTTGGCCGCTAGAGTCGCACACAAAGGCTGGAATCTCCTCCGACAATCTTGAAGGGCACAGAGTAATCCTGGAAAATGCGTATCAGGGCTCCATCATATTTGAGACTGTCCCTCTTAAGCCGATACTTTCACCACTACGGGCCAAGGCATTTGGCCCACACGATGAGTGCGCTCTAGGCAGAGGGATCCCATGCCAGCCAGCAAGGGAAATTTGGCAACTAGCCATTCCTTTAGCAATGTACCTAACTGCCGGTTGGAAAGAGTCTCTGCGACTCCGATAAAGCGGAGGTTGTCCCTGCGGAACCGATTCTTCAGGTCCTCCATTCTCTCTGCCTGCGCTGTCAGACGTTTCTCTAATTGAGAAATCTGTGCACATGTGGTCTGTGAAGAGTCCTCCATCGTTGAGTCACGAGTCTCCAACTCACTAGTATGGCACACAGTATCCCCCAACAGAGTTTCTTAATGGGTAATCTGACCTGAGAGCTTTTCCATTTTAGGCGCTAACGCTGTAGTCACTGCAGAGGTAAGTTGGGGTAACTGGCCTTCCGCACTCAATGTTCCAGTCTCGGTCATCTTGTCATCAGCAGGCCGCGATCTTTCTTTGTCTTTTTTAGTCACTCGACCAGCCATACTGCCTCCCAATTTAGAAACAAATTGGTCCATAGAGAAACAGCTGCCAGGAAATAGCGCTACAGAGAGGCAAACAATCTCAGAACAAATCCATTAAAGGATACTGTGAGCGGGGATCCAGGAGCTGTAGAAGCTGTGTCTGCTCTCCTCACTGCATCACGTGATCTCTCATGGAAATACTTTTAAAACCAATAGGAGGAAATTTTTTTCACTCAGAATAGTTAAGCTCTGGAACACATCGCCTGAGGATTTGGTAAGAGCAGATAGCGTAGCTGGTTTTAAGAAAGGTTTGGACAAGTTCCTGGAGGAAATGTCCATAGGCTGTTGTTGAGAAAGACATGGGGGAAGCTACTGCTTGCCCTGGATTGGTAGCATGGAATATTGCTACTCCTTGGGTTTTGGCCAGGTACTAGGGATCTGGATTGGCCACCGTGAGAACTGGCTACTGAGCTTGATGGACCATTGGTCTGACCCTGTAAGGCTATTCTTATGTTCTTATACGCGGATGTGACGCAATGACGTTGTGTGCGAGTGACATCGTCGCGACGAGAGCAGGCAGTTGGGGATGGGGGTGGGGCTGGAGCAGGCCCAGGGCGAGGATGGGTGGAACTGGGTGGGCCTCGGGGCAGGTCTAGGAGTCCAGATTTTGCAGTCGGAAAATCTGGTCACCCTAACAATGAATATACTTGAGAGAGATTTGCATACCAAGAAGGAAGTGCATGCAAATCTATCTTATGCATATTCATTGTGGATATTCTGAAAACCTGACTGGCCAGGTGGTCCCTGAGGACTGGGTTGAAAACCACTGGTCTAGAGCAGGGATCTCAAAGTCCCTCCTTGAGGGCCGTAATCCAGTCGGGTTTTAAAGATTTCCCCAATGAATATGCATGAGATCTATGTGCATGCACTGCTTTCAAAGCATATTCATTGGGGAAATCCTGAAAACCCGACTGGATTGCTGCCCTCAAGGAGGGACTTTGAGATCCCTGCACTATATCAACTGGCTCGCCTTTATCCACATGCTTATTCACACCTTCAAGTCAAGCAAATTTGTGAGGCAAGATCTCCCTCGGCTGAACCCATGCTGACTCATAGAAACATAGAAACATAGAAAGTGACGGCAGATAAGGGCCAAGGCCCATCAAGTCTGCCCACACCAATGACTCTCCCCTACCTCCCTTTGCGAAGAGATCCCACCTTTCGATCCCAGTTAGCTTTAAAATCAGGCACACTGCTGGCCTCAATCACCTGCATCGGAAGACCATTCCATCGATCCACTACCCTCTCGGTGAAGAAGTATTTCCTGGTGTCGCCATGCAATGTCCCTCCCCTGATTTTCCATGGATGCCCTCGTGTTGACGTGGGTTCCTTGAAGAAGAAGATATCCTCCCCCACCTCAATACGGCGCGTGAGGTACTTGAATGTCTCGATCATGTCCCCCCTCTCCCTGCGTTCCTCTAGGGAGTAGAGCTGCAATTTATTCAGCCGTTCCTCATACGGGAGATCCCTGAGCCCCGTGACCATCCGTGTGGCCATTCGCTGGACCGATTCAAGTCTCAGCACATCTTTGCGGTAATGTGGTCTCCAGAATTGTACACAGTATTCCAGATGGGGTCTCACCATGGACCTATATAATGGCATTATGACTTCGGGCTTACGGCTAACGAAACTCCTTCGTATGCAACCCATGATTTGTCTGGCTTTAGATGAAGCTTTCTCCACCTGAGTTGCAGTCTTCATGTCCTCACTGATGATTACCCCTAAGTCTCGTTCCGCTACAGTTCTCTCTAGAATCTCACCATTAAGAGTGTAAGTCTTACATGGATTTTTGTTGCCAAGGTGCATGACCTTGCATTTTTTGGCATTGAAGTTTAGTTGCCAGGTCCTGGACCAATTCTCCAGTAGGAGGAGGTCGTGTGCCATACTATCGGTCTTGGATTTGTTGTCAGGTCCTGTTGTGTTCTTGTCCACTATATTGCATAATTTGGCGTCATCAGCGAATAACGTTAATTTACCCTGAAGCCCCTCAGCCAAGTCCCTTATGAAGATGTTGAACAAGATTGGGCCCAAGACCGAACCCTGCGGCACTCCACTTATCACCTCTGTCGTTTCGGAGGGGGAGCCATTCACCACCACCCTCTGAAGTCTACCTCCTAGCCAGTCCCCCACCCATGTAGTCAAGGTATCTCCCAAACCTATAGAGCTCATCTTGCTCAACAACCTGCGGTGTGGTACGCTATCAAATGCTTTGCTGAAATCTAAGTACACGACGTCCAGGGACTCCCCAATATCCAGCTTCCTCATCACCCAGTCAAAGAAGCTGATCAGGTTGGATTGACAGGACCTCCCCTTTGTAAACCCATGTTGACGGGGATCTCGCAGATTCCCCTCGTTAAGGACCGTATCCAATTGGTGTTTGATTAGAGTTTCCATTAGTTTGCTTACTATTGATGTGAGACTCACTGGTCTGTAGTTCGTAGCTTCCGTCCTGCTTCCTTTTTTGTGGAGTGGAATGACATTAGCCGTTTTCCAGTCTAGCGGGACTTTTCCTTTGCTAAGGGAGAGATTGAAGAGTGTTGATAGTGGTTTCGCTAAGGTGTCTCTTAACTCCCTGAGTACTCTGGGGTGTATGTTGTCTGACCCCATAGCTTTGTGAACCTTGAGTTTGGATAGTTCACTGTAGACACTACTGGGCGTAAACTCAAAGCTGCAAAACGGGTCTATCGAGCTATCCCCTGTTGGTAGCTGAGGGCCGGATCCCTGCGCCTCACGGGTGAAAACTGAGCAAAAGTATTCATTTAACAGTTTAGCCTTCTCGGAGTCCGATTCTACATAGTTCCCGTCCGGTTTCCTAAGGCGTACTATCCCTCCTGTGTTCCTGTTTCTATCACTAATATACCTAAAAAATGCTTTATCGCCCTTTTTGATATTCTTTGCTAGATTCTCCTCCGCCTGCAATTTGGCCTCTCTGACTGCTGTTTTGACGGTTCTTGACTTGGCCAGATAGTCTTCCCTGGATCCCTGCTTCCCAGAATGTTTGAAGGAGATGAATGCTCTTTTCTTCTCTTTTATGAGGTTGGAGACCTCCGTAGAGAACCACTGCGGTTTGTTTTTTCTTCGTCGTTTACTTACAGATTTAATAAATCGGTTTGTTGCTTCATGTATGGTAGCTTTCAGTGTTGACCACAATTCCTCTACATTATCAGTCTCTGCTTGGTTTTGCAGCAACTGATGGATGAATTCCCCCATGTCCTCGAAGTTGGTGTCCTTGAAGCTGAGGACCTTAGTTAATGTGTTGGATTTGGTGAAACCTTTTCTGAGGTTAAACCATACCATGTTGTGGTCACTGGATGACAGCGTGTCTCCCACAGAGACAACTGTGACACTTCCTCCGTTGGTAAGTATTAGGTCTAGAATCGCCTGATCCCTAGTTGGCTCCAAAACCATTTGCTTGAGTCTTGCTCCCTTTATAGAGTTTAATAGCCTTCTGCTGCTGCCGGTTGCAGAGGAAAGTGTGTTCCAATTCACGTCAGGCATATTGAAGTCACCCATCAATACTGTGTCCCCACGCAAGATGATATTCTCTATGTCCTCGATTAATTCCATATCAAGGTCTTCCTGTTGCCTTGGAGGTCTGTATACTATGCCAAGGTACAGACATTTGTCCTTTCCCCTGGCCAAATTTACCCAAAGGGATTCCCCTGTGTACCTAACATCTGTGATTCTGGTAACTTTGATGTCATCTTTGGCATATAGTGCTACCCCTCCTCCCATTTTGCCCTCCCTGTCTCGGTGGAACAAATTGTAACCCGGTATGACCATGTCCCACCTGTGGGAGTGCGTAAGCCAGGTTTCGGATATCGCCACCACATCTAGGTCGGCGCCCCTCATTTCCGTCTCCAATTCCAGAATCTTGTTGCCCAAACTGTGGGCATTGACGTACATAGCCTTCCAAATCCTAGGTTTGTTATGGCTATCTAGTGATATTCCCGATTGAGCTCCATCGGCTCCTTTGGTATTGTTTGCAATGTGTGTATTCTCCTTAGACCCTGAAACACAGTGTGAATTTACCCCGGACTCGAAAATGTCAGTATCCCCCCCAGATCCATGATTGCTATGTGTATATACCACAGATCCTGAATGGTATTTGCAGCTTACTTCATTAGATAGGTTATTAGTGCCCGTACCCTCCCCCAACTTACCTAGTTTAAAGCCCTATGGACTCAGTCTCATTAATCATGTTTGTCTACGTGTTCCACAATTTTATTTTTTATAATCGTTTCTACCATTTTGCCCCGCACCAAAGTGAGGTTTACCAGTCTGTAATTTCCTGGAACTCCCCTGGATCCCTTTTTAAAAAATTGGCATAACATTGGCCACCCTCCAATCTTCAGGTACTATAGACAATTTTAGCGACAGGTTACAGATCACTAACAGCAGGTCAGCAATTTCATGTTTGAGTTCTTTTAATACCCTGGGATGTATACCATCTGGTCCTGGTGATTTATTACCCGATTTGGCTGTGCGAAGGAAAGCTTTTCAAAACCCAGACAAAGTGCCAGGTTTTGAAAAGCCGTCTGGACCCCTGGACATGTCCTCAAAAGGGGAAGTCCAGACGTCTGGTAACCCTATTCATTGTAGATATCCTGAAAACATGACTGGCCAGGGAGGTCCCAGAGGACTAGGCTGAAAACCACTGGTCTAGACTCTAGACCAGCGGTGGGCAACGAGGGCTGCAATCCAGTTGGATTTTTAGGATTTCCCCCATGAATATGCATTTGCATACAATGGAAGGCAGTGCATGCAAATAGATCTCATGGATATTCATTGGAGAAATTTTGAAAACCTGACTGGATTGCGACTCATTTCTCACCCCTTCTCTAGACTATTCCTCAGGGTGTGAAGATATACCTGTGTTTTCACATTTCTGACTAAGGCTGTTGCTTTGGTTTTCCCATAGTCTGCATGTAAATGTCTACTTTCTATGCTGGGCCCTGGATAAATTAAGAGGTTGCTCCAACTTATGTTCTCACCTCATTATCTTGGCATGGTCTGTGTCTAATATACCGTACTGTAGTAATTTACTAAATGAGGACAAAAAAATACCATCTGGCCAATCTTGTCTGCCCAATTATTCTGTCCACACAGCTACAGATATATCCCAGCTACTAGCAACAGTATGTAAGCCAGTTGCAAGATCTCACTTTATCCATGATATTCATTTTTACGTTCCTCTTTTGAACTCCTCCATTTTAGTTGGAAAGGCATACAAGATCCTTACCTAGTGCCCTCCAGCACCCATAGCATAGAAATCAACTACAGAAATGATCCCTGCTACTATAACATCTGGCCTCCCAGGTCCTCTATCAGCTTGGCAGTCATAATTAGTATTTCCATGAGGGCTTCAGTCTATTACAGAACATTCAACTTGCCAGACAGGCCCGGCTGCTGTTCAGTTTACTATAGCAGCCAGTTGGACAACATGCCATGTGGATGCTTATGCTGCTAAGAATTCTAAGAATTCATATTAGCCTCTTGCAATTCATTCTGGTAGTCCTAAAATCCAGCACCAAACCAAGTGTACGAATTCTCAAGCATGTCTCACAAGGACCTTCTAGGTCCTTCTATCTGCTTTCCACTTTTAGCAGCTAAAGATCCTCTTAAACTCCGTTACTCTTTTTGTAGCTACTCCCATGCCAGGAGGGTGTTTACTGCTTCCACAAACTGCTGTTTGAAAAAGTATTTCCCGATGTTGCTCCTCAGCCTAACCCTTCAGAACTTCATATCATAGCTCAGTGTTCTGACCTTCCTCTTCCCCTGAAAGTAATAGTACTTGCAAATGTTGTTGCAATTCTGGATGATTGTTCATGCTCTTGTTACGTAAACCGCAGTGAACAACGCTTGCGAGGAAGTTTGCATGATATAAATATGAAATGCAATAAAAAAGGTTTGTTTCCTGTGCATTTTTAATACTTCTCAGGTATTTAGATATCTACATTATATCACCCCTGTATTGCCTCTCCACTAATAATAAGAGTATAGTGCCCATGCTAATAATATACAATTGTACTACAGTATCTATAAAATATCTTTTAGTCACTATGGATCACAAAGCTGTTCATTCTGACTGTGGTACAGGAGATTCACCCACCATGGAAGTGTTTCTTCATTTTAAATGCTAATCTCTTTCCTAAGTGTGTAGCAAAGAAAGGTCTGAAGTCTGCTGGAAACAAATGCCAAAAATATTCACTTATTCTTAGCTGCTACTTCCACCCTCTGTGCGGGAAGAGATGAGGGTGAAAAAAAGGACACTGCTGACATAAACAGGGACAGTAATCTCTTCCCTTTTTATATAAGGGAGAGAAGGAGGGAGGTGGGGGGTTCCTAACCAAACACATCATTTTTTTTCACTACTGACATTTAGTTTTGCCCAACTGATTTCAAAAGTGTTTCCTTTTCACTCCATTTCTTCCACCTTGCCAAGATATTTCACTTTTGCCCCCATAATGCCCTTCCTCTTTGAAAGTATATTTTTTAAGGGGGCAATTTTAGTGGCATTTTTGTGCATGAAAGAACATTTTCATGAGCAGAAAGCAGGGCCTCTGAAAATTGTCCCACATGTACATGGGTATCAGAGAAGCACTCTCATCCAAAGGGTTGCGCAAAGCATGCCTTCACATACAAGCATTTGCATTTCCAAAGCTACATGCGCTAAGTTTTCACTGAAAGAGAAAAAAAAAAAACAAACCTTCCCAAACTGCAGGTACATATTTGTCAATTTCTGGTGTAGAACCAGTTTCACAGTATACTTGTACGGAAATCACACAAGATTCCTGTTAAGTAGTGTAAATGATTATTGGGTTATGAAAAGACAGAACAGGAGCCCCTGTTATGATAAGAACATAAGAATAGCCACACTGGGTCAAACTAATGGTCCAACTAGTCCAGTATCCTGTTTCTAACAGTGGCCAATCCGAGTCAAAAAACTTGGCAGAATCTTATATAGTAACAAGATTCTATGCTACAAATCCCCATTTCTATCTTCATAACAGATTATGAACTTTTCCTCCAGGAACTTATTTAAACCTTTTATAATCCTGGCAGCATGGTTAACAAGTGAGGTGAAGGAAGCTAAAGAAAAATCCTTCAGAAAGTGTAAGGAGGATCTGACTGAAAATAATAGTAAAAAGCATAAGGAATGGCAGTCAAATGTAAGGAGCTGCTGATAAGGAAGGCAAAGAGACCATGAAAACAAGATTGCATTGGAGGCAAAAATATATAGTAAAAACTTTTCTAGGCCCCTGGCTTTAATAGTGACATTCAATTCTTCCTCAACCATGATCTGACTTAATCAATCTATTAGCCAATACCTGATTAGACTGATTGTAAATGCAAGTGACTTGTTCCCGAACTGCAGTTAGCAATCGTAATTCCCTAGAGTGTTTCCCCATATCCCTATCAGTCTTTACCTCCTGTCTACCCATTTTCCCTTCCCCCTACGGAACACAGATGATAGGGGCACACAACATAAACACATGCAAGCCCGCAAAATGGGGGAGCGCTGTGCTGCTCTGTGCCTCTTAGTCTCACATTACAATTACCCATCTAAACCAAATTTTTCCTGGCAAGCCCGAATGATAAAATTAAAGATACAAGTACATCTATATCTTTGAATGGTCAGGATTTTCCTATTGACCATTCCATAAAAATTCTGGGAGTGACATTAGACTGATATCTTACTTTAGATGAGCACACGGATTTATGTTTAAATGATTTTTATTGAGCCCAGATAGATACAAATCAACCAATCATTCTGATAAACAGAGCTCAAACAATTTTCAAATATACAAACAAGCAAGCCCAGACCCCCTTTATAAAGGGGGCGCGCCACTTGCAGATAGGGTAGCTGCGCACGACGGCTCCTCCAAAGAAAATACTGAAGGGAACGAATGTACTTGGTCTCGTCTCGATGTAACAAATACAAGGGAAGAACTTGGAAAATATATAACCAAGAGGGAATCACAATCATATTGAGTAATGTAACTCTACCCATAAGAGAAAGAGGAAAGGCATGCCACATACGTATCTTGGCAGACAGAGAGCGAAACAGGGGCTCCACGTTAATAGCGTATAGAGTAGCGAGATCATACAGATACTTAAAGGAAGCCTCGGCCCACTGTAACGGAAACACCCCTTCCCACTGATGACAAATGGAAAGATGAGACAGTAAAGCAACCGATTTATCAAAATTGATAACCAAGCCCGAATAAAACCCATATTCTGCTATCAAATCCAAGGCATAAAGGGAACCTATAGCAGCACGGTAAAACCCAGAGACACCAATATAATCCAACATTTGATACAGGTAAGACCAGGAGACATTGTCAAATGCTTTAGCCGCATCCAAGCTCACGAACGAGGTGGGGACCGCCACCTGTTGAGCATGAGCCAGAGCGAGTAAGATCTTACGCACGTTCAACACCGATTGCTGTCCCGGAACGAAGCCCACCTGGTCTCCATGTATCAACGTGGGGATATACGGAAGAAGTCTATTTACCAAAATACAGGAAAAAAAGCTTGAGATCCATATTGATTAGGGAAATAGGTCGGTAGGAACCAGGGAGCTCAGCAGCCTTGCCAGGCTTAAGAAAAACGCGGGAAAGAACCGCACTGCACGGCCTTGTTGTAATAAGCAAGCAGGGGACCACAAAGCTGAGTCTCTAGGATTCAATAAAATTCCCCAGAAAAGCCATCGTGGCCAGGAGCAGTACCAGTCTTACCAGCCCCGATGGCCCTCTGCAGCTCAGAGGCCTGCAAAGATCGGTTCAGCTGCTGAACTGCCGCCGCCAGCAAACGCAGCATCCCCGATGAAGTTAAATAGTCATTGACCATATGCACCGGTGGCGGAGGGCCAGCCTCGTATTATGAAGCAAAATAGTCTCACAGAACACGGGCCATATCAGCGGTGTGTGAGACGACTGTGCTCCCAGGAGCGCACATGGCCAAAATAGGCTGCTTGCCCGTATGGGCATCCACTAATTTAGCCAACAGTTTACCCGGTTTGTTACCATACCGCTGAAAATGATATTTGCGATATGAAGACCAACGCTGCATCCTAGACTGAAGCAGAGTATTAAGAGAGGCCTGCGCGGTTAAATACTGTTCCCTAGTAGCCACCGATGGCCTGGCCACATAGGCCAGTTTAGCCGTCTGCAGTGCCCGCTACAACGTGATAATGGCTTTGTTTAGTCTCCGAAACCTAGTACAAGTGTAAGCAAAAATATATCCCCTTAGGACCGACTTAGCAGTGTCCCAAAACAGAAGTGGGTCATCATTTTCTATGTTTCTATGCTCATTATGGTGGACATAGTCCTCCCACTGATCCAACAAGAATTTCCGAAACTCAGAATCCTGAGCGAGATAGGCGGGGAACTGCCAATGCCCTGCATGAACAGAGGATGCCTCCAACTGGATATCAATCCAAACTGGCGCATGAACAGAAATGTGGATCTGTCCAATGTGAGCCGCAGTGACCTGCGAGAACAAAGAAGAAGACAAGAGAACATAATTGAGACGAGACCAAGAGCCATGGGCTCGAGATAAATGGGTGTAGTACCACACCTCAGGATGTTTGAGCCGCCAGGGGTCAATTAAATCAAGAGTGGAGCAGGGAGTGGAGGACCCAGGGGAGTGGAGGACAGGAAGACTTATCCAACTCGGGATCCATTGCCAAATTAACGTCCCCCACTAGGAGCAGAGGGTCCCCAGAATAATGGGAGTGCAGCGCAGTGCAATCAAGCGTTGAAAAAAGGCAATGCAGAGGAATTAGGCCCATACACCACTAACAAAGATAATAAGAATCCCCCACCTGCATGCGCAAGAGTAAATATCTGCCCTCCGCATCCTTATCTAAGATCTGGATACCAATGGGAGAGGACCTGCGAAAGAGGACAGCCACCCCCCCCATGACAGCCTGTGGGAGAAGAAAAAAAAGACCTCCCCCACCCATGATCTTTTCAGCTTGAGGTGCTCCTTATCCGTCAATCTGGTCTCCTGGAGACAGGCAACATAAGCTTTGGTGCGTTGAAGGGAGGCAAGAATTTTCTGCCGCTTTATTGGCGAGGTAATGCCACATTCCAGGAGACCAGCCTAAAGGGTGTACTCATTGCACAATCAGGAGATCAAGCTCCAGCAAGACCAAATATATTGTCTGTTCCCCCATAAGCTGTTTTTAAATTGTACATCGCTTAGAATGTTTTATATAGGCGATTCATCAAATAAACTTGAACTTGAACTTACATAAGCCCCGGGAGCCCAGCCTCCCCCAGAGAACACACAGATTTATTAGTTAGAAAATGCTTCTCGGTACTATGGAAACTTAGAACCATTAGAAAATATTTTGATGCAGTATCATTCCGTTTGCTGGTTCAATCTTCCATCTTAAGCATGCTTGATTATTGTAACATCATTTATTTCGGAACTCTTAAGAAAACTCTTCAAAGACTTCAAATTATTCAAAATTCAGCAGTTCGATTAATTTTGGGTTTGAAAAAAATGGGAACATATAAGTCCCTATGATCAAAAATTACACTGGCTGCTGCTGGAAGCAAGAGTTTTGTTTAAATTTTCTTGTCTTTGTTTCAAACTAATATTTGGTTTGGCCCCTGTGTATTTGATCTCTCATTTTATTTTGGATTGTTCTAACAGGCCTACATATAGAATTCATATGATCACTTATCCAACAATAAAGGCCTGCCGTTATAAAAGATTCCTGGACAGATCTCTTGCTTACCAGGCAGGTAAATTGAACGATTGATTGGCTGGGTAATGTTATTATGCATTCCTCATCCTACTTTAGTTTTAGAAAATCAGTAAAAACTAAATTGTTTAATCAATTTGTAACCTAAGGATTTATTGTTTTACTTCTTTTTATCCTGTATGTATGTATTTCTGATGATTTAATATTGTGCTTTTTCTCTGATTGTCCAGCACTTCTTATTGTAAACCGCCTCGAACTATTATGGCTTTGGCAGTATATAAGAATAAAATTATTATTATTATTATAGTTAACCACCAATTACAAGATTAACTTTTTCATAATGCCCACTTATGTCTAGGCCTACACACTGTTGTTAGTGAGATGATCAGCATTATTCTTGAACATATAAACAAGTATACTTCATAATTATGAACCAGATTTCATGCACTACCAATTGTCTCACTGTGCCATAGCATTCCCATTAATCAGGTCCTTCAAGCTTTTCAATTTAACCCAAGTTGGCCTTCTGACGTTTGTCTGGTGAGTCGCCCTCTGCCTCCCATTGCACACTGCCATTGAGGCCTAGCCACATATAGTATGGTTGGGCAAGCTTTCTAGAATTCCCCCGTAGGCCGCTGTGCAGCAACAGCCAGCTGGATTTCTGGAAAATTGTAGAAGCTTCCTCAAGTATCCTGACAGTTCAGAATGATCTCCTCCAATAAAAAAGTGGCGCAAAAGGATGATGCCAATGATATCTAAGAGATAAAAACATATGCTATTTAAGCGGTGGTCTGAAATTTACCTTCTTCGCAAAGGTACCAAGGCTAAATTGTGATAGCGCTCTTATTCAAAGGTTTCCCATTTGATAACCAGGCCTTGACCATGACCGCTTCATTTACATTAAGGTCATTGAGTATATCACGTGGCCTGTTTGCGCACAGTGCTGTCAGTGCCTGGTGCACCTTCTCCAGGCATATAGAATCCAGAATAATTACTGTAGTGTGATCTGATAGTAGCATACTATCCTTTCACAATCTGAAAAGTCAGCAGTTTCTGAAAGGCCACAGATCTGAATATTGGCGTGACAGCTCCTGTTCTCTAGGTCCTCTAGTTTGTCCAAGACATACAATTGAGTAAATTGGGCCTCTGTGGAATATCAATCACCTCCTGTTCTTCTAACATTCAGAGTTCTGCTTCTCCAACTCACTAGCCAAATTCTGTTATCTCTCCATGAAGATCAAAGGCTAATGCTGCGAGTTCATCCCGTACTGCCTTGATATCACACAGTATTTCTTGAACCTCCTCCATCAGTTCTGTGGGTCAGTTCACTGCCTCCTTTGGGGTTCCTGTTCTCCCAGTTCCACAGCAGGCCCTGTGCGGCTGTGTTTCTTTGCCATTTTGGGGGTTTCCACACTGCTCATTTGAAATGCATAGTCTTTAAGAGTTCATCAACTGGGTTAAGTCATTGTTCTCTCCGAGTGCATGGCTGACTTAAAGCACACTAGCCCGCAGTTAGTACCATGTACTGCTACTGCAAACTGTAGATTTTTATTATTTAAGCTCAGGGGCACAAGGAGCTAAGCCTTCAGTTGGCCATCTTGGATGGTGACATCGCCTTAGACAATTTTTGATAGCTAATTCTGGCAGTCTTGGAGTTCCATATAAAATTCCGAATCATGGTCTTAAATTGATTCTTATCTTTTTTCAGGATCCAGATAGCATTCAAACTATATCAAAGTGATAAGATGGATTGATTTGGTGGAGGCGTAGCGTTATATGTTAAGGAAAGCCTTGAATTGAATGGAATTGAAAATTCTACAGGAGCTGAAACACAGCTTGGATTCCCTATGGATAGAAATTCCATGTGTAAAGGGGAAAAGGATAGTGATAACAATGTACTACAGTCCACTTGACCAGGATGAATGGACAGACGCTGAAATATCAGAAATTAGGGAGGCTAACAAACTGGGTAACACAATAATAATGGGCAATTTCAACTTCCCCAATATTGACTGGGTAAATGTAACATCAGGGAATGCTAGTGAGAAAAAAATTCCTTGATGAAATCACGGACTGCTTTATGGAGCAGCTGGTTCAGGAAAAAACACGAAGTGAAGCAATTCTAGACTAAGTTCTTAGTGGAGCACATGAATTGGTGCGGGAGGTAATGGTGCTGGGACCACTTGATAACAGTGATCATAACATGAACAGATTTGATATAATCCCTTGAATTAGTTCACACAGGAAATCCAATACAATAGCATTTAACTTTAAAAAAGTAGACTGTGATAACATGAGGAAAATGGTAAAAAAAACTTAAGAGGAGCAGCTGCAAAGGTCAAAAATTTACATCAGGCATGGAATTTATTCAAAAATACCATCCAGGAAGCCCAGTTAAAGCAGAGTTTACAGGAATGGGACAAGGACAGAACTTGTGGGGATAGGATAGGGATATTGAGATCAGGTGGGGATGGGGGACAAATTTGTTCCCGTGTCATTCTCTATCCTAAACTAGAAATATTCCATGTATTAAAAAAGGAGGAAGGAAGACCAAATGGCAGCCAGCATGGTTAATGAGTGATGTGAAGGAAGCAATTAGAGTTAAAAAAAGAATCCTTCAGAAAGTGGAAGAAGGATCCGACTGAAAATAATTTTAAAACAGCACAAGGAATGGCAAGTTAAATCAAAGTGCTAATAAGGAAGGCAAAGAGAGACCTTGAAAAGAAGATTGCACTGGAAGCAAAAACGCACAGTAAAAACTTTTTAGGTATATTAAAAGCAAGAAGCTGGGAATAGAATCAGTTGGACTGCTAGATGACCGAGGGGTAAGAGAGCCACAGCGGAGACAAGGCCACAGCGGAGAGATTAAATGAATTCTTTGCTTCAGTCTTCAACAAGGAAGATGTGGGGGAGTTACCAGTAGAAGAAATGGAATTCAGTTTTGATGAACCAAACAAACTCAAACAATTCTCTGTTAACACTGAAAGATGTAATAAGTCAATCTGACAAACTGAATAGTAGCAAATCACCTGGACTGGATGGTATACATTCCAGAGTGTTGATAGAATTGAAAAATGAACTTGCAGAGCTATTGTTAGTAATTTGTAATTTTTCTTTAAAATCCAGCATAGTACCAGAAGACTGGAGTGCGCCAACGTGATGCCGATGTTTAAAAAGGGTTCTAGAGGTGATCCAAGAAATTATAGACCAATGAGTCTGACGTCAGTGCCAGGAAAAATGGTACAGACTATTATAAAGAACATATACATGTCCCTATAAATAAGTGGTGTTTCTATATAAACATCTCAACTCTATAAGGGTGTTATATTTATAGGGATATTTGAAGTTCTTATCCCCTACAGTATGCGATTCATATTAAATAACCCCAGTACTATCCTCTATAGTGCTAGAAGTCTGATATATTTATTGAGTACATATACATAAGCATAGATTAATGAGAGAAAGCCAGCATGAATTTAGTCAAGGGAATCTTGCCTCACCAATCTGCTGCATTTCTTCCAAGGGATGAATGAAAACGTGGATAAAGGCGAGCCAGTTGATATAATGTATTTAGATTTTCAAAAGACACCAAAATATAAGTTGGGCGTGCCCTAGGACTTTGCAGGAAAGTTAACTCCCTAGACTCCACTAAAAATATATAAACCTCAAATCTAAATTTTTAAGATAAGGAGCACCCTCAGCGTGAGTTTGAAAGCTTTAAAGAGCGACTCAAAGAGCAGCTCTAGTGCTTAGAATAGCAAAGCCAGCAAACACTGAACAGAGATT
Source organism: Geotrypetes seraphini (assembly GCF_902459505.1). Classification (NCBI taxonomy): domain Eukaryota; kingdom Metazoa; phylum Chordata; class Amphibia; order Gymnophiona; family Dermophiidae; genus Geotrypetes; species Geotrypetes seraphini. The sequence continues at coordinate 69,450,350 of NC_047094.1, read as the reverse complement.
ACCACTCACTGCCAGCTGCACACCATCATCTGGGTGCTCCTGTGTGCTTTAAAGTACAAGTCAAGTGCAAACAATTTGCAATAAATAAATATATATAAAAGTGGAAGACAAAAAGTTCACTGTCCTGCAATGCCCTGAATGCCTAACCCTGAACAGAGAATGAAAAAATTAGTCACTTGTCCCTCCAGTTACTTAGCTGAATAAAGGTGCTGTAGTCAAATAGTAGCAAGGAGAGTTCAGCTTTTTTTTGGATCAAAGACCAAAGTTAAGATGCAGTCCTCTTTCAACACGGCTCGACCAAACAGGGTTTTCAGGGTAATAGCCCCTTCCTCAGGAATCGAACAGGTCAACACAACTGTAGGTCAGAGTGATTCCAGGCAGGCAAGGCACGCCCACCTTATATTTTGGTGTCTTTTAAGGATATTTTGTCTTGGGGTTTTTGCTTTAGATTTTCAAAAGACATTTGACAAAATACCTCATGAAAGACTTTTTAGGAAAGTCAAGGAATAAAAGGTAATGTCCTGTTATGGATTATGAGTAGAACTGGTTGAAAGACAGAAAACAGAAAGTAGGTTTAAATGGTCAATCAGAAAATAATATTAAAGATTGAACTAGGCCAGTTACTGGGCAGACTTGTACGGTCTGTGTCTGTGCATGGCCGTTTGGAGGAGGATGGGCAGGGGAGGACTTCAATGGCTGGGAGGGTGTAGATGGGCTGGAGTAAGTCTTAACAGAGATTTCGGCAGTTGGAACCCAAGCACAGTACTGGGTAAAGCTTTGGATTCTCGCCCAGAAATAGCTAAGAAGAAAAAAAAAATAAAATAATAATTTAAATTGAATCAGGTTGGGCAGACTGGATGGACAATTCGGGTCTTTATCTGCCGTCATCTACTATGTTACTATATTCTCAATGGAGAATGGTAAATAGTAGTGCTCCTCAGGGTCTGTGCTGGGACCACTGTTTTTTAAACATATTTATCAATGATATAGAGATAAGAATAACTAGTGAAATAATTAAATTTTCCGACGACACTAAGTTGTTCAAAGTTGTTAAACCGCAAGAGGATTGTGAAAAATTGCAAGAGGACTTTGGCCTAGATTCACTAAACTCGCTTCACTAAACTCGCTTATCTGATCCAATCCATAGGCAATCCTTGGCCGAGTCTTCCCAGGCGACCGATTCACTATGAGTCCTCATGCAAATTAATGCGATCAGAGGCACGCCCCACAGCGACCCCATGGATCGCTGCAGAACGATCCAGATGCATGCACAGACCGCACAAGCGAGGTCAAAACAAGGGGGTGGGGGGGCTGCAGTTTTGAGTGGAACAGAACATGCTGCAGCCAGATATGAACAGAACATGGGCTCACACTGCAGGGACAGGGTGGCAGAGAGCAGGGTGGTAGAGAGCAGGAGAGTTGGCAGTGACTGGTCCTCAGCAGTTGCTTCTTTTTGGATCGGCCAGTCCAATTGGTGTTCCTTCTTCTGTTTAGTGAATCGCTGCCTTTCTACTTTGCAAGTCATTTACCCTCATTTGCATGTGTGGATCAGATCGGGTGTGGATTGGATCGGGCAGAAGGTTAGTGAATCGGGTCAGGGTTGCAAACTGGTCAGGACACGATCGGTGCGCTTAGTGAATCTAGCCCTTTGCAAGACTGGGCAGCAGAAAGGCAGATGATGTTTAATGTAAGCAAGTAGAAAAAGATGTTTGTAGGAAAGAGAAACCCAAACTATAGTTACGTGATGCAAAGTTCCACGTTAGGAGTCACTGCCCAAGAAAAGAATCTATGTGTCTTCGTTAAGGACACGTTGAAACCCTCGACTCAAAGTGTGGCATAGCTAAGAAAGCAAACAGAATGTTAGGAATTATCACATAATAAGATATAGCAGAATTAGAAAAGGTACAGAGATGGGACGACTTCCCTATGAGTAAAAACTAAAGCGGCTAGGGCTCTTCAGCTTGAAGGGATGATATCATAGAAATCAATAAAATATGAGTGGAGTGGAAAGGGTAGTTGTTAATCAGTTGTTTACTCTTTCCAAAAATACTAGGACTACGGGGCATGCAATGAAGCTACTAAGTCAGACATGGGCAAACTACGGCCCGTGGGCCATATCTGGCCCGTGGCTGCAGGGACTGGCCAGTGTTGGCGCTCGTCAGCCAGTGAGTGAGGCCCACAGAGAAACTGTGGGAAAGAGAGCGAGGCCCCATGGGAATGAGAGAGTACGAGCGAGCAAAGTAGGCCTTCCGTGGCACTGCCTGTCAGACCCTCTGCCATCATGGCCTGCACGCTGAGTGCCAAGGACAAGGCCGCTGAGGTGAGGAGCAAGATGATCGATCGGAGCCTGCGCGAGGATGGCGAGAAGGCGGCCCACGAGGTCAAGCTCTTGCTGCTGGGTAAAAGACATCTCCCTTGGCGTTCTTGAAGACTTCTCCCTCCCTCATGAGGGCGACACCAACGCTCTCCTCGCTCCTCTACCGCCAACAGTGACACAGGAAATGCGGCTCTTTGTGCAGCTGAGCTTTCCTCCACACGCCCTTTCACTGCAGCACCAGAAAGTTTGCCAGAGCCCCCGACTCACCCCTTCCTTCTGGCCGGCCCTGGCTAGCAAACGGGCCCTTGGCTGCTTCCTATTTTACCCTTTCCTGTTACATCTTCCGCTACCCAGGTACTCCCTGCACAGCTCTTCTCCGCTTCTTTCGAAGCTCTCGCCCCTAGTTCGCTTTGAGCATGAGTCGAAACATCCCGATGCACTTGAGATCACTTGCTTCACCTAACGCCGTAACATCCAAAATCATCCTGATTTTATTGTTGCACCAATGCCCAGGGTCTCTTCTTTAACTCCAAGAAAAATAGGAGGCTTTTAATAGTAAATTTAAAAACAAAATTGGAGAAAATATTTTTTCACGCCATTCATAGTTAAGCTCTGAAGACCAAAACAAAAGGAAAAAAAACTGCAGATAAAATGATTAGTTGCAAAGGTTAGGACTGTAAACCAGGCATGGATGTTATTTAAAAATACCGTCATGGAAGCACAAACCAGATGCATTCCACGTATCAGCAAAGGTGAAAAGAAGAGGAAACGAGAGCTGGCGTGGATAAAAGGTAAAGTGAAAGAGGCTATTAGAGCCAAAAAAACATCCTTTAAAGAATAGAAAAAAATATTTGAATAAAGAAAATAATAAGAAACACAAGCACTGGCAAGTTAGATGCAAAGCATTGATAAAGACAGCTAAGAAAGAATATGAAGAGAAATTTGAAAAAGGGGGTCACGTGATGGCCGGCACCTGATCGGACGCCTGAACGCGGAACTCCGTCCTCCCTGCACCATTCGGCTCCCCTAATGCCTGCCGCCGCCGATATTTTTTTTGATCGTTTCGGCTCCCGCACTTCCGGGTTCGCTCCCGCTGGGCTGGGGAGCATCTGGTGCGTGCATCACGGTGGCGGCGCGGGGGATGCCGACACGAGCCCCGAAGGCCCCAAGAAACAGCGTGGCACCAGCTCTCAAAATGGCGGGGACGCAAACGGAGGCTCCAGTGGACCGCATCTCGGATGAGGTGCTACAAGTATCTATGCGGAACCTCTCTCAGCTTTTAGATGTCAAACTGGCCAAGCTGCACACTGCCATAGATGAAATTAAAGATGTGCTGGCCGGCCATGCGGCGCAGATCCATCAGGTGGAGGAACGGGTCTCGGCCCAGGAGGACAGAGCGGGGGTCGCCGATGGCAGGCTTGACTTCTTGGAGACCCAAGTGTGCCAACTGCTCGAGAGAGTGGAGGACCAGGAGAATAGGGCCCGCAGAAAGAACCTCCGTCTGATAGGGCTCCCGGAGTCAGTTAAAGATTCTGAGCTTCTCCACATGGTGGAAGGATGGCTGCCGAAGGAGCTGGGCCTGGCGGAGCAGGCTGGCCCGGTGGTGGTAGAGCGGGTCCATCGTGTTGGTCAGCGTCGCGATGGAGACGGACCGGGCAGTCCGAGGCCGGTGCTGGCCAGATTCCATAATTATGCCATCAAAGCACGCCTGTTGGACCTGTTCAAGAAAAATAGATCTCTGTCCTATGAAGGGGCTAAGATTATGCTATTTCAAGATTTCTCCACCAAAGTTGCGGAGCAGCATAGGGCTCTTACGCCGTATTGTTCGCAGTTGGTCACGAGGGGAATAAGATTTGCATTTCTTTACCCCGCTAAGGTGAGACGAACTCATGAAAATCGGACTTTCACCATGAGCACGGCGGATGAGCTGAAAAAGTTCCTCGAGAAGCTGCCGGCGCCTCAGGAGCGCTGATGGGCGTCTGTCGTGTGATTTCTGGTGGTGTTTCTTCTGTCGAGCCGTTTTGGTCATCCGACAGTGTGGTGCTGACTTTGCCTTGATCACTGCTGATGGGGGGCCTATGTTTTGCTGCCGCCTGTGAGACCTGCTTGCGTGGCACGACTCCAGTCTACCCAGTCTCCTTGAGCTATTGGAAGCCACATCGCCTTGTCATCCATCGGAGGAGGGGGACCTGCGTTACAGGGACTTCTGGCCTCTGGACACTTGGTTTGAGATTATGTTGAGTGCCGGTTTGAGAGATTGCCAGTTTATTGTTGTTTATGCAGCTCTCTTTGCACTGTTTTGATATGTTTTCACATACCTGGGTGTTTTAGCCCTCTAGAGTTTGTGTGGGGGTTCTCACTTTAGTTTTATGTCGGGGAGCTGGGTGGTGGATGGGGGGACGAGAGTGTTCGTGTGAGAAGGGAGTGGGGAATGGAGGTAGTGCTGGGGTTTTGGATGTGTGTGTGGGGACTGTTTGGTGTACGAATGGTTGCGATGAGTGGGGGGACTTGGAGTAGGGTTGAGGGGATAAGAGCCGTTGGGATTAGGGTGGAAGGGGGGTTTTGGTGGGGCAGGGGTGGGGGGGGGATGCACCTGGGGTCTCTGATCGGTAATGTAATGATAATTCAGTGGGTGGCGTGTCGGTTTGGCTGGGAGGCCGGCGCTGCTGCTCCACAGACTTGTTGTCTCTGGGGGGAATTACTTCTTACCAACTGCTATTGTGGGTTCTGTTAAGATTGCCAGCTTCAATATAGATGGCTTGCACTCCCCAGTGAAGTGCAGCAAATTACTTCAATACTGTAAGAAATTAAAAGTAGATGTTTTAATGCTTCAGGAGACTCACCTCAGCGTGACAGAACATGTTAAACTGAAGAGGGATTGGGTAGGGGAAGTAGTTTTTGCTTCATATAACTCCAGACAGCGAGGTGTTGCTCTCCTCTTTCATAAAAAGCATCCTTGTACTATGCATAAGGTAATACAGGACCCTGAGGGGCGATATGTGATCTGGGCAGGAGTTTTCTTGGGGAAGAAATATGTGTTTTGCTCTCTTTATGCACCTAATGTATACTCTCATAGATTTTTTTCTGTATTAGTAGCGGCTTTGACGCCTTTTTCTGAATACCAATTGGTACTAGGTGGGGACTTTAACATCACTGCAGACCCACTTGTTGATTGCAAGCCGCCTAAGCCTCGATTGAAAGGAGGTGATCACAAGGGGGTGAACTTTGTGCTACACCAACTGGGCCTGATTGATGTCTGGCGCACACTGCATCCTACTGAATCTGACTTCACTTTTCACTCTCAAGTGCATGATGTTCATAGTCGCTTGGACTACCTGCTGGTGGCTCCTTCTCTGCTGGCGGGTATTCCACGGGTGGTGATTGAAGATGGTGTTTTGTCAGATCACCACTTGGTCTGGCTGGAGCTTATTGATAGGCCGGGGTCCCAGGGGTCGACTACTAGTTGGCGTATGAATCCCACGTTATATGAAGATGATGAGTTTAAGGATTTCCTGGAACAACAATGGGATTTCTTTGTGAACAAAAACCCTGCTTCTGATGTATCTGAGGTGGTGTTTTGGGAGGCGAGCAAGGCGGTCTTGCGTGGTAAAATTATTGAGTATACTACCCGCAAGCGCAGAGCCCAAGATAAGACTCTGTTGGACTTAACACAGCGTCTGGCCGCGCTGCGTGGGAGTTTACATGCTCCGGGTGCTACGACTGCTCGATCTCAATATTTTGACCTACGTAGGCAAATTAATGATTTGTTGGCAGAAAGAGCCCTTAGAGATATCAGATTGTATAAATATCGCCTCCATCGCTGGGGTAACAAAGCGGGGAAACTGCTTGCATCTTTGGTTACCTCAAGGGCTCCGAAGCGCATTATTTCAAGGATTCAGGCGCCTGATGGTAGTGAGGTAACTGCCCAAGCTGGAATACAGCAGAGCTTTGTTAACTACTATAGGGCGCTATATGACAGGGGGACCTGTGACACAGGACAGAGGACAACTTTCTTTCAAGACCTACAGCTCCCGTCCCTGGGACATGAGCAGCGAGAGGTGTTAAATGCCCCGGTGCGAGGGTTGGAAATTCAACAAGCTATTCGGGCCTTAAAATTGGCTAAAGCCCCTGGACCTGACGGACTGGGTTCTGAATATTACAAGTTGCTGGGGGTACGAGGGGTGGGCCCATTTCAAGCCCTATGTGGGGCTCTTAGCAGAGGTGAATTGCCTCCGCATAGACTAACCCACGCCAATATTGTGGTTCTACCGAAACCGGGTCGAGCGGAAGATCAGCTGGGATCCTATAGACCTATTTCTCTGCTCAATCAAGATATCAAGTTGTTTGCTGGTATTATGGCGGCTCGCCTAGGTCGGGTTTTGCCCAATTTAATTCATTCGGACCAGGCAGGTTTTGTGCCGGGCCGCTATTCGTCTGCTAATGTGCTGAGGGCGCTTTCGGTGCTTCAGAATCCTGGACTTGTTGGGCAACACCCGGGACAGCAGAACGCTCTTATAGTTAGTTTAGACGCGGAAAAAGCGTTCGATAAAGTGCTGTGGGATTATCTTTTTTGGGTTCTTCCTCAGTTCGGCATTATGGGGAGCTTTTTGACTGGGATTCGATCATTATACGCTCATCCTATGGCCCAAATCCTGATTAATGGGGAGCTTACCTCTTCTTTTGAACTCGAGAGGGGGACGCGCCAGGGCTGTCCCCTCTCCCCGATGCTTTTTGTCCTGGCTCTAGAGCCTCTTGCAGCTAAGCTCCGTCAGAGCACCGACTTGCGTGGTATTTGGTTGGGTTCCCAGGAATTTAAAATTAATTTGTTTGCGGATGACATGCTCATCTTTCTGGGAGATGCTGCAAAGGGGGTTCCTCGATTAATAGACCTTATACAGAGATTTGGAGCCTTTTCTGGGTTGCGAATTAACTTTGATAAGTCAGAGGCTCTGGCGGTCCGTGTACTCTATGGCATGATCCTTCCTTTCCATTGCAATGGTCTAAGGGTACGCTCAAATATCTGGGAATATATCTGCATGCAGATCCGGGGGTGTCTATCGGAAGAACGTACTTGATAAATTTGATGCAGTCCGAGCTCTGTGTAAGAAATGGATGGAGTTTCCCCTTTCGTTCCTGGGACGTGTTGCCCTTATTAAAATGGTCCTTTTGCCGAAGCTCCTGTATCCACTACAAATGGTGCCCATTTGGATCAAACAGAAAGATGTTCAGGCCTATAGGGGGATCGTTTCGTCCTTTATATGGCGCTCCCGCCGGGTGAAAATTGGCTACAACAAACTGATTAGGGGGCGCGAGCACGGAGGTGTGAACTTGCCCGATTTGCGTCTTTATAATGTTGCTGCTTTGTTGCGATGGGTGCATGAATTATATACAGGAGTTGCCAGGTTTGCTCCGGTTGGATTCTGGTACATTTTGTCAGCTCCGGTGTCAGTTTTTAACCTCCTGTGGCATGGGGCGGGACCCTGCCCTCCTATGCTTCGACCCTTACGAATGGCCTGGTGCTGGTGGCGGTCTTCCCTGGGGGGCGCGGTGGGTCCTTCGCCTTTTACAGAATTGGTGGGTAACCCTAAGTTTCCTGCTGGTTCGTTACATGCATTTTTTGCCTCTGTTCGGACGTCTGGGTGTCGTTTTGTGGGGCAGATTGCTGAAGTGGGGTCGGGATCGGTTCCCTCTTTTCTGGCATGTCGGGACCGCTGGGATTGGACCGCAGGGTCTATGTTTGCGTACCTGCAGATGCGTAGTTATTGTTTGGTGCTCCGTTCGCCAGAGGGCAGCTTGCCCACCTTCACTTCCTTGGATCAACAGTTTTTGTCAGCCCCATCTGAATTTAACACGCTCTCGGAGTGGTATAAAGTGGGGAGGGAACGACGGTCTGATAGGTTTCTTGATGCTATGGCAACGGATTGGACCTCAGCTTTGGGAGAGCAGGTCACTGCTGATGAATTAGTTCTGTGCTTTCGGGAATGTGCTTCTGCCTCCCCTAATGTGAGTTTGCGGGAGGTACATCTGCAGATTCTGCACCAATCTTATTTAACGAGATGTAAGGGACGAACGATGGGGCTCTGGCCTGATGACTGCTGCCCCCGTTGTCCGGCTCGTCGGGACACCTTGGTACATTACTTTTTGGAGTGTTCACATGTAGGGCCCCTGTGGATTTTTGTGCTTCGGGAGCTGGAGAAAGTTATAGGATTCTCTATAGACTGGTCTTATAAGACGTTGCTGTTGGGTGTCACAGGTCCCCTGGTGGAAGCGGGTGTTAGCGATTCTGGAAGGCGCTTTCTTTTAGTGGCCTTAGGAATCACAAAGAAACTAATTCTTCGCCATTGGATTGGTACCACGCGGCCAACAGTGCAACAGTGGCGGGCTAATATGTCTCTGATGGCTGGGTGGGAGCGGCAGCACCGCCGGGGGGCTGCGAGCTGGAAATCTAGGACCTATTTGGATTATTGGAGTTCCTTTTAGGGCTGGTTAGAGATCATGGGTGCACAGGGTGGGGGGGAGGGTTTCATTCAAAAATTGGATCTGCATGGGAGATGATATGTTGTAGATTTATCTACATTTGCTTATTCTTTACCTGCATCCTTGATTATTGTATTTGATGTCTTTCTTGTATGGTCATAATTTGTATTTTCTCGTATGCATTGATCCTTTAATAAACATATTTTCAAAAAAAAAAGAAACTTGAAAAAGAAGCAAAAACTCATAGCAATTTTTTTTTTAGGTACATCAGAAGCAGAAAACCTGTGAGGGAATCTGTGTGGCCATTGGATGATCAAGGAGCGAAAGGGGTGCTCAGGGAGAATAAGATCATAGCGGAAAGACTGAATAAATTCTTTGCTTCAGTCTTTACGGAAGAAGATGTAAGAGATCTACCTGAACCGGAAATGGTTTTCAAGGATGATGATGCGGATGAACGGAAAGAAATCTCAGTGAATCTGGAAGATGTACTAAGCCAAATCGACAAGTTAAAAAGTGATAAATCACCAGGACCGGATGGTATATATCCCAGGGTATTAAAAAAACTCAAACATGAAATTGCTGACCTGCTGTTAGTGATCTGTAACCTGTCACTAAAATCATCTGCAGTACCAGAAGATTGGAGGGTGGCCACTGTAACACCGATTTTTAAAAAGGGCTCCAGGGGAGATCCGGGAAATTATAGACTGGTAAGCCTCATTTCAGTGCCGGGCAAAATGGTAGAAACAATTATAAAAAATAAAATTGTGGAACACGTAGACAAACATGATTTAATGAAACGGAATCAGCATGGGGTCAACCAAGGGACATCTTGCCTCACAACTTTGCTTGACTTCTTTGAAGGTGTAAATAAACATGTGGATAAAGGTGAGCCGGTTGACATAGTATATCTAGATTTTCAGGAAGCTTTTGATAAAGTTCCTCACGAGAGGCTCCTGAGAAAAATAAAGTGTCATGGGATAGGTGGCAAAGTTCAGTTGTGGATTAGGAATTGATTATCGGATACAAAACAGGGTAGGGTTAAATGGTCATTTTTCTCAATGGAGGAGAGTAAACAGTGCTGGTGCTATTTAACATATTTATAAATGATCTGGAAATTGGAAAGATGAGTGAGGTGATTAAGGGCTCCTTTTATCAAGCCACACTAGCGGGGTTAACGCTATGTTTTCATCACGCGTTAACCCCCCGCGCTGGCCAAAAACTATCACCTGCTCAAGAAGAGACGGTAGCGACTAGCGCGTGTTAAACCGCTAGCACTGCTTGATAAAAGGAGCCCTAAATTTGCAGATGATACTAAACTGTTCAAAGTTGTTAAAACGCATGCAGATTGTGAAAAATTGCAGGTGGACATTAGGAAATTGGAAGTCTGGGCGTCCAAATGGCAGATGAAATTTAATGTGGACAAATGCAAAGTGTGAAGAATAACCTGAATCACAGTTGCCAGATGCTAGGGTCCACCTTGGGGATTAGCGCCCGATAAAAGGATCTGGGTGTCATCGTAGACAATACAATGAAATCTTCCGCCCAATGTGTGGCAGTGGCGGCGGCCAAAAAAGCAAACAGGATGCTAGGAATTATTAAAAAAGGGATGGTTAACAAGATTACGAATGTTATAATGCCCCTGTATCGCTCCATGGTGCAACCTCATCTGGAGTATTGCGCTCAATTCTGGCCTCCTGATCTCAAGAAAGATATAGTGGCGCTGGAAAAGGTTCAAAGAAGAGCAGCCAAGATGGTAAAGGGGATGGAATTCCTCTCGTATGAGGAAAGACTAAAACGGTGAGGGCTCTTCAGCTTGGAAAAGAGATGGCTGAGGGGAGATATGATTGAAGTCTACAAAATCCTGAGTGGAGTAATGCGAGTACAAGTGGATCGATTTTTCAGTCCGTCAAAAATGACACAGACTAGGGGGACACTCGAAGTTACAGGGAAATACTTTTAAAACCAATTGGAGGAAATTTTTTTCCACTCAGAGAATAGTTAAGCTCTGGAACGCGTTGCCAGAGGATGTGGTAAGAGCGAATAGTGTAGCTGGTTTTAAGAAAGGTTTGGACAAGTTCCTGGAAGAAAAGTCCATAGTCTGTTATTGAGAAGTCATGGGGGAAGCCACTGCTTGCCCTGTATCGGTAGCATGGAATATTGCTACACCTTAGGTTTTGGCCAGGTACTAGTGACCTGGATTGGCCACCGTGAGAACAGACTATTGGGCTTGATGGATCATTGGTCTGACCCAGTAAGGCTATTCTTATGTTCTTATGTTACAAGGTGTAAAACTAATCTTTATTAGGAAAGATTCAGTGTAGCATTTAGAAAAATAAAAACAAATAAAAATATAAAAAATGGTCTTCAGGTGTAAGTCCACAGGACCTGACACGATCTGTGTTTCGGAAAACACTCCTTCCTCAGGGGTCTAGAATGTGATGTGACTACCCAGAGAACCTGACAAACCAAATAAAGCCTGTAAGGCGAGTAAATCCTCTAATCCAGCAGCTGCACAAAGTGCTTGCGGACAGCGATATTGAAATGGCTTACGGAAATCCACTGCTTATTCCTAGGATAAGCAGCATGAAGTCTGTTTTACTACTTGGGATCTAGCTAGGGACCTGGGTTGGCCACTGTTGGAAAAAGGACACTGGGCTTCATGGACCTTCAGTCTGTCCCAGTAAAGCAATTCTTGTGTTGATGTGATTTTTGGAAATTGAGATAACCTGGTTTTCCTATGATAAAGAATGTGCAGATTTATTGTATGCATTTAATTGTTCCTTTAACTTTAATGCATTGTTAATTGTATTTTTTAGACAGCAGAATGTGAAAAATATACAAAGGTGTGAAGACATTTTACAAATCACTGTACTTACAACACTTCTCTCCTGGCTTAGGGCTAGATTCACCGTGAGCGATCCAATCCGATCCGATCCATGTCTGGGGGTCTGATTCATGAATCATGCTCATGCAAATAAGGGCGATCGGAATCACGACTCCAACCGACCGCCCGGATCGCTCTACAGCAATCCAGACGCATGCGCAGACCAACTGTAGATTCGAGGCGAGAGCAGGAGATCGGGGCTGAGAGCAGGGCAGCAGAAGGCAGGGCAGTCGGAAAGGACCTGAGAGACTGGTAGCTGCATTGGCTACCAATGGAGGCACATTTAAGTTTGCCTGTTTCTGCTTTAAGGTACTATTCGGTCTAGCCCCTAAATATATAACTGACCTTTTCTCCTTCTCAGCCAACAGACATAAGAGAAGCTCACATTTGAACTTTGTTTCCCCTCCAGTTAAAGGATGTAAACTCAAAAGACACCATCAACACCTTTTCTCACATCAGGCAGCATTATGGGGTAAAGATCTAGAACACTTGCTTACGCCTACTACTTATTTAGGAAACGCCTAAAAACATATCTGTTTCTGAAGTATCTAGACAGCTGACCCGTACAATTCTTTCTCCACAATAACTGATCCCTAGAGCTGTTAATCACTAGCTTTTACCTCTGTTAAGTTCAATCAATTTAATCTTTGTAAACCGCATAGAACTTCACGGTCCTGCGGTATATAAACTGTTATTATTATTTTTGATCAGTCAGCCCAGTCGGTGTCCCTCATTTTTTTTTTTTTTTTAGTGAATCGCTGCCTGCCTGCATTTGAATGCCATTCCCCCTCATTTGCATGTGCGGATCGGAGAATGACTGGGACAGAGGGTAGTGAATCGGGTTGGAGGGAAATCGGGTCGCAAAGGGGTCGCTAAGTGGTCGGAAGTTAATCAGTGGGCTTAGTGAATCTAGCCCTTAGTTCTTGTAAGAAGTATTAATGAAGGACACCGGAGGGTAAATTTAATGGAGCCAATTTTCAGTCATTTACACAAATTTACATTCCCAGATTAACTGTTTGAACCCCCAGGGTTCTAGAAAAATTTTATTAGTTTTATAGCTCATCCTCCCCAGGAGTTACAAGATACATACACAGAAGTCTTCAGGATCAAGAACACACATGCTACAGAGAATGAAGACAAATATCAGAACACACACGACATGGAGAAACTAAGTGCAGTCTAAAAAACAAGGCAGACCACCCCACGATGATTACACAAGAAGAAGAAAGTGGGGAAGGAACTGTACACATCAACCTGAGATAAAGCAGAGTTTATTGAATACAATCAAATATTACAATGCAAAACATTAGGAAAAGGCCAAAATATCTTGAGGTTCCTTCCAGCCCCAACACGGTCTGTGTTTTGGCTTCAAAAGATTTTTGGCAATCCGGTAGATGGTGCAAAGACACTAAGGGCTCCTTTTATCAAGCCGCGCTAGCGGGGTTAACGCGCGCAACTTTTCATCACGCGTTCTTTGCGTCCGTCTTTACGGAGGAGGATACCGCAAAAATACCAGAAGCAGTGAAAGTGTTTAGTGGAGTAATAGAAGACAGCCTCACCACAGTTGAAGTGGAGTTGGACCAGATATACTACCAGATCGACAAACTTAAAAGTGACAAATCCCCTGGACCGGATGGAATTCACCCGAGAGTTTTAAAGGAACTGAAGGTTGAAATCGGAGAGTTATTGCAAAAACTCACCAATCTGACAATCAGAACTGGACAGATACCAGAAGACTGGAAGATAGCGAACGTCACGCCAATTTTCAAAAAAGGATCGAGAGGGGAACCAGGCAATTACAGACCTGTGAGCCTTACGTCTGTCCCTGGAAAGATGGTTGAAGCACTGATCAAGGATAGCATAGTCCAGCACCTAGATACACACGACTTGATGAAACCCAGTCAACATGGGTTCAGGAAAGGGAAATCATGTTTAACGAATTTACTTCAATTTTTTGAGACCGTGAACAAGCAAATTGATAGTGGAATGCCGGTGGACATAATATATTTGGACTTCCAGAAGGCGTTCAACAAAGTTCCACATGAAAGACTTCTCAGGAAACTACAAAGCCATGGAATAGAGGGAGATATACACAGGTGGATAGGCAAATGGCTGGAAAACAGAAAGCAGAGAGTGGGCATAAATGGGAAGTTCTCAGACTGGGAGAAAGTGACTAGTGGTGTGCCCCAGGGCTCGGTTCTTGGGCCGATCCTATTTAATATTTACATCAATGACCTGGAAGAAGGAGTATCCAGTGAGATCATTAAGTTTGCAGACGACACAAAGCTATGCCGGGCAATCAGATCGCAGGAGGATAGCGAGGAACTCCAGAGCGACTTGTATCAGTTAGAGAAATGGGCAGAGCAATGGCAGATGAAGTTCAATGTGGAAAAATGCAAAGTAATGCATTTAGGTAGTAAGAATAAGGAACACGAGTATAGAATGTCAGGCGCAACTCTGGGTAAGAGCGAACAAGAAAAGGACCTGGGTGTACTGATAGATAGGACCCTGAAGCTATCGGCACAATGCGCGGCAGCGGCAAAGAAAGCAAACAGAATGTTAGGCATGATAAAAAAAGGAATCACGAGTAGATCGGAGAAAGTCATAATGCCGCTTTATAGAGCAATGGTCAGACCACACTTGGAATACTGTGTCCAACATTGGTCTCCCAACCTAAAGAAGGATATAAAACTGCTGGAGAGGGTGCAGAGATGAGCAACGAAGCTAATAAGAGGTATGGAGAACTTGGAATATGAGGAACGACTCAAGAAACTGGGACTGTTCTCCCTTGAGAAGAGGAGGCTGCGAGGGGACATGATCGAGACGTTCAAAATGCTGAAAGGCATCGATAAAATAGAGCAGGAAAATAAATTATTTACATTGTCCAACGCGACACGGACAAGAGGACATGGTTTGAAGCTAAGGGGGGACAAGTCCAGGACAAATGCCAGGAAGTTCTGCTTTACACAGCGAGTGGTAGACGCCTGGAATGCTCTCCCAAAGGAGGTTATTAAGGAATCCACTGTGCTAGGATTCAAAGGCAAATTAGATGCACATCTCCTTACGAGAGGCATAGAGGGATATGGGTGACTAAAACTACATCAGGTGTATACCTGACTGGGCCTCCGCGTGTGCGGATCGCCGGACTCGATGGACCATGGGTCTGATCCGGAGATGGCAGTTCTTATGTTCTTATGTTAACTCCTGCGCTGGCCAAAAACTACCGCCTGCTCAAGAGGAGGCGGTAGCGGCTAGCGCGGCTGGCGGTTTAGCGCGTGCTATTATGTGCATTAAACTGCTAGCACGGCTTGATAAAAGGAGCCCTAAATCATCTAAGTCTCACTGCGTGAGAAACTGGGGCATAATAAGATATTCAAATTGGTTTGGGGTCCACTGACGTCTTTTGTAGATTTGTTATAGTTGCCCTTTATCTTTATTTTCCATTGTATTGCACCCACACATCCAGAGGTGGGTGGGAGCGGGAGGGGAGGAGTATATCTTTTGTTTTGATATTATTCCTGATGGTAATGATGGATGGGGGAGGGAATTTTTATCTTTTGCATAGATTCTGATTGTTTATAAGTGCTTATTTGATGATTATTATTATTTGTATGTACTGTAAATTGTATTGCACTTTTTGTTGGCATTAAAAACTAAATAAAGTTAAAAAAAAAAAAAAAGAAAATGGCGAGAAACCTTATGATAAGTAACGTATCGCTCAGGAGCTGCATGGCTTCATCCACAGAAACAGTGTGTCGGGTCTGGAAGGAACTTCAAGATATTTTGGCCTTTTCATATGTTTTGCATTGTAATGCATTCAATAAACTCTGCTTTATCTCAGGTTGATGTGAACAGTTCCTTCCCACTTTCTTGTTGTTATGGAGAAACTAAGACCACACAAGCTATAGTGAATCTAAGCACACAGATACTATATAAGATCTAGGAATGGTATCAGCATGTCTGCAGTAGATAAGAGAACAAGTACTGGTTGACATAAAGTTTCAGGTGTTCCATGTTACGGGTGCACCCTGTCTTGGTCGGTTAAAATTTGAGATCAGAAGCATGCTGGTTCTTGAATAGTAGTGTCTTCACTGCCTTTTGGAAGAGTGTCAGTTGCTTTTATGGCAGGAGGGAGATGGTTCCATAGTTTAGGCATACTGTAAGAGTATGATCATTTCTGGGCTATTTCTAGGTGGAGGCGATTTGCAGGAGGGTTACTTAGCCTGAGTTCAAGTTGGGATCAAAAAGGTCATCGAGGGTGATAGATTGGAAGCTTCATCACTATATAGTTGGAAGTCATGCCATGGAGGCATTTAAAAGCCAACATTATGCAACTTTAGAATTACATGGTTCTAACTGTACCGAAAGTCATTCTCAGGAATTTGAAGTAGAGGTTTGTGGGGCAATTTGGTGTTCAATGACATGTGCGGATTTATTTATTAATTTAACACCAGAACAGAGTTTTTCCAAATCC
The DNA here is from genome assembly GCF_902459505.1 of Geotrypetes seraphini. Lineage (NCBI taxonomy): Eukaryota > Metazoa > Chordata > Amphibia > Gymnophiona > Dermophiidae > Geotrypetes > Geotrypetes seraphini. Next base: position 69,434,198 of record NC_047094.1, on the reverse strand, counting down.
TCGTGAGTCTTGTAACATCTACATGTCAGATAAAACCCGGAAGTCATCGGAGTTAAAAATACTGAAAATTTTCACTTAGTACCCTGTAATTCTAAGGTCGTGATTAGTTGTCTGAAGATGGTGTGCAGGTGTACTGGAAGCCAATGGGCCTGATTCAATGAAGGGGAGATGTGGTCAAAAGGGCCTAAGTTCTTTAGCAGCCTCACCACTGCATTTTAGTCTCTCTGTAGTCTGTGTTGCTCCTTGGACGGAAGTCTGATGCATAGGTCATTGCAGTAAACCAGGCGGGACAGTACAAAGGCGTACAACATGTATATAATATGTATGGTGTTCCAAAATGCACACACTTAACTGCATTTAGGAAGCAGCACTCCTGGCAGCAGGTTTAGCTTATGAAGAAAATAATTTGGAAGTCACATTTTCAGATGCAAGTGCGTTATTTTCCCGGGCAAAAAAATAATACATGAACAAAAAAAATGGGTGCAAGTGTTTGCAGGTCCTTTGTGCCAGTGGAAGTTTCAAAGATAAAGTTCATGGTGGGTACTCACTTTTTGAAAATAAGTTCCAAATCTATAGGTAGAACACTTTTGCTCACTTTTTTCCCACAATCCCCCTAACTCGTATAATATTGTATGTCCATTTTTGCACTTAGTGTGCAAAATGGCACGCACAGGTTATAGAATACATGTGTAACTTAATTATTAAATTATGCACAAACTGGCATTAAACAGCATTAATTTGCAGTTATTTGGTTTTCTATAACTTTAGCACATAATTTATTTAGTGCACTACGCTAGGTGGTGTGGATGTGTGTGTGGGGGGGGAAGTATGGGAGAGTGAAGGGGGTACCTAGAACGTATGCAAACAGATAGAATACTATCAATTATGTGCAAGCATTTACACAAGCCACTGAGCTAGCCTAAGTGGTCATGTCTACAGCCAAGATGCATAACTTCAGACTTTTGGCATAACTGCAGTTATACGAGGGGGTGCTGAAAGGTTCTCATCCCAACCAACTTCCTCAATTATTTCGCTACTGTAGCTAAAAAAGAAGTGTTATTTTATTTTGCAAAGTGCCAATTTGCAGAATCATAATGCTATACTTTGACATTGTTTCAGACCATTGATTGAACCATGTCATCAAAAAGTGTGGAATTTTCAAGGGTGGAACTCCAAATCATCATAAAGTTCCCATTCCTGCAGAAGAAAACTCCAAAGGAAATCCATGCATGTATGATACAAACACTGAGTGACAAATGCCCAGGATACTCCACAGTGAAGAAGTGGTATGCAAGCTTTCAGCATGGAGATTTCAAGATCGAAGATGCAGCAAGGTCTGGGAGGCCTCAAACAGTGTCAACGCCTGAAATTGTTGACCATGTCCATGACCTGATTTTGGAAAGGAACATGTTGGGTATATAATCCATGATCAGCTGTTGTATGCAGAAGCAGTGCCAGCTAAGTTGGGTGCCCAAATGTTTGAATTCTGACGAGAGGGGAGAGTGTGGGCCAGTGGTTAAAGCTATAGCCTCGGCACCCTGAGGTTGTGGGTTCAAACCCACGCTGCTCCTTGTGACCCTGGGCAAGTCACTTAATCCCCCCATTGCCCCAGGTACATTAGATAGATTGTGAGCCCACCAGGACAGACAGGGAAAAATGTTTGAGTACCTGAATAAATTCATGTAAATCGTTCTGAACTCCCCTGGGAGAACGGTATAGAAAATTGAATAAATAAAGTTGTCGTCGAGTGGACACTTCCAAGTTGATTTTGCAGCATTTTCAGTGATCTGGTGCCAACGTTTTGGAACAACTAGTACTGTTGATGAAACGTGGTTACACCTCAGGTTCTCCAAGACCAGGGAAATTCAAGACCCAAAAGTCAGCAGGAAAGGTCATGGCCAGTGTTTTGCAATCAGGAAGGTATTGTAATGGCTATCTTTCAAGGGACCAAACAGTTAATGCTGAATACTACTGTAACTTGTTGTGCCGATTAAATGAGGCATTGAAAGAAAAATAGAAGGAGAGGGAAGCTGGGGAAAGGAGTTCTCTTTTTGCAAGACAATGTTCCTGCTCACAAGGCAGGCAAAAAGGATGGATGTTTTGATGCAGTTGGGGTTTCAATGTATAGATCCTAATTACCAGATCTTGCTCCATCTGACTATTTTCCGTTTCCAAGCTTTAAAAAGAGTTTGAAAGGGTGACAATTTGAGTGATTTGGAGGCGATCGCAGCAGCAGAGCAATATTTCAGTGACCAGACAGAATATTTTTTTGGGAAGGGTTACAGAAACTTCAGACACACAATGCCAAGTGTGTTGAACTTAGGGATGAATATGTGGAATAACTTATAAGTTTCATGGCTCCACTTCATTCCCTTCTTGGTTGGGCTGAGAACTTTTCACCACCCCCTCGTATGAGATACAAGCATAATTGCCATTATAAGAATTTACCCTTAGCGCACACACTTTAGGCAAGCTTTTGAGAATTACTTCCACAGAGGAGAGTCTAAATATTGTCTCATCAGAGGGTCATTTTATACATTTTTCTCACATATAAATTCTGTTTGACATCAGCAAAGGCTTTTATAAAACTGCAATCATATACAGTGTACATCTAAAAATTGCCTGTGCATCTACTTTTACAAAATTTGGGTGTGGGTTCTCCTAGGGGTGTAGTTTGAGCAGAACAAGGCAGAGTTGTAATGTACACACACATTTTATAGAATTACATATACATGTGTAGAGCAGAAGAAAAACATTAGCATCTTTTTTAAGAGCAGGTGTAAATTATTATATCTGAAGTCCTCATTGGTCAGATATAAATGTCAGATTTTCCTTATTATGACCGGGATAGACATGCAAATGGTTACTCGCAATTGGAAGAACTGGGATCACCTTAGCTTTACTTTTTGGTGGGCAAATTTATGCTTAAGTTATAGGTATGAGAAGATGAATGTGGATATGCTGGGGCATACTAAGAGATTCAAGCTAATTTGGGGCCCATTGACATCTTTTGTGGATTCATTATGGTTGTCTTTTTCTTTATTTCTGTTGGTATAATACACACACACGGGGGGAGAGAGGGCGGGAGGGGGGTATTTCTTTTGTATGGTTCTATTCCCTTATGAAAATGTTGGTTGGGTGGGGGGAGGTTACTGTTGTATGGATACTGATTGAATATAAGTGCATATATGATTATATTATTTGTATAGATATTGTATTGCATTTTTGTTAGCTTTGAAAATTCAATAAAATATTTAAAAAAAAAGAGCAGGTGTAAATTTGTGCAATAGCATTTATGCTTCATTGAGGCTTGTTCCTAAAGCCTATTGTGTAAAGACACATAGGCACCCAGATTGCTTTCCTAGAACAGGCACTTTTTTGGACTTCTCATGTACGTGTCCTTGATACAAAAACATATGATGCAGTCTTAGTTTTAGCCCACATGAGGGCAGCATTTACTTCTGTATATGTGTAAGACTGCAGCACTGCTCTCCAGCCTCAGGTAACACCTTGGCTATCCAGAGCACCACCTTCCCCCAGTGAACTCATGAAACAGTAAACTCACACACAAAGAAAAATAAACGTACATGTGTGTGTGTGTGTGTGTACGTACATCACACACACACACAACAAACTAAAAGCAACCATTAAAACAAATGCTTATATAATTATCTTTTTTTTCTTCTTCTCTCCCTTTCAGCCCTCCCTTACTCTCTCCCTCCTTCTGCTGTCCTGTGTTTCATAACCAACCTGGTATACCCCAGGCTATCACAAAGCACTTGAGTTTTCTATAGGTAAGAGCAAAGAATGGGAGAAGAGACCACCATCAGAAAAAGGAGAGACTAAGGAGGTGTGATGAGACAGGAGCACACGGTGAAGAGGAGCCGTAGGGGCAGCCAGGCTGCCAGAACAGTTGCACCCGTGCCAGCCATTCTAACAACACTGAACAGGGCTACAAATGGCACTGGAATGTGGGTTGGTAGAAGAAAGAGGAATCTGAATTAAACACATAGCTTCTCTTTTCTGGGAAAAGCTCTGCATTTCATGAAAATCCTTGATACTGCACCACACTAAAGATAGTCTTGGGTGGAAGAGTGATGTAAGCAGAGACGGTAGTGCTGGGAACATCCTTGACCCATCATAGGCTGTTAGGTATAAGGTGAGGCTGCCCTCCTTTGAGTGACTCAGCACTCACTGCTATAAATGCATCACTGCCACTCGTATAACCATCAAACACCCCCTACTAACCCACACAATGCCCCTCCCTAGTGCAGGGGCCGGCAGCAGCTCCCTCCAGGATTAATGGGAGTTAATATGTAGCTATGAGCTGGAGAGGCTCCCAAAGGATCCCTGGTACTCTTGTCAGGGATTCGTATTAATGCTTTATGGTGTTAATATTGGTGAGATGGCTCCCATTAAAGCAAGCTAATACTAACGCACAAAGACAGCCAATAAATACTGCAGGGGCAGGCTCATGCCTACCAGATTTATACACACTCCTTACCTCCCTCCCTCAACACAAGAAGCATGTATTCACATGTGTATATCTCCCCCAACTCACATACACTGCCTTCCTCCTGCCTCTAACACAGAGAAACAGAGAAAATGGTGGCGGATCAAGACCTTATGACCTATCAAGTCTGCCCATCCAAACCATCCACTACCCCTTCCTCTTCCTTAGAGATCAAACATGCTGATCTCACACCTTTTGGAATTCAGATGCAGTTTTTGTCTCCCCTGCCTCCACTGTGAGGCCATTCTACGCATACTTCACCATTTCTGTAAAGAACTATTTCCTTAGATAAGTTCTGAGTCTGCCCCCTTTCACTTCCTCTGCCCCTTCATTCCATTGAAAGAAACTAACTTCATGTGCATTTATATCACAGAGGTATTTAAATGTGTCTATCATATCTCCCCTCCCCTTCTTCCAAAATATATATCTTGACATTTTTACATCTGTCCCTATACTCTTTATGACTGCCTCTGACCATTTTATCAGCCGCCCTCTGGACTCACTCAGGCCCATATGCTCAAAACTCACCGGGCTTTTAATGATTGACCCTGAAGTATTTCAGCTAACGATGCCCAAAATGGCTAATCGCAGTCTTTTCCGTGATTCGCAGCAGCAGCCTCCGATAATCATATGTAAATAGATTACAGCAAACTCATCAATATTAAAATGAGCACTCCAACTGATGCCCAGATGATGCACAAAATGAAGCACCAGCCTTTAATAATCCAAAATTAGCAACAGATCAGGAGGTGACGGTAGCATTGAAACGCATGTGTTGGAAGCATGTATCAGCAGGTCTGGGCCGCTGATTGCATGTGAAAGTTCATAAAAATACTTTTTATGGGATTGGGGACCATATAATATACGCATGTGTAAAGAGCGCATCTCATGCGCGCGTGTTAAAGGTCCGTCTCATGTGCATCCGTTAAAAGCGTATACTGGCTGGTCTGGGGCTGCTAACTGCATGTGTCCTGCCCAAGGAGTATAGAAAAAAAGCATATATATCTTGCATTTTCACATTTGCATGGTTTGTTATTAGTTCTCCACCCCTCTCCTCTTATGATGTGTACCAATGATGCGCTACAAAAAGGCATGCCTATGATTGACGCTCATGAGTCCCTGCAAGTAGCTATTCTGCAAGTGCCAATCGCTTTCTCCTACGACTGATCAGATGGGATTACGGCGGACCTCTGCAAAACTCATTTGCATGCAAAGTTCTTTTAAATATCGATAGCCATTTTCAAATCAGACAATTTACCAGCACCACAGCGATGAACTGGCCACAGTGAACCGGCCGCATTGTAATTGTCCTAGACCCCCCAAAACGGAGGGAAAACAGTAAAAATTAAAATACATATTCAATACGCATGTGCATTTGCTGCCTTACAAGGAAAATAGAAAGCATAAGACCATAAGAGCAAATCTACTGACAAGCCTCAAACTAAGCCCCAGCCCATGTGCATTGTAATGGCTCTTCAATTCTGTTTTAAATGCATGAAAATAAGATTCCGCACAATATGTAATGGCAATTCATTCTTCGTTGTAGGAGCCACAACTTCTTACCTGCCACTTCTTCCTCTGCAGTCAGAACAATGTGTGGCCCCATTTGTAGAGGTTTTTAAGATGCATTTATACTACAGTACAATATGTGTGTTTGTCTAGAGCAGTGGTTCCCAAACCTGTCCTGGGGGACCCCCAGCCAGTCAGGTTTTCAAGATATCCCTAATGAATACGCATGAGAGAGATTTGCATATAATGGAAGTGACAGGTATGCAAATCTCTCTCATGCATATTCATTAGGGATATCTTGAAAACTTGACTGGCTGGGGGTCCCCCAGGACAGGTTTGGGAACCACTGGTCTAGAGCTCAAGAAAAGGTTAATCCTGCTCTGCCCGCAAGCCCAGATTGAAGCATAGGCAGCATTGGCAATCGCCTTCAGTGCCAAATGTAATAGGCACCGCTATATTGTTGCTTTAAGTCCATCCAGGCCTGACCTTCGCTCACCCGCAGTTGCCCTAATGAACATAGAAGCCGCTCAAAGCAAAGCTTCAATGCTGCCATTCCATCGGACAAATATCATGGTGAAAGAGGGGGGCTTATCAAAGAAGGTTTGCCTCCCACCCCCACCCCCACTGGTGCTTAAGTCCCAATTGGACAGATGAAAGAAGGTTTCTGAGGCAAGCCCCATTGCCCCCCCCCCCTACTAGTGCTTCATGCCCAATTGGACTGGTGAAAGAGGAGGGCATTGCCCCCTTGCGACCCCCCCCCCCCCCCCACACACACACACACTTGCTTCAAGGATTGACTACAGAGGAGGAAGTGGCAGGTAAGAAGTTGTGGCACTCCACCTCCCACATGAGTTTCCATGGTTCAATTTGGCATCTTCAAGTTCAACTCATTGACCATTTATGCTTATATTGGATCATATTACTATTGTTATGCTGTTACAATTTTGCTAAGTTTTGTGTCAGTCTGTCCCTGCTATATATCACCTTGGAAGCAGTTAACAAATCCTAAGAATAGTGGATGACAGCACGTAAAGACCTGTATGGTGCATCCAGTCTGGCCCACAAGGCACCCAGAGTTGTATCCAGCGCTCTGAGCAGGTCACTGTTCTTCACAAACAGGGCAGTCAGCAATTTGCCACCATGCCAACCCCATATAGGTAGTTATATTTGGTGCAATCTTAGAACATAATTTTACAATACCATGCCAATAGTCCAAAAAGTGGTTTTATTTTTTATGGGCTCAGCGTATTCACTAAAGTTCTCAATACATGTTTAATTCAACAAAACGTGCTCTGCCCAACTGAGTTTCTCAGCATCCGAACCCATGTGGTATGAATGCAATACAAAATGCGCAGACTTGATCTGTTTTTGTTCTTTCTATATAGGGATATTATATGTTTATTTCATGAAAATTTTGAATTCAATGGAAACCCATGCAGGAGGAGGAGGAGGAGGTGGTGTGCCATAGGTTGTGTCAGAGTGCGAAGGCCGGCAGACCCCGCACTCAACTTTCACTTTGAGCTCTCTGCTACACTTATGGCAGCAGTAGGCAAGGAGTGAAGGGACCAGAGCAGCTGGAATAGTAGTGGTAGCAGGAAGACGTAGATTCCTCTCTGCCCTATTCCGTTGCAAGCTGGCTCTATATTCGCACAACAGGGTTGATCCAGTCCAGGTTTTACCCCATTGCATGCAGGGACTTGTGGCTCCGATTTCCAGACCACATTTCTATGATACAATGAGGTAAAAGGGAAAGGGACTGGGACTTGAATACCGCCCTTCTATAACCATACTCAAAGCGGTTTACTAAACGTACTTCAAGCTCACAATCTGTCTAATATACTTGGGGCAGTGAAGGATTAAGAGACTTGCCCAGGGTCACAAGGAGCAGCGTCAGGGTCTGAACCCACAGCCTCAGGGTGTTGAGGATGTAATCCCAAGCACTACACCACACTTTCTTCCAACCTGGACTAGATTAACCCTGTCAGGCAAATCTGGGGGCAGTTGGCAATCCTAACCCCATGCTTATGGACATCTAAAATTTAAGTCTGGCATTGCCTGTCCCTACCTACTTTCACAGCATATGCACATGCATGTCATACTCCTACTTTCAAACATGCTCCCCACTAGAGAATGATACAGAGACAAATTTGTTCCCGTCCCCACAGGAATTTCCCCACCCCCCACTAATTTTGTCACTGTCCCTGCCCCATTCCTGTAAGCTCTGCCTTAACTACATAAGCCTTGAACACTTATGATTTTAAAGTGTTTGAGGCTTCTGAAGATGAGGACGGAGCTTGCAAGAATGGGACAGGGACAGGAAAAGAACTTGTGGGGACAGGACGGGAAAATGAATTCCCGCGGGGAAAGGGAAAAATTTGTCCCCATGTCATTCATTCTCTTCTCCCCACCCTTCCTACCTCTTGAAGGCACATATACAGCCTGTTAAAAGTTCACATGTCCCAAATCATTCTTCTGAACAGACAGAAAACCTCCCCAACTTCCATCCCAATACACACAAAATCCCTAATCTCTTCCATCTTACACATGTGCTCTTTCAGTTCTCTTTCATAAACCAGGCACTCACCATCCATTTCAGTACTGTCTCTCTCCCTTATGTGTACAGACTGTCTTGTGACTCTGCCCTTCAGGGCTGACCTTAGCCTGCTTGATGTCTTCAGCCTATCCCGATCTCCAGACTTTGCTAATGCTAGTCCTTAATCCTTTGACTCTTCACATCAGCCCACAGGAGCCAGCTATGTGGGTGCTTGAGCACTCTCAATTTTCCATTGGATTAAACACCCCCATTCATTTTGAAAAGCTGGCTCCTATGCTTCAGCTGGTTCTATGCCCTCATTCTGGGCTGTGACTCTCCCCCATGCTAATAACCTGTCTTAAAACTCTTCACTTTATAATCCTGGCTGTAAACACAAGAGGACGCTGCCATCCATGCTAGGCTCAGAGTAAGCAAGGAAAGCTTCTGTTAGCTTGGGGTTTTTCCCTCTCTTCTTTCCCTGTTATACACATCCCTGCTTTCCTCCATCTCTCTGAACCAGGGAGAGAAGCACAGTGGGGGACAGATAGAGAGAGAGGAAGAGATACAATAGTGAAAGACAGACATACAGCATTACAAGGAGAAATGATGAACAGTGAAATGGTATTATCAATACCACCCCTCCCCACAAGACTGAACTATGATTTTAACACACTTGCTTATTGGGGGGCACCGGGACTTCCCCCTCCCCCAAAGGCAGGTTGTGCATGATCCCATGGTAAGAAAGGGTTGGGATTAATGGGAGCGGGGGGGTGTACAGGCTCCAGTCCCAGGAATAGAGGTGCGGGGGGTCTGGGGCTCTGTATACCACAGTGTTGGCAACAGCTGGGTAAGACAGATCATGGGGAAGTGGTAATTAAAGGAGACTGCTTGTGTCGGTGCCTGCCGCTCCCCCGAGTCTGCGGTTATTGTAAGTGACACACGGGCTCCACTTTCCACACTCATATTTCTCTCTGGATCAATACTTTTGACTCCCTACAAGACAATAATCGCTTGTACGCGGACCAGGAGTCGATCAAATACATTATTAGAGTGCTCTCCCCAAGGGGAGTCAGGCTGAAGGAGGGAGGGAGGGAGGGAGGGAGGGAGTCAGCAGGGGTAGGAGTGCACCAAATTCTAGGCAGAAAAAGTATTCAGCTGCCTTGCAGTTATCGTATACTGGACAGACCTTTTCTCCCTACCTCTTCACTCACCCTCCCCTTCTCTCACTGGCTTTCCCTCTCTCTCATTGTCTCTCCATCCTTCCCTCCCCCCTTCTCTCATTGCCCCTTTTCTCCTTCCTTGTCTCACTGGATCTGTCCTTCTTTCTCACCCCTATCTATATCTCTTCTGTAGTCTCTCCAAAATGATTCATTTAAAATCACAGAGGATTAGGGAGAGGTGAGCCCCAACTTCAGGCCATTCACAGCTCTTAGTCCTGGAGCGCTTCTCTCTCCTTTTTCACATCTGGGTCAGTGAATCAATATCAGAATTTCTCCCACAGTCAACCCTAAATCTCCTCTAATGTCCAAGTCCCTTCATTAACCCCCCCAATAGTAAGGAATGGCAACTCAGTACTGAGAGTGCAGCTTAGAGCTCCCTCTGATATCATGAGTCCCCTATGCCACCTGCAGGAGGTACTGTCTCACACTTCCCACCATGCTGAGAACAGGAGTTGTGTTCTTGTACCCTAGCAACGTATAGGGAGAGCTTCAGGGGCCAACGAATGGGTCCCAGAGATAGTAGAGTGATTGCCAATGGGTCTTCCAGGTAACATGGTCAGCAACATTCCCAGATAGAGGAATGAGGTATCCTGCAAGGTTTGACAGCAAATACATTATTTTCCCTTTAAGCCCCAGTGCTAATGCCTGGCTATGGGGAGTAAGCTGAGTGCTGGGACTGTATATATCCTAAACTGAACTCATGTGCACGTTTAGATCTGTTCATTTGATGGGTATATACTCCACGTATGTGTATCCACCTCTATTGGACTTTATAATAATTTGGGTTTGTATATGGTACTTTGTTGAGGATATCTTATTAAAAATATACAGTATAAAAGAAACTAATGGAAAAAGTCAGTGTAATATGAACACTTTGTCACACCCTGCAACTGATGTTTGGGGATACTTCCCATTTATGCATGATGTGATCCCCAAATTGTTACTGTTCTGTACACACCCTTGAGGCTTATCCACATGTTGCGTGTCTGTGTGCGCATGCACACACTATGTGTTAGTTGTGTCACTGTGCATGCTAAAGCTTGAACATGTATGCTTGCATTTGACGGCTCTCAAGAGATAGGAGATGATGCATTTATTACACTGTGACCCATGAGGGTGACTCTGGAAACAGATTCATATTGGGGGGGGGGGGGTTCAGCAAAAGAATGTCTCTTCTTCTTAGGAAGAGCTGGGCACTTGTCTATGAGGATGTAATATATTCTACAACCTAATCTCTTATCTTCCCTTCTCTTTGCCTTCAATACCCCTTCCCTCACTTTCCTAGACAGACACACACAAAAAAAGGATTTTTAAAAACTCACTACAAAATTGAATGGCTACACTTTAAATCAGAGAAGAAAAGGAGCTATGGCCAAGAATAAGGGAGAGTGAGAAAACAGAGGAAAGACAGAAGAGAGATACAAAGAAGAAAGAGATGAGAATAAAGAAGATGAAAGAAAAAGTGAAAAAGAAGAGAAACAATAATGAAAGTGGACAGTAGAACACAAAGGAGGGGGGGAGGATTCCAGGGGTGTAAGAGAAATAAAAGAAGAAGAAAGAAGCAAGTGAGGAAGAAAGAGGGATGGGGAGGACAGAAGGAAAGAAAAGGAAGAACAGCACTGTGGGTTTGGCAGCCGAAGACAGCCTCAGTTGCAGGAGTCCACGAAGGGGAAAAGATATATCTAAAGTCTAAGAAGGTGAAGGCTGTAAATTATTGAAGAGGTTGAAATAAAAGGGTGTGGGGGAGGGGAGGGGAAAGGGGTGTGCTTGGGATGCTGGTGACAGGCCATGGCTGCAGTGCTCAGATTTGTTGAGGGGGTGGGGGTGGGGGGGTGCACGCAGAGCTCACACCATATTTGGCATTCAGGGCAGCTGACAATGAAAATGCTTTATTGCTTAGACTTTCGATCGATCGGTTTGTGGGGGGCCATCAGGGGGGCTCCAGTTACTCTCTCTACTGCACAATCCCAGCGACAACCCTGAAAATGTAGACTTTTCTTGGCTTCCCACAACCTCTCTCTCTCTTCCTTCTCTCTGTCCCTCACATTCAGCATCAGCCCTTCTCTCCTTCACTAACCCTCAGCTCCTCTACTTCTTTCTTCATTTGCCTCCATGTCCTTTATATTTCTTCTCTTTCCTTTATCTTCACCCCTTACCCCTCTTGCCCTCTTCTTCCCCACTCCCCCATCCCCATCTTTCTAACCCCCTTCTAACATCATCTTCCCTTCTCCCTCCAACTTTTTGTTCTCACCCAGCACTTTTTCTCTTCCTCCTCCAACCTCTTGCTCTCACCCTCACCCACAGTATTCGTCGTTTTCTCTCTTTCCACTCTCATCCCCATCTACCTTTCACCCCCACTCTCTCTTCCTTATACCCAGACCTTTCCCTCTTTTTTTTAACCATTATTCCCTATCTTCTCTAACCCCCACCCTCTCTCTCCTCTGCACAGTATTTCTTGCTTTACTAATCATTTCTCCCTATACAGCAAGACATGCAGGCTCACAAAATAATGATGTCATTAGATGACAGCTTGCACCCAGACCCACACTACTGAAAATTGTTACTTTTTAAACTTACTCCCCACCCCCCAGCATGCATCAGTGGTCCCATATCACAAATGGTCAATCCCAGCACTCCAGTTCAGTGCTTGCTCTCTATGCAACATACCTACCTGCACCAATTCAGTAGATCTCTCGCTGCTGGTCTATAACTATACATATATGTGCGTTTATAGAGCACGAGCTCAACATACCTCACATAAATATTTATACCAGATGCATGAATAACACTCTGCAAATACAGTATAGCTAAAGCATCTATTCCTAGGAATTTATAAACTGTAAATTTTAGGCGATACAGAGTTGGTGTTATCAGTATTTCCATGCCATGAGGACTACGATTGGGTATCTTTCCCGTTGGAATCAAATATGTACGTTTTCATCACATAAAAAATTGCAAACACAGAGGAAGCAGAAAAACTGAGTGAAGGATACAAGACAAGCCGGGGAAGGGGAGAAAGTACTAGTGGAAGCAGTGTTTTTCTGATGTTTATCCGACACACACCTATTTTCATTATTTTGTATTCAGGGCATTTTATTAATTAAAACCTAAAATCAAAAACCTTAGGTAGAACCCATCCAGAGGATTTTAGATCCCTTCTTTTTTACGGTATCATACCATAGGAAATAAAGACCCATGCCCAGAGGCATTTCTATCCCTTCTAACTTACTGTATCACACCACAGGGAACAAATTTAAAATTGGTGGAATTTCCTAATACAGTACTAACAGATAATTACATTCTAGTGAACGATTTACCTTGGCTTATATGATAGTAAAAAAAATGTATGCTGGATAATTTATTTTCACATCAGGCGGCAATAGAATGGAATTTTGACATATTCAGTTATTATTTAAATATTTTTGAAAAATCAATGTTTAGATTTTATCATTATTTGATATTCCCAGTTTAAGCTCTTATTATTTTAGGGCTGAGCATGTTGGTGGATTTAGAGGACGGTATTTACTGGGATTATAATATCTGACAAGAGGCTGATGTAATTGCATAATTAGTATACATTGCAAACTTATTTAAATTAATTTGTAGCTTGTATCTTACACTTATTTTTTTTATTGTAATCCACTCTGACTTGTATGGGAAAAAAGCAGAATATAAAACAAAATTAAAAAGTTAAATGAAGAGTCCATTCCCAGGCCTTTATCATAAGAATATATGAAATGGCATACCGAGCTAGAACAATGATCCATCAAATCCAGCCCCTTGTCTCTGATAATGGATGATCTGGGGTTTTAAGTAGAGAATCATTTCCTGTTGTTCAGTGCCAGATACTGGCAGTAAGAGGTGGCATTCCCCATGCCTGCCCAGAAGATAGCTGTTATTAGAAATGTCCTACAGAAAAATGTCCAAACCTTTTTTTTAAACCAAGCTCGACGAATGGCCTTGAACACATCCTTCAGCAATGAGTTCCATGGCTTAACTGTGCATGGACTGAAAAATTACTTTCTTAAATTTGTTTTAAATCTACTAGCAGTTGATTTCATGGAGTGTCCCTTAGTACTACATGAAAGAGTAAATAACTGTTCCCTATTAGCCCATTTCACCCCAATCATGATTTCATAGACCTCTATCACATCCCCTCTTAGTCATCTCTTCTCCTAACCGAAGAGCCCTAACCTGTTCAGCCTTCAGTTGTCCCATTCCCTTCATCAATTTTTTTGCCCTTCTCTGAACCTTTTCTAGGTATGCTATATCTTTTTTGAGAAGGGGGTGACCAGAACTGCACATAATACTCAAGGTGCAGCACACCATGGATTTATACAGAGGTATCATGATAATCTTAGCTTTATTCTCCACGCTTTCTAAATAATTCCTGACATTCTATTTCTCTCTCACTTTATCAGAAGCAGCAAAAAAATAAATACCATCTTCAGGCATTTACATCCCTTCTACCACATGGGGTAGGAAATAAAGACCGTCCCAGGCACTTCTGGAGGGTAACATGCATGGAACTGTTTTTACAGTCCTAAGAGGATTGGCTTAACTTATGGCCCAGGTGAGGATATGGATCAGGGTTCCAGAACTAAAGGGAGTCAAACACCCAGGCTGCGATGCCCCTGGCCCATAAGTTAAGCTACCCTGCGGCTTCCCTCCTCCTCCTTCCTCTTCCTATGCTGCTGCCCTGTCCTGGCAGGATGTAGCTTCATGGGATGTGCAACACTTCCCTCCTCTGACGCTAGCCTATGGAACCTACATCCTTGCCAGGGCCAGGCAGTAGTGTCAGAGGAGGTAGGAGGGAAGGGCGGGCTGGGCCGGAGCACCATAATCTCTTGAGCCGGCCCCGGGTCCCAAACAGAACAGCACAGGGGATCAACCTGCACAAGGCAGCAGTTACAACCCCTAAACACCTTGCTAGGTGGACTGCATAGACCATTTTGGTCTTTATCATCATTTTCTAAGTTACTATTTATGGTGCACACACAGTGTGGGGGTGGTTTGTACAACAGGGGGCACCAAAGTAAAATGTCAAAAAGGAACCTTTTTTTCTGCAGACAATATAGGTGCCTTTATGCTTTCATAAAACAGAACCAGCTCCAGTAGGGCACAAATGATCTCATACAAGTTTATACAAAGCAAAGGTAAATTTGTGCTTGTACAAGTGTATGTTATAATTCCTTATTTCACCCCCAAAATACCTATAAGACCTCTTTTATACATATAATTTGCTGTACATGCAAAAGGAATTTATACACTAGCCTCTATAGGTACATATTACAATGTATATACACTGCATATAATATGACTTGACACATTTTGAAGTAAATTTCAAAACATGGAGCAATTGCAAAGTCCAATAGTATCAGATGCCTTGGGTGAACTTTCAACTGTTTCCCCACCTCCATGGCCAGTTTAAGGCACTACCATCATCCCCAATCCAGCATCTCCTTTTCTCCTCTGTAATCCCCCTACCTTCATCACACACAGGTTACACTTCCCCCTCCGTATTCGCGGTTTCAGCAATTGCGGTTTCGATTATTCACGTTTTTTAGCTTGCTGGCTCCTCCCCCCAAATGACATCAGCTTGCATAGAGAAATCGCTGATTCCAAGCGTTTGCAGAGAAAGATTGCCGATTACCAGCACTTTCTTCACCGTGTTTTGCCTCTCCTTCAGGGACAGGCCAGGTCTCCCAGCATGTTATTCACGATGGTTTTAATAGAAAACAGCGAATAACATATGAAACAGTTATTCACGGTTTTTCTGTATTTGCTGTTCTGTTAATCCCCTATCACAGCGTATACGGAGGGAGAAGTGTACTAGCATCTCCAATTCCTTTCCCCCACCCCATGTCCAGCATCCCCCTACTCTCCTCCAGACTTCTGTGCTCCCTATCTCTTCCCATGCTGGCCCTAAGCCAGGCCCTATAAGCACAGGCCCACTGCCATATCCACCCACCTCCAACAGAAAGTTTGCTTTGGTAGGGGGGGAGCAGGGCAAAGACAGCACTTGAGTGCAGGCCTGTGCTACAGGGCCCCACTGCACTCAGTCTTTAAGTTCTAACTGGTATGGGAGATGTGGGGGTGGGGGAGGATGACAGCAATGGTAGCGTGACAGGAAGAAGGCCCTAGCATACACCAGAGCCATGTTGTGATCCCACCAAATCCTGTCATAGGCAGGAACTTAGTCCACCTAGTGGCAGAGCTGACCCTCTGCATATAACTTTTCTCTGAAAAACTTCCAGGGAAAAGCATCCATAGAGGGCTATAGTTATTTTTTCTACAGATATCTTCACCCTTCACAACAGTGACTCATGGAGTATTGAAAGTGCAAACACTTCACTTAAGTTGCTTAATCCTCACTCCAGGATGCTTCCATTCAAAGTGGGTAAAAATATATGGTGCTGTGGACCACCATGCATACTTTTATTCAGAGCTTCTAGTCTCCCACAATTCTGCAGCTGAGTAAAGGACCACAAAATTCAGAACTGCCACAGGAGACCGAAGGCTGGAGCACTAGTGGTGGCTACTGTCTCTCCCTGCTCCCTGCAATCCCAGCTGCTTCTGAGTTCTGGGATCAAACTGCAACCTCAGACTTTAACTACTGTAATAAGCCACTCCTCCACTCCCTGAAGAACACCACTCCTGCTGTACTCAGAGGCAGCTGGAGTTATGTCTAGTTGGAAGCAAGATAGGGAGACCAAGAAGTTAGGGGAGAGAGAGAAAAGGTGGAGGGGCAATAGGCAGGGGGGCTCCAAGAGGCCAGAAGAGTGTGAGCAGAAAGCAAGGGTCTCAAAAGAGTGAGACGTGAGGATATCAGGAGGGCGAGAGAGAGTAGTGGGGGAGACAAGGAGCAAGTGAATAACAGAAAGATTTGCTGTAGGGAACAAGGGTGCAAGTGACATGTCCTTCCTTTCTTCTTTCTCCTACCTTCCCATGATTCATCTCCCTCCCTTACTTGAGATCCTTTCTCCATTTCCCTCTTCGGGATTCACTCCCTCTATTGAGAGCCTCTCCAATCCCCCAAAGTTCTATCGCCTTCCATTGTTCTCTATCCCCTATCCTCCCTTCTTAACATAAATCACTAAGGGCCCTTTTACTTACCAGAATTAGCATGCTCTAAATACTGAGAAGCCCATAGGTATAAAATTGAACTTTTTAGAATTTAGCATGTGCTAAGCTTTAGTAAAAGGACCCCAAAGATTCCCTATATAAATAAAGAAAAAAAAATTAAGTAAGTAACTAGGCAAATATACTATCACATTTTTACTGAATTAAAAAAAAAACTTTGCCACAGAATCTTGATAAATCTGTGGTAGAAAACTACAGATTTAAAAAGATTACGGCTGCACAGGGCGCAAGGGAAGCCAGAGCACCAAAATAGTGCCCTGTCCTTTGATTTCATGAGAGTGGATGAGATGGGAATGTGTTGCACAGGGTGTATTTGCAGCTTGCAACGCTTCCAATGAGGAGCTGTGCTTTTACCTGTGTTAATGGCTTTTGAAAGCAGAGCGTAGACTTTAGCATGCCTCGCTTGTATAAGTAATGTGGGAGCAAGTCTAGAACTGCCTGCATTTGCATAATGTCTGCTAGTATCTTTTATCCATGTACACTGACTTTCAATTTGTAAGTACACAAGTACTTCCACTTTGAAAATTGTTTTCAGGAAAACAACTTGCGCATATTTATACCTGATACATTTGTGCAAATCATCTTCCAAAGCAAAAATGCTTTTGAAACTTCCAGAGAAAGAGTGTGTATACTGAAAATGCAAACCTTGCCATTCAAAAATGCATCTGCCAGTAAAGGTAAGCTTACATGCTTAGAGGCACCACATGCATAAGTTTACCCGACATAAGGTGGGCAATTTTGTAAAGGCCCATTACCTTCTATGGCAGGGCTACTCAAATAGGTCCACAGGCCAGTCGAGTTTTCAGAATATCCTTAATGAATGTGCAGGCAGGGTTCAAATGGCTCTGCTGACCGGCGGGGAGTTTGATTACCACTGACAACCCAGCACTCAAAGCGGGTTTGGATTGCTTTTCTAAGGTAAAAGATGGATTGATAGAATTGAAGCAATATGAATATAATGTGATTATTACATAGTAATAGCTGTTTAACAAGGGTTTTAAGGGCTCAGAGTTTTAATTGTGTTTTGTTTGTGTGTTGAAGTAGGTATCCCCCCTCCTATAAAACCCCAAACCAGCAAAACTCAAATCGGGGGGAGTCCTTTGAGTATGTGTGCTGTATTTCAAACAGGGAATTAATGTCCAGGTAGCAAGGCAGGCTGTACAGCACTAGAACCACCAGTCACGCCACAAAGGTAAGTACATTGGACATATATCTATAGCTATATAAGGTGGTGTCAATAATAAAGGAATGGTGTGACATGGAATGGGCGGTTGGGACTTTGATGTGGCAATGATGGTCCCATGGTAACCCTTGCCTATTCTGTGGCATACTGGTTATGGGTCAGAAAGACCTGGCGAAGCATGAAGAATGGTCTGAAATTTGACAGCTAAAATTTAATGCTAAGAAATGCAAGGTCATGCATTTGGGCTGCAAACACCCGAGGGAACGGTACAGATTAGGGAGTGAAGAGCTTATGTGCAGGACAGAAGAGCGGGACTTGGGTGTGGTTGTATGTGATGATCTTAAGGTAGCCAAACAGGTTGAAAAGGTGGCGGTGAAAGCTAGATGGATGCTAGGTTGCATAGGGAGAAGTATGGCCAGTAGGAAAAAGGAGGTATTGATGCCTCTGTATAAGACTCTGGTGAGACCTCATTTAGAATATTGTGTACAATTCTGGAGGCCGCACCTTCAAAAAGATATAAAAAGGAAGGAGTTGGTCCAGAGGAAGGCTATTAAAATAGTATGTGGCTTTCTTCATAAGGTGTATGGGGACAGACTTAAAGATCTCAATCTGTATACTTTGGAGGAAAGGCAGGAGAGGGGAGATATGATAGAAATGTTTAGCTACCTACATAATGTAAATGCGCATGAATCGAGTCTCTCATTTGAAAGGAAACTCTTCAATGAGAGGGCATAGGATGAAGTTAAGAGGTGATAGGCTCTGGAGTAATCTAAGGAAATACTTTTTTACAGAAAGGGTGGTAGATGCATTGAACAATCTCCCAAAAAAGGTGGTGGACAGAGAGACTGTATCTGAATTCAAAAGGGCCTGGGATAGGCACATGGGATTTCTCGGACAGAGAAAAAGATAATGGTTACTGCGGATGGGCAGACTAGATGGACCATTTGGCCTTTATCTGCCATCACGTTTCTATATTAATTTAAAAAATATTTTAAAGGAAATTTGGGCACAGTTTAAAATGGACTTGTGTTTTGTGAGGACTGATATTGTACACAAGTATTGATCTTCAAGTGCACTCCCAGTGTGAATAAAAACAGAAACATGATGGCAGATAAAGGCCAAATGGACCACCCATTCTGTCCATCCGCAGTAACCATTATCTCTTCCTCTCTCTAAGAGATCCCATGTGTCTATCCCAGGCTTTCTTGAAATCAGACACAGTCTCTGTCTCCACCACCTCTACCTCTACTGTTCCACACATCTACCTCCCTTTTCTGTTAAAAAAAATATTTCTTTAGATTACTCCTGAGCCTATCACCTCTTAAACCTATGCCCTCTCATTCCAGAGCTTCCTTTCAAATGAAAGTGATTCAACTCATGCGCATTTACACCACATGGGTTTTTAAACATCTCTAACTAGAAACAATACTAGCAATAACAATCTAAATAGATAAATAACTGTAGCAAAAAATGTTGCAAAAATTGTGGACAGAATAGGAAGGAATTCCCTGAAAAAGCCATTCGTTGGTGAAACAAGTGCCTTGTTGGATTTGGACATCGGTTCCTTGTCTTCGCTTCAATGCCAGAAATGTGACTGTAGAAAGATCGTTGCGTTTTTAGATCACGGTCCTGGCTTACATCAACAGCTGTGAAGATAAGTATAACCTTCCTGAAGGTTCTTTTTCCTGTTCCCTGTGCACAATGGTGAAATATTTTCCTATTTTGAAAGATTACATTTAGAGAAGTAGTGGAGTTTTTTTTGCCTATGATATAGATTAAGAACGGCTAAAAAACTCATTGGGTTGCCGTCTGCATATAAAACTAGTTGAGGCTTTTTTCTCCACTTTACTTAAATGGTTTTTCAAAGGATATTTCCACCACTTGGCTTATAACATTTTTGCAACATTTTTTTTGCTGCAGTTATTTATCTATTTAAACATCTCTATCATATCTCCCCTCTCCCACCTTTCCTCCAAAGTATACAGATTGAGATTTGTAAGCATGCCACCCCATTATATGGGAATCTCTCTCATGCATATTCATTAGGGATGTCCTGAAAACCCGACTGGCCTGTGGACCCATTTGAGTAACCCTGCTCTATGGTGTTGATATCCAAAGCAGTTTAACCAGCTAGAGAGGCTCCTGGTCAGCTAAATCGCCTGGGAAGGGCTATCTACTCATATTCAACGGCACTTAATTGGTTAGTGCCACTGAATATCCACATTAACCACTAGCCAGCCATTTTGTGGACAATCAGGGGAAGAGTTGGCGTTTATGCATTTAAGGGTTAATGTTCAGCACTTAGCTGCCCCCCCTATGCCTGGAATAAATTACATGAGTTTATCCACCAAGCCCCTTCCCTTACCTTGTTTAAAAGCAGACTGAAAACCCACCTTTTTGATATAGCCTTCAATCCATAACCCTACTCCACCCCACTGCCCTCCAATCCAGCCAGCAGATTAACTATTCCCCTTAACTGTTTTGATTGTAAGCTCTTTGAGCAGGTACTGTCTTCTTTGTGACTCTGTACAGTGCTACGTACGTCTGGTAGCGCTATAAAATAATTAATAGTTGTAGCAGTAACCACCTAAGATAGCCAAATAAATCGGACCGCATAAAACACAGTCTTATCTGGTTTCATTTAGTGTTGACTATCACACTTAACCACGTAAGGGATAGCCAACCACATGTACTTAGCTATTGAATGCCAGTGCCCAGACATGGCGTCTGTCACTGAATATCTGGGGAAACCACCACCAGCAGCCAAAATAGCACTGACCACTGCCGGCCACATATCTATCACCATATGTATAAAGTGGGTTGTAAGCTGCTCCACACATTTATTTATTCAATTTTCTATACCCTTCTCCCAAGGAAGCTCAGAACGGTTTACATGCATTTATTCAGGTACTCAAGCATTTTTCCTTGTCCCTGTGGGATCACAATCTATCTAATGTACCTGGGGCAATGGGGGGATTAAGTGACTTGCCCACTGTCACAAGGAGCAGCTTGGGTTTGAACCCACAACCTCAGGATGCTGAGGCTGTAGCTTTAACCACTGCGCCACACTCTATATACATTTTTAAACAGATATAGATACAGACCCTTTACAAGACATTTTTAGCAGCCATGGCAAGTGGGTATGTTTGTACCCTTTTCCCCTTTACACTCATTGCCAATTCTTCTTCCCCCTTTTCTTTCCAGATGGTAAGAGAGTTGCACTGTTCCAGTACATGCTTGCATTTCCACTTCTCTTCTAGCCCCAAAGATTCTTTGCTTTAGGCAACGGCCCCCCCCCCTACCTACCCCTAACCATGGCCACGGGTCAGAAGATTCCACCCTCTCCTCTGTTAGGACTATGGCTAGTCAAAGCAGACAACAGAGATTAGACTATACATATGTGTATAGATAGTTGATTTATTCATATAGAGCAGTGGTCTCAAACTCGCGGCCCGGGGGACCACATACAGCCCGCCAGGTACTATTTTGAGGCCCTCGGTATGTTTATCATAATCACAAAAGTATAATAAAATAGTTTCTTGGTCATATGTCTCTTTAGCTATAAATGACAATATTATTATTAAGACTTAGCCAAAAGGAAAGATTTATAAACTATAAAGAGTTTTACCTCATGCAAAATTGTCATTTCTTTAATAAGACATTAACTATTTTTTCTGAGACCTGCAAAGGGTTTGAGTTTAAGACCACTGATATAGAGGCTGCCACTATATGGATAAGTCCCCTATCCATGAATCAATAGTGCCATTTCAGATTTCTTGGACTGCCGAGTCCAGCACTATCTGTAAAGTGCTGGGACAGAACAAGGATTTAATCCAGCTATATAGCCTACATTCAGAAAACACGCTTTCCTAATTTAAGTACATGCTTGAATTTCACTATTATTCATATAACTATCACAGAAACATCACTGGATACCAGCATTGAATGTGTGTGGGGGTTGGTTTGGGGTTTTTTTGTGTTTGGTTTGTTTTTTTGCTAAATGCTGCAGCCACAGCTAAAAACTGAAAGTTTTGCTTGGGCAACCGTGTGAGGAAACAATTGCGATGTCTTAATAGTTTTGTGTCTAATGTATATAAATTAACCTGTTGTTAGTTTTATGCATTTTATTTACTCTGCTTCTGCTTTTTTATGTTAATACAGTTGAATAAGGAAAATGTTTATTAAATAAAATGAAAATGAAATAAATTATACTCTTGAAAAGTGACAAGGCTGAGAGAGAATAGCAGGTAGATATAAAGAATAGATCTGTTCCCTACATATGTACACAGCTTCCATCACATCCAAGTAGCTTTTCAAAATTTAGTGATCATTGCGGACGTGAAGAATGTTTCTGAAAGTGGGCAGGGCCAGAGAAGGGAAGAAAGAAACCCAGACACTCATTTCTTCTCATTTTTCCAGCAGAGCTGCCCCCCCAGCCCATGTTCTTTATCCATGCTTGGAGAGAACAGTTGGCTTAAATCTGGCTACTCCCCTCTTTTGGTCTTGTAGTAGGCTAGAGGTTCTCAACCCAGTCCTTGGAATAAACTAAGGCAGTCTAGTTTTCAAGATATCCACAATGAATATGCATGAGATAGATTTGCATATAATGCTGACAGTGCATGCAAATCTCTCTCGTGCATATTCATTGTGAATATTTTGAAAATTAGACTAACTTGGTGAGGACTGGTTGAGAACCCTTGCGGTAGGCAAATGAGTCCAAGTGCCAGATAGGTGCCATTAATCCGGATGGGCTTCTCAGGCAGCCTCAACATAAGAGCACATTGAAGAGATCATGATGGCTAGAAGACAAGTAGATGTGATTTCTTTTTTATTTTATCAAGAATGCTTTTATTGAAATTAAATACAACAATACAGATGTGCTTAGACGATACAAGATAAGAACAGTACACCAAACAACCCCCCCCCCAAAAAAAAACATACAAACAACAACAGTACAAAGTAGCGTAATAGGATATAACAGCAATATAATCAAACCCCACCCACGCCATAACAAAACCAAACAAATCAACAAAACCCACCCCCAACCCCAATCCACTCTGAATCAGTAAAACAAGTGAGATAAACATAGAAATGTATAGACAGCACATTATATATGATCTGCATGCCAGTGTTCAAAGGCCCAACAAAGTCTATTAAAGCGACCCTATTTGTGAGTTTATAGAGAGTATGTCATTCCTTCAATTTGGAGCGCACCTAATCCCACCCAGGTGGGTCCAGCGAATTCCGAGACTGAGCTACCACCAACCTAGCTGCTGTCAGGGCCAGTTTAGCAAAGGACACCATTCCCTCTTCCCATTGTATATCACAGTGGTGCAGGAAAGTCATTGCGACAGAGGGAGGGATGGCCACCTGTAAAATCTTAGACAAAAAGTGAAATACGGAATCCCAGTAGGGGACAATAATAATAATAACTATTTTTCTATACCGCCATAGTCAAGAGACTTCTAGGCGGTTCACATTGAAAGAAGGCTGGAGAGTCAGCGAATAACAAGAAGCCTAAAAATAGAAAAGTTACATACTAATTGGAGTTCCATGGGTAAAGAATACATGAAAATTGGAGCTTCCTGAGAGACTGAAATAGCGTTTACAGAGGGGAATATCATAGTGAGAGAGGATGGTCTGTTTTAGTCAATGAATTTGTCGAATAGGGCGGTTTTAATTGATTTTCGGAATGCGTTGTAGGTCAGTTTGGGTTCATTTATGCAGTTTCTCAGCCAGACTTGCTGTCTATTCACTTGGGACATGAATGTTCTATCCAGGAAGGATTTGTATCTGCAGCCTGTGATCTTTGGGTATGCAAAGATATTTTTGTTTCTCGTTGTTCGTGTGGGATTGTGCAGAATGAAGTGAGTTTGCAGGTAGGAAGGTGCTAGTCCCCAGACTTGTTTGAAACAGATACATGCAAATTTGAATAGTATTCGCACTCCCACCACATATGTGGACAGGACCCCACCACATCACAACCTCTCTAACAAACAACCAGGGCCCTTCTCCGCATCCTCGCCAGTCGCTCCAGAGTAAGATACCAACAAAAAAGAATCTTATAGCCTTTTTCCATTATAGGAGTGGCCAGACCCATGGATGCAGTATAATGCCATGTAGTCTCTCCCATTTCAACAAGGAAATGGGGTGGCCCAGATCAGCCTCCCAAGCCAACATATACTTCAAAGAAACCAGTCCTCTAACATTCAAACAACGATAAATGCTAGCAATCGCCCCCTTCCTAAGAACCAAACCAAGCAGCTGCTCAAATCCCGTTTTCCCCTGCAGCAACTCATGCAAAATACCCGAGCGCAAAATATAATGCTTCACCTACACATATGGAAAAAGGTCTGAGGACTCCAGCCCATACACAGTTTGCAGCTCCCCAAAGGTCCTGACCCGCCAGTCAGCAACATCTACCAACTGACCTACACAAAGCACCGAGTCTACCTGGAAAAAACACCCGATTCTAGACCTGGAGCAAAATCCACATTAAATTGAAGGGGCGTAAATCAAGAATACTGATGACTACTGAGAAGGCCCCGAACAGAACGCCACACACACGAAGTAGTAACCACCGCTTCCAAACTCTCCAGTATGTTGCCCTTCCCTGGAAGCCAAGGAGCATGCATAATCGGGAGCTCCCACACCACAGATTGCTCTATGAGGACCCACAATTTGCATTCATGATCCTGCCATTCTATCACAGCCCGAAGTTAAGCAGCTGGATAGAATTTCTGTAGGAAGGTAACAGCGACACCCCTCTCTCACTTACCCAAGTACAAAACTCTAGGTCGCTTGTGACCCCAGACATAAGCCAGAAAACGTCACTATTGAACCTCCAGAACTCTCTTCGGCATCCAAATGGGAAGAACTTGAAACAAAAATAAAAATCTGGGCAAGATCATCATTTTAATGACTTCCATACGGCCAAGCCAGGAACTCAAAAAGATCTGACCCAGATTTCCCCAACTGAACACCTACATACCGCATAGAGGATTGCACCCAATGGAAAAGCCTGCCATAAATCCCACTCTCCCCCTCCTGATAGTACCAGTGGGAGAAGCTCTGACTTAGACATATTATCGCGGAACCTGGAAACAGCCCCATAAGCAGTAACTTCTTGCATAATGTGGGATAGAGAATCTCGTAAAGAGGAGAGAGTGAACAACAAGTCATCCGCAAACAGACTCAACTTATAGTCACGATCTCCCACCGCAATCCCCTTGATATTCAAGTTAGCTCTTACATGCTGTGCCAAGGGTTCAATAACCAGCACAAGAAGCAACCCTGCCTCATCACTTGATATAACTGAAAAGGATCAGAATAAGGAACCTTCACACAACCTAGCAGAGTATTATAGAGGGCCCAAATCCACCCCACCAAACAGGGTCCAAAGCCATGCTGTTCAAACACTCGAAACATAAAAGGTCATGACACCCTGTCGAAGGCTTTCTCTGCATCAATGGAAAGAAAAATTGCTTCCTCTCCCGATCAACACCCACTCCCTCAGGTTCAACACTCTTCAAACACTGTCACCCATTTGTCAGCCCACCACAAAGCCTGATTGATCTGGGTGAACCAATTTGGGAACCCCAGGAAATCAATCTATCCATCAAAATTCTAGCAAAAATTTTCATGTTAACCCCAAGCAGGGAGATAGGAATAGGAAGCACACACCAAGGGATCCTTGCCTTCCTTTGGCAATACCGTTATCCCCGCTAGCCTTATGAAATACGGTAAACAACTTTGGTGACCCAAAGAATTATACAAGTCCAACATGAGCGGGAGAAGAAGCTCCCTATACTGCCTGTAAAACTTAACAGTGTACCCACCTAATCCAGGAGCTCTACCAGCATGCATCCCACTAAGGGCCCGTTGGGCCTCAATAAGCATGAGAAGTCTATCCAACCTGTCTGCGTCATCTCCAGCCATGCGGGACAGCAGAAGAGAATCCAAGTAACTATTGATTGCTTCAGGGTCAGCATCCTCCTCCATCGGATACAACTGTTGAATAAAATCAGACAAAACAGTCCCAAATCTTGGGACCCGTAAGCACTACTTTCCCCGCTGGACGCTTCAAAGAATATACAGTCCTCTGAGCAAGCTGAAGTTTCAAGCAGTGCGCAACAAGTCCGCTAGCTTTGTTACTATACTCAAAATATTATTGCTTCAACATCTGCGACTGAAACTGAATGCCAGAATGGACCAAATCACACAATGTCTGATGAGCATCCCACAACTGTTGCAACAAGTGCACATCCCATGGATGTCGCTTGTGAGCATCCTCAAGATGGGCAATCAAATGCACTAACCCGAGTCTCCTCCCGCCTCAGTCTGTTTTTGTAAGAGGCCATAGAAATAAGCTGACCCCGAAGAGTCACTTTAAGTCCCTCCCATACCGCCACTGGAGAAGCTTCATAGAAACATGATGGCAGATAAAGGCCAAATGGCCCATCTAAGTCTGCCCATCTGCAGTAACCATTATCTCTTTCTCTCTCCGAGAGATCCCATGTACCTATCCCAGGCCCTTTTGAATTCAGACACAGTCTCTGTCTCTATCACCTCTTCTGGGAGACTATTCCATGCATCTACCACCCTTTCTATAAAAAAGTATTTCCTTAGATTACTCTAGAGCCTATCACCTCTTAACTTCATCCTATGCCCTCTCTCTGAAGAGTTTCCTTTTAAATGAGAGACTCGACTCATGCGCATTTACATTATGTAGGTAGCTAAACATCTCTATCATATCTCCCCTCTCCCGCCTTTTCTCCAAAGTATACAGATTGAGATCTTTAAGTCTGTCCTCATACACCTTATGATAAAGACCACATACCATTTTAGTAGCCTTCCTCTGGACCAACTCCATCCTTTTTATATCTTTTTGAAGGTGCGATCTCCAGAATTATATACTATATTCTAAATGAGGTCTCACCAGAGTCATGTGTCCTCTTCTTTATGTGCCGCGAAAAACATTTGCTTTGTTGGTGTTCTGGAATTTTTTTTTAAAAAGTTTGTGTGACACTGTTCTAAAACATGGGATGCCACAGCTTCTGGAATTCAAAGAATTACAGAATCTGAAGAAGCAGGATTTCACCAGAGACAAGCATGCCAGCCAAATGAATTCGACCTTTCTGACACAGCAATAGCATTCTTAAATTTCATGACCTCTATACTATTCTGAATAGCCGACTGCTAAACCACCCCCAATACATTAGATATATGGGCCCTAGGGTAGCAAGGTGGAAGATAAAAGGATGGTGGTAAATGAAGTCACTTTGAGCAAAGGGTAATCAGTGTGAACATAAGAACATAAGAACATAAGCAGTGCCTCCGCCGGGTCAGACCATAGGTCCATCCTGCCCGGCAGTCCGCTCCCGCGGCGGCCCGAACAGGTCACGGCCTGTCTGAGTCACCAGAAGGGGCCCCCTTGCCACCTTGGTTTCCCATTGAGTTCTATCTTCCCATCGAAGTCCTAACCCTCCGGTCTTGCACATGCACGACCAGAGCAGGCCGCGACCCCTGGTTAGCTTTCTATACCTGTGCCACAGGGAAATGCCAGTGATCTAGCTTTGCCCAACATTTGCATATACAATACTGCAGAAGGCTATGGCAAGGGCTTACCTCCTTCACATACACCACCAAATCCATAAAGGATGAAGGAGGAGGATAGATTTATCGAACCTTGAAGAATGGTCTAACATTTCCAAATATACTGGCCACTATATGGATAACTTGGGACACCAATTATTCCACTCTACATTACCTAGAGAGTTATCCACACAGTGGCACTGAATATCATTACTATTGGGAGATTTTCATGTAGCACCCCCTGCACTATCCAGCTAGTGCTGATGATCAATGGATGGATCTAATCAGTAGGAATTATCCTCATAGCACCTTCTGTCCAAATAAATGTGTTATCATCAGGTACTAAGTACATATTTCTACAAGAAGAGTGGGTATAACCCTCCAGTGGATGGAATGGCATCAAGGGCAGTTCCAGGGTATGAGGAAGTATGAGAAATGCATGCAGACTTCAGAGAATGGGGATTTTAAAATCTAAGCGGGAGCTGATGAGCAAGGCAGATGGGTTTTAGAATCTTAATTGGCTGCCATGTTTGATGTTTCTACATTGAAAGGATTTGAAAACATTGTTCACATAAGTGGTACATTTTATGATCTGACAAAATATCATAGATTGTACCCAGGTAAGGTAAGGTGGCTAGAGCACCAATAGACTTTTGATGTTTCATGTGGCCTGTTGAGTTTGGAAAGATACATGTAGCTTCTAATCTAGGGACAGCTGATGTGATCAACATGGCGTTAACCAAAAGCAGTTTTGGTCACCGAGCTAGTTGAGTAGCTGCTTTGCTTTTTTTGAGCCTTATTAGGACAGGTCTGTGAAGTAATTGGCCTCAGGGAATAAACTGTTATTAACCTCTCTCTCAAGTGGTCTTGTTCCAAGATGCTGGAGCTGGTACAGCCCTGGAGGGAATGTAAGTAGCAAAGAGTGTAGGGTGCTTTAAAACAATTTGGTATGGGATCTCCTAAGTGGAATGGCACCCCTACAATATAGTGAGCCCCTAAGCATGGCTTCATCCATACCCAGAGTTCCTAAAACCAAGAGGATGGCAGAAAAGTAAGCTCTGATGTAGGACCAATGTCACAAGTTCTGAGCTGGGTTGAACCATGGAAGTTGTCTTTAGTAAGACTCCTCAAAAGATGTTGCTAGATCCAGGTAGAACATAAAGGCACAAGTTGACTTATGGCACACTGGACTACAGATCTATCCATCATTCAGTGCAGCATTCTACAGATCAGCCTTCTTTGGCATTCTCTCGTGATTTGAATAATAATAATATCCTGTCATACCTTTCAGTTCAAGACGGTGTACAATAAGAGATGCTGATAGAAACATAGAAAGATGACGGCAGAAAAGGGCTACAGACCACCAAGTCTGCCCACTCTACTGACCCACCTCATTAAGTCTGAGTGCTAATGACCCAGCTCCTTAACTCGACCCTCGCAGGGATCCCACGTGGATGTCCCATTTATTCTTAAAGTCGAGCACGCTGGTGGCTCTGATCACCTGCTCCGGAAGTTTGTTCCACTGATCCACCACCCTTTCTGTGAAGAAATACTTCCTGGTGTCACCACTAAATTTCCCTCCTCTGAGTTTGAGCGGGTGCCCCCTTGTGACCGAGGGTCCCTTGGGAAAGAATATGTCATTTTCCACCTCGACACGACCTGTGACGTACTTAAATGTCTCTATCATGTCACCCCTTTCCCTGCGCTCTTCTAGAGTATAGAGCTGCAATTTGCCCAGTCTTTCTTCGTATGAGAGACCCTTGAGTCCAGAGACCATTCTAGTGGCCATCCGCTGGACTGACTCAGCTCGAAGCACATCTTTACGGTAATGTGGCCTCCAGAATTGCACACAGTATTCCAGATGAGGTCTCACCATGGTTCTGTAAAGTGGCATTATGACTTCAGGTTTGCGGCTAATGAAGCTTCTATTGATACATCCCATCATTTGCCTTGCCTTGGATGAGGCCTTCTATATCTGTTTGGCAGCCTTCATGTCTGCACTGATGATTACTCCCAAGTCCTGTTCTTCTGAAGTCAAAGCCAGTGTTTCTCCATTCAAGGTGTATGTTCTGCATGGATTTCTGCTGCCGAGATGCATGACCTTACACTTCTTAGCATTGAAGCCCAGCTGCCATATCGAGGACCAGTTTTCCAGCGAGTTAACATTGGTTGGAATTGGGAAGGGGTAGGTGGACGGTTATGTGCTTGGGAAGCATAGGGGTGGGAGGGGGATCGTGTAAGAAGAGGTAGGTGTTGAACCATTTTGGAGGTTCAGACAAATTTGTCGAATAAGTGTGTTTTTAGTGATTTTCTGAATGTGAGGTATGTTAGTGAGTTCAGGATTAGGTCGCTTAGGGTCTCTGCTTGGAAGGTGAGTGTCCTGTTGAGGAATCTTTTGAATCGGCATCCTTTGGGGTGGGAATGTAAACAGGAGTGTTCTGCGTGAGTAGCGGAGTTTGTCTTGTAGGATGAAGTGTTTCAGGAGGTAGGTGGGAGCAGTGCCGAAGAGTGTCTTGTAGCAGAGGCAACCGAATTTGAAGATTATTCTGGCCTCGATGGGTAGCCAGTGAAGTTTCTTGTAGTATGAGGTGATGTGTTCGGATTTTTTGAAGCCAAAGATTTGTTGAATGGCCTCAGTTTCTTGATGGCTATTTTGTGCGACCCTAGGTAGATTATGTTGCAGTAATCCAATGATCTCAGGACCAGTGAAATGTGAAATCAAAGTATGGTTTTAATGTGCGTAGTTTCCCTAAGTGGAAGCATTTTTGGATTAGGATGTTGGTGTGGGCTTCGAATGTCAGTTGTTGATCTAAGGTGACTCCTAGGATTTTAATGGTAGGATCAATTGGGAAGTTTCTTCCATTTAGGTTGATAGAAATGTTTGGCAGGTTTGTTTGGAGGGGAGGCCATAAATATTTTGGTTTTTCCAGGTTCAGTTTTAGTTTGGAATTTGTAGACCATTGTTCTACTTGGTCGATGACTGATGAGACGAAGTGTCTGGTTTTGGATGATAGTGTGGAGATGGGGACAATAATTGTGATGTCATCTGCATAGATGTATGACTGGAGGTTCAGCTTGGATAGTTCTTGGCCTAGGGAGAGCAAGTATAGGTTGAATAGGGTGGGGGATAGGGGGGAGCCTTGAGGGACACCACAGGGGTTGATCCACATCTGGGAGTAGGTTTTCTCGCTGATGACTTGATAGGATTGTTTTTTTAGGAAGCCTTTGAACCAGTTAAGCAGGGGGCAAGAGATGCCTATAGCGCCAAGACGGCTGAGTAGGATGGTCCACCAGGTCAAAGGCGCTGCAGAGGTCGAATTGGAGTATTAGTGCATGTTTCCCTGAACTGAGTAAGTGTGAGATGTGATCAATGATGGAGGCTAAGGCTGTTTTGGTGCTGTAGTGTGAGCGGAATCCTGATTGGTATTCGTGAAGTGTTGGGAATTTTTCCAGATAGTTCATGAGGGCAGTGTTGATCAGGCCTTCCATAAGTTTGGTGACGAAGGGGATGTTGGCTACAGGTCTGTAGTTGGAAGTTGTGGATATGTGGTCTTTGCGGTTCTTTACAATAGGTATAATAAGGATGTGGCCAAGGTTGGTTGGGAATTTGCCGTTTGCCATTAGTTGAGAGATCCAGTCATAGAGCACAGCCTTGAAGGGAGCGGGGCTGCTCTCATGATGATGGGTGGGCAGTTGTCTAGGTGGCAGAAGGTTTTGGCATATTTTTTATAGAGCTGGAGAAATAGGGACCAGTTAGGAATTTCAAAGTGGCTCCAGATCATGTCTGCTGGGATTGAGTCAGATTGAGGGGGGGGGTTTGGTGGAGGGGGGCTGGGTGGAATGTTTTGGAAGGAGGTTCTAAGGTTGAGAACTTCTGAATTGAAGAAATGTGCGATGTTCTCAGTGGTTGGCAGCTGAGTGGAGGAGGGTTTTTTTAGGTGGTCAGTTTCAAATAGTGAGTTGATCAATTTGAAGAGGTCTTTACTGTTGGTTGTGGAGGATACTATTTGTTGGGGTAAAAGTTACATCGTTTTTCCTTAGAGATTCTTTTGTACTCGTGGATTTTGGATCTCCATGTTGCTTTGTCCTTTTCCTTCTTCATTTTGTCCCAGATTCTTTCAAGTTGGCATGCTTTTCTTTTGATTGTAGCTAGTTCAGTGTTGTACCACCTGTCAATTATGTGTCGTCTTTTTTTGCCTTTCTTTAGTGGAGCGATTTTGTCTAGGATTTGATTGCTGAAGGTGTTCCAGATTGTGTTGAAGTCTTTTTCCGAGTCTGGGTTGGATAGTAGTTCAAAATGAGACTAGAATTTAGTAGGATTGAGGGTGGGTCTGAAGTATGTTGCTGGGTTGTCTTTTCTGTGTTTTGTTGATCTGTTGGGGTGTGGGTTGGACCATAGTATTTGGAAGTTGGCTCTCAGGTGGTCCGACCAAATGGTGTCTGTCTAGGTGATGTTAGCTAGGCTGATGAGTGAAGAGTGAGGGTCTATAGCTGAGAAGGAGCTTAAGTCTAGGTGGTGGCCTTTCTGGTGTTAAAGTGAGCTGGTCAGGGTGACAGAAAGACAAAGGCAACACGGGGGCATGGGGACACTTGTAGCTTAGAATGCACAGATCCCAGCAAATCAAACTGACTAGAACACACAATGGATATGGCAGTCTAACCATCCAGTTCCATATATGATACATAATTACACACCTCACTGATGACCACAAACAAGTTGCATTTTCAAAAATTATCAATAAAATTTCATTAAAAAAGTTTCCTAACAAACTTGCATATATAAGAATATACAAGTTGAGAAACAAAAGGGGGAATGGCAAAGATACAGTTTCTCACTAAATTCTAATTACTACTGGCCAATATTTAGTGCTATTTAACCAGTCATAATCAGTGCTGACCTGTTAAACAGCGCTTAACCAGTTAAATGTGAATATTTAGCATGAGAACTCGTTGCCCTCTGTTAAATAGTCACAGTTAGTGACTAAAGGTTAACCAGCTATATCATGTGATAACCAGTCATTTTCAGCGCTGACTGGCTTAGTGGCAAAATCAGACCATTTAAATAGCATCTTTGGCCACTATAAATTTAACAGGTCAGTGCTGAATATTGACTTAGCTGCTAACTTTTTAGCAGCTAAAAAAAAAACAACCCCTTGATATGAAGGGCTCCTTTTACTAAGCTGCGTTAGCGTTTTTAGCGCACGCTAAACCCGCACAACGCGGCTAGAACTAACGCCAGCTCAATGCTGGCGTTAGCGTCTAGCGTGCACAGCAATTTAATTCGTGCTATTCCACGCATTAATGCCCTAACGTGGCTTAGTAAAAGGAGCCCTTAATGATGGTCACAGGAAACAGTCCAACATTATAATATCCATGGTTAGCGCTGGCCACAGGATTTAGCCAGGCTGCTTCCAGTGGTCTGAATATCAGTCCCATAGTCTCTAAGTGGATCATATAGGCCCAAGCACCTGGGGATGCAGTCTTCTTGTTTGGGGGAGAACTGGAAGCAGTAAACAGGGTTTTCCACATCTGACATATTCTATGATAATGGAAGTTCCCAGCATGTGTGTTTCTGTATGGGGGTGCCAGCTTACATTGGCACTAACGTCCATTCTAATCTGCTTCCAAAGCATAGATGATGCCCAGATGCTCCCCCTTGCAGATCATAGATCACTACCCAGGCTGGTCTGGCAAAAAAGCAAAGAGCCAGGTTTGTGGACCATGCTTCAGTCTTGCAACTAGGTTGTGTTCATGTATAGAGGAAAGGGAGGTAAGGTACAACAAAATGGCATCTTGAGATGTCCCTTAACAGAGGACAAACAAAATCAGTGACTATTCAGCTGTAGAGCCAGGGGCATTGTCAGCTATGCCTTTGGACAGCAAAGGACTGCCCGACGGAACGAGAAAAGTGGAAAATCACTGGATTAAGTGTACAGTCCTCAATGGAGACTGCCCCTACTTCGATGGTTGGGCTGAGAACTTTTCAGCAGCCCCTCGTACACCACTGATGACCAGAGAAATTGAGTAAGCAATGTTACTGTCTCCACACTGCTTTCACCTACATTTTATAACTAAAGATTTTCCAATCTCCCCCTCGTATTTAATTTTTTTTTTCTCTCTCTCTTTTCCATAACTATTTTTCTGTCTTTTTTCCCATATTTTCTTTTCAGTTCCTCTCTCTGTAAAGGCTTCCCCCCCCCCCCCCGCTTCTCTTTCATATTCTGCTGCTTATTTCTATTTTGATCCACTTATTTTAATTCTCTACTCTAAGTTTTCTCCAGTCCATTTTACTTCCCTCTAGCATACACACCACCTTCCTTCAAGAACATATGTTCTACACCAGGCCCAGATACACATTACTCCCATTTCAGTATGCGTGCCAACTCTACTCATTCACCCTTGCAGGCACACATGCCCTTCTCTCTCCCCCTAACCAAAGGCACGTGTCCCTTCCTCTCCCTCTTTGCCGCTTCTCCTTCATGCAAAAGTATCCACTCGCCCTCTCCCCAGGCACATATGTACCCTTTCTATCCTCATGGCCCTTGTGTGCACTCCATACTTCTTAATTCATGCATGCCTCATTTTGGCCTCATCCACTCAACGATGTATGTCATCCCTCATCTCTCAGGCACATCCTTGCCCCGCCTTTACCCCATCCCAGGCACACTTTGCCTTTCCTACTTCACCCCTCAGGCACGTGCCCCCTTCTCTCCACGCTTATTCCTCAGGAACTTCTCATTCCTCACCTCCCCTTACCCTCTCAAGCACATTCACTTCTTTATCATCATTATGAGGAGCCAAAATAGACTCCAGCTGAGATCCTATTCAGTCCCACTAGTTTACATCGTTTGGGGGGGGTGTACAAAGAAGTCTTTGTTTGGGGGTCTTGTTTGCCACTACCCAGTCAGTCTGCTGAGCTGTTTAAGATGCAGACCCTCTGCCAAGTTCAGGGTCTCTTCCTGACCTTCCTGCCTCCCCTGAGACAGCCAGTCCAGGAATGTGAAAGGCAAGCAGAGACAGGGCTTGGGAGCTGGTAGCAGGGCTGCTGTGTTATGCATGCGTGACATCACGCCAGCATCGCAGGCCGTGGAAGGGCTGCCTGGATACCATTGCTAGGGGAGACAGACGGCCTGATATGGAAAGCAGCATGTCTGGCACTGACAGCTTTTTCTTTCCAAGAGAAGGACTTCTCTACATGTGCTGTAGGGTTTACAGAGAAGCCTGTAGCTTCCATTTAAACCCTAGGGCTGCCTCTACAACCAACACTCACCACTGGGCACATGACTCCCCAAACCCTGTGTGTAACAGCTAACACTCAGCAACTGTACTAATGACCTAACTCCCAGAAACCTTTTCATACCCCTAACCTCCACACCTTCACTTATCTAATCATTCATTTTTCCATTAGTTAATTATACATACATTTTTTAAAATGTTTTAGTTTTGCAAACCATCCATTTAGACAGGTTTAAAAATCAAAAAACCCCAGGCACCAAGTTCTCTTGGTGTCTAAAATTACACTAAAAGAAATACAGTGGCGATGACCAAGGGGAGGAATGACAAAATACTCACTCAGGAGTCCACCAAAGGTTTATTGTACAGTAGAATCCAAAAGTACAGGTTCTCGTGATAACCTAACACGGCTGTATTTCAGAATAAACTGCCTGCGTTAGGAGTCCACACCCTTTGAAATGACAATTTCCATGCAACAACAACAGATCATAGGAAATTCCTATGTTACATTCTTCTTAAAACAAATGTGGTATGAGCAATGGTTCAGAGCAAAAAGGCTCTCTCCTTGGTCGTCAAGCACTGTCTTTCCTTTATCTCTACAAAGAGATTTTGCAAGGACCTTTCATCCTTCCCTTCTGTCTAAAATTCTGCACTTGATGCTGGCTGGACCCAGAGAGAGATGACTGTCATTCATAGGCATCAGTTTTTCAAAATGACAGGGAAGGGGAGCTAAACACAACACAAATTACCCCTCCTTAGATACAACAAAGGAGCATACTTGTTATTGGACGTGATCGGCACCCATCGCATCCAAAAAGCTGACACCTATGCTGGTACCCTGCAGCTGGCCCGAGAGACCCTGCCACTGATGCTGCTTTGGCCCTAGTCCAGTCATAATGACTGGCTACAGCAGGCCTGGACCCACTCCCATTCCTAAGGAGAGAGTTACTACCACTCCCTTTGCAGCTGGCTTGAGTATGAAAAGAGACTCTATGGCTAAGGCTGCCCCTGCCGCTGATTCACATAAATAGAGGCATGGAGGAGGAGAGGGAAGAGAGAGGCTAGATGGAAGAAACTGCAGATAAAGAATATATGGCCTATCCAGCCTTCCCATCCATGCCTTCTATGAGGGTAAATCAAAAAGTAAAGGCAAAATATATTTAACGGCTTTAATAGAAGTAAATGCTGGTGGGGGTGGGGTGTTTTGGCTGCTGGGAGGGTGGTAGGTTTTAGTTGCTGGATAGTTAGAAGGTATCAGAACACAGCCTTCCAATGTTCGCCTAGGCTAGTATAAGGGTTTGGGGGGGGATTCGGGGGGGGGAGCTGGGGTTGGGTGGGGTCAGGGATGGGGGAGTGGGTCTGGTTGGGGGGTTTGGAGGGGTGAAAAGTGATATTGTTCGACCTTTCGAATGCATATGTTCTTTGTGTTTTCTCTGTTGCTATGCGATGTTCAACAATAAAAAAATGATTTACACTAATAGGAGTAACTGAGCAATTGAACATATCACATATCACTTTTCCACATAGTCCCCATGCAAGCTTCTGTTGTGAATCTTTGGGCTAACCCTGTGCTACGCACCAAGAACTAACACCAGCTCAATGCTGGCGTTAGCGTCTAGCGTGTGCGCTAAAACCACTAGCGCAGCTTAGTAAGAGGTGCCCTTTGATTTACGCATTAGGTATCTCAAAGTTGGATTATTACAACGTCATTTATACAGGTCTTCCAAAAATAGCTCTCAAAAAATTACAAATTGTACAAAATACTGCCATTAGGATGTTAATCAATGTTCATAGCTATGATCACATCACGCCATTCTTGAAAGAATCTCATTGGCTTCCAGTAAAATTTCGGTTAATGCATAAAGCTTTGACTTTAACTTTTAAAGCATTATGGACAGGGCAGCCTGATTATTTAGCTAAGCTTTTGGTACCATATAGGCCTGTTAGAAATTTGCACTCTTCTAATAGTCATCACTTGTCCTTGCCTTTAGTTCACCTGGTGAGATTAGCCCAGGGGTAGGGAACTCCGGTCCTCGAGAGCCGTATTCCAGTCAGGTTTTCAGGATTTCCCCAATGAATATGCATGAGATCTATTTGCATGCGCTGCTTTCAATGCACCTTCATTGGGGAAATCCTGAAAACCCGACTGAATACGGCTTTCAAGGACTGGAGTTCCCTACCCCTGGATTAGCCGCTACACGTAATTCTCTTTTTTTGCTTCTGTACCCTATTTATGGAATTCTTTGCCAACAGACCTACATAGTGAATTCTCTTATATTAAATTTAGAAGTTTGTTAAAAACCTATCTTTTTAGATTAGCATTTTCTTAGATCGAATCCTTTTCCAAAGGACAATTAACATTATGCTGGTTTGAACATTGTGGGAGAGATTTACAGTTGCAGCCTTTTTATCTTTATAATTTTATGTACATTGTTTTATTTTGTATTTTATAATTTTTATTTACCCCCCCCACACACACACACACTTTTACTAAACCGCGAAAACGGTTTTTAGAGCAGAAAGCCACATTGCTCCCGACGCTCCTAGAGTTCCTAGGAGCATCGGGAGCAGCTCAGAGCATTCAGCGCGGCTCCCTGTGCTAATAACCACTATCGTGGTTTAGTAAAAGTAGGGGTTAATGCTTATTTTGAATTTTTACTTTTCTTTTGATGATGGAGTTCCTTTCCTTCTGTTTTAAATTATGTAAACTGCTATGATGTTGTACTAAAGAGTGGTCTATAAATACAAATAAGCATTCCTGCAGAGAAGTTTTTTGGCTGTTCCCAAAGCCAGGTGAGCACCGCTTCCTTTATTTCATCATGCTTTGTTTTTTGCTCTCCAGGTCATAGTGATACACCCATGTCTCATCGCCGGTGACAATCCTTTCAAGAATACTCAGATCTTCTTCATACTGTCTCAGGAACTTGGTCACAACCTCCAAACGCTGTTGCTTGTGCAGATCAGTAAGCTGTTTGGGAAACCATCGTGCGTAGACTTTCCTATTTCCCAAGTCATCATGCATTATGGCAATTGCAGATCCATATCTGATATCCAAATTTGTAATCAACTGCGACACCATTATCTATCAGTCTTCTCTAATCAAGGCATCCACCCTGTCAATGAGCTCTTGTGTGCGCAATGTTGATGGGCAACCAGAATGGCCTTAATCGGTTACACTTGTTCTTCTCGCTTTAAACCTTTTTACCCACTCATAAACCCTTTCACTGATTCATTGTTCTATGTCCGTACTGAGTCAATATCTGACAGCAAATTTCCACAGGTTTCACTCTCTCTGTCCAAAGAAAGCGCACTACTGCACATTGTTCTTTGATGATGCAATCTTGCAATGGAGCATCCATGTTTCTGACCTTGTGGGTGCCACATGACCAAAGGCAAAGCACTGTGCGTGGACAAACTATCCAACTAGAGTACATATGTTGTATTTCATTAGTTCTGTTTCACTTATCACATAATTTAACAATTGCCTTTAGTTTCTGATTTGCTCTAGTACAATCCTTTTCACTCCCAAGCTTTCTTGAATTCAGATACAGTTTTTGTCTCCACAATCTCCACTAGGAGGCCATGTCACAAATTCACCACTCTTTTCATGAAGAGGTATTTTCTCAGGTTACTTCTGAGCCTATTTACTTTCATCTATATCCATTAATTCCAGAGCTTCTTTTCAATTGAAAGACTTGCCTCCTATGCATTTATACAATGTAGGTATTTAAATGACTCAATCAAACCATCTCCTTCTTTTCTTGTAAAGTATGTATATTAAGTCTTTAAGTCTTTCCCTATATGCTTTTTGCAGACCTCTGACCATTTTAGTAACCATCCTCTGGACTGTTTCCATCCTGTTTATATCTTTTTAAAAGCGTGGTCTCCAGAATTTTACACATATTCTAAATGAGATTTCACCAGTCTTATACAGAGGCATCATCACCTCCTTTTTCCTACTGGCCATTCCTCACCCTATACAGTACACCCAATCATCCTTCTAGGTTTCATTGTTGCTTTTTCTACTTGTTTGGCCACTTTACGATCATCATTTACAACCACACCCAAGTCCCACTCCTCTTTCACGCACAAAAGTTCTTCACCCCCTAAACTGTACCATTCCTTTGGGTTTTTGCAGCCCAAGCACATGACTCTGCATTCTTTAGCATTAAATCTTAATTAAACCATTCTTCAAGGTTTGCCAAGTTCTTCCTCATGTTATTCACACCATCCACAAAGAGGCAAACCTTACCAGACGGCCCCTTCAGCAAGAGGGCTCAGGGTTCATGTCCCTGTTCAGGTGCAACCCTTTAATAAATTAATGCTACATACCATATCTTCAGCAATACCTCTTGCAAAAGTGTTAAAAAGAACCAGCCAACAACCAAAACTTGTGGCACACCACTGATAGCATCCCTTTCCTCAAAGTTAAATTCTATTTACCACCACCCTCTGTTGCCTTCCACTCAACCAGTTCCTAATCCAGTCCGTTATTCTAGGGTCGCTACTGAGTGCATTCAATTTATTTATTAGTGGTCTATTCAGAATCATGTCAAAGGCTTTGCTAAAATCTAAATACATCACCATTTAGTGCTCTCCCTCAATCCAACGCCCTGGTTACCCAGTCAAAGAAATTAATCAGATTTGCCGTACAAGACCTGCCTCTAGTGAGGAAGAGTACCTGAAGGGAGGGGGAAAGGGGTTGAGGAGATGAATGGAGTAGAAATGGCTGAAAGCTAAGAAAGATGACAGAGGATGGAGAAAAGA
Source organism: Geotrypetes seraphini (assembly GCF_902459505.1). Lineage (NCBI taxonomy): Eukaryota > Metazoa > Chordata > Amphibia > Gymnophiona > Dermophiidae > Geotrypetes > Geotrypetes seraphini. The sequence continues at coordinate 69,394,503 of NC_047094.1, read as the reverse complement.
AATCCAAAAACAAAAGTAAACAAAAAAAAAACATTAAAAAAACAAAATAAAGACAGATTTAAAAAAATAAGCACGAAAAAGGACTAAGAGCAAGGAAATAATATTTTGTTTCCTCAAAATGTTTGGCTGTTGCCCAGGTTTTCTGTGTATCCATTTACCAGTTAGTTCATTTATCTCTTTCCATCAATCCATATATCATTCTTTCCTTCTGTCATTGATACATCTGTCCATGCAGAGATCCACTCTTCCTCTGTATGTATAAGTTGAGTGAGATCCTCCTGAGAAAAGAAGGCATCTTACTCTTGCATCTGATGCCACAGAACCCATGGCATCAAATTTTAGCTGACTGATTATAGAGATTGTTACTGGCTGGAACCTCTGCCTTGCTGCTGTACACCGTGCAGAAAGAGAACAGCCGAGACAGCAGTATGTAGCACTTCCTTCCAAAAACTGAACTAAAAATTCCCAGAAGCAATACAACACTGAAAAAGACGACATATGCATTCTTCCTACACTGTGCAAAATGCAAAAGACAAAAGAGATGCACATTTCCTCAAATCTGCCAGAGAAAAATGAGACTTTCTACAAAAGAATGAAAAGGGGAAAAAAAACCAATGCTGTGAGAAAGAGGAGACACATGTTGTATCCTGCCACTAGGCCATAACATGGCCAGAAAATACATATGAACCAGCACCACAATCTAGGAACCATCTTGTTATTATTTGTTCTGTACTTAGGCAAAACAAGAGAAACCAACAGAACTTGCAGTGAAAAGTCAAAACCAAAACCAGACCAAAACTGCAGGTTAATGTACAGGGTGCAGGAATTTATTTGAAATGCTAATTTCTTAAAAACATGTAAAACATCCCAGCTCTAGTACATAATGCTGAACTCTGAGAGTGCCACTATAGAACCCTGTTGCGAGCCTTTATCTCCCAGAGTCGGGCCTATCACATGGGTTGTGTGGATACCCAGTACAGTCTTACTTGTCTCACTGAAGTGAATTCTTATTTCCATAGCCTTTGGCTTTGTGAGAGTATCCAGAGTTTCGGGGGGGGGGATCTGGCTTCCTTCCTGCGAGGCCTGGTACATGTTCCTGTCCTCCTATCTGCACTTCATATGCTCTTTGCTCACTTTTCTGTGTTTTCAGTCTATACCTCTGCTGAAAAATTGTTTTTAAGCAAATGTTATATATTGGGGGAAAAGTGTATCTTGAATTTTTGGGTGGCTGATAATCCTCCTTCCTTTTGGTATCGGAGGAATAAATTACATGAACTTATGGGATGTGAGGCCCAAATGGCCTATTCTTTTCGCCGCAGAAGCAGAGAATGTCTGTGTTTGGTCTCCCTATTTGGACATTTTGCCTCCCAGGAGTCATAGTCGCATCTTGAACCGACTGCAGCTGTTTCCGGTCCCACCTGTCTGACCTTGCACTTGGTTTTGGAGGAAGGGCGGAGGGGGGGGCGCTTTGGGGGGGTTGGAGGGAGGGGTGTCTCTGTAACCCAGAAGGACATCAAAGTCCAGTCCTCTTGGGGGGGTCCCCTTCTTGTCCTCCGCTAAAACTAAAAAATTTTTTGTCTGCTGTTTTGCCTTTGTTGCTGTGTGGTTCTTTGTTGTTAATAAAACAGATTTAAACCTTCCTTAGGGGTCCTACGAAAGATAGTATTTTCAACAAATATGAGTATGAAATGCGAATTCAAATATGTATACATGTTATACCAAAATAATATATATATCTTTCGTAGGACCCCTGAGGAAGGAGCATTTCTTCGAAACACGGAACGTGTCAGGTTCGGTCCACATGAAAATTAGGACCAGTTTTTGGATATATTTATTGTAGCTTATGTAATTGTTTTATATGTGTTTTACATGTTTTTAAGAAATTTGCATTTCAAATAAATTCCTGCATCCTGTACATTGATCTGGTTTTTGTTCTGTACTTAGTAATTTCATCTTATCTGTATTAGTTTTTGTCTCTTTTTTTAAATGACTGTGTGTTACTGGCAATAAATGTGCAAATTTCTTGAGCCATCCTTTCTAAGAGGAGTTGGGGATCTGACAAGGGAGTGATTTTATTTAAATATCTTTATTGTTTTTGGGGCCCATTGACATCCTTTGTTAATTTAACATAGTTGTCTTTGTTTAAATTTTTTGTTTAATTTTATACATATCCAGGATGGGGAGGGTGGGTGGGAGGGATTTCCTTCTGGTTTATTTCTTGATTAAATTGATGGATGAGAGGGGAGGGATATTTATTTTCTGCATTGTTATTAATGGAATTTAAGTGCTTATTTTGTTACTAATGTATATGTAATTCATGGCACTTTGTATTAGCTTTGAAAATTAATAAAGATTAAAAAATAAATAAATATCTTTATTGTCAAGCAAACAGGCAATACAACAATAATCATCAAGTTTCAAGTTTATTTAAAATTTATTATACCACCCACTCAAACCTTCTAGGCGGTGTACAAAATTGCCATAACAATATGCCAATTAAAATGCAATATAATCAAAAACAATCCGAGGGAAAATACAATTTTTAAGGACAAAGACGAACGGGAACAAAAGGGAAGAAGGGATTGGAACTACAATTGATAGAAAGAAAGAGAACACTTAAGGGGAAGAACAAAAATACAACATCATTCTATACTTGCATTTACAGAGATATTTTTGTTTAAAAGTACCCCCACCTCCCCCGCTCCTACCTTAACTCCAATTGCCTTCACTGCTTCCCAAATACAGCTAAGTCTCTATAAATGCCCTAGGAGTTAATACAATGAGTTAATATTTACACATCCAAATCATTCAATAACGCTGAGCACATTCTCATTGTTAATGTGTCTAGAAAAGGAGACTAATGGCCGGATTCTCTAATATCAGTGGTAAAATCCAATGGGATTCTGTAGTGGAAGTAAATGTAGTGATTTCAAAAAGATGAGTCATTCTCAAAAAACCACGAATGCAAATGAGGTTCACGGAGGATCATGGAGGATCAACAAATTTACATGAGATGAGCTGCTGATGATAGTGATCGGCACATGCGCAGAATAGTCCACATAAAGAAGCATAAATGTGCACATGTGCCAGGAAAAGCTACACCGTAGGCATGAATATCATGGGCGTGCCTTATTGGAGCACATAAGACACACCATTAATACATGCGCCTGAGATGCATGCTTTTCAGAGACAGAAAGAAAAAGACAGGGTAGGAAGAGAGACAGAAAGTAGGGACAGCAAAGAGTAGAAAGTCCAAAAAGGTAACACGAAGAGAACTCAAATGTATGTATACGAATGCTAGAAGTCTAGGAAACAAAATGGGGGAACTAGAGACAATAGCAAGACATGATAAGTTGGAAATCATTGGCATAACAGAAACATGGTGGAATGAAGAAAACAAATGGGACACCGTACTACAGGGATACAAACTATATAGAAGAGATCGAGTAGGGCAGAAAGGTGGAGGTATTGCCCGATATGTTCGGGAAGGAATAGAATCTGTTGAAGTGGCTACGATGGAAACGAAAGAGAAGCTAGAGTCCCTCTGGGTCAAGATTCCTGGCCAAAACAGCGCAGACACGAAAATTGGCCTTTACTATCGTCCCCCAGGACAGGCGGAGGAAACTGACTCAGAAATGATAGAGGAAATCAAACAAGAATGCAAGACGGGCAATGTAATAATATTGGAAGACTTCAATTTCCCAAGGATAGACTGGAAACTAGGAACCTCCAACTGCGGCAAGGAGACCAAGTTCCCGGAGGTGCTAGGGGATTGCTTCCTGGAACAAATGGTAAAAGAGCCGACAAGAGGCAACGCCACCCTGGACTTGGTACTAAATGGCCTCACGGGACCGACAAAAGAAGTAGAAGTTACGGTACCGCTGGGGACGAGCGATCACAATGTGATCAACTTTAAGCTTGACATCGGGAATAGAAAACGTGCCAAAACCTTAACCAAAACCTTTAACTTTAAAAAGGGCAAATACGATCGCATGAGAGCCATGGTGAAACAACGACTCAATAAAAAGGTGGACAAACTTGAAACGGTAGACCAGGCATGGTCCCTACTGAAAAATACTATCACAGAAGCACAAAATCTCCACATTCCAAGGATCTCCAAAGAGGGGAGAACAAAAGGTAAGGGAGAACCGGCATGGCTTACCAGACAGGTGAGGGTAGCCATAAAAGAAAAGAAGGACTCTTTCAAAAAATGGAAACACATGAAAACAACCGAAGCATGGAAAATACATAAAGATGATCAAAAGAAATGTCACAAGGCGGTGAGGGATGCCAAAAAGGACTATGAGGAAAAAATAGCGCAAGAAGCCAAAAACTTCAAACCCTTCTTTAGACACGTGAAAGGGAAAAAACCCGCAAAAGAGGCGGTGGGACCCCTTGACGACCAGGGAAGAAAAGGGTACATCAAGGAAGATAAACAAATTGCTGACAAACTAAATTCCTTCTTTGCGTCCGTCTTTACGGAGGAGGATACCGCTAAAATACCAGAAGCAGTGAAAGTGTTTAGTGGAGTAATAGAAGACAGCCTCACCACAGTTGAAGTGGAGTTGGACCAGATATACTACCAGATCGACAAACTTAAAAGTGACAAATCCCCTGGACCGGATGGAATTCACCCGAGAGTTTTAAAGGAATTGAAGGTTGAAATCGGAGAGCTACTGCAAAAACTTGCCAATCTGACAATCAGAACTGGACAGATACCAGAGGACAGGAAGATAGCGAATGTCACGCCAATTTTCAAAAAAGGATCGAGAGGGGAACCGGGCAACTACAGACCTGTGAGTCTTACGTCTGTCCCTGGAAAGATGGTTGAAGCACTGATCAAGGATAGCATAGTCCGGCACCTAGATACACACGACTTGATGAAACCCAGTCAACATGGGTTCAGGAAAGGGAAATCATGTTTAACGAATTTACTTCAATTTTTCGAGACCGTGAACAAGCAAATTGATAGTGGAATGCCGGTGGACATAATATATTTGGACTTCCAGAAAGCATTCGACAAAGTTCCACATGAAAGGCTTCTCAGGAAACTACAAAGCCATGGAATAGAGGGAGATATACAAAGGTGGATAGGCAAATGGTTGGAAAGCAGAAAGCAGAGTGGGCATAAATGGGAAGTTCTCAGACTGGGAGAAAGTGACTAGTGGTGTGCCCCAGGGCTCAGTGCTTGGGCCGATCCTATTTAATATTTATATCAATGACCTGGAAGACGGAATATCCAGTGAGATCATTAAGTTTGCAGACGACACAAAGCTATGCCGGGCAATCAGATCGCAGGAGGATAGCGAGGAACTCCAGAGCGACTTGTATCAGTTAGAGAAATGGGCAGAGCAATGGCAGATGAAGTTCAACGTGGAGAAATGCAAAGTAATGCATTTAGGTAGTAAGAATAAGGAATACGAGTATAGAATGTCAGGCGCAACTCTGGGTAAGAGCGAACAAGAAAAGGACCTGGGTGTACTGATAGATAGGACCCTGAAGCCGTCGGCACAATGCGCGGTAGCGGCAAAGAAAGCAAACAGAATGTTAGGCATGATAAAGAAAGGAATCAAGAGTAGATCGGAGAAAGTCATAATGCCGCTTTATAGAGCAATGGTCAGACCACACTTGGAATACTGTGTCCAACATTGGTCTCCCAACCTAAAGAAGGATATAAAACTGTTGGAGAGGGTGCAGAGACGAGCAACGAAGTTAATAAGAGGTATGGAGAACTTGGAATATGAGGAACGACTGAAGAAACTGGGACTGTTCTCCCTTGAGAAGAGGAGGCTGCGAGGGGACATGATCGAGACGTTCAAAATGCTGAAAGGCATCAATAAAATAGAGCAGGAAAATAAATTATTTACATTGTCCAACGCGACACGGACAAGAGGACATGGTTTGAAGCTAAGGGGGGACAAGTCCAGGACAAATGTCAGGAAGTTCTGTTTTACGCAGCGAGTGGTAGACGCCTGGAATGCTCTCCCAAAGGAGGTTATTAAGGAATCCACTGTGCTGGGATTCAAAGGCAAATTAGATGCACATCTCCTTATGAGAGGCATAGAGGGATATGGGTGACTAAAACTACATCAGGTGTATACCTGACTGGGCCTCCGCGTGTGCGGATCGCCGGACTCGATGGACCATGGGTCTGATCCGGAGATGGCAGTTCTTATGTTCTTATAGAAAGACAGACATATATTCTAGGACCCATTAATGTAACGGGCTTAAAGACTATTTATTTATTTATTCATTATTATTTTATCAGGAGCCACAGCCAGAAACACCCGCGACACACTTTTCACAGTACTGGCATCCCCGGACCAACCAGTAATTTTTGGTCATCAAAAGCCAGTGCCACACTTGGAAAATCACCTGGTGATAATAGAGAATCTCATGGAGTGCTCGTTTAAATATTAATGAGCCCATTTTACTATTATTTTAATATTAATGATCTCGGTGTATTACATTTGCATGGCAGAGTCAGAGGCTGCTAGGAAGCTCGGAAAAGACCATGGTGAGCCATACTGATTTTCAAGAGATTTTCAAGAGATCATGCATATGATTGCGCTACTACAAACGGGTCAGAGGTAAGGGCTGAATCCACTGCAGTAAGATACAGTAATTCACTAATAAACAGGATTTATGCAAGAATACTACTGAAACTTAGACTCCCTCTGTGATATTGTTTTTAAAATCTAGTAAACTATGCTGCGGAGTTGCATACCAATGACGATTAGGCATGTGATACAAGTGAGACCACAAAGACTGCCAAAACTGTTATTTCCTGAATGGTACTACTGTTTGTATTTGCTTCTTACTGCTGGAATAATAAAAATCATTTAAACATTAAAAAAAAAAAGACTGCAAAAACTAAAAAAATCATAGGACAGTCCCAAAAGCAATTTTTATATGTTGCTGCCAATATACCACACTTGAGATAACTCCCAATTGTTGGGAATCCCATATTTTTGACTTAGGCAGGGTGAATGTACATATGCAAAAGTAATTTTTAATGGAGTTCCTGAAACTTGATACATTCCACCAGAAGAAGATCTCTTTTTAAACTCTCTAATAAAGTATTTAAGGAGTAGATCCCAAAATTATGTACCCATTTACCACTCCCTGGAAAGGTTTTGCGATTTCAAATTATCAGCCAACCAGAGCTTTCTGGACTGCTGGAAGAAGCCAATACTCAAAGGAAGATTCTTGAAAGTTCACCCTATAGTTACCAAGGAAAACAAATAATGTCGAACTTGCATGTAAGGATGCCAATCAAGAGGCAAGAGACCATAAATAAGTTTGTTGCATTGTGAGATAGTCCAACAGTGCAGACTCAATTTCCTCCACTAGGTGAAGCAATATCTGCAATCCCACATCACCCAGCACTTATAATAGAGAGCTATAAATATCCAGGAGAAATCATTATTACCCATAATCAATAAATAGTGGGAACAAAGGGAATGGAAACTGAAGCATTTCCTCAGTATTGCTCAGGCCCAAAGCATAGGTTTCAATAAAAGATGTCCTGTAAGCCCGCTAGACAAACGTCCCACCCAAGCAGGAATTAAATAAGACAAAGACAAGATGCCTCCCAGTAAGTGCTCCAAAGATGACACACAAAAATCAGATGAAACAAAAATCCAATCTCATATGAATCGTAAATGACAAGCGAGCGACACTATGTGCTTGTAAATCCAGAAGGACCATGCTCCCACCCTGCTTCAAAGAATGCATGGGTCAAAGACTCAATCTTGCCTTCTTTGTCCCCCATAAAAATTTCCTAATCATAGTATTCCAAAACATGCTAGTCCTTAGGTTTCAAAATTATGGGAATGACAAAGCCTACAAAGGTCCGACTCGCTTGCAGAAGTCTGTTTACATTACAGGAGTATGCTGTATACTTAGAAGATGACAAGTAATAATTAAGCAAGTATTTCAATCAATCACTTGGCCAATGAAAAGGAAAAGAATTCTCCCAATTAGTTTCAAGATCCTCAGTCAAGCTCATAGCTTCTGATTTATCCACATTATTCCACAATCCCAAAATGTGACCGAACTCATTTAGAAGAATGAGTGTTCTCTGCAAGGAAATTTGGGGTCTAGAAAACATGGTCAGTAAATCATTTGCAAATGAGGCTAATCTCAAATTATGTGTCCCTTCTGGAATACCATATACGGCAGAATCAGCCTGTATGAGGTTAAAAGCTAAGGATTCCATACATAGCACTGTAATGCTATCTTGGCATAACAAAGACCTGCCTTCAAAGACTCCAACTGACACAAAATACTACCACAAAATTAATCTTTGGAAAAAGTAAATTTGACCATGTGTCTCCTTTGCTTCTAAATCTTCACTGGCTTCCAGTCCCATCTCAAGATTCACTTTAAAGGTGCATGTATTACTTTTAAAATTCTATATGGTATCTTCATTCCTCTTGTCCCTTTATTATGGAATGCTTATAGATTCTCCAATGCAAGAGGCACCCAACAATTTAAACTCACCCTTCCTTCAGTGAAAGGAATCAAAGGAATCAAGAACTTCAGTCAATCCTTGAACTATCTCAACTATGGAACAAACTTCCTCTTATCTTAAAGGGGTCCTTTTCAACTTTTTTGCAAATCTTTACAAATTTGCTAAACATTTCAGAAATCAGTCACATTAATATTTTTGTCTGTCATTTTCTCTTTTGGTATTTCTTTTAGTTTCTGTTAAACTAAACTAAACCTTAAGTTTATATACCGCAAAATCTCTGAGTCAAGCTCCATTTTGGTATACAACATGTAATTAAACTCTGGAATTTGTTGCTGGAGAATGTGGAAAACCAGTTAGCTTAGCGGGATTTAAAAAGGCTTGGATAATTTCCTAAAACAGAAGTCCATAGGCCATTATTGAGATGGCTTGGGAAAATCCACTGCTTATTCCTAAGATAAGCAGCATAAAATCTGTTTTATTACTTGGGATCTAACTAGGTACTTAGGACCTGGGTTGGCCACTGTTGGAAACAGGATCCTAGGCTTGATGGACCTTCGGTCTATCCTAGCACAACAGGAAGTACTCCAAGTGTCACATAAATAGGTCAAGTTCTTTATTAGTGCAGATAGGAAACGGAGGTAAGGCAAAAAGGAGAATTTCCACACCAAGCACATTGGAGGCTCTGCAAATCATGTGTTACAACCCTATACTGCACAAGCCCTCAAAACGGCACACTACAGTTCTACTAGCAGGGTAGCCAGCTTACTCCCAGTTGACTGAAGAAGCTGATCCAGAAAAATCAGGACAGATCGGCCTGTTCAGTCAATCTGAGGCAACTAGGCGGGTGGCTAGTTCTCTCCAGATTATGGGCTCCATTTTTCTAAAGTGCGTTAGGGCCTTAATGCGTGGAATAGCGCGCGCTAGACCTTAACGCCAGCATTGAGCTGGCATTATTCTAGAAGTGTACCGCGCAGTTTAGTGTGTGGTAATTTTGTGCGTGCACTAAAAACGCTAGCGTACCTTAGTAAAAGGAGCCCTAAGTGATCTGATCCAGCAAAAAGTGATCAGTCCACCTGGAGCAAATTAGAAAGCCTAAGGAGCTCTTTACTCCTATAAATCTCTTTAAAACATGCATCGCAAATTTTTATTTCTCACACTCAAAACTCTGAAGCACACACTCCCATATATACACAAACAAGCCCATGCCAGAATGTGCACCGAATTCATATGGCATATGAAGCTGAACTGAGGCTTTTCTCCACTTTTTTTCTTTTTGGCCGTTGTTGGAGTGAGTGGGTTCGTGTATGTGAGTGCAGTGGGTAGACCTTATAGTGTCTCAGTAGGTTCCCCTGTTGTTTCCAATAGGACATAAATTTAGTAGTTTAGGGATTTTGTATGTCCTTTCCTTAGATCTTTTTGGATACTTAATAATTTCCAAGTTTCCAGGGTTCCTGGACTTTTCAAAGTCAATTATACTTCTGGCTATAACAGCTTTATATTTGTCTGGCAAACATACCATCAAATACCCTTAGTAGGACTGGCTTAAGCTATGAGTCATGTAAGACACTGGCTCAGAATGCTAAAAGCCTGCCACACCGGCTGAGCCTTTGCAGTAGTGCTGCCCAATTCAGGTAAAAATTTTAGATTCGATTTGATTCAGCTTATTGAATCGATTTTGATTTTCCTGCCCAATCAGGCATTTTTTGCAAACGTCCTGGCAGGTTTATTTTGCAGTCTTTCTACTCACCCCCACCCCTTTACCCTCTCCAACCCCATGTCAGCGCAGTGATGTAAACAAAATAAACAAAAAATACTTTTCCTTTCTCTGTTAGGTCCTAGCTCATGCTCGCTGGTTAACACCAACTCCGGCAGGATACACATTTCAAAATTGACATATTGTAATCACAAAAGAGAAAATAAAATTAATTTTTCTACTTTCCACTGCCATATCCAACATTTTGTTTCTTTCCCACTGTCTACCATCTCTCTCTTTTTCTCCCTGTCTTGTGCCCTGGGTCAAACCTCTCTAATCCCCTCCATGCAGCATCTTTCTCCCTTCCATTATCATGTGCAAAACTTCTTTCTCTCCCCCCATGCACCATCTCTCCTTGCCCTCCACCTATGTCCAACATTTTTCCCTCTCTTTTCTCCATGTATGTCTTCCTCCCCTTCACCTTTCTACCTCTGTTTCATTTCTCCCTTCTCCTCTCCTCCACCCCAATTCTTCCTCTCTCCTTTCTCCCTCCATGTGCAGCATCTTTCCTTCCCTACCATCCTCCTGAGTAGCAGCTTTCCTCCCCTCCCATCCCACTGTGCAGCAGCACCCCCACTGACCCTCCCACCATGAGATCTGACACCTCTGAGGCCTCCTAAAGCAGCAGCAGTACTCTGAACGGGCTACTTTGTGGCCTGCCCCGCCCCACTAGGGCTTCCCTCTGTCACGTCACTGATGAGGGAAGGCTGCAAAGCAGCCTGTTCAAAGCGCTGTCGCTGCTGCTTTAGGAGGCCTCGGAGGTGAGTCAAGTCTCACTGGGGTGGAGGTCACTGAATTGACGAGTCCAATTTTCTCAGACAATTAATTGATTTGAATCGATTCACCAAAGTGAATCAATTTGAATTGTCGAATCAGGCAGCACTACTTCACAGTAGTGAAAGTATGAGGGGGTTTTGTTTTTATTTTATTTTTCTTATTTAAGAAAGTCTTATTAAATCTAGAAAAAAATACATTTAAAAAATTCACACCAACAGGAAAACAGACCAAAGCAGAACAAAACACAATATAAAATCCAGATCTAAATAGGAAATAATGTAACTTTCATTTCTACAAAAGGGTTTAGAAACCTTTTACCAAAAATACAAAAGAACTTCCCCCACCCTCCAAAAAATACATACATATCAACCACCCCAGCGAGAATATGGTTTTACTCTCATCACTGTTCTCTTCTCTGAGCAGCCACCAGTAGCACCACAGGTTTACCTGGAAGGACAGGAACTTCCTGTTCTCATTTTTAAACCTTGCGCAGTGTCCATCGCCAAACATGGAGCAGAGCACAATAGTGAGAGCAAAGCAACAAGCTCTCGCAGCAGTAAAAAGCAGAGCCAATGTTGTCAAAGGAAGTAGGCACTAGATCAACAGCTGGCTTGGGGCACCAAAGCCCCTTGAGCCAGTGCTAACCTCTAAGAAGGAACTCGTTTTCCAGTTATAAAAAGTGAGTTTTAAGGCCAAGAACGTGAAATTCCTACTTGGTTCCTCTTACTGGCAAAAATATCTTCCATAACTGCAACTGATCTACAAATGATTTGAAAAGAAAATCTACACTGAATATCCTCATATTGTCAGCCAGAATTTCCTGAGACTGTTACAGAAATAGAACATATCTGAAGATATCCCTCTTCCTGTATGGCAAAATCAACACAGTTTATTATCCTGAGCATTGAATTGAGAAAAAGAAAAACACCACATTTGCCTATGTCTAGACTGCCCTAGGCATGAGACAAACACTGAAACTTATAAAGACTCACCCCAGAATCAGCCCACAGCTAGGCTCCATGTAGGTCTGTAAGTCCTTTTCCCACCCTTCAACAACCTCCCTTAACTAAACATTCAAATGTGGTTTTAAAATGCAGAAACAGTATAATAGGCTATGTGGTGTACACACATCTGTATTATACTGTGCTGTACAGGGAAACAAGAACCAGTTCATCTAACACAGAAAAGCATAATAAAGGAATTTCCACCTTAAGTATTATACGCAGAGAGCAGAGCACCAAGTGGAATGAGAAAATAAGTACCAGCAAAAGTTTATCCTCTCTGCTACTAGCCTGGTGCTAACCATAAACCATTCCCTCTCCAAGATCCTTGTAGGATTTAATCACCCATATCTGTCCCTTCACCATCTTTTTTATAGATATATATTTGGCACCTCAGAGTTATATCAAATCCTTCAGACAAGAACACATGATCTAACAAAAAAACTCAGTTATTGCCCCCCAGTCACGCTCCCTCCTCTCTTCCAGTATTTACAGCTACAGCTGTGCATCTAACGCTCTGTACTGGTCTCTCTCTCTCTCTTTCTCTCTGTTGAACTTATTTTATAAGGTCTTACAGGCTTTTCGAGTCTCCTGTCCTATAGTTTCCGATACCAACTAAAGGTGCACCTGTTCTGAGAAGTGTTCCTTATTCTACTTATATCTCGGCTCTCTTCTCAAATGACCACCATCACACCAGTCCTGTACCTGCCACATCCTCATCTTTCTCATTTACTACTGCTAATCATTTCTAAGCAAATGCCCCCTATTCTTCCCATTTACACCTGTTAACTCTTTAAAGAAGGAACTTGCATATCCACTTGAAACCACATGACTTGTGTTAACCAGTTTATGGAATGATGCATCAATATCAGTAACAAGTCTAAATATCTGTTTGTCTCTCCTGCATGGACTGCAGAGACCTGGCATTGGACTATATTCTGCCCCTGTAACCAAACAAAGGGAACAAAGGTGCACCCACAGTTAACTTTCTCCACAGGCTTTCTTCAATAATAAGACAGTGAAAGAGAAGCCCTGACAAGATAGGGTTTTCAGCACCTTTTGACCTCCCCCCCCCCACGACACACACTGGCATTAATAACTAGAAGAGTTTTTGTTGTCAGTGTATTTATATTTATGGCAGTCAGCAGAACTGAAGCAATGAATTAAAAAAAAAAAAACAAACCTGTTTAGAAAGTCCCCAGCTCCTTCCATTCCCCTGAGCTTTGAGATCTGAGAGGCACTCAGACATCACACAGTACACACGATTTGTCACATGCACAGAGAGAAATGGCCTAGTGGTTACAGCAGTGGACCTAGTGTCAGACAAGTCAGGGTTCAAATCCTGTTTCTCCCACTAAGGTTCCTTGTGACCTTGAATAAGTTACTTCAGCCTCTGTTGACTCAAGTTTAAATCTATGAGCTGATATTTAGTGGCATTTATACAGGTAGGCAGCATCTGGCATTGACTGGGGTCCCATCTGGATTCTTAGTGACATTATGACCTCAGAGCTAGAGGAAGCTTTGACAACTCCTTCAGATGTTTGAAAGACAGACTAGGGCCAGACAGACTTCTATGGCAGGGGTCCCCAACCACCCGGTCATGGACCGGTACCGGGCCATGAACTGGGCCGCACAGAAATTTTTTTTATTTACATTACAGGCAGTCCATGGGTTCTGATCAGTTCCCTCCTCCCAGCTGCAATTCTCTTCACAAGCCACGAGCAGCGGCTCCTACATGCTGCCCACAGCTGACACAGAAGCCTTTCCTCTAGGCTTCCGAGTCAGTCATGGGCTGTGTGTAGGCACCGCAGCCTTGGCTTTGTGAAGAGAAGTGCGGCTGGAAGGAGGGAGCCAGACAGAACAGGTAAACACCCGTGGGAGAGAGGCATGAACTCGGGACACAGAACCTAGAGAGGGAAGGACGAAGAGGGACATGTTGGGAAATGATAGAGGAAGCACATTGGAACACAGAAGGAAGGGAAGGGGCACAAACTTCAGACAAAGGATGGACAGAAGGAAGGAAGAAGGGATGGGGCATGATCTTGGGACATAGGATGGAGGGAATGAGGGAAAGAAAAGGAGAATTGTTTGGAATGAGTGTCTGAGTGAGAGGGAATGAGAGAAGGTGCACATGGAGAAATGAAGAAAGAGAAGAATTGTTGGGCATAAGAATAGCACCGTCTAGTTGCAGAGCAAGATGCTTAAGGTTCCCACTGATTCTGCATTATGGTGAGTTGTATTGATTATGCGCTTGAATCCCTACCCGCCCCCAGTCCACAGAAAAATTATCTTGCATGAAACTGGTGCAAAAAAGGTTGGAGACTGTTGTTCTGTGGTCTGGGTCCCATAAATGGCTAAGACAGATCAGGTTCAAGGCAGGAGTGGGCTTCATTTGCAGCTCCAGTAGCTGGGATATAGGACCAGTGCAGACCTTAGGAAATTGGAAGACTAGGTGACCAAATGGCAGATGAAATTTAATGAGGATAAATGTAAAATGATGCAAATTGGGATGAATAACCCAAATCATAGTTACAAGATACTAGGGTCCACCTTGGGGATAAGCGCCCCCCCCCCCAAAAAAAAAAAAATCTGGGTGTCATTGTAGACAATACACTGAAACCTTCCGCCCAATGTGCGGTTGCCAAAAAAGCAAACAAGATGCAGGCCCAGAGGTGAGAAGGTTTGGATAGGGGGCCCAGGCCTACTTTCTTTATCTTCAGGGGGAGGGGTAGAAGGCAGGGGGATTATTGCTATTAGCCCGTTTTCTCTCTTAATTTTATACAGTTGCTCAGCCAGTTAGCAGACATAAAATTTCTGCTAACTAGCTAGCTTTCTGCACTACCCGAACTCCACCTCAGCACTGCCTACAAACTAGATTGTTTCAACATGGGCAGTCAGAAAGGATACTCAGCAGCACTGTCCAGTTAAGTGCCACTGAATATCCCTAGTTAGCTCCAGACAGGTGATTTAAGCAGACAGGGGCCTCTTATGGCCACTTAAAGCACTCTGAATAATCAACCCCATGGTTTTGCTAGTCTTTGGGCCCACCCGATAATCCTAGGACATACTTGCTCCTGCCCCTTATAGCTGATCAAGGAAAATGGCTACCGTGAGAGGTTTGGGGGTGTTCAG
Organism: Geotrypetes seraphini; assembly: GCF_902459505.1. Taxonomy (NCBI): domain Eukaryota; kingdom Metazoa; phylum Chordata; class Amphibia; order Gymnophiona; family Dermophiidae; genus Geotrypetes; species Geotrypetes seraphini. The sequence continues at coordinate 69,379,364 of NC_047094.1, read as the reverse complement.
AATAGCAGCAGGCTGGGAGAAGGGAGTCTTTTTTTTAAAAAGGTAGAATAACTATCTTATGTCGGCTGAATATCGGCTAGGACCTGCATTAGCCCCTGTGGTTAGCATCAGCAAATTAATCCTGGATTTTAGATATTCAATGCCGGGGCCTACTTATTTAATAGTGGTAAATCTAGAAAATAAATCAAATCCAATCCAATATGGCCTGGCACTAAATATTTAGTGCTACTTTAGCCAATGACTTGGATTGGAATTGTTGGAAGCAGGATACTGGACTATATCGACCATCAGTCTGACCCAGTATGGCTATTCTTATGTCTGAACACAATCTAATTATTGCACAGCAAATACTCAACCAAACAGATCTCAATCTATCTAGTGGTAATGGAGGAAAAAAGCCTCAGAAGTCCAGGGGTGATGATGCTATACAGCATTGTTTCTCAACACGCAGTACTCATGCCTCTAGGGGTACGAGAGCCGCTTGTGGGGGGGGGGGTACACGGCACTGCGCAGGTCTCCCTCCCCCCTTCCTCTTCAATCGCTGCTGCCACTGGGGATCCCATGCCTTCCTTCCCATGCCTCCAGCTGCATCACCGAAGCTGACCCAGAAGGCTTCCCTCTGACATCAGAGCTGACATCAGAGGGAAGCCTTCCGGGTCAGCCGGGGATCCCAATTACCTCAATAGTTCTTCCTGCCTTTAGCTGCACTTGTTGGCAAGAATACTGGCAGCGGCTCTTGCATGCTGCACGTGGCCAACCCGAAAGCCTTCCCTCAGATATCAGAGCTGAAGTCAGAGGGAAGGCTTGCAGGTTAACCATGTGCAATAAGCAAGAGCTGTTGCCCGCATCCCTGCAAACAAGTGCGGCTCAAGGCAGGAACGAGCAGCCCAGCTGGATGACCCTGAAGGGAGCGAATGCGGCCCTGGCACAAGCAAGTAAGGGAGGGAGAGAGAGGATATCAACATGGGACAAAGGGAGAATGGAGGGAAGGACATGTGTTTGGACATGGGAGGGGCACAAATTTGTGACAAAGGATGGAAGGCAGGGAGGGGGGGCACAAATTTGGGACACATAAGGAAGGGAGGGGCATGAACTTGGGACACAAGGGAGGGAGGAAAGGGACGCTAACTTGGGACATAGGATGCAAGGAGGGAGAAAATTGAAAGGAGGAATTGTTGGGCATGGGTGTGTGAGTGAGAAGGAAAGAGATGGTGCACATGGGGAAAGGAAGAAAGAGGAAGATTGGGCATAGAGAGAGAGAGAGAGAAGTGAGGTAGAGATGCATGGGAAAGAGAAGGATGAGAAGGAGAAATGTTGAATATGGTGGTGGAGAGGGAACAGAGGGACAGACTGAAGGGGATGCAAGGGGGAGGAATGTTGAACATAGTGGTGGAGGGAGAGATGTGGTGCTGGAGAGTGGTGATGGAAGGAGAAATATTGGGCATGGGGCTGGTGGGTAGTGGTGAAAAATGCTGCACATGATCTGGGGGATGAAAGAGGGAAAAAATGTTGGAGGCGGCAGTAGAGGGAGTGTAAGAGGCAGAAAGATAAAAATACTGGATGCACAGTCAGAAAGAAGTGCAACCAGAGACTAATGAAATCACCAGACAACAAAGGTAGGAAAAATTATTTTAAAATTTAGTGATCGAAATGTGTTAGTTTTGAGAATTTATATCTGCTGTCTATATATTGCACTATATATTTGTCTATTTTTCTACAGTTGTTACTGAGGTGACATTGCATATTTTAAAGTCATCTTCCTTGACCTCTTTGGAAAAAAACTGAATATATGGTTTGATAAAAGGTATGGAAAACCTTTCATATGCTGAAAGATTAGAGAAACTGGGGCTCTTTTCCCTGGAAAAGCGGAGGCTTAGAGGGGACATGATAGAGACTTACAAGATCATGAAGGGCATAGAGAAAGTGGAGAGGGACAGATTCTTCAAACTTTCAAAAACTACAAGAACGAGAGGGCATTTGGAAAAATTAAGAGGGGACAGATTCAGAACCAATGCTAGGAAGTTCTTCTTCACCCAAAGGGTGGTGGACACCTGGAATACGCTTCCAGAGGGTGTGATAGGACAGAGTACGGTACAGGGGTTCAAGAAGGGATTAGATGATTTCCTGAAGGAAAAGGGTATAGAAGGGTATAGATAGAGGATTACTATATAGGTCCTGGACCTGTATGGGCCGCCGTGTGACCAGACTGCTGGGCATGATGGACCTCTGGTCTGACCCAGCAGAGGCACTGCTTATGTTCTTATGGTTACCATTACGTATTGTTAATAAGATTATATTGTATGTATACGAAAACTGAATGGAAGAAATTGCATTACAATTAGTACTATTATAATGGGGGTGGGGTCTGGGTCGTAGCTTGAACGAGAGGTACTCAGTTGATATTGTATCCAACACTGGTCTCCCTACCTAAAGAAGGATATAACCCTGCTGGAGAGGGTGCAGAGGCGAGCCACAAAGCTAGTAAAAGGTATGGGAAATTTGAGCTACAAAGAACGCCTCAGAAAACTGAGCTTGTTCACCCTTGAGAAGAGAAGACTGCATGGAGATATGATAGAGACATTTAAAATACTAAAAAGATTTGACAAAATCCAGCAAGAAGCATCGTTATTAGAGGTCATGGACTGAAATTGGGAGGCGATAGGCCCAAGACAAATGTCAGGACGTTCTGTTTCACACAGCGAGTGGTGGACGCTTAGAATGCTCTCCCGGAGGAGGTTATGACGGAGACCTCCATTATGGGATTCAAGGGCAAGTTGGATGCACACCTCCTTGCAAATCACATTGAGGGATACAGGTAAACAAGGTCTCATCTGGGAACACTTAGGTCTTCATCAGGAAGCACCTAGTTAAGCCTCCGCGTGTGCGGATCACCAGACTAGATGGACCAAGGGTCTGATTCGGTGAAGGCATTTCTTATGTTCTTATGATATTTGTTAGACTTAGGGGGTACTTGGCTTGAAGTTGAAAAACTCTGCCATACAGCAATATAGCGAACCACCTCTCCCAAAATTGACAGGGAGAGAGGGTTTAAGTATACATATATTATGTGACATTCAAAGCATGTGCTATGTTTGCTAGTGTTGCATATCTCTATGGGGGAGGGATCCCAGTGTTTAATCTTGAATGCTCAATACAAAATTTGGCCACCTTGTTAGGCAGAGTAGATGGACTTGCAGGTCTTTATCTGCCAACATTTATTTTATTTCTATGTTACTACTATCCAGATAGCACCTGGGTATTCAGCTAGTACAGTATACCCCCACAAAGTCACAGTTTACATTTCGCGCCCCCAGTCATTTGTGGGGGGTTTTCTATCCGCCTCCTCCAGCCCCCCCGATCCACTCTGCCTGAGCAGCAATCCCGGCCCGGGTCAGAGCCACAAGCACCACCGCCCACTTCGGCACTCGCAGCAGCCACCACTGTCGCCCCTGCAGCCCTCTCCTGTCTCCGATCCCCGCTCCTAAACCGCATCCAATTATTGCGCTTTTTCAAAGTTCTCAGGCGCTCCTGGAACGCAACCCCCATGAACTTCGGGGGTATACTGTATCTGGATAACCATCTCCATAACTTAGAACAGCTGAGTATCCAGGTGTAACTAACTGTGACAGGAAGTATTTAAAACTACATTGGTTATCATAAGAACATAAGAATTACCGCTTCTGGGCCGGGCCAGGCCAGTGGTCCATCATGCCCAGCAGTCCACTCACACGGTGGCCCCCAGGTCAAAGACCAGTGCTCTAAATGAGTCCAGCCTCACCTGCGTACATTCCAGTTTAGTAGGAACTTGTCCAACTTTGTCTTAAATCCCTGTGTTTCCCCTATAACAGACTACAGAAGAGCGTTCCAGTTTTCTACCACTCTCTGGGTGAAGAAGAACTTCCTAACGTTTGTACGGAATCTATCCCCTTTCAACTTTAGAGAGTGCCCTCTCGTTCTCCCTACCTTGGAGAGGGTGAACAATCTGTCTTTATCTGCTAAGTCTATTCCCTTCAGTATTTTGAATGTTTCGATCATGTCCCCTCAGTCTCCTCTTTTCAGCTTCATTGACTTGTCAATCAGAACTCCCAAGTCTCTTTCCTGGGAGGTCTCTCCAAGTACCGCCCCGGACATCCTGTATTCGTGCATGAGATTTTTGTTACCGACATGCATCACTTTACACTTATCCACGTTGAACCTCATCTGCCATGTCGATGCCCATTTCTCGAGCTTAATTATATCACGTTGCAGATCTTCGCAATCCCCCTGTGTGGAATAGTGGGTCACTACATTATATGTCATAAGCCCCCTGGCATAAAGAACCAAACAAGCAATTATATTAAAATCAATCATGCTTGCAGTGTGCAAGATATATTAATGAAGACATTTATTATTATTGCATTTCAACTTAACCATCTCTAAGGACTGAAATAAGCAGATTGTAACAGCTAAAGGAAGACATCATAAATACAGATTTCGGTACAGGATTACAAAGGGCCCAATATTAAAAGGATTTATGCTTCTAACAGAATTACATTCCTAAATTGACCTCTGAACACTTTATACTCAAAGTTTCACTAAACTGTTAAATTTAGGAGAATAAGAAATGGATGGCAACAGGGGTAGATTTAGGAGCTTGACACTGATTTTCAGCACTAAGGCTAATCAATCAGGCTCTTAAATTGAGGCAAATGAATGGGGTGAGGTAAAACTGAAGTCCTGGTTTTCAGGTTCCAGAGACAGACCTGTTTTAATACACAGCTTCATTTACTAAACACAAGATCATAACTATCAAAAAATAATTTTTAAAAATTACAAAATAAAATATTTGTGATATAATGGGTTCAGTGCCCTTTTATTCTTTTTTAATTATTTTTTTTATTGAATTTTGAATAAACATACAAACCATTCAAAGTAACACATTCACAATTCGATGAAAACCAAACATTACAACAAATCTCTCTCTAATATAATTCGTGTCATTTAAATCAAAATATGAATAGTAAATGATCAAAGAAGAAGAAGAAAGCATCTGAAAATGTAGGAAGTAGGAATGAGGTTTTCTCTTACATAATGATCAAGATATGTCCAGGGTGAACGAAATTGAGAAATTGGTGGGAGGCTGTTTCCTTTGCCTTTAGCTGCTTGTTCATATTTTTTAGAGAGGCATATTGAATTCCACCAAAACATATAATTCAACAATTGTGTCAATTTCCAATTGTTAAGAACTTTCAGAATGCCAATAGCAAACAGAAAGTCTATCAGTTTAGGTGGACAGTCTAGATCAGTAAACCAGGGGTGTTGTGAGCGAAGAACTATCTGCAATGTCCTTAATGGTTTTCCAGATTTGTATCCAGAAAGGTTGAACCTGATCACAATGGAAGAGCATATGGGCTAAGGTGCCCTTGGCTTTATTGTAGCGCCAGCAGGTAGGATTCGGTCTCAATTTCGCTTTCCACATGCAAAAGGGGGTCCAGTTAGCATGCCACATTAGGAAATATAAAGATTGTGAGATCCTTGAAGACAAAGAAGGGTGGTTAGATTTTGACCAAAATCTGTCCCAATCAACATTATAATCTGCAGTTGAAAGTTCTTTCATCCATTGTTGAGTAAAGTCCGTTGCCAATTTGTAGTGAGAATCTCTTAGAATGTGATATATAAAGGAGACAGCTTTCCCTTGTGAAATGGCCAAACCACAACATTTTTCTATAGTAGATGAGGAGTCCATGATAGAAAAATTCAAATCGATGTTATCTATAGAAGTCAAAGTACTCCACTGCGAATAATGACGCCGAAGTCCAGAGAAGTGATTACTTAGGTCTCCTTTTACTAAGGTGCACTAGCATTTTTAGTGCATGCAGCAGATTAGTGTGCGCTAGCGCGCGCCATTCCACGCGTTAATGCCCTAACGCAGCTTAGTAAAAGGAGCCCTTAGTGTTGCAAAAGGTAATAAAGTATCTGCAGAAAATAGCTGTTGTACTCTCCATAGTCCTGCTTTTTGCCATTTTTTTCCACAAGAAAGGCTTATCCTTATATTTAAGAGCTGGCTTACACCAAAGAGACAGGGCAAGTTATATATTGACACATTAGCTGACTTGTTCAAAAAATGAAGTGCCTGTTGTGTTGCACTCAAGAGCATAAAGTTCTTGAGTCTTTTAGGAATATACATGGTGATGAGTGACTGTATCGGAAGTGGAGAGCAAATAAATCTCTCAACCTCCAACCAGGTGGGTTGTTCAGACAAGAAAGAATCTTGTGTCCAATGTGCACCATATTTAACAAGAGAGGCCAGATGATAAAAGTGAAAATCAGGTAGGTTCACTCCTCCATTTCCCTTAGAAGCTCTCAATTTGATGAGGGAGATTCTTGGCTTCTTATTGTTCCAGATAAAATCTGATAATTTTTTGTTTATCCAATGATAAACTGAGGAATGACAGAGGGAGGGTAACATAGATAATATGAATGTAATTTGAGGGGCTGTCATTTTGATCAAAGCAATTCTACCCCACCATGAGAAATATAAAGCGGACCATCTGGTGGTCAATTGGGTCCCCAAGTTTTTGATTCTGGCAATATTTAAATCCATGATTTGTGAGGAATCTTTATGAATTAGAATGTCCAAATATTTGATGGCTTTGGAAGACCATGTAAATTTAAAATGAGCTACATCAGAGGACAAAACAGAATCATTCAATGGGAATATCTCAGTCTTTTCCCAATAAATTGAATATCCTGAAAGAGAGGAGTAAGCTTTAACCTGTTCAATAAAAGCTGGTATAGAGTGAAGGGGATTGCATATGAAAAGAAGGACATCATCTGCATATGCTTTTGTCTTATTATAATTTTGCCCGTCAATGTCTGAAAAAACAGTATAACTTTGCTAAAGCTACCATCATAGTTTTTCCTAAACCAGATAGGGACCCCACTTACATGAAAAATTATACACCAGTCTCATTACTTAATTTAGATTATAAAATCATGGCAAAAATTCTATCCACACAACTAAACAATGAAATAAATTCTTTAATACATAAGGATCAGGTAGGCTTCATCAAACATAGATACATAGGTGATAATTTAAGACTATTTCATCATATCAATAATCTGGCAAAGTCTTCCTCAGAGTGGGATTGGCCATCGAAGCAGAAAAAGCATTTGATTGTGTGGAGTGGCCTTTCCTACTATGGGTTCTGAAGTGGTTCAATTTTGGTGAGTACTTTATTAAATGGATAGAAACATTATACTGGCACCCTACCTCGAGAATCTTAATTAACAACTCATTATCGAAACCCTTCTCTCTGTCTAGAGGCACCCATCAAGGATGTCCCCTTTCACCACTATTATCTTCTACCTTCCAAAGTATTTAGATCAATGCTGTCTTGTTAAAATGTTTATTTTATTTTTATTTTTCCTCTAACTCTACTTTTCACTTCTCTATTACCCTCCAGGTACTTTAGTTAGATTGTGAGCCTTCGGGACAGTAAGGGAATTTTTCAAGTACCTTTCTTATTTCTAATCTTAATGTATATTTTCTGTAAACCGCTTAGAACCTAACGGATGTAGCGGTATATAAGAAATAAATTACATTACCGGTACATTACATTACATTATTCAATCTCACTTTAGAACCCTTCTTATTATCCATACGACAGTGCCCTCGGATTCAAGTTATTCCCATAGGACCCAGACAAGTCAAATTAGCCGCATACGTGGATGATGTCCTTCAGTGCCCTTCTATTTAGAGTAGGAATTGATGATGTAGAGATCTGATGATATGATGATGAATGAAGACATGTATTGCTTGTGTTTCAATGTTATATATTTTCATTTTGTTTGTAGTCAGTCTTCTCCAGGAAGCTTATGCGAAACTCAGCTTGACTTGAGGAGTGGAGCATTGCTGCATGTTCATTTTCACTATGTTGGGATTGAATCTCAAACTCAATGAACTGAATGCCAAGGTCCTCTGGTTTGGAAACTATAACTCCTTGCCTTATTTATTTTATTTATTTATTCAATTTTCTATACCATTCTCCCAGGTGAGCTCAGAACCGTTTACATGAGGCTGTAGCTTTAACCACTGCGCCACACTTTCCCAGAGTTGATGTTGGTAACCGGAGAAAAACTCAAGATCGAGAGGACATCAAAGGTGTTGGGTGTAATTATAGACTCAGACCTTACCTTTGCTGGCCAGATTAATTCCTTGGTTAGAAAATTTTTCTTCAGACTAAGACAATTAAAGAGCAATTAGATCTTCTCTGAGTCAGGCTACCTTCAGGACAGTAGCGAAAGTGGTCCTGCTCCCTTAGACTATTGTAATTCCTTATACTGCAGTATTACTGAAATAAGAATATGGGAGATTACAGCTACTCCAAAATACGGCTACCGGACTAATCTTCCAATGAAGTCAATTCGACAGAGTTACCCCGCTTTTAAGGGAATTACACTGGCTACCCGTAAAGAAGATAATTCAATATAAAATTGCATGCATGGTCCATAAAATCATTTATATAGAGAATTTCATAGGATTAATCTCAGACATCATTGTTACAAACTCCATTTTCAACTTGAGATCGAAGCAGTCCTTTAAGCTAGCTTTCTCTTCACCTTTGCATGTACACCAAAAGAAGTTATACGAATCCACTTTTGCATTCCAAGGCCCCAAAATTTGGAATGGCTTCCTACAACACCTGCGTCAACTGGACACATATTACAACTTTAGGAGAATGCTAGACTCATCTCTTCTCTTCAAGCCTATAATTCAAAATGCAAAGACATTTCTACTTCTTCAAACTTGTAATTCATTAGAAATCTTGTTGTAAACCATATTAAATCCTTGTCAAAACTTGCGATATAGAAGAAAATATATGGTATGGTATTATTTGGTGATGTAGGGGTGATACAGGAACTGGTGGATCCATCGTACGAGAGAAGTAGCCCACATGAAAGATAAGTGTCGTGGTCATTCAGACTTGGTTAACCCCCTTTTACAAAACTGCGCAAGAGGTTTTTTTTAGTGCCGGCCAATGCTCTGAATGCTCTGTACTGCTCCAACGCTTATAGGAACTCTATGACCGTAGGAGCAGCGTGGAGCATTCAGCGCACTGGCTGGCACTAAAAACCTCTTGTGCAGTTTTGTATAAAGGGGGGTAAGTGTGTTATTGGTGGAGGTGGCGGCTTTAAGGGAATATTTATTTGGCTATGTTCCCATGTTTCCTGTATTGTACCTATGCAGGTAGAAGAGCACTGAGCACATCATATCACAAATAGTTTATTTTGTATTTTATTATTTTTTTTTATGGTTATGAGCCTGTGTTTAGTGAATGTTTAATGTACACAGGGTGATTTAAATAATCATACTTCTTAAGTACTGTTATTTCATACACAGCTTTACATGCAAATAAGTTTTAAAAATAATAATTTAATCCTTATGTTTTTAATTGTGAAAAAAAAGAATCCACTACTTATATCATTTTTCTTGAGCTTAAAAAACCTGACAAGAGAAGCTGCCTTGCAGTCCAGATGGAGTCACACATCAAAAATAGAAAATTTCAGGCCTATTTGAAAAACCCAGTTCTAATGTGGTATCCATGAGGTCCCACTGCATGTTCACTTGCCAAGATGGCAGCCACGGGAGCCTGCACAGAGATGCCCTGATTCCACTATGCATGGCATCAGTGCTCTGTCCAGATGCTGAGTGTAGATAAACTTTCATCAGCTGAAGCAGGCTTTTTAATTTTTTTAGGATTCCAGAAGTAGCACTCCGCTGAACTGCTGTAGTCCATCCCTACCAGAGACCAGTCAAAAACTGGGTGGGAAACACCAATTCAGGAAGAAGCGAAAGCAGCAGAGAATTCCAGTTTTAAAATGCTGATCTCAACGACACTCCCCAGAAATCTTGACTATTAGAGACTATAAATCTCTGTCTCCTTGCACTCCTTTCCTGAGACATCCACTCCCCTGAGAGGTTTTCAGTTCCCACACAGAGTTTCTGCTTCAAAATTTGTCCTCAAAAACAAACATGTGGCACCTAAAGGCATGTACAAGAATACACCAGGCTAAGGGCTGCCACAAGATCTACAGAATCTCTTCTGCTAAAAGGAGAATGAGTCATTGTCGTGCATCTTCAGCATTCCAAGCCTGTGGGCCCAGGTACACATGCCTGGCATTAGCACTGCAGACAAATCAGAAGTCAATGTAGGACTCATGCTATAAAATCATCAACCACATCCAGAACCTTCCAACCCTCCACTGTCCCCTTCCCTGCCACAACTCACTTGCTCAGGCAATCATATATCAATTTCATAGTGAAGTAGAGTAGTAGCCTATTGGTTAGAGTAGTAGCCTATTGGTTAGAGCAGAGGACTGAGATCCCGGGTAACTGGGTTCGAGTCCACTGCAGCTCCTTTTGACTCTGGGCAAGTCCACTGCCCCAGGTACAAAATAAGTACCTATATATAATTTATAAACTGCTTCAATTATAGCCACAGAAAGGTGGTACACTTCTCCCTCCGTATTCACGGGGGATGCGGGCAGAACATAGCCGTGAATACCGAAGAATACTGAAAAACCGCAAATAACTTTTTGCATGTTATTCGCGGTTTTTCGGTAAAATAGACCTGAAAAAGATAATAAACCGTGAATAACCTGACCTGCAATTTGCTCCGCACAACACAGGAGCAGTGATTTCCTCCATGGGAGGGCCGAGTGCCCGTACTAGGCTCTATCTTTCCACAGTGAGCTCCTAATGCTCAAGCCACACCTCCGCTCCCGTTCTCCTCTCAGCCCCGGCAGGGGGACACTCTCCACTACAGCTGGTACACTCAGATTCCACCCTCAGATTCCATTGGCGGGGGGACACTCTCCACTGCAGCTGGTACACTCGTGGCAAAAATGCCACAGAAAGAATCCTGTTTTACTCAGGTAGGGCTAATAATCGAAAAGTTAGCATTTAGTGGAGTAGCTCGCTAAATTTCTCCAAGCCAGCGTGGAGTCCAGGTCAGCCATTCACTTCCACAGGGGCGCAGCGATTTCCAATGTGAAACACTGGGTTCAGTGACAAAAATTAGGGGACGGAGTCAGCAGCCGAAAAATCGTGAATAAGCAAATCCGCAGATATGGAAACCGCGGATATGGAGGAAGAAGTGTATTTGAAATCCCATCCCTTAAAACAATATAGGCACAGAAATTCCCACTACCTGAATCCCTCAACACTGCTCCTGTCACTACACTTTACAACCGTCACCAAGCTCTAAACACCATGCTCTGTATTTATTTATGATTTGTCAGCAGGCACCTAAACAAACTGCAGGAACGCCTTGCCGTGAAACTCCATCTTCATTCACTCATTTTCCCGTTTGCACTTCAGCAGCTGCTTCCTCAGCCCAATGGATTCATCTCTTCCTCTCACTTTCTCCATCTCGCCAACTCTTTGCATCTCCAACTCAGTCTCCCTTCCTATCAATTTTTCTCTCTCTTTTCCCCCCACTTTTTCCCTTCCATGTCTCCACTCTCTGTTCCCCATCTTTCCATCTTTGTCTTTCATCCGTGTTTCTCATTCTCACATTTTTGTTCATGCTTACTCGTCCTTTCATCTATTGTCTCTTTCCCTCCCTCTGCTTTTTCACCTTCAGCTTCCTACAGTGCTCACTCACAATGGATGTCATTTGAATTCTGGAATGACAGAATTAATTGGAATGCGGCGTCAGCGAGACAAAGCAAAATTGAGTGCAAATTTAAGACATCAAGGCACTGCTCTAAAAATAAAAATGGAATGTGAAGCATCATGCAATGGCTAACAACACTATCCCTCATTCACCAGGTAATGTTAACAACTTCAGTGTCGCCCTGTATGTAAAGCAATAACGACAACCACCTTCAACAGAAAGCACCAAAAGAACAATAGCTGTTTGAGTGAATTAAACAACAGTAAGATATCTTCACAGACAAGCTTCATGGCATCGTGAATAGGAAACTATCACCAGTCAAGATAAACAGGCAACCCTATTATGTTAAATACAAGCTCAACTGGAATCTATTGTCAACAAACATAGAAACTGAAAACATGATGGCAAATAAAAGTCATATGGCCTGTTTGGCTCGCCCATCCATGCCAGGAACTCAGTTCTTCAATCTCTTCCTCTCACTGTTTTGTACTGCAAATCACTTCTAAAGTACTATACTCGTATAGTGGATCTTCTGTTCTAGTCCCACAAATTTCTTGAATTCTGACAGCATCCTTATCTCTACCACCACAACCCTATTTTATTCTTTTACCCTCATCCCATGCTGATTTTATAGCCGCTTTTCCATTAGAAGAGATTTGTGTATTTTATTTACAGTCTTTATATCTAACTTATCCACAATTTTCTAAGTGGGTTAAAAAAACAAACAAACAGCTTAAAAGACGGACAATAAAATCATAAAATTTCAGTTAAAATTCTCAATAGTCTCAAATTAAAAATCTTACCATGTTTACAAAAGGAATCTAAATTTGACATTTCCTAATATAAGTAGGCATTCTATTTTGAAATTCGGGGATAGGGCAGGAACAAACACTGAAGCCACCCTATTGTGGTAATCAGACTGCAATGATGACATAAGAATCGCATATACAGAATACCACCACACTAACGTAGATACTACTATAGGGACACCTATCCCCTTCATCAAAGTAAAAAGCACTATTAAAACTTTATACATCATAAAGAGGCAAATGAGCCACCAATGAAGCTCATAAGAACCAGGGTAAAATACTCTTTGCACACCATCCCCAACAATACCCAACTGTCAAAATTTTATACCACCTGCAATGCTTTTAAGGTAGCTTCTGACAACCAAACTATGACCACATTCACTCACCAACTCCTGCTCACCCCTAGCACATTTCTGCACTTATAATATTTATTTATAATCAGTTATTCTAATTAGGATAACAGAAGGAGTGTTTATTACAGATTCATTACTTGCTAAGAATCAAATAATAAATAAAGTACACAATATAATCCTAAGGCTCTTCATACTTGTCTAATATTCCTAGTACCTTAAAGTTTAAACAGCTCAATAATACCAAGATGTAGACAGCAGTCCAGCAGTGAAAGGGGTGATATCCAGTCTCTAGCATTAAGTGTCACATGTATGATGATCTCTCCATTGGCAAGAGGTTGTGTGTGTGCGCTCAACGCAAAGAGCTCCTAGCTCTCAGAGAACAAGTCTGATCTCTTGAGACAAGAGTAGCAAGAATTGGGAGAAGCTGAAGAAGACAACAGAGGTACATAGAGGAGAACTTTTTTTCCCTTTTACTATTCCTTTCTTGATTTTATTGTGTGTTGCATGTGTGTTGCATATGTGTATCAGCTCCCTTGCTGTAAGCTACCTGGAATGAATGTGTGTTCTTTCCTATCAATGTAGTTCTTTTCTTACTGAATTTTGTTTTTAGATTGTAAACTGCTGTGATCTGAAGATTCAACCCATGCGATAAAGAAAGTTTTAATAAACCATGTTGTAGAGAAGTCTCACCTCCAGACTGGCAGCCCCTGTGCTGCCTTGGAGGAGGGAGGTCTCCTAAAAGGACAGCCTGGTAATGTAGAAAATAATCCTGTAGCTAGGATCTGCCCACCAGGGGACGCAATATTCTCTCACGCTGAGGATGGGTCTCCAGGGGCTTCTGCCCTGGATGGAAGGGTTAAGAAAGCTATTATAGTTGGTGATTTGATCGCTAAGCATGTAGACAGTTGGATGGCTGGTGGACATGAGCATCACCTGGTCACTCGCCTGCCTCACGCATCACCTAGATACATAGAAACATAGAAAGGTGACGGCAGAAAAGGGCTACAGCCCATCAAGTCTGCCCACTCTACTGACCCACCCCATTAAGTCTGAGTGCTGCTCGACCCACGTAGGGATCCCACGTGGATGTCCCATTTATTCTTAAAGTCGAGCACGCTTGTGGCCTTGATTACCTGCGTCGGAAGTTTGTTCCAGTGATCTACCACTCTTTCTGTGAAGAAATACTTCCTGATGTCACCTCTAAATTTCCCTCCCCTGAGTTTGAGCGGGTGCCCCCTTGTGACCGAGGGTCCCTTGGGAAGGAATATATCGTTTTCTACCTCGACACGACCTGTGACGTACTTAAAAGTCTCAATCATGTCACCCCTTTCCCTGCGCTCCTCTAGAGAGTACAGCTGCAATTTGCCCAGTCTTTCCTCGTATGAGAGACCCTTGAGTCCAGAGACCTTCCTAGTGGCCATTCGCTGGACCGACTCAGCTCGAAGCACATCTTTACAGTAATGTGGCCTCCAGAATTGCACACAGTACTCTAGATGAGGTCTCACCATGGTTCTATACAGTGGCATTATGACTTCAGGTTTGCGGCTGACGAAGCTTCTATTGATACATCCCATCATTTGCCTCGCCTTGGATGAGGCCTTCTCCACTTGTTTGGCAGCCTTCATGTCTGCACTGATGATCACTCCCATCACCCCCAGGACTATAGTTAGTGCTGGGGGAGGAGCCAGCTGTCTTGGTACATGTAGGTACCAATGACATAGGAAAATGTGGGAGGAAGGTTCTGGAAGCCAAATTTTGGGCTCTTAGTTAGAAAGCTGAAATCCAGATACAGCCAATTTCTAACTTTGGGTCCTAACTTCAGCCCTTCAAGTTTGTTTAACAGCCTCCTATGAGGAACCGTATCAAAGGCTTTGCTGAAATCTAAGTAAATTACATCTAGCATATGGCCTTGATCCAGCTCTCTGGTTACCCAATCAAAAAATTCAATCAGGTTCGTTTGGCACAATTTACCTTTTGTAATGCCATGTTGCCTTGGATCCTGTAACCCATTAGATTCAAGGAAGTTCACTATCCTTTCTTTCAGCAACACTTCCATTATTTTTCCAACAACCGATGTGGAGCTTACCAGCCTGTAGTTTCCCGCTTCATCCCTGTGACCACTTTTGTGAATAGGGACCACATCCGCTCTCCTCCAATCTCCAGGAACCACTCCAGAGATTTGTTGAACAAGTCTTTAATAGGACCCGCCAGAACCGCTCTGAGTTCCCTCAGTATCCTGGGAAGGATCCCGTCCGGTCCCATCGCTTTGTCCACCTTCAGTTTTTCAAGTTGTTCATAATCACTTTCCTCCATGAACGGCGCAGAATCTACTCCATTTTCTCGTGTTAGTTTGCCAGACAATTACGGTACTTCTCCAGGATTTTCCTCCGTGAACACAGAGCAGAAGTATTTGTTCAGCACGTTTGCTTTTTCCTCATCACTCCACATATCGGTTCCTAGCATCTTTTAGTTTAGCAATTCCATTTTTCATCTTCCTCCTTTCACTAATATATCTGAAAAAATTTTTGTCTCCCTTTTTTACATTTTTAGCCAGACGTATCTCTCTCTTGGAATCTTTCAGTTTCACCTGGTAGTCCTTTCTGCACTCCTCTTCTTGTGTTGTTTTTTTTAAATATTTCACAAATGCCAACTCTTTTGCCTTTATTTTAGATCTTTAGAGAGTGTCTCCATATGCTTTATAATGACAATTTACAATCCAGGAAGCTGCCTTTTGGCAGGACTCTATCAGTTTATATTCTTGTCAAGGCACAGTCTCCAGAAATGCAAACAGTATCCCAAATAGAGAGGCACTATTACCTCTTCTTCCTTATGGCTATTTCTTTCTCTATGCACCCAAACATCTTTCTGGCTTTTGCCATTACCCTATCTACCTATTGGGCAACCTTGTCATTTATTTATTTTTTATTTATTTTTTAGTATTTATATACCACTTATAGCCTAAGTCAGGGGTGTCAAAGTCCATCTTCGAGGGCCGCAATCCAGTCGGGTTTTCAGGATTTCCCCAATGAATATGCATGAGATCTATTTTCTTACACTGCTTTCATTGTATGCAAATAGAACTCATGCATATTCATTAGGGAAATCTTGAAAACCTGACTGGATTGCGGCCCCAGAGGAGGGACTTTGACACGCCTGGCCTAAGTGGTTTACATTCAGGTACTCAAGCATTTTCCTTATCTGTCCTAGTGGGCTCACAATCTATCTAATGTACCTAGGCCAGGGGTGGGCAACTCCGGTCCTCGAGGGCCGGAATCCAGTCGAGTTTTCAGGATTTCCCTAATGAATATGCATGAGATCTATTTGCATGCACTGCTTTCAATGCACATTCATTGGGGAAATCCTGAAAGCCTGACTGGATTCCAGCCCTCAAGGACTGGAGTTGCCCACCCCTGACCTACCCAGTGGAGTTTTGCAGTGCTGATTTTTGGAAATTTCTTAACAAGATATTGAAAACCTGGCAAGTTTACTTTATCCATGGCCTTTACCAGGTTCTTCATCAACCCCAGCTTGATATGAAGAGGTGGAATAAATATTTTATGAGGATCCACCAATAGCATAAATTTCACACTACTTGTCCCTGGGTTAAAGGTATCCTTCAGCTGCCAGACACATTTGACAATGTTCAGTTGTAGATCTACAATCCCACAAGCACAGGAAACAGCAGTATTTAATGAATCCTCCTTGCATTCCCACTAGCATACCAATGACCTTCAGATCACCACAGATGTTCCACTAGTGTGTTTTATAACTGATTGCTTCTAGTAAATTCTTCATATTCCCATAAGATTCCTTTAGTCCTAACCTTTGCAACTGATCCTTTTAGCTTCTTTTTAATCATTTTCCTCATTTTATCCTAGTCGCCCTTTCAAAAATTAAACGCTCCTACAGTAGATTTCTTTTGCGACATTACTCCCAGTATCAGCTCAAATTTGATCACGTTATGATCACTGTTTCCCAGCGGACCCAACACAGTTAACTCTTGTACTAAATCTTGCATTCCACTAAGGACCAAATCTAAAATAGCACCCCCTCTTGTCAGTTCCTGGACCAGTTGCTCGAAGAAGCAGTCATTTATGACATCTAGGCATTTTACCTGCCTAGTACTCCCCGATGTAACATTTAACCAGTCAATGTTGGGGTAATTGAAATCAAACTATATCAGATAAGAGGCATATATTTTCAATCATAAATATCAAAGAGCAATATATATGCTAGACACCTCAATCAGGCAAACCTGAATACATCCACCATTAATTCAAAAAACTCAAGTTAAACATAGAGGAGCACCAATAAAAAATAATGGAGAAAAAAAGACTTCAGTTAAACAGCTTCATGGGTCTAAAAAAACTCCAATTTAGGTGCTACAACTCAAAAAAAGTCCAATAAACAATGTTGAAATGTAGGTAAATCCAAGATGACTGAAACCGTCTCAAAAATGTGCTGTTAATAAGCAACGTTCTGGCATCCACACTGCTTATTCTAATTCATAGAAAGGTACTTAGCTGTACACCTGGGATCCAGTGTTGTAAATGTCTTGCTGCTATTCTCCTCCAGTTCAGTGCAGAAGTTCCCCTTCACAAAAACCCAATAGGGAGTCCTTGTTTCGTTAATTCTAACTGCGTCAGGGGTTGAAGAAAACTTATAACCAGCGCTCCTGCGAGTACACGCTCCAGCAGAAACTATCACTGTTTCAAAAATGGCTATTGGCTTCTAGACACCCAGACACGTATTTCAAGATTGAACTAAGGCTCCTCCTTCCTGCTAACAGAATCCTGCCGAACTCTGATTCAAGCACATATTGGAAACTCCTCCTACTTGGCTGATGTCATGCCAGGGAAGGAGGTCTCAACCAGTCTACAATCATTCAAAAATTATATACTTAACGCCTCAAAATTCAGTCTCAAACTAAGAGGCTGAAACCAGCCAGAGGTCTCTTCTCAAGGAGCGCTTTTCGGTTAAGGTGAGAAGATTCACGCACCCGTGAAGTATGGCATGCTTGGCCTGACTTAACATAGTATGGTAGAAGATAGAATGGCAAACATTGTCTGACAGAGATGGCAAAACATAGTTAAAGCATGATAAAACATAATATGACAAAACATGGTATGGCGAGACATAGCATGGCAAGCACAGTATGGCAAAAACATAGCATAGTATTACAAAGCATGGCTAACACAGAATAGCATGACTTGGCAAAAAAAGGTAAGGCCAGTGTGCTACAAGCCCCACTTTGTTCCTTTGTTGTGCACTGCAAGGGACTTTGCTTGCTCCTTTTTGTTTGAGAAATAGAAATTGAAATGCAAATTATCAGAACATTTGTGATTTGTATTAAATTGTATTTTAAATTAAAATATTATTAGTGATTTTATGTTGTATTTTTTTTGTCAGTTATTTTATTAAGTATGTTTTGTTGTTACCCGCTCAAAACTGTTTAATGTGGTGGGATACAATTTTTTTAAATTATTAATTAGATAAATAAACAAAGCTGACATTCCAATTATTAAATTCAGAATAAAATATACATTTTTTTACCTTTGTCTCAGCATTTTCTCTCTCCATTTGCTTTAGTCCCAGTGTCTCTTCTTTTTCTCTCTTTTTCCTTAATGGTCTCCTGTCCATTTGACAAGTCTTCTCACTCAGTGCCTTCACTTATCTTACCTCTGTATCCCTCATATGTCCTATCCTCTATGTTCTTCTTTCTATCCTCCTCACAGGTTCCTCATCGCAGGATTCCTATCCCCCTTCCTAGTTCAACTTTGAACCTCTGTGTCCCTCAGTTCCCTCCATGCCTAGCACATCCCCTCTTTATTCCCTTCCTAAGTGGTGCCCACCCTGCAGCCAGCATCTCTCCCTCCTTCCCTCTACCCTTCCTCATAATCCAGCATCTCTCGCCTCTTCCTCCTTCCTTCCCCCATCCCCTGCGATTTGGCCTCTCTCACCTCTTTCTTCTTCCTTCCCCCCCCTTTGCAATTTAGCCTGTTATTCTTCTTCCTCCTGCCCCTTACCCTGGCCATTTGGCCTCTCTTCTTCCTTCTTCCTTCTCCCTCTCCTGCAATTTGGCCTCACTTTCTTCTTCCTCCCATCTCTGCAATTTGGCCTTTTCTTCCTCCTCCTCCCCTTCCCCCTCCCAATCTCTGCAATTTGGCCTCTCTTTCTTCTTCTTTCTCCTCACCCCCCCCCAATCTCTGCAATTTGGCCTCTCTTTTTTCTTCCTCCTCCTTACCCCCCCAAAAAAATCTCTGCAATTTGGCCTCTCTTTCTTTTTTCTCCTCCTCACCCCCACCCCCCAATCTCTGCAATTGGGCCTCTTTCTTCTTCCTTCCCTCCCCCTGTGATTTGGTTTCTCTCTTTCCCTTATTCCTCCCTCCCCACAATCAGTTCAGCATTTCTCTCTTTTCTACCACTCCCCCAATATGATCCGGTACCTCTCTCTCCCTTCTCTTCTATACATGCTGTAATTTTTAATCTTCCAGTCTGGCACTGGCAGAATCAGTCAGTTTAAACACGCTGCCTTCAGTGACCTAGAAGCTTTCCTCTGCTGCATCTTCCTTCATCGCAGAGGCTGGATGCTGCAGCAGAGGGAAAGCATGTTTAAGCTGACTGATGCTGCTGGTTCTGGCCTGGAAGATTAAAAGCAGCAACATTGAAATGGTAGAGAGGTGGCTTACAACAGTCAAGCTAGGAACCCTAGCTACAGGGCCTCTAGGAGCAAGGAGCCCTGTGATCCTGCACCTTTCCCCCCTGCCTAAGACCGGAGCTGTGTAACCTAGAAAGCAATTCTAGAACTAGGAGCCTCCATTTTGGAGTCCTAAGACCATATGGTAGGTCCTATTTTATAATTGCATTTGGGTGCCATTATAGAATAGGACCTACCATATGGCCATTATATCAGTGGGTGCCATTATATAAGTGCGTCACAAACCTTTTAAGCTGTGGTACACTAATCTCGGGGCTGCGGCTGGAGGGCACCCAGAAATGCGCTTACATCAACGCAATGATGTCACATGCACATGTGAAACCATCATGTCGACATCCGCACATGCGTGGATGTCCTCCAGCCACAGCCCTTAGCCTCCTATTACCGCCGGTGGAGGGTGCTGCAGAAGGAGAGGCAAGGAGAAGGAGCAGAGGCACCGGCATAGAGGAGAGGTGCTGGCACCAGCTGACTACAGCACGCGTCTCTCGCTGTGAGAGCCACGTCCTGTAAGCAGTCAGCCGGCGCCTCTCCTCGCCAGTATCTCGAGGCATACAGTTTGCGATACACTGCAATATACAATAGTAGCACAACTCCATATTGGTGTACCCAACATTTCAGCACCTGAACTTAACACCAGCCATAGAGCTGACATAAGAACAGGCACCTATATGTGGCTGCAATATGCGTAAATACTAGCATTCTTTTTTTTTTTTTTTTTGGGGGGGGGGGTTTATTGTAATAAATGTTATTGAATTTTTGTAATAAAGTATAACAAAACATTGATGAAATCAGAATGTCCATTTACATCAACAAATATCAACAGGTCTGGCCATTTAGATAACAGGTCAATCAAATGATTAAACAATGGCCCATTTCTAATAATTAGCACACTTGGGAGTATAAACATCAAGAAAACCTTCAACTTTGGATCAGTCGAGATATACTCATATCCAGGCAAAATCAGGTGTTTTAACCATGGCTACAAAGAGATGATTTATAAACTGCTGCCTCTTCCCCTCAATTAGCCTTTCCAGGATGATGTACCATTATATAACCTGGTGGCTGCAATTTGTTATGTTGGTCCCTCTAACTCAATAAGCCATGATTCTGTAATAAGCAAAATATCTAAAATTATCACTAAATAGGTTCCATAAAATTTATCTTATTAAGAACAGAATACACACATTTGTGATTTGGTTCAACATATCCTTTTCTGATGTCTTCACAAGGCACTGAGGCCACCCCTACTCCCATACAGCCAATTCTCCCACCCAACTCCTTGACCCCCAGCCTGGCTCTCAGCCCCATTCATTTCCTATTTATAAATTATCAAAACTCTTTGTTCTGCTACCAAAACCCCTTGTATAACACAATGACCCAACCCATCACAGTAGGAATAGAAGACTTACTAAATAAAACAAACCACCACAGTATAACACGTCTCCAATACTTCAGCTTAACAATTCCTATAGATAGATAGATATCCAACTGAGTCAGTTACAGAAAGGAAAACATATACTTGTATGAAGGATAAATGTAAAGTAATGCCTCCCTCTCCATAATTTGTCTTTAAATGAAGATATTGCATCAAAAATACTTGAAAATTCCTCTTTTATTACATGTATTTATTTTTCTACATAGTCACCACCATTTATCACACATTTCTGCCAATGGCAGGCAAGTATCTGAAAGAAGTCACAAAAAAACAGCATATCTGTCTCTTCAAACAGTTCCTCGGTCCTATCCACTGCTTCATTCAAGTCAAATAGATGTCCCTGAGAGTATTCCTTCAATTTTGGGAAAAAAAAATGGAAATCATATGGCGCTAAGTCTAAAGTCTAATAGCGAGACCCATCTTCGCAATTGTCTCTGTGATGTTTCATAGCTATTGGAGATCTAACTTTACCATGTTGCTACAAAATTTCCCTCTTATTCCAAACTCTTCTCAATCATTCCTTCAGCATTTTCAGGGCTGCAATGTAACAAGCTTTGAGTAACCCTCCAATTGTTCTTTATGAGTTTGTCAACTTTTCTCATGTTAAACTCATCTGTTGACGTCACAGGTTGTCTACTTTGTTTTTGATCATACAAATTAAGCCCTTCCGGTCCACAATCTTTACATTTTTTTTGGCCCAGCAATGCCACACATCAACACAGGCATCATAACAAACAACCTAATTGTCTAGGTCAGGGGTAGGCAATTCCGGTCCTCGAGAGCCGGAGCTAGGTCAGGTTTTCAGGATATCCACAATGAATATGTATGAGATGGATTTGCATGCACTGCCTCCTTGGCTAACCCTTGGCTGATACTGGCACTTCTGAAGTCCTTGCTATACTTAAAGAATATGATACTATGTTGATTTGAATCAGGGCTGTGGAGTCGGAGTCAGAGTCAGAGTCAGAGTCGGAGTCGGAGGAAATTTCGGGTACCTGGAGTCGGAGTCAGAAGTACAAAAAACTGAGGAGTCGGAGTCGGAACATTTATCTACCGACTCCATTTTTGAACTTGGCATACCAATCACGAGCGATTCTTTCAGCTATAGCACCCACTATATACACAGCACAAATGTTGCGAGCAGCTTCTGCAGCCTTAGAACCTTGATTAAAAGCAAAAAGAAGGTGGTGTCGAAAATGCTCATTTCTCTCAACTTGACATTCCATTTTAACGATCTGAAAATTAACCAGTGCTGTGGAGTCGGAGTCGAGGAGTCGGAGTCGGAGGAAATTTCGGGTACCTGGAGTCGGAGTCAGAGTCTGAAGTACAAAAAACTGAGGAGTCAGAGTCAGAACATTTATCTACCGACTCCACAGCCCTGATTTGAACTAGCTTATTTTGTGAACACAAGCAAAGAATCCAACAGTACTGCAATGATATATCAAATCGAAGAACGAAAGAAAAAAAACTGCAGAAATGGTGTACAAGACACCAAGTCTTTAATGAACAAACATAAATGTAATCATAACAGTTTGTATCCAGAAAGCATGGCTCCACATGGTTTTCCTGTGTATTCACACTATTTACTTGATTCTTTCACATTACACTAATATATTCACATTATTGCTTAGCAGAATCACTATCACATTTCAACATTAAGGCAGATGATGTTCTCACCACTATCACATATAAGATTATCTTGTCACATATTTTCGCTGTCACCATTCTGACTTACAATTACGAACATACAAACTTTTGTTCATACATATTGTTTACATTATGACCCCTGAGGAAGGAGTATTTCTTTGAAACACAGACCGTGCCGGGTCCCGGTTCACCAACCTTTGTGGATACAAACTGTTTTATGATTACATATTGATTACATTTATGTTTGTTCATTAAAGACTTGGCGTCTTGTACACCATTCCTGCAGTTTTTTCTTTCGTTCTTAGCTTATTTTGTGTACATTTTTGATGTATGTTTTCTTTGTAAGGTGCTTAGTTTTAAGTGGGGTATAAGTTTTAAAAATAGATTCCACATTTCTTGGGGAGATTGGTTAATATAGCATTGTTCAGGGATCAATCCTCAGGCAGCAGTACAATAACTGAGCTTATCAAGTAATTCTAGTCTTCTAGTATGTAAACTGGTCTTAAGACCTCCAAGACCATTGCTTGGCCCCAGTTTCTGGCTGTCCCTGCAAACACTTTTGTGAATAGAGATCACATCCGCAAAAGTGGTTGCAGAGATGAAGGGGGAAACTACAGGCCGGTAAGCCTCACTTCAGTTATTAGAAAAATAATGGAAATGTTGTTGAAGAAAAGGATAGTGAAATTCTTAGAATCCATGTGATCAAACATTTTCATGGGCAATCTTGCAATCACATTAGAAGCATTGCTACATCTCCATGAAACCTACCAAATCCTTTATTCTTTTGTATGGTAAAGCAGCATTTGCTTCAACTGGATTTAGACAAGTTCCTATGAAAGTAAGTTTATTCCCTGGTCAAAATCAGGTTGAATTTCTTGTAATTATCAAGAAACACCTTGTTCTGAAGGTTAATAGTTACTTGAGTGGCTTACAGAACATCCAATTTGGTAGATACAGCTACTAACCAGTAATCTAAACAGACCCAAAGATATGCTTCCACACCACCACAAATTTGATTAACACTTGATGTTGCTGCCAGACTGAACAATAGCACCTTACCTTGCAGTAACTGTGGAAATTTACTACTGTAACATACCACCCGTGGAAGCTTCGACAAATGGGTACAAGAGTATAAGCATTGTTGAGGTCTAGCAAATATATCCAGTCTTCTTGCTGAAGAAAAAGGAAGGACAGTTGATAAAGGATTTATCTCAAATTACTTTTTCAAACTAAATTTGTTGAGATCTTGGATATGGACAGAGGCAATCATCCTATATTCCTGGATATATAAAAATGGGAATAAAGTCCCTGTTTGTACCATAGAAATAGCAGATTCTATTGCTTCCACTCTTAAAGCAGGAGATCCAGACTAGAGAATGACACAGTGACAAAATTCATCACCGTTCCCGTCTCCGGAGAAAACAATCCCGTGTCATTCTTTAGTGTCTATCTCAACCATAGTCCTACATCAGTATTCTTCAATGCAAGACTTCAGGGTCAGTGGCTATACCGATTCATACTCCAATTCTTTCCTCTCTCCTTAAAGAATGACATGGAGATGATTTCCCCCGGTTATCCGTGGGGACGGGAACAGTGATGAATTTTGTCACTGTGCCATTCTCTAATTTCCAGACTGATAAATGGATCTTCCAATGAATGACTGGATAAAGAGGAGAAAATTAGTGGAATCTGAGCCAATAACCTCTTGACAATAGTTAACAACCAGGTGTCTATGATAATATAACTGTTCCTTGAAATAATGCATTAATAAGTTTCCTGCAGGCAGCAAGTCAAATAGATGAAGCTTCCTTTGGTGGATTTTGAGCTTGTTGCTTTTTTGTGGCCTTTTATCATTTTGCCTTTTTAGAACATTTGATGAGACGTGTAGGGGCATTTTCGATAGAATGCCTAAGTTTGAGTTTGGATGTTTTGGGAAAGACAATCAAAAATCCAGTCCATGCTCAAAACAGCAAGACATTTTTTTTTTTTTTAATGACCTAGGTAGACATTTTGGTCCTTAGTACATCTATCTTTTTAGCCATTCTCGAATATAAATACATCCACATGAAAAATGCACAAAAGTTCTCCTCTAGGCAGCCTGCACTCTTAGTAAATTGTTCAGACAGCTGAGCATAGCAGAGGGGCTCTGCTAAGAAGTACCGTAGTGAATTTCACATTAAAAGTCCCAGGTAAAGATGTCACTATATCTTGCTTATATTGCATGGTGAGCCCTCCAAAACCCACCCAAAACTTACTGTATCCACATGTACACCACAACAATAGCCCTTATGCCTGCAGGTGTCATCTTAATGTAGGTGCAGTAGGTTTTGGAGAGCTCACCATACAATATAAGCAAGATATATTAAATTTTCATGCATTTGTTATAAATCAGTCTTTGGTATGTCAACAGGCTATCTTACTCCTTACTTCTCTTTGAGCCACTCTAATAAGAGTACATGCAGAGTGCATTTGTTTACATATCCTTCATAAAACCTTGTCGTTACAAGAAGTTCCTTGAGAGAACCCTCTCGTTTCAGACCGCTAAATTGAATGTATGGCTTGGAAAAATTATGTTAAGAGGTTTCTTCTTATTCTGATTTTAGAAAACTGTTAAAGACACAACTATTTGATAGGTTGGTATCTTAATGCATCCTGTTCTTTTTCATTTATAATTTGATGTATTTTATCTGCATTGTATGTATTAATTTTATTTGTTGTGAACCGCCTAGAACCTTTTTGGTATGGAGAATAAATTATTATTATTATTATTATTATATGGTGACACCTGTACCTGGAAATTTTAATGTGAAATTCACCTGCTCCCTATGTCTGTGTTAACATCTGAAGCTGCTTGGGCTGAGAACTTTACAGCACCCCCCTGGTAATACTGGCTAGAATGTACTGGGATTTTTTTTATCATCATTGGGTGATGGGAGGGGATCGGTGACTACAGGGGGGGAGGGATCATGCCTTAATCCCTCCAGTGGTCAACTGGTCAGTTTGGGCACCTTTTAAGCATTTAGATGCTTTTAAAACAAATCTAGCTCTAAAAGTCTTTAAAAAAAGCCCAGGATCCAAGTCCTAAGCCTGCTCAAAATACACCTCTAACATGACCCCTTAAGATTTGGACGCACTAGAGACAAAACAACCAGAAAGACATCTATAAAATTATGTAGTGTTTGTCTGTATATGTTTAATATGTTTTCCCTATACTCTTTAATACACTATTAATTAGTTCTTATTCTTCTATTTTAAATTTTTATTGTTAACCGGTCAGATATTTGCTTTATGATCGGGATAAGAAAAACTAATAAACTTGAAACTTGAAACTTGATGTTTTAAGACTGCCCACTTGGACATTTTGACTAGTAAGGTGTCCCAAGTGCTGTCTTTTGGATATCTATCTTTTTTGAAAATGAGTCCCATAGTGTGCTATTTATAATGTGTAAACCAAGGATAACACCTTTTACAATAGAGATTTTGCTTCTTGCATGAAGAGTATCAATATGCGCAATGAGGCAAATCTCCATTCTCTTAGGCTTTTGCAGCTGGCGTCATGATTGTTGCAGTTCTCCAGGTCTTGCGGCGAAACCCAGACAACTGCAAATGTCTGTTGTGTCATGGCTGCTACAAAGTTTGTAAGGTACACACATGCTCTTTTATGATGCCTAAAGTTTCTTTGACTTTCTTGCCAAAGAAATGGTCTCCTTTACTGGGAGAATCAGTCTGTTTGTAATGTACATCCTTGCAAAGTCCTGTAGCTTGCAACTATGCCAACTTATGTGAACAGCTCCTGTGGCTGAAGATTTAGAGACAATGCATTAAAATATCATAAGTGGATCTGATAGACTGTAGTGTGAATCTTTATCTTAACTATTTGCAACGGAATCGGCTGCATTTGGTTCATCTGGTAAAGTGTCACAAACTTGACTGAATCTTCTGGAAGCATTTACATATTTCAACATATACTTCATTAGCTGTTATTCTAGGGCTCACGGGGAAGGATGTTCTTCCTATCTGAACTAACGCTTTAGGATCCTTAATAGGAGGAATACTTGAGAACTTCTTGGACTTTTATGTTTTTCTCATGGCTGACTAACACTGCTGAATGATGTTATAGCTGTCTTATTAAAACTAGAAAGAGAATGAACCTTGTATTTGGTATCAATCGTCTTAAGAGACTATAAAAGTGTAGAAAACATTCTGCTAAGCTTTGTCTGAGGTCCAAAAGCAATCTGTATATGGGAACCACTGCCATCAATTTGGCATTTCTAAATATTTTAAGAAACACAACACAGATTCTTGTTTTTTGGGGAGGGGAGGAATGTTGAACAGTAACATAACATAAAATAAAAACCACTTATAGACCACATAACTGTAAAGATCTATGTGGTTTACAAAAAATTAATCTAAGTCACAAATGAGAATCTGAAGAAATTAATTACCCCAAAATCTTGAAAAAAAATAAGTCTTCAGATGCCTTCTAAAGTCCAAATATGACATGGATAGGAGGAATAATTGTTTAAAGTCTTTATCCCAGAGGGCGACCTGATAAGACAATGTACGTTCATATCTTTTAAACTTACATCCATTCACTGAAGGGTTAACGAAAAGAGCACGAGCAATGCAGGAGTTTTTTGGGTTAAAGAATGAGAATACCTGCAACAGTACATCTCTTGCTAATTTCAGAAATTTAAGGTATATAATATTCTTATAGAGAATGTATTTTATAACAGCAGAGGAGAGCAAATTATCTTCTTTCTTGGGAACTCACAAAGATAAGAACCTATTGAATCTTCTCAATAGAAAATATCCTCCAGAAAATGCCTGGAAAATATGTGAGACTCATCTTCTGTGTCAAAGCAACCAAAAGCCGATGCAGAGTCCCCTTGATGCAGAGAAGGTTCTTGTGATCTCAGATGAAGTAAGAACTTGGGTAGACTGGACAGGCCATATGGTCTATAGCAGATAAAGATCTATCAACCTATCCATCTTTAGTTTGTGCCTATTTCTGGCAGAGTGATAAAAAAAATTTTTGAAAATAGAGATCATGCTGGTTTGAGCATATATTGCTGTCTGGGTAGGAAGAGACAGAAAGTGAAGGGTCATCAGCCTCAGTCACTAGAGTCTTCAGAGAGGTCATCCTCTGCTTCTTTACTGATAAAGAGATCCATTCCTGACTGAGTAGCTGAATGTATTTTAGAAGCTGGACATCTGAGCTCCTTGGAAAGAAGATGTCTACTTACTGTACCATCTAGATTTTCCTTCTCCGAATCATTTTCTGTGCTTATCTCCCTGGTATTACTCTGGACAATTGATTGGTATGGTGTCTACACCAAAAGCTCAGGATTCTATATCCATGTCCAATGAGCCTCCTATCCTCCAAGACTACCATCAATGAAGAAATTCACTGCACATAGGGGACTACAATAATGTTCCCTACAATGGGAGCAAATTGATGGAGGGCTGATGGAGAGGAGGGTGCCTGAACTACCCAGCATTCTCACCCCACAAAAGGGCTAGCCTTTCTGCTAATCTGATGAGGCCTGAAAGTAACTCTTCTTACTGGAATATAAGAGCTCCAGCCTCTACACGAACTCCTCCCTATGGACATCCTATGGACATCCCATCTTGTCATTAATCTGCTTTACATTCTTGCCAAAGAGCAAACACCAACCAAAGAACAGTTTCTTAAGGCATGCCATAGAGGTAGCATCAATTGACTAATCTCTAAGCTATAGCCATCTATGAACTACCATGTCCAGGGCCAGCAAGCATGAAAATAGGTGAATGAGAACATGCAAAATGTTCATCACAAAGGTTGTTTCTGATTCTAGAAGGGCCACAGTGATAGTGAAAGCTATTGGACCCAATGTTGAAATACCAGGGCCACGTATCCACTACAAACTGCTGCCTGTACCCCCAGTGCTCAGAAAAGAAAGAGCTGCTTAAGACGCAACTCAAACTTATAGTCATGGGCTTCACTAAGAGACATAATGCCCTCCACCAGAATAGTGGTCTTCTTAATAGTCGTCATCACCAGAACATCAACCTTGGGATCCTTGAACAACCTCTCCAGGTCATTCCAAGGAAGGGGATAAAACTTGCTCATCAGTCTTGTCCCCTTTGGCCCATGTTAAGGCCCGATAATTTACTGTAGATTATTAAACCTCAAAACTGTCCTATACTCCTGAGGAAATTAGATTATATTGCAAGGCTCCAGTTTCCCAAGACCATAGAGGATGACAGGCAAAACCTGAATTACTCAATTACTAAGCAGAAGATACAGCAAGTTATTAGAAAGCTCCCTAATAGGAAATCACCGGGAGAGGATGGATTACCAGGAGAATATTATAAAATCTTAAATTCTGAAATATCTTCAATTCTTTTGAAAATAGATGTTCTTCCTCATTTGTGTATAAAGTTAATGTGGTAGTTCTTTCAAAGCCAGAAAAAGACTCATCACTATGTGCATATTATAGGCCTATTACCCTACTGACATGAAAATGTTTGCAAAGGTTCTGTAAAACAGGTTGCAAGGGATACTACCTAAGTTTAGACATTAGGATCAGATGGAATTTGTGCTGGGACAGCAGCTGGGGGATAGTGTTAAAAGGGCCTTAGACCTGATTGACACTCTTCAATGTAGAAGGGAAGAGAGGATTAGTGGAGCTGAATATGCTGAGAAAAGCCTTCAACCATGTAGAATGGGCCATCTGTTTGAGGTTATGGGCTGGGGGTAATTTTGGAAAATGGGTAAAGGCTTTTTGTACATTGCATCCAGAAGTGTCACTGTAGTTGATCAGATGATGTTTATTTTCCTGGGGAACAAGACAGAAACGCTCTGTCACCTATGTTTTTTGTCATTGTGATTGAGCCTTTTGCTGCTAAAATAAGGGACTCAGCTGATAAAGAACTACTATTGATATGGGGAGAGACACATAAGATATTATTATATGCTAATGAAACTGTTATATTTATGAAAGACCCAGTAAAGTCACTGCCTTATTTTACTAAGTGACTTGGCATGGTTTGGGATGGAATTGGGATTTAAAGTGATTATAGATAAAACCCGAGGTTCTGTTTCATGTATGCCCCTCAGACTTTAAAGACTTCCCCTTTTAAGTAGCTGTGAAAAGCCTGCAATATCTGGGAGTCTATTTATCTCATAACCTCTCCGAACTGTATTAGTTAAATTATGAGAGGCTAACCAAAATGGTGCAATTGGATCTTGATGCATGGAAGTCCCTAGCCCCGAGTGGCCATAGTAAAAATAATGATATTGCCAAAATTCCTATTTTTTTCACACCTCCATATACATATTTCCATTCAACAACTTAAAATCTGGGACATGATGTTGAGATAATTTGTATGAATAAGGAAAAAGCCAGGAGTCAACTTAGTCAACAGGTCGATAGGAGGTATATCAAAATAAAATAAACTTGAAACTTGACTTGGGTTTCCAAACTCAAAGAGATATTACCAAGCAAGGTACTAAAGATACTCTATTAGAGGATGACGGAACCTGCTTTTTTTCAATTTTGGCCAACACCAAAGCTGCAGCTGAAACTTATTGCCTGGTTCAGCCAAAGCTGAAAATATAAACTAAAGACTGGTTGTATGAATGTGAACTAATGAAGCCCACTGGGGACTGCCAAAGCTTGCAGTCAGCAGCCCTCTACTAAACCTACAAGAGGTTATTACTTTCCAGTCCCAAGAACTGCAAGCACAGACTGACAACTGGGAGAGTCATTTCCAAAAAAATTATCAATAAGAGCTCCATTCAATTCCTATGGGTTTCAGTGCATTTGCCATAGGAGAATCGCTACCAAAGCTATGTAAAAGGGGCCCTTAAGTCTGGCATGTTCAAGTTCCCAAGTCAATGTAGATGTAGCTAAATATCCTCCAAGACAGGAACTTTGTGAGAATGTGTTTTTAAAAAATCACAATTACCAGCTTTTTATGCTTACCCAAACTGTGCACAAGTAACAAGAGAAATCAGCATTGAGATGTTTCTCATTTTGTATTTAGTTATAAAACTGAGTAAGGACAAGCATGATACAGATTCTTATTAAAATAGGGTAAAATATTTCAGACACTGGTCTACACTGCGGACATTAGACCAGCTTGATGCACAATCAAAAATAAAAAAGCACATTGATGTCACTATATGCTCTGAAAAATTATAATAAAGAGCAATACATTTCTCAAATTATTTTCTAATATATAAACTTCATTTCATTGAAATACCATTTCCCTACTAACACTATATGAAGACCAGTACTTGTACTTGAAGCAATCACTGCAGGTTCCTCTCTCATAGAATCTAGCTTCTTCTGCATGCCACAAGTTTGATTAAAATGCTGCATTTTCATCATGCTCAATAGGACCTGAAAATTCTTTATAATCACCCAAATAGTATCCAAGCCAGAATATATATAATAATTTAAATAATGAAAGACCATATTTTACCTGCAAGCAAAATAGCCTTCATACACATGAGCCTCTGCTAATAAAAACTGAAATAAAAAGCTAGTGCTTTTACCAATGGCTGACTTTGTGCCACATTTGAAAGACAGCTGATATAGTATCTTCACAGAGAGGCTAATTTTACAGACATAAATTTCTGCTCCTCCTCCCCTCCAGACTAACTTGTGATAATCAGCTCTACTCTCAAAATGGCTGCCGTGACCTCTTACAGCAGTCTCAGAGATTGTCAGTAGATGTCATGGCAGCCATTTTGAGAGCAGAGCCAGTATGAGTAGGAGCAACTTGGGATTACTCCTGCTCTGACTACACCCCTAGACTACCAGGGACTGTAAGACAGGCCTGAGAGTGGCACCTACAGGTGGAAAGGGGATAGGCGACTCCTGTTTGGAGAAGAGGGAGAGAGGAAGCAATACAGGACAATGCATAAATGTACTGCTTCCACTGAAAACACGTGGTCAGTCTTGGCTGAAACCAAAAATCAGGCAGAAAAAAGATTTGGGGCCAGTTTCAGCACCATAACTGAAATTTGACTGGCCTCTACACTCTATGACCACTGTAGAGAACATCCCATGATTTACTGGGTAAGAATAGAAAAAGCAAGACTAGCCTCATTCTTGTTATTTGAGACTTGCGAGGGTAACTGGGGAGAGCAGGCAAAAAAAGGCAATGGGGAAGAAAACTTTTTTTTGTGTATATGTGTGTGTGTGTGTGTGTGTGTGTGTGTGTGTGTATCTCCCCTATATTGGGCATGACAAAGGCTGAAAGAGACACCCTATAATTTGCTTAAAGACCATCACCCTTGTTACATAGAGTATTTTGCTACCCTGAGAAATAGATTGCAAGGTGTAGGGTTCACCTGTTGTAAGAATCCATATGTCCAGAATCCTTTCTGGAACACAGTCAACTGCCAGATTTTTGCAATGGAAGATCCCTTATTTTTAGTACTTTCAGGGGAGGGATTTTCTAATGAACACAGTAATATGGGCTAATTTGCATAGAGAACCTACTAAGAGAGAGTCCATCTTATTCAAAAGACAACTAGAAATAAGTTGCTATCTGATAATGGTCATTTTTCTCAATGGAGGAGAGTAAACAGTGGAGTGCCACAGGAATCTGTACTTGGACCAGTGCTATTTAATTTATTTATAAATGATCTGGAAATTGGAATGACGAGTGAGGTGATTAAATTTGCAGATGACACAAACTGTTCAAAGCTGTTAAAACGCATGCAGATTGTGAAACATTGCAGGCAGACTTTAGGAAATTGGAAGACTGGGCATCCAAGTGACAGATGAAATTTAATGTGGACAAATGCAAAGTGATGCACATTGGGAAGAATAACCCAAATCACAGTTACCGGATGCTAGGGTCTACATCCTGGGGTTTAGCGCCCCTGAAAGGGATCTGGGTGTCATTGTAGACAATATGATGAAACTTTCTGCCCAATGTGCTGTGGCAGCGGCCAAAAAAGCAAGCAAGATGCTAGGAATTATTAAAAAAGGGATGGTTAACAAGACTAAATATATTATAATGCCTCTGTTTCGCTCCATGGTGCGACCTCACCTGGAGTATTGTGTTCAATTCTGGTCTCCTTATCTCAAGAAAGATATAGCGGCACTAGAAAAGGTTCAAAGAAGAGCGACCAAGATGATAAAGGGGATGGAACTCCTCTCGTATGAGGAAAGACTAAAAAAGTTAGGGCTCTTCAGCTTGGAAAAGAGAAGGCTGAGGGGAGATATGATTGAAGTCTACAAAATCCTGAGTGGAGAGGAACGGGTACAAGTGGATTGATTTTTCACTCCATCAAAAATTACAAAGACTAGGGGACACTCGATGAAATTGCAGGGAAATACTTTTAAAACCAATAGGAGGCAATATTTTTTTACTCAGAGAATAGTTAAACTCTGGAACGCGTTGCCAGAGGTTCTGGTAAAAGTGGATAGCATAGCTGGTTTTAAGAAAGGTTTGGACAAATTCCTGTAGGAAAAGTCTATAGTCTTTTATTAAGATATGGGGGAAATCTCTGCTTGCCCTGGATCAGTAGCATGGAATGTTGCTACTCTTTGGGTTTTGGCCAGATACTAGTGACCTGGATTTGCCACCATGAGAATGGGCTACTGGGCTTGATGAACCATTGGGCTGACCCTGGAGATAGGTGCATGCAGCTTCATTGAATCATCAGTAGGATAAGAATTAGCATGGCTCACCTGTCAACATCATATGATGGAACTGGTGCTCAAAAGCATCTTCACTCAACTGTTTCTAGTTAGTGGAGGTCTAGATGTCTTCGGAGATGAGTCCGGAGACTGGTGTTTGATACCACTTCAAGAAATAGAGTCTTGGAGATAGGTGCATGCAGCTTCATTGAATCATCAGTAGGATAAGAATTAGCATGGCTCACCTGTCAACATCATATGATGGAACTGATGCTCAAAAGCATCTTCACCCAACTGTTTCTAGTTAGTGGAGGTCCAGATGTTGCAATGTTCAAAAGGATTCAACAAATTTGGCCATAAATAGACCAGAATTCATATGAGGTTGTTATGGACAATATGTTTGATCCAAACACATCAGTCCTTCGGAAAGAAATTGCAACTTTCTGCAGAACAGCCTTGAATGCATCACATCCAAGGGAAGACTACAAGGAGCTTCTTGAGCTCCGTTTAATTTTTCTTGCAGCTGCCTGCCTGAATGCAGATAAAGTGAACCAATCAGTTTGAGCACCTGGGGCTTTTCACCATGCACCGTGGATGGCAAAGGCCATCTACAGTATTAAGATACTGTATTTCTGTTCCAGCACCAGTTCTCTCTTACTGCCAAAGAAAGGCAGGTCAAAGACATTGTTCTCTTTGTTAGCCTCATCTGCATCCACTGCTGGCATGAAGCACAACTCAATGGCTTGCTTCTGCTTTTAATACTCCAAAAATATCCGAACAAGTTTGTTGCCAAAGCTTCGTCAACAACAGTCACCAGACATCTGAAGTATTTGTCAGAAATTTTTGGTTGGCCTTTTTTGATGACAGATGAAGCAGTGAAGTCCACGATAAGGCAAGCCTTCAACTTCTACAATCCACAAGTTCAGTGAAACGTCCTGATTGCCCTCCCAAGTCACTCAGTCCCATTAGCTTGGCATCATATATAACAAAAAGAACT
Organism: Geotrypetes seraphini; assembly: GCF_902459505.1. Lineage (NCBI taxonomy): Eukaryota > Metazoa > Chordata > Amphibia > Gymnophiona > Dermophiidae > Geotrypetes > Geotrypetes seraphini. Next base: position 69,345,099 of record NC_047094.1, on the reverse strand, counting down.
TGTGTCTTCTTTGGTGTTCTTGACACAAATAGACAAGAAAAGGCTCCACAATTTCAGGTTAAAGATCCTGTAAACTGGAGAGATGATACAAACTACCAGTATTTGAAGCAGTCAGAACAGAAAGACCTATCCATAAGAACATAAGCATAGCCTTACTGGGTCAAACCAATGGTCCATCAAGCCCAGTAGTCTGTTCTCATAGTGGCCAATCCCAGCTTGCTGCAAAGTCACACTGATGGATACTGACTGAATGTAGGACTACCATTTAGTGTTTATACATAAACATTTTGTATTTACCTTTATGTGAAGAAAATCAATAAAAACAAGAGAAAAAGGAAGCCGATATGGTTTTCCAAACTAGTGGCGGAGAAAATAAAGGCGAAAGAGTTGGCGTTCGTGAAATATAAAAAAAACCAAGAAGAGGAGTGCAGAAAGGACTACAGGGTGAAACTGAAAGAAGCCAAGAGAGAGATACGTCTGGCGAAAGCACAGGCGGAAGAACAAATGGCAAAAAATGAAAAAAAGGGAGACAAAAATTTTTTCAGATATATTAGTGAAAGGAGAAAGATGAAAAATGGAACTGCTAAACTAAAAGATGCTAGGAACTGATATGTGGAGAGTGATGAAGAAAAAGCAAATGTGCTAAACAAATACTTATGTTCTGTGTTCACAGAAGAAAATCCTGGAGAAGGACCGAGATTGTCTGGTAAAGTTACATGAGAAAATGGAGTACATTCTGCGCTGTTCACGGAGGAGGGTGTTTATAAGCAACTTGAAAAACTGAAGGTGGACAAAGCAATGGGACCAGACGGGATCCATCCCAGGATACTAAGGGAGCTCAGAGAGGTTCTGGCGAGTCCTATTAAAGACTTGTTCAACAAATCTCTGGAGACGGGAGTGATTCCTGGGGATTGAGAGTAGATGTGGTCCCTATTCATAAAAGTGGTCACAGGGATGAAGCAGGAAACTACAGGCCGGTGAGCCTCACTTCAGTTGTTGGAAAAATATTTTAAGTGTTGCTGAAAGAAAGGATAGTGTACTTCCTTGAATCTAATGGGTTACAGGATCCGAGGCAACAAATTTACAAAAGGTAAATCGTGCCAAACGAACCTGATTGAATTTTTTGATTGGGTGATCAGAGAGCTGGATCGAGGACATATGCTAAATGTAATTTACTTAGATTTCAGCAAAGCCTTTGATACAGCTCCTCATAGGAGGCTGTTGAACAACTTGAAGGGCTGAAGTTAGGACCCAAAGTGGTGAACTGGGTTAGAAACTGGCTGTCGGACAAACGCCAGAGGATAGTGGTTAAGGGAAGTCACTCGGAGGAAGGAAAGGTGAGTAGTGGAGTCCGTCAGGGTTCGGTGCTGGGGCCAATCCTGTTCAATATGTTTGTGAGTGACATTGCTGAAGGGTTAGAAGGAAAAGTGCGCCTTTTTGCAGATGATACCAAGATTTGTAACAGAGTAGACACCAAAGAGGGAGTGGAAAATATGAAAAAGGATCTGCAAAAGTTAGAGGAATGGTCTATTGCCTGGCAACTAAAATTCAACGCAAAGAAATGCAGAGTAATGCATTTGGGGATTAATAATAGGAAGGAACCGTATATGCTGGGAGGAGAGAAGCTGATATGCACGGACGGGGAGTGGGACCTTGGGTGATAGTGTCCGAAGATCTAAAGGCGAAAAAACAGTGTGATAAGGCAGTGGCTGCTGCCAGAAGGATACTGGGCTGTATAAAGAGAGGCGTAGCCAGTAGAAGGAAGAAGGTGTTGATGCCCCTGTACAGGTCATTGGTAAGGCCCCACTTGGAGTATTGTGTTCAGTTTTGGAGACTGTATCTGGCGAAGGATGTAAGAAGACTTGAAGCGGTCCAGAGGAGGGCGACGAAAATGATAGGAGGCTTGCACCAGAAGACGTATGAGGAGAGACTGGAAACCCTGAATATGTATACCCTAGAGGAAAGGAGAGACAGGTGAGATATGATTCAGACATTCAAATACTTGAAGGGTATTAACGTAGAACATAATCTTTTCCAGAGAAAGGAAAATGGTAAAACCAGAGGACATAATTTGAGGTTGAGGGGTGGTAGATTCAAAGGCAATGTTAGGAAATTCTACTTTACGGAGAGGGTGGTGGATGCCTGGAATGCGCTCCTGAGAGAGGTGGTGGAGAGTAAAACTGTGACTGAGTTCAAAGAAGCGTGGAATGAACACTGATGATCTAGAATCAGAAAATAATATTAAAAATTGAACTAAGGCCAGTACTGGGTAGACTTGCACGGTCTGTGACTGTATATGGCCATTTGGTGAAGGATGGGCTGGGGAGGGCTTCAATGGCTGGGAGGGTGTAGATGGGCTGGAGTAGGTTTTAACGGAGATTTCGGCAGTAGGAACTCAAGCACAGTACCAGGTACAGCTTTGGATTCTTGCCCAGAAATAGCTAAGAAGAAAAAATTAAAAAATTTAAATTGAATCAGGTTGGACAGACTGGATGGACCATTCGGGTCTTTATCTGCCGTCATCTACTATGTAATGGCATTAGTTACTAGTCATCACTGAACAATGCATAATAAATCATTATGCCAACAAGCCTATTTTTAGCTGCAAGTAACACAGTAAGTATTTAACTTCTTTCCATGTGCATTTGCTCACAATTCAGATTTAGATGGAAAATATAAATTCTATACTTACATTTTATGTATTAAAATAAAAGTCTTCGAGTGATCTCTAAATGTTTACCAAAAGGCTTATAATTTGGCGAAATTAACAGTGGCCAGACAGAGAATAAAAATAGATTTGTGGAGGTCATGTCCCATGAACTTGATTTCTTTTTTTTGGACCACCCTAATGTAGACCCTCAATTTTTTGGATAAAGGCAAGGGCAATACCAACTGCAGTAATGTTAAGGGAAGAGGGGGGAGCACATTGATTTGAGAAGTTTATATAGCTACAAAGAATTAGAATGAGACAGGAGAAGTAATTCTTCTTGGCATTCACAATGGCTGTCCTATAGGCTCATGATGCCTCGTGGAAAGCTGCTGATCTAGAATTTGAGTGCAGTTTATGCCACCTGCCTCATAAGATGAAATCCATGATAATCCTAAGGTTGAGTCTCTCTTTTTCTGGATACATTTCTGCACTGGACAAGAATGGCTCTCAAGGCGTTGTGCCAAGTTGTGTTTGCTGAGATAATGTTAATAACTCAAGGTTCTCAAGGAAAGGATCAAAGGCTGCCACAAATGATGATATATTCACTAAAGATAGCTTCCAAAAGGACCAAATTGGGGCAGTGGGAGAATTGCAGAGGAAGCACATTATAACTGGAAAGAGAAACAAGTGGCTAGACTAAGGCAGTGTTTTTCAACCGCTGTTCTGCTGCACACTAGTGTGCCGCGAGATGTTGTCTGGTGTGCCGCAGGGCCGCCATCAGGGCAGTACTACCAGTCCTGCATTCAGGGGCCCGGAGCTGACAGGGGGCCCGAGGCAGGGGCGCCAGTAGCTCGCCAAGGCAAAGTGAGTCGATCACCCAGGACTCACTTTGTCTTGGCGATCTAATCTATCGAGCCGATAAGTCTTCTTCTCCCCGACGTCAATTCTGCAGTCGGAGAGGAAGTTCGGGCCAGCCAATCACTGCCTGGCTGGGCGGAACTTCCTCTCCGATTGCAGAATTGACGTCAGGGAGAGCATGCGTCAGCGTCGGCTTTGGGGGCCTGTTATCCATTGGTGGGTCCAGCTCCCCGATGGCAGCGGCAGTGGCAGTGGCTTGGGGAATGGCAGGGAGAAAGAAAGAAAGGGGACAGGCAGGGAAACAGAAGGAAAGAAGAGAAACAGAAAAAAAGAAAGAAAGGTCAGGGAGAGAGGAAGAAAAAGTTGGGGGAGGGAATGAGGTGTGGAGGAGAGAAAGCATACAGGCTGATAGAAGGGAAGAAAGATTGGATGCACAGTCAGAAGAAGAAAGTGCAACCAGAAATCACCAGACAAGGTAGGAAAAATGATTTTATTTTAAATTTAGCAAAGTGGAGGCAGTATTACCACAGTTTTCAAAGGAATTTGCCCAAATAACTTAATAGTTAACTGGGTAAATTCCCAGAGATGAAAACTTCCCTTCACTTACTATGCACAGTTCTGAATTTATATCTGCTGTCTATATTTTACAATATGGTCACCTTTTACTAAACCGCAATAGTGGTTTTTAGCGCAGGGAGCCTATGAGCGTCAAGAGCAGCACTGGGCATTCAGCACAGCTCCCTGCGCTAAAAACTGCTATTGTGGTTTAATAAAAAGGATGGAGGGTATATTTGTCTATTTTTGTATGCTATAAAAACCAAATACAGAGAGAGACTGAGAGCTGTTGACGAAGAGCTACGTGTGTGTCTTTCTTCGATTCCAGCCAGAATATCAGCTTTGTGTTCAGCCAAACAGGCCCAGGTTTCGCACTGAATAAAGTATTTTATAATTTTTCACTATTCTGTTTACTTAATATTTCATAATAAAGTAATTATAAAATACTTTCTTTGTGTTTATTTGATTCCTATTCAAGAGAATTACTTTATATATAGTCAATATAGGCACAGAGTTAAATTTTTTAACATTTTCTAATGGTGGTATGCCTCGTGATTTTTTTCATGAAACAAGTGTGCCTTTGCCCAAAAAAGGTTGAAAAACACTGGACTAAGGTATAGGGGTCATATGAATTGGTACGTAAATCCTAAAGAAAGATTTTTAATACTTTCAGACATAGGTAGACAATCTAGAAACTGTCCTGAAATTCAGCCATAGCTCTGAGGAGACACCTGGGCATTTCTTCTGTAGCTTCCCCATGTCATGTATAGAAAAAAAGGAACCAGCCACTATGATTCTGTACTGGAACCTATAAGCCCCACAATGCCAGACAATCAGCATTACAGAAGCTCTGGACAACACTGCAATGGTGCAGCTGAAGACATGAATCCCTCTCCCCCAGCCCCCAAAAAGGCAGAATCAGTTGCCTGATGTCCCAACTACAAGAGGTCTGTCCCCTGTCTAAGGAAGGCTAGACAGGTGTTGTGTCTCAGCCTATCATTCTGCCCCCTATTTCTTATTTTCTTTTAACTGTATTAGGAAAGCAACTAGAGAAGTCCCCAATGGGTTTTTTTTTCTGAGTCATGGGACAGGGGTAGGGCTGGGGCCTTACCTCTGCTGCTTGGCCCTGTGGACCCCAATGCAGCTCAGCAGGTTCATAGATCAATTCTCTGGGCTACCGATGATGAACTAACAGCCTCCTCTAGCTCAACCAGTACTCTGGCTGAGACATACATTTTAGTAGGGAACTTCCAATGAGACTTAAAACCATAGAGCCCAGTGCCATAGACTGAGGCTAAAGAAGGCCAGCCCAAAAGCTGAGGTAAAATACCAGTATGTCTTTAGAAACGTCAAGTCTCTTCCTCAAGTCTCTTCCTCCATCTACTAGTAAAGAAATATGATGCATAGGTCTGGACTGGTCTAGCAGGATAAAACCAGCCACCTTTTAGGTGTCACGTCAAAAGCGCGCTGGGACAAAGGCGCGTGCAGACAACTGAGCGCAACGCGGAGGCGCGCACCGAAGAAAATGACTGTTTTAAAGGGCTCCGACGGGTGGTGTGGGGGGAACCCCCCCACTCTACTTTATACAGATCGCGCCGCGTTGTGGGGGCATTGTGGGGGGTTTGGGGGGTTGTAACCCCCCACATTTTACTGAACACTTTTTCCCTAAAAAACAGGGAAACAGTTAAGTTTCCAGTATAATGAGGGCGGTTACAACCCCCCAAACCCCCCACAACGCTGCCGTGATCTGTATTAAGTAAAGTGGGGCCCAACAATACCCCCCGTCGGAGCCCCTAAAAACACTCTCTTTCTTCGGCGCGTGCTTCCGTCTTGTGCTCAGTTGTCGGCGCACGCCTTTGTCTTCCGCGGTTTTGTCTATGAACCACCTTTTATGACAATTTTCCTATTGCAGGTAGGATATCTTTTTAAAACCTGGTTTGTCCTTGGAAATCTCAAAGTGCATGTCAACAGCCCTACCTATTGGAACAATCGACTAACTCATACCAGCTCAAACTGACGTAAAAGAACCCACACAATATTCGCACATCCACCAACCAAAAATGTAAAACGAAGAAAAGTGTATGACAACCTACTGGCCACCAGAGCAGCGAAACTGGACCGACAACTCACCAACCTGCTGTCTTCAACCACAGACTACAAAACCTTAAAAAAAAAAAAATTTTTTTTTAAAAACTCTACTCTTCAAAAAATACATAAAACTAATATAACACAACTAATAATGTTCTAAATCCAGCCTACACTACCAACTACCCCTTAGCAATTTAGATAATGTTCAATCTATTCCTAAATACTTCTTCATATCTCTTCAATATGTACTTCTTAAGATCATAGCAATTCTTACGTAATCCGCCTTGAACCGTAAGGTAAAGGCGGAATAGAAATCACTAATGTAATGTAACTAAGCTGAATGCCATTGCTCCATGAGAAACAGAAAAGAGAAAAAAATTAGCTTGTCTGAGGACAAGCAGGGCATAGGTCTCTCACTAGTGAGGTTACATCCCCCAATGGAGGCTTAGAACATAAGAATAGCCTTACTATTCTATACTATATGTGTATCTTTGATTTAAGGTACTATGTGTGTGCCTATACATTCAAGGTACTGAAGGGAATAGACTTAGTAGATAAGGACAGATTGTTCATCCTCTCCAAGGTAGGGAGAACGAGAGGGCACTCTCTAAAGTTAAAAGGGGATAGATTCCGTACAAACGTAAGGAAGTTCTTCTTCACCCAGAGAGTGGTAGAAAACTGGAACACTCTTCCGGAGTCTGTCATAGGGGAAACACCCTCCAGGGATTCAAGACAAAGTTAGACAAGTTCCTGCTGAACAAGAATGTGCGCTGGTAGTCCTAGTCTCAGTTAGGGCACTGGTCTTTGACCAGAGGGCCGCCGCGTGAGCAGACTGCTGGGCATGATGGAACACTCGTCTGACCCAGCAGAGGCAATTCTTATGTTCAAGTCGACCACCAACCCATTGCTGTATGCACAGTGAGAAATCCTCCCTGTGATGTTTCAAGAAAGAGTGCAGGAGTGGTTTACCATTGCCTACTCCCACGCAGTGTGTGGCTCCACTATGTTGCTGCTGTCCAACATAAGGCCCTGCAGCGTACAGCACCTGGTATTTCCCAGTGGTCCCCCATCCAGGTACTAGCCAGAACTGACACTGCTTAGCTTCTGATAGCAAGAGCAGGCCTGCCCAGGGCAGTCAGGCCATAGGCATTCTACACTATACTATATATACTATAAGAATAGCCTTACCAATGGTCCATCTAGCCCAGTAGTCATTCCTCATGGTTAGCAATCCAGGTCACTAGTACCTGGCAAAAACCCAAAAAGTAACTTGGTGCAAGCATTGCCCAGCATTCTCAGAATCTTAAAAAAGCCTTTGGTGAATCCGCACTGCACATGCGTGAGTGCCTTCCTGTCTGCCCAAGTCATACACGACCTGCAGATTCACTTTCTCCATGGAGCCAACGTGTCTTTCATTGCCATAGATAGTTGTGAGATTGCCCTCCAAGAGTATTAAGCTTCTGCTCTCAGGACCAGAAAATACTTGCAGAAGAAATCTCACACCAGGGGAAGAAGGGAAGGGATTCTATTCCAAATACTTTCATGTGCCTAAGAAAACAGGGGGGGGAAGGGGGGATTTCATCTTATCTTAGACCTAAGGGACCTGAACAAAATACCTGGTCAAAGAAAAGTTCAGGATGATTTCCCTAGGCATCCTTCTTCCCATGATCCAGGCAAATGATTGGCTATGCTCTCTGAACTTAAAGGATGCTTTTATACCCACATCCAAATAATTTCTGTGGTTTGGATCTCTCTCACATTTGAAGTAGGGAAATATCACTACCAGTATCATGTCCTGCTATTTGGCTTCAAGTCCACCCCAGAGTATTCACAAAGTGTCTAGCCATAGTCGCAGCATCGCTACGCAGACTGATTTCCTACTTAAGACGATTGGCTGGTCAATAGCATATCAAAGGAAGTGCTCAAGGATCTATGTAGAGGTCTATTCAAGTGTTAGAGATACTAGGTTTCGTAATGAACTTCCCCAAGTACCATATACTCCCAAGTATAGCAATTGGAATATATTAGAGCCTTGCTAGACACAGTTCTGACTCATACCTACCTGCCTCAGCTAGGGGTGGATGCTCTCATTGCCATCGTCGCTCAGGTTCAGCCAACAGGTCACAACTCAGAAAAATGGTGAGGTTGATGGCCTCCACAGTGCATGCCACTCCAATTGCTTGTTTCCATTTGTAAACTGCTCAATGGACCCTTGCTTTCCAGTGGTATCAAGCCACAGAGAACCTTGTGGATGTCATCTTGGTTACACCAGAGTTGGCTCTGTCCCTTCTCTTGTGGATGATTCAGACTCCATTTGAGCCTGGGACCTCATTCCAAATTCCTCCAACGCAGATAGTTCTAATTATCCATCTGGGGTAGGAAACCTATGTAGATGGGCTTCAAACCCAGGGGCTCTGGTTCACTCATGAGATTGATTTTCAAATCAACATTCTGAAGTTCTGGGCAATCTGGAAAGTGTTAAAGGCTTTCAGGGATTCACTGTTGAACCAAATTGTGCTAATTCAGACAGACAGTAAGTTTGCAGTATACTTTGTCAATGAGCAGGGGGTTCAGGATCCTACCCCTTGTGTAAGGAAATAGTCAGCATGTAGAATGGGCCAACAGTCACAGCATGGTACTCAGGGCCACATACTATAAGAGAAAGGCAACTGTCTGGCAATGGCAAAGGCAAATGGTCTCTCAACATGGGCACTTGCCCACAAAATCTTCCAAATGTGGGACACCCCCTCAATGGATCTCTTTGCCACTCACTTCAACAACAAAGTTCCTTAGTTCTGCTCCAGACTCGGGTCCTATGGCAAGCTAGCATTGGATGCCTTCCTCCTCAACTGGGGGAGAGGATCATTTGAATATGTATACTCCAATATCTCTCATATAGAAGATTCTGCTGAAATTCAAGCAATATCAAGGAACCATGATCCTCTTACTACCTTACTGGTCGAGGCAGAAATGGTTTTCTCTACTTCTAGAGTTGTCTTCTAAAGCAGTGGTTCCCAACCCTGTCCTGGGGGACCAGCAGCCAGTCGGGCTTTGAGGATATCCCTAATGAATATGCATGAGAGAGATTTGCATATAATGGAAGTGACAGGTATGCAAATCTCTCTCATGCATATTCATTAGGGATATCCTCAAAGCCCGACTGGTTGCTGGTCCCCCAGGACAGGGTTGGGAACCACTGCTCTAAAGAACTGTGGAGATTGTACTGTTTTCTGACCCTCATCACGAAAAACAAAGGATCACTTCAGCATCCCAACTCTCAATCCCTAGCCCTCATGGCTTGGGTGCTGAAAGCATAGAATTTGACTGCCTGCATAGAATTTGACTGCCTGCTGAAAGCATTCCCCTTTGACTGCCTGAGGTTTCATCCAGGCTTCTGCTGGCTTACAGGAAAGATTCTACACTTAAGATGCTATATTTAAGTGAAGGTTTGCTGTCTGGTATGAGGGCAAGGCTATGGATCCTCTCTCTTGCTCTGCATATAAATCTGCTTCTGCACCTCTCTGAGTTGAATCTAAAGACCAGCTTCATAAGGGCTTGCCTTACTGCAAACAGTGCTTGCCTTATTCATCTAGAACAGGGGTGCCCACACTTTTTTGACTCGCGAGCTACTTTTAAAATGACCAAGTCAAAATGATCTACCAACAATAAAATTTTTAAAAAACACAACGCACACTGTACGCATAGAATTGTTAATTATCATTCCTATTCCGGGGTTTTTTCAAAGAGGTCAAAGCAGATGACTCTATGCACTGTCACCTCAGTAACAACCATACAAAAATAGACAAATACCCACCCCCCCCTCCCTTTTTACTAAACCACAATAGCAGTTTTTAGCGCAGGAAGGTGCGCTGAATGCCCAGTGCTGCTCTCGACGCTCATAGGCTCCCTGCGCTAAAAAACACTATTGCGGTTTAGTAAAAAGGGACCTTATTGTAAAATATAGACAGCAGATATAAATTCAGACATATTTTGATCACTAAATTTAAAATAAAATCATTTTTCCTACCTTGTCTGGTGAATTCATGAGTCTCTGATTGCACTTTCATCTTCTGACTGTGCATCCAATCTTTCTTCCCTTCTTTCAGCCTGTATGCTTCCTCTCCTCCACACCTCATTCCCTCCCCCAACTTTTTCTTCCTCTCTCCCTGACCTTTCTTTCTTTCTCTCTTCATGTCCCCTTTCTTTTTTTTCCTGTTTCTCTTCTTTCCTTCTATCTCCCTGCCGGCAGAATTGACGTCGGGGAGAGGAAGATTGATCAGCCCGATAGATCGCCAAGGCAAAGGGAGTCCTGGATGATCGACTCACTTTGCCTTGGCGAGCTATCGGTCGATCGCGATCGACCTATTGGGCACCCCTGATCTAGAAGGTAAGCACATCTCTGTACAAATTCTAGTTTGATTTTTGTGAAGTCTGCATTTGAAAAAGCTCTCCATCAAACCTCTAATTGTGTCATGGGACCTCAACTGAGGAAAGATCTTTTTGAACCACTCAACTCCTATCATCTGAAGTACCTGACCAGGAAGGTCTTATTTTTGGTGGTCATCAATTCAGCTTGCAAATTCGATGAGCTGCAGGCCCTAAAGTTCCATCATAATAGAGTAGTCCTCCATGCTCATCCTATGTTCAGAGTTCCAGTCAATTGTCCCGCTAACCTTTTTCCCCAAAATCTCATGCCCATACTGACAAAAGTGCATTGCACACCTTGGACTGCAAGAAAGTCTTGGCCTTCTAATCTGAAGCAGACTAAAGCCTATAGGCAGTCCACCCAGATTTTTGTGTCCTTAGACCCAAACAGGATGGGGGCAGCCATCAGTAAATGCACATTATCCAATTGGCTAGCAGACTGCATTTCCTTCATTTATAACCAGGCTAAGCTGGGTCAGAGCCATGGCTGGGTTGTTAGCCCCTTTGAGGTCAGCCCCCACCGAGGAGATTTGCAGAGCTGCAACATGGTCTTCAATCCACACATTCATATCTCACTACTGTCTGGAGTAGAATACCCAATGCAATAGCCAGTTCTGCAGAATTTGTTCAAGGTCTAGAATCCAACTTTACCCTACCCTTTTCTGTTTCAGGCTGCACCTTTACCACAGGACTGTTTAGTATAATTGGTTCTAGTTAAGTCTTGCCATTGCACGCCCCAATTGACTGTTTGTTGTTTTCAGTGCACCTAGCTAGCGATTCCCACTTGTGCAAAACCTATGCCTGTTTGTCCTCAGAGAAAGCGAAGCTACCCATCTGAAGCAGATGTTCTCCAAGGACATTAGGCAAAGGATTCTCACATTCCCTGTCCCTGCCTCCCCCCCTCCAGAAGTTGCATTCTTTTGAAATTTTGATCCAACTGCAGGTATCACATAACTCAGGCAGACAGGAAGGCACTCACACATGCATGGTGTGGGCTTACAAAAGGCTTTTTGGAACACTTGGTGGCATCTGCACCATGGCTCCATCAGGGGACATCACCTGCTTTCTGAGCTTCAAGAGAGGTGCTCCATCCCAGCACTATCAGATGGCATCAACCACCAGCTTGTCAAAAGGAAAGGAAGTCATACAACATTTTGTACAATAAGACTTTTTTTTTTAATGGGCACACCATTACCACCATAATAAACACTTTTGGTATGACTGGGTCCCTTAAAGTGACTGACTTTCTCATAGTACCTTCTTCAGTGACTATCTGAGCCCAGCCATAAAATCCCACTGGAAATGAGAAACTTGGAAAAACAGGTGGCAGTGATACACAATGTCAGTTTGTGCTGTGGACCACAGTAAAGATTGTCAAATGGCTCAAGATATTCAGGATATATTTATCCAGTCCTGGTTTTACCCCACTGCATGTATGGATTTAAGTGTTGCTTTCCTTTAAGAATTAAATAAAGAAATCTGAACTTCAAGTCCCTGTATGCAATGGGTTAAAACCAGAACTGAAAATCTGGAGCCAGTAGGCAAACTGAACCATAGTGAATCTGCTGAAATACCAAAGCACACACTCAAACTAGCCTTGCGGTTACTATGGCTCTCATTCTTTCTACAATATGCAACTTGTTCCTCAGTGCTCTCTGGGAAATGCTACGTCTGCTATAGCCTCTCCACTTTCTGCTAGGATACAGCCCAATCTCATTGTAACATCCAGCAGGAAGTTAAAAAAGGGGTAGAGAGAGGAGCGAGACAAAGGAAGGAACTAAAAAAGAAAAATTTGAAAAGAAGCAATAGAGGGGAAAGATGAAAGAGAGCAGCAAAGGAAAGTGGGAGAAAAAGCAAAAAATTAAGTCAGACTGAGAGAGAAAGAAAAATACAGGAAAGCAAAAGAAAGTTTCTCCAGGACTATGGAGGAGTCAGAGTTGGAAACAATTTTAGGTGTAATAGGAGATGGGGTCAGTAAAAATGTACTGACTCCAGTTTCAAAATCAAAATTTCCAACATTATACTATATGGTAACGTTATCATTTTATATATCTATTTTTGTCCTAGATCTAAAATATTTGTAAGTATAACTTATATTTATTTACCAGTACTTTAGATCTAGGACAAAAAATGTAAAGCCTAATATAAGTAGCAGCTGGAGTCAGAGTCAGACAGTACAAAACTAGAGGAGTATGAGTTGAAGGTTTGGCGTATCAATTCCACAGCCATAAGAACATAAGAACATAAGAAATGCCTCTGCTGGGTCAGACCCGAGGTCCATCGTGCCCAGCAGTCCGCTCACGCGGCGGCCCAACAGGTCCAGGACCTGTGCAGTAATCTTCTATCTGTACCCCTCTATTCCCATTTCCAGTAGGAATTTGTCCAATCCTTTCTTGAACCCCAGTACCGTACTCTGCCTTATAACGTCCTCTGGAAGCGCATTCCAGGTGTCCACCACACGTTGGGTAAAGAAGAACTTCCTAGCATTTGTTTTGAATCTGTCCCCTTTCAACTTTTTCGAATGCCCTCTTGTTCTCTTATTTTTCGAAAGTTTGAAGAATCTGTCCCTCTCTACTCTCTCTATGCCCTTCATGATCTTGTAAGTCTCCATCATAAGAACATAAGAACATAAGAAGTTGCCTCCGCTGAGGCAGACCATAGGTCCATCCTGCTCAGCGGTCCGCTCCCGCGGCGGCCCATCAGGCCCATTGCCTGAGCAATGGTCTATACCTATCTGTACCCCCCAATCCCTTTTTCTTCTAGGAATCTATCCAAACCTTCTTTGAATCCATTTAGTGTTTTCTTGTCCACAACAGCCTCTGGAAGCGCGTTCCATGTATCTACCACCCTCTGAGTGAAAAAGTACTTCCTAGCGTTTGTTCTAAACCTGTCCCCTTTCAATTTCCCCCAATGCCCCCTTGTACTTGTGGTGCCCCTTAATTTGAAAAATCTGTCTCTGTCTACTTTTTCTATGCCCTTCAGGATCTTGAAGGTTTCTATCATGTCTCCTCTAAGTCTTCGCTTCTCCAGGGAGAAAAGTCCCAACTGCTTCAATCTGTCGGTATATGGGAGATTTTCCATTCCCTTTATCAGTTTGGTTGCTCTTCTTTGTACTCCCTCAAGTACCGCCATGTCCTTCTTGAGGTATGGCGACCAGTATTGGACACAGTACTCCAGATGCGGCCGTACCATTGCACGATACAGCGGCATGATAACTTCCTTCGTCCTGGTCGTAATACCCCTCTTAATGATACCCAGCATTCTGTTTGCTTTCCTAGAGGCTGTGGCGCATTGCGCCGATGCCTTCAGTGTTGCGTCTACCATCACTCCCAGGTCTCTCTCCAGGTTACTAACCCCTAGTGGTGTTCCCCCCATTTTGTATGTGAACATCTGGTTCTTTTTCCCCACGTGCATGACCTTGCATTTTCCCACGTTGAAGCTCATCTGCCATTTTTCGGCCCATTTTTCCAGCTGCGTTAGATCTTTTTGGAGCTCCTCGCAGTCTTCCTTGGTTTGAGCCCTGCTGTATAGTTTGGTGTCATCTGCAAATTTAATGACTTCACACTTTGTTCCCGCCTCTAGGTCATTTATGTAGATATTGAACAAGAGCGGTCCCAGCACCGACCCCTGCGGAACTCCGCTCGTGACCCCTTTCCAGTCTGAGTAGTGGCCCTTTACGCCAACCCTCTGCTTCCTGTTTGCCAGCCAGTTTTTGATCCATCGGTGGACCTCCCCTTGTACCCCGTGGTTCCATATCTTTTTAAGCAGTCTCTCGTGTGGCACCTTGTCGAAGGCTTTTTGGAAGTCAAGGTAAATGATGTCTATAGATTCCCCTTTATCCACCTGGCTGTTCACTCCCTCAAAGAAGTACAATAAGTTTGTGAGGCATGACCTACCCTTACAGAAGCCATGTTGACTTGGTTTTAGCTGCCCATTTTTTTTGATGTGCTCACAGATGCCGTCTTTAATCAGTGCCTCCATCATCTTTCCCGGTACTGAAGTCAGGCTCACCGGCCTGTAGTTTCCCGGGTCCCCCCTTGCGCCCTTCTTGAAGATGGGCGTGACATTTGCTATTTTCCAATCCTCTGGGATCTCTCCGGTTTTTAAGGATAGGTTGCATATTTGTCGAAGTGGCTCCGCTATTACGTCTTTTAGTTCCTTGAGTACCCTTGGGTGAATGCCATCCGGACCCGGCGATTTGTCGCTCTTTAGTCTGTCAATCTGCTTGAGTACATCCTCTTGGCTTACCTCTAAGTTGACCAGCTTATCGTCTTGGTCTCCTATTACGATCTCCTCGGGTTCCGGAATGTTGGTTATATTCTCCATCGTGAAGACTGACGTGAAGAACTCATTTAACCTGTCAGCTATCTCTTTCTCTTCTTTTACAACTCCCTTTCGGTCTCCATCGTCCAATGGTCCCACTTCTTCTCTCGCCGGTTGCTTCCCCTTGACGTATCTGAAGAACGACTTGAAGTTTGTTGCTTCCTTTGCTAGTCTCTCTTCGTATTCTCTTTTTGCTTTTCTAACCACTCGGTGACACTCTTTCTGGCGTTCTTTGTGCCCTTTTTGGTTCTCCTCTGTTTGGTCCTTTTTCCGTTTTCTGAACGATGCTTTCTTGTCGCTTATCGCCCTCTTCACTGCACTTGTTATCCACACTGGGTTTTTTGTTCTATTTTTTTTGCACCCTTTTCTGAACATGGGGATGCATATGCTTTGTGCTTCGTGCACAGTCTCCTTGAGTAAGGTCCAGGCTTTTTCTACGGATTCCGTTTTCCCTTTGTTGCCTTTGAGCTTCTTTCCCCTCTAAGTCTCCTCTTCTCCAGGGAAAAGAGACCCAGCTTCTCCAATCTCTCAGAATATGACAGGTTTTCCATACCTATTATCAGACGTGTTGCTCTCCTTTGAACTCTCTCGACTAACGCCATATCCTTCTTAAGATACGGCGATCAATATTGGACGCAGTACTCCAAATGCGGGCGCACCATCGCCCGATACAACGGCAGGATAACTTCTTTCGTTCTGGCTGTAATACCCTTTTTGATTATACCAAGCATTCTATTCGCTCTCTTAGCGGCCGCTGCACACTGTGCCGACGGCTTCATTGTCATGTCCACTATTACCCCCAAGTCCCTTTCCTGGGTACTCTTATTCAATAACATCCCTCCCATTTTATAGTTGTACCCCGAGTTTCTGCTCCCCACATGTAATACTTTACATTTCTCAATGTTGAACTTCATCTGCCATTTCGCCGCCCATTCTTCTATTTTGTTTAAGTCCCTTTGCAACTTTTCGCAGTCCTCTGTAGTCCGAGCTCCATTAAATGATTTGGTGTCGTCCGCAAATTTTATTATCTCGCACTTCGTCCCTGTTTCTAGATCATTTATGAAGATATTAAATAGCAGCGGCCCGAGCACTGAGCCCTGCGGGACACCACTCGTGACCCTCCTCCAGTCGGAGTAGTGACCCTTCACTCCTACCCTTTGTTTTCTACCCTCCAACCAGTTTCTGATCCATCTATGTACATCTCCTTCCACCCCATGGTTCTTCAGTTTACGGAGTAGACGTTCATGGGGCACCTTGTCAAAGGCTTTTTGGAAATCTAGATATATGATGTCTATGGGGTCTCCTTTGTCCATCCGTTTGTTGATCCCTTCGAAGAAGTGCAATAAGTTCGTTAGGCACGATCTTCCCTTGCAGAAACCATGCTGGCTGGTTATCAGAAGTTCATGTTTTTTAAAATGTTGATCGATGTTTTCTTTTATCAGTGCTTCTGCCATTTTCCCCGGAACCGAAGTCAGGCTCACCGGCCTGTAGTTTCCCGGGTCACCTCTTGATCCCTTTTTAAAGATGGGCGTAACGTTGGCTATCTTCTAATCTTCCGGGATCTCGCCTGTTTTCAGGGATAAGTTGCAAATTTGCTGCAGTAGTTCCGCTATCTCATCCTTTAATTCCTTCAGAACCCTTGGATGTATGCCATCCGGACCCGGGGATTTGTCAGTTTTTAGTTTTTCTATCTGCCTACGAACGTCCTCAAGGCTCACTTCTATGGATGTTAATTTTTCTGCCTGACTTCCGTTGAAGAATTGTTCAGGTTCCGGCATGTTGGACGTGTTTTCGTTTGTAAATACAGACGAGAAGAACATGTTAAGCCTTTCTGCCACTACCTTCTCCTCCTTCACCACTCCCTTCCTGTCTCCGTCGTCCAGCGGTCCCACTTCCTCTCTAGCCGGCTGCTTCCCTTTAACATATCTGAAGAATGGTTTGAAATTTCTTGCTTCCCTGGCTAGTTTCTCTTCATACTCTCTTTTGGCTTTCCGAACCTCACGGTGACATTCTTTTTGATGCTTCTTGTGCTCTTTCCAGTTCCCCTCAGTGTTGTCCTTTTTCCATTTCTTGAATGATTTTTTCTTATTGCCTATCGCTTCCTTCACTGTTTTGGTTATCCACGCTGGGTCTTTTGTTCGATTCTTTTTACACCCCTTCCTGAATCTGGGGATATACAGATTTTGCGCCTCGCTCACCATGTCCCTGAAGAAGGACCAGGCATGATTTACCGTTAGCCAAGTTTTGGAAGTGTTCCTAAGTTTCTTCCTTACCAATTCCCTCATTGCTTCGTAGTTTCCTTTCCTGAAGTTAAAGGTTGTCGCAATGGATCTCTTGCCTTTTGACACTCCTACCTCAACCTTGAACTTGATCATATTATGATTGCTGTTTCCCAACTATCCCACTACTTCTACTTCCTTTGCAAGTCCCCTTAACCCATTTAGGATTAGATCCAGAGTGGCATTTCCTCTCGTCGGTTCTCTAACAAGCTGTTCCATGAAACAATCCTGTGTAGCTTCCAGGAATTTTGTCTCCCTAGCGCATTTCGAGCTTCCAAGCCTCCAGTCTATCCCAGGGTAGTTGAAGTCTCCCATAATAACCGTGTTGCCGCTTTTGCATTCACGCTTCATCTCGGCTTCCATTTCCTCATCGATATCTCTGGTTTGCCCAGGTGGGCAATAAAATAGGCCCATCTTTATTTCGGGCCCTTTCCTTCCCGGTATTTTAACCCATAGAGATTCCGGCTTGCTGGCCGTCTCTGCTGTGTCCATTTGTGTGGATTGTATGCCTTCTTTTATGTATAGGGCTATTCCACCTCCTTTTTGTCCTGTTCTGTCCTGGCGATAGAGCTTGTATCCCGGTAGTGCTGTATCCCATTTGCTTTCCTCATTCCACCATGTTTCAGAGATTCCAATGATGTCGATGTCTTCTGCGTTGGCCAAGGCTTCTAGTTCCCCCATTTTGTTTCTTAGGCTCCTTGCATTAGCATATATGCACTTTAGATCTTGGTATTCTGCTGTCCTCCTTTCTTTTCCCTGTGCTTCGGTCCATATTTTCTTCTCTTTTGCTGCAGACATTGTAACCACTTCTTCTGGGTTAGTCAACTCCTGCAGTTTGTCCCTTGTTCCTTCCCAGCCATTTTTCCCCTCGGTATCTTCACAGGATACCGTCTTCCAAATCGTCAACCCTTTGTCAACTGTCGGCTTTCCCCTTCTTCTTAGTTTAAAGCCTGTTCTATTCCTCTCTTGACGTTATTTGCTAGGAGTCTAGTTCCTGCTGCGCTCAGGTGCAGTCCATCTTTCCTGTAGAGCTTGCTCTTGCCCCAGAACGCCGTCCAGTTCCTCACGAAGTGGAATCCTTCTTCCTCACACCATCTCCTCATCCACGTATTTATTGATTGTAGTTCCTCCTGCCTTTTCACATCTGCCCTCAGTACTGGTAGGATCTCTGAGAACACTATCTTCTGGGCCCTCATCTTCAGCTTCCTTCCCAGAATCTTGAATTGTTCTAATAGCGTGCTTCTTTTGTAGTCTCTCCTGCTGACATCGTTCGTCCCGATGTGGATCACTACAGCGGTCTCTTCTGTCTCCGCCCCTTCCAGGATCATTCCTATTTTGTCCACGATGTCCTTGGTTCTTGCTCCCAGAAGGCAGGTCACCAGTCGGTCCTCTCTCCCTCCTGCTATGTGGCTGTCCACATGCCTAAGGATCGAGTCTCCCACTAGGATCGCTGACTTTCCTTTCTTCAATTTTCGCTTAGGTCTCAGGTCAATGTCCTCAATGTACTTCACTCTTTCTTCTTTTGGGCCTCGACTAGCCAAAATCTCCCCCTCTTGCGGTAGTCCTCTGTGGGTGTCATCCTTGAGGTAATCTTCTTCTTGCTCTCCCTTGCATGTTGGTATCCGTGTAGCTTCTTCTTTCATCTGAAGTTCGTTCTCTTCCACCTTCGTCCTGTATGCCTCTTCAATGAATCTCTCGAGTTCCCTGACTTCCTCCTCAATGTGTCTCTCCGTGGTGTGAAATCCTTCTAGCTCCTGAATCTTGTCCTCTAGTCGCTTGACCTCCTTCTTCAAGCTTTTCAGTTCCTGACACCGACTGCATACATATGGCTGTCTCCCCGAGGGGAGATAGTCATACATATGACAGTCTGTGCAGAACACTGGAAAGCTCATCTTCTGGCTTCCTTCTGCTTCCATTGTTATTCCTTCTTTAAGATATCAGTTGAGATTACTGTGTCCGCTTTGTGTCCTTTCTCTCTCCCTATCTGCTGTTGGTGTCCTCCCTGACTCTCTCTTTATGCTGGTACCCTCTCTTTCTTTCACTAACTGTCTCTGGTGTCTCTCTCTCTCTCTACCTGCTGCTGGTGTCCTCTCTCTCACTCTCTCCCTCTGCCTGCTTGTTATACTTGTGTGAACGGCTTGGCCCTTTGTGTCTGTCTCTTTCTTACCTTCTGTGCTTTCCTTCTGTACTTGTCGCTTCTTTACCCTTCTGTCTTACTCCGTTGCCTTGTCCCTTCTCAAAGGCCCTTCGCAAAGGCGCTCTCGCTAAGGCGAGCGCCTTTGCCGCTTGCCTTTGCCGCGCGCCGAACGGCTGCGCGCCATTGGCTCCGCCCCCTTTCAAGGGGGAGTTCGGGCTCTGACCTCGCTGACGCGTGGGGGTGGGCGGAGCTAACTCTCGCCGCTGCCCCTGCTGTGGATCGCTTCTATTCCCTGCCTTTTGTCTCCTGCCTCTCTCCTGAAGTCTTCTTACCTCCTCTCTGCCTTCTGCCTGCTTTTCAGCCGGTGTTCAGGTCAGCGTGTGCTGCGCGCCATTGTCTCCGCCCCCTTTCAAGGGGGAGTTCGGGCTCTGACCTCGCTGACGCGTGGGGGTGGGCGGAGCTAACTCTCGCCGCTGCCCCTGCTGTGGATCGCTTCTATTCCCTGCCTTTTGTCTCCTGCCTCTCTCCTGAAGTCTTCTTACCTCCTCTCTGCCTTCTGCCTGCTTTTCAGCCGGTGTTCAGGTCAGCGTGTGCTGCGCGCCATTGGCTCCGCCCCCTTTCAAGGGGGGAGTTCGGGCTCTGACCTCGCTGACGCGTGGGGGTGGGCGGAGCTAACTCTCGCCGCTGCCCCTGCTGTGGATCGCTTCTATTCCCTGCCTTTTGTCTCCTGCCTCTCTCCTGAAGTCTTCTTACCTCCTCTCTGCCTTCTGCCTGCTTTTCAGCCGGTGTTCAGGTCAGCCCTGGCTTTTCACAAGGTACATTATGCAGCTTATACAGAACTATCGTATTTTTTGCTCCATAAGACGCACTCCCCCCCACCCCCCCAAAAAAAAGTGGGTGGAAATAACTATATGTTGTATGGAGAGAATATTGTGTCACAGACCATGATGTGCAATGTTCTCCGGTTGTCTGCCAGGGAAACTTACAGTCCTGCGAGAACTGACGGCAGCCATTCAGGGAGGGAGTGGGTCTAGGCTGGAGTGTGAAAAGCTCACTCCTGCCTTGTGCGCCACTGGCCGCAAGATCTGAGGCAGCCTTCCAGCGAGGGAGGGGCTTAGCGCAGGGCAGGAGCACGGAAAGCTCGCTCATACCGATACACCGCTGGACCACGAGGATTTAAAAAGGTGAAAAAAGGTTCAGGGGGGGTGTAAAAAATTGTTAGTCAGCTAAGACGGATCCCTCCTGTCCCGGCCTACCACTAGACCATCAGAGGGGCTAGGGAGTGGGACACGGTAAAGAGCCTAGAAAACTAGAAGAATGCTTGAACCTTAAGTCTCTCCTCATTTGTTAATGACAGTGATGATGGTTCTTAATATCACTGTTGACTTTACATGGTTGAAATATTATTCTGCTATATTTTATTAAATATATTAGTACACCATTTGGTTCAGAATATTTTTTTTTCCTCCTCTAAACCTAGGTGCATCTTATGGTCAGATGTGTCTTATAGTGCAAAAAACACAGTAATTAAAAATTTCACAAAGATAGCACTATTAACAGCCCATAATATTGACAGGGCATATAAAAAGCTTGATAAAACTGATCATGGACGCAAGGCACATCCCCTAAGGCAGCCATGTGCACATATGAAATGTGTTGCATCATCAACCCTGGCTGGATCTATTCACAGTCACTCTAAGAATGCTTTCTCAAGTGCTAGGGATAACACCAGAGCCCCATTCTTATGAATGAGAATTTTATGTTTTTCTCAGGTGCATTTCTTTACATTTCTCTAGGTTGAGACTCATCTGCCACATTATTGCTATGGCTCAATTTTTTTGAGATCCCTCTATAAATTATTTATCCTGTGCAGCTCTAAAACAGTACAAGTTTGCCCGACAAAAAAATTGGTGTTGTGTAAAAACATGTAAGAAAAGGATTGCACAGGCTAAAATAGACACTTGCGCTTAAGATCTGAGTTCAACCATCTGAACCTCCAAGCTCTCCAATGAAAGCCCTGGGATCACAGACTCTCTCCTCGCCAGCTCAGTCTGCCTAGGGCAAGTCATGAAAGGAGAATGCTGGGAAGGGAAGTTCCCAGAGCCGTCTTGCCTTCCTCAGACACCTCAACCCAGGAAACAATTCTACTATACAGGAGCTTCCTAGCAAAGACCTAGCTCTGCCCTGTTTCTCTCCTAAATCCTATTATCTTTCTTATCCCTAGTCCTTGATTTTCCCTTTCTTTTTCCTCCCTTCTCTCTTTCATACCCTCTCCTTTACCTGTGCCTCTCTCCTCTCACTTCCTATCTTCTCGTCTCATTCTCTTCTCTCTGCCATCCCTATGTGACTTCTCCTCCTC
Organism: Geotrypetes seraphini; assembly: GCF_902459505.1. NCBI lineage: Eukaryota > Metazoa > Chordata > Amphibia > Gymnophiona > Dermophiidae > Geotrypetes > Geotrypetes seraphini. The sequence goes on along the minus strand of NC_047094.1, from coordinate 69,323,425 downwards.
CTCCCTCTCTCATGTTTTCTCATTCCTCTTCCCCTCTCCTATCTTGGTGTCCCTCACCTCTCCTTCTCTTCTTCCCCCCCCCCCTGCTTCTTCACTGCATAATTTGGGCGATTGGGAGAGCTGTCTGTCACTCTGGTCTGGCAGAGGGATACAAGCTGTGAAACGGGAATGCTCAGTGTCATTTTGAACATCAGGGGGCTGAGAGTGAGGTCAAAGAAGGTCACACTGCCCTCCTCTTCAGAACAAAGGAGGAGAGCAGGGAAAGGCAGGATCACCACACTTCACTCCATCCCAGGTTAGTGGGGGCGAGGGTAAAAAGTAGAGGCAAGGCCAGAGCTTGCAGATAGGCAGAATTACTACTGCTACTCTGTCAAGGATGAAGGGGCAAAATACAGGCCAGAGGAAAGCAAGACGTAGATCATTACAGCTATACTGTAGTACTATCTGAAAGATACAAGACCATGAGAAGGGGGAGGGGTGCTATCAGCATAGTCTACTCTATCCTGGGGATGCAAGGACAGAGCCAAAGGCAAATCACAAGAGCTTACTTCATACAGAAGGAAGGGGCAAGGCTACAGCTCAGGGAGGCTAAATCACCATATCTGCTCCACTCAGGGTAGAGGAAGGAAGAGATACAAAGTAACAGGAAGGGGAAGAGGCAAATCACCATGGAACATTTCTCAGAGGAGATACAAGAGAAGGGTAGAAGTGAATGCAGATTTCCACAGCCATCTCATCAGCAAAAATGCAAAGAGGAGGTGGCAAGAGAAATGCATAACAAGAGTGATAAAGGACAGAAGAGGCATGCACCTGTGTGCTCTACTCCTGGAATTACTGGAGTGGGGGTTTGGGTAAAAGATATTATGACCCATCTTGCTTTTTAGTATTTTCTTTAGTTGATCTTTATTTCTTATTTCCTGTGAATAGCCCCTTCTATTGGGGTTGTTTCTTGTAGTCCTTTTTTTTTTTTAGTTACTTCATTGTGTAATTTTTTTATTTGTTCATATAATTACATTTTTCTGGAGTAGTATATATCCTTATGTTCAAAATGTGATTTCTTGAAATGTACCTAATAATTCGCTTTTTTTTTTTTCTTTTAAAGAAGGCGTTTAGTGAGAATGAAAAGCTAGAACAAACCAGGCTGCATGCAGTAAATCTGACTGCTTAGCTGAGTTCCGATAGCATCATAAGAACATAAGAATAGCCTTACTGGGTCAGACCAATGGTCCATCAAGCCCAGTAGCCCGTTCTCATGGTGGCCAATCCAGGTCACTAGTACCTGGCCAAAACCCAAGGTATAGCAATATTCCATGCTACCGATACAGGGCAAGCAGTGGCTTCCCCCGTGTCTTTCTCAATAACAGACTATGGACTTTTCCTCCAGGAACTTGTCCAAACCTTTCTTAAAACCAGCTACGCTACCCGCTCTTACCGCACCCAGTGTTCTTCTAGTCACAGGATATTTGTGTACCTGGCTTGCTATAAGGAAGCAAGGGCTGGCATCAGTAGCTGATATAATATCTAATGATGGGCAAAGAATCCAGTGTCAAGATAGGGGCTGGTATATCACAGAGTGCATCCCCCTGGAAGACGCAGAGAGAGTATAAAGCTTGACCTATGAAAATACAATACTGAAATTTCTACAGTGGGTTCTAGAATGCTACTACACCTCCGACTGGAAAGTACAGATGAAAAATGAAACAAACAAAAAAAAAAGCTAAATTCCAAGAAAATCCCTACATTGAATTTACTTGCTAGCAAAATCTCTTCCCTTGGTCACATACATAGAAATCATATAAGCCACATAAACAAGTACACACTGGAAGTAGAAATATAGAAACAAATTTTTACTGTGCAAAATACAAAGAGGAAAGAGATGGACATTTCCCAACACTGATAGAAAAATCAAATGCTCCCCTTAACAAAAGAACATAAGAACATAAGCCGTGCCTCTGCTAGGTCAGACCTGAGGTCCATCATGCCCAGCAGTCTGCTCACGCAGCAGCCCATCAGGTCCAGGACCTGTGTAGTAGTCCTCTATCTATACCCTTCTATCCCCTTTTCCTTCAGAAAACTGTCTAATCCCTTCTTGAACTCCAATACCGTACTCTGTCCTATCTCTTGCTCTGGAAGCGCGTTCCAGGTGTCCATCACCCGTTGGGTGAAGAAGAACTTCCTAGCATTGGTTCCGAATCTGTCCTTTCAATTTTTCCGATTGCCCTATCGTTCTTGTAGTTGTCGAAAGTTTGAAGAATCTGTCCCTCTCCACTTTCTCTATGCCCTTCGTGATTTTGTAAGTCTCTATCATATCCCCTCTAAGTCTCCGCTTCTCCAGCAAAAAAAGCCCCAGTCTCTCCAATCTTTCAGCGTATGAAAGATTTTCCATACCTTTTATCAAACGTGTCGCTCTCTTCTGAACCCTCTTGAGTATCGCATATCCTTCTTTAGGTACGACGACCAATATTGGACGCAGTACTCCAGATGCGGGCGCACCATCGCCCGATACAACAGCAGGATAACCTCTTTCGTTCTGCTTGCAATACCCTTCTTGATTATTCCTAGCAGGAAAAACTCTGTATAATTCTGGGAGAATGGGAGAAAGGGCAGCAAAATGTTGTATCTGTTCCAATTAGTTTCCTAGCCTGGTGGAAGGATATAAAACTGACCATCATTAAAATTTTGGAATGATCATCACTTATTTTATGTACTTTACACATCACAACCCTTTCTCCATTATTATTGTCAATTAATTTAGAATATTATGTACAATTCTGGAGGCCGCACCTTCAAAAAGATATAAAAAGGATGGAGTCGGTCCACATGAAGGCTACTAAAATGGTGCGTGGTCTTTGTCATGAGGCGTATGGGGACAGACGTAAAGATCTCAATCTGTATACTTTTTTAGGAAAGGCGGGAGGGGAGGCATATGATAAGAGACGTTTAAATACCTACGTAATGTAAATGCGTATGAGTCGAGTCTCTTTCGTTTGAAAGGAAACTGCAATGAGAGGGCATAGGATGAAGTTAAGAGGTGATAGGCTACGGAGTAATCTAAGGAAATACTTTTTTACACAAAGGGTGGTAGATGCATGGAACAGTCTTCTGGAAAAAGTGGTGGAGACAGAGACTGTGTTGGAATTCAAGAAGACCTGGGATAGGCATGTAGAATCTCTGAGAGAGAGAAAACGAGATAATGGTTACTGCGGATGGGCAGACTAGATGGGCCATTTGGTCTTTATCTGCCAGCATGTTTCTATGTAATTACAAGGATTGAAAGTGATGTTAGTAATCACTGAGGGGTCAAAATTCAGCCAGCAGCGCTCAGCATTTTGCTGATCACCACCAGTGTTATGCTTGATATTCAGCACTTAACATGCTATGTTATGGGGCACAGCATAGAGATAGGACTGACTTTTATGCAGTCCTATTTTTACAGTGACCTTAGCTGCTTAATTGTCTACAGCAGTGGTTCTTAAACCTGTCCTTTGTAAAATATGAGAGAAAAAAAAAAAAGAAGAAACAAAGCCTCGAACTACTCTGAAGGTTACAGCAAAAAGAGACAGTGGAGATGTCGCAACCAACAATTGGATACAAGTCTTTTATTTGAGAATAAGCCACTAAAATGTGTAAAAACCAAACAAAGTCCCAACTAGGAACCCAGTTTCGGCGACTGCATCACCTTCTTCAGGGGACAATATCAATCTAAAAAATACATAAGAGAATATACATATGGATTAATGCATATTTTGTAAGAAAAATTCAAAATAAAAAACATAATTTAATAAAACACAAAATATGAAAAAACAATAAATCAATGTGGTGTGTTGAAAATACTCCTTGATCAATATGAACTGATGATTGTAAAAAAGCTAACCGCCCAATTACAATAGATCATCAGTTAAATAAATGAAATACCAATGACTATTTAAAATTTTGCCTAATAAATAAAAAATGTTCTGAAATCATGGTCATAAATTGATTCTATTGTAAGTTAATTAGATGTAGGATTAAACATAGAAAAAAAATATATATATACACACACACACAATTTTATGATCAAAAGATATTTAAACTGCATAACATTGTATACAAAAGAAAATTTCTTAGAATTAAATTTGATGACATACCCAAATGGATTCATTAAAAAGTCAAATATAACTTGATACAAGGATCAATTAAAAACTAATTATAAAATCAAGAATCAATTAATTATCTAAACATTTGAAAATTAGATAATGAATGAACTAAAAAATGTTTTGATTGATTAATTGGTTGTTATTAGATTGATACTGTCCCCTGAAGAATGCGACGCAGTCGCCGAAACTGGGTTCCTAGTTGGGACTTTGATTTTTACACATTTACCGTATTTTCGCGCATATAACGCGCGCATTATACACTATTTTACAAACCGTGCATAACCATGCGCGTTATACGCGTGAGCACGTTGTACAAATTTTTTTTTTACATAGTTCCCCCCCCGTCTGATTCATCACCCCGAAGGACCGCTCGCACCTCCACAGCCTCCTCCCCCTCCCCCTCCCGCATGGAGAAGCTGCCTACCGTTGTTTCCGGATGCCTACAAAAAAAACCCAAACCCTACTCTGCCATATAGGTGCCATCTGCAGCCTTAAGGGCTATTGGGGTTGTAGACAAGTAGGTATAGTAGCTTTTGGAGGTGTTTTTTGGGGGGGGCTCACCATGACCTATATGGGAGTTCTGGTGAGATGTTTATCTGGCACCCTTTATGTGAAGTTCACAGCAGTGCCCTCTAAGGTGCCCCACTGCTCTGTTGCCATATCTGGGTGGCCAGTATATTACAAGACTGGCCCCTCCCACATCCAAATGGTCTTTGTTCTGGACATTTGGGACTTGGACAAAATTTTGTTTGAAAATGAGGTATAAAGATAGATGTCCTGGTGGTCTGGGTGTCCCAAAGGCCTGGATGTCCAGATATGAGGATTTATAATATATATAATATATTTATTTATTTCTATTCACATCACCACAGCCACTCTTCGGCTTGATTTCACTGCACAAGGAAGCACTGAAATCGAGCCGAGGAGTGGCTGTAGTGATGTGAATAGGGGGGTAGTCTACCTTGAGAAAGGGGGAGCGATTGATATATACAAAAGAAGGGGATAAAATTGGATCGGTAACAATTTGATGTAGGACTCTTTAACGGAAATGGAATTCTAAACGTTATTAAGGTGCATCACTGAGATCCAAGTAAATAAGATAAATATTGAGTTTGCATACTAATGAATTGGATAATAATAACTATGTACAACACTTACATACATGTAGGCATGTTCTTGGACAGAATTTGGGTGGAGCACAGGTGGAATCATGAGTTACACACACCTTTTATTATACACATGTTCCACATGGCGAAGAAAGTAATCATCCTCAGATTAATAACCCCAGAAATGCCTCTATGTTGATTTGGTGGGTACAAATGATTCATTTGCTGACACTGAAAAGATGGAATATAATTGAGATCACCTCAGTTAAAGGAGTTCTATTTCAGCAGACGTGGGAACCTTTTCTGGATCACATTCACACCCACAGCAAGAAGCAAAATACTGAATTTTCTGGGATAGAGGTCAATTACTTTGTAGAACGGTACATCCAAGTACAGTACAGAGTTTGGGCATGGGAGGGAAGGGTAAATTAGTGTGGTGGGAGAAAACTGTTAATCTGGGATGACAGAATTGTTTGCACCGGCAACATGTGAACATGTATCACCTATATTATTAGAGTTTGCAAGAATGTGTTTCATGTTATTCTTTGGTGATACACATATACCAGTGGTCTCAAACTCGCGGCCCGTGGGCCACATGCAGCCCGTCAGGTACTATTTTGAGACCCTCGGTATGTTTATCATAATCACAAAAGTAAAATAAAACAGTTTCTTGATCATATGTCTCTTTAGCTATACATTACAATATTATTATCAAGACAGCCAAAAGGAAAGATTTATAAACTATAAAGAGTTTTACCTCATGCAAAATTGTCATTTCTTTAATAAGACATTATTTTTTCTGAGGTCCTCCAAGTACCTACAAATCCAAAATGTGGCCCTGCAAAGGGTTTGAGTGAGACCACTGATGTATACTGTATTGTAATATTTTGCCTTTCTTCCAATTAAACAAGAGTTAAACATAATATATATGTTCAAATGTACTTTATCAGCAAACATATATATCTGATCCTCAGCAAGAGTAGATGCTCATGCCTTCATTCCAGCTGCGATTTATGTAGATTTCTGGGGAAATTTTATAAAGACAGACTGAAAATAATACTTGCTTGACCTCTAACCCTAGGTGACCTCATTGTCCTTTTGACACTAATTGAAGTATTTCTGCAAGATCAATTAATGTTTGTGTAGGATAAGTACTACATTGGATGAAATACAACCAATTATCTTTGAATACCTCTAAAAACTGATCATCTGATTAATATAAGGAGGGGAGGGAAATTAACCTAATTTTCAGATATTCCCATGCAAAACTATTTTGCTATTGAAAAACCAGGCAAAGTCTGGGAGTGGTTTTAGATTCTCACTTCAGTATTGACCAAATCTTCAAAACATTTTGGTTCACACTAAAGTCTGTGCGAAGCCATTTTTTTTCTACTCAACTACTTCAAGCTATAGTCCAGTTATCAGTACTAGTTTCTCCTCTTTGTGGGGCTTCCATCACAAAGCTTCAGGGGAATACAGGTGAGCAAAATGTGGCCAGAAGGCCGGATTCATTGGCTTTATATTCTTTGCAGATCTAAATTGGAAACCATTTGCTTCAGGTTCGAGCTCAATATGGTCCTATTTATTTTTGGATGTAATCTCACACAACTTTTGGCTTGTAGTTAAGGGAAATTTCTCCACTCTTCATCTTCTGAGCTGCATTAACATGATTAAATGTGCTCCCATTATTCTCAGTGGAGCCCACCTATTAACTATGCTATTAACTTGCATTAACACGTTAAAATGTTAATATAACTTAGTCAGTGGGGGTTATAAGTTTATATCTGATGCAACAAAGACCAAGGTCACAAACACCAGCAGTAGAATTTGAACTAGAGGTCTGCACGGGAACGGGGATTGCAGGAATCCTGCGGGTCCCGCGGGAGTCCCCATGGGAATCCCCCCCTAACCCTCGGGACTCCTGCTGGGACCCCCCTCTGGCCCACAGGACTCCCACGGGGACCCCCCTCTGGCCAACACGACTCCCACGGGGATGGAAGGCTTTGGAAGCAGGGTTCGTCCATATAATATAATAGACACGTCAGCCTTAGTAAAAGAAGGGGTTTATAAGTTAATTACCTGAACAGAAAACAAAAAAGGATTCCACCAAAGAGATTCCATAAGGAAAACAGCAGAAACTGTGGAATTGATGATCCTGTCAGAAGTAATTGCTGCTTTTTATAGGGACAGGTGGGGATGGAGGTAATTCCTTGCGGGGATAGGTGGGGACAGAGAGAATTCTGGCGGGGACGGGTGGGGACGACAAGGATCCTGGCGGGGACGGGCAGGATGGGTGGGATTTCTGTCCCCATGCAACTCTTTAATTTGAACCCCGGCTTCACTGGTTCTCAGCCTACTGCTTTAACCACTAGGTCACCCCTCTACTCTTTCTGAAAAGGATTGTAAAACTATATCCTTGCTTTTTAAGGTCAGAGGCTGAATGCTTTTTTTGTGTATATCCACCATCAGAGAGTATAGGTTGGCTAGAATCTGTGTGTCCTCTGGCACTCCTTACTAAAGAACTGAAGTGGAAAAGAAAACTACAGGTGGCTTATGAAAGTGTATTTTACTTGGCTTACTCAATTTTTCTAGGATATTTTCCTTGTGTTAGGAGCTGGGCATACTGGGAACTACTATTAGGGCAATGTTTCCCAATCAGTATGCCTCCAAACCTCTTCAGGGTGAGTCATGGAAAAGGTCACCATTCTCAACACCTTGCAGCACCAAAACACACCAGCAGTGACCCTTAAACCTGAAGGAAGTCCTTTCTGAGCAGGTCTAGTTACACATAGCTTAGTCCTTCCTAGATACAGTGTAGAGAATTAAGAGGCAGCATGTAGAAAGTAGATGGCCAGGCTCTACTTTGTGCAGTATACACATTACATATGACCCTTTCTCCTCTTCCCCCCAACTGAGCCACCATCTTTGATTTCCTCCGGCCTCTGCAGGGGCTTTCAAGCACATCCCTAGCTTTTCTTTTGGCCACATGAGTTCTCTCCCATGTTAGCATTGCCTACTCTATGAAGGCTGATGTGCCGCATAACACTGGTATAAATTCAGGAGTAGATGCAGGCTTAAAAAGACTGAACACAGCATTAGAAGAATGAGACTGTAATCAATTATTGATTATTTTGCTTAAATGTTTATTTTATGCTATGTTCTTTGTATAATTGTAATTCTAATTTGTAGGAATATTTCTATTGTATTTTATACAATGTTTGTTGCCTGGAGCAGGGGAAAGGCAATTTAAAAGATGTTATACAAATACTTCTATTCTGCCTTTACCTATTTAGCTCAAGGATGGATTACAGAAATTGTTAGCTGGGTTAGTTGACCCAGGAATTACAGCAAATGAAGGATGTTAGACATAATGCTGTACATTTCTTAAATATACTACTAATTAGTTCATGGTTGATTCAGTTTCTTGGAGCAGTTTCTGAATCTGAGGTAGTGGTTCAACAAACGAATATTCAGTGGGAATTGGTACCATAGATTAGCTAGTTGATATTGAATTGGCAGGGTTAAGTATCTAGTCAATTGGAGATTTTTGTACATTGGAAATTTTAGTTGAAAGGTGTTTCTGGTAGAGTATTTAGAGAAGCCTTGGAGTAGTATTGCTAGATCTGATAGGTAGCTTGGTGCATTACTGTTAAGGATTTTGAAGACTGTGATGCCTACATAAGAACATAAGAATTGCCATCTCCGGATCAGACTCTGGGTCCATCAAGTCCGGTGATCCGCAATTTACCCTTACCCGTATCACTCTATGCCACTCTTAAGGAGATGTGCATCTAGTTTATCCTTAAATCCCAGAACGATGGATTCTGCAATTACTTCCTCTGGGAGAGCATTCCAGGTGTCCACCACTCGCTGCGTGAAACAGAACTTCCTGATATTCGTCCTGGACCTGTCCCTCCTCAGCTTCAGTCTATGTCCTCTTGTCCGTGTCACATTGGACAATGTAAATAACTGCTTTCCCTGATCCATTTTTTCGAATCCTCTCAGTATTTTGAAAGTCTCGATCAGATCCCCTCGCAGTCTCCTCTTCTCAAGGGAGAACAACCCCAGTCTCCTAAGTCATTCCTCGTAGTCCAGGTTCTCCATACCTTTCACTAGCTTCGTTGCTCGTCTCTGCACCCTCTCTAGCAGTTTTATATCCTTCTTTAGGTATGGAGACCAATGCTGGACGCAGTATTCCAGGTGCGGTCTGACCATGGCTCTATAGAGCAGTATTATAACTTCTCTGATCTACTCGTAATTCCCTTATTTATCATGCCTAGCATTCTATTTGCTTTCTTCGCTGCCGCCGCACATTGCACCAACAGTTTCAGGGTCCTATCTATCAGTTCTTATGTCCTAAGGTATTTCCCAGGGATTGCATAATTAGGTTGAACAGTGTGGGTGAGAGTGGGGAGCCTTAAGGCATTCCGCTTAGAGGATGCCAACTGTTACTTTTTTGACGGTATAGTGGTGTTGTTAGAAAACCTTGGAACCAATTAGGGTGGAACCATGCAGGCCAAAATGACTTAAGGTTTCTAGCATTTGGCCAAAGTCTACTAGGTTGAAAGCATTGCTGAGATCAAACTGGGTAACAGCAAAGTGGCCTTTGCAAAGTAGTTCTTTACTGAACGCAATTATTCTGGATATTGTAATAGGGAGAGAAAGCAAAAAGGAAGAGGTGGTGAGAGACAAAGCTAGCTAAAAGGAAGAGAAATATAAGAAATTGGGAGAGAGGGAAAGGAAAACAAAGACAGAAAGATAATACACTGCAATCACTTAATTGACATTGAACAAATGAGTCATTTAATTGACATTTAACAAATGAGTCAGTTAATTAAAGTATAATATCAGTTAGTATTCCAACCAAAAATCAATTGCTTTTTTAATTAACTTGCCTAGCTTAGTTAACAGTCCAATAACTGTTTAATATTAAATAAGAATGGGAAATTCAGAATACTAATTAGTCAGGTAGATTCTCAGTGTAGACTTGTGCCATGACATTGGAATAGGCAGCAGGGCAGCCATCATTTATATATGTATTGAAGCACTGACCACTGGCAAGGCAGTTTTAATACCTAATGACATCACACTATAGGAATGACAGCATAGAACTACAGTTTCCTGTACTAGTGTAGGTGTTGCTCTCTGTCAGAAAGATTTGTTCAGTACTAGTTGAAAACAGAAAGAAATCAGGGTCAGATCTAGGTCAACCAGTACCCCGTGAAGAGACTGAAAGGATGCAGGCTTCACCTTCAATGGTGGCAGCTCTGGCACAGTGCCTTCTTCAGTAGTAGCAGTGATAGTGATGGCTGGCTCTCTCTTTTCTCAACCAACATTCTTCCATTCCTCCACTGGCTTCCTTTCATACACTACACACCTATTCTGATTCATACTATTATTCTTTTCACTCTTCCCCTTCTTGCATGATGGTACCCCATCTAGCTACACAGGTTTTTCCCCCTGCCCCCTACTTAAAGGTCAGCCCTATACATGTATAAGTGAGATGAAAGAACAGGCTGTAAGAGCTCCTCCCGTTTGTCTACCTCCTCTAAAAAAAAAAACACCCAGTGATTATTGTGCTAGTCCACCTGAATATGCAGAAAAAGGGTCTGTATTCCCTGGAGGTATCATCTATACTTCTACACCTCTTCCATGTAACAAAGAAAAACACTGGTCAGTTTCTGTCTTCCTCTTTCCCTCCCCCTGGTCAGTTTCTGTCTTCCTCTTTCCCTCCCCAAGTATTTAGGAGCATTATTTAACCAACTCTTCAACAATAGGAATGAAATCTAAGAGTTCTTTATGAGCCCAAAACTATACAGAATGGGTAAGGAAAGATTAGGTTCTTAACTCTGTAATGTTCTTTCTAGTAGACAGACACTCCATTCCTAAACCTGTGGGTGGGGGGTAGTCAATCCCTTCTTGTGAGAATTCTTGTAGGACAATTCAATAACATTCTTTTTCTACATCCCATCCCTCTGGACTGTCCTCCAATTCCTCAGTTCATACCAAAGCAGAGTGTTAGCCCTGGAAACAGAATAGGGAGGGATATGGGGATTCTCCCTGAGAAACCTGTCTGTTCTGCTCATATCATTAACAAATAACAGATAAACAAACTTAACCATTTACAACACATAACAGGGTGAAAACAAACAAGGCACCAATCTGAGTGCAACCTGCACTAAGAGTGTGGGAGAATAGAGAGATACCTTCAATATATTCTTCAACGTGGCAATCGCATCCTCTATCCTTGTCAAGTCTGGACAAAGGAAAGAAACAAGATGTCTGGATTCCCTAGCACCTTTGAGGCAGTAAGAAGGCAAATGAAGATCTGACAGGGCATGCTTCAAGAATGAAGTGTCTGTCTACTAGAAAGAAGATTACTGAAGAATTTAATCTTTCCTTTTAGTATGAAAGACATTCCTGAACCCGTGGGACGTATCAAAGCAGTTCCCCAAGTTTAGGGTGGGTCAGATGAGCCTATTATCAGAACTGAAGATCCAAAAGCAGAGTCCTGTTTGGCCGCCACATCTACCCTGTAAAACTTTGTAAACATATGGAGAGAAGACCAAATGGCAGCTCTACAGATTTCTTCTGGGGACAACGACAAAAATTTCGCTCATGAAGTTATGCGTCTAGTGGACTGTGCCTTCATGGACATAGGCAGACATTTTCCACTTCCGATATAGGCTGAAGAAATGGCCATACGGATCCATCTGGAAATGGTCACTTTTGAGGCTGGTTGACCATTATGAGCAGCACCCGTCAACATGAACAGATGATCCAATAATCAAAAATTTGTTTGTAATCACTAGATACCGCAGTAAAGAGTATGCATACATCCAACAATTTCAACACCTGATCACTCGCTTTCTCGATCCCAAGGAGTAAAGGTAGGAAAATGTACTTCGTGATTGAGGTGGAAGCTGGAAACCACTTTTGGTAAGAAAGATAGGACTGTGCGTAAAATCACACCTGAATCCGAAATTCTGAAGAAGGGATATCAGCATGACAAAGCCTGTAGCTCCAACAATCATTAGGCTAAGGTACTCACCACCAAAAACACCACCTCGATGGTGAGGTCCATCAGAAAAACTTGCTCCAGAGATTCATAGGGCACTCTAGCCAGAGCCCAGAGGATCAGATTAAGACTCCATGCTGGAAAAGGCTGTCACAATGGAGGATGGAGGTGCAACAAACCCTTGAAAAACCTGACCACATCTGGACGTATGGTTAAAGGTCTCTTATTAATCCTAGGTTCAAAATAGGAGAACCCTGCAATCTGAACTTTCAGACAGCCCACCTCTAGGCCTTTTTCCAGACCTTCCTACAGAAAGGTGAGCTCCACAGAGATCGGTGCTGAGCTCAAGCCCTCCCTCTCCTGAGCACACCAAGCCTAGAAGCATTTCCAGGCTTTTGCATATGTTGCTAGTCACTTTCTTTCTACATCTTAGAAGGGTGGAGACCACGCCATTCAAACAGCCTTTACATGCTAGCACCATGCACTCAAGAGCCATGCCATAAGACCAAAGCATTCTGGATCCTGCAAGGCAACTGGACCCTCCATGAACAGCCAGGGATAGCATGGAAGTTTAGAGACTCTGATCCCTTTTTAGATAGACTATGTCTGCATATCACGGCTGCCTTGGTCAGACTTTGGTGAGACCTCATTTAGAATATTATATATAATTCTGGAGGCTGCACCTTCAAAAAGATATAAAAAGGATGGAGTCGGTCCAGAGGAAGGCTACTAAAATGGTATGTGGTCTTCATCATAAGGCTTATGGGGACAGACATAAAGATCTCAATCTGTATACTTTGGAGGAAAGGTGAGAGAGGGGAGATATGATAGAGATGTTTAAATACCTACGTAATATAAATGCGCATGAGTCAATTCTCTTTCATTTGAAAGAAAACTCTGCAATAAGAGGGCAAAGGATGAAGTTAAGAGTGATAGGCTCCGGAGTAATCTAAGAAAATACTTTTTTACAGAAAGGATGGTAGATGCATGAAACAGGCTCCCAGAAGAGGTGGTGGAGACAGAGACTGTGTCTGAATTTAAAAGTGCCTGGGATAGACACGTGGGATCTCTCGGAGAGAGAAAGAGATAATGGTTACTGTGGATGGACAGACTAGATGGGCCATTTGGCTTTTATCTGCCATCATGTTTCTATGTTTCTAAATTCAGCACCCACTGGATAGAGCTTTGCCATGGCTTTGGCCACCCAAAGAGGCCCCTCCAGGGCCTACCAATGGTCTGTGAGCATTCTGGTAATATCTTGATGAGATGCATTTGTGCTGCTCATAAGCGAACACTGTGTAGCAGATGACTGTGGAGTTTCTACCTTTAATTCCTGGAGGGATTCTGCGATCATCTCCAAAAGCACTGAAACCTTAAACATCCTGAGCACAGTCAGGTTCTCCCCAAGATCAGGGGCCTCCACCTGATCCAGCCCTCCCCTTTTTTGTGATTCATGACGTGGTGGATGTACTAGAAGGAGCACCGAAGGATCCGTGGACTGGCAGATGAAGCTGTGTGGATACCCCTGACGCAGCAAGAACTGGCAAAATGGGAGATTCCCCGTTGGGTACTCTAGCTGCTGTGTTACTACGCTGGATTGAGACATATCTGATGGATTTTGGCAGCTAAGTGGTTTTTTTGGCCTAATGCTATGATTTCGGATCACTGTGCCTTTGGGCCCTGTTGCCACATTTTTTTCACGTGTAGGGTTATGTACCCCTGGTGCTTTTGAACATTGACTTTGCAAGCTATTACAGTGCTTTCTTCACCCTACCGGTTTGTTTGTGTAGGAGTGTATGTGAAGTGGAATTTTTTGCCAAATGAAGCTGAACTGACGCTTTTTCTCCACTTCTTTTTTTGTTTTCTGTTTGATTGAGTGTTTCTCCTGCTGTGGATGATTTGGTGTATGTGTGTTTAAGCCTTGTAGCGTTGCTGAGCAGGTTCGTTTGTTCTGTGTGGGGTTGTGTTTGAGATATTTATTAGAAAGACTTACTCCCAAGGGAATGGTCCCTAAGCCCCAAACTGTTAGTGTAGGCTGTCTTGGTGGGTGCACTGCAAAGCAGTCTGTCCCTTGGAAGCAGACCCTCGACCTCAGAGTCTGTGCTCTCCCATAGCCAGAGCTGTCCCAAGTGGGATCCTCTGCAGCACCAAAAAGTCTTGCAAACAGTTAGCAAAAAAGACCAAATTTAATTTAAAATAAAAACAAGCAGAAAAGACAGGCTCTTACCATCTTGTTTATAGAGGCAACTGAGGAATTGGAGGACAGCACAGAGGGATAGGAGGAAAGTAAAAGAATGCTAATGAAGCTCCCTACAAGAATTCTCGTGAGAAGGGATTGACTACCCCCCAAAGGTTTAGGAATGGAGTGTCTGTCGCACTAGAAGAACCCCATAGAAATCCTGCATCCTCACTTCAGTAAACAAATTCCACATTCACAGAAATGTCCAAACAATGGGGTACACAGCAAAACTAGGCCATTCCCCTTACAACTCACCATACACACATACAAATTTGAACTCTGGTATCACCGTAGCAACAGTAACACAAACACCCATTTACAGGCATTTTATGAAATAACACAAAGCACTGGGGGGGGGGGGACTGCAAACCTTCCATACTGCCAGAAAACCCCTACCTATGAAACAATAGAAATATTACAGAGAGTCTTAGAACACCAATGCAAGTGCAGATTGGAAAACAAAAAATTGGATTGCTACAGATCTCAGCCAGTCTAGGACATCAGGCTACATCCTTTTAGTTTCAAGTTTATTATGGATTTGATTAATTGCTTATTCAAAATTCTAAGCGATGTACAAAACAGTAAAATTACAAATTTCTGGGGGAAACAAACCAAATAAATACGACTAACCTGACAGAACATATAATACAAAAGGAAAAAATGGGGAAAGAAATACAAGTTACTGATAGTAAATAAGACGAGTAAGGGGAAAAACAATAGGAGGGGGGAGAGCAGTGGGCTTTAAAAAAAGTTAGGAAATAAGATTCAATTGAGGCTCCTAATCTAGCTTTCTAGCTGTCAAATGCATCTTTAAAAAGAAAGCATTTTAACTTGCTCTTGAATCTGTCTAAACTGCGTTCTTCCCGTATGTAAATAGGGAGGGAATTCCATATTTGGGGGGCTTTGACAGAAAAGATGAACTGCCGCCGTGTATTAATGTTTTTGAGTGAGAGAACTATTAATAGATGTTGGTCGTTAGACCTGAGTAATCTTGGCAATATTAATTTTTTTTTAATGTAAATATGTTGAGTTACAGCAGCATGTCAAAATCTGGCCCGTGGGGTAATCAAATTTCTGCCATCGCCGAGATTTGGCCCGCCATATCTTCCCTCCCTCCATCCATCAGGTGCAGCACAGCTCCGCCAATGTGAAGAGCCGTGTTGAAATCGGAGCTCTGCTGCCACCGCAGAACATTCCCTCTACTGTGGTCCCGTACGTCAGAGGAGGGGGTTGGACCGCGGCAGAGAGAACGTGCTGCGGCGGCAGTAGAGCTCCGATTTTGACGCGGCTCTTCACATTGGTGGAGCTGTGCTGCACCTGATGGCTGCACCTTTGGCCTAAGTCAGCATCTGGGATCCTATCAAATAAGGAGCTCTGCATCCTACATAATTACAGTATTTTGGCAGAAAGGAGGTAAAAGATGAAGAATCCCTTCAAAACTCTCCTTTTTATTACCTCTTTGCCCTCATAACTCCTCCCTTAGCTTTCTGTATTGACAAGCCAGCTAGAATATTCCTCAAATATGTACACTTTTAGAAGAATACTGGGACAAACTGTACCCCTGACTGCTAATTAATGCATCTAATCCATCGTTTAGATTCTATATCACAGAGCCGGCGTGGAGTTGCAGAGGTTGTAACACTATACTTCTACTAAGACTAAGGGGTCCTTTTATTAAGGTACACATTTAGCGTGCACTAAATCGGTTAGCGTACCTTAATAAAAGGACCCCTAAGTATTTTTATAGATTTCGGCCCCTTATGTGATTGAGTTTGACACCCCTTAGTTAGAGGAAAGTGGGGCAAGGAGTTAGGGGGGAAGGTGGGATGTGGGATTATCAGCTAAAGGAAACAGAAAGCTGGGAAAAAGGAGCTAGTAACAGGAAAAAAAGGATGAAATTTGTGGCCAGCATAAGGAATGAGATGTCAACGGGATGTTTTAGGGTAGGATACAGTCAACACAGGACACAAGAGCTTACCTCTACCCCCTTTATTATAGAAAAGGGTTCTTGACCATAACATGCCTCTGGCACTGACAATGCAGGAAAGCTTGCAGTATCATCGTGCACTGCTTCCCATTGATTCTTCATTACATCCCTAACAAAGGCACACTGACATTCTGTCATTTTCAATCATGTGAGTACTGTAATAAACATGCTTTTGATCAGAGGCAGCAAACACTCATGATTGTTTTACTGAATTATAATATTGGGAACTCCCATCCCCACCAAAAAATAACAATTTTAAAAAAGCATAAGAAACATGCAAAAAGCTATGTGCAGTCAGACCATGGTCAGTCGAACTCAGCATCCTATTGCCAACATTTTGCCAGTCAGATCCCAAGAAGTAGATCTATTTCTTACAGTTCGTTTCAATGAAAAGCAATGGCTCTCCAAGGTCTATACAACTTGATTATGCATGTGTAAATACAATTTGTGTTCAATTTGCTGGTCATTAGTTTCATGGAATGTCCTCTTGTTTTAGGGTTGCTTGGAAAATTAAATAACCATTCCCTATTTAACCATCCACACTACTGATGATTTCATACATTTCTATCCTTTCCCCCTCAGTCATTTTGTCTTCAAGCTGAAGAGTCCTAACCTGGATAGTCTCTCTTCATAAAGGGTGTGTTTTATTTCCTATATAAATTTTGTCACCCTTCTCTTAACCTTTTCTAGTTCTAGCACATGATACTCAAGGTGCTGCCACACCAGAGATCTATATAGAATATTATTATTATTAATATTCAGTTTTCATCTCCATCTTTTTTTGGACAGTCTCTAACATTCTATTTCATATTGTAACAGCTATGGCACAGTGAACTAAAATTTCAACATATTGTCCAAAACAACGCCAAGATCTTTCTCTTGGCTAGCGATTCCTAACTCAGAAGAGCCCAACATTTTGTACCTATATTTGGGATTATTCTTCCCTATTCAAATGAAGGAAAACTCTGAAATGAGAGGGCATAGTATAAAGTTAAGAGGTGAAAGGCTCAGGAGTAATATAAGGAAATATTTTTTTAAAAGAAAGAGTGGTAGATGTGTGGAGTCTCCCGGTACAGCTGGTGGAAACAAAGACTGTATCTGAATTCAAAGAAGCATGAGACAGGCACGTGGGGTCTCTTAGGGAGAGAAAGAGATAGTGGATGCTGCAGATGGGCAGACTAGATGAGCCATTTGGCCTTTATCTACCTTCATAGTTCTATGTTTTTACATCACTACTATTGAGACAGAAATGTGGAAAGCAACTGCTTGCCCTGGAATCAGTAGCATGGAATGTTGCTACTATTTGATTTCTACCAGGTACTTGTGACCTGGATTGGCCACTTTTGGAAGCAGGATACTGGGTTAGATGGACCATCCAGTATGGCTATTCTTATACTGTATACTCTGTGCCTGTCAGTGTTTTTCCATTTAGACGACCACAGTCTATCACAAGACTTCTAGAAATCTTCACAATCCTATGTTATTTTAATGACTTTGAATAATACGTGTGTGTGTAAATACCCTAGTGTACCCAGCAATTTCAGGCCTGTCTCCAACCTACCCTTTATCTCCAAGATCCTGGAAAAGACTGTACTAAAATACACTCCTTCATCGACAAGCAAGGAGCCCTATCCACCTACCAATCGGGATTCAGGAAATTCCATAGTATTGAACATCCTTGTCAACATCATTGACTGCTGGGTACATATAGATAAGGGAAATGATGTCCTCCTAGTACTGCTGGACCTCAGTGCAGCCTTTGACATCACTGACCACACTCGCCTATTACATGACTTTCTGAAATTGGCATTCAAGATGCTGCATTTCGCTGGTTCACTTCCATCCTAAGCAACAGATCCCAAAGCATACTGCTCAACACTACCCTATCAAAACCAAAACCAATCAAATATGGGATTCTACAGGGGACTCTACTATCCCCCTCTACTATTGAACCTCTACATTAGACCAGTTCTAGATACAGCTCACAAATCTTAAATCAAGATCCAGTCCCTTTGCTGATGACATCCAACTATATCTCCCACTGGGAAAAAAAATTATGACTCCCAAATCATGAAACTTCTTAACTGTCTCTCAAATATCAAAAACTGGATGTCCATCAACAAACTACAACTAAATGCCTCAAAAATAGAATTCCTTTAGATCCGCAAAAAACACTGCACCTACACTTGTCCCTCTCTTCTCTGGGAATCAACTACCATAACTGCAAAAGACCAAGCACGCAGTTTATGAATACTCCTCAACTCAAACCTATAATTTTCCAACCATATCTCACAAGTGGTCTCTTCCTCATTCTACTATCTGCAGCAGCTCCGAAAAATAAAGAACTACTTCTCCAAACCTAACCTAACAACTTCTTTATGTCTTCGTCCTCTCCCTCATGGACTACTACAGGGGTGTCAAAGTCCCTCCTCGAGGGCCACAATCCAGTCGGGTTTTCAGGACTTCCCCAATGAATATGCATGAGATCTATTTGCATGCACTTCTTTCATTGTATGCTAATAACTCTCATGCATATTTATTGGGGAAATCCTGAAAACCCAACTGGATTGCGGCCCTCAAGGAAGGACTCTGACACCCCTGGACTACCGCAACTCATTACTCATTGGACTGACAGCAAATAATATACAACTTCTCCAATGTGTTCAAAACGCAGCAATCGGACTTCTAAAGAACCTGCACGCTCATGACTCTGTCTCCCAGGCTCTATCAGCAACCCACTGGTTACCCATAACCAAACGCTGCATCTTTAAGGGCCTGATGCTAGCTTACAAGTCCCTTCATAACATGGCACTTGGCTACATGTCAGCTAAGCTTCCACCATAAGTCCCAAGCAGGCCAATCCACTCCCAAAAAGAAATATGCCTCCAAATATTCCTTTCAACTACAAAACACCAGATGACGATCCTACTCCCATTTCATACCAAGCTACTGGACTGCTCCCGCAAATCTCTCCCTACGTTCCTCGGCTGTACTCACTTGAGGAACATAGGGAGAGAGGAGACATGATCAAGACGTTTAAGTATATTACCGGCCATATCGAGGTGGAAGAAGAGATTCTCTTTCTCAAAGGACCCTCAGTCACAAGAGGGCATCCGCTCAAACTCAGGGGCGGGAAATTTCATGGCGACACCAGGAAATATTTCTTCACCGAGAGAGTGGTTGATCCTTGGAACGAGCTCCCGCAGGTGATCGAGGCAAACAGCGTGCAAGAATTTAAGAGCAAATAGGATGCCCATGTGGGATCCCTTAGAAGGTTAAGCCAAGGGAACCTGTCACCAGGAGTGGGATCCCTAGGATAGTAGACTTGCGGATGGGTCAGTAGAGTGGGCAGACCTGATGGGCTATGGCCCTTATCTGCCGTCATCTTCTATGTTTCTATGTTTCTGACGATCCTACTCCCATTTCATACCAAGCTACTGGACTGCTCCCGCAAATCAGATCCCTCAAAGGTCTTCTGAGGATCCTACTCCCATTTTATACCAAGCTACTGGACTGCTCCCGCAAATCAGATCCCTCAAAGGTCTTCTGAACTTCAGGAAAGCAATTAAAAAATCACCTTTTCACCTGACCCCCTGCCCAGTGCCACATAATCAAAAAGAAATGTTGACTAAATGTACATGAAACTAGATCCTCTGTATATGTCAACTTAAGATGAGCAGACTCCTATAAACACGACAAATTAAAAACTGTTTTACTTATACTATGTATGTTAAACTGTAACCCACTGAAGAGAATGGGACAGAAAACAAATTAAATAAATAAAATAAAATAAATGTTACATATGTATATACTTGTATTTACAATAATCACTGATTAGTGACTGTATGTCCCTCGATATACTGAAAAGGCCTTATAAATAGTCACTACTCTACAACTGTACAGTGCATTATGAATTGACAGCACTGTATAAATGATTTTATCTATACAGAAATATATGTATTATAAACTGATCCACTACCTGACAAGTAAATGGCAGTAGAATATGAACAGAATGGACAGAAAGTTCCCACTGCTACCACTTGTAATAATAAAAGAAGCGATTTCTTATGGGTCAGAGACCAACAAGGCAGTGAGAGGTGGAAACCCAGATGTCTACATCTGTACCTCATCCCAACTGCCAGAAACAGCAAAAGAGAGGAAGAAAGGGCAAGAGAAGAGGAAGGAGAGAGCAGCAGAAGGGCTGAAGAGGGTCCAGCAGAGAACCAGCATGAGGTAGCCATTCACTGGCAAAGCAAGCAAATTAGAGCATGGCGAGAGGTCAGCCAGCAGGGTTACCACTACACATTTCTCATCCCTAGGACAAATGGGTTGGGAGAGACCGAGGAAGAGAGAGGGTGTGATATATAGGGAGACCACAGTGTCACAGAAGAGTAAGTCCCACACTTCCCTATACAGTCACACAGGACAGAGATTCACTCTTTTGCGATATGGGAGATGGGCTCAACTCCCAAATCAAGTTTGTAGGGGCCAGTGATGCAACAGAAGCTGTATAGGTGTAAAAGAAAGCGACCCAGCTGTTTCACAACAGTGATATCTAGCAATCAGAATCAGGCTGTACACACACCATGTTTCAAAGAAAGCCACAAAATGTGGCTGCAATAATTAGACAAAACAGCAGAGGGAAGAGGGTTATAATGGAGGTAAAACCCTAGATAGTTGCAAATGAAAGCTGACAGTACCCTGGCTTAGTAGGGGTCATTTCCAATTTAGGCAGCAAGAACAAACTGCCAGGCCAAAGACAATAGCTACAGAGTCCCAGACTCGTCTTGCAGTTTGATAGCAATTGGGCCTATGAAAGTCCAAGTCTACTAAGATATGTAATCATATCATTTTGATTTCTTCCTTGCCCCATCCAACAACAGTCAATACTTACACCAAGTCACCTATGATTATAAAGAGGAGTTTCCTCCATTACAGAAAGGTTTTCTGATAAAGACCTAATTGGAGTCCCACCTATATTAAAGGGAACTTTCTGCAGCAAACAAGGTTTCCTTTCTAGAATATTTCAGTTAAAAGAGACATATTGTCCTTGGAGCTGTCAGAACAGAGGATACCACTAGAAATTTAAAGTGTAAATTAATACTCTCAAACGGAGACATATATACAATCATGCTTATACACAAATATTCATTGACATACATGCACACAAATGTGCAAACACAATGACACATAGCAAAAAAAAAGAAAAACATAACACATTCATACAGAGCACCCAGCGCAGACACACACACACTTATGCATGTGTACGCACTCCAGAGCAAATAACAGCCTGGGAAGTGTAATACGGTGTGGAGAATCGATCCTTGTGTCTAAACCAGGTTTGCTTCCTGGAAGCTGAGTTTCATTATTGTAAGAAGTCTGATGGGAATAAAATGTTATAACACGAGGCGGGGGAGAACAGGGGTAGCAGCAGGTCTGCAGATGCCGAAGACAAATTGATTTGGGTTTGTAATGAGTGGCACCCTCTTTATTCCCTTCTTTTTCTACTCCTCTGTATCATCAGAGCAGGAGAAAGGACTGAAGGAGTGACCACTGTTTCTTAGAGGACAGAAATTGGGCTGGGGAGAGCAGAAAGAGAGGGGGAAGCAAAGCAGAAAGGAGAGACAAAGAAGGAAATTAAGTCCTAAATTATACTGCTTGTAATTTTCAAATTCTGTCCCAAAAATTAATAAAATGCATTTCTACATATAAATGTCTCAGAATGAAAGTGAGTTATTTATCACTAAGTTTAAGGGAAAGAGTATACGTCACAAAAGCCAAAAGAAGTACTATCCTACACTAATCACAATTAGTAAGGTGTAACCGACATGGAAGGAAGAGAAAAATCTCAAAAAGCTCCAAACGTTACTGTATGTATATAGAGCTTAACTCTTCATCATAGGCATAAAAAACCTTCACCTTCAATTTATTACATTTCTATTATGACTTATAATTATTAGATAGAACATTTAGCTGTCAATATTGTAGAACCTTCTTATAACATTTCATTGTATCAGCAGCCCACAATCGATGATGGCCAGCGTTTCGCTTAGCTGCTTCAGGGCCCATGGACCATGTTTATACTATTAACTATGGCTGTTTTAAGAAGGCTGTTTTATGAGAGCCTTACCAATTGTGATTAGTGTGGGATAGTACTTCCTTGGAGTGTTTAACAATTGGTTTCTCCCATCTCCCCACTTTATGTTATAGTTGATTCTTCACGACAGTTGAAATCAAAGTAGTTGCTAGCTAAGTCACAAGAACCTAAGACATAGAAACATAGAAAGTGACGGCAGAAAAAGGCCGAGGCCCATCGAGTCTGCCCACACCGCTGACCCCACCCCCTATTTAATCGCTCTCTGATGACCTTTCCCTCGTAGAGATCCAACATGAGCATCCCATCTGTTCTTAAAATCCGGCACGCTGCTGGCCTCGATCACCTGCACTGGGAGCTTGTTCCAGCTGTCAACCACTCTTTCGGTGAAGAAGTATTTCCTGGTGTCGCCATGAAACTTCCCGCCCTTTATTTTCAGCGGGTGTCCTCTTGTGGCGGAGGGTCCTTTAAGAAGGAAAATATCATCTTCTCCCTCGATACGACCAGTGACATACTTAAACGTCTCAATCATGTCTCCTCTCTCCCTGCGTTCTTCGAGAGAGTATAGCTGCAATTCGTTCAGTCTTTCTTCGTATGATAGATCTTTAAGCCCCGAGACCATCCTGGTGGCCATCCGCTGTACCGACTCGACTCTCAGAACATCTTTACGGTAATGTGGCCTCCAGAATTGTACGCAGTACTCCAGATGAGGCCTCACCATGGTTCTGTACAAGGGCATTAGGACGTCGGGCTTCCGACTAACAAAGCTTCTCCGGATACAACCCAACATTTGCCTAGCCCTGGATGAGGCCTTCTCCTCTTGATTGGCCGTTTTCATGTCTTCACTGATGATTACCCCCAAATCCCATTCTGCTGTAGTCCTTGCTAAGGTTTCACCATTTAATGTGTACGTTCTGCTCGGATTATTGTTGCCCAGGTGCATGACCTTGCATTTGTTAACGTTGAAGCTAAGCTGCCAGGTCGAGGACCAAAGTTCCAATAAAACCAGGTCTTGCGTCATGCCGTCGGACAGACTGCCGTTACCCACAATGTTACATAGTTTGGCATCATCGGCGAATAATGCTATTTTACCTTGAAGCCCCTGAGTCATGTCTCTTACGAATATGTTGAAAAGGATCGGGCCCAAGACCGAGCCCTGCGGCACCCCACTGGTCACCTCCGACATTTTAGAGATGGTACCATTAACCACCACTCAGCCAATCGTGGACCCATGCTGTAAGTGTTTCACCTAATCCCATTGATTTCATCTTGCCCAATAGCCTGCGGTGGGGGACGCTATCAAAGGCTTTGCTGAAGTCCAAGTACACGACGTCCAGGGATTCTCCCATATCTAGTTTCCTTGTTACCCAGTCAAAGAAACTGATGAGATTGGATTGACAGGACCTACCCTTGGTGAATCCTCTTGGTGGGGATCGCGTAGTTCCTCCTCGTCTAGTATCATGTCTAATTTGCGTTTGATGAGTGTTTCCATGAGTTTACTCACTACCGATGTGAGACTCACCGGTCTGTAATTCGTAGCCTCTGTC
The DNA here is from genome assembly GCF_902459505.1 of Geotrypetes seraphini. NCBI lineage: Eukaryota > Metazoa > Chordata > Amphibia > Gymnophiona > Dermophiidae > Geotrypetes > Geotrypetes seraphini. The sequence goes on along the minus strand of NC_047094.1, from coordinate 69,299,298 downwards.
CTACAACCCTTTTTGTGCAGAGGAACGACGTTAGCTGTTTTCCAGTCCAAGGGCACTATTCCCGTGCTCAGGGACAGATTGAAGAGTATTGATAACGGCTCCGCTAGGACGTCCCTGAGCTCATTGAGCACCCTGGGATGTAGATTGTCCGGCCCCATTGCTTTGTTCACCTTGAGTCTTGATAATTCGTCGTAGACGTCTCCGGAAGTAAACTCAAAATCCTGACACGGGTCTTCTGAACTTTGCTTTGCCTGCAAATGTGGACCTGACCCCGGTGCCTCGCATGTGAAAACAGAGCAAAAATATTCATTTAGTAGTTCGGCTTTGTCTGAATCTGATTCTACATATTTCCCATCTGATTTCCTAAGGCGCACTATCCCATCAGTGTTTCTTTTTCTGTCACTAATATACCTGAAGAAGGATTTGTCGCCCTTCTTAATGTTCCTTGCTAGGTTTACCTCAGCTTGATGCTTGGCCTCTCTGACTGCCGCTTTCACCGCTGCAGATTTGGCCATGTATTCCAATTTAGCCTCCCTTGTCTCTGAATGTTTGTAAGAAATGAATGTTGATTTCTTTCCTTTACAGAGATCTGAAATCTCTGCGGTGAACCATTGGGGTCTATTGTTTCTTCGCCGTTTGCTTGCTGATTTGATGTATCGATTTCAAGGTTGACCACATATCCTCCACATTATTGGCCACAGCTTGGATTTGTAGTGTGTGATGGACGAAATCTCCCATGCGTTTGAAGTCAGCGCCTCGAAAGTTGAGTACTCTGGTTGCCGTGCTTGATCTAGTGAAATCTTTCTTGAGGTTGAACCATATCATGTTGTGGTCACTGAAGGCTAACTTATCGCCTACCGAGACTTCTGATACGCTTTCTCCGTTGGTGAGTACCAGGTCCAATATCGCCTGTGCCCTAGTGGGCTCTGATACCAGTTGTTTGAGTTGTGCTCCTTTAATGGTGGATAATAGCCTTCTGCTGGCGCTGGTTGTCGCATTGGTTGATGGCTAATATCAAAAGAGCAGGTGTCACAATAACTAATGACATCACATAGGTAGCTAAGCTAATAGCAGGAACGTTGATTTCACTATTACTGCCTTTATTAGTAGCAGCTATATAAAACATGAGCCAAAACTACATTTCATTCTAACTAGAGAATGACCCGGGGACAAATTTGTCCCCATCCCCACAGGAACTCAATTTCACCCGTCCCTGCGAGTTTTGTCGCTGTCCATGTCCCTGCACCATTCCTATAAGCTCTGCCTCAATTAACCGCACAAACCTCGAACCCTTATGATTTTAAAAAGTGTTTGAGGCATGTACAGACAAGGTTGGAGTTTGCAGGAATGGGACAGGAAAAGAACTCACGGACAGGAAAATGAGCTCCCACGGGGACAGGGAAAAATTTGTCCCCGTGTCATTCTCTAATTCTAACTTCATAACAATATTCTCCCTCATAAGGAAGTTTATGAACAGTGACTCCCAAATCATGAAACTTCTTAACTGTCTCTCAGAAATCAAAAACTGGATGTCCATCAACAAACTACAAGTACATTTTTCCCCGTCTCTGTGAATATTATTTTACATTAGATTTTTATTTTGACTAAATGTATAAACCTTGTTTTCATTAGCTAGCAAAGGGCTAGTTTACATTATGCATAAGTGTAGTTCATCCAATTTTGGGGGGAGAGGGGGAGGCAAAGGAGCAAGAAGCCATATTGGAAATAGGGGCTGAAAACCTATTCCGCATTTATGGTAAACCTGCAACATTTAGGGAGAGGAGGAACCTGCTCCCAGCATCCACCCCAGACTACACCTTAAATATTCTGTAAGCCTGTGTAACACTTTGCAATTTAAAAAAAGTGAATATGCAAGTGCTGGAAGAATGCACACATACCATAAACACACAGCTACACGATCATATGTACATATTGCAGACACGGGTAAATAAATGCACACAGACTAGTTAGGCCTCGGGGGTCTTTATTGGTTGCCATATTCTATTTTCAGTGACCAGTAAATTTCCATTCCAGAATCCCAAACTGTAAGGGAGTTACCGAGGCTTGATGAGGACATCTAGAAGGATGGTGGTAAGGGTCTCAACTGCAATCATCAAATAATCATCCAACTGGTCCCTCAGTTTGTCCTCTGGAAATAAAGTACCTTCAGTTCCCACAGCCGATAAAACAGCCTCCCTATTGCAAAGGGCACGAGGTATTCATGTGAACAGTGATGGATTAAAGGGTGACAGGCAGAGCAGTCATGCAGGATCCAAGCCTAAGGGGTAATTGGAGTTGTGGGAGCCCACAGCTGAGCTACCATGCAGGGACCAAGGCATCCTTAATCCACCCCCTGCCTGTAAGCACACAGAAGTTCCACACTGAGCCAGGGAAGCTACAATATACTATTCCCATTAAACTCCATGGTGACACAAAATGCACACTAATCCCAAATGACTGCCTGGCTACCACAGATTAGCAACTTGAAAATCATGCCAATGCTTAGCCCCCAAGTCTAAAAACAGCCAAAATTGTCAGCAATATTTTTTTACAGCAGCCAGCGCCAGCTAATTCTCTTCATCTTCAGCTAATTCTCTTCATCTTCAGCTAATTCTCTTCATCTTCTAAGTAATGGTCTCCAATGGGGTATTACTTTTTTTCCAAATAAATTTATCAGGTTAATCCTTTTTCAAGCAAATTTCAATAGCAAATCAACTTGAGCAGCTTAACACAACTGAGTGAAATGGAATGATTTTTTATAGAATTAACTGCTTTGTGATTTATAAGGTGTTATCTCTCCGGATACTTATAATCAGAGGCATAGTGGGGGGGGGGATGCAAAAGGAGCAGTCACTCCCCCAAACAGGTATTAAATTTAATGGCTCCTATGCGAAATAGGCCTACAGCCCTCTCTGGCACCTATTTTAAGTCTGCTCCCCTTGCTATCAAAACCTGGCTATGCTTCTACTTAAAATGACCAATATCTTTTATTATTATTTATACAGATGTTTCAAATATCACATGATTATACACTTAACATATTTTCTCTCATCCTGGTAACTGCTTGCCATCAATATACAGAATGCAAACGGAAAAGTTTGCTGTTCAGAAAAAAGCTAAACCTCACTCATGATGCTTAGTCCACACAGAGCATACATGGAGAAGAAACATTAACTATGCCTTTTAGAAGTGTACAGACTAAAAAAATTGCATTTTGGTTAGTTTCCTGTATCATTTATGGGATTTTTCATTTTGGAAGAGTCTGGAATGTCAGGTCCCCTCCTATTATAACTTCAGAAAAATGTTAAAGAGACTTATCTTTTCTTCTCATAATGAGTGATCTCTACCCAATTTGCTCTCTAGAATCTAATTGTTAATGTAATAACTGATCTCAATCTTAATGTAAGCCACAATGATTCCTTGTTGAAAATTGTGAGATATAAAAAACTATTTGGTATGATATGGTATTCTACTATAAACACCTATTGAACAACATGGCACTCTAATGATGATACAGGAAAAAAAACACACTAATAATTTATTGGTTTTTTTCCTGCTATTTTTTAATTTAAAAAAAAAAAGCATGAAACATCATGAGAAATAATGTTTCAAGCAAAATGAACATCTCTAACATCTTTATTTATTTTGAAATCTTTTATCAAATTTAGAAAACTGACTAACAAAACATCAATAAGGCAAAGAAAGATTAACCCATCTTGACCCATATATTTTGAAACACCAAGAAAATGTACTGTATATACTCGAATATAAGCAGAGATTTTATTGGCCAAGAAGGAGACATTAAAAATTAAATTTCAGATTATATTTTGGCCTCCCTCCCCTGTGGTATCCAGCATTCCTGTTGTTCCCCTCCCTTCCCTGAGGTGTCTTGCCACTGCCTCTCCCCAAAAATAACTGAAAAATTCCCATTTTCTCCATCACTTCCTCCTTGCAGACTTCACTCCTGTCCGGGCTGGCTCCAATCCCAAAATGGCTGCCATGACTTCCCATGGCAATCTCATGAGACTGCTGCTGAAACTCACAGCAGCTATTTTTGCTATGGAGATAATATGGACTGAAATAGGGAGGGGGTGGGGGGAGGAAAAAAATTGCTCCTGCCCCAGCTCGCCACTGGACTACTAGGGCTGTAAGGGAGGCTCAGGGGAAGGGCAGGCTTCATCTGCACAGTGGGAGAAGAGGGAGTTTCCGGGTTCAGGAAGGGGGGGTAGGCAGGCAAGGGACATCTTGGGGAAGGGGAGGAACAGGACGAATGCCAGATGTCACAGGGAAGGAAAGAAGGAGGGGGGATATTTGAACATAAGCCCTTGGTTTATATTTGAGTTAACTTTTTTCCTCTAAAAAGGAGAAGGGGAAAATGATATCTTGGTTTACATTTGAGTATACAGTATATGGTATACAGTCCATAGAGAACACATCCTCATACTTTTCACATTTACAGTAAAAATACCAAACATTTTTATGCCAAAAACCTAAAAGTCTCATTTTATATAAGAGCTGAATGCAGGGAATGGGCCAAACTTTGTCTCCTCGTTATTTTACAAAATGTTCTATCATATGTTAAATACACAACACTGGTATATACATGTGCATTTGCCTGCAGGGATAGTAGGACCAGCAACTTTACAAATATATACATAAAAAAGAAAAAGCATCACCTCCCAGCCATTTACATGATATACTTGAATATAAACCAACCCGAATATAAAGAGAGATATGGTAACTTTTTTCTCCAAAAAAAGGAGGAAAAAAGGTTGACTCAAATATAAACCAGGGGGGTTTAATATTCAAGTGCAGTGCCTTGCCAAGCTCTGCACTCTGTTCCTCCTCCCTTGCTGCTCTTCTGTTCCTCACTGCTCTGCCAAGCCCCCTCACTCACTCCCCTCCCCTGCCAGTCTCTGCACTCAGTCCCCTTCCCTCCCTGCCAGGTTCTGTACCTTTCCCCCACCCTCCCAATGCCTGCCATGAGACCTGGTAGTCCAGTGGTGGCCGGAACAGAAGAGATCCCTCCTGCCTCCTGTCCCAGCCTGATTTCAATTATTTTTAATCTCTCTCCCACTTCCCCCTGTGTACTTTAAGTATCCCTGTGGTTCAGCAGCAAAAAAATGACCCAAAAATGGGGGTCTCGGTTTATATTCAGATCAGCACTTACCTGCCCTCCTCCCGAACCACTTTGCAGGCCTCTGCCTGGCCTGCCATGAGACCAAAATCTTCTTCTGATCCCCTCCATCAAAAGTTGTTATTACACACGGAAAATAAATTTCTCTGTTACTGCCCCAATGCTATGGAATTCTTTACCTCAACTTCTTCGTGATGAACAACAATTAGATAAATTTAAAACAGGCTTAAAGACTTTCCTATTCCGTGATGCTTTTATTTCTGCTTAGTAGCTAACTCTCAGTCATCTTCACTCGTTCATCATCACAAATTTTATTCTAATGACTTTTCCCTTCCCAAATGTTATTTTCCCATCCCCTCTTTCTCCCTTTTCTCTCTACATTGTAACTTTACCCTTCCCTAAACCTTTTCCCTCACAATCAAGTTTGTCTAGTCTATGTCTTAATATACACTATCTGTACCTCTAAATGTAGATTATTTTAACTCCCCTTCCCTATTTAATTTATATTTTTATTGTAATGTACACCGGCCAGATATTTATTTGATGGTCGGTATAGTAAAACCAAATAAACTTGAAACTTGAAACTTGAAACCTGGTGGTCCAGCGGTGGCCGGAACAGAAGATATCCCTCCTGCCTCCTGTCCCAGCCTGATTCCAATTATTTTTCTCTCACCTACCCCTCATACCTTAAGTGTCCCTGGTGGTCCAGCGGTGAATCGCAGCAGGAGCAACCTTCCTTTGCTCCTGCCTGTGCAGAGCCGCTAACTGATTGGCTACTGTGAGAACTCGTGGCAGCCAATCAGCTAGCAGCTCTGCACAGGCAGGAGCAAAGGAAGGTTGCTCCTGCTACGATTCACCGCTGGACCACCAGGGATACTTAAGGTACGAGGGGTAGGTGAAAGAAAAATAATTAGAATCAGGCTGGGACAGGAGGCAGGAGGGATCTCTTCTGTTTCGGCCATTGCTGGACCACCAAGTCTCATGGCAGGCCAGGCAGAGGCCTGCAAAGTGGTTCGGGAGGAGGGCAGGTAAGTGCTGATCTGAATATAAACCGAGACCCCCCATTTCTGGGTCATTTTTTGCTCAAAAGTTTCTGTTTATATTTGAGTATATACGGTAAGTGTGGAAGTAGCAATTTTAATGCCTCTGTGTATAAGTGCCACTTATATACAAATTAACAGCCAGATTTCAGAAATGCTAAGGGAGTAATTTTCAGAAGGTTGCCTAATGTTATGCACTTAAAAGTGTGTGCCCTATGCACATAGTTGCCACAATAGTATATTAGTGTAAGTCTAACTTTAGGCATTCAACGGCTGGTATACACACTTGCTCCTAACAATGTAAACCCCTCTGCTGTAATTTTAGGACAGGCAGTATATTAAGTACAATAAACCATAAACTATTACTGCAGTCAGATAGACATGTAACAGAGTATTCTATAAGCTTAGCAAATAAGTATTAGGCACCCCTTGACCCATCCATGTCCACACACCCCTAGCAGGTGCACGCCAAAGAAATTATGTGCTAAGGGCCAGATTCGGTAGAGTGTAACCAAAGTTGTGCAGCACAAAACTGAGCGCACAACTTGTTCGATAAGCTAATCATCCCTGATAACTGGCAATTAACACCTGATGTGATGCTGATTGACACTAATTAGAAGTTATGTGCACAACTTTCTAAGCATATTCTACAAAGTGGTGCATGTAAATTCTAGTATGTGAATGTCAAGAGGGGGCGTGGCCAGGGGAGGAGTATAGGCAAATAGTGGGCATTCCTAAAGGTTAGGCACACTGTTATAGAATATGCCCAATCTGTGCACAACACAGGCACTGTATTTAGGTCAGGTTTTTATTGGCCTAAATGGGTAAGCCTAAATGTTAGTCATTTGTATGGGCACTAAGTTTGATTTTATAAACTGTGAATTACTTCAAGGCATTTTACAGAATCATGCTAAGCACCATCCTACACAATATAATGAACGATATTTTTAAGATTTAAGAGTTAATTAGCTGTGTTTATTTTGAATAGTGGTTTATAACAATTAAGTTAAACATGTAACTGGCAGGATTCTATAACCTACGCATGCAATTTTACACACTATGTTGGAGTCAATTAACTAGCCAAGCCACTTTAAAATATATATATATATATAGTGTGGCAAAAATAAAAAGCAGGTTGTATTAAGAAATTATACAAAACACTAAGCAGACCAACTTCCCCCAACACAATTTGGCAAAATATGGACCATGTTGGCAGCTGGTCCCTGATCTTTTAAGATAAGCACTCTGCAATATTATAAATATTTGATGCCCAGGATATGGAGTTTGCTGAAGTGACTATCAATTTGAAGGAGTTCAAGTCAACCATTTTACATGCAAAATATGAAATTTTTGAACTAATGGACTTATGGTGAATTCTGGTGAGCCAAGAGCCATTATTGTTAAACAGCTCATGTAAATAAGCCATATATTTGTTATGAGTTGATTGACACAGCATATATCTGTTAATTAGTTTGTATGCCTTGGGATTATTTAGTTATATCCCCTATATTGAATAAATTGTTTGACCTTAACAAGTGATCTAAATTGACCTAAGCATATTTATATATAACATATTCTAAAAGCAGGTGTGTCAGAGGTAGGAAGCAGGTTACATCAAATAAACGGAGCACAAGGATAAGAACTCCATGCCAAGGAAACCCACACAACCCAGTGCTCATGAAAACAAGATCACTACCTACGAAACAAACAAACACCAATGCCCACACACATAGACAGAGTCCGTCCAGTGCAATAGTTAGATCAAATATTTTTTTTCAGGGAAAACACAGCCCTATGCTTGATTTAAATTACATATATGATACTGTAAACAGCCTAGAGCAGTGTTTTTCAACCTTTTTACACCTATGGACCGGCAGAAATAAAAGAATTGTTCGGCATCAGTCCGTGGACCAGCAGTTGAAGAACACTGGGCTAAGTCGTGGGCCAGACCCCACCCATCTCTACCCTATCTCCACCCCAGACCCCGCCCCCATAATAGTACTAATTGCACCTTGCACATCCCGTGCCTTATCTGGAAGCCTTCCCTCTGACGTTGCAACGTCAGAGAGAAGGCTTCCGGTTCAGGCGCAGGATGCTCGTAGGAGCCACTGCCCGTGGCTTTGTGCATTGAATCAGTTAGGAAGAGGGAGCTGGCTCGAAGATAACGCCGCATCGATCGTAGGGTGGACCGGCGGTTGAAGAACACTGTTTTTGGGCCTGATGCACATGCTGGCCCTGTGGACCGGCGGGAAATTTCTGTGGACCGGCACCGGTCCATGGACCGGTGGTTGAAGTACACTGGCCTAGAGCTGTGGATAAAAATGGGTTGTTTTGCATTTTTTAAATAAATACCAAAATACATAGATCTCCTAATTTCCACATTCTATATCTCATAAGATTGTAGAGTACAGCTAAATATGCTCTCTATAAGCAGATGCACACATACAGGGCCAGTATCAGTGGCAGGATGTCAGTTTATCTAACTGGATATTCAAAGAACTCTGGTTAAGTCACATTGCTGAACAGAGTCAGTTTACAGTTAATCACAGAACTATGGGACAGCTATTCATGTGGGCTGACTGAACCTGATAACACTGCTCCCCCTCCAATATTTGGCTGGTTAAATTTTGTCTGTATATTTGACTAGTCAACAGGCTGCAGTTTTCAAGAGCTAAGATTTATCTGGGCAATTTAAGTTATCCAGACAAACCTTTCAAATACTGGACTCACCACACACACATATATTATTTATACATATATACACACACACACACATACATACATACGGGATCAGCAAACACCTCTTTGGATGGAGGGGTCAAACAAACCAATCTCCAGCCATGCATCCATGCTCTCTAATTGCTGTGTGGGGTAAAATGATTGGCAGAGCCTTGGCTATGGCTTCAATGACCCACCCTTTTCTACTACCTATGCATGTTACATATTACATATACATATTATATATTTATATAATATACTCTTGAAATAGAATATGAGAATATAATATAAGAGGGCGTGTGTGTGTATATATACACACACATATACACCCTCTTCTCATATTCTATTTCAAAAGCACAGAGTACTTATTACATCGAGACATAAGCATACTCTTAAGAGCTGCCAAGTCAACCAGTTCCTGCAGGAAAACTCAACTGATCCCTTATTTTTTAACCTACAGTCCAGAGCACTGAGGTCTATGTAGTCTCTGCATCTTTCATTTGGAAATAAGCATGAGGTGGGGGAGGACAATGCCGTTCATTAGGTCAGAACAATGTGCTACATTAAACTGGAAATAAACAAAGCCCAGAACAGTTTCCTAACTCAACCGCTACACAAAAATGTTGCTCCTCAAGGCTGTAAAGCAGAGAGCATGCAAATAGGCCAAGTGGTCACATATGCATAAGCATACAAGCCTGTCCTAGTGACAACTGTGTCTTGCACACACAAAACTTGTTATCGGCACTCATTGGGTTAAATGCACATTCATCCACACATATGATAGAATGTTATTTTGCATATAAAAATACCTGCATATATTTCTGAATAGAACAGCATTCCAAGTGTAAGTACCGATTTGTATTTCTTTATTTTATTCAGTTTTCTGTACTGTTCTCCCAGTGGAGCTCAGAACGGTTTACATGAATTTATTCAGGTACTCAAGCATATTTCTCTGTCTGTCCTAGCAGGCTCACAATCTATATAATGTACCTGGGTAAATGGGGAGATTAAGAGCAGCATGGATTTGAACCCACAACCTCAGGGTGCTGAGGCTGTAGCTTTAACCACTGCGTCACACTGTCCCCCACAATGTGTACACATGCAATTCAGCGTACAGGTATTAGCTCTGTGGGCGCAAAAGGTGCTGAGCATCCCCAGTACTGACCAAGTGCCTTCATGTTTAGCACCCCTAATCATTTGGTAAAGTTGGCGCCTACAAAGAATATCAATACCTATTTGTCATCAGTCCAGCACTTCACTCTTTGTTCACCAACACTTCCCCTCAATCCTGTTTCTCTCTTTTATCCATACTCTTCATGGAAGGCAGAAGCAAAACTTACATGTCTTTATTCCCCTTACTGCGAGCATAAAAATGCATGAAATCCTCAACAACACTGACCTAGCTCTGGCATTGTGCTCCAGTCTTCCATGCACTTCTCGGAATCTGTACAAGATAGCTAATCGAATCGTTAGTTTGGATTTAAATGTGCTGTGTGCCAATGTCTGCCCAAGGCCTTGCACAAAACCCATGCCTACACAGGATGCCCGCAAAAGCTGAGCTACGTTAAGTGCAAAAGTCTACGCACTTTACTGCATCAGCCTCTGGGCTAGCTAGTAGCTTAGCAGAACTGCCATGCAGAAGACACCTGTTTCCCTCCTAAACCTGCTTATGTTCTCCAGGTCACTGGAGCTGGATATGCAGCTGCAGAAAGGAATGGAGGGTGTTTCAGAAAATGCTGAGAGGTAGCGAGTGAGCCAAGGTCCACCACTGCAGCAGTTCAGCATCAGCCAGATGCAGGATGAGTTATAAAATGGGGCAGGTTGTGGCAAATGAAACCTGGTAGCACCGCAGCCCGACGCAGGAGAGTCCATTTGAGCTAAAGGCCCAAATGAGCAGGAGGAATGTAGTGGACCAGAAATATATAAATCAGACACTAGTGATGAAAATGTAGCAGGGAATATTACAAAGCTAAAACATACCAGGAATAAAGTTACTTGTTGATTTAAACACTTATTCAGAGATAGATTCTCTTTTTGTGCACTCCTTCCATTCAGGATCTTGAAAAGCAAGAGTATCCTAGACGGCATACACCACTGGCCTTATTTGGTAAACTTCTTCCCCCCCTTTAAAATATTTCCCAAAATCACAAAATGGGGAAAAGCTTTAGTAAACAGGCCCTTAATGATCTGACAGCACCTGTGAGAATAAGACTAGCTTAATTGTAAAGAGGCTTTTAATTCAAATAAATGCATCTTGCCAGTATTCAAGATTTGGATTTCAAACAGAGAAATATAGTATATACTATCCCAGGCAAAGGTAGGCCAACCTCGGCAAATGCTAAGGAGGATAAAAGAAAATAAAGGTAAGAGAGAAAGGAAGACAGACTTGCAAAATAAGAAAAAAATGTTTGAGCTTCCCTGACAGAAGAAAAGTAACAATTTTAACTTATCCTAACAGCTAAATATGCCCATAACAGAGACACAAACACTAATATCCAACAAAATGAGTGGACAATATCCTTGGGTTGGGTTGTGTAATGAGATTCATCTTCAGCCCTCCCACAGCCAGAGCAGAAAAATCACTTAGGAGTACAAGGGCCCATATATTTTATATATCCCCAACTGCTGAATTATTCATGTTGTTCCCCACTGCATAATTCATGAGCTTCAATAAAATATGTTCCCTCCCTTTGGCCTTTTTGTTTATTTTTATTTTAATTAAATCAACCAAAGGGGGGGGGGGGAACTGTGCCTGGGAAAGGGGGGGAAAATATCACCTTTAGATGGGAAGGAACAGTACATCCGAAGATGTGCAGTGGGGGAAAGAGGAGATGAGTGCTAAGGAAATAGAGGAAGTGGTAGCATCCTATGATGGGGAGCAGATGGGGGAAAGGCAGTGCAAGTAAACTGTTCTGGGAAAATAAGAAATTCAACTTTAAACAGCAGAACGCCTTTGTGGGTTGGGGAGCTACAGCCTAATTCAAGATAAGAGGAAGTAATATCCTGTACCATAGGGCAATGAAGTAACAGTACACCCTAAGACAGAAGAGTGAGGGGAGTTACACCCTAAGTCAGGAAAGTGAGAGAGAGAAGTACACCCTAACACAGAGAGGAGTACCCTAAAACAGGGGAGCAATGGAAGGGGTGGCTCAGACCAAAAGCTATGGGAAGGCTCTCCTCCTGCACGTTCCCTCACTTGGCCTTGGGGAGCAGGGTTGAACCCCGGAGTGAAAGCCCTGGGGAAACCCACCCGGAGAGGAGCAGTCCCAAAATTCTCCACAACGCCCAGGAATAGCAATTATCGCCGGTTTAATCCCGATCGCCGCCTATTGTTCCCTAAGAAATCTCTCCCCCCCCTCCCCTCCCAGGACCTCTAATCCCCGCCGCTCCGCCGCCTTTCCCCCCATCGATCGACCGCAGGAGCTGGCTCGGGCTCCGGCTGTGACAGCCGCGAATCGATACGAGCTGAATAAAAAGAAGCGGAGCAGCCGGGCGCTCCTCACTCGCCGCCTGGGCACGGCGCACCAACATCCATGCACACGCACCCCCCCCTCCCTCCCTCCCCTCTTCCCTCCGCCCCGCTTACCGTGCGCTGCGGCCCGCAGTCCGGCCGCAGACTTCAGGCACCAGCCCGGCTCCGAGCCCGAGCGCTGGAACACGAAGGGCAAAGGCAGCGGGATGAACATGGTGGCGGCGGCGTCTGGCAGCCTCGCGGCACCCGAAGGAGCAGCGGCGGCGGCGGCGGAGGCTGCAGACGGCGAGGCGGCCACGACGTGGAGATATAGACATAGAAAGAGGTCCGGATCAGAGCCTGCAGCCTGGGTACACACATGCAGCCATGCAAGCGCACACACACACACACACACACACGCGCTGACGGAAAAGTGTGGCCACTAAGCGCCGATGGCTCTCGCTTTCATGGTTTTAATCAGTTTACAGGGTCACGGAAAATATATATCTTGGCGAGCATCTCTTTAAGAGAGAGAGTGTGTGTGCGCGCGTGTGCGTGTGCGAGGGCTTGCATGTGGCTCTAGAATATACATGGATCTCTCGGAACAACCAGCGCTGCTTCCTCGTGTGAGCGCGGCTACTTCATAGCGGAATATTAATGCCTCTCGGCTTTCTCCCCAGCCTGTTCTTTAACAATGCATCGCCCCCCCCCTCCTCAGCCCCCTCCTCCCCTCCCCGCGCTCGCTCTGATCTCCACTTTATTGTCTCCCCTCTTATCTTTCCCTCCTTCTCTCTCTCTCTCCCTGCTTCTCCCTTCACGTCTGACAGATGACATCCAGCCGCGCTGAACCAACCACGCCGTCCCTCGCAGTCCCCCCTGGTTTCCTTTCGGTTCCCTAACAGCCTGCCCTCCTCCCCCCCCCCCTTCCAACAGACCCTCAACACAAGTCCAGTCCACCCAGACAAAAGCAATCATTTCTTAGGTAGAATGGAGTGTAGGTACAAGAAAAAGGGGAGAGAAAAAAAAAAGAAGAAACAAAAAGATTAACAACTCCTGGTTCTAACACCTCTCCCTATAGAAGAATAATGACAAAATTACTCTCGGTGCCCCCTTCCCTCCCCCCCCCCCCAAACCACTAATGCCGGCTACGAGGTAAAGAGGATCTCATACCAGGAAATGTTGAAAGAAAACAAAACCAAAAAACTGTGGATACAGATGTTCTGGAGATAATTTATTATACACTTGACATATAAAAACATGAAAAATGTAATTTAAAAAAAGTACAATGATAAAAAAAATACAGTGATAAAAATCCAACCGGACCCAAAATTAAGACAACATAATTACTTAAAGGGACTTCATAAAACAAATTCCCTTTCCACCACGAAAACGTTGCTGATGCACCTGGCGCTGTGTGTGTTCCCCACCTGCAAAATCCCTAGGAAAAAGCAGCTAAGAAACGCAGTCTGTGCCTCTCTACCCCATCCCCCAATTTTCAGTCCTCCAGTCTTCCTTTCTCAACACTTTTCTTACATTCTTTTCCACTCTCTCATTTTCTATCCACTCAGAATCTATTATCTATAATTTTTTTTTTCCAAAAAGGAGATTAGGAAGGAAGCCGCAAGAGACGACCAGCGACAAAGTAGATTTTAAGCCATTCTAGGTCGCTACAAACTCCATGGCAGCTTAAACAACTGAAAATCATTTTTATTACCCCGATGAATTTAGATTTCACGGGAGCCACAACGGGAAGCAGCGTCTGTCACCCACAACAAGAACTAGTTGAGGTTAAAAGCAAAACATAACCCAATGAAGATGATTTTATATAGGACATGCACGTCTCTGTACTCGATTTCTCAGAGATTTTCATCACTACATAAGAAAAGCAAAAAATGAACTTCGAACTAGTATTTTTAAGAGTCCGACTTACGACACTGAACGCCTAACATTTAGGGTTTACACAACTGATCCGTTCCTCAGATCTGTCAGTATATAGAGTGATTCTCCCCAGCTCTTTTTTCCATATAAACATTTCTATATTAATTTTGCTCTTATTATATCTTATATTTAAACATTTAATTCTTTTTTAATTATAACTTTTCACATTTTTACTATTTCTTCTCTCCATTTTTTTTTTTATAACTAGTAAATTTTCTTATTTTGTCTTCCATTCTATTTTCCTTTTAAAGTTTTATCTGCAATAATTCCCTGTTTTTCTATTTGGATATATAGATAGATAGATATAGATATATACATACAGTGAACTATTCTGAAGCAATTTTAAAACTCCCCTGATATAACTGAAAACATTAACTGAATCCCAAGAAAGGAAAAATTGCATGTCCTAATTGCAAACCAGCTCGCAGCTCCTTCTAATTTTTCTTTTCGGGGTTTAGTTGAAATGGAACAAATCCAAGGGCCGAAATGATCTCGGGATGCCGAGGTCGCACATGTCTCCCATTAGGGCCTGCACGTGACAGCTGCCCCGTCCATGCGGTGCGGCTCTGCCACAAACCCTGTTAATGAATATCCAAGGTGAGGAAGCTGCTGCTTTTCGAGCAAAACTTGGTACAAGCAGCAGCGCCCTGGAAATATTACCAAAGATGCAAAAAATAAAAAGAGGAGAGAGGCAGAATGAGGCGACAGCTAAAAGAATAAAAAATGAAATTAGTTAAAAAGCATACCAAATCAGTTGAATAGAGATGACCCTTTGTAAGGTTTTCCTAGATTTAAAACTGCAAAATTTCAAGACCAGTTGGCTCTCTTTCTGGCAGCCTTACTATTGGCAAGTTAATACTAGTAAAGTCATTCTACTTTCCGAAATACAGAATACAAGGACAATGATTACCTTTTGATTTTATACAAAGTGATTTTCTTTATCTGACTCAGATACAAAAAGATATATAGATATATATATATATATATATACACACATACACACCACATACAATATAATTACTTTGCAAACATAAGGATAGTGGAGGAGAAAAAGCTCAATATTACTTGTCTGCAGAGGGCAGACAGCTTTCAGTGGCCTATGCTAGGGCAGTAAGCAAAGAGGCCGGCAGCAGGTTGTATGTTAACCTACCACTGGTTTTCCCTTCTGTTCCTGCATGGTGACTAGAAACCTGGGGGTCAGCTCCTCTTTATCTGCCCATTGTGACCCTCGGTAATTGTCCCTTCTGACTGATCTAATCCTCACACCCTCCTCCCCCCCCCCTCCATTTTTTTCTCTGGATGCACTGCCCTTTATAAAAATTCTTCTCTCCAATTCCACACCCCATTCCCAAAAGGACATGAACAATCCAGTTTCAAAGCTCTCTGCTTATCTGCATTTACTTATTTCTAGATTTATGGATGAAAAAAATGTTAAAGAAAAGCCAATGTCTTTACTAAAAAGAAATATACACATTAAAAAGGTGTGTGTGTATGTACCTAAAATGACTGTTTATTCAAGAAATTTATTTGGTATTTTGGTTTTTATTAACTTGCTCCCAATAAGTGTCAAATTTTTAAGAATAAAGAGACATGAGAATACATCATCATTTTCTAACAGTTTTCATTTTATTCTTTAAGTCTTGTATAATCTTTGCATGTATGCATACATCTGTACACATATACATTTTTTAGAAAATCTTTTTTTTTGTATACCAACTAGCCCAATCCCATAAAAAAGGAAAAGATGGCAAAAGAGAGCCTACTGTGATATTTGAGAGGTCTCTCTCTCACTATATATAGTTCATCTTTTGCTGGAGATATTTTTTAAATATGGACAAATAGAGAAATTGAATAGTTAAACCATGACCTCGGCTGGAGACCCCTGAAACTGAGAAAATGCCCAAGCCTACACTGGCATATAATCAGGATTTCCATTTTTTATGGGCAACTCAAGGAAATGTGTAGATAACACTTAAGGAAATATTGCACATTAAAAAAAATTAGATCCTTAAAAAAGCAAAATGTTGTTATCCAGCCAAAATATACCAGCTGTCCCTTCATCCCCTTATACAGAGAAAACATATTTTAATAGATACACACTCATGCATATTTATATATATTTTAGTATAATTATTATTTTTTTTAATCAAGTGGATAACAAAAATATGGAAAAGAAGATGCAATGGAAAAATCTTCAGGCACAGTTAAAAAAAAAAAAAAAAGAACATACTTATTTGTCCCATTTAAAAACATACACATATGTTGCAAACACAGAGGGAGCAAAGTTAGGATTTGGTCTGCAAGAAGAATATGCAGCTGCCAACAGTCCAAACAAATAAATTTTACACATAGAACATTTTTTTTCAGAAAAGATTATTTTTTTTCCTGTAAATGTGTGAATGCATGTCAGTTATGTGTGTTTGTTAAAGAGACCTGCTTGCCTTAAGCATCTCAAATTGGAAAAAATTTAACAAGAAAACACAAAAACTATTAGAGGAGCGAAGTGACAAAAATTATCCCCTTAATTATTTACTTCTTGTGCAGTATGATTTATAAGTTATCCATTGCACCTATAAATATATTAATGAAGAAGGGTGTTTGCAAACAGGATATTATATACCTAATATCTTATTTGCAGACATGTACATATCTATATTAATAAGTGTATGAGTGCAATAGACATCCTACATGTTTTTTTAATAAAAGGAAAATCAAACAAGAAATAAAATATTTAACAAGATGGTTGTACCACTTTTTTCTCCTATAAGTTCTCCATGCTTTTTTCCCATTTAAGATGTTTTACATGGTAAATCGCTTAGAAACATACACCCACTGATGTTTCAAAATAAATATTTTCAGAGGCAGTGTGCATATATATACATTTATAAATGCATGTATAGTTATGGATTCAGAAATATACAGAGATGAGAGATAAAGTATACTGCAAACAGTGTACGATGTTTCCTTTGCTAAATATTTGCCTGTTCTTAAATTTGCAAATTATAGGACAGACATACATTATCAATATATAGTATACTGGCTACACTACCAGTAAGCACAGATGTGTGGTGTCCATCTGCACTGCGGAGACATTCCGTCTCCTGGACACCTCACACGACTGTGGTACCACAGGGAAGGAGATCCTGTAGCCTTTTCGGCATAGCTCTGCAAAGCCCTCATATGCCTTTGGTGAGAGAACTGTAGGGGTTTAGTATAGGGGTGTGTAGAGCGTAGAAACACAACCATAGTCACTCAGCATCTGACTCCATGAGGTAAAAGCACTTAACTTTTCATCCCCTTCTCTTATTGCACTCGAACCTTAACAGAGACTCGCCACTGGTGAGACAGGAAAAGTGTCTCTTTGCCCCTAAAGCCCCTCCCCCCTGCAAACAAGCAATCCCCACTTTCACATCTTAACACTATACTAAATCCTGGGTTTCTCTCCTAATGTACAGGAACAGCAGGTCTCAGAAGCTGGAAAGCCGAGGTCCAGCATTGCCACCAGACAAGCTTTTTTTAATTTCTTGTTATCATTTTCTTTGAAAATCAATTGTGTGTCTGACCAAGCACAGCCTGCACACTCCCCTCTCCCATAGGGAATTTCCCCCTCTCATGGTTAGAGCCTTCCCTAGGAAGGAGAAAAGAAGGGGGACAACCCAGCAGCCGGAAGAAAAAAAAGCAAACTGCAGAACTTGAAGTGTTACATTCCCCTATATGTGCTGGTGTAATCCTAAGGTGCTCCCTGCTCCCCCACGACACAACTTATTTTGACATCATCATATATTATGTTCTAGGCTTAGCTTATATAGCACACCAGGAATTTTTCTCTATATAAATACACAGGGAATTATAACATACACTGCTCTACATACAACACTCCAATCCACACACCAGAAATTATATCCAGTGTCTTCTAGGAAACTGTGTTGTTCAAATGCCTCAAAAAGTATTTATGAATTTTTCCTATAGATAAACAAAGGGGAGAAACCTTTTAATAAACATGTTCCTTTATCTCTACATGTCTATGGCTATGCCAGTTGTAACATCATATTCTCATACTACCAGCAGTTTTACTTCTGCCTTCTTAATGCTATTAATTATTCCTCTGATCCTCACTAAACCCTCCTGGAGTTCTTCAGCAGTAATGGCTATTAACAGCAGGTTTTATAAGAATTAAAGTAAAGTCCTCTCTAGGGCCCTGCACACACTTGGTGAGACTGCGCTACGATTTCTGAAAACCTGTGTGAGAGAAGGAAAGAAATAGACACCAAAAAGACAGGAGAATCTTGAGCCGGGAGAATGCATTTGAGTATGGGTCACTACCCTTTTGTGGTACAACTAAGGTGGTTTTACATATTATATACAGGTGCTTTCTCTGTCCCTAGTGGAGTCACAGTTTCATTGATCACATGTGCCACTTCACATCTTACCCCCTTTCAAAATGCCTCCCTTCCAACTAAAACCTATTCCAAAGGAAGAGAAGACACTATGCAAAGAGCGATGATCTGACTGCCATTGATCATTCCATCAAAGGATCTATGAAACATTCAATGGGAAGCTTGAAAAGTCTAGGGATAGAGGGTTTTGGAACAGAGGTGCATGTTTTCAGTTTATTCTCTTTCTTGTTCCTGTATTTTTAGGATGACATGTTTTTACTTCCCTGTGCACTATTCCTCTTCCTTCATCTTTTATTTGGGTTGACTTCAAGCATGGGACAAAATCAGGGCAAATACAATGATTTATATTTTTTTAGTGTCAGAAAAGAAAAGAATCTGCAAACAAGAACATTTGCAAACAAATGCCCTTAAGGGCTGAATTTAAGAACTGGTCAACATTCTCACAGTTTATTTTATACAAGGCTTTGTTCATAGGGATACTGATGGCATTTCTTCCCTTTCAAAAACTGCAAGAAACTAATTCCTGAAGCAAACTGTTTACTACTTAAAACTGTGCAAAACTGACTTGTAGATTTTGCATTTGTTGTCAAAAATATGTTCCTTTCTCCCTTCTCTTATCTATCAAAACGTCCACAAACCCAGCAGGAAAAATGTCCATTTTCAAAGCTGCCAAACATCTTTTATTTTTGAAGATGAGCAGTGTATAAGTTTTGGTCCTTAGGACATCTAACTTTTTTGCCCATTTTCAAAAATAAAAACATCCAAGCAAAAAACGTACAAAAGCAAGTTTTGTAGACAACCACCAACTACCTTGTCTGCTTCTACATGTGTGGGATCGCAGCAGAAGGAATCTCCATCAGCAGAGCCAGTTTCGGGGTATTCCTGGCGGCTCAGATGATGGGGATTCCCCCTGCCAGGTTCAGCTAAGCCACCGAGCCCTACACCCCTCCCCCTGACATCCCCTTGATATCCCATATCTCCCCCAACATCTCCGCCTCCCCCCCCAACATTCCCCGGTTCCCTTCCCACATCCCCAGAACTCCCCTTATCTTTGGAAGAGCAAACAGCAGGAGGGAAGCTCATGCCCTCCTATCTACAGGGCCGCATGCTGCAATGATGGGGCTTCCCCCTTCCAATGCAATTTGGGAGAGGAAAGCCCCATCATTGCAGCACGCGGCCCTGTAGGCAGGAGGGCGTGAGTTTCCCTCAAGCCGTTTCCTCTTCCAAAGGTAGGGGGGGTTCTGGGGATTTGGGAGGGGGACCCAGGAATGTTGGAGGTGGGGGGACAGAGATGTCAGGGGAGATACGGGATATCAGGTGGATGTCGGGGGTGGGGTGTAGGGCTCTGCGGCTCAGCTGATCCTGGCAGGGGGAATCTCCATCAGCTGAGCCACCAGGAATCCCTGAAACCAGCTCAGTGGATGAGGATTCCTCTGCTGCGATCAGCTGATGGGAAGC
This sequence comes from Geotrypetes seraphini, assembly GCF_902459505.1. Lineage (NCBI taxonomy): Eukaryota > Metazoa > Chordata > Amphibia > Gymnophiona > Dermophiidae > Geotrypetes > Geotrypetes seraphini. Next base: position 69,279,159 of record NC_047094.1, on the reverse strand, counting down.
CTATGGGTTTGAGGTTTTTTCCCACTCTTTGGGTAGTGGGAGGGGGTTGTGACCACTGGTGAAGTAAAGGGGAGTCATGCCTTAAATCCCCCAGTAGTCTTCTTGTCAGTTTGGGCACCTCAAACAGATCTAACTGCCAACGTCTAAGTTCCCTTTAGGAAAGCTTTGATTATGGCTGGGGTACATCCAGGTTGAAACCCGCCCGATTCTCGCCCATAACACACCTCCCAACGCACGTCCAGAAAGTTGGGTTTGATTATCAGCACTTGGACATCCTAATAGCAGGGATGTCCAAGTGCCGACTTAGGCTGGTTTTTGGACATTTTAAACTTTTGATTATGAGCCCCATTGACCACACATTTCAATCCTTGTGTGGGTGTTCCAATAATATGTGGGTTGGCGACTTGAGATGTACTAGAAACTGGTAACCAAAAAAAATCTTGACTGAGGTACATTAAATCTGTTTTACAGAAAGTCATCCATTTGCTATCCACAGCCACTTACATTGTCCATCAAGTAGTGACCTAGCAGCCATCATCTGAATTTGTATCTTTAGTGCTATTTGTAAATTTATTGATTTGCTATTTTGTTATTTTTTGCTCTCTTTTTTTTTTTTTTTTATACTGTAACTCAAATTTACAAATTGTCTCTTATTTTTTAATGTATATATTTAAGTTTTGAATATCTTTGGTGGATGTAATTTAAAGATGATATAGCAAAATTTGAAACAAACCTAAACAAATTTCTCTACCTGTATTTTCTTCTCTGCTTCTCTTTCTCTTGTTCAGTATGGTGCTAAGCAAACCAGCAGTGCTCTATAAATGGTGAAGCAATAGTTCACTCCTTTAGTCAGGGCAGTCATGCCCCCTCTATAGGAGTTTTGGGACTGGGGGAAAAAAAAAACTGAGAGAGGCGAATATAATGCTAGGTATAATCAAGAAAGGTATTACAACCAGAAAGAAAGAAGATAACCTGCCATTGTAACAGGCGATGGTGCGCCCGCATCTGGACTACTGCGTCCAGTATTGGTCACCGTACCTTAAAAGGGATATGGCGATACTCGAGAGGGTTCAGAAGAGAGCGACACGTTTGATAAAAGGTATGGGAAACCTTTCATACACTGAAAGATTGGAGAAACTGGGGCTCTTTTCCCTGGAGAAGAGGAGACTTAGAGGGGATATGATTGAGACCTATAAGATCATGAAGGGCATAGAGAAAGTGGAGAGGGACAGATTCTTCAAACTCTCGAATACTACAAAAACGAGAGGGCATTCGGAAAAGTTGAAAGGAGACAGATTCAAAACCAATGCTAGGAAGCTCTTCTTCACCCAACGGGTGATGGACACCTGGAATGCGCTTCCAGAGGACGTGATTGGACAGAGTATGGTACTGGGGTTCAAGAAGGGATTGGACAATTTTCTGAAGGAAAAGGGGATAGAGGGGTATAGATAAGGGATTGCTACACAGGTCCTGGACCTGTTGGGCCGCCGCATGAGCGGACTGCTGGGCACGATGGACCCCTGGTCTGACCCAGCAGAGGCACTGCTTTTGTTCTTAATTGGGAAAATAGATGCATCATCAACTACAAGTTAAAAGCCCTGACCAAAAGTTAAAATTGTATAAGAGAAAATGCCAGGCCTTATATAACATGTTTGTATCTGAATTCCTGAAACACAGAAGCTGAAGTACACTTGGAACTCTCCATGGTCCTGATCCATGCTACAGTGCCAGGTGCATCATAAATAGAACTCTCCATGGTTCTGGATTTTTTTTTTATAAATGGAGAATATGAAGTACACTTCTCCCTCCCTATTCGCGGGGGTTAGGGTCAGAGCCAGCCCGCATATAGGGAAATTTTGCGAATAACTTTTGGGCCAGCTCTGACCCACCTGCAGACCTTACCTGGTGGTCTAGCAGTGACGTGGGGCAGGAGCAATCTTCCTACACTCCTGCCCCGTGCAGAGCTGTGCTGTAGTTCATGTTGTAGTCTCTCGAGACCACAGGAACTCACAGCACGGCTCTGCACGGGGCAGGAGTGTAGGAAAATCGCTCCTGCCCCGTGTCACCACTAGACCACCAGGTAAGGGCCATATTCCTGGGGCGGCTGCTCGCCTCCTCTCCTGATTGCCCCCCTCCTGCTCTGATCACCTCCCTCCTCGCCCCAATCCAAGTCCCGGGCCATTTTTTTTCTATGCGGGCTGCCAACGAACATTTCTCAGGGGGGGGCCTGGGGGAAAAATCATGAATAATCGAAACCGCGAATGGAAGTGTATAAAGTATTTCCCTATTTCAGACACGACATTTTTAAAACTACCACATGTAATATATGCACACAGTTTTGTGGGATTACAGTTAGGAAGATTTTGCATATGTGCCAAGGATACTCTTTTTTTTCATATAGATTTTAGGACAGTGTCTCACAAACTTTCCAGCCGGCAGCACACTAAATCCAGTGCCCCAGCTGGAAGGCACCCGGAAGTGTGCAGAGGCCCATCTGGCTATGACCCGCTTCGGTGGAAGGATCTGGGAGCTGCAAAAATTTGGAATGAGCTTCCTTCAGAGATTAGGTTTGAAAAATGCTAACATATTTATTTCAAAAATCTCTTGTTGATGCTTCCATTTTAACATGAGTGTAGGATAGAAATTTTCTTATTTCCAGTTGTACTTAAGAAAATTTGTTAACCTAGTCGAGCCCTTTTACAAGGGATAAATCGGCATATAAAGTCAAGAACTGGATTGGATTGGAGGAGAGACACTGGCCAGGAGGAAGGGCATCCTCGCTGGCTGACTTCCTACAAGACATGCCTCTCGCCACGAGAGGCATGTTCTCCTGGCCAGTGTCGCAGCTCACCTGAAATCTCAGGAGGCACAGAGTTTGCGATACACTGTTCTAGGTAACAGATTCCTTCAGTGCCAGAGATTCTCACTGAACTACAAGAAGTCAGGAGTGCTTTTAATTAAACTGGGCAATCTAAAAGCCCCCTCCCACCCAAATTAAACAAGTTGTTAAAATGCATATAGGAAAAGCACTGAAGAAGGATCATTGGCAATGTATGATTCTTGCTGTATTTTTTGTGATTTTGGCCCCAATCTTTACACAGCATCCCAGGTACCACTTTAAAAATTGTACTTCTCTCCTAGCCCCCCCCCCCCCCATCCTTTCAATCACATTCTTCTACATATGTTTCCTTATCGGTATGAATTTTCCCAAGCTTCTTTTGACCCAAGTATGTTGTGACTGACTTAAGATAAATTTTGTCTAAAGTATAGATGTATAACTTACATGAATAAGGAATATGTATGAAAGATACTTTTATGGACAATAGTTATAAGTGAAGCTTTGACTACTGTCACTGCACACCAAACTCATAAGAGTCCATGTCGCACATATGGAACTCTGGTTCTCATCAGTTCCATAGTAGTATGGCTTCTATATTAAGTAGCAAGACTAACAGCAAGTTAGCAGTATATTAAGTAGCAAAAAAAGGTCAATTAACTATACCATTAGTTAAAATATATTAATTTAAAACAAAAGAGTATCACAACTTGTTCTGGACAAGCCCATCGAAAATGATGTGAAGAGATGCTGCCAATCCAATCCATTTCCTCCCAGCATGATACCTCACATACAGGAGGCTGGCCCAAACATGAGACAGGAGAACAGCAAATAATGCTGCATGCTATGTATCATATTCCGTAGGTCAGTGGTTTTCAACCCAGTCCTCAGGGACCACCTGGCTAGTTGGGTTTTCAGGAATCTACAAAGAATATGCATGAGAGATATTTGCATGCAATAGAGAAAGTACATGCTAATGTATCTCATGTGTATTCATGTGGATATCCTAAAAACCAGACTGGCCAGGTGGAACCTGAGAACTGGGTTGAAAATCACTGCTGCAGGTGATGGGAAGAAAGTGGAACAGAATAGGCAGCTTCTACTCATGACAAACTCTTCACCTTCTTACTCTTTCTCTCACCAGGACAGCTCCACATCGACTCCACATCTGAACCTGAAGAACAGATTCCAGGTCTTGCAGGAGGAGACTACCGACGTGGAGCAAGACCAGGATCAACACATATCTCCTTCTCCGGGGACAATGGATCAACACACCCAAAAGAAGCGTAGAGTCATAGCCATTGGGGACTCCATGTTGAGGGGCACCGAGGGACCAATATGCAGACCAGATATGCAGTCGAGGGAAGTCTGCTGTCTTCCTGGAGCCAGAATACGAGATGTGACCACCTGTCTTGATAGACTTCTCAAGCCCCAGGACTACTTCCCCATGCTGCTCATCCACGTCGGAACGAATGACACTGCCAAGAACACCCTGGAGGACATAGCCAGAGACTTCGGAGCTCTGAGAAAGAGGCTGAAGCAGACAGGAGCACAGGTAGTATTCTCTTCAATTCTTCCTGTTAGGGGCAGAGGAAGGGACAGGGACGAACGTATCCTGAAGACGAATGAGTGGCTACAACGATGGTGCCGGGAGATGAATTTCGGATTCCTGAATCACGGAGAGACACTACAGGGACTACAGGGACCAGACGGACTCCACTTGACCAACAGAGGTAAGAACGTCTTCGGACACCGACTAGCCCACCTACTTCGAAAGGCTTTAAACTAGGTAAGTCGGGGGTGGGTACCCACTTTTACACCAGAGCAGTAAGTAACAATCCTGATGTGGTGAACCAAAACTCCGCTTCCAAGTCTAAGGTAAGTACCCTTACTGCAAAAGAATTGCTAGAAGACACTTTAACTCAAATGGGTGGCTCTCTGCATGAGCTTAGTAAACAAAAAGAGTGGAGAGCTATGTATGTTAACGCACACAGCCTAGGGAATAAATTTCTAGAACTGGAAACAGAAATAGTTAATGCAGACCTAGACGTAGTAGCAATTTCAGAAACATGGTTCACAGACTCTCATGGGTGGGATATAACTATACCAGGATACAACCTGCTTCGCCAAGACAGAGAGGGTAAGTTAGGAGGAGGGGTAGCACTTTACATCAAAGAAAACATCAAGACAACCAGAATCACGGATATCAAGTATACTGGGGAATCCATCTGGGTAAACCTGGCCAGAGGCGGAGAAAAATGCCTGTATCTTGGTGTGGTGTACAGACCTCCAAGACAATCGGAGCACAAGGACATTGAATTAATTGAAGACATTGAGAATATCACCTTACGGGGAGACGTTGTTCTGTTGGGAGACTTTAACATGCCTGATGTAGATTGGAACACACTCTCAGCAACTACTTATGATAGCAGGAGGATATTAACGTCCATGAAGGGAGTACGGCTCAAACAATTTGTATTAGAGCCCACTAGGTCCCAGGCCATCCTGGACCTGGTACTTACGAATGGGGAAAGCGTCTCAGAGATCTCGGTGGGAGAACCGCTAGCCACCAGTGACCATAACATGGTATGGTTCAACCTTAGGAAAGGCTTCCCTAGATCACAAACAAAAACAAGGGTACTCAATTTCCGGGGCACTGACTTCACACGCATGGGAGACTTCATCCATCAGACGCTTCAAGTTCAAGAAGTAACGGATAATGTGGAGGTTATGTGGTCAACCTTGAAATCGACCCTTCATGAGGCAACTATCCGCTACATAAAATCAGTAACTAAACAACAAAGAAAAAAGAAACCCCAATGGTTCACTGATGAGGTCTCGTACCTCGTCAAGGATAAGAAAAGAGTGTTTCTCTTGTATAAACGCACGGGGGAAAAAGAAGCAAACATTGAATACAGGACAAAGTCTGCAGCGGTCAAAACAGCAGTCAGGGAGGCCAAACTTCGAATGGAAGAAACTCTAGCGAAGAACATTAAAAAAGGGGACAAATCCTTCTTCAGGTACATTAGCGACAGGAAAAAGAACGCAGACGGGATAGTACGCCTTAGAACGCCAGACGGGAATTATGTGGAAACAGATTCTGAAAAAGCCAAACTACTGAACAATTACTTCTGTTCAGTCTTTACCTGCGAGGCGCCAGGGCACGGGCCACGGCTGGAAGCAAAGGAAAGCAAGGAAGACCCATTTCTGAATTTTGAGTTCACACCAGCTGATGTTTACAGAGAACTTTCAAGACTTAAGGTGAACAAAGCCATGGGACCGGACAATTTGCACCCAAGAGTGCTCAGAGAGCTGTGCGATGTTCTGGCGGAACTGTTAGCCATGCTCTTCAATCTCTCCCTAAGTACGGGGAGAGTCCCCCTGGACTGGAAAACAGCTAACGTCGTTCCTCTGCACAAAAAGGGTTGCAGAGCAGAGGCTGCGAATTAGAGACCAGTGAGTCTCACATCAATAGTGTGTAAACTCATGGAAACTCTACTTAAAGGTAAATTAGACACGATAATGGATGAAGGGAATCTAAGGGATCCCTGTCAACATGGATTCACCAGAGGCAGGTCATGCCAATCCAATCTTATAAGCTTCTTCGATTGGGTGACAGGAAAGCTAGACTTGGGAGAGTCTCTGGACATAGTGTACTTGGATTTCAGTAAAGCTTTCGACAGTGTCCCACACCGTAGACTATTAAACAAGATGAAATCGATGGGTTTGGGTGAGAACCTAACTGCATGGGTCAGTGATTGGCTGAGTGGAAGACTTCAGAGGGTGGTGGTCAACGGCACCCTCTCTGAGATATCGGAGGTGACTAGTGGAGTGCTGCAGGGCTCAGTCCTGGGACCATCCCTTTTCAACATATTCATAGGGGACTTGACCCGGGGGCTTCAGGGTAAAGTAGCACTGTTCGCCGACAATGCCAAACTGTGTAACATAGTAAGTGAAAGCAACCTCCAGGATAGTATGACACAAGATCTGATCACGTTAGAAAACTGGTCCTCGACATGGCAGCTAGGCTTCAACGCTAAAAAATGTAAGGTCATGCATCTCGGCAGAGGAAATCCATGCAGAACATACTCCTTGAATGGAGAAACGCTAGCTAGGACTTCAGAGGAACGGGACTTGGGGGTAATCATCAGTGCAGACATGAAGGCTGCCAAACAAGTAGAGAAGGCCTCATCAAAGGCAAGGCAAATGATGGAATGTATCAATAGAAGCTTCGTCAGTCGTAAACCTGAAGTCATAATGCCACTCTACAGAATCATGGTGAGACCCCATCTGGAATACTGTGTGCAATTCTGGAGGCCACATTACCGGAAAGATGTGCTTTGAGCTGAGTCGGTCCAGAGGATGGCCACTAGAATGGTCTCGGGGCTCAAGGGTCTCTCATACGAAGAAAGACTGGGCAAACTGCAGCTCTATACCCTAGAGGAGCGCAGGGAAAGGGGTGACATGATTGAGACATTTAAGTACGTCACGGGTCGTGTCGAGGTGGAAAACGATATATTCTTTCCCAAGGGACCCTCGGTCACAAGGGGGCACCCGCTCAAACTCAGAGGAGGGAAATTTAGTGGTGACACCAGGAAGTATTTCTTCACAGAAAGGGTGGTAGATCACTGGAACAGACTTCCGGTGCAGGTGATCAAGGCCGCCAGCGTGCTCGACTTTAAGAATAAATGGGACATCCACGTGGGATCCCTATGAGGGTCGAGTTAAGGAACTAGGTCATTAGCATTCAGACTTAATGGGGTGGGTCAATAGAGTGGGCAGACTTGATGGGCTGTGGCCCTTTTCTGCCTTCATCTTTCTATGTTTCTATGATCCCAAAACAACAGATTAACCCAAAATTAACATGATCCAAACTGTCCCACAGTCTTTTCCTCACCCCTGGACTCGTAGTAACATGTCCCCCAACCCTACAGCCACCTTTAAAGCATGTAGGTAGCACCAAAATAGAAAATGGGCAGAAAATAGCTAGAGAGATGGAGGGCCATAACAGGATAACTTACCTTGCACACAGTGTGGGATGGGAAGCAACATTCAAACCAGTGAAATCTGCACCCTGTAAAAGAAAGGATCTTAGTCATCTTCATAATTAAACAATTTATGTAAAACACCTAAAGGAAGAAGATAGATGCACAAGCAGACAGTCTGCATCCATTTGTAGACAAATGTACATAATGTCCATGTAAAGGCACAGATGTATACATATGCACTAAGACATGCAAACACATGAACCCAGACATACAGAAGCAGATATCTTTAGGACTCTATAGGGGATGTGTGTATGCACAACCATGATCTGAATACCATGGTACACATATTTAGATTAATACTAGTACAATACAACAAAGATGCTTTCAATTGAAAAATACCTAAATCAGGCAGTACACACATTTGCAGATTATAATGTGTGTGTGTGTGTATATATATATATATATATATATATATATATATACAGCTTTAATTCTCCCCTGTTTGGGGGAGAGGAGGGCACCCCAACCTGCCATACCACTCCACAACTTAAACAGTTCTACAGCTGCACCAGTGTTCCCCAATCAATGGCAGCTAAAGATGCTCCAGCTTTTCTCTGGTTATTGGCATCTCCTTTCCAGAGACCTGATTAAATCAAGGTTCAGGGGGGCTCTAAGAAACTGGAACAAGAAAGGTACAGAGGCTCCCCCCACCCCTACGAAGGGGCATATTAACAGACTTGCTCTCCAAAGTTTAACGCCCATGTGGTTACTCCAGCTAATCAGTGGATGTCATCTGTGGAGTGAAGTCTTGTTTAAAGAGATTTAGCACGAGAATCAATACGAAATTTAAAAATCAATGCAGTTAGTATGAGAAAATCAATGGTGTTTAATCGCCTTGCCGATTCAGAGTCAAAACAATTAGAAGCGAGAAATGCTCGACATCGTACCTACACGGCATTAGCGTCAATATTTGTGTAAGTGATGGGAGCCATTTAGGGGCGGGGGGTGTTTCCTGGGATTGTATTAAAACCAATGCTGACTCCACAAGCTGCAAGCTTTATCCCACAGCACAGCTATGGAGGCGGGGAGGGAGGTGGAAGACAGCATAAGAGAGGATCTCGGGACAGCAGTACAATACAACCACACACACACTGTACAAACACACCATAGAGAAATAATACCACAACCCAAGTTTCATACACACAGCAACATAACACTGGATAGCGGAGTGACAGGATCATTTTATATGACTTTATATTAGCAGAGGTGACTGCTCATCTAGCACACAGACAACAGCACCACAAATAGCTGCAGAGAAACAGCCAGACAACAAGGCATCAGCTTGGCAAGAAAACCGTGCAACACAATTAAAGCAAAAGTGCAGCAGAGCACAAACAAAAAACATATCCCAGCAGCAAACTCAACACAACTACAGCCAGCCCAGGAGTGAGGCACTGAAAAGTAATCCATTGAAGATTTTGTAGGCACTTTCCCCCCAGATTCTATTAAGTAAGATGCCCAAATTCCCAACTAGCATGCAAATTTGGGCATGTAGTCTAGTGCCAGTTGTGCCCGACTTAATTGTTAAATTTGGCGCCCATTGGTATTAAGTACCAATAATAGCCCTTAAGTGGTGTTAATTGGAGCTAATTTATAGTTATATGCATAGCTGCATTATTCTATAAACATAGCACCCAAATGCTATAGTGCATCTCTGGCAACTGTGTACATGAGTTACAGAATACTAAATCACTTATGTACATAACTGCCAACTTTAGAACATAACAGTTGCCATACTGGAACAGACCGAAAGTCTATCAAGCCCAGTATTCTGTTTCCAACTGTGGCCAATCCAGGGCACAGGTACCTTGCAAAATCCCAAAAGAGTACAACAGATTTTATGATAGAGGTCTATAAAACACTGAATGGTGTGGAAAGAGTAGATGTGAATCGCTTATTTACTCTTTCCAAAAATACTAGGACTAGGGGGCATGTGACGAAGCTACTAAGTAATAGATTTAAAACAAATTGGAGAAAATATTTCTTCACACAACGTATAATTAAAAACTCTGGACTTCGCTGTTGGAGAATGCAGTGAAATCAGTTAGCTTAGCAGGGTTTAAAAAAGGTTTGGATAATTTCCTAAAAGATAAGTCCATAGAACATTATTGAGATGGCTTGAGGAAATCACTGCTTATACCAAAGATAAGAAGCATAAAATCTGTTTCACTACTTGGGATCAAGCTTGGTACTTGGGACCAGGGCTGGCCACGGTTGAAAACGGGATACTGGGCTTGATAGACCTTCGGTATATCCCAGTATGGCAATTCTTATGTTCTTATGGGTTTTCCAAAGGCCATTTTAATAATGACTTATGGACTTTTCTTTTAGGAAATTATCCAAACCTTTTTTAAACCCTGCTTAGCTAAACTGTTTTCACCACGTTCTTTGATAACAAATTCCAGAGTTTAAATTACACATTGACTGAATAAATATTTTCTCCAGTTTGTTTTAAATCTACTACTTAGTAGCATCATTGTATGCCCCCTAGTCCTAATATTTTTGGAAACAGTAAACAAGCGATTCACATCTACCTATTCTACTCTACTCAGTATTTTATAGACCTCTATCATATCTCCCCTGAGCCATCTCTTCTCCAGGCTCAAAAGCCCTAGCCGCTTTCGCCTTTTTACATAGGTGAAGTCAACCCATCCTTTTTATTATTTTCATTACCCTTCTCTGTACCTGACATGGCATAAGTACTTGTGCCTAAAGTTAGACATATGCTTGCCAATTTATACCCTATTCTATATCTGCAATTTCGTGTGCAATTACTGCTACAGAATTAGTGCTTGGTGCCCATATTTCTGGCACCTAATTTTGGTGTCCTTTATAGCACCTACCCTTTAATGTGCAACCAAGAAGAATGGCGACTTTTTGAAGATCATCATCCCTGGACGCAGGCAGCATTCTGCTAAAACACCAATGCAATTGTGATCATTTTTGGATTCACCTTTTGAGAATTATCTCTTTTTGGAGGACTGAATTGTTGTTGGTGTCAAGTGTTATATATTGGAACCCTGGTGTAGCACTGCCTCAGAAAATGGTCACTGAATTTTTGAGTGCATACATGAACCTTGATATTATTGTTTGTGACTGAGAACACAAAGAATTTCATATTTTTACACTATTTTATACATATACAAAAAGAAGGGACAGATACACACCAGATTTGCTCCTACTTAAAATCCTAAGATCATCTAAGATGGAACTCTACTACCCTTAATAACATAATAGAAGATAATATAATTTACAATTCATTAATTAAAACATTGACAAAATAATTTTACAGTATATCATCTACATTTTTTTTCTCACTTTTAATCTTTTGGGATGTTTTCTGAAATGAGACTGTTTCACGACTATGCTACCTAATTTGGGCCCCTTTTCACTAAGGTGCGCTAACCGTTTCAACGCTTGCTAAATATTAGCACGCAATAAACGCCAACACGTCCATAGACTTATAATGGGCGCGTTAGCATTTAGCGCACGCTAAAACGCACAGCGCACCTTAGTAAAAATGGGGGTTGATATACTGAGCATTACCGCGCAGATAGTCCCCCAGATCAATGCTCAGATTAGGATTTCCACTCTTGGCGAGTTGGCTGGGACTGGGGATGCGGAGCAGGCAGTATCTATAGCCCCTTGGGTGGGGGGAGAGTTTATGGTCAAAGTCAGGGCATGGATTTAAAAGTTCAGTAGGAAACCAGGCTACATAGCCTTGACCAAGGTTGGTCACTACAAAGGATCCAACAGAATACGTTTTGGGGTAGGGGAAATACAAAATAGGGGAATCCCCAGGTTGTGCAAATGAAACCTCCTGGCACCAAAACCCAACTAGGTTCTGACTATACTGGAAAAAAATGTTGAGTCATACAGACAACACAATAATACGACAGCACTTAACACACAATATGGCAGTGCCATAAACATGGCACTCTAAAACTATAGTGATATAACACAACAGGATAATAGTACAATATAAACACACCATCATATATGTCCATCACATATTCTTTCTTTTTTCACTTTGAAATTTACATTCGCTAAGCTATGAAGCTAAAAGCCACAAGAGCCATGAGAGCTTCCTTACAACTCTATACAAAGATACAAGAGAACTAATGAGGTGAGCACTGTGTAGTGGCTTTCAGGCTGATCCATTACTGTAGAGAGAGGGCTATTTCTACATCTACAATGCTGGGGTAAGAGCAAATGGGATCCCACTGCAGGTTCAACCAAGTTTTGCTTACCTGAATGCTAATGCAAGGAAGATATTACTGCTAATGACATAATTCTGCCTCCCAACACAAGCACACACACACTCGCTCTCTCTCTCCCTCTTCCCAAGAGGCTCCCACAGTTCTGGCAGAAAGTGAAGAACTGCTGCAGGGATCAGGCGGATCAATGTGTCAGCAAGCAGGTCAGCGGGAGATGTTAGATCCGCAATGTGCTAGAGGCACAGAGAAATCAATGCCCAAGGAGTGTATGCTTCCCTGACTGGGACAGGAGGGAGGGAGGGAAAAATTAACTAGGAATTTATCTGACAAGGACCTAATCAAATGGTCAATAACCCTGACCTCAGATGCTTAACCTATTGATAAGCTAGAAAGCCTAGAATGACAAGACCCAGAGACAGCTGGAAGCAGCAAAGCAGGGAAGGAAAAACTTTGTTCACTTAGAGAGAAGAGAAAAACTAAGCTTTTCAACAAAGTCTTCTTCCAAGCCAAAGAGGCCTTCAGCCTATCCAACCTGCCACACACTGAGAAGGAAATCCCAGCAATCCCATGCCCACATGCTATCTCCATGCCTTCAGGTCAGATGCTTACAAACAACTCCTTCAGGAAACAACTTTAAAATGACTTTGGAGGCTTCAGCCATCACCACATATTGCAGGTTACTAAAAAAAAAAATTACTTATTGATAAGTCAATCCAAAGGTTTTTCTTCCTGGAATCAGAAAGGAATGTTGTCCTGAGGAGCAAAAAAAAAGAGGTTGAAGCCTTCAAGGACTTTTTCCCTTCCACTGGATTTTCATAAACAAATTTGCTAAATGTGAGTTAGCAAAACAAAAGCTGAACTCAAGGATAGAAACCTTCTTCCAACCATACCCGTTAGGCATGCAGACAGGACTCCATTCCAGGCTTATAGAGGTGCACACGATGTAATGTGGATTTGGCACATAAGCGCACACATTGTAGAACATGGTCTTATACATTCTCCCATTTGTATACATACTACTATGCAAACAATCCTACATATTATTGTGTATTTACCTGTTGGTATGCAGTCCTATGCAATCTTACTGGCATGCACTTGTATCAGAGAAAGTTAAAGTTGGAAAAGGCCCTGCAAAACTCTTTGCTTAAGGCTCACTGTAAAAACCTCCATTCTTGATAAGGCCCTGTGACTTCTACAGCCTGGGAATGACAGACAGCTTTATTTCTGCATCCATAGGGAGAGATTCAACTCCTGACAGCTCCTAGGATCTCTCCCTGGGCGGCATAAGATGTCTGCCTAACCCCCTCTCATGGCCACTTCTCTGAACTACAGACTCATATTTGTCCTTTCAGACAAAGAGGTAGCCCTATTGAGGAGAGGTAAAGGCTGACCACTGATTTCCCATTCTGTCACCAGCCTCTCTCGTGCTCGCTGATCATCACTTATGTTACACTCCTACCAGAAGTGTATCATTCCATCTATTTCATATTCCCTGCTCCTCACTTTCTCTCAGCTCTATATGCTGACCCTGGCCCTAATCCGGGAACTGTCAGCTGGAATAGGAAATGCAGAACAGATGATAAAACAGGGAGAAACCTGAAAAAGAAGAGGAATAAAAAAAGAAAGCAGGCAAGGGAGGCAGAATGAAAGAGACAAGGCAAAAGAGAAAAGAAAAAACACACAAAGAAAGAGATGGAGGAAGAGAAGCCCTGCAGTATTCAGCATCTCCAAGGCAATCTGTTTGGTAGGGGGGAGAGGGTTTAGTGAAAGGGAGGAGAAAAGAGAAGGGGAAACACAGGAAAGCAATAATAGAAAATGACAGAGATAAAATTACTAATTTATAGAGAGAACGTAGTACTGTTCTGCTGACAGATTAAGAAAACCAAAAAGGTTTGCACACTTATGGTCTACAGAGGCACCTTCTGGCTTAGCAGCAGACACTAACTGATGAGAGTGAGTGAGTTCCTGGATTTTCCCCCCTCTTTGCCCCATGGGAAGTCCTCAGTCAGAAGCATACAGACTCTAGACTCATAGTCCCTTCTTTCTATTCAGACTTTTAGGCCTCACATCCCAAGAGCCAGTGTCTGAAAAGCACCTTTTCAGGACCTCATGCTCCCAAATCACCCAGTGCAATGTAATTTATCAACTTAATGTGGGTCCTCTGTCCAACACCCTTGGGAAGTAATTTTATGAAATCATGTTTGTACATGGCCTCTTCTAAAATACAAGCCAGCATAAAAGTGCACAGGATGATATGATGTTGCATACTTCGCCTTTGAGGATGTACAAAATTAATAAATACATAAATTGGGCAATACACATGTAGATTATGCTAATTATGTAGGTACTTAAACAATCTAGGCTTAAGCCACTATTTATCAGTGTTAAAGTAGGCACCATGTTATAAAAATTACCCTCTAACCCAGACATGGGCAACTCCAGTCCTCGAGGGCTGGAATCCAATCGGGTTTTCAGGATTTCCCCAATGAATATGCATGAGATCTATTTGCTTGCACTGTTTTCAATGCATATTCATTGGGGAAATCCTGAAAACCCAACTGGATTCTGGCCCTCGAGGACCGGCGTTGCCCATGTCTGCAAACCCCTAAATTTTGTATATGGCACCATAGGTTATATGTGCAAATCAGTGCGCATAGCCGATTTGTATGTGCAGCTTAATTGTTTAACAAGTTAAACTGCTAATTATCAGCTCTGATCAACCCCTAATAATTGATGGTAATTGGCACTAATTAGAAGTTACGCACACAACTTGGTAGGCGCACTCTATAAAGTGGTGCCTGCCAATTCTAATATGTGACTTTCAAAAGGGGGAATGGCCAGGGGAGGAGCATGGGTGGATCATGGGCATTCCTAAACTGGTACAGAATACATCTGATCCATGAAAAACTCAGGGGGCAGGTATTTAAGTCTGGTTTTCTTGGCCTAAATGATTGCGCCTAAGAGCCCCTTTTACAGAGCCACAGTAGTGGTAACTGCTACAGTAAATGCACAGAAGCCCAAAGGAACTGAATGGCCTTCGGTGCATTTACCGTGACAGCATCGCTACTGCAGCTTTGTAAAAGAGGCCCCAAATGTCAACGATGCAAACAGCCACCAAGCATTTGACATATAAAATTCTGCTCCTTACATTTAAACTCACAATCGTCTTTCAGTTCTAACATATCGAGAAATAGTTCATGAACATGTTAGGGCTGCCTTTTTTTCAGTAATTGTTCCTAAACTATGGAATTCTTTACCACTATCTCTTAGATTGTTGAATTCTTTAGAAAAATTTAAGACCGATCTTAAAACATTTTTGTTTGCAGATGCTTATAAAACATAATAATAAATTATGTTAATAAAAAAGAAGTATATGGCAGATTTAGCTGCACTGGAGGAGCTCTGCAGAACACAAGATTACCAAATTGTACTTACCTTCCCCCTCTCTTACTATAAAAACTGCGACTTGTTTGGAATTTGTTTATTGGCTGTATTATTGAATTTTAGATTGTAAGCCGCCAGAAGGACTGCCAAAGGTGTGGGATAGTAAGATTTTAATAAACTTGAAAAGTTATGCCGGAGTGTGGTCTTGCCTATATAGATAGATTGCTTCCTTCTTATATTCCTACACGAACACTTTGTTCTAGTCAACAAAATTTATTAAAATTATACCCTCAGCCCATCACATTACTTATGATACCACCAGTAAATCAATATTTTCAGTTACTGCCCCTACACTTTGGATCGCTCTCCCATCTTATCTTTACCATGAAACCTCTTAAAGATAGATTTAAATTTAATCTTAAATTCTTCCTATTTAAAGATGCATATGACATGTTATAAGAGGCTATTTCAAAATGGTTTTTACCAGCCTAAATAGGGAAATGCCTGTTTTTTTACCCTTCAACTCTTTCCACTTGTTATTTACCCGTGTTTTCTTTCCTATCAAAAGATATTGTATTTTTGCCCATTATCCTTTTGTTCTTTGCCTTTTCCCCGTTCTTTCCAAGCATTTGTTTTGTCGTCTCCCTTGTAGAAATTTTTAGAACTGTAAACCTCTCAGACATTTGATGTGCGGTATATCAAGATTAAAATAAACTTGAAACTCTATGTGACGTGTGCATTTTATAGAATTGTGCTAAGCACCGTTCTAGACAGTGCCATATATAGAATTTGATCCTAACTGTGCTAAAATTAAAGAAGTAAATTCAAGCATTGCTTTAGTAGAATATGAAAAGTCTAGAAATGAAGGAAGTGAGTGAGCCCAAGTTTGCACTGTGTGAGCAGCAGCCCCAACTGTTAAGACCTCTGCTTCAGGTACTGTCTATGCATGCTCCCTTATATCCATTCACAATTCAACCAGCTTTAAACAATAAATAAATCTATGAAATGTAAATCTTTCATTCATTCGCCTTATGCTTAAATCAATAAGCAAAGCACATATGTTTTAAGCAAGAAGTAAATGAGCAACAGATTTACTTTTAATTGATTGTATGCACTTTTTAAGGTAATTGCATTATGCATAAATCACGAGGCCTTGACTACTGATGCTATTGCTCCACATTCAAAACTTGTGCTACTTCAAGCTCTTGTTGCATATGCTACCATGTATTCAATATACACACAGGTGCTTTTCCATAGACCTTAAAACACTGATTACCCAGACCTATGAGAAAGTGCACTGCCACCTGCTGGACGAAGGAAGTTTCTATAGCGCTCACTGTCACAAGAAAGCCCACTAATACAGGGGTCCCCAAAGTCCCTCCTTGAGGGCCGAATCCAGTTGGGTTTTCAGGATTTCCCCAATGAATATGCACTGAAAGCAGTGCATGCACATAGATCTCATGCATATTCATTGGGGAAATCCTGAAACCCCGACTAGATTCGGCCCTCAAGGAGGGACTTTGGGGACCCCTGCACTAATAGGACACAGTAGCACTGGCTCATGGCATCACAAAGCAGTCAGCCAATGGTAGTCCAGTGCTTTTCACAAGGGCTGATGACATCACTATGTAACTGCAGGACGCACAGACTGCAACAATTATAAAGCACCACAGTCAGCTTAGGGCATTACCCAGTACTACAGTTTTCATTGTCAAAATGAGTTGTACAAATTTTTGTATCAACCAGACACAGCAGCGAGAGCTAAATGTATCTCTGCTCTTCAGCAAATCACTGACAAACACCAGATGCAATAGGAATCTTGTACAAATATTTGTAGTCAGGCCCTGAGATGGGAAAAGGTATATGTATATTTTATTTACATACAGTATACACAGTGAATCTGTTTATACCCCAGTGTATTTGTAGGGGGGGGGATGTGTGTTTCCCAGTCATTTAGTAATCTGGCCCCCGTCAGTGTATATATTTCTATAAAGGGTGTAGGTCTGCATACAGTGTGCAGATTTAAAATGCAGCATTTTATGAGAGGCTGGTTGGTCAAATCTATATAAATACAATGTGTGTCTATAAAATTGTGTACTTACAAATGTACATTTAGGCAGACAGTGTATGCAGTTATATACCCTCTGTATGTGCGTTTGGTTCACTTTGTTCACGTTGTAAGGCACACTGCAGTGCCCATCCCCATGTGTCACAGGGTTAATTTATCAGATGGTGGGGTTGAATTTGCTCCCTGGCCCTGAGGGTGGAGAGCTGGGGGAAGGGATCTTATCAGCGATGGAACACATAAATATGTATTGAAAACTGCCCTCAGAAAGGTCACAAGGCTGGGGGAGGGGCTGGTTCAGCTCTCTCTCTCTCTCTTTTTTCCCTCGCTCCCCCCCCCCCCCCCTTCTCACCAGTTGGATTCTTGTGGATAACACACTGACCTGTGTCTTTGCAGATTGCTAGTGAACATGAAGCAGGAGCAGAAAGAAATATCCCCAAATGAACTTCAAAAGCATTGCTCAAAGCCACTCAAACACCCTCCCCAAATTCAGACCGAAAGAAAGATTTGAGCATTCGCACACACATATATTGATACAGAATACAACTAGATACTCAGCAATAAGGAAGCCATTTGCTAGAAATTTTCTTTTTCTCAGAATAAAACCTTTTCCATAGAATCAGCCCCAAAGTCCCAGTGTTTACTGTTCTTCAAGAATTACATCTCACCATTCATGTACGAGTCTTGGATTCCATTCCCAGCTCTGGCACATGCTCCTCTAACTCTATCATCCAAAGTAGGAGACCTGGGTTCCAGTCCTCTCTCTGGTGCCTGCTCGCTAAACTTCTGTTCTACTAAGCAGAAGACCTGGCTCCACTAAGCAGAAGACCTGGCTCCATGCCCAGCCTAGTACCTGTCCTTTGAACTGGTTCTTCCAGTGGCAGCTAAAGGCTGCTCGGACAGTAACATCACAACAAAGCACCCTGAATGCAGAGAGCAAAACAAAACGCAACAGTGGAAAGTCTGGAGGCAAGGCATGTTGTCCACCTAATGAAAGCTTAAAAGGAATACAGCTTTGCACCCTGACCTCCTGAAGAAAGCCCAAGGCAGGATGTACAAGAGAATCAGATAAACTTGGATAAGTAGAGTAGCTATGCATGACAACCCCCTGATGAGAACCAGATGGAGAGAGATAAGGAGAGAAGGTGTGTATAATGGCTCCCTGATCAAAAGGCTTAACGGTCACAAGAAGAGAGAGAGATGGTATATGAATGATGTCTCCCTGATGAGAGATGGATAGGAGGTAGTAAGGAGAGAGGCAGTACTAGGGAAGACACATACAATGAAGGAATACACATCTTTAACAGAGAAGACTGTTCCCAGGAGACTCATCCTTCCAGATTTATAGATCACATTAGAAGCAAAGATTTATCCAGAAAGATTTATGTATACAATTTATAACTAGGATTCTAATAAGTACACAAGAATTAGCAAAGGCTAAGAAAAACTACAGTGTAAACCAGGTGGCCATACCATCTCCACAAGAGACTGCACCCATTACCCATACAACTCCCATCCCATAGAAGGTCACAGAGGATCACCTCCAGCCCCACAGGAGACTACACCTACCACAGAAAACCAGGCCAAGTGCACACCACTCCCACCTCCAGTCCCATGAAAGACTATGCCAATTGCACAACATCGCCTCAAGCCCCACGGTCAGAAGGAGGGGGGTAGGGAAGAATCATAACAGAGCAAAAAAAAGAGAAGAAGCAGGAATCAAGAGTCTTAAGATAATGAAGTGAGGGGGGCCTTTGAATCCATTACCTGATTAATGTGGGTGTGCAAGAGCAAATGTCCCTGTCCACCTGCAGCTCACGTGCATAATTCAGAAACACTATATATTATAAAACTCATTTATCAGGCTCTACATATCATCGGGAAAGTGCCAGAGCTCAGTGCTGAAGTCAATGAGTGATGTTATTAATAGCAGATCCATCCTGCCCACTCCTCCCCTAGATAACAGACCTTCTGCCTACACTAGGCCCCCAAATCAGCAATCAGCCATACCTTCAGAGGCATGGTAATCAAAGTAAACCAAGAAGGGAGACTAAAAGAGAAATGGAGAATTAAGGAAGGATGGATAAAGGTGGCAAATGGGAGTAAGAAAAGAGATGAAGAAACAGAAAGCCTCAGAAGACAAAATATAAAATATATAAAACAGAAAGCACCTGGGTGAGATGGGCAAAAGTTGGAAGAAGAATGAAAAATACTTCAATAATATATAAAACTCATAGGTTAAGGCCCAAGTCTATTCCAGAAAGCAAAGTCACATCATAGTCCCTTTCTGGCATAGGTCCCTATTAGAAACAGAGAAGAATGATGGCAGATAAAAGCCAACGGACCATCCTCTCCCTGAGAGATCCCATGTGCTGGTCCCATGTTTTCTTGAATTCAGACAATCTTTTGTCTCCACCACCTGTACCAGGAGAGTATTCCACACATCTACTACCCTTTCTGTAAAAAAATAATTTTCTTAGATTACTCCCGACACTATCACCTCTTAACTTCATCCTATGCCCTCTCATTCCAGTTTTCCTTCATTTGAAAAAGACTCACCTCCTGTACGTTAATGCCACAGATATTTGAATGTCTCCATCATATCCCCATTCTCCCATCTTTCTTCCAGAGTATACATATTGAGTTCCCCAAGTCTGTCCCCATACATTTTATGACAAAGGCCACTAACCAATTTTGTAGCAGCCCTCTGGACCAACTCCATCCTATTTATATCTTTTTGAAGGTACGATCTCTAGAATTGCAGACAGTATTCCAAAGAGGGCCTCACCAGAGAATTATACAACAGCACTATCATCTCCTTTTTCTTACTGGTCATTCCTCTCCCTATGCACCCGAGCATCCTCCTGGCTTTGACTGTTGCCTTTTCTATCTGTTTTGCTACCTTAAGATCATCCCCATGTCCTGCTTTTCTTTCAAACACAGAAGTACTTTGCCTCTTATACTATACTATTCTCTTGGATATTTGCAGCTCAAGTGCATAACCCTGCATTTTTTTAGCATTAAATCTTAGTTGCCAATTACTGGACCATTGCTCAAACTTCGCTAGATCCCATCTCATTTTATCCATACTCCCAGGGTGTTTACCCTATTACAAAGTTTGATATCATCTGCAAAAAGATGAACTTTACCAGACAATTCTTCCACAATATCACTCACAAAGACGTTAAAAAAACATCACGAGGACAGATCCCTCAAATTCCATTTACCACTACCCTTGGTCGTCTCCTACTTAACCAATTTTTAATCTAGTCTGTCACTTTAGAGCCCACACCAAGGGCACTCAGTTTATTTATCAATTGTTTATATAGCACCGTGTCAAAGGCTTTGCTAAAATCCAAGTATACCATATCTAGCGCCCATCCAATATTCAACTGTTTGGTTACCCATTCAAAGAAATCATTCAAATTTGTCCAACAAGACCTTCCTCCGTAAAACCATGCTGCCTTGGGTCCTGCAGTCCTTTCAGTTATAGAAATCTCACTATCCATTGCTTAAGAAGCATTTCTACGATCAAACAATTTTTTTATTAATGCAAAAAACACATATAATCACCAATGGCAAATTTAGGAATATAGATAATACAAGAACATCTAAAGTCATGCATCAATTTCAAATTGTAACATCAGAAGACAGAATAATACAGAAATATTGACACTGCAAGAATGAAAATACAATAGTGAAAAGTACATAATATAACAACATTCCTACCCCTCCACCCCTCACAACCTCAAGAGATGTGAACAATAAAGAGATTAGGCCATGACTATACAAAAAGAATAAATAACTCTTCGACAAGCTCAACAGAGGAATAACCCAAAGGAACACACCAGGACCCTGGATTATTATGAACCCCAGTGAAACCCCTTCTTAGACCATTAATTCCCAGCCCTCCAAAACCCTCGCCCATCTACCCAAACCCCCTCCTCCCCCAGCCATGCAGTGAAAAAGAAAGAGAGAAGCATGAAAGTGTGTGTGCGTGCACCAGTCAGAACCACCATATCAAATCCCCCCAATAGGAGGAACGGCCGTATCCCCCAAGCGATTGAGGAGAGAGCTGCGCACACGATGAGGCAACAATTGTATATAGGGGCCTCATACAGAATAAAAAAGTTTTGATTTCCTAAAAGTCAAACGAAGATCCCGGAATTCCCATAACAATAACTCATGAAGACGATTGCGCCAATGTCAGAAGGAAGGAGATATCTCCTGCGTCCAATGTTGTAAGATGCACTTTTTTCCCTACAATACAAGATTTGAGAACCCATAGACAAGGACCCTTACCCCAGACCCCTAAAAGAGAAACCTGCCCTAGAAGAACACCTAAGGGATGTAGCTGAAGTGGCTATCCACAAGATACCGAAAAAGAACCCACCAATATTGAACAAGCTGGGGACAGGTCCAAAAAGAATGTATGAAAGTATTTGAGGCTTGATGACACCAACGACAAAGATCTGAGGAAATACCTCCCATCAAAAAGAGACTATGTTGGAAAACATAAGCATGACATAAGACATGATACTGGCACTCCCGCAATTCCGCAGAACCAACCCAGGAGGGAATAAGCCACAAGAGTCAAAAGAAGTCCTCCTCTCTAACATAAACTGAGATTTTTGGCCCAAAAATGGGGGTCCTGGTTTATATTCGAGCTAACGCCCTCTCCCAGAATTATTGCAGGCCACCGCCACCAGGCTCTGCACCCTACCCTAGCCTCATACCTCATCTGCTAATCCCCGGTGGAGGTGCAGCGGGCAAGAGTGAACTTTCCAAGTTCCTGCCCCGCTGCTAACCGGCTGTTGCGAGTTTCTTCGGCCGCTGAGCAGCACAAGCAGGAGTGCGATTTGGCGCTGCTGCTCCGTGCTGAGCGGCTTCCTTACTGATTCCCGCAAATTCTCAGAGTTCATACAAAAATATACATCTTCAGAGCAGGCATAAATGTACACATTGGGGGCTGGATTTGGAAACTTAAGTCCCAATATTCAGCTATCAGTGTTTTGCTGACTGCCACCAGCATTATGTCCAGAAATTCAATGCAGAGCCATGTCTAGGACCAGCACTTAACTTCTGAATTTCAGGAGCTGGTCAATGCATGGTCAGTTAAGTGCATAAACACAGGACTGGCTTTTATGCGGTTAATCTGGCCAGTTAATGCGGAATATTGTCACTTAACCGGCCAAGTGCCATCTCCACCCCTGGAACACCCCCAAGATTTTTGGTTCAGCACTTACTGGTTAATCACTGAAAATTAGCAGGTCGCCCTGAACAGGCGATTTAACTGGCAAGGAGACATTTCTGGCATCTATGTTTTAGGCACAAAGTTAGGAAACTAGAACTATATCAGAATAGCATGCAGGACAGGTTTAGGGGCAGCCAAGTACACTGCCACAAAGTGGGTTCTCATCTGGATTCTTTGATCAGGCATACAGCATCCCATCTGGCTGAAGCTACTAAGGAGAATACACTCACCAATTTGGGGAGGTCACGGTGGAGTAATCATGGCTATAGTTAAGAAAGACACCTGCAAATTGCATTTAGTGTCTTATGATACAATTTTCTAGAAGCAGCCCTGGTGCAAGGCTCCAGAAAAGGAAGACTGGGAGCATGTGTACCTGAGGCCATAACTAGAGAGCAGGAGTCTCAGAGGACTCCAGGGTGGTGCAAGGCACTGACATCACAGCACTCCTACAAGATCAAGCCAACTTTGGCAAGAGACTTGGAGTGTGGGTATCTGGAGGCCACAACCAGAGATTAGGAGTCTTGGCAAAGTCCTGGGCAACTTGAGGT
Source organism: Geotrypetes seraphini (assembly GCF_902459505.1). NCBI lineage: Eukaryota > Metazoa > Chordata > Amphibia > Gymnophiona > Dermophiidae > Geotrypetes > Geotrypetes seraphini. The sequence continues at coordinate 69,255,807 of NC_047094.1, read as the reverse complement.
GCTAATATCATCACAGTGTCCTTACAAGAACAGTGCTAAGGGACATCCAAGAGGTACCACTTTGAGCATGCCCCTTTGGAGACGAGATTTTTTTTTCCACAATAACTGTAATCTTTATCTTGAAGTAAATGTTACTCTTACATGTTATTGGCATTATAATGAGTAAAAGGAACATTAAGATCAAACCTCCCTATCCCTCAACAGTGACCACAGACCTGAAGAGATAATATGTAGTGCCAGCTCAGTTTGGGACTCCCACTAGTAACCTTTCCTCCTCACCTGAAGAGTTCAGGCAGCAAGATGCCTTCCCCTCCACCAATCATGCCTACAGTTCCTTCCAATTCTTTAGCAGATCAACCTCCACCTAGTCAAGAGCAAGAGCAAACCACCAAAATGCCTAATCTTTCTAGAATACTTAACTCAAATATTAAAATCCCATCAGCAATTATAATGGCCTTCATTGCAGACTTTTCATTATCACAGCCAGTAATTAGCTCTGAAGTGTCTCTTTGGTCATTTGGAATATTGTTAACAGAAAGGCTGCTACGAGGAACTGTTTCTCATTTGTCTGATTTTACTTTGGATGCTGAAAAGAAATTTCAGGACTTAGATCAAAGGATTATTTTCTTACAGAATGATTTTCAGAAGAGAGACTTCAGGTTCAGGCTCAAGCAGTTGGAACTTCTGGTCTTAAAAACAGTTTCAATGTACATACTAAGTCATGGAAAATTGAGTAAGAGTCAGAAACCTGGGACTTTTTAATTTTCCTAAACCTCATTTCATAACACCTGAAATCTTAAGTTAAGAAATTTATTTCTTAGACATTGACTCTTCCTAATTCTGAGAAAAAAAGTAACTCATTCATGTTATGGTGTTCCTAGGATATTGAGAATAAAGACTCAAGGAGATGGTAGTCTGGATCAATTGGAACCTTTGGGAGACCTCTCATATAGGTTTTCTAGAGAATTCACAGGACATCAGCAGCACCAGATCCACTCTCCTGGTCTTTTTTTATCTCAGAAAGTGATAAACTATTGGTTCTCAAAGCTTATTTCAAATTGAAAAGTGTTCTCTTTCATGGAGAGATGATGATGGCATTTCTAGATGTTTCTTGAGCTACCCAGATGGGAAGAAAGTTTCTTCTTCAATTAAAATCCAAAGTTATTTTTAAGATTCCTCTGTAAGTGTATTTTCATTATCAGAGAGCTTCATGTGTGTTTGTGAACCCAACCTAATGGAAAAATTTCTCTTTAAGAAGGATCAAAATAAGATAATGGCAATAGAAAGTTGTACCCAGGTAACAGTATGACCCAAAGGTCTTTGAAGAAATCATAATTTTTTGTGTTTTATAGTTATACTATTCTGTAAGCAGCGCCTGTCACCCGTCAATCACCAACAGATGCCGCTTCCAGAATCGTGACTTCCAAGTACCCTAGCCACCAGAAATGTAGGTCAGGGTTTTACAGGCCTACATTTCCAGCACTTAAGGTCTTTCCTGAATCATAGCTAACATCATCTAGTGATGCCGAAGCCCAGCATCTCCCCTAGTCATGCCCATTTCCAGGCTTCGATGTCATTAGGCAACGCTAGGCACCATAGACCTAAGCACCTGTCCAAGAGGCTGCCTAGTGTCACCTAATTTTTTGTTTTGATTAGGTTTTACTGTAATTGGTTTTTAATGGCATGACCAATTATCACATCGTTTAGAACCAATTAAAACCCAAGTATCTTGATCTAGGTACCTGCCAGCAACTAACCTTTGGTGGCTTTTTGAGATCTGGGTCTAAAGGCCCTCACTTAATATTGCTGCACTAACCCACTAACATGAAGTAATGTAGCTGTGTATAGCGCAGAATTATCCACTTTCCACCCCAATGACACACCTCCTCAAAACAAAAGAAAGAAGGAATTGCTCAACCAAAAATAAAAACAATAAATAGACCCGGAGTTAGACTGTGGTAATATTAAGGGCTGTGGCAGAGAAATAAAGGGAGCCCTTTCCCCACCCCCCTCCCTTTTTTGTTATGGATTTAGAGGTCATTCCCCCTCACTACAGGTCTCTCAGTAGCTCTCCATAACACATGGGTACATGAGATGGGAGAGGTCATCCTTTCCTTCAGAGTAATTTTAACTTAGTCTTCATTGTGGGCTTTTTACTTTCTCATAAAATAATATAGCTTTGCATCATTCTGGGTCACGTTCAGATACACAAGCCAATGTCACAGAGCCACAAAGAAAAGCAACAGTGGAAAAATTCACAAGCATTTTGTTTACTCTGTGTCAGTGTATTCTCCCCATCTCTCCGAGAATATCACTCAATGCACAGAAGCAGCTTTTTAATATGTAGTCACCATATATAACTCATAAACTTGTGCAGTAGCTACCAGAGAGCTCAGGTGTAGGGCAAAAGATTGGTTTGTTTGTCCCCTCCCACTGCTCCTGACTTATACACCAAGGTCAATAAAGGGAGTGCTTCTGGAACCCGCCCCCACGCCCTCAGGGCACCAGCTCCCCGCGAAAGGACGAGCACCCGCATGTTGGAGCGGAATTTATTCTGGAGGCCAGTGAGAACAGACAAGAGAGTGTGGAGCAGGACTCCCTACAATCGCAGGAGAGGTCAAGAGTGGAACATGAGGTGGAGGAAACTTCTGGGGACGGACGAATCCAGGTTACCGAGCAGCATGTGGAGTTGCCAGCTGGAGAGGAGTTCATCTCACAAATTTCCCTTTCTCAACTCCCGAGACCTCGAGAGGTAACTCTAGACTAGACTCAATTTGGGATCTTGTGGCAAGCTTGCCTACTCTTATAAATCCTCATTTTCAACGTTTAGAGGATAAAATGAAAACTCATGCAACAGAAATTAAGAACCTTCAATTTGAAATGGTTAACTCTAAAACCTCTTTGAGCACCATTAACCAGGAAATAACCTCGTCAAAAAAGGTCCAAGAAACTTTGATCAAGGACAATATTAATTTGAGAAGAAAATTAAAATCCTTAGAGAACTCTTCCAGATCTAACAACATAAGATTGATTAATTTTCCTAGAAGTACCATGGTTACTCCTAGGGAAATGGTAAAGAGGTATATGTTAGAGGTTTTGGATATCTCTGAGGAGCTTTTACCTCCTCTAACACAGGTTTACTATCTACCTACTAAAATACAGAATCAACAGCAAGGAATTGCTGCTGATCTGAATGTAACCACATTGCTTGAAATATCTCATAGAGAGATGGTAACGCCAACAATGTTATTATTGACAGTGGCTTTAGCCACAAGAATTTTCTCATGAAAAATTTCTTTAAAAATAAACAGAAGGAATTTTTAGGTTTAAAAATTCAGATGTACCCAGATTTAGCCAGAGATACCCAGAGACGAAGGAGAGAATTTCTAGTTCTATGACCTGGAGTATTAGGTATGGGGGCGACGTTTTATTTACGCCACCCTTGTAAATGTGTTATATATTATTCTTCTCAAAAATATGTTTTCTTTGAACCCTCGCAACTGACGACTTTCCTATCGCTTTCATGACTTGAAAAGGAGGAAAAAGAAAAATCTATGCCTAAAGCACTAAATGAAGTAGAATTAGGGCAGCCTTGAGTTCAGACAGCTTAGTTGTGTCTCTTCTTCTTTTAATTTTCATTATTATTATTCCCGTTATGTTAAACCTTGGATCTCAATAGAGGACTTGAGTTGAATTTAAGCATGTATTATTCTCTTTTTAATTTTATGTTGCCATGTAAATATCTCTATGCGTAAAATTCCTTTCTGTACAAGTTGATACTTGATAGTTTAATTAAAAACAATAAAAAAAGGGAGTGCTTCTTTCAAAATATGCACTTTATTCAGGGGACGGGCCAACAACATACAGCATAACTTATAGGGCTCCTTTTACGAAGCCGCGTTAGCGGCTTTATCGCATGTACATTTTTAGCACGCGCTAACCCCTGCGCTAGCCGAAAAACTACTGCCTGCTCAAGAGAAGGCGGTAGCAGCTAGCGTGGCCGGCAAATTAGCATGTGCTATTACACACGTTAAACCGCTAACGCGGCTTCGTAAAAGGAGCCCATAGTGTAAGGAGGATAATGAAGAGATTATTCATAATTGTATAAATGGAATATCATATATACCAAGAGAAATAGATGTAATACTAGTATTTAAGCCCGTTTCATTAACGGGTGCTAGAATAGATGTGTAGACTTTTAGCACAATGGGTCGCTGAGGCTTTTCTTTCTTTCTTACTTTATGTTTTTTATCTCTCTCCCTGCCCCCCTTTCTTTCTGTCTCTGTCCCCCTGTGTGTCTCTGTCTCTTCCCTGGCCCCCTGTCTTTCTCTCTCTCTCCCTGGCTGGTTGTCAGTCTTTCTTTGTTTCTGTATCTTCTCCCTTCGCGAGTGTGGGGCAGTTGTAGGCGCGCAAGCGCATTCCTTCCGGCCACGGTCATACGGAACACGCAGGTAGGAGTGCGCATGTGCCGCTTAGGATTTTATTATGTAGCCATTAAGCCCGTTACATTAACGGGTGCTAGAATATATGTCTGTCTGTCTCCCGCTGACTCTCTCTCTCTCCCTAGCCCCCTTTCTCTGTCTGTCTTTCTGTCCCTCTCCCTGCCCCTGTGTCTTTCTTTCTTTCTGTCTCCCTCCCGCTGTCTGTCTTGTCATTTTTCCCCATTTCCCTGTGCAGCAGCATTTAAATCCCACTTCCCTATGCAGCATTTCCAACCCACTTCCCTCCTATCCCCCCCCCTTTCCTGTGCAGAAGCAGCAGCGGTATTTCCCTTCCCCTCCAAGTCCCTGTATAGCAGTAGCAGCATTTTTCCCCCACCCTCCTTTTCCTTCTCTTACCGCCATCTGCTCTTCTCTTACCTGCTCCATTTGGCCCCTCCCCCTTCTTTTACTGCCGTTGTTCTGCTGATCTGGCCTGCTCCTGATCCTCCCACCGCCAACAAATCTCCGGGCTCCAGCCGCGTAGGCCGCACTTTAAACACGCTGCTTCGCGGCCTTCTACTGCCGATTTCCTCTCCCGCGTCTGTCTCCGATGATATCATCAGAGACGCGGCAGAGGAAACCGGCAGTAGAAGGGCGCGAAGCAGCATGTTTATAGTGCTGCCTATGCCGCTGGAGCCGGGAGGTTTGTGGAGGGTCAATGGGCGGAGCGGGGCTGCTCTCCACCACTCGGTTGCTGCCACAGCCCCACAGGGCCGCGAGTGTGTTGTAGTCACTTATGCGCACTTCTTCAGGCCACAGACATACGGAACACGCAAGTGGAAGTGCGCATGCGCGGCTTAGGGTTTTATTATAGAGATACCTTAATATAGAAAGGTACATAGTGTAAAATTGTGTATCAAAGACAGGAGGTGTGAACACTATAGTTTACAATTACACAGTGTACACACTCAAAAACTAAAGTCTTACAAAAATTAAAATTGATCCAATTGCAAATGAATCCTAAGATATCTTGTAAGAACACACATGGATTTCCAGCATATGAGTTTTGGATAACAGGGGGGAAAAAAAATCTCTGAATAAATTAAGGGACAAAAATAGGATTTATGAACAGATTATTATGCATATTTATTAGGAATATCTTGAAAACCCAACTGGCTGGGGGTTCCCCAGGACAGGTTTAAGAACCGCTGGTCTAGTATTTACATACCATAGGTGTATTCTTCTGATAAACTTTGAAAGCAGATGAGCTCATAAGAAAAGCAATGCCGAACCAGCCCAAAGTCCTTCAAGCCCAGCATTGTCTCCAATAGTGGACAGTCTGGGATGCAAGTACTTGGAGGTATAAAAAGTAGATCTGTTTCCTACAGCTCATTTCCATGGTTGAACAATGGCTCTCCCAAGTCTCCAATGGCTAATCTTTTTATTTTTATTTTTTTTAATGATATTTCCTCCGGGAACTTGTCCAGTCCTCTTTTGGATCCCATTATACTGGTTGCCTTACCCATATCCTCAAGCAACAGATTGGTGGTCATCAGTTCCATGGGGGGAGGGGTGGAATTCTAAAAATGCTGCCAAGTCAGAAGATCCACACTAAACTAGTATTCTGCAAACAGCACTCTGTATGGAGCACTCTTCATAGAATATTAATTTAGCGTGGATCTTGCACCTAACTTTGGGTGCAGCTTTTAAGCTCGCTGAAACTTAGTATAAATGCTGACACACCACTAATGGCAGTAGAGCACGTAAGTGACCCTATTCTATAACATCATGCCTAATTTCTGGGAACGCCTCGACTCATCCATGCCCCTCCCATGGCCACATTATAAAATTTAAGCATGCATCTTAGAAAATAGGGCACAGGGCAGATCTGTGTGTAAACCCACATGAGTACCAATTAACACAAGTTATAGATTGTTAATTAGAGCTGTACCAAATATTTGTATTCGATTTGCTTCAGCCCTGCATACTGTATATTATTTGCATTTGGTCAAATAGTGATTTCATTTCAAATATGAATAACCCGGGGCTCTACTATGCTAAATCCTACTGAAATATACACTTGGATCTCTGGTTTTACTTTCCTTCTTTTATTATTTGTTATGTTAAAGCACAATGTCCATTATTTGTATTCAGTATTCGTATTCATCTGAATAATATTTTTCATTATTCGTATTCGGCCAAATAGTAAACTATGCTTTTTTGGTACAGCTTTATTGTTGATGGCTCATTACCTAATTAGTCTATGTGCTGATCTAAGGTCCACACCCAAAATTTGACAACCTATACTGAATCTGGGGAATATTGTTCTCTAGGCTAAACAATAACCATCTGTATTTCATTGTTACATCCCACCCAGTTTTATAAAAACTTCTGTCATAGCCCCTCTCGGTCATTTTTCTCCAAGCTGAACGGCTCATAGCCTATAACTTTTCTTCATAAAGGTAGTGTTCTACCCCCTTTTATCGTTTTTGTCACCCTTCTCTGAATCTTCCAGTTGCGCAATATCCTTTCTAAGATGGAATGACCAGAACTGCACACAATACTCAAGGTGCAGATGCACCAGCGATCTATACAGAGGCATACTCTGTTTTGCTCTTCATCCCTTTCAGATAATCCCCAACATTCTACGCTGGGCTGAAAATTTCAACTTATCCACAATGGCTCAGATCTTTTTCTTGGGTGGCAACTCCTAACTCAGAATTCAACATTTTGTACCTGCAGTTGGGATTATTTTTCCCTATGTGCATTTGGGTGTCCAGTCTCCTAGTAATAAGCAAACTAATGTATATAGGTTTTCATTTTGGAAAAAATGGAAAAACTAGATAACAGGTTAAAATTCTTCTAGTACTAAATCCTAGCCACCTTGTTATCTCCCATTTGTATTTATCTGATTCCATGCTGAAACAAAAAGACAAGAAGCATCCCTCAATCTGGATGCATGTAAAGAACAATCATAGCTCTGGACTGGTTACTGAGAGGTTCTACTGTATTCCTCTGCTTTCTTTCTTAAAACTCATGCTCTTTGTACCAGCTTTTTAAGAAAAAACTGAAATGGTTTTAAATCTGTAAGAAAAAAATATAAGTCCTAGGATGTACTGGGGGAAACCCTTTTAGGGTGGGATTCTCCTCCCCCGCTATGCTCAAACTCTTTGAAGATTAAGCAGCACTATTCAAAACTAGCTGGAATTTTTTTTCTTAATTTACCTCCAGTAATAAACCATCCTGCCTAGTAGAACAAGAGGCTGTGGGGGGAAAAGGGGAGGAGACGGCAGCAGGTGATACACAGAAGCTATTTGGTGATGGAATTCTGATAAGGTACAGGGGCTTCTGTGATATCCAACATTCAATACATTTCCTGTCTCTGCAGCTCTCTCTCTATGGAATTAAAAATATTCGCTATAAAATTAATAAAAAGGGAAATCAAATCTCAAAACAACTCTACACAAAGGTCTCATTACACTAGGGCTACCGAAATTGCCTTAGAATCGTACAATGCACATTTTATTCAATTATTACTTTTATTTTTCAGAAAGAACATGGTATGATTTCCTCTTTTACTGTTTTATATATATTATCTTAATTTTTGCATTATTTTTCTCCTTTTATTATTTGGGGTTTGATGCCAAAAATGCAGATGATTTGCTTTTAACACCTGCTGTAAAGGGTAAAGAAAGAAAAAAAAAAAAAAAAGGGATTTTATTGGTAGTTATTTAAAACAGAATAAGCTCTGAGAACCTGAGGATTTTAAAGGCTACAAAGAGGAAATAGTCCATTACATCTGAAGAAATGAAACCTCAAGCCTAACAACAGACTTGGAAGATTTTTACACTGGTTCCATAGCCTGAAGGGTCCAGTTTTTCCCACTGCAGCAGAGAAGTATTTCACGCATGATGCCTGAATTTCCTGAGCCTTCACCTAAATTCTCCTGGTTCCCCCAATTCACACTGGTCACCTGCAGAGCTGTGGCAAATTGTCTTTTGGAAGGTGGGAGTGGGAACGCAATTTAATTTTTGAAAACACAGATCTGTGAGTGAGGCAAATATACAAGCATACAAACTGCTCTTCTCAAACCTGGCATATACTAAACAACCCAGCAACAGCCCCAAAAAAAGGCCAAAAAAGAAAAATACGGTCTGTGTTAAAGTGAAAGAATTCAGAATGTGAACCAGGATAGGGCTGGCAATTCTGCTGCAGGACCCTCGGACTCAGAGCAGTAAATCCTAAAACAAACCCTGTAAGAACTGAGGCCTCTTATGCTCTGGACCCCACTCTTTGCAAACAGCTGAATTTTATTCCCCTGATCTAAAGGGCTCCCAGCCACAGGCATCTGTCGCTCACACACTAACAAGGGGTATAAACCTCAGCTAGCTCTACGTGTGGACAGGTATCTGCATGCATGAATGTCATGTGGGCATGTTATGTACTTGTATGTGCAGGTTTAGCAAGAAACCTATCATAGGATTCAGTTGAAAATAAGGCTTTATCCTATCTGGACTTTTTGGTCAACAGATTTGCATAAACAAATTGATCAGCATTTTTAAAAATCCACAATCAATGACAGCACTTACACGTGTTTTCAACTGCTTTATTTTTTTATCCAGTTAAATGTTAATACTAACATATTTTTTATTCCTTTAGTAAGTTAGCAGAAATTAAATTGAGACACATAACAAAGAGATCCTAAAATTAATTACAAGGATTTAGAACAGAAAATGACAAAAGACCAGATTACATGCAAGGATTTGAAGAGCTACAAAAAAACATCATGGAAAGATAGCAAAAAATGTATAAAATTAGTGAAGACTTAGAATTTAAGTATATGTATACGTAAATATATTAATATAATCTTAAAATATATTAATATAATCTTTATGGAATTCTACTCTGAAAATCCACAATCACCACCACGATGAAAAGTCAAAAGGTAAATGGAGACAAAAAAAGATCCTTTAGGATCATGAGAAAAAAAAATAGTAGCAGAATCAAAAATCTATAGATGGAAAAAGCTGTTTCAATGGCAATTTCCAATTAAAAGAAATAGAAAGAGCTAGAGAAAGAGAAAGAGGAGGGGGAACAGGAGACGTGAGGGGAGTAAGAGGGGTCCCTGCAGTGCGCTATCACCAAGCTCCAAGCGACAGAAGCACAGGAAGGGGAAGCAAGACACTGCTGGCCATGTAAAGTTCAACCTATAAGCAAGCTATAGCATCCCTTGGACAGAGGGAAGATCCTGCACCGACACATCCCAATTGTGTAAACATGCAGTGAAATAGGGGGAGAGGGAAAGTGCAGGGGCAGTGCGGCACTGCAAGGGTTACAGGCAAAGGCATTAATGGGAAAGGTCAGGGCTGAGGAATGAGGTCTTCTCTGCCCATGGCAGATGCAGGCTCTGTGGCCTGCACACATCCAGGGACTTTAAATCAAGGCTGTGCTTTAGGACATGACTATCCCCACCCCCCACTGACATACAAACACATGTACACACAGGCAGACACACAGACACTCATTACCATCTATGATCACAATTTCAGAAGCAATTGAAGTTAACAGCTGAGCTGGTATGCTACCTCCTGTGATGCAGGAAGGTGGACATTACCTAAATATGTTGGCAAAAATTCTACATACAGCTTAAGGACGGACCTGCATGGTCTCACCTCCCCCCACATCTTTGAAGAATTTTTGCACTACATCACAACTTGCGAACAATTCAGTTTTCCACAAGACCAATAGAGCTTCAAAATCCCCATTTTATTCATGCAAACAGAAGAAAGAACCAACCCTCATCTAAAACTCTCACTCCCTCCTGATAGTCTGACAAGTCTGGACCGAAAGAATCTCGCTGCAAATACTGGCTCAAAGGGCAAATATTTTGTTATTTTTATTTTTTTGTTGTTGTTAAGATTTAGTACTCTAACCCTTATCTTCCTCCTCCACCTCAGAGATTTCAGCTATGTTTGTCAGGAAAAACAGAGGTTACCTGTTCCTCAGTATACAACTCTTCTGGGTTAATTAGAACACACACTATACCTTGCTGTAAAATAGATCTTTGTAAAATTTGATGATTTAGTGCCTGGTCCGACTCTTATGAAGAAAGAAAACTACAAAAGAAGAAACCATGAGATGAGCAGAAACTGCAGTCTATGGATGTAAACAAAAGAGAACCCCAAGATCCAAACTGCAGCTGAATGACTGCTCAGACAACACACAGACACCTGCTCTGCTAAAGCCAGCCACTAACCTGAAGATGTCTACCCCAAAAATGTGCAAGCCTACTATAGATATAGCCCAGTCCCAGAACCCTGTGGCCTAGTGATGGTTATGTATGTATGTAGGTGGGCAGAAGGACTGTTTATAGAGAGAGACATACAAGTTTGTGAGGTATCCTGCTCAACCTCGGGCTGCATTGTATAAAATGAATACCGTCACTGAAGTGGCTACAGACAACACACACAGTTAGGCTCAAGCATTACCACACCAAGCTAAATTAAACGCAAGCACCCTGATGTAGAATCAGTTGTCCACTTCCTCTCCAAAAAAAAAACTCCCTCTTATTCAAAAGATTCCAAGAATACTTTACAAAAAAAAAAAAGGGGGGGGGGCTCCCTCCACAGCTCACAATCTGTCTTAACCTCCTCAGGCATGTGAGTAGGAGGGGTGTCTGCAAACTTAAGTCCTGGATTTTACTAAGGGGGTAAATTCCATAAAGTGGGCCCTAAACGTAGGTGCGCCAAAGAATCATGCCTTGCACCAGTCCTGTAATGAATGCATCATAGAATAGTAGAGCAAATCACTTCAGCACTATAGCTCACGCCAGAACAAGGGCAGGTGCAAGCTGGCACTCCTCAGTGCACCTTGCAACTTGCGCGTCTGCTACTATTTTCTTTTTTATTCTTCAAAGATTTGCGCATCGCTAGGCAGAATGTCACACCCATGCTCCACCTATTGGTCCAGCCCATTTGCTGTTATGCATAAAATGCCTATTTCTGACATCATTCATACATATAGATGTCCCTGTTCTATATAGTCCTGCATGTAATTGATGCCTAAATGTAGGTGCCCTTTATTTTTTTCATCACTCAGCTTCCTCCCACTCCTTTTTGCTTTCAACGCAGTCAAAACTAGAACTGAGATCTAGCACCATTCACAACTAGCAGTGGATTTTAACTGTTGTTTATATCCCACCCCACATAATCTGGTCTTTGCAGCGGGTGTCTTTTGCCAAGAACCATCCACCAAAGCTCCTTCTGGAAGGCTACAGTCATAGGCCTGTATCTGGTCACACAGGGGAATCATTTTCGAACAGGCGCCTACAGTATGTGGTGCCTACTTTTCATGACAGATTACTAGGGTAACAACTGAAATGCGAGGGCTCTTCAAAATGTTTTCACACTTTCATATTTTTATGGGAAATGGTTGGGGCAGGAGAAGTGGTAAGAGGGCGTGTTAATAAGACCCTGGGAAAAATGTATTGCAAAACAGGGTGATTATGTGGAAAAGTGATGTAATTTGCTTTTGAGATAGTTAATAAATAGTGGTTAAAAAAATAAAAGTGCGGAAACTTTTTGAAGGTCCCACAAGCCCATTTAGATGTGGGAGGGGCCAGCATCTTAATGGAGTGGCCTCGCACACATCCCAACAGGGCAGTGAGGCATCTTAACCCTTTCAGGACCATAAGGATCGTAGGCCAATTTTTGTGGTTTTGACGACATTTTTATGGTAAAAAGGGCTTGCAGATGCCAAAAAATTGATTTTTTTTGTGAAATATCATTATTTTTATTTAAAAAATCAAACTTCTGGCTTATGGACAGTGTGGCAAGTGAATCTTCTCGTCAATCTGGCAACGACGCTAATGAATGAATGTCGGAACCAGTTTGTTTACATAAAGGCAGTATCATATGGAATCCGTACATATCAAATTTAGAACTGTAGACTATCCCAATCAAAATTTATAGGATTTTAAAGTTATGGGACAAATATGTCCCTTGGTCCTGAAAGGGCTACAGGGCACTGCTGTAAAGAGTGCTAGGTATATATTTCACCAGAGCCCCTTTTACTATACAGTGGGCTCTCCAAAACTCCCCCAAAACCTTCTGTATCCACCTGTCTACCACCCAATAGTTCTTATGGCTGCGGGTATCAGCTATACGGCAGTACGGTATGTTTTGGGTGGGCTCACACTTTCCACCATGGGACTTGCTACTCCTCTCTGTGGTTCACTAGCCCAACCATCAGGCTAAAGACACCTGTGTGTAGGTCTACCAGGCTTTCCTATACCAGGTGCTGCTGCTCTGAAGGGGTGTGAGGGAGTCAGTGAACACTAGGGAAGTGTGTGGGGGGGGTCTTTACTTTATCTCTGCAGTGGTTACCTGGTTACTTTGGGTACCTTTTTAACACTTCCACCCTTTTAAAACAGGTCTAACTCAAAACGTATAAGCTCCGTCATGGACATTTGATTATCCCTGCAGGACATTTAAGTCTAAGCCTGCCCAGAGCCTGTCCAAATGCTGCCCATAACACTTCTACCAACACGCCGCTTTGAGCTCTGGATTAGAGAATGACACGGGGACAAATTTTTCCCCGTCCCCGCAGGAACTCAATTTCCCCATCCCGCCCCTGCAAGTTTTGTTACTGTCCCTGCCCCATTCCTGTAAGCTCTGCCTTAACCGCATGAGCCTAGAACCCCTTATGATTTTAAAGTATTTGAGGCTTGTGCAGATGAGGACAGAGTTTGTAGGAATGGGACAGGGACACGCGGGGACGGAATGGGGAAAAATTTGTCCCCGTGTCATTCTCTACTCTGGATGCACAGCAGGAGAAACGTCTCGCTAGACGTCCAAGAAAAGGGTTTTGATTACCAGCTCTTGGACGTCTTGCTGGTTTGGACGTCCAAGTGCCGACTTAGGCAGGTTTTTGGATGTCTGGATGTTTTGATTATGAGCCCAATAATATTCAAGTTACACACATTAAGGGGGAAATTCTATCAAATTGGTATTCGATGCTATTGTACAAAGGGCACTCTGGGATGAGCACTCTTTTATAGAATAGTATTTAGTGCAAAATTGAGCACAAAGACTTATGCCAGCTAAAATCTGGTGTAAATCCTGGCAAGTTGGGCATGGGTCCCCGCTATTCTATTCTACAACTCTGCGTGCATCTTTTGGGAATGACCCTGACCCATCCATGCCCTTCCCATGGTCACACCCCTTTTCAGCTGCACATGACCCAATTTAGGCGTCCCATTGTTACAGCCAGATCAGTGTCCAAATCATAATTAAGAGCTTGCTAACTCCAATAATTAAATCATTGGAGCTCAATTATTTGGGGTACCAATCTGGAATCTGCACTAATTTGGGCGCCATTTATAGAACCCAGGGGAAAGCGTCTAAGTGCCACTCCACTTATGTGTGTGCCTACCTGTAAAATACACACTATGTAAGCTGTATGAATTTTGCAGAATAGCACTTAAGTAGAATTTTGGCATTTATATGTATAAATGCATACATTTGAATCATGGCACGTGTGTGTGTTTCATTTATACACATAATCCACACATAAATGCAAGTACCTGCTTTAGAGAATTACCCCCTCACCCTCCAGCAGTGACTACGACTCCCTCCTCTGCCACTGATTTTCTCTGCAGCAGAGTTGAAGCTCCAACAGGTTCCTTCTGCAGGAGTTACTGGAAGTTTGCTTGTGTGTCTGTGGCAGAAAAGCTTTGTAAGACAAGTTCTTAATGTCTCATTATGGAAGCTTCTCTCTTCACAAGTGAGTAGTGGACACAAGCACCACAAATGAAGATACTGGTATTTGGTTTTAAATCAAGTTAAATGGGGCTGTTGGAGTTTAAGGGCTGTCTCTAATGTCATCTATAGCTGCAAAAATGCCTGGATGACATCACTCAGATCATATGTTGCATCACTGCATTCCACCTGCACAGCAGCATTTTTGGTTTAATTTCATGAAAGGCCAAATGGGAGACATGGGTGTCATGTCAGAGCTTGACATCTATTCCTAGGTTCAGCTGGTGATGCTGAGGCAGCTGTATACACAGTAGCTCTGCCTTAGGCAATGGAGGGGGAGGCGGAATCCCAGTCACCGTACAACAGCGACACCTACTGTCAGGTTAAGCATGTAGGTGTGCCAGATTCTGAAGGGAAGGGCAGTCTTTAGTGGCTGAATTATAAGGCACAGAGCAAAGAATAAGGAAAAAATTCCCCAGGGATTGCTTGAGAATACTCATGTCATCATAACCCCAAAAGCAAGTTTCAAATCAACTATAAACCTAAAGGAGCAGGAAAAATGGTCAGGCCACAATACAAATATTCCATAGAAAAAAAAAAAAAATAGGCCAAAGTGAAACTTTGTGCAAGTGCTACAAAACTTTTCACTGTTTATTTCCCATAGACTGCAGAAAATTAAAATGAGAGAGGAATTGGATTTAAAACAGTAAAAGCAAACCAGCTTGGGTTTGACATGTTACTTTAGTTGGTCCTTAAACCTGGCATTCTACGCCCCCAAAATAGGATTAAAATACATTGTGTGCCTGTAAGTAAAAAGCAGAGGAAAACATTTGTTGCAGAAATCTAAGCTCTCTGTCGAGACTTATGAACACAAGTCTGTATGGGACTAATAAACCACCCTAAACAACAGAGGGAAGCAGTCTGATACCAGCAGTAGTTAGTGTACCCTTGAGGGGCCAACGCACTTATGTTAGAGAGCAAAAAGACAGCTTGTTACATGCTGCCAAAAACCCTAACCATTGCCATTTCTGCATCCCTGTTCTCCCCCAGTAATACTAAGCCTCTGCAATTCCATTCCTACCTGCGGATCATCAGACTGCAGACATAAACATACTGAAAGTCTTACGTACAAGTTAGTTTTCTGGGCATTTGCTATCATGTCACATTTCTCGGAAAGGCTGTGAAGTGTCCTATAGTGTAACTTCTGCACCGTTTCAATCAGTGCTACAGAGATGCCAAGCTACCCAGATCCAGATTGCAGACCTTTTTTTTTTCCCAATCCTGGTTTTGAACTTGTATCCCAAAGCAGTGTGGGATTTGTAGAGCTTGACCCTCTGCTGCAAGTGCTATCATTCACCAGGATGGGGTGGTCAGAAGATGAGGACTCCAGGCTGGGTTACTTGGCATCTGTGGTACTATGAAACTAATAGGTAGCATGCAGAAAACATACTGGGAAAAGTATGAAATTTGTTGCCACAAGGTATGGCCAAAGCAGGTGGCACAGTGGAGTTTAAAGGTATTAATATAGAACCAAATCTTTTCCAGAGAAGAAAAAATGGTAAAACTAGAGGGCATAATTTGAGGTTACAGGGAGGAAGACTTAGGAGCAATGTCAGGAAATTCTTCTTCATGGAGAGGGTGGTAGATGCCTGGAATGCCCTCCCGAGGGAAGTGGTGGACAGGAAAATGATGAAATTCAAAAAAAGCATGAGATAAAAATAGAGGAACTCTAATTAGAAAACAAAGGATATACATTAAAGAACTAAGGCCGGTTTTGGACAGAACTGCACGGTCTGTGTCCCATATATGGTGATTCGGTTTGGGAACTCCATTAATACAGAACATGAGGACGCTACTGGCTAGACTTTACAGTAGATATCCTGCAAACACCGGGATGGTTGGATATGCTGGAGTGAGCCTGGACGGCAACTTCAGCATTTGGAACCTAGGACAATACCAGACTTTACAGTCTACAGCCCATAAATATCAATGAAGAGACAAGTTAATCATGTATTTTTTAATGGGTATAACTTATGGGCAGACTGGATAGACCGTTCAGGTCTTTATCTGCCATAATTTACTATGTTACTCTGTAGTCTTGGCACAGTCACTGCTTATCTCTGGATATGAATATTAAAGCAAGGACCTGCTCCTTTGTATTTGCCAGAAACCTGGCTTGGCCACCATCAGAGAGAAGATGCTGGCACAGCCCTCCCATAGGAGGTTGGGTCCTTAGCAACAGAGTTTGGGCCCTGTTCTACATACCAATACCCAGCTAAGGTGCTGTCACACGCCCTCCCCCCCCCCCCCCCTTTATCCCTTCCTTCCAAAAGGTCCAGATTAAGATCACCACAGAATGCAATAAAAAAGCCAAGATTCACCCAACAACCAGGCACCAAGCCCAACTCCAGAAATTCACCCAAAGGAAGAATAAGCCATACACATTCCACATCACAAAGAAAACAGACTTGCATTGCAAACCAGAGATTAGAGCTCAGCCTCAGAACTTCAATACCAAAGACTATAGACCTAGTGACTCACCCTAGTCTCCAGCAACCAAGGTAGCACCCCAAGGACTCACCTCAGCACAAGACCACTAAACTATCTATTAATAATGGAAGGAAAGGGAAGGAAATTACCAAAATGGGTCAAAATAAAAATCCGCCCAAAATGAATTCTGCATTCTAGAACATTGCCCCAGGTAAGTTTACCAATGACAAACACCCAGCTAGTAGACCAATCAATTGCCATCTTGAAAAGGTACAGAAATCACTTCCTCTTTAGTGGGGGGGAGTATATTAGTGCACTTATGTGCCTTAAAGGCAACATGTTTAAAAGAAGGATGGTTTAATTATCTTCATTCTACATTATTCCTTCCAAATGGATGAATGTAAACAGGTGAAGACAGTGTTTGCACTGGCAAAAACTATGCAACCTTTCTTCCTCTGTCAAAAACAGAGACAGAGTGTAAAGGCAAACCATTCCGAATTAATCTCATCACATCAACAGTTAAGTAGTGTAATTACATGCTTGTCCATATCTAATTAACCTAAGAAACATGTTCCTGCCAATTGCCAACAAAATGTTTCACTATTGAAAGGGTAATTACAAGTATTGAACTTATTTTGCATTGCTGAGGAGCCTGGAACAGAATCAAAAATAAAAAAAAAGATGTGGTCACAAAGCTCAAGGGCCTTGTAAGGGAATCTACCTCTAGAATTCTGCAATGTTTCACCCTAGGGTGCAGAAACCACAGCATTTTTCTGGGGTCTCCTAGCCACTCCAGCAGGCTCCTTTTTATCCTCCAACCACAGAAATTCCTCCCCCGCCCCTCCCAATATTCCACAGCTGAAGTCTCTGCTCCCGAAGTTCCCCTCTGCGTTTAATTGGAAGGAAAAAGCTTAGATCAATACAGGTATATATTTTCTTGTCTTACGGCAGCTCAGCTCCCCCCCTCCCCCCTTCAAACCCAAGTGGTGAAACAGACCAGATACAGAAACGAATAAATGCATTCATTGACGAACAGATGAGAATTAAATAGGGTTACAAATAGTAAAAAGCTATGGAAATCCTAGAAGAGCAGCCAAGAAGTTACTACACAAGACCAACATAATTATAGTTGACAGCTGAAGAAGGCAGGAAAGAAGAGGGGGATAACGGGAGAAGGTAAGGACATATAGAAGATCAGGGAAAAGGAAAACCAGGATTTGGAGATAAACGAGGGGGAATAGTAAGAAATGGAGAAAGACTAAACAAAAAAATTGCAAAACAGAACCAAAACTAAAAGGGCCGAAAGATCGGTGATGAGCTCGGCGGCAACTGTAGAGACTCCAGGACAAATCCCAGCAAGGAGAGAGCAAAGAGAAACGGCGGAGGCTCCAGGAATCCGAGGACCGGGGCATCAGCGGCGGCTTCAAATTCAGATCCCCAGCCCCTCGGGGGACCGCCAGCGGCTCCTGATTCTCCAGACCCCGGGGACCAACAGCGGCTCCCGATTCAGATCCCGACCCCAGCAATCATCCAGGCTGCACCTGCAGCAAGTGCCGGCTTCCCATTCACCTTCCTTCTCTCCCGGAGCAGCTCTTAAGCTCGTGCCCGGCTGCTGCAGTTTATAAGCCGCCGCCGCTGCCTCCTCCTCCGCCGGCCCCTCTCTTGCTCCTTCTCCTCCTTTTAATTGATTTTTAATAATTAATTCGGCTTTGCATCGATTTCCCTGACGCAAAAAAAGCAGAAAAGAAGAGGGGGAAAGGAACGAGATGAGAGAATTGAGCAAGTGGTGAAAAAAAAAACTAGAAGATAAAATATTAGGAAGATATTTAGAAGAAATAGATCAGAATAAGCAAAAAAAAAAAAAAAAAGAAATTTAAGAGTCTAAAAAAAAGAGGAAAAAAGAAAAGTGAAGAGTTAAAGGGCCAGTAAAGTGATTTAAAAATAAGAAATAAAATGATTACAAGACGGTGAGATGGGAAGAAGCCATTAAGAAAAACAAATGGAAGAAAAAGTAATATTAAACAACAAAATAAAGAAATGGGAATAGAAACACTGACAATATGCAATGAATGAAATGGGAAAGAAGCAAAACAAAAAGGAGAAGCAGAAAAAGTGTGCCTGGGCCCTGTCCTGGGCAAGATACGATTTTTCCGGCTCCACTCCTACTCTTTCCATTTTATTTTCACCCTTTTGTAGCCTTTTATTCTTGCATTCTCTCACCATCTTGCCCTCCATCAATCATTCCTTTCTATTTCCTTCTTACACTTCATTTCGCCCCCTCTCATTCATGCATTTTATTCCTGTCACTCATTCTTTTCGTTCTCTCATCCTTTCTTTCCAATTCTTCCGTCATGCTTTTTCTCCTACTCCTCCCGTCCTTCATTCATTCCCCCTGTCCTTACTACTTTTCATCCTTCCTTCTATTCATTCATCCTTTCTCCCCCGGACTCTGATCCCACTTCCGCATTACCGGACGGGGGATAAGCGCTCGCCCGTCCTCCGAGATCCATCCGGCCTCGGGGGGCAGGTCTGCCCCGGTCCCTTCCCTCCCATCTCAGCCTCTCTCTTCCCCGTCGTGACGATAAATCCTAAATTCAAAACATTTGCACTTATTTATTATTATTATTATTAATAATAATAAAATTAATTCCATTTGTGCACACACAAATTCTTGCCTCCTTTATCCCACGGGCAAATATCTAAATTCTCCCTCACACGCCTGCCGGTACAAGAAAGCTCAGTTTTTTAGCTCAGTTTTCTAAAGGCAGCTCCCCACCTCCCCTTTCTGTTTCGGAACAAAGCAGGACATTGCAAAGGAATTGTTCTCTCTGTTTGCAGCCTCGCTTTTTTTTTATTATTATAATGTATCCCAGTTGTATTTATTTTCTTTTTCTTTTTCCTCTTCGTTTCTCGCTTCTTTTCTAAGGAAAAGAAAGCCCACATTTTGCAGTTGCAACAGCCGTGGAAGAGCCTGAGCCGCTCCTGCTACAGGCCGGCGGCTGCTGCATTAAGCATTTTGCAATCAATAAAGCGCGGGTGAGATTATGCAAAGCGCAGATATTAATATGCAAAGTTTTAAAGATTTTTTAAATGGAGAGAGAGGAAGGGGGAAAAAAGAGTGCACCTTACCCCTGCTTCCATCGGTGGGCGCCGCTGCTGACTCCGCCATGCGCGCGCGAGGTGGGCCCGGCTAAGAGAGTAGTAGGAGGGAGCAGCGCGCGACCTAGGCCGAGCCTCCTCCTCCCGCCCACCCAGGCGCGCGTCGCTATGGAGACGGGTCATCCCGGGCCTGAGAGGAAGAAGCTCCGGGAGCGCGTGTCCGACTGTATTCAGCTTAAGGTACGCGCTAGCGCCATCTGCCGGTTAGCTGAAGGCAATACGGCGGCAAGAAGTACTGGAGAACCACAGCTGCAATGTAATGAATCCCTGTTTCCGAGAGCTTACAAGCTTTACTGAGCCGCGGTAGCGATTCCTGGTGCGGCATCTGCAACGAAGCCCAAAGGAACTGAATGGGCTGCGTCGCACTTGTCGCATGGGTTTCTATCCTGGCTGTGTAAATAGTCAGGAACACAGAGGGCAGTGGAGAAAAATAGAAGGATTTCTGCTCAGAGGGGTACAGTTACAATTAAAGTGGTTTACATGTTTTAGATAGGTACTTATTTTGTATCAAGGACAATAAAAAGTTAGGTGACTTACCCAGAATCACAAGGCCCTGCAGTGAGAATTGAACTCACAACTAGAGAATGACATGGGGACAAATTTTTCCCCGTCCCCGCAGGACTCATTTTCCCATCCCGTCCCCTTGAGTTCTTTTCCTGTTTCTGTTTGAGGCTTGTGCGTATGAAGACGGAGCTTGCAGGAATTACAAGCTTTGTCCTCATCTGCACAAGCTTCAAACACTTTTAAATCATAAGTGTTTGAGACTTGTGTGATTAAGGCTGAGCACAGGAATGGGATAGGGACAGCAAAAAAAACTCACAGGAACAGAATGGGGAAACTGAATTCCTGAAGGGAGGGGGGAAAATTTATCCCCATATCATTCTCTACTCGCAGCCTCAGGAGGCTGAAGCAGCTGCTCTAACCACTAGGCTATTCCTACTACTATTAATTATTTCTATAGCGCTACCAGACGCACACAGCGCTGTACAGAGTCACAAAGAATAAGAAAACAGTCCCTGCTCAAAAGAGCTTACAATCTAAACAGGCAAGACAGACAAACAAGATGGCATGGATACAGTTAAGAGGAACAGTTAATCAGCTGGATGGGTTGGAGGGCAGAGGAATTGAAAGCTATATCAAAAAGGTGTGTTTTCAGTCTGCTTTTAAACAAGGGAAGGGGCCTGATGGACAAACACAGACAAAACACAGACAAACACAGACAAACTCAGTGCAAGCCCTGAGGGGGTGCTCCCGGCCTTGAAGCCGTTGGCGTCCGTTCCCCCCCCCCCCCCATTTGCGGTGGAGAAGCAACCTGCAGCGGGATCGCAATGCCAGCAATCCCTGCGCTGCTTCGGCGCTGCTTCCTCCACCGCGGTCCCGTCCCTCCTCTGATGTCGGAGGAGTGGCGGGACCGCGGCGGAGGAAGCAGCGCCGAAGCAGAGCAGGGATTGCTGGCATCGCGATCTTGCTGTGGGCTGCTTCTCTACCGTAGGTGATGCGGAGAGGCCAGGGGAATGAGCGGTTCTTCAGGGTTGGGGATTGAGCAGTCCTTCGGGGTGGGGTGGGGCATCAGGCCTTCAGGGTGGGCCGAGCAGGCAGGCCTTCAAGGGGGGCGACAGGCAGGCAGGCCTTCAAGGGGGGAACAGGCCTTCAAGGGGGGGTGCAGGCCTTGAAGGGGGGGACAGGCCTTCAGGGGAGGGGGGCCCTAGTATAGAAGTACACGGAGGGAAGGGGGGTTCAAAGAGATGCGCATATGCTGGACTTTGGGTGGGAAGAAATAATGGGTCTGAAAATAGAGGAGAGGGAGAGAGATGATGGGCCATGGTTTTTAGGGAGGGAAGGAACAGAAAGGGAGAGAAGTTGGACACAAGGGATAGTGTGGAGGGGGGATAGAGATACTGGATAGGAGGGTAGTTGGGAAAAGAAAGGGAGAGATGGTGGACCCTGGGGTGGTGGGGAAGAAGGGAGAGATGCTGGATGAAAGGGTAGTTAAGAAAAGATGGATCTGTGGAGGGAGACGAAAAAAGGAAAAATGCTAGACCTCCTGGGGAGGGAAGGGAAACGGGGAGGACAGAGATGGCAGATGGATGGTTAGCATGCAGAAAGAAGGAAGAAGGAGACCCTGGCAAGCAAGTTATCAGAAGACAACCAGAGCCTTGGACCAACAAGATTTGAAAAATAACCAGACAACAAAAGGTAGAAAAACTAATTTTATTTTCTGTTTTGTGATTACAATATGTCAGATTTGAAATGTGTATCCTGCCAGAGCTGGTGTTAGACCACAAACATGAGCTAGGATTTAACAGAGAGAGGAAAAGTCCTTTTTGTTTCTTTATTTTATTTACACCGCAGCGCCAGTGTGGTTAGGAGAAGCCAAAGGGGGGTGAAAAAGCTATAAAATAAACCCACCAGGATGTTTGAAAAAAAACACCCAATTGGGCAGGAAAATCGAATCGAAAAACCAATTCAATAGGCTGAATCGAATCGAAATTTATTTTTTTTCCCCTGAATCGGGCAGCACTAGTTTGCGCTACTGTCTTAGGCTTTAGGACCTGGGATTGGGGAGAGATGGCATCCTCAATACTTTATAATGCAAGTGAAACGAGGATTTGGTCAAACTTTTGAAGGGTCTGCAAAAGAAAAATATTGTATAGGCCGGGGACATGAGACAGCAGGAAATGGGAACTTTTTTTCCTTCTATTTTTGTGAATTGCAAGGCTGAGGATGTCAGAGAGTTCAGTTAAAATATGTCCTTTATAAGAAAATATAATAATGTGTTTTATAAAGTTTATAAGCATTGCTGGCCTACCCGGTGAGGTGTTCCTAATGGAGGTGGTGGTGGCAGCGTGTCAATGTGTTGAGAGGACAAACTCCGGGCCCATTTCCACCCCCCAGTTAGTCCATTCTACTCAACTGGTTCACACACTGAGTGGGTCTTTGGGTGTTGTGCCTGGGTAGTTGTTTTGGGATCTCTTCCAGTGGTTTGTCAGTATCTCCTTGTGGTCCAAGGAAGGAAACTTTGTAAACCTTAGTTGACCTTCAGAATATGTTTGTATCAGTGCTGCTTGTGTGGCATTAGGCTATGTAGTGATCGAAATAAATAACACATTTTTGCACTATATGGTGGGTGTATGAGGAGATTCACATTTCCTGCACAGCTAAGTCCTTGTGAAGTTACCTTGTTCTTTCTGTATTTGACATCTAGCAAGATCTCCGTTTGGAAGGAAAGATCTAAGCTTAAAAATGAAGTGGCCAGAAGTTATGGTAAAAGCAGATAGTGTTGCTGGTTTTAAGAAAGGTTTGGACAAATTCCTGGAGGAAAAGTCCATAGTCTGCTTGCCCTGGATCGGTAGCATGGAATGTTGCTACTATTGGGTTTTGACCAGGTACTAGTGATCTGGATTGGTTACCATGAGAATGGGCTACTGGGCATGATGGACCATTGGTCTGACCCAGTTAGTCTATTCTTATGTTATGTTCTCATCTGTAGGGGCCTTTGTTTTCACTTCTTATTTTAATGTATTTTTTTTCTGGGAACTTATCAGTGTTTTTTATAATGGGAACAAAAATGGAAGAGAATGAATGTGTGTGGAATGGGGGGGGGGGTTTAACTAATTTCTTCAGCTAAATAATTCAATCCACCTCAACCAGACATAGGAGAACTCACGCAACATTCACACACCCTCCAACCAAAAACGTCAAAAGAAAAAAAAACTGTTCGACAACCTCCTAACACTCGACCCCCAACTCTACAACCTATTGACCTCAACCACAAACTACAAAACCTTCAAAAAGGAAATAAAAACCCTTCTATTAAAAAAACACATAAAACTGAACTAACACAATCAGAACTGTCCCAAGCATCACCTGCAACTACTCCATATGTACTTCTGATGTCATGACAATTCAGACATAATTTATGTTATGTTTGGATTAATGGTTACATATATGAGGTTCAATAAAAGAAAATTTTCACTGCCTGTTTCTATTCTGACCATTTATTCTGTTTCATGGTTATTAAAATATTATTAAAATATTTTTTTACATGGGGAGGTGTCAAAAAATGATGGTCCCCTAGGTACGCCACTGAACTCAGGTAATTTATTCCAGGCATAGTGGGCAGCTAGATGAAAGGAACAAAGTCTGGAATTGGCAGAGGAGGAGAAGGGTACCGTATTTTCACGTAGATAACGCGCACCCATGTAAAACGCGCACACGGGTATAGCGCGCAGAAAACACAAATCTATGTACAGAAATTTTTATATACCGCGCACACCCGTATACCGCGCATGCTGCCCGACTCTCCCGTCGCCGCCCGACTCTCCTTTTGCCCGCCCCGACTCTCCTCTGGCCTCCCCGACTCTCCTTTCGCCCGCCCCGACTCTCCTCTCCCCCTTGAAGTCCTGTCCCCACCCTGAAAACCTGATCCCCCCCCGACGTACGATTCACCCCAACGCAGGACCGCTCACACCCCCACCCCGAAGGACCGCTCGCAAGCACTCCCGTCCTCTTGCCCCAGCCAACCGCGGCACCTCCGACACAATCGGGGCAAGAGGGAGCTCAAGCCCTCTTGCCCCCCCCCCGACACGATCGCGGCAAAAGGGAGCCCAAGCCCTCTTGCCCCGCCGACTCCCCAACACCCCGACAATATCGGGCCAGGAGGGAGCCCAAACCCTCCTGGCCACAGCGACCCCCTACCCCCACCCCGCACTACATTACGGGCAGGAGGGATCCCAGGCCCTCCTGCCCTCGACGCAAACCCCCCCTCCCCCCAACGACCGCCCCCCCCAAGAACCTCCGACCGCCCCCCCAACCGACCCGCGACCCCCCTAGCCGACCCCCACGACACCCCCACCCGCCTTCCCCGTACCTTTGTGTAGTTGGCCGGACAGACGGGAGCCAAACCCGCCTGTCCGGCAGGCAGCCAACGACGGAATGAGGCCGGATTGGCCCATCCGTCCCAAAGCTCCGCCTACTGGTGGGGCCTAAGGCGCCTGGGCCAATCAGAATAGGCCCGGGAGCCTTAGGTCCCTCCTGGGGGCGGGGCCTGAGGCACATGGGCCCAACTCAACCATGTGCCCAAGGCCCCGCCCCCAGGAGGGACCTAAGGCTCCCGGGCCTATTCTGATTGGCCCAGGCGCCTTAGGCCCCACCAGTAGGCGGAGCTTTGGGACGGATGGGCCAATCCGGCCTCATTCCGTCGTTGGCTGCCTGCCGGACAGGCGGGTTTGGCTCCCGTCTGTCCGGCCAACTACATAAAGGTACGGGGAAGGCGGGTGGGGGTGTCGTGGGGGTCGGCCAGGGGAGTCGAGGGTCGGCTGGGGGGGTGGTCGGAGGTTCTTGGGGGAGGGAGGGCGTTGGGGGGAGGGGGGTATGCGTCGAGGGCAGGAGGGCCTGGGATCCCTCCTGCCCGTAATGTAGTGCGGGGTGGGGGTAGGGGGTCGCCGTGGCCAGGAGGGTTTGGGCTCCCTCCTGGCCTGATATTGTCGGGGAGTTGGGGAGTCGGCGGGGCAAGAGGGCTTGGGCTCCCTTTTGCCCCGATTGTGTCGGGGGAGGGGGGCAAGAGGGCTTGAGCTCCCTCTTGCCCCGATCGTGTCGGGGGTGCCGCGGTTGGCGGGGGCAAGAGGACGGGAGTGCGTGCGAGCGGTCCTTCAGGGTGGGGGTGCGGGTGCGGGTGGGAGTGCGTGCGAGCGGTCCTTCAGGGTGGGGGTGCGGGTGGGAGCGCGTGCGAGCGGTCCTTCGGGGTGGGGGTGCAGGTGCGTGCGAGCGGTCCTTCAGGGTGGGGGTGCGAGCGGTCCTGCGGGGGGGGGGGTGAATCAGACGTCGGGGGGGGGAACTATGTAAAAAAAATTTTGTACAACGCGCTCACGCGTATACCGCGCAAGGTTATGCACGGTTTGTAAAAACACATATAACGCGCGCGTTATATGCGTGAAAATACGGTAATGTTAAGAGTGACTTATCTGAGGAACGGAGTTCTCTGGGAGGTGAATAAGGAGAGAGAAGCGAGGAGAAATATTGAGGGGCAGCAGAATGAACACACTTGTAGGTCAGCAATAAGATCTTGAACTGTATACGATGGCAGATAGGGAGCCATTGAAGTGACTTCAGGAGAGGGGTGACATGAGCATAGCGAGGTTGGTAGAAGATGAGTTGCGCAACAGAGTTTTGCACAGATTGCAAGGGGGAGAGGCGACACTAAGGGATACCAGGTAGGAGTAGATTGCAATAATCTAAGCATGAGCTTGGACATTCTGAATGGATGGAGTCAGGATTAGAACTCAAACACCAGAAATACATCATGCTCCATCCCTGGCAGTGTTCAAATCCAAGCAAAAGGGTCTTGTGGATTATACTCCCTACAGGTGGGATCAGGCCTCATCCTGTTAAATATCTCTTCTCTAATCCAAGTTTCCCATTGTGCCTTAACCATACATCTTACTGGGAAGGGTACATACAGATACCAGAGCTTCCAAAGGTCACAGACTGTCCTACTCAGCTTGGGCAACTTGTCTTTTTCAGCTCTTCCCAGCTCCACCCAGGAGTTCTGCAGGTACTCTCCTGGAAGGGGTGTGTCCATTAGCTGCTCTGCTCCTCCCTGTCCACAGCCAGGGAAGCAGCATCCTTTGTATCTGTCCTTTCCTGGGGAATCTTGGAAAAATAAAGTCTTTTTTTTTTTTTTTTTAATTCTTTATTCATTTTCAAACTTGTGTGATAAAATGTCCAAATGAATTAACAATATCTATATCACTTAATAATCATCAATGGTAACACCCTTCCCCCCTTACCTATCAAATAATCAATATTTATACAATACATAACTATAAAATTCCCCCCCCTTCCCTCATAATTGAACTTGTAAATTTTATGGCTCCCAAACATCTTGAAATTTCTTGAAACTACCCCGCTGTATTGCCAGAAATCTCTCCATTTTATATATATGACATAAGGAATTCCACCCAAAATTATAATTTAATCTACTCCAGTTTTTCCAATTATACGTAATTTGTTGAATGGCAACACCAGTCATTATGAGTAATAATTTGTTATTGTTTGTAGAAATCTGACTTTTTGCTCTCATTGCCATACCAAACAGCACAGTATCATATGATAATGCCACTGGGTTATCTAATAAACAATTAATTTGGTCCCAAATTGATTTCCAGAAATTCATAATAAATGGACAATAGAATAATAAATGATCTAAAGTCCCTGCTTCGAGATGACAGTGCCAATATCTATTAGACTTAGAGCTATCCAATTTTTGTAACCGAACAGGGGTCCATAACGCTCTATGTAACAGAAAAAAACAAGTTTGTCTCATAGATGCTGACACTGTACATCTCATCCTCCAAGACCAAATTTGTGGCCATTGAGATGCAGTAATTTGATGCTTAATCTCAATGCTCCAAATGTCTCTAAGACCAGTGTTTAATTTCTTTTTAATAAGTCCATTTAATAATCTATACCACTGGGCGGCCTGGTGACCCAAGAAGTCTGCCTGAAAACATAGGAACTCCATACTATAATGATTATTAAGGTTTTTCCAGTCAAGGAACCCCGCCTGAATGGCATGCTTCAGCTACAACCATCTAAAACTTTCAGATCTATTAAGTTCATATTTATGTTGCAACTGTGAAAATTCAAGCATATTACCATTAGAAATAACATCATCTAATATACGTATTCTTGCAATCATCCAATGCTTCCAGACGAGCCTTTCTCCGCCAATTTGAATCTTGGAGGTCTCTGGTGCAGATTGGCGGCAGCAAGACTCTCCTCGGCTGCAAGTATTTCTCTTCTCCTCCCTGGCCAGGCAAAAGCGGTGGTAGCGAATGCAATTCACTACCCTGCTGCTACTCTGGCCGTCTTATCTCCATTTGGCCGCCAAGAGGAAACAGGAAGTTTTCACTGAGGCCGGGCCACAGTGGACAGAAGACGCAAGGAGTAGTGGCAGGAGTGGATCGCTACCGTCACCAGCAGCACATTGTACAGTAATGTCAAAATAAAGGTAAAGTTTTCCGAACTTTGCAAGAAGCCATCAAATGCAACTATGAGCACTGGCAGATTTGGGAAAACTACATTCCTACCAGTACTGATATAGGAGAGTTTTCAGAAGCTATTAAAGCTTATCACCAACTTATGGATTTACAAGACAAATAGAAAGATATTCAGATGCTGAACATTCTGGTGAAGGCAGTGGTGGATGGAATAATTGATCGAAAGGGAGAATTGGCAACAAGTTTGAAAGGGAAACTTCAGGAGTTGCTTGAAAGATTGACTGCTAGAGAGACAAATGATGAAGAAATCTGGAAACTATATGCTACACTATATGGCAGTGGAAAGAGTGATAATGAAGATGAGAATGAATTTATATTCCCCTATTCATGGAAGCTCAATTGTTCATTGAGGATTTCTCAGTTGGTTGCTCATTTCTTGGAGCTCTCTGATTAAGATGACCATTGTTCTGACTTCATTAGCTAACTCGATGCAGACGTCACTCCTTCCAACATCTGTGAATAGTTGCTTTGCTTTGGAAAATAATCCTTGGAGGTTAAGTCATGCTGAAGAGAGAATTCTCACCATAAAAAAAGGTAGATGGAGGGAGAGGGGAGATGGGGGAGTTGGTGGACCAGAGGAGAGATGGGGAGAAGATAGATGGGAGAAATGAACTTGGTGGAGGGGGAAATTGGATGGTGGAGGGGGGAAGATGGACTTGGGGAAGATCATGGAGAGGGGAGATGGAGGAAAAATAGAAGAAATAAGGATCTAGGAGAGAGGGACAAGATGGCGTTTGGAGCAGGACGCTGAGAGGAGCACTCCCATCTCAAAGGTGTATTTTTCCTCTAAAATTTTTTTTTTTAAGTAACTTGTTTCCATGCCCTCCACCTACCTCAGGATCCTCGACACCGAGGCAGACTGTAATTACTGCTTTTACAGTCCAACCTTCCACTTCGGGCGATTCTGCTGCTGCGAGCTCACAGCCTGGACAGCGAGATGTCTCTCTCGCTGAGCCCGCGAAGACCGCATACCCCTCCCAAACCCGGGAAAACGTCGGTGGAACAGAACTTGCAGGAGGGCTCCCCCGGTGCATGAAGAGAGGCATGTTCGTTTGCCGCGATAAACCCGGAAGCAGTTACAACTACGCTGACCCTGGTGTCGGAGGTGCAGCGTTCAGGGAGTGTGGAGCCTTTGGCAGCGAGCGGTAGTGAGGTTGTAGGAGTCCAGAGTTTTTCTCTTGGGGCAGAAACTACAGAAAACCTGGCTGCTATCTCCTCCCTCAAGCCGTTGGTGAGACCACAGGCAGTAACACTGGATTCCATCTGGACTGCAATAGAGAATCTACATTTGGTATGCACTAACTTTGTTTCTATTACCTTGAATTCTACCACTAGGATAAGTTCCTTAGAGACTTCTATTCAACAACATCAAGTGGATCTTAAAAAATTAGAGAAAGTAACAATTGAGACTAAGAATTTGCTTACTAAACAAATGACAGATAAAATGATGATCTTGAGGAAGATTGAAAACTTAGAAAACCAACAAAAAAATCTGAATTTAAGAATCCTTAATTTTCCAGTTGCTAAGTTTATGCCGCCTCAAGAACTGTTTAAGAATTTCATGCTGACTTTATTAAATATTCCAGAAGCAAGTCTTCCCCCGACACAAAAAATTTATTATTTAAAATAAATGCAAAAGGAAAAAGCAGTGGAAACTGAAAAAAAACAATTGGATGTTTCTGCCATTTTGCAATCATCTGATATTGAAACTCAGGGACGGGCAACATTATTAGTCTCATTGGTATTCCTACAAGATAAAGAAATGTTGTTGAAATTGTATTTTAATTTGAAACAGGTCACCTATTTAGGTGAAAGGGTATATATATTTCCGGATGTCTCTAAATGGACACAATCTAGGAGGAAAGAATTTTTGACTTATCGATCAAAGGTGATTGCTTTGGGGGCAGTGTTCCAGTTAAGATTTCCCTGTAAATGTTTTGTCTCCTATCAAGGGAGTAAATATATTTTCTTTGAACCTGCCCAATTAGGTTTTTTCCTGGAGGGTAAAGGAATCTCTAAACAGTCCGAATGAAACAGGTTATTAATGCGGTATTAATTAATGGATAGGATAACATCTTACATCGCTCTATTTCCTAATTTGTGATTTTCTTGGGTATATGTTCCCCTTTCCCGAGGGGCTTTATTTAATTTTGTCTCTTCTCCTCTAATTGTGGACTGTATTTGATGATGGTTTTCATTGTTTATTTTTGTTTCTTAGTTTTTTAACTAAGTAAGATTATAATTTTTGTATTTCCTTTAACATCTTTGTAAATGGGATGTAATAAAATGATAAATAAAGAAAAAAAAGAAATAAGGATCTAAAAACAGGAGAGAGAGAGATGCTGGACAATGGGATTTAGGGAGGGAAGGAACAGAAAGGAAGAGAAGTTGGACACAAGAGATGGTGGGGGGATAGAGATACTGGATAGGAGGGTAGTTATCAGCAGACGTTTGTTGCAGAGCCTGGGACCAACATGATTTGAAAAAGGACCAGACAACAAAAGGTTAAAAAAAATGTTATTTTTTTGTTTTGTGATTATAATGTGTCAGATTTGAAATTTGTTTCCTGCCAGAGCTGAGCTAGGATTTAACAGAGAGGAAAAGTCTTTTTTGTTTGTTTATACCACAGCACCAGTGTGGGAAGGAGAGGGCAAAGAGGGTGAAGAGGCTATAAAATAAACTCACCAGGATGTTTGGAAGAAACACAATTGTGCAAGAAAATCAAATTGAAAAATCGATTCAATAGGCTGAATTGAATTGAATCGAAATATTTTTTCCTGAATCAGGCAGCACTAGTCTCCACCACCTCTTCTGGGAGACTGTTCCATGCATCTACCAGCCTTTCTGTAAAAAAGTATTTCCTTAGATTACTCTGGAGCCTATCACCTCTTAACTTCATCCTATGCCCTCTTATTGCAGAGTTTCCTTTCAAGTTTCAAGTTTATTTTAAATTTCTTAAACTGCCCAATCAGCCTTCTAGGCGGTGTACAAATTTAAAAACAGAAAACAAACTTGAACTAAAATACAAGTTTGAGGTGACAATACGTCCCCAAACTGTAACTATAAAAACTTTTAAAAACTATTAAAAACAAAGACAAACAAGAACAAAAGGTAAAAGGCAAGAACTACAT
The DNA here is from genome assembly GCF_902459505.1 of Geotrypetes seraphini. Lineage (NCBI taxonomy): Eukaryota > Metazoa > Chordata > Amphibia > Gymnophiona > Dermophiidae > Geotrypetes > Geotrypetes seraphini. Next base: position 69,224,788 of record NC_047094.1, on the reverse strand, counting down.
TAGGCAAAGTAAAAGAAAACAATTCGGGAAAAAATAATAGGGAGGGCTGCTGTTAAACTTTCAAATTGAAGAGACTCGACTCATGCGCATTTACATTATGTAGGTATTTAAACGTCTATCATATCTCCTCTCTCCCGCCTTTCCTCCAAAGTATACAGACTGAGATCTTTAAGTCTGTCCCCATACATCTTATGATGAAGACCACACACCATTTTAGTAGCCTTCCTCTGGACCGACTCCATCCGTTTTATATCTTTTTGAAGGTGCAGCCTCTAGAATTATACACAATATTCTAAATGAGGTCTCACCAAAGTCTTATACAGGGGCATCAATACCTCCTTTTTCCTACTAGTCATACCTCTCCCTAAGCAACCTAGCATCCTTCTAACTTTCAACATCACCTTTTCAACTTATGTGACCACCTTAAGATCATTACATACAATCACACCCAAGTCCCGCTCTTCTGTCATACATATAAGTTCATCACCCCCTAAATTGTACATGTTCCCTCAAGTTTTTGCAGCCCAAAGCGTGACCTTGCATTTCTTAGCATTAAATTTTAGCTACCAGATTTTAGACCATTCTTCAAGCTTCGCCAGGTCTTTCTTCATGTTATTCACACCATCTGGCGTGTCTACTCTAGTACAGATTTTCGTATCATCCGCAAAGAGGCAAATCTTACCCGACAACCCTTCAGCAATATCGTTTATAAAAGTATTAAAAAGAACAGGCCCAAGAACAGAACCTTGAGGCACACCACTGGTAGCATCCCTTTCCTCAGAGGGATCTCCATTGATCACTACCCTCTATTACCAGAAGATTATGTTATAGTTGGATTAAACCAGGATGCTATGATACTACTACTACTATTTATTATTTCTATACCACTATCAGACGCACACAGCACTGAACATTAAACATGCAGGAAACAGCCCCTGCTCAAAACATCAATGGCGCCATATAACCGTAAAGCATCATCCAATATAGAAAACATGTGAGTTACAAACACTTTTCGGGGGGGGGGGGGGCAATCATAGGCATGGCATTGCTATTGGATGAAAGAAAGGGAGAGATGGGGAGAAGCATTAGCTTTTAATAAGCGCACATAAAGCATGCCTTTCTCTCCCAAAAACTACTATAATTCAGGTAAATCTTGTAATTTCTTTTTAATGTAAAATTTTATCTTGACCCATAGCCAGAAACACATAAGACATGCTCAAGAACTGTGCTTTTACTACTCCCCTATAAAATATATACTTTTTTTTCATTAGCCACAAAAAATGCACTTTTCACAGTGCTGGCACTTTACCGGCACATTCATCACTAGTTCTGTCTGGAGAGAATGCACCTATAGTATCTTACGTAGAGCATACTTTACACAGATACAGGCCTATTATTTGGGGTTAACCACGACTTTGTTATGCAAAAAGTGTTCTCAAGAAGCCAATACTTTTTCCCACTCTTTATGGAGTTGCCCTAAGATTAAATTCTTTTGGAATCAAATATTATGCTATTTAGTAATGCTCCGTGTTTCTTTGTCCTCACTGGGAGTTCTGTTTGGGAAGGCTGCTGCATGTGGGATTTATGGAAAGGGACGAAATTTGCTTTTCCAGAAGTCATGTATGGTGGGCCATAAATGTATAATGCAGTGTTAGCTACAAGATCCGCCACCTGGATTCTGGCAGTGGCAAAACCAGTTCCATAGGTTGCTGTTATTTGAGGCTATGGAGGCCTGTCTGTCTGTAAAACATAGGTGAGCCTTCCTGCAACTGTGGGATCCATATCTTTGTTCTTTACCACATAGAGCCAGAAGTTTGATACTCAATGATTTAACATATTCTGATTTTGACACCTTAAAGCTATTTCCAATCCGTTGGGGTTTTAAGGGGGGGGGGGGGAGGATTACTATATAAAGTTAAAATGACCGTTATGTCTCTGTTTCGATTCTGCTGTTGGGATGTATACGAAGGGGGCCATCTTCACTTTGCACTTTCTCTTGGTATATATTCTGCACTCAACTGTCTCTTGTATGACATGTTTTGTCAGTAAAAATGTTTGAACATGAAAACTGTTTACTCTCTAACTTAGGACCTCATACACCCAGGAAACTAATTGATAATTATTTCATGCCCTTACTGGGATGGTGTATTCATCATTGGTTCATTTATAAAATATTTTCAGATTTGGCTAGTATACCAACTCGTATGTGCATCTAAAAGAAGAAAAAAAGGAGGAAGCACTTAACTTTAGCCCGACGATTACTCAACCGTTTCACGTCTTGGTTTCTTCAGGGGCTGTGCTGCTTCCTCCATAGATGTACTCCACTATGCAACATTACAGCCAAATCTTTAGGTTTCAATTTTTTTCTTTAAATCATATGGACTCCTGCTTCCTTTGCACCAATGATGAATACACCACCCCAGTAAGGGCATGAAAGAATTTTTGATTAGTGTACTGGGTGTATGAGGTCCTAAGTTAGGTTTAATACTGTATAAGTTTACTCTCTTAAGATTTTTTTACTGCTGTGATTGCAATTTGAGTAACTTAAGATTCTCAAGTTTTATGTTTGAACATAAAAACTTACCAAATGAGCTTCTAATGCCTTCTATTTTGTAGGCAGTAAAGGGGAAATTCTGTAAGAGGCACCTAAAGTTAGACGTCCAACTTACCCTTCCCCCCCCTCCCTTTCACTAAGCCGTGATAGTTTTCTACTGCATTCCAGAGTGCTAAATATGCCGATGCTGCTCTGACACTCAATGTTGAGTACTTGGTGCCTAAATATAAGCGCCATTTGTGCACTGAGGGGTGGACATTCAAAGCAATTTAATGGGCCAGAAATGGCTCCTGGCCCATTGGGATAAAGACAGAGGATTTCTAATTAAAAAATAAATGTTATACATTGAAGACTGATACTGAACACTGAAGACCGATACTGGACAGACTCACACGGCCTCTGTTCCATATATGGTGGTTTGGAATAGAATAGGCTAGGGATGACATCAGTGGGAACTCCGGTAATTTGGAACATGAGGACATTGTTGGGCAGACTTTACAGTATGTATCCGCAAATGACAAGATGGTTGGATAGACTGAAGTGAGCTTCAATGGTAACTTCAGAAGTTAGAACCTATGGACAGTACCAGGTGGTCTTTACGGTCTATGGCCTAGAAATATAAAAGAAAAAAAGACAATTTAACCATGAATTTATAATCTGTGTAACTAATGGACACTATTGACTGTGGGGTGTCAGATTGACCACATGAAGTAAAACCACTTCAACGGGTCTGTCAATTCCTCATTCATCCCCTACAGACAGAATTCTTTATAACTTTTTCATATGCTTTTTTTTATATATATATTATTTTTTTTATAAACTTTCATTTCTAACGTTGTTCATAATAAATTAAGTAATAAGTTAAATATTAAAGGTGACTTAGCTTCTTTCAGTTAGTTGTGTAAGTCATACTGTTTGGATATGCTTTCTCCAGTGTTATACATAGAACACTCCCCTCTGCCAACGCGTTTCGCCGGTCTTTATCAAGGCATGGGGTTCTGTGGAAAAATTACAAAGCATATAATGAAAACCTATCATTCAACTGAAAAATAACCCTAAATTACAGAGTTAAAAAAGCAAAACTACGGCACATACCTGATGCATGAAATGTACCTAGTTTACGTATCAACGGCATCCAAAAGATGGCCGCGGCATTTTTTTCCCACTGAAATAGAGGTTATTCCTGACGTCAGACTGACGTTAGTAACTGAGGTCAACTTGGGCAAGCCAATCAGCTGTTTCATTTAACCCCACTGGAGCCATGGAGTTCAACATGAACATCCATCGAAGTTCTTTTAAATTAAGATTTTTTTCTATATTACCTCCCTCCCACCCTGCTATGATGCAATCCAACACTCGCCACTTTAGATCTTTTAATGTATGATTGCACAATTTCCAATGATGAACCAATGGAGACGTTTCATTTCGAGTATGGACCCTGGACTTATGTTCTGTCAGTCTTACTTTTATGGGTCTTAAAGTGCGATCTACATAAAGTTTAGGGCACGGGCACTGAATACAGTAGATAACCTGACTGGAATTACAGTTAGTTAAAAACCTAGAGCGATACACAACCCCTGTAATGGGATGGATCCACGATTCCCCGGGGATCGTGAAAGGGCACCATTGGCACCGACCACATGGGAGGTGACAACCCTCAATCTTAGGTGTCGGGTTTCTAATAATACTGTGATTCACATGTTCTCCTAGGTTTTTTTGTCTCTTATAAGAACAAATCGGATAATTTTCCAACAAAGGGTTAGCTAATCTAGCAACATGCCAGTGTTTTTTGATGGTTTGAGAAATTTTGGAAGCCAAAGTAGAATATTGTTGGATAAATGCAATATTCTCATCAGGGATAGGCAATCCATTCGTCACATCAGAAATAGGCAATCCACTCTTCTCCTGTAGCAGCCATTCACGATGAGCATACTTCACCCGAATATTGAGGGTTGTCACCTCCCATGTGGTCGGTGCCAATGGTGCCCTTTCACGATCCCCGGGGAATCGTGGATCCATCCCATTACAGGGGTTGTGTATCGCTCCATGTTTTTAACTAACTGTAATTCCAGTCAGGTTATCTACTGTATTCAGTGCCCGTGCCCTAAACTTTATGTAGGTCGCACTTTAAGACCCATAAAAGTAAGACTGACAGAACATAAGTCCAGGGTCCATACTCGAAATGAAACGTCTCCATTGGTTCATCATTGGAAATTGTGCAATCATACATTAAAAGATCTAAAGTGGCGAGTGTTGGATTGCATCATAGCAGGGTGGGAGGGAGGTAATATAGAAAAAAATCTTAATTTAAAAGAACTTCGATGGATGTTCATGTTGAACTCCATGGCTCCAGTGGGGTTAAATGAAACAGCTGATTGGCTTGCCCAAGTTGACCTCAGTTACTAACGTCAGTCTGACGTCAGGAATAACCTCTATTTCAGTGGGAAAAAAATGCCGCGGCCATCTTTTGGATGCCGTTGATACGTAAACTAGGTACATTTCATGCATCAGGTATGTGCCGTAGTTTTGCTTTTTTAACTCTGTAATTTAGGGTTATTTTTCAGTTGAATGATAGGTTTTCATTATATGCTTTGTAATTTTTCCCCAGAACCCCATGCCTTGATAAAGACCGGCGAAACGCGTTGGCAGAGGGGAGTGTTCTATGTATAACACTGGAGAAAGCATATCCAAACAGTATGACTTACACAACTAACTGAAAGAAGCTAAGTCACCTTTAATATTTAACTTATTACTTAATTTATTATGAACAACGTTAGAAATGAAAGTTTATAAAAAAAAATAATATATATATAAAAAAAAGCATATGAAAAAGTTATAAAGAATTCTGTCTGTAGGGAATGAATGAGGAATTGACAGACCCGTTGAAGTGGTTTTACTTCATGTGGTCAATCTGACACCCCACAGTCAATAGAGTCTATCTCACTGGATTTTGGTTAATGTTTATTTTGATTTAGTCTTTGTCTACATTCTATTTTTGGAGAATGGCTCAGAGTTCAGTGAACAAAGACTTATTTAGTTTTTCGGAAGAAAGAAGAACAGAACTGATTAACAGACCCTTTTTATGTGCTGGTAGCACCAGTGCTACAGGACTGCCATCTTGGTATGAATTGGAAAATCAACAAATGAAATGAATAAGAGCGGAGCTACATGCTAACACATTGGCCCAATATGTCACCACAGGCATGATCCCACGAGGGTTACGTATTCAAAAGGGCCCCACACTATTTGCTCAAAATCAACAATTTAAGGACAAATGGTGTGCTATCCTTAATAAGTGCAGCATGGACCTTATGCTTTTAATCATTGAGCATATTACTATGCTTGAACAGGAATTAAAGCATAATATTGAGGAACTCACATCTCAGATAAAACAAGCAAGTGGATCTGATGATGAATTTAACAAACTTGATAATGAACACAAATCAAAAATGGATAATTACAAAGAATCTCTAAAGCTAACAAAATTAAAAAAATATAGAAGGGACGAAAAAGACTACACAAATAATCAAGTATATTTTTGGTTATTTAAAGGAACGTATGTACCCCCCAAACAAGCTTTCGATGATGACCACTCATCAACTGATTCGAGCTCTTCCAGTGGTCATAGTGGAACCCGCCCTAATATCAACAGTGGGCAACAGGGTTTAGGGGGTTTTCCACAATGAGGCCCACGAGGCAGACAGAAATCTCGAGGAACAAGAAGAGTTGGTTTTCAACAACAACACCAACAACAGGGGTATGTGTCGGGCCCTCAAACCCGCTCACAATACCGAACCAACCTTCCGTAGTGAACTTAATGACTAAGCCTTTGTCCCGTAATCAGGAAGTAGTATTGGAACTGGGTTTGGGTTTTGTCCCTAGTGTTTCTTATGATCCTTTTGAGACTAGGTTATCCATATATAGCCTCCTGCGCAAGCTACATTTAAAAATGTTTTTCCTTGAACATCCTCCTACTAATGATGGCACTCTTATAGCAAGGAAATCGGGATGGTGCCCGGCTATGCCGCTTCATCCCCATTTAATGACATTCAGAGATCTTATTTTGACGGATGTGGTTGAACTTGAACAACAACATAAACGACTGTCCAGGGATTATAATTTATCCCGTGCGGAATGGACGGCGCTTCAGGAACTCAAAAAGGATACCTCCCTTATTATTACAAGAGCTGATAAGGGGGGAGCTGTTGTCATCTTATCCAGAGAAAACTACGTTGGTGAAGCTCAACGTCAATTGAATCAAGCTCAATTTTATGAAAAACTTGAAGAGGATCCAGTTGTGGAACTCAAACAAACCATATCCAAGTTGATATCTAAAGCATATAAAGCAAGGATGCTTACTTTACGTGAAGCGAATTTTTTAAACCCTAAATGGTATGTTACTCCAAAGCTTTACTTTCTTCCAAAAATTCACAAAAACTTGACAAACCCTCCAGGTCGACCTATTGTATCGATGAAAAACTCCCCCCTGGAGCCTTTATCAAAATTCTTAGATATTTTTCTTCAACCAGAATTACAGAAAGTGAAATCGTATATAAAAGACACTACTCACATGTTGAGAATTCTTACAGAAATTCAAGATGTACAAGATCAATGGCTGTTGGCTACGTTTGACATCACGGCCTTATATACGATGATCCCGACAGACCAAGCTCTCACGCTGCTTAATGAAATATTCAATTGCCAAACTATACGTCCGCATCTGTCCACTGATATTTTAATGGAAATGGCAACTCTAGTTCTGACTAGGAGCTATTTTTGGTTCCATGAGGAGTTCTATTTACAACGACATGGCATTGCCATGGGGGCTTCTTTGGCTCCATCTTTAGCTACTCTATTCATGGCTCGTATGGAGGAAGAGAAAATCTACTGCATGCCACTGTTCAAATATGTGGTCGTTTGGAAGCGATATCTTGATGATATCTTTTGTATTTGGTCATCGTCTGCAGCGAATTTTCATAAGTTCGTGGAGGATCTCAATTCATTAGATGTTAACATTCAATTCACAGCCACCAAGGACCTCCACGAGCTTGCTTTTCTAGACCTTCGAATCATCAAAGATCAAGGGAAATTAATTACTACCCTCCATCGGAAAAGCACTGATCGTAATAGCTTGCTTCGCTTTCACAGTTTCCACCCTATTGGACTTCGGCGGAGCCTTCCCATCAGCCAATTTTTACGGCTACGTAGGATTTGCTATTCCAAAGAAGAATTCCGTATGCAAGCCAAAATTATGAAGAAGCGCTTTTATCAACGCGGCTATCCCCATGATGTAGTCAAAAGAGCCTATATTCGGGCGAAGTATGCTCATCGTGAATGGCTGCTACAGGAGAAGAGTGGATTGCCTATTTCTGATGTGACGAATGGATTGCCTATCCCTGATGAGAATATTGCATTTATCCAACAATATTCTACTTTGGCTTCCAAAATTTCTCAAACCATCAAAAAACACTGGCATGTTGCTAGATTAGCTAACCCTTTGTTGGAAAATTATCCAATTTGTTCTTATAAGAGTCAAAAAAACATAGGAGAACATGTGAATCACAGTATTATTAGAAACCCGACACCTAAGATTGAGGGTTGTCACCTCCCATGTGGTCGGTGCCAATGGTGCCCTTTCACGATCCCCGGGGAATCGTGGATCCATCCCATTACAGGGGTTGTGTATCGCTCCAGGTTTTTAACTAACTGTAATTCCAGTCAGGTTATCTACTGTATTCAGTGCCCGTGCCCTAAACTTTATGTAGGTCGCACTTTAAGACCCATAAAGTAAGACTGACAGAACATAAGTCCAGGGTCCATACTCGAAATGAAACGTCTCCATTGGTTCATCATTGGAAATTGTGCAATCATACATTAAAAGATCTAAAGTGGCGAGTGTTGGATTGCATCATAGCAGGGTGGGAGGGAGGTAATATAGAAAAAAATCTTAATTTAAAAGAACTTCGATGGATGTTCATGTTGAACTCCATGGCTCCAGTGGGGTTAAATGAAACAGCTGATTGGCTTGCCCAAGTTGACCTCAGTTACTAACGTCAGTCTGACGTCAGGAATAACCTCTATTTCAGTGGGAAAAAAATGCCGCGGCCATCTTTTGGATGCCGTTGATACGTAAACTAGGTACATTTCATGCATCAGGTATGTGCCGTAGTTTTGCTTTTTTAACTCTGTAATTTAGGGTTATTTTTCAGTTGAATGATAGGTTTTCATTATATGCTTTGTAATTTTTCCACAGAACCCCATGCCTTGATAAAGACCGGCGAAACGCGTTGGCAGAGGGGAGTGTTCTATGTATAACACTGGAGAAAGCATATCCAAACAGTATGACTTACACAACTAACTGAAAGAAGCTAAGTCACCTTTAATATTTAACTTATTACTTAATTTATTATGAACAACGTTAGAAATGAAAGTTTATAAAAAAAATAATATATATATAAAAAAAAGCATATGAAAAAGTTATAAAGAATTCTGTCTGTAGGGGATGAATGAGGAATTGACAGACCTGTTGAAGTGGTTTTACTTCATGTGGTCAATCTGACACCCCACAGTCAATAGAGTCTATCTCACTGGATTTTGGTTAATGTTTATTTTGATTTAGTCTTTAACTAATGGACAGACAGGATACACCGTTCAGGTCTTTATCTGCTGTCATATATTATGTTACTATATAAATCACCAGTTTGGGGCTAATCACTAATTTTCAGCAGCACGTAACCTGTTAGTGCCACTGAAAATAATGGTTAGCGCCAAACTGAAAATCAGCTATTTTGGGGGTGTTTTAGGGGTGGAGTCGGCACTTGGCTGGTTAACCAAAGTAACTGTATAAATAGGACTGCATAAAAGTCAATCCTGTCTTTATGTGAAGTCCTGTAGCCAGTTAAATGCTGAATATCACCCTTAATCGGCTATGCGTTAGCTGGCTGCATAAAACCCAGAAATTCAAACCCAGAAATTCAGTGCTGGTGCTTGTACATGGCCTGGCATTGAGTTTTCAGGTTTAATGCTGCCATACCAGCAGTCTGCCAAACATTGATTGCTGCCAGTTGAATATGGGGCCCTTAGATTATAGAGTACTAGCACTGTACCTGTGTGAATGTAACATCTACGCACATAAGTTCTAGGCATATGCTCAGCCCTATTCTATAACTTTAGCATACAAGCCACATAGGACTGAATTCTATATACTGTGGCTAAAATATTGGTGCTGAAAAAAAAATACTTAAGCGCTATTCTATAAACAGCACCTAAAATCAGGCACCGTTTATAGAATAACACTTATGCCCAGGAGCCACACCTAGCCCTAGGCACAACTATTTGCACCAACTAAAATGTGGTGCAGAACCTCACACATAAAGTTATGCGTGGATACCCTTTATTCTATAATTATACATGTAACTTTGAGGAAAGCCCCTGATCCACCCATGATCCTCCCATTTCCACACCCTCTTTTTGACACCAATGATGTGCATAAATTTAAATGAAACCAAATTAACATAGTAACATAGTAGATGACGGCAGATAAAGACCCGAATGGTCTATCCAGTCTGCCCAACCTTACCCACTCTTTAAATTACTGATTTAATTTAAATTTTCCTTCTTCTTAGCTATTTCTGGGCCAGAACCCAAAGCTCTGCCCAGTACTGTGCTTAGGTTCCCTCTACTGACGTCTCTGTCAAAGCTTACTGCAGCCCATCTAAACCATCCCAGTCATCGAAGCCCTCCCCAGCCCATCTTCAACCAAGGACTAATTCGCTCATTATTCAGTTAAGTTACACACACAAATTAGACACGTGTCCAAACTTACACTCGCAACTCAAAGCGCCATTATAGAATTTGGGAGATAGCTCATAAATGCAAAGGACATGCACAGGAGTAGTAGCATAGGCAAGCCACACAGATACATAATAGAATACTGTCATTTATATGTTAAAGTGTTATATTTAAGAACATGAATTTATACCTGCTATTGACATGGTGTAAATGTAGACACCTGATCGTTAGCATGTAAATGCCAACTTATGTTAATACTCTATAATGGAATCTAGGTGCCGAGATGCAGTTATAGATTTCACATTCAGACACCTAAATTATAGCACACTTTATACAAGGGGGACACTGAAAAGTTCTCAGCCCAGCCAGCTCCATCTAGGGCTATACACTTAGTCCAATGATATTCTACTCTTTTCTTCCATATTTTTCTGACCGAATGAACATAAGAATAGCCTGGTGTCAGGTCAAAAGCGCGCCGGGACAAAGGCGCGTGCAGACAATTGAGCGCAGCGCGGAGGTGCGCGCCACACAAAATTATTGTTTTTACAGCTCCGACGGGGGGGGGGGCGTGGGGTGGGAACCCCCCCATTTTACTTAATAGAGATCGTGCCGCGTTGTGGGGGGTGTGGGGGGTTGTAACCCCCCACATTTTACTGAAAACTTCACTTTTTCCCTGTTTTTAGGGAAAAAGTTAAGTTTACAGTAAAATGTGGAGGGTTACAACCCCCCAAACCCCCCACAACGCCGGCGTGATCTCTATTAAGTAAACTGAGGGGCTCCCCAACAAAACCCCCTGTCGGAACCCCTAAAAACTGTAATTTTCTTTGGCGCGCGCCTCCATCTTGCGCTCAGTTGTCGGCGCGCGCCTTTGTCTTTCGCCGAATTGTCTATGAACCGAATAGCCTTATTGGGTCAGACCAATGGTCTATCTAGTCCAGTAGCCTGTCCTCACAGTGGCCACTCCAGGTCACTAGTACTTGGCAAAAACCCAAATAGTAGCAACATTCCATGTTATCGATTCAGGGCAAGAAGTGGCTTCCCCCATGTCTGTCACAATAACAGAGTATGGACTTTTCCTCCAGGAAATTGTCCAAATCTTTCTTAAAACCAGCTATGTTAACCGCTCTTACCACAATCTCTGGCAACAAAAAAAGTGGGAAATCACTGGACTAAGTGTATAGAACTCATTGGAGACTGGCCTAACTGTGTTGATTGGGCTGAGAACTTTCAGCGGCCCCTCGTAGAATTGGCCTCAAAGTGACCACAACCAAAATTAAGAACCTCCAGAGCAGGCATGTCAGCTCACAGGAGTCAATCAACTGACATAAGAACATAAGAAGTTGCCTCCGCGAAGTCAGACCATAGGTCCATCCTGCCCAGCGGTCCGCTCCCGCGGCGGCCCATCAGGCCCATCGCCTGAGTAGTGGTCTATACCTATCTATACCCTTCAATCCCTTTTTCTTCTAGGAATCTATCCAAACCTTCTTTGAAACCATTTAATGATTTGTTGTCTACAACAGCCTCTGGAAGCGCGTTCCATGTATCCACCACCCTCTGAGTGAAAAAGAACTTCCTAGCGTTTGTTCTAAACCTGTCCCCTTTCAATTTCTCCGAGTGCCCCCTTGTACTTGTGGTGCCCCTTAATTTGAAAAATCTGTCCCTGTCTACTTTTTCTATGCCCTTCAGGATCTTGAAGGTTTCTATCATGTCTCCTCTAAGTCTCCGCTTTTCTAGTGAGAAAAGTCCCAACTGCTTCAATCTGTCGGTATATGGCAGATTTTCCATTCCCTTTATCAGTTTAGTTGCTCTTCTCTGTACTCCCTCAAGTACTGCCATGTCCTTCTTGAGGTACGGCGACCAGTACTGGACACAGTACTCCAGATGCGGCCGCACCATTGCACGATACAGCGGCATGATGACTTCCTTCGTCCTGGTCGTAATACCCTTCTTAATGATACCCAACATTCTGTTTGCTTTCTTTGAGGCTGTGGCACACTGCGCCGATGCCTTCAGTGTTGCGTCTACCATCACTCCCAGGTCTCTCTCCAGGTTACTGACCCCTAGCGGTGTTCCCCCCATTCTGTATGTGAACATCGGGTTCTTTTTCCCCACGTGCATGACCTTGCATTTCCCTATGTTGAAGCTCATTTGCCATTTTTCGGCCCACTTTGGGAGCTTTCATATCCTGAGAAGTGAGAAGATTGGTGGGAGATTTCAAAAGAAGAAAGTCCCAAATAAGCGAACAAGTAAAGATTGTCAAGGGATGAGCATATCTTCTACCTAGTGCCGCTATGAACATATGCAGTTAACAGCTATTGATGAAACCACAAGACCCAACAAATTTAGCATGTTCCATATTGGTATTTGCCGACTCGTTTTTATTTCTATGATGACATATGAAGGTGGTGATTCTTTCTTTTGGAAAAATGGTTTTCACCTGACTTAGGGGCAGATGCACAAAACTCCGGAACTGGAAAGCTATAGCACCAGAGAAACACCGGTCTAATTTTAGCAACCAATGCTCAACACTAACAGCATGCAAATTATATGCACGCTATTGGTTTTCAGCATCCTTCGCTAAATGATTGGAATTTCCAGGGACATGTCCACAAGATCTGTGTGGTAATTTTTCTCCTTATATAATATTTAGGCCCCTCCCAGTGCAGGGGCAGGACACTGCTATTTTGAAGAGACAGGCCCTGAGGCAGCAGAGAGAAAACATTTCTCATGCAGTTCTTCTGAGAAAATGTACAAGGGAGGATCCATGCCCACATGGCCAGGAGGAGGGGGGTTGTTGAGCTGGGGGGGGAGGCAACCCAGCCACTATACCACCGGGGGTTTTGGGGGAGACTCGGTGGGAGGGAAGAAATCAGGAACCAACTTTGGAGGGTTTGGGGGTGTCGAGGGTTCAGCAGAAGTGGGGCTCAGAGACCACTGGGAACTTTTTGCAGGTCTGAGCTCTCATAGCGTTACTTTCCTGTCAGTGCTTGAGCCAGTCAGCACTCAGGCACTGACAGAAAAGTAAGGTTACAACAGTTCAGACTTGCCGTAAAAGTTTGCACAGTAAAAGGTGTTCATTTTAATACTATTGAGCACCTTGTAATGCATTTGCATAGGATTCTCAGTGGCTGCTACCACTATCAGTAAAAGCCACCGGAATCATTTTGCGCATTGGGGGCTTTATTAATTCAATAGCTAGACTGGCTACAATCAGCCCTACTCAAATGATATGCTGTTGAAAATCTGCCACTTATTATTAGCTAATAAAAATAAAATAAAATAAACAAAAAACATGCTAGTGTAATTGCTGTAACTTCTTAAAAGTCCTCTTGAAACTCCATATTCCTTATACTTTAATCAGTGGATAGATTGTGCTCAGAGACATGGAGGAAAAAAGGGACAGAAAGTCCCCAAAAACCTCACCACCCAATCATTGCAAAACTTCCACCTTAACACACTTTTATACGTGCATGACTTGAAAGATTGTATTATTGAAAAAGCACTTATCTTTTGTGTATAGCTCTTTGGCCTCAACGTGCCACGTTTCAAAATTTCTTCAGGAAGCCAAATGGTAACAGCAAAAGATTCTTAAGTCTTCCAGAATGGGTGTCAGTCTCTGGTCTAGCTTGCAATTCAAGTCATGCACATATAAAAGTGTGTTAAGATGGAAGTTTTGCAATAATTGGGTGGTGAGGTTTTTGGGGACTTTCTGTCCCCTTTTTCCTCCTTGTCTCTGAGCACAATCTATCCACTGATTAAAGTATAAGGAATATGGAGTTTCAAGAGGACTTTTAAGAAGTTACAGCAATTACACTAACATGTTTTTAATTTTCTTGAATTTTTTCACGCTGTTTGATTTTTGAAGTTATTTTCCTCCTGTGTAGTTTTGACTTATTACTAGCTGGCAGATGACATTTAATATGAGCAAGTGTAAAGTGATGCATGTGGGAAAAAGGAACCCAAACTATAGCTATGTGATGCTGGGTTCTGTGTTAGGAATCACTGCCCAGGAAAAGGATCTAGGTGTCATTGTTGAGGATATGTTGAAACCATCAGCTCAATGTGTGGCAGCAGTTAAGAAAGCAAATAGAATGTTAGGAATTATCAGAAAAGGAATAGAAAACATAAATGAAAATGTTATAATGCCCTTGTATCGCTCTTTGGTAAGGCTGCACCTTGAATACTGTGTGCAATTCTGGTTGCCATATCTCAAAAACGATATAGCAGAATTGGAAAAGGTACAGAGAAGGGCAACAAAAATTATAAAAGGGATGGGACGACTTCCCTATGAGGAAAGCTAAAGCGGCTAGGGCTCTTCAGCTTGAAGAAGAGATGACTCAGGGGTGATATGATAGAGGTCTATATAATACTGAGTGGAGTGGAGTGGAAAGGGTAAATGTGAATTGCTTGTTTTTTAAAAATTCTTTATTCATTTTCAAACTTACATTAAGTGTTAAATATATTCACTCACAGTAACAATAAATACATCACTTATAAACAATCATTAGTACATTACATACATTTTTATCCCTTCCCCTTTCCCATCCCTCCCAACTTTCTAAAAAACACTAGGACTAGGGGGCAAGCGATGAAGCTACTAAGTAGTAGATTTAAAATAAACTGTAGAAAATATTTTTTCACACAACATGTAATTAAACTCTGGAATTCATTGCTGGAGAATGTGGTGAAATCAGTTAGTTTAGCGGGGTTCAGGAAAGGTTTGGATAAATTACTCCCGAGGCAGTCAGCCAGCAGAGGCAGTGCTGTAACAGCTGCTTGGGACCAGCCCAGCCAAGGGGCCTTTCCTCTGCCTTGCACACCCTGCAGCCCGCTGGCTAGGCCCATGATCTCCTATGAATTTCAGTTCCGAGCATGGACCGTCTATAAATGTCAAAATGTATAGCGAAGCATACACCTTTCAGCGCTATATAAGTGATAAGTAGTAGTAGTAATAATAAGTCCATAGGACATTATTGAGGTGGCTTGGGAAAATTCATGCTTGCTTAGTTAGGATAAGCAGCATAAAATCTGTTTTATTACTGAAATCTAGCTAGGTACTTGGGTTGGCCACTGTTGGGAACAGGATACCGGTCTTGATGGACTTTCGGTTTGTCCCAGTTTGGCAATTCTTATTTATTTATTTTAGGTATTTACATATATACTGCCTATCAAGGTTACCTTATGTTTTTAAAACTCACAATCTCAAAAAGTTAAGCTAAAGAACAATACAAAACCTCTTCATAAACACAAGAGAGGAAAATATTTCAGTGGTGCCATTAATACGGGTTGCTTACTTCAACTTACCATAAGCAAATACAGCACCCCATCATAAATCAGAAAAATATCCCAAAGAACTCATTATAATATTTAAAGTGATAAAATATATACAGTATTATTATAGTGCAGTAGTACCAAAGGACATTGAGGGGCATAATCAAAACAAACATCTAAGTTCATTTTGGGCCTTGGGCATTAGTGGCCTAAAGTTGGCAGCGTCCAAAGTCCATTCTTGAAAAATACATCCAAATTTTTTTTCTAATCATCTACTTCTTTGTCCAGCCGTTTGATCATCCAGACCGCTAGTATGTCTATTTTTATACTACATTCTCATCCAAAAATCGTCCAAGTCCCAAACGCCTAGAACCAGATCTTTTGGATGTGGGAGGGGCCAGCAAAGTGATGGACTTACCACCCAGACATGGCAACAGATTAGTGGGGCACCTTACAGGGCACTGCTGTGAACTTCACAAAAAGGGTGCCACATATACATCTCATCACAACTCCCTTGCAGGTCATGGTGAGTCCCTGAAAACACCCCCAAAATCTACTATACCCTTCTACAACCCCAATAGCCCTTATGGCTATAGGTGCCACCTTAATGGCAGTACAGTAGGATTTTGGTGGACTCACATTTTCCATCATGAATGCAGTGGTTAGAGTGGCTTATGGGCCTGGGTCCTCCTCTCTATGGTTCACTAGCCCACCCTCCGAGACTACTTAAGGCACCTCTGTGCAGCTCTACTAAACTTTCCTATGCCAGGTACTGATGTTCTGGAGGCAGGTATGCATGGTTTTATTCCAATTTTTATGGTGGTGTGTGGGGGTCAGTGATCACTGGGGGAGTGTGTGAGGGTCTTACTTTGTCACTGCAGTGGTTATCTGGTCACTTTGGATACCTTCTGGGCACTTAGACCAGTTTTTAGATCGCCTAAGTCACAACGTATAAGTTCTGTCCAGGCAGCCTCGTAAAACTTTTGATTATCCCTTTAGTACGACTAAGTCTAGATCAGCCCACATCCACCCTAACCACTCCTTCAAAAATGCCCCTTTCAGCTCTGGGCACACAGCGGGATTCAGAGGCTTAAAAAGTCTATGGATATTTTGATTATCGGCACTTGGACGACCTGTCTTTTAGGTTGTCCAAGTGCTGATATGGGTGGGATTTTAGACTTATATTTGTTTCAATTATGAGCCCTTTATGTCTAAGTTCAAAATATACAATACAATGTTATTACAGTCAATAAATTCAACAGAGCACTCATTTCACGTCAAGCTTCATCATTCCTTCCCTTTCATCTATAATCAACTCCCCTTTAGCATAATTGTAATTACTATCCTCCTCATTCATGTCCTTGCCACCCCCCACCCCCGTTTAGAGCTAGATGCACTAAACAGGATTGGTATGATCACATGAGTCTGCTCCAATCCGAATTTTTGCCATTTCTAAAAGAGCTATTGATGCACTAAAAATTTTGCATGCAAATGATTTACACAGAGGTTCGTCATAATCCCCGTCTTTCCCATCCGATTGATCACTCTGAGAGTGACTCTCACACATGCGCAGAGCTGGCAGAGGAAGCCCCAAACCGCTGAGGCAGGGGAAGCCTCCTTCCACTCAGCTATTCGGGGCAGGATACCTTTAAAAAAAAAAAAAAAAAAGACAGATGTGTGTGTGTTTGTTACACACACACACATCTGTCTCATTATAAAAAATAAAAAAAGCACTGGGACCGAACCCCCTCCACCCCACAGCAGCGAAAACAGCAGGAGGGATGCCCACTCCCTCCTGCCAACGGAGGGTCCCCCCAATGCTAGGCACCCCCGAACCTTCCCCTTACTCTACTCCCTTTCCCCCTCAAAAAAAAGGTAGGAGGGATGCCCACTTCCTTCTGCCACTGGATGTTCCCCTGAACCCTCCCCCCCCCAGTTCCTTTGTCTGAAATGAGCAGGAGGGAGACTTGGTCCCTCCAGCTCCAGGCCTAGCGCGTACAAGCGCCAGACTCACAAGACTTCACCTCTGATGTCGGAGAGGAAGTTCTGGGCCAGCCAATTGCCGCCTGGCTGGCCTGGAACTTTCCTTCCCAGCGTTAGAATTGACGTCGGCGGTGAAGTCTTGTGGGCCCGGCGCTTGTACACGCCAAGCCTGGCTCGGGGAAGCTGCAGGGAGAACTTGGTGCGATGGCTTGGGGGGGCAGAGGGAGAGAAAAAGAAAGACAGGCAAGCAGGGGGAAAGAGAAAGAAAGGCAGAAAGAAAAATATTGGCTTTACAGAAGACGGAAGTGCAACCAGAGACTCTGAAATCACCAGACAAAAAGGTAGAAAATTGTTAATTATCATTTGTATTCGGGGTTTGTTTCAGAGGTCAAGGCAGATGACTTTAAAATATGCAATGTCACCTCAGTAACAACTATACAAAAATAGACAAATATACCCCTTCCCCTTTTACTAAACTGCGATAGCGGTTTGTAGCACAGGGAACTGCGCTGAATGCCTCTTGCAGCTCCCGACACTCATAGGCTCCCTGCACTAAAAACCACTATCATGGTTTAGTAAAAGGGGGCCATAGTGCAAAATATAGACAGCAGATATAAATTCTCATAACGGACACTCTTCTCTGCGTAGTGTGCTTTGTGTTTTTTAAAATTTTATTGTTGGTAGATCATTTTGACTTGATCATTTTAAAAGTAGCTCGCAAGCCAAAAAAGTGTGGGCATCCCTGGGTTACAGGATCTGAGGCAACATGGTTTTACTAAATGTAAATCGTGCCAAATGAATCTGATTTAATTTTTTGATTGGGCGGCCAAAGATTTGGACCAAGGACATATTCTAGATCAGTGGTCTCAAACTGAAAGCCTTTGCAGGGCCATATTTTGGATTTGAAGGTACTTGGAGGGATGTAGAAAAAAAATAGTTCATGTCTTATTAAAGAAATGACAATTTTGCATGAGGTAAAACTCTTTATACTTTATAAATCTTCCCCCCCCCCAGAAGGCCTGCATGTTCCCCCCTTCTTTGCAGCATCCTCCAGCTTCCCCCCTGGCCTCCCAGTCTTAGTTTCAGTTAATTACCGCAGCTTGCAGAGATCGCTGGTGCTGTAGCGTTCCTTGCAGGCTACCATCGGCCTCCGCAGCACATTCCCTCTGCCACGGTCCCCACCCCTCCTCTGACATCAGGGGCAGGATCGCGGCAGAGGGAATGTGCTACTGAGGACGACGGCAGCCTGCAAGGATCGCTACAGCACTGGCAATCCTCTCTGCAGGCTGCGGTAATTATTTAAAGGTAAGAACGGGAGGCCAGTGGGGAAGCCGGAGGATGTTGCAAAGAGCGGGCAGCACTAGTACAGACAGTACTAGTACAGGCTGCGGGCCGCAAAATAGTACCTGGTGGGACGCATGTGGCCCCCGGGCCACGACTTTGAGACCACTGTTCTAGATGTAATTTACTTAGATTTCAGGACCCAAAGTGGTACAAGACGCCAGAGGGTGGTGGTTAATGGAATTCACTTAGAGGAAGGAAAGGTGAGTAGTGCAGTCCCTCAAGGATCGGTGCTGGGGCCGATGCTGTTCAATTATGTTTGTGAGTGACATTGCTGAAGTGTTAGAAGGAAAGGTTTGTCTTTTTGAAGATGATACCAAGATTTGTAACAGAGTAGACACTAAGGAGGGCGTGGAAAACATGAAAAAGGATCTGCAAAAGTTAGAGAAATGCTCTATCTGGCAACTAAAATTCAATATAAAGAAGTGTAGAGTCATATGCTTAAAGATTGGAGAAGCTGGGTCTCTTTTCCCTGGAGGAGACTTAGAGGGGATATGATAGAGACTTATAAGATCATGAAGGGCGTAGAGAGAGACAGATTCTTCAAACTTTCAAAAAAATAAAAGAACAAGAGGGCACTCTGAAAAGTTGATAGGGGACAGATTCAAAACAAATACTAGGAAGTTCGTTTTTACCCAACGTGTGGTGGACACCTGGAATGCGCTTCCAGAGGATGTTATAGGGCAGAGTACGTTACTGGGGTTTAAGAAGGGATTGGACAATTTCCTACTGGAAAAGGGGATAGAGGGGTATAGATAGAGGATTACTGCACAGGTCCTGGACCTGTTGGGCCACCGCGTGAGCGGACTGCTGGGCACGATGGACCTCGGGTCTGACCCAGCAGAGGCATTTCTTATGTTCTTAGAGTAATACATTTGAGGATTAGAAATCGGAAGAAGCCATATGTGCTGGGAGGTGAGAGGCTGATAAGCACGGATGGGAGAGGGACCTTGGTGTGATAGAGTCTGAAGATCTAAAGGAAAAGAAACAGTGTGACAAGGCGGTGGCTGTTACCAGAAGGATGCTAGCCTGTATAGAGAGAGGCGTGACCAGTAGAAGGAAGGTGTTGATGTCCCTGTACAGGTCACTGGTGAGGTCTAGTGTTGCCCAATTCAAGAAAAAAAAATTTCAATTTGATTCAGCCTATTGATTTTTCGATTCAATTTTCCTGCCCAAGTGGGTGTTTTTTTCAAACATCCTGGTGGGTTCATTTTATAGTCTCTTCACCCCTTTTATAGCCTCTTCACCCCCTTTGACCTCTCCTACCAACACTGGTGCTGTGGTGTAAACAAACAAAAAAGACTTTTCCTCTCTCTGTTAAATCCTAGCTCACATTTGCAGTCTAACACCACCTCTGGCAGGATACACATTTCAAACCTGACATATTGTAATCACAAAATAGAAAATAATTTTTTCTTTTTGTTGTCTGGTCATTATTCAAATCATTTTGGTCCCAGGCTCTGGTTGTCTTCTGATAACTCGCTTGCCAGGGTCTCCTGCCCATTTGTTGTTTTCTTCTTTCTCCGTGCTAACCATCTATCTTACATCTCTGTCCTCCCCTTGCATTTCCCTTCCCTCCCCGGAGGTCTGGTATCTTTCCTTTTTTTCGTCTCCATCCCCAGATCCACCTTTTCTCAACTATCATCCTTCATCTCTCCCTCCTTCCCCACCACCCCAGGGTCCACCATCTCTCTTTCTCTTCCCAACTACCCTCCTATCCAATGTCTGTCCCCCCTCCACACCATCCCTTGTGGCCAACTTCTCTCCCTTTCTGTTCCTTCCCTCCCTAAATCCCAGTGTCCACCATCTCTCTCCCTATTCTGTTTTTAGACCCATTATTTCTTCCCCCCAAAGTCCGGCATATGCACATCTCTTTGAACCCCCTTACCTCCCTGTGTACTTCTACACCAGGGCCCCCCTGAAGGCCTGCACCATCCCCCTGAAGGCCTGCACCACCTCCCCCCAAAGGCCTGTCATCCCCCCTCCCAAAGCCTGTGTGTTCTCCTGATCTCCTGCACATCCATTTACCTAATTCCAGCAGCAGAGCAGCCTGCATAGAGAATTGCTGGTACTTTAGCGATCCTTGCAGGTTGCCATAGGCCTCAGGAGCTATCTTCCCTCTGCCATGATCCCCGCCCCTCCTCTGATGTCAGAGGCAGGATCGCAGCAGAGGGAAGACAGCTCCTGAGGCCTATGGCAACCTGCAAGGATCACTAAAGTACCGGCGATCCTCTCTGCAGACTGCTCCGCTGCTGGAATTAGGTAAATGGATGTGCAGGAGGCCAGGAGGTTAGCCGGACACCAGCACTTCCAGACTGACCCTCACCCTCTAAAGCAGGAGTGGTAGCGGCTGGCCAACAAAGGCAGCACTTCCACTCCTGCTTTAGGGGGCAAGGGGGCAGGGTCAGTCACTGAATTGGAAGGCCGATTTTTTTTGTTTTTAAATCAATTCGAATCACCCGAAGTGAATTGGTGAATCAATTTGAATCGTGAATCAGGCAGCACTAGTGAGGCCCCACTTGGAATATTGTGTTCAATTTTGGAAACAATATCTGGCAAAAGACTTAAGACAACTTGAAGTGATCCAGAGAAAGGCAACAAGAACAGTAGGAGGTTTGCGCCAAAAGACATATAAGGAGACTGGAAGCCCTGAATATGTATACCCTAGAGCAGGGGTGTCCAATGTCGGTCCTCAAGGACCGCAATCCAGTCGGGTTTTCAGGATTTCCCCAATGAATATGCATGAGATCTATTTGCATGCACTGCTTTCAATGCATATTCATTGGGGAAATCCTGAAAACCCGACTGGATTGCGGCCCTCGAGGACCGACATTGGACACCCCTGCCCTAGAGGAAAAGAGGGGCAGGGGAGATATGATTCAGACATTCAAATACTTGAAAGGTATTAATGTAGAACAAAATACTTTCCAGAGAAAGGAAAATGGTAAAATCAGAGGGCATAATCTGAGGTTGAGGGGTGGTAAGACTCAAGAGCAATGTTAGGAAATTTTTCTTCACAGAGAGGGTGGTTGATGTGCTCGAGGGAGGTGGTGGAGAGGAAAACAGTGACAGTTTAAAAAAAAAAACCCAAAAACCACAGGATGAATACAGAGGATCTCTAATCAGAAAATACACTTCCCCCTCCCTGGTTTTGACACTCACGATTTCACATATTTGTGATTTTTTTTGGGGGGGAGGGGGAACACCCCCCCCCCCCCATAGTTTAGTACATTCCCGCCTCTCTCCAGCCTTCCTTCCGGCATCCCAGCCTTATCTTGTGGTCTAGTGGGCTTTCGGGGCAGGAGCAATCTTCCTACGCTCTTGCCCCATGTAGATCGCCAATAGGAAATGGCTGCCGTGAGCTCCCGTCGTAGAGACTACAGGAACTCAGGGCAGTCATTTCCTATTGACGATCTGCATGGGGCAGGAGCGTAGGAAGATCACTCCTGCCCCGAAAGCCTGCTAGACCACCAGATAAGGCCAGGATGCTGGGGGGGGAGGCGGGGGGAGGTCAGAGCCGAACGAGAAGATATTCGTGGTTTTTCTCAATTCGCGGTCAGGCTCTGCCCCTATCCCCTGCAAACACCGAGGGAGAAGTGTAATGGTATATATTGAAGAACTAAGGGCAGTACTGGGCAGACTTGCACTGTCTGTGTCCCCGTATATGGCTATTCAGTTGAGGATGGGCTGGAATGAGCTTTTACGGAGACTACAGTAGATGGCATCTATGCACAGTACCACACAGAGCTCTGGGTTTCTGGCCCAGAAATATCTAAGAAAAAAATTTAAATTAAATCACTAAATTATAGAGCAGTGTTTCTCAACACGGGGTACGTGACCTGGCCATCAATTCCCACCTGTTTGTAGAGAGCACCACTGGCAGGGATCCTGCGTTCCTTTCCCCTTCCCATGCTGAAGCCGCTTCTGGTGATCTCTGCCTGCCTCCCCCCTCCCCCCCCAAACACAGATACCACCTTCTTCGAGCCACATGCACTCCTTCGGTCTTCAGCAGCATTCCTTGCATGGACAGCACACACAGGGGGCAGGATGGGTTTTCCATGGACAGGCAGCTATTTACATGCAGGGAGGGGGCATAAACTCAACACAGGAAAGGGGAATGAACATGGGCACTAACTTGGGACACAGGAGGGAATAGAAAAGAACTGTTGGAGGGGTGTGAATGAGGGAAAGATGGTGGCACATAGGGAAAGGAACAGAAAATTGGTCAGAGAGGAAGATGCATGGGGGAGAGAAGGATGAGAGGGAGAAATGTTGGATATGGTGGTGGAGGGAGAAATGTGGCATTGTGCTGGAGAAGGGTGATAGAACGAGAAATGGGCATGGAGGCTGGTGGGTAGTGGTAAAAATTGCACGATATGGGGGATGAGAGGGAGAAATGTTGGATGTGACAGTAGAGGGAATGGGACAGATGCACCCTGGATCTCTCTCTTTCCCCACTCCCTTTGCAGCAGGGGAGGGAATAAGAGGGAGACATGTTGCCAATGGGGGCGGAGGAGAGAGGAATTAAAGTTGGACTCATGGAGGAACAGAAATGTTGGTTGGGGGAATGGAATGAGGTCTGGAGGAGAGGATGCATGCAGGAGTCAGAAAGAAATATTGGATGCACAGTTGGAAGGAAGTGCAACCAGACTCATGAAATCACCAAAGCAAAAGGTAGGAAAATTTTATTTTAAATTTAGTGATTGAAATGTGTCAGTGTTGAGAATTTATATCTGCTGTCGATATTTTTCAGTATATTTGTCTACTTTTCTATAGTTGTTACTGTAGTGACATTGCATATTTTAGTCATCTGCCTTGACCTCTTTGAAAAACCCCCAATTATAAATGACAATTAACATTCTCTGTGTAGTGTGGTTGCCATTATGTATTAACGTTATATTGTGTATATATGAAAAATGGATGGAAGAAATTGCAATACAATTAGTACTTATTATGGGGGTGTGGTCAGGGGCATAGCCTGGGGCATTCGGTTGATATCTATTAGACTTAGGGAATACTTGGTTTGAAGAAGTTGAGGAGAAATTAGGTTCTTACTTGCTAATTTACTTTTTTTAGCTTATAGAGTGTATGTTTGGGCAGACTGGATGGACCATTTGTGTCTTTATCTGCCATCATTTACTATGTATGTTACATTTTTATGCTACTAGTGCTGAATCCCAGCAGCTGCCAGAGAAGCTTAAGTCTATCAGCATCTTTGTAGAAAACTTCTAAAGCTTCACCACCAGACCTTATTTTCTTCTTAATTTTGCATCTACTGCTAACAGAAAAAATTGAAGGAGGGAGAGGGTGTCATCCACTTGTACTGGCAGACATTTGCCAGGTTTCTCCTAGTTCAGCTGGAGACTAGGGGCCAACATATCTCAGCCCACTCCCCAACTCAAATAGGCCCCAGAAGATGATAGCAGCATTGCCAGACCCCCCCCCCCTCCGCTCAAAGGACTTTGCTTCACCACAAGAACAGCCTCAAAACTACTGCCCTGGGAGACACAATGAGCTCTACCAGGGAAGACAGTCTGGATTGGTGCTATCATTGATCAGGGGAGACAAGTCACTAGGGTGACCATCAAGATGTATATGCACAGGCTTCATTTTGTTCTACTACATTGTTGTTTTTATTTTAAATAAAAAGTCCATGAATAAAATGAGGCAAAAGGCAACATTAGTTCAGCTTCATCCTTAGACATAGAACTTTATGATCACTCTAATTAAAGACAAATTCAAAGTAAAAAAAAAACCAAACCCCAACCATGTATTGAAAATAATTTGTTGGAAATTAATCCAGTAAGATGCAGTTTGCAATGTGTTACTATGCAACCATTAAACTTCATATCCAAGGACCTGTAATTCTACTATAATCAGTATGGGAGCAGGGACACTAATCAATTACTACCAAATCTGATGCAGGAAAACTCCTGACCAGGTCAGTAGCAGAGTATGAGAACAGATTTTACAACTGGTTATGAAGGAACTGTATTCAGATACCTACAGCAAATTACATATTCCTTTTGGTGGTACAAAGATGCATGGAATAATAATAATAATTTTATTTCTTATATACCGCCAAAGCCATGGTAGTTCTAGGCGGTTTACAGTAAGAAGAGCTGGACAATCAGCAATATAGTTACAATGTAGAATCAATGAATACAAGTACAAAGAATGCAAATGCAATAAGAAAGCTGGACAATCAGCGGCAAGGTTACAATGTAGAAGCAATGAATATCATTGTACAGAGTAGGAGAGGTGATGAACGGAAAAGGAGAGGGGTAATGAACGGACAAATTCTTAGGTAATAAATTGGTTGAACAGTTTCATTTTTACTAATTTTCTAAAACTAAAATAGGATGAGGAGTGAATGATAATGTTTCCCAGCCAATCGTTCAGTTTACCTTACTGGAAAGCTAGAGTTCTGTCCAGGAATCTTTTGTAACAGCAGGCCTTTATTGTTGGGTGGGTAAATATGTGGATTCTACGTGTGGGCCTGGTAGTATAACCCAGATTAAAGTGGAAAACCAGGTACAGAGGGGCCAAACCAAAGATTGATTTGAAGCAGAGACAAGAAAATGTAAACAAAATTCTTGCTTCGAGGGGCAGCCAATGGAGTTTTTGATAATAGGGATTTATGTGTTCCCATTTTTTTAAACCGAAAATCATGCGTACTACCGAATTTTGAATAATTCGGAGTCTTTGAAGGGTTTTCTTGAAAGTTCCCAAATAGATGATGTTGCAATAGTCCAGCATGCTTAGAATAGAAGACTGGACCAGTAAACAGAATGATGCTGCATCAAAGTGTTTTCTGATGGTTCTTAGTTTCCATAATGTCAAGAAGCATTTTCTAATCAGTAAATCCGTGTGAGTGTCTAAAGTAAGGTAACGGTCAAGAGTCACTCCCAGGATTTTTAAGGAATCGACAATAGGGTTTCAGGGAAGTCCTGATCATTCAAGGAAATTTTTGAATCTTTGATTTTATGGTGAGGGCTTGCGAGAAAAAATTTGGTTTTGTCTGAGTTGAGTTTCAGTTTGAATACTGTCATCCATAATTCTGTTTGTTTTAGGACAAATGCCAGGTGATTCATTGTCTCTGAAGCAGAGAGTTGCGCAGGGACAGAAATCCCACCCATCCCCACCAGGATCCTCTCCATCCCTACCCATCCCCGCAAGGAATTACCTCCGTCCCCGCCCGTCCCCATAAAAAGCAGCAATTACTTCTGACAGGATCATCAATTCCACAGTTTCTTTTGTGTTTGCGCTGCTGTTTTCCTTGTGGAATCTCTTTGGTGGAACCTTTTTTGTTTTCTGTTCAGGTAATTAACTTATAAACCCCCCTCTTTTACTAAGGCTGACGTGTCAATTATATTATATGGACGAACTCTGCTTCCAAAGCCTTCCATCCCCGTGGGAGTCCCGTTGGCTAGAGGGGGGATCCCCGTGGGAGTCCCGTGGGCCAGAGGGGGGTCCCCATGAGTTAGGAGAGATTTTTGCGGGACCCGAGGGATTCCCACGATCCCCGTTCCGTGCAGACCTCTACTCTGAAGTGAAGCTTGTGAGGGGAAGAACTATAGTGATGTCATCTGCGTAGATATAAAATTTGACTTTTAAGTTTTGCAATAGATTCCCTAATGGAGCAAGGTAGATGTTAAACAGGGTAGGGGATAGAGGGGAACCCTGCGGGATTATTTATTATCACTGTAGACTTGGTAAGATCGTTTGCTCAAGAAACCCTGGAACCAGTTTAACACTTTACCAGAAAGTCCAATTGATTCCAGGCAGTCAATTAGAATGTCGTGATTGACTAAGTCAAAGGCACTACTTAGATCTAGTTGTAGGACTAGTGCACTAGAACCTTGGCTGAATAAATTATGTAGGAGATCTAGTAGTGAGGCTATAACTGTTTCAGTGCTAAAGTAGAATGCTGAAGTTGTCCAAATACATTACTAAGTTCTGAGGTCACGTGGTGTCATGAACGAGTGAGGACGTCTCCTCGTTTGCTCCGGGGCTACCCTGCACATACCTGATCTTATAGAGACAGTTTTCCTGACGACCACCGTGATTTCGGTATACTTGGAGTACCTAACCTGCATGGACAGATATTTGACGAGATCTCACGATTCCATGCAGGCAAAAACAGCCCGGAAAGAGCACGAACGAGTGCGGCCGACTGAACCCAAAATGGCGACGAGCCCCACGGCGGCGGTCTCCCATCTTACGGAGACCGCGCTGAGTGATATAAAAGCAGCGTTAGCGCAAGTGCTGGGGCCTCAAATGGAAACTCTGACTGCCCAAATATCTAATATTGAGACGCTACTCGCGGCTGCCGCAACCCGCACAGCCGCATTGGAACAGCGGGTGTCTGATCTGGAGGATGCTTCAATGACATGTGCCACAGATGTCGGTGCGCTACAGCTGCGAGTCCAGTCTGACAAACTAGATGACCTAGAGAATCGTTCGCGACGCTCTAATTTGCGTCTGATGGGTGTTCCTGAGACGATCGCTGAGTGTCTATTATTGGAAATCTTGGAGAAATAGCTGCAGGATGAATTTACCTTTCCACCTTCTATGGGGCCTATATGCTTGGAACGGGCGCATCGCTTGGGCCCCAGGCCAGGATTAGAAACGCGCCCTCAGGTGGTAATTTTGAAGCTCCTGAATTTTCGGCACAAGGTGGCTCTATTACAACAATATCGAGCTAAGAAGGAAAGTTTGAAATATGATGGACACTTGATTCGCATGAGTCAGGATTTCTCTGTGGCATTACAGGAGAAAAGACGACCCTATTATGCTCTTTGCACACAGCTTTCTGACTTGAAACAACGCTTTCAATTTAATTATCCGGCCATTTTAAGGATTTATTGTAATGGAATCTGGAAAACATTTCCATCACATGAGACAGCCGCGGATTACATCAAGCAGCTTGGTAGCTCTGGTTCAGGAGCGGAATGATTGCTGGGACCTAGCTCTGTCCAGAGGATCGCTAATGGTTCTACAATGTTTATATTGTCTCATGTAACATTGCTTTTTGATTTCAGGAGAGATTTGTTGTTTAGTTGGCAGGGTAGCCCTGGGGGAGATATCTTTCGTGACCTCTACTTCTCCCACAAGCTGGGGGTTTCTGGGATTGTTGGGGGGTTGTGGGAGGGGGAAAATTTTTGGGCAGCAGCAGCGGTAATGCCTTGGTAAATTTGTGTGTGGTTTTGCTGTTTTTATGGGGTTTTCTTTTCTAGAAATGGTTGATTGGCTTGCCTGGAGTGTGAATGCGGAGTCTTGGGGCGAGGCTGGGCGCCCTGGAACTCTTCCTTATGGAGGGATTGCTTGCTTTCACTTTTATGGTGGGTTTACTCCTGGGTGATAAGACGATACGTATAATATCTTGGAATGTATCGGGAATTACGTCCCCTATTAAACGCACAAAAATACTATCACAATTGAAACATCACACTGCAGATGTAGCTTGCTTACAAGAGACTAGGCTTACTGATCTGGAACACCAAAAGCTTGAGAGGTTGGGTTGGTGATTTATATTATGCATCTGCCCCGGGGCGGCGGGCGGGAGTAGCCATATTATTTAGGAGGGGCCTACCCTGCAAGGTTCAGGTATTGCGTCGTGACCCCCAGGGCTGTTACCTTTTGGTGAAGGTGGTGGGACCTGGTGGACCCTTCCGATTACTGGTGGGCTATGGCCCTAATGGATACCAACACTCTTTCTTTCAGAATTTGGTTAATATTTGCTTACGGGTTTCTGATTGTCCATTAATTTTGGTGGGTGACCTAAATCAAGTTTTAGACCCAGGTATGGATCGCTCTGGATCGTCTGGAGTGACGACGGTGAAACAAACTAGGGGCGTTCCATATCTCTGTCGAGCTTTGAGGTTGGTGGACCCCTGGAGGTTGCTACACCCCACTGAAAGGGATTATACTCACCAATCTAGAGCCCATGGTTCTTTTTCCAGACTTGATTACACCTTACTTTCAGAATCCTTATTTGCCCGGGTCTCTGCAGCTACAATAGGCCCACTTGAAGTGTAAGACCACAATATGATTTGGATTGATGTAGCGATGGGCGGTCCAGTGGGTCCTGGGTCGGGGTGGAGATTTCCCTCCTATTTACATAAAGATGACCATTTCCAGAAGTACTTATTGGACAAGTGGGAGACTTATTGTTCTTTTAATGCCCAACATGTTGATCAGCCACTATTATTCTGGGATGCAGCCAAGGCGGTATTGCGTGGGGATATAATTGCATATGTGACAACTAGAACTTGTCATATAGCGAACCGTATAGTACAACTGGAACGACAGCTGATGAAGTTGAAACGCGATTTAATGTATAATCCTTCCGAAGCTCTTAGTGAAGCGTATAAAGCGGTACTGGTGGCGTTAAATTCCCTCATACATGAACGTACTAAAAAATTGTTATTTTTTCAAAAATTTCGTTTTCATAGATATAGTAATAAGACAGGGAAACTCCTAGCATCTGTCACTAAGAGCTGGAATGGGTCTCGTTATATTCCTATGATTAGGGATGACTCGGGGAAGATCTTGACGTCTGCGGTGGATATTTCTGCTGCATTTCATGACTATTTTGAAGCTTTCTATGCATCCCCAGGTCCTTACACTGGTCCTGATGTTTGTGACTATTTGGAGGACGCGGGTATGCCTAGATTAACGGCGACTCAGGTATCTCTGCTGGATAGGCCACTTCACCGCCAGGAGGTGCTGCAGGCGATACAAAAATTGAAACTTTGCACGGCACCGGGGCCAGATGGTTATTCCCCGGAGTTCTTTAAGATCTTATCCAATTCTATAGGGGGGGACTCTTTTAGCTTACTATATGGCCATACAGGATCAGGGCGTATTTCCCTGTTATTCTAATGAAGCTCTGATTACTTTAATACCGAAGCCTTCCAAGCCGCCCATGGACATGGACTCTTACCGGCCGATATCACTGCTGAACGTGGATACTAAAATATTTGCTCGTATTTTGGCTGATAGACTAGCCCCTTTATTACCCGCTGTTATCGTGCCTGAACAGGTGGGCTTTGTTCAGACTCAACATTCTGTACTAAATGTTCGCCGGGTTTTACTCGCTTTTTCTCGAGCTCAACAAACACAATATCCCGGTCTTCTTGTGGGGTTGGATGCAGCGCAAGCCTTTGATAAGGTTCATTGGTATTACTTGTTTCGCGTATTGCACTATATAGAGTTTCCCACAAGTTATTTGGCGTCGATACAAGCGCTTTACTCGGGACAGACTGCGGCTGTATTGGTTAATGGTATAAAGTCCTCCTCTTTTTCTGTGGATAGGGGGACACGACAGGGTTGTCCA
This sequence comes from Geotrypetes seraphini, assembly GCF_902459505.1. Classification (NCBI taxonomy): domain Eukaryota; kingdom Metazoa; phylum Chordata; class Amphibia; order Gymnophiona; family Dermophiidae; genus Geotrypetes; species Geotrypetes seraphini. Next base: position 69,194,507 of record NC_047094.1, on the reverse strand, counting down.
TTATCGCCCCTTCTTTTTCTTTTGTACTTAGACCCATTCCTATGCACACTTTAGAGGGATGATGAGATAATGGGCTTGCCAGAGGGTTCTTCACAACTGCGGGTGCTAGCGTTTGCAGATGACCTCTTGCTTACTTTGGGTAACCCACATCGTTCACTGTTTCGAGCATTAGAACTCCTTGATGAGTTTACTCTTTACTCAGGTTTGGTCTTAAATAGGCAGAAATCATTGGTGTTACCGACCTTGCTTGAGGTACAGCACTCCTGGCAGGGAGACTTCCCTCTACAGTGGGCACTGTCACACCTGATTTATTTAGGGGTGGTTATACCTCAAAATTTGAATGGCCTTTATAATGCTAGTGTTATACCTTTGCTATGCCGTACTGAGCTGTCTCTCGCTAACTGGAGAAAGTTTCCTTTTTCTCTTTCTGGCCGTATCGCTCTATACAATATGATGAATACTTCCACAATGGCTTTATATCCTACAAATGCTTCCCATTATGTTAACTACCCAATACTTATCTCGCCATAGGTCCCATCTTTCAGCATATCTATGGCAGGGTAAACGGGCTAGGATTTCTTTGTCCAAGTTGATGCTACCGACTGCCCAGGGGGGGTTGGGTCTTCTGTGTGTATCTAGGTTTAATCTTGCATGTCAATTACGTCATATTCATGATTGGTTTTGTAATACTACTTGGTTTTCATTACCTGAGATTGAATGTTTTACTTTTAAACCTTATCAATTTAGTTATCTCTTACATGCTCTCCACTTGCCAGAACTGCCACTGTTGCCTTCACACCCATTTTTACCGGCCATGCATAAAGCTTGGAGGAAGCTGTTCGACTGTTGAAAATTTCCCCTGGAAGAACGCCTTATCTCCCTATTGCTGGAAATAGAGACTTTTTACCTGGCCTGGACTCTGTGATATTTCGGCGCTGGTCTAATGTGGGCCTTCAGTATGTGTCCCAGACTGTTCAACGCTCGGGTCTCCCAGTCCCCTTCACGGAGTTGCAGTCAATGTTTCACCTTTCTCCTGCTGATTGGTTTGCCTACCGACAACTTCAACATTATTTACAAACCTTGACACCGGCGGCGGTACGAGAAGAGATACAGACCAGTTTACAAGAGGCTCTTTGTCTTACAGCTCAGGAGTTGATACCGTTGAAAGTCTATCATAAGTTTTTGCAGGAACTATCTGGCGAATTGGACTTTACCACTCTGGCTCAGAAGTGGTCAGCTGATCTCCATATACCCATATCTGAGGATATGCTCCGTAAGGGTCTCCGCTCGGGGATTGCTTCTACTCTGTCCTCTGTGGAAAGGGAGAGAAATTACAAGTTCTTGTTGCGTGCCTTTTACCCGCCCAAGAGAGCTCATGTGATGGGGATAAGTGTGGGACATACCTGTGGAAAATGTGCCTGCCCAATGGCATCTTTTGGACATATGTTCTGGACCTGTCCCTTGGTGTCTGCTTTTTAGATACAATTGATATCAGCTGTGGCACAGATTTGGGGTTGTTCTTGGAGGATGCATCCAAGCTTCCTCTTTACACTACAACTTCGCTTTCATCCACCTAGACCTGGTTGTGCAGCCTTCCTTCGGAAAACGGTGCTGTTGGGCAGGAAATGCATCTTGCTGCAGTGGCTGTCACCACAACCTCCTTCTATTTCCCAGTGGAGAGCATTGATGTTACAGCAAATGTTATTAGAACGCAAAGACATTGTTTAGTACATGTTGGCGGCCATTCAGTCTAACTTTTACTCCTTATATTCAAAACCAAATATGGAATACATAACTTGTATTTTTCTTTTATTACTGATTTTTTACTTTTGGGATGATTGCTGCTGCTGCTGCCCTTGGGGGGGGGGGGGGTTTGGGAATTAGCTTTGTATTTTTCAAAATCTGTTATACCTGTGAGTTGTATTGATTCTTGTGGTGTTGAATAAACATGATTTAAACATACATTACTAAGTTCTGGTTGACTAGGCCTTCCATCAGCTTTATATATAAGGGGATGCTTGCAATTGGTCTGTAGTTTGATGTCAGCTTGTATGATTCTTTCAGATTTTTTATGATCGGGGTGATCAGAATCTGACCTAAATCCTCGGGATATGTACCGGTCAGTAATAGAGAAGAAAGCCAGTTATATAACTTTGCTTTGAAGGCGACAGGGGCAGCTTTAGAACATAAGAACCGCCATCTCCGGATCAGACCTTCGGTCCATCAAGTCCGGCGATCCGCACACGCGGAGGCCCTGCTAGGTATACACCTGGCTTATTTTATAGCCAACCATATCTTTATATGCCTCTCTCAAGGAGATATGCATCTAGTTTGCTTTTGAAGCCTAGGACTGTCGATTCCGCAATAATCTCCCCTGGGAGAGTATTCCAGATGTCAACCACTCTCTGTGTGAAGCAGAACTTCCTGATATTAGTCCTGAACTTGCCTCCCCTTAGCTTCATTTCATGTCCTCTTGTCCGTGTCAAATTGGACAATGTAAATAGTTTTTTCTGCTCTATTTTGTCGATTCCTTTCAGTATTTTGAAGGTTTCGATCATATCCCCACACAGTCTCCTTTTCTCAAGGGAGAACAATCCCAGTGTTTTAAGTCGATCCTCATATTCCAGTTTCTCCATACCCTTCACTAGTTTAGTTGCTCGTCTCTGCACCCTCTCCAGCAGTTTTATATCCTTCTTTAAGTAGGGAGACCAATGTTGGACGCAGTATTCCAAGTGGGGTCTGACCATTGCCCTATAAAGCGGCATTATAACTTTCTCCGATCTACTCGAGATTCCTTTCTTTATCATGCCCAACATTCTATTTGCCTTATTTGCTGCTGCCGCGCATTGTGCCGATGGCTTCAGGGTCCTATCTATCAGTACACCCAGATCCCTTTCTTGTTCACTTTTTCCCAGAGTTGCACCTGACATTCTGTACTCGTATTCCTTATTTTTACTGCCTAAATGCATTACCTTGCATTTCTCCACGTTGAACTTCATCTGCCATTTCTCCGCCCATTTTTCTAACCGACACAAGTCGCTCTGGAGTTCCTCACTGTCCTCCTGCGATCTGATTGCCCGGCAGAGTTTTGTGTCGTCTGCAAACTTGATGATCTCACTGGATGTTCCGTTTTCCAGGTCATTGATATAAATATTAAAAAGGATCGGCCCAAGTACCGAGCCTTGGGGTACACCACTAGTCACTTTCTCCCAGTCGGAGAACTTCCCATTTATGCCCACTCTCTGCTTCCTGTTTTCCAGCCATTTGCCTATCCATCTTTGTATATCTCCCTCTATGCCATGGCTTTGTAGTTTCCTAAGAAGTCTTTTGTGTGGAACTTTGTCAAATGCTTTCTGGAAGTCCAAGTATATTATGTCCACCGTTTCATAACGTTTGGTGGGCAACAGTCTAGTCTGCAGTAAGAAACAGCATATTTCGTGTAAAGTTTGCAGAGGTGATAAGTGGAGTGCCGCAGGGCTCGGTCTTGGGCCCAATCCTGTTTAACATCTTCGTAAGAGACTTGGCTGAGGGGCTTCGAGGTAAAATTACATTATTCGTCGATGATGCCAAACAATGCAACATAGTAGACAAAAGCACAATAGACGAAAGCACAGTGCCCGACAAAAGCTCAATGCCCGACAGTATGACGCAGGACCTACTCCTGCTCGAGCATTGGTCAAAGACTTGGCAACTAAGTTTCAATGCCAAAAAATGCAAGGTCATGCACCTTGGCGGCAAAAATCCATGCAGGACTTACAACCTAAATGGTGAAATCCTAACAAGGACTGTAGCAGAACGTGACTTGGGGGTGATCATTAGCGAAGACATGAAGACTGCCAATCAAGTGGAGAAAGCTTCATCCAGGGCTAGACAAATCATGGGCTGTATCCATAGAAGTTTCGTCAGCCGTAAGCCCAAGGTCATAATGCCGTTGTACAGATCCATGGTGAGACCCCATCTGGAATACTGTGTACAATTCTGGAGGCCGCATTATCAAAAAGACGTGCTAAGAGTTGAGTCGGTTCAGCGAATGGCCACCAGGATGGTCTCAGGACGCAAGGATCTCCCATATGAGGAATGACTGGGTAAGTTGCAGCTATACTCACTCGAGGAACGCAGAGAGAGGGGAGACATGATCGAGATGTTCAAATATGTCATGGGCCGTATCGAGGTGGAGGAAGATCTCTTTTTTCTTAAAGGACCCAAGGCAACAAAAGGGCATCCGTTGAAAATCAGGGGTGGGAAATTTCATGGCGACACCAGAAAATATTTCTTCACCGAAAGGGTGGTTGATTGCTGGAATAATCTTCCACAACAGGTAATTGAGGCAAGCAGCGTGCCAGATTTTAAGAAAAGATGGGATTGGCATGTAGGATCTCTTCATGGAGGTAGTTAGGGGGTGGGTCATTAGTGTGGGCAGACTAGATGGGCTGTGGCCCTTTTCTGCCGTCATTTTTCTATATTTCTATGTTCTCTTTTCAGTATTGTTGGACACAAGCTCTGGAATACTCCAACCACAACTCTATGCAACATCCAGCTTTGGATCTCTTAAAAAGGAGCTTAAAACCATTCTGTGCTTATATGCTTAAGAACATAAGAACATAAGAAGTTGCCTCCGCTGAGGCAGACCAGAGGTCCATCCTGCTCAGCGGTCCGCTCCCGCGGTGGCCCATCAAGCCCATTGCCTGAGCAGTGGTCTATATCTATCTATACCCTTCAATCCCTTTTTCTTCTAGGAATCTATCCAAACCTTCTTTGAAACCATTTAATGTGTTCCTGTCTACCACAGCCTCTGGAAGCGCGTTCCATGTATCCACCACCCTCTGAGTGAAGAAGAACTTCCTAGCGTTTGTTCTAAACCTGTCCCCTTTTAGTTTCTCCGAGTGCCCCCTTGTACTTGTGGTGCCCCTTAATTTGAAAAATCTGTCCCTGTCTACTTTTTCTATGCCTTTCAGGATCTTGAAGGTTTCTATCATGTCTCCTCTAAGTCTCCGCTTTTCCAGGGAGAAAAGTCCTAGCTGCTTTAATCTGTCGGTATATGGGAGATTTTCCATTCCCTTTATCAGTTTAGTCACTCTTCTCTGTACTCCCTCTAGTACCGCCATGTCCTTCTTGAGGTGCGGCGACCAGTACTGGACACAGTACTCCAGATGCGGCCACACCATTGCACGATACAGCGGCATGACGACTTCCCTCGTCCTGGTCGTGATACCCTTCTTAATGATACCCAACATTCTGTTAGCTTTCCTTGAGGCCGTGGCGCACTGCGCCGATGCCTTCAGTGTTGCGTCTACCATCACTCCCAGGTCTCTCTCCAGGTTACTGACCCCTAGTGGTGTTCCCCCCATTTTGTAAGTGAACATCGGGTTCTTTTTCCCCACGTGCATGACCTTGCATTTCCCTACGTTGAAGCTCATTTGCCATTTTTCGGCCCACTTTTCCAGCTGCGTTAGATCCTTTTGGAGATCTTCGCAGTCTTCCCTCGTTTGAGCCCTGCTGTATAGTTTGGTGTCATCTGCAAATTTTATGACCTCACACTTGGTCCCCGCTTCTAGGTCGTTTATGTAGATATTGAACAGGAGCGGTCCCAGCACCGACCCCTGTGGAACTCCGCTCGTGACCCCTTTCCAGTCCGAGTAGTGGCCCTTTACGCCAACTCTCTGTTTCCTGTTTGCCAGCCAGTTTTTGATCCATCGGTGGACCTCCCTTTGCACCCCGTGGTTCCATATCTTTTTGAGCAGTCTCTCGTGTGGTACCTTGTCGAAGGCTTTTTGGAAGTCGAGGTAAATGATATCTATAGATTCCCCTTTATCCACCTGGCTGTTCACCCCCTCAAAGAAGTACAATAAGTTTGTGAGGCAAGACCTACCCTTGCAGAAGCCATGCTGACTCGGTTTTAGCTGCACATTGTTTTCGATATATTCACAGATGCTGTCCTTAATCAGTGCCTCCATCATCTTTCCTGGGACTGAGGTCAGGCTCACCGGCCTGTAGTTTCCTGGGTCGCCCCTTGAGCCCTTCTTGAAGATGGGCGTGACATTTGCTATTTTCCAGTCCTCCGGGATCTCTCCGGTTTTTAGAGATAGGTTGCATATTTGTCGGAGTGGCTCCGCTATTTCGTTTTTTAGTTCCTTGAGTACCCTTGGGTGAATGCCATCCGGACCTGGCGATTTGTCGCTTTTTAGTCTGTCTATCTGCTTGAGTACATCCTCTTGGCTTACCTTTAAATTGACCAGCTTATCATTTTGGTCTCCTATTACGATTTCCTCGGGTTCCGGAATGTTGGTTGTATTCTCCCTCGTGAAGACTGACGTGAAGAACTCATTTAACTTGTCAGCTATCTCTTTCTCTTCTTTTACTACTCCCTTTCTATCTCCATCACCCAATGGTCCCACTTCTTCTCTTTCCAGTTGCTTCCCCTTGACGTATCTGAAGAAAGACTTGAAGTTTGTTGCTTCCTCTGCCAGTCTCTCTTCGTATTCCCTTTTTGCTTTTCTAACCAGTCGGTGACACTCCTTCTGGTGTTCTTTGTGCACTTTTTGGTTCTCCTCTGATTGGTCTTTTTTCCATTTTCTGAATGATGCTTTTTTGTCGCTTATCGCCTTCTTCACTGCATTTGTTATCCACACTGGGTTTTTTGTTCTATTTTTTTTGCACCCTTTCCTGAACTTGGGGATGTACAGGTTTTGTGCTTCGTGCACAGACCCCTTGAGTAAGGTCCAGGCTTTTTCTACGGATTCCATCTTTCCTATGTTGCCTTTGAGTTTCTTTCCCACCATTTCCCTCATGGCATCATAATTTCCTTTTTTGAAGTTGAGTGCCATCGTTGTGGTTCTTTTCCCCTTTGATGATCCAATTTCTAGCCTGCACTGGATCGTGTTGTTGATCGCTGTTACCTAGCGGGGCTAATACCGCCACCTCCTTTGCTTGCCCCCCTAGTCCGTTGAAGATTAGGTCTACTATTGGGTCTACTAAACATCTTGAACTGTTTTTTGCACTGTAATTTTCACTAACTATTATGTCTTAAATTACTGCTGTGTATCCTTTGTAATCCGCATACAACTTTGGATAGTAAGGAATATAAATTAACAAAAATAAATAATTTTGCATAATCCCAAATTCACAGAGCAACACAATAGATAAAGCTTATGTTTTATTTCAAATACAACTGACAATGAAAAATGTCTTTTTTTTTTTTTTTACAAAAAAAAAAAACAAACCCTGTACATTAAAGCTTTCTCAGAAAGCTCATTTACATTGTATCCACCATAAATCTTGACAAAACAAGTGAACTTCAATTAAAAAAAATGACAAAACTCACTTTTAACTCCTCTTTCATCTGAACTTTCCTCAACAGATTCTAGGAAGAGCAAATGTTATTCCTCAGTCTAAATTACTTACCCTAAATTCAATGCAGAATAAAACTTTTTTTTCTTATACTTCAGGTCACATATTTATATAAATTAAGAAAAACTATTTGTTTACAAAAAATTGAACTGTATTACAGTTGATCTCTGCACTTTTCACAAAAAGCTGTGGATGACATCCCTTACAAGTCAAAAGGTGAAGCTGAAGCTTACCCATGGCTAATTACACCCTTCTGACAAGCTAGTATTCAACCTAGTTTATTTAAATGAGGGCCTCAAGGCAGTATTATCCAGCAACTGAAGTTTGCTTTTCTTTTTCACCAGTGCATTCTTGAGTTTCACTCATACATGACATACAAAATGCATTAGGTAAATTGCCAGTTAATCCTGCAGTTTTCTTTTCTTAAAACTTCCTATGTTTCTTTTGTGAAATTACTTATTTCAAAGAAATTTTTGGGCTTCTAGTGTACTGCAATTTTCAAAATGGAAAATCAATTTGCTAAAAATGACTTCTGAGCCCAGTGAAACTTGGTTAAAACCCAGCTCAACACAAACCTGCACTAAGCAAGATTCTTAGCTGAGTTTTCTCTTATTAGTACATGCCTTCAAGACAATACTCAGAACTCAACACCCATCTTTCTGTTAAATGACATTCCTGTCCTTCATGTTCAGAATTTTTCCCATTTCTTTTTTATTCAGTTCCAAGTGACAAAATCTGTTGAAATTCTGAAGGCCATCTTCATCCATGATTTGTATCATTTTTCCAGCTTGTGGAGAAAGAGACTTTCAAGTTTTGGAACAGTGCTTGCACAATGTGTTCTTTAATAAACGTTAAATTTTTCATCCCTATGGATTAGCTGCAGAGTTCTTTACAAAGTGAAAGCACAATGCCTGTGAAATGAAGGAAAAGGAAAGTTACAACCAAGATAAGCACCAAAAACATTTTACTGTCTCACAGCAATGTAATGAACTTCAAACTAGAGAATGACACGGTGACTATTACCAACAGCTAGCTGCGGGTAATCCGCCAAAACGGGGATGTAAAAAATAAAGGTCATCGCGGATATGGGGAGAAGGCCATTCACCGCTCCATGGAACGGTGAATGGCCTTGTCCCCACAGTTAACTGAGGATCGTGCGGTCCAGCAGCCCCTTCCCTCCTTCCTCCCAATCGCAGTCCAGGCAGCTCCCTACCTCCTTCCCTTCTCTGGCTTACTTTAAGGCTTACTTTAAATTTCTCGTTAACAAGCAGCCGGAGGCAAGCCTTGAAGTTGCGTGCTGCAGCCGGAAAATCCTCCTTTGACGCAACTGGAAAAGCAGTCACTTACCGTAACAGTTGTTATCCAGGGACAGCAGGCAGCTATTCTCAAATATGGGAGACGTCATCCACGAAGCCCGGATGCAGACAGCCTCGCAAGCATACTTACTTGTAGAAAACTTCAGAAGTTTTGAGTCAGCTGCACCGCTCATGCACAGTGCCTTCCCGCCCAGCACAGGGCGAGTCTCCTCAGTTCAGATAGCTAGCAGAGAAGCCAACCAGGGGAGGTGGGTGGATTGTGAGAATAGCTGCCTGCTGTCCTTGGATAACAACTGTTACGGTAAGTAACTGTGCTTTATCCCGTGAGAAGCAGGCAGCCTATTCTCACATATGGGTGCTAACCAGAATGGGATGGTGGGAGTGTTGGCAATTTAGGAGAATAAATTTTGTAATACTTTCTGGCCAAAATGGCCATCTCGTCTGGAGAACACATCCACACAATAATGAGAGGTGAAAGTATGAACCGAGGTCCAGGTGGCAGCTTTACAAATTTCCACAAAAGGAGTGGATCTGAGGAAAGCTACTGAAGCCACCATGGCTCTGACTCGACTCTGTAGATGCCGTCCAGCCTGGGCATAGCAGAAAGAGATACAAGCAGCCATCCAGTTGAAGATGTTACGCTTAGAGATTGGATGTCCCAACTTGTTTGGTGCGTTCCAAGTAGAAGGCCAAAGCACGTTTACAGTCCAGATTATGAAGAGCTGATTCTCCAGGATGAGAATGAGGCTTTGGAAAAAAACACTGAAGTACAATAGATTGGTTGAGATGAAATTCTAAAACCACTTTAGGTAATAATTTAGGATGAGTATGGAGGACCACCTTGTCATGATGGAAAACAGTGAAAGGTGGATCAGCAACTAAAGCTTGCAACTCACTGACTCTTCGAGCAGATGCGAGGGCAATTAGGAACACCACTTTCCAAGTGAGATATTTCAGATGAGCCATAGACATTGGTTCAAATGAAGGCTTCATTAACTGAGCAAGAACAACATTGAGATCCCAAACCACTGGAGGCGGTTTGAGAGGAGGTTTGACAATGAAAAGCCCTTTCATAAATTTGGAAACCACCAGATGAGCAGAGAGGGGTTTCCCTTCAATAGGCTGGTGGAAAGCAGTAATTGCACTGATATGGACTTGATCGATGTAGACTTGAGGCCAGAGGTGGATAAGTGCAAAAGATAATCCAGAACAGAAGATAAGGAGGAATCTTGAGGCTCCTTATCATGCGATGCACCACGTAGAAAATCTAGTCCATTTTTGGTGGTAGCATTGTCTAGTGGCAGGCTTTCTAGAAGCCTCTAAAATGTCTCTTACATGTTGAGAAAACTGAAGAGGAGTTATGTTGAGAGGTACCAAGCTGTCAGGTGTAGAGACTGCAGGTTGGGATAAAGTAGAGATCCTTGACTCTGTGTAAGCAGAGATGGAAAAACTGGTACAAGGTATGGCTCTCTGCTGCTGAGTTGAAGTAGAAGGGAGTACCAAGGTTGTCTCGGCCACCGAGGAGCTATCAGAATCATGGTGGCATAATTGTTCTTCAACTTGACAAGAGTCTTGAGAATGAGAGGGAATGGAGGGAATGCATACAGGAAGAGATTTGTCCATTCCAGTAGAAAAGCATCTGCCTCGAGGCGATGAGAATATATCCTGGAGCAGAACTGATGGTTTGTGGTTGTGGAGAGATGCAAAGAGATCTATCTGAGGAGTTCCCCATTGCGAAAAAATGTGATGACGAGGCGAGGAATTGAGTGTTCATTCGTGAGGTTGCAGAAGACGACTCAATTTGTCCACCAGTTTTTTCGCCCGTTGGATGTAGACGGCTTTCAGGAACGTGTTGTGAAGGATTGCCCAGTCCCGAACCTTCAGAGCTTCTTGACAAAGAGAGAGAGATCCCGTCCCTCCCTGTTTGTTGATATATTACATGACGACTTGGTTGTCCATCCGAATGAGGACTATCTGGTCGTGAAGAAGATGTTGAAAAGCTTTGAGAGCATTGAAGATCGCTCTGAGTTCCAACAGATTGATGTGACGCTGACGATCCGTGCTGGTCCAGTGGCCTTGAGTACGGAGACGATCGAGATGAGCCCCCTAAGCGTAGGTCGAGGAATCTGTCGTGAGGACCTTCTGATGAGGGGGCGTTTGAAACAGCAAGCCTCTGGAGAGATTGGAAGAGAGCATCTACCAGCAGAGAGATTGTCTCAACGAAGGAGTGACTGTAATGTGTCGAGAGAGTGATTCGTATGCCTGCGTCCACTGAGATGCTAGGGTCCACTGAGGAATTCTGAGGTGAAGTCTGGCAAAAGGAGTCACGTGCACTGTGGAGACCATGTGACCCAGGAGGACCATTATGTGTCTTGCTGAGATTGAAGAGCGGGAAGACACTGCGTGACAGAGTTGAAGAGCATCCAGATGTTGTTGAGGAAGGAATGCTCTGAGTTGGACAGTGTCCAGAACAGCTCTGATGAACTGTAGATTTTGAGAGGGATGAAGTTGGGATTTGGGGAAGTTGATTTCGAATCCCAAGCTTTGTAGGAACCACGTAGTTCGTTGGGTCTCTACAATAACCCCCTGAGATGTTGAATCTTTGATGAGCCAATCGTCTAGATAGGGAAACACCTGAAGACCATGGTTTCCTAGAGCTGCTGCTACCACCAGGCACTTGGCGAACACTGGGAGATGAAGCCAGGCCAAAGGGTAGCACTCTGTATTGGTAATGCAGATTCCCCACCGAAATCTGAGGTACTAATGGGAGGTCGGATGAATGGGGATGTGAGTATAAGCCTCCTTGAGATCTAGAGAACATAACCAATCGTTCTGATCTAGAAGGGGGTAAAGGGATGCCAGGGACATGTGAAATTTTTCTTTGACTAAAATTTTGTTGAGAGCCCTGAGATCCAGAATGGGTCGCAGATCACCCGTCTTCTTCGGAACTAGGAAGTAACGGGAGTAAAACCCCCTGATCTGCTGTTCCAGACGAAGCACAGCCTGAGCTTCCTGAAGAAGAAGGGCAGTCTGGGATGGATTGGAAGGATACTCTCTTGGAGGAAGCTCTGGTGGAACCTGAGTGAAATGAAGAGAGTAGCCTTCCCTGATTGACAGCACCCAGAGGTCGGATGTAATGGTCTCCCATCGATGGTAAAAATGATGGAGACGACCGCCTATGAGGGGAAGGGAGGACAGAGGCAGAATGATGTTAAGCAGTCAAAAAGGCTGTGCAGCCTTAAGTGCAGCAGAAGGCTGAGGTTTCTTGGGAGGTGCTCAAGTGTAAGGAGCCACCCTTGGAGTATAATGCCTCTGGAAAACTGGAGGAGGGCGTGAAGATTTTGCAGGAGCTGGCATTGGCTTTGGTCTGACAATAGAAGCAAAGGATTTTTCATGTTCAGACAATTTCTTAGTGGCAGCCTCTATGGATTCATCAAAGAGGTCATTGCCCTCACACGGAATGTTAGCCAGATGGTCCTGAAGATTAGGGTCCATATCGATGGTGCGAAGCCAGGCCAAGCGGCGTTATCGCTACAGAGAAAGCAGTGGCCCTAGAAGACAGTTCAAAGGCATCATAAGATGACTGGAGAAGATGTAATCTGAGTTGTGAAAGAGTAGCAATGACTTCTTGGAACTTGAAATGCCTATGTTGATCTAGATTTTTCAGAAAACCTGGAAGAATATCAATGATGAACTTGAGATAAGTAGTGAAGACAAAATTGTAGTTGAGGACTCTGGAGTACATCATGATAAAGACGACATCCAAACTTGTCCATGGTCTTACTCTCTTCCAGGAGGAACTGCGGCATTGACCTTGGAAGGATGGGTTCTTTTCAAAGAGGACTCCACAAGTAGGGATTAGTGAGACTCAAGTAGGGACTGTGAATTCTCAAACCCTTTGCAATGTAGAGTTCTATACCTCGAGTTCAACTTGCCTGGAACAACAGGTATAGCATGAGTCTCCAGACATCGTTTGAAAGTTTGCGACAAAAGCCGGTTAAGAGGGAGCTTAAGTGACTCTGCAGGAGGTTGAGGTAGATGCATTTCCTCTAGATACTCCTAAGAGTATTTAGAATCCGTGTCTAATTTAATGTCCAGGTCATCAGCCATCTGAGAAAGGAAGAGAAAGACAGCTGATCTGCCAGGGCCCTGCCTCGAGAAGGGCTCGATGACCTCAAGGCGCCTCGAGTAGAGAACGAAGGCAAAGCCTCTCTGGAATAGTGGCAATCCAAATAATATGGAGACTTGGAGGAGGCAATGGAAGCAGTTGATTCCTCAGGGTCTGGAAGCGGTGACCTCGATCGAGGAGTTGGAAGCCTCGAAGAGCTGGAAGGCTATTCTTTGGAAGAAGACCTGCACCTCGATGAGGGCCTCGATCAATGACGAGAGTGCTGTCTGGATGCAGGTCTTGAGTAGAATTGAGGAGACTTCGCCCTATGTATGGAAACAGGCAATGATGCTGGTGAATGAATAGGGCTAGAAGCTGTAGATCGAAACTCAGTGGTTTGGATCGAGGAATCTCAAAGCATTCCCAAAGACTCGGCTCCTTGTATGGAGTGTGAGGATTCCTGTCAAGACACTCGCAAAGAATCAACTCCTTGCATAAAGTGTGACGCTTCCAATCGAGACACTCGCAAAGACTCGGCTCCTTGCAGAGTGTGTGTAGCTTCAGCTCGAGGCACAAGCAGGGACTCAACCTCGCGGGAGACTGCTGATTGCCCAGGCTGGATTACAGGAGGCAGAACTTTATTTGCTCAGTAACTGAACAAATTGCTGCTCCAATATGGTCTGGAGAGAAGCCTGCAATTGTGGATCCGAGTCTGAAACTGGACCACTTGCTGAGGCTAAAGACTCCAAGATGGCAGTGGAGATGTGCTTCGTCTTGGAGGTCTTGGAGAGCTTGAGGACCACCGCCGGAACTTTCTGCTTAGGTATCTGACCCAAGGGAAGCTCAGGGGAAGGTAAAGCAGATGTACTCAAGGCCAAAGATGATCCAAATGAAGACGGTCTAATGAGACTCGAGGTTGGAGTCATGGAAGCAGGAGGACCCTTGGTGGAAGGGGGGGGCCGAGGCAGCACTCAAGGTTGAGGGTGTCACTGAAGAGTCCATCCTGAAGAGTTTTTCCACTAAAACCCGATGACGTTTAAGGGCTTGAGGTTGAAGTGTAGCACAGCGCTCGCACAACTTAGGACTGTGGTCAGGCCCGAGGCACTTAAGGCACCAGTGGTGTGGGTCCATGAGAGAAATCGCATGCTGGCACTGGCTACACTTCTTGAAACCCGATACTGGCCGGAACATAGGAAGAAAGATAGCCGTTGCAAAGTCAAAGCCTGCAGGCTGCAGCTGAGCGGCTTGCCCCGCCAGTCGACGAAGAAAAATAAAATAAAGTCATCTATTTTTTTTGAGAAATAGAAATAAAGAAAGTAACATAGTGATTCGCGACTAAAAAGAATACAAATCGCGGTGAGAGAAGGCACGAAGCGAATGAAGTTCAGTGCAGAGTGTTAAAGACAGACTGCGGAAAACTGAGAACTGAGGAGACTCGCCCTGTGCTGGGCGGGAAGGCACTCACACACGCACGGTGCGGCCGACTCAAAACTTCAGAAGTTTTCTACAAGCAAGTATGCTTGCGAGGCTGTCTGCATCCGGGCTCCGTGGATGACGTCACCCATATGTGAGAATAGGCTGCCTGCTTGTCCTGGGATAACAGGAAGTTAAGTCAGATGAGGACTTTCTGGCAGCTGTACACAACTTCAAGGCTCGCCTCCGGCTGCTTGTTAAAGAGAAAATTAAAGTAAGCCTTAAAGCCAGCAAAGCGAAGGGAAGGAGCTGCTTTACCGCAGCAGGAGGGGGTTGCTGGACCGGGCGAAGGGTGCTGAAGGGTGTGTGTGGGGGGGGGGAGGGGGTAGCAACTAACCCAACCTGTAGAACAGAAATATCGTGCAATATTCCCAGTTGGATGGGTTTCCCGTCAAATTAGGCTACCTTTTGAAGACCCACTGCAGGATTATTTTTTTTTTTTTGGTTACTGGTGTGGTTTGGGGGTTACTTCCTTTGCAGTATGTATTGATTTTGGGCGGGATTTACTATTCAACCAATGGAGAGGAACAGACGCATGCGCTGAATATATGTGGGGGCGGGGACTGAGCTCGTGGCAACGGGATGGGGACAGAGCTCATGGTGATGGGACAGAGACAAATTTTTTTCCCCTGTGTCATTCTCTACTTCAAACTATAAATCCTTTCTACAATGTGGCAGTCCCTTTATACCAAGGCATTGACACAAGGGAAAGGGTTTGGGACTTATCTACTGCCTTTTTGTAGTTACATAATCACACTCAAAAAACAAATTTTTTCCGTGACAGCCCCTATGATCTGGAATGCCCTTCCGCTTTATTTAAAAATGGAAAAAAACTTAAAAAATTTTAAAAGCAACTTAAAATGCTTTCTTTTTAAAGATGCTTTTAACTGAAGTACTGTATTTTAGAGTTTAATTTAAATCTGTTCTTTTTTTTTTCTAATTATTCCTAATCCTTTTGTGTTTACCTTAAACGTTTCTCTCATTTACTACATCAATTGTATTTCTCCCCCCTTCCCAATTTGTGTCCAATGTAAGTGTCCATTGTTCGTTTGTCTATAATAATCTAGTAAGTATCGTTGTTAGCCTCGTAGTTCATAGAAAGTATGTTTTAACTGTTACATTGTTTGTTGAAATGTTATTTTATACTTTGTACAACGCTTTGTAGAACCGAGAAAGCGTTTAATCAAAAACTAAATAAACAATAAACAATTTTTTGGTGATCTCAGAAGTATGAGAGCGCGCAGTCTCAGTCATAGGTATGTAAAAAGAAATGCTTTAAGATCAGTTTTAAATTGTTCTAAAGAGGTGACAAGTCTAAGATGAGCTGGGCGTTTGATCCAGAGTGGGTCCCTGGACCGAAAAATCAGAAAGATGTACAAATATCATAGATTGACATGGTAGGGATTAATAGGTTTTGATAACTTGACCTGAGGTAATGAGGACAGTAGAGTGAGAAAACATGGTAAGTAGGAGAGTTCACCTGAGTTACGAATTTTAACACGAGTAAAAGAATTTTGAAAGTAATGCAGTGGGTCAGTGGGAGCCAGCATATAGCTTTCAGCAAAGGACATATTTTTATGTCCTGTAATTAGTTCGATGGCAATATGGAAAGATTAGGTACTTACCTTGATAATCTTCTTTCCAGTAAATAGGCACATCATTCTGAACTCATGGGCTGTGAACCTCTGATCGTAATATCCTGTGGAGACAACCTCATTTACATTTTTCTGCTCTGCCTCCCCTCACTCTGGGCTGTCCTGTAACTCCCCTGTTCATATTAAAGCAGATGGGTCACCCCTAGAAAAGAAACATAACAGGGAGGGATATGGGGCTTTTCCCCGAGAAACAAGTCTATTCTGCTCCCATCACAACATATAACACAAAATAATAATTAAAAATTTAAACATGTAACAAGGTGGCATGAACAGGCCACCTAACTGAGAACAACCTGCACTAACAGTCTTGTAGTTCTGAAAGATACTCCATGGTCGCTTCACAAAAGTTCTGTATGTATCTCTCTGCGTTTGACAGATTCTCTTATGTAAACTGCTCTGAACTGATAAGGTATTGCAGATTATAAATAATTTATTATTTTTTTTAATTATTAGACAGAGGAAAGAAACAAGGTATCAGGAAATATGGACATGTCCAAGATAGCAAGCAGGCTAATGAACATCTGACAGGGCGGGCTTCTGAAACGATGTGCCCATTTACTAGAAAGAGATTATCAAAGTATCTAATCTTTCCTTCTAGTGCAATAGGCACATCATTCTGGAACACTTGGGATGTATCAAAACAGTCACCTAGAATCTAGGACAGGACAGATGAGCCTGCTGAAAGCACTGTATCCAATTTGGCCGCTACATCCATCCTATAAAACTTTTTAAGTATTGAGGGAAGACCATGTGACCACTATACAAATTTCTTCAGGGGAAACTGCTCTGGAATCTACCCATGAGGAAGTTACGCTCCTAGTGGAATGGGCCTTTATAGCTACTAGCGACTGCTTTCTGATGGTGATGTAAGCTGAAAGAAATTGCCACTTTTGAAGTCAGCCAGTCCCAGAAGCTGCTATCAACTAGTACCACTGGGACAGACAGTGAACAAAGCTTGAGTACCTGAATAAATTCATGTAAACCGTTCTGAGATCTCCTAGGAAAACGTATAGAAAATTAAATAAATAAATACAAAGATGATCCAACAGCCAAAACTCATTTGTCACTTCCAGATAAATTAACACACTGTAAACCTCCAGCAATTTCAGAGCTTTATCTCTCTTCTTGGACCCCGAGAGCGTGAAGGCCGGCAACAGTATTTCCTTGTTGACATGGAAACTGGAAACTACTTTCAGCAAGAAAGAAGGGACTGTTCTCAGTGCAACCCTGAGAAAAAGTTCTCTGCAGGATAAAGCCTGTAACTCAGACACCTGACATGCTGTGACCGCTACTAAAAACATTGTTTTTAACTGTCAGTTCATCCAAAGGCTCACACTGAGCTCTAGTCAGAGCCCGCGGAATGAGATTAAGACTCCATGTTTGAAAAGGTTGATGTACAAGAGGATGCAGACATAATGCTCCCTTCAAAAATCTGGACATATCTGGGTTAGAGGCCAATGACTTTCTATGAAACTGGGATCTGAAGCATGAGAGACTGACCCACTGTCTGTACTTTTGAGGAAGCCAACCACTAGTCTTTTCTCAAGCTCTTCTTGAAGGAAAGCTAGAACCAGTGACACTTGTACTGTGATAGCTTCTCACTCTTCTGGGCACACCAGCCCTGGAAGCAGGGCCGGATTACCCAATAGGCCAACTAAGACGTGCCTAGGGCCCGAAATAGTCAGGGGGCTCCATTGAAGGACAACATACCAGAGGGCAACGGGCCCCCACCCAACGACAACGCCTGCCCCCTCCCCCAGCAACATGCCCCCACCCGACGACAACGCCGGCCTTCACCCTCAGCATCGACAGAGGCAATGCATCCAATGAAGCTCGAAGAAGATCCTGCGATAACGGCATCTGCCGGAAGTAGTAAGTGACGACGGAGGGGGATGGACCAGCAGACGCAGTCATCGCGGGATCTTCAAGCTTCATTGGCTGCATTGCTGTCAGTCGATGCTGGGGGGGAGGGCCGGCATTGTTGTTGTCGGGTGGGGACCCATTGCTGGGGGGGGGGCGGCGTTGTTGTCGTCGGGTGGGGGCCCATTGCCGTGGAGGGAAGAGGGGAGGCCGCGTTGCCGTTGCTGTGTGGAAAGGGTGGTGGAGGGAGAGAAAGGGGGCATATGCTGATGGAACTGGTGTGTAGGACAAGGGGGAAGGATACTGGATAGATTTAGGTTGGAGGGAAAGAAAGGAGGCTAATGTTGAAGGAACTGGAGTGCAGGGAAAGGGGGAAGGATACTGGATGGATTTAGGTTGGAGGGTAAGAAAGGGGGCTAATGTTGATGGAATTGGAGTGCAGGGAAAGGGGGAAAACAAGGGGGAAGGATACTGGATGGATTTAGGCTGGAGGGAAAGAAAGGGGGCAGATGCTGATGGAAGTGGGGGGGAAGAGAGAGAAGAGAATGAAATGCCAGACCATGGGGGTGTGGGAAAGGGAAGGGAAGAGAGGAGAGAAGAGGCAAGAGATGCCAGATCATTGGAGGAGGGAATGGAAGAAGATGGATGTCAGACCAGGGGGGGTGAAGGGAAAGATGGAAGGGGGAGGCATAGGACAGGGTAGTTGGAAAGAGAAACGGAGAGATGACGGACCCTAGGGTGGTAGGGAAGGAGGGAGAGATGCTGGATGAAAGGGTAGTTGAGAAAAGAACAGATGGTGGATCTGGGGATGGTGGGGTCCATTGCCGAAGCTGCGGATATGGACATGAAAAAAAAGGAAAGATGCCAGACCTCCGAGGGAGGGAAGGGAAATGGAAGGGGAAGACAGAGATGGAAGATGGATGGTTAGCATGGAGAAAGAAAACGACAAATGGGCAGGACACTCTGGCAAGTGAGTTATCAGAAGACAACCAGAGCCTGGAACCAACAAAAGGTAGAAAAATTAATTTTATTTTCTGCTTTGTGATTACAATATTTATTTTGTTTACACCAGAGCCGGTGTGGGGTTGGAGATGTTGTAACCCTATATGTCTGCTAAGATTAAGCCTTAGTCACTTAGGGGTCCTTTTATTAAGGTGCACATTTAGCGTGCGCAAAAGCAGTTAGCGTACCTTAATAAAAGGACCCCCAAGTATCTTAATTAAAAATTTGACCTGCGACTTAGCCTTTTTTTCAGATCCCCCAGACTCTCTAAGGAAATAAGAGGACATGCAAAAGGTAAACCACAGAACTGCGAAAGGACCATAAACAAAAATGACTAAAATGGCTCAATTTGGGTGGCAAGGTAACCAACTGAAAGAGTCCTAATCAGCTCCACAGAAGAGACTTAGGAGGTTCCACACAATGGCAGCAGGTAAACAGACATGCATGTGTGGTAGGCCTGCTCAAAAAACATCTGGAAAATTGCTTTAGTACTACTTTCCATGCTGGACTCTGTCTGCACACTGCCAATGAGCGGTTTTCAATCCTGCTTAAATTTAGGGAAATGTAGGTACCACATTATCACTTTTCCTGTCAAAACCAGAGATTGAGTGTTAATGGAACACAAGAGGCAAAGGTTTTACAAACTGAAAATTATGTTTTAACATAATAGGATATAATGCACTGAACACTTTCTTACACCAGCCTGGGTTTTGTACTTCCTCCAGATGCTCCTCACTGAGGTATATTTTCCAAAAGCAGCTTCCTTCCTTCCTCATAATCATCTTCATCCACATTGACCAAAAGCCGGATAGCCTCCTGACCTACAGCCTCCTTCAGGGAGTCTGTAATGAAGACACCCTTTAGGGCTTCCAACAGTGAACCATTCATATAGTCATTCCAGAAAGCATCCAAATAGGACAGCTCAGAAAACTTAATGTCACAGATGATTGAACCTAGGTCCCGGGACTTCAGAATGGTAGTGGACTGGCTGAACACATCAAAACGCTTCTCTAACACATTCTGTTTGGTGGAAAGCACATTCTGACGCAATACTGGCTCATGCTCACAGTATTCTGCCCGAACTCGCAGTCGAATACCTAATGGAGAAGAAAATGGGGAGGAGGGGGGGACAGGTAGAGGGAAGAATTAAAAAAGGGGGGGGAGAAAAAAAATTAAAGCATTAATAAAAATCTTCCAATGTTGTGCAACAAAAATTAAAGAGACCCGATCATGCATTTTACAACTTATAATGGTTATCCCTCTTAAATTAAATATGCAGAAAGATTCTGTTTGAAAGAGT
This sequence comes from Geotrypetes seraphini, assembly GCF_902459505.1. Lineage (NCBI taxonomy): Eukaryota > Metazoa > Chordata > Amphibia > Gymnophiona > Dermophiidae > Geotrypetes > Geotrypetes seraphini. The sequence goes on along the minus strand of NC_047094.1, from coordinate 69,174,446 downwards.
TAAAAAAGTTTTAACAAACAATGTGTATAAAACTTCAATGTTCACCACTTTGTAGTCCTCTGGGAAGAGGTTGTCTATAAATATGAAAATAAATTATAATCATCCTTCAGTGAACTTTTCATTATGTCAGAAATATTGCTGGGCTTATACGCCAGTTAGTAAGGTGCTATCTTTGGTAGGGAAGCATTTATGCTCCTAGGCTGAAAGGGCAAAATCAAAAGCCCATAGAAGTGCTACGGAATAATCCAAAGCAACGGTATTTGAAAATATGTACTGCACAAAGAAAAATCTGCACTATGAGCCCTCTTCCATATCACCAGTTAAGATGTCATAATTTTACAAATGAAGAAAAACTACTGGACTTGACCTATGTGATTTTTCTTTTTTCTAACTATACATTTATATTACAAACAAAAGGCATATGATTTGTTGTGTTACATACGCTTAATAATGGTCAAGAACTTTTCCTCTTTCTTTCTTTTCTTGTGGATCATCGACCTGTGGAAGCATCAACTTAGAGTGCAATCATATCCCCATCCCCCTGCATCAAACAAGGCTCTGGAGAAGAATGTGCCCTTGCATTGAACAGTCACATTAAATACATATCAATCCTCTCAGTATGTTCTAACATGCATACACTGAAACAACTCCAAACTGTGAAGGATTGTTTTAGGATGCAAGTTAAAGCATTCTTCCAACTACCACACTAAAAAGGGAAGACACTTATTTTTAAGTTTTTGTGTATGATGCTCCAGCCAAAATTACTCTGCCAACAGTAAATGTAATCCGTTACATGTTCTGTGCTTGAGGGATCAAGGACTGGAGGAAGAAAATCTGATCTCCACCCCTCCTCCCCCAACCAAGAAGGTAAACAGTTTTCAGTCAATGCTTTAGGAGAACAATGACTCATGTATGGAGTGTAGTCAACTGAGTCATGACCTTGCTAATGGACACTTCCAACTTGGTCCTGTTCTGTAGGTTCCATGAAGCAAAGCACTGATGTGACGTGGATAAAATGGAAAATGCAACTTGGCCATCTCTTCTCTTCTCTCCTTAAGGCAGTATAAAAAAATATCTGCTTCCAGCAACTGAACCATTTTTCAGTTGGAGGATACAGTGAAGAAAGAGAAGGAACAAGAGGAGAATGAAGACAGCTTGGCCTCATTTCTGGAGCACAAAGCTTTTGGACTCCAAGGACCATCATATATTCTTCATGTCTCCCATCACATTAATCATCATGGTCAACATCCACTTTTCCCACATCCCTTCCGCCCAAACCTTACTAGAACCTAATCAATACATTGTTTCAGTATTTAACTTTTTTCCCCCTTTACAGGCAGAGAAGCACAAAAACTTAATTTTAAAACAAGATATGAGAGAAACACAGATCAGTTACAAAAAAACGGTATGGACTTTTTTTAGAAGCATGGTGTTTCATTTATCATACCAGAGAACTGTTCATCCCATTAGTCTAAGAAAGCGGACACTAATCTCAAATATTTAGGAATACAGGTGAAAGATTGATAAACCCCAACAGATCATTAGAAATATTTTCCCCAGGTTACAATCCAGTTTCCTGTAGTCACTGTGAAGTCTGGCTCATAACTGCATTTTTACAGTGTACTCGAACACCATAAGCCAGAAATGCTGGGAGACTGCTCCCATCCTTCCACTTTTAGAGCAGGAGTGTGTATCATGCAACTCTTTTCTCCTAGAAAAGGAGCGAAACCATAACTCCTGTATTTACAGCTGAACTCTTTCAGATACATAATTTAGGCACTAAACCCTTTGCACTGATGATTTTGAATGGACTATGAGCATTATTTAGGTCGAAAAAAAGTAAATTTAATTCTTAAAAGGCTTACAATCTGTGATCCAAATAGGATAAACAATTCATTTTAAGTCTCCACCAGGAAACCAAATATTTTTAAAGATGTTAACATGTAAATTTGCCCTGGGAAGCTCTGCACATGCCTCCTGCACTCTTGAAAGTTAATTCAAATAGCAATAGGATTCCAAAGAATAAGCCACAATCAAATTTGGGGAGGAATTATCCCATTATAGAGCTGGTACAGTATGCCTTGAATCACTATATCTTTTTCACCCCTCTGAATCTTACAATAGAACACCATCAATCCAAGCACAGATGGGAGCTCCCTCACAACAGTGCCCAGATTATCAAGTGACCTAGACCATACGTAGCATATTATTTTAGTTCTGTTTCCAGTCAAGGAGCAGCAGAATCAGATTGATCAGGTAAAGTAGTTGTACTAGTTACATTCTTTAAAATGGCAACAGCAACATTTTTATCCTTATTTTTCCTCTGGGCCTGTTCAATTTGATCTGATACTTTTTGAAACATTCCCCTTCCCTCCAAATCAGGTCTTTACATGCAAAATATATATTTTAGTGTAAATTAAATCAACATGGGATTGCTGAACAAGATTAGTACAGCCATACCCAGATTTTATAGACCTTCTTCAATGGCAGCTGCCACACTTCATGTTTCCCCACCCCAGGAATAAACATTATGTATTCAAACAGAAATCAGGCAATTTATAGTAACTTTGCTTGCTTTAATTGGCAACTAGTTTGCCTTTTGCTAGCACTGCTGCTTTCACTTGACATGCTTCTCTTGGGGATATTATGGTTTTATGAAGGCCTGCCGTGCTTATTCCCCGCTATGTGAAGAACATTGCTCTGGCAGTACAACAGCCAGAGCCGAGAGGAAACCCAACAAAACAGGGTCTCTCTCTTTTCACTTTATACTGTTAAGATAGCAAGGCAGCAGTGCTTTCTGGCTTTTGTTTGCTTTTTTTTTCCCTCCACCCACCAAAGAGCAACTTTCAAATAAGAAGGGATGCAGACACAAAATAAAAGAACAACCTTGTGTTTTTATAATCCCAAGTTTACCAGTGTCTGTTACTGCAACAGCTTGTCTGTGCGGCTACTTATGCTTTTTTCCATTGTCGATCTTAACTGTGGACCGAGAGAAACAGGTTGAACTTTTAGCACATAGTACATTTCGCAGCAACAAAATAAAAATCACTGATACTGAACAATAAAGGACTTAAAAAAAAAATCAAAGAACATTTCCTTTCAACTGGATGAAACAAAAATAGGCAAGGCCTCTCTGAAATGCTGCAGATATCAGAAATTTACAGAATTGACAGGAGGGAAGGTAGCATGTGAAGGAGAATTGGGGTGGGCAGCATTGTGGAGGAGAGGATTCAAGAGACTAATTTTTGTATGGAGGGCAGTGAATCATGTACTCATTTTGAAGAGATGATAGAATTTCTTTTTATCTTTCACTGTGGTGTGGTTAAGTGCAATAACCAAACAATGAGATCTTCACATCTAGCTGTTTCTCAAAGCAAAGCAAATTCATTACAAACAAGAGGGCCACAAACCAAAGGCTATGGGGGGGGGGGTGAACTATTCCTCAATGCTAATATGTAAATCATATTTTCAATTATTTTGTGTACATTTCTATCTTTTCAATATGGAATTAATCTTAACAAAGAAAACCAAACTTTAGATATACAGAACAAAGAGGACTAAAAATCTCAAGATTCCAATTATTTATTTATTTGGATTTATTTACCACCTTTTTGAAGGAATTCACTCAAGGCAGTGTACAAATGTTCTGTTCTCAACTCAAGCATTCCACTGCTTCCGTTTCATCAGTCCTATACTAATTATCACTGAGTGGATGAACTTAAATCCTCCAGTAGCTATACAATCTAAATTCTACATTTAAATTATGACAAGAGCTCCTAGAAACTGCTTACTGTGCAGCACAATTTTCACAAGAACCCAGGTATTGGTCAAAGGCTCCATACAAGTAGGGAGAGAAGGGAGAAATTAATATCATATTTTTATATGTTTAAATGCATGCATTATACATGCTTTTACAAACCACACCTACCCCTTGGCATGCTATATGCATGCGTGCACTATACCAGCATATTTATTTATTTAATTAAGAATTACTAATTGCAAAATTACCACATTTGTTTTTAAGGACTTTTCTTTTTAGGATTTTTGCAGGCTTCAAGTGCTGCTAATATATTTTAAAACCTAAAAAAGAAAAGCCCTCAAAAACAAACGCAGTAATTTTGTAATTAGAGTGTTTTAGAAAAATAAACTGATATAGCACACATTGAGTTTATTTTTATATATGCACAATTTGCATGTGTTGTGTGTGTAAAAAATATGGTCTCTTTTTTTTTTTTTTTTTTAGCACAGTTGCAACTAAGGGCATACTGCAAACACACAATGAGATATGATTTCTAATATCTGCAGCACTAAGAAATTCTTCCTTATATATTAAATATGGAAATATTAAGCACTGTCATTTATCCTCTATCAAGAGGTAGTTTCAATGCTGCAGAAAGCCAATCTTTTAAAAAGGCATTCTAGAGGGTTTCAATCTATAGTCAGGGAATGAACTTCAGCCTCAAGATTAATCTGGCTGTCTAGATTCAGTAGCCAAACAAGCAAGGCCCCTTAAGTCAGGCAGGCTCCCTCAAGACTATTTTCTGACTGCAGCTTGCGTTCCAACCATATTCTACAGCACTGGCTGAGCAGGTTTGCAGGGTTTCTGCAGTAGTTACATATCCTGCTCTGTCCTGATTGTTAGACACGCCCATTAGAACTTGGCCCAACATGCAACAGGAGACTATTGGTATTGCTCTTGCCCCTCCCCAGCTCCATGTAACACTATGCTCTCAGACTGTTTTGTAACGCATACATTTACCTTTTCGATTACGCTCGTGTGAGAACGTTCTGTAAGAGCCTTTGTGAGACTTTGTCTCAATAATCATCAACCTTTGCTCAGTACACCTGGAATTTAAATGCTGGTTTGAGAGACAAGGTCAACAGCAAATCAAAGATCAACAAGAGTTTCAGTGACTTCAGAATGTACCAAACTCAAAAATATCAAAATTTTTGAAGATTTTTGAGAGAAAACTATTGATATTTTACTTTGTATCAGAAAACAGCTGGAGATACTACTTCAGCTAATGGGAAAATGGAAAATAAGTTACATTGGAGATAAATGTTCTTAACTTTGTTTTTGAACCTACCAGAGGCTGTTTTGGAGGAGTATTTGACACTCAGAATAATACTACATTTTTTGAACATCTGAAAAAGATTATTCTTTAGAGCTCATTTGCCTGTAAATTGTTGAGAGGAGAGGTTTTCTTTAACGTAGGCATCAGTCAGACAATACCAGATTATTACAGTGTGTGTCACCAGCACAGTTTTTGTGCCATTCTTGCATGAAATGTGTGCTTGGGAACATCTCTACATTCATTTTTTAAATGCACCAGAAAACCCTCTTCTACTACAGCAGATTCAGTAAAGATACTCACCTGTAGCAAGTGTTCTCCGAGGACAGCAGGCATATATTCTCACATGTGAATGACATCATCCATGAAACCCAGTGCAAACACTACCAAGTGCACTGTCACTTTAAATTTTTTAGTTAGTGCCTATACTTTGTGTGTACCAGTGCCTTCCTTCCCGACATCAGCAAGCAGGACAATCAGTTCAGTTAAAAAGTTAAGCCAACTAGTGAGATGAGCAGGTCCTGAGACTATATGCCTGCTGACCTCAGAAAAAAAGCAAGATATGAGGGGTGTTTAATAATTTATCTACCTGTGTATGAAAGAAAGTAGCAAGAGTGTTGAAACAAGTCTGTGCATGTTGTGACATGTCTAAAAGTTGCTCATGCACAGTTGTAACTCAGTGTGAGAGTCTAACATTCCAAGAGACAGAATGTCAGGAAAGTCCTCTTGCAAATCAAGTAAGAAACTGGTAGATTTGGAGTATCGTTCAGTGATAAAATTTGTCACAAAAGGGAAAGGCCAAAGGAGATCCATGAACGAATGAATGCAGTTTATGGTGAGTCTGCCCCATCATTCTACAAAGTAAAATTTTGGAAGGTGTTTATGTGGAGTAGAGAGTCCACTGAAGATGACCCTCATACTGGACAGCCTGTGGAAGCAACTTCCACAGAAATGTGCAGGAGAGTTAATGAATTAATTTCATCAGACAGACGAATCAAGTTTCCCGAATAGCTGAAGAAATGGGTATCTTGGCAGGTTGTTGTTGTTAGGTGTCATCAACTCATCGACTAGCAACCTGATGAATTACAGATCTAAAAAGAAATCTGTTTTGTGCTAGTCCGGAAAGGTCCTCCAGCGTCATTCCTATGGTTGTTTTCCATGTGTCCAAACATCTGAATGCAGGTCGCCCTCTTCGCCTGGTTCCTTTGATTTTCCTAAACATGATGTCATTCCCCAGTGATCTCTCTCTTCTGATGGTGTGCTCAAAATAAGTCAAGTCATAACTTCATCATTTGGGCTTCGAGTGACATAGTCAGTTTGATCTTTTCCAGAATCGATTTGTTACTTCTTCTGGCAATCTACAGCATGCCTAAAATCCTTCTCCAGCACCAAAGCTCAAATGAGTCAATCTTTTTCTGTCTTGTTTTTGTAGTGCCCAGCATCCGCATTCATAACTGACCACCAAGAAAATGAGTGTGTGGACAAGTCTGATCTTCGTTTGGAGTGCTAGTTTGGAAAATAATTCATAAAAGGTTGAGCATGTCCAAGGTTAGTGAAAGATGGGTTCCAAGAATGCAGACGCCATGTCAGAAAGCCATGAAGCTCCAGTGCTGTTAGAAGAACTTGGAGATGCTCTGTGAAGACCAAGTAAATTTTTTTTCATTGTTTAGTGACTGGAGATTAAACTTGGGTCTATCACAGAGATCCTGAATCTAAAATGCAGTCAAAAAAGTTCAAGACAGAAAATTCTGCAAGCAAAGTCATGGCAACTGTCTTCTGGGATGATGAAGGACTTTTGCTTCTGGAGTTCAAACCACATAAGAACCATAACCAGAGAGAGTTACACCAACATAATGATCGCTTTGTGGGAGTCAATCAAGGAGAAAAGATGAAGGAAACTCACAGCAGGCATGCTGCTTCTTCACGACAAATCACAGGTTGCCACCCGAAAACGTGGGTTTCAGCAGCTAATCATCCACCCTACAGTCCTGACCTGACTCCCTTGGATTATTTCCTGTTCTTTGTTTTGAAGACATCTCTCCATGGACAATGGTTTTCAAGTGATGAAGATGTCAAGGAAGCTGTGACTTCTTGGTTTGAAGGTCAAACAGAATAATTGTTTTCAAAGGAGTTAAAGTCATTGCAGGAAAAATGGATGAAATGTATTGAGCTATCAGGGGACTATATTGAAAAACAAACAAAAATGTTTTTGAATTCTTTTCTTTCCTATCGAGGTACATAAATTATTGAACACCCCTTGTATTTACCTACAGCAGGTGTTCTCCGAGGACAAGCAGGCATAATATTCTCACAGATGGAACTCCCAAGCTGTCTGGACCATGACTCTGGAAGAGGTTTATCAACATATAAACATGAGCCTGAACAGGAGGGATATAGGGAAAGTAACGCTCAGGAAGTAAAAAGATTTTGCAGAACTGCTTGTCCAAACCAAACTGTCTCTTCTGGAGTTTTGTTCCAAACAGCAATGAGTAGTAAAGGTACGGATTGAGAACCAAATAGCCACTTTGCAGATGTTCTCAATAGAGGTGGAGTGGAAATGAGCTACCGAGGTAGCCATAGCTTGGATATTGTGGGCTATTACACAATCCTGTAGCATCAGCCCAGCCTGAGTATATGCGAAGGAGATACAGTCCGCCAGCCAAGTAGAGATGGTTCTACTGGTAACAGGAACTCAGTCTATTAGGGTCATAAGTCACAAAAAGCTGGGAGGATCCTCTGTGAGATTTAGTCCGATCAGGGTAGTATGCCAGAGAATGTTTACAGTCCAAGGTGTGAAGAGCTGCTTCTCCATGATGGGAATGTGGCTTTGGAAAGAAAACAGGCAAAATGATGGATTGGCTGAGGTGGAATTCCCAGAAACTTTGGGTAGGAATTTTGGATGACTTTGGAGTACTACTCTGTCATGACGTGCAGATGTGAGGGCTATTGGAGTACTACTCTGTCATGACGTGCAGATGTGAGGGCTATGAGGAAAACAACTTTACAAGTAAGATATTTGCAAGAGCAAGTTATGAGTGGTTCAAAAGGAGATTTCATAAGAGTAAACAGTACCATGTTAAGATCCCAAGCAATAGGTGGAGATGCAATAGGTGGTTTGGTATGGTAAAGCCCTTTCATGAATTGGCTAAGGGATGAACAGATAGAGGCTTCTTGTCTAAGGGAGAGTGAAATGCACTGATAGCACCAAAATGTACTCAAACCATTTGATTTGGAATTCCTGGATATGCAAGGCTAGAGGACATAGAAAGAAATTGAATAGTAAGAGAGAGAGTATAGAGTAACTACCACCAAGATGACTACTTTGATTGCCAGATCCATGAGGTTTCCTTTAAGGGTTCATACAGGGCTCTATAAAACAATATTAAGGTTCCAAGATGACAACGGATCTCGAATTGGAGGCCATAGCCTTAGGGCTCCCTTCTGAAACCTGACTATGTCTAGTGAAGCTCTCTTCTCTCAGCCCCAGAAGCATGAGACCCCTGCTATTTGAACTTTAAGGGGCGCCACTGCCAATGCCTTGTCAAGGTCCTCCTGTAGAAACACCAGTACCAATAAGATGGGGCATTGCCCAACTTTTCTTTGCTGCACCAGAGCTGAAACGTCTCCCATGCCTTAGCATATGCTGAAATCATCATCGGCCTTTTGGCTCTAAGTAGAGTAGTAACAACAGAGTATCGTTTTTGGACAAGCACTACATGCTCAACAGCCATGCCGTAAGACCAAATTATCCTGGATCTTCTTGGGCAACTGGCCTCTGCGAGAGTAAATCTGGCTGTACTTCATAGTCTAAGACTTTGCTCCTTTTGTAGTCATATGAGATCCATGTACCATGGGCATCTGGGCCCCTTTTATAGTCATGAGATCCATGTACCTTGGGCACCTGGGCCAACTACTATTCCCTTGTGATGTGCTATTTGGTGGATCACCTGGCCTGTCATGGGCTGGAGAGAAACACGTACAAGTAGCCCGGTCGCTGGCCATGGTTGAACCAGGGGGGTCAAGCCCTGCACTTCTGGACCCGTATCTTCAGCTGAAGAACTGATCCACATTTTTGTTCTTTGCAGTCGCCATAAGGTCGAACGTTGGACGACACCATCTTCTCACAAGGGCCACTTTTGGTGTCTAGTCTGCTGAAAATCTGCTTCAACACTGTCCACTCCAGCTATGTGCACCATAGAGGTCCCTTGCACGTGTGTTTCTGCCCATCAGAATACTTTCGACTCCTGGTGGAGCAGAGCACTCCTGATGCCTCCCTGCTGTTGAGACAGGCCTCTGCAGTGGCACTGTCACAGAAGACTGACTGCTTTGCCCTCCAGCAAAGACTGTAGTTGGAGCAGCGCCAGATGAATTGTTCTTAGCTCCACTCTGTTGATAGAACACTTCCGCTGTGAGAGTCCATTGGCCTTGAACTGGGTAACAGCTGCTATGAAAACCCCCATCAGAACAAGCTGGCATCCGTAGTCAAGATATCCCATGAATCTATCAGATGTGGAGTCCTGCGTTTGGCTGCCGCTGTCTAGGGGAGCGAAACTTGCATGGAGTTTCTCTGTGGTGATCAGTGAGACAACAGGGCTATATCGATGACAGGTCTGATGTAGAGGTTAAATAGGAGGGGGGATAGAAGGGCGCCTTGGGGAACGCCGTATCTGATAGGCTTGGGGTTATATTTGTGCGGCCCGAGAGGAAGTGACATCACCGATGCGAACGGGAGCTTGATCTCAGAGCTCCGTTCGGGCCCGGGGCTAAATTGTCGAATTCGCGGTGAAAAAGGCATTAAACTTTATTTCCTGGCAGCGGGGAGGAGAGTGCAAGGAGCAGAGACCCCATGGCAACGCGCAAAAAACTCCCGACGGAGAAAACCAGCCAGCACACGCTGGAACAAGCGCTGAGCCGGACAGCACGTGGCAGCGTGGGCCTGGAGACCGGCGGCGGTGAGGCGGTGCACTTGAGTGGGGCTATAGCGGAGGTGGCTGCAAAGGTAACCGAACCGGTCCCAGAGTGCTCCCCCGCGGACCCCCTAACCAAGATAGATATGCAGCGCTGGATTTCTGAAGTGAAAGCCGAGATTTCGGCCGTGGCGGTGCAGGTCCGGGAGGTGGTGCAAGAGCTGCGCACGGACCTCGTGGAAGTGGGCAACCGCGTAGAAGTGGTGGAAATGCGAATGGACAGCTGCGAGGAGACAGTGACCGGGATGCAGAGCTCCTTGGAGAGTGCCGCCGCGGATCATCAGCTTCTGCTAGATAAGGTGGAAGACCTGGAGAACCGCACCCGGCGTAATAACTTGCGGGTGCGGGGCTTACCTGAATTGTCGGAGTATAAGGATGTCAGCGCTACCACTACTACTTTGCTTCGCTGGCTGTTGCAGAATGACACTCTGGAGCCAGGTCTTGAGCATGCTTATCGGGCACTGGGGCCCCGCACATCTGATCAGCCTAAAGATATTGTGCTGTGTCTACAGAGCTTTGTGCTTAAAGAACAGATCTTCCGTAGAGCCCGAGAAATGGGCACGGTGACCTGGGAGGGTCACCGGCTGGAATTCTATCAAGATCTGGCGGCGAGTACACTCCAGAAGCGCAGGGCGTTCCGAGAGGTGACTAAGGCTCTGCAGCGTAGCAATCTGCGCTACCGTTGGACTTATCCGTTTGGAGTGGTCATTACTATCAATGGAGTGCATACCAGAGTTACTACAGTTCGTGAAGCCCGAACCCTTCTGCAACAAGCAGGCATCGAAGTTCCGGAGGAGCCTGCTTCTTCCGTGGGTGCGGGGCCCAGTCGCTTGGGGCTCCCTACCGCCTCTAGATGGCAGCGAGTGGATAGAGGATCCCGACGTGGGAGGTGGGGCCGAGGTGGTGGCCCCTCGCTTCAGAATACTGCTTCCGCTTAAAGTAGTCTCCCTTGCTGGAGGGCTGCTAACTTTACTTTGCTGTTCCTTCCCCCTTGCGCTACCGGAGGGCTGTTCCTCCTGTGGGGATGCAGTCTGCCCTGGGTGACTGTGCTCCTATGTTCTAGTTATGGGGAGGGGTTCTTGGAGGGACATTTCTGGACTGGATATGCTGTGGAGGGGTGGGGTGCAGAGGGAGAGTTTGGAGGGATAGCGGGTTGGTGGTGGGGAGTGGATTGTGGAGGGTGGATGGGCGGATGTGTTTGATCTGGGGTGGGTGATGTTTGTTATTTGATAATTTTGTCTAGTTGTGGGGTGGTGTGACAGGGGCCTCGGGGATTGTTACATTCCTTGTATGTTGGTGGGAGAGGGGGGTGGAGGGGAGGGGAGGTGGGGGGGAGGGGGTTGCTGGGGAGACAGGGGATGGGTAGGATCTTTTTCTTTTTGGTATTCTTTGCAATATGGGGGGTTTTAGGTTAGTCTCCTACAATGTTCGGGGTCTCAATTCTCCCAATAAGAGGAGGGCTTTCTATAGGGAGCTGATCCGTTTGAAAGCGGATGTTTGCTTTGTTCAGGAAACACATCTGCTCCCGACTCATGAATATCTGGTTCGGGATTCCCGCTTTCCTCAGTCATTTTGGGCCTCTAGGGTGGGTACATCTAAGAGGGGAGGGGTGGGCATTCTCATCCGTATGGGATTTCGGAGTGAAGTGCAAAGGGTGGTTAGGGATCCTCAGGGGCGGTATATCATGTTGGAGATCCTCATTGAGGGGTGTTTCTATTCTTTGGTCAACGTATATGCCCCTAATGAGGGTCAGGGGGCCTTCATTCGCGATCTGGTACCTCGCATTCTCCGATTCAAGGGGGGAGCTTTGGTTTTGGGTGGGGATTTTAATCTTACGGTGACTCCGCGTTTGGATAATTCGGGGAGGGCGGATCATTATGGGATGAGGGAGCGCAAGGCGTTGAAGGAGGCGCTGGCGGCTCTAAATGTAGTTGACAGTTGGCGCTGGCTGCATCCTTTGGATAGGGATTACACATACTTCTCTGGGCTACACTCCACTTACTCTAGAATAGATGCTTTATTTGTTGAGCGGGGGCTGCTTCGTCGGGTTGAATCGGCGGGGATAGAAGCGATTACGTGGTCGGATCATGCTCCTGTGTGGACCCGATTCCGGGGGGAGGGGGTAGCTCGGGAATGAAATTTTGGCGTTTGAATGATAGTCTCCTCGACGACCCGGAGGTCGTGGTTCAAATTGAGGGATGGTTACGGGAGTATTTGGAGATGAATTTGGATTGTGGGGCTTCGAAGGAGGCGGTTTGGGAGGGGTTGAAGGCTACGTTGAGGGGCAGATTGATTGCTTTGGCCTCAGCTCGGCAGCGTAAACGTAGGGAGGAGGCGGCGGTCTTGTTGCATACTATTGGGAGACTGGAGAGTCTTCATAAACGCCGACCTTGGGATGTAGTGTTGCGGGAACGTTTGTTCCAGGCACGCAGAGATCTCCAAGCGTTGGTTCTGGAGCGTCTACGTTTTAATTTGCAGTTATTACAACAAAAATACTTTGAGTTTTCTAATAAGGCTAGCCGACTGGTAGCCCATCGATTGAAGGTGAGGCAGACGTGCAATCAAATACTGTCTATTCGGGTGGCTTCGGGAGCACTGTTGCGTAAAGATGAAGATATCCGAGCACGTTTTGTAGAATACTACTCGCACCTATATTCCCCGGAAGCGGCTGGGCCCCCGCCTGCTCTCGATGATTATTTAACCTCGGTGGGAATGCCTAGGATTGCACTGGCGGATGTGGCTCGGCTTGATCGTCCCCTCACGTTGATTGAGGCTAGAGGTGCTTTGCGTTCAATGAAACTAGGCAAATCACCTGGGCTGGATGGCTTCACTGTTCGCTATTACAAGCGGTTTCAGGATCTGTTGTTGCCTCCCCTGCTCAGCTTTCTTAACTCGTTGGAGGGTACCAGTGCGCTACCATTTTTCATGCGTTTAGCGGGTGTTACAGTGTTGGCCAAAGCGGGGAAAGACCCCCTTCATTGTGCTTCCTATAGACCGATATCCTTGCTAGGGGTAGACACGAAGATATTTACACGGATTTTGGCGGATAGACTGAGGAGTTGGATACCTCGGTTGATACATCCGGATCAATCGGGCTTTGTGGTGGGGAGGCAGGTGGGGGATAACACGCGTAGGGTGTATAACCTGTTCGAGCGGGCGCGGTGTGGTGGGCGGGAGGCGGTCTTCTTATCGGTTGACGCTGAGAAGGCTTTTGATAGGGTTTCCTGGCCCTTTTTGTTTCGGGTGTTAGATTATGTGGGTCTGGGCCCCCGTATGCAGGAATGGATTCGGATTCTTTACACTTGTCCTGTTGGTTGTATTAAAGTGAATGGGAGTTACTCTAATACTTTTTGTTTGGGCCGAGGAACGCGTCAGGGGTGCCCTCTCTCCCCGCTACTCTTTGCCTTGACCGTGGAACCTCTAGCGCAGCGGGTGCAGATGAATCCGAATATTAGGGGGGTTACGGTCTCAGACAGTAACTATAAGATGTCTTTGTTTGCGGATGATCTTCTTTTCACGGTGGAGGATCCCGAGAGCTCCTTACCGGCTATCTTGAGGGAGCTGGAGGAGTTCGGAGGGGTGTCGGGGTTTCGAGTTAATGTTGGGAAATCTGAGCTGCTTAATGTTAATTTACCCCCTGATAAAGTAGATTTCCTTCGGGCCCGGCAGTCTATGCACTATCTGGGGATCTATTTGGGCCCGCCCGGAACGGAGATTTATGATCTTAATTTTCCCCCGCTTTTTCGTAGTATCCAGCGCGATTTGGCCAGAGGGAAGGATCAATATTTTTCATGGTTGGGTAGGGTGGAAATTGTGAAGATGATGATAATGCCTCGTCTCCTGTTCCTGTTTCAGGTGTTGCCGCTCTGGGTGAGTAGGCGTACGTTGGAGGGGGTACAGCGGCACATTTTTGCTTTTATTTGGGCTGGCCGGCGGTCTAGGGTGCGTAGGTCAGTTATGTGCTTGGGTCGGGGGGATGGGGGGTTGGCTGTCCCTGATGTGGTGAAGTATTACCAGGCGGCCCAGTTGTGTGCTCTGTTGGAGTGGCAAACACAAGACCCTAAGCTGTGGGTGGAGCTTGAGCAACGCCTGTCTGTTGGGGTTCCCCTGCTGCATAGGCCTTGGGTACCTGGGAGGATACGGCCCAAGCGAGCATTGTCCTCTGTTGATACCGCTTTACGGGTCTGGAAGATGACTCGGAGCTGTTTGTTATTGGGTAGGCGCCATTCTTGGTATACCCCGCTGCGTTATAATGTGGCCTTTGCACCTGGTTGGGGAGCGGGCGAGTTCGCTAGGTGGGAGTCTCATGGACTGGTGTGTATGGGTCAATTGTGGGATCCGCTGTCGGGCGGTCTTAGGTCTTTCGCTGAGCTGCAGGGTCGGTATGATCTTCCAGATCGGGATTTGTTCCCCTATTTGCAGGTGGTTCACTATTTGAGGGCCTCGGGGGCCCTTCGGGACTTACGGGCGGGAAAGACCCCATTTGAGTTATTGTTGGGGCCGACACTCCGAAAGGGTGCTTTGTCTGCTATATACAGGTGTCTTAATGGTCGGGGGGTTCGACCCTTGCCTTATATGCTAGCCTGGGAAGGGGATTGGGGATCTGATATTTCGTTGGAGACCTGGGGAGATATCTGGAGAGAAGTCGCTTCGGCGGGCATTGCAGCTTTGTTGGTTGAGAATGGGTATAAAGTCCTCTTCAGGTGGTATTATACGCCTCAGGCTATGGCTCATTGGCGCGGAGGGGCGAATGCTCTTTGTTGGAGAGGATGTGGGGAGGTGGGCACCTAATTACACATGTGGTGGTCTTGTGGGCGGGTGAATGGTTTTTGGAATGAGGTGTTCTCTCGGGTCTCCCGGATTCTTGCATTGCGGGTTCCGGTTGACTGGAGACATGCCCTGTTGTTTTGGCACCAATTGGATCTGGATGGGGGAGAATCTCTATTTTGCAAATTAGCCTTCACTGCTGCTCGGTTGGCAGTAGCGTCCTTGTGGAATCAGGGGCGTTCTCCCACTTGGCATATGGTGGAGCAGCGCTTGACTACCTGGCAGCTTCTCTACCAGTTGACGGCCTTAAGGCATGGTAAACACCATGGCTATGCACATGTCTGGTGCCGGTTTCAGGCCTCTATAGGGATTAGTGGGAGGGGAGAGCGGGGGGTTGGGTTGGTTGGTTAATTGGGAGTTTGAGCTTGGGGAGACTATTATTACTAATTTTCTGGGTGAGATTATGAGATCCTTTCTCTTTGGGTGGTGTGGGCATTGTGCTTTGTCTCTGGGGGGGTGGGTGGGGGGCTTGTGTTGTGGGATTGTTGATTTGTGGTTTGTATTTGAGGGGTTGGGATTTACATGGCTGTTTTATTCGCCGAAAGCACTGTTGATTTGTATCTACATGCTTGTTCTTGTGGTGTGCTTTTGCTGTATACTTTGCTATATTTTTCAATAAAAGTTTTCATTTAAAAAAAAAAGATTTGTGCGGCCCTAGTAGGACTATTTGGGTTCTTTGGTGAAGGAAGGAGGTGAACCACTGAAGGGCAGAGTCCTTGATTCCAAGGTCATAGAGTCTGGATAAAAGGAGGTGGTAGTCAACTCCACCTAAGTGCATGCTTCGGTTATCTGCAGCCTACCACCATGGTCACGTTTTTTTGTTTTTTTTTTTACATGGACGTAAACTCCAGATAATTGCAATTCTGATAAGCACACAATCCGCTTATGCGCACTGATATTATAGGTCCCACCTCTATGCGTTCACTCTGGTTAAAAGCAATCACGTTCTCACGTTGATGAGCCACGTGTTTCGGATCAGCATTCTAGGCCTGGCCAAGTGTTTGAACTTTCGAAACTGCACCATGGCATCTCGTGAAGAAAAAACTGTCTTTGGTTGAATATGTCCACCACGCTGGACAAAAGTCATTGACTTTGACTGAACATGTCGATGTCTTAAAGAGGCTTGACCAACGGAAGAGTCAGGTCTCTATTGCAAAACATTACAGCGTTCATGCTAGCCAGATTTCTCAGATTCACAAAAAAAACACACAAAAAAAACCCCAAGCCATATTGAAAGACTGGCAAAACAGCAGCAATCCTACCAGGAACCAGAAAAGAATTGGGAAGGCTGGAGACGTTGAACAGGCGTTGCTGCAATGATTTGCTGAAGCTAGAAGTCATCAACTGCCAATCAGTAGGCCTCTGCTGATGGAGAAAGCAACACAGCTATCTGAAGAACTGGGCGTAGAAGACTTCAAAGCAACAAACGGATGGCTGGGGAGATGGAAGATTCTTAAAGGCATAAAATTTAAGCAGTAGCATGGCAAAAAAGATGCGGATGAGTTTGCTGTAGAAAGATGGGACATGGAAGTGTTGCCATCAGTCATTGGTAAATATGAACCATGTGGCGTTTTCAAAGCCGGTGAGACGGGCCTGTACTGGCATGCCATCCCTGATGGAACACTGGCTTTCAAACGCAGCAAAACTGTTGGCTTCAAGGTGCCAAAGGAACGAATGACATTGCTGCTCAGTTGCAATATGGACGGTAGCGAAAAGCTCGAGCCATTGGCGATTGGGAAGAATCGAAATCCTCAATGCTTCAAAAACATTAAACGCCTACCTACTGAATATGAAAGCAACAAAAATGTATGGATGATGGCGACACTGTGGATTGAATGGTTGCAGAAGCTTGACAATCTGATGAGAAGGCATAGGAGACATATTGTAATGCTGTGTGATAACTGTGCAGCAGCATATAGCAATGACGTACGACTAACCAACATCAAACTCGTGTTTCTGCCAACAAACACGATCTCTTTGATCCAACTGATGTACCAGGGGATAATCGCAAACTTCAAAAATCATTACAGGTCACTCGTCTTAAGGAAGTGATTGATACAAGCGCGCGGAATCCAGCCCCCGAGCTGCTGGGATCACAAGAAAAATGAATGGTGCTCGACTCTCTTCACATGGTACGGGAGGCATGGAGTCTAGTCTCATCATCCACAATTTCAAATTGCTATTGACGAGCGAGCTTCATTCACGCATCTGAAGAGACAACTGAAGCTGACACTTCGTCCATTGAACTCCCAGTTGAACTCTCGCCACAAGAGTTTGAGCTGTATGTCGCTGTTGACAACGATGTGCCCACATCATCTGACAGCACTAATTCCGATATCTGTACAGTCATAAAGGACACTGCAGACAACCAAGAGTCTGATGAGGATGGAGATACTACTGCGGTTATCACGACTAATGAAACACCTGCAGAGATTGTTTCCTTCTCGGATGCGCTGAAGTCCCTACACACGCTGTGTTATCTGGAGATAAATGGATTTCATGACTATGGACAGTTTTACAGCATCAGTAATCATATACCCAGCCTGAATTGTGCAATCTGTGTGCAGAAAACAATGTGATTATTTCATAGAATGTTGGTTTAAAAAAAGGTTTACAGTGTATTGCATTAGACGGAACAGTGCTGTTTCTAAAACTGAACTGTGTAGAATTGTTTTACGTGTATTTTTTGCTGAATATAAGTTTTATTGTATTTGACTACAACGTACTGTGATTTTTCATGACTATAAAGTGCCACTCCGTTTAAGCGCACGTCGCAGGCCAGTCTGGAGGCCTTGCACTTAAGCGGAGTCAATAGAAATTTATTTTTAAAAAAAGATTTGACATCAATATGAACATTTCTTAAGAAAGAACTGAATATTTCATGAGGTGTACTAATTTTTTTACATGACAGTTTTCTGATATTATCTTCAGTCTCTTCAATTTTTTTTCTCTAAACAGGTCATCTTCCTTACAAGACACATTGGAAAGGCGTTCTTGAACTGTTTCCAGATCAGAAACTCAGTCAGGCCAACAGTACATTGCAACTGCCACTGCAGACATTCCAGAAGAAACATCAAAGTCATTGAAAGCTGCTCTAGCCATGAACTTTCTAGTAGTAAATTTCTTAGATAATTGTTGAAATTGTTTTTAAATTGTCTTGGGGAACAAAATCCTCAGATCCTGCCAATTGTTTTAGTAAAGATTTGAAGTAAATGGACACGTAAAATTGGTAGTCTATAATTCTGCTAAGGAGAATGCGCTTGTCAATGAGTCCAATATTCTAACATCTTTGCTTGGAGGAGTAGAAGTGTAATATCATGACCTGCAAGATAATTTGAGGACAGATTGCACAACTAATGAATGCTGAAGTTGAGTTCCGTCAAATCCTTAACATGTTTGAATTCTGTACAGTATGTCTATCTTTCTAGGATCTACCTGGAACGGATAGGGGAGTCTCCCAGTTTTTAAATAAAGTATCTTTCATAGCTTTTTTTAAAGGTACTTTAAAAAAAGTACCTGCTTCAAAATCGAGGTTCCTCCTTCATTTCCATCATGATGGGCATCTATCTTAAAAAAATAGTAAAAGATACATTTTCTGGCAGAGATGTGCATTGTTGAGAGCAAGCATCAGAAGATATAGCATAGGATTCTTCTGCTGAATAGTCTGGCAAGTCCTTATCTGAGTAATTGGAGACATCCTCTTCGTTTTAAGTTTTTTATTCATTTTTCTTATAACAACAAGTGTACCACTTAAATTTATACAATTTCATTACGTACACATTCGATATTCCTTCATACATTACTATATATATAACGTATCATTATATAATCTTTTACTATAATCTTGAAACAGTATATAATATTTAATAAGTATACCAACTATTACTCAATTATAAACCCATCCCCTCCCCTTCCTTTGGCAACTGCATATAATACAATAAGATATATTGATAAATTATTTATATTATAAGATAAATAAAATAAACCCTCCCACATCCCTCTTATCAATATCTTATTATGGGAAAATTGTATCATTCATTGCAAAAATCTATTAATGGTCTCCAAATCTTCTTAAACTTATCTATATAACATCCAAGTCACAAGCCTCAAAGTACTCCTTACTAGGTGAGTCAAAGAGTGTGCATCGAGGAAGAGGGTTGACTGTATGTCAAGGTGGAAGTCGATGTCTCTTGGCAGGTGAAGTTTACAGTGAACTGGCAAGATTCAAGGTGAACAAAGCCAAGGGACCAGACAATTAGCACTCAAGAGTGCTCAGAGAATTGAGCGATGTCCTGGCAAAACCGTTGGCTGAGCTATTTAATCTCTCCCTAAGTAAGGGGAAAGTTCCCCTGGACTGGAAATTAGCTAATGTCGTTCCTCTGCATAAAAAGGGTTGCAGGGCAGAGGCTGCGAATTATAGACCGGTGAGTCTCACATCAATAGTGTGCAAACTCATGGAAACACTAATTAAAAGCAAATTGGACACGATCTTGAATGAAGGGAATCTTCGGGATCCCAGTCAGCATGGATTCACCAAGGGTAGGTCCTGCCAATCCAATCTCATTAGCTTCTTTGACTGGGTAACAAGAAAGTTGGACTTGGGAGAGTCTCTGGATGTCGTGTACCTGGACTTCAGTAAAGCTTTTGACAGTGTCCCACACCGCAGGCTACTAAGCAAGATGGAATCGATGGGGTTAGGAGAGACACTAACTGTATGGGTCAATGATTGGCTGAGTGGCAGACTTCAGAGGGTGGTGGTTAATGGTACCCTCTCTAAAACATCGGAGGTGACCAGTGGAGTGCCGCAGGGCTCGGTCCTGGGTCCACTCCTTTTCAACATATTCATAGGGGATCTGACTCAAGGGCTTCAAGGTAAAATAACACTATTCGCCGATGACGCCAAACTATGTAATATAGTAAGTGAATGCAGTTTACAGAATTATATGGCGCAGGACCTGCTTACATTGGAAAGTTGGTCCTCAACCTGGCAGCTAGGCTTCAATGTTAAGATATGTAAGGTCATGCACCTCGGAAGCGGACACCCATGCAAGACGTACTTCTTGAATGGAGAAACTTTAACTAGGACTTCAGGAGAACGAGATTTAGGAGTAATCATTAGTGCAGACATGAAAACTGCCAATCAAGTGGAGAAGGCTTCATCTAAGGCAAGGCAGATATTGGGTTGTATCAATAGACGTTTCGTCAGCCAAAAGCCTGAAGTCATAATGCCGTTGTACAGGGCCATGGTGAGATCTCATCTGGAGTACTGTGTGAAATTCTGGAGGTCACATTACAGTAAAGATGTGCGCAGAATTAAATCGGTTCAGCGGACGGCCACCAGGATGATCTCGGGGCTCAAGGGTCTCTCGTACAAAGAGAATGAACAAAATGCAGCTCTACACTCTCGAGGAACGTAGGGAGAGGGGAGACATGATCGAAACATTTAAGTACTTCACGGGACGTGTCGAAGTGGAAGATAATATTTTCTCTCTCAAGGGACCCTCGGCCACAAGAGAGCACCCGCTCAAACTCAGGGGCGGAAAATTTCATGGTGACACCAGAAAGTATTTCTTCACAGAGAGAGTGGTTGATCATTGGAACAAGCTTCCAGTGCAGGTGATCGAGGCAGACAGCGTGCCAGACTTTAAGAATAAATGGGATACCCATGTGGGATCCCTACGAGGGTCAAGATAAGGAAATTGTGTCATTAGGGCATAGACAGGGGGTAGGTAAGCAGAGTGGGCAGACTTGATGGGCTGTAGCCCTTTTCTGCCGTCATCTTCTATGAGGTCACTCCTCCACCAATGATGATGCATATGTCGCACGAGTCCATGCCAATTCCGATGCTCGATGTCAAGGGGTGCCTGACCGTCCTCGATCAATACTCCAATGTATCCTCAGGCTGGGCTGAGACAGGCATGGAAGCCTTTTAATGCCTGTGAAGACTGCGATTACAGTAGTCCTGAAAGCTCTTATCTGAGCATAGCCCAGATCTCCTCCTGGAGTTGGCGGCAGATGGAAGCAGTCTATTGTACCATTTGGTTGGCGTGGGAGACAAAGCATGTCTAAGAGGAGACATCATCTGGATGGAAAGAGAATGGTCACTATTGTGTCAAAGCTTGTGTCAATACCTGGGAGGACGCAGTGGTATACCTAGAAGGGGAAGAATGTTTGTGCTTCTTAGAATTCTTATATGCTATGTCCTTTGATACTCAAGGCATTGATGAAAATGATGTAGAGTCCTGCCTCTGCAAAGAACCTTATGCTCTGGTTGTGGTGTCGATGCACTTGACACCAATGCCAGGGATACAGGAGGCTGAATGTCAGGTTCCAAGTCCCCTGCTATGCTGGATGTCGATGCCAATGCATTACTGAAACTTTTTTTCAAATTTAAGTTTCTGGGTTTTGAGTGACCTCTTTTGCATACAGAGACAAGAGTGCATAGTTAATGTCCTGATGATCACTGTCCCGATGATCAGGACCCAGACACTGGACATACCAATTATGTGGGTCAGCTTACATCATAAGCATTTCTTAAAAGCCTCTCAGTATTGCCTTTGACATGGAGGGGAAGGCAGCCGAAACTAAATCAAAGGGCTCAATGGCCCAGGGAGCTTGAATGAAAAGTATTCTGAAAATGATCAATGCTCCCAGGTAAGAAAAGAGGCTTGAGGTGGCCTAAAGGCCCAAAAGCTGAAAAATTGACAAAATTACACCAAAAGAGAGATAAATACTGGAACATGACAAAAACAAAAAAAATAACAAAAACTATTAAAATTAAAACTGGAAAGGCACAATAAAGTTAAAAAGTTTGCAAGGCTGATGAGAAAACTGAAGACACAACTTCTCAGTTCCAAGGAAAATTAAGAACTGATAAACCCATGAGCCAACATCGAGCAGGCATGCATCAAAACATGTGTGGTATGGGCACTACCTAAAAAATTTAAAGCAACAGTGCACTTGTTAATGTCTGTACTGAATTCTGTGGATGACATCACCAACATATGGGAATATTATGCCTGCTTGTCCTCATAGAAACACTTGTCTTTGAGGCAGCAAATTTAGCTCAAAGGGAGATAGTAAGAAAAATGTATAGCTTTGATAATATTATCTATGTACTACTGGTGGGAGCAAAGTGAAAGAGAGAAGCACTTCTGTCACAACAGACAAGTTAATACCAGAAAAGGTACAGTAACTCAGAAATGAAGTCAAAGATTTGAACAAAGTTTCAACAAATGGTCCACAAAGTCAGGTATAGTCATGATGAAGTGCTTGAAAGAACTGAATAACAATGTGGTAAGCTGTTCATTAGCAACTCCAGAAACCAGATGTTCTCTTCAAGGTATTGAGTGTTAAGTCTGGCTCCCACTGAGGGAAGGAGGAATGAAGGAGATAGTTTCAAACATGATTAATCAGTACACTGTGACACAACACAAAAAACCTACTCCACCATTCAGCTGCTCAGTTATTTAGGAAACTTTCAATTTATTGTTTCTAGTCAGTAGAGCACTATAAACTAGTTCAAGATCTATTCAGAAAGCCTAAGGGATAGAAAAGCTTGTAAAGTCAAAAACTATTTCAGTTGAACAGGTTTGTTAACCGTTATTACCTTCTTCTAATGAGGTGTATATGCTCCCAAGTGTTTTTAAAATGTATGCAATAGCACATCTTATGTTTTGCCATTAAGTGTAAGTTGATGCCTCAAAGACAACCATACAGATCTGCAATTTTCATCTCTGGGTCAGTCAGGGAACACTGGACTGTCAAGACCAGCTTACTCAACCAGTAATCTTTCACAATTCTGAGGCTGTTAGAAGCAAAAAAAGGAAACAAATAGACAAGACAAACAGACAAGCACTGCACCCACAGCGAGCACTGTACAAAACCCAGAGTCTGTGGATTAGTCAAAGTTATTGTTTGTAAGAAAAGCATATGCAAAACCACTTCCAAAAGAGCCACTGTCAAAAAGGCAAAACTGCCTTAAGTCAGGTTATTTAATATCTTCTCACTGTCTCTCTCTACACTACTGAAACTTAAGTTTGTACAAAGTACAGAAATGTTCTTGAATTGGAAATATAGATCAAAGATATGCAGCAATATTGGGAAAAGTTAAGATGAACAATTAACCCTTGAAGAGGGTATGGTGCAAATCACAATTCACCAATGTGTCAGTGGCCCAAAGTATAAACAATGCATCAGATGAAGTGGTATCCAGATATATGTACTTTGGTGTTAGGCTTTATCCTTCATCTCAAATACTTCAAACCCTGCCCCGTCTTCTTTGAGTTTCAAGTATAGCGAATGACTTGATCTCAAGCTGGACCTTCCTGTATCATGCTGTCTATCCTATCCCACTTATGTCAATAAGAAACTTGCTCTTCTCCAAAGGGAAAATGAACCTTAAATCATTTTCTCAAACAATGTAGATTTCATCTTCTGATATGGTCTTAGTTATATAGGCATTTGTGCTTATAGGATAGTTCTGTTTGTGTATAGGGAAACCACTAGCTCAGAACACTCAGCAAAAGAAAGAAAAGTCTTATGACTTCAGTAATCTCAGGCCTATGCTCAAAGCAAGACTTTGAGAATTCTTCAGAGGGCTGATGCAAAAGTACCTTAGTCTCATAGAGAACAATCAGTTTGCCTTTGTAACAGTTCTCACAGACAAGCAGAGGGACAACAGAATGATTTCTCAGACATATGTTGCAGCTGTTATGCTATTACCTGAAAATGCCTCAACAATTCTCCAATCAAGTCAAAATGCGCAATGCCTCTAACACAAGTGCATTCCTGGTTATACTGCTTCCCTTCATTTTAGGATTTGCTCCGTTTTTAAGGCTCTTTCAGTTTGACAGATAGTGTAACAAGGTGCCAAAATTCCCAAATATCAAAACTAAAAAATTCCCAGGTTTAACTCTGCTCCAGAGATTTTGATGCATCAGACTCAAGATTTGGCTCTAGATGCACCCCTCCAGTAAAGGAACAGCTAATGGATAAAGCAGTAGGCTTAGAATCAGGGAAGCCGGGGTTCAGAATTTTGCCTTTCCCTCAATACTCCTTGTGACCATGGGTAAGAGTCTCTATAACTTCTACTGCCTCAGGTATAAGATGGACTTATATGGGCCTAGGTTAGGCGCCGCTAGGTGCCCTATCACAGATGCCTAGCGAGACCTAACTAAAATTTGCACACAATTTGTTTGTTAATAGGTTAAACGGTGTGGTACCCACACCTTTAAAACCCATTAAAACATTTTTTAAATTGTTAATTTAGGTTGTATGAGGATATCTGCATAGATGCCTAAGTCGAGGCACCCTCAGAACCTACCTTAAAAGAAGGCATAGTTAGGGGTGGAGAATAGGTATGGTTAACTTAGGCGTCACTAGGAGCTGAAGTTAGGCGTCAGTAAATTAGGCCAGAAAAAACCTGGCCCAATATAAAATCGGGCTTAATATAAACCGGGCCCAATATAAATCAGATGCCTAGCGACACCTAAGTCTGCTTAGGAGCCGCCAGGCTGATTGACATCCATGTGAGCAGTACCTAGAAGTTAAGCTCCGTTTATAGAATCAGGCCCAATATGTCCTTTGAGTCATGGATATATTTAAACTACCAATACATTCAGATTTGGAAGTGTTCAGAAGTCACATCTAAAATCCAAATCCATACAGCTATAACTTCACTGATGCTGATCTACATTAATCCATCTAATTTAGTATGCTTTCAGACAGATCTTGGGATGACTATGTGCTAACAACTTTAATATGAACAAAGATTAAATTGGTGCAATTTCTTGTGGCTTGTAGAAAAACTGTGGCAGGTTTTTGAAAAGTAATGATGCAAAGGAAGCTGCAGTGCTACTCCATGATATAAGTCAACTGCAAGGATACCTACCACAAGTCACTTTGTTGTGGCTCAGCTGCACCTGCTGGGGAGGCTCCACCTTTTTATTCCCTCTCCTTTTGTTGCGACACGCCTTCCCTCGGGTCATACGTTTTCTCTTGTTGGAAGCAGAGCCTATGAATAAGATAATTAAGAATGAAGAGAAGCAGCAACATATTACTATGAACAGAAATG